>NC_060122.1:57665320-62665320 GCF_021461395.2 Schistocerca americana
GGGATGTAAAGTTAGAGTGTCTGTCCTCTTGTACTTAAGTCGGCATTGTGCCTTTTTTATAAAATACGGATGCAATTTCTGCGTTTCATCGTCAATAGGAAGGTCCAAGGGATACAGTAAACCTGAAGTGAAGCATCGGAATCAAAAACTGGACTCACAGGAGAGGTTCAAATCATAGAAAGTTAGATTGTCAGTCCTCTTGTACTTATGTCGGCATTGTGCCTTTTGTACTAAATTCGGATGCAATTTCTGCGTTTCATCGTCAATAAGAAGGTCCAAGGGATACAGTAAACCTGAAGTGAAACATCGGAATCTAAAACTGGACTCACAGGAGAGGTTCAAACCATAGAAAGTTAGAGTGGCCGTCGTCTTGTACTTAAGTCGGCATTGTGCCTTTTGTATTGAATTCGGATGAAATTTCTTTGTTTCATCGTCAATAAGAAGGTCCAAGGGATACAGTAAACCTGGAGGTGAACCATCGGAATCTAAATCTGGAATCACAGGAAACGTTCAATCATAGAAAGTTAGAATGTCAGTCCTCTTGTAGTTAAGTCGGCATTGTGCTTTTTGTATTAAATTCGGATGATATTTCTGTGTTTCATCGTCAATAAGAGGGTCCAAGGGATACAGTAAACCTTATGTGAAGCATCGGAATCTAAAACTGGAACTCACAGGAGAGGTTCAAAACATTGGAAGTTAGAGTGTCAGTCCTCTTGTACTTAAGTTGCCATTGTGCCTTTTGTATTAAATTCGGATGCAATTTCTGTGTTTCGTCGTCAAAAAGAAGTGACAAGGGATACAGTAAACCTGAAGTGAAGCATAGGAATCTAAAACTGGACTCACAGAAGAGGTTTAAATCATAGAAAGTGTGACTGTCAGTCCTCTTGTACTTAAGTCGGCATTGTGCCTTTTGTATTAAATTCGACTGCAATTTCTGTGTTTCATCGTCAATAAGAAGATCCAAGGGATACAGTAAACCTGAAGTGAAGCATCATAATCTAAAACTGGACACACAGGAGAGGTTCAAATCATAGAGAGTTAGAGTGTCAGTCCTCTTGTAATTAAGTCGGCATTGTGCCTTTTGAATTTAATTCCGATGCAATTTCTGTGTTTCATCGTCAATAAGAAGGTCCAAGGGATACAGTAAACCTGAAGTGAAGCATCGGAATCTAAAATGGACTCACAGGAGAGGTTCAAATCATGGGAAAGTTAGAGTGTCAGTCCTCTTGTACTTAAGTCCGGCATTGTGCCTTTTTTTTAATTCGGATGCAATTTCTGTGTTTCATCATCAATAAGAAGGTACAAGGGATACAGTAAACCTGAAGTGAAGCATTGGAATCTAACCCTGGACTCACAGGAGAGGTTGAAATCATGGAAAGTCAGTGTGTCAGTCCTCTTGTACTTAAGTCGATATTGTGCCTTTTGTATTAAATTCGGATGCAATATCTGTGTTTCATTGTCAATAAGAAGGTCCAAGGGATACAGTAATCCTGAGGTGAAGCATCGGAATCTAAAACTGGACTCACAGGAGAGGTTCAAATCATAGAAATTTAGAGTGTCAGTCCACTTGTACTTAAGTCGGCATTGTGCCATTTGTATTAAATTCGGATGTAATTTCTGTGTTTCATCGTCAATAAGAAGGTCCAAGGGATACAGTAAACCTGAAGTGAAGCATCGGAATCTGAATCTGGACTCACAGGAGAGGTTCAAATCATAGGAAGTTAGAGTGTCAGTCCACTTGTACTTAAGTCGTCATTGTGTCTTTTGTATTAAATTTGGAGGCAATTTTTTTAGTTTCATCGTCAATAGGAAGGTCCAAGGGATACAGTAAACCTGAAGTGAAGCATCGAAATCTAAAACTGGACTCGCAGGAGTGATTCAAATCATTGTTAGTGAGAGTGTCCGTGCTCTTGTACTTAAGTCGGCATTGTGCCTTTTGTATTAAACTCGGATGCAATTTCTGTGCATCATTGTCAATAAGAAGGTCCAAGGGATACATTAAACCTGAGGTGAAGCATCGGGATCTAAAACTGGACTCACAGGAGAGGTTCAAATCATAGAAAGTTAGAGTGTCAGTCCTCATGTACTTAAGTCGGCATTGTGCCTTTTGTATTAAATTCGGATGCAATTTCTGTGTTTCATCGTCAAAAAGAAGGTACAAGGGATACAGTAAACCTGAAGTGAAGCATAGGAAACTAAAACTGGACTCACAGAAGAGGTTCAAATCATAGAAAGTGTGAGTGTCAGTCCTCATGTACTTAAGTCGGCATTGTGCCTTTTGTATTAAATTCGGATGCAATGTCTGTGTTTCATCGTCAATAAGATGTTCCAAGGGATACAGTAACCTGAAGTGAAGCATCATAATCTAAAACTGGACTCACAGGAAAGGTTCAAATCATAGAAAGTTAGAGTGTCAGTCCTCTTGTACTTAAGTCGGCATTGTGCCTTTTGTATTAAATTCGGATGCAATTTCTGTGTTTCATCGTCAATAGGAAGGTCCAAGGGATACAGTAAACACGAAGTGAAGCATCGGAATCTAAAACTGGACTCACAGGAGAGGTCCAAATCATAGAAAATTAGAGTGTCAGTCCTCTTATACTTAAGTCGGCATTGTGCCTTTTGTATTCAATTCGGATGCAATTTCTGTGTTTCATCGTCAATAAGAAGGTCCAAGGACACAGTAAACCTTATGTGAAGCATCGGAAATCTAAAACTGGACTCACAGGAGAGGTTTAAACCATAGGAAGTTAGAGTGTCAGGCCTCTTGTACTTAAGTCGCCATTGTGCCTTTTGTATTAAATTCGGATGCAATTTCTGTGCTTCATCAGCAATTAGAAGGTCCAAGGTATACAGTGAACCTGAAGTGAAGCATCGGAATCTAAAACTGGACTCACAGGAGAGGTTCAAATCATAGTAAGTTAGAGTGTCCAGTCCTCGTGTACTTAAGTCGGCATTGTGCTTTTAAATTCAATTCCGATGCAATTTCTGCGCTTCATCTTCAATAAGAAGGTCTAAGGTATACAGTAAACCTGAAGTGATACCATCGGAAATACAAAACTGGACTCACAGGAGAGGGTTCAAATCATTGAAAGTTAGAGTGTCAGTCCTCTTGTACTTAAGTCGGCATATTGCCTTTTGTATTAAATGAGGAGGCAATTTCTGTGTATCATCGTCAATAAGAAGGTCCAAGGGATACAGTAAACCTGAAGTGAAGCATCGGAATCTAAAACAGGACTCACAGGAGAGACTCAAATCATTGAAAGTTAGAGTGTCAGTCCTCTTGTACTTAAGTCGGCATTGTGCCTTTTGTATTAAATTCGGATGCAATTTCTGTGTTTTATCGTCAATAAAAGGTCCAAGGGATACAGTAAACCTGAAGTGAAACATTGGAATCTAAAACTGGACTCACAGGAGAGGTTCATATCGTAGAAAGTTAGTGTGTCAGTCCTCTTGTACTTAAGTCGGCATTGTGCCTTTTGTATTAAATTCGGATGCAATTTCTGTGTTTCATCGTCAATAAGAAGTCCAAGGGATACAGTAAACCTGAAGTGAAGCATCGGAATCTAAAACTGGACTCACAGGAGAGGTTCAAATAATAGAAAGTTAGAGTGGCAGTCGTCTTGTACTTAAGTCGGCATTGTGCCTTTTGTATTGAATTCGGATGAAATTTCTTTGTTTCATCGTCAATAAGAAGGTCCAAGGGATACAGTAAACCTGGAGTGAAGCATCGGAATCTAAATCTGGAATCACAGGAAACGTTCAAATCATAGAAAGTTAGAATGTCAGACCTCTTGTAGTTAAGTCGGCATTGTGCTTTTTGTATTAAATTCGGATGAAATTTCTGTGTTTCATCGTCAATAAGAGGTCCAAGGGATACAGTAAACCTTATGTGAAGCATCGGAATCCAAAACTGGACTCACAGGAGAGGTTCAAATCATAGGAAGTTAGAGTGTCAGTCCTCTTGTACTTAAGTCGCCATTGTGCTTTTGTATTAAATTCGGATGCAATTTCTGTGTTTCGTCGTCAAAAAGAAGGGACAAGGGATACAGTAAACCTGAAGTGAAGCATAGGAATCTAAAACTGGACTCACAGAAGAGGTGTAAATCATAGAAAGTGTGAGTGTCAGTCCTCTTGTACTTAAGTCGGCATTGTGCCTTTTGTATTAAATTCGACTGGCCAATTTCTGTGTTTCATCGTCAATAAGAAGATCCAAGGGATACAGTAAACCTGAAGTGAAGCATCATAATCTAAAACTGGACACACAGGAGAGGTTCAAATAATAGAGAGTTAGAGTGTCAGTCCTCTTGTAGTTAAGTCGGCATTGTGCCTTTTGAATTTATTTCCGATGCAATTTCTGTGTTTCATCGTCAATAAGAAGGTCCAAGGGATACAGTAAACCTGAGGTGAAGCATCGGAATCTAAAAATGGACTCACAGGAGAGGTTCAAATCATGGGAAAGTTAGAGTGTCAGTCCTCTTGTACTTAAGTCGGCATTGTGCCTTTTTTTTAATTCGGATGCAATTTCTGTGTTTCATCATCAATAAAAAGGTACAAGGGATACAGTAAACCTGAAGTGAAGCATCGGAATCTAAACCTGGACTCACAGGAGAGGTTGAAATCATGGAAAGTCAGTGTGTCAGTCCTCTTGTACTTAAGTCGGTATTGTGCCTTTTGTATTAAATTCGGATGCAATATCTGTGTTTCATTGTCAATAAGAAGGTCCAAGGGATACAGTAATCCTGAAGTGAAGCATCGGAATCTAAAACTGGACTCACAGGAGAGGTTCAAATCATAGAAATTTAGAGTGTCAGTCCACTTGTACTTAAGTCGGCATTGTGCCATTTGTATTAAATTTGGATGTAATTTCTGTGTTTCATCGTCAATAAGAAGGTCCAAGGAATACAGTAAACCTGAAGTGAAGCATCGGAATCTGAATCTGGACTCACAGGAGAGGTTCATTCATAGAAAGTTAGAGTGTCAGTCCTCTTGTACTTAAGTCATCATTGTGCCTTTTGTATTCAATGCGGATTGCAATTTCTGTGTTTCATCGTCAGTAAGAAGGTCCAAGGGATACAGTAAACGTGAAGTGAAGCATCGGAATCTAAAAACTGGACCTCACTGGAGAGGTTCAAATCACAGAAAGTTAGAGTGTCAGTCATCTTGTACTTAAGTCGGCTTTGTGCCTTTTGTATTAAATTCGGATGCTATTTCTGTGTTTCTTCGTCAGTAAGAAGGTCCAAGGGATACATTAAACCTGAAGTGAAGCATCGGAATCTAAAACTGGACTCACAGGAGAGGTTCAAATCATAGAAAGTTCGAGTGTCAGTCCACTTGTACTTAAGTCGGCATTGTGTCTTTAGTATTAAATTTGGAGGCAATTTTTTGTGTTCATCGTCAATAGGAAGGTCCAAGGGATACAGTAAACCTGAAGTGAAGCATCGGAATCTAAAACTGGACTCACAGGAGTGATTCAAATCATTGTTAGTGAGAGTGTCCGTACTCTTGTACTTAATTCGGCATTGTGCCTTTTGTATTAAACTCGGATGCAATTTCTGTGCTTCATTGTCAATAAGAAGGTCCAAGGGATACATTAAACCTGAGGTGAAGCATCGGGATCTAAAACTGGTCTCACACGAGAGGTCCAAATCATAGAAAGTTAGGAGTGTCAGGTCCTCATGTACTTAAGTCGGCATTGTGCCTTTTGGTATTAAATCGGATGCAATTTCTGTGTTTCATCGCCAAAAAGAAGGTTACAAGGGATACAGTAAACCTGACGTGAAGCATAGGAAACTAAAAACTGGACTCACAGAAGAGGTTCAAATCATAGAAAGTGTGAGTGACAGTCCTCATGTACTTAAGTCGGCATTGTGCCTTTTGTATTAAATTCGGATGCAATGTCTGTGTTTCATAGTCAATAAGATGTTCCAAGGGATACAGTAAACCTGAAGTGAAGCATCATAATCTAAAACTGGACTCACAGGAAAGGTTCAAATCATAGAGAGTTAGAGTGTCAGTCCTCTTGTACCCTAAGTCGGCATTGTGCCTTTTGTATTAAATTCGGATGAAATTTCTGTGTTTCATCGTCAATAGGAAGGTCCAAGGGATACAGTAAACACGAAGTGAAGCATCGGAATCTAAAACTGGACTCACAGGAGAGGTCCAAATCATAGAAAGTTAGAGTGTCAGTCCTCTTATACTTAAGTCGGCATTGTGCCTTTTGTATTCAATTCGGATGCAATTTCTGTGTTTCATCGTCAATAAGAAGTGTCCCAAGGGATACAGTAAAACCTGAAGTGAAGCATCGGAATCTAAAACTGGACTCACAGCATAGGTTCAAATCATATAAAGTTAGAGTGACAGTCCTCTTGTACTTAAGTACGGCATTGTGCCTTTGTATTAAATTCGGATGAAATTTCTTTGTTTCATCGTCAATAAGAAGGTCCAAGGGATCCAGTAAACCTGGAGTGAAGCAGCGGAATCTAAATGTGGACTCTCAGGAGACGTTCAAATCATAGAAAATTAGAGTGTCAGTCCTCTTGTACTTAAGTCGGCATGTGCTTTTTGTATTAAATTCGATGCAATTTCTGTGTTTCATCGTCAATAAGACGGTCCAAGGGATACAGTAAACCTTATGTGAAGCATCGGAAACTAAAACTGGATTCACAGGAGAGGTTTAAATCATAGGAAGTTAGAGTGTCAGTCCTCTTGTACTTAAGTCGCCATTGTGCCTTTTGTATTAAATTCCGATGCAATTTCTGCGCTTCATCTTCAATAAGAAGGTCTAAGGTATACAGTAAACCTGAAGTGAAGCATCGGAATATAAAACTGGACTCACAGGAGAGGTTCAAATCATTGAAAGTTAGAGTGTCAGTCCTCTTGTACTTAAGTCGGCATATTGCCATTTGTATTAAATGAGGAGGCAATTTCTGTGTATCATCGTCAATAAGAAGGTCCAAGGGATACAGTAAACCTGAAGTGAAGCATCGGAATCTAAAACAGGACTCACAGGAGAGATTCAAATCATTGAAAGTTAGAGTGTCAGTCCTCTTGTACTTAAGTCGGCATTGTGCCTTTTGTATTAAATGAGGATGCAATTTCTGTGTTTCATCGTCAATAAGAAGGTCCAAGGATACAGTAAACCTGAAGTGAAGCATTGGAATCTAAAACTGGACTCAAAGGAGAGGTTCATATCGTAGAAAGTTAGTGTGTCAGTCCTCTTGTACTTAAGTCGGCATTGTGCCTTTTGTATTAAATTCGGATGCAATTACTGTTTCATCGTCAATAAGATGGTCCAAAGGGATACAGTAAACCTGAAGTGAAGCATCGGAATCTAAAACTGGACTCACAGGAGAGGTTCAAATCATAGCAAGTTAGAATGTCAGTCCTCTTATAGTAAGTATGCATTGTGCTTTTTGTATTAAATTCGGATGCAATTTCTTTGTTTCATCGTCAATAAGAGGGTCCAAGGGATACAGTAAACCCTATGTGAAGCATCGGAATCTAAAACTGGACTCACAGGAGAGGTTCAAATCATAGGAAGTTAGGAGTGTCAGTCCTCTTGTACTTAAGTCGGCATTGTACTTTTTGTATTAAATTCGGATGCAATTTCTGTGTTTCATCGTCAATAAGAAGGTCCAAGGGATACAGTAAACCTGAAGTGAAGCATCATAATCTAAAACTGGACTCACAGTAGAGGTTCAAATCATAGAAAGTTAGAGTGTCAGTCCTCTTGTACTTAAGCCGGCATTGCGCATTTTGTATTAAATTTGGATGCAATTTCTGTGTTTCATCGTCAATAAGAAGGTCCAAGGGATAAAGTAAACCTGAAGTAAAGCATCGGAATCTAAAACTGGACTCAAAGGAGAGGTTCTAATCATAGAAAGTTAGAGAGTGTCAGTCGTCTTGTACTTAAGTCGGCATTGTGCCTTTTGTATTAAATTCGGATGCAATTTCTGTGCTTCATTGTCAATGAGAAGGTCCAAGGGATACAGTAAACTTGTGGTGAAGCATCGGAATCTAAAACTGGACTCACAGGAGAGGTTCAAATCATAGAAAGTTAGAGTGGCAGTCGTCTTGTACTTAAGTCGGCATTGTGCTTTTTGTATTGAATTCGGATGAAATTTCTTTGTTTCGTCGTCAATAAGAAGGTCCAAGGGATACAGTAAACCTGGAGTGAAGCATCGGAATCTAAATCTAGGGAATCACAGAGACGTTCAAATCATAGAAAGTTAGAATGTCAGCCCTCTTGTAGTTAAGTCGGCATTGTGCTTTTTGTATTAAATTCGGATGCAATTTCTGTGTTTCATCGTCAATAAGAGGGTCCAAGGGATTCAGTAAACCCTATTTGAAGCATCGGAATCTAAAACTGGACTCACAGGAGAGGTTCAAATCATAGAAAGTTAGAGTGTCACTCCTCTTGTACTTAAGCCGGCATTGTGCATTTTGTATTAAATTTTTGATGCAATTTCTGTGTTTCATCGTCAATAAGAAGGTCCAAGGGATACAGTAAACCTGAAGTGAAGCCATCGGAATCTAAAACTGGACTCACAGGAGAGGTTCAAATCATAGAAAGTTAGAGTGTCCACTCCTCTTGTACTTAAGCCGGCATTGTGCCTTTTGTATTAAATTCGGATGAAATTTCTTTGTTTCATCGTCAATAAGACGGTCCAAGGGATCCAGTAAACCTGGAGTGAAGCAGCGGAATCTAAATGTGAACACTCAGGAGACGTTCAAATCATAGAAAATGAGAGTGTCAGTCCTCTTGTACTTAAGTCGGCATTGTGCTTTTTGTGTTAGATTCGGATGCAATTTCTGTGTTTCATCGTCAATAAGACGGTCCAAGGGATACAGTAAACAGTATGTGAAGCATCGGAAACTAAAACTGGGACTCACAGGGAGGTTTAAATCATAGGAAGTTAGGAGTGTCAGTCCTCTCTGTACTTAAGTCGCCATTGTGACTTTTGTATTAAAATTCGGATGCAATTTCTGTGCTTCATCGGCAATTAGAAGGTCCAAGGTATACAGTGAACCTGAAGTGTGAAGCATCGAATCTAAAACTGGACTCACAGGAGAGGTTCAAATCATAGTAAGTTAGAGTGTCAGTCCCTCGTGTACTTAAGTCGGCATTGTGCCTTTTAAATTCTATTCCGATGCAATTTCTGCGCTTCATCTTCAATAAGAAGGTCCAAGGGATACAGTAAACCTGGAGTGAAGCATCGGAATCAAAATCTGGAGTCACAGGAGACGTTCAAATCATTGAAAGTTAGAAATGTCAGTCCTCTTGTAGTTAAGTCGGCATTGTGCCTTTTGTATTAAATTCGGATGCAATTTCTGTGTTTCATCGTCAATAAGAGGGTCCAAGGGATACAGTAGACCTATGTGAAGCATCGGAATCTAAAACTGGACTCACAGGGAGAGGTTCAAATCATAGGAAGTTAGAGTGTCAGTCCTCTTGTACCTAAGTCGGCATTGTGCTTTTTGTATTAAATTCGGATGCAATTTCTGGTGTTTCATCGTCATAAGAAGGTCCAAGGATACAGTAAACCTGAAGTGAAGCATCATAATCTAAAACTGACAACAGTAGAGGTTCAAATCATAGAAAGTTAGAGGTGTCAGTCCTCTTGTACTTAAGCTGGCATTGTGCATTTGTTATTAAATTTGGATGCAATTTCTGTGTTTCATCGTCAATAAGAAGGTCCAAGGGATAAAGTAAACCTGAAGTAAAGCATCGGAATCTGAAACTGGACTCAAAGGAGAGGTTCTAATCATAGAAAGTTAGAGAGTGTCAGTCCTCTTGTACTTAAGTCGGCATTGTGCCTTTTGTTTTAAATTCGGATGCAATTTCTGTGTTATATCGTCAAAAAGAAGGTTCAAGGGATACAGTAAACCTGAAGTGAAGCATAGGAATCTAAAACTGGACTCACAGAAGAGGTTCAAATCATAGAAAGTGTGAATGTCATTCCTCTTGTACTTAAGTCGGCATTGTGCCTTTTGTATTAAATTCGAATGCAATTTCAGTGTTTCATCGTCAGTAAGATGGTCCAAGGGATACAGTAAACCTGAAGTGAAGCATCATAATCTAAAACTGGACTCACAGGAGAGGTTCAAATCATAGAAAGTTAGAGTGTCAGTCCTCCTGTACTTAAGTCGGCATTGTGCCTTTTGTATTAAATTCGGATGCAATTTCTGTTGTTCAACGTCAATAGGAAGGTCCAAGGGATACAGTAAACACGAGGTGAAGCATCGGAATCTAAAACTGGGCTCACAGGAGAGGTTCAAATCATAGAAAGTTAGAGTGGCATCCCTCTTGTACTTAAGTCGGCATTGTGCCTTTTGTATTAAATTCGGATCCAATTTTGTACTTCATCGTCAATAAGAAGGTCCAAGGGAAACAGTAAACCTGAGGTGAAGCATCGGAATCTAAAACTGGAATCACAGGAGACGTTCAAATCATAGAAAGTTAGAATGTCAGTCCTCTTATAGTTAAGTCGGCATTGTGCTTTCTGTATTAAATTCGGATGCAATTTCTGTGTTTCATCGTCAATACGAGGGTCCAAGGGATACATAAACCTTATGTGAAGCATCGGAATCTAAAACTGGACTCACAGGAGAGGTTCAAATCATAGGAAGTTAGAGTGTCAGTCCTCTTGTACTTAAGTCGCCATTGTGCCTTTTGTATTAAATTTGGATGCAATTTCTGTGTTTCATCGTCAAAAAGAAGGGACAAGGGATACAGTAAACCTGAAGTGAAGCATAGGAATCTAAAACTGGACTCACAGAAGAGGTTCAAATGAGTGTCAGTCTTCTTGTACTTAAGTCGGCATTGTGCCTTTTGTATTAAATTCGAATGCAATTTCTGTGTTTCATCGTCAATAAGAAGGTCCAAGGGATACAGTAAACCTGAAGTGAAGCATCACAATCTAAAACTGGACTCACAGCATAGGTTCAAATCATAGAAAGTTAGAGTTACAGTCCTCTTGTTCTTACGTCGGCATTGTGCCTTTTGTATTAAATTCGGATTAAATTTCTTTGTTTCATCGTCAATAAGAAGGTCCAAGGGATACAGTAAACCTGAAGTGAAGCATCGGAATCTAAAACTGGACTAACTGGAGAGGTCCAAAACAGAGAAAGTTAGAGTGTCAGTCCTCTTGTACTTAAGTCGGCATTGTGCCTTTTGTATTAAACTCGGATGTAATTTCTGTGTTTCATCGTCAATAAGAAGGTCCAAGGGATACAGTAAACCTGAAGTGAAGCATCACAATCTAAAACTGGACTCACAGGAGAGGTTCAAATCATAGAAAGTTAGAGTGTCAGTCCTCGTGTACTTAAGTCGGCATTGTGCCTTTTGTATTAAATTCGGTTTCAATTTCTGTGTTTCATCGTCAATAAAATGGTCCAAGGTATAGAGTAAACCTGAAGAGAAGCTTCGGAATCTAAAACTCCAGTCACAAGAGAGGTTCAAATCAATGAAAGTTAGAGTGTCATTCCTTTTGTACTTAAGTCGGTATTGTGCATTTTGTATTAAATTCGGATGTAATTTCTGTATTTCATCGTCAATAAGAAGGTCCAAGGTATACGGCAAACCTGAAGTGAAGCATCGGAATCTGAAACTGGATTCACTGGAGAGTTTTAAATCACAGAAAGTTAGAGAGTCAGTCCTCTTGTACTTATGTCGGCATTGTGCCTTTTGTATTAAATTCGGATGCAATTTCTGTGTTTCATCTTCAATAAGATGGTCCAAGGTATACAGTAAAACTGAAGTGAAGCATCGGGATCTAAAACTGGACTCACAGGAGACGTTTCAATCATAGATAGTTAGAGTGTCAGTCCTCTTGTACTTAAGTTGGCATTGTGTTTTTTGTATTACATTCGGATGTAATTTATGTGTTTCATCGTCAATAAGACGGTCCAAGGTATAGAGTAAACCTGAAGTGAAGCATCGGAATCTAAAACTGAACTCACACGAGAGGTTTAAATCATTGAAAGATAGAGTGTCAGCCCTCTTGTACTTAAGTCGGCATTGTGCCATTTGTATTAAATTGGGATGCCATTTCTGAGTTTCATCGTCAATAAGAAGGTCCAAGGAATACAGTAAACCTGAAGTGAAGCATCGGAATCTAAAACTGGACTCACTGGAGTGGTTTAAATCATAGAAAGTTAGAGTGTCAGTCCTCTTGTACTTAAGACGACATTGTGTCTTTTGTATTAAATTCGGATGCAATTTTTGTGCTTCATCGTCAATAAGAAGGTCCAAGGGATACAGTAAACCTGAGGTGAAGCATCGGAATCTAAAACTGGACTCACAGGAGAGGATTAAATCACAGAAAGTTAGAGTGTCGGTCATCTTGTACTTAAGTCGGCATTGTGATTTTTGTATTAAATTCGGATGCAATTTCTGTGTTTCATCATCAACAAGAACGTCCAAGGTATACAGTAAACCTGAAGTGAAGCATTGGAATCTAAAACTCAACTCACAGGAGAGGTTCAAATCATAGAAAGTTAGAGTGTCAGTCCTCATGTACTTACGTCAGCATTGTGCCTTTTGTATTAAATTCGGATGCAATTTCTGTGTTTCAACGTCAATAAGAAGGTCCAAGGTATACAGTAAACCTGAGGTAAGACATCGGAATCTAAAACTCAACTCACAGGAGAGGCTTAAATCATAGAAAGTTATAGTGTCAGCCCTCTTGTACTTAAGTCAGCATAGTGCCTATTGTATTAAATTCGGATGCAATTTCTGTGTTTCATCGTCAGTAAGAAGGTCCAAGGTATACAGTATACCTGAAGTGAAGCATCGGAATCTAAAACTGAACTCACACGAGATGTTTAAATCACAGAAAGTTAGAGTGTCAGTCCTCTTGCACTTAAGTCGCCATTGTGCCTTTTGTATTAAATTCGGATGGAATTTCGTTGCTTCATCGTCAATAAGACGGTCCAAGGTATACAGTAAACCTGAAGTGAAGCATCGGAACCTAAAACTGGTCTCACAGGAGAGGTTTAAATCATAGCAAATTAGGGGGTCAGTCCTCTTGTTCTTAAGTCCTCATTGTGCCTTTTGTACTCTATTCGGATGCAATTTCTGTGTTTCATCGTCAAT
Source organism: Schistocerca americana (assembly GCF_021461395.2). Lineage (NCBI taxonomy): Eukaryota > Metazoa > Arthropoda > Insecta > Orthoptera > Acrididae > Schistocerca > Schistocerca americana. Next base: position 57,678,417 of record NC_060122.1, read on the forward strand.
AAGAAGGTCCAATGTATACAGTAAACCTAAAGTGAAGCATCGGAATTTAAAACTTAACTCACAGGAGAGGTTTAAATCATAGAAAATTAGAGTGTCAGTCCTCTTGTACTTAAGACGACATTGTGCCTTTTGTATTAAATTCGGATGCAATTTTTGTGCTTCTCGACAATAAGAAGGGCCAAGGGATACAGTGAACCTGAAGTGAAGCATCGGAATCTAAAACTGAACTCACAGGAGAGGTTTAAATCATAGAAAGGTAGAGTGTCAGTCCTCTTGTGCTTAAGTCGGCATTGTGATTTTTGTATTAAATTCGGATGAAATTTCTGTGTTTCATCGTCAATAAGAAGGTATAAGGTATACAGTAAACCTGAAGTGAAGCATCGGAATCTAAAACTCAACTCACAGGAGAGGTTCAAATCAAAGAAAGTTAGAGTGTCAGTCCTCTTGTACTTAAGTCGGCATTGTGCCTTTTGTATTAAATTCGGTTTCAATTTCGGTCTTTCATCGTCAATAAGAAGGTCCAAGGTATAGAGTAAACCTGAAGAGAAGCATCGGAATCTAAAACTCCAGTCACAAGAGAGGTTCAAATCAATGAAAGAGTGTCATTCCTCACGTACTTAAGTCGGTATTGTGCATTTTGTATTAAATTCGGATGTAATTTCTGTATTTCATCGTCAATAAGAAGGTCCAAGGTATACAGCAAACCTGAAGTGAAGCATCGGAATCTGAAACTGGATTCACTGGAGAGTTTTAAATCACAGAAAGTTAGAGAGTCAGTCCTCTTGTACTTATGTCGGCATTGTGCCTTTTGTATTAAATTCGGATGCAATTTCTGTGTTTCATCGTCAATAAGATGGTCCAAGGTATACGGTAAACCTGAAGTGAAGCATCGTAATCTAAAACTGGACTCACAGGAGAGGTTAAAATCATGGACAGTTAGAGAGTCAGTCCTCTTGCACTTAGGTCGGCATTGTGCCTTTTGTATTAAATTGGAATGCTATTTCTTTGTTTCATCGTCAATAAGATGGTCCAAGGTATACAGTAAAACTGAAGTGTAAAATCGAGATCATAAACTGGACTCACAGGGGACGTTTAAATCATAGAATGTTAGAGTGTCAGTCTTCTTGTACTTAAGTCGGCATTGTGTTTTTTGTATTAAATTCGGATGCAATTTCTGTGTTTCATCGTCAATAAGAAGGTCCAAGGTATACAGTAAACCTGAAGTGAAGCATCGGAATCTAAAACTCAACTCACAGGAGAGATTCAAATCCTAGAAAGTTAGAGTGTCAGTCCTCTTGTACTTAAGTCGGCATTGTGCCTTTTGTATTACATTCGGATGCAATTTCTGTGTATCATAGTCAATAGAAAGGTCCAAGTAATACAGTAAACCTGAAGTGAAGCATCGGAATCTAAAACTGGACTCACAGGAGAGGTTTAAATCATAGAAAATTAGAGTGTCAGTCCCCTTGTACTTAAGTCGGCATTGTGCCTTTTGTACTAAATTCGAATGCAATTTCTGTGCTTCATCGTCAATAAGATGGTCCAGGGTATACAGTAAACCTGAAGTGAAGCATCGGAATCAAAAACTGGACACACAGGAGAGATTCAAATCATAGAAAATTAGAGTGTCAGTAATCTTGCACTTAAGTCGGCATTGTGCCTTTTGTACTAAATTCGGATGCAATATCTGTGTTTCATTGTCAATAAGAAGGTCCAAGGTATACAGTTAACCTGAAGTGAAGCATCGGAATATAAAACTGGACTCACAGGAGAGGTACAAATCATAGAAAGTTAGAGTGTCAGTCCTCTTGTACTTACGGCGGCATTGTGCCTTTTGTATTAAATTCGCATGCAATTTCTGTATTTCATCATCAATAAGAAGGTCCAAGGTATACAGTAAACCTGAAGTGAAGCATTGGAATCTAAAACTCAACTCACAGGAGAGGTTCAAATCATAGAAAGTTAGAGTGTCAGTCCTCATGTACTTACGTCAGCATTGTGCCTTTTGTATTAAATTCGGATGCAATTTCTGTGTTTCAACGTCAATAAGAAGGTCCAAGGTATACAGTAAACCTGAGGTAAGACATCGGAATCTAAAACTCAACTCACAGGAGAGGTTTAAATCATAGAAAGTTATAGTGTCAGCCCTCTTGTACTTAAGTCAGCATAGTGCCTTTTGTATTAAATTGGGATGCAATTTCTGTGTTTCATCGTCAGTAAGAAGGTCAAAGGTATACAGTAAACCTGAAGTGAAGCATCAGAATCTAAAACTGAACTCACACGAGATGTTTAAATCACAGAAAGTTAGAGTGTCAGTCCTCTTGCACTTAAGTCGCCATTGTGCCTTTTGTATTAAATTCGGATGGAATTTCGTTGCTTCATCGTCAATAAGACGGGCCAAGGTATACAGTAAACCTGAAGTGAAGCATCGGAACCTAAAACTGGACTCACAGGAGAGGTTTAAATCATAGCAAATTAGGGTGTCAGTCCTCTTGTTCTTAAGTCCTCATTGTGCGTTTTGTATTCTATTCGGATGCAACTTCTGTGTTTCATCTTCAACAAGAGGGTCCAATGTATACAGTGAACCTGAAGTGAAGCATCGGAATTTAATACTTAACTCACAGGAGAGGTTTAAATCATAGAGAGTTAGAGTGTCAGTCCTCTTGTACTTAAGACGACATTGTGCCTTTTGTATTAAATTCGGATGCAAATTTTGTGCTTCTCGACAATAATAAGGTCCAAGGGATACAGTGAACCTGAAGTGAAGCATCGGAATCTAAAACTGAGCACACAGGAGAGGTTTAAATCGTAGAAAGGTAGAGTGTCAGTCCTCTTGTACTTAAGTCTGCATTGTTATTTTTGTATTATATTCGGATGAAATATCTGTGTTTCATCGTCAATAAGAAGGTATAAGGTATACAGTAAACCTGAAGTGAAGCATCGGAATCTAAAACTCAACTCACAGGAGAGGTTCAAATCAAAGAAAGTTAGAGTGTCAGTCCTCTTGTACTTAAGTCGGCATTGTGCCTTTTGTATTAAATTCGGTTTCAATTTCTGTGTTTCATCGTCAATAAAATGGTCCAAGGTATAGAGTAAACCTGAAGAGAAGCATCGGAATCTAAAACTCCAGTCACAAGAGAGGTTCAAATCAATGAAAGTTAGAGTGTCATTCCTCTTGTACTTAAGTCGGTATTGTGCATTTTGTATTAAATTCGGATGTAATTTCTGTATTTCATCGTCAATAAGAAGGTCCAAGGTATACAGCAAACCTGAAGTGAAGCATCGGAATCTGAAACTGGATTCACTGGAGAGTTTTAAATCACAGAAAGTTAGAGAGTCAGTCCTCTTGTACTTATGTCGGCATTGTGCCTTTTGTATTAAATTCGGATGCAATTTCTGTGTTTCATCGTCAATAAGATGGTCCAAGGTATACAGTAAACCTGAAGTGAAGCATCGGAATCTAAAACTCAACTCACAGGAGAGATTCAAATCCTAGAAAGTTAGAGTGTCAGTCCTCTTGTACTTAAGTCGGCATTGTGCCTTTTGTATTAAATTCGGTTTCAATTTCTGTGTTTCATCGTCAATAAAATGGTCCAAGGTATCGAGTAAACCTGAAGAGAAGCATCGGAATCTAAAACTCCAGTCACAAGAGAGGTTCAAATCAATGAAAGTTAGAGTGTCATTCCTCTTGTACTTAAGTCGGTATTGTGCATTTTGTATTAAATTCGGATGTAATTTCTGTATTTCATCGTCAATAAGAAGGTCCAAGGTATACAGCAAACCTGAAGTGAAGCATCGTAATCTAAAACTGGACTCACAGGAGAGGTTAAAATCATGGACAGTTAGAGAGTCAGTCCTCTTGCACTTAGGTCGGCATTGTGCCTTATGTATTAAATTGGGATGCTATTTCTTTGTTTCATCGTCAATAAGATGGTCCAAGGTATACAGTAAAACTGAAGTGTAGAATCGAGATCATAAACTGGACTCACAGGAGACGTTTAAATCATAGAATGTTAGAGTGTCAGTCTTCTTGTACTTAAGTCGGCATTGTGTTTTTTGTATTAAATTCGGATGCAATTTCTGTGTTTCATCGTCAATAGGAAGGTCCAAGGTATACAGTAAACCTGAAGTGAAGCATCGGAATCTAAAACTCAACTCACAGGAGAGATTCAAATCCTAGAAAGTTAGAGTGTCAGTCCTCTTGTACTTAAGTCGGCATTGTGCCTTTTGTATTACATTCGGATGCAATTTCTGTGTATCATAGTCAATAGGAAGGTCCAAGTAATACAGTAAACCTGAAGTGAAGCATCGGAATCTAAAACTGGACTCACAGGAGAGGTTTAAATCATAGAAAATTAGAGTGTCAGTCCCCTTGTACTTAAGTCGGCATTGTGCCTTTTTTACTTAATTCGAATGCAATTTCTGTGCTTCATCGTCAATAAGATGGTCCAGGGTATACAGTAAACCTGAAGTGAAGCATCGGAATCAAAAACTGGACACACAGGAGAGATTCAAATCATAGAAAATTAGAGTGTCAGTAATCTTGCACTTAAGTCGGCATTGTGCCTTTTGTACTAAATTCGGATGCAATATCTGTGTTTCATTGTCAATAAGAAGGTCCAAGGTATACAGTTAACCTGAAGTGAAGCATCGGAATATAAAACTGGACTCACAGGAGAGGTTCAAATCATAGAAAGTTAGAGTGTCAGTCCTCTTGTACTTACGGCGGCATTGTGCCTTTTGTATTAAATTCGCATGCAATTTCTGTATTTCATCATCAATAAGAAGGTCCAAGGTATACAGTAAACCTGAAGTGAAGCATTGGAATCTAAAACTCAACTCACAGGAGAGGTTCAAATCATAGAAAGTTAGAGTGTCAGTCCTCATGTACTTACGTCAGCATTGTGCCTTTTGTATTAAATTCGGATGCAATTTCTGTGTTTCAACGTCAATAAGAAGGTCCAAGGTATACAGTAAACCTGAGGTAAGACATCGGAATCTAAAACTCAACTCACAGGAGAGGTTTAAATCATAGAAGGTTATAGTGTCAGCCCTCTTGTACTTAAGTCAGCATAGTGCCTTTTGTATTAAATTGGGATGCAATTTCTGTGTTTCATCGTCAGTAAGAAGGTCAAAGGTATACAGTAAACCTGAAGTGAAGCATCAGAATCTAAAACTGAACTCACACGAGATGTTTAAATCACAGAAAGTTAGAGTGTCAGTCCTCTTGCACTTAAGTCGCCATTGTGCCTTTTGTATTAAATTCGGATGGAATTTCGTTGCTTCATCGTCAATAAGACGGGCCAAGGTATACAGTAAACCTGAAGTGAAGCATCGGAACCTAAAACTGGACTCACAGGAGAGGTTTAAATCATAGCAAATTAGGGTGTCAGTCCTCTTGTTCTTAAGTCCTCATTGTGCCTTTTGTATTCTATTCGGATGCAACTTCTGTGTTTCATCTTCAACAAGAGGGTCCAATGTATACAGTGAACCTGAAGTGAAGCATCGGAATTTAAAACTTAACTCACAGGAGAGGTTTAAATCATAGAGAGTTAGAGTGTCAGTCCTCTTGTACTTAAGACGACATTGTGCCTTTTGTATTAAATTCGGATGCAAATTTTGTGCTTCTCGACAATAATAAGGTCCAAGGGATACAGTGAACCTGAAGTGAAGCATCGGAATCTAAAACTGAGCACACAGGAGAGGTTTAAATCGTAGAAAGGTAGAGTGTCAGTCCTCTTGTACTTAAGTCGGCATTGTTATTTTTGTATTAAATTCGGATGAAATATCTGTGTTTCATCGTCAATAAGAAGGTATAAGGTATACAGTAAACCTGAAGTGAAGCATCGGAATCTAAAACTCAACTCACAGGAGAGGTTCAAATCAAAGAAAGTTAGAGTGTCAGTCCTCTTGTACTTAAGTCGGCATTGTGCCTTTTGTATTAAATTCGGTTTCAATTTCTGTGTTTCATCGTCAATAAAATGGTCCAAGGTATAGAGTAAACCTGAAGAGAAGCATCGGAATCTAAAACTCCAGTCACAAGAGAGGTTCAAATCAATGAAAGTTAGAGTGTCAGTCCTCTTGTACTTAAGTCGGTATTGTGCATTTTGTATTAAATTCGGATGTAATTTCTGTATTTCATCGTCAATAAGAAGGTCCAAGGTATACAGCAAACCTGAAGTGAAGCATCGGAATCTGAAACTGGATTCACTGGAGAGTTTTAAATCACAGAAAGTTAGAGAGTCAGTCCTCTTGTACTTAAGTCGGCATTGTCCCTTTTGTATTAAAGTCGGATGCAATTTCTGTGTTTCATCTTCAATAAGATGGTCCAAGGTATACAGTAAAACTGAAGTGAAGCATCGGGATCTAAAACTGGACTCACAGGAGACGTTTAAATCATAGATAGTTAGAGTGTCAGTCCTCTTGTACTTAAGTTGGCATTGTGTTTTTTGTATTACATTCGGATGTAATTTATGTGTTTCATCGTCAATAAGAAGGTCCAAGGTATAGAGTAAACTTGAAGTGAAGCATCGGAATCTAAAACTCAACTCACAGGAGTGGTTCAAATCATAGAAAGATAGAGGGTCAGTCCTCTTGTACTTAAGTCAGCGTTGTGTCTTTAGTATTAAATTCGGATGCAATTTCTGTGTTTCATCGTCAGTACATAGGTCCAGGGTATACAGTAAACCTGAAGTGAAGCATCATAATCTAAAACTGGACTCACAGTAGAGGTTCAAATCATAGAAAGTTAGAGTGTCAGTCCTCTTGTACTTAAGCTGGCATTCTGCATTTTGTATTAAATTTGGATGCAATTTCTGTGTTTCATCGTCAGTAAGGAGGTCCAACGGATAAAGTAAACCTGAAGTAAAGCATTGGAATCTAAAACTGGACTCAAAGGAGAGGTTCTATTCATTGAAAGTTAGAGAGTGTCAGTCCTCTTGTACTTAAGTCGGCATTGTGCCTTTTGTATTAAATTCGGATGCAATTTCTGTGCTTCATTGTCAATAAGAAGGTCCAAGGGATACAGTAAACTTGAGGTGAAGCATCGGAATCTAAAACTGGACTCACAGGAGAGGTTCAAATCATAGAAAGTTAGAGTGGCAGTCGTCTTGTACTTAAGTCGGCATTGTGCCTTTTGTATTGAATTCGGATGAAATTTCTTTGTTTCATCGTCAATAAGAAGGTCCAAGGGATACAGTAAACCTGGAGTGAAGCATCGGAATCTAAATCTGGAATCACAGGAGACGTTCAAATCATAGAAAATTAGAATGTCAGTCCTCTTGTAGTTAAGTCGGCATTGTGCTTTTTGTATTAAATTCGGATGCAATTTCTGTGTTTCATCGTCAATAAGAGGGTCCAAGGGATACAGTAAACCCTATGTGAAGCATCGGAATCTAAAACTGGACTCACAGGAGAGGTTCAAATCATAGGAAGTTATAGTGTCAGTCCTCTTGTACTTAAGTCGGCATTGTGCTTTTTGTATTAAATTCGGATGAAATTTCTGTGTTTCATCGTCAATAAGAAGGTCCAAGGGATACAGTAACCCTGAAGTGAAGCATCATAATCTAAAACTGGACTCACAGTAGAGGTTCAAATCATAGAAAGTTAGAGTGTCAGTACTCTTGTACTTAAGCCGGCATTGTGCATTTTGTATTAAATTTGGATGCAATTTCTGTGTTTCATCGTCAATAAGAAGGTCCAAGGGATAAAGTAAACCTGAAGTAAAGCATCGGAATCTAAAACTGGACTCAAAGGAGAGGTTCTAATCATAGAAAGTTAGAGAGTGTCAATCCTCTTGTACTTAAGTCGGCATTGTGCCTTTTGTATTAAATTCGGATGCAATTTCTGTGCTTCATTGTCAATAAGAAGGCCCAAGGGATACAGTAAACTTGAGGTGAAGCATCGGAATCTAAAACTGGACTCACAGGAGAGGTTCAAATCATAGAAAGTTAGAGTGTCAGTCCTCTTGTACTTAAGTCGGCATTTTGCCTTTTGTATTAAATTCGGAGGCAATTTCTGTGTTTCATCGTCAAAAAGAAGGTTCAAGGGATACAGTAAACCTGAAGTGAAGCATAGGAATCTAAAACTGGACTCACAGAAGAGGTTCAAATCGTAGAATGAATGTCAGTCCTCTTGTACTTAAGTCGGCATTGTGCCTTTTGTATTAAATTCGTATGCAATTTCTGTGTTTCATCGTCAATAAGAAGGTCCAAGGGATACAGTAAACCTGAAGTGAAGCATCATAATCTAAAACTGGACTCACAGGAGAGGTTCAAATCATGGAAAGTTAGAGTGTCAGTCCTCCTGTACTTAAGTCGGCATTGTGCCTTTTGTATTAAATTCGGATGCAATTTCTGTGGTTCATCGTCAATAGGAAGGTCCAAGGGATACAGTAAACACGAGGTGAAGCATCGGAATCTAAAGCTGGGCTCACAGGAGAGGTTCAAATCATAGAAAGTTAGAGTGGCATCCCTCTTGTACTTAAGTCGGCATTGTGCCTTTTGTATTAAATTCGGATGCAATTTTTGTGCTTCATCGTCAATAAGAAGGTCCAAGGGATACAGTAAACCTGAGGTGAAGCATCGGAATCTAAAACTGGAATCACAGGAGACGTTCAAATCATAGAAAGTTAGAATGTCAGTCCACTTATAGTTAAGTCGGCATTGTGCTTTTTGTATTAAATTCGGATGCAATTTCTGTGTTTCATCGTCAATACGAGGGTCCAAGGGATACAGTAAACCTTATGTGAAGCATCGGAATCTAAAACTGGACTCACAGGAGAGGTTCAAATCGTAGGAAGTTAGAGTGTCAGTCCTCTTGTACTTAAGTCGCCATTGTGCCTTTTGTATTAAATTCGGATGCAATTTCTGTGTTTCATCGTCAAAAAGAAGGGACAAGGGATACAGTAAACCTGAAGTGAAGCATAGGAATCTAAAACTGGACTCACAGAAGAGGTTCAAATCATAGAAAGTGTGAGTGTCAGTCCTCTTGTACTTAAGTCGGCATTGTGCCTTTTGTATTAAATTCGAATGCAATTTCTGTGTTTCATCGTCAATAAGAATATCCAAGGGATACAGTAAACCCGAAGTGAAGCATCATAATCTAAAACTGGACTCACAGCATAGGTTCAAATCATAGAAATTTAGAGTTACAGTCCTCTTGTTCTTACGACGGCATTGTGCCTTTTGTATTAAATTCGGATTAAATTTCTTTGTTTCATCGTCAATAAGAAGGTCCAAGGGATACAGTAAACCTGAAGTGAAGCATCACAATCTAAAACTGGACTCACAGGAGAGGTTCAAATCATAGAAAGTTAGAGTGTCAGTCCTCTTGTACTTAAGTCGGCATTGTGCTTTTTGTACCAAATTCGGATGCAATATCTGTGTTTCGTTGTCAATACGAAGGTATAAGGTATATTGTAATGCTGAAGTGAAGCATCGGAATCTAAAGCTCAACTCACAGGAGAGGTTCAAATCAAAGAAAGTTAGAGTGGCAGTCCTCTTGTACTTAAGTCGGCATTGTGCCTTTTGTATTAAATTCGGTTTCATTTTCTGTGTTGCATCGTCAATAAAATGGTCCAATGTATAGAGTAAACCTGAAGAGAAGCTTCGGAATCTAAAACTCCAGTCACAAGAGAGGTTCAAATCAATGAAAGTTAGAGTGTCATTCCTCTTGTACTTAAGTCGGTATTGTGCATTTTGTATTAAATTCGGATGTAATTTCTGTATTTCATCGTCAACAAGAAGCTCCAAGGTATACAGCAAACCTGAAGTGAAGCATCGGAATCTGAAACTGGATTCACTGGAGAGTTTTAAATCACAGAAAGTTAGAGAGTCAGTCCTCTTGTACTTATGTCGGCATTGTGCCTTTTGTATTAAATTCGGAGGCAATTTCTGTGTTTCATCTTCAATAAGATGGTCCAAGGCATACAGTAAAACTGAAGTGAAGCATCGGGATCAAAAACTGGACTCACAGGAGACGTTTCAATCATAGATAGTTAGAGTGTCAGTCCTCTTGTACTTAAGTTGGCATTGTGTTTTCTGTATTACATTCGGATGTAATTTATGTGTTTCATCGTCAATAAGAAGGTCCAAGGTATAGAGTAATCCTGAAGTTAAGCATCGGAATCTAAAACTGAACTCACACAAGAAGTTTAAATCATTGAAAGATAGAGTGTCAGTCCTCTTCTACTTAAGTTGGCATTGTGCCATTTGTATTAAATTGGGATGCCATTTCTGAGTTTCATCGTCAATAAGAAGGTCCAAGGAATACAGTAAACCTGAAGTGAAGCATCGGAATCTAAAACTGGACTCACTGGAGTGGTTTAAATCATAGAAAGTTAGAGTGTCAGTCCTCTTGTACTTAAGACGACATTGTGTCTTTTGTATTAAATTCGGATGCAATTTTTGTGCTTCATCGTCAATAAGAAGGTCCAAGGGATACAGTAAACGTGAGGTGAAGCATCGGAATCTAAAACTGGACTCACAGGAGAGGATTAAATCATAGAAAGTTTGAGTGTCGGTCATATTGTACTTAAGTCGGCATTGTGATTTTTGTATTAAATTCGGATGCAATTTCTGTGTTTCATCATCAACAAGAACGTCCAAGGTATACAGTAAACCTGAAGTGAAGCATTGGAATCCAAAAGTCAACTCACAGGAGAGGTTCAAATCATAGGAAGTTAGAGTGTCAGTCCTCATGTACTTACGTCAGCATTGTGCCTTTTGTATTAAATTCGGATGCAATTTCTGTGTTTCATCGTCAGTACGAAGGTCCAAGGTATACAGTAAACCTGAAGTGAAGCATCGGAATCTAAAACTGAACTCACACGAGATGTTTAAATCACAGAAAGTTAGAGTGTCAGTCCTCTTGCACTTAAGTCGCCATTGTGCCTCTTGTATTAAATTCGGATGGAATTTCGTTGCTTCATCGTCAATAAGACGGTCCAAGGTATACAGTAAACCTGAAGTGAAGCATCGGAACCTAAAACTGGTCTCACAGGAGAGGTTTAAATCATAGCAAATTAGGGTGTCAGTCCTCTTGTTCTTAAGTCCTCATTGTGCCTTTTGTACTCTATTCGGATGCAATTTCTGTGTTTCATCTTCAATAAGAAGGTCCAATGTATACAGTAAACCTGAAGTGAAGCATCGGAATTTAAAACTTAACTCACAGGAGAGGTTTAAATCATAGAAAGTTAGAGTGTCAGTCCTCTTGTACTTAAGACGACATTGTGCCTTTTGTATTAAATTCGGATGCAATTTTTGTGCTTCTCGACAATAAGAAGGTCCAAGGGATACAGTGAACCTGAAGTGAAGCATCGGAATCTAAAACGGAACTCACAGGTGAGGTTTAAATCATAGAAAGGTAGAGTGTCAGTCCTTTTGTTCTTAAGTCGGCATTGTAATTTTTGTATTAATTTCGGATGAAATTTCTGTGTTTCATCGTCAATAAGAAGGTATAAGGTATACAGTAAACCTGAAGAGAAGCATCGGAATCTAAAACTCCAATCACAAGAGAGGTTCAAATCAATGAAAGAGTGTCATTCCTCATGTACTTAAGTCGGTATTGTGCATTTTGTATTTTTGGATGTAATTTCTGTATTTCATCGTCAATAAGAAGGTCCAAGGTATACAGCAAACCTGAAGTGAAGCATCGGAATCTGAAACTGGATTCACTGGAGAGTTTTAAATCACAGAAAGTTAGAGAGTCAGTCCTCTTGTACCTATGTTGGCATTGTGCCTTTTGTATTAAATTCGGATGCAATTTCTGTGTTTCATCGTCAATAAGATGGTCCAAGGTATACGGTAAACCTGAAGTGAAGCATCGTAATCTAAAACTGGACTCACAGGAGAGGTTTAAATCATAGACAGTTAGAGAGTCAGTCCTCTTGCACTTAGGTTGGCATTGTGCCTTTTGTATTAAATTAGGATGCTATTTCTGTGTTTCATCGTCAATAAAATGGTCCAAGGTATACAGTAAAACTGAAGTGAAGAATCGAGATCATAAACTGGACTCACAGGAGACGTTTAAATCATAGAATGTTAGAGTGTCAGTCTTCTTGTACTTAAGTCGGCATTGTGTTTTTTGTATTAAATTCGGATGCAATTTCTGTGTTTCATCGTCAATAAGAAGGTCCAAGGTATACAGTAAACCTGAACTGAAGCATCGGAATCTAAAACTCAACTCACAGGAGAGATTCAAATCCTAGAAAGTTAGAGTGTAAGTCCTCTTGTACTTAAGTCGGCATTTTGCCTTTTGTATTACATTCGGATGCAATTTCTGTGTATCATAGTCAATAGGATGGTCCAAGTAATACAGTAAACCTGAAGTGAAGCATCGGAATCTAAAACTGGACTCACAGGAGAGGTTTAAATCATAGAAAATTAGAGTGTCAGTCCCCTTGTGCTGAAGTCGGCATTGTGCCTTTTGTATTAAATTCGAATGCAATTTCTGTGCTTCAACGTCAATAAGATGGTCCAGGGTATAAAGTAAACCTGAAGTGAAGCATCGGAATCAAAAACTGGACACACAGGAGAGATTCAAATCTTAGAAAGTTAGAGTGTCAGTAATCTTGTACTTAAGTCGGCATTGTGCCTTTTGTACTAAATTCGGATGCAATATCTGTGTTTCGTTGTCAATAAGAAGGTCCAAGGTATACAGTTAACCTGAAGCGAAGCATTGGAATATAAAACTGGACTCACAGGAGAGGTTCAAATCATAGAAAGTTAGAGTGTCAGTCCTCTTGTACTTACGGCGGCATTGTGCCTTTTGTATTAAATTCGGATGCAATTTCTGTATTTCATCATCAATAAGAAGGTCCAAGGTATACAGTAAACCTGAAGTGAACCATTGGAATCTAAAACTCAACTCACAGGAGAGTTTCAAATCATAGAAAGTTAGAGTGTCAGTCCTCATGTACTTACGTCAGCATTGTGCCTTTTGTATTAAATTCGGATGCAATTTCTGTGTTTCAACGTCAATAAGAAGGTCCAAGGTATACAGTAAACCTGAGGTAAGACATCGGAATCTAAAACTCAACTCACAGGAGAGGTTTAAATCATAGAAAGTTATAGTGTCAGCCCTCTTGTACTTAAGTCAGCATAGTGCCTTTTGTATTAAATTGGGATGCAATTTCTGTGTTTCATCGTCAGTAAGAAGGTCCAAGGTATACAGTAAACCTGAAGTGAAGCATCAGAATGTAAAACTGAACTCACACGAGATGTTTAAATCACAGAAAGTTAGAGTGTCAGTCCTCTTGTACTTAAGACGACATTGTGCCTTTTGTATTAAATTCGGATGCAAATTTTGTGCTTCTCGACAATAAGAAGGTCCATGGGATACAGTGAACCTGAAGTGAAGCATCGGAATCTAAAACTGAACTCACAGGAGAGGTTTAAATCATAGAAAGGTAGAGTGTCAGTCCTCTTGTACTTAAGTCGGCATTGTGATTTTTGTATTAAATTCGGATGAAATATCTGTGTTTCATCGTCAATAAGAAGGTATAAGGTATACAGTAAACCTGAAGTGAAGCATCGGAATCTAAAACTCAACTCACAGGAGAGGTTCAAATCAAAGGAAGTTAGAGTGTCAGTCCTCTTGTACTTAAGTCGGCATTGTGCCTTTTGTATTAAATTCGGTTTCAATTTCTGTGTTTCATCGTCAATAAAATGGTCCAAGGTATAGAGTACACCTGAAGAGAAGCATCGGAATCTAAAACTCCAGTCACAAGAGAGGTTCAAATCAATGAAAGTTAGAGTGTCATTCCTCTTGTACTTAAGTCGGTATTGTGCATTTTGTATTAAATTCGGATGTAATTTCTGTATTTCATCGTCAATAAGAAGGGCCAAGGTATACAGCAAACCTGAAGTGAAGCATCGGAATCTGAAACTGGATTCACTGGAGAGTTTTAAATCACAGAAACTTAGAGAGTCAGTCCTCTTGTACTTATGTCGGCATTGTACCTTTTGTATTAAATTCGGATGCAATTTCTGTGTTTCATCTTCAATAAGATGGTCCAAGGTATACAGTAAAACTGAAGTGAAGCATCGGGATCTAAAACTGGACTCACTGGAGACGTTTAAATCATAGATAGTTAGATTGTCTGTCCTCTTGTACTTAAGTTGGCATTGTGTTTTTTGTATTACATTCGGATGTAATTTATGTGTTTCATCGTCAGTAAGAAGGTCCAAGGTATAGAGTAAACTAGAAGTGAAGCATCGGAATCTAAAACTCAACTCACAGGAGTGGTTCAAATCATAGAAAGGTAGAGGGTCAGTCCTCTTGTACTTAAGCCAGCGTTGTGTCTTTAGTATTAAATTCGGATGCAATTTCTGTGTTTCATCGTCAATACGAAGGTCCAGGGTATACAGTAAACCTGAAGTGAAGCATCGGAATCTAAAACTGTACTCACAGGAGAGGTTTAAATCACAAAATGTTAGAGTGTCAGTCCTCTTGTACTTAAGTCCGCATTGTGCCTTTTGTATTAAATTAGGATGCAATTTCTGTGTTTCATCGTCAATAAGAAGGTCCAAGGTATACAGTAAACCTGAAGTGAATCATCGGAATCTAAAACTGAACTCACATGAGAGGTTTAAATCATTGAAAGATAGAGTGTCAGTCCTCTTGTACTTAAGTCGGCATTGTGCCATTTGTATTAAATTGGGGTGCCATTTCTGAGTTTCATCGTCAATAAGAAGGTCCAAGGAATACAGTAAACCGAAGTGAAGCATCGGAATCTATAACTGGACTCACTGGAGTGGTTTATATCATAGAAAGTTAGAGTGTCAGTCCACTTGTACTTAAGACGACATTGTGTCTTTTGTATTAAATTCGGATGCAATTTTTGTGCTTCATCCTGAGGTGAAGCATCGGAATCTAAAACTGGACTCACAGGAGAGGATTAAATCATAGAAAGTTAGAGTGTCGGTCATCTTGTACTTAAGTCGGCATTGTGATTTTTGTATTAAATTCGGATGCAATTTCTGTGTTTCATCGTCAGTGCGAAGGTCCAAGGTATACAGTAAACCTGAAGTGAAGCATCAGAATCTAAAACTGAACTCACACGAGATGTTTAAACCACAGAAAGTTAGAGTGTCAGTCCTCTTTCACTTAAGTCGCCATTGTGCCTTTTGTATTAAATTCGGATGGAATTTCGTTGCTTCATCGTCAATAAGACGGGCCAAGGTATACAGTAAACCTGAAGTGAAGCATCGGAACCTAAGACTGGACACACAGGAGAGGTTTCAATCATAGCAAATTAGGGTGTCAGTCCTCTTGTTCTTAAGTCCTCATTGTGCCTTTTGTATTCTATTCGGATGCAATTTCTGTGTTTCATCGTCAATAAGAAGGTCCAATGTATACAGTAAACCTGAAGTGAAGCATCGGAATTTAAAACTTAACTCACAGGAGAGGTTTAAATCATAGAGAGTTAGAGTGTCAGTCCTCTTGTACTTAAGACGACATTGTGCCTTTTGTATTAAATTCGGATGCAAATTTTGTGCTTCTCGACAATAAGAAGGTCCAAGGGATACAGTGAACCTGAAGTGAAGCATCGGAATCTAAAACTGAAGTCACAGGAGAGGTTTAAATCATAGAAGGTAGAGTGTCAGTCCTCTTGTACTTAAGTCGGCATTGTGATTTTTGTATTAAATTCGGATGAAATATCTGTGTTTCATCGTCAATAAGAAGGTATAAGGTATACAGTAAACCAGAAGTGAAGCATCGGAATCTAAAACTCAACTCACAGGAGAGGTTCAAATCAAAGAAAGTTAGTGTGTCAGTCCTCTTGTACTTAAGTCGGCATTGTGCCTTTTGCATTAAATTCGGTTACAATTTCTGTGTTTCATCGTCAATAAAATGGTCCAAGGTATAGAGTAAACCTGAAGAGAAGCATCGGAATCTAAAACTCCAGTCACAAGACAGGTTCAAATCAATGAAAGTTAGAGTGTCATTCCTCTTGTACTTAAGTCGGTATTGTGCATTTTGGATTAAATTCGGATGTAATTTCTGTATTTTATCGTCAATAAGAAGGTCCAAGGTATACAGCAAACCTGAAGTGAAGCATCGGAATCTGAAACTGGATTCACTGGCGAGTGTTAAATCACAGAAAGTTAGAGAGTTAGTCCTCTTGTACTTATGTCGGCATTGTGCCTTTTGTATTAAATTCGGATGCAATTTCTGTGTTTCATCTTCAATAAGATGGTCCAAGGTATACAGTAAAACTGAAGTGAAGCATCGGGATCTAAAACTGGACTCACAGGAGACGTTTAAATCATAGATAGTTAGATTGTCAGTCCTCTTGTACTTAAGTTGGCATTGTGTTTTTTGTATTACATTCGGATGTAATTTATGTGTTTCATCGTCAATAAGAAGGTCCAAGGTATAGAGTAAACTTGAAGTGAAGCATCGGAATCTAAAACTCAACTCACAGGAGTGGTTCAAATCATAGAAAGATAGAGGGTCAGTCCTCTTGTACTTAAGTCAGCGTTGTGTCTTTAGTATTTAATTCGGATGCTATTTCTGTGTTTCATCGTCAATACGAAGGTCCAGGGTATACAGTAAACCTGAAGTGAAGCACCGGAATCTAAAACTGTACTCACAGGAGAGGTTTAAATCATAAAATGTTCGAGTGTCAGACCTCTTGTACTTAAGTCCGCATTGTGCCTTTTGTATTAAATTGGGATGCCATTTCTGAGTTTCATCGTCAATAAGAAGGTCCAAGGAATACCGTAAACCTTAAGTGAAGCATCGGAATCTAAAACTGAACTCACTGGAGTGGTTTAAATCATAGAAAGTTAGAGTGTCAGTCCTCTTGTACTTAAGACGACATTGTGTCTTTTGTATTAAATTAGGATGCAATTTTTGTGCTTCATTGTCAATAAGGAGGTCCAAGGGATACAGTAAACCTGAGGTGAAGCATCGGAATCTAAAACTGGACTCACAGGAGAGGATTAAATCATAGAAAGTTAGAGTGTCGGTCATCTTGTACTTAAGTCGGCATTGTGATTTTTGTATTAAATTCGGATGCAATTTCTGTGTTTCATCGTCAACAAGAACGTCCAAGCTATACAGTAAACCTGAAGTGAAGCATTGGAATCTAAAACTCAACCCACATGAGAGGTTCAAATCACAGAAAGTTAGAGTGTCAGTCCTCATGTACTTACGTCAGCATTGTGCCTTTTGTATTAAATTCGGATGCAATTTCTGTGTTTCAACGTCAATAAGAAGGTCCAAGGTATACAGTAAACCTGAGGTAAGACATTGGAATCTAAAACTCAACTCACAGGAGAGGCTTAAATCATAGAAAGTTATAGTGTCAGCCCTCTTGTACTTAAGTCAGCATAGTGCCTTTTGTATTAAATTCGGATGCAATTTATGTGTTTCACCGTCAGTAAGAAGGTCCAAGGTATACAGTAAACCTGAAGTGAAGCATCGGAATCTAAAACTGAACTCAAACGAGATGTTTAAATCATAGAAAGTTAGCGTGTCAGTCCTCTTGCACTTAAGTCGCCATTGTGCCTTTTGTATTAAATTCGGATGGAATTTCGTTGCTTCATCGTCAATAAGACGGTCCGAGGTATACAGTAAACCTGAAGTGAAGCATCGGAATTTAAAACTTAACTCACAGGAGAGGTTTAAATCATAGAAAGTTAGAGTGGCAGTCCTCTTGTACTTAAGACGACATTGTGCCTTTTGTATTAAATTCGGATGCAATTTTTGTGCTTCTCGACAATAAGAAGGTCCTAGGGATACAGTGAACCTGAAGTGAAGCATCGGAATCTAAAACTGAACTCACAGGAGAGGTTTAAATCATAGAATGGTAGAGTGTCAGTCCTCTTGTGCTTAAGTCGGCATTGTGATTTTTGTATTAAATTCGGATGAAATTTCTGTGTTTCATCGTCAATAAGAAGTTATAAGGTATACAGTAAACCTGAAGTGAAGCATCGGAATCTAAAACTCAACTCACAGGAGAGGTTCAAATCAAAGAAAGATAGAGTGTCAGTCCTCTTGTGCTTAAGTCGGCATTGTGATTTTTGTATTAAATTCGGTTTCAATTTCTGTGTTTCATCGTCAATAAGAAGGTCCAAGGTATAGAGTAAACCTGAAGAGAAGCATCGGAATCTAAAACTCCAGTCACAAGAGAGGTTCAAATCAATGAAAGTTAGAGAGTCATTCCTCATGTACTTAAGTCGGTATTGTGCATTTTGTATTAAATTCGGATGTAATTTCTGTATTTCATCGTCAATAAGAAGGTCCAAGGTATACAGCAAACCTGAAGTGAAGCATCGGAATCTTAAACTGGATTCACTGGAGAGTTTTAAATCACAGAAAGTTAGAGAGTCAGTCCTCTTGTACTTATGTCGGCATTGTGCCTTGTGTAGTAAATTCGGATGCAATTTCTGTGTTTCATCGTCAATAAGATGGTCCAAGGTATACAGTAAAACTGAAGTGAAGCATCGGGATCTAAAACTCTACTCACAGGAGACGTTTCAATCATAGATAGTTAGAGTGTCAGTCCTCTTGTACTTAAGTTGGCATTGTGTTTTTTGTATTACATTCGGATGCAATTTATATGTTTCATCGTCAATAAGAAGGTCCTAGGTATAGAGTAACTTGAAGTGTAGCATCGGAATCTAAAACTCAACTCACAGGAGTGGTTCAAATCATAGAAAGTTAGAGGGTCAGTCCTCTTGTACTTAAGTCGACGTTGTGTGTTTAGTATTAAATTCGGATGCAATTTCTGTGTTTCATCGTCAATAAGAAGGTCAAAGGTATACGGTAAACCTGAAGTGAAGCATCGTAATCTAAAACTGGACTCACAGGAGAGGTTTAAATCATAGACAGTTAGAGAGTCAGTCCTGTTGGACTTAGGTCGGCATTGTACCTTTTGTATTAAATTAGGATGCTATTTCTGTGTTTCATCGTCAATAAGATGGTCCAAGGTATACAGTAAAACTGAAGTGAAGAATCGAGATCATAAACTGGACTCACAGGAGACGTTTAAATCATAGAATGTTAGAGTGTCAGTCTTCTTGTACTTAAGTAGGCATTGTGTTTTTTGTATTAAATTCGGATGCAATTTCTGTGTTCCATCGTCAATAAGAAGGTCCAAGGTATACAGTAAACCTGAAGTGAAGCATCGGAATCTAAAACTCAACTCACAGGAGAGATTCAAATCCTAGAAAGTTAGAGTGTCAGTCCTCTTGTACTTAAGTCGGCATTGTGCCTTTTGTATTACATTCGGATGCAATTTCTGTGTATCATAGTGAATAGGAAGGTCCAAGGTATACAGTAAACCTGAAGCGAAGCATCGGAATCTGAAACTGGACTCACAGGAGAGGTTTAAATCATAGAAAGTTAGAGTGTCAGTCCTCTTGTACTTAAGTCGGAATTGGGCCTTTTGTATTAAATTCGAATGCAATTTTTGTGCTTCATCGTCAATAAGATGGTCCAGGGTATACAGTAAACCTGAAGTGAAGCATCGGAATCAAAAACTGGACACAAGGGAGTGATTCAAATCATAGAAAATTAGAGTGTCAGTAATCTTGTACTTAAGTCGGCATTATGAATTTTTGTACTAAATTCGGATGCAATTTATGTGTTTCATCGTCAATAAGAAGGTCCAAGGTATACAGTTAACCAGAAGTGAAGCATCGGAAACTAAAACTGGACTCACAGGAGAGGTTCAAATCATAGAAAGTTAGAGTGTCAGTCCTCTTGTACTTACGGCGGCATTGTGCCTTTTGTATTAAATTCGAATGCAATTTCTGTATTTCATCATCAATAAGAAGGTCCAAGGTATACAGTAAACCTGAAGTGAAGCATCGGAATCTAAAACTGGACTCACAGGAGAGGTTCAAATCACAGAAAGTTAGAGCGTCAGTAATCTTGTACTTAAGTGGGCATTGTGCCGTTTGTATAAAATTGGGATGCAATTTCTGTGTTTCATCATCAATAAGAAGGTCCAAGGGATACAGTAAACCTGAAGTGAAGCATCGGAATCTAAAACTGGACTCACAGGAGATTTTCAAATCATAGAAAGTTAGAGTGACAGTCCTCTTGTACTTGAGTCGGCATTGTGCCTTTTGTATTAAATTCGGATGCAATTTCTGTGTTTCATCGTCAATAAGAAGGTCTAAGGAATACTGTAAACCTGAAGTGAAGCATCGAAATCTAAAACTGGACTCACAGGAGAGGTTCAAATCATAGATAGTTACAGTGTCAGTCCGCTTGTACTTAAGTCTTCATTGTGCCTTTTGTATTACATTCGGATGCAATTTCTGTGTTTCATAGTCAATAAGAGTGTCCAAGGGATACAGTCAACCTGAAGTGAAGCATCGGAATCTAGAACTGGACTCACAGCCGAGGTTCAAATCATAGAAAGTTAGAGTGTCAGTCCTCTTGTACTTAAGACGACATTGTGCCTTTTGTATTAAATTCGGATGCAAATTTTGTGCTTCTCGACAATAAGAAGGTCCAAGGGATACAGTGAACCTGAAGTGAAGCATCGGAATCTAAAACTGAAGTCACAGGAGAGGTTTAAATCATAGAAGGTAGAGTGTCAGTCCTCTTGTACTTAAGTCGGCATTGTGATTTTTGTATTAAATTCGGATGAAATATCTGTGTTTCATCGTCAATAAGAAGGTATAAGGTATACAGTAAACCTGAAGTGAAGCATCGGAATCTAAAACTCAACTCACAGGAGAGGTTCAAATCAAAGAAAGTTAGTGTGTCAGTCCTCTTGTACTTAAGTCGGCATTGTGCCTTTTGCATTAAATTCGGTTACAATTTCTGTGTTTCATCGTCAATAAAATGGTCCAAGGTATAGAGTAAACCTGAAGAGAAGCATCGGAATCTAAAACTCCAGTCACAAGACAGGTTCAAATCAATGAAAGTTAGAGTGTCATTCCTCTTGTACTTAAGTCGGTATTGTGCATTTTGGATTAAATTCGGATGTAATTTCTGTATTTTATCGTCAATAAGAAGGTCCAAGGTATACAGCAAACCTGAAGTGAAGCATCGGAATCTGAAACTGGATTCACTGGCGAGTGTTAAATCACAGAAAGTTAGAGAGTTAGTCCTCTTGTACTTATGTCGGCATTGTGCCTTTTGTATTAAATTCGGATGCAATTTCTGTGTTTCATCTTCAATAAGATGGTCCAAGGTATACAGTAAAACTGAAGTGAAGCATCGGGATCTAAAACTGGACTCACAGGAGACGTTTAAATCATAGATAGTTAGATTGTCAGTCCTCTTGTACTTAAGTTGGCATTGTGTTTTTTGTATTACATTCGGATGTAATTTATGTGTTTCATCGTCAATAAGAAGGTCCAAGGTATAGAGTAAACTTGAAGTGAAGCATCGGAATCTAAAACTCAACTCACAGGAGTGGTTCAAATCATAGAAAGATAGAGGGTCAGTCCTCTTGTACTTAAGTCAGCGTTGTGTCTTTAGTATTTAATTCGGATGCTATTTCTGTGTTTCATCGTCAATACGAAGGTCCAGGGTATACAGTAAACCTGAAGTGAAGCACCGGAATCTAAAACTGTACTCACAGGAGAGGTTTAAATCATAAAATGTTCGAGTGTCAGACCTCTTGTACTTAAGTCCGCATTGTGCCTTTTGTATTAAATTGGGATGCCATTTCTGAGTTTCATCGTCAATAAGAAGGTCCAAGGAATACCGTAAACCTTAAGTGAAGCATCGGAATCTAAAACTGAACTCACTGGAGTGGTTTAAATCATAGAAAGTTAGAGTGTCAGTCCTCTTGTACTTAAGACGACATTGTGTCTTTTGTATTAAATTAGGATGCAATTTTTGTGCTTCATTGTCAATAAGGAGGTCCAAGGGATACAGTAAACCTGAGGTGAAGCATCGAAATCTAAAACTGGACTCACAGGAGAGGATTAAATCATAGAAAGTTAGAGTGTCGGTCATCTTGTACTTAAGTCGGCATTGTGATTTTTGTATTAAATTCGGATGCAATTTCTGTGTTTCATCGTCAACAAGAACGTCCAAGCTATACAGTAAACCTGAAGTGAAGCATTGGAATCTAAAACTCAACCCACATGAGAGGTTCAAATCACAGAAAGTTAGAGTGTCAGTCCTCATGTACTTACGTCAGCATTGTGCCTTTTGTATTAAATTCGGATGCAATTTCTGTGTTTCAACGTCAATAAGAAGGTCCAAGGTATACAGTAAACCTGAGGTAAGACATTGGAATCTAAAACTCAACTCACAGGAGAGGCTTAAATCATAGAAAGTTATAGTGTCAGCCCTCTTGTACTTAAGTCAGCATAGTGCCTTTTGTATTAAATTCGGATGCAATTTATGTGTTTCACCGTCAGTAAGAAGGTCCAAGGTATACAGTAAACCTGAAGTGAAGCATCGGAATCTAAAACTGAACTCAAACGAGATGTTTAAATCATAGAAAGTTAGCGTGTCAGTCCTCTTGCAC
Source organism: Schistocerca americana (assembly GCF_021461395.2). Lineage (NCBI taxonomy): Eukaryota > Metazoa > Arthropoda > Insecta > Orthoptera > Acrididae > Schistocerca > Schistocerca americana. The sequence goes on from NC_060122.1 coordinate 57,700,873, forward strand.
TTAAGTCGCCATTGTGCCTTTTGTATTAAATTCGGATGGAATTTCGTTGCTTCATCGTCAATAAGACGGTCCGAGGTATACAGTAAACCTGAAGTGAAGCATCGGAATTTAAAACTTAACTCACAGGAGAGGTTTAAATCATAGAAAGTTAGAGTGGCAGTCCTCTTGTACTTAAGACGACATTGTGCCTTTTGTATTAAATTCGGATGCAATTTTTGTGCTTCTCGACAATAAGAAGGTCCTAGGGATACAGTGAACCTGAAGTGAAGCATCGGAATCTAAAACTGAACTCACAGGAGAGGTTTAAATCATAGAATGGTAGAGTGTCAGTCCTCTTGTGCTTAAGTCGGCATTGTGATTTTTGTATTAAATTCGGATGAAATTTCTGTGTTTCATCGTCAATAAGAAGTTATAAGGTATACAGTAAACCTGAAGTGAAGCATCGGAATCTAAAACTAACTCACAGGAGAGGTTCAAATCAAAGAAAGATAGAGTGTCAGTCCTCTTGTACTTAAGTCGGCATTGTGCCTTTTGTAATAAATTCGGTTTCAATTTCTGTGTTTCATCGTCAATAAGAAGGTCCAAGGTATAGAGTAAACCTGAAGAGAAGCATCGGAATCTAAAACTCCAGTCACAAGAGAGGTTCAAATCAATGAAAGTTAGAGAGTCATTCCTCATGTACTTAAGTCGGTATTGTGCATTTTGTATTAAATTCGGATGTAATTTCTGTATTTCATCGTCAATAAGAAGGTCCAAGGTATACAGCAAACCTGAAGTGAAGCATCGGAATCTTAAACTGGATTCACTGGAGAGTTTTAAATCACAGAAAGTTAGAGAGTCAGTCCTCTTGTACTTATGTCGGCATTGTGCCTTGTGTAGTAAATTCGGATGCAATTTCTGTGTTTCATCGTCAATAAGATGGTCCAAGGTATACAGTAAAACTGAAGTGAAGCATCGGGATCTAAAACTGGACTCACAGGAGACGTTTCAATCATAGATAGTTAGAGTGTCAGTCCTCTTGTACTTAAGTTGGCATTGTGTTTTTTGTATTACATTCGGATGCAATTTATATGTTTCATCGTCAATAAGAAGGTCCTAGGTATAGAGTAACTTGAAGTGTAGCATCGGAATCTAAAACTCAACTCACAGGAGTGGTTCAAATCATAGAAAGTTAGAGGGTCAGTCCTCTTGTACTTAAGTCGACGTTTTGTGTTTAGTATTAAATTCGGATGCAATTTCTGTGTTTCATCGTCAATAAGAAGGTCAAAGGTATACGGTAAACCTGAAGTGAAGCATCGTAATCTAAAACTGGACTCACAGGAGAGGTTTAAATCATAGACAGTTAGAGAGTCAGTCCTGTTGGACTTAGGTCGGCATTGTACCTTTTGTATTAAATTGGGATGCTATTTCTGTGTTTCATCGTCAATAAGATGGTCCAAGGTATACAGTAAAACTGAAGTGAAGAATCGAGATCATAAACTGGACTCACAGGAGACGTTTAAATCATAGAATGTTAGAGTGTCAGTCTTCTTGTACTTAAGTAGGCATTGTGTTTTTTGTATTAAATTCGGATGCAATTTCTGTGTTCCATCGTCAATAAGAAGGTCCAAGGTATACAGTAAACCTGAAGTGAAGCATCGGAATCTAAAACTCAACTCACAGGAGAGATTCAAATCCTAGAAAGTTAGAGTGTCAGTCCTCTTGTACTTAAGTCGGCATTGTGCCTTTTGTATTACATTCGGATGCAATTTCTGTGTATCATAGTGAATAGGAAGGTCCAAGGTATACAGTAAACCTGAAGCGAAGCATCGGAATCTGAAACTGGACTCACAGGAGAGGTTTAAATCATACAAAGTTAGAGTGTCAGTCCTCTTGTACTTAAGTCGGCATTGGGCCTTTTGTATTAAATTCGAATGCAATTTTTGTGCTTCATCGTCAATAAGATGGTCCAGGGTATACAGTTAACCTGAAGTGAAGCATCGGAATCAAAAACTGGACACAAGGGAGTGATTCAAATCATAGAAAATTAGAGTGTCAGTAATCTTGTACTTAAGTCGGCATTATGCCTTTTGTACTAAATTCGGATGTAATTTCTGTGTTTCATCGTCAATAAGATGGTCCAAGGTATACAGTAAACCTGAAGGGAAGCATCGGAATCTAAAACTGGATTCACAGGAGAGGTTCAAATCATAGAAAGTTAGAGAGCCAGTCCTCTTGTACTTAAGTCGGCATTGTGCCTTTTGTATTAAATTCGGATGCAATTTCTGTGTTTCATCGTCAATAAGAAGGTCCAAGGGATGCTGTAAACCTGAAGTGAAGCATCGAAATCTAAAACTGGGCTCACAGGAGAGGTTCAAATCATAGATAGTTAGAGTGTCAGTCCTCTTGTACTTAAGTCGTCATTGTGCCTTTTGTATTACATTCGGATGCAATTTCTGTGTTTCATAGTCAATAAGAGTGTCCAAGGGATACAGTCAACCTGAAGTGAAGCATCGGAATCTAGAACTGGACTCACAGGAGAGGTTCAAATCATAGAAAATTAGAGTGTCAGTCCTCTTGTACTGAAGTCGGCATTGTGCCTTATGTATTAAATTCGGATGCAATTTCTGTGTTCATCGTCAATAAGAAGGTCCAAGGGATACAGTAAACCTGAAGTGACGCATCGGAATCGAAAAGTGGACTCACAGGAGAGGTTCAAATCATAGAAATTTAGAGTGTCTGTCCTCTTGTATTTACGTCGGCATTGTGCCTTTTGTATTAAATTCGGATGCAAATTCTGTGTCTCATCGTCAATAAGAAGGTCCAAGGTACACAGTAAACCTGAAGTGAAGCATCGGAATCTAAAACTGGACTCACAGGAGAGGTTCAAATCACAGAATGTTAGAGCGTCAGTCCTCTTGTACTTAAGTCGGCATTGTGCCGTTTGTATTAAATTCGGATGCAATTTCTGTGTTTCATCGTCAATATGAAGGTCCAAGGGATACAGTAAACCTGAAGTGAAGCATCGGAATCTAAAACTGGACTCACACGAGAGGTTCAAATCACAGAAAGTTAGAGTGTCGGTCCTCTTGTACTTAAGTCGGCATTGTGCCTATTGTATTAACTTCGGATGCAATTTCTGTGTTTCTTCGTCAATAAAAAGGACCAAGGTATACCGTAAACCTGAAGTGAAGCATCGGAATCTATAACTGTACTCACAGGAGAGGTTCAAATCATAGAAAGTTAGAGTGTCAGTCCTCTTGTCCATAAGTCGTCATTGTGCCTTTTGTATTAAATTCGGATGTAATTTCTGTGTTTCATCGTCAATAAGATGGTCCAAGGTATACAGTAAACCTGAAGTGAAGCATCGGAATCTAAAACTGGATTCACAGGAGAGGTTCAAATCATAGAAAGTTAGAGTGCCAGTCCTCTCGTACTTAAGTCGGCATTGTGCCTTTTGTATTAAATTCGGATGCAATTTCTATGTTTCATCGTCAATAAGAAGGTCCAAGGGATACAGTAAACCCGAAGTGAAGCATCGGAATCTAAAACTAGACTCGCAGGAGAGGTTCAAGTCATAGAAAGTTAGAGTGTCAGTCCTCTTGTACTTAAGTCGGCATTGTGCCTTTTGTATTAAATTTGGATGCAAATTCTGTGTTTCATCGTCAATAAGAAGGTCCAAGGGATACAGTAAACCTGAGGTGAAGCATCGGAATTTACAACTGGACTCACAGGAGAGGTTCAAATCATAGAAAGTTAGAGTGACAGTCCTCTTGTACTTGAGTCGGCATTGTGCCTTTTGTATTAAATTCGGATGCAATTTCTGTGTTTCATCGTCAATAAGAAGGTCTAAGGGATACTGTAAATCTGAAGTGAAGCATCGGAATCTAAAACTGGACTCACAGGAGAGGTTCAAATCATAGAAAGTTAGAGTGTCAGTCCTCTTATACTCAAGTCTTCATTGTGCCTTTTGTATTAAACTCAGATGCAATTTCTGTGCTCATCGTCAATAAGAAGGTCCAAGGGATACAGTAAACCTGAAGTGAAGCATCGGAATCGAAAACAGGACTTACAGGAGAAGTTCAAATCATAGGGTGTTAGAGTGTCAGTCCTCTTGTACTTAAGTCGGCATTGTGCCTTTTGTATTAAATTCGGATGCAATTTCTGTGTTTCATCGTCAATAAGATTGTCCAAGGTATACAGTAAACCTGAAGTGAAGCATCGGTATCTAAAACAGGACTCACAGGAGAGGTTCAAATCACAGAAAGTTAAAGTGTCAGTCCACTTGGACTTAAGTTGACATTGTGATTTTTATATTAAATTCGGATGCAATTTCTGTGTTTCAACGTCAATAAGACGGTCCAACTTATACAGTAAACCTAAAGTGAGGCATCGGAATCTAAAACTGGACTCACAGGAGAGGTTCAATTCATAGAAAGTTAGAGTGTCAGTCCTCTTGTACTTAAGTCGGCATTGTACCTTTTGTATTGAATTCGGATGCAATTTCTGTGTTTCATCGTCAATAAGAAGGTCCAAGGGATACAGTAAACCCGAAGTGATGCATCGGAATCTAAAACTGGACTCACAGGAGAGGTTCAAATCATAGAAAGATAGAGTGTCAGTCCAGTTTTACTTAAGTCGGCATTGTGCCTTTTGTATTAAATTTAGATGCAATATCTGTGTTTCATCGTCAATAAAAAGGTCCATGGTATAGAGTAAACCTGAAGTGAAGCATCGGAATCTAAAACTGGACTCAAAGGAGAGGTTGATATCACAGAAAGTTAGAGTGTCAGTCCTCTTGTACTTAAGTCGGCAATGTGGCTTTTGTATAAAATTTGGATGCAATTTCTGTGTTTCATCGTCAATAAGAAGGTCCAAGGTATACAGTAAACCTGAAGTGAAGCATCGGAATCTAAAACTGGACTCACAGAAGAGGTTCAAATCAAAGAAAGTTAGAGTGTCAGTCCTCTTGTACTTATGTCGGCATTGTGCCTTTTGTATTAAATTCGGATGCAATTTCTGTGTTTCATCGTCAATAAGAAGGTCCAAGGGATACAGTAAACCCGAATTGAACCGTCGGAATCAAAAACTGGACTCACAGGAGAGGTTCAAGTCATAGACAGTTAGAGTGTCAGTCCTCTTGTACTTAAGTCGGCATTGTGACTTTTGTATTTAATTCGGATGCAATTTCTGTGTTTCATCGTCAATAAGATGGTCCAAGGTATATAGTGACCTTGAAGTGAAGCATCGGAATCTAAAACTGGACTCACAGGAGAGGTTTAAATCATAGAAAGTTATAGTGTCAGTCCTCTAATACTTAAGTCGTCATTGTGAATGTTGTATTAAATTCGGATGCTATTTCTGTGTTTCATCGTCAATAAGAGTGTCCAAGGGACACAGTCAACCTGAAGTGAAGCATCGGAATCTAAAACTGGACTCACAGGAGAGGTTCAAAACATAGAAAGTTAGAGTGTCAGTCCACTTGTACTTAAGTCGGCATTGGGCCTTTTGTATTAAATTCGGATGCAATTTCTGTGTTCATCGCCAATAAGAAGGTCCAAGGGATACAGTAAACCTGAAGTGAAGCATCGGAATCTAAAACTGCCCTCACAGGAGAGGTTCAAATCATAGAAAGTTGGAGTGCAGTCTTCTAGTACTTAAGTCGGGATTGTGCCTTTTCTATTAAAATCGGATGCAATTTCTGTGTTTCATCGTCAATAAGAAGGTCCAAGGTATACAGTATACCTGAAATGATGCATCGGAACCTAAAACTGGACTCACAGGAGAGGTTCAAATCATAGAAATTTAGAGTGTCAGTCCACTTGTACTTAAGACGGCATTGTGCCTTTTGTATTCAATTCGGATGCAATTTCTGTGTTTCAACGTCAATAAGAAGGACCAAGGGATACAGTAAACCTGAAGTGAAGCAACGGAATCTAAAACTGGACTCACAGAAGTAGTTCACATCAAAGAAAAATAGAGTGTCAGTCCTCTTGTACTTAAGTCGGCATTGTGCCTTTTGTATTTAATTCGGATGCAATTTCTGTGTTTCATCGTCAATAAGATGGTCCAATGTATATAGTGACCTTGAAGTGAAGCATCGGAATCTAAAACTGGACTCACAGGAGAGGTTTAAATCATAGAAAGTTAGAGTGTCAGTCCTCTTATACTTAAGTCGTCATTGTGATTTTTGTATTAAATTCGGATGCTATTTCTGTGTATCATCGTCAATAACAGTGCCCAAGGGATACAGTCAACCTGAAGTGAAGCATCGGAATCTAAAACTACCCTCACAGGAGAGGTTCAAATCATAGAAAGTTATAGTGCAGTCTTCTTGTACTTAAGTCGGGATTGTGCCTTTTGTATTAAAATCGGATGCAATTTCTGTGTTTCATCGTCAATAAGAAGGTCCAAGGTATACAGTAAACCTGAAGTGAAGCATCGGAATCTAAAACTGGACTCACAGGAGAGGTTCACATCATAGAAATTTAGAGTGTCAGTCCACTTGCATTTAAGACGGCATTGTGCCTTTTGTATTCAATTCGGATGCAATTTCTGTGTTTCAACGTCAATAAGAAGGACCAAGGGATACAGTAAACCGGAAGTGAAGCATCGGAATCGAAAACAGGATTTACAGTAGAAGTTCAAATCATAGAATGTTAGAGTGTCAGTCCTCTTGTACGGAAGTCGGCATTGTGCCTTTTGTATTAAATTCGGATGCAATGTCTGTGTTTCCACGTCAATAAGAAGGACCAAGGGATACAGTAAACCGGAAGTGAGGCATCGGAATCTAAAACTGGACTCACAGGAGAGGTTCAATTCATTGAAAGTTAGAGAGTCAGTCCTCTTGTACTTAAGTCGGCATTGTACCTTTTGTATTGAATTCGGATGCAATTTCTGTGTTTCATCGTCAATAAGAAGGTCCAAGAGATACAGTAAACCTGAAGTGAAGCCTCGGAATCTAAAACTGGACTCACAGGAGAGGTTCAAATCATAGACAGTTGGAGTGTCAGTCCTCTTGTACTTAAGTCGGCATTGTGCCTTTTGTATTAAATTCGGATGCAATTTCTGCGTTTCATCGTCAATAAGATGGTCCAAGGTATATAGTGACCTTGAAGTGAAGCAGCGTCATCTAAAACTGGACTCACAGGAGAGGTTTAAATCATAGAAAGTTAGAGTGTCAGTCCTCTTGTACTTAAGTAGGCAGTGTGATTGTTGTATTGAATTCAGATGCAATTTCTGTGTTTCATCGTCAATAAGAAGGTCCAAGGGATACAGTAAACCCTAAGTGAAGCATCGGAATCTAAAACTGGACTCACAGGAGAGGTTCAAATCATAGAAAGATAGAGTGTCAGTCCAGTTTTACTTAAGTCGGCATTGTGCCTTTCGTACTAAATTTAGATGCAATATCTGTGTTTCATCGTCAATAAAAAGGTCCATGGTATAGAGTAAACCTGAAGTGAAGCATCGGAATCTAAAACTGGACTCAAAGGAGAGGTTGAAATCACAGAAAGTTAGAGTGCCTGTCCTCTTGTACTTAAGTCGGCATTGTGCCTTTTGTATTAAATTCGGATGCAATTTCTGCGTTTCATCGTCAATAAGATGGTCCAAGGTATATAGTGACCTTGAAGTGAAGCAGCGTCATCTAAAACTGGACTCACAGGAGAGGTTTAAATCATCGAAAGTTAGAGTGTCAGTCCTCTTATACTTAAGTCGTCATTGTGCCTTTTGTATTAAATTCGGATGCTATTTCTGTTTTTCATCGTCAATAAGATGGTCCAATGTATATAGTGACCTTGAAGTGAAGCATCGGAATCTAAAACTGGACTCACAGGAGAGGTTTAAATCATAGAAAGTTAGTGTGTCAGTCCTCTTATACTTAAGTCGTCATTGTGATTTTTGTATTAAATTCGGATGCTATTTCTGTGTATCATCGTCAATAACAGTGACCAAGGGATACAGTCAACCTGAAGTGAAGCATCAGAATCTAAAACTACCCTCACAGGAGAGGTTCAAATCATAGAAAGTTATAGTGCAGTCTTCTTGTACTTAAGTCGGGATTGTGCTTTTGTATTAAAATCGGATGCAATTCCTGTGTTTCATCGTCAATAAGAAGGTCCAAGGTATACAGTAAACCTGAAGTGAAGCATCGGAATCTAAAACTGGACTCACAGGAGAGGTTCACATCATAGAAATTTAGAGTGTCAGTCCACTTGCACTTAAGACGGCATTGTGCCTTTTGTATTCAATTCGGATGCAATTTCTGTGTTTCAACGTCAATAAGAAGGACCAAGGGATACAGTAAACCGGAAGTGAAGCATCGGAATCGAAAACAGGATTTACAGGAGAAGTTCAAATCATAGAATGTTAGAGTGTCAGTCCTCTTGTACGGAAGTCGGCATTGTGCCTTTTGTATTATATTCGGATGCAATTTCTGTGTTTCCACGTCAATAAGAAGGACCAAGGGATACAGTAAACCGGAAGTGAGGCATCGGAATCTAAAACTGGACTCACAGGAGAGGTTCAATTCATTGAAAGTTAGAGAGTCAGTCCTCTTGTACTTAAGTCGGCATTGTACCTTTTGTATTGAATTCGGATGCAATTTCTGTGTTTCATCGTCAATAAGAAGGTCCAAGAGATACAGTAAACCTGAAGTGAAGCATCGGAACCTAATACTGGACTCACAGGAGAGGTTCAAATCATAGACAGTTAGAGTGTCAGTCCTCTTGTACTTAAGTCGGCATTGTGCCCTTTTGTATTTAATTCGGATGCGATTTCTGTGTTTCATCGTCAATAAGATGGTCCAAGGTATATAGTGACCTTAAAGTGAGGCATCGGAATCTAAAACTGGACTCACAGGAGAGGTTTAAATCATAGAAAGTTAGTGTGTCAGTCCTCTTATACTTAAGTCGTCATTGTGCCTTTTGTATTAAATTCGGATGCTATTTCTGTGTTTCATCGTCAATACGAGTGTCCAAGGGATACAGTCAACCTGAAGTGAAGCATCGGAATCTAAAACTGGGCTCACAGGAGAGGTTCAAAACATAGAAAGTTAGAGTGTCAGTCCTCTTGTACTTAAGACGGCATTGTGCCTTTTGTATTCAATTCGGATGCAATTTCCGTGTTTCAACGTCAATAAGAAGGACCAAAGGATACAGTAAACCGGAAGTGAAGCATCGGAATCTAAAACTGGACTCACAGGAGAGGTTCAAATCATAGAAAGTTAGAGTGTCAGTCCTCTTGTACTTAAGTAGGCAGTGTGATTGTTGTATTGAATTCAGATGCAATTTCTGTGTTTCATCGTCAATAAGAAGGTCCAAGGGATACAGTAAACCCTAAGTGAAGCATCGGAATCTAAAACTGGACTCACAGGAGAGGTTCAAATCATAGAAAGATAGAGTGTCAGTCCAGTTTTACTTAAGTCAGCATTGCGCCTTTTGTATTAAATTTAGATGCAATATCTGTGTTTCATCGTCAATAAAAAGGTCCATGGTATAGAGTAAACCTGAAGTGAAGCATCGGAATCTAAAACTGCACTCAAACGAGAGGTTGAAATCACAGAAAGTTAGAGTGCCTGTCCTCTTGTACTTAAGTCGGCATTGTGCCTTTTGTATTAAATTCGGATGCAATTTCTGCTTTTCATCGTCAATAAGATGGTCCAAGGTATATAGTGACCTTGAAGTGAAGCAGCGTCATCTAAAACTGGACTCACAGGAGAGGTTTAAAACATCGAAAGTTAGAGTGTCAGTCCTCTTATACTTAAGTCGTCATTGTGCCTTTTGTATTAAATTCGGATGCTATTTCTGTGTTTCATCGTCAATAAGAGTGTCCAAGGGATACAGTCAACCTGAAGTGAAGCATCGAAATCTAAAACTGGACTCACAGGAGAGGTTCAAATCATAGAAAGATAGAGTGTCAGTCCAGTTTTACTTAAGTCGGCATTGTGCCTTTTGTACTAAATTTAGATGCAATATCTGTGTTTCATCGTCAATAAAAAGGTCCATGGTATAGAGTAAACCTGAAGTGAAGCATCGGAATCTAAAACTGGACTCAAAGGAGAGGTTGAAATCACAGAAAGTTAGAGTGCCTGTCCTCTTGTACTTAAGTCGGCATTGTGCGTTTTGTATTAAATTCGGATGCAATTTCTGCGTTTCATCGTCAATAAGATGGTCCAAGGTATATAGTGACCTTGAAGTGAAGCAGCGTCATCTAAAACTGGACTCACAGGAGAGGTTTAAATCATCGAAAGTTAGAGTGTCAGTCCTCTTATACTTAAGTCGTCATTGTGCCTTTTGTATTAAATTCGGATGCTATTTCTGTTTTTCATCGTCAATAAGATGGTCCAATGTATATAGTGACCTTGAAGTGAAGCATCGGAATCTAAAACTGGACTCACAGGAGAGGTTTAAATCATAGAAAGTTAGAGTGTCAGTCCTCTTATACTTAAGTCGTCATTGTGATTTTTGTATTAAATTCGGATGCTATTTCTGTATATCATCGTCAATAACAGTGACCAAGGGATACAGTCAACCTGAAGTGAAGCATCGGAATCTAAAACTACCCTCACAGGAGAGGTTCAAATCATAGAAAGTTATAGTGCAGTCTTCTTGTACTTAAGTCGGGATTGTGCCTTTTGTATTAAAATCGGATGCAATTTCTGTGTTTCATCGTCAATAAGAAGGTCCAAGGTATACAGTAAACCTGAAGTGAAGCATCGGAATCTAAAACTGGACTCACAGGAGAGGTTCACATCATAGAAAATTAGAGTGTCAGTCCAATTGCACTTAAGACGGCATTGTGCCTTTTGTATTCAATTCGGATGCAATTTCTGTGTTTCAACGTCAATAAGAAGGACCAAGGGATACAGTAAACCGGAAGTGAAGCATCGGAATCGAAAACAGGATTTACAGGAGAAGTTCAAATCATAGAATGTTAGAGTGTCAGTCCTCTTGTACGGAAGTCGGCATTGTGCCTTTTGTATTATATTCGGATGCAATTTCTGTGTTTCCACGTCAATAAGAAGGACCAAGGGATACAGTAAACCGGAAGTGAGGCATCGGAATCTAAAACTGGACTCACAGGAGAGGTTCAATTCATTGAAAGTTAGAGAGTCAGTCCTCTTGTACTTAAGTCGGCATTGTACCTTTTGTATTGAATTCGGATGCAATTTCTGTGTTTCATCGTCAATAAGAAGGTCCAAGAGATACAGTAAACCTGAAGTGAAGCATCGGAATCTAATACTGGACTCACAGGAGAGGTTCAAATCATAGACAGTTAGAGTGTTAGTCCTCTTGTACTTAAGTCGGCATTGTGCCTTTTGTATTTAATTCGGATGCGATTTCTGTGTTTCATCGTCAATAAGATGGTCCAAGGTATATAGTGACCTTGAAGTGAAGCATCGGAATCTAAAACTGGACTCACAGGAGAGGTTTAAATCATAGAAAGTTAGTGTGTCAGTCCTCTTATACTTAAGTCGTCATTGTGCCTTTTGTATTAAATTCGGATGCTATTTCTGTGTTTCATCGTCAATACGAGTGTCCAAGGGATACAGTCAACCTGAAGTGAAGCATCGGAATCTAAAACTGGACTCACAGGAGAGGTTCAAAACATAGAAAGTTAGAGTGTCAGTCCTCTTGTACTTAAGACGGCATTGTGCCTTTTGTATTCAATTCGGATGCAATTTCCGTGTTTCAACGTCAATAAGAAGGACCAAAGGATACAGTAAACCGGAAGTGAAGCATCGGAATCTAAAACTGGACTCACAGGAGAGGTTCAAATCATAGAAAGTTAGAGTGTCAGTCCTCTTGTACTTAAGTAGGCAGTGTGATTGTTGTATTGAATTCAGATGCAATTTCTGTGTTTCATCGTCAATAAGAAGGTCCAAGGGATACAGTAAACCCTAAGTGAAGCATCGGAATCTAAAACTGGACTCACAGGAGAGGTTCAAATCACAGAAAGATAGAGTGTCAGTCCAGTTTTACTTAAGTCGGCATTGCGCCTTTTGTATTAAATTTAGATGCAATATCTGTGTTTCATCGTCAATAAAAAGGTCCATGGTATAGAGTAAACCTGAAGTGAAGCATCGGAATCTAAAACTGGACTCAAAGGAGAGGTTGAAATCACAGAAAGTTAGAGTGCCTGTCCTCTTGTACTTAAGTCGGCATTGTGCCTTTTGTATTAAATTCGGATGCAATTTCTGCTTTTCATCGTCAATAAGATGGTCCAAGGTATATAGTGACCTTGAAGTGAAGCAGCGTCATCTAAAACTGGACTCACAGGAGAGGTTTAAATCATCGAAAGTTAGAGTGTCAGTCCTCTTATACTTAAGTCGTCATTGTGCCTTTTGTATTAAATTCGGATGCTATTTCTGTGTTTCATCGTCAATAAGAGTGTCCAAGGGATACAGTCAACCTGAAGTGAAGCATCGGAATCTAAAACTGGACTCACAGGAGAGGTTCAAAACATAGAAAGTTAGAGTGTCAGTCCTCTTGTACTTAAGTCGGCATTGTGCCTTTTGTATTAAATTCGGATGCAATTTCTGTGTTCATCGCCAATAAGAAGGTCCAAGGGATACAGTAAACCAGAAGTGAAGCATCGGAATCTAAAACTGCCCTCTCAGGAGAGTTTCAAATCATAGAAAGTTAGAGTGCAGTCTATTTGTACTTAAGTCGGCATTGTGCGTTTTGTATTAAATTGGGATGCAATTTCTGTATTTCATCGTCAATAAGAAGGTCCAAGGGATACAGTAAACCCGAATTGAACCGTCGGAATCTAAAACTGGACTCACAGGAGAGGTTCAAGTCATAGACATTTAGAGTGTCAGTCCTCTTGTACTTAAGTCGGCATTGTGCCTTTTGTATTAAATTCGGATGCAATTTCTGTGTTTCATCGTCAGTAAGATGGTCCAAGGTATATAGTGACCTTGAAGTGAAGCAGCGTCATCTAAAACTGGACTCACAGGAGAGGTTTAAATCATCGAAATTTAGAGTGTAAGTCCTCTTATACTTAAGTCGTCATTGTGCCTTTTGTATTCAATTCGGATGCTATTTCTGTGTTTCATCGTCAATAAGAGTGTCCAAGGGATACAGTCAACCTGAAGTGACGCATCGGAATCTAAAACTGGACTCACAGGAGACGTTCTAAACATAGAAAGTTAGAGTGTCAGTCGTCTTGTACTTAAGTCGGCATTGTGCCTTTTGTATTAAATTCGGATGCAATTTCTGTGTTCATCGCCAATAAGAAGGTCCAAGGGATAAAGTAAACCTGAAGTGAAGCATCGGAATCTAAAACTGCCCTCACAGGAGAGGTTCAAATCATAGAAAGTTAGAGTGCAGTCCACTTGTACTTAAGACGGCATTGTGATTGTTGTATTAAATTCGGATGAAATTTCTGTGTTTCATCGTCAATAAGAAGGTCCAAGGTATACAGTAAACCTGATTTGAAGCATCGCAATCTAAAACTGGACCTACAGTAGAGGTTCAAATCGTAGAAAGTTAGAGTGTCCGTCCTCTTGTACTTAAGTCGGCATTTTGCCTTTTGTATTAAATTCGGATGCAATTTCTGTGTTTCAACGTCAATAAGAAGGCCCAAGGTATACAGTAAACCCAAAGTGAAGCATTGGAATCTAAAACTGGACTCACAGGAGAGGTTCAAATCTTAGAAAGTTAGAGTGTCAGTCCTCTTGTATTTAAGTCGGCATTGTGCCTTTTGTATTAAATTCGGATGCAATTTCTGTGTTTCATCGACAATAAGAAGGTCCAAGTTATACAGTAAACCCGAAGTGAAGCATCGGAATCTAAAACTGGACTCACAGGAGAGGTTTAAATCATAGAAAGATGGAGTGTCAGTCCTCTTGTACTTAAGTCGGCATTGTGCCTTTTGTATTTATTTCCGATGCAAATTCTGTGTTTCATCGTCAATAAGAATTTCCAAAGAATACAGTAAACCTGAAGTGAATAACCGATATCTAAAACTGGTCTCACAGGAAAGGCTCAAATAATAGAATGTAAGAAGAGTCAGTCCTCTTGTACTTAAGTCGGCATTGTGCCTTTCGTATTTCATTCCGATGCAATTTCTGTGTTTCATCGTCAATAGAAAGGTCCAAGGGATACAGTAAACCTGAAGTAGAGCATCGGAATCTGAAACTGTTCTCCCAGGAAAGGTTCAAAACACAGACAGTAAGAAGCGTCACTCTTCTTGTGCATAAGTCAGCATTCTGCCTTTTGTATTTAATTCCGATGCAGTTTCTGTGTTTAATCATCAATAAGAAGCTGCAAGGGATACAGAAAACCTGATGAGGAGCATCGATATCTAAAGCTGGTCTTACAGTTAAGGCACAAATCATAGAACGTAAGAATAGTCAGTACTCTTGTACTTAAGTTGGCATTGTGCCTTTTGTGTTTAATTCCGATGCAATTTCTGTGTTTCATCGTCAATAAGATGGTCCAAGGGATACAGTAAACCAAACGTGAGGCATCGGAATCGAAAACTTGTCTCACAGGAAAGGTTCAAATCATAGAAAGTTAGAGTGTCAGTCCTCTTGTACTTAAGTCGGCATTGTGCCTTTTGTATTAAATTCGGATGCAATTTCTGTGTTTCATCGTCAATAAGAAGGTGCAAGGGATACAGTAAACCGGATGTGAAGCATCGGAATCTAAAACTGGACTCACAGGAGAGGTTCAAATCATAGAAAGTTAGAGTGTCAGTCCTCTTGTACTTAAGTAGGCATTGTGATTGTTGTATTAAATTCGGATGCAATTTCTGTGTTTCATCGCCAATAAGAAGGTCCAAGGTATACAGTAAACCTGATTTGAAGCATCGCAATCTAAAACTGGACCTACAGTAGAGGTTCAAATCGTAGAAAGTTAGAGTGTCAGTCCTCTTGTACTTAAGTCGGCATTGTGCGTTTTGTATTAAATTCGGATGCAATTTCTGTGTTTCAACGTCAATAAGAAGGCCCAAGGTATACAGTAAACCTGAAGTGAAGCATCGGAATCTAAAACTGGACTCACAGGAGAGGTTCAAATCGTAGAAAGTTAGAGTGTCAGTCCTCTTGTACTTAAGTCGGCATTGTGCCTTTTGTATTAAATTCGGATGCAATTTCTGTGTTTCATCATCAATAAGAAGGTCCAAGTTATACAGTAAACCTGAAATGAAGCATCGGAATCTAAAACTGGACTCACAGGAGAGGTTCAAATCAAAGAATGTTAGAGTGTCAGTCCTCTTGTATTTAAGTCGCCATTGCGACTTTTGTATTAAATTCGGATGCCATTACTGTGTTTCATCGTCAATAAGAATGTCCAAGGGATACAGAAAACCTGAAGTGAAGCATCAGAATCTAAAACTAGACTCACAGGAGAGGTTCAAATCATTGAAAGTTAGAGTGTCAGTCCTCTTGTGATTAAGTCGGCATTTTGCCTTTTGAATTAAATTCGGATGCAATTTCTGTGTTTCATCGTCAATAAGACGGTCCAAGGTATACAGCAAGCCTAAGGTGAAGCATCGGAATCTAAAACTGGACTCACAGAAGAGGTTCAAATCATAGAAAGTTAGAGTGTCTGTCCTCTTGTACTTAAGTCGACATTGTGCCTTTTGTATTAAATTCGGATGCAATTTCTGTGTTTCATCGTCAATAAGAAGGTGCAAGGTATACAGTAAACCCGAAGTGAAGCATCGGAATCTAAAACTGGACTCACAGGAGAGGTTTAAATCATAGAAAGATGGAGTGTCAGTCCTCTTGTACTTAAGTCGGCATTGTGCCTTTTGTATTTATTTCCGATGCAAATTCTGTGTTTCATCGTCAATAAGAAGGTCCAAAGAATACAGTAAACCTGAAGTGAATAACCGATATCTAAAACTGGTCTCACAGGAAAGGCTCAAATAATAGAATGTAAGAAGAGTCAGTCCTCTTGTACTTAAGTCGGCATTGTGCCTTTCGTATTTCATTCCGATGCAATTTCTGTGTTTCATCGTCAATAGAAAGGTCCAAGGGAAACAGTAAACCTGAAGTAGAGCATCGGAATCTGAAACTGTTCTCCCAGGAAAGGTTCAAAACACAGACAGTAAGAAGAGTCACTCTTCTTGTGCATAAGTCAGCATTCTGCCTTTTGTATTTAATTCCGATGCAGTTTCTGTGTTTAATCATCAATAAGAAGGTGCAAGGGATAAAGAAAACCTGATGAGAAGCATCGATATCTAAAGCTGGTCTTACAGTTAAGGCACAAATCATAGAACGTAAGAATAGTCAGTACTCTTGTACTTAAGTTGGCATTGTGCCTTTTGTGTTTAATTTCGATGCTATTTCTGTGTTTCATCGTCAATAAGATGGTCCAAGGGATACAGTAAACCAAACGTGAGGCATCGGAATCGAAAACTTATCTCACAGGAATGGTTCAAATCATAGAAAGTTAGAGTGTCAGTCCTCTTGTCCTTAAGTCGGCATTGTGCCTTTTGTATTAAATTCGGATGCAAATTCTGTGTTTCATCGTCAATAAGAAGGTGCAAGGGATACAGTAAACCCTAAGTGAAGCATCGGAATCTAAAACTGGACTCACAGGAGAGGTTCAAATCATAGAAAGATAGAGTGTCAGTCCAGTTTTACTTAAGTCGGCATTGTGCCTTTTGTATTAAATTTAGATGCAATATCTGTGTTTCATCGTCAATAATAAGGTCCATGGTATATAGTAAACCTGAAGTGAAGCATCGGAAACTAAAACTGGACTCAAAGGAGAGGTTGAAATCACAGAAAGTTAGAGTGTCTGTCCTCTTGTACTTAAGTCGGCATTGTGCCTTTTGTATTAAATTCGGATGCAAATTCTGTGTTTCATCGTCAATAAGATGGTCCAAGGTATATAGTGAACTTGAAGTGAAGCAGCGTCATCTAAAACTGGACTCACAGGAGAGGTTTAAATCATCGAAAGTTAGAGTGTTAGTCCTCTTATACTTGAGTCGTCATTGTGCCTTTTGTATTAAATTCGGAAGCTATTTCTGTGTTTCATCGTCAATAAGAGTGTCCAAGGGATACAGTCAATCTGAAGTGAAGCATCGGAATCTAAAACTGGACTCACAGGAGAGGCTCAAAACATAGAAAGTTAGAGTGTCAGTCCTCTTGTACTTAAGTCGGCATTGTGGCTTTTGTATTAAATTCGGATGCAATTTCTGTGTTCATCGCCAATAAGAAGGTCCAAGGGATACAGTAAACCTGAAGTGAAGCATCGGATTCTAAAACTGCCCTCACGGGAGAGTTTCAAATCATAGAAAGTTAGAGTGCAGTCTACTTGTACTTAAGTCGGCATTCTGCCTTTTGTATTAAATTGGGATGCAATTTCTGTGTTTCATCGTCAATAAGAAGGTCCAAGGGATACAGTAAACCCGAATTGAACCGTCGGAATCTAAAACTGTACTCACAGGAGAGGTTCAACTCATAGACAGTTAGAGTGTCACTCCTCTTGTACTTAAGTCGGCATTGTGCCTTTTGTATTAAATTCGGATGCAATTTCTGTGTTTCATCGTCAATAAGATGGTCCAAGGTATATAGTGACCTTGAAGTGAAGCATCGGAATCTAAAACTGGACTCACAGGAGAGGTTTAAATCATAGAAAGTTAGAGTGTCAGTCCTCTTATACTTAAGTCGTCATTGTGCCTTTTGTATTAAATTTGGATGTTATTTGTGTGTTTCATCATCAATAAGAGTGTCCAACGGATACAGTCAACCTGAAGTGACGCATCGGAATCTAAAACTGGACTCACAGGAGACGTTCTAAACATAGAAAGTTAGAGTGTCAGTCCTCTTGTACTTAAGTCGGCATTGTGCCTTTTGTATTAAATTCGGATGCAATTTCTGTGTTCATCGCCAATAAGAAGGTCCAAGGGATACAGTAAACCTGAAGTGAAGCATCGGAATCTAAAACTGCCCTCACAGGAGAGGTTCAAATCATAGAAAGTTAGAGTGCAGTCCACTTGTACTTAAGACGGCATTGTGCGTTTTGTATTCAATTCGGATGCAATTTCTGTGTTTCAACGTCAATAAGGTGGACCAAGGGATACAGTAAACCGGAAGTGTAGCATCGGCATCTAAAACTGGACTCACAGGAGAGGTTCAAATCATAGAAAGTTAGAGTGTCAGTCCTCTTGTACTTAAGTAGGCATTGTGATTGTTGTATTAAATTCGGATGCAATTTCTGTGTTTCATCGTCAATAAGAAGGTCCAAGGTATACAGTAAACCTGATTTGAAGCATCGCAATCTAAAACTGGACCTACAGTAGAGGTTCAAATCGTAGAAAGTTAGAGTGTCAGTCCTCTTGTACTTAAGTCGGCATTGTGCCTTTTGTATTAAATTCGGATGCAATTTCTGTGTTTCAACGTCAATAAGAAGGCCCAAGGTATACAGTAAACCTGAAGTGAAGCATCGGAATCTAAAACTGGACTCACAGGAGAGGTTCAAATCGTAGAAAGTTAGAGTGTCAGTCCTCTTGTACTTAAGTCGGCATTGTGCCTTTTGTATTAAATTCGGATGCAATTTCTGTGTTTCATCGTCAATAAGAAGGTCCAAGTTATACAGTACACCTGAAGTGAAGCATCGGAATCTAAAACTGGACTCACAGGAGAGGTTCAAATCAAAGAATGTTAGAGTGTCAGTCCGCTTGTATTTAAGTCGCCATTGCGACTTTTGTATTAAATTCGGATGCCATTACTGTGTTTCATCGTCAATACCAATGTCCAAGGGATACAGAAAACCTGAAGTGAAGCTTGGAATCTAAAACTAGACTCACAGGAGAGGTTCAAATCATTGAAAGTTAGAGTGTCAGTCCTCTTGTGCTTAAGTCGGCATTTTGCCTTTTGAATTAAATTCGGATGCAATTTCTGTGTTTCATCGTCAATAAGAAGGTCCAGGGGACACAGTCAACCTGCAGTGAAGCATCGGAATCTAAAACAGGACTCACAGGAGAGGTTCAAATCATTGAAAGTTAGAGTGTCAGTCCTCTTGTACTTAAGTCGACATTGTGCCTTTTGTATTAAATTGGGATGCAGTTTCTTTGTTTCATCGTCAATAAGACGGTCCAAGGTATACAGTAAACCTGAGGTGAAGCATCGGAATCTAAAACTGGACTCACAGAAGAGGTTCAAATCATAGAAAGTTAGAGTGTCAGTCCTCTTGTACTTAAGTCGGCATTGTGCCTTTTGTATTAAATTCGGATGCAATTTCTGTGTTTCATCGTCAATAAGAAGGTGCAAGGTATACAGTAAACCCGAAGTGAAGCATCGGAATCTAAAACTGGACTCACAGGAGAGGTTTAAATCATAGAAAGATGGAGTGTCAGTCCTCTTGTACTTAAGTCGGCATTGTGCCTTTTGTATTTATTTCCGATGCAAATTCTGTGTTTCATCGTCAATAAGAAGGTCCAAAGAATACAGTAAACCTGAAGTGAATAACCGATATCTAAAACTGGTCTCACAGGAAAGGCTCAAATAATAGAATGTAAGAAGAGTCAGTCCTCTTGTACTTAAGTCGGCATTGTGCCTTTTGTATTTCATTCCGATGCAATTTCTGTGTTTCATCGTCAATAGAAAGGTCCAAGGGATACAGTAAACCTGAAGTAGAGCATCGGAATCTGAAAGTGTTCTCCCAGGAAAGGTTCAAAACACAGACAGTAAGAAGAGTCACTCTTCTTGTGCATAAGTCAGCATTCTGCCTTTGTATTTAATTCCGATGCAGTTTCTGTGTTTAATCATCAATAAGAAGGTGCAAGGGATACAGAAAACCTGATGAGAAGCATCGATATCTAAAGCTGGTCTTACAGTTAAGGCACAAATCATAGAACGTAAGAATAGTCAGTACTCTTGTACTTAAGTTGGCATTGTGCCTTTTGTGTTTAATTCCGATGCAATTTCTGTGTTTCATCGTCAACAAGATTGTCCAAGGGATACAGTAAACCTAACGTGAGGCATCGGAATCGAAAACTTGTCTCACAGGAAAGGTTCAAATCATAGAAAGTTAGAGTGTCAGTCCTCTTGTACTTAAGTCGGCATTGTGCCTTTTGTATTAAATTCGGATGCAATTTCTGTGTTTCATCGTCAATAAGAAGGTGCAAGGGATACAGTAAACCCTAAGTGAAGCAACGGAATCTAAAACTGGACTCACAGGAGAGGTTCAAAACATAGAAAGATAGAGTGTCAGTCCAGTTTTACTTAAATCGGCATTGTGCCTTTTGTATTAAATTTAGATTCAATATCTGTGTTTCATCGTCAATAAAAAGGTCCATGGTATAGAGTAAACCTGAAGTGAAGCATCGGAATCTAAAACTGGACTCAAAGGAGAGGTTGAAATCACAGAAAGTTAGAGTGTCTGTCCTCTTGTACTTAAGTCGGCATTGTGCCTTTTGTATTAAATTCGGATGCAAATTCTGTGTTTCATCGTCAATAAGATGGTCCAAGGTATATAGTGAACTTGAAGTGAAGCAGCGTCATCTAAAACTGGACTCACAGGAGAGGTTTAAATCATCGAAAGTTAGAGTGTCAGTCCTCTTATACTTAAGTCGTCATTGTGCCTTTTGTATTAAATTCGGATGTTATTTGTGTGTTTCATCATCAATAAGAGTGTCCAAGGGATACAGTCAACCTGAAGTGACGCATCGGAATCTAAAACTGGACTCACAGGAGACGTTCTAAACATAGAAAGTTAGAGTGTCAGTCCTCTTGTACTTAAGTCGGCATTGTGCCTTTTGTATTAAATTCGGATGCAATTTCTGTGTTCATCGCCAATAAGAAGGTCCAAGGGATACAGTAAACCTGAAGTGAAGCATCGGAATCTAAAACTGCCCTCACAGGAGAGGTTCAAATCATAGAAAGTTAGAGTGCAGTCCAGTTGTACTTAAGACGGCATTGTGCGTTTTGTATTCAATTCGGATGCAATTTCTGTGTTTCAACGTCAATAAGGTGGACCAAGGGATACAGTAAACCGGAAGTGAAGCATCGGAATCTAAAACTGGACTCACAGGAGAGGTTCAAATCATAGAAAGTTAGAGTGTCAGTCCTCTTGTACTTAAGTAGGCATTGTGATTGTTGTATTAAATTCGGATGCAATTTCTGTGTTTCAACGTCAATAAGAAGGTCCAAGGTATACAGTAAACCGGATTTGAAGCATCGCAATCTAAAACTGGACCTACAGTAGAGGTTCAAATCGTAGAAAGTTAGAGTGTCAGTCCTCTTGTACTTAAGTCGGCATTGTGCCTTTTGTATTAAATTCGGATGCAATTTCTGTGTTTCAACGTCAATAAGAAGGCCCAAGGTATACAGTAAACCTGAAGTGAAGCATCGGAATCTAAAACTGGACTCACAGGAGAGGTTCAAATCGTAGAAAGTTAGAGTGTCGGTCCTCTTGTACTTAAGTCGGCATTGTGCCTTTTGTATTAAATTCGGATGCAATTTCTGTGTTTCATCGTCAATAAGAAGGTCCAAGTTATACAGTAAACCTGAAGTGAAGCATCGGAATCTAAAACTGGACTCACAGGAGAGGTTCAAATCAAAGAATGTTAGAGTGTCAGTCCTGTTGTACTTACGTCGCCATTGCGACTTTTGTATTAAATTCGGATGCCATTACTGTGTTTCATCGTCAATAAGAAGGTCCAAGGGATACAGAAAACCTGAAGTGAAGCATCGGAATCTAAAACTAGACTCACAGGAGAGGTTCAAATCATTGAAAGTTAGAGTGTCAGTCCTCTTGTGCTTAAGTCGGCATTTTGCCTTTTCAATTAAATTCGGATGCAATTTCTGTGTTTCATCGTCAATAAGAAGGTCCAGGGGATACAGTCAACCTGAAGTGAAGCATCGGAATCTAAAACAGGACTCACAAGAGAGGTTCAAATCATCGAAAGTTAGAGTGTCAGTCCTCTTGTACTTAAGTCGACATTGTGCCTTTTGTATTAAATTGGGATGCAGCTTCTTTGTTTCATCGTCAATAAGACGGTCCAAGGTATACAGTAAACCTGAGGTGAAGCATCGGAATCTAAAACTGGACTCACAGAAGAGGTTCAAATCATAGAAAGTTAGAGTGTCAGTCCTCTTGTACTTAAGTCGGCATTGTGCCATTTGTATTAAATTCGGATGCAATTTCTGTGTTTCATCGTCAATAAGAAGGTGCAAGGTATACAGTAAACCCGAAGTGAAGCATCGGAATCTAAAACTGGGGTCACAGGAGAGGTTTAAATCATAGAAAGATGGAGTGTCAGTCCTCTTGTACTTAAGTCGGCATTGTGCCTTTTGTATTTATTTCCGATGCAAATTCTGTGTTTCATCGTCAATAAGAAGGTTCAAAGAATAAAGTAAACCTGAAGTGAATAACCGATATCTAAAACTGGTCTCACAGGAAAGGCTCAAATAATAGAATGTAAGAAGAGTCAGTCCTCTTGTACTTAAGTCTGCATTGTGCCTTTCGTATTTCATTCCGATGCAATTTCTGTGTTTCATCGTCAATAGAAAGGTCCAAGGGATACAGTAAACCTGAAGTAGAGCATCGGAATCTGAAACTGTTCTCCCAGGAAAGGTTCAAAACACAGACAGTAAGAAGAGTCACTCTTCTTGTGCATAAGTCAGCATTCTGCCTTTTGTATTTAATTCCGATGCAGTTTCTGTGTTTAATCATCAATAAGAAGGTGCAAGGGATACAGAAAACCTGATGAGAAGCATCGATATCTAAAGCTGGACTTACAGTTAAGGCACAAATCATAGAACGTAAGAATAGTCAGTACTCTTGTACTTAAGTTGGCATTGTGCCTTTTGTGTTTAATTCCGATGCAGTTTCTGTGTTTCATCGTCAATAAGATGGTCCAAGGGATACAGTAAACCAAACGTGAGGCATCGGAATCGAAAACTTGTCTCACAGGAAAGGTTCAAGACATAGACAGTTAGAAGAGTCAGTCCTCTTGTACTTAAGTCGGCATTGTGCTTTTTTTGTGTTTATTTCCCATGCAATTTCTGTGTTTCATCGTCAATAATATGGTCCAAGGGATACAGTAAACCTGAAGTGAAGCATCGATATCTGAAACTGGTCTCACAGGAAAGGTGCAAAACATAGACAGTAAGAAGACTAAGTCTACCTGTACTGAAGTCGGCATTGTGCCGTTTGTATTTCACTCCGATGCAATTTCTGTGTTTCATCGTCAATAAGAAGGTCCAAGTGATACAGAAAACCTGAAGTGAAGCATCGGAATCTAAAACTGGTCTCACAGGAGAGGTTAAAAGCATAGACAGTAAGAAATGTCAGCCTTCTTGTACTTAAGTCAGCATTGTGCCTTTTGTATTTAATTCCGATCCAATTTCTGTGTTTCATCATGAATAAGAAGGTCCAAGTGATACAGAAAACCTGAAGTAAAGCATCGGAATGTAAAACTGATCTCACAGGAAAGGATGAAAGCATAGACAGTAAGAAGAGTCAGTCTTCTTGTACTTAAGTCGGCATTGTGCCTCTTGTATTTAATTCCGAGCAAATTCTGTGTTTCATCGTCAATAAGAAGGTCCAAGGGATACAGTTAACCTGAAGTACAGTATGGGAATCTAAAACTGGTCACACAGGAAAGGTTCAAATCATAGACAGTAAGAAGAGTCAGTCTTCTTGTACTTAAGTTTACATTGTGCATTTTGTATTTAATTTCGATGCAATTTCTGTGTTTCATCGTCAACAAGAAGGTGCAAGGGATACAGTAAACATGAAGTGAACCATCGGAATCTAAAACCGGTCTCTCAGGAAAGGTTCACAACATAGACAGTAAGAAGAGTCAGTCTTCTTCTACTTAAGTTGGCATTGTGCCCTTTGTAAATGATTCCGATGCAATTTCTGTGTTTCATCGTCAATAAGAGTGTCCATGGGATACAGTTAACTTGAAGTGAAGCATCGGAATCTAAAACTGGTCTCACAGGAAAGGTTTAAGGCATAGACAGTAAGAAGAGTCAGTCTACTTGTACTTAAGTCGGTATTGTGCGTTCTTGTATTTAATTCCGATGCATTTTCTGTGTTTCATCATCGATAAGAAGGTCCAAGGAATACAGTAAACGTGAAGTGAAGCATCGATATCTTAAACTGGTCTAACAGGAAAATCTCACATCATAGAATGTAAGAAGAGTCAGTCCTCTTGTACTTACGTCGGCATTGTGCCTTTTGTATTTATTTCTGATGCAATTTCTGTGTTTCATCGTCAATAATATGGTCCAAGCGATACAGTAATCCTGAAGTGAAGCATTTGAATGGAAAACTTGTCTCACAGGAAAGGTTCAAAACATAGACAGTTAGAAGAGTCAGTCTTCTTGTACTTAAGTCGCATTGTGGCTTTTGTATTTAATTCCGATGCAATTTCTGTGTTTCATCGTCAATAATATGGTCCAAGCGATACAGTAATCCTGAAGTGAAGCATTTGAATCTATAACTGTTCGCACAGGAAAATCTCGAATCATAGAATGTAAGAAGAGTCTAACCTCTTGTACTTAAGTCGGCATTGTGCCTTTTGTTTTTATTTCCGATGCAGTTTCTGTGTTTCATCATCAATATGATGGTCAAAGGGATACAGAAAACCTGATGAGAAGCATCGATATCTAAAGCTGGTCTCACTGTTAAGGCACAAATCATAGAACGTAAGAAGAGTCAGTACTCTGGTACTTCAGTTGGCATTGTGCCTTTTGTATTTAATTCCGATGCAATTTCTGTGTTTCATCGTCAATAATATGGTCCAAGCGATACAGTAATCCTGAAGTGAAGCATTTGATTGGAAAACTTGTCTCACAGGAAAGGTTCAAAACATAGACAGTTAGAAGAGTCAGTCTTCTTGTACTTAAGTCGCATTGTGGCATTTGTATTTAATTCCGATGCAATATCTGTGTTTCATCGTCAATAATATGGTCCAAGCGATACAGTAAACCTGAAGTGAAGCATTTGAATCTATAACTGGTCTCACGGGAAAATCTCGAATCATAGAGTGTAAGAAGAGTCTAACCTCTTGTACTTACGTCAGCATTGTGCCTTTTTATTTTATTTCCGATTCAATTTCTGTGTTTCATCTTCAATAAGAAGGTCCAAAGAATACAGTAAACCTGAAGTGAAGAACCAATATCTAAAACTGGTCTCACAGTAAAGGCTCAAATGATAGAATGTAACAAGAGTCAGTCCTCTTGTACTTAAGTCGGCATTGTGCCTTTCGTATTTAATTGCGATGCTATTACTGTGTTTCATCATCAATAAGAAGGTCCAAGGGATACAGTAAACCTGAAGTGAAGCATCGGTATCTGAAACTGGTCTCACAGGAAAGGTGCAAACCATAGACAGTAAGAAGAGTAAGTCTACTTGTACTGAAGTCGGCATTGTGCCGTTTGTATTTCACTCCGATGCAATTTCTGTGTTCCATCGTCAATAAGAAGGTCCAAGTGATACAGAAAACCTGAAGTGAAGCATCGGAATCTAAAACTGGTCTCACAGGAAAGGTTAAAAGCATAGACAGTAAGAAAAGTCAGCCTTCTTGTACCTAAGTCAGCATTGTGCCTTTTGTATTTAATTCCGATCCAATTTCTGTGTTTCATCATCAATAAGAAGGTTCAAGGAATACAGTAAACCTGAAGTGAACATCGATATCTAAAACTGGTATCACAGGATAGGTTCAAAACATAGACAGTACAAACCGTCAGTGCTCCTGCACATAAGTCGGCATTGTCCATTTGTATTTAATTCCGATGCAATTTCTGTGTTTCAACGTGAATAAGAAGGTCCATGGGATACTGTAAACCTGAAGTAAAGAATCGGAATCCAAAACCGGTCTCACAGCAGAGGTCCAAAACATAGTCTGTTAGAAGAGTCAGTCTTCTTGTACTTAAGTCTACATTGTGCATTTTGTACTTAATTTCGATGCGATTTCTGTGTTTCTTCGCCAAGAAGAAGGTCCAAGGGATACAGTAAACCTGAAGTGAAGCATCGGAATCTAAAACTGGACTCACAGAAGAGGTTCAAATCAAAGAAAGTTAGAGTGTCAGTCCTCTTGTACTTATGTCGGCATTGTGCCTTTTGTATTAAATTCGGATGCAATGTCTGTGTTTCATCGTCAATAAGAGGGTCCAAGGGATACAGTAAACACGAATTGAACCGTCGGAATCTAAAACTGGACTCACAGGAGAGGTTCAAGTCATAGACAGTTAGAGTGACAGTCCTCTTGTACATAAGTCGGCATTGTGCCTTTTGTATTAAATTCGGATGCAATTTCTGTGTTTCATCGTCAATAAGATGGTCCAAGGTATATAGTGACCTTGAAGTGAAGCATCGGAATCTAAAACTGGACTCACAGGAGAGGTTCAAATCATAGAAAGTTAGAGTGTCAGTCCTCTTGTACTTAAGTCGGCATAGTGCCTTTTGAATTCAATTAAAATGCAATTTCTGTGCTTCATCGTCAATAAGAAGGTCTAAGGTATACAGTAAACCTGAAGTGAAGCATCTGAATCTAAAACTGGTCTCCCAGGAGAAGTTCATATCATAGAAAGTTAGTGTGTCAGTCCTCTTGTACTTAAGTCGGCATTGTGCCTTTCGTATTAAATTCGGATGCGAGTTGTGTGTATCATCATCAATAAGAAGGTCCAAGGGATACTGTAAACCTGAAGTGAAGCATCGTAATCTAAAACTGGACTCACAGGAGAGGTTCAAATCATAGAAAGTTAGAGTGTCAGTCCTCTTGTACTTAGGTCGCCATTGTGCCTTTTGTATTAAATTTGGATGCAATATCTGTGTTTCATCGTCAATAAGATGGTCCAAGGGATACAGTCAACCTGAAGTGATGCATCGGAATCCAAAACATGACTCACAGGAGAGGTTCAAATCATAGGCAGTTAGAGTTTCAGTCCTCTTGTACTTAAGTCGGCATTGTGCCTTTTTCATTAAATTCGGACGAAATTTCTGCGTTTCATCGTCAATAAGAAGGTCCAAGGGATACAGTAAACCTGGAGTGAAGCATCGGAATCTGAAACTGGACTCACAGAAGAGGTTCAAATCATAGAAAGTTAGAGAGTCCGTCCTCTTGTACTTAAGTTGGCATTGTGACTTTTGTATTAAATTCGGATGCAATTTCTGTGTTTCATCGTCAATAAGAAGGTCCAAGGGATACAGTAAACCCAATGTGAAGCAACGGATTCTAAAACTGGACTCACAGGAGAGGTTTAAATCATAGAAAGTTAGAGTGTCAGTCCTCTTGTACTTAAGTCGGCATTGTGCCTTTTGTATTAAATTCGGATGCATTGTCTGTGTTTCATCGTCAATAAGAAGGTCCACGTGATACAGTAAACCTGAAGTGAAGCATCGGAATCTAAAACTTGACTCACAGGAGAGGTTCAAATCGTAGAAAGTTAGACTCACAGTCCTCTTGTACTTAAGTCGGCATTGTGCCTTTTGTATTAAATTCGGATGCAATATCTGCGTTTCGTTGTCAATAAGAAGTTCCTAGGGATACAGTAAACCTGAGGTGATGCATCGGAATCTAAAACAGGACTCACAGGAGAGGACCAAATAATAGAAATGTAGAGTGTCAGTCCTTCTGTACTTAAGACGGCATTGTGCCTTTTGTATTAAATTCGGATGTAATTTCTGTGTTTCATCGTCAATAATAATGTCCAAGGGATACAGTAAAAATAAAGTGAAGCATCGGAATCTAAAAGCGGACTTACAGGAGAGGTTCAAATCATACAATGTTAGAGTGTCAGTCCTTTTGTTCTTAAGTCGGCATTTTGCCTTTTGTATTAAATTCGGATATAATTTCTGTGTTTCATCGTCAATAAGAGGGATCCAAGGGATACAATAAACCTGAAGTGAAGCATCGGAATCTAAAACTGGACTCACAGGAGAGGTTCAAATCATAGAAAGTTAGAGTGTCAGTCCTCTTGTACTTAAATCGGCATTGTGTTTTTCTATTAAATTCGGATGCAATCTCTGTGTTTCATCGTCAATAAGAAGGTCCAAGGGATACAGTATACGTGAAGTGAAGCATCGGAATCTAAAACTGGACTCACAGAAGAGGTTCAAATCATAGGAAGTTAGAGTGTCAGTCCTCTTGTACTTAAGTCGGCATTGTGCCTTTTGTATTAAATTCGGATGCAGTTTCTGTGCTTCATCGTCAATAAGAAGGTCCAAGGTAAACAGTAAACATGAAGTGAAGCATCGGAATCTAAAACTGGACTCACAGGAGGGGTTCAAATCATAGAAAGTTAGAGTGTCAGTCCTCTTGTACTTAAGTCGTCATTGTGCATTTTGCTTTAAATTCGGATGCTATTTCTGTGTTTCATCGTCAATAAAAAGGTCCATGGGATACAGTAAACCTGAAGTGAAGCATCGGAATCTAAAACTGGAATCGCAGGAGAGGTTCAAATCATAGAAAGTTAGAGTGTCAGTCCTCTTGTACTTAAGTCGGCATTGTGCCTTTTGTATCAAATTCGGATGCAATTTCTGTGTTTCATCGTCAATAAGATGGTCCAAAGGATACAGTGAACCAAAAGTGAAGCATCAGAATCTAAAACTGGACTCACAGGAGAGGTTCAAATTATAGAAAGTTAGAGAGTCAGTCCACTTTTACTTAAGTCGGCATTGTGCATTTTGTATTACATTCGGATGCAATTTTTGTGCTTCATCGTCAATAACAAGGTCCAAGGTATACAGTAAACCTGAGGTGAAGCATCGGAATCTAAAACCTTACTCACAGGAGAGGTTAAAATCATAGAAAGTTAGAGGGTCAGTCATCTTGTACTTAAGTCGGCATTGTGCCTTTTGTATTAAAGTCGGATGCAATTTCTGTGTTTCATCGTCAATAAGAAGGTCCAAGGGATACAGTGAACCTGAAGTGAAGCATCGGAATCTAAAACTAGACTCACAGGAGAGGTTCAAATCATAGAAAGTTAGAGTGACAGACCTCTTGTACTTAAGTCGGCATTGTGACTCTTGTATTAAATTCAGATGCAATTTCTGTGTTTCATCGTCAATAAGAAGGTCCAAGGGATACAGTGAACCCAAAGTGAAGCATCGGAATCTAAAACTGGACTCACAGGAGAGGTTCAAATCATAGAAAGGTAGAGTGACAGTCCTCTTGTACTTCAGTCGGCATTGTGCCTTTTGTATTAAATTCGGATGCAATTTCAGTGTTTCATCGTCAATAAGAAGGTCCAAGGGAAACAGTAAACCTGAAGTGAAGCATCGGAATCTAAAACTGGATTCACAGGAGAGGTTCAAATCATAGAAAGTTAGAGTGTCAGTCCTCTTGTACTTAAGTCGGCATTGTGGCTTTTGTATTAAATTCGGATGCAATTTCTGTGTTTCATCGTCAATAAGAAGGTCCACGTGATACAGTAAACCTGAAGTGGAGCATCGGAATCTAAAACTGGACTCACAGGAGAGGTTCAAATCGTAGAAAGTTAGAGTGACAGTCCTCTTGTACTTAAGTCGGCATTGTGCCTTTTGTATTTAATTCGGATGCAATATCTGTGTTTTGTTGTCAATAAGAAGGTCCTAGGGATATAGTAAACCTGAGGTGATGCATCGGAATCTAAAACAGTACCCACAGGAGAGGTCCAAATCATAGAACGGTAGAGTGTCAGTCCTTCTGCACTTGAGTCGGCATTGTGCCTTTTGTATTAAATTCGGATACAATTTCTGTGTTTCATCGTCAATAATAATGTCCAAGGGACACAGTAAACCTAAAGTGAAGCATCGTAATCTAAAAGTGGACTTACAGGAGAGGTTCACATCATACAATGTTAGAGTGTCAGTCCTTTTGTTCTTAAGTCGTCATTGTGCCTTTTGTATTAAATTCGGATGCAATTTCTGTGTTTCATCGTCAATAAGAAGGTCCAAGGGATACAGTAAACCTGAAGTGAAGCATCGGAATATAAAACTGGACTCACAGGAGAGGTTCAAATCATAGAAACTTAGAATGTCTGTCCTCTTGTACTTAAGTCGGCATTGTGCCTTTTGAATTCTATTCCAATGCAATTTCTGTGCTTCATCGTCAATAAGAAGGTCCAAGGGATACAGTAAACCTGATGTGAAGCATCGGAATCTAAAACTGGACTCCCAGGAGAGGTTCATATCATAGAAAGTTAGTGTGTCAGTCCTGATGTACTTAAGTCGGCATTGTGCCTTTCGTATTAAATTCGGATGCAATTTGTGTGTTTCATCATCAGTAAGAAGGTCCAAGGGATACAGTAAATATGAAGTGAAGCATCGGAATCTAAAACTGGACTCACAGGTGGGGTTCAAATCATAGAAAGTTAGAGTGTCAGTCCTCTTGTACTTAAGTCGGCATTGTGCATTTTTCATTAAATTCGGATGCAATTTCTGTGTTTCATTTTCCATAAGAAGGTCCAAAGGATACAGTAAACCTGGAGTGAAGCATTGGAATCTATAATAGGACTCACAGGAGTGTTTCAAATCATAGAATGTTAGAGTGTCAGTCCTCTTGTACTTAAGTCGGCATTGTTTTTTTCTATTAAATTCGGATGCAATCTCTGTGTTTCATCGTCAATAAGAAGGTCCAAGCGATACAGTAAACGTGAAGTGAAGCATCGGAATCTAAAACTGGACTCACAGAAGAGGTTCAAATCACAGGAAGTTAGAGTGTCAGTCCTCTTGTACTTAAGTCGGCATTGTGCCTTTTGTATTAAATTCGGATGCAGTTTCTGTGCTTCATCGTCGATAAGAATGTCCAAGGTATACAGTAAACATGAAGTGAAGCATCGGAATCTAAAACTGGACTCACTGGAGGGGTTCAAATCATAGAAAGTTAGAGTGACAGTCCTCTTGTACTTCAGTCGGCATTGTGCCTTTTGTATTAAATTCGGATGCAATTTCTGTGTTTCATCGTCAATAAGAAGGTCCAAGGGATACAGTAAACCTGAAGTGAAGCATCGGAATCTAAAACTGGATTCACAGGAGAGGTTCAAATCATAGAAAGTTAGAGTGTCAGTCCTCTTGTACTTAAGTCGGCATTGTGGCTTTTGTATTAAATTCGGATGCAATTTCTGTGTTTCATCGTCAGTAAGAAGGTCCACGTGATACAGTAAACCTGAAGTGAAGCATCGGAATCTAAAACTGGACTCACAGGAGAGGTTCAAATCGTAGAAAGTTAGAGTGACAGTCCTCTTGTACTTAAGTTGGCATTGTGCCTTTTGTATTTAATTCGGATGCAATATCTGTGTTTCGTTGTCAATAAGAAGGTCCTAGGGATATAGTAAACCTGAGGTGATGCATCGGAATCTAAAACAGGACCCACAGGAGAGGTCCAAATCATAGAACGGAAGAGTGTCAGTCCTTCTGCACTTGAGTCGGCATTGTGCCTTTTGTATTAAATTCGGATGCAATTTCTGTGTTTCATCGTCAATAATAATGTCCAAGGGACACAGTAAACCTAAAGTGAAGCATCGTAATCTAAAAGTGGACTTACAGGAGAGGTTCAAATCATACAATGTTAGAGTGTCAGTCCTTTTCTTCTTAAGTCGGCATTGTGCCTTTTGTATTAAATTCGGATGCAATTTCTGTGTTTCATCGTCAATAAGAAGGTCCAAGGGATACAGTAATCCTGAAGTGAAGCATCGGAATCTAAAACGGGACTCACAGAAGAGGTTCAAATCATAGGAAGTTAGAGTGTCAGTCCTCTTGTACTTAAGTCGGCATTGTGCCTTTTCTATTAAATTCGGATGAAATTTCTGTGTTTCATTGTCAATAAGAAGGTCCAAAGGATACAGTAAACCCGAAGTGAAGCATCAGAAGCTAAAACTGGACTCACAGGAGAGGTTCAAATCATAGAAAGTTAGAGTGTCTGTCCTCTTGTACTTAAGTCGGCATTGTGCGTTTTGAATTCTATTCCAATGCAATTTCTGTGCTTCATCGTCAATAAGAAGGTCCAAGGGATACAGTAAACCTGATGTGAAGCATCGGAATCTAAAACTGGACTCCCAGGAGAGGTTCATATCATAGAAAGTTAGTGTGTCAGTCCTGATGTACTTAAGTCGGTATTGTGCCTTTCGTATTAAATTCGGATGCAATTTGTGTGTTTCATCATCAGTAAGAAGGTCCAAGGGATACAGTAAACCTGAAGTGAAGCATCGGAATCTAAAACTGGACTCACAGGTGGGGTTCAAATCATAGAAAGTTAGTGTGTCAGTCCTCTTGTACTTAAGTCGGCATTGTGCCTTTTCTATTAAATTCGGATGAAATTTCTGTGTTTCATTGTCAATAAGAAGGTCCAAAGGATACAGTAAACCTGAAGTGAAGCATCAGAAGCTAAAACTGGACTCACAGGAGAGGTTCAAATCATAGAAAGTTAGAGTGTCTGTCCTCTTGTACTTAAGTCGGCATTGTGCATTTTGAATTCTATTCCAATGCAATTTCTGTGCTTCATCGTCAATAAGAAGGTCCAAGGGATACAGTAAACCTGATGTGAAGCATCGGAATCTAAAACTGGACTCCCAGGAGAGGTTCATATCATAGAAAGTTAGTGTGTCAGTCGTGATGTACTTAAGTCGGCATTGTGCCTTTCGTTTTAAATTCGGATGCAATTTGTGTTTCATCATCAGTAAGAAGGTCCAAGGGATACAGTAAACCTGAAGTGAAGCATCGGAATCTAAAACTGGACTCACAGGTGGGGTTCAAATCATAGAAAGTTAGAGTGTCAGTCCTCTAGTACTTAAATCGGCATTGTGCATTTTTCATTAAATTCGGATGCAATTTCTGTGTTTCATTTTCAATAAGAAGGTCCAAAGGATACAGTAAACCTGGAGTGAAGCATTGGAATCTAAAATAGGACTCACAGGAGTGGTTCAAATCATAGAATGTTAGAGTGTCATTCCTCTTGTACTTAAGTCGGCATTGTGTTTTTCTATTAAATTCGGATGCAATCTCTGTGTTTCATCGTCAATAAGAAGGTCCAAGCGATACAGTAAACCTGAAGTGAAGCATCGGAATCTAAAACTGGACTCACAGAAGAGGTTCAAATCACAGGAAGTTAGAGTGTCAGTCCTCTTGTACTTAAGTCGGCATTGTGCCTTTTGTATTAAATTCGGATGCAGTTTCTGTGCTTCATCGTCAATAAGAATGTCCAAGGTATACAGTAAACATGAAGTGAAGCATCGGAATCTAAAACTGGACTCACTGGAGGGGTTCAAATCATAGAAAGTTAGAGTAACAGTCTTCTTGTACTTAAGTCGGCATTGTGCATTTTGTATTAAATTCGGGTGCTATTTCTGTGTTTCATCGTCAATAAGAAGGTCCATGGGATACAGTAAACCTGAAGTGAAGCATCGGAATCTAAAACTGGAATCGCAAGAGAGGTTCAAATCATAGAAAGTTAGAGTATGAGTCCTCTTGTACTTAAGTCGGCATTGTGCCTTTTGTATTAAATTCGGATGCAATTTCTGTGCTTCATCGTCAATAAGAAGGTCCAAAGGATACAGTAAACCTGAAGTGAAGCATCAGAATCTAAAACTGGACTCACAGGAGAGGTTCAAATCATAGAAAGTCAGAAAGTCAGTCCACTTGTACTTAAGTTGGCATTGTGCCTTTTGTATTAAATTCGATTGCAATTTTTGTGCTTCATCGTCAATAACAAGGTCCAAGGTATACAGTAAACCTGAGGTGAAGTATCGGAATCTAAAGCCGTATTCACAGGAGAGGTTCAAATCATAGAAAGTTAGAGTGACAGACCTCTTGTACTTAAGTCGGCATTAAGCATTTTGTATCAAAATCGGATGCAATTTCTGTGTTTCATCGTCAATAAGAAGGTCCAAGGGATACAGTAAACCTGAAGTGAAGCATCGGAATCTAAAACTAGACTCACAGGAGAGGTTCAAATCATAGAAAGTTAGAGTGACAGACCTCTTGTACTGAAGTCGGCATTGTGCCTTTTGAATTCAATTCCGATGCAATTTCTGTGCTTCATCGTCAATCAGAAGTTCTAAGGTTTACAGTAAACCTGAAGTGAAGCATCGGAATCTAAAACTGCACTCACAGGAGATTTTCAAATCATTGAAAGTTAGAATGTCAGTCCTCTTGTACTTATGTCGGCATTTTGCCTTTTGTATTAAATGAGGATGCAATTGCTGTGTTTCATCGTCAATAAGAAGGTCCAAGGGATACAGTAAACCTGAGGTGAAGTATCGGAATCTAAAACCGTATTCACAGGAGAGGTTCAAATCATAGAAAGTTAGAGTGACAGACCTCTTGTACTTAAGTCGGCATTAAGCATTTTGTATCAAAATCGGATGCAATTTCTGTGTTTCATCGTCAATAAGAAGGTCCAAGGGATACAGTAAACCTGAAGTGAAGCATCGGAATCTAAAAAAAGGACTAACAGGAGAGGTTCAAATCATTGAAAGTTAGAGTGTCAGTCCACTCTTACTTAAGTCGGCATTGTGCCTTTTGTATTAAATTCGGATGCAATTTCTGTGTTTCATCGTCAATAAGAAGGTCCAAGGGATACAGTAATCCTGAAGTGAAGCATCGGAATCTAAAACAGGACTCACAGAAGAGGTTCAAATCATAGGAAGTTAGTGTGTCAGTCCTCTTGTACTTAAGTCGGCATTGTGCCTTTTCTATTAAATTCGGATGAAATTTCTGTGTTTCATTGTCAATAAGAAGGTCCAAAGGAGACAGTAAACCTGAAGTGAAGCATCAGAAGCTAAAACTGGACCCACAGGAGAGGTTCAAATCATAGAAAGTTAGAGTGTCAGTCCTCTTGTACTTAAGTCAGCATTGTGCCTTTTGAATTAAATTCGGATGCAATTTCTGTGTTTCATCGTCAATAAGAAGGTCCAAGGGATACAGTTAACCCAAAGTGAAGCATCGGAATCTAAAACTGGACTCACAGGAGGGGTTCAAATCATAGAAAGTTAGAGTGTCAGTCCTCTTGTACTTAAGTCGGCATTGTGAATTTTGTATTAAATTCGGTTGCAATATCTGTGCTTCATCGTCAATAACAAGGTCCAAGGTATACAGTTAACCTGAAGTGATTCATCGGAATCTAAAACAGGACTCACAGGAGAGGTTCAAATCATAGGAAGTTAGAGTGTCAGTCCTCTTGTACTTAAGTCGGCATTATGCCTTTTGTATTAAATTCGGATGCAATTTCTGTGTTTCGTTTTCAATAAGAAGGTCCTTGGGATATAGTAAACCTGAAGTGATGCATCGGAACCTAAAACAGGAATCACAGGAGAGGTTCAAATCATAGAAAGGTAGAGTGTCAGTCCTTCTGTACTTAAGTCGGTATTGTGCCTTTTGTATTAAATTCGGATACAATATCTGTGTTTCATCGTCAATAATAATGTCCAAGGGATACAGTAAACCTAAAGTGAAGCATCGGAATCTAAAAGTGGACTTACAGGAGAGGTTCAAATCATACAATGTTAGAGTGTCAGTCCTTTTGTTCTTAAGTCGGCATTTTGCCTTTTGTATTAAATTCGGATGCAATTTCTGTGTTTCATCGTCAATTAGGAGGTCAAAGGGATACAGTAAACCTGAAGTGAAGCATCGGAATCTATTACTGGACTCACAGGAGAGGTTCATATCATAGAAAGTTAGTGTGTCAGTCCTCTTGTACTTAAGTCGGCATTGTGCCTTTTTCATTAAATTCGGATGAAATTTCTGTGCTTGATTGTCAATAATAAGGTCCAAGGGATACAGTAAACCTGAGGTGAAGCATTGGAATCTAAAATAGGACTCACAGGAGTGGTTCAAATCATAGAATGTTAGAGTGTCTGTCCTCTTGTACTTAAGTCGGCATTGTGCATTTTGAATTCTATTCCAATGCAATTTCTGTGCTTCATCGTCAATAAGAAGGTCCAAGGGATACAGTAAACCTGATGTGAAGCATCGGAATCTAAAACTGGACTCCCAGGAGAGGTTCATATCATAGAAAGTTAGTGTGTCAGTCGTGATGTACTTAAGTCGGCATTGTGCCTTTCGTTTTAAATTCGGATGCAATTTGTGTTTCATCATCAGTAAGAAGGTCCAAGGGATACAGTAAACCTGAAGTGAAGCATCGGAATCTAAAACTGGACTCACAGGTGGGGTTCAAATCATAGAAAGTTAGAGTGTCAGTCCTCTAGTACTTAAATCGGCATTGTGCATTTTTCATTAAATTCGGATGCAATTTCTGTGTTTCATTTTCAATAAGAAGGTCCAAAGGATACAGTAAACCTGGAGTGAAGCATTGGAATCTAAAATAGGACTCACAGGAGTGGTTCAAATCATAGAATGTTAGAGTGTCATTCCTCTTGTACTTAAGTCGGCATTGTGTTTTTCTATTAAATTCGGATGCAATCTCTGTGTTTCATCGTCAATAAGAAGGTCCAAGCGATACAGTAAACCTGAAGTGAAGCATCGGAATCTAAAACTGGACTCACAGAAGAGGTTCAAATCACAGGAAGTTAGAGTGTCAGTCCTCTTGTACTTAAGTCGGCATTGTGCCTTTTGTATTAAATTCGGATGCAGTTTCTGTGCTTCATCGTCAATAAGAATGTCCAAGGTATACAGTAAACATGAAGTGAAGCATCGGAATCTAAAACTGGACTCACTGGAGGGGTTCAAATCATAGAAAGTTAGAGTAACAGTCTTCTTGTACTTAAGTCGGCATTGTGCATTTTGTATTAAATTCGGGTGCTATTTCTGTGTTTCATCGTCAATAAGAAGGTCCATGGGATACAGTAAACCTGAAGTGAAGCATCGGAATCTAAAACTGGAATCGCAAGAGAGGTTCAAATCATAGAAAGTTAGAGTATGAGTCCTCTTGTACTTAAGTCGGCATTGTGCCTTTTGTATTAAATTCGGATGCAATTTCTGTGCTTCATCGTCAATAAGAAGGTCCAAAGGATACAGTAAACCTGAAGTGAAGCATCAGAATCTAAAACTGGACTCACAGGAGAGGTTCAAATCATAGAAAGTCAGAAAGTCAGTCCACTTGTACTTAAGTTGGCATTGTGCCTTTTGTATTAAATTCGATTGCAATTTTTGTGCTTCATCGTCAATAACAAGGTCCAAGGTATACAGTAAACCTGAGGTGAAGTATCGGAATCTAAAGCCGTATTCACAGGAGAGGTTCAAATCATAGAAAGTTAGAGTGACAGACCTCTTGTACTTAAGTCGGCATTAAGCATTTTGTATCAAAATCGGATGCAATTTCTGTGTTTCATCGTCAATAAGAAGGTCCAAGGGATACAGTAAACCTGAAGTGAAGCATCGGAATCTAAAACTAGACTCACAGGAGAGGTTCAAATCATAGAAAGTTAGAGTGACAGACCTCTTGTACTGAAGTCGGCATTGTGCCTTTTGAATTCAATTCCGATGCAATTTCTGTGCTTCATCGTCAATCAGAAGTTCTAAGGTTTACAGTAAACCTGAAGTGAAGCATCGGAATCTAAAACTGCACTCACAGGAGATTTTCAAATCATTGAAAGTTAGAATGTCAGTCCTCTTGTACTTATGTCGGCATTTTGCCTTTTGTATTAAATGAGGATGCAATTGCTGTGTTTCATCGTCAATAAGAAGGTCCAAGGGATACAGTAAACCTGAGGTGAAGTATCGGAATCTAAAACCGTATTCACAGGAGAGGTTCAAATCATAGAAAGTTAGAGTGACAGACCTCTTGTACTTAAGTCGGCATTAAGCATTTTGTATCAAAATCGGATGCAATTTCTGTGTTTCATCGTCAATAAGAAGGTCCAAGGGATACAGTAAACCTGAAGTGAAGCATCGGAATCTAAAAAAAGGACTAACAGGAGAGGTTCAAATCATTGAAAGTTAGAGTGTCAGTCCACTCTTACTTAAGTCGGCATTGTGCCTTTTGTATTAAATTCGGATGCAATTTCTGTGTTTCATCGTCAATAAGAAGGTCCAAGGGATACAGTAATCCTGAAGTGAAGCATCGGAATCTAAAACAGGACTCACAGAAGAGGTTCAAATCATAGGAAGTTAGTGTGTCAGTCCTCTTGTACTTAAGTCGGCATTGTGCCTTTTCTATTAAATTCGGATGAAATTTCTGTGTTTCATTGTCAATAAGAAGGTCCAAAGGAGACAGTAAACCTGAAGTGAAGCATCAGAAGCTAAAACTGGACCCACAGGAGAGGTTCAAATCATAGAAAGTTAGAGTGTCAGTCCTCTTGTACTTAAGTCAGCATTGTGCCTTTTGAATTAAATTCGGATGCAATTTCTGTGTTTCATCGTCAATAAGAAGGTCCAAGGGATACAGTTAACCCAAAGTGAAGCATCGGAATCTAAAACTGGACTCACAGGAGGGGTTCAAATCATAGAAAGTTAGAGTGTCAGTCCTCTTGTACTTAAGTCGGCATTGTGAATTTTGTATTAAATTCGGTTGCAATATCTGTGCTTCATCGTCAATAACAAGGTCCAAGGTATACAGTTAACCTGAAGTGATTCATCGGAATCTAAAACAGGACTCACAGGAGAGGTTCAAATCATAGGAAGTTAGAGTGTCAGTCCTCTTGTACTTAAGTCGGCATTATGCCTTTTGTATTAAATTCGGATGCAATTTCTGTGTTTCGTTTTCAATAAGAAGGTCCTTGGGATATAGTAAACCTGAAGTGATGCATCGGAACCTAAAACAGGAATCACAGGAGAGGTTCAAATCATAGAAAGGTAGAGTGTCAGTCCTTCTGTACTTAAGTCGGTATTGTGCCTTTTGTATTAAATTCGGATACAATATCTGTGTTTCATCGTCAATAATAATGTCCAAGGGATACAGTAAACCTAAAGTGAAGCATCGGAATCTAAAAGTGGACTTACAGGAGAGGTTCAAATCATACAATGTTAGAGTGTCAGTCCTTTTGTTCTTAAGTCGGCATTTTGCCTTTTGTATTAAATTCGGATGCAATTTCTGTGTTTCATCGTCAATTAGGAGGTCAAAGGGATACAGTAAACCTGAAGTGAAGCATCGGAATCTATTACTGGACTCACAGGAGAGGTTCATATCATAGAAAGTTAGTGTGTCAGTCCTCTTGTACTTAAGTCGGCATTGTGCCTTTTTCATTAAATTCGGATGAAATTTCTGTGCTTGATTGTCAATAATAAGGTCCAAGGGATACAGTAAACCTGAGGTGAAGCATTGGAATCTAAAATAGGACTCACAGGAGTGGTTCAAATCATAGAATGTTAGAGTGTCAGTCCTCTTGTACTTAAGTCGGCATTGTGTTTTTCTATTAAATTCGGATGCAATCTCTGTGTTTCATCGTCAATAAGAAGGTCCAAGGGATACAGTAAACGTGAAGTGAAGCATCGGAATCTAAAACTGGACTCACAGTAGAGGTTCAAATCATGGGAAGTTAGAGTGTCAGTCCTCTTGTACTTAAGTCGTCATTGTGCCTTTTGTATTAAATTCTTTTGCAGTTTCTGTGCTTCATTGTCAACAAGAAGGTCCAAGGTATACAGTAAACATGAAGTGAAGCATCGGAATCTAAAACTGGACTCACAGGAGGGGTTCAAATCATACGAAGTTAGAGTGTCAGTCCTCTTGTACTTAAGTCGGCATTGTGCATTTTGTATTAAATTCGGATGCTATTTCTGTGTTTCATCGTCAATAAGAAGGTCCATGGGATACAGTAAACCTGAAGTGAAGCATCGGAATCTAAAACTGGAATCGCAGGAGAGGTTCAAATCATAGAAAGTTAGAGTGTCAGTCCTCTTGTACTTAAGTCGGAATTGTGCCTTTTGTATTAAATTCGGATGCAATTTCTGTGTTTCTTCGTCAATAAGAAGGTCCAAAGGATACAGTAAACCTGAAGTGAAGCATCAGAATCTAAAACTGGACTCACAGGAGAGGTTCAAATCATAGAAAGTTAGAGTGTCAGTCCTCTTGTACTTAAGTCGGCATTGTGCCTTTTGTATTAAATTCGGATGCAATTTCTGTGTTTCATCGTCAATAAGAAGGTCCAAAGTATACAGTAAACCTGAAGTGAAGCATCAGAATCTAAAACTGGACTCACAGGAGAGGTAGAAATCATAGAAAGTTAGAGAGTCAGTCCACTTGTACTTAAGTCGGCATTGTGCCTTTTGTATTAAATTCGGATGCAATTTTTGTGCTTCATCGTCAATAACAAGGTATAAGGAATACAGTAAACCTGAGGTGAAGCATCGGAATCTAAAACCGTACTCACAGGAGAGGTTCAAATCATAGAAAGTTAGAGGGTCAGTCATCTTGTACTTAAGTCGGCATTGTGCCTTTTGTATAAAAATCGGATGCAATTTTTGTGTTTCATCGTCAATAAGAAGGTCCAAGGGATACAGTAAACCTGAAGTGAAGCATCGGAATCTAAAACTAGACTCACAGGAGAGGTTCAAATCATAGAAAGTTAGAGTGACAGACCTCTTGTACTTAAGTTGGCATTAAGCCTTTTGTATCAAAATCGGATGCAATTTCTGTTTTTCATCGTCAATAAGAAGGTCCAAAGGATACAGTTAACCTGAAGTGAAGCATCAGAAGCTAAAACTGGACTCACAGGAGAGGTTCAAATCATAGAAAGTTAGAGTGTCAGTCCTCTTGTAATTAAGTCAGCATTGTGCCTTTTGTATTAAATTCGGATGCAGTTTCTGTGTTTCATCGTCAATAAGAAGGTCCAAGGGATACAGTAAACCCAAACTGAAGCATCAGAATCTAAAACTGGACTCACAGGAGAGGTTCAAATCATAGAAAGTTAGAGTGACAGACCTCTTGTACTTAAGTTGGCATTAAGCCTTTTGTATCAAAATCGGATGCAATTTCTGCTTTTCATCGTCAATAAGAAGGTCCAAGGGATACAGTAAACCTGATGTGAAGCATCAGAATCCAAAACTAGACTCGCAGGAGAGGTTCAAATCATAGAAAGTTAGAGTGACAGACCTCTTGTACTTAAGTCGGCATTGTGCCTTTTGAATTCAATTCCGATGCATATTCTGGGTTCCATCGTCAATAACAAGGTCTAAGGTATACAGTAAACCTGAAGTGAAGCATCGGAATCTAAAACTGGACTCATAGGAGAGGTTCAAATCATAGAAAGTTAGAGTGTCAGTCCTCTTGTACTTAAGTCGGCATTGTGCCTTTTGTATTAAATTCGGATGCAATTTCTGTGTTTCATCGTCAATAAGAAGGTCCAAGGGATACAGTAATCCTGAAGTGAAGCATCGGAATCTGAAGCTACACTCACAGATGAGGTTCAAATCATAGGAAGTTAGAGTGTCAGTCCTCTTGTACATAAGTCGGCATTGTGCCTTTTGTATTAAATTCGGATGCAATTTCTGTGTTTCATCGTCAATAAGAAGGTCCAAAGGATACAGTTAACCTGAAGTGAAGCATCAGAAGCTAAAACTGGACTCACAGGAGAGGTTCAAATCATAGAAAGTTAGAGTGTCAGTCCTCTTGTAATTAAGTCAACATTGTGCCTTTTGTATTAAATTCGGATGCAGTTTCTGTGTTCCATCGTCAATAAGAAGGTCCAAGGGATACAGTAAACCCAAAGTGAAGCATCAGAATCTAAAACTGGGCTCACAGGAAAGGTTCAAATCATTGAAAGTTAGAGTGTCAGTCCTCTTGTACCTATGTCGGCATTTTGCCTTTTGTATTAAATGAGGATGCAATTTCTGTGTTTCATCGTCAATAAGAAGTTCCAAGGGAAACAGTAAACCTGAAGTGAAGCATCGGAATCTAAAGAAGGACTTACAGGAGAGGTTCAAATCATTGAAAGTTAGAGTGTCAGTCCTCTTTTACTTAAGTCGGCATTGTGCCTTTTGTATTAAAATCTGATGCAATTTCTGTGTTTCATCGTCAATAAGAAGGTCCAAGGGATGCAGTAAACCTGAAGTAAGCATCGGAATCTAAAACTGGACTCACAGGAGAGGTTCAAAATATAGAAAGTTAGAGTGACAGTCCTCTTGTACTTAAGTCGGCATTGTGCCTTTTGTATTAAATTCGGATGCAATTTCTGTGTTTCATCGTCAATAAGAAGGTCCAAGGGATACAGAAAACCTGAAGTGAAGCATCGGAATTTAAAACTGATCTCACAGGAGAGGTTCAAATCATAGAATGGTAGAGTGTCAGTCCTCTTGTACTTAAGTCGGCATTGTGCCTTTTGAATTCAATTCCGATGCAATTTCTATGCTTCATCGTCAATAAGAAGGTCTAAGGAATACAGTAAACCTGAAGTGAAGCATCGGAATCTAAAACTGGACTCACAGGAAAGGTTCAAATAATTGAAAGTTAGAGTGTCAGTCCTCTTGTACTTATGTCGGCATTTTGCCTTTTGTATTAAATGAGGATGCAATTTCTGTGTTTCATCGTCAATAAGAAGGTCCAAGGGATACAGTAAACCTGAAGTGAAGCATCGGAATCTAAAACAGGACTCACAGGAGAGGTTCAAATCATTGAAA
Source organism: Schistocerca americana (assembly GCF_021461395.2). NCBI lineage: Eukaryota > Metazoa > Arthropoda > Insecta > Orthoptera > Acrididae > Schistocerca > Schistocerca americana. Next base: position 57,743,256 of record NC_060122.1, read on the forward strand.
GTTAGAGTGTCAGTCCCCTTTTACTTAAGTCGGCATTGTGCCTTTTGTATTAAATTTGGATGCAATTTCTGTGTTTCATCGTCAATAAGAAGGTCCAAGGGGTACAGTAAACCTGATGTGAAGCATCCGAAACTAAAACTAGACTCACAGGAGAAGTTCAAATCATAGAAAGTTAGAGTGTCAGTCCTCTTGTACTTAAGTCGGCATTGTGCCGTTTGAATTCAATTCCGATGCAATTTCTGTGCTTCATCGTCAATAAGAAGGTCCAAAGGATACAGTAAAAAGAAAGTGAAGCATCGGAATCTGAAACTGGACTCACAGGAGAGGTTCAAATCATTGAAAGTTAGAGAGTCATTCCTCTTGTACTTAAGTCGGCATTGTGCCTTTTGTATTAAATGAAGATGCAATTTCTGTGGTTCATCGACAATAAGAAGGTCCAAGGTATACAGTAAACCTGAATTGAAGCATCGGAATCTAAAACTGGACTCACAGGAGAGGTTCAAATCATAGAAAGTTAGAGTGTCAGTCCTCTTGTACCTAAGTCGGCATTGTGCCTTCTGTATTAAATTCGGATGCAATTTTTGTGTTTCATCGCCAAGAAGTATGTCCAAGGGATAATGTAAACCTGAAGTGAAGCATCGGAATCTAAAACTGGACTCACAGGAGTGGTTCAAATCATAGAAAGTTAGAGAGTCATTCAACTTGTACTTAAGTCGGCATTGTGCCTTTTGTATTAAATTCGGATGCAATTTCTGTGTTTCATTGTCAATAAGAAGGTCCAAGGGATACAGTAAACCCAAGGTGAAGCATCGGAATCTAAAACAGGACTCACACGAGAGGTTCAAATCATTGAAAGTTAGAGTGTCAGTCCTCTTTTACGTAGGTCGGCATTGTGCCTTTTGTATTAAATTCGGATGCAATTTCTGTATTTCATCGTCAATAAGAAGGTCCAAGGGATATAGTAAACCTGATATGAAGCATCCGAAACTAAATCTGGACTCACAGGAGAGGTTCAAATCATAGAAAGTTAGAGTGACAGTCCACTTGTACTTAAGTCGGCATTGTGCCTTTTGTATTAAATTTTGATGCAATTTCTGTGTTTCGTTGTCAGTAAGAAGGTCCTAGGGATATGGTAAACCTGAAGTGATGCATCGGAATCTAAAACTGGACTCACAGGAGAGGTTCAAATCATAGAAAGGTAGAGTGTCAGCTCTATTGTACTTAAGTCGGCATTGTGCCTTTTGTATTAAATTCGGATGCAATTTCTGTGTTTCATCGTCAATAAGAAGGTCCAAGGGATATAGTAAACCTGGAGTGAAGCATCGGAATCTAAAACTGGACTCACTGAAGAGGTTCAAATCATAGGAAGTTAGAGTGTCAGACCTCTTGTACTTAAGTCGGCATTGTGCCTTTTGTATTCAATTCGGATGCAATTTCTGTGCTTCATCGTCAATAAGAATGTCCAAGGTATACAGTAAACCTAAAGTGTAGCATCAGTGTCTAAAAGTGGACTCACAATAGTTGTTCAAATCATAGAAAGTTAGAGTGTCAGTCCTCTTGTACTTCAGTCGGCATTGTGCATTTTGTATTAAATTCGCATGCTATTTCTGTGTTTCATCGTCAATAAGAAGTTCCAAGGGATACTGTAAACCTGAAGTGAAGCATCGGAATCTAAAACTGGACTCACAGGAGAGGTTCAAATCATAGAATGTTAGAGAGTCAGTTCACTTGTACTTAAGTCGGCATTGTGCCTTTTGTACTAAATTCGGAAGCAATTTCTGTGTTTCATCGTCAATAAGAAGGTCCAAGGGATACAGTAAACCCAAAGTGAAGCATCGGAATCTAAAACTGGACTCACAGGAGAGGTTCAAATCATAGAAAGTTAGAGTGTCAGTCCTCTTGTACTTAAGTCGGCATTGTGCATTTTGTATTAAATTCGCATGCTATTTCTGTGTTTCATCGTCAATAAGAAGTTCCAAGGGATACTGTAAACCTGAAGTGAAGCATCGGAATCTAAAACTGGACTCACAGGAGAGGTTCAAATCATAGAATGTTAGAGAGTCAGTTCACTTGTACTTAAGTCGGCATTGTGCCTTTTGTATTAAATTCGGAAGCAATTTCTGTGTTTCATCGTCAATAAGAAGGTCCAAGGGATACAGTAAACCCAAAGTGAAGCATCGGAATCTAAAACTGGACTCACAGGAGAGGTTCACATCATAGAAAGTTAGAGTGACAGTCCTCTTGTACTTAAGTCGGCATTGTGCTTTTTCTATTAAATTCGGATGCAATTTCTGTGTTTCATCGTCAATAAGAAGGTCCAAGGGATACAGTAAACCTGAAGTGAAGCATTGGAATCTAAAACTGGATTATAGGAGAGGTTCAAATCATAGGAAGTTAGAGTGTCAGTCCTCTTGTACTTAAGTCGGCATTGTGCCTTTTGTATTAAATTTTGATGCAATTTCTGTGTTTCGTTGTCAGTAAGAAGGTCCTAGGAATATAGTAAACCTGAAGTGATGCATCGGAATGTAAAACTGGACTCACAGGAGAGGTTCAAATCATAGAAAGGTAGAGTGTCAGCTCTATTGTACTTAAGTCGGCATTGTGCCTTTTGTATTAAATTCGGATGCAATTTCTGTGTTTCATCGTCAATAAGAAGGTCCAAGGGATATAGTAAACCTGGAGTGAAGCATCGGAATCTAAAACTGGACTCACAGGAGAGGTTCAAATCATAGAATGTTAGAGAGTCAGTTCACTTGTACTTAAGTCGGCATTGTGCCTTTTGTATTACTTTCGGAAGCAATTTCTGTGTTTCATCGTCAATAAGAAGGTCCAAGGGATACAGTAAACCCAAAGTGAAGCATCGGAATCTAAAACTGGACTCACAGGAGAGGTTCACATCATAGAAAGTTAGAGTGACAGTCCTCTTGTACTTAAGTCGGCATTGTGCTTTTTCTATTAAATTCGGATGCAATTTCTGTGTTTCATCGTCAATAAGAAGGTCCAAGGGATACAGTAAACCTGATATGAAGCATCCGAAACTAAAACTGGACTCACAGGAGAGGTTCAAATCATAGAAAGTTAGAGTGACAGTCCACTTGTACTTAAGTCGGCATTGTGCCTTTTGTATTAAATTTTGATGCAATTTCTGTGTTTCGTTGTCAGTAAGAAGGTCCTAGGGATATAGTAAACCTGAAGTGATGCATCGGAACCTAAAACTGGACTCACAGGAGAGGTTCAAATCATAGAAAGGTAGTGTGTCAGCTCTATTGTACTTAAGTCGGCATTGTGCCTTTTGTATTAAATTCGGATGCAATTTCTGTGTTTCATCGTCAATAAGAAGGTCCAAGGGATATAGTAAACCTGGAGTGAAGCATCGGAATCTAAAACTGGACTCACTGAAGAGGTTCAAATCATAGGAAGTTAGAGTGTCAGACCTCTTGTACTTAAGTCGGCATTGTGCCTTTTGTATTCAATTCGGATGCAATTTCTGTGCTTCATCGTCAATAAGAATGTCCAAGGTATACAGTAAACCTAAAGTGAAGCATCAGTGTCTAAAAGTGGACTCACAATAGTTGTTCAAATCATAGAAAGTTAGAGTGTCAGTCCTCTTGTACTTCAGTCGGCATTGTGCATTTTGTATTAAATTCGGATGCTATTTTTGTGTTTCATCGTCAATAAGAAGTTCCAAGGGATACAGTAAACCTGAAGTGAAGCATCGGAATCTAAAACTGGACTCATAGGAGAGGTTCAAATCATAGAAAGTTAGAGAGTCAGTCCACTTGTACTGAAGTCGGCATTGTGCCTTTTGTATTAATTTCGGAAGCAATTTCTGTGTTTCATCGTCAATAAGAAGGTCCTAGGGATACAGTAAACCTGAAGTGAAGCATCGGAATCTAAAACTGGACTCACAGGAGAGGTTCTAATCATAGAAAGTTAGAGTGTCAGTCCTCTTGTACTTAAGTCGGCATTGTGCATTTTGTATTAAATTCGCATGCTATTTCTGTGTTTCATCGTCAATAAGAAGTTCCAAGGGATACTGTAAACCTGAAGTGAAGCATCGGAATCTAAAACTGGACTCACAGGAGAGGTTCAAATCATAGAATGTTAGAGAGTCAGTTCACTTGTACTTAAGTCGGCATTGTGCCTTTTGTATTAAATTCGGAAGCAATTTCTGTGTTTCGTCGTCAATAAGAAGGTCCAAGGGATACAGAAAACCTGAAGTGAAGCATCGGAATCTAAAACTGGTCTCACAGGAGGGGTTCAAATCATAGAAAGTTAGAGTGTCAGTCCTCTTGTACTTAAGTCGGCATTGTGCATTTTGTATTAAATTCGGATGCAATTTCTGTGCTTCATCGTCAATAACAAGGTCCAAGGTATACAGTAAACCTGAAGTGAAGCATCGGAATCTAAAACTGGACTCACAGGAGAGGTTCACATCATAGAAAGTTAGAGTGACAGTCCTCTTGTACTTAAGTTGGCATTGTGCTTTTTCTATTAAATTCGGATGCAATTTCTGTGTTTCATCGTCAATAAGAAGGTCCAAGGGATACAGTAAACCTGAAGTGAAGCATTGGAATCTAAAACTGGATTATAGGAGAGGTTCAAATCATAGGAAGTTAGAGTGTCAGTCCTCTTGTACTTAAGTCGGCATTGTGCCTTTTGTATTAAATTCCGATGCAATTTCTGTGTTTCATCGTCAATAAGAAGGTCCTAGGGATACATTAAACCTGAAGTGAAGCACCGGAAACTAAAACTGGACTCACAGGATAGGTTCAAATCGTAGAAAGTTAGAGTGACAGTCCACTTGTTCTTAAGTCGGCATTGTGCCTTTTGTATTAAATTTTGATGCAATTTTTGTGTTTCGTTGTCAGTAAGAATATCCTAGGGATATAGTAAACCTGAAGTGATGCATCGGAATCTAAAAGAGGACTCACAGGAGAGGTTCAAATCATATAAAGGTAGAGTGTCAGCTCTTTTGTACTTAAGTCGGCATTGTGCCTTTTGTATTATATACCGATGCAATTTCTGTGTTTCATCGTCAATAAGAAGTTCCAAGGGATACAGTAAACCTGGAGTGAAGCATCGGAATCTAAAACTGGACTCACAGAAGGGGTTCAAATCATAGGAAGTTAGAGTGTCAGACCTCTTGTACTTAAGTCGGCATTGTGCCTTTTGTATTCAATTCGGATGCAATTTCTGTGCTTCATCGACAATAAGAAGGTCCAAGGTATACAGTAAACCTGAAGTGAAGCATCAGAGTCTAAAACTGGACTCACAGGAGGGGTTAAAATCATAGAAAGTTAGAGTGTCAGTCCTCTTGTACTTAAATCGGCATTGTGCATTTTGTATTAAATTCGGATGCAATTTCTGTGTTTCATCGTCAATAAGAAGGTCCAAGGGATACAGTAAACCTGAAGTGAAGCATCGGAATCTAAAAAAAGGACTAACAGGAGAGGTTCAAATCATTGAAAGTTAGAGTGTCAGTCCACTCTTACCTAAGTCGGCATTGTGCCTTTTGTATTAAATTCGGATGCAATTTCTGTGTTTCATCGTCAATAAGAAGGTCCAAGGGATACAGTAATCCTGAAGTGAAGCATCGGAATCTAAAACGGGACTCACAGAAGAGGTTCAAATCATAGGAAGTTAGAGTGTCAGTCCTCTTGTACTTAAGTCGGCATTGTGCCTTTTCTATTAAATTCGGATGAAATCTCTGTGTTTCATTGTCAATAAGAAGGTCCAAAGGAGACAGTAAACCTGAAGTGAAGCATCAGAAGCTAAAACTGGAATCACAGGAGAGGTTCAAATCATAGAAAGTTAGAGTGTCAGTCCTCTTGTACTTAAGTCAGCATTGTGCCTTTTGAATTAAATTCGGATGCAATTTCTGTGTTTCATCGTCAATAAGAAGGTCCAAGGGATACAGTTAACCCAAAGTGAAGCATCGGAATCTAAAACTGGACTCACAGGAGGGGTTCAAATCATAGAAAGTTGGAGTGTCAGTCCTCTTGTACTTAAGTCGGCATTGTGAATTTTGTATTAAATTCGGTTGCAATTTCTGTGCTTCATCGTCAATAACAAGGTCCAAGGTATACAGTTAACCTGAAGTGATTCATCGGAATCTAAAACAGGACTCACAGCAGAGGTTCAAATCATAGAAAGTTAGAGTGTCAGTCCTCTTGTACTTAAGTCGGCATTATGCCTTTTGTATTAAATTCGGATGCAATTTCTGTGTTTCGTTGTCAATAAGAAGGTCCTTGGGATATAGTAAACCTGAAGTGATGCATCGGAACCTAAAACAGGAATCACAGGAGAGGTTCAAATCATAGAAAGGTAGAGTGTCAGTTCTTTTGTACTTAAGTCGGCTTTGTGCCTTTTGTATTACATTCGGATGCAATATCTGTGTTTCGTTGTCAATAAGAAGGTCCTAGGGATATAGTAAACCTGAGGTGATGCATCGGAATCTAAAACAGGACTCACAGGAGAGGTTCAAATCATAGAAAGTTAGAGTGTCAGTCCTCTTGTACTTAAGTCGGCATTGTGCCTTTTTCATTAAATTCGGATGCAATTTCTGTGTTTCATTGTCAATAATAAGGTCCAAGGGATACAGTAAACCTGAGGTGAAGCATTGGAATCTAAAATAGGACTCACAGGAGTGGTTCAAATCATAGAATGTTAGAGTGTCAGTCCTCTTGTACTTAAGTCGGCACTGTGTTTTTCTATTAAATGCGGATGCAATCTCTGTGTTTCATCGTCAATAAGAAGGTCCAAGGGATACAGTAAACATGAAGTGAAGCATCGGAATCTAAAACTGGAATCGCAGGAGAGGTTCAAATCATAGAAAGTTAGAGTGTCAGTCCTCTTGTACTTAAGTCTGAATTGTGCATTTTGTATTAAATTCGGATGCAATTTCTGTGTTTCTTCGTCAATAAGAAGGTCCAAAGGATACAGTAAACCTGAAGTGAAGCATCAGAATCTAAAACTGGACTCACAGGAGAGGTTCAAATCATGGAAAGTTAGAGAGTCAGTCCACTTGTACTTAAGTCGGCATTGTGCCTTTTGTATTAAATTCGGATGCAATTTTTGTGCTTCATCGTCAATAACAAGGTCCAAGGTATACAGTAAACCTGAGGTGAAGCATCGGAATCTAAAACCGTACTCACAGGAGAGGTTCAAATCATAGAAAGTTAGAGGGTCAGTCATCTTGTACTTAAGTCGGCATTGTGCCTTTTGTATTAAAATCGGATGCAATTTTTGTGTTTCATCGTCAATAAGAAGTTCCAAGGGATACAGTAAACCTGAAGTGAAGCATCGGAATCTAAAACTAGACTCCCAGGAGAGGTTCAAATCGTAGAAAGTTAGAGTGACAGTCCTCTTGTACTTAAGTCGGCATTGTGCCTTTTGTATTAAATTCGGATGCAATATCTGTGTTTCGTTGTCAATAAGAAGGTCCTAGGGATATAGTAAACCTGAGGTGATGCATCGGAATCTAAAACAGGACTCACAGGAGAGGTCCAAATCATAGAAATGTGGAGTGTCACTCCTTCTGTACTTAAGTCGGCTTTGTACCTTTTGTCTTAAATTCGGATGCAATTTCTGTGTTTCATCGTCAATTATAATGTCCAAGGGATACAGTGAACCTATAGTGAAGCATCGGAATCTAAAAGTGGACTTACAGGAGAGGTTCAAATCGTACAATGTTAGAGTGTCAGTCCTTTTGTTCTTAAGTCGGCATTTTGCCTTTTGTATTAAATTCGGATGCAATTTCTGTGTTTCATCGTCAATAAGAAGGTCCAAGGGATACAGTAAACCTGGAGTGAAGCAGCGGAATCTAAAATAGGACTCACAGGAGTGGTTCAAATCATAGTATGTTAGAGTGTCAGTCCTCTTGTACTTAAGTCGGCATTGTGTTTTTCTATTAAATTCGGATGCAATCTCTGTGTTTCATCGTCAATAAGAAGGTCCAAGCGATACAGTAAACGTGAAGTGAAGCATCGGAATCTAAAACTGGACTCACAGAAGAGGTTCATATCATAGGAAGTTAGAGTGTCAGTCCTCTTGTACTTAAGTCGGCATTGTGCATTTTGTATTAAATTCGGATGCTATTTCTGTGTTTAATCGTCTATAAGAAGGTCCATGGGATACAGTAAACCTGAAGTGGAGCATCGGAATCTAAAACTGGAATCGCAGGAGAGGTTCAAATCATAGAAAGTTTGAGTGTCAGTCCTCTTGTACTTAAGTCGGCATTGTGCCTTTTGTATTAAAGTCGGATGCAATTTCTGTGTTTCATCGTCAATAAGAAGGTCCATGTATACAGTAAACCTGAAGTGAAGCATCAGAATCTAAAACTGGACTCACAGGAGAGGTAGATATCATAGAAAGTTAGAGAGTCAGTCCACTTGTACTTAAGTCGGCATTGTGCCTTTTGTATTAAATTCGGATGCAATTTTTGTGCTTCATCGTCAATAACAAGGTCCAAGGTATACAGTAAACCTGAGGTGAAGCATCGGAATCTAAATCCGTACTCACAGGAGAGGTTCAAATCATAGAAAGTTAGAGTGACAGACCTCTTGTACTGAAGTTGGCATTAAGCCTTTTGTATCAAAATCGGATGCAATTTCTGTGTTTCATCGTCAATAAGAAGGTCCAAGGGATACAGTAAACCTGATGTGAAGCATCGGAATCCAAAACTAGACTCACAGGAGAGGTTCAAATCATAGAAAGTTAGAGTGACAGACCTCTTGTACTTTAGTCGGCATTGTGCCTTTTGAATTCAATTCCGATGCATATTCTGGGATTCATCGTCAATAACAAGGTCTAAGGTATACAGTAAACCTGAAGTGAAGCATCGGAATCTAAAACTAGACTCACAGGAGAGGTTCAAATCATAGAAAGTTAGAGTGTCAGTCCTCTTGTACTTAAGTCAGCATTGTGCCTTTTGTATTAAATTCGGATGCCGTTTCTGTGTTTCATCGTCAATAAGAAGGTCCAAGGGATACAGTAAACCCAAAGTGAAGCATCAGAATCTAAAACTGGACTCACAGGAAAGGTTCAAATCATTGAAAGTTAGAGTGTCAGTCCTCTTGTACCTGTGTCGGCAATTTGCCTTTTGTATTAAATGAGGATGCAATTTCTGTGTTTCATCGTCAATAAGAAGGTCCAAGGGAAACAGTAAACCTGAAGTGAAGCATCGGAATCTAAAAAAGGACTTACAGGAGAGGTTCAAATCATTGAAAGTTAGAGTGTCAGTCCTCTTTTACTTAAGTCGGCATTGTGCCTTTTGTATTAAATTCGGATGCAATTTCTGTGTTTCATCGTCAATAAGAAGGTCCAAGGGATACAGTAATTATGAAGTGAAGCATCGGAATCTAAAGCTGGACTCACAGAAGAGGTTCAAATCATAGGAAGTTAGAGGGTCAGTCCTCTTGTACATAAGTCGGCATTGTGCCTTTTGTATTAAATTCGGATGCAATTTCTGTGTTTCATCGTCAATAAGAAGGTCCAAAGGATACAGTTAACCTGAAGTGAAGCATCAGAAGCTAAAACTGGACTCACAGGAAAGGTTCAAATCATAGAAAGTTAGAGTGTCAGTCCTCTTGTAATTAAGTCGGCATTGTGCCTTTTGTATTAAATTCGGATGCTGTTTCTGTGTTTCATCGTCAATAAGAAGGTCCAAGGGATACAGTAAACCCAAACTGAAGCATCAGAATCTGAAACTGGACTCACAGGAGAGGTTCAAATCATAGATAGTTAGAGTGTCAGTCCTCTTGTACTTAAGTCGGCATTGTGAATTTTGTATTAAATTCGGTTGCAATTTCTGTGCTTCATCGTCAATAACAAGGTCCAAGGTATACAGTTAACCTGAAGTGAAGCATCGGAATCTAAAACTGGACTCACAGGAGAGATTCAAATCATAGAAAGTTAGAGAGTCAGTCCTCTTGTACTTAAGTCGGCATTGTGCATTTTGTATTAAATTCGGATGCTATTTCTGTCTTTCATCCTCAATTAGAAGGTCCACTGGATACAATAAACCTGAAGTGAAGCATCGGAATCTGAAACCGTACTCACAGGTGAGGTTCAAATGATAGAAAGTTACTGGGTCAGTCCTCTTGTACTTAAGTCGGCATTGTGCCTTCTGTATTAAAATCGGATGCAATTTCTGTGTTTCATCGTCAATAAGAAGGTCCTAGGGATACAGTAAACCTTAAGTGAAGCATCGGAATCTAAAACTGGCCTCACAGGAGAGGTTCAAATCATAGAAAGTTAGAGAGTCAGTCTCTTGTACTTAAGTCGGCATTGTGCCATTTGTATTAAATTCGGATGCAATTTCTGTGCTTCATCGTTATAACAAGGTCAAAGGTATACAGTAAACCTGAAGTGAAGCATCTGAATCTAAAGCCATACTCACAGGAGAGGTTCAAATCGTAGAATGTTAGAGGGTCTGTCCTCTTGTACTTAAGTCGGCATTGTGCCTTTTGTATTAAAATCGGATGCAATTTCTATGTTTCATCGTCAACAAGAAGGTCCAAGGGATGCAGTAAACCTGAAGTAAGCATCGGAATCTAAAACTGGACTCACAGGAGAGGTTCAAAATATAGAAAGTTAGAGTGACAGTCCTCTTGTACTTAAGTCGGCATTGTGCCTTTTGTATTAAATTCGGATGCAATTTCTGTGTTTCATCGTCAATAAGAAGGTCCAAGGGATACAGAAAACCTGAAGTGAAGCATCGGAATTTAAAACTGATCTCACAGGAGAGGTTCAAATCATAGAATGGTAGAGTGTCAGTCCTCTTGTACTTAAGTCGGCATTGTGCATTTTGTATTAAATTCGGATGCTATTTCTGTGTTTCATCGTCAATAAGAAGGTCCATGGGATACAGTAAACCTGAAGTGAAGCATCGGAATCTAAAACTGGAATCGCAGGAGAGGTTCAAATCATAGAAAGTTAGAGTGTCAGTCCTCTTGTACTTAAGTCTGAATTGTGCATTTTGTATTAAATTCGGATGCAATTTCTGTGTTTCTTCGTCAATAAGAAGGTCCAAAGGATACAGTAAACCTGAAGTGAAGCATCAGAATCTAAAACTGGACTCACAGGAGAGGTTCAAATCATGGAAAGTTAGAGAGTCAGTCCACTTGTACTTAAGTCGGCATTGTGCCTTTTGTATTAAATTCGGATGCAATTTTTGTGCTTCATCGTCAATAACAAGGTCCAAGGTATACAGTAAACCTGAGGTGAAGCATCGGAATCTAAAACCGTACTCACAGGAGAGGTTCAAATCGTAGAAAGTTAGAGTGACAGTCCTCTTGTACTTAAGTCGGCATTGTGCCTTTTGTATTAAATTCGGATGCAATATCTGTGTTTCGTTGTCAATAAGAAGGTCCTAGGGATATAGTAAACCTGAGGTGATGCATCGGAATCTAAAACAGGACTCACAGGAGAGGTCCAAATCATAGAAATGTGGAGTGTCACTCCTTCTGTACTTAAGTCGGCTTTGTACCTTTTGTCTTAAATTCGGATGCAATTTCTGTGTTTCATCGTCAATTATAATGTCCAAGGGATACAGTAAACCTATAGTGAAGCATCGGAATCTAAAAGTGGACTTACAGGAGAGGTTCAAATCATACAATGTTAGAGTGTCAGTCCTTTTGTTCTTAAGTCGGCATTTTGCCTTTTGTATTAAATTCGGATGCAATTTCTGTGTTTCATCGTCAATAAGAAGGTCCAAGGGATACAGTAAACCTGGAGTGAAGCAGCGGAATCTAAAATAGGACTCACAGGAGTGGTTCAAATCATAGTATGTTAGAGTGTCAGTCCTCTTGTACTTAAGTCGGCATTGTGTTTTTCTATTAAATTCGGATGCAATCTCTGTGTTTCATCGTCAATAAGAAGGTCCAAGCGATACAGTAAACGTGAAGTGAAGCATCGGAATCTAAAACTGGACTCACAGAAGAGGTTCATATCATAGGAAGTTAGAGTGTCAGTCCTCTTGTACTTAAGTCGGCATTGTGCATTTTGTATTAAATTCGGATGCTATTTCTGTGTTTAATCGTCTATAAGAAGGTCCATGGGATACAGTAAACCTGAAGTGGAGCATCGGAATCTAAAACTGGAATCGCAGGAGAGGTTCAAATCATAGAAAGTTTGAGTGTCAGTCCTCTTGTACTTAAGTCGGCATTGTGCCTTTTGTATTAAATTCGGATGCAATTTCTGTGTTTCATCGTCAATAAGAAGGTCCAAAGTATACAGTAAACCTGAAGTGAAGCATCAGAATCTAAAACTGGACTCACAGGAGAGGTAGAAATCATAGAAAGTTAGAGAGTCAGTCCACTTGTACTTAAGTCGGCATTGTGCCTTTTGTATTAAATTCGTATGCAATTTTTGTGCTTCATCGTCAATAACAAGGTCCAAGGTATACAGTAAACCTGAGGTGAAGCATCGGAATCTAAAACCGTACTCACAGGAGAGGTTCAAATCATAGAAAGTTAGAGTGACAGACCTCTTGTACTGAAGTTGGCATTAAGCCTTTTGTATCAAAATCGGATGCAATTTCTGTGTTTCATCGTCAATAAGAAGGTCCAAGGGATACAGTAAACCTGATGTGAAGCATCGGAATCCAAAACTAGACTCACAGGAGAGGTTCAAATCATAGAAAGTTAGAGTGACAGACCTCTTGTACTTTAGTCGGCATTGTGCCTTTTGAATTCAATTCCGATGCATATTCTGGGATTCATCGTCAATAACAAGGTCTAAGGTATACAGTAAACCTGAAGTGAAGCATCGGAATCTAAAACTAGACTCACAGGAGAGGTTCAAATCATAGAAAGTTAGAGTGTCAGTCCTCTTGTACTTAAGTCAGCATTGTGCCTTTTGTATTAAATTCGGATGCCGTTTCTGTGTTTCATCGTCAATAAGAAGGTCCAAGGGATACAGTAAACCGAAAGTGAAGCATCAGAATCTAAAACTGGACTCACAGGAAAGGTTCAAATCATTGAAAGTTAGAGTGTCAGTCCTCTTGTACCTGTGTCGGCAATTTGCCTTTTGTATTAAATGAGGATGCAATTTCTGTGTTTCATCGTCAATAAGAAGGTCCAAGGGAAACAGTAAACCTGAAGTGAAGCATCGGAATCTAAAAAAGGACTTACAGGAGAGGTTCAAATCATTGAAAGTTAGAGTGTCAGTCCTCTTTTACTTAAGTCGGCATTGTGCCTTTTGTATTAAATTCGGATGCAATTTCTGTGTTTCATCGTCAATAAGAAGGTCCAAGGGATACAGTAATCCTAAAGTGAAGCATCGGAATCTAAAGCTGGACTCACAGAAGAGGTTCAAATCATAGGAAGTTAGAGTGTCAGTCCTCTTGTACATAAGTCGGCATTGTGCCTTTTGTATTAAATTCGGATGCAATTTCTGTGTTTCATCGTCAATAAGAAGGTCCAAAGGATACAGTTAACCTGAAGTGAAGCATCAGAAGCTAAAACTGGACTCACAGGAAAGGTTCAAATCATAGAAAGTTAGAGTGTCAGTCCTCTTGTAATTATGTCGGCATTGTGCCTTTTGTATTAAATTCGGATGCTGTTTCTGTGTTTCATCGTCAATAAGAAGGTCCAAGGGATACAGTAAGCCCAAACTGAAGCATCAGAATCTGAAACTGGACTCACAGGAGAGGTTCAAATCATAGATAGTTAGAGTGTCAGTCCTCTTGTACTTAAGTCGGCATTGTGAATTTTGTATTAAATTCGGTTGCAATTTCTGTGCTTCATCGTCAATAACAAGGTCCAAGGTATACAGTTAACCTGAAGTGAAGCATCGGAATCTAAAACTGGACTCACAGGAGAGATTCAAATCATAGAAAGTTAGAGAGTCAGTCCTCTTGTACTTAAGTCGGCATTGTGCATTTTGTATTAAATTCGGATGCTATTTCTGTCTTTCATCCTCAATTAGAAGGTCCACTGGATACAATAAACCTGAAGTGAAGCATCGGAATCTGAAACCGTACTCACAGGTGAGGTTCAAATGATAGAAAGTTACTGGGTCAGTCCTCTTGTACTTAAGTCGGCATTGTGCCTTCTGTATTAAAATCGGATGCAATTTCTGTGTTTCATCGTCAATAAGAAGGTCCTAGGGATACAGTAAACCTTAAGTGAAGCATCGGAATCTAAAACTGGCCTCACAGGAGAGGTTCAAATCATAGAAAGTTAGAGAGTCAGTCTCTTGTACTTAAGTCGGCATTGTGCCATTTGTATTAAATTCGGATGCAATTCTGTGCTTCATCGTTATAACAAGGTCAAAGGTATACAGTAAACCTGAAGTGAAGCATCGGAATCTAAAGCCGTACTCACAGGAGAGGTTCAAATCGTAGAATGTTAGAGGGTCTGTCCTCTTGTACTTAAGTCGGCATTGTGCCTTTTGTATTAAAATCGGATGCAATTTCTGTGTTTCATCGTCAATAAGAAGGTCCAAGGGATGCAGTAAACCTGAAGTAAGCATCGGAATCTAAAACTGGACTCACAGGAGAGGTTCAAAATATAGAAAGTTAGAGTGACAGTCCTCTTGTACTTAAGTCGGCATTGTGCCTTTTGTATTAAATTCGGATGCAATTTCTGTGTTTCATCGTCAATAAGAAGGTCCAAGGGATACAGAAAACCTGAAGTGAAGCATCGGAATTTAAAACTGATCTCACAGGAGAGGTTCAAATCATAGAATGGTAGAGTGTCAGTCCTCTTGTACTCAAGTCGGCATTGTGCCTTTTGAATTAAATTCCGATGCAATTTCTATGCTTCATCGTCAATAAGAAGGTCTAAGGAATACAGTACACCTGAAGTGAAGCATCGGAATCTAAAACTGGACTCACAGGAGAGGTTCAAATAATTGAAAGTTAGAGTGTCAGTCCTCTTGTACTTATGTCGGCATTTTGCCTTTTGTATTAAATGAGGATGCAATTTCTGTGTTTCATCGTCAATAAGAAGGTCCAAGGGATACAGTAAACCTGAAGTGAAGCATCGGAATCTAAAACAGGACTCACAGGAGAGGTTCAAATCATTGAAAGTTAGAGTGTCAGTCCCCTTTTACTTAAGTCGGCATTGTGCCTTTTGTATTAAATTTGGATGCAATTTCTGTGTTTCATCGTCAATGAGAAGGTCCAAGGGGTACAGTAAACCTGATGTGAAGCATCCGAAACTAAAACTGGACTCACAGGAGAGGTTCAAATCATAGAAAGTTAGAGTGTCAGTCCTCTTGTACTTAAGTCGGCATTGTGCCGTTTGAATTCAATTCCGATGCAATTTCTGTGCTTCATCGTCAATAAGATGGTCCAAGGGATACAGTAAACCCAAAGTGAAGCATCGGAATCTAAAACTGGACTCACAGGAGAGGTTCAAATCTTTGAAAGTTAGAGTGTCATTCCTCTTGTACTTAAGTCGGCATTGTGCCTTTTGTATTAAATGAAGATGCAATTTCTGTGGTTCATCGACAATAAGAAGGTCCAAGGTATACAGTAAACCTGAAGTGAAGCATCGGAATCTAAAACTGGACTCACAGGAGAGGTTCAAATAATAGAAAGTTAGAGTGTCAGTCCTCTTGTACCTAAGTCGGCATTGTGCCTTCTGTATTAAATTCGGATGCAATTTTTGTGTTTCATCGTCAATAAGTATGTCCAAGGGATAATGTAAACCTGAAGTGAAGCATCGGAATCTAAAACTGGACTCACAGGAGTGGTTCAAATCATAGAAAGTTAGAGAGTCAGTCCACTTGTACTTAAGTCGGCATTGTGCCTTTTGTATAAAATTCGGATGCAATTTCTATGTTTCATTGTCAATAACAAGGTCCAAGGGATACAGTAAACCCAAGGTGAAGCATCGGAATCTAA
Source organism: Schistocerca americana (assembly GCF_021461395.2). Taxonomy (NCBI): domain Eukaryota; kingdom Metazoa; phylum Arthropoda; class Insecta; order Orthoptera; family Acrididae; genus Schistocerca; species Schistocerca americana. Next base: position 57,759,112 of record NC_060122.1, read on the forward strand.
AACAGGACTCACACGAGAGGTTCAAATCTTTGAAAGTTAGAGTGTCAGTCCTCTTTTACGTAGGTCGGCATTGTGCCTTTTGTATTAAATTCGGATGCAATTTCTGTATTTCATCGTCAATAAGAAGGTCCAAGGGATATAGTAAACCTGGAGTGAAGCATCGGAATCTAAAACTGGACTCACTGAAGAGGTTCAAATCATAGGAAGTTAGAGTGTCAGACCTCTTGTACTTAAGTCGGCATTGTGCCTTTTGTATTCAATTCGGATGCAATTTCTGTGCTTCATCGTCAATAAGAATGTCCAAGGTATACAGTGAACCTAAAGTGAAGCATCAGTGTCTAAAAGTGGACTCACAGGAGTTGTTCAAATCGTAGAAAGTTAGAGTGTCAGTCCTCTTGTACTTAAGTCGGCATTGTGCATTTTGTATTAAATTCGGATGCTATTTTTGTGTTTCATCGTCAATAAGAAGTTCCAAGGGATACAGTAAACCTGAAGTGAAGCATCGGAATCTAAAAGTGGACTCACAGGAGAGGATCAAATCATAGAAAGTTAGAGAGTCAGTCCACTTGTACTTAAGTCGGCATTGTGCCTTTTGTATTAAATTCGGAAGCAATTTCTGTGTTTCATCGTCAATAAGAAGGTCCTAGGGATACAGTAAACCTGAAGTGAAGCATCGGAATCTAAAACTGGACTCACAGGAGAGGTTCAAATCATTGAAAGTTAGAGTGACAGTCCTCTTGTACTGAAGTTGGCAATGTGCCTTTTGTATTACATTTTGATGCAATTTTAGTGTTTCGTTGTCAATAAGAAGGTCCCAGGGATATAGTAAACCAGAAGTGATGCATCGGAATCTAAAACTGGACTCACAGGAGAGGTTCAAATCATAGAAAGTTAGAGTGTCAGTCCTTTTTTACTTAAGTCGGCATTGTGCATTTTGTATTAAATTCGCATGCTATTACTGTGTTTCATCGTCAATAAGAAGTTCCAAGGGATACAGTAAACCTGAGTGAAGCATCGGAATCTAAAACTGGACTCACAGGAGGGGTTCAAATCATAGAATGTTAGAGAGTCAGTTCACTTGTACTTAAGTCGGCATTGTGCCTTTTGTATTAATTTCGGAAGCAATTTCTGTGTTTCATCGTCAATAAGAAGGTCCTAGGGATACAGTAAACCTGAAGTGAAGCATCGGAATCTAAAACTGGACTCACAGGAGAGGTTCAAATCATAGAAAGTTAGAGTGTCAGTCCTCTTGTACCTAAGTCGGCATTGGGCATTTTGTATTAAATTCGCATGCTATTTCTGTGTTTCATCGTCAATAAGAAGTTCCAAGGGATACAGTAAACCTGAAGTGAAGCATCGGAATCTAAAACTGGACTCACAGGAGAGGTTCAAATCATAGAATGTTAGAGAGTCAGTTCACTTGTACTTAAGTCGGCATTGTGCCTTTTGTATTAAATTCGGAAGCAATTTCTGTGTTTCATCGTCAATAAGAAGGTCCAAGGGATACAGTAAACCCAAAGTGAAGCATCGGAATCTAAAACTGGACTCACAGGAGAGGTTCAAATCATAGAAAGTTAGAGTGACAGTCCTCTTGTACTTAAGTCGGCATTGTGCCTTTTGTATTAAATTCGGATGCAATTTCTGTGTTTCGTTGTCAATAAGAGGGTCCTAGGGATATAGTAAACCTGATGTGATGCATCGGAATCTAAAACAGGACCCACAGGAGATGTTCAATTCATAGAAAGGTAGAGTGTCAGTCCTTTTGTTCACAAGTCGGCATTGTGCCTTTTGTATTAAATTCGGATGCAATTTCTGTGTTTCGTCGTCAATAAGAAGGTCCAAAGGATACAGAAAACCTGAAGTGAAGCATCGGAATCTAAAACTGGACTCACAGGAGAGGTTCAAATCATAGAAAGTTAGAGTGTCAGTCCTTTTGTACTTAAGTCGGCATTGTGCCTTTTGAATTCAATTCCGATGCAATTTCTATGCTTCATCGTCAATAAGAAGGTCTAAGGTATACAGTAAACCTGAAGTGAAGCATCGGAATCTAAAATAGGACTCACAGGAGAGGTTCAAATAATTGAAAGTTAGAGTGTCAGTCCTCTTATACTTATGTCGGCATTTTGCCTTTTGTATTAAATGAGGAAGCAATTTCTGTGTTTCATCGTCAATACGAAGGTCCAAGGGATACAGTAAACCTGAAGTGAAGCATCGGAATCTAAAACTGGACCCACAGGAGAAGTTCAAATCATAGAAAGTTAGAGTGTCAGTCCTCTTGTACTTAAGTCGGCATTGTGAATTTTGTATTAAATTCGGTTGCAATTTCTGTGCTTCATCGTCAATAACAAGGTCCAAGGTATACAGTAAACCTGAAGTGAAGCATCGGAATCTAAAACTGGACTCACAGGAGAGGTTCACATCATAGAAAGTTAGAGTGACAGTCCTCTTGTACTTAAGTCGGCATTGTGCTTTTTCTATTATATTCGGATGCAATTTCTGTGTTTCATCGTCAATAAGAAGGTCCAAGGGATACAGTAAACCTGAAGTGGAGCATCGGAATCTAAAACTGGATTACAGGAGAGGTTCAAATCATAGGAAGTTAGAGTGTCAGTCCTCTTGTACTTATGTCGGCATTGTGCCTTTTGTATTAAATTCGGAAGCAATTTCTGTGTTTCATCGTCAATAAGAAGGTCCAAGGGATACAGTAAACCCAAAGTGAAGCATCGGAATCTAAAACTGGACTCACAGGAGAGGTTCAAATCATAGAAAGTTAGAGTGTCAGTCCTCTTGTACTTAAGTCGGCATTGTGAATTTTGTATTAAATTCGGATGCAATTTCTGTGCTTCATCGTCAATAAGAAGTTCCAAGTGATACAGTAAACCTGAAGTGAAGCATCGGAATCTAAAACTGGACTAACAGGAGAGGATCAAATCATAGAAAGTTAGAGAGTCAGTCCACTTGTACTTAAGTCGGCATTGTGCCTTTTGTATTAAATTCGGAAGCAATTTCTGGGTTTCATCGTCAATAAGAAGGTCCTAGGGATACAGTAAACCTGAAGTGAAGCATCGGAATCTAAAACTGGACTCACAGGAGAGGTTCAAATCATTGAAAGTTAGAGTGACAGTCCTCTTGTACTGAAGTTGGCAAAGTGCCTTTTGTATTACATTTTGATGCAATTTTAGTGTTTCGATGTCAATAAGAAGGTCCTAGGGATATAGTAAACCAGAAGTGATGCATCGGAATCTAAAACAGGACTCACAGGGGAGGTTCAAATCATAGAAAGGTAGAGTGTCAGCTCTATTGTACGTAAGTCGGCATTGAGCCTTTTGTATTAAATTCGGATGCAACTTCTGTGTTTCATCGTCAATAAGAAGGTCCAAGGGATACAGTAAACCTGGAGTGAAGCATCGGAATCTAAAACTGGACTCACAGAAGTGGTTCAAATCATAGGAAGTTAGAGTGTCAGTCCTCTTGTACTTAAGTCGGCATTGTGCCTTTTGTATTCAATTCGGATGCAATTTCTGTGCTTCATCGTCAATAAGAAGGTCCAACGGATACAGTAAACCCAAAGTGAAGCATCGGAATCTAAAACTGGACTCACAGGAGAGGTTCAAATCAAAGAAAGTTAGAGTGTCAGTCCTCTTGTACTTAAGTCGGCATTGTGGCTTTTGTATTAAATTCGGATGCAATTTCTGTGTTTCGTTGTCAATAAGAAGGTCCTAGGGATATAGTAAACCTGAAGTGATGCATCGGAATCTATAACAGGACTCACAGGAGAGTTTCAAATCATAGTATGTTAGAGTGTCAGTCCTTTTGTTCACAAGTCGGCATTGTGCCTTTTGTATTAAATTCGGATGCAATGTCTGTGTTTCATCGTCAATAAGAAGGTCTAAGGGATACAGAAAACCTGAGGTGAAGCATCGGAATCTAAAACTGGACTCACAGAAGAGGTACAAATCATAGAAAGTTAGAGTGTCAGTCCTCTTGTACTTAAGTCGGCATTGTGCCTTTTGAATTCAATTCCGATGCAATTTCTATGCTTCATCGTCAACAAGAAGGTCTAAGGTATACAGTAAACCTGAAGTGAAGCATCGGAATCTAAAACTGGACTCACAGAAGAGGTTCAAATCATAGGAAGTTAGAGTGTCAGTCCTCTTATACTTAAGTCGGCATTGTGCTTTTTGTATTCAATTCGGATGCAATTTCTGTGCATCATCGTCAATAAGAAGGTCTAAGGTATACAGTAAACCTGAAGTGAAGCATCGGAATCTAAAACTGGACTCACAGGAGGGGTTTAAATCATAGAAAGTTAGAGTGTCAGTCCTCTTGTACTTAAGTCGGCATTGTGCATTTTGTATTAAATTCGGATTCTATTTCTGTGTTTCATCGTCAATAAGAAGTTCCAAGGGATACAGTAAACCTGAAGTGAAGCATCGGAATCTAAAACTGGACTCACAGGAGAGGTTCAAATCATAGAATGTTAGAGAGTCAGTTAACTTGTACTTAGGTCGGCATTGTGACTTTTGTATTAAATTCGGAAGCAATTTCTGTGTTTCATCGTCAATAAGAAGGTCCAAGGGATACAGTAAAGCCAAAGTGAAGCATCAGAATCTAAAACTGGACTCACAGGAGAGGTACAAATCATAGAAAGTTAGAGTGTCAGTCCTCCTGTACTTAAGTCGGCATTGTGTCATTTGTATTAAATTCGGATGCAATTTCTCTGCTTCATCGTCAATAACAAGGTCAAAGGTATACAGTAAACCTGAAGTGAAGCATCGGAATCTAAAGCTGTACTCACAGGAGAGGTTCAAATCATAGAAGGTTAGAGGGTCAGTCCTCTTGTACTTAAGTCGGCATTGTGCCTTTTGTATTAAAATCGGATGCAATTTCTGTGTTTCATCGTCAATAAGAAGGTCCAAGGAATGCAGTATTCCTGAAGTAAGCATCGGAATCTAAAACTGGACTCACAGGAGAGGTTCAAATCATAGAAAGTTAGAGTGACAGTCCTCTTGTACTTAAGTCGGCATTGTGCCTTTTGCATTAAATTCGGATGCAATTTCTGTGTTTCGTTGTCAATAAGAAGGTCCTATTGATATAGTAAACCTGAAGTGATGCATCGGAATCTATAACAGGACTCACAGGAGAGTTTCAAATCATAGAATGTTAGAGTGTCAGTCCTTTTGTTCACAAGTCGGCATTGTGCCTTTTGTATTAAATTCGGATGCAATTTCTGTGTTTCATCGTCAATAAGAAGGTCCAAGGGATACAGAAAACCTGAAGTGAAGCATCGGAATCTAAAACTGGACTCACAGGAGAGGTTCAAATAATTGAAAGTTAGAGTGTCAGTCCTCTTGTATTTATGTCAGCATTTTGCCTTTTGTATTAAATGAGGATGCAATTTCTGTGTTTCGTTGTCAGTAAGAAGGTCCTAGGGATATAGTAAACCTGAAATGATGCATTGGAATCTAAAACAGGACTCACAGGAGAGGTTCAAACCATAGAAAGATAGAGTGTCAGCTCTTTTGTACTTAAGTCGGCATTGTGCCTTTTGTATTAAATTCGGATGCAATTTCTGTGTTTCATCGTCAATAAGAAGTTCCAAGGGATACAATAAACCTGGAGTGAAGCATCGGAATCTAAAACTGGACTCACAGAAGGGGTTCAAATCATAGGAAGTTAGAGTGTCAGACCTCTTGTACTTAAGTAGGCATTGTGCCTTTTGTATTCAATTCGGATGCAATTTCTGTGCTTCATCGTCAATAAGAAGGTCCAAGGTATACAGTAAATCTGAAGTGAAGCATCAGAGTCTAAGACTGGACTCACAGGAAGGGTTAAAATCATAGAAAGTTAAAGTGTCAGTCCACTTGTACTTAAGTCGGCATTGTGCCTTTTGTATTAAATTCGGAAGCAATTTCTGTGTTTCATCGACAATAAGAAGGTCCTAGGGATACAGTAAACCTGAAGTGAAGCATCGGAATCTTATACTGGACTCACAGGAGAGGTTCAAATCATAGAAAGTTAGAGTGACAGTCCTCTTTGCACTGAAGTCGGCAATGTGCCTTTTGTATTTTTTTTTTTTGATGCAATTTTGTGTTTCGTTGTCAATAAGAAGGTCCTAGGGATATAGTAAACATGATTTGATGCATCGGAATCTCAAACAGGACTCACAGGAGAGGTTCAAATCTTAGAAAGGTAGAGTGTCAGCTCTTTTGTACTTAAGTCGGCATTGTGCCTTTTGTATTAAATTCGGATGCAATTTCTGTGTTTCATCGTCAATAAGAAGGCCCAAGGGATACAGTAAACCTGGAGTGAAGCATCGGAATCTAAAACTGGACTCACAGAAGAGGTTCAAATCATAGGAAGTTAGAGTGTCAGTCCGCTTATACTTAAGTCGGCATTGTGCATTTTGTATTAAATTCGGTAGCAATTTCTGTGTTTCATCGTCAATAAGAAGGTCCAAGGGATACAGTAAACCTGAAGTGAAGCATCGGAATCTAAAACTGGACTCACAGGAGAGGTTCAAATCATAGAAAGTTAGAGTGTCAGTCCTTTTGTTCACAAGTCGGCATTGTGCATTTTGTATTAAATTCGGATGCAATTTCTGTGTTTCATCGTCAATAAAAAGGACCAAGGGATACACAAAACCTGAAGTGAAGCATCGGAATCTAAAACTGGACTCACAGGAGAAGTTCAAATCATAGAAAATTAGAGTGTCAGTCCTCTTGTACTTAAGTCGGCATTGTGATTTTTGAATTCAATTCCGATGCAATTTCTATGCTTCATCGTCAATAAGAAGGTCTAAGGTATACAGAAAACCTGAAGTGAAGCATCGGAATCTAAAACTGGACTCACTGGAGAGGTTCAAATAATTGAATGTTAGTGTGTCAGTCCTCTTGTACTTATGTCGACATTTTGCCTTTTGTATTAAATGAGGATGCAATTTCTGTGTTTCATCGTCAATAAGAAGGTCCAAAGGATACAGTAAACCTGAAGTGAAGCATCGGAATCTATAACAGGACTCACAGGAGAGTTTCAAATCATAGAAAGTTAGAGTGTCAGTCCTCTTTTACTTAAGTCGGCATTGTGCCTTTTGTATTAAATTCGGATGCAATTTCTGTGTTTCATCGTCAATAAGAAGGTCCAAGGGGTACAGTAAACCTGATGTGAAGCATCCGAAACTAAAACTGGACTCACAGGATAGGTTCAAATAATAGAAAGTTAGAGTGTCAGTCCTCTTGTACTTAAGTCGGAATTGTGCCTTTTGTATTAAATGAAGATGCAATTTCTGTGGTTCATCGACAATAAGAAAGTCCAACGTATACAGTAAAACTGAAGTGAAGCATCGGAATCTAAAAATGGACTCACAGGAGAGGTTCAAATCATAGAAAATTAGAGTGTCAGTCCTCTCGTACTTAAGTCGGCATTGTGCCTTCTGTATTAAATTCAGATGCAATTTCTGTGTTTCATCGTCAATAAGAAGGTCCAGGGGATGCAGTAAACCCAAAGTTAATCACCGGAATCTAAAACTGGACTAACAGGAGAGGTTCAAATCATAGAAAGTTAGAGTGTCAGTCCTCTTGTACTTAAGTCGGCATTGTGAATTATGTATTAAATTCGGATGCAATTTCTGTGTTTCATCGTCAATAAGAAGGTCCAAGGGATAATGTAAACCCGAAGTGAAGCATCGGAATCTAAAACTGGACTCACAGGAGTGGTTCAAATCATAGAAAGTTAGAGAGTCAGTCCACTTGTACTTAAGTCGGCATTGTGCTTTTTGTATTAAATTCGGATGCAATATCTGTGTTTCATTGTCAATAAGAAGGTCCAAGGGATACAGTAAACCCAAAGTTATGCATCGGAATCTAAAACTTGACTCACAGGAGAGGTTCAAATCATAGAAAGTTAGAGTGTCAGTCCTCTTGTACTTAAGTCGGCATTGTGAATTTTGTATTAAATTCGGATGCGATTTCCGTGCTTCATCGTCAATAACAAGGTTTAAGGTATACAGTAAACCTGAAGGGAAGCATCGGAATCCAAAACTGGACTCAAAGGACAGGTAGAAATCATAGAAAGTTAGAGTGTCAGTCCTCTTGTACTTAAATCGGCATTGTGCATTTTGTATTAAATTCGGATGCTATTTCTGTCTTTCATCGTTAATAAGAGGGTCCAAGGGATACAATAAACCTGAAGTGAAGCTTCGGAATCTAAAACTGGACTCACGGAAGGGGTTCAAATCATAGGAAGTTTGAGTGTCAGACCTCTTGTACTTAAGTCGGCATTGTGCCTTTTGTATTAAATTCGGATGCAATTTCTGTGTTTCATCGTCAATAAGAAGGTCTAAGGGGTACAGTAAACCTGATGTGAAGCATCCGAAACTAAAACTGGACTCACAGGAGTGGTTCAAATAAAAGAAAGTTAGAGTGTCAGTCCTCTTGTACTTAAGTCGGAATTGTGCGTTTTGTATTAAATGAGGATGCAATTTCTGTGGTTCATCGACAATAAGAAAGTCCAAGGTATACAGTAATCCTGAAGTAAAGCATCGGAATCTAAAACTGGACTCCCAAGAGTGGTTCAAATCATAGAAAGTTAGAGAGTCAGTCCACTTGTACTTAAGTCGGCATTGTGCTTTTTGTATTAAATTCGGATGCAATATCTGTGTTTCATCGTCAATAAGAAGGTCCAAGGGATACAGTAAACCCAAAGTGAAGCATCGGAATCTAAAACTGGACTCACAGGAGAGGTTCAAATCATAGAAAATTAGAGTGTCAGTCCTCTTGTACTTAAGTCGGCATTGTGCCTTCTGTATTAAATTCAGATGCAATTTCTGTGTTTCATCGTCAATAAGAAGGTCCAAGGGATACAGTAAACCCAAAGTTAAGCATCGTAATCTAAAACTGGACTCACAGGAGAGGTTCAAATCATAGAAAGTTAGAGTGTCAGTCTTCTTGTACTTATGTCTTCATTGTGAATTTTGTAATAAATTCGGATGCAATTTCTGTGCTACATCGTCAATAACAAGGTCCAAGGTATACAGTAAACCTGAAGTGAAGCATCGGAATCCAAAACTGGACTCACAGGAGAGGTAGAAATCCTAGAAAGTTAGAGTGTCAGTCCTCTTGTACTTAAGTCGGCATTGTGCATTTTGTATTAAATTCGGATGCTATTTATGTCTTTCATCGTTAATAAGAGGGTCCAAGGGATACAATAAACCTGAAGTGAAGCATCGGAATCTAAAACTGTACTCACAGGAGAGGTACAAATCATAGAATGTTAGAGGGTCAGTCCTTTTGTACTTAAGTCGGCATTGTGCCTTTTGTATTAAAATCGGATGCAATTTCTGTGTTTCATCGTCAATAAGAAGGTCCTAGGGATACAGTAAACCTGAAGTGAAGCATCGGAATCTAAAACTGGACTCACAGGAGAGGTTCACATCATAGAAAGCTAGAGTGACAGTCCTCTTGTACTTAAGGCGGCATTGTGATTTTCTATTAAATTCGGATGCAATTTCTGTGCTTCATCGTCAATAAGAAGGTCCAAGGTATACAGTAAACCCAAAGTTAAGCATCGGAATCTAAAACTGGACTCACAGGAGAGGTTCAAATCATAGAAAGTTAGAGTGTCAGTCCTCTTGTACTTAAGTCGGCATTGTGAATTTTGTAATAAATTCGGATGCAATTTCTGTGCTTCATCGTCAATAACAAGGTCCAAGGTATACAGTAAACCTGAAGTGAAGCATCGGAATCCAAAACTGGACTCACAGGAGAGGTAGAAATCCTAGAAAGTTAGAGTGTCTGTCCTCTTGTACTTAAGTCGGCATTGTGCATTTTGTATTAAATTCGGATGCTATTTATGTCTTTCATCGTTAATAAGAGGGTCCAAGGGATACAATAAACCTGAAGTGAAGCATCGGAATCTAAAACTGTACTCACAGGAGAGGTTCAAATCATAGAATGTTAGAGGGTCAGTCCTTTTGTACTTAAGTCGGCATTGTGCCTTTTGTATTGAAATCGGATACAATTTCTGTGTTTCATCGTCAATAAGAAGGTCCTAGGGATACAGTAAACCTGAAGTGAAGCATCGGAATCTAAAACTGGACTCACAGGAGAGGTTCACATCATAGGAAGCTAGAGTGACAGTCCTCTTGTACTTAAGGCGGCATTGTGATTTTCTATTAAATTCGGATGCAATTTCTGTGCTTCATCGTCAATAAGAAGGTCCAAGGTATACAGTAAACCTGAAGTGAAGCATCGGAATCTAAAACTGGTCTCACAGGAGGGGTTCAAATCATAGAAAGTTAGAGTGTCAGTCCTCTTGTACTTAAGTCGGCATTGTGCATTTAGTATTACATTAGGATGCGATTTCTGTGTTTCATCGTCAATAAGAAGGTCCAAGGGATACAGTAAACCTGAAGTGAAGCGTCGGAATCTAAAACTGGACTCACAGGAGAGGTTCAAATCATAGAAAGTTAGAGAGTCAGTCCACTCATACTTAAGTCGGCATTGTTCCTTTTGTATTAAATTCGGAAGCAATTTCTGTGTTTCATCGTCAATAAGATGGTCCAAGGGATACAGTAAACCCAAAGTGAAACATCGGAATCTAAAACTGGACTCACATCAGAGGTTCAAATCACAGAAAGTTAGAGTGTCAGTCCTCTTAATCTTAAGTCGGCATTGTGCCTTTTGTATTAAAATCGGATGGAATTTCTGTGTTTCACCGTCAATAAGAAGGTCCTAGGGATACAGTAAACCTGAAGTGAAGCATCGGAATCTAAAACTGGACTCACAGGAGAGGTTCACATCACAGAAAGTTAGAGTGACGGTCCTCTTGTACTTAAGTCGGCATTGTGCCTTTTGTATTAAATTTTGATGCAACTTCTGTGTTTCGTTGTCAATAAGAAGGTCCTAACGATATATTAAACCTGAAGAGATGCATCGGAATCTAAAACAGGACTCACAAGAGAGGTTCAAATCATAGAAAGGTAGAGTGTCACCTCTTTTGTACTTAAGTCGGCATTGTGCCTTTTGTATTAAATGCTAATGCAATTTCTTTGTTTCATCGTCAATAAGATGGTCCAAGGGATGCAGTAAACCTGGAGTGAAGCATCGGAATCTAAAATTGGACTCACAGGAGTGGTTCAAATCATAGAATGTTAGAGTGTCATTCCTCTTGTACTTAAGTCGGCATTGTGCTTTTTCTATTAAATTCGGATGCAATTTTTGTGTTTCATCGTCAATAAGAAGGTCGAAGGGATACAGTAATCCAGAAGTGAAGCATCGGAATCTAAAACTGGACTACAGGAGAGGTTCAAATCATAGGAAGTTAGAGTGTCAGTCCTCTTGTACTTAAGTCGGCATTGTGCCTTTTGTATTAAATTCGGATGCAATTTCTGTGCTTCATCGTCAATAAGTAGGTCCCAGGTGTACAGTAAACCTGAAGTGAAGCATCGGAATCTAAAACTGGACTCAAAGGAGGGGTTCAAATCATAGAAGGTTAGAGTGTCAGTCCTCTAGTACTTAAGTCGGCATTGTGCATTTTGTATTAAATTCGGATGAAATTTCTGTGTTTCATCGTCAATAAGAAGGTCCAAGGGATACAGTAAACCTGAAGTGAAGCATCGGAATCTAAAACTGGACTCACAGGAGAGGTTCAAATCATAGAAAGTTAGAGAGTCAGTCCACTCGTACTTAAGTCGGCATTGTGCCTTTTGTATTAAATTCGGAAGCAATTTCTGTGTTTCATCGTCAATGAGAAGGTCCAAGGGATACAGTAAACCCAAAGTGAAGCATCGGAATCTAAAACTGGACTCACATTAGAGGTTCAAATCGTAGAAAGGTAGAGTGTCAGTCCTCTTGTACTTACGTCGGCATTGTGCCTTTTGTATTAAATTCGGATGCAATTTCTGTGCTTCATCGTCAATAACAAGGTCCAAGGTATACAGTAAACCTGAAGTGAAGCATCGGAAACTAAAGCCGTACTCACAGGAGAGGTTCAAATCATAGAATGTTAGGGGGTCAGTCCTCTTGTACTTAAGTCGGCATTGTGCCTTTTGTATTAAAATCGGATGCAATTTCTGTGTTTCATCGTCAATAAGAAGGACCAAGGGATGCAGTAAACCTGAAGTAAGCATCGGAATCTAAAACTGGACTCACAGGAGAGGTTCAAATCATAGGAAGTTAGAGTGTCAGTCCTCTTGTACTTAAGTCGGCATTGTGCCTTTTGTGTTAAATTCGGATGCAATTTCTGTGTTTCGTTGTCAATAAGAAGGTCCTAGGGATATAGTAAACCTGAAGTGATGCATCAGAATCTAAAACAGGACTCACAGGAGAGTTTCAAATCATAGAATGTTAGATTGTCAGTCCTTTTGTTCATAAGTCGGCATTGTTCCTTTTGTATTAAATTCGGATGCAATTTCTGTGTTTCATCGTCAATAAGAAGGTCCAAGGGATACAGTAAACCTGAAGTGAAGCATCGGAATCTAAAACTGGACTCACAGGAGAGGTTCAAATCATAGAAAGTTAGAGTGTCAGTCCTCTTGTACTTAACTCGGCATTGTGCCTTTTGAATTCAATTCCGATGCAATTTCTATGCTTCATCGTCAATAAGAAGGTCTAAGGTATACAGTAAACCTGAAGTGAAGCATCGGAATCTAAAACTGGACTCACAGGAGAGGTTCAAATAATTGAAAGTCAGAGTGTCAGTCCTCTTGTACCTATGTCAGCATTTTGCCTTTTGTATTAAATGAGGATGCAATTTCTGTGTTTCATCGTCAATAAGAAGGTCCAAGGGATACAGTAAACCTGAAGTGAAGCATCGGAATCTAAAACGGTGACTCACAGGAGGGGTTCAAATCATTGAAAGTTAGAGTGTCAGTCCTCTTTTACTTAAGTCGGCATTGTGCCTTTTGTATTAAATTCGGATGCAATTTCTGTGTTTCATCGTCAATATGAAGGTCCAAGGGATACAGTAAACCTGATGTGAAGCTTCGGAAAGTAAAACTAAACTCACAGAAGAGGTTCAAATCGCAGGAAGCTAGAGTGTCAGTCCTCTTGTACTTAAGTCGGCATTGTGCCTTTTGTATTAAATTCGGATGCAATTTTTGTGCTTCATCGTCAATACGAAGGTCCAAGGTATAATGTAAACCTACAGTGAAGTATCGGAATCTAAAACTGGACTCACAGGAGGGGTTCAAATCATGGAAATTTAGAGTGTCAGTCCTCTTGTACTTAAGTCGGCATTGTGCATTTTGTATTAAATTCGGGTGCTATTTCTGTGTTCATCATCAATAAGAAGGTCCAAGGGATACAGTAAACCTGATGTGAAGCATCGGAATCTAAAACTGGACTCACAGGAGAGGTTCAAATCATAGAAAGTTAGAGTGTCAGTCCTCTTGTACTTAAGTCGGCATTGTGCCTTTTGCATTAAATTCGGATGCAATTTCTGTGTTTCATCGTCAATAAGAAGGTCCAAAGGATACAGTAAACCTGAAGTGAAGCATCAGAATCTAAAACTGGACTCACAGTAGAGGTTCAAATCATAGAAAGTTAGAGAGTCAGTCCACTTGTACTTAAGTCGGCATTGTGCCTTTTGTATTAAATTCGGATGCAATTTCTGTGTTTCATCGTCAATAAGAACGTCCAAGGGATACAGCAAACCCAAAGTGAAGCATCGGAATCAAAAACTGGACTCACAGGAGAGGTTCAAATCATAGAAAGTTAGAGTGCCAGTCCTCTTGTACTTAAGTCGGCATTGTGCCTTCTGTATTAAATTCGGATGCAATTTCTGTGTTTCATCGTCAATAAGAAGGTCCAAGGGATACAGTCATCCTGAAGTGAAGCATCGGAATCTAAAGCAGGACTCACAAGAGAGGTTCAAATCATAGATTGTTAGAGTGTCAGCCCTCTTGTACTTACGTCTTCATTGTGCCTTTTGTATTCAATTCGGATGTAGTTTCTGTCTTTTATCGTCAATAAGAAGGTCCAAGGGATATAGTAAACCTGAAGTGAAGCATCGGAATCTAAAACTGGACTCACACTAGAGGTTCAAATCATAGAAGTTAGAGTGTCAGTCCTCTTGTACTTAAGTCAACATTGTACCTTTTGTTTTAAATTCTGATGCAATTTCTGTGTTTCATCGGCAATAAGAAGGTCCAAGGGATACAGTAAACCCAAAGTGAAACATCGGAATCTAAAACTGGACTCACAGGAGAGGTTCAAATCATAGAAAGTTAGAGTGTCAGTCCTCTTGTACTTAAGTCGGCATTGTGAATTTTGTATTAAATTCGGATGCAATTTCTGTGCTTCATCGTCAATAACAAGGTCCAAGGTATACAGTACCTGAAGTGAAGCATCGGAATCTAAAACTGGACTCACAGGAGAGGTTCAAATCATAGAGAGGTAGAGTGTCAGTTCTTTTCTACTTACGTCTGCATTGTGCCTTTTGTATTCAATAGGGATGTAGTTTCTGTGCTACATCGTCAATAACAAGGTCCAAAGTATACAGTAAACCTGAAGTGAAGCATCGGAATCTAAAACTGGACTCACAGGAGAGGTTCAAATCATAGAGAGGTAGAGTGTCAGTTCTTTTCTACTTAAGTCAGCATTGTGCCTTTTGTATTAAATTCGGATGCAATTTCTGTGTTTCATCGTCAATAAGAAGGTCCAAGGTATACAGTAAACCTGAAGTGAAGCATCGGAATCTAAAACTGGACTCACAGGAGAGGTTCAAATCATAGAAAGTTAGAGTGACAGTCCTCTCGTACTTAAGTCGGCATTGTGCCTTTTGTATTAAATTGGGATGCAATTTCTGTGTTTCGTTGTCAATAAGAAGGTCCTAGGGATGTAGTAAACTTGAAGTGATGCATCGGAATCTCAAACAGGACTCACAGGAGAGTTACAAATCATAGAAAGTTAGTGTGTCAGTTCCTTTGTACTGAAGTCGGCATTGTGTTTTTTGTAATACATTCGGATGCAATTTCTGTGTTTCATCGACAATAAGAGGGTCCAAGAGATACAGTAAACCTGAAGTAAAGCATCGGAATCTAAAAGTGGACTCACAGGAGAGGTTCAAATCATAGAATGTTAGATCGTCAGTCATTTTGTTCATAAGTCGGCAAAGTGCCTTTTGTATTAAATTCGGATGCAATTTCTGTGTTTCATCGTCAATAAGATGGTCCAAGGGATACAGTAAACCTGAAGTGAAGCATCGGAATCTAAAACTGGACTCACAGGAGAGGTTCTAATAATTGAAAGTTAGAGTGCCAGTCCTCTTGTACTTATGTCGGCATTTTGCCTTTTGTATTAAATGAGGATGCAATTCCTGTGTTTCATCGTCAATAAGAAGGTCCAAGGGATACAGTAAACCTGAAGTGAAGCATCGGAATCTAAAACAGGACTCACAGGAGAGGTTCAAAACATAGATAGTTAGAGTGTCAGTCCTCTTGTACTTAAGTCGGCATTGTGAATTTTGTATTAAATTCGAATGCAATTTCTGTGCTACATCGTCAATAACAAGGTGCAAGGTATACAGTAAACCTGAAGTAAAGCATCGGAATCTAAAACTGGACTCACAGGAGAGGTTCAAATCATAGAAAGTTAGAGTGACAGTCCTCTTGTATTTAAGTCGGCATTGTGCCTTTTGTATTAAATTCGGATGCAATTTCTGTGTTTCGTTGTCAATAAGAAGGTCCTAGGGATATAGTAAACCTGAAGTGATGCATCGGAATCTAAAACAGGACTCACAGGAGAGTTTCAAATCATAGAAAGTTAGTGAGTCAGTTATCTTGTACTTAAGTCGGCATTGTGTCTTTTGTATTACATTCGGATGCAATTTCTCTGTTTCATCGTCAATAAGAAGGTCCAAGGGATACAGTAAACCTGAAGTGAAGCATCGGAATCTAAAAGTGGACTCACAGGAGAGGTTCAAATCATAGAATGTTAGATTGTCAGTCCTTTTGTTCATAAGTCGGCAATGTGCCTTTTGTATTAAATTCGGATGCAATTTCTGTGTTTCATCGTCAATAAGAAGGTCCAAGGGATACAGTAAACCTGAAGTGAAGCATCGGAATCTAAAACTGGACTCACAGGAGAGGTTCAAATAATTGGAAGTTAGAGTGCCAGTCCTCTTGTACTTATGTCGGCATTTTGCCTTTTGTATTAAATGAGGATGCAATTCCTGTGTTTCATCGTCAATAAGAAGGTCCAAGGGATACAGTAAACCTGAAGTGTAGCATCAGAATCTAAAACTGGACTCACAGTAGAGGTTCAAATCATAGAAAGTTAGAGAGTCAGTCGACTTGTACTTAAGTCGGCTTTGTGCCTTTTGAATTCAATTCCGATGATATTTCTATGCTTCATCGTCAATAAGAAGATCAAAGGTATACAGTAAACCTGAAGTGAAGCTTCGGAATGTAAAACAGGACTCACAGGAGAGGTTCAAATCATTTAAAGTTAAAGTGTCAGTCCTCTTTTACTTAAGTCGGCATTGTGCCTTTTGTATCAAATTCTGATACAATTTCTGTGTTTCATCGTCAATAAGAAGGTCCAAGGGATACAGTAAACCCAAAGTGAAGCATCGGAATCAAAAACTGGACTCACAGGAGAGGTTCAAATCTTAGAAAGTTAGAGTGTCAGTCCTCTTGTACTTAAGTCGGCATTGTGCCTTCTGTATTAAATTCGGATGCAATTTCTGTGTTTCATCGTCAATAAGAAGGTCCAAGGGATACAGTCAACCTGAAGTGAAGCATCGGAATCTGAAACAGGACTCACAGGAGAGGTTCAAATCATAGAAGTTAGAGTGTCAGTCCTCTTGTACTTAAGTCAGCGTTGTGCCTTTTGTTTTAAATTCGGATGCAATTTCTCTGTTTCATCGTCAATAAGAAAGTCCAAGGGATACAGAAAACCTGAAGTGAAGCATCGGAATCTAAAACTGGACTCACAGGAGAGGTTCAAATAATAGAAAGTTAGAGTGTCAGTCCTCTTGTACTTAAGTCGGCATTGTGCCTTTTGAATTCAATTCCGATGAAATTTCTATGCTTCATCGTCAATAAGAAGGTCTAATGTATACAGTAAACCTGAAGTGAAGCATCGGAATCTAAACCTGGACTCACAGGAGAGGTTCAAATCATAGAAAGTTAGAGAGTCAGTCCACTTGTACTTAAGTCGGCATTGTGCCTTTTGTATTAAATTCGGATGCAATTTCTGTGTTTCATCGTCAATAAGAACGTCCAAGGGATACAGCAAACCCAAAGTGAAGCATCGGAATCAAAAACTGGACTCACAGGAGAGGTTCAAATCATAGAAAGTTAGAGTGCCAGTCCTCTTGTACTTAAGTCGGCATTGTGCCCTCTGTATTAAATTCGGATGCAATTTCTGTGTTTCATCGTCAATAAGAAGGTCCAAGGGATACAGTCATCCTGAAGTGAAGCATCGGAATCTAAAGCAGGACTCACAAGAGAGGTTCAAATCATAGATTGTTAGAGTGTCAGCCCTCTTGTACTTACGTCTTCATTGTGCCTTTTGTATTCAATTCGGATGTAGTTTCTGTCTTTTATCGTCAATAAGAAGGTCCAAGGGATATAGTAAACCTGAAGTGAAGCATCGGAATCTAAAACTGGACTCACACTATAGGTTCAAATCATAGAAGTTAGAGTGTCAGTCCTCTTGTACTTAAGTCAACATTGTACCTTTTGTTTTAAATTCTGATGCAATTTCTGTGTTTCATCGGCAATAAGAAGGTCCAAGGGATACAGTAAACCCAAAGTGAAACATCGGAATCTAAAACTGGACTCACAGGAGAGGTTCAAATCTTAGAAAGTTAGAGTGTCAGTCCTCTTGTACTTAAGTCGGCATTGTGAATTTTGTATTAAATTCGGATGCAATTTCTGTGCTTCATCGTCAATAACAAGGTCCAAGGTATACAGTACCTGAAGTGAAGCATCGGAATCTAAAACTGGACTCACAGGAGAGGTTCAAATCATAGAGAGGTAGAGTGTCAGTTCTTTTCTACTTACGTCTGCATTGTGCCTTTTGTATTCAATAGGGATGTAGTTTCTGTGCTACATCGTCAATAACAAGGTCCAAAGTATACAGTAAACCTGAAGTGAAGCATCGGAATCTAAAACTGGACTCACAGGAGAGGTTCAAATCATAGAGAGGTAGAGTGTCAGTTCTTTTCTACTTAAGTAAGCATTGTGCCTTTTGTATTAAATTCGGATGCAATTTCTGTGTTTCATCGTCAATAAGAAGGTCCAAGGTATACAGTAAACCTGAAGTGAAGCATCGGAATCTAAAACTGGACTCACAGGAGAGGTTCAAATCATAGAAAGTTAGAGTGACAGTCCTCTTGTACTTAAGTCGGCATTGTGCCTTTTGTATTAAATTCGGATGCAATTTCTGTGTTTCGTTGTCAATAAGAAGGTCCTAGGGATGTAGTAAACTTGAAGTGATGCATCGGAATCTCAAACAGGACTCACAGGAGAGTTACAAATCATAGAAAGTTAGTGTGTCAGTTCCTTTGTACTGAAGTCGGCATTGTGTTTTTTGTATTACATTCGGATGCAATTTCTGTGTTTCATCGACAATAAGAGGGTCCAAGGGATACAGTAAACCTGAAGTAGAGCATCGGAATCTAAAAGTGGACTCACAGGAGAGGTTCAAATCATAGAATGTTAGGTCGTCAGTCCTTTTGTTCATAAGTCGGCAAAGTGCCTTTTGTATTAAATTCGGATGCAATTTCTGTGTTTCATCGTCAACAAGAAGGTCCAAGGGATACAGTAAACCTGAAGTGAAGCATCGGAATCTAAAACTGGACTCACAGGAGAGGTTCTAATAATTGAAAGTTAGAGTGCCAGTCCTCTTGTACTTATGTCGGCATTTTGCCTTTTGTATTAAATGAGGATGCAATTCCTGTGTTTCATCGTCAATAAGAAGGTCCAAGGGATACAGTAAACCTGAAGTGAAGCATCGGAATCTAAAACAGGACTCACAGGAGAGGTTCAAAACATAGATAGTTAGAGTGTCAGTCCTCTTGTACTTAAGTCGGCATTGTGAATTTTGTATTAAATTCGAATGCAATTTCTGTGCTACATCGTCAATAACAAGGTGCAAGGTATACAGTAAACCTGAAGTAAAGCATCGGAATCTAAAACTGGACTCACAGGAGAGGTTCAAATCATAGAAAGTTAGAGTGACAGTCCTCTTGTATTTAAGTCGGCATTGTGCCTTTTGTATTAAATTCGGATGCAATTTCTGTGTTTCGTTGTCAATAAGAAGGTCCTAGGGATATAGTAAACCTGAAGTGATGCATCGGAATCTAAAACAGGACTCACAGGAGAGTTTCAAATCATAGAAAGTTAGTGAGTCAGTTATCTTGTACTTAAGTCGGCATTGTGTCTTTTGTATTACATTCGGATGCAATTTCTCTGTTTCATCGTCAATAAGAAGGTCCAAGGGATACAGTAAACCTGAAGTGAAGCATCGGAATCTAAAAGTGGACTCACAGGAGTGGTTCAAATCATAGAATGTTAGATTGTCAGTCCTTTTGTTCATAAGTCGGCAATGTGCCTTTTGTATTAAATTCGGTTGCAATTTCTGTGTTTCATCGTCAATAAGAAGGTCCAAGGGATACAGTAAACCTGAAGTGATGCATCGGAATCTAAAACTGGACTCACAGGAGAGGTTCAAATAATTGGAAGTTAGAGTGCCAGTCCTCTTGTACTTATGTCGGCATTTTGCCTTTTGTATTAAATGAGGATGCAATTCCTGTGTTTCATCGTCAATAAGAAGGTCCAAGGGATACAGTAAACCTGAAGTGTAGCATCAGAATCTAAAACTGGACTCACAGTAGAGGTTCAAATCATAGAAAGTTAGAGAGTCAGTCGACTTGTACTTAAGTCGGCTTTGTGCCTTTCGAATTCAATTCCGATGATATTTCTATGCTTCATCGTCAATAAGAAGATCAAAGGTATACAGTAAACCTGAAGTGAAGCATCGGAATGTAAAACAGGACTCACAGGAGAGGTTCAAATCATTGAAAGTTAAAGTGTCAGTCCTCTTTTACTTAAGTCGGCATTGTGCCTTTTGTATCAAATTCTGATACAATTTCTGTGTTTCATCGTCAATAAGAAGGTCCAAGGGATACAGTCAACCTGAAGTGAAGCATCGGAATCTGAAACAGGACTCACAGGAGAGGTTCAAATCATAGAAGTTAGAGTGTCAGTCCTCTTGTACTTAAGTCAGCGTTGTGCCTTTTGTTTTAAATTCGGATGCAATTTCTCTGTTTCATCGTCAATAAGAAAGTCCAAGGGATACAGAAAACCTGAAGTGAAGCATCGGAATCTAAAACTGGACTCACAGGAGAGGTTCAAATAATAGAAAGTTAGAGTGTCAGTCCTCTTGTACTTAAGTCGGCATTGTGCCTTTTGAATTCAATTCCGATGAAATTTCTATGCTTCATCGTCAATAAGAAGGTCTAATGTATACAGTAAACCTGAAGTGAAGCATCGGAATATAAAACTGGACTCACAGGAGAGGTTCAAATCATAGAAAGTTAGAGTGTCAGTCCTCTTTTACTTAAGTCGGCATTGTGCCTTTTGTATTAAATTCGGATGCAATTTCTGTGTTTCATCGTCAATAAGAAGGTCCAAGGGATACAGTAAACCTGATGTGAAGCATCGTAAAGTAAAACTGGACTCACAGAAGAGGTTCAAATCATAGGGAGTTAGATTGTCAGTCCTCTTGTACTTAAGTCGGCATTGAGCCTTTTGTATTAAATTCGGATGCAATTTTTGAGCTTCATCGTCAATAAGAAGGTACAAGGTATACAGTATACCTAAAGTGAAGCATCGGAATCTAAAACTGGACTAACAGGAGGGGTTCAAATCATAGAAATTTAGATTGTCAGTCCTCTTGTACTTAAGTCGGCATTGTGCATTTTGTATTAAATTCGGATGCTATTTCTGTGTTTCATCGTCAATAAGAAGGTCCAAGGGATACAGTAAACCTGAAGTGAAGCATCGGAATCTAAGGCTGGACTCACAGGAGAGGTTCAAATCATAGAAAGTTTGAGTGTCAGTCCTCTTGTACTTAAGTCGGCATTGTGCCTTTTGCATTAAATTCGGGTGCAATTTCTGTGTTTCATCGTCAATGAGAAGGTCCAATAGATACAGTAAACCTGAAGTGAAGCATCAGAATCTAAAACTGGACTCACAGTAGAGGTTTAAATCATGGAAAGTTAGAGTGTCAGTCCTCTTGTACTTACGTCAGCATTGTGCCTTTTGTATTCACTTCGGATGTAATTTCTGTGTTTCATCGTCAATAAGAAGGTCCAAGGGATACAGTAAACCTGAAGTGAAGCATCGGAATCTAAACCTGGACTCACAGGAGAGGTTCAAATCATAGAAAGTTAGAGAGTCAGTCCACTTGTACTTAAGTCGGCATTGTGCCTTTTGTATTAAATTCGGATGCAATTTCTGTGTTTCATCGTCAATAAGAACGTCCAAGGGATACAGCAAACCCAAAGTGAAGCATCGGAATCAAAAACTGGACTCACAGGAGAGGTTCAAATCATAGAAAGTTAGAGTGCCAGTCCTCTTGTACTTAAGTCGGCATTGTGCCCTCTGTATTAAATTCGGATGCAATTTTTGTGTTTCATCGTCAATAAGAAGGTCCAAGGGATACAGTCATCCTGAAGTGAAGCATCGGAATCTAAAGCAGGACTCACAAGAGAGGTTCAAATCATAGATTGTTAGAGTGTCAGCCCTCTTGTACTTACGTCTTCATTGTGCCTTTTGTATTCAATTCGGATGTAGTTTCTGTCTTTTATCGTCAATAAGAAGGTCCAAGGGATACAGTAAACCTGAAGTGAAGCATCGGAATCTAAAACTGGACTCACACTAGAGGTTCAAATCATAGAAGTTAGAGTGTCAGTCCTCTTGTACTTAAGTCAACATTGTACCTTTTGTTTTAAATTCTGATGCAATTTCTGTGTTTCATCGGCAATAAGAAGGTCCAATGGATACAGTAAACCCAAAGTGAAACATCGGAATCTAAAACTGGACTCACAGGAGAGGTTCAAATCATAGAAAGTTAGAGTGTCAGTCCTCTTGTACTTAAGTCGGCATTGTGAATTTTGTATTAAATTCGGATGCAATTTCTGTGCTTCATCGTCAATAACAAGGTCCAAGGTATACAGTACCTGAAGTGAAGCATCGGAATCTAAAACTGGACTCACAGGAGAGGTTCAAATCATAGAGAGGTAGAGTGTCAGTTCTTTTCTACTTACGTCTGCATTGTGCCTTTTGTATTCAATAGGGATGTAGTTTCTGTGCTACATCGTCAATAACAAGGTCCAAAGTATACAGTAAACCTGAAGTGAAGCATCGGAATCTAAAATTGGACTCACAGGAGAGGTTCAAATCATAGAGAGGTAGAGTGTCAGTTCTTTTCTACTTAAGTAAGCATTGTGCCTTTTGTATTAAATTCGGATGCAATTTCTGTGTTTCATCGTCAATAAGAAGGTCCAAGGTATACAGTAAACCTGAAGTGAAGCATCGGAATCTAAAACTGGACTCACAGGAGAGGTTCAAATCATAGAAAGTTAGAGTGACAGTCCTCTTGTACTTAAGTCGGCATTGTGCCTTTTGTATTAAATTCGGATGCAATTTCTGTGTTTCGTTGTCAATAAGAAGGTCCTAGGGATGTAGTAAACTTGAAGTGATACATCGGAATCTCAAACAGGACTCACAGGAGAGTTACAAATCATAGAAAGTTAGTGTGTCAGTTCCTTTGTACTGAAGTCGGCATTGTGTTTTTTGTATTACATTCGGATGCAATTTCTGTGTTTCATCGACAATAAGAGGGTCCAAGGGATACAGTAAACCTGAAGTAAAGCATCGGAATCTAAAAGTGGACTCACAGGAGAGGTTCAAATCATAGAATGTTAGATCGTCAGTCCTTTTGTTCATAAGTCGGCAAAGTGCCTTTTGTATTAAATTCGGATGCAATTTCTGTGTTTCATCGTCAATAAGACGGTCCAAGGGATACAGTAAACCTGAAGTGAAGCATCGTAATCTAAAACTGGACTCACAGGAGAGGTTCTAATAATTGAAAGTTAGAGTGCCAGTCCTCTTGTACTTATGTCGGCATTTTGCCTTTTGTATTAAATGAGGATGCAATTCCTGTGTTTCATCGTCAATAAGAAGGTCCAAGGGATACAGTAAACCTGAAGTGAAGCATCGGAATCTAAAACAGGACTCACAGGAGAGGTTCAAAACATAGATAGTTAGAGTGTCAGTCCTCTTGTACTTAAGTCGGCATTGTGAATTTTGTATTAAATTCGAATGCAATTTCTGTGCTACATCGTCAATAACAAGGTGCAAGGTATACAGTAAACCTGAAGTAAAGCATCGGAATCTAAAACTGGACTCACAGGAGAGGTTCAAATCATAGAAAGTTAGAGTGACAGTCCTCTTGTATTTAAGTCGGCATTGTGCCTTTTGTATTAAATTCGGATGCAATTTCTGTGTTTCGTTGTCAATAAGAAGGTCCTAGGGATATAGTAAACCTGAAGTGATGCATCGGAATCTAAAACAGGACTCAAAGGAGAGTTTCAAATCATAGAAAGTTAGTGAGTCAGTTATCTTGTACTTAAGTCGGCATTGTGTCTTTTGTATTACATTCGGATGCAATTTCTCTGTTTCATCGTCAATAAGAAGGTCCAAGGGATACAGTAAACCTGAAGTGAAGCATCGGAATCTAAAAGTGGACTCACAGGAGAGGTTCAAATCATAGAATGTTAGATTGTCAGTCCTTTTGTTCATAAGTCGGCAATGTGCCTTTTGTATTAAATTCGGATGCAATTTCTGTGTTTCATCGTCAATAAGAAGGTCCAAGGGATACAGTAAACCTGAAGTGAAGCATCGGAATCTAAAACTGGACTCACAGGAGAGGTTCAAATAATTGGAAGTTAGAGTGCCAGTCCTCTTGTACTTATGTCGGCATTTTGCCTTTTGTATTAAATGAGGATGCAATTCCTGTGTTTCATCGTCAATAAGAAGGTCCAAGGGATACAGTAAACCTGAAGTGTAGCATCAGAATCTAAAACTGGACTCACAGTAGAGGTTCAAATCATAGAAAGTTAGAGAGTCAGTCGACTTGTACTTAAGTCGGCTTTGTGCCTTTTGAATTCAATTCCGATGATATTTCTATGCTTCATCGTCAATAAGAAGATCAAAGGTATACAGTAAACCTGAAGTGAAGCATCGGAATGTAAAACAGGACTCACAGGAGAGGTTCAAATCATTGAAAGTTAAAGTGTCAGTCCTCTTTTACTTAAGTCGGCATTGTGCCTTTTGTATCAAATTCTGATACAATTTCTGTGTTTCATCGGCAATAAGAAGGTCCAAGGGATACAGTAAACCCAAAGTGAAGCATCGGAATCAAAAACTGGACTCACAGGAGAGGTTCAAATCTTAGAAAGTTAGAGTGTCAGTCCTCTTGTACTTAAGTCGGCATTGTGCCTTCTGTATTAAATTCGGATGCAATTTCTGTGTTTCATCGTCAATAAGAAGGTCTAATGTATACAGTAAACCTGAAGTGAAGCATCGGAATATAAAACTGGACTCACAGGAGAGGTTCAAATCATAGAAAGTTAGAGTGTCAGTCCTCTTTTACTTAAGTCGGCATTGTGCCTTTTGTATTAAATTCGGATGCAATTTCTGTGTTTCATCGTCAATAAGAAGGTCCAAGGGATACAGTAAACCTGATGTGAAGCATCGTAAAGTAAAACTGGACTCACAGAAGAGGTTCAAATCATAGGGAGTTAGATTGTCAGTCCTCTTGTACTTAAGTCGGCATTGAGCCTTTTGTATTAAATTCGGATGCAATTTTTGAGCTTCATCGTCAATAAGAAGGTACAAGGTATACAGTATACCTAAAGTGAAGCATCGGAATCTAAAACTGGACTAACAGGAGGGGTTCAAATCATAGAAATTTAGATTGTCAGTCCTCTTGTACTTAAGTCGGCATTGTGCATTTTGTATTAAATTCGGATGCTATTTCTGTGTTTCATCGTCAATAAGAAGGTCCAAGGGATACAGTAAACCTGAAGTGAAGCATCGGAATCTAAGGCTGGACTCACAGGAGAGGTTCAAATCATAGAAAGTTTGAGTGTCAGTCCTCTTGTACTTAAGTCGGCATTGTGCATTTTGCATTAAATTCGGGTGCAATTTCTGTGTTTCATCGTCAATGAGAAGGTCCAATAGATACAGTAAACCTGAAGTGAAGCATCAGAATCTAAAACTGGACTCACAGTAGAGGTTTAAATCATAGAAAGTTAGAGTGTCAGTCCTCTTGTACTTACGTCAGCATTGTGCCTTTTGTATTCACTTCGGATGTAATTTCTGTGTTTCATCGTCAATAAGAAGGTCCAAGGGATACAGTAAACCTGAAGTGAAGCATCGGAATCTAAACCTGGACTCACAGGAGAGGTTCAAATCATAGAAAGTTAGAGTGTCAGTCCTCTTGTACTTAAGTCGGCATTGTGCCTTTTGTATTAAATTCGGATGCAATTTCTGTCTTTCATCGTCAATAAGAAGGTCCAAGGGATACAGTAAACCTGATGTGAAGCATCGTAAAGTAAAACTGGACTCACAGAAGAGGTTCAAATCATAGGGAGTTAGATTGTCAGTCCTCTTGTACTTAACTCGGCATTGAGCCTTTTGTATTAAATTCGGATGCAATTTTTGAGCTTCATCGTCAATAAGAAGGTACAAGGTATACAGTATACCTAAAGTGAAGCATCGGAATCTAAAACTGGACTCACAAGAGGGGTTCAAATCATAGAAATTTAGATTGTCAGTCCTCTTGTACTTAAGTCGGCATTGTGCATTTTGTATTAAATTCGGATGCTATTTCTGTGTTTCATCGTCAATAAGAAGGTCCAAGGGATACAGTAAACCTGAAGTGAAGCATCGGAATCTAAGGCTGGACTCACAGGAGAGGTTCAAATCATAGAAAGTTTGAGTGTCAGTCCTCTTGTACTTAAGTCGGCATTGTGCCTTTCGTTTTAAATTCGGATGCAACTTTTGTGCTTCATCGTCAATAAGAAGGTCCAAGGTATACAGTAAACCCAAAGTGAAGCATCGGAATCTAAAACTGGACTCACAGGAGGGGTTCAAATGATAGAAATTTAGAGTGTCAGTCCTCTTGTACTTAAGTCGGGATTGTGCCTTTGCATTAAATTCGGATGCAATTTCTGTGTTTCATCGTCAATAAGAAGGTCCAAAGGATACAGTAAACCTGAAGTGAAGCATCAGAAACTAAAACTGGACTCACAGGAGAGGTTCAAATCATAGAAAGTTAGAGTGTCAGTCCTCTTGTACTTAAGTCGGCATTGTGCCTTCTGTATTAAATTCGGATGCAATTTCTGTGTTTCATCGGCAATAAGAAGGTCAAAGGGATATAGTAAACCTGAAGTGATGCATCGGAATCTAAAACAGAACTCACAGGAGAGGTTCAAATCATAGAGACGTAGAGTGTCAGTTCTTTTCTACTTAAGTCGGCATTGTGCCTTTTGTATTAAATTCGGATGCATTTTCTGTGTTTCATCGTCAATAAGAAGGTCCAAGGGGTACAGTAAACCTGAAGTGAAGCATCGGAATCCAAAAGTGGACTCACAGGAGAGGTTCAAATCATAGAATGTTAGAGTGTCAGTCCTTTTGTTCTTAAGTCGGCATTGTGCCTTCTGTATTAAATTCGGATGCAATTTCTGTGTTTCATCGTCAATAAGAAGGTCCAAGGGATACAGTAAACCTGAAGTGAAGCATCGGAATCTAAAACTGGACTCACAGGAGAGGTTCATCTTCATAGAAAGTTAGAGTGTCAGTCCTCTTGTACTTAAGTCGGCATTGTGCCTTTTGAATTCAATTCCGATGCAATTTCTGTGCTTCATCGTCAATAACAAGGTCTAAGGTATACAGTAAACCTGAAGTGAAGCATCGGAGTCTAAAACTGGACTCACAGGAGAGGTTCAAATCATAGAAAGTTAGAGTGTCAGTCCTCTTGTACTTAAGTCGGCATTGTGAATTTTGTATTAAATTCGGATGAAATTTCTGTGCTTCATCGTCAATAACATGGTCCAAGGTATACAGTAAACCTGAAGTGAAGCATCGGAATCTAAAACTGGACTCACAGGAGAGGTTCAAATCATAGAAAGTTAGAGTGTCAGTCCTCTTGTACTTAAGTCGGCATTGTGCCTTTTGAATTCAATTCCGATGCAATATCTGTGCTTCATTGTCAATAAGAAGGTCTAAGGTATACAGTAAACCTGAAGTGAAGCATCGTAATCTAAAACAGGACACACAGGAGAGGTTCAAATCATTGAAAGTTAGAGTGTCAGTCCTCTTTTACTTAAGTCGGCATTGTGCCTTTTGTATTAAATTCGGATGCAATTTCTGTGTTTCATCGTCAATAAGAAGGTCCAAGTGATACAGTAAACCCAAAGTCAAGCATCGGAATCTAAAACTGGACTCATAGGAGCGTTTCAAATCATAGAAAGTTAGAGTGTCTGTCCTCTTGTTATTAAGTCGGCACTGTGCCTAATGTATTAAATTCGGATGCAATTTCTGTGTTTCATCGTCAATAAGAAGGTCCAAGGGATACAGTCAACCTGAAGTGAATCATCGGAATCTAAAACTGGACTCACAGGAGAAGTGCAAATCATAGAAAGTTAGAGTGACAGTTCTCTTGTACTTAAGTCGGCATTGTGCCTTTTGTATTAAATTCGGATGCAATTACTGTGTTTCATCGTCAATAAGAAGGTCCAAGGGATACAGTAAACCCAAAGTGAAGCATTGGAATCTAAAACTGGACTCACAGGAGAGGTTCAAATCATAGAAAGTTAGAGTGTCAGTCCTCTTGTACTTACGTCGGCATTGTGCCTTTTGGATTCAATTCGGATGCAATTTCTGTGTTTCATCGACAATAAGAAAGTCCAAGGGATACAGTAAACCTGAAGTGAAGCATCGGAATCTAAAACTGGACTCACAGGAGAGGTTCAAATCATAGAAAGTTAGAGTGTCAGTCCTCTTGTACTTAAGTCAGCATTGTGCCTTTTGTTTTAAATTCGGATGCAATTTCTGTGTTTCATCGTCAATAAGAAGGTCCAAGGGAAACAGTAAACCCAAAGTGAAGCATCGGAAACAAAAACTGGACTCACAGGAGAGGTTCAAATCATAGAAAGTTAGAGTGTCAGTCCTCTTGTACTTAAGTCGGCATTGTGCCTTTTGAATTCACTTCCGATGCAATTTGTGTCATTCATCATCAATAAGAAGGTTCAAGGGATACAGTGAACCTGAAGTGAAGCATCGGAATCTAAAACTGGAATCACAGGAGAGGTTCAAATCAGTGAAAGTTAGAGTGTCAGTCCTCTTGTACGTAAGACGGCATTGTGCCTTTTGTATTAAATTCGGATGCAATGTCTGTGTTTCATCGTCAATAAGAAGGTCCAAGGGATACAGTATACCCAAAGTGACGCATCGGAATCTATAACTGGACTCACAAGAGATGATCAAATCATAGAAAGTTAGAGTGTCAGTCCTCTTGTATTTAAGTCGGCATTGTGCCTTTTGTATTCAATTCGGATGCAATATCTGTGTTTCATCGTCAATAAGAAGGTCCAAGGGATACAGTAAACCTGAAGTGAAGCATCGGAATCTAAAACTGGACTCACAGGAGAGGTTCAAATCATAGACAGTTAGAGTGTCAGTCCTCTTGTACTTAAGTCGGCATTGTGATTTTGCATTAGATTCGGATGCATTTTCTGCGTTTCATCGTCAAAAAGAAGGTCCAAGGGGTACAGTAAGCCAGGAGTGAAGCATCGGAATCTAAAACTGGACTCACAGGAGAGGTTCAAATCATAGAAAGTTAGAGTGTCAGTCCTCTTGTACTTAAGTCGGCATTGTGCCCTTTGTATTAAATTCGGATGCAATTTCAGTGCTTCATCGTGAATAAGAAGGTCCAAGGTTAACAGTAAACCTGAAGTGAAGCATCGGAATCTAAAACTGGACTCACAGGAGACGTTCAAATCATTGAAAGTTAGAGTGCCAGTCCTCTTGTACTTAAGTCAGCATTGTGCCTTTTTTTTAAATTCGGATGCAATTTCTGTGTTTCATCGTCAATAAGAAGGTCCAAGGGATACAGTAAACCTGAAGTGAAGCATCGGAATCTAAGACTGGACTCACAGGTGAGGTTCAAATCATAGAAAGTTTGAGTGTCAGTCCTCTTGTACTTAAGTCGGCATTGTGCCTTTTGCATTAAATTCGGGTGCAATTTCTGTGTTTCATCGTCAATGAGAAGGTCCAATAGATACAGTAAACCTGAAGTGAAGCATCAGAATCTAAAACTGGACTCACAGTAGAGGTTCAAATCATAGAAAGTTAGAGTGTCAGTCCTCTTGTACTTACGTCTGCATTGTGCCTTTTGTATTCACTTCGGATGTAATTTCTGTGTTTCATCGTCAATAAGAAGGTCCAAGGGATACAGTAAACCTGAAGTGAAGCATCGGAATTTAGACCTGGACTCACAGGAGAGGTTCAAATCATAGAAAGTTAGAGTGTCAGTCCTCTTGTACTTAAGTCGGCATTGTGCCTTTTGTATTAAATTTGGATGCAATTTCTGTCTTTCATCGTCAATGAGAAGGTCCAAGGGATACAGTAAACCTGATGTGAAGCATCGGAAAGTAAAACTGGACTCACAGAAGAGGTTCAAATAATAGGAAGTTAGAGTGTCAGTCCTCTTGTACTTAAGTCGGCATTGTGCCTTTTGTATTAAATTCGGATGCAACTTTTGTGCTTCATCGTCAATAAGAAGGTCCAAGGTATACAGTAAACCTAAAGTGAAGCATCGGAATCTAAAACTGGACTCACAGGAGGGGTTCAAATGATAGAAATTTAGAGTGCCAGTCCTCTTGTACTTAAGTCGGCATTGTGCATTTTGTATTAAATTTGGATGCTATTTCTGTGTTTCATCGTCAATAAGAACATCCAAGGGATGCAGTAAAACTGAAGTGAAGCATCGGAATCTAAAACTGGACTCATAGGAGAGGTTCAAATCATAGAAAGTTAAAGTGTCAGTCCTCTTGTACTTAAGTCGGCATTGTGCCTTTGCATTAAATTCGGATGCAATTTCTGTGTTTCATCGTCAATAAGAAGGTCCAAAGGATACAGTAAACCTGAAGTGAAGCATCAGAAACTAAAGCTGGACTCACAGGAGAGGTTCAAATCATAGAAAGTTAGAGTGTCAGTCCTCTTGTACTTAAGTCGGCATTGTGCCTTCTATATTAAATTCGGATGCAATTTCTGTGTTTCATCGGCAATAAGAAGGTCAAAGGGATATAGTAAACCTGACGTGATGCATCGGAATCTAAAACAGGACTCACAGGAGAGGTTCAAATCATAGAGACGTAGAGTGTCAGTTCTTTTCTACTTAAGTCGGCATTGTGCCTTTTGTATTAAATTCGGATGCATTTTATGTGTTTCATCGTCAATAAGAAGGTCCAAGGGGTACAGTAAACCTGAAGTGAAGCATCGGAATCCAAAAGTGGACTCACAGGAGAGGTTCAAATCATAGAATGTTAGAGTGTCAGTCCTTTTGTTCTTAAGTCGGCATTGTGCCTTCTGTATTAAATTGGGATGCAATTTCTGTGTTTCATCGTCAATAAGAAGGTCCAAGGGATACAGTAAACCTGAAGTGAAGCATCGGAATCTAAAACTGGACTCACAGGAGAGGTTCATCTTCATAGAAAGTTAGAGTGTCAGTCCTCTTGTACTTAAGTCGGCATTGTGCCTTTTGAATTCAATTCCGATGCAATTTCTGTGCTTCATCGTCAATAAGAAGGTCTAAGGTATACAGTAAACCTGAAGTGAAGCATCGGAGTCTAAAACTGGACTCACAGGAGAGGTTCAAATCATATAAAGGTAGAGTGTCAGTCCTCTTGTACTTAAGTCGGCATTGTGAATTTTGTATTAAATTCGGATGAAATTTCTGTGCTTCATCGTCAATAACATGGTCCAAGGTATACAGTAAACCTGAAGTGAAGCATCGGAATCTAAAACTGGACTCACAGGAGAGGTTCAAATCATAGAAAGTTAGAGTGTCAGTCCTCTTGTACTTAAGTCGGCATTGTGCCTTTTGAATTCAATTCCGATGCAATATCTGTGCTTCATTGTCAATAAGAAGGTCTAAGGTATACAGTAAACCTGAAGTGAAGCATCGTAATTTAAAACAGGACACACAGGAGAGGTTCAAATCATTGAAAGTTAGAGTGTCAGTCCTCTTTTACTTAAGTCGGCATTGTGCCTTTTGTATTAAATTCGGATGCAATTTCTGTGTTTCATCGTCAATAAGAAGGTCCAAGTGATACAGTAAACCCAAAGTCAAGCATCGGAATCTAAAACTGGACTCATAGGAGCGTTTCAAATCATAGAAAGTTAGAGTGTCTGTCCTCTTGTTATTAAGTCGGCACTGTGCCTAATGTATTAAATTCGGATGCAATTTCTGTGTTTCATCGTCAATAAGAAGGTCCAAGGGATACAGTCAACCTGAAGTGAATCATCGGAATCTAAAACAGGACTCACAGGAGAAGTGCAAATCATAGAAAGTTAGAGTGACAGTTCTCTTGTACTTAAGTCGGCATTGTGCCTTTTGTATTAAATTCGGATGCAATTACTGTGTTTCATCGTCAATAAGAAGGTCCAAGGGATACAGTAAACCCAAAGTGAAGCATTGGAATCTAAAACTGGACTCACAGGAGAGGTTCAAATCATATAAAGTTAGAGTGTCCGTCCTCTTGTACTTAGGTCGCCATTCTGCATCTGTATTAAATTCGGATGCAATTTCTGTGTTTCATCGTCAATAAGAAGGTCCAAGGGATACAGTCAACCTGTAGTGAAGCATCGGAATCTAAAACAGGACTCACAGGAGAGGTTCATATCATAGAAAGTTAGAGTGTCAGTCCTCTTGTACTTACGTCGGCATTGTGCCTTTTGGATTCAATTCGGATGCAATCTCTGTGTTTCATCGACAATAAGAAAGTCCAAGGGATACAGTAAATTTGAAGTGAAGCATCGGAATCTAAAACTGGACTCACAGGAGAGGTTCAAATCATAGAAAGTTAGAGTGTCAGTCCTCTTGTACTTAAGTCAGCATTGTGCCTTTTGTTTTAAATTCGGATGCAATTTCTGTGTTTCATCGTCAATAAGGAGGTCCAAGGGAAACAGTAAACCCAAAGTGTAGCATCGGAAACAAAAACTGGACTCACAGGAGAGGTTCAAATCATAGAAAGTTAGAGTGTCAGTCCTCTTGTACTTAAGTCGGCATTGTGCCTTTTGAATTCACTTCCGATGCAATTTGTGTCTGTCATCATCAATAAGAAGGTCCAAGGGATACAGTAAACCTGAAGTGAAGCATCGGAATCTAAAACTGGAATCACAGGAGAGGTTCAAATCAGTGAAAGTTAGAGTGTCAGTCCTCTTGTACTTAAGTCGGCATTGTGCCTTTTGTATTAAATTCGGATGCAATGTCTGTGTTTCATCGTCAATAAGAAGGTCCAAGGGATACAGTATACCCAAAGTGACGCATCGGAATCTATAACTGGACTCACAAGAGATGATCAAATCATAGAAAGTTAGAGTGTCAGTCCTCTTGTATTTAAGTCGGCATTGTGCCTTTTGTATTCAATTCGGATGCAATATCTGTGTTTCATCGTCAATAAGAAGGTCCAAGGGATACAGTAAACCTGAAGTGAAGCATCGGAATCTAAAACTGGACTCACAGGAGAGGTTCAAATCATAGACAGTTAGAGTGTCAGTCCTCTTGTACTTAAGTCGGCATTGTGATTTTGCATTAAATTCGGATGCATTTTCTGCGTTTCATCGTCAAAAAGAAGGTCCAAGGGGTACAGTAAGCCAGGAGTGAAGCATCGGAATCTAAAACTGGACTCACAGGAGAGGTACAAATCATAGAAAGTTAGAGTGTCAGTCCTCTTGTACTTAAGTCGGCATTGTGCCCTTTGTATTAAATTCGGATGCAATTTCAGTGCTTCATCGTGAATAAGAAGGTCCAAGGTTAACAGTAAACCTGAAGTGAAGCATCGGAATCTAAAACTGGACTCACAGGAGACGTTCAAATCATTGAAAGTTAGAGTGCCAGTCCTCTTGTACTTAAGTCAGCATTGTGCCTTTTGTTTTAAATTCGGATGCAATTTCTGTGTTTCATCGTCAATAAGAAGGTCCAAGGGATACAGTAAACCCAAAGTGAAGCATCGGAAACAAAAAGTGGACTCACAGGAGAGGTTCAAATCATAGAAAGTTAGAGTGTCAGTCCTCTTGTACTTAAGTCGGCATTGTGCCTTTTGAATTCACTTCCGATGCAATTTGTGTCTGTCATCATCAATAAGAAGGTCCAAGGGATACAGTAAACCTGAAGTGAAGCATCGGAATCTAAAACTGGAATCACAGGAGAGGTTCAAATCAGTGAAAGTTAGAGTGTCAGTCCTCTTGTACTTAAGTCGGCATTGTGCCTTTTGTATTAAATTCG
Source organism: Schistocerca americana (assembly GCF_021461395.2). Classification (NCBI taxonomy): domain Eukaryota; kingdom Metazoa; phylum Arthropoda; class Insecta; order Orthoptera; family Acrididae; genus Schistocerca; species Schistocerca americana. The sequence continues at coordinate 57,792,702 of NC_060122.1, forward strand.
GATGCAATGTCTGTGTTTCATCGTCAATAAGAAGGTCCTAGGGATACAGTATACCCAAAGTGACGCATCGGAATCTATAACTGGACTCACAAGAGATGATCAAATCATAGAAAGTTAGAGTGTCAGTCCTCTTGTATTTAAGTTGGCATTGTGCCTTTTGTATTCAATTCGGATGAAATTTCTATGCTTCATCGTCAATAAGAAGGTCTAATGTATACAGTAAACCTGAAGTGAAGCATCGGAATATAAAACTGGACTCACAGGAGAGGTTCAAATCATAGAAAGTTAGAGTGTCAGTCCTCTTTTACTTAAGTCGGCATTGTGCCTTTTGTATTAAATTCGGATGCAATTTCTGTGTTTCATCGTCAATAAGAAGGTCCAAGGGATACAGTAAACCTGATGTGAAGCATCGTAAAGTAAAACTGGACTCACAGAAGAGGTTCAAATCATAGGGAGTTAGATTGTCAGTCCTCTTGTACTTAAGTCGGCATTGAGCCTTTTGTATTAAATTCGGATGCAATTTTTGAGCTTCATCGTCAATAAGAAGGTACAAGGTATACAGTATACCTAAAGTGAAGCATCGGAATCTAAAACTGGACTCACAGGAGGGGTTCAAATCATAGAAATTTAGATTGTCAGTCCTCTTGTACTTAAGTCGGCATTGTGCATTTTGTATTAAATTCGGATGCTATTTCTGTGTTTCATCGTCAATAAGAAGGTCCAAGGGATACAGTAAACCTGATGTGAACATCGGAAAGTAAAACTGGACTCACAGAAGAGGTTCAAATAATAGGAAGTTAGAGTGTCAGTCCTCTTGTACTTAAGTCGGCATTGTGCCTTTTGTATTAAATTCGGATGCAACTTTTGTGCTTCTTCGTCAATAAGAAGGTCAAAGGTATACAGTAAACCTAAAGTGAAGCATCGGAATCTAAAACTGGACTCACAGGAGGGGTTCAAATTATAGAAATTTAGAGTGTCAGTCCTCTTGTACTTAAGTCGGCATTGTGCATTTTGTATTAAATTTGGATGCTATTTCTGTGTTTCATCGTCAATAAGAAGATCCAAGGGATGCAGTAAAACTGAAGTGAAGCATCGGAATCTAAAACTGGACTCACAGGAGAGGTTCAAATCATAGAAAGTTAAAGTGTCAGTCCTCTTGTACTTAAGTCGGCATTGTGCCTTTGCATTAAATTCGGATGCAATTTCTGTGTTTCATCGTCAATAAGAAGGTCCAAAGGATACAGTAAACCTGAAGTGAAGCATCAGAAACTAAAACTGGACTCACAGGAGAGGTTCAAATCATAGAAAGTTAGAGTGTCAGTCCTCTTGTACTTAAGTCGGCATTGTGCCTTCTGTATTAAATTCGGATGCAATTTCTGTGTCTCATCGGCAATAAGAAGGTCAAAGGGATATAGTAAACCTGAAGTGATGCATCGGAATCTAAAACAGGACTCACAGGAGAGGTTCGAATCATAGAGACGTAGAGTGTCAGTTCTTTTCTACTTAAGTCGGCATTGTGCCTTTTGTATTAAATTCGGATGCATTTTCTGTGTTTCATCGTCAATAAGAAGGGCCAAGGGGTACAGTAAACCTGAAGTGAAGCATCGGAATCTAAAACTGGACTCACAGGAGAGGTTCATCTTCATAGAAAGTTAGAGTGTCAGTCCTCTTGTGCTTAAGTCGGCATTGTGCCTTTTGAATTCAATTCCGATGCAATTTCTGTGCTTCATCGTCAATAAGAAGGTCTAAGGTATACAGTAAACCTGAAGTGAAGCATCGTAATCTAAAACAGGACACACAGGAGAGGTTCAAATCATTGAAAGTTAGAGTGTCAGTCCTCTTGTACTTAAGTCGGCATTGTGCCTTTTGTATTAAATTCGGATGCAATTTCTGTGTTTCATCGTCAATAAGAAGGTCCAAGTGATACAGTAAACCCAAAGTCAAGCATCGGAATCTAAAACTGGACTCATAGGAGCGTTTCAAATCATAGAAAGTTAGAGTGTCAGTCCTCTTGTTATTAAGTCGGCACTGTGCCTAATGTATTAAATTCGGATGCAATTTCTGTGTTTCATCGTCAATAAGAAGGTCCAAGGGATACAGTCAACCTGAAGTGAAGCATCGGAATCTAAAACAGGACTCACAGGAGAAGTGCAAATCATAGAAAGTTAGAGTGACAGTTCTCTTGTACTTAAGTCGGCATTGTGCCTTTTGTATTAAATTCGGATGCAATTACTGTGTTTCATCGTCAATAAGAAGGTCCAAGGGATACAGTAAACCCAAAGTGAAGCATTGGAATCTAAAACTGGACTCACAGGAGAGGTTCAAATCATAGAAAGTTAGAGTGTCAGTCCTCCTGTACTTAAGTCGGCATTGTGCTTTCTGTATTAAATTCGGATGCAATTTCTGTGTTTCATCGTCAATAAGAAGGTCCAAGGGATACAGTCAACCTGTAGTGAAGCATCGGAATCTAAAACAGGACTCACAGGAGAGGTTCAAATCATAGAAAGTTAGGGTGTCAGTCCTCTTGTACTTACGTCGGCATTGTGCCTTTTGGATTCAATTCGGATGCAATTTCTGTGTTTCATCGACAATAAGAAAGTCCAAGGGATACAGTAAACCTGAAGTGAAGCATCGGAATCTAAAACTGGACTCACAGGAGAGGTTCAAATCATAGAAAGTTAGAGTGTCAGTCCTCTTGTACTTAAGTCAGCATTGTGCCTTTTGTTTTAAATTCGGATGCAATTTCTGTGTTTCATCGTCAATAAGAAGGTCCAAGGGAAACAGTAAACCCAAAGTGAAGCATCGGAAACAAAAACTGGACTCACAGGAGAGGTTCAAATCATAGAAAGTTAGAGTGTCAGTCCTCTTGTACTTAGGTCGGCATTGTGCCTTTTGAATTCACTTCCGATGCAATTTGTGTCTGTCATCATCAATAAGAAGGTCCAAGGGATACAGTAAACCTGAAGTGAAGCATCGGAATCTAAAACTGGAATCACAGGAGAGGTTCAAATCAGTGAAAGTTAGAGTGTCAGTCCTCTTGTACTTAAGTCGGCATTGTGCCTTTTGTATTAAATTCGGATGCAATGTCTGCGTTTCATCGTCAATAAGAAGGTGCAAGGGATACAGTATACCCAAAGTGACGCATCGGAATCTATAACTGGACTCACAAGAGATGATCAAATCATAGAAAGTTAGAGTGTCAGTCCTCTTGTATTTAAGTCGGCATTGTGCCTTTTGTATTAAATTCGGATGCAATTACTGTGTTTCATCGTCAATAAGAAGGTCCAAGGGATACAGTAAACCCAAAGTGAAGCATTGGAATCTAAAACTGGACTCACAGGAGAGGTTCAAATCATAGAAAGTTAGAGTGTTAGTCCTCTTGTATTTAAGTCGGCATTGTGCTTTCTGTATTAAATTCGGATGCAATTTCTGTGTTTCATCGTCAATAAGAAGGTCCAAGGGATACAGTCAACCTGTAGTGAAGCATCGGAATCTAAAACACGACTCACAGGAGAGGTTCAAATCATAGAAAGTTAGGGTGTCAGTCCTCTTGTACTTACGTCGGCATTGTGCCTTTTGGATTCAATTCGGATGCAATTTCTGTGTTTCATCGACAATAAGAAAGTCCAAGGGATACAGTAAACCTGAAGTGAAGCATCGGAATCTAAAACTGGACTCACAGGAGAGGTTCAAATCATAGAAAGTTAGAGTGTCAGTCCTCTTGTACTTAAGTCAGCATTGTGCCTTTTGTTTTAAATTCGGATGCAATTTCTGTGTTTCATCGTCAATAAGAAGGTCCAAGGGAAACAGTAAACCCAAAGTGAAGCATCGGAAACAAAAACTGGACTCACAGGAGAGGTTCAAATCATAGAAAGTTAAGGTGTCAGTCCTCTTGTACTTAGGTCGGCATTGTGCCTTTTGAATTCACTTCCGATGCAATTTGTGTCTGTCATCATCAATAAGAAGGTCCACGGGATACAGTAAACCTGAAGTGAAGCATCGGAATCTAAAACTGGAATCACAGGAGAGGTTCAAATCAGTGAAAGTTAGAGTGTCAGTCCTCTTGTACTTAAGTCGGCATTGTGCCTTTTGTATTAAATTCGGATGCAATGTCTGCGTTTCATCGTCAATAAGAAGGTCCAAGGGATACAGTATACCCAAAGTGACGCATCGGAATCTATAACTGGACTCACAAGAGATGATCAAATCATAGAAAGTTAGAGTGTCAGTCCTCTTGTATTTAAGTCGGCATTGTGCCTTTTGTATTCAATTCGGATGCAATATCTGTGTTTCATCGTCAATAAGAAGGTCCAAGGGATACAGTAAACCTGAAGTGAAGCATCGGAATCTAAAACTGGACTCACAGGAGAGGTTCAAATCATAGACAGTTAGAGTGTCAGTCCTCTTGTACTTAAGTCGGCATTGTGATTTTGCATTAAATTCGGATGCATTTTCTGCGTTTCATCGTCAAAAAGAAGGTCCAAGGGGCACAGTAAGCCAGGAGTGAAGCATCGGAATCTAAAACTGGACTCACAGGAGAGGTTCAAATCATAGAAAGTTAGAGTGTCAGTCCTCTTGTACTTAAGTCGGCATTGTGCCCTTTGTATTAAATTCGGATGCAATTTCAGTGCTTCATCGTGAATAAGAAGGTCCAAGGTTAACAGTAAACCTAAAGTGAAGCATCGGAATCTAAAACTGGACTCACAGGAGACGTTCAAATCATTGAAAGTTAGAGTGCCAGTCCTCTTGTACTTAAGTCAGCATTGTGCCTTTTGTTTTAAATTCGGATGCAATTTCTGTGTTTCAACGTCAATAAGAAGGTCCAAGGGATACAGTAAACCCAAAGTGAAGCATCGGAAACAAAAACTGGACTCACAGGAGAGGTTCATATCATAGAAAGTTGGAGTGTCAGTCCTCTCGTACTTGAGTCGGCATTGTGCCTTTTGAATTCAATTCCGATGCAATTTCTGTGTTTCATCGTCAATACGAAGGTCCAAGGGATACAGTCAACCTGTAGTGAAGCATCGGAATCTAAAACAGGACTCACAGGGGAGGTTCAAATCATAGAAAGTTAGAGTGTCAGTCCTCTTGTACTTACGTCGGCATTGTGCCTTTTGTATTCAATTCGGATGCAATTTCTGTGTTTCATCGTCAATAAGAAAGTCCAAGGGATACAGTAAACCTGAAGTGAAGCATCGGAATCTAAAACTGGACTCACAGGAGAGGTTCAAATCATAGAATGTTAGAGTGTCAGTCCTCTTGTACTTAAGTCAGCATTGTGCCTTTTGTTTTAAATTCGGATGCAATTTCTGTGTTTCATCGTCAAAGAGAAGGTCCAAGGGAAACAGTAAACCCAAAGTGAAGCATCGGAATCTAAAACTGGACTCACAGGAGAGGTTCAAATCATAGAAAGTTAGAGTGTCAGTCCTCTTGTACTTAAGTCGGCATTGTGCCTTTTGAATTCAATTCCGATGCAATTTCTGTGCTTCATCGCCAATAAGAAGGTCTAAGGTATACAGTAAACCTGAAGTGAAGCATCGGATTCTAAAACTGGACTCACAGGAGAGGTTCAAATCATTGAAAGTTAGAGTGTCAGTCCCCTTGTACTTAAGTCGGCATTTTGCCATTTGTATTAAATGAGGATGCAATTTCTGTGTTTCATCGTCAATAAGAAGGTCCAAAGGAAACAGTAAACCAGAAGTGAAGCATCGGAATCTAAAACAGGACTCACAGGCGAGGTTCAAATCATTGAAAGATAGAGTGTCAGTCCTCTTTTACTTAAGTTGGCATTGTGCTTTTTGTATTAAAATCGGATGCAATTTCTCTGTTTCATCGTCAATAAGAAGGTCCAAGGGGGACAGTAAACCTGAAGTGAAACATCTTAATCTAAAACTGGTCTCACGGGATAGGTTCATATCATAGAAAGTTAGTGTGTCAGTCCTCGTGTACCTAAGTCGGCATTGTGCCTGTCGTATTAAATTCGGATTCAATTTGTGTGTGACATCAACAATAAGAAGGTCCAAGGGATACAGTAAACCTGAAGTGAAGCATCGGAATCTAAAACTGGACTCACAGGAGAGGTTCAAATCATTGAAAGTTAGAGTGTCAGTCCTCTTATACTTAATTCGGCATTGTGCCTTTTGTATTAAATTCGGATGCAATTTCTGTGTTTTATCGTCAATAAGAAGGTCCAAGGGATACAGTATACCCAAAGTGACGCATCGGAATCTATAACTGGACTCACAAGAGATGATCAAATCATAGAAAGTTAGAGTGTCAGTCCTCTTGTACTTATGTCGGCATTGTGCCTTTTGTATTCAATTCGGATGCAATTTCTCGGTTTCATCGTCAAAAAGAAGATCCAAGGGATACAGTAAGCCTGGAGTGAAGCATCGGAATCTAAAACTGGACTCACAGGAGAGGTTCAAATCATAGAAAGTTAGAGTGTCAGTCCTCTTGTACTTAAGTCGGTATTGTGCCCTTTGTATTAAATTCGGATGCAATTTCAGTGCTTCATCGTCAATAAGAAGGTCCAAGGTTAACTGTAAACCTTAAGTGAAGCATCGGAATCTAAAACTGGACTCTCAGGAGACGTTCAATTCATTGAAAGTTAGAGTGCAAGTCCTCTTGTACTTAAGTCAGCATAGTGCCTTTTGTTTTAAATTCGGATGCAATTTCTGTGTTTCATCGTCAATAAGAAGGTCCAAGGGATACAGTAAACCCAAAGTGAAGCATCGGAAACAAAAACTGGACTCACAGGAGAGGTTCAAATCATAGAAAGTTAGAGTGTCAGTCCTCTTGTACTTAAGTCGGCATTGTGCTTTCTGTATTAAATTCGGATGCAATTTCTGTGTTTCATCGTCAATAAGAAGGTCCAAGGGATACAGTCAACCTGTAGTGAAGCATCGGAATCTAAAACAGGACTCACAGGAGAGGTTCAAATCATAGAAAGTTAGAGTGTCAGTCCTCTTGTACTTACGTCGGCATTGTGCCTTTTGGATTCAATTCGGATGCAATTTCTGTGTTTCATCGACAATAAGAAAGTCCAAGGGATACAGTAAACCTGAAGTGAAGCATCGGAATCTAAAACTGGACTCACAGGAGAGGTTCAAATCATAGAAAGTTAGAGTGTCAGTCCTCTTGTACTTAAGTCAGCATTGTGCCTTTTGTTTTAAATTCGGATGCAATTTCTGTGTTTCATCGTCAATAAGAAGGTCCGAGGGAAACAGTAAACCCAAAGTGAAGCATCGGAAACAAAAACTGGACTCACAGGAGAGGTTCAAATCATAGAAAGTTAGAGTGTCAGTCCTCTTGTACTTAGGTCGGCATTGTGCCTTTTGAATTCACTTCCGATGCAATTTGTGTCTGTCATCATCAATAAGAAGGTCCAAGGGATACAGTAAACCTGAAGTGAAGCATCGGAATCTAAAACTGGAATCACAGGTGAGGTTCAAATCAGTGAAAGTTAGAGTGTCAGTCCTCTTGTACTTAAGTCGGCATTGTGCCTTTTGTATTAAATTCGGATGCAATCTCTGCGTTTCATCGTCAATAAGAAGGTCCAAGGGATACAGTATACCCAAAGTGACGCATCGGAATCTATAACTGGACTCACAAGAGATGATCAAATCATAGAAAGTTAGAGTGTCAGTCCTCTTGTATTTAAGTCGGCATTGTGCCTTTTGTATTCAATTCTGATGCAATATCTGTGTTTCATCGTCAATAAGAAGGTACAAGGGATACAGTAAACCTGAAGTGAAGCATCGGAATCTAAAACTGGACTCACAGAAGAGGTTCAAATCATAGACAGTTAGAGTGTCAGTCCTCTTGTACTTAAGTCGGCATTGTGATTTTGCATTAAATTCGGATGCATTTTCTGCGTTTCATCGTCAAAAAGAAGGTCCAAGGGGCACAGTAAGCCAGGAGTGAAGCATCGGAATCTAAAACTGGACTCACAGGAGAGGTTCAAATCATAGAAAGTTAGAGTGTCAGTCCTCTTGTACTTAAGTCGGCATTGTGCCCTTTGTATTAAATTCGGATGCAATTTCAGTGCTTCATCGTGAATAAGAAGGTCCAAGGTTAACAGTAAACCTAAAGTGAAGCATCGGAATCTAAAACTGGACTCACAGGAGACGTTCAAATCATTAAAAGTTAGAGTGCCAGTCCTCTTGTACTTAAGTCAGCATTGTGCCTTTTGTTTTAAATTCGGATGCAATTTCTGTGTTTCAACGTCAATAAGAAGGTCCAAGGGATACAGTAAACCCAAAGTGAAGCATCGGAAACAAAAACTGGACTCACAGGAGAGGTTCAAATCATAGAAAGTTGGAGTGTCAGTCCTCTTGTACTTGAGTCGGCATTGTGCCTTTTGAATTCAATTCCGATGCAATTTCTGTGTTTCATCGTCAATAGGAAGGTCCAAGGGATACAGTCAACCTGTAGTGAAGCATCGGAATCTAAAACAGGACTCACAGGGGAGGTTCAAATCATAGAAAGTTAGAGTGTCAGTCCTCTTGTACTTACGTCGGCATTGTGCCTTTTGTATTCAATTCGGATGCAATTTCTGTGTTTCATCGTCAATAAGAAAGTCCAAGGGATACAGTAAACCTGAAGTGAAGCATCGGAATCTAAAACTGGACTCACAGGAGAGGTTCAAATCATAGAATGTTAGAGTGTCAGTCCTCTTGTACTTAAGTCAGCATTGTGCCTTTTGTTTTAAATTCGGATGCAATTTCTGTGTTTCATCGTCAAAGAGAAGGTCCAAGGGAAACAGTAAACCCAAAGTGAAGCATCGGAATCTAAAACTGGACTCACAGGAGAGGTTCAAATCATAGAAAGTTAGAGTGTCAGTCCTCTTGTACTTAAGTCGGCATTGTGCCTTTTGAATTCAATTCCGATGCAATTTCTGTGCTTCATCGCCAATAAGAAGGTCTAATGTATACAGTAAACCTGATGTGAAGCATCGGATTCTAAAACTGGACTCACAGGAGAGGTTCAAATCATTGAAAGTTAGAGTGTCAGTCCCCTTGTACTTAAGTCGGCATTTTGCCATTTGTATTAAATGAGGATGCAATTTCTGTGTTGCATCGTCAATAAGAAGGTCCAAAGGAAACTGTAAGCCAGAAGTGAAGCATCGGAATCTAAAACAGGACTCACAGGTGAGGTTCAAATCATTGAAAGATAGAGTGTCAGCCCTCTTTTACTTAAGTCGGCATTGTGCTTTTTCTATTAAAATCGGATGCAATTTCTCTGTTTCATCGTCAATAAAAAGGTCCAAGGGGGACAGTAAACCTGAAGTGAAACATCTTAATCTAAAACTGGACTCACGGGATAGGTTCATATCATAGAAAGTTAGTGTGTCAGTCCTCGTGTACCTAAGTCGGCATTGTGCCTGTCGTATTAAATTCGGATTCAATTTGTGTGTGTCATCAACAATAAGAAGGTCCAAGGGATACAGTAAACCTGAAGTGAAGCATCGGAATCTAAAACTGGACTCACAGGAGAGGTTCAAATCATTGAAAGTTAGAGTGTCAGTCCTCTTATACTTAATTCGGCATTGTGCCTTTTGTATTAAATTCGGATGCAATTTCTGTGTTTTATCGTCAATAAGAAGGTCCAAGGGATACAGTATACCCAAAGTGACGCATCGGAATCTATAACTGGACTCACAAGAGATGATCAAATCATAGAAAGTTAGAGTGTCAGTCCTCTTGTACTTATGTCGGCATTGTGCCTTTTGTATTCAATTCGGATGCAATTTCTCGGTTTCATCGTAAAAAAGAAGGTCCAAGGGATACAGTAAGCCTGGAGTGAAGCATCGGAATCTAAAACTGGACTCACAGGAGAGGTTCAAATCATAGAAAGTTAGAGTGTCAGTCCTCTTGTACTTAAGTCGGTATTGTGCCCTTTGTATTAAATTCGGATGCAATTTCAGAGCTTCATCGTCAATAAGAAGGTCCAAGGTTAACTGTAAACCTGAAGTGAAGCATCGGAATCTAAAACTGGACTCTCAGGAGACGTTCAATTCATTGAAAGTTAGAGTGCAAGTCACCTTGTACTTAAGTCAGCATTGTGCCTTTTGTTTTAAATTCGGATGCAATTTCTGTGTTTCATCGTCAATAAGAAGGTCCAAGGGATACAGTAAACCCAAAGTGAAGCATCGGAAACAAAAACTGGACTCACAGGAGAGGTTCAAATCATAGAAAGTTAGAGTGTCAGGCCTCTTTTACTTAAGTCGGCATTGTGCTTTTTGTATTAAAATCGGATGCAATTTCTCTGTTTCATCGTCAATAAGAAGGTCCAAGGGATACAGTAAACCTGAAGTGAAACATCGGAATCTAAAACTGGACTCACGGGATAGGTTCATATCATAGAAAGTTAGTGTGTCAGTCCTCGTGTACCTAAGTCGGCATTGTGCCTGTCGTATTAAATTCGGATGCAATTTGTGTGTGTCATCATCAATAAGAAGGTCCAAGGAATACAGTAAACCTGAAGTGAAGCATCGGAATCTAAATCTGGACTCACAGGAGAGGTTCAAATCATTGAAAGTTAGAGTGTCAGTCCTCTTGTACTTAAGTCATCATTGTGCCTTTTGTATTAAATTCGGATGCAATTTCTGTGTTTTATCGTCAATAAGAAGGTCCAAGGGATACAGTATACCCAAAGTGACGCAACGGAATCTATAACTGGACTCACAAGAGATGATCAAATCATAGAAAGTTAGAGTGTCAGTCCTCTTGTACTTATGTCGGCATTGTGCCTTTTGTATTCAATTCGGATGCAATTTCTCGGTTTCATCGTCAAAAAGAAGGTCCAAGGGATACAGTAAGCCTGGAGTGAAGCAGCGGAATCTAAAACTGGACTCACAGGAGAGGTTCAAATCATAGAATGTTAGAGTGTCAGTCCTCTTGTACTTAAGTCGGTATTGTGCCCTTTGTATTAAATTTGGATGCAATTTCAGTGCTTCATCGTCAATAAGAAGGTCCAAGGTTAACTGTAAACCTGAAGTGAAGCATCGGAATCTAAAACTGGACTCTCAGGAGACGTTCAATTCATTGAAAGTTAGAGTGCAAGTCCTCTTGTACTTAAGTCAGCATTCTGCCTTTTGTTTTAAATTCGGATGCAATTTCTGTGTTTCATCGTCAATAAGAAGGTCCAAGGGATACAGTAAACCCAAAGTGAAGCATCGGAAACAAAAACTGGACTCACAGGAGAGGTTCAAATCATAGAAAGTTAGAGTGTCAGGCCTCTTTTACTTAAGTCGGCATTGTGCCTTTTGAATTAAATTCGGATGCAATTTCTGTGTTTCATCGTCAATAAGAAGGTCCAAGGGATACAGTAAACCCAAAGTGAAGCATTGGAATCTAAAACTGGACTCACAGGAGAGGTTCAAATCATAGAAAGTTAGAGTGTCACTCCTCTTGTACTTAAGTCGGCATTGTGCTTTCTGTATTAAATTCGGATGCAATTTCTGTGTTTCATCGTCAATAAGAAGGTCCAAGGGATACAGTCAACCTGAAGTGAAGCATCGCAATCTAAAACTGGACTCACGGGAGAGGTTCATATCATAGAAAGTTAGTGTGTCAGTCCTCGTGTACTTCAGTCGGCATTGTACCTTTTGCATTAAATTCGGGTGCAATTTCTGTGTTTCATCGTCAATAAGAAGGTCCAAAGGATACAGTAAACCTGAAGTGAAGCATCAGAAATAAAACTGGACTCACAGGAGTGGTTCAAATCATAGAAAGTTAGAGCGTCAGTCCTCTTGTACTTAAGTCGGCATTGTGCCTTCTATATTAAATTCGGATGCAATTTCTGTGTTGCATCGTCAATAAGAAGGTCCAAGGGATACAGTCAACCTGAAGTGAAGCATCGGAATCTAAAACTGGACTCACAGGAGAGGTTCAAATCATAGAAAGTTCGAGTGTCAGTCCTCTTGTACTTAAGTCGGCATTGTGAATTTTGTATTAAATTCGGATGAAATTTCTGTGCGTCATCGTCAATAACAAGGTCCAAGGTATACAGTAAACCTAAAGTGAAGCACGGAATCTAAAACTGGACTCACAGGAGAGGTTCAAATCATAGAAAGTTAGAGTGTCAGTCCTCTTGTACTTAAGTCGGCATTGTGCCTTTTGAATTCAATTCCGATGCAATTTCTGTGCCTCATCGCCAATAAGAAGGTCTAAGGTATACAGTAAACCCAAAGTCAAGCATCGGAATCTAAAACTGGACTCACAGGAGAGATTCAAATCATAGAAAGTTAGAGTGTCAGTCCTCTTGGACTTAAGTCGGCATTGTGCCTTTTGTATTAAATTCGGATGCAATTTCTGTGTTTCACCGTCAATAAGAAGGTCCTTGGGATACAGTCAACCTGAAGTGAAGCATCGGAATCTAAAACAGGACTCACAGGAGAAGTGCAAATCATAGAAAGTTAGAGTGTCAGTTCTCTTGTACTTAAGTCGGCATTGTGCCTTTTGTATTAAATTCGGATGCAATTTCTGTGTTTCATCGTCAATAAGAAGGTCCAAGGGATACAGTAAACCCAAAGTGAAGCATTGGAATCTAAAACTGGACTCACAGGAGAGGTTCAAATCATAGAAAGTTAGAGTGTCACTCCTCTTGTACTTAAGTCGGCATTGTGCTTTCTGTATTAAATTCGGATGCAATTTCTGTGTTTCATCGTCAATAAGAAGGTCCAAGGGATACAGTCAACCTGTAGTGAAGCATCGGAATCTAAAACAGGACTCACAGGAGAGGTTCAAATCATAGAAAGTTAGAGTGTCAGTCCTTTAGTACTTACGTCGGCGTTGTGCCTTTTGTATTCAATTCGGATGCAATTTCTGTGTTTCATCGTCAATAAGAAAGGCCAAGGGATACAGTAAACCTGAAGTGAAGCATCGGAATCTAAAACTGGACTCACAGGAGAGGTTCAAATCATAGAAAGATAGAGTGTCAGTCCTCTTGTACTTAAGTCAGCATTGTGGCTTTTGTTTTGAATTCGGATGCAATTTCTGTGTTTCATCGTCAATAAGAAGGTCCAAGGGAAACAGTAAACCCAAAGTGAAGCATCGGAAACTAAAACTGGACTCACAGGAGAGGTGCAAATCATAGAAAGTTAGATTGTCAGTCCTCTTTTACTTAAGTCGGCATTGTGCCTTTTGAATTCAATTCCGATGCAATTTCTGTGCTTCATCGCCAATAAGAAGGTCTAAGGTATACAATAAACCTGAAGTGAAGCATCGGATTCTAAAACTGGACTCACAGGAGAGGTTCAAATCATTGAAAGTTAGAGCGTCAGTCCCCTTCTACTTAAGTCGGCATTTTTCCATTAGTATTAAATGAGGATGCAATTTCTGTGTTTCATCGTCAATAAGAAGGTCCAAAGAAACAGTAAACATGAAGTGAAGCATCGGAATCTAAAACAGGACTCACAGGAGAGGTTCAAATCATTGAAAGATAGAGTGTCAGTCCTCTTTTACTTAAGTCGGCATTGTGCCTTTTGAATTCAATTCCGATGCAATTTCTGTGCTTCATCGCCAATAAGAAGGTCTAAGGTATACAATAAACCTGAAGTGAAGCATCGGATTCTAAAACTGGACTCACAGGAGAGGTTCAAATCATTGAAAGTTAGAGCGTCAGTCCCCTTCTACTTAAGTCGGCATTTTTCCATTAGTATTAAATGAGGATGCAATTTCTGTGTTTCATCGTCAATAAGAAGGTCCAAAGAAACAGTAAACCAGAAGTGAAGCATCGGAATCTAAAACAGGACTCACAGGAGAGGTTCAAATCATTGAAAGATAGAGTGTCAGTCCTCTTTTACTTAAGTCGGCATTGGGCTTTTTGTATTAAATTCGGATGCAATTTCTCTGTTTCATCGTCAATAAGAAGGTCCAAGGGATACAGTAAACCTGAAGTGAAGCATCGGAATCTAAAACTGGACTCACGGGATAGGTTCATATCATAGAAAGTTAGTGTGGCAGTCCTCCTGTACCTAAGTCGGCATTGTGCCTGTCGTATTAAATTCGGATGCAATTTGTGTGTGTCATCATCAATAAGAAGGTCCAAGCGATACAGTAAACCTGAAGTGAAGCATCGGAATCTAAAACAGGACTCACAGGAGAGGTTCAAATCGTTGAAAGTTAGAGTGTCAGTCCTCTTGTACTTAAGTCAGCATTGTGCCTTTTGTTTCAAATTCGGATGCAATTTCTGTGTTTCATCGTCAATAAGAAGGTCCAAGGGATACAGTAAACCCAAAGTGAAGCATCGGAAACTAAAACTGGACTCACAGTAGAGGTTCAAATCATAGAAAGTTAGAGTGTCAGTCCTCTTGTACTTAAGTCGGCATTGTGCTTTTTGTATTAAATTCGGATGCAATTTCTCTGTTTCATCGTCAATAAGAAGGTCCAAGGGATACAGTAAACCTGAAGTGAAGCATCGGAATCTAAAACTGGACTCACAGGAGAGGTTCATTTCATAGAAAGTTAGTGTGTCAGTCCTCGTGTACTTAAGTCGGCATTGTGCCTGTCGTATTAAACTCGGATGCAATTTGTGTGTGTCATCAACAATAAGAAGGTCCAAGGGATACAGTAAACCTGAAGTGAAGCATCGGAATCTAAAACTGGACTCACAGGAGAGGTTCAAATCATTTAAAGTTAGAGTGTCAGTCCTCTTGTACTTAAGTCGGAACTGTGCCTTTTGTATTAGATTCGGATGCAATTTCTCTGTTTCGTCGTCAATAAGAAAGTCCAAGGGATACAGTATACCCAAAGTGACGCATCGGAATCTATAACTGGACTCACAAGAGATGTTCAAATCATAGAAAGTTAGAGTGTCAGTCCTCTTGTACTTAAGTCGGCATTGTGCCATTTGTATTATATTCGGATGCAATTTCTGTGTTTCATCGTCAATAAGAAGGTCCAAGGGATACAGTCAACCTGAAGTGAAGCATCGGAATCTAAAACAGGACTCACATGAGAGGTGCAAATCATAGAAAGTTAGTGTGTCAGTCCTCTTGTACTTAAGTCGACATTGTGCCTTTTGTATTCAATTCGGATGCAATATCTGTGTTTCATCGTCAATATGAAGGTCCAAGGGATACAGTAAACCTGAAGTGAAGCATCGGAATCTATAACTGGACTCACAGGAGAGTTTCAAATCATAGAAAGTTTGAGTGTCAGTCCTCTTGTACATAAGTCGGCAATGTGATTTTGCATTAAATTCGGATGCAATTTCTGCTTTTCATCATCAAAAAGAAGGTCCAAGGGATACAGTAAGCCTGGAGTGAAGCATCGGAATCTAAAACTGGACGCACAGGAGAGGTTCAAATCATAGAAAGTTAGAGTCTCAGTCCTCTTGTACATAAGTCGGCATTGTGACTTTTGTGTTAAATTCGGATGCAATTTCAGTGCTTCATCGTCAATAAGAAGGTCTGCGGTTTACAGTAAACCTGAAGTGAAGCATCGGAATCTAAAACTGGACTCAGAGGAGACGTTCAAATCATTGAAAGTTAGAGTGCCTGTCCTCTTGTACTTAAGTCAGCTTTGTGCCTTTTGCTTTAAATTCGGATGCAATTTCTGTGTTTCATCGTCAATAAGAAGGTCCAAGGGATACAGTAAACCCAAAGTGAAACATCGGAAACTAAAACTGGACTCACAGGAGAGGTTCAAATCATAGAAAGTTAGAGTGTCAGTCCTCTTGTACTTAAGTCGGCATTGTGCCTTTTGAATTCAATTCCGATGCAATTTCTGTGCTCCATCGTCAATAAGAAGGTCCAAGGGATACAGTCAACCTGAAGTGAAGCATCGGAATCTAAAACAGGACTCACAGGAGAGGTGCAAATCATAGAAAGTTAGTGTGCCAGTCCTCTTGTACTTAAGTCGGCATTGTGCCTTTTGTATTCAATTCTGATGCAATATCTGTGTTTCATCGTCAATAAGAAGGTCTACGGGATACAGTAAACCTGAAGGGAAGCATCGGAATCTAAAACTGGACTCACAGGAGAGGTTCAAATAATAGAAAGTTAGAGAGTCAGTCCTCTTGTACTTAAGTCGGCATTCTGATTTTGCATTAAATTCAGATGCAATTTCTGCGTTTCATCGTCAAAAAGAAGGTCCAAGGGATACAGTAAGCCTGGAGTGAAGCATCGGAATCTAAACCTGGACGCACAGGAGAGATTCAAATCACAGAAAGTTAGAGTGTCAGTCCTCTTGTACATAAGTCGGCATTGTGCCTTTTGTATTAAATTCGGATGCAATTTCAGTGCTTCATCGTCAACAAGAACGTCCAAGGTTTACAGTAAACCTGAAGTGAAGCAACGGAAACTAAAACTGGACTCACAGGAGACGTTCAAATCATTGAAAGTTAGAGTGTCAGTCCTCTTGTACTTAAGTCGGCATTGTGCCTTTTGAATTCAATCCCGATGCAATTTCTGTGCTTCATCGTCAATAACGAGGTCTAAGGTATACTGTAAACCTGAAGTGAAGCATCGGATTGTAAACCTGGACTCACAGGAGAGGTTCAAATCATTGAAAGTTAGAGTGTCAGGCCCCTTGTACTTAAGTCTGCATTTTGCCTTTTGTATTAAATGAGGATGCAATTTCTGTGTTTCATCGTCAATAAGAAGGTCCAAAGGAAACAGAAAAACCAGAAGTGAAGCATCGGAATCTAAAACAGGACTCACAGGAGAGGTTCAAATCATTGAAAGTTAGAGTGTCTGTCCTCTTTTACTTAAGTCGGCATTGTGCTTTTTGTATTAAATTCGGATGCAATTTCTGTGTTTCATCGTCAATAAGAAGGTTCCAATGGATACAGTAAACCTGAAGTGAAGCATCGGAATCTAAAACTGGACTCACGGGAGAGGTTCATATCATAGAAAGTTAGTGTGTCAGTCCTCGTGTACTTAAGTCGGAATTGTGCCTGTCGTATTAAATTCGGATGCACTTTGTGTGTGTCATCATCAATAAGAAGGTCCAAGGGATACAGTAAACCTGAAGTGAAGCATCGGAATCTAAAACTGGACTCACAGGAGAGGTTCAAATCATTGAAAGTTAAAGTGTCAGTCCTCTTGTACTTAAGTCGGCACTGTGCCTTTGGAATTAAATTCGGATGCAATTTCTGTGTTTCATCGTCAATAAGAAGGTCCAAGGGATACAGTATACCCAAAGTGACGCATCGGAATCTATAACTGGACTCACAAGAGATGTTCAAATCATAGAAAGTTAGAGTGTCAGTCCTCTTGTACTTAAGTCGACATTGTGCCTTTTGTATTATATTCGGATGCAATTTTTGTGTTTCATCGTCAATAAGAAGGTCCAAGGGATACAGTCAACCTGAAGTGAAGCATCGGAATATAAAACAGGACTCACAGGAGAGGTGCAAATCATAGAAAGTTAGTGTGTCAGTCCTCTTTTACTTAAGTCGGCATTGTGCCTTTTGTATTCATTTCGGATGCAGTATCTGTGTTTCATCGTCAATATGAAGGTCCAAGGGATACAGTAAACCAGAAGTGAAGCATCGGAATCTAAAACTGGACTCACAGGAGAGTCTCAAATCATAGAAAGTTAGAGTGTCAGTCCTCTTGTACATAAGTCGGCATTGTGATTTTGCATTAAATTCGGATGCAATTTCTGCGATTCATCGTCAAAAAGAAGGTCCAAGGGATACAGTAAGCCTGGAGTGAAGCATCGGAATCTAAAACTGGACGCACAGGACAGGTTCAAATCATAGAAAGTTAGAGTGTCAGTCCTCTTGTACATAAGTCGGCATTGTGCCTTTTGTGTTAAATTCGGATGCAATTTCAGTGCTTCATCGTCAATAAGAAGGTCCAAGGTTTACAGTAAACCTGAAGTGAAGCATCGGAATCTAAAACTGGACTCACAGGAGACGTTCAAATCATTGAAAGTTAGAGTGCCTGTCCTCTTGTACTTAAGTCAGCTTTGTGCCTTTTGTTTTAAATTCGGATGCAATTTCTGTGTTTCATCGTCAATAAGAAGGTCCAAGGGATACAGCAAACCCAAAGTGAAACATCGGAAACTAAAACTGGACTCACAGTAGAGGTTCAAATCATAGAAAGTTAGAGTGTCAGTCCTCTTGTACTTAAGTCATCATTGTGCCTTTTGAATTCAATTCCGATGCAATTTCTGTGCTTCATCGTCAATAAGAAGGTCCAAGGGATACAGTCAACCTGAAGTGAAGCATCGGAATCTAAAACAGGACTCACAGGAGAGGTGCAAATCATAGAAAGTTAGTGTGCCAGTCCTCTTGTACTTAAGTCGGCATTGTGCCTTTTGTATTCAATTCTGATGCAATATCTGTGTTTCATCGTCAATAAGAAGGTCTAAGGGATACAGTAAACCAGATGAGAAGCATCGGAATCTAAAACTGGACTCACAGGAGAGGTTCAAATATTAGAAAGTTAGAGTGTCAGTCCTCTTGTACATAAGTCGGCATTGTGATTTTGCATTAAATTCGGATGCAATTTCTGCGATTCATCGTCAAAAAGAAGGTCCAAGGGATACAGTAAGCCTGGAGTGAAGCATCGGAATCTAAAACTGGACGCACAGGACAGGTTCAAATCATAGAAAGTTAGAGTGTCAGTCCTCTTGTACTTCAGTCGGCATTGTGCCTTTTGTATTAAATTCGGATGCAATTTCAGTGCTTCATCGTCAACACGAACGTCCAAGGTTTACAGTAAACCTGAAGTGAAGCAACGGAAACTAAAACTGGACTCACAGGAGACGTTCAAATCATTGAAAGTTAGAGTGTCAGTCCTCTTGTACTTAAGTCGGCATTGTGCCTTTTGAATTCAATCCCGATGCAATTTCTGTGCTTCATCGTCAATAAGAAGGTCTAAGGTATACTGTAAACCTGAAGTGAAGCATCGGATTCTAAACCTGGACTCACAGGAGAGGTTGAAATCATTGAAAGTTAGAGTGTCAGTCCCCTTGTACTTAAGTCTGCATTTTGCCTTTTGTATTAAATGAGGATGCAGTTTCTGTGTTTCATCGTCAATAAGAAGGTCCAAAGGAAACAGAAAAACCAGAAGTGAAGCATCGGAATCTAAAACAGGACTCACAGGAGAGGTTCAAATCATTGAAAGTTAGAGTGTCAGTCCTCTTTTACTTAAGTCGGCATTGTGCTTTTTGTATTAAATTCGGATGCACTTTCTGTGTTTCATCGTCAATAAGATGGTTCCAAGGGATACAGTAAACCTGAAGTGAAGCATCGGAATCTAAAACTGGACTCACGGGAGAGGTTCATATCATAGAAAGTTAGTGTGTCATTCCTCGTGTACTTAAGTCGGCATTGTGCCTGTCGTATTAAATTCGGATGCAGTTTGTGTGTGCCATCATCAATAAGAAGGTCCAAGGGATACAGTAAACCTGAAGTGAAGCATCGGAATCTAAAACTGGACTCACAGGAGAGGTTCAAATCATTGAAAGTTAGAGTGTCAGTCCTCTTGTACTTATGTCGGCACTGTGCCTTTTGTATTAAATTCGGATGCAATTTCTGTGTTTCATCGTCAATAAGAAGGTCCAAGGGATACAGTATACCCAAAGTGACGCATCGGAATCTATAACTGGACTCACAAGAGATGTTCAAATCATAGAAAGTTAGAGTGTCAGTCCTCTTGTACTTAAGTCGGCATTGTGCCTTTTGTATTATATTCGGATGCAATTTCTGTGTTTCATCGTCAATAAGAAGGTCCAAGGGATACAGTCAACCTGAAGTGAAGCATCGGAATATAAAACAGGACTCACAGGAGAGGTGCAAATCATAGAAAGTTAGTGTGTCAGTCCTCTTGTACTTAAGTCGGCATTGTGCCTTTTGTATTCATTTCGGATGCAGTATCTGTGTTTCATCGTCAATATAAAGGTCCAAGGGATACAGTAAACCTGAAGTGAAGCATCGGAATCTAAAACTGGACTCACAGGAGAGTTTCAAATCATAGAAAGTTAGAGTGTCAGTCCTCTTGTACATAAGTCGGCATTGTGATTTTGCATTAAATTCGGATGCAATTTCTGCGTTTCATCGTCAAAAAGAAGGTCCAAGGGATACAGTAAGCCTGGAGTGAAGCATCGGAATCTAAAACTGGACGCACAGGAGAGGTTCAAATCATAGAAAGTTAGAGAGTCAGTCCTCTTGTACATTAGTCGGCATTGTGCCTTTTGTGTTAAATTCGGATGCAATTTCAGTGCTTCATCGTCAATAAGAAGGTCCAAGGTTTACAGTAAACCTGAAGTGAAGCATCGGAATCTAAAACTGGACTCACAGGAGACGTTCAAATCATTGAAAGTTAGAGTGCCAGTCCTCTTGTACTTAATTCAGCTTTGTGCCTTTTGTTTTAAATTCGGATGCAATTTCTGTAATTCATCGTCAATAAGAAAGTCCAAGGGATACAGTAAACCCAAAGTGAAGCATCGGAAACTAAAACTGGACTCACAGGAGAGGTTCAAGTCATAGAAAGTTAGAGTGTCAGTCCTCTTGTACATAAGTCGGCATTGTGCCTTTTGAATTCAATTCCGATGCAATTTCAGTGCGTCATCGTCAATAAGAAGGTCCAAGGGATACAGTCAACGTGAAGTGAAGCATCGGAATCTAAAACAGGACTCACAGGAGAGGTGCAAATCATAGAAAGTTAGTGTGCCAGTCCTCTTGTACTTAAGTCGGCATTGTGCATTTTCTATTCAATTCGGATGCAATATCTGTGTTTAATCGTCAATAAGAAGGTCTAAGGGATACAGTAAACCTGAAGAGAAGCATCGGAATCTAAAACTGGACTCACAGGAGAGGTTCAAATAATAGAAAGTTAGAGTGTCAGTCCTCTTGTACTTAAGTCGGCATTGTGATTTTGCATTAAATTCTGATGCAATTTCTGCGTTTCATCGTCAAAAAGAAGGTCCAAGGGATACAGTAAGCCTTGAGTGAAGCATCGGAATCTAAACCTGGACGCACAGGAGAGATTCAAATCATAGAAAGTTAGAGTGTCAGTCCTCTTGTACTTAAGTCGGCATTGTGCCTTTTGTATTAAATTCGGATGCAATTTCAGTGCTTCATCGTCAACAAGAACGTCCAAGGTTTACAGTAAACCTGAAGTGAAGCAACGGAAACTAAAACTGGACTCACAGGAGACGTTCAAATCATTGAAAGTTAGAGTGCCAGTCCCCTTGCACTTAAGTCTGCATTTTGCCTTTTGTATTAAATGAGGATGCAATTTCTGTGTTTCATCGTCAATAAGAAGGTCCAAAGGAAACAGTAAACCAGAAGTGAAGCATCGGAATCTAAAACAGGACTCACAGGAGGGGTTCAAATCATTGAAAGTTAGAGTGTCAGTCCTCTTGTACTTAAGTCGGCATTGTGCCTTTTGTATTAAATTCGGATGCAATTTCTGTGTTTCATCGTCAATAGGAAGGTCCAAGTGATACAATATACCCAAAGTGACGCATCGGAATCTATAACTGGACTCACAAGAGATGTTCAAATCATAGAAAGTTAGAGTGTCAGGCCTCATGTACGTAAGTCGGCACTGAGCATTTTGTATTAAATTCGGATGCTATTTCTGTGTTTCATCGTCAATACGAAGTTCCAAGGATTACAGTAAACCTGTACTGAAGCATCGGAATCTAAAACTGGACTCACAGGTGAGGTTCAAATCATAGAAAGTTAGAGTGTCAGTGCTCTTTTACTTAAGTCGGCATTGTGACTTTTGAATTAAATTCGGATGCAATTTTTGTGTTTCATCGTCAATAAGAAGGACCACGGGATACACTAAACCTGAAGTGAAGCATCAGAATCTAAAACTCGACTCACAGGAGAGGTTCAAATCATAGAAAGTTAGAGTGTCAGTCCTCTTGTACTTAAGTCGGCATTGTGCCTTTTGTATTAAACTCGGATGCAATTTCAGTGCTTCATCGTCAATAAGAAGGTCCAAGGTTTACAGTAAACCTGAAGTGACTCATCGGAATCTAAAACTGGACTCACAGGAGACATTCAAATCATTGAAAGTTAGAGTGCCAGTCCTCTTGTACTTAAGTCGGCATTGTGCCTTTTGTACTAAATTCGGATGCAATTTCTGTGTTTCATCGTCAATAAAAAGGCCCAAGGGATACAGTAAACCTGAAGTGAAGCATCGGAATCTAAAACTGGACTCCCAGGAGAGGTTCATATCATAGAAAGTTAGTGTGTCATTTCTCTTGTACTTAAGTCGGCATTGTGCCTTTCGTATTAAATTCGGGTGCAATTTGTGTGTTTCATCATTAATAAGAAGGTCCAAGGGATACAGTAAACCTGAAGTGAAAAATCGGATTCTAAAAATGGACTCACAGGAGAGGTTCCAATCATAGAAAGTGAGAGTGTCAGTCCTCTTGTACTTAAGTCGGCATTGTGCCTTTTGTATTAAATTCGGTTGCAATTTCTGTGTTTCATCGTCAATAAGAAGGTCCAAGGGATACAGTAAACCCAAAGTGAAGCATCGGAATCTAAAACTGAACTAACAGGAGAGGTTCAAAACATAGAAAGTTAGAGTGTCAGTCCTCTTGTACTTAAGTCGGCATTGTGCCTTTTGTATTAAATTCGGATGCAATTTCTGTGTTTCATCGTCAATAAGGTGGTCCATGGGATACAGTCAAAATGAAGTGAAGCATCGGAATCTAAAACATGACACACAGGAGTGGTTCTAATCAGAGAATGTTACAGTGTCAGTTCTCTTGTACTTATGTCGGCATTGTGCCTTTTGTATTCAATTCGGATGCAATTTCTGTGTCTCATCGACAATACGAAGGTCCAAGGGATACAGTAAACCTGAACTGAAGCATCGGAATCTAAAACTGGACTCACAGGAGAGGTTCAAATCATAGAAAGTTAGAGTGTCAGTCCTTTTGTACTTAAGTCGGCATTGTGCTTCTTCCATTAAATTCTGATGCAATTTCTGTGTTTCATCGTCAATAAGAAGGTCCAAGGGATACTGTAAACCTGAAGTGAAGCATCGGAATCTAAAACTAAACTCACAGAAGAGGTTCAAATAATAGGAAGTTAGAGTGTCAGTCCTCTTGTACTTAAGTCGGCATTGTGCCTTTTGTATTAAATTCGGATGCAATCTCTGTGCTTCATCGTCAAAAAGAAGGTCCAAGGTATACAGTAAACCTGAAGTGATGCATCGGAATCTAAAACTGGACTCACACGAGAGGTTCAAATCATAGAAAGTTAGAGTGTCAGTCCTCATGTACGTAAGTCGGCATTGAGCATTTTGTATTAAATTCGGATGCTATATCTGTGTTTCATCGTCAATACGAAGGTCCAAGGGATACAGTAAACCTGAAGTGAAGCATCAGAATCTAAAACTGGACTCACAGGAGAGGTTCAAATCATAGAAAGTTAGAGAGTCAGTCCTCTTGTACTTAAGTCGGCATTGTGCCTTTTGTATTAAATTCGGATGCAATTTCTATGTTTCATTGTCAAAAAAAGGTCCAAGGGATACAGTAAACCCAAAGTGAAGCATCGGAATCTAAAACTGGACTCACAGGAGAGGTTCCAATCATAGAAAGTTAGAGTGTCAGTCCTCTTGTACTTAAGTCGACATTGTGCCTTCTGTATTAAATTCGAATGCAATTTCTGTGTTTCATCGTCAATAAGAAGGTCCAAGGGATACAGTCAACCTGAAGTGAGGCATCGGAATCTAAAACAGGACTCACAGGAGAGGTTCAAATCATAGAAAATTAGAGTGTCAGTCCTCTTTTACTTAAGTCGGCTTTGTGCCTTTTGTATTCAATTCGGATGCAATTTCTGTGTTTCATCGTCAATACGAAGGTCCAAGGAAACAGTAAACCTGAAGTGAAGCATCGGAATCCAAAACTGGACTCACAGGAGAGGTTCAAATCATAGAAAGGTAGAGTGTCAGTCCTCTTGTACTTAAGTCGGCATAGTGCCTTTTGTATTAAATTCGGATGCAATTTCTATGTTTCATTGCCAATAAAAAGGTCCAAGGGATACAGTAAACCCTAAGTGGAGAATCGTAAGCTAAAACTGGACTCACAGGAGAGGTTCAAATCATAGAAAGTTAGAGTGTCAGTCCTCTTGTACTTAAGTCGGCATTGTGCCTTTTGTATTAAACTCGGATGCAATTTCAGTGCTTCATCGTCAATAAGAAGGTCCAAGGTTTACAGTAAACCTGAAGTGAAGCATCGGAATTTAAAACTGGACTCACAGGAGACATTCAAATCATTGAAAGTTAGAGTGCCAGTCCTCTTGTACTTAAGTCGGCATTGTGCCTTTTGTATTAAATTCGGATGCAATTTCTGTGTTTCATCGTCAATAAAAAGGCCCAAGGGATACAGTAAACCTGAAGTGAAGCATCGGAATTTAAAACTGGACTCCCAGGAGAGGTTCATATCATAGAAAGTTAGTGTGTCATTTCTCTTGTACTTAAGTTGGCATTGTGCCTTTTCGTATTAAATTCGGGTGCAATTTGTGTGTTTCATCATTAATAAGATGGTCCAAGGGATACAGTAAACCTGAAGCGAAGAATCGGAATCTAAAAATGGACTCACAGGAGAGGTTCCAATCATAGAAAGTGAGAGTGTCAGTCCTCTTGTACTTCAGTCGGCATTGTGCCTTTTGTATTAAATTCGGTTGCAATTTCTGTGTTTCATCGTCAATAAGAAGGTCCAAGGGATACAGTAAACCCAAAGTGAAGCATCGGAATCTAACACTGGACTAACAGGAGAGGTTCAAAACATAGAAAGTTAGAGTGTCAGTCCTCTTGTACTTAAGTCGGCAATGTGCCTTTTGTATTAAATTCGGAAGCAATTTCTGTGTTTCATCGTCAATAAGGTGGTCCATGGGATACAGTCAACATGAAGTGAAGCATCGGAATCTAAAACATGACACACAGGAGTGGTTCAAATCAGAGAATGTTACAGTGTCAGTTCTCTTGTACTTAAGTCGGCATTGTGCCTTTTGCATTAAATTCGGATGCAATATCTGTGTTTCATCGTCAATAAGACGGTCCAAGGGATACAGTAAACCTGGAGTGAATTGTCGGAATCCAAAACTGGACTCACAGGAGAGGTTCAAATCATAGGAAGATAGAGTGTCAGTCCTCTTGTACTTAAGTCGGCATTGTGCCTTTTGTATTAAATTCGGATGCAGTCTCTGTGCTTCATCGTCAAAAAGAAGGTCCAAGGTATACAGTAAACCTGAAGTGATGCATCGGAATCTAAAACTGGACTCACAAGAGAGGTTCAAATCATAGAAAGTTAGAGTGTCAGTCCTCATGTACGTAAGTCGGCATTGAGCATTTTGTATTAAATTCGGATGCTATATCTGTGTTTCATCGTCAATACGAAGGTCCAAGGGATACAGTAAACCTAAAATGAAGCATCGGAATCTAAAACTGGACTCACAGGAGAGGTTCAAATCATAGAAAGTTAAAGTGTCAGTCCTCTTTTACGTAAGTCGGCATTGTGCCTTTTCAATTAAATTCGGGTGCAATTTTTGTGTTTCATCGTCAATAAGAAGGACCAAGGGATACACTAAACCTGAAGTGAAACATCAGAATCTAAAACTGGAGTCACAGGAGAGGATCAAATCATAGAAAGTTAGAGAGTCAGTCCTCTTGTACTAAAGTCGGCATTGTGCCTTTTGTATTAAATTCGGATGCAATTTCTATGTTTCATTGTCAATAAAAAGGTCCAAGGGATACAGTAAACCCAAAGTGAAGCATCGGAATCTAAAACTGGACTCACAGGAGAGGTTCAAATCATAGAAAGTTAGAGTGTCAGTCCTCTTGTACTTAAGTCGACATTGTGCCTTCTGTATCAAATTCGGATGCAATTTCTGTGTTTCATCGTCAATAAGAAGGTCCAAGGGATACAGACAACCTGAAGTGAGGCATCGGAATCTAAAACAGGACACACAGGAGAGGTTCAAATCATTGAAAATTAGAGTGTCAGTCCTCTTTTACTTAAGTCGGCTTTGTGCCTTTTGTATTCAATTCGGATGCAATTTCTGTGTTTCATCATCAATACGAAGGTCCAAGGGAAACAGTAAACCTGAAGTCAAGCATCGGAATCTAAAACTGGACTCACAGGAGAGGTTCAAATCATAGAAAGGTAGAGTGTCAGTCCTCTTGTACTTAAGTCGGCATTGTGCCTTTTGTATTAAATTCGGTTGCAATTTCTGTGTTTCATCGTCAATAAGTAGGTCCAAGGGATACGGTAAAACTTGAGTGAAGCATCAGAATCTAAAGCTGGACTCACAGGAGAGGTTCAAATCATAGAAAGTTTGAGTGTCAGTCCTCTTGTACTTAAGTCGGCATTGTGATTTTTGTATTACATTCGGACGCAATTTCTGTGTTTCATCGTCAATAGCAAGGTCCAAGGTATGCAGTAAACCTGAAGTGAAGCATCGGAATCTAATACTAGACCCACAGGAGAGGTTCAAATCATAGAAAGTTAGAGTGTCAGTCTTCTTGTACTTAAATTGGCATTGTGCATTTTGTATTATATTCGGATGCTATTTCTGCGTTTCATCGTCAATAAGAAGGTCCAAGGGATACAGTAAACCTGAGGTGAAGCATCGGAATCTAAAACTGGACTCACAGGAGAGGTTCAAATCATAGGAAGTTAGAAAGTCAGTCCTCTTGTACTTAAGTCGGCATTGTGACTTTTGTATTAAATTCGGATGCAATTTCTTTGTTTCATCGTCAATAAGAAGGTCCAAGGGATGCAGTAAACCTGAAGTGAAGCATCGGAATCTAAATCTGGACTCACAGGAGAGGTTCAAATCATAGAAAGTTAGAGAGTCAGTCCTCTTGTACTTATGTCGGCATTGTTCATTTTGTATTAAATTCGGATGCGTTTCTGTGTTTCATCGTTAATATGAAGGTCCAATGGATACAGTAAACCTGAAGTGAAGCATCGGAATCAAAAACTGGACTCACATAAGAGGATCAAATCATAGAAAGTTAGAGTGTCAGTCCTCTAGTACATAAGTCGGCATTGTGCCTTTTGTATTAAATTCGCATGCAATTTCTGTGTTTCATCGTCAATAAGTAGGTCCAAGTGATACAGTAAACCTGAAGTGAAGCATCGGAATCTAAAATTGGACTCACAGGAGAGGGTCCAATCATAGAAATTTAGAGTGTCAGTCCTCTTGTACTTAAGTCGACATTGTGCCTTTTGTATTAAATTCGGATCAATTTCTGTGTTTCATCGTCAATAAGAAGGTCCAAGGGATACAGTAAATCCAAAGTGAAGCATCGGAATCTAAATCTGGACTAACAGGAGAGGCTCAAAACATAGAAAGTTAGAGTGTCAGTCCTCTTGTACATAAGTCGGCATTGTTCCTTTTGTATCAAATTCGGATGCAATTTCTGTGTTTCATCGTCAATAAGATGGTCCATGGGATACAGTCAACCCGAAGTGAAGCATCAAAATCTGAAACATGACTTACAGGAGTGGTTCAAATCATAGAATGTTACAGTGTCAGTTCTCTTGTCCTTAAGTCGGCATTGTGCCTTTTGTATTCAATTCGGATGCAATTTCTGTGTTTCATCGTCAATAAGAAGGACCAAGGGATACACTAAACCTGAAGTGAAGCATCAGAATCTAAAACTGGACTCACAGGAGAGGTTCTAATCATAGAAAGTTAGTGAGTCAGTCCTCTTGTACTTATGTCGGCATTGTTCCATTTGTATTAAATTCGGATGCAATTTCTGTGTTTCATTGTCAATAAAAAGGTCCAAGGGATACAGTAAACCCAAAGTGAAGCATCGGAATCTAAAACTGGACTCACAGGAGAGGTTGAAATCATAGAAAGTTAGAGTGTCAGTCCTCTTGTACTTAAGTCGGCATTGTGCCTTTTGTATTAAATTCGGATGCAATTTCTGTGCTTCATCGTCAAAAAGAAGGTCCAAGGTATACAGTAAACCTGATGTGAAGCATCGGAATCTAATACTAGACTCACAGGAGAGGTTCAAATCATAGAAAGTTAGAGTGTCAGTCTTCTTGTACTTAAATTGGCATTGTGCATTTTGTATTATATTCGGATGCTATTTCTGCGTTTCATCGTCAATAAGAAGGTCCAAGGGATACAGTAAACCTGAAATGATGCATCGGAATCTAAAACTGGACTCACAGGAGAGGTTCAAATAATAGAAAGTTAGAGTGTCGGTCCCCTTTTACTTAAGTCGCCATTGTGCCTTTTGAATTAAATTCGGATGCAACTTCTGTGTTTCATCGTCAATAAGAAGGACCAAGGGATACACTAAACCTGAAGTGAAGCATCAGAATCTAAAACTGGACTCACAGGAGAGGTTCTAATCATAGAAAGTTAGTGAGTCAGTCCTCTTGTACTTATGTCGGCATTGTTCCATTTGTATTAAATTCGGATGCAATTTCTGTGTTGCATTGTCAATAAAAAGGTCCAAGGGATACAGTAAACCCAAAGTGAAGCATCGGAATCTAAAACTGGACTCACAGGAGAGGTTGAAATCATAGAAAGTTAGAGTGTCAGTCCTGTTTTACTTAAGTCGGCATTGTGCCTTTTGTATTCAATTCGGATGCAATTTCTGTGTTTCATCGTAAATACGAAAGTCCAAGGGAAACAGTAAACATGAAGTCAAGCATCGGAATCAGAAACTGGACTCACAGGAGAGGTTCAAATCATAGAAATGTAGAGTGTCAGTCCTCTTGTACTTAACCGGCATTGTGCCTTTTGTATTAAATTCGGATGCAATTTCTGTGTTTCATCGTCAATAAGAAGGTCCAAGGGATGCAGTAAACCTGAAGTGAAGCATCGGAATTTAAAACTGGACTCACAGGAGAGGTTCAAATCATAGGAAGTTAGAGAGTCAGTCCTCTTGTAGTTATGTCGGCATTGTGCATTTTGTATTAAATTCGGATGCGTTTCTGTGTTTCATCGTCAATATGAAGGTCCAATGGATACAGTAAACCTGAAGTGAAGCAGCGGAATCAAAAACTGGACTCACATAAGAGGTTCAAATCATAGAAATGTAGAGTGTCAGTCCTCTTGTACTTAACCGGCATTGTGCCTTTTGTATTAAATTCGGATGCAATTTCTGTGTTTCATCGTCAATAAGAAGGTCCAAGGGATGCAGTAAACCTGAAGTGAAGCATCGGAATCTAAAATTGGACTCACAGGAGACGTTCAAATCATAGAAAGATAGAGTTTCAGTCCTCTTGTACTTAAGTCGGCATTGTGCCTTTGGTATTAAATTCGGATGCAATTTCTGTGATTCACCGTCATTAAGAAGGTCCAAGGGATGCAGTAAACCTGAAGTGAAGCATCGGAATCTAATACCGGACTCCCAGGAGAGGTTGAAATCACAGAAAGTTAGTGTGTCAGTCCTCTTGTACTTAAATCGGCATTGTGCCTTTTGTATTAAAATCGGATTAAATTTCTGTGTTTCATCGTCAATAAGAAGGTCCAAGGGATACAGTAAACCTGAAGTGAAGCATCGGAATCTAAAACTGGACTCACAGGAGAGGTTCAACACATAGAAAGTTACAGTGTCAGTCCACTTGTACTTAAGTCGGCATTGTGCCTTTCGTATTAAATTCGGATGTAATTTCTGTGTTTCATCGTCAATAAGAAGGGCCAAGGGATACAGTAAACCTGAAGTGAAGCATCGGAATTTAAAACTGGACTCACAGGAGAGGTTCAAATCATAGAAAGTTAGAGTGTCAGTCCTCTTGTACTTAATTCGACATTGTGCTTTCTGTATTAAATTTGGATGCAATTTCTGTGTTTCATCGTCAATTAGAAGGTCCAAGGGATACAGTCAACCTGAAGAGAAGCATCGGAATCTATAACAGGACTCACAGGAGAGGTTCAAATCATATAAAGTTAGAGTATCAGTCCTCTTTTACTTAAGTCGGCATTGTGCCTTTTGTATTCAATTCGGATGCACTTTCTATGTTTCATCGTCAATACGAAGGTCCAAGAGAAACAGTAAACCTGAAGTCAAGCATCGGAATCTAAAACTGGACTCACAGGAGAGGATCACACCATACAAAGGTTGAGTGTCAGTCCTCTTGTACTTAAGTCGGCATTGTGCCTTTTGTATTAAATTCGGATGCAATTTCTGTGTTTCATCGTCAATAAGAGGGTCCAAGGGATACAGTAAACCTGGAGTGAAGCATCGGAATCTAAAACTGGACTCACAGGAGAGGTTCAAATCATAGAAAGTTAGAGTGTCAGTCTTCTTGTACTTAAATTGGCATTGTGCATTTTGTATTATATTCGGATGCTATTTCTGCGTTTCATCGTCAATAAGAAGGTCCAAGGGATACAGTAAACCTGAAGTGAAGCATCGGAATCTAAAACTGGACTCACAGGAGAGGTTCAAATCATAGAAAGTTAGAGTGTCAGTCCTCTTGTACTTAAGTCGGCATTGTGCCTTTTGTATTACATTCGGATGCAATTTCTGTGTTTCACCGTCAATAAGAAGGTCCAAGGGATGCAGTAAACCTGAAGTGAAGCATCGTAATCTAAAAGTGGACTCACAGGAGAGGTTCAAATCATAGAAAGTTAGTGAGTCAGTCCTCTTGTTCTTATGTCGGCATTGTGCATTTTGTATTAAATTCGGATGCATTTCTGTGTTTCATCGTCAATATGAAGGTCCAATGGATACAGTAAACCTGAAGTGAAGCATCGGAATAAAATACTGGACTCACATAAGAGGTTCAAATCATGGAAAGTTAGAGTGTCAGTCCTCCAGTACTTAAGTCGGCATTGTGCCTTTTGTATTAAATTCGCATGCAATTTCTGTGTTTCATCGTCAATAAGAAGGTCCAAGTGATACAGTAAACCTGAAGTGAAGCATCGGAATCTAAAATTGGACTCACAGGAGACGTTCAAAACATAGAAAGTAAGAGTATCAGTCCTCTTGTACTTAAGTCGGCATTGTGCCTTTTGTATTAAAATCGGATTTAATTTCTGTGTTTCATCGTCAATAAGAAGGTCCAAGGCATACAGTAAACCTGAAGTGAAGCATCGAAATCTAAAACTTGACTCACTGGAGAGGTTCATAACATAGAAAGTTACAGTGTCAATCCACTTGTACTTAAGTCGGCATTGTGCGTTTCGTATTAAATTCGGATGTAATTTCTGTGTTTCATCGTCAATAAGAAGGGCCAAGGGATGCAGTAAACCTGAAGTGAAGCATCGGAATCTAAAACTGGACTCACAGGAGAAGTTCAAATCATAGAAAGTTAGAGAGTCAGTCCTCTTGTACTTAAGTCGGCATTGTGCCTTTTGTATTACATTCGGACGCAATTTCTGTGTTTCATCGTCAATAGCAAGGTCCAAGGGATACAGTAAATCCAAAGTGAAGCATCGGAATCTAAAACTGGACTAACAGGGGAGGTTCAAAACATAGAGAGTTAGAGTGTCAGTCCTCTTGTACTTAAGTCGGCATTGTGCCTTTTGTATCAAATTCGGATGCAATTTCTGTGTTTCATCGTCAATAAGATGGTCCATGGGATACAGTCAACCCGAAGTGAAGCATCAAAATCTAAAACATGACTCACAGGAGTGGTTCAAATCATAGAATGTTACAGTGTCAGTTCTCTTGAACTTAAGTCGGCATTGTGCCTTTTGTATTCAATTCGGATGCAATTTCTGTGTCTCATCGTCAATAAGAAGGTCCAAGGGATACAGTAAACCTGGAGTGAAGCATTGGAATCCAAAACTGGACTCACAGGAGAGGTTTAAATCATAGATAGTTAGAGTGTCAGTCCTATTGTACTTAAGACGGCATTGTACTTCTTCTATTAAATTCGGATGCAATTTCTGTATTTCATCATCAATAAGAAGGTCCAAGAGATACAGTAAACCTGGAGTGAAGCATCGGAATCTAAAACTGGACTCACAGGAGAGGTTCAAATCATAGAAATGTAGAGTGTCAGTCCTCTTGTACTTAACCGGCATTGTGCCTTTTGTATTAAAATCGGATGCAATTTCTGTGTTTCATCGTCAATAAGAAGGTCCAAGGGATGCAGTAAACTTGAAGTGAAGCATCGGAATTTAAAACTGGACTCACAGGAGAGGTTCAAATCATAGGAAGTTAGAGAGTCAGTCCTCTTGTAGTTATGTCGGCATTGTGCATTTCGTATTAAATTCGGATGCGTTTCTGTGTTTCATCGTCAATATGAAGGTCCAATGGATACAGTAAACCTAAAGTGAAGCATCGGAATCAAAAACTGGACTCACATAAGAGGTTCATATCATAGAAAATTAGAGTGTCAGTCCTCTAGTACTTAAGTCGGCATTGTGCCTTTTGTATTAAATTCGCAAGCAATTTCTGTGTTTCATCGTCAATAAGAAGGTCCAAGTGATACAGTAAACCTGAAGTGAAGCATCGGAATCTAAAATTGGACTCACAGGAGACGTTCAAATCATAGAAAGATAGAGTTTCAGTCCTCTTGTACTTAAGTCGGCATTGTGCCTTTGGTATTAAATTCGGATGCAATTTCTGTGTTTCATCGTCAATAAGAGGGTCCAAGGGATACAGTAAACCTGGAGTGAAGCATCGGAATCTAAAACTGGACTCACAGGAGAGGTTCAAATCATAGAAAGTTAGAGTGTCAGTCTTCTTGTACTTAAATTGGCATTGTGCATTTTGTATTATATTCGGATGCTATTTCTGCGTTTCATCGTCAATAAGAAGGTCCAAGGGATACAGTAAACCTGAAGTGAAGCATCGGAATCTAAAACTGGACTCACAGGAGAGGTTCAAATCATAGAAAGTTAGAGTGTCAGTCCTCTTGTACTTAAGTCGGCATTGTGCCTTTTGTATTACATTCGGACGCAATTTCTGTGTTTCATCGTCAATAGCAAGGTCCAAGGGATACAGTAAATCCAAAGTGAAGCATCGGAATCTAAAACTGGACTAACAGGGGAGGTTCAAAACATAGAAAGTTAGAGTGTCAGTCCTCTTGTACTTAAGTCGGCATTGTGCCTTTTGTATCAAATTCGGATGCAATTTCTGTGTTTCATCGTCAATAAGATGGTCCATGGGATACAGTCAACCCGAAGTGAAGCATCAAAATCTAAAACATGACTCACAGGAGTGGTTCAAATCATAGAATGTTACAGTGTCAGTTCTCTTGTACTTAAGTCGGCATTGTGCCTTTTGTATTCAATTCGGATGCAGTTTCTGTGTCTCATCGTCAATAAGAAGGTCCAAGGGATACAGTTAACATGGAGTGAAGCATTGGAATCCAAAACTGGACTCACAGGAGAGGTTTAAATCATAGATAGTTAGAGTGTCAGTCCTATTGTACTTAAGACGGCATTGTACTTCTTCTATTAAATTCGGATGCAATTTCTGTATTTCATCGTCAATAAGAAGGTCCAAGGGATACTGTAAACCTGAAGTGGAGCATCGGAATCTAAATCCAAACTCACAGAAGAGGTTCAAATGATAGGAAGTTAGAGTGTCAGTCCTCTTGTACTTAAGTCGGCATTGTGCCTTTTGTATTAAATTCGGATGCAATCTCTGTGCTTCATCGTCAAAAAGAAGGTCCAAGGTATACAGTAAACCTGAAGTGAAGCATCGGAATCTAATACTAGACTCACAGGAGAGGTTCAAATCATAGAAAGTTAGAGTGTCAGTCTTCTTGTACTTAAATTGGCATTGTGCATTTTGTATTATATTCGGATGCTATTTCTGCGTTTCATCGTCAATAAGAAGGTCCAAGGGATACAGTAAACCTGAAATGATGCATCGGAATCTAAAACTGGACTCACAGGAGAGGTTCAAATAATAGAAAGTAAGAGTGTCAGTCCTCTTTTACTTAAGTCGCCATTGTGCCTTTTGAATTAAATTCGGATGCAACTTCTGTGTTTCATCGTCAATAA
The DNA here is from genome assembly GCF_021461395.2 of Schistocerca americana. Classification (NCBI taxonomy): domain Eukaryota; kingdom Metazoa; phylum Arthropoda; class Insecta; order Orthoptera; family Acrididae; genus Schistocerca; species Schistocerca americana. Next base: position 57,826,572 of record NC_060122.1, read on the forward strand.
GAAGGACCAAGGGATACACTAAACCTGAAGTGAAGCATCAGAATCTAAAACTGGACTCACAGGAGAGGTTCTAATCATAGAAAGTTAGTGAGTCAGTCCTCTTGTACTTATGTCGGCATTGTGCCATTTGTATTAAATTCGGATGCAATTTCTGTGTTTCATTGTCAATAAAAAGGTCCAAGGGATACAGTAAACCCAAAGTGAAGCATCGGAATCTAAAACTGGACTCACAGGAGAGGTTCAAATCATAGAAAGTTAGAGTGTCAGTCCTCTTGTACTTAAGTCGACATTGTGCCTTCTGTATTAAATTCGGACGCATTTTCTGTGTTTCATCGTCAATAAGAAGGTCCAAGGGATACAGTCAACCTGAAGTGAAGCATCGGAATCTAAAATAGGACTCACAGGAGAGGTTCAAATCATAGAAAGTTAGAGTTTCAGTCCTCTTCTACTTAAGTCGGCATTGTGCCTTTGGTATTAAATTCGGATGCAATTTCTGTGATTCACCGTCAATAAGAAGGTCCAAGGGATACAGTCAACCTGTAGTGAAGCATCGGAATCTAATACCGGACTCCCAGGAGAGGTTGAAATCACAGAATGTTAGTGTGTCAGTCCTCTTGTACTTAAGTCGGCATTGTGCCTTTTGTATTAAAATCGGATTAAATTTCTGTGTTTCATCGTCAATAAGAAGGTCCAAGGGATACAGTAAACCTGAAGTGAAGCATCGGAATCTAAAACTGGACTCACAGGAGAGGTTCATAACATAGAAAGTTACAGTGTCAGTCCACTTGTACTTAAGTCGGCATTGTGCCTTTCGTATTAAATTCGGATGTAATTTCTGTGTTTCATCGTCAATAAGAAGGGCCAAGGGATACAGTAAACCTGAAGTGAAGCATCGGAATTTAAAACTGGACTCACAGGAGAGGTTCAAATCATATAAAGTTAGAGTGTCAGTCCTCTTGTACTTAAGTCGACATTGTGCTTTCTGTATTAAATTTGGATGCAATTTCTGTGTTTCATCGTCAATTAGAAGGTCCAAGGGATACAGTCAACCTGAAGTGAAGCATCGGAATCTAAAACAGGACTCACAGGAGAGGTTCAAATCATATAAAGTTAGAGTGTCAGTCCTCTCTTACTTAAGTCGGCATTGTGCCTTTTGTATTCAATTCGGATGCAATTTCTGTGTTTCATCGTCAATACGAAGGTCCAAGGGAAACAGTAAACCTGAAGTTAAGCATCGGAATCTAAAACTGGACTCACAGGAGGGGATCAAACCATAGAAAGGTTGAGTGTCAGTCCTCTTGTACTTAAGTCGGCATTGTGCCTTTTGTATTAAATTCGGATGCAATTTCTGTGTTTCATCGTCAATAAGAGGGTCCAAGGGATACAGTAAACCTGGAGTGAAGCATCGGAATCTAAAACTGGACTCACAGGAGAGGTTCAAATCATAGAAAGTTAGAGTGTCAGTCTTCTTGTACTTAAATTGGCATTGTGCATTTTGTATTATATTCGGATGCTATTTCTGCGTTTCATCGTCAATAAGAAGGTCCAAGGGATACAGTAAACCTGAAGTGAAGCATCGGAATCTAAAACTGGACTCACAGGAGAGGTTCAAATCATAGAAAGTTAGAGTGTCAGTCCTCTTGTACTTAAGTCGGCATTGTGCCTTTTGTATTACATTCGGATGCAATTTCTGTGTTTCACCGTCAATAAGAAGGTCCAAGGGATGCAGTAAACCTGAAGTGAAGCATCGTAATCTAAAAGTGGACTCACAGGAGAGGTTCAAATCATAGAAAGTTAGTGAGTCAGTCCTCTTGTACTTATGTCGGCATTGTGCATTTTGTATTAAATTCGGATGCATTTCTGTGTTTCATCGTCAATATGAAGGTCCAATGGATACAGTAAACCTGAAGTGAAGCATCGGAATAAAAAACTGGACTCACATAAGAGGTTCAAATCATGGAAAGTTAGAGTGTCAGTCCTCCAGTACTTAAGTCGGCATTGTCCCTTTAGTATTAAATTCGCATGCAATTTCTGTGTTTCATCGTCAATAAGAAGGTCCAAGGGATACAGTAAACCTGAAGTGCAGCATCGGAATCTAAAATCGGACTCACAGGAGACGTTCAAATCATAGAAAGTTAGAGTATCAGTCCTCTCGTACTTTAGTCGGCAGTGTGCCTTTTGTATTAAAATCGGATTTAATTTCTGTGTTTCATCGTCAATAAGAAGGTCCAAGGCATACAGTAAACCTGAAGTGAAGCATCGAAATCTAAAACTTGACTCACAGGAGAGGTTCATAACATAGAAAGTTACAGTGTCAATCCACTTGTACTTAAGTCGGCATTGTGCCTTTCGTATTAAATTCGGATGTAATTTCTGTGTTTCATCGTCAATAAGAAGGTCCAAGGGATACAGTAAACCTGAAGTGAAGCATCGGAATTTAAAACTGGACTCACAGGAGAGGTTCAAATCATAGAAAGTTAGAGTGTCAGTCCTCTTGTACTTAAGTCGACATTGTGCTTTCTGTATTAAATTTGGATGCAATTTCTGTGTTTCATCGTCAATAAGAAGGTCCAAGGGATACAGTCAACCTGAAGTGAAGCATCGGAATCTAAAACAGGACTCACTGGAGAGGTTCAAATCATAGAAAGTTAGAGTGTCAGTCCTCTTGTACTTAAGTCGGCATTGTGCCTTTTGTATTAAAATCGGATTTAATTTCTGTGTTTCATCGTCAATAAGAAGGTCCAAGGCATACAGTAAACCTGAAGTGAAGCATCGAAATCTAAAACTTGACTCACAGGAGAGGTTCATAACATAGAAAGTTAGAGTGTCAATCCACTTGTACTTAAGTCGGCATTGTGCCTTTCGTATTAAATTCGGATGTAATTTCTGTGTTTCATCGTCAATAAGAAGGGCCAAGGGATGCAGTAAACCTGAAGTGAAGCATCGGAATCTAAAACTGGACTCACAGGAGAGGTTCATATCATAGAAAGTTAGAGAGTCAGTCCTCTTGTACTTAAGTCGGCATTGTGCCTTTTGTATTACATTCGGACGCAATTTCTGTGTTTCATCGTCAATAGCAAGGTCCAAGGGATACAGTAAATCCAAAGTGAAGCATCGGAATCTAAAACTGGACTAACAGGGGAGGTTCAAAACATTGAAAGTTAGAGTGTCAGTCCTCTTGTACTTAAGTCGGCATTGTGCCTTTTGTATCAAATTCGGATGCAATTTCTGTGTTTCATCGTCAATAAGATGGTCCATGGGATACAGTCAACCCGAAGTGAAGCATCAAAATCTAAAACATGACTCACAGGAGTGGTTCAAATCATAGAATGTTACAGTGTCAGTCCTCTTGTACTTATGTCGGCATTGTGCCATTTGTATTAAATTCGGATGCAATTTCTGTGTTTCATTGTCAATAAAAAGGTCCAAGGGATACAGTAAACCCAAAGTGAAGCATCGGAATCTAAAAATGGACTCACAGGAGAGGTTCAAATCATAGAAAGTTAGAGTGTCAGTCCTCTTGTACTTAAGTCGACATTGTGCCTTCTGTATTAAATTCGGATGCATTTTCTGTGTTTCATCGTCAATAAGAAGGTCCAAGGGATACAGTCAACCTGAAGTGAAGCATCGGAATCTAAAATAGGACTCACAGGAGAGGGTCAAATCATAGAAAGTTAGAGTGTCAGTCCTGTTTTACTTAAGTCGGCATTGTGCCTTTTGTATTCAATTCGGATGCAATTTCTGTGTTTCATCGTAAATACGAAAGTCCAAGGGAAACAGTAAACATGAAGTCAAGCATCGGAATCAGAAACTGGACTCACAGGGGAGGTTCAAATCATAGAAATGTAGAGTGTCAGTCCTCTTGTACTTAACCGGCATTGTGCCTTTTGTATTAAATTCGGATGCAATTTCTGTGTTTCATCGTCAATAAGAAGGTCCAAGGGATGCAGTAAACCTGAAGTGAAGCATCGGAATTTAAAACTGGACTCACAGGAGGGGTTCAAATCATAGGAAGTTAGAGAGTCAGTCCTCTTGTAGTTATGTCGGCATTGTGCATTTTGTATTAAATTCGGATGCGTTTCTGTGTTTCATCGTCAATATGAAGGTCCAATGGATACAGTAAACCTGAAGTGAAGCATCGGAATCAAAAACTGGACTCACATAAGAGGTTCAAATCATAGAAAGTTAGAGTGTCAGTCCTCTAGTACTTAAGTCGGCATTGTGCCTTTTGTATTAAATTCGCAAGCAATATCTGTGTTTCATCGTCAATAAGAAGGTCCAAGTGATACAGTAAACCTGAAGTGAAGCATCGGAATCTAAAATTGGTCTCACAGGAGACGTTCAAATCATAGAAAGATAGAGTTTCAGTCCTCTTGTACTTAAGTCGGCATTGTGCCTTTGGTATTAAATTCGGATGCAATTTCTGTGATTCACCGTCAATAAGAAGGTCCAAGGGATGCAGTAAACCTGAAGTGAAGCATCGGAATCTAATACCGGACTCCCAGGAGAGGTTGAAATCACAGAAAGTTAGTGTGTCAGTCCTCTTGTACTTAAGTCGGCATTGTGCCTTTTGTATTAAAATCGGATTAAATTTATGTGTTTCATCGTCAATAAGAAGGCCCAAGGGATACAGTAAACCTGAAGTGAAGGATCGGAATCTAAAACTGGACTCACAGGAGAGGTTCATAACATAGAAAGTTACAGTGTCAGTCCACTTGTACTTAAGTCGGCATTGTGCCTTTCGTATTAAATTCGGATGTAATTTCTGTGTTTCATCGTCAATAAGAAGGGCCAAGGGATACAGTAAACCTGAAGTGAAGCATCGGAATTTAAAACTGGACTCACAGGAGAGGTTCAAATCATAGAAAGTTAGAGTGTCAGTCCTCTTGTAGTAAAGTCGACATTGTGCTTCCTGTATTAAATTTGGATGCAATTTCTGTGTTTCATCGTCAATTAGAAGGTCCAAGGGATACAGTCAACCTGAAGTGAAGCATCGGAATCTAAAACAGGACTCACAGGAGAGGTTCAAATCATATAAAGTTAGAGTGTCAGTCCTCTTTTACTTAAGTCGGCATTGTGCCTTTTGTATTCAATTCGGATGCAATTTCTGTGTTTCATCGTCAATACAAAGGTCCAAGGGAAACAGTAAACCTGAAGTCAAGCATCGGAATCTAAAACTGGACTCACAGGAGAGGATCAAACCATAGAAAGGTTGAGTGTCAGTCCTCTTGTACTTTAGTCGGCATTGTGCCTTTTGTATTAAATTCGGATGCAATTTCTGTGTTTCATCGTCAATAAGAGGGTCCAAGGGATACAGTAAACCTGGAGTGAAGCATCGGAATCTAAAACTGGACTCACAGGAGAGGTTCAAATCATAGAAAGTTAGAGTGTCAGTCTTCTTGTACTTAAATTGGCATTGTGCATTTTGTATTATATTCGGATGCTATTTCTGCGTTTCATCGTCAATAAGAAGGTCCAAGGGATACAGTAAACCTGAAGTGAAGCATCGGAATCTAAAACTGGACTCACAGGAGAGGTTCAAATCATAGAAAGTTAAAGTGTCAGTCCTCTTGTACTTAAGTCGGCATTGTGAATTTTTTATTACATTCGGATGCAATTTCTGTGTTTCACCGTCAATAAGAAGGTCCAAGGGATGCAGTAAACCTGAAGTGAAGCATCGTAATCTAAAAGTGGACTCACAGGAGAGGTTCAAATCATAGAAAGTTAGTGAGTCAGTCCTCTTGTACTTATGTCGGCATTGTGCATTTTGTATTAAATTCGGATGCATTTCTGTGTTTCATCGTCAATATGAAGGTCCAATGGATACAGTAAACCTGAAGTGAAGCATCGGAATAAAAAACTGGACTCACATAAGAGGTTCAAATCATGGAAAGTTAGAGTGTCAGTCCTCCAGTACTTAAGTCGGCATTGTGCCTTTTGTATTAAATTCGCATGCAATTTCTGTGTTTCATCGTCAATAAGAAGGTCCAAGTGATACAGTAAACCTGAAGTGAAGCATCGGAATCTAAAATTGGACTCACAGGAGACGTTCAAATCATAGAAAGTTAGAGTATCAGTCCTCTTGTACTTAAGTCGGCATTGTGCCTTTTGTAATAAAATCGGATTTAATTTCTGTGTTTCATCGCCAATAAGAAGGTCCAAGGCATACAGTAAACCTGAAGTGAAGCATCGAAATCTAAAACTTGACTCACAGGAGAGGTTCATAACATAGAAAGTTACAGTGTCAATCCACTTGTACTTAAGTCGGCATTGTGCCTTTCGTATTAAATTCGGATGTAATTTCTGTGTTTCATCGTCAATAAGAAGGGCCAAGGGATACAGTAAACCTGAAGTGAAGCATCGGAATTTAAAACTGGACTCACAGGAGAGGTTCAAATCATAGAAAGTTAGAGTGTCAGTCCTCTTGTACTTAAGTCGACATTGTGCTTTCTGTATTAAATTTGGATGCAATTTCTGTGTTTCATCGTCAATAAGGAGGTCCAAGGGATACAGTCAACCTGAAGTCAAGCATCGGAATTTAAAACTGGACTCACAGGAGAGGATCAAATCATAGAAAGGTAGAGTGTCAGTCCTCTTGTACTTAAGTCGGCATTGTGCCTTTTGTATTAAATTCGGATGCAATTTCTGTGTTTCATCGTCAATAAGAGGGTCCAAGGGATACAGTAAACCTGGAGTGAAGCATCGGAATCTAAAACTGGACTCACAGGAGAGGTTCAATTCATAGAAAGTTAGAGTGTCAGTCTTCTTGTACTTAAATTGGCATTGTGCATTTTGTATTATATTCAGATGCTATTACTGCTATTCATCGTCAATAAGAAGGTCCAAGGGATACAGTAAACCTGAAGTGAAGCATCGGAATCTAAAACTGGACTCACTGGAGAGGTTCAAATCATAGAAAGTTAGAGTGTCAGTCCTCTTGTACTTAAGTCGGCATTGTGCCTTTTGTATTACATTCGGATGCAATTTCTGTGTTTCACCGTCAATAAGAAGGTCCAAGGGATGCAGTAAACCTGAAGTGAAGCATCGTAATCTAAAAGTGGACTCACAGGAGAGGTTCAAATCATAGAAAGTTAGTGAGTCAGTCCTCTTGTACTTATGTCGGCATTGTGCATTTTGTATTAAATTCGGATGCGTTTCTGTGTTTCATCGTCAATATGAAGGTCCAACGGATACAGTAAACCTGAAGTGAAGCATCGGTATCAAAAACTGGACTCACATAAGAGGTTCAATTCACAGAAAGTTAGAGTGTCAGTCCTGTAGTACTTAAGTCGGCATTGTGCCTTTTGTATTAAATTCGCATGCAATTTCTGTGTTTCATCGTCAATAAGAAGGTCCAAGTGATACAGTAAACCTGAAGTGAAGCATCGGAATCTAAACTTGGACTCACAGGAGAGGTTCAAATCATAGAAAGTTAGAGTGTCAGTCCTCTAGTACTTAAGTCGGCATTGTGCCTTTTGTATTAAATTCGCATGCAATTTCTGTGTTTCATCGTCAATAAGAAGGTCCAAGTGATACAGTTAACCTGAAGTGGAGCATCGGAATCTAAAATTGGACTCACAGGAGACGTTCAAATCATAGAAAGTTAGAGTGTCAGTCCTCTTGTACTTAAGTCGGCATTGTGCCTTTTGTATTAAAATCGGATTTAATTTCTGTGTTTCATCGTCAATAAGAAGGTCCAAGGCATACAGTAAACCTGAAGTGAAGCATCGGAATCTAAAACTGGACTCACAGGAGAGGTTCATATCATAGAAAGTTAAAGTGTCAGTCCACTTGTACTTAAGTCGGCATTGTGCCTTTCGTATTAAATTCGGATGTAATTTCTGTGTTTCATCGTCAATAAGAAGGTCCAAGGGATACAGTAAACCTGAAGTGAAGCATCGGAATCTAAAACTGGACTCACAGGAGAGGTTCAAATCATACAAAGTTAGAGTGTCAGTCCTCTTGTACTTAAGTCGACATTGTGCTTTCAGTATTAAATTCGGATGCAATTTCTGTGTTTCATCGTCAATTAGAAGGTCCAAGGGATACAGTAAACCTGAAGTGAAGCATCGGAATCTAAAACTGGACTCACAGGAGAGGTTCAAATCATAGAAAGTTAGAGTGTCAGTCTTCTTGTACTTAAATTGGCATTGTGCATTTTGTATTATATTCGGATGCTATTTCTGCGTTTCATCGTCAATAAGAAGGTCCAAGGGATACATTAAACCTGAAGTGAAGCATCGGAATCTAAAACTGGATTCACAGGAGAGGTTCAACTCATAGAAAGTTAGAGTGTCAGTCCTCTTGTACTTAAGTCGGCATTGTGCCTTTTGTATTAAATTCGGATGCAATTTCTGTGTTTCATCGTCAATAAGAAGGTCCAAGGGATGCAGTAAACCTGAAGTGAAGCATCGTAATCTAAAAGTGGACTCACAGGAGAGGTTCAAATCATAGAAAGTTAGTGAGGCAGTCCTCTTGTACTTATGTCGGCATTGTGCATTTTGTATTAAATTCGGATGCATTTCTGTGTTTCATCGTTAATATGAAGGTCCAATGGATACAGTAAACCTGAAGTGAAGCATCGGAATCAAAAACTGGACTCACATAAGAGGTTCAATTCACAGAAAGTTAGAGTGTCAGTCCTCTAGTACTTAAGTCGGCATTGTGCCTTTTGTATTAAATTCGCATGCAATTTCTGTGTTTCATCGTCAATAAGAAGGTCCAAGTGATACAGTAAACCTGAAGTGAAGCATCGGAATCTAAAATTGGACTCACAGGAGACGTTCAAATCATAGAAAGTTAGAGTGTCAGTCCTCTTGTACTTAAGTCGGCATTGTGCCTTTTGTATTAAAATCGGATTCAATTTCTGTGTTTCATCGTCAATAAGAAGGTCCAAGGCATACAGTAAACCTGAAGTGAAGCATCGGAATCAAAAACTGGACTCACAGGAGGGGTTCATATCATAGAAAGTTACAGTGTCAGTCTACTTGTACTGAAGTCGGCATTGTGCCTCTCGTATTAAACTCGGATGTAATTTCTGTGCTTCATCGTCAATAAGAAGGTCCAAGGGATACAGTAAATTTGAAATGAAGCATCGGAATCTAAAACTGGACTCCCAATAGACCTTGAAATCATTGAAAGTTAGAGTGCCAGTCCTTTTGTACTTATGTCGGCGTTGTGCCTTTTGTAATAAATTCGGATGCAATTTCTGAGTTTCATCGTCAATAAGAAGGCCCAAGGGATACAGTAAACCTGAAGTGAAGCATCGGAATCTAAAACTGGACTCCCAAGAGAGGTTCATATCATAGACAGTTAGTGTGTCAGTCCTCTTGTACTTAATTCGGCATTGTGCCTTTCGTATTAAATTCGGGTGCAATTTGTGTGTTTCATCATTAATAAGAAAGTCCAAGGGATACAGTAAACCTGAAGTGAAGAATCGAAACCTAAAACATGATTTACAGGAGTGGTTCAAATCATAGAGTGTTACAGTGTCAGTTCTCTTGTACTTAAGTCGGCATTGTGCCTTTTGTATTACATTTGGATGCAATTCCTGTGTTTCACCGTCAATAAGAAGGTCCAAGGGATGCAGTAAACCTGAAGTGAAGCATCGTAATCTAAAAGTGGACTCACAGGAGAGGTTCAAATCATAGAAAGTTAGTGAGTCAGTCCTCTTGTACTTATGTCGGCATTGTGCATTTTGTATTAAATTCGTATGCGTTTCTGTGTTTCATCGTCAATATGAAGGTCCAATGGATACAGTAAACCTGAAGTGAAGCATCGGAATCAAAAACTGGACTCACATAAGAGGTTCAATTCACAGAAAGTTAGAGTGTCAGTCCTCTAGTACTTAAGTCGGCATTTTGCCTTTTGCATTAAATTCGCATGCAATTTCTGTGTTTCATCGTCAATAAGAAGGTCCAAGTGATACAGTTAACCTGAAGTGAAGCATCGGAATCTAAAATTGGACTCACAGGAGACGTTCAAATCATAGAGAGTTTGAGTGTCAGTCCTCTTGTACTTAAGTCGGCATTGTGCCTCTTGTATTAAAATCGGATTTAATTTCTGTGTTTCATCGTCAATAAGAAGGTCCAAGGCATACAGTAAACCTGAAGTGTAGCATCGAAATCTAAAACTTGACTCACAGGAGAGGTTCATAACATAGAAAGTTACAGTGTCAATCCACTTGTACTTAAGTCGGCATTGTGCCTTTCGTATTAAATTCGGATGTAATTTCTGTGTTTCATCGTCAATAAGAAGGGCCAAGGGATACAGTAAACCTGAAGTGAAGCATCGGAATTTAAAACTGGACTCACAGGAGAGGTTCAAATCATAGAAAGTTAGAGTGTCAGTCCTCTTGTACTTAAGTCGACATTGTGCTTTCTGTATTAAATTTGGATGCAATTTCTGTGTTTCATCGTCAATAAGAAGGTCCAAGGGATACAGTCAACCTGAAGTCAAGCATCGGAATCTAAAACTGGACTCACAGGAGAGGATCAAATCATAGAAAGGTAGAGTGTCAGTCCTCTTGTACTTCAGTCGGCATTGTGCCTTTTGTATTAAATTCGGATGCAATTTCTGTGTTTCATCGTCAATAAGAGGGTCCAAGGGATACAGTAAACCTGGAGTGAAGCATCGGAATCTAAAACTGGACTCACAGGAGAGGTTCAATTCATAGAAAGTTAGAGTGTCAGTCTTCTTGTACTTAAATTGGCATTGTGCATTTTGTATTATATTCAGATGCTATTACTGCTATTCATCGTCAATAAGAAGGTCCAAGGGATACAGTAAACCTGAAGTGAAGCATCGGAATCTAAAACTGGACTCACTGGAGAGGTTCAAATCATAGAAAGTTAGAGTGTCAGTCCTCTTGTACTTAAGTCGGCATTGTGCCTTTTGTATTACATTCGGATGCAATTTCTGTGTTTCACCGTCAATAAGAAGGTCCAAGGGATGCAGTAAACCTGAAGTGAAGCATCGTAATGTAAAAGTGGACTCACAAGAGAGGTTCAAATCATAGAAAGTTAGTGAGTCAGTCCTCTTGTACTTATGTCGGCATTGTGCATTTTGTATTAAATTCGGATGCGTTTCTGTGTTTCATCGTCAATATGGAGGTCCAACGGATACGGTAAACCTGAAGTGAAGCATCGGTATCAAAAACTGGACTCACATAAGAGGTTCAATTCACAGAAAGTTAGAGTGTCAGTCCTCTAGTACTTAAGTCGGCATTGTGCCTTTTGTATTAAATTCGCATGCAATTTCTGTGTTTCATCGTCAATAAGAAGGTCCAAGTGATACAGTAAACCTGAAGTGAAGCATCGGAATCTAAAATTGGACTCACAGGAGAGGTTCAAATCATAGAAAGTTAGAGTGTCAGTCCTCTAGTACTTAAGTCGGCATTGTGCCTTGTGTATTAAATTCGCATGCAATTTCTGTGTTTCATCGTCAATAAGAAGGTCCAAGTGATACAGTTAACCTGAAGTGGAGCATCGGAATCTAAAATTGGACTCACAGGAGACGTTCAAATCATAGAAAGTTAGAGTGTCAGTCCTCTTGTACTTAAGTCGGCATTGTGCCTTTTGTATTAAAATCGGATTTAATTTCTGTGTTTCATCGTCAATAAGAAGGTCCAAGGCATACAGTAAACCTGAAGTGAAGCATCGGAATCTAAAACTGGACCCACAGGAGAGGTTCATATCATAGAAAGTTAAAGTGTCAGTCCACTTGTACTTAAGTCGGCATTGTGCCTTTCGTATTAAATTCGGATGTAATTTCTGTGTTTCATCGTCAATAAGAAGGTCCAAGGGATACAGTAAACCTGAAGTGAAGCATCGGAATCTAAAACTGGACTCACAGGAGAGGTTCACATCATACAAAGTTAGAGTGTCAGTCCTCTTGTACTTAAGTCGACATTGTGCTTTCAGTATTAAATTCGGATGCAATTTCTGTGTTTCATCGTCAATTAGAAGGTCCAAGGGATACAGTAAACCTGAAGTGAAGCATCGGAATCTAAAACTGGACTCACAGGAGAGATTCAAATCATAGAAAGTTAGAGTGTCAGTCTTCTTGTACTTAAATTGGCATTGTGCATTTTGTATTATATTCGGATGCTATTTCTGCGTTTCATCGTCAATAAGAAGGTCCAAGGGATACATTAAACCTGAAGTGAAGCATCGGAATCTAAAACTGGATTCACAGGAGAGGTTCAACTCATAGAAAGTTAGAGTGTCAGTCCTCTTGTACTTAAGTCGGCATTGTGCCTTTTGTATTAAATTCGGATGCAATTTCTGTGTTTCATCGTCAATAAGAAGGTCCAAGGGATGCAGTAAACCTGAAGTGAAGCATCGTAATCTAAAAGTGGACTCACAGGAGAGGTTCAAATCATAGAAAGTTAGTGAGGCAGTCCTCTTGTACTTATGTCGGCATTGTGCATTTTGTATTAAATTCGGATGCATTTCTGTGTTTCATCGTTAATATGAAGGTCCAATGGATACAGTAAACCTGAAGTGAAGCATCGGAATCAAAAACTGGACTCACATACGAGGTTCAATTCACAGAAAGTTAGAGTGTCAGTCCTCTAGTACTTAAGTCGGCGATGTGCCTTTTGTATTAAATTCGCATGCAATTTCTGTGTTTCATCGTCAATAAGAAGGTCCAAGTGATACAGTAAACCTGAAGTGAAGCATCGGAATCTAAAACTTGACTCACAGGAGAGGTTCATAACATAGAAAGTTACAGTGTCAATCCACTTGTACTTAAGTCGGCATTGTGCCTTTCGTATTAAATTCGGATGTAATTTCTGTGTTTCATCGTCAATAAGAAGGGCCAAGGGATACAGTAAACCTGAAGTGAAGCATCGGAATTTAAAACTGGACTCACAGGAGAGGTTCAAATCATAGAAAGTTAGAGTGTCAGTCCTCTTGTACTTCAGTCGACATTGTGCTTTCTGTATTAAATTTGGATGCAATTTCTGTGTTTCATCGTCAATAAGAAGGTCCAAGGGATACAGTCAACCTGAAGTCAAGCATCGGAATCTAAAACTGGACTCACAGGAGAGGATCAAATCATAGAAAGGTAGAGTGTCAGTCCTCTTGTACTTCAGTCGGCATTGTGCCTTTTGTTTTAAATTCGGATGCAATTTCTGTGTTTCATCGTCAATAAGAGGGTCCAAGGGATACAGTAAACCTGGAGTGAAGCATCGGAATCTAATACTGGACTCACAGGAGAGGTTCAATTCATAGAAAGTTAGAGTGTCAGTCTTCTTGTACTTAAATTGGCATTGTGCATTTTGTATTATATTCAGATGCTATTACTGCTATTCATCGTCAATAAGAAGGTCCAAGGGATACAGTAAACCTGAAGTGAAGCATCGGAATCTAAAACTGGACTCACTGGAGAGGTTCAAATCATAGAAAGTTAGAGTGTCAGTCCTCTTGTACTTAAGTCGGCATTGTGCCTTTTGTATTACATTCGGATGCAATTTCTGTGTTTCACCGTCAATAAGAAGGTCCAAGGGATGCAGTAAACCTGAAGTGAAGCATCGTAATGTAAAAGTGGACTCACAAGAGAGGTTCAAATCATAGAAAGTTAGTGAGTCAGTCCTCTTGTACTTATGTCGGCATTGTGCATTTTGTATTAAATTCGGATGCGTTTCTGTGTTTCATCGTCAATATGGAGGTCCAACGGATACGGTAAACCTGAAGTGAAGCATCGGTATCAAAAACTGGACTCACATAAGAGGTTCAATTCACAGAAAGTTAGAGTGTCAGTCCTCTAGTACTTAAGTCGGCATTGTGCCTTTTGTATTAAATTCGCATGCAATTTCTGTGTTTCATCGTCAATAAGAAGGTCCAAGTGATACAGTAAACCTGAAGTGAAGCATCGGAATCTAAAATTGGACTCACAGGAGAGGTTCAAATCATAGAAAGTTAGAGTGTCAGTCCTCTAGTACTTAAGTCGGCATTGTGCCTTGTGTATTAAATTCGCATGCAATTTCTGTGTTTCATCGTCAATAAGAAGGTCCAAGTGATACAGTTAACCTGAAGTGGAGCATCGGAATCTAAAATTGGACTCACAGGAGACGTTCAAATCATAGAAAGTTAGAGTGTCAGTCCTCTTGTACTTAAGTCGGCATTGTGCCTTTTGTATTAAAATCGGATTTAATTTCTGTGTTTCATCGTCAATAAGAAGGTCCAAGGCATACAGTAAACCTGAAGTGAAGCATCGGAATCTAAAACTGGACTCACAGGAGAGGTTCATATCATAGAAAGTTAAAGTGTCAGTCCACTTGTACTTAAGTCGGCATTGTGCCTTTCGTATTAAATTCGGATGTAATTTCTGTGTTTCATCGTCAATAAGAAGGTCCAAGGGATACAGTAAACCTGAAGTGAAGCATCGGAATCTAAAACTGGACTCACAGGAGAGGTTCACATCATACAAAGTTAGAGTGTCAGTCCTCTTGTACTTAAGTCGACATTGTGCTTTCAGTATTAAATTCGGATGCAATTTCTGTGTTTCATCGTCAATTAGAAGGTCCAAGGGATACAGTAAACCTGAAGTGAAGCATCGGAATTTAAAACTGGACTCACAGGAGAGGTTCAAATCATAGAAAGTTAGAGTGTCAGTCCTCTTGTACTTAAGTCGACATTGTGCTTTCTGTATTAAATTTGGATGCAATTTCTGTGTTTCATCGTCAATTAGAAGGTCCAAGGGATACAGTAAACCTGAAGTGAAGCATCGTAATCTAAAAGTGGACTCACAGGAGAGGTTCAAATCATAGAAAGTTAGTGAGGCAGTCCTCTTGTACTTATGTCGGCATTGTGCATTTTGTATTAAATTCGGATGCATTTCTGTGTTTCATCGTTAATATGAAGGTCCAATGGATACAGTAAACCTGAAGTGAAGCATCGGAATCAAAAACTGGACTCACATACGAGGTTCAATTCACAGAAAGTTAGAGTGTCAGTCCTCTAGTACTTAAGTCGGCATTGTGCCTTTTGTATTAAATTCGCATGCAATTTCTGTGTTTCATCGTCAATAAGAAGGTCCAAGTGATACAGTAAACCTGAAGTGAAGCATCGGAATCTAAAACTTGACTCACAGGAGAGGTTCATAACATAGAAAGTTACAGTGTCAATCCACTTGTACTTAAGTCGGCATTGTGCCTTTCGTATTAAATTCGGATGTAATTTCTGTGTTTCATCGTCAATAAGAAGGGCCAAGGGATACAGTAAACCTGAAGTGAAGCATCGGAATTTAAAACTGGACTCACAGGAGAGGTTCAAATCATAGAAAGTTAGAGTGTCAGTCCTCTTGTACTTAAGTCGACATTGTGCTTTCTGTATTAAATTTGGATGCAATTTCTGTGTTTCATCGTCAATAAGAAGGTCCAAGGGATACAGTCAACCTGAAGTCAAGCATCGGAATCTAAAACTGGACTCACAGGAGAGGATCAAATCATAGAAAGGTAGAGTGTCAGTCCTCTTGTACTTCAGTCGGCATTGTGCCTTTTGTATTAAATTCGGATGCAATTTCTGTGTTTCATCGTCAATAAGAGGGTCCAAGGGATACAGTAAACCTGGAGTGAAGCATCGGAATCTAAAACTGGACTCACAGGAGAGGTTCAATTCATAGAAAGTTAGAGTGTCAGTCTTCTTGTACTTAAATTGGCATTGTGCATTTTGTATTATATTCAGATGCTATTACTGCTATTCATCGTCAATAAGAAGGTCCAAGGGATACAGTAAACCTGAAGTGAAGCATCGGAATCTAAAACTGGACTCACTGGAGAGGTTCAAATCATAGAAAGTTAGAGTGTCAGTCCTCTTGTACTTAAGTCGGCATTGTGCCTTTTGTATTACATTCGGATGCAATTTCTGTGTTTCACCGTCAATAAGAAGGTCCAAGGGATGCAGTAAACCTGAAGTGAAGCATCGTAATGTAAAAGTGGACTCACAAGAGAGGTTCAAATCATAGAAAGTTAGTGAGTCAGTCCTCTTGTACTTATGTCGGCATTGTGCATTTTGTATTAAATTCGGATGCGTTTCTGTGTTTCATCGTCAATATGGAGGTCCAACGGATACGGTAAACCTGAAGTGAAGCATCGGTATCAAAAACTGGACTCACATAAGAGGTTCAATTCACAGAAAGTTAGAGTGTCAGTCCTCTAGTACTTAAGTCGGCATTGTGCCTTTTGTATTAAATTCGCATGCAATTTCTGTGTTTCATCGTCAATAAGAAGGTCCAAGTGATACAGTAAACCTGAAGTGAAGCATCGGAATCTAAAATTGGACTCACAGGAGAGGTTCAAATCATAGAAAGTTAGAGTGTCAGTCCTCTAGTACTTAAGTCGGCATTGTGCCTTGTGTATTAAATTCGCATGCAATTTCTGTGTTTCATCGTCAATAAGAAGGTCCAAGTGATACAGTTAACCTGAAGTGGAGCATCGGAATCTAAAATTGGACTCACAGGAGACGTTCAAATCATAGAAAGTTAGAGTGTCAGTCCTCTTGTACTTAAGTCGGCATTGTGCCTTTTGTATTAAAATCGGATTTAATTTCTGTGTTTCATCGTCAATAAGAAGGTCCAAGGCATACAGTAAACCTGAAGTGAAGCATCGGAATCTAAAACTGGACTCACAGGAGAGGTTCATATCATAGAAAGTTAAAGTGTCAGTCCACTTGTACTTAAGTCGGCATTGTGCCTTTCGTATTAAATTCGGATGTAATTTCTGTGTTTCATCGTCAATAAGAAGGTCCAAGGGATACAGTAAACCTGAAGTGAAGCATCGGAATCTAAAACTGGACTCACAGGAGAGGTTCACATCATACAAAGTTAGAGTGTCAGTCCTCTTGTACTTAAGTCGACATTGTGCTTTCAGTATTAAATTCGGATGCAATTTCTGTGTTTCATCGTCAATTAGAAGGTCCAAGGGATACAGTAAACCTGAAGTGAAGCATCGGAATTTAAAACTGGACTCACAGGAGAGGTTCAAATCATAGAAAGTTAGAGTGTCAGTCCTCTTGTACTTAAGTCGACATTGTGCTTTCTGTATTAAATTTGGATGCAATTTCTGTGTTTCATCGTCAATAAGAAGGTCCAAGGGATACAGTCAACCTGAAGTCAAGCATCGGAATCTAAAACTGGACTCACAGGAGAGGATCAAATCATAGAAAGGTAGAGTGTCAGTCCTCTTGTACTTCAGTCGGCATTGTGCCTTTTGTATTAAATTCGGATGCAATTTCTGTGTTTCATCGTCAATAAGAAGGTCCAAGGGATACAGTCAACCTGAAGTCAAGCATCGGAATCTAAAACTGGACTCACAGGAGAGGATCAAATCATAGAAAGGTAGAGTGTCAGTCCTCTTGTACTTCAGTCGGCATTGTGCCTTTTGTATTAAATTCGGATGCAATTTCTGTGTTTCATCGTCAATAAGAGGGTCCAAGGGATACAGTAAACCTGGAGTGAAGCATCGGAATCTAAAACTGGACTCACAGGAGAGGTTCAATTCATAGAAAGTTAGAGTGTCAGTCTTCTTGTACTTAAATTGGCATTGTGCATTTTGTATCATATTCAGATGCTATTACTGCTATTCATCGTCAATAAGAAGGTCCAAGGGATACAGTAAACCTGAAGTGAAGCATCGGAATCTAAAGCTGGACTCACTGGAGAGGTTCAAATCATAGAAAGTTAGAGTGTCAGTCCTCTTGTACTTAAGTCGGCATTGTGCCTTTTGTATTACATTCGGATGCAATTTCTGTGTTTCACCGTCAATAAGAAGGTCCAAGGGATGCAGTAAACCTGAAGTGAAGCATCGTAATGTAAAAGTGGACTCACAAGAGAGGTTCAAATCATAGAAAGTTAGTGAGTCAGTCCTCTTGTACTTATGTCGGCATTGTGCATTTTGTATTAAATTCGGATGCGTTTCTGTGTTTCACCGTCAATATGGAGGTCCAACGGATACGGTAAACCTGAAGTGAAGCATCGGTATCAAAAACTGGACTCACATAAGAGGTTCAATTCACAGAAAGTTAGAGTGTCAGTCCTCTAGTACTTAAGTCGGCATTGTGCCTTTTGTATTAAATTCGCATGCAATTTCTGTGTTTCATCGTCAATAAGAAGGTCCAAGTGATACAGTAAACCTGAAGTGAAGCATCGGAATCTAAAATTGGACTCACAGGAGAGGTTCAAATCATAGAAAGTTAGAGTGTCAGTCCTCTAGTACTTAAGTCGGCATTGTGCCTTGTGTATTAAATTCGCATGCAATTTCTGTGTTTCATCGTCAATAAGAAGGTCCAAGTGATACAGTTAACCTGAAGTGGAGCATCGGAATCTAAAATTGGACTCACAGGAGACGTTCAAATCATAGAAAGTTAGAGTGTCAGTCCTCTTGTACTTAAGTCGGCATTGTGCCTTTTGTATAAAAATCGGATTTAATTTCTGTGTTTCATCGTCAATAAGAAGGTCCAAGGCATACAGTAAACCTGAAGTGAAGCATCGGAATCTAAAACTGGACTCACAGGAGAGGTTCATATCATAGAAAGTTAAAGTGTCAGTCCACTTGTACTTAAGTCGGCATTGTGCCTTTCGTATTAAATTCGGATGTAATTTCTGTGTTTCATCGTCAATAAGAAGGTCCAAGGGATACAGTAAACCTGAAGTGAAGCATCGGAATCTAAAACTGGACTCACAGGAGAGGTTCACATCATACAAAGTTAGAGTGTCAGTCCTCTTGTACTTAAGTCGACATTGTGCTTTCAGTATTAAATTCGGATGCAATTTCTGTGTTTCATCGTCAATTAGAAGGTCCAAGGGATACAGTAAACCTGAAGTGAAGCATCGGAATCTAAAACTGGACTCACAGGAGAGATTCAAATCATAGAAAGTTAGAGTGTCAGTCTTCTTGTACTTAAATTGGCATTGTGCATTTTGTATTATATTCGGATGCTATTTCTGCGTTTCATCGTCAATAAGAAGGTCCAAGGGATACATTAAACCTGAAGTGAAGCATCGGAATCTAAAACTGGATTCACAGGAGAGGTTCAACTCATAGAAAGTTAGAGTGTCAGTCCTCTTGTACTTAAGTCGGCATTGTGCCTTTTGTATTAAATTCGGATGCAATTTCTGTGTTTCATCGTCAATAAGAAGGTCCAAGGGATGCAGTAAACCTGAAGTGAAGCATCGTAATCTAAAAGTGGACTCACAGGAGAGGTTCAAATCATAGAAAGTTAGTGAGGCAGTCCTCTTGTACTTATGTCGGCATTGTGCATTTTGTATTAAATTCGGATGCATTTCTGTGTTTCATCGTTAATATGAAGGTCCAATGGATACAGTAAACCTGAAGTGAAGCATCGGAATCAAAAACTGGACTCACATACGAGGTTCAATTCACAGAAAGTTAGAGTGTCAGTCCTCTAGTACTTAAGTCGGCATTGTGCCTTTTGTATTAAATTCGCATGCAATTTCTGTGTTTCATCGTCAATAAGAAGGTCCAAGTGATACAGTAAACCTGAAGTGAAGCATCGGAATCTAAAATTGGACTCACAGGAGACGTTCAAATCATAGAAAGTTAGAGTGTCAGTCCTCTTGTACTTAAGTCGGCATTGTGCCTTTTGTATTAAAATCGGATTCAATTTCTGTGTTTCATCGTCAATAAGAAGGTCCAAGGCATACAGTAAACCTGAAGTGAAGCATCGGAATCAAAAACTGGACTCACAGGAGGGGTTCATATCATAGAAAGTTACAGTGTCAGTCTACTTGTACTGAAGTCGGCATTGTGCCTCTCGTATTAAACTCGGATGTAATTTCTGTGTTTCATCGTCAATAAGAAGGTCCAAGGGATACAGTAAATTTGAAATGAAGCATCGGAATCTAAAACTGGACTCACAGGAGAGGTTCAAATCATAGAAAGTTAGAGTGTCAGTCCTCTTGTACTTAAGTCGGCATTGTGCTTTCAGTATTAAATTCGGATGCAATTTCTGTGTTTCATCGTCAATTAGAAGGTCCAAGGGATACAGTAAACCTGAAGTGAAGCATCGGAATCTAAAACTGGACTCACAGGAGAGGTTCAAATCATAGAAAGTTAGAGTGTCAGTCTTCTTGTACTTAAATTGGCATTGTGCATTTTGTATTATATTCGGATGCTATTTCTGCGTTTCATCGTCAATAAGAAGGTCCAAGGGATACACTAAACCTGAAGTGAAGCATCGGAATTTAAAACTGGATTCACAGGAGAGGTTCAACTCATAGGAAGTTAGAGTGTCAGTCCTCTTGTACTTAAGTCGGCATTGTGCCTTTTGTATTAAATTCGGATGCAATTTCTGCGTTTCATAGTCAAAAAGAAGGTCCAAGGGATACAGTACTCCTGGAGTGAAGCATCGGAATCTAAAACTGGACTCACAGGAGAGGTTCAAGTCATAGATAGTTAGAGCGTCAGTCCTCTTGTACTTAAGTCGGCATTGTGCCTTTTGTATTAAATTCGGATGCAATTTCAGTGCTTCATCGTCAATAAGAAGGTCCAAGGTTTACAGTAAACCTGAAGTGAAGCATCGGAATCTAAAACTGGACTCCCAATAGACCTTGAAATCATTGAAAGTTAGAGTGCCTGTCCTCTTGTACTTATGTCGGCATTGTGCCTTTTGTAATACATTCGGATGCAATTTCTGTGTTTCATCGTCAATAAGAAGGCCCAAGGGATACAGTAAACCTGAAGTGAAGCATCGGAATCTAAAACTGGACTCCCAAGAGAGGTTCATATCATAGACAGTTAGTGTGTCAGTCCTCTTGTACTTAATTCGGCATTCTGCCTTTCGTATTAAATTCGGGTGCAATTTGTGTGTTTCATCATTAATAAGAAAGTCCAAGGGATACAGTAATCCTGAAGTGAAGAATCGAAACCTAAAACATGATTTACAGGAGTGGTTCAAATCATAGAGTGTTACAGTGTCAGTTCTCTTGTACTTAAGTCGGCATTGTGCCTTTTGTATTACATTCGGATGCAATTTCTGTGTTTCACCGTCAATAAGAAGGTCCAAGGGATACAGTAAACCTGAAGTGAAGCATCGTAATCTAAAAGTGGACTCACAGGAGAGGTTCAAATCATAGAAAGTTAGTGAGTCAGTCCTCTTGTACTTATGTCGGCATTGTGCATTTTGTATTAAATTCGGATGCGTTTCTGTGTTTCATCGTCAATATGAAGGTCCAATGGATACAGTAAACCTGAAGTGAAGCATCGGAATCTAAAACTGGACTCACAGGAGAGGTTCATATCATAGAAAGTTACAGTGTCAGTCCACTTGTACTTAAGTCGGCATTGTGCCTTTCGTATTAAATTCGGATGTAATTTCTGTGTTTCATCGTCAATAAGAAGGTCCAAGGGATAAAGTAAACCTGCAGTGAAGCATCGGAATCTAAAACTGGACTCACAGGAGAGGTTCAAATCATAGAAAGTTAGAGTGTCAGTCTTCTTGTACTTAAATTGGCATTGTGCATTTTGTATTATATTCGGATGCTATTTCTGCGTTTCATCGTCAATAAGAAGGTCCAAGGGATACAGTAAACCTGAAGTGAAGCATCGGAATCTATAACTGGACTCACAGGAGAGGTTCAAATCATAGAAAGTTAGAGTGTCAGTCCTCTTGTACTTAAGTCGGCATTGTGCCTTTTGTATTAAATTCGGATGCAATTTCTGTGTTTCATCGTCAATAAGAACGTCCAAGGGATGCAGTAAACCTGAAGTGAAGCATCGTAATCTAAAAGTGGACTCACAGGGGAGGTTCAAATCATAGAAAGTTAGTGAGTCAGTCCTCTTGTACTTATGTCGGCATTGTGCATTTTGTATTAAATTCGGATGCGTTTCTGTGTTTCATCGTTAATATGAAGGTCCAATGGATACAGTAAACCTGAAGTGAAGCATCGGAATCAAAAACTGGACTCACATAATAGGTTCAATTCACAGAAAGTTAGAGTGTCAGTCCTCTAGTACTTAAGTCGGCATTGTGCCTTTTGTATTAAATTCGCATGCAATTTCTGTGTTTCATCGTCAATAAGAAGGTCCAAGTAATACAGTAAACCTGAAGTGAAGCATCGGAATCTAAAATTGGACTCACAGGAGACGTTCAAATCATAGAAAGTTAGAGTGTCACTCTACTTGTACTTAAGTCGGCATTGTGCCTCTCGTATTAAACTCGGATGTAATTTCTGTGTTTCATCGTCAATAAGAAGGTCCAAGGGAGACAGTAAATTTGAAATGAAGCATCGGAATAAAAACTGTACTCACATAAGAGGTTCAATTCATAGAAAGTTAGAGTGTCAGTCCTCTTGTACTTAAGTCGGCATTGTGCTTTTGCATTAAATTCGGATGCTATTTCTGCGTTTCATTGTCAAAAAGAAGGTCCAAGGGATACAGTAAGCCTGGAGTGAAGCATCGGAATCTAAAACTGGACTCACAGGAGAGGTTCAAGTCATAGAAAGTTAGAGTGTCAGTCCTCTTGTACTTAAGTCGGCATTGTGCCTTTTGTATTAAATTCGGATGCAATTTCAGTGCTTCATCGTCAATAAGAAGGTCCAAGGTTTACAGTAAACCTGAAGTGAAGCATCAGAATCTAAAACTGGACTCACAATAGACCTTGAAATCATTGAAAGTTAAAGTGCCAGTCCTCTTGTACTTAAATCGGCATTGTGCCTTTTGTAATAAATTCGGATGCAATTTCTGTGTTTCATCGTCAATAAGAAGGCCCAAGGGATACAGTAAACCTGAAGTGAAGCATCGGAATCTAAAACTGGACTCTCAAGAGAGGTTCATACAATAGACAGTTAGTGTGTCAGTAATCTTGTACTTAATTCGGCATTGTGCCTTTCGTATTAAATTCGGGTGCAATTTGTGTGTTTCATCATTATTAAGAAAGTCCAAGGGATACAGTAAACCTGAAATGATGCATCGGAATCTAAAACTGGACTCACAGGAGAGGTTCAAATCATTGAAAGTTAGAGTGTCAATCCTCTTTTACTTAAGTCGCCATTGTGGCTTTTGAATTAAATTCGGATGCAATTTCTGTGTTTCATCGTCAATATGAAGGACCAAGGGATACACTAAACCTGAAGTAAAGCATCAGAATCTAAAACTAGACTCACAGGAGAGGTTCAAACCATAGAAAGTTAGAGAGTCAGCCCTCTTGTACTTATGTCGGCATTGTGCCTTTTGTATTAAATTCGGATGCAATTTCTGTGTTTCATTGTCAATAAAAAGGTCCAAGGGATACAGTAGACCCTAAAGTGAAGCATCGGAATCTAAAACTGGATTCACAGGAGAGGTTCAAATCATAGAAAGGTAGAGTGTCAGTCCTCTTGTACGTAAGTCGACATTGTGGCTTCTGTATTAAATTCGGATGCAATTTCTGTGTTTCATCGTCAATACGTAGGTCCAAGGGATACAGTCAACCTGATGTGAAGCATCGGAATCTAAAACCGGACTCACAGGAGAGGTTCAAATCATAGAAAGTTAAAGTGTCAGTCCTCTTTTACTTAAGTCGGCATTGTGCCTTTTGTATTCAATTCGGATGCAATTTCTGTGTTTTATCGTCAATAGGAAAGTCCGAGGGAAACAGTAAATATGAAGTCAAGCATCGGAACCTAAAACTGGACTCACAGGAGAGGTTCAAATCATAGAAAGGTAGAGTGTCAGTCCTCTTGTACTTAAGTCGGCATTGTGCCTTTTGTATTAAATTCGCATGCAATTTCTGTGTTTCATCGTCAATAAGAAGGTCCAAGGGATACAGTAAACCTGGAGTGAAGCATCGGAATCTAAAACTGGACTCACAGGAGAGGTTCAAATCATAGAAAGTTAGAGTGTCAGTCCTCTTGTAATTAAGTCGGCATTGTGCCTTTTGTATTAAATTCGGATGCAATATCTGTGCTTCACCGTCAATAACAAGGTCCAAGGTATACAGTAAACCTGAAGCGAAGCATCGGAATCTAAAACTGGACTCACAGGAGAGGTTCAAATCATAGAAAATTAGAGTGTCAGTCTTCTTGTACTTAAATTGGCATTGTGCATTTTGTATTATATTCGGATGCTATTTCTGCGTTTCATCGTCAATAAGAAGGTCCAAGGGATACAGTAAACCTGAAGTGAAGCATCGGAATCTAAAACTGGACTCACAGGAAAGGTTCAAATCATAGAAAGTTAGAGTGTCAGTCCTCTTGTACTTATGTCGCCATTGTGCCTTTTGTATTAAATTCGGATGCAATTTCTGTGTTTCATCGTCAATAAGAAGGTCCAAGTGATGCAGTGAACCTGAAGTGAAGCATCGGAAATTAAAACTGGACTCACAGGAGAGGTTCAAATCATAGAAAGTTAGAGAGTCAGTCCTCTTGTACCTATGTCGGCACTGTGCATTTTGTATTAAATTCGGATGCGTTTCTGTGTTTCATCGTCAATATGAAGGTCCAAGTGATACAGTAAACCTGAAGTGAAGCATCGGAATCTAAAATTGGACTCACAGGAGACGTTCAAATCATAGAAAGATAGAGTGTCAGTCCTCTTGTACTTAAGTCGGCATTGTGCCCTTTGTATTAAATTCGGATGCAATTTCTGTGATTCATCGTCAATAAGAAGATCTAAGGGATGCAGTAAACCTGAAGTGAAGCGTCGGAATCTAAAACCGGACTCCCAGGAGGGGTTCAAATCATAGGAAGTTGGAGTGTCAGTCCTCTTGGACTTAAGTCGGCATTGTTCCTTTTGTATTAAAATCGGATTCCATTTCTATGTTTCATCGTCAACAAGAAGGTCCAAGGGATACAGTAAACCTGAATTGAAGCATCGGAATCTAAAACTGGACTCACAGGAGAGGTTCATATCATAGAAAGTTACAGTGTCAGTCCACTTGTACTTTAGTCGGCATTGTGCCTTTCGTATTAAATTCGGATGTAATTTCTGTGTATCATCGTCAATAAGAAGGTCCAAGGGATACAGTAATCCCAAAGTGAAGCATCGGAATCTAAAACTGGACTCACTGGAGAGGTTCAAATCATAGAAAGTTAGTGTGTCAGTCCTCTTGTACTTAAGTCGACATTGTGCTTTCTGTATTAAATTCGGATGCAATATCTGTGTTTCATCGTCAATAAGAAGGTCCAAGGGATACAGTCAACCTGAAGTGAAGCATCGGAATCTAAATCAGGACTCACAGGAGAGGTTCAAATCATAGAAAGTTAGAGTGTCAGTCCTCTTTTACTTAAGTCGGCATTGTGCCTTTTGTATTAAATTCGGATGCAATCTCTGTGCTTCATCTTCAAAAAGAAGGTCCAAGGTATACAGTAAACCTGAAGTGATGCATCGGAATCTAAAACTGGACTCACAGGAGAGGTTCAAATCATAGAAAGTTACAGTGTCAGTCCTCATGTACGTAAGTCGGCATTGAGCATTTTGTATTACATTCGGATGCTATTTCTGTGTTTCATCGTCAATAAGAAGGTCCAAGGGATACAGTAAACCTGAAATGATGCATCGGAATCTAAAACTGGACTCACAGGAGAGGTTCAAATCATAGAAAGTTAGAGTGTCAATCTTCTTTTACTTAAGTCGCCATTGTGGCTTTTGAATTAAATTCGGATGCAATTTCTGTGTTTCATCGTCAATAAGAAGGACCAAGGGATACACTAAACCTGAAGTAAAGCATCAGAAACTAAAACTAGACTCACAGGAGAGGTTCAAATCATAGAAAGATAGAGTGTCAGTCCTCTTGTACGTAAGTCGACATTGTGCCTTCTGTACTAAATTCGGATGCAATTTCTGTGTTTCATCGTCAATACGTAGGTCCAAGGGATACAGTCAACCTGATGTGAAGCATCGGAATCTAAAACCGGACTCACAGGAAAGGTTCAAATCATAGAAAGTTAGAGTGTCAGTCCTCTTTTACTTAAGTCGGCATTGTGCCTTTTGTATTCAATTCGGATGCAATTTCTGTGTTTTATCGTCAATACGAAAGTCCGAGGGAAACAGTAAACATGAAGTCAAGCATCGGAACCTAAAACTGTACTCACAGGAGAGGTTCAAATCATAGAAAGGTAGAGTGTCAGTCCTCTTGTACTTAAGTCGGCATTGTACATTTTGTATTAAATTCGCATGCAATTTCTGTGTTTCATCGTCAATAAGAAGGTCCAAGGGATACAGTAAAAATGGAGTGAAGCATCGGAATCTAAAACTGGACTCACAGGAGAGGTTCAAATCATAGAAAGTTAGAGTGTCAGTACTCTAGTACTTAAGTCGGCATTGTGCATTTTGTATTATATTCGCATGCAATTTCTGTGTTTCATCGTCAATAAGAAGGTCCAAGTGATACAGTAAACCTGAAGTGAAGCATCGGAATCTAAATCAGGACTCACAGGAGAGGTTCAAATCATAGAAAGTTAGAGTGTCAGTCCTCTTTTACTTAAGTCCGCATTGTGATTTTCGAATTCAATTCGGATGCAATTTCTGTGTTTCATCGTCAATACGAAGGTCCAAGGGAAACAGTAAACCTTGAGTGAAGCATTGGAATCCTAAACTGGACTCACAGGAGAGGTTCAAATCATAGAAAGTTAGAGTGTCAGTCCTCTTGTACTTAAGACGGCATTGTACTTCTTCTATTAAATTCGGATGCAATTTCTGTGTTTCATCGTCAATAAGAAGGTCCAAGGGATATTGTAAACCTGAAGTGAAGCATCGGAATCTAAAACTAAACTCACAGAAGAGGTTTAAATCATAGGAAGTTAGAGTGTCAGTCCTCTTGTACTTAAGTCGGCATTGTGCCTTTTGTATTAAATTCGGATGCAATCTCTGTGCTTCATCGTCAAAAAGAAGGTCCAAGGTATACAGTAAACCTGAAGTGATGCATCGGAATCTAAAACTGGACTCACAGGAAAGGTTCAAATCATAGAAAGTTAGAGTGTCAGTCCTCTTTTACTTAAGTCGCCATTGTACCTTTTGAATTAAATTCGGATGCAATTTCTGTGTTTCATCGTCAATACGTAGGACCAAGGGATACAGTCAACCTAAAGTGAAGCATTGGAATCTGAAACAGGACTCACAGGAGAGGTTCAAATCATAGAAAGTTAGAGTGTCAGTCCTCTTTTACTTAAGTCGGCATTGTGCCTTTTGTATTCAATTCGGATGCAATTTCTGTGTTTTATCGTCAATACGAAAGTCCAAGGGAAACAGTAAACATGACGTCAAGCATCGGAATCTAAAACTGGACTCACAGGAGAGGTTCAAATCATAGAAAGGTAGAGTGTCAGTCCTCTTGTACTTAAGTCGGCATTGTGCCTTTTGTATTAAATTCGGATGGAATTTCTGTGTTTCATCGTCAATAAGAAGGTCCAAGGGATACAGTAAACCTGGAGTGAAGCATCGGAACCTAAAACTGGACTCACAGGAGAGGTTCAAATCATAGAAAGTTAGAGTGTCAGTCCTCATGTAATTAAGTCGGCATTGTGCCTTTTGTATTAAATTCGGATGCAATATCTGTGCTTCATCGTCAATAACAAGGTCCAAGGTATACAGTAAACGTGAAGCGAAGCATCGGAATCTAAAACTGGACTCACAGGAGAGGTTCAAACATAGAAAATTAGAGTGCCAGTCTTCTTGTACTTAAATTGGCATTGTGCATTTTGTATTATATTCGGATGCTATTTCTGCGTTTCATCGTCAATAAGAAGGTCCAAGGGATACAGTAAACCTGAAGTGAAGCATCGGAATCTAAAACTGGACTCACAGGAAAGGTTCAAATCATAGAAAGTTAGAGTGTCAGTCCTCTTGTACTTATGCCGGCATTGTGCCTTTTGTATTAAATTTGGATGCCATTTCTGTGTTTCATCGTCAATAAGAAGGTCCGAGGGATGCAGTGAACCTGAACTGAAGCATCGGAAATTAAAACTGGACTCACAGGAGAGGTTCAAAAAATAGAAAGTTAGAGAGTCAGTCCTCTTGTACTTATGTCGGCATTGTGCATTTTGTATTAAATTCGGATGCGTTTCTGTGTTTCATCGTCAATATGAAGGTCCAATGGATACAGTAAACCTGAAGTGAAGCATCGGAATCAAAAACTGGACTCACTTAAGAGGTTCAAATCATAGAAAGTTAGAGTGTCAGTCCTCTAGTAATTAAGTCGGCATTGTGCCTTTTGTATTAAATTCGCATGCAATTTCTGTGTTTCATCGTCAATAAGAAGGTCCAAGTGATACAGTAAACCTGAAGTGAAGCATCGGAATCTAAAATTGGACTCACAGGAGACGTTCTAATCATAGAAAGATAGAGTGTCAGTCCTCTTGTACTTAAGTCGGCATTGTGCCTTTTGAATTAAATTCGGATGCAATTTCTGTGATTCACCGTCAATAAGAAGGTCCAAGGGATGCAGTAAACCTGAAGTGAAGCATCGGAATCTAAAACCGGACTCCAAGGAGAGGTTCAAATCATAGAAAGTTAGAGTGTCAGTCCTCTTGGACTTAAGTCGGCATTGTTCCTTTTGTATTAAAATCGGATTCAATTTCTGTGTTTCATCGTCAATAAGAAGGTCCAAGGGATACAGTAAACCTGAAGTGAAGCATCAAAATCTAAAACTGGACTCACAGGAGAGGTTCACATCATAGAAAGTTACAGTGTCAGTCCACTTGTACTTAAGTCGGCATTGTGCCTTTCGTATTAAATTCGGATGTAATTTCTGTGTTTCATCGTCAATAAGAAGGTCCAAGGGATACAGTAAACCTGAAGTGAAGCATCGGAATCTAAAACTGGACTCACAGGAGAGGTTCAAATCGTAGAAAGTTAGAGTGTCAGTCCTCTTGTACTTAAGTCGGCATTGTGCCTTTTGTATTAAATCCAGATGCAATTTCTGTGTTTCATCGTCAATATGAAGGTCCAAGGGATACAGTAAACCTGAAATGAAGCATCGGAATCTAAAACTGGACTCACAGGAGAGGTTCAAATCATAGAATGTTAGAGTCCTCTTTTACTTAAGTCGGCATTGTGGCTTTTGAATTAAATTCGGATGTAATTTCTGTGTTTCATCGTCAATAAGAAGGTCCAAGGGATACAGTAAACCCAAAGTGAAGCATCGGAAACTAAAACTGGACTCACAGGAGAGATTCAAATCATAGAAAGTTATAGTGTCAGTCCTCTTGTACTTAAGTCGACATTGTGCTTTCTGTATTATATTCGGATGCAATATCTGTGTTTCATCGTCAATAAGAAGGTCCAAGTGATACAGTCAACCTGAAGTGATGCATCGGAACCTTAAACAGGACTCACAGGAGAGGTTCAAATCATAGAAAGTTAGAGTGTCAGTCCTCTTTTACTTAAATCCGCATTGTGATTTTTGTATTGAATTCGGATGCAATTTCTGTGTTTCATCGTCAATACGAGGGTCCAAGGGAAATAGTAAACCTGAAGTGAAGCATCGGAAATTAAAACTGACTCACAGGAGAGGTTCAAATCATAGAAAGTTAGTGAGTCAATCCTCTTGTACTGAAGTCGGCATTGTGCCTTTTGTATTAAATTCAGATGCAATTTCTGTGTTTCATTGTCAACAAGATGGTCCAAGGGATACAGTAAACCTGGAGTGAGGCATCGGAATCTAAAACTGGACTCACAGGAGAGGTTCAAATCATAGAAAGTTAGAGTGTCAGTCCTCTTGTAATTAAGTCGGCATTGTGCCTTTTGTATTATATTCGGATGCAATTTCTGTGCTTCATCGTCAATAACAAGGTCCAAGGTATACAGTAAACCTGAACTGAAGCATCGGAATCTAAAACTGGACTCACAGGAGACGTTCAATTCATAGAAAATTAGAGTGTCAGTCTTCCTGTACTTAAATTGGCATTGTGCCTTTTGTATTAAATTCGCATGCAATTTCTGTGTTTCATCGTCAATAAGAAGGTCCAAGGGATACAGTAAATCCAAAGTGTAGCATCGCAATCTAAAACTGGTCTAACAGGAGAGGTTCAAAACATAGAAAGTTAGAGTGTCAGTCCTCTTGTACTTAAGTCGGCATTGTGCCTCTTGTATCAAATTCGGATGCAATTTCTGTGTTTCATCGTCAATAAGATGGTCCATGGGATACAGTCAACCCGAAGTGTAGCACCAAAATCTAAAACATGACTCACAGGAGTGGTTCAAATCATAGAATGTTACAGTGTCAGTTCTCTTGTACTTAATTCGGCGTTGTGCCTTTTGTATTCAATTCGGATGCAATTTCTGTGTCTCATCGTCAATAAGAAGGTCCAAGGGATACAGTAAACCTGGAGTGAAGCATTGGAATCCAAAACTGAACTCACGGGAGAGGTTTAAATCATAGATAGTTAGAGTGTCAGTCCTATTGTACTTAAGACGGCATTGTACTTCTTCTATCAAATTCGGATGCAATTTCTGTATTTCATCGTCAATAAGAAGGTCCAAGGGACACTGTAAACCTGAAGTGAAGCATCGGAATCTAAAACCAAACTCACAGAAGAGGTTCAAATCATAGGAAGTTAGAGTGTCAGTCCTCTTGTACTTAAGTCGGCATTGTGCCTTTTGTATTAAATTCGGATGCAATCTCTGTGCTTCACTGTCAAAAAGAAGGTCCAAGGTATACAGTAAACCTGAAGTGAAGCATCGGAATCTAATACTAGACTCACACGAGAGGTTCAAATCATAGAAAGTTAGAGTGTCAGTCTTCTTGTACTTAAATTGGCATAGTGCATTTTGTATTATATTCGGATGCTATTTCTGCGTTTCATCGTCAATAAGAAGGTCCAAGGGATACAGTAAACCTGAAGTGAAGCATCGGAATCTAAAACTGGACTCACAGGAAAGGTTCAAATCATAGAAAGTTAGAGTGTCAGTCCTCTTGTACTTATGCCGGCATTGTGCCTTTTGTATTAAATTTGGATGCCATTTCTGTGTTTCATCGTCAATAAGAAGGTCCGAGGGATGCAGTGAACCTGAACTGAAGCATCGGAAATTAAAACTGGACTCACAGGAGAGGTTCAAAAAATAGAAAGTTAGAGAGTCAGTCCTCTTGTACTTATGTCGGCATTGTGCATTTTGTATTAAATTCGGATGCGTTTCTGTGTTTCATCGTCAATATGAAGGTCCAATGGATACAGTAAACCTGAAGTGAAGCATCGGAATCAAAAACTGGACTCACTTAAGAGGTTCAAATCATTGAAAGTTAGAGTGTCAGTCCTCTAGTAATTAAGTCGGCATTGTGCCTTTTGTATTAAATTCGCATGCAATTTCTGTGTTTCATCGTCAATAAGAAGGTCCAAGTGATACAGTAAACCTGAAGTGAAGCATCGGAATCTAAAATTGGACTCACAGGAGACGTTCTAATCATAGAAAGATAGAGTGTCAGTCCTCTTGTACTTAAGTCGGCATTGTGCCTTTTGAATTAAATTCGGATGCAATTTCTGTGATTCACCGTCAATAAGAAGGTCCAAGGGATGCAGTAAACCTGAAGTGAAGCATCGGAATCTAAAACCGGACTCCAAGGAGAGGTTCAAATCATAGAAAGTTAGAGTGTCAGTCCTCTTGGACTTAAGTCGGCATTGTTCCTTTTGTATTAAAATCGGATTCAATTTCTGTGTTTCATCGTCAATAAGAAGGTCCAAGGGATACAGTAAACCTGAAGTGAAGCATCAAAATCTAAAACTGGACTCACAGGAGAGGTTCATATCATAGAAAGTTACAGTGTCAGTCCACTTGTACTTAAGTCGGCATTGTGCCTTTCGTATTAAATTCGGATGTAATTTCTGTGTTTCATCGTCAATAAGAAGGTCCAAGGGATACAGTAAACCTGAAGTGAAGCATCGGAATCTAAAACTGGACTCACAGGAGAGGTTCAAATCGTAGAAAGTTAGAGTGTCAGTCCTCTTGTACTTAAGTCGGCATTGTGCCTTTTGTATTAAACCCAGATGCAATTTCTGTGTTTCATCGTCAATATGAAGGTCCAAGGGATACAGTAAACCTGAAATGAAGCATCGGAATCTAAAACTGGACTCACAGGAGAGGTTCAAATCATAGAAAGTTAGAGTCCTCTTTTACTTAAGTCGGCATTGTGGCTTTTGAATTAAATTCGGATGTAATTTCTGTGTTTCATCGTCAATAAGAAGGTCCAAGGGATACAGTAAACCCAAAGTGAAGCATCGGAAACTAAAACTGGACTCACAGGAGAGATTCAAATCATAGAAAGTTATAGTGTCAGTCCTCTTGTACTTAAGTCGACATTGTGCTTTCTGTATTATATTCGGATGCAATATCTGTGTTTCATCGTCAATAAGAAGGTCCAAGTGATACAGTCAACCTGAAGTGATGCATCGGAACCTTAAACAGGACTCACAGGAGAGGTTCAAATCATAGAAAGTTAGAGTGTCAGTCCTCTTTTACTTAAATCCGCATTGTGATTTTTGTATTGAATTCGGATGCAATTTCTGTGTTTCATCGTCAATACGAGGGTCCAAGGGAAATAGTAAACCTGAAGTGAAGCATCGGAAATTAAAACTGACTCACAGGAGAGGTTCAAATCATAGAAAGTTAGTGAGTCAATCCTCTTGTACTGAAGTCGGCATTGTGCCTTTTGTATTAAATTCAGATGCAATTTCTGTGTTTCATTGTCAACAAGATGGTCCAAGGGATACAGTAAACCTGGAGTGAGGCATCGGAATCTAAAACTGGACTCACAGGAGAGGTTCAAATCATAGAAAGTTAGAGTGTCAGTCCTCTTGTAATTAAGTCGGCATTGTGCCTTTTGTATTATATTCGGATGCAATTTCTGTGCTTCATCGTCAATAACAAGGTCCAAGGTATACAGTAAACCTGAACTGAAGCATCGGAATCTAAAACTGGACTCACAGGAGACGTTCAATTCATAGAAAATTAGAGTGTCAGTCTTCCTGTACTTAAATTGGCATTGTGCCTTTTGTATTAAATTCGCATGCAATTTCTGTGTTTCATCGTCAATAAGAAGGTCCAAGGGATACAGTAAATCCAAAGTGTAGCATCGGAATCTAAAACTGGTCTAACAGGAGAGGTTCAAAACATAGAAAGTTAGAGTGTCAGTCCTCTTGTACTTAAGTCGGCATTGTGCCTCTTGTATCAAATTCGGATGCAATTTCTGTGTTTCATCGTCAATAAGATGGTCCATGGGATACAGTCAACCCGAAGTGTAGCACCAAAATCTAAAACATGACTCACAGGAGTGGTTCAAATCATAGAATGTTACAGTGTCAGTTCTCTTGTACTTAATTCGGCGTTGTGCCTTTTGTATTCAATTCGGATGCAATTTCTGTGTCTCATCGTCAATAAGAAGGTCCAAGGGATACAGTAAACCTGGAGTGAAGCATTGGAATCCAAAACTGAACTCACGGGAGAGGTTTAAATCATAGATAGTTAGAGTGTCAGTCCTATTGTACTTAAGACGGCATTGTACTTCTTCTATTAAATTCGGATGCAATTTCTGTATTTCATCGTCAATAAGAAGGTCCAAGGGACACTGTAAACCTGAAGTGAAGCATCGGAATCTAAAACCAAACTCACAGAAGAGGTTCAAATCATAGGAAGTTAGAGTGTCAGTCCTCTTGTACTTAAGTCGGCATTGTGCCTTTTGTATTAAATTCGGATGCAATCTCTGTGCTTCACTGTCAAAAAGAAGGTCCAAGGTATACAGTAAACCTGAAGTGAAGCATCGGAATCTAATACTAGACTCACACGAGAGGTTCAAATCATAGAAAGTTAGAGTGTCAGTCTTCTTGTACTTAAATTGGCATAGTGCATTTTGTATTATATTCGGATGCTATTTCTGCGTTTCATCGTCAATAAGAAGGTCCAAGGGATACAGTAAACCTGAAATGATGCATCGGAATCTAAAACTGGACTCACAGGAGAGGTTCAAATAATAGAAAGTTAGAGTGTCACTCCTCTTTTACTTAAGTCACCATTGTGCCTTTTGAATTAAATTCGGATGCAACTTCTGTGTTTCATCGTCAATAAGAAGGACTAAGGGAAACACTAAACCTGAAGTGAAGCATCAGGATCTAAAACTGGACTCACAGGAGAGGTTCTAATCATAGAAAGTTAGTGAGTCAGTCCTCTTGTACTTATGTCGGCATTGTGCCATTTGTATTAAATTCGGATGCAATTTCTGTGTTTCATTGTCAATAAAAAGGTCCAAGAGATACAGTAAACCCAAAGTGAAGCATCGGAATCTAAAACTGGACTCACAGGAGAGGTTCAAATCATAGAAAGTTAGAGTGTCAGTCCTGCTGTACTTAAGTCGACATTGTGCCTTCTGTATTAAATTCGGATGCATTTTCTGTGTTTCATCGTCAATAAGAAGGTCCAAGGGATACAGTCAACCTGAAGTGAAGCATCGGAATCTAAAATAGGACTCACAGGAGAGGTTCAAATCATAGAAAGTTAGAGTGTCAGTCCTGTTTTACTTAAGTCGGCATTGTGCCTTTTGTATTTAATTCGGATGCAATTTCTGTGTTTCATCGTAAATACGAAAGTCCAAGGGAAACAGTAAACATGAAGTCAAGCATCGGAATCAGAAACTGGACTCACAGGAGAGGTTCAAATCATAGAAATGTAGAGTGTCAGTCCTCTTGTACTTAACCGGCATTGTGCCTTTTGTATTAAATTCGGATGCAATTTCTGTGTTTCATCGTCAGTAAGAAGGTCCAAGGGATGCAGTAAACCTGAAGTGAAGCATCGGAATTTAAAACTGGACTCACAGGAGAGGTTCAAATCATAGGAAGTTAGATAGTCAGTCCTCTTGTAGTTATGTCGGCATTGTGCATTTTGTATTAAATTCGGATGCGTTTCTGTGTTTCATCGTCAATATGAAGGTCCAATGGATACAGTAAACCTGAAGTGAAGCATCGGAATCAAAAACTGGACTTACATAAGAGGTTCAAATCATAGAAAATTAGAGTGTCAGTCCTCTGGTACTTAAGTCGGCATTGTGCCTTTTGTACTAAATTCGCAAGCAATTTCTGTGTTTCATCGTCAATAAGAAGGTCCAAGTGATACAGTAAACCTGAAGTGAAGCATCGGAATCTAAAATAGGACTCACAGGAGACGTTCAAATCATAGAAAGATAGAGTGTCAGTCCTCTTGTACTTAAGTCGGCATTCTGCCTTTGGTATTAAATTCGGATGCAATTTCTGTGATTCACCGTCAATAAGAAGGTCCAAGGGATGCAGTAAACCTGAAGTGAAGCATCGGAATCTAATACCGGACTCCCAGGAGAGGTTGAAATCACAGAAAGTTAGTGTGTCAGTCCTCTTGTACTTAAGTCGGCATTGTGCCTTTTGTATTAAAATCGGATTAAATTTCTGTGTTTCATCGTCAATAAGAGGGTCCAAGGGATACAGTAAACCTGAAGTGAAGCATCGGAATCTAAAACTTTACTCACAGGAGAGGTTCATAACATAGAAAGTTACAGTGTCAGTCCACTTGTACTTAAGACGGCATTGTGCCTTTCGTATTAAATTCGGATGTAATTTCTGTGTTTCATCGTCAATAAGAAGGGCCAAGGGATACAGTAAACCTGAAGTGAAGCATCGGAATTTAAAACTGGACTCACAGGAGAGGTTCAAATCATAGAAAGTTAGAGTGTCAGTCCTCTTGTACTTAAGTCGACATTGTGCTCTCTGTATTAAATTTGGATGCAATTTCTGTGTTTTATCGTCAATTAGAAGGTCCAAGGGATACAGTCAACCTGACGTGAAGCATCGGAATCTAAAACAGGACTCACAGGAGAGGTTCAAATCATATAATGTTAGAATGTCAGTCCTGTTTTACTTAAGTCGGCATTGTGCCTTTTGTATTCAATTCGGATGCAATTTCTGTGTTTCATCGTCAATACGAAGGTCCAAGGGAAACAGTAAACCTGAAGTCAAGCATCGGAATCTAAAACTGGACTCACAGGAGAGGATCAAACCATAGAAAGGTTGAGTGTCAGTCCTCTTGTACTTAATTCGGCATTGTGCCTTTTGTATTAAATTCGGATGCAATTTCTGTGTTTCATCGTCAATAAGAGGGTCCAAGGGATACAGTAAACCTGGAGTGAAGCATCGGAATCTAAAACTGGACTCACAGGAGAGGTTCAAATCATAGAAAGTTAGAGTGTCAGTCCTGTTTTACTTAAGTCGGCATTGTGCCTTTTGTATTTAATTCGGATGCAATTTCTGTGTTTCATCGTAAATACGAAAGTCCAAGGGAAACAGTAAACATGAAGTCAAGCATCGGAATCAGAAACTGGACTCACAGGAGAGGTTCAAATCATAGAAATGTAGAGTGTCAGTCCTCTTGTACTTAACCGGCATTGTGCCTTTTGTATTAAATTCGGATGCAATTTCTGTGTTTCATCGTCAGTAAGAAGGTCCAAGGGATGCAGTAAACCTGAAGTGAAGCATCGGAATTTAAAACTGGACCCACAGGAGAGGTTCAAATCATAGGAAGTTAGAGAGTCAGTCCTCTTGTAGTTATGTCGGCATTGTGCATTTTGTATTAAATTCGGATGCGTTTCTGTGTTTCATCGTCAATATGAAGGTCCAATGGATACAGTAAACCTGAAGTGAAGCATCGGAATCAAAAACTGGACTCACATAAGAGGTTCAAATCGTAGAAAATTAGAGTGTCAGTCCTCTAGTACTTAAGTCGGCATTGTGCCTTTTGTATTAAATTCGCAAGCAATTTCTGTGTTTCATCGTCAATAAGAAGGTCCAAGTGATACAGTAAACCTGAAGTGAAGCATCGGAATCTAAAATAGGACTCACAGGAGACGTTCAAATCATAGAAAGATAGAGTGTCAGTCCTCTTGTACTTAAGTCGGCATTGTTCCTTTGGTATTAAATTCGGGTGCAATTTCTGTGTTTCATCGTCAATAAGAAGGTCCAAGGGATACAGTAAACCTGAAGTGAAGCATCGGAATAAAAAACTGGACTCACATAAGAGGTTCAAATCATGGAAAGTTAGAGTGTCAGTCCTCCAGTACTTAAGTCGGCATTGTGCCTTTTGTATTAAATTCGCATGCAATTTCTGTGTTTCATCGTCAATAAGAAGGTCCAAGGGATACAGTAAACCTGAAGTGAGGCATCGGAATCTAAAATTGCACTCACAGGAGACGTTCAAATCATAGAAAGTTAGAGTATCAGTCCTCTTGTACTTAAGTCGGCATTGTGCCTTTTGTATTAAAATCGGATTTAATTTCTGTGTTTCATCGTCAATAAGAAGGTCCAAGGCATACAGTAAACCTGTGAGTGAAGCATCGAAATCTAAAACTGGACTCACAGGAGAGGTTCATAACATAGAAAGTTACAGTGTCAGTCCGCTTGTACTTAAGTCGGCATTGTGCCTTTCGTATTAAATTCGGATGTAATTTCTGTGTTTCATCGTCAATAAGAAGGGCCAAGGGATACAGTAAACCTGAAGTGAAGCATCGGAATTTAAAACTGGACTCACAGGAGAGGTTCAAATCATAGAGAGTTAGAGTGTCAGTCCTCTTGTACTTAAGTCGACATTGTGCTTTCTGTATTAAATTTGGATGCAATTTCTGTGTTTCATCGTCAATAAGAAGGTCCAAGGGATACAGTCAACCTGAAGTGAAGCATCGGAATCTAAAACAGGACTCACAGGAGAGGTTCAAATCATAGAAAGTTAGAGTGTCAGTCCTCTAGTACTTAAGTCGGCATTGTGCCTTTTGTATTAAATTCGCAAGCAATTTCTGTGTTTCATCGTCAATAAGAAGGTCCAAGTGATACAGTAAACCTGAAGTGAAGCATCGGAATTTAAAACTGGACTCACAGGAGAGGTTCAAATCATAGGAAGTTAGAGAGTCAGTCCTCTTGTAGTTATGTTGGCATTGTGCATTTTGTATTAAATTCGGATGCGTTTCTGTGTTTCATCGTCAATATGAAGTCCAATGGATACAGTAAACCTGAAGTGAAGCATCGGAATCAAAAACTGGACTCACATAAGAGGTTCAAATCATAGAAAGTTAGAGTGTCAGTCCTCTAGTACTTAAGTCGGCATTGTGCCTTTTGTATTAAATTCGCAAGCAATTTCTGTGTTTCATCGTCAATAAGAAGGTCCAAGGGATACAGTCAACCTGAAGTGAAGCATCAGAATCTAAAGCTGGACTCACATAAGAGGTTCAAATCATAGAAAGTTAGAGTGTCAGTCCTCTAGTACTTAAGTCGGCATTGTGCCTTTTGTATTAAATTCGCAAGCAATTTCTGTGTTTCATCGTCAATAAGAAGGTCCAAGTGATACAGTAAACCTGAAGTGAAGCATCGGAATTTAAAACTGGACTCACAGGAGAGGTTCAAATCATAGGAAGTTAGAGAGTCAGTCCTCTTGTAGTTATGTCGGCATTGTGCATTTTGTATTAAATTCGGATGCGTTTCTGTGTTTCATCGTCAATATGAAGGTCCAATGGATACAGTAAACCTGAAGTGAAGCATCGGAATCAAAAACTGGACTCACATAAGTGGTTCAAATCATAGAAAGTTAGAGTGTCAGTCCTCTAGTACTTAAGTCGGCATTGTGCCTTTTGTATTAAATTCGCAAGCAATTTCTGTGTTTCATCGTCAATAAGAAGGTCCAAGTGATACAGTAAACCTGAAGTGAAGCATCGGAATCTAAAATTGGACTCACAGGAGACGTTCAAATCATAGAAAGATAGAGTGTCAGTCCTCTTATACTTAAGTCGGCATTGTGCCTTTTGTATTAAATTCGCAAGCAATTTCTGTGTTTCATCGTCATTAAGAAGGTCCAAGAGATACAGTAAACCTGAAGTGAAGCATCGGAATCAAAAATTGGACTCACAGGAGACGTTCAAATCATAGAAAGATAGAGTGTCAGTCCTCTTGTACTTAAGTCGGCATTGTGCCTTTGGTATTAAATTCGGATGCAATTTCTGTGATTCACCGTCAATAAGAAGGGCCAAGGGATGCAGTAAACCTGAAGTGAAGCATCGGAATCTAATACCGGACTCCCAGGAGAGGTTGAAATCACAGAAAGTTAGTGTGTCAGTCCTCTTGTCTTTAAGTCGGCATTGTGCCTTTTGTATTAAAATCGGATTAAATTTCTGTGTTTCATCGTCAATAAGAGGGTCCAAGGGATACAGTAAACCTGAAGTGAAGCATCGGAATCTAAAACTGGACTCACAGGAGAGGTTCATAACATAGAAAGTTACAGTGTCAGTCCACTTGTACTTAAGACGGCATTGTGCCTTTCGTATGAAATTCGGATGTAATTTCTGTGTTTCATCGTCAATAAGAAGGGCCAAGGGATACAGTAAACCTGAAGTGAAGCATCGGAATTTAAAACTGGACTCACAGGAGAGGTTCAAATCATAGAAAGTTAGAGAGTCAGTCCTCTTGTACTTAAGTCGACATTGTGCTTTCTGTATTAAATTTGGATGCAATTTCTGTGTTTCATCGTCAATTAGAAGGTCCAAGGGATACAGTCAACCTGAAGTGAAGCATCGGAATCTAAAACAGGACTCACAGGAGAGGTTCAAATCATATAATGTTAGAGTGTCAGTCCTCTTTTACTTAAGTCTCCATTGTGCCTTTTGTATTCAATTCGGATGCAATTTCTGTGTTTCATCGTCAATACGAAGGTCCAAGGGAAACAGTAAACCTGAAGTCAAGCATCGGAATGTAAAACTGGACTCACAGGAGAGGATCAAACCATAGAAAAGTTGAGTGTCAGTCCTCTTGTACTTAAGTCGGCATTGTACCTTTTGTATTAAATTCGGATGCAATTTCTGTGTTTCATCGTCAATAAGAGGGTCCAAGGGATACAGTAAACCTGGAGTGAAGCATCGGAATCTAAAACTGGACTCACAGGAGAGGTTCAAATCATAGAAAGTTAGTGAGTCAGTCCTCTATTACTTATGTCGGCATTGTGCATTTTGTATTAAATTCGGATGCATTTCTGTGTTTCATCGTCAATATGAAGGTCCAATGGATACAGTAAACCTGAAGTTAAGCATCGGAATAAATAACTGGACTCACATAAGAGGTTCAAATCATGGATAGTTAGAGTGTCAGTCCTCCAGTACTTAAGTCGGCATTGTGCCTTTTGTATTAAATTCGCATGCAATTTCTGTGTTTCATCGTCAATAAGAAGGTCCAAGGGATACAGTAAACATGAAGTGAAGCATCGGAATCTAAAATTGGACTCACAGGAGACGTTCAAATCATAGAAAGTTAGAGTATCGGTCCTCTTGTACTTAAGTCGGCATTGTGCCTTTTGTATTAAAATCGGATTTAATTTCTGTGTTTCATCGTCAATAAGAAGGTCCAAGGCATACAGTAAACCTGTGAGTGAAGCATCGAAATCTAAAACTGGACTCACAGGAGAGGATCATAACATAGAAAGTTACAGTGTCAGTCCACTTGTACTTAAGTCGGCATTGTGCCTTTCGTATTAAATTCGGATGTAATTTCTGTGTTTCATCGTCAATAAGAAGGGCCAAGGGATACAGTAAACCTGAAGTGAAGCATCGGAATTTAAAACTGGACTCACAGGAGAGGTTCAAATCATAGAAAGTTAGAGTGTCAGTCCTCTTGTACTTAAGTCGACATTGTGCTTTCTGTATTAAATTTGGATGCAATTTCTGTGTTTCATCGTCAATAAGAAGGTCCAAGGGATACAGTCAACCTGAAGTGAAGCATCGGAATCTAAAACAGGACTCACAGGAGAGGTTCAAATCATAGAAAGTTAGAGTGTCAGTCCTCTTTTACTTAAGTCGGCATTGTGCCCTTTGTATTCAATTCGGATGCAATTTCTGTGTTTCATCGTCAATACGAAGGTGCAAGGGAAACAGTAAACCTGAAGTCAAGCATCGGAATCTAAAACTGGACTCACAGGAGAGGATCAAATCATAGACAGGTAGAGTGTCAGTCCTCTTGTACTTAAGTCGGCATTGTGCATTTTGTATTAAATTCGGATGCAATTTCTGTGTTTCATCGTCAATAAGAGGGTCCAAGGGATACAGTAAACCTGGCGTGAAGCATCGGAATCTAAAACTGGACTCACAGGAGAGGTTCAAATCATAGAAAGTTAGAGTGTCAGTCTTCTTGTACTTAAATTGGCACTGTGCATTTTGTATTATATTCGGATGCTATTACTGCGTTTCATCGTCAATAAGAAGGTCCAAGGGATACAGTAAACCTGAAGTGAAGCATCGGAATCTAAAACTGGACTCACTGGAGAGGTTCAAATCATAGAAAGTTAGAGTGTCAGTCCTCTTGTACTTAAGTCGGCATTGTGCCTTTTGTATTACATTCGGATGCAATTTCTGTGTTTCACCGTCAATAAGAAGGTCCAAGGGATGCAGTAAACCTGAAGTGAAGCATCATAATCTAAAAGTGGACTCACAGGAGAGGTTCAAATCATAGAAAGTTAGTGAGTCAGTCCTCTTGTACTTATGTCGGCATTGTGCATTTTGTATTAAATTCGGATGCGTTTCTGTGTTTCATCGTCAATATGAAGGTCCAATGGATACAGTAAACCTGAAGTGAAGCATCGGAATCGAAAACTGGACTCACATAAGAGGTTCAATTCACAGAAAGTTAGAGTGTCAGTCCTCTAATACTTATGTCGGCATTGTGCCTTTTGTATTAAATTCGCATGCAATTTCTGTGTTTCATCGTCAATAAGAAGGTCCAAGTGATACAGTAAACCTGAAGTGAAGCATCGGAATCTAAATTTGGACTCACAGGAGAGGTTCAAATCATAGAAAGTTAGAGTGTCAGTCCTCTTGTACTTAAGTCGGCATTGTGCCTTTTGTATTCAAATCGGATTTAATTTCTGTGTTTCATCGTCAATAAGAAGGTCCAAGGCATACAGCAAACCTGAAGTGAAGCATCGGGATCTAAAACTGGACTCACAGTAGAGGTTCATATCATAGAAAGTTACAGTGTCAGTCCACTTGTACTTAAGTCAGCATTGTGCCTTTCGTATTAAATTCGGATGTAATTTCTGTGTTTCATCGTCAATAAGAAGGTCCAAGGGATACAGTAAACCTGAAGTGAAGCATCGGAATCTAAAACTGGACTCACAGGAGAGGTTCAAATCATACAAAGTTAGAGTGTCAGTCCTCTTGTACTTAAGTCGACATTGTGCTTTCAGTATTAAATTCGGATGCAATTTCTGTGTTTCATCGTCAATTAGAAGGTCCAAGGGATACAGTAAACCTGAAGTGAAGCATCGGAATCTAAAACTGGACTCACAGGAGAGGTTCAAATCATAGAAAGTTAGAGTGTCAGTCTTCTTGTACTTAAATTGGCATTGTGCATTTTGTATTATATTCGGATGCTATTTCTGCGTTTCATCGTCAATAAGAAGGTCCAAGGGATACAGTCAACCTGAAGTGAAGCATCGGAATCTAAAACAGGACTCACAGGAGAGGTTCAAATCATAGAAAGTTAGAGTGTCAGTCCTCTTTTACTTAAGTCGGCATTGTGCATTTTGTATTAAATTCGGATGCAATTTCTGTGTTTCATCGTCAATAAGAGGGTCCAAGGGATACAGTAAACCTGGCGTGAAGCATCGGAATCTAAAACTGGACTCACAGGAGAGGTTCAAATCATAGAAAGTTAGAGTGTCAGTCTTCTTGTACTTAAATTGGCACTGTGCATTTTGTATTATATTCGGATGCTATTACTGCGTTTCATCGTCAATAAGAAGGTCCAAGGGATACAGTAAACCTGAAGTGAAGCATCGGAATCTAAAACTGGACTCACTGGAGAGGTTCAAATCATAGAAAGTTAGAGTGTCAGTCCTCTTGTACTTAAGTCGGCATTGTGCCTTTTGTATTACATTCGGATGCAATTTCTGTGTTTCACCGTCAATAAGAAGGTCCAAGGGATGCATTAAACCTGAAATGAAGCATCATAATCTAAAAGTGGACTCACAGGAGAGGTTCAAATCATAGAAAGTTAGTGAGTCAGTCCTCTTGTACTTATGTCGGCATTGTGCATTTTGTATTAAATTCGGATGCGTTTCTGTGTTTCATCGTCAATATGAAGGTCCAATGGATACAGTAAACCTGAAGTGAAGCATCGGAATCAAAAACTGGACTCACATAAGAGGTTCAATTCACAGAAAGTTAGAGTGTCAGTCCTCTAATACTTAAGTCGGCATTGTGCCTTTTGTATTAAATTCGCATGCAATTTCTGTGTTTCATCGTCAATAAGAAGGTCCAAGGCATACAGCAAACCTGAAGTGAAGCATCGGGATCTAAAACTGGACTCACAGGAGAGGTTCATATCATAGAAAGTTACAGTGTCAGTCCACTTGTACTTAAGTCAGCATTGTGCCTTTCGTATTAAATTCGGATGTAATTTCTGTGTTTCATCGTCAATAAGAAGGTCCAAGGGATACAGTAAACCTGAAGTGAAGCATCGGAATCTAAAACTGGACTCACAGGAGAGGTTCAAATCATACAAAGTTAGAGTGTCAGTCCTCTTGTACTTAAGTCGACATTGTGCTTTCAGTATTAAATTCGGATGCAATTTCTGTGTTTCATCGTCAATTAGAAGGTCCAAGGGATACAGTAAACCTGAAGTGAAGCATCGGAATCTAAAACTGGACTCACAGGAGAGGTTCAAATCATAGAAAGTTAGAGTGTCAGTCTTCTTGTACTTAAATTGGCATTGTGCATTTTGTATTATATTCGGATGCTATTTCTGCGTTTCATCGTCAATAAGAAGGTCCAAGGGATACATTAAACCTGAAGTGAAGCATCGGAATCTAAAACTGGATTCACAGGAGAGGTTCAACTCATAGAAAGTTAGAGTGTCAGT
Source organism: Schistocerca americana (assembly GCF_021461395.2). NCBI lineage: Eukaryota > Metazoa > Arthropoda > Insecta > Orthoptera > Acrididae > Schistocerca > Schistocerca americana. The sequence goes on from NC_060122.1 coordinate 57,870,402, forward strand.
CCTCTTGTACTTAAGTCGGCATTGTGCCTTTTGTATTAAATTCGGATGCAATTTCTGTGTTTCATCGTCAATAAGAAGGTCCAAGGGATGCAGTAAACCTGAAGTGAAGCATCGTAATCTAAAAGTGGACTCACAGGAGAGGTTCAAATCATAGAAAGGTAGTGAGGCAGTCCTCTTGTACTTATGTCGGCATTGTGCATTTTGTATTAATTTCGGATGCATTTCTGTGTTTCATCGTTAATATGAAGGTCCAATGGATACAGTAAACCTGAAGTGAAGCATCGGAATCAAAAACTGGACTCACATAAGAGGTTCAATTCACAGAAAGTTAGAATGTCAGTCCTCTAGTACTTAAGTCGGCATTGTGCCTTTTGTATTAAATTCGCATGCAATTTCTGTGTTTCATCGTCAATAAGAAGGTCCAAGTGATACAGTAAACCTGAAGTGAAGCATCGGAATCTAAAATTGGACTCACAGGAGACGTTCAAATCATGGAAAGTTAGAGTGTCAGTCCTCTTGTACTTAAGTCGGCATTGTGCCTTTTGTATTAAAATCGGATTCAATTACTGTGTTTCATCGTCAATAAGAAGGTCCAAGGCATACAGTAAACCTGAAGTGAAGCATCGGAATCAAAAACTGGACTCACAGGAGAGGTTCAAATCATAGAAAGTTACAGTGTCAGTCTACTTGTACTGAAGTCGGCATTGTGCCTCTCGTATTAAACTCGGATGTAATTTCTGTGTTTCATCGTCAATAAGAAGGTCCAAGGGATACAGTAAATTTGAAATGAAGCATCGGATTAAAAACTGTACTCACATAAGAGGTTCAAATCATAGAAAGTTAGTGAGTCAGTCCTCTTGTACTTATGTCGGCATTGTGCATTTTGTATTAAATTCGGATGCGTTTCTGTGTTTCATCGTCAATATGAAGGTCCAATGGATACAGTAAACCTGAAGTGAAGCATCGGAATCAAAAACTGGACTCACATAAGAGGTTCAATTCACAGAAAGTTAGAGTGTCAGTCCTCTAGTACTTAAGTCGGCATTGTGCCTTTTGTATTAAAATCGGATTTAATTTCTGTGTTTCATCGTCAATAAGAAGGTCCAAGGCATACAGTAAACCTGAAGTGAAGCATCGGAATCTAAAACTGGACTCACAGGAGAGGTTCATATCATAGAAAGTTACAGTGTCAGTCCACTTGTACTTAAGTCGGCATTGTGCATTTCGTATTAAATTCGGATGTAATTTCTGTGTTTCATCGTCAATAATAAGGTCCAAGGGATACAGTAAACCTGAAGTGAAGCATCGGAATCTAAAACTGGACTCACAGGAGAGGTTCAAATCATAGAAAGTTAGAGTGTCAGTCTTCTTGTATTTAAATTGGCATTGTGCATTTTGTATTATATTCGGATGCTATTTCTGCGTTTCATCGTCAATAAAAAGGTCCAAGGGATACATTAAACCTGAAGTGAAGCATCGGAATCTAAAACTGGATTCACAGGAGAGGTTCAACTCATAGAAAGTTAGAGTGTCAGTCCTATTGTACTTAAGTCGGCATTGTGCCTTTTGTATTAAATTCGGATGCAATTTCTGTGTTTCATCGTCAATAAGAAGGTCCAAGGGATGCAGTAAACCTGAAGTGAAGCATCGTAATCTAAAAGTGGACTCACAGGAGAGGTTCATAACATAGAAAGTTACAGTGTCAGTCTACTTTTACTGAAGTCGGCATTGTGCCTCTCGTATTAAACTCGGATGTAATTTCTGTGTTTCATCGTCAATAAGAAGGTCCAAGGGATACAGTAAATTTGAAATGAAGCATCGGAATAAAAACTGTACTCACATAAGATGTTCAAATCATAGAAAGTTAGAGTGTCAGTCCTCTTGTACTTAAGTCGGCATTGTGCTTTTACATTAAATTCGGATGCAATTTCTGCGTTTCATCGTCAAAAAGAAGGTCCAAGGGATACAGTAATCCTGGAGTGAAGCATCGGAATCTAAAACTGGACTCACAGGAGAGGTTCAAGTCATAGAAAGTTAGAGTGTCAGTCCTCTTGTACTTAAGTCGGCATTGTGCCTTTTGTATTAAATTCGGATGCAATTTCAGTGCTTCATCGTCAATAAGAAGGTCCAAGGTTTACAGTAAACCTGAAGTGAAGCATCGGAATCTAAAACTGGACTCCCAATAGACCTTGAAATCATTGAAAGTTAGAGTGCCAGTCCTCTTGTACTTATGTCGGCATTGTGCCTTTTGTAATAAATTCGGATGCAATTTCTGTGTTTCATCGTCAATAAGAAGGCCCAAGGGATACAGTAAACCTGAAGTGAAGCATCGGAATCTAAAACTGGACTCCCAAGAGAGGTTCATATCATAGACAGTTAGTGTGTCAGTCCTCTTGTACTTAATTCGGCATTGTGTCTTTCGTATTAAATTCGGGTGCAATTTGTGTGTTTCATCATTAATAAGAAAGTCCAAGGGATACAGTAAACCTGAAGTGAAGAATCGAAACCTAAAACATGATTTACAGGAGTGGTTCAAATCATAGAGTGTTACAGTGTCAGTTCTCTTGTACTTAAGTCGGCATTGTGCCTTTTGTATTACATTCGGATGCAATTTCTGTGTTTCACCGTCAATAAGAAGGTCCAAGGGATGCAGTAAACCTCAAGTGAAGCATCGTAATCTAAAAGTGGACTCACAGGAGAGGTTCAAATCATAGAAAGTTAGTGAGTCAATCCTCTTGTACTTATGTCGGCATTGTGCATTTTGTATTAATTTCGGATGCGTCTCTGTGTTTCATCGTCAATATGAAGGTGCAATGGATACAGTAAACCTGAAGTGAAGCATCGGAATAAAAAACTGGACTCACATAAGAGGTTCAAATCATAGAAAGTTAGAGTGTCAGTCCACTAGTATTTAAGTCGGCATTGTGCCTTTTGTATTAAATTCGCATGCAATTTCTGTGTTTCATCGTCAATAAGAAGGTCCAAGGCATACAGTAAACCTGAAGTGAAGCATCGGAATCTAAAACTGGACTCACAGAAGAGGTTCATATCATAGAAAGTTACAGTGTCAGTCTACTTGTACTGAAGTCGGCATTGTGCCTCTCTTATTAAACTCGGATGTAATTTCTGTGTTTCATCGTCAATAAGAAGGTCCAAGGGATACAGTAAATTAGAAATGAAGCATCGGAATAAAAACTGTACTCACATAAGAGGTTCAAATCATAGAAAGTTAGTGAGTCAGTCCTCTTGTACTTATGTCGGCATTGTGCATTTTGTATTAAATTCGGATGCGTTTCTGTGTTTCATCGTCAATATGAAGGTCCAATGGATACAGTAAACCTGAAGTGAAGCATCGGAATCTAAAATTGGACTCACAGGAGAGGTTCAAATCATAGAAAGTTAGAGTGTCAGTCCTCTAGTACTTAAGTCGGCATTGTGCCTTTTGTATTAAATTCGCATGCAATTTCTGTGTCTCATCGTCAATAAGAAGGTCCAAGTGATACAGTTAACCTGAAGTGAAGCATCGGAATCTAAAATTGGACTCACAGGAGACGTTCAAATCATAGAAAGTTAGATTGTCAGTCCTCTTGTACTTAAGTCGGCATTGTGCCTTTTGTATTAAAATCGGATTTAATTTCTGTGTTTCATCGCCAATAAGAAGGTCCAAGGCATACAGTAAACCTGAAGTGAAGCATCGGAATCTAAAACTGGACTCACAGGAGAGGTTCATATCATAGAAAGTTACAGTGTCAGTCCACTTGTACTTAAGTCGGCATTGTGCCTTTCGTATTAAATTCGGATGTAATTTCTGTGTTTCATCGTCAATAAGAAGGTCCAAGGGATACAGTAAACCTGAAGTGAAGCATCGGAATCTAAAACTGGACTCACAGGAGAGGTTCAAATCATAGAAAGTTAGAGTGTCAGTCCTATTGTACTTAAGTCGGCATTGTGCCTTTTGTATTAAATTCGGATGCAATTTCTGTGTTTCATCGTCAATAAGAAGGTCCAAGGGATGCAGTAAACCTGAAGTGAAGCATCGTAATCTAAAAGTGGACTCACAGGAGAGGTTCAAATCATAGAAAGTTAGTGAGGCAGTCCTCTTGTACTTATGTCGGCATTGTGCATTTTGTATTAAATTCGGATGCATTTCTGTGTTTCATCGTTAATATGAAGGTCCAATGGATACAGTAAACCTGAAGTGAAGCATCGGAATCAAAAACTGGACTCACATAAGAGGTTCAATTCACAGAAAGTTAGAGTGTCAGTCCTCTAGTACTTAAGTCGGCATTGTGCCTTTTGTATTAAATTCGCATGCAATTTCTGTGTTTCATCGTCAATAAGAAGGTCCAAGTGATACAGTAAACCTGAAGTGAAGCATCGGAATCTAAAATTGGACTCACAGGAGACGTTCAAATCATGGAAAGTTAGAGTGTCAGTCCTCTTGTACTTAAGTCGGCATTGTGCCTTTTGTATTAAAATCGGATTCAATTTCTGTGTTTCATCGTCAATAAGAAGGTCCAAGGCATACAGTAAACCTGAAGTGAAGCATCGGAATCAAAAACTGGACTCACAGGAGAGGTTCAAATCATAGAAAGTTACAGTGTCAGTCTACTTGTACTGAAGTCGGCATTGTGCCTCTCGTATTAAACTCGGATGTAATTTCTGTGTTTCATCGTCAATAAGAAGGTCCAAGGGATACAGTAAATTTGAAATGAAGCATCGGATTAAAAACTGTACTCACATAAGAGGTTCAAATCATAGAAAGTTAGTGAGTCAGTCCTCTTGTACTTATGTCGGCATTGTGCATTTTGTATTAAATTCGGATGCGTTTCTGTGTTTCATCGTCAATATGAAGGTCCAATGGATACAGTAAACCTGAAGTGAAGCATCGGAATCAAAAACTGGACTCACATAAGAGGTTCAATTCACAGAAAGTTAGAGTGTCAGTCCTCTAGTACTTAAGTCGGCATTGTGCCTTTTGTATTAAAATCGGATTTAATTTCTGTGTTTCATCGTCAATAAGAAGGTCCAAGGGATGCAGTAAACCTGAAGTGAAGCATCGTAATCTAAAAGTGGACTCACAGGAGAGGTTCATATCATAGAAAGTTACAGTGTCAGTCTACTTGTACTGAAGTCGGCATTGTGCCTCTCGTATTAAACTCGGATGTAATTTCTGTGTTTCATCGTCAATAAGAAGGTCCAAGGGATACAGTAAATTTGAAATGAAGCATCGGAATAAAAACTGTACTCACATAAGATGTTCAAATCATAGAAAGTTAGAGTGTCAGTCCTCTTGTACTTAAGTCGGCATTGTGCTTTTACATTAAATTCGGATGCAATTTCTGCGTTTCATCGTCAAAAAGAAGGTCCAAGGGATACAGTAATCCTGGAGTGAAGCATCGGAATCTAAAACTGGACTCACAGGAGAGGTTCAAGTCATAGAAAGTTAGAGTGTCAGTCCTCTTGTACTTAAGACCGCATTGTGCCTTTTGTATTAAATTCGGATGCAATTTCAGTGCTTCATTGTCAGTAAGAAGGTCCACGGTTTACAGTAAACCTGAAGTGAAGCATCGGAATCTAAAACTGGACTCCCAATAGACCTTGAAATCATTGAAAGTTAGAGTGCCAGTCCTCTTGTACTTATGTCGGCATTGTGCCTTTTGTAATAAATTCGGATGCAATTTCTGTGTTTCATCGTCAATAAGAAGGCCCAAGGGATACAGTAAACCTGAAGTGAAGCATCGGAATCTAAAACTGGACTCCCAAGAGAGGTTCATATCATAGACAGTTAGTGTGTCGGTCCTCTTGTACTTAATTCGGCATTGTGCCTTTCGTATTAAATTCGGGTGCAATTTGTGTGTTTCATCATTAATAAGAAAGTCCAAGGGATACAGTAAACCTGAAGTGAAGAATCGAAACCTAAAACATGATTTACAGGAGTGGTTCAAATCATAGAGTGTTACAGTGTCAGTTCTCTTGTACTTAAGTCGGCATTGTGCCTTTTGTATTACATTCGGATGCAATTTCTGTGTTTCACCGTCAATAAGAAGGTCCAAGGGATGCAGTAAACCTCAAGTGAAGCATCGTAATCTAAAAGTGGACTCACAGGAGAGGTTCAAATCATAGAAAGTTAATGAGTCAGTCCTCTTGTACTTATGTCGGCATTGTGCATTTTGTATTAATTTCGGATGCGTTTCTGTGTTTCATCGTCAATATGAAGGTGCAATGGATACAGTAAACCTGAAGTGAAGCATCGGAATAAAAAACTGGACTCACATAAGAGGTTCAAATCATAGAAAGTTAGAGTGTCAGTCCACTAGTACTTAAGTCGTCATTGTGCCTTTTGTATTAAATTCGCATGCAATTTCTGTGTTTCATCGTCAATACGAAGGTCCAAGTGATACAGTTAACCTGAAGTGAAGCATCGGAATAAAAAACTGGACTCACATAAGAGGTTCAAATCATAGAAAGTTAGAGTGTCAGTCCACTAGTACTTAAGTCGGCATTGTTCGTTTTGTATTAAAATCGGATTTAATTTCTGTGTTTCATCGTCAATAAGAAGGTCCAAGGCATACAGTAAACCTGAAGTGAAGCATCGGAATCTAAAACTGGACTCACAGGAGAGGTTCATATCATAGAAAGTTACAGTGTCGGTCTACTTGTACTGAAGTCGGCATTGTTCCTCTCGTATTAAACTCGGATGTAATTTCTGTGTTTCATCGTCAATAAGAAGGTCCAAGGGATAAAGTAAATTAGAAATGAGGCATCGGAATAAAAACTGTACTCACATAAGAGGTTCAAATCATAGAAAGTTAGTGAGTCAGTCCTCTTGTACTTATGTCGGCATTGTGCATTTTGTATTAAATTCGGATGCGTTTCTGTGTTTCATCGTCAATATGAAGGTCCAATGGATACAGTAAACCTGAAGTGAAGCATCGGAATCAAAAACTGGACTCACATAAGAGGTTCAATTCACAGAAAGTTAGAGTGTCAGTCCTCTAGTACTTAAGTCGGCATTGTGCCTTTTGTATTAAATTCGCATGCAATTTCTGTGTTTCATCGTCAGTAAGGAGGTCCAAGTGATACAGTAAACCTGAAGTGAAGCATCGGAATCTAAAATTGGACTCACAGGAGAGGTTCAAATCATAGAAAGTTAGAGTGTCAGTCCTCTAGTACTTAAGTCGGCATTGTGCCTTTTGTATTAAATTCGCATGCAATTTCTGTGTTTCATCGTCAATAAGAAGGTCCAAGTGATACAGTTAACCTGAAGTGAAGCATCGGAATCTAAAATTGGACTCACAGGAGACGTTCAAATCATAGAAAGTTAGAGTGTCAGTCCTCTTGTACTTAAGTCGGCATTGTGCCTTTTGTATTAAAATCGGATTTAATTTCTGTGTTTCATCGTCAATAAGAAGGTCCAAGGCATACAGTTAACCTGAAGTGAAGCATCGGAATCTAAAACTGGACTCACAGGAGAGGTTCATATCATAGAAAGTTACATTGTCAGTCCACTTGTACTTAAGTCGGCATTGTGCCTTTCGTATTAAATTCGGATGGAATTTCTGTGTTTCATCGTCAATAAGAAGTTCCAAGGGATACAGTAAACCTGAAGTGAAGCATCGGAATCTAAAACTGGACTCACAGGAGAGGTTCAAATCATAGAAAGTTAGAGTGTCAGTCCTATTGTACTTAAGTCGGCATTGTGCCTTTTGTATTAAATTCGAATGCAATTTCTGTGTTTCATCGTCAATAAGAAGGTCCAAGGGATGCAGTAAACCTGAAGTGAAGCATCGTAATCTAAAAGTGGACTCACAGGAGAGGTTCAAATCATAGAAAGTTAGTGAGGCAGTCCTCTTGTACTTATGTCGGCATTGTGCATTTTGTATTAAATTCGGATGCATTTCTGTGTTTCATCGTTAGTATGAAGGTCCAATGGATACAGTAAACCTGAAGTGAAGCATCGGAATCAAAAACTGGACTCACATAAGTGGTTCAATTCACAGAAAGTTAGAGTGTCAGTTCTCTAGTACTTAAGTCGGCATTGTGCCTTTTGTATTAAATTCACATGCAATTTCTGTGTTTCATCGTCAATAAGAAGGTCCAAGTGATACAGTAAACCAGAAGTGAAGCATCGGAATCTAAAATTGAACTCACAGGAGACGTTCAAATCATAGAAAATTAGAGTGTCAGTCCTCTTGTACTTAAGTCGGCATTGTGCCTTATGTATTAAAATCGGATTCAATTTCTGTGTTTCATCGTCAATAAGAAGGTCCAAGGCATACAGTAAACCTGAAGTAAAGCATCGGAATCAAAAACTGGACTCACAGGAGAGGTTCATATCATAGAACGTTACAGTGTCAGTCTACTTGTACTGAAGTCGGCATTGTGCCTCTCGTATTAAACTCGGATGTAATTTCTGTGTTTCATCGTCAATAAGAAGGTCCAAGGGATACAGTAAATTTGAAATGAAGCATCGGAATAAAAATTGTACTCACATAAGAGGTTCAAATCATAGAAAGTTAGAGTGTCAGTCCTCTTGAACTTAAGTCGGCATTGTGCTTTTACATTAAATTCGGATGCAATTTCTGCGTTTCATCGTCAAAAAGAAGGTCCAAGGGATACAGTAATCCTGGAGTGAAGCATCGGAATCTAAAACTGGACTCACAGGAGAGGTTCAAGTCATAGAAAGTTAGAGTGTCAGTCCTCTTGTACTTAAGTCGGCATTGTGCCTTTTGTATTAAATTCGGATGCAATTTCAGTGCTTCATCGTCAATAAGAAGGTCCAAGGTTTACAGTAAACATGAAGTGAAGCATCGGAATCTAAAACTGGACTCCCAATAGACAATGAAATCATTGAAAGTTAGAGTGCCAGTCCTCTTGTACTTATGTCGGCATTGTGCCTTTTGTAATAAATTCGGATGCAATTTCTGTGTTTCATCGTCAATAAGAAGGCCCAAGGGATACAGTAAACCTGAAGTGAAGCATCGGAATCTATAACTGGACTCCCAAGAGAGGTTCATATAATAGACAGTTAGTGTGTCAGTCCTCTTGTACTTAATTCGGCATTGTGCCTTTCGTATTAAATTCGGGTGCAATTTGTGTGTTTCATCATTAATAAGAAAGTCCAAGTGATACAGTAAACCTGAAGTGAAGAATCGAAACCTAAAACATGATTTACAGGAGTGGTTCAAATCGTAGAGTGTTACAGTGTCAGTTCTCTTGTACTTAAGTCGGCATTGTGCCTTTTGTATTACATTCGGATGCAATTTCTGTGTTTCACCGACAATAAGAAGGTCCAAGGGATGCAGTAAACCTGAAGTGAAGCATCGGAATAAAAAACTGGACTCACATTAGAGGTTCAAATCATAGAAAGTTAGAGTGTCAGTCCACTAGTACTTAAGTCGGCATTGTGCGTTTTGTATTAAAATCGGATTTAATTTCTGTGTTTCATCGTCAATAAGAAGGTCCAAGGCATACAGTAAACCTGAAGTGAAGCATCGGAATCTAAAACTGGACTCACAGGAGAGGTTCATATCATAGAAAGTTACAGTGTCAGTCCACTTGTCCTTAAGTCGGCATTGTGCCTTTCATATTAAATTCGGATGTAATTTCTGTGTTTCATCGTCAATAAGAAGGTCCAAGGGATACAGTAAACCTGAAGTGAAGCATCGGAATCTAAAACTGGACTCACAGGAGAGGTTCAAATCATAGAAAGTTAGAGTGTCAGTCCTCTTGTACTTAAGTCACCATTGTGCTTTCAGTATTAAATTCGGATGCAATTTCTGTGTTTCATCGTCAATAAGAAGGTCCAAGGGATAAAGTAAACCTGAAGTGAAGCATCGGAATCTAAAACTGGACTCACAGGAGAGGTTCAAATCATAGAAAGTTAGAGTGTCAGTCTTCTTGTACTTAAATTGGCATTGTGCATTTTGTATTAAATTCGGATGCGTTTCTGTGTTTCATCGTCAATATGAAGGTCCAATGGATACAGTAAACCTGAAGTGAAGCATCGGAATCAAAAACTGGACTCACATAAGAGGTTCAATTCACAGAAAGTTAGAGTGTCAGTCCTCTAGTACTTAAGTCGGCATTGTGCCTTTTGTATTAAAATCGGATTTAATTTCTGTGTTTCATCGTCAATAAGAAGGTCCAAGGGATGCAGTAAACCTGAAGTGAAGCATCGTAATCTAAAAGTGGACTCACAGGAGAGGTTCATATCATAGAAAGCTACAGTGTCAGTCTACTTGTACTGAAGTCGGCATTGTGCCTCTCGTATTAAACTCGGATGTAATTTCTGTGTTTCATCGTCAATAAGAAGGTCCAAGGGATACAGTAAATTTGAAATGAAGCATCGGAATAAAAACTGTACTCACATAAGATGTTCAAATCATAGAAAGTTAGAGTGTCAGTCCTCTTGTACTTAAGTCGGCATTGTGCTTTTACATTAAATTCGGATGCAATTTCTGCGTTTCATCGTCAAAAAGAAGGTCCAAGGGATACAGTAATCCTGGAGTGAAGCATCGGAATCTAAAACTGGACTCACAGGAGAGGTTCAAGTCATAGAAAGTTAGAGTGTCAGTCCTCTTGTACTTAAGACGGCATTGTGCCTTTTGTATTAAATTCGGATGCAATTTCAGTGCTTCATTGTCAGTAAGAAGGTCCACGGTTTACAGTAAACCTGAAGTGAAGCATCGGAATCTAAAACTGGACTCCCAATAGACCTTGAAATCATTGAAAGTTAGAGTGCCAGTCCTCTTGTACTTATGTCGGCATTGTGCCTTTTGTAATAAATTCGGATGCAATTTCTGTGTTTCATCGTCAATAAGAAGGCCCAAGGGATACAGTAAACCTGAAGTGAAGCATCGGAATCTAAAACTGGACTCCCAAGAGAGGTTCATATCATAGACAGTTAGTGTGTCGGTCCTCTTGTACTTAATTCGGCATTGTGCCTTTCGTATTAAATTCGGGTGCAATTTGTGTGTTTCATCATTAATAAGAAAGTCCAAGGGATACAGTAAACCTGAAGTGAAGAATCGAAACCTAAAACATGATTTACAGGAGTGGTTCAAATCATAGAGTGTTACAGTGTCAGTTCTCTTGTACTTAAGTCGGCATTGTGCCTTTTGTATTACATTCGGATGCAATTTCTGTGTTTCACCGTCAATAAGAAGGTCCAAGGGATGCAGTAAACCTCAAGTGAAGCATCGTAATCTAAAAGTGGACTCACAGGAGAGGTTCAAATCATAGAAAGTTAGTGAGTCAGTCCTCTTGTACTTATGTCGGCATTGTGCATTTTGTATTAATTTCGGATGCGTTTCTGTGTTTCATCGTCAATATGAAGGTGCAATGGATACAGTAAACCTGAAGTGAAGCATCGGAATAAAAAACTGGACTCACATAAGAGGTTCAAATCATAGAAAGTTAGAGTGTCAGTCCACTAGTACTTAAGTCGTCATTGTGCCTTTTGTATTAAATTCGCATGCAATTTCTGTGTTTCATCGTCAATACGAAGGTCCAAGTGATACAGTTAACCTGAAGTGAAGCATCGGAATAAAAAACTGGACTCACATAAGAGGTTCAAATCATAGAAAGTTAGAGTGTCAGTCCACTAGTACTTAAGTCGGCATTGTTCGTTTTGTATTAAAATCGGATTTAATTTCTGTGTTTCATCGTCAATAAGAAGGTCCAAGGCATACAGTAAACCTGAAGTGAAGCATCGGAATCTAAAACTGGACTCACAGGAGAGGTTCATATCATAGAAAGTTACAGTGTCGGTCTACTTGTACTGAAGTCGGCATTGTTCCTCTCGTATTAAACTCGGATGTAATTTCTGTGTTTCATCGTCAATAAGAAGGTCCAAGGGATAAAGTAAATTAGAAATGAGGCATCGGAATAAAAACTGTACTCACATAAGAGGTTCAAATCATAGAAAGTTAGTGAGTCAGTCCTCTTGTACTTATGTCGGCATTGTGCATTTTGTATTAAATTCGGATGCGTTTCTGTGTTTCATCGTCAATATGAAGGTCCAATGGATACAGTAAACCTGAAGTGAAGCATCGGAATCAAAAACTGGACTCACATAAGAGGTTCAATTCACAGAAAGTTAGAGTGTCAGTCCTCTAGTACTTAAGTCGGCATTGTGCCTTTTGTATTAAATTCGCATGCAATTTCTGTGTTTCATCGTCAGTAAGGAGGTCCAAGTGATACAGTAAACCTGAAGTGAAGCATCGGAATCTAAAATTGGACTCACAGGAGAGGTTCAAATCATAGAAAGTTAGAGTGTCAGTCCTCTAGTACTTAAGTCGGCATTGTGCCTTTTGTATTAAATTCGCATGCAATTTCTGTGTTTCATCGTCAATAAGAAGGTCCAAGTGATACAGTTAACCTGAAGTGAAGCATCGGAATCTAAAATTGGACTCACAGGAGACGTTCAAATCATAGAAAGTTAGAGTGTCAGTCCTCTTGTACTTAAGTCGGCATTGTGCCTTTTGTATTAAAATCGGATTTAATTTCTGTGTTTCATCGTCAATAAGAAGGTCCAAGGCATACAGTTAACCTGAAGTGAAGCATCGGAATCTAAAACTGGACTCACAGGAGAGGTTCATATCATAGAAAGTTAGAGTGTCAGTCCTATTGTACTTAAGTCGGCATTGTGCCTTTTGTATTAAATTCGAATGCAATTTCTGTGTTTCATCGTCAATAAGAAGGTCCAAGGGATGCAGTAAACCTGAAGTGAAGCATCGTAATCTAAAAGTGGACTCACAGGAGAGGTTCAAATCATAGAAAGTTAGTGAGGCAGTCCTCTTGTACTTATGTCGGCATTGTGCATTTTGTATTAAATTCGGATGCATTTCTGTGTTTCATCGTTAGTATGAAGGTCCAATGGATACAGTAAACCTGAAGTGAAGCATCGGAATCAAAAACTGGACTCACATAAGTGGTTCAATTCACAGAAAGTTAGAGTGTCAGTTCTCTAGTACTTAAGTCGGCATTGTGCCTTTTGTATTAAATTCACATGCAATTTCTGTGTTTCATCGTCAATAAGAAGGTCCAAGTGATACAGTAAACCAGAAGTGAAGCATCGGAATCTAAAATTGAACTCACAGGAGACGTTCAAATCATAGAAAATTAGAGTGTCAGTCCTCTTGTACTTAAGTCGGCATTGTGCCTTATGTATTAAAATCGGATTCAATTTCTGTGTTTCATCGTCAATAAGAAGGTCCAAGGCATACAGTAAACCTGAAGTAAAGCATCGGAATCAAAAACTGGACTCACAGGAGAGGTTCATATCATAGAACGTTACAGTGTCAGTCTACTTGTACTGAAGTCGGCATTGTGCCTCTCGTATTAAACTCGGATGTAATTTCTGTGTTTCATCGTCAATAAGAAGATCCAAGGGATACAGTAAATTTGAAATGAAGCATCGGAATAAAAATTGTACTCACATAAGAGGTTCAAATCATAGAAAGTTAGAGTGTCAGTCCTCTTGAACTTAAGTCGGCATTGTGCTTTTACATTAAATTCGGATGCAATTTCTGCGTTTCATCGTCAAAAAGAAGGTCCAAGGGATACAGTAATCCTGGAGTGAAGCATCGGAATCTAAAACTGGACTCACAGGAGAGGTTCAAGTCATAGAAAGTTAGAGTGTCAGTCCTCTTGTACTTAAGTCGGCATTGTGCCTTTTGTATTAAATTCGGATGCAATTTCAGTGCTTCATCGTCAATAAGAAGGTCCAAGGTTTACAGTAAACATGAAGTGAAGCATCGGAATCTAAAACTGGACTCCCAATAGACAATGAAATCATTGAAAGTTAGAGTGCCAGTCCTCTTGTACTTATGTCGGCATTGTGCCTTTTGTAATAAATTCGGATGCAATTTCTGTGTTTCATCGTCAATAAGAAGGCCCAAGGGATACAGTAAACCTGAAGTGAAGCATCGGAATCTATAACTGGACTCCCAAGAGAGGTTCATATAATAGACAGTTAGTGTGTCAGTCCTCTTGTACTTAATTCGGCATTGTGCCTTTCGTATTAAATTCGGGTGCAATTTGTGTGTTTCATCATTAATAAGAAAGTCCAAGTGATACAGTAAACCTGAAGTGAAGAATCGAAACCTAAAACATGATTTACAGGAGTGGTTCAAATCGTAGAGTGTTACAGTGTCAGTTCTCTTGTACTTAAGTCGGCATTGTGCCTTTTGTATTACATTCGGATGCAATTTCTGTGTTTCACCGTCAATAAGAAGGTCCAAGGGATGCAGTAAACCTCAAGTGAAGCATCGTAATCTAAAAGTGGACTCACAGGAGAGGTTCAAATCATAGAAAGTTAGTGAGTCAGTCCTCTTGTACTTATGTCGGCATTGTGCATTTTGTATTAATTTCGGATGCGTTTCTGTGTTTCATCGTCAATATGAAGGTGCAATGGATACAGTAAACCTGAAGTGAAGCATCGGAATAAAAAACTGGACTCACATAAGAGGTTCAAATCATAGAAAGTTAGAGTGTCAGTCCACTAGTACTTAAGTCGTCATTGTGCCTTTTGTATTAAATTCGCATGCAATTTCTGTGTTTCATCGTCAATACGAAGGTCCAAGTGATACAGTTAACCTGAAGTGAAGCATCGGAATAAAAAACTGGACTCACATAAGAGGTTCAAATCATAGAAAGTTAGAGTGTCAGTCCACTAGTACTTAAGTCGGCATTGTTCGTTTTGTATTAAAATCGGATTTAATTTCTGTGTTTCATCGTCAATAAGAAGGTCCAAGGCATACAGTAAACCTGAAGTGAAGCATCGGAATCTAAAACTGGACTCACAGGAGAGGTTCATATCATAGAAAGTTACAGTGTCGGTCTACTTGTACTGAAGTCGGCATTGTTCCTCTCGTATTAAACTCGGATGTAATTTCTGTGTTTCATCGTCAATAAGAAGGTCCAAGGGATAAAGTAAATTAGAAATGAGGCATCGGAATAAAAACTGTACTCACATAAGAGGTACAAATCATAGAAAGTTAGTGAGTCAGTCCTCTTGTACTTATGTCGGCATTGTGCATTTTGTATTAAATTCGGATGCGTTTCTGTGTTTCATCGTCAATATGAAGGTCCAATGGATACAGTAAACCTGAAGTGAAGCATCGGAATCAAAAACTGGACTCACATAAGAGGTTCAATTCACAGAAAGTTAGAGTGTCAGTCCTCTAGTACTTAAGTCGGCATTGTGCCTTTTGTATTAAATTCGCATGCAATTTCTGTGTTTCATCGTCAGTAAGGAGGTCCAAGTGATACAGTAAACCTGAAGTGAAGCATCGGAATCTAAAATTGGACTCACAGGAGAGGTTCAAATCATAGAAAGTTAGAGTGTCAGTCCTCTAGTACTTAAGTCGGCATTGTGCCTTTTGTATTAAATTCGCATGCAATTTCTGTGTTTCATCGTCAATAAGAAGGTCCAAGTGATACAGTTAACCTGAAGTGAAGCATCGGAATCTAAAATTGGACTCACAGGAGACGTTCAAATCATAGAAAGTTAGAGTGTCAGTCCTCTTGTACTTAAGTCGGCATTGTGCCTTTTGTATTAAAATCGGATTTAATTTCTGTGTTTCATCGTCAATAAGAAGGTCCAAGGCATACAGTTAACCTGAAGTGAAGCATCGGAATCTAAAACTGGACTCACAGGAGAGGTTCATATCATAGAAAGTTACATTGTCAGTCCACTTGTACTTAAGTCGGCATTGTGCCTTTCGTATTAAATTCGGATGGAATTTCTGTGTTTCATCGTCAATAAGAAGTTCCAAGGGATACAGTAAACCTGAAGTGAAGCATCGGAATCTAAAACTGGACTCACAGGAGAGGTTCAAATCATAGAAAGTTAGAGTGTCAGTCCTATTGTACTTAAGTCGGCATTGTGCCTTTTGTATTAAATTCGAATGCAATTTCTGTGTTTCATCGTCAATAAGAAGGTCCAAGGGATGCAGTAAACCTGAAGTGAAGCATCGTAATCTAAAAGTGGACTCACAGGAGAGGTTCAAATCATAGAAAGTTAGTGAGGCAGTCCTCTTGTACTTATGTCGGCATTGTGCATTTTGTATTAAATTCGGATGCATTTCTGTGTTTCATCGTTAGTATGAAGGTCCAATGGATACAGTAAACCTGAAGTGAAGCATCGGAATCAAAAACTGGACTCACATAAGTGGTTCAATTCACAGAAAGTTAGAGTGTCAGTTCTCTAGTACTTAAGTCGGCATTGTGCCTTTTGTATTAAATTCACATGCAATTTCTGTGTTTCATCGTCAATAAGAAGGTCCAAGTGATACAGTAAACCAGAAGTGAAGCATCGGAATCTAAAATTGAACTCACAGGAGACGTTCAAATCATAGAAAATTAGAGTGTCAGTCCTCTTGTACTTAAGTCGGCATTGTGCCTTATGTATTAAAATCGGATTCAATTTCTGTGTTTCATCGTCAATAAGAAGGTCCAAGGCATACAGTAAACCTGAAGTAAAGCATCGGAATCAAAAACTGGACTCACAGGAGAGGTTCATATCATAGAACGTTACAGTGTCAGTCTACTTGTACTGAAGTCGGCATTGTGCCTCTCGTATTAAACTCGGATGTAATTTCTGTGTTTCATCGTCAATAAGAAGGTCCAAGGGATACAGTAAATTTGAAATGAAGCATCGGAATAAAAATTGTACTCACATAAGAGGTTCAAATCATAGAAAGTTAGAGTGTCAGTCCTCTTGAACTTAAGTCGGCATTGTGCTTTTACATTAAATTCGGATGCAATTTCTGCGTTTCATCGTCAAAAAGAAGGTCCAAGGGATACAGTAATCCTGGAGTGAAGCATCGGAATCTAAAACTGGACTCACAGGAGAGGTTCAAGTCATAGAAAGTTAGAGTGTCAGTCCTCTTGTACTTAAGTCGGCATTGTGCCTTTTGTATTAAATTCGGATGCAATTTCAGTGCTTCATCGTCAATAAGAAGGTCCAAGGTTTACAGTAAACATGAAGTGAAGCATCGGAATCTAAAACTGGACTCCCAATAGACAATGAAATCATTGAAAGTTAGAGTGCCAGTCCTCTTGTACTTATGTCGGCATTGTGCCTTTTGTAATAAATTTGGATGCAATTTCTGTGTTTCATCGTCAATAAGAAGGCCCAAGGGATACAGTAAACCTGAAGTGAAGCATCGGAATCTATAACTGGACTCCCAAGAGAGGTTCATATAATAGACAGTTAGTGTGTCAGTCCTCTTGTACTTAATTCGGCATTGTGCCTTTTGTATTACATTCGGATGCAATTTCTGTGTTTCACCGACAATAAGAAGGTCCAAGGGATGCAGTAAACCTGAAGTGAAGCATCGGAATAAAAAACTGGACTCACATTAGAGGTTCAAATCATAGAAAGTTAGAGTGTCAGTCCACTAGTCCTTAAGTCGGCATTGTGCGTTTTGTATTAAAATCGGATTTAATTTCTGTGTTTCATCGTCAATAAGAAGGTCCAAGGCATACAGTAAACCTGAAGTGAAGCATCGGAATCTAAAACTGGACTCTCAGGAGAGGTTCATATCATAGAAAGTTACAGTGTCAGTCCACTTGTCCTTAAGTCGGCATTGTGCCTTTCATATTAAATTCGGATGTAATTTCTGTGTTTCATCGTCAATAAGAAGGTCCAAGGGATACAGTAAACCTGAAGTGAAGCATCGGAATCTAAAACTGGACTCACAGGAGAGGTTCAAATCATAGAAAGTTAGAGTGTCAGTCCTCTTGTACTTAAGTCACCATTGTGCTTTCAGTATTAAATTCGGATGCAATTTCTGTGTTTCATCGTCAATAAGAAGGTCCAAGGGATAAAGTAAACCTGAAGTGAAGCATCGGAATCTAAAACTGGACTCACAGGAGAGGTTCAAATCATAGAAAGTTAGAGTGTCAGTCTTCTTGTACTTAAATTGGCATTGTGCATTTTGTATTATATTCGGATGCTATTTCTGCGTTTCATCGTCAATAAGAAGGTCCAATGGATACAGTAAACCTGAAGTGAAGCATCAGAATCTATAACTGGACTCACAGGAGAGGTTCAAATCATAGAAAGTTAGAGTGTCAGTCCTCTTGTACTTGAGTCGGCATTGTGCCTTTTGTATTAAATTCGGATGCAATTTCTGTGTTTCATCGTCAATAAGAAGGTCCAAGGGATGCAGTAAACCTGAAGTGAAGCATCGTAATCTAAAAGTGGACTCATAGGAGAGGTTCAAATCATAGAAAGTTAGTGAGTCAGTCCTCTTGTACTTATGTCGGCATTGTGCATTTTGTATTAAATTCGGATGCATTTCTGTGTTTCATCGTTAATATGAAGGTCCAATGGATACAGTAAACCTGAAGTGAAGCATCGGAATCAAAAACTGGACTCACATAATAGGTTCAATTCACAGAAAGTTAGAGTGTCAATCCTCTAGTACTTAAGTCGGCATTGTGCCTTTTGTATTAAATTCGCATGCAATTTCTGTGTTTCATCGTCAACAAGAAGGTCCAAGTGATACATTAAACCTGAAGTGAAGCATCGGAATCTAAAATTGGACTCACAGGAGACGTTCAAATCATAGAAAGTTAGAGTGTCAGTCCTCTTGTACTTAAGTCGGCATTGTGCCTTTCGTATTAAAATCGGATTCAATTTCTGTGTTTCATCGTCAATAAGAAGGTCCAAGGCATACAGTAAACCTGAAGTGAAGCATCGGAATCAAAAACTGGACTCACAGGAGAGGTTCATATCATAGAAAGTTACAGTGTCACTCTACTTGTACTGAAGTCGGCATTGTGCCTCTCGTATTAAACTCGGATGTAATTTCTGTGTTTCATCGTCAATAAGAAGGTCCAATTGATACAGTAAATTTGAAATGAAGCATCGGAATAAAAACTGTACTCACATAAGAGGTTCAAATCATAGAAAGTTAGAGTGTCAGTCCTCTTGTACTTAAGTCGGCATTGAGCATTTTGTATTAAATTCGGATGCTATTTCTGTGTTTCATCGTCAATAAGAAGGTCCAAGGGATACAGTAAACCTGAAATGATGCATCGGAATCTAAAACTGGACTCACAGGAGAGGTTCAAATCATAGAAAGTTAGAGTGTCAATCCTCTTTTACTTAAGTCGCCATTGTGGCTTTTGAATTAAATTCGGATGCAATTTCTGTGTTTCATCGTCAATAAGAAGGACCAAGGGATACACTAAATTTGATGTAAAGCATCAGAATCTAAAACTAGACTCACAGGAGAGGTTCAAATCATAGAAAGTTAGAGAGTCAGCCCTCTTGTGCTTATGTCGGCATTGTGCCTATTGTATTAAATTCGGATGCAATTTCTGTGTTTCATTGTCAATAAAAAGGTCCAAGGGATACAGTAGACCCTAAAGTGAAGCATCGGAATCTAAAACTGGATTCATAGGAGAGGTTCAAATCATAGAAAGATAGAGTGTCAGTCCTCTTGTACGTAAGTCGACATTGTGCCTTCTGTATTAAATTCGGATGCAATTTCTGTGTTTCATCGTCAATACGTAGGTCCAAAGGGATACAGTCAACCTGATGTGAAGCATCGGAATCTAAAACCGGACTCACAGGAGAGGTTCAAATCATAGAAAGTTAGAGTGTCAGTCCTCTTTTACTTAAGTCGGCATTGTGCCTTTTGTATTCAATTCGGATGCAATTTCTGTGTTTTATCGTCAATACGAAAGTCCGAGGGAAACAGTAAATATGAAGTCAAGCATCGGAATTTAAAACTGGACTCACAGGGAGGTTCAAATCATAGAAAGGTAGAGTGTCAGTCCTCTTGTACTTAAGTCGGCATTGTGCCTTTTGTATTAAATTCGCATGCAATTTCTGTGTTTCATCGTCAATAAGAAGGTCCAAGGGATACAGTAAACCTGGAGTGAAGCATCGGAATCTAGAACTGGACTCACAGGAGAGGTTCAAATCATAGAAAGTTAGAGTGTCAGTCCTCTTGTAATTAAGTCGGCATTGTGCCTTTTGTATTAAATTCGGATGCAATATCTGTGCTTCATCGTCAATAACAAGGTCCAAGGTATACAGTAAACCTGAAGCGGTGCATCGGAATCTAAAACTGGACTCACAGGAGAGGTTCAAATCATAGAAAATTAGAGTGTCAGTCTTCTTGTACTTAAATTGGCATTGTGCCTTTTGTATTAAATTCGGATGCAATTTCAGTGCTTCATCGTCAAAAAGGAGGTCCAAGGTATACAGTAAACCTGAAGTGATGCATCGGAATCTAAAACTGGACTCACAGGAGAGGTTCAAATCATAGAAAGTTACAGTGTCAGTCCTCATGTACGTAAGTCGGCATTGAGCATTTTGTATTAAATTCGGATGCTATTTCTGTGTTTCATCGTCAATAAGAAGGTCCAAGGGATACAGTAAACCTGAAATGATGCATCGGAATCTAAAACTGGACTCACAGGAGAGGTTCAAATCATAGAAAGTTAGAGTGTCAATCCTCTTTTACTTAAGTCGCCATTGTGGCTTTTGAATTAAATTCGGATGCAATTTCTGTGTTTCATCGTCAATAAGAAGGACCAAGGGATACACTAAACCTGATGTAAAGCATCAGAATCTAAAACTAGACTCACAGGAGAGGTTCAAATCATAGAAATTTAGAGAGTCAGCCCTCTTGTGCTTATGTCGGCATTGTGCCTATTGTATTAAATTCGGATGCAATTTCTGTGTTTCATTGTCAATAAAAAGGTCCAAGGGATACAGTAGACCCTAAAGTGAAGCATCGGAATCTAAAACTGGATTCATAGGAGAGGTTCAAATCATAGAAAGATAGAGTGTCAGTCCTCTTGTACGTAAGTCGACATTGTGCCTTCTGTATTAAATTCGGATGCAATTTCTGTGTTTCATCGTCAATACGTAGGTCCAAAGGGATACAGTCAACCTGATGTGAAGCATCGGAATCTAAAACCGGACTCACAGGAGAGGTTCAAATCATAGAAAGTTAGAGTGTCAGTCCTCTTTTACTTAAGTCGGCATTGTGCCTTTTGTATTCAATTCGGATGCAATTTCTATGTTTTATCGTCAATACGAAAGTCCGAGGGAAACAGTAAATATGAAGTCAAGCATCGGAACCTAAAACTGGACTCACAGGAGAGGTTCAAATCATAGAAAGGTAGAATGTCAGTCCTCTTGTACTTAAGTCGGCATTGTGCCTTTTGTATTAAATTCGCATGCAATTTCTGTGTTTCATCGTCAATAAGAAGGTCCAAGGGATACAGTAAACCTGGAGTGAAGCATCGGAATCTAAAACTGGACTCACAGGACAGGTTCAAATCATAGAAAGTTAGAGTGTCAGTCCTCTTGTAATTAAGTCGGCATTGTGCCTTTTGTATTAAATTCGGATGCAATATCTGTGCTTCATCGTCAATAACAAGGTCCAAGGTATACAGTAAACCTGAAGCGGAGCATCGGAATCTAAAACTGGACTCACAGGAGAGGTTCAAATCATAGAAAATTAGAGTGTCAGTCTTCTTGTACTTAAATTGGCATTGTGCATTTTGTATTATATTCGGATGCTATTTCTGCGTTTCATCGTCAATAAGAAGGTCCAAGGGATACAGTAAACCTGAAGTGAAGCATCGGAATCTAAAACTGGACTCACAGGAAAGGTTCAAATCATAGAAAGTTAGAGTGTCAGTCCTCTTGTACTTATGACGCCATTGTGCCTTTTGTATTAAATTCGGATGCAATTTCAGTGTTTCATCGTCATTAAGAAGGTCCAAGGGATGCAGTGAACCTGAAGTGAAGAATCGGAAATTAAAACTGGACTCACAGGAGAGGTTCAAATCATAGAAAGTTAGAGAGTCAGTCCTCTTGTACTTATGTCGGCATTGTGCATTTTGTATTAAATTCGGATGCGTTTCTGTGTTTCATCGTCAATATGAAGGTCCAATGGATACAGTAAACCTGAAGTGAAGCATCGGAATCAAAAACTGGACTCACATAAGAGGTTCAAATCATAGAAAGTTAGAGTGTCAGTCCTCTAGTACTTAAGTCGGCATTGTGCATTTTGTATTAAATTCGCATGCAATTTCTGTGTTTCATCGTCAATAAGAAGGTCCAAGTGATACAGTAAACCTGAAGTGAAGCATCGGAATCTAACATTGGACTCACAGGAGACGTTCAAATCATAGAAAGATAGAGTGTCAGTCCTCTTGTACTTAAGGCGGCATTGTGCCCTTTGTATTAAATTCGGATGCAATTTCTGTGATTCACCGTCAATAAGAAGGTCCAAGGGATGCAGTAAACCTGAAGTGAAGCGTCGGAATCTAAAACCGGACTCCCAGGAGGGGTTCAAATCATAGGAAGTTGGAGTGTCAGTCCTCTTGGACTTAAGTCGGCATTGTTCCTTTTGTATTAAAATCGGATTCCATTTCTATGTTTCATCGTCAACAAGAAGGTCCAAGGGATACAGTAAACCTGAAGTGAAGCATCGGAATCTAAAACTGGACTCACAGGAGAGGTTCATATCATAGAAAGTTACAGTGTCAGTCCACTTGTACTTTAGTCGGCATTGTGCCTTTCGTATTAAATTCGGATGTAATTTCTGTGTTTCATCGTCAATAAGAAGGTCCAAGGGATACAGTAAACCTGAAGTGAAGCATCGGAATCTAAAACTGGACTCACAGGAGAGGTTCATATCATAGAAAGTCAGAGTGTCAGTCCTCTTTTACTTAAGTCCGCATTGTGATATTTGTATTCAATTCGGATGCAATTTCTGTGTTTCATCGTTAATACGAAGGTCCAAGGGAAACAGTAAACCTTGAGTGAAGCATTGGAATCCAAAACTGGACTCACAGGAGAGGTTCAAATCATAGAAAGTTAGAGTGCCAGTCCTCTTGTACTTAAGACGGCATTGTACTTCTTCTATTAAATTCGGATGCAATTTCTGTGTTTCATCGTCAATAAGAAGGTCCAAGGGATATTGTAAACCTGAAGTGAAGCTTCGGAATCTAAAACTAAACTCACAGAAGAGGTTCAAATCATAGGAAGTTAGAGTGTCAGTCCTCTTGTACTTAAGTCGGCATTGTGCCTTTTGCATTAAATTCGGATGCAATTTCTGTGTTTCGTCGTCAATAAGACGGTCCAAGGGATACAGTAAACCTGGAGTGAAGCATTGGAATCCAAAACTGTACTCACAGGAGAGGTTCAAATCATAGAAAGTTAGAGTGTCAGTCCTCTTGTACTTAAGACGGCATTGTACTTCTTCTATTAAATTCGGATGCAATTTCTGTGTTTCATCGTTAATAAGAAGGTCCAAGGGATATTGTAAACCTGAAGTGAAGCATCGGAATCTAAAACTAAACTCACAGAAGAGGTTCAAATCATAGTAAGTTAGAGTGTCAGTCCTCTTGTACTTAATTCGGCATTGTGCCTTTTGTATTAAATTCGGATGCAATCTCTGTGCTTCATCGTCAAAAAGAAGGTCCAAGGTAAACAGTAAACCTGAAGTGATGCATCGGAAACTAAAACTGGACTCACAGGAGAGGTTCAAATCATAGAAAGTTACAGTGTCAGTCCTCATGTACGTAAGTCGGCATTGAGAATTTTGTATTAAATTCGGATGCTATTTCTGTGTTTCATCGTCAATAAGAAGGTCCAAGGGATACAGTAAACCTGAAATGATGCATCGGAATCTAAAACTGGACTTACAGGAGAGGTTCAAATCATAGAAAGTTAGAGTGTCAATCCTCTTTTACTTAAGTCGCCATTGTGGCTTTTGAATTAAATTCGGATGCAATTTCTGTGTTTCATCGTCAATAAGAAGGACCAAGGGATACACTAAACCTGAAGTAAAGCATCAGAATCTAAAACTAGACTCACAGGAGAGGTTCAAGTCATAGAAAGATAGAGTGTCAGTCCTCTTGTACGTAAGTCGTCATTGTGCCTTCTGTATTAAATTCGGATGCAATTTCTGTGTTTCATCGTCAATACGTAGGTCCAAGGGATACAGTCAACCTGATGTGAAGCATCGGAATCTAAAACCGGATTCACAGGAGAGATTCAAATCATAGAAAGTTAGAGTGTCAGTCCTCTTTTACTTAAGTCGGCATTGTGCCTTTTGTATTCAATTCGGATGCAATTTCTGTGTTTTATCGTCAGTACGAAAGTCCGAGGGAAACAGTAAACATGAAGTCAAGCATTTGAACCTAAAACTGTACTCACAGGAGAGGTTCAAAACATAGAAATGTAGAGTGTCAGTCCTCTTGTACTTAAGTCGGCATTGTGCCTTTAGTATTAAATTCGCATGCAATTTCTGTGTTTCATCGTCAATAAGAAGGTCCAAGGGATACAGTAAACCTGGAGTGAAGCATCGGAATCTAAAACTGGACTCACTGGAGAGGTTCAAATCATAGAAAGTTAGAGTGTCAGTCCTCTTGTAATTAAGTGGGCATTGTGCCTTTTGTATTAAATTCGGATGCAATATCTGTGCTTCATCGTCAATAACAAGGTCCAAGGTATACAGTAAACCTGAAGCGAAGCATCGGAATCTAAAACTGGACTCACAGGAGAGGTTCAAATCATAGAAAATTAGAGTGTCAGTCTTCTTGTACTTGAATTGGCATTGTGCATTTTGTATTATATTCGGATGCTATTTCTGCGTTTCATCGTCAATAAGAAGGTCCAAGGGATACAGTAAACCGGAAGTGAAGCATCGGAATCTAAAACTGGACTCACAGGAAAGGTTCAAATCATAGAAAGTTAGAGTGTCAGTCCTCTTGTACTTATGTAGCCATTGTGCCTTTTGTATTAAATTCGGATGCAATTTCTGTGTTTCATCGTCAATAAGAAGGTCCAAGGGATGCAGTGAACCTGAAGTGAAGCATCGGAAATTAAAACTGGACTCACAGGAGAGGTTCAAATCATAGAAAGTTAGAGAGTCAGTCCTCTTGTACTTATGTCGGCATTGTGCATTTTGTATTAAATTCGGATGCGTTTCTGTGTTTCATCGTCAATATGAAGGTCCAATGGATACAGTAAACCTGAAGTGAAGCATCGGAATCAAAAACTGGACTCACATAAGAGGTTCAAATCGTAGAAAGTTAGAGTGTCAGTCCTCTAGTACTTAAGTCGGCATTGTGCATTTTGTATTAAATTCGCATGCAATTTCTGAGTTTCATCGTCAATAAGAAGGTCCAAGTGATACAGTAAACCTGAAGTGAAGCATCGGAATCTAAAATTGGACTCACAGGAGACGTTCAAATCATAGAAAGATAGAGTGTCAGTCCTCTTGTACTTAAGTCGGCATTGTGCCCTTTGTATTAAATTCGGATGCAATTTCTGTGATTCACCGTCAATAAGAAGGTCCAAGGGATGCAGTAAACCTGAAGTGACGCGTCGGAATCTAAAACCGGACTCCCAGGAGGGATTCAAATCATAGGAAGTTGGAGTGTCAGTCCTCTAGGACTTAAGTCGGCATTGTTCCTTTTGTATTAAAATCGGATACCATTTCTATGTTTCATCGTCAAAAAGAAGGGCCAAGGGATACAGTAAACCTGAAGTGATGCATCGGAATCTAAAACTGGACTCACAGGAGAGGTTCATATCATAGAAAGTTACAGTGTCAGTCCACTTGTACTTTAGTCGGCATTGTGCCTTTCGTATTAAAATCGGATGTAATTTCAGTCTTTCATCGTCAATAAGAAGGTCCAAGGGATACAGTAATCCCAAAGTGAAGCATCGGAATCTAAAACTGGACTCACTGGAGAGGTTCAAATCATAGAAAGTTAGTGTGTCAGTCCTCTTGTACTTAAGTCGACATTGTGCTTTCTGTATGAAATACGGATGCAATATCTGTGTTTCATCGTCAATAAGAAGGTCCAAGGGATACAGTCAACCTGAAGTGAAGCATCGGAATCTAAATCAGGACTCACAGGGGAGGTTCAAATCATAGACAGTTAGAGTGTCAGTCCTCTTTTACTTAAGTCCGCATTGTGATTTTTGTATTCAATTCGGATGCAATTTCTGTGTTTCATCGTCAATACGAAGGTCCACGGGAAACAGTAAACCTTGAGTGAAGCATTGGAATCCAAAACTGGACTCACAGGAGAGGTTCAAATCATAGAAAGTTAGAGTGTCAGTCCTCTTGTACTTAAGACGGCATTGAACTTCTTCTATTAAATTCGGATGCAATTTCTGTGTTTCATCGTCAATAAGAAGGTCCAAGGGATATTGCAAACCTGAAGTGAAGCATCGGAATCTAAAACTAATCTCACAGGACAGGTTCAAATCATAGGAAGTTAGAGTGTCAGTCCTCTTGTACTTAAGTCGGCATTGTGCCTTTTGTATTAAATTCGGATGCAATCTCTGTGCTTCATCGTCAAAAAGAAGGTCCAAGGTATACAGTAAACCTGAAGTGATGCATCAGAATCTAAAACTGGACTCACAGGAGAGGTTCAAATCATAGAAAGTTACAGTGTCAGTCCTCATGTGCGTATGTCGGCATTGAGCATTTTGTATTAAATTCGGATGCTATTTCTGTGTTTCATCGTCAATAAGAAGGTCCAAAGTATACAGCAAACCTGAAATGATGCATCGGAATCTAAAACTGGACTCAGAGGAGCGGTTCAAATCATAGAAAGTTAGAGTGTCAGTCCTCTTTTACTTAAGTCGCATTTGTACCTTTTGAATTAAATTCGGATGCAATTTCTGTGTTTCATCGTCAATACGTAGGTCCAAGGGATACAGTCAACCTAAAGTGAAGCATTGGAATCTGAAACAGGACTCACAGGAGAGGTTCAAATCATAGAAAGTTAGAGTGTCAGTCCTCTTTTACTTAAGTCGGCATTGTGCCTTTTGTATTCAATTCGGATGCAATTTCTGTGTTTTATCGTCAATACGAAAGTCCAAGGGAAACAGTAAACATGATGTCAAGCATCGGAATCTAAAACTGGACTCACAGGAGAGGTTCAAATCATAGAAAGGTAGAGTGTCAGTCCTCTTGTACTTAAGTCGGCATTGTGCCTTTTGTATTAAATTCGGATGGAATTTCTGTGTTTCATCGTCAATAAGAAGGTCCAAGGGATACAGTAATCCTGGAGTGAAGCATCGGAACCTAAAACTGGACTCACAGGAGAGGTTCAAATCATAGAAAGTTAGAGTGTTAGTCCTCTTGTAATTAAGTCGGCATTGTGCCTTTTGTATTAGATTCGGTTCAATATCTGTGCTTCATCGTCAATAACAAGGTCCAAGGTATACAGTAAACGTGAAGCGAAGCATCGGAATCTAAAACTGGACTCACAGGAGAGGATCAAACATAGAAAATTAGAGTGTCAGTCTTCTTGTACTTAAATTGGCATTGTGCATTTTGTTTTATATTCGGATGCTATTTCTGCGTTTCATCGTCAATAAGAAGGTCCAAGGGATACAGTAAACCTGAAGTGAAGCATCGGAATCTAAAACTGGACTCACAGGAAAGGTTCAAATCATAGAAAGTTAGAGTCCTCTTTTACTTAAGTCGGCATTGTGGCTTTTGAATTAACTTCGGATGTAATTTCTGTGTTTCATCGTCAATAAGAAGGTCCAAGGGATACAGTAAACCCAAAGTGAAGCATCGGAATCTAAAACTGGACTCACAGGAGAGGTTCAAATCATAGAAACTTATAGTGTCAGTCCTCTTGTACTTAAGTCGCCATTGTGCTTTCTGTATTATATTCGGATGGAATATCTGTGTTTCATCGTCAATACGAAGGTCCAACGGATACAGTCAACCTGAAGTGATGCATCGGAACCTTAAACAGGACTCACAGAAGAGGTTCAAATCATAGAAAGTTAGAGTGTCAGTCCTCTTTTACTTAAATCCGCATTGTGATTTTTGTATTGAATTCGGATGCAATTTCTGTGTTTCATCGTCAATACGAGGGTCCAAGGGAAATAGTAAACCTGAAGTGAAGCATCGGAAATTAAAACTGACTCACAGGAGAGGTTCAAATCATAGAAAGTTAGTGAGACAATCCTCTTGTACTGAAGTCGGCATTGTGCCTTTTGTATTAAATTCGGATGCAATTTCTGTGTTTCATCGTCAATACGAAGGTCCAAGGGATACAGTAAACCTGAAGTGAAGCATCGGAATCTAAAACTGGACTCACAGGAGAGGTTCAAATCATAGTAAGTTAGAGTGTCAGTCCTCTTGTACTTAAGTCGGCATTGTGCTTTTGGATTTAATCCAGATGCAATTTCTGTGTTTCATCGACAATAAGAAGGTCAAAGGGATACAGTAAACCGGAAATGAAGCATCGGAATCTAAAACTGGCCTCACAGGAGAGGTTCAAATCACAGAAAGTTAGAGTGTCAGTCCTCTTTTACTTAAGACGGCATTGTGGCTTTTGAATTAAATGCGGATACAATTTCTGTGTTTCATCGTCAATAAGAAGGACCAAGGGATACACTAAACCTGAAGTGAAGCATCAGAATCTAAAACTGGACTCACAGGAGAGGTTCAAGTCATAGAAAGTTAGAGAGTCAGTCCTGTTGTACTTAAGTCGGCATTGTACCTTTTGTATTAAATTCGGATGCAAGTTCTGCGTTTCATTTTCGATAAGAAGGTCCAAGGGATACAGTAAACCCTAAGTGAAGCATCGGAATCTAAAACTGGACTCACAGGAGAGGTTCAAATCATAGAAAGTTAGAGTGTCAGTCTTCTTGTACTTAAATTGGCATTGTGCATTTTGTATTATATTCGGATGCTATATCTGCGTTTCATCGTCAATATGAAGGTCCAAGGGATACAGTAAACCTGAAGTGAAGCATCGGAATCTAAAACTGGACTCACAGGAGAGGTTCAAATCATAGAGAGTTAGAGTGTCAGTCCTCTTGTACTTAAGTCGGCATTGTGACTTTTGTATTAAATTCGGATGCAATTTCTGTGTTTCATCGTCAATAAGAAGGTCCAAGGGATACAGTAAACCTGAAGTGAAGCATCGGAATCTAAAACTGGACTCACAGGAGAGGTTCAAATAATAGAAAGTTAGAGAGTCAGTCCTCTTGTACTTAAGTCGGCATTGTGCCTTTTGAATTCAATTCAGATGCAATTTCTGTGCTTCATCGTCAATAAGAAGGTCTAAGGTATACAGTAAAAATGAAGTGAGGCATCGGAATCTAAAACTGGACTCATAGGAGTAGTTCAAGTCATTGAAAGTTAGAGTGTCAGTCCTCTTGTACTTAAGTCGGCATTGTGCCTTTTGAATTTAATTACGATGCAATTTCTATGCTACATCGTCAATAAGAAGGTCTAAGGTATACAGTAAATCTGAAGTGAAGCATCGGAATCTAAAACGGGACACACAGGAGAGGTTCAAATCATAGAAAGTTAGAGCGTCAGTCCTCTTGTACTTAAGTCGGCATTGTGCATTTTGTATTAAATTCGGATGCTATTTCTGTGTTTCATCGTCAATAAGAAGGTCCAAGGGATACAGTAAACCTGAAGTGAACCATCGGAATCTAAAACTGGACTCACAGGAGAGTTTTATATAATAGAAAGTTAGAGTGTCGATCCTCTTGTACTTAAGTCGGCATTGTGCCTTTTGAATTCAATTCCGATGCAATTTCTATGCCTCATCGTCAATAAGAAGGTCTACGGTATACAGTAAATCTGAAGTGAAGCATCGGTATCTAAAACTGGACTCACAGGAGAGGTTCTAATCGTAGAAAGTTAGAGTGTCAGTCCTCTTGTACGTATGTCGGCATTGTGCCTCTTGTATTAAATTCGGATGCAATTTCTGTGTTTCATCGTCAATAAGAAGGTCCAAGGGATGCAGTAAACCTGAAGTGATGCATCGGAAATTAAAACTGGACTCACAGGAGAGGTTCAAATCATAGAAAGTTAGAGAGTCAGTCCTCTTGTACTTATGTCGGCATTGTGCATTTTGTATTAAATTCGGATGCGTTTCTGTGTTTCATCGTCAATATGAAGGTCCAATGGATACAGTAAACCTGAAGTGAAGCATCGGAATCAAAGACTGGACTCACATAAGAGGTTCAAATCATAGAAAGTTAGAGTGTCAGTCCTCTAGTACTTAAGTCGCCATTGTGCCTTTTGTATTAAATTCGCATGCAATTTCTGTGTTTCATCGTCAATAAGCAGGTCCAAGTGATACAGTAAACCTGAAGTGAAGCATCGGAATCTAAAATTGGACTCACAGGAGACGTTCAAATCATAGAAAGATAGAGTGTCAGTCCTCTTGTACTTAAGTCTGCATTGTACCTTTTGTATTAAATTCGGATGCAATTTCTGTGATTCACCGTCAATAAGAAGGTCCAAGGGATGCAGTAAACCTGAAGTGAAGCATCGGAATCTAAAACCGGACTCTAAGGAGAGGTCCAAATCATAGAAAGATAGAGTGTCAGTCCTCTTGAACTTATGTCGGCATTGTGCTTTTGTATTAAAATCGGATTCAATTTCTGTGTTTCATCGTCAATAAGAAGGTCCATGGGATACAGTAAACCTGAAGTGAAGCATCCGAATCTGAAACTGGACTCACAGGAGAGGTTCATATCATAGAAAGTTACAGTGTCAGTCCACTTGTACTTAAGTCGGCATTGTGTCTTTCGTATTAAATTCGGATGTAATTTCTGTGTTTCATCGTCAATAAGAAGGTCCAAGGGATACAGTAAACCTGAAGTGAAGCATCGGAATCTAAAACTGGACTCACAGGAGAAATTCAAATCATAGAAAGTTAGAGTGTCAGTCCTCTTGTACTTATGACGGCATTGTGCCTTTTGTATTAAATCCAGATGCAATTTCTGTGTTTAATCGTCAATAAGAAGGTCCAAGGGATACAGTAAACCTGAAATGAAGCATCGGAATCTAAAACTGGCCTCACAGGAGAGGTCCAATTCATAGAAAGTTAGAGTGTCAGTCCTCTTCAACTTAAGTCGGCATTGTGCCTTTTGAATTAAATTCGGATGCAATTTCTGTGTTTCATCGTCAATAAGAAGGACCAAGGGATACACTAAACCTGAAGTGAAGCATCAGAATCTAAAACTGGACTCAGAGGAGAGGTTCAAATCATAGAAAGTTAGAGAGTCAGTCCTCTTGTACTCAAGACGGTATTGTGCCTTCTGTATTAAATTCGGATGCAATTTCTGTGCTTCATCGTCAGTAACAATGTCCAAGGGATACAGTTAACCTGGAGTGAAGCATCGGAATCTAAAACTGGACTCACAGGAGTGTTTCATATAATAGAAAATTAGAGTGTCAGTCCTCTTGTACTTAAGTTGGCATTGTGCCTTTTATATTAAAATCGCATGCAATTTCTGTGTTTCATCGTCAATAAGAAGGTCCAAGGGTTACAGTAAACCTGAAGTGAAGCATCGGAATCTGAAACTGGACTCACAGGAGAGGTTCATATCATAGAAAGTTACAGTGTCAGTCCACTTGTACTTAAGTCGGCATTGTGCACTTTGTATTAAATTCGGATGCTATTTCTGTGTTTCATCGTCAGTAAGAAGGTCCAAGGGATACAGTTAACCTGGAGTGAAGCATCGGAATCTAAAACTGGACTCACAGGAGTGTTTCATATAATAGAAAATTAGAGTGTCAGTCCTCTTGTACTTAAGTCGGCATTGTGCCTTTTGAATTCAATTCCGATGCAATTTCTATGCTTCATCGTCAATAAGAAGGTCTACGGTATACAGTAAACCTGAAGTGAAGCATCGGTATCTAAAACTGGACTCACAGGAGAGGTTCAAATCGTAGAAAGTTAGGATGTCAGTCCTCTTGTACTTATGTCGGCATTGTGCCTTTTGTATAAAATTCGGATGCAATTTCTGTGTTTCATCGTCAATAAGAAGGTCCAAGGGATGCAGTAAACCTTAAGTGAAGCATCGGAAATTAAAACTGGACTCACAGGAGAGGTTCAAATCATAGAAAAATAGAGAGTCAGTCCTCTTGTACTTATGTCGGCATTGTGCATTTTGTATTAAATTCGGATGCGTTTCTGTGTTTCATCGTCAATATGAAGGTCCAATGGATACAGTAAACCTGAAGTGAAGCATCGGAATCAAAAACTGGACCCACATGAGAGGTTCAAAACATAGAAAGTTAGAGTGTCAGTCCTCTAGTACTTAAGTCGGCATTGTGCCTTTTGTATTAAATTCGCATGCAATTTCTGTGATTCACCGTCAATAAGAAGGTCCGAGGGATGCAGTAAACCTGAAGTGAAGCATCGGAATCTAAAATCGGACTCCCAGGAGAGGTTCAAATCATAGAAAGTTAGAGTGTCAGTCCTCTTGGACTTAAGTCGGCATTGTGCCTTTTGTATTAAAATCGGATTCAATTTCTGTGTTTCATCGTCAATAAGAAGGTCCATGGGATACAGTAAACCTGAAGTGAAGCATCGGAATTTAAAACTGGAATCACAGGAGATCTTCAAATCATAGAAAGATAGAGTGTCAGTCCTCTTGTACTTAAGTCGGCATTGTGCATTTCGTATTAAATTCGGATGCATTTCTGTGTTTCATCGTCAATATGAAGGTCCAATGGATACAGTAAACCTGAAGTGAAGCATCGGAATCAAAAACTGGACTCACTTAAGAGGTTCAAATCATAGAAAGTTAGAGTGTCAGTCCTCTAGTACTTAAGTCGGCATTGTGCCTTTTGTATTAAATTCCGATGCAATTTCTATGCTTCATCGTCAATAAGAAGGTCTACGGTATACAGTAAACCTGAAGTGAAGCATCGGTATCTAAAACTGGACACACAGGAGAGGTTCAAATCATAGAAAGTTAAGTGTCAGTCCTCTTGTACTTAAGTCGGCATTGTGCATTTTGTATTAAATTCGGATGCTATTTCTGTGTTTCATCGTCAGTAAGAAGGTCCAAGGGATACAGTAAACCTGGAGTGAAGCATTGGAATCTAAAACTGGACTCACAGGAGAGTTTCATATAATAGAAAGTTAGAGTGTCAGTCCTCTTGTACTTAAGTCGGCATTGTGCCTTTTGAATTCAATTCCGATGCAATTTCTATGCTTCATCGTCAATAGGAAGTTCTACGGTATACAGTAAACCTGAAGTGAAGCATCGGTATCTAATACTGGACTCACAGCAGAGGTTCAAATCGTAGAAAGTTAGGGTGTCAGTCCTCTTGTACTTATGTCGGCATTGTGCCTTTTGTATTAAATTCGGATGCAATTTCTGTGTTTCATCGTCAATAAGAAGGTCCAAGGGATGCAGTAAACCTGAAGTGAAATATCGGAAATTAAAACTGGACTCACATGAGAGGTTCAAATCATAGAAAGTTAGAGTGTCAGTCCTCTAGTACTTAAGTCGGCATTGTGCTTTTTGTATTAAATTCGCATGCAATTTCTGTGATTCACCGTCAATAAGAAGGTCCATGGGATACAGTAAACCTGAAGTGAAGCATCGGAATCTAAAACTGGACTCACAGGAGAGGTTCATATCATAGAAAGTTACAGTGTCAGTCCACTTGTACTTAAGTCGGCATTGTGCATTTCGTATTAAATTCGGATGTAATTTCTGTGTTTCATCGTCAATAAGAAGGTCCAAGGGATACAGTAAAACCTGAAGTGAAGCATCGGAATCTAAATCTGGACTCACAGGAGAGGTTCAAATCATAGAAAGTTAGAGTGTCAGTCCTCTTGTACTTAAGTCGGCATTGTGCCTTTTGTATTAGATCCAGATGTAATTTCTGTGTTTCATCGTCAATAAGAAGGTCCAAGGGATACAGTAAACCTGAAATGAAGCATCGGAATCTAAAACTGGCCTCACAGGAGTGGTTCAAATCATAGACAGTTAGAGTGTCAGTCCTCTTTTACTTAAGTCGGCATTGTGCCTTTTGAATTACATTCAGATGCAATTTCTGTGTTTCATCGTCAATAAGAAGGACCAAGGGGTACACTAAACCTGAAGTGACGCATCAGAATCTAACACTGGACTCACAGGAGAGGTTCAAATCATAGAAAGTTAGAGAGTCAGTCCTCTTATACTTATGTCGGCATTGTGCCTTTTGTATTAAATTCGGATTCAATTTCTGTGTTTCATTGTCAATAAGAAGGTCCAAGGGATACAGTAAACCCAAAATGAAGCATCGGTGTCTAGAACTGGACTCACAGGAGAGGTTCAAATCATAGAAAGTTAGAGTGTCAGTCCTCTTGTACTTAAGTCGGCATTGTGCCTTTTGAATTACATTCGGATGCAATTTCTGTGTTTCATCGTCAATAAGAAGGTCCAAGGGATACAGTAAACCTGAAATGAAGCATCGGAATCTAAAACTGGCCTCACAGGAGTGGTTCAAATCATAGACAGTTAGAGTGTCAGTCCTCTTTTACTTAAGTCGGCATTGTGCCTTTTGAATTACATTCGGATGCAATTTCTGTGTTTCATCGTCAATAAGAAGGACCAAGGGATACACTAAACCTGAAGTGACGCATCAGAATCTAACACTGGACTCACAGGAGAGGTTCAAATCATAGAAAGTTAGAGAGTCAGTCCTCTTATACTTATGTCGGCATTGTGCCTTTTGTATTAAATTCGGATTCAATTTCTGTGTTTCATTGTCAATAAGAAGGTCCAAGGGATACAGTAAACCCAAAATGAAGCATCGGTGTCTAGAACTGGACTCACAGGAGAGGTTCAAATCATAGAAAGTTAGAGTGTCCTTACCCTTGTACTTAAGTCGGCACTGTGCCTTCTGTATTAAATTCGGATGCAATTTCTGTGTTGCATCGTCAATAGGAAGGTCTAAGGGATACAGTAAACCTGAGGTGAAGAAACGGAATCTAAAACTGGAATCACAGGAGATCTTCAAATCATAGAAAGTTAGAGTGTCAGTCCTCCTTTACTTAAGTCGGCATTGTGCCTTTTGAATTCAATTCAGATGCAATTTGTATGCTTCATCGTCAATAAGAAGGTCTAAGGTATACAGTAAAAATGAAGTGAGGCATCGGAATCTGAAACTGGACTCATAGGAGAAGTTCAAATCATTGAAAATTAGAGTGTCAGTCCTCTTGTACTTAAGTCGCCATTGTGCCTTTTGAATACAATTACGATGCAATTTCTATGCTTCATCGTCAATAAGAAGGTCTAAGGTATACAGTAAATCGGAAGTGAAGCATCGGAATCTAAAACGGGACACACAGGAGAGGTTCAAATCATAGAAAGTTAGAGTGTCAGTCCTCTTGTACTTAAGTCGGCATTGTGCATTTTGTATTAAATTCGGATGCTATTTCTGTGTTTCATCGTCAATAAGAAGGTCGAAGGGATACAGTAAACCTGAAGTGAAGCATCGGAATCTAAAACTGGACTCACAGGAGAGTTTCATATAATAGAAAGTTAGAGTGTCAGTCCTCTTGTACTTAAGTCGGCATTGTGACTTTTGAATTCAATTCCGATGCAATTTCTATGCTTCATCGCCAATAAGATGGTCTACGGTATACTGTAAACCTGAAGTGAAGCAACGGAATCTAAAACTGGACTCACAGGAGAAGTTTAAATCATAGAAAGTTAGAGTGTTAGTCCTGTTGTACTTAAGTCGGCATTGTGCATTTTGTATTAAATTCGTATGCTATTTCTGTGTTTCATCGTCAATAAGAAGGTCCAAGGGATACAGTAAACCTGAAGTGAAGCATCGGAATCTGAAACTGGACTCACAGGAGAGGTTCAAATCATAGAAAGTTAGAGTGTCAGTCCTCATGTACTTAAGTCGGCATTGTGCCATTTATATTAAATTCAGATGCAATTTCTGTGTTTCATTGTCAATAAGAAGGTCCAAGGGATACAGTAAACCTGAAGTGGAGCATCGGAATCTAAAACTGGACTGACGGGAGAGGTTCAAATCATAGAAAGTTACAGTGTCAGTCCTCTTGTACTTAAGTCGGCATTGTGCCTTCTGTAATAAATTCGGATGCAATTTCTGTGTTTCATCGTCAATACGAAGGACCAAGGGATACAGTCAACCTGAAGTGAAGCATCGGAATCAAAAACAGGACTCACAGGAGAGGTACAAATCATAGAAAGTTAGAGTGTCAGTCCTCTTGTTCTTAAGTCGGCATTGTGCCTTTTGTATTAAATTCGGATGCAATTT
Organism: Schistocerca americana; assembly: GCF_021461395.2. Classification (NCBI taxonomy): domain Eukaryota; kingdom Metazoa; phylum Arthropoda; class Insecta; order Orthoptera; family Acrididae; genus Schistocerca; species Schistocerca americana. Next base: position 57,906,488 of record NC_060122.1, read on the forward strand.
CTGTGCTTCATCGTCTACAAGAGGGTCCAAGGTATACATTAAACTTGAAGTGAAGCATAGGAATCTAAAACTGGACTCACAGGAGAGGTTCACATCATAGAGAGTAAGAGTGTCAGTCCCCTTGTACTTAAGTCGGCATTGTGCCTTTTGTATTAAAATCGGATGCAATTTCTGTGTTTCATCGTGAATAAGAAGGTCCAAGGGATACAGTAAACCTGAAGTGAAGCATCGGAATCTAAAACTGGACTCACAGGAGAGGTTCATATCATAGAAAGTTACAGTGTCAGTCCACTTGTACTTAAGTCGGCATTGTGCCTTTTGTATTAAATTCGGATGTAATTTCTGTGTTTCATCGTCAATAAGAAGGTCCAAGGGATACAGTAAACCTGAAGTGAAGCATCGGAATCTAAAACTGGACTCACAGGAGAGTTTCATATAATAGAAAGTTAGAGTGTCAGTCCTCTTGTACTTAAGTCGGCATTGTGCCTTTTGTATTAAATTCAGATGCAATTTCTGTGTTTCATCGTCAATAAGAAGGTCCAGGGGATACAGTAAACCTGAAGTGAAGCATTGGAATCAAAAACCCGACTTACAGGAGAGGTTCAAATCATAGAAAGTTAGAATGTCCTTCCTCTTGTACTTAAGGCGGCATTGTGCCTTTTGTATTAAATTCGGATGCAATTTCTGTGTTTCATCGTCAATAAGAAGGTGCAAGGGATACTGTAAACCTGAGGTGAAGCATAGGAATCTAAAACTGGACTTACAGGAGAGCTTCAAATCATAGAAAGTTAGAGTGTCAGTCCCCTTGTACTTATGTCGGCATTGTGCCTTTTGAATTCAATTCAGATGCAATTTCTATGCTTCATCGTCAATAAGAAGGTCTGAGGTATGCAGTGAAAATGAAGTGAAGCATCGGAATCTAAAACTGGACTCATAGGACATGTTCAAATCATTGAAAGTTAGAGTGTCAGTCCTCTTGTACTTAAGTCGGCATTGTGCCTTTTGAATTTAATTACGATGCAATTTCTATGCTTCATCGTCAATAAGAAGGTCCAAGGGATACAGTAAACTTGAATTGAAGCATCGGAATCTCAAACTAGACTCACAGGAGAGGTTCAAATCACAGAAAGTGAGAGTGTCAGTCCTCTTGTACTTAAGTCGGCCCTGTGATTTTTCTATTAAATTCGGATGCAATTTCTGTGTTTCATCGTCAATAAGAAGGTCCAAGGGATACAGTAAACCTGAAGTGAAGCATCGGAATCTAAAACTGGACTCACAGGAGAGGTTCAAATCATAGAAAGTTAGAGTGTCATTCCCCTTGTACCTAAGTCAGCATTGTGCCTTTTGTATTAAATTCGGATGCAATTTCTGTGTTTCATCGTCAATAAGAAGGTCCAAGGGATACAGTAAACCTGAATTGAAGCATCGGAATCTAAAACTAGACTCACAGGAGAGGTTCAAATCACAGAAAGTTAGAGTGTCAGTCCTCTTGTACTTAAGTCGGCACTGTGATTTTTCTATTAAATTCGGATGCAATTTCTTTGTTTCATCGTCAATAAGAAGGTCCAAGGGATGCAGTAGACCTGAACTGAAGCATCGGAATCTAAAACTGGACTCACAGGAGAGGTTCAAATCATAGAAAGTTAGTGTGTCAGTCCTCTTGTACTTAAGTCGGCATTGTGCCTTCTGTATTAAATTCGGATGCAATTTCTGTGCTTCATCGTCTATAAGAAGGTTCAAGGTATACAGTAAACCTGAAGTGAAGCATCGGAATCTAAAACTGGACTCACAGGAGAGGTTCACATCATTGAAAGTTAGAGTGTCAGTCCTCTTGTACTTAAGTCGGCGTTGTGCATTTTGTATTAAGTTCGGACGCTATTTCTGGGTTTCATCGTCAATAAGACGGTCCAAGGGATACAGTAAACCTGAAGTGAAGCATCGGATTCGGAAACTGGACTCACAGGAGAGGTTCAAATCATAGATAGTTAGAGTGTCAGTCCTCTTGTACTCAAGTCGGCATTGTGCCTTTTGTATTAAATTCAGATGCAATTTCTGTGTTTCATCGTCAATAAGAAGGTCCAAAGGATACAGTAAACCTGAAGTGAAGCATCGGAATCTAAAACTGGACTCACTGGAGAGGTTCAAATCATAGAAAGTTAGAGTGTTAGTCCTCTTGTACTTAAGTCGGCATTGTGCATTTTGTATTAAATACGGATGCTATTTCTGTGTTTCATCGTCAATAAGAAGGTCCAAGGTATACAGTAAACCTGAAGTGAAGCATCGGAATATAAAACTGGACTCACAGGAGAGGTTCATATAATAGAAACTTAGAGTGTCAGTCCTCTTGTACTTAAGTCGGCATTGTGCATTTTGTATTAAATTCGGATGCAATTTCTGTGTTTCATCGTCAATAAGAAGGTCCAAGGAATATAGTAAACCTGAAGTGAAGCATCGGAATCTAAAACTGGACTCACAGAAGAGGTTCAAATCATTTAAAGTTAGAGAGTCAGTCCTCTTGTAGTTAAGTCGGCATTGTGCCTTTTGTATTAAATTCAGATGCAATTTCGGTGTTTCATCGTCAATAAGAAGGTCCAAGGGATACAGTAAACCTGAAGTGAAGCATCGGAATCTAAAACTGGACTCACAGGAGAGGTTCAAATCATAGAAAATTAGAGTGTCATTCCCGTTGTACTTAAGTCGGCATTGTACCTTTTTTATTAAATTCGGATGCAATTTCTGTGTTTCATCGTCAATAAGAAGGTCCAAGGGATACATTAAACCTGAACTGAAGCATCGGAATATAAAACTGGAGTCACAGGAGAGGTTCAAATCTTAGAAAGTTAGTGTGTCAGTCCTCTTGTACTTAAGTCGGCATTGTGCCTTCTGTATTAGATACGGATGCAATTTCTATGCTTCATCGTCAATAAGAAGGTCTATGGTATACAGTAAAAATGCAGTGAGGCATTGGAATCTAAAACTGGACTCATAGGAGAAGTTCAAATCATTGAAAGTTAGAGTGTCAGTCCTCTTGTACTTAAGTCGGCATTGTGCCTTTTGAATTCAATTACGATGCAATTTCTATGCTTCATCGTCAATAACAAGGTCTAAGGTATAGAGTAAATCTGAAGTGAAGCATCGGAATCTAAAACGGGACACACAGGAGAGGTTCAAATCATAGGAATTTAGAGTGTCAGTCCTCTTGTACTTAAGTCGGCATTGTGCATTTTGAATTGAATTCGAATGCTATTTCTGTGTTTCATGGTCAATAAGAAGGTCGAAGGGATACAGTAAACCTGAAGTGAAGCATCGGAATCTAATACTGGACTCACAGGAGAGTTTCATATAATAGAAAGTTAGAGTGTCAGTCCTCTTGTACTTAAGTCGTCATTGTGCCTTTTGAATTCAATTCCGATGCAATTTCTATGTTTCATCGTCAATAAGAAGGTCTACGGTATACTGTATACCTGAAGTGAAGCATCGGAATCTAAAACTGGAATCACAGGAGAGGTTCAAATCATAGAAAGTTAGAGTGTCAGTCATGTTGTACTTAAGTCGGCATTGTGAATTTTGTATTAAATTCGGTTGCTATTTCTGTGTTTCATCGTCAATAAGAATTTCCAAGGGATACTGTAAACCCGAAGTGAAGCATCGGTATCTAAAACTGGACTCAAAGGAGAGGTTCAAATCATAGAAAGTTAGAGTGTCAGTCCTCTTGTACTTAAGTCGGCATTGTGAATTTTGTATTAAATTCGGATGCAATTTCTGTGCTTCATCGTCTATAAGAAGGTCAAAAGGATACAGTAAACTTGAAGTGAAGCATCGGAATCTGAAACTGGACTCACAGGAGAGGTTCAAACCATAGTAAGTTAGAGTGTCAGTCCTCTTGTACTTAAGTCGGCATTGTGCCTTTTATATTAAATTCAGATGCCATTTCTGTGTTTCATCGTCAATAAGAAGGTCCAAGGGATACAGTAAACCTGAAGTGGAGCATCGGAATTTAAATCTGGACTCACAGGAGAGGTTCAAATCATAGAAAGTTACAGTGTCAGTCCTCTTGTACCTAAGTCGGCATAGTGTCTTCTGTATTAAATTCGGATGCAATTTCTGTGTTTCATCGTCAATATGAAGGACCAAGCGATACAGTCAACCTGAAGTGAAGCATCGGAATCCAAAACAGGACTCACAGGAGCGGTTCAAATCATAGAAAGTTAGAGTGTCAGTCCTCTTGTTCTTAAGTCGGCATTGTGCCTTTTGTATAAAATTCGGATGCAATTTCTGTGCTTCATCGTCTACAAGAAGATCCAAGGTATACAGTAAACCGGAAGTGAAGCATCAGAATCTAAAACTGGACTCACAGGAGAGGTTCACATCATAGAGAGTAAGACTGTCAGTTCTCTTGTACTTAAGTCGGCATTGTGCCTTTTGTATTAAAATCGGATGCAATTTCTGTGTTTCATCGTGAATAAGAAGGTCCAAGGGATACTGTACACCTGATGTGAAGCATCGGAATCTAAAACTGGACTCACACGAGAGGTTCATATCATAGAAAGTTACAGTGTCAGTCTACTTGTACTTAAGTCGGCATTGTGCCTTTTGTATTAAATTCGGATGTAATTTCTGTGTTTCATCGTCAATAAGAAGGTCCAAGGGATACAGTAAACCTGAAGTGAAGCATCGGAATCTAAAACTGGACTCACAGGAGAGTTTCATATAATAGAAAGTTAGAGTGTCAGTCCTCTTGTACTTTACTCGGCATTGTGCCTTTTGAATTCAATTCCGATGCAATTTCTATGCTTCATCGTCAATAAGAAGGTCTACGGTATACTGTAAACCTGAAGTGAAGCATCGGAATGTAAAACTGGACTCACAGGAGAGGTTCAAATCATAGAAAGTGAGAGTGTCAGTCCTCTTGTACTTAAGTCGGCATTGTGCCTTTTGTATTAAATTCAGATGCAATATCTGTGTTTCATCGTCAATAAGAAGGTCCAAGGGATACAGTAAACCTGAAGTGAAGCATCGGAATCTAAAACTGGACTCACAGGAGAGGTTCAAATCATAGAAAGTTAGTGTGTCAGTCCTCTTGTACTTAAGTCGGCATTGTGCCTTCTGTATTAAATACGGATGCAATTTCTATGCTTCATCGTCAATAAGAAGGTCCAAGGGATGCAGTAAACCTGAAGTGAAATATCGGAAATTAAAACTGGACTCACATGAGAGGTTCAAATCATAGGAAGTTAGAGTGTCAGTCCTCTTGTACTTAAGTCGGCGTTGTGCATTTTGTATTAAATTCGGATGCTATTTCTGTGTTTCATCCTCAATAAGAAGGTCCAAGGGATACAGTAAACCTGAAGTGAAGCATCGGAATCTGAAACTGGACTCACAGGAGAGGTTCAAATCATAGAAAGTTAGAGTGTCAGTCCTCTTGTACTTAAGTCGGCATTGTGCCTTTTATATTAAATTCAGATGCAATTTCTGCGTTTCATCGTCAATAAGAAGGTCCAAGGGATAGAGTAAACCTGAAGTGGAGCATCGGAATCGAAATCTGGTCTCACAGGAGAGGTTCAAATCATAGAAAGTTACAGTGTCAGTCCTCTTGTACCTAAGTCGGCATTGTGCCTTCTGTATTTAATTCGGATGCAATTTCTGTGTTTCATCGTCAATACGAAGGACCAAGGGATACAGTCAACCTGAAGTGAAGCATCGGAATCCAAAACAGGACTCACAGGAGAGGTGCAAATCATAGGAAGTTAGAGTGTCAGTCCTCTTGTCTTAAGTCGGCATTGTGCCTTTTGTATAAAATTCGGATGCAATTTCTGTGCTTCATCGTCTACAAGAAGGTCCAAGGTATACAGTAAACCGGAAGTGAAGCATCGGAATCTAAAACTGGACTCACAGGAGAGGTTCACATCATAGAGAGTAAGAGTGTCAGTTCTCTTGTACTTAAGTCGGCATTGTGCCTTTTGTATTAAAATCGGATGCAATTTCTGTGTTTCATCGTGAATAAGAAGGTCCAAGGGATACTGTAAACCAGATGTGAAGCATCGGAATCTAAAACTGGACTCACACGAGAGGTTCATATCATAGAAAGTTACAGTGTCAGTCCACTTGTACTTAAGTCGGCATTGTGCCTTTTGTATTAAATTCGGATGTAATTTCTGTGTTTCATCGTCAATAAGAAGGTCCAAGGGATACAGTAAACCTGAAGTGAAGCATCGGAATCTAAAACTGGACTCACAGGAGAGTTTCATATATTAGAAAGTTAGAGTGTCAGTCCTCTTGTACTTAAGTCGGCATTGTGCCTTTTGAATTCAATTCCGATGCAATTTCTATGCTTCATCGTCAATAAGAAGGTCTACGGTATACTGTAAACCTGAAGTGAAGCATCGGAATCTAAAACTGGACTCACAGGAGAGGTTCAAATCATAGAAAGTTAGAGTGTCAGTCCTGTTGTACTAAAGTCGGCATTGTGAATTTTGTATTAAATTCGGTTGCTATTTCTGTGTTTCATCGTTAATAAGACGGTCCAAGGGATACTGTAAACCCAAAGTGAAGCATCGGTATCTAAAACTGGACTCACAGGAGAGGTTCAAATCATAGAAAGTTAGAGTGTCAGTCCTCTTGTACTTAAGTCGGCATTGTGCCTTTTGTATTAAATTCGGATGCAATTCCTGTGCTTCATCGTCTATAAGAAGGTCAGAGGTATACAGTAAACCTGAAGTGAAGCATCGGAATTTAAAACTGGACTCACAGGAGAGGTTCACATCATAGAAAGTTAGAGTGTCAGTCCTCTTGTACTTAAGTCGGCGTTGTGCATTTTGTACTAAATTCGGATGCTATTTCTGTGTTTCATCGTCAATAAGAAGGTCCAAGGGATACAGTAAACCTGAAGTGAAGCATCTGAATCTGAAACTGGACTCACAGGAGAGGTTCAAATCATAGAAAGTTCGAGTGTCAGTCCTCTAGTACTTAAGTCGGCATTGTGCCTTTTATATTAAATTGAGATGCAATTTCTGTGTTTCATCGTCAATAAGAAGGTCCAAGGGATTCAGTGAACCTGAAGTGGAGCATCGGAATTTAAAACTGGACTCACAGGAGAGGTTCAAATCATAGAAAGTTAAAGTGTCAGTCCTCTTGTACTTAAGTCGGCATTGTGCCTTCTGTATTAAATTCGGATGCAATTTCTGTGTTTCATCGTCAATACGAAGAACCAAGGGATACAGTCAAACTGAAGTGAAGCATCGGAATCTAAAACAGGACTCACAGGAGCGGTTCAAATCATGGAAAGTTAGAGTGTCAGTCCTCTTGTACTTAAGTCGGCATTGTGCCTTTTGTATTAAATTCGGATGCAATTCCTGTGCTTCATCGTCTATAAGAAGGTCAGAGGTATACAGTAAACCTGAAGTGAAGCATCGGAATCTAAAACTGGACTCACAGGAGAGGTTTACATCATAGAAAGTTATAGTGTCAGTCCTCTTGTACTTAAGTCGGCGTTGTGCATTTTGTATTAAATTCGGATGCTATTTCTGTGCTTCATCGTCAATAAGAAGGTTCAAATGATACAGTAAACCTGAAGTGAAGCATCGGAATCTGAAACTAGACTCACAGGAGAGGTTCAAATCATAGAAAGTTAGAGTGTCAGTCCTCTTGTACTTAAGTCGGCATTGTGCCTTTTATATTAAATTGAGATGCAATTTCTGTGTTTCATCGTCAATAAGAAGGTCCAAGGGATACAGTAAACCTGAAGTGGAGCAACGGAATCTAAAACTGGACTCACAGGAGAGGTTCAAATCATAGAAAGTTACAGTGTCAGTCCTCTTGTACCTAAGTCGGCATTGTGCCTGCTGTATTAAATTCGGATGCAATTCCTGTGTTTCATCGTCAATACGAAGAACCAAGGGATACAGTCAACCTGAAGTGAAGCATCGGAATCTAAAACAGGACTCACAGGAGAGGTTCAAATCATAGAAAGTTAGAGTGTCAGTCCTCTTGTTCTTAAGTCGGCATTGTGCCTTTTGTATAAAATTCGAATGCAATTTCTGTGCTTCATCGTCTACAAGAAGGTCCAAGGTATACAGTAAACCTGAAGTGAAGCATCGGAATCTAAAACTGGACTCACTGGAGAGTTTCATATAATAGAAAGTTAGAGTGTCAGTCCTCTTGTACTTAAGTCGGCATTGTGCCTCTTGAATTCAATTCCGATGCCATTTCTATGCTTCATCGTCAATAAGAAGGTCTACGGTATACTGTAAACCTGAAGTGAAGCATCGGAATCTAAAACTGGACTCACAGGAGAGGTTCAAATCATAGAAAGTTACAGTGTCAGTCATGTTGTACTTAAGTCGGCATTGTGAATTTTGTATTAAATTCGGTTGCTATTTCTGTGTTTCATCGTCAATATGAAGGTCCAAGGGATACTGTAAACCCGAAGTGAAGCATCGGTATCTAAAACTGGACTCACAGGAGAGGTTCAAATCATAGAAAGTTAGAGTGTCAGTCCTCTTGTACTTAAGTCGGCATTGTGCCTTTTGTATTAAATTCGGATGCAATTTCTGTGCTTCATCGTCTATAAGAAGGTCAGAGGTATACAGTAAACCTGAAGTGAAGCATCGGAATCTAAAACTGGACTCACAGGATTGGTTCACATCATAGAAAGTTAGAGTGTCAGTCCTCTTGTACTTAAGTTGGCGTTGTGCATTTTGTATTAAATTCGGATGCTATTTCTGTGTTTCATCCTCAATAAGAAGGTCCAAGGGATACAGTAAACCTGAAGTGAAGCATCGGAATCTGAAACTGGACTCACAGGAGAGGTTCAAATCATAGAAAGTTAGAGTGTCAGTCCTCTTGTACTTAAGTCGGCATTGTGCCTTTTATATTAAATTCAGATGCAATTTCTGCGTTTCATCGTCAATAAGAAGGTCCAAGGGATACAGTAAACCTGAAGTGGAGCATCGGAATCTAAATCTGGTCTCACAGGAGAGGTTCAAATCATAGAATGTTACAGTGTCAGTCCTCTTGTACCTAAGTCGGCATTGTGCCTTCTGTATTTAATTCGGATGCAATTTCTGTGTTTCATCGTCAATACGAAGGACCAAGGGATACAGTCAACCTGAAGTGAAGCATCGGAATCCAAAACAGGACTCACAGGAGAGGTGCAAATCATAGAAAGTTAGAGTGTCAGTCCTCTTGTTCTTAAGTCGGCATTGTGCCTTTTGTATAAAATTCGGATGCAATTTCTGTGCTTCATCGTCTACAAGAAGGTCCAAGGTATACAGTAAACCGGAAGTGAAGCATCGGAATCTAAAACTGGACTCACAGGAGAGGTTCACATCATAGAGAGTAAGAGTGTCAGTTCTCTTGTACTTAAGTCGGCATTGTGCCTTTTGTATTAAAATCGGATGCAATTTCTGTGTTTCATCGTGAATAAGAAGGTCCAAGGGATACTGTAAACCAGATGTGAAGCATCGGAATCTAAAACTGGACTCACACGAGAGGTTCATATCATAGAAAGTTACAGTGTCAGTCCACTTGTACTTAAGTCGGCATTGTGCCTTTTGTATTAAATTCGGATGTAATTTCTGTGTTTCATCGTCAATAAGAAGGTCCAAGGGATACAGTAAACCTGAAGTGAAGCATCGGAATCTAAAACTGGACTCACAGGAGAGTTTCATATATTAGAAAGTTAGAGTGTCAGTCCTCTTGTACTTAAGTCGGCATTGTGCCTTTTGAATTCAATTCCGATGCAATTTCTATGCTTCATCGTCAATAAGAAGGTCTACGGTATACTGTAAACCTGAAGTGAAGCATCGGAATCTAAAACTGGACTCACAGGAGAGATTCAAATCATAGAAAGTTAAAATGTCAGTCCTGTTGTACTAAAGTCGGCATTGTGAATTTTGTATTAAATTCGGTTGCTATTTCTGTGTTTCATCGTTAATAAGAAGGTCCAAGGGATACTGTAAACCAGAAGTGAAGCATCGGTATCTAAAACTGGACTCACAGGAGAGGTTCAAATCATAGAAAGTTAGAGTGTCAGTCCTCTTGTACTTAAGTCGGCATTGTGCCTTTTGTATTAAATTCGGATGCAATTCCTGTGCTTCATCGTCTGTAAGAAGGTCAGAGGTATACAGTAAACCTGAAGTGAAGCATCGGAATTTAAAACTGGACTCACAGGAGAGGTTCACATCATAGAAAGTTAGAGTGTCAGTCCTCTTGTACTTAAGTCGGCGTTGTGCATTTTGTACTAAATTCGGATGCTATTTCTGTGTTTCATCGTCAATAAGAAGGTCCAAGGGATACAGTAAACCTGAAGTGAAGCATCGGAATCTGAAACTGGACTCACAGGAGAGGTTCAAATCATAGAAAGTTCGAGTGTCAGTCCTCTAGTACTTAAGTCGGCATTGTGCCTTTTGTATTAAATTCGGATGCAATTCCTGTGCTTCATCGTCTATAAGAAGGTCAGAGGTATACAGTAAACCTGAAGTGAAGCATCGGAATCTAAAACTGGACTCACAGGAGAGGTTCACATCATAGAAAGTTAGAGTGTCAGTCCTCTTGTACTTCAGTCGGCGTTGTGCATTTAGTATTAAATTCGGATGCTATTTCTGTGTTTCATCGCCAATAAGAAGGTTCAAATGATACAGTAAACCTGAAGTGAAGCATCGGAATCTGAAACTAGACTCACAGGAGAGGTTCAAATCATAGAAAGTTAGAGTGTCAGTCCTCTTGTACTTAAGTCGGCATTGTGCCTTTTATATTAAATTGAGATGCAATTTCTGTGTTTCATCGTCAATAAGAAGGTCCAAGGGATACAGTAAACCTGAAGTGGAGCATCGGAATGTAAAACTGGACTCACAGGAGGGGTTCAAATCATAGAAAGTTACAGTGTCAGTCCTCTTGTACCTAAGTCGGCATTGTGCCTGCTGTATTAAATTCGGATGCAATTCCTGTGTTTCATCGTCAATACGAAGAACCAAGGGATACAGTCAACCTGAAGTGAAGCATCGGAATCTAAAACAGGACTCACAGGAGAGGTTCAAATCATAGAAAGTTAGAGTGTCAGTCCTCTTGTTCTTAAGTCGGCATTGTGCCTTTTGTATAAAATTCGCATGCAATTTCTGTGCTTCATCGTCTACAAGAAGGTCCAAGGTATACAGTAAACCTGAAGTGAAGCATCGGAATCTAAAACTGGACTCACAGGAGAGTTTCATATAATAGAAAGTTAGAGTGTCAGTCCTCTTGTACTTAAGTCGGCATTGTGCCTCTTGAATTCAATTCCGATGCAATTTCTGTGCTTCATCGTCAATAAGAAGGTCTACGGTATACTGTAAACCTGAAGTGAAGCATCGGAATCTAAAACTGGACTCACAGGAGAGGTTCAAATCATAGAAAGTTAGAGTGTCAGTCCTGTTGTACTTAAGTCGGTATTGTGAATTTTGTATTAAATTCGGTTGCTATTTCTGTGTTTCATCGTCAATAAGAAGGTCCAAGCGATACTGTAAACCCGAAGTGAAGCATCGGTATCTAAAACTGGACTCACAGGAGAGGTTCAAATCATAGAAAGTTAGAGTGTCAGTCCACTTGTACTTAAGTCGGCATTGTGCCTTTTGTATTAAATTCGGACGTAATTTCTGTGTTTCATCGTCAATAAGAAGGTCCAAGGGATACAGTAAACCTGAAGTGAAGCATCGGAATCTAAAACTGGACTCACAGGAGAGTTTCATATATTAGAAAGTTAGAGTGTCAGTCCTCTTGTACTTAAGTCGGCATTGTGCCTTTTGAATTCAATTCCGATGCAATTTCTATGCTTCATCGTCAATAAGAAGGTCTACGGTATACTGTAAACCTGAAGTGAAGCATCGGAATCTAAAACTGGACTCACAGGAGAGGTTCAAATCATAGAAAGTTAGAGTGTCAGTCCTGTTGTACTAAAGTCGGCATTGTGAATTTTGTATTAAATTCGGTTGCTATTTCTGTGTTTCATCGTTAATAAGAAGGTCCAAGGGATACTGTAAACCAGAAGTGAAGCATCGGTATCTAAAACTGGACTCACAGGAGAGGTTCAAATCATAGAAAGTTAGAGTGTCAGTCCTCTTGTACTTAAGTCGGCATTGTGCCTTCTGTATTAAATTCGGATGCAATTTCTGTGTTTCATCGTCAATACGAAGAACCAAGGGATACAGTCAAACTGAAGTGAAGCACCGGAATCTAAAACAGGACTCACAGGAGCGGTTCAAATCATGGAAAGTTAGAGTGTCAGTCCTCTTGTACTTAAGTCGGCATTGTGCCTTTTGTATTAAATTCGGATGCAATTCCTGTGCTTCATCGTCTATAAGAAGGTCAGAGGTATACAGTAAACCTGAAGTGAAGCATCGGAATCTAAAACTGGACTCACAGGAGAGGTTTACATCATAGAAAGTTAGAGTGTCAGTCCTCTTGTACTTAAGTCGCCGTTGTGCATTTTGTATTAAATTCGGATGCTATTTCTGTGTTTCATCGTCAATAAGAAGGTTCAAATGATACAGTAAACCTGAAGTGAAGCATCGGAATCTGAAACTAGACTCACAGGAGAGGTTCAAATCATAGAAAGTTAGAGTGTCAGTCCTCTTGTACTTAAGTCGGCATTGTGCCTTTTATATTAAATTGAGATGCAATTTCTGTGTTTCATCGTCAATAAGAAGGTCCAAGGGATACAGTAAACCTGAAGTGGAGCAACGGAATCTAAAACTGGACTCACAGGAGAGGTTCAAATCATAGAAAGTTACAGTGTCAGTCCTCTTGTACCTAAGTCGGCATTGTGCCTGCTGTATTAAATTCGGATGCAATTCCTGTGTTTCATCGTCAATACGAAGAACCAAGGGATACAGTCAACCTGAAGTGAAGCATCGGAATCTAAAACAGGACTCTCAGGAGAGGTTCAAATCATAGAAAGTTAGAGTGTCAGTCCTCTTGTTCTTAAGTCGGCATTGTGCCTTTTGTATAAAATTCGAATGCAATTTCTGTGCTTCATCGTCTACAAGAAGGTCCAAGGTATACAGTAAACCTGAAGTGAAGCATCGGAACCTAAAACTGGCACACTGGAGAGTTTCAAATAATAGAAAGTTAGAGTGTCAGTCCTCTTGTACTTAAGTCGGCATTGTGCCTCTTGAATTCAATTCCGATGCAATTTCTGTGCTTCATCGTCAATAAGAAGGTCTACGGTATACTGTAAACCTGAAGTGAAGCATCGGAATCTAAAACTGGACTCACAGGAGAGGTTCAAATCATAGAAAATTACAGTGTCAGTCATGTTGTACTTAAGTCGGCATTGTGAATTTTGTATTAAATTCGGTTGCTATTTCTGTGTTTCATCGTCAATATGAAGGTCCAAGGGATACTGTAAACCCGAAGTGAAGCATCGGTATCTAAAACTGGACTCACAGGAGAGGTTCAAATCATAGAAAGTTAGAGTGTCAGTCCTCTTGTACTTAAGTCGGCATTGTGCCTTTTGTATTAAATTCGGATGCAATTTCTGTGCTTCATCGTCTGTAAGAAGGTCAGAGGTATACAGTAAACCTGAAGTGAAGCATCGGAATCTAAAACTGGACTCACAGGATTGGTTCACATCATAGAAAGTTAGAGTGTCAGTCCTCTTGTACTTAAGTCGGCGTTGTGCATTTTGTATTAAATTCGGATGCTATTTCTGTGTTTCATCCTCAATAAGAAGGTCCAAGGGATACAGTAAACCTGAAGTGAAGCATCGGAATCTGAAACTGGACTCACAGGAGAGGTTCAAATCATAGAAAGTTAGAGTGTCAGTCCTCTTGTACTTAAGTCGGCATTGTGCATTTTATATTAAATTCAGATGCAATTTCTGCGTTTCATCGTCAATAAGAAGGTCCAAGGGATACAGTAAACCTGAAGTGGAGCATCGGAATCTAAATCTGGTCTCACAGGAGAGGTTCAAATCATAGAATGTTACAGTGTCAGTCCTCTTGTACCTAAGTCGGCATTGTGCCTTCTGTATTTAATTCGGATGCAATTTCTGTGTTTCATCGTCAATACGAAGGACCAAGGGATACAGTCAACCTGAAGTGAAGCATCGGAATCCAAAACAGGACTCACAGGAGAGGTGCAAATCATAGAAAGTTAGAGTGTCAGTCCTCTTGTCCTTAAGTCGGCATTGTGCCTTTTGTATAAAATTCGGATGCAATTTCTGTGCTTCATCGTCTACAAGAAGGTCCAAGGTATACAGTAAACCGGAAGTGAAGCATCGGAATCTAAAACTGGACTCACAGGAGAGGTTCACATCATAGAGAGTAAGAGTGTCAGTTCTCTTGTACTTAAGTCGGCATTGTGCCTTTTGTATTAAAATCGGATGCAATTTCTGTGTTTCATCGTGAATAAGAAGGTCCAAGGGATACTGTAAACCAGATGTGAAGCATCGGAATCTAAAACTGGACTCACACGAGAGGTTCATATCATAGAAAGTTACAGTGTCAGTCCACTTGAACTTAAGTCGGCATTGTGCCTTTTGTATTAAATTCGGATGTAATTTCTGTGTTTCATCGTCAATAAGAAGGTCCAAGGGATACAGTAAACCTGAAGTGAAGCATCGGAATCTAAAACTGGACTCACAGGAGAGTTTCATATATTAGAAAGTTAGAGTGTCAGTCCTCTTGTACTTAAGTCGGCATTGTGCCTTTTGAATTCAATTCCGATGCAATTTCTATGCTTCATCGTCAATAAGAAGGTCTACGGTATACTGTAAACCTGAAGTGAAGCATCGGAATCTAAAACTGGACTCACAGGAGAGGTTCAAATCATAGAAAGTTATAGTGTCAGTCCTGTTGTACTAAAGTCGGCATTGTGAATTTTGTATTAAATTCGGTTGCTATTTCTGTGTTTCATCGTTAATAAGAAGGTCCAAGGGATACTGTAAACCAGAAGTGAAGCATCGGTATCTAAAACTGGACTCACAGGAGAGGTTCAAATCATAGAAAGTTAGAGTGTCAGTCCTCTTGTACTTAAGTCGGCATTGTGCCTTTTGTATTAAATTCGGATGCAATTCCTGTGCTTCATCGTCTGTAAGAAGGTCAGAGGTATACAGTAAACCTGAAGTGAAGCATCGGAATTTAAAACTGGACTCACAGGAGAGGTTCACATCATAGAAAGTTAGAGTGTCAGTCCTCTTGTACTTAAGTCGGCGTTGTGCATTTTGTACTAAATTCGGATGCTATTTCTGTGTTTCATCGTCAATAAGAAGGTCCAAGGGATACAGTAAACCTGAAGTGAAGCATCGGAATCTGAAACTGGACTCACAGGAGAGGTTCAAATCATAGAAAGTTCGAGTGTCAGTCCTCTAGTACTTAAGTCGGCATTGTGCCTTTTATATTAAATTGAGATGCAATTTCTGTGTTTCATCGTCAATAAGAAGGTCCAAGGGATACAGTAAACCTGAAGTGGAGCATCGGAATTTAAAACTGGACTCACAGGAGAGGTTCAAATCATAGAAAGTTACAGTGTCAGTCCTCTTGTACCTAAGTCGGCATTGTGCCTGCTGTATTAAATTCGGATGCAATTCCTGTGTTTCATCGTCAATACGAAGAACCAAGGGATACAGTCAACCTGAAGTGAAGCATCGGAATCTAAAACAGGACTCACAGGAGAGGTTCAAATCATAGAAAGTTAGAGTGTCAGTCCTCTTGTTCTTAAGTCGGCATTGTGCCTTTTGTATAAAATTCGCATGCAATTTCTGTGCTTCATCGTCTACAAGAAGGTCCAAGGTATACAGTAAACCTGAAGTGAAGCATCGGAATCTAAAACTGGACTCACAGGAGAGTTTCATATATTAGAAAGTTAGAGTGTCAGTCCTCTTGTACTTAAGTCGGCATTGTTAATTTTGAATTCAATTCCGATGCAATTTCTATGCTTCATCGTCAATAAGAAGGTCTACGGTATACTGTAAACCTGAAGTGAAGCATCGGAATCTAAAACTGGACTCACAGGAGAGGTTCAAATCATAGAAAGTTGGAGTGTCAGTCCTGTTGTACTAAAGTCGGCATTGTGAATTTTGTATTAAATTCGGTTGCTATTTCTGTGTTTCATCGTTAATAAGAAGGTCCAAGGGATACTGTAAACCAGAAGTGAAGCATCGGTATCTAAAACTGGACTCACAGGAGAGGTTCAAATCATAGAAAGTTAGAGTGTCAGTCCTCTTGTACTTAAGTCGGCATTGTGCCTTTTGTATTAAATTCGGATGCAATTCCTGTGCTTCATCGTCTATAAGAAGGTCAGAGGTATACAGTAAACCTGAAGTGAAGCATCGGAATTTAAAACTGGACTCACAGGAGAGGTTCACATCATAGAAAGTTAGAGTGTCAGTCCTCTTGTACTTAAGTCGGCGTTGTGCATTTTGTACTAAATTCGGATGCTATTTCTGTGTTTCATCGTCAATAAGAAGGTCCAAGGGATACAGTAAACCTGAAGTGAAGCATCGAAATCTGAAACTGGACTCACAGGAGAGGTTCAAATCATAGAAAGTTCGAGTGTCAGTCCTCTAGTACTTAAGTCGGCATTGTGCCTTTTATATTAAATTGAGATGCAATTTCTGTGTTTCATCGTCAATAAGAAGGTCCAAGGGATACAGTAAACCTGAAGTGGAGCATCGGAATTTAAAACTGGACTCACAGGAGAGGTTCAAATCATAGAAAGTTAGAGTGTCAGTCCACTTGTACTTAAGTCGGCATTGTGCCTTTTGTATTAAATTCGGATGTAATTTCTGTGTTTCATCGTCAATAAGAAGGTCCAAGGGATACAGTAAACCTGAAGTGAAGCATCGGAATCTAAAACTGGACTCACAGGAGAGTTTCATATATTAGAAAGTTAGAGTGTCAGTCCTCTTGTACTTAAGTCGGCATTGTGCCTTTTGAATTCAATTCCGATGCAATTTCTATGCTTCATCGTCAATAAGAAGGTCTACGGTATACTGTAAACCTGAAGTGAAGCATCGGAATCTAAAACTGGACTCACAGGAGAGGTTCAAATCATAGAAAGTTAGAGTGTCAGTCCTGTTGTACTAAAGTCGGCATTGTGAATTTTGTATTAAATTCGGTTGCTATTTCTGTGTTTCATCGTTAATAAGAAGGTCCAAGGGATACTGTAAACCAGAAGTGAAGCATCGGTATCTAAAACTGGACTCACAGGAGAGGTTCAAATCATTGAAAGTTAGAGTGTCAGTCCTCTTGTACTTCAGTCGGCGTTGTGCATTTAGTATTAAATTCGGATGCTATTTCTGTGTTTCATCGTCAATAAGAAGGTTCAAATGATACAGTAAACCTGAAGTGGAGCATCGGAATATAAAACTGGACTCACAGGAGAGGTTCAAATCATTGAAAGTTACAGTGTCAGTCCTCTTGTACTTAAGTGGCATTGTGCCTTCTGTATTAAATTCGGATGCAATTTCTGTGTTTCATCGTCAATACGAAGAACCAAGGGATACAGTCAAACTGAAGTGATGCATCGGAATCTAAAACAGGACTCACAGGAGCGGTTCAAATCATAGAAAGTTAGAGTGTCAGTCCTCTTGTACTTAAGTCGGCATTGTGCCTTTTGTATTAAATTCGGATGCAATTCCTGTGCTTCATCGTCTATAAGAAGGTCAGAGGTATTCAGTAAACCTGAAGTGAAGCGTCGGAATCTAAAACTGGACTCACAGGAGAGGTTCACATCATAGAAAGTTAGAGTGTCAGTCCTCTTGTACTTCAGTCGGCGTTGTGCATTTAGTATTAAATTCGGATGCTATTTCTGTGTTTCATCGTCAATAAGAAGGTTCAAATGATACAGTAAACCTGAAGTGAAGCATCGGAATCTGAAACTAGACTCACAGAAGAGGTTCAAATCATAGAAAGTTAGAGTGTCAGTCCTCTTGTACTTAAGCCGGCATTGTGCCTTTTATATTAAATTGAGATGCAATTTCTGTGTTTCTTCGTCAATAAGAAGGTCCAAGGGATACAGTAAACCTGAAGTGGAGCATCGGAATGTAAAACTGGACTCACAGGAGGGGTTCAAATCATAGAAAGTTACAGTGTCAGTCCTCTTGTACCTAAGTCGGCATTGTGCCTGCTGTATTAAATTCGGATGCAATTCCTGTGTTTCATCGTCAATACGAAGAACCAAGGGATACAGTCAACCTGAAGTGAAGCATCGGAATCTAAAACAGGACTCACAGGAGAGGTTCAAATGATAGAATGTTAGAGTGTCAGTCCTCTTGTTCTTAAGTCGGCATTGTGCCTTTTGTATAAAATTCGAATGCAATTTCTGTGCTTCATCGTCTACAAGAAGGTCCAAGGTATACAGTAAACCTGAAGTGAAGCATCGGAATCTAAAACTGGACTCACAGGAGAGTTTCATATAATAGAAAGTTAGAGTGTCAGTCCTCTTGTACTTAAGTCGGCATTGTGCCTCTTGAATTCAATTCCGATGCAATTTCTGTGCTTCATCGTCAATAAGAAGGTCTACGGTATACTGTAAACCTGAAGTGAAGCATCGGAATCAAAAACTGGACTCACAGGAGAGGTTCAAATCATAGAAAGTTAGAGTGTCAGTCCTGTTGTACTTAAGTCGGTATTGTGAATTTTGTATTAAATTCGGTTGCTATTTCTGTGTTTCATCGTCAATAAGAAGGTCCAAGGGATACTGTAAACCCGAAGTGAAGCATCGGTATCTAAAACTGGACTCACAGGAGAGGTTCAAATCATAGAAAGTTAGAGGGTCAGTCCACTTGTACTTAAGTCGGCATTGTGCCTTTTGTATTAAATTCGGATGTAATTTCTGTGTTTCATCGGCAATAAGAAGGTCCAAGGGATACAGTAAACCTGAAGTGAAGCATCGGAATCTAAAACTGGACTCACAGGAGAGTTTCATATAATAGAAAGTTAGAGTGTCAGTCCTCTTGTACTTAAGTCGGCATTGTGCCTTTTGAATTCAATTCCGATGCAATTTCTATGCTTCATCGTCAATAAGAAGGTCTACGGTATACTGTAAACCTGAAGTGAAGCATCGGAATCTAAAACTGGACTCACAGGAGAGGTTCAAATCATAGAAAGTTAGAGTGTCAGTCCTGTTGTACTAAAGTCGGCATTGTGAATTTTGTATTAAATTCGGTTGCTATTTCTGTGTTTCATCGTTAATAAGAAGGTCCAAGGGATACTGTAAACCAGAAGTGAAGCATCGGTATCTAAAACTGGACTCACAGGAGAGGTTCAAATCATAGAAAGTTAGAGTGTCAGTCCTCTTGTACTTAAGTCGGCATTGTGCCTTTTGTATTAAATTCGGATGCAATTCCTGTGCTTCATCGTCTATAAGAAGGTCAGAGGTATACAGTAAACCTGAAGTGAAGCATCGGAATTTAAAACTGGACTCACAGGAGAGGTTCACATCATAGAAAGTTAGAGTGTCAGTCCTCTTGTACTTAAGTCGGCGTTGTGCATTTTGTACTAAATTCGGATGCTATATCTGTGTTTCATCGTCAATAAGAAGGTCCAAGGGATACAGTAAACCTGAAGTGAAGCATCGGAATCTGAAACTGGACTCACAGGAGAGGTTCAAATCATAGAAAGTTCGAGTGTCAGTCCTCTAGTACTTAAGTCGGCATTGTGCCTTTTATATTAAATTGAGATGCAATTTCTGTGTTTCATCGTCAATAAGAAGGTCCAAGGGATACAGTAAACCTGAATTGGAGCATCGGAATTTAAAACTGGACTCACAGGTGAGGTTCAAATCATTGAAAGTTACAGTGTCAGTCCTCTTGTACTTAAGTGGCATTGTGCCTTCTGTATTAAATTCGGATGCAATTTCTGTGTTTCATCGTCAATAAGAAGAACCAAGGGATACAGTCAAACTGAAGTGATGCATCGGAATCTAAAACAGGAGTCACAGGAGCGGTTCAAATCAAAGAAAGTTAGAGTGTCAGTCCTCTTGTACTTAAGTCGGCATTGTGCCTTTTGTATTAAATTCGGATGCAATTCCTGTGCTTCATCGTCTATAAGAAGGTCAGAGGTATACAGTAAACCTGAAGTGAAGCATCGGAATCTAAAACTGGACTCACAGGAGAGGTTCACATCATAGAAAGTTAGAGTGTCAGTCCTCTTGTACTTCAGTCGGCGTTGTGCATTTAGTATTAAATTCGGATGCTATTTCTGTGTTTCATCGTCAATAAGAAGGTTCAAATGATACAGTAAACCTGAAGTGAAGCATCGGAATCTGAAACTAGACTCACAGGAGAGGTTCAAATCATAGAAAGTTAGAGTGTCAGTCCTCTTGTACTTAAGTCGGCATTGTGCCTTTTATATTAAATTGAGATGCAATTTCTGTGTTTCATCGTCAATAAGAAGGTCCAAGGGATACAGTAAACCTGAAGTGGAGCATCGGAATGTAAAACTGGACTCACAGGAGGGGTTCAAATCATAGAAAGTTACAGCGTCAGTCCTCTTGTACCTAAGTCGGCATTGTGCCTGCTGTATTAAATTCGGATGCAATTCCTGTGTTTCATCGTCAATACGAAGAACCAAGGGATACAGTCAACCTGAAGTGAAGCATCGGAATCTAAAACAGGACTCACAGGAGAGGTTCAAATCACAGAAAGTTAGAGTGTCAGTCCTCTTGTTCTTAAGTCGGCATTGTGCCTTTTGTATAAAATTCGAATGCAATTTCTGTGCTTCATCGTCTACAAGAAGGTCCAAGGTATACAGTAAACCTGAAGTGAAGCATCGGAATCTAAAACTGGACTCACAGGAGAGTTTCATATAATAGAAAGTTAGAGTGTCAGTCCTCTTGTACTTAAGTCGGCATTGTGCCTCTTGAATTCAATTCCGATGCAATTTCTGTGCTTCATCGTCAATAAGAAGGTCTACGGTATACTGTAAACCTGAAGTGAAGCATCGGAATCAAAAACTGGACTCACAGGAGAGGTTCAAATCATAGAAAGTTAGAGTGTCAGTCCTGTTGTACTTAAGTCGGTATTGTGAATTTTGTATTAAATTCGGTTGCTATTTCTGTGTTTCATCGTCAATAAGAAGGTCCAAGGGATACTGTAAACCCGAAGTGAAGCATCGGTATCTAAAACTGGACTCACAGGAGAGGTTCAAATCATAGAAAGTTAGAGTGTCAGTCCTCTTGTACTTAAGTCGGCATTGTGAATTTTGTATTAAATTCGGATGCGATTTCTGTGCTTCATCGTCTATAAGAAGGTCAGAGGTATACAAAAAACCTGAAGTGAAGCATCTGAATCTAAAACTGGACTCACAGGAGAGGTTCACATCATAGAAAGTTAGAGTGTCAGTCCTCTTGTACTTAAGTCGGCGTTGTGCATTTTGTACTAAATTCGGATGTAATTTCTGTGTTTCATCGTCAATAAGAAGGTCCAAGGGATACAGTAAACCTGAAGTGAAGCATCGGAATCTAAAACTGGAGTCACAGGAGAGGTTCAAATCATAGAAAGTTAGAGTGTTAGTCCTCTTGTACTTAAGTCGGCATTGTGCCTTTTGTATTAAATTCAGAAGCAATTTCTGTGTTTCATCGTCAATAAGAAGGTCCAAGGGATACAGTAAACCTGAAGTGAAGCATCGGAATCAAAAACCCGACTTACAGGAGAGGTTCAAATCATAGAATGTTAGAATGTCCTTCCTCTTGTACTTAGGTCGGCATTGTGCCTTTTGTATTAAATTGGGATGCAATTTCTGTGTTTCATCGTCAATAAGAAGGTCCAAGGGATAGTGTAAACCTGAGGTGAAGCATAGGAATCTAAAACTGGACTCACAGGAGAGCTTCAAATCATAGAAAGTTAGAGTGTCGGTCCTCTTCTACTTATGTCGGCATTGTGCCTTTTGAATTCAATTCAGATGCAATGTCTATGCTTCATCGTCAATAAGAAGGTCTAAGGTATACAGTAAAAATGAAGTGAAGCATCGGAATCTAAAACTGGACTCATAGGAGAAGTTCAAATCATTGAAAGTTAGAGTGTCAGTCCGCTTGTACTTAAGTCGGCATTGTGCCTTTTGAATTCAATTACGATGCAATTTCTATGCTTCATCGTCAATAAGAGGGTCTAAGGTATACAGTAAACCTGAAGTGAAGCATCGGAATCTAAAACGGGACACACAGGAGAGGTTCAAATCATAGAAAGTTAAAGTGTCTGTCCTCTTGTACTTAAGTCGGCATTGTGCATTTTGTATTAAATTCGGATGCTATTTCTGTGTTTCATCGTCAATAGGAAGGTCCAAGGTATACAGTAAACCTGAAGTGAAGCATCGGAATGTAAAACTGGACTCACAGGAGAGGTTCATATAATAGAAACTTAGAGTGACAGTCCTTTTGTACTTAAGTCGGCATTGTGCATTTTGTATTAAATTCGGATGCAATTTCTGTGTTTCATCGTCAATAAGAAGGTCCAAGGGATATAGTAAACCTGAAGTGAAGCATCGGAATCTAAAACTGGACTCACAGGAGAGGTTCAAATCATAGAAAGTTAGAGAGTCAGTCCTCTTGTACTTAAGTCGGCACTGTGATTTTTCTATTAAATTCGGATGCAATTTCTGTGTTTCATCGTCAATAAGAAGGTCCAAGGGATACAGTAAACCTGAAGTGAAGCATCGGAATCTAAAACTGGACTCACAGAAGTGGTTCAAATCAAAGCAAGTTAGAGTGTCATTCCTCTTGTACTTAAGTCGGAATTGTGCCTTTTGTATTAAATTCGGATGCAATTTCTGTGCTTCATCGTCTATAAGAAGGTTCAAGGTATACAGTAAACCTGAAGTGAAGCATCGGAATCTAAAACTGGACTCACAGGAGAGGTTCACATCATTGAAAGTTAGAGTGTCCGTCCTCTTGTACTTAAGTCGGCATTGTGCATTTTGTATTAAATTCGGATGCTATTTCTGTGTTTCACCGTCAATAAAAAGGTCCAAGGGATACAGTAAACCTGAAATGAAGCATCGGAATCGGGAACTGGACTCACAGGAGAGGTTCAAATCATAGAAAGTTAGTGTGTCAGTCGTCTTGTACTTCAGTCGGCATTGTGCCTTTTGTATGAAATTCAGACGCAATTTCTGTGTTTCATCGTCAATAAGAAGGTCCAAGGGATACAGTAAACCTAAAGTGAAGCATCGGAATCTAAAACTGGACTCACAGGAGAGGTTCAAATCATAGAAACTTAGAGTGTCAGTCCTCTTGTACTTAAGTCGGCATTGTGCCTTCTGTATTAAATTCGGATGCAATTTCAGTGTTTCATCGTCAATACGAAGGTCCAAGGGTTACAGTCAACCTGAAGTGAAGCATCGGAATCTAAAACTGGACTCACAGGAGAGGTTCAAATCATAGAAAGTTAGAGTGTCAGTCCTCTTGTACTTAGGTCGGCATTGTGCCTTTTGTATTAAATTCGGTTGCAATTTCTGTGCTTCATCGTCTACAAGAAGGTCCAAGGTATACAGTAAACCTGAAGTGAAGGATCGGAATCTAAAAGTGGACTCATATTAGAGACTCACATCATAGGGACTTAGAGTGTCAGTGTTCTTGTACTTAAGTCGGCATTGTGCCTTTTGTATTAAAATCGGATGCAATATCTGTGTTTCATCGTCAATTAGAAGGTCCAAGGGATACAGTAAACCTGAAGTGAAGCACCGGAGTCTAAAACTGGACTCACAGGAGAGGTTCATATCATAGAAAGTTACAGTGTCAGTCCACTTGTACTTAAGTCGGCATTGTGCCTTTTGTATTAAATTCGGATATAATTTCTGTGTTTCATCGTCAATAAGAAGGTCCAAGGAATACAGTAAACCTCAAGTGAAGCATCGGAATCTAAAACTGGACTCACAGGAGAGGTTCAAATCATAGAGAGTTAGAGTGTCAGTCCTCTTGTACTTAAGTCGGCATTTTGCCTTTTGTATTAAATTCAGATGCAATTTCTGTGTTCCATCGTCAATAAGAAGGTCCAAGGGATACAGTAAAACTGAAGTGAAGCATCGGAATCAAAAACCCGACACACAGGAGAGGTTCAAATCATAGAAAGTTAGAGTGTCCTTCCTCTTGTACTTAAGTCGGCATTGTGCCTTTTGTATTAAATTTGGATGCAATTTCTGTGTTTCATCGTCAATAAGAAGGTCCAAGGGATACAGTAAACCTGAGGTGAAGCATATGAATCTAAAACTGGACTCACAGGAGAGCTTCAAATCATAGAAAGTTAGAGTGTCAGTCCTCTTGTACTTATGTCGGCATTGTGCCTTTTGAATTCAATTCAGATGCAATTTCTATGCTTCATCGTCAATAAGATGGTCTAAGGTATACAGTAAACCTGAAGTGAAGCATCAGAATCTAAAATGGGACACACAAGAGGTTCAAATCATAGAAAGTTAGAGTGTCAGTCCTCTTGTTCTTAAGTATTTTGTATTAAATTCAGATGCAATATCTGTGTTTGATCGACAATAAGAAGGTCCAAGGGATACATGAAACCTGAAGTGATGCATCGGAATCTAAACTCGACTAACAGGAGAGGTTCAAATCATAGAAAGTTAGAGTGTCATTTCCCTTGTACTTAAGTCGGCATGGTGCCTTTTGTATTAAATTCGCATGCTATTTCTGTGTTTCATCGTCAATAAGAAGGTCCAAGGGATACAGTAAACCTGAAGTGAAGCATCGGAATGTAAAACTGGACTCACAGGAGAGGATCATATAATAGAAACTTAGAGTGCCAGTCCTCTTGTACTTAAGTCGGCATTGTGCCTTTTGTATTAAATTCGGATGCAATTTCTGAGTTTCATCGTCAATAAGAAGGCTCAAGGGATATAGTAAACCTGATGTGAAGCATCCGAATCTAAAACTGGACTCACAGGAGAGGTTCAAGTCATAGAAAGTTAGAGAGTCAGTCCTCTTGTAGTTAAGTCGGCATTGTGCCTTTTGTATTAAATTCAGATGCAATTTCTGTCTTTCATCGACAATAAGAAGGTCCAAGGGATACAGTAAACCTGAAGTGATGCATCGGAATCTAAAACTGGACTCAAGGGAGAGGTTCAAATCATAGAAAGTTAGAGTGTCATTCCCCTTGTATTGAAGTCGGCATGGTGGCTTTTGTATTAAATTCGGATGCAATTTCTGTGTTTCATCGTCAATAAGAAGGTCCAAGGGATACAGTAAACCTGAATTGAAGCATCGGAATCTAAAACTAGAATCACAGGAGAGGTTTAAATCATAGAAAGTTAGAGTGTCAGTTCTCTAGTACTTAAGTCGGCACTGTGATTTTTCTATTAAATTCGGATGCAATTTCTGTGTTTCATCGTCAATAAGAAGGTCCAAGGGATAGAGTAAACCTGAAGTGAAGCATCGGAATCTAAATCTGGACTCACAGAAGGGGTTCAAATCATAGGAAGTTAGAGTGTCAGTCCTCTTGTACTTAGGTCGGCATTGTGCCTCTTGTATTAAATTCGGATGCAATTTCTGTGCTTCATCGTCCATAAGAAGGTCCAAGGTATACGGTAACCCTGAAGTGAAGCATCGGAATCTAAAACTGGACTCACAGGAGAGGTTCACATCATAGAAAGTTAGAGTGTCAGTCCTCTTCTACTTAAGTCGGCGTTGTGCATTTTGTATTAAATTCGGATGCTATTTCTGTGTTTCATCGTCAATAAGAAGGTCCAAGGGATACAGTAAGCCTGAAGTGAAGCATCGGAATCTGAAACTGGACTCACAGGAGAGGTTAAAATCAAAGAAAGTTAGAGTGTCAGTCCTCTTGTACTTAAGTCGGCAATGTGCCTTTTGTAATATATTGAGATGCAATTTCTGTGTTTCATCGTCAATAAGAAGGTCCAAGGGATACAGTAAACCCGAAGTGAAGCATCGGAATCTAAAACTGGACTCACAGGAGAGGTTCAAATCATAGAAAGTTAGAGTGTCCGTCCTCTTGTACTTAAGTCGGCATTGTGCATTCTGTATTAAATTCGGATGCAATTTCTGTGTTTCATCGTCAATACGAAGGTCCAAGTGAAACAGTCAACGTGAAGTGAAGCATCGGAATCTAAAACTGGACTCACTGGAGAGGTACAAATCATAGAAAGTTAGAGTGTCAGTCCTCTTGTACTTAAGTCGGCATTGTGCCTTTTGTATTGAATTCGGATGCAATTTCTTTGCTTCATCGTCTACAAGAAGGTCCAAGGTATACAGTAAACCCGAAGTGAAGCATCGGAATCTAAAACTGGACTCACAGGAGAGGTTCAAATCATAGAAAGTTAGAGTGTCCGTCCTCTTGTACTTAAGTCGGCATTGTGCATTCTGTATTAAATTCGGATGCAATTTCTGTGTTTCATCGTCAATACGAAGGTCCAAGTGAAACAGTCAACGTGAAGTGAAGCATCGGAATCTAAAACTGGACTCACAGGAGAGGTTCAAATCATAGAAAGTTAGAGTGTCCGTCCTCTTGTACTTAAGTCGGCATTGTGCATTCTGTATTAAATTCGGATGCAATTTCTGTGTTTCATCGTCAATACGAAGGTCCAAGTGAAACAGTCAACGTGAAGTGAAGCATCGGAATCTAAAACTGGACTCACTGGAGAGGTACAAATCATAGAAAGTTAGAGTGTCAGTCCTCTTGTACTTAAGTCGGCATTTTGCCTTTTGTATTAAATTCAGATGCAATTTCTGTGTTCCATCGTCAATAAGAAGGTCCAAGGGATACAGTAAAACTGAAGTGAAGCATCGGAATCAAAAACCCGACACACAGGAGAGGTTCAAATCATAGAAAGTTAGAGTGTCCTTCCTCTTGTACTTAAGTCGGCATTGTGCCTTTTGTATTAAATTTGGATGCAATTTCTGTGTTTCATCGTCAATAAGAAGGTCCAAGGGATACAGTAAACCTGAGGTGAAGCATATGAATCTAAAACTGGACTCACAGGAGAGCTTCAAATCATAGAAAGTTAGAGTGTCAGTCCTCTTGTACTTATGTCGGCATTGTGCCTTTTGAATTCAATTCAGATGCAATTTCTATGCTTCATCGTCAATAAGATGGTCTAAGGTATACAGTAAACCTGAAGTGAAGCATCGGAATCTAAAATGGGACACACAAGAGGTTCAAATCATAGAAAGTTAGAGTGTCAGTCCTCTTGTTCTTAAGTATTTTGTATTAAATTCAGATGCAATATCTGTGTTTGATCGACAATAAGAAGGTCCAAGGGATACATGAAACCTGAAGTGATGCATCGGAATCTAAACTCGACTAACAGGAGAGGTTCAAATCATAGAAAGTTAGAGTGTCATTTCCCTTGTACTTAAGTCGGCATGGTGCCTTTTGTATTAAATTCGCATGCTATTTCTGTGTTTCATCGTCAATAAGAAGGTCCAAGGGATACAGTAAACCTGAAGTGAAGCATCGGAATGTAAAACTGGACTCACAGGAGAGGATCATATAATAGAAACTTAGAGTGCCAGTCCTCTTGTACTTAAGTCGGCATTGTGCCTTTTGTATTAAATTCGGATGCAATTTCTGAGTTTCATCGTCAATAAGAAGGCTCAAGGGATATAGTAAACCTGATGTGAAGCATCCGAATCTAAAACTGGACTCACAGGAGAGGTTCAAATCATAGAAAGTTAGAGAGTCAGTCCTCTTGTAGTTAAGTCGGCATTGTGCCTTTTGTATTAAATTCAGATGCAATTTCTGTCTTTCATCGACAATAAGAAGGTCCAAGGGATACAGTAAACCTGAAGTGATGCATCGGAATCTAAAACTGGACTCAAGGGAGAGGTTCAAATCATAGAAAGTTAGAGTGTCATTCCCCTTGTACTGAAGTCGGCATGGTGGCTTTTGTATTAAATTTGGATGCAATTTCTGTGTTTCATCGTCAATAAGAAGGTCCAAGGGATACAGTAAACCTGAATTGAAGCATCGGAATCTAAAACTAGAATCACAGGAGAGGTTTAAATCATAGAAAGTTAGAGTGTCAGTTCTCTAGTACTTAAGTCGGCACTGTGATTTTTCTATTAAATTCGGATGCAATTTCTGTGTTTCATCGTCAATAAGAAGGTCCAAGGGATAGAGTAAACCTGAAGTGAAGCATCGGAATCTAAATCTGGACTCACAGAAGGGGTTCAAATCATAGGAAGTTAGAGTGTCAGTCCTCTTGTACTTAGGTCGGCATTGTGCCTCTTGTATTAAATTCGGATGCAATTTCTGTGCTTCATCGTCCATAAGAAGGTCCAAGGTATACGGTAACCCTGAAGGGAAGCATCGGAATCTAAAACTGGACTCACAGGAGAGGTTCACATCATAGAAAGTTAGAGTGTCAGTCCTCTTCTACTTAAGTCGGCGTTGTGCATTTTGTATTAAATTCGGATGCTATTTCTGTGTTTCATCGTCAATAAGAAGGTCCAAGGGATACAGTAAGCCTGAAGTGAAGCATCGGAATCTGAAACTGGACTCACAGGAGAGGTTAAAATCAAAGAAAGTTAGAGTGTCAGTCCTCTTGTACTTAAGTCGGCAATGTGCCTTTTGTAATATATTGAGATGCAATTTCTGTGTTTCATCGTCAATAAGAAGGTCCAAGGGATACAGTAAACCCGAAGTGAAGCATCGGAATCTAAAACTGGACTCACAGGAGAGGTTCAAATCATAGAAAGTTAGAGTGTCCGTCCTCTTGTACTTAAGTCGGCATTGTGCATTCTGTATTAAATTCGGATGCAATTTCTGTGTTTCATCGTCAATACGAAGGTCCAAGTGAAACAGTCAACGTGAAGTGAAGCATCGGAATCTAAAACTGGACTCACTGGAGAGGTACAAATCATAGAAAGTTAGAGTGTCAGTCCTCTTGTACTTAAGTCGGCATTGTGCCTTTTGTATTGAATTCGGATGCAATTTCTTTGCTTCATCGTCTACAAGAAGGTCCAAGGTATACAGTAAAAGTGAAGTGAAGCATCGGAATCTAAAACTGGACTCACAGGAGAGGTTCACATCATAGAAAGTTAGAGTGTCAGTCCACTTGTACTTAAGTCGGCATTGTGCCTTTTGGATTAAAATCGGATGCAATTTCTGTGTTTCATCGTCAATTAGAAGGTCCAAGGGATACAGTAAACCTGAAGTAAAGCATCGGAATCCAAAACTGGACTCACAGGAGGGGTTCATATCATAGAAAGTTACAGTGTCAGTCCACTTGTACTTAAGTCGGCATTGTGCCTTTTGTATTAAATTCGGATGTAATTTCTGTGTTTCATCGTCAATAAGAAGGTCCAAGGAATACAGTAAAAATGAAGTGAAGCATCGGAAACTAAAACTGAACTCACAGGAGACGTTCAAATCATAGAAAGTTAGAGTGTCAGTCCTCTTGTACTTAAGTCGGCATTGTGCCTTTTGTATTAAATTCAGTTGCAAATTTCTGTGTTCCAACGTCAATAAGAAGGTCCAAGGGATACAGTAAACCTGAAGTGAAGCATCGGAATCAAAAACCCGACTTACAGGAGAGGTTCAAGTCATAGAAAGATAGTGTCCTTCCTCTTGTACTTAAGTCGGCATTGTGCCTTTTGTATTACATTCGGATGCAATTTCTATGTTTCATCGTCAATAAGAAGGTCCAAGGGATACAGTAAACCTGAGGTGAAGCATCGGAATCTAAAACTGGACTCACAGGAGAGGTTCAAATCATAGAATATTAGAGTGTCAGTCCTCTTGTACTTAAGTCGGCATTGTGAATTTTGTATTAAATTCGGTTGCTATTTCTGTGTTTCATCGTCAATAAGAAGGGCCAAGGGATACTGTTTACCTGAAGTGAAGCATCAGAATCTAAAACTGGACTCACAGGAGAGTTTCAAATCATAGAAAATTAGAGTGTCAGTCCTATCGTACTTATGTCGGCATTGTGCCTTTTGTATTAAATTCGGATGCATTTTCAGTGTTTCATCGTCAATAAGAAAGTCCAAGAGATACAGTAAACCTGGAGTGAAGCATCGGAATCTAAAACTGGACTCACAGGAGAGGTTCAAGTCATAGAAAGGTAGAGTGTTAGTCCATTTGTACTTAAGTCAGCACTGTGATTTTTCTATTAAATTCGGATGCAATTCCTGTGTTTCATCGTCAATAAGAAGGTCCAAGGGTTACAGTAAACCTGAAGTGAAGCATCGGAATCTAAAACTGGACTCACAGAAGTGGTTCAAATCATAGGAAGATAGAGTGTCAGTCCTCTTGTACTTAAGTCGGCATTGTGCCTTTTGTATTAAATTCGGATGCAATTTCTGTGCTTCATCATCTATAAGAAGGTCCAAGGTATACAGTAAACCTGAAGTGAAGCATCGGAACCTAAAACTGGACTCACAGGAGAGGTTCACATCATAGAAAGTTAGAGTGTCAGTCCTCTTGTACTTAAGTCGGCGTTGTATATTTTGTATCAAATTCGGATGCTATTTCTGTGTTTTATCGTCAATAAGAAGGTCCAAGGGATACAGTACCCCTGAAGTGAAGCATCGGAATCTGAAACTGGACTCATAGTATAGGTTCAATTCATAGAAAGTTAGAGTGTCAGTCCTCTTGTACTTAAGTCGGCATTGTGCCTTTTGTATTAAATTCGGATGCAATTTCTGTGTTTCATCGTCAATAAGAAGGTCCAAGGGATACAGTAAACCTGAAGTGAAGCATCGGAATCTAAAACTGGACTCACAGGAGACGTTCAAGTCATAGAAAGTTAGAGTGTCAGTCCTCTTGTACTTAAGTCGGCAATGTGCCTTTTGTAATATATTCAGATGCAATTTCTGTGTTTCATCGTCAATAAGAAGGTCCAAGGGATACAGTAAACCCGAAGTGAAGCATCGGAATCTAAAACTGGACTCACAGGAGAGCTTCAAATCATAGAAAGTTAGAGTGTCAGTCCTCTTGTACTTAAGTCGGCATTGTGCATTCTGTATTAAATTCGGATGCAATTTCTGTGTTTCATCGTCAATACGAAGGTCCAAGTGAAACAGTCAACCTGAAGTGAAGCATCGAAATCTAAAACTGGACTCACTGGAGAGGTACAAACCATAGAAAGTTAGAGTGTCAGTCCTCTTGTACTTAAGTCGGCATTGTGCCTTTTGTATTGAATTCGGATGCAATTTCTTTGCTTCATCGTTTACAAGAAGGTCCAAGGTATACAGTAAAAGTGAAGTGAAGCATCGGAATCTAAAACTGGACTCACAGGAGAGGTTCACATCATAGAAAGTTAGAGTGTCAGTCCACTTGTACTTAAGTCGGCATTGTGCCTTTTGGATTAAAATCGGATGCAATTTCTGTGTTTCATCGTCAATTAGAAGGTCCAAGGGATACAGTAAACCTGAAGTAAAGCATCGGAATCCAAAACTGGACTCACAGGAGGGGTTCATATCATAGAAAGTTACAGTGTCAGTCCACTTGTACTTAAGTCGGCATTGTGCCTTTTGTATTAAATTCGGATGTAATTTCTGTGTTTCATCGTCAATAAGAAGGTCCAAGGAATACAGTAAAAATGTAGTGAAGCATCGGAATCTAAAACTGAACTCACAGGAGACGTTCAAATCATAGAAAGTTAGAGTGTCAGTCCTCATGTACTTAAGTCGGCATTGTGCCTTTTGTATTAAATTCAGTTGCAAATTTCTGTGTTCCAACGTCAATAAGAAGGTCCAAGGGATACAGTAAACCTGAAGTGAAGCATCGGAATCAAAAACCCGACTTACAGGAGAGGTTCAAGTCATAGAAAGATAGAGTGTCCTTCCTCTTGTACTTAAGTCGGCATTGTGCCTTTTGTATTACATTCGGATGCAATTTCTATGTTTCATCGTCAATAAGAAGGTCCAAGGGATACAGTAAACCTGAGGTGAAGCATCGGAATCTAAAACTGGACTCACGTGAGAGCTTCAAATCATAGAAAGTTAGAGTGTCAGTCCTCTCGTACTTAAGTCGGCATTGTGCCTTTTGAATTCAATTCCGATGCAATTTCTATGCTTCATCGTCAATAAGAAGGTCTACGGTATACAGTAAACCTGAAGTGAAGCATCGGAATCTAAAACTGGACTCACAGGAGAGGTTCAAATCATAGAATGTTAGAGTGTCAGTCCTCTTGTACTTAAGTCGGCATTGTGAATTTTGTATTAAATTCGGTTGCTATTTCTGTGTTTCATCGTCAATAAGAAGGGCCAAGGGATACTGTTTACCTGAAGTGAAGCATCGGAATCTAAAACTGGACTCACAGGAGAATTTCAAATCATAGAAAATTAGAGTGTCAGTCCTATCGTACTTATGTCGGCATTGTGCCTTTTGTATTAAATTTGGATGCATTTTCAGTGTTTCATCGTCAATAAGAAAGTCCAAGAGATACAGTAAACCTGGAGTGAAGCATCGGAATCTAAAACTCAACTCACAGGAGAGGTTCAAATCATAGAAAGGTAGAGTGTCAGTCCATTTGTACTTAAGTCAGCACTGTGATTTTTCTATTAAATTCGGATGCAATTCCTGTGTTTCATCGTTAATAAGAAGGTCCAAGGGTTACAGTAAACCTGAAGTGAAGCATGGGAATCTACAACTGGACTCACAGAAGTGGTTCAAATCATAGGAAGATAGAGTGTCAGTCCTCTTGTACTTAAGTCGGCATTGTGCCTTTTGTATTAAATTCGGATGCAATTTCTGTGCTTCACCATCTATAAGAAGGTCCAAGGTAAACAGTAAACCTGAAGTGAAGCATCGGAACCTAAAACTGGACTCACAGGAGAGGTTCACATGATACAAAGTTAGAGTGTCAATCCTCTTGTACTTAAGTCGGCGTTGTGCATTTTGTATCAAATTCGGATGCTATTTCTGTGTTTTATCGTCAATAAGAAGGTCCAAGGGATACAGTACCCCTGAAGTGAAGCATCGGAATCTGAAACTGGACTCATAGTATACGTTCAATTCATAGAAAGTTAGAGTGTCAGTCCTCTTGTACTTAAGTCGGCATTGTGCCTTTTGTATTCAATTCGGATGCAATTTCTGTGTTTCATCGTCAATAAGAAGGTCCAAGGGATACAGTAAACCCGAAGTGAAGCATCGGAATCTAAAACTGGACTCACAGGAGAGGTTCAAATCATAGAAAGTTAGAGTGTCAGTACTCTTGTACTTAAGTCGGCATTGTGCATTCTGTATTAAATTCGGATGCAATTTCTGTGTTTCATCGTCAATACGAAGGTCCAAGTGAAACAGTCAACCTGAAGTGAAGCATCGGAATCTAAAACTGGACTCACAGGAGAGGTTCAAATCATAGAAAGTTAGAGTGTCAGTCCTCTTGTACTTAAGTCGGCATTGTGCCTTTTGTATTGAATTCGGATGCAATTTCTTTGCTTCATCGTGTACAAGAAGGTCCAAGGTATACAGTAAACCTGAAGTGAAGCATCGGAATCTAAAACTGAACTCACAGGAGACGTTGAAATCATAGAAAGTTAGAGTGTCAGTCCTCTTGTACTTAAGTCGGCATTGTGCCTTTTGTATTAAATTCAGTTGCAAATTTCTGTGTTCCATCGTCAATAAGAAGGTCCAAGGGATACAGTAAACCTGAAGTGAAGCATCGGAATCAAAAACCCGACTTACAGGAGAGGTTCAAGTCATAGAAAGATAGAGTGTCCTTCCTCTTGTACTTAAGTTGGCATTGTGCCTTTTGTATTAAATTCGGATGCAATTTCTATGTTTCATCGTCAATAAGAAGGTCCAAGGGATACAGTAAACCTGAGGTGAAGCATCGGAATCTAAAACTGGACTCACGAGAGAGCTTCAAATCATAGAAAGTTAGAGTGTCAGTCCTCTCGTACTTAAGTCGGCATTGTGCCTTTTGAATTCAATTCCGATGCAATTTCTGTGCTTCATCGTCAATAAGAAGGTCTACGGTATACAGTAAACCTGAAGTGATGCATCGGAATCTAAAACTGGACTCACAGGAGAGGTTCAAATCATAGAATGTTAGAGTGTCAGTCCTCTTGTACTTAAGTCGGCATTGTGAATTTTGTATTAAATTCGGTAGCTATTTCTGTGTTTCATCGTCAATAAGAAGGGCCAAGGGATACTGTTTACCTGAAGTGAAGCATCGGAATCTAAAACTGGACTCACAGGAGAGTTTCAAATCATAGAAAATTAGAGTGTCAGTCCTCTCGTACTTATGTCGGCATTGTGCCTTTTGTATTAAATTCGGATGCATTTTCAGTATTTCATCGTCAATAAGAAAGTCCAAGAGATACAGTAAACCTGGAGTGAAGCATCGGAATCTAAAACTGGACTCACAGGAGAGGTTCAAATCATAGAAAGGTAGAGTGTCAGTCCTTTTGTACTTAAGTCAGCACTGTGATTTTTCTATTAAATTCGGATGCAATTCCTGTGTTTCATCGTCAATAAGAAGGTCCAAGGGTTACAGTAAACCTGAAGTGAAGCATGGGAGTCTAAAACTGGACTCACAGAAGTGGTTCAAATCATAGGAAGATAGAGTGTCAGTCCTCTTGTACTTAAGTCGGCATTGTGCCTTTTGTATTAAATGCGGATGCAATTTCTGTGCTTCATCATCTATAAGAAGGTCCAAGGTATACAGTAAACCTGAAGTGAAGCATCGGAACCTAAAACTGGACTCACAGGAGAGGTTCACATCATAGAAAGTTAGAGTGTCAGTCCTCTTGTACTTAAGTCGGCGTTGTGCATTTTGTATCAAATTCGGATGCTATTTCTGTGTTTTATCGTCAATAAGAAGGTCCAAGGGATACAGTACCCCTGAAGTGAAGCATCGGAATCTGAAACTGGACTCATAGTAGAGGTTCAATTCATAGAAAGTTAGAGTGTCAGTCCTCTTGTACTTAAGTCGGCATTGTGGCTTTTGTATTAAAATCGGCTGCAATTTCTGTGTTTCATCGTCAATAAGAAGGTCCAAGGGATACAGTAATCCTGAAGTGAAGCATCGGAATCTAAAACTGGACTCACAGGAGACGTTCAAATCATAGAAAATTAGAGTGTTAGTCCTCTAGTACTTAAGTCGGCATTGTGCCTTTTGTATTAAATTCGGATGCAATTTCTGTGTTTCATCGTCAATAAGAAGGTCCAAGGGATACAGTAAACCTGAGGTGACGCATCGGAATCTAAATGTGGACTCACAGGAGAGGTTCAAATCATAGAAAGTTAGAGAGTCAGCCCTCTTGTACTTAAGTCGGCATTGTGCATTTTGTATTACATTCGGATGCAATTTCTGTGTTTCATCGTCAATAAGAAGGTCCAAGGGATACAGTAAACCTGAAGTGAAGCATCGGAATCAAAACCTGGACTCACATAAGAGGTTCAAATCATAGAAAGTTAGAGTGTTAGTCCTCTAGTACTTAAGTCGACATTGTGCCTTTTGTATTAAATTCGGATGCAATTTCTGTGCTTCATCGTCAATAAGAAGGTCCAAGTGATACAGTAAACTTGAAGTGAAGCATCGGAATCTAAAATTGGTCTAACAGGAATCGTTAAAATCATAGAAAGTTAGAGTGTCAGTCCTCTTGTACTTAAGTCGGCATTGTGCCTTTTGTATTAAATTCGGATGCAATTTCTGTGTTTCATCGTCAGTAAGAAGATCCAAGGGATACAGTAAACCTGAAGTGAAGCATCGGAATCTAAAACTGGACTCACAGGAGAGGTTCAAGTCATAGAAAGTTAGAGTGTCAGTGCTCTTGTACTTAAGTCGGCACTGTGCCTTCTGTATTAAATTCGGATGCAATTTCTGTGTTTCATCGTCAACACGTAGGTACAAGTGATACAGTCAACCTGAAGTGAAGCATCGGAATCGAAAACAGGACTCACAGGAGAGGTTCAAATCATAGAAAGTTAGAGTGTCAGTCCTCTTGTACTTAAGTCGGCATTGTGCCTTTTGTATTCAATTCGGATGCAATTTCTGTGTTTCATCGTCAATAATAATTTCCAAAGAATACAGTAAACCTGAAGTGAAGCATCGGAATCTAAAACTGGACTTACAGGAGAGGTTAAAATCATAATAAGTTAGAGTGTCAGTCCTCTTGTACTTAAGTCGGTATTGTGCCTTTTGTATTAAATTCGGATGCTATTTCTGTGTTTCATCGTCAATAAGAAGGTCCAAGGGATACAGTAAACCTGAGGTGACGCATCGGAATCTAAAACTGGACTCACAGGAGAGCTTCAAATCATAGAAAGTTAGAGTATCAGTCCCCTTGTACTTAAGTCGGCATTGTGCCCTTTGAATTCAATTCAGATGCAATTTCTATGCTTCATCGTCAATAAGAAGGTCTAAGGTATACAGTAAAAATGAAGTGAAGCATTGGAATCTAAAACTGGACTCATAGGAGAAGTTCAAATCACTAAAAGTTAGAGTGTCAGTCCTCTTGTACTTAAGTCGGCATTGTGCTATTTGAATTCAATTACGATGGAATTTCTATGCTTCATCGACAATAAGAAGGTCTAAGGTATACAGTAAATCTGAAGTGAAGCATCGGAATCTAAAACGGGACACACAGGAGAGGTTCAAATCATAGAAAGTTAGAGTGTCAGTCCTCCTGTACTTAAGTCGGCATTGTGCATTTTGTATTAAATTTGGATGCTATTTCTGTGTTTCATCGTCAATAAGAAGGTCGAAGGGAAACAGTAAACCTGAAGTGAAGCATCGGAATCTAAAACTTGACTCACAGGAGAGGTTCATATAATAGATAGTTAGAGTGTCAGTCCTCTTGTACTTAAGTCGGCATTGTGCCTTTTGAATTCAATTCCGAAGCAATTTCTATGCTTCATCGTCAATAAGAAGGTCTACGGTATACAGTAAACCTGAAGTTAAGCATCGGAATCTAAAACTGGACTCACAGGAGAGGTTCAAATCATAGAAAGGTAGAGTGTCCGTCCTCTTGTACTTAAGTCGGCACTGTGATTTTTCTATTAAATTCGGATGCAATTTCTGTGTTTCATCGTTAATAAGAAGGTCCAAGGGATACAGTAAACCTGAGGTGACGCATCGGAATCTAAAAGTGGACTCACAGGAAAGGTTCAAATCATAGAAAGTTAGAGAGTCAGTCCTCTTGTACTTATGTCGGCATTGTGCATTTTGTATTAAATTCGGATGCAATTTCTGTGTTTCATCGTCAACAAGAAGGTCCAAGGGATACAGTAAACCTGAAGTGAAGCATCGGAATCAAAACCAGGACTCACATAAGAGGTTCAAATCATAGAAAGTTAGAGTGTCAGTCCTCTAGTACTTAAGTCGACATTGTGCCTTTTGTATTAAATTCGGATGCAATTTCTGTGTTTTATCGTCATTAAGAAGGTCCAAGTGATACAGTAAACCTGAAGTGAAGCATCGGAATCTAAAATTGGACTCACAGGAGACGCTCAAATCATAGAAAATTAGAGTGTCAGTCCTCTTGTACTTAAGTCGGCATTGTGCCTTTTGTTTTAAATTCGGATGCAATTTCTGTGTTTCATCGTCAATAAGAAGGACCAAGGGAAACAGTAAATCTGAAGTGAAGTATCGGAATCTAAAACCAGACTAACAGGAGAGGTTCAAATCACAGAAAGTTAGAGTGTCAGTCCTCTTGTACTTAAGTCAGCATTGTGGCTTTTGTATTAAAATCGGATGCAATTTCTGTGCTTCGTCGTCAATAAGAATGTCCAAGGGATACAGTAAACCTGAAGTGAAGCATCGGAATCTAAAACTGGACTCACTGGAGAGGTTCATATCATAGAAAGTTACAGTGTCAGTCCACTTGTAGTTAAGTCGGCATTGTGCCTTTTGTATTAAAATCGGATGTAATTTCTGCGTTTCATCGTCAATAAGAAGGTCCAAGGGATACAGTAAACCTGAAGTGAAGCATCGGAATCTAAAACTGGACTCACAGGAGAGGTTCAAATCATATAAATTTAGAGTGTCAGTCCTCTTGTACTTAAGTCCGCATTGTGCCTTGGGTATTAAATTCGGATGCTATTTCTGTGTTTCATCGTCAATAAGAAGGTCCAAGGGATACAGTAAACCTGAAGTGAAGCATCGGAATCTAAAACTGGACTCACAGGAGAGGTTCAAATCATAGAAAGTTATAGTGCCAGTCCACTTGTACTAAAGTCGGCATTGTGCTTTTGTATTAAATTCGGATGCAATTTCTGTGTTTCATCGTCAATATGAAGGTCCAAGGGATAAAGTAAACCTGAGGTGACGCATCGGAATCTAAAAGTGGACTCACAGGAGAGGTTCAAATCATAGAAAGTTAGAGAGTCAGTCCTCTTGTACTTAAGTCGGCATTGTGCATTTTGTATTAAATTCGGATGCAATTTGTGTGTTTCATCGTCAATAAGAAGGTCCAAGTGATACAGAAAACCTGAAGTGAAGCATCGGAATCAAAACCTGGACTCACATAAGATGTTAAAATCATAGAAAGTTAGAGTGTCAGTCCTCTAGTACTTAAGTCGGCATTGTGCCTTTTATATTAAATTCGGATGCAATTTCTGTGTTCCATCGTCAATAAGAAGGTCCAAGTGATAGAGTAAACCTGAAGTGAAGCATCGGAATCTAAAATTGGACTCACAGGAGTCGTTCAAATCATAGAAAGTTAGAGTGTCAGTCCTCTTGTACTTAAGTCGGCATTGTGCCTTTTGTATTAAATTCGGATGCAATTTCTGTGTTTCATCGTCAATAAGAAGGTCCAACTGAAACAGTAAATCTGAAGCGAAGCATCGGAATCTAAAACCAGACTCATAGGAGAGGTTCAAATCACAGAAAGTTAGAGTGTCAGTCCTCTTGCACTTGAGTCAGCATTTTCCTTTTGTATTAAAATCAGATGCAATTTCTGTGCTTCATCGTCACTAAGAATGTCCAAGGGATACAGTAAACCTGAAGTGAAGCATCGGAATCTAAAACTGGACTCACAGCAGAGGTTCAAATCATAGAAAGTTGGAGTGTCAATCCTCTTGTACTTAAGTCGGCATTGTGCCTTTTGTATTAAATTCGGATGCAATTTCTGTGTTCATCGTCAATAAGAAGGTCCAAGTGATACAGTAAACCTGAAGTGATGCATCGGAATCTAAAATTGGACTCACAGGAGTCGTTCAAATCATAGAAATTTAGAGTGTCAGTTCTCTTGTACTTAAGTCGGCATTGTGCCTTTTGAATTCAATTCAGATGCAATTTTAATGCTTCATCGTCAATAAGAAGGTCTAAGGTATACAGTAAAAATGAAGTGAAGCATTGGAATCTAAAACTGGACTCATAGGAGAAGTTCAAATCATAGAAAGGTAGAGTGTCAGTCCTCTTGTACTTAAGTCGGCACTGTGATTTTTCTATTAAATTCGGATGCAATTTCTGTGTTTCATCGTTAATAATAATTTCCAAAGAATACAGTAAACCTGAAGTGAAGCATCGGAATCTAAAACTGGACTTACAGGAGAGGTTAAAATCATAATAAGTTAGAGTGTCAGTCCTCTTGTACTTAAGTCGGTATTGTGCCTTTTGTATTAAATTCGGATGCTATTTCTGTGTTTCATCGTCAATAAGAAGGTCCAAGGGATACAGTAAACCTGAGGTGACGCATCGGAATCTAAAACTGGACTCACAGGAGAGCTTCAAATCATAGAAAGTTAGAGTATCAGTCCCCTTGTACTTAAGTCGGCATTGTGCCCTTTGAATTCAATTCAGATGCAATTTCTATGCTTCATCGTCAATAAGAAGGTCTAAGGTATACAGTAAAAATGAAGTGAAGCATTGGAATCTAAAACTGGACTCATAGGAGAAGTTCAAATCACTAAAAGTTAGAGTGTCAGTCCTCTTGTACTTAAGTCGGCATTGTGCTATTTGAATTCAATTACGATGGAATTTCTATGCTTCATCGACAATAAGAAGGTCTAAGGTATACAGTAAATCTGAAGTGAAGCATCGGAATCTAAAACGGGACACACAGGAGAGGTTCAAATCATAGAAAGTTAGAGTGTCAGTCCTCCTGTACTTAAGTCGGCATTGTGCATTTTGTATTAAATTTGGATGCTATTTCTGTGTTTCATCGTCAATAAGAAGGTCGAAGGGAAACAGTAAACCTGAAGTGAAGCATCGGAATCTAAAACTTGACTCACAGGAGAGGTTCATATAATAGATAGTTAGAGTGTCAGTCCTCTTGTACTTAAGTCGGCATTGTGCCTTTTGAATTCAATTCCGAAGCAATTTCTATGCTTCATCGTCAATAAGAAGGTCTACGGTATACAGTAAACCTGAAGTTAAGCATCGGAATCTAAAACTGGACTCACAGGAGAGGTTCAAATCATAGAAAGGTAGAGTGTCCGTCCTCTTGTACTTAAGTCAGCACTGTGATTTTTCTATTAAATTCGGATGCAATTTCTGTGTTTCATCGATAATAAGAAGGTCCAAGGGATACAGTAAACCTGAGGTGACGCATCGGAATCTAAAAGTGGACTCACAGGAAAGGTTCAAATCATAGAAAGTTAGAGAGTCAGTCCTCTTGTACTTATGTCGGCATTGTGCATTTTGTATTAAATTCGGATGCAATTTCTGTGTTTCATCGTCAACAAGAAGGTCCAAGGGATACAGTAAACCTGAAGTGAAGCATCGGAATCAAAACCAGGACTCACATAAGAGGTTCAAATCATAGAAAGTTAGAGTGTCAGTCCTCTAGTACTTAAGTCGACATTGTGCCTTTTGTATTAAATTCGGATGCAATTTCTGTGTTTTATCGTCATTAAGAAGGTCCAAGTGATACAGTAAACCTGAAGTGAAGCATCGGAATCTAAAATTGGACTCACAGGAGACGCTCAAATCATAGAAAATTAGAGTGTCAGTCCTCTTGTACTTAAGTCGGCATTGTGCCTTTTGTTTTAAATTCGGATGCAATTTCTGTGTTTCATCGTCAATAAGAAGGACCAAGGGAAACAGTAAATCTGAAGTGAAGTATCGGAATCTAAAACCAGACTAACAGGAGAGGTTCAAATCACAGAAAGTTAGAGTGTCAGTCCTCTTGTACTTAAGTCAGCATTGTGGCTTTTGTATTAAAATCGGATGCAATTTCTGTGCTTCGTCGTCAATAAGAATGTCCAAGGGATACAGTAAACCTGAAGTGAAGCATCGGAATCTAAAACTGGACTCACTGGAGAGGTTCATATCATAGAAAGTTACAGTGTCAGTCCACTTGTAGTTAAGTCGGCATTGTGCCTTTTGTATTAAAATCGGATGTAATTTCTGCGTTTCATCGTCAATAAGAAGGTCCAAGGGATACAGTAAACCTGAAGTGAAGCATCGGAATCTAAAACTGGACTCACAGGAGAGGTTCAAATCATATAAATTTAGAGTGTCAGTCCTCTTGTACTTAAGTCCGCATTGTGCCTTGGGTATTAAATTCGGATGCTATTTCTGTGTTTCATCGTCAATAAGAAGGTCCAAGGGATACAGTAAACCTGAAGTGAAGCATCGGAATCTAAAACTGGACTCACAGGAGAGGTTCAAATCATAGAAAGTTATAGTGCCAGTCCACTTGTACTAAAGTCGGCATTGTGCTTTTGTATTAAATTCGGATGCAATTTCTGTGTTTCATCGTCAATATGAAGGTCCAAGGGATAAAGTAAACCTGAGGTGACGCATCGGAATCTAAAAGTGGACTCACAGGAGAGGTTCAAATCATAGAAAGTTAGAGAGTCAGTCCTCTTGTACTTAAGTCGGCATTGTGCATTTTGTATTAAATTCGGATGCAATTTGTGTGTTTCATCGTCAATAAGAAGGTCCAAGGGATACAGAAAACCTGAAGTGAAGCATCGGAATCAAAACCTGGACTCACATAAGATGTTAAAATCATAGAAAGTTAGAGTGTCAGTCCTCTAGTACTTAAGTCGGCATTGTGCCTTTTATATTAAATTCGGATGCAATTTCTGTGTTCCATCGTCAATAAGAAGGTCCAAGTGATAGAGTAAACCTGAAGTGAAGCATCGGAATCTAAAATTGGACTCACAGGAGTCGTTCAAATCATAGAAAGTTAGAGTGTCAGTCCTCTTGTACTTAAGTCGGCATTGTGCCTTTTGTATTAAATTCGGATGCAATTTCTGTGTTTCATCGTCAATAAGAAGGTCCAACTGAAACAGTAGATCTGAAGCGAAGCATCGGAATCTAAAACCAGACTCATAGGAGAGGTTCAAATCACAGAAAGTTAGAGTGTCAGTCCTCTTGCACTTGAGTCAGCATTTTCCTTTTGTATTAAAATCAGATGCAATTTCTGTGCTTCATCGTCACTAAGAATGTCCAAGGGATACAGTAAACCTGAAGTGAAGCATCGGAATCTAAAACTGGACTCACAGCAGAGGTTCAAATCATAGAAAGTTGGAGTGTCAATCCTCTTGTACTTAAGTCGGCATTGTGCCTTTTGTATTAAATTCGGATGCAATTT
The DNA here is from genome assembly GCF_021461395.2 of Schistocerca americana. Taxonomy (NCBI): domain Eukaryota; kingdom Metazoa; phylum Arthropoda; class Insecta; order Orthoptera; family Acrididae; genus Schistocerca; species Schistocerca americana. The sequence continues at coordinate 57,948,860 of NC_060122.1, forward strand.
CTGTGTTCATCGTCAATAAGAAGGTCCAAGTGATACAGTAAACCTGAAGTGATGCATCGGAATCTAAAATTGGACTCACAGGAGTCGTTCAAATCATAGAAATTTAGAGTGTCAGTTCTCTTGTACTTAAGTCGGCATTGTGCCTTTTGAATTCAATTCAGATGCAATTTTAATGCTTCATCGTCAATAAGAAGGTCTAAGGTATACAGTAAAAATGAAGTGAAGCATTGGAATCTAAAACTGGACTCATAGGAGAAGTTCAAATCATAGAAAGGTAGAGTGTCAGTCCTCTTGTACTTAAGTCGGCACTGTGATTTTTCTATTAAATTCGGATGCAATTTCTGTGTTTCATCGTTAATAAGAAGGTCCAAGGGATACAGTAACTTGAAGTGAAGCATCGAAATCTAAAACTGGACTCACAGAAGTGGTTCAAATCATAGGAAGTTAGAGTGTCAGTCCTCTTGTACTTAAGTCGGCATTGTGCCTTTTGTATTAAATTCGGATGCAATTTCTGTGCTTCATCGTCAATAAGAAGGTCCAAGGCATACAGTAAACCTGAAGTGAAGCATCGGAATCTAAAACTGGACTCACAGGAGAGGTTTACATCACAGAAAGTTAGAGTGTCAGTCCTCTTGTACTTAAGTCAGCATTGTGCGTTTTGTATTAAAATCAGATGCAATTTGTGTGTTTCATCGTCAATAAGAAGGTCCAAGGGATACAGCAAACCTGAAATGAAGCATCGGTATCTAAAACCCGACTCACAGGAGAGGTTCAAATCATAGAAAGTTGGAGTGTCATTCCTCTTGTACTTAAGTCGGCATTGTGCCTTTTGTATTAAATTCGGATGCAATTTCTGTGTTTCATCGTCAATAAGGAGGTCCAAGGGATACAGTAAACCTGAAGTGAAGCATCGGAATCTAAAACTGGTCTCACAGGAGAGCTTCAAATCATAGAAAGTTAGTGTGTCAGTCCTCTCGTACTTAAGTCGGCATTGTGCCTTTTGAATTCAATTCCGATGCAATTTCTATGCTTCATCGTCAATAAGAAGGTCTACGGTATACAGTAAACCTGAAGTAAAGCATCGGAATCTAAGACTGGACTCACAGGAGAGGTTTACATCACAGAAAGTCAGAGTGTCAGTCCACTTGTACTTCAGTCTGCGTTGTCCATTTTGTATTAAATTCGGATGCTATTTCTGTGTTTCATCGTCAATAAGACGGTCCAAGGGATACAGTAAACCAGAAGTGAAGCATCGGAATCTAAACCTAGACTCACAGGAGAGGTTCAAATCATAGAAAGTTAGAGCGTCAGTCCTCTTGTACTTAAGTCGGCATTGTGCCATTTGAATTCAATTTTGATGCAATTTCTATGCTTCATCGTCAATAAGTAGGTCTAAGGTATACAGTAAAAATGAAGTGAAGCATCGGAATCTAAAACTGGACTCACAGAAGTGGTTCAAATCATAGGAAGTTAGAGTGTCAGTCCTCTTGTACTTAAGTCGGCATTGTGCCTTTTGTATTAAATTCGGATGCAATTTCTGTGCTTCATCGTCTATAAGAAGGTCCAAGGTATACAGTAGACCTGAAGTGAAGCATCGGAATCTAAAACTGGACTCACAGGAGAGGTTCACATCATAGAAAGTTAGAGTGTCAGTCCTCCTGTACTTAAGTCGGCGTTGTGCATTTTGTATTAAATTCGGATGCTATTTCTGTGTTTCATCGTCAATAAGAAGGTCCAAGGGATACAGTAAACCTGAAGTGAAGCATCGGAATCTAAAACTGGACTCACAGAAGTGGTTCAAATCATAGGAAGTTAGAGTGTCAGTCCTCTTGTACTTAAGTCGGCATTGTGCCTTTTGTATTAAATTCGAATGCAATTTCTGTGTTTCATCGTCAATAAGAAGGTCCAAGGGATACAGTAAACCAGAGGTGAAGCATCGGAATCTAAAAGTGGACTCACAGGAGAGATTCAAATCATAGAAAGTTAGAGAGTCAGTCCTCTTGTTCTTAAGTCGGCATTGTGCATTTTGTATTAAATTCGGATGCAATTTCTGTGTTTCATCGTCAATAAAAAGGTCCAAGGGATACAGTAAACCAGAAGTGAGGCATCGGAATCTAAAACTGGACTCACAGGAGAGCTTCAAATCATAGAAAGTTAGAGTGTCATTCCTCTTGTACTTAAGTCGGCATTGTGCCTTTTGTATTAAATTCGGAAGCAATTTCTGTGTGTCATTGTCAATAAGAAGTTCCAAGGGATATAGTAAACCTGAAGTGAAGCATCGGAATCTAAAACTAGACTCACAGGAGAGGTTCAAATCATAGAAAGTTAGAGTGTCAGTCCTCTTGCACTTAAGTCGGCATTGTGCCTTTTGAATTCAATTCCGATGCAATTACTATGCTTCATCGTTAATAAGAAGGTCTAAGGTATTCAGTAAACCTGAAGTGAAGCATCGGAATCTAAAACTGGACACACAGGAGAGGTTCAAATCATAGAAAGTTATAGTGTCAGTCCTCTTGTACTTAAGTCAGCATTGTGCATTTTGTATTAAATTCGGATGCTATTTCTGTGTTTCATCGTCAATAAGAAGGTCCAAGGGATACAGTAAACCTGAAGTGAAGCATCGGAATCTAAAACTGGACTCACAGGAGAGGTTCAAATAATAGAAAGTTAGAGTGTCAGTCCACTTGTACTTAAGTCGGCGTTGTGCCTTCTGTATTAAATTCGGATGCATTTTCTGTGTTTCATTGTGAATAAAAAGGTCTAAGGGAAACAGTAAACCTGAAGTGAAGCATCGGAATCTATAAGAAGACTCCCAGGAGAGGTTCAAATCATAGAAAGTTAGTGTGTCAGTCCTCTTGTACTTAAGTCAGCATTGTGCATTTTGTATTAAAGTCGGATGCAATTTCTGTGTTTCATCGTCAATAAGAAGGTCCAAGGGATACAGTAAACCTGAAGTGAAGAATCGGAATCTAAAACTGGACTCACTGGAGAGGTTCATATCATAGGAAGTTACAGTGTCAGTCCACTTGTACTTAAGTCGGCATTGTGAATTTTGTATTAAATTCGGATGTAATTTCTGTGTTTCATCGTCAATAAGAAGGTCCAAGGGATACAGTAAACCTGAAGTGAAGCATCGGAATCTAAATCTGGACTCACAGGAGAGGTTCAAATCATAGAAAGTTAGAGACTCAGTCCTCTTGTGCTTAAGTCGGCATTGTGTCTTTTGTATTACATTCGGATGCAATTTCTGTGTTTCATCGTCAATAAGAAGGTCCAAGGGATACAGTAAACCTGAAGTGAAGCATCGGAATCTAAAACCCGACTCACTGGAGTGGTTCAAATCATAGAAAGTTAGAGTGTCATTCCTCTTGTACTTAAGTCGGCATTGTGCCATTTGTATTAAATTCGGATGCATTTTCTGTGTTACATCGTCAATAAGAAGGTCCAAGGGATACAGTAAGAATGAAGTGAAGCATCGGAATCTGAAACTGGACTCATAGGAAAGGTTCAAATCATTGAAAGTTAGAGTTTCAGTCCTCTTGTACTTAAGTCGGCATTATACCTTTTGAATTCAATTCCGATGCAATTTCTATGCTTCATCGTCAAGAAGAAGGTCTACGGTATACAGTAAACCTAAAGTAAAGCATCGGAATCTAAAACTGGACTCACAGGAGAGGCTCAAATCATAGAAAGTTAGAGTGTCAGTCCTCTTGTACTTACGTCGGCATTGTGAATTTTGTATTAAATTCGGTTGCTATTTCTGTGTTTCATCGTCAGTAAGAAGGTCCAAGGGATACTGTAAACCCAAAGTGAAGCATCGGAATCTAAAACTGGACTCACAGGAGAGGTTCAAATCATAGAAAGTTAGAGTGTCAGTCCTCTTGTACTTAAGTCGGCATTGTGCCTTTTGTATTAAATTCGGATGCTATTTCTGTGTTTCATCGTCAATAAGAAGGTCCAAGAGATACAGTAAACCTGGAGTGAAGCATGGGAATCTAAAACTGGACTCACAGGAGAGGTTCAAATCATAGAAAGGTAGAGTGTCATTCCTCTTGTACTTAAGTCGGCAGTGTGATTTTTCTATAAAATTCGGATGCAATTTCTGTGTTTCATCGTCAATAAGAAGGTCCAAGGGATACAGTAAACCTGAAGTGAAGCATCGGAATCAAAAACTGGACTCACAGAAGTGGTTCAAGTCATAGGAAGTTAGAGTGTCAGTCCTCTTGTACTCAAGTCGGCATTGTGCCTTTTGTATTAAATTCGGAAGCAATTTCTGTGCTTCATCGTCTATAAGAAGGTCCAAGGTAAACAGTAGACCTGAAGTGAAGCATCGGAATCTAAAACTGGACTCACAGGAGAGGTTCACATCATAGAAAGTTAGAGTGTCAGTCCTCTTGTAATTAAGTCGGCGTTGTGCATTATGTATTAAATTCGGATGCTATTTCTGTGTTTCATCGTCAATAAGAAGGTCCAAGGGATACAGTAAACCTGAAGTGAAGCATCGGAATCTAAAACTGGACTCACAGAAGTGGTTCAAATCATAGGAAGTTAGAGTGTCAGTCCTCTTGTACTTAAGACGGCATTGTGCCTTTTGTATTAAATTCGGATGCAATATCAGTGTTTCATCGTCAATAAGAAGGTGCAAGAGATACAGTAAACCTGGAGTGAAGCATCGGAATCTAAAACTGGACTCACAGGAGAGGTTCAAATCATAGAAAGACAGAGTGTCAGTTCTCTTGTACTTAAGTCGGCACTGTGATTTTTCTATTAAATTCGGTTGCAATTCTGTGTTTCATCGTTAATAAGAAGGTCCAAGGGATACAGTAAACCTGAAGTGAAGCATCGGAATCTAAAACTGGACTCACAGAAGTGGTTCAAATCATAGGAAGTTAGAGTGTCAGTCCTCTTGTACTTAAGTCGGCATTGTGCCTTCTGTATTAAATTCGGAAGCAATTTCTGTGTTTCATCGTCAATACGAAGGTCCAAGGGATACAGTCAACCTGAAGTGAAGCATCGGAATCTAAAACAGGAATCACAGGAGAGGTTCAAAACATAGACAGTTAGAGTGTCAGTCCTCTTGTACTTAAGTCGGCATTGTGCCTTTTGTATTAAATTCGGATGTAGTTTCTGTGTTTCATCGTCAATAAGAAGGTCCAAGGGATACAGTAAACCTGCAGTGAAGCATCGGAATCTAAAACTGGACTCACAGGAGAGGTTCAAATCATAGAAAGTTAGAGTGTCAGTCCTCTTGTACTTAAGTCGGCATTGTGCCTTTTGTATTACATTCGGATGCAATTTCAGTGTTTCATAGTCAATAAGAAGGTCCAAGGGATACAGTAAAAATGAAGTGAAGCATCGGAATCTGAAACTGGACTCATAGGAGAGGTTCAAATCATTGAAAGTTAGAGTGTCAGTCCTCTTGTACTTAAGTCGGCATTGTGCCATTTGAATTCACTTCCGATGCAATTTCTATGCTTCATCGTCAATAAGAATGTCTAAGGTATTCAGTAAACCTGAAGTGAAGCATCGGATCTAAAACTGGACACACAGGAGAGGTTCAAATCATTGATAGGTAGAGTGTCAGTCCTCTTGCACTTAAGTCGGCAGTATGATTTTTCTATAAAATTCGGATGCAATTTCTGTGTTTCATCGTCAATAAGAAGGTCCAAGGGATACAGTAAACCTGAAGTGAAGCATCGGAATCTAAAACTGGACTCACAGAAGTGGTTCAAATCATAGAAAGATTGAGTGTCGGTCCTCTTGTACTTAAGTCGGCATTGTGCCTTTTGTATTAAATTCGGATGCAATTTCTGTGCTTCATCGTCTATAAGAAGGTCCAAGGTATACAGTAGACCTGAAGTGAAGCATCGGAATCTAAAACTGGACTCACAGGAGAGGTTCACATCATAGAAAGTTAGAGTGTCAGTCCTCTTGTACTTAAGTCGGCGTTGTGCATTTTGTATTAAATTCGGATGCTATTTCTGTGTCTCATCGTCAATAAGAAGGTCCAAGGGATACAGTAAACCTGAAGTAAAGCATCGGAATCTGAAACTGGACTCACAGAAGTGGTTCAAATCGTAGGAAGTTAGAGTGTCAGTCCTCTTGTACTTAAGTCGGCATTGTGCCTTTTGTATCAAATTCGGATGCTATTTCTGTGTTTCATCGTCAATAAGAAGGTCCAAGAGATACAGTAAACCTGGAGTGAAGCATCGGAATCTGAAACTGGACTCACAGGAGAGGTTCAAATCATAGAAAGACAGAGTGTCAGTTCTCTTGTACTTAAGTCGGCACTGTGATTTTTCTATTAAATTCGGATGCAATTCTGTGTTTCATCGTCAATACGAAGGTCCAAGGGATACAGTCAAGCTGAAGTGAAGCATCGGAATCTAAAACTGGACTCACAGGAGAGGTTCAAATCATAGAAAGTTAGAGTTTCAGTCCTCTTGTACTTAAGTCGGCATTGTGCCTTTTGTATTACATTCGGATGCAATTTCTGTGTTTCATCGTCAATAAGAAGGTCCAAGGGATACAGTAAACCTTAAGTGAAGCATCGGAATCTCAAACCCGACTCACAGGAGTGGTTCAAATCATAGAAAGTTAGAGTGTCATTCCTCTTGTACTTAAGTCGGCATTGTGCCTTTAGTATTACATTCGGATGCATTTTCTGTGTTTCATCTTCAATAAGAAGGTCCAAGGGATACAGTAAAAATGAAGTGAAGCATCGGAATCTGAGACTGGACTCATAGGAGAGGTTCAAATCATAGAAAGTTATAGTGTCAGTCCTCTTGTGCTTAAGTCAGCATTGTGCATTTTGTATTAAATTCAAATGCTATTTCTGTGTTACATCGTCAATAAGAAGGTCCAAGGGATACAGTAAACCTGAAGTGAAGCATCAGAATCTAAAACTGGACTGACAGGAGTGGTTCCAATAATAGAAAGTTAGAGTGTCAGTCCACTTGTACTTAAGTCGGCATTGTGCCTTCTGTATTGAATTCGGATGCATTTTCTGTGTTTCATAGTGAATAAAAAGGTCCAAGGGAAACAGTAAACCTGAAGTGAAGCATCGGAAACTATAAGAAGACTCACAGGAGAGGTTCAAATCATAGAAAGTTAGTGTGTCAGTCCTCTTGTACTTATGTCAGCATTGTGCATTTTGTATTAAAATCGGACGCAATTTCTGTGTTTCATCGTCAATAAGAAGGTACAAGGGATACAGTAAACCTGAAGGGAAGAATCGGAATCTAAAACTGGACCCACTGGAGAGGTTCATATCATAGAAAGTTACAGTGTCAGTCCACTTGTACTTAAGTCGGCATTATGCCTTTTGTTTCTAAATTCGGATGTAATTTCTGTGTTTCATCGTCAATAAGAAGGTCCAAGGGATGCAGTAAACCTGAAGTGAAGCATCGGAATCTAAAACTGGACTCACAGGAGAGGTTCAAATCATAGAAAGTTAGAGTGTCAGACCTCTTGTACTTAAGTCGGCATTGTGTCTTTTGTATTACATTCGGATGCTATTTCTGTGTTTCATCGTCAATAAGAAGGTCCAAGGGATACAGTAAACCTGAAGTGAAGCATCGGAATCTAAAATCCGACTCACAGGAGTGGTTCAAATCATAGAAAGCTAGAGTGTCATTCCTCTTGTACTTATGTCGGCATTGTGCCTTTTGTATTACATTCGGATGCAATTTCTGTGTTTCATCGTCAATAAAAAGGTCCAAGGGATACAGTAAACCAGAAGTGAGGCATCGGAATCTAAAACCGGACTCACAGGAGAGCTTCAAATCATAGAAAGTTAGAGTGTCATTCCTCTTGTAATTAAGTCGGCATTGTGCCTTTTGTTTTAAATTCGGATGCAATTTCTGTGTGTCATTGTCAATAAGAAGTTCCAAGGGATACAGTAAACCTTAAGTGAAGCATCGGAATCTAAAACTAGACTCACAGGAGAGGTTCAAATCATAGAAAATTAGAGTGTCAGTCCTCTTGTACTTAAGTCGGCATTGTGCCTTTTGAAATCAATTCCGATGCAATTTCTATGTTCATCGTCAATAGGAAGGTCTAAGGTATACATTAAAAATGAAGTGAAGCATCATAATCTAAAACTGGACTCACAGGTGGGGTTCAAATCAGTGAAAGTTAGAGTGTCAGTCCTCTTGTACTTAAGTCGGCTTTGAGCCATTTGAATTCAATTCCGATGCAATTTCTATGCTTCATCTTCAATAAGAAGGTCTAAGGTATACAGTAAACCTGAAGTGAAGCATCGGAATCTAAAACTGGACTCACAGGAGAGGTTCAAATCATAGAAACACAGAGTGTCAGTTCTCTTGTACTTAAGTCGCCACTGTGAATTTTGTATTACATTCGGTTGCTATTTCTGTGTTTTATCGTCAATAAGAAGGTCCAAGGGATACTGTAAACCTGAAGTGAAGCATCGGAATCTAAAACTGGACTCACAGGAGAGGTTCAAATCATAGAAAGTTAGAGAGTCAGTCCGATTGTACTTAAGTCGGCATTGTGTCTTTTGTATTAAATTCGGATGCAATTTCAGTGTTTCATCGTCAATAAGAAGGTCCAAGAGATACAGTAAACCTGGAGGGAAGCATCGGAATCTAAAACTGGACTCACAGGAGAGGTTCAAATCATAGAAACACAGAGTGTCAGTTCTCTTGTACTTAAGTCGGCACTGTGATTTTTCTATTAAATTCGGATGCAATTCTGTGTTTCATCGTTAATAAGAATGTCCAAGGGATACAGTAAACCTGAAGTGAAGCATCGGAATCTAAAACTGGACTCACAGAAGTGGTTCAAATCATAGGAAGTTAGAGTGTCAGCCCTCTTGTACTTAAGTCGGCATTGTGCCTTCTGTATTAAATTCGGATGCAATTTCTGTGTTTCATCGTCAATACGAAGGTCCAAGGGATACAGTCAACCTGAAGTGAAGCATCGGAATCTAAAACAGGAATCACAGGAGAGGTTCAAATCATAGACAGTTAGAGTGTCAGTCCTCTTGTACTTAAGTCGGCATTGTGCCTTTTGTATTAAATTCGGATGTAATTGCTGTGTTTCATCGTCAATAAGAAGGTCCAAGGGATACAGTAAACCTGAAGTGAAGCATCGGAATCTAAAACTGGACTCACAGGAGAGGTTCAAATCATAGAAAGTTAGAGTGTCAGTCCTCTTGTACTTAAGTCGGCATTGTACCTTTTGTATTACATTCGGATGCAATTTCTGTGTTTCATCGTCAATAAGAAGGTCCAAGCGATACAGTAAACCTGAAGTGAAACATCGGAATCTAAAACCAGACTCACAGGAGTGGTTCAAATCATAGAAAGTTAGAGTATCATTCCTCTTGTACTTAAGTCGGCATTGTGCCTTTTGTATTACATTCGGATGCATTTTCTGTGTTTCATCGTCAATAAGAAGGTCCAAGGGATACAGTAAAAATGAAGTGAAGCATCGGAATCTAAAGCTGGACTCATAGGAGAGGTTCAAATAACAGAAAGTTAGAGCGTCAGTCCACTTGTACTTAAGTCGGCATTGTGCCTTCTGTATTAAATTCGGATGCATTTTCTGTGTTTCATTGTGAATAAAAAGGTCCAAGGCAAACAGTAAACCTGAAGTGAAGCATCGGAATCTATAAGAAGACTCACAGGAGAGGTTCAAATCGTAGAAAGTTAGTGTGTCAGTCCTCTTGTACTTAAGTCAGCATTGTGCATTTTGTATTAAAATCAGATGCAATTTCTGTGTTTCATCGTCAATAAGAAGGTCCAAGGGATACAGTAAACCTGAAGTGAAGCATCGGAATCTGAAACTGGACTCATAGGAAAGGTTCAAATCATTGAAAATTAGAGTGTCAGTCCTCTTGTACTTAAGTCGGCATTATGCCTTTTGAATTCAATTCCTATGCAATTTCTATGCTTCATTGACAAAAAGAAGGTCTACGGTATACAGCAAACCTGAAGCGATGCATCGGAATCTAAAACTGGACTCACAGGAGAGGTTCAAATCATAGAAAGTTAGAGTGTCAGTCCTCTTGTACTTAAGTCGGCATTGTGAATTTTGTATTACATTCGGATGCATTTTCTGTGTTACATCGTCAATAAGAAGGTCCAAGGGATACAGTAAAAATGAAGTGAAGCATCGGAATCTGAAACTGGACTCATAGGAAAGGTTCAAATCATTGAAAGTTAGAGTGTCAGTCCTCTTGTACTTAAGTCGGCATTATGCCTTTTGAATTCAATTCCTATGCAATTTCTATGCTTCATTGACAAAAAGAAGGTCTACGGTATACAGCAAACCTGAAGCGATGCATCGGAATCTAAAACTGGACTCACAGGAGAGGTTCAAATCATAGAAAGTTAGAGTGTCAGTCCTCTTGTACTTAAGTCGGCATTGTGAATTTTGTATTAAATTCGGTTGCTATTTCTGTGTTTCATCGTCAATAAGAAGGTCCAAGGGATACTGTAAACCCGAAGTGAAGCATAGGAATCTAAAACTGGACTCACAGGAGAGGTTCAAATCATAGAAAGTTTGAGTGTCAGTCCTCTTGTACTTCAGTCGTCATTGTGCCTTTTGTATTAAATTCGGATGCTATTTCTGTGTTTCATCGTCAATAAGAAGGTCCAAGAGATACAGTAAACCTGGAGTGAAGCATCGGAATCTAAAACTGGACTTACAGGAGAGGTTCAAATCATAGAAAGGTAGAGTGTCAGTCCTCTTGTACTTAAGTCTGCAGTGTGATTTTTCTATAAAATTCGGATGCAATTTCTGTGTGTAATCGTCAATAAGAAGGTCCAAGGGATACAGTAAACCTGAAGTGAAGCATCGGAATCTAAAACTGGACTCACAGAAGTGGTTCAAATCATAGGAAGTTAGAGTGTCAGTCCTCTTGTACTTAAGTGGGCATTGTGCCTTTTGTATTAAATTCGGATGCAATTTCTGTGCTTCATCGTCTATAAGAAGGTCCAAGGTATACAGTAGACCTGAAGTGAAGCATCGGAATTTAAAACTGGACTCACAGGAGAGGTTCACATCATAGAAAGTTAGAGTGTCAGTCCTATTGTACTTAAGTCGGCATTATGCCTTTTGTATTAAATTCGGATACAATTTCTGTGTTTCATCGTCAATAAGAAGGTCCAAGGGATACAGTAAACAGGAGGTGAAGCATCGGAATCTAAAAGTGGACTCACAGGAGAGATTCAAATCATAGAAAGTTAGAGAGTCAGTCCTCTTGTACTTAAGTCGGCATTGTGCATTTTGTATTAAATTCGGATGCAATTTCTGTGTTTCATCGTCAATAAGAAGGTCCTAGGGATACAGTAAACCTGAAGTGAAGCATAGGAATCAAAACCTGGACTCACATAAGAGGTTCAAATCATAGAATGTTACAGTGTCAGTCCTCTTGTACTTAAGTCGGCATTGTGCCTTTTGTATTAAATTCGGATGTAATTTCTGTGTTTCATCGTCAATAAGAAGGTCCAAGGGATACAGTAAACCTGAAGTGAAGCATCGGAATCTAAAACTGGACTCACAGGAGAGGTTCACATCATAGGAAGTTAGAGAATCAGTCCTCTTGTAGTTAAGTCGGTATTGTGATTTTTTTATTAAATTCGTATCCAATTTCTGTGTTTCATCGTCAATAAAAAGGTCCAAGGGATACAGTAAACCACAAGTGAGGCATCGGAATCTAAAACTGGACTCACAGGAGAGCTTCAAATTATAGAAAGTTAGAGTGTCATTCCTCTTGTACTTAAGTCGGCATTGTGCCTTTTGTATTAAATTCGGATGCAATTTCTGTGTGTCATTGTCATTAAGAAGTTCCAAGGGATACAGTAAACCTGAAGTGAAGAATCGGAATCTAAAACTAGACTCACAGGAGAGGTTCAAATCAGTGAAAGTTAGAGTGTCAGTCCTCTTGTACTTAAGTCGGCTTTGTGCCATTTGAATTGAATTCCGATGCAATTTCTATGCTTCATCTTCAATAAGAAGGTCTAAGGTATACAGTAAACCTGTAGTGAAGCATCGGAATCTAAAACTGGTCTCACAGGAGAGGGTCAAATCATAGAAAGTTAGAGTGTCAGTCCTCTTGTACTTAAGTCGGCATTGTGCCTTTTGTATTACATTCGTATGCATTTTCTGTGTTTCATCGTCAGTAAGAAGGTCCAAGGGATACTGTAAACCTGAAGTGAAGCATCGGAATCTAAAACTGGACTCACAGGAGAGGTTCAAATCATAGAAAGTTAGAGAGTCAGTCCGCTTGTACTTAAGTCGGCATTGTGCCTTTTGTATTAAATTCGGATGCAATTTCAGTGTTTCATCGTCAATAAGAAGGTCCAAGAGATACAGTAAACCTGGAGTGAAGCATCGGAATCTAAAACTGGACTCACAGGAGAGGTTCAAATCATAGAAAGACAGAGGGTCAGTTCTCTTGTACTTAAGTCGGCACTGTGATTTTTCTATTACATTCGGATGCAATTCTGTGTTTCACCGTTAATAAGAAGGTCCAAGGGATACAGTAAAAATGAAGTGAAGCATCGGAATCTGAAACTGGACTCATAGGAGAGGTTCAAATCATTGAAAGTTAGAGTGTCAGTCATTTGTACTTAAGTCGGCATTGTGCCATTTGAATTCAATTCCGATGCAATTTCTATGCTTCATCGTCAATAAGAAGGTCTAAGGTATTCAGTAAACCTGAAGGGAAGCATCGGAATCTAAAACTGGACACACAGGAGAGGTTCAAATCATAGAAAGTTAGAGAGTCAGTCCGCTTGTACTTAAGTCGGCATTGTGCCTTTTGTATTAAATTCGGATGCTATTTCTGTGTTTCATCGTCAATAAGAAGGTCCAAGGGATACAGTAAACCTGAAGTGAAACATCGGAATCTAAAACTGGACTCACAGGAGAGGTTCAAATAATAGATAGTTAGAGTGTCAGTCCACTTGTACTTAAGTCGGCATTGTGCCTTCTGTATTAAATTCGGATGCATTTTCTGTGTTTCAATGTGAATAAAAAGGTCCAAGGGAAACAGTAAACCTGAAGTGAAGCATCGGAATCTATAAGAAGACTCACAGGAGAGGTTCAAATCATAGAAAGTTAGTGTGTCAGTCCTCTTGTACTTAGGTCAGCATTGTGCATTTTGTATTAAAATCGGATGCAATTTCTGTGTTTCATCGTCAATAAGAAGGTCCAAGGGATACAGTAAACCTGAAGTGAAGAATCGGAATCTAAAACTGGACTCACTGGAGAGGTTCATATCATAGAAAGTTACAGTGTCAGTCCACTTGTACTTAAGTCGGCATTGTGCCTTTTGTATTAAATTCGGATGTAATTTCTGTGTTTCATCGTCAATAAGAAGGTCCAAGGGATACAGTAAACCTGAGGTGAAGCATCGGAATCTAAAACTGGACTCACAGGAGAGGTTCAAATCATAGAAATTTAGAGTGTCAGTCCTCTTGTACTTAAGTCGGCATTGTGCATTTTGTATTAAATTCGGATGCTATTTCTGTGTTTCGTCGTCAATAAGAAGGTCCAAGGGATACAGTAAACCTGAAGTGAAGCATCGGAATCTAAAACTGGACTCACAGGAGAGGTTCAAATCATAGAAAGTTAGAGTGTCAGTCCTCTTGTACTTAAGTCGGCATTGTGCCTTTTCTATTACATTCGGATGCATTTTCTGTGTTTCATCGTCAATAAGAAGGTCCAAGGGATACTGTAAACCTGAAGTGAAGCATCGGAATCTAAAACTGGAATCACAGGAGAGGTTAAAATCATAGAAAGTTAGAGAGTCAGTCCGCTTGTACTTAAGTCGGCATTGTGCACTTTGTATTAAATTCTAATGCAATGTCAGTGTTTCATCGTCAATAAGAAGGTCCAAGAGATACAGTAAACCTGGAGTGAAGCATCGGAATCTAAAACTGGACTCACAGGAGAGGTTCAAATCATAGAAAGACAGAGTGTCAGTTCTCTTGTACTTAAGTCGGCACTGTGATTTTTCTATTAAATTCGGATGCAATTCTGTGTTTCATCGTTAATAAGAAGGTCCAAGGGATACAGTAAACCTGAGGTGAAGCATCGGAATCTAAAACTGGACTCACAGGAGAGGTTCAAATCATAGAAATTTAGAGTGTCAGTCCTCTTGTACTTAAGTCGGCATTGTGAGTTCTGTATTAAATTCGGAAGCAATTTCAGTGTTTCATCGTCAATACGATGGTCCAAGGGATACAGTCAACCTGAAGTGAAACATCGGAATCTAAAACAGGAATCACAGGAGAGGTTCAAATCATAGACAGTTAGAGTGTCAGTCCTCTTGTACTTAAGTCGGCATTGTGCCTTCTGTATTTAATTCGGATGCGTTTTCTTTGTTTCATTGTGAATAAAAAGGTCCAAGGGAAACAGTAGACCTGAAGTGAAGCATCGGAATCTATAAGAAGACTCACAGGAGAGGTTCAAATCATAGAAAGTTAGTGTGTCAGTCCTCTTGTACTTAGGTAAGCATTGTGCATTTTGTATTAAAATCGGATGCAATTTCTGTGTTTCATCGTCAATAAGAAGGTCCAAGGGATACAGTAAACCTGAAGTGAAGAATCGGAATCTAAAACTGGACTCACGGGAGAGGTTCATATCATAGTTACAGTGTCAGTCCACTTGTACTTAAGTCAGAATTGTGCCTTTTGTATTAAATTCGGATGTAATTTCTGTGTTTCATCGTCAATAAGAAGGTCCAAGGGATACAGTAAAAATGAGTGAAGCATCGAATCTGAAACTGGACTCATAGGAGAGGTTCAAATCATTGAAAGTTAGAGTGGTCAGTCATTTGTACTTAAGTCGGCATTGTGCCATTTGAATTCAATTCCGATGCAATTTCTATGCTTCATCGTCAATAAGAAGGTCTAAGGTATTCAGTAAACCTGAAGGAAGCATCGGAATCTAAAACTGGACACACAGGAGAGGTTCAAATCATAGAAAGTTATAGTGTCAGTCCTCTTGTACTTAAGTCAGCATTGTGCATTTTGTATTAAATTCGGATGCTATTTCTGTGTTTCATCGTCAATAAGAAGGTCCAAGGGATACAGTAAACCTGAAGTGAAGCATCGGAATCTAAAACTGGACTCACAGGGGAGGTTCAAATAATAAATAGTTAGAGTGTCAGTCCACTTGTACTTAAGTCGGCATTGTGCCTTCTGTATTAAATTCGGATGCATTTTCTGTGTTTCATTGTGAATAAAAAGGTCAAGGGAAACAGTAAACCTGAAGTGAAGCATCGAATCTATAAGAAGACTCACAGGAGAGGTTCAAATCATAGAATGTTAGTGTGTCAGTCCTCTTGTACTTAGGTCAGCATTGTGCATTTTGTATTAAAATCGATGCAATTTCCTGTGTTTCATCGTCAATAGAAGGTCCAAGGGATACAGTAAACCTGAAGTGAAGAATCGGAATCTAAAACTGGACTCACTGGAGAGGTTCATATCATAGAAAGTTACAGTGTCAGTCCACTTGTACTTAAGTCGCATTGTGCCTTTTGTATTAAATTCGGATGTAATTTCTGTGTTTCATTGTCAATAAGAAGGTCCAAGGGATACAGTAAACCTGAGGTGAAGCATCGGAATCCAAAACTGGACTCACAGGGAGAGGTTCAAATCATAGAAAGTTAGAGTGTCAGTCCTCTTGTACTTAAGTCGACATTGTGCATTTTGTATTAAATTCGATGCTATTTCTGTGTTTTCGTCGTCAATAAGAAGGTCCAAGGGATACAGTAAACCTGAAGTGAAGCATCGAATCTAAAACTGGACTCACAGGAGTGGTTCAAATCATAGAAAGTTAGAGTGTCAGTCCTCTTGTACTTAAGTCGGCATTGTGCCTTTTCTATTACATTCGGATGCATTTTCTGTGTTTCATCGTCAATAAGAAGGTCCAAGGGATACTGTAAACCTGAAGTGAAGCAATCGGAACCTAAAACTGGAATCACAGGAGAGGGTTAAAATCATAGAAAGTTAGAGAGTCAGTCCGCTTGTACTTAAGTCGGCATTGTGCATTTTGTATTAAATTCTAATGCAATTTCAGTGTTTCATCGTCAATAAGAAGGTCCAAGAGATACAGTAAACCTGGAGTGAAGCATCGGAATCTAAAACTGGACTCACAGGAGAGGTTCAAATCATAGAAAGACAGAGTGTCAGTTCTCTTGTACTTAAGTCGGCACTGTGATTTTTCTATTAAATTCGGATGCAATTCTGTGTTTCATCGTTAATAAGAAGGTCCAAGGGATACAGTAACCTGAAGTGAAGCATCGGAATCTAAAAGTGGACTCACAGAAGTGGTTAAAATCATAGGAAGTTAGAGTGTCAGTCCTCTTGTACTTAAGTCGGCATTGTGAGTTCTGTATTAATTCGGAAGCAATTTCAGTGTTTCATCGTCAATACGATGGTCCAAGGGATACAGTCAACCTGAAGTGAAACATCGAATCTAAAACAGGAATCACAGGAGAGGTTCAAATCATAGACAGTTAGAGTGTCAGTCCTCTTGAACTTAAGTCGGCATTGTGCCTTCTGTATTTAATTTGGATGCGTTTTCTTTGTTCATGTGAATAAAAAGGGTCCAGGGAAACAGTAGACCTGAAGTGAAGCATCGGAATCTATAAGAAGACTCCACAGGAGAGGTTCAAATCATAGAAAGTTAGTGTGTCAGTCCTCTTGTACTTAGGTCAGCATTGTGCATTTTGTATTAAAATCGGATGCAATTTCTGTGTTTCATCGTCAATAAGAAGGTCCAAGGATACAGTAAACCTGAAGTGAAGGAATCGGAATCTAAAACTGGACTCACGGGAGAGGTTCATATCATAGAAAGTTACAGTGTCAGTCCACTTGTACTTAAGTCAGCATTGTGCCTTTTGTATTAAATTCGGATGTAATTTCTGTGTTTCATCATCAATAAGAAGGTCCAAGGGATACAGTAAACCTGAAGTGAAGCATCGGAATCTAAAACTGGACTCACAGGTGAGGTTCAAATCATAGAAAGTTAGAGTGTCAGTCCTCTTGTACTTAAGTCGGCATTCTGCATTTTGTATTAAATTCGATGCTATTTCTGTGTTCGTCGTCAATAAGAAGGTTCAAGGGATACAGTAAACCTGAAGTGAGAATCGGAATCTAAAACTGGACTCACTGGAGAGGTTCATATCATAGAAAGTTACAGTGTCAGTCCACTTGTACTTAAGTCGGCATTGTGCCTTTTGTATTAAATTCGGATGTAATTTCTGTGTTTCATCGTCAATAAGAAGGTCCAAGGGATACAGTAAACCTGAGGTGAGGCATCGGAATCTAAAACTGGACTCACAGGAGAGGTTTCAAATCATAGAAAGTTAGTGTGTCAGTCCTCTTGTACTTAGGTCAGTATTGTGCATTTTGTATTAAAATCGGATGCAATTTCTGTGTTTCATCGTCAATAGAAGGTCCAAGGGATACAGTAAACTGAAGTGAAGAATCGGAATCTAAACTGGACTCACTGGAGAGGTTCATATCATAGAAAGTTACAGTGTCAGTCCACTTGTACTTAAGTCGGCATTGTGCCTTTTGTATTAATTCGTATGTAATTTCTGTGTTTCTTCGTCAATAAGAAGGTCCAAGGGATATAGTAAACCTGAGGTGAAGCATCGGAATCTAAAACTGGACTCACAGGAGAGGTTCAAATCATAGAAAGTTAGAGTGTCAGTCCTCTTGTACTTAAGTCGGCATTGTGCATTTTGATTAAATTCGGATGCAATTTCAGTGTTTCATCGTCAATAAGAAGGTCCAAGGGATACAGTAACCTGGAGTGAAGCATCGGAATCTAAAACTGGACTCACAGGAGAGGTTCAATCATAGAAAGGACAGAGTGTCAGTTCTCTTGTACTTAAGTCGGCATTGTGCATTTTGTATTAAATTCGGATGCTATTTCTGTGTTTCGTCGTCAATAAGAAGGTCCAAGGGATACAGTAAACCTGAAGTGAAGCATCGGAATCTAAAACTGGACTCACAGAAGTGGTTCAAATCATAGGAAGTTAGAGTGTCAGTCTCTTGTACGTAAGTCTGCATTTTGAGTTCTGTATTAAATTCGGAGCAATTTCTGTGTTTCATCGTCAATACGATGGTCCAAGGGATACAGTCAACCTGAAGTGAAGCATCGGAATCTAAAACAGGAATCACAGGAGAGGTTCAAATCATAGACAGTTAGAGTGTCAGTCCTCTGTACTTAAGTCGGCATTGTGCCTTCTGTATTTAATTTCGGATGCGTTTTCTGTGTTTCATTGGTGAATAAAAAGGTCCAAGGGAAACAGTAGACCTGAAGTGAAGCATCGGAATCTATAAGAAGACGCATAGGAGAGGTTCAAATCATATAAAGTTAGTGTGTCAGTCCTCTTGTACTTAGGTCAGCATTGTGCATTTTGTATTAAATTCGGATGCTATTTCTGTGTTTCGTCGTCAATAAGAAGGTCCAAGGGATACAGTAAACCTGAAGTGAAGCATCGGAATCTAAAACTGGGACTCACAGGAGAGGTTCATATAATAGAAAGTTAGAGTGTCAGTCCTCTTGTACTTAAGTCGGCATTGTGCCTTTTGAATTCAATTCCGATGCAATTTCTATGCTTCATACGTTAATAAAAGGTCTACGGTATACAGTAAACCTGAAGTGACGCATCGGAATCTAAGACTGGACTCACAGGAGAGGATCAAATCATAGAAAGGTAGAGTGTCAGTCCTCTTGTACTTATGTCGGCACTGTGACTTTTCTATTAATTTCGGATGCAATTTCTGTGTTTCATCGTTAATAAGAAGGTCCAAGGGATACAGTAAACCTGAAGTGAAGCATCGGAATCTAAAACTGGACTCACAGAAGTAGTTCAAATCATAGGAAGTTAGAGTGTCAGTCCTCTTGTACTTAAGTCGGCATTGTGCCTTTTGTATTAAATTCGGATGCAATTTCTGTGCTTCATCGTCAATAAGAAGGTCCAAGGCATACAGTAAACCTGAAGTGAAGCATCGGAATCTAAAACTGGACTCACAGGAGAGGTTTACATCACAGAAAGTAAGAGTGTCAGTCCACTTGTACTTAAGTCGGCGTTGTCCATTTTGTATTAAATTCGGATGCTATTTCTGTGTTTCATCGTCAATAAGAAGGTCCAAGGGATACAGTAAACCTGAAGTGAAGCATCGGAATCGGAAACTGGACCCACAGGAAAGGTTCAAATCATAGAAAGTTATAGTGTCATTCCCCTTGTACTTAAGTCGGCATTGTGCCTTTTGTATTAAATTCGGATGCAATTTCTGTGTTTCATCGTCAATAAGAAGGTCCAAGGGATACAGTAAACCAGAAGTGAAGCATCGGAATCTAAAACTAGACTCACAGGAGAGGTTCAAATCATAGAAAGTTAGAGTGTCTGTCCTCTTGTACTTAAGTCGGCATTGTGAATTTTGTATTAAATTCGGTTGCTATTTCTGTAATTCATCGTCAATAAGAAGGTCCAAGGGATACTGTAAACCCGAAGTGAAGCATCGGAATCTAAAACTGGACTCACAGGAGAGGTTCAAATCATAGAAAGGTAGAGTGTCAGTCCTCTTGTACTTCAGTCGGCATTGTGCCTTTTGTATTAAATTCGGATCCTATATCTGTGTTCCATCGTCAATAAGAAGGTCCAAGATATACAGTAAACCTGGAGTGAAGCATCGGAATCTAAAACTGGTCTCACAGGAGAGGTTCAAATCATAGAAAGGTAGATTGTCAGTCCTATTGTACTTAAGTCGGCACTGTGATTTTTCTATAAAATTCGGATGCAATTTCTGTGTTTCATCGTCAATAAGAAGGTCCAAGGGATACAGTAAACCTGAAGTGAAGCATCGGAATCTGAAACTGGACTCACAGAAGTGGTTCAAATCATAGGAGGTTAGAGTGTCAGTCCTCTTGTACTTAAGTCGGCATTGTGCCTTTTGTATTAAATTCGGATGCAATTTCTGTGCTTCATCGTCTATAAGAAGGTTCAAGGTATACAGTAAATCTGAAGTGTAGCATCGGAATCTAAAACTGGACTCACAGGAGAGGTTCACATCATAGAAAGTTAGAGTGTCAGTCCTCTTGTACTTAAGTCGGCGTCGTGCATTTTGTATTACATTCAGATGCTATTTCTGTGACTCATCGTCAATAAGAAGGTCCAAGGGATACAGTAAACCTGAAGTGAAGCATCGGAATCTAAAACTGGACTCACAGAAGTGGTTCAAATCATAGGAAGTTAGAGTATCAGTCCTCTTGTACTTAAGCCGGCATTGTGCCTTTTGTATTAAATTCGGATTTAATTTCTGTGTTTCATCGTCAATAAGAAGGTCCAAGGGATACAGTAAACCTGAGGTGATGCATCGGAATCTAAAAGTGGACTCACAGGAGAGGTTCAAATCATAGAAAGTTAGAGTGTCAGTCCTCTTGTACTTAAGTCGGGATTGTGCATTTTGTATTAAATTCGGATGCAATTTCTGTGTTTCATCGTCAATAAGAAGGTCCAAGGGATACAGTAAACCTGAAGTGAAGCATCGGAATCAAAACCTGGACTCACATAAGAGGTTCAAATCATAGAAAATTACAGTGTCAGTCCACTTGTACTTAAGTCGGCATTGTGCCTTTTGTATTAAATTCAGATGTAATTTCTGTGTTTCATTGTCAATAAGAAGGTCCAAGGGATACAGTAAACCTTAAGTGAAGCATCGGAATCTAAAACTGGACTCACAGGAGAGGTTCAAATCATAGGAAGTTAGAGAGTCAGTCCTCTTGTAGTTAAGTCGGTATTGTGCATTTTTTTATTAAATTCGGGTGTAATTTCTGGGTTTCATCGTCAATAAAAAGGTCCAAGGGATACAGTAAACCAGAAGTGAGGCATCGGAAACTAAAACTGGACTCACAGGAGAGCTTCAAATCATAGAAAGTTAGAGTGTCACTCCTCTTGTACTTAAGTCGGCAATGTGCCTTTTGTATTAAATTCGGATGCAATTTCTGTGTGTCATTGTTAATAAGAAGGTCCAAGGGATACAGTAAACCTGTAGTGAAGCATCGGAATCTAAAACTAGACTCACAGGAGAGGTTCAAATCATAGAAAGTTAGAGTGTCAGTCCGCTTGTACTTAAGTCGGTATTGTGCCTTCTGAATTCAATTCCGATGCAATTTCTATGTTCATCGTCAATAGGAAGGTCTAAGGTATACGTTAAAAATGAAGTGAAGCATGGGAATCTAAAACTGGACTCACAGGAGAGGTTCAAATCAGTGAAAGTTAGAGTGTCAGTCCTCTTGTACTTAAGTCGGCATTGTGCCTTTTGAATTCAATTTCGATGCAATTTCTATGCTTCATCGTCAATAAGAAGGTCTAAGGTATTCAGAAAACCTGAAGTGAAGCATCGGAATCTAAAACTGGACTCACAGGAGAGGTTCAAATCATAGAAAGTTAGAGTGTCAGTCCTCTTGTACTTAAGTCGGCATTGTGAATTTTGTATTACATTCGGTTGCTATTTCTGTGTTTCATCGTCAATAAGAGGGTCCAAGGGATACTGTAAACCTGAAGTGAAGCATCGGAATCTAAAACTGGACTCACAGGAGAGGTTCAAATCATAGAAAGTTAGAGTGTCAGTCCTCTTGTACTTAAGTCGGCATTGTGCCTTTTGTATTAAATTCTGATGCAATTTCTGTGCTTCATCGTCAATAAGAAGGTCCAAGGTATACAGTAAACCTGAAGTGAAGCATCGGAATCTAAAACTGTACTCACAGGAGAGGTTCACATCATAGAAAGTTAGAGTGTCAGTCCTTTTGTACTTCAGTCTGCGTTGTCCATTTTGTATTAAATTCGGATGCTATTTCTGTGTTTCATCGTCAATAAGAAGGTCCAAGGGGTACAGTAAACCTGAAGTGAAGCATCGGAATCTGAAACTGGACTCACAGGAGAGGTTCAAATCATAGAAAGTTAGAGTGTCTGTCCTCTTGTACTTAAGTCGGCATTGTGCCTTTTGTATTACATTCGGTTGCTATTTCTGTGTTTCATCGTCAATAAGAGGGTCCAAGGGATACTGTAAACCTGAAGTGAAGCATCGGAATCTAAAACTGGACTCACAGGAGAGGTTCAAATCATAGAAAGATAGAGTGTCAGTTCTCTTGTACTTAAGTCGGCACTGTGATTTTTCTATTAAATTCGGATGCAATTTGAATGTTTCATCGTCAATAAGAAGGTCCAAGAGATACAGTAACCCTGGAGTGAAGAATCGGAATCTAAAACTGGACTCACAGGAGAGGTTCAAATCATAGAAAGATAGAGTGTCAGTTCTCTTGTACTTAAGTCGGCACTGTGATTTTTCTATTAAATTCGGATGCAATTTCTGTGTTTCATCGTTAATAAGAAGGTCCAAGGGATACAGTAAACCTGAAGTGAAGCATCGGAATCTAAAACTGGACTCACAGAAGTGGTTCAAATCATAGGAAGTTAGAGTGTCAGTCCTCTTGTACTTAAGTCGGCATTGTGCCTTTTGTATTAAATTCTGATGCAATTTCTGTGCTTCATCGTCAATAAGAAGGTCCAAGGTATACAGTAAACCTGAAGTGAAGCATCGGAATCTAAAACTGGACTCACAGGAGAGGTTCAAATCATAGAAAGTTAGAGTGTCAGTCCTCTTGTACTTAAGTGGGCATTGTGCCTTCTGTATTAAATTCGGAAGCAATTTCTGTGTTTCATCGTCAATACGAAGGTCCAAGAGATACAGTCAACCTGAAGTGAAGCATCGGAATCTAAAACAGGACTCACAGGAGAGGTGCAAATCATAGACAGTTAGAGTGTCAGTCCTCTTGTACTTAAGTCCGCATTGTGCCTTTTGTATTAAATTCGGATGTAATTTCTGTGTTTCATCGTCAATAAGAAGGTCCAAAGGATACAGTAAACCTGAAGTGAAGCATCGGAATCTAAAACTGGACTCACAGGAGAGGTTCAAATCATAGAAAGTTAGAGTGTCAGTCCTCTTGTACTTAAGTCGGCATTGTGCCTTTTGTATTACATTCGGATGCAATTTCTGTGTTTCATCGTCAATAAGAAGGTCCAAGGGATACAGTAAACCTTAAGTGAAGCATCGGAATCTAAAACCCGACTCACAGGAGTGGTTCAAATCATAGAAAGTTAGAGTGTCATTCCTCTTGTACTTAAGTCGGCATTGTGCCTTTTGTATTACATTCGGATGCATTTTCTGTGTTTCATCGTCAATAAGAAGGTCCAAGGGATACAGTAAAAATGAAGTGAAGCATCGGAATCTGAAACTGGACACATAGGAGAGGTTCAAATTATTGAAAGTTAGAGTGTCAGTCCTCTTGTACTTAAGTCGGCATTGTGCCATTTGAATTCAATTCCGATGCAATTTCTATGCTTCATCGTCAATAAGAAGGTCTAAGGTATTCAGTAAACCTGAATTGAAGCATCGGAATCTAAAACTGGACACACAGGAGAGGTTATAGTCATAGAAATTTATAGTGTCAGTCCTCTTGTACTTAAGTCAGCATTGTGCATTTTGTATTAAATTCGGATGCTATTTCTGTGTTTCATCGTCAATAAGAAGGTCCAAGGGATACAGTAAACCTGAAGTGAAGCATCGGAATCTAAAACTGGACTCACAGGAGAGTTTCAAATAATAGAAAGTTAGAGTGTCAGTCCACTTGTACTTAAGTCGGCATTGTGCCTTTTGTATTAAATTCGGATGCATTTTCTGTGTTTCTTTGTGAATAAAAAGGTCCAAGTGAAACAGTAAACCTGAAGTGAAGCATCGGAATCTATAAGAAGACTCACAGGAGAGGTTCAAATCATAGAAAGTTAGAGTGTCAGTCCTCTTGTACTTAAGTCAGCATTGTGCATTTTGTATTAAAATCGGATGCAATTTCTGTGTTTCATCGTCAATAAGAAGGTCCAAGGGATACAGTAAACCTGAAGTGAAGAATCGGAATCTAAAACTGGACTCACTGGGGAGGTTCATATCATAGAAAGTTACAGTGTCAGTCCACTTGTACTTAAGTCGGCATTTTGCCTTTTGTATTAAATTCGGATGTAATTTCTGTGTTTCATCGTAAATAAGTAGGTCCAAGGGATACAGTAAACCTGAAGTGAAGCATTGGAATCAAAAACCGTACTCACAGGAGAGGTTCAAATCATAGAAAGTTAGAGTGTCAGTCCTCTTGTACTTAAGTCGGCATTGTGATTTTTGTATTACATTCGGATGCAATTTCTATGTTTCATCGTCAATAAGAAGGTACAAGGGATATAGTGAACCTGAAGTGAAGCATCGGAATCTAAAACCCGACTCACAGGAGTGGTTCAAATCATAGGAAGTTAGAGTGTCATTCCTCTTGTACTTACGTCGGCATTGTGCCTTTTGTATTAAATTCGGATGCAACTTCTGTGTTTCATCGTCAATAAGAAGGCCCAAGGGATACAGTAAAAATGAAGTGAAGCATCGGAATCTGAAACTGGACTCATAGGAGAGGTTCAAATCATTGAAAGTTAGAGTGTCAGTCCTCTTGTACTTAAGTCGGCATTGTGCCATTTGAATTCAATTCCGATGCAATTTCTATGCTTCATCGTCAATAAGAATGTCTAAGGTATTCAGTAAACCTGAAGTGAAGCATCGGAATCTAAAACTGGACACACAGGAGAGGTTCAAATCATAGAAAGTTATAGTGTCAGTCCTCTTGTACTTAAGTCAGCATTGTGCATTTTGTATTAAATTCGGATGCTATTTCTGTGTTTCATCGTTAATAAGAAGGTCCAAGGGATACAGTAAACCTGAAGTGAATCATCATAATCTAAAACTGGACTCACAGGAGAGGTTGAAATAATAGAAAGTTAGAGTATCAGTCCACTTGTACTTAAGTCAGCATTGTGCCTTTTGTACTAAATTCGGATGCAATTTCTGTGTTTCATCGTCAATAAGAAGGTCCAAGGAATATAGTAAACCTGAAGTGAAGCATCGGAATCTAAAAGTGGACTCACAGGAGAGGTTCATATCATAGAAAGTTAGGGAGCCAGTCCTCTTGTAGTTAAGTCGGCATTGTGCCTTTTATATTAAATTCGGATGCAATTTCTGTGTTTCATCGTCAATAAAAAGGTCCAAGGGATACAGTAAACCTGAAGTGTAGCATCGGAATCTAAAACTGGACTCACAGGAGACCTTCATGTCATTAAAAGTTAGAGTGTCAGCCCTCTTGTTCTTAAGTCGGCATTGTGCCTTTTGAATTCAATTCCGATGCAATTTCTGTGCTTCTTCGTCAATAAAAAGGTCTAACGGAATACAGTAAAAATGAAGTGAAGCATCGGAACCTAAAAGTGGACTCACAGGAGAGGTTCAAATCATTGAAAGGTAGAGTGTCAGTCCTCTTGTACTTCAGTCGGCATTGTGCCTTTTGAATTCAATTCCGATGCAATTTCTATGCTTCATCGTCAATAAGAAGGTCTAAGGTATACAGTTAACCTGAATAGAAGCATCGGAATCTAAAACTGGACTCACAGGAGAGGTTTAAATCATAGAAAGTTAGAGTGTCAGTCCTCTTGTACTTAAGTCGGCATTGTGCCTTTCGTATTAAATTCGGATGCTATTTCTGTGTTTCATCGTCAATAAGAAGGTCCAAGGGATACAGTAAACCTGAAGTGAAGCATCGGAATCTAAAACTGGACTCACAGGAGAGGTTCAAATCATAGTAAGTTAGAGTGTCCATCCTCTTGTACTTAAGTCGGCAATGTGCTTTTTCTATTATATTCGGTTGCAATTTCTGTGTTTAATCGTCAATAAGATAGTCCAAGGGATACAGCAAACCTGAAGTGAAGTTTCGGAATCTAAAACTGGACTCACAGGAGAGGTTCAAATCATAGAAATTTAGAATGTCAGTCCTCTTGTACTTAAGTCGGCATTGTGCCTTTTGTATTAAATTCGGATGTAATTTCTGTGTTTCATCGTCAGTAAGAAGGTCCAAGGTATACAGCTAACCTGAAATGAAGCATCGGAATCTAAAACTGGACTCTTAGGAAAGGTGCTAATCATAGAAAGTTAGAGTGTCAGTCCTCTTGTACTTAAGTAGGCATTGTGTCTTTTGTGTTACATTCGGATGCAATTTCTGTGTTTAATCGTCAATACGAAGGTCCAAGGGATACAGTAAACCTTAAGTGAAGCATTGGAAACTAAAACTGGACTCACAGGAGAGGTTCAAATCATAGAAAGTGAGACTGTCAGTCCTCTTGTACGAAAGTCGGCATTGTGCCTCTTGTATTAAATTCGGATGCATTTTCTGTCTTTCATCGACAATAAGAAGGTCTAAGGTATACAGTTAACTGAAGTGAAGCATCGGAATCAAAAACTGGACTCACAGGAGAGGTTCAAATCATAGGAAGTTAGAAAGTCAGTTCTCTTGTACTTAAGTCGGCATTGTGCATTTTGTCTTAAATTCGGATGCAATTTCAGTATTTCATCGTCAAAAAAAGGTCCTAGGGATACAGTAAACCTGGAATGAAGCATCGGAATCTGAAACTGGACTCACAGGAGAGGTTCAAATCATAGAAAGATAGAGTGTCAGTCCTCTTGTACTTAAGTCGGCACTGTGATTTTCCCTTAAATTCGGATATAATTTCTGTGTTTCATCGTCAATAAGAAGGTCCAAGGGATACAGTAAACCTGAAGTGAAGCATCGGAATCTAAAACTGGTTTGACAGGAGAGGTTCAAATCATAGAAAGTTAGAGTGTTAGTCCTCTTGTACTTAAGTCGGCATTGTGCCTTTTGTATTATATTCGGATGCAATTTCTGTGTTTCATCGTCAATAAGAAGGTCCAAGGGATACGGTATACCTGAAGTGAAGCATCGGAATCTAAAAGTGGACTCACAGGAGAGGTTCAAATCATAGAAAGTTAGAGTGTCAGTCCTCTAGTACTTACGTCGGCATTGTGCCTTTTGTATTACATTCGGATGCAATTTCTGTGCTTCATCGTCAATAAGAAGGTCCAAGGGATACAGTAAACCCAAAGTGAAGCATCGGAATCTAAAACTGGACTCACAGGAGAGGTTCAAATCATAGAAAGTTAGAGTTTCAGTCCTCTTGTACTTAAGTCGGCATTGTGCCTTTTGTATTAAATTCGGATGCAATTTCTGAGTTTCATCGTCAATAAGAAGGGCCAAGGGATACAGTCAACCTGAAGTGTAGCATCGGAATCTAAATAGGACTCACAGTAGAGGTTCAAATCGTAGAAAGTTAGAGTGTCAGTCCTCTTGTACTTCAGTCGGCATTGTGCCTTTTGTATTAAATTCGGATGCAATATCTGTGTTTCATCGTCAATAAGAAGGTCCAAGGGATACAGTAAACCTGAAGTGAAGCATCGGAATCTAAAACCGGACTCACAGGAGGGGTTCAAATCATAGAAAGTTAGAGTGTCAGTCCTCTTGTGCTTAAGTCGGCATTGTGCCTTTTGTATAAAATTCGGATGCAATTTCTGTGTTTCATCGTCATTAAGAAGGTCCAAGGTATACAGTAAACCCAAAGTGAAGCATCGGAATCTAAAACTGGACTCACAGGAGAGGTTCAAATCATAGAAAGTTAGAGTTTCAGTCCTCTTGTACTTAAGTCGGCATTGTGCCTTTTGTATTAAATTCGGATGCAATTTCTGAGTTTCATCGTCAATAAGAAGGGCCAAGGGATACAGTCAACCTGAAGTGTAGCATCGGAATCTAAATAGGACTCACAGTAAAGGTTCAAATCGTATAAAGTTAGAGTGTCAGTCCTCTTGTACTTCAGTCGGCATTGTGCCTTTTGTATTAAATTCGGATGCAATATCTGTGTTTCATCGTCAATAAGAAGGTCCAAGGGATACAGTAAACCTGAAGTGAAGCATCGGAATCTAAAACTGGACTCACAGGAGGGGTTCAAATCATAGAAAGTTAGAGTGTCAGTCCTCTTGTGCTTAAGTCGGCATTGTGCCTTTTGTATAAAATTCGGATGCAATTTCTGTGTTTCATCGTCATTAAGAAGGTCCAAGGTATACAGTTAACCTGAAGTGAAGCATCGAAATATAAAACTGGACTCACAGGAGAGGTTCAAATCATAGAAATTTAGAATGTCAGTCCTCTTGTACTTAAGTCGGCATTGTGCCTTTTGTATTAAATTCGGATGTAATTTCTGTGTTTCATCGTCAGTAAGAAGGTCCAAGGTATACAGCTAACCTGAAATGAAGCATCGGAATCTAAAACTGGACTCATAGGAAAGGTGCTAATCATAGAAATTTAGAGTGTCAGTCCTCTTGTACTTAAGTCGGCATTGTGTCTTTAGTATTACATTCGGATGCAATTTCTGTGTTTAATCGTCAATAAGAAGGTCCAAGGGATACAGTAAACCTTAAGTGAAGCATTGGAAACTAAAACTGGACTCACAGGAGAGGTTCAAATCATAGAAAGTGAGACTGTTAGTCCTCTTGTACGAAAGTCGGCATTGTGCCTCTTGTATTAAATTCGGATGCAATTTCTGTCTTTCATCGACAATAAGAAGGTCCAAGGTATACAATAAACCTGAGGTGGAGCATCAGAATCTAAAACTGGACTCACAGGAGAAGTTCAAATCATTGAAAGTGAGAGTGTCCGTCCTCTCGTATTTAAGTCGGCATTGTGCCTTTTGAATTTAATTCCGATGCAATTTCTGTGCTTTATCGTCAAGAAGATGGTCCAAGGGGTACAGTAAACCTGAAGTGAAGCATCGGAATCTAAAACTGGACTCACAGGAGAGGTTCAAATCATAGAAAGTTAGAGTGTCACTCCGCTTGTACTTAAGTCGGCTTTGTGCCTTTTGTATTAAATCCGGATGCAATTTTAGTGTTTCATCGTCAATAAGAAGGTCCAAGGTATACAGTGAACCTGAAGAGAAGCATCGGGATGTAAAACTGGACACACAGGTGAGGTTCAAATCATAGAAAGTTAGAGAGTCAGTCCTCTTGTACTTAAGTCGGCATTGTGCCTTTTGTATTAAATTCGGATGCAATCTCTGTGTTTAATCGTCAATAAGAAGGTCCAAGGTATACAGTCAACCTGAAGTGAAGCATCGGAATCTAAAACTGGACTCACAGGAGAGGTTCAAGTCATAGTAAGTTAGAGTGTCAGTCCTCTTGTACTTAACTCGGCATTGTGCCTTTTGTATTAAATTCGGATGCAATTTCTGTGTTTCATCGTCAATAAGAGGGTCCAAGGGATACAGTAAACGTGAAGTAAAGCATCGGAATCTAAAGCTGGACTCACAGGAGAGGTTCAAATCATAGAAAGTTAGAGTGTCATTCCCCTTGTACTTAAGTCGGCATTGTGCATTTTGTATTAAATTCGGATGCAATCTCTGTGTTTCATCGGCAATAAGAAGGTCCAAGGGATACAGTAAACCTGAAGTGAAGAATCGGAATCTAAACCTGGACTCACAGGAGAGGTTCAAATCATAGATAGTTAGAGTGTCAGTCCTCTTGTACTTAAGTCGGCATTGTGCCATTTGAATTCAATTCCGATGCAATTTCTGTGTTTCATCGTCAATAAGAAGGTCCAAGGGATACAGTAAAAATGAAGTGAAGCATCGGAATCTGAAACTGGACTCATAGGAGAGGTTCAAATCATTGAAAGTTAGAGTGTCAGTCCTCTTGTACTTAAGTCGGCATTGTGCCATTTGAATTCAATTCCGATGCAATTTCTATGCTTCATCGTCAATAAGAATGTCTAAGGTATTCAGTAAACCTGAAGTGAAGCATCGGAATCTAAAACTGGACACACAGGAGAGGTTCAAATCATAGAAAGTTATAGTGTCAGTCCTCTTGTACTTAAGTCAGCATTGTGCATTTTGTATTAAATTCGGATGCTATTTCTGTGTTTCATCGTCAATAAGAAGGTCCAAGGGATACAGTAAACCTGAAGTGAATCATCATAATCTAAAACTGGACTCACAGGAGAGGTTGATATAATAGAAAGTTAGAGTATCAGTCCACTTGTACTTAAGTCAGCATTGTGCCTTTCGTATTAAATTCGGATGCAATTTCTGTGTTTCATCGTCAATAAGAAGGTCCAAGGAATATAGTAAACCTGAAGTGAAGCATCGGAATCTAAAAGTGGACTCACAGGAGAGGTTCATATCATAGAAAGTTAGGGAGCCAGTCCTCTTGTAGTTAAGTCGGCATTGTGCCTTTTATATTAAATTCGGATGCAATTTCTGTGTTTCATCGTCAATAAAAAGGTCCAACGGATACAGTAAACCTGAAGTGTAGCATCGGAATCTAAAACTGGACTCACAGGAGACCTTCATGTCATTAAAAGTTAGAGTGTCAGCCCTCTTGTTCTTAAGTCGGCATTGTGCCTTTTGAATTCAATTCCGATGCAATTTCTGTGCTTCTTCGTCAATAAAGAGGTCTAACGGAATACAGTAAAAATGAAGTGAAGCATCGGAACCTAAAAGTGGACTCACAGGAGAGGTTCAAATCATTGAAAGATAGAGTGTCAGTCCTCTTGTACTTCAGTCGGCATTGTGCCTTTTGAATTCAATTCCGATGCAATTTCTATGCTTCATCGTCAATAAGAAGGTCTAAGGTATACAGTTAACCTGAAGTGAAGCATCGGTATCTAAAACTGGACTCACAGGAGAGGTTCAAATCATAGAAAGTTAGAGTGTCAGTCCTCTTGTACTTAAGTCGGCATTGTGCCTTTCGTATTCAATTCGGATGCAATTTCTGTGTTTCATCGTCAATAAGAAGGTCCAAGTGATACAGTAAACCTGAAGTGAAGCATCGGAATCTAAAACTGGACTAACAGGAGGTGTTGAAATCATAGGAAGTTAGAGTGTCAGTCCTCTCGTACTTAAGTCGGCATTGTGCCTTTTGTATTAAATTCGGATGCTATTTCTGTGTTTCATCGTCAATAAGAAGGTCCAAGGGATACAGTAAACCTGAAGTGAAGCATCGGAATCTAAAACTGGACTCACAGGAGAGGTTCAAATCATAGTAAGTTAGAGTGTCCATCCTCTTGTACTTAAGTCGGCACTGTGCTTTTTCTATTATATTCGGTTGCAATTTCTGTGTTTAATCGTCAATAAGAAGGGCCAAGGGATACAGCAAACCTGAAGTGAAGTTTCGGAATCTAAAACTGGACTCACAGAAGAGGTTCAAATCATAGGAAGTTAGAGAGTCAGTTCTCTTGTACTTAAGTCGGCATTGTGCATTTTGTCTTAAATTCGGATGCAATTTCAGTATTTCATCGTCAAAAAAAGGTCCTAGGGATACAGTAAACCTGGAGTGAAGCATCGGAATCTGAAACTGGACTCACAGGAGAGGTTCAAATCATAGAAAGATAGAGTGTCAGTCCACTTGTACTTAAGTCGGCACTGTGATTTTTCCTTAAATTCGGATATAATTTCTGTGTTTCATCGTCAATAAGAAGGTCCAAGGGATACAGTAAACCTGAAGTGAAGCATCGGAATCTAAAACTGGTTTGACAGGAGAGGTTCAAATCATAGAAAGTTAGAGTGTTAGTCCTCTTGTACTTACGTCGGCATTGTGCCTTTTGTATTACATTCGGATGCAATTTCTGTGCTTCATCGTCAATAAGAAGGTCCAAGGGATACAGTAAACCCAAAGTGAAGCATCGGAATCTAAAACTGGACTCACAGGAGAGGTTCAAATCATAGAAAGTTAGAGTTTCAGTCCTCTTGTACTTAAGTCGGCATTGTGCCTTTTGTATAAAATTCGGATGCAATTTCTGTGTTTCATCGTCATTAAGAAGGTCCAAGGTATACAGTTAACCTGAAGTGAAGCATCGAAATTTAAAACTGGACTCACAGGAGAGGTTCAAATCATAGAAATTTAGAATGTCAGTCCTCTTGTACTTAAGTCGGCATTGTGCCTTTTGTATTAAATTCGGATGTAATTTCTGTGTTTCATCGTCAGTAAGAAGGTCCAAGGTATACAGCTAACCTGAAATGAAGCATCGGAATCTAAAACTGGACTCTTAGGAAAGGTGCTAATCATAGAAAGTTAGAGTGTCAGTCCTCTTGTACTTAAGTCGGCATTGTGTCATTTGTATTACATTCGGATGCAATTTCTGTGTTTAATCGTCAATAAGAAGGTCCAAGGGATACAGTAAACCTTAAGTGAAGCATTGGAAACTAAAACTGGACTCACAGGAGAGGTTCAAATCATAGAAAGTGAGACTGTCAGTCCTCTTGTACGAAAGTCGGCATTGTGCCTCTTGTATTAAATTCGGATGCAATTTCTGTCTTTCATCGACAATAAGAAGGTCCAAGGTATACAATAAACCTGAGGTGGAGCATCAGAATCTAAAACTGGACTCACAGGAGAAGTTCAAATCATTGAAAGTGAGAGTGTCCGTCCTCTCGTATTTAAGTCGGCATTGTGCCTTTTGAATTTAATTCCGATGCAATTTCTGTGCTTTATCGTCAAGAAGATGGTCCAAGGGTTACAGTAAACCTGAAGTGAAGCATCGGAATCTAAAACTGGACTCACAGGAGAGGTTCAAATCATAGAAAGTTAGAGTGTCACTCCGCTTGTACTTAAGTCGGCTTTGTGCCTTTTGTATTAAATCCGGATGCAATTTTAGTGTTTCATCGTCAATAAGAAGGTCCAAGGTATACAGTGAACCTGAAGAGAAGCATCGGGATGTAAAACTGGACACACAGGTGAGGTTCAAATCATAGAAAGTTAGAGAGTCAGTCCTCTTGTACTTAAGTCGGCATTGTGCCTTTTGTATTAAATTCGGATGCAATTTCTGTGTTTAATCGTCAATAAGAAGTCCAAGGTATACAGTCAACCTGAAGTGAAGCATCGGAATCTAAAACTGGACTCACAGGAGAGGTTCAAATCATAGTAAGTTAGAGTGTCAGTCCTCTTGTACTTAACTCGGCATTGTGCCTTTTGTATTAAATTCGGATGCAATTTCTGTGTTTCATCGTCAATAAGAGGGTCCAAGGGATACAGTAAACGTGAAGTAAAGCATCGGAATCTAAAGCTGGACTCACAGGAGAGGTTCAAATCATAGAAAGTTAGAGTGTCATTCCCCTTGTACTTAAGTCGGCATTGTGCATTTTGTATTAAATTCGGATGCAATCTCTGTGTTTCATCGGCAATAAGAAGGTCCAAGGGATACAGTAAACCTGAAGTGAAGAATCGGAATCTAAACCTGGACTCACAGGAGAGGTTCAAATCATAGATAGTTAGAGTGTCAGTCCTCTTGTACTTAAGTCGGCATTGTGCCTTTTGAATTCAATTCCGATGCAATTTCTGTGTTTCATCGTCAATAAGAAGGTCCAAGGGATACAGTAAAAATGAAGTGAAGCATCGGAATCTGAAACTGGACTCATAGGAGAGGTTCAAATCATTGAAAGTTAGAGTGTCAGTCCTCTTGTACTTAAGTCGGCATTGTGCCATTTGAATTCAATTCCGATGCAATTTCTATGCTTCATCGTCAATAAGAATGTCTAAGGTATTCAGTAAACCTGAAGTGAAGCATCGGAATCTAAAACTGGACACACAGGAGAGGTTCAAATCATAGAAAGTTATAGTGTCAGTCCTCTTGTACTTAAGTCAGCATTGTGCATTTTGTATTAAATTCGGATGCTATTTCTGTGTTTCATCGTCAATAAGAAGGTCCAAGGGATACAGTAAACCTGAAGTGAATCATCATAATCTAAAACTGGACTCACAGGAGAGGTTGAAATAATAGAAAGTTAGAGTGTCAGTAAACTTGTACTTAAGTCAGCATTGTGCCTTTTGTATTAAATTCGGATGCAATTTCTGTGTTTCATCGTCAATAAGAAGGTCCAAGGAATATAGTAAACCTGAAGTGAAGCATCGGAATCTAAAAGTGGACTCACAGGAGAGGTTCATATCATAGAAAGTTAGGGAGCCAGTCCTCTTGTAGTTAAGTCGGCATTGTGCCTTTTATATTAAATTCGGATGCAATTTCTGTGTTTCATCGTCAATAAAAAGGTCCAAGGGATACAGTAAACCTGAAGTGTAGCATCGGAATCTAAAACTGGACTCACAGGAGACCTTCATGTCATTAAAAGTTAGAGTGTCAGTCCTCTTGTACTTAAGTCGGCATTGTGCCTTTTGAATTCAATTCCGATGCAATTTCTGTGCTTCTTCGTCAATAAGAAGGTCTCACGGAATACAGTAAAAATGAAGTGAAGCATCGGAACCTAAAAGTGGACTCACAGGAGAGGTTGAAATCATTGAAAGATAGAGTGTCAGTCCTCTTGTACTTCAGTCGGCATTGTGCCTTTTGAATTCAATTCCGATGCAATTTCTATGCTTCATCGTCAATAAGAAGGTCTAAGGTATACAGTTAACCTGAAATGAAGCATCAGAATCTAAAACTGGGCTCTTAGGAGAGGTTCAAATCATAGAAAGTTAGAGTGTCAGTCCTCTTGTACTTAAGTCGGCATTGTGCCTTTCGTATCCAATTCGGATGCAATTTCTGTGTTTCATCGCCAATAAGAAGGTCCAAGTGATACAGTAAACCTGAAGTGAAGCATCGGAATGTAAAACTGGACTAACAGGAGGTGTTGAAATCATAGGAAGTTAGAGTGTCAGTCCTCTCGTACTTAAGTCGGCATTGTGCCTTTTGTATTAAATTCGGATGCTATTTCTGTGTTTCATCGTCAATAAGAAGGTCCAAGGGATACAGTAAACCTGAAGTGAAGCATCGGAATCTAAAACTGGACTCACAGGAGAGGTTCGAATCATAGTAGGTTAGAGTGTCAGTCCTCTAGTACTTAAGTCGGCACTGTGCTTTTTCTATTATACTCGGTTGCAATTTCTGTGTTTAATCGTCAATAAGAAGGTCCATGGGATACAGCAAACCTGAAGTGAAGTATCGGAATCTAAAACTGGACTCACAGAAGAGGTTCAAATCATAGGAAGTTAGAGAGTCAGTTCTCTTGTACTTAAGTCGGCATTGTGCATTTTGTCTTAAATTCGGATGCAATTTCTGTGTTTCATCGTCAATAAGAAGGTCCAAGGGATACAGTAAACCTGAAGTGTAGCATCGGAATCTAAAACTGGACTCACAGGAGACCTTCATGTCATTAAAAGTTAGAGTGTCAGCCCTCTTGTTCTTAAGTCGGCATTGTGCCTTTTGAATTCAATTCCGATGCCATTTCTGTGCTTCTTCGTCAATAAAAAGGTCTAACGGAATACAGTAAAAATGAAGTGAAGCATCGGAACCTCAAAGTGGACTCACAGGAGAGGTTCAAATCATTGAAAGATAGAGTGTCAGTCCTCTTGTACTTCAGTCGGCATTGTGCCTTTTGAATTCAATTCCGATGCAATTTCTATGCTTCATCGTCAATAAGAAGGTCTAAGGTATACAGTTAACGTGAAGTGAAGCATCGGAATCTAAAACTGGACTCACAGGAGAGGTTCAAATCATAGAAAGTTAGAGTTTCAGTCCTCTTGTACTTAAGTCGGCATTGTGCCTTTTATATTAAATTCGGATGCAATTTCTGTGTTTCATCGTCAATAAGAAGGTCCAAGGGATACAGTCAACCTGAAGTGAAGCATCGGAATCTAAAACTGGACTCACAGGAGAGGTTCAAATCATAGTAAGTTAGAGTGTCAATCCTCTTGTACTTAACTCGGCATTGTGCCTTTTGTATTAAATTCGGATGCAATTTCTGTGTTTCATCGTCAATAAGAGGGTCCAAGGGATACAGTAAACGTGAAGTAAAGCATCGGAATCTAAAGCTGGACTCACAGGAGAGGTTCAAATCATAGAAAGTTAGAGTGTCATTCCACTTGTACTTAAGTCGGCATTGTGCATTTTGTATTAAATTCGGATGCAACCTCTGTGTTTCATCGGCAATAAGAAGGTCCAAGGGATACAGTAAACCTGAAGTGAAGAATCGGAATCTAAACCTGGACTCACAGGAGAGGTTCAAATCATAGATAGTTAGAGTGTCAGTCCTCTTGTACTTAAGTCGGCATTGTGCCTTTTGAATTCAATTCCGATGCAATTTCTGTGTTTCATCGTCAATAAGAAGGTCTTAGGGATACAGTAAAAATGAAGTGAAGCATCGGAATCTGAAACTGGACTCATAGGAGAGGTTCAAATCATTGAAAGTTAGAGTGTCAGCCCTCTTGTACTTAAGTCGGCATTGTGCCATTTGAATTCAATTCCGATGCAATTTCTATGCTTCATCGTCAATAAGAATGTCTAAGGTATTCAGTAAACCTGAAGTGAAGCATCGGAATCTAAAACAGGACACACAGGAGAGGTTCAAATCATAGAAAGTTATAGTGTCAGTCCTCTTGTAATTAAGTCAGCATTGTGCCTTTTGAATTCAATTCCGATGCAATTTCTGTGCTTCTTCGTCAATAAGAAGGTCTAACGGAATACAGTAAAAATGAAGTGAAGCATCGGAACCTAAAAGTGGACTCACAGGAGAGGTTCAAATCATTGAAAGATAGAGTGTCAGTCCTCTTGTACTTCAGTCGGCATTGTGCCTTTTGAATTCAATTCCGACGCAATTTCCATGCTTCATCGTCAATAAGAAGGTCTAAGGTATACAGTTAACCTGAAATGAAGCATCGGAATCTAAAACTGGACTCACAGGAGAGGTTCAAATCATAGAAAGTTAGAGTGTCAGTCCTCTTGTACTTAAGTCGGCATTGTGCCTTTTGATTCAATTCGGATGCAATTTCTGTGTTTCATCGTCAATAAGAAGGTCCAAGTGATACAGTAAACCTGAAGTGAAGCATCGGAATCTAAAACTGGACTAACAGGAGGTGTTGAAATCATAGGAAGTTAGAGTGTCAGTCCTCTCTTACTTAAGTCGGCATTGTGCCTTTTGTATAAAATTCGGATGCTATTTCTGTGTTTCATCGTCAATAAGAAGGTCCAAGGGATACAGTAAACCTGAAGTGAAGCATCGGAATCTAAAACTGGACTCACAGGAGAGGTTCAAATCATAGTAAGTTAGAGCGTCAGTCCTCTTGTACTTAAGTCGGCACTGTGCTTTTTCTATTATCTTCGGTTGCAATTTCTGTGTTTAATCGTCAATAAGAAGGTCCAAGGGATACAGCAAACCTGAAGTGATGTATCGGAATCTAAAACTGGACTCACAGAAGAGGTTCAAATCATAGGAAGTTAGAGAGTCAGTTCTCTTGTACTTAAGTCGGCATTGTGCATTTTGTCTTAAATTCGGATGCAATTTCAGTGTTTCATCGTCAAAAAAAGGTCCTAGGGATACAGTAAACCTGGAGTGAAGCATCGGAATCTGAAACTGGACTCACAGGAGAGGTTCAAATCATAGAAAGATAGAGTGTCAGTCCTCTTGTACTTGAGTCGGCACTGTGATTTTTCCTTAAATTCGGATATAATTTCTGTGTTTCATCGTCAATAAGAAGGTCCAAGGGATACAGTAAACCTGAAGTGAAGCATCGGAATCTAAAACTGGTTTGACAGGAGAGGTTCAAATCATAGTAAGTTAGAGTGTTAGTCCTCTTGTACTTAAGTCGGCATTGTGCCTTTTCTATTATATTCGGATGCAATTTCTGTGTTTCATCGTCAATAAGAAGGTCCAAGGGATACGGTATACCTGAAGTGAAGCATCGGAATCTAAATAGGACTCACAGTAGAGGTACAAATCGTAGAAAGTTAGAGTGTCAGTCCTCTTGTACTTCAGTCGGCATTGTGCCTTTTGTATTAAATTCGGATGCAATATCTGTGTTTCATCGTCAATAAGAAGGTCCAAGGGATACAGTTAACCTGAAGTGAAGCATCGAAATTTAAAACTGGACTCACAGGAGAGGTGCAAATCATAGAAAGTTAGAGTGTCAGTCCTCTTGTACTTAAGTCGGCATTGTGTCTTTTGTATTACATTCGGATGCAATTTCTGCGTTTAATCGTCAATAAGAAGGTCCAAGGGATACAGTAAACCTTAAGTGAAGCATGGGAAACTAAAACTGGGCTCACAGGAGAGGTTCAAATCATAGAAAGTGAGACTGTCAGTCCGCTTGTACGAAAGTCGGCATTGTGCCTCTTGTATTAAATTGGGATGCAATTTCTGTCTTTCATCGACAATAAGAAGGTCCAAGGTATACAATAAACCTGAGGTGAAGCATCAGAATCTAAAACTGGACTCACAGGAGAAGTTCACATCATTGAAAGTGAGAGTGTCCGTCCTCTCGTATTTAAGTCGGCATTGTGCCTTTTGAATTTAATTCCGATGCAATTTCTGTGCTTTATCGTCAAGAAGATGGTCCAAGGGTTACAGTAAACCTGAAGTGAAGCATCGGAATCTAAAACTGGACTCACAGGAGAGGTTCAAATCATAGAAAGTTAGAGTGTCACTCCGCTTGTACTTAAGTCGGCTTTGTGCCTTTTGTATTAAATTCGGATGCAATTTTAGTGTTTCATCGTCAATAAGAAGGTCCAAGGTATACAGTGAACCTGAAGAGAAGCATCGGGATGTAAAACTGGACACACAGGTGAGGTTCAAATCATAGAAAGTTAGAGAGTCAGTCCTCTTGTACTGAAGTCGGCATTGTGCCTTTTGTATTAAATTCGGATGCAATTTCTGTGTTTAATCGTCAATAAGAAGGTCCAAAAGATACAGTAAACCCAAAGTGAAGCATCGGAATCTAAAACTGGACTCACAGGAGAGGTTCAAATCATAGAAAGTTAGAGTTTCAGTCCTCTTGTACTTAAGTCGGCATTGTGCCTTTTGTATTGAATTCGGATGCAATTTCTGTGTTTCATTGTCAATAAGAAGGTCCAAGGGATACAGTCAACCTGAAGTGAAGCATCGGAATCTAAAAATGGACTCACAGGAGAGGTTCAAATCATAGTAAGTTAGAGTGTCAGTCCTCTTGTACTTAACTCGGCATTGTGCCTTTTGTATTAAATTCGGATGCAATTTCTGTGTTTCATCGTCAATAAGAGGGTCCAAGGGATACAGTAAACATGAAGTAAAGCATCGGAATCTAAAGCTGGACTCACAGGAGATGTTCAAATCATAGAAAGTTAGAGTGTCATTCCCCTTGTACTTAAGTCGGCATTGTGCATTTTGTATTAAATTCGGATGCAATCTCTGTGTTTCATCGGCAATAAGAAGGTCCAAGGGATACAGTAAACCTGAAGTGAAGAATCGGAATCTAAAAGTGGACTCACAGGAGATGTTCAAATCATAGAAAGTTAGAGTGTCAGTCCTCTAGTACTTACGTCGGCATTGTGCCT
Source organism: Schistocerca americana (assembly GCF_021461395.2). NCBI lineage: Eukaryota > Metazoa > Arthropoda > Insecta > Orthoptera > Acrididae > Schistocerca > Schistocerca americana. Next base: position 57,988,127 of record NC_060122.1, read on the forward strand.
TTTGTATTACATTCGGATGCAATTTCTGTGTTTCATCGTCAATAAGAAGGTCCAAGGGATACAGTAAACCCAAAGTGAAGCATCGGAATCTAAAACTGGACTCACAGGAGAGGTTCAAATCATAGAAAGTTAGAGTTTCAGTCCTCTTGTACTTAAGTCGGCATTGTGCCTTTTGTATTAAATTCGGATGCAATATCTGTGTTTCATCGTCAATAAGAAGGTCCAAGGGATACAGTTAACCTGAAGTGAAGCATCGAAATTTAAAACTGGACTCACAGGAGAGGTGCAAATCATAGAAAGTTAGAGTGTCAGTCCTCTTGTACTTAAGTCGGCATTGTGTCTTTTGTATTACATTCGGATGCAATTTCTGTGTTTAATCGTCAATAAGAAGGTCCAAGGGATACAGTAAACCTTAAGTGAAGCATGGGAAACTAAAACTGGGCTCACAGGAGAGGTTCAAATCATAGAAAGTGAGACTGTCAGTCCGCTTGTACGAAAGTCGGCATTGTGCCTCTTGTATTAAATTGGGATGCAATTTCTGTCTTTCATCGACAATAAGAAGGTCCAAGGTATACAATAAACCTGAGGTGAAGCATCAGAATCTAAAACTGGACTCACAGGAGAAGTTCACATCATTGAAAGTGAGAGTGTCCGTCCTCTCGTATTTAAGTCGGCATTGTGCCTTTTGAATTTAATTCCGATGCAATTTCTGTGCTTTATCGTCAAGAAGATGGTCCAAGGGTTACAGTAAACCTGAAGAGAAGCATCGGAATCTAAAACTGGACTCACAGGAGAGGTTCAAATCATAGAAAGTTAGAGTGTCACTCCGCTTGTACTTAAGTCGGCTTTGTGCCTTTTGTATTAAATTCGGATGCAATTTTAGTGTCTCATCGTCAATAAGAAGGTCCAAGGTATACAGTGAACCTGAAGAGAAGCATCGGGATGTAAAACTGGACACACAGGTGAGGTTCAAATCATAGAAAGTTAGAGAGTCAGTCCTCTTGTACTTAAGTCGGCATTGTGCCTTTTGTATTAAATTCGGATGCAATTTCTGTGTTTAATCGTCAATAAGAAGGTCCAAGAGATACAGTAAACCCAAAGTGAAGCATCGGAATCTAAAACTGGACTCACAGGAGAGGTTCAAATCATAGAAAGTTAGAGTTTCAGTCCTCTTGTACTTAAGTCGGCATTGTGCCTTTTGTATTGAATTCGGATGCAATTTCTGTGTTTCATTGTCAATAAGAAGGTCCAAGGGATACAGTCAACCTGAAGTGAAGCATCGGAATCTAAAAATGGACTCACAGGAGAGGTTCAAATCATAGTAAGTTAGAGTGTCAGTCCTCTTGTACTTAACTCGGCATTGTGCCTTTTGTATTAAATTCGGATGCAATTTCTGTGTTTCATCGTCAATAAGAGGGTCCAAGGGATGCAGTAAACATGAAGTAAAGCATCGGAATCTAAAGCTGGACTCACAGGAGATGTTCAAATCATAGAAAGTTAGAGTGTCATTCCCCTTGTACTTAAGTCGGCATTGTGCATTTTGTATTAAATTCGGATGCAATCTCTGTGTTTCATCGGCAATAAGAAGGTCCAAGGGATACAGTAAACCTGAAGTGAAGAATCGGAATCTAAAAGTGGACTCACAGGAGATGTTCAAATCATAGAAAGTTAGAGTGTCAGTCCTCTAGTACTTACGTCGGCATTGTGCCTTTTGTATTACATTCGGATGCAATTTCTGTGTTTCATCGTCAATAAGAAGGTCCAAGGGATACAGTAAACCCAAAGTGAAGCATCGGAATCTAAAACTGGACTCACAGGAGAGGTTCAAATCATAGAAAGTTAGAGTTTCAGTCCTCTTGTACTTAAGTCGGCATTGTGCCTTTTGTATTAAATTCGGATGCAATTTCTGTGTTTCATCGTCAATAAGAAGGGCCAAGGGATACAGTAAACCTGAAATGAAGCATCGGAATCTAAATAGGACTCACAGTAGAGGTTCAAATCGTAGAAAGTTAGAGTGTCAGTCCTCTTGTACTTCAGTCGGCATTGTGCCTTTTGTATTAAATTCGGATGCAATATCTGTGTTTCATCGTCAATAAGAAGGTCCAAGGGATACAGTAAACCTGAAGTGAAGCATCGGAATCTAAAACTGGACTCACAGGAAGGGTTCAAATCATAGAAAGTTAGAGTGTCAGTCCTCTTGTGCTTAAGTCGGCATTGTGCCTTTTGTATAAAATTCGGATGCAATTTCTGTGTTTCATCGTCATTAAGAAGGTCCAAGGTATACAGTTAACCTGAAGTGAAGCATCGAAATTTAAAACTGGACTCACAGGAGAGGTTCAAATCATAGAAATTTAGAATGTCAGTCCTCTTGTACTTAAGTCGGCATTGTGCCTTTTGTATTAAATTCGGATGTAATTTCTGTGTTTCATCGTCAGTAAGAAGGTCCAAGGTATACAGCTAACCTGAAATGAAGCATCGGAATCTAAAACTGGACTCTTAGGGAAGGTGCTAATCATAGAAAATTAGAGTGTCAGTCCTCTTGTACTTAAGTCGGCATTGTGTCTTTTGTATTACATTCGGATGCAATTTCTGTGTTTAATCGTCAATTAGAAGGTCCAAGGGATACAGTAAACCCAAAGTGAAGCATCGGAATCTAAAACTGGACTCACAGGAGAGGTTCAAATCATAGAAAGTTAGAGTTTCAGTCCTCTTGTACTTAAGTCGGCATTGTGCCTTTTGTATTAAATTCGGATGCAATTTCTGTGTTTCATCGTCAATAAGAAGGTCCAAGGGATACAGTCAACCTGAAGTGAAGCATCGGAATCTAAAACTGGACTCACAGGAGAGGTTCAAATCATAGTAAGTTAGAGTGTCAGTCCTCTTGTACTTAACTCGGCATTGTGCCTTTTGTATTAAATTCGGATGCAATTTCTGTGTTTCATCGTCAATAAGAGGGTCCAAGGGATACAGTAAACGTGAAGTAAAGCATCGGAATCTAAAGCTGGACTCACAGGAGAGGTTCAAATCATAGAAAGTTAGAGTGTCATTCCCCTTGTACTTAAGTCGGCATTGTGCATTTTGTATTAAATTCGGATGCTATTTCTGTGTTTCATCGACAATAAGAAGGTCCAAGGTATACAATAAACCTGAGGTGAAGCATCAGAATCTAAAACTGGACTCACAGGAGAAGTTCAAATCATTGAAAGTGAGAGTGTCCGTCCTCTCGTATTTAAGTCGGCATTGTGCCTTTTGAATTTAATTCCGATGCAATTTCTGTGCTTTACCGTCAAGAAGATGGTCCAAGGGTTACAGTAAACCTGAAGTGAAGCATCGGAATCTAAAACTGAACTCACAGGAGAGGTTCAAATCATAGAAATTTAGAGTGTCACTCCGCTTGTACTTAAGTCGGCTTTGTGCCTTTTGTTTTAAATTCGGATGCAATTTTAGTGTTTCATCGTCAATGAGAAGGTCCAAGGTATACAGTGAACCTGAAGAGAAACATCGGGATGTAAAACTGGACACACAGGTGAGGTTCAAATCATAGAAAGTTAGAGAGTCAATCCTCTTGTACTTAAGTCGGCATTGTGCCTTATGTATTAAATTCGGATGCAATTTCTGTGTTTAATCGTCAATAAGAAGGTCCAAGGGATACAGTAAACCCAAAGTGAAGCATCGGAATCTAAAACTGGACTCACAGGAGAGGTTCAAATCATAGAAAGTTAGAGTTTCAGTCCTCTTGTACTTAAGTCGGCATTGTGCCTTTTGTACTAAATTCGGATGCAATTTCTGTGTTTAATCGTCAATAAGAAGGTCCAAGGGATACAGTAAACCTTAAGTGAAGCATGGGAAACTAAAACTGGGCTCACAGGAGAGGTTCAAATCATAGAAAGTGAGACTGTCAGTCCTCTTGTACGAAAGTCGGCATTGTGCCTCTTGTATTAAATTCGGATGCAATTTCTGTCTTTCATCGACAATAAGAAGGTCCAAGGTATACAATAAACCTGAGGTGAAGCATCAGAATCTAAAACTGGACTCACAGGAGAAGTTCACATCATTGAAAGTGAGAGTGTCCGTCCTCTCGTATTTAAGTCGGCATTGTGCCTTTTGAATTTAATTCCGATGCAATTTCTGTGCTTTATCGTCAAGAAGATGGTCCAAGGGTTACAGTAAACCTGAAGTGAAGCATCGGAATCTAAAACTGGACTCACAGGAGAGGTTCAAATCATAGAAAGTTAGAGTGTCACTCCGCTTGTACTTAAGTCGGCTTTGTGCCTTTTGTATTAAATTCGGATGCAATTTTAGAGTTTCATCGTCAATAAGAATGTCCAAGGTATACAGTGAACCTGAAGAGAATCATCGGGATGTAAAACTGGACACACAGGTGAGGTTCAAATCATAGAAAGTTAGAGAGTCAGTCCTCTTGTACTTAAGTCGGCATTGTGCCTTTTGTATTAAATTCAGATGCAATTTCTGTGTTTAATCGTCAATAAGAAGGTCCAAGAGATACAGTAAACCCAAAGTGAAGCATCGGAATCTAAAACTGGACTCACAGGAGAGGTTCAAATCATAGAAAGTTAGAGTTTCAGTCCTCTTGTACTTAAGTCGGCATTGTGCCTTTTGTATTAAATTCGGATGCAATTTCTGTGTTTCATCGTCAATAAGAAGGTCCAAGGGATACAGTCAACCTGAAGTGAAGCATCGGAATCTAAAAATGGACTCACAGGAGAGGTTCAAATCACAGTAAGTTAGAGTGTCAGTCCTCTTGTACTTAACTCGGCATTGTGCCTTTTGTATTAAATTCGGATGCAATTTCTGTGTTTCATCGTCAATAAGAGGGTCCAAGGGATACAGTAAACATGAAGTAAAGCATCGGAATCTAAAGCTGGACTCACAGGAGATGTTCAAATCATAGAAAGTTAGAGTGTCATTCCCCTTGTACTTAAGTCGGCATTGTGCATTTTGTATTAAATTCGGATGCAATCTCTGTGTTTCATCGGCAATAAGAAGGTCCAAGGGATACAGTAAACCTGAAGTGAAGAATCGGAATCTAAACCTGGACTCACAGGAGAGGTTCAAATCATAGATAGTTAGAGTGTCAGTCCTCTTGTACTTAAGTCGGCATTGTGAATTTTGAATTCAATTCCGATGCAATTTCTATGCTTCATCGTCAATAAGAAGGTCTAAGGTTTATAGTAAAAATGAAGTGAAGCATCGAAATCTAAAACTGGACTCACAGGAGAGGTTCAAATCATTGAAAGTTAGAGTCTCAGTCCTCTTGTACTTAAGTCGGCATTGTGCCTTTTGAATTCAATTCCGATGCAATTTCTATGCTTCATCGTCAATAAGAAGGTCTAAGGTATACAGTAAACCTGAAGTGAACCATCGGAATCTAAAACTGGACTCACAGGAGAGGTTCAAATCAAAGAAAGTTAGAGTGTCAGTCCTCTTGTACTTATGTCGGCATTGTGCATTTTGTATTAAATTCGGATGCTATTTCTGTGTATCATCGTCAATAAGAAGGTCCAAGGGCTGCAGTAAACTTGAAGTGAAGCATCGAAATCTAAAACTGGACTCACAGGAGAGGTTCAAATCATAGAAAGTTAGAGTGTCAGTCCTCTTGTACTTAAGTCGGCACTGTGATTTTTCCTTAAATTCGGATATAATTTCTGTGTTTCATCGTCAATAAGAAGGTCCAAGGGATACAGTAAACCTGAAGTGAAGCTTCGGAATCTAAAACTGGTTTGACAGGAGAGGTTCAAATCATAGAAAGTTAGAGTGTTAGTCCTCTTGTACTTAAGTCGGCATTGTGCCTTTTGTATTATATTCGGATGCAATTTCTGTGTTTCATCGTCAATAAGAAGGTCCAAGGGATACGGTATACCTGAAGTGAAGCGTCGGAATCTAAAAGTGGACTCACAGGAGAGGTTCAAATCATAGAAAGTTAGAGTGTCAGTCCTCTAGTACTTACGTCGGCATTGTGCCTTTTGTATTACATTCGGATGCAATTTCTGTGTTTCATCGTCAATAAGAAGGTCCAAGGGATACAGTAAAATCAAAGTGAAGCATCGGAATCTAAAACTGGACTCACAGGAGAGGTTCAAATCATAGAAAGTTAGAGTTTCAGTCCTCTTGTACTTAAGTCGGCATTGTGCCTTTTGTATTAAATTCGGATGCAATTTCTGTGTTTCATCGTCAATAAGAAGGGCCAAGGAATACAGTCAACCTGAAATGAAGCATCGGAATCTAAATAGGACTCACAGTAGAGGTTCAAATCGTAGAAAGTTAGAGTGTCAGTCCTCTTGTACTTCAGTCGGCATTGTGCCTTTTGTATTAAATTCGGATGCAATATCTGTGTTTCATCGTCAATAAGAAGGTCCAAGGGATACAGTAAACCTGAAGTGAAGCATCGGAATCTAAAACTGGACTCACAGGAGGGGTTCAAATCATAGAAAGTTAGAGTGTCAGTCCTCTTGTGCTTAAGTCGGCATTGTGCCTTTTGTATAAAATTCGGATGCAATTTATGTGTTTCATCGTCATTAAGAAGGTCCAAGGTATACAGTTAACCTGAAGTGAAGCATCGAAATTTAAAACTGGACTCACAGGAGAGGTTCAAATCATAGAAATTTAGAATGTCAGTCCTCTTGTACTTAAGTCGGCATTGTGCCTTTTGTATTAAATTCGGATGTAATTTCTGTGTTTCATCGTCAGTAAGAAGGTCCAAGGTATACAGCTAACCTGAAATGAAGCATCGGAATCTAAAACTGGACTCTTAGGAAAGGTGCTAATCATAGAAAGTTAGAGTGTCAGTCCTCTTGTACTTAAGTCGGCATTGTGTCTTTTGTATTACATTCGGATGCAATTTCTGTGTTTAATCGTCAATAAGAAGGACCAAGGGATACAGTAAACCCAAAGTGAAGCATCGGAATCTAAAACTGGACTCACAGGAGAGGTTCAAATCATAGAAAGTTAGAGTTTCAGTCCTCTTGTGCTTAAGTCGGCATTATGCCTTTTGTATTAAATTCGGATGCAATTTCTGTGTTTCATCGTCAATAAGAAGGTCCAAGGGATACAGTCAACCTGAAGTGAAGCATCGGAATCTAAAACTGGACTCACAGGAGAGGTTCAAATCATAGTAAGTTAGAGTGTCAGTCCTCTTGTACTTAACTCGGCATTGTGCCTTTTGTATTAAATTCGGATGCAATTTCTGTGTTTCATCGTCAATAAGAGGGTCCAAGGGATACAGTAAACGTGAAGTAAAGCATCGGAATCTAAAGCTGGACTCACAGGAGAGGTTCAAATCATAGAAAGTTAGAGTGTCATTCCCCTTGTACTTAAGTCGGCATTGTGCATTTTGTATTAAATTCGGATGCTATTTCTGTGTTTCATCGACAATAAGAAGGTCCAAGCTATACAATAAACCTGAGGTGAAGCATCAGAATCTAAAACTGGACTCACAGGAGAAGTTCAAATCATTGAAAGTGAGAGTGTCCGTCCTCTCGTATTTAAGTCGGCATTGTGCCTTTTGAATGTAATTCCGATGCAATTTCTGTGCTTTACCGTCAAGAAGATGGTCCAAGGGTTACAGTAAACCTGAAGTGAAGCATCGGAATCTAAAACTGAACTCACAGGAGAGGTTCAAATCATAGAAAGTTAGAGTGTCACTCCGCTTGTACTTAAGTCGGCTTTGTGCCTTTTGTATTAAATTCGGATGCAATTTTAGTGTTTCATCGTCTATGAGAAGGTCCAAGGTATACAGTGAACCTGAAGAGAAACATCGGGATGTAAGACTGGACACACAGGTGAGGTTCAAATCATAGAAAGTTAGAGAGTCAATCCTCTTGTACTTAAGTCGGCATTGTGCCTTTTGTATTAAATTCGGATGCAATTTCTGTGTTTAATCGTCAATAAGAAGGTCCAAGGGATACAGTAAACCCAAAGTGAAGCATCGGAATCTAAAACTGGACTCACAGGAGAGGTTCAAATCATAGAAAGTTAGAGTTTCAGTCCTCTTGTACTTAAGTCGGCATTGTGCCTTTTGTACTAAATTCGGATGCAATTTCTGTGTTTCATCGTCAATAAGAAGGTCCAAGGGATACAGTCAACCTGAAGTGAAGCATCGGAATCTAAAACTGGACTCACAGGAGAGGTTTAAATCATAGTAAGTTAGAGTGTCAGTCCTCTTGTACTTAACTCGGCATTGTGCCTTTTGTATTAAATTCGGATGCAATTTCTGTGTTTCATCGTCAATAAGAGGGTCCAAGGGATACAGTAAACGTGAAGTAAAGCATCGGAATCTAAAGCTGGACTCACAGGAGAGGTTCAAATCATAGAAAGTTAGAGTGTCATTCCCCTTGTCCTTAAGTCGGCATTGTGCATTTTGTATTAAATTCGGATGCAACCTCTGTGTTTCATCGGCAATAAGAAGGTCCAAGGGATACAGTAAACCTGAAGTGAAGAATCGGAATCTAAACCTGGACTCACAGGAGAGGTTCAAATCATAGATAGTTAGAGTGTCAGTCCTCTTGTACTTAAGTCGGCATTGTGCCTTTTGAATTCCATTCCGATGCAATTTCTGTGTTTCATCGTCAATAAGAAGGTCCAAGGGATACAGTAAAAATGAAGTGAAGCATCGGAATCTGAAACTGGACTCATAGGAGAGGTTCAAATCATTGAAAGTTAGAGTGTCAGTCCTCTTGTACTTAAGTCGGCATTGTGCCATTTGAATTCAATTCCGATGCAATTTCTATGCTTCATCGTCAATAAGAATGTCTAAGGTATTCAGTAAACCTGAAGTGAAGCATCGGAATCTAAAACTGGACACACAGGAGAGGTTCAAATCATAGAAAGTTATAGTGTCAGTCCTCTTGTACTTAAGTCAGCATTGTGCCTTTTGAATTCAATTCCGATGCAATTTCTGTGCTTCTTCGTCATTAAGAAGGTCTAACGGAATACAGTAAGAATGAAGTGAAGCATCGGAACCTAAAAGTGGACTCACAGGAGAGGTTCAAATCATTGAAAGATAGAGTGTCAGTCCTCTTGTACTTCAGTCGGCATTGTGCCTTTTGAATTCAATTCCGATGCAATTTCCATGCTTCATCGCCAATAAGAAGGTCCAAGTGATACAGTAAACCTGAAGTGAAGCATCGGAATCTAAAACTGGACTAACAGGAGGTGTTGAAATCATAGGAAGTTAGAGTGTCAGTCCTCTCGTACTTAAGTCGGCATTGTGCCTTTTGTATTAAATTCGGATGCTATTTCTGTGTTTCATCGTCAATAACAAGGTCCAAGGGATACAGTAAACCTGAAGTGAAGCATCGGAATCTAAAACTGGACTCACAGGAGAGGTTCAAATCATAGTAAGTTAGAGTGTCAGTCCTCGTGTACTTAAGTTGGCACTGTGCTTTTTCTATTATATTCGGTTGCAATTTCTGTGTTTAATCGTCAATAAGAAGGTCCAAGGGATACAGCAAACCTGAAGTGAAGTATCGGAATCTAAAACTGGACTCACAGAAGAGGTTCAAATGATAGGAAGTTAGAGAGTCAGTTCTCTTGTACTTAAGTCGGCATTGTGCATTTTGTCTTAAATTCGGATGCAATTTCAGTGTTTCATCGTCAAAAAAAGGTCCTAGGGATACAGTAAACCTCGAGTGAATCATCGGAATCTGAAACTGGACTCACAGGAGAGGTTCAAATCATAGAAAGTTAGAGTGTCACTCCGCTTGTACTTAAGTCGGCTTTGTGCCTTTTGTATTAAATCCGGATGCAATTTTAGTGTTTCATCGTCAATAAGAAGGTCCAAGGTATACAGTGAACCTGAAGAGAAGCATCGGGATGTAAAACTGGACACACAGGTGAGGTTCAAATCATAGAAAGTTAGAGAGTCAGTCCTCTTGTACTTAAGTCGGCATTGTGCCTTTTGTATTAAATTCGGATGCAATTTCTGTGTTTAATCGTCAATAAGAAGTCCAAGGTATACAGTCAACCTGAAGTGAAGCATCGGAATCTAAAACTGGACTCACAGGAGAGGTTCAAATCATAGTAAGTTAGAGTGTCAGTCCTCTTGTACTTAACTCGGCATTGTGCCTTTTGTATTAAATTCGGATGCAATTTCTGTGTTTCATCGTCAATAAGAGGGTCCAAGGGATACAGTAAACGTGAAGTAAAGCATCGGAATCTAAAGCTGGACTCACAGGAGAGGTTCAAATCATAGAAAGTTAGAGTGTCATTCCCCTTGTACTTAAGTCGGCATTGTGCATTTTGTATTAAATTCGGATGCAATCTCTGTGTTTCATCGGCAATAAGAAGGTCCAAGGGATACAGTAAACCTGAAGCGAAGAATCGGAATCTAAACCTGGACTCACAGGAGAGGTTCAAATCATAGATAGTTAGAGTGTCAGTCCTCTTGTACTTAAGTCGGCATTGTGCCTTTTGAATTCAATTCCGATGCAATTTCTGTGTTTCATCGTCAATAAGAAGGTCCAAGGGATACAGTAAAAATGAAGTGAAGCATCGGAATCTGAAACTGGACTCATAGGAGAGGTTCAAATCATTGAAAGTTAGAGTGTCAGTCCTCTTGTACTTAAGTCGGCATTGTGCCATTTGAATTCAATTCCGATGCAATTTCTATGCTTCATCGTCAATAAGAATGTCTAAGGTATTCAGTAAACCTGAAGTGAAGCATCGGAATCTAAAACTGGACACACAGGAGAGGTTCAAATCATAGAAAGTTATAGTGTCAGTCCTCTTGTACTTAAGTCAGCATTGTGCATTTTGTATTAAATTCGGATGCTATTTCTGTGTTTCATCGTCAATAAGAAGGTCCAAGGGATACAGTAAACCTGAAGTGAATCATCATAATCTAAAACTGGACTCACAGGAGAGGTTGAAATAATAGAAAGTTAGAGTGTCAGTAAACTTGTACTTAAGTCAGCATTGTGCCTTTTGTATTAAATTCGGATGCAATTTCTGTGTTTCATCGTCAATAAGAAGGTCCAAGGAATATAGTAAACCTGAAGTGAAGCATCGGAATCTAAAAGTGGACTCACAGGAGAGGTTCATATCATAGAAAGTTAGGGAGCCAGTCCTCTTGTAGTTAAGTCGGCATTGTGCCTTTTATATTAAATTCGGATGCAATTTCTGTGTTTCATCGTCAATAAAAAGGTCCAAGGGATACAGTAAACCTGAAGTGTAGCATCGGAATCTAAAACTGGACTCACAGGAGACCTTCATGTCATTAAAAGTTAGAGTGTCAGTCCTCTTGTACTTAAGTCGGCATTGTGCCTTTTGAATTCAATTCCGATGCAATTTCTGTGCTTCTTCGTCAATAAGAAGGTCTCACGGAATACAGTAAAAATGAAGTGAAGCATCGGAACCTAAAAGTGGACTCACAGGAGAGGTTGAAATCATTGAAAGATAGAGTGTCAGTCCTCTTGTACTTCAGTCGGCATTGTGCCTTTTGAATTCAATTCCGATGCAATTTCTATGCTTCATCGTCAATAAGAAGGTCTAAGGTATACAGTTAACCTGAAATGAAGCATCAGAATCTAAAACTGGGCTCTTAGGAGAGGTTCAAATCATAGAAAGTTAGAGTGTCAGTCCTCTTGTACTTAAGTCGGCATTGTGCCTTTCGTATCCAATTCGGATGCAATTTCTGTGTTTCATCGCCAATAAGAAGGTCCAAGTGATACAGTAAACCTGAAGTGAAGCATCGGAATGTAAAACTGGACTAACAGGAGGTGTTGAAATCATAGGAAGTTAGAGTGTCAGTCCTCTCGTACTTAAGTCGGCATTGTGCCTTTTGTATTAAATTCGGATGCTATTTCTGTGTTTCATCGTCAATAAGAAGGTCCAAGGGATACAGTAAACCTGAAGTGAAGCATCGGAATCTAAAACTGGACTCACAGGAGAGGTTCGAATCATAGTAGGTTAGAGTGTCAGTCCTCTAGTACTTAAGTCGGCACTGTGCTTTTTCTATTATACTCGGTTGCAATTTCTGTGTTTAATCGTCAATAAGAAGGTCCATGGGATACAGCAAACCTGAAGTGAAGTATCGGAATCTAAAACTGGACTCACAGAAGAGGTTCAAATCATAGGAAGTTAGAGAGTCAGTTCTCTTGTACTTAAGTCGGCATTGTGCATTTTGTCTTAAATTCGGATGCAATTTCTGTGTTTCATCGTCAATAAGAAGGTCCAAGGGATACAGTAAACCTGAAGTGTAGCATCGGAATCTAAAACTGGACTCACAGGAGACCTTCATGTCATTAAAAGTTAGAGTGTCAGCCCTCTTGTTCTTAAGTCGGCATTGTGCCTTTTGAATTCAATTCCGATGCCATTTCTGTGCTTCTTCGTCAATAAAAAGGTCTAACGGAATACAGTAAAAATGAAGTGAAGCATCGGAACCTCAAAGTGGACTCACAGGAGAGGTTCAAATCATTGAAAGATAGAGTGTCAGTCCTCTTGTACTTCAGTCGGCATTGTGCCTTTTGAATTCAATTCCGATGCAATTTCTATGCTTCATCGTCAATAAGAAGGTCTAAGGTATACAGTTAACGTGAAGTGAAGCATCGGAATCTAAAACTGGACTCACAGGAGAGGTTCAAATCATAGAAAGTTAGAGTTTCAGTCCTCTTGTACTTAAGTCGGCATTGTGCCTTTTATATTAAATTCGGATGCAATTTCTGTGTTTCATCGTCAATAAGAAGGTCCAAGGGATACAGTCAACCTGAAGTGAAGCATCGGAATCTAAAACTGGACTCACAGGAGAGGTTCAAATCATAGTAAGTTAGAGTGTCAATCCTCTTGTACTTAACTCGGCATTGTGCCTTTTGTATTAAATTCGGATGCAATTTCTGTGTTTCATCGTCAATAAGAGGGTCCAAGGGATACAGTAAACGTGAAGTAAAGCATCGGAATCTAAAGCTGGACTCACAGGAGAGGTTCAAATCATAGAAAGTTAGAGTGTCATTCCACTTGTACTTAAGTCGGCATTGTGCATTTTGTATTAAATTCGGATGCAACCTCTGTGTTTCATCGGCAATAAGAAGGTCCAAGGGATACAGTAAACCTGAAGTGAAGAATCGGAATCTAAACCTGGACTCACAGGAGAGGTTCAAATCATAGATAGTTAGAGTGTCAGTCCTCTTGTACTTAAGTCGGCATTGTGCCTTTTGAATTCAATTCCGATGCAATTTCTGTGTTTCATCGTCAATAAGAAGGTCTTAGGGATACAGTAAAAATGAAGTGAAGCATCGGAATCTGAAACTGGACTCATAGGAGAGGTTCAAATCATTGAAAGTTAGAGTGTCAGCCCTCTTGTACTTAAGTCGGCATTGTGCCATTTGAATTCAATTCCGATGCAATTTCTATGCTTCATCGTCAATAAGAATGTCTAAGGTATTCAGTAAACCTGAAGTGAAGCATCGGAATCTAAAACAGGACACACAGGAGAGGTTCAAATCATAGAAAGTTATAGTGTCAGTCCTCTTGTAATTAAGTCAGCATTGTGCCTTTTGAATTCAATTCCGATGCAATTTCTGTGCTTCTTCGTCAATAAGAAGGTCTAACGGAATACAGTAAAAATGAAGTGAAGCATCGGAACCTAAAAGTGGACTCACAGGAGAGGTTCAAATCATTGAAAGATAGAGTGTCAGTCCTCTTGTACTTCAGTCGGCATTGTGCCTTTTGAATTCAATTCCGATGCAATTTCCATGCTTCATCGTCAATAAGAAGGTCTAAGGTATACAGTTAACCTGAAATGAAGCATCGGAATCTAAAACTGGACTCACAGGAGAGGTTCAAATCATAGAAAGTTAGAGTGTCAGTCCTCTTGTACTTAAGTCGGCATTGTGCCTTTTGATTCAATTCGGATGCAATTTCTGTGTTTCATCGTCAATAAGAAGGTCCAAGTGATACAGTAAACCTGAAGTGAAGCATCGGAATCTAAAACTGGACTAACAGGAGGTGTTGAAATCATAGGAAGTTAGAGTGTCAGTCCTCTCTTACTTAAGTCGGCATTGTGCCTTTTGTATAAAATTCGGATGCTATTTCTGTGTTTCATCGTCAATAAGAAGGTCCAAGGGATACAGTAAACCTGAAGTGAAGCATCGGAATCTAAAACTGGACTCACAGGAGAGGTTCAAATCATAGTAAGTTAGAGCGTCAGTCCTCTTGTACTTAAGTCGGCACTGTGCTTTTTCTATTATATTCGGTTGCAATTTCTGTGTTTAATCGTCAATAAGAAGGTCCAAGGGATACAGCAAACCTGAAGTGATGTATCGGAATCTAAAACTGGACTCACAGAAGAGGTTCAAATCATAGGAAGTTAGAGAGTCAGTTCTCTTGTACTTAAGTCGGCATTGTGCATTTTGTCTTAAATTCGGATGCAATTTCAGTGTTTCATCGTCAAAAAAAGGTCCTAGGGATACAGTAAACCTGGAGTGAAGCATCGGAATCTGAAACTGGACTCACAGGAGAGGTTCAAATCATAGAAAGATAGAGTGTCAGTCCTCTTGTACTTGAGTCGGCACTGTGATTTTTCCTTAAATTCGGATATAATTTCTGTGTTTCATCGTCAATAAGAAGGTCCAAGGGATACAGTAAACCTGAAGTGAAGCATCGGAATCTAAAACTGGTTTGACAGGAGAGGTTCAAATCATAGTAAGTTAGAGTGTTAGTCCTCTTGTACTTAAGTCGGCATTGTGCCTTTTCTATTATATTCGGATGCAATTTCTGTGTTTCATCGTCAATAAGAAGGTCCAAGGGATACGGTATACCTGAAGTGAAGCATCGGAATCTAAATAGGACTCACAGTAGAGGTACAAATCGTAGAAAGTTAGAGTGTCAGTCCTCTTGTACTTCAGTCGGCATTGTGCCTTTTGTATTAAATTCGGATGCAATATCTGTGTTTCATCGTCAATAAGAAGGTCCAAGGGATACAGTTAACCTGAAGTGAAGCATCGAAATTTAAAACTGGACTCACAGGAGAGGTGCAAATCATAGAAAGTTAGAGTGTCAGTCCTCTTGTACTTAAGTCGGCATTGTGTCTTTTGTATTACATTCGGATGCAATTTCTGCGTTTAATCGTCAATAAGAAGGTCCAAGGGATACAGTAAACCTTAAGTGAAGCATGGGAAACTAAAACTGGGCTCACAGGAGAGGTTCAAATCATAGAAAGTGAGACTGTCAGTCCGCTTGTACGAAAGTCGGCATTGTGCCTCTTGTATTAAATTGGGATGCAATTTCTGTCTTTCATCGACAATAAGAAGGTCCAAGGTATACAATAAACCTGAGGTGAAGCATCAGAATCTAAAACTGGACTCACAGGAGAAGTTCACATCATTGAAAGTGAGAGTGTCCGTCCTCTCGTATTTAAGTCGGCATTGTGCCTTTTGAATTTAATTCCGATGCAATTTCTGTGCTTTATCGTCAAGAAGATGGTCCAAGGGTTACAGTAAACCTGAAGTGAAGCATCGGAATCTAAAACTGGACTCACAGGAGAGGTTCAAATCATAGAAAGTTAGAGTGTCACTCCGCTTGTACTTAAGTCGGCTTTGTGCCTTTTGTATTAAATTCGGATGCAATTTTAGTGTTTCATCGTCAATAAGAAGGTCCAAGGTATACAGTGAACCTGAAGAGAAGCATCGGGATGTAAAACTGGACACACAGGTGAGGTTCAAATCATAGAAAGTTAGAGAGTCAGTCCTCTTGTACTGAAGTCGGCATTGTGCCTTTTGTATTAAATTCGGATGCAATTTCTGTGTTTAATCGTCAATAAGAAGGTCCAAGAGATACAGTAAACCCAAAGTGAAGCATCG
This sequence comes from Schistocerca americana, assembly GCF_021461395.2. Classification (NCBI taxonomy): domain Eukaryota; kingdom Metazoa; phylum Arthropoda; class Insecta; order Orthoptera; family Acrididae; genus Schistocerca; species Schistocerca americana. The sequence continues at coordinate 58,003,939 of NC_060122.1, forward strand.
GAATCTAAAACTGGACTCACAGGAGAGGTTCAAATCATAGAAAGTTAGAGTTTCAGTCCTCTTGTACTTAAGTCGGCATTGTGCCTTTTGTATTGAATTCGGATGCAATTTCTGTGTTTCATTGTCAATAAGAAGGTCCAAGGGATACAGTCAACCTGAAGTGAAGCATCGGAATCTAAAAATGGACTCACAGGAGAGGTTCAAATCATAGTAAGTTAGAGTGTCAGTCCTCTTGTACTTAACTCGGCATTGTGCCTTTTGTATTAAATTCGGATGCAATTTCTGTGTTTCATCGTCAATAAGAGGGTCCAAGGGATACAGTAAACATGAAGTAAAGCATCGGAATCTAAAGCTGGACTCACAGGAGATGTTCAAATCATAGAAAGTTAGAGTGTCATTCCCCTTGTACTTAAGTCGGCATTGTGCATTTTGTATTAAATTCGGATGCAATCTCTGTGTTTCATCGGCAATAAGAAGGTCCAAGGGATACAGTAAACCTGAAGTGAAGAATCGGAATCTAAAAGTGGACTCACAGGAGATGTTCAAATCATAGAAAGTTAGAGTGTCAGTCCTCTAGTACTTACGTCGGCATTGTGCCTTTTGTATTACATTCGGATGCAATTTCTGTGTTTCATCGTCAATAAGAAGGTCCAAGGGATACAGTAAACCCAAAGTGAAGCATCGGAATCTAAAACTGGACTCACAGGAGAGGTTCAAATCATAGAAAGTTAGAGTTTCAGTCCTCTTGTACTTAAGTCGGCATTGTGCCTTTTGTATTAAATTCGGATGCAATTTCTGTGTTTCATCGTCAATAAGAAGGGCCAAGGGATACAGTCAACCTGAAATGAAGCATCGGAATCTAAATAGGACTCACAGTAGAGGTTCAAATCGTAGAAAGTTAGAGTGTCAGTCCTCTTGTACTTCAGTCGGCATTGTGCCTTTTGTATTAAATTCGGATGCAATATCTGTGTTTCATCGTCAATAAGAAGGTCCAAGGGATACAGTAAACCTGAAGTGAAGCATCGGAATCTAAAACTGGACTCACAGGAAGGGTTCAAATCATAGAAAGTTAGAGTGTCAGTCCTCTTGTGCTTAAGTCGGCATTGTGCCTTTTGTATAAAATTCGGATGCAATTTCTGTGTTTCATCGTCATTAAGAAGGTCCAAGGTATACAGTTAACCTGAAGTGAAGCATCGAAATTTAAAACTGGACTCACAGGAGAGGTTCAAATCATAGAAATTTAGAATGTCAGTCCTCTTGTACTTCAGTCGGCATTGTGCCTTTTGTATTAAATTCGGATGCAATATCTGTGTTTCATCGTCAATAAGAAGGTCCAAGGGATACAGTTAACCTGAAGTGAAGCATCGAAATTTAAAACTGGACTCACAGGAGAGGTGCAAATCATAGAAAGTTAGAGTGTCAGTCCTCTTGTACTTAAGTCGGCATTGTGTCTTTTGTATTACATTCGGATGCAATTTCTGTGTTTAATCGTCAATAAGAAGGTCCAAGGGATACAGTAAACCTTAAGTGAAGCATGGGAAACTAAAACTGGGCTCACAGGAGAGGTTCAAATCATAGAAAGTGAGACTGTCAGTCCGCTTGTACGAAAGTCGGCATTGTGCCTCTTGTATTAAATTGGGATGCAATTTCTGTCTTTCATCGACAATAAGAAGGTCCAAGGTATACAATAAACCTGAGGTGAAGCATCAGAATCTAAAACTGGACTCACAGGAGAAGTTCACATCATTGAAAGTGAGAGTGTCCGTCCTCTCGTATTTAAGTCGGCATTGTGCCTTTTGAATTTAATTCCGATGCAATTTCTGTGCTTTATCGTCAAGAAGATGGTCCAAGGGTTACAGTAAACCTGAAGAGAAGCATCGGAATCTAAAACTGGACTCACAGGAGAGGTTCAAATCATAGAAAGTTAGAGTGTCACTCCGCTTGTACTTAAGTCGGCTTTGTGCCTTTTGTATTAAATTCGGATGCAATTTTAGTGTCTCATCGTCAATAAGAAGGTCCAAGGTATACAGTGAACCTGAAGAGAAGCATCGGGATGTAAAACTGGACACACAGGTGAGGTTCAAATCATAGAAAGTTAGAGAGTCAGTCCTCTTGTACTTAAGTCGGCATTGTGCCTTTTGTATTAAATTCGGATGCAATTTCTGTGTTTAATCGTCAATAAGAAGGTCCAAGAGATACAGTAAACCCAAAGTGAAGCATCGGAATCTAAAACTGGACTCACAGGAGAGGTTCAAATCATAGAAAGTTAGAGTTTCAGTCCTCTTGTACTTAAGTCGGCAGTGTGCCTTTTGTATTGAATTCGGATGCAATTTCTGTGTTTCATTGTCAATAAGAAGGTCCAAGGGATACAGTCAACCTGAAGTGAAGCATCGGAATCTAAAAATGGACTCACAGGAGAGGTTCAAATCATAGTAAGTTAGAGTGTCAGTCCTCTTGTACTTAACTCGGCATTGTGCCTTTTGTATTAAATTCGGATGCAATTTCTGTGTTTCATCGTCAATAAGAGGGTCCAAGGGATGCAGTAAACATGAAGTAAAGCATCGGAATCTAAAGCTGGACTCACAGGAGATGTTCAAATCATAGAAAGTTAGAGTGTCATTCCCCTTGTACTTAAGTCGGCATTGTGCATTTTGTATTAAATTCGGATGCAATCTCTGTGTTTCATCGGCAATAAGAAGGTCCAAGGGATACAGTAAACCTGAAGTGAAGAATCGGAATCTAAAAGTGGACTCACAGGAGATGTTCAAATCATAGAAAGTTAGAGTGTCAGTCCTCTAGTACTTACGTCGGCATTGTGCCTTTTGTATTACATTCGGATGCAATTTCTGTGTTTCATCGTCAATAAGAAGGTCCAAGGGATACAGTAAACCCAAAGTGAAGCATCGGAATCTAAAACTGGACTCACAGGAGAGGTTCAAATCATAGAAAGTTAGAGTTTCAGTCCTCTTGTACTTAAGTCGGCATTGTGCCTTTTGTATTAAATTCGGATGCAATTTCTGTGTTTCATCGTCAATAAGAAGGGCCAAGGGATACAGTAAACCTGAAATGAAGCATCGGAATCTAAATAGGACTCACAGTAGAGGTTCAAATCGTAGAAAGTTAGAGTGTCAGTCCTCTTGTACTTCAGTCGGCATTGTGCCTTTTGTATTAAATTCGGATGCAATATCTGTGTTTCATCGTCAATAAGAAGGTCCAAGGGATACAGTAAACCTGAAGTGAAGCATCGGAATCTAAAACTGGACTCACAGGAAGGGTTCAAATCATAGAAAGTTAGAGTGTCAGTCCTCTTGTGCTTAAGTCGGCATTGTGCCTTTTGTATAAAATTCGGATGCAATTTCTGTGTTTCATCGTCATTAAGAAGGTCCAAGGTATACAGTTAACCTGAAGTGAAGCATCGAAATTTAAAACTGGACTCACAGGAGAGGTTCAAATCATAGAAATTTAGAATGTCAGTCCTCTTGTACTTAAGTCGGCATTGTGCCTTTTGTATTAAATTCGGATGTAATTTCTGTGTTTCATCGTCAGTAAGAAGGTCCAAGGTATACAGCTAACCTGAAATGAAGCATCGGAATCTAAAACTGGACTCTTAGGGAAGGTGCTAATCATAGAAAATTAGAGTGTCAGTCCTCTTGTACTTAAGTCGGCATTGTGTCTTTTGTATTACATTCGGATGCAATTTCTGTGTTTAATCGTCAATTAGAAGGTCCAAGGGATACAGTAAACCCAAAGTGAAGCATCGGAATCTAAAACTGGACTCACAGGAGAGGTTCAAATCATAGAAAGTTAGAGTTTCAGTCCTCTTGTACTTAAGTCGGCATTGTGCCTTTTGTATTAAATTCGGATGCAATTTCTGTGTTTCATCGTCAATAAGAAGGTCCAAGGGATACAGTCAACCTGAAGTGAAGCATCGGAATCTAAAACTGGACTCACAGGAGAGGTTCAAATCATAGTAAGTTAGAGTGTCAGTCCTCTTGTACTTAACTCGGCATTGTGCCTTTTGTATTAAATTCGGATGCAATTTCTGTGTTTCATCGTCAATAAGAGGGTCCAAGGGATACAGTAAACGTGAAGTAAAGCATCGGAATCTAAAGCTGGACTCACAGGAGAGGTTCAAATCATAGAAAGTTAGAGTGTCATTCCCCTTGTACTTAAGTCGGCATTGTGCATTTTGTATTAAATTCGGATGCTATTTCTGTGTTTCATCGACAATAAGAAGGTCCAAGGTATACAATAAACCCGAGGTGAAGCATCAGAATCTAAAACTGGACTCACAGGAGAAGTTCAAATCATTGAAAGTGAGAGTGTCCGTCCTCTCGTATTTAAGTCGGCATTGTGCCTTTTGAATTTAATTCCGATGCAATTTCTGTGCTTTACCGTCAAGAAGATGGTCCAAGGGTTACAGTAAACCTGAAGTGAAGCATCGGAATCTAAAACTGAACTCACAGGAGAGGTTCAAATCATAGAAATTTAGAGTGTCACTCCGCTTGTACTTAAGTCGGCTTTGTGCCTTTTGTTTTAAATTCGGATGCAATTTTAGTGTTTCATCGTCAATGAGAAGGTCCAAGGTATACAGTGAACCTGAAGAGAAACATCGGGATGTAAAACTGGACACACAGGTGAGGTTCAAATCATAGAAAGTTAGAGAGTCAATCCTCTTGTACTTAAGTCGGCATTGTGCCTTATGTATTAAATTCGGATGCAATTTCTGTGTTTAATCGTCAATAAGAAGGTCCAAGGGATACAGTAAACCCAAAGTGAAGCATCGGAATCTAAAACTGGACTCACAGGAGAGGTTCAAATCATAGAAAGTTAGAGTTTCAGTCCTCTTGTACTTAAGTCGGCATTGTGCCTTTTGTACTAAATTCGGATGCAATTTCTGTGTTTAATCGTCAATAAGAAGGTCCAAGGGATACAGTAAACCTTAAGTGAAGCATGGGAAACTAAAACTGGGCTCACAGGAGAGGTTCAAATCATAGAAAGTGAGACTGTCAGTCCTCTTGTACGAAAGTCGGCATTGTGCCTCTTGTATTAAATTCGGATGCAATTTCTGTCTTTCATCGACAATAAGAAGGTCCAAGGTATACAATAAACCTGAGGTGAAGCATCAGAATCTAAAACTGGACTCACAGGAGAAGTTCACATCATTGAAAGTGAGAGTGTCCGTCCTCTCGTATTTAAGTCGGCATTGTGCCTTTTGAATTTAATTCCGATGCAATTTCTGTGCTTTATCGTCAAGAAGATGGTCCAAGGGTTACAGTAAACCTGAAGTGAAGCATCGGAATCTAAAACTGGACTCACAGGAGAGGTTCAAATCATAGAAAGTTAGAGTGTCACTCCGCTTGTACTTAAGTCGGCTTTGTGCCTTTTGTATTAAATTCGGATGCAATTTTAGAGTTTCATCGTCAATAAGAATGTCCAAGGTATACAGTGAACCTGAAGAGAAGCATCGGGATGTAAAACTGGACACACAGGTGAGGTTCAAATCATAGAAAGTTAGAGAGTCAGTCCTCTTGTACTTAAGTCGGCATTGTGCCTTTTGTATTAAATTCAGATGCAATTTCTGTGTTTAATCGTCAATAAGAAGGTCCAAGAGATACAGTAAACCCAAAGTGAAGCATCGGAATCTAAAACTGGACTCACAGGAGAGGTTCAAATCATAGAAAGTTAGAGTTTCAGTCCTCTTGTACTTAAGTCGGCATTGTGCCTTTTGTATTAAATTCGGATGCAATTTCTGTGTTTCATCGTCAATAAGAAGGTCCAAGGGATACAGTCAACCTGAAGTGAAGCATCGGAATCTAAAAATGGACTCACAGGAGAGGTTCAAATCACAGTAAGTTAGAGTGTCAGTCCTCTTGTACTTAACTCGCCATTGTGCCTTTTGTATTAAATTCGGATGCAATTTCTGTGTTTCATCGTCAATAAGAGGGTCCAAGGGATACAGTAAACATGAAGTAAAGCATCGGAATCTAAAGCTGGACTCACAGGAGATGTTCAAATCATAGAAAGTTAGAGTGTCATTCCCCTTGTACTTAAGTCGGCATTGTGCATTTTGTATTAAATTCGGATGCAATCTCTGTGTTTCATCGGCAATAAGAAGGTCCAAGGGATACAGTAAACCTGAAGTGAAGAATCGGAATCTAAACCTGGACTCACAGGAGAGGTTCAAATCATAGATAGTTAGAGTGTCAGTCCTCTTGTACTTAAGTCGGCATTGTGCCTTTTGAATTCAATTCCGATGCAATTTCTATGCTTCATCGTCAATAAGAAGGTCTAAGGTTTATAGTAAAAATGAAGTGAAGCATCGAAATCTAAAACTGGACTCACAGGAGAGGTTCAAATCATTGAAAGTTAGAGTCTCAGTCCTCTTGTACTTAAGTCGGCATTGTGCCTTTTGAATTCAATTCCGATGCAATTTCTATGCTTCATCGTCAATAAGAAGGTCTAAGGTATACAGTAAACCTGAAGTGAACCATCGGAATCTAAAACTGGACTCACAGGAGAGGTTCAAATCAAAGAAAGTTAGAGTGTCAGTCCTCTTGTACTTATGTCGGCATTGTGCATTTTGTATTAAATTCGGATGCTATTTCTGTGTATCATCGTCAATAAGAAGGTCCAAGGGCTGCAGTAAACTTGAAGTGAAGCATCGAAATCTAAAACTGGACTCACAGGAGAGGTTCAAATCATAGAAAGTTAGAGTGTCAGTCCTCTTGTACTTAAGTCGGCACTGTGATTTTTCCTTAAATTCGGATATAATTTCTGTGTTTCATCGTCAATAAGAAGGTCCAAGGGATACAGTAAACCTGAAGTGAAGCATCGGAATCTAAAACTGGTTTGACAGGAGAGGTTCAAATCATAGAAAGTTAGAGTGTTAGTCCTCTTGTACTTAAGTCGGCATTGTGCCTTTTGTATTATATTCGGATGCAATTTCTGTGTTTCATCGTCAATAAGAAGGTCCAAGGGATACGGTATACCTGAAGTGAAGCATCGGAATCTAAAAGTGGACTCACAGGAGAGGTTCAAATCATAGAAAGTTAGAGTGTCAGTCCTCTAGTACTTACGTCGGCATTGTGCCTTTTGTATTACATTCGGATGCAATTTCTGTGTTTCATCGTCAATAAGAAGGTCCAAGGGATACAGTAAACCCAAAGTGAAGCATCGGAATCTAAAACTGGACTCACAGGAGAGGTTCAAATCATAGAAAGTTAGAGTTTCAGTCCTCTTGTACTTAAGTCGGCATTGTGCCTTTTGTATTAAATTCGGATGCAATTTCTGTGTTTCATCGTCAATAAGAAGGGCCAAGGAATACAGTCAACCTGAAATGAAGCATCGGAATCTAAATAGGACTCACAGTAGAGGTTCAAATCGTAGAAAGTTAGAGTGTCAGTCCTCTTGTACTTCAGTCGGCATTGTGCCTTTTGTATTAAATTCGGATGCAATATCTGTGTTTCATCGTCAATAAGAAGGTCCAAGGGATACAGTAAACCTGAAGTGAAGCATCGGAATCTAAAACTGGACTCACAGGAGGGGTTCAAATCATAGAAAGTTAGAGTGTCAGTCCTCTTGTGCTTAAGTCGGCATTGTGCCTTTTGTATAAAATTCGGATGCAATTTATGTGTTTCATCGTCATTAAGAAGGTCCAAGGTATACAGTTAACCTGAAGTGAAGCATCGAAATTTAAAACTGGACTCACAGGAGAGGTTCAAATCATAGAAATTTAGAATGTCAGTCCTCTTGTACTTAAGTCGGCATTGTGCCTTTTGTATTAAATTCGGATGTAATTTCTGTGTTTCATCGTCAGTAAGAAGGTCCAAGGTATACAGCTAACCTGAAATGAAGCATCGGAATCTAAAACTGGACTCTTAGGAAAGGTGCTAATCATAGAAAGTTAGAGTGTCAGTCCTCTTGTACTTAAGTCGGCATTGTGTCTTTTGTATTACATTCGGATGCAATTTCTGTGTTTAATCGTCAATAAGAAGGACCAAGGGATACAGTAAACCCAAAGTGAAGCATCGGAATCTAAAACTGGACTCACAGGAGAGGTTCAAATCATAGAAAGTTAGAGTTTCAGTCCTCTTGTGCTTAAGTCGGCATTATGCCTTTTGTATTAAATTCGGATGCAATTTCTGTGTTTCATCGTCAATAAGAAGGTCCAAGGGATACAGTCAACCTGAAGTGAAGCATCGGAATCTAAAACTGGACTCACAGGAGAGGTTCAAATCATAGTAAGTTAGAGTGTCAGTCCTCTTGTACTTAACTCGGCATTGTGCCTTTTGTATTAAATTCGGATGCAATTTCTGTGTTTCATCGTCAATAAGAGGGTCCAAGGGATACAGTAAACGTGAAGTAAAGCATCGGAATCTAAAGCTGGACTCACAGGAGAGGTTCAAATCATAGAAAGTTAGAGTGTCATTCCCCTTGTACTTAAGTCGGCATTGTGCACTTTGTATTAAATTCGGATGCTATTTCTGTGTTTCATCGACAATAAGAAGGTCCAAGCTATACAATAAACCTGAGGTGAAGCATCAGAATCTAAAACTGGACTCACAGGAGAAGTTCAAATCATTGAAAGTGAGAGTGTCCGTCCTCTCGTATTTAAGTCGGCATTGTGCCTTTTGAATGTAATTCCGATGCAATTTCTGTGCTTTACCGTCAAGAAGATGGTCCAAGGGTTACAGTAAACCTGAAGTGAAGCATCGGAATCTAAAACTGAACTCACAGGAGAGGTTCAAATCATAGAAAGTTAGAGTGTCACTCCGCTTGTACTTAAGTCGGCTTTGTGCCTTTTGTATTAAATTCGGATGCAATTTTAGTGTTTCATCGTCTATGAGAAGGTCCAAGGTATACAGTGAACCTGAAGAGAAACATCGGGATGTAAGACTGGACACACAGGTGAGGTTCAAATCATAGAAAGTTAGAGAGTCAATCCTCTTGTACTTAAGTCGGCATTGTGCCTTTTGTATTAAATTCGGATGCAATTTCTGTGTTTAATCGTCAATAAGAAGGTCCAAGGGATACAGTAAACCCAAAGTGAAGCATCGGAATCTAAAACTGGACTCACAGGAGAGGTTCAAATCATAGAAAGTTAGAGTTTCAGTCCTCTTGTACTTAAGTCGGCATTGTGCCTTTTGTACTAAATTCGGATGCAATTTCTGTGTTTCATCGTCAATAAGAAGGTCCAAGGGATACAGTCAACCTGAAGTGAAGCATCGGAATCTAAAACTGGACTCACAGGAGAGGTTTAAATCATAGTAAGTTAGAGTGTCAGTCCTCTTGTACTTAACTCGGCATTGTGCCTTTTGTATTAAATTCGGATGCAATTTCTGTGTTTCATCGTCAATAAGAGGGTCCAAGGGATACAGTAAACGTGAAGTAAAGCATCGGAATCTAAAGCTGGACTCACAGGAGAGGTTCAAATCATAGAAAGTTAGAGTGTCATTCCCCTTGTCCTTAAGTCGGCATTGTGCATTTTGTATTAAATTCGGATGCAACCTCTGTGTTTCATCGGCAATAAGAAGGTCCAAGGGATACAGTAAACCTGAAGTGAAGAATCGGAATCTAAACCTGGACTCACAGGAGAGGTTCAAATCATAGATAGTTAGAGTGTCAGTCCTCTTGTACTTAAGTCGGCATTGTGCCTTTTGAATTCCATTCCGATGCAATTTCTGTGTTTCATCGTCAATAAGAAGGTCCAAGGGATACAGTAAAAATGAAGTGAAGCATCGGAATCTGAAACTGGACTCATAGGAGAGGTTCAAATCATTGAAAGTTAGAGTGTCAGTCCTCTTGTACTTAAGTCGGCATTGTGCCATTTGAATTCAATTCCGATGCAATTTCTATGCTTCATCGTCAATAAGAATGTCTAAGGTATTCAGTAAACCTGAAGTGAAGCATCGGAATCTAAAACTGGACACACAGGAGAGGTTCAAATCATAGAAAGTTATAGTGTCAGTCCTCTTGTACTTAAGTCAGCATTGTGCCTTTTGAATTCAATTCCGATGCAATTTCTGTGCTTCTTCGTCATTAAGAAGGTCTAACGGAATACAGTAAGAATGAAGTGAAGCATCGGAACCTAAAAGTGGACTCACAGGAGAGGTTCAAATCATTGAAAGATAGAGTGTCAGTCCTCTTGTACTTCAGTCGGCATTGTGCCTTTTGAATTCAATTCCGATGCAATTTCCATGCTTCATCGCCAATAAGAAGGTCCAAGTGATACAGTAAACCTGAAGTGAAGCATCGGAATCTAAAACTGGACTAACAGGAGGTGTTGAAATCATAGGAAGTTAGAGTGTCAGTCCTCTCGTACTTAAGTCGGCATTGTGCCTTTTGTATTAAATTCGGATGCTATTTCTGTGTTTCATCGTCAATAACAAGGTCCAAGGGATACAGTAAACCTGAAGTGAAGCATCGGAATCTAAAACTGGACTCACAGGAGAGGTTCAAATCATAGTAAGTTAGAGTGTCAGTCCTCGTGTACTTAAGTTGGCACTGTGCTTTTTCTATTATATTCGGTTGCAATTTCTGTGTTTAATCGTCAATAAGAAGGTCCAAGGGATACAGCAAACCTGAAGTGAAGTATCGGAATCTAAAACTGGACTCACAGAAGAGGTTCAAATGATAGGAAGTTAGAGAGTCAGTTCTCTTGTACTTAAGTCGGCATTGTGCATTTTGTCTTAAATTCGGATGCAATTTCAGTGTTTCATCGTCAAAAAAAGGTCCTAGGGATACAGTAAACCTCGAGTGAATCATCGGAATCTGAAACTGGACTCACAGGAGAGGTTCAAATCATAGAAAGATAGAGTGTCAGTCCTCTTGTACTTAAGTCGGCACTGTGATTTTTCCTTAAATTCGGATATAATTTCTGTGTTTCATCGTCAATAAGAAGGTCCAAGGGATACAGTAAACCTGAAGTGAAGCATCGGAATCTAAAACTGGTTTGACAGGAGAGGTTCAAATCATAGAAAGTTAGAGTGTTAGTCCTCTTGTACTTAAGTCGGCATTGTGCCTTTTGTATTATATTCGGATGCAATTTCTGTGTTTCATCGTCAATAAGAAGGTCCAAGGGATACGGTATACCTGAAGTGAAGCATCGGAATCTAAATAGGACTCACAGTAGAGGTACAAATCGTAGAAAGTTAGAGTGTCAGTCCTCTTGTACTTCAGTCGGCATTGTGCCTTTTGTATTAAATTCGGATGCAATATCTGTGTTTCATCGTCAATAAGAAGGGCCAAGGGATACAGTAAACCTGAAGTGAAGCATCGGAATCTAAAACTGGACTCACAGGAGGGGTTCAAATCATAGAAAGTTAGAGTGTCAGTCCTCTTGTGCTTAAGTCGGCATTGTGCCTTTTGTATAAAATTCGGATGCAATTTCTATGTTTCATCGTCATTAAGAAGGTCCAAGGTATACAGTTAACCTGAAGTGAAGCATCGAAATTTAAAACTGGACTCACAGGAGAGGTTCAAATCATAGAAATTTAGAATGTCAGTCCTCTTGTACTTAAGTCGGCATTGTGCCTTTTGTATTAAATTCGGATGTAATTTCTGTGTTTCTTCGTCAGTAAGAAGGTCCAAGGTATACAGCTAACCTGAAATGAAGCATCGGAATTTAAAACTGGACTCTTAGGAAAGGTGCTAATCATAGAAAGTTAGAGTGTCAGTCCTCTTGTACTTAAGTCGGCATTGTGTCTTTTGTATTACATTCGGATGCAATTTCTGTGTTTAATCGTCAATAAGAAGGTCCAAGGGATACAGTAAACCTTAAGTGAAGCATGGGAACCTAAAACTGGGCTCACAGGAGAGGTTCAAATCATAGAAAGTGAGACTGTCAGTCCTCTTGTACGAAAGTCGGCATTGTGCCTCTTGTATTAAATTCGGATGCAATTTCTGTCTTTCATCGACAATAAGAAGGTCCAAGGTATACAATAAACCTGAGGTGAAGCATCAGAATCTAAAACTGGACTCACAGGAGAAGTTCACATCATTGAAAGTGAGAGTGTCCGTCCTCTCGTATTTAAGTCGGCATTGTGCCTTTTGAATTTAATTCCGATGCAATTTCTGTGCTTTATCGTCAAGAAGATGGTCCAAGGGTTACAGTAAACCTGAAGTGAAGCATCGGAATCTAAAACTGGACTCACAGGAGAGGTTCAAATCATAGAAAGTTAGAGTGTCACTCCGCTTGTACTTAAGTCGGCTTTGTGCCTTTTGTATTAAATTCGGATGCAATTTTAGTGTTTCATCGTCAATAAGAAGGTCCAAGGTATACAGTGAACCTGAAGAGAAGCATCGGGATGTAAAACTGGACACACAGGTGAGGTTCAAATCATAGAAAGTTAGAGAGTCAGTCCTCTTGTACTTAAGTCGGCATTGTGCCTTTTGTAATAAATTCGGATGCAATTTCTGTGTTTAATCGTCAATAAGAAGGTCCAAGAGATACAGTAAACCCAAAGTGAAGCATCGGAATCTAAAACTGGACTCACAGGAGAGGTTCAAATCATAGAAAGTTAGAGTTTCAGTCCTCTTGTACTTAAGTCGACATTGTGCCTTTTGTATTAAATTCGGATGCAATTTCTGTGTTTCATCGTCAATAAGAAGGTCCAAGGGATACAGTCAACCTGAAGTGAGGCATCGGAATCTAAAAATGGACTCACAGGAGAGGTTCAAATCATAGTAAGTTAGAGTGTCAGTCCTCTTGTACTTAACTCGGCATTGTGCCTTTTGTATTAAATTCGGATGCAATTTCTGTGTTTCATCGTCAATAAGAGGGTCCAAGGGATACAGTAAACATGAAGTAAAGCATCGGAATCTAAAGCTGGACTCACAGAAGATGTTCAAATCATAGAAAGTTAGAGTGTCATTCCCCTTGTACTTAAGTCGGCATTGTGCATTTTGTATTAAATTCGGTTGCAATCTCTGTGTTTCATCGGCAATAAGAAGGTCCAAGGGATACAGTAAACCTGAAGTGAAGAATCGGAATCTAAACCTGGACTCACAGGAGAGGTTCAAATCATAGATAGTTAGAGTGTCAGTCCTCCTGTACTTAAGTCGGCATTGTGCCTTTTGAATTCAATTCCGATGCAATTTCTATGCTTCATCGTCAATAAGAAGGTCTAAGGTATATAGTAAAAATGAAGTGAAGCATCGGAATCTAAAACTGGACTCACAGGAGAGGTTCAAATCATTGAAAGTTAGAGTCTCAGTCCTCTTGTACTTAAGTCGGCATTGTGCCTTTTGAATTCAATTCCGATGCAATTTCTATGCTTCATCGTCAATAAGAAGGTCTAAGGTATACAGTAAACCTGAAGTGAAGCATCGGAATCTAAAACTGGACTCACAGGAGAGGTTCAAATCAAAGAAAGTTAGAGTGTCAGTCCTCTTGTACTTATGTCGGCATTGTGCATTTTGTATTAAATTCGGATGCTATTTCTGTGTTTCATCGTCAATAAGAAGGTCCAAGGGATGCAGTAAACTTGAAGTGAAGCATCGAAATCTAAAACTGGACTCACAGGAGAGGTTCAAATCATAGAAAGTTAGAGTGTCAGTCCTCTTGTACTTAAGTTGGAATTGTGCCTTTTGTATTAAATTTGGATGCAATTTCTGTGTTTCATCGTCAATAAGAATTTCCAAGGGATACAGTAAACCTGAAGTGAAGCATCGGAATCTAAAACTGGACTCACAGGAGAGGTTCAAATCATAGAAATTTAGAGAGTCAGGCCTCTTGTACTTAAGTCGGCATTGTGCCTTTTGTATTAAATTCGGATGCAATTTCTGTGTTTCATCGTCAATAAGAAGGTCCAACGGATAGAGTAAACCCAAAGTGAAGCATCGGAATCTAAAACTGGACTGACAGGAGAGGTTCAAATCATAGTAAGTTAGAGTGTCAGTCCTCTTGTACTTAACTCGGCATTGTGCCTTTTGTATTAAATTCGGATGCAATTTCTGTGTTTCATCGTCAGTAAGAAGGTCCAAGGGATACAGTCAACCTGAAGTGAAGCATCGGAATCTAAAACTTGACTCCTAGGAAAGGTGCAAATCATAGAAAGTTAGAGTGTCAGTCCTCTTGTACTTATGTCGGCATTGTGCCTTTGTATTGAATTCGGATGAAATTTCTGTGTTTCATCGTCAATAAGAAGGTCCAAGGGATACAGTAAACCTTATGTGAAGCATCGGAAACTAAAACTGGACTCACAGGAGAGGTTCAAATCATAGAAAGTGAGGCTGTCAGTCCTCTTGTACGAAAGTCGGCATTGTGCCTCTTGTATTAAATTCGGATGCAATTTCTGTGTTTTATCGTCAATAAGAAGGTCCAAGGTATACAATAAACTTGAGGTGAAGCATCAGAATCTAAAACTGGACTCACAGGAGAAGTTCAAATCATAGAATGTGAGAGTGTCCGTCCTCTTGTACTTAAGTCGGCATTGTGCCTTTTGAATTTAATTCCGATGCCATATCTGTGCTTTATCGTCAAGAAGATGGTCCGAGGGTTACAGTAAACCTGAAGTGAAGCATCGGAATCTAAAACTGGACTCACAGGAGAGGTTCAAATCATAGAAAGTTAGAGTGTCACTCCGCTTGTACTTAAGTCGGCATTGTGCCTTTTGTATTAAATTCGGATGCAACCTTTGTGTTTCATCGTCAATAAGAAGGTCCAAGGTATACAGTGAACCTGAAGAGAAGCATTGGGATGTAAAACTGGACACACAGGTGAGGTTCAAATCATAGAAAGCTAGAGAGTCAGTCCTCTTGTACTTAAGTCTGCATTGTGCCTTTTGTATTAAATTCGGATGCAATTTCTGTGTTTCATCGTCAATAAGAAGGTCCAAGGGATACAGTAAACCCAAAGTGAAGCATCGGAATCTGAAACTGGACTCACAGGAGAGGTTCAAATCATAGAATGTTAGAGTTTCAGTTCTCTTGCACTTAAGAAGGCATTGTGCCTTTTGTATTAAATTCGGATGCAATTTCTGTGTTTCATCGTCAATAAGAAGGTCCAAGGGATACAGTCAACCCGAAGTGAAGCATCGGAATCTAAAACTGGATTCACAGGAGAGGTTCAAATCATAGAAAGTTAGAGTGTCAGTCCTCATGTACTTAAGTTGGCATTGTGCATTTTGTATTAAATTTGGATGCAATTTCTGTGTTTCATCGTCAATAAGAAGGTCCAAGGGATACATTAAACCTGAAGTGAAGCATCGGAATCTAAAACTGGACTCACAGGAGAGGTTCATATCATAGAAAGTTACAGTGTCAGTCCACTTGTACTTAAGTCGGCATTGTGCATTTGTATTAAATTCGGATGTAATTTCTGTGTTTCATCGTCAATAAGAAGGTCCAAGGGATACAGTAAACCTGAAGTGAAGCATCGGAATCTAAAACTGGACTCACAGGAGAGGTTCAAATCATAGTAAGTTAGAGTGTCAGTCCTCTTGTACTTAACTCGGCATTGTGCCTTTTGTATTAAATTCGGATGCAATTTCTGTGTCTCATCGTCAATAAGAGGGTCCAAGGGATACAGTAAACATGAAGTAAAGCATCGGAATCTAAAACTGGACTCACAGGAGAGGTTGAAATCATAGAAAGTTAGAGTGTCATTCCCCTTGTACTTAAGTCGGCATTGCGCATTTTGTATTAAATTCGGATGCAATCTCTGTGTTTCATCGGCAATAAGAAGGTCCAAGGGATACAGTAAACCTGAAGTGAAGCATCGGAATCTAAACCTGGACTCACAGGAGAGGTTCAAATCATTGAAAGTTAGAGTGTCAGTCCTGTTGTACTTAAGACGGCATTGTACCTCTTGAATTCAATTCCGATGCAATTTCTATGCTTCATCGTCAATAAGAAGGTCTAAGGTATACAGTAAACCTGAAGTGAAGCATCGGAATCTAAAACTGGACTCACAGGAGAGGTTCAAATCAAAGAAAGTTAGAGTGTCAGTCCTCTTGTACTTAAGTCGGCATTGTGCATTTTGTATTAAATTCGGGTGCTATTTCTGTGTTTCATCGTCAATAAGAAGGTCCAAGGGATACAGTAAACTTGAAGTGAAGCATCGGAATCTAAAACTGGACTCACAGGAGAGGTTCAAATCACAGAAAGTTAGAGTGTTAGTCCACATTTTTGTAAGTCGGCATTGTGCCTTTTGTATTAAATTTGGATGCAATTTCTGTGTTTCATCGTCAATAAGAAGGTCCAAGTGATACAGTAATCCTGAAGTGAAGCATCGGAATTTAAATATGGACTCACAGGAGAGGTTCAAATCACAGAATGTTAGAGTGTCAGTCCACTTGTACTTAGTTCGGAATTGTGCCTTTGGAAATTAATTCCGATGCATTTTCTGTGCCTCACCGTCATTAATGAGGTCCAAGGTATACAGTAAACCTGAAGTGAAGCATCGAAATTTAAAACTGGACTCACAGGAGAGGTTCAAATCAAAGAAAGTTAGAGTGCCAGTCCTCCTGTACTTAAGTCCGCATTGTGCCTTTTGTATTAAATTCGGATGTAATTTCTGTGTTTCATCGCCAGTAAGAAGGTCAAAGGTATACAGCTAACCTGAAGTGAAGCATCGGAATCTAAAACTGGACTCTTAGGAAAGGTGCAAATAATAGAAAGTTAGAGTGTCACTCCGCTTGTACTTAAGTCGGCATTGTGCCTTTTGTATTAAATTCGGATGCAATTTTTGTGTTTCATCGTCAATAAGAAGGTCCAAGGTATACAGTGAACCTGAAGTGTAGCATCGGGATGTAAAACTGGACACACAGGTGAGGTTCGAATCATAGAAAGTTAGAGTGTCAGTCCTCTTGTACTTAAGTCGGCATTGTGCCTTTTGAATTTAATTCCGATGCATTTTCTGTGTTTCATCGTCAATAAGAAAGTCTAAGGGATACAGTAAACCTGAAGTGAAGCATCGGAATCTAAAACTGGACTCACGGGAGAGGTTCAAATCATAGAAAAATAGAGTGTCAGTCCTCTTGTACGTAAGTCGGCATTGTGCCTCTTGTATTAAATTCGGATGCAATTTCTGTGTTTCTTCGTCAATAAGAAAGTCTAAGGGATACAGTAAACCTGAAGTGAAGCATCGGAATCTAAAACTGGACTCACAGGAGAGGTTCAAATCATAGAAAGATAGAGTGTCAGTCCTCTTGTACTTAAGTCGGCACTGTCATTTTTCCTTAAATTCGGATGCAATTTCTGTGTTTCATCGTCAATACGAAGGTCCAAGGGATACAGTAAACCTGAAGTCAAGCATTGGAATCTAAAACTGAACTCACAGGAGAGGTTCAAATCATAGTAAGTTAGAGTGTCACTCCTCTTGTACCTAACTCGGCATTGTGAATTTTGTATGAAATTCGGGTGCAATTTCTGTGTTTCATCGTCAATAAGTGGGTCCAAGGGATACAGTAAACATGAAGTAAAGCATCGGAATCTAAAACTGGACTCACAGGAGAGGTTCAAATCATAGAAAGTTAGAGTGTCATTCCCCTTGTACTTAAGTCGGCATTGTGCATTTTGTATTAAATTCGGATGCAATCTCTGTGTTTCATCGTCAATAAGAAGGTCCAAGGGATACAGTAAACCTGAAGTGAAGCATCGGAATCTGAAACTGGACTCACAGGAGAGGTTCAAATCATAGATAGTTAGAGTGTCAGTCCTCTTGTACTTAAGTCTGCATTGTGCGTTTTGAATTCAATTCCGATGCAATTTCTATGCTTTATCGTCAATAAGAAGGTCTAAGGTATATAGAAAAAATGAAGTGAAGCATCGGAATCTAAAACTGGACTCACACGAGAGGTTCAAATCATTGAAAGTTAGAGTGTCAGTCCTCTTGTACGAAAGTCGGCATTGTGCCTCTTGTATTAAATACGGATGCAATTTCTATGTTTCATCGTCAATAAGAATGTCCAAGGTATACAGTTAACCTGAAGTGAAGCATCAGAATCTAAAACTGGACTCACAGGAGAAGTTCAAATCATAGGAAGTGTGAGTGTCCGTCCTCTTGTACTTAAGTCGGCATTGTGCCTTTTGAATTTAATTTCGATGCAATTTCTGTGCTTTATTGTCACGAAGATGGTCCAAGGGTTACAGTAAACCTGAAGTGAAGCATCGGAATCTAAAACTGGACTCACAGGAGAGGTCCAAATCATAGAAACGTAGAGTGTCACTCCGCCTGTACTTAAGTCGGCATTGTGCCTTTTGTATTAAATTCGGATGCAATTTTTGTGTTTCATCGTCAATAAGAAGGTCCCAGGTATACAGTGAACCTGAAGTGTAGCATCGGGATGTAAAACTGGACACACGGGTGAGGTTCAAATCATAGAAAGTTTGAGTGTCAGTCCTCTTGTACTTAAGTCGGCATTGTGCCTTTTGAATTTAATTCCGATGCATTTTCTGTGTTTCATCGACAATACGAATGTCCAAGGGATACACTAAACCTGATGTGAAGCATCTGAATCTAAAACTGGATTCACAGGAGGGGTTCAAATCATAGAAAGTTAGAGTGTCAGTCCTCTTGTACTTAAGTCGGCATTGTGCCTTTTGTATTCAATTCGGAAGCAATTTCTGTGTTTCATCGTCAATAAGAAGGTCCAAGGGATACAGTAAACCTGAAGTGATGCATCGGAAACTAATACTGGACTCACAGGAGAGGTTCAAACCATAGAAAGTGAGAGTGTCAGTCCTCTTGTATGTAAGTCGGCATTGTGCCTCTTGTATTAAATTCGGATGCAATTTCTGTGTTTCATCGTCAATAAGAAGGTCTAAGGGATACAGTAAAGCTGAAGTGAAGCATCGGAATCTAAAACTGGACTCACAGGAGAGGTTCAAATCATAGAAAGATTGAGTGTCAGTCCTCTTGTACTTAAGTCGGCACTGTCATTTTTCCTTAAATTCGGATGCAATTTCTGTGTTTCATCGTCAATAAGAAGGTCCAAGGGATACAGTAAACCTGAAGTGAAGCATCGGAATCTAAAACTGGACTCACAGGAGAGGTTCAAATCATAGTAAGTTAGAGTGTCAGTCCTCTTGTACTTGGCACTGCTCCTTTTGTATTAAATTCGGATGCAATTTCTGTGTTTCATAGTCAATAAGAGGGTCCAAGGGATACAGTAAACATGAAGTAAAGCATCGGAATCTAAAACTGGACTCACAGGAGAGGTTCAAATCATAGAAAGTTAGAGTGTCAATCCCCTTGTACTTAAGTCGGCATTGTGCATTTTGTATTAAATTCGGATGCAATCTCTGTGTTTGATCGTCAATAAGAAGGTCCAAGGGATACAGTAAACCCGAAGTGAAGCATCGGAATCTAAAACTGGACTCACAGGAGTGGTTCAAATCATAGATGGTTAGAGTGTCAGTCCTCTTGTACTTCAGTCGGCATTGTGCCTTTTGAATTCAATTCCGATGCAATTTCTATGCTTCATCGTCAATAAGAAGGTCTAAGGTGTATAGTAAAAATGAGGTGAAGCATCGGAATCTAAAACTGGACTCACAGGAGAGGTTCAAATCATTGAAAGTTAGGGTGTCAGTCCTCTTGTTTTTAAGTCGGCATTGTGCCTTTGGAATTCAATTTCGATGCAATTTCTATGCTTCATCGTCAATAAGAAGGTCTAAGGTATACAGTAAACCTGAAGTGAAACATCGGAATCTAAAACTGGACTCACAGGAGAGGTTCAAATCAAAGAAAGTTAGAGTGTCAGTCCTCTTGTACTTAAGTCGGCATTGTGCATTTTGTATTAAATTCGGATGCTATTTCTGTGTTTCATCGTCAATAAGAAGGTCCAAGGGATACAGTAAACCTGAAGTGAAGCATCGAAATCTAAAACTGGACTCACAGGAGACGTTCAAATCATAGAAAGTTAGATTTTCAGTCGTCTTGTACTTATGTTGGAATTGTGCCTTTTGTATTAAATTCGGATGTAATTTCTGTGTTTTATCGTCAATAAGAAGGTCCAAGGGATACAGTAAACCTTAAGTGAAGCGTCGGAAACTAAAACTGGACTCACAGGAGAGGTTCAAATCATAGAAAATGAGACTGTCAGTCCTCTTGTACGAAAGTCGGCATTGTGCCTCTTGTATTAAATACGGATGCAATTTCTATGTTTCATCGTCAATAAGGAGGTCCAAGTTATACAGTAAACCAGAAGTGAAGCATCAGAATCTAAAACTGGACTCACAGGAGAAGTTCAAATCATAGGAAGTGACAGTGTCCGTCCTCTTGTACTTAAGTCGGCATTGTGCCTTTTGAATATAATTCCGATGCAATTTCTGTGCTTTATTGTCAAGAAGATGGTCCAAGGGTTACAGTAAACCTGAAGGGAAGCATCGGAATCTAAAACTGGACTCACAGGAGAGTTTCAAATCATAGAAAGTAAGAGTGTCACTCCGCTTGTACTTAAGTCGGCATTGTGCCTTTTGTATTAAATTCGGATGCAATTTTTGTGTTTCATCGTCAATAAGAAGGTCCAAGGTATACAGTGAACTTGAAGTGTAGCATCGGGATGTAAAACTGGACACACAGGTGAGGTTCAAATCATAGAAAGTTAGAGTGTCAGTCCTCTTGTACTTAAGGCGGCATTGTGCCTTTTGAATTTAATTCCGATGCATTTTCTGTGTTTCATCGTCAATAAGAATGTCCAAGGGATACACTAAACCTGATGTGAAGCATCTGAATCTAAAACTAGATTCACAGGAGGGGTTTAAATCATAGAAAGTTAGTGTGTCAGTCCTCTTGTACTTAAGTCGGCATTATGCCTTTTGTATTAAATTCGGAAGCAATTTCTGTGTTTCATCGTCAATAAGAAGGTCCAAGGGATACAGTAAACCTGAAGTGAAGCATCGGAAACTAAAACTGGACTCAAAGGAGAGGTTCAAACCATAGAAAGTGAGAGTGTCAGTCCTCTTGTATGTAAGTCGGCATTGTGCCTCTTGTATTAAATTCGGATGCAATTTCTGTGTTTCATCGTCAATAAGAAGGTCTAAGGGATACAGTAAACCTGAAGTGAAGCATCAAAATCTAAAACTGGACTCACAGGAGAGGTTCAAATCATAGAAAGATAGAGTGTCAGTGCTCTTGTACTTAACTCGGCATTGTGCCTTTTGTATTAAATTCGGATGCAATTTCTGTGTTTCATCGTCAATAAGAGGGTCCAAGGGATACAGTAAACATGAAGTAAAGCATCGGAATCTAAAACTGGACTCACAGGAGAGGTTCAAAGCATAGAAAGTTAGAGTGTCATTCCCCTTGTACTTAAGTCGGCATTGTGCATTTTGTATTAAATTCGGATGCAATCTCTATGTTTCATCGTCAATAAGAAGGCCAAGGGATACAGTAAACCTGAAGTGAAGCATCGGAATCTAAAGCTGGACTCACAGGAGAGGTTCAAATCATAGATAGTTAGAGTGTCAGTCCTCTTGTACTTCAGTCGGCATTGTGCCTTTTGAATTCAATTCCGATGCAATTTCTATGCTTCATCGTCAATAAGATGGTCTAAGGTATATAGTAAAAATGAAGTGAAGCATCGGAATCTAAAACTGGACTCACAGGAGAGGTTCAAATCATTGAAAGTTAGAGTGTCAGTCCTCTTGTACTTAAGTCGCCATTATGCCTTTTGAATTCAATTCCGATGCAATTTCTATGCTTCATCGTCAATAAGAAGGTCTAAGGTATACAGTAAACCTGAAGTGAAGCATCGGAATCTAAAACTGGACTCACAGGAGAGGTTCAAATCAAAGAAAGTTAGAGTGTCAGTCCTCTTGTACTTAAGTCGGCATTGTGCATTTTGTATTATATTCGGATGCTATTTCTGTGTTTCATCGTCAATAAGAAGGTCCAAGGGATACAGTAAACCTGAAGTGAAGCATCGAAATCTAAAACTGGACTCACAGGAGAGGTTCAAATCATAGAAAGTTAGAGTGTCAGTCCTCTTGTACTTAAGTTGGAATTGTGCCTTTTGTATTAAATTCGGATGCAATTTCTGTGTTTCATCGTCAATAAGAATTTCCAAGGGATACAGTAAACCTGAAGTGAAGCATCGGAATCTAAAACTGGACTCACAGGAGAGGTTCAAATCATAGAAAGTTAGAGAGTCAGTCCTCTTGTACTTAAGTCGGCATTGTGCCTTTTGTATTAAATTCGGATGCAATTTCTGTGTTTCATCGTCAATAAGAAGGTCCAACGGATACAGTAAACCCAAAGTGAAGCATCGGAATCTGAAACTGGACTCACAGGAGAGGTTCAAATCATAGAAATTTAGAGTTTCAGTCCTCTTGTACTTAAGTCGGCATTGTGCCTTTTGTATTAAATTCGGATGCAATTTCTGTGTTTCATCGTCAATAAGAAGGTCCAAGGGATACAGTAAACCTGAAGTGAAGCATCGGAATCTAAAACTGGACTCACAGGAGAGGTTCAAATCATAGTAAGTTAGGGTGTCAGTCCTCTTGTACTTAACTCGGCATTGTGCCTTTTGTATTAAATTCGGATGCAATTTCTGTGTTTCATCGTCAATAAGAAGGTCCAAGGGATACAGTAAACCTTAAGTGAAGCATCGGAAACTAAACCTGGACTCACAGGAGAGGTTCAAATCATAGAAAGTGAGACTGTCAGTCCTCTTGTACGAAAGTCGGCATTGTGCCTCTTGTATTAAATACGGATGCAATTTCTGTGTTTCATCGTCAATAAGAAGGTCCAAGGGATACAGTAAACCTGAAGTGAAGCATCGGAATCTAAAACTGGACTCACAGGAGAGGTTCAAATCATTGTAAGTTAGAGTGTCAGTCCTCTTGTACTTAACTCGGCACTGTGCCTTTTGTATTAAATTCGGATGCAATTTCTGTGTTTCATCGTCAATAAGAGGGTCCAAGGGATACAGTAAACGTGAAGTAAAGCATCGGAATTTAAAACTGGACTCACAGGAGAGGTTCAAATCATAGAAAGTTAGAGTGTCATTCCCCTTGTACTTAAGTCGGCATTGTGCATTTTGTATTAAATTCGGATGCAATCTCTGTGTTTCATCGTCAATAAGAAGGTCCAAGGGATACAGTAAACCCGAAGTGAAGCATCGGAATCTAAAACTGGACTCACAGGAGAGGTTCAAATCATAGATGGTTAGAGTGTCAGTCCTCTTGTACTTCAGTCGGCATTGTGCCTTTTGAATTCAATTCCGATGCAATTTCTATGCTTCATCGTCAATAAGAAGGTCTAAGGTATATAGTAAAAATGAGGTGAAGCATCGGAATCTAAAACTGGACTCACAGGAGAGGTTCAAATCATTGAAAGTTAGAGTGTCAGTCCTCTTGTTTTTAAGTCGGCATTGTGCCTTTTGAATTCAATTCCGATGCAATTTCTATGCTTCATCGTCAATAAGAAGGTCTAAGGTATACAGTAAACCTGAAGTGAAGCATCGGAATCTAAAACTGGACTCACAGGAGAGGTTCAAATCAAAGAAAGTTAGAGTGTCAGTCCTCTTGTACTTAAGTCGGCATTGTGCATTTTGTATTAAATTCGGATGCTATTTCTGTGTTTCATCGTCAATAAGAAGGTCCAAGGGATACAGTAAACCTGAAGTGAAGCATCGAAATCTAAAACTGGACTCACAGGAGACGTTCAAATCATAGAAAGTTAGATTTTCAGTCCTCTTGTACTTAAGTTGGAATTGTGCTTTTTGTATTAAATTCGGATGTAATTTCTGTGTTTTATCGTCAATAAGAAGGTCCAAGGGATACAGTAAACCTTAAGTGAAGCGTCGGAAACTGAAACTGGACTCACAGGAGAGGTTCAAATCATAGAAAGTGAGACTGTCAGTCCTCTTGTACGAAAGTCGGCATTGTGCCTCTTGTATTAAATACGGATGCAATTTCTATGTTTCATCGTCAATAAGGAGGTCCAAGTTATACAGTAAACCTGAAGTGAAGCATCAGAATCTAAAACTGGACTCACAGGAGAAGTTCAAATCATAGGAAGTGACAGTGTCCGTCCTCTTGTACTTAAGTCGGCATTGTGCCTTTTGAATTTAATTCCGATGCAATTTCTGTGCTTTATTGTCAAGAAGATGGTCCAAGGGTTACAGTAAACCTGAAGGGAAGCATCGGAATCTAAAACTGGACTCACAGGAGAGTTTCAAATCATAGAAAGTAAGAGTGTCACTCCGCTTGTACTTAAGTCGGCATTGTGCCTTTTGTATTAAATTCGGATGCAATTTTTGTGTTTCATCGTCAATAAGAAGGTCCAAGGTATACAGTGAACCTGAAGTGTAGCATCGGGATGTAAAACTGGACACACAGGTGAGGTTCAAATCATAGAAAGTTAGAGTGTCAGTCCTCTTGTACTTAAGGCGGCATTGTGCCTTTTGAATTTAATTCCGATGCATTTTCTGTGTTTCATCGTCAATAAGAATGTCCAAGGGATACACTAAACCTGATGTGAAGCATCTGAATCTAAAACTGGATTCACAGGAGGGGTTTAAATCATAGAAAGTTAGTGTGTCAGTCCTCTTGTACTTAAGTCGGCATTGTGCCTTTTGTATTAAATTCGGAAGCAATTTCTGTGTTTCATCGTCAATAAGAAGGTCCAAGGGATACAGTAAACCTGAAGTGAAGCATCGGAAACTAAAACTGGACTCACAGGAGAGGTTCAAACCATAGAAAGTGAGAGTGTCAGTCCTCTTGTATGTAAGTCGGCATTGTGCCTCTTGTATTAAATTCGGATGCAATTTCTGTGTTTCATCGTCCATAAGAAGGTCTAAGGGATACAGTAAACCTGAAGTGAAGCATCAAAATCTAAGACTGGACTCACAGGAGAGGTTCAAATCATAGAAAGATAGAGTGTCAGTGCTCTTGTACTTAAGTCGGCACTGTCATTTTTCCTTAATTTCGGATGCAATTTCTGGGTTTCATCGTCAATAAGAAGGTCCAAGGGATACAGTAAACCTGAAGTGAAGCATCGGAATCTAAAACTGGACTCACAGGAGAGGTTCAAATCATAGTAAGTTAGAGTGTCAGTCCTCTTGTACTTAACTCGGCATTGTGCCTTTTGTATTAAATTCGGATGCAATTTCTGTGTTTCATCGTCAATAAGAGGGTCCAAGGGATACAGTAAACATGAAGTAAAGCATCGGAATCTAAAACTGGACTCACAGGAGAGGTTCAAATCATAGTAAGTTAGAGTCTCATTCCCCTTGTACTTAAGTCGGCATTGTGCATTTTGTATTACATTCGGATGCAATCTCTGTGTTTCATCGTCAATAAGAAGGCCAAGGGATACAGTAAACCTGAAGTGAAGCATCGGAATCTAAAACTGGACTCACAGGAGAGGTTCAAATCATAGATTGTTAGAGTGTCAGTCCTCTTGTACTTCAGTCGGCATTGTGCCTTTTGAATTCAATTCCGATGCAATTTCTATGCTTCATCGTCAATAAGATGGTCTAAGGTATATAGTAAAAATGAAGTGAAGCATCGGAATCTAAAACTGGACTCACAGGAGAGGTTCAAATCATTGAAAGTTAGAGTGTCAGTCCTCTTGTACTTAAGTCGGCATTATGCCTTTTGAATTCAATTCCGATGCAATATCTATGCTTCATCGTCAATAAGAAGGTCTAAGGTATACAGTAAACCTGAAGTGAAGCATCGGAATCTAAAACTGGACTCACAGGAGAGGTTCAAATCAAAGAAAGTTAGAGTGTCAGTCCTCTTGTACTTAAGTCGGCATTGTGCATTTTGTATTATATTCGGATGCTATTTCGGTGTTTCATCGTCAATAAGAAGGTCCAAGGGATACAGTAAACCTGAAGTGAAGCATCGAAATCTAAAACTGGACTCACAGGAGAGGTTCAAATCATAGAAAGTTAGAGTGTCAGTCCTCTTGTACTTAAGTTGGAATTGTGCCTTTTGTATTAAATTCGGATGCAATTTCTGTGTTTCATCGTCAATAAGAATTTCCAAGGGATACAGTAAACCTGAAGTGAAGCATCGGAATCTAAAACTGGACTCACAGGAGAGGTTCAAATCATAGAAAGTTAGAGAGTCAGTCCTCTTGTACTTAAGTCGGCATTGTGCCTTTTGTATTAAATTCAGATGCAATTTCTGTGTTTCATCGTCAATAAGAAGGTCCAACGGATACAGTAAACCCAAAGTGAAGCATCGGAATCTGAAACTGGACTCACAGGAGAGGTTCAAATCATAGAAAGTTAGAGTTTCAGTCCTCTTGTACTTAAGTCGGCATTGTGCCTTTTGTATTAAATTCGGATGCAATTTCTGTGTTTCATCGTCAATAAGATGGTCTAAGGTATATAGTAAAAATGAAGTGAAGCATCGGAATCTAAAACTGGACTCACAGGAGAGGTTCAAATCATTGAAAGTTAGAGTGTCAGTCCTCTTGTACTTAAGTCGGCATTATGCCTTTTGAATTCAATTCCGATGCAATTTCTATGCTTCATCGTCAATAAGAAGGTCCAAGAGATACAGTAAACCTTAAGTGAAGCATCGGAAACTAAAACTGGACTCACAGGAGAGAATCAAATCATAGAAAGTGAGACTGTCAGTCCTCTTGTACGAAAGTCGGCATTGTGCCTCTTGTATTAAATACGGATGCAATTTCTGTGTTTCATCGTCAATAAGAAGGTCCAAGGGATACAGTAAACCTGAAGTGAAGCATCGGAATCTAAAACTGGACTCACAGGAGAGGTTCAAATCATAGTAAGTTAGAGTGTCAGTCCTCTTGTACTTAACTCGGCGCTGTGCCTTTTGTATTAAATTCGGATGCAATTTCTGTGTTTCATCGTCAATAAGAAGGTCCAAGGAATACAGTAAACATGAAGTAAAGCATCGGAATCTAAAACTGGACTCACAGGAGAGGTTCAAATCATATGTAACAACTGAACGGCTTCTGACACTAAATGTAACAATTGTGTTACTCAATGTGACACTTCTGTCACTCAATGTAACTGTGTTTTCTCTTTTGATGCTGTCAATTGTCAGGATGAGCATTCTAAAGCATTCTGTCAGGGTGAAAATATTAAATAAATTAACTTTTCTCTCTTACAACATGTGGGCAGGGTGGGTTCTCCCTTGGCTCGGGTATGAGGTCGAATGAAACATCATTTTACATAAGATAAATTTTATTGAAAGTTTCGTACAACTGTATCTTACTGGGACGTTCTGGTTCGGAGAGCGGCAGCCGTGTCGTTTGCGTAGCCTTCTGCTGCGACAGCGGCGGCGGCGGCGGCGGCGGCGGCGTCTGATTACGCGTAGCGGTGTGTATCTCGTGTCGCCGTCTCGCCCAGCTGACTGGAGACGCGCAGCGCGAGGTGGCCCGTTTAATTATTGCGGGCGACGTCGTGCATCGGATGGTGATACCTTGAATGTGGCGTCCCAGTGTTTCTCTTCTCTAAGCGGCCGCGTGTGTCGTGCGTCGACCAGCGGAGCGGCGCGGCGGTGGAAGGCCAGTGTCCCGAACTCGAACCACGGACTCCCGCTTGCCAGTCTTCGGCTGTCAGGTCTTCATCCCAGCTCACAGGTAACTACTGATGTGAGGCCGTCTCCTTCCCGTCCTCACGAGTCACCCGGGTATGTAAAAACCAGACTTCCAATACCTTTTAACTTCTGTCTTCTGGCGCCGCGGCTGCTGCTTGCTATTCCATTACAGCGGCGGACTTGGTGCGTCTGTGCATGATGCAGTCTCTTCTTGCATGACGGTCTTCAGCACCGAAACTGACTGAAAACTACTGCTACTCTTCTTTTCTTCCTTCGTCTCTCGTCTTCGTCTCCGTCTGTCTTCATCTGTCTTCATCTGTTGGGCCCACCGCGTCTCGCGTATTTATTCACTTCAGTTCACTGGGGGTGAACGACTTCACGGCCATTGCCTCTTCTGTCACGTTGAAAAGCTTCTCGAAGAATCTTCTTGACCTCGGTCATTGGCTCTTGGAATATAGGCGGTGGCCTCTGATCGCATGTGACGACTGAGAAACACGTGAGCCGGTCATTGCCTCTTCCGTCACGTTGAAAAGCTTCTCGAAGAATCTTCTTAACGTCGGTCATTGGCTCTTGGAATGTAGGCGAGGGCCTTTGCTCACATGCGACAACTGAGAACACGTGAGCCGGTCGGGCGATGCCCTGACGGCTGAATCGACAGCGCCCGCTTATGTGGAACTCGCTGACTCCACGGTCATTGTTTCTTCTGTTCTGCCCGCTGAATGCCAGTATGTAACTCTCTAAACTAAACCAAGTTTTCCATTTATATTCTAATTTCTAGTTCACTTTGATTTCACTAATTTATTTACTTAAGTACCACTCAACATTCCTCCACCCTTCGGAGAAATTCGCCCTCGAATTTACCACTCAACATTCCTCCACTCTTCACACGGCAAAAGCACAAACACTGAAAACTCTCGACTTAGAAGATTACACACGCTTCACATTAAGTATGTGGAAAATACTTTATCACTTTACAAAAGCACTGTACGGTCATGAATCACATAGTTCTTACATAAATGGTTGTAATAAGTGTAACAAATCTTGATGACAATGAATACACAAAAAATATATTGTGCACTTAGAAAATTACAGAGCAACAGCTGTTTAATCTACCCTATACTAATGCAAGAATATCTATTCTACAGTATTGTTTATGTTAACAAGAGACTGTTTAATAAAGAATGAAGTACAATAAACAAAATTAATACATTAATGCTCAAAAGTAACTACTGAAGTACATCAGTTAAGAGTGTGGTATGCAGTTAACAGGGATTTGATCAAGTGTCATATTATGATTTGGCTTATTTTTTCGTCTTATATAAAAGGAAACTGTACAAAGCAGAAACACCAACACAAAGGTTCCAGATATACCCGTTCCTAGCATTATAATTTTAGTTTTGTGTTCACCTTTTAATTTTATGACATGTTGCATCATAACATTGGCATCAATTTTGCCTTGCTGCGAGTTTTTTAACATATCTAATGACTTCAGAAGGGAACTGTCAAGGGAGTCATTGAGGTTGGACAGGTTTTGTGTAGGAAATGCTTGCATGGCGTTTTCTGAAAAAAGCAAACAACATGGTTATGAACCTACCAACCTAGTAAAAACAAAAACAAAGAAAAGAAGGAATACATTGTTAACTACAAGATCTGCATGTTTCTACGTTCAACTTTTCTTTCTTAAAAAATAAACCATTATAATTTATTAATTATTTACATTTGTATACTGTCCATAGTCTACTAAGATTCAACTAGGACATTCGCACCCTTGAACGAAGATTGTATGGTGCCATGTCTGTATGTTGTGCTGGCGTGGCCACTCTTTTTCCTTTACGGGAACTTCCTCCACCCTTCGGAAAAGCAGACACTACTGTTGAAGGAATTACATCTGGAGCGCCCTTAAAAGGTTTTAAACGACTTGCATGGACAATGGTAGTTCGGGTGGGCAGTTGCAATTTAACGTTGACTGGTGACGTGATCTCAATAATTTGATAAGGACCTCTGTAGTTTGTTACAAATTTCTTCGTTTTTCCTTTAGCTATGTAAGGAGTTGAAAGCATAACCCACTGACCGATTTTGTAATTTGGATATTTAGCTTGGGTATTACCTAATCTTTCCTGTCGTTCCAAAGCCTTTGTATTAGATTTTTGAACCTTTTTCCATACCTCCTTCATCATTCGACTGAAATCTCTTACTGTTTCTCCGACTTTTCCGTTTTTCTGCCTGATTACATCAAAAGGGGACGGCATTTTTTTCCCATAGACCACTTCATAAGGTGACATGCCAGTTGCTTCATGCGTTTTGGCGTTGTATACCGACACGATTATTGGTAAATACGTATCCCAATTAGAATGTTGTTCGTTAATATAATAACTAAGCATCTTGCCAATTGTCCGATGAACTCTTTCTGTGCGCCCGTTGCACTGAGGGTGTAACGGAGTTGTGCGTAATTTGCGTATTTTTAATAAGTGGCATAGCTGTTTCATTAATTCAGACATAAAATTAGATCCCTGATCTGTGATAATAGCTTCAGGTACGCCAAATTTAAGTATCCAGTTGTTAACTAAAGCTTGGGCAACTGTATTTGCTTGCTGATCTGGGAGACTCACCATAGCTAGATAGCGTGAAAAGTGATCTATAATTGTAAGGACATACTTATTACCAGCAGGTGTTTTATGAAATGGCCCGTAGAGATCGACTCCGCAGATTTGAAATGGACATGAAGCCTCGGGGAGCTTCTGTAAGGGTATTTTTGAACGAGAAAGTTCAGCTCGTTGTGCGCACGCAATGCAATTACGAACGTACTGCGCAACATCCTGCTTTCTGGTTTGCCACCAAAATCGCTCTGCTACTCGTCTTTCGGTTGTCCGCTGTCCACCGTGTCCTGCAAGGATATGATCGTGGGCCTCTGCCATTATTTCTTGTCTAAGGTGTTGGGGAACAACAATTCGCGGTCCAAGTTTTGTTTTACGGCATAATACACCATCTTCAAAGCAAAATTGTTTTTGAGTTGCGTATTTTTTACATTCTGTATCCTCATCTTGTGCCTTTCTCCAATCCTCAGTATCTCGGCCCGTTGCTTCCAAAAGTGCTATTATCCGACTTAGGCAATCTGCATTCGTGTGTTTTTTGCCTGGTTTATGGATAACTTCGAAATCCATTTCGGAAAGACATAGGGCCCAACGGGTAAGACGACTAGATGGATCCTTTAATCCAAGCAACCATTTTAAAGCTGCGTGGTCTCTAATGACCTTGAATTTTCTACCATACAAGTAGCATTTAAAGTATTTGATACCATAAATGACACTTAACAATTCTTTCTCCGTTGTGGAATAATTTCTTTCTGCCGTTGTTAGTTGTCTCGAAGCATAGGCTATGGGGTGTTCCGCGCCATCAATATTCTGACTCAAAACAACTCCTACTGAATGACCACTTGCGTCACAGGATAAAATAAATTCTTTGTTATAATCTGGGTAGGCTAATATTGGACTGTGTGTTAACTTATCTTTAAGGGTTTGAAATGCTGATTCACAATCTTCAGACCAATGAAATTTTGCACTTCCTTAACGCGTTGTGGTGTTGGGAAGTCCTTAACTGCCGAAATTAATCGAGGATCTGTTTTAATTCCTTTTTCACTAATGACATGCCCTAGGTATGTAACCTCTGTCAATGCAAAACTACATTTTTCCATATTTAATGTTAATTTAGCTTTTCTAAGTCTCTGAAAAACATTACGCAGACGCACAGCATGTTCATTAATGTCTTTGGAGAATACAATAATATCGTCTAGATATACACAACATTGCTGAGTTTTGAGTCCTCGCAATACTCCATCGAGTAGTCTTTGAAAAGTTGCTGGTGCATTCTTCAAACCGAAAGGCATTCTTTTAAATTGCCAGTGGCCTCCAGGGGTAGAAAATGCTGTTTTATGCCTATCTTCAGGTGCAACTTCCAATTGATGATATCCGCTACGTAAATCGATTGTTGAAAAGTATTTACTGTTACCCAAACTGTCAATGATATCTGTAATGTTTGGAAGAGGATAAACATCTGAGATAGTTTGTTTGTTAAGGTGTCTGTAGTCACAACAAAATCTATATCGTTTCGTACCGTCGGGAGACTTCTTTGGAATAATTACAATATTTGAATTATAAGGCGAATCAGAATATTCTATAATTCCATCTTTTAGATGCTGTTCTATAAATTCATCCAGTACTGGCTGTAAGTGATGCGCAACTCTATAAGGCTTCCTATAAACTGGGGGGCTATTTCCTGTTGGGATCCTATGCTGTGTGATGTCTGTTGCTGGCAATGGACCTTCTGCATTAAATAAATCTTGGAACTCAACTAAAACTGCTTCTATCGTGTCTCTATCATTTCCTTTCAAATGCTCAATCTTCTGGCGCAATGCGGTTTTATAGGCGTCTGGTTTCTGACCATCATTAATATCTGACCAAATGAAATCTTCTTCTTCAAAAGTACTGACTGTAGCTACCAATATTCCCTTATGCAACTCTTTGTCCTCCACTCCGAAATTGTCAATATGTACCGGTACTTTTCTTTCTCCCTCAACGTCTTGAACCCGTACAACACTCCTACGTACAAAACAATGTGATACATCTAATTCCTCATTTTCCTCTAAAGGCTCTATTAGACACACTGTATCTGTAGGTACTTCGTGGTCAACGGTCATCCAGAGAAGTTTTCCTGAGCCAGATGGTATCTGATCCCGCGAATCAACCTTCAAGGACGTTGCACGCAGTATAGTCGATTTCGCCTTCCGGTTAGGGAAATCTTGCGGCAGAGGGCCCTTTGCAGCGGTGTCACCTAGCTGAAACACTATTCCGCTAAGTTCTACAGTTTGCTGTCTGAGGTCGAT
The DNA here is from genome assembly GCF_021461395.2 of Schistocerca americana. Lineage (NCBI taxonomy): Eukaryota > Metazoa > Arthropoda > Insecta > Orthoptera > Acrididae > Schistocerca > Schistocerca americana. Next base: position 58,036,292 of record NC_060122.1, read on the forward strand.
TTTAGCGTGATGTTTATTCAGGAAATCCAACCCTAGGATCGCGTCGTACCCGTCAGTTACCTTTGTTACCACTTCTACATCTTCCTGAAATTGTACACCGTGAATATAGAAAATCAATGATGTACATCCTAATGACTTCACTGTACCTCCTCCTACTCCACTCAATCTATACCTTGGAGGGTCATATTTCTTTTCTCCCATACATTCATTACTTACTATTGATACGTTTGCGCCTGTATCCACCAGTATCTTTGCCTCTTTATCCTGTATGGTAGCAGATAACCAGCATTCCGCCTTCACATTCGCCTTAATGGCATGAAATTTTATTGGGAACGCCTGGCGGCGGCTCCGACATTCCCGTTTGAGTTTAACTGATTTCTATTTCCAAAAACTTTCTTAGACCTGCATTCCTTGAATGTGTGACCTATTCTTTGACAATTAGTGCATTGAGGTTGTCTGCAGTTTTTTGCTATATGTCCCTGTCGATCGCACCTAAAACATCGTACTCCTGCTGAAAATATATTTCGCTTCTCCTTGTATCTGGTGGCAATGTCAATTTCTTCAAAAGCTGTCGCCACAGATACAGCTTCTGCTAAATTTTTAGGAAACTCTGCCCTGACACGACGGGACGTTTCAGGAGGTAACCCACGTAAAAATGTATCCAGAGCTCTATCTTCTGCCTCTTGTAAAATAACTTTATTTGCTTCATCACTAGTTGTCAACTGATAGGTGTTAATATTAACTTTTCTAATCCTATCTACAAAGCTTTCTAACGACTCGTTTTGCCTCTGAGTGATAGTGTGTAATTTTTCCCTATAAAATCTACAGCTGTTCTGTTTTTGAAAACGTTTAAGCAATCTTTTCTTCAATTCCTCAAATGTTGGAGCATTCCGTAATTCTTCATGGTATAAGACGTGTGCTTTAGCCTCTCCTGTCAATCTTAACTTTGTCATTTGTAAGAGCTGTTCATCTGACCATGATCCTAACTTTGCAGCTGCTACTAAATCATCAAAAAAGGCTGTTATGTCCTCGCCAGGTTTACCTGAAAAAGGAGTTACTAAGGCTGCTGCTGAGGAATCTAGGGTGGGAGGGGTTGAACTGGTTTGCCTAACCTCACTCAACTGTTTAAATAATGCATTATTATCATTTTTAAGCTGTGCTATCTGATTAACTAAGCTCTGAATAGCTTCATCAGTAGAAACCGCTTGTGGTGCTGACTCTGACTTTGTACGATTTCGTGTCATCATTTTACAAACTGTTAGTTACACAATCTTCCTATACTGAATTTAAAAGATGTTTAAATATTTCCGACAAACTCTTAAAATCATGAGAGAAAATACACTTCTAAATAAAGAAAATATTACGACTGCTATGCAAACCTCTATCCCTTCACACATTAAAAAATACTAACTGGGAACCTTTAGTGACTGTCATTCACACCTCATATTGAGCCAAGGGTTTTTTCTCTGACACCAAATGTAACAACTTTAACGGCTTCTGACACTAAATGTAACAATTGTGTTACTCAATGTGACACTTCTGTCACTCAATGTAACTGTGTTTTCTCTTTTGATGCTGTCAATTGTCAGGATGAGCATTCTAAAGCATTCTGTCAGGGTGAAAATATTAAATAAATTAACTTTTCTCTCTTACAACATGTGGGCAGGGTGGGTTCTCCCTTGGCTCGGGTATGAGGTCGAATGAAACATCATTTTACATAAGATAAATTTTATTGAAAGTTTCGTACAACTGTATCTTACTGGGACGTTCTGGTTCGGAGAGCGGCAGCCGTGTCGTTTGCGTAGCCTTCTGCTGCGACAGCGGCGGCGGCGGCGGCGGCGGCGGCGTCTGATTACGCGTAGCGGTGTGTATCTCGTGTCGCCGTCTCGCCCAGCTGACTGGAGACGCGCAGCGCGAGGTGGCCCGTTTAATTATTGCGGGCGACGTCGTGCATCGGATGGTGATACCTTGAATGTGGCGTCCCAGTGTTTCTCTTCTCTAAGCGGCCGCGTGTGTCGTGCGTCGACCAGCGGAGCGGCGCGGCGGTGGAAGGCCAGTGTCCCGAACTCGAACCACGGACTCCCGCTTGCCAGTCTTCGGCTGTCAGGTCTTCATCCCAGCTCACAGGTAACTACTGATGTGAGGCCGTCTCCTTCCCGTCCTCACGAGTCACCCGGGTATGTAAAAACCAGACTTCCAATACCTTTTAACTTCTGTCTTCTGGCGCCGCGGCTGCTGCTTGCTATTCCATTACAGCGGCGGACTTGGTGCGTCTGTGCATGATGCAGTCTCTTCTTGCATGACGGTCTTCAGCACCGAAACTGACTGAAAACTACTGCTACTCTTCTTTTCTTCCTTCGTCTCTCGTCTTCGTCTCCGTCTGTCTTCATCTGTCTTCATCTGTTGGGCCCACCGCGTCTCGCGTATTTATTCACTTCAGTTCACTGGGGGTGAACGACTTCACGGCCATTGCCTCTTCTGTCACGTTGAAAAGCTTCTCGAAGAATCTTCTTGACCTCGGTCATTGGCTCTTGGAATATAGGCGGTGGCCTCTGATCGCATGTGACGACTGAGAAACACGTGAGCCGGTCATTGCCTCTTCCGTCACGTTGAAAAGCTTCTCGAAGAATCTTCTTAACGTCGGTCATTGGCTCTTGGAATGTAGGCGAGGGCCTTTGCTCACATGCGACAACTGAGAACACGTGAGCCGGTCGGGCGATGCCCTGACGGCTGAATCGACAGCGCCCGCTTATGTGGAACTCGCTGACTCCACGGTCATTGTTTCTTCTGTTCTGCCCGCTGAATGCCAGTATGTAACTCTCTAAACTAAACCAAGTTTTCCATTTATATTCTAATTTCTAGTTCACTTTGATTTCACTAATTTATTTACTTAAGTACCACTCAACACATAGAAAGTTAGAGTGTCATTCCCCTTGTACTTAAGTCGGCATTGTGCATTTTGTATTAAATTCGGATGCAATCTCTGTGTTTCATCGTCAATAAGAAGGTCCAAGGGATACAGTAAACCCGAAGTGAAGCATCGGAATCTAAAACTGGACTCACAGGAGAGGTTCAAATCATAGATGGTTAGAGTGTCAGTCCTCTTGTACTTCAGTCGGCATTGTGCCTTTTGAATTCAATTCCGATGCAATTTCTATGCTTCATCGTCAATAAGAAGGTCCAACGGATACAGTAAACCCAAAGTGAAGCATCGGAATCTGAAACTGGACTCACAGGAGAGGTTCAAATCATAGAAAGTTAGAGTTTCAGTCCTCTTGTACTTAAGTTGGAATTGTGCTTTTTGTATTAAATTCGGATGTAATTTCTGTGTTTTATCGTCAATAAGAAGGTCCAAGGGATACAGTAAACCTTAAGTGAAGCGTCGGAAACTGAAACTGGACTCACAGGAGAGGTTCAAATCTTAGAAAGTGAGACTGTCAGTCCTCTTGTACGAAAGTCGGCATTGTGCCTCTTGTATTAAATACGGATGCAATTTCTGTGTTTCATCGTCAATAAGAAGGTCCAAGGGATACAGTAAACCTGAAGTGAAGCATCGGAATCTAAAACTGGACTCACAGGAGAGGTTCAAATCATAGTAAGTTAGAGTGTCAGTCCTCTTGTACTTAACTCGGCACTGTGCCTTTTGTATTAAATTCGGATGCAATTTCTGTGTTTCATCGTCAATAAGAGGGTCCAAGGAATACAGTAAACATGAAGTAAAGCATCGGAATCTAAAACTGGACTCACAGGAGAGGTTCAAATCATAGAAAGTTAGAGTGTCATTCCCCTTGTACTTAAGTCGGCATTGTGCATTTTGTATTAAATTCGGATGCAATCTCTGTGTTTCATCGTCAATAAGAAGGTCCAAGGGATACAGTAAACCCGAAGTGAAGCATCGGAATCTAAAACTGGACTCACTGGAGAGGTTCAAATCATAGATGGTTAGAGTGTCAGTCCTCTTGTACTTCAGTCGGCATTGTGCCTTTTGAATTCAATTCCGATGCAATTTCTATGCTTCATCGTCAATAAGAAGGTCTAAGGTATATAGTAAAAATGAGGTGAAGCATCGGAATCTAAAACTGGACTCACAGGAGATGTTCAAATCATTGAAAGTTAGAGTGTCAGTCCTCTTGTTTTTAAGTCGGCATTGTGCCTTTTGAATTCAATTCCGATGCAATTTCTATGCTTCATCGTCAATAAGAAGGTCTAAGGTATACAGTAAACCTGAAGTGAAGCATCGGAATCTAAAACTGGACTCACAGGAGAGGTTCAAATCAAAGAAAGTTAGAGTGTCAGTCCTCTTCTACTTAAGTCGGCATTGTGCATTTTGTATTAAATTCGGATGCTATTTCTGTGTTTCATCGTCAATAAGAAGGTCCAAGGGATACAGTAAACCTGAAGTGAAGCATCGAAATCTAAAACTGGACTCACAGGAGACGTTCAAATCATAGAAAGTTAGATTTTCAGTCCTCTTGTACTTAAGTTGGAATTGTGCTTTTTGTATTAAATTCGGATGTAATTTCTGTGTTTTATCGTCAATAAGAAGGTCCAAGGGATACAGTAAACCTTAAGTGAAGCGTCGGAAACTGAAACTGGACTCACAGGAGAGGTTCAAATCATAGAAAGTGAGACTGTCAGTCCTCTTGTACGAAAGTCGGCATTGTGCCTCTTGTATTAAATACGGATGCAATTTCTATGTTTCATCGTCAATAAGGAGGTCCAAGTTATACAGTAAACCTGAAGTGAAGCATCAGAATCTAAAACTGGACTCACAGGAGAAGTTCAAATCATAGGAAGTGACAGTGTCCGTCCTCTTGTACTTAAGTCGGCATTGTGCCTTTTGAATTTAATTCCGATGCAATTTCTGTGCTTTATTGTCAAGAAGATGGTCCAAGGGTTACAGTAAACCTGAAGGGAAGCATCGGAATCTAAAACTGGACTCACAGGAGAGTTTCAAATCATAGAAAGTAAGAGTGTCACTCCGCTTGTACTTAAGTCGGCATTGTGCCTTTTGTATTAAATTCGGATGCAATTTTTGTGTTTCATCGTCAATAAGAAGGTCCAAGGTATACAGTGAACCTGAAGTGTAGCATCGGGATGTAAAACTGGACACACAGGTGAGGTTCAAATCATAGAAAGTTTGAGTGTCAGTCCTCTTGTACTTAAGGCGGCATTGTGCCTTTTGAATTTAATTCCGATGCATTTTCTGTGTTTCATCGTCAATAAGAATGTCCAAGGGATACACTAAACCTGATGTGAAGCATCTGAATCTAAAACTGGATTCACAGGAGGGGTTTAAATCATAGAAAGTTAGTGTGTCAGTCCTCTTGTACTTAAGTCGGCATTGTGCCTTTTGTATTAAATTCGGAAGCAATTTCTGTGTTTCATCGTCAATAAGAAGGTCCAAGGGATACAGTAAACCTGAAGTGAAGCATCGGAAACTAAAACTGGACTCACAGGAGAGGTTCAAACCATAGAAAGTGAGAGTGTCAGTCCTCTTGTATGTAAGTCGGCATTGTGCCTCTTGTATTAAATTCGGATGCAATTTCTGTGTTTCATCGTCCATAAGAAGGTCTAAGGGATACAGTAAACCTGAAGTGAAGCATCAAAATCTAAAACTGGACTCACAGGAGAGGTTCAAATCATAGAAAGATAGAGTGTCAGTGCTCTTGTACTTAAGTCGGCACTGTCATTTTTCCTTAATTTCGGATGCAATTTCTGTGTTTCATCGTCAATAAGAAGGTCCAAGGGATACAGTAAACCTGAAGTGAAGCATCGGAATCTAAAACTGGACTCACAGGAGAGGTTCAAATCATAGTAAGTTAGAGGTCAGTCCTCTTGTACTTAACTCGGCATTGTGCCTTTTGTATTAAATTCGGATGCAATTTCTGTGTTTCATCGTCAATAAGAGGGTCCAAGGGATACAGTAAACATGAAGTAAAGCATCGGAATCTAAAACTGGACTCACAGGAGAGGTTCAAATCATAGTAAGTTAGAGTGTCATTCCCCTTGTACTTAAGTCGGCATTGTGCATTTTGTATTAAATTCGGATGCAATCTCTGTGTTTCATCGTCAATAAGAAGGCCAAGGGATACAGTAAACCTGAAGTGAAGCATCGGAATCTAAAACTGGACTCACAGGAGAGGTTCAAATCATAGATAGTTAGAGTGTCAGTCCTCTTGTACTTCAGTCGGCATTGTGCCTTTTGAATTCAATTCCGATGCAATTTCTATGCTTCATCGTCAATAAGATGGTCTAAGGTATATAGTAAAAATGAAGTGAAGCATCGGAATCTAAAACTGGACTCACAGGAGAGGTTCAAATCATTGAAAGTTAGAGTGTCAGTCCTCTTGTACTTAAGTCGGCATTATGCCTTTTGAATTCAATTCCGATGCAATTTCTATGCTTCATCGTCAATAAGAAGGTCTAAGGTATACAGTAAACCTGAAGTGAAGCATCGGAATCTAAAACTGGACTCACAGGAGAGGTTCAAATCAAAGAAAGTGAGAGTGTCAGTCCTCTTGTACTTAAGTCGGCATTGTGCATTTTGTATTATATTCGGATGCTATTTCTGTGTTTCATCGTCAATAAGAAGGTCCAAGGCATACAGTAAACCTGAAGTGAAGCATCGAAATCTAAAACTGGACTCACAGGAGAGGTTCAAATCATAGAAAGTTAGAGTGTCAGTCCTCTTGTACTTAAGTTGGAATTGTGCCTTTTGTATTAAATTCGGATGCAATTTCTGTGTTTCATCGTCAATAAGAATTTCCAAGGGATACAGTAAACCTGAAGTGAAGCATCGGAATCTAAAACTGGACTCACAGGAGAGGTTCAAATCATAGAAAGTTAGAGAGTCAGTCCTCTTGTACTTAAGTCGGCATTGTGCCTTTTGTATTAAATTCAGATGCAATTTCTGTGTTTCATCGTCAATAAGAAGGTCCAACGGATACAGTAAACCCAAAGTGAAGCATCGGAATCTGAAACTGGACTCACAGGAGAGGTTCAAATCATAGAAATTTAGAGTTTCAGTCCTCTTGTACTTAAGTCGGCATTGTGCCCTTTGTATTAAATTCGGATGCAATTTCTGTGTTTCATCGTCAATAAGAAGGTCCAAGGGATACAGTAAACCTTAAGTGAAGCATCGGAAACTAAAACTGGACTCACAGGAGAGGTTCAAATCATAGAAAGTGAGACTGTCAGTCCTCTTGTACGAAAGTCGGCATTGTGCCTCTTGTATTAAATACGGATGCAATTTCTGTGTTTCATCGTCAATAAGAAGGTCCAAGTTATACAGTAAACCTGAAGTGAAGCATCAGAATCTAAAACTGGACTCACAGGAGAAGTTCAAATCATAGGAAGTGACAGTGTCCGTCCTCTTGTACTTAAGTCGGCATTGTGCCTTTTGAATTTAATTCCGATGCAATTTCTGTGCTTTATTGTCAAGAAGATGGTCCAAGGGTTACAGTAAACCTGAAGGGAAGCATCGGAATCTAAAACTGGACTCACAGGAGAGTTTCAAATCATAGAAAGTAAGAGTGTCACTCCGCTTGTACTTAAGTCGGCATTGTGCCTTTTGTATTAAATTCGGATGCAATTTTTGTGTTTCATCGTCAATAAGAAGGTCCAAGGTATACAGTGAACCTGAAGTGTAGCATCGGGATGTAAAACTGGACACACAGGTGAGGTTCAAATCATAGAAAGTTTGAGTGTCAGTCCTCTTGTACTTAAGGCGGCATTGTGCCTTTTGAATTTAATTCCGATGCATTTTCTGTGTTTCATCGTCAATAAGAATGTCCAAGGGATACACTAAACCTGATGTGAAGCATCTGAATCTAAAACTGGATTCACAGGAGGGGTTTAAATCATAGAAAGTTAGTGTGTCAGTCCTCTTGTACTTAAGTCGGCATTGTGCCTTTTGTATTAAATTCGGAAGCAATTTCTGTGTTTCATCGTCAATAAGAAGGTCCAAGGGATACAGTAAACCTGAAGTGAAGCATCGGAAACTAAAACTGGACTCACAGGAGAGGTTCAAACCATAGAAAGTGAGAGTGTCAGTCCTCTTGTATGTAAGTCGGCATTGTGCCTCTTGTATTAAATTCGGATGCAATTTCTGTGTTTCATCGTCCATAAGAAGGTCTAAGGGATACAGTAAACCTGAAGTGAAGCATCAAAATCTAAAACTGGACTCACAGGAGAGGTTCAAATCATAGAAAGATAGAGTGTCAGTGCTCTTGTACTTAAGTCGGCACTGTCATTTTTCCTTAATTTCGGATGCAATTTCTGTGTTTCATCGTCAATAAGAAGGTCCAAGGGATACAGTAAACCTGAAGTGAAGCATCGGAATCTAAAACTGGACTCACAGGAGAGGTTCAAATCATAGTAAGTTAGAGGTCAGTCCTCTTGTACTTAACTCGGCATTGTGCCTTTTGTATTAAATTCGGATGCAATTTCTGTGTTTCATCGTCAATAAGAGGGTCCAAGGGATACAGTAAACATGAAGTAAAGCATCGGAATCTAAAACTGGACTCACAGGAGAGGTTCAAATCATAGTAAGTTAGAGTGTCATTCCCCTTGTACTTAAGTCGGCATTGTGCATTTTGTATTAAATTCGGATGCAATCTCTGTGTTTCATCGTCAATAAGAAGGCCAAGGGATACAGTAAACCTGAAGTGAAGCATCGGAATCTAAAACTGGACTCACAGGAGAGGTTCAAATCATAGATAGTTAGAGTGTCAGTCCTCTTGTACTTCAGTCGGCATTGTGCCTTTTGAATTCAATTCCGATGCAATTTCTATGCTTCTTCGTCAATAAGATGGTCTAAGGTATATAGTGAAAATGAAGTGAAGCATCGGAATCTAAAACTGGACTCACAGGAGAGGTTCAAATCATTGAAAGTTAGAGTGTCAGTCCTCTTGTACTTAAGTCGGCATTATGCCTTTTGAATTCAATTCCAATGCAATTTCTATGCTTCATCGTCAATAAGAAGGTCTAAGGTATACAGTAAACCTGAAGTGAAGCATCGGAATCTAAAACTGGACTCACAGGAGAGGTTCAAATCAAAGAAAGTTAGAGTGTCAGTCCTCTTGTACTTAAGTCGGCATTGTGCATTTTGTATTATATTCGGATGCTATTTCTGTGTTTCATCGTCAATAAGAAGGTCCAAGGCATACAGTAAACCTGAAGTGAAGCATCGAAATCTAAAACTGGACTCACAGGAGAGGTTCAAATCATAGAAAGTTAGAGTGTCAGTCCTCTTGTAATTAAGTTGGAATTGTGCCTTTTGTATTAAATTCGGATGCAATTTCTGTGTTTCATCGTCAATAAGAATTTCCAAGGGATACAGTAAACCTGAAGTGAAGCATCGGAATCTAAAACTGGACTCACAGGAGAGGTTCAAATCATAGAAAGTTAGAGAGTCAGTCCTCTTGTACTTAAGTCGGCATTGTGCCTTTTGTATTAAATTCAGATGCAATTTCTGTGTTTCATCGTCAATAAGAAGGTCCAACGGATACAGTAAACCCAAAGTGAAGCATCGGAATCTGAAACTGGACTCACAGGAGAGGTTCAAATCATAGAAATTTAGAGTTTCAGTCCTCTTGTACTTAAGTCGGCATTGTGCCCTTTGTATTAAATTCAAATGCAATTTCTGTGTTTCATCGTCAATAAGAAGGTCCAAGGGATACAGTAAACCTTAAGTGAAGCATCGGAAACTAAAACTGGACTCACAGGAGAGGTTCAAATCATAGAAAGTGAGACTGTCAGTCCTCTTGTACGAAAGTCGGCATTGTGCCTCTTGTATTAAATACGGATGCAATTTCTGTGTTTCATCGTCAATAAGAAGGTCCAAGGTATACAGTAAACCTGAAGTGAAGCATCAGAATCTAAAACTGGACTCACAGAAGAAGTTCAAATCATAGGAAGTGAGAGTGTCCGTCCTCTTGTACTTAAGTCGGCATTGTGCCTTTTGAATTTAATTCCGATGCAATTTCTGTGCCTTATTGTCAAGAGGATGGTCCAAGGGTTACAGTAAACCTGAAGTGAAGCATCGGAATCTAAAACTGGACTCTCAGGAGAGGTTCAAATCATAGAAAGATAGAGTGTCAGTGCTCTTGTACTTAAGTCGGCACTGTCATTTTTCCTTAATTTCGGATGCAATTTCTGTGTTTCATCGTTAATAAGAAGGTCCAAGGGATACAGTAAACCTGAAGTGAAGCATCGAAATCTAAAACTGGACTCACAGGAGAGGTTCAAATCATAGAAAGTTAGAGTGTCAGTCCTCTTGTACTTAAGTTGGAATTGTGCCTTTTGTATTAAATTCGGATGCAATTTCTGTGTTTCATCGTCAATAAGAATTTCCAACGGATACAGTAAACCTGAAGTGAAGCATCGGAATCTAAAACTGGACTCACAGGAGAGGTTCAAATCATAGAAAGTTAGAGAGTCAGTCCTCTTGTACTTAAGTCGGCATTGTGCCTTTTGTATTAAATTCGGATGCAATTTCTGTGTTTCACCGTCAATAAGAAGGTCCAACGGATACAGTAAACCCAAAGTGAAGCATCGAAATCTGAAACTGGACTCACAGGAGAGGTTCAAATCATAGAAAGTTAGAGTTTCAGTCCTCTTGTGCTTAAGTCGGCATTGTGCCTTTTGTATTAAATTCGGATGCAATTTCTGTGTTTCATCGTCAATAAGAAGGTCCAAGGGATACAGTAAACTTTAAGTGAAGCATCGGAAACTAAAACTGGACTCACAGGAGAGGTTCAAATCATAGAAAGTGAGACTGTCAGTCCTCTTGTACGAAAGTCGGCATTGTGCCTTTTGTATTAAATTCCGATGCAATTTCTGTGCTTTATTGTCAAGAGGATGGTCCAAGGGTTACAGTAAACCTGAGGTGAAGCATCGGAATCTAAAACTGGACTCACAGGAGAGGTTCAAATCATAGAAAGATAGAGTGTCAGTGCTCTTGTACTTAAGTCGGCACTGTCATTTTTCTTAATTTCGGATGCAATTTCTGTGTTTCATCGTCAATAAGAAGGTCCAAGGGATACAGTAAACCTGAAGTGAAGCATCGGAATCTAAAACTGGACTCACAGGAGAGGTTCAAATCATAGATAGTTAGAGTGTCAGTCCTCTTGTACTTAAGTCGGCATTATGCCTTTTGTATTATATTCGGATACTATTTCTGTGTTTCATCGTCAATAAGGAGGTCCAAGGGATACAGTAAACCTAAAGTGAAGCATCGAAATCTAAAACTGGACTGACAGGAGAGGTTCAAATCATAGAAAGTTAGAGTGTCAGTCCTCTTGTACGTAAGTTGGAATTGTGCCTTTTGTATTAAATTCGGATGCAATTTCTGTGTTTCATCGTCAATAAGAATTTCCAAGGGATACAGTAAACCTGAAGTGAAGCATCGGAATCTAAAACTGGACTCACAGGAGAGGTTCAAATCACAGAAAGTTAGAGAGTCAGTCCTCTTGTACTTAAGTCGGCATTGTGCCTTTTGTATTAAATTCGGATGCAATTTCTGTGTTTCATCGTCAATAAGAAGGTCCAACGGATACAGTAAACCCAAAGTGAAGCATCGGAATCTGAAACTGGACTCACAGGAGAGGTTCAAATCATAGAAAGTTAGAGTTTCAGTCCTCTTGTACTTAAGTCGGCATTGTGCCTTTTGTATTAAATTCGGATGCAATTTCTGTGTTTCATCGTCAATAAGAAGGTCCAAGGGATACAGTAAATCTTAAGTGAAGCATCGGAAACTAAAACTGGACTCACAGGAGAGGTTCAAATCATAGAAAGTGAGACTGTCAGTCCTCTTGTACGAAAGTCGGCATTGTGCCTCTTGTATTAAATACGGATGCAATTTCTGTGTTTCATCGTCAATAAGAAGGTCCAAGGTATACAGTAAACCTGAAGTGAAGCATCAGAATATAAAACTGGACTCACAGGAGAAGTTCAAATCATAGGAAGTGAGAGTGTCCGTCCTCTTGTACTTAAGTCGGCATTGTGCCTTTTGAATTTAATTCCGATGCACTTTCTGTGCTTTATTGTCAAGAGGATGGTCCAAGGGTTACAGTAAACCTGAAGTGAAGGATCGGAATCTAAAACTGGACTCACAGGAGACTTTCAAATCATAGAAAGTTAGAGTGTCACTCCGCTTGTACTTAAGTCGGCATTGTGCCTTTTGTATTAAATTCGGATGCAATTTTTGTGTTTCATCGTCAATAAGAAGGACCAAGGTATACAGTGACCCTGAAGTGTAGCATCGGGATGTAAAACTGGACACACAGGTGAGGTTCAAATCATAGAAAGTTAGAGTGTCAGTCCTCTTGTACTTAAGTCGGCATTGTGCCTTTAGTATTAAATTTGGAAGCAATTTCTGTGTTTCATCGTCAATAAGAAGGTCCAAGGGATACAGTAAACCTGAAGTGAAGCATCGGAAACTAAAACTGGACTCACAGGAGAGGTTCAACCAATAGAAAGTGAGAGTGTCAGTCCTCTTGTATGTAAGTCGGCATTGTGCCTCTTGTATTAAATTCGGATGCAATTTCTGTCTTTCATCGTCAATAAGAAGGTCCAAGGGATACAGTAAACCTGAAGTTAAGCATCGGAATCTAAAACTGGACTCACAGGAGAGGTTCAAAACATGGAAAGTTAGAGTGTCATTCCCCTTGTACTTAAGTCGGCATTGTGCATTTTGTATATAATTCCGATGCATTTTCTGTGTTTCATCGTCAATAAGAATGTCCAAGGGATACAGTAAACCTGAAGTGAAGCATCGGAAACTAAAACTGGATTCACAGGAGAGGTTCAAACCATAGTAAGTTAGAGTGTCAGTCCTCTTGTACTTAACTCGGCATTGTGCCATTTGTATTAAATTCGGATGCAATTTCTGTGTTTCATCGTCAATAAGAGGGTTCAAACGATACAGTACACATGAAGTAAAGCATCGGAATCTAAAACTGGACTCACAGCAGAGGTTCAAATCATAGGAAGTTAGAGTGTCATTCCCCTTGTACTTAAGTCGGCATTGTGCATTTTGTATTAAATTCCGATGCAATCTCTGTGTTTCATCGTCAATAAGAAGGTCCAAGGGATACAGTAAACCTGAAGTGAAGCATCGGAATCTAAAACTCGACTCACAGGAGAGGTTCAAATCATAGATAGTTAGAGTGTCAGTCCTCTTGTACTTAAGTCGGCATTGTGCCTTTTGAATTCAATTCCGATGCAATTTCTATGCTTCATCGTCAATAAGAAGGTCTAAAGTATATAGTAAAAATGAAGTGAAGCATCGGAATCTAAAACTGGACTCACACGAGAGGTTCAAATCATTGAAAGTTAGAGTGTCAGTCCTCTTGTACTTAAGTCGGCATTGTGCCTTTTGAATTCAATTCCGATGCAATTTCTATGCTTCATCGTCAATAAGAAGGTCTAAGGTATACAGTAAACCTGAAGTGAAGCATCGGAATCTAAAACTGGACCCACAGGAAGGGTTCAAATCAAAGAAAGTTAGAGTGTCAGTCCTCTTGTACTTAAGTCGGCATTGTGCATTTTGTATTAAATTCGGATGCTATTTCTGTGTTTCATCGTCAATAAGAAGGTCCAAGGGATACAGTAAACCTGAAGTGAAGCATCGGAATCTAAAACTAGACTCACAGGAGAGGTTCAAATCATAGAAAGTTAGAGGGTCAGTCCTCTTGTACTTAAGTTAGAATTGTGCCTTTTGTATTAAATTCAGATGCAATTTCTGTGTTTCATCGTCAATAAGAATTTCCAAGGGATACAGTAAACCTGAAGTGAAGCATCGGAATCTAAAACTAGACTCACAGGAGAGGTTCAAATCATAGAAAGTTAGAGAGTCAGTCCTCTTGTACTTAAGTCGGCATTGTGCCTTTTGTATTAATTTCGGATGCCATTTCTGTGTTTCATCGTCAATAAGAAGGTCCAAGGGATACAGTAAACCCAAAGTAAAGCATCGGAATCTAAAACTGGACTCACAGGAGAGATTCAAATCATAGAACGTTAGAGTGTCAGTCCGCTTGTACTTAAGTCGGCATTGTGCCTTTTGTATTAAATTCGGATGTAATTTCTGTGATTCATCGTCAGTAAGAAGGTCCAAGGTATACAGCTAACCTGAAGTGAAGCATCGGAATGTAAAACTGGACTCTTAGGAAAGGTGCAAATCATAGAAAGTTAGAGTGTAAGTCCTCTTGTACTTATGTCGGCATTGTGCTTTTGTTTTAAAATCGGATGAAATTTCTGTGTGTCATCGTCAATAAGAAGGTCCAAGGGATACAGTAAACCTTAAGTGAACCATCGGAAACTAAAACTAGACTCACAGGAGACGCTCAAATCATAGAAAGTGAGACTGTCAGTCCTCTTGTACTTTAGTCGGCATTGTGCCTTTGTATTAAATTCGGATGCAATTTCTGTGTTTCATCGTCAATAAGAAGGTCCAAGGGATACAGTAAACCTGAAGTGTAGCATCGGGATGTAAAACTGGACACACATGTGAAGTTCAAATCATAGAAAGTTAGAGAGTCAGTCCTCTTGTACTTTAGTCGGCATTGTGCCTTTTGTATTAAATTCGGATGCAATTTCTGTGTTTCATCGTCAATAAGAAGGTCCAAGGGATACAGTAAACCTGAAGTGAAGCATCGGAATCTAAAACTGGACTCACAGGAGAGGTTCAAAGCATAGAAAGTTAGAGTGTCATTCCCCTTGAACTTAAGTCGGCATTGTGCATTTTCTATTAAATTCGGATGCAATCTCTGTGTTTCATCGTCAATAAGAAGGTCCAAGGGATACAGTAAACCTGATGTGAAGCATCGGAATCTAAAACTGGACTCACAGGAGAGGTCCAAATCATAGATAGTTAGAGTGTCAGTCCTCTTGTACTTAAGTCGACATTGTGCCTTTTGTATTAAATTCGGAAGCAATTTCTGTGTTTCATCGTCAATAAGAAGGTCCAAGGGATACAGTAAACCTGAAGTGAAGCATCGGAAACTAAAACTGGACTCACAGGAGAGGTTCAAATCATAGAAAGTGAGACTGTCAGTCCTCTTGTACGAAAGTCGGCATTGTGCCTCTTGTATTAAATACGGATGCAATTTCTGTGTTTCATCGTCAATAAGAAGGTCCAAGGTATACAGTAAACCTGAAGTGAAGCATCAGAATCTAAAACTGGACTCACAGGAGAAGTTCAAATCATAGGATGTGAGAGTGTCCGTCCTCTTGTACTTAAGTCGGCATTGTGCCTTTTGAATTTAATTCCGATGCAATTTCTGTGCTTTATTGTCAAGAGGATGGTCCAAGGGTTACAGTAAACCTGAAGTGAAGCATCGGAATCTAAAACTGGACTCACAGGAACTTTCAAATCATAGAAAGTTAAAGTGTCACTCCGCTTGTACTTAAGTCGGCATTGTGCCTTTTGTATTAAATTCGGATGCAATTTTTGTGTTTCATCGTCAATAAGAAGGTCCAAGGTATACAGTGAACGTGAAGTGTAGCATCGGGATGTAAAACTGGACACACAGGTGAGGTTGATATCATAGAAAGTTAGAGTGTCAGTCCTCTTGTACTTAAGTCGGCATTGTGCCTTTTGAATTTAATTCCGATGCATTTTCTGTGTTTCATCGACAATAAGAATGTCCAAGGGATACACTAAACCTGATGTGAAGCATCTGAATCTAAAACTGGATTCACAGGAGGGGTTCAAATCATAGAAAGTTAGAGTGTCAGTCCTCTTGTACTTAAGTCGGCATTGTGCCTTTAGTATTAAATTCGGAAGCAATTTCTGTGTTTCATCGTCAATAAGAAGGTCCAAGGGATACAGTAAACCTGAAGTGAAGCATCGGAAACTAAAACTGGACTCACAGGAGAGGTTCAACCAATAGAAAGTGAGAGTGTCAGTCCTCTTGTATGTAAGTCGGCATTGTGCCTCTTGTATTAAATTCGAATGCAATTTCTGTGTTTCATCGTCAATAAGAAGGTCCAAGGGATACAGTAAACCTGAAGTTAAGCATCGGAATCTAAAACTGGACTCACAGGAGAGGTTCAAATCATGGAAAGTTAGAGTGTCATTCCCCTTGTACTTAAGTCGGCATTGTGCATTTTGTATATAATTCCGATGCATTTTCTGTGTTTCATCGTCAATAAGAATGTCCAAGGGATACAGTAAACCTGAAGTGAAGCATCGGAAACTAATACTGGATTCACAGGAGAGGTTCAAACCATAGTAAGTTAGAGTGTCAGTCCTCTTGTACTTAACTCGGCATTGTGCCATTTGTATTAAATTCGGATGCAATTTCTGTGTTTCATCGTCAATAAGAGGGTTCAAACGATACAGTAAACATGAAGTAAAGCATCGGAATCTAAAACTGGACTCACAGCAGAGGTTCAAACCATAGAAAGTTAGAGTGTCATTCCCCTTGTACTTAAGTCGGCATTGTGCATTTTGTATTAAATTCCGATGCAATCTCTGTGTTTCATCGTCAATAAGAAGGTCCAAGGGATACAGTAAACCTGAAGTGAAGCATCGGAATCTAAAACTCGACTCACAGGAGAGGTTCAAATCATAGATAGTTAGAGTGTCAGTCCTCTTGTACTTAAGTCGGCATTGTTTCTTTTGAATTCAATTCCGATGCAATTTCTATGCTTCATCGTCAATAAGAAGGTCTAAAGTATATAGTAAAAATGAAGTGAAGCATCTTAATCTAAAACTGGACTCACACGAGAGGTTCAAATCATTGAAAGTTAGAGTGTCAGTCCTCTTGTACTTAAGTCGGCATTGTGCATTTTGAATTCAATTCCGATGCAATTTCTATGCTTCATCGTCAATAAGAAGGTCTAAGGTATACAGTAAACCTGAAGTGAAGCATCGGAATCTAAAACTGGACTCACAGGAAGGGTTCAAATCAAAGAAAGTTAGAGTGTCAGTCCCCTTGTACTTAAGTCGGCATTGTGCATTTTGTATTAAATTCGGATGCTATTTCTGTGTTTCATCGTCAATAAGAAGGTCCAAGGGATACAGTAAACCTGAAGTGAAGCATCGCAATCTAAAACTAGACTCACAGGAGAGGTTCAAATCACAGAAAGTTAGAGGGTCAGTCCTCTTGTACTTAAGTTAGAATTGTGCCTTTTGTATTAAATTCAGATGCAATTTCTGTGTTTCATCGTCAATAAGAATTTCCAAGGGATACAGTAAACCTGAAGTGAAGCATCGGAATCTAAAACTAGACTCACAGGAGAGGTTCAAATCATAGAAAGTTAGAGAGTCAGTCCTCTTGTACTTAAGTCGGCATTGTGCCTTTTGTATTAAATTCGGATGCCATTTCTGTGTTTCATCGTCAATAAGAAGGTCCAAGGGGTACAGTAAACCCAAAGTAAAGCATCGGAATCTAAAACTGGACTCACAGGAGAGATTCAAATCATAGAACGTTAGAGTGTCAGTCCGCTTGTACTTAAGTCGGCATTGTGCCTTTTGTATTAAATTCGGATGTAATTTCTGTGATTCATCGTCAGTAAGAAGGTCCAAGGTATACAGCTAACCTGAAGTGAAGCATCGGAATCTAAAACTGGACTCTTAGGAAAGGTGCAAATCATAGAAAGTTAGAGTGTAAGTCCTCTTGTACTTATGTCGGCATTGTGCTTTTGTATTAAAATCGGATGAAATTTCTGTGTGTCATCGTCAATAAGAAGGTCCAAGGGATACAGTAAACCTTAAGTGAAGCATCTGAAACTAAAACTGGACACACAGGAGAGGCTCAAATCATAGAAAGTGAGACTGTCAGTCCTGTTGTACGAAAGTCGGCATTGTGCCTCTTGTATTAAATTCGGATGCAATTTCTGTGTTTCATCGTCAATAAGAATGTCCAAGGTATACAGTGAACCTGAAGTGTAGCATCGGGATGTAAAACTGGACACACATGTGAAGTTCAAATCATAGAAAGTTAGAGAGTCAGTCCTCTTGTACTTTAGTGGGCATTGTGCCTTTTGTATTAAATTCGGATGCAATTTCTGTGTTTCATCGTCAATAAGAAGGTCCAAGGGATACAGTAAACCTGAAGTGAAGCATCGGAATCTAAAACTGGACTCACAGGAGAGGTTCAAATCATAGAAAGTTAGAGTGTCATTCCCCTTGAACTTAAGTCGGCATTGTGCATTTTCTATTAAACTCGGATGCAATCTCTGTGTTTCATCGTCAATAAGAAGGTCCAAGGGATACAGTAAACCTGATGTGAAGCATCGGAATCTAAAACTGGACTCACAGGAGAGGTCCAAATCATAGATAGTTAGAGTGTCAGTCCTCTTGTACTTAAGTCGACATTGTGCCTTTTGTATTAAATTCGGAAGCAATTTCTGTGTTTCATCGTCAATAAGAAGGTCCAAGGGATACAGTAAACCTGAAGTGAAGCATCGGAAACTAAAACTGGACTCACAGGAGGAGTTCAAACAATAGAAAGTGAGAGTGTCAGTCCACATGTATGTAAGTCGGCATTGTGCCTATTGTATTAAATTCGGATGCAATTTCTGTGTTTCATCGTCAATAAGAAGGTCTAAGGGATACAGTAAACCTGAAGTGAAGCATCGGAATCTAAAACTGGACTCAATGGAGAGGTTCAAATCATAGAAAGATTGAGTGTCAGTCCTCTTGTACTTAAGTCGGCACTGTCATTTTTCCTTAAATTCGGTTGCAATTTCTGTGTTTCATCGTCAATAAGAAGGTCCAAGGGATACAGTAAACCTGAAGTGAAGCATCGGAATCTAAAACTGGACTCACAGGAGAGGTTCAAAATATAGAAAGTTAGACTGTCATTCCCCTTGTACTTAAGTCGGCATTGTGCATTTTGTATTAAATTCCGATGCATTTTCTGTGTTTCATTGTCAATAGGAATGTCCAAGGGATACACTAAACCTGATGTGAAGCATCTGAATCTAAAACTGGATTCACAGGACGGGTTCAAATCATAGAAAGTTAGAGTGTCAGTCCTCTTGTACTTAAGTCGGCATTCTGCCTTTTGTATTAAATTCGGAAGCAATTTCTGTGTTTCATCGTCAATAAGAAGGTCCAAGGGATACAGTAAACCTGAAGTGAAGCATCGGAAACTAAAACTGGACTCACATTAGAGCTTCAAACCATAGAAAGTTAGAGTGTCAGTCCTCTTGTACTTAACTCGGCATTGTGCCATTTGTATTAAATTCGGATGCAATTTCTGTGTTTCATCGTCAATAAGAGGGTTCAAGCGATACAGTAAACATGAAGTAAAGCATCGGAATCTAAAACTGGACTCACAGGAGAGGTTCAAACTATAGAAAGTTAGAATGTCATTCCCCTTGTACTTAAGTCGGCATTGTGCATTTTGTATTAAATTCCGATGCAATCTCTGTGTTTCTTCGTCAATAAGAAGGTCCAAGGGATACAGTAAGGCTGAAGTGAAGCATCGGAATCTAAAACTCGACTCTCAGGAGAGGTTCAAATCATAGATAGTTAGAGTGTCAGTCCTCTTGTACTTAAGTCGGCATTGTGCCATTTGAATTCAATTCCGATGCAATTTCTATGCTTCATCGTCAATAAGAAGGTCTAAGGTATACAGTAAAAACGAAGTGAAGCATCGGAATCTAAAACTGGACTCACACGAGAGGTTCAAATCATTGAAAGTTAGAGTGTCAGTCCTCTTGTACTTAAGTCGGCATTGTGCCTTTTGAATTCAATTCCGATGCAATTTCTATGCTTCATCGTCAATAAGAAAGTCTAAGGTATACAGTAAACCTGAAGTGAAGCATCGGAATCCAAAACTGGACTCACAGGAGAGGTTCAAATCAAAGAAAGTTAGAGTGTCAGTCCACTTGTACTTAAGTCGGCGTTGTGCATTTTGTATTAAATTCGGATGCTATTTCTGTGTTTCATCGTCAATAAGAAGGTCTAAGGGATACAGTAAACCTGAAGTGAAGCATCGAAATCTAAAACTAGACTCACAGGAGAGGTTCAACTCATAGAAAGTTAGAGGGTCAGTCCTCTTGTACTTAAGTTGGAATTGTGCCTTTTGTATTAAATTCAGATGCAATTTCTGTGTTTCATCGTCAATAAGAATTTCCAAGGGATACAGTGAACCTGAAGTGAAGCATCGGAATCTAAAACTAGACTCATAGGAGCGGTTCAAATCATAGAACGTTAGAGTGTCAGTCCGCTTGTACTTAAGTCGGCATTGTGCCTTTTGTATTAAATTCGGATGTAATTTCTGTGATTCATCGTCAGTAAGAAGGTCCAAGGCATACAGCTAACCTGAAGTGAAGCATCGGAATCTAAAACTGGACTCTTAGAAAAAAGGTGCAAATCATAGAAAGTTAGAGTGTAAGTCCTCTTGTACTTATGTCGGCATTGTGCTTTTGTATTAAAATCGGATGAAATTTCTGTGTGTCATCGTCAATAAGATGGTCCAAGGGATACAGTAAACCTTAAGTGAAGCATCGGAAACTAAAACTGGACTCACAGGAGAGGCTCAAATCATAGAAAGTGAGACTGTCAGTCCTGTTGTACGAAAGTCGGCATTGTGCCTCTTGTATTAAATTCGGATGCAATTTCTGTGTTTCATCGTCAATAAGAAGGTGCAAGGTATACAGCAAACCTGAGGTGAAGCATGAGAATCAAAAAATTGGACTCACAGGAGAAGTTCAAATCATAGAAAATGAGAGTGTCCGTCCTCTGGCACTTAAGTCGGCATTCTGCCTTTTGAATTTAATTCCGATGCAATTTCTGTGCTTTATCGTCAAGAAGATGGTCCAAGGGTTACAGTAAACCTGAAGTGAAGCATCGGAATCTAAAACTGGACTCACAGGAGAGGTTCAAATCAAAGAAAGTTAGAGTGTCAGTCCTCTTGTACTTAAGTCGGCATTGTGCATTTTGTATTAAATTCGGATGCTATTTCTGTGTTTCATCGTCAATAAGAAGGTCCAAGGGATACGGTAAACCTGAAGTGAAGCATCGAAATCTAAAACTGGACTCACAGGAGAGGTTCAAATCATAGAAAGTTAGAGTGTCAGTCCTCTTGTACTTAAGTTGGAATTGTGCCTTTTGTATTACATTCGGATGCAATTTCTGTGTTTCATCGTCAATAAGAATTTCCTAGGGATACAGTAAACCTGAAGTGAAGCATCGGAATCTAAAACTGGACTCAGAGGAGAGGTTCAAATCATAGAAAGTTAGAGTGTCAGTCCTCTTGTACTTAAGTCGGCATTGTGCCTTTTGTATTAAATTCGGAAGCAATTTCTGTGGTTCATCGTCAATAAGAAGGTCCAAGGGATACAGTAAACCTGAAGTGAAGCATCGGAAACTAAAACTGGACTCACAGGAGAGGTTCAAACCATAGAAAGTTAGAGTGTCAGTCCTCTTGTACTTAACTCGGCATTGTGCCATTTGTTTTAAATTCGGATGCAATTTCTGTGTTTCATCGTCAATAAGAGGGTTCAAACGATACAGTAAACATGAAGTAAAGCATCGGAATCTAAAACTGGACTCACAGGAGAGGTTCAAACTATCGAAAGTTAGAATGTCATTCCCCTTGTGCTTAAGTCGGCATTGTGCATTTTGTATTAAATTCCGATGCAATCTCTGTGTTTCATCGTCAATAAGAAGGTCCAAGGGATACAGTAAACCTGAAGTGAAGCATCGGAATCTAAAACTCGACTCTCAGGAGAGGTTCAAATCATAGATAGTTAGAGTGTCAGTCCTCTTGTACTTAAGTCGGCATTGTGCCATTTGAATTCAATTCCGATGCAATTTCTATGCTTCATCGTCAATAAGAAGGTCTAAGGTATACAGTAAAAATGAAGTGAAGCATCGGAATCTAAAACTGGACTCACACGAGAGGTTCAAATCATTGAAAGTTAGAGTGTCAGTCCTCTTGTACTTAAGTCGGCATTGTGCCTTTTGAATTCAATTCCGATGCAATTTCTATGCTTCATCGTCAATAAGAAAGTCTAAGGTATACAGTAAACCTGAAGTGAAGCATCGGAATCCAAAACTGGACTCACAGAAGAGGTTCAAATCAAAGAAAGTTAGAGTGTCAGTCCACTTGTACTTAAGTCGGCGTTGTGCATTTTGTATTAAATTCGGATGCTATTTCTGTGTTTCATCGTCAATAAGAAGGTCTAAGGGATACAGTAAACCTGAAGTGAAGCATCGAAATCTGAAACTAGACTCACAGGAGAGGTTCAACTCATAGAAAGTTAGAGGGTCAGTCCTCTTGTACTTAAGTTGGAATTGTGCCTTTTGTATTAAATTCAGATGCAATTTCTGTGTTTCATCGTCAATAAGAATTTCCAAGGGATACAGTAAACCTGAAGTGAAGCATCGGAATCTAAAACTAGACTCATAGGAGCGGTTCAAATCATAGAAAGTTAGAGAGTCATTGCTCTTGTTCTTAAGTCGGCATTGTGCCTTTTGTATTAAATTTGGTTGCCATTTCTGTGTTTCATCGTCAATAAGAAGGTCCAAGGGATGCAGTAAACCCAAAGTGAAGCATCGGAATCTAAAACTGGACTCACAGGAGAGGTTCAAATCATAGAACGTTAGAGTGTCAGTCCGCTTGTACTTAAGTCGGCATTGTGCCTTTTGTATTAAATTCGGATGTAATTTCTGTGATTCATCGTCAGTAAGAAGGTCCAAGGCATACAGCTAACCTGAAGTGAAGCATCGGAATCTAAAACTGGACTCTTAGGAAAGGTGCAAATCATAGAAAGTTAGAGTGTAAGTCCTCTTGTACTTATGTCGGCATTGTGCTTTTGTATTAAAATCGGATGAAATTTCTGTGTGTCATTGTCAATAAGAAGGTCCAAGGGATACAGTAAACCTTAAGTGAAGCATCGGAAACTAAAACTGGACTCACAGGAGAGGCTCAAATCATAGAAAGTGAGACTGTCAGTCCTGTTGTACGAAAGTCGGCATTGTACCTCTTGTATTAAATTCGGATGCAATTTCTGTGTTTCATCGTCAATAAGAAGGTCCAAGGTATACAGTAAACCTGAGGTGAAGCATGAGAATCAAAAAATTGGACTCACAGGAGAAGTTCAAATCATAGAAAATGAGAGTGTCCGTCCTCTGGCACTTAAGTCGGCATTGTGCTTTTTGAATTTAATTCCGATGCAATTTCTGTGCTTTATCGTCAAGAAGATGGTCCAAGGGTTACAGTAAACCTGAAGTGAAGCATCGGAATCTAAAACTGGACTCACAGGAGAGGTTCAAATCAAAGACAGTTAGAGTGTCAGTCCTCTTGTACTTAAGTCGGCATTGTGTATTTTGTATTAAATTCGGATGCTATTTCTGTGTTTCATCGTCAATAAGAAGGTCCAAGGGATACGGTAAACCTGAAGTGAAGCATCGAAATCTAAAACTGGACTCACAGGAGAGGTTCAAATCATAGAAAGTTAGAGTGGCAGTCCGCTTGTACTTAAGTTGGAATTGTGCCTTTTGTATTACATTCGGATGCAATTTCTGTGTTTCATCGTCAATAAGAATTTCCTAAGGATACAGTAAACCTGAAGTGAAGCATCGGAATCTAAAACTTGACTCAGAGGAGAGGTTCAAATCATAGAAAGTTAGAGAGTCAGTCCTCTTGTACTTAAGTCGGCATTGTGCCTTTTGTATTAAATTCGGATGCAATTTCTGTGTTTCATCGTCAATAAGAAGGTCCAAGGGATACAGTAAACCCAAAGTGAAGCATCGGAATCTAAAACTGGACTCACAGGAGACGTTCAAATCATAGAAAGTTAGAGTTTCAGTCCTCTTGTACTTTAGTCGGCATTGTGCCTTTCGTATTAAATTCGGATGCAATTTCTGTGTTTCATCGTCAATAACAAGGTCCAAGGGATACAGTCAACCTGAAGTGAAGCATCGGAATCTTAAACAGGACTCACAGGAGAGGTTCAAATCGTAGAAAGTTAGAGTGTCAGTCCTCTTGTACTTAAGTCGGCATTGTGCCTTTTGTATTAAATTTGGAAGCAATTTTTGTGTTTCATCGTCAATAAGAAGGTCCAAGGGATACAGTAAACCTGAAGTGAAGCATCGGAATCTAAAACTGGACTCACAGGAGATGTTCATATCATAGAATGTTACAGTGTCAGTCCACTTGTACTTAAGTCGGCATTGTGCATTTTGTATTAAATTCGGATGCTATTTCTGTGTTTCATCGTCAATAAGAAGGTCCAAGGGATACGGTAAACCTGAAGTGAAGCATCGAAATCTAAAACTGGACTCACAGGAGACGTTCAAATCATAGAAAGTTAGAGTTTCAGTCCTCTTGTACTTTAGTCGGCATTGTGCCTTTCGTATTAAATTCGGATGCAATTTCTGTGTTTCATCGCTAATAACAAAGTCCAAGGGATACAGTCAACCTGAAGTGAAGTATCGGAATCTTAAACAGGACTCACAGGATAGGTTCAAATCGTAGAAAGTTAGAGTGTCAGTCCTCTTGTACTTAAGTCGGCATTGTGCATTTTGTATTATATTCGGATGCTATTTCTGTGTTTCATCGTCAATAAGAAGGTCCAAGGGATACAGTAAACCTGAAGTGAAGCATCGGAATCTAAAACTGGACTCACAGGAGAGGTTAAAATCAAAGAAACTTAGAGTGTCAGTCCTCTTGTACTTAAGTCGGCATTGTGCATTTTGTATTGTATTCGGATGCTATTTCTGTGTTTCATCGTCAATAAGAAGGTCCAAGGGATGCAGTAAACCTGAAGTTAAGCATCGAAATCTAAAACTGGACTCACAGGAGAGGTTTAAATCATAGAAAGTTAGAGAGTCAGTCCTCTTGTACTTAAGTCGGCATTGTGCCTTTTGTATTAAATTCGGATGCAATTTCTGTGTATCATCGTCAATAAGAAGGTCCAAGGGATACAGTAAACCCAAAGTGAAGCATCGGAATCTAAAACTGGACTCACAGGAGACGTTCAAATCATAGAAAGTTAGAGTTTCAGTCCTCTTGTACTTTAGTCGGCATTGTGCCTTTCGTATTAAATTCGGATGCAATTTCTGTGTTTCATCGTCAATAACAAGGTCCAAGGGATACAGTCAACCTGAAGTGAAGCATCGGAATCTTAAACAGGACTCACAGGAGAGGTTCAAATCGTAGAAAGTTAGAGTGTCAGTCCTCTTGTACTTAAGTCGGCATTGTGCCTTTTGTATTAAATTTGGAAGCAATTTTGGTGTTTCATCGTCAATAAGAAGGTCCAAGGGATACAGTAAACCTGAAGTGAAGCATCGGAATCTAAAACTGGACTCACAGGAGATGTTCATATCATAGAATGTTACAGTGTCAGTCCACTTGTACTTAAGTCGGCATTGTGCCTTTTGTATTAAATTCGGATGTAATTTCTGTGTTTCATCGTCAATAAGAAGGTCCAAGGGATACAGTAAACCTGAAGTGAAGCATCTGAATCTAAAACTGGACTCACAGGAGAGGTTCAAATCATAGTAAGTTAGAGTGTCAGTCCTCTTGTACTTAACTCGGCATTGTGCCCTTTGTATTAAATTCGGATGCAATTTCTGTGTTTCATCGTCAATACGAGGGTCCAAGGGCTACAGTAAACATGAAGTAAAGCATCGGAATCTAAAACTGGACTCACAGGAGAGGTTCAAATCATAGAAAGTTAGAGTGTCATTCCCCTTGAACTTAAGTCGGTACTGTGCATCTTGTATTAAATTCGGATGCAATCTCTGTGTTTCATCGTCAATAAGAAGGTCCAAGGGATACAGTAAACCTGAAGTGAAGCATCGGAATCTAAAACTGGACACACAGGAGAGGTTCAAATCAAAGAAAATTAGAGTGTCAGTCGTCTTGTACTTAAGCCGGCATTGTGCATTTTGTATTAAATTCGGATGCTATTTCTGTGTTTCATCGTCAATAAGAAGGTCCAAGGGATACGGTAAACCTGAAGTGAAGCATCGGAATCCCAAACTGGACTCACATTAGAGGTTCATATCATAGAAAGTTACAGTGTCAGTCCACTTGTACTTAAGTCGGCATTGTGCCTTTTGTATTAAATTCGGATGTAATTTCTGTGTTTCATCGTCAATAAGATGGTCCAAGGGATACAGTAAACCTAAAGTGAAGCATCGGAATCTAAAACTGGACTCACAGGAGAGGTTCAAATCATAGTAAGTTAGAGTGTCAGTCCTCTTGTACTTATCTTGGCATTGTGCCTTTTGTATTAAATTCGGATGCAATTTCTGTGCTTCATCGTCAATAAGAGGGTCCAAGGGATACAGTAAACATGAAGTAAAGCATCGGAATCTAAAACTGGACTCACAGGAGAGGTTCAAATCATAGAAAGTTAGAGTGTCATTCCCCTTGTACTTAAGTCGGCATTGTGCATTTTGTATTAAATTCGGATGCAATCTCTGTGTTTCATCGGCAATAAGAAGGTCCAAGGGATACAGTAAACCTGAAGTGAAGCATCGAATTCTAAAACTGGACTCACAGGAGAGGTTCAAATCATAGATTGTTAGAGTGTCAGTCCTCTTGTACTTAAGTTGGTATTGTGCCTTTTGAATTCAATTCCAATGCAATTTCTATGCTTCATCGTCAATAAGAAGGTCCAAGGGATACAGTAAACCCAAAGTGAAGCATCGGAATCTAAAACTGGACTCACAGGAGACGTTCAAATCATAGAAAGTTAGAGTTTCAGTCCTCTTGTACTTTAGTCGGCATTGTGCCTTTCGTATTAAATTCGGATGCAATTTCTGTGTTTCATCGTCAATAACAAGGTCCAAGGGATACAGTCAACCTGAAGTGAAGCATCGGAATCTTAAACAGGACTCACAGGAGAGGTTCAAATCGTAGAAAGTTAGAGTGTCAGTCCTCTTGTACTTAAGTCGGCATTGTGCCTTTTGTATTAAATTTGGAAGCAATTTTTGTGTTTCATCGTCAATAAGAAGGTCCAAGGGATACAGTAAACCTGAAGTGAAGCATCGGAATCTAAAACTGGACTCACAGGAGATGTTCATATCATAGAATGTTACAGTGTCAGTCCACTTGTACTTAAGTCGGCATTGTGCATTTTGTATTAAATTCGGATGCTATTTCAGTGTTTCATCGTCAATAAGAAGGTCCAAGGGATACGGTAAACCTGAAGTGAAGCATCGAAATCTAAAACTGGACTCACAGGAGACGTTCAAATCATAGAAAGTTAGAGTTTCAGTCCTCTTGTACTTTAGTCGGCATTGTGCCTTTCGTATTAAATTCGGATGCAATTTCTGTGTTTCATCGCTAATAACAAAGTCCAAGGGATACAGTCAACCTGAAGTGAAGTATCGGAATCTTAAACAGGACTCACAGGATAGGTTCAAATCGTAGAAAGTTAGAGTGTCAGTCCTCTTGTACTTAAGTCGGCATTGTGCATTTTGTATTATATGCGGATGCTATTTCTGTGTTTCATCGTCAATAAGAAGGTCCAAGGGATACAGTAAACCTGAAGTGAAGCATCGGAATCTAAAACTGGACTCACAGGAGAGGTTAAAATCAAAGAAACTTAGAGTGTCAGTCCTCTTGTACTTAAGTCGGCATTGTGCATTTTGTATTATATTCGGATGCTATTTCTGTGTTTCATCGGCAATAAGAAGGTCCAAGGGATGCAGTAAACCTGAAGTTAAGCATCGAAATCTAAAACTGGACTCACAGGAGAGGTTTAAATCATAGAAAGTTAGAGAGTCAGTCCTCTTGTACTTAAGTCGGCATTGTGCCTTTTGTATTAAATTCGGATGCAATTTCTGTGTATCATCGTCAATAAGAAGGTCCAAGGGATACAGTAAACCCAAAGTGAAGCATCGGAATCTAAAACTGGACTCACAGGAGACGTTCAAATCATAGAAAGTTAGAGTTTCAGTCCTCTTGTACTTTAGTCGGCATTGTGCCTTTCGTATTAAATTCGGATGCAATTTCTGTGTTTCATCGTCAATAACAAGGTCCAAGGGATACAGTCAACCTGAAGTGAAGCATCGGAATCTTAAACAGGACTCACAGGAGAGGTTCAAATCGTAGAAAGTTAGAGTGTCAGTCCTCTTGTACTTAAGTCGGCATTGTGCCTTTTGTATTAAATTTGGAAGCAATTTTGGTGTTTCATCGTCAATAAGAAGGTCCAAGGGATACAGTAAACCTGAAGTGAAGCATCGGAATCTAAAACTGGACTCACAGGAGATGTTCATATCATAGAATGTTACAGTGTCAGTCCACTTGTACTTAAGTCGGCATTGTGCCTTTTGTATTAAATTCGGATGTAATTTCTGTGTTTCATCGTCAATAAGAAGGTCCAAGGGATACAGTAAACCTGAAGTGAAGCATCTGAATTTAAAACTGGACTCACAGGAGAGGTTCAAATCATAGTAAGTTAGAGTGTCAGTCCTCTTGTACTTAACTCGGCATTGTGCCCTTTGTATTAAATTCGGATGCAATTTCTGTGTTTCATCGTCAATACGAGGGTCCAAGGGCTACAGTAAACATGAAGTAAAGCATCGGAATCTAAAACTGGACTCACAGGAGAGGTTCAAATCATAGAAAGTTAGAGTGTCATTCCCCTTGAACTTAAGTCGGTACTGTGCATCTTGTATTAAATTCGGATGCAATCTCTGTGTTTCATCGTCAATAAGAAGGTCCAAGGGATACAGTAAACCTGAAGTGAAGCATCGGAATCTAAAACTGGACACACAGGAGAGGTTCAAATCAAAGAAAGTTAGAGTGTCAGTCGTCTTGTACTTAAGCCGGCATTGTGCATTTTGTATTAAATTCGGATGCTATTTCTGTGTTTCATCGTCAATAAGAAGGTCCAAGGGATACGGTAAACCTGAAGTGAAGCATCGGAATCCAAAACTGGACTCACATTAGAGGTTCATATCATAGAAAGTTACAGTGTCAGTCCACTTGTACTTAAGTCGGCATTGTGCCTTTTGTATTAAATTCGGATGTAATTTCTGTGTTTCATCGTCAATAAGATGGTCCAAGGGATACAGTAAACCTAAAGTGAAGCATCGGAATCTAAAACTGGACTCACAGGAGAGGTTCAAATCATAGTAAGTTAGAGTGTCAGTCCTCTTGTACTTATCTTGGCATTGTGCCTTTTGTATTAAATTCGGATGCAATTTCTGTGCTTCATCGTCAATAAGAGGGTCCAAGGGATACAGTAAACATGAAGTAAAGCATCGGAATCTAAAACTGGACTCACAGGAGAGGTTCAAATCATAGAAAGTTAGAGTGTCATTCCCCTTGTACTTAAGTCGGCATTGTGCATTTTGTATTAAATTCGGATGCAATCTCTGTGTTTCATCGGCAATAAGAAGGTCCAAGGGATACAGTAAACCTGAAGTGAAGCATCGAATTCTAAAACTGGACTCACAGGAGAGGTTCAAATCATAGATTGTTAGAGTGTCAGTCCTCTTGTACTTAAGTTGGTATTGTGCCTTTTGAATTCAATTCCAATGCAATTTCTATGCTTCATCGTCAATAAGAAGGTCTAAGGTATATAGTAAAAATGAAGTGAAGCATCGGAATCTAAAACTGGACTCACTGGAGAGGTTCAAATCATTGAAAGTTAGAGTGTCAGTCATCTTGTACTTAAGTCGGCATTTTGCCTTTTGAATTCAATTCCGATGCAATTTCTATGCTTCATCGTCAATAAGAAGGTCTAAGGTATACAGTAAACCTGAAGTGAAGCATCGGAATCTAAAACTGGACTCACAGGAGAGGTTCGAATCAAAGAAAGTTAGAGTTTCAGTCCTCTTGTACTTAAGTCGGCATTGTGCATTTTGTATTAAATTCGGATGCTATTTCTGTGTTTCATCGTCAATAAGAAGGTACAAGGGATACAGTAAACTTGAAGTGAAGCATCGAAATCTAAAACTGGACTCACAGGAGAGGTTCAAATCATAGAAAGTTAGAGTGTCAGTCCTCTTGTACTTAAGTTGAAATTGTGCCCTTTGTATTAAATTTGGATGCAATTTCTGTGATTCATCGTCAATAAGAATTTCCAAGGGATACAGTAAACCTGAAGTGAAGCATCGGAATCTGAAGCTGAACTCACAGGAGAGGTTCAAATCATAGAAAGTTAGAGAGTCAGTCCTCTTGTACTTAAGTCGGCATTGTGCCTTTTGTATTAAATACGGATGCAATTTCTGTGTTTCATCGTCAATAAGAAGGTCCAACGGATAGAGTAAACCCAAAGTGAAGCATCGGAATCTAAAACTGGACTCACAGGAGAGGTTCAAATCATAGAAGGTTAGAGTTTTAGTCCTGTTGTACATAAGTCGGCATTGTGCCTTTTGTATTAAATTCGGATGCAATTTCTGTGTTTCATCGTCAGTAAGAATGTCCAAGGGATACAGTCAGCCTGAAGTGAAGCATCGGAATCTAAAACTGGACTCTTAGGAAAGGTGCAAATCATAGAAGGTTAGAGTGTCAGTCCTCTTGTACTTATGTCGGCATTGTGGTTTGGTATTGAATTCGGATGAAATTTCTGTGTTTCATCGTCAATAAGAAGGTCCAAGGGATACAGTAAACCTTACGTGAAGCATCAGAAACTAAAACTGGACTCACAGGAGAGGTTCAACTCATAGAAAGTGAGACTATCAGTCCTCTTGTACGAAAGTCGGCATTGTGCCTCTTGTATTATATTCGGATGCAATTTCTGTGTTTCATCGTCAATAAGAAGGTCCAAGGTATACAATAAACCTGAGGTGAAGCATCAGAATCTAAAACTGGACTCAAAGGTGAGGTTTAAATCATAGAAAGTTAGAGAGTCAGTCCTCTTGTACTTAAGTCGGCATTGTGCCTTTTGTATTAAATTCGGATGCAATTTCTGTGTTTCATCGTCAATAAGAAGGTCCAAGGGATACAGTAAACCCAAAGTGAAGCTTCGGAATCTAAAACTGGACTCACGGGAGAGGTTCAAATCATAGAAAGTTAGAGTTTCAGTCCTCTTGTACTTAAGTCGTCATTGTGCCTTTTGTATTAAATTCGGTTGCAATTTCTGTTTTTCATCGTCAATAAGAAGGTCCAACGGATACAGTCAACCTGATGTGAAGCATCGGTATCTAAACCTGGACTCACAGGAGAGGTTCAACTCATAGAAAGTTAGAGTGTCAGTCCTCATTTACTTTAGTAGGCATTGTGCCTTTTGTATTAAATTTGGATGCAATTTCTGTGTTTCATCGTCAATAAGTAGGTCCAAGGGATACAGTAAACCTGAAGTGAAGCATCGGAATCTAAAACTGGATTCACAGGAGAGGTTCATATCATAGAAAGTTACAGTGTCAGTCCACTTGTACTTAAGTCGGCATTGTGCCTTTTGTATTAAATTCGGATGTAATATCTGTGTTTCATCGTCAATAAGAAGGTCCAAGGGATACAGTAAATTTGAAGTGAAGCATCGGAATCTAAAACTGGACTCACAGGAGAGGTTCAAATCATAGTAAGTTAGAGTGTCAGTACTCTTGTACTTAAGTCGGCATTGTGCCTTTTGTATTAAATTCGGATGCTATTTCTGTGTTTCATCGTCAATAAGAGGGTCCAAGGGATACAGTAAACATGAAGAAAAGCATCGGAATCTAAAACTGGACTCACAGGAGAGGTTCAAATCAAAGAAAGTTAGAGTGTCAGTCCTCTTGTACTTAAGTCGGCATTGTGCATTTTGTATGAAATTCGGATGCTATTTTCGTGTTTCATCGTCAGTAAGAAGGTCCAAGGGATACAGTAAACTTGAAGTGAGGCATCGGAATCTAAACCTGGACTCACAGGAGAGGTTCAAATCATAGATAGTTAGAGTGTCAGTCCTCTTGTACTTAAGTCGGCATTGTGCCTTTTGAATTCAATTCCGATGCAATTTCTATGCTTCATCGTCAATAAGAAGGTCTAAGGTATATAGTAAAAATGAAGTGAAGCATCGGAATCTAAAACTGGACTCACAGGAGAGGTTCAAATCATTGAAAGCTAGAGTGTCAGTCCTCTTGTACTTAAGTCGGCATTGTGTTTTTTGAATTCAATTCCATTGCAATTTCTATGCTTCATCGTCAATAAGACGGTCTAAGGTATACAGTAAACCTGAAGTGAAGCATCGGAATCTAAAACTGGACTCACAGGAGAGGTTCAAATCAAAGAAAGTTAGAGTGTCATTCCTCTTGTACTTAAGTCGGCATTGTGCATTTTGTATGAAATTCGGATGCTATTTTCGTGTTTCATCGTCAGTAAGAAGGTCCAAGGGATACAGTAAACTTGAAGTGAAGCATCGAAATCTAAAACTGGACTCACAGGAGAGGTTCAAATCATAGAAAGTTAGAGTTTCAGTCCTCTTGTACTTAAGTCGGCATTGTGCCTTTTGTATTAATATCTGATGCAATTTCTGTGTTTCATCGTCAATAAGAAGGTCCAAGGGATACAGTCAACCTGAAGTGAAGCATCGGAATCTAAAACTGGACTCACAGGAGAGGTTCAAATCATAGAAAGTTAGAGTTTCAGTCCTCTTGTACTTAAGTCGGCATTGTGCCTTTTGTATTAAATTCGGATGCAATTTCTGTGTTTCATCGTCAATACGAAGGTCCAAGGGATACAGACAACCTGAAGTGAAGCATCGGAATCTAAAACTGGACTCACAGGAGAGGTTCAAATCATAGAAAGTTAGAGTGTCAGTCCTCATTTTTTTAAGTCGGCATTGTGCCTTTTGTATTAAATTTGGATGCAATTTCTGTGTTTCATCGTCAATAAGAAGGTCCAAGGGATACAGTAATCCTGAAGTGAAGCATCGGAATTTAAATGTGGACTCACAGGAGAGGTTCAAATCAAAGAAAATTAGAGTGTCAGTCCACTTGTACTTAGTTCGGAATTGTGCCTTTTGAATTTAATTCCGATGCATTTTCTGTGCCTCATCGTCATTAATAAGGTCCAAGGTATACAGTAAACCTGAAGTGAAGCATCGGAATCTAAAACTGGACTCACAGGAGAGGTTCAAATCATAGAAAGTTAGAGAGTCAGTCCTCTTGTACTTAAGTCGGCATTGTGCCTTTTGTATTACATTCGGATGCAATTTCTGTGTTTCATCGTCAATAAGAAGGTCCAACGGATAGAGTAAACCCAAAGTGAAGCATCGGAATCTAAACCTGGACTCACAGGAGAGGTTCAAATCATAGAAAGTTAGAGTTTCAGTCCTCTTGTACTTAAGTCGGCATTGTGCCTTTTGTATTAAATTCGGATGCAATTTCTGTGTTTCATCGTCAATAAGAAGGTCCAAGGGATACAGTCAACCTGAAGTGAAGCATCGGAATCTAAAACTGGACTCACAGGAGAGGTTCAAATCATAGAAAGTTAGAGTGTCAGTCCTCATTTTTTTAAGTCGGCATTGTGCCTTTTGTATTAAATTTGGATGCAATTTCTGTGTTTCATCGTCAATAAGAAGGTCCAAGGGATACAGTAATCCTGAAGTGAAGCATCGGAATTTAAATCTGGACTCACAGGAGAGGTTCAAATCATAGAAAGTTAGAGTGTCAGTCCACTTGTACTTAGTTCGGAATTGTGATTTTTTGAATTTAATTCCGATGCATTTTCTTTGCCACATCGTCATTAATAAGGTCCAAGGTATACAGTAAACCTGAAGTGAAGCATCGAAATTTAAAACTGGACTCACAGGAGAGGTTCAAGTCAAAGAAAGTTAGAGTGTCAGTCCTCTTGTACTTAAGTCCGCATTGTGCCTTTTGTATAAAATTCGGATGTAATTTCTGTGTTTTATCGTCAATAAGAACGTCCAAGGGATACAGTAAACCTTAAGTGAAGCATCGGAAACTAAAACTGGACTCACAGGAGAGGCTCAAATCATAGAAAATGAGACTGTCAGTCCTCTTGTACGAAGGTCGGCATTGTGCCTCTAGTATTAAATTCGGATGCAATTTCTGTATTTCATCGTCTATAAGAAGGTCCAAGGTATACAGTAAACCTGAAGTGAAGCATCAGAATCTTAAACTTGACTCACAGGAGAAGTTCAAATCATAGGAAGTGAGAGTGTCCGTCCTCTTGTACTTAAGTCGGCATTGTGCCTTTTGAATTTAATTCCGATGCAATTTCTGTGCTTTATCGTCACGAAGATGGTAAAAATGTTACAGTAAACCTGAAGTGAAGCATCGGAATCTAAAACTGGACTCACAGGAGAGGTTCAAATCATAGAAAGTTAGAGTGTCACTCCGCTTGTACTTAAGTCGGCATTGTGCCTTTTGTATTAAATTCGGATGCAATTTTTGTGTTTCATCGTCAATAAGAAGGTCCAAAGTATACAGTGAACCTGAAGTGTAGCATCGGGACGTAAAACTGGACACACAGGTGAGATCAAAATCATAGAAAGTTAGAGTGTCAGTCCTCTTGTACTTAAGTCGGCATTGTGCCTTTTGAATTTAATTCCGATGCATTTTCTGTGTATCATCGTCAATAAGAATGTCCAAGGGATACACTAAACCTGATGTGAAGCATCTGAATCTAAAACTGGATTCACAGGAGGGGTTCAAATCATAGAAAGTTAGAGTGTCAGTCCTCTTGTACTTAAGTCGGCATTGTGCCTTTTGTATTAAATTCGGAAGCAATTTCTGTGTTTCATCGTCAATAAGAAGGTCCAAGGGATACAGTAAACCTGAAGTGAAGCATCGGAAACTAAAACTGGACTCACAGGAGAGGTTCAAACCATAGAAACTGAGAGTGTCAGTCCTCTTGTACGTAAGTCGGCATTGTGCCTCTTGTATTAAATTCGGATGCAATTTCTGTGTTTCATCGTCAATAAGAAGGTCTAAAGGATAAAGTAAACCTGAAGTGAAGCATCGGAATCTAAAACTGAACTCACAGCAGAGGTTCAAATCATAGTAATTTAGAGTGTCAGTCCTCTTGTACTTAACTCGGCATTCTGCCTTTTGTATTAAATTCGGATGCAATTTCTGTGTTTCATCGTCAATAAGAGGGTTCAAGGGATACTGTAAACATGAAGTGAAGCATCGGAATCTAAAACTGGACTCACAGGAGAGGTTCAAATCATAGATAGTTAGAGTGTCAGTCCTCTTGGACTTAAGTCGGCATTGTGCCTTTTGAATTCCATTCCGATGCAATTTCTATGCTTCATCGTCAATACGAAAGTCTAAGGTATACAGTAAACCTGAAGTGAAGCATCGGAATCTAAAACTGGACACACAGGAGAGGTTCAGATCAAAGAAAGTTATAGAGTCAGTCCTCTTGTACTTAAGTCGGCATTGTGCATTTTGAATTAAATTCGGATGCTATTTCTGTGTTTCATCATCAATAAGAAGGTCCAAGGGATACAGTAAACCTGAAGAGAAGCAACGAAATCTAAAACTAGACTCACAGGAAAGGTTCAAATCATAGAAAGTTAGAGTGTCAGTCCTCTTGTACTTAAGTCGGCATTGTGCCATTTGTATTATATTCGGATGTAATTCCTGTGTCTCATCGTCAGTAAGAAGGTTCAAGGTATACAGCTAACCTGAAGTGAAGCATCGGAATCTAAAACTGGACTCTTAGGAAAGGTGCAAATCATAGAAAGTTAGAGTGTCAGTCCTCTTGTACTTATATCGGCATTGTGCTTTTGTATTGAATTCGGATGAAATTTCTGTGTTTCATCGTCAATAAGAAGGTCCAAGGGATACAGTAAACCTTAAGTGAAGCATCGGAAACTAAAACTGGACTCACAGGAGAGGTTCAAATCATAGAAAGTGAGACTGTCAGTCCTCTTCTACGAAAGTCGGCATTGTGCCTCTTGTATTAAATTCGGCTGAATTTCTGTGTTTCATCGTCAATAAGAAGGTCCAAGGTGTACAGTAAACCTGAGATTAAGCATCAGAATCTAAAACTGGACTCACACGAGAAGTTCAAATCATAGAAAGTGAGAGTGTCCATCCCCTTGTACTGAAGTCGGCATTGTGCCTTTTTAATTTAATTCCGATGCAATTTCTGTGCTTTATCGTCAAGAAGATGGTCCAAGGGTTACAGTAAACCTGAAGTGAAGCATCGGAATCTAAAACTGAACTCACAGGAGAGGTTCAAATCATTGAAAGTTAGAGTGTCACTCCACTTGTACTGAAGTCGGCATTGTGACTTTTGTTTTAAATTCGGATGCTATTTTTGTGTTTCATCGTCAATAAGAAGGTCCAAGGTATACAGTGAACCTGAAGAGAAGCATTGGGATATAAAACTGGACACACAGGTGGGGTTCAAATCATAGAAAGTTAGAGAGTCAGTCCTCTTGTACTTAAGTCGGCATTGTGCCTTTTGTATTAAATTCGGATGCAATTTCTGTGTTTCATCGTCAATAAGAAGGTCCAAGGGATACAATAAACCCAAAGTGAAGCATCGGAATCTAAAACTTGACTCACAGGAGAGGTTCAAATCATAGAAAGTTAGAGTTTCAGTCCTCTTGTACTTAAGTCGGCATTGTGCCTTTTGTATTAAATTCGGATGCAATTTCTGTGTTTCATCGTCAATAAGAAGGTCCAACGGATAGAGCAAACCCAAAGTGAAGCATCGGAATCTAAAACTGGACTCACAGGAGAGGTTCAAATCATAGAAGGTTAGAGTTTTAGTCCTGTTGTACATAAGTCGGCATTGTGCCTTTTGTATTAAATTCGGATGCAATTTCTGTGTTTCATCGTCAGTAAGAATGTCCAAGGGATACAGTCAGCCTGAAGTGAAGCATCGGAATCTAAAACTGGACTCTTAGGAAAGGTGCAAATCATAGAAGGTTAGAGTGTCAGTCCTCTTGTACTTATGTCGGCATTGTGGTTTGGTATTGAATTCGG
This sequence comes from Schistocerca americana, assembly GCF_021461395.2. NCBI lineage: Eukaryota > Metazoa > Arthropoda > Insecta > Orthoptera > Acrididae > Schistocerca > Schistocerca americana. The sequence continues at coordinate 58,073,109 of NC_060122.1, forward strand.
ATGAAATTTCTGTGTTTCATCGTCAATAAGAAGGTCCAAGGGATACAGTAAACCTTACGTGAAGCTACAGAAACTAAAACTGGACTCACAGGAGAGGTTCAACTCATAGAAAGTGAGACTATCAGTCCTCTTGTACGAAAGTCGGCATTGTGCCTCTTGTATTAAATTCGGATGCAATTTCTGTGTTTCATCGTCAATAAGAAGGTCCAAGGTATACAATAAACCTGAGGTGAAGCATCAGAATCTAAAACTGGACTCAAAGGTGAGGTTTAAATCATAGAAAGTTAGAGAGTCAGTCCTCTTGTACTTAAGTCGGCATTGTGCCTTTTGTATTAAATTCGGATGCAATTTCTGTGTTTCATCGTCAATAAGAAGGTCCAAGGGATACAGTAAACCCAAAGTGAAGCATCGGAATCTAAAACTAGACTCACAGGAGAGGTTCAAATCATAGAAAGTTAGAGTTTCAGTCCTCTTGTACTTAAGTCGTCATTGTGCCTTTTGTATTAAATTCGGTTGCAATTTCTGTTTTTCATCGTCAATAAGAAGGTCCAAGGGATACAGTCAACCTGATGTGAAGCATCGGTATCTAAAACTGGACTCACAGGAGAGGTTCAACTCATAGAAAGTTAGAGTGTCAGTCCTCATTTACTTTAGTAGGCATTGTGCCTTTTGTATTAAATTTGGATGCAATTTCTGTGTTTCATCGTCAATAAGAAGGTCCAAGGGATACAGTAAACCTGAAGTGAAGCATCGGAATCTAAAACTGGATTCACAGGAGAGGTTCATATCATAGAAAGTTACAGTGTCAGTCCACTTGTACTTAAGTCGGCATTGTGCCTTTTGTATTAAATTCGGATGTAATATCTGTGTTTCATCGTCAATAAGAAGGTCCAAGGGATACAGTCAACCTGATGTGAAGCATCGGTATCTAAAACTGGACTCACAGGAGAGGTTCAAATCAAAGAAAGTTAGAGAGTCAGTCCTCTTGTACTTAAGTCGGCATTGTGCCTTTTGTATTACATTCGGATGCAATTTCTGTGTTTCATCGTCAATAGGAAGGTCCAACGGATAGAGTAAACCCAAAGTGAAGCATTGGAATCTAAACCTGGACTCACAGGAGAGGTTCAAATCATAGAAAGTTAGAGTTTCAGTCCTCTTGTACTTAAGTCGGCATTGTGCCTTTTGTATTAAATTCGGATGCAATTTCTGTGTTTCATCGTCAATAAGAAGGTCCAAGGGATACAGTCAACCTGAAGTGAAGCATCGGAATCTAAAACTGGACTCACAGGAGAGGTTCAAATCATAGAAAGTTAGAGTGTCAGTCCTCATTTTTTTAAGTCGGCATTGTGCCTTTTGTATTAAATTTGGATGCAATTTCTGTGTTTCATCGTCAATAAGAAGGTCCAAGGGATACAGTAATCCTGAAGTGAAACATCGGAATTTAAATCTGGACTCACAGGAGAGGTTCAAATCATAGTAAGCTAGAGTGTCAGTCCACTTGTACTTAGTTCGGAATTGTGCCTTTTGAATTTAATTCCGATGCATTTTCTTTGCCTCATCGTCATTAATAAGGTCCAAGGTATACAGTAAACCTGAAGTGAAGCATCGAAATTTAAAACTGGACTCACAGGAGAGGTTCAAGTCAAAGAAAGTTAGAGTGTCAGTCCTCTTGTACTTAAGTCCGCATTGTGCCTTTTGTATAAAATTCGGATGTAATTTCTGTGTTTTATCGTCAATAAGATGGTCCAAGGGATACAGTAAACCTTAAGTGAAGCATCGGAAACTAAAACTGGACTCACAGGAGAGGCTCAAATCATAGAAAATGAGACTGTCAGTCCTCTTGTACGAAGGTCGGCATTGTGCCTCTAGTATTAAATTCGGATGCAATTTCTGTATTTCATCGTCTATAAGAAGGTCCAAGGTATACAGTAAACCTGAAGTGAAGCATCAGAATCTAAAACTGGACTCACAGGAGAAGTTCAAATCATAGGAAGTGAGAGTGTCCGTCCTCTTGTACTTAAGTCGGCATTGTGCCTTTTGAATTTAATTCCGATGCAATTTCTGTGCTTTATCGTCACGAAGATGGTAAAAGGGTTACAGTAAACCTGAAGTGAAGCATCGGAATCTAAAACTGGACTCACAGGAGAGGTTCAAATCATAGAAAGTTAGAGTGTCACTCCGCTTGTACTTAAGTCGGCATTGTGCCTTTTGTATTAAATTCGGATGCAATTTTTGTGTTTCATCGTCCATAAGAAGGACCAAAGTATACAGTGAACCTGAAGTGTAGCATCGGGACGTAAAACTGGACACACAGGTGAGATCAAAATCATAGAAAGTTAGAGTGTCAGTCCTCTTGTACTTAAGTCGGCATTGTGCCTTTTGTATTAAATTCGGATGCAATTTCTGTGTTTCATCGTCAATAAGAGGGTTCAAGGGATACAGTAAACATGAAGTGAAGCATCGGAATCTAAAACTGGACTCACAGGAGAGGTTCAAATCATAGATAGTTAGAGTGTCAGTCCTCTTGGACTTAAGTCGGCATTGTGCCTTTTGAATTCCATTCCGATGCAATTTCTATGCTTCATCGTCAATACGAAAGTCTAAGGTATACAGTAAACCTGAAGTGAAGCATCGGAATCTAAAACTGGACACACAGGAGAGGTTCAGATCAAAGAAAGTTAGAGAGTCAGTCCTCTTGTACTTAAGTCGGCATTGTGCATTTTGAATTAAATTCGGATGCTATTTCTGTGTTTCATCATCAATAAGAAGGTCCAAGGGATACAGTAAACCTGAAGAGAAGCATCGAAATCTAAAACTAGACTCACAGGAAAGGTTCAAATCATAGAAAGTTAGAGTGTCAGTCCTCTTGTACTTAAGTCGGCATTGTGCCATTTGTATTAAATTCGGATGTAATTCCTGTGTTTCATCGTCAGTAAGAAGGTTCAAGTTATACAGCTAACCTGAAGTGAAGCATCGGAATCTAAAACTGGACTCTTAGGAAAGGTGCAAATCATAGAAAGTTAGAGTGTCAGACCTCTTGTACTTATATCGGCATTGTGCTTTTGTATTGAATTCGGATGAAATTTCTGTGTTTCATCGTCAATAAGAAGGTCCAAGGGATACAGTAAACCTTAAGTGAAGCATCGGAAACTAAAACTGGACTCACAGGAGAGGTTCAAATCATAGAAAGTGAGACTGTCAGTCCTCTTCTACGAAAGTCGGCATTGTGCCTCTTGTATTAAATTCGGCTGCAATTTCTGTGTTTCATCGTCAATAAGAAGGACCAAGGTGTACAGTAAACCTGAGATTAAGCATCAGAATCTAAAACTGGACTCACACGAGAAGTTCAAATCATAGAAAGTGAGAGTGTCCATCCCCTTGTACTGAAGTCGGCATTGTGCCTTTTTAATTTAATTCCGATGCAATTTCTGTGCTTTATCGTCAAGAAGATGGTCCAAGGGTTACAGTAAACCTGAAGTGAAGCATCGGAATCTAAAACTGAACTCACAGGAGAGGTTCAAATCATTGAAAGTTAGAGTGTCACTCCACTTGTACTTAAGTCGGCATTGTGACTTTTGTTTTAAATTCGGATGCTATTTTTGTGTTTCATCGTCAATAAGAAGGTCCAAGGTATACAGTGAACCTGAAGAGAAGCATTGGGATATAAAACTGGACACACAGGTGAGGTTCAAATCATAGAAAGTTAGAGAGTCAGTCCTCTTGTACTTAAGTCGGCATTGTGCCTTTTGTATTAAATTCGGATGCAATTTCTGTGTTTCATCGTCAATAAGAAGGTCCAACGGATAGAGTAAACCCAAAGTGAAGCATCGGAATCTAAAACTGGACTCACAGGAGAGGTTCAAATCATAGAAGGTTAGAGTTTTAGTCCTGTTGTACATAAGTCGGCATTGTGCCTTTTGTATTAAATTCGGATGCAATTTCTGTGTTTCATCGTCAGTAAGAATGTCCAAGGGATACAGTCAGCCTGAAGTGAAGCATCGGAATCTAAAACTGGACTCTTAGGAAAGGTGCAAATCATAGAAGGTTAGAGTGTCAGTCCTCTTGTACTTATGTCGGCATTGTGGTTTGGTATTGAATTCGGATGAAATTTCTGTGTTTCATCGTCAATAAGAAGGTCCAAGGGATACAGTAAACCTTACGTGAAGCATCAGAAACTAAAACTGGACTCACAGGAGAGGTTCAACTCATAGAAAGTGAGACTATCAGTCCTCTTGTACGAAAGTCGGCATTGTGCCTCTTGTATTAAATTCGGATGCAATTTCTGTGTTTCATCGTCAATAAGAAGGTCCAAGGTATACAATAAACCTGAGGTGAAGCATCAGAATCTAAAACTGGACTCAAAGGTGAGGTTTAAATCATAGAAAGTTAGAGAGTCAGTCCTCTTGTACTTAAGTCGGCATTGTGCCTTTTGTATTAAATTCGGATGCAATTTCTGTGTTTCATCGTCAATAAGAAGGTCCAAGGGATACAGTAAACCCAAAGTGAAGCATCGGAATCTAAAACTAGACTCACAGGAGAGGTTCAAATCATAGAAAGTTAGAGTTTCAGTCCTCTTGTACTTAAGTCGTCATTGTGCCTTTTGTATTAAATTCGGTTGCAATTTCTGTTTTTCATCGTCAATAAGAAGGTAGAAGGGATACAGTCAACCTGATGTGAAGCATCGGTATCTAAAACTGGACTCACAGGAGAGGTTCAACTCATAGAAAGTTAGAGTGTCAGTCCTCATTTACTTTAGTAGGCATTGTGCCTTTTGTATTAAATTTGGATGCAATTTCTGTGTTTCATCGTCAATAAGAAGGTCCAAGGGATACAGTAAACCTGAAGTGAAGCATCGGAATCTAAAACTGGATTCACAGGAGAGGTTCATATCATAGAAAGTTACAGTGTCAGTCCACTTGTACTTAAGTCGGCATTGTGCCTTTTGTATTAAATTCGGATGTAATATCTGTGTTTCATCGTCAATAAGAAGGTCCAAGGGATACAGTAAACTTGAAGTGAAGCATCGGAATCTAAAACTGGACTCACAGGAGAGGTTCAAATCATAGTAAGTTAGAGTGTCAGTACTCTTGTACTTAAGTCGGCATTGTGCCATTTGTATTAAATTCGGATGCAATTTCTGTGTTTCATCGTCAATAAGAGGGTCCAAGGGATACAGTAAACATGAAGTAAAGCATCAGAATCTAAAACTGGACTCACAGGAGAGGTTCAAATCAAAGAAAGTTGGAGTGTCAGTCCTCTTGTACTTAAGTCGGCATTGTGCATTTTGTATGAAATTCGGATGCTATTTTCGTGTTTCATCGTCAGTAAGAAGGTCCAAGGGATACAGTAAACTTGAAGTGAGGCATCGGAATCTAAACCTGGACTCACAGGAGAGATTCAAATCATAGATAGTTAGAGTGTCAGTCCTCTTGTACTTAAGTCGGCATTGTGCCTTTTGAATTCAATTCCGATGCAATTTTTATGCTTCATCGTCAATTAGAAGGTCTAAGGTATATAGTAAAAATGAAGTGAAGCATCGGAATCTAAAACTGGACTCACAGGAGAGGTTCAAATCATTGAAAGCTAGAGTGTCAGTCCTCTTGTACTTAAGTCGGCATTGTGTTTTTTGAATTCAATTCCATTGCAATTTCTATGCTTCATCGTCAATAAGACGGTCTAAGGTATACAGTAAACCTGAAGTGAAGCATCGGAATCTAAAACTGGACTCACAGGAGAGGTTCAAATCAAAGAAAGTTAGAGTGTCATTCCTCTTGTACTTAAGTCGGCATTGTGCATTTTGTATGAAATTCGGATGCTATTTTCGTGTTTCATCGTCAGTAAGAAGGTCCAAGGGATACAGTAAACTTGAAGTGAAGCATCGAAATCTAAAACTGGACTCACAGGAGAGGTTCAAATCATAGAAAGTTAGAGTTTCAGTCCTCTTGTACTTAAGTCGTCATTGTGCCTTTTGTATTAATATCTGATGCAATTTCTGTGTTTCATCGTCAATAAGAAGGTCCTAGGGATACAGTCAACCTGAAGTGAAGCATCGGAATCTAAAACTGGACTCACAGGAGAGGTTGAAATCATAGAAAGTTAGAGTTTCAGTCCTCTTGTACTTAAGTCGGCATTGTGCCTTTTGTATTAAATTCGGATGCAATTTCTGTGTTTCATCGTCAATAAGAAGGTCCAAGGGATACAGACAACCTGAAGTGAAGCATCGGAATCTAAAACTATACTCACAGGAGAGGTTCAAATCATAGAAAGTTAGAGTGTCAGTCCTCATTTTTTTAAGTCGGCATTGTGCCTTTTGTATTAAATTTGGATGCAATTTCTGTGTTTCATCGTCAATAAGAAGGTCCAAGGGATACAGTAATCCTGAAGTGAAGCATCGGAATTTAAATCTGGACTCACGGGAGAGGTTCAAATCATAGAAAATTAGAGTGTCAGTCCACTTGTACTTAGTTCGGAATTGTGCCTTTTGAATTTAATTCCGATGCATTTTCTGTGCCTCATCGTCATTAATAAGGTCCAAGGTATACAGTAAACCTGAAGTGAAGCATCGGAATCTAAAACTGGACTCACAGGAGAGGTTCAAATCAAAGAACGTTAGAGAGTCAGTCCTCTTGTACTTAAGTCGGCATTGTGCCTTTTGTATTACATTCGGATGCAATTTCTGTGTTTCATCGTCAATAAGAAGGTCCAACGGATAGAGTAAACCCAAAGTGAAGCATCGGAATCTAAACCTGGACTCACAGGAGAGGTTCAAATCATAGAAAGTTAGAGTTTCAGTCCTCTTGTACTTAAGTCGGCATTGTGCCTTTTGTATTAAATTCGGATGCAATTTCTGTGTTTCATCGTCAATAAGAAGGTCCAAGGGATACAGTCAACCTGAAGTGAAGCATCGGAATCTAAAACTGGACTCACAGGAGAGGTTCAAATCATAGAAAGTTAGAGTGTCAGTCCTCATTTTTTTAAGTCGGCATTGTGCCTTTTGTATTAAATTTGGATGCAATTTCTGTGTTTCATCGTCAATAAGAAGGTCCAAGGGATACAGTAATCCTGAAGTGAAGCATCGGAATTTAAATCTGGACTCACAGGAGAGGTTCAAATCATAGAAAGTTAGAGTGTCAGTCCACTTGTACTTAGTTCGGAATTGTGCCTTTTGAATTTAATTCCGATGCATTTTCTGTGCCTCATCGTCATTAATAAGGTCCAAGGTATACAGTAAACCTGAAGTGAAGCATCGAAATTTAAAACTGCACTCACAGGAGAGGTTCAAATCATAGAAAGTTAGAGTGTCACTCCGCTTGTACTTAAGTCGGCATTGTGCCTTTTGTATTAAATTCGGATGCAATTTTTGTGTTTCATCGTCAATAAGAAGGTCCAAAGTATACAGTGAACCTGAAGTGTAGCATCGGGACGTAAAACTGGACACACAGGTGAGATCAAAATCATAGAAAGTTAGAGTGTCAGTCCTCTTGTACTTAAGTCGGCATTGTGCCTTTTGCATTTAATTCCGATGCATTTTCTGTGTATCATCGTCAATAAGAATGTCCAAGGGATACACTAAACCTGATGTGAAGCATCTGAATCTAAAACTGGATTCACAGGAGGGGTTCAAATCATAGAAAGTTAGAGTGTCAGTCCTCTTGTACTTAAGTCGGCATTGTGCCTTTTGTATTAAATTCGGAAGCAATTTCTGTGTTTCATCGTCAATAAGAAGGTCCAAGGGATACAGTAAACCTGAAGTGAAGCATCGGAAACTAAAACTGGACACACAGGAGAGGTTCAAACCATAGAAACTGAGAGTGTCAGTCCTCTTGTACGTAAGTCGGCATTGTGCCTCTTGTATTAAATTCGGATGCAATTTCTGTGTTTCATCGTCAATAAGAAGGTCTAAAGGATAAAGTAAACCTGAAGTGAAGCATCGGAATCTAAAACTGAACTCACAGGGGAGGTTCAAATCATAGTAATTTAGAGTGTCAGTCCTCTTGTACTTAACTCGGCATTGTGCCTTTTGTATTAAATTCGGATGCAATTTCTGTGTTTCATCGTCAATAAGAGGGTTCAAGGGATACAGTAAACATGAAGTGAAGCATCGGAATCTAAAACTGGACTCACAGGAGAGGTTCAAATCATAGATAGTTAGAGTGTCAGTCCTCTTGGACTTAAGTCGGCATTGTGCCTTTTGAATTCCATTCCGATGCAATTTCTATGCTTCATCGTCAATACGAAAGTCTAAGGTATACAGTAAACCTGAAGTGAAGCATCGGAATCTAAAACTGGACACACAGGAGAGGTTCAGATCAAAGAAAGTTAGAGAGTCAGTCCTCCTGTACTTAAGTCGGCATTGTGCATTTTGAATTAAATTCGGATGCTATTTCTGTGTTTCATCATCAATAAGAAGGTCCAAGGGATACAGTAAACCTGAAGAGAAGCATCGAAATCTAAAACTAGACTCACAGGAGAGGTTCAAATGATAGAAAGTTAGAGTGTCAGTCCTCTTGTACTTAAGTCGGCATTGTGCCATTTGTATTAAATTCGGATGTAATTTCTGTGTTTCATCGTCAGTAAGAAGGTTCAAGGTATACAGCTAACCTGAAGTGAAGCATCGGAATCTAAAACTGGACTCTTAGGAAAGGTGCAAATCATAGAAAAATAGAGTGTCAGTCCTCTTGTACTTATTTCGGCATTGTGCTTTTGTATTGAATTCGGATGAAATTTCTGTGTTTCATCGTCAATAAGAAGGTCCAAGGTGTACAGTAAACCTGAGGTTAAGCATCAGAATCTAAAACTGGACTCACACGAGAAGTTCAAGTCATAGAAAGTGAGAGTGTCCATCCCCTTGTACTGAAGTCGGCATTGTGCCTTTTTAAATTAATTCCGATGCAATTTCTGTGCTTTATCGTCAAGAAGATGGTCCAAGGGTTACAGTAAACCTGAAGTGAAGCATCGGAATCTAAAACTGAACTCACAGGAGAGGTTCAAATCATTGAAAATTAGAGTGTCACTCCACTTGTACTTAAGTCGGCATTGTGACTTTTGTTTTAAATTCGGATGCTATTTTTGTGTTTCATCGTCAATAAGAAGGTCCAAGGTATACAGTGAACCTGAAGAGAAGCATTGGGATATAAAACTGGACACACAGGTGAGGTTCAAATCATAGAAAGTTAGAGAGTCAGTCCTCTTGTACTTAAGTCGGCATTCTGCCTTTTGTATTAAATTCGGATGCAATTTCTGTGTTCCATCGTCAATAAGAAGGTCCAAGGGATACAATAAACCCAAAGTGAAGCATCGGAATCTAAAACTTGACTCACAGGAGAGGTTCAAATCATAGAAAGTTAGAGAGTCAGTCCTCTTGTACTTAAGTCGGCATTGTGCCTTTTGAATTTAATTCCGATGCAATTTCTGTGCTTTATCGTCACGAAGATGGTAAAAGGGTTACAGTTAACCTGAAGTGAAGCATCGGAATCTAAAACTGGACTCACAGGAGAGGTTCAAATCATAGAAAGTTAGAGTGTCACTCCGCTTGTACTTCAATCGGCATTGTGCCTTTTGTATTAAATTCGGATGCAATTTTTGTGTTTCATCGTCAATAAGAAGGTCCAAGGTATACAGTGAACCTGAAGTGTAGCATCGGGATGTAAAACTGGACACACAGGTGAGATCCAAATCATAGAAAGTTAGAGTGTCAGTCCTCTTGTACTTAAATCGGCATTGTGCCTTTTGTATTAGATTCGGATGCAATTTCTGTGTTTCATCGTCAATAAGAAGGTCTAAAGGATAAAGTAAACCTGAAGTGAAGCATCGGAGTCTAAAACTGGACTCACAGGAGAGGTTCATATCATAGAAAGATAGAGAGCAGTCCTCTTGTACTTAAGTCGGCACTGTCATTTTTCCTTGAATTCGGATGCAATTTCTGTGTTTCATCGTCAATAAGACGGTCCAAGGGATACAGTAAACCTGAAGTGAAGCATCGGAATCTAAAACTGAACTCACAGGAGAGGTTCAAATCATAGATAGTTAGAGTGTCAGTCCTCTTGGACTTAAGTCGGCATTGTGCCTTTTGAATTCCATTCCGATGCAATTTCTATGCTTCATCGTCAATACGAAAGTCTAAGGTATACAGTAAACCTGAAGTGAAGCATCGGAATCTAAAACTGGACACACAGGAGAGGTTCAAATCAAAGAAAGTTAGAGAGTCAGTCCTCTTGTAATTAAGTCGGCATTGTGCATTTTGAATTAAATTCGGATGCTATTTCTGTGTTTCATCATCAATAAGAAGGTCCAAGGGATACAGTAAACCTCAAGAGTAGCATCGAAATCTAAAACTAGACTCACAGGAGAGGTTCTAATCATAGAAAGTTAGAGTGTCAGTCCTCTTGTACTTAAGTCGGCATTGTGCCATTTGTATTAAATTCGGATGTAATTTCTGTGTTTCATCGTCAGTAAGAAGGTCCAAGGTATACAGCTAACCTGAAGTGAAGCATCGGAATCTAAAACTGGACTCTTAGGAAAGGTGCAAATCATAGAAAGTTAGAGTGTCAGTCCTCTTGTACTTATATCGGCATTGTGCTTTTGTATTGAATTCGGATGAAATTTCTGTGTTTCATCGTCAATAAGAAGGTCCAAGGGATACAGTAAACCTTAAGTGAAGCATCGGAAACTAAAACTGGACTCAGAGGAGAGGTTCAAATCATAGAAAGTGAGACTGTCAGTCCTCTTCTACGAAAGTCGGCATTGTGCCTCTCGTATTAAATTCGGCTGCAATTTCTGTGTTTCATCGTCAATAAGAAGGTCCAAGGTGTACAGTAAACCTGAGGTGAAGCATCAGAATCAAAAACTGGACTCACACGAGAAGTTCAAATCATAGAAAGTGAGAGTGTCCATCCCCTTGTAGTGAAGTCGGCATTGTGCCTTTTGAATTTAATTCCGATGCAATTTCTGTGCTTTATCGTCAAGAAGATGGTCCAAGGGTTACAGTAAACCTGAAGTGAAGCATCGGAATCTAAAACTGAACTCACAGGAGAGGTTCAAATCATTGAAAGTTAGAGTGTCACTCCGCTTGTACTTAAGTCGGCAATGTGACTTTTGTATTAAATTCGGATGCAATTTTTGTGTTTCATCGTCAATAAGAAGGTCCAAGGTATACAGTGAACGTGAAGAGAAGCATTGGCATATAAAACTGGACACACAGGTGAGGTTCAAATCATAGAAAGTTAGAGAGTCAGTCCTCTTGTACTTAAGTCGGCATTGTGCCTTTTTATTAAATTCGGATGCAATTTCTGTGTTTCATCGTCAATAAGAAGGTCCAAGGGATACAGTCAACCTGAAGTGAAGCATCGGAATCTAAAACTGGACTCACAGGAGAGGTTCATATCATAGAAATTTACAGTGTCAGTCCACTTGTACTTAACTCGGCATTGTGCCTTTTGTATTAAATTCGGATGCAATTTCTGTGTTTCATCGTCAATAAGAAGGTCCAAGGTATACAGTAAACCTGAAGTGAAGCATCAGAATCTAAAACTGGACTCACAGGAGAAGTTCAAATCATAGGAAGTAAGAGTGTCCGTCCTCTTGTACTTAAGTCGGCATTGTGCCTTTTGAATTTAATTCCGATGCATTTTCTGTGTTTCATCGTCAATAAGAATGTCCAAGGGATACACTAAACCTGATGTGAAGCATCTGAATCTAAAACTGGATTCACAGGAGGGGTTCAAATCATAGAAAGTTTGAGTGTCAGTCCTCTTGTACTTAAGTCGGCATTGTGCCTTTTGTATTAAATTCGGAAGCAATTTCTGTGTTTCATCTTCAATAAGAAGGTCCAAGGGATGCAGTAAACCTGAAGTGAAGCATCGGAAACTAAAACTGGACTCACAGGAGAGGTTGAAACCATAGAAAGTGAGAGTGTCAGTCCTCTTGTATGTAAGTCGGCATTGTGATTCTTGTATTAAATTCGGATGCAATTTCTGTGTTTCATCGTCAATAAGAAGGTCTAAGGGATACAGCAAACCTGAAGTGAAGCATCGGAATCTAAAACTGGACTCACAGGAGAGGTTCAAATTATAGAAAGATAGAGAGTCAGTCCTCTTGTACTTAACACGGCATTGTGCCTTTTGTATTAAATTCGGATGCAATTTCTGTGTTTCATCGTCAATAAGAGGGTCCAAGGGATACAGTAAACATGAAGTAAAGCATCGGAATCTAAAACTGGACTCACAGGAGAGGTTCAAATCATAGGAAGTTAGAGTGTCATTCCTCTTGTACTTAAGTCGGCAATGTGCATTTTGTATTAAAATCGGATGCAATCTCTGTGTTTCATCGTCAATAAGAAGGTCCAAGGGATACAGTAAACCTGAAGTGAAGCATCGGAATCTAAAACTGGACTCACAGGAGAGGTTCAAATCATAAATAGTTAGAGTGTCAGTCCTCTTGTACTTCAGTCGGCATTGTGCCTTTTGAAGTCAATTCCGATGCAATTTCTATGCTTCATCGTCAATAAGAAGGTCTAAGGTATGCAGTAAACCTGAAGTGAAGCACCAGAATCTAAAACTGGACTCACAGGAGAAGTTCAAATCATAGGAAGTAAGAGTGTCCGTCCTCTTGTACTTAAGTCGGCATTGTGCCTTTTGAATTTAATTCCGATGCATTTTCTGTGTTTCATCGTCAATAAGAATGTCCAAGGGATACACTGAACCAGATGTGAAGCATCTGAATCTAAAACTGGATTCACAGGAGGGGTTCAAATCATAGAATGTTAGAGTGTCAGTCCTCTTGTACTTAAGTCGGCATTGTGCCTTTTGTATTAAATTCGGAAGCAATTTCTGTGTTTCATCTACAATAAGAAGGTCCAAGGGATGCAGTAAACCTGAAGTGAAGCATCGGAAACTAAAACTGGACTCACAGGAGAGGTTGAAACCATAGAAAGTGAGAGTGTCAGTCCTCTTGTATGTAAGTCGGCATTGTGATTCTTGTATTAAATTCGGATGCAATTTCTGTGTTTCATCGTCAATAAGAAGGTCTAAGGGATACAGTAAACCTGAAGTGAAGCATCGGAATCTAAAACTGGACTCACAGGAGAGGTTCAAATTATAGAAAGATAGAGAGTCAGTCCTCTTGTACTTAACACGGCATTGTGCCTTTTGTATTAAATTCGGATGCAATTTCTGTGTTTCATCGTCAATAAGAGGGTCCAAGGGATACAGTAAACATGAAGTAAAGCATCGGAATCTAAAACTGGACTCACAGGAGAGGTTCAAATCATAGAAAGTTAGAGTGTCATTCCCCTTGTACTTAAGTCGGCAATGTGCATTTTGTATTAAATTCGGATGCAATCTCTGTGTTTCATCGTCAATAAGAAGGTCCAAGGGATACAGTAAACCTGAAGTGAAGCATCGGAATCTAAAACTGGACTCACAGGAGAGGTTCAAATCGTAAATAGTTAGGGTGTCAGTCATCTTGTACTTCAGTCGGCATTGTGCCTTTCGAATTCAATTCCAATGCAATTTCTATGCTTCATCGTCAATAAGAAAGTCTAAGGTATATAGTAAAAATGAAGTGAAGCATCGGAATCTAAAACTGGACTCACAGGAGAGGTTCAAATCATTGAAAGTTAGAGTGTCAGTCCTCTTGTACTTAGGTCGGCATTGTGCCTTTTGAATTCAGTTTCGATGCAATTTCTATGCTTCATCGTCAATAAGAAGGTCTAAGGTATGCAGTAAACCTGAAGTGAAGCATCGGAATCTAAAACTGGACTCACTGGAGAGGTTCAAATCAAAGAAAGTTAGAGTGTCAGTCCACTTGTACTTCAGTCGGCATTATGCATTTTGTATTAAATTCGGATGCTATTTCTGTGTTTCATCGTCAATAAGAAGGTCCAAGGGACACAGTAAACCTGAAGTGAAGCATCGAAATCTAAAACTGGACTCATAGGAGAGGTTCAACTCATAGAAAGTTAGAGTGTCAGTCCTCTTGTACTTAAGTTGGAATTGTGCCTTTTGTATTAAATTCGGATGCAATTTCTGTGTTTCATCGTCAATAAGAATTTCCAAGGGATACAGTAAACCTGAAATGAAGCATCGGAATCTAAAACTGCACTCACAGGAGAGGTTCAAATAATAGAAAGTTAGAGAGTCAGTCCTCTTGTACTTAAGTCGGCATTGTGCCTTTTGTATTAAATTCGAATGCAATTTCTGTGTTTCATCGTCAACAACAAGGTCCAAGGGATACAGTCAACCTGAAGTGAATCATCGGAATCTAAAACTGGACTCACAGGAGAGGTTCAAATCATAGAAAGTTAGAGTGTCAGTCCTCATTTTTTTAAGTGGGCATTGTGCCTTTTGTATTATATTCGGATGCAATTTCTGTGCCTCATCGTCATTAATAAGGTCCAAGGTATACAGTAAACCTGAAGTGAAGCATCGAAATTTAAAACTGGACTCACAGGAGAGGTTCAAATCATAGAAAGTTAAAGTGTCAGTCCTCTTGTACTTAAGTCCGCATTGTGCCTTTTGTAATAAATTCGGATGTAATTTCTGTGTTTCATCGTCAGTAAGAAGGTCCGAAGTATACAGCTAACCTGAAGTGAAGCATCGGAATCTAAAACTGGACTCTTAGGAAATGTGCAAATCATAGAAAGTTAGAGTGTCAGTCCTCTTGTACTTATGTCGGCATTGTGCTTTTGTATTAAATTCGGATGAAATTTCTGTGTTTGATCGTCAATAAGAAGGTCCAAGTGATACAGTAATCCTTAAGTGAAGCATCGGAAACTAAAACTGGACTGACAGGAGAGGTTCAAATCATAGAAAGTGAGAGTGTCCGTCCTCTTGTACTTAAGTCGGCATTGTGCCTTTTGAATTTAATTCCGATGCAATTTCTGTGCTTTATTGTCAAGAGGATGGTCAAAGGGTTACAGTAAACCCGAAGTGAAGCATCGGAATCTAAAACTGGACTCACAGGAGAGGTTCAAATCATAGAAAGTTAGAGTGTCAGTCCTCTTGTACTTAAGTCGGCATTGTGCCTTTTGAATTTAATTCCGATGCATTTTCTGTGTTTCATCGTCAATAAGAATGTCCAAGGGATACAGTGAACCTGAAGTGAAGCATCGGAAACTAAAACTGGACTCACAGGAGAGGTTCAAACAATAGAAAGTGAGAGTGTCAGTCCTCTTGTACGTAAGTCGGCATTGTGCCTCTTGTATTAAATTCGGATGAGATTTCTGAGTTTCATCGTCAATAAGAAAGTCTAAGGGATACAGTTAACCTGAAGTGAAGCATCGGAATCAGAAACTGGACTCACAGGAGAGGTTCAAATCGTAGAAAGATTGAGTGTCAGTCCTCTTGTACTTAAGTCGGCACTGTCATTTTTCCTTAAATTCGGTTGCAATTTCTGTGTTTCATCGTCAATAAGAAGGTCCAAGGGATACAGTAAACCTGAAGTGAAGCATCGGAATCTAAAACTGGACTCACAGGAGAGGTTCAAAACATAGAAAGTTAGAGTGTCATTCCCCTTGCACTTAAGTCGGCATTGTGCATTCTGTATTAAATTCCGATCCATTTTCTGTGTTTCATCGTCAATAAGAATGTCCAAGGGATACACTAAACCTGATGTGAAGCATCTGAATATAAAACTGGATTCACAGGAGTGGTTCAAATCATAGAAAGTTAGAGTGTCAGTCCTCTTGTACTTAAGTCGGCATTGTGCCTTTTGTATTAAATTCGGAAGCAATTTCTGTGTTTCATCGACAATAAGAAGGTCCAAGGGATTCAGTAAACCTGAAGTGAAGCATCGGAAACTAAAACTGGACTCACAGGAGAGGTTCAAACCATAGAAAGTTAGAGTGTCAGTCCTCTTGTACTTAACTCGGCATTGTGCGTTTTGTATAAAATTCGGATGCAATTTCTGTGTTTCATCGTCAATAAGAGGGTCCAAGGGATACAGTAAACATCAAGTAAAGCATCGGAAT
This sequence comes from Schistocerca americana, assembly GCF_021461395.2. NCBI lineage: Eukaryota > Metazoa > Arthropoda > Insecta > Orthoptera > Acrididae > Schistocerca > Schistocerca americana. The sequence continues at coordinate 58,089,076 of NC_060122.1, forward strand.
CTAAAACTGGACCCACAGGAGAGGTTCAAACCATAGAAAGTTAGAGTGTCAGTCCTCTTGTACTTAAGTTGGAATTGTGCCTTTTGTATTAAATTCAGATGCAATTTCTGTGTTTCATCGTCAATAAGAATTTCCAAGGGATACAGTAAACCTGAAGTGAAGCATCGGAATCTAAAACTAGACTCACAGGAGAGGTTCAAATCATAGAAAGTTAGAGAGTCAGTCCTCTTGTACTTAAGTCGGCATTGTGCCTTTTGTATTAAATTCGGATGCCATTTCTGTGTTTCATCGTCAATAAGAAGGTCCAAGGGATACAGTAAACCCAAAGTGAAGCATCGGAATCTAAAACTGGACTCACAGGAGAGGTTCAAATCATAGAAAGTTAGAGAGTCAGTCCTCTTGTACTTATGTCGGCATTGTGCTTTTGTATTAAAATCGGATGAAATTTCTGTGTGTCATCGTCAATAAGAAGGTCCAAGGGATACAGTAAACCTTAAGTGAAGCATCGGAAACTAAAACTGGACTCACAGGAGAGGTTCAAATCATAGAAAGTGAGACTGTCAGTCCTGTTGTACGAAAGTCGGCATTGTGCCTCTTGTATTAAATTCGGATGCAATTTCTGTGTTTCATCGTCAATAAGAAGGTCCAAGGTATACAGTAAACCTGAGGTGAAGCATCAGAATCATAAAATTGGACTCACAGGAGAAGTTCAAATCATAGAGAGTGAGAGTGTCCGTCCTCTGGCACTTAAGTCGGCATTGTGCCCTTTGAATTTAATTCCGATGCAATTTCTGTGCTTTATCGTCAAGAAGATGGTCCAAGGGTTACAGTAAACCTGAAGTGAAGCATCGGAATCAAAAACTGGACTCACAGGAGAGGTTCAAATCATAGAAAGTTAGAGAGTCAGTCCTCTTGTACTTATGTCGGCATTGTGCTTTTGTATTAAAATCGGATGAAATTTCTGTGCTTCATCGTCAATAAGAAGGTCCAAGGGATACAGTAAACCTGAAGTGAACCATCGGAATCTAAAACTGGACACACAGGAGATGTTCATATCATACAATGTTACAGTGTAAGTCCACTTGTACTTAAGTCGGCATTGTGCCTTTTGCATTAAATTCGGATGTAATTTCTGTGTTTCATCGTCAATAAGAAGGTCCAAGGGATACAGTAAACCTGAAGTGAAGCATCTGAATCTATAACTGGACTCACAGGAGAGGTTCAAATCATAGTAAGTTAGAGTGTCAGTCCTCTTGTACTTAACTCGGCATTGTGCCCTTTGTATTAAATTCGGATGCAATTTCTGTGTTTTACCGTCAATAAGAAGGTCCAAGGGATACAGTAAACCCAAAGTGAAGCATCGGAATCTAAAACTGGACTCACAGGAGAGGTTCAAATCATAGTAAGTTAGAGTGTCATTCCCCTTGTACTTAAGTCGGCATTGTGCATTTTGTATTAAATTCCGATGAAACCTCTGTGTTTCATCGTCAATAAGAAGGTCCAAGAGATACAGTAAACCTGAAGTGAAACATCGGAATCTAAAACTCGACTCACAGGAGAGTTTCGAATCATAGATAGAGTGTCAGTCCTCTTGTACTTAAGTCGGCATTGTGCCTTTTGAATTCAATTCCGATGCAATTTCTATGCTTCATCGTCAATACGAAGGTCTAAAGTATACAGTAAAAATGAAGTGAAGCATCGGAATCTAAAACTGGACTCACACGAGAGGGTCAAATCATTGAAAGTTAGAGTGTCAGTCCTCTTGTACTTAAGTCGACATTGTGCCTTTTCAATTAAATTCCGATGCAGTTTCTATGCTTCATCGTCAATAAGAAGGTCTAAGGTATACAGTAAACCTGAAGTGAAGCATCGGAATCTAAAACTGGACTCACAGGAGAGGTTCAAATCAAAGAAAGTTAGAGTGTCAGTCCTCTTGTACTTAAGTTGGAATTGTGCCTTTTGTATTAAATTCAGATGCAATTTCTGTGTTTCATCGTCTATAAGAATTTCCAAGGGATACAGTAAACCTGAAGTGAAGCATCGGAATCTAAAACTAGACTCACAGGAGAGGTTCAAATCATAGAAAGTTAGAGAGTCAGTCCTCTTGTACTTAAGTCGGCATTGTGCCTTTTGTATTAAATTCGGATGCCATTTCTGTGTTTCATCGTCAATAAGAAGGTCCAAGGGATACAGTAAACCCAAAGTGAAGCATCGGAATCTAAAACTGGACTCACAGGAGAGGTTCAAATCATAGAAAGTTAGAGAGTCACTCCTCTTGTACTTATGTCGGCATTGTGCTTTTGTATTAAAATCGGATGAAATTTCTGTGTGTCATCGTCAATAAGAAGGTCCAAGGGATACAGTAAACCTTAAGTGAAGCATCGGAAACTAAAACTGGACTCACAGGAGAGGTTCAAATCATAGAAAGTGAGACTGTCAGTCCTGTTGTACGAAAGTCGGCATTGTGCCTCTTGTATTAAATTCGGATGCAATTTCTGTGTTTCATCGTCAATAAGAAGGTCCAAGGTATACAGTAAACCTGAGGTGAAGCATCAGAATCATAAAATTGGACTCACAGGAGAAGTTCAAATCATAGAGAGTGAGAGTGTCCGTCCTCTGGCACTTAAGTCGGCATTGTGCCCTTTGAATTTAATTCCGATGCAATTTCTGTGCTTTATCGTCAAGAAGATGGTCCAAGGGTTACAGTAAACCTGAAGTGAAGCATCGGAATCAAAAACTGGACTCACAGGAGAGGTTCAAATCATAGAAAGTTAGAGAGTCAGTCCTCTTGTACTTATGTCGGCATTGTGCTTTTGTATTAAAATCGGATGAAATTTCTGTGTTTCATCGTCAATAAGAAGGTCCAAGGGATACAGTAAACCTGAAGTGAACCATCGGAATCTAAAACTGGACACACAGGAGATGTTCATATCATACAATGTTACAGTGTAAGTCCACTTGTACTTAAGTCGGCATTGTGCCTTTTGTATTAAATTCGGATGTAATTTCTGTGTTTCATCGTCAATAAGAAGGTCCAAGGGATACAGTAAACCTGAAGTGAAGCATCTGAATCTATAACTGGACTCACAGGAGAGGTTCAAATCATAGTAAGTTAGAGTGTCAGTCCTCTTGTACTTAACTCGGCATTGTGCCCTTTGTATTAAATTCGGATGCAATTTCTGTGTTTCATCGTCAATAAGAGGGTCCAAGGGCTACAGTAAACGTGAAGTAAAGCATCGGAATCTAAAACTGGACTCACAGGAGAGGGTCAAATCATAGAAAGTTAGAGTGTTATCCCCCTTGATCTTAAGTCGGCATTGTGCATTTTGTATTAAATTCGGATGCAATCTCTGTGTTTCATCGTCAATAAGAAGGTCCAAGGAATACCGTAAACCTGATGTGAAGCATCGGAATCTAAAACTGGACTCACAGGAGAGGTCCAAATCATAGATAGTTAGAGTGTCAGTCCTCTTGTACTTAAGTCGGCATTGTGCCTTTTGAATTCAATTCCGATGCAATTTCTATGCTTCATCGTCAATAAGAAGGTCTAAGGTATACAGTAAACCTGAAGTGAAGCATCGGAATCTAAAACTGGACTCACAGGAGAGGTTCAAATCAAAGAAAGTTAGAGTGTCAGTCCTCTTGTACTTAAGTCTGCATTGTGCATTTTGTATTAAATTCGGATGCTATTTCTGTGTTTCATCGTCAATAAGAAGGTCCAAGGGATACGGTAAACCTGAAGTGAAGCATCGAAATCTAAAACTGGACTCACAGGAGAGGTTCAAATCATAGAAAATTTGAGTGTCAGTCCTCTTGTACTTAAGTTGGAATTGTGCCTTTTGTATTACATTCGGATACAATTTCTGTGTTTCATCGTCAATAAGAATTTCCTAGGGATACACTAAACCTGAAGTGAAGCACCGGAATCTAAAACTGGACTCACAGGAGAGGTTCAAATCATAGAAAGTTAGAGAGTCAGTCCTCTTGTACTTAAGTCGGCATTGTGCCTTATGTATTAAATTCGGATGCAATTTCTGTGTTTCATCGTCAATAAGAAGGTCCAAGGGATACAGTAAACCCAAAGTGAAGCATCGGAATCTAAAACTGGACTCACAGGAGAGGTTCAAATGATAGAAAGTTAGAGTTTCAGTCCTCTTGTACTTTAGTCGGCATTGTGCCTTTCGTATTAACTTCGGATGCAATTTCTGTGTTTCATCGTCAATAAGAAGGTCCAAGGGATACAGTCAACCTGAAGTGAAGCATCGGTATCTTAAACAGGACTCACAGGAGAGGTTCAAATCATAGAAAGTTAGAGTGTCAGTCCTCTTGTACTTAAGTTGGAATTGTGCCTTTTGTATTAAATTCAGATGCAATTTCTGTGTTTCATCGTCAATAGGAATTTCCAAGGGATACAGTAAACCTGAAGTGAGGCATCGGAATCTAAAACTAGACTCACAGGAGAGGTTCAAATCATAGAAAGTTAGAGAGTCAGTCCTCTTGTACTTAAGTCGGGATTGTGCCTTTTGTATTAAATTCGGATGCCATTTCTGTGTTTCATCGTCAATAAGAAGGTCCAAGGGATACAGTAAACCCAAAGTGAAGCATCGGAATCTAAAACTGGACTCACAGGAGAGGTTCAAATCATAGAAAGTTACAGTGTCAGTCCGCTTGTACTTAAGTCGGCATTGTGCCTTTTGTATTAAATTCGGATGCAATTTCTGTGTTTCATCGTCAATAAGAAGGTCCAAGGTATACAGTAAACCTGAGGTGAAGCATCAGAATCATAAAATTGGACTCACAGGAGAAGTTCAAATCATAGAGAGTGAGAGTGTCCGTCCTCTGGCACTTAAGTCGGCATTGTGCCCTTTGAATTTAATTCCGATGCAATTTCTGTGCTTTATCGTCAAGAAGATGGTCCAAGGGTTACAGTAAACCTGACGTGAAGCATCCGAATCTAAAACTGGACTCACAGGAGACGTTCAAATCGTAGAAATTTAGAGTGTCACTCCGCTTGTACTTAAGTCGGCGTTGTGCCTTTTGTATTAATTTCGGATGCAATTTTTGTGTTTCATCGTCAATAAGAAGGTCCATGGTATACAGTGAACCTGAAGGGAAGCATCGGAATCTAAAACTGGACCCACAGGAGAGGTCCAAATCATAGATAGTTAGAGTGTCAGTCCTCTTGTACTTAAGTCGGCATTGTGCCTTTAGAATTCAATTCCGATGCAATTTCTATGCTTCATCGTCAATAAGAAGGTCTAAGGTATACAGTAAACCTGAAGTGAAGCATCGGAATCTAAAACTGGACTCACAGGAGAGGTTCAAATCAAAGAAAATTAGAGTGTCAGTCCTCTTGTACTTAAGTCGGCATTGTGCATTTTGTATTAAATTCGGATGCTATTTCTGTGTTTCATCGTCAATAAGAAGGTCCAAGGGATACGGTAAACCTGAAGTGAAGCATCGAAATCTAAAACTGGACTCACAGGACAGGTTCAAATCATAGCATCAGAATCAAAAAATTGGACTCACAGGAGAAGTTGAAATCATAGAGAGTGAGAGTGTCCGTCCTCTGGCACTTAAGTCGGCATTGTGCCCTTTGAATTTAATTCCGATGCAATTTCTGTGCTTTATCGTCAAGAAGATGGTCCAAGGGTTACAGTAAACCTGAAGTGAAGCATCGGAATCAAAAACTGGACTCACAGGAGAGGTTCAAATCATAGAAAGTTAGAGAGTCAGTCCTCTTGTACTTATGTCGGCATTGTGCTTTTGTATTAAAATCGGATGAAATTTCTGTGTTTCATCGTCAATAAGAAGGTCCAAGGGATACAGTAAACCTGAAGTGAACCATCGGAATCTAAAACTGGACACACAGGAGATGTTCATATCATACAATGTTACAGTGTAAGTCCACTTGTACTTAAGTCGGCATTGTGCCTTTTGTATTAAATTCGGATGTAATTTCTGTGTTTCATCGTCAATAAGAAGGTCCAAGGGATACAGTAAACCTGAAGTGAAGCATCTGAATCCATAACTGGACTCACAGGAGAGGTTCAAATCATAGTAAGTTAGAGTGTCAGTCCTCTTGTACTTAACTCGGCATTGTGCCCTTTGTATTAAATTCGGATGCAATTTCTGTGTTTCATCGTCAATAAGAGGGTCCAAGGGCTACAGTAAACGTGAAGTAAAGCATCGGAATCTAAAACTGGACTCACAGGAGAGGGTCAAATCATAGAAAGTTAGAGTGTTATCCCCCTTGATCTTAAGTCGGCATTGTGCATTTTGTATTAAATTCGGATGCAATCTCTGTGTTTCATCGTCAATAAGAAGGTCCAAGGAATACCGTAAACCTGATGTGAAGCATCGGAATCTAAAACTGGACTCACAGGAGAGGTCCAAATCATAGATAGTTAGAGTGTCAGTCCTCTTGTACTTAAGTCGGCATTGTGCCTTTTGAATTCAATTCCGATGCAATTTCTATGCTTCATCGTCAATAAGAAGGTCTAAGGTATACAGTAAACCTGAAGTGAAGCATCGGAATCTAAAACTGGACTCACAGGAGAGGTTCAAATCAAAGAAAGTTAGAGTGTCAGTCCTCTTGTACTTAAGTCGGCATTGTGCATTTTGTATTAAATTCGGATGCTATTTCTGTGTTTCATCGTCAATAAGAAGGTCCAAGGGATACGGTAAACCTGAAGTGAAGCATCGAAATCTAAAACTGGACTCACAGGAGAGGTTCAAATCATAGAAAATTTGAGTGTCAGTCCTCTTGTACTTAAGTTGGAATTGTGCCTTTTGTATTACATTCGGATACAATTTCTGTGTTTCATCGTCAATAAGAAGGTCCAAGGGATACAGTAAACCCAAAGTGAAGCATCGGAATCTAAAACTGGACTCACAGGAGAGGTTCAAATCATAGAAAGTTAGAGTTTCAGTCCTCTTGTACTTTAGTCGGCACTGTGCCTTTCGTATTAAATTCGGATGCAATTTCTGTGTTTCATCGTCAATAAGAAGGTCCAAGGGATACAGTCAACCTGAAGTGAAGCATCGGTATCTTAAACAGGACTCACAGGAGAGGTTCAAATCATAGAAAGTTAGAGTGTCAGTCCTCTTGTACTTAAGTTGGAATTGTGCCTTTTGTATTCAATTCAGATGCAATTTCTGTGTTTCATCGTCAATAGGAATTTCCAAGGGATACAGTAAACCTGAAGTGAAGCATCGGAATCTAAAACTAGACTCACAGGAGAGGTTCAAATCATAGAAAGTTAGAGAGTCAGTCCTCTTGTACTTAAGTCGGGATTGTGCCTTTTGTATTAAATTCGGATGCCATTTCTGTGTTTCATCGTCAATAAGAAAGTCCAAGGGATACAGTAAACCCAAAGTGAAGCATCGGAATCTAAAACTGGACTCACAGGAGAGGTTCAAATCATAGAAAGTTACAGTGTCAGTCCGCTTGTACTTAAGTCGGCATTGTGCCTTTTGTATTAAATTCGGACTTAATTTCTGTGTTTTATCGTCAGTAAGAAGGTCCAAGGTATACAGCTAACCTGAAGTGAAGCATCGGAATCTAAAACTGGACTCTTAGGAAAGGTGCAAATCATAGAAAGTTAGAGTGTAAGTTCTCTTGTACTTATGTCGGCATTGTGCTTTTGTATTAAAATCGGATGAAATTTCTGTGTGTCATCGTCAATAAGAAGGTCCAAGGGATACAGTAAACCTTAAGTGAAGCATCAGAAACTAAAACTGGACTCACAGGAGAGGTTCAAATCATAGAAAGTGAGACTGTCAGTCCTGTTGTATGAAAGTCGGCATTGTGCCACTTGTATTAAATTCGGATGCAATTTCTGTGTTTCATCGTCAATAAGAAGGTCCAAGGTATACAGTTAACCTGAGGTGAAGCAACAGAATCAAAAAATTGGACTCACAGGAGAAGTTCAAATCATAGAGAGTGAGAGTGTCCGTCCTCTGGCACTTAAGTCGGCATTGTGCCCTTTGAATTTAATTCCGATGCAATTTCTGTGCTTTATCGTCAAGAAGATGGTCCAAGGGTTACAGTAAACCTGAAGTGAAGCATCCGAATCTAAAACTGGACTCACAGGAGACGTTCAAATCGTAGAAATTTAGAGTGTCACTCCGCTTGTACTTAAGTCGGCGTTGTGCCTTTTGTATTAATTTCGGATGCAATTTTTGTGTTTCATCGTCAATAAGAAGGTCCAAGGTATACAGTGAACCTGAAGGGAAGCATCGGAATCTAAAACTGGACTCACAGGAGAGGTCCAAATCATAGATAGTTAGAGTGTCAGTCCTCTTGTACTTAAGTCGGCATTGTGCCTTTTGAATTCAATTCCGATGCAATTTCTATGCTTCATCGTCAATAAGAAGGTCTAAGGTATACAGTGAACCTGAAGTGAAACATCGGAATCTAAAACTGGACTCACAGGAGAGGTTCAAATCAAAGAAAGTTAGAGTGTCAGTCCTCTTGTACTTAAGTCGGCATTGTGCATTTTGTATTAAATTCGGATGCTATTTCTGTGTTTCATCGTCAATAAGAAGGTCCAAGGGATACGGTAAACCTGAAGTGAAGCATCGAAATCTAAAACTGGACTCACAGGACAGGTTCAAATCATAGCATCAGAATCAAAAAATTGGACTCACAGGAGAAGTTGAAATCATAGAGAGTGAGAGTGTCCGTCCTCTGGCACTTAAGTCGGCATTGTGCCCTTTGAATTTAATTCCGATGCAATTTCTGTGCTTTATCGTCAAGAAGATGTTCCAAGGGTTGCAGTAAACCTGAAGTTAAGCATCCGAATCTAAAACTGGACTCACAGGAGACATTCAAGTCATAGAAATTTAGAGTGTCACTCCGCTTGTACTTAAGTCGGCATTGTGCCTTTTGTATTAATTTCGGATGCAATTTTTGTATTTCATCGTCAATAAGAAGGTCCAAGGTATACAGTGAACCTGAAGTGAAGCATTGGGATGTAAAACTGGACAGACATGTGAGGTTCAAATCATAGAAAGTTAGAGAGTAAGTCCTCTTGTACTTTAGTCGTCATTGTGCCTTTTGTATTAAATTCGGATGCAATTTCTGTGTTTCATCGTCAATAAGAAGGTCCAAGGGATACAGTAAACCCAAAGTGAAGCATCGGAATCTAAAACTGGACTCACAGGAGAGGTTCAAATGAAAGAAAGTTAGAGTGTCAGTCCTCTTGTACTTAAGTCGGCATTGTGCATTTTGTATTAAATTCGGATGCTATTTCTGTGTTTCATCGTCAATAAGAAGGTCCAAGGGATACGGTAAACCTGAAGTGAAGCATCGAAATCTAAAACTGGACTCACAGGACAGGTTCAAATCATAGAATATTAGAGTGTCAGTCCTCTTGTACTTAAGTTGGAATTGTGCCTTTTGTATTACATTCGGATACAGTTTCTGTGTTTCATCGTCAATAAGAATTTCCTAGGGATACAGTAAACCTGAAGTGAAGCATCGGAATCTAAAACTGGACTCACAGGAGAGGTTCAAATCATAGAAAGTTAGAGAGTCAGTCCTCTTGTACTTAAGTCGGCGTTGTGCCTTTTGTATTCAATTCGGATGGAATTTCTGTGTTTCATCGTCAATAAGAAGGTCCAAGGGATACAGTAAACCCAAAGTGAAGCATCGGAATCTAAAACTGGACAAACAGGAGAGGTTCAAATCATAGAAAGTTAGAGTTTCAGTCCTCTTGTACTTTAGTCGGCATTGTGCCTTTCGTATTAAATTCGGATGCAATTTCTGTGTTTCATCGTCAATAAGAAGGTCCAAGGGATACAGTCAACCTGAAGTGAAGCATCGGTATCTTAAACAGGACTCACAGGAGAGGTTCAAATCATAGAAAGTTAGATTGTCAGTCCTCTTGTACTTAAGTTGGAATTGTGCCTTTTGTATTAAATTCAGATGCAATTTCTGTGTTTCATCGTCAATAAGAATTTCCAAGGGATACAGTAGACCTGAAGTGAAGCATCGGAATCTAAAACTAGACTCACAGGAGAGGTTCAAATCATAGAAAGTTAGAGAGTCAGTCCTCTTGTACTTAAGTCGGCATTGTGCCTTTTGTATTAAATTCGGATGCCATTTCTGTGTTTCATCGTCAATAAGAAGGTCCAAGGGATACAGTAAACCCAAAGTGAAGCATCGGAATCTAAAACTGGACTCATAGGAGAGGTTCAAATCATAGAAAGTTAGAGTGTCAGTCCGCTTGTACTTAAGTCGGCATTGTGCCTTTTGTATTAAATTCGGATGTAATTTCTGTGTTTTATCGTCAGTAAGAAGGTCCAAGGTATACAGCTAACCTGAAGTGAAGCATCGGAATCTAAAACTGGACTCTTAGGAAAGGTGCAAATCATGGAAAGTTAGAGTGTAAGTCCTCTTGTACTTATGTCGGCATTGTGCTTTTGTATTAAAATCGGATGAAATTGCTGTGTGTCATCGTCAATAAGAAGGTCCAAGGGATACAGTCAACCTGAAGTGAAGCATCTTTATCTTAAACAGGACTCACAGGAGAGCTTCAAATCGTAGAAAGTTAGAGTGTCAGTCCTCTTGTACTTAAGTCGGCATTGTGCCTTTTGTATTAATTTTGGAAGCAATTCCTGTGTTTCATCGTCAATACGAAGGTCCAAGGGATACAGTAAACCTGAAGTGAAGCATCGGAATCTAAAACTGGACTCACAGGAGATGTTCATATCATAGAATGTTACAGTGTCAGTCCTCTTGTACTAAAGTCGGCATTGTGCCTTTTGAGTTCAATTGCGATGCAATTTCTATGCTTCATCGTCAATAAGAAGGTCTAAGGTATACAGTAAACCTGAGGTGAAGCATCGGAATCTAAAACTGGACTCACTGGAGAGGTTCAAATCAAAGAAAGTTAGAGTGTCAGTCCTCTTGTACTTAAGTCGGCATTGTGCATTTTGTATAAAATTCGGATGCTATTTCTGTGTTTCATCGTCAATAAGAAGGTCCAAGGGATACGATAAACCTGAAGTGAAGCATCGAAATCTAAAACTGGACTCACAGGAGAGGTTCAAATCATAGAAAGTAAGAGTGTCAGTCCTCTTGTACTTAAGTTGGAATTGTGCCTTTTGTATTACATTCGGATGAAATTTCTGTGTTTCATCGTCAATAAGAATTTCCTAGGGATACAGTAAACCTGAAGTGAAGCATCGGAATCTAAAACTGGACTCACAGGAGAGGTTCAAATCATAGAAAGTTAGAGAGTCAGTCCTCTTGTACTTAAGTCGGCAATGTGCCTTTTGTATTAAATTCGGATGCAATTTCTGTGTTTCATCGTCAATAAGAAGGTCCAAGGGATACAGTAAACCCAAAGTGAAGCATCGGAATCTAAAACTGGACTCACAGGAAAGATTCAAATCATAGAAAGTTAGAGTTTCAGTCCTCTTGTACTTTAGTCGGCATTGTGCCTTTTGTATTAAATTCGGATGCAATTTCTGTGTTTCATCGTCAATAAGAAGGTCCAAGGGATACAGTCAACCTGAAGTGAAGCATCTGAATCTTAAACAGGACTCACAGGAGAGGTTCAAATCGTAGAAAGTTAGAGTGTCAGTTCTCTTGTACTTAAGTCGGCATTATGCCTTTTGTATTAAATTCGGATGCAATTTCTGTGTTTCATCATCAATAAGAAGGTCCAAGGGATACAGTAAACCTGAAGTGAAGCATCGGAATCTAAAACTGGACTCACAGGATGGGTTCAAACCATGGAAAGTTAGAGTGACAGTCCTCTTGTGCTTAAGTCGGCATTGTGCCTTTGTATAAAATTCGGATGCAATTTCTGTGTTTCATCGTCATTAAGAAGGTCCAAGGTATACAGTAAACCTGAAGTGAAGCATCGAAATTTAAAACTGGATTCACTGGAGAGTTTCAAATCATAGAAAGTCAGAGTGTCAGTCCTCTTGTACTTAAGTCGGCATTGTGCCGTTTGTATTAAATTCGGATGTAATTTCAGTGTTTCATCGTCAGTAAGAAGGTCCAAGGTATACAGCTAACCTGAAGTGAAGCATCGGAATCTAAACCTGGACTCTTAGGAAAGGTGCAAATCATAGAAACTTTGAGTGTCAGTCCTCTTGCACTTATGTCGGCATTGTGCTTTTGTATTAAATTCGGATGAAATTTCTGTGTTTCATCGTCAATAAGAAGGTCCAAGGGGTACAGTAAACCTTAAGTGAAGCATCGGAAACTAAAACTGGACTCACAGGATGGGTTCAAACCATGGAAAGTTAGAGTGTCCGTCCTCTTTTACTTAAGTCGGCATTGTGCCTTTTGAATTTAATTCCGACGCAATTTCTGAGCTTTATCGTCAAGAAGATGGTCCAAGGGGTACAGTAAACCCAAAGTGAAGCATCGGAATCTAAAACTGGACTCACAGGAGAGGTTCAAATCATAGATAGTTAGAGTTTCAGTCCTCTTGTACTTAAGTCGGCATTGTGCCTTTTGTATTAAATTCGGATGCAATTTCTGTGTTTCATCGTCAATAAGAAGGTCCAAGGGATACAGTCAACCTGAAGTGAAGCATCGGAATCTAAAACTGGACTCACAGGAGAGGTTCAAATCATAGAAAGTTAGAGTGTCATTCCTCATTTACATAAGTCGGCATTGTGCCTTTTGTATTAAATTTGGATGCAATTTCTGTGTTTCATCGTCAATAAGAAGGTCCAAGGGATACAGTAAACCTGAAGTGAAGCATCGGAATCTAAAACTGGACTCACAGGAGAGGTTCAAATCATAGAAAGTTAGAGTGTCAGTCCGCTTGTACTTAAGTCGGCATTGTGCCTTTTGTATTACTTTCGGATGCAATTTCTGTGTTTCATCGTCAATAAGAGGGTCCAAGGGATACAGTAAACATGAAGTAAAACATCGGAATCTAAAACTGGACTCACAGGAAAGGTTCAAATCATAGAAAGTTAGAGAGCCAGTCCTCTTGTACTTTAGTCGGCATTGTGCCTTTTGTATTAAATTCGGATGCAATTTCTGTGTTTCATCGTCAATAAGAAGGTCCAAGGGATACAGTAAACCCAAAGTGAAGCATCGGAATCTAAAACTAGACTCACAGGAGTGGTTCAAATCATAGAAAGTTAGAGTTTCAGTCGTCTTGTACTTGGGTCGGCATTGTGCGTTTTGAATTCAATTCCGATGCAATTTCTATGCTGCATTGTCAATAAGAAGGTCTAAGGTATACAGTAAACCTGAAGTGAAGCATCGGAATCTAAAACTGGACTCACAGGAGAGGTTCAAATCAAAGAAAGTTAGTGTGTCAGTCCTCTTGTACTTAAGTCGGCATTGTGCATTTTGTATTAAATTCGGATGCTATTTCTGTGTTTCATCGTCAATAAGAAGGTCCAAGGGATACAGTAAACCTGAAGTAAAGCATCGAAATCTAAAACTGGACTCACAGGAGAGGTTCAAATCATAGAAAGTTAGGGTGTCAGTCCTCTTGTACTTAAGTTGGAATTGTGCCTTTTGTATTAAATTCGGATGCAATTTCTGTGTTTCATCGTCAATAAGAATTTCCAAGGGATACAGTAAACCTGAAGTGAAGCATCGGAATCTAAAACTGGACTCACAGGAGAGGTTCAAATCATAGAAAGTAAGAGAGTCAGTCCTCTTGTACTTAAGTCGGCATTGTGCCTTTTGTATTAAATTCGGATGCAATTTCTGTGTTTCATCGTCAATAAGAATGTCCAAGGGATACAGTTAACCCAAAGTGAAGCATCGGATTCTTAAACTGGACTCACAGGAGAGGTTCAAATCATAGAAAGTTAGAGTTTCAGTCCTCTTGTACTTTAGTCGGCATTGTGCCTTTTGTATTACATTTGGATGCAATTTCTGTGTTTCATCGTCAATAAGAAGGTCCAAGGGATACAGTAAACCTGAAGTGAAGCATCGGAATCTAAAACTGGACTCACAGGAGAGGTTCATATCATAGAAAGTGTTAGTGTCAGTCCACTTGTACTTAAGTCGGCATTGTGCTTTTTGTATTAAATTCGGATGTAATTTCTGTGTTTCATCGTCAATAAGAAGGTCCAAGGGATACAGTAAACCTGAAGTGAAGCATCGGAAACTAAAACTGGACTCACAGGAGAGGTTCAAATCATAGTAAGTTAGAGTGTCAGTCCTCCTGTACTTAACTCGGCATTGTGCCTTTTGTATTGAATTCGGATGCAATTTCTGTGTTTCATCGGCAATAAGAGGATCCAAGGGATACAGTAAACATGAAGTAAAGCATCGGAATCTAAAACTGGACTCACAGGAGAGGTTCAAATCATAGAAAGTTAGAGTGTCATTCCCCTTGTACTTAAGTCGGCATTGTGCATTTTGTATTACATTCGGATGCAATCTCTGTGTCTCATCGTCAATAGGAAGGTCCAAGGGATTCAGTAAACCTGAAGTGAAGCATAGGAATCTAAAACTGGACTCACAGGAGAGGTTCAAATCATAGATAGTTAGAGTGTCAGTCCTCTTGTACTTAAGTCGGCATTGTGCTTTTTGAATTCAATTCCGATGCAATTTCTATGCTGCATTGTCAATAAGAAGGTCTAAGGTATATAGTAAAAATGAAGTGAAGCATCGGAATCTAAAACTGGACTCACAGGAGAGGTTCAAATCATTGAAAGTTAGAGTGTCAGTCATCTTGTACTTAAATCGGCATTGTGCATTTTGTATTCAATTCCGATGCAATTTCTATGCTTCATCGTTAATAACAAGGTCTAAGGTATACAGTAAACCTGAAGTGAAGCATCGGAATCTAAAACTGGACTCACAGGAGAGGTTCAAATCAAAGAAAGTTAGTGTGTCAGTCCTCTTGTACTTAAGTCGGCATTGTGCATTTTGTATTAAATTTGGATGCTATTTGTGTGTTTCATCGTCAATATGAAGGTCCAAGGGATACAGTTAACCTGAAGTAAAGCATCGAAATCTATAACTGGACTCACAGGAGAGGTTCAAATCATAGAAAGTTAGGGTGTCAGTCCTCTTGTACTTAAGTTGGAATTGTGCCTTTTGTATTAAATTCGGATGCAATTTCTGTGTTTCATCGTCAATAAGAATTTCCAAGGGATACAGTAAACCTGAAGTGAAGCATCGGAATCTAAAACTGGACTCACAGGAGAGGTTCAAATCATAGAAAGTTAGAGAGTCAGTCCTCTTGTACTTAAGTCGGCATTGTGAATTTTGTATTAAATTCGGATGCAATTTCTGTGATTCATTGTCAATAAGAATGTCCAAGGGATACAGTAAACCTGAAGTGAAGCATCGGAATCTAAAACTGGACTCACAGGAGAGGTGCAAATCATAGAAAGTTAGAGTGTCAGTCCTCCTGTACTTATGTCGGCATTGTGCTTTTGTATTAAATTCGGATGAAATTTCTGTGTTTCATCGTCAATAAGAAGGTCCAAGGGATACAGTAAAACTTAAGTGAAGCATCGGAATCTAAAACTGGAGTCACAGGAGAGGTTCATATCATAGAAAGTTAAGTGTCAGTCCACTTGTACTTAAGTCGGCATTGTGCCTTTTGTATTAAATTCGGATGTAATTTCTGTGTTTCATCGACCATAAGAAGGTCCAAGGGATACAGTAAACCTGAAGTGAAGCATCGGAATATAAAACTGGACTCACAGGAGAGGTTCAAATCATAGTAAGTTAGAGTGTCAGTCCTCTTGTACTTAACTCGGCATTGTGCCTTTTGTATTAAATTCGGATGCTATTTCTGTGTTTCATCGTCAATAAGAAGGTCCAAGGGATACAGTAAACCTGAGGTAAAGAATCGAAATCTAAAACTGGACTCTCAGGAGACGTTCAAATCATAGAAAGTTAGAGTGTCAGTCCTCTTGTACTTAAGTCGGCATTGTGCCTTTTGGATTCAATTCCGATGCAATTTCTATGCTGCATCGTCAATAAGAAGGTCTAAGGTATATAGTAAAAATGAAGTGATGCATCGGAATCTAAAACTGGACTCACAGGAGAGGTTCAAATCATTGAAAGTTAGAGTGTCAGTCATCTTGTACTTAAGTCGCATTGTGCGTTTTGTATTCAATTCCGATGCAATTCCTATGCTTCATCGTCAATAAGAAGGTCTAAGGTATACATTAAACCTGAAGTGAAGCATCGGAATCTAAAACTGGACTCACAGGAGAGGTTCAAATCAAAGAAAGTTAGTGTGTTAGTCCTCTTGTACTTAAGTCGGTATTGTGCATTTTGTATTAAATTCGGATGCTATTTCTGTGTTTCATCGTCAATAAGATGGTCCAAGGGATACAGTAAACCTGAGGTAAAGAATCGAAATCTAAAACTGGACTCTCAGGAGACGTTCAAATCATAGAAAGTTAGAGTGTCAGTCCTGTTGTACCTCATTCGGCATTGGGACTTTTGTATTAAATTCGGATGCAATTTCTGTGTTTCATCGTCAATAAGAAGGTCCAAGGTATACAGTAAACCTGAAGTGAAGCATCGGAATCTAAAACTGGACTCACCGGAGAGGTTATAATCATAGAAAGTGAGAGTGTCCGTCCTCTTGTACTTAAGTCGCAGTGTGCCTTTTGATTTGAATTCGGATGCATTTTCTGTGTTTCATCGTCAATAAGAAGGTCCGAGGGATACAGTAAACCTGAAGTGAAGCATCGGAATCTAAAACTGGACGCACATGAGAGGTTCAAATCAAAGAAAGATAGAGTATCAGTCCTCTTGTACATAAGTCGGCATTGTGCCTTTTGTATTAAATTCGGATGGAATTTCTGTGTTTCATCGTCAATAAGAAGGTCCTGGGGATACAGTAAACCTGAAGTGAAGCATCGGAATCTAAAACTGGACTCACAGGAGATGTTCAAATGATAGAAATTTAGAGTGTCAGTCCTCTTGTACTTAAATTGGCATTGTGCCTTTTGAATTTAATTCCGATGCAATTTCTGTGCTTCATCGTGAAGAAGATGGTCCAAGGGCTACAGTAAAGCTGAAGTGAAGCATCGGAATCTAAAACTGGACTCACTGGAGAGGTTAAAATCATAGAAAGTTAGAGTGTCAGTCCGCTTGTACTTAAGTCGGCATTGTGCCTTTTGTATTAAATTCGGATGCAATTTCTGAGTTTCATCGTCAATAAGAGGGTCCAAGGGATACAGTAATCATGAAGTAAAGCATCGGAATCTAAAACTGGACTCACAGGAGAGGTTCAAATCATAGAAAGTTAGAGTGTCTGTCCTCTTGTACTTAAGTCGGCATTGTCCCTTTTGAATTCAATTCCAATGCAATTTCTATGCTTCTACGTCAATAAGAAGGTCTAAGGTACATAGTAAAAATGAAGTGAAGCATCGGAATCTAAAACTGGACTCACAGGAGAGGTTCAAATCATTGAATGTTAGAGTGTCAGTCCTCTTGTACTTAAGTCGGCATTGTGCCTTTTGAATTCAGTTCCGATGCATCTTTTATGCTTCATCGTCAATAAGTAGGTCTAAGGTATACAGTAAACCTGATGTGAAGCATCGGAATCTTAAACTGGACTCACAGGAGAGGTTCAAATCAAAGAAAGTTAGAGTGTCAGTCCTCTTGTACTTAAGTCGGCATTGTGCATTTTGTATTAAATTCGGATGCTATTTCTGTGTTTCATCGTCAATAAGAAGGTCCAACGCATACAGTATACCTGAAGTGAAGCATCGAAATGTAAAACTGGACTCAAAGGAGAGGCTCAAATCATAGAAAGTTAGAGTGTGAGTCCTCTTGTACTTAAGTTGGAGTTGTGCTTTTTGTATTAAATTCGGATACAACTTCTGTGTTTCGTCGTCAATAAGAATTTCCAAGGGATACAGTAAACCTGAAGTGAAGCATCGAAATCTAAAACTGGACTCAAAGGAGAGGCTCAAATCATAGAAAGTTAGAGAGTCAGTCCTCTTGTACTTAAGTTGGAATTGTGCCTTTTGTATTAAATTCGGATGCAATTTCTGTGTTTCATCATCAATAAGAAGGTCCAAGGGATACAGTAAACCCAAAGTGAAGCATCGGAATTTAAAACTGGACTCACAGCAGAGGTTCAAATCATAGAAAGTTAGAGTTTCATTCCGCATGTACTTCAGTCGGCATTGCGCCTTTTGAATTTAATTCCGATGCAATTTCTGTGCATTATCGTCAAGAAGATGGTCCAAGGGTTACACTAAACCTGAAGTGAAGCATCGGAATCTAAAACTGGACTCACAGGAGAGGTTCAAATCATAGAAAGTTAGAGTGTCAGTCCTCATTTACTGAAGTCGGCATTGTGCCTTTTGTATTAAATTTGGATGCAATTTCTGTGTATCATCGTCAATATGAAGGTCCAAGGGATACAATAAACCTGATGTGGAGCATCGGAATCTAAAACTGGACTCCCAGAAGAGGTTCATATCATAGAAAGTTACAGTGTCAGTCCACTTGTACTTAAGTCGGCATTGTGCATTTTGTATTAAATTCCGATGCAATCTCTGTGTTTCATCGTCAATAAGAAGGTCCAAGGGATACAGTAAACCTGAAGTGAAGCATCGGAATCTAAAACTGGACTCACAGGAGAGTTTCAAATCATAGATAGTTAGAGTGTCGGTCCTCTTGTACTTAAGTCGGCATTGTGCCTTTTGAATTCAATTCCGATGCAATTTCTATGCTTAATCGTTAATAAGAAGGTCTAAGGTATATAGAAAAAATGTAGTGAAGCATCGGAATCTAAAACTGGACTCACAGGAGAGGTTCAAATCATTGAAAGTTAGAGTGTCAGTCCTCTTGTACTTAAGTCGGGATTGTGCCTTTCGAATTCAATTCCGATGCAATTTCTATGCATCATGGTCAATAAGAAGGTCTAAGGTATACAGTAAACCAGAAGTGAAGCATCGGAATCTGAAACTGGACTCACAGGAGAGGTTTCAATCAAAGAAAGTTACAGTGTCTGTCCTCTTGTACTTATGTCGGCATTGTGCATTTTGTATTAAATTCGGATGCTATTTCTGTGTTTCATCCTCAATAAGAAGGTCCAAGGGATACAGTAAACCTGAGTGAAGCATCGAAATCTAAAACTGGACTCACCGCAGAGGTTCAAATCATAGAAAGTTAGAGTGTCAGTCCTCTTGTACTTAAGTTGGAATTGTGCTTTTTGTATTAAATTCGGATCCAATTTCTGTGTTTCATCGTCAATAAGAATTTCCAAGGTATACAGTAAACCTGAAGTGAAGCATTGGAATCTAAAACTGGACTCACAGGAGAGGTTCAAATCATTGAAAGTTAGAGAGTCAGTCCTCTTGTACTTAAGTCGGCATTGTGCCTTTTGTATTAAATTCGGATGCAATTTCTGTGTTTCATCGTCAATAAGAAGGTCCAAGGGATACAGTAAAAACAAAATGAAGCATCGGAATCTAAAACTGGACGCACATGAGAGGTTCAAATCAAAGAAAGTTAGAGTGTCAGTCCTCTTGTACATAAGTCGGCATTGTGCCCTTTGTATTAAATTCGGATGCAAATTCTGTGTTTCATCGTCAGTAAGAAGGTCCAGGGGATACAGTAAACCTGAAGTGAAGCATCGGAATCTAAAACTGGACTCACAGGAGGGATTCAAATCATAGAAAGTTAGAGTGTCAGTCCTCTTGTACTTAAGTCGGCATTGTGCCTTTTGAATTCAATTCCGATGCAATTTGTATGCTTCATTGTCAATAAGAAGGTCTAAGGTATATAGTAAAAATGAAGTGAAGCATCGGAATCTAAAACTGGATTCACAGGAGAGGTTCAAATCATTGAAAGTTAGAGTGTCAGTCCTCTTGTACTTAAGTCGGCATTGTGCCCTTTGAATTCAATTCAGATGCAATTTCTATGCTTCATCGTCAATAAGAAGGTCTAAGGTATACAGTAAACCTGAAGTGAAGCATCGGAATCTAAAACTGGACTCACAGGAGTGGTTCAAATCAAAGAAAGTTAGAGTGTCAGTCCTCTTGTACTTAAGTCGGCATTGTGCATTTTGTATTAAATTCGGATGCTATTTCTGTGTTTCATCGTCAATTACAAGGTCCAAGGGATACAGTAAACCTGAAGTGAAGCATCGAAATCTAAAACTGGACGCACAGGAGAGGTTCAAATCATAGAAAGTTAGAGTGTCAGTCCTCTTGTACTTAAGTTGGAATTGTGCCTTTTGTATTAAATTCGGATGCAATTTCTGTGTTTCATCGTCAATAAGAATTTCCAAGGGATACAGTAAACGTGAAGTGAGGCATCGGAATCTAAAACTGGACTCACAGGAGAGGTTCAAATCATAGAAAGATACAGAGTCAGTCCTCTTGTACTTAAGTCGGCATTGTGCCTTTTGTATTAAATTCGGATGCAATTTCTGTGTTTCATCGTCAATAAGAAGGTCCAAGGGATACAGTAAACCTAAAGTGAAGCATCGGAATCTAAAACTGGACTCACAGAAGAGGTTCAAATCATAGAAAGTTAGAGTTTCAGTCCTCTTGTACTTAAGTCGGCATTGTGCCTTTTGTATTAAATTCGGATGCAATTTCTGTGTTTCATCGTCAATAAGAAGGTCCAAGGGATACAGTCAACCTGAAGTGAAGCATCGGAATCTAAAACTGGACTCACAGGAGAGGTTCAAATCATAGAAAGTTAGAGTGTCAGTCCTCATTTACTTTAGTCGGAATTGTGCCTTTTGTATTAAATTTGGATGCAATTTCTGTGTTTCATCGTCAGTAAGAAGGTCCAAGGTATACAGCTAACCCAAAGTGAAGCATCGGAATCTAAAATAGGACTCTTAGGAAAGGTGCAAATCATAGAAAGTTAGAGTGTCAGTCGTCTTTTACTTATGTCGGCATTGTGCTTTTGTATTAAATTCGGATGTAATTTCTGTGTTTCATCGTCAATAAGAAGGTCCAAGGGATACAGTAAACCTTAAGTGAAGCATCGGAAACTAAAACTGGACTCACAGGAGAGGTTCAAATCATAGAAAGTGAGACTGTCAGCCCTCTTGTACGAAAGTCGGCATTGTGCCTCTTGTATTAAATTCGGATGCATTTTCTGTGTTTTATCGACATTAAGAAGGTCCAAGGTATACAGTAAACCTGAGGTGAAGCATCAGAATCTAAAACTGGACTCATAGGAGAAAATCAAATCATAAAAAGTGAGAGTGTCCGTCCTCTTGTACTTAAGTCGGCATTGTGCCTTTTGAATTTCATCCCGATGCAATTTCTGTTCTTTATCGTCAAGAAGATGGTCCAAGGGTTACAGTAAGACTGAAGTGAAGCATAGGAATCTAAAACTGGACTCACAGGAGAGGCTCAAATCATAGGAAGTTAGAGTGTCACTCCGCTTGTACTTAAGTCGGCATTGTGCCTTTTGTATTAAATTCGGATGCAATTTTTGTGATACATCGTAAATAAGAAGGTCCAAGGTATACTGTGTACCTGAAGTGAAGCATCGGGATGTAAAACTGGACACACAGGTGAGGTTCAAATCATAGAAAGTTAGAGCGTCAGTCCTCTTGTACTTAAGTCGGCATTGTGCCTTTTGAATTTAATTCCGATACAATTTCTGTGTTTCATCGTCAATAAGAATGTCCAAGGGATACACTAAACCTGATGTGAAGCATCTCAATCTAAAACTGGACTCTCAGGAGGGGTTCGAATCATAGAAAGTTAGAGTGTCAGTCCTCTTGTACGTAAGTCGGCATTGTGCCTCTTGTATTAAATTCGGATGCAATTTCTGTGTTTCATCGTCCATAAGATGGTCTAAGGGATACAGTAAACCTGAAGTGAAGCACGGAATTTAAAACTGGACTCACAGGAGAGGTTCAAATCATAGAAAGTTAGAGAGTTAGTCCTCTTGCACTTAAAACGGCATTATGCCTCTTGTATTTAATTCGGATGCAATTTCTGTGTTTCATCATCAATAAGAAGGTCCAAGGTATACAGTAAACCTGAGGTGAAGCTTCGGAATCTAAAAATGGACTCTCAGGAGACGTTCAAATCATAGAAAGTTAAAGTGTCAGTCCTCTTGTACCTCATTCGGTATTGGGACTTTTGTATTAAATTCGGATGCAATTTCTGTGTTTCATCGTCAATAAGAAGGTCCAAGGTATACAGTAAGCCTGAAGTGAAGCATCATAATCTAAAACTGGACTCACCGGAGAGGTTATAATCATAGAAAGTGAGAGTGTCCGTCCTCTTGTACCTAAGTCGGCAGTGTGCCTTTTGATTTGAATTCGGATGCATTTTCTGTGTATCATCGTCAATAAGAAGATCCGAGGGATACAGTAAACCTGAAGTGAAGAATCGGAATCTAAAACTGCACGCACATGAGATGTTCAAATCGAAGAAGGTTAGAGTGTCAGTCTTCTTGTACATAAGTCGGCATTGTGCCTTTTGTATTAAATTCGGATGCAATTTCTGTGTTTCATCGTCAATAAGAAGGTCCTGGGGATACAGTAAACCTGAAGTGAAGCATCGGAATCTAAAGCTGGACTCACAGGAGAGGTTCAAATCATAGAAAGTTAAAGTGTCAGTCCTCTTGTACATAATTCGGCATTGTGCCTTTTGAATTTAATTCCGATGCAATTTCTGTGCTTCATCGTGTAGAAGATGGTCCAAGGGTTACAGTAAAGCTGAAGTGAAGCATCGAAATCTAAAACTGGACTCACTGGAGAGGTTAAAATCATAGAAAATTAGAGTGTCAGTACGCTTGTACTTAAGTCGGCATTGTGCCTCTTGTATTAAATTCGGATGCATTTTCTGTGTTTTATCGTCAATAAGAAGGTCCAAGGTATACAGTAAACCTGAGGTGAAGCATCAGAATCTAAAACTGGACTCATAGGAGAAAATCAAATCATAAAAAGTGAGAGTGTCCGTCCTCTTGTACTTAAGTCGGCATTGTGCCTTTTGAATTTCATCCCGATGCAATTTCTGTGCTTTATCGTCAAGAAGATGGTCCAAGGGTTACAGTAAGACTGAAGTGAAGCATAGGAATCTAAAACTGGACTCACAGGAGAGGCTCAAATCATAGAAAATTAGAGTGTCACTCCGCTTGTACTTATGTCGGCTTTGTGCCTTTTGAATTTAATTCCGATGCAATTTCTGTGTTTCATCGTCAATAAGAAGGTCCAAGGGACACAGTGAACCTGAAGTGAAGCATCGGAATCTAAAACTGGACTCACAGGAGAGGTTGAAATCATAGAAAATTAGAGTGCCAGTCCTCTTGTACTTAAGTCGGCATTGTGCCTTTTGTATTAAATTCGGATGCAATTTCTGTGTTTCATCGTCAATAAGAAGGTCCAAGGTATACAGTAAACCTGAGGTGAAGCATCAGAATCTAAAACTGGACTCATAGGAGAAAATCAAATCATAAAAAGTGAGAGTGTCCGTCCTCTTGTACTTAAGTCGGCATTGTGCCTTTTGAATTTCATCCCGATGCAATTTCTGTGCTTTATAGTCAAGAAGATGGTCCAAGGGTTACAGTAAGACTGAAGTGAAGCATAGGAATCTAAAACTGGACTCACAGGAGAGGCTCAAATCATAGAAAGTTAGAGTGTCACTCCGCTTGTACTTAAGTCGGCATTGTGCCTTTTGTATTAAATTCGGATGCAATTTTTGTGTTACATCGTAAATAAGAAGGTCCAAGGTATACAGTGAACCTGAAGTGTAGCATCGGGATGTAAAACTGGACACACAGGTGAGGTTCAAATCATAGAAAGTTAGAGCGTCAGTCCTCTTGTACTTAAGTCGGCATTGTGCCTTTTGAATTTAATTCCGATACAATTTCTGTGTTTCATCGTCAATAAGAATGTCCAAGGGATACACTAAACCTGATGTGAATCATCTGAATCTAAAACCGGACTCTCAGGAGGGGTTCGAATCATAGAAAGTTAGAGTGTCAGTCCTCTTGTACGTAAGTCGGCATTGTGCCTCTTGTTTTAAATTCGGATGCAATTTCTGTGTTTCATCGTCCATAAGAAGGTCTAAGGGATACAGTAAACCTGAAGTGAAGCACGGAATTTAAAACTGGACTCACAGGAGAGGTTCAAATCATAGAAAGTTAGAGAGTTAGTCCTCTTGCACTTAAAACGGCATTATGCCTCTTGTATTTAATTCGGATGCAATTTCTGTGTTTCTTCATCAATAAGAAGGTCCAAGGTATACAGTAAACCTGAGGTGAAGCTTCGGAATCTAAAAATGGACTCTCAGGAGACGTTCAAATCATAGAAAGTTAAAGTGTCAGTCCTCTTGTACCTCATTCGGTATTGGGACTTTTGTATTAAATTCGGATGCAATTTCTGTGTTTCATCGTCAATAAGAAGGTCCAAGGTATACAGTAAGCCTGAAGTGAAGCATCGGAATCTAAAACTGGACTCACCGGAGAGGTTATAATCATAGAAAGTGAGAGTGTCCGTCCTCTTGTACCTAAGTCGGCAGTGTGCCTTTTGATTTGAATTCGGATGCATTTTCTGTGTATCATCGTCAATAAGAAGATCCGAGGGATACAGTAAACCTGAAGTGAAGCATCGGAATCTAAAACTGCACGCACATGAGAGGTTCAAATCGAAGAAGGTTAGAGTTTCAGTCCTCTTGTACATAAGTCGGCATTGTGCCTTTTGTATTAAATTCGGATGCAATTTCTGTGTTTCATCGTCAATAAGAAGGTCCTGGGGATACAGTAAACCTGAAGTGAAGCATCGGAATCTAAAGCTGGACTCACAGGAGAGGTTCAAATCATAGAAAGTTAAAGTGTCAGTCCTCTTGTACATAATTCGGCATTGTGCCTTTTGAATTTAATTCCGATGCAATTTCTGTGCTTCATCGTGTAGAAGATGGTCCAAGGGTTACAGTAAAGCTGAAGTGAAGCATCGCAATCTAAAACTGGACTCACTGGAGAGGTTAAAATCATAGAAAATTAGAGTGTCAGTACGCTTGTACTTAAGTCGGCATTGTGCCTTTTGTATTAAATTCGGATGCAATATTTGTGTTTCATCGCCAATAAGAAGGTCCAGGGTATACAGCAAACCTGAAGTGAAGCATCGGAATCGTAAACTGGACTTACAGGAGAGAGTCAAATCATAGAAAGTTAGAGTGTCAGTCTTCTGGTACTTATGTCGGCTTTGTGCCTTTTGAATTTAATTCCGATGCAATTTCTGTGTTTCATCGTCAATAAGAAGGTCCAAGGGACACAGTGAACCTGAAGTGAAGCATCGGAATCTAAAACTGGACTCACAGGAGAGGTTGTAATCATAGAAAGTTAGAGTGCCAGTCCTCTTGTACTTAAGTCGGCATTGTGCCTTTTGTATTAAATTCGGATGCAATTTCTGTGTTTCATCGTCAATAAGAAGGTCCAAGGGATACAGTAAACCTGAAGTGAAGCATCGGAATCTAAAACTGGACTCACAGGGGGGGTTCAAATCATAGAAAGTTAGAGTGTCAGTAATCTTGTGCTTAAGTCGGCATTGTGCCTTTTGTATAAAGTTCGGATGCAATTTCTGTGTTTCATCGTCATTAAGAATGTCCAAGGTATACAGTAAACCTGAAGTGAAGCATCGAAATTTAAAACTGGACTCACAGGAGATGTTCAAATCATAGAAAGTTAGAGTGCCAGTCCTCTTGTACTTAAGTCGGCATTGTGCCTTTTGTATTAAATTCGGATGTAATTTCTGTGTTTCATCGTCAGTAAGAAGGTCCAAGGTTAACAGCTAACCTGAATTGAAGCATCGGAATCTAAAACTGGACTCTTCGGAAAGGGGCAAATCATAGAAAGCTAGAGTGTCAGTCCTCTTGTACTTATGTCGGCACTGTGCTTTTGTATTAAATTCGGATGAAATTTCTGTGTTTCATCGTCAATAAGAAGGTCCAAGGGATACAGTAAACCTTATGTGTAGCATCGGAAACTAAAACTGGACCCACAGTAGAGGTTCAAATCATAGAAAGTGAGACTGTCAGTCCTCTTATACGAAAGTCGGCATTGTGCCTTGTGTATTAATTTCGGATGCAATTTCTGTGTTACATCGTCAATAAGAAGGTCCAAGGTATACAGTAAACCTGAGGTGATCATCAGAATCTAAAACTGGACTCACAGGAGAAGTTCAAATCATAGAAAGTGAGAGTGTCCGTCCTCTTGTACTTAAGTCGGCATTGTGCCTTTTGAATTTAATTCCGATGCAATTTCTGTTCTTTATCGTCAAGAAGATGGTCCAAGGGTTACAGTAAACCTGAAGTGAAGCATCGGAATCTCAAACTGGACTCACAGGAGAGGTTCAAATCATAGAAAGCTAGTGTGTCACTCCGCTTGTACTTAAGTCGGCATTGTGCCTTTTGTATTAAATTCGGATGCAATTTTTAGTGTCTTATCGTCAGTAAGAAGGTCCAAGGTATACAGTGAACCTGAAGTGAATCATCGGAATGTAAAACTGGACACACAGGTGAGGTTCAAATCATAGAATGTTAGAGAGTCAGTCCTCTTGTACTTAAGTCGGCATTGTGCCTTTTGTATTAAAATCGGATGCAATTTCTGTGTTTCATCGTCAATAAGATGGTCCAAGGGATACAGTAAACCCAAAGTGAAGCATCGGAATCTAAAACTGGACTCACAGGAGAAGTTCAAATCATAGAAAGTTAGAGTTTCAGTCCTCTTGTACATAAGTCGGCATTGTGCCTTTTGTATTAAATTCGGATGCAATTTCTGTGTTTCATCGTCAATAAGAAGGTCCAAGGGATACAGTCAACCTGAAGTGAAGCATCGGAGTCTAAAACAGGACTCACAGTAGTGGTTCAAATCATAGAGAGTTAGAGTGTCAGTCGTCTTTTACTTAAGTCGGCATTGTGCCTTTTGTATTAAATTTGGAAGCAATTTCTGTGTTTCATCGTCAATAAGAAGGTCCAAGGGATACAGTAAACCTGAAGTGAAGCATCGGAATCTAAAACTGGACTCACAGGAGAGGTTCATATCATAGAAAGTTACAGTGTCAGTCCACTGGTACTTAAGTCGGCATTGTGACTTTTGTATTAAATTCGGATGTAATTTCTGTGTTTCATCGTCAATAAGAAGGTCCATGGGATACAGTAAACCTGAAGTGAAGCATCGGAATCTAAAACTGGACTCACAGGAGAGGTTCAAATCATAGTAAGTTAGAGTGTCAGTCCTCTTGTACTTAACTCGGCATTGTGCCTTTTGTATTGAATTCGGATGCAATTTCTGCGTTTCATCGTCAATAAGAGGGTCCAAGGGATACAGTAAACATGAAGTAAAGCATCGGAATGTAAAACTGGACTCACAGGAGTGGTTCAAATCATAGAAAGTTAGAGTGTCATTCCCCTTTTACCTAAGTAGGCATTGTGCATTTTGTATTAAATTCGGATGCCATCTCTGTGTTTCATCGTCAATAAGAAGGTCCAAGGGATACAG
This sequence comes from Schistocerca americana, assembly GCF_021461395.2. Lineage (NCBI taxonomy): Eukaryota > Metazoa > Arthropoda > Insecta > Orthoptera > Acrididae > Schistocerca > Schistocerca americana. Next base: position 58,116,485 of record NC_060122.1, read on the forward strand.
TAAACCTGAAGTGAAGCATCGGAATCTAAAACTGGACTCACAGGAGAGGTTCAAATCAAAGAAAGTTAGAGTGTCAGTCCTCCTGTACTTAAGTCGGCATTGTGCCTTTTGAATTCAATTCCGATGCACTTTCCATGCTTCATCGTCAATAAGAAGGTCTAAGGTATGTAGCAAGAATGAAGTGAAGCATCGGAATCTAAAACTGGACTCACAGGAGAGATTCAAATCATTGAAAGTTAGTGTGTCAGTCCTCTTGTACTTAAGTCGGCATTGTGCCTTTTGAATTCAATTCCGATGCAATTTCTATGCTTCATCGTCAATAAGAAGGTCTAAGGTATACAGTAAACCTGAAGTGAAGCATCGGAATCTAAAACTGGACTCACAGGAGAGGTTCAAATCAAAGAAAGTTAGAGTGTCAGTCCTCTTGTACTTAAGTCGGCATTGTGCATTTTATATTAAATTCGGATGCTATTTCTGTGTTTCATCGTCAATAAGAAGGTCCAAGGGATACAGTAAACCTAAAGTGAAGCATCGAAATCTAAAACTGGTCTCACAGGAGCGATTCAAATCATAGAAAGTTAGAGTGTCAGTCCTCTTGTACTTAAGTTGGAATTGTGCCTTTTGTATTAAATTCGGATGCAATTTCTGTGTTTCATCGTCAATAAGAATTTCCAAGGGATACAGTAAACCTGAAGTGAAGCATCGGAATCTAAAACTGGACTCACAGGAGAGGTTCAAATCATAGAAAGTTAGAGAGTCAGTCCACTTGTACATAAGTCGGCATTGTGCCTTTTGTTTTAAATTCGGATGCAATTTCTGTGTTTCATCGTCAATAAAAAGGTCCACGGGATACAGTAAACCCAAAGTGAAGCATCGGAATCTAAAACTGGACGCACATGAGAGGTTCAAATCAAAGAAAGTTCGAGTGTCAGTCCTCTTGTACATGAGTCGGCATTGTGCCTTTTGTATTAAATTCGGATGCAATTTCTGTGTTTCATCGTCAATAAGAAGGTCCTGGGGATACAGTAAACCTGAAGTAAAGCATCGGAATCTAAAACTGGACCCACAGGAGAGGTTCAAATCAAAGAAAGTTAAAGTGTCAGTCCTCCTGTACTTAAGTCGGCATTGTGCCTTTTGAATTCAATTCTGATGCAATTTCTATGCTTCATCATCAATAGGAAGGTCTAAGGTATATAGTAAAAATGAAGTGAAGCATCGGAATCTAAAACTGGACTCACAGGAGAGGTTCAAATCATTGAAAGTTAGAGTGTCAGTCCTCTTGTACTTAAGTCATCATTGTGCCTTTTGAACTCAATTCCGATGCAATTTCTATGCTTCATCGTCAATAAGAAGGTCTAAGGTATACAGTCAACCTGAAGTGAAGCATCGGAGTCTAAAACAGGACTCACAGTAGTGGTTCAAATCATAGAGAGTTAGAGTGTAAGTCGTCTTTTACTTAAGTCGGCATTGTGCCTTTTGTATTAAATTTGGAAGCAATTTCTGTGTTTCATCGTCAATAAGAAGGTCCAAGGGATACAGTAAACCTGAAGTGAAGCATCGGAATCTAAAACTGGACTCACAGGAGAGGTTCATATCATAGAAAATTACAGTGTCAGTCCACTGGTACTTAAGTCGGCATTGTGACTTTTGTATTAAATTCGGATGTAATTTCTGTGTTTCATCGTCAATAAGAAGGTCCATGGGATACAGTAAACCTGAAGTGAAGCATCGGAATCTAAAACTGGACTCACAGGAGAGGTTCAAATCATAGTAAGTTAGAGTGTCAGTCCTCTTGTACTTAACTCGGCATTGTGCCTTTTGTATTGAATTCGGATGCAATTTCTGCGTTTCATCGTCAATAAGAGGGTCCAAGGGATACAGTAAACATGAAGTAAAGCATCGGAATCTAAAACTGGACTCACAGGAGAGGTTCAAATCATAGAAAGTTAGAGTGTCATTCCCCTTTTACCTAAGTAGGCATTGTGCATTTTGTATTAAATTCGGATGCCATCTCTGTGTTTCATCGTCAATAAGAAGGTCCAAGGGATACAGTAAACCTGAAGTGAAGCATCGGAATCTAAAACTGGACTCACAGGAGAGGTTCAAATCAAAGAAAGTTAGAGTGTCAGTCCTCCTGTACTTAAGTCGGCATTGTGCCTTTTGAATTCAATTCCGATGCACTTTCCATGCTTCATCGTCAATAAGAAGGTCTAAGGTATGTAGCAAGAATGAAGTGAAGCATCGGAATCTAAAACTGGACTCACAGGAGAGATTCAAATCATTGAAAGTTAGTGTGTCAGTCCTCTTGTACTTAAGTCGGCATTGTGCCTTTTGAATTCAATTCCGATGCAATTTCTATGCTTCATCGTCAATAAGAAGGTCTAAGGTATACAGTAAACCTGAAGTGAAGCATCGGAATCTAAAACTGGACTCATAGGAGAGGTTCAAATCAAAGAAAGTTAGAGTGTCAGTCCTCTTGTACTTAAGTCGGCATTGTGCATTTTATATTAAATTCGGATGCTATTTCTGTGTTTCATCGTCAATAAGAAGGTCCAAGGGATACAGTAAACCTAAAGTGAAGCATCGAAATCTAAAACTGGTCTCACAGGAGCGATTCAAATCATAGAAAGTTAGAGTGTCAGTCCTCTTGTACTTAAGTTGGAATTGTGCCTTTTGTATTAAATTCGGATGCAATTTCTGTGTTTCATCGTCAATAAGAATTTCCAAGGGATACAGTAAACCTGAAGTGAAGCATCGGAATCTAAAACTGGACTCACAGGAGAGGTTCAAATCATAGAAAGTTAGAGAGTCAGTCCACTTGTACATAAGTCGGCATTGTGCCTTTTGTTTTAAATTCGGATGCAATTTCTGTGTTTCATCGTCAATAAGAAGGTCCAAGGGATACAGTAAACCCAAAGTGAAGCATCGGAATCTAAAACTGGACGCACATGAGAGGTTCAAATCAAAGAGAGTTCGAGTGTCAGTCCTCTTGTACATGAGTCGGCATTGTGCCTTTTGTATTAAATTCGGATGCAATTTCTGTGTTTCATCGTCAATAAGAAGGTCCTGGGGATACAGTAAACCTGAAGTAAAGCATCGGAATCTAAAACTGGACCCACAGGAGAGGTTCAAATCAAAGAAAGTTAAAGTGTCAGTCCTCCTGTACTTAAGTCGGCATTGTGCCTTTTGAATTCAATTCTGATGCAATTTCTATGCTTCATCATCAATAGGAAGGTCTAAGGTATATAGTAAAAATGAAGTGAAGCATCGGAATCTAAAACTGGACTCACAGGAGAGGTTCAAATCATTGAAAGTTAGAGTGTCAGTCCTCTTGTACTTAAGTCATCATTGTGCCTTTTGAACTCAATTCCGATGCAATTTCTATGCTTCATCGTCAATAAGAAGGTCTAAGGTATACAGTAAACCTGAAGTGAAGCATCTGAATCTAAAACTGGACCCACAGGAGATGTTCAAATCAAAGAAAGTTAAAGTGTCAGTCCTCCTGTACTTAAGTCGGCATTGTGCATTTTGTATTAAATTCGGATGCTATTTCTGTGTCTCATCGTCAGTAAAACGGTCCAAGGGATACAGTAAACCTGAAGTGAAGCATCGAAAACTAAAACTGGACCCACAGGAGAGGTTCAAATCATAGAAAGTTAGAGAGTCAGTCCTCCTGTTCTTAAGTCGGCATTGTGCCTTTTGTATTAAATTCGGATGCAATTGCTGTGTTTCATCGTCAATAAGAAGGTCCAAGGGATACAGTCAACCTGAACTGAAGCATCGGTATCTAAAACTGAACCCACAGGAGAGGTTCAAATCATAGAAAGTTAGAGTGTCAGTCCTCATTTACTTAAGTCGGCATTGTGCCTTTTGTATTAAATTTGGATGCAATTTCTGTGTTTCATCGTCAATACGAAGGTCCAAGGGATACAGTTAACCTGAAGTGAAGCATCGGAATTTAAACCTGGACTCACAGGAGAGGTTCAAATCATGGAAAGTTAGAGTGTCAGTCCACTTGTACTTAATTCGGAATAGTGCCTTTTGAATTTAATTCCGATGCATTTTCTGTGCCTCATCGTCATTAAGAAGGTCCAAGGTATACAGTAAAGCTGAAGTGAAGCAACGAAATTTAAAACTGGACTCACAGGAGAGGTTCAAATCATAGAAAGATAGAGTGTCAGTCCTCTTGTACTTAGGTCGGCATTGTGCCTTTTGTATTAAATTCGGATGCAACTTTTGTGTTTCACCGTCAATAAGAAGGTCCAAGGTATACAGTGAACCTGAAGTGAAGCATCGGGATGTAAAACTGGACACACAGGTGAGGTTCGAATCATAGAACGTTAGAGTGTCAGTCCACTTGTACTTAAGTCGGCATTATGCCTTTTGAATTTAATTCCGATGCAATTTCTGTGTTTCATCGTCAATAAGAATGTCTAAGGGATACACTAAACCCGATGTGAAGCATCTGAATCTAAAACTGGATTCACAGGAGGGGTTCAAATCATAGAAAGTTAGAGTGTCAGTCCTTTTGTACTTAAGTCGGCATTGTGCCTTTTGTATTAAATTCGGAAGCAATTTCTGTGTTTCATCGTCAATAAGAAGGTCCTAGGGATACAGTAAACCTGAAGTGAAGCATTGGAAACTAAAACTGGACTCAGAGGAGAGGTTCAAACCATAGAAAGTGAGAGTGTCAGTCCTCTTGTACGTAAGTCGGCATTGTGCCGATTGTATTAAATTCGGATGCAATTTCTGTGTTTCATCGTCAATAAGAAGGACTAAGGGATACAGTAAACCTGAAGTGAAGCACGGAATTTAGAACTGGACTCCGAGGGGAAGTTCAAATCATAGAAAGTTAGAGTGTTAGTCCTCTTGTGCTTAAGTCGGCATTGTGCCTTTTGTATTAAATTCGGATGCAATTTCTGTGTTTCATCGTCAGTAAGAAGGTCCAAGGTATACAGTAAACCTGAAGTGAAGCATCGGAATCTAAAACTGGACGCACAGGAGGGGTTCAAATCATAGAAAGTTAGAGTGTCGGTAATCTTGTGCTTAAGTCGGCATTGTGCCTTTTGTATAAAATTCAGATGTAATTTCTGTGTTTCATCGTCAGTAAGAAGGTCCAAGGTATACAGCTAACCTGAAGTGAAGCATCGGAATCTAAAACTGGACTCTTCGGAAAGGTGCAAATCATAGAAAGCTAGAGTATCAGTCCTCTTAAACTTATGTCGGCATTGTGCTTTTGTATTAAATTCGGATGAAATTTCTGTGTTTCATCGTCAATAAGATGGTCCAAAGGATACAGTAAACCATAAGTGTAGTATCGGAAACTAAAACTGGACTCACAGGAGAGGTTCAAATCATAGAAAGTGAGACTGTCAGTGGTCTTGTACGAAAGTCGGCATTGTGCCTCTTGTATTAAATTCGGATGCAATTTCTGTGTTTCATCGTCAATAAGAAGGTCCAAGGTATACAGTAAACCTGAGGTGAATCATCAGAATCTAAAACTGGACTCACAGGAGAAGTTCAAATCATAGAAAGTGAGAGTGTCCGTCCTCTTGTACTTAAGTCGGCATTGTGCCTTTTGAATTTAATTCCGATGCAATTTCTGTGCTTTATCGTCAAGAAGATTTTCCAAGGGTTACAGTAAACCTGAAGTGCAGCATCGGAATCTAAAACTGTACTCACAGGAGAGGTTCAAATCATAGAGAGTTAAAGTGTCACTCCGCTTGTACTTAAGTCGGCATTGTGCCTTTTGTATTAAATTCGGATGCAATTTTTTGTGTTTCATCGTCAATAAGAAGGTCCAAGGTATACAGTCAACCTGAAGTGAAGCATCGGAATCTAAAACTGGACTCACAGGAGAGGTTCATATCATAGAGAGTTAGAGTGTCAGTCCTCATTTACTTAAGTCGGCATTGTGCCTTTTGTATTAAATTTGGATGCAATTTCTGTGTATCATCGTCAATAAGAAGGTCCAAGGGATACAGTAAACCTGAAGTGAAGCATCGGAATTTAAACCTGGACTCACAGGAGAGGTTCAAATCATGGAAAGTTAGAGTGTCAGTCCACTTGTACTTAATTCGGAATAGTGCTTTTTGAATTTAATTCCGATGCATTTTCTGTGCCTCATCGTCATTAAGAAGGTCCAAGGTATACAGTAAAGCTGAAGTGAAGCAACGAAATTTAAAACTGGACTCACAGGAGAGGTTCAAATCATAGAAAGACAGAGTGTCAGTCCTCTTGTACTTAGGTCGGCATTGTGCCTTTTGTATTAAATTCGGATGCAATTTTTGTGTTTCACCGTCAATAAGAAGGTCCAAGGTATACAGTGAACCTGAAGTGAAGCATCGGGATGTAAAACTGGACACACAGGTGAGGTTCGAATCATGGAACGTTAGAGTGTCAGTCCACTTGTACTTAAGTCGGCATTGTGCCTTTTGAATTTAATTCCGATGCAATATCTGTGTTTCATCGTCAATAAGAATGTCCAAGGGATACACTAAACCCGATGTGAAGCATCTGAACCTAAAACTGGATTCACAGGAGGGGCTCAAATCATAGAAAGTTAGAGTGTCAGTCCTTTTGTACTTAAGTCGGCATTGTGCCTTTTGAATTAAATTCGGAAGCAATTTCTGTGTTTCATCGTCAATAAGAAGGTCCTAGGGATACAGTAAACCTGAAGTGAAGCATCGGAAACTAAAACTGGACTCACAGGAGAGGTTCCAACCATAGAAAGTGAGAGTGTCAGTCCTCTTGTACGTAAGTCGGCATTGTGCCGATTGTATTAAATTCGGATGCAATTTCTGTGTTTCATCGTCAATAAGAAGGACTAAGGGATACAGTAAACCTGAAGTGAAGCACGGAATTTAAAACTGGACTCCAAGGGGAAGTTCAAATCATAGAAAGTTAGAGTGTAAGTCCTCTTGTGCTTAAGTCGGCATTATGCCTTTTGTATTAAATTCGGATGCAATTTCTGTGTTTCATCATCAATAAGAAGGTCCAAGGTATACAGTAAACCTGAAGTGAAGCTTCGGAATCTAAAAATGGACTCTCAGGAGAGGTTCAAATAGTAGAAAGTGAGAGTGTCAGTCCTCTTGTACTTAAGTCGGCATTGTGCCTTTTGTATTAAATTCGGATGCAATTTCTGTGTTTCATCGTCAATAAGAAGGTCCAAGGGATACAGTAAACCTGAAGTGAAGCATCGGAATCTAAAACTGGACGCACAGGAGAGGTTCAAATCATAGAAAGTGAGACTGTCAGTGGTCTTGTACGAAAGTCGGCATTGTGCCTCTTGTATTAAATTCGGATGCAATTTCTGTGTTTCATCGTCAATAAGAAGGTCCAAGGTATACAGTAAACCTGAGGTGAATCATCAGAATCTAAAACTGGACTCACAGGAGAAGTTCAAATCATAGAAAGTGAGAGTGTCCGTCCTCTTGTACTTAAGTCGGCATTGTGCCTTTTGAATTTAATTCCGATGCAATTTCTGTGCTTTATCGTCAAGAAGATTTTCCAAGGGTTACAGTAAACCTGAAGTGCAGCATCGGAATCTAAAACTGTACTCACAGGAGAGGTTCAAATCATAGAGAGTTAAAGTGTCACTCCGCTTGTACTTAAGTCGGCATTGTGCCTTTTGTATTAAATTCGGATGCAATTTTTTGTGTTTCATCGTCAATAAGAAGGTCCAAGGTATACAGTCAACCTGAAGTGAAGCATCGGAATCTAAAACTGGACTCACAGGAGAGGTTCATATCATAGAGAGTTAGAGTGTCAGTCCTCATTTACTTAAGTCGGCATTGTGCCTTTTGTATTAAATTTGGATGCAATTTCTGTGTATCATCGTCAATAAGAAGGTCCAAGGGATACAGTAAACCTGAAGTGAAGCATCGGAATTTAAACCTGGACTCACAGGAGAGGTTCAAATCATGGAAAGTTAGAGTGTCAGTCCACTTGTACTTAATTCGGAATAGTGCTTTTTGAATTTAATTCCGATGCATTTTCTGTGCCTCATCGTCATTAAGAAGGTCCAAGGTATACAGTAAAGCTGAAGTGAAGCAACGAAATTTAAAACTGGACTCACAGGAGAGGTTCAAAACATAGAAAGACAGAGTGTCAGTCCTCTTGTACTTAGGTCGGCATTGTGCCTTTTGTATTAAATTCGGATGCAATTTTTGTGTTTCACCGTCAATAAGAAGGTCCAAGGTATACAGTGAACCTGAAGTGAAGCATCGGGATGTAAAACTGGACACACAGGTGAGGTTCGAATCATGGAACGTTAGAGTGTCAGTCCACTTGTACTTAAGTCGGCATTGTGCCTTTTGAATTTAATTCCGATGCAATTTCTGTGTTTCATCGTCAATAAGAATGTCCAAGGGATACACTAAACCCGATGTGAAGCATCTGAACCTAAAACTGGATTCACAGGAGGGGCTCAAATCATAGAAAGTTAGAGTGTCAGTCCTTTTGTACTTAAGTCGGCATTGTGCCTTTTGAATTAAATTCGGAAGCAATTTCTGTGTTTCATCGTCAATAAGAAGGTCCTAGGGATACAGTAAACCTGAAGTGAAGCATCGGAAACTAAAACTGGACTCACAGGAGAGGTTCCAACCATAGAAAGTGAGAGTGTCAGTCCTCTTGTACGTAAGTCGGCATTGTGCCGATTGTATTAAATTCGGATGCAATTTCTGTGTTTCATCGTCAATAAGAAGGACTAAGGGATACAGTAAACCTGAAGTGAAGCACGGAATTTAAAACTGGACTCCGAGGGGAAGTTCAAATCATAGAAAGTTAGAGTGTTAGTCCTCTTGTGCTTAAGTCGGCATTATGCCTTTTGTATTAAATTCGGATGCAATTTCTGTGTTTCATCATCAATAAGAAGGTCCAAGGTATACAGTAAACCTGAAGTGAAGCTTCGGAATCTAAAAATGGACTCTCAGGAGAGGTTCAAATAGTAGAAAGTTAGAGTGTCAGTCCTCTTGTACTTAAGTCGGCATTGTGCCTTTTGTATTAAATTCGGATGCAGTTTCTGTGTTTCATCGTCAATAAGAAGGTCCAAGGGATACAGTAAACCTGAAGTGAAGCATCGGAATCTAAAACTGGACGCACAGGAGGGGTTCAAATCATAGAAAGTTAGAGTGTCGGTAATCTTGTGCTTAAGTCGGCATTGTGCCTTTTGTATAAAATTCAGATGTAATTTCTGTGTTTCATCGTCAGTAAGAATGTCCAAGGTATACAGCTAACCTGAAGTGAAGCATCGGAATCTAAAACTGGACTCTTCGGAAAGGTGCAAATTATAGAAAGCAAGAGTATCAGTCCTCTTGTACTTATGTCGGCATTGTGCTTTTGTATTAAATTCGGATGAAATTTCTGTGTTTCATCGTCAATAAGAAGGCCCAAGGGATACAGTAAACCTTAAGTGTAGTATCGGAAACTAAAACTGGACTCACAGGAGAGGTTCAAATAATAGAAAGTGAGACTGTCAGTAGTCTTGTACGAAAGTCGGCATTGTGCCTCTTGTATTAAATTCGGATGCAATTTCTGTGTTTCATCGTCAATAAGAAGGTCCAAGGTATACAGTAAACCTAAGGTGAATCATCAGAATCTAAAACTGGACTCACAGGAGAAGTTCAAATCATAGAAAGTGAGAGTGTCCGTCGTCTTGTACTTAAGTCGGCATTGTGCCTCTTGAATTTAATTCCGATGCAATTTCTGTGCTTTATCGTCAAGAAGATGGTCCAAGGGTTACAGTCAACCTGAAGTGAAGCATCGGAATCTAAAACTGGACCCACATTAGAGGTTCATATCATAGAGAGTTAGAGTGTCAGTCCTCATTTACTTAAGTCGGCATTGTGCCTTTTGTATTAAATTTGGATGCAATATCTGTGTTTCATCGTTAATAAGAAGGTCCAAGGGATACAGTAAACCTGAAGTGAAGCATCGGAATCTAAAACTGGACTCACAGGAGAGGTTCATATCATAGAAAGTTACAGTGTCAGTCCACTGGTACTTAAGTCGGCATTGTGACTTTTGTATTAAATTCGGATGTAATTTCTGTGTTTTATCGTCAATAAGAAGGTCCATGGGATACAGTAAACCTAAAGTGAAGCATCGGAATCTAAAACTGGACTCACAGGAGAGGTTCAAATCATAGTAAGTTAGAGTGTCAGTCCTCTTGTACTTAACTCGGCATTGTGCCTTTTGTATTAAATTCGGATGCAATTTCTGTGTTTCATCGTCAATAAGAGGGTCCAAGGGATACAGTAAACATGAAGTAAACCATCGGAATCTAAAACTGGATTCACAGGAGAGGTTCAAATCATAGAAAGTTAGAGTGTCATTCCACTTGTACCTACGTCGGCATTGTGCATTTTGTATTAAATTCGGATGCCATCTCTGTGTTTCATCGTCTATAAGAAGGTCCAAGGGATACAGTAAACCTGAAGTGAAGCGTCGGAATCTAAAACTGGATTCACAGGAGTGGTTCAAATCATAGATAGTTAGAGTGTCAGTCCTCTTGTACTTAAGTCGGCATTGTGCCTTTTGAATTCAATTCCGATGCAATTTCCATGCTTCATCGTCAATAAGAAGGTCTAAGGTATATAGCAAAAATGAAGTGAAGCATCGGAATCTAAAACAGGACTCACGGGAGAGGTTCAAATCATTGAAAGTTAGTGTGTCAGTCCTCTTGTACTTAAGTCGGCATTATGCCTTTTGAATTCAATTCCGATGCAATTTCTATGCTTCATCGTCAATAAGAAGGTCTAAGGAATACAGTAAACCTGAAGTGAAGCATCGGAATCTAAAACTGGACTCACAGGAGTGGTTCAAATCAATGAAAGTTAGAGTGTCAGTCCTCTTGTACTTAAGTCGGCATTGTGCATTTTGTATTAATTTCGGATGCCATTTCTGTGTTTCATCGTCAATAAGAAGGTCCAAGGGATACAGTAAATCTGAAGTGAAGCATCGAAATCTAAAACTGGACTCACAGGACAGATTCAAATCATAGAAAGCTAGAGTGTCAGTCCTCTTGTACTTAAGTTGAAATTGTGCCTTTTGTATTACATTCGGATGCAATTTCTGTGTTTCATCGTCAATAAGAATTTCCAAGGGATACAGTAAACCTGAAGTGAAGCATCAGAATCTAAAACTGGACTCACAGGAGAGGTTCAAATCATAGAAAGTTAGAGAGTCAGTCCTCTTGTACTTAAGTCGGCATTGTGCCTTTTGTATTAAATTCGGATGCAATTTCTGTGTTTCATCGTCAATAAGAAGGTCCAAGGGATACAGTAAACCCAAAGTGAAGCATCGGAATCTAAAACTAGACGCACATGAGAGGTTCTAATCAAAGAAAGTTAGAGTGTCAGTCCTCTTGTACATAAGTCGGCATTGTGCCTTTTGTATTAAATTCGGATGCAATTTCTGTGTTTCATCGTCAATAAGAAGGTCCTGGGGATACAGTAAACCTGAAGTGAAGCATCGGAATCTAAAACTGGACTCACAGGAGAGGTTGAAATCATAGAAAGTTAGAGTGTCAGTCCTCTTGTACTTAAGTCGGCATTGTGCCTTTTGAATTCAATTCCGATGCAATTTCTATGCTTCATCGTCAATAGGAAGGTCTAAGGTATATAGTAAAAATGAAGTGAAGCATCGGAATCTAAAACTGGACTCACAGGAGAGGTTCAAATCATTGAAAGTTAGAGTGTCAGTCCTCTTGTACTTAAGTCTGCATTGTGCCTTTTGAATTCAACTCCGATGCAATTTCTATGCTTCATCGTCAATAAGAAGGTCTAAGGTATACAGTAAACCTGAAGTGAAGCATCTGAATCTAAAACTGGACCCACAGGAGAGGTTCAAATCGAAGAAAGTTAAAGTGTCAGTCCTCATTTACTTAAGTCGGCGTTGTGCCTTTTGTATAAAATTCGGATGCAATTTCTGTGTTTCAACGTCAATAAGAAGGTCCAAGGGATACAGTCAACCTGAACTGAAGCATCGGAATCTAAAACTGGACTCACAGGAGAGGTTCAAAACATAGAAAGTTAGAGTGTCAGTCCTCATTTACTTAAGTCGGCGTTGTGCCTTTTGTATTAAATTTGGATGCAATTTCTGTGTTTCATCGTCAATAAGAAGGTCCAAGGGATACAGTAAACCTGAAGTGAAGCATCGGAATTTAAACCTGGACTCACTGGTGAGGTTCAAATCATGGAAAGTTAGAGAGTCAGTCCACTTTTACTTAATTCGGAATTGTGCCTTTTGAATTTAATTCCGATGCATTTTCTGTGCCTCATCGTCATTAAGAAGGTCCAAGGTGTACAGTAAAGCTGAAGTGAAGCATCGAAATTTATAACTGGACTCACAGGAGAGGTTCAAATCATAGAAAGTCAGAGTGTCAGTCCTCTTGTACTTAAGTCGGCATTGTGCCTTTTGTATTAAATTCGGATGTAATTTCTGTGTTTCATCGTCAGTAAGAAGGTGCAAGGTATACAGCTAACCTGAAGTGTAGCATCGGAATCTAAAACTGGACTCTTAGGAAAGGTGCAAATCATAGAAAGTTAGAGTGTCAGTCCTCTTGTACTTATGTCGGCATTGTGCTTTTCTGTTAAATTCGGATGAAATTTCTGTGTTTCATCGTCAATAAGAAGGTCCAAAGGATACAGTAAACCTTAAGTGAAGCATCGGAAACTAAAACTGGACTCACAGGAGAGGTTCAAACCATAGAATGTGAGAGTGTCAGTCCTCTTGTACGTAAGTCGGCATTGTGCCGATTGTATTAAATTCGGATGCAATTTCTGTGTTTCATCGTCAATAAGAAGGTCTAAGGGATACAGTAAACCTGAAGTGAAGCATCGGAATTTAAAACTGGACTCACGGGAGAGGTTCAAATCATAGAAAGTTAGAGAGTTAGTCCTCTTGTACTTAAGTCCGCATTATGCCTTTTGTATTAAATTCGGATGCAATTTCTGTGTTTCATCATCAATAAGAAGGTCCAAGGTATACAGTAAACCTGAAGTGAAGCTTCGGAATCTAAAAATGGACTCTCAGGAGACGTTCAAATCATAGAAAGTTAGAGTGTCAGTCATCTTGTACTTAAGTCGGCATTGTGCCTTTTGTATTAAATTCGGATGCAAAATCTGTGTTTCATCGTCAATAAGAAGGTCCAAGGGATACAGTTTACCTGAGGTGAAGCATCGGAATCTAAATCTGGACTCACAGGAGAAGTTCAAATCATAGAAAGTTAGAGAGTTAGTCCTCTTGTACTTAAGTCCGCATTATGCCTTTTGTATTAAATTCGGATGCAATTTCTGTGTTTCATCATCAATAAGAAGGTCCAAGGTATACAGTAAACCTGAAGTGAAGCTTCGGAATCTAAAAATGGACTCTCAGGAGACGTTCAAATCATAGAAAGTTAGAGTGTCAGTCCTCTTGTACCTCATTCGGCATTGGGACTTTTGTATTAAATTCGGATGCAGTTTCTGTGTTTCATCGTCAATAAGAAGGTCTAAGGGATACAGTAAACCTGAAGTGAAGCACGGAATTTAAAACTGGACTCACAGGAGAGGTTCAAATCATAGAAAGTTAGAGAGTTAGTCCTCTTGTACTTAAGTCCGCATTATGCCTTTTGTATTAAATTCGGATGCAATTTCTGTGTTTCATCATCAATAAGAAGGTATAAGGTATACAGTAAACCTGAAGTGAAGCTTCGGAATCTAAAAATGGACTCTCAGGAGACGTTCAAATCATAGAAAATTAGAGTGTCAGTCCTCTTGTACCTCATTCGGCATTGGGACTTTTGTATTAAATTCGGATGCAATTTCTGTGTTTCATCGTCAATAAGAAGGTCCAAGGTATACAGTAAACCTGATGTGAAGCATCTGAATCTAAAACTGGACTCACAGGAGAGGTTCAAGTCATAGAAAGTTAGAGTGTCAGTCCTCTTGTACTTAAGTCGGCATTGTGCCTTTTGTATTAAATTCGGATGTAATTTCTGTGTTTCATCGTCAGTAAGAAGGTCCAAGGTATACAGCTAACCTGAAGTGAAGCATCGGAATCTAAAACTGGACTCTTAGGAAAGGTGCAAATAATAGAAAGTTAGAGTGTCAGTCCTCTTGTACTTATGTCGGCATTGTGCTTTTGTATTAAATTCGGATGAAATTTCTGTGTTTCATCGTCAATAAGAAGGTCCAAGGGATACAGTAGACCTTAAGTGAAGCATCGGAATTTAAAACTGGACTCACAGGAGAGGTTCAAATCGTAGAAAGTTAGAGTGTCAGTCCACTTGTACTTAATTCGGAATTGTGCCTTTTGAATTAAATTCCGATGCATTTTCTGTGCCACATCGTCATTAAGAAGGTCCAAGGTATACAGTAAACTTGAAGTGAAGCTTCGAAATTTAAAACTGGACTCACAGGAGAGGTTCAAATCATAGAAAGTTAGAGTGTCAGTCCTCTCGTACCTAAGTCGGCATTGTGCCTTTTGTATTAAATTCGGATGTAATTTCTGTGATTCATCGTCAGTAAGAAGGTCTAAGTTATACAGCTAACCTGAAGTGAAGCATCGGAATCTAAAACTGCACTCTTAGGAAAGGTGCAAATCATAGAAAGTTAGAGTGTCAGTCCTCTTGTACTTATGTCGGCATTGTGCTTTTGGATTAATTTCGGATGAAATTTCTGTGTTTCATCGTCAATAAGAAGGTCCAAGGGATACAGTAAACCTTAAGTGAAGCATCGGAAACCAAAACTGGACTCACAGGAGAGGTTCAAATCATAGAAAGTGAGACTGTCAGTCCTCTTGTACGAAAGTCGGCATTGTGCCTCTTGTATTAAATTCGGATGCAATTTCTGTGTTTCATCGTCAATAAGAAGGTCCAAGGTATACAGTAAACCTGAGGTGAAGCATCAGAATCTAAAACTGGACTCACAGGAGAAGTTCAAATCATAGAAAGTGAGAGTGTCCGTCCTCTTGTACTTAAGTCGGCATTGTCCCTTTTGAAATTAATTCCGATGCAATTTCTGTGCTTTATCGTCAAGAAGATGGTCCAAGGGTTACAGTAAACCAGAAGTGAAGCATCGGAATCTAAAACTGGACTCACAGGAGTGGTTCAAATCATAGAAAGTTAGAGTGTCACTCCGCTTGTACTTAAGTCGGCATTGTGCCTTTTGTATTAAATTCGGATGCAATTTTTGTGTTTCATCGTCAATAAGAAGGTCCAAGGTATACAGTGATCCTGAAGTGAATCATCGGGATGTAAAACTGGACACACAGGTGAGGTTCAAATCATAGAAAGTTAGAGTGACAGTCCTCTTGTACTTAAGTCCGCATTGTGCCTTTTGAATTTAATTCCGATGCAATTTCTGTGTTTCATCGTCAATAAGAATGTCCAATGGATACACCAAACCTGATGTGAAGCATCTGAATCTAAAACTGGACACACAGGAGGGGTTCGAATCATAGAAAGTTAGAGTGTCAGTCCTCTTGGACGTAAGTCCGCATTGTGCCTCTTGTATTAAATTCGGATGCAATTTCTGTGTTTCATCGTCAATAAGAAGGTCTAAGGGATACAGTAAACCTGAAGTGAAGCACGGAATTTAAAACTGGACTCACAGGAGAGGTTCAAATCATAGAAAGTTAGAGAGTTAGTCCTCTTGTACTTAAGTCCGCATTATCCCTTTTGTATTAAATTCGGATTCAATTTCTGTGTTTCATCATCAATAAGAAGGTCCAAGGTATACAGTAAACCTGAAGTGAAGCTTCGGAATCTAAAAATGGACTCTCAGGAGACGTTCAAATCATAGAAAGTTAGAGTGTCAGTCCTCTTGTACCTCATTCGGGATTGGGACTTTTGTATTAAATTCGGATGCAATTTCTGTGTTTCATCGTCAATAAGAAGGTCCAAGGTATACAGTAAACCTGATGTGAAGCATGCGAATCTAAAACTGGACTCACAGGAGAGGTTCAAATCATAGAAAGTTAGAGTGTCAGTCCTCTTGTACTTAAGTCGGCATTGTGCCTTTTGTATTAAATTCGGATGTAATTTCTGTGTTTCATCGTCAGTAAGAAGGTCCAAGGTATACAGCTAACCTGAAGTGAAGCATCGGAATCTAAAACTGGACTCTTAGGAAAGGTGCAAATAATAGAAAGTTAGAGTGTCAGTCCTCTTGTACTTATGTCGGCATTGTGCCTTTGTATTAAATTCGGATGAAATTTCTGTGTTTCATCGTCAATAAGAAGGTCCAAGGGATACGGTATATCTGAACTGAAGCATCGGAATATAAAAGTGGACTCACAGGAGAGGTTCAAATCATAGAAAGTTAGAGTTTCAGTCCTCTTGTACTCAAGCCGGCATTGTGCCTTTTGTATTAAATTCGGATGTAATTTCTGTGTTTCATCGTCAGTGAGAAGGTCCAAGGTATACAGCTATCCTGAAGTGAAGCATCGGAATCTAAAACTGGACTCTTAGGAAAGGTGCAAATCATAGAAAGTTAGAGTGTCAGTCCTCTTGTACTTATGTCGGCATTGTGCTTTTGTATTAAATTCGGATGAATTTTCTGTGTTTCATCGTCAATAAGAAGGTCCAAGTGATACAGTAAACCTAAAGTGAAGCATCGGAATCCAAAATTGGACTCACAGGAGATGTTCAAATCATAGAAAGTTAGAGTGTCAGTCCTCTTGTACTTACGTCGGCATTGTGCCTTTTGTATTAAATTCGGATGCAATTTCTGTGTTTCATCGTCAATAAGGAGGTCCAAGTGATACAGTAAACCAGAAGTGAAGCATCGGAAACTAAAACTGGAATCACAGGAGACGTTCAAATCAAAGGAAGTTAGAGTGTCAGTCCTCTTGTACTTAAGTGGGCATTGTGCATTTCGAAATCAATTCCGATGCAATTTCTATGCTTCATCGTCAATAAGAAGGTCTAAGGTATACAGTAAACCCGAAGTGAAGCATCGGAATCTAAAACTGGACTCACAGGAGAGGTTCAAATCATTGAAAGTTAGGGTGTCAGTCCTCCTTTACTTAAGTCGGCATTGTGCATTTTGTATTAAATGAGGATGCAATTTCTGTGTTTCATGGTCAATAAGAAGGTCCAAGGGATACAGTAAACCTGAAGTCAATCATCGGAATCTAAAACTGGACTCACAGGAGAGGTTCAAATCATTGAAAGTTAGAGTGTCAGTCCTCTTGTACTTAAGTCGGCATTGTGCCTTTTGCATTACATTCGGATGCAATTTTGTGTTTCATCGTCAGTAAGTAGGTCCAAGGGATACAGGAAAATCAAAGTGAAGCATCGGAATCTGAAACTGGACTCACAGGAGAGGTTCAAATCATAGAAA
The DNA here is from genome assembly GCF_021461395.2 of Schistocerca americana. Classification (NCBI taxonomy): domain Eukaryota; kingdom Metazoa; phylum Arthropoda; class Insecta; order Orthoptera; family Acrididae; genus Schistocerca; species Schistocerca americana. Next base: position 58,133,809 of record NC_060122.1, read on the forward strand.
GTTAGAGTGTCAGTCCTCTTGTACTTTAGTCGGCATTGTGCCTTTTGTATTAAATTCGGATGCAATTTCTGTGTTTCATCGTCAATAAGAAGGTCCAAGGGATACAGTCACCTTGAAGTGAAGCTTCGGAATCTAAAACAGGACTCACAGGAGTGGTTCAAATCATAGAAAGTTAGATTGTCAGTCCTCTTGTACTTAAGTCGGCATTGTGCCTTTTGTATTAAATTCGGATGCAATTTCTTTGATTCATCGTCAATAAGAAGGTCCAAGGGATACAGTAAACCTGAAGTGAACCATCGGAATCTAAAACTGGACTGACAGGAGAGGTTCAAATCACAGGAAGTTAGAGTGTGAGTCCTATTGTACTTAAGTCGGCATTGTGCCTTTTATATTAAATTCGGATGCCATCTCTGTGTATCATCGTCAGTAAGAAGGTCCATGGAATACAGTAAACCTGAACTGAAGCATCGGAATCTAAAACTGGACTCACAGGAGAGGTTCAAATCATAGAAAGTTAGAGTGTGAGTCCTCTTGTACTTAAGTCGGCATTGTGCCATTTGTATTAAATTCGGATGCAACTTCTGTGTTTCATCGTCAATAATAAGGTCCAAGTGATGCAGTAAACCTGAAGTGAAGCATCGGAATCTAAAACTGGACTCACAGGAGACGTTCAAATCAAAGAAAGTTAGAGTGTCAATCCTCTTGTACTTGAGTGGGCATTGTGCCTTTTGTATTAAAATCGGATGCAATTTCTGTGTTTCATCGTCAATAAGAAGGTCCAAGGGATACAGTAAACCTGAAGTGAAGCATCGGAATCAAAAACTTGACTCACAGTAGAGGTTCAAATCATAGAAAGTTAGAGTGTCAGTCCTCTTGTACTTATGTCGGCATTGTGCATTTTGTATAAAAATTCGGATGCAAAATCTGTGTTTCATCGTCAATAAGAAGGTCCAAGGGATACAGTAAACCTGGAGTGAAGCATCAGAATCTAAAATTGGACTCACAGGAGACGTTCAAATCATAGAAAGTTAGAGTGTCAGTCCTCTTGTACTTAAGTCGGCATTGTGCCTTTTGTATTAAATTCGGATGCAATTTCTGTGTTTCATCGTCAATAAGTAGGTCCAAGTGATACAGTAAACCTGAAGTGAAGCATCGGAAACTAAAAATGGACTCACAGGAGACGTTCATATCAAAGAAAGTTAGAGTGTCAGTCCTCTTGTACTTAAGTCGGCATTGTGCCTTTTGTATTAAAAACGGATGCAATTTCTGTGTTTCATCGTCAATAAGAAGGTCCAAGGGATACAGTAAACCTGACGTGAAGCATCGGAATTCAAGACTGGACTCACAGGAGAGGTTCAAATCATAGAGATTTAGAGTATCAGTCCTCTTGTACTTTAGTCGGCATTGTGCCTTTTGTATAAAATTCGTATGCAATTTCTGTCTTTCATCGTCAATAAGAAGGTCCAAGGGATACATTAAACCTGAAGTGAAGCATCGGAATCAAAGACTGGATCGACAGGAGAGGTTCAAATCAAAGAAAGTTAGAGTGTTAGTCCTCTTGTACTTAAGTCGGAATTGTGCCTTTTGTATTAAATTCGGATGCAATTTCTGTGTTTCATCGTCAATAAGAAGGTCCAAGGGATACGGTAAACCTGAAGTGAAGCATCGGAAACTAAAACTGAATTCACAGGAGACGTTCAAATCAAAGAAAATCAGAGTGTCAGTCCTCTTGTGCTTAAGTCGGCATTGTGCCTTTTGTATTAAAATCGGATGCTATTTCTGTGTATCATCGTCAATAAGAAGGTCCAAGGGATACAGTAAACCTGAAGTGAAGCATCGGAATCTAAAACTGGACTCACAGGAGAGGTTCAAATCATAGAGTGTTAGAGCCTCTGTCCTCTTGTACTTAAGTCGGCATTGTGCATTTTGTATAAAATTCGGATGCAATCTGTGTGTTTCATCGTCAATAAGAAGGTCCAACGGATACAGTAAACCTGAAGTGAAGCATCGGAATCTAAAACTGGACTCACAGGAGAGGTTCAAATCATAGAAAGTTAGAGTGTCAGTCCTCTTGTACTTAAGTCGGCATTGTGCCTTTTGTATTAAATTGGGATGCAATCTCTGTGTTTCATCGACAATAAGAAGGTCCAAGGGATACAGTAAACCTTACGTGAAGCATCGGAATTCAAGACTGGACTCACAGGAGAGGTTCAAATCATAGAAATTTAGAGTATCAGTCCTCTTGTACTTTAGTCGGCATTGTGCCTTTTGTATAAAATTCGTATGCAATTTCTGTGTTTCATCGTCAATTAGAAGGTCCAAGGGATACGGTAAACCTGGAGTCAAGCGTCAGAACCTAAAACTGGACTCACAGGAGAGGTTCAAATCATAGAAAGTTAGAGTGTCAGTCCTCTTGTACTTACGTCGGCATTGTGCCTTTTGTATACAATTCGGATGCAATTTCTGTGTTTCATCGTCAATAAGAAGGTCCAACGGATACAGTAAACCTGAAGTGAAGCATCGGAATCTAAAACTAGACTCACAGGAGAGGTTCAAATCATAGAAAGTTAGAGTGTCAGTCCTCTTGTACTTAAGTCGGCATTGTGCATTTTGTATAAAATTCGGATGCAATCTCTGTGTTTCATCGTCAATTAGAAGGTCCAAGGGATACAGTAAACCTGGAGTCAAGCATCAGAACCTAAAACTGGACTCACAGGAGAGGTTCAAATCATAGAAAGTTAGAGTGTCAGTCCACTTGTACTTAATACGGAATTGTGCCTTTTGAATTAAATTCCGATGCATTTTCTGTGCCTCATCGTCATTAAGAAGGTCCAAGGTATACAGTAAACTTGAAGTGAAGCTTCGAAATTTAAAACTGGACTCACAGGAGAGGTTCAAATCATAGAAAGTTAGAGTGTCAGTCCTCTCGTACCTAAGTCGGCATTGTGCCTTTTGTATTAAATTCGGATGTAATTTCTGTGATTCATCGTCAGTAAGAAGGTCTAAGTTATACAGCTAACCTGAAGTGAAGCATCGGAATCTAAAACTGCACTCTTAGGAAAGGTGCAAATCATAGAAAGTTAGAGTGTCAGTCCTCTTGTACTTATGTCGGCATTGTGCTTTTGGATTAATTTCGGATGAAATTTCTGTGTTTCATCGTCAATAAGAAGGTCCAAGGGATACAGTAAACCTTAAGTGAAGCATCGGAAACCAAAACTGGACTCACAGGAGAGGTTCAAATCATAGAAAGTGAGACTGTCAGTCCTCTTGTACGAAAGTCGGCATTGTGCCTCTTGTATTAAATTCGGATGCAATTTCTGTGTTTCATCGTCAATAAGAAGGTCCAAGGTATACAGTAAACCTGAGGTGAAGCATCAGAATCTAAAACTGGACTCACAGGAGAAGTTCAAATCATAGAAAGTGAGAGTGTCCGTCCTCTTGTACTTAAGTCGGCATTGTCCCTTTTGAAATTAATTCCGATGCAATTTCTGTGCTTTATCGTCAAGAAGATGGTCCAAGGGTTACAGTAAACCAGAAGTGAAGCATCGGAATCTAAAACGGGACTCACAGGAGTGGTTCAAATCATAGAAAGTTAGAGTGTCACTCCGCTTGTACTTAAGTCGGCATTGTGCCTTTTGTATTAAATTCGGATGCAATTTTTGTGTTTCATCGTCAATAAGAAGGTCCAAGGTATACAGTGATCCTGAAGTGAATCATCGGGATGTAAAACTGGACACACAGGTGAGGTTCAAATCATAGAAAGTTAGAGTGACAGTCCTCTTGTACTTAAGTCCGCATTGTGCCTTTTGAATTTAATTCCGATGCAATTTCTGTGTTTCATCGTCAATAAGAATGTCCAATGGATACACCAAACCTGATGTGAAGCATCTGAATCTAAAACTGGACACACAGGAGGGGTTCGAATCATAGAAAGTTAGAGTGTCAGTCCTCTTGGACGTAAGTCCGCATTGTGCCTCTTGTATTAAATTCGGATGCAATTTCTGTGTTTCATCGTCAATAAGAAGGTCTAAGGGATACAGTAAACCTGAAGTGAAGCACGGAATTTAAAACTGGACTCACAGGAGAGGTTCAAATCATAGAAAGTTAGAGAGTTAGTCCTCTTGTACTTAAGTCCGCATTATCCCTTTTGTATTAAATTCGGATTCAATTTCTGTGTTTCATCATCAATAAGAAGGTCCAAGGTATACAGTAAACCTGAAGTGAAGCTTCGGAATCTAAAAATGGACTCTCAGGAGACGTTCAAATCATAGAAAGTTAGAGTGTCAGTCCTCTTGTACCTCATTCGGCATTGGGACTTTTGTATTAAATTCGGATGCAATTTCTGTGTTTCATCGTCAATAAGAAGGTCCAAGGTATACAGTAAACCTGATGTGAAGCATGCGAATCTAAAACTGGACTCACAGGAGAGGTTCAAATCATAGAAAGTTAGAGTGTCAGTCCTCTTGTACTTAAGTCGGCATTGTGCCTTTTGTATTAAATTCGGATGTAATTTCTGTGTTTCATCGTCAGTAAGAAGGTCCAAGGTATACAGCTAACCTGAAGTGAAGCATCGGAATCTAAAACTGGACTCTTAGGAAAGGTGCAAATAATAGAAAGTTAGAGTGTCAGTCCTCTTGTACTTATGTCGGCATTGTGCCTTTGTATTAAATTCGGATGAAATTTCTGTGTTTCATCGTCAATAAGAAGGTCCAAGGGATACGGTATACCTGAACTGAAGCATCGGAATATAAAAGTGGACTCACAGGAGAGGTTCAAATCATAGAAAGTTAGAGTTTCAGTCCTATTGTACTCAAGCCGGCATTGTGCCTTTTGTATTAAATTCGGATGTAATTTCTGTGTTTCATCGTCAGTGAGAAGGTCCAAGGTATACAGCTATCCTGAAGTGAAGCATCGGAATCTAAAACTGGACTCTTAGGAAAGGTGCAAATCATAGAAAGTTAGAGTGTCAGTCCTCTTGTACTTATGTCGGCATTGTGCTTTTGTGTTAAATTCGGATGAATTTTCTGTGTTTCATCGTCAATAAGAAGGTCCAAGTGATACAGTAAACCTAAAGTGAAGCATCGGAATCCAAAATTGGACTCACAGGAGATGTTCAAATCATAGAAAGTTAGAGTGTCAGTCCTCTTGTACTTACGTCGGCATTGTGCCTTTTGTATTAAATTCGGATGCAATTTCTGTGTTTCATCGTCAATAAGGAGGTCCAAGTGATACAGTAAACCAGAAGTGAAGCATCGGAAACTAAAACTGGAATCACAGGAGACGTTCAAATCAAAGGAAGTTAGAGTGTCAGTCCTCTTGTACTTAAGTGGGCATTGTGCATTTCGAAATCAATTCCGATGCAATTTCTATGCTTCATCGTCAATAAGAAGGTCTAAGGTATACAGTAAACCCGAAGTGAAGCATCGGAATCTAAAACTGGACTCACAGGAGAGGTTCAAATCATTGAAAGTTAGGGTGTCAGTCCTCCTTTACTTAAGTCGGCATTGTGCATTTTGTATTAAATGAGGATGCAATTTCTGTGTTTCATGGTCAATAAGAAGGTCCAAGGGATACAGTAAACCTGAAGTCAATCATCGGAATCTAAAACTGGACTCACAGGAGAGGTTCAAATCATTGAAAGTTAGAGTGTCAGTCCTCTTGTACTTAAGTCGGCATTGTGCCTTTTGCATTACATTCGGATGCAATTTTGTGTTTCATCGTCAGAAAGAAGGTCCAAGGGATACAGGAAAACCAAAGTGAAGCATCGGAATCTGAAACTGGACTCACAGGAGAGGTTCAAATCATAGAAAGTTAGAGTGTCAGTCCTCTTGTACTTTAGTCGGCATTGTGCCTTTTGTATTAAATTCGGATGCAATTTCTGTGTTTCATCGTCAATAAGAAGGTCCAAGGGATACAGTCACCTTGAAGTGAAGCTTCGGAATCTAAAACAGGACTCACAGGAGTGGTTCAAATCATAGAAAGTTAGATTGTCAGTCCTCTTGTACTTAAGTCGGCATTGTGCCTTTTGTATTAAATTCGGATGCAATTTCTTTGATTCATCGTCAATAAGAAGGTCCAAGGGATACAGTAAACCTGAAGTGAACCATCGGAATCTAAAACTGGACTGACAGGAGAGGTTCAAATCACAGGAAGTTAGAGTGTGAGTCCTATTGTACTTAAGTCGGCATTGTGCCTTTTATATTAAATTCGGATGCAATCTCTGTGTTTCATCGTCAGTAAGAAGGTCCATGGAATACAGTAAACCTGAACTGAAGCATCGGAATCTAAAACTGGACTCACAGGAGAGGTTCAAATCATAGAAAGTTAGAGAGTGAGTCCTCTTGTACTTAAGTCGGCATTGTGCCATTTGTATTAAATTCGGATGCAACTTCTGTGTTTCATCGTCAATAATAAGGTCCAAGTGATGCAGTAAACATGAAGTGAAGCATCGGAATCTAAAACTGGACTCACAGGAGACGTTCAAATCAAAGAAAGTTAGAGTGTCAATCCTCTTGTACTTGAGTGGGCATTGTGCCTTTTGTATTAAAATCGGATGCAATTTCTGTGTTTCATCGTCAATAAGAAGGTCCAAGGGATACAGTAAACCTGAAGTGAAGCATCGGAATCAAAAACTTGACTCACAGGAGAGGTTCAAATCATAGAAAGTTAGAGTGTCAGTCCTCTTGTACTTATGTCGGCATTGTGCACTTTGTATAAAAATTCGGATGCAAAATCTGTGTTTCATCGTCAATAAGAAGGTCCAAGGGATACAGTAAACCTGGAGTGAAGCATCAGAATCTAAAATTGGACTCACAGGAGACGTTCAAATCATAGAAAGTTAGAGTGTCAGTCCTCTTGTACTTAAGTCAGCATTGTGCCTTTTGTATTAAATTCGGATGCAATTTCTGTGTTTCATCGTCAATAAGTAGGTCCAAGTGATACAGTAAACCTGAAGTGAAGCATCGGAAACTAAAACTGGACTCACAGGAGACGTTCATATCAAAGAAAGTTAGAGTGTCAGTCCTCTTGTACTTAAGTCGGCATTGTGCCTTTTGTATTAAAAACGGATGCAATTTCTGTGTTTCATCGTCAATAAGAAGGTCCAATGGATACAGTAAACCTGAAGTGAAGCATCGGAATCTAAAACTGGACTCAAAGGAGAGGTTCAAATCATTGAAAGTTAGAGTGTCAGTCCTCTTGTACTTAAGTCGGCATTGTGCGTTTGTATTAAATTCGGTTGCAATTTTGTGTTTCATCGTCAATAAGAAGGTCCAAGGGATAGTGTAAACCCGAAGTGAAGTATCGGAATCTAAAACTGGACTCACAGGAGAGGTTCAAATCATAGAAAGTTAGAGTGTCAGTCCTCTTGTACTTAAGTCGGCATTGTGCCTTTTGTATTAAACTGGGATGCAATTTCTGTGTTTCATCGTCAATAAGAAGGTCCAAGGGATACAGTAAACCTGACGTGAAGCATCGGAATTCAAGACTGGACTCACAGGAGAGGTTCAAATCATGGAAATTTAGAGTATCAGTCCTCTTGTACTTTAGTCGGCATTGTGCCTTTTGTAAAAAATTCGTATGCAATTTCTGTCTTTCATCGTCAATTAGAAGGTCCAAGGGATACAGTAAACCTGGAGTCAAGCATCAGAACCTAAAACTGGACTCACAGGAGAGGTTCAAATCATAGAAAGTTAGAGTGTCAGTCCTCTTGTACTTAAGTCGGCATTGTGCCTTTTGTATACAATTCGGATGCAATTTCTGTGTTTCATCGTCAATAAGAAGGTCCAAGGGATACAGTAAACCTGAAGTGAAGCATCGGAATCAAAGACTGGATCGACAGGAGAGGTTCAAATCAAAGAAAGTTAGAGTGTTAGTCCTCTTGTACTTAAGTCGGAATTGTGCCTTTTGTATTAAATTCGGATGCAATTTCTGTGTTTCATCGTCAATAAGAAGGTCCAAGGGATACGGTAAACCTGAAGTGAAGCATCGGAAACTAAAACTGAATTCACAGGAGACGTTCAAATCAAAGAAAGTCAGAGTGTCAGTCCTCTTGTGCTTAAGTCGGCATTGTGCCTTTTGTATTAATATCGGATGCTATTTCTGTGTATCATCGTCAATAAGAAGGTCCAAGGGATACAGTAAACCTGAAGTGAAGCATCGGAATCTAAAACTGGACTCACAGGAGAGGTTCAAATCATAGAGTGTTAGAGTCTCTGTCCTCTTGTACTTAAGTCGGCATTGTGCATTTTGTATAAAATTCGGATGCAATCTGTGTGTTTCATCGTCAATAAGAAGGTCCAACGGATACAGTAAACCTGAAGTGAAGCATCGGAATCAAAAACTGGACACACAGGAGGGGTTCGAATCATAGAAAGTTAGAGTGTCAGTCCTCTTGGACGTAAGTCCGCATTGTGCCTCTTGTATTAAATTCGGATGCAATTTCTGTGTTTCATCGTCAATAAGAAGGTCTAAGGGATACAGTAAACCTGAAGTGAAGCACGGAATTTAAAACTGGACTCACAGGAGAGGTTCAAATCATAGAAAGTTAGAGAGTTAGTCCTCTTGTACTTAAGTCCGCATTATCCCTTTTGTATTAAATTCGGATTCAATTTCTGTGTTTCATCATCAATAAGAAGGTCCAAGGTATACAGTAAACCTGAAGTGAAGCTTCGGAATCTAAAAATGGACTCTCAGGAGACGTTCAAATCATAGAAAGTTAGAGTGTCAGTCCTCTTGTACCTCATTCGGCATTGGGACTTTTGTATTAAATTCGGATGCAATTTCTGTGTTTCATCGTCAATAAGAAGGTCCAAGGTATACAGTAAACCTGATGTGAAGCATGCGAATCTAAAACTGGACTCACAGGAGAGGTTCAAATCATAGAAAGTTAGAGTGTCAGTCCTCTTGTACTTAAGTCGGCATTGTGCCTTTTGTATTAAATTCGGATGTAATTTCTGTGTTTCATCGTCAGTAAGAAGGTCCAAGGTATACAGCTAACCTGAAGTGAAGCATCGGAATCTAAAACTGGACTCTTAGGAAAGGTGCAAATAATAGAAAGTTAGAGTGTCAGTCCTCTTGTACTTATGTCGGCATTGTGCCTTTGTATTAAATTCGGATGAAATTTCTGTGTTTCATCGTCAATAAGAAGGTCCAAGGGATACGGTATACCTGAACTGAAGCATCGGAATATAAAAGTGGACTCACAGGAGAGGTTCAAATCATAGAAAGTTAGAGTTTCAGTCCTATTGTACTCAAGCCGGCATTGTGCCTTTTGTATTAAATTCGGATGTAATTTCTGTGTTTCATCGTCAGTGAGAAGGTCCAAGGTATACAGCTATCCTGAAGTGAAGCATCGGAATCTAAAACTGGACTCTTAGGAAAGGTGCAAATCATAGAAAGTTAGAGTGTCAGTCCTCTTGTACTTATGTCGGCATTGTGCTTTTGTGTTAAATTCGGATGAATTTTCTGTGTTTCATCGTCAATAAGAAGGTCCAAGTGATACAGTAAACCTAAAGTGAAGCATCGGAATCCAAAATTGGACTCACAGGAGATGTTCAAATCATAGAAAGTTAGAGTGTCAGTCCTCTTGTACTTACGTCGGCATTGTGCCTTTTGTATTAAATTCGGATGCAATTTCTGTGTTTCATCGTCAATAAGGAGGTCCAAGTGATACAGTAAACCAGAAGTGAAGCATCGGAAACTAAAACTGGAATCACAGGAGACGTTCAAATCAAAGGAAGTTAGAGTGTCAGTCCTCTTGTACTTAAGTGGGCATTGTGCATTTCGAAATCAATTCCGATGCAATTTCTATGCTTCATCGTCAATAAGAAGGTCTAAGGTATACAGTAAACCCGAAGTGAAGCATCGGAATCTAAAACTGGACTCACAGGAGAGGTTCAAATCATTGAAAGTTAGGGTGTCAGTCCTCCTTTACTTAAGTCGGCATTGTGCATTTTGTATTAAATGAGGATGCAATTTCTGTGTTTCATGGTCAATAAGAAGGTCCAAGGGATACAGTAAACCTGAAGTCAATCATCGGAATCTAAAACTGGACTCACAGGAGAGGTTCAAATCATTGAAAGTTAGAGTGTCAGTCCTCTTGTACTTAAGTCGGCATTGTGCCTTTTGCATTACATTCGGATGCAATTTTGTGTTTCATCGTCAGAAAGAAGGTCCAAGGGATACAGGAAAACCAAAGTGAAGCATCGGAATCTGAAACTGGACTCACAGGAGAGGTTCAAATCATAGAAAGTTAGAGTGTCAGTCCTCTTGTACTTTAGTCGGCATTGTGCCTTTTGTATTAAATTCGGATGCAATTTCTGTGTTTCATCGTCAATAAGAAGGTCCAAGGGATACAGTCACCTTGAAGTGAAGCTTCGGAATCTAAAACAGGACTCACAGGAGTGGTTCAAATCATAGAAAGTTAGATTGTCAGTCCTCTTGTACTTAAGTCGGCATTGTGCCTTTTGTATTAAATTCGGATGCAATTTCTTTGATTCATCGTCAATAAGAAGGTCCAAGGGATACAGTAAACCTGAAGTGAACCATCGGAATCTAAAACTGGACTGACAGGAGAGGTTCAAATCACAGGAAGTTAGAGTGTGAGTCCTATTGTACTTAAGTCGGCATTGTGCCTTTTATATTAAATTCGGATGCAATCTCTGTGTTTCATCGTCAGTAAGAAGGTCCATGGAATACAGTAAACCTGAACTGAAGCATCGGAATCTAAAACTGGACTCACAGGAGAGGTTCAAATCATAGAAAGTTAGAGAGTGAGTCCTCTTGTACTTAAGTCGGCATTGTGCCATTTGTATTAAATTCGGATGCAACTTCTGTGTTTCATCGTCAATAATAAGGTCCAAGTGATGCAGTAAACATGAAGTGAAGCATCGGAATCTAAAACTGGACTCACAGGAGACGTTCAAATCAAAGAAAGTTAGAGTGTCAATCCTCTTGTACTTGAGTGGGCATTGTGCCTTTTGTATTAAAATCGGATGCAATTTCTGTGTTTCATCGTCAATAAGAAGGTCCAAGGGATACAGTAAACCTGAAGTGAAGCATCGGAATCAAAAACTTGACTCACAGGAGAGGTTCAAATCATAGAAAGTTAGAGTGTCAGTCCTCTTGTACTTATGTCGGCATTGTGCACTTTGTATAAAAATTCGGATGCAAAATCTGTGTTTCATCGTCAATAAGAAGGTCCAAGGGATACAGTAAACCTGGAGTGAAGCATCAGAATCTAAAATTGGACTCACAGGAGACGTTCAAATCATAGAAAGTTAGAGTGTCAGTCCTCTTGTACTTAAGTCAGCATTGTGCCTTTTGTATTAAATTCGGATGCAATTTCTGTGTTTCATCGTCAATAAGTAGGTCCAAGTGATACAGTAAACCTGAAGTGAAGCATCGGAAACTAAAACTGGACTCACAGGAGACGTTCATATCAAAGAAAGTTAGAGTGTCAGTCCTCTTGTACTTAAGTCGGCATTGTGCCTTTTGTATTAAAAACGGATGCAATTTCTGTGTTTCATCGTCAATAAGAAGGTCCAATGGATACAGTAAACCTGAAGTGAAGCATCGGAATCTAAAACTGGACTCAAAGGAGAGGTTCAAATCATTGAAAGTTAGAGTGTCAGTCCTCTTGTACTTAAGTCGGCATTGTGCGTTTGTATTAAATTCGGTTGCAATTTTGTGTTTCATCGTCAATAAGAAGGTCCAAGGGATAGTGTAAACCCGAAGTGAAGTATCGGAATCTAAAACTGGACTCACAGGAGAGGTTCAAATCATAGAAAGTTAGAGTGTCAGTCCTCTTGTACTTAAGTCGGCATTGTGCCTTTTGTATTAAACTGGGATGCAATTTCTGTGTTTCATCGTCAATAAGAAGGTCCAAGGGATACAGTAAACCTGACGTGAAGCATCGGAATTCAAGACTGGACTCACAGGAGAGGTTCAAATCATGGAAATTTAGAGTATCAGTCCTCTTGTACTTTAGTCGGCATTGTGCCTTTTGTAAAAAATTCGTATGCAATTTCTGTCTTTCATCGTCAATTAGAAGGTCCAAGGGATACAGTAAACCTGGAGTCAAGCATCAGAACCTAAAACTGGACTCACAGGAGAGGTTCAAATCATAGAAAGTTAGAGTGTCAGTCCTCTTGTACTTAAGTCGGCATTGTGCCTTTTGTATACAATTCGGATGCAATTTCTGTGTTTCATCGTCAATAAGAAGGTCCAAGGGATACATTAAACCTGAAGTGAAGCATCGGAATCAAAGACTGGATCGACAGGAGAGGTTCAAATCAAAGAAAGTTAGAGTGTTAGTCCTCTTGTACTTAAGTCGGAATTGTGCCTTTTGTATTAAATTCGGATGCAATTTCTGTGTTTCATCGTCAATAAGAAGGTCCAAGGGATACGGTAAACCTGAAGTGAAGCATCGGAAACTAAAACTGAATTCACAGGAGACGTTCAAATCAAAGAAAGTCAGAGTGTCAGTCCTCTTGTGCTTAAGTCGGCATTGTGCCTTTTGTATTAATATCGGATGCTATTTCTGTGTATCATCGTCAATAAGAAGGTCCAAGGGATACAGTAAACCTGAAGTGAAGCATCGGAATCTAAAACTGGACTCACAGGAGAGGTTCAAATCATAGAGTGTTAGAGTCTCTGTCCTCTTGTACTTAAGTCGGCATTGTGCATTTTGTATAAAATTCGGATGCAATCTGTGTGTTTCATCGTCAATAAGAAGGTCCAACGGATACAGTAAACCTGAAGTGAAGCATCGGAATCAAAAACTGGACTCACAGGAGAGGTTCAAATCATAGAAAGTTAGAGTGTCAGTCCTCTTGTACTTAAGTCGGCATTGTGCCTTTTGTATTAAATTGGGATGCAATCTCTGTGTTTCATCGACAATAAGAAGGTCCAAGGGATACAGTAAACCTGACGTGAAGCATCGGAATTCAAGACTGGACTCACAGGAGAGGTTCAAATCATAGAAATTTAGAGTATCAGTCCTCTTGTACTTTAGTCGGCATTGTGCCTTTTGTATAAAATTCGTATGCAATTTCTGTGTTTCATCGTCAATTAGAAGGTCCAAGGGATACAGTAAACCTGGAGTCAAGCGTCAGAACCTAAAACTGGACTCACAGGAGAGGTTCAAATCATAGAAAGTTAGAGTGTCTGTCCTCTTGTACTTTAGTCGGCATTGTGCCTTTTCAATTCAATTCCGATGCAATTTCTATCCTTCATCGTGAATAAGAAGGTCTCAGGTTACTGTAAACCTGAAGTGAAGCATCGGAATCTAAATTTGGACTCACAGGTGAGGTTCAAATCATTGGAAGTTGGAGTGTCAGTCCTCTTTTACTTAAGTCGGCATTGTGCATTTTGTATTATATGAGGATGCAATTTCTGTGATTCATCGTCAATAAGAAGGTCCAAGGGATACAGTAAACCTGAAGTGAAGCATCGGAATCTAAAACTGGACTCACAGGAGACGTTCAAATCAAAGAAAGTTAGAGTGTCAGTCCTCTTGTACTTAAGTGGGCATTGTGCCTTTTGTATTAAAATCGGATGCAATTTCTGTGTTTCATCGTCAAGAAGAAGGTCCAAGGGATACAGTCAACCTGAAGTGAAGCATCGGAATCTAAAACTGGACTCACAGGAGAGGTTTAAATCATAGAAAGTTAGAGTGTCAGTCCTCTTGTACTTAAGTCGGCATTGTGCCTTTTGTATTACATTCGGATGCAATTTCTGTGTTTCATCGTCAATAAGTAGGTCCAAGTGAAAAAAGTAAACCTGAAGTGAAGCATCGGAAACTAAAACTGGAAACACAGGAGACGTTCATATCAAAGAAAGTTAGAGTGTCAGTCCTCTTGTACTTAAGTCGGCATTGTGCCTTTTGTATTAAAAACGGATGCAATTTCTGTGTTTCATCGTCAATAAGAAGGTGCAATGGATATAGTAAACCAGAAGTGAAGCATCGGAATCTAAAACTGGACTCACAGGAGAAGTTCAAATCATTGAAAGTTAGAGTGTCAGTCCTCTTGTACTTAAGTCGGCATTGTGCGTTTGTATTAAATTCGGATGCAATTTTGTGTTTCATCGTCAATAAGAAGGTCCAAGGGATACTGTAAACCCGAAGTGAAGCATCGGAATCTAAAACTGGACTCACAGGAGAGGTTCAAATCATAGAAAGTTAGAGTGTCAGTCCACTTGTACTTAAGTCGGCATTGTGCCTTTTGTATTAAATTGGGATGCAATTTCTGTGTATCATCGTCAATAAGAAGGTCCAAGGGATACAGTAAACCTGGAGTGAAGCATCGGAATTCAAGACTGGACTCACAGGAGAGGTTCAAATCGTAGAAAGTTAGAGTATCAGGCCTCTTGTACTTTAGTCGGCATTGTGCCTTTTGTATAAAATTCGTATGCAATTTCTGTGTTTCATCGTCAATTAGAAGGTTTAAGGGATACAGTAAACCTGGAGTCAAGCATCAGAAACTAAAACTGGACTCACAGGAGAGGTTCAAATCATAGAAAGTTAGAGTGTCAGTCCTCTTGTACTTATGTCGGCATTGTGCCTTTTGTATACAATTCGGATGCAATTTCTGTGTTTCATCGTCAATAAGAAGGTCCAAGGGATACATTAAACCTGAAGTGAAGCATCGGAATCAAAGACTGGATCGACAGGAGAGGTTCAAATCAAAGAAAGTTAGAGTGTTAGTCCTCTTGTACTTAAGTCGGCATTGTGCCTTTTGTTTTAAATTCGGATGCAATTTCTGTGTTTCATCGTCAATAAGAAGGTCCAAGGGATACGGTAAACCTGAAGTGAAGCATCGGAAACTAAAACTGAATTCACAGGAGACGTTCAAATCAAAGAAAGTCAGAGTGTCAGTCCTCTTGTACTTAAGTCGGCATTGTGCCTTTTGTATTAAAATCGGATGCTATATCTGTGTATCATCGTCAATAAGAAGGTCCAAGGGATACAGTAAATCTGAAGTGAAGCATCGGAATCTAAAACTGGACTCACAGGAGAGGTTCAAATCATAGTAAGTTAGAGTGTCAGTCCTCTTGTACTTAAGTCGGCATTGTGCATTTTGTATAAAATTCGGATGCAATCTCTGTGTTTCATCGTCAATAAGAAGGTCCAACGGATACAGTAAACCTGAAGTGAACCATTGGAATCTAAAACTGGACTCACAGGAGTGGTCCAAATCATAGAAAGTTAGAGTGTCAGTCCTCTTGTACTTAAGTGGGCATTGTGCCTTTTGTATTAAAATCGGATGCAATTTCTGTGTTTCATCGTCAAGAAGAAGGTCCAAGGGATACAGTCAACCTGAAGTGAAGCATTGGAATCTAAAACTGGACTCACAGGAGAGGTTTAAATCATAGAAAGTTAGAGTGTCAGTCCTCTTGTACTTAAGTCGGCATTGTGCATTTTGTATAAAACTCGGATGCAATTTCTGTGTTTTATCGGCAGGAAGAGGGTCCAAGGGATACAGTAAACCTAAAGTGAAGCATCGGAATCTAAAACTGGACTCACAGGAGAGGTTCAAATCATAGAAAGTTAGAGTGTCAGTCCTCTTGCCTTTATGTCGGCATTGTGCCTTTTGTATTCATTCGGATGCAATATCTGTGTTTCATCGTCAATAAGAAGGTCCAAGGGATACAGTAAACCTGAAGTGAAGCATCGGAATCAAAAACTGGATTGACAGGAGAGGTTCAAATCAATGAAAGGTAGAGTGTTCGTCCTCTTGTACTTAAGTCGGCATTGTGCCTTTTGTATTACATTCGGATGCAATTTCTGTGTTTCATCGTCAATAAGAAGGTCCAAGGGATACGGTAAACCTGAAGTGAAGCAACGGAATCTAAAACTGGTTTCACAGGAGAATTTCAAATCATAGAAAGTTAGAGTGTCAGTCCTCTAGTACTTAAGTCGGCTTTGTGCCTTTTGTATTAAATTCGGATGCAATTTCTGTGTTTCATCGTCAATAAGAAGGTCCAAGTGCTACAGTAAACCTGAAGTGAAGCATCGGAATCTAAAATTGGACTCACAGGAGACGTTCAAATCATAGAAAGTTAGAGTGTCAGTCCTCTTGTACTTAAGTCGGCATTGTGCCTTTTGTATTAAATTCGGATGCAATTTCTGTGTTTCATCGTCAATAAGTAGGTCCAAGTGATACAGTAAACCTGAAGTGAAGCATCGGAAACTAAAACTGGACTCACAGGAGACGTTCATATCAAAGAAAGTTAGAGTGTCAGTCCTCTTGTACTTAAGTCGGCATTGTGCCCCTTTGTATTAAAAACGGATGCAATTTCTGTGTTTCATCGTCAATAAGAAGGTCCAATGGATACAGTAAACCTGAAGTGAAGCATCGGAATCTAAAACTGGACTCACAGGAGAGGTTCAAATCATTGAAAGTTAGAGTGTCAGTCCTCTTGTACTTAAGTCGGCATTGTGCGTTTGTATTAAATTCGGATGCAATTTTGTGTTTCATCGTCAATAAGAAGGGCCAAGGGATAGTGTAAACCCGAAGTGAAGTATCGGAATCTAAAACGGGACTCACAGGAGAGGTTCAAATCATAGAAAGTTAGAGTGTCAGTCCTCTTGTACTTAAGTCGGCATTGTGCCTTTTGTATTAAATTGGGATGCAATTTCTGTGTTTCATCGTCAATAAGAAGGTCCAAGGGATACAGTAAACCTGACGTGAAGCATCGGAATTCAAGACTGGACTCACAGGAGAGGTTCAAATCATAGAAATTTAGAGTATCAGTCCTCTTGTACTTTAGTCGGCATTGTGCCTTTTGTATAAAATTCGTATGCAATTTCTGTGTTTCATCGTCAATTAGAAGGTCCAAGGGATACAGTTAACCTGGAGTCAAGCATCAGAACCTAAAACTGGACTCACAGGAGAGGTTCAAATCATAGAAAGTTAGAGTGTCAGTCCTCTTGTACTTAAGTCGGCATTGTGCCTTTTGTATACAATTCGGATGCAATTTCTGTGTTTCATCGTCAATAAGAAGGTCCAACGGATACAGTAAACCTGAAGTGAAGCATCGGAATCTAAAACTGGACTCACCGGAGAGGTTCAAATCATAGAAAGTTAGAGTGTCAGTCCTCTTGTACTTAAGTCGGCATTGTGCATTTTGTATAAAATTCGGATGCAATCTCTGTGTTTCATCGTCAATAAGAAGGTCCAACGGATACAGTAAACCTGAAGTGAAGCATCGGAATCTAAAACTGGACTCACAGGAGTGGTCCAAATCATAGAAAGTTAGAGTGTCAGTCCTCTTGTACTTAAGTCGGCATTGTGCCTTTTGTATTAAATTCGGATGCAATTTTGTGTTTCATCGTCAATAAGAATGTCCAAGGGATACAGTAAACCCAAAGTGAAGCATCGGAATCTAAAACTGGACTCACAGGAGAGGTTCAAATCATAGAAAGTTAGAGCGTCAGTCCTCTTGTACTTAAGTCGGCATGGTGCCTTTTGTATTAAATTCGGAAGCAATTTTGTGTTTCATCGTCAATAAGATGGTCCAAGGGATACAGTAAACCCAAAGTGAAGCATCAGAATCTAAAACTGGACTCACAGGAGAGGTTCAAATCATAGAAAGTTAGAGTGTCAGTCCTCTTGTACTTAAGTCGGCATTGTGCGTTTGTATTAAATTCGGATGCAATTTTGTGTTTCATCGTCAATAAGAAGGTCCAAGGGCTACTGTAAACCCGAAGTGAAGCATCAGAATCGAAAACTGGACTCACAGGAGAGGTTCAAATCATAGAAAGTTAGAGTGTCAGTCCTCTTGTACTTAAGTCGGCATTGTGCCTTTTGTATTAAATTGGGATGCAATTTCTGTGTTTCATCGTCAATAAGAAGGTCCAAGGGATACAGTAAACCTGAAGTGAAGCATCGGAATTCAAGACTGGACTCACAGGAGAGGTTCAAATCATGGAAAGTTAGATTATCAGTCCTCTTGTACTTTTGTCGGCATTGTGCCTTTTGTATAAAATTCGTATGCAATTTCTGTGATTCATCGTCAATTAGAAGGTCCAAGGGATACAGTAAACCTGGAGTCAAGCATCAGAATCTAAAACTGGACTCACAGGAGAGGTTCAAATCATAGAAGGTTAGAGTGTCAGTCCTCTTGTACTTAAGTCGGTATTGTGCCTTTTGTATACAATTCGGATGCAATTTCTGTGTTTAATCGTCAATAAGAAGGTCCAAGGGATACATTAAACCTGAAGTGAAGCATCGGAATCAAAGACTGGATCGACAGGAGAGGTTCAAATCAAAGAAAGTTAGAGTGTTAGTCCTCTTGTACTTAAGTCGGCATTGTGCCTTTTGTGTTAAATTCGGATGCAATTTCTGTGTTTCATCGTCAATAAGTAGGTCCAAGGGATGCGGTAAACCTGAAGTGAAGCATCGGAAACTAAAACTGAATTCACAGGAGACGTTCAAATCAAAGAAAGTCAGAGTGTCAGTCCTCTTGTACTCAAGTCGGCATTGTGCCTTTTGTATTAAAATCGGATGCTATTTCTGTGTATCTCGTCAATAAGAAGGTCCAAGGGATACAGTAAACCTGAAGTGAAGCATCGGAATCTAAAACTGGACTGACAGGAGAGGTTCAAATCATAGAAAGTTAGAGTGTCAGTCCTCTTGTACTTAAGTCGGCATTGTGCATTTTGTATAAATTTCGGATGCAATTTCTATGCTTCATCGTCAAGAAGAGGGTCCAAGGGATACAGTAAACCTAAAGTGAAGCAACGGAAACTAAAACTGGACACACAGGAGAGGTTCAAATCATAGAAAGTTAGAGTGTCTGTCCTCTTGTACTTTAGTCGGCATTGTGCCTTTTGAATTCAATTCCGATGCAATTTCTATCCTTCATCGTCAGTAAGAAGGTCTCAGGTATACAATAAACCTGAAGTGAAGCATGGGAATCTAAATTTGGACTTACAGGTGAGGTTCAAATCATTGAAAGATGGAGTGTCAGTCCTCTTGTACTTAAGTCGGCATTGTGCATTTTGTATTAAATGAGGATGCAATTTCTGTGATTCATCGTCAATAAGAAGGACCAAGGGATACAGTAAACCTGAAGTGAAGCATCGGAATCTAAAACTGGACCCACAGGAGAGGTTCAAAACATTGAAAGTTAGAGTGTCAGTCCTCTTGTACTTAAGTCGGCATTGTGCCTTTTGTATTAAATTCGGATGCAATTTTGTGTTTCATCGTCAATAAGAAGGTCCAAGGGATACAGTAAACCCAAAGTGAAGCATCGGAATCTAAAACTGGACTCACAGGAGAGGTTCAAATCATAGAAAGTTAGAGTGTCAGTCCTCTTGTACTTAAGTCGGCATTGTGCCTTTTGTATTAAATTCGGATGCAATTTCTGTGATTCATCGTCAATAAGAAGGTCCAAGGGATACAGTAAACCTGAAGTAAACCATCGGAATCTAAAACTGGACTCACAGGAGAGGTTCAAATCACAGAAAGTTAGAGTGTCAGTCCACTTGTACTTAAGTCGGCATTGTGCATTTTGTATTAAATTCGGATGCAATTTCTGTGTTTTATCGTCAGTAAGAAGGTCCAAGGGATGCAGTAAACCTGAAGTGAAGCATCGGAATCTGAAACTGGACTCACAGGAGAGGTTCAAATCATAGAAAATTAGAGTGTCAGTCCTCTTGTACTTAAGTCGGCATTGTGCCATTTGTATTAAATTCGGATGCAATTTCTGTGTTTCATCGTCCAGAAGAAGGTCCAAGGGATACAGTAAACCCGAAGTGAAGCATCGGGAACTAAAACTGGACTCACAGGAGAGGTTCAAATCATAGAAAGTTAGAGTGTCAGTCCTCTTGTACTTAAGTCGGCATTGTGACTTTTGCATCAAATTCGGATGCAATTTCTGTGTTTCATCGTCAATAATAAGGTCCAAGTGATGCAGTAAACCTGAAGTGAAGCATCGGAATCTATAACTGGACTCTCAGGAGACGTTCAAGTCAAAGAAAGTTAGAGTGTCAGTCCTCTTGTACTTAAGTCAGCATTGTGCCTTTTGTATTAAATTCGGATGCAATTTCTGTGTTTCATCGTCAATAGGAAGGTCCAAAGTATACAGTAAACCTGAAGTGAAGCATCGGAATCTAAAACTGGACTCACAGGAGAGGTTCAAATCATAGAAAGTTAGAGTGTCTGTCCTCTTGTACTTAAGTCGGCATTGTGCCTTTTGTATTAAATTTGGATGCAATTTCTGTGATTCATCGTCAATAAGAAGGTCCAAGAGATACAGTAAACCTGAAGTGAAACATCGGAATCTAAAACTGGACTCACAGGAGAAGGTTCAAATTATAGAAAGTTAGAGTGTCAGTCCTCTTGTACTTAAGTCGGCATTGTGCCTTTTGAATTAAATTCGGATGCAATTTCTGAGTTTCATCGTCAATAAGAAGGTCTAAGGTATACAGTAAACCTGAAGTGTAGCATCGGAATCTAAAACTGGACTCACAGGAGAGGTTTAAATCATAGAAAGTTAGAGTGTCAGTCCTCTTGTACTTAAGTCGGCATTGTGCATTTTGTATAAAATTCCGATGCAATTTCTGTGTTTTATCGTCAAGAAGAGGGTCCAAGGGATACAGTAAACCTAAAGTGAAGCATCGGAAACTAAAACTGGACTCACAGGAGTGGTTCAAATCATAGAAATTTAGAGTGTCTGTCCTCTTGTACTTAAGTGGGCATTGTGCCTTTTGAATTCAATTCCGATGCAATTTCCATTCTTCATCGTCAATGAGAAGGTCTAAGGTATACAGTAAACCTGAATGAAACATCGGAATCTAAAACTGGACTTACAGGAGAGGTTTTAATCATTGAAAGTTAGAGTGTCAGTCCTCTTGTACTTAAGTCGGCATTGCGCATTTTGTATTAAATGAGGAGGCAATTACTGTGTTTCATCGCAATAAGAAGGTCCAAGGGATACAGTGAACCTGAAGTGAAGCATCGGAATCTAAAACTGGACTCACAGGAGAGGTTCAAATCATTGAAAGTTAGAGTGTCAGTCCTCTTGTACTTAAGTCGGCATTGTGCCTTTTGTATTAAATTCAGATTCAATTTCTGTGATTCATCGTCAATAAGAAGGTCCAAGGGCTACAGTAAACCTGAAGTGAAGCATCGGAATCTAAAACTGGACTCACAGGAGAGGTTCAAATCACAGAAAGTTAGAGAGTCAGTCCCCTTGTACTTAAGTCGGCATTGAGCCTTTTGTATTAAATTCGTATGCAATTTCTGTGTTTCATCGTCAATAGGAAGCTCCAAAGTATACAGTAAACCTGAAGTGAAGCATCGGAATCTAAAACTGGACTCACAGGAGAGGTTCAAATCATAAAAATTTAGAGTGTCTGTCCTCTTGTACTTAAGTCGGCATTGTGCCTTTTGTATTAAATTCGGATGCAATTTCTGTGATTCATCGTCAATAAGAAGGCCCAAGAGTTACAGTAAACCTGAAGTGAAGCATCGGAATGTAAAACTGGACTCACTGGAGAGGTTCAAATCATAGAAAGTTAGAGTGTCAGTCCTCTTGTACTTAAGTCTGCATTGTGCATTTTGTATAAAATTCGGATGCAATGTCTGTGTTTCATCGTCAATAAGAAGGTCCAAGGGATACAGTAAACCTGAAGTGAAGAATCGGAATCTAAAACTGGACTCACAGGAGAGGTTCAAATCATAAAAAGTTAGAGTGTCTGTCCTCTTGTACTTAAGTCGGCATTGTGCGTTTTGTATTAAATTCGGATGCAATATCTGTGTTTCGTTGTCAATAAGAAGATCCTAGGGATATAGTAAACCTGAAGTGATGCATCGGAATCTAAAACAGGACTCACAGGAAAGGTTCAAATCATAGAAAGGTAGAGTGTTAGTCCATTTGTACTTAAGTCGGCATTGTGCCTTTTGAATTATATTCGGATGCAATTTCTGTGTTTCATCGTCAATAAGAAGGTCTAAGGTATACAGTAAACCTGAAATGAAGAATCGGAATCAAAAACTGGACTCACAGGAGAGGTTGAAAACATTGAAAGTCAGAGTGTTAGTCCTCTTGTACTTAAGTCGGCATTGTGCATTTTGTATTAAATGAGGATGCAATTTCTGTGTTTCATCGTCAATAAGAAGGTCCAAGGGATACAGTAAACCTGAAGTGAAGCATCGGAATCTAAGACTGGACTCACGGGAGAGGTCCAAATCATTGAAAGTTAGCGTGTCAGTCCTCTTGTACTTAAGTCGGCATTGTGCCTTTTGTATTAAATTCGGATGCAATTTCTGTGTTTCATCGTCAAGAAGATGGTCCAAGGGATACAGTAAACCTGAAGTTAAGCATCGGAATCCAAAATTGGACTCACACGAGAGGTTCATATCATAGAGAGTTAGTGTGTCAGTCCTCTTGTACTTAAGTCGGCATTGTGTCTTTCGTATTAAATTCTGATGCAATATCTGTGTTTCATCATCAATAAGAAGGTCCAAGTGATACAGTAAACCCGAAGTGAAGCATCGGAATCTAAAACTGGACTCACAGGAGAGGTTCAAATCATAGAAAGTTAGAGTGTCAGTCCTCTTGTACTTAAGTCGGCATTGTGCCTTTTGTATTAAATTCGGATGCAATTTCTGTGTTTCATCGTCAATAAGAAGTTCCAAGGGATACAGCAAACCTGAAGTGATGCATCGGAATCTAATACAGGACTTACAGGAGAGGTTCAAATCATAGGAAGTCAGAGTGTCAGTCCTCTTGTACTTAAGTTGGCATTCTGCCTTTTGTATTAAATTCGGATGCAATTTCTGTGCTTCATCGTCAATAAGAAGGTCCAAGGGATACTGTAAACCTTAAGTGAAGCATCGGAATCTAAAACTGGACTCACAGGAAAGGTTCAAATCATAGAAAGTTAGAGTGTCAGTCCTCTTGTACTTAAGTCGGCATATTGCCTTTTGTATTAAATTCGGATGCAATTTCTGTGTTTCATCGTCAATAAGAAGGTCCAAGGGATACAGTAAACCTGACGTGAAGCATCGGAATCTAAAACTGAACTCACAGGAAAGGTTCAAATCACAGAAAGTTAGAGTGTCAGTCCTCTTGTACCTAAGTCGGCGATGTGCCTTTTGTATTAAATTCGGATGCAATTTCTGTGTTTCATCGTCAATAAGAAGGTCCAAGGGATACAGTAAACCTGAAGTGAAGCATCCGAATCTAAAACTGGACTCACAGGAGAGGATCAAATCACAGAAAGTTAGAGAGTCAGTCCCCTTGTACTTAAGTCGGCATTGTGCCTTTTGTATTAATTTCGGATGCAATTTCTGTGTTTCATCGTCAATAAGAAGGGCCAAGGTATACAGTAAACCTGAAGTGAAGCATCGGAATCTAAAACTGGACTTACAAGAGAGGTTCAAATCATAGAAAGATAGAGTGTCAGTCCTCTTGTACTTAAGTCGGCATTGTGCCATTTAAATTAAATTCGGATGCAATTTCTGTGTTTCATCGTCAATAAGAAGGTCCAAGTGATACAGTAAACCTGAAGTGAGGCATCTGAATCTAAATCTGGACTCACGGGAGAGGTTCAAATCATAGAAAGTTAGAGTGTCAGTCCTCTTGTACTTAAGTCGGCATTGTGCCTTTTGTATTAAATTCGGATGCAATATCTGTGTTTCGTTGTCAATAAGAAGGTGCTAGGGATATAGTAAACCTGAAGTGATGCATCGGAATCTAAAACAGGTCTCACAGGAGAGGTTCAAATCATGGAAAGGTAGAGTGTCAGTCCATTTGTACTTAAGTCGGCATTGTGCCTTTTGTATTAAATTCGGATGCAATTTCTGTGTTTCATCGTCAATAAGAAGGTCTAAGGTATACAGTAAACCTGAAGTGAATAATCGGAATCAAAAACTGGACTCACAGGAGAGGTTGAAATCATTGAAAGTTAGAGTGTTAGTCCTCTTGTACTTTAGTCGGCATTGTGCATTTTGTATTAAATGAGGATGCAATTTCCGTGTTTCATCGTCAATAAGAAGGTCCAAGGGATACAGTAAACCTGAAGTGGAGCATCGGAATCTAAAACTGGACTCACAGGATAGGTTCAAATCATTGAAAGTTAGAGTGTCAATCCTCTTGTACTTAAGTCGGCATTGTGCCTTTTGTATTAAGTTCGGACGCAATTTCTGTGTTTCATCGTCAATAAGAAGGTCCAAGGGATACAGTAAACCTGAAGTGAAGCATCGGAATCTAAAACAGGACTCACAGGAGAGGTTCAAATCATAGGAAGTCAGAGTGTCAGTCCTCTTGTACTTAAGTTGGCATTGTGCCTTTTGTATTAAATTCGGATGCAATTTCTGTGCTTCATCGTCAATAAGAAGGTCCAAGGGATACAGTAAACCTGAAGTGAAGCATCGGAATCTAAAACTGGACTCACAGGAGAGGTTCAAATCATAGAAAGTTAGAGTGTCAGTCCTCTTGTACCTAAGTCGGCATTGTGCCTTTTGTATTAAATTCGGATGCAATTTCTGTGTTTCATCGTCAATCAGGTCCAAGGGATACAGTAAACCCGAAGTGAAACATCGGAATCTGAAACTGGACTCACACGAGAGGTTCAAATCATAGAAAGTTAGAGTGTCAGTCCTCTTGTACTTAAGTCGGCATTATGCCTTTTGTGGTAAATTCGGATGCAATTTCTGTGTTTCATCGTCAATAAGAAGGTCTACGGGATACAGTAAACCTGAAGTGAAGCATCGGAATCTAAGACAGGACTCAAAGGAGTGTATCAAATCATAGAAAGTTGGAGTGTCAGTCCTCTTGTACTTAAGTCAGCATTGTGCCTTTTCAATTAAATTCGGATGCAATTTCTGTGCTTCATCGTCAATAACACGGTCCAAGGGATATAGTAAACCTTAAGTGAAGCATCGGAATCTCAAAATGGACTCACAGGAGAGGTTCAAATCATAGAAAGTTAGAGTGTCAGTCCTCTTGTACTTAAGTCGGCATTGTGCTTTTGAATGTAATTTCGGTGCAATTTCTGTGTTTCATCGTCAATAAGAAGGTCCACGGTATACAGTAAACCTGAAGTGAAGCATCGGAATCTAAAACTGGACTCACACAAGAGGTTCAACTCATAGAAAGTTAGAGTGTCACTCCTCTTGTACTTAAGTTGGCATTGTGCCTTTTGTATTAAATTCGGATGCAATTTTTGTGTGTTCATCGTCAATAAGAAGGTCCAAGGGATACAGTAAACCTGAAGTGAAGCATTGGAATCTAAAACTGGACTCACAGGAGAGGTTCAAATCATAGAAAGTTAGAGTGTCAGTCCTCTTGTACTTAAGTCGGCATTGTGCTTTTGAATGTAATTTCGGTGCAATTTCTGTGTTTCATCGTCAATAAGAAGGTCCACGGTATACAATAAACCTGAAGTGAATCATCGGAATCTAAAACTGGACTCACAGGAGAGGTTCATATCATAGAAAGTTAGTGTGTCAGGGCTCTTGTACTTAAGTCGGCATTGTGTGTTTCGTATTAAATACTGATGCAATTCCTGTGCTTCATTATCAATGAGAAGGTCCAAGTGATACAGTAAACCTGAAGTGAAGCATCGGAATCTAAAACTAGTCTCACAGGAGAGGTTCAAATCATAGGAACTTAGAGTGTGAGTCCTTTTGTACTTAAGTCGGCATTGTGCCCTTTGTATTAAATTCGGATGCAATTTCTGTGTTTCATCGTCAATAAGAAGATCCAAGGGATACAGTAAACCTGAAGTAAAGCATCGGAATCTAAAACTGGACTCACAGGAGAGGTTCAAATCATAGGAAGTTAGAGTGTCAGTCCTCTTGTACTTAAGTTGGCATTGTGCCTTTTGTAGTA
Source organism: Schistocerca americana (assembly GCF_021461395.2). Lineage (NCBI taxonomy): Eukaryota > Metazoa > Arthropoda > Insecta > Orthoptera > Acrididae > Schistocerca > Schistocerca americana. Next base: position 58,159,657 of record NC_060122.1, read on the forward strand.
AATTCGGATGCAATTTCTGTGTTTCATCGTCAATAAGATTGTCTACGGGATGCAGTAAACCTGAAGTGAAGCATCGGAATCTAAAACTGGACTCACAGGGGAGGTTCAAATCATAGAAAGTTAAAGTGTCAGTCCTCTTGTACTTAAGTCGGCATTGTGCCTTTTGAATTTAATTCCGATGCAATTTGTTGCTTCATCGTCAATAAGAAGGTCCAAGGGATACAGTAAACCTGAAGTGAAGCATCGGAATCAAAAACTGTACTCACAGGAGAGGTTCAAATCATAGAAAGTTAGATTTTCAGTCCTCTTGTACTTATGTCGGCATTGTGCCTTATGTATTCAATTCGGATGCAATTTCTGTGTTTCATCGTAAATAAAAAGGTCCAAGGGATACAGTAAACCTGAAGGGAAGCATCGGAATGTAAAAGTGGACTCACAGGAGAGGTTCAAATCATAGAAAGTTAGAGTGTCAGTCCTCTTGTACTTAATAAAGTTTTGTGCCCTTTGAATTTAATTCCGATGCAGTTTATGTGCTTCGTCGTCAATAAGAAATTCCAAGGTATACAGAAAACCTGAAGTGAAGCATCGGAATCTAAAACTGGACTCACAGGAAAGGTTCAAATCGTAGAAAGTTGGAGTGTGAGTCCTCTTGTACTTTAGTCGGCATTGTGCCCTTTGAATTTAATTCCGTTGCAGTTCCTATGTTTCATCGTCAATAAGCAGGTCCAAGCTATACAGTAAATCTGAAGTGAAGCATCGGAATCTAAAAGTGGACTCACAGGGGAGGTTCAAATCATAGAAATTTAGAGTGTCAGTCCTCTAGTACTTTAGTCGGCATTGTGCCCTTTGAATTTAATTCCGATGCAATTTCTATGTTTCATCGTCAATAAGAAGGTCCAAGGTATACAGATTACCTGAAGTGAAGCATCGGAATCTAAAACTGGACTCACAGGAGAGTTTCAAATCATAGAAAAATTAGAGTGTCTGTCCTCTTGTACTTAGGACAGCATTGTGCCTTTGCAATTAAATTCGGATGCAATTTCTGTGCTTCATCGTCAATAAGAAGGTCCAAGGGATATAGTAAACCTGAAGTGAAGCATTGGAATCTAAAAATGGACTCACAGGAGAGGTTCCAATCATAGAAAGTTAGAGTGTCAGTCCTCTTGTACTTAAGTCGGCATTGTGCCTTTTGTATTAAATTCTAATGCAATTTCTATGTTTCATCGTCAATAAGAAGGTCCAGGGGAAACATTAAACCTTAAGTGAAGCATCGGAATCAAAAACTGGACTCACAGGAGAGGTTCAAGTCATAGAAAGTTAGAGAGTCAGTCCTCCAGTACTTAAGTCAGCATTGTGCCTTATGTATTAAATTCGGATTTAATTTCTCTGTTTCATCGTCAATAAGAAGGTCCAAGGTATACAGTAAACCTGAAGTGAAGCATCGGAATCATAAACTGGACTCACAAGTGAGGGTCGAATCATAGAAAGTGAGAGTGTCAGTCCTCTTGTACTTAAGTCGGCATTGTGCCTTTTGTATTAAATTCGGATGCAATTTCTGTGTTTCATTGTCAATAAGAAGGTCCAAGGGATACAGTAAACCTGAAGTGAAGCATCGGAATCTAAAACTGGACTCACAGGAGAGGTTAAAATCATAGAAAGTTAGAGTGTCAGTCCTCTCGTACTTAAGTCTGCATTGTGCATTTTTTTTTAATTCGGATACAATTTCTGTGTTTCATCATCAATGAGAAGGTCCAAGGGATACAGTCAACCTGAAGTGAAGTTCGGAATCTAAAACTGGACTCACAGGGGAGGTTCAAATCATAGAAAGTTAAAGTGTCAGTCCACTTGTACTTAAGTCGGCATTATGCCTTTTGAATTTAATTCCGATGCAATTTCTGTGTTTCATCGTCAATAAGAAGGTCCAAGGGATATAGTGAACCTGAAGTGAAGCATCGGAATCTAAAACTGTACTCACAGGAAAGGTTCAAATCATAGAAAGTTAGATTTTCAGTCCTCTTGTACTTATGTCGGCATTGTGCCTGTTGTATTTAATTCGGATGCAATTTTTGTGTTTCATCGCAAATAAGAAGGTCCAAGGGATACAGTAAACTTGAAGGGAAGCATCGGAATGTAAAAGTTGACTCACAGGAGAGGTTCAAATCATAGAAAGTTAGAGTGTCAGTCCTCTTGTACTTAATAAGGCTTTGTGCCCTCTGAATTTAATTCCGATGCAGTTTATGTGCTTCGTCGTCATTAATAAATTCGAAGGTATACAGAAAACCTGAAGTGAAGCATCGGAATCTAAAACTGGACTCACAATAAAGGTTCAAATCGTAGAAAGTTAGAGTGTCAGTCCTCTAGTACTCCAGTCGGCATTGTGCCCTTGGAATTTAATTCCGTTGCAGTTTCTATGTTTCATCGTCAATAAGAAGGACCAAGCTATACAGTAAATCTGAAGTGAAGCATCGGAATCTAAAACTGGACTCACAGGAGAGGTTCAAATCATAGAAAGTTAGTGTGTCAGTCCACTTGTACCTAAGTGTTCATTTCCCCTTTTGAATTCAATTCCGATGCAATTTCTATGCTTCATCGACAATAACAAGGTCTAAGGCATACAATAAACCTGAAGTGAAGAATCGGAATCAAAAACTAGACTCACAGGAGAAGTTCAAATCATTGAAAGTTAAAGTGTCAGTCCTCTTGCACTTAAGTCGGCATTGTGCCTTTTCTATTATAATTCGGATGAAATTTCTGTGTATCATCGTCAATAAGAAGGTTCAAGGGATACAGTAAACCTGAAGTGAATCATCGGAATCTAAAACTGGACTCACAGGAGAGGTTCATATCATAGAAAGTTAGTGTGTCAGGGCTCTTGTACTTAAGTCGGCATTGTGTCTTTCGTATTAAATTCTGATGCAATTCCTGTGCTTCATTATCAATGAGAAGGTCCAAATGATACAGTAAACCTGAAGTGAAGCATCGGAATCTAAAACTAGTCTCACAGGAGAGGTTCAAATCATAGAAACTTAGAGTGTGAGTCCTCTTGTACTTAAGTCGGCATTGTGCCCTTTGTATTAAATTCGGATGCAATTTCTGTGTTTCATCGTCAATAAGAAGGTCCAAGGGATACAGTAAACCTGAAGTGAAGCATCGGAATCTAAAACTGGACTCACAGGAGAGGTTCAAATCATAGGAAGTTAGAGTGTCAGTCCTCTTGTACTTAAGTTGGCATTGTGCCTTTTGTATTAAATTCGGATGCAATTTCTGTGCTTCATCGTCAATACGAAGGTCCAAGGGATACAGTAAAACTGAAGTGATGCATCGGAATCTAACACTGGACTCACAGGAAAAGTTGAAATCATAGAAAGTTAGAGTGTCAGTCCTCTTGTACTTTAGTCGGCATATTGCCTTTTGTAGTAAATTCGGATGCAATTTCTGTCTTTCATCGTCAATAAGAAGGTCCAAGGGATACAGTTAACCTGAAGTGAAGCATCGGAATCTAAAACTGGATCCACAGGAAAGGTTAAAATCATAGAAAGTTAGATTTTCAGTCCTCTTGTACTTATGTCGGCATTGTGCCTTATGTATTTAATTCGGATGCAATTTCTGTGTTTCATCGTAAATAAAAAGGTCCAAGGGATACAGTAAACCTGAAGGGAAGCATCGGAATGTAAAAGTGGACTCACAGGAGAGGTTCAAATCATAGAAAGTTAGGGTGTCTGTCCTCTTGTACTTAATAAGGTTTTGTGCCCTTTGAATTTAATTCCGATGCACTTTATGTGCTTCGTCGTCAATAAGAAATTCCAAGGTATACAGAAAACCTGAAGTGAAGCATCGGAATCTAAAACTGGACTCACAGGAAAGGTTCAAATCGTAGAAAGTTAGAGTGTCTGTCCTCTAGTACTCCAGTCGGCATTGTGCCCTTTGAATTTAATTCCGTTGCAGTTTCTATGTTTCATCGTCAATAAGAAGGTCCAAGCTATACAGTAAATCTGAAGTGAAGCATCGGAATCTAAAACTGGACTCACAGGAGAGGTTCAAATCATAGAAAGTTAGTGTGTCAGTCCTCTTGTACCTAAGTGTTCATTTTCCCTTTTGAATTCAATTCCGATGCAATTTCTATGCTTCATCGACAATAACAAGGTCTAAGGTATACAATAAACCTGAAGTGAAGAATCGGAATCAAAAACTGGACTCACAGGAGAAGTTCAAATCATTGAAAGTTAAAGTGTCAGTCCTCTTGTACTTAAGTCGGCATTGTGCCTTTTCTATTATAATTCGGATGAAATTTCTGTGTATCATCGTCAATAAGAAGGTTCAAGGGATACAGTAAAACTGAAGTGAATCATCGGAATCTAAAACTGGACTCACAGGAGAGGTTCATATCATAGAATGTTAGTGTGTCAGTGCTCTTGTACTTAAGTCGGCATTGTGTCTTTCGTATTAAATTCTGATGCAATTCCTGTGCTTCATTATCAATGAGAGGGTCCAAGTGATACAGTAAACCTGAAGTGAAGCATCGGAATCTAAAACTAGTCTCACAGGAGAGGTTCAAATCATAGAAACTTAGAGTGTGAGTCCTCTTGTACTTAAGTCGGCATTGTGCCCTTTGTATTAAATTCGGATGCAATTTCTGTGTTTCATCGTCAATAAGAAGGTCCAAGGGATACAGTAAACCTGAAGTGAAGCATCGGAATCTAAAACTGGACTCACAGGAGAGGTTCAAATCATAGGAAGTTAGAGTGTCAGTCCTCTTGTACTTTAGTCGGCATATTGCCTTTTGTAGTAAATTCGGATGCAATTTCTGTCTTTCATCGTCAATAAGAAGGTCCAAGGGATACAGTAAACCTGAAGTGAAGCATCGGAATCTAAAACTGGATCCACAGGAGAGGTTAAAATCATAGCAAGATAGAGTGTCAGTCCTCTTGTACTTAAGTCGGCATTGTGCCTTTTGAATTTAATTCCGATGCAATTTGTTGCTTCATCGTCAATAAGAAGGTCCAAGGGATACAGTAAACCTGAAGTGAAGCATCGGAATCAAAAACTGTACTCACAGGTGAGGTTCAAATCATAGAAAGTTAGATTTTCAGTCCTCTTGTACTTATGTCGGCATTGTGCCTTATGTATTTAATTCGGATGCAATTTCTGTGTTTCATCGTAAATAAAAAGGTCCAAGGGATACAGTAAACCTGAAGGGAAGCTTGGGACGGTAAAAGTTGACTCACAGGAGAGGTTCAAATCATAGAAAGTTAGAGTGTCAGTCCTCTTGTACTTAATAAGGTTTTGTGCCCTTTGAATTTAATTTCGATGCAGTTTATGTGCTTCGTCGTCAATAAGAAATTCCAAGGTATACAGAAAACCTGAAGTGAAGCATCGGAATCTAAAACTGGACTCACAGGAAAGGTTCAAATCGTAGAAAGTTGGAGTGTCAGTCCTCTTGTACTTTAGTCGGCATTGTGCCCTTTGAATTTAATTCCGTTGCAGTACCTATGTTTCATCGTCAATAAGAAGGTCCAAGCTATGCAGTAAATCTGAAGTGAAGCATCGGAATCTAAAAGTGGACTCACAGGAGAGGTTCAAATCATAGAAAGTTAGAGTGTCAGTCCTCTAGTACTTTAGTCGGCATTGTGCCCTTTGAATTTAACTCCGATGCAATTTCTATGTTTCATCGTCAATAAGAAGGTCCAAGGTATACAGTTTACCTGAAGTGAAGCATCGGAATCTAAAACTGGACTCACAGGAGAGTTTCAAATCATAGAAAGTTAGAGTGTCTGTCCTCTTGTACTTAGGACAGCATTGTGCCTTTTCAATTAAATTCGGATGCAATTTCTGTGCTTCATCGTCAATAAGAAGGTCCAAGGGATATAGTAAACCTGAAGTGAAGCATCGGAATCTAAAAATGGACTCACAGGAGAGGTTCCAATCATAGAAAGTTAGAGTGTCAGTCCTCTTGTACTTAAGTCGGCATTGTGCCTTTTGTATTAAATTCTAATGCAATTTCTATGTTTCATCGTCAATAAGAAGGTCCAGGGGAAACATTATACCTTAAGTGAAGCATCGGAATCAAAAACTGGACTCACAGGAGAGGTTCAAGTCATAGAAAGTTAGAGAGTCAGTCCTCCAGTACTTAAGTCAGCATTGTGCCGTATGTATTAAATTCGGATTTAATTTCTCTGTTTCATCGTCAATAAGAAGGTCCAAGGTATATAGTAAACCTGAAGTGAAGCATTGGAATCATAAACTGGACTCACAAGTGAGGGTCGAATCATAGAAAGTGAGAGTGTCAGTCCTCTTGTACTTAAGTCGGCATTGTGCCTTTTGTATTAAATTCGGATGCAATGTCTGTGTTTCATCGTCAATAAGAAGGTCCAAGGGATACAGTAAACCTGAAGTGAAGCATCGGAATCTAAAACTGGACTCACAGGAGAGGTTAAAATCATAGAAAGTTAGAGTGTCAGTCCTCTCGTACTTAAGTCTGCATTGTGCATTTTTTTTTTAATTCGGATACAATTTCTGTGTTTCACCATCAATGAGAAGGTCCAAGGGATACAGTCAACCTGAAGTGAAGTTCGGAATCTAAAACTGGACTCACAGGGGAGGTTCAAATCATAGAAAGTTAAAGTGTCAGTCCACTTGTACTTAAGTCGGCATTATGCCTTTTGCATTTAATTCCGATGCAATTTCTGTGTTTCATCGTCAATAAGAAGGTCCAAGGGATACAGTGAAACTGAAGTGAAGCATCGGAATCTAAAACTGTACTCACAGGAGAGGTTCAAATCATAGAAAGTTAGATTATCAGTCCTCTTGTACTTATGTCGGCAATGTGCCTGCTGTATTTAATTCGGATGCAATTTCTGTGTTTCATCGTAAATAAGAAGGTCCAAGGGATACAGTAAACCTGAAGGGAAGCATCGGAATGTAAAAGTGGACTCACAGGAGAGGTTCAAATCATAGAAAGTTAGAGTGTCGGTCCTCTTGTACTTAATAAGGTTTTGTGCCCTTTGAATTTAATTCCGATGCAGTTTATGTGCTTCATCGTCAATAAGAAATTCCAAGGTATACTGAAAACCTGAAGTGAAGCATCGGAATCTAAAACTGGACTCACAGGAAAGGTTCAAATCGTAGAAAGTTGGAGTGTCAGTCCTCTTGTACTTTAGTCGGCATTGTGCCCTTTGAATTTAATTCCGTTGCAGTTCCTATGTTTCATCGTCAATAAGAAGTTCCAAGCTATACAGTAAATCTGAAGTGAAGCATCGGAATCTAAAAGTGGACTCACAGGAGAGGTTCAAATCATAGAAATTTAGAGTGTCAGTCCTCTAGTACTTTAGTCGGCATTGTGCCCTTTGAATTTAATTCCGATGCAATTTCTATGTTTCATCGTCAATAAGAAGGTCCAAGGTATACAGTTTACCTGAAGTGAAGCATCGGAATCTAAAACTGGACTCACAGGAGAGTTTCAAATCATAGAAAGTTAGAGTGTCTGTCCTCTTGTACTTAGGTCAGCATTGTGCCTTTTCAATTAAATTCGGATGCAATTTCTGTGCTTCATCGTCAATAAGAAGGTCCAAGGGATATAGTAAACCTGAAGTGAAGCATCGGAATCTAAAAATGGACTCACAGGAGAGGTTCCAATCATAGAAAGTTAGAGTGTCAGTCCTCTTGTACTTAAGTCGGCATTGTGCCTTTTGTATTAAATTCTAATGCAATTTCTATGTTTCATCGTCAATAAGAAGGTCCAGGGGAAACATTAAACCTTAAGTGAAGCATCGGAATCAAAAACTGGACTCACAGGAGAGGTTCAAGTCATAGAAAGTTAGAGAGTCAGTCCTCCAGTACTTAAGTCAGCATTGTGCCTTATGTATTAAATTCGGATTTAATTTCTCTGTTTCATCGTCAATAAGAAGGTCCAAGGTATACAGTAAACCTGAAGTGAAGCATCGGAATCATAAACTGGACTCACAAGTGAGGGTCGAATCATAGAAAGTGAGAGTGTCAGTCCTCTTGTACTTAAGTCGCATTGTGCCTTTTGTATTAAATTCGGATGCAATTTCTGTGTTTCATCGTCAATAAGAAGGTCCAAGGGATACAGTAAACCTGAAGTGAAGCATCGGAATCTAAAACTGGACTCACAGGAGAGGTTAAAATCATAGAAAGTTATAGTGTCAGTCCTCTCGTACTTAAGTCTGCATTGTGCATTTTTTTTTGATTCGGATACTATTTCTGTGTTTCATCATCAATGAGAAGGTCCAAGGGATACAGTCAACCTGAAGTGAAGTTAGGAATCTAAAACTGGACTCACAGGGGAGGTTCAAATCATAGAAAGTTAATGTGTCAGTCAACTTGTACTTAAGTCGGCATTATGCCTTTTGAATTTAATTCCGATGAAATTTCTGTGTTTCATCGTCAATAAGAAGGTCCAAGGGATACAGTGAACCTGAAGTGAAGCATCGGAATCTAAAACTGTACTCACAGGAGAGGTTCAAATCATAGAAAGTTAGATTTTCAGTCCTCTTGTACTTATGTCGGCATTGTGCCTGTTGTATTTAATTCGGATGCAATTTCTGTGTTTCATCGTAAATAAGAAGGTCCAAGGGATACAGTAAACCTGAAGTTCAGCATCGGAATCTAAAAGTGGACTCACAGGAGAGGTTCAAATCATAGAAAGTTAGAGTGTCAGTCCTCTTGTACTTAATAAGGCTTTGTGTTCTCTGAATTTAATTCCGATGCAGTTTATGTGCTTCGTCGTCAATAATAAATTCGATGGTATACAGAAAACCTGAAGTGAAGCATCGGAATCTAAAACTGGACTCACAGGAAAGGTTCAAATCGTAGAAAGTTCGAGTGTCAGTCCTCTAGTACTTCAGTCGGCATTGTGCCCTTTGAATTTAATTCCGTTGCAGTTTCTACGTTTCATCGTCAATAAGAATGTCCAAGCTATACAGTAAATCTGAAGTGAAGCATCGGAATCTAAAAGTGGACCAACAGGAGAGGTTCAAATCATAGAAAGTTAGAGTGTCAGTCCTCGTGTACTGAAGTCGGCATTGTGCATTTTGTATTAAATTCGGATGCAATTCTATGTTTCATCGTCAATAAGAAGGTCCAAGGTATACAGTAAACGTGACGTGAAGCAACGGAATTTAAAGCTGGACTCACAGGAGAGGAAATCATAGAAAGTTAGAGTGTCAGTCATCTTGTACTTACGTCGGCATTGTGCCTTTTGTATTAATTTCGGATGCAATTTCTGTGGTTCATCGTCAATAAGAAGGTCCGAGGTATACAGTAAACCTGATGTGAAGCATCGGAATCTAAAACTGGACTCACCGGAGAGGTTCAAATCATAGAATGTTAGAGTGTCAGTCCTCTTGTACTTAAGTCAGCAATGTGCCTTTTTAATTAATTTCGGATGCAATTTCTGTGCTTCATGGTCAATAAGAATGTCCAAGGTATATAGTAAACCTAAAGTGAAGCATCGGAATCTAAAACTGGACTCACAGGAGAGGTTCATATCATAGAAAGTTAGAGTGTCAGTCCTCTTGTACTTAAGTCGGCATTGTGCCTTTTGTATTAAATTCGGATGCAATTTCTGTGCTTCATCGTCAATAAGAAGGTCGAAGGGATATAGTAAACCTGAAGTGAAGCATCGGAATCTAAAACTGGACTCACAGGAGAGGTTCAAATCAGAGAAAGTTAGAGTGTCAGTCCTCTTGTACTTAAGTCGGCATTGTGAATTTTGAATGTAATTCCGATGCAATTTATGTGTTACATCATCAATAGGAAGGTCCAAGGTATACAGTAAACCTGAAGTGAAGCATCGGAATCTAAAACTGGACTCACAGGAGGTGTTCATATCATAGTAATTGAGAGTGTCAGTCCTCTTGTACTTAAGTCGGCATTGTGCCTTTTGTATTAAATTCGGATGCAATTTCTGTGCTTCATCGTCAATACGAAGGTCCAAGGGATACAGTAAAACTGATGTGATGCATCGGAATCTAACACTGGACTCACAGGAAAGGTTGAAATCATAGAAAGTTAGAGTGTCAGTCCTCTTGTACTTTAGTCGGCATATTGCCTTTTGTAGTAAATTCGGATGCAATTTCTGTCTTTCATCGTCAATAAGAAGGTCCAAGGGATACAGTAAACCTGAAGTGAAGCATCGGAATCTAAAACTGGATCCACAGGAGAGGTTAAAATCATAGCAAGATAGAGTGTCAGTCCTCTTGTACTTAAGTCGGCATTGTGCCTTTTGAATTTAATTCCGATGCAATTTGTTGCTTCATCGTCAATAAGAAGGTCCAAGGGATACAGTAAACCTGAAGTGAAGCATCGGAATAAAAAACTGTACTCACAGGTGAGGTTCAAATCATAGAAAGTTAAATTTTCAGTCCTCTTGTACTTATGTCGGCATTGTGCCTTATGTATTTAATTCGGATGCAATTTCTGTGTTTCATCGTAAATAAAAAGGTCCAAGGGATACAGTAAACCTGAAGGGAAGCATCGGAATGTAAAAGTTGACTCACAGGAGAGGTTCAAATCATAGAAAGTTAGAGTGTCAGTCCTCTTGTACTTAATAAGGTTTTGTGCCATTTGAATTTAATTCCGATGCAGTTTATGTGCTTCGTCGTTAATAAGAAATTCCAAGGTATACAGAAAACCTGAAGTGAAGCATCGGAATCTAAAACTGGACTCACAGGAAAGGTTCAAATCGTAGAAAGTTGGAGTGTCAGTCCTCTTGTACTTTAGTCGGCATTGTGCCCTTTGAATTTAATTCCGTTGCAGTTCCTATGTTTCATCGTCAATAAGAAGGTCCAAGCTATACAGTAAATCTGAAGTGAAGCATCGGAATCTAAAAGTGGACTCACAGGAGAGGTTCAAATCATAGAAATTTAGAGTGTCAGTCCTCTAGTACTTTAGTCGGCATTGTGCCCTTTGAATTTAATTCCGATGCAATTTCTATGTTTCATCGTCAATAAGAAGGTCCAAGGTATACAGTTTACCTGAAGTGAAGCATCGGAATCTAAAACTGGACTCACAGGAGAGTTTCAAATCATAGAAAGTTAGAGTGTCTGTCCTCTTGTACTTAGGTCAGCATTGTGCCTTTTCAATTAAATTCGGATGCAATTTCTGTACTTCATCGTCAATAAGAAGGTCCAAGGGATATAGTAAACCTGAAGTGAAGCATCGGAATCTAAAAATGGACTCACAGGAGAGGTTCCAATCATAGAAACTTAGAGTGTCAGTCCTCTTGTACTTAAGTCGGCATTGCGCCTTTTGTATTAAATTCTAATGCAATTTCTGTGTTTCATCGTCAATAAGAAGGTCCAGGGGAAACATTAAACCTTAAGTGAAGCATCGGAATCAAAAACTGGACTCACAGGAGAGGTTCAAGTCATAGAAAGTTAGAGAGTCAGTCCTCCAGTACTTAAGTCAGCATTGTGCCTTATGTATTAAATTCGGATTTAATTTCTCTGTTTCATCGTCAATAAGAAGGTCCAAGGTATACAGTAAACCTGAAGTGAAGCATCGGAATCATAAACTGGACTCACAAGTGAGGGTCGAATCATAGAAAGTGAGAGTGTCAGTCCTCTTGTACTTAAGTCGGCATTGTGCCTTTTGTATTAAATTCGGATGCAATTTCTGTGTTTCATCGTCAATAAGAAGGTCCAAGGGATACAGTAAACCTGAAGTGAAGCATCGGAATCTAAAACTGGACTCACAGGAGAGGTTAAAATCATAGAAAGTTAGAGTGTCAGTCCTCTCGTACTTATGTCTGCATTGTGCATTTTTTTTTATTTCGGATACAATTTCTGTGTTTCATCATCAATGAGAAGGTCCAAGGGATACAGTCAACCTGAAGCGAAGTTCGGAATCTAAAACTGGACTCACAGGGGAGGTTCAAATCATAGAAAGTTAAAGTGTCAGTCAACTTGTACTTAAGTCGGCATTATGCCTTTTGAATTTAATTCCGATGCAATTTCTGTGTTTCATCGTCAATAAGAAGGTCCAAGGGATACAGTGAACCTGAAGTGAAGCATCGGAATCTAAAACTGTACTCACAGGAGAGGTTCAAATCATAGAAAGTTAGATTTTCAGTCCTCTTGTACTTATGTCGGCATTGTGCCTGTTGTATTTAATTCGGATGCAATTTCTGTGTTTCATCGTCAATAAGAAGGTCCAAGGGATACAGTAAACCTGAAGTTCAGCATCGGAATCTAAAAGTGGACTCACAGGAGAGGTTCAAATCATAGAAAGTTAGAGTGTCAGTCCTCTAGTACTTTAGTCGGCATTGTGCCCTTTGAATTTAATTCCGATGCAATTTCTATGTTTCATCGTCAATAACAAGGTCCAAGGTAAACAGTTTACCTGAAGTGAAGCATCGGAATCTAAAACTGGACTCACAGGAGAGTTTCAAATCATAGAAAGTTAGAGTGTCTGTCCTCTTGTACTTAGGACAGCATTGTGCCTTTTCAATTAAATTCGGATGCAATTTCTGTGCTTCATCGTCAATAAGAAGGTCCAAGGGATATAGTAAACCTGAAGTGAAGCATCGGAATCCAAAAATGGACTCACAGGAGAGGTTCCAATCATAGAAAGTTAGAGTGTCAGTTCTCTTGTACTTAAGTCGGCATTGTGCCTTTTGTATTAAATTCTAATGCAATTTCTATGTTTCATCGTCAATAAGAAGGTCCAGGGGAAACATTAAAATTAAGTGAAGCATCGGAATCAAAAACTGGACTCACAGGAGAGGTTAAAATCATAGAAAGTTAGAGTGTCAGTCCTCTCGTACTTAAGTCTGCATTGTGCATTTTTTTTTTAATTCGGATACAATTTCTGTGTTTCACCATCAATGAGAAGGTCCAAGGGATACAGTCAACCTGAAGTGAAGTTCAGAATCTAAAACTGGACTCACAGGAAAGGTTCAAATCGTAGAAAGTTAGAGTGTCAGTCCTCTAGTACTTCAGTCGGCATTGTGCCCTTTGAATTTATTTCCGTTGCAGTTTCTATGTTTCATCGTCAATAAGAAGGTCCAAGCTATACAGTAAATCTGAAGTGAAGCATCGGAATCTAAAAGTGGACCAACAGGAGAGGTTCAAATCATAGAAAGTTAGAGTGTTAGTCCTCTTGTACTTAATAATTCTTTGTGCCCTTTGAATTTAATTCCGATGCAGTTTATGTGCTTCGTCGTCAATAATAAATTCCAAGGTACACAGAAAACCAGAATTGAAGCACCGGAATGTAAAACTGGACTCACAGGAGAGGTTCAATACATAGAAATTTAGAGTGTCAGTCCTCTTGTACTTATGTCGACATTGTGCCTTTTGTATTAAATTTGGTTGCAATATCTGTGTTTCATCGTCAATTGGAAGGACCAAGGGATACAGTGAACCTGAAGTGAATCGTCGGAATCTAAAACAGGACAAACAGGAGAGGTTAAAATCATAGAAACTTAGAGTGTCCGTCCTCTTGTACTTAAGACGGCATTGTGCATTTTGAATTTAATACCGATGCAATTTCTGTCTTTCATCGACAACAAGAAGGTCCAAGGTATACAGTAAACCTGAAGTGAAGCAGCGGAATCTAAAACTGGACTTACAGGAGAGGTTCAAATCATAGAAAGTTAGAGTGTCAGTCCTCGTGTACTGAGTCGGCATTGTGCCTTTTGTATTAAATTCGGATGCAATTTCTATGTTTCATCGTCAATAAGAAGGTCCAAGGTATACAGTGAACCTGACGTGAAGCATCGGAATTTAAAGCTGGACTCACAGGAGAGGTTGAAATCATAGAAAGTTAGAGTGTCAGTCATCTTGTACTTACGTCGGCACTGTGCCTTTTGTATTAATTTCGGATGCAATTTCTGTGGTTCATCGTCAATAAGAAGGTCCGAGGTATACAGTAAACCTGAAGTGAAGCATCGGAATCTAAAACTGGACTCACCGGAGAGGTTCAAATCATAGAAAGTTAGAGTGTCAGTCCTCTTGTACTTAAGTCAGCAATGTGCCTTTTTAATTAATTTCGGATGCAATTTCTGTGCTTCATGGTCAATAAGAATGTCCAAGGTATATAGTGAACCTAAAGTGAAGCATCGGAATCTAAAACTGGACTCACAGGAGAGGTTCATATCATAGAAAGTTAGAGTGTCAGTAATCTTGTACTTAAGTCGGCATTGTGCCTTTTGTATTAAATTCGGATCCAATTTCTGTGCTTCATCGTCAATAAGAAGGTCGAAGGGATATAGTAAACCTGAAGTGAAGCATCGGAATCTAAAACTGGACTCACAGGAGAGGTTCAAATCAGAGGAAGTTAGAGTGTCAGTCCTCTTGTACTTAAGTCTGCATTGTGCCTTTTGAATGTAAATCCGATGCAATTTATGTGTTACATCATCAATAAGAAGGTCCAAGGTATACAGTAAACCTGAAGTGAAGCATCGGAATCTAAAACTGGACTCACAGGAGGGGTTCATATCATAGTAATTGAGAGTGTCAGTCCTCTTGTACTTAAGTCGGCATTGTGCCTTTTAATTGTAATTCCGATGCAATTTCTGTGTTTCATCGTCAATAAGAAGGTCCGAGGTATACAGTAAACCTGAAGTGAAGCATCGGAATCTAAAACTGGACTCACAGGAGAGGTTCCATTCAAAGATAGTTAGAGTGTCAGTCCTCTTGTACTTAAGTCGGCATTGTGAATTTTGAATGTAATTCCGATGCAATTTCTGTGATTCATCGACAATTACAAGGTCCAAGGTATACAGTAAACCTGAAGTGAAGCATCGGATTCTAAAACTGGAGTCACAGGACACGTTCAAATCGTAGAAAGTTAGTGTGTCAGTCATCTTGTACTTACGTCGGCATTGTGCCTTTTGTATTTAATTCAGATGCAATTTCTGTGTTTCATCGTAAATAAGAAGGTCCAAGGGATACAGTAAACCTGAAGGGAAGCATCGGAATGTAAAAGTGGACTCACAAGAGAGGTTCAAATAATAGAAAGTTAGAGTGTCCGTCCTCTTGTACTTAATAAGGCTTTGTGCCCTTTGAATTTAATTCCGATGCAGTTTATGTGCTTCGTCGTTAATAATAAATTCCAAGGTATACAGAAAACCTGAAGTGAAGCATCGGAATCTAAAACTGGACTCACAGGAGAGGTTCAAATCGTAGAAAGTTAGAGTGTCAGTCCTCTTGTACGTTAGTCGGCATTGTGCCCTTTGAATTTAATTCCGTTGCAGTTTCTAAGTTTCGTCGTCAATAAGAAGGTCCAAGGTATACAGTAAATCTGAAGTGAAGCATCGGAATCTAAAAGTGGACTAACAGGAGAGGTTCAAATCATAGAAATTTAGAGTGTCTGTCGTCTAGTACTTTAGTCGGCATTTGCCCTTTGAATTTAATTCCGATGCAATTTCTATGTTTCATCGTCAATAAGAAGGTCCAAGGTATACAGTTAACCTGAAATGAAGCATCGGAATCTAAACCTGGACTCACAGGAAAGTTTCAAATCATAGATAGTTAGAGTGTCAGTCCTCTTGTACTTAGGTCAGCATTGTGCCTTTTCAATTAAATTCGGATGCAATTACTGTGTTTCATCGTCTATAAGAAGGTCCAAGGGATATAGTTAACCTGAAGTGAAGCATCGGAATCCAAAAATGGACTCACAGGAGAGGTTCAAATCATAGAAAGTTAGTGTGTCGGTCCTCTTGTACTTAAGTCGACATTGCGCCTTTTGAATGTAATTCCGATGCAATTTCTGTGTTTCATCGTCAATAAGATGGTCCAAGGGATACAGTAAACCAGAATTGAAGCACCGGAATGTAAAGGTGGGCTCACAGGAGAGGTTCAAATCATAGAAATTTAGAGTGTCAGTCCTCTTGTACTTAAGTCGACATTGTGCCTTTTGTATAAAATTTGGATGCAATATCTGTGTTTCATCGTGAATTAGAAGGTCCAAGGGATACAGTGAACCTGAAGTGAAGCATCGGAATCTAAATCAGGACTCACAGGAGAGGTTAAAATCATAGAAACTTATAGAGTACGTCCTCTTGTACTTAAGTCGGCATTGTGCATTTTGAATTTAATTCCGATGCAATTTCTGTCTTTCATCGACAATAAGAAGGTCCAAGGTATACAGTAAACCTGAAGTGAAGCAGCGGAATCTAAAACTGGACTTACAGGAGAGGTTCAAATCATAGAAACGTAGAGTGTCAGTCCTCGTGTACATAAGTCGGCATGGTGCCTTTTGTATTAAATTCGGATGCAATTTCTGTGCTTCATCGTCAATAAGAAGGTCGAAGGGATATAGTAAACCTGAAGTGAAGCATCGGAATCTTAAACTGGAGTCACAGGAGAGGTTCAAATCATAGAAAGTTAGAGTGTCAGTCCTCTTGTACTTAAGTCGGCATTGTGCCTTTTGAATGTAATTCCGATGCAAGTTATGTGTTACATCATCAATAAGAAGGTCCAAGGTATACAGTAAACCTGAAGTGAAGCATCGGAATCTAAAACTGGACTCACAGGAGAGGTTCATATCATAGAAATTGAGAGTGTTAGTCCTCTTGTACTTAAGTCGGCATTGTGCCTTTCGAATGTAATTCTGATGTAATTTCTGTGTTTCATCGTCAATAAGAAGGTCCGAGGTATACAGTAACCCTGAAGTGAAGCATCGGAATCTAAATCTGAACTCACAGGAGAGGTTCAAATCATAGAAAGTTAGAGTGTCAGTCCTCTTGTACTTAAGTCAGCATTGTGCCTTTTTAATTAAATTCGGATGCAATTTCTGTGCATCATCGTCAATAAGAAGGTCCAAGGGATATAGTAAACCTGAAGTGAAGCATCGGAATCTAAAACTGGACTCACAGGAGAGGTTCCATTCAAAGATAGTTAGAGTGTCAGTCCTCTTGTACTTAAGTCGGCATTGTGAATTTTGAATGTAATTCCGATGCAATTTCTGTGATTCATCGACAATTAGAAGGTCCAAGGTATACAGTAAACCTGAAGTGAAGCATCGGATTCTAAAACTGGAGTCACAGGACAGGTTCAAACCATAGAAAGTTAGTGTGTCAGTCATCTTGTACTTACGTCGGCATTGGGCCTTTTGTATTTAATTCGGATGCAATTTCTGTGTTTCATCGTAAATAAGAAGGTCCAAGGGATACAGTAAACCTGAAGGGAAGCATCGGAATGTAAAAGTGGACTCACAAGAGAGGTTCAAATAATAGAAAGTTAGAGTGTCCGTCCTCTTGTACTTAATAAGGCTTTGTGCCCTTTGAATTTAATTCCGATGCAGTTTATGTGCTTTGTCGTTAATAATAAATTCCAAGGTATACAGAAAACCTGAAGTGAAGCATCGGAATCTAAAACTGCACTCACAGGAGAGGTTCAAATCGTAGAAAGTTAGAGTGTCAGTCCTCTTGTACGTTAGTCGGCATTGTGCCCTTTGAATTTAATTCCGTTGCAGTTTCTAAGTTTCATCGTCAATAAGAAGGTCCAAGCTATACAGTAAATCTGAAGTGAAGCATCGGAATCTAAAAGTGGACTAACAGGAGAGGTTCAAATCATAGAAATTTAGAGTGTCTGTCGTCTAGAACTGTAGTCGGCATTTGCCCTTTGAATTTAATTCCGATGCAATTTCTATGTTTCATCGTCAATAAGAAGGTCCAAGGTATACAGTTAACCTGAAATGAAGCATCGGAATCTAAAACTGGACTCACAGGAAAGTTTCAAATCATAGATAGTTAGAGTGTCAGTCCTCTTGTACTTAGGTCAGCATTGTGCCTTTTCAATTAAATTCGGATGCAATTACTGTGTTTCATCGTCTATAAGAAGGTCCAAGGGATATAGTTAACCTGAAGTGAAGCATCGGAGTCCAAAAATGGACTCACAGGAGAGGTTCAAATCATAGAAAGTTAGTGTGTCGGTCCTCTTGTACTTAAGTCGACATTGCGCCTTTTGAATGTAATTCCGATGCAATTTCTGTGTTTCATCGTCAATAAGATGGTCCAAGGGATACAGTAAACCAGAATTGAAGCACCGGAATGTAAAGGTGGACTCACAGGAGAGGTTCAAATCATAGAAAGTTAGAGTGTCAGTCCTCTTGTACTTAAGTCGACATTGTGCCTTTTGTATAAAATTTGGATGCAATATCTGTGTTTCATCGTCAATTAGAAGGTCCAAGGGATACAGCGAACCTGAAGTGAAGCATCAGAATCTAAATCAGGACTCACAGGAGAGGTTAAAATCATAGAAACTTATAGAGTACGTCCTCTTGTACTTAAGTCGGCATTGTGCATTTTGAATTTAATTCCGATGCAATTTCTGTCTTTCATCGACAATAAGAAGGTCCAAGGTATACATTAAACCTGAAGTGAAGCAGCGGAATCTAAAACTGGACTTACAGGAGAGGTTCAAATCATAGAAACGTAGAGTGTCAGTCCTCGTGTACATAAGTCGGTAAGGGTGCCTTTTGTATTAAATTCGGATGCAATTTCTGTGCTTCATCGTCAATAAGAAGGTCGAAGGGATATAGTAAACCTGAAGTGAAGCATCGGAATCTGAAACTGGACTCACAGGAGAGGTTCATATCATAGAAATTTAGAGTGTCAGTCCTCTTGTACGTAAGTCGGCATTGTGTCTTTTGAGTGTAATTCCGATGCAATATCTGTGTTTCATCGTCAATAAGCAGGTCCGAGGTATACAGTAAACCTGAAGTGAAGCATCGGAATCTAAAAGTGAACTCACAGGAGAGGTTCAAATCATAGAAACTTAGAGTGTCAGTCCTCTTGTACTTAAGTCGGCATTGTGAATTTTGAATGTAATTCCGATGCAATTTCTGTGATTCATCGACAATTGGAAGGTCCAAGGTATACAGTAAACCTGAAGTGAAGCATCTGAATCTAAAACTGGAGTCACAGGAGAGGTTCAAATCATAGAAAGTTAGAGTGACAGTCCTCTTGTACTTAGGTCGGCATTATGCCTTTTGTATTAAATTCGGATGCAATTTCTTTCTTTCATCGTCAATAAGAAAGTCCAAGGGATACAGTAAACCTGAAGTGAAGCATCGGAATCTAAAACTGGACTCACAGGAGAGGTTCAAATCATAGAAAGTTAGAGTGTCAGTCCTCTTGTACAGAAGTCGGCATTGTGCCTTTTGTATTAAATTCGGATGCAATTTCTATGTTTCATCGTCAATAAGAAGGTCCAAGGTATACTGTAAACCCGAAGTGAAGTATCGGAATCTAAAGCTGGACTCACAGGAGAGGTTGAAATCATAGAAAGTTAGAGTGTCAGTCCTCTTGTACTTACGTCGTCATTGTGCCTTTTCTATTAATTTCGGATGCAATTTCTGTGTTTCATTGTCAATAAGAAGGTTCGAGGTATACAGTAAACCTGAAGTGAAGCATCGGAATCTAAAACTGGACTCACTGGAGAGGTTCAAATCATAGAAAGTTAGAGTGTCTGTCCTCTTGTACTTAAGTCGGCATTGTGCCTTTTGAATGTAATTCCGATGCAATTTCTGTGCTTCATCGTCAATAAGAATGTGTAAGGTATATAGTAAACCTGAAGTGAAGCATCGGAATCTAAAACTGGACTCACAGGAGAGGTTCATATTATAGAAAGTTAGAGTGTCAGTCCTCTTGTACTTAAGTCGGCATTGTGCCTTTTGAATGTAATTCCGATGCAATTTCTGTGTTTCATCGTCAATTAGGAGGTCCAAGGTATACAGTAAACGTGAAGTGAAGCATCGGAATCTAAACCTGGAGTCACAGGAGAGGTTCAAATCATAGTACGTTAGTGTGTCAGTCGTCTTGTACTTAAGTCTGCATTGTGCCTTTTGAATTTTATTGTGATGCAATTTCTGTGTTTCATTGTCAAGGTGCAAGGATACGGTAAAACTGAAGTGAAGCATCGGAATCTAAAACTGGACTCAAAGGAGAGGTTCAAATCATAGAAAGTTAGAGTGTCAGTCCTCTTGTGCAGAAGTCGGCATTGTGCCTTTTGTATTAAATTCGGATGCAATTTCTATGTTTCATCGTCAATAAGAAGGTCCAAGGTATACAGTAAACCAGAAGTGAAGCATCGGAATCTGAAACTGGACTCACAGGAGAGGTTCATATCATAGAAATTTAGAGTGTCAGTCCTCTTGTACGTAAGTCGGCATTGTGCCTTTTGAGTGTAATTCCGATGCAATATCTGTGTCTCATCGTCAATAAGAAGGTCCGAGGTATACAGTAAACCTGAAGTGAAGCATCGGAATCTAAAACTGAACTCACAGGAGAGGTTCAAATCATAGAAAGTTAGAGTGTCAGTCCTCTTGTACTTAAGTCGGCATTGTGAATTTTGAATGTAATTCCGATGCAATTTCAGTGATTCATCGACAATTAGAAGGTCCAAGGTATACAGTAAACCTGAAGTGAAGCATCTGAATCTAAAACTGGAGTCACAGGAGAGGTTCAAATCATAGAAAGTTAGAGTGACAGTCCTCTTGTACTTAGGTCGGCATTATGCCTTTTGTATTAAATTCGGATGCAATTTCTTTCTTTCATCGTCAATAAGAAAGTCCAAGGGATACAGTAAACCTGAAGTGAAGCATCGGAATCTAAAGCTGGTCTCACAGGAGAAGTTGAAATCATAGAAAGTTAGAGTGTCAGTCCTCTTGTACTTACGTCGGCATTGTGCCTTTTCTATTAATTTCGGATGCAATTTCTGTGTTTCATCGTCAATAAGAAGGTCCGAGGTATACAGTAAACATGAAGTGAAGCATCGGAATCTAAAACTGGACTCACTGGAGAGGTTCAAATCATAGAAAGTTAGACTGTCAGTCCTCTTGTACTTATGTCAGCATTGTGCCTTTTTAATTAAATTCGGATGCTATTTCTGTGCTTCATCGCCAATAAGAATGTTCAAGGTATATAGTAAACCTAAAGTGAAGCATCGGAATCTAAAACTGGACTCACAGGTGAGGTCCCAATCATAGGATGTTAGAGTGCCAGTCTTCTTGTACTTAAGTCGGCATTGTGCCTTTTGAATGTAATTCCGATGCAATTTATGTGTTACATCATCAATAAGAAGGTCCACGGTATACAGTAAACCTGAAGTGAAGCATCGGAATCTAAACCTGGGCTCACAGGAGAGGTTCCAATCATAGAAAGTTAGAGTGCCAGTCCTCTTGTACTTAAGTCGGCATTGTGAATTTTGAAAGTAATTCCGATACAAATTCTGTGATTCATCGACAACTAGATGGTCCAAGGTATACAGTAAACCTGAAGTGAAGCATCGGAATCTAAACCTGGACTCACAGGAGAGGTTCAAATCATAGAAAGTTAGAGTGTCAGTCCTCTTGTACTTAAGTCGGCATTGTGCCTTTTGAATGTAATTCCGATGCAATTTATGTGTTACATCATCAATAAGAAGGTCCATGGTATACAGTAAACCTGAAGTGAAGCATCGGAATCTGAAACTGGACTCACAGGAGAGGTTCATATCATAGAAATTGAGAGTGTCAGTCCCCTTGTACTTAAGTCGGCATTGTGCCTTTTGTATGTAATTCCGAAGCAATATCTGTGTTTCATCGTCAATATGAAGGTCCGAGGGATACAGTAAACCTGAAGTGAAGCATCGGAGTCTAAAACTGAACTCACAGGAGAGGTTCATATCATAGAAAGTTAGAGTGTCAGTCCTCTTGTACTTAAGTCAGCATTGTGCCTTTTTAATTAAATTCGGATGCAATTTCTGTGCTTCATCGTCAATAAGAAGGTCCAAGGGATATAGTAAACCTGAAGAGAAGCATCGGAATCTAAAACTGGACTCACAGGAGAGGTTCCATCATAGAAAGTTAGAGTGTCAGTCCTCTTGTACTTAAATCGGCATTGTGAATTTTGAATGTAATTCCGTTGCAATTTCTGTGATTCATCGACAATTAGAAGGTCCAAGGTATACAGTAAACCTGAAGTGAAGCAGCGGAATCTAAAACTGGAGTCACAGGAGAGGTTCAAATCATAGAAATTTAGAGTGTCAGTCCTCTTGTACTTAGGTCGGCATTATGCCTTTTGTATTAAATTCGGATGCAATTTCTTTCTTTCATCGTCAATAAGAAAGGCCAAGGGATACAGTAAACCTGAAGTGAAGCATCGGAATCTAAAACTGGACTCACAGGAAAGGTTGAAATCATAGAAAGTTAGAGTGTCAGTCCTCTTGTACTTACGTCGGCAATGTGCCTTTTGTATTAATTTCGGACGCAATTTCTGTGTTTCATCGTCAATAAGAAGGTCCGAGGTATACAGTAAACCTGCAGTGAAGCATCGGAATCTAAAACTGGACTCACCGGAGAGGTTCAAATCATAGAAAGTTAGAGTGTCAGTCCTCTTGTACAGAAGTCAGCATTGTGCCTTTTTAATTATATTCGGATGCAATTTCTGTGCTTCATCGTCAATAAGAATGTCCAAGGGATATAGTAAACCTTAAGTGAAGCATCGGAATCTAAAACTGGACTCACAGGAGACGTTCAAATCATAGAAAGTTAGAGTGTCAGTCCTCTTGTACTTAAGTCGGCATTGTGCCTTTTGAATTTAATTCCGATGGAATTTCTGTGATTCATCGTCAATAAGAATGTCCAAGGTATACAGTAAACCTGAAGTGATGCACCGGAATCTAAAACTGGACTCACAGGAGAGGTTTAAATCATAGAAAGTTAGAGTGTCAGTCCTCTTGTACTGAACTCGGCATTGTGCCTTTTGTATAAAATTCGGATGCAATTTCTGTGTTTCATCGTCAATAAGAAGGTTAAAGGTATACAGTAAACCTGAAGTGAAGCATCGGAATCTGAAACTGGATTCACAGGAGAGTTTCAAATCATAGAAAGTGAGAGTGTCAGTCCTCTTGTACTTAAGTCGGCATTGTGACTTTTGTATTAATTTCGGATGCAATTTCTGTGTTTCATCGTCAATAAGAAGGTCCGAGGTATACTGTAAACCTGAAGTGAAGCATCGGAATCTAAAACTGGTCTCACAGGAGAGGTTTAAATCATAGAATGTTAGAGTGTCAGTCCTGTTGTACTTAAGTCGGCATTGTGCCTTTTTAATTTATTTCCGATGCAATTCCTGTGTTACATCGTCAATAAGAAGATCCAACGGATACAGTAAACCAGAAGTGAAGCGCCGGGATCTAAAACTGGACTCACAGGAGAGGTTTAAATCATAGAAAGTTAGAGTGTCAGTAATCTTGTACTTAAGTCGGCATTGTGCCTTTTGTATTAAATTCGGATGCAATTACTTTGTTTCATCGTCAATAAGAAAGTCCAAGGCATACAGTAAACCTGAAGTGAAGCATCGGAATCTAAAACTGGACACACAGGAGAGGTTCAAATCATAGAAAGTTAGAGTGTCAGTCCTCTTGTACTGAACTCGGCATTGTGCCTTTTGTATAAAATTCGGATGCAATATCTGTGTTTCATCGTCAATAAGAAGGTCCAAGGAATACAGTAACCCTGAAGTGAAGCATCGGAATCTGAAACTGGATTCACAGGATAGATTCAAATCACAGAAAGTGAGAGTGTCAGTCCCCTTGTACTTAAGTCGGCATTGTGACTTTCGTATTAATTTCGGATGCAATTTCTGTGTTTCATCGTCAATAAGGTGGTCCGAGGTATACAGTAAACCTGAAGTGAAGCATCGGAATCTAAAACTGGACTCACAGGAGAGGTTCAAATCATAGAATGTTAGAGTGTGAGTCCTCTTGTACTTAAGTCGGCATTGTGCCTTTTGAATGTAATTCCGATGCAATTTCTGTGTTTCATCGTCAATAAGAAGGTCCGAGGTATACAGTAAACCTGAAGTGAAGCGTCGGAATCTAAAACTGGACTCACCGGAGAGATTCAAATCATAGCAAGTTAGAGTGTCACTCCTCTTGTACTTAAGTCAGCATTGGGCCTTTTTAATTAAATTCGGATGCAATTTCTGTTCTTCATCGTCAATAAGAAGGTCCAAGGGATATAGTAAACCTGAAGTGATGCATCGGAATCTAAAACTGGACTCACAGGGGAGGTTCAAATCATAGAATGTTAGAGTGTCAGTCCTCTTGTACTTAAGTCGGCATGGTGCCTTTTGTATTAAATTCCGATGCAATATCTGTGCTTCATCGTCAATAAGAAGGTCCAAGGGATATAGTAAACCTGAAGTGAAGCATCGGAATCTAAAACTGGACTCACAGGAGTGGTTCAAATCCTAGAAAGTTAGAGTGTCAGTCCCCTTTTACTTAAGTCGGCATTGTGCCTTTTGAATGAAATTCCGATGCAATTTCTGTGTTTCATCGTCAATAAAAAGGTCCAAGGGATACAGTAAACCTGAAGTGAAGCATCGGAATCTAAAACTGGACTCACAGGAAAGGTTCAAATCATAACAAGTTAGAGTGTCAGTCCTCTTGTACTTACGTCGACATTGTGCCTTTTGAATGTAATTCCGATGCAATTTCTGTGTTACATCATCAATAAGAAGGTCCGAGGTATACAGTAAACCTGAAGTGAAGCGTCGGAATCTAAAACTGGACTCACAGGAGAGATTCAAATCATAGAAAGTTAGAGTGTCAGTCCTCTTGAACTTAAGTCAGCATTGGGCATTTTTAATTAAATTCAGATGCAATTTCTGTTGTTCATCGTCAAAAGGAAGGTCCAAGGGATATAGTAAACTTGAAGTGAAGCATCGGAATCTAAAACTGGACTCACAGGAGAGGTTCAAATCATAGATAGTTAGTGTCAGTCCTCTTGTACTTAAGTCGGCATTGTGCCTTTTGAATGTAATTCCGATGCATTTTCTGTGTTTCATCATCAATTAGAAGGTCCATGGTATACAGTAAACCTGAAGTAAAGCATCGTAATCTAAAACTGGAGTCACAGGAGAGGTTCAAATCACAGTAAGTTAGAGTGTCAGTCCTCTTGTACTTAAGTCGGCATTGTGGCTTTTGAATTAAATTCCGATACATTTTGTGTGCCTCATCAACAATAAGAAGGTCCATGGTATACAGTGAACCTGAAGTGATGCATCGGAATCTAAAACTGGACTCACAGGAGAGGTTCAAATCATAGAAAGTTAGAGTGTCAGGCCTCTAGTACTTAAGTCGGCATTGTGCCTTCTGTATTAAATTCGGATGCAATTTCTGTGTGTCAGCGTCAATAAGAAGGTCCAAGGGATACAGTAAACCTGAAGTGATGCATCGGAATCAAAAACTGGACTCACAGGAGAGGTCTAAATCATAGTAAGATAGAGTGTCAGTCCTCTTGTACTTACGTCGGCATTGTGCCTTTTGAATTTAATTCCGATGGAATTTCTGTGTTTCATCGTCTATAAGAAGGTCCAAGGTATACAGTAAACCTGAAGTGAAGCATCGGAATCTAAAACTGGACTCACACGAGAGGTTCTAATTATAGTAAGTTATAGTGTCAGTCCTCTCGTACTTAAGTCAGCATTGTGCCTTTTGTATGAAATTCGGATGCAATTTCTGTGTTTCTACGCCAATAAGAAAGTCCAAGGGATAAAGTAAACCTGAAGTGAAGTATCGGAATCTAGAACTGGACTCACAGGAGAGGTTAAAATCATAGTAATTTAGGGTGTCAGTCCTGTTTTACTTAAGTCGGCATTGTGCCTTTTTAATTTAATTCCGATCCAATTCCTGTGTTACATCGTCAATAAGAAGATCCAACGGATACAGTATACCAGAAGTGAAGCACCGGAATCTAAAAATGGACACACAGGAGAGTTTCAAATCATAGAATGTTAGAGTGTCAGTCCTGTTGTACTGAACTCGGCATTGTGCCTTTTGTATTAAATTCGGATGCAATTTCTGTGTTTCATCGTCAATAAGAAGGTCCAAGGCATACAGTAAACCTGAAGTGAAGCATCGGAATCTAAAACTGGACACACAGGAGAGTTTCAAATCACAGAATGTCAGAGTGTCAGTCCTGTTGTACTGAACTCGGCATTGTGATTTTTGTATTAATTTCGGATGCAATTTCTGTGTTTCATCGTCAATAAGAAGGTCCAAGGTATACAGTAAACCTGAAGTGAAGCATCGGAATCTAAAACTAGACTCACAGGAGAGGTTGAAATCATAGAAAGTTCGAGCGTCAGTCGTCTTGTACTTAAGTCGGCATTGTGCCTTTTGTATAAAATTCGGATGCAATTTCTGTGTTCCATCGTCAATAAGAAGGTCCAAGGTATACAGTAAACCTGAAGTGAAGCATCGGCTTTTCGCGGATGATGCTGTAGTATACAGAGAAGTTGCTGCATTAGAAAATTGTAGCGAAATACAGGAAGATCTGCAGCGGATAGGCACTTGGTGCAGGGAGTGGCAACTGACCCTTAACATAGACAAATGTAATGTATTGCGAATACATAGAAAGAAGGATCCTTTATTGTATGAATATAAGATAGCGGAACAAACACTGGTAGCAGTTACTTCTGTAAAATATCTGGGAGTAAGCGTACGGAACGATTTGAAGTGGAATGATCATATAAAACTAATTGTTGGTAAGGCGGGTACCAGGTTGAGATTCATTGGGAGAGTGCTTAGAAAATGTAGTCCATCAACAAGGGAGGTGGCTTACAAAACACTCGTTCGACCTATACTTGAGTATTGCTCATCAGTGTGGGATCCGTACCAGGTCGGGTTGACGGAGGAGATAGAGAAGATCCAAAGAAGAGCGGCGCGTTTCGTCACTGGGTTATTTGGTAACCGTGATAGCGTTACGGAGATGTTTAATAAACTCAAGTGGCAGACTCTGCAAGAGAGGCGATCTGCATCGCGGTGTAGCTTGCTCGCCAGGTTTCGAGAGGGTGCGTTTCTGGGTGAGGTATCGAATATATTGCTTCCCCCTACTTATACTTCCCGAGGAGATCACGAATGTAAAATTAGAGAGATTAGAGCGCGCACGGAGGCTTTCAGACAGTCGTTCTTCCCGCGAACCACACGCGACTGGAACAGGAAAGGGAGGTAATAACAGTGGCACGTAAAGTGCCCTCCGCCACACACCGTTGGGTGGCTTGCGGAGTACCAATGTAGATGTAGATGTAGAATCTGAAACTGGATTCACAGGAGAGATTCAAATCATAGAAAGCGAGAGTGTCAGTCCTCTTGTACTTAAGTCGGCATGGTGCCTTTTGTATTAATTTCGGATGCAATTTCTGTGCTTCATCGTCAATAAGAAGGTCCAAGGGATATGGTAAACCTGAAGTGAAGCATCGGAATCTAAAACTGGACTCACAGGAGTGGTTCAAATCATAGAAAGTTAGAGTGTCAGTCCTCTTGTACTTAAGTCGGCATTAGGCCTTTTGAATGTAATTCCGATGCAATTTCTGTGTTTCATCGTCAATAAGAAGGTCCGAGGTATACAGTAAACCTGAAGTGAAGCGTCGGAATCTAAAACTGGACTCACAGGAGAGATTCAAATCATTGAAAGTTAGCGTGTCAGTCCTCTTGTACTTAAGTCAGCATTGGGCCTTTTTAATTAAATTCGGATGCAATTTCTGTTCTTCATCGTCAATAAGAAGGTCCAAGGGATATAGTAAACCTGAAGTGAAGCATCGGAATCTAAAACTGGAGTCACAGGAGAGGTTCAAATCATAGTAAGTTAGAGTGTCAGTCCTCTAGTACTTAAGTCGGCATTGTGCCTTTTTAATTTAATTCTAAAGCAATTTCTGTGTTTCATCGTCAATACGAAGGTCCAAGGGATATAATTATCCTGAAGTGAAGCATCGGAATCTAAAACTGGACTCACAGGAGAGGTTCAAATCATAGAATGTTAAAGTGTCAGTCCTCTTTTACTTAAGTCGTCATTGTGCCTTTTGAATGTAATTCCGATGCAATTTCTGTTATTCTTCGTCAATTAGGAGGTCCAAGGTATACAGTAAACCTGAAGTGAAGCATCGCAATCTAAAACTGGAGTCACAGGAGAGGTTCAAATCATAGTAAGTTAGAGTGTCAGTCGTCTTGTACTTAAGTCGGCATTGTGCATTTTGAATTTAATTGTGATGCAATATCTGTGTTTCATCGTCAATAAGATGGTCCAAGGGATACAGTAAACGTGAAGTGAAGCATCGGAATCTAAAACTGGACTCACAGGAGACGTTCAAATCATAGAAAGTTTGAGTGTCAGTCCTCTTGTACATAATTCGGCATTGTGCCTTTTGTATTAAATTCGGATGCAATTTCTGTGCTTCATCGTCAATAAGAAGGTCCAAGGGATATAGTAAACCTGAAGTGAAGCATCGGAATCTAAAACTGGACTCACAGGAGTGGTTCAAATCATAGAAAGTTAGAGTGTCAGTCCTCTTGTCCTTAAGTCGCCATTGTGCCTTTTGAATGTAATTCCGATGCTATTTCAGTGTTTCATCGTCAATAAGAAGGTCCAAGGGATACAGTAAACCTGAAGTGAAGCATCGGAATCTGAAACTGGACTCACAGGAGAGGTTCATATCATAGAAAGTTAGAGTGTCAGTCCTCTTGTACTTACGTCGGCATTGTGCCTTTTGAATGTAATTCCGATGCAATTTCTGCGTTTCATCGTCAATAAGAAGGTCCGAGGTATACAGTAAACCTGAAGTGAAGCGTCGGAATCTAAAACTGGACTCACAGGAAAGACTCAAATCATAGAAAGTGAGAGTGTCAGTCCTCTTGTACTTAAGTCGGCATTGTGCCTTCTGTATTAAATTCGGATGCAATTTCTGTGTGTCAGGGTCAATAAGAAGATCCAACGGATACAGTAAACCAGAAGTGAAGCACCGGAGTCTAAAACTGGACTCACAGGAGAGGTTCAAATCATAGAAAATTAGAGTGTCAGTCCTCTTGTACTTAAGTCGGCATTGTGCCTTTTGAATGTAATTCCGATGCAATTTCTGTGTTTCATCGTCAATAAGAAGGTCCAAGGGATACAGTAAACCTGAAGTGAAGCATCGGAATCTAAAACTGGACTCACAGGAGAGGTTCAAATCATAGTAAGTTAGAGTGTCAGTCCTCTTGTATTTACGTCGGCATTGTGCCTTTTGAATGTAATTCCGATGCAATTTCTGTGTTTCATCGTCAATAAGAACGTCCGAGGTATACAGTAAATCTGAAGTGAAGCGTCGGACTCTAAAACTGGACTCACAGGAGAGATTCAAATCATAGAAAGTTAGAGTGTCAGTCCTCTTGTACTTAAGTCAGCATTGGGCATTTTTAATTAAATTCGGATGCAATTTCTGTTCTTCATCGTCAATAAGAAGGTCCAAGGGATATAGTAAACCTGAAGTGAAGCATCGGAATCTAAAACTGGACTCACAGGAGAGGTTCAAATGAATAATAGTTAGAGTGTCAGTCCTCTTGCACTTAAGTCGGCATTGTGCCTTTTGAATGTAATTCCGATGCAATTTCTGTGTTTCATCGTCAATAAGAAGGTCCAAGGGATATAGTTATCCTGATGTGAAGCATCGGAATCTAAAACTGGACTCACAGGAGAGGTTCAAATCACAGTAGGTTAGAGTGTCAGTCCTCTTGTACTTAAGTCGGCATTGTGCCTTTTTAATTTAATTCTAAAGCAATTTCTGAGTTTCATCGTCAATAAGAAGGTCCAAGGGATATAGTTATCCTGAAGTGAAGCATCGGAATCTAAAACTGGACTCACAGGAGAGGTTCAAATCATAAAATGTTAGAGTGTCAGTCCTCTTGTACTTAAGTCGTCATTGTGCCTTTTGAATGTAATTCCGATGCAATTTCTGTGTTTCATCGTCAATAAGAAGGTCCAAGGGATACAGTAAACCTGAAGTGAAGCATCGGAATCTAAAATTGGACTCACAGGAGAGGTTCAAATCATAGTAAGTTAGAGTGTCAGTCCTCTTGTACTTACGTCGGCATTGTGCCTTTTGAATTTAATTCCGATGGAATTTCTGTGTTTCATCGTCTATAAGAAGGTCCAAGGTATACAGTAAACCTGAAGTGAAGCATCGGAATCTAAAACTGGACTCACACGAGAGGTTCTAATTATAGTAAGTTATAGTGTCAGTCCTCTCGTACTTAAGTCAGCATTGTGCCTTTTGTATGAAATTCGGATGCAATTTCTGTGTTTCTACGCCAATAACAAAGTCCAAGGGATAAAGTAAACCTGAAGTGAAGTATCGGAATCTAGAACTGGACTCACAGGAGAGGTTCAAATCAAAGAAAATTAGGGTGTCAGTCCTCTTTACTTAAGTCGGCATTGTGCCATTTGTATTAATTTCGGATGCAATTTCTGTGTTTCATTGTCAATAAGAAGGTCTAAGGGATACAGTAAATGTGAAGTGAAGCATCGGAATCTAAAAATGGATTCACGGGAGAGGTTCAAATCATAGAATGTTAGAGTGTCAGATCTCTTGTACTTAAGTCGGCATTGTGCCTTTTGAACGTAATTCCGATGGAATTTCTGTGTTTCATCGTCAATAAGAAGGTCCAAGGGATATAATTATCCTGAAGTGAAGCATCGGAATCTAAAACTGGACTCACAGGAGAGGTCAAATCATAGAATGTTAGAGTGTCAGTCCTCTTGTACTTAAGTCAGCATTGGGCCTTTTTAATTAAATTCGGTTGCAATTTCTGTTCTTCATCGTCTATAAGAAGGTCCAAGGGATATAGTAAACCTGAAGTGAAGCATCGGAATCTAAAACTGGACTCATAGGAGAGGTTCAAATCATAGATAGTTAGAGTGTCAGTCCTCTTGTACTTAAGTCGGCATTCTGCTTTTTGAATGTAATTCCGATGAAATTTCTGTGTTTCATCATCAATTAGAAGGTCCAAGGTATACAGTAAACTTGAAGTGAAGCATCGGAATCTAAAACTGGAGTCACAGGAGAGGTTCAAATCATAGTAAGTTAGAGTGTCAGTCCTCTAGTACTTAAGTCGGCATTGTGCCTTTTTAATTTAATTCTAAAGCAATTTCTGTGTTTCATCGTCAATAAGAAGGTCCAAGGGATATAATTATCCTGAAGTGAAGCATCGGAATCTAAAACTGGACTCACAGGAGAGGTTCAAATCATAGAATGTTAGAGTGTCAGTCCTCTTGTACTTAAGTCGTCACTGTGCTTTTTGAATGTAATTCCGATGCAATTTCTGTGTTTCTTCGTCAATTAGGAGGTCCAAGGTATACAGTAAACCTGAAGTGAAGCATCGCAATCTAAAACTGGAGTCACAGGAGAGGTTCAAATCATAGTAATTAGAGTGTCAGTCGTCTTGTACTTAAGTCGGCATTGTGCATTTTGAATGTAATTGGGATGCAATATCTGTGTTTCATCGTCAATAAGATGGTCCAAGGGATACAGTAAACGTGAAGTGAAGCGTCGGAATCTAAAACTGGACTCACAGGAGAGATTCAAATCATAGAAAGTTAGAGTGTCAGTCCTCTTGTACATAAGTCAGCATTGGGCATTTTTAATTAAATTCTTAAGCAATTTCTGTTCTTCATCGTCAATAAGAAGGTCCAAGGGATATAGTAAACCTGAAGCGAAGCATCGGAATCCAAAACTGGACTCACAGGAGAGGTTCAAATCATAAATAGTTAGAGTGTCAGTCCTCTTGTACTTAAGTCGGCATTGTTTCTTTTGAATGTAATTCCGATGCAATTTCTGTGTTTCATCATCAATTAGAAGGTCCAAGGTATACAGTAAACCTGAAGTGAAGCATCGGAATCTGAAACTGGATTCACAGGAGAGATTCAAATCATAGAAAGTGAGAGTGTCAGTCCTCTTGTACTTAAGTCGGCATTGTGACTTTTGTATTAATTTCGGATGCAATTTCTGTGTTTCATGGTCAATAAGAAGGTCCAAGGGATACAGTAAACCTGAAGTGAAGCATCGGATTCTAAAACTGGACTCACATGAGAGGTTCAAATCATAGTAACTTAGAGTGTCAGTCCTCTTGTACTTACGTCGGCATTGTGCTTTTGAATGTAATTCCGATGCAATTTCTGTGTTTCATCGTCAATAAGAAGGTCCGAGGTATACAGTAAACCTGAAGTGAAGCGTCGGAATCTAAAACTGGACTCACAGGAGAGATTCAAATCGTAGAAAGATAGAGTGTCAGTCCTCTTGTACTTAAGTCAGCATTGGGCATTTTTAATTAAATGAGGATGCAATTTCTGTTCTTCATCGTCAATAAGAAGGTCCAAGGGATATAGTAAACCTGAAGTGAAGCATCGGAATCTAAAACTGGACTCACAGGAGAGGTTCAAATCATAGATAGTTAGAGTGTCAGTCCTCTTGTACTTAAGTCGGCATTGTGCCTTTAGAATGTAATTCCGATGCAATTTCTGTGTATCATCGTCAATTAGAAGGTCCAAGGTATACAGTAAACCTGAAGTAAAGCATCGGAATCTAAAACTGGAGTCACAGGAGAGTTCAAATCACAGTAAGTTAGAGTGTCAGTCCTCTTGTACTTAAGTCGGCATTGTGCCTTTTTAATTTAATTCTAAAGCAATTTCTGTGTTTCATCGTCAATAAGAAGGTCCAAGGGATATAGTTATCCTGAAGTGAAGCATCGGAATCTAAAACTGGACTCACAGGAGAGGTTCAAATCATAGAATGTTAGAGTGTCAGTCCTCTTGTACTTAAGTCGTCATTGTGCCTTTTGAATGTAATTCCGATGCAATTTCTGTGTTTCATCGTCAATAAGAAGGTCCAAGGGATACAGTAAACCTGAAGTGAAGCATCGGAATCTAAAACTGGACTCACAGGAGAGGTTCAAGTCATAGTAAGTTAGAGTGTCATTCCTCTTGTACTTACGTCGGCATTGTGCCTTTTGAATATTATTCCGATGCAATTTCTGTGTTTCATCGTCAATAAGAAGGTCCGAGGTATACAGTAAACCTGAAGTGAAGCGTCGGAATCTAAAACTGGACTCACAGGAGAGATTCAAATCATAGAAAGTTAGAGTGTCAGTCCTCTTGTAGTTAAGTCAGCATTGGGCATTTTTAATTAAATTCGGATGCAATTTCTGTTCTTAATCGTCAATCAGAAGGTCCAAGGGATATAGTAAACCTGAAGTGAAGCATCGGAATCTAAAACTGGACTCACAGGAGAGGTTCAAATCATAGATAGTTAGAGTGTCAGTCCTCTTGTACTTAAGTCGGCATTGTGCCTTTTGAATGTAAATCCGATGCAAATTCTGTGTTTCATCTTCAATTAGAAGGCCCAAGGTATACAGTAAACCTGAAGTGAAGCATCGGAATCTGAAACTGGATTCACAGGAGAGATTCAAATCATAGAAAGTGAGAGTGTCAGTCCTCTTGAACTTAATTCGGCATTGTGACTTTTGTATTAATTTCGGATGCAATTTCTGTGTTTCATCGTCAATAAGAAGATCCAAGGGATACAGTAATCCAGAAGTGAAGCACCGGAAACTAAAACTGGACTCACAGGAGAGGTTCAAATCATAGAAAATTAGAGTGTCAGTCCTCTTGTACATAAGTCGGCATTGTGCCTTTTGAATGTAATTCCGATTCAATTTCTGTGTTTCATCGTCAATAAGAAGGTCCAAGGGATACAGTAAACCTGAAGTGAAGCATCGGAATCTAAAACTGGACTCACAGGAGAGGTTCAAATCATAGTAAGTTAGAGTGTCAGTCCTCTTGTACTTACGTCGGCATTGTGCCTTTTGAATGTAATTCCGATGCAATTTCTGTGTTTCATCGTCAATAAGAAGGTCCGAGGTATACAGTAAAGCTGAAGTGAAGCGTCGGAATCTAAAACTGGACTCACAGTAGAGATTCAAATCATAGAAAGTTAGAGTGTCAGTCCTCTTGTACTTAAGTCAGCATTGGGCATTTTTAATTAAATTCGGATGCAATTTCTGTTCTTCATCGTCAATAAGAAGGTCCAAGGGATATAGTAAACCTGAAGTGAGGCATCGGAATCTAAAACTGGACTCACAGGAGTGGTTCAAATCATAGATAGTTAGAGTGTCAGTCCTCTTGTACTTAAGTCGGCATTGTGCCTTTTGAATGTAATTCCGATGCAATTTCTGTGTTTCATCATCAATTAGAAGGTCCAAGGTATACAGTAAACCTGAAGTAGAGCATCGGAATCTAAAACTGGAGTCACAGGAGAGGTTCAAATCACAGTAAGTTAGAGTGTCAGTCCTCTTGTACTTAAGTCGTCATTGTGCCTTTTTAATTTAATTCTAAAGCAATTTCTGTGTTTCATCGTCAATAAGAAGGTCCAAGGGATATAGTTATCCTGAAGTGAAGCATCGGAATCTAAAACTGCACTCACAGGAGAGGTTCAAATCATAGAATGTTAGAGTGTCAGTCCTCTTGTACTTAAGTCGTCATTGTGCCTTTTGAATGTAATTCCGATGAAATTTCTGTGTTTCATCGTCAATAAGAAGGTCCAAGGTATACAGTAAACCTGAAGTGAAGCATCGCAACCTAAAACTCTAGTCACAGGAGAGGTTCAAATCATAGTAAGTTAGAGTGTCAGTCGTCTTGTACTTAAGTCGGCATTGTGCATTTTGAATTTAATTGTGATGCAATTTCTGGGTTTCATCGTCAATAAGATGGTCCAAGGGATACAGTAAACGTGAAGTGAAGCATCGGAATCTAAAACTGGACTCACAGGAGCGGTTCAAATCATACAATGTGAGAATGTCACTCCTCTTGTACTTCAGTCGGCATTGTGCCTTTTGAATGTAATTCCGATGCAATTTCAGGGTTTCATCGTCAATAAGAAGGTCCAAGGGATACAGTAAACCTGAAGTGAAGCATCGGAATCTAAAACTGGACTCACAGGAGAGGTTCATATCATAGTAAGTTAGAGTGTCAGTCCTCTTGTACTTACGTCGGCATTGTGCCTTTTGAATGTAATTCCGATGCAATTTCTGTGTTTCATTGTCAATAAGAAGGTCCGAGGTATACAGTAAACCTGAAGTGCAGCGTCGGAATCTAAAACTGGACTCACAGGAGAGATTCAAATCATAGAACGTTAGAGTGTCAGTCCTCTTGTACTTAAGTCAGCATTGGGCCCTTTTAATTAAATTCGGATGCAATTTCTGTTCTTCATCGTCAATACGAAGGTCCAAGGGATATAGTAAACCTGAGGTGAAGCATCGGAATCTAAAACTGGACTCACTGGAGAGGTTCAAATCATTGAAAGTTAGAGTGTAAGTCCTCTTGTACATAAGTGGGCATTGTGGCTTTCGAATTAAATTCCGATACATTTTGTGTGCCTCATCAACAATAAGAAGGTCCATGGTATACAGTAAACCTGAAGTGATGCATCGGAATCTAAAACTGGACTCACAGGAGAGGTTCAAATCATAGAAAGTTAGAGTGTCAGGCCTCTTGCACTTAAGTCGGCATTGTGCCTTCTGTATTAAATTCGGATGCAATTTCTGTGTGTCAGCGTCAATAAGAAGGTCCAAGGGATACAGTAAACCTGAAGTGATGCATCGGAATCTAAAACTGGACTCACAGGAGAGGTCTAAATCATAGAAAGTTAGAGTGTCATTCCTCTTGTACGTATGTCGGCATTGTGAGTTTACTATTAAATTCGGATGCAATTTCTGTGTTTCATCGTCAATAAGAAAGTCCAAGGTATACAGAAAACATGAAGTGAAGCATCGGAATCTAAAACTGGACTCACAGGAGAGGGTCAAATCATAGAAAATTAGAGTGTCAGTCCTCTTGTACTTAAGTCGGCATTGTGCCTTTTGAATGTAATTCCGATGCAATTTCTGTGTTTCATCGTCAATAAGAAGGTCCAAGGGATACAGTAAACCTGAAGTGAAGCATCGGAATCTAAAACTAGACTCACAGGAGAGGTTCAAATCATAGTAAGTTAGAGTGTCAGTCCTCTTGTATTTACGTCGGCATTGTGCCTTTTGAATGTAATTCCGATGCAATTTCTGTGTTTCATCGTCAATAAGAACGTCCGAGGTATACAGTAAACCTGAAGTGAAGCGTCGGACTCTAAAACTGGACTCACAGGAGAGATTCAAATCATAGAAAGTTAGAGTGTCAGTCCTCTTGTACTTAAGTCAGCATTGGGCATTTTTAATTAAATTCGGATGCAATTTCTGTTCTTCATCGTCAATAAGAAGGTCCAAGGGATATAGTAAACCTGAAGTGAAGCATCGGAATCTAAAACTGGACTCACAGGAGAGGTTCAAATGAATAATAGTTAGAGTGTCAGTCCTCTTGCACTTAGGTCGGCATTGTGCCTTTTGAATGTAATTCCGATGCAATTTCTGTGTTTCATCGTCAATAAGAAGGTCCAAGGGATATAGTTATCCTGATGTGAAGCATCGGAATCTAAAACTGGACTCACAGGAGAGGTTCAAATCATAAAATGTTAGAGTGTCCTTCCTCATGTACTTAAGTCGTCATTGTGCCTTTTGAATGTAATTCCGATGCAATTTCTGTGTTTCATCGTCAATAAGAATGTCCAAGGGATACAGTAAACCTGAAGTGAAGCATCGGAATCTAAAACTGGACTCACAGGAGAGGTTCAAATCATAGTAAGTTAGAGTGTCAGTCCTCTTGTACTTACGTCGGCATTGTGCCTTTTAAATATAATTCCGATGCAATTTCTGTGTTTCATCGTCAATAAGAAGGTCCAAGGGATACAGTAAACCTGAAGTGAAGCATCGGAATCTAAAACTGGACTCACAGGAGAGGTTCAAATCATAGTAAGTTGGAGTGTCAGTCCTCTTGTACTTACGTCGGCATTGTGCCTTTTGAATATAATTCCGATGCAATTTCTGTGTTTCATCGTCAATAAGAAGGTCCGAGGTATACAGTAAACCTGAAGTGAAGCGTCGGAATCTAAAACTGGACTCACAGGAAAGATTCAAATCATAGAAAGTGAGAGTGTCAGTCCACTTGTACTGAAGTCGGCATTGTGCCTTCTGTATTAAATTCGGATGCAATTTCTGTGTGTCAGCGTCGATAAGAAGGTCCAAGGGATACAGTAAACCTGAAGTGATGCATCGGAATCTAAAACTGGACTCACAGGAGAGGTCTAAATCATAGTAAGATAGAGTGTCAGTCCTCTTGTACTTACGTCGGCATTGTGCTTTTTGAATTTAGTTCCGATGGAATTTCTGTGTTTCATCGTCTATAAGAAGGTC
Organism: Schistocerca americana; assembly: GCF_021461395.2. Lineage (NCBI taxonomy): Eukaryota > Metazoa > Arthropoda > Insecta > Orthoptera > Acrididae > Schistocerca > Schistocerca americana. The sequence goes on from NC_060122.1 coordinate 58,196,748, forward strand.
CAAGGTATACAGTAAACCTGAAGTGAGGCATCGGAATCTAAAACTGGACTCACACGAGAGGTTCTAATTATAGTAAGTTATAGTGTCAGTCGTCTCGTACTTAAGTCAGCATTGTGCCTTTTGTATGAAATTCGGATGCAATTTCTGTGTTTCTACGCCAATAACAAAGTCCAAGGGATAAAGTAAACCTGAAGTGAAGTATCGGAATCTAGAACTGGACTCACAGGAGAGGTTCAAATCAAAGAAAATTAGGGTGTCAGTCCTCTTTACTTAAGTCGGCATTGTGCCATTTGTATTAATTTCGGATGCAATTTCTGTGTTTCATTGTCAATAAGAAGGTCTTAGGGATACAGTAAATGTGAAGTGAAGCATCGGAATCTAAAAATGGATTCACGGGAGAGGTTCAAATCATAGAATGTTAGAGTGTCAGATCTCTTGTACTTAAGTCGGCATTGTGCCTTTTGAATGTAATTCCGATGGAATTTCTGTGTTTCATCGTCAATAAGAAGGTCCAAGGTATACAGTAAACCTAAAGTGAAGCATCGAAATCCAAAACTAGACTCACAGGTTAGGTTAAAATCATAGTAATTTAGGGTGTCAGTCCTGTTGTACTTAATTCGGCATTGTGCCTTTTTAATTTAATTCCGATGCAATTCCTGTGTTACATCGTCAATAAGAAGATCCAACGGATACAGTAAACCAGAAGTGAAGCACCGGAATCTAAAAATGGACACACAGGAGAGTTTCAAATCATTGAATGTTAGAGTGTCAGTCCAGTTGTACTGAACTCGGCATTGTGCCTTTTTAATTTAATTCTAAAGCAATTTCTGTGTTTCATCGTCAATAAGAAGGTCCAAGGGATATAATTATCCTGAAGTGAAGCATCGGAATCTAAAACTGGACTCACAGGAGAGGTTCAAATCATAGAACGTTAGAGTGTCAGTCCTCTTGTACTTAAGTCGTCATTGTTCTTTTTGAATGTAATTCCGATGCAATTTCTGTGTTTCTTCGTCAATTAGGAGGTCCAAGGTATACAGTAAACCTGAAGTGAAGCATCGCAATCTAAAACTGGAGTCACAGGAGAGGTTCAAATGATAGTAAGTTAGAGTGTCAGTCGTCTTGTACTTAAGTCGGCATTGTGCATTTTGAATGTAATTGGGATGCAATATCTGTGTTTCATCGTCAATAAGACGGTCCAAGGGATACAGTAAACGTGAAGTGAAGCATCGGAATCTAAAACTGGACTCACAGGAGAGGTTCAAATCATAGAAAGTTAGAGTGTCAGTCCTCTTGTACTTAAGTCGGCATTGTGCCTTTTGAATGTAATTCCGATGCAATTTCAGTGTTTCATCGTCAATAAGAAGGTCCAAGGGATACAGTAAACCTGAAGTGAAGTATCGGAACCTAAAACTGGACTCACAGGAGAGGTTCAAATCATAGTAAGTTAGAGTGTCAGTCCTCTTGTACTTACGTCGGCATTGTGCCTTTTGAATGTAATTCCGATGCAATTTCTGTGTTTCATCGTCAATAAGAAGGTCCGAGGTATACAGTAAACCGGAAGTGAAGCGTCGGAATCTAAAACTGGACTCACAGGAGAGATTCAAATCATAGAAAGTTAGAGTGTCAGTCCTCTTGTACATAAGTCAGCATTGGGCATTTTTAATTAAATTCTTAAGCAATTTCTGTTCTTCATCGTCAATAAGAAGGTCCAAGGGATATAGTAAACCTGAAGCGAAGCATCGGAATCCAAAACTGGACTCACAGGAGAGGGTCAAATCATAAATAGTTAGAGTGTCAGTCCTCTTGTACTTAAGTCGGCATTGTTTCTTTTGAATGTAATTCCGATGCAATTTCTGTGTTTCATCATCAATTAGAAGGTCCAAGGTATACAGTAAACCTGAAGTGAAGCATCGGAATCTGAAACTGGATTCACAGGAGAGATTCAAATCATAGAAAGTGAGAGTGTCAGTCCTCTTGTACTTAAGTCGGCATTGTGACTTTTGTATTAATTTCGGATGCAATTTCTGTGTTTCATCGTCAATAAGAAGATCCAACGGATACAGTAAACCAGAAGTGAAGCACCGGAATCTAAAACTGGACTCACAGGAGAGGTTCATATCATAGAAAATTAGAGTGTCAGCCCTCTTGTACTTAAGTCGGCATTGTGCCTTTTGAATGTAATTCCGATGCAATTTCTGTGTTTCATCGTCAATAAGAAGGTCCAAGGGATACAGTAAACCTGAAGTGAAGCATCGGAATCTAAAACTGGACTCACAGGAGAGGTTCAAATCATAGTAAGTAAGAGTGTCAGTCCTCTTGTACTTACGTCGGCTTTGTGCCTTTTGAATGTAATTCCGATGCAATTTCTGTGTTTCATCGTCAATAAGAAGGTCCGAGGTATACAGTAAACCTGAAGTGAAGCGTCGGAATCTAAAACTGGACTCACAGGAGAGATTGAAATCATAGAAAGATAGAGTGTCAGTCCTCTTGTACTTAAGTCAGCATTGGGCATTTTTAATTAAATGAGGATGCAATTTCTGTTCTTCATCGTCAATAAGAAGGTCCAAGGGATATAGTAAACCTGAAGTGAAGCATCGGAATCTAAAACTGGACTCACAGGAGAGGTTCAAATCATAGATAGTTAGAGTGTCTGTCCTCTTGTACTTAAGTCGGCATTGTGCCTTTTGAATGTAATTCCGATGCAATTTCTGTGTATCATCATCAATTAGAAGGTCCAAGGTATACAGTAAACCTGAAGTAAAGCATCGGAATCTAAAACTGGAGTCACAGGAGAGTTCAAATCACAGTAAGTTAGAGTGTCAGTCCTCTTGTACTTAAGTCGGCATTGTGCCTTTTTAATTTAATTCTAAAGCAATTTCTGTGTTTCATCGTCAATAAGAAGGTCCAAGGGATACAGTAAACCTGAAGTGAAGCATCGGAATCTAAAACTGGACTCACAGGAGAGGTTCAAATCATAGTAAGTTAGAGTGTCAGTCCTCTTGTACTTACATCGGCATTGTGCCTTTTGAATATAATTCCGATGCAATTTCTGTGTTTCATCGTCAATAAGAAGGTCCGAGGTATACAGTAAACCTGAAGTGAAGCGTCGGAATCTAAAACTGGACTCACAGGAGAGATTCAAATCATAGAAAGTTAGAGTGTCAGTCCTCTTGTACTTAAGACAGCATTGGGCATTTTTAATTAAATTCGGATGCAATTTCTGTTCTTAATCGTCAATAAGAAGGTCCAAGGGATATAGTAAACCTGAAGTGAAGCATCGGAATCTAAAACTGGACTCACAGGAGAGGTTCAAATCATAGATAGTTAGAGTGTCAGTCCTCTTGTACTTAAGTCGGCATTGTGCCTTTTGAATGTAAATCCGATGCAATTTCTGTGTTTCATCTTCAATTAGAAGGCCCAAGGTATACAGTAAACCTGAAGTGAAGCATCGGAATCTGAAACTGGATTCACAGGAGAGATTCAAATCATAGAAAGTGAGAGTGTCAGTCCTCTTGAACCTAAGTCGGCATTGTGACTTTTGTATTAATTTCGGATGCAATATCTGTGTTTCATCGTCAATAAGAAGATCCAAGGGATACAGTAAACCAGAAGTGAAGCACCGGAATCTAAAACTGGACTCACAGGAGAGGTTCAAATCATAGAAAATTAGAGTGTGAGTCCTCTTGTACATAAGTCGGCATTGTGCCTTTTGAATGTAATTCCGATGCAATTTCTGTGTTTCATCGTCAATAAGAAGGTCCAAGGGATACAGTAAACCTGAAGTGAAGCATCGGAATCTAAAACTGGACTCACAGGAGAGGTTCAAATCATAGTAAGTTAGAGTGTCAGTCCTCTTGTACTTACGTCGGCATTGTGCCTTTTGAATGTAATTCCGATGCAATTTCTGTGTTTCATCGTCAATAAGAAGGTCCGAGGTATACAGTAAACCGGAAGTGAAGCGTCGGAATCTAAAACTGGACTCACAGGAGAGATTCAAATCATAGAAAGTTAGAGTGTCAGTCCTCTTGTACATAAGTCAGCATTGGGCATTTTTAATTAAATTCTTAAGCAATTTCTGTTCTTCATCGTCAATAAGAAGGTCCAAGGGATATAGTAAACCTGAAGCGAAGCATCGGAATCCAAAACTGGACTCACAGGAGAGGGTCAAATCATAAATAGTTAGAGTGTCAGTCCTCTTGTACTTAAGTCGGCATTGTTTCTTTCGAATGTAATTCCGATGCAATTTCTGTGTTTCATCATCAATTAGAAGGTCCAAGGTATACAGTAAACCTGAAGTGAAGCATCGGAATCTGAAACTGGATTCACAGGAGAGATTCAAATCATAGAAAGTGAGAGTGTCAGTCCCCTTGTACTTAAGTCGGCATTGTGACTTTTGTATTAATTTCGGATGCAATTTCTGTGTTTCATCGTCAATAAGAAGATCCAACGGATACAGTAAACCAGAAGTGAAGCACCGGAATCTAAAACTGGACTCACAGGAGAGGTTCATATCATAGAAAATTAGAGTGTCAGCCCTCTTGTACTTAAGTCGGCATTGTGCCTTTTGAATGTAATTCCGATGCAATTTCTGTGTTTCATCGTCAATAAGAAGGTCCAAGGGATACAGTAAACCTGAAGTGAAGCATCGGAATCTAAAACTGGACTCACAGGAGAGGTTCAAATCATAGTAAGTTAGAGTGTCAGTCCTCTTGTACTTACGTCGGCATTGTGCCTTTTGAATGTAATTCCGATGCAATTTCTGTGTTTCATCGTCAATAAGAAGGTCCGAGGTATACAGCAAACCTGAAGTGAAGCGTCGGAATCTAAAACTGGACTCACAGGAGAGATTGAAATCATAGAAAGATAGAGTGTCAGTCCTCTTGTACTTAAGTCAGCATTGGGCATTTTTAATTAAATGAGGATGCAATTTCTGTTCTTCATCGTCAATAAGAAGGTCCAAGGGATATAGTAAACCTGAAGTGAAGCATCGGAATCTAAAACTGGACTCACAGGAGAGGTTCAAATCATAGATAGTTAGAGTGTCAGTCCTCTTGTACTTAAGTCGGCATTGTGCCTTTTGAATGTAATTCCGATGCAATTTCTGTGTATCATCATCAATTAGAAGGTCCAAGGTATACAGTAAACCTGAAGTAAAGCATCGGAATCTAAAACTGGAGTCACAGGAGAGTTCATATCACAGTAAGTTAGAGTGTCAGTACTCTTGTACTTAAGTCGGCATTGTGCCTTTTTAATTTAATTCTAAAGCAATTTCTGTGTTTCATCGTCAATAAGAAGGTCCAAGGGATACAGTAAACCTGAAGTGAAGCATCGGAATCTAAAACTGGACTCACAGGAGAGGTTCAAATCATAGTAAGTTAGAGTGTCAGTCCTCTTGTACTTACGTCGGCATTGTGCCTTTTGAATATAATTCCGATGCAATTTCTGTGTTTCATCGTCAATAAGAAGGTCCGAGGTATACAGTAAACCTGAAGTGAAGCGTCGGAATCTGAAACTGGACTCACAGGAGAGATTCAAATCATAGAAAGTTAGAGTGTCAGTCCTCTTGTAATTAAGTCAGCATTGGGCCTTTTTAATTAAATTCGGTTGCAATTTCTGTTCTTCATCGTCTATAACAAGGTCCAAGGGATTTAGTAAACCTGAAGTGAAGCATCGGAATCTAAAACTGGACTCATAGGAGAGGTTCAAATCATAGATAGTTATAGTGTCAGTCCTCTTGTACTTAAGTCGGCATTCTGCTTTTTGAATGTAATTCCGATGAAATTTCTGTGTTTCATCATCAATTAGAAGGTCCAAGGTATACAGTAAACCTGAAGTGAAGCATCGGAATCTAAAACTGGAGTCACAGGAGAGGTTCAAATCATAGTAAGTTAGAGTGTCAGTCCTCTAGTACTTAAGTCGGCATTGTGCCTTTTTAATTTAATTCTAAAGCAATTTCTGTGTTTCATCGTCAATAAGAAGGTCCAAGGGATATAATTATCCTGAAGTGAAGCATCGGAATCTAAAACTGGACTCACAGGAGAGGTTCAAATCATAGAATGTTAGAGTGTCAGTCCTCTTGTACTTAAGTCGTCATTGTGCTTTTTGAATGTAATTCCGATGCAATTTCTGTGTTTCTTCGTCAATTAGGAGGTCCAAGGTATACAGTAAACCTGAAGTGAAGCATCGGAATCTGAAACTGGATTCACAGGAGAGATTCAAATCATAGAAAGTGAGAGTGTCAGTCCTCTTGTACTTAAGTCGGCATTGTGACTTTTGAATGTAATTCCGATGCAATTTCTGTGTTTCATCATCAATTAGAAGGTCCAAGCTATACAGTAAACCTGAAGTGAAGCATCGGAATCTGAAACTGGATTCACAGGAGAGATTCAAATCATAGAAAGTGAGAGTGTCAGTCCTCTTGTACTTAAGTCGGCATTGTGACTTTTGTATTAATTTCGGATGCAATTTCTGTGTTTCATCGTCAATAAGAATATCCAACGGATACAGTAAACCAGGAGGGAAGCACCGGAATCTAAAACTGGACTCACAGGAGAGGTTCATATCATAGAAAATTAGAGTGTCAGTCCTCTTGTACTTAAGTCGGCATTGTGCCTTTTGAATGTAATTCCGATGCAATTTCTGTGTTTCATCGTCAATAAGAAGGTCCAAGGGATACAGTAAACCTGAAGTGAAGCATTGGAATCTAAAACTGGACTCACAGGAGAGGTTCAAGTCATAGTAAGTTAGAGTGTCAGTCCTCTTGTACTTACGTCGGCATTGTGCCTTTTGAATGTAATTCCGATGCAATTTCTGTGTTTCATCGTCAATAAGAAGGTCCGAGGTATACAGTAAACCTGAAGTGAAGCGTCGGAATCTAAAACTGGACTCACAGGAGAGATTCAAATCATAGAAAGTTAGAGTGTCAGTCCTCTTGTACTTAAGTCAGCATTGGGCATTTTTAATTAAATTCGGATGCAATTTCTGTTCTTCATCGTCAATAAGAGGTTCCAAGGGATATAGTAAACCTGAAGTGAAGCATCGGAATCTAAAACTGGACTCACAGGAGTGGTTCAATTCATAGATAGTTAGAGTGTCAGTCGTCTTGTACTTAAGTCGGCATTGTGCCTTTTGAATGTAATTCCGATGCAATTTCTGTGTTTCATCGTCAATAAGAAGGTCCAAGGGATAAAGTAAACCTGAAGTGAAGTATCGGAATCTAGAACTGGACTCACAGGAGAGGTTCAAATCAAAGAAAATTAGGGTGTCAGTCCTCTTTACTTAAGTCGGCATTGTGCCATTTGTATTAATTTCGGATGCAATTTCTGTGTTTCATTGTCAATAAGAAGGTCTAAGGGATACAGTAAATGTGAAGTGATGCATCGGAATCTAAAAATGGATTCACGGGAGAGGTTCAAATCATAGAATGTTAGAGTGTCAGATCTCTTGTACTTAAGTTGGCATTGTGCCTTTTGAATGTAATTCCGATGGAATTTCTGTGTTTCATCGTCAATAAGAAGGTCCAAGGTATACAGTAAACCTAAAGTGAAGCATCGAAATCCAAAACTAGACTCACAGGTTCGGTTAAAAATCATAGTAATTTAGGGTGTCAGTCCTGTTGTACTTAAGTCGGCATTGTGCCTTTTTAATTTAATTCCGATGCAATTCCTGTGTTACATCGTCAATAAGAAGATCCAACGGATACAGTAAACCAGAAGTGAAGCACCGGAATCTAAAAATGGACACACAGGAGAGTTTCAAATCATTGAATGTTAGAGTGTCAGTCCAGTTGTACTGAACTCGGCATTGTGCCTTTTGTATTAAATTCGGATGCAATTTCTGTGTTTCATCGTCAATAAGAAGGTCCAAGGCATACAGTAAACCTGAAGTGAAGCATCGGAATCTAAAACAGGACACACAGGAGGGTTTCAAATCATAGAATGTTAGAGTGTCAGTCCTGTTGTACTGAACTCGGCATTGTGATTTTTGTATAAAATTCGGATGCAATTTCTGTGTTCCATCGTCAATTAGAAGGTCCAACGTATACAGAAAACCTGAAGTGAAGCATCGGAATCTGAAACTGGATTCACAGGAGAGTTTCAAATCATAGAAAGTGAGAGTGTCAGTCCTCTTGTACTTAAGTCGGCATGGTGCCTTTTGTATTAATTTCGGATGCAATTTCTGTGCTTCATCGTCAATAAGATGGTCCAAGGGATATAGTAAACCTGAAGTGAAGCATCGGAATCTAAAACTGGACTCACAGGAGTGGTTCAAATCATAGAAAGTTAGAGTGTCAGTCCTCTTGTACTTAAGTCGGCATTGTGCCTTTTGAATGTAATTCCGATGCAATTTCTGTGTTTCATCGTCAATAAGAAGGTCCGAGGTATACAGAAAACCTGAAGTGAAGCGTCGGAATCTAAAACTGGACTCACAGGAGAGATTCAAATCATAGAAAGTTAGAGTGTCAGTCCTCTTGTACTTAAGTCAGCATTGGGCCTTTTTAATTAAATTCGGTTGCAATTTCTGTTCTTCATCGTCTAATACAAGGTCCAAGGGATTTAGTAAACCTGAAGTGAAGCATCGGAATCTAAAACTGGACTCATAGGAGAGGTTCAAATCATAGATAGTTAGAGTGTCAGTCCTCTTGTACTTAAGTCGGCATCCTGCTTTTTGAATGTAGTTCCGATGAAATTTCTGTGTTTCATCATCAATTAGAAGGTCCAAGGTATACAGTAAACCTGAAGTGAAGCATCGGAATCTAAAACTGGAGTCACAGGAGAGGTTCAAATCATAGTAAGTTAGAGTGTCAGTCCTCTAGTACTTAAGTCGGCATTGTGCCTTTTTAATTTAATTCTAAAGCAATTTCTGTGTTTCATCGTCAATAAGAAGGTCCAAGGGATATAATTATCCTGAAGTGAAGCATCGGAATCTAAAACTGGACTCACAGGAGAGGTTCAAATCATAGAATGTTAGAGTGTCACTCCTCTTGTACTTAAGTTGTCATTGTGCTTTTTGAATGTAATTCCGATGCAATTTCTGTGTTTCTTCGTCAATTAGGAGGTCCAAGGTATACAGTAAACCTGAAGTGAAGCATCGGAATCTGAAACTGGATTCACAGGAGAGATTCAAATCATAGAAAGTGAGAGTGTCAGTCCTCTTGTACTTAAGTCGGCATTGTGACTTTTGAAAGTAATTCCGATGCAATTTCTGTGTTTCATCATCAATTAGAAGGTCCAAGCTATACAGTAAACCTGAAGTGAAGCATCGGAATCTGAAACTGGATTCACAGGAGAGATTCAAATCATAGAAAGTGAGAGTGTCAGTCCTCTTGTACTTAAGTCAGCATTGGGCATTTTTAATTAAATGAGGATGCAATTTCTGTTCTTCATCGTCAATAAGAAGGTCCAAGGGATATAGTAAACCTGAAGTGAAGCATCGGAATCTAAAACTGGACTCACAGGAGAGGTTCAAATCATAGATAGTTAGAGTGTCAGTCCTCTTGTACTTAAGTCGGCATTGTGCCTTTTGAATGTAATTCCGATGCAATTTCTGTGTATCATCATCAATTAGAAGGTCCAAGGTATACAGTAAACCTGAAGTAAAGCATCGGAATCTAAAACTGGAGTCACAGGAGAGTTCAAATCACAGTAAGTTAGAGTGTCAGTCCTCTTGTACTTAAGTCGGCATTGTGCCTTTTTAATTTAATTCTAAAGCAATTTCTGTGTTTCATCGTCAATAAGAAGGTCCAAGAGATATAGTTATCCTGAAGTGAAGCATCGGAATCTAAAACTGGACTCTCAGGAGAGGTTCAAATCATAGAAAGTGAGAGTGTCAGTCCTCTTGAACTTAAGTCGGCATTGTGACTTTTGTATTAATTTCGGATGCAATTTCTGTGTTTCATCGTCAATAAGAAGATCCAAGGGATACAGTAAACCAGAAGTGAAGCACCGGAATGTAAAACTGGACTCACAGGAGAGGTTCAAATCATAGAAAATTAGAGTGTCAGTCCTCTTGTACATAAGTCGGCATTGTGCCTTTTGAATGTAATTCCGATGCAATTTCTGTGTTTCATCGTCAATAAGAAGGTCCAAGGGATACAGTAAACCTGAAGTGAAGCATCAAAATCTAAAACTGGACTCACAGGAGAGGTTAAAATCATAGTAAGTTAGAGTGTCAGTCCTCTTGTACTTACGTTGGCATTGTGCCTTTTGAATGTAATTCCGATGCAATTTCTGTGTTTCATCGTCAATAAGAAGGTCCGAGGTATACACTAAAACTGAAGTGAAGCGTCGGAATCTAAAACTGGACTCACAGTAGAGATTCAAATCATAGAAAGTTAGAGTGTCAGTCCTCTTGTACTTAAGTCAGCATTGGGCATTTTTAATTAAATTCGGATGCAATTTCTGTTCTTCATCGTCAATAAGAAGGTCCAAGGGATATAGTAAACCTGAAGTGAAGCATCGGAATCTAAAACTGGACTCACAGGAGTGGTTCAAATCATAGATAGTTAGAGTGTCAGTCCTCTTGTACTTAAGTCGGCGTTGTGCCTTTTGAATGTAATTCCGATGCAATTTCTGTGTTTCATCATCAATTAGAAGGTCCAAGGTATACAGTAAACCTGAAGTAGAGCATCGGAATCTAAAACTGGAGTCACAGGAGAGGTTCAAATCACAGTAAGTTAGAGTGTCAGTCCTCTTGTACTTAAGTCGTCATTGTGCCTTTTTAATTTAATTCTAAAGCAATTTCTGTGTTTCATCGTCAATAAGAAGGTCCAAGGGATATAGTTATCCTGAAGTGAAGCATCGGAATCTAAAACTGCACTCACAGGAGAGGTTCAAATCATAGAATGTTAGAGTGTCAGATCTCTTGTACTCAAGTCGTCATTGTGCCTTTTGAATGTAATTCCGATGAAATTTCTGTGTTTCATCGTCAATAAGAAGGTCCAAGGTATACAGTAAACCTGAAGTGAAGCATCGCAACCTAAAACTGGAGTCACAGGAGAGGTTCAAATCATAGTAAGTTAGAGTGTCAGTCGTCTTGTACTTAAGTCGGCTTTGTGCATTTTGAATTTAATTGTGATGCAATTTCTGGGTTTCATCGTCAATAAGATGGTCCAAGGGATGCAGTAAACGTGAAGTGAAGCATCGCAATCTAAAACTGGACTCACAGGAGAGGTTCAAATCATAGAATGTGAGAATGTCACTCCTCTTGTACTTCAGTCGGCATTGTGCCTTTTGAATGTAATTCCGATGCAATTTTAGGGTTTCATCGTCAATAAGAAGGTACAAGGGATACAGTAAACCTGAAGTGCAGCATCGGAATCTAAAACTGGACTCACAGGAGAGGTTCAAATCATAGTAAGTTAGAGTGTCAGTCCTCTTGTACTTACGTCGGCATTGTGCCTTTTGAATGTAATTCCGATGCAATTTCTGTGTTTCATTGTCAATAAGAAGGTCCGAGGTATACAGTAAACCTGAAGTGCAGCGTCGGAATCTAAAACTGGACTCACAGGAGAGATTCAAATCATAGAACGTTAGAGTGTCAGTCCTCTTGTACTTAAGTCAGCATTGGGCCCTTTTAATTAAATTCGGATGCAATTTCTGTTCTTCATCGTCAATACGAAGGTCCAAGGGATATAGTAAACCTGAGGTGAAGCATCGGAATCTAAAACTGGACTCACTGGAGAGGTTCAAATCATTGAAAGTTAGAGTGTAAGTCCTCTTGTACATAAGTGGGCATTGTGGCTTTCGAATTAAATTCCGATACATTTTGTGTGCTTCATCAACAATAAGAAGGTCCATGGTATACAGTAAACCTGAAGTGATGCATCGGAATCTAAAACTGGACTCACAGGAGAGGTTCAAATCATAGAAAGTTAGAGTGTCAGGCCTCTTGTACTTAAGTCGGCATTGTGCCTTCTGTATTAAATTCGGATGCAATTTCTGTGTGTCAGCGTCAATAAGAAGGTCCAAGGGATACAGTAAACCTGAAGTGATGCATCGGAATCTAAAACTGGACTCACAGGAGAGGTCTAAATCATAGAAAGTTAGAGTGTCATTCCTCTTGTACGTATGTCGGCATTGTGAGTTTAGTATTAAATTCGGATGCAATTTCTGTGTTTCATCGTCAATAAGAAATTCCAAGGTATACAGAAAACATGAAGTGAAGCATCGGAATCTAAAACTGGACTCACAGGAGAGGTTCAAATCATAGTAAGATAGAGTGTCAGTCCTCTTGTACTTACGTCGGCATTGTGCCTTTTGAATTTCATTCCGATGGAATTTCTGTGTTTCATCGTCTATAAGAAGGTCCAAGATATACAGTAAACCTGAAGTGAAGCATCGGAATCTAAAACTGGACACACACGAGAGGTTCTAATTATAGTATGTTATAGTGTCAGTCCCCTTGTACTTAAGTGGGCATTGTGCCTTTTGTATGAAATTCGGATGCAATTTCTGTGTTTCATCGTCAATAAAAAGGTCCAAGGTATACAGTAAACCAGAAGTGAAGCATCGGAATCTAAAACTAGACTCACAGGATAGGTTGATATCATAGAAAGTTCGAGTGTCAGTCGTCTTGTACTTAAGTCGGCATTGTGCCTTTTGTATAAGATTCGGATGCAATTTCTGTGTTCCATCGTCAGTAAGAAGGTCCAAGGTATACAGTAAACCTGAAGTGAAGCACCGGAATCTGAAACTGGATTCACAGGTGAGATTCAAATCATAGAAACTTAGAGTGTCAGTCCTCTTGTACTTAAGTCGCATTGTGCCTTTTGAATTAATTTCGGATGCAATTTCTGTGCTTCATCGTCAATAAGAAGGTCCAAGCGATATAGTAAACCTGAAGTGATGCATCGGAATCTAAAACTGGATTCACAGGAGTGGTTCAAATCATAGAAACTTAGAGTGTCAGTCCTCTTGTACTTAAGTCGCATTGTGCCTTTTGAATGTAATTCCGATGCAATTTCTGTGTTTCATCGTCAATAAGAAGGTCCAAGGGATACAGTAAACCTGAAGTGAAGCATCTTAATCTAAAACTGGACTCACAGGAGAGGTTCAAATCATAGTAAGTTAGAGTGTCAGTCCTCTTGTACTTAAGTCGGCATTGGGCCTTTTGAATGTAATTCCGATGAGATTTCTGTGTTTCATCATCAATTAGAAGGTCCAAGGTATACAGTAAACCTGAAGTGAAACATCGGAATCTAAAACTGGAGTCACAGGAGAGGTTCATATCATAGTAAGTTAGAGTGTCAGTCCTCTAGTACTTACGTCGGCATTGTGCCTTTTTAATTTAATTCTAAAGCAATTTCTGTGTTTCATCGTAAATAAGAAGGTCCAAGGGATATAGTTATCCTGAAGTGAAGCATCGGAATCTAAAACTGGACTCACAGGAGAGGTTATAATCATAGTAAGTTAGTGTGTCAGTCGTCTTGTACTTAAGTCGGCATTGTGCATTTTGAATTTAAATGTGATGCAATATCTGTGTTTCATCGTCAATAAGATGGTCCAAGGGATACAGTAAACGTGAAGTGAAGCATCGGAATCTAAAACTGGACTCACAGGAGAGGTTCAAATCATAGAAAGCTTGAGTGTCAGTCCTCTTGTACTTAAGTCGGCATTGAGCCTTTTGTATTAAATTCGGATGCAATTTCTGTGCTTGATCGACAATTAGAAGGTCCAAGGGATATAGTAAACCTAAAGTGAAGCATCGGAATCTAAAACTGGACTCACAGGAGTGGTTCAAATCATAGAAAGTTAGAGTGTCAGTCCTCTTGTCCTTAAGTCGGCATTGTGCCTTTTGAATGTAATTCCGATGCTATTTCAGTGTTTCATCGTCAATAAGAAGGTCCAAGGGATACAGTAAACCTGAAGTGCAGCATCGGAATCTAAAACTGGACTCACAGGAGAGGTTCAAATCATAGTAAGTTAGAGTGTCAGTCCTCTTGTACTTACGTCGGCATTGTGCCTTTTGAATGTAATTCCGATGCAATTTCTGTGTTTCATTGTCAATAAGAAGGTCCGAGGTATACAGTAAACCTGAAGTGCAGCGTCGGAATCTAAAACTGGACTCACAGGAGAGATTCAAATCATAGAACGTTAGAGTGTCAGTCCTCTTGTACTTAAGTCAGCATTGGGCCCTTTTAATTAAATTCGGATGCAATTTCTGTTCTTCATCGTCAATACGAAGGTCCAAGGGATATAGTAAACCTGAGGTGAAGCATCGGAATCTAAAACTGGACTCACTGGAGAGGTTCAAATCATTGAAAGTTAGAGTGTAAGTCCTCTTGTACATAAGTGGGCATTGTGGCTTTCGAATTAAATTCCGATACATTTTGTGTGCTTCATCAACAATAAGAAGGTCCATGGTATACAGTAAACCTGAAGTGATGCATCGGAATCTAAAACTGGACTCACAGGAGAGGTTCAAATCATAGAAAGTTAGAGTGTCAGGCCTCTTGTACTTAAGTCGGCATTGTGCCTTCTGTATTAAATTCGGATGCAATTTCTGTGTGTCAGCGTCAATAAGAAGGTCCAAGGGATACAGTAAACCTGAAGTGATGCATCGGAATCTAAAACTGGACTCACAGGAGAGGTCTAAATCATAGAAAGTTAGAGTGTCAGTCCTCTTGTACGTATGTCGGCATTGTGAGTTTAGTATTAAATTCGGATGCAATTTCTGTGTTTCATCGTCAATAAGAAATTCCAAGGTATACAGAAAACATGAAGTGAAGCATCGGAATCTAAAACTGGACTCACAGGAGAGGTTCAAATCATAGTAAGATAGAGTGTCAGTCCTCTTGTACTTACGTCGGCATTGTGCCTTTTGAATTTAATTCCGATGGAATTTCTGTGTTTCATCGTCTATAAGAAGGTCCAAGATATACAGTAAACCTGAAGTGAAGCATCGGAATCTAAAACTGGACACACACGAGAGGTTCCAATTATAGTATGTTAGAGTGTCAGTCCCCTTGTACTTAAGTCAGCGTTGTGCCTTTTGTATGAAATTCGGATGCAATTTCTGTGTTTCATCGTCAATAAAAAGGTCCAAGGTATACAGTAAACCAGAAGTGAAGCATCGGAATCTAAAACTAGACTCACAGGAGAGGTTGATATCATAGAAAGTTCGAGTGTCAGTCGTCTTGTACTTAAGTCGGCATTGTGCCTTTTGTATAAGATTCGGATGCAATTTCTGTGTTCCATCGTCAGTAAGAAGGTCCAAGGTATACAGTAAACCTGAAGTGAAGCACCGGAATCTGAAACTGGATTCACAGGTGAGATTCAAATCATAGAAACTTAGAGTGTCAGTCCTCTTGTACTTAAGTCGCATTGTGCCTTTTGAATTAATTTCGGATGCAATTTCTGTGCTTCATCGTCAATAAGAAGGTCCAAGCGATATAGTAAACCTGAAGTGATGCATCGGAATCTAAAACTGGATTCACAGGAGTGGTTCAAATCATAGAAACTTAGAGTGTCAGTCCTCTTGTACTTAAGTCGCATTGTGCCTTTTGAATGTAATTCCGATGCAATTTCTGTGTTTCATCGTCAATAAGAAGGTCCAAGGGATACAGTAAACCTGAAGTGAAGCATCTTAATCTAAAACTGGACTCACAGGAGAGGTTCAAATCATAGTAAGTTAAAGTGTCAGTCCTCTTGTACTTAAGTCGGCATTGGGCCTTTTGAATGTAATTCCGATGAGATTTCTGTGTTTCATCATCAATTAGAAGGTCCAAGGTATACAGTAAACCTGAAGTGAAACATCGGAATCTAAAACTGGAGTCACAGGAGAGGTTCATATCATAGTAAGTTAGAGTGTCAGTCCTCTAGTACTTACGTCGGCATTGTGCCTTTTTAATTTAATTCTAAAGCAATTTCTGTGTTTCATCGTAAATAAGAAGGTCCAAGGGATATAGTTATCCTGAAGTGAAGCATCGGAATCTAAAACTGGACTCACAGGAGAGGTTATAATCATAGTAAGTTAGTGTGTCAGTCGTCTTGTACTTAAGTCGGCATTGTGCATTTTGAATTTAAATGTGATGCAATATCTGTGTTTCATCGTCAATAAGATGGTCCAAGGGATACAGTAAACGTGAAGTGAAGCATCGGAATCTAAAACTGGACTCACAGGTGAGGTTCAAATCATAGAAAGCTTGAGTGTCAGTCCTCTTGTACTTAAGTCGGCATTGTGCCTTTTGTATTAAATTCGGATGCAATTTCTGTGCTTCATCGACAATTAGAAGGTCCAAGGGATATAGTAAACCTAAAGTGAAGCATCGGAATCTAAAACTGGACTCACAGGAGTGGTTCAAATCATAGAAAGTTAGAGTGTCAGTCCTCTTGTCCTTAAGTCGGCATTGTGCCTTTTGAATGTAATTCCGATGCTATTTCAGTGTTTCATCGTCAATAAGAAGGTCCAAGGGATACAGTAAACCTGAAGTGAAGCATCGGAATCTGAAACTGGACTCACAGGAGAGGTTCAAATCATAGAAAGTTAGAGTGTCAGTCCTCTTGTACTTACGTCGGCATTGTGCCTTTTGAATGTAATTCCGATGCTATTTCTGCGTTTCATCGTCAATAAGAAGGTCCGAGGTATACAGTAAACCTGAAGTGAAGCGTCGGAATCTAAAACTGGACTCACAGGAGAGATTCAAATCATAGAAAATTAGAGTGTCAGTCCTCTTGTACTTAAGTCAGCATTGGGCCTTTTTAATTAAATTCGGATGCAATTTCTGTTCTTCATCGTCAATAAGAGGGTCCAAGGGATATAGTAAACCTGAGGTGAAGCATAGGAATCTAAAACTGGACTCACAGGAGAGGTTCAAATCATAGATAGTTAGAGTGTCAGTCCTCTTGTACTTAAGT
Organism: Schistocerca americana; assembly: GCF_021461395.2. Lineage (NCBI taxonomy): Eukaryota > Metazoa > Arthropoda > Insecta > Orthoptera > Acrididae > Schistocerca > Schistocerca americana. The sequence continues at coordinate 58,213,604 of NC_060122.1, forward strand.
CGGCATTGTCCCTTTTGAATTTAATTCTAAAGCAATTTCTGTGTTTCATCGTCAATAAGAAGGTCCAAGGGATACAGTAACCCTCAAGTGAAGCATCGGAATCTAAAACTGGACTCACAGGAGAGGTTAAAATCATAGTAAGTTATAGTGTCAGTCCTCTTGTACTTAGGTCGGCATTGTACCTTTTGTATTAAATTCGGATGCGATTTCTGTGTTTCATCGTCAATAAGGAGGTCCACGGGATACAGTGAACCTGAAGTGAAACATCGGTATCTAAAACTGGACTCAAAGGAGAGGTTCAAATCATATTAAGTTAGAGTGTCAGTCGTCTTGTACTTAAGTCGGCATTGTGCCTTTTGAATGTAATTCCGATGCAATTTCTGTGTTTCCTCGTCAATAAGAAGGTCCGAGGTATACAGTAAACTTGAAGTGAAGCCTCGGAATCTAAAACTGGACTCACAGGAGAGGTTCAAATCATAGAATGTTAGAGTGTCAGTCCTCTTGTACTTAAGTCAGCATTGGGCCTTTTTAATTTAATTCGGATGCAATTTCTGTGCTTCATCGTCAATAAGAAGTTCCAAGGGATATAGTAAACCTGAAGTGAAGCATCGGAATCTAAAACTGGAGTCACAGGAGAGGTTCAAATCATAGAAAGTTAGAGTGTCAGTGCTCTTGTACTTAAGTCAGCATTGTGCTTCTTGAATGTAATTCTGATGCAATTTCTGTGTTTCATCATCAATTAGAAGGTCCAAGGTATTCAGTAAACCTGAAGTGAAGCATTGGAATCTAAAACTGGAGTCACAGGAGAGGTTCAAATCATAGTAAGTTAGAGTGTCAGTCCTCTTGCACTTAAGTCGGCATTGTGCATTTTGAATTTCATTCTAAAGCAATTCCTGTGTTTCATCGTCAATAAGAAGGTCCAAGGGATACAGTAAACCTCAAGTGAAGCATCGGAATCTAAAACTGGACTCACAGAAGAGGTTCAAATCATAGTAAGTTAGAGTGTCAGTCCTCTTGTACTAAAGTCGGCATTGTGCCATTTGAACTTCATCCCGATGCATTTTGTTGCCTCATCAACAATGAGAAGGTCCATGGTATACAGTAAACCTGAAGTGAAGCATCGGAATCTAAAACTGGACTCACAGGAGAGGTTCAAATCATAGAAAATTAGAGTGTCAGGCCTCTTGTACTTAAGTCGGCATTGTGCCTTTTGTATTAAATTCGGATGCAATTTCTGTGTGTCATCGTCAATAAGAAGGTCCAAGGGATACAGTAAACCTGAAGTAAAGCATCGGAATCTAAAACTGGACTCACAGGAGAGGTTCACATCATAGTAAGTTAGAGTATCAGTCCTCTTGTACTTATGTCGGCATTGTGCCTTTTGAATTTAATTCCGATGCACTTTGTGTGCTTCATCGTCAATACTAAGGTCCATGGTATACAGTAAACCTGAAGTGTAGCATCGGAATGTAAAACTGGACTCACAGGAGATGTTCAAATCATAGAGAGTTAGAGTGTCCGTACTCTCGTACTTAAGTCGGCATTGTGCTTTTTGAATTTAATTCCGATGCAATTTCTGTGTTTCATCGTCAATAAGAAGGTCCACGGCATACAGTAAACCTGAAGAGAAGCATCGGAATCTAAACTGGACTCACAGGAGAGGTTCATATCATAGTAAGTTAGAGTGTCAGTCCTCTTGTACTTAAGTGGGCATTGTGACTTTTGTATGAAATTCGGATGCAATTTCTGTGTTTCATCGTCAATAAGAAAGTCCAAGGGATAAAGTAAGCCTGAAGTGAAGTATCGGAAACTAAAACTGGACTCACAGGAGAGGTTCAAATCATAGAAAGTTAGAGTGTCAGTCCTCTTGTACTTAAGTCGGCATTGTGCCTTTTGAACTTAATTCCGATGCATTTTGTTGCCTCATCAACAATGAGAAGGTCCATGGTATACAGTAAACCTGAAGTGAAGCATCGGAATCTAAAACTGGACTCACAGGAGAGGTTCAAATCATAGAAAGTTAGAGTGTCAGGCCTCTTGTACTTAAGTCGGCATTGTGCCTTTTGTATTAAATTTGTATGCAATTTCTGTGTGTCATCGTCAATAAGAAGGTCCAAGGGATACAGTAAACCTGAAGTGATGCATCGGAATCTAAAACTGAACTCACGGGAGTGGTTTAAATCATAGAAAGTTATAGTGTCAGTCCTCTTGTACTTAAGCCGGCATTGTGTGTTTTGTATTAAATTCGGATAATATTTCTGTGTTTCATCGTCAATAAGAAAGTCAAAGGTATGCAGACAACATGAAGTGAAGCATCGGAATCTAAAACTGGACTCACAGGAGAGGTTCAAATCATAGAAAGTTAGAGTGTCTGTCCTCTTGTACTTTAGTCGGCATTGTGCCCTTTGATTTTAATTCTGATGCAATTTCTGTGTTTCATCGTCAATAAAAAGGTAAAAGGTATACAGTAAACCTGAAGTATCGGAAACTAAAAATGGACTCACAGGAGAGGTTCAAATCATAGATAGTTAGAGTGTCCGTCCTCTTGTACTTAAATCGGCATTGTGCTTTTTGAATTTAATTCCGATGAATTTTGTGTGCTTCTTCGTCAATACCAAGGTCCATGGTATACAGTAAACCTGAAGTGTAGCATCGGAATGTAGAACTGGACTCACAGGAGAGGTTCAAATCATAGAGATCTAGAGTGTCCGTACTCTCGTACTAAAGTCGGCATTGTCCTTTTTGAATTTAATGCCGATGCAATTTCTGTGTTTCATCGTCAATAAGAAAGTCCAAGGGATAAAGTAAACCTGAAGTGAAGTATCGGAATCTAAAACTGGACTCACAGGAGAGGTTCAAATCATAGAAAGTTAGAGTGTCAGTCTTTTTTACTTATGTCGGCATTGTGCCTTTTGTATTAATTTCGGATGCAATTACTGTGTTTCATCGTCAATAAGAAGGTCCAAGGGATACAGTAAATCTGAAGTGAAGCATCGGAATCTAAAAATGGGCTCCCAGGAGATGTTCAAATCATAGTAAGTTAGAGTGTCAATCCTCTTGTACTTAAGCCGGCATTGTGCCTTTTGAATGTAATTCCGATGCAATTTCTGTGTTTCATCGTCAATATGATGGTCCAAGGTATACAGTAAACCTAAAGTGAAGCATCGGAATCTAAAACTGGACTCACAGGTGAGGTTAAAATCTTAGTAATTTAGGGTGTCAGTCCACTTGTACTTAAGTCGGTTTTGTGCCTTTTTAAATTAATTCCGATGCAATTTCTGTGTTACATCGTCAATAAGAAAGTCAAGGGATACAGTAAACCAGAAGTGAAGTACCGGAATCCAAAACTGGACTCACAGGAGAGGTTCAAATCATAGAAAGTTAGAGTGTCAGCCCTCTTGTACTTAAGTCGGCATTGTGCCTCTTTAAATTAATTCCGATGCAATTTCTGTGTTACATCGTCAATAAGAAGGTCCAAGGAATACAGTAAACCAGAAGTGAAGTACCGGAATCTAAAACTGGACTCACAGGAGAGGTTCAAATCATAGAAAGTTAGAGTGTCAGTCCTCTTGTACTTAACTCGGCATCGTGCCTTTTGTATTAAATTCGGATGCAATTTCTTTGTTTCATCGTCAATAAGAAAGTCCAAGGGATACAGTAAACCTGAAGTGAAGCATCGGAATCTAACACTGGACTCACAGGAGAGGTTCCAATCATAGAAAGTTAGAGTGACAGTCCTCTTGTACTTAAGTCGTCATTGTGCCTTTTGAATTTATTTCTAAAGCAATTTCTGTGTTTCATCGGCAATAAGAAGGTCCAAGGGATACAGTAAACCTCAAGTGAAGCATCGTAATCTAAAACTGGACTCACAGGAGAGGTTAAAATCATAGGAAGTTAGAGTGTCAGTCCTCTTGTACTTAGGTCGGCATTGTGCCTTTTGTATTAAATTCGGATGCAATTTCTGTGTTTCATCGTCAATAAGGAGGTCCACGGGATACAGTGAACCTGAAGTGAATCATCGGAATCTAAAACTGGACTCACAGGAGAGGTTCAAATCATAGAAAGTTAGAGTGTCAGTCCTTTTTACTTAAGTCGGCATTGTGCGTTTTGTATTAAATTCGGATGCAATTTCTGTGTTTCATCGTCAATAAGAAAGTCCAAGGTATACAGAAAACATGAAGTGAAGCATCGGAATCTAAAACTGGACTCACAGGAGAGGTTCAAATCATAGAAAGTTAGAGTGTCCGTCCCCTTGTACTTAAGTCGGCATTGTGCCTTTTGAATTTAACTCCGATGCATTTTGTGTGCTTCTTCGTCAATAACAAGGTTCATGGTATACAGGAAACCTGAAGTGTAGCATCGGAATCTAAAACTGGACTCACAGGAGAGGTTCAAATCATAGAGAGTTAGAGTGTCCGTCCTCTTGTACCTAAGTCGGCATTGTGCTTTTTGAATTTAATTCCGATGCAATTTCTGTGTTTCATCGTCAATAAGAAAGTCCAAGGTATACAGTAAACCTGAAGTGAAGCATCGGAATCTAAAACTGGACTCAAAGGAGAGGTTCATATCATAGTAAGTTAGAGTGCCAGTCCTCTTGTACTTAAGTCGGCATTGTGCCTTTTGTATGATATTCGGATGCAATTTCTGTGTTTCATCGTCAATAAGAAAGTCCAAGGGATAATGTAAACCTGAAGTGAAGTATCGGAATCTAAAACTGGACTCACAGGAGAGGTTCAAATCATAGAAAGTTAGAGTGTCAGTCCTTTTTACTTATGTCGGCATTGTGCCTTTTGTAGTAATTTCGGATGCAATTTCTGTGTTTTATCGTCAATAGGAAGGTCCAGGGGATACAGTAAATCGGAAGTGAAGCATCGGAATCTAAAAATGGGCTCACAGGAGAGGTTCAAATCATAGTAAGTTAGAGTGTCAATCCTCTTGTACTTAAGTCGGCATTGTGCCTTTTGAATGTAATTCCGATGCAATTTCTGTGTTTCATCGTCAATATGAAAGTCCAAGGTATACAGTAAACCTAAAGTGAAGCATCGGAATCTAAAACTGGACTCACAGGAGAGGTTCAAATCATAGAAAGTTAGAGTGTCAGTCCTTTTTACTTATGTCGGCATTGTGCCTTTTGTATTAATTTCGGATGCAATTTCAGTGTTTCATCGTCAATAAGAAGGTCCAAGGGATACAGTAAATCTGAAGTGAAGCATCGGAATCTAAAAATGGGCTCCCAGGAGAGGTTCAAATCATAGTAAGTTAGAGTGTCAATCCTCTTGTACTTAAGTCGGCATTGTGCCTTTTGAATGTAATTCCGATGCAATTTCTGTGTTTCATCGTCAATATGATGGTCCAAGGTATACAGTAAATCTAAAGTGAAGCATCGGAATCTAAAACTGGACTCACAGGTGAGTTTAAAATCGTAGTAATTTAGGGTGTCAGTCCACTTGTACTTAAGTCGGTTTTGTGCCTTTTTAATTTAATTCCGATGCAATTTCTGTGTTACATCGTCAATAAGAAAGTCAAGGGATACAGTAAACCAGAAGTGAAGTACCGGAATCTAAAACTGGACTCACAGGAGAGGTTCAAATCATAGAAAGTTAGAGTGTCAGTCCTCTAGTACTTAAGTCATCATTGTGCCTTTTGAATGTAATTCCGATGCAATTTCTGTGTTACATCGTCAATAAGAAGGTCCAAGGAATACAGTAAACCAGAAGTGAAGTACCGGAATCTAAAACTGGACTCACAGGAGAGGTTCAAATCATAGAAAGTTAGAGCGTCAGCCCTCTTGTACTTAAGTCGGCATTGTGCCTCTTTAAATTAATTCCGATGCAATTTCTGTGTTACATCGTCAATAAGAAGGTCCAAGGAATACAGTAAACCAGAAGTGAAGTACCGGAATCTAAGACTGGACTCACAGGAGAGGTTCAAATCATAGAAAGTTAGAGTGTCAGTCCTCTTGTACTTAACTCGGCATCGTGCCTTTTGTATTAAATTCGGATGCAATTTCTTTGTTTCATCGTCAATAAGAAAGTCCAAGGGATACAGTAAACCTGAAGTGAAGCATCGGAATCTAACACTGGACTCACAGGAGAGGTTCCAATCATAGAAAGTTAGAGTGACAGTCCTCTTGTACTTAAGTCGTCATTGTGCCTTTTGAATTTATTTCTAAAGCAATTTCTGTGTTTCATCGGCAATAAGAAGGTCCAAGGGATACAGTAAACCTCAAGTGAAGCATCGTAATCTAAAACTGGACTCACAGGAGAGGTTAAAATCATAGGAAGTTAGAGTGTCAGTCCTCTTGTACTTAGGTCGGCATTGTGCCTTTTGTATTAAATTCGGATGCAATTTCTGTGTTTCATCGTCAATAAGGAGGTCCACGGGATACAGTGAACCTGAAGTGAATCATCGGAATCTAAAACTGGACTCACAGGAGAGGTTCAAATCATAGAAAGTTAGAGTGTCAGTCCTTTTTACTTAAGTCGGCATTGTGCGTTTTGTATTAAATTCGGATGTAATTTCTGTGTTTCATCGTCAATAAGAAAGTCCAAGGTATACAGAAAACATGAAGTGAAGCATCGGAATCTAAAACTGGACTCACAGGAGAGGTTCAAATCATAGAAAGTTAGAGTGTCCGTCCCCTTGTACTTAAGTCGGCATTGTGCCTTTTGAATTTAACTCCGATGCATTTTGTGTGCTTCTTCGTCAATAACAAGGTTCATGGTATACAGGAAACCTGAAGTGTAGCATCGGAATCTAAAACTGGACTCACAGGAGAGGTTCAAATCATAGAGAGTTAGAGTGTCCGTCCTCTTGTACCTAAGTCGGCATTGTGCTTTTTGAATTTAATTCCGATGCAATTTCTGTGTTTCATCGTCAATAAGAAAGTCCAAGGTATACAGTAAACCTGTAGTGAAGCATCGGAATCTAAAACTGGACTCAAAGGAGAGGTTCATATCATAGTAAGTTAGAGTGCCAGTCCTCTTGTACTTAAGTCGGCATTGTGCCTTTTGTATGATATTCGGATGCAATTTCTGTGTTTCATCGTCAATAAGAAAGTCCAAGGGATAATGTAAACCTGAAGTGAAGTATCGGAATCTAAAACTGGACTCACAGGAGAGGTTCAAATCATAGAAAGTTAGAGTGTCAGTCCTTTTTACTTATGTCGGCATTGTGCCTTTTGTAGTAATTTCGGATGCAATTTCTGTGTTTTATCGTCAATAGGAAGGTCCAGGGGATACAGTAAATCGGAAGTGAAGCATCGGAATCTAAAAATGGGCTAACAGGAGAGGTTCAAATCATAGTAAGTTAGAGTGTCAATCCTCTTGTACTTAAGTCGGCATTGTGCCTTTTGAATGTAATTCCGATGCAATTTCTGTGTTTCATCGTCAATATGAAGGTCCAAGGTATACAGTAAACCTAAAGTGAAGCATCGGAATCTAAAACTGGACTCACAGGAGAGGTTCAAATCATAGAAAGTTAGAGTGTCAGTCCTTTTTACTTATGTCGGCATTGTGCCTTTTGTATTAATTTCGGATGCAATTTCAGTGTTTCATCGTCAATAAGAAGGTCCAAGGGATACAGTAAATCTGAAGTGAAGCATCGGAATCTAAAAATGGGCTCCCAGGAGAGGTTCAAATCATAGTAAGTTAGAGTGTCAATCCTCTTGTACTTAAGTCGGCATTGTGCCTTTTGAATGTAATTCTGATGCAATTTCTGTGTTTCATCGTCAATATGATGGTCCAAGGTATACAGTATCTCTAAAGTGAAGCATCGGAATCTAAAACTGGACTCACAGGTGAGGTTAAAATCGTAGTAATTTAGGGTGTCAGTCCACTTGTACTTAAGTCGGTTTTGTGCCTTTTTAATTTAATTCCGATGCAATTTCTGTGTTACATCGTCAATAAGAAAGTCAAGGGATACAGTAAACCAGAAGTGAAGTACCGGAATCTAAAACTGGACTCACAGGAGAGGTTCAAATCATAGAAAGTTAGAGTGTCAGTCCTCTAGTACTTAAGTCATCATTGTGCCTTTTGAATGTAATTCCGATGCAATTTCTGTGTTACATCGTCAATAAGAAGGTCCAAGGAATACAGTAAACCAGAAGTGAAGTACCGGAATCTAAAACTGGACTCACAGGAGAGGTTCAAATTATAGAAAGTTAGAGTGTCAGTCCTCTTGTACTTAACTCGGCATCGTGCCTTTTGTATTAAATTCGGATGCAATTTCTTTGTTTCATCGTCAATAAGAAAGTCTAAGGGATACAGTAAACCTGAAGTGAAGCATCGGAATCTAAAACTGGACTCACAGGAGATGTTCCAATCATAGAAAGTTAGAGTGACACTCCTCTTGTACTTAAGTCGTCATTGTGCCTTTTGAATTTATTTCTAAAGCAATTTCTGTGTTTCATCGGCAATAAGAAGGTCCAAGGGATACAGTAAACCTCAAGTGAAGCATCGTAATCTAAAACTGGACTCACAGGAGAGGTTAAAATCATAGGAAGTTAGAGTGTCAGTCCTCTTGTACTTAGGTCGGCATTGTGCCTTTTGTATTAAATTCGGATGCAATTTCTGTGTTTCATCGTCAATAAGGAGGTCCACGGGATACAGTGAATCTGAAGTGAATCATCGGAATCTAAAACTGGACTCACAGGAGAGGTTCAAATCCTAGAAAGTTAGAGTGTCAGTCCTCTTGTACTTAAGTCGGCCTTGTGCCTTTTGAATTTAATTCCGATGCAATTTGTGTGCCTCATCAATAATATGAAGGTCCATGGTATACAGTAAACCTGAAGTGAAGCATCGGAATCTCAAACTGGACTCACAGGAGAGTTTCAAATCATTGAAAGTTAGAGTGTCAGGCCTCTTGTTTTTAAGTCGGCATAGTGCCTTTTGTATTAAATTCGGATGCAATTTCTGTGTGTCATCGTCAATATGAAGGTCCATGGGATACAGTAAACCTGAAGTGATGCATCGGAATCTAAAAGTGGACTCACAGGAGAGGTTCAAATCATAGAAAGTTAGAGTGTCAGTCCATTTTACTTAAGTCGGCATTGTGCGTTTTGTATAAAATTCGGATGCAATTTCTGTGTTTCATCGTCAATAAGAAAGTCCAAGGTATACAGAGAACATGAAGTGAAGCATCGGAATCTAAAACTGGACTCACAGGAGAGGTTCAAATCATAGAAAGTTAGAGTGTCCGTCCCCTTGTACTTAAGTCGGCATTGTGCTTTTTGTATGATATTCGGATGCATTTTCTGTGTTTCATCGTCAATAAGAATATCTAAGGGATAATGTAAACCTGAAGTGAAGTATCGGAATCTAAAACTGGACTCACAGGAGAGGTTCAAATCATAGAAAGTTAGAGTGTCAGTCCTTTTTACTTATGTCGGCATTGTGCCTTTTGTAGTAATTTCGGATGCAATTTCTGTGTTTCATCGTCAATAGGAAGGTCCAAGGGATACAGTAAATCGGAAGTGAAGCATCGGAATCTAAAAATGGGCTCACAGGAGAGGTTCAAATCATAGTAAGTTAGAGTGTCAATCCTCTTGTACTTAAGTCGGCATTGTGCCTTTTGAATGTAATTCCGATGCAATTTCTGTGTTTCATCGTCAATATGAAGGTCCAAGGTATACAGTAAACCTAAAGTGAAGCATCGGAATCTAAAACTGCACTCACAGGAGAGGTTCAAATCATAGAAAGTTAGAGTGTCAGTCCTTTTTACTTATGTCGGCATTGTGCCTTTTGTATTAATTTCGGATGCAATTTCTGTGTTTCATCGTCAATAAGAAGGTCCAAGGGATACAGTAAATCTGAAGTGAAGCATCGGAATCTAAAAATGGGCTCCCAGGAGAGGTTCAAATCATAGTAAGTTAGAGTGTCAATCCTCTTGTACTTAAGTCGGCATTGTGCCTTTTGAATGTAATTCCGATGCAATTTCTGTGTTTCATCGTCAATATGATGGTCCAAGGTATACAGTAAACCTAAAGTGAAGCATCGGAATCTAAAACTGGACTCACAGGTGAGGTTAAAATCTTAGTAATTTAGGGTGTCAGTCCACTTGTACTTAAGTCGGTTTTGTGCCTTTTTAACCTAATTCCGATGCAATTTCTGTGTTACATCGTCAATAAGGAAGTCAAGGGATACAGTAAACCAGAAGTGAAGTACCGGAATCTAAAACTGGACTCACAGGAGAGGTTCAAATCACAGAAAGTTAGAGTGTCAGCCCTCTTGTACTTAAGTCGGCATTGTGCCTTTTGTATGAAATTCGGATGCAATTTCTTAGTTTCTTCGTCAATAAGAAAGTCCAAGGGATACAGTAAACCTGAAGTGAAGCATCGGAATCTAAAACTGGACTCACATGAGAGGTTCAAATCATAGAAAGTTAGAGTGTCAGTCCTCTTTACTTAAACCGGCATTGCTCCTTTTGTATTAATGTCGGATGCAATTTCTGTGTTTCATCGTCAAGAAGGAGGTCCAAGGGATACAGTAAATCTGAAGTGAAGCATCGGAATCTAAGAATGGGCTCCCAGGAGAGGTTCAAATCATAGAAAGTTAGAGTGTCAGTCCTCTAGTACTTAAGTCATCATTGTGCCTTTGGAATGTAATTCCGATGCAATTTCTGTGTTACATCGTCAATAAGAAGGTCCAAGGAATACAGTAACCCAGAAGTGAAGTACCGGAATCTAAAACCGGACTCACAGGAGAGGTTCCAATCATAGAAAGTTAGAGTGACACTCCTCTTGTACTTAAGTCGTCATTGTGCCTTTTGAATTTATTTCTAAAGCAATTTCTGTGTTTCATCGGCAATAAGAGGGTCCAAGGGATACAGTAAATCTCAAGTGAAGCATCGGAATCTAAAACTGGACTGAAAGGAGAGGTTCATATCATAGTAAGTTAGAGTGCCAGTCCTCTTGTACTTATGTCGGCATTGTGCCTTTTGAATTTAATTCCGATGCAATTTGTGTGCCTCATCAACAATATGAAGTTTCATGGTATACAGTAAACCTGAAGTGAAGCATCGGAATCTAAAACTGGACTCACAGGAGAGGTTCAAATCATAGAAAGTTAGATTGTCAGTCCTCTTGTACTTGAGTCAGCATTGTGCCTTTTTAATTAAATTTGGATGCAATTTCTGTGTTTCATCGTCAATAAGAAGGTCAAAGGTATACAGTAAACCTGAAGTGAAGCATCGGAATCTAAAACTGGAGTCACAGGAGAGGTTCAAATCATAGAAAGTGAGAGTGTCAGTCCTCTTGTACTTAAGTCAGCATTGTGCCTTTTTAATTAAATTCGGATGCAATTTCTGTGCTTCATCGGCAATAAGAAGGTCCAAGGGATATAGTAAACCTGAAGTGAAGCATTGGAATCTAAAACTGGACTCACAGGAGAGGTTCAAATCATAGAAAGTTAGTGTGTCAGTCCTCTTGTACTTAAGTCGGCATTGTGATTTTGAATGTAATTCCGATGCAATTTCTGTGTTTCATCGTCATTTAGAAGGTCCAAGGTATACAGTAAACCTGTAGTGAAGCATCGGAATCTAAAACTGGAATCACAGGAGAGGTTCAAATCATAGTAAGTTAGAGTTTTAGTCCTCTTGTACTTAAGTCGGGATTGTGCCCTTTGAATATAATTGTGATGCAATTTCTGTCTTTCATCGTCAATAAGAAGGTCCAAGGTCTACAGTAAACAAGATGTGAAGCATCGGAATCTAAAAGTGGACTCACAGGAGAGGTTCAAATCATAGAAAGTTAGAGTGTCAGTCATCTTGTACTTTAGTCGGCATCGTGCCCTTTGATTTTAATTCTGATGCAAATTCTGTGTTTCATCGTCAATGAGAATGTCCACGGTATACAGTAAACCTGAAGTGAAGTATCGGAATCTAAAACTGGACTTACAGGAGAGGTTCAAATCATAGAAAATTATAGTGTCTGTCCTCTCGTACTTAAGTCAGCATTGTGCATTTTTAATTAAATTCGGATGCAATTTCTGTGCTTCATCGTCAATAAGAAGGTCCAAGGGATATAGTAAACCTGAAGTGAAGCATCGGAATCTAAAACTGGACTCACAGGAGAGGTTCAAATCATAGAAAGTTAGAGTGTCAGTCCTCTTGTACTTAAGTTGGCATTGTGCGTTTTTTATTAAATTCGGCTGCAATTTCTGTGTTACACCGTCAATAAGAAGGTCCAAGGGTTACAGTAAACCTTAAGTGAAGCATCGGAATTTAAAACTGGACTCACAGGAGAGGTTCAAATCATACAAAGTTAGAGTGTCAGTCCTCTTGTACTTAAGTCGGCATTGTGCCTTTTGAATTTAATTCCGATGCAATGTCTGTGCTTCATCGTCAGTAAGAAGGTCCAAGGTACACAGTAAACCTGAAGTGAAGCATCGGAATCTAAAACTGGACTCACAGGAAAGGTTCAAATCATAGAAAGTTAGAGTGTCAGTCCTCTAGTACTTAAGTCGGCATTGTGCCTTTTGCATAAAATTCGGATGCAATTTCTGTGTTCCATCGTCAGTAAGAAGGTCCAAGGTATACAGTAAACCTGAAGTGAAGCATCGGAATCTAAAACTGGACTCACAGGAGAGGTTCAAATCATAGAAAGTAAGAGTGACAGTCCTCTTGTACTCAAGGTGGCATTGTGCCGTTTGTATTTAATTCCGATGCAATTTCTGTGTTTCATCGTCAATAAGAAGGTCCAAGGTAAACAGGAAACCTGAAGTGAAGCATCGGAATCTAAAACTGGACACACAGGAGGGGTTCAAATATTAGAAAGTGAGAGTGTCATTCCTCTTGTACTTAAGTCGGCATTGTGCCTCTTGTATTAAATTCGGATGCAATTTCTGTGTTTAATCGCAAATAAGAAGGTCCGAGGTATACAGTAAAGTTGAAGTGAAGCATCGGAATCTAAAACTGGACTCACATTAGAGGTTCAAATCATAGAAAGTTAGAGTGTCAGTCCTCTTGTACTTAAGTTGTCATTGTTCCTTTTGAATGTAATTCCGATGCATTTTCTGAGTTTCATTGTCAATAAGAAGGTCCAAGGTATACAGTAAACCTGAAGTGAAGCATCGGAATCTAAAACTGGACTCACAGGAAAGGTTCAAATCATAGTAAGTTAGAGTGTCAGTCCTATTGTACTTAAGTCGGCATTGTCCCTTTTGAATATAATTCCGATGCAATTTCTGTGTTTGAACGTCAATAAGAAGGTCCAAGGTATACAGTAAACCTGAAGTGAAGCATCGTAATCTAAAACTGGACTCACAAGAGAGGTTCAAACCATAGAAAGTTAGAGGGTCAGTCCACTTGTACTTAAGTCGGCATTGTTCCTTTTGTATTAAATTCGGATGCAATTTCTGTGTTTCATCGTCAATAAGAGGGACCAAGAAATACAGTAAACCTTAAGTGAAGCATCGGAATCTAAAACTGGACTCACAGGAGAGCTTCAAATCTGAGAAAGTGAAGGTGTAAGTCCTTTTGTAGTTAAGTCGGCATTGTACCTTTTGTATTAAATTCGGACACAATTTCTGTGTTTCACCGTCAATAAGAAGGTCCAAGGGATACAGTGAACCTGAAGTGAAGCATCGGAAACTAAAACTAAACTCACAGGAGTGGTTCAAATCATAGAAAGTTAGAGTGTCAGTCCTCTTGTACTTAAGTTGTCATTGTGCCTTTTGTATTAAATTCGGATGTAATTTCTGCGTTTCATCGTCAATAAGAAGGTCCAAGGTATACAGTAAACCTGAATTGAGGCATTGAAATCTAAAACTAAACACACAGGAGAGGTTCAAATCATAGAATGTTAGAGTGTCAGTCCTCTTGTTCTTAAGTCGGCATTCTGCCTTTTGTATAAAATTCGGATGCAATTTCTGTGTTTCATCGTCAATAAGAAGGTCCGAGGTATACAGTAAACCTGAAGTGAAGCATCGGAATCTAAAACTGGACTCACAGGAGAGGTTCAAATATTAGAAAGTGAGAGTGTCAGTCCTCTTGTACTTAAGTCGGCATTGTGCCTCTTGTATTAAATTCGGATGAATTTCTGTGTTTCATCGTCAATAAGAAGGTCCGAGGTATACAGTAAATCTGAAGTGAAGCATCGGAATCTGAAACTGGACTCACAGGAGAGGTTCAAATCATAGAAAGTTAGAGTGTCCGTCCTCCTCTACTTAAGTCAGCATTGTTCCTTTTTAATTAAATTCGGATGCAATTTCTGTGCTTCATCGTCAATAAGAAGGTCCAAGGGATATAGTAAACCTGAAGTTAAGCATCGGAATCTAAATCTGGACTCACAGGAGAGGTTCAAATCATAGAAAGTTAGAGGGTCAGTCCTCTTGTACTTAAGTCGGCATTGTGCCTTTTGAATGTAATTCCGATGCAATTTCTGTGTTTCATTGTCAATAAGAAGGTCCAAGGTATACAGTAAACCTGAAGTGAAGCATCGGAATCTAAAACTGGACTCACAGGAGAGGTTCAAATCATAGTAAGTTAGAGTGTCAGTCCTCTTGTACTTAAGTCGGTATTGTGCCTTCTGAATTTAATTCTGATGCAAATTCTGTGTTTCATCGTCAATAGGAAGGTCCAAGGGATACAGTAAACCTGAAGTGAAGCATCGGAATCTAAAACTGGACTCACAGGAGAGGTTTAAATCATAGAAAGTTACACTGTCAGTCCTCTTGTAATTAAGTCGGCATTGTGCCTTTTGTATTAATTTCGGATGCAATTTCTGTGTTTCATCGTCACTAAGAAGGTCCAAGGGATACCGTAAAATTGAAGTGAAGCGTCGTAATCTAAAACTGTAGTCACAGGAGATGTTCAAATCATAGAAAGATAGAGTGTCAGTCCTCTTGCACTTTGAGTCGGCATTGTGCGTTTAGAATTTAATTCCAATGCAATTTCTGTGCTTCATCGTCAATAAGAAGGTCCAAGGTATACAGTAAACCTGAAGAGAAGCATCGGAATCTGAAACTGGATCCACAAGAGAAGCTCAAATCATAGAAAGTTAGAGTGTCAGTGCTCTTGTACTTAAGTCGGGATTGTGCCTTTAGAATTTAATTCCGATTCAATTCCTGTGTTTCATCGTCAATAAGAAGGTCCAAGGTATACAGTAAACCTGAAGTGCAGCATCGGAATCTAAAACTGGACTCACAGGAGAGGTTCAAATATTAGAATGTGAGAGTGTCAGTCCTCTTGTACTTAAGTCGGCATTGTGCCTCTTGTATTAAATTTGGATGCAATTTCTGTGTTTCATCGTCAATAAGAAGGTCCAAGGGATACAGTAAACCTGAAGTGAAGCCTCGGAATTTAAAACTGGACTCACAGGAGAGGTTCAAATCATAGAAAGTTAGAGTGTCTGTCCTCTTGTACTTAAGTCGGCATTGTGCTTTTGTATTAAATTCGGATGCAATTTCTGTGTTTCACCGTCAATAAGAAAGTCCAAGGGAGACAGTAAACCTGAATTGAAGCATCGGAATCTAAAAGCGGATTCACAGGTGAGGTTCAAATCATATAAAGTTTGAGTGTCAGTCCTCTTGTACTTAAGTCGGCATTGTCCCTCTTGAATTTAATTCCGATGCAATTTCTGTGTTTGATCGTCAGTAAGAAGGTCCAAGGTATACAGTAAACCTGAAGTAAAGCATCGTAATCTAAAACTGGACTCACAGGAGAGCTTCAAATCATAGAAAGTTGTAGTGTCAGTCCACCTGTACTTAAGTCGGCATTGTGCCTTTTGTATTAAGTTCGGATGAAATTTCTGTGTTTCATCGTCAATAAGAAGGACCAAGAAATACAGTAAACCTTAAGTGAAGTATCGGAATCTAAAACTGGACTCACAGAAGAGGTTCAAATCTTAGAAAGTGAAGGTGTAAGTCGTCTTGTACTTAAGTCGGCATTGTGCCTTTTGTATTAAATTCGGATGCAATTTCTGTGTTTCATCGTCAATAAGAAGGTCCAAGGTATACAGTAAACCTGAATTGAAGCATAGGAATCTAAAACTAAACTCACAGGGAGGTTCAAATCATAGAAAGTTAGAATGTCAGTCCTCTTTTTCTTAAGTCGGCATTCTGCCTTTTGTATTAAATTCGGATGCAATTTCTGTGTTTCATCGTCAATAAGAAGGTCCAAGGTAAACAGGAAACCTGAAGTGAAGCTTCGGAATCTAAAACTGGACTCACAGGAGAGGTTCAAATATTAGAAAGTGAGAGTGTCAGTCCATTTGTACTTAAGTCGGCATTGTGCCTCTTGTATTGAATTTGGATGCAATTTCTGTGTTTAATCGTCAATAATAAACTCCAAGATACACAGTGAACCAGAAGTGAAGCATCGGAATCTAAAACTGGACTCACAGGAGAGGTTCAAATCATAGAAAGTTAGAGTGTCGGTCCTCTTGTACTTAAGTCGGCATTGTGCCTTTTGAATTAAATTCGGATGCAATTTCTGTGTTTCATCGTCAATAAGAATGTCCAAGGTATACAGTAAACCTGAAGTGAAGCATCGGAATCTAAAACTGGACTTACATGAGATATTCAAAGCATAGAAAGTTAGAGTGTCAGTCAACTTGTACTTTAGTTGGCATTGTGCCTTTTGAATTAAATTCCGATCCAATTTCTGTGTTTCATCGTCAATAAGAAGGTCCAAGGTATACAGTAAACCTGAAGAGAAGCATCGGAATCTAAAACTGGATCCACAGGAGAGGCTCAAATCATTGAAAAATAGACCGTCAGTGCTCTTGTATTTAAGTCGGCATTGTGCCTTTAGAATTTGATTCCGATGCAATTCCTGTGTTTCATCGTCAATAAGAAGGTCCAAGGTATACAGTAAACCTGAAGTGCAGCATCGGAATCTAAAACTGGACTCACAGGAGTGGTTCAAACCATAGAAAATTAGAGTGTCTATCCTCTCGTATTTAAGTCGGCATTGTGCGTTTTGTATTAAATTCGGCTGCAACATCTGGGTTACATCGTCAATAAGAAGGTCCAAGGGATACCGTAAACCTGAAGTGAAGCGTCGGAAATTAAAACTGGACTCACAGGAGAGGTTCAAATCATATAAAGTTAGAGTGTCAGTCCTCTTGTACTTAAGTCCCCATTGTCCCTCTTGAATTTAATTCCGATGCAATTTCTGTGTTTGATCGTCAATAAGAAGGTCCAAGGTATACAGTAAACCTGAAGTGAAGCATCGTAATCTAAAACTGGACTCACAGGAGAGGTTCAAATCATAGAAAGTTAGAGTGTCATTCCACTTGTACTTAAGTCGGCATTGTGCCTTTTGTATTAAATTTGGATGCAATTTCTGTGTTTCATCGTCAAAAAGAAGGTCCAAGGGATACAGTAAACCTGAAGTGAAGCACCGAATCTAAAACTGGACTCACAGGAGTGGTTCAACTCATAGGAAGTTAGAGTGTCAGTCCCTTTGTACTTAAGTTGGCATTGTGCCCTTTGTATCAAATTCGGATGCAATTTCTGTGTTTCATCGTCAATAAGAAGGTCCAAGGTAAACAGGAAACCTGAAGTGAAACTTCGGAATCTAAAACTGGACTCACAGGAGAGGTTCAAATATTAGAAAGTGAGAGTGTCAGTCCATTTGTACTTAAGTCGGCATTGTGGCTCTTGTATTGAATTTGGATGCAATTTCTGTGTTTAATCGTCAATAATAAACTCCAAGATACACAGTGAACCAGAAGTGAAGCATCGGAATCTAAAACTGGACTCACAGGAGAGGTTCAAATCATAGAAAGTTAGAGTGTCGGTCCTCTTGTACTTAAGTCGGCATTGTGCCTTTTGTATTAAGTTCGGATGCAATTTCTGTGTCTCATTGTCAATACGTAGGTCCAAGGGATACAATAAACCTGAGGTGAAACATCGGAATCTAAAACTGGAGTCACTGGAGAGGTTCAAATAATAGAAAGTGAGATTGTCAGTCTTCTAGTACCTAAGTGGGCATTGTGCCTTTTGTATTAAATTCGGTTGCAATTTCTCTGTTTCATTGTCAATAAGAAGGTCCAAGGTATACAAGAAACCTGAAGTGAATTACCAGAATCTAAAACTTGACTCACAGGAGAGGTTCAAATCATAGAAAGTTTGAGTGTCAGTCCTCTTGTACTTAAGTCAGCATTGTGCCTTTTGTATTATATTCGGATGCAATTTCTGTGTTTCATCGTCAATAAGAAGGTCCTAGGGATACAGTAAACCTGAAGTGAAGCATCGGAATCTAAAACTGGACTCACAGGAGAGGTTCAAATAATAGAAAGTGACGGTGTCAGTCCTCTTGTACTTATGTCGGCATTGTGCCTTTTGTATTAAGTTCGGATGCAATTTCTGTGTTTCATCGTCAATAAGAAGGTCCAACGGATACAGTGAACCTGAAGTGAAGCATCGGAATCTAAAACTGGACTCACAGCAGAGGATCAAATCATAGAAAGTTAGAGTGTCAGTTCTCTTGTACTTAAGTCGGCATTGTGCCTCTTGTGTTAAATTTCGATGCAATTTCTGTGTTTCATCGTCAATAAGAAGGTCCAAGGGATACAGTAAACATGAAGTGAGGCACGGAATCTAAAACTGGACTCACAGGAGAGGTTCAAATCATAGAAAGTAAGTGTGTCAGTCCTCTTGTACTTATGTCGTTATTGTGCCTCTTTATTAAATTCGGATGCAATTTCCGTGCTTCATCATCAATAAGAAGGTCCAAGGCATACAGTAAACGTGAAGTGAAGCATCGGAATCTAAAACTGGACTCACAGGAGACGTTCAAATCATAGAAAGTTAGAGTGTCAGTCCTCTTGTACTTAAGTCGGCATTGTGGCTTTTATATTAAATTCGGATGCAATTACTGTGTTTCATCGTCAATAAGAAGGTCCAAGGGATACAGTAAACCTGAAGTGAAACATCGGAATCTAAAACTGGACTCACTGGAGAGGGTCAAATAATAGAAAGTGAGAGTGTCAGTCCTCGTGTACTTAAGTCGGCATTGTGCCTTTTGTACTATAATCAGATGCAATTTCTGTATTTCATCGTCAATAAGAAGGACCAAGAAATACAGTAAACAATAAGTGATGCATCGGAATCTAAAACTGGACTCACAGGAGAGGTTCAAATCTTAGAATGTGAAGGTGTAAGTGATCTTGTACTTAAGTCGGCATTGTGCCTTTTGTATCTAATTCGGATGCAATATCTGTGTTTCATCGTCAATAAGAAGGTCCAAGGGATACAGTGAACCTGAAGTGAAGCATCGGAATCTAAAACTAAACTCATCGGAGAGGTTCAAATCATAGAAAGTGAGTGTGTCACTCCTCTTGTACTTAATTCGGCATTGTGCCTTTGGTATTAAATACGGATGCAGTATCTGTGTTTCATCGTCAATAAGAAGGTCCAAGGTATACAGTAAACCTGAAGTGAAGCATCGGAATCTAAAACTGGACGCACAGGAGATGTTCAAATCATAGAAAGTGAGAGTGTCAGTTCTCTTTCACTTAAGTCGGCATTGTGCCTCTAGTGTTAAATTTGGATGCAATTTCTGTGTTTCATCGTCAATAAGAAGGTCCAAGGGATACAGTAAACCTCGAGTGAGGCACGGAAACTAAAACTGGACTCACAGGAGAGGTTCAAATCATAGAAAGTAAGAGTGTCAGTCCTCTTGTACTTATGTCGGTATTGTGTTTCTTTATTAAATTCGGATGCAATTTCTGTGTTTCATCATCAGTAAGAAGGTCCAAGGTATACAGTAAACGTGAAGTGAAGCATCGGAATCGAAAACTGGACTCACAGGAGACGTTCAAATCATAGAAAGTTAGAGTGTCAGTCCTCTTTTACTTAAGTCATCATTGTGAATTTTGTATTAAATTCGGATGTAATTACTGCGTTTCATCGTCAATAAGAAGGTCCAAGGTATACAGTAAACCTGAATTGAAGCATCGGAATCTAAAAATAACTCACAGGAGAGGTTCAAATCATAGAAAGTTAGAGTGTCTGTCCTCTTGTTCTTAAGTCGGCATTCTGCCTTTTGTATTAAATTCGGATGCAATTTCTGTGTTTCATCGTCAATAAGAAGGTCCAAGGTAAACAGGAAACCTGAAGTGAAGCATCGGAATCTAAAACTGGACTCACAGGAGAGGTTCAAATATTAGAAATTGAGAGTGTCAGTCCTCTTGTACTTAAGTCGGCATTGTGCCTCTTGTATTAAATTTGGATGCAATTTCTGTGTTTCATCGTCGATAAGAAGGTCCAAGGGATACAGTAAACCTGAAGTGAAGCACGGAATCTAAAACTGGACTCACAGGATACGTTCAAATCATAGAAAGTGAGGGTGTCAGTCCTCTTGCACTTAAGTCGGCATTGTGCTTTTTGTATTAAATTCGGATGCAATTTCTGCGTTTCATCGTCAATAAGAAGGTCCAAGGTATACAGTAAACCTGAAGTGAAGCATCGGAATCTAAAACTGAACACACAGGAGAGGTTCAAATCGAAGAAAGTTAGAGTGTCAGACCTCATGTACTTAAGTCGGCATTGTTTTATTTGTATAAAATTAGGATCCAATTTCTGTGTTTCATCGTCAATAAGAAAGTCCAAGGTATACGGGTACCCTGAAGTGAAGCATCGGAATCTAAAACTGGACTCACAGGATACGTTCAAATCATAGAAAGTTAGAGTGTCAGTCCTCTTGTACTTAAGTCGGCATTGTGCTTCTTGTATTAAATTCGGATGCAATATCTGAGTTTCATCGTAATTAAGAGGGTCCAAGGTATACAGTAAACCTGAAGTGAAGCATCGGAATCTAAAACTGGACTCACAGGAGAGGTTCAAGTCATAGAAAGTAAGAGTGTCTGTCCTCTTGTACTTAAGTCGGCATTGTGCCTTTTATATTAAATTCGGATGCAATTTCTGTGTTTCATCGTCAATAAGAAGGTCCAAGGGATACAGTAAACCTGAAGTGAAACATCGGAATCTAAAACTGGACTCACAGGAGAATGTCAAATAATAGAAAGTGAGAGTGTCAGTCCTCTTCTACTTAAGTCGGCATTGTGCCTCTTGTATTAAATTTGGATGCAATTTCTGTGTTTCATCGTCAACAAGAAGGTCCAAGGGACATAGTAAACCTGAAGTGAAGCACGGAATCTAAAACTGGACTCAAAGGAGAGGTTCAAATCATAGAAAGTTAGTGTGTCAGTCCTCTTGTACTAAAGTCGGCATAGTGCTTTTTGTATTAAATTCGGATGCATTTTCTGTGTTTCATCGTCGATACGATGGTCCAAGTGATACAGTAAACCGGAAGTGAAGTATCGGAATCTAAAACTAGACTCTTAGGAGAGGTTCAAATCATAGAAAGTAAGAGTGTCAGTCCTCTTGTACTTAAGTCGGCATTGAGCTTTTTTATTAAATTCGGATGAAATATCTGTGTTTCATCGTCAATAAGAAGGTCCAAGGGATACAGTAAACCTGAAGTGAAGCATTGGAATCTACAACTGGACTCGCAGGAGAGGTTCTAATCATAGAAAGTGAGAGTGTCAGTCCTCTTGTACTTATGTGGCATTGTGCCTTTTGTATTAAATTCGGATGCAATTTCTGTGTTACATCGTCAGTATGAAGGTCCAGGGTATACAGAAAACCTGAAGTGAAGCATTGGAATCTAAAACTGGACTCACAGGAGACGTTCAAATCATAGAAATTTGGAGTGTCAGTCCTCTTGAACTTAATTCGGCATTGTGGTTTTTGTATTAAATTTGGATGCAATTTCTAAGTTTCATCGTCAATACGATGGTCCAAGGTATACAGTAAACCTGAAGTGAAGTAACGGAATCTAAAACTGGGCTCTTAGGAGAGGTTCAATTCATAGAATGTTAGAGTGTCAGTCCTCTTGTACTTAAGTCGGCATTGTGGCTTTTGAATTTAATTCCGATGCAATTTCTGTGTTTCATCGTCAATAAGAAGGTCCAAGGGATACAGTAAACCTGATGTGAAGCATCGGAATCTAAAACTGGACTCACAGGAGAGGTTCAAATCATAGAATTTTAGAGTGTCAGTCCTCTTGTGCTTCAGTCGGCATTGTGCCTATTGTATTATATTCGATTGCAATTTCTGTGTTTCATTGTCAATAAGAAGGTCCTAGGGATACAGTAAACCTGACGTGGAGCATCGGAATCTAAAACTCGACTCACAGGAGAGGTTCAAATCATAGAAATTTAGAGTGTCAGTCCTCTTGTCCTTAAATCGGCATTGTGCCTTTTGTATTAAGTTCGGATGCAATTTCTGTGTTTCAACGTCAATAAGAAGGTCCAAGGTATACAGTAAACCTGAAGTGAAGAATCGGAACCTAAAACTGGACTCGCAGGAGAGGTTCAAATCATAGAAAGTGAGAGTGTCCGTCCTCTTGTACTTAAGTCGGGATTGTGCCTTTTGAATTGAATTCGGATGCAATTTCTGTGTTTCATCGTCAATAAGGTGGTCCAAGGTATACGGGAAACCTGAAGTGAAGCATCGGAATCTAAAACTGGACCCACAGGAGAGGTTCAAATCATAGAAAGTTAGAGTTTCAGACCTAATGTACTTAAGTCGGCATTGTGCCTTTTGTATAAAATTGGGATCCAATTTTTGTGTTTCATCGTCAATAAGAAAGTCCAAGGTATACGGTAACCCTGAAGTGAAGCATCGGAATCTAGAACTGGACTCACAGGAGAGGTTCAAATCTTATAAAGTTAGAGTGTCAGTCCTCTTGTACTTAAGTCGTCATTGTGCCTTTTGAATTAAATTCGGATGCAATTTCGGTGTTTAGTCATCAATACGAAGGTCCAAGGGATACAGTAGACATGAAGTGAAGCATCGGAATCTATAACTGGACTCACAGGAGAGGTTCAAATCATAGAAAGGGAGAGTGTCAGTCCTCTTGTACTTAAGTCGGCATTGTGCCTTTTGTATTAAATTCGGATGCAATATCTGTGTTTCATCGTCAATAAGAAGGTCCAAGGTATACAGTAAACCTGAAGTGAAGCATCGGAATCTAAAACTGGACTCACAGGAGAGGTTCAAATCAT
This sequence comes from Schistocerca americana, assembly GCF_021461395.2. Lineage (NCBI taxonomy): Eukaryota > Metazoa > Arthropoda > Insecta > Orthoptera > Acrididae > Schistocerca > Schistocerca americana. The sequence goes on from NC_060122.1 coordinate 58,236,618, forward strand.
AGAACGTGAGAGTGTCAGTCCTCTTGTACTTAAGTCGGCATTGTGCCTCTTGTGTTAAATTTGGATGCAATTTCTGTGTTTCATCGTCAATAAGAAGGTCCAAGGGATACAGTAAACCTGAGGTGAGGCACGGAATCTAAAACTGGACTCACAGGAGAGGTTCAAATCATAGAAAGTAAGAGTGCCAGTCCTGTTGTACTTAAGTCGGTATTGTGCCTCTTTATTAAATTCGGATGCAATTTCTGTGTTTCATCATCAATAAGAAGGTCCAAGGTATACAGTAAACGTGAAGTGAAGCATCGGAATCTAAAACTGGACTCACAGGATACGTTCAAATCATAAAAAGTTTGAGTGTCAGTCCTCTTGTACTTAAGTCCGCATTGTGCTTTTTGTATTAAATTCGGATGCAATATTTGAGTTTCATCGTCAATAAGAAGGTCCAAGGTATACAGTAAACCTGAAGTGAAGCAGCGGAATCTAAAACTGGACTCGCAGGAGAGGTTCAAATCATAGAAAGTGAGAGTGTCCGACCTCTTGTACTTAAGTCGGCGTTGTGCCTTTTGTATTGAATTCGGATGCAATATCTGTGTTTCATCGTCAGTAAGAAGGTCCAAGGTATACAGGAATTCTTAAGTGAAGCTTCGGAATCTAAAACTGGACTCACAGGAGAGGTTCAAATCATAGAAAGTTAGAGTGTCAGTCCTCTTGTACTTAAGTCGGCATTGTGCCTTTAATATTAAATTCGGATGCAATTTCTGTGTTTCATCGTCAATAAGAAGGTCCAAAAGATACAGTAAACCTGAAGTGAAACATCGGAATCTAAAACTGGACTTACAGGAGAGAGTCAAATAATAGAAAGTGAGAGTGTCAGTCCACTTGTACTTAAGTCGGCATTGTGCCTTTTGTATTATAATCAGATGCAATTTCTGTGTTTCATCGTCAATAAGAAGGTCCAAGGTATACAGTAAATCTGAAGTGAAGCATCGGAATCAAAAACTGGACCCACCGGAGAGGTTCAAATCATAGAAAGTTAGAGTGTCAGTCCTCTTGTACTTAGGTCGGTATTGTTCTTTTCTACTAAATTCGGATGCAACTTCTGTGTTTCATCGTCAATAAGAAGGTCCAAGGGATACAGTAAACCTGAAGTGAAGCATCGGAATCTAAAACTGTACTCACAGGAGAGGTTCAAATCATAGAAAGTTATAGTGTCAGTGCTCTTGTACTTATGTCGGCATTGTGCCTTTTGTATTAAATTCGGATGCAATTTCTGTGTTTCATCGTCAAAAAGAAGGTCCAAGGTATACAATAAACCTGAAGTGAAGCATCGGAATCTAAACCTGGACTCACAGGAGAGGTTCAAATCATAGAAACGTAGAGTGTCAGTCCTCTTGTACTTAAGTGGCATTGTGCCTTTTGTATTAAATTCGGATGCAATTTCTGTGTTTCATCATCAATAAGAAGGTCCAAAGTATACAGGAAACCTGAAGTGATGCATCGGAATCTAAAGCTGGACTCACAGGAGACGTTCAAATCATAGAAAGTTAGAGGGTGAGTATTCTTGAACTTAAGTCGGCATTGTGCATTTTGTATTAAATACGGATTCAAATTTCAGTGTTTCATCGTCGATACGATGGTCCAAGTGATACAGTAAACCGGAAGTGAAGTATCGGAATCTAAAACTAGACTCTTAGGAGAGGTTCAAATCATAGAAAGTAAAAGTGTCAGTCCTCGTGTTCTTAAGTCGGCATTGTGCCTTTTGTATTAAATACGGATGCAGTATCTGTGTTTCATCGTCAATAAGAAGGTCCAAGGTATACAGTAAACCTGAAGTGAAGCAACGGAATCTAAAACTGGACTCACAGGAGATGTTCAAATCATAGAAACTGAGAGTGTCAGTTCTCTTGTACTTATGTCGGCATTGTGCCTCTAGTGTTAAATTTGGATGCAATTTCTGTGTTTCATCGTCAATAAGAGGGTCCAAGGTATACAGTAAACGTGAAGTGAAGCATCGGAATCGAAAATTGGACTCACAGGAGACGTTCAAATCATAGAAAGTTAGAGTGTCAGTCCTCTTTTACGTAAGTCGTCATTGTGAATTTTGTATTATATTCGGATGTAATTTCTGCGTTTCATCGTCAATAAAAAGGTCCAAGGTATACAGTAAACCTGATTTGAAGCATCGGAATCTAAAACTAAACTCACAGGAGAGGTTCAAATCACAGAAAGTTAGAGTGTCTGTCCTCTTGTTCTTAAGTCGGCATTCTGCCTTTTGTATTAAATTCGGATGCAATTTCTGTGTTTCATCGTCAATAAGAAGGTCCAAGGTAAACAGGAAACCTGAAGTGAAGCATCGGAATCTAAAACTGGACTCACAGGAGAGGTTTAAATATTAGAAATTGAGAGTGTCAGTCCTCTTGTACTTAAGTCGGCATTGTGCCTCTTGTATTAAATTTGGATGCAATTTCTGTGTTTCATCGTCAATAAGATGGTCCAAGGGATACAGTAAACCTGAAGTGAAGCACGGAATCTACAACTGGACTCACAGGAGAGGTTCAACTCATAGAAAGTTAGAGAGTCAGTCCTCTTGTACTTATGTTGGCATTGTGCCCTTTGTATCAAATTCGGATGCAATTTCGGTGTTTTATCATCAATAAGAAGGTCCAACGTATACAGTAAACGTGAAGTGAAGCACGGAATCTAAAACTGGACTCACAGGAGAGGTTCAAATCATAGAAAGTTAGAGTGTTAGTCCTCTAGTACTTAAGTCGGCATTGTGCCTTTTGTATTAAATTCGGGTGCAATTTCTGTGTTTCATCATCAATAAGAAGGTCCAAGGTATACAGTAAGCGTGTAGTGAAGCATCGGAATCTAAAACTGGACTCACAGGAAACGTTCAAATCATATAAAGTTAGAGTGTCAGTCCTCTTGTACTTAAGTCGGCATTGTGCCTTTTGTATTAAGTTCGGATGCAATTTCTGTGTCTCATTGTCAATACGAAGTTCCAAGGGATACTGTAAACCTGAGGTGAAACATCGGAATCTAAAAGTGGAGTCACTGGAGAGGTTCAAATAATAGAAAGTGAGATTGTCAGTCCTCTTGTACTTAAGTAGGCATTGTGCCTTTTGTATTAAATTCGGTTGCAATTTCTGTGTTTCATTGTCATTAAGAAGGTCCAAGGTATACAAGAAACCTGAAGTGAAGCACCGGAATCTAAAACTGGACTCACAGGAGAGGTTCAAATCATAGAAAGTGAGGGTGTCAGTCCTCTTGCACTTAAGTCGGCATTGTGCTTTTTGTATTAAATTCGGATGCAATTTCTGCGTTTCATCGTCAATAAGAAGGTCCAAGGTATACAGTAAACCTGAAGTGAAGCATCGGAATCTAAAACTGAACACACAGGAGAGGTTCAAATCGAAGAAAGTTAGAGTGTCAGACCTCATGTACTTAAGTCGGCATTGTTTTATTTGTATAAAATTAGGATCCAATTTCTGTGATTCATCGTCAATAAGAAAGTCCAAGGTATACGGGTACCCTGAAGTGAAGCATCGGAATCTAAAACTGGACTGACAGGAGAGGTACAAATCTTAGAAAGTTAGAGTGTCAGTCCTCTAGTACTTAAGTCGGCATTGTGCCTTTTGAATTAAATTCGGATGCAATTTCGGTGTTTAATCGTCAATACGAAGGTCCAAGGGATACAGTAAACCTGAAGTGAAGCATCGGAATCTAAAACTGGACTCACAGGAGAGGTTCAAGTCATAGAAAGTGAGAGTGTCTGTCCTCTTGTACTTAAGTCGGCATTGTGCCTTTTGTATTAAATTCGGATGCAATATCTGTGTTTCATCGTCAATAAGAAGGTCCAAGGTATACAGTAAACCTGAAGTGAAGCATCGGAATCTAAAACTGGACTCACAGGAGAGGTTCAAGTCATAGAAAGTGAGAGTGTCAGTCCTCTTGTACTTAAGTCGGCATTGTGCCTCATGTGTTAAATTTGGATGCAATTTCTGTGTTTCATCGTCAATAAGAAGGTCCAAGGGATACAGTAAACCTGAAGTGAAGCATCGGAATCAAAAACTGGACCCACCGGAGAGGTTCAAATCATAGTAAGTTAGAGTGTCAGTCCTCTTGTACTTAGGTCGGTATTGTTCCTTTTGTACTAAATTCGGATGCAACATCTGTGTTTCATCGTCAATAAGAAGGTCCAAGGGATACAGTAAACCTGAAGTGAAGCATCGGAATCTAAAACTGGACTCACAGGAGAGGTTCAAATCATAGCAAGTGAGAGTGTCAGTCCTCTTGTACTTAAGTCAGGTTAGTGCCTCTTGTATTAAATTTGGATGCAATTTCTGTGTTTCATCGTCAACAAGAAGGTCCAAGGGACACAGTAAACCTGAAGTGAAGCACGGAATCTAAAACTGGACTCAAAGGAGAGGTTCAAATCATAGAAAGTTAGAGTGTCAGTCCTCTTGTACTAAAGTCGGCATAGTGCCTTTTGTATTAAATTCGGATGCATTTTCTGTGTTTCATCGTCGATACGATGGTCCAAGTGATACAGTAAACCGGAAGTGAAGTATCGGAATCTAAAACTAGACTCTTAGGAGATATTCAAATCATAGAAAGTAAGAGTGTCAGTCCTCTAGTACTTAAGTCGGCATTGAGCTTTTTTATTAAATTCGGATGAAATATCTGTGTTTCATCGTCAATAAGAAGGTCCAAGGGATACAGTAAACCTGAAGTGAAGCATTGGAATCTACAACTGGACTCGCAGGAGAGGTTCTAATCATAGAAAGTGAGAGTGTCAATCCTCTTGTACTTATGTGGCATTGTGCCTTTTGTATTAAATTCGGATGCAATTTCGGTGTTTAATCGTCAATACGAAGGCCCAAGGGATACAGTAAACCTGAAGTGAAGCATCGGAATCTAAAACTGGACTCACAGGAGAGGTTCAAATCATAGAAAGGGAGAGTGTCAGTCCTCTTGTACTTAAGTCGGCATTGTGCCTTTTGTATTAAATTCGGATGCAATATCTGTGTTTCATCGTCAATAAGAAGGTCCAAGGTATACAGTAAACCTGAAGTGAAGCATCGGAATCTAAAACTGGACTCACAGGAGAGGTTCAAATCATAGAATTTTTGAGTGTCAGTCCTCTTGTGCTTAAGTCGACATTGTGCCTATTGTATTACATTCGATTGCAATTTCTGTGTTTCATCGTCAATAAGAAGGTCCTAGGGATACAGTAAACCTGACGTGGAGCATCGGAATCTAAAACTCGACTCACAGGAGAGGTTCAAATCATAGAAATTTAGAGTGTCAGTCCTCTTGTCCTTAAATCGGCATTGTGCCTTTTGTATTAAGTTCGGATGCAATTTCTGTGTTTCAACGTCAATAAGAAGGTCCAAGGTATACAGTAAACCTGAAGTGAAGAATCGGAACCTAAAACTGGACTCGCAGGAGAGGTTGAAATCATAGAAAGTGAGAGTGTCCGTCCTCTTGTACTTAAGTCGGGATTGTGCCTTTTGATTTGAATTCGGATGCAATTTCTGTGTTTCATCGTCAATAAGGTGGTCCAAGGTATACGGGAAACCTGAAGTGAAGCATCGGAATCTAAAACTGGACCCACAGGAGAGGTTCAAATCATAGAAAGTTAGAGTGTCAGACCTAATGTACTTAAGTCGGCATTGTGCTTTAGTATAAAATTAGGATCCAATTTTTGTGTTTCATCGTCAATAAGGAAGTCCAAGGTATACGGTAACCCTGAAGTGAAGCATCGGAATCTAGAACTGGACTCACAGGAGAGGTTCAAATCTTATAAAGTTAGAGTGTCAGTCCTCTTGTACTTAAGTCGGCATTGTGCCTTTTGAATTAAATTCGGATGCAATTTCGGTGTTTAATCGTCAATACGAAGGCCCAAGGGATACAGTAAACCTGAAGTGAAGCATCGGAATCTAAAACTGGACTCACAGGAGAGGTTCAAATCATAGAAAGGGAGAGTGTCAGTCCTCTTGTACTTAAGTCGGCATTGTGCCTTTTGTATTAAATTCGGATGCAATATCTGTGTTTCATCGTCAATAAGAAGGTCCATGGTATACAGTAAACCTGAAGTGAAGCATCGGAATCTAAAACTGGACTCACAGGAGAGGTTCAAATCATAGAACGTGAGAGTGTCAGTCCTCTTGTACTTAAGTCGGCATTGTGCCTCTTGTGTTAAATTTGGATGCAATTTCTGTGTTTCATCGACAATAAGAAGGTCCAAGGGATACAGTAAACCTGAAGTGAGGCACGGAATCTAAAACTGGACTCACAGGAGAGGTTCAAATCATAGAAAGTGAGAGTGTCCGACCTCCTGTACTTAAGTCGGCGTTGTGCCTTTTGTATTGAATTCGGATGCAATATCTGTGTTTCATCGTCAGTAAGAAGGTCCAAGGTATACAGGAATTCTTAAGTGAAGCTTCGGAATCTAAAACTGGACTCACAGGAGAGGTTCAAATCATAGAACGTGAGAGTGTCAGTCCTCTTGTACTTAAGTCGGCATTGTGCCTCTTGTGTTAAATTTGGATGCAATTTCTGTGTTTCATCATCAATAAGAAGGTCCAAAGGAAACAGTAACCCTGAAGTGAAACATCGGAATCTAAAACTGGACTCACAGGAGAGGGTCAATTAATAGAAAGTGAGAGTGTCAGTCCACTTGTACTTAAGTCGGCATTGTGCCTTTTGTATTATAATCAGATGCAATTTCTGTGTTTCATCGTCAATAAGCAGGTCCAAGGTATACAGTAAATCGGAAGTGAAGCATCGGAATCAAAAACTGGACCCACCGGAGAGGTTCAAATCATAGAAAGTTTGAGTGTCAGTCCTCTTGTACTTAGGTCGGTATTGTACTTTTGTACTAAATTCGGATGCAACTTCTGTGTTTCATCGTCAATAAGAAGGTCCAAGGGATATAGTAAAACTGAAGTGAAGCATCGGAATCTAAAGCTCGACTCACAGGAGAGGTTCAAATCAAAGAAAGTTAGAGTGTCAGTCCTCTTGTCCTTATATCGGCATTGTGCCTTTTGTATTAAATTCGGATGCAATTTCAGTGTTTCATCGTCGATACGATGGTCCAAGTGATACAGTAAACCGGAAGTGAAGTATCGGAATCTAAAACTAGACTCTTAGGAGAGGTTCAAATCATAGAAAGTAAGAGTGTCAGTCCTCGTGTTCTTAAGTCGGCATTGAGCTTTTGTATTAAATTCGGATGACATATCTGTGTTTCATCGTCAATAAGAAGGTCCAAGGGATACAGTAAACCTGAAGTGAAGCATCGGAATCTACAACTGGTCTCGCAGGAGAGGTTCAAATCATAGAAAGTGAGAGTGTCAGTCCTCTTGTACTTATGTGGCATTGTGCCTTTTGTATTAAATTCGGATGCAATTTCTGTGTTACATCGTCAGTATGAAGGTCCAAGGTATACAGGAAGACTGAAGTGAAGCATCGGAATATAAAACTGGACTCACAGGAGACGTTCAAATCATAGAAACTTAGAGTGTCAGTCCTCTTGTGCTTAAGTCGGCATTGTGCCTTTGGTATTATATTCGATTGCAATTTCTGTGTTTCATCGTCAATAAGAAGGTCCTAGGGATACAGTAAACCTGACGTGGAGCATCGGAATCTAAAACTCGACTCACAGGAGAGGTTCAAATCATAGAAAGTTAGAGTGTCAGTCCTCTTGTCCTTAAATCGGCATTGTGCCTTTTGTATTAACTTCGGATGCAATTTCTGTGTTTCATCGTCAATAAGAAGGTCCACGGTATACAGGAAATCTTAAGTGAAGCATCGGAATTTAAAACTGGGCTCACCGGAGAGGTTCAAATCAAAGAAAGTTGGAGTGACAGTCCTCTTGTACTTAAGACGGCATTGTGCCTTTTGTATTAAATTCGGATGCAATTTCTGTGTTTCATCGTCAATAAGAAGGTCCAAGGTATACAGTAAACCTGAAGTGAAGCAACGGAATCTAAAACTGGACTCACAGGAGATGTTCAAATCATAGAAACTGAGAGTGTCAGTTCTCTTGTACTTATGTCGGCATTGTGCCTCTAGTGTTAAATTTGGATGCAATTTCTGTGTTTCATCGTCAATAAGAGGGTCCAAGGTATACAGTAAACGTGAAGTGAAGCATCGGAATCGAAAATTGGACTCACAGGAGACGTTCAAATCATAGAAAGTTAGAGTGTCAGTCCTCTTTTACGTAAGTCGTCATTGTGAATTTTGTATTATATTCGGATGTAATTTCTGCGTTTCATCGTCAATAAAAAGGTCCAAGGTATACAGTAAACCTGATTTGAAGCATCGGAATCTAAAACTAAACTCACAGGAGAGGTTCAAATCACAGAAAGTTAGAGTGTCTGTCCTCTTGTTCTTAAGTCGGCATTCTGCCTTTTGTATTAAATTCGGATGCAATTTCTGTGTTTCATCGTCAATAAGAAGGTCCAAGGTAAACAGGAAACCTGAAGTGAAGCATCGGAATCTAAAACTGGACTCACAGGAGAGGTTTAAATATTAGAAATTGAGAGTGTCAGTCCTCTTGTACTTAAGTCGGCATTGTGCCTCTTGTATTACATTTGGATGCAATTTCTGTGTTTCATCGTCAATAAGATGGTCCAAGGGATACAGTAAACCTGAAGTGAAGCACGGAATCTACAACTGGACTCACAGGAGAGGTTCAACTCATAGAAAGTTAGAGAGTCAGTCCTCTTGTACTTATGTTGGCATTGTGCCCTTTGTATCAAATTCGGATGCAATTTCGGTGTTTTATCATCAATAAGAAGGTCCAACGTATACAGTAAACGTGAAGTGAAGCACGGAATCTAAAACTGGACTCACAGGAGAGGTTCAAATCATAGAAAGTTAGAGTGTTAGTCCTCTAGTACTTAAGTCGGCATTGTGCCTTTTGTATTAAATTCGGGTGCAATTTCTGTGTTTCATCATCAATAAGAAGGTCCAAGGTATACAGTTAGCGTGTAGTGAAGCATCGGAATCTAAAACTGGACTCACAGGAAACGTTCAAATCATATAAAGTTAGAGTGTCAGTCCTCTTGTACTTAAGTCGGCATTGTGCCTTTTGTATTAAGTTCGGATGCAATTTCTGTGTCTCATTGTCAATACAAAGTTCCAAGGGATACTGTAAACCTGAGGTGAAACATCGGAATCTAAAAGTGGAGTCACTGGAGAGGTTCAAATAATAGAAAGTGAGATTGTCAGTCCTCTTGTACTTAAGTGGGCATTGTGCCTTTTGTATTAAATTCGGTTGCAATTTCTGTGTTTCATTGTCATTAAGAAGGTCCAAGGTATACAAGAAACCTGAAGTGAAGCACCGGAATCTAAAACTGGACTCACAGGAGAGGTTCAAATCATAGAAAGTGAGGGTGTCAGTCCTCTTGCACTTAAGTCGGCATTGTGCTTTTTGTATTAAATTCGGATGCAATTTCTGCGTTTCATCGTCAATAAGAAGGTCCAAGGTATACAGTAAACCTGAAGTGAAGCATCGGAATCTAAAACTGAACACACAGGAGAGGTTCAAATCGAAGAAAGTTAGAGTGTCAGACCTCATGCACTTAAGTCGGCATTGTTTTATTTGTATAAAATTAGGATCCAATTTCTGTGATTCATCGTCAATAAGAAAGTCCAAGGTATACGGGTACCCTGAAGTGAAGCATCGGAATCTAAAACTGGACTGACAGGAGAGGTACAAATCTCAGAAAGTTAGAGTGTCAGTCCTCTAGTACTTAAGTCGGCATTGTGCCTTTTGAATTAAATTCGGATGCAATTTCGGTGTTTAATCGTCAATACGAAGGTCCAAGGGATACAGTAAACCTGAAGTGAAGCATCGGAATCTAAAACTGGACTCACAGGAGAGGTTCAAGTCATAGAAAGTGAGAGTGTCTGTCCTCTTGTACTTAAGTCGGCATTGTGCCTTTTGTATTAAATTCGGATGCAATATCTGTGTTTCATCGTCAATAAGAGGGTCCAAGGTATACAGTAAAGCTGAAGTGAAGCATCGGAATCTAAAACTGGACTCACAGGAGAGGTTCATGTCATAGAAAGTGAGAGTGTCAGTCCTCTTGTACTTAAGTCGGCATTGTGCCTCATGTGTTAAATTTGGATGCAATTTCTGTGTTTCATCGTCAATAAGAAGGTCCAAGGGATACAGTAAACCTGAAGTGAAGCATCGGAATCAAAAACTGGACCCACCGGAGAGGTTCAAATCATAGTAAGTTAGAGTGTCAGTCCTCTTGTACTTAGGTCGGTATTGTTCCTTTTGTACTAAATTCGGATGCAACATCTGTGTTTCATCGTCAATAAGAAGGTCCAAGGGATACAGTAAACCTGAAGTGAAGCATCGGAATCTAAAACTGGACTCACAGGAGAGGTTCAAATCATAGCAAGTGAGAGTGTCAGTCCTCTTGTACTTAAGTCAGGTTAGTGCCTCTTGTATTAAATTTGGATGCAATTTCTGTGTTTCATCGTCAACAAGAAGGTCCAAGGGACACAGTAAACCTGAAGTGAAGCACGGAATCTAAAACTGGACTCAAAGGAGAGGTTCAAATCATAGAAAGTTAGAGTGTCAGTCCTCTTGTACTAAAGTCGGCATAGTGCCTTTTGTATTAAATTCGGATGCATTTTCTGTGTTTCATCGTCGATACGATGGTCCAAGTGATACAGTAAACTGGAAGTGAAGTATCGGAATCTAAAACTAGACTCTTAGGAGATATTCAAATCATAGAAAGTAAGAGTGTCAGTCCTCTAGTACTTAAGCCGGCATTGAGCTTTTTTATTAAATTCGGATGAAATATCTGTGTTTCATCGTCAATAAGAAGGTCCAAGGGATACAGTAAACCTGAAGTGAAGCATTTAAATCTACAACTGGACTCGCAGGAGAGGTTCTAATCATAGAAAGTGAGAGTGTCAATCCTCTTGTACTTATGTGGCATTGTGCCTTTTGTATTAAATTCGGATGCAATTTCGGTGTTTAATCGTCAATACGAAGGCCCAAGGGATACAGTAAACCTGAAGTGAAGCATCGGAATCTAAAACTGGACTCACAGGAGAGGTTCAAATCATAGAAAGGGAGAGTGTCAGTCCTCTTGTACTTAAGTCGGCATTGTGCCTTTTGTATTAAATTCGGATGCAATATCTGTGTTTCATCGTCAATAAGAAGGTCCAAGGTATACAGTAAACCTGAAGTGAAGCATCGGAATCTAAAACTGGACTCACAGGAGAGGTTCAAATCATAGAATTTTTGAGTGTCAGTCCTCTTGTGCTTAAGTCGACATTGTGCCTATTGTATTACATTCGATTGCAATTTCTGTGTTTCATCGTCAATGAGAAGGTCCTAGGGATACAGTAAACCTGACGTGGAGCATCGGAATCTAAAACTCGACTCACAGGAGAGGTTCAAATCATAGAAATTTAGAGTGTCAGTCCTCTTGTCCTTAAATCGGCATTGTGCCTTTTGTATTAAGTTCGGATGCAATTTCTGTGTTTCAACGTCAATAAGAAGGTCCAAGGTATACAGTAAACCTGAAGTGAAGAATCGGAACCTAAAACTGGACTCGCAGGAGAGGTTGAAATCATAGAAAGTGAGAGTGTCCGTCCTCTTGTACTTAAGTCGGGATTGTGCCTTTTGATTTGAATTCGGATGCAATTTCTGTGTTTCATCGTCAATAAGGTGGTCCAAGGTATACGGGAAACCTGAAGTGAAGCATCGGAATCTAAAACTGGACCCACAGGAGAGGTTCAAATCATAGAAAGTTAGAGTGTCAGACCTAATGTACTTAAGTCGGCATTGTGCTTTAGTATAAAATTAGGATCCAATTTTTGTGTTTCATCGTCAATAAGGAAGTCCAAGGTATACGGTAACCCTGAAGTGAAGCATCGGAATCTAGAACTGGACTCACAGGAGAGGTTCAAATCTTATAAAGTTAGAGTGTCAGTCCTCTTGTACTTAAGTCGGCATTGTGCCTTTTGAATTAAATTCGGATGCAATTTCGGTGTTTAATCGTCAATACGAAGGCCCAAGGGATACAGTAAACCTGAAGTGAAGCATCGGAATCTAAAACTGGACTCACAGGAGAGGTTCAAATCATAGAAAGGGAGAGTGTCAGTCCTCTTGTACTTAAGTCGGCATTGTGCCTTTTGTATTAAATTCGGATGCAATATCTGTGTTTCATCGTCAATAAGAAGGTCCATGGTATACAGTAAACCTGAAGTGAAGCATCGGAATCTAAAACTGGACTCACAGGAGAGGTTCAAATCATAGAACGTGAGAGTGTCAGTCCTCTTGTACTTAAGTCGGCATTGTATCTCTTGTGTTAAATTTGGATGCAATTTCTGTGTTTCATCGACAATAAGAAGGTCCAAGGGATACAGTAAACCTGAAGTGAGGCACGGAATCTAAAACTGGACTCACAGGAGAGGTTCAAATCATAGAAAGTGAGAGTGTCCGACCTCTTGTTCTTAAGTCGGCGTTGTGCCTTTTGTATTGAATTCGGATGCAATATCTGTGTTTCATCGTCAGTAAGAAGGTCCAAGGTATACAGGAATTCTTAAGTGAAGCTTCGGAATCTAAAACTGGACTCACAGGAGAGGTTCAAATCATAGAACGTGAGAGTGTCAGTCCTCTTGTACTTAAGTCGGCATTGTGCCTCTTGTGTTAAATTTGGATGCAATTTCTGTGTTTCATCATCAATAAGAAGGTCCAAAGGATACAGTAAACCTGAAGTGAAACATCGGAATCTAAAACTGGACTCACAGGAGAGGGTCAATTAATAGAAAGTGAGAGTGTCAGTCCACTTGTACTTAAGTCGGCATTGTGCCTTTTGTATTATAATCAGATGCAATTTCTGTGTTTCATCGTCAATAAGCAGGTCCAAGGTATACAGTAAATCGGAAGTGAAGCATCGGAATCAAAAACTGGACCCACCGGAGAGGTTCAAATCATAGAAAGTTAGAGTGTCAGTCCTCTTGTACTTAGGTCCGTATTGTACTTTTGTACTAAATTCGGATGCAACTTCTGTGTTTCATCGTCAATAAGAAGGTCCAAGGGATATAGTAAAACTGAAGTGAAGCATCGGAATCTAAAGCTCGACTCACAGGAGAGGTTCAAATCAAAGAAAGTTAGAGTGTCAGTCCTCTTGTCCTTATATCGGCATTGTGCCTTTTGTATTAAATTCGGATGCAATTTCAGTGTTTCATCGTCGATACGATGGTCCAAGTGATACAGTAAACCGGAAGTGAAGTATCGGAATCTAAAACTAGACTCTTAGGAGAGGTTCAAATCATAGAAAGTAAGAGTGTCAGTCCTCGTGTTCTTAAGTCGGCATTGAGCTTTTGTATTAAATTCGGATGACATATCTGTGTTTCATCGTCAATAAGAAGGTCCAAGGGATACAGTAAACCTGAAGTGAAGCATCGGAATCTACAACTGGTCTCGCAGGAGAGGTTCAAATCATAGAAAGTGAGAGTGTCAGTCCTCTTGTACTTATGTGGCATTGTGCCTTTTGTATTAAATTCGGATGCAATTTCTGTGTTACATCGTCAGTATGAAGGTCCAAGGTATACAGGAAGACTGAAGTGAAGCATCGGAATATAAAACTGGACTCACAGGAGACGTTCAAATCATAGAAACTTAGAGTGTCAGTCCTCTTGTGCTTAAGTCGGCATTGTGCCTTTGGTATTATATTCGATTGCAATTTCTGTGTTTCATCGTCAATAAGAAGGTCCTAGGGATACAGTAAACCTGACGTGGAGCATCGGAATCTAAAACTCGACTCACAGGAGAGGTTCAAATCATAGAAAGTTAGAGTGTCAGTCCTCTTGCCCTTAAATCGGCATTGTGCCTTTTGTATTAACTTCGGATGCAATTTCTGTGTTTCATCGTCAATAAGAAGGTCCACGGTATACAGGAAATCTTAAGTGAAGCATCGGAATTTAAAACTGGGCTCACCGGAGAGGTTCAAATCAAAGAAAGTTGGAGTGACAGTCCTCTTGTACTTAAGACGGCATTGTGCCTTTTGTATTAAATTCGGATGCAATTTCTGTGTTTCATCGTCAATAAGTAGGTCCTAGGGATACAGTAAACCTGAAGTGAAGCATCGGAATCTAAAACTGTACTCACAGGAGAGGTTCAAATCATAGAAAGTTAGAGTGCCTGTCCTCTTGTACTTAAGTCGGCATTGTGCTTTTTGAATTTAATTCCGATGCAATGTCTGTGTTCCATCGTTAATAAGAAGGTCCTAGGGATACAGTAAACCTGACGTGGAGCATCGGAATCTAAAACTCGACTCACAGGAGAGGTTCAAATCATAGAAAGGTAGAGTGTCAGTCCTCTTGTCCTTAAATCGGCATTGTGCCTTTTGTATTAAATTCGGATGCAATTTCTGTGTTTCATCGTCAATAAGAAGGTCCACAGTGTACAGGAAATCTTAAGTGAAGCATCGGAATTTAAAACTGGGCTCACCGGAGAGGTTCAAATCAAAGAAAGTTGGAGTGTCAGCCCTCTTGTACTTAAGACGGCATTGTGCCGTTTGAGTTAAATTCCGATGCAATTTCTGTGTTTCATCGTCAATATGAAGGTCCAAGGTATACATTAAACCTGAAGTGATGCATCGGAATATAAAACTGGACACACAGGGCAGGTTCAAATCGAAGACAGTTAGAGTGTCAGTTCTGTTGTACATAAGCCGGCATTGTGCCATTTGTATTAAATTCGGATGCAATTTCTGTGTTTCATCGTCAATAAGTAGGTCCTAGGGATATAGTAAAACTGAAGTGAAGCATCGGAATCCAAAACTGGACTCACAGGAAAGGTTCAAATCATAGTAAGTTAGAGTGTCAGTCCACTTGTACTTAAGTCGGCATTGTGCCTTTTGTATTAAATTCGTATGCAATTTCTGTGTTTCATCGTCAATAAGATCGTCCAAAGGATACTGTAAACCTGAAGTGAAGATTGGGAATCTAAAACTGGACTCACAGGAGAGGTTCAAATCATACAAAGTTAGAGTGCCTGTCCTCATGTACTTAAGTCGGCATTGTGCTTTTTGAATTTAATTCCGATGCAATGTCTGTGTTCCATCGTTAATAAGAAGGTCCTAGGGATACAGTAAACCTGACGTGGAGCATCGGAATCTAAAACTCGACTCACAGGAGAGGTTCAAATCATAGAAAGTGAGAGTGTCAGTCCTCTTGTACTTAAGTCGGCATTGTGCCTCTTGTATTAAATTTGGATGCAATTTCTGTGTTTCATCGTCAGTAAGAAAGTCCAAGGAATACAGTAAACCTGAAGTGAAGCACGGAATCTAAAACTGGACTCAAAGGAGAGGTTAAAATCATAGAAAATTAGAGTGTCAGTCCTCTTGTACTTAAGTCGGCATTGTGCATTTTGTATTATATTCGGATGAAATATCTGTGTTTCATCGTCAATAAGAAGGTCCTAGGGATACAGAAAAACCTCAAGTGAAGCATCGGAATCTAAAACTGGACTCACAGGCGAGGTTCAAATTATAAAAAGTTAGAGTGTCAGTCCTCTTGTACATATGTCGGCATTGTGACTTTTGAATTTAATTCCAATGCAATGTCTGTGCTTCATCGTCAAGATGATGGTCCAAGGGTTACAGTAAACCTGAAGTGAAGCATCGGAAACTAAAACTGGACTCACAGGAGCGGTTCAAATCATAGAAAGTTATAGTGTCAGTGCTCATGTACTTAAGTCGGCTTTGTGCCTTTTGTATTAAATTCCGATGCAATTTCTGTGTTTCATCGTCAATACGAAGGTCCAAGGTATACAGTAAACCTGAAGTGATGCATCGGAATCTAAAACTGGACTCACAGGAGATGTTCAAATCATAGAAAGTTAGAGTGTCAGTCCTCTTGTACTTAAGTAGCATAGTACCTTTTGTATTAAATTCAGATGCAATTTCTGTGTTTCCTCATCAATAAGAAGGTCCAAGGTATACTGGAAACCCGAAGTGAAGCATCGGAATCGAAAACTGGACTGACAGGAGACGTTCAAATCATAGAAAGTTAGGGTGTCAGTCCTCTTGAACTTAAGTCGGCATTGTGCTTTTTGTATTAAATTCGGATGCAATTTCTGTGTTTCATCGTCAATACGTAGGTCCTAGGGATACAGTAAACGTGAAGTGAAGCATCGGAATCTAAACCTGGACCCTTGGGAGAGGTTCAAATCATAGTAAGTTAGAGTGTCAGTCCTCTTATACTTAAGTCGGCATTGTGATTTGTATTAAATTCGGATTAATTTTCTGTGTTTCATCGTCAATAAGAAGGTCAAAGGGATACAGTAAACCTGAAGTGAAGCATCGGAATCTAAAACTGGACTCACAGGAGAGGTTCAAATCATAGAAAGTGAGAGTTTCAGTCCTCTTGTACTTAAGTCGGCATTGTGCCTCTTGTATTAAATTCGGATGTAATTTCTGTGTTTCATCGTGAATAAGAAGGTCCAGGTGATACAGTAAACCTGAAGTGAAGCACGGAATTTAAAACTGGACTCACAGGAGAGGTTCAAATCATAGAAAGTTAGAGTGTCCGTCCTCTTGTACTTAAGTCAGCTTTGTGCCTTTTGAATTTAATTCCGATGCAATTTCTGTGTTTCATCGTCAATAAGAAGGTCCAAGGTATACAGTAAACCTGAAGTGAAGCATCAGAATCCAAAACTGGACTCACAGGAGAGGTTCAAACAATAGAAAGTTAGAGTGTCAGTCCTCTTGGACTTAAGTCGGCATTGTGTCTTTTGTATTAAATTCGGTTGCAAATTTTGTGTTTCATCGTCAATATGAAGGTCCAAGGTATTCAGTAAACCTGAAGTGAAGCATTGGAATATAAACCTGGACACACAGGTGAGGTTCAAATCATAGAAAGTTTTAGTGTCAGTCCTCTTGTACTTATATCAGCATTGTGCCTTTTGTATGTAATTCGGATGCAATTTCTGCGTTTCATCGTCAATAAGTAAGTCCAAGGGATACTGTAAACCTGAAGTGAAGCTTCGGAATCTAAAACTGGACTCACAGGAGAGGTTCAAAACATAGAAAGTTAGAGTGCCAGTCCTCTTGTACTTAAGTCGGCATTGTGCTTTTTGAATTGAATACCGATGCAATTTCTGTGTCTCATCGTCAATAAGAATGTGCAAGGGATACACTAAACCTGATGTGAAGCATCGGAATCTAAAACTGGACTCACAGGAGAGGTTCAAATCATAGAAAGTTAGAGTGTCAGTCCTCTTGCACTTAAGTCGGCATTGTGCCTTTTGTATTTAATTCGGATGCAATTTCTTTGTTTCAACGTCAATAAGAAAGTCCAAGGGATACAGAAATCCTGAAGTGGAGCATCGAAATCTAAACTGGACACACAGGAGAGGTTCAAATCATAGAAAGTGAGAGTGTCAGTCCTCTTGTACTTAAGTGGGCATTGTGCCTTTTGTATTTATTTCGGATGCAATTTCTGTGTTTCATCATCAAAAAGAAGGTCCAAGGTATACAGGAAATCTGACGTGACGCATCGGAATCTAAAACTGGACTCACAGGAGACGTTCAAATCATAAAAAGTTAGAGTGTCAGTACTCTTGTACTTAGGTCGGTATTGTACTTTTGTACTAAATTCGGATGCAACTTCTGTGTTTCATCGTCAATAAGAAGGTCCAAGGGATATAGTAAAACTGAAGTGAAGCATCGGAATATAAAGCTCGACTCACAGGAGAGGTTCAAATCAAAGAAAGTTAGAGTGTCAGTCCTCTTGTCCTTATATCGGCATTGTGCCTTTTGTATTAAATTCGGATGCAATTTCAGTGTTTCATCGTCGATACGATGGTCCAAGTGATACAGTAAACCGGAAGTGAAGTATCGGAATCTAAAACTAGACTCTTAGGAGAGGTTCAAATCATAGAAAGTAAGAGTGTCAGTCCTCGTGTTCTTAAGTCGGCATTGAGCTTTTGTATTAAATTCGGATGACATATCTGTGTTTCATCGTCAATAAGAAGGTCCAAGGGATACAGTAAACCTGAAGTGAAGCATCGGAATCTACAACTGGTCTCGCAGGAGAGGTTCAAATCATAGAAAGTGAGAGTGTCAGTCCTCTTGTACTTATGTGGCATTGTGCCTCTTGTGTTAAATTTGGATGCAATTTCTGTGTTTCATCGACAATAAGAAGGTCCAAGGGATACAGTAAACCTGAAGTGAGGCACGGAATCTAAACTGGACTCACAGGAGAGGTTCAAATCATAGAAAGTGAGAGTGTCCGACCTCTTGTACTTAAGTCGGCGTTGTGCCTTTTGTATTGAATTCGGATGCAATATCTGTGTTTCATCGTCAGTAAGAAGGTCCAAGGTATACAGGAATTCTTAAGTAAGCTTCGGAATCTAAAACTGGACTCACAGGAGAGGTTCAAATCATAGAACGTGAGAGTGTCAGTCCTCTTGTACTTAAGTCGGCATTGTGCCTCTTGTGTTAAATTTGGATGCAATTTCTGTGTTTCATCATCAATAAGAAGGTCCAAAGGATACAGTAAACCTGAAGTGAAACATCGGAATCTAAAACTGGACTCACAGGAGAGGGTCAATTAATAGAAAGTGAGAGTGTCAGTCCACTTGTACTTAAGTCGGCATTGTGCCTTTTGTATTATAATCAGATGCAATTTCTGTGTTTCATCGTCAATAAGCAGGTCCAAGGTATACAGTAAATCGGAAGTGAAGCATCGGAATCAAAAACTGGACCCACCGGAGAGGTTCAAATCATAGAAAGTTAGAGTGTCAGTCCTCTTGTACTTAGGTCGGTATTGTACTTTTGTACTAAATTCGGATGCAACTTCTGTGTTTCATCGTCAATAAGAAGGTCCAAGGGATATAGTAAAACTGAAGTGAAGCATCGGAATCTAAAGCTCGACTCACAGGAGAGGTTCAAATCAAAGAAAGTTAGAGTGTCAGTCCTCTTGTCCTTATATCGGCATTGTGCCTTTTGTATTAAATTCGGATGCAATTTCAGTGTTTCATCGTCGATACGATGGTCCAAGTGATACAGTAAACCGGAAGTGAAGTATCGGAATCTAAAACTAGACTCTTAGGAGAGGTTCAAATCATAGAAAGTAAGAGTGTCAGTCCTCGTGTTCTTAAGTCGGCATTGAGCTTTTGTATTAAATTCGGATGACATATCTGTGTTTCATCGTCAATAAGAAGGTCCAAGGGATACAGTAAACCTGAAGTGAAGCATCGGAATCTACAACTGGTCTCGCAGGAGAGGTTCAAAT
The DNA here is from genome assembly GCF_021461395.2 of Schistocerca americana. Lineage (NCBI taxonomy): Eukaryota > Metazoa > Arthropoda > Insecta > Orthoptera > Acrididae > Schistocerca > Schistocerca americana. Next base: position 58,255,902 of record NC_060122.1, read on the forward strand.
CATAGAAAGTGAGAGTGTCAGTCCTCTTGTACTTATGTGGCATTGTGCCTTTTGTATTAAATTCGGATGCAATTTCTGTGTTACATCGTCAGTATGAAGGTCCAAGGTATACAGGAAGACTGAAGTGAAGCATCGGAATATAAAACTGGACTCACAGGAGACGTTCAAATCATAGAAACTTAGAGTGTCAGTCCTCTTGTGCTTAAGTCGGCATTGTGCCTTTGGTATTATATTCGATTGCAATTTCTGTGTTTCATCGTCAATAAGAAGGTCCTAGGGATACAGTAAACCTGACGTGGAGCATCGGAATCTAAAACTCGACTCACAGGAGAGGTTCAAATCATAGAAAGTTAGAGTGTCAGTCCTCTTGTCCTTAAATCGGCATTGTGCCTTTTGTATTAACTTCGGATGCAATTTCTGTGTTTCATCGTCAATAAGAAGGTCCACGGTATACAGGAAATCTTAAGTGAAGCATCGGAATTTAAAACTGGGCTCACCGGAGAGGTTCAAATCAAAGAAAGTTGGAGTGACAGTCCTCTTGTACTTAAGACGGCATTGTGCCTTTTGTATTAAATTCGGATGCAATTTCTGTGTTTCATCGTCAATAAGTGGGTCCTAGGGATACAGTAAACCTGAAGTGAAGCATCGGAATCTAAAACTGTACTCACAGGAGAGGTTCAAATCATAGAAAGTTAGAGTGCCTGTCCTCTTGTACTTAAGTCGGCATTGTGCTTTTTGAATTTAATTCCGATGCAATGTCTGTGTTCCATCGTTAATAAGAAGGTCCTAGGGATACAGTAAACCTGACGTGGAGCATCGGAATCTAAAACTCGAATCACAGGAGAGGTTCAAATCATAGAAAGTGAGAGTGTCAGTCCTCTTGTACTTAAGTCGGCATTGTGCCTCTTGTATTAAATTTGGATGCAATTTCTGTGTTTCATCGTCAGTAAGAAAGTCCAAGGAATACAGTAAACCTGAAGTGAAGCACGGAATCTAAAACTGGACTCAAAGGAGAGGTTAAAATCATAGAAAATTAGAGTGTCAGTCCTCTTGTACTTAAGTCGGCATTGTGCATTTTGTATTATATTCGGATGAAATATCTGTGTTTCATCGTCAATAAGAAGGTCCTAGGGATACAGAAAAACCTCAAGTGAAGCATCGGAATCTAAAACTGGACTCACAGGCGAGGTTCAAATTATAAAAAGTTAGAGTGTCAGTCCTCTTGTACATATGTCGGCATTGTGACTTTTGAATTTAATTCCAATGCAATGTCTGTGCTTCATCGTCAAGATGATGGTCCAAGGGTTACAGTAAACCTGAAGTGAAGCATCGGAAACTAAAACTGGACTCACAGGAGCGGTTCAAATCATAGAAAGTTATAGTGTCAGTGCTCATGTACTTAAGTCGGCTTTGTGCCTTTTGTATTAAATTCCGATGCAATTTCTGTGTTTCATCGTCAATACGAAGGTCCAAGGTATACAGTAAACCTGAAGTGATGCATCGGAATCTAAAACTGGACTCACAGGAGATGTTCAAATCATAGAAAGTTAGGGTGTCAGTCCTCTTGAACTTAAGTCGGCATTGTGGTTTTTGTATTAAATTCGGAAGCAATTTCTGTGTTTCATCGTCAATACGTAGGTCCTAGGGATACAGTAAACGTGAAGTGAAGCATCGGAATCTAAACCTGGACCCTTGGGAGAGGTTCAAATCATAGTAAGTTAGAGTGTCAGTCCTCTTATACTTAAGTCGGCATTGTGATTTGTATTAAATTCGGATTAATTTTCTGTGTTTCATCGTCAATAAGAAGGTCAAAGGGATACAGTAAACCTGAAGTGAAGCATCGGAATCTAAAACTGGACTCACAGGAGAGGTTCAAATCATAGAAAGTGAGAGTTTCAGTCCTCTTGTACTTAAGTCGGCATTGTGCCTCTTGTATTAAATTCGGATGTAATTTCTGTGTTTCATCGTGAATAAGAAGGTCCAGGTGATACAGTAAACCTGAAGTGAAGCACGGAATTTAAAACTGGACTCACAGGAGAGGTTCAAATCATAGAAAGTTAGAGTGTCCGTCCTCTTGTACTTAAGTCAGCTTTGTGCCTTTTGAATTTAATTCCGATGCAATTTCTGTGTTTCATCGTCAATAAGAAGGTCCAAGGTATACAGTAAACCTGAAGTGAAGCATCAGAATCCAAAACTGGACTCACAGGAGAGGTTCAAACAATAGAAAGTTAGAGTGTCAGTCCTCTTGGACTTAAGTCGGCATTGTGTCTTTTGTATTAAATTCGGTTGCAAATTTTGTGTTTCATCGTCAATATGAAGGTCCAAGGTATTCAGTAAACCTGAAGTGAAGCATTGGAATATAAACCTGGACACACAGGTGAGGTTCAGATCATAGAAAGTTTTAGTGTCAGTCCTCTTGTACTTATATCAGCATTGTGCCTTTTGTATGTAATTCGGATGCAATTTCTGTGTTTCATCGTCAATAAGTAAGTCCAAGGGATACTGTAAACCTGAAGTGAAGTTTCGGAATCTAAAACTGGACTCACAGGAGAGGTTCAAAACATAGAAAGTTAGAGTGCCAGTCCTCTTGTACTTAAGTCGGCATTGTGCTTTTTGAATTTAATACCGATGCAATTTCTGTGTCTCATCGTCAATAAGAATGTGCAAGGGATACACTAAACCTGATGTGAAGCATCGGAATCTAAAACTGGACTCACAGGAGAGGTTCAAATCATAGAAAGTTAGAGTGTCAGTCCTCTTGCACTTAAGTCGGCATTGTGCCTTTTGTATTTAATTCGGATGCAATTTCTTTGTTTCAACGTCAATAAGAAAGTCCAAGGGATACAGAAATCCTGAAGTGGAGCATCGAAATCTAAACTGGACACACAGGAGAGGTTCAAATCATAGAAAGTGAGAGTGTCAGTCCTCTTGTACTTAAGTGGGCATTGTGCCTTTTGTATTTATTTCGGATGCAATTTCTGTGTTTCATCATCAAAAAGAAGGTCCAAGGTATACAGGAAATCTGACGTGACGCATCGGAATCTAAAACTGGACTCACAGGAGACGTTCAAATCATAAAAAGTTAGAGTGTCAGTACTCTTGAACTTAAGTCGGCATTGTGCTTTTTTTATTACATTCGGATGCAATTTCTGTGTTTCATCGTCAATACGATGGTCCAAGGGATACAGTAAACCTGAATTGAACATCGGAATCTAAAACTGGACTCTTAGGAGAGGTTCAGATCATAGAAAGTTAGAGTGTCAGTCCTCTTGTACTTAAGTCGGCATTGTGCTTTTGTATTAAATTCGGATGAAATTTCTGTGTTTCATCGTCAACAAGAAGGTCCAAAGGATACAGTAAACCTGAAGTGAAGCATTGGAATCTAAAACTAGACTCACAGGAGAGGTTCAAATGATAGAAAGTGAGAGTGTCAGTCCTCTTGTACTTTAGTCGGCATTTTGCCTCTTGTATTAAATCCGGATGCAATTTCTGTGTTTCATCGTCAATAAGAAGGTTCAAGGGATACAGTAAACCTGAAGTGAAGCACGGAGTTTAAAACTGGACTCACAGGAGAGGTAAAATTCATAGAAAGTTAGAGTGTCAGTCCTCTTATTCTTAAGTCGGCATTATGCCTTTTGTATTAAATTCGAATGCAATTTCTGTGTTTCATCATCAATAAGAAGGCCCAAGGTATACAGTAAACCTGAAGTGAAGCATCGTAATTTACGACTGGACTCACAGGAGAGGTTCAAACCATAGAAAGTTAGAGTGTCAGTCCTCTTGTACTTAATTCGGCATTATGCCTTTTGTATTAAATTCGGATGCAGGTTCTGTGTTTCATCGTCAATAAGAAGGTCCAAGGTATACAGTAAACCTGAAGTGAAGCATCGTATTCTAAAACTGGCCTCACATTAGAGGTTCAAATCATAGAAAGTGTGAGTGTCCGTCCTCTTGTACTTAAGTTGGCATTGTGCCTTTTGATTTGAATTCGGATGCAATTTCTGCGTTTCATCGTCAATAAGAAGGTCCAAGGTATACAGGAAACCTGAAGTGAAGCATGGGAATCTAAAACCCGACTCACAATAGAGGTTCAAATCATAGAAAGTTAGAGTGTCAGTCCTCTTGTACTTAAGTCGGCATTGTGCCTTTTGTACTAAATTCGGATGCAATTTCTGTGTTTCATCGTCAATAAGAAGGTCCAAGGTATACAGGAAACCTGAAGTGTAGCATCGTAATCTAAAACTGGGCTCTCCGGAGAGGTTCAAATCATAGAAAGTTGGAGTGTCAGTAGTCTTGTACTTAAGTCGGCATTGTGATTTTTGAATTTCATTCAGATGCAATTTCTGTGTTTCATCGTTAAAAAGAAGGTCCAAGGGATACACTAAACCTAATGTAAAGCATCGGAATCTAAAACTGGACTCACAGGAGAGGTTCAAATCGTAGAAAGTTAGAGTGTCAGTCCTCTTGTACTCAAGTCGGCATTGTGCCTTTTGTATTAAATTCGGATGCAATTTCTTTGTTTCATCGTCAATAAGAAAGTCCAAGGGATACAGAAAACCTGAAGTGAAGCATCGGAATTTAAAACCGGAGTCACAGGAGAGGTTCACATCATAGAAAGTTAGAGTATCAGTCCTCTTGTACTTAAGTCGGCATTGACCCTTTTGAATTTAATTCCGATGCAATTTCTGTGTTTCATCGTCAATCAGAAGGTCCAAGGGATACACTAAACCTGATGGGAAGCATCGGAATCTAAAACCGGACTCACAGGAGAGGTTCAAATCATAGACAGTTAGAGTGTCAGTCCTCTTGTGCTTAAGTCGGCATTGTGACTTTTGTATTAAATTCGGATGCAATTTCTGTGTTTCATCGTCAATAAGAAGGTCCACAGTGTACAGGAAATCTTAAGTGAAGCATCGGAATTTAAAACTGGGCTCACCGGAGAGGTTCAAATCAAAGAAAGTTGGAGTGTCAGCCCTCTTGTACTTAAGACGGCATTGTGCCGTTTGAGTTAAATTCCGATGCAATTTCTGTGTTTCATCGTCAATATGAAGGTCCAAGGTATACATTAAACCTGAAGTGATGCATCGGAATATAAAACTGGACACACAGGGCAGGTTCAAATCGAAGACAGTTAGAGTGTCAGTTCTGTTGTACATAAGCCGGCATTGTGCCATTTGTATTAAATTCGGATGCAATTTCTGTGTTTCATCGTCAATAAGTAGGTCCTAGGGATATAGTAAAACTGAAGTGAAGCATCGGAATCCAAAACTGGACTCACAGGAAAGGTTCAAATCATAGTAAGTTAGAGTGTCAGTCCACTTGTACTTAAGTCGGCATTGTGCCTTTTGTATTAAATTCGTATGCAATTTCTGTGTTTCATCGTCAATAAGATCGTCCAAAGGATACTGTAAACCTGAAGTGAAGATTGGGAATCTAAAACTGGACTCACAGGAGAGGTTCAAATCATACAAAGTTAGAGTGCCTGTCCTCATGTACTTAAGTCGGCATTGTGCTTTTTGAATTTAATTCCGATGCAATGTCTGTGTTCCATCGTTAATAAGAAGGTCCTAGGGATACAATAAACCTGACGTGGAGCATCGGAATCTAAAACTCGACTCACAGGAGAGGTTCAAATCATAGAAAGTGAGAGTGTCAGTCCTCTTGTACTTAAGTCGGCATTGTGCCTCTTGTATTAAATTTGGATGCAATTTCTGTGTTTCATCGTCAGTAAGAAAGTCCAAGGAATACAGTAAACCTGAAGTGAAGCACGGAATCTAAAACTGGACTCAAAGGAGAGGTTAAAATCATAGAAAATTAGAGTGTCAGTCCTCTTGTACTTAAGTCGGCATTGTGCATTTTGTATTATATTCGGATGAAATATCTGTGTTTCATCGTCAATAAGAAGGTCCTAGGGATACAGAAAAACCTCAAGTGAAGCATCGGAATCTAAAACTGGACTCACAGGCGAGGTTCAAATTATAAAAAGTTAGAGTGTCAGTCCTCTTGTACATATGTCGGCATTGTGACTTTTGAATTTAATTCCAATGCAATGTCTGTGCTTCATCGTCAAGATGATGGTCCAAGGGTTACAGTAAACCTGAAGTGAAGCATCGGAAACTAAAACTGGACTCACAGGAGCGGTTCAAATCATAGAAAGTTATAGTGTCAGTGCTCATGTACTTAAGTCGGCTTTGTGCCTTTTGTATTAAATTCCGATGCAATTTCTGTGTTTCATCGTCAATACGAAGGTCCAAGGTATACAGTAAACCTGAAGTGATGCATCGGAATCTAAAACTGGACTCACAGGAGATGTTCAAATCATAGAAAGTTAGAGTGTCAGTCCTCTTGTACTTAAGTAGCATAGTACCTTTTGTATTAAATTCAGATGCAATTTCTGTGTTTCCTCATCAATAAGAAGGTCCAAGGTATACAGGAAACCCGAAGTGAAGCATCGGAATCGAAAACTGGACTGACAGGAGACGTTCAAATCATAGAAAGTTAGGGTGTCAGTCCTCTTGAACTTAAGTCGGCATTGTGCTTTTTGTATTAAATTCGGATGCAATTTCTGTGTTTCATCGTCAATACGTAGGTCCTAGGGATACAGTAAACGTGAAGTGAAGCATCGGAATCTAAACCTGGACCCTTGGGAGAGGTTCAAATCATAGTAAGTTAGAGTGTCAGTCCTCTTATACTTAAGTCGGCATTGTGATTTGTATTAAATTCGGATTAATTTTCTGTGTTTCATCGTCAATAAGAAGGTCAAAGGGATACAGTAAACCTGAAGTGAAGCATCGGAATCTAAAACTGGACTCACAGGAGAGGTTCAAATCATAGAAAGTGAGAGTTTCAGTCCTCTTGTACTTAAGTCGGCATTGTGCCTCTTGTATTAAATTCGGATGTAATTTCTGTGTTTCATCGTGAATAAGAAGGTCCAGGTGATACAGTAAACCTGAAGTGAAGCACGGAATTTAAAACTGGACTCACAGGAGAGGTTCAAATCATAGAAAGTTAGAGTGTCCGTCCTCTTGTACTTAAGTCAGCTTTGTGCCTTTTGAATTTAATTCCGATGCAATTTCTGTGTTTCATCGTCAATAAGAAGGTCCAAGGTATACAGTAAACCTGAAGTGAAGCATCAGAATCCAAAACTGGACTCACAGGAGAGGTTCAAACAATAGAAAGTTAGAGTGTCAGTCCTCTTGGACTTAAGTCGGCATTGTGTCTTTTGTATTAAATTCGGTTGCAAATTTTGTGTTTCATCGTCAATATGAAGGTCCAAGGTATTCAGTAAACCTGAAGTGAAGCATTGGAATATAAACCTGGACACACAGGTGAGGTTCAAATCATAGAAAGTTTTAGTGTCAGTCCTCTTGTACTTATATCAGCATTGTGCCTTTTGTATGTAATTCGGATGCAATTTCTGTGTTTCATCGTCAATAAGTAAGTCCAAGGGATACTGTAAACCTGAAGTGAAGCTTCGGAATCTAAAACTGGACTCACAGGAGAGGTTCAAAACATAGAAAGTTAGAGTGCCAGTCCTCTTGTACTTAAGTCGGCATTGTGCTTTTTGAATTTAATACCGATGCAATTTCTGTGTCTCATCGTCAATAAGAATGTGCAAGGGATACACTAAACCTGATGTGAAGCATCGGAATCTAAAACTGGACTCACAGGAGACGTTCAAATCATAGAAAGTTAGAGTGTCAGTCCTCTTGCACTTAAGTCGGCATTGTGCCTTTTGTATTTAATTCGGATGCAATTTCTTTGTTTCAACGTCAATAAGAAAGTCCAAGGGATACAGAAATCCTGAAGTGGAGCATCGAAATCTAAACTGGACACACAGGAGAGGTTCAAATCATAGAAAGTGAGAGTGTCAGTCCTCTTGTACTTAAGTGGGCATTGTGCCTTTTGTATTTATTTCGGATGCAATTTCTGTGTTTCATCATCAAAAAGAAGGTCCAAGGTATACAGGAAATCTGACGTGACGCATCGGAATCTAAAACTGGACTCACAGGAGACGTTCAAATCATAAAAAGTTAGAGTGTCAGTACTCTTGAACTTAAGTCGGCATTGTGCTTTTTTTATTACATTCGGATGCAATTTCTGTGTTTCATCGTCAATACGATGGTCCAAGGGATACAGTAAACCTGAATTGAACATCGGAATCTAAAACTGGACTCTTAGGAGAGGTTCAGATCATAGAAAGTTAGAGTGTCAGTCCTCTTGTACTTAAGTCGGCATTGTGCTTTTGTATTAAATTCGGATGAAATTTCTGTGTTTCATCGTCAACAAGAAGGTCCAAAGGATACAGTAAACCTGAAGTGAAGCATTGGAATCTAAAACTAGACTCACAGGAGAGGTTCAAATGATAGAAAGTGAGAGTGTCAGTCCTCTTGTACTTTAGTCGGCATTTTGCCTCTTGTATTAAATCCGGATGCAATTTCTGTGTTTCATCGTCAATAAGAAGGTTCAAGGGATACAGTAAACCTGAAGTGAAGCACGGAGTTTAAAACTGGACTCACAGGAGAGGTAAAATTCATAGAAATTTAGAGTGTCAGTCCTCTTATTCTTAAGTCGGCATTATGCCTTTTGTATTAAATTCGAATGCAATTTCTGTGTTTCATCATCAATAAGAAGGCCCAAGGTATACAGTAAACCTGAAGTGAAGCATCGTAATTTACGACTGGACTCACAGGAGAGGTTCAAACCATAGAAAGTTAGAGTGTCAGTCCTCTTGTACTTAATTCGGCATTATGCCTTTTGTATTAAATTCGGATGCAGGTTCTGTGTTTCATCGTCAATAAGAAGGTCCAAGGTATACAGTAAACCTGAAGTGAAGCATCGTATTCTAAAACTGGCCTCACATTAGAGGTTCAAATCATAGAAAGTGTGAGTGTCCGTCCTCTTGTACTTAAGTTGGCATTGTGCCTTTTGATTTGAATTCGGATGCAATTTCTGCGTTTCATCGTCAATAAGAAGGTCCAAGGTATACAGGAAACCTGAAGTGAAGCATGGGAATCTAAAACCGGACTCACAATAGAGGTTCAAATCATAGAAAGTTAGAGTGTCAGTCCTCTTGTACTTAAGTCGGCATTGTGCCTTTTGTACTAAATTCGGATGCAATTTCTGTGTTTCATCGTCAATAAGAAGGTCCAAGGTATACAGGAAACCTGAAGTGTAGCATCGTAATCTAAAACTGGGCTCTCCGGAGAGGTTCAAATCATAGAAAGTTGGAGTGTCAGTAGTCTTGTACTTAAGTCGGCATTGTGATTTTTGAATTTCATTCAGATGCAATTTCTGTGTTTCATCGTTAAAAAGAAGGTCCAAGGGATACACTAAACCTAATGTAAAGCATCGGAATCTAAAACTGGACTCACAGGAGAGGTTCAAATCGTAGAAAGTTAGAGTGTCAGTCCTCTTGTACTCAAGTCGGCATTGTGCCTTTTGTATTAAATTCGGATGCAATTTCTTTGTTTCATCGTCAATAAGAAAGTCCAAGGGATACAGAAAACCTGAAGTGAAGCATCGGAATTTAAAACCGGAGTCACAGGAGAGGTTCACATCATAGAAAGTTAGAGTATCAGTCCTCTTGTACTTAAGTCGGCATTGACCATTTTGAATTTAATTCCGATGCAATTTCTGTGTTTCATCGTCAATCAGAAGGTCCAAGGGATACACTAAACCTGATGGGAAGCATCGGAATCTAAAACCGGACTCAGAGGAGAGGTTCAAATCATAGACAGTTAGAGTGTCAGTCCTCTTGTGCTTAAGTCGGCATTGTGACTTTTGTATTAAATTCGGATGCAATTTCTGTGTTTCATCCTCAATACCAAGGTCCAAGGTATACAGCAAACCTGAAGTGAAGCATCGTAATCTAAAACTGGACTCACAGTAGAGGTTCAAGTCATAGAAAGTTAGAGTGTCAGTACTCTTGTACTTAAGTCGGCATTGTGCCTTTTGTATTAAATTCGGAAGCAATTTCTGTGTTTCATCGTCAATAAGAAGGTCCAAGGGATACTGTAAACCTGAAGTGAAGCTTCGGAAACTAAAACTAGACTCACAGGAGAGGTTCAAATCACAGAAAGTTAGAATGCTAGTCCTCTTGTACTTAAGTCGGCATTGTGATTTTTGAATTTTATTCCGATGCAATTTCTGTGTTTCATCGTTAAAAAGAAGGTCCAAGGGATACACTAAACCTAATGTGAAGCATCGGAATCTAAAACTGGACTCACAGGAGAGGTTCAAATCGTAGAAAGTTAGAGTGTCAGTCCTCTTGTACTCAAGTCGGCATTGTGCCTTTTGTATTAAATTCGGATGCAATTTCTTTGTTTCATCGTCAATAAGAAAGTCCAAGGGATACAGAAAACCTGAAGTGAAGCATCGGAATCTAAAACTGGACTCACAGGAGAGGTTCAAATCATAGAATGCCAGAGTGTCAGTCCTCTTGTACTTAAGTCGGCATTGTGCCTTTTGTATTATATTCGGATGTAATTTCTGCGTTTCATCGTCAATAAGAAGGTCCAAGGTATACAGTAAACCTGAATTGAAGCATAGGAATCCAAAACTAAACTCACAGGGAGGTTCAAATCATTGAAAGTTAGAGTGGCAGTCCTCTTTTTCTTAAGTCGGCATTCTGCCTTTTGTATTAAATTCGGATGCAATTTCTGTGTTTCATCGTCAATAAGAAGGTCCAAGGGATACAGTAAACATGAAGTGAGGCACGGAATCTAAGACAGGACTCACAGGAGAGGTTCAAATCATAGAAAGTAAGAGTGTCAGTCCTCCTGTACTTATGTCGGTATTGTGCCTCTTTATTAATATCGGATGCAATTTCTGTGCTTCATCATCAATAAGAAGGTCCAAGGTATACAGTAAACGTGAAGTGAAGCATCGGAATCTAAAACTGGACTCACAGGAGACGTTCAAATCATAGAAAGTTAGAGTGTCAGTCCTCTTGTACTTAAGTCGGCATTGTGCCTTTTATATTAAATTCGGATGCAATTACTGTGTTTCATCGTCAATAAGAAGGTCCAAGGGATACATTAGACCTGAAGTGAAACATCGGAATTTAAAACTGGACTCACAGGAGAGGGTCAAATAATAGAAAGTGTGAGTGTCAGTCCTCGTGTACTTAAGTCGGCATTGTGCCTTTTGTATTATAATCAGATGCAATTTCTGTGTTTCTTCGTCAATAAGAAGGACCAAGAAATACAGTAAACAATAAGTGAAGCATCGGAATCTAAAACTGGACTCACAGGAGAGGTTCAAATCATAGAAAGTGAGAGTGTCACTCCTCTTGTACTTAATTCGACATTGTGCCTTTTGTATTAAATACGGATGCAGTATATGTGTTTCATCGTCAATAAGAAGGTCCAAGGGATACAGTGAACCTGAAGTGAAGCATCGGAGTCAAAAACTAAACTCACCGGAGAGGTTCAAATCATAGAAAGTGAGAGTGTCACTCCTCTTGTACTTAATTCGACATTGTGCCTTTTGTATTAAATACGGATGCAGTATATGTGTTTCATCGTCAATAAGAAGGTCCAAGGTATACAGTAAACCTGAAGTGAAGCATCGGTATCTAAAACTGGACTCACAGGAAATGTTCAAATCATAGAAAGTGAGAGTGTCAGTTCTCTTGTACTTAAGTCGGCATTGGGCCTCTAGTGTTAAATTTGGATGCAATTTCTGTGTTTCATCGTCAATAAGAAGGTCCAAGGGATACAGTAAACCTGGAGTGAGGCACGGAATCTAAAACTGGACTCACAGGAGAGGTTCAAATCATAGAAAGTAAGAGTGTCAGTCCTCTTGTACTTATGCCGTATTGCGCCTCTTTATTAAATTCGGATGCAATTTCTGTGATTCATCATCAATAAGAAGGTCCAAGGTATACAGTAAACGTGACGTGAAGCATCGGAATCTAAAACTGGACTCACAGGAGACGTTCAAATCATAGAAAGTTAGAGTGTCAGTCCTCTTTTACTTAAGTCGTCATTGTGAATTTTGTATTAAATTCGGATGTAATTTCTGCGTTTCATCGTCAATAAGAAGGTCCAAGGTATACAGTAAACCTGAATTGAAGCATCCGAATCTAAAACTAAACTCACAGGAGAGGTTCAGATCATAGAAAGTTAGAGTGTCTGTCCTCTTGTTCTTAAGTCGGCATTCTGCCTTTTGTATTAAATTCGGATGCAATTTCTGTGTTTCATCGTCAATAAGAAGGTCCAAGGTAAACAGGAAACCTGAAGTGAAGCATCGGAATCTAAAACTGGACTCACAGGAGAGGTTCAAATATTAGAATTTGAGAGTGTCAGTCCTCTTGTACTTAAGTCGGCATTGTGCCTCTTGTATTAAATTTGGATGCAATTTCTGTGTTTCATCGTCAATAAGAAGGTCCAAGGGATACAGTAAACCTGAAGTGAAGCACGGAATCTAAAACTGGACTCACAGGAGAGGTTCAACTCATAGAAAGTTAGGAGTCAGTCCTCTTGTACTTAAGTTGGCATTGAGCCCTTTATATCAAATTCGGATGCAATTTCGGTGTTTCATCATCAATAAGAAGTTCCAACGTATACAGTAAACGTGAAGTGAAGCACTGAATCTAAAACTGGACTCACAGGAGAGGTTCAAATCATAGAAAGTTAGAGTGTCAGTCCTCTAGTACTTAAGTCGGCATTGTGCCTTTTGTATTAAATTCGGGTGCAATTTCTGTGTTTCATCATCAAGAAGAAGGTCCAAGGTATACAGTAAACGTGTAGTGAAGCATCGGAATCTAAAACTGGACTCACAGGAAACGTTCAAATCATATAAAGTTAGAGTGTCAGTCCTCTTGTACTTAAGTCGGCATTGTGCCTTTTGTATTAAGTTCGGAAGCAATTTCTGTGTCTCATTGTCAATACGAAGGTCCAAGGGATACTGTAAACCTGAGGTGAAACATCGGAATCTAAAAGTGGAGTCACTGGAGAGGTTCAAATAATAGAAAGTGAGATTGTCAGTCCTCTTGTACTTAAGTGGGCATTGTGCCTTTTGTATTAAATTCGGTTGCAATTTCTGTGTTTCATTGTCATTAAGAAGGTCCAAGGTATACAAGAAACCTGAAGTGAAGCACCGATATCTAAAACTGGACTCACAGGAGAGGTTCAAATCATAGAAAGTGAGGGTGTCAGTCCTCTTGTACTTAAGTCGGCATTGTGCTTTTTGTATTAAATTCGGATGCAATTTCTGCGTTTCATCGACAATAAGAAGGTCCAAGGTATACAGTAAACCTGAAGTAAAGCATCGGAATCTAAAACTGAACACACAGGAGAGGTTCAAATCATAGAAAGTTAGAGTGTCAGACCTCATGTACTTAAGTCGGCATTGTTTTTTTTTGTATAAAATTAGGATCCAATTTCTGTGTTTCATCGTCAATAAGAAAGTCCAAGGTATACGGTAACCCTGAAGTGAAGCATCAGAATCTAAAACTGGACTCACAGGAGAGGTACAAATCTTAGAAAGTTAGAGTGTCAGTCCTCTAGTACTTAAGTCGGCATTGTGCCTTTTGAATTAAATTCGGATGCAATTTCGGTATTTAATCGTCAATACGAAGGTCCAAGGGATACAGTAAACCTGAAGTGAAGCATCGGAATCTAAAACTGGACTCACAGGAGAGGTTCAAGTCATAGAAAGTGAGAGTGTCTGTCCTCTTGTACCTAAGTCGGCATTGTGCCTTTTGTATTACATTCGGATGCAATATCTGTGTTTCATCGTCAATAAGAAGGTCCAAGGTATACAGTAAACCTGAAGTGAAGCATCGGAATCTAAAACTGGATTCACAGGAGAGGTTCAAGTCATAGAAAGTGAGAGTGTCAGTCCTCTTGTACTTAAGTCGGCATTGTGCCTCATGTGTTAAATTTGGATGCAATTTCTGTGTTTCATCGTCAATAAGAAGGTCCAAGGGATACAGTAAACTTGAAGTGAGGCACGGAATCTAAAACTGGACTCACAGGAGATGTTCAAATCATAGAAAGTAAGAGTGCCAGTCCTCTTGTACTTAAGTCGGTATTGTGCCTCTTTATTAAATTCGGATGCAATTTCTGTGTTTCATCATCAATAAGAAGGTCCGAGGTATACAGTAAACGTGAAGTGAAGCATCGGAATCTAAAACTGGACTCACAAAAGAGGTTCAAATCATAGAAAATGAGAGTGTCCGACCTCTTGTACTTAAGTCGGCATTGTGCCTTTTGTATTGAATTCGGATGTAATATCTGTGTTTCATCGTCAGTAAGAAGGTCCAAGGTATACAGGAAACCTTAAGTGAAGCTTCGGAATCTAAAACTGGACTCACAGGAGAGGTTCAAATCATAGAAAGTTAGAGTGTCAGTCCTCTTGTACTTAAGTCGGCATTGTGCATTTTATATTAAATTCGGATGCAATTTCTGTGTTTCATCGTCAATAAGAAGGTCCAAGGGATACAGTAAACCTGAAGTGAAACATCGGAATCTAAAACTGGACTCACAGGAGAATGTCAAATAATAGAAAGTGAGAGTGTCAGTCCTCTTGCACTTAAGTCGGCATTGTGCCTTTTGTATTATAATCAGATGCAATTTCTGTGTTTCATCGTCAATAAGAAGGTTCAAGTTATACAGTAAACCTGAAGTGAAGCATCGGAATCAAAAACTGGACTCACAGGAGAGGTACAAATCTTAGAAAGTTAGAGTGTCAGTCCTCTAGTACTTAAGTCGGCATTGTGCCTTTTGAATTAAATTCGGATGCAATTTCGGTGTTTAATCGTCAATACGAAGGTCCAAGGGATACAGTAACCCTGAAGTGAAGCATCGGAATCTAAAACTGGACTCACAGGAGAGGTTCAAGTCATAGAAAGTGAGAGTGTCTGTCCTCTTGTACTTAAGTCGGCATAGTGCTTTTGTATTAAATTCGGATGCATTTTCTGTGTTTCATCGTCGATACGATGGTCCAAGTGATACAGTAAACTGGAAGTGAAGTATCGGAATCTAAAACTAGACTCTTAGGAGAGGTTCAAATCATAGAAAGTAAGAGTGCCAGTCCTCTTGTACTTAAGTCGGCATTGAGCTTTTTTATTAAATTCGGATGAAATATCTGTGTTTCATCGTCAATAAGAAGGTCCAAGGGATACAGTAAACCTGAAGTGGAGCATTGGCATCTACAACTGGACTCGCAGGAGAGGTTCTAATCATAGAAAGTGAGAGTGTCCGTCCTCTTTTACTTATGTGGCATTGTGCCTTTTGTATTAAATTCGGATGCAATTTCTGTGTTACATCGTCAGTATGAAGGTCCAGGGTATACAGGAAACCTGAAGTGAAGCATCGGAATCTAAAACTGGACTCACAGGAGACGTTCAAATTATAGAAATTTGGAGTGTCAGTCCTCTTGAACTTAAGTCGGCATTGTGCTTTTTGTATTAAATTTGGATGCAATTTCTGAGTTTCATCGTCAATAGGATGGTCCAAGGGATACAGTAAACCTGAAGTCAAACAACGGAATCTAAAACTGGACTCTTAGGAGAGGTTCAATTCATAGAATGTTAGAGTGTCAGTCCTCTTGTACTTAAGTCGGCATTGTGGCTTTTGAATTTAATTCCGATGCAATTTCTGTGTTTCATCGTCAATAAGATGGTCCAAGGGATACAGTAAACCTGATGTGAAGCATCGGAATCTAAAACTGGACTCACAGGAGAGGTTCAAATCATGGAATTTCAGAGTGTCAGTCCTCTTGTGCTTAAGTCGGCATTGTGCCTATTGTATTATTTTCGATTGCAATTTCTGTGTTTCATCGTCAATAAGAAGGTCCTAGGGATACAGTAAACCTGACGTGGAGCATCGGAATCTAAAACTCGACTCACAGGAGAGGTTCAAATCATAGAAAGTTAGAGTGTCAGTCCTCTTGTCCTTAAATCGGCATTGTGCCTTATGTATTAAATTCGGATGCAATTTCTGTGTTTCAACGTCAATAAGAAGGTCCAAGGTATACAGTAAACCTGAAGTGAAGAATCGGAACCTAAAACTGGACTCGCAGGAGAGGTTCAAATCATAGAAAGTGAGAGTTTCCGTCCTCTTGTACTTATGTCGGGATTGTGCCTTTTGATTTGAATTCGGATGCAATTTCTGTGTTACATCGTCAATAAGGAGGTCCAAGGTATACGGGAAACCTGAAGTGAAGCATCGGAATCTAAAACTGGACCCACAGGAGAGGTTCAAATCATAGAAAGTTAGAGTGTCAGACCTAATGTACTTAAGTCGGCATTGTGCCTTTTGTATAAAATTAGGATCCAATTTTTGTGTTTCATCGTCAATAAGAAGGTCCAAGGTATACAGTAAACCTGAAGTGAAACATCGGAATCTAAAACTGGACTCACAGGAGTGGGTCAAATAATAGAAAGTGAGAGTGTCAGTCCACTTGTACTTAAGTCGGCATTGTGCCTTTTGTGTTATAATCAGATGCAATTTCTGTGTTTCATCGTCAATAAGAAGGTCCAAGGTATACAGTAAACCTGAAGTGAAGCATCGGAATAAAAAACTGGACCCACCGGAGAGGTTCAAATCATAGAAAGTTAGAGTGTCAGTCCTCTTGTACTTAGGTCGGTATTGTTCCTTTGTACTAAATTCGGATGCAACTTCTGTGTTTCATCGTCAATAAGAAGGTCCAAGGGATACAGTAAACCTGAAGTGAAGCATCGGAATCTAAAACTGGACTCACAGGAGAGGTTGAAATTATAGCAAGTGAGAGTGTCAGTCCACTTGTACTTAAGTCGGCATTGTGCCTCTTGTATTAAATTTGATGCAATTTCTGTGTTTCATCGTCAATAAGAAGGTCCAAGGGACACAGTAAACCAGAAGTGAAGCACGGAATCTAAAACTGGACTCAAAGGAGAGGTTCAAATCATAGAAAGTTAGAGTGTCAGTCCTCTTGTACTTAGGTCGGTATTGTTCCTTTTGTACTAAATTCGGATGCAACTTCTGTGTTTCATCGTCAATAAGAAGGTCCACGGTATACAGGAAATCTTAAGTGAAGCATCGGAATTTAAAACTGGGCTCACCGGAGAGGTTCAAATCAAAGAAAGTTGGAGTGTCAGCCCTCTTGTACTTAAGACGGCATTGTGCCGTTTGAGTTAAATTCCGATGCAATTTCTGTGTTTCATCGTCAATATGAAGGTCCTAGGGATACATTAAACCTGAAGTGATGCATCGGAATATAAAACTGGACTCACAGGACAGGTTCAAATCAAAGACAGTTAGAGTGTCAGTTCTCTTGTACATAAGCCGGCATTGTGCCATTTGTATTCAATTCGGATGCAATTTCTGTGTTTCATCGTCAATAAGATCGTCCAAGGGATACTGTAAACCTGAAGTGAAGATTGGGAATCAAAACTGGACTCACAGGAGAGGTTCAAATCATAGAAAGTTAGAGTGCCTGTCATCTTGTACTTAAGTCGGCATTGTGTTTTTTGAATTTAATTCCGATGCAATGTCTGTGTTCCATCGTTAATAAGAAGGTCCAAGGGATACACTAAACCTGATGTGCAGCATCGGAATCTAAAACTGGACTCTCAGGAGCGGTTCAAATCATAGAATGTGAGAGTGTCAGTCCTCTTGTACTTAAGTCGGCATTGAGCCGTTTGTATTAAATTCGGATGCAATTTCTGTTTTTCATCGTCAATAAGAAAGTCCAAGGAATACAGAAATCCTGAAGTGAAGCATCGAATCCTAAAACTGGACTCACAGGAGAGGTACAAATCATAGAAAGTGAGAGAGTCAGTCCTCTTGTACTTAAGTCGGCATTGTGCCTCTTGTATTAAATTTGGAAGCAATTTCTGTGTTTCATCGTCAGTAAGAAAGTCCAAGGCACACAGTAAACCTGAAGTGAAGCACGGAATCTAAAACTGGACTCAAAGGAGTGGTTAAAATCATAGAAAATTAGAGTGTCAGTCCTCTTGTACTTAAGTCGGCATTGTGAATTTTGTATTAAATTCGGATGAAATTTCTGTGTTTCATCGTCAATAAGAAGGTCCAAGGGATGCAGAAAAACCTCAAGTGAAGCATCGGAATCTAAAACTGGACTCACAGGAGAGGTTCAAATTATAACAAGTTAGAGTGTCAGTCCTCTTGTACATATGTCGGCATTGTGCCATTTGAATTTAATTCCAATGCAATGTCTGTGCTTCATCGTCAAGATGATGGTACAAGGGTTACAGTAAACCTGAAGTGAAGCATCGGAATCTAAAACTGGACTCACAGGAGAGGTTCAAATCATAGAAAGTTATAGTGTCAGTGCTCATGTACTTAAGTCGGCTTTGTGCCTTTTGTATTAAATTCGGATGCAATTTCTGTGTTTCATCGTCAATAAGAAGGTCCAAGGTATACAGTAAACCTGAAGTGATGCATCGGAATCTAAAACTGGACTCACAGGAGATGTTCAAATCATAGAAAGTTAGAGTGTCAGTCCTCTTGTACTTAAGCGGCATTGTACCTTTTGTATTAAATTCAGATGCAATTTCTGTGTTTCCTCATCAATAAGAAGGTCCAAGGGATACAGTAAACCTGACGTGAAGCATCGGAATCTAAAACTGGACTCACAGGAGAGGTTCAAATCATAGAAAGTGAGAGTTTCAGTCCTCTTGTACTTAAGTCGGCATTGTGCCTCTTGTATTAAATTCGGATGTAATTTCTGTGTTTCATCGTGAATAAGAAGGTCCAGGTGATACAGTAAACCTGAAGTGAAGCACGGAATTTAAAACTGGACTCACAGGAGAGGTTCAAATCATAGAAAGTTAGAGTGTCCGTCCTCTTGTACTTCAGTCAGCTTTGTGCCTTTTGAATTTAATTCCGATGCAATTTCAGTGTTTCATCGTCAATAAGAAGGTCCAAGGTATACAGTAAACCTGAAGTGAAGCATCGTAATCTAAAACTGGGCTCTCTGGAGAGGTTCAAATCATAGAAAGTTGGAGTGTCAGTAGTCTTGTACTTAAGTCGGCATTGTGCCTTTAGAATTTAATTCCGATGCAATTTCTGTGTGTCATCGTCAATACGAAGGTCCAAGGGATACAGTAAACCTGAAGTGAAGCACCGGAATCTAAAACTGGACTCACAGGAGAGGTTCAAATCAAAGAAAGTTAGAGTGTCAGTTCTCTTGTACATAAGTCGGCATTGTGCCTTTTGTATAAAATTCGGATGCAATTTCTGTGTTTCATCGTCAATATGTATGTCCTAGGGATACAGTAAACCTGAAGTGAAGCATCGGAATCTAAAACTGGACTCACAGGAGAGGTTCAAATCATAGAGAGTTAGAGTGTCCGTCCTCTTGTACTTAAGTCGGCATTGTGACTTTTGTATTAAATTCGGATGCAAATATTGTGTTTCATCGTCAATAAGAAGCTCCGAGGTATACAGTAAACCTGAAGTGAAGCATTGGAATCTAAACCTAAACACACAGGTGAGGTTCAAATCATAGAAAGTTAGAGTGTCAGTCCTCTTGTACTTAAGTCGGCATTGTGCCTTTTGAAATTAATTCCGATGCAATTTATGTGTTTCATCGTCAATAAGAAAATCCAAGGAGTAAACTAAACCTATGTGAAGCATCGGAATCTAAAACTGGACTCACAGTAGAGGTTCAAGTCATAGAAAGTTAGAGTGTCAGTACTCTTGTACTTAAGTCGGCATTGTGCCTTTTGTATTAAATTCGAATGCAATTTCTGTGTTTCATCGTCAATAAGAAGGTCCAAGGGATACTGTAAACCTGAAGTGAAGCTTCGGAAACGAAAACTAGACTTACAGGAGAGGTTCAAATCACAGAAAGTTAGAGTGCCAGTCCTCTTGTACTTAAGTCGGCATTGTGAATTTTGAATTTAATTCCGATGCAATTTCTGTGTTTCATCGTTAAAAAGAAGGTCCAAGGGATACACTAAACCTAATGTGAAGCATCGGAATCTAAAACTGGACTCACAGGAGAGGTTCAAATCATAGAAAGTTAGAGTGTCAGTCCTCTTGTACTTAAGTCGGCATTGTGCCTTTTGTATTAAATTCGGATGCAATTTCTTTGTTTCATCGTCAATAAGAAAGTCCAAGGGATACAGAAAACCTGAAGTGAAGCATCGGAATCTAAAACCGGAGTCACAGGAGAGGTTCACATCATAGAAAGATAGAGTATCAGACCTCTTGTACTTAAGTCGGCATTGACCCTTTTGAATTTAATTCCGATGCAATTTCTGTGTTTCATCGTCAATCAGAAGGTCCAAGGGATACACTAAACCTGATGTGAAGCATCGGAATCTAAAACTGGACTCACAGGAGAGGTTCAAATCATAGAAAGTTAGAGTGTCAGTCCTCTTGTACTTAAGTCGGCATTGTGACTTTTGTATTAAATTCGGATGCAATTTCTGTGTTTCATCCTCAATACCAAGGTCCAAGGTATACAGCAAACCTGAAGTGAAGCATCGGAATCTAAAACTGGACTCACAGGAGAGGTTCAAATCATAGAATGTCAGAGTGTCAGTCCTCTTGTACTAAAGTCGGCATTGTGATTTTTGAATTTAATTCCGATGCAATTTCTGTGTTTCATCGTCAATAAGAAGGTCCAAGGGATAAAGTAACCCTGAAGTGAAGTATCGGAATCTAAAACTGGACTCACAGGAGAGGTCAAATCATAGAAAGTTAGAGTGTCAGTCCTCTTGTACTTAAGTCGGCATTGTGACTTTTGTATTGAAATCGGATGTAATTTCTGTGTTTCAGCGTCAATAAGAAGCTGCAAGGGATACTGTAAACCTGAAGTGAAGCTAAGGAATCTAAAACTGGACTCCCAGGAGAGGTTAATATCATAGAAAGTTAGATTGCCAGTGCTCTTGTACTTAAGTCGGCATTGTGCTTTTTGAATTTAATTCCGATGCAATTTCTATGTTTCATCGTTGATAAGAAGTTCCAAGCGATACACTAAACCTGATGTGAAGCATCGGAATCTAAAACTGGACTCACAGGAGAGGTTCAAATCATTGAAAGTTAGAGTGTCAGTCCTCTTGTACTTAAGTCGGCATTGTGCCCTTTGTATTAAATTCGGATGCAATTTCCGTGTTTCATCGTCAATAAGAAAGTCCAAGGGATACAGAAAACCTGAAGTGAAGCATCGGAATCTAAAACCGGAGTCACAGGAGAGGTTCACATCATAGAAAGTTAGAGTATCAGTCCTCTTGTACTTAAGTCGGCATTGACACTTTTGAATTTAATTCCGATGCCATTTCTGTGTTTCATCGTCAATCAGAAGGTCCAAGGGATACACTAAACCTGATGTGAAGCATCGGAATCTAAAACTGGACTCACAGGAGAGGTTCAAATCATAGAAAGTTAGAGTGTCAGTCCTCTTGTACTTAAGACGGCATTGTGACTTTTGTATTAAATTCGGATGCAATTTCTGTGTTTCATCCTCAATAACAAGGTCCAAGGTATACAGCAAACCTGAAGTGAAGCATCGGAATCTAAAACTGGACTCACAGGAGAGGTTCAAATCATAGAAAGTTAGAGTGTCAGTCCTCTTGTACCTAAGTCGGCATTGTGCCTTTTGTATTAAATTCGGATGCAATTTCTGTGTTTCTTCGTCAATAAGAAGGTCCAAGGGGTACAGTAAACCTGAAGTGAAGCATCGGAATCTAAAACTGGACTCACAGGACAGGTCAAATCATGGAAAGTTAGAGTGTCAGTCCTCTTGTACTTAAGTCGGCATTGTGCCTTTTGTATTAAAATCGATTGCAATTTCTCTGTTTCACCGTCAATAAGAAGGTACAAGGGATACTGGAAACCTGAAGTGGAGCTTAGGAATCTAAAACTGGACTCACAGGAGAGGTTCAAATCATAGAAAGTTAGATTGCCAGTCCTCTTGTACTTAAGTCGGCATTGTGCTTTTTGAATTTAATTCCGATGCAATTTCTGTGTTTCATCGTTGATAAGAAGGTCCAAGGGATACACTAAACCTGATGTGAAGCATCGGAATCTAAAACTGGACTCACAGGAGAGGTTCATATCATAGAAAGTTAGAGTGTCAGTCCTCTTGTACTTAAGTCTTCATTGTGCCCTTTGTATTAAATTCGGATTAAATTTCCGTGTTTCATCGTCAATAAGAAAGTCCAAGGGATACAGAAAACCTGAAGTGAAGCATCGGAATCTAAAACTCGACTCACAGGAGAGGTTCAAATCATAGATAGTGAGAGTGTCAGTCCTCTTGTACTTAAGTCGGCATTGTGCCACTTGTATTAAATTTGGATGCATTTTCTGTGTTTCATCGTCAATAAGAAGGTCCAAGGGATACAGTAAACCTGAAGTGAAGCACGGAATCTAAAACTAGACTCACAGAAGAGGTTCAAATCATTGAAAGTTAGAGTGTCAGTCCTCTTGTACTTAAGTCGGCATTGTACCCTTTGTATTAAATTCGGATGCAATTTCTGTGTTTCATCGTCAAAAAGAAGGTCCAAGGTATACAGTAAACCTGAAGTGATGCATCGGAATCTAAAACTGGACTCACAGGAGATGTTCAAATCATAGAAAGTTAGAGTGTCAGTCCTCTTGTACTTAAGCGGCATTGTACCTTTTGTATTAAATTCAGATGCAATTTCTGTGTTTCCTCATCAATAAGAAGGTCCAAGGGATACAGTAAACCTGACGTGAAGCATCGGAATCTAAAACTGGACTCACAGGAGAGGTTCAAATCATAGAAAGTGAGAGTTTCAATCCTCTTGTACTTAAGTCGGCATTGTGCCTCTTGTATTAAATTCGGATGTAATTTCTGTGTTTCATCGTGAATAAGAAAGTCCAGGTGATACAGTAAACCTGAAGTGAAGCACGGAATTTAAAACTGGACTCACAGGAGAGGTTCAAATCATAGAAAGTTAGAGTGTCCGTCCTCTTGTACTTCAGTCAGCTTTGTGCCTTTTGAATTTAATTCCGATGCAATTTCTGTGTTTCATCGTCAATAAGAAGGTCCAAGGTATACAGTAAACCTGAAGTGAAGCATCAGAATCCAAAACTGGACTCACAGGAGAGGTTCAAACCATAGAAAGTTAGAGTGTCAGTCCTCTCGTACTTAATTCGGCATTATGCCTTTTGTATTAAATTCGGATGCAACTTCTGTGTTTCATCGTCAATAAGTAGGTCCAAGGTAGACAGGAAACAGGAAGTGAAGCATCGTAATCTAAAACTGGGCTCTCCGGAGAGGTTCAAATCATAGAAAGTTGGACTGTCAGTAGTCTTGTACTTAAGTCGGCATTGTGCCTTTTGAATTTAATTCCGATGCAATTTCTGTGTGTCATCGTCAATACGAAGGTCCAAGGGATACAGTAATCCTGAAGTGAAGCACCGGAATCTAAAACTGGACTCACAGGAGAGGTTCAAATCAAAGAAAGTTAGAGTGTCATTTCTCTTGTACATAAGTCGGCATTGTGCCTTTTGTATAAAATTCGGATGCAATTTCTGTGTTTCATCGTCAATATGTATGTCCTAGGGATACAGTAAACCTGAAGTGAAGCATCGGAATCTAAAACTGGACTCACAGGAGAGGTTCAAATCATAGAGAGTTAGAGTGTCCGTCCTCTTGTACTTAAGTCGGCATTGTGACTTTTGTATTAAATTCGGATGCAAATATTGTGTTTCATCGTCAATAAGAAGCTCCGAGGTATACAGTAAACCTGAAGTGAAGCATTGGAATCGAAACCTAAACACACAGGTGAGGTTCAAATCATAGAAAGTTAGAGTGTCAGTCCTCTTGTACTTAAGTCGGCATTGTGCCTTTTGAAATTAATTCCGATGCAATTTGTGTGTTTCAGCGTCAATAAGAAAATCCAAGGAGTACACTAAACCTATGTGAAGCATCGGAATCTAAAACTGGACTCACAGTAGAGGTTCAAGTCATAGAAAGTTAGAGTGTCAGTACTCTTGTACTTAAGTCGGCATTGTGCCTTTTGTATTAAATTCGAATGCAATTTCTGTGTTTCATCGTTAATAAGAAGGTCCAAGGGATACTGTAAACCTGAAGTGAAGCTTCGGAAACGAAAACTAGACTCACAGGAGAGGTTCAAATCACAGAAAGTTAGAGTGCCAGTCCTCTTGTACTTAAGTCGGCATTGTGAATTTTGAATTTAATTCCGATGCAATTTCTGTGTTTCATCGTTAAAAAGAAGGTCCAAGGGATACACTAAACCTAATGTGAAGCATCGGAATCTAAAACTGGACTCACAGGAGAGGTTCAAATCATAGAAAGTTAGAGTGTCAGTCCTCTTGTACTTAAGTCGGCATTGTGCCTTTTGTATTAAATTCGGATGCAATTTCTTTGTTTCATCGTCAATAAGAAAGTCCAAGGGATACAGAAAACCTGAAGTGAAGCATCGGAATCTAAAACCGGAGTCACAGGAGAGGTTCACATCATAGAAAGATAGAGTATCAGTCCTCTTGTACTTAAGTCGGCATTGACCCTTTTGAATTTAATTCCGATGCAATTTCTGTGTTTCATCGTCAATCAGAAGGTCCAAGGGATACACTAAACCTGATGTGAAGCATCGGAATCTAAAACTGGACTCACAGGAGAGGTTCAAATCATAGAAAGTTAGAGTGTCAGTCCTCTTGTACTTAAGTCGGCATTGTGACTTTTGTATTAAATTCGGATGCAATTTCTGTGTTTCATCCTCAATACCAAGGTCCAAGGTATACAGCAAACCTGAAGTGAAGCATCGGAATCTAAAACTGGACTCACAGGAGAGGTTCAAATCATAGAATGTCTGAGTGTCAGTCCTCTTGTACTTAAGTCGGCATTGTGTTTTTTTGAATTTAATTCCGATGCAATTTCTGTGTTTCATCGTCAATAAGAAGGTCCAAGGGATAAAGTAACCCTGAAGTGAAGTATCGGAATCTAAAACTGGACTCACAGGACAGGTCAAATCATAGAAAGTTAGAGTGTCAGTCCTCTTGTACTTAAGTCGGCATTGTGACTTTTGTATTGAAATCGGATGTAATTTCTGTGTTTCAGCGTCAATAAGAAGCTACAAGGGATACTGTAAACCTGAAGTGAAGCTGAGGAATCTAAAACTGGACTCACAGGAGAGGTTCAAATCATAGAAAGTTAGATTGCCAGTGCTCTTGTACTTAAGTCGCCATTGTGCTTTTTGAATTTAATTCCAATGCAATTTCTGTGTTTCATCGTTGATAAGAAGTTCCAAGCGATACACTAAACCTGATGTGAAGCATCGGAATCTAAAACTAGACTCACAGGAGAGGTTCAAATCATTGAAAGTTAGAGTGTCAGTCCTCTTGTACTTAAGTCGGCATTGTGCCCTTTGTATTAAATTCGGATGCAATTTCCGTGTTTCATCGTCAATAAGAAAGTCCAAGGGATACAGAAAACCTGAAGTGAAGCATCGGAATCTAAAACCGGAGTCACAGGAGAGGTTCACATCATAGAAAGTTAGAGTATCAGTCCTCTTGTACTTATGTCGGCATTGACACTTTTGAATTTAATTCCGATGCCATTTCTGTGTTTCATCGTCAATCAGAAGGTCCAAGGGATACACTAAACCTGATGTGAAGCATCGGAATCTAAAACTGGACTCACAGGAGAGGTTCAAATCATAGAAAGTTAGAGTGTCAGTCCTCTTGTACTTAAGACGGCATTGTGACTTTTGTATTAAATTCGGATGCAATTTCTGTGTTTCATCCTCAATAACAAGGTCCAAGGTATACAGCATACCTGATGTGAAGCATCGGAATCTAAAACTGGACTCACAGGAGAGGTTCAAATCATAGAAAGTTAGAGTGTCAGTCCTCTTGTACCTAAGTCGGCATTGTGCCTTTTGCATTAAACTCGGATGCAATTTCTGTGTTTCTTCGTCAATAAGAAGGTCCAAGGGGTACAGTAAACCTGAAGTGAAGCATCGGAATCTAAAACTGGACTCACAGGAGAGGTCAAATCATGGAAAGTTAGAGTGTCAGTCCTCTTGTACTTAAGTCGGCATTGTGCCTTTTGTATTAAAATCGGATGCAATTTCTGTGTTTCAGCGTCAATAAGAAGGTACAAGGGATACTGGAAACCAGAAGTGAAGCTTAGGAATCTAAAACTGGACTCACAGGAGAGGTTCAAATCATAGAAAGTTAGATTGCCAGTCCTCTTGTACTTAAGTCGGCATTGTGCTTTTTGAATTTAATTCCGATGCAATTTCTGTGTTTCATCGTTGATAAGAAGGTCCAAGGGATACACTAAACCTGATGTGAAGCATCGGAATCTAAAACTGGACTCACAGGAGAGGTTCAAATCATAGAAAGTTAGAGTGTCAGTCCTCTTGTACTTAAGTCGGCATTGTGCCCTTTGTATTAAATTCGGATTAAATTTCCGTGTTTCATCGTCAATAAGAAAGTCCAAGGGATACAGAAAACCTGAAGTGAAGCATCGGAATCTAAAACTGGACTCACAGGAGAGGTTCAAATCATAGATAGTGAGAGTGTCAGTCCTCTTGTACTTAAGACGGCATTGTGCCACTTGTATTAATTTTGGATGCATTTTCTGTGTTTCATCGTCAATAAGAAGGTCCAAGGGATACAGTAAACCTGAAGTGAAGCACGGAATCTAAAACTAGACTCACAGAAGAGGTTCAAATCATTGAAAGTTAGAGTGTCAGTCCTCTTGTACTTAAGTCGGCATTGTACCTTTTGTATTAAATTCGGATGCAATTTCTGTGTTTCATCGTCAAAAAGAAGGTCCCAGGGATACTGTAAACCTGAAGTGAAGCTTCGGAAACTAAAACTGGACTCACAGGAGAGGTTCAAATCACAGAAAGTTAGAGTGCCAGTCCTCTTGTACTTAAGTCAGCATTGTGATTTTTGAATTTAATTCCGATGAAATTTCTGTGTTTCATCGTTAAAAAGAAGGTCCAAGGGATACACTAAACCTAATGTGAAGCATCGGAATCTAAAACTGGACTCACAGGAGAGGTTCAAATCATAGAAAGTTAGAGTGTCAGTCCTCTTGTACTTAAGTCGGCATTGTGCCTTTTGTATTAAATTCGGATGCAATTTCTGTGTTTCATCGTCAATAAGAAAGTCCAAGGGATACAGAAAACCTGAAGTGAAGCATCGGAATCTAAAACCGGAGTCACAGGAGAGGTTCACATCATAGAAAGTTAGAGTATCAGTCCTCTTGTACTTAAGTCGGCATTGACCCTTTTGAATTTAATTCCGATGCAATTTCTATGTTTCATCGTCAATCAGAAGGTCCAAGGGCTACACTAAACCTGATGTGAAGCATCGGAATCTAAAACTGGACTCACAGGAAAGGTTCAAATCATAGAAAGTTAGAGTGTCAGTTCTCTTGTACTAAAGTCGGCATTGTGATTTTTGAATTTAATTCCGATGCAATTTCTGTGTTTCATCGTTAATAAGAAGGTCCAAGGGATACACTAAACCTAATGTGAAGCATCGGAATTTAAAACTGGACTCACAGGAGAGGTTCAAATCATAGACAGTGAGAGTGTCAGTCCTCTTGTACTTAAGTCGGCATTGTGCCACTTGTATTAAATTTGGATGCATTTTCTGTGTTTCATCGTCAATAAGAAGGTCCAAGGGATACTGTAAACCTGAAGTGAAGGTTAGGAATCTAAAACTGGACTCACAGGAGAGGTTCAAATCATAGAAAGTTAGAGTGCCAGTCCTCCTGTATTAAGTCGGCATTGTGCTTTGTGAATATAATTCCGATGCAATTTCTGTGTTTCATCGTTAATAAGAAGGTCCAAGGGATACACTTTACCTGATGTGAAGCATCGGAATCAAAAACTGGACTCACAGGAGAGGTTCAAATCATAGAAAGTGGGGGTGTCAGTCCTCTTGTACTTATGTCGGCATTGTGCCTTTTGTATTAAATTCAGATGCAAATTTTGTGTTTCATCGTCAATAAGAACGTCCTAGGGATACAGTAAACCTGAATTGAAGCATCGGAAACTAAAACTGGACTCACAGGAGAGGTTCAAATCACAGAAAGTTAGAGTGTCAGTCCTCTTGTACTTAAGTCGGCATTGTGCCACTTGTATTAAATTTGGATGCATTTTCTGTGTTTCATCGTCAATAAGAAGGTCCAAGGGATACTGTAAACCTGAAGTGAAGGTTAGGAATCTAAAACTGGACTCACAGGAGAGGTTCAAATCATAGAAAGTTAGAGTGCCAGTCCTCCTGTATTAAGTCGGCATTGTGCTTTTTGAATATAATTCCGATGCAATTTCTGTGTTTCATCGTTAATAAGAAGGTCCAAGGGATACACTTTACCTGATGTGAAGCATCGGAATCAAAAACTGGACTCACAGGAGAGGTTCAAATCATAGAAAGTGAGGGTGTCAGTCCTCTTGTACTTAAGTCGGCATTGTGCCCTTTGATTTGAATTCGGATGCAATTTCTGTGTTTCATCGTCAATAAGAAGGTCCTAGGGATACAGTAAACCTGAATTGAAGCATCGGAAACTAAAACTGGACTCACAGGAGAGGTTCAAATCACAGAAAGTTAGAGTGCCAGTCCTCTTGTACTTAAGTCGGCATTGTCCCTTTTGAATTTAATTCCGATGCAATTTCTGTGTTTCATCGTTAAAAAGAAGGTCCAAGGGATACCCAAAACCTAATGTGAAGCATCGGAATCTAAAACTGGACTCACAGGAGAGGTTCAAATCATAGAAGGTTAGAGTGTCAGTCCTCTTGTACTTAAGTCGGCATTGTGACTTTTGTATTAAATTCGGATGCAATTTCTGTGTTACATCATCAATAAGAAAGTCCAAGGGATACAGAAAACCTGAAGTGAAGCATCGGAATCTAAAAAAGGAGTCACAGAGAGGTTCAAATCATAGAAAGTTAGAGTGTCAGTCCTCTTGTACTTAAGTTGGCATTGACCCTTTTGAATTTAATTCCGAGGCAATTTCTGTGTTTCATCGTCAATCAGAAGGTCCAAGGTATACAGTAAACCTGAAGTGAAGCATCGGAATCTAAAACTGAACTCACAGGAGACGTTCAAATCATGGAACTTAGAGTGTCAGTCCCCTTGTATTTAAGTCGGCAATGTGCCTTTTGTATTAAATTCGGATGCAATTTCTGTGTTTCATTGTCAATAAGAAGGTCCAAGGTATACAGGAAACCTGAAGTGAAGCATCAGAATCTAAAACTGGGCTCACCGGGGAGGTTCAAATCATAGAAAGTTGTAGTGTCAGTCCTCTTGTACTTAAGTCTGCATTTTGCCTTTTGAATTTAATTCCGATGCAATATCTGTGTTTCATCGTCAATAAGAAGGTCCAAGGGATACATTAAACCTGATGTGAAGCATCGGAATCTAAAACTGGACTCACAGGAGAGGTTCAAATCATAGAAAGTTAGTGTGTCAGTCCTCTTGTACTTAAGTCGGCATTGTGCCTTTGGTATTAAAATCGGATGCAATTTCTGTGTTTCATCGTCAATAAGAAGGTACAAGGGATACTGTAACCCTGAAGTGAAGCTTAGGAATCTAAAACTGGACTCACAAGAGAGGTTCAAATCATAGAAAGTTAGAGTGTCAGTCCTCTTGTACTTAAGTCGGCATTGTGCTTTTTGAATTTAATTCCGATGCAATTTCTGTGTTTCATAATCAATAAGAAGGTCCAAGGGATACACTAAACCTGATGTGAAGCATCGGAATCTAAAACTGGACTCACAGGAGAGGTTCAAATCATAGAAAGTTAGAGTGTCAGTCCTCTTGTACTTAAGTCGGCATTGTGCCCTTTTAATTAAATTCGGATGAAATGTCTGTGTTTCATCGTCAATAAAAAGGTCCAAGGGATACTGTAAACGTGAAGTGAAGCTTAGGAATCTAAAACTGGACCCACAGGAGAGGTTAAAATCATAGAAAGTTAGAGTGCCAGTCCTCTTGTACTTATGTCGGCATTGTGCTTTTTGAATTTAATTCCGATGCAATTTCTGTGTTTCATCGTTAATAAGAAGGTCCAAGGGATACACTAAACCTTATGTAAAGCATCGGAATCTAAAACTGGACTCACAGGAGACGTACAAATCATAGAAAGTGAGGTTGTCAGTCCTCTTGTACTTAAGTCGGCATTGTGCCTTTTGATTTGAATTGGGATGCAATTTCTGTGTTTCATCGTCAATAAGAAGGTCCAAGGTATACAGGAAACCTGAAGTGAAGCATCGGAATCTAAAACTGAACGCACAGGAGGGGCTCAAATCATAGAAAGTTAGAGTGTCAGTCCTCTTGTACGTAAGTCGGCATTGTGCTTTTATATTAAATTCGGATGTAATTTTTGTGTTTCATCGTCAATAAGAAGGTCCAAGGGATACAGTAAACCTGAAGGGAAGCATCGGAATCCAAAACTGGACTCACAGGAGAGGTTCAAATCATAGAAAGTTAGAGTGTCAGTCCTCTTATTCTTATGTCGGCATTGTGCCTTTTGTATTAAATTCGGATGCAAATTTTGTGTTTCATCGCCAATAAGAAGGTCCAAGGTATACAGTATACCTGAAGTGTAACATTATAATGTAAACCTGGACACACAGGTGAGGTTCAAATCATAGAAAGTTAGAGTGCCAGTCCTCTTGTACTTAAGTCGGCATTGTGCCTTTTGTATTAAATTCGGATGCAATATCTGTGTTTCATCGTCAATAAGAAAGTCCAAGGGATACAGAAAACCTGAAGTAAAGCATCGGAATCTAAAACCGGACTCACAGGAGAGGTTCAAATCGTAGTTAGTTAGAGTGTCAGTCCCCTTCTACTTAAGTCGGCATTGTC
Organism: Schistocerca americana; assembly: GCF_021461395.2. Taxonomy (NCBI): domain Eukaryota; kingdom Metazoa; phylum Arthropoda; class Insecta; order Orthoptera; family Acrididae; genus Schistocerca; species Schistocerca americana. Next base: position 58,286,681 of record NC_060122.1, read on the forward strand.
TCTTTTGAATTTAATTCCGATGCAATTTCTGTGTTACATCGTCAATCAGAAGGTCCAAGGTATACAGTAAACCTGAAGTGAAGCTTAGGAATCTAAAACTGGACTCACAGGAGAGGTTCAAATCATAGAAAGTTAGGGTGTCAGTCCTTTTGTACTTAAGTCGGCACTGTGCCTTTTGATTTGAATTCGGAAGCAATTTCTGTGTTTCATCGTCAATAAGAAGGTCCTAGGGATACTGTAAACCTGAAGTGAAGCATCGGAATCTAAAACTGGAGTCACAGGAGAGGTTCAAATCATAGAAAGTTAGAGTGTCAGTCCTCTTGTACTTAAGTCGGCATTCTGACTTTTGTATTAAATTCGGATGAAATTTCTGTGTTTCATCGTCAATAACAAGGTCCAAGGTATACAGCAAACCTGAAGGGACGCATCAGAATCTTAAACTGGACTCACAGGAGAGGTTCAAATCATAGAAAGTTAGAGTGTCAGTCTTCTTGTACTTATGTCGGCATTGTGATTTTTGAATTTAATTCCGATGCAATTTATGTTTTTCATCGTCAATAAGCAGGTCCAAGGGATACAGTATACCTGAAGTGAGGCATCGGAATCTAAAACTGGACTGACAGGAGATGTTGAAATCATAGTAAGTTAGAGTGTCAGTTCTCTAGTACTTAAGTCGGCATTGTGCCTTTTGTATTATATTCGGATGCATTTCTGTGTTTCATCGTCAATAAGAAGGTCCAAGGGATACTGTAAACCTGAAGTGAAGCTTAGGAATCTAAAACTGGACCCACAGGAGAGGTTCAAATCATAGAAAGTTAGAGTGCCAGTCCTCTTGTACTTAAGTCGGCATTCTGCTTTTTGAATTTAATTCCGATGCAACTCCTGTGTTTCATCGTTAATAAGAAGGTCCAAGGGATACACTAAACCTGATGTGAAGCATCGGAATCTAAAACTGGACTCACAGGAGAGGTTCAAATCATAGAAAGTTAGAGTGTCAGTCCTCTTGTACTTAAGTCGGCATTATGCCTTTTGTATTAAATTCGGATGCAATTTCTGTGTTTCATCGTCAATAAGAAAGTCCAAGGGAAACAGAAAACCTGAAGTGAAGCATGGGAATCTAAAACTGGACTCACAGGAGAGGTTCAAATCATAGAAAGTGAGAGTGTCAGTCCTCTTGTACTAAAGTTGGCATTGTGCCTCTTGTATTAAATTTGGATGCAATTTCTGTGTTTCATCGTCAATAAGAAGGTCAAAGGGATACACTAAACCTGATGTGAAGCATCGGAATCTAAAACTGGACTCACAGGAGAGGTTCAAATCATAGAAAGTTAGAGTGTCAGTCCTCTTGTAATTAAGTCAGCATTGTGCCTTTTGTATTAAATTCGGATGCAATTTCTATGTTTCATCGTCAATAAGAAAGTCCAAGGGATACAGAAAACCTGAAGTGAAGTATCGGAATCTAAAACCGGACTCACAGGAGGGGTTCAAATCATAGAAAGATAGAGTGGCATTCCTCTTGTACTTAAGTCGGCATTGTCCCTTTTGAATTTAATGCCGATGCAATTTCTGTGTTTCATCGTCAATCGGTAGGTCCAAGGTATACAGTAAACCTGAAGTGAAGCATCGGAATCGAAAACTGGACTCACAGGAGAGGTTCAAATCATAGAAAGTGAGGGTGTTAGTCCTCTTGTACTTAAGGCGGCATTGTGCCTTTTGATTTGAATTCGGTTGCAATTTCTGTGTTTCATCGTCAATAAGAAGGTCCAAGGTATACAGGAAACCCGAAGTAAAGCACGGAATCTAAAAGTGGACTCACAGGAGAGGTTCAAATCATAGAGAGTTAGAGTGTCAGTCCTCTTGTACTTAAGTCGGCATTGTGCTTTCATATTACATTCGGATGCAATTTCTGTGTTTCATCGTCAGTTAGAAGGTCCTAGGGATACAGTAAACCAGAATTGAAACATCGGAATCTAAAATTGGACTCACAGGGGAGGTTCAAATCATAGAAAGTGAGAGTGCCAGTCCTCTTGTACTTAAGTCGGCATTGTGCCTTTTGTATTAAATTCGGACGCTATTTCTGTGTTCCATTGTCAATAAGAAGGTCCAAGGTATACAGGAAACCTGAAGTGAAGCATCGGAATCTAAAACTGGGCTCACCGGAGAGGTTCAAATCATAGAAAGTTGGAGTGTCAGTCCTCTTGTACTTAAGTCGGCATTGTGCCTTTTGTATTAAATTCAGATGCAATTTCTGTGTTCCATCGTCAATACGAAGGTGCAAGGGATACAGTAAACCTGAAGTGAAGCATCGGAATCTAAAACTGGATTCACAGGAGAGGTTCAAATCATAGAAAGTGAGAGTGTCAGTCCCCTTGTACTTAAGTCGGCATTGTGCCTTTTGTTTTAAATTTGGATACAATTTCTGTGTTTCATCGTCAATAAGAAGGTCCAAGGTATACAGGAGACCTGAAGTGAGGCATCGGAATCTAAAACTGGACTCACAGGACAGGTTGAAATCATAGAAAGTTAGAGTGTCTGTCCTCTTGTACTTCAGTCGGCATTGTGCCTTTTATATTGAATTCGGATGCAATTTCTGTGTTTCATCGTCAATAAGAAGGTCCTAGGGATACAGTAAACCTGAATTGAAGCATCGGAAACTAAAACTGGACTCACAGGAGAGGTTCAAATCACAGAAAGATAGAGTGCCAGTCCTCTTGTACTTAAGTTGGCATTGTCCCTTTTGAATTTAATTCCGATGCAATTTCTGTGTTTCATCGTTAAAAAGAAGGTCCAAGGGATACACTAAACCTAATGTGAAGCATCGGAATCTAAAACTGGACTCACAGGAGAGGTTCAAGTCATAGAAAGTTAGAGTGTGAGTCCTCTTGTACTTAAGTCGGCATTGTGACTTTTGTATTAAATTCGGATGCAATTTCTGTGTTTCATCGTCAATAAGAAAGTCCAAGGGATACAGAAAACCTGAAGTGAAGCATCGGAATCTAAAAAAGGAGTCACAGAGAGGTTCAAATCATAGAAAGTTAGAGTGTCAGTCCTCTTGTACTTAAGTCGGCATTGACCCTTTTGAATTTAATTCCGATGCAATTTCTGTGTTTCATCGTCAATCAGAAGGTCCAAGGTATACAGTAAACCTGAAGTGAAGCATCGGAATCTAAAACTGGACTCACAGGAGACGTTCAAATCATGGAACTTAGAGTGTCAGTCCCCTTGTATTTAAGTCGGCAATGTGCCTTTTGTATTAAATTCGGATGCAATTTCTGTGTTTCATTGTCAATAAGAAGGTCCAAGGTATACAGGAAACCTGAAGTGAAGCATCGGAATCTAAAACTGGGCTCACCGGGGAGGTTCAAATCATAGAAAGTTGTAGTGTCAGTCCTCTTGTACTTAAGTCTGCATTTTGCCTTTTGAATTTAATTCCGATGCAATTTCTGTGTTTCATCGTCAATAAAAAGGTCCAAGGGATACACTAAACCTGATGTGAAGCATCGGAATCTAAAACTGGACTCACAGGAGAGGTTCAAATCATAGAAAGTTAGAGTGTCAGTCCTCTTGTACTTAAGTCGGCATTGTGACTTTTGTATTAAATTCGGATGCAATTTCTGTGTTTCATCGTCAATAACAAGGTCCAAGGTATACAGCAAACCTGAAGTGAAGCATCGGAGTCTAAAACTGGACTCACAGGAGAGGTTCAAATCATAGAAAGACAGTGTGTCAGTCCTCTTGTACTTAAGTCGGCATTGTGTTTTTTGAATTTAATTCCGATGCAATTTCAGTGTTTCATCGTCAATAAGAAGTTCCCAGGGATAAAGTAAACCTGAAGTGAAGCATCGGAATCTAAAACTGGACTCACAGGAGAGGTTCAAATCATAGAAAGTTAAAGTGTCAGTCCTCTTGTACTTAAGTCGGCATTGTGCCTTTTTTATTAAAATCGGATGCAATTTCTGTGTTTCATCGTCAATAAGAAGGTACAAGGGATACTGTAAACCTGAAGTGAAGCTTAGGAATCTAAAACTGGACTCACAAGAGAGGTTCAAATCATAGAAAGTTAGACTGCCAGTCCTCTTGTACTTAAGTCGGCATTGTGCTTTTTGAATTTAATTCCGATGCAATTTCTGTGTTTCATCATCAATAAGAAGGTCCAAGGGATACACTAAACCTGATGTGAAGCATCGGAATCTAAAACTGGACTCACAGGAGAGGTTCAAATCATAGAAAGTTAGAGTGTCAGTCCTCTTGTACTTAAGTCGGCATTGTGCCCTTTTAATTTAATTCGGGTGAAATGTCTGTGTTTCATCGTCAATAAAATGGTCCAAGGGATACTGTAAACGTGAAGTGAAGCTTAGGAATCTAAAACTGGACCCACAGGAGAGGTTAAAATCATAGAAAGTTAGAGTGCCAGTCCTCTTGTACTTATGTCGGCATTGTGCTTTTTGAATTTAATTCCGATGCAATTTCTGTGTTTCATCGTTAATAAGAAGGTCCAAGGGATACACTAAACCTGATGTAAAGCATCGGAATCTAAAACTGGACTCACAGGAGACGTTCAAATCATAGAAAGTGAGGTTGTCAGTCCTCTTGTACTTAAGTCGGCATTGTGCCTTTTGATTTGAATTGGGATGCAATATCTGTGTTTTATCGTCAATAAGAAGGTCCAAGGTATACAGGAAACCTGAAGTGAAGCATCGGAATCCAAAACTGGACGCACAGGAGAGGCTCAAATCATAGAAAGTTAGAGTGTCAGTCCTCTTGTACTTAAGTCGGCATTGTGTTTTTTGAATTTAATTCCGATGCAATTTCAGTGATTCATCGTCAATAAGAAGTTCCCAGGGATAAAGTAAACCTGAAGTGAAGCATCGGAATCTAAAACTGGACTCACAGGAGAGGTTCAAATCATAGAAAGTTAAAGTGTCAGTCCTCTTGTACTTAAGTCGGCATTGTGCCTTTTGTATTAAATTCGGATGCAAATTTTGTGTTTCATCGCCAATAAGAAGGTCCAAGGTATACAGTATACCTGAAGTGTAGCATTATAATGTAAACCTGGACACACACGTGAGGTTCAAATCATAGAAAGTTAGAGTGCCAGTCCTCTTGTACTTAAGTCGGCATTGTGCCTTTTGTATTAAATTCGGATGCAATATCTGTGTTTCATCGTCAATAAGAAAGTCCAAGGGATACAGAAAACCTGAAGTAAAGCATCGGAATCTAAAACCGGACTCACAGGAGAGGTTCAAATCATAGTTAGTTAGAGTGTCAGTCCCCTTGTACTTAAGTCGGCATTGTCTCTTTTGAATTTATATCCGATGCAATTTCTGTGTTTCATCGTCAAACAGAAGGTCCAAGGTATACAGTAAACCTGAAGTGAAGCTTAGGAATCTAAAACTGGACTCACAGGAGAGGTTCAAATCATAGAAAGTTAGGGTGTCAGTCCTCTTGTACTTAAGTCGGCACTGTGCCTTTTGATTTGAATTCGGATGCAATTTCTGTGTTTCATCGTCAATAAGAAGGTCCTAGGGATACTGTAAACCCGAAGTGAATCATCGGAATCTAAAACTGGAGTCACAGGAGAAGTTCAAATCATAGAAAGTTAGAGTGTCAGTCCTCTTGTACTTAAGTCGGCATTCTGACTTTTGTATTAAATTCGGATGCAATTTCTGTGTTTCATCGTCAATAACAAGGTCCAAGGTATACAGCAAACCTGAAGTGACGCATCAGAATCTTAAACTGGACTCACAGGAGAGGTTCAAATCATAGAAAGTTAGAGTGTCAGTCATCTTGTACTTATGTCGGCATTGTGATTTTTGAATTTAATTCCGATGCAATTTATGTTTTTCATCGTCAATAAGCAGGTCCTAGGGATACACTAAACCTGATGTGAAGCATCGGAATCTAAAACTGGACTCACAGGAGGGGTTCAAATGATAGAAAGTTATAGTGTCAATCCCTTTGTACTTAAGTTGGCATTGTGCCTTTTGTATTAAATTCGGATGCAATTTCTGTGTTTCATCGTCAATCAGAAGGTCCAAGGTATACAGTAAACCTGAAGTGAAGCATCGGAATCTAAAACTGGTCTCACAGGAGAGGTTCTAATCATAGAAAGTTAGAGTGTCAGTCCTCTTGTACTTAAGTGGCATTGTGCCTTTTGTATTAAATTCGGACGCAATTTCTGTGTTTCATCGTCAATAAGAAGGTCCAAGGTATACAGTAAACCTGAAGTGAAGCACGGAATCCAAAACTGGACTCACAGGAGACGTTCACATCATAGAAAGTTAGAGTGTCAATCCTCTTGTACTTAAGTCGGCATTCTGCTTTTTGTATTAAATTCGGATGCAATTTCGGTGTGTCATCGTCAATACGTAGGTCCAAGGGATACAGTAAACCCGAAGTGAAGCATCGGAACCTAATACCTGACTCCCAGGAGAGGCTTAAATCATAGAAAATGAGAGTGACAGTCCTCTTGTACTTAAGTCGGCGTACTGCCTCTTGTAATAAATTCAGATTCCATTTCTGTGTTTCATCGTCTATAAGAAGGTCCACTGGATACAGTAAACCTGAAGTGAAGGACGGAATTTAAAACTGGACTCACAGGAGTGGTTCAAATCATAGAAAGTTAGAGTGTCAGTCCTCTTGTACTTAATTTGGCATTGTGCCTTTTGTGTTAAATTCGGATGCAATTTCTGTGTTTCATCGTAAGTAAGAGGCCAAGGTATACAGTAAACCTGAAGTGAAGCATCGGAATCTAAAACTGGACTCACAGGAGAGGTTCAAATCATAGAAAGTGAGAGTGTCCGTCCTCTTGTACTTAAGTCGGCATTGTGCCTTTTGATTTGAATTCGGATGCAATTTCTGTGTTTCATCGGCAATAAGTAGGTCCAAGGTATACAGGAAACCTGAAGTGATGCATCTGAATCTAAAACTGGACTCACATTAGAGGTTCAAATCATAATAAGTTTGAGTGTCGGTCCACTTGAACTTAAGTGAGCATTGTGACTTTTATATTAAAATCGGATGCAATTTCTGTGTTTCATCGTCAATAAGAAGGTTCCAGGTATACAGCAAACGTGAAGTGAAGCATCGGAATCTAAAACTGGACTCACAGGAGACGTTCAAATCATAGAAAGGTAAAGCGTCAGTCCTCTTGTACTTAAGTCGGCATTGTGCCTTATGAATTAAATTCGGATGCAATATCTGTGTTTCATCGTCAATAAGAAGGTACAAGGTATACAGGAAACCTGAAGTGAAACATCGGAATCTAAAACTGGACTCACTGGAGAGGTTCATATTATAGAAAGTGAGGGTGTAAGTCCTCTTGTACTTAAGTCGGCATTGTGCCTCTTGTATTAAATTCGGATGCAATTTCTGTGTTTCATCGTCAATAAGAAGGTCCATGGGATACAGTAAACCTGAAGGTAAGCACGGAATTTAAAACTGGACTCACAGGGGTGGTTCAAATCATAGAAAGTGAGACTGTCAGTCCTCTTGTACTTAAGTCGGCAATATGCCTTTTGTATTAAATTCGGATGCAATTTCTGTGTTTCATCATCAATAAGAAGGTCCAAGGTATACAGTAAACCTGAAGTGAAGCATCGGAATCTAAAAATGGACTCACAGGAGACGTTCAAATCATAGAAATTTAGAGTGCCCGTCCTCTTGTACTTAATTCGTCATTGTGCCTTTTGTATTAAATTCGGATGCAATCTCTGTGTTTCATCGTCAATAAGAAGGTCCAAGGTAAACAGTAAACCTGAAGTGAATCATCGGAATCTAAAACTGGACTCACAGGAGAGGTTCAAATCATAAAAAGTGAGAGTGTGCGTCCTGTTGTACTTAAGTCTGCATTGTGCCTTTTGATTTGAATTCGGATGCAATTTCTGTGTTTCATCGTCAATAAGAAGGTCCAAGGTATACAGGAGACCTGAAGTGAAGCATCGGAATCTAAAACTGCACTCACAGGAGAGGTTCAAATCATTGAGTGTTAGAGTCTCAGTCCTCTTGTACTTAAGTCGGCATTGTGCCTCTTATATTAGATTCGGATGTAATTTCTGTGTTTCATCGTCAATAAGAGGGTCCAAGGGATACAGTAAACCTGAATTGAAACATCGGAATCTAAAACTGGACTCACAGGAGGGGTTCATATCATGGAAAGTGAGAGTTTCAGTCCTCTTGTACTTAAGTCGGTATTCTGCCTTTTCTATTAAATTCGGATGCAATTTCTGTGTTTCATCATCAATAAGAAGGTCCAAGGTATACAGTAAACCTGAAGTGAAGCATCGGAATCTACAAGTGGACTCACAGGAGAGGTTCAAATCATCGTAAGTTAGAGTGTCAGTCCTCTTGTACTTAAGTCGGCTTGTGCCTTTTGAATTCAATTCCGATGCAATTTCTGTGCTTCATCGTCAATAAGAAGGTCCAAGGGATACAGTAAACCTGAAGTGAAGCATTGGAATCCAAAACTGGACTCACAGGACAGGTTCAAATCATTGAAAGTTAGAGTGTCAGTCCTCTTGTACGTAAGGCGGCATTGTGCCTTTTGTATTAAATTCGGATGGAATTTCTGTGTTTCATCGTCAATAATAAGGTCCTAGGCATACAGTAAATCTGACGTGAAGCATCGGAATCTAAAACTGGACTCACAAGAGGGGATCAAATCATAGAAAGTTAGAGTGTCAGTCCTCTTGTACGTAAGTTGGCATTGTACATTTTGAAACTAATTCCGAAGCAATTTCTGTGCTTCATCGTCAAGAAGATGGTCCAAGGGTTACAGTAAACCTGAAGTGAAGCATCGGAATCTAAAACTTGACTCACAGGAGAGGTTCAAATCATAGAAAAGTATAGTGTCAGTGCTCTTGTACTTAAGACGGCATTGTGCCTTTTGTATTAAATTCGGATGCAATTTCTGTGTTTCATCGTCAATAAAAAGGTCCAAGGGATACAGTAAACCCGAAGTGAAGCATCGGAAACAAAACTGGACTCACAGGAGAGGTTCAAATCATAGAAAGTGAGAGTGTCAGTCCTCTTGTACGTATGTCGGCACTGTGCCTCTTGTATTAAATTCGGATGCAAATTCCGTGTTTCATCGTCAATAAGAAGGTCCAAGTGATACAGTAAACCTGAAGTGAAGCACGGAATTTAAAACTGGACTCACAGGAGGGGTTCAAATCATAGAAAGTTAAAGTGTCAGTCCTCTTGTACTTAAGTCGGCATTGTGCCTTTTGAATTAAATTCGGATGCAATATCTGTGTTTCTTCGTCAATAAGAAGGTCCAAGGTATACAGTAAACCTGAAGTGAAGCGTCGGAATCTAAAACTGGACTCACAGGAGAGGTTCAAATCATAGAAAGTGAGAGTGTCCTACCTCTTGTACTTAAGTCGGCATTGTGCCTTTTGTATTGAATTCGGATGCAATATCTGTGTTTCATCGTCAGTAAGAAGGTCCAAGGTATACAGAAAACCTGATGTGAAGCATCGGAATCTAAAACTGGACTCACTGGAGTGGTTCAAGTCATAGAAAGTTAGAGTGTCAGTCCACTTGTACTTAAGTCAGCATTGTGACTTTTGAATTTAATTCCGATGAAATTTCTGTGTTTCATCGTCAATAAGAAGGTTTAAGGGATACAGTAAACCTGAAGTGAAGCATCGGAATCTAAAACTGGACTCCCAGGACAGGTTCAAATTATAGAAAGTTAGAGTGACAGTCCCCTTGTACTGATGTCGTCATTGTGCCTTTTGTGTTAAATTCGGATGCAATTTCTATGTTTCATCGTCATTAAGAAGGTCCTAGGGATACAGTAAATCTGACGTGAAGCATCGGAATCTAAAACTGGACTCACAGGAGTGGTTCAAATCATAGAAAGTTAGAGAGTCAGTCCTCTTGTACTTAAGTCGGCATTGTGCCATTTGAATTTAATTCCGATGCAATTTCTGTGCTTCATCGTCAAGAAGATGGTCCAAGGGTTACAGGAAACCTGAAGTAAAGCATCGGAATCTAAAACTGGGCTCACAGGAGAGGTTCAAATGATAGAAAGTTAGTGTGTCAGTCCTCTTGTACTTAAGTCGGCATTGTGCCTTTTGTATTAAATTCGGATGCAATTACTGTGTTTCATCGTCAATAAGAAGAGCGAAGGTTTACAGGAAACATGAAGTGAAGCATCGGAATCTAAAACAGGACTCACAGGAGAGGTTCAAATCATAGAAATTGAGAGTGTCAGTCCACTTGTACTTAAGTCGGCATTGTGCCCTTTGTATTAAATTCGGATGCGATTTCTGTGTTTCATCGTCAATAAGAAGGTCCAAGGTATAAAGGAAACCTGAAGTGAAGCATCGGAATCTAAAACTGGACTCACAGGAGAGGTTAAATTCATAGAAAGTTAGAGTGTCAGTCCTCTTGTACTTAAGTCGACATTGTGCTTTTGAATTTAATTCCGATGCAATTTCTGTTTTTCATCGGCAATAAGAAGGTCTAAGGGATTCAGTAAACCGGAAGTGAAGCATCGGAATCTAAAACTGGACTCCCAGGACAGGTTCAAATTATAGAAAGTTAGAGTGACAGTCCTCTTGTACTGATGTCGTCATTGTGCCTTTTGTGTTAAATTCAGATGCAATTTCTGTGTTTCATCGTCATTAAGAAGGTCCTAGGGATACAGTAAATCTGACGTGAAGCATCGGAATCTAAAACTGGACTCACAGGAGTGGTTCAAATCATAGAAAGTTGGAGAGTCAGTCCTCTTGTACTTAAGTCGGCATTGTGCCATTTGAATTTAATTCCGATGCAATTTCTGTGCTTCATCGTCAAGAAGATGGTCCAAGGGTTACAGGAAACCTGAAGTAAAGCATCGGAATCTAAAACTGGTCTCACAGAAGAGGTACAAATCATAGAATGTTAGTGGGTCTGTCCTCTTGTACTTAAGTCGGCATTGTGCCTTTTGTATTAAATTCGGATGCAATTACTGTGTTTCATCGTGAATACGAAGGTCCAAGGTATAAAGGAAACCTGAAGTGAAGCATCGGAATCTAAAACTTGACTCACAGGAGAGGTTAAAATCATAGAAAGTGAGAGTGTCAGTCCTCTTGTACTTAAGTCGGCATTGTGCCTTTTGTATTAAATTCGGATGCAATTTCTGTGTTTCATCGTCAATAAGAAGGTCCTAAGTATACAGGAAACCTGAAGTGAAGCATCGGAATCTAAAACTGGCTCTTAGGAAAGGTGCAAATCATAGATAGTTAGAGTGTCTGTCCTCTTGTACTAATGTCGGCCTTGTGCTTTTGTATTAAATTCGGATGCAATTTCTGTGTTTCATCGTCAATAACAAGGTCCAAGGTATACAGCAAACCTGAAGTGACGCATCAGAATCTTAAACTGGACTCACAGGAGAGGTACAAATCATAGAATGTTAGTGTGTCTGTCCTCTTGTACTTAAGTCGGCACTGTGCCTTTTGATTTGAATTCGGATGCAATTTCTGTGTTTCATCGTCAATAAGAAGGTCCTAGGGATACTGTAAACCCGAAGTGAAGCATCGGAATCTAAAACTGGAGTCACAGGAGAGGTTCAAATCATAGGAAGTTAGAGTGTCAGTCCTCTTGTACTTAAGTCGGCATTCTGACTTTTGTATTAAATTCGGATGCAATTTCTGTGTTTCATCGTCAATAACAAGGTCCAAGGTATACAGCAAACCTGAAGTGACGCATCAGAATCTTAAACTGGACTCACAGGAGAGGTTCAAATCATAGAAAGTTAGAGTGTCAGTTATCTTGTACTTATGTCGGCATTGTGATTTTTGAATTTAATTCCGATGCAATTTATGTTTTTCATCGTCAATAAGCAGGTCCAAGGGATACAGTATACCTGAAGTGAGGCATCGGAATCTAAAACTGGACTGACAGGAGAGGTTGAAATCATAGTAAGTTAGAGTGTCAGTCCTCTAATACTTAAGTCGGCATTGTGCCTTTTGTATTATATTCGGATGCATTTCTGTGTTTCATCGTCAATAAGAATGTCCAAGGGATACTGTAAACCTGAAGTGAGCTTAGGAATCTAAAACTGGACCCACAGGAGAGGTTCAAATCATAGAAAGTTAGAGTGCCAGTCCTCTTGTACTTAAGTCGGCATTCTGCTTTTTGAATTTAATTCCGATGCAACTCCTGTGTTTCATCGTTAATAAGAAGGTCCAAGGGATTCACTAAACCTGATGTGAAGCATCGGAATCTAAAACTGGACTCACAGGAGAGGTTCAAATCATAGAAAGTTAGAGTGTCAGTCCTCTTGTACTTAAGTCGGCATTATGCCTTTTGTATTAAATTCGGATGCAATTTCTGTGTTTCATAGTCAATAAGAAAGTCCAAGGGATACAGAAAACCTGAAGTGAAGCATGGGAATCTAAAACTGGACTCACTGGAGAGGTTCAAATCATAGAAAGTGAGAGTGTCAGTCCTCTTGTACTAAAGTTGGCATTGTGCCTCTTGTATTAAATTTGGATGCAATTTCTGTGTTTCATCGTCAATAAGAAGGTCCAAGGGATACACTAAACCTGATGTGAAGCATCGGAATCTAAAACTGGACTCACAGGAGAGGTTCAAATCATAGAAAGTTAGAGTGTCAGTCCTCTTGTAATTAAGTCGGCATTGTGCCTTTTGTATTAAATTCGGATGCAATTTCTGTGTTTCATCGTCAATAAGAAAGTCCAAGGGATACAGAGAACCTGAAGTGAAGCATCGGAATCTAAAACCGGACTCACAGGAGGGGTTCAAATCATAGAAAGATAGAGTGTCATTCCTCTTGTACTTAAGTCGGCATTGTCCCTTTTGAATTTAATTCCGATGCAATTTCTGTGTTTCATCGTCAATAAGAAGGTCCTAGGGATACAGTAAATCTGACGTGAAGCATCGGAATCTAAAACTGGACTCACAGGAGAGGTTCAAATCATAGAAGGTTAGAGTGTCAGTCCTCTGGTACTTAAGTCTTCATTGTGCCTTTTGAATTTTATTCCGATGCAATTTCTGTACTTCATCGTCAAGAAGATGGTCCAAGTGTTACAGTAAATCTGAAGTGAAGCATCGGAATCTAAAACTGGACTCACAGGAGGGGTTCAAATGATAGAAAGTTATATTGTCAGTCCCTTTGTACTTAAGTTGGCATTCTGCCTTTTGTATTAAATTCGGATGCAATTTCTGTGTTTCATCGTCAATCAGAAGGTCCAAGGAAACAGTAAACCTGAAGTGAAGCATCGGAATCTAAAACTGGTCTCACAGGAGAGGTTCAAATCATAGAAAGTTAGAGTGTCAGTCCTCTTGTACTTAAGTGGCATTGTGCCTTTTGTATTAAATTCGGACGCAATTTCTGTGTTTCATCGTCAATAAGAAGGTCCAAGGTATACAGTAAACCTGAAGTGAAGCACGGAATCCAAAACTGGACTTACAGGAGACGTTCACATCATAGAAAGTTAGAGTGTCAGTCCTCTTGTACTTAAGTCGGCATTCTGCCTTTTGTATTAAATTCGGATGCAATTTCGGTGTGTCATCGTCAATACGTAGGTCCAAGGGATACAGTAAACCCGAAGTTAAGCATCGGAACCTAATACTGGACTCCCAGGAGAGGCTTAAATCATAGAAAATGAGAGTGACAGTCCTCTTGTACTTAAGTCGGCGTACTGCCTCTTGTAATAAATTCAGATGCCATTTCTGTGTTTCATCGTCTATAAGAAGGTCCACTGGATACAGTAAACCTGAAGTGAAGGACGGAATTTAAAACTGACTCACAGGAGTGGTTCAAATCATAGAAAGTTAGAGTGTCAGTCCTCTTGTACTTCATTTGGCATTGTGCCTTTTGTATTAAATTCGGATGCAATTTCTGTGTTTCATCGTAAATAAGAGGCCAAGGTATACAGTAAACCTGAAGTGAAGCATCGGAATCTAAAACTGGACTCACAGGAGAGGTTCAAATCATAGAAAGTGAGAGTGTCCGTCCTCTTGTACTTAAGTCGGCATTGTGCCTTTTGATTTGAATTCGGATGCAATTTCTGTGTTTCATCGGCAATAAGTAGGTCCAAGGTATACAGGAAACCTGAAGTGATGCATCTGAATCTAAAACTGGACTCACATTAGAGGTTCAAATCATAATAAGTTTAAGTGTCGGTCCACTTGAACTTAAGTGAGCATTGTGACTTTTATATTAAAATCGGATGCAATTTCTGTGTTTCATCGTCAATAAGAAGGTTCCAGGTATACAGCAAACGTGAAGTGAAGCATCGGAATCTAAAACTGGACTCACAGGAGACGTTCAAATCATAGAAAGGTAAAGTGTCAGTCCTCTTGTCCTTAAGTCGGCATTGTGCCTTATGAATTAAATTTCGGATGCAATATCTGTGTTTCATCGTCAATAAGAAAGTCCAAGGGATACAGAGAACCTGAAGTGAAGCATCGGAATCTAAAACCGGACTCACAGGAGGGGTTCAAATCATAGAAAGATAGAGTGTCATTCCTCTTGTACTTAAGTCGGCATTGTCCCTTTTGAATTTAATTCCGATGCAATTTCTGTGTTTCATCGTCAATCGGAAGGTCCAAGGTATACAGTAAACCTGAAGTGAAGCATCGGATTCGAAAACTGGACTCACAGGAGAGGTTCAAATCATAGAAAGTGAGGGTGTTAGTCCTCTTGTACTTAAGGCGGCATTGTGCCTTTTGATTTGAATTCGGATGCAATTTCTGTGTTTCATCGTCAATAAGAAGGTCCACGGGATACAGTAATCCTGAAGTGAAACATCGGAATCTATAACTGGACTCACAGGAGAGGTTCAAATCATAGAAAGTGAGAGTGTCAGTCCTCTTGTACTTAAGTCGGCATTGTGCCTTTTGTATTAAATTCGGATGCAATTTCTGTGTTTCATCGTCAATAAGAAGGTCCTAGGGATACAGTAAATCTGACGAGAAGCAACGGAATCTAAAACTGGACTCACAGGAGAGGTTCAAATCATAGAAGGTTAGAGTGTCAGTCCTCTGGTACTTAAGTCTTCATTGTGCCTTTTGAATTTTATTCCGATGCAATTTCTGTACTTCATCGTCAAGAAGATGGTCCAAGTGTTACAGTAAATCTGAAGTGAAGCATCGGAATCTAAAACTGGACTCACAGGAGAAGTTAAATTCATAGAAAGTTAGAGTGTCTGTCCTCTTGTACTTAAGTCGGCATTGTGCATTTTGTATTAAATTCGGATGCAATTACTGTGTTTCATCGTCAGTACGAAGGTCCAAGGTATACAGGAGACCTGAAGTGAAGCATCGTAATCTAAAACTGCACTCACAGGAGAGGTTCAAATCATTGAATGTTAGAGTCTCAGTCCTCTTGTACTTAAGTCGGCATTGTGCCTCTTATATTAGATTCGGATGTAATTTCTGTGTTTCATCGTCAATAAGTAGGTCCAAGGGATACAGTAAACCTGAATTGAAACATCGGAATCTAAAACTGGACTCACAGGAGACGTTCAAATCATAGAAAGGTAAAGTGTCAGTCCTCTTGTACTTAAGTCGGCATTGTGCCTTATGAATTAAATTCGGATGCAATATCTGTGTTTCATCGTCAATAAGAAGGTACAAGGTATACAGGAAACCTGAAGTGAAACATCGGAATCTAAAACTGGACTCACTGGAGAGGTTCATATTATAGAAAGTGAGAGTGTAAGTCCTCTTGTACTTAAGTCGGCATTGTGCCTCTTGTATTAAATTCGGATGCAATTTCTGTGTTTCATCGTCAATAAGAAGGTCCATGGGATACAGTAAACCTGAAGGTAAGCACGGAATTTAAAACTGGACTCACAGGGGTGGTTCAAATCATAGAAAGTGAGACTGTCAGTCCTCTTGTACTTAAGTCGGCAATATGCCTTTTGTATTAAATTCGGATGCAATTTCTGTGTTTCATCATCAATAAGAATGTCCAAGGTATACAGTAAACCTGACGTGAAGCATCGGTATCTAAAAATGGACTCACAGGAGACGTTCAAATCATAGAAATTTAGAGTGCCAGTCCTCTTGTACTTAATTCGTCATTGTGCCTTTTGTATTAAATTCGGATGCAATCTCTGTGTTTCATCGTCAATAAGAAGGTCCAAGGTAAACAGTAAACCTGAAGTGAATCATCGGAATCTAAAACTGGACTCACAGGAGAGGTTCAAATCATAAAAAGTGAGAGTGTGCGTCCTGTTGTACTTAAGTCTGCATTGTGCCTTTTGATTTGAATTCGGATGCAATTTCTGTGTTTCATCGTCAATAAGAAGGTCCAAGGTATACAGGAGACCTGAAGTGAAGCATCGGAATCTAAAACTGCACTCACAGGAGAGGTTCAAATCATCGAATGTTAGAGTCTCAGTCCTCTTGTACTTAAGTCGGAATTGTGCCTCTTATATTAGATTCGGATGTAATTTCTGTGTTTCATCGTCAATAAGTAGGTCCAAGGGATACAGTAAACCTGAATTGAAACATCGGAATCTAAAACTGGACTCACAGGAGAGGTTCATATCATGGAAAGTGAGAGTTTCAGTCCTCATGTACTTAAGTCGGTATTCTGCCTTTTCTATTAAATTCGGATGCAATTTCTGTGTTTCATCATCAATAAGAAGGTCCAAGGTATACAGTAAACCTGAAGTGAAGCATGGGAATCTACAAGTGGACTCACAGGAGAGGTTCAAATCATCGTAAGTTAGAGTGTCAGTCCTCTTGTACTTAAGTCGGCTTGTGCCCTTTGTATTAAATTCGGATGCGATTTCTGTGTTTCATCGTCAATAAGAAGGTCCAAGGTATAAAGGAAACCTGAAGTGAAGCATCGGAATCTAAAACAGGACTAACAGGAGAGGTTCAAATCATAGAAAGTGAGAGTGTCAGTCCTCTTGTACTTAAGTCGGCATTGTGCCCTTTGTATTAAATTCGGATGCGATTTCTGTGTTTCATCGTCAATAAGAAGGTCCAAGGTATAAAGGAAACCTGAAGTGAAGCATCGGAATCTAAAACTGGACTCACAGGAGAGGTTAAATTCATAGAAAGTTAGAGTGTCAGTCCTCTTGTACTTAAGTCGACATTGTGCCTTTTGAATTTAATTCCGATGCAATTTCTGTTTTTCATCGGCAATAAGAAGGTCTAAGGGATTCAGTAAACCTGAAGTGAATCATCGGAATCTAAAACAGGACTCACAGGAGAGGTTCAAATCATAGAAAGTGAGAGTGTCAGTCCTCTTGTTCTTAAGTCGGCATTGTGCCTTTTGTATTAAATTCGGATGCAATTTCTGTGTTTCATCGTCAATAAGAAGGTCCAAAGTATTCAGGAAACCTGAAGTGAAGCATCGGAATCTAAAACTGGCTCTTAGGAAAGGTGCAAATCATAGATAGATAGAGTGTCTGTCCTCTTGTACTAATGTCGGCCTTGTGCTTTTGTATTATATTCGGATGAAATTTCTGTTTTCATCGTCAATAAGAAGGTCCAAGGGATACAGTAAACCTGAAGTGAAGCATCGGAAACTAAAACTGGACTCACAGGAGAGATTCAAATCATAGAAGGTGAGAGTGTCAGTCCTCTTGTACGTAAGTCGGCATTGTGCCACTTGTATTAAATTCGGATGCAATTTCTGTGTTTCATCGTCAATAAGAAGGTCCAAGGGATACAGTGAACCTGAAGTGATGATCGGAATTTAAAACTGGACTCACAGGAGAGGTTCAAATCATAGAAAGTTAGAGTGTCAGTCCACTTGTACTTAGGTCGGCATTATGCCATTTGTATTAAATTCGGATGCAATTTCTGTGTTTCATCGTCAGTAAGAAGGTCCAAGGTATACAGGAAACCTGAAGTGAAGCATCGGAATCTAAAACTGGACTCACTGGAGTGGTTGAAATCATAGAAAGTTAGAGTGTCAGTCCACTTGTACTTACGTCGGCATTGTGCCTTTTGAATTTAATTCCGATGAAATTTCTGTGTTTCATCGTCAATAAGAAGGTTTAAGGGATACAGTAAACCTGAAGTGAAGCATCGGAATCTGAAACTGGACTCACAGGACAGGTTCAAATTATAGAAAGTTAGAGTGACAGTCCTTTTGTACTGATGTCGTCATTGTGCCTTTTGTTTTAAATTCGGATTCATTTTCTGTGATTCATCGTCAATAAGAAGGTCCTAGGGATACAGTAAATCTGACGTGAAGCATCGGAATCTAAAACTGGACTCACAGGAGAGGTTCAAATCATAGAAAGTTAGAGTGTCAGTCCTCTTGTACTTAAGTCGGCATTGTGCCATTTGAATTTAATTCCGATGCAATTTCTGTGCTTCATCGTCAAGAAGATGGTCCGAGGGTTACAGGAAACCTGAAGTAAAGCTTCGGAATCTAAAACTGGACTCACAGGAGAGGTTCAAATCATAGAAAGATAGTGTGTCAGTCCTCTTGTACTTAAGTCGGCATTGTGCCTTTTGTATTAAATTCGGGTGCAGTTACTGTGTTTCATCGTCAATAAGAAGAGCGAATGTTTACAGGAAACCTGAAGTGAAGCATCGAAATCTAAAACTGGACGCTTAGGAAAGGTGCAAATCATAGAAAGTTAGAGTGTCAGTCCTCTTGTACTTAAGTGGGCATTGTGCTTTTGTATTAAATTCGGATGAAATTTCTGTGTTTCATCGTCGATAAGAAGGTCCAAAGGATACAGTAAACCTGAAGTGAAGCATCGGATTCTAAAACTGGACTCATAGGAGAGGTTCAAATTATAGAAAGTGAGTGTGTAAGTCCTCTTGTACTTAAGTCGGCATTGTGCCTTTTTTATTAAATTCGGGTGCAATTTCTGTGTCTCATCGTCAATAAGAAGTTCCAAGGTATACAGTAAACCTGAAGTGAAGCATCGGAATCTAAAACTGGACTCACAGGAGAGGTTCAAATCATAGAAAGTGGGAGTGTCAGTCCTGTTGTACTTAAGTCGGCATTGTGCCCTTTGTATTAAATTCGGATGCAATTTCTGTGTTTCATCGTCAATAAAAAGGTCCAAGATATACATTAAACCTGAAGTGAAGCATCGGAATCTAAAACTGGACTCACAGGAGAGGTTAAATTCATAGAAAGTTAGAGTGTCAGTCCTCCTGTACTTAAGTCAGCATCGTGCCTTTTGTATTAAATTCGGATACAATTTTTGTGTTTCATCATCAATAAGAAGTTCCAATGTATACAGTAAACCTGAAGTTAAGCATCGGAATCTAATACTGGACACACAGGTGAGGTTCAAATCATAGAAAGTTAGAGTGTCTGTCCTCCTGTACTTAAGTCGGCATTGTGCCTTTTGAATTTAATTCCGATGCAATTTCTATGTTTCATCGTCAATACGAAATTCCAAGGGATACAGTAAACCTGGTGTGAAGCATCGGAATCTAAAACTGGACTCACAGGAGAGGTTCAAATCATAGAAATTTAGAGTGTCAGTCCTCTTGTACTTAAGTCGGCATTGTGCCTTTTATATTAAATTCGGATGCAAGTTCTGTGTTTCGTCGTCAATAAGAAGGTCCAAGGTATACAGTAAACCTGAAGTGAAGCATCGGAATCTAAAACTGGACTCACAGGAGAAGTTAAATTCATAGAAAGTTAGAGTGTCTGTCCTCTTGTACTTAAGTCGGCATTGTGCATTTTGTATTAAATTCGGATGCAATTACTGTGTTTCATCGTCAATACGAAGGTCCAAGGTATACAGGAAACCGGAAGTGAAGCATCAGAATCTAAAACTTGACTCACAGGAGAGGTTAAAATCATTGAAAGTGAGAGTGTCAGTCCTCTTGTACTTAAGTCGGTATTGGGCCTTTTGTATTGAATTCGGATGCAATTTCTGTGTTTCATCGTCAGTAAGAAGGTCCAAGGTATACAGGAAACCTGAAGTGAAGCATCGGAATCTAAAACTGGACTCACAGGAGAGGTTCAAATCATAGAAAGTTAGAGTGTCAGTCCTCTTGTACTTAAGTCGGCATTGTGCCTTTTGTATTAAATTTGGATGCAATATCTGTGTTTCATCGTCAATAAGAAGGTCCACGGGATACATTAGACCTGATGTGAAACATCGGAATCTAAAACTGGACTCACTGGAGTGGTTCAAATCATAGAAAGTTAGAGTGTCAGTCCACTTGTACTTAAGTCGGCATTGTGCCTTTTGAATTTAATTCCGATGAAATTTCTGTGTTTCATCGTCAATACGAAGGTTTAAGGGATACAGTAAACCTGAAGTGAAGCATCGGAATCTACAACTGGACTCACAGGACAGGTTCAAATTATAGAAAGTTAGAGTGACAGTCCTTTTGTACTGATGTCGTCATTGTGCCTTTTGTTTTAAATTCGGATTCAATTTCTGTGTTTCATCGTCAATAAGAAGGTCCTAGGGATACAGTAAATCTGACGTGAAGCATCGGAATCTAAAACTGGACTCACAGGAGAGGTTCAAATCATAGAAAGTTAGAGTGTCAGTCCTCTTGTACTTAAGTCGGCATTGTGCCATTTGAATTTTATTCCGATGCAATTTCTGTGCTTCATCGTCAAGAAGATGGTCCGAGGGTTACAGGAAACCTGAAGTAAAGCAACGGAACATAAAACCGGGCTCACAGGAGAGGTTCAAATCATAGAAAGATAGTGTGTCAGTCCTCTTGTACTTAAGTCGGCATTGTGCCTTCTGTATTAAATTCGGATGCAGTTACTGTGCTTCATCGTCAATAAGAAGAGCGAAGGTTTACAGGAAACCTGAAGTGAAGCATCGAAATCTAAAACTGGACGCTTAGGAATGGTGCAAATCATAGAAAGTTAGAGTGTCAGTCCTCTTGTACTTAAGTGGGCATTGTGCTTTTGTATTAAATTCGGATGAAATTTCTGTGTTTCATCGTCGATAAGAAGGTCCAAGGGATACAGTAAACCTGAAGTGAAGCATCGGATTCTAAAACTGGACTCATAGGAGAGGTTCAAATTATAGAAAGTGAGTGTGTAAGTCCTCTTGTACTTAAGTCGGCATTGTGCCTCTTGTATTAAATTCGGATGCAATTTCTGTGTTTCATCGTCAATAAGAAGGTCCAAGGTATACAGTTATCCTGAAGTGAAGCATCGGAATCTAAAACTGGACTCACAGGAGAGGTTCAAATCGTAGAAAGTGAGAGTGTCCGTCCTCTTGTACTTATGTCGGCATTGTGCCTTTTGATTTGAATTCGGATGCAGTTTCTGTGTTTCATCGTCAATAATAAGGTCCAAGGTATACAGGAAACCTGAAGTGAAGCATCGGAATCTAAAACTGGACTCACAGGAGAGGTTCAAATCATAGAAAGTTAGAGTGTCAGTTTTCTTGTACTTAAGGCGGCATTGTGCCTTTTATATTAAATTCGGATGCAATTTCTGTGTTTCATCGTCAATAAGAAGGTCCAAGGTATACAGCAAACCTGAAGTGAAGCATCGGAATCTAAAACTGTACACACAGGTGAGGTTCAAATCATAGAAAGTTAGAGTGTCAGTCCTCTTGTACTTAAGTCGGCATTGTGCCTTTTGCATTTAATTGCGATGCAATTTCTGTGTTTCATCGTCAATAAGAAGGTCCAAGGGATACAGTAAACCTGATGTGAAGCATCGGAATATAAAACTGGACACACAGGTGAGGTTCAAATCATAGAAAGTTAGAGTGTCAGTCCTCCTGTACTTAAGTCGCATTGTGCCTTTTGAATTTAATTCCGATGCAATTTCTGTGTTTCATCGTCAATAAGAAGGTCCAAGGGATACAGTAAACCTGATGTGAAGCATCGGAATCTAAAACGGGACTCACTGGAGAGGTACCAATCATAGAGAGTTGTAGTGTCAGTGCTCTTGTACTTAAGTCGGCATTGTGCCTTTTGTATTAAATTCGGATGCAATTTCTGTATTTCATCGTCAATAAGACGGTCCAAAGTATACAGAAAACCTGTAGTGAAGCATCGGAATCTAAAACTGGCTCTTAGGAAAGGTGCAAATCATAGATAATTAGAGTGTCAGTCCTCTTGTACTAATGTCGGCATTGTGCTTTTGAATTATATTCGGATGAAATTTCTGTGTTTCATCGTCAATAAGAAGGTTCAAGGGATACAGTAAACCTGAAGTGAAGCATCGGAAACTAAAACTGGACTCACAGGAGAGATTCAAATCATAGAAGGTGAGAGTGTCAGTCCTCCTGTACGTAAGTCGGCATTGTGCCTCTTGTATTAAATTCGGATGCAATATCTGTGTTTCATCGTCAATAAGAAGGTCCAAGGGATACAGTGAACCTGAAGATAAGGTCGGAATTTAAAACTGGACTCACAGGAGCGTTTCAAATCATAGAAAGTTAGAGTGTCAGTCCATTTGTACTTAAGTCGGCATTATGCCATTTGTATTAAATTCGGATGCAATTTCTGTGTTTCATCATAAATAAGAAGGTCCAAGGTATACAGTAAACCTGAAGTGAAGCTTCGGAATCTAAAAATGGACTCACAGGAGACGTTCAAATCATAGAAAGTTAGAGTGTAAGTCCTCTTGCACTTAATTCGGCATTGTGCCTTTTGAATTTAATTCCGATGCAATTTCTGTTTTTCGTCGGCAATAAGAAGGTCTAAGGGATTCAGTAAACCTGAAGTGAAGCATCGGAATCTAAAACTGGACTCACAGGTAAGGTTCAAATCATAGAAAGTGAGTATGTCAGTCCTCTTTTACTTAAGTCGGCATTTTGCCTCTTGTATTGAATTCGGATGCAATTTCTGTGTTTCATCGTCAATAAGAAGGTCCAAGGGATACAGTAAACCTGAAGTGAAGCACGGAATTTAAAACTGGACTCACAGGAGAGGTTCATATCATAGTGAGTGAGAGTTTCAGTCCTCTTGTACTTAAGTCGGTATTCTGCCTTTTCTATTAAATTCGGATGCAATTTCTGTGTTTCATCATCAATAAGAAGGTCCAAGGTATACAGTAAACCTGAAGTGAAGCATCGGAATTTACAATTGGACTCACAGGAGAAGTACAAATCATAGTAAGTTAGAGTGTCAGTTCGCTTGTACTTAAGTCGGCATCGTGCCTTTTGTATTAAATTCGGATGCAATTTTTGTGTTTGATCGTCAATAAGAAGTTCCAAGGTATACAGTAAACCTGAAGTTAAGCATCGGAATCTAATACTGGACACACAGGTGAGGTTCAAATCATAGAAAGTTAGAGTGTCTGTCCTCTTGTACTTAAGTCGGCATTGTGCCTTTTGAATTTAATTCCGATGCAATTTCTATGTTTCATCGTCAATACGAATTTCCAAGGGATACAGTAAACCTGGTGTGAAGCATCGGAATCGAAAACTGGACTCACAGGAGAGGTTCAAATCATAGAAATTTAGAGTGTCAGTCCTCTTGTACTTAAGTCGTCATTGTGCCTTTTGTATTAAATTCGGATGCAAGTTCTGTGTTTCGTCGTCAATAAGAAGGTCCAAGGTATACAGTAAACCTGAAGTGAAGCATCGGAATCTAAAACTGGACTCACAGGAGAAGTTAAATTCAAAGAAAGTTAGAGTGTCTCTCCTCTTGTACTTAAGTCGGCATTGTGCATTTTGTATTAAATTCGGATGCAATTTCTGTGTTTCATCCTCAATTAGAAGGTCCAAGGTATACAGGAAACCTGAAGAGAAGCGTCGGAATCAAAACTGGACTTTTAGGAAAGGTGTAAATCTTAAAAAGTAAGACTGTCAGCCCTTTTGTACTTATGTCGGCTTTGTGCTTTTGTATTAAATTCGGATGAAATTTCTGTGTTTCATCGTCAATAAGAAGGTCCAAGGGATACAGTAAACCTGAAGTGATGCATCGGAAACTAAAACTGGACTCACAGGAGAGGTTCAAATCATAGAAAGTGAGAGTGTCAGTCCACTTGTACTTAATTAGGCATTGTGCCTTTTGTATTAAATTCGGATGCAATTTCTGTGTCTCATCGTCGATAAGAAGGTCCAAGGTATACAGTAAACCTGAAGTGAAGCATCGGAATCCAAAACTTTACTCACAGGAGAGGTTCAAATCATAGAAAGTGAGAGTGTCAGTCCTCTTGTACTTAATTCGGCATTGTGCCTTTTGTATTAATTTCGGATGCAATTTCTGTGATTCATCGTCAATAAGATGATCCAAGGTATACAGGAAACCTGAAGTGAAGCATCGGAATCTAAAACTGGACTCTTAGGAAAGGTGCAAATCATAGGAAGTTAGAGTGTCAGTCCTCTTGTACTTATGTCGGCATTGTGCTTTTGTATTAAATTCGAATGAAATTTCTGTGTTTCATCGTCAATAAGAAGGTCCAAGGGATACAGTAAACCCGAAGTGAAGCATCGGATACAAAACTGGACTCACAGGAGAGGTTCAAATCATAGAAAGTGAGAGTGTCAGTCCTCTTGTACGTAAGTCGGCATTGTGCCTCTTGTATTAAATTCGGATGCAATTTCCGTGTTACATCGTCAATAAGAAGGTCCAAGGGATACAGTAAACCTGAAGTGAAGCACGAAATTTAAAACTGGACTCACAGGAGAGGTTCAAATCATAGAAAGTGAGAGTGTCCGTCTTCTTGTACTTAAGTCGGCATTGTGCCTTTTGATTTGAATTCGGATGCAATTTCTGTGTTTCGTCGTCAATAAGAAGGTCCAAGGTATACAGGAAGCCTAAAGTAAAGCATCGGAATCTAAAACTGGATTCACAGGAGAGGTTCAAATCACAGAAAGTTAGAGTGTCAATCCTCTTGTACATAAGTCGGCATTGTGCGTTTTAAATTAAATTCGGATGCAATTTCTGTGTTTCATCGTCAATGTGAAGGTTCCAGGTATACAGTAAACGTGAAGTGAAGCATCGGAGTCTAAAACTGGACTCACAGGAGACGTTCAAATCATAGAAAGTTAAAGTGTCAGTCCTCTTGTACTTAAGTCGGCATTGTGCCTTTTGAATTAAATTCGGATGCAATATCAGTGTTTCATCGTCAATAAGAAGGTCCAAGGTATACACTAAACCTGAAGTGAAGCGTCGGAATCTAAAACTGGACTCACAGGAGAGGTTCAAATCATAGAAAGTGAGAGTGTCCGACCTCTTGTACTTAAGTCGGCATTGTGCCTTTTGTATTGAATCCGGATGCAATTTCTGGGTTTCATCGTCAGGAAGAAGGTCCAAGGTATACAGGAAACCTGAAGTGAAGCATCGGAATATAAAACTGGACTCACAGGAGAGGTTCAAATCATAGAAAGTTAAAGTGTCAGTCCTCTTGTACTTAAGTCGGCGTTGTGCCTTTTGAATTAAATTCGGATGCAATTTCTGTGTTTCATCGTCAATGAGAAGGTACAAGGTATACAGGAAACCTTAAGAGAAGCGTCGGAATCAAAAGTGGACTTTTAGTAAAGGTGTAAAACTTAAAAAGTAAGACTGTCAGCCCTTTTGTACTTATGTCGGCTTTGTGCTTTTGTATTAAATTCGGATGAAATTTCTGTGTTTCATCGTCAATAAGAAGGTCCAAGGTATACACTAAACCTGAAGTGAAGCGTCGGAATATAAAATTGGCTCACAGGAGAGGTTCAAATCATAGAAAGTGAGAGTGTCCGACCTCTTGTACTTAAGTCGGCATTGTGCCTTTTGTATTGAATCCGGATGCAATTTCTGGGTTTCATCGTCAGGAAGAAGGTCCAAGGTATACAGGAAACCTGAAGTGAAGCATCAGAATCTAAAACTGGACTCACTGGAGTGGTTCAAATCATAGAAAGTTAGAGTGTCAGTCCTCTTGTACTTAAGTCGGCATTGTGCCTTTTGTATTGAATTCGGATGCAATTACTGTTTCATCGTCAATAAGAAGATCGAAGGTATACAGTAAACCTGAAGTTAAGCATCGGAATCTAATACTGGACACACAGGTGAGGTTCAAATCATAGAAAGTTAGAGTGTCTGTCCTCTTGTACTTAAGTCGGCATTGTGCCTTTTGAATTTAATTCCGATGCAATTTCTATGTTTCATCGTCAATACGAATTTCCAAGGGATACAGTAAACCTGGTGTGAAGCATCGGAATCGAAAACTGGACTCACAGGAGAGGTTCAAATCATAGAAATTTAGAGTGTCAGTCCTCTTGTACTTAAGTCGTCATTGTGCCTTTTGTATTAAATTCGGATGCAAGTTCTGTGTTTCGTCGTCAATAAGAAGGTCCAAGGTATACAGTAAACCTGAAGTGAAGCATCGGAATCTAAAACTGGACTCACAGGAGAAGTTAAATTCAAAGAAAGTTAGAGTGTCTCTCCTCTTGTACTTAAGTCGGCATTGTGCATTTTGTATTAAATTCGGATGCAATTTCTGTGTTTCATCGTCAATACGAAGGTCCAATGTATACAGGAAACCTGAAGTGAAGCAACGGAATCTAAAACTAAACTCACAGGAGAGGTTCAAATCATTGAAAGTGAGAGTGTCAGTCCTCTTGTAGTTAAGTCGGCATTGTGCATTTTGTATTAAATTCGGATGCAATTTCTGTGTTTCATCCTCAATTAGGAGGTCCAAGGTATACAGGAAACCTGAAGAGAAGCGTCGGAATCAAAACTGGACTTTTAGGAAAGGTGTAAATCTTAAAAAGTAAGACTGTCAGCCCTTTTGTACTTATGTCGGCTTTGTGCTTTTGTATTAAATTCGGATGAAATTTCTGTGTTTCATCGTCAATAAGAAGGTCCAAGGGATACAGTAAACCTGAAGTGATGCATCGGAAACTAAAACTGGACTCACAGGAGAGGTTCAAATCATAGAAAGTGAGAGTGTCAGTCCACTTGTACTTAATTAGGCATTGTGCCTTTTGTATTAAATTCGGATGCAATTTCTGTGTCTCATCGTCGATAAGAAGGTCCAAGGTATACAGTAAACCTGAAGTGAAGCATCGGAATCCAAAACTTTACTCACAGAAGAGGTTCAAATCATAGAAAGTGAGAGTGTCAGTCCTCTTGTACTTAATTCGGCATCGTGCCTTTTGTATTAATTTCGGATGCAATTTCTGTGATTCATCGTCAATAAGATGATCCAAGGTATACAGGAAACCTGAAGTGAAGCATCGGAATCTAAAACTGGACTCTTAGGAAAGGTGCAAATCATAGGAAGTTAGAGTGTCAGTCCTCTTGTACTTATGTCGGCATTGTGCTTTTGTATTAAATTCGAATGAAATTTCTGTGTTTCATCGTCAATAAGAAGGTCCAAGGGATACAGTAAACCCGAAGTGAAGCATCGGATACAAAACTGGACTCACAGGAGAGGTTCAAATCATAGAAAGTGAGAGTGTCAGTCCTCTTGTACGTAAGTCGGCATTGTGCCTCTTGTATTAAATTCGGATGCAATTTCCGTGTTACATCGTCAATAAGAAGGTCCAAGGGATACAGTAAACCTGAAGTGAAGCACGAAATTTAAAACTGGACTCACAGGAGAGGTTCAAATCATAGAAAGTGAGAGTGTCCGTCTTCTTGTACTTAAGTCGGCATTGTGCCTTTTGATTTGAATTCGGATGCAATTTCTGTGTTTCGTCGTCAATAAGAAGGTCCAAGGTATACAGGAAGCCTAAAGTAAAGCATCGGAATCTAAAACTGGATTCACAGGAGAGGTTCAAATCATAGAAAGTTAGAGTGTCAATCCTCTTGTACATAAGTCGGCATTGTGCGTTTTAAATTAAATTCGGATGCAATTTCTGTGTTTCATCGTCAATGTGAAGGTTCCAGGTATACAGTAAACGTGAAGTGAAGCATCGGAGTCTAAAACTGGACTCACAGGAGACGTTCAAATCATAGAAAGTTAAAGTGTCAGTCCTCTTGTACTTAAGTCGGCATTGTGCCTTTTGAATTAAATTCGGATGCAATATCAGTGTTTCATCGTCAATAAGAAGGTCCAAGGTATACACTAAACCTGAAGTGAAGCGTCGGAATCTAAAACTGGACTCACAGGAGAGGTTCAAATCATAGAAAGGGAGAGTGTCCGACCTCTTGCACTTAAGTCGGCATTGTGCCTTTTGTATTGAATCCGGATGCAATTTCTGGGTTTCATCGTCAGGAAGAAGGTCCAAGGTATACAGGAAACCTGAAGTGAAGCATCGGAATATAAAACTGGACTCACAGGAGAGGTTCAAATCATAGAAAGTTAAAGTGTCAGTCCTCTTGTACTTAAGTCGGCGTTGTGCCTTTTGAATTAAATTCGGATGCAATTTCTGTGTTTCATCGTCAATGAGAAGGTCCAAGGTATACAGGAAACCTGAAGAGAAGCGTCGGAATCAAAAGTGGACTTTTAGTAAAGGTGTAAAACTTAAAAAGTAAGACTGTCAGCCCTTTTGTACTTATGTCGGCTTTGTGCTTTTGTATTAAATTCGGATGAAATTTCTGTGTTTCATCGTCAATAAGAAGGTCCAAGGTAT
Organism: Schistocerca americana; assembly: GCF_021461395.2. Taxonomy (NCBI): domain Eukaryota; kingdom Metazoa; phylum Arthropoda; class Insecta; order Orthoptera; family Acrididae; genus Schistocerca; species Schistocerca americana. Next base: position 58,315,075 of record NC_060122.1, read on the forward strand.
ACACTAAACCTGAAGTGAAGCGTCGGAATATAAAATTGGCTCACAGGAGAGGTTCAAATCATAGAAAGTGAGAGTGTCCGACCTCTTGTACTTAAGTCGGCATTGTGCCTTTTGTATTGAATCCGGATGCAATTTCTGGGTTTCATCGTCAGGAAGAAGGTCCAAGGTATACAGGAAACCTGAAGTGAAGCATCAGAATCTAAAACTGGACTCACTGGAGTGGTTCAAATCATAGAAAGTTAGAGTGTCAGTCCTCTTGTACTTAAGTCGGCATTGTGCCTTTTGTATTGAATTCGGATGCAATTACTGTGTTTCATCGTCAATAAGAAGATCGAAGGTTTACAGGAAACCTGAAGTGAAGCATCGAAATCTAAAACTGGACGCTTAGGAAAGGTGCAAATCATAGAAAGTTAGAGTGTCAGTCCTCTTGTACTTAAGTCGACATTGTGCCTTTTGAATTTAATTCCGATGCAATTTCTGTTTTTCATCGGCAATAAGAAGGTCTAAGGGATTCAGTAAACCTGAAGTGAAGCACGGAATTTAAAACTGGACTCACAGGAGAGGTTCATATCATAGTGAGTGAGAGTTTCAGTCCTCTTGTACTTAAGTCGGTATTCTGCCTTTTCTATTAAATTCGGATGCAATTTTTGTGTTTCATCATCAATAAGAAGGTCCAAGGTATACAGTAAACCTGAAGTGAAGCATCGGAATTTACAATTGGACTCACAGGAGAGGTTAAAATCATAGTAAGTTAGAGTGTCAGTCCGCTTGTACTTAAGTCGGCATCGTGCCTTTTGTATTAAATTCGGATGCAATTTTTGTGTTTGATCGTCAATAAGAAGTTCCAAGGTATACAGTAAACCTGAAGTTAAGCATCGGAATCTAATACTGGACACACAGGTGAGGTTCAAATCATAGAAAGTTAGAGTGTCTGTCCTCTTGTACTTAAGTCGGCATTGTGCCTTTTGAATTTAATTCCGATGCAATTTCTATGTTTCATCGTCAATACGAATTTCCAAGGGATACAGTAAACCTGGTGTGAAGCATCGGAATCGAAAACTGGACTCACAGGAGAGGTTCAAATCATAGAAATTTAGAGTGTCAGTCCTCTTGTACTTAAGTCGTCATTGTGCCTTTTGTATTAAATTCGGATGCAAGTTCTGTGTTTCGTCGTCAATAAGAAGGTCCAAGGTATACAGTAAACCTGAAGTGAAGCATCGGAATCTAAAACTGGACTCACAGGAGAAGTTAAATTCAAAGAAAGTTAGAGTGTCTCTCCTCTTGTACTTAAGTCGGCATTGTGCATTTTGTATTAAATTCGGATGCAATTTCTGTGTTTCATCGTCAATACGAAGGTCCAATGTATACAGGAAACCTGAAGTGAAGCAACGGAATCTAAAACTAAACTCACAGGAGAGGTTCAAATCATTGAAAGTGAGAGTGTCAGTCCTCTTGTAGTTAAGTCGGCATTGTGCATTTTGTATTAAATTCGGATGCAATTTCTGTGTTTCATCCTCAATTAGAAGGTCCAAGGTATACAGGAAACCTGAAGAGAAGCGTCGGAATCAAAACTGGACTTTTAGGAAAGGTGTAAATCTTAAAAAGTAAGACTGTCAGCCCTTTTGTACTTATGTCGGCTTTGTGCTTTTGTATTAAATTCGGATGAAATTTCTGTGTTTCATCGTCAATAAGAAGGTCCAAGGGATACAGTAAACCTGAAGTGATGCATCGGAAACTAAAACTGGACTCACAGGAGAGGTTCAAATCATAGAAAGTGAGAGTGTCAGTCCACTTGTACTTAATTAGGCATTGTGCCTTTTGTATTAAATTCGTATGCAATTTCTGTGTCTCATCGTCGATAAGAAGGTCCAAGGTATACAGTAAACCTGAAGTGAAGCATCGGAATCCAAAACTTTACTCACAGGAGAGGTTCAAATCATAGAAAGTGAGAGTGTCAGTCCTCTTGTACTTAATTCGGCATTGTGCCTTTTGTATTAATTTCGGATGCAATTTCTGTGATTCATCGTCAATAAGATGATCCAAGGTATACAGGAAACCTGAAGTGAAGCATCGGAATCTAAAACTGGACTCTTAGGAAAGGTGCAAATCATAGGAAGTTAGAGTGTCAGTCCTCTTGTACTTATGTCGGCATTGTGCTTTTGTATTAAATTCGAATGAAATTTCTGTGTTTCATCGTCAATAAGAAGGTCCAAGGGATACAGTAAACCCGAAGTGAAGCATCGGATACAAAACTGGACTCACAGGAGAGGTTCAAATCATAGAAAGTGAGAGTGTCAGTCCTCTTGTACGTAAGTCGGCATTGTGCCTCTTGTATTAAATTCGGATGCAATTTCCGTGTTACATCGTCAATAAGAAGGTCCAAGGGATACAGTAAACCTGAAGTGAAGCACGAAATTTAAAACTGGACTCACAGGAGAGGTTCAAATCATAGAAAGTGAGAGTGTCCGTCTTCTTGTACTTAAGTCGGCATTGTGCCTTTTGATTTGAATTCGGATGCAATTTCTGTGTTTCGTCGTCAATAAGAAGGTCCAAGGTATACAGGAAGCCTAAAGTAAAGCATCGGAATCTAAAACTGGATTCACAGGAGAGGTTCAAATCATAGAAAGTTAGAGTGTCAATCCTCTTGTACATAAGTCGGCATTGTGCGTTTTAAATTAAATTCGGATGCAATTTCTGTGTTTCATCGTCAATGTGAAGGTTCCAGGTATACAGTAAACGTGAAGTGAAGCATCGGAGTCTAAAACTGGACTCACAGGAGACGTTCAAATCATAGAAAGTTAAAGTGTCAGTCCTCTTGTACTTAAGTCGGCATTGTGCCTTTTGAATTAAATTCGGATGCAATATCAGTGTTTCATCGTCAATAAGAAGGTCCAAGGTATACACTAAACCTGAAGTGAAGCGTCGGAATCTAAAACTGGCTCACAGGAGAGGTTCAAATCATAGAAAGTGAGAGTGTCCGACCTCTTGTACTTAAGTCGGCATTGTGCCTTTTGTATTGAATCCGGATGCAATTTCTGGGTTTCATCGTCAGGAAGAAGGTCCAAGGTATACAGGAAACCTGAAGTGAAGCATCGGAATATAAAACTGGACTCACAGGAGAGGTTCAAATCATAGAAAGTTAAAGTGTCAGTCCTCTTGTACTTAAGTCGGCGTTGTGCCTTTTGAATTAAATTCGGATGCAATTTCTGTGTTTCATCGTCAATGAGAAGGTCCAAGGTATACAGGAAACCTGAAGAGAAGCGTCGGAATCAAAAGTGGACTTTTAGTAAAGGTGTAAAACTTAAAAAGTAAGACTGTCAGCCCTTTTGTACTTATGTCGGCTTTGTGCTTTTGTATTAAATTCGGATGAAATTTCTGTGTTTCATCGTCAATAAGAAGGTCCAAGGTATACACTAAACCTGAAGTGAAGCGTCGGAATATAAAATTGGCTCACAGGAGAGGTTCAAATCATAGAAAGTGAGAGTGTCCGACCTCTTGTACTTAAGTCGGCATTGTGCCTTTTGTATTGAATCCGGATGCAATTTCTGGGTTTCATCGTCAGGAAGAAGGTCCAAGGTATACAGGAAACCTGAAGTGAAGCATCAGAATCTAAAACTGGACTCACTGGAGTGGTTCAAATCATAGAAAGTTAGAGTGTCAGTCCTCTTGTACTTAAGTCGGCATTGTGCCTTTTGTATTGAATTCGGATGCAATTACTGTGTTTCATCGTCAATAAGAAGATCGAAGGTTTACAGGAAACCTGAAGTGAAGCATCGAAATCTAAAACTGGACGCTTAGGAAAGGTGCAAATCATAGAAAGTTAGAGTGTCAGTCCTCTTGTACTTAAGTCGACATTGTGCCTTTTGAATTTAATTCCGATGCAATTTCTGTTTTTCATCGGCAATAAGAAGGTCTAAGGGATTCAGTAAACCTGAAGTGAAGCATCGGAATCTAAAACTGGACTCACAGGTAAGGTTCAAATCATAGAAAGTGAGTATGTCAGTCCTCTTTTACTTAAGTTGGCATTTTGCCTCTTGTTTTGAATTCGGATGCAATTTCTGTGTTTCATCGTCAATAAGAAGGTCCAAGGGATACAGTAAACCTGAAGTGAAGCACGGAATTTAAAACTGGACTCACAGGAGAGGTTCATATCATAGTGAGTGAGAGTTTCAGTCCTCTTGTACTTAAGTCGGTATTCTGCCTTTTCTATTAAATTCGGATGCAATTTCTGTGTTTCATCATCAATAAGAAGGTCCAAGGTACCAAGGTATACAGTAAACCTGAAGTGAAGCATCGGAATTTACAATTGGACTCACAGGAGAGGTTAAAATCATAGTAAGTTAGAGTGTCAGTCCGCTTGTACTTAAGTCGGCATCGTGCCTTTTGTATTAAATTCGGATGCAATTTTTGTGTTCATCGTCAATAAGAAGTTCCAAGGTATACAGTAAACCTGAAGTTAAGCATCGGAATCTAATACTGGACACACAGGTGAGGTTTAAATCATAGAAAGTTAGAGTGTCTGTCCTCTTGTACTTAAGTCGGCATTGTGCCTTTTCAATTTAATTCCGATGCAATTTCTATGTTTCATCGTCAATACGAATTTCCAAGGGATACAGTAAACCTGGTGTGAAGCATCGGAATCGAAAACTGGACTCACAGGAGAGGTTCACATCATAGAAATTTAGAGTGTCAGTCTTCTTGTACTTAAGTCGTCATTGTGCCTTTTGTATTAAATTCGGATGCAAGTTCTGTGTTTCGTCGTCAATAAGAAGGTCCAAGGTATACAGTAAACCTGAAGTGAAGCATCGGAATCTAAAACTGGACTCACAGGAGAAGTTAAATTCAAAGAAAGGTAGAGTGTCTCTCCTCTTGTACTTAAGTCGGCATTGTGCATTTTGTATTAAATTCGGATGCAATTTCTGTGTTTCATCGTCAATACGAAGGTCTAATGTATACAGGAAACCTGAAGTGAAGCACCGGAATCTAAAACTAGACTCACAGGAGAGGTTCAAATCATAGAAAGTGAGAGTGTCAGTCCTCTTGTACTTAAGTCGGCATTGTGCAATTTGTATTAAATTCGGATGCAATTTCTGTGTTTCATCCTCAATTAGAAGGTCCAAGGTATACAGGAAACCTGAAGAGAAGCGTCGGAATCAAAACTGGACTGTTGGGAGAGGTGTAAATCATAAAAAGTAAGACTGTCAGCCCTTTTGTACTTATGTCGGCATTGTGCGTTTTGTATTAAATTCGGATGAAATTTCTGTGTTTCATCGTCAATAAGTAGGTCCAAGGGATACAGTAAACCTGAAGTGAAGCATCGGAAACTAAAACTGGACTCACAGGAGATGTTCAAATCATAGAAAGTGAGAGTGTCAGTCCACTTGTACGTAAGTCGGCATTATGCCTATTGTATTAAATTCGGATGCAATTTCTGTGTTTCATCATCAATAAGAAGGTCCAAGGTATACAGGAAACCTGAAGTGTAGCTTCGGAATCTAAAAATGGACTTACAGGAGACATTCAAATCATAGAAAGTTAGAGTGTCAGTCCTCTTGTACTTAATTAGGCATTGTGCCTTTTGTATTAAATTTGGATGCAATTTCTGTGTCTCATCGTCAATAAGAAGGTCCAAGGAATACAGTAAACCTGAAGTGAAGCATCGGAATCCAAAACTTTACTCACAGGAGAGGTTCAAATCATAGAAAGTGAGAGTGTCAGTCCTCTTGTACTTAAGTCGGCATTGTGCCTTTTGTATTAATTTCGGATGCAATTTCTGTGATTCATCGTCAATAAGAAGATCCAAGGTATACAGGAAACCTGAAGTGAAGCATCTGAATCTAAAACTGGACTCATAGGAAAGGTGCAAATCATAGGAAGTTAGAGTGTCAGTCCTCTTGTACTTATGTCGGCATTGTGCTTTTGTATTAAATTCGGATGCAATTTCCGTGTTACATCGTCAATAAGAAGGTCCAAGGGATACAGTAAACCTGAAGTGAAGCACGAAATTTAAAACTGGACTCACAGGAGAGGTTCAAATCATAGAAAGTTAGAGTGTCAATCCTCTTGTACTTAATTCATCATTGTGCCGTTTGTATTAAATTCGGATGCAATGTCTGTGTTTCATCGTAAATAAGAAGGTCCAAGGCATACAGTAAACCTGAAGTGAAGCATCGGAATCTCAAACTGGACTCACAGGAGAGGTTCAAATCATAGAAAGTGAGAGTGTCCGTCGTCTTGTACTTAAGTCGGCATTGTGCTTTTTGATTTGAATTCGGATGCAATTTCTGTGTTTCATCGTCAATAAGAAGGTCCAAGGTATACAGGAAACCTAAAGTAAAGCATCGGAATCTAAAACTGGATTCACAGGAGAGGTTCAAATCATAGAAAGTTAGAGTGTCAATCCTCTTGTACTTAAGTCGGCATTGTGCGTTTTATATTAAATTCGGATGCAATTTCTGTGTTTCATCGTCAATATGAAGGTTCCAGGTATACAGTAAACGTGAAGTGAGGCATCGGAATCTAAAACTGGACTCACAGGAGACGTTCAAATCATAGAAAGTTAAAGTATCAGTCCTCTTGTACTTAAGTCGGCATTGTGCCTTTTGAATTAAATTCGGATGCAATATCTGTGTTTCATCGTCAATAAGAAGGTCCAAGGTATACAGTAAACCTGAAGTGAAGCGTCGGAATCTAAAACTGGACTCACAGGAGAGGTTCAAATCATAGAAAGTGAGAGTGTCCGACCTCTTGTACTTAAGTCGGCATTGTGCCTTTTGTATTGATTCGGATGCAATTTCTGCGTTTCATCGTCAGGAAGAAGGTCCAAGGTATACTGGAAACCTGAAGTGAAGAATCGGAATCTAAAACTGGACTCACAGGAGAGGTTCAAATCATAGAAAGTTAAAGTGTCAGTCCTCTTGTACTTAAGTCGGCGTTGTGCCTCTTGAATTAAATTCGGATGCAATATCTGTGTTTCATCGTCAATGAGAAGGTCCAAGGTATACAGTAAGCCTGAAGTGAAGCGTCGGAATCTAAAACTGCACTCACAGGAGAGGTTCAAATAATAGAAAGTGAGAGTGTCCGTCCCCTTGTATTTAAGTCTGTATTGCGCCTTTTGTATTAAATTCGGATGCAATTTCTATGTTTCATCATCAATTAGAAGATCCAAGGTATACAGGAAACCTGAAGTGAAGCATCGGAATCTAAAACTGGACTCACTGGGGTGGTTCAAATCATAGAAAGTTAGAGTGTCAGTCCACTTGTACTTAAGTCGGCATTGTGCCTTTTGAATTTAATTCCGATGAAATTTCTGTGTTTCATCGTCAATAAGAAGGTTTAAGGGATACAGTGAACCTGAGGTGAAGCATCGCAATCTAAAACTGGACTCACAGGACAGGTTCAAATTATAGAAAGTTAGAGTGACAGTCCTCTTGTACTGTTGTCGGCATTGTGCCTTTTGTGTTAAATTCGGATGCAATGTCTGTGTTTCATCGTCAATAAGAAGGTCCTAGGGATACAGTAAATCTGACGTGAAGCATCGGAATCTAAAACTGGACTCACAGGAGAGGTTCAAATCATAGAAAGTTAGAGTGACAGTCCTCTTGTACTTGAGTCGGCATTGTGCCTTTTGAATTTAATTCCGATGCAATATCTGTGCTTCATCGTCAAGAATATGGTCCAAGGGTTACAGGAAACCTGAAGTAAAGCATCGGAATCTAAAACTGGACTCACAGGAAAGGTTCAAATCATAGAAAGTTAGAGTGTCAGTCCTCTTGTACTTAAGTCGGCATTGTGCCTTTTGTATTGAATTCGGATGCAATTACAGTGTTTCATTGTCAATAAGAAGATCGAAGGTTTACGGGAAACCTAAAGTGAAGCATCGAAATCTACAACTGGACGCTTAGGAAAGGTGCAAATCATAGAAAGTTAGAGTGTCAGTCCTCCTGTACTTAAGTCGGCATTGTGGTTTTGTATTAAATTCGGATGAAATTTCTGTGTTTCATCGTCAGTAAGAAAGTCCAAGGGACACAGTAAATATGAAGTGAAGCGTCGGATTCTAAAACTGGACTCACAGGAGAGGTTCAAATTATAGAAAGTGAGAGTGTAAGTCCTCTTGTACATAAGTCGGCATTGTGCCTCTTGTGTTAAATTCGGATGCAATTTCTGTGTTTCATCGTCAATAAGTAGGTCCAAGGTATACAGTTATCCTGAAGTGAAGCATCGCAATCTAAAACTGGACTCACAGGAGAGATTCAAATCATAGAAAGTGAGAGTGTCCGTCGTCTTGTACTTAAGTCGGCATTGTGCCTTTGATTTGAATTCGGACGCAATTTCTGTGTTTCATCGTCAATCAGAAGGTCCAAGGTATACAGGAAACCTGAAGTGAAGCATCGGAATCTAAAACTGGACTCACAGGAGAGGTTCAAATCATAGAAACTTAGAGTGTCAGACCTCTTGTACTTAAGGCGGCATTGTGCCTTTTGAATTTAATTCCGATGCAATTTCTGTGTTTCATCGTCAATAAGAAGGTCCAAGGGATACAGTAAACCTGATGTGAAGCATCGGAATCTAAAACTGGACACACAGGTGAGGTTCAAATCATAGAAAGTTAGAGTGTCAGTCCTCTATTACTTAAGTCGCATAGTTCCTTTTGAATTGAATTCCGATGCAATTTCTGTGTTTCACCGTCAATATGAAGGTCCAAGGGATACAATAAACCTGTTGTGAAGCATCGGAATCTAAAACTGGTCCACAGTAGAGGTTCAAATCATAGAAAGTGAGAGTGTCCGTTCTCTTATACTTAAGTCGGCATTGTGCCTTTTGATTAGAATTCGGATGCATTTTCTGTGTTTCATAGTCAATAAGAAGGTCCAAGGTATACAAAAAACCTGAAGTGAAGCATCGGAATCTAAAAATGGACTCACAGGAGACTTTCATATCATAGAAAGTTAGAGTGTCAGTCCTCTTTTACTTAAGTCGGCATTGTGCCTTTTATATTAAATTCGGATGCAATTTCTGTGTTTCATCGTCAATAAGAAGGTCCAAGGTATACAGTAAACCGGAAGTGAAGCATCGGAATCTAAAACTGGACTCACAGGAGAGGTTCAAATCATAGAAAGTGAGAGTGTCAGTCCTCTTGTACTTAAGTCGGCATTGTGCCTTTTGTGTTAAATTCGGATGCAATTTCTGTGTTTCATCGTCAATAAGAAGGTCCTAGGGATACAGTAAATCTGACGTGAAGCATCGGAATCTAAAACTGGACTCACAGGAGAGGTTCAAATCATAGAAAGCTAGAGTGACAGTCCTCTTGTACTTGAGTCGGCATTGTGCCTTTTGAATTTAATTCCGATGCAATATCTGTGCTTCATCGTCAAGATTATGGTCCAAGGGTTACAGGAAACCTGAAGTAAAGCTTCGGAATCTAAAACTGGACTCACAGGAAAGGTTCAAATCATAGAAAGTTAGAGTGTCAGTCCTCTTGTACTTAAGTCGGCGTTGTGCATTTTGTATTGAATTCGGATGCAATTACAGTGTTTCATTGTCAATAAGAAGATCGAAGGTTTACAGGAAACCTGAAGTGAAGCATCGAAATCTACAACTGGACGCTTAGGAAAGGTGCAAATCATAGAAAGTTAGAGTGTCAGTCCTCCTGTACTTAAGTCGGCATTGTGCTTTTGTATTAAATTCGGATGAAATTTCTGTGTTTCATCGTCAGTAAGAAAGTCCAAGGGACACAGTAAACCTGAGGTGAAGCGTCGGATTCTAAAACTAGACTCACAGGAGAGGTTCAAATTATAGAAAGTGAGAGTGTAAGTCCTCTTGTACATAAGTCGGCATTGTGCCTCTTGTGTTAAATTCGGATGCAATTTCTGTGTTTCATCGTCAATAAGTAGGTCCAAGGTATACAGTTATCCTGAAGTGAAGCATCGGAATCTAAAACTGGACTCACAGGAGAGGTTCAAATCATAGAAAGTGAGAGTGTCCGTCGTCTTGTACTTAAGTCGGCATTGTGCCTTTTGTATTAAATTCGGATGCAATTTCTGTGTTTCATCGTCAATAAGAAGGTTCAAGGTATACAGTTATCCTGAAGTGAAGCATCGGAATCTAAAACTGGACTCACAGGAGAGGTTCAAATTATAGAAAGTGAGAGTGTCAGTATTCTTGTACTTAAGTCGGCATTGTGCCTTTTGTATTAAATTCGGATGCAATTTCTGTGTTTCATCGTCAATAAGAAGGTTCAAGGTACACAGGAAACCTGAAGTGAGGCATCGGAATCTAAAACTGGACTCTTAGGAAAGGTGCAAATCATAGAAAGTTAGAGTGTCAGTCCTTTTGTACTTATGTCGGGCATTGTGCTTTTGTATTATATTCGGATGAAATTTCTGTGTTTCATCGTCAATAAGAAGGTCCAAGGTATACAGTAAACCTGAAGTGAAGCATCGGAATCTAAATCTGGACTCACAGGAGAGGTTCAAATCATAGAAAGTGAGAGTGTCCGTCTTCTTGTACTTAAGTCGGCATTGTGCTTTTTGATTTGAATTCGGATGCAATTTCTGTGTTTCATCGTCAATAAGAAGGTCCAAGGTATACAAAAAACCTGAAGTGAACCATCGGAATATAAAAATGGACTCACAGCAGACTTTCATATCATAGAAAGTTAGAGTGTCTGTCCTCTTGTACGTAAGTCAGCATTGTGCCTATTGTATTAAATTCGGATGCTATCTCTGTGTTTGATCGTCTATAAGAAGGTCCAAGGGCTACAGTAAACCAGAAGTGAAGCACGGAATTTAAAACTGGACTCAAAGGAGACGTTCAAATCATAGAAAGTTAGATTGTCAGTCCTCTTGTACTTAAGTCGGCATTATGCCTTTTGTATTAAATTCGTACGCAATTTCTGTGTTGCATCATCTATAAGAAGGTCCAAGGTATACAGTAAACCTGAAGTGAAGCATCGGAATCTAAAACTGGACTCACAGGAGAGGTTCAAATCATAGAAAGTGAGAGTGTCCGTCGTCTTGTACTTAAGTCGGCATTGTGCCTTTGATTTGAATTCGGACGCAATTTCTGTGTTTCATCGTCAATAAGAAGGTCCAAGGTATACAGGAAACCTGAAGTGAAGCATCGGAATCTAAAACTGGACTCACAGGAGAGGTTCAAATCATAGAAACTTAGAGTGTCAGACCTCTTGTACTTAAGGCGGCATTGTGCCTTTTGAATTTAATTCCGATGCAATTTCTGTGTTTCATCGTCAATAAGAAGGTCCAAGGGATACAGTAAACCTGATGTGAAGCATCGGAATCTAAAACTGGACACACAGGTGAGGTTCAAATCATAGAAAGTTAGAGTGTCAGTCCTCTATTACATAAGTCGCATAGTGCCTTTTGAATTGAATTCCGATGCAATTTCTGTGTTTCACCGTCAATATGAAGGTCCAAGGGATACAATAAACCTGTTGTGAAGCATCGGAATCTAAAACTGGTCCACAGTAGAGGTTCAAATCATAGAAAGTGAGAGTGTCCGTTCTCTTATACTTAAGTCGGCATTGTGCCTTTTGATTAGAATTCGGATGCATTTTCTGTGTTTCATAGTCAATAAGAAGGTCCAAGGTATACAAAAAACCTGAAGTGAAGCATCGGAATCTAAAAATGGACTCACAGGAGACTTTCATATCATAGAAAGTTAGAGTGTCAGTCCTCTTTTACTTAAGTCGGCATTGTGCCTTTTATATTAAATTCGGATGCAATTTCTGTGTTTCATCGTCAATAAGAAGGTCCAAGGTATACAGTAAACCGGAAGTGAAGCATCGGAATCTAAAACTGGACTCACAGGGGAGGTTCAAATCATAGAAAGTGAGAGTGTCAGTCCTCTTGTACTTAAGTCGGCATTGTGCCTTTTGTGTTAAATTCGGATGCAATTTCTGTGTTTCATCGTCAATAAGAAGGTCCTAGGGATACAGTAAATCTGACGTGAAGCATCGGAATCTAAAACTGGACTCACAGGAGAGGTTCAAATCATAGAAAGCTAGAGTGACAGTCCTCTTGTACTTGAGTCGGCATTGTGCCTTTTGAATTTAATTCCGATGCATTATCTGTGCTTCATCGTCAAGAATATGGTCCAAGGGTTACAGGAAACCTGAAGTGAGGCATCGGAATCTAAAACTGGACTCTTAGGAAAGGTGCAAATCATAGAAAGTTAGAGTGTCAGTCCTTTTGTACTTATGTCGGGCATTGTGCTTTTGTATTATATTCGGATGAAATTTCTGTGTTTCATCGTCAATAAGAAGGTCCAAGGTATACAGTAAACCTGAAGTGAAGCATCGGAATCTAAATCTGGACTCACAGGAGAGGTTCAAATCATAGAAAGTGAGAGTGTCCGTCTTCTTGTACTTAAGTCGGCATTGTGCTTTTTGATTTGAATTCGGATGCAATTTCTGTGTTTCATCGTCAATAAGAAGGTCCAAGGTATACAAAAAACCTGAAGTGAACCATCGGAATCTAAAAATGGACTCACAGGAGACTTTCATATCATAGAAAGTTAGAGTGTCAGTCCTCTTGTACGTAAGTCAGCATTGTGCCTATTGTATTAAATTCGGATGCTATCTCTGTGTTTGATCGTCTATAAGAAGGTCCAAGGGCTACAGTAAACCAGAAGTGAAGCACGGAATTTAAAACTGGACTCAAAGGAGACGTTCAAATCATAGAAAGTTAGATTGTCAGTCCTCTTGTACTTAAGTCGGCATTATGCCTTTTGTATTAAATTCGTACGCAATTTCTGTGTTGCATCATCTATAAGAAGGTCCAAGGTATACAGTAAACCTGAAGTGAAGCTTCGGAATCTAAAAATGGACTCACAGGAGACGTTCAAATCATATAAAGTTAGAGAGTCAGTCCTCTTGTACTTATTCGGCATTGAGCCTTTTGTATTAAATTCGAATGCAATGTCTGTGTCTCATCGTCAATAAGATGGTCCAAGGTATACAGTAAACCTGAAGTGAAGCATCGGAATCTAAAACTGGACTCTTAGGAAAGGTGCAAATCATGGAAAATTAGAGTGACAGTCCTCTTGTTCTTATGTCGGCATTGTGCTTTTGTATTAAATTCGGATGAAATTTCTGTGTTTCATCGTCAATAAGAAGGTCCAAGGGATACAGTAAACCTGAAGTGAAGCTTCGGAATCTAAAAATGGACCCACAGTACAGGTTCAAATCATAGAAAGTGAGAGTGTACGTCCTCTTGTACTTAAGTCGGCATTGTGCCTTTTGAATTTAATTCCGGTGCAATTTCTGTGTTTCATCGTCAATAAGAAGGTCCAAGGGATACAGTAAACCTGAAGTGAAGCATCAGAATCTAAAACTGGATTTACAGGAGAGGTTCAAATCATAGAAAGTGAGAGTGTCCGTCCTCTTGTACTTAAGTCGGCATTGTGCCTTTTGAATTTAATTCCGATGCAATTTCGGTGCTTCATCGTCAAGAAGATGGTCCAAGGGTTACAGTAAACCTGAAGTGAAACATCGGAATCTAAAACTGGACTCACAGGAGAGGTTCAAATCGTAGAAAGTTAGAGTGTCACTCCGCTTGTACTTAAGTCGGCATTGTGCCTTTTGTATTACATTCGGATGCAATTTTTGTGTTTCATCGTCAATAAGAAGGTCCAAGGTATACAGTGAACCTGAAGAGAAGCATCGGGAAGTAAAACTGGACACACAGGTGAGATTCAAATCATAGAAAGTTAGAGAGTCAGTCCTCTTGTACTTAAGTCGGCATTGTGCCTTTTGAATTTAATTCCGATGCAATTTCTGTGTTTCATCGTTAATAAGAATGTCCAAGGGATACACTAAGCCTGATGTGAAGCATCGGAATCTAAAACTGGACTCACAGGAGAGGTTCAAATCATAGAAAGTTAGAGTGACAGTCCTCTTGTACTTAAGTCGGCAATGTGCCTTTTGTATCAAATTCGGATGTAATTTCTGTGTTTCATCGTCAATAAGAAGGTCCAAGGTATACAGCTAACCTGAAGTAAAGCATCCGAATCTAAAACTGGACCCTTAGGAAAGGTGCAAATCATAGAAAGTTAGAGTGTCATTCCGCTTGTACTTAAGTCGGCATTGTGCCTTTTGTATTACATTCGGATGCAATTTTTGTGTTTCATCGTCAATAAGAAGGTCCAAGGGATACAGTAAACCTGATGTGAAGCATCTGAATCTAAAACTGTACTCACAGGACAGGTTCAAATGAAAGAAAGTTAGAGTGTCAGTCCTCTTGTACATAAATCGGCTTTGTGCCTTTTGTATTAAATTCGGATGCAATATCTGTGTTTCATCGTCAATAAGAAGGTCCTAGGGATACAGTAAACCTGAAGTAAAGCATTGGAATCTAAAACTGGACTCACAGGAGAGGTTCAAATCTTAGAAAGTTAGAGTGTCAGTCCTCTTGTACTTAAGTCAGCATTGTGCCTTTTGTATTAAATTCGGATGTAATTTCTGTGTTTCATCGTCAATAAGAAGGTCCAAGGTATACAGAAAACACTGAAGTGAAGCATCGGAATCTAAAACTGGACTCTTAGGAAAGGTGCAAATCATAGAAAGTTAGAGTGTCAGTCCTCTTGTACTTATGTCGGCATTGTGCTTTTGAATTAAATTCGGATGAAATTTCAGTGTTTCATCGTCAATAAGAAGGTCCAAGGGATACTGTAAACCTGAAGTGTAGCATTGTATACTAAAACTGGACTCACAGGAGAGGTTCAAATCATAGAAAGTGAGAGTGTCAGTCCACTTGTACGTTAGTCGGCATTGTGCCACTTGTATTAAATTTCGATGCAATTTCTGTGTTTTATCGTCAATAAGAAGGTCCAAGGTATACAGGAAACCTGAAGTGAAGCATCGGAATCTAAAACTGGACTCAGAGGAGAGGTTCAAAACATAGAAAGTTAGAGTGTCAGTCCACTTGTACTTAAGTCGGCATTGTGCATTTTATATTACATTCGGATGGAATTTCTGTGTTTCATCGCCAATAAGAAGGTCCAAGGGATACAGTAAACCTGAACTGAACATCGGAACCTAAAACTGGACTCACAGGAGAGGTTCAAATGATGGAAAGTTAGAGTTTCAGTCCACTCGTACTTAAGTCGGCTTTGTGCCTTTTGTATTAAATTCGGATGCAATTTTTGTGTTTCATAGTCAATAAGAAGGTCTAAGCTATACAGCTAACCTCAAGTGAAGCATCGGAATCTAAAACTGGACTCTTAGGAAAGGTGCAAATCATAGAAAGTTAGAGTGTCAGTCCTCTTGTACTTATGTCGGCATTGTAGTTTGTATTGAATTCGGATGAAATTTCTGTGTTTCATCGTCAATAAGAAGGTCCGAGGGATAAAGTAAACCAGAAGTGAAGCATCGGAATCTAAAGCTGGACTCACAGGAGAGGTTCAAATCAAAGAAAATTAGAGTGTCAGTCCTCTTGTACATAAATCGGCATTGTGCCTTTTGTACTAAATTCGGATGCAATATCTGTGATTCAGCGTCAATAAGAAGGTCCTAGGGATACAGTAAACCCGAAGTGAAGCATCGGAATCTAAAACTGGACTCACAGGATAGGTTCAAATCATAGAAAGTTAGAGTGTCAGTCCTCTTGTACTTAAGTCGGCATTGTGCCTTTTGAATTTAATTGCGATGCAATTTCTGTGCTTCATCGTGAAGAAGATGGTCCAAGGTATACAGTAAACCTGAAGTGAAGCATCAGAATCTAAAACTGGACTCAGCGGAGAGGTTCAAATCATAGAAAGTGAGAGCGTCAGTCCTCTTGTTCTTAAGTCGGCATTGTGCCATTTGAATTTAATTGCGATGCAATTTCTGTGCTTCATCGTGAAGAAGATGGTCCAAGGGTTACAGTAAAGCTGAAGTGAAGCATCGGAATCTAAAACTGGACTCACTGGAGAGGTTAAAATCATAGAAAGTTAGAAAGTCAGTCCGCTTGTACTGAAGTCGGCATTGTGCCTTTTGTATTAAATTCGGATGCAATTTTTGTGTTTCATCGTCAATAAAAAGGTCCAAGGTTTACAGTAAACCTGAAGTGAAGCATCGGAATCTAAAACTGGACACACAGGTGAGGTTCAAATCATAGAAAGTTAGAGTGTCAGTCCTCTTGTACTTAACTCGGCATTGTGCCTTTTGAATTTAATTCCGATGCAATTTCTGTAATTCATCGTCATTAAGAACGTCCAAGAGATACAGTAAACCTGATGCGAAGCATCTGAATCTAAAACTGGACACACAGGAGAGGTTCAAATCATAGTGAGTTAGAGTGTCAGTCCTCTTGTACTTAGGTCGGCATTGTGCCTTTTGTATTAAATTCGGATGCAATTTCTGTGTTTCATCGTCAATAAGAAGGTCCAAGGTATACAGCAAACCTGAAGTGAAGCATCGGAATCTAAAACTGGACTCACAGGAGAGGTGCAAATCATAGAGAGTTAGAGTGTCAGTCTTCTTGAACTTATGCCGGCATTGTTCCTTTTGAATTTAATTCCGATGCAATTTCTGTGTTTCATCGTCAAAAAGAAGGTCCATGGGATACAGTGAACCTGAAACGAAGCATCGGAATCTAAAACTGGACTCATAGGAGAGGTTGAAATCATAGAAAGTTAGAGTGTCAGTCCTCTTGTACTTAAGTCGGCATTGTGCTTTTGTATTAAATTCGGATGAAATTTCTGTGTTTCATCGTCAGTAAGAAAGTCCAAGGGACACAGTAAACCTGAAGTGAAGCGTCGGATTCTAAATCTGGACTCACAGGAGAGGTTCAAATTATAGAAAGTGAGAGTGTAAGTCCTCTTGTACATAAGTCGGCATTGTGCCTCTTGTGTTAAATTCGGATGCAATTTCTGTGTTTCATCGTCAATAAGTAGGTCCAAGGTATACAGTTATCCTGAAGTGAAGCATCGGAATCTAAAACTGGACTCACAGGAGAGGTTCAAATCATAGAAAGTGAGAGTGTCCGTCGTCTTGTACTTAAGTCGGCATTGTGCCTTTTGTATTAAATTCGGATGAAATTTCTGTGTTTCATCGTCAGTAAGAAAGTCCAAGGGACACAGTAAACCTGAAGTGAAGCGTCGGATTCTAAAACTGGACTCACAGGAGAGGTTCAAATCATAGAAAGTGAGAGTGTCCGTCGTCTTGTACTTAAGTCGGCATTGTGCCTTTTGTATTAAATTCGGATGCAATTTCTGTGTTTCATCGTCAATGAGAAGGTTCAAGGTATACAGTAAACCTGAAGTGAAGCATCGGAATCTAAACCTGGACTCACAGGAGAGGTTCAAATCATAGAAAGTGAGAGTGTCCGTCTTCTTGTACTTAAGTCGGCATTGTGCTTTTTGATTTGAATTCGGATGCAATTTCTGTGTTTCATCGTCAATAAGAAGGTCCAAGGTATACAAAAAACCTGAAGTGAACCATCGGAATCTAAAAATGGACTCACAGGAGACTTTCATATCATAGAAAGTTAGAGTGTCAGTCCTCTTGTACGTAAGTCAGCATTGTGCCTATTGTATTAAATTCGGATGCTATCTCTGTGTTTGATCGTCTATAAGAAGGTCCAAGGGCTACAGTAAACCAGAAGTGAAGCACGGAATTTAAAACTGGACTCAAAGGAGACGTTCAAATCATAGAAAGTTAGATTGTCAGTCCTCTTGTACTTAAGTCGGCATTATGCCTTTTGTATTAAATTCGTACGCAATTTCTGTGTTGCATCATCTATAAGAAGGTCCAAGGTATACAGTAAACCTGAAGTGAAGCTTCGGAATCTAAAAATGGACTCACAGGAGACGTTCAAATCATATAAAGTTAGAGAGTCAGTCCTCTTGTACTTATTCGGCATTGAGCCTTTTGTATTAAATTCGAATGCAATGTCTGTGTCTCATCGTCAATAAGATGGTCCAAGGTATACAGTAAACCTGAAGTGAAGCATCGGAATCTAAAACTGGACTCTTAGGAAAGGTGCAAATCATGGAAAGTTAGAGTGACAGTCCTCTTGTTCTTATGTCGGCATTGTGCTTTTGTATTAAATTCGGATGAAATTTCTGTGTTTCATCGTCAATAAGAAGGTCCAAGGGATACAGTAAACCTGAAGTGAAGCTTCGGAATCTAAAAATGGACCCACAGTACAGGTTCAAATCATAGAAAGTTAGAGTGTACGTCCTCTTGTACTTAAGTCTGCATTGTGCCTTTTGAATTTAATTCCGGTGCAATTTCTGTGTTTCATCGTCAATAAGAAGGTCCAAGGGATACAGTAAACCTGAAGTGAAGCATCAGAATCTAAAACTGGATTTACAGGAGAGGTTCAAATCATAGAAAGTGAGAGTGTCCGTCCTCTTGTACTTAAGTCGGCATTGTGCCTTTTGAATTTAATTCCGATGCAATTTCTGTGTTTCATCGTTAATAAGAATGTCCAAGGGATACACTAAGCCTGATGTGAAGCATCGGAATCTAAAACTGGACTCACAGGAGAGGTTCAAATCATAGAAAGTTAGAGTGACAGTCCTCTTGTACTTAAGTCGGCAATGTGCCTTTTGTATCAAATTCGGATGTAATTTCTGTGGTTCATCGTCAATAAGAAGGTCCAAGGTATACAGCTAACCTGAAGTAAAGCATCCGAATCTAAAACTGGACCCTTAGGAAAGGTGCAAATCATAGAAAGTTAGAGTGTCACTCCGCTTGTACTTAAGTCGGCATTGTGCCTTTTGTATTACATTCGGATGCAATTTTTGTGTTTCATCGTCAATAAGAAGGTCCAAGGGATACAGTAAACCTTATGTGAAGCATCTGAATCTAAAACTGGACTCACAGGACAGGTTCAAATGAAAGAAAGTTAGAGTGTCAGTCCTCTTGTACATAAATCGGCTTTGTGCCTTTTGTATTAAATTCGGATGCAATATCTGTGTTTCATCGTCAATAAGAAGGTCCTAGGGATACAGTAAACCTGAAGTAAAGCATTGGAATCTAAAACTGGACTCACAGGAGAGGTTCAAATCTTAGAAAGTTAGAGTGTCAGTCCTCTTGTACTTAAGTCAGCATTGTGCCTTTTGTATTAAATTCGGATGTAATTTCTGTGTTTCATCGTCAATAAGAAGGTCCAAGGTATACAGAAAACACTGAAGTGAAGCATCGGAATCTAAAACTGGACTCTTAGGAAAGGTGCAAATCATAGAAAGTTAGAGTGTCAGTCCTCTTGTACTTATGTCGGCATTGTGCTTTTGAATTAAATTCGGATGAAATTTCAGTGTTTCATCGTCAATAAGAAGGTCCAAGGGATACTGTAAACCTGAAGTGTAGCATTGTATACTAAAACTGGACTCACAGGAGAGGTTCAAATCATAGAAAGTGAGAGTGTCAGTCCTCTTGTACGTTAGTCGGCATTGTGCCACTTGTATTAAATTTCGATGCAATTTCTGTGTTTTATCGTCAATAAGAAGGTCCAAGGTATACAGGAAACCTGAAGTGAAGCATCGGAATCTAAAACTGGACTCAGAGGAGAGGTTCAAAACATAGAAAGTTAGAGTGTCAGTCCACTTGTACTTAAGTCGGCATTGTGCATTTTATATTACATTCGGATGGAATTTCTGTGTTTCATCGCCAATAAGAAGGTCCAAGGGATACAGTAAACCTGAACTGAACATCGGAACCTAAAACTGGACTCACAGGAGAGGTTCAAATGAAGGAAAGTTAGAGTTTCAGTCCACTCATACTTAAGTCGGCTTTGTGCCTTTTGTATTAAATTCGGATGCAATTTTTGTGTTTCATAGTCAATAAGAAGTTCTAAGCTATACAGCTAACCTCAAGTGAAGCATCGGAATCTAAAACTGGACTCTTAGGAAAGGTGCAAATCATAGAAAGTTAGAGTGTCAGTCCTCTTGTACTTATGTCGGCATTGTAGTTTGTATTGAATTCGGATGAAATTTCTGTGTTTCATCGTCAATAAGAAGGTCCGAGGGATAAAGTAAACCAGAAGTGAAGCATCGGAATCTAAAGCTGGACTCACAGGAGAGGTTCAAATCAAAGAAAATTAGAGTGTCAGTCCTCTTGTACATAAATCGGCATTGTGCCTTTTGTATTAAATTCGGATGCAATATCTGTGATTCAGCGTCAATAAGAAGGTCCTAGGGATACAGTAAACCCGAAGTGAAGCATCGGAATCTAAAACTGGACTCACAGGATAGGTTCAAATCATAGAAAGTTAGAGTGTCAGTCCTCTTGTACTTAAGTCGGCATTGTGCCTTTTGAATTTAATTGCGATGCAATTTCTGTGCTTCATCGTGAAGAAGATGGTCCAAGGTATACAGTAAACCTGAAGTGAAGCATCAGAATCTAAAACTGGACTCAGCGGAGAGGTTCAAATCATAGAAAGTGAGAGCGTCAGTCCTCTTGTACTTAAGTAGGCATTGTGCCATTTGAATTTAATTGCGATGCAATTTCTGTGCTTCATCGTGAAGAAGATGGTCCAAGGGTTACAGTAAAGCTGAAGTGAAGCATCGGAATCTAAAACTGGACTCACTGGAGAGGTTAAAATCATAGAAAGTTAGAAAGTCAGTCCGCTTGTACTGAAGTCGGCATTGTGCCTTTTGTATTAAATTCGGATGCAATTTTTGTGTTTCATCGTCAATAAAAAGGTCCAAGGTTTACAGTAAACCTGAAGTGAAGCATCGGAATCTAAAACTGGACACACAGGTGAGGTTCAAATCATAGAAAGTTAGAGTGTCAGTCCTCTTGTACTTAACTCGGCATTGTGCCTTTTGAATTTAATTCCGATGCAATTTCTGTAATTCATCGTCATTAAGAACGTCCAAGAGATACAGTAAACCTGATGCGAAGCATCTGAATCTAAAACTGGACACACAGGAGAGGTTCAAATCATAGTGAGTTAGAGTGTCAGTCCTCTTGTACTTAGGTCGGCATTGTGCCTTTTGTATTAAATTCGGATGCAATTTCTGTGTTTCATCGTCAATAAGAAGGTCCAAGGTATACAGCAAACCTGAAGTGAAGCATCGGAATCTAAAACTGGACTCACAGGAGAGGTGCAAATCATAGAGAGTTAGAGTGTCAGTCTTCTTGTACTTAAGTCGGCATTGTTCCTTTTGAATTTAATTGCGATGCAATTTCTGTGTTTCATCGTCAAAAAGAAGGTCCATGGGATACAGTGAACCTGAAGCGAAGCATCGGAATCTAAAACTGGACTCATAGGAGAGGTTGAAATCATAGAAAGTTAGAGTGTCAGTCCTCTTGTACTTAAGTCGGCATTATTCCTTTGGTATTAAATTCGGATGCTATTTCTGTCTTTCATCGTCAATAAGAAGGTCCAAGGTATACAGTAAACCTGAAGTGAAGCATCGAATTCTAGAACTGGACTCACAGGAGAGGTTCAAACCATCGAAAGTTTGAGTGCCAGTCCTCTTGTACTTAAGTCGGCATTGTGCATTTTGAATTTAATTCCGATGCAATTTCTGTGTTTCATCATTAACAAGAAGGTCCAAGGGGTACAATAAACCTGATGTGAAGCATCGGAATCTAAAACTGGACTCACAGGAGAGGTTCAAATCATAGGAAATTAGAGTGTCGGTCCTGCTGTACTTAAGTCGGCATTGTGCCTTTTGTATTAAATTCGGATGCAATATCTGTGTTTTATCGTCAATACGAAGGTCCAAAGTATAGAGTAAACCAGAAGTGAAGCATCGGAATCTAAAACTGGACTCACAGGAGAGGTTCAAATCAAAGAAAGTTAGAGTGTCAGTCCTCTTGTACATAAATCGGCATTGTGCCTTTTGTATTAAATTCGGATGCAATTCCTGTGTTTCATCGTCAATTAGAAGGTCCTAATGATACAGTAAACCTGAAGTGAAGCTTCGGAATCTAAAAATGGACTCTCATTAGACGTTCAAATCATAGAAAGTGAGAGTGTCAGTCCTCTTGTACTTAAGTCGGCATTGTGCCTTTTGAATTTAATTCCGATGCAATTTCTGTGCTTCATCGTGAAGAAGATGGTCCAAGGGTCACAGTAAAGCTGAAGTGAAGCATCGGAATCTAAAACTGGACTCACTGGAGAGGTTAAAATCATAGAAAGTTAGAGTGTCAGACTTCTTGTACTTACGTCGGCATTGTGCCTTTTGAATTTAATTCCGATGCAATTTCTGTGTTTCATCGTCAATAAGAAGGTCCAAGGGATACAGTGAACCTGAAGTGAAGCATCGGAATCTAAAACTGGACTCATAGGAGAGGTTGAAATCACAGAAAGTTAGAGTGTCAGTCCTCTTGTACTTAAGTCGGCATTATGCCTTTTGTATTAAATTCGGATGCTATTTCTGTCTTTCATCGTCAATAAGAAGGTCCAAGGCATACAGTAAACCTGAAGTGAATCATCGAAATCTAAAACTGGACTCACAGGAGAGGTTCAAATCATAGAAAGTTAGAGTGTCAGTCCTCTTGTACTTCATTCGGCATTGGGACTATTGTATTAAATTCGGATATAATTTCTGTGTTTCATCGTCAATAAGAAGGTCCAAGGTATACAGTAAACCTGAAGGGAAGCATCGGAATCTAAAACTGGATTCACCGGAGAGGTTCAAATTATAGAAAGTGAGAGTGTCAGTCCTCTTGTACTTAAGTCGGCATTGTGCCTATTGAATTTAATTCCGATGCAATTTCTGTGCTTCATCGTGAAGACGACGTTCCAAGGGTTACAGTAAAGCTGAAGTGAAGCATCGGAATTTAAAACTGGACTCACTGGAGAGGTTAAAATCATAGAAAGTTAGAAATTCAGTCCGCTTGTACTTAAGTCGGCATTGTGCCTTTTGTATTACATTCGGATGCAATTTCTGTGTTTGATCGTCAATAAGAAGGTCCAAGGGATTCAGTAAACCTGAAGTGAAGCATCGGAATCTAAAACTGGACACACAGGAGAGGTTCCAATCATAGAAAGTCAGAGTGTCAGTCCTCTTGTACTTAAGTCGGCATTGTGCCTTTTGTATTAAATTCGGATGAAATTGCTGTGTTTCAGCGTCAATAAGAAGGTTCAAGGTATACAATAAACCTGAAGTAAAACATCGGAATCTAAAACTGGCCTCACCGGAGAGGCTCTAATCATAGAAAGAGTGTCAGTCCTCTTGTACATAAGTCGGCATTGTGCTTTTTGAATTTAATTCCGATGCAATTTCTGTGCTTCATCGTCAAGATGATGGTCCAAGGGTTACTGTAAACCTAAAGTGAAGCATCGGAACCTAAAACTGGACACACACGAGAGGTTCAAATCATAGAAAGTTAGAGTGTCAGTCCGCTTGTACTTATGTCGACATTATGCCTTTTGTATTAAATTCTGATGCAATTTTTGTGTTTCATCGTCAATAAGAAAGTCCAAGGTATACATTAAACCTGAAGTGAAGCATCGGAATCTAAATCTGGGCACACAGGTGCCGTTCAAATCATAGAGAGTTAGAGTGTCAGTCCTCTTGTACTTAAGTCGGCATTGCGAGTTTTGGATTTAATTCCGATGCAATTTCTGTGTTTTATCGTCAATATGAATGTTCAAGGGATACACTAAAATTGATGAGAAGCATCTGAATCTAAAACTGGACTCACGGGAGAGGTTCCAATCATACAAAGTGAGAGTGTCAGTCCTCTTGTACTTAAGTCGGCATTGTGCATTTTATATTACATTCGGATGGAATTTCTGTGTTTCATCGCCAATAAGAAGGTCCAAGGGATACAGTAAACCTGAACTGAACATCGGAACCTAAAACTGGACTCACAGGAGAGGTTCAAATGATGGAAAGTTAGAGTTTCAGTCCACTCGTACTTAAGTCGGCTTTGTGCCTTTTGTATTAAATTCGGATGCAATTTTTGTGTTTCATAGTCAATAAGAAGGTCTAAGCTATACAGCTAACCTCAAGTGAAGCATCGGAATCTAAAACTGGACTCTTAGGAAAGGTGCAAATCATAGAAAGTTAGAGTGTCAGTCCTCTTGTACTTATGTCGGCATTGTAGTTTGTATTGAATTCGGATGAAATTTCTGTGTTTCATCGTCAATAAGAAGGTCCGAGGGATAAAGTAAACCAGAAGTGAAGCATCGGAATCTAAAGCTGGACTCACAGGAGAGGTTCAAATCAAAGAAAATTAGAGTGTCAGTCCTCTTGTACATAAATCGGCATTGTGCCTTTTGTATTAAATTCGGATGCAATATCTGTGATTCAGCGTCAATAAGAAGGTCCTAGGGATACAGTAAACCCGAAGTGAAGCATCGGAATCTAAAACTGGACTCACAGGATAGGTTCAAATTATAGAAAGTTAGAGTGTCAGTCCTCTTGTACTTAAGTCGGCATTGTGCCCTTTGAATTTAATTGCGATGCAATTTCTGTGCTTCATCGTGAAGAAGATGGTCCAAGGTATACAGTAAACCTGAAGTGAAGCATCAGAATCTAAAACTGGACTCAGCGGAGAGGTTCAAATCATAGAAAGTCAGAGCGTCAGTCCTCTTGTACTTAAGTCGGCATTGTGCCATTTGAATTTAATTGCGATGCAATTTCTGTGCTTCATCGTGAAGAAGATGGTCCAAGGGTTACAGTAAAGCTGAAGTGAAGCATCGGAATCTAAAACTGGACTCACTGGAGAGGTTAAAATCATAGAAAGTTAGAAAGTCAGTCCGCTTGTACTGAAGTCGGCATTGTGCCTTTTGTATTAAATTCGGATGCAATTTTTGTGTTTCATCGTCAATAAAAAGGTCCAAGGTTTACAGTAAACCTGAAGTGAAGCATCGGAATCTAAAACTGGACACACAGGTGAGGTTCAAATCATAGAAAGTTAGAGTGTCAGTCCTCTTGTACTTAACTCGGCATTGTGCCTTTTGAATTTAATTCCGATGCAATTTCTGTAATTCATCGTCATTAAGAACGTCCAAGAGATACAGTAAACCTGATGCGAAGCATCTGAATCTAAAACTGGACACACAGGAGAGGTTCAAATCATAGTGAGATAGAGTGTCAGTCCTCTTGTACTTAGGTCGGCATTGTGCCTTTTGTATTAAATTCGGATGCAATTTCTGTGTTTCATCGTCAATAAGAAGGTCCAAGGTATACAGCAAACCTGAAGTGAAGCATCGGAATCTAAAACTGGACTCACAGGAGAGGTGCAAATCATAGAGAGTTAGAGTGTCAGTCTTCTTGTACTTAAGTCGGCATTGTTCCTTTTGAATTTAATTCCGATGCAATTTCTGTGTTTCATCGTCAAAAAGAAGGTCCATGGGATACAGTGAACCTGAAGCGAAGCATCGGAATCTAAAACTGGACTCATAGGAGAGGTTGAAATCATAGAAAGTTAGAGTGTCAGTCCTCTTGTACTTAAGTCGGCATTATGCCTTTGGTATTAAATTCGGATGCTATTTCTGTCTTTCATCGTCAATAAGAAGGTCCAAGGTATACAGTAAACCTGAAGTGAAGCATCGAATTCTAAAACTGGACTCACAGGAGAGGTTCAAACCATAGAAAGTTTGAGTGCCAGTCCTCTTGTACTTAAGTCGGCATTGTGCATTTTGAATTTAATTCCGATGCAATTTCTGTGTTTCATCATTAACAAGAAGGTCCAAGGGGTACAATAAACCTGATGTGAAGCATCGGAATCTAAAACTGGACTCACAGGAGAGGTTCAAATCATAGGAAATTAGAGTGTCGGTCCTGCTGTACTTAAGTCGGCATTGTGCCTTTTGTATTAAATTCGGATGCAATATCTGTGTTTTATCGTCAATACGAAGGTCCAAAGTATAGAGTAAACCAGAAGTGAAGCATCGGAATCTAAAACTGGACTCACAGGAGAGGTTCAAATCAAAGAAAGTTAGAGTGTCAGTCCTCTTGTACATAAATCGGCATTGTGCCTTTTGTATTAAATTCGGATGCAATTCCTGTGTTTCATCGTCAATTAGAAGGTCCTAATGATACAGTAAACCTGAAGTGAAGCTTCGGAATCTAAAAATGGACTCTCATTAGACGTTCAAATCATAGAAAGTGAGAGTGTCAGTCCTCTTGTACTTAAGTCGGCATTGTGCCTTTTGAATTTAATTCCGATGCAATTTCTGTGCTTCATCGTGAAGAAGATGGTCCAAGGGTCACAGTAAAGCTGAAGTGAAGCATCGGAATCTAAAACTGGACTCACTGGAGAGGTTAAAATCATAGAAAGTTAGAAAGTCAGTCCGCTTGTACTTAAGTCGGCATTGTGCCTTTTCTATTAAATTCGGATGCTATTTTTGTGTTTCATCGTCAATAAGAAGGTCCAAGGTATACAGTAAACCTGAAGTGAAGCATCGGAATCTAAAACTGGACACACAGGTGAGGTTCAAATCATAGAAAGTTAGAGTGTCAGTCCTCTTGTACTTAAGTCGGCATTGTGCCTTTTGAATTTAATTCCGATGCAATTTCTGTGCTTCATCGTGAAGAAGATGGTCCAAGGGTCACAGTAAAGCTGAAGTGAAGCATCGGAATCTAAAACTGGACTCACTGGAGAGGTTAAAATCATAGAAAGTTAGAGTGTCAGACTTCTTGTACTTACGTCGGCATTGTGCCTTTTGAATTTAATTCCGATGCAATTTCTGTGTTTCATCGTCAATAAGAAGGTTCAAGGTATACAATAAACCTGAAGTAAAACATCGGAATCTAAAACTGGCCTCACCGGAGAGGCTCTAATCATAGAAAGAGTGTCAGTCCTCTTGTACATAAGTCGGCATTGTGCTTTTTGAATTTAATTCCGATGCAATTTCTGTGCTTCATCGTCAAGATGATGGTCCAAGGGTTACTGTAAACCTGAAGTGAAGCATCGGAACCTAAAACTGGACACACACGAGAGGTTCAAATCATAGAAAGTTAGAGTGTCAGTCCTCTTGTACTTAAGTCGGCACTGCGAGTTTTGGATTTAATTCCGATGCAATTTCTGTGTTTTATCGTCAATATGAATGTTCAAGGGATACACTAAAATTGATGAGAAGCATCTGAATCTAAAACTGGACTCACGGGAGAGGTTCCAATCATACAAAGTGAGAGTGTCAGTCCTCTTGTACCTAAGTCGGCATTGTGCCTTTTGTATTAAATTCGGAGGCAATTTCTGTGTTTCATCGTCAATAAGAAGGTCCAAGGTATACAGGAATCCTGAAGTGAAGCATCGGAATCTAAAACTGGACTCACAGAAGAGATTCAAATCATGGAAAGTTAGAGTGTCAGTCCTCTTGTACTTAAGTCGGCATTGTGCCTTTTATATAAAATTCGGATGCAATTTCTGTGTTTCATCGTCAATAAGAAGGTCCAAGGGATACAGTAAACCTGAAGTGAAGCATCGGAATCTAAAACTGGACTCACAGGAGAGGTTCCAATCATAGAAAGAGAGAGTGTCAGTCCTCTTGTACTTAAGTCGGCATTGTGCCTTTTGCATTAAATTCGGATGCAATTTCTGTGTTTCATCGTCAATAAGAAAGTCCAAGGTATACAGGAAACCTGAAGTGAAGCATCGGAATCTAAAACTGCACTCTTAGGAAAGGTGCAAATCACAGAAAGTTACAGTGTCAGTCCTCTTGTACTTATGTCGGCATTGTGCTTTTGTATTAAATTCGGATGAAATTTCTGTGTTTCATCGTCAATAAGAAGGTCCAAGGGATGCAGTAAACCTGAAGTGAAGCATCGGAAACTAAAACTGGACTCACAGTAGAGGTTCAAATCATAGAAAGTGAGAGTGTCAGTCCTCTTGTACTTAAGTTGGCATTGTGCCTTTTATATTAAATTCGGATGCAATTTCTGTGTTTCATCGTCAATAAGAAGTCCAAGGGATACTGTAAACCTGACTTGAAACATCGGAATCTAAAACTGGACTCACAGGAGAGGTTCAAATCATAGAAAGTGAGAGTGACAGTCCTCTTGTACTTAAGTCGGCATTGTGCCTTTTGTATTAAATTCGGATGCAATTTCTGTGTTTCATCGTCAATAAGAAGGTACAAGGTATACAGCTAACCTGAAGTGAAGCATCGGAATCTAAAACTGGACTCTTAGGAAAGGTGCAAATCATAGAAAGTTAGAGTGTCAGTCCTCTAGTACTTAAGTCGGCGTTGTGCCTTTTGAATTTAATTCCGATGCAATTTCTGTGCTTCATCGTCAAGAAGATGGTCCAAGGGTTACAGTAATCCTGAAGTGAAGCATCCGAATCTAAAACTGGACTCACAGGAGTGGTTCAAATCATAGAAAGTTAGAGTGTCAGTTCGCTTAAACTTAAGTCGGCATTGTGCCTTTTCTATGAAATTCGGATGCAAATTTTGTGTTTCATCGTGAATAAGAAGGTCCAAGGTATACAGTAAACCTGATGTGAAGCATCGGAATCTAAAACTGGACACCCAGGTAAGGTTCTAATCATAGAGAGTTAGAGTGTCAGTCCACTTGTACTTAAGTCGGCATTGTGACATTTGAATTTAAATCCGATGCAATTTCTGTTTTTCACCGTCAATAAGAAGGTCCAAGGGATACAGTAAACCTGATGTGTAGCATCGGAATCTAAAACTGGACTCACAGGAGAGGTTCAAATCACAGAAATTTAGAGTGTCAGTTCTTTTGTATTTAAGTCGGCATTGTGCCTTTTGTATTAAATTCGGATGCAATTTCTGTGTTTCATCGTCAATAAGAAGGTCCTAGGGATACAGTAATCCTGACGTGGAGCATCGGAATCTAAAACTGATATCACAGGAGAGGTTCAAATCATAGAAAGTTGGAGTGTCAGTCCTCCTGTACTTAAGTCGGCATTGTGCCTTTTGAATTTAATTCCGATGCAACTTCTGTGCCTCATCGTCAAGAAGATCGTCCAAGGGTTACAGTAAACCTGAAGTGAAGCATCAGAATCTAAAACAGGACTCACTGGAGAGGTTCAAATGATAGAAAGTTATAGTGCCAGTGCTCTTGTACTTAAGTCGGCATTGTTCCTTTTGTATTAAATTCTGATGCAATTTTTGTGTTTCATCGTCAATAAGAAGGTCCAAGGTATACATAAACCTGAAGTGAAGCATCGGAATCTAAATCTGGACACACAGGTGACGTTCAAATCATAGAGAGTTAGAGTGTCAGTCCTCTTGTACTTAAGTCGGCATTGCGAGTTTTGGATTTAATTCCGATGCAATTTCTGTGTTTTATCGTCAATATGAATGTCCAAGGGATGCACTAAACCTGATGAGAAGCATCTGAACCTAAAACTGGACTCACGGGAGAGGTTCCAATCATAGAAAGTGAGAGTGTCAGTCCTCTTGTACTTAAGTCGGCATTGTGCCTTTTGTATTAAATTCGGATGCAATTTCTGTGTTTCATCGTCAATAAGAAGGTCCAAGGTATACAGGAATCCTGAAGTGAAGCGTCGGAATCTAAAACTGGACTCATAGAAGAGATTCAAATCATAGAAAGTTAGAGTGTCAGTCCCTTTGTACTTAAGTCGGCATTGTGCCTCTTATATAAAATTCGGAAGCAATTTCTGTGTTTCATCGTCAATAAGAAGGTCCAAGGGATACAGTAAACCTGAAGTGAAGCATCGGAATCTAAAACTGGACTCACAGGAGAGGTTCCAATCATAGAAAGTGAGAGTGTCAGTCCTCTTGTACTTAAGTCGGCATTGTGCCTTTTGTATTAAATTCGGATGCAATTTCTGTGTTTCATCGTCAATAAGAAAGTCCAAGGTATACAGGAAACCTGAAGTGAAGCATCGGAATCTAAAACTGCACTCTTAGGAAAGGTGCAAATCATAGAAAGTTAGAGTGTCAGTCCTCTTGTACATATGTCGGCATTGTGCTTTTGTATTAAATTCGGATGAAATTTCTGTGTTTCATCGTCAATAAGAAGGTCCAAGGGACGCAGTAAACCTGAAGTGAAGCATCGGAAAATAAAACTGGACTCACAGTAGAGGTTCAAATCATAGAAAGTGAGAGTGTCAGTCCTCTTGTACTTAAGTTGGCATTGTGCCTTTTATATTAAATTCGGATGCAATTTCTGTGTTTCATCGTCAATAAGAAGTCCAAGGGATACTGTAAACCTGACTTGAAACATCGGAATCTAAAACTGGACTCACAGGAGAGGTTCAAATCATAGAAAGTGAGAGTGACAGTCCTCTTGTACTTAAGTCGGCATTGTGCCTTTTGTATTAAATTCGGATGCAATTTCTGTGTTTCATCGTCAATAAGAAGGTACAAGGTATACAGCTAACCTGAAGTGAAGCATCGGAATCTAAAACTGGACTCTTAGGAAAGGTGCAAATCATAGTAAGTTAGAGTGTCAGTCCTCTTGTACTGAAGTCGGCGTTGTGCCTTTTGAATTTAATTCCGATGCAACTTCTGTGCTTCATCGTCAAGGAGATGGTCCAAGGGTTGCAGTAAACCTGAAGTGAAGCATCAGAATCTAAAACAGGACTCACTGGAGAGGTTCAAATGATAGAAAGTTATAGTGCCAGTGCTCTTGTACTTAAGTCGGCATTGTTCCTTTTGTATTAAATTCGGATGCAATTTTTGTGTTTCATCGTCAATAAGAAGGTCCAAGGTATACATAAACCTGAAGTGAAGCATCGGAATCTAGAACTGGACTCACAGGAGAGGTTCAAATCATAGAAAGTGAGAGTGTCAGTCCTCTTGTGTTTAAATCGGCATTGTGCCTTTTGTATTAAATTCGGATGCAATTTCTGTGTTCCATCGTCAATAAGAAGGTCCAAGGTATACAGGGAACCTGAAGTGAAGCATCGGAATCTAAAACTGGACTCTTAGGAAAGGTGCAAAACATAGAAAGTTAGAGTGTCAGTCCTCTTGTACCTATGTCGGCATTGTGCTTTTGCATTAAATTCGGATGAAATTTCTGTCTTTCATCGTCAATAAGAAGGTCCAAGGGATACAGTAAACCTGAAGTGAAGCATCATAAACTATAACTGAACCCACAGGAGAGGTTCAAACCATAGAAAGTGAGAGATTCAGTCCTCTTTAACGTAAGTCGGCATTGTGCCTCTTGTATTAAATTCGGATGCAATTTCTGTGTTTCATCGTCAATAAGAAGGTCCAAGGGATACAGTAAACATTAAGTGAAGCACGAAATTTAAAACTGGACTCACAGGAGAGGTTCAAATCATAGAAAGGTAGAGTGTCAGTCCCCTTGTACTTAAGTCGGCATTATGCCTTTTGTATTAAATTCGGATGCAATTTCTGTGTTTCATCATCAATAAGAAGGTCCACTGTATACAGTAAACCTGAAGTGAAGCTTCGGAATCTAAAAATGGACTCACAGGAGACGTTCAAATCATAGACAGTTAGAGTGTCAGTCCTCTTGTACTTAATTCGGCATTGTGTTTTTCGTATTAAATTCGGATGCAATTTCTGTGTTTCATCGTCAATAAGTAGGTCCAAGGTATACAGTTATCCTGAAGTGAAGCATCGGAATCTAAAACTGGACTCACAGGAGAGGTTCAAATCATAGAAAGTGAGAGTGTCCGTCGTCTTGTACTTAAGTCGGCATTGTGCCTTTTGATTTGAATTCGGACGCAATTTCTGTGTTTCATCGTCAATAAGAAGGTCCAAGGTATACAGGAAACCTGAAGTGAAAGCATCGGAATCTAAAACTGGACTCACAGGAGAGGTTCAAATCATAGAAACTTAGAGTGTCAGACCTCTTGTACTTAAGGCGGCATTGTGCCTTTTGAATTTAATTCCGATGCAATTTCTGTGTTTCATCGTCAATAAGAAGGTCCAAGGGATACAGTAAACCTGATGTGAAGCATCGGAATCTAAAACTGGACACACAGGTGAGGTTCAGATCATACAAAGTTAGAGTGTCAGTCCTCTATTACTTAAGTCGCATAGTGCCTTTCGAATTGAATTCCGATGCAATTTCTGTGTTTCACAGTCAGTATGAAGGTCC
Source organism: Schistocerca americana (assembly GCF_021461395.2). Lineage (NCBI taxonomy): Eukaryota > Metazoa > Arthropoda > Insecta > Orthoptera > Acrididae > Schistocerca > Schistocerca americana. The sequence continues at coordinate 58,346,995 of NC_060122.1, forward strand.
AAGGGATACAATAAACCTGTTGTGAAGCATCGGAATTTAAAACTGGTCCACAGTAGAGGTTCAAATCATAGAAAGTGAGAGTGTCCGTTCTCTTGTACTTAAGTCGGCATTGTGCCTTTTGATTAGAATTCGGATGCATTTTCTGTGTTTCATCGTCAATAAGAAGGTCCAAGGTATACAAAAAACCTGAAGTGAAGCATCGGAATCTAAAAATGGACTCACAGGAGACTTTCATATCATAGAAAGTTAGAGTGTCAGTCCACTTTTACTTAAGTCGGCATTGTGCCTTTTATATTAAATTCGGATGCAATTTCTGTGTTTCATCGTCAATAAGAAGGTCCAAGGTATACAGTAAACAGGAAGTGAAGCATCGGAATCTAAAACTGGACTCACAGGAGAGGTTCAAATCATAGAAAGTGAGAGTGTAAGTCCTCTTGTACATAAGTCGGCATTGTGCCTTTTGTATTAAATTCGGATGCAATTTCTGTGTTTCATCGTCAATAAGAAGGTTCAAGGTATACAGGAAACCTGAAGTGAGGCATCGGAATCTAAAACTGGACTCTTAGGAAAGGTGCAAATCATAGAAAGTTAGAGTGTCAGTCCTTTTGTACTTATGTCGGCATTGCGCTTTTGTATTATATTCGGATGAAATTTCTGTGTTTCATAGTCAATAACAAGGTCCAAGGTATACAGTAAACCTGAAGTGAAGCATCGGAATCTAAAACTGGACTCACAGGAGAGGTTCAAATCATAGAAAGTGAGAGTGTCCGTCTTCTTGTACTTAAGTCGGCATTGTGCTTTTTGATTTGAATTCGGATGCAATTTCTGTGTTTCATCGTCAATAAGAAGGTCCAAGGTATACAAAAAACCTGAAGTGCAGCATCGGAATCTAAAAATGGACTCACAGGAGACTTTCATATCATAGAAAGTTAGAGTGTCAGTCCTCTTGTACGTAAGTCAGCATTGTGCCTATTGTATTAAATTCGGATGCAATCTCTGTGTTTGATCGTCTATAAGATGGTCCAAGGGCTACAGTAAACCAGAAGTGAAGCACGGAATTTAAAACTGGACTCAAAGGAGACGTTCAAATCATAGAAAGTTAGATTGTCAGTCCTCTTGTACTTAAGTCGGCATTATGCCTTTTGTATTAAATTCGTACGCAATTTCAGTGTTGCATCATCTATAAGAAGGTCCAAGGTATACAGTAAACCTGAAGTGAAGCTTCGGAATCTAAAAATGGACTCACAGGAGACGTTCAAATCATATAAAGTTAGAGAGTCAGTCGTCTTGTACTTATTCGGCATTGAGCCTTTTGTATTAAATTCGAATGCAATGTCTGTGTCTCATCGTCAATAAGATGGTCCAAGGTATACAGTAAACCTGAAGTGATGCATCGGAATCTAAAACTGGACTCTTAGGAAAGGTGCAAATCATGGAAAGTTAGAGTGACAGTCCTCTTGTTCTTATGTCGGCATTGTGCTTTTGTATTAAATTCGGATGAAATTTCTGTGTTTCATCGTCAATAAGAGGGTCCAAGGGATACAGTAAACCTGAAGTGAAGCTTCGGAATCTAAAAATGGACCCACAGTACAGGTTCAAATCATAGAAAGTGAGAGTGTACGTCCTCTTGTACTTAGGTCGGCATTGTGCCTTTTGAATTTAATTCCGGTGCAATTTCTGTGTTTCATCGTCAATAAGAAGGTCCAAGGGATACAGTAAACCTGAAGTGAAGCATCAGAATCTAAAACTGGACTTACAGGAGAGGTTCAAATCATAGAAAGTGAGAGTGTCCGTCCTCTTGTACTTAAGTCGGCATTGTGCCTTTTGTATTAAATTCGGATGCAATTTCTGTGTTTCATCGTCAATAAGAAGGTCCAAGGGATACAGTAAACCTGAAGTGAAGCATCGGAATCTAAAACTGGACTCACAGGAGAGGTTCAAATCATAGAAAGAGAGAGTGTCGGTCCTCTTGTACTTAAGTCGGCATTGTGCCTTTTGTATTAAATTCGGATGCAATTTCTGTGTTTCATCGTCAATAAGAAAGTCCAAGGTATACAGGAAACCTGAAGTGAAGCATCGGAATCTAAAACTGCACTCTTAGGAAAGGTGCAAATCACAGAAAGTTACAGTGTCAGTCCTCTTGTACTTATGTCGGCATTGTGCTTTTGTATTAAATTCGGATGAAATTTCTGTGTTTCATCGTCAATAAGAAGGTCCAAGGGATGCAGTAAACCTGAAGTGAAGCATCGGAAACTAAAACTGGACTCACAGTAGAGGTTCAAATCATAGAAAGTGAGAGTGTCAGTCCTCTTGTACTTAAGTTGGCATTGTGCCTTTTATATTAAATTCGGATGCAATTTCTGTGTTTCATCGTCAATAAGAAGTCCAAGGGATACTGTAAACCTGACTTGAAACATCGGAATCTAAAACTGGACTCACAGGAGAGGTTCAAATCATAGAAAGTGAGAGTGACAGTCCTCTTGTACTTAAGTCGGCATTGTGCCTTTTGTATTAAATTCGGATGCAATTTCTGTGTTTCATCGTCAATAAGAAGGTACAAGGTATACAGCTAACCTGAAGTGAAGCATCGGAATCTAAAACTGGACTCTTAGGAAAGGTGCAAATCATAGAAAGTTAGAGTGTCAGTCCTCTAGTACTTAAGTCGGCGTTGTGCCTTTTGAATTTAATTCCGATGCAATTTCTGTGCTTCATCGTCAAGAAGATGGTCCAAGGGTTACAGTAATCCTGAAGTGAAGCATCCGAATCTAAAACTGGACACACAGGAGTGGTTCAAATCATAGAAAGTTAGAGTGTCAGTTCGCTTAAACTTAAGTCGGCATTGTGCCTTTTCTATGAAATTCGGATGCAATTTTTGTGTTTCATCGTGAATAAGAAGGTCCAAGGTATACAGTAAACCTGATGTGAAGCATCGGAATCTAAAACTGGACACCCAGGTAAGGTTCTAATCATAGAGAGTTAGAGTGTCAGTCCACTTGTACTTAAGTCGGCATTGTGACATTTGAATTTAAATCCGATGCAATTTCTGTTTTTCACCGTCAATAAGAAGGTCCAAGGGATACAGTAAACCTGATGTGTAGCATCGGAATCTAAAACTGGACTCACAGGAGAGGTTCAAATCACAGAAATTTAGAGTGTCAGTTCTTTTGTATTTAAGTCGGCATTGTGCCTTTTGTATTAAATTCGGATGCAATTTCTGTGTTTCATCGTCAATAAGAAGGTCCTAGGGATACAGTAATCCTGACGTGGAGCATCGGAATCTAAAACTGATATCACAGGAGAGGTTCAAATCATAGAAAGTTGGAGTGTCAGTCCTCTTGTACTGAAGTCGGCGTTGTGCCTTTTGAATTTAATTCCGATGCAACTTCTGTGCTTCATCGTCAAGAAGATGGTCCAAGGGTTGCAGTAAACCTGAAGTGAAGCATCAGAATCTAAAACAGGACTCACTGGAGAGGTTCAAATGATAGAAAGTTATAGTGCCAGTGCTCTTGTACTTAAGTCGGCATTGTTCCTTTTGTATTAAATTCGGATGCAATTTTTGTGTTTCATCGTCAATAAGAAGGTCCAAGGTATACATAAACCTGAAGTGAAGCATCGGAATCTAGAACTGGACTCACAGGAGAGGTTCAAATCATAGAAAGTGAGAGTGTCAGTCCTCTTGTGTTTAAATCGGCATTGTGCCTTTTGTATTAAATTCGGATGCAATTTCTGTGTTCCATCGTCAATAAGAAGGTCCAAGGTATACAGGGAACCTGAAGTGAAGCATCGGAATCTAAAACTGGACTCTTAGGAAAGGTGCAAAACATAGAAAGTTAGAGTGTCAGTCCTCTTGTACCTATGTCGGCATTGTGCTTTTGCATTAAACTCGGATGAAATTTCTGTCTTTCATCGTCAATAAGAAGGTCCAAGGGATACAGTAAACCTGAAGTGAAGCATCATAAACTATAACTGAACCCACAGGAGAGGTTCAAACCATAGAAAGTGAGAGATTCAGTCCTCTTTAACGTAAGTCGGCATTGTGCCTCTTGTATTAAATTCGGATGCAATTTCTGTGTTTCATCGTCAATAAGAAGGTCCAAGGGATACAGTAAACATTAAGTGAAGCACGAAATTTAAAACTGGACTCACAGGAGAGGTTCAAATCATAGAAAGGTAGAGTGTCAGTCCCCTTGTACTTAAGTCGGCATTATGCCTTTTGTATTAAATTCGGATGCAATTTCTGTGTTTCATCATCAATAAGAAGGTCCACTGTATACAGTAAACCTGAAGTGAAGCTTCGGAATCTAAAAATGGACTCACAGGAGACGTTCAAATCATAGACAGTTAGAGTGTCAGTCCTCTTGTACTTAATTCGGCATTGTGTTTTTCGTATTAAATTCGGATGCAATTTCTGTGTTTCATCGTCAATAAGTAGGTCCAAGGTATACAGTTATCCTGAAGTGAAGCATCGGAATCTAAAACTGGACTCACAGGAGAGGTTCAAATCACAGAAAGTGAGAGTGTCCGTCGTCTTGTACTTAAGTCGGCATTGTGCCTTTTGATTTGAATTCGGACGCAATTTCTGTGTTTCATCGTCAATAAGAAGGTCCAAGGTATACAGGAAACCTGAAGTGAAAGCATCGGAATCTAAAACTGGACTCACAGGAGAGGTTCAAATCATAGAAACTTAGAGTGTCAGACCTCTTGTACTTAAGGCGGCATTGTGCCTTTTGAATTTAATTCCGATGCAATTTCTGTGTTTCATCGTCAATAAGAAGGTCCAAGGGATACAGTAAACCTGATGTGAAGCATCGGAATCTAAAACTGGACACACAGGTGAGGTTCAGATCATACAAAGTTAGAGTGTCAGTCCTCTATTACTTAAGTCGCATAGTGCCTTTCGAATTGAATTCCGATGCAATTTCTGTGTTTCACAGTCAATATGAAGGTCCAAGGGATACAATAAACCTGTTGTGAAGCATCGGAATTTAAAACTGGTCCACAGTAGAGGTTCAAATCATAGAAAGTGAGAGTGTCCGTTCTCTTGTGCTTAAGTCGGCATTGTGCCTTTTGATTAGAATTCGGATGCATTTTCTGTGTTTCATCGTCAATAAGAAGGTCCAAGGTATACAAAAAACCTGAAGTGAAGCATCGGAATCTAAAAATGGACTCACAGGAGACTTTCATATCATAGAAAGTTAGAGTGTCAGTCCACTTTTACTTAAGTCGGCATTGTGCCTTTTATATTAAATTCGGATGCAATTTCTGTGTTTCATCGTCAATAAGAAGGTCCAAGGTATACAGTAAACAGGAAGTGAAGCATCGGAATCTAAAACTGGACTCACAGGAGAGGTTCAAATCATAGAAAGTGAGAGTGTAAGTCCTCTTGTACATAAGTCGGCATTGTGCCTTTTGTATTAAATTCGGATGCAATTTCTGTGTTTCATCGTCAATAAGAAGGTTCAAGGTATACAGGAAACCTGAAGTGAGGCATCGGAATCTAAAACTGGACTCTTAGGAAAGGTGCAAATCATAGAAAGTTAGAGTGTCAGTCCTTTTGTACTTATGTCGGCATTGCGCTTTTGTATTATATTCGGATGAAATTTCTGTGTTTCATAGTCAATAACAAGGTCCAAGGTATACAGTAAACCTGAAGTGAAGCATCGGAATCTAAAACTGGACTCACAGGAGAGGTTCAAATCATAGAAAGTGAGAGTGTCCGTCTTCTTGTACTTAAGTCGGCATTGTGCTTTTTGATTTGAATTCGGATGCAATTTCTGTGTTTCATCGTCAATAAGAGGGTCCAAGGTATACAAAAAACCTGAAGTGCAGCATCGGAATCTAAAAATGGACTCACAGGAGACTTTCATATCATAGAAAGTTAGAGTGTCAGTCCTCTTGTACGTAAGTCAGCATTGTGCCTATTGTATTAAATTCGGATGCAATCTCTGTGTTTGATCGTCTATAAGATGGTCCAAGGGCTACAGTAAACCAGAAGTGAAGCACGGAATTTAAAACTGGACTCAAAGGAGACGTTCAAATCATAGAAAGTTAGATTGTCAGTCCTCTTGTACTTAAGTCGGCATTATGCCTTTTGTATTAAATTCGTACGCAATTTCAGTGTTGCATCATCTATAAGAAGGTCCAAGGTATACAGTAAACCTGAAGTGAAGCTTCGGAATCTAAAAATGGACTCACAGGAGACGTTCAAATCATATAAAGTTAGAGAGTCAGTCGTCTTGTACTTATTCGGCATTGAGCCTTTTGTATTAAATTCGAATGCAATGTCTGTGTCTCATCGTCAATAAGATGGTCCAAGGTATACAGTAAACCTGAAGTGATGCATCGGAATCTAAAACTGGACTCTTAGGAAAGGTGCAAATCATGGAAAGTTAGAGTGACAGTCCTCTTGTTCTTATGTCGGCATTGTGCTTTTGTATTAAATTCGGATGAAATTTCTGTGTTTCATCGTCAATAAGAAGGTCCAAGGGATACAGTAAACCTGAAGTGAAGCTTCGGAATCTAAAAATGGACCCACAGTACAGGTTCAAATCATAGAAAGTGAGAGTGTACGTCCTCTTGTACTTAGGTCGGCATTGTGCCTTTTGAATTTAATTCCGGTGCAATTTCTGTGTTTCATCGTCAATAAGAAGGTCCAAGGGATACAGTAAACCTGAAGTGAAGCATCAGAATCTAAAACTGGACTTACAGGAGAGGTTCAAATCATAGAAAGTGAGAGTGTCCGTCCTCTTGTACTTAAGTCGGCATTGTGCCTTTTGAATTTAATTCCGATGCAATTTCGGTGCTTCATCGTCAAGAAGATGGTCCATGGGTTACAGTAAACCTGAAGTGAAGCATCGGAATCCAAAACTGGACTCACAGGAGAGGTTCAAATCGTAGAAAGTTAGAGTGTCACTCCGCTTGTACTTAAGTCGGCATTGTGCCTTTTGTATTACATTCGGATGCAATTTTTGTGTTTCATCGTCAATAAGAAGGTCCAAGGTATACAGTGAACCTGAAGAGAAGCATCGGGATGTAAAACTGGACACACAGGTGAGATTCAAATCATAGAAAGTTAGAGAGTCAGTCCTCTTGTACTTAAGTCGGCATTGTGCCTTTTGAATTTAATTCCGATGCAATTTCTGTGTTTCATCGTTAATAAGAATGTCCAAGGGATACACTAAACCTGATGTGAAGCATCGGAATCTAAAACTGGACTCACAGGAGAGGTTCAAATCATAGAAAGTTAGAGTGTCAGTCCTCTTGTACGTAAGTCGGCATTGTGCCTTTTGTATCAAATTCGGATGTAATTTCTGTGTTTCATCGTCAATAAGAAGGTCCAAGGTATACAGCTAACCTGAAGTAAAGCATCCGAATGTAAAACTGGACCCTTAGGAAAGGTGCAAATCATAGAAAGTTAGAGTGTCACTCCGCTTGTACTTAAGTCGGCATTGTGCCTTTTGTATTACATTCGGATGCAATTTTTGTGTTTCATCGTCAATAAGAAGGTCCAAGGTATACAGTGAACCTGAAGTGAAGCATCGGGATGTAAAACTGGACCCAGAGGTGAGGTTCAAATCATAGAAAGTTAGAGTGTCAGTCCTCTTGTACTTATGTCGGCATTGTGCCTTTTGAATTTAATTCCGATGTAATTTCTGTGTTTCGTCGTCAATAAGAATGTCCAAGGGATACAGTAAACCTGATGTGAAGCATCTGAATCTAAAACTGGACTCACAGGACAGGTTCAAATCAAAGAAAGTTAGAGTGTCAGTCCTCTTGTACATAAATCGGCTTTGTGCCTTTTGTATTAAATTCGGATGCAATATCTGTGTTTCATCGTCAATAAGAAGGTCCTAGGGATACAGTAAACCTGAAGTGAAGCATTGGAATCTAAAACTGGACTCACAGGAGAGGATCAAATCTTAGAAAGTTAGAGTGTCAGTCCTCTTGTACTTAAGTCAGCATTGTGCCTTTTGTATTAAATTCGGATGTAATTTCTGTGTTTCATCGTCAATAAGAAGGTCCAAGGTATACAGAAAACACTGAAGTGAAGCATCGGAATCTAAAACTGGACTCTTAGGAAAGGTGCAAATCATAGAAAGTTAGAGTGTCAGTCCTCTTGTACTTATGTCGGCATTGTGCTTTTGAATTAAATTCGGATGAAATTTCAGTGTTTCATCGTCAATAAGAAGGACCAAGGGATACTGTAAACCTGAAGTGAAGCATTGTATACTAAAACTGGACTCACAGGAGAGGTTCAAATCATAGAAAGTGAGAGTGTCAGTCCTCTTGTACGTTAGTCGGCATTGTGCCACTTGTATTAAATTTCGATGCAATTTCTGTGTTTTATCGTCAATAAGAAGGTCCAAGGTATACAGGAAACCTGAAGTGAAGCATCGGAATCTAAAACTGGACTCAGAGGAGAGGTTCAAAACATAGAAAGTGAGAGTTTTGTCCACTCGTACTTAAGTCGGCTTTGTGCCTTTTGTATTAAATTCGGATGCAATTTTTGTGTTTCATAGTCAATAAGAAGGTCCAAGCTATACAGCTAACCTCAAGTGAAGCATCGGAATCAAAAACTGGACTCTTAGGAAAGGTGCAAATCATAGAAAGTTAGAGTGTCAGTCCTCTTGTACTTATGTCGGCATTGTGGTTTGTATTGAATTCGGATGAAATTTCTGTGTTTCATCGTCAATAAGAAGGTCCGAGGGATAAAGTAAACCAGAAGTGAAGCATCGGAATCTAAAACTGGACTCACAGGAGAGGTTCAAATCAAAGAAAGTTAGAGTGTCAGTCCTCTTGTACATAAATCGGCATTGTGCCTTTTGTATTAAATTCGGATGCAATATCTGTGATTCAGCGTCAATAAGAAGGTCCTAGGGATACAGTAAACCCGAAGTGTAGCATCGGAATCTAAAACTGGACTCACAGGATAGGTTCAAATCATAGAAAGTGAGAGCGTCAGTCCTCTTGTACTTAAGTCGGCATTGTGCCTTTTGAATTTAATTGCGATGCAATTTCTGTGCTTCATCGTGAAGAAGATGGTCCAAGGGTTACAGTAAAGCTGAAGTGAAGCATCGGAATCTAAAACTGGACTCACTGGAGAGGTTAAAATCATAGAAAGTTAGAAAGTCAGTCCGCTTGTACTGAAGTCGGCATTGTGCCTTTTGTATTAAATTCGGATGCAATTTTTGTGTTTCATCGTCAATAAAAAGGTCCAAGGTTTACAGTAAACCTGAAGTGAAGCATCGGAATCTAAAACTGGACACACAGGTGAGGTTCAAATCATAGAAAGTTAGAGTGTCAGTCCTCTTGTACTTAACTCGGCATTGTGCCTTTTGAATTTAATTCCGATGCAATTTCTGTAATTCATCGTCAATAAGAACGTCCAAGAGATACAGTAAACCTGATGCGAAGCATCTGAATCTAAAACTGGACACACAGGAGAGGTTCAAATCATAGTGAGTTAGAGTGTCAGTCCTCTTGTACTTAGGTCGGCATTGTGCCTTTTGTATTAAATTCGGATGCAATTTCTGTGTTTCATCGTCAATAAGAAGGTCCAAGGTATACAGCAAACCTGAAGTGAAGCATCGGAATCTAAAACTGGACTCACAGGAGAGGTTCAAATCATAGAAAGTTAGAGTGTCAGTCTTCTTGTACTTAAGTCGGCATTGTTCCTTTTGATTTTAATTCCGATGCAATTTCTGTGTTTCATCGTCAAAAAGAAGGTCCAAGGGATACAGTGAACCTGAAGCGAAGCATCGGAATCTAAAACTGGACTCATAGGAGAGGTTGAAATCATAGAAAGTTAGAGTGTCAGTCCTCTTGTACTTAAGTCGGCATTATGCCTTTGGTATTAAATTCGGATGCTATTTCTGTCTTTCATCGTCAATAAGAAGGTCCAAGGTATACAGTAAACCTGAAGTGAAGCATCGAATTATAAAACTGGACTCACAGGAGAGGTTCAAACCATAGAAAGTTTGAGTGCCAGTCCTCTTGTACTTAAGTCGGCATTATGCATTTTGAATTTAATTCCGTTGCCATTTCTGTGTTTCATCATTAACAAGAAGGTCCAAGGGGTACAATAAACCTGATGTGAAGCATCGGAATCTAAAACTGGACTCACAGGAGAGGTTCAAATCAAAGAAAGTTAGAGTGTCAGTCCTCTTGTACATAAATCGGCATTGTGCCTTTTGTATTAAATTCGGATGCAATTCCTGTGTTTCATCGTCAATTAGACGGTCCTAATGATACAGTAAACCTGAAGTGAAGCTTCGGAATCTAAAAAAGGGCTCTCATTAGACGTTCAAATCATAGAAAGTTAGAGTGTCAGTCCTCTTGTACTTCATTCGGCATTGGGACTATTGTATTAAATTCGGATATAATTTCTGTGTTTCATCGTCAATAAGAAGGTCCGAGCTATACAGTAAACCTGAAGGGAAGCATCGGAATCTAAAACTGGACTCACCGGAGAGGTTCAAATTATAGAAAGTGAGAGTGTCAGTCCTCTTGTACTTAAGTCGGCATTGTGCCTTTTGAATTTAATTCCGATGCAATTTCTGTGCTTCATCGTGAAGAAGATGGTCCAAGGGTCACAGTAAAGCTGAAGTGAAGCATCGGAATCTAAAACTGGACTCACTGGAGAGGTTAAAATCATAGAAAGTTAGAAAGTCAGTCCGCTTGTACTTAAGTCGGCATTGTGCCTTTTCTATTAAATTCGGATGCTATTTTTGTGTTTCATCGTCAATAAGAAGGTCCAAGGTATACAGTAAACCTGAAGTGAAGCATCGGAATCTAAAACTGGACACACAGGTGAGGTTCAAATCATAGAAAGTTAGAGTGTCAGTCCTCTTGTACTTAAGTCGGCATTGTGCCTTTTGAATTTAATTCCGATGCAATTTCTGTAACTCATCGTCAATAAGAATATCCAAGGGATGCAGTAAACCTGATGTGAAGAATCTGAATCTAAAACTGGACTCACAGGAGAGATTCGAATCATAGAAAGTTAGAGTGTCAGTCCTCTTGTACTTAGGTCGGCATTGTGCCTTTTGTATTAAAATCGGATGCAATTTCTACGTTTCATCGTCAATTAGAAGGTCCAAGGTATACAGCAAACCTGAAGTGAAGCATCGGAATCTAAAACTGGACTCACCGGAGAGGCTCAAATCATAGGAAGTTAGAGTGTCAGACTTCTTGTACTTACGTCGGCATTGTGCCTTTTGAATTTAATTGCGATGCAATTTCTGTGCTTCATCGTGAAGAAGATGGTCCAAGGGTTACAGTAAAGCTGAAGTGAAGCATCGGAATCTAAAACTGGACTCACTGGAGAGGTTAAAATCATAGAAAGTTAGAAAGTCAGTCCGCTTGTACTGAAGTCGGCATTGTGCCTTTTGTATTAAATTCGGATGCAATTTTTGTGTTTCATCGTCAACAAAAAGGTCCAAGGTTTACAGTAAACCTGAAGTGAAGCATCGGAATCTAAAACTGGACACACAGGTGAGGTTCAAATCATAGTGAGTTAGAGTGTCAGTCCTCTTCTACTTAGGTCGGCATTGTGCCTTTTGTATTAAATTCGGATGCAATTTCTGTGTTTCATCGTCAATAAGAAGGTCCAAGGTATACAGCAAACCTGAAGTGAAGCATCGGAATCTAAAACTGGACACACAGGTGAGGTTCAAATCATAGAAAGTTAGAGTGTCAGTCCTCTTGTACTTAACTCGGCATTGTGCCTTTTGAATTTAATTCCGATGCAATTTCTGTAATTCATCGTCAATAAGAACGTCCAAGAGATACAGTAAACCTGATGCGAAGCATCTGAATCTAAAACTGGACACACAGGAGAGGTTCAAATCATAGTGAGTTAGAGTGTCAGTCCTCTTCTACTTAGGTCGGCATTGTGCCTTTTGTATTAAATTCGGATGCAATTTCTGTGTTTCATCGTCAATAAGAAGGTCCAAGGTATACAGCAAACCTGAAGTGAAGCATCGGAATCTAAAACTGGACTCACAGGAGAGGTTCAAATCATAGAAAGTTAGAGTGTCAGTCTTCTTGTACTTAAGTCGGCATTGTTCCTTTTGAATTTAATTCCGATGCAATTTCTGTGTTTCATCGTCAAAAAGAAGGTCCAAGGGATACAGTGAACCTGAAGCGAAGCATCGGAATCTAAAACTGGACTCATAGGAGAGGTTGAAATCATAGAAAGTTAGAGTGTCAGTCCTCTTGTACTTAAGTCGGCATTATGCCTTTTGTATTAAATTCGGATGCTATTTCTGTCTTTCATCGTCAATAAGAAGGTCCAAGGTATACAGTAAACCTGAAGTGAAGCATCGAATTCTAAAACTGGACTCACAGGAGAGGTTCAAACCATAGAAAGTTTGAGTGCCAGTCCTCTTGTACTTAAGTCGGCATTGTGCATTTTGAATTTAATTCCGATGCAATTTCTGTGTTTCATCATTAACAAGAAGGTCCAAGGGGTACAATAAACCTGATGTGAAGCATCGGAATCTAAAACTGGACTCACAGGAGACGTTCAAATCAAAGAAAGTTAGAGTGTCAGTCCTCTTGTACATAAATCGGCATTGTGCCTTTTGTATTAAATTCGGATGCAATTCCTGTGTTTCATCGTCAATTAGAAGGTCCTAATGATACAGTAAACCTGAAGTGAAGCTTCAGAATCTAAAAAAGGGCTCTCATTAGACGTTCAAATCATAGAAAGTTAGGGTGTCAGTCCTCTTGTACTTCATTCGGCATTGGGACTATTGTATTAAATTCGGATATAATTTCTGTGTTTCATCGTCAATAAGAAGGTCCGAGGTATACAGTAAACCTGAAGGGAAGCATCGGAATCTAAAACTGGACTCACCGGAGAGGTTCAAATTATAGAAAGTGAGAGTGTCAGTCCTCTTGTACTTAAGTCGGCATTGTGCCTTTTGAATTTAATTCCGATGCAATTTCTGTGCTTCATCGTGAAGAAGATGGTCCAAGGGTCACAGTAAAGCTGAAGTGAAGCATCGGAATCTAAAACTGGACTCACTGGAGAGGTTAAAATCATAGAAAGTTAGAAAGTCAGTCCGCTTGTACTTAAGTCGGCATTGTGCCTTTTCTATTAAATTCGGATGCTATTTTTGTGTTTCATCGTCAATAAGAAGGTCCAAGGTATACAGTAAACCTGAAGTGAAGCATCGGAATCTAAAACTGGACACACAGGTGAGGTTCAAATCATAGAAAGTTAGAGTGTCAGTCCTCTTGTACTTAAGTCGGCATTGTGCCTTTTGAATTTAATTCCGAAGCAATTTCTGTAACTCATCGTCAATAAGAATATCCAAGGGATGCAGTAAACCTGATGTGAAGAATCTGAATCTAAAACTGGACTCACAGGAGAGATTCGAATCATAGAAAGTTAGAGTGTCAGTCCTCTTGTACTTAGGTCGGCATTGTGCCTTTTGTATTAAAATCGGATGCAATTTCTACGTTTCATCGTCAATTAGAAGGTCCAAGGTATACAGCAAACCTGAAGTGAAGCATCGGAATCTAAAACTGGACTCACCGGAGAGGCTCAAATCATAGGAAGTTAGAGTGTCAGACTTCTTGTACTTACGTCGGCATTGTGCCTTTTGAATTTAATTGCGATGCAATTTCTGTGCTTCATCGTGAAGAAGATGGTCCAAGGGTTACAGTAAAGCTGAAGTGAAGCATCGGAATCTAATACTGGACTCACTGGAGAGGTTAAAATCATAGAAAGTTAGAAAGTCAGTCCGCTTGTACTGAAGTCGGCATTGTGCATTTTGTATTAAATTCGGATGCAATTTTTGTGTTTCATCGTCAATAAAAAGGTCCAAGGTTTACAGTAAACCTGAAGTGAAGCATCGGAATCTAAAACTGGACACACAGGTGAGGTTCAAATCATAGAAAGTTAGAGTGTCAGTCCTCTTGTACTTAACTCGGCATTGTGCCTTTTGAATTTAATTCCGATGCAATTTCTGTAATTCATCGTCAATAAGAACGTCCAAGAGATACAGTAAACCTGATGCGAAGCATCTGAATCTAAAACTGGACACACAGGAGAGGTTCAAATCATAGTGAGTTAGAGTGTCAGTCCTCTTCTACTTAGGTCGGCATTGTGCCTTTTGTATTAAATTCGGATGCAATTTCTGTGTTTCATCGTCAATAAGAAGGTCCAAGGTATACAGCAAACCTGAAGTGAAGCATCGGAATCTAAAACTGGACTCACAGGAGAGGTTCAAATCATAGAAAGTTAGAGTGTCAGTCTTCTTGTACTTAAGTCGGCATTGTTCCTTTTGAATTTAATTCCGATGCAATTTCTGTGTTTCATCGTCAAAAAGAAGGTCCAAGGGATACAGTGAACCTGAAGCGAAGCATCGGAATCTAAAACTGGACTCATAGGAGAGGTTGAAATCATAGAAAGTTAGAGTGTCAGTCCTCTTGTACTTAAGTCGGCATTATGCCTTTGGTATTAAATTCGGATGCTATTTCTGTCTTTCATCGTCAATAAGAAGGTCCAAGGTATACAGTAAACCTGAAGTGAAGCATCGAATTATAAAACTGGACTCACAGGAGAGGTTCAAACCATAGAAAGTTTGAGTGCCAGTCCTCTTGTACTTAAGTCGGCATTGTGCATTTTGAATTTAATTCCAATGCAATTTCTGTGTTTCATCATTAACAAGAAGGTCCAAGGGGTACAATAAACCTGATGTGAAGCATCGGAATCTAAAACTGGACTCACAGGAGAGGTTCAAAACATAGGAAATTAGAGTGTCGGTCCTGCTGTACTTAAGTCGGCATTGTGCCTTTTGTATTAAATTCGGATGCAATATCTGTGTTTTATCGTCAATACGAAGGTCCAAAGTATAGAGTAAACCAGAAGTGAAGCATCGGAATCTAAAACTGGACTCATAGGAGAGGTTGAAATCATAGAAAGTTAGAGTGTCAGTCCTCTTGTACATAAATCGGCATTGTGCCTTTTGTATTAAATTCGGATGCAATTCCTGTGTTTCATCGTCAATTAGAAGGTCCTAATGATACAGTAAACCTGAAGTGAAGCTTCGGAATCTAAAAAAGGGCTCTCATTAGACGTTCAAATCATAGAAAGTTAGAGTGTCAGTCCTCTTGTACTTCATTCGGCATTGGGACTATTGTATTAAATTCGGATATAATTTCTGTGTTTCATCGTCAATAAGAAGGTCCGAGGTATACAGTAAACCTGAAGGGAAGCATCGGAATCTAAAACTGGACTCACCGGAGAGGTTCAAATTATAGAAAGTGAGAGTGTCAGACTTCTTGTACTTACGTCGGCATTGTGCCTTTTGAATTTAATTGCGATGCAATTTCTGTGCTTCATCGTGAAGAAGATGGTCCAAGGGTTACAGTAAAGCTGAAGTGAAGCATCGGAATCTAAAACTGGACTCACTGGAGAGGTTAAAATCATAGAAAGTTAGAAAGTCAGTCCGCTTGTACTGAAGTCGGCATTGTGCCTTTTGTATTAAATTCGGATGCAATTTTTGTGTTTCATCGTCAATAAGAAGGTCCAAGGTATACATTAAACCTGAAGTGAAGCATCGGAATCTAAATCTGGACACACAGGTGACGTTCAAATCATAGAGAGTTAGAGTGTCAGTCCTCTTGTACTTAAGTCGGCATTGCGAGTTTTGGATTTAATTCCGATGCAATTTCTGTGTTTTATCGTCAATATGAATGTCCAAGGGATGCACTAAACCTGATGAGAAGCATCTGAATCTAAAACTGGACTCACGGGAGAGGTTCCAATCATAGAAAGTGAGAGTGTCAGTCCTCTTGTACTTAAGTCGGCATTGTGCCTCTTATATAAAATTCGGATGCAATTTCTGTGTTTCATCGTCAATAAGAAGGTCCAAGGGATACAGTAAACCTGAAGTGAAGCATCGGAATCTAAAACTGGACTCACAGGAGAGGTTCCAATCATAGAAAGTGAGAGTGTCTGTCCTCTTGTACTTAAGTCGGCATTGTGCATTTGTATTAAATTCGGATGCAATTTCTGTGTTTCATCGTCAATAAGAAAGTCCAAGGTATACAGGAAACCTGAAGTGAAGCATCGGAATCTAAAACTGCACTCTTAGGAAAGGTGCAAATCATAGAAAGTTAGAGTGTCAGTCCTCTTGTACTTATGTCGGCATTGTGCTTTTGTATTAAATTCGGATGAAATTTCTGTGTTTCATCGTCAATAAGAAGGTCCAAGGGATGCAGTAAACCTGAAGTGAAGCATCGGAAACTAAAACTGGACTCACAGTAGAGGTTCAAATCATAGAAAGTGAGAGTGTCAGTCCTCTTGTACTTAAGTTGGCATTGTGCCTTTTATATTAAATTCGGATGCAATTTCTGTGTTTCATCGTCAATAAGAAGTCCAAGGGATACTGTAAACCTGACTTGAAACATCGGAATCTAAAACTGGACTCACAGGAGAGGTTCAAATCATAGAAAGTGAGAGTGACAGTCCTCTTGTACTTAAGTCGGCATTGTGCCTTTTGTATTAAATTCGGATGCAATTTCTGTGTTTCATCGTCAATAAGAAGGTACAAGGTATACAGCTAACCTGAAGTGAAGCATCGGAATCTGAAACTGGACTCTTAGGAAAGGTGCAAATCATAGAAAGTTAGAGTGTCAGTCCTCTTGTACTTAAGTCGGCGTTGTGCCTTTTGAGTTTAATTCCGATGCAATTTCTGTGCTTCATCGTCAAGAAGATGGTCCAAGGGTTACAGTAATCCTGAAGTAAAGCATCGGAATTTAAAACTGGACTCACAGGAGTGGTTCAAATCATAGAAAGTTAGAGTGTCAGTTCGCTTAAACTTAAGTCGGCATTGTGCCTTTTGTATGAAATTCGGATGCAATTTTTGTGTTCCATCGTGAATAAGAAGGTCCAAGGTATACAGTAAACCTGAAGTGAAGCATCGGAATCTAAAACTGGACACCCAGGTAAGGTTCTAATTATAGAAAGTTAGAGTGTCAGTCCACTTGTACTTAAGTCGGCATTGTGACATTTGAATTTAAATCCGATGCAATTTCTGTTTTTCACCTTCAATAGGAAGGTCCAAGGGATACAGTAAACCTGATGTGTAGCATCGGAATCTAAAACTGGACTCACAGGAGAGGTTCAAATCACAGAAATTTAGAGTGTCAGTTCTTTTGTATTTAAGTCGGCATTGTGCCTTTTGTATTAAATTCGGATGCAATTTCTGTGTTTCATCGTCAATAAGAAGGTCCTAGGGATACAGTAATCCTGACGTGGAGCATCGGAATCTAAAACTGATATCACAGGAGAGGTTCAAATCATAGAAAGTTGGAGTGTCAGTCCTCCTGTACTTAAGTCGGCATTGTGCCTTTTGAATTTAATTCCGATGCAACTTCTGTGCTTCATCGTCAAGAAGATGGTCCAAGGGTTGCAGTAAACCTGAAGTGAAGCATCAGAATCTAAAACAGGACTCACTGGAGAGGTTCAAATGATAGAAAGTTATAGTGCCAGTGCTCTTGTACTTAAGTCGGCATTGTTCCTTTTGTATTAAATTCGGATGCAATTTTTGTGTTTCATCGTCAATAAGAAGGTCCAAGGTATACATAAACCTGAAGTGAAGCATCGGAATCTAGAACTGGACTCACAGGAGAGGTTTCAAATCATAGAAAGTGAGAGTGTCAGTCCTCTTGTGTTTAAATCGGCATTGTGCCTATTGTATTAAATTCGAATGCAATTTCTGTGTTCCATCGTCAATAAGAAGGTCCAAGGTATACAGGGAACCTGAAGTGAAGCATCGGAATCTAAAACTGGACTATTAGGAAAGGTGCAAAACATAGAAAGTTAGAGTGTCAGTCCTCTTGTACCTATGTCGGCATTGTGCTTTTGCATTAAATTCGGATGAAATTTCTGTTTTTCATCGTCAATAAGAAGGTCCAAGGGATACAGTAAACCTGAAGTGAAGCATCGGAAACTATAACTAAACCCACAGGAGAGGTTCAAATCATAGAAAGTGAGAGTGTCAGTCCTCTTTTACGTAAGTCGGCATTGTGCCTCTTGTATTAAATTCGGATGCAATTTCTGTGTTTCATCGTCAATAAGAAGGTCCAAGGGATACAGTAAACCTTAAGTGAAGCACGAAATTTAAAACTGGACTCACAGGAGAGGTTCAAATCATAGAAAGGTAGAGTGTCAGTCCTCTTGTACTTTAGTCGGCATTATGCCTTTTGTATTAAATTCGGATGCAATTTCTGTGTTTCATCATCAATAAGAAGGTCCACTGTATACAGTAGACCTGAAGTGAAGCTTCGGAATCTAAAAATGGACTCACAGGAGACGTTCAAATCATAGACAGTTAGAGTGTCAGTCGTCTTGTACTTAATTCGGCATTGTGTTTTTCGTATTAAATTCGGATGCAATTTCTGTGTCTCATCGGCAATAAGAAGGTCCAAGGTATACAGTAAACCTGAAGTGAAGCATCCTGGACTCACAGGAGAGGTTCAAATCATAGAAAGTGAGAGAGTCAGTCCTCTTGTACTTAAGTCGGCATTGTGCCTTTTGTATTAAATTCGGTTGCAATTTCTGTGTTTCATCGTCAATAAGAAGGTCCAAGGTATACAGTAAACCTGAAGTGAAGCATCGGAATCTATAACTGGACACACAGGTGAGGTTCAAATCATAGAAATTTAGAGTGTCAGTCCTCTTGTTCTTAAGTCGGCATTGTGCCTTTTTTATTTAATTCCGATGCAATTTCTGTGCTTCATCGTCAAGAGGATGGCCCAAGGACTACAGTAAACTTGAAGTGAAGCATCGGAATCTAAAACTGGACTCACAGGAGAGGTTCAAATCATAGAAAGTTAGAGTGTCAGTCCGCTTGTACTTAAGTCGGCATTCTGCCTTTTGTATTAAATTCGGATGAAATTTTGGTGTTTTATCGTCAATAAGAAGGTCCAAGGTATACAGTAAACCTGAAGTGAAGCATCGGAATCTATAACTGGACACACAGGTGAGGTTCAAATCATAGAAATTTAGAGTGTCAGTCCTCTTGTTCTTAAGTCGGCATTGTGCCTTTTGAATTTAATTCCGATGCAATTTCTGTGTTTCATAGTTAATAAGAATGTCCAAGGGATACACTAAACCTGATGTGAAGCATCTGAATCTAAAACAGGACTCACAGGAGAGGTTCAAATCATAGAAAGTTAGAGTGTCAGTCCTTTTGTACTTAAGTCAGCATTGTGCCTTTTGTATTAAATTTGGATGTAATTTCTGTGTTTCATCGTCAATAAGAAGGTCCAAGGTATACAGCAAACCTGAAATAAAGCATCGGAATCTAAAACTGGACTCTTAGGAAAGGTGCAATTCATAGAAAGTTAGAGTGTCAGTCCTCTTGCACTTATGTCGGCATTGTGCTTTTGTATTAAATTCGGATGAAATTTCTGTGTTTCATCGTCAATAAGAAGGTCCAAGGGATACAGTAAACCTTAAGTGAAGCATCGGAAACTAAAACTGGACTCACAGGAGAGTTTCAAATCATAGAAAGTGAGACTGTCAGTCCTCTTGTACGAAAGTCGGCATTGTGCCTCTTGTATTAAATTCGGATGCAATTTCTGTGTTTCATCGTCAATAAGAAGGTCCAAGGTATACAGTAAACCTGAGGTGAAGCATCAGAATCTAAAACTTGACTCACAGGAGTGGTTCAAATCATAGAAAGTGAGAGTGTCCGACCTCTTGTACTTAAGTCGGCATTGTGCCTTTTGAATTTAATTCCGATGCAATTTCTGTGCTTTATCGTCAAGAAGATGGTCCAAGGGTTACAGTAAACCTGAAGTGAAGCATCGGAATCTAAAACTGGACTCACAGGAGAGGTTCAAATCATAGAAAGTTAGAGTGTCAGTCCTCTTGTACTTAAGTCGGCATTATGCCTTTTGTATTAAATTCGGATGCAATTTCTGTGTTTCATCATCAATAAGAAGGTCCACGGTATACAGTAAACCTGAAGTGAAGCTTCGGAATCTAAAAATGGACTCACAGGAGAGGTTCAAATCATAGAAAGTGAGAGTGTCAGTCCTCTTGTACTTAAGTCGGCATTGTGCCTTTTGTATTAAATTCGGATGCAATTTCTGTGTTTCATCGTCAATAAGAAGGTCCAAGGTAAACAGGAAACACTGAAGTGAAGCATCGGAATCTAAAACTGGACTCTTAGGAAAGGTGCAAATCATCGAAAGTTAGAGTGTCAGTTATCTTGTACTTATGTCGGCATTGTGCTTTTGTATTAAATTCGGATGAAATTTCAGTGTTTCATCGTCAATAAGAAGGTCCAAGGGATACTGTAAACCTGAAGTGAAGCATCGGAAACTAAAACTGAACTCACAGGAGAGGTTCAAATCATAGAAAGTGAGAGTGTCAGTCCTCTTGTACGTTAGTCGGCATTGTGCCTCTTGTATTAAATTTGGATGCAATTTCTGTGTTTTATCGTCAATAAGAACGTCCAAGGTATACAGGAAACCTGAAGTGAAGCATCGGAATCTAAAACTGGACTCATAGGAGAGGTTCAAATCATAGAAACTTAGAGTGTCAGTCCTCTTGTACTTAATTCGGCATTGTGCCTTTTGTATTATATTCGGATGCAATTTCTGTGTCTCATCGTCAATAAGAAGGTCCAAGGTATACAGTAAACCTGAAGTGAAGCATCGGAATCTAAAACTGGACACACAGGTGAGGTTCAAATCATAGAAAGTTAGAGTGTCAGTCCTCTTGTCCTTAAGTCGGCATTGTGCCTTTTGAATTTAATTCCGATGCAATTTCTGTGTTTCATCGTTAATAAGAATGTCCAAGGGATACACTAAACCTGATGTGAAGCATCTGAATCTAAAACTGGACTTACAGGAGAGGTTCAAATCATAGAAAGTTAGAGTGTCAGTCCTCTTGTACTTAAGTCGGCATTGTGCCTTTTGTATTAAATTCGGATGTAATTTCTGTGTTTCATCGTCAATAAGAAGGTCCAAGGTATACAGCTAACCTGAAGTAAAGCATCGGATTCTAAAACTGGACTCTTAGGAAAGGTGCAATTCATAGAAAGTTAGAGTGTCAGTCCTCTTGTACTTATGTCGGCATTGTGCTTTTGTATTAAATTCGGATGAAAATTCTGTGTTTCATCGTCAATAAGAAGGTCCAAGGGATACAGTAAACCTTAAATGAAGCATCGGAAACTAAAACTGGACTCACCGGAGAAGTTCAAATCATAGAATGTGAGACTGTCAGTCCTCTTGTACGAAAGTCGGCATTGTGCCTCTTGTATTGAATTCTGATGCAATTTCTGTGTTTCATCGTCAATAAGAAGGTCCAAGGTATACAGTGAACCTGAAGTGAAGCATCGGGATGTAAAACTGGACACACAGGTGAGGTTCAAATCATAGAAAGTTAGAGTGTCAGTCCTCTTGTACTTAAGTCGGCATTATGCCTTTTGTAATAAATTCGGATGCAATTTCTGTGTTTCATCATCAATAAGAAGGTCCACGGTATACAGTAAACCTGAAGTGAAGCTTCGGAATCTAAAAATGGACTCACAGGAGAGGTTCAAATCATAGAAAGTGAGAGTGTCAGTCCTCTTGTACTTAAGTCGGCATTGTGCCTTTTGTATTAAATTCGGATGCCATTTCTGTGTTTCATCGTGAATATGAAGGTCCAAGGTAAACAGGAAACACTGAAGTGAAGCATCGGAATCTAAAGCTGGACTCTTAGGAAAGGTGCAAATCATCGAAAGTTAGAGTGACAGTCCTCTTGTACTTATGTCGGCATTGTGCTTTTGTATTAAATTCGGATGAAAATTCAGTGTTTCATCGTCAATAAGAAGGTCCAAGGGATACTGTAAACCTGAAGTGAAGCATCGGAAACTAAAACTGAACTCACAGGAGAGGTTCAAATCATAGAAAGTTAGAGTGTCAGTCCTCTTGTACGTTAGTCGGCATTGTCCCTCTTGTATTAAATTTGGATGCAATTTCTGTGTTTTATCGTCAATAAGAAGGTCCAAGGTATACAGGAAACCTGAAGTGAAGCATCGGAATCTAAAACTGGACTCATAGGAGAGGTTCAAATCATAGAAACTTAGAGTGTCAGTCCTCTTGTACTTAATTCGGCATTGTGCCTTTTGTATTATATTCGGATGCAATTTCTGTGTCTCATCGTCAATAAGAAGGTCCAAGGTATACAGTAAACCTGAAGTGAAGCATCGGAATCTGAAACTGGACTCACAGGAGAGGTTCAAAACATAGAAAGTTAGAGTGTCAGTCCGCTTGTACTTAAGTCGGCATTGTGCCTTTTGCATTAAATTCGGATGAAATTTTGGTATTTTATCGTCAATAAGAAGGTCCAAGGTATACAGTGAACCTGAAGTGAAGCATCGGAATCTAAAACTGGACACACAGGTGAGGTTCAAATCATAGAAAGTTAGACTGTCAGTCCTCTTGTACGAAAGTCGGCGTTGTGCCTCTTGTATTAAATTCTGATGCAATTTTTGTGTTTCATCGTCAATAAGAAGGTCCAAGGTATACAGTGAACCTGAAGTGAAGCATCGGGATGTAAAACTGGACAGACAGGTGAGGTTCAAAGCATAGAAAGTTAGAGTGTCAGTCCTCTTGTCCTTAAGTCGGCATTGTGCCTTTTGAATTTAATTCCGATGCAATTTCTGTGTTTCATCGTTAATAAGAATGTCCAAGGGATACACTAAACTTGATGTGAAGCATCTGAATCTAAAACTGAACTCACAGGAGAGGTTCAAATCATAGAAAGTTAGAGTGTCAGTCCTCTTGTACTTAGGTCGGCATTGTTCCTTTGGTATTAAATTCGGATGTAATTTCTGTGTTTCATCGTCAATAAGAAGGTCCAAGGTATACAGCTAACCTGTAGTAAAGCATCGGAATCTAAAACTGGACTCTTAGGAAAGGTGCAATTCATAGAAAGTTAGAGTGTCAGTCCTCTTGTCCTTAAGTCGGCATTGTGCCTTTTGAATTTAATTCCGATGCAATTTCTGTGTTTCATCGTTAATAAGAATGTCCAAGGGATACACTAAACTTGATGTGAAGCATCTGAATCTAAAACTGGACTCACAGGAGAGGTTCAAATCAAAGAAAGTTAGAGTGTCAGTCCTCTTGTACTTAAGTCGGCATTGTGCCTTTTGTATTAAATTCGGAAGTAATTTCTGTGATTCATCGTGAATAAGAAGGTAAAAGGAATACAGCTAACCTGAAGTAAAGCATCGGAATCTAAAACTGGACTCTTAGGAAAGGTGCAAATCATAGAAAGTTAGAGTGTCAGTCCTTATGTACTTATGTCGGCATTGTGCCTCTTGTATTAAATTCTGATGCAATTTCTGTGTTTCATCGTCAATAAGAATGTCCAAGGTATACAGTAAACCTGAGGTGAAGCATCAGAATCTAAAACTGGACTCACAGGAGAGGTTCAAATCATAGAAAGTGAGAGTGTCCGTCCTGTTGTACTTAAGTCGGCATTGTGCCTTCTGAATTTAATTCCGATGCAATTTCTGTGTTTCATCGTCAATAAGAATGTCCAAGGGATACACTAAACCTGATGTGAAGCATCTGAATCTAAAACTGGACTCACAGGAGGAGTTCAAATCATAGAAAGTTAGAGTGTCAGTCCTCTTGTACTTAAGTCGGCATTGTGCCTTTTGTATTAAATTCGGAAGCAATTTCTGTGTTTCATCGTCAATAAGAAGGTCCAAGGGATACAGTAATCCTGAAGTGAAGCATCGGAAACTAAAACTGGACTCACAGGTGTGGTTCAAACCATAGGAAGTGAGAGTGTCAGGCCTCTTGTACGTAAGTCGGCATTGTGCCCCTTGTATTAAATTTGGATGCAATTTTTGTGTTTCATCGCCAATAAGAAGGTCCAAGGTATACAGTAAACCTGAAGTCAAGCATCGGAATCTAAAACTGGACACACAGGTGAGGTTCGAATCATAGAAAGTTAGAGTGTCTGTCCTCTTGTTATTAAGTCGGCATTGTGCCTTTTGAATTTAATTCCGATGCAATTTCTGTGTTTCATCGTCAATAAGAAGGTCCAAGGTATACAGTAAACCTAAAGTGAAGCATCGAAATTTAAAACTGGACTCACAGGAGAGGTTCAAATCATAGAAAGTTAGAGTGTCAGTCCTCTTGTCCTTAAGTCGGCATTGTGCCTTTTGAATTTAATTCCGATGCAATTTCTACGTTTCATCGTTAATAAGAATGCCCAAGGGATACACTAAACCTGATGTGAAGCATCTGAATCTAAAACTGGACTCACAGGAGAGGTTCAAATCATAGAAAGTTAGAGTGTCAGTCCTCTTGTACTTAAGTCGGCATTGTGCCTTTTGTATTAAATTCGGATGTAATTTCTGTGTTTCATCGTCAATAAGAAGGTCCAAGCTATTCAGCTAACCTGAAGTGAAGCATCGGATTGTAAAACTGGACCCTTAGGAATGGTGCAAATCATAGAAAGTTAGAGTGTCAGTCCTCCTGTACTTATGTCGGCATTGTGCTTTTGTATTAAATTCGGATGAAATTTCTGTGTTTCATCGTCAATAAAAAGGTCCAAGGGATACAGTAAACCTTAAGTGAAGCATCGGAATCTAAAACTGGACTCATAGGAGAGGTTCAAATCATAGAAACTTAGAGTGTCAGCCCTCTTGTACTTAATTCGGCATTGTGCCTTTTGTATTATATTCGGATGCAATTTCTGCGTCTCATCGTCAATAAGAAGGTCCAAGGTATACAGTAAACCTCAAGTGAAGCATCGGAATCTAAAACTGGACTCACAGTAGAGGTTCAAATCATTGAAAGTGAGAGTGGCCGTCGTCTTGTACTTAAGACGGCATTGTGCCTTTTCTATTAAATTCGGATGCAATATCTGTGTTTTATCGTCAATAAGAAGGTCCTAGGGATACAGTAAACCTGAAGTGAAGCATCGGAATCTAAAACTGGACTCACAGGCGGTGTTCAAATCATAGAAAGTTACAGTGTCAGTCCTCTTGTACATAAGTCGGCATTGTGAATTTTGTATTTAATTCCGATGCAATTTCTGTCCTTCATCGTCAAGAAGATGGTCCAAGGGTTACAGTATACTTGAAGTGAAGCATCGGAATCTAAAACTGGACACACAGGTGAGGTTCAAATCATAGAAAGTTAGAGTGTCAGTCCTCTTGTCCTTAAGTCGGCATTGTGCCTTTTGAATTTAATTCCGATGCAATTTCTGTGTTTCATCGTTAATAAGAATGTCCAAGGGATACACTAAACCTGATGTGAAGCATCTGAATCTAAAACTGGACTTACAGGAGAGGTTCAAATCATAGAAAGTTAGAGTGTCAGTCCTCTTGTACTTAAGTCGGCATTGTGCCTTTTGTATTAAGTTCGGATGTAATTTCTGTGTTTCATCGTCAATAAGAAGGTCCAAGGTATACAGCTAACCTGAAGTAAAGCATCGGAATCTAAAACTGGACTCTTAGGAAAGGTGCAATTCATAGAAAGTTAGAGTGTCAGTCCTCTTGTACTTATGTCGGCATTGTGCTTCTGTATTAAATTCGGATGAAATTTCTGTGTTTCATCTTCAATAAGAAGGTCCAAGGGATACAGTAAACCTTAAATGAAGCATTGGAAACTAAAACTGGACTCACAGGAGAGGTTCAAATCATAGAATGTGAGACTGTCAGTCCTCTTGTACGAAAGTCGGCATTGTGCCTCTTGTATTGAATTCTGATGCAATTTCTGTGTTTCATCGTCAATAAGAAGGTCCAAGGTATACAGTGAACCTGAAGTGAAGCATCGGGATGTAAAACTGGACACACAGGTGAGGTTCAAATCATAGAAAGTTAGAGTGTCAGTCCTCTTGTACTTATGTCGGCATTGTGCTTTTGTATTTAATTCGGATGAAATTTCTGTGTTTCATCGTCAATAAGAAGGTCCAAGGGATACAGTGAACCTTAAATGAAGCATCGGAAACTATAACTGGACTCAGAGGAGAGGTTCAAATCATAGAATGTGAGACTGTCAGTCCTCTTGTACGAAAGTCGGCATTGTGCCTCTTGTATTGAATTCTGATGCAATTTCTGTGTTTCATCGTCAATAAGAAGGTCCAAGGTATACATTAAACCTGAGGTGAAGCATCAGAATCTAAAACTGGGCTCACAGGAGAGGTTCAAATCATAGAAAGTGAGAGTGTCCGTCCTCTTGTACTTAAGTCGGCATTGTGCCTTTTGAATTTAATTCCGATGCAATTTCTGTGTTTTATCGTCAAGAAGATGGTCCAAGGGTTACAGTAAACCTGAAGTGAAGCATCGGAATCTAAAACTGGACTCACAGGAGAGGTTCAAATCATAGAAAGTTAGAGTGTCACTCCGCTTGTACTTGAGGTCGGCATTGTGCCTTTTGTATTAAATTCGGATGCAATTTTTGTGTTTCATCGTCAATAAGAAGGTCCAAGGTATACAGTGAACCTGAAGTGAAGCATCGGGATGTAAAACTGGACACACTGGTGAGGTTCAAATCATAGAAAGTTAGAGTGTCAGTCCTCTTGTCCTTAAGTCGGCATTGTGCCTTTTGAATTTAATTCCTATGCAATTTCTGTGTTTCATCGTTAATAAGAATGTCCAAGGGATACACTAAACCTGATGTGAAGCATCTGAATCTAAAACTGGACTCACAGGAGAGGTTCAAATCATAGAAAGTTAGAGTGTCAGTCCTCTTGTACTTAAGTCGGCATTATGCATTTTGTATTAAATTCGGATGCAATTTCTGTGTTTCATCATCAATAAGAAGGTCCACGGTATACAGTAAACCTGAAGTGAAGCTTCGGAATCTAAAAATGGACTCACAGGAGAGGTTCAAATCATAGAAAGTGAGAGTGTCAGTCCTCTTGTACTTAAGTCGGCATTGTGCCTTTTGTATTAAATTCGGATGCAATTTCTGTGTTTCATCGTCAATAAGAAGGTCCAACGTAAACAGGAAACACTGAAGTGAAGCATCGGAATCTAAAACTCTACTCTTAGGAAAGGTGCAAATCATCGAAAGTTAGAGTGTCAGTCCTCTTGTACTTATGTCGGCATTGTGCTTTTGTATTAAATTCGGATGAAATTTCAGTGTTTCATCGTCAATAAGAAGGTCCAAGGGATACTGTAAACCTGAAGTGAAGCATCGGAAACTAAAACTGAAGTCACAGGAGAGGTTCAAATCATAGAAAGTGAGAGTGTCAGTCCTCTTGTACGTTAGTCGGCATTGTGCCTCTTGTATTAAATTTGGATGCTATTTCTGTGTTTTATCGTCAATAAGAAGGTCCAAGGTATACAGTAAACCTGAAGTGAAGCATCGGAATCTGAAACTGGACTCACAGGAGAGGTTCAAAACATAGAAAGTTAGAGTGTCAGTCCGCTTGTACTTAAGTCGGCATTGTGCCTTTTGCATTAAATTCGGATGAAATTTTGGTATTTTATCGTCAATAAGAAGGTCCAAGGTATACAGTAAACCTGAAGTGAAGCATCGGAATCTAAAACTGGACACACAGGTGAGGTTCAAATCATAGAAAGTTAGACTGTCAGTCCTCTTGTACGAAAGTCGGCATTGTGCCTCTTGTATTAAATTCTGATGCAATTTCTGTGTTTCATCGTCAATAAGAAGGTCCAAGGTATACAGTAAACCTAAGGTGAAGCATCAGAATCTAAAACTGGACTCACAGGAGAGGTTCAAATCATAGAATGTGAGAGTGTCCGTCCTCTTGTACTTAAGTCGGCATTGTGCCTTTTGAATTTAATTCCGATGCAATTTCTGTGCTTTATCGTCAAGAAGATGGTCCAAGGGTTACAGTAAACCTGAAGTGAAGCATCGGAATCTAAAACTGGACTCACAGGAGAGGTTCAAAAGCATAGTAAGTTAGAGTGTCACTCCGCTTGTACTTAAGTCGGCATTGGGCCTTTTGTAATAAATTCGGATGCAATTTTTGTGTTTCATCGTCAATAAGAAGGTCCAAGGTATACAGTGAACCTGAAGTGAAGCATCAGGATGTAAAACTGGACACACAGGTGAGGTTCAAATCATAGAAAGTTAGAGTGTCAGTCCTCTTGTCCTTAAGTCGGCATTGTGCCTTTTGAATTTAATTCCGATGCAATTTCTGTGTTTCATCGTTAATAAGAATGTCCAAGGGATACACTAAACTTGATGTGAAGCATCTGAATCTAAAACTGGACTCACAGGAGAGCTTCAAGTCATAGAAAGTTAGAGTGTCAGTCCTCTTGTACTTAGGTCGGCATTGTGCTTTTTGTATTAAATTCGGATGTAATTTCTGTGTTTCATCGTCAATAAGAAGGTCCAAGGTATACAGCTAACCTGAAGTAAAGCATCAGAATCTAAAACTGGACTCTTAGGAAAGGTGCAATCCATAGAAAGTTAGAGTGTCAGTCCTCTTGTCCTTAAGTCGGCAATGCGCCTTTTGAATTTAATTCCGATGCAATTTCTGTGTTTCATCGTCAATAAGAATGTCCAAGGGATACACTAAACTTGATGCGAAGCATCAGAATCTAAAACTGGACTCACAGGAGAGGTTCAAATCAAAGAAAGTTAGAGTGTCAGTCCTCTTGTACTTAAGTCGGCATTGTGCCTTTTGTATTAAATTCGGAAGTAATTTCTGTGTTTCATCGTGAATAAGAAGGTCCAAGGAATACAGCTAACCTGAAGTAAAGCATCGGAATCTAAAACTGGACTCTTAGGAAAGGTGCAAATCATAGAAAGTTAGAGTGTCAGTCCTTATGTACTTATGTCGGCATTGTGCCTCTTGTATTAAATTCGGATGCAATTTCTGTGTTTCATCGTCAATAAGAAGGTCCAAGGTATACAGTAAACCTGAGGTGAAGCATCAGAATCTAAAACTGGACTCACAGGAGAGGTTCAAATCATAGAAAGTGAGAGTGTCGGTCGTCTTGTACTTAAGTTGGCATTGTGCCTTTTGAATTTAATTCCGATGCAATTTCTGTGTTTCATCGTCAATAAGAATGTCCAAGGGATACACTAAACCTGATATGAAGCATCTGAATCTAAAACTGGACTCACAGGACAAGTTCAAATCATAGAAAGTTAGAGTGTCAGTCCTCTTGTACTTAAGTCGGCATTGTGCCTTTTGTATTAAATTCGGAAGCAATTTCTGTGTTTCATCGTCAATAAGAAGGTCCAAGGGATACAGTAAACCTGAAGTGAAGCATCGGAAACTAAAACTGGACTCACAGGAGAGGTTCAAACCATAGGAAGTGAGAGTGTCAGTCCTCTTGTACGTAAGTCGGCATTGTGCCTCTTGTATTAAATTTGGATGCAATTTTTGTGTTTCATCGCCAATAAGAAGGTCCAAGGTATACAGTAAACCTGAAGTCAAGCATCGGAATCTAAAACTGGACACACAGGTGAGGTTCGAATCATAGAAAGTTAGAGTGTCTGTCCTCTTGTTATTAAGTCGGCATTGTGCCTTTTGAATTTAATTCCGTAGCAATTTCTGTGTTTCATCGTCAATAGGAAGGTCCAAGGGATACAGTAAACCTGAAGTGAAGCATCGGAATTTAAAACTGGACTCACAGGAGATGCTCAAATAATAGAAAGTTAGAGTGTCAGTCCACTTGTACTTACTTCGGAATTGTTTCTTTTGAATTTAATTCCGATGCATTTTCTGTGCCTCATCGTCACTAAGAAGGTCCAAGGTATACAGTAAACCTAAAGTGAAGCATCGAAATTTAAAACTGGACTCACAGGAGAGGTTCAAATCATAGAAAGTTAGAGTGTCAGTCCTCTTGTCCTTAAGTCGGCATTGTGCCTTTTGAATTTAATTCCGATGCAATTTCTACGTTTCATCGTTAATAAGAATGCCCAAGGGATACACTAGACCTGATGTGAAGCATCTGAATCTAAAACTGGACTCACAGGAGAGGTTCAAATCATAGAAAGTTAGAGTGTCAGTCCTCTTGTACTTAAGTCAACATTGTGCCTTTTGTATTAAATTCGGATGTAATTTCTGTGTTTCATCGTCAATAAGAAGGTCCAAGCTATTCAGCTAACCTGAAGTGAAGCATCGGAATGTAAAACTGGACCCTTAGGAATGGTGCAAATCATAGAAAGTTAGAGTGTCAGTCCTCCTGTACTTATGTCGGCATTGTGCTTTTGTATTAAATTCGGATGAAATTTCTGTGTTACATCGTCAATAAGAAGGTCCAAGGGATACAGTAAACCTTAAGTGAAGCATCGGAAACTAAAACTGGACTCACAGGAGAGGTTCAAATCATAGAAAGTGAGACAGTCAGTCCTCTTGTACGAAAGTCGGCATTGTGCCTCTTGTATTAAATTCTGATGCAATTTCTGTGTTTCATCATCAATAAGAAGGTCCAAGGTATACAGTAAACCCAAGGTGAAGCATCAGAATCTAAAACTGGACTCACAGGAGAGGTTCAAATCATAGAAAGTGAGAGTGTCCGTCCTCTTGTACTTAAGGCGGCATTGTGCCTTTTGAATTTAATTCCGATGCAATTTCTGTGCTTTATCGTCAAGAAGATGGTCAAGGGTTACAGTAAACCTGAAGTGAAGCATCGGAATCTAAAACTGGACTCACAGGAGAGGTTCAAATCATAGAAAGTTAGAGTGTCACTCCGCTTGTACTTAAGTCGGCATTGTGCCTTTTGTATTAAATTCGGATGCAATTTTTGTGTTTCATCGTCAATAAGAAGGTCCAAGGTATACAGTGAACCTGAAGTGAAGCATCGGGATGTAAAACTGGACACACAGGTGAGGTTCAAATCATAGAAAGTTAGAGTGCCAGTCCTCTTCTACTTAAGTCGGCATTGTGCTTTTTGAATTTAATTCCGATGCAATTTCTGTGTTTCATCGTTAACAAGAAGGTCCAAGGGATACACTAAACCTGATGTGAAGCATCGGAATCTAAAACTGGTCTCACAGGAGAGGTTCAAATCATCGAAAGTTAGAGTGTCAGTCCTGCTGTACTTAAGTCGGCATTGTGCATTTTGTATTATATTCGGATGCAATTTCTGTGTTTTATCGTCAATAAGAAGGTCCAAAGTATACAGTAAACCTGAAGTGAAGCATCGGAATGTAAAACTGGACTCACAGGAGAGGTTCAAATCATAGAAAGTTAGAGTGTCAGTCCTCATTTACTTAAGTCGGCATTGTGCCTTTTCTATTAAATTTGGATGCAATTTCTGTGTTTCATCGTCAATAGGAAGGTCCAAGGGATACAGTAAACCTGAAGTGAAGCATCGGAATTTAAAACTGGACTCACAGGAGAGGCTCAAATCATAGAAAGTTAGAGTGTCAGTCCACTTGTACTTAATTCGGAATTGTTTCTTTTGAATTTAATTCCGATGCATTTTCTGTGCCACATCGTCATTAAGAAGGTCCAAGATATACAGTAAACCTGAAGTGAAGCATCGAAATTTAAAACTGGACTCACAGGAGAGGTTCAAATCATAGAAAGTTAGAGTGTCAGTCCTCTTTTCCTTAAGTCGGCATTGTGCCTTTTGAATTTAATTCCGATGCAATTTCTACGTTTCATCGTTAATAAGAATGCCCAAGGGATACACTAAACCTGATGTGAAGCATCTGAATCTAAAACTGGACTCACAGGAGAGGTTCAAATCATAGAAAGTTAGAGTGTCAGTCCTCTTGTACTTAAGTCGGCATTGTGCCTTTTGTATTAAATTCGGATGTAATTTCTGTGTTTCATCGTCAATAAGAAGGTCCAAGCTATTCAGCTAACCTGAAGTGAAGCATCGGAATGTAAAACTGGACCCTTAGGAATGGTGCAAATCATAGAAAGTGAGAGTGTCCGTCCTCTTATACTTAAGGCGGCATTGTGCCTTTTGAATTTAATTCCGATGCAATTTCTGTGCTTTATCGTCAAGAAGATGGTCCAAGGGTTACAGTAAACCTGAAGTGAAGCATCGGAATCTAAAACTGGACTCACAGGAGAGGTTCAAATCATAGAAAGTAAGTGTGTCACTCCGCTTGTACTTAAGTCGGCATTGTGCCTCTTGTATTAAATTCGGATGCAATTTTTGTGTTTCATCGTCAATAAGAAGGTCCAAGGTATACAGTGAACCTTAAGTGAAGCATCGGGATGTAAAACTGGACACACAGGTGAGGTTCAAATCATAGAATGTTAGAGTGTCAGTCCTCTTGTCCTTAAGTCGGCATTGTGCCTTTTGAATTTAATTCCGATGCAATTTATGTGTTTCATCGTTAATAAGAATGTCCAAGGGATACACTAAACTTGATGTGAAGCATCTGAATCTAAGACTGGACTCACAGGAGAGGTTCAAATCATAGAAAGTTAGAGTGTCAGTCCACTTGTACTTAATTCGGAATTGTGCCTTTTGAATTTAATTCCGATGCATTTTCTGTGCCTCATCGTCATTAAGAAGGTCCAAGGTATACAGTAAACCTGAAGTGAAGCAACGAAATTTAAAACTGGACTCACAGGAGAGGTTCAAATCATAGAAAGTTAGAGTGTCAGTCCTCTTGTACTTAAGTCGGCATTGTGCCTTTTGTATTAAATTCGGAAGCAATTTCTGTGTTTCATCGTGAATAAGAAGGTCCAAGGGATACAGTAAACCTGAAGTGAAGCATTGGAAACTAAAACTGGACTCACAGGAGAGGTTTAAACCATAGAAAGTAAGAGTCTCAGTCCTCTTGTACGTAAGTCGGCATTGTGACTCTTGTATTAAATTCGGATGCAATTTCTGTGTTTCATCGTCAATACGAAGGCCTAAGGGATACAGTAAATGTGAAGTGAAGCACGGAATTTAAAACTGGACTCACAGGAGACGTTCAAATCATAGTAAGTTAGAGAGTTAGTCCTCTTGTACCTAAGTCGGCATTATGCCTTTTGTATTAAATTCGGATGCAATTTCTGTGTTTCATCATCAATATGAAGGTCCAAGGTATACAGTAAACCTGATGTGAAGCTTCGGAATCTAAAAATGGACTCTCAGGAGACGTTCAAATCATAGAAAGTTAGTGTGTCATTCCTCTTGTACATAAGTCGGCATTGTGCCTTTTGTATTAAATTCGGATGCAATTTCTGTGTTTCATCGACAATAAGAAGGTCCAAGGTATACAGTAAACCCGAAGTGAAGCATCGGAATCAAAATCTGGACTCACCGGAGAGGTTATAATCATAGAAAGTGAGAGTGTCCGTCCTCTTGTAGTTAAGTCGGTAGTGTGCCTTTTGATTTGAATTCGGATGCATTTTCTGTGTTCCATCGTCAATAAGAAGGTCCGAGGGATACAGTAAACCTGAAGGAAGCATCGGAAACTAAAACTGGACTCACAGGAGAGGTTCAAACCATAGAAAGTAAGAGTCTCAGTCCTCTTGTACATAAGTCGGCATTGTGACTCTTGTATTAAATTCGGATGCAATTTCTGTGTTTCATCGTCAATACGAAGGTCTAAGGGATACAGTAAACGTGAAGTGAAGCACGGAATTTAAAACTGGACTCACAGGAGCGGTTCAAATCATAAAAAGTTAGAGTGGCAGTCCGCTTGTACTTAAATCGGCATTGTGCCTTTTGAATTTAATTACGATGCAATTTCTGTGCTTCATCGTGAAGAAGATGGTCCAAGGGTCACAGTAAAGCTGAAGTGAAGCATCAGAATCTAAAACTGGACTCACTGGAGAGGTTAAAATCATAGAAAGTTAGAGTTTTAGTCCGCTTGTACTTAAGTCGGCATTGTGCCTTTTGTATTAAATTCGGATGCAATTTTTGTGTTTCATCGTCAATAAGAAGGTCCAAGGTATACAGTAAATCTGAAGTGAAGGATCGGAATCTAAAACTGGACACACAGGTGAGGTTCAATTCGTAGGAAGTTAGAGTGTCAGTCCTCCTGTACTTAAGTCGGCATTGTGCCTTTTGAATTTAATTCCGGTGCAATTTCTGTAATTCATCGTCAATGAGAATGTCCAAGGGATACAGTAAACCTGATGTGAAGCATCTGAATCTAAAACTGGACTCACAGGAGAGGTTCAAATCATAGAAAGTTAGAGTGGCAGTCCGCTTGTACTTAAATCGGCATTGTGCCTTATGAATTTAATTACGATGCAATTTCTGTGCTTCATCGTGAAGAAGATGGTCCAAGGGTCACAGTAAAGCTGAAGTGAAGCATCGGAATCTAAAACTGGACTCACAGGAGAGGTTCAAATCATAGAAAGTTAGAGAGTTAGTCCTCTTGTACCTAAGTCGGCATTATGCCTTTTGTATTAAATTCGGATGCAATTTCTGTGTTTCATCATCAATATGAAGGTCCAAGGTATACAGTAAACCTGAAGTGAAGCTTCGGAATCTAAAAATGGACTCTCAGGAGACGTTCAAGTCATAGAAAGTTAGAGTGTCAGTCCTCTCATACTTAAGTCGGCATTGTGCCTTTTGTATTAAATTCGGATGCAATTTCGGAGTTTCATCGTCTATAAGAAGGTCCAAGGTATACAGCAAACCTGAAGTGAGGCATCGGAATCTAAAACTGGACTCACAG
The DNA here is from genome assembly GCF_021461395.2 of Schistocerca americana. Classification (NCBI taxonomy): domain Eukaryota; kingdom Metazoa; phylum Arthropoda; class Insecta; order Orthoptera; family Acrididae; genus Schistocerca; species Schistocerca americana. The sequence continues at coordinate 58,381,549 of NC_060122.1, forward strand.
GAGAGGTTCAGATGATAGAAAGTTAGAGTGTCAGTCTTCTGGTACTTAAGTCGGCATTGTGCCTTTTGAATTTAATTCCGAAGCAATTTCTGTGTTTTATCGCCAATAAGAAAGTCCAAGGGACACAGTGAAGCATCGGAATCTAAAACTGGACTCACAGGAGAGGTTGAAATCATAGGAAGTTAGAGTGTCAGTCCTCTTGTACTTAAGTCGGCATTGTGCCTTTTGTATTAAATTCGGATGTAATTTCTGTGTTTCATCGTCAATAAGAAGGTCCAAGGTATACAGCTAACCTGAAGTAAAGCATCGGAATCTAAAACTGGACTCTTAGGAAAGGTGCAATTCATAGAAAGTGAGAGTGTCCGTCCTCTTGTACTTAAGGCGGCATTGTGCCTTTTGAATTTAATTCCGATGCAATTTCTGTGTTTCATCGTCAATAAGAAGGTCCCAGGGATACAGTAAACCTTAAGTGAAGCATCTGAAACTAAAACTGGACTCACAGGAGAGGTTCAAATCATAGAAACTGAGACTGTCAGTCCTCTTGTACGAAAGTCGGCCTTGTGCCTCTTGTATTAAATTCTGATGCAATTTCTGTGTTTCATCGTCAATAAGAAGGTCCAAGGTATACAGTAAACCTAAAGTCCAGCATCGGAATCTAAAACTGGACACACAGGTGAGGTTCGAATCATAGAAAGTTAGAGTGTCTGTCCTCTTGTTATTAAGTCGGCATTGTGCCTTTTGAATTTAATTCCGATGCAATTTCTGTGTTTCATCGTCAATAAGAAGGTCCAAGGGATACAGTGAACCTGAAGTGAAGCATCGGAATTTAAAACTGGACTCACAGGAGAGGCTCAAATCATAGAAAGTTAGAGTGTCAGTCCACTTGAACTTAATTCGGAATTGTTTCTTTTGAATTTAATTCCGATGCATTTTCTGTGCCTCATCGTCATTAAGAAGGTCCAAGGTATACAGTAAACCTGAAGTGAAGCATCGAAATTTAAAACTCGACTCACAGGAGAGGTTCAAATCATAGAAAGTTAGAGTGTCAGTCCTCTTGTCCTTAAGTCGGCAATGTGCCTTTTGAATTTAATTCCGATGCAATTTCTACGTTTCATCGTTAATAAGAATGCCCAAGGGATACACTAAACCTGATGTGAAGCATCTGAATCTAAAACTGGACTCACAGGAGAGGTTCAAACCATAGAAAGTTAGAGTGTCAGTCCTCTTGTACTTAAGTCGGCATTGTGCCTTTTGTATTAAATTCGGATGTAATTTCTGTGTTTCATCGTCAATAAGAAGGTCCAAGCTATTCAGCTAACCTGAAGTGAAGCATCGGAATGTAAAACTGGACCCTTAGGAATGGTGCAAATCATAGAAAGTTAGAGTGTCAGTCTCCTGTACTTATGTCGGCATTGTGCTTTTGTATTAAATTCGGATGAAATTTCTGTGTTTCATCGTCAATAAGAAGGTCCAAGGTATACAGCTAACCTGAAGTAAAGCATCGGAATCTAAAACTGGACTCTTAGGAAAGGTGCAATTCATAGAAAGTGAGAGTGTCCGTCCTCTTGTACTTAAGGCGGCATTGTGCCTTTTAAATTTAATTCCGATGCAATTTCTGTGTTTCATCGTCAATAAGAAGGTCCAAGGGATACAGTAAACCTGAAGTGAAGCATCGGAAACTAAAACTGGACTCACAGGAGAGGTTTAAACCATAGAAAGTAAGAGTCTCAGTCCTCTTGTACGTAAGTCGGCATTGTGACTCTTGTATTAAATTCGGATGCAATTTATGTGTTTCTTCGTCAATACGAAGCCCTAAGGGATACATTAGATGTGAAGTGAAGCACGGAATTTAAAACTGGACTCACAGGAGTGGTTCAAATCATAGAAAGTTATAGAGTTAGTCCTCTTGTACCTAAGTCGGCATTATGCCTTTTGTATTAAATTCGGATGCAATTTCTGTGTTTCATCATCAATATGAAGGTCCAAGGTATACAGTAAACCTGAAGTGAAGCTTCGGAATCTAAAAATGGACTCTCAGGAGACGTTCAAATCATAGAAAGTTAGAGTGTCAGTTCTCTTGTACTTAAGTCGGCGTTGTGCCTTTTGTATTAAATTCGGATGCAATTTTTGTGTCTCATCGTCAATAAGAAGGACCAAGGTATACAGTGAACCTGAAGTGAAGCATCGGGATGTAAAACTGGACACACAGGTGAGGTTCAAATCATAGAAAGTTAGAGTGTCAGTCCACTTGTCCTTAAGTCGGAATTGTGCCTTTTGAATTTAATTCCGATGCAATTTCTGTGTTTCATCGTTAATGAGAATGTCCAAGGGATACACTAAACTTGATGTGAAGCATCTGAATCTAAAACTGGACTCACAGGAGAGGTTCAAATCATAGAAAGTTAGAGTGTCAGTCCTCTTGTACTTAAGTCGGCATTGTGCCTTTTGTATTAAATTCGGATGTAATTTCTGTGTTTCATCGTCAATAAGAAGGTCCAAGGTATACAGCTAACCTGAAGTAAAGCATCGGAATCTAAAACTGGACTCTTAGGAAAGGTGCAAATCATAGAAAGTTAGAGTGTCAGTCCTTCTGTACTTATGTCGGCATTGTGCCTCTTGTAATAAATTCGGGTGCAATGTCTGTGTTTCATCGTCAATAAGAAGGTCCAAGGTATACAGTAAACCTGAGGTGAAGCATCAGAATCTAAAACTGGACTCACAGGAGAGGTTCAAATCATAGAAAGTGAGAGTGTCCGTCCTCTTGTACTTAAGTCGGCATTGTGCCTTTTGAATTTAATTCCGATGCAATATCTGTGTTTCATCGTCAATAAGAATGTCCAAGGGATACACTAAACCTGATGTGAAGCATCTGAATCTAAAACTGGACTCACGGGAGGGGTTCAAATCATAGAAAGTTAGAGTGTCAGTCCTCTTGTACTTAAGTCGGCATTGTGCCTTTTGTATTAAATTCGGAAGCAATTTCTGTGTTTCATCGTCAATAAGAAGGTCCAAGGGATACAGTAAACCTGAAGTGAAGCATCGGAAACTAAAACTGGACTCACAGGAGAGGTTCAAACCATAGAAAGTGAGAGTGTCAGTCCTCTTGTACGTAAGTCGGCATTGTGCCTCTTGTATTAAATTCGGATGCAATTTTTGTGTTTCATCGTCAATAAGAAGGTCCAAGGTATACAGTGAACCTGAAGTGAAGCATCGGGATGTAAAACTGGACACACAGGTGAGGTTCAAATCATAGAAAGTTAGAGTGTCAGTCCTCTTGTCCTTAAGTCGGCATTGTGCCTTTTGAATTTAATTCCGATGCAATTTCTGAGTTTCATCGTTAATAAGAATGTCCAAGGGATACACTAAACCTGATGTGAAGCATCTGAATCTAAAACTGGACTCACAGGAGAGGTTCAAATCATAGAAAGTTAGAGTGTCAGTCCTCTTGTACTTAAGTCGGCATTATGCCTTTTGTATTAAATTCGGATGCAATTTCTGTGTTTCATCATCAATAAGAAGGTCCACGGTATACAGTAAACCTGAAGTGAAGCTTCGGAATCTAAAAATGGACTCACAGGAGAGGTTCAAATCATAGAAAGTGAGAGTGTCAGTCCTCTTGTACTTAAGTCGGCATTGTGCCTTTTGTATTAAATTCGGATGTAATTTCTGTGTTTCATCGTCAATAAGAAGGTCCAAGGTATACAGCTAACCTGAAGTAAAGCATCGGAATCTAAAACTGGACTCTTAGGAAAGGTGCAAATCATAGAAAGTTAGAGTGTCAGTCCTTCTGTACTTATGTCGGCATTGTGACTCTTGTAATAAATTCGGGTGCAATGTCTGTGTTTCATCGTCAATAAGAAGGTCCAAGGTGTACAGTAAACCTGAGGTGAAGCATCAGAATCTAAAACTGGACTCACAGGAGAGGTTCAAATCATAGAAAGTGAGAGTGTCCGTCCTCTTGTACTTAAGTCGGCATTGTGCCTTTTGAATTTAATTCCGATGCAATTTCTGTGCTTTATCGTTAAGAAGATGGTCCAAGGGTTACAGTAAACCTGAAGTGAAGCATCGGAATCTAAAACTGGACTCACAGGAGAGGTTCAAAAGCATAGTATGTTAGAGTGTCACTCCGCTTGTACTTAAGTCGCCATTGGGCCTTTTGTAATAAATTCGGATGCAATTTTTGTGTTTCATCGTCAATAAGAAGGTCCAAGGTATACAGTGAACCTGAAGTGAAGCATCGGGATGTAAAACTGGACACACAGGTGAGGTTCAAATCATAGAAAGTTAGAGTGTCAGTCCTCCTGTCCTTAAGTCGGCATTGTGCCTTTTGAATTTAATTCCGATGCAATTTCTGTGTTTCATCGTTAATAAGAATGTCCAAGGGATACACTAAACTTGATGTGAAGCATCTGAATCTAAAACTGGACTCACAGGAGAGGTTCAAGTCATAGAAAGTTAGAGTGTCAGTCCTCTTGTACTTAGGTCGGCATTGTGCTTTTTGTATTAAATTCGGATGTAATTTCTGTGTTTCATCGTCAATAAGAAGGTCCAAGGTATACAGCTAACCTGAAGTAAAGCATCGGAATCTAAAACTGGACTCTTAGGAAAGGTGCAATTCATAGAAAGTTAGAGTGTCAGTCCTCTTGTCCTTAAGTCGGCATTGTGCCTTTTGAATTTAATTCCGATGCAATTTCTGTGTTTCATCGTCAATAAGAATGTCCAAGGGATACACTAAACTTGATGCGAAGCATCAGAATCTAAAACTGGACTCACAGGAGAGGTTCAAATCAAAGAAAGTTAGAGTGTCAGTCCTCTTGTACTTAAGTCGGCATTGTGCCTTTTGTATTAAATTCGGAAGTAATTTCTGTGTTTCATCGTGAATAAGAAGGTCCAAGGAATACAGCTAACCTGAAGTAAAGCATCGGAATCTAAAACTGGACTCTTAGGAAAGGTGCAAATCATAGAAAGTTAGAATGTCACTCCTTATGTACTTATGTCGGCATTGTGCCTCTTGTATTAAATTCGGATGCAATTTCTGTGTTTCATCGTCAATAAGAAGGTCCAAGGTATACAGTAAACCTGAGGTGAAGCATCAGAATCTAAAACTGGACTCACAGGAGAGGTTCAAATCATAGAAAGTGAGAGTGTCGGTCGTCTTGTACTTAAGTTGGCATTGTGCCTTTTGAATTTAATTCCGATGCAATTTCTGTGTTTCATCGTCAATAAGAATGTCCAAGGGATACACTAAACCTGATGTGAAGCATCTGAATCTATAACTGGACTCACAGGACAAGTTCAAATCATAGAAAGTTAGAGTGTCAGTCCTCTTGTACTTAAGTCGGCATTGTGCCTTTTGTATTAAATTCGGAAGCAATTTCTGTGTTTCATCGTCAATAAGAAGGTCTAAGGGATACAGTAAACCTGAAGTGAAGCATCGGAAACTAAAACTGGACTCACAGGAGAGGTTCAAACCATAGGAAGTGAGAGTGTCAGTCCTCATGTACGTAAGTCGGCATTGTGCCTCTTGTATTAAGTTTGGATGCAATTTTTGTGTTTCATCGCCAATAAGAAGGTCCAAGGTATACAGTAAACCTGAAGTCAAGCATCGGAATCTAAAACTGGACACACAGGTGAGGTTCGAATCATAGAAAGTTAGAGTGTCTGTCCTCTTGTTATTAAGTCGGCATTGTGCCTTTTGAATTTAATTCCGATGCAATTTCTGTGTTTCATCGTCAATAAGAAGGTCCAAGCGATACAGTGAACCTGAAGTGAAGCATCGGAATCTAAAACTGGACTCACAGGAGAGGTTCAAATCATAGATAGTTACAGTGCCAGTCCTCTTGTACTTAAGTCGGCATTGTGCTTTTTGAATTTAATTCCGATGCAATTTCTGTGTTTCATCGTTAACAAGAAGGTCCAAGGGATACACTAAACCTGATGTGAAGCATCGGAATCTAAAACTGGTCTCACAGGAGAGGTTCAAATCATCGAAAGTTAAAGTGTCAGTCCTGCTGTACTGAAGTCGGCATTGTGCATTTTGTATTATATTCGGATGCAATTTCTGTGTTTTATCGTCAATAAGAAGGTCCAAAGTATACAGTAAACCTGAAGTGAAGCATCGGAATCTAAAACTGGACTCACAGGAGAGGTTCAAATCATAGAAAGTTAGAGTGTCAGACCTCATTTACTTAAGTCGGCATTGTGCCTTTTGTATTAAATTTGGATGCAATTTCTGTGTTTCATCGTCAATAAGAATGTCCAAGGGATACACTAAACTTGATGCGAAGCATCAGAATCTAAAACTGGACTCACAGGAGAGGTTCAAATCAAAGAAAGTTAGAGTGTCAGTCCTCTTGTACTTAAGTCGGCATTGTGCCTTTTGTATTAAATTCGGAAGTAATTTCTGTGTTTCATCGTGAATAAGAAGGTCCAAGGAATACAGCTAACCTGAAGTAAAGCATCGGAATCTAAAACTGGACTCTTAGGAAAGGTGCAAATCATAGAAAGTTAGAATGTCACTCCTTATGTACTTATGTCGGCATTGTGCCTCTTGTATTAAATTCGGATGCAATTTCTGTGTTTCATCGTCAATAAGAAGGTCCAAGGTATACAGTAAACCTGAGGTGAAGCATCAGAATCTAAAACTGGACTCACAGGAGAGGTTCAAATCATAGAAAGTGAGAGTGTCGGTCGTCTTGTACTTAAGTTGGCATTGTGCCTTTTGAATTTAATTCCGATGCAATTTCTGTGTTTCATCGTCAATAAGAATGTCCAAGGGATACACTAAACCTGATGTGAAGCATCTGAATCTATAACTGGACTCACAGGACAAGTTCAAATCATAGAAAGTTAGAGTGTCAGTCCTCTTGTACTTAAGTCGGCATTGTGCCTTTTGTATTAAATTCGGAAGCAATTTCTGTGTTTCATCGTCAATAAGAAGGTCTAAGGGATACAGTAAACCTGAAGTGAAGCATCGGAAACTAAAACTGGACTCACAGGAGAGGTTCAAACCATAGGAAGTGAGAGTGTCAGTCCTCTTGTACGTAAGTCGGCATTGTGCCTCTTGTATTAAGTTTGGATGCAATTTTTGTGTTTCATCGCCAATAAGAAGGTCCAAGGTATACAGTAAACCTGAAGTCAAGCATCGGAATCTAAAACTGGACACACAGGTGAGGTTCGAATCATAGAAAGTTAGAGTGTCTGTCCTCTTGTTATTAAGTCGGCATTGTGCCTTTTGAATTTAATTCCGATGCAATTTCTGTGTTTCATCGTCAATAAGAAGGTCCAAGCGATACAGTGAACCTGAAGTGAAGCATCGGAATCTAAAACTGGACTCACAGGAGAGGTTCAAATCATAGATAGTTACAGTGCCAGTCCTCTTGTACTTAAGTCGGCATTGTGCTTTTTGAATTTAATTCCGATGCAATTTCTGTGTTTCATCGTTAACAAGAAGGTCCAAGGGATACACTAAACCTGATGTGAAGCATCGGAATCTAAAACTGGTCTCACAGGAGAGGTTCAAATCATCGAAAGTTAGAGTGTCAGTCCTGCTGTACTTAAGTCGGCATTGTGCATTTTGTATTATATTCGGATGCAATTTCTGTGTTTTATCGTCAATAAGAAGGTCCAAAGTATACAGTAAACCTGAAGTGAAGCATCGGAATCTAAAACTGGACTCACAGGAGAGGTTCAAATCATAGAAAGTTAGAGTGTCAGTCCTCATTTACTTAAGTCGGCATTGTGCCTTTTGTATTAAATTTGGATGCAATTTCTGTGTTTCATCGTCAATAGGAAGGTCCAAGGGATACAGTAAACCTGAAGTGAAGCATCGGAATTTAAAACTGGACTCACAGGAGATGCTCAAATAATAGAAAGTTAGAGTGTCAGTCCACTTGTACTTACTTCGGAATTGTTTCTTTTGAATTTAATTCCGATGCATTTTCTGTGCCACATCGTCACTAAGAAGGTCCAAGGTATACAGTAAACCTAAAGTGAAGCATCGAAATTTAAAACTGGACTCACAGGAGAGGTTCAAATCATAGAAAGTTAGAGTGTCAGTCCTCTTGTCCTTAAGTCGGCATTGTGCCTTTTGAATTTAATTCCGATGCAATTTCTACGTTTCATCGTTAATAAGAATGCCCAAGGGATACACTAGACCTGATGTGAAGCATCTGAATCTAAAACTGGACTCACAGGAGAGGTTCAAATCATAGAAAGTTAGAGTGTCAGTCCTCTTGTACTTAAGTCAGCATTGTGCCTTTTGTATTAAATTCGGATGTAATTTCTGTGTTTCATCGTCAATAAGAAGGTCCAAGCTATTCAGCTAACCTGAAGTGAAGCATCGGAATGTAAAACTGGACCCTTAGGAATTGTGCAAATCATAGAAAGTTAGAGTGTCAGTCCTCCTGTACTTATGTCGGCATTGTGCTTTTGTATTAAATTCGGATGAAATTTCTGTGTTACATCGTCAATAAGAAGGTCCAAGGGATACAGTAAACCTTAAGTGAAGCATCGGAAACTAAAACTGGACTCACAGGAGAGGTTCAAATCATAGAAAGTGAGACAGTCAGTCCTCTTGTACGAAAGTCGGCATTGTGCCTCTTGTATTAAATTCTGATGCAATTTCTGTGTTTCATCATCAATAAGAAGGTCCAAGGTATACAGTAAACCTAAGGTGAAGCATCAGAATCTAAAACTGGACTCACAGGAGAGGTTCAAATCATAGAAAGTGAGAGTGTCCGTCCTCTTGTACTTAAGGCGGCATTGTGCCTTTTGAATTTAATTCCGATGCAATTTCTGTGCTTTATCGTCAAGAAGATGGTCAAGGGTTACAGTAAACCTGAAGTGAAGCATCGGAATCTAAAACTGGACTCACAGGAGAGGTTCAAATCATAGAAAGTTAGAGTGTCACTCCGCTTGTACTTAAGTCGGCATTGTGCCTTTTGTATTAAATTCGGATGCAATTTTTGTGTTTCATCGTCAATAAGAAGGTCCAAGGTATACAGTGAACCTGAAGTGAAGCATCGGGATGTAAAACTGGACACACAGGTGAGGTTCAAATCATAGAAAGTTAGTGTGTCAGTCCTCTTGTCCTTAAGTCGGCATTGTGCCTTTTGAATTTAATTCCGATGCAATTTCTGTGTTTCATCGTTAATAAGAATGTCCAAGGGAACACTAAACTTGATGTGAAGCATCTGAATCTAAAACTGGACTCACAGGAGAGGTTCAAATCATAGAAAGTTAGAGTGTCATTCCTCTTGTACTTAAGTCGGCATTGTGCCTTTTGTATTAAATTCGGATGTAATTTCTGTGTTTCATCGTCAATAAGAAGGTCCAAGGTATACAGCTAACCTGAAGTAAAGCATCGGAATCTAAAACTGGACTTTTAGGAAAGGTGCAATTCATAGAAAGTTAGAGTGTCAGTCCTCTTGTACTTATGTCGGCATTGTGCTTTTGTATTAAATTCGGATGAAATTTCTGTGTTTCATCGTCAATAAGAAGGTCGAAGGGATACAGTAAACCTTAAGTGAAGCATCGGAAACTTAAACTGGACTCACAGGAGAGGTTCAAATCATAGAAAGTGAGACTGTCAGTCCTCTTGTACGAAAGTCGGCATTATGCCTCTTGTATTAAATTCTGATGCAATTCCTGTGTTTCATCGTCAATAAGAAGGTCCAAGGTATACAGTAAACCTGAAGTGAAGCATCGAAATTTAAAATTAGACTCACAGGAGAGGTTCAAATCATAGAAAGTTAGAGTGTCACTCCTCTTTTCCTTAAGTCGGCATTGTGCCTTTTGAATTTAATTCCGATGCAATTTCTACGTTTCATCGTTAATAAGAATGCCCAAGGGATACACTAAACCTGATGTGAAGCATCTGAATCTAAAACTGGACTCACAGGAGATGTTCAAATCATAGAAAGTTAGAGTGTCAGTCCTCTTGTACTTAAGTCGGCATTGTGCCTTTTGTATTAAATTCGGATGTAATTTCTGAGTTTCATCGTCAATAAGAAGGTCCAAGCTATTCAGCTAACCTGAAGTGAAGCATCGGAATGTAAAACTGGACCCTTAGGAATGGTGCAAATCATAGAAAGTGAGAGTGTCCGTCCTCTTGTACTTAAGGCGGCATTGTGCCTTTTGAATTTAATTCCGATGCAATTTCTGTGCTTTATCGTCAAGAAGATGGTCCAAGGGTTACAGTAAACCTGAAGTGAAGCATCGGAATCTAAAACTGGACTCACAGGAGAGGTTCAAATCATAGAAAGTAAGTGTGTCACTCCGCTTGTACTTAAGTCGGCATTGTGCCTCTTGTATTAAATTCGGATGCAATTTTTGTGTTTCATCGTCAATAAGAAGGTCCAAGGTATACAGTGAACCTGAAGTGAAGCATCGGGATGTAAAACTGGACACACAGGTGAGGTTCAAATCATAGAATGTTAGAGTGTCAGTCCTCTTGTCCTTAAGTCGGCATTGTGCCTTTTGAATTTAATTCCGATGCAATTTCTGTGTTTCATCGTTAATAAGAATGTCCAAGGGATACACTAAACTTGATGTGAAGCATCTGAATCTAAAACTGGACTCACAGGAGAGGTTCAAATCATAGAAAGTTAGAGAGTCAGTCCTCTTGTACTTAAGTCGGCATTGTGCCTTTTGTATTAAATTCGGATGTAATTTCTGTGTTTGATCGTCAATAAGAAGGTCCAAGATATACAGCTAACCTGAAGTAAAGCATCGGAATCTAAAACTTTACACTTAGGAAAGGTGCAATTCATAGAAAGTTAGAGTGTCAGTCCTCTTGTACTTATGTCGGCATTGTGCTTTTGTATTAAATTCGGATCAAATTTCTGTGTTTCATCGTCAATAAGAAGGTCCAAGGGATACAGTAAACCTTAAGTGAAGCATCGGAAACTGAAACTGGACTCACAGGAGTGGTTCAAATCATAGAAAGTGAGACTGTCAGTCCTCTTGGACGAAAGTCGGCATTGTGCCTCTTGTATTAAATTCTGATGCAATTTCTGTGTTTCATCGTCAATAAGAAGGTCCAAAGTATACAGTAAACCTGAAGTGAAGCATCGGAATGTAAAACTGGACTCACAGGAGAGGTTCAAATCATAGAAAGTTAGAGTGTCAGTCCTCATTTACTTAAGTCGGCATTGTGCCTTTTGTATTAAATTTGGATGCAATTTCTGTGTTTCATCGTCAATAGGAAGGTCCAAGGGATACAGTAAACCTGAAGTGAAGCATCGGAATTTAAAACTGGACTCACAGGAGAGGCTCAAATCATAGAAAGTTAGAGTGTCAGACCATTTGTACTTAATTCGGAATTGTTTCTTTTGAATTTAATTCCGATGCATTTTCTGTGCCTCATCGTCATTAAGAAGGTCCAAGGTATACAGTAAACCTGAAGTGAAGCATCGAAATTTAAAATTAGACTCACAGGAGAGGTTCAAATCATAGAAAGTTAGAGTGTCACTCCTCTTTTCCTTAAGTCGGCATTGTGCCTTTTGAATTTAATTCCGATGCAATTTCTACGTTTCATCGTTAATAAGAATGCCCAAGGGATACACTAAACCTGATGTGAAGCATCTGAATCTAAAACTGGACTCACAGGAGATGTTCAAATCATAGAAAGTTAGAGTGTCAGTCCTCTTGTACTTAAGTCGGCATTGTGCCTTTTGTATTAAATTCGGATGTAATTTCTGAGTTTCATCGTCAATAAGAAGGTCCAAGCTATTCAGCTAACCTGAAGTGAAGCATCGGAATGTAAAACTGGACCCTTAGGAATGGTGCAAATCATAGAAAGTGAGAGTGTCCGTCCTCTTGTACTTAAGGCGGCATTGTGCCTTTTGAATTTAATTCCGATGCAATTTCTGTGCTTTATCGTCAAGAAGATGGTCCAAGGGTTACAGTAAACCTGAAGTGAAGCATCGGAATCTAAAACTGGACTCACAGGAGAGGTTCAAATCATAGAAAGTAAGTGTGTCACTCCGCTTGTACTTAAGTCGGCATTGTGCCTCTTGTATTAAATTCGGATGCAATTTTTGTGTTTCATCGTCAATAAGAAGGTCCAAGGTATACAGTGAACCTGAAGTGAAGCATCGGGATGTAAAACTGGACACACAGGTGAGGTTCAAATCATAGAATGTTAGAGTGTCAGTCCTCTTGTCCTTAAGTCGGCATTGTGCCTTTTGAATTTAATTCCGATGCAATTTCTGTGTTTCATCGTTAATAAGAATGTCCAAGGGATACACTAAACTTGATGTGAAGCATCTGAATCTAAAACTGGACTCACAGGAGAGGTTCAAATCATAGAAAGTTAGAGAGTCAGTCCTCTTGTACTTAAGTCGGCATTGTGCCTTTTGTATTAAATTCGGATGTAATTTCTGTGTTTGATCGTCAATAAGAAGGTCCAAGATATACAGCTAACCTGAAGTAAAGCATCGGAATCTAAAACTTTACACTTAGGAAAGGTGCAATTCATAGAAAGTTAGAGTGTCAGTCCTCTTGTACTTATGTCGGCATTGTGCTTTTGTATTAAATTCGGATCAAATTTCTGTGTTTCATCGTCAATAAGAAGGTCCAAGGGATACAGTAAACCTTAAGTGAAGCATCGGAAACTGAAACTGGACTCACAGGAGTGGTTCAAATCATAGAAAGTGAGACTGTCAGTCCTCTTGGACGAAAGTCGGCATTGTGCCTCTTGTATTAAATTCTGATGCAATTTCTGTGTTTCATCGTCAATAAGAAGGTCCAAGGGATACAGTAAACCTGAAGTGAAGCATCGGAAACTAAAACTGGACTCACAGGAGAGGTTCAAATCATCGAAAGTTAGAGTGTCAGTCCTGCTGTACTTAAGCCGGCAGTGTGCATTTTGTATTATATTCGGATGCAATTTCTGTGTTTTATCGTCAATAAGAAGGTCCAAAGTATACAGTAAACCTGAAGTGAAGCATCGGAATCTAAAACTGGACTCACAGGAGAGGTTCAAATCATAAAAAGTTAGAGTGTCAGTCCTCATTTGCTTAAGTCGGCATTGTGCCTTTTGTATTAAATTCGGAAGCAATTTCTGTGTTTCATCGTCAATAAGAAGGTCCAAGGGATACAGTAAACCTGAAGTGAAGCATCGGAAACTAAAACTGGACTCACAGGAGAGGTTCAAATCATCGAAAGTTAGAGTGTCAGTCCTGCTGCACTTAAGTCGGCAGTGTGCATTTTGTATTATATTCGGATGCAATTTCTGTGTTTTATCGTCAATAAGAAGGTCCAAAGGATACAGTAAACCTAAAGTGAAGCATCGGAATTTAAAACTGGACTCACAGGAGAGGCTCAAATCATAGAAAGTTAGAGTGTCAGTCCACTTGTACTTAATTCGGAATTGTGCCTTTTGAATTTAATTCCGATGCATTTTCTGTGCCTCATCGTCATTAAGAAGGTCCAAGGTATACAGTAAACCTGAAGTGAAGCAACGAAATTTAAAACTGGACTCACAGGAGAGGTTCAAATCATAGAAAGTTAGAGTGTCAGTCCTCTTGTACTTAAGTCGGCATTGTGCCTTTTGTATTAAATTCGGAAGCAATTTCTGTGTTTCATCGTGAATAAGAAGGTCCAAGGGATACAGTAAACCTGAAGTGAAGCATTGGAAACTAAAACTGGACTCACAGGAGAGGTTTAAACCATAGAAAGTAAGAGTCTCAGTCCTCTTGTACGTAAGTCGGCATTGTGACTCTTGTATTAAATTCGGATGCAATTTCTGTGTTTCATCGTCAATACGAAGGCCTAAGGGATACAGTAAATGTGAAGTGATGCACGGAATTTAAAACTGGACTCACAGGAGAGGTTCAAATCATAGAAAGTTAGAGAGTTAGTCCTCTTGTACCTAAGTCGGCATTATGCCTTTTGTATTAAATTCGGATGCAATTTCTGTGTTTCATCATCAATATGAAGGTCCAAGGTATACAGTAAACCTGAAGTGAAGCTTCGGAATCTAAAAATGGACTCTCAGGAGACGTTCAAATCATAGAAAGTTAGAGTGTCAGTCCTCTTGTACATAAGTCGGCATTGTGCCTTTTGTATTAAATTCGGATGCAATTTCTGTGTTTCATCGTCAATAAGAAGGTCCAAGGTATACAGTAAACCCGAAGTGAAGCATCGGAATCAAAAACTGGACTCACCGGAGAGGTTATAATCATAGAAAGTGAGAGTGTCCGTCCTCTTGTAGTTAAGTCGGGAGTGTGCCTTTTGATTTGAATTCGGATGCATTTTCTGTGTTTCATCGTCAATAAGAAGGTCCGAGGGATACAGTAAACCTGAAGGAAGCATCGGAAACTAAAACTGGACTCACAGGAGAGGTTCAAACCATAGAAAGTAAGAGTCTCAGTCCTCTTGTACGTAAGTCGGCATTGTGCCTTTTGAATTTAATTCCGGTGCAATTTCTGTAATTCATCGTCAATACGAAGGTCTAAGGGATACAGTAAACGTGAAGTGAAGCACGGAATTTAAAACTGGACTCACAGGAGAGGTTCAAATCATAAAAAGTTAGAGTGGCAGTCCGCTTGTACTTAAATCGGCATTGTGCCTTTTGAATTTAATTACGATGCAATTTCTGTGCTTCATCGTGAAGAAGATGGTCCAAGGGTCACAGTAAAGCTGAAGTGAAGCATCGGAATCTAAAACTGGACTCACTGGAGAGGTTAAAATCATAGATAGTTAGAGTGTCAGTCCGCTTGTACTTAAGTCGGCATTGTGCCTTTTGTATTAGATTCGGATGCAATTTTTGTGTTTCATCGTCAATAAGAAGGTCCAAGGTATACAGCAAATCTGAAGTGAAGGATCGGAATCTAAAACTGGACACACAGGTGAGGTTCAATTCATAGAAAGTTAGAGTGTCAGTCCTCCTGTACTTAAGTCGGCATTGTGCCTTTTGAATTTAATTCCGGTGCAATTTCTGTAATTCATCGTCAATGAGAATGACCAAGGGATACAGTAAACCTGATGTGAAGCATCTGAATCTAAAACTGGACTCACAGGAGAGGTTCAAATCATAGAAAGTTAGAGTGGCAGTCCGCTTGTACTTAAATCGGCATTGTGCCTTTTGAATTTAATTACGATGCAATTTCTGTGCTTCATCGTGAAGAAGATGGTCCAAGGGTCACAGTAAAGCTGAAGTGAAGCATCGGAATCTAAAACTGGACTCACAGGAGAGGTTCAAATCATAGAAAGTTAGAGAGTTAGTCCTCTTGTACCTAAGTCGGCATTATGCCTTTTGTATTAATTTCGGATGCAATTTCTGTGTTTCATCATCAATATGAAGGTCCAAGGTATACAGTAAACCTGAAGTGAAGCTTCGGAATCTAAAAATGGACTCTCAGGAGACGTTCAAATCATCGAAAGTTAGAGTGTCAGTCCTCTTGTACTTAAGTCGGCATTGTGCCTTTTGTATTAAATTCGGATGCAATTTCGGAGTTTCATCGTCAATAAGAAGGTCCAAGGTATACAGCAAACCTGAAGTGAGGCATCGGAATCTAAAACTGGACTCACAGGAGAGGTTCAGATGATAGAAAGTTAGAGTGTCAGTCTTCTGGTACTTAAGTCAGCATTGTGCCTTTTGAATTTAATTCCGATGCAATTTCTGTGTTTTATCGCCAATAAGAAAGTCCAAGGGACACAGTGAAGCATCGGAATCTAAAACTGGACTCACAGGAGAGGTTGAAATCATAGGAAGTTAGAGTGTCAGTCCTCTTGTACTTAAGTCGGCATTGTGCCTTTTGTATTAAATTCGGATGTAATTTCTGTGTTTCATCGTCAATAAGAAGGTCCAAGGTATACAGCTAACCTGAAGTAAAGCATCGGAATCTAAAACTGGACTCTTAGGAAAGGTGCAATTCATAGAAAGTGAGAGTGTCCGTCCTCTTGTACTTAAGGCGGCATTGTGCCTTTTGAATTTAATTTCGATGCAATTTCTGTGTTTCATCGTCAATAAGAAGGTCCCAGGGATACAGTAAACCTTAAGTGAAGCATCGGAAACTAAAACTGGACTCACAGGAGAGGTTCAAATCATAGAAAGTGAGACTGTCAGTCCTCTTGTACGAAAGTCGGCATTGTGCCTCTTGTATTAAATTCTGATGCAATTTCTGTGTTTCATCGTCAATAAGAAGGTCCAAGGGATACAGTGAACCTGAAGTGAAGCATCGGAATTTAAAACTGGACTCACAGGAGAGGCTCAAATCATAGAAAGTTAGAGTGTCAGTCCACTTGTACTTAATTCGGAATCGTTTCTTTTGAATTTAATTCCGATGCATTTTCTGTGCCTCATCGTCATTAAGAAGGTCCAAGGTATACAGTAAACCTGAAGTGAAGCATCGAAATTTAAAACTGGACTCACAGGAGAGGTTCAAATCATAGAAAGTTAGAGTGTCAGTCCTCTTGTCCTTAAGTCGGCATTGTGCCTTTTGAATTTAATTCCGATGCAATTTCTACGTTTCATCGTTAATAAGAATGCCCAAGGGATACACTAAACCTGATGTGAAGCATCTGAATCTAAAACTGGACTCACAGGAGAGGTTCAAATCATAGAAAGTTAGAGTGTCAGTCCTCTTGTACTTAAGTCGGCATTGTGCCTTTTGTATTAAATTCGGATGCAATTTTTGTGTCTCATCGTCAATAAGAAGGACCAAGGTATACAGTGAACCTGAAGTGAAGCATCGGGATGTAAAACTGGACACACAGGTGAGGTTCAAATCATAGAAAGTTAGAGTGTCAGTCCACTTGTCCTTAAGTCGGAATTGTGCCTTTTGAATTTAATTCCGATGCAATTTCTGTGTTTCATCGTTAATAAGAATGTCCAAGGGATACACTAAACTTGATGTGAAGCATCTGAATCTAAAACTGGACTCACAGGAGAGGTTCAAATCATAGAAAGTTAGAGTGTCAGTCCTCTTGTACTTAAGTCGGCATTGTGCCTTTTGTATTAAATGCGGAAGCAATTTCTGTGTTTCATCGTCAATAAGAAGGTCCAAGGGATACAGTAAACCTGAAGTGAAGCATCGGAAACTAAAACTGGACTCACAGGAGAGGTTCAAACCATAGAAAGTGAGAGCGTCAGTCCTCTTGTACGTAAGTCGGCATTGTGCCTGTTGTATTAAATTCGGATGCAATTTTTGTGTTTCATCGTCAATAAGAAGGTCCAGGGTATACAGTAAACCTGAAGTCAAGCATCGGAATCTAAAACTGGACACACAGGTGAGGTTCAAATCATAGAAAGTTAGAGTGTCTGTCCTCTTGTAATTTAGTCGGCATTGTGTGTTTTTAATTTAATTCCGATGCAATTTCTGTGTTTCATCGTCAATAAGAAGGTCCAAGGGATACAGTGAACCTGAAGTGAAGCATCGGAATCTAAAACTGGACTCACAGGAGAGGTTCAAATCATAGAAAGTTAGAGTGCCAGTCCTCTTGTACTTAAGTCGGCATTGTGCTTTTTGAATGTAATTCCGATGCAATTTCTGTGTTTCATCGTTAACAAGAAGGTCCAAGGTATACACTAAACCTGATGTGAAGCATCGGAATCTAAAACTGGTCTCACAGGAGAGGTTCAAATCATCGAAAGTTAGAGTGTCAGTCCTGCTGTACTTAAGTCGGCATTGTGCATTTTGTATTATATTCGGATGCAATTTCTGTGTTTTATCGTCAATAAGAAGGTCCAAAGTATACAGTAAACCTGAAGTGAAGCATCGGAATCTAAAACTAGACTCACAGGAGAGGTTCAAATCATAAAAAGTTAGAGTGTCAGTCCTTATTTACTTAAGTCGGCATTGTGCCTTTTGTATTAAATTTGGATGCAATTTCTGTGTTTCATCGTCAATAGGAAGGTCCAAAGGATACAGTAAACCTGAAGTGAAGCATCGGAATTTAAAACTGGACTCACAGGAGAGGCTCAAATCATAGAAAGTTAGAGTGTCAGTCCACTTGTACTTAATTCGGAATTGTGCCTTTTGAATTTAATTTCGATGTATTTTCTGTGCCTCATCGTCATTAAGAAGGTCCAAGGTATACAGTAAACCTGAAGTGAAGCAAGGAAATTTAAAACTGGACTCACAGGAGAGGTTCAAATCATAGAAAGTTAGAGTGTCAGTCCTCTTGTACTTAAGTCGGCATTGTGCCTTTTGTATTAAATTCGGATGCAATTTCTGTGTTTCATCGTCAATAAGAAGGTCCAAGGTATACAGTAAACCCGAAGTGAAGCATCGGAATCAAAAACTGGACTCACCGGAGAGGTTAAAATCATAGAAAGTGAGAGTGTCCGTCCTCTTGTAGTTAAGTCGGCAGTGTGCCTTTTGATTTGAATTCGGATGCATTTTCTGTGTTTCATCGTCAATAAGAAGGTCCGAGGGATACAGTAAACCTGAAGTGAAGCATCGGAAACTAAAACTGGACTCACAGGAGAGGTTCAAACCATAGAAAGTAAGAGTCTCAGTCTTCTTGTACGTAAGACAGCATTGTGACTCTTGTATTAAATTCGGATGCAATTTCTGTGTTTCATCGTCAATACGAAGGTCTAAGGGATACAGTAAACGTGAAGTGAAGCACGGAATTTAAAACTGGACTCACAGGAGAGGTTCAAATCATAGAAAGTTAGAGTGGCAGTCCTCTTGTACTTAAATCGGCATTGTGCCTTTTGAATTTAATTACGATGCAATTTCTGTGCTTCATCGTGAAGAAGATGGTCCAAGGGTCACAGTAAAGCTGAAGTGAAGCATCGGAATCTAAAACTGGACTCACTGGAGAGGTTAAAATCATAGAAAGTTAGAGTGTCAGTCCGCTTGTACTTAAGTCGGCATTGTGCCTTTTGTATCAAATTCGGATGCAATTTTTGTGTTTCATCGTCAATAAGAAGGTCCAAGGTATACAGTAAACCTGAAGTGAAGGATCGGAATCTAAAACTGGACACACAGGTGAGGTTCAATTCATAGAAAGTTAGAGTGTCAGTCCTCCTGTACTTAAGTCGGCATTGTGCCTTTTGAATTTAATTCCGGTGCAATTTCTGTAATTCATCGTCAATAAGAATGTCCAAGGGATACAGTAAACCTGATGTGAAGCATCTGAATCTAAATCTGGACTCACAGGGGAGGTTCAAATCATACAAATTTAGAGTGTCAGTCCTCTTGTACTTAGGTCGGCATTGTGCCTTTTGTATTAAATTCGGATGCAATTTCGGAGTTTCATCGTCAATACGAAGGTCCAAGGTATACAGCAAACCTGAAGTGAGGCATCGGAATCTAAAACTGGACTCACAGGAGAGGTTCAGATGATAGAAAGTTAGAGTGTCAGTCTTCTGGTACTTAAGTCGGCATTGTGCCTTTTGAATTTAATTCCGATGCAATTTCTGTGTTTCATCGCCAATAAGAAAGTCCAAGGGACACAGTGAAGCATCGGAATCTAAAACTGGACTCACAGGAGAGGTTGAAATCATAGGAAGTTAGAGTGTCAGTCCTCTTGTACTTAAGTCGGCATTATGCCTTTTGTATTAAATTCGGATGCTATTTCTGTCTTTCAACGTCAATAAGAAGGTCCAAGGTATACAGTGAACCTGAAGTGAAGCATCGACATCTAAAACTGGACTCACAGGAGAGGTTCAAATCATAGAAAGTTAGAGTGCCAGTCCTCTTGCTCTTAAGTCGGCATTGTGCTTTTTGAATTTAATTTCGATGCAATTTCTGTGTTTCATCGTTAACAAGAAGAACCAAGGGATACACTAAACCTGATGTGAAGCATCGGAATCTAAAACAGGACTCACAGGAGAGGTTCAAATCATAGAAAGTTTGAGTGTCAGTCCTGCTGTACTTAAGTCGGCATTGTGCCTTTTGTATTAATTTCGGATGCAATTTCTGTGTTTTTTCGTCAATAAGAAGGTCCAAAGTATACAGTAAACCTGAAGTGATACATCGGAATCTAAAACTGGACTCACAGGAGAGCTTCAAATCATAGAAAGTTAGAGCGTCAGTCATCTTGTACTTAATTCTTAATTGTGCCTTTGGTTTCATTTCCGATGCATGTTCTGTGCCTCATCGTCATTAAGAAGGTCCAAGGTATACTGTAAACCTGAAGTGTAGCATCGGAATGTAAAACTGGACTCACAGAAAAGGTTCAAATCATAGAAGGGTAGAGTGTCCGTCCTCTTGTACTTAAGTCAGCATTGTGCTTCTTCAATTTAATTCCGATGCAATTTCTGTGTTTCATTGTCAATAGGAAGGTCCAAGATATACAGTAATCCTGAAGTAAAGCATCGGAATCTAAAACTGGACCCTCAGGAGAGGTTCAAATCATAGAAAGTGAGAGTGTCAGTCCTCTTATACTTAAGTCGGCATTGTGCCTCTTGTATTAAATTCGGATGCAATTTCTGTGATTCATCGTCAATAAGAAGGTCCAAGGTATACAGTAAACCTGAAGTGAAGCATTGGAAACTTAAACTGGACTCACAGGAGAGGTTCAAATCATAGAATGTGAGAGTGTCAGTCCTCTTGTACTTAAGACGGCATTGTGCCTTTTGATTTGAATTCGGAATCAATTTCTGTGTTTCAACGTCAATAAGAAGGTCCAAGGTATACAGTGAACCAGAAGTGAAGCATCGGGATGTAAAGCTGGACACACAGGTGAGGTTCAAATCATAGAAAGTTAGAGTGTCAGTCCTCTTGTACTTAAGTCGGCATTGTGCCTTTTGAATTTAATTCCGATGCAATATCTGTGTTTCATCGTCAATAAGAATGTCCAAGGGATACAGTAAACCTGAAGTGAAGCATCGGAGACTAAAACTGGACTCACAGGGGAGGTTCAAATCATAGAAAGTTGGAGTGTTAGTCCTCTTGTACTTAAGTCGGCATTATGCCTTTTGTATTAAATTCGGATGCAATTTCTGTGTTTCATCATCAATAACAAGGTCTAAGGGATACAGTAAACCTGAAATGAAGCACGGAATTTAAAACTGGACTCACAGGAGTGGTTCAAATCATAGAAAGTTGGAGTGTTAGTCCTCTTGTACTTAAGTCGGCATTATGCCTTTTGTATTAAATTCGGATGCAATTTCTGTGTTTCATCATCAGTAAGAATTTCCAAGGTATACAGTAAACCTGAAGTGAAGCTTCGGAATCTAAAAATGGACTCTCAGGAGACGTTCAAATCATAGAAAGTTAGAGTGTCAGTCCACTTGTACTTCATTCGGCATTGGGACTTTTGTGTTATATTCGGATGCAATGTCTGTGTTTCATTGTCAATAAGAAGGTCCAAGGTATACAGTAATCCTGAAGCGAAGCATCGGAATCTAAAACTGGACTCACCGGAGAGGTTCAAATCATAGAAAGGTAGAGTGTCCGTCCTCTTGTACTTAAGTCGGCATTGTGCCTTTTGATTGGAATTCGGATGCATTTTCTGTGTTTCATGGTCAATAAGAAGGTCCAAGGGATACAATAAACCTGAAGTGAAGCATCGGAATCTAAAACTGGACTCACACGAGAGGTTCAAATCAAAGAAAGTTAGAGGGTCAGTCCTCTTGTACATAAGTCGGCATTGTGCCTTTTGTATTAAATTCGGATGCAATTTCTGTGTTTCATCGTCAATACGAAGGTCCTGGGGATACAGTAAACCTGAAGTGAAGCATCGGAATCTAAAACTGGACTCACAGGAGTGGTTCAAATCATAGAAAGTTAGAGTGACAGTCCTCTTCTACTTAAGTCGGCATTGTGCCTTTTGAATTTAATTCCGATGCAATTTCTGTACTTCATCGTCAAGAAGATAGTCAAAGGGATACAGTAAAGCCGAAGTGAAGCATCGGAATCTAAAACTGGACTCACTGGAGAGGTTAAAATCATAGAAAGTTAGAGTGTCTGTCCTCTTGTACTTAAGTCGGCATTGTGCCTTTTGAATTTAATGCCGATGCAATTTCTGTAATTCATCGTCAATAAGAATGTCCAAGGGATACAGTAAACCTGATGTGAAGCATCTGAATCTAAAATTGGACTCACAGGAGAGGTTCAAATCATAGAAAGTTAGAGTGTAAGTCCTCTTGTACTTAGGTCGGCATTGTGCCTTTTGTATTAAATTCGGATGCAATTTCTGTGTTTCATCGTCAATAAGACGGTCCGGGGTAAACAGCAAACCTGAAGTGAAGCATCGAAATCTAAAACTGGACTCACAGGAGAGGCTCAAATCATAGAAAGTTAGAGTGCCAGTCCTCTTGTACTTAAGTCAGCATTGTGCCTTTTGAATTTAATTCCGATGCAATTTCTGTGTTTCATCGTTAACAAGAAGGTCCAAGATATACAGTAAAATTGAAATGAAGCATTGGAATTTAAACTGGACCCACAGGAGAGGTTCAAATCATAGAAAGTGAGAGTATCCGTCCTCTTGTACTTAAGACGGCATTGTGCCTTTTGAATTTAATTCAGATGCAATTTCTGTGCTTCATCGTCAAGAAGTTGGTCCAAGGGTTACAGTAAACCTGAAGTGAAGCATCGGAATCTAAAACTGGACACACAATTGAGGTTCAAATCATAGAAAGGTAGAGTGTCAGCCCTCTTGTACTTAAGTCGGCATTGTGCCTTTTGAATTTACTTCCGATGCAATTTCTGTGTTTCAACGTCAATAAGAAGGTCCAAGGTATACAGAAAAACCTGAAGTGAAGCATCGGAATCTAAAACTGGACTCAGAGGAGAGGTTGAAAACATAGAAAGTTAGAGTGTCAGTCCTATTGTACTTAAGTCGGCATTGTGTCTTTTATATTAAATTCGGATGCAATTTTTGTGTTTCATCGTCAATAAGAATGTCCAAGGTATACAGCTAACCTGACGTAAAGCATCGGAATTTAAAACTGGACTCTTAGGAAAGGTACAAATAATAGAAAGTTCGAGTGTCAGTCCTCTTGTACTTATGTCGGCATTGTGCTTTTGTATTAAATTCGGATGTAATTTCTGTGTTTCATCGTCAATAAGAAGGTCCAAGGGATACAGTAAACCTTAAGTGAAGCATCGGAACCTTAAACTGGACTCACAGGAGAGGTTCAAATCATAGAAAGTGAGACTGTCAGTTCTCTTGTACGAAAGTCGGCATTGTGCCTCTTGTATTAAATTCGGGTGCAATTTCTGTGTTTCGTCGTCAATAAGAAGGTCCAAAGTATACAGTAAATCTGAGGTGATGCATGAGAATCTAAACCTGGACTCACAGGAGAGGTTCAAATCATAGAAAGTGAGAGTGTCCGTCCTCTTGTACTTAAGTCGGCATTGTGCCTTTTGAATTTAATTCCGATGCAATTTCTGTGCTTCATCGTCAAGAAGATGGTCCAAAGGTTACAGTAAACCTGAAGTGAAGCATCGGAATCTAAAACTGTACTCACAGGACAGGTTCAAATCATAGAAAGTTAGAGTGTCACTCCGCTTGTTCTTAAGTCGGCATTGTGCCTTTTTTATTAAATTCGGATGCAATTTTTGTGTTTCATCGTCAGTGAGAAGGTCCAAGGTATACAGTGAACCAGAAGTGAAGCATCGGGATGTATAGCTGGACACACAGGTGAGGTTCAAGTCATAGAAAGTTAGAGTGTCAGTCCTCTTGTACTTAAGTCGGCATTGTGTCTTTTGAATTTTATTCCGATGCAATATCTGTGTTTCATCGTCAATAAGAATGTCCAAGGGATACAGTAAACCTGAAGTGAAGCATCGGAAACTAAAACTGGACTCACAGGGGAGGTTCAAATCGTAGAAAGTGAGAGTCTCAGTCCTCTTGTACGTAAGTCGGCATTGGGCCTTTTGTATTAAATTCGGAAGCAATGTCTGTGTTTCATCGTCAATAAGAAGGTCCAAGGTATACAGTAAACCTGAAGTGAAGCATCGGAATCTAAAACTAGACTCGCCGGAGAGGTTCAAATCATAGAAAGGTAGAGTGTCCGTCCTCTTGTATTTAAGTCGGCATTGTGCATTTGGTTTGAATTCGGATGCATTTTCTGTGTTTCATGGTCAATAAGAAGGTCCGAGGGATACAGTAAACCTGAAGTGAAGCATCGGAATCTGAAACTGGACTCACAGGAGAGGTTCAAATCAAAGAAAGTTAGAGGGTCAGTCCTCTTGTACTTAAGTCGGCATTGTGCCTTTTGAATTTAATTCCGATGCAATTTCTGTAATTCACCGTCAACAAGAATGTCCAAGGGATGCAGTAAACCTGATGTGAAGCATCTGAATCTAAAATTGGACTCACAGGAGAGGTTCAAATCATAGAAAGTTAGAGTGTAAGTCCTCTTGTACTTAGGTCGGCATTGTGCCTTTTGTATTAAATTCGGATGCAATTTCTGTGTTTCATCGTCAATAAGACGGTCCGAGGTATACAGCAAACCTGAAGTGAAGCATCGGAATCTAAAACTATACTCACAGTCGAGGTTCAAATCATAGAAAGTTAGAGTGTCAGTCTTCTTGTACTTAAATCGGCATTGTGCTTTTTGAACTTAATTTCGATGCAATTTCTGTGTTTCATCGTCAATAAGAAGGTCCAAGGGATACAG
Organism: Schistocerca americana; assembly: GCF_021461395.2. Lineage (NCBI taxonomy): Eukaryota > Metazoa > Arthropoda > Insecta > Orthoptera > Acrididae > Schistocerca > Schistocerca americana. Next base: position 58,406,081 of record NC_060122.1, read on the forward strand.
TGAACCTGAAGTGAAGCATCGGAATCTAAAACTGGACTCACAGGAGAAGTTGAAATCATAGAAAGTAAGAGTGTCAGACCTCTTGTACTTAAGTCGGCATTGTGCCTTTTGAATTTAATTCAGATGCAATTTCTGTGCTTCATCGTCAAGAAGTTGGTCCAAGGGTTACAGTAAACCTGAAGTGAAGCATCGGAATCTAAAACTGGACTCACAGGAGAGGTTCACATCATAAAAAGTTAGAGTGTCTGTCCGCTTGTACTTATGTCGGCATTGTGCCTTTTGTATTAAATTCGGATGAAATTTTTGTGTTTCATCGTCAATAAGAAGGTCCAAGGTATACAGTAAACCTTAAGTGAAGCATCGGAATCTAAAACTGGACACACAATTGAGGTTCAAATCATAGAAAGATAGAGTGTCAGTCTTCTTGTACTTAAGTCGGCATTGTGCCTTTTGAATTTACTTCCGATGCAATTTCTGTGTTTCATCGTTAATAAGAATGTCCAAGGGATACACTAAACCTGATGTGAAGCATCTGAATCTAAAACTGGACACACAGGAGAGGTTCAAATCATAGAAAGTTAGAGTGTCAGTCCTCTTGTACTTAAGTCGGCATTGTGCCTTTTGTATTAAATTCGGATGTAATTTCTGTGTTTCATCGTCAATAAGAAGGTCCAAGGTATGCAGCTAACCTGAAGTAAAGCATCGGAATCTAAAACTGAACTCTTAGGAAAGGTGCAAATCGTAGAAAGGTAGAGTGTCAGACCTCTTGTGCTTATGTCTTCTTTGTGCTTTTGTATTAAATTCGGATGAAATTTCTGTGTTTCATCGTCAATAAGAAGGTCCAAGGGATACAGTAAGCCTTAAGTGGAGCATCGGAAACTAAAACTGGACTCACAGGAGAGGTTCAAATCATAGAAAGTAAGACTGTCAGTCCTCTTGTACGAAAGTCGGCATTGTGCCTCTTGTATTAAATTCGGATGCAATTTCTGTGTCTCATCCTCAATAAGAAGGTCAAAGGTATACAGTAAACCTTAGGTGAAGCATCAGAATCTAAAACTGGACTCACAGGAGAGGTTCAAATCATAGAAAGTGAGAGTGTCCGTCCTCTTGTACTTAAGTCGGCGTTGTGCCTTTTGAATTTAATTCCGATGCAATTTCTTTGCATCATCGTGAAGAAGATGGTCCAAGGGTTACAGTAAACCTGAAGTGAAGCATCGGAATCTAAAACTGGACTCACAGGAGAGGTTCAAATCATAGAAAGTTAGAGTGTCACTCCGCTTGTACTTAAATCGGCATTGTGCCTTTTGTATTAAATTCGGATGCAATATCTGTGTTTCATCGTCAATAAGAAGGTCCTAGGGATACAGTAAACCTGAAGTGAAGCATCGGAATCTAAAACTGGACTCACAGGAGAGGTTCAAATCATAGAAAGTTAGAGTGTCAGTCTTCTTGTACTTAAGTCGGCATTGTGCCTTTTGAATTTAATTCAGATGCAAATTCTGTGCTTCATCGTCAAGAATTTGGTCCAAGGGTTACAGTAAACCTGAAGTGAAGCATCGGAATCTAAAACTGGACTCACAGGAGAGGTTCACATCATAAAAAGTTAGAGTGTCTGTCCGCTTGTACTTAAGTCGGCATTGTGCCTTTTGTATTAAATTCGGATGAAATTTATGTGTTTCATCGTCAATAAGAAGGTCCAAGGTATACAGTAAACCTGAAGTGAAGCATCGGAATCTAAAACTGGACACCCAATTGAGGTTCAAATCATAGAAAGATAGAGTGTCAGTCCTCTTGTACTTAAGTCGGTATTGTGCCTTTTGAATTTACTTCCGATGCAATTTCTGTGTTTCATCGTTAATAAGAATGTCCAAGGGATACACTAAACCTGATGTGAAGCATCTGAATCTAAAACTGGACTCACAGGAGAGGTTCAAATCATAGAAAGTTAGAGTGTCATTCCTCTTGTACTTAAGTCGGCATTGTGCCTTTTGTATTAATTTCGGATGTAATTTCTGTGTTTCATCGTCAATAAGAAGGTCCAAGGTATACAGCTAACCTGAAGTAAAGCATCGGAATCTAAAACTGGACTTTTAGGAAAGGTGCAATTCATAGAAAGTTAGAGTGTCAGTCCTCTTGTACTTATGTCGGCATTGTGCTTTTGTATTAAATTCGGATGAAATTTCTGTGTTTCATCGTCAATAAGAAGGTCCAAGGGATACAGTAAGCCTTAAGTGGAGCATCGGAAACTAAAACTGGACTCACAGGAGAGGTTCAAATCATAGAAAGTAAGACTGTCAGTCCTCTTGTACGAAAGTCGGCATTGTGCCTCTTGTATTAAATTCGGATGCAATTTCTGTGTCTCATCCTCAATAAGAAGGTCAAAGGTATACAGTAAACCTTAGGTGAAGCATCAGAATCTAAAACTGGACTCACAGGAGAGGTTCAAATCATAGAAAGTGAGATTGTCCGTCCTCTTGTACTTAAGTCGGCGTTGTGCCTTTTGAATTTAATTCCGATGCAATTTCTTTGCATCATCGTGAAGAAGATGGTCCAAGGGTTACAGTAAACCTGAAGTGAAGCATCGGAATCTAAAACTGGACTCACAGGAGAGGTTCAAATCATAGAAAGTTAGAGTGTCACTCCGCTTGTACTTAAATCGGCATTGTGCCTTTTGTATTAAATTCGGATGCAATATCTGTGTTTCATCGTCAATAAGAAGGTCCTAGGGATACAGTAAACCTGAAGTGAAGCATCGGAATCTAAAACTGGACTCACAGGAGAGGTTCAAATCATAGAAAGTTAGAGTGTCAGTCTTCTTGTACTTAAGTCGGCATTGTGCCTTTTGAATTTAATTCAGATGCAAATTCTGTGCTTCATCGTCAAGAATTTGGTCCAAGGGTTACAGTAAACCTGAAGTGAAGCATCGGAATCTAAAACTGGACTCACAGGAGAAGTTCACATCATAAAAAGTTAGAGTGTCTGTCCGCTTGTACTTAAGTCGGCATTGTGCCTTTTGTATTAAATTCGGATGAAATTTATGTGTTTCATCGTCAATAAGAAGGTCCAAGGTATACAGTAAACCTGAAGTGAAGCATCGGAATCTAAAACTGGACACACAATTGAGGTTCAAATCATAGAAAGATAGAGTGTCAGTCCTCTTGTACTTAAGTCGGTATTGTGCCTTTTGAATTTACTTCCGATGCAATTTCTGTGTTTCATCGTTAATAAGAATGTCCAAGGGATACACTAAACCTGATGTGAAGCATCTGAATCTAAAACTGGACTCACAGGAGAGGTTCAAATCATAGAAAGTTCGAGTGTCATTCCTCTTGTACTTAAGTCGGCATTGTGCCTTTTGTATTAAATTCGGATGTAATTTCTGTGTTTCATCGTCAATAAGAAGGTCCAAGGTATACAGCTAACCTGAAGTAAAGCATCGGAATCTAAAACTGGACTTTTAGGAAAGGTGCAATTCATAGAAAGTTAGAGTGTCAGTCCTCTTGTACTTATGTCGGCATTGTGCTTTTGTATTAAATTCGGATGAAATTTCTGTGTTTCATCGTCAATAAGAAGGTCGAAGGGATACAGTAAACCTTAAGTGAAGCATCGGAAACTAAAACTGGACTCACAGGAGAGGTTCAAATCATAGAAAGTGAGACTGTCAGTCCTCTTGTACGAAAGTCGGCATTGTGCCTCTTGTAATAAATTCTGATGCAATTCCTGTGTTTCATCGTCAATAAGAAGGTCCAAGGTATACAGTAAACCTGAAGTCAAGCATCGGAATCCAAAACTGGACACACAGGTGAGGTTCGAATCATAGAAAGTTAGAGTGTCTGTCCTCTTGTTATTAAGTCGGCATTGTGCCTTTTGAATTTAATTCCGATGCAATTTCTGTGTCTCATCGTCAATAAGAAGGTCCAAGGGATACAGTGAACCTGAAGTGAAGCATCGGAATCTAAAACTGGACTCACAGGAGAGGTTCAAATCATAGAAAGTTAGAGTGCCAGTCCTCTTGTACTTAAGTCGGCATTGTGCTTTTTGAATTTAATTCCGATGCAATTTCTGTGTTTCATCGTTAACAAGAAGGTCCAAGGGATACACTAAACCTGATGTGAAGCATCGGAATCTAAAACTGGTCTCACAGGAGAGGTTCAAATCATCGAAAGTTAGAGTGTCAGTCCTGCTGTACTTAAGTCGGCATTGTGCATTTTGTATTATATTCGGATGCAATTTCTGTGTTTTATCGTCAATAAGAAGGTCCAAAGTATACAGTAAACCTGAAGTGAAGCATCGGAATGTAAAACTGGACTCACAGGAGAGGTTCAAATCATAGAAAGTTAGAGTGTCAGTCCTCATTTACTTAAGTCGGCATTGTGCCTTTTGTATTAAATTTGGATGCAATTTCTGTGTTTCATCGTCAATAGGAAGGTCCAAGGGATACAGTAAACCTGAAGTGAAGCATCGGAATTTAAAACTGGACTCACAGGAGAGGCTCAAATCATAGAAAGTTAGAGTGTCAGACCACTTGTACTTAATTCGGAATTGTTTCTTTTGAATTTAATTCCGATGCATTTTCTGTGCCTCATCGTCATTAAGAAGGTCCAAGGTATACAGTAAACCTGAAGTGAAGCATCGAAATTTAAAATTGGACTCACAGGAGAGGTTCAAATCATAGAAAGTTAGAGTGTCAGTCCTCTTTTCCTTAAGTCGGCATTGTGCCTTTTGAATTTAATTCCGATGCAATTTCTACGTTTCATCGTTAATAAGAATGCCCAAGGGATACACTAAACCTGATGTGAAGCATCTGAATCTAAAACTGGACTCACAGGAGAGGTTCAAATCATAGAAAGTTAGAGTGTCAGTCCTCTTGTACTTAAGTCGGCATTGTACCTTTTGTATTAAATTCGGATGTAATTTCTGTGTTTCATCGTCAAGAAGATGGTCCAAGGGTTACAGTAAACCTGAAGTGAAGCATCGGAATCTAAAACTGGACTCACAGGAGAGGTTCAAATCATAGAAAGTAAGTGTGTCACTCCGCTTGTACTTAAGTCGGCATTGTGCCTCTTGTATTAAATTCGGATGCAATTTTTGTGTTTCATCGTCAATAAGAAGGTCCAAGGTATACAGTGAACCTGAAGTGAAGCATCGGGATGTAAAACTGGACACACAGGTGAGGTTCAAATCATAGAATGTTAGAGTGTCAGTCCTCTTGTCCTTAAGTCGGCATTGTGCCTTTTGAATTTAATTCCGATGCAATTTCTGTGTTTCATCGTTAATAAGAATGTCCAAGGGATACACTAAACTTGATGTGAAGCATCTGAATCTAAATCTGGACTCACAGGAGAGGTTCAAATCATAGAAAGTTAGAGTGTCAGTCCTCTTGTACTTAAGTCGGCATTGTGCCTTTTGTATTAAATTCGGATGTAATTTCTGTGTTTGATCGTCAATAAGAAGGTCCAAGATATACAGCTAACCTGAAGTAAAGCATCGGAATCTAAAACTGGACACTTAGGAAAGGTGCAATTCATAGAAAGTTAGAGTGTCAGTCCTCTTGTACTTATGTCGGCATTGTGCTTTTGTATTAAATTCGGATCGAATTTCTGTGTTTCATCGTCAATAAGAAGGTCCAAGGGATACAGTAAACCAAAGTGAAGCATCGGAAACTGAAACTGGACTCACAGGAGAGGTTCAAATCATAGAAAGTGAGACTGTCAGTCCTCTTGGACGAAAGTCGGCATTGTGCCTCTTGTATTAAATTCTGATGCAATTTCTGTGTTTCATCGTCAATAAGAAGGTCCAAGGGATACAGTAAACCTGAAGTGAAGCATCGGAAACTAAAACTGGACTCACAGGAGAGGTTCAAATCATCGAAAGTTAGAGTGTCAGTCCTGCTGTACTTAAGCCGGCAGTGTGCATTTTGTATTATATTCGGATGCAATTTCTGTGTTTTATCGTCAATAAGAAGGTCCAAAGTATACAGTAAACCTGAAGTGAAGCATCGGAATCTAAAACTGGACTCACAGGAGAGGTTCAAATCATAAAAAGTTAGAGTGTCAGTCCTCATTTGCATAAGTCGGCATTGTGCCTTTTGTATTAAATTCGGAAGCAATTTCTGTGTTTCATCGTCAATAAGAAGGTCCAAGGGATACAGTAAACCTGAAGTGAAGCATCGGAAACTAAAACTGGACTCACAGGAGAGGTTCAAATCATCGAAAGTTAGAGTGTCAGTCCTGCTGCACTTAAGTCGGCAGTGTGCATTTTGTTTTATATTCGGATGCAATTTCTGTGTTTTATCGTCAATAAGAAGGTCCAAAGGATACAGTAAACCTAAAGTGAAGCATCGGAATTTAAAACTGGACTCACAGGAGAGGCTCAAATCATAGAAAGTTAGAGTGTCAGTCCACTTGTACTTAATTCGGAATTGTGCCTTTTGAATTTAATTCCGATGCATTTTCTGTGCCTCACCGTCATTAAGAAGGTCCAAGGTATACAGTAAACCTGAAGTGAAGCAACGAAATTTAAAACTGGACTCACAGGAGAGGTTCAAATCATAGAAAGTTAGAGTGTCAGTCCTCTTGTACTTAAGTCGGCATTGTGCCTTTTGTATTAAATTGGGAAGCAATTTCTGTGTTTCATCGTGAATAAGAAGGTCCAAGGGATACAGTAAACCTGAAGTGAAGCATTGGAAACTAAAACTGGACTCACAGGAGAGGTTTAAACCATAGAAAGTTAGAGTCTCAGTCCTCTTGTACGTAAGTCGGCATTGTGACTCTTGTATTAAATTCGGATGCAATTTCTGTGTTTCATCGTCAATACGAAGGCCTAAGGGATACAGTAAATGTGAAGTGATGCACGGAATTTAAAACTGGACTCACAGGAGAGGTTCAAATCATAGAAAGTTAGAGAGTTAGTCCTCTTGTACCTAAGTCGGCATTATGCCTTTTGTATTAAATTCGGATGCAATTTCTGTGTTTCATCATCAAAATGAAGGTCCAAGGTATACAGTAAACCTGAAGTGAAGCTTCGGAATCTAAAAATGGACTCTCAGGAGACGTTCAAATCATAAAAAGTTAGAGTGGCAGTCCGCTTGTACTTAAATCGGCATTGTGCCTTTTGAATTTAATTACGATGCAATTTCTGTGCTTCATCGTGAAGAAGATGGTCCAAGGGTCACAGTAAAGCTGAAGTGAAGCATCGGAATCTAAAACTGGACTCACTGGAGAGGTTAAAATCATAGAAAGTTAGAGTGTCAGTCCGCTTGTACTTAAGTCGGCATTGTGCCTTTTGTATTAGATTCGGATGCAATTCTTGTGTTTCATCGTCAATAAGAAGGTCCAAGGTATACAGCAAATCTGAAGTGAAGGATCGGAATCTAAAACTGGACACACAGGTGAGGTTCAATTCATAGAAAGTTAGAGTGTCAGTCCTCCTGTACTTAAGTCGGCATTGTGCCTTTTGAATTTAATTCCGGTGCAATTTCTGTAATTCATCGTCAATGAGAATGACCAAGGGATACAGTAAACCTGATGTGTAGCATCTGAATCTAAAACTGGACTCACAGGAGAGGTTCAAATCATAGAAAGTTAGAGTGGCAGTCCGCTTGTACTTAAATCGGCATTGTGCCTTTTGAATTTAATTACGATGCAATTTCTGTGCTTCATCGTGAAGAAGATGGTCCAAGGGTCACAGTAAAGCTGAAGTGAAGCATCGGAATCTAAAACTGGACTCACAGGAGAGGTTCAAATCATAGAAAGTTAGAGAGTTAGTCCTCTTGTACCTAAGTCGGCATTATGCCTTTTGTATTAAATTCGGATGCAATTTCTGTGTTTCATCATCAATATGAAGGTTCAAGGTATACAGTAAACCTGAAGTGAAGCTTCGGAATCTAAAAATGGACTCTCAGGAGACGTTCAAATCATAGAAAGTTAGAGTGTCAGTCCTCTTGTACTTAAGTCGGCATTGTGCCTTTTGTATTAAATTCGGATGCAATTTCGGAGTTTCATCGTCAATAAGAAGGTCCAAGGTATACAGCAAACCTGAAGTGAGGCATCGGAATCTAAAACTGGACTCACAGGAGAGGTTCAGATGATAGAAAGTTAGAGTGTCAGTCTTCTGGTACTTAAGTCGGCATTGTGCCTTTTGAATTTAATTCCGATGCAATTTCTGTGTTTTATCGCCAATAAGAAAGTCCAAGGGACACAGTGAAGCATCGGAATCTAAAACTGGACTCACAGGAGAGGTTGAAATCATAGGAAGTTAGAGTGTCAGTCCTCTTGTACTTAAGTCGGCATTGTGCCTTTTGTATTAAATTCGGATGTAATTTCTGTGTTTCATCGTCAACAAGAAGGTCCAAGGTATACAGCTAACCTGAAGTAAAGCATCGGAATCTAAAACTGGACTCTTAGGAAAGGTGCAATTCATAGAAAGTGAGAGTGTCCGTCCTCTTGTACTTAAGGCGGCATTGTGCCTTTTGAATTTAATTCCGATGCAATTTCTGTGTTTCATCGTCAATAAGAAGGTCCCAGGGATACAGTAAACCTTAAGTGAAGCATCGGAAACTAAAACTGGACTCACAGGAGAGGTTCAAATCATAGAAAGTGAGACTGTCAGTCCTCTTGTACGAAAGTCGGCATTGTGCCTCTTGTATTAAATTCTGATGCAATTTCTGTGTTTCATCGTCAATAAGAAGGTCCAAGGGATACAGTGAACCTGAAGTGAAGCATCGGAATTTAAAACTGGACTCACTGGAGAGGCTCAAATCATAGAAAGTTAGAGTGTCAGTCCACTTGTACTTAATTCGGAATTGTTTCTTTTGAATTTAATTCCGATGCATTTTCTGTGCCTCATCGTCATTAAGAAGGTCCAAGGTATACAGTAAACCTGAAGTGAAGCATCGAAATTTAAAACTGGACTCACAGGAGAGGTTCAAATCATAGAAAGTTAGAGTGTCAGTCCTCTTGTCCTTAAGTCGGCATTGTGCCTTTTGAATTTAATTCCGATGCAATTTCTACGTTTCATCGTTAATAAGAATGCCCAAGGGATACACTAAACCTGATGTGAAGCATCTGAATCTAAAACTGGACTCACAGGAGAGGTTCAAATCATAGAAAGTTAGAGTGTCAGTCCTCTTGTACTTAAGTCGGCATTGTGCCTTTTGTATTAAATTCGGATGTAATTTCTGTGTTTCATCGTCAATAAGAAGGTCCAAGCTATTCAGCTAACCTGAAGTGAAGCATCGGAATGTAAAACTGGACCCTTAGGAATGGTGCAAATCATAGAAAGTTAGAGTGTCAGTCTCCTGTACTTATGTCGGCATTGTGCTTTTGTATTAAATTCGGATGAAATTTCTGTGTTTCATCGTCAATAAGAAGGTCCAAGGTATACAGCTAACCTGAAGTAAAGCATCGGAATCTAAAACTGGACTCTTAGGAAAGGTGCAATTCATAGAAAGTGAGAGTGTCCGTCCTCTTGTACTTAAGGCGGCATTGTGCCTTTTGAATTTAATTCCGATGCAATTTCTGTGTTTCATCGTCAATAAGAAGGTCCAAGGGATACAGTAAACCTGAAGTGAAGCATCGGAAACTAAAACTGGAGTCACAGGAGAGGTTAAAACCATAGAAAGTAAGAGTCTCAGTCCTCTTGTACGTAAGTCGGCATTGTGACTTTGGATTAAATTCGGATGCAATTTATGTGTTTCTTCGTCAATACGAAGCCCTAAGGGATACAGTAGATGTGAAGTGAAGCACGGAATTTAAAACTGGACTCACAGGAGTGGTTCAAATCATAGAAAGTTATAGAGTTAGTCCTCTTGTACCTAAGTCGGCATTATGCTTTTTGTATTAAATTCGGATGCAATTTCTGTGTTTCATCATCAATAAGAAGGTCCAAGGTATACAGTAAACCTGAAGTGAAGCTTCGGAATCTAAAAATGGACTCTCAGGAGACGTTCAAATCACAGAAAGTTAGAGTGTCAGTCCTCTTGTACTTAAGTCGGCATTGTGCCTTTTGTATTAAATTCGGATGCAATTTTTGTGTCTCATCGTCAATAAGAAGGACCAAGGTATACAGTGAACCTGAAGTGAAGCATCGGGATGTAAAACTGGACACACAGGTGAGGTTCAAATCATAGAAAGTTAGAGTGTCAGTCCACTTGTCCTTAAGTCGGAATTGTGCCTTTTGAATTTAATTCCGATGCAATTTCTGTGTTTCATCGTTAATAAGAATGTCCAAGGGATACACTAAACTTGATGTGAAGCATCTGAATCTAAAACTGGACTCACAGGAGAGGTTCAAATCATAGAAAGTTAGAGTGTCAGTCCTCTTGTACTTAAGTCGGCATTGTGCCTTTTGTATTAAATTCGGATGTAATTTCTGTGTTTCATCGTCAATAAGAAGGTCCAAGGTATACAGCTAACCTGAAGTAAAGCATCGGAATCTAAAACTGGACTCTTAGGAAAGGTGCAAATCATAGAAAGTTAGAGTGTCAGTCCTTCTGTACTTATGTCGGCATTGTGCCTCTTGTAATAAATTCGGGTGCAATGTCTGTGTGTCATCGTTAATAAGAAGGTCCAAGGTATACAGTAAACCTGAGGTGAAGCATCAGAATCTAAAACTGGACTCACAGGAGAGGTTCAAATCATAGAAAGTGAGAGTGTCCGTCCTCTTGTACTTAAGTCGGCATTGTGGCTTTTGAATTTATTCCGATGCAATATCTGTGTTTCAACGTCAATAAGAATGTCCAAGGGATACACTAAACCTGATGTGAAGCATCTGAATCTAAAACTGGACTCACAGGAGGGGTTCAAATCATAGAAAGTTAGAGTGTCAGTCCTCTTGTACATAAGTCGGCATTGTGCCTTTTGTATTAAATTCGGAAGCAATTTCTGTGTTTCATCGTCAATAAGAAGGTCCAAGGGATACAGTAAACCTGAAGTGAAGCATCGGAAACTAAAACTGGACTCACAGGAGAGGTTCAAACCATAGAAAGTGAGAGTGTCAGTCCTCTTGTACGTAAGTCGGCATTGTGCCTCTTGTATTAAATTCGGATGCAATTTTTGTGTTTCATCGTCAATAAGAAGGTCCAGGGTATACAGTAAACCTGAAGTCAAGCATCGGAATCTAAAACTGGACACACAGGTGAGGTTCAAATCATAGAAAGTTAGAGTGTCTGTCCTTTTGTAATTTAGTCGGCATTGTGTGTTTTTAATTTAATTCCGATGCAATTTCTGTGTTTCATCGTCAATAAGAAGGTCCAAGGGATACAGTGAACCTGAAGTGAAGCATCGGAATCTAAAACTGGACTCACAGGAGAGGTTCAAATCATAGAAAGTTAGAGTGCCAGTCCTCTTGTACTTAAGTCGGCATTGTGCTTTTTGAATTTAATTCCGATGCAATTTCTGTGTTTCATCGTTAACAAGAAGGTCCAAGGGATACACTAAACCTGATGTGAAGCATCGGAATCTAAAACTGGTCTCACAGGAGAGGTTCAAATCATCGAAAGTTAGAGTGTCAGTCCTGCTGTACTTAAGTCGGCATTGTGCATTTTGTATTATATTCGGATGCAATTTCTGTGTTTTATCGTCAATAAGAAGGTCCAAAGTATACAGTAAACCTGAAGTGAAGCATCGGAATCTAAAACTAGACTCACAGGAGAGGTTCAAATCATAAAAACTTAGAGTGTCAGTCCTTATTTACTTAAGTCGGCATTGTGCCTTTTGTATTAAATTTGGATGCAATTTCTGTGTTTCATCGTCAATAGGAAGGTCCAAAGGATACAGTAAACCTGAAGTGAAGCATCGGAATTTAAAACTGGACTCACAGGAGAGGCTCAAATCATAGAAAGTTAGAGTGTCAGTCCACTTGTACTTAATTCGGAATTGTGCCTTTTGAATTTAATTCCGATGCATTTTCTGTGCCTCATCGTCATTAAGAAGGTCCAAGGTATACAGTAAACCTGAAGTGAAGCAAGGAAATTTAAAACTGGACTCACAGGAGAGGTTCAAATCATAGAAAGTTAGAGTGTCAGTCCTCTTGTACTTAAGTCGGCATTGTGCCTTTTGTATTAAATTCGGAAGCAATTTCTGTGTTTCATCGTCAATAAGAAGGTCCAAGGGATACAGTAAACCTGAAGTGAAGCATCGGAAACTAAAACTGGACTCACAGGAGAGGTTTAAACCATAGAAAGTAAGAGTCTCAGTCCTCTTGTACGTAAGTCAGCATTGTGACTCTTGTATTAAATTCGGATGCAATTTCTGTGTTTCTTCGTCAATACGAAGCCCTAAGGGATACAGTAGATGTGAAGTGAAGCACGGAATTTAAAACTGGACTCACAGGAGTGGTTCAAATCATAGAAAGTTAGAGAGTTAGTCCTCTTGTACCTAAGTCGGCATTATGCCTTTTGTATTAAATTCGGATGCAATTTCTGTGTTTCATCACCAATATGAAGGTCCAAGGTATACAGTAAACCTGAAGTGAAGCTTCGGAATCTAAAAATGGACTCTCAGGAGACGTTCAAATCATAGAAAGTTAGAGTGTCAGTCCTCTTGTACATAAGTCGGCATTGTGCCTTTTGTATTAAATTCGGATGCAATTTCTGTGTTTCATCGTCAATAAGAAGGTCCAAGGTATACAGTAAACCCGAAGTGAAGCATCGGAATCAAAAACTGGACTCACCGGAGAGGTTATAATCTTAGAAAGTGAGAGTGTCCGTCCTCTTGTAGTTAAGTCGGCAGTGTGCCTTTTGATTTGAATTCGGATGCATTTTCTGTGTTTCATCGTCAATAAGAAGGTCCGAGGGATACAGTAAACCTGAAGTGAAGCATCGGAAACTAAAACTGGACTCACAGGAGAGGTTCAAACCATAGAAAGTAAGAGTCTCAGTCTTCTTGTACGTAAGTCAGCATTGTGACTCTTGTATTAAATTCGGATGCAATTTCTGTGTTTCATCGTCAATACGAAGGTCTAAGGGATACAGTAAACGTGAAGTGAAGCACGGAATTTAAAACTGGACTCACAGGAGAGGTTCAAATCATAGAAAGTTAGAGTGGCAGTCCTCTTGTACTTAAATCGGCATTGTGCCTTTTGAATTTAATTACGATGCAATTTCTGTGCTTCATCGTGAAGAAGATGGTCCAAGGGTCACAGTAAAGCTGAAGTGAAGCATCGGAATCTAAAACTGGACTCACTGGAGAGGTTAAAATCATAGAAAGTTAGAGTGTCAGTCCGCTTGTACTTAAGTCGGCATTGTGCCTTTTGTATCAAATTCGGATGCAATTTTTGTGTTTCATCGTCAATAAGAAGGTCCAAGGTATACAGTAAACCTGAAGTGAAGGATCGGAATCTAAAACTTGACACACAGGTGAGGTTCAATTCATAGAAAGTTAGAGTGTCAGTCCTCCTGTACTTAAGTCGGCATTGTGCCTTTTGAATTTAATTCCGGTGCAATTTCTGTAATTCATCGTCAATAAGAATGTCCAAGGGATACAGTAAACCTGATGTGAAGCATCTGAATCTAAATCTGGACTCACAGGGGAGGTTCAAATCATACAAATTTAGAGTGTCAGTCCTCTTGTACTTAGGTCGGCATTGTGCCTTTTGTATTAAATTCGGATGCAATTTCGGAGTTTCATCGTCAATACGAAGGTCCAAGGTATACAGCAAACCTGAAGTGAGGCATCGGAATCTAAAACTGGACTCACAGGAGAGGTTCAGATGATAGAAAGTTAGAGTGTCAGTCTTCTGGTACTTAAGTCGGCATTGTGCCTTTTGAATTTAATTCCGATGCAATTTCTGTGTTTCATCGCCAATAAGAAAGTCCAAGGGACACAGTGAAGCATCGGAATCTAAAACTGGACTCACAGGAGAGGTTGAAATCATAGGAAGTTAGAGTGTCAGTCCTCTTGTACTTAAGTCGGCATTATGCCTTTTGTATTAAATTCGGATGCTATTTCTGTCTTTCAACGTCAATAAGAAGGTCCAAGGTATACAGTGAACCTGAAGTGAAGCATCGACATCTAAAACTGGACTCACAGGAGAGGTTCAAATCATAGAAAGTTAGAGTGCCAGTCCTCTTGCTCTTAAGTCGGCATTGTGCTTTTTGAATTTAATTTCGATGCAATTTCTGTGTTTCATCGTTAACAAGAAGAACCAAGGGATACACTAAACCTGATGTGAAGCATCGGAATCTAAAACAGGACTCACAGGAGAGGTTCAAATCATAGAAAGTTTGAGTGTCAGTCCTGCTGTACTTAAGTCGGCATTGTGCCTTTTGTATTAATTTCGGATGCAATTTCTGTGTTTTTTCGTCAATAAGAAGGTCCAAAGTATACAGTAAACCTGAAGTGATACATCGGAATCTAAAACTGGACTCACAGGAGAGCTTCAAATCATAGAAAGTTAGAGCGTCAGTCATCTTGTACTTAATTCTTAATTGTGCCTTTGGTTTCATTTCCGATGCATGTTCTGTGCCTCATCGTCATTAAGAAGGTCCAAGGTATACTGTAAACCTGAAGTGTAGCATCGGAATGTAAAACTGGACTCACAGAAAAGGTTCAAATCATAGAAGGGTAGAGTGTCCGTCCTCTTGTACTTAAGTCAGCATTGTGCTTCTTCAATTTAATTCCGATGCAATTTCTGTGTTTCATTGTCAATAGGAAGGTCCAAGATATACAGTAATCCTGAAGTAAAGCATCGGAATCTAAAACTGGACCCTCAGGAGAGGTTCAAATCATAGAAAGTGAGAGTGTCAGTCCTCTTATACTTAAGTCGGCATTGTGCCTCTTGTATTAAATTCGGATGCAATTTCTGTGATTCATCGTCAATAAGAAGGTCCAAGGTATACAGTAAACCTGAAGTGAAGCATTGGAAACTTAAACTGGACTCACAGGAGAGGTTCAAATCATAGAATGTGAGAGTGTCAGTCCTCTTGTACTTAAGACGGCATTGTGCCTTTTGATTTGAATTCGGAATCAATTTCTGTGTTTCAACGTCAATAAGAAGGTCCAAGGTATACAGTGAACCAGAAGTGAAGCATCGGGATGTAAAGCTGGACACACAGGTGAGGTTCAAATCATAGAAAGTTAGAGTGTCAGTCCTCTTGTACTTAAGTCGGCATTGTGCCTTTTGAATTTAATTCCGATGCAATATCTGTGTTTCATCGTCAATAAGAATGTCCAAGGGATACAGTAAACCTGAAGTGAAGCATCGGAGACTAAAACTGGACTCACAGGGGAGGTTCAAATCATAGAAAGTTGGAGTGTTAGTCCTCTTGTACTTAAGTCGGCATTATGCCTTTTGTATTAAATTCGGATGCAATTTCTGTGTTTCATCATCAATAACAAGGTCTAAGGGATACAGTAAACCTGAAATGAAGCACGGAATTTAAAACTGGACTCACAGGAGTGGTTCAAATCATAGAAAGTTGGAGTGTTAGTCCTCTTGTACTTAAGTCGGCATTATGCCTTTTGTATTAAATTCGGATGCAATTTCTGTGTTTCATCATCAGTAAGAATTTCCAAGGTATACAGTAAACCTGAAGTGAAGCTTCGGAATCTAAAAATGGACTCTCAGGAGACGTTCAAATCATAGAAAGTTAGAGTGTCAGTCCACTTGTACTTCATTCGGCATTGGGACTTTTGTGTTAAATTCGGATGCAATGTCTGTGTTTCATTGTCAATAAGAAGGTCCAAGGTATACAGTAATCCTGAAGCGAAGCATCGGAATCTAAAACTGGACTCACCGGAGAGGTTCAAATCATAGAAAGGTAGAGTGTCCGTCCTCTTGTACTTAAGTCGGCATTGTGCCTTTAGATTGGAATTCGGATGCATTTTCTGTGTTTCATGGTCAATAAGAAGGTCCAAGGGATACAATAAACCTGAAGTGAAGCATCGGAATCTAAAACTGGACTCACACGAGAGGTTCAAATCAAAGAAAGTTAGAGGGTCAGTCCTCTTGTACATAAGTCGGCATTGTGCCTTTTGTATTAAATTCGGATGCAATTTCTGTGTTTCATCGTCAATACGAAGGTCCTGGGGATACAGTAAACCTGAAGTGAAGCATCGGAATCTAAAACTGGACTCACAGGAGTGGTTCAAATCATAGAAAGTTAGAGTGTCAGTCCTCTTCTACTTAAGTCGGCATTGTGCCTTTTGAATTTAATTCCGATGCAATTTCTGTACTTCATCGTCAAGAAGATAGTCAAAGGGATACAGTAAAGCCGAAGTGAAGCATCGGAATCTAAAACTGGACTCACTGGAGAGGTTAAAATCATAGAAAGTTAGAGTGTCTGTCCTCTTGTACTTAAGTCGGCATTGTGCCTTTTGAATTTAATTCCGATGCAATTTCTGTAATTCATCGTCAATAAGAATGTCCAAGGGATACAGTAAACCTGATGTGAAGCATCTGAATCTAAAATTGGACTCACAGGAGAGGTTCAAATCATAGAAAGTTAGAGTGTAAGTCCTCTTGTACTTAGGTCGGCATTGTGCCTTTTGTATTAAATTCGGATGCAATTTCTGTGTTTCATCGTCAATAAGACGGTCCGGGGTAAACAGCAAACCTGAAGTGAAGCATCGAAATCTAAAACTGGACTCACAGGAGAGGCTCAAATCATAGAAAGTTAGAGTGCCAGTCCTCTTGTACTTAAGTCAGCATTGTGCCTTTTGAATTTAATTCCGATGCAATTTCTGTGTTTCATCGTTAACAAGAAGGTCCAAGATATACAGTAAAATTGAAATGAAGCATTGGAATTTAAACTCGACCCACAGGAGAGGTTCAAATCATAGAAAGTGAGAGTGTCCGTCCTCTTGTACTTAAGACGGCATTGTGCCTTTTGAATTTAATTCAGATGCAATTTCTGTGCTTCATCGTCAAGAAGTTGGTCCAAGGCTTACAGTAAACCTGAAGTGAAGCATCGGAATCTAAAACTGGACACACAATTGAGGTTCAAATCATAGAAAGATAGAGTGTCAGTCCTCTTGTACTTAAGTCGGCATTGTGCCTTTTGAATTTACTTCCGATGCAATTTCTGTGTTTCAACGTCAATAAGAAGGTCCAAGGTATACAGAAAAACCTGAAGTGAAGCATCGGAATCTAAAACTGGACTCAGAGGAGAGGTTGAAAACATAGAAAGTTAGAGTGTCAGTCCTATTGTACTTAAGTCGGCATTGTGTCTTTTATATTAAATTCGGATGCAATTTTTGTGTTTCATCGTCAATAAGAATGTCCAAGGTATACAGCTAACCTGAAGTAAAGCATCGGAATTTAAAACTGGACTCTTAGGAAAGGTACAAATAATAGAAAGTTCGAGTGTCAGTCCTCTTGTACTTATGTCGGCATTGTGCTTTTGTATTAAATTCGGATGTAATTTCTGTGTTTCATCGTCAATAAGAAGGTCCAAGGGATACAGTAAACCTTAAGTGAAGCATCGGAACCTAAAACTGGACTCACAGGAGAGGTTCAAATCATAGAAAGTGAGACTGTCAGTTCTCTTGTACGAAAGTCGGCATTGTGCCTCTTGTATTAAATTCGGGTGCAATTTCTGTGTTTCGTCGTCAATAAGAAGGTCCAAAGTATACAGTAAATCTGAGGTGATGCATGAGAATCTAAACCTGGACTCACAGGAGAGGTTCAAATCATAGAAAGTGGAGTGTCCGTCCTCTTGTACTTAAGTCGGCATTGTGCCTTTAGAATTTAATTCCGATGCAATTTCTGTGCTTCATCGTCAAGAAGATGGTCCAAAGGTTACAGTAAACCTGAAGTGAAGCATCGGAATCTAAAACTGTACTCACAGGACAGGTTCAAATCATAGAAAGTTAGAGTGTCACTCCGCTTGTACTTAAGTCGGCATTGTGCCTTTTTTATTAAATTCGGATGCAATTTTTGTGTTTCATCGTCAGTAAGAAGGTCCAAGGTATACAGTGAACCAGAAGTGAAGCATCGGGATGTATAGCTGGACACACAGGTGAGGTTCAAGTCATAGAAAGTTAGAGTGTCAGTCCTCTTGTACTTAAGTCGGCATTGTGCCTTTTGAATTTTATTCCGATGCAATATCTGTGTTTCATCGTCAATAAGAATGTCCAAGGGATACAGTAAACCTGAAGTGAAGCATCGGAAACTAAAACTGGACTCACAGGGGAGGTTCAAATCGTAGAAAGTGAGAGTCTCAGTCCTCTTGTACGTAAGTCGGCATTGGGCCTTTTGTATTAAATTCGGAAGCAATGTCTGTGTTTCATCGTCAATAAGAAGGTCCAAGGTATACAGTAAACCTGAAGTGAAGCATCGGAATCAAAAACTAGACTCGCCGGAGAGGTTCAAATCATAGAAAGGTAGAGTGTCCGTCCTCTTGTATTTAAGTCGGCATTGTGCATTTGGTTTGAATTCGGATGCATTTTCTGTGTTTCATGGTCAATAAGAAGGTCCGAGGGATACAGTAAACCTGAAGTGAAGCATCGGAATCTGAAACTGGACTCACAGGAGAGGTTCAAATCAAAGAAAGTTAGAGGGTCAGTCCTCTTGTACTTAAGTCGGCATTGTGCCTTTTGAATTTAATTCCGATGCAATTTCTGTAATTCACCGTCAACAAGAATGTCCAAGGGATGCAGTAAACCTGATGTGAAGCATCTGAATCTAAAATTGGACTCACAGGAGAGGTTCAAATCATAGAAAGTTAGAGTGTAAGTCCTCTTGTACTTAGGTCGGCATTGTGCCTTTTGTATTAAATTCGGATGCAATTTCTGTGTTTCATCGTCAATAAGACGGTCCGAGGTATACAGCAAACCTGAAGTGAAGCATCGGAATCTAAAACTATACTCACAGTCGAGGTTCAAATCATAGAAAGTTAGAGTGTCAGTCTTCTTGTACTTAAATCGGCATTGTGCTTTTTGAACTTAATTTCGATGCAATTTCTGTGTTTCATCGTCAATAAGAAGTTCCAAGGGATACAGTGAACCTGAAGTGAAGCATCGGAATCTAAAACTGGACTCACAGGAGAAGTTGAAATCATAGAAAGTTAGAGTGTCAGACCTCTTGTACTTAAGTCGGCATTGTGCCTTTTGAATTTAATTCAGATGCAATTTCTGTGCTTCATCGTCAAGACGTTGGTCCAAGGGTTACAGTAAACCTGAAGTGAAGCATCGGAATCTAAAACTGGACACACAATTGAGGTTCAAATCATAGAAAGATAGAGTGTCAGTCTTCTTGTACTTAAGTCGGCATTGTGCCTTTTGAATTTACTTCCGATGCAATTTCTGTGTTTCATCGTTAATAAGAATGTCCAAGGGATACACTAAACCTGATGTGAAGCATCTGAATCTAAAACTGGACACACAGGAGAGGTTCAAATCATAGAAAGTTAGAGTGCCAGTCCTCTTGCTCTTAAGTCGGCATTGTGCTTTTTGAATTTAATTTCGATGCAATTTCTGTGTTTCATCGTTAACAAGAAGAACCAAGGGATACACTAAACCTGATGTGAAGCATCGGAATCTAAAACAGGACTCACAGGAGAGGTTCAAATCATAGAAAGTTTGAGTGTCAGTCCTGCTGTACTTAAGTCGGCATTGTGCCTTTTGTATTAATTTCGGATGCAATTTCTGTGTTTTTTCGTCAATAAGAAGGTCCAAAGTATACAGTAAACCTGAAGTGATACATCGGAATCTAAAACTGGACTCACAGGAGAGCTTCAAATCATAGAAAGTTAGAGCGTCAGTCATCTTGTACTTAATTCTTAATTGTGCCTTTGGTTTCATTTCCGATGCATGTTCTGTGCCTCATCGTCATTAAGAAGGTCCAAGGTATACTGTAAACCTGAAGTGTAGCATCGGAATGTAAAACTGGACTCACAGAAAAGGTTCAAATCATAGAAGGGTAGAGTGTCCGTCCTCTTGTACTTAAGTCAGCATTGTGCTTCTTCAATTTAATTCCGATGCAATTTCTGTGTTTCATTGTCAATAGGAAGGTCCAAGATATACAGTAATCCTGAAGTAAAGCATCGGAATCTAAAACTGGACCCTCAGGAGAGGTTCAAATCATAGAAAGTGAGAGTGTCAGTCCTCTTATACTTAAGTCGGCATTGTGCCTCTTGTATTAAATTCGGATGCAATTTCTGTGATTCATCGTCAATAAGAAGGTCCAAGGTATACAGTAAACCTGAAGTGAAGCATTGGAAACTTAAACTGGACTCACAGGAGAGGTTCAAATCATAGAATGTGAGAGTGTCAGTCCTCTTGTACTTAAGACGGCATTGTGCCTTTTGATTTGAATTCGGAATCAATTTCTGTGTTTCAACGTCAATAAGAAGGTCCAAGGTATACAGTGAACCAGAAGTGAAGCATCGGGATGTAAAGCTGGACACACAGGTGAGGTTCAAATCATAGAAAGTTAGAGTGTCAGTCCTCTTGTACTTAAGTCGGCATTGTGCCTTTTGAATTTAATTCCGATTCAATATCTGTGTTTCATCGTCAATAAGAATGTCCAAGGGATACAGTAAACCTGAAGTGAAGCATCGGAGACTAAAACTGGACTCACAGGGGAGGTTCAAATCATAGAAAGTTGGAGTGTTAGTCCTCTTGTACTTAAGTCGGCATTATGCCTTTTGTATTAAATTCGGATGCAATTTCTGTGTTTCATCATCAATAACAAGGTCTAAGGGATACAGTAAACCTGAAATGAAGCACGGAATTTAAAACTGGACTCACAGGAGTGGTTCAAATCATAGAAAGTTGGAGTGTTAGTCCTCTTGTACTTAAGTCGGCATTATGCCTTTTGTATTAAATTCGGATGCAATTTCTGTGTTTCATCATCAGTAAGAATTTCCAAGGTATACAGTAAACCTGAAGTGAAGCTTCGGAATCTAAAAATGGACTCTCAGGAGACGTTCAAATCATAGAAAGTTAGAGTGTCAGTCCACTTGTACTTCATTCGGCATTGGGACTTTTGTGTTAAATTCGGATGCAATGTCTGTGTTTCATTGTCAATAAGAAGGTCCAAGGTATACAGTAATCCTGAAGCGAAGCATCGGAATCTAAAACTGGACTCACCGGAGAGGTTCAAATCATAGAAAGGTAGAGTGTCCGTCCTCTTGTACTTAAGTCGGCATTGTGCCTTTAGATTGGAATTCGGATGCATTTTCTGTGTTTCATGGTCAATAAGAAGGTCCAAGGGATACAATAAACCTGAAGTGAAGCATCGGAATCTAAAACTGGACTCACACGAGAGGTTCAAATCAAAGAAAGTTAGAGGGTCAGTCCTCTTGTACATAAGTCGGCATTGTGCCTTTTGTATTAAATTCGGATGCAATTTCTGTGTTTCATCGTCAATACGAAGGTCCTGGGGATACAGTAAACCTGAAGTGAAGCATCGGAATCTAAAACTGGACTCACAGGAGTGGTTCAAATCATAGAAAGTTAGAGTGTCAGTCCTCTTCTACTTAAGTCGGCATTGTGCCTTTTGAATTTAATTCCGATGCAATTTCTGTACTTCATCGTCAAGAAGATAGTCAAAGGGATACAGTAAAGCCGAAGTGAAGCATCGGAATCTAAAACTGGACTCACTGGAGAGGTTAAAATCATAGAAAGTTAGAGTGTCTGTCCTCTTGTACTTAAGTCGGCATTGTGCCTTTTGAATTTAATTCCGATGCAATTTCTGTAATTCATCGTCAATAAGAATGTCCAAGGGATACAGTAAACCTGATGTGAAGCATCTGAATCTAAAATTGGACTCACAGGAGAGGTTCAAATCATAGAAAGTTAGAGTGTAAGTCCTCTTGTACTTAGGTCGGCATTGTGCCTTTTGTATTAAATTCGGATGCAATTTCTGTGTTTCATCGTCAATAAGACGGTCCGGGGTAAACAGCAAACCTGAAGTGAAGCATCGAAATCTAAAACTGGACTCACAGGAGAGGCTCAAATCATAGAAAGTTAGAGTGCCAGTCCTCTTGTACTTAAGTCAGCATTGTGCCTTTTGAATTTAATTCCGATGCAATTTCTGTGTTTCATCGTTAACAAGAAGGTCCAAGATATACAGTAAAATTGAAATGAAGCATTGGAATTTAAACTCGACCCACAGGAGAGGTTCAAATCATAGAAAGTGAGAGTGTCCGTCCTCTTGTACTTAAGACGGCATTGTGCCTTTTGAATTTAATTCAGATGCAATTTCTGTGCTTCATCGTCAAGAAGTTGGTCCAAGGCTTACAGTAAACCTGAAGTGAAGCATCGGAATCTAAAACTGGACACACAATTGAGGTTCAAATCATAGAAAGATAGAGTGTCAGTCCTCTTGTACTTAAGTCGGCATTGTGCCTTTTGAATTTACTTCCGATGCAATTTCTGTGTTTCAACGTCAATAAGAAGGTCCAAGGTATACAGAAAAACCTGAAGTGAAGCATCGGAATCTAAAACTGGACTCAGAGGAGAGGTTGAAAACATAGAAAGTTAGAGTGTCAGTCCTATTGTACTTAAGTCGGCATTGTGTCTTTTATATTAAATTCGGATGCAATTTTTGTGTTTCATCGTCAATAAGAATGTCCAAGGTATACAGCTAACCTGAAGTAAAGCATCGGAATTTAAAACTGGACTCTTAGGAAAGGTACAAATAATAGAAAGTTCGAGTGTCAGTCCTCTTGTACTTATGTCGGCATTGTGCTTTTGTATTAAATTCGGATGTAATTTCTGTGTTTCATCGTCAATAAGAAGGTCCAAGGGATACAGTAAACCTTAAGTGAAGCATCGGAACCTAAAACTGGACTCACAGGAGAGGTTCAAATCATAGAAAGTGAGACTGTCAGTTCTCTTGTACGAAAGTCGGCATTGTGCCTCTTGTATTAAATTCGGGTGCAATTTCTGTGTTTCGTCGTCAATAAGAAGGTCCAAAGTATACAGTAAATCTGAGGTGATGCATGAGAATCTAAACCTGGACTCACAGGAGAGGTTCAAATCATAGAAAGTGAGAGTGTCCGTCCTCTTGTACTTAAGTCGGCATTGTGCCTTTTGAATTTAATTCCGATGCAATTTCTGTGCTTCATCGTCAAGAAGATGGTCCAAAGGTTACAGTAAACCTGAAGTGAAGCATCGGAATCTAAAACTGTACTCACAGGACAGGTTCAAATCATAGAAAGTTAGAGTGTCACTCCGCTTGTACTTAAGTCGGCATTGTGCCTTTTTTATTAAATTCGGATGCAATTTTTGTGTTTCATCGTCAGTAAGAAGGTCCAAGGTATACAGTGAACCAGAAGTGAAGCATCGGGATGTATAGCTGGACACACAGGTGAGGTTCAAGTCACAGAAAGTTAGAGTGTCAGTCCTCTTGTACTTAAGTCGGCATTGTGCCTTTTGAATTTTATTCCGATGCAATATCTGTGTTTCATCGTCAATAAGAATGTCCAAGGGATACAGTAAACCTGAAGTGAAGCATCGGAAACTAAAACTGGACTCACAGGGGAGGTTCAAATCGTAGAAAGTGAGAGTCTCAGTCCTCTTGTACGTAAGTCGGCATTGGGCCTTTTGTATTAAATTCGGAAGCAATGTCTGTGTTTCATCGTCAATAAGAAGGTCCAAGGTATACAGTAAACCTGAAGTGAAGCATCGGAATCTAAAACTAGACTCGCCGGAGAGGTTCAAATCATAGAAAGGTAGAGTGTCCGTCCTCTTGTATTTAAGTCGGCATTGTGCATTTGGTTTGAATTCGGATGCATTTTCTGTGTTTCATGGTCAATAAGAAGGTCCGAGGGATACAGTAAACCTGAAGTGAAGCATCGGAATCTGAAACTGGACTCACAGGAGAGGTTCAAATCAAAGAAAGTTAGAGGGTCAGTCCTCTTGTACTTAAGTCGGCATTGTGCCTTTTGAATTTAATTCCGATGCAATTTCTGTAATTCACCGTCAACAAGAATGTCCAAGGGATGCAGTAAACCTGATGTGAAGCATCTGAATCTAAAATTGGACTCACAGGAGAGGTTCAAATCATAGAAAGTTAGAGTGTAAGTCCTCTTGTACTTAGGTCGGCATTGTGCCTTTTGTATTAAATTCGGATGCAATTTCTGTGTTTCATCGTCAATAAGACGGTCCGAGGTATACAGCAAACCTGAAGTGAAGCATCGGAATCTAAAACTATACTCACAGTCGAGGTTCAAATCATAGAAAGTTAGAGTGTCAGTCTTCTTGTACTTAAATCGGCATTGTGCTTTTTGAACTTAATTTCGATGCAATTTCTGTGCTTCATCGTCAATAAGAAGTTCCAAGGGATACAGTGAACCTGAAGTGAAGCATCGGAATCTAAAACTGGACTCACAGGAGAAGTTGAAATCATAGAAAGTTAGAGTGTCAGACCTCTTGTACTTAAGTCGGCATTGTGCCTTTTGAATTTAATTCAGATGCAATTTCTGTGCTTCATCGTCAAGAAGTTGGTCCAAGGGTTACAGTAAACCTGAAGTGAAGCATCGGAATCTAAAACTGGACACACAATTGAGGTTCAAATCATAGAAAGATAGAGTGTCAGTCTTCTTGTACTTAAGTCGGCATTGTGCCTTTTGAATTTACTTCCGATGCAATTTCTGTGTTTCATCGTTAATAAGAATGTCCAAGGGATACACTAAACCTGATGTGAAGCATCTGAATCTAAAACTGGACACACAGGAGAGGTTCAAATCATAGAAAGTTAGAGTGTCAGTCCTCTTGTACTTAAGTCGGCATTGTGCCTTTTGTATTAAATTCGGATGTAATTTCTGTGTTTCATCGTCAATAAGAAGGTCCAAGGTATGCAGCTAACCTGAAGTAAAGCATCGGAATCTAAAACTGAACTCTTAGGAAAGGTGCAAATCGTAGAAAGGTAGAGTGTCAGACCTCTTGTGCTTATGTCTTCATTGTGCTTTTGTATTAAATTCGGATGAAATTTCTGTGTTTCATCGTCAATAAGAAGGTCCAAGGGATACAGTAAGCCTTAAGTGGAGCATCGGAAACTAAAACTGGACTCACAGGAAAGGTTCAAATCATAGAAAGTAAGACTGTCAGTCCTCTTGTACGAAAGTCGGCATTGTACCTCTTGTATTAAATTCGGATGCAATTTCTGTGTCTCATCGTCAATAAGAAGGTCAAAGGTATACAGTAAACCTTAGGTGAAGCATCAGAATCTAAAACTGGACTCACAGGAGAGGTTCAAATCATAGAAAGTGAGAGTGTCCGTCCTCTTGTACTTAAGTCGGCATTGTGCCTTTTGAATTTAATTCCGATGCAATTTCTTTGCATCATCGTGAAGAAGATGGTCCAAGGGTTACAGTAAACCTGAAGTGAAGCATCGGAATCTAAAACTGGACTCACAGGAGAGGTTCAAATCATAGAAAGTTAGAGTGTCACTCCGCTTGTACTTAAATCGGCATTGTGCCTTTTGTATTAAATTCGGATGCAATATCTGTGTTTCATCGTCAATAAGAAGGTCCTAGGGATACAGTAAACCTGAAGTGAAGCATCGGAATCTAAAACTGGACACACAGGAGAGGTTCACATCATAAAAAGTTAGAGTGTCTGTCCGCTTGTACTGAAGTCGGCATTGTGCCTTTTGTATTAAATTCGGATGAAATTTATGTGTTTCATCGTCAATAAGAAGGTCCAAGGTATACAGTAAACCTGAAGTGAAGCATCGGAATCTAAAACTGGACACACAATTGAGGTTCAAATCATAGAAAGATAGAGTGTCAGTCCTCTTGTACTTAAGTCGGTATTGTGCCTTTTGAATTTACTTCCGATGCAATTTCTGTGTTTCATCGTTAATAAGAATGTCCAAGGGATACACTAAACCTGATGTGAAGCATCTGAATCTAAAACTGGACACACAGGAGCGGTTCAAATCATAGAAAGTTAGAGTGTCAGTCCTCTTGTACTTAAGTCGGCATTGTGCCTTTTGTATTAAATTCGGATGTAATTTCTGTGTTTCATCGTCAATAAGAAGGTCCAAGGTATGCAGCTAACCTGAAGTAAAGCATCGGAATCTAAAACTGAACTCTTAGGGAAGGTGCAAATCGTAGAAAGGTAGAGTGTCAGACCTCTTGTGCTTATGTCTTCATTGTGCTTTTGTATTAAATTCGGATGAAATTTCTGTGTTTCATCGTCAATAAGAAGGTCCAAGGGATACAGTAAGCCTTAAGTGGAGCATCGGAAACTAAAACTGGACTCACAGGAGAGGTTCAAATCATAGAAAGTAAGACTGTCAGTCCTCTTGTACGAAAGTCGGCATTGTGCCTCTTGTATTAAATTCGGATGCAATTTCTGTGTCTCATCGTCAATAAGAAGGTCAAAGGTATACAGTAAACCTTAGGTGAAGCATCAGAATCTAAAACTGGACTCACAGGAGGGGTTCAAATCATAGAAAGTGAGAGTGTCCGTCCTCTTGTACTTAAGTCGGCATTGTGCCTTTTGAATTTAATTCCGATGCAATTTCTTTGCATCATCGTGAAGAAGTTGGTCCAAGGGTTACAGTAAACCTGAAGTGAAGCATCGGAATCTAAAACTGGACTCACAGGAGAGGTTCACATCATAAAAAGTTAGAGTGTCTGTCCGCTTGTACTGAAGTCGGCATTGTGCCTTTTGTATTAAATTCGGATGAAATTTATGTGTTTCATCGTCAATAAGAAGGTCCAAGGTATACAGTAAACCTGAAGTGAAGCATCGGAATCTAAAACTGGACACACAATTGAGGTTCAAATCATAGAAAGATAGAGTGTCGGTCCTCTTGTACTTAAGTCGGTATTGTGCCTTTTGAATTTACTTCCGATGCAATTTCTGTGTTTCATCGTTAATAAGAATGTCCAAGGGATACACTAAACCTGATGTGAAGCATCTGAATCTAAAACTGGACACACAGGAGAGGTTCAAATCATAGAAAGTTAGAGTGTCAGTCCTCTTGTACTTAAGTCGGCATTGTGCCTTTTGTATTAAATTCGGATGTAATTTCTGTGTTTCATCGTCAATAAGAAGGTCCAAGGTATGCAGCTAACCTGAAGTAAAGCATCGGAATCTAAAACTGAACTCTTAGGGAAGGTGCAAATCGTAGAAAGGTAGAGTGTCAGACCTCTTGTGCTTATGTCTTCATTGTGCTTTTGTATTAAATTCGGATGAAATTTCTGTGTTTCATCGTCAATAAGAAGGTCCAAGGGATACAGTAAGCCTTGAGTGGAGCATCGGAAACTAAAACTGGACTCACAGGAGAGGTTCAAATCATAGAAAGTAAGACTGTCAGTCCTCTTGTACGAAAGTCGGCATTGTGCCTCTTGTATTAAATTCGGATGCAATTTCTGTGTCTCATCGTCAATAAGAAGGTCAAAGGTATACAGTAAACCTTAGGTGAATTATCAGAATCTAAAACTGGACTCACAGGAGGGGTTCAAATCATAGAAAGTGAGAGTGTCCGTCCTCTTGTACTTAAGTCGGCATTGTGCCTTTTGAATTTAATTCCGATGCAATTTCTTTGCATCATCGTGAAGAAGTTGGTCCAAGGGTTACAGTAAACCTGAAGTGAAGCATCGGAATCTAAAACTGGACTCACAGGAGAGGTTCAAATCACAGAAAGTTAGAGTGTCACTCCGCTTGTACTTAAATCGGCATTGTGCCTTTTGTATTAAATTCGGATGCAATTACTGTGTTTCATCGTCAATAAGGAGGTCCAAGGGATACAGTAAACCTGAAGTGAAGCATCGGAAACTAAAACTCGACTCACAGGAGAGGTTCAAATCATAGAAAGTGAGAGTGTCAGTCCTCTTGTACGTAAGTCGGCATTGTGCGTCTTGTATTAAATTCGGATGCAATTTCTGTGTTTCATCGTCAATAAGAAGGTCTGAGGGATACAGTAAACCCGATGTGAAGCACGCAATTTAAGACTGGACTCTCAGGAGACGTTCAAATCATAGAAAGTTAGAGTGTCTGTCCTCTTGTACATAAGTCGGCATTGTGCCTTTTGCATTAAATTCGGATGCAATTTCTGCGTTTCATCGTCAATAAGATGGTCCTGGGGATACAGTAAGCCTGAAGTGAAGCATCGGAATCTAAATGTGGACTCACTGGAGAGGTTCAAATCATAGAAAGTGAGAGTGTCAGTCCTCTTGTACTTAAGTCGGCATTGTGCCTTTTGAATTCAATTCCGATGCAATTTCTGTGTTTCAACGTCAATAAGAAGGTCCAAGGTATACAGAAAAACCTTAAGTGAAGCATCGGAATCTAAAACTGGACTCAGAGGAGAGGTTCAAAACATAGATAGTTAGAGTGTCAGTCCTATTGTACTTAAGTCGGCATTGTGTCTTTTATATTAAATTCGGATGCAATTTTTGTGTTTCATCGTCAATAAGAATGTCCAAGGTATACAGCTAACCTGAAGTAAAGCATTGGAATTAAAAACTGGACTCTTAGGAAAGGTGCAAATAATAGAAAGTTAGAGTGTCAGTCCTCTTGTACTTATGTCGGCATAGTGCTTTTGTATTAAATTCGGATGTAATTTCTGTGTTTCATCGTCAATAAGAAGGTCCAAGGGATACAGTAAACCTTAAGTGAAGCATCGGAACCTAAAACTGGACTCACAGGAGAGGTTGAAATCATAGAAAGTGAGACTGTCAGTCCTCTTGTACTTAAGTCGGCATTGTGCCTTTTGAATTTTATTCCGATGCAATATCTGTGTTTCATCGTCAATAAGAATGTCCAAGGGATACAGTAAACCTGAAGTGAAGCATCGGAAACTAAAACTGGACTCACAGGGGAGGTTCAAATCGTAGAAAGTGAGAGTCTCAGTCCTCTTGTACGTAAGTCGGCATTGGGACTTTTGTATTAAATTCGGATGCAATGTCTGTGTTTCATCGTCAATAAGAAGGTCCAAGGTATACAGTAAACCTGAAGTGAAGCATCGGAAACTAAAACTAGACTCGCCGGAGAGGTTCAAATCATAGAAAGGTAGAGTGTCCGTCCTCTTGTATTTAAGTCGGCATTGTGCCTTTTGATTTAAATTCGGATGCATTTTCTGTGTTTCATGGTCAATAAGAAGGTCCGAGGGATACAGTAAACCTGAAGTGAAGCATCGGAATCTAAAACTGGACTCACAGGAGAGGTTCAAATCAAAGAAAGTTAGAGGGTCAGTCCTCTTGTACTTAAGTCGGCATTGTGCCTTTTGAATTTAATTCCGATGCAATTTCTGTAATTCACCGTCAACAAGAATGTCCAAGGGATGCAGTAAACCTGATGTTAAGCATCTGAATCTAAAATTGGACTCACAGGAGAGGTTCAAATCATAGAAAGTTAGAGTGTAAGTCCTCTTGTACTTAGGTCGGCATTGTGCCTTTTGTATTAAATTCGGATGCAATTTCTGTGTTTCATCGTCAATAAGACGGTCCGAGGTATACAGCAAACCTGAAGTGAAGCATCGGAATCTAAAACTATACTCACAGTCGAGGTTCAAATCATAGAAAGTTAGAGTGTCAGTCTTCTTGTACTTAAATCGGCATTGTGCTTTTTGAACTTAATTTCGATGCAATTTCTGTGTTTCATCGTCAATAAGAAGGTCCAAGGGATACAGTGAACCTGAAGTGAAGCATCGGAATCTAAAACTGGACTCACAGGAGAAGTTGAAATCATAGAAAGTTAGAGTGTCAGACCTCTTGTACTTAGGTCGGCATTATGCCTTTTGTATTAAATTCGGATGCTATTTCTGTCTTTCATCGTCAATAACAAGGTCCAAGTTATACAGTAAACCTGAAGTGAAGCATCGAAATCTAAAACTGGACTCACAGAAGAGGCTCAAATCATAGAAAGTTAGAGTGCCAGTCCTCTTGTACTTAAGTCAGCATTGTGCATTTGAATTTAATTCCGATGCAATTTTTGTGTTTCATCGTTAACAAGAAGGTCCAAGATATACAGTAAACCTGAAATGAAGCATTGGAATTTAAACTGGACCCACAGGAGAGGTTCAAATCATAGAAAGTGAGAGTGTCCGTCCTCTTGTACTTAAGACGGCATTGTGCAGTTTCATTTGAATTCGGATGCATTTTCTGTGTTTCATCGTCAATAAGAAGGTCCAAAGTATACAGGAAACCTGAAGTGAAGCATCGGAATCTAAAACTGGACTCAGAGGAGAGGTTCAAAGCATAGAAAGTTAGGGTGTCAGTCCTCTTGTACTTAAGTCGGCATTGTGCCTTTTATATTAAATTCGGATGCAATTTCTGCGTTTCATCGTCAATAAGAAGGTCCAAGGGATACAGTAAACCTGAATTGAACATCGGAATCTAAAACTGGACTCACAGGAGAGGTTCAAATGATAGAAAGTTAGAGCGTCTGTCCACTTGTACTTAAGTCGGCATTGTGCCTTTTGTATTAAATTCGGATGCAATTTTTGTGTTTCATCGTCAATAAGTAGGTCCAAGCTATTCAGCTAACCTGAAGTGAAGCATCGGAATGTAAAACTGGACCCTTAGGAATGGTGCAAATCATAGAAAGTTAGAGTGTCAGTCCTCCTGTACTTATGTCGGCATTGTGCTTTTGTATTAAATTCGGATGAAATTTCTGTGTTTCATCGTCTATAAGATTGTCCAAGGTATACAGTAAACCTGAAGTGAAGCATCGGAATCTAAAACTGGACTCACAGGAGAGGTTCAAATCAAAGAAAGTTAGAGTGTCAGTCCTCTTCTACATAAATCGGCATTGTGCCTTTTGTATTAAATTCGGATGCAATTTCTGTGTTTCACCGTCAATAAGAAGGTCCAAGGGATACAGTAAGTCTTAAGTGGAGCATCGGAAACTAAAACTGGACTCACAGGAGAGGTTCAAATCATAGAAAGTGCGACTGTCAGTCCTCTTGTACGAAAGTCGGCATTGTGCCTCTTGTATTAAATTCGGATGAAATTTCTGTGTTTCATCGTCTATAAGATGGTCCAAGGGATACAGTAAACCTGAGTGAAGCATCGGAATCTAAAACTGGACTCACAGGAGAGGTTTAAATCAAAGAAAGTTAGAGTGTCAGTCCTCTTCTACATAAATCGGCATTGTGCCTTTTGTATTAAATTCGGATGCAATATCTGTGTTTCATCGTCAATAAGAAGGTCCTAGGGATACAGTAAACCTGAAATGAAGCATTGGAATTTAAACTGGACCCACAGGAGAGGTTCAAATCATAGAAAGTGAGAGTGTCCGTCCTCTTGTACTTAAGACGGCATTGTGCAGTTTCATTTGAATTCGGATGCATTTTCTGTGTTTCATCGTCAATAAGAAGGTCCAAAGTATACAGGAAACCTGAAGTGAAGCATCGGAATCTAAAACTGGACTCAGAGGAGAGGTTCAAAGCATAGAAAGTTAGGGTGTCAGTCCTCTTGTACTTAAGTCGGCATTGTGCCTTTTTTATTAAATCCGGATGCAATTTTTATGTTTCATCGTCAGTAAGAAGGTCCAAGGTATACAGTGAACCAGAAGTGAAGCATCGGGATGTAAAGCTGGACACACAGGTGAGGTTCAAATCATAGAAAGTTAGAGTGTCAGTCCTCTTGTACTTAAGTCGGCATTGTGCCTTTTGAATTTAATTTCGATGCAATATCTGTGTTTCATCGTCAATAAGAATGTCCAAGGGATACAGTAAACCTGAAGTGAAGCATCGGAAACTAAAACTGGACTCACAGGGGAGGTTCAAATCGTAGAAAGTGAGAGTCTCAGTCCTCTTGTACGTAAGTCGGCATTGGGACTTTTGTATTAAATTCGGATGCAATGTCTGTGTTTCATCGTCAATAAGAAGGTCCAAGGTATACAGTAAAACTGAAGTGAAGCATCGGAATCTAAAACTAGACTCGCCGGAGAGGTTCAAATCATAGAAAGGTAGAGTGTCCGTCCTCTTGTACTTAAGTCGGCATTGTGCCTTTTGATTTGAATTCGGATGCATTTTCTGTGTTTCATGGTCAATAAGAAGGTCCAAGGGATACAGTAAACCTGAAGTGAAGCATCGGAATCTAAAACTGGACTCACAGGAGAGGTTCAAATCATAGAAAGTTAGAGTGTAAGTCCTCTTGTACGTAGGTCGGCATTGTGCCTTTTGTATTAAATTCGGATGCAAATTCTGTGTTTCATCGTCAATAAGACGGTCCGAGGTATACAGCAAACCTGAAGTGAAGCATCGGAATCTAAAACTATACTCACAGTCGAGGTTCAAATCATAGAAAGTTAGAGTGTCAGTCTTCTTGTACTTAAATCGGCATTGTGCTTTTTGAACTTAATTTCGATGCAATTTCTGTGTTTCATCGTCAATAAGAAGGTCCAAGGGATACAGTGAACCTGAAGTGAAGCATCGGAATCTAAAACTGGACTCACAGGAGAAGTTGAAATCATAGAAATTTAGAGTGTCAGTCCTCTTGTACTTAGGTCGGCATTATGCCTTTTGTATTAAATTCGGATGCTATTTTTGTGTTTCATCGTTAACAAGAAGGTCCAAGATATACAGTAAACCTGAAATGAAGCATTGGAATTTAAACTGGACCCACAGGAGAGGTTCAAATCATAGAAAGTGAGAGTGTCCGTCCTCTTGTACTTAAGACGGCATTGTGCAGTTTCATTTGAATTCGGATGCATTTTCTGTGTTTCGTCGTCAATAAGAAGGTCCAAGGTATACAGGAAACCTGAAGAGAAGCATCGGAATCTAAAACTGGACTCAGAGGAGAGGTTCAAAGCATAGAAAGTTAGGGTGTCAGTCCTCTTGTACTTAAGTCGGCATTGTGCCTTTTATATTAAATTCGGATGCAATTTCTGTGTTTCATCGTCAATAAGAAGGTCCAAGGGATACAGTAAACCTGAATTGAACATCGGAATCTAAAACTGGACTCACAGGAGAGGTTCAAATGATAGAAAGTTAGAGCGTCTGTCCACTTGTACTTAAGTCGGCATTGTGCCTTTTGAATTAAAATCGGATGCAATTTTTGTGTTTCATCGTCAATAAGTAGGTCCAAGCTATTCAGCTAACCTGAAGTGAAACATCGGAATGTAAAACTGGACCCTTAGGAATGGTGCAAATCACAGAAAGTTAGAGTGTCAGTCCTCCTGTACTTAAGTCGGCATTGTGCCTTTTGAATTTAATTCCGATGCAATTACTGTGCTTCATCGTCAAGAAGATGGTCCAAGGGTTACACTAAACCTGAAGTGAAGCATCGGAATCTAAAACTGGACTCACAGGAGAGGTTCAAATCAAAGAATGTTAGAGTGTCAGTCCTCTTCTACATAAATCGGCATTGTGCCTTTTGTATTAAAAATCGGATGCAATTTCTGTGTTTCATCGTCAATAAGAAGGTCCTAGGGATACAGTAAACCTGAAGTGAAACATCGGAATCCAAACCTGGACTCACACGAGAGGTTCAAATCAAAGAAAGTTAGAGTGTCAGTCCTCTTGTACTTAAGTCGGCATTGTGCCTTTTGTATTAAATTCGGATGTAATTTCTGTGTTTCATCGTCAATAAGAAGGTCCAAGGTATGCAGCTAACCTGAAGTAAAGCATCGGAATCTAAAACTGAACTCTTAGGAAAGGTGCAAATCGTAGAAAGGTAGAGTGTCAGTCCTCTTGTGCTTATGTCTTCATTGTGCTTTTGTATTAAATTCGGATGAAATTTCTGTGTTTCATCGTCAATAAGAAGGTCCAAGGGATACAGTAAGCCTTAAGTGGAGCATCGGAAACTAAAACTGGACTCACAGGAGAGGTTCAAATCATAGAAAGTGCGACTGTCAGTCCTCTTGTACGAAAGTCGGCATTGTGCCTCTTGTATTAAATTCGGATGCAATTTCTGTGTCTCATCGTCAATAAGAAGGTCAAAGGTATACAGTAAACCTTAGGTGAAGCATCAGAATCTAAAACTGGACTCACAGGAGAGGTTCAAATCAAAGAAAGTTGGAGTGTCAGTCCTCTTGTACATAAGTCGGCATTGTGGCTTTTGCATTAAATTCGGATGCAATTTCTGCGTTTCATCGTCAATAAGAAGGTCCTGGGGATACAATAAGCCTGAAGTGAAGCATCGGAATCTAAAACTGGACTCACAGGAGAGGTTCAAATCATAGAAAGTTAGAGTGTCAGTCCTCTTGTACTTAAGTCGGCATTGTGCCTTTTGAATTCAATTCCGATGCAATTTCTGTGCTTCATCGTGAAGAAGATGGTCCAAGGGTTACAGTAAAGCTGTAGTGAAGCATCGGAATCAGAAACTGGACTCACTGGAGAGGTTAAAATCATAGAAAGTTAGAGTGTCAGTCCGCTTGTACTTATGTCGGCATTGTGCCTTTTGTATTAAATTCGGATGCAATTTTTGTGTTTCATCGTCAATGAGAAGGTCCAAGGTATACAGTAAACCTGAAGTGAAGCATCGGAATCTAAAACTGAACACACAGGTGAGGTTCAAATCACAGAAAGTTAGAGTGTCAGTCCTCTTGTACTTAAGTCGGAATTGTGCCTTTTGAATTGAATTCCGATGCAATTTCTGTAATTCATCGTCAATAAGAATGTCCAAGGGATACAGTAAACCTGAAGTGAAGCATCGGAATCTAAAACTGGACTCACAGGAGAGGTTCAAATCATAGACAGTTAGCGTGCCAGTCCTCTTGTACTTAAGTCGGCATTGTGCTTTTTGAATTTAATTCGGATGCAATTTCTGTGTTTCATCGTTAACAAGAAGGTACAAGGGATACACTAAACCTGATGTGAAGCATCGGAATCTAAAACTGGACTCACAGGAGAGGTTCAAATCATAGAAAGTTAGTGTGTCAGTCCTGCTGTACTTAAGTCGGCATTGTGCCCTTTGTATTAAATTCGGATGCAATTTCTGTGTTTTATCGTCAATAAGAAGGTTCAAAGTATACAGTAAACCTCAAGTGAAGCATCGGAATCTAAAACTGGACTCACATGAGAGGTTCAAATCGTAGAAAGTTAGAGTGTCAGTCCTCTTGTACGTAAGTCGGCATTGTGCCTCTTGTATTAAATTCGGATGCAATTTCTGTGCTTCATCGTCAATAAGAAGGTCTCAGGGATACAGTAAACCTGATGTGAAGCACGGAATTTAAGACTGGACTCTCAGGAGACGTTCAAATCATAGAAAGTTAGAGTGTCTGTCCTCTTGTACTTCATTCGGCATTGGGCCTTTTGTATTAAATTCCGATGCAACTTCTGTGTTTCATCGTCAATAGGAAGGTCCAAGATATGCAGTAAACATGAAGTGAAGCATCGGAATCTAAATCTGGACTCACTGGAGACGTTCAAATCATAGAAAGTGAGAGTGTCCGTCCTTTTTATACTTAAGTCGGCATTGTGCCTTTTGATTTGAATTCGGATGCATTTTCTGTGTTTCATCGTCAATAAGAGGGTCCAAGGGATACAGTAAACCTGAAGTGAAGCATCGGAATCTAAAACTGGACTCACAGGAGAGGTTCAAATCAAAGAAAGTAAGAGTGTCAGTCCGCTTGTTCTTATGTCGGCATTGTGCCTTTTGTTTTAAATTCGGATGCAATTTTTGTGTTTCATCGTCAATGAGAAGGACCAGGGGATACAGTAAACCTGAAGTGAAGCATCGGAATCTAAAACTGGACACACAGGTGAGGTTCAAATCACAGAAAGTTAGAGTGTCAGTCCTCTTGTACTTAAGTCGGCATTGTGCCTTTTGAATTGAATTCCGATGCAATTTCTGTAATTCATCGTCAATAAGAATGTCCAAGGGATACAGTAAACCTGAAGTGAAGCATCGGAATCTAAAACTGGACTCACAGGAGAGGTTCAAATCATAGAAATTTAGCGTGCCAGTCCTCTTGTACTTAAGTCGGCATTGTGCTTTTGAATTAATTCGGATGCAATTTCTGTGTTTCATCGGTAACAAGAAGGTACAAGGGATACACTAAACCTGATGTGAAGCATCGGAATCTAAAACTGGACTCACAGGAGAGGTTCAAATCATAGAAATTTAGAGTGTCAGTCCTGCTGTACTTAAGTCGGCATTGTGCCCTTTGTATTAAATTCGGATGCAATTTCTGTGTTTTATCGTCAATAAGAAGGTCCAAAGTATACAGTAAACCTGAAGTGAAGCATCGGAATCTAAAACTGGACTCACTTGAGAGGTTCATATCCTAGAAAGTTAGAGTGTCAGTCCTCATTTTCTTAAGATGGCATTGTGCCTTTTGTATTAAATTTGGATGCAATTTCTGTGTTTCATCGTCAATAAGAAGGTCCAAGGGATACAGTAAAACTGAAGTGAAGCGTCGGAATTTAAAACTGGACTCACAGGAGAGGTTCAAATCATAGAAAGTTAGAGTGTCAGTCCTGCTGTACTCAAGTTGGCATTGTGCCTTTTGTATTAAATTCGGATGCAATTTCTGTGTTTTATAGTGAATAAGAAGGTCCAAAGTATACAGTAAACCTGAAGTGAAGCATCGGAATCTAAAACTGGACTCACATGAGAGGTTCAAATCATAGAAAGTTAGAGTTTCAGTCCTCATTTACTTAAGACGGCATTGTGCCTTTTGTATTAAATTTGGATGCAATTTCTGTGTTTGATAGTCAATAAGAAGGTCCAAGGGATACAGTAAACCTGAAGTGAAGCATCGGAATTTAAAACTGGACTCACAGGAGAGGTTCAAATCATAGAAAGTTAGAGTGTCAGTCCCCTACTACTTAAGTCGGCATTGTGCCTTTGGTATTAAATTCGGATGCAATTTCTGTCTTTCATCGTCAATAAGAAGGTCCTAGGGATACAGTAAACCTGACGTGGAACATCGGAATCTAAAACTGGACTCACAGGAGAGGTTTAAACCATAGAAAGTGAGAGTTTCAGTCCTCCTGTACTTATGTCGGCATTGTGCCTTTTGTATTAAATTCGGATGCAATTTCTGTGTTCCAACGTCAATAAGAAGGTCCAAGGTATACAGGAAACCTGAAATGAAGCATTGGAATCTAAAACTGGACTCTTAGGAAAGTTGCAAATCATAGAAAGTTAGAGTGTCAGTCCTCTTGTACTTAAGTCGGCATTGTGCTTTTAAAATTAATTCGGATGCAATTTCTGTGTTTCATCGGTAACAAGAAGGTACAAGGGATACACTAAACCTGAAGTGAAGCATCGGAATCTAAAACTGGACTCACAGGAGAGGTTCAAATCATAGAAAGTTAGAGTGTCAGTCCTGCTGTACTTAAGTCGGCATTGTGCCCTTTGTATTAAATTCGGATGCAATTTCTGTGTTTTATCGTCAATAAGAAGGTCCAAAGTATACAGTAAACCTGAAGTGAAGCATCGGAATCTAAAACTGGACTCACATGAGAGGTTCATATCCTAGAAAGTTAGAGTGTCAGTCCTCATTTTCTTAAGACGGCATTGTGCCTTTTGTATTAAATTTGGATGCAATTTCTGTGTTTCATCGTCAATAAGAAGGTCCAAGGGATACAGTAAAACTGAAGTGAAGCGTCGGAATTTAAAACTGGACTCACAGGAGAGGTTCAAATCATAGAAAGTTAGAGTGTCAGTCCTCTTGTACTTAATTCGGAATTGTGCCTTTTGTATTAAATTCGGATGCAATTTTTGTGTTTCATCGTCAATAAGAAGGTCCAAGGTGTACACTAAACCTGAAGTAAGGCATCGGAATCTAAAACTGGACACACGGGTGAGGTTCAAATCATAGAAAGATAGAGTGTCAGTCCTCTTGTACTGAAGTCGGCATTGTGCCTTTTGAATTGAATTCCGATGCAATTTCTGTAATTCATCGTCAATAAGAATGTCCAAGGGATACAGTAAACCTGAAATGAAGCATCGGAATCTAAAACTGGACTCACAGGAGTGGTTCAAATCATAGAAAGTTAGCGTGCCAGTACTCTTGTACTTAAGTCGGCATTGTGCTTTTTGAATTTAATTCGGATGTAATTTCTGTGTTTCATCGTTAACAAGAAGGTGCAAGGGATACACTACACCTGATGTGACGCATCGGAATCTAAAACTGGACTCACAGGAGAGGTTCAAATCATAGAAAGTTAGAGTGTCAGTCCTGCTGTACTCAAGTTGGCATTGTGCCTTTTGTATTACATTCGGATGCAATTTCTGTGTTTTATAGTCAATAAGAAGGTCCAAAGTATACAGTAAACCTGAAGTGAAGCATCGGAATCTAAAACTGGACTCACATGAGAGGTTCAAATCACAGAAAGTTAGAGTTTCAGTCCTCATTTACTTAAGACGGCATTGTGCCTTTTGTATTAAATTTGGATGCAATTTCTGTGTTTCATCGTCAATAAGAAGGTCCAAGGGATACAGTAAACCTGAAGTGAAGCATCGGAATTTAAAACTGGACTCACAGGAGAGGTTCAAATCATAGAAAGTTAGAGTGTCAGTCCCCTACTACTTAAGTCGGCATTGTGCCTTTGGTATTAAATTCGGATGCAATTTCTGTCTTTCATCGTCAATAAGAAGGTCCTAGGGATACAGTAAACCTGACGTGGAACATCGGAATCTAAAACTGGACTCACAGGAGAGGTTTAAATCATAGAAAGTGAGAGTTTCAGTCCTCCTGTACTTATGTCGGCATTGTGCCTTTTGTATTAAATTCGGATGCAATTTCTGTGTTCCAACGTCAATAAGAAGGTCCAAGGTATACAGGAAACATGAAGTGAAGCATCGGAATCTAAAACTGGACTCAGATTACAGGTTCAAAAACATAGAAAGTTAGAGTGTCAGTCCTCTTGTACTTAAGTCGGCATTGTGTCTTTTTTATTAAATTCGGATGCAATTTTTGTGTTTCATCGTCAATAATAAGGTCCAAGGTATACAGCTAACCTGAAGTAAAGCATCGGATTCTAAAACTGGACTCTTAGGAAAGGTGCAAATATAGAAAGTTAGAGCGTCAGTCCCCTACTACTTAAGTCGGCATTGTGCCTTTGGTATTAAATTCGGATGCAATTTCTGTCTTTCATCGTCAATAAGAAGGTCCTAGGGATACAGTAAACCTGACGTGGAACATCGGAATCTAAAACTGGACTCACAGGAGAGGTTTAAATCATAGGAAGTGAGAGTTTCAGTCCTCCTGTACTTATGTCGGCATTGTGCCTTTTGTATTAAATTCGGATGCAATTTCTGTGTTCCAACGTCAATAAGAAGGTCCAAGGTATACAGGAAACCTGAAATGAAGCATTGGAATCTAAAACTGGACTCTTAGGAAAGTTGCAAATCATAGAAAGTTAGAGTGTCAGTCCTCTTGTACTTATTTCGGCATTGTGTTTTTTTGTATTAAATTCGGATGCAATTTCTGTGTCTCATCGGCAATAAGAAGGTCCAAGGTATACAGTAAACCTGAAGTGAAGCATCGGAATCTAAAACTGGACTCACAGGAGAGGTTCAAATCATAGAAAGTGAGAGTGTCAGTCCTCTTGTACGTTAGTCGGCATTGTGCCTCTTGTATTAAATTTGGATGCAATATCTGTGTTTTATCGTCAATATGAAGGTCCAAGGTATACAGGAAACATGAAGTGAAGCATCGGAATCTAAAACTGGACTCACAGAGAGGTTCAAATCATAGAAAGTTAGAGTGTCAGTCCTCCAGTACTTAATTCGGCATTGTGCCTTTTGTATTAAATTCGGATGCAATTTCTGTGTCTCATCGTCAATAAGAAGGTCCAAGGTCTACAGTAAACCTGAAGTGAAGCATCGGAATCTAAAACTGGACTCACAGTAGGGGTTCAAATCATAGGAAGTGAGTGTGTCCGTCCTCTTGTACTTAAGACGGCATTGTGCCTTTTGATTTGATTTCGGATGCAATTTCTGTGTTTCATCGTCAATAAGGTGGTCCCAGGTATACAGGAAACCTGAAGTGAAGCATCGGATTCTAAAACTGGACTCAGATTAGAGGTTCAAAACATAGAAAGTTAGAGTGTCAGTCCTCTTGTTCTTAAGTCGGCATTGTGTCTTTTATATTAAATTCTGATGCAATATTTGTGTTTCATCGTCAATAAGAAGGTCCAAGGTATACAGCTAACCTGAAGTAAAGCATCGGATTCTAAAACTGGACTCTTAGGAAAGGTGCAAATAATAGAAAGTTAGAGTATCAGTCCTCTTGTACTTATGTCGGCATTGTGCTTTTGTATTAAATTCGGATGAAATTTATGTGTTTCATAGTCAGTAAGAAGGTCCAAGGTATACAGTGAACCTGAAGTGAAGCATCGGGATGTAAAACTGGACACACAGGTGAGGTTCAAATCATGGAAAGTTAGAGTGTCAGTCCTCTTGTACGTAAGTCGGCATTGTGCCTCTTGTATTAAATTCGGATGCAATTTCTGTGTTTCATCGTCAATAACAAGGTCTAAGGGATACAGTAAACCTGTAGTGAAGCACGGAATTTAAAACTGGACTCACAGGAGAGGTTCAAATCATAGAAAGTTAGAGTGTTAGTCCTCTTGTACTTGAGTCGGCATTATGCCTTTTGTATTAAATTCGGATGCAATTTCTGTGTTTCATCATCAATAAGAAGGTCCAAGGTATACTGTAAACCTGAAGTGAAGCTTCGGAATCTAAAATGGGACTCTCAGGAGACGTTCAAATCATAGAAAGTTAGAGTGTCAGTCCACTTGTACTTCATTCGGCATTGGGACTTTTGTATTAAATTCGGATGCAATGTCTGTGTTTCATCGTCAATAAGAAGGTCCAAGGTATATAGTAAACCTGAAGTGAAGCATCGGAATCTAAAACTGGACTCACGTGAGAGGTTCAAATCATAGAAAGAGAGAGTGTCCGTCCTCTTGTACTTAAGTCGGCATTATGCCTTTTGATTTGAATTCGGATGCATTTTCTGTGTTTCATCGTCAACAAGAAGGTCCTGGGGATACAGTAAACCTGAAGTGGAGCATCGGAATCTAAAACTGGACTCGCAGGAGTGGTTCAAATCATAGAAAGTTAGAGTGTCAGTCCTCTTGTACTTAAGTCGGCATTGTGCCTTTTGAATTTAATTCCGATGCAATTTCTGTGCTTCATCGTCAAGAAGATGGTCCAAGGGATACAGTAAACCTGATGGGAAGCATCTGAATCTAAAATTGGACTCACAGGAGAGGTTCAAATCATAGAAAGTTAGAGTGTAAGTCCTCTTGTACTTTGGTCAGCATTGTGCCTTTTGTATTAAATTCGGATGCAATTTCTGTGTTTCATCGTCAATACGACGGTCCAAGGTATACAGCAAACCTGAAG
Source organism: Schistocerca americana (assembly GCF_021461395.2). NCBI lineage: Eukaryota > Metazoa > Arthropoda > Insecta > Orthoptera > Acrididae > Schistocerca > Schistocerca americana. The sequence goes on from NC_060122.1 coordinate 58,447,242, forward strand.
TGAAGCATCGGAATCTAAAACTATATTGACAGGAGAGGTTCAAATCATAGAAAGTTAGAGTGTCAGTCTTCTTGTACTTAAGTCCGCATTGTGCCTTTTGAATTTAATTCCGATGCAATTTCTGTGTTTCATCGTCAATAAGAAGGTCCAAGGGATACAGTGAATCTGAAGTGAAGCATCGGAATCTAAAACTGGATTCACAGGAGAGGTTCAAATCATAGAAATTTAGAGTGTCAGTCCTCTTGTACTTAGGTCGGCATTATGCCTTTTGTACTAAATTCAGATGCTATTTCTGTCTTTCATCGTCAATAAGAAGGTCCAAGGTATACAGTAAACCTGAAGTGAAGCATCGAAATCTAAAACTGGACTCACAGGAGAGGCTCAAATCATAGAAAGTTAGAGTGTCAGTCCTCTTGTACTTAGTCGGCATTGTGCCTTTTGAATTTAATTCCGATGCAATTTCTGTGTTTCATCGTCAATAAGAAGGTCCAAGGGATACACTAAACCTGATGTGAAGCATCGGAAACTAAAACTGGACTCACAGGAGGGGTTCAAATCATAGAAAGTGAGAGTGTCAGTCCTCTTGTACGTTAGTCGGCATTGCGCCTCTTGTATTAAATTTGGATGCAATTTCTGTGTTTTATCGTCAATAAGAATGTCCAAGGTATACAGGAAACCTGAAGTGAAGCATCGGAATCTAAAACTGGATTCACAGGAGAGGTACAAATCATAGAATGTTAGAGTGTCAGTCCTCTTGTACTTAATTCGGCATTGTGCCTTTTGTATTAAATTCGGATGCAATTTCTGTGTCTCATCGTCAATAAGAAGCTCCAAGGTATACAGTAAACCTGAAGTGAAGCATAGGAATCTAAAACTGGGCTCACAGTAGAGGTTCAAATCATAGAAAGTGAGAGTGTCCGTCCTCTTGTACTTAAGACGGCATTGTGCATTTTCATTTGAATTCGGATGCATTTTCTGTGTTTCATCGTCAATAAGAAAGTCCAAAATATCCAGGAAACCTGAAGTGAAGCATCGGAATCTAAATCTGGACTCAGAGGAGAGGTTCAAAACATAGAAAGTGAGAGTGTCAGTCCTCTTGTACTTAAGTCGGCATTGTGCCTTTTATATTAAATTTGGATGCAAAATCTGTGTTTTATCGTCAATAAGAAGGTCCAAGGTATACAGGAAACATGAAGTGAAGCATCGGAATCTAAAACTGGACTCAGATTACAGGTTCAAAACATAGAAAGTTAGAGTGTCAGTCCTCTTGTACTTAAGTCGGCATTGTGTCTTTTTTATTAAATTCGGATGCAATTTTTGTGTTTCATCGTCAATAATAAGGTCCAAGGTATACAGCTAACCTGAAGTAAAGCATCGGATTCTAAAACTGGACTCTTAGGAAAGGTGCAAATAATAGAAAGTTAGAGCGTCAGTCCCCTACTACTTAAGTCGGCATTGTGCCTTTGGTATTAAGTTCGGATGCAATTTCTGTCTTTCATCGTCAATAAGGAGGTCCTAGGGATACAGTAAACCTGACGTGGAACATCGGAATCTAAAACTGGACTCACAGGAGAGGTTTAAATCATAGGAAGTGAGAGTTTCAGTCCTCCTGTACTTATGTCGGCATTGTGCCTTTTGTATTAAATTCGGATGCAATTTCTGTGTTCCAACGTCAATAAGAAGGTCCAAGGTATACAGGAAACCTGAAATGAAGCATTGGAATCTAAAACTGGACTCTTAGGAAAGTTGCAAATCATAGAAAGTTAGAGTGTCAGTCCTCTTGTACTTATTTCGGCATTGTGTTTTTTGTATTAAATTCGGATGCAATTTCTGTGTCTCATCGGCAATAAGAAGGTCCAAGGTATACAGTAAACCTGAAGTGAAGCATCGGAATCTAAAACTGGACTCACAGGAGAGGTTCAAATCATAGAAAGTGAGAGTGTCAGTCCTCTTGTACGTTAGTCGGCATTGTGCCTCTTGTATTAAATTTGGATGCAATATCTGTGTTTTATCGTCAATATGAAGGTCCAAGGTATACAGGAAACATGAAGTGAAGCATCGGAATCTAAAACTGGACTCACAGGAGAGGTTCAAATCATAGAAAGTTAGAGTGTCAGTCCTCCAGTACTTAATTCGGCATTGTGCCTTTTGTATTAAGTTCGGATGCAATTTCTGTGTCTCATCGTCAATAAGAAGGTCCAAGGTCTACAGTAAACCTGAAGTGAAGCATCGGAATCTAAAACTGGACTCACAGTAGAGGTTCAAATCATAGGAAGTGAGTGTGTCCGTCCTCTTGTACTTAAGACGGCATTGTGCCTTTTGATTTGATTTCGGATGCAATTTCTGTGTTTCATCGTCAATAAGGTGGTCCCAGGTATACAGGAAACCTGAAGTGAAGCATCGGAATCTAAAACTGGACTCAGATTAGAGGTTCAAAACATAGAAAGTTAGAGTGTCAGTCCTCTTGTTCTTAAGTCGGCATTGTGTCTTTTATATTAAATTCTGATGCAATATTTGTGTTTCATCGTCAATAAGAAGGTCCAAGGTATACAGCTAACCTGAAGTAAAGCATCGGATTCTAAAACTGGACTCTTAGGAAAGGTGCAAATAATAGAAAGTTAGAGTGTCAGTCCTCTTGTACTTATGTCGGCATTGTGCTTTTGTATTAAATTCGGATGAAATTTATGTGTTTCATAGTCAGTAAGAAGGTCCAAGGTATACAGTGAACCTGAAGTGAAGCATCGGGATGTAAAACTGGACACACAGGTGAGGTTCAAATCATGGAAAGTTAGAGTGTCAGTCCTCTTGTACGTAAGTCGGCATTGTGCCTCTTGTATTAAATTCGGATGCAATTTCTGTGTTTCATCGTCAATAACAAGGTCTAAGGGATACAGTAAACCTGTAGTGAAGCACGGAATTTAAAACTGGACTCACAGGAGAGGTTCAAATCATAGAAAGTTAGAGTGTTAGTCCTCTTGTACTTAAGTCGGCATTATGCCTTTTGTATTAAATTCGGATGCAATTTCTGTGTTTCATCATCAATAAGAAGGTCCAAGGTATACTGTAAACCTGAAGTGAAGCTTCGGAATCTAAAATGGGACTCTCAGGAGACGTTCAAATCATAGAAAGTTAGAGTGTCAGTCCACTTGTACTTCATTCGGCATTGGGACTTTTGTATTAAATTCGGATGCAATGTCTGTGTTTCATCGTCAATAAGAAGGTCCAAGGCATATAGTAAACCTGAAGTGAAGCATCGGAATCTAAAACTGGACTCACGTGAGAGGTTCAAATCATAGAAAGAGAGAGTGTCCGTCCTCTTGTACTTAAGTCGGCATTATGCCTTTTGATTTGAATTCGGATGCATTTTCTGTGTTTCATCGTCAATAAGAAGGTCCTGGGGATACAGTAAACCTGAAGTGGAGCATCGGAATCTAAAACTGGACTCACAGGAGTGGTTCAAATCATAGAAAGTTAGAGTGTCAGTCCTCTTGTACTTAAGTCGGCATTGTGCCTTTTGAATTTAATTCCGATGCAATTTCTGTGCTTCATCGTCAAGAAGATGGTCCAAGGGTTACAGTAAAGCCAAAGTGAAGCATCGGAATCTAAAACTGGACTCACCGGAGAGGTTAAAATCATAGAAAGTTAGAGTGTCAGTCCGCTTGTACTTAAGTCGGCATTGTGCCTTTTGTACTAAATTCGGATGAAATTTTTGTGTTTCATCGTCAATAAGAAGGTCCAAGGTAAACAGTAAACCTGAAGTGTAGCATCGGAATCTAAAACTGGACACACAGGTGCGGCTCAAATCATATAATGTTAGAGTGTCAGTCCTCTTGTACTTAAGTCGGCATTGTGCCTTTTGAATTTTATTCCGATGCAATTTCTGTAATTCATCGTCAATAAGAATGTCCAAGGGATACAGTAAACCTGATGGGAAGCATCTGAATCTAAAATTGGACTCACAGGAGAGGTTCAAATCATAGAAAGTTAGAGTGTAAGTCCTCTTGTACTTTGGTCGGCATTGTGCCTTTTGTATTAAATTCGGATGCAATTTCTGTGTTTCATCGTCAATACGACGGTCCAAGGTATACAGCAAACCTGAAGTGAAGCATCGGAATCTAAAACTATATTGACAGGAGAGGTTCAAATCATAGAAAGTTAGAGTGTCAGTCTTCTTGTACTTAAGTCCGCATTGTGCCTTTTGAATTTAATTCCGATGCAATTTCTGTGTTTCATCGTCAATAAGAAGGTCCAAGGGATACAGTGAACCTGAAGTGAAGAATCGGAATCTAAAACTGGATTCACAGGAGAGGTTCAAATCATAGAAATTTAGAGTGTCAGTCCTCTTGTACTTAGGTCGGCATTATGCCTTTTGTATTAAATTCAGATGCTATTTCTGTCTTTCATCGTCAATAAGAAGGTCCAAGGTATACAGTAAACCTGAAGTGAAGCATTGAAATCTAAAACTGGACTCACAGGAGAGGCTCAAATCATAGAAAGTTAGAGTGCCAGTCCTCTTGTACTTAAGTCAGCATTGTGCCTTTTGAATTTGATTCCGATGCAATTTCTGTGTTTCATCGTTAACAAGAAGGTCCAAGATATACAGTAAACCTGAAATGAAGCATTGGAATCTAAAACTGGACCCACAGGAGAGGTTCAAATCATAGAAAGTTAGAGTGTCAGTCCTCTTGTACTTAGTCGGCATTGTGCCTTTTGAATTTAATTCCGATGCAATTTCTGTGTTTCATCGTCAATAAGAAGGTCCAAGGGATACACTAAACCTGATGTGAAGCATCGGAAACTAAAACTGGACTCACAGGAGGGGTTCAAATCATAGAAAGTGAGAGTGTCAGTCCTCTTGTACGTTAGTCGGCATTGCGCCTCTTGTATTAAATTTGGATGCAATTTCTGTGTTTTATCGTCAATAAGAATGTCCAAGGTATACAGGAAACCTGAAGTGAAGCATCGGAATCTAAAACTGGATTCACAGGAGAGGTACAAATCATAGAATGTTAGAGTGTCAGTCCTCTTGTACTTAATTCGGCATTGTGACTTTTGTATTAAATTCGGATGCAATTTCTGTGTCTCATCGTCAATAAGAAGCTCCAAGGTATACAGTAAACCTGAAGTGAAGCATAGGAATCTAAAACTGGGCTCACAGTAGAGGTTCAAATCATAGAAAGTGAGAGTGTCCGTCCTCTTGTACTTAAGACGGCATTGTGCATTTTCATTTGAATTTGGATGCATTTTCTGTGTTTCATCGTCAATAAGAAAGTCCAAAATATCCAGGAAACCTGAAGTGAAGCATCGGAATCTAAATCTGGACTCAGAGGAGAGGTTCAAAACATAGAAAGTGAGAGTGTCAGTCCTCTTGTACTTAAGTCGGCATTGTGCCTTTTATATTAAATTCGGATGCAATATCTGTGTTTCATCGTCAATAAGAAGGTCCAAGGGATACAGTAAACCTGAATTGAACATCGGAATCTAAAACTGGACTCACAGGAGAGGTTCAAATGATAGAAAGTTAGAGCGTCTGTCCACTTGTACTTAAGTCGTCATTGTGCCTTTTGTATTAAATTCGGATGCAATTTTTGTGTTTCATCGTCAATAAGAAGGTCCAAGCTATTCAGCTAACCTGAAGTGAAGCATCGCAATCTAAAAGTGGACCCTTAGGAAAGGTTCAAATCATAGAAAGTTAGAGTGTCAGTCCTCCTGTACTTATGTCGGCATTGTGCATTTGTATTAAATTCGGATGAAATTTCTGTGTTTCATCGTCAATAAGATGGTCCAAGGTATACAGTAAACCTGAAGTGAAGCATCGGAATCTAAAACTGGACTCACGGGAGAGGTTCAAATCAAAGAAAGTTAGAGTGTCAGACCTCTTGTACATAAATTGGCATTGTGCCTTTTGTATTAAATTCGGATGCAATATCTGTGTTTCATCGTCAATAAGAAGGTCCTAGGGATACATTAAGCCTGAAGTGAAGCATCGGAATCTAAAACTGGACTCACAGGAGAGGTTCAAATCATAGAAAGTTAGAGTGTCAGTCCTCTTGTACTTAAGTAGGCATTGTGCCTTTTGAATTTAATTCCGATGCAATTTCTGTGCTTCATCGTGAAGAAGATGGTCCAAGGGTTACAGTAAAGCTGTAGTGAAGCATCGGAATCTGAAACTGGACTCACTGGAGAGGTTAAATTCATAGAAAGTTAGAGTGTCAGTCCGCTTGTACTTATGTCGGCATTGTGCCTTTTGTATTAAATTCGGATGCAATTTTTGTGTTTCATCGTCAATAAGATGGTCCAAGGTATACAGTAAACCTGAAGTGAAGCATCGGAATCTAAAACTGGACACACAGGTGAGGTTCAAATCATAGAAAATTAGAGTGTCAGTCTTCTTGTACTTAAGTCGGCATTGTGCCTTTTGAATTGAATTCCGATGTAATTTCTGTAATTCATCGTCAATAAGAATGTCCAAGGGATACAGTAAACCTGAAGTGAAGCATCGGAATCTAAAACTCGACTCACAGGAGAGGTTCAAATCATAGAAAGTTAGCGTGCCAGTCCTCTTGTACTTAAGTCGGCATTGTGCTTTTTGAATTTAATTCGGATGCAATTTCTGTGTTTCATCGTTAACAAGAAGGTACAAGGGATCCACTAAACCTGATGTGAAGCATCGGAATCTAAAACTTAACTCACAGGAGAGGTTCAAATCACAGAAAGTTAGAGTGTCAGTCCTGCTGTACTTAAGTCGGCATTGTGCCTTTTGTATTAAATTCGAATGCAATTTCTGTGTTTTATCGTCAATAAGAAGGTCCAAAGTATACAGTAAACCTGAAGTGAAGCATCGGAATCTAAAACTGGACTCACATGAGAGGTTCAAATGATAGAAAGTTAGAGTGTCAGTCCTCATTTACTTAATTCGGAATTGTGCCTTTTGTATTAAATTCGGATGCAATTTTTGTGTTTCATCGTCAATAAGAAGGTCCAAGGTATACAGTAAACCTGAAGTGAAGCATCAGAATCTAAAACTGGACACAGAGGTGAGGTTCAAATCATAGAAAGATAGCGTGTCAGTCCTCTTGTACTGAAGTCGGCATTGTGCCTTTTGAATTGAATTCCGATGCAATTTCTGTAATTCATCGTCAATAAGAATGTCCAAGGGATACAGTAAACCTGAAGAGAAGCATCGGAATCTAAAACTGGACTCACAGGAGTGGTTCAAATCATAGAAATTTAGCGTGCCAGTCCTCTTGTACTTAAGCCGGCATTGTGCTTTTTGAATTTAATTCGGATGCAATTTCTGTGTTTCATCGTTAACAAGAAGGTACAAGGGATACACTAAACCTGATGTGAAGCATCGGAATCTAAAACTGGACTCACAGGAGAGGTTCAAATCATAGAAAGTTAGAGTTTCAGTCCTCATTTACTTAAGACGGCATTGTGCCTTTTGTATGAAATTTGGATGCAATTACTGTGTTCCATCGTCAATAAGAAGGTCCAAGGGATACAGTAAACGTGAAGTGAAGCATCGGAATTTAAAACTGGACTCACAGGAGAGGTTCAAATCATAGAAAGTTACAGTGTCAGTCCTCTTGTACTTCATTCGGAATTGTGCCCTTTGAATTTAATTCCGATGCATTTTCTGTGCCTCATCGTCATTAAGAAGGTCCAAGGGATACAGTACACCTGAAGTGTAGCATCGGAATCTAAAACTGGACTCACAGAAGAGGTTCAAATCATAGAAAGTTAGAGTGTCCGTCCTCTTGTACTTAAGTCGTCATAGTGCTTTTTCAAATTAATTCCGATGCAATTTCTGTGTTTCATTGTCAATAAGAAGGTCTAAGATATACAGTAACCCTGAAGTGAAGCATCGGAATCTAAAACTGGACCCTTAGGAGTTGTTCAAATCGTAGTAAGTGAGAGTGTCAGTCCTCTTGAACTTAAGTCGGCATTGTGCCTTTGGTATTGAATTCGGATGCAATTTCTGCCTTTCATCGTCAATAAGAAGGTCTAAGGTATACAGGAAACCTGAAGCGAAGATTCAGAATCTCAAACTGGAGTCACAGGAGAGGTTCAAATCATAGAAAGTTAGAGTGTCAGTCCTCTTGTACTTAAGTCGGCATTGTGCTTTTGAATTTAATTCCGATGCAATTTCTGTGTTTCATTGTCAATAACAAATTCCAAGGAATACAGTAAACCTGAATTGAAGCATCGGAATCTAAAACTGGTCTCACAGGAGAGGTACAAATCATAGAACGTTAGAGTGTCAGGCCTCTTGTACTTAAGTCAGCATTGTGCCTTTTGAATTTCATTCCGATGCAATTTCTGTGTTTCATCGTCAATAAGAAGGTTCAAGGGATACACTAAACCTGAAGTGAAGCATCGGAATCTACAACTGGACTCACAGGAGAGGTTCAAATCATAGAAAGTTAGACTGTCAGTCCTTTTGTACTTAAGTCGGAATGGTGCCTTTTGTATTAAATTCGGATGCAATTTCTGTGTTTCATCGACATTAAGAAGGTCCAAGGGATTCAGTAAACCTGAAGTGAAGTATCAGAATCTAAAACTGGACTCACAGGAGAGGTTCAACTCATAGAAAGAGTGAGTGTCAGTCCTCTTGTACTTAAGTCGGCATTGTGCTTTTTGTATTAAATTAGGATGCAATTTCTGTGCTTCATCGTCAATAAGAAGGTCTAAGGTATACAGTAAACCTGAAGTGAAGCATCGGAATCTAATACTGGACTCACAGGAGATGTTTAAATCATAGAAATATAGAGTGTGAATCCTCTTGTACTTAAGTCAGCATTGTGCCTTTTGTATTAAATTCGGATGCAATTTCTGTGTTTCATCGTCAATAAGAAGGTCCAAGGGATACAGTTAACCTGAAGTGAAGCATCGGAATCTAAAACTGGACTCACAGGAGAGGTTCAAATCATAGAAAGTGAGAGTGTCAGTCCTATTGTACTTAAGTCGTCATTGTGCCTTTTTATTAAATTCGGATGCAATTTCTGTGCTTCATCGTCAATAAGAAGGTCCCAGGGATACAGTAAACCTGAAGTGAAGCATCGGAATCTAAAACTCGACTCACAGGAGAGGTTCAAATCATAGAAAGTTAGCGTGCCAGTCCTCTTGTACTTAAGTCGGCATTGTGCTTTTTGAATTTAATTCGGATGCAATTTCTGTGTTTCATCGTTAACAAGAAGGTACAAGGGATCCACTAAACCTGATGTGAAGCATCGGAATCTAAAACTGGACTCACAGGAGAGGTTCAAATCACAGAAAGTTAGAGTGTCAGTCCTGCTGTACTTAAGTCGGCATTGTGCCTTTTGTATTAAATTCGAATGCAATTTCTGTGTTTTATCGTCAATAAGAAGGTCCAAAGTATACAGTAAACCTGAAGTGAAGCATCGGAATCTAAAACTGGACTCACATGAGAGGTTCAAATGATAGAAAGTTAGAGTGTCAGTCCTCATTTACTTAATTCGGAATTGTGCCTTTTGTATTAAATTCGGATGCAATTTTTGTGTTTCATCGTCAATAAGAAGGTCCAAGGTATACAGTAAACCTGAAGTGAAGCATCAGAATCTAAAACTGGACACAGAGGTGAGGTTCAAATCATAGAAAGATAGCGTGTCAGTCCTCTTGTACTGAAGTCGGCATTGTGCCTTTTGAATTGAATTCCGATGCAATTTCTGTAATTCATCGTCAATAAGAATGTCCAAGGGATACAGTAAACCTGAAGAGAAGCATCGGAATCTAAAACTGGACTCACAGGAGTGGTTCAAATCATAGAAATTTAGCGTGCCAGTCCTCTTGTACTTAAGCCGGCATTGTGCTTTTTGAATTTAATTCGGATGCAATTTCTGTGTTTCATCGTTAACAAGAAGGTACAAGGGATACACTAAACCTGATGTGAAGCATCGGAATCTAAAACTGGACTCACAGGAGAGGTTCAAATCATAGAAAGTTAGAGTTTCAGTCCTCATTTACTTAAGACGGCATTGTGCCTTTTGTATGAAATTTGGATGCAATTACTGTGTTCCATCGTCAATAAGAAGGTCCAAGGGATACAGTAAACGTGAAGTGAAGCATCGGAATTTAAAACTGGACTCACAGGAGAGGTTCAAATCATAGAAAGTTACAGTGTCAGTCCTCTTGTACTTCATTCGGAATTGTGCCCTTTGAATTTAATTCCGATGCATTTTCTGTGCCTCATCGTCATTAAGAAGGTCCAAGGGATACAGTACACCTGAAGTGTAGCATCGGAATCTAAAACTGGACTCTCAGAAGAGGTTCAAATCATAGAAAGTTAGAGTGTCCGTCCTCTTGTACTTAAGTCGTCATAGTGCTTTTTCAAATTAATTCCGATGCAATTTCTGTGTTTCATTGTCAATAAGAAGGTCTAAGATATACAGTAACCCTGAAGTGAAGCATCGGAATCTAAAACTGGACCCTTAGGAGTTGTTCAAATCGTAGTAAGTGAGAGTGTCAGTCCTCTTGAACTTAAGTCGGCATTGTGCCTTTGGTATTGAATTCGGATGCAATTTCTGCCTTTCATCGTCAATAAGAAGGTCTAAGGTATACAGGAAACCTGAAGCGAAGATTCAGAATCTCAAACTGGAGTCACAGGAGAGGTTCAAATCATAGAAAGTTAGAGTGTCAGTCCTCTTGTACTTAAGTCGGCATTGTGCTTTTGAATTTAATTCCGATGCAATTTCTGTGTTTCATTGTCAATAACAAGGTCCAAGGAATACAGTAAACCTGAATTGAAGCATCGGAATCTAAAACTGGTCTCACAGGAGAGGTACAAATCATAGAACGTTAGAGTGTCAGGCCTCTTGTACTTAAGTCAGCATTGTGCCTTTTGAATTTCATTCCGATGCAATTTCTGTGTTTCATCGTCAATAAGAAGGTTCAAGGGATACACTAAACCTGAAGTGAAGCATCGGAATCTACAACTGGACTCACAGGAGAGGTTCAAATCATAGAAAGTTAGACTGTCAGTCCTTTTGTACTTAAGTCGGAATGGTGCCTTTTGTATTAAATTCGGATGCAATTTCTGTGTTTCATCGACATTAAGAAGGTCCAAGGGATTCAGTAAACCTGAAGTGAAGTATCAGAATCTAAAACTGGACTCACAGGAGAGGTTCAACTCATAGAAAGAGTGAGTGTCAGTCCTCTTGTACTTAAGTCGGCATTGTGCTTTTTGTATTAAATTAGGATGCAATTTCTGTGCTTCATCGTCAATAAGAAGGTCTAAGGTATACAGTAAACCTGAAGTGAAGCATCGGAATCTAATACTGGACTCACAGGAGATGTTTAAATCATAGAAATATAGAGTGTGAATCCTCTTGTACTTAAGTCAGCATTGTGCCTTTTGTATTAAATTCGGATGCAATTTCTGTGTTTCATCGTCAATAAGAAGGTCCAAGGGATACAGTTAACCTGAAGTGAAGCATCGGAATCTAAAACTGGACTCACAGGAGAGGTTCAAATCATAGAAAGTGAGAGTGTCAGTCCTATTGTACTTAAGTCGTCATTGTGCCTTTTTATTAAATTCGGATGCAATTTCTGTGCTTCATCGTCAATAAGAAGGACCAATTGATATAGCAAACCTCAAGTGAAGCATCGGAATCTAAAACTGGACTCACAGGAGAGGTTTAAACATAGAAAGTTAGACTGTCAGTCCTCTTGTACTTAAGTCAGCATTGTGCCTTTTGAATTTAATTCGGATGCAATTTTTGTGCTTCATCGTCAATAAGAAGGTCCCAGGGATACAGCAAACATGAAGTGTAGCATCGGAATTTAAAACTGGACTCAAAGAAGAGGTTTAAATCATAGAAAGTAGGAGTTTCCGTCCTCTTGTGCTTAAGTCGGCATTGTGGTTTTTGAATTTAATTCCGATGCGATTTCTGTGTTTCATCGTCACTAAGAAGCTCCAAGATATACAGTAAACCTGATGTGAAGCATCGAAATCTAAAACTGGACCCACAGGAGTGGTTCAATTCATAGAAAGTTAGAGTGTCAGTCCTCTTGTACTTAACTCGGCATTGGGACTTTTGAATTTAATTTCGATGCAATTTCTATGCTTCATCGTCAATAAGAAGGTTCAAGGTACACAGTAAACCTGAAGTGAAGCCTCGGAATCTAAAACTGGGCTCACAGGAGAGGTTGAAATAATAGAAAATTAGAGTGTGAGTCCTCCTGTACTTAAGTCGGCATTGTGCCTTTTGTATTAAATTCGGATGCAATTTCTGTGCTTCATAGTCAATAAGAAGGACAAGGGATGTAGCAAACCTAAAGTGAAGCATCGGAATCTGTAACTGGACTCACAGGAGAGGTTTAAATCAAAGAATGTTAGAGTGTGAGTCCTCTTGTACTCAAGTCGGCATTGTGCCATTTGTATTAAATGCGGATGCAATTTCTGTGTTTCATCGTCAATAAGAAGGTCCAAGGTATATAGTAAACCTCACGTGAAGCATCGGAATGTAAAACTGGACTCATAGGAGAGGTTCAAATCATTGAAAGTTAGAGTGTCAGTCCTCTTGTACTTAAGTCGGCATTGTGCCTTTTATATTAAATTCGTATGCAATTTCTCTGTTTCATCGTCAATAACATGGTCCAAGGGATACAGTAAAGCTGAAGTGAAGCACCGAAATTTAAAACTGGACTCACTGGAGAGGTTCAAATCATAGAAAGTTAGAGTGTCAGTCCTCTTGTACTTAATTCGGAATTGTGACGTTTGAATGCAATTCCGATGCATTTTCTGTGCTTCATCGTCAATATGAAGGTCCATGGTATACAGTAAACCTGAAGTGTAGCATCGGAATCTAAAACTGGACTCACAGAAGATGTTCAAATCATAGAAAGTTAGAGTGTCCGTCCTCTTGTACTTAAGTCGGCATTGTGCTTTTTTAATTTAATTCCGATGCAATTTCTGTGTTTCTTCGTCAACAAGAAGGTCCAAGATACACAGTAAACCTGAAATGATGCATTGGAATCTAAAACTGGACCCACAGGAGAGGTTCAAATCATAGAAGGTTAGAGTGTCGTCCACTTGTACTTAACTCGGCATTGTGCATTTGAATTTAAATCCGCTGCAATTTCTGTGTTTCATCGTCAACAAGAAGGTCCAAGGGATACACTAAACTGATGTGAAGCATCGGAATCTAAAACTGGACTCACAGGAGAGGTTCAAATCATAGAAAGTGAGAGCGTCAGTCCTCTTGTACTTAAGTCGGCATTGTGCCTATTGTATTAAATTCGGATGCCGTTTCTGTGATTCATCGTCAATAAGAGGGTCCAAGGTATACAGGAAACCTGAAGTGAAGCATCGGAATCTAAAACTGGAGCCACAAGAGATGTTTAATCATAGAAATATAGAGTATGAGTCCTCTTGCACTTAAGTCGGCATTGTGCCATTTGTATTAAATTAAAATGCAATTTCTGTGTTTCATCGTCAATAAGAAGGTCCAAGGGATGCAGTTAACCTGAAGTGAAGCATCGGAATCTAAAACTGGACTCCCAGGAGAGGTTCAAATCATAGAAAGTGAGAGTGTCAGTCCAATTGTACTTAAGTCGTCATTGTGCCTTTTCTTATTAAATTCGGGTGCAATTTCTGTGCTTCATCGTCAATAAGAAGGTCCAAGGTATACAGTAAGCCAGAAGTGAAGCATCGGAATCTAAAACTGGACTCACGGGAGAGGTTCAAATCATAGAAACTTAGAGTGTGAGTCCTCTTGAACTTAAGTCGGCATTGTGCCTTTTGTATTAAATTCGGATGCAATTTCTGTGCTTCATCGTCAATAAGAGGGTACAAGGTATACAGTAAGCCAGAAGTGAAGCATCGGAATCTAAAAGTGGACTCACAGAAGATGTTCAAATCATAGAAAGTTAGAGTGTGAGTCCTCTTGTAATTAAGTCGGCATTGTGCCAATTGTATTAAATGAGGACGCAATTTCTGTGTTTCATCGAAAATAAGAAGGTCCAAAGTATACAGTAAGCCAGAAGTGAAGCATCGGAATCTAAAACTGGACTCACAGAAGATGTTCAAATCATAGAAAGTTAGAGTGTCAGTCCTCTTGTACTTTAATTAGCATTGTACGTTTTGAATTTAATTTGGATGCAATTTCTGTTCTTCATCGTCAATAAGAAGGTCCCAGATATACAGAAAACCGGAAGTGAAGCATCGGAATCTAAAACTGCACTCACAGGAGAGGTTCAAATCATAGAAAATTAGAGTGTCAGTCCTGCTGTACTTAAGTCAGCATTGTGCCTTTTGTATTAAATTCGGATGCAATTTCTGTTTTTTATCGTCAATAAGAAGGTGTAAAGTCTACAGTAACGATGAAGTAAAGCATCAGAATCTAAAACTGGACTCACAGGGGAGGTTCAAATCATAGAAAGTTAGAGTGTCAGTCCTCTTGTACTTAAGTCGGCATAGTGCATTTTGAATTTAATTCCGATGCAATTTCTATGCTTCATCGTCAACAAGAAGGACCAAGGGATATAGCAAACCTGAAGTGAAGCATCGGAATCTAAAACTGGACTCACAGGAGAGGTTTAAATCATAGAAAGTTAGAGTGTGAGTCCTCTTGTATTTAAGTCGGCATTGTGCCATTTGTATTAAATTCGGATGCAATTTCTGTGTTTCATCGTCAATAAGAGGGTCCAAAGTATGCAGGAAATCTGAAGTGAAGCAACGGAATCTAAAACTGGACTCACAGGAGATGTTTAAATCATAGATATATAGAGTGTGAGTCCTCTTGTACTTATGTCGGCATTGTGCCTTTTGTATTAAATTAAAATGCAATTTCTGTGTTTCATCGTCAATAAGAAGGTCCAAGGGATACAGTAAACCTAAAGTGAAGCATCGGAATTTAAAACTGGACCCACAGGGGAGGTTCAAATCAAAGAAAGTTAGAGTGTCAGTCCTCTTGTACCCATGTCGGCATTTTGCCTTTTGAATTTAATTCCGATGCAGTTTCTGTGTTTCATCTTCAATAAGAAAGTCCAAGGTATACGGTAAAGCTGAAGTGAAGCATCGGAATCTGAAACTGGACTCACAGGAGAGGTTCAAATCATAGAAAGTTAGAGTGTCAGTCCTCTTGTACTTAAGTCGGCATTGTGCCTTTTGAATTTAATTCCGATGCAATATCTGTGCTTCATCGTCAAGAAGATGGTCCAAGGGTTACAGTAAACCTGAAGTGAAGCATCGGAATCTAAAACTGGACTCACAGGAGAGGTTAAAGTCATAGACAGTTAGAGTGTAAGTCCGCTTGTACTTAAGTCGGCATTGAGCCTTTTGTATTAAATTCGGATGCAATTTTTGTGTTTCATCGTCAATAAGAAGGTCCAAGGTATACAGTAAACCTGAAGTGAAGCATCGGAATGTAAACTGGACACACAGGTGAGGTTTAAATCACAAAAAGTTAGAGTGTCAGTCCTCTTGTACTTAAGTCGGCATTGTGCCTTTTGTATTAAATTCGGATGCAATTTCTTTGTTTTATCGTCAATAAGATGGTCCAAAGAATACAGTAAACCTGAAGTGAAGCATCGGAATGTAAAACTGGACTCGCAGGAGAGGTTCAAATCATAGAAAGTTAGAGTGTCAGTCCTCTTGTACTGAAGTCGGCATTGTGCCTTTTGAAATTAATTCCGATGCAATTTCTGTGTTTCATCGTCAATAACAAGGTCCAAGGGATACAGTAAACCTGAAGTGAAGCATCGGAATCTAAAACTGGACTCACAGGAAAGGTTCAAAACATAGAAAATTATAGTGTCAGTCCTCTTGTACTTAAGTCGGCATTGTGCCTTTTGTATTAAATTCGGATGCAATTTCTATGCTTCATCGTCAATAAGAAGGACCAAGGGATATACCATACCTGAAGTGAAGCATCGGAATCGAAAACTGGACTCACAGGAGAGGTTTAAATCATAGAAAGTTAGAGTGTGAGTCCTCTTGTACTTAAGTCGGCATTGTGCCATTGGAATTAAATACGGATGCAATTTCTGTGTTTCATCGTCAATAAGACGGTCCAAGGTATACAGTAAACCTCACGTGAAGCATCGGAATGTAAAACTGGACTCATAGGAGAGGTTCAAATCATAGAAAGTTACAGTGTTAGTCCTCTTGCACTTAAGTCAGCATTGTGACTTTTGAATTTAATTCGGATGCAATTTTTGTGCTTCATCGCCAATAAGAAGGTCCGAAGGGATACAGTAAACCGGAAGTGAAGCATCGGAATCTAAAACTGCACCCACAGGAGAGGTTCAAATCATAGAAAGATAGGGTGTCAGTCCTCTTGTACTTAAGTCGGCATTGTGCCTTTTGAATTTAATTGCGATGCAATTTCTGTGTTTCTTTGTCAACAAGAAGGTCCAAGATATACAGTAAACCTGAAATGAAGCATTGGAATCTAAAACTGGACCCACAGGAGTGGTTCAAATCATAGAAGGATAGAGTGTCGGTCCACTTGTATTTAACTCGGCATTGTGCTTTTCAATTTAAATCCGATGCAATTTCTGTGCTTCATCGTCAATAAGAAGATCCAAGGGATACTGTAAACCTGAAGTGAAGCATCGGAATCTAAAACTGGACTCACAGCAGCGGTTCAAATCATAGAAAGTTAGAGTGTCAGTATTCTTGTACTTAAGTCGGCTTTGTGCTTTTTGAATATAATTCGGATGCAATTTTTGTGCTTCATCGCCAATAAGAAGGTCCGAAGGGATACAGTAAACCGGAAGTGAAGCATCGGAATCTAAAACTGCACCCACAGGAGAGGTTCAAATCATAGAAAGATAGGGTGTCAGTCCTCTTGTACTTAAGTCGGCATTGTGCCTTTTGAATTTAATTGCGATGCAATTTCTGTGTTTCTTTGTCAACAAGAAGGTCCAAGATATACAGTAACCTGAAATGAAGCATTGGAATCTAAAACTGGACCCACAGGAGAGGTTCAAATCATAGAAGGATAGAGTGTCGGTCCACTTGTATTTAACTCGGCATTGTGCTTTTCAATTTAAATCCGATGCAATTTCTGTGCTTCATCGTCAATAAGAAGATCCAAGGGATACTGTAAACCTGAAGTGAAGCATCGGAATCTAAAACTGGACTCACAGCAGCGGTTCAAATCATAGAAAGTTAGAGTGTCAGTATTCTTGTACTTAAGTCGGCTTTGTGCCTTTTCAATTTCATTCCGATGCAATTTCTGTGTTTCATCGTCAACAAGAAGGACCAAGGGATACACTAAACTGATGTGAAGCATCGGAATCTAAAACTGGACTCACAGGAGAGGTTCAAATCATAGAAAGTGAGAGTGTCAGTCCTCTTGTACTTAAGTCGGCATTGAGCCTTTTGTATTAAATTCGGATGCAATTTTTGTGTTACATCGTCAATAAGAAGGTCCAAGGTATACAGTAAACCTGAAGTGAAGCATCGGAATCTAAAACTGGACACACAGGTGAGGTTTAAATCACAAAAAGTTAGAGTGTCAGTCCTCTTGTACTTAAGTCGGCATTGTGCCTTTTGTATTAAATTCGGATGCAATTTCTTTGTTTTATCGTCAATAAGATGGTCCAAAGTATACAGTAAACCTGAAGTGAAGCATCGGAATGTAAAACTGGAGTCACAGGAGAGGTTCAAATCATAGAAAGTTAGAGTGTCAGTCCTCTTGTACTTAAGTCGGCATTGTGCCTTTTGAAATTTATTCCGATGCAATTTCTGTGTTTCATCGTCAATAACAAGGTCCAAGGGATACAGTAAACCTGAAGTGAAGCATCGGAATCCATAACTGGACTCACAGGAAAGGTTCAAATCATAGAAAATTATAGTGTCAGTCCTCTTGTACTTAAGTCGGCATTGTGCCTTTTGTATTAAATTCGGATGCAATTTCTATGCTTCATCGTCAATAAGAAGGACCAAGGGATATACCAAACCTGAAGTGAAGCATCGGAATCGAAAACTGGACTCACAGGAGAGGTTTAAATCATAGAAAGTTAGAGTGTGAGTCCTCTTGTACTTAAGTCGCCATTGTGCCATTGGAATTAAATACGGATGCAATTTCTGTGTTTCATCGTCAATAAGAAGGTCCAAGGTATACAGTAAACCTCACGTGAAGCATCGGAATGTAAAACTGGACTCATAGGAGAGGTTCAAATCATAGAAAGTTACAGTGTTAGTCCTCTTGCACTTAAGTCAGCATTGTGACTTTTGAATTTAATTCGGATGCAATTTTTGTGCTTCATCGCCAATAAGAAGGTCCGAAGGGATACAGTAAACCGGAAGTGAAGCATCGGAATCTAAAACTGCACCCACAGGAGAGGTTCAAATCATAGAAAGATAGGGTGTCAGTCCTCTTGTACTTAAGTCGGCATTGTGCCTTTTGAATTTAATTGCGATGCAATTTCTGTGTTTCTTTGTCAACAAGAAGGTCCAAGATATAATATAAACCTGAAATGAAGCATTGGAATCTAAAACTGGACCCACAGGAGAGGTTCAAATCATAGAAGGATAGAGTGTCGGTCCACTTGTATTTAACTCGGCATTGTGCTTTTCAATTTAAATCCGATGCAATTTCTGTGCTTCATCGTGAATAAGAAGATCCAAGGGATGCTGTAAACCTGAAGTGAAGCATCGGAATCTAAAACTGGACTCACAGAAGCGGTTCAAATCATAGAAAGTGAGAGTGTCAGGCCTCTTGTACTTAAGTCGGCATTGTGCCTATTGTATTAAATTCGGATGCAATTTCTGTGTTTCATCGTCAATAAGAGGGTCCAAAGTATGCAGGAAATCTGAAGTGAAGCAACGGAATCTAAAACTGGACTCACAGGAGATGTTTAAATCATAGAAATATAGAGTGTGAGTCCTCTTGTACTTAAGTCGGCATTGTGCCTTTTGTATTAAATTAAAATGAAATTTCTGTGTTTCATCGTCAATAAGAAGGTCCAAGGTGTACCGTAAGCCAGAAGTGAAGCATCGGAATCTAAAAATGGACTCACAGGAGAGGTTCAAATCATAGAAACTTAGAGTGTGTGTCCTCTTGTACTTAAGTCGGCATTGTGCCTTTTGTATGATATTCGTATGCAATTTCTGTGCTTCATCGTCAATAAGAAGGTCCAAGGTACACAGTAAACCTGAAGTGAAGCATCGGAATCTAAATCTGGACTCACAGGAGAGGTTCAAATCATAGAAAGTTAGAGTGTCCGTCCTCTTGTACTTAAGTCAGAACTGTGCCTTTTGAATTTAATTCCGATGCAATTTCTGTGCTTCATCGTCAAGAACATGGTCCAAGGGTTACAGTAAAGCTGAAGTGAAGCATCGGAATCTAAAACTGGACTCACAGGAGAGGTTAAAATCATAGAAAGTTAGAGTGTCAGTCCGCTTGTACTTAAGTCGGCATTGAGACTTTTGTATTAAATTCAGAAGCAATTTTTGTGTTTCATCGTCAATAAGAAGGTCGAAGGTATACAGTAAACCTGAAGTGAAGCATCGGAATCTAAAACTGGACTCACAGGAGAGGTTGAAATCATAGAAAACTAGGGTGTCAGTCCTCTTGTACTTAAGTCGGCGTTGTGCCTTTTGTATTAAATTCGGATGCAATTTCTGTGTTTCATCGTCAATAAGAAGGTCCAAGGGATACTGTAAACCTGAAGTGAAGCATCTAAATCTAAAACTAGGCTCACAGGAGAGAATCAAGTCATAGAAAATTAGCGTGCCAGTCCTCTTGTACTTAAGTCGGCATTGTGCTTTTTGAATTTAACTGCGATGCAATTTCTGTGCTTCATCGTCAAGAAGATGGTCCAAGGGTTACAGTAAACCTGAAGTGAAGCATCGGAATCTAAAACTGGACTCACAGGAGTGTTGAAATCATAGAAAACTAGAGTGTCAGTCCTCTTGTACTTAAGACAGCATTGTGCCTTTTGTAATAAATTCGGATGCAATTTCTGTACTTCATCGTCAATAAGAAGGTCCAAGGGATACAGTAAACCTGAAGTAAAGCATCGGAATCTAAAACTGGACCCACAGGAGAGGTTCAAATCACAGAAAGTTAGAGTGTCAGTCCTCATGAACCTAATTCGGCATTTTGCCTTTTGAATTTAGTTCCGATGCAATTTCTGTGTTTCATCGTCAATAAGATGGTCCAAGGTATACAGTAAAGCTCAAGTGAAGCATCGGAATCTAAAACTGTACTCACAGGAGGGGTTCAAATCATAGAAAGTTAGAGTGTCAGTCCTCTTGTAATTTAGTCGGCATTGTGCCTTTTGAATTTAATTCCGATGCAATTTCTGTGTTTCGTCGTCAATAAGAAGGTCCAAGGGATACAGTACACCTGAAGTGCAGCATCGCAATCTAAAACTGGACCCACAGGAGAGGTTCAAATCAAAGAAATTTAAAGTGTGAGTCCTCTTGAACTTAAGTCGGCATTGTGCCTTTTGAATTTAATTCCGATTCAATTTCTGCGTTTCATCGTCAATAAGAAGGTCCAAGGTATACAGTATACCTGAAGTGAAGCATCGGAATCTAAAATGAACTCACAAGAGAGGTCCAAATCATAGAAAGTAAGAGGGTCAGTCCTCTTTTACTTAGGACAGCATTGTGCCTTTTGTATTAAATTCGGATGCAATTTCTGTACTTCATCGTCAATAAGAAGGTCCAAGGGATACAGTAAACCTGAAGTGAAGCATCGGAATCTAAAACTGGACCCACAGGAGAGGTTCAAATCATAGAAAGTTAGAGTGTCCGTCCTCTTGTACTTAAGTCTGCATTGTGATTTTTGAATTTAATTCCGATGCAATTTCTGTGTTTCTTCGTCAACAGGAAGGTCCAAGATATACAGTAAACCTGAAATGAAGCATTGGAATCTAAAACTGGACTCACAGGAGAGGTTCAAATCATAGAAGGTTAGAGTGTCGGTCCACTTGTACTTAACTCGGCATTGTGCATTTGAATTTAAATCCGATGCAATTTCTGTGCTTCATCGTCAGTAAGAAGGTCCAATGGATACTGTAAACCTGAAGTGAAGCATCGGAATCTAAAACTGGACTCACAGGAGAGGTTCAAATCATAGAAAGTGAGAGTGTCAGTCCTATTGTACTTAAGTCGTCATTGTGCCTTTTTTATTAAATTCGGGTGCAATTTCTGTTCTTCATCGTCAATAAGAAGGTCCAAGGTATACAGTAAGCCAGAAGTGAAGCATCGGAATCTAAAACTGGACTCACAGGTGAGGTTCAAATCATAGAAACTTAGAGTCTGAGTCCTCTTGTACATAAGTTCGGCATTGTGCTATTTGTATTAAATGCGGATGCAATTTCTGTGTTACATCGTCAATAAGAAGGTCGAAGGTATACAGTAAACCTCATGTGAAGCATCGGAATGTAAAACAGGACACATAGGAGAGATTCAAATCATAGAAAGTTAGTGTGTCAGAGTACTTGTACTTAACTCAGCGTAGTGCCTTTTGAATTTAATTCGGATGCAATATCTGTGTTTCATCGACATTAGGAAGGTCCAAGGGATACAGTAAACCTGAAGTGAAGCATCGGAATAAAAACTGGACTCACAGGAGAGGTTCAAATCATAGAATGTTAGAGTGTCCGTTCTCTTGTACTTAAGTCGGTATTGTGGTTTTTGTATTTAATTCTGATGCAATTTCTGTGTTTCCTCGTCAACAAGAGGGTCCAAGATATACAGTAAACCTGAAATTAAGCATTGGAAACTAAAACTGGACCCACACGAGAGGTTCAAATCATAGAAGGTTAGAGTGTCGGTCCTCTTGTACTTAACTCTGCATTGTGCATTTGAATTTAAATCCGATGCAATTTCTGTGCTTCATCGTCAATAAGAAGATCCAAGAGATACTGTAAACCAGAAGTGAAGCATCGAAATCTAAAACTGGACTCACAGGAGTTGTTTAAATCATAGAAATATAGAGTGTATGTCCCCTTGTACCTAAGTCGGCATTGTGCCTTTTGTATTAAATTATAATGCAATTTCTGTGTTTCATCGTCAATAAGAAGGTCCAATGGATACAGTTAACCTGAAGTGAAGCATCGGAATCTAAAACTGGACTCACAGGAGGGGTTCAAATCATAGAAAGTGAGAGTGTCAGTCCTATTGTACTTAAGTCGTTATTGTGCCTTTTTTATTAAATTCGGATGCAATTTCTGTGCTTCATCATCAATAAGAAGGTCCAAGGTATACAGTAAGCAAGAAGTGAAGCATCGGAATCTAAAACTGGACTCACAGGAGAGGTTCAAATCATAGAAACTTAGAGTGTGAGTCGACTTGTACTTAAGTCGGCATTGTGCTTTTTGTATTAAATTCGGATGCAATTTCTGTGCTTCACCGTCAATAAGAAGGACCCAGGGATATAGCAAACCTGAAGTGAAGCATCGGAATCTAAAACTGGACTCACAGGAGAGGTTCAAATGATAGAAAGTTAGAGTGTCAGTCCTCTTGTGCTTAAGTCGGCATTGTGCCTTTTGAATTTAATTCCGATGCAATTTCTGCGTTTCATCGTCAATAACAAGGTCCAAGGTATACAGTAAGTCTGAAGTGAAGCATCGGAATCTAAAACTGGACTCACAGGAGAGGTCCAAATCATAGAAAGTTAGAGTGTGAGTCCTCTTGTACTTAAGTTCGGCATTGTGCCATTTGTATTAAATGCGGATGCAATTTCTGTGTTACATCGTCAATAAGAAGGTCGAAGGTATACAGTAAACCTCACGTGAAGCATCGGAATGTAAAACAGGACTCATAGGAGAGGTTCAAATCATAGAAAAATTTAGAGTGTCAGTGTTCTTGTACTTAAGTCAGCATAGTGCCTTTTGAATTTAATTCGGATGCAATATCTGTGTTTCATCGACATTAAGAATTTCCAAGGGATACAGTAAACCTGAAGTGAAGCATCGGAATCAAAAACTGGACTCACAGGAGAGGTTCAAATCATAGAAAGTTAGAGTGTCCGTCCTCTTGTACTTAAGTCGGCATTGTGCTTTTTGAATTTAATTCCGATGTAATTTCTGTGTTTCCTCGTCAACAAGAGGGTCCAAGATATGCAGTAAACCTGAAATTAAGCATTGGAATCTAAAACTGGCCCCACGGGAGAGGTTCAAATCATAGAAGGTTAGAGTGTCGGTCCTCTTGTACTTAACTCGGCATTGAGCATTTGAATTTAAATCCGATGCAATTTCTGTGCTTCATCGTCAATAAGAAGATCCAAGGGATACTGTAAACCTGAAGTGAAGGATCGGAATCTAAAACTGGACTCACAGGAGAGGTTCAAATCATAGAAAAGTGAGAGTGTCAGTCCTCTTGTACTTAAGTCGGCATTGTGCCTATTGTATTAAATTCGGATGCAATTTCTGTGTTTCTTCGTCAATAAGAGAGTCCAAGATATACAGGAAACCTGAAGTGAAGCATCGGAATCTAAAACTGGACTCACAGGAGTGGTTCAAATCATAGAAAGTTAGACTGTCAGTTCTCTTGTACTTAAGTAGGCATGGCGCCTTTTTTATTAAATTCGGATTCAATTTCTGGGTTTCATCGACATTAAGAAGGTCTAAGGTATACAGTAAACATGAAGTGAAGCATCGGAATCTAAAACTATACTCACAGGAGTTGTTTAAATCATAGAAATATAGAGTGTGAGTCCCCTTGTACCTAAGTCGGCATTGTGCCTTTTGTATTAAATTTGGATGCAATTTCTGTGTTTCATCGTCAATAAGAAGGTCCAATGGATACAGTTAACCTGATGTGAAGCATCGGAATCTAAAACTGGACTCACAGGAGGGGTTCAATTCATAGAAAGTGAGAGTATCAGTCCTATTGTACTTAAGTCGTTATTGTGCCTTTTTTAATAAATTCGGATGCAATATCTGTGCTTCATCGTCAATAAGAAGGTCCAAGGTATGAAGTAAGCAAGAAGTGAAGCATCGGAATCTAAAACCGGACACACAGGAGAGGTTTAAGTCATAGAAACTTAGAGTGTGTGTCCTCTTGTACTTAAGTCGGCATTGTGCTCTTTGTATTAAATTCGGATGCAATTTCTGTGCTTCATCTTCAATAAGAAGGACCGAAGGATATGGCAAACCTGAAGTGATGCATCGGAATCTAAAACTGGACTCACAGGAGAGGTTTAAATCATAGAAAGTTAGAGTGTGAGTCCTCTTGTACTTAAGTCGGCATTGTGCCATTTGTATTAAATGCGGATGCAATTTCTGTGTTTCATCGTCAATAAGCAGGTCCAAGGTAAACAGTAAACCTGAAGTGAAGCATCGGAATCTAAAACTGGACTCACAGGAGAGGTTCAAATCATAGAAATTTAGAGTGTCCGTCCTCTTGTACTTAAGTCGGCATTGTGCCTTTTGAATTTAATTCCGATGCAATTTCTGTGCTTCATCGTCAAGAAGATGGTCTAAGGGTTACAGTAAACCTGAAGTGAAGCATCGGAATCTAAAACTGGACTCACAGGAGAGGTTAAAATCATAGATAGTTAGAGTGTATGTCTGCTTGTACTTAAGTCGGCATTGAGCCTTTTGTATTAAATTCGGATACAATTTCTCTGTTCATCGTCAATAAGAAGGTCCAAGGTATACAGTATACCTGAAGTGAAGCATCGGAATCTAAAACTGGACACACAGGCGAGGTTTAAATCATAAATAGTTAGAGTGTTAGGCCACTTGTACTTAAGTCGGCATTGTGCCTATTGTATTAAATTCGGATGCAATTTATGTGTTTCATCGTCAATAAGAAGGTCCAAGGGATACAGTTAACCTGAAGTGAAGCATCGGAATCTAAAACTGGACTCACAGGAGAGGTTCAAATCATAGTATGTGAGGGTGTAAGTCCTATTGTACTTAAGTCGGCATTGTGCCTTTTTTATCAAATTTGGGTGCAATTTCTGTGCTTCATCGTCAATAAGAAGGTCCAAGGTATACAGTAAGCCAGAAGTGAAGCATCGGAATCTAAAACTGGACTCACAGGAGAGGTTCAAATCATAGAAACTTAGAGTGTGAGTCCTCTTGTACTTAAGTCGGCATTGTGCCTTTTGTATTAAATTCGGATGCAATTTCTGTGCTTCATCGTCAATAAGAAGGACCAAGGGATATAGCAAACCTGAAGTGATGCATCGGAATCTAAAACTGGACTCACAGGAGAGTTTTAAATCTTAGAAAGTTAGAGTGTGAGTCCTCTTGTACTTAAGTTCGGCATTGTGCCATTTGTATTAAATGCGGATGCAATTTCTGTGTTACATCGTCAATATGAAGGTCGAAGTTATACAGTAAACCTCACGTGAAGCATCGGAATGTAAAACAGGACTCATAGGAGAGGTTCAAATCATAGAAAGTTAGAGTGTCAGTGTTCTTGTACTGAAGTGAGCATAGTGCCTTTTGAATTTAATTCGGATGCAATATCTGTGTTTCATCGACATTAAGAAGGTCCAATGGATACAGTAAACCTGAAGTGAAGCATCGGAATCAAAAACTGGACTCAAAGAGGAGGTTCAAATGATAGAATGTTAGAGTGTCCGTATCCTTGTACTTAAGTCGGCATTGTGCTGTTTGAATTTAATTCCGATGTAATTTAAGTGTTTCCTCGTCAACAAGAAGGTGCAAGTCATGCAGTAAACCTGAAATTAAGCATTGGAATCTAAAACTGGCCCCACGGGAGAGGTTCAAATCATAGAAGGTTAGAGTGTCAGTCCTCTTGTACTTAACTCGGCATTGTGCATTTGAATTTAAATCCGATGCAATTTCTGTGCTTCATCGTCAATAAGAGGGTACAAGATATACAGGAAACCTGAAGTGAAGCATCGGAATCTAAAACTGGACTCACAGGAGTGGTTCAAATCATAGAAAGTTAGACTGTCAGTTCTCTTGTACTTAAGTCGTTATGGTGCCTTTTGTATTAAATTCGGATACAATTTCTGTGTTTCATCGACATTAAGAAGGTCTAAGGTATACAGTAAACACGAAGTGAAGCATCGGAATCTAAAACTATACTCACAGGAGTTGTTTAAATCATAGAAATATAGAGTGTGAGTCCCCTTGTACCCAAGTCGGCATTGTGCCTTTTGTATTAACTTTGGATGCAATTTCTGTGTTTCATAGTCAATAAGAAGGTCCAATGGATACAGTGAACCTGAAGTGAAGCATCGGAATCTAAAACTGGACTCACAGGAGGGGTTAAAATCTTTGAAAGTGAGAGTGTCAGTCCTATTGTACTTTACTCGTTATTGTGCCTTTTTTTATTAAAGTCGGATGCAATTTCTGTGCTTCATCGTCAATAAGAAGGTCCAAGGTATACAGTAAGCAAGAAGTGAAGCATCGGAATCTAAAACTGGACTCACAGGACAGGTTCAAATCATAGAAACTTAGAGTGTGAGTCCTCTTGCACTTAAGTCGGCATTGTGCTTTTTGTATTAAATTCGGATGCAATTTCTGTGCTTCATCGTCAATAAGAAGGACCAAGGTATATAGCAAACCTGAAGTGAAGCATCGGAATCTAAAACTGGACTCACAGGAGAGGTTTAAATCATAGAAAGTTAGAGTGTGGGTCCTCTTGTACTTAAGTCGGCATTGTGTCATTTGTATTAAATGCGGATGCAATTTATGTGTTTCATCGTCAATAAGAAGGTCCAAGGTATACAGTAAATGTGAAGTGAAGCATCGGAATCTAAAACTGGACTCACAGGAGAGGTTCAAATCATAGAAAGTTAGAGTGTCAGTCCTCTTGTACTTAAGTCGGCATTGTGCCTTTTGAATTTAATTCCGATGCAATTTCTGTGCTTCATCGTCAATAAGAAGGACCAAGGGATATAGCAAACCTGAAGTGATGCATCGGAATCTAAAACTGGACTCACAGGAGAGGTTTAAATCATAGAAAGTTAGAGTGTGAGTCCTCTTGTACTTAAGTTCGGCATTGTGCCATTTGTATTAAATGCGGATGCAATTTCTGTGTTACATCATCAATATGAAGGTCGAAGTTATACAGTAAACCTCACGTGAAGCATCGGAATGTAAAACAGGACTCATAGGAGAGGTTCAAATCATAGAAAGTTAGAGTGTCAGTGTTCTTGTACTTAAGTGAGCATAGTGCCTTTTGAATTTAATTCGGATGCAATATCTGTGTTTCATCGACATTAAGAAGGTCCAATGGATACAGTAAACCTGAAGTGAAGCATCGGAATCAAAAACTGGACTCAAAGAGGAGGTTCAAATGATAGAATGTTAGAGTGTCCGTCCTCTTGTACTTAAGTCGGCATTGTGCTGTTTGAATTTAATTCCGATGTAATTTAAGTGTTTCCTCGTCAACAAGAAGGTCCAAGTCATGCAGTAAACCTGAAATTAAGCATTGGAATCTAAAACTGGCCCCACGGGAGAGGTTCAAATCATAGAAGGTTAGAGTGTCAGTCTTCTTGTACTTAACTCGGCATTGTGCATTTGAATTTAAATCCGATGCAATTTCTGTGCTTCATCGTCAATAAGAGGGTACAAGATATACAGGAAACCTGAAGTGAAGCATCGGAATCTAAAACTGGACTCACAGGAGTGGTTCAAATCATAGAAAGTTAGACTGTCAGTTCTCTTGTACTTAAGTCGTTATGGTGCCTTTTGTATTAAATTCGGATACAATTTCTGTGTTTCATCGACATTAAGAAGGTCTAAGGTATACAGTAAACACGAAGTGAAGCATCGGAATCTAAAACTATACTCACAGGAGTTGTTTAAATCATAGAAATATAGAGTGTGAGTCCCCTTGTACCTAAGTCGGCATTGTGCCTTTTGTATTACCTTTGGATGCAATTTCTGTGTTTCATCGTCAATAAGAAGGTCCAATGGATACAGTTAACCTGAAGTGAAGCATCGGAATCTAAAACTGGACTCACAGGAGGGGTTAAAATCTTTGAAAGTGAGAGTGTCAGTCCTATTGTACTTTAGTCGTTATTGTGCCTTTTTTATTAAAGTCGGATGCAATTTCTGTGCTTCATCGTCAATAAGAAGGTCCAAGGTATACAGTAAGCAAGAAGTGAAGCATCGGAATCTAAAACTGGACTCACAGGAGAGGTTCAAATCATAGAAACTTAGAGTGTGAGTCCTCTTGTACTTAAGTCGGCATTGTGCTTTTTGTATTAAATTCGGATGCAATTTCTGTGCTTCATCGTCAATAAGAAGGACCAAGGTATATAGCAAACCTGAAGTGAAGCATCGGAATCTAAAACTGGACTCACAGGAGAGGTTTAAATCATAGAAAGTTAGAGTGTGAGTCCTCTTGTACTTAAGTCGGCATTGTGTCATTTGTATTAAATGCGGATGCAATTTATGTGTTTCATCGTCAATAAGAAGGTCCAAGGTATACAGTAAATGTGAAGTGAAGCATCGGAATCTAAAACTGGACTCACAGGAGAGGTTCAAATCATAGAAAGTTAGAGTGTCAGTCCTCTTGTACATAAGTCGGCATTGTGTCTTTTGAATTTAATTCCGATGCAATTTCTGTGCTTCATCGTCAATAAGAAGGACCAAGGGATATAGCAAACCTGAAGTGATGCATCGGAATCTAAAACTGGACTCACAGGAGAGGTTTAAATCATAGAAAGTTAGAGTGTGAGTCCTCTTGTACTTAAGTCGGCATTGTGTCATTTGTATTAAATGCGGATGCAATTAATGTGTTTCATCGTCAATAAGAAGGTCCAAGGTATACAGTAAATGTGAAGTGAAGCATCGGAATCTAAAACTGGACTCACAGGAGAGGTTCAAATCATAGAAAGTTAGAGTGTCAGTCCTCTTGTACTTAAGTCGGTATTGTGTCTTTTGAATTTAATTCCGATGCAATTTCTGTGCTTCATCGTCAAGAAGATGGTCCAAGAGTTACAGTAAACCTGAAGTGAAGCATCGGAATCTAAAACTGGACTCACAGGAGAGGTTAAAATCATAGAAAGTTAGAGTGTCAGTCCTCTTGTACTTAAGTCGGCATTGTGCCTTTTGTATTAAATTCGGATGTAATTTCTCTGTTTCATCGTCAATAAGAAGGTCCTAGGGACAAATTAAACCTGAAGTGAAGCATCGGAATCTAAAACTG
Organism: Schistocerca americana; assembly: GCF_021461395.2. Taxonomy (NCBI): domain Eukaryota; kingdom Metazoa; phylum Arthropoda; class Insecta; order Orthoptera; family Acrididae; genus Schistocerca; species Schistocerca americana. Next base: position 58,476,316 of record NC_060122.1, read on the forward strand.
GACTCACAGGAGAGGTTAAAATCATAGATAATTAGATTGTCTGTCCTCTTGTACTTAAGTCGGCATTGTGCCTTTTGAGTTTAATTCCGATGCAATTACTGTGTTTCATCGTCAATAAGAAGGTCCAAGGGATACAGTACACCTGAAGTGAAGCATTGCAAACTAAAAAAGGAGTCACAGGAGAGGTTCAAATCATAAAAAAGTTAGAGTGTCAGTCCTCTTGTACTTAAGTCGGCATTGTGGATTTTGAATTTAATTCCGATGCATTTTCTGTGCTACATCGTCATTAAGAAGGTCCAAGGTACACAGTCAACCTGAAGTGATGCATCGTAATCTAAAACTTGACTCACAGGAGAGGTTCAAATCAAAGAAAGTTATAGTGTCAGTCCTCTTGTACTTAAGTCGGCATTGTGCCTTTTGACTTTAATTCGGATGCATTGCCTTTGTTTCATCGTCAATAAGAAGGTGCAAGGTATACAGTAAACCTGAAGTGAAGCATCGGAATCTAAAACTGGACTCACAGGAGATTTTCAAATCATAGAAAATTAGAGTGTCAGTCCTCTTATACTGATGTCGGCATTGTGCCTTTCGAATTTAATTCCGATGCAATTTCTGTACTTCATCGTCATTAATAATGTCCAAGGTATACAGCAAACCTGAAGTGAAGCATCGGAATCTAAAACTGGACTAACAGGAGAGGTTCAAATGATAGAAAGTTAGAGTGTCAGTCCTCTTGTACTTAAGTCGGCATTGTGCCTTTTATATTAAATTCGGATGCAATTTCTCTGTTTCATCGTCAATAAGAAGGTCCAAGGGACAAAGTAAACCTGAAGTGAATCATCGGAATCTAAAACTGGACTAACAGGAGAGGTTCAAATGATAGAAAGTTAGAGTGTCAGTCCTCTTGTACTTAAGTCTTCATTGTGCCTTTTGAATTTAATTCCGATGCAATTTATGTGCTTCATCGTCAATAAGAAGGTCCAAGGTACACAGTCAACCTGAAGTGATGCATCGTAATCTAAAACTTGACTCACAGGAGAGGTTCAAATCAAAGAAAGTTAGAGTGTTAATCCTCTTGTACTTAAGTCGGCATTGTGCCTTTTGAATTTAATTCCGATGCAATTTCTGCGTTTCATTGTCAATAAGAAGGTCCAAGGTATACAGTAAACCTGAAGTGAAGCATCGGAATCTAAAATGGACTCACAGGAGCGGTCCAAATCATAGAAAGTTAGAGGGTCAGTCCTCTTGTACTTAGGACAGCATTGCGCATTTAGTATTAAATTCGGATGCAATTTCTGTACTTCATCGTCAATAGGAAGGTCCAAGGGATTCAGTAAACCTGAAGTGAAGCATCGCAATCTAAAACTGGACTCACAGGAGAGGTTCAAATCATAGAAAGTTTGAGTGTCCGTCCTCTTGTACTTAAGTCGGCATTGTGCTTTTTGAATTTAATTCCGATGCAATTTCTGTGTTTCTTCGTCAACAAGAAGGTCCAAGATATACAGTAAACCTGAAATGAAGCATTGCAATCTGAAACTGGACCCACAGGAGAGGTTCAAATCATAGAAGGTTAGAGTGTCAGTCCACTTGTAATTAACTCCTCATTGTGCATTTGAATTTAAACCCGATGCAATTTCTGTGCTTCATCGTCAATAAGAAGATCCAAGGGGTACTGTAAATCTGAAGTGAAGCATCGGAATCTAAAACTGGACTCACAGGAGAGGTTCAAATCACAGAAAGTTAGAGTGTCAGTCCTCTTGAACTTAAGTCGGCATTGTGCCTTTTGAATTTCATTCCGATGCAATTTCTGTGTTTCATCGTCAATAAGAAGGTCCTAGGGATACACTAAACCTGATGTGAAGCATCGGAATCTAAAACTGGACTCACAGGAGAGGTTCAAATCATAGAAAGTGAGAGTGTCAGTCCTCTTGTACTTAAGTCGGCATTGTGCCTATTGTATTAAATTCTGATGCATTTTCTGTGTTTCATCGTCAATAAGAAGGTCCAAGGGAAACAGTTAACCTGAAGTGAAGCATCGGAATCTAAAACTGGACTCACAGGAGAGGTTCATATCATAGAAAGTGAGAGTGTCAGTCCTATTGTACTTAAGTCGTCATTGTACCTTTTTTATTAAATTCGGGTGCAATTTCTGTGCTTCATCGTCAATAAGAAGGTCCAAGGTATACAGTAAGCCAGAAGTGAAGCATCGGAATCTAAAACTGGACTCACAGGAGAGGTTCAAATCATAGAATGTTAGAGTGTCCGTCCTCTTGTACTTAAGTCGGCATTGTGCCTATTGTATTAAATTCGGATGCAATTTCGGTGTTTCCTCGTCAAGAAGAAGGTCCAAGATATACAGTAAACCTGAAATTAAGCATTGGAATCTAAAACTGGTCCCACAGGAGAGGTTCAAATCATAGAGGGTTAGAGTGTCGGTCCTCTTGTACTTAACTCAGCATTGTGCATTTGAATTTAAATCCGATGCAATTTCTGTGCTTCATCGTCAATAAGAAGATCCAAGGGATACTGTAAACCTGAAGTGAAGCATCGGAATCTAAAACTGGACTCACAGGTGAGGTTCAAATCATAGAAAGTGAGAGTGTCAGTCCTGTTGTACTTAAGTCGGCATTGTGCCTATTGTATTAAATTCGGATGCAATTTCTGTGTTTCATCGTCAATAAGAGGGTCCAAGATATACTGGAAACCTGAAGTGAAGCATCAGATACTAAAACTGGACTCACAGGAGTGGTTCAAATCATAGAAAGTTAGACTATCAGTTCTCTTGTACTTAAGTCGGCATGGTGAATTTTGTATTAAATTCGGATGCAATTTCTGTGTTTCATCGACATTAAGAAGGTCTAAGGTATACAGTAAACCTGAAGTGAAGCATCGGAATCTAAAACTATACTCACACGAGTTGTTTAAATCATAGAAATATAGAGTGTGAGTCCCCTTGTACCTAAGTCGGCATTGTGCCTTTTGTATTAAATTTGGATGCAAGTTTCTGTGTTTCATCGTCAATAAGAAGGTCCAATGGATACAGTTAACCTGAAGTGAAGCATCGGAATCTAAAACTGGACTCACATGAGGGGTTCAATTCATAGAAAGTGAGAGTGTCAGTCCTATTGTACTTAAGTCGTTATTGTGCCTTTTTTATTACATTCGGATGCAATATCTGTGCTTCATCGTCAATAAGAAGGTCCAAGGTATACAGTAAGCAAGAAGTGAGGCATCGGAATCCAAAACTGGACACACAGGAGAGGTTTAAGTCATAGAAACTTAGAGTGTGTGTCCTCTTGTACTTAAGTCGTCATTGTGCTTTTTGTATTAAATTCGGATGCAATTTCTGTGCTTCATCTTCAATAAGAAGGACCAAGGGATATAGCAAACCTGAAGTGAAGCATCGGAATCTAAAACTGGACTCACAGGAGAGGTTTAAATCATAGAAAGTTAGAGTGTGAGTCCTCTTGTACTTAAGTCGGCATTGTGCCATTTGTATTAAATGCGGATGCAATTTCTGTGTTTCATCGTCAATAAGAAGGTCCAAGGTATACAGTAAACCTGAAGTGAAGCATCGGAATCTAAAACTGGACTCACAGGAGAGGTTCAAATCATAGAAAGTTAGAGTGTCAGTACTCTTGTACTTAAGTCGGCATTGTGCCTTTTGAATTTAATTCCGATGCAATTTCTGTGCTTCATCGTCAAGAAGATGGTCTAAGGGTTACAGTAAACCTGAAGTGAAGCATCGGAATCTAAAACTGGACTCACAGGAGAGGTTAAAATCATAGATAGTTAGAGTGTCAGTCTGCTTGTACTTAAGTCGGCATTGAGCCTTTTGTATTAAATTCGGATGCAATTTCTCTGTTTCATCGTCAATAAGAAGGTCCAAGGTATACAGTATACCTGAAGTGAAGCATCGGAATCTAAAACTGGACACACAGGCGAGGTTTAAATCATAAATAGTTAGAGTGTCAGTCCACTTGTACTTAAGTCGGCATTGTGCCTTTTGTATTAAATTCGGATGCAATTTCTGTGTTTCATCGTCAATAAGAAGGTCCAAGGTATACAGGAAACCTCACGTGAAGCATTGGAATGTAAAACTGGACCCATAGGAGAGGTTCAAATCCTAGAAAGTTAGAGAGTCAGTCCTCTTGTACTTAAGTCGGCATTGTGCCTTTTGAATTTATTTCCGATGCAATTTCTGTGCTTCATCGTCAATAAGAAGGTCCGAGGTACACAGTAATCCTGAGGTGAAGCATCGGAATCTAAAACTGGACTCACAAGAGAGGTACAAATCATAGAAAGTTAGAGTGTCAGTCCTCTTGTACATAAGTCGGCATTGTGTCTTTTGAATTTAATTCCGATGCAATTTCTGTGCTTCATCGTCAATAAGAAGGACCAAGGGATATAGCAAACCTGAAGTGATGCATCGGAATCTAAAACTGGACTCACAGGAGAGGTTTAAATCATAGAAAGTTAGAGTGTGAGTCCTCTCGTACTTAAGTCGGCATTGTGTCATTTGTATTAAATGCGGATGCAATTAATGTGTTTCATCGTCAATAAGAAGGTCCAAGGTATACAGTAAATGTGAAGTGAAGCATCGGAATCTAAAACTGGACTCACAGGAGAGGTTCAAATCATAGAAAGTTAGAGTGTCAGTCCTCTTGTACTTAAGTCGGCATTGTGTCTTTTGAATTTAATTCCGATGCAATTTCTGTGCTTCATCGTCAAGAAGATGGTCCAAGAGTTACAGTAAACCTGAAGTGAAGCATCGGAATCTAAAACTGGACTCACAGGAGAGGTTAAAATCATAGAAAGTTAGAGTGTCAGTCCTCTTGTACTTAAGTCGGCATTGTGCCTTTTGTATTAAATTCGGATGTAATTTCTCTGTTTCATCGTCAATAAGAAGGTCCTAGGGACAAATTAAACCTGAAGTGAAGCATCGGAATCTAAAACTGGACTCACAGGAGAGGTTAAAATCATAGATAATTAGATTGTCTGTCCTCTTGTACTTAAGTCGGCATTGTGCCTTTTGAGTTTAATTCCGATGCAATTACTGTGTTTCATCGTCAATAAGAAGGTCCAAGGGATACAGTACACCTGAAGTGAAGCATTGCAAACTAAAAAAGGAGTCACAGGAGAGGTTCAAATCATAAAAAAGTTAGAGTGTCAGTCCTCTTGTACTTAAGTCGGCATTGTGGATTTTGAATTTAATTCCGATGCATTTTCTGTGCTACATCGTCATTAAGAAGGTCCAAGGTACACAGTCAACCTGAAGTGATGCATCGTAATCTAAAACTTGACTCACAGGAGAGGTTCAAATCAAAGAAAGTTATAGTGTCAGTCCTCTTGTACTTAAGTCGGCATTGTGCCTTTTGACTTTAATTCGGATGCATTGCCTTTGTTTCATCGTCAATAAGAAGGTGCAAGGTATACAGTAAACCTGAAGTGAAGCATCGGAATCTAAAACTGGACTCACAGGAGATTTTCAAATCATAGAAAATTAGAGTGTCAGTCCTCTTATACTGATGTCGGCATTGTGCCTTTCGAATTTAATTCCGATGCAATTTCTGTACTTCATCGTCATTAATAATGTCCAAGGTATACAGCAAACCTGAAGTGAAGCATCGGAATCTAAAACTGGACTAACAGGAGAGGTTCAAATGATAGAAAGTTAGAGTGTCAGTCCTCTTGTACTTAAGTCGGCATTGTGCCTTTTATATTAAATTCGGATGCAATTTCTCTGTTTCATCGTCAATAAGAAGGTCCAAGGGACAAAGTAAACCTGAAGTGAATCATCGGAATCTAAAACTGGACTAACAGGAGAGGTTCAAATGATAGAAAGTTAGAGTGTCAGTCCTCTTGTACTTAAGTCTTCATTGTGCCTTTTGAATTTAATTCCGATGCAATTTATGTGCTTCATCGTCAATAAGAAGGTCCAAGGTACACAGTCAACCTGAAGTGATGCATCGTAATCTAAAACTTGACTCACAGGAGAGGTTCAAATCAAAGAAAGTTAGAGTGTTAATCCTCTTGTACTTAAGTCGGCATTGTGCCTTTTGAATTTAATTCCGATGCAATTTCTGCGTTTCATTGTCAATAAGAAGGTCCAAGGTATACAGTAAACCTGAAGTGAAGCATCGGAATCTAAAATGGACTCACAGGAGCGGTCCAAATCATAGAAAGTTAGAGGGTCAGTCCTCTTGTACTTAGGACAGCATTGCGCATTTAGTATTAAATTCGGATGCAATTTCTGTACTTCATCGTCAATAGGAAGGTCCAAGGGATTCAGTAAACCTGAAGTGAAGCATCGCAATCTAAAACTGGACTCACAGGAGAGGTTCAAATCATAGAAAGTTTGAGTGTCCGTCCTCTTGTACTTAAGTCGGCATTGTGCTTTTTGAATTTAATTCCGATGCAATTTCTGTGTTTCTTCGTCAACAAGAAGGTCCAAGATATACAGTAAACCTGAAATGAAGCATTGCAATCTGAAACTGGACCCACAGGAGAGGTTCAAATCATAGAAGGTTAGAGTGTCAGTCCACTTGTAATTAACTCCTCATTGTGCATTTGAATTTAAACCCGATGCAATTTCTGTGCTTCATCGTCAATAAGAAGATCCAAGGGGTACTGTAAATCTGAAGTGAAGCATCGGAATCTAAAACTGGACTCACAGGAGAGGTTCAAATCACAGAAAGTTAGAGTGTCAGTCCTCTTGAACTTAAGTCGGCATTGTGCCTTTTGAATTTCATTCCGATGCAATTTCTGTGTTTCATCGTCAATAAGAAGGTCCTAGGGATACACTAAACCTGATGTGAAGCATCGGAATCTAAAACTGGACTCACAGGAGAGGTTCAAATCATAGAAAGTGAGAGTGTCAGTCCTCTTGTACTTAAGTCGGCATTGTGCCTATTGTATTAAATTCTGATGCATTTTCTGTGTTTCATCGTCAATAAGAAGGTCCAAGGGAAACAGTTAACCTGAAGTGAAGCATCGGAATCTAAAACTGGACTCACAGGAGAGGTTCATATCATAGAAAGTGAGAGTGTCAGTCCTATTGTACTTAAGTCGTCATTGTGCCTTTTTTATTAAATTCGGGTGCAATTTCTGTGCTTCATCGTCAATAAGAAGGTCCACGGTATACAGTAAGCCAGAAGTGAAGCATCGGAATCTAAAACTGGACTCACAGGAGAGGTTCAAATCATAGAATGTTAGAGTGTCCGTCCTCTTGTACTTAAGTCGGCATTGTGCCTATTGTATTAAATTCGGATGCAATTTCGGTGTTTCCTCGTCAAGAAGAAGGTCCAAGATATACAGTAAACCTGAAATTAAGCATTGGAATCTAAAACTGGTCCCACAGGAGAGGTTCAAATCATAGAGGGTTAGAGTGTCGGTCCTCTTGTACTTAACTCAGCATTGTGCATTTGAATTTAAATCCGATGCAATTTCTGTGCTTCATCGTCAATAAGAAGATCCAAGGGATACTGTAAACCTGAAGTGAAGCATCGGAATCTAAAACTGAACTCACAGGTGAGGTTCAAATCATAGAAAGTGAGAGTGTCAGTCCTGTTGTACTTAAGTCGGCATTGTGCCTATTGTATTAAATTCGGATGCAATTTCTGTGTTTCATCGTCAATAAGAGGGTCCAAGATATACTGGAAACCTGAAGTGAAGCATCAGATACTAAAACTGGACTCACAGGAGTGGTTCAAATCATAGAAAGTTAGACTATCAGTTCTCTTGTACTTAAGTCGGCATGGTGAATTTTGTATTAAATTCGGATGCAATTTCTGTGTTTCATCGACATTAAGAAGGTCTAAAGTATACAGTAAACCTGAAGTGAAGCATCGGAATCTAAAACTATACTCACACGAGTTGTTTAAATCATAGAAATATAGAGTGTGAGTCCCCTTGTACCTAAGTCGGCATTGTGCCTTTTGTATTAAATTTGGATGCAAGTTTCTGTGTTTCATCGTCAATAAGAAGGTCCAATGGATACAGTTAACCTGAAGTGAAGCATCGGAATCTAAAACTGGACTCACATGAGGGGTTCAATTCATAGAAAGTGAGAGTGTCAGTCCTATTGTACTTAAGTCGTTATTGTGCCTTTTTTATTACATTCGGATGCAATATCTGTGCTTCATCGTCAATAAGAAGGTCCAAGGTATACAGTAAGCAAGAAGTGAGGCATCGGAATCCAAAACTGGACACACAGGAGAGGTTTAAGTCATAGAAACTTAGAGTGTGTGTCCTCTTGTACTTAAGTCGTCATTGTGCTTTTTGTATTAAATTCGGATGCAATTTCTGTGCTTCATCTTCAATAAGAAGGACCAAGGGATATAGCAAACCTGAAGTGAAGCATCGGAATCTAAAACTGGACTCACAGGAGAGGTTTAAATCATAGAAAGTTAGAGTGTGAGTCCTCTTGTACTTAAGTCGGCATTGTGCCATTTGTATTAAATGCGGATGCAATTTCTGTGTTTCATCGTCAATAAGAAGGTCCAAGGTATACAGTAAACCTGAAGTGAAGCATCGGAATCTAAAACTGGACTCACAGGAGAGGTTCAAATCATAGAAAGTTAGAGTGTCAGTACTCTTGTACTTAAGTCGGCATTGTGCCTTTTGAATTTAATTCCGATGCAATTTCTGTGCTTCATCGTCAAGAAGATGGTCTAAGGGTTACAGTAAACCTGAAGTGAAGCATCGGAATCTAAAACTGGACTCACAGGAGAGGTTAAAATCATAGATAGTTAGAGTGTCAGTCTGCTTGTACTTAAGTCGGCATTGAGCCTTTTGTATTAAATTCGGATGCAATTTCTCTGTTTCATCGTCAATAAGAAGGTCCAAGGTATACAGTATACCTGAAGTGAAGCATCGGAATCTAAAACTGGACACACAGGCGAGGTTTAAATCATAAATAGTTAGAGTGTCAGTCCACTTGTACTTAAGTCGGCATTGTGCCTTTTGTATTAAATTCGGATGCAATTTCTGTGTTTCATCGTCAATAAGAAGGTCCAAGGTATACAGGAAACCTCACGTGAAGCATTGGAATGTAAAACTGGACCCATAGGAGAGGTTCAAATCCTAGAAAGTTAGAGAGTCAGTCCTCTTGTACTTAAGTCGGCATTGTGCCTTTTGAATTTATTTCCGATGCAATTTCTGTGCTTCATCGTCAATAAGAAGGTCCGAGGTACACAGTAATCCTGAGGTGAAGCATCGGAATCTAAAACTGGACTCACAAGAGAGGTTCAAATCATAGAAAGTTAGAGTGCCAGTCCTCTTGTACCTAAGTCGGCATTTTGCCTTTTGAATTTAATTCCGTTGCAATATCTGTGTTTCATCGTCAATAAGCAGGTCCAAGGTATACAGTAAAGCTGAAGTGAAGCATCGGAATCCTAAACTGGACTCACAGGAGAGGTTCAAATCAAAGAAAGTTAGAGTGTCCGTCCTCTTTTACTTAAGTCGGCATTGTGCCTTTTGACTTTAATTCGGATGCATTGCCTTTGTTTCATCGTCAATAAGAAGGTGCAAGGTATACAGTAAACCTGAAGTGAAGCATCGGAATCTAAAACCGGACTCACAGGAGAGGTTCAAATCATAGATAATTAGAGTGTCAGTCCTCTTGTACTGAAGTCGGCATTGTGCCTTTCGAATTTAATTCCGATGCAATTTCTGTGCTTCATCGTCAATAATAAGGTCCAAGGTATACAGCAAACCTGAAGTGAAGCATCGGAATCTAAAACTGGACTCACAGGAGAGGTTCAAATCATAGAAAGTTAGAGTGTCAGTCCTCTTGTACTGAAGTCGGCATTGTGCCTTTTGAATTTAATTCCGATGCAATTTCTGTCTTCCACCGTCAATAAGAAGGTCCAAGGTATACAGTAAACCTGACGTGAAGCATCGGAATCTAAAACTGGACTCACAGGAGCGGTTCAAATCGTTGAAAGTTAGAGTGTCGGTCCTCTTGTACTTAAGTCGGCATTGTGCCCTTTGATTTTAATTCCGATGATATTTCTGAGTTCCATCGTCAATAAGAAGGTCCAAGGTATACAGTAAACCTGAAGTGAAGCATCGGAATCTAAAACTGGACTCACAGGAGAGATTCAAATCATAGAAAGTTAGAGTTTCAGTCCTCTTGTACTTAAGTCGGCATTGTGGATTTTGAATTTAATTCCGATGCATTTTCTGTGCTACATCGTCAATAAGAAGTTCCATGGTGTACAGTAAACCGGAAGTGTAACTTCGGCATCTTAAAAAGGCCTCACAGGAGAGGTTCAAATCAAAGAAAGTTATAGTGTCAGTCCTCTTGTACTTAAGTCGGCATTGTGCCTTTTGACTTTAATTCGGATGCATTGCCTTTGTTTCATCGTCAATAAGAAGGTGCAAGGTATACAGTAAACCTGAAGTGAAGCATCGGATTCTAAAACCGGACTCACAGGAGATTTTCAAATCATAGAAAATTAGAGTGTCCGTCCTCTTGTACTGAAGTCGGCATTGTGCTTTTTGAATTTAATTCCGATGCAATTTCTGTGTTTCTTCGTCAACAAGAAGGTCAAAGATATACAGTAAACCTGAAATGAAGCATTGCAATCTGAAACTGGACCCACAGGTGAGGTTCAAATCATAGAAGGTTAGAGTGTCAGTCCACTTGTAATTAACTCCTCATTGTGCATTTGAATTTAAACCCGATGCAATTTCTGTGCTTCATCGTCATTAAGAAGGTCTAAGGTATACAGTAAACCTGAAGTGAAGCATCGGAATCTAAAACTATACTCACACGAGTTGTTTAAATCATAGAAATATAGAGTGTGAGTCCCCTTGTACCTAAGTCGGCATTGTGCCTTTTGTATTAAATTTGGATGCAATTTCTGTGTTTCATCGTCAATAAGAAGGACCAATGGATACAGTTAACCTGAAGTGAAGCATCGGAATCTAAAAATGGACTCACAGGAGGGGTTCAATTCATAGAAAGTGAGAGTGTCAGTCCTATTGTACTTAAGTCGTTATTGTGCCTTTTTTATTAAATTCGGATGCAATATCTGTGCTTCATCGTTAATAAGAAGGTCCAAGGTATACAGTAAGCAAGAAGTGAAGCATCGGAATCTAAAACTGGACACACAGACGAGGTTTAAGTCATAGAAACTTAGAGTGTGTGTCCTCTAGTACTTAAGTCGTCATTGTGCCTTTTGTATTAAATTCGGATGCAATTTCTGTGCTTCATCTTCAATAAGGAGGACCAAGGGATATAGCAAACCTGAAGTGAAACATCGGAATCTAAAACTGGACTCACAGGAGAGGTGGTAAATCATAGAAAGTTAGAGTGTGAGTCCTCTTGTACTTAAGTCGGCATTGTGCCATTTGTATTAAATGCGGATGCAATTTCTGTGTTTCATCGTCAATAAGAAAGTCCAAGGTATACAGTAAACCTGAAGTGAAGCATCGGAATCTAAAACTGGACTCACAGGAGAGGTTAAAATCATAGATAGTTAGAGTGTCAGTCTGCTTGTACTTAAGTCGGCATTGAGCCTTTTGTATTAATTTCGGATGCAATTTCTGTGTTTCATCTTCAATAAGGAGGACCAAGGGATATAGCAAACCTGAAGTGAAACATCGGAATCTAAAACTGGACTCACAGGAGAGGTTTAAATCATAGAAAGTTAGAGTGTGAGTCCTCTTGTACTTAAGTCGGCATTGTGCCATTTGTATTAAATGCGGATGTAATTTCTGTGTTTCGTCGTCAATAAGAAGGTCCAAGGTATACAGTATACCTGAAGTGAAGCATCGGAATCTAAAACTGGACACACAAGAGAGGTTCAAATCATAGAAAGTTAGAGTGCCAGTCCTCTTGTACCTAAGTCGCCATTTGGCCTTTTGAATTTAATTCCGTTGCAATTTCTGTGTTTCATCGTCAATAAGAAGGTCCGAGGTACACAGTAATCCTGAGGTGATGCATCGGAATCTAAAACTGGACTCACAAGAGAGTTTCAAATCATAGAAAGTTAGAGTGCCAGTCCTCTTGTACCTAAGTCGGCATTTTGCCTTTTGAATTTAATTCCGTTGCAATTTCTGTGTTTCATCGTCAATAAGCAGGTCCAAGGTATACAGTAAAGCTGAAGTGAAGCATCGGAATCCTAAACTGGACTCACAGGAGAGGTTCAAATCATAGAAAGTTAGAGTGTCAGTCCTCTTGTACTTAAGTCGGCATTGTGCCTTTTGAATTTAATTCCGATGCAATTTCTGTGCTTCATTGTCAATAAGAAGGTCCGAGGTACACAGTAATCCTGAGGTGATGCATCGGAATCTAAAACTGGACTCACAAGAGAGGTTCAAATCATAGAAAGTTAGAGTGCCAGTCCTCTTGTACCTAAGTCGGCATTTTGCCTTTTGAATTTAATTCCGTTGCAATTTCTGTGTTTCATCGTCAATAAGCAGGTCCAAGGTATACAGTAAAGCTGAAGTGAAGCATCGGAATCCTAAACTGGACTCACAGGAGAGGTTCAAATCATAGAAAGTTAGAGTGTCAGTCCTCTTGTAGTTAAGTCGGCATTGTGCCTTTTGACTTTAATTCGGATGCATTGCCTTTGTTTCATCGTCAACAAGAAGATGCAAGGTATACAGTAAACCTGAAGTGAAGCATCGGAATCTAAAACTGGACTCAAAGGAGAGGTTCAAATCATAGAAAGTGAGAGTGTCAGTCCTTTTGTACTTAAGTCGGCATTGTGCCTTTTGAATTTAATTCCGATGCTATTTCTGTGTTCCATCGTCAATAAGAAGGTCCAAGGTATACAGTAAAACTGAAGTGAAGCATCGGAATCTAAAACTGGACTCACAGGAGAGGTTCATATGATAGAAAGTTACAATGTCAGTCCTCTTGTACTTAAGTCGGCATTGTACCCTTTGAATTTAATTCCGATGCAATTTCTGCGCTTCATCGTCAATAAGAAGTTCCATGATATACAGTAATCCTGAAGTGTAGCATCGGCATCTTAAAATGGACTCACAGGTAAGGTTCAAGTCAAAGAATGTTAGAGTGTCAGTCCTCTTGTACTTAAGTCGGCATTGTGCCTTTTTAATTTATTTCGGATGCAATTCCTTTGTTTCATCGTCAATAAGAAGGTGCAAGGTATACTATAAACCTGAAGTGAAGCATCGGAATCTAAAAGTGGACTCACAGGGGAGGTTTAAATCATAGAAAGTTAGAGTGTGAGTCCTCTTGTACTTAAGTCGGCATTGTGCCATTTGTATTAAATTCGGATGCAATTTCTGTGTTTCATCGTCAATAAGAAGGTCAACGGTATACAGTAAACCTCACGTGAAGCATCGGAATGTAAAACTGGACTCATAGGAGAGGTTCAAATCGTAGAAAGTTAGAGTGTCAGTCCTCTTGTACTTAAGTCGGCATTGTGCCTTTTGAATTTAATTCCGATGCAATTTCTGTGTTTCATCGTCAGTAAGAAGGTCCAAGGGATACAGTAAACCTGAAGTGAAGCATCGGAATCTAAAACTGGACTCACAGGAGAGGTTCAAATCATAGAAAGTTAGAGTGTCGGTCCTCCTGTACCTAAGGCTTCATAGTGCCGTTTGAATTAAATTCCGATGCAATTTCTGTGTTTCATCGTCAATAAGAAGGTCCAAGGTATACAGTAAAGCGGAAGTGAAGCATCGGAACCTGAAACTGGACTCACAGGAGAGGTTAAAATCATAGAAAGTGAGAGTGTCAGTCCCTTGTACTTAAAGCGGCATTGTGCCTTTTGAATTTAATTCCGATGCGATTTCTGTGTTTCATCGTCAATAAGAAGGTCCAACGGATACAGTACACCTGAAGTTAAGCATCGCAATCTAAAACCGGACTCACAGGAGAGGTTCAAATCATACGATGTTAGAGTGTCAGTCCTCTTGTACTTAAGTCGGCATTGTGCATTTTATATTAAATTCGGATAAAATTTCTGTGTTACTTCATCAATAAGAAGCTCCACGGGATACAGTAAACCTGAAGTGAAGCATCGGAATCTAAAACTGGACTCACAGGAGAGGTTTAAATCATAGAAAGTTAGAGTGTGGGTCCTCTTGTATTTAAGTCGGCATTGTGCCATTTGTATTAAATGCGGATGCAATATCTGTGTTTCATCGTCAATAAGAAGGTCCAAGGTATACAGTAAACCTGAAGTGAAGCATCGGAATCTAAAACTGGACTCACAGGAGAGGTTCAAATCATAGAAAGTTAGAGTGTCAGTCCTCTTGTACTTAAGTGGGCATTGTGCCTTTTGAATTTAATTCCGATGCAATTTCTGTGCTTCATCGTCAAGAAGATGGTCTAAGGTTTACAGTAAACCTGAAGTGAAGCATCGGAATCTAAAACTGGACCCACAGGAGAGGTTAAAATCATAGATAGTTAGAGTGTCAGTCTGCTTGTATTTAAGTCGGCATTGAGCCTTTTGTATTAAATTCGGATGCAATTTCTCTGTTTCATCGTCAATAAGAAGGTCCAAGGTATACAGTATACCTGAAGTGAAGCATCGGAATCTAAAACTGGACACACAGGCGAGGTTTAAATCATAAAAAGTTAGAGTGTCAGTCCACTTGTACTTAAGTCGGCATTATGCCTTTTGTATTAAATTCGGATGCAATTTCTGTGTTTCATCGTCAATAAGAAGGTCCAAGGTATACAGTAAACCTCACGTGAAGCATCGGAATGTAAAACTGGACCCATAGGAGAGGTTCAAATCCTAGAAAGTTAGAGTGTCAGTCCTCTTGTACTTAAGTCGGCATTGTGCCTTTTGAATTTAATTCCGATGCAATTTCTGTGCTTCATCGTCAATAAGTAGGTCCGAGGTACACAGTAATCCTGAAGTGATGCATCGGAATCTAAAACTGGACTCACAAGAGAGGTTCAAATCATAGAAAGTTAGAGTGCCAGTCCTCTTGTACCTAAGTCGGCATTTTGCCTTTTGAATTTAATTCCGTTGCAATTTCTGTGATTCATCGTCAATAAGCAGGTCCAAGGTATACAGTAAAGCTGAAGTGAAGCATCGGAATCCTAAACTGGACTCACAGGAGAGGTTCAAATCATAGAAAGTTACAGTGTCAGTCCTCTTGTACTTAAGTCGGCATTGTGCCTTTTGACTTTAATTCGGATGTATTGCCTCTGTTTCATCGTCAATAAGAAGGTGCAAGGTATACAGTAAACCTGAAGTGAAGCATCGGAATCTAAAACCGGACTCACAGGAGAGGTTCAAATCATAGAAAATTAGAGTGTCAGTCCTCTTGTACTGAAGTCGGCATTGTGCCTTTCGAATTTAATTCCAATGCAATTTCTGTGCTTCACCGTCAATAATAAGGTCCAAGGTATACAGCAAACCTGAAGTAAAGCATCGGAATCTAAAACTGGACTCACAGGAGAGGTTCAAATCATAGAAAGTTAGAGTGTCAGTCCTCTTGTACTGAAGTCGGCATTGTGCCTTTTGAATTTAATTCCGATGCAATTTCTGTCTTCCATCGTCAATAAGAAGGTCCAAGGTATACAGTAAACCTGATGTGAAGCATCGGAATCTAAAACTAGACTCACAGGAGCGGTTCAAATCGTAGAAAGTTAGAGTGTCGGTCCTCTTGTACTTACGTCGGCATTGTGCCCTTTGATTTTAATTCCGATGCTATTTCTGTGTTCCATCGTCAATAAGAAGGTCCAAGGTATACAGTAAACCTGAAGTGAAGCATCGGAATCTAAAACTGGACTCACAGGAGAGGTTCAAATCATAGAAAGTTAGAGTTTCAGTCCTCTTGTACTTAAGTCGGCATTGTACCTTTTGAATATAATTCCGATGCAATTTCTGTGCTTCATCGTCAATAAGAAGTTCCATGGTATACAGTAAACCTGAAGTGTAGCATCGGCATCTTAAACTGGGCTCACAGGAGAGGTTCAAATCAAAGAAAGTTAGAGTGTCAGTCCTCTTGTACTTAAGACGGCATTGTGCCTTTTTAATTATTTCGAATGCAACTTCTGTGTTTCATCGTCAATAAGAAGGTCCAAGGTATACAGTAAAGCTGAAGTGAAGCATCGGAATCTAAAACTGGACTCACAGGAGAGGTTCAAATCATAGAAAGTTAGAGTGTCAGTCCTCTTGTACTTAAGTCGGGATTGGGCCTTTTGAATTTAATTCCGATGCAATATCTATGTTTCATCGTCAATAAGAAGGTCCAAGGGATACAGTACACCTGAAGTGAAGCATCGCAATCTAAAACTTGACTCACAGGAGAGGTTCAAATCATAGAAAGTGAGAGTGTCAGTCCTTTTGTACTTAAGTCGGCATTGTGCCTTTTGAATTTAATTCCGATGCTATTTCTAAGTTCCATCGTCAATAAGAAGGTCCAAGGTATACAGTAAAGCTGAAGTGAAGCATCGGAATCTAAAACTAAACTCACAGGAGAGGTTCAAATCATAGAAAGTTACAGTGTCAGTCCTCTTGCACTTAAGTCGGCATTGTACCTTTTGAATTTAATTCCGATGCAATTTCTGCGCTTCATCGTCAATAAGAAGTTCCATGGTATACAGTAATCCTGAAGTGTAGCATCGGCATCTTAAACTGGACTCACAGGTGAGGTTCAAATCAAAGAATGTTAGAGTGTCAGTCCTCTTGTACTTAAGTCGGCATTGTGCCTTTTTAATTTAATTCGGATGCAATTCCTTTGTTTCATCGTCAATAAGAAGGTGCAAGGTATACAATAAACCTGAAGTGAAGCATCGGAATCTAAATGTGGACTCACAGGGGAGGTTTAAATCATAGAAAGTTAGAGTGTGAGTCCTCTTGTACTTAAGTCGGCATTGTGGCATTTGTATTAAATTCGGATGCAATTTCTGTGTTTCATCGTGAATAAGAAGGTCAAAGGTATACAGTAAACCTCACGTGAAGCATCGGAATGTAAAACTGGACTCATAGGAGAGGTTCAAATCGTAGAAAGTTAGAGTGTCCGTCCTCTTGTACTTAAGTCGGCATTGTGCCTTTTGAATTTAATTCCGATGCAATTTCTGTGTTTCATCGTCAGTAAGAAGGTCCAAGGGATACAGTAAACCTGAAGTTAAGCATCGCAATCTAAAACCGGACTCACAGGAGAGGTTCAAATCATACAATGTTAGAGTGTCAGTCCAATTGTACTTAAGTCGGCATAATGCCTTTAATATTAAATTTGGATGAATTTTCTATGTTTCATCGTCAATAAGTAGGTCCACGGGATACAGTAAACCTAAAGTGAAGCATCGGAATCTAAAGTTGGACTCACAGGAGAGGTTCAAATCATAGAAAGTTAGAGTGTCAGTCCTCTTGTACTTAAGTCGGCATTGTGCCTTTTGAATTTAATTCCGATGCAATTTCTGTGTTTCATCGTCAGTAAAAAGGTGCAAGGTATACAGTAAACCTGAAGTGAAGCATCGGAATCTAAAACTGGACTCACAGGAGTGGTTCAAATCATAGAAAATTAGAGTGTCAGTCCTCTTGTACCTAAGTCGGCTTTGTGCCTTTTGAAATTAATTCCGTTGCGATTTCTGTGTTCCATCGTCAATAAGAAGGTCCAAGGTATACAGTAAACCTGAAGTGAAGCATCGGAATCTAAAACTGGACTCACAGGAGAGGTTCAAATCATAGAAAGTGAGAGAGTAAGTCCTCTTGTACTTAAGTCGTCATTGTGCCTTTTGTATTAAATTCGGATGCAATTTCTGTGCTTCATCGTCAATAAGAAAGTCCAAGGTATACAGTAAGCCTGACGTGATGCATCGGAATCTATAACTGGACTCACAGGAGAGGTTCAAAT
Source organism: Schistocerca americana (assembly GCF_021461395.2). Lineage (NCBI taxonomy): Eukaryota > Metazoa > Arthropoda > Insecta > Orthoptera > Acrididae > Schistocerca > Schistocerca americana. The sequence goes on from NC_060122.1 coordinate 58,494,118, forward strand.
CATAGAAACTTAGAACCTGAGTCCTCTTGTACTTAAGTCGGCATTGTGCTTTTTGTATTAAATTCGGATGCAATTTCTGTGCTTCATCGTCAATAAGAAGGTCCAAGGGATATAGCAAACCTTAAGTGAAGCATCGGAATCTAAAACTGGACTCACAGGAGAGTTATAAATCATAGAAAGTTAGAGTGTGAGTCCTCTTGTACTTATGTCGGCATTGTGCATTTTGAATTTAATTCGGATGCAATCTCTGTGCTTCATCGTCAATAATAAAGTCCCAGGGATACAGTAAACCTGAAGTGAAGCATCGCAATCTAAAACTGGACTCACAGGAGAGGTTCAAATCAGAGAAAGTAAGAGTGTCAGTCCTCTTGTACCTAAGTCGGCATTGTGCCTTTTGAATTAATTTCAGATGCCATTTCTGTGTTCCATCGTCAATAAGAAGGTCCAAGGTATACAGTAATCCTGAAGTGAAGCATCGGAATCTAAAACTGGACTCACAGGAGGGGTTCAAATCATAGAAAGTGAGAGAGTAAGTCCTCTTGTACTTCAGTCGTCATTGTGCCTTTTGTATTAAATTCGGATGCAATTTCTGTGCTTCATCGTCAATAAGAAGGTCCAAGGTATACAGTAAGCCTGACGTGAAGCATCGCAATCTATAACTGGACTCACAGGAGAGGTTCAAATCATAGAAACTTAGAGTCTGAGTCCTCTTGTACTTAAGTCGGCATTGTGTCTCTGTATTAAATTCGGATGCAATTTCTGTGTTACATCGTCAGTAAGAGGGTCCAAGGTATACAGTAAACCTGAAGTGAAGCATCGGAATCTAAAACTAGACTCACAGGAGAGGTTCATATCATAGAAAGTTAGAGAGTCAGTCCTCTTGTCCTTAAGTCGGCATTGTTCCTTTTGAATTTAATACCAATGCAATTTCCGTGCTTCATCGTCAGTAAGAAGGTCCAAGGTATACAGTAAACCTGAAGCGAAGCATCGGAATCTAAAACTGGACTCACTGGAGAGCTTCAAATCATAGAATGTTAGAGCGTCAGTGTTCTTGTACTTAAGTCGGCATTGTGCCTTTTGAATTTAATTCCGATGCAATTTCTGTGTTTCATCGTCAGTAAAAACGTCCAAGGTATTCAGTAATCCTGAAGTGAAGCATCGGAGTCTAAAACTGGACTCACAGGAGAGGTTCAACTCGTAGAAAGTAAGAGGGTCAGTCCTCTTGTACTTAAGTCTGCATTGTGTCTCTGTATTAAATTCGGATGCAATTTCTGTGTTACATGGTCAGTAAGAGGGTCCAAGGTATACAGTAAACCTGAAGTGAAGCATCGGAATCTAAAAGTGGACTCACAGGGGAGGTTTCAATCATAGAAAGTTAGAGTGTGAGTCCTCTTGTGCTTAAGTCAGCATTGTGCATTTTGAATTTAATTCGGATGCAATCTCTGTGCTTCATCGTCAATAATAAAGTCCCAGGGATACAGTAAACCTGAAGTGAAGCATCGGAATCTAAAACTGGACTCACAGGAGAGGTTCAAATCATAGAAAGTTAGAGGGTCAATCCTCCTGTACTTAAGTCGGCATTGTTCCTTTTGAATTTAATACCAATGCAATCTCTGTGCTTTATCGTCAATAAGAAGGTCCAAGGTATACAGTAAACCTGAAGTGAAGCATCGGAATTTAAAACAGAACTCACAGGAGAGCTTCAAATCATAGAATGTTAGAGTGTCAGTGTTCTTGTACTTAAGTAGGCATTGTGCCTTTTGAATTTAATTCCGATGCAATTTCTGTGTTTCATCGTCAGTAAAAACGTCCAAGGTATACAGTAATCCTGATGTGAAGCATTGGAATCTAAAACTGGACTCACAGGAGAGGTTCAAATCATAGAAAGTTAGAGGGTCAATCCTCTTGTACTTAAGTCGGCATTGTTCCTTTTGAATTTAATACCAATGCAATTTCTGTGCTTCATCGTCAATAAGAAGGTCCAAGGTATACAGTAAACCTGAAGTGAAGCATCGGAATTTAAAACTGAACTCACCGGAGAGCTTCAAATCATAGAATGTTAGAGTGTCAGTGTTCTTGTACTTAAGTCGGCATTGTGCCTTTTGAATTTAATTCCGATGCAATTTCTGTGTTTCATCGTCAGTAAAAACGTCCAAGGTATACAGTAATCCTGAAGTGAAGCATCGGAATCTAAAACTGGACTCACAGGAGAGGTTCAAATCAAAGAAAGTTAGAGGGTCCGTCCTCTTGTACTTAAGACAGCATTGTGAATTTTGTATTAAATTCGGATGCAATTTCTGTACTTCATCGACAATAAGAAGGTCCAAGGGGTACAGTAAACCTGAAGTGAAGCATCGGAATCTAAAACTGGACTCACAGGAGAGGTTCAAATCATAGAAAGTTAGAGTGTCAGTCCTCTTGTACTTAAGTCGGCATTGTGCCTTTTGTATTGATTTCGGATGCAATTTCTGTGTTTCATCGCCAATAAGAAGGTCAGAGCGATACAGTAAACCTGAAGTGAAGCATCGGAATCTAAAACTGGACTCAGAGCTGAGTGTCAAATGATAGAAAGTTAGAGTGTCAGTCCTCTTTTACTTAATTCGGCATTGTGACTATTGTATTAAATTCGGATGCAATTTCTGTGTTTCATCGTCAATAAGAATGTCCAAGGTATACAGTAAACCTGAAGTGAAGCATCGGAAAATAAAACTGGACTCAGAGGAGAGGTTCAAATCATAGAACGTTAGAGTGTCAGTCCTCTTGTACTTAAGTCGGCATTGTGACTTTTGTATTAATTTCGTATGTAATTTCTGTGTTTCATAGTCAGTAAGAAGGTCCAAGGGATTCAGTAAACCTGAAGTGAAGCATCGGAATCTAAAACTGGAGTCACAGGAGAGGTTCAAATCATAGAAAGTTAGAGTGTCAGTCCTCTTGTACTTAAGTCGCCATTGTGCCTTTTGTTTCATATTCGGATGCTATTTCTTTGTTTTTTTCGTCAATAAGAAGGTGCAAGGTATACAGTAAAACTAAAGTGAAGCATCGGAATCTAAAACTGGACTCACAGGAGAGGTTCAAATCATAGAAAGCGAGAGTGTCAGTCCTCTTGTACTTATGTCGGCATTGTGCATTTTGTATTAAATTAGGACGCAATTTCTGTGTTTCATCGTCAATAAGAAGGTCCAGGTTATACAGTAAACCTGAAGTGAAGCATCGGAATCCAAAACAGGACTCACAGGAGAGGTTCAAATCATAGAAAGTAAGAGTGTCAGTCCTCTAGTACTTAAGTCAGTATTGTGCCTTTTGTATTAAATTGGGATGCAATTTCTGTGTTTCATCGTCAATAAGAAGGTCCAAGGGATACAGTAATCCTGAAGTGAAGCATCGGAATCTAAAACTGGACTCACAGGAGAGGTTCAAATCATAGAATAATAGAGTGTCAGTCCTCTTGGACTTTAGTCGGCATTGTGGCTTTTGTATTAAATTCGGATGCAATTTCTGAGTTTCATCGACAATAAGAAGGTCCAAGGTATACAGTAAACCTGAAGTGAAGCATCGGAATCTAAAACTGGACTCACAGAAGAGTTTCAAATCATTAAAAATTAGAGTGTCAGTCCTCTTGTATTTAAGTCGGCATTGTGCATTTTGAATTCAATTCCGATGAAAATTCTGTGCTTCATCGTCAATAAGAAAATCCCAGGTATACAGTAAACCTGAAGTGAAGCATCGGAATCTAAAACTGGACTCACAGGAGAGGTTCAAATCATAGAAAGTTAGAGCGTCAGTCCTCTTGTACTTAAGTCGGCATTGTGCCTTTTGAATTTAATTCCCATGCACGTTCAGTGCTTCATCGACAATAAGAAGGTAGAAGATATACAGTAAATCTGAAATAAAGCATGGGAATCTAAAACTGGTCTCACAGGAGAGGTTCAAATCATAGAATGTTAGAGTGGTAGTCCATTTGTACTTAAGTCGGTATTGTGGCTTTTGTATTAAATTCGGATGCAATTTCTGTGTTTCATCGTCAATAAGAAGGTCCAAAGTATACGGTAAACCTGAATTGAAGCATCGGAATCTAAAACTGGACTCACAGAAGAGTTTCAAATCCTTAAAAGTTAGAGTGTCAGTCCTCTTGTACTTAAGTCGGCATTGTGCATTTTGAATTTAATTGCGGTGAAATTTCTGTGCTTCATCGTCAATAAGAAGGTCCCAGGGATACAGTAATCCTGAAGTGAAGCATCGGAATCTATGATTGGACTCACAGGAGATGTTCAAATCAAAGACAGTTAGAGTGTCAGTCCTCTTGTACTTAAGTCGGCATTGTGCCTTTTGAATTTCATTCCAATGCAAGTTCAGTGCTTCATCGTCAATATGAAGTTAGAAGGGATACAGTAATTGTGAAATGAAGCATCGGAATCTAAAACTGGTCTCACATGAGCGGCCAAAATCATAGAAAGTTAGAGTGTCAGTCCTCTTGTACTTATGTCGGCATTGTGGCTTTTAAATTTAATTCCGATGCAATTTCTGTGTTTCCTCGACAATAAGAAGGTCCAAGGGATACACTAAACCTGAAGTGAAGCATCGGAATCTAAAACTGGACTCACAGGAGAAGTTCAAATCATAGAAAGTTAGAGTGTCAGTTCTCTTGTACTTAAGTCGGCACTGTGCATTTTGTATTAAATTCGGATGCAATCTCTGTGTTTCTTCGTCAATAACAAGGTCCAAGGGATACAGTAAACCTAAAGTGAAGTATCGGAATCTAAAACTGGACTCACAGGAGAGGTTCAAATCATAGAAAGTTAGGGTGTCTGTCCTCTTGTACTTACGTCGGCATTGTGCCTTTAGAATTTAATTGCGATGCAATTTCTGTGTTTCATCGTCAATAAGAAGGTCCAAGGCATACAGTAAACCTGAAGTGAAGCATCGGAATCTAAAACTGGAGTCACAGGAGAGGTTCAAATCATAGAATGTTAGAGTGTCGGTCCTCTTGTACATAAGTCGGCATTGTGCCTTTTGTATTTAATTCCGACGCAATTTCTGTGCTTCATCGTCAATAAGATGGTCCAAGGTATACAGTAAATCTGAAGTAAAGCATCGGAATCTAAAACTGGACTCACAGGAGAGGTTCAAATCGTAGAAAGTTAGAGTGTCAGTCCTCTTGTAACTAAGTCAGCGTGGTGTTTTATGCATTAAATTCGGATGCAATTTCTGTGTTTCATCGTCAGTAAGAATTCCAAGGTACACAGTAAACCTGAAGTGAAGCATCGGAATCTAAAACTGGACTCACAAGAGAGGTTCAAATCATAGAAAGTTAGAGTGTCAGTCCTCTTGTACTTAAGTCGGCATTGTGCCTTTTGAATTTAATTCCGATGCATTTTCTGTGCTTCATCGTCAATGAGTAGGTCCAAGGTATACAGTAAACCTGATGTGAAGCATCGGAATCAAAAACTGGACTCACAGGAGAGGTTCAAATCATAGAAAGTTATAGTATCCCTCCTCTTGTTCTTAAGTCGGCATTGTGCCTTATGAATTTATTTCCGATGCAATTTCTGTGTTTCATCGTCTATACGAAGGTCCAATGTATACAGTAAACCTGAAGTGACGCATCGGAATCTGAAACTGGACTCACAGGAGAGGTTCAAATCATAGAAAGTTAGAGTGTCTGTCCTCTTGTACATAAGTGGGCATTGTGCCTTTTGAATTTAATTCCCATGCAAGTTCAGTGCTTCATCGTCAATAAGAAGGTAGAAGGGATACAGTAAATCTGAAATGAAGCATCGGAATCTAAAACTGGTCTCACAGGAGAGGTTCAAATCATAGAAAGTTAGAGTGTCAGTCCTCTTGTACTTAAGTCGGCATTGTATCTTTTGAATTAAATTCCGATGCAATTTCTGTGTTTCTTTGACAATACGAAGGTCCAAGGGATACACTAAACCTGAAGTGAACCATCGGAATCTAAAACTGGACTCACAGGAGAAGTTCAAATCATAGAAAATTAGAGTGTCATTCCTCTTGTACTTAAGTCGGCACTGTGCCTTTTGTATTAAATTTGGATGCAATCTGTGTGTTTCTTCGTCAATAACAAGGTCCAAGGGATACAGTAAACCTGAAGTGAAGTATCGGAATATAAAACTGGACTCACAGGAGAGGTTCAAATCCTTGATTGTTAGAGTGTCTGTCCTCTTGTACTTAAGTCGGCATTGTGCCTTTTGAATTTAATTCCGATGCAATTTCTGTGTTTCATCGACAATAAGAAGGTCCAAGGTATACAGTAAACCTGAAGTGAAGCATCGGAATCTAAAACTGAACTCACAGGAGAGGTTCAAATCATTGAATGTTAGAGTGTCGGTCCTCTTGTACTTAAGTCGGCATTGTACCTTTTGAATTTAATTCCGATGCAATTTCTGAGTTTCATCGTCAATAAGAAGGTCCTAGGTATACAGTAAACCTGAAGTAAAGCATCGGAATCCAAAACTGAACTCACAAGAGAGTTTCAAATCATAGAAAGTTGGAGTGTCAGTCGTTTGTACCTAAGTCGGCATTGTGCCTTTTGTATTTAATTGCGACGCAATTCCTGTGCTTCATCGTCAATAAGAAGGTCCAAGGTATACAGTAAACCTGAAGTAAAGCATCGGAATCTAAAACTGGACTCACAGGAGAGGTTCAAATCATAGAAAGTTAGAGTGTCAGTCCTCTTGTACCTCAGTCAGCATGGTGCTTTTTGCATTAAATTCGGATGCAATTTCTGTGTTTCAACGTCAATAAGAATTCCAAGGTACACAGTAAACCTGAAGTGAAGCATCGGAATCTAAAACTGGACTCACAAGAGAGGTTCGAATCATAGAAAGTTAGAGTGTCAGTCCTCTTGTACTTAAATCGGCATTGTGCCTTTTGAATTTATTTCCGATGCAATTTCTGTGTTCATCGTCTATTTGAAGGTCCAAGGTATACAGTAAACCTGAGGTGAAGCATCAGAATCGAAAACTGGACTCACAGGAGAGGTTCAAATCATAGAAAGTTGGAGTGTCAGTCCTCTTTTACTTAAGTGGGCATTGTGCCTTTTGAATTTAATTCCGATGCATTTTCTGTGCTTCATCGTCAATACGAAAGACCAAGGTATACAGAAATCCTGAAGTGAAGCATAGGAATCTAAAACCGGACTCACAGGAGAGGTTCAAATCATAGAAAGCTACAGTGTCCGTTCTCTTGTACTTAAGTCGGCATTGTTTGTTTTGTATTGAATTCGGATGCAATTTCTGTGTTTCAACGCAAATAAGAAGGTCCAAGGGATACAGTAAACCTGAAGTGAAGCATCGGAATCTACAACTGGACTCACAGGAGGGGTTCAAATCATAGAAAGTTAGAGTGTAAGTAATCTTGTACTTAAGTCGGCATTGTCAGTTTTGTATTAAATTCGGATGCAATTTCTGTGTTTCATTGTCAATAAGAAGGTCCAAGGGATACAGTAAAAAAGAAGTGAAGCATCGGAATCTAAAACTGGAGTCACAAAAGAGGTTCAAATCATAGAAAGTTAGAGTGTCAGTCCTGTTGTACTTAAGTCGCCATTGTGCCTTTTGTTTTACATTCGGATGCAATTTCTGTGTTTTATCGTCATTAAGAAAGTGCAAGGTATACAGTAAAACCGAAGTGAATCATCGGAATCTAAAACTGGTCTCACAGGAAAGGTTCAAAACATAGAAAGTGAGAGTGTCAGTCCTCTTGTACTTAAGTCGGCATTGTGCCTTTTGAATTAAATTCGGATGCAATTTCTGTGTTTCATCGTCAATAAGAAGGTCCGAGGGATACAGTAAACCTGAAGTGAAGCATCGGAATCTAAAATTGGACACACAAGAGAGGTTCAAATCATAGAAAGTTAGAGTGTCAGTCCTCTTGTACTAAAGTCGGCATTGTGCCACTTGTATTAAATTCGGATGCAATTTCAGTGTTTCATCGTCAATAAGAAGGTCGAAGGTATATAGTAAACCTGAAGTGAAGCATCCGCATCTAAAACTAGACTCACAGGAGAGGTTCATGTCATAGAAAGTTAGAGTGTCTGTCCTCTTGTACTTAAGTCATCATTGTGCCTTTTGTATTCAATTCGGATGCAATTTCTGTGTTTCATCGTCAATAAGAAGGTCCGAGTGATACAGTAAACCTGAAGTGAAGCATCGGAATCTAAAATTGGACACACAAGAGAGGTTCAAATCATAGAAAGTTAGAGTGTCAGTCCTCTTGTACTTAAGTCGGCATTATGCCTTTTGTATTTAATTCCGACGCAATTTCTGTGCTTCATCGTCAATAAGAAGGTCCAAGGTATACAGTAAACCTGAATTAAAGCATCGGAATCTAAAACTGGACTCACAGGAGAGGTTCATATCATAGAAGGTTAGAGTATCCCTCCTCTTGTACTTATGTCGGCATTGTGCCTTTTGAATTTATTTCCGATGCAATTTCTGTTTTTCATCGTCTATAAGAAGGTCCAAGGTATACAGTAAACCTGAAGTGAAGCATCGGAATCTGAAACTGGACTCACAGGAGAGGTTCAAATCATAGAAAGTTAGAGTGTCAATCCTCTTGTACATAAGTCGGCATTGTGCCTTTTGAATTTAATTCCCATGCACGTTCAGTGCTTCATCGTCAATAAGAAGGTAGAAGGGATACAGTAAATCTGAAATGAAGCATCGGAATCTAAAACTGGTCTCACAGGAGAGGTTCAAATCATAGAAGTTAGAGTGTCAGTCCTCTTGTACTTAAGCCTGCATTGTGCCTTTTGAATTTAATTCCTATGCAATTTCTGTGTTTATTCGTCAATAAGAAGGTCCAAAGTATCCAGTTAACCTGAAGTGAAGCATCGAAAACCAAAACTGGACTCACAGGAGGGGTTCAAATCATAGAATGTTAGAGTGTCAGTCCTCTTGTACTTAAGTCGGCATTGTGCCTTTTGTATTAAATATGGATGCAATTTCTGTGTTTCATCGTCAATACGAAGGTCCAAGGGATACAGTAATCCTGAAGTGAAGAATCGGAAACTAAAACTGGACTCACACGAGCGGTTCAAATCATAGAAAGTTAGAGTGTCAGTCCTCTTGTACTTTAGTCGGCATTGTGCCATTTGTATTAAATTCGAATGCTATTTCTGTGTTTCATCGTCAATAAGAAGGTCCAAGGTATACAGTAAACCTGTAGTGGAGCATCGGAATCTATGACTGGACTCACAGGAGATGTTCAAATCATAGTAAGTTAGAGTGTCAGTCCACTTGTACTTAAGTCGGCATTGTGGCTCTTGTATTAAATTCGGATGCAATATCTGTGTTTCATCGTCAATAAGAAGGTCCAAGGTATACAGTAAACCTGAAGTGAAGCATCGGAATCTAAAACTGGACTCACAGAAGAGTTTCAAAACATTAAATGTTAGAGTGTCAGTCCTCTTGTACTTAAGTCGGCATTGTGCTTTTTTAATTCAATTCCGATGAAATTTCTGTGCTTCATCGTCAATAAGAAGGACCCAGGGATACAGTAAACCTGAAGTGAAGCATCGGAATCTGAAACTGGACTCACAGGAGAGATTCAAATCATAGAAAGTTAGGGTGTCAGTCCTCTTGTACATAAGTCGGCATTGTGCCTTTTGATTTTAATTCCCATGCAAGTTCAGTGCTTCATCGTCAATAAGAAGGTAGAACGGATACAGTAAATCTGAAATGAAGCATCGGAATCTAAAACTGGTCTCACAGGAGAGGTGCAAATCACAGAAAGTTAGAGTGTCAGTCCTCTTGTACTCAAGTCGACATTGTGGCTTTTGAATTTAATTCCGATGCAATTTCTGTGTTTCCTCGACAATAAGAAGGTCCAAGGGATACACTAAACCTGAAGTGAAGGAACGGAATCTAAAACTGGACTCACAGGAGAAGTTCAAATCATAGAGAGTTAGAGTGTCAGTCCTCTTGTACGTAAGTCGGCACTGTGCCTTTTGTATTAAATTCGGATGAAATCTCTGTGTTTCTTCGTCAATAACAAGGTCCAAGGGATACAGTAAACCTGAAGTGAAGTATCGGAATCTAAAACTGGACTCACAGGAGAGGTTCAAATCATAGAAAGTTAGAGTGTCTGTCCTCTTGTTCTTAAGTCGGCATTATGCCTTTTGTATTTAATTCCGACGCAATTTCTGTGCTTCATCGTCAATAAGAAGGTCCAAGGTATACAGTAAACCTGAATTAAAGCATCGGAATCTGAAACTGGACTCACAGGAGAGGTTCTTATCATAGAAAGTTAGAATATCCCTCCTCTTGTACATAAGTCGGCATTGTGCCTTTTGAATTTATTTCCGATGCAATTTCTGTTTTTCATCGTCTATAAGAAGATCCAAGGTATACAGTAAACCTGAAGTGAAGCATCGGAATCTGAAACTGGACTCACAGGAGAGGTTCAAATCATAGAAAGTTAGAGTGTCAGTCCTCTTGTACATAAGTCGGCATTGTGCCTTTTGAATTTAATTCCCATGCAAGTTAAGTGCTTCATCGTCAATAAGAAGGTAGAAGGGATACAGTAAATCTGAAATGAAGCATCGGAATCTAAAACTGGTCTCACAGGAGAGGTTCAAATCATAGAAAGTTAGAGTGTCAGTCCTTTTGTACTTAAGTCGGCATTGTTTTCTTGTATTAAATTCGAATGCAATTTCTGTGTTTCATCGCAAATCAGAAGGTCCAAGGGATACAGTAAACGTGAAGTGAAGCATCGGAATCTAAAACTGAACTCACAGGAGGGGTTCAAATCATAAAAAGTTAGAGTGTAAGTAATCTTGTACTTAAGTCGGCATTGTGAGTTTGGTATTAAATTCGGATGCAATTTCTGTGTTCCATTGTCAATAAGAAGGTCCAAGGGATACAGTAAACCTGAAGTGAAGCATCGGAATCTAAAACTGGAGTCACAGGAGAGGTTCAAATCATAGAATGTTAGGGTGTCGGTCCTCTTGTACATAAGTCGGCATTGTGCCTTTTGTATTTAATTCCGACGCAATTTCTGTGCTTCATCGTCAATAAGATGGTCCAAGGTATACAGTAAACCTGAAGTAAAGCATCGGAATCTAAAACTGGACTCACAGGAGAGGTTCAAATCGTAGAAAGTTAGAGTGTCAGTCCTCTTGTAACTAAGTCAGCGTGGTGTTTTATGCTTTAAGTTCGGATGCAATTTCTGTGTTTCATCGTCAATAAGAATTCCAAGGTACACAGTAAACCTGAAGTGAAGCATCGGAATCTAAAACTGGACTCACAAGAGAGGTTCAAATCATAGAAAGTTAGAGTGTCAGTCCTCTTGTACTTAAGTCGGCATTGTGCCTTTTGAATTTAATTCCGATGCATTTTCTGTGCTTCATCGTCAATAAGAAGGTCCAAGGGATACAGTAAACCTGAAGTGAAGCATCGGAATCTGAAACTGGACTCACAGGAGAGGTTCAAATCATAGAAAGTTAGAGTATCAGTCCTCTTGTACTTAAGTCGGCATTGTTTGTTTTGTATTGAATTCGGATGCAATTTCTGTGTTTCAACGCAAATAAGAAGGTCCAAGGGATACAGTAAACCTGAAGTGAAGCATCGGAATCTACAACTGGACTCACAGGAGGGGTTCAAATCATAGAAAGTTAGAGTGTAAGTAATCTTGTACTTAAGTCGGCATTGTCAGTTTTGTATTAAATTCGGATGCAATTTCTGTGTTTCATTGTCAATAAGAAGGTCCAAGGGATACAGTAAAAAAGAAGTGAAGCATCGGAATCTAAAACTGGAGTCACAAAAGAGGTTCAAATCATAGAAAGTTAGAGTGTCAGTCCTGTTGTACTTAAGTCGCCATTGTGCCTTTTGTTTTACATTCGGATGCAATTTCTGTGTTTTATCGTCAATAAGAAAGTGCAAGGTATACAGTAAAACCGAAGTGAAGCATCGGAATCTAAAACTGGTCTCACAGGAAAGGTTCAAAACATAGAAAGTGAGAATGTCAGTCCTCTTGTACTTAAGTCGGCATTGTGCCTTTTGAATTAAATTCGGATGCAATTTCTGTGTTTCATCGTCAATAAGAAGGTCCGAGGGATACAGTAAACCTGAAGTGAAGCATCGGAATCTAAAATTGGACACACAAGAGAGGTTCAAATCATAGAAAGTTAGACTGTCAGTCCTCTTGTACTAAAGTCAGCATTGTGCCACATGTATTAAATTCGGATGCAATTTCAGTGTTTCATCGTCAATAAGAAGGTCGAAGGTATATAGTAAACCTGAAGTGAAGCATCCGCATCTAAAACTGGACTCACAGGAGAGGTTCATGTCATAGAAAGTTAGAGTGTCTGTCCTCTTGTACTTAAGTCATCATTGTGCCTTTTGTATTCAATTCGGATGCAATTTCTGTGTTTCATCGTCAATAAGAAGGTCCGAGTGATACAGTAAACCTGAAGTGAAGCATCGGAATCTAAAATTGGACACACAAGAGAGGTTCAAATCATAGAAAGTTAGAGTGTCAGTCCTCTTGTACTTAAGTCGGCATTATGCCTTTTGTATTTAATTCCGACGCAATTTCTGTGCTTCATCGTCAATAAGAAGGTCCAAGGTATACAGTAAACCTGAATTAAAGCATCGGAATCTAAAACTGGACTCACAGGAGAGGTTCATATCATAGAAGGTTAGAGTATCCCTCCTCTTGTACTTATGTCGGCATTGTGCCTTTTGAATTTATTTCCGATGCAATTTCTGTTTTTCATCGTCTATAAGAAGGTCCAAGGTATACAGTAAACCTGAAGTGAAACATCGGAATCTGAAACTGGACTCACAGGAGAGGTTCAAATCATAGAAAGTTAGAGTGTCAGTCCTCTTGTACGTAAGTCGGCATTGTGCCTTTTGAATTTAATTCCCATGCAAGTTCAGTGCTTCATCGTCAATAAGAAGGTAGAAGGGATACAGTAAATCTGAAATGAAGCATCGGAATCTAAAACTGGTCTCACAGGAGAGGTTCAAATCATAGAAAATTAGAGTGTCAGTCCTCTTGTACTTAAGCCTGCATTGTGCCTTTTGAATTTAATTCCTATGCAATTTCTGTGTTTATTCGTCAATAAGAAGGTCCAAAGTATACAGTAAACCTGAAGTGAAGCATCGAAAACCCAAACTGGACTCACAGGAGGGGTTCAAATCATAGAATGTTAGAGTGTCAGTCCTCTTGTACTTAAGTCGGCATTGTGCCTTTTGTATTAAATATGGATGCAATTTCTGTGTTTCATCGTCAATACGAAGGTCCAAGGGATACAGTAATCCTGAAGTGAAGAATCGGAAACTAAAACTGGACTCACAGGAGCGGTTCAAATCATAGAAAGTTAGAGTGTCAGTCCTCTTGTACTTTAGTCGGCATTGTGCCATTTGTATTAAATTCGAATGCTATTTCTGTGTTTCATCGTCAATAAGAAGGTCCAAGGTATACAGTAAACCTGAAGTGAAGCATCGGAACCTGAAACTGGACTCACAGGAGAGGTTCAAATCATAGAAAGTTAGAGTGTCAGTCCTCTTGTACTTAAGCCTGCATTGTGCCTTTTGAATTTAATTCCTATGCAATTTCTGTGTTTATTCGTCAATAAGAAGGTCCAAAGTATACAGTAAACCTGAAGTGAAGCATCGAAAACCCAAACTGGACTCACAGGAGGGGTTCAAATCATAGAATGTTAGAGTGTCAGTCCTCTTGTACTTAAGTCGGCATTGTGCCTTTTGTATTAAATATGGATGCAATTTCTGTGTTTCATCGTCAATACGAAGGTCCAAGGGATACAGTAATCCTGAAGTGAAGAATCGGAAACTAAAACTGGACTCACAGGAGCGGTTCAAATCATAGAAAGTTAGAGTGTCTGTCCTCTTGTACTTAAGGCATCATTGTGCCTTTTGTATTCAATTCGGATGCAATTTCTGTGTTTCATCGTCAATAAGAAGGTCCGAGTGATACAGTAAACCTGAAGTGAAGCATCGGAATCTAAAATTGGACACACAAGAGAGGTTCAAATCATAGAAAGTTAGAGTGTCAGTCCTCTTGTACTTAAGTCGGCATTATGCCTTTTGTATTTAATTCCGACGCAATTTCTGTGCTTCATCGTCAATAAGAAGGTCCAAGGTATACAGTAAACCTGAATTAAAGCATCGGAATCTAAAACTGGACTCACAGGAGAGGTTCATATCATAGAAGGTTAGAGTATCCCTCCTCTTGTACTTATGTCGGCATTGTGCCTTTTGAATTTATTTCCGATGCAATTTCTGTTTTTCATCGTCTATAAGAAGGTCCAAGGTATACAGTAAACCTGAAGTGAAACATCGGAATCTGAAACTGGACTCACAGGAGATGTTCAAATCATAGTAAGTTAGAGTGTCAGTCCACTTGTACTTAAGTCGGCATTGTGGCTCTTGTATTAAATTCGGATGCAATATCTGTGTTTCATCGTCAATAAGAAGGACCCAGGGATACAGTAAACCTGAAGTGAAGCATCGGAATCTGAAACTGGACTCACAGGAGAGATTCAAATCATAGAAAGTTAGGGTGTCAGTCCTCTTGTACATAAGTCGGCATTGTGCCTTTTGATTTTAATTCCCATGCAAGTTCAGTGCTTCATCGTCAATAAGAAGGTAGAACGGATACAGTAAATCTGAAATGAAGCATCGGAATCTAAAACTGGTCTCACAGGAGAGGTGCAAATCACAGAAAGTTAGAGTGTCAGTCCTCTTGTACTCAAGTCGACATTGTGGCTTTTGAATTTAATTCCGATGCAATTTCTGTGTTTCCTCGACAATAAGAAGGTCCAAGGGATACACTAAACCTGAAGTGAAGGAACGGAATCTAAAACTGGACTCACAGGAGAAGTTCAAATCATAGAGAGTTAGAGTGTCAGTCCTCTTGTACGTAAGTCGGCACTGTGCCTTTTGTATTAAATTCGGATGAAATCTCTGTGTTTCTTCGTCAATAACAAGGTCCAAGGGATACAGTAAACCTGAAGTGAAGTATCGGAATCTAAAACTGGACTCACAGGAGAGGTTCAAATCATAGAAAGTTAGAGTGTCTGTCCTCTTGTTCTTAAGTCGGCATTATGCCTTTTGTATTTAATTCCGACGCAATTTCTGTGCTTCATCGTCAATAAGAAGGTCCAAGGTATACAGTAAACCTGAATTAAAGCATCGGAATCTGAAACTGGACTCACAGGAGAGGTTCTTATCATAGAAAGTTAGAATATCCCTCCTCTTGTACATAAGTCGGCATTGTGCCTTTTGAATTTATTTCCGATGCAATTTCTGTTTTTCATCGTCTATAAGAAGATCCAAGGTATACAGTAAACCTGAAGTGAAGCATCGGAATCTGAAACTGGACTCACAGGAGAGGTTCAAATCATAGAAAGTTAGAGTGTCAGTCCTCTTGTACATAAGTCGGCATTGTGCCTTTTGAATTTAATTCCCATGCAAGTTAAGTGCTTCATCGTCAATAAGAAGGTAGAAGGGATACAGTAAATCTGAAATGAAGCATCGGAATCTAAAACTGGTCTCACAGGAGAGGTTCAAATCATAGAGAGTTAGAGTGTCAGTCCTTTTGTACTTAAGTCGGCATTGTTTGTCTTGTATTAAATTCGAATGCAATTTCTGTGTTTCATCGCAAATCAGAAGGTCCAAGGGATACAGTAAACGTGAAGTGAAGCATCGGAATCTAAAACTGAACTCACAGGAGGGGTTCAAATCATAAAAAGTTAGAGTGTAAGTAATCTTGTACTTAAGTCGGCATTGTGAGTTTGGTATTAAATTCGGATGCAATTTCTGTGTTCCATTGTCAATAAGAAGGTCCAAGGGATACAGTAAACCTGAAGTGAAGCATCGGAATCTAAAACTGGAGTCACAGGAGAGGTTCAAATCATAGAATGTTAGGGTGTCGGTCCTCTTGTACATAAGTCGGCATTGTGCCTTTTGTATTTAATTCCGACGCAATTTCTGTGCTTCATCGTCAATAAGATGGTCCAAGGTATACAGTAAACCTGAAGTAAAGCATCGGAATCTAAAACTGGACTCACAGGAGAGGTTCAAATCGTAGAAAGTTAGAGTGTCAGTCCTCTTGTAACTAAGTCAGCGTGGTGTTTTATGCTTTAAGTTCGGATGCAATTTCTGTGTTTCATCGTCAATAAGAATTCCAAGGTACACAGTAAACCTGAAGTGAAGCATCGGAATCTAAAACTGGACTCACAAGAGAGGTTCAAATCATAGAAAGTTAGAGTGTCAGTCCTCTTGTACTTAAGTCGGCATTGTGCCTTTTGAATTTAATTCCGATGCATTTTCTGTGCTTCATCGTCAATAAGAAGGTCCAAGGGATACAGTAAACCTGAAGTGAAGCATCGGAATCTGAAACTGAACTCACAGGAGAGGTTCAAATCATAGAAAGTTAGAGTATCAGTCCTCTTGTACTTAAGTCGGCATTGTTTGTTTTGTATTGAATTCGGATGCAATTTCTGTGTTTCAACGCAAATAAGAAGGTCCAAGGGATACAGTAAACCTGAAGTGAAGCATCGGAATCTACAACTGGACTCACAGGAGGGGTTCAAATCATAGAAAGTTAGAGTGTAAGTAATCTTGTACTTAAGTCGGCATTGTCAGTTTTGTATTAAATTCGGATGCAATTTCTGTGTTTCATTGTCAATAAGAAGGTCCAACGGATACAGTAAAAAAGAAGTGAAGCATCGGAATCTAAAACTGGAGTCACAAAAGAGGTTCAAATCATAGAAAGTTAGAGTGTCAGTCCTGTTGTACTTAAGTCGCCATTGTGCCTTTTGTTTTACATTCGGATGCAATTTCTGTGTTTTATCGTCAATAAGAAAGTGCAAGGTATACAGTAAAACCGAAGTGAAGCATCGGAATCTAAAACTGGTCTCACAGGAAAGGTTCAAAACATAGAAAGTGAGAATGTCAGTCCTCTTGTACTTAAGTCGGCATTGTGCCTTTTGAAATAAATTCGGATGCAATTTCTGTGTTTCATCGTCAATAAGAAGGTCCGAGGGATACAGTAAACCTGAAGTGAAGCATCGGAATCTAAAATTGGACACACAAGAGAGGTTCAAATCATAGAAAGTTAGACTGTCAGTCCTCTTGTACTAAAGTCAGCATTGTGCCACATGTATTAAATTCGGATGCAATTTCAGTGTTTCATCGTCAATAAGAAGGTCGAAGGTATATAGTAAACCTGAAGTGAAGCATCCGCATCTAAAACTGGACTCACAGGAGAGGTTCATGTCATAGAAAGTTAGAGTGTCTGTCCTCTTGTACTTAAGTCATCATTGTGCCTTTTGTATTCAATTCGGATGCAATTTCTGTGTTTCATCGTCAATAAGAAGGTCCGAGTGATACAGTAAACCTGAAGTGAAGCATCGGAATCTAAAATTGGACACACAAGAGAGGTTCAAATCATAGAAAGTTAGAGTGTCAGTCCTCTTGTACTTAAGTCGGCATTATGCCTTTTGTATTTAATTCCGACGCAATTTCTGTATTTCATCGTCAATAAGAAGGTCCAAGGTATACAGTAAACCTGAATTAAAGCATCGGAATCTAAAACTGGACTCACAGGAGAGGTTCATATCATAGAAGGTTAGAGTATCCCTCCTCTTGTACTTATGTCGGCATTGTGCCTTTTGAATTTATTTCCGATGCAATTTCTGTTTTTCATCGTCTATAAGAAGGTCCAAGGTATACAGTAAACCTGAAGTGAAACATCGGAATCTGAAACTGGACTCACAGGAGAGGTTCAAATCATAGAAAGTTAGAGTGTCAGTCCTCTTGTACGTAAGTCGGCATTGTGCCTTTTGAATTTAATTCCCATGCAAGTTCAGTGCTTCATCGTCAATAAGAAGGTAGAAGGGATACAGTAAATCTGAAATGAAGCATCGGAATCTAAAACTGGTCTCACAGGAGAGGTTCAAATCATAGAAAATTAGAGTGTCAGTCCTCTTGTACTTAAGCCTGCATTGTGCCTTTTGAATCTAATTCCTATGCAATTTCTGTGTTTATTCGTCAATAAGAAGGTCCAAAGTATACAGTAAACCTGAAGTGAAGCATCGAAAACCCAAACTGGACTCACAGGAGGGGTTCAAATCATAGAATGTTAGAGTGTCAGTCCTCTTGTACTTAAGTCGGCATTGTGCCTTTTGTATTAAATATGGATGCAATTTCTGTGTTTCATCGTCAATACGAAGGTCCAAGGGATACAGTAATCCTGAAGTGAAGAATCGGAAACTAAAACTGGACTCACAGGAGCGGTTCAAATCATAGAAAGTTAGAGTGTCAGTCCTCTTGTACTTTAGTCGGCATTGTGCCATTTGTATTAAATTCGAATGCTATTTCTGTGTTTCATCGTCAATAAGAAGGTCCAAGGTATACAGTAAACCTGAAGTGAAGCATCGGAACCTGAAACTGGACTCACAGGAGAGGTTCAAATCATAGAAAGTTAGAGTGTCAGTCCTCTTGTACTTAAGCCTGCATTGTGCCTTTTGAATTTAATTCCTATGCAATTTCTGTGTTTATTCGTCAATAAGAAGGTCCAAAGTATACAGTAAACCTGAAGTGAAGCATCGAAAACCCAAACTGGACTCACAGGAGGGGTTCAAATCATAGAATGTTAGAGTGTCAGTCCTCTTGTACTTAAGTCGGCATTGTGCCTTTTGTATTAAATATGGATGCAATTTCTGTGTTTCATCGTCAATACGAAGGTCCAAGGGATACAGTAATCCTGAAGTGAAGAATCGGAAACTAAAACTGGACTCACAGGAGCGGTTCAAATCATAGAAAGTTAGAGTGTCTGTCCTCTTGTACTTAAGTCATCATTGTGCCTTTTGTATTCAATTCGGATGCAATTTCTGTGTTTCATCGTCAATAAGAAGGTCCGAGTGATACAGTAAACCTGAAGTGAAGCATCGGAATCTAAAATTGGACACACAAGAGAGGTTCAAATCATAGAAAGTTAGAGTGTCAGTCCTCTTGTACTTAAGTCGGCATTATGCCTTTTGTATTTAATTCCGACGCAATTTCTGTGCTTCATCGTCAATAAGAAGGTCCAAGGTATACAGTAAACCTGAATTAAAGCATCGGAATCTAAAACTGGACTCACAGGAGAGGTTCATATCATAGAAGGTTAGAGTATCCCTCCTCTTGTACTTATGTCGGCATTGTGCCTTTTGAATTTATTTCCGATGCAATTTCTGTTTTTCATCGTCTATAAGAAGGTCCAAGGTATACAGTAAACCTGAAGTGAAACATCGGAATCTGAAACTGGACTCACAGGAGATGTTCAAATCATAGTAAGTTAGAGTGTCAGTCCACTTGTACTTAAGTCGGCATTGTGGCTCTTGTATTAAATTCGGATGCAATATCTGTGTTTCATCGTCAATAAGAAGGACCCAGGGATACAGTAAACCTGAAGTGAAGCATCGGAATCTGAAACTGGACTCACAGGAGAGATTCAAATCATAGAAAGTTAGGGTGTCAGTCCTCTTGTACATAAATCGGCATTGTGCCTTTTGATTTTAATTCCCATGCAAGTTCAGTGCTTCATCGTCAATAAGAAGGTAGAACGGATACAGTAAATCTGAAATGAAGCATCGGAATCTAAAACTGGTCTCACAGGAGAGGTGCAAATCACAGAAAGTTAGAGTGTCAGTCCTCTTGTACTCAAGTCGGCATTGTGGCTTTTGAATTTAATTCCGATGCAATTTCTGTGTTTCCTCGACAATACGAAGGGCCAAGGGATACACTAAACCTGAAGTGAAGCAACGGAATCTAAAACTGGACTCACAGGAGAAGTTCAAATCATAGAGAGTTAGAGTGTCAGTCCTCTTGTACGTAAGTCGGCACTGTGCCTTTTGTATTAAATTCGGATGAAATCTCTGTGTTTCTTCATCAATAACAAGGTCCAAGGGATACAGTAAACCTGAAGTGAAGTATCGGAATCTAAAACTGGACTCACAGGAGAGGTTCAAATCATAGAAAGTTAGAGTGTCTGTCCTCTTGTTCTTAAGTCGGCATTATGCCTTTTGTATTTAATTCCGACGCAATTTCTGTGCGTCATCGTCAATAAGAAGGTCCAAGGTATACAGTAAACCTGAATTAAAGCATCGGAATCTGAAACTGGACTCACAGGAGAGGTTCATATCGTAGAAAGTTAGAATATCCCTCCTCTTGTACATAAGTCGGCATTGTGCCTTTTGAATTTATTTCCGATGCAATTTCTGTTTTTCATCGCCTATAAGAAGGTCCAAGGTATACAGTAAACCTGAAGTGAAGCATCGGTATCTGAAACTGGACTCACAGGAGAGGTTCAAATCATAGAAAGTTAGAGTGTCAGTCCTCTTGTACATAAGTCGGCATTGTGCCTTTTGAATTTAATTCCCATGCAAGGTAAGTGCTTCATCGTCAATAAGAAGGTAGAAGGGATACAGTAAATCTGAAATGAAGCATCGGAATCTAAAACTGGTCTCACAGGAGAGGTTCAAATCATAGAAAGTTAGAGTGTCAGTCCTCTTGTACTTAAGTCGGCATTGTTTGTCTTGTATTAAATTCGAATGCAATTTCTGTGTTTCATCGCAAATCAGAAGGTCCAAGGTATACAGTAAACGTGAAGTGAAGCATCGGAATCTAAAACTGGACTCACAGGAGGGGTTCAAATCATAAAAAGTTAGAGTGTAAGTAATCTTGTACTTAAGTCGGCATTGTGAGTTTGGTATTAAATTCGGATGCAATTTCTGTGTTCCATTGTCAATAAGAAGGTCCAAGGGATACAGTAAACCTGAAGTGAAGCATCGGAATCTAAAACTGGACTCACAGGAGAGGTTCAAATCGTAGAATGTTAGAGTGTCGGTCCTCTTGTACCTAAGTCGGCATTGTACCTTTTGAATTTAATTCCGATGCAATTTCTGTTTTTCATCGTCAACAAGAAGGTCCAAGGTACACAGTAAACCTGAAGTATAGCATCGGAATCCAAAACTGGACTCACAGGAGAGTTTCAAACCATAGAAAGTTAGAGTGTCAGTCCTCTTGTACCTAAGTCAGCATTGTGCTTTTTGCATTAAATTCGGATGCAGATTCTGTGTTTCATCGTCAATAAGAATTCCAAGGTATACAGTAAACCTGAAGTGAAGCATCGGAATCTAAAAGTGGACTCACAAGAGAGGTTCAAGTTATAGGAAGTTAGAGTGTCAGTCCTCTTGTACTTAAGTCGGCATTGTGCTATTTGAATTTAATTCCGATGCATTTTCTGTGCTTCACCGTCAATAGGAAGGTCCAATGTATACAGTAATCCTGATGTGAAGCATCGGAATCTAAAACTGGACTCACAGGAGAGGTTTAATCATAGAAAGTTAGAGTGTCAGTCCTCTTGTACTTAAGTCGGCATTGTGCATTTTGAATTTAATTGCGGTGAAATTTCTGTGCTTCATCGTCAATAAGAAGGTCCCAGGGATACAGTAAACCTGAGGTGAAGCATCGGAATCTATGACTGGACTCACAGGAGTTGTTCAAATCATAGACAGTTAGAGTGTCAGTCCTCTTGTACTTAAGTCGGCATTGTGCCTTTTGAATTTCATTCCAATGCAAGTTCAGTGCTTCATCGTCAATAAGAAGTTAGAAGGGATACAGTAAATGTGAAATGAAGCATCGGAATCTAAAACTGGTCTCACATGAGAGGTTAAAATCATAGAAAGTTAGAGTGTCAGTCCTCTTGTACTTATGTCGGCATTGTGGCCTTTAAATTTAATACCGATGCAATTTCTGTGTTTCCTCGACAATAAGAAGGTCCAAGGGATACACTAAACCTGAAGTGAAGCACCGGAATCTAAAACTGGACTCACAGGAGAAGTTCAAATCATAGAAAGTTAGAGTGTCAGTTCTCTTGTACTTAAGTCGGCACTGTGCATTTTGTATTAAATTCGGATGCAATCTCTGTGTTTCTTCGTCAATAACAAGGTCCAAGGGATACAGTAAACCTAAAGTGAAGTATCGGAATCTAAAACTGGACTCACAGGAGAGGTTGAAATCATAGAAAGTTTGGGTGTCTGTCCTCTTGTACTTACGTCGGCATTGTGCCTTTAGAATTTAATTGCGATGCAATTTCTGTGTTTCATCGTCAATAAGAAGGTCCAAGGCATACAGTAAACCTGAAGTGAAGCATCGGAATCTAAAACTGGAGTCACAGGAGAGGTTCAAATCATAGAATGTTAGGGTGTCGGTCCTCTTGTACATAAGTCGGCATTGTGCCTTTTGTATTTAATTCCGACGCAATTTCTGTGCTTCATCGTCAATAAGATGGTCCAAGGTATACAGTAAACCTGAAGTAAAGCATCGGAATCTAAAACTGGACTCACAGGAGAGGTTCAAATCGTAGAAAGTTAGAGTGTCAGTCCTCTTGTAACTAAGTCAGCGTGGTGTTTTATGCTTTAAGTTCGGATGCAATTTCTGTGTTTCATCGTCAATAAGAATTCCAAGGTACACAGTAAACCTGAAGTGAAGCATCGGAATCTAAAACTGGACTCACAAGAGAGGTTCAAATCATAGAAAGTTAGAGTGTCAGTCCTCTTGTACTTAAGTCGGCATTGTGCCTTTTGAATTTAATTCCGATGCATTTTCTGTGCTTCATCGTCAATAAGAAGGTCCAAGGTATACAGTAAACCTGATGTGAAGCATCGGAATCAAAAACTGGACTCACAGGAGAGGTTCAAATCATAGAAAGTTAGAGTATCCCTCCTCTTGTTCTTAAGTCGGCATTGTGCCTTATGAATTTATTTCCGATGCAATTTCTGTGTTTCATCGTCTATACGAAGGTCCAAGGTATACAGCAAACCTGAAGTGACGCATCGGAATCTGAAACTGGACTCACAGGAGAGGTTCAAATCATAGAAAACTAGAGTGTCTGTCCTCTTGTACATAAGTGGGCATTGTGCCTTTTGAATTTAATTCCCATGCAAGTTCAGTGCTTCATCGTCAATAAGAAGGTAGAAGGGATACAGTAAATCTGAAATGAAGCATCGGAATCTAAAACTGGTCTCACAGGAGAGGTTCAAATCATAGAAAGTTAGAGTGTCAGTCCTCTTGTACTTAAGTCGGCATTGTGGCTTTTGAATTAAATTCCGATGCAATTTCTGTGTTTCTTTGACAATACGAAGGTCCAAGGGATACACTAAACCTGAAGTGAACCATCGGAATCTAAAACTGGACTCACGGGAGAAGTTCAAATCATAGAAAATTAGAGTGTCATTCCTCTTGTACTTAAGTCGGCATTGTGCCTTTTGAATTGAATTCCGATGCAATTTCTGTGTTTCATCGACAATAAGAAGGTCCAAGGTATACAGTAAACCTGAAGTAAAGCATCGGAATCTAAAACTGAACTCACAGGAGAGGTTCAAATCATTTAATGTTAGAGTGTCGGTCCTCTTGTACTTAAGTCGGCATTGTACCTTTTGAATTTAATTCCGATGCATTTTCTGAGTTTCATCGTCAATAAGAAGGTCCTAGGTATACAGTAAACCTGAAGTAAAGCATCGGAATCCAAAACTGAACTCACAAGAGAGTTTCAAATCATAGAAAGTTGGAGTGTCAGTCGTTTGTACCTAAGTCGGCATTGTGCCTTTTGTATTTAATTGCGACGCAATTTCTGTGCTTCATCGTCAATAAGAACGTCCAAGGTATACAGTAAACCTGAAGTAAAGCATCGGAATCTAAAACTGGACTCACAGGAGAGGTTCAAATCATAGAAAGATAGAGTGTCAGTCCTCTTGTACCTAAGTCAGCATGGTGCTTTTTGCATTAAATTCGGATGCAATTTCTGTGTTTCATCGTCAATAAGAATTCCAAGGTACACAGTAAACCTGAAGTGAAGCATCGGAATCTAAAACTGGACTCACAAGAGAGGATCAAATCATAGAAAGTTAGAGTGTCAGTCCTCTTGTACTTAAATCGGCATTGTGCCTTTTGAATTAAATTCCGATGCAATTTCTGTGTTTATTCGTCAACAAGAAGGTCCAAGGTATACAGTTAACCTGAAGTGAAGCATCGGAAACCAAAACTGGACTCACAGGTGAGGTTCAAATCATAGAAAGTTAGAGTATCAGTCCTCTTGTACTTAGGTCGGAATTGTTTGTTTTGTATTGAAATCGGATGCAATTTCTGTGGTTCAACGCAAATAAGAAGGTCCAAGGGATACAGTAAACCTGAAGTGAAGCATCGGAATCTACAACTGGACTCACAGGAGGGGTTCAAATCATAGAAAGTTAGAGTGTAAGTAATCTTGTACTTAAGTCGGCATTGTCAGTTTTGTATTAACTTCGGATGCAATTTCTGTGTTTCATTGTCAATAAGAAGGTCCAAGGCATACAGTAAAAAGGAAGTGAAGCATCGGAATCTAAAACTGGAGTCACAAAAAAGGTTCAAATTATAGAAAGTTAGAGTGTCAGTCCTGTTGTACTTAAGTCGCCATTGTGCCTTTTGTTTTAAATTCCGATGCAATTTCAGTGTTTCATCGTCAATAAGAAGGTCGAAGGTATATAGTAAACCTGAAGTGAAGCATCCGCATCTAAAACTGGACTCACAGGAGAGGTTCATGTCATAGAAAGTTAGAGTGTCTGTCCTCTTGTACTTAAGTCATCATTGTGCCTTTTGTATTAAATTCGGATGCAATTTCTGTGTTTCATCGTCAATAAGAAGGTCCGAGTGATACAGTAAACCTGAAGTGAAGCATCGGAATCTAAAATTGGACACACAAGAGAGGTTCAAATCATAGAGAGTTAGAGCGTCAGTCCTCTTGTACTTAAGTCGGCATTATGCCATTTGTATTTAATTCCGACGCAATTTCTGTGCTTCATCGTCAATAAGAAGGTCCAAGGTACACAGTAAACCTGAATTAAAGCATCGGAATCTAAAACTGGACTCACAGGAGAGGTTCATATCGTAGAAGGTTAGAGTATCCCTCCTCTTGTACTTATGTCGGCATTGTGCCTTTTGAATTTATTTCCGACGCAATTTCTGTTTTTCATCGTCTATAAGAAGGTCCAAGGTATACAGTAAACCTGAAGTGAAGCATCGGAATCTGAAACTGGACTCACAGGAGAGGTTCAAATCATAGAAAGTTAGAGTGTCAGTCCTCTTGTACATAAGTCGGCATTGTGCCTTTTGAATTCAATTCCCATGCAAGTTCAGTGCTTCATCGTCAATAAGAAGGTAGAAGGGATACAGTAAATCTGAAACGAAGCATCGGACTCTAAAACTGGTCTCACAGGAGAGGTTTAAATCATAGAAAGTTAGAGTGTCAGTCCTCTTGTACTTAAGCCTGCATTGTGCCTTTTGAATTTAATTCCTATGCAATTTCTGTGTTTATTCGTCAATAAGAAGGTCCAAAGTATACAGTAAATCTCAAGTGAAGCATCGAAAACCAAAACTGGACTCACAGGAGGGGTTCAAATCATAGAATGTTAGAGTGTCAGTCCTCTTGTACTTAAGTCGGCATTGTGCCTTTTGTATTAAATGTGGATGCAATTTCTGTGTTTCATCGTCAATACGAAGGTCCAAGGGATACAGTAATCGTGAAGTGAAGAATCGGAAACTAAAACTGGACTCTCAGGAGAGGTTCAAATCATAGAAAGTTAGAGTGTCAGTCCTCTTGTACTTTAGTCGGCATTGTGCCTTTTGTATTAAATTCGAATGCTATTTCAGTGTTTCATCGTCAATAAGAAGGTCCAAGGTATACAGTAAACCTGTAGTGGAGCACCGGAATCTATGACTGGACTCACAGGAGATGTTCAAATCATAGTAAGTTAGAGTGTCAGTCCACTTGTACTTAAGTCGGCATTGTGGCTCTTGTATTAAATTCGGATGCAATATCTGTGTTTCATCGTCAACAAGAAGGTCCAAGATATACAGTAAACCTGAAGTGAAGCATCGGACCCTAAAACTGGACTCACAGAAGAGTTTCAAAGCATTAAAAGTTAGAGTGTCAGTCCTCTCGTACTTAAGTCGGCATTGTGCTTTTTTAATTTAATTCCGATGAAATTTCAGTGCTTCATCGTCAATAAGAAGGACCCAGGGATACAGTAAACCTGAAGTGAAGCATCGGAATCTGAAACTGGACTCACAGGAGAGGTTCAAATCGTAGAAAGTTAGGGTGTCAGTCCTCTTGTACATAAGTCGGCATTGTGCCATTTGAATTTAATTCCCATGCAAGTTCAGTGCTTCATCGTCAATAAGAAGGTAGAACGGATACAGTAAATCTGAAATGAAGCATCGGAATCTAAAACTGGTCTCACAGGAGAGGTGCAAATCACAGAAAGTTAGAGTGTCAGTCCTCTTGTACTCAAGTCGGCATTGTGGCTTTTGAATTTAATTCCGATGCAATTTCTGTGTGTCCTCGACAATAAGAAGGTCCAAGGGATACACTAAACCTGAAGTGAAGCATCGGAATCTAAAACTGGACTCACAGGAGGGGTTCAAATCATAGAAAGTTAGAGTGTAAGTAATCTTGTACTTAAGTCGGCATTGTGAGTTTGGTATTAAATTCGGATGCAATTTCTGTGTTTCATTGTCAATAAGAAGGTCCAAGTGATACAGTAAACCTGAAGTGAAGCATCGGAATCTAATACTGGACTCACAGGAGAGGTTCAAATCGTAGAATGTTGGAGCGTCAGTCCTCTTGTACATAAGTCGGCATTGTACATTTTGAATTTAATTCCGATGCAATTTCTGTATTTCATCGTCAACAAGAAGGTCCAAGGTACACAGTAAACCTGAAGTATAGCATCGGAATCCAAAACTGGACTCACAGGAGAGTTTCAAATCATAGAAAGTTGGAGTGTCAGTCGTCTTGTACTTAAGTTGGCATTGTGCATTTTTTATTTAATTCCGACGCAATTTCTGTGCTTCATCGTCAATAAGAAGGTCCAAGGTATACAGTAAACCTGAAGTAAAGCATCGGAATCAAAAACTGGACTCACAGGAGAGGTTCAAATCATAGAAAGTTAGAGTGTCAGTTCACTTGTACCTAAGACAGCATTGTGCTTTTTGCAATAAATTCGGATGCAGATTCTGTGTTTCATCGTCAATAAGAATTCCAAGGTATACAGTAAACCTGAAGTGAACATCGGAATCTAAAAGTGGACTCACAAGAGAGGTTCAAATTATAGGAAGTTAGAGTGTCAGTCCTCTTGTACTTAAGTCGGCATTGTGCTATTTGAATTTAATTCCGATGCATTTTCTGAGCTTCACCGTCAATAGGATGGTCCAATGTATACAGTAAAACTCATGTCAAGCATCGGAATCTAAAACTGGACTCACAGGAGAGGTTTAATCATAGAAAGTTAGAGTGTCAGTCCTCTTGTACTTTAGTCGGCATTGTGCCTTTTGTATTAAATTCTAATGCAATTTCTGTGCTTCATCGTCAATAAGATGGTCCAAGGTATACAGTAAACCTGAAGTAAAGCATCGGAATCTAAAACTGGACTCACAGGAGAGGTTCAAATCGTAGAAAGTTAGAGTGTCAGTCCTCTTGTAACTAAGTCAGCGTGGTGTTTTATGCATTAAATTCGGATGCAATTTCTGTGTTTCATCGTCAATAAGAATTCCAAGGTACACAGTAAACCTGAAGTGCAGCATCGGAATCTAAAACTGGACTCACAAGAGAGGTTCAAATCATAGAAAGTTAGAGTGTCAGTCCTCTTGTACTTAAGTCGGCATTGTGCCTTTTGTATTGAATTCCGATGCATTTTCTGTGCTTCATCGTCAATAAGACGGTCCAAGGTATACAGTAAACCTGATGTGAAGCATCGGAATCAAAAACTGGACTCACAGGAGAGGTTCATATCATATAAAGTTAGAGTATCCCTCCTCTTGTTCTTAAGTCGGCATTGTGCCTTATGAATTTATTTCCGATGCAATTTCTGTGTTTCATCGTCTATAAGAAGGTCCAAGGTATACAGTAAACCTGAAGTGACGCATCGGAATCTGAAACTGGACTCACAGGAGGGGTTCAAATCATAGAAAGTTAGAGTGTCTGTCCTCTTGTACATAAGTGGGCATTGTGCCTTTTGAATTTAATTCCCATGCTAGTTCAGTGCTTCATCGTCAATAAGAAGGTAGAAGGGATACAGTAAATCTGAAATGAAGCATCGGAATCTAAAACTGGTCTCACAGGAGAGGTTCAAATCATAGAGAGTTAGAGTGTCAGTCCTCTTGTACTTCAGTCGGCATTGTGGCTTTTGAATTAAATTCCGATGCAATTTCTGTGTTTCTTTGACAATACGAAGGTCCAAGGGATACACTAAACCTGAAGTGAACCATCGGAATCTAAAACTGGACTCACAGGAGAAGTTCAAATCATAGAAAATTAGAGTGTCATTCCTCTTGTACTTAAGTCGGCACTGTGCCTTTTGTATTAAATTTGGATGCAATCTGTGTGTTTCTTCGTCAATAACAAGGTCCAAGGGATATAGTAAATCTGAAGTGAAGTATCGGAATCGAAAACTGGACTCACAGTAGAGGTTCAAATCATAGAATGTTAGAGTGTCTGTCCTCTTGTACTTAAGTCGGCATTGTGCCTTTTGAATTTAATTCCGATGCAATTTCTGTGTTTCATCGACAATAAGAAGGTCCAAGGTATACAGTAAACCTGAAGTGAAGCATCGGAATCTAAAACTGATCTCACAGGAGAGGTTCAAATCATTGAATGTTAGAGTGTCGGTCCTCTTGTACTTAAGTCGGCATTGTACCTTTTAAATTTTAATTCCGATGCAATTTCTGAGTTTCATCGTCAATAAGAAGGTCCAAGGTATACAGTAAACCTGAAGTGAAGCATCGGAATCTAAAACAGGACTCACAGGAGAGGTTCAAATCGTAGAAAGTCAGAGTGTCAGTCCTGTTGTACTTAAGTCGGCATTGTGCCTTTTCAATTTAATTCCGATGCAATTTCTGTGTTTCTTTGACAATACGAAGGTCCAAGGGATACACTAAACCTGAAGTGAAGCATCGGAAACCAAAACTGGACTCACAGGAGAGGTTCAAATCATAGAAAGTTAGAGTATCAGTCCTCTTGTACTTAAGTCGGCATTGTTTGTTTTCTATTGAATTCGGATGCAATTTCTGTGTTTCAACGCAAATAAGAAGGTCCAAGGGATACAGTAAACATGAAGTGAAGCATCGGAATCTACAACTGGACTCACAGGAGGGGTTCAAATCATAGAAAGTTAGAGTGTAAGTAATCTTGTACTTAAGTCGGCATTGTCAGTTTTGTATTAAATTCGGATGCAATTTCTGTGTTTCATTGTCAATAAGAAGGTCCAAGGGATACAGTAAACCAGAAGTGAAGAATCGGAATCTAAAACAGGACTCACAGGAGAGGTTCAAATCGTAGAAAGTTAGGGAGTCAGTCCTGTTGTACTTAAGTCGCCATTGTGCGTTTTGTTTTAAATTCGGATGCAATTTCTGTGTTTTATCGTCAATAAGAAGGTGCAAGGTATACAGTAAAACCGAAGTGAAGCATCGGAATCTAAAACTGGTCTCACAGGAAATGTTCAAAACATAGAAAGTGAGAGTGTCAGTCCTCTTGTACTTAAGTCGGCATTGTGCCTTTTGAATTACATTAGGATGCAATTTCAGTGTTTCATCGTCAATAAGAAGGTCCACATTATACAGTAAACCTGAAGTGAAGCATCGGAATCTAAAACAGGACTCACAGGAGAGGTTAAAATCATAGAAAGTTAGAGTGTCAGTCCTGTTGTACTTAAGTCGCCATTGTGCGTTTTGTTTTAAATTCGGATGCAATTTCTGTGTTTCATCGTCAATAAGAATTCCAAGGTACACAGTAAACCTGAAGTGAAGCATCGGAATCTAAAACTGGACTCACAAGAGAGATTCAAATCATAGAAAGTTAGAGTGTCAGTCCTCTTGTACTTAAATCGGCATTGTGCCTTATGAATTTATTTCCGATGCAATTTCTGTGTTTCATCGTCTATAAGAAGGTCCAAGGTATACAGTAAACCTGAAGTGACGCATCGGAATCTGAAACTGGACTCACAGGAGAGGTTCAAATCATAGAAAGTTAGAGTGTCTGTCCTCTTGTACATAAGTGGGCATTGTGCCTTTTGAATTTAATTCCCATGCAAGTTCAGTGCTTCATCGTCAATAAGAAGGTAGAAGGGATACAGTAAATCTGAAATGAAGCATCGGAATCTAAAACTGGTCTCACAGGAGAGGTTCAAATCATAGAGAGTTAGAGTGTCAGTCCTCTTGTACTTGAGTCGGCATTGTGGCTTTTGAATTAAATTCCGATGCAATTTCTGTGTTTATTTGACAATACGAAGGTCCAAGGGATACACTAAACCTGAAGTGAACCATCGGAATCTAAAACTGGACTCACAGGAGAAGTTCAAATCATAGAAAGTTAGAGCGTCATTCCTCTTGTACTTAATTCGGCACTGTGCCTTTTGTATTAAATTTGGATGCAATCTGTGTGTTTCTTCGTCAATAACAAGGTCCAATGGATACAGTAAATCTGAAGTGAAGTATCGGAATCGAAAACTGGACTCACAGTAGAGGTTCAAATCATAGAATGTTAGAGTGTCTGTCCTCTTGTACTTAAGTCGGCATTGTGCCTTTTGAATTTAATTCCGATGCAATTTCCGTGTTTCATCGACAATAAGAAGGTCCAAGGTATACAGTAAACCTGAAGTGAAGCATCGGAATCTAAAACTGATCTCACAGGAGAGGTTCAAATCATTGAATGTTAGAGTGTCGGTCCTCTTGTACCTAAGTCGGCATTGTACCTTTTGAATTTAATTCCGATGCAATTTCTGAGTTTCATCGTCAATAAGAAGGTCCAAGGTATACAGTAAACCTGATATAAAGCATCGGAATCCAAAACTGAACTCACAAGAGAGTTTCAAATCATTGAAAGTTGGAGTGTCAGTCGTTTGTACCTAAGTCGACATTGTGCCTTTTGTATTTAATTCCGACGCAATTTCTGTGCTTCATCGTCAATAAGAAGGTCCAAGGTATACAGTAATCCTGAAGTAAAGCATCGGAATTTAAAACTGGACTCACAGGAGAGGTACAAATCATAGAAAGTTAGAGTGTCAGTCCTCTTGTACCTAAGTCAGCATGGTGCTTTTTGCATTAAATTCGGATGCAATTTCTGTGTTTCATCGTCAATAAGAATTCCAAGGTACACAGTAAACCTGAAGTGAAGCATCGGAATCTAAAACTGGACTCACAAGAGAGATTCAAATCATAGAAAGTTAGAGTGTCAGTCCTCTTGTACTTAAATCGGCATTGTGCCTTTTGAATTTAATTCCGATGCATTATCTGTGCTTCATCGTCAACAAGAAGGTCCAAGGTATACAGTAAACCTCATGTGAAGCATCGGAATCAAAAAGTGGACTCACAGGAGGGGTTCAAATCATAGTAAATTAGAGTATCCCTGCTCCTGTACTTAAGTCGGCATTGTGCCTTTTGAATTTATTTCCAATGCAATTTCTGTGTTTCATCGTCTATTTGAAGGTCCAAGGTATACAGTAAACCTGAAGTGAAGCATCAGAATCGAAAACTGGACTCACAGGAGAGGTTCAAATCATAGAAAGTTAGAGTGTCAGTCCTCTTGTACTTAAGTCGGCATTGTGCCTTTTGAATTTAATTCCGATGCATTTTCTGTGCTTCATCGTCAATACGAAAGACCAAGGTATACAGAAATCCTGAAGCGAAGCATAGGAATCTAAAACTGGACTCACACGAGAGGTTCAAATCATAGAAAGTTACAGTGTCCGTTCTCTTGTACTTAAGCCGGCATTGTGCCTTTTGAATTTAATTCCTATGCAATTTCTGTGTTTATTCGTCAACAAGAAGGTCCAAGGTATACAGTTAACCTGAAGTGAAGCATCGGAAACCAAAACTGGACTCACAGGAGAGGTTCAAATCATAGAAAGTTAGAGTATCAGTCCTCTTGTACTTAAGTCGGCATTGTTTGTTTTCTATTGAATTCGGATGCATTTTCTGTGTTTCAACGCAAATAAGAAGGTCCAAGGGATACAGTAAACCTGAAGTGAAGCATCGGAATCTACAACTGTACTCACAGGAGGGGTTCAAATCATAGAAAGTTAGAGTGTAAGTAATCTTGTACTTAAGTCGGCATTGTCAGTTTTGTATTAAATTCGGATGCAATTTCTGTGTTTCATTGTCAATAAGAAGGTCCAAGGGATACAGTAAACCAGAAGTGAAGAATCGGAATCTAAAACAGGACTCACAGGAGAGGTTCAAATCATAGAAAGTTAGAGTGTCAGTCCTGTTGTACTTAAGTCGCCATTGTGCGTTTTGTTTTAAATTCGGATGCAATTTCTGTGTTTTATCGTCAATAAGAAGGTGCAAGGTATACAGTAAAACCGAAGTGAAGCATCGGAATCTAAAACTGGTCTCACAGGAAAGGTTCAAAACATAGAAAGTGAGAGTGTCAGTCCTCTTGTACTTAAGTCGGCATTGTGCCTTTTGAATTACATTATGATGCAATTTCAGTGTTTCATCGTCAATAAGAAGGTCCACATTATACAGTAAACCTGAAGTGAAGCATCGGAATCTAAAACAGGACTCACAGGAGAGGTTAAAATCATAGAAAGTGAGAGTGTCAGTCCTTTTGTACTTCAGTCGGCATTGTGCCTTTTGTGTTAAATACGGATGCAATTTCTGTGTTTCATCGTCAATAATAAGGTCCAAGGTATACAGTAAACCTGAAGTGAAGCATCGGAATCTAAAACTGGACTCACAGGAGAGGTTCAAATCATAGAAAGTTAGAGTGTCAGTCCTCTTGTACTTTAGTCGGCATTGTGGCTTTTGTATTAAATTTGAATGCTATTTCGGTGTTTCATCGTTAATAAGAAGGTCCAAGGTATACAGTAAACCTGAAGTGGAGTATCGGAATCTATGACTGGACTCACAGGAGATGTTCAAATCATAGAAGGTTAAAGTGTGTGTCCACTTGTACTTAAGTCGGCATTGTGGCTTTTGTATTAAATTCGGATGCAATTTCTGTGTTTCATCGTCAATAAGAAGTTCCAAGGTATACAGTAAACCTGAAGTGAAGCATCGGATTCTAAAACATGACTCACAGGAGAGGTTCAAATCATAGAAAGTTAGAGTGTCAGTCCTCTTGTACTTTAGTCGGCATTGTGCCTTTTGTATTAAATTCGAATGCTATTTCGGTGTTTCATCGTTAACAAGAAGGTCCAAGGTATACAGTAAACCTGAAGTGAAGCATCGTAATCTAAAACTGGACTCACAGGAGAAGTTCAAATCATAGAAAGTTAGAGTGTCAGTCCTCTTGTGCTAAAGTCGGCACTGTGCCTTTTGTATTAAATTCGGATGCTATCTCTGTGTATCTTCGTCAATAACAAGGTCCAAGGGATACAGTAAACATGAAGTGAAGTATCTGAATCTAAAACTGGACTCACAGGAGAGGTTCAAATCATAGAAAGTTAGAGTGTCTGTCCTCTTTTACTTAGGTCGGCATTGTGCCTTTTGAATTTAAATCCGGTGCAATTTCTGTGTTTCATCGTCAATAAGAAGGTCCAAGGTATACAGTAAACCTGAAGTGAAGCATTGGAATCTAAAACTGGACTCACAGCGGAGGTTCAAATCATAGAATGTTATAGTGTCGGTCCTCTTGTACTTAAGTCGGCATTGTACCTTTTGAATTTAATTCCGATGCAATTTCTGTGTTTCATCGTCAATAAGAAGGTCCAAGGTATACAGTAAACCTGAAGTGAAGCATCGGAATCTAAAACTGGACTCACAGAAGAGTTTCAAATCCTTAAAAGTTAGAGTGTCAGTCCTCTTGTACTTAAGTCGGCATTGTGCATTTTGAATTTAATTCCGATGAAATTTCTGTGCTTCATCGTCAATAAGAAGGTCCCAGGGATACAGTAAACCTGAAGTGAAGCATTGGAATCTAAAACTGGACTCACAGGAGAGGTTCAGATCATAGAAAGTTAGAGTGTCAGTCCTCTTGTACTTAAGTCGGCATTGTGCCTTTTCAATTCAATTCCGATGCAATTTCTGTGTTTCATCGTCAATAAGAAAGTCCAAGGTATACAGTAAACCTGAAGTGAAGCATCGGAATCTAAAACTGGACTCACAGGAGAGGTTCAAATCATAGAATGTTAGAGTGTCGGTCCTCTTGTACTTAAGTCGGCATTGTACCTTTTGAATTTAATTCCGATGCAATTTCTGTGTTTCATCGTCAATTAGAAGGTCCATGGTATACAGTAAACCTGAAGTAAAGCACCGGAATCCAAAACTGGTCTCAGAAGAGAGTTTCAAATCATAGAAAGTTGGAGTGTCAGTCGTCTTGTACTTAAGTCGGAATTGTGCCTTTTGAATTTCATTCCCAAGCAAGTTCAGTGCTTCATCGTCAATAAGAAGTTAAAAGGGACACAGTAAATGTGAAATGAAGCATCGGAATCTAAAACTGGTCTCACATGCGAGGTTCAAATCATAGAGATTTGGAGTGTCAGTCCTCTTGTACTTAAGTCAGCATTGTGGCTTTTGAATTTAATTCCGATGCAATTTCTGTGTTTCCTCGACAATAAGAAGGTCCAACGGATACACTTAACATGAAGTGAAGCATCGGAATCTAAAACTGGACTCACAGGAGAAGTTCAAATCATTGAAAGTTAGAATGTCAGTCCTCTTGTACGTAAGTCGTCACTGTGCATTTTGTATTAAATTCGGATGCAATCTCTGTGTTTCTTCGTCAATAACAAGGTCCAAGGGATACAGTTAACCTGAAGTGAAGTATCGGAATCTAAAACTGGACTCACAAGAGAGGTTCGAATCATAGAAAGTTAGAGTGTCTGTCCTCTTGTACTTAAGTCGGCATTGTACCTTTTGAACTTAATTCCGATGCAATTTCTGTGTTTCATCGTCAATTAGAAGGTCCATGGTAAGCAGTAAACCTGAAGTAAAGCATCGGAATCCCAAAACTGGACTCACAGGAGAGTTTCAAATCATAGAAAGTTGGAGTGTCAGTCGTCTTGTACTTAAGTCGGCATTGTGCCTTTTGTATTTAATTCCGACGCAATTTATGTGCTTCATCGTCAATGAGAAGGGCCAAGGTATACTGTAAACCTGAAGTAAGGCATCGGAATCTAAAACAGGACTCACAGGAGAGGTTCAAATCATAGAAAGTTAGAGTGTCAGTCCTCTTGTACCTAAGACAGCATTGTGCTTTTTGCATTAAAATCGGATGCAATTTCTGTGTTTCATCGTCAATATGAATTCCAAGGTACACAGTAAACCTGAAGTGAAGCATCGGAATCTAAAACTGTACTCACAAGAGAGGTTCAAATCATAGAAAGTTAGAGTGTCCGTCCTCGTGTACTTAGGCCGGCATTGTGCCTTTTGAATTTAATTCCTATGCAATTTCTGTGTTTATTCGTCAATAAGAAGGTCCAAGGTATACAGTAAACCTGACGTGAAGCATCGGAAACCGAAACTGGACTCAGAGGAGAGGTTCAAATCATAGAAAGTTAGAGTGTCGGTCCTCTTGTACTTAAGTCGGCATCTCGTGTTTTGTATTAAATTCGGATGTAATTTCAGTGTTTCATCGCCAATAAGAAGGTCCAAGCGATACAGTAAACCTGAAGTGAAGCATCGGAATCTAAAACTGGACTCACAGGCGAGGTTCAAATCATAGAAAGTTAGAGTGTCAGTCCTCTTGTACTTAAGTCGGCATTGTGGCTTTTGAATTTATTTCCGATGCAATTTCTGTGTTTCCTCGACAATAAGAAGGTCCAAGGGATAAACTAAACCTGAAGTGAAGCATCGGAATCTAAAACTTGACTCACAGGAGAAGTTCAAATCATAGAAAGTAAGAGTGTCTGTCCTCTTGTACTTAAGTCGGCACTGTGCCTTTTGTATTAAATTCGGATGCAATCTCTGAGTTTCTTCGTCAATAACAAGGCCCAAGTTATACAGTAAACCTGAAGTGAAGCATCGGAATCTAAAACAGGACTCACAGGAGAGGTTCACACCATAGAAAGTTAAGTGTCAGTCTTCTAGTAATTAAGTAGGCATTGTGCCTTTTGTATTAAATTCGATTCAATTTCTGTGTTTCATCGTCAATAAGAAGGTCCAAGGGATACAGTAATTCTGAAGTGAAGCATCGGAATCTCAAACTGAACTCACAGGAGAGGTTCAAATCAAAGAAAGTGAGAGTGTCAGTCCCCTTGTACCTAAGTAAGCATTGTGCCTTTTGTGTTAAATTGGGATGCAATTTCTGTGTTTCGTCGTCAATAAGAAGGATCGAGGGATACAGTAATCCTGAAGTGAAACATCAGGATCTAAAACTGGACTCACAGGAGAGGTTCAAATCATAGAAAGTTAGAGTGTCAGTCCTCTTGTACTTTAGTCGGCATCGTGCCTTTTGTATTAAATTCGAATGCTATCTCTGTGTTTCATCGTCAATAAGAAGGTCCAAGGTAGACAGTAAACCTGAAGTGAAGCATCGGAATCTAAAACTGGACTCGCAGAAGAGTTTCAAATCATTAAAAATTACAGTGACAGTCCTCTTGTACTTAAGTCAGCATTGTGCCTTTTGAATTTAATTCCCATGCAAGTTCAGTGCTTCATCGCCAATAAGAAGGTAGAAGGGATACAGTAAATCTGAAATGAAGCATCGGAATCTATAACTGGTCCCACAGGAAAGGTTCAAATCATAGAAAGTTAGAGTGTCAGCCCTCTTGTACTTAAGTGGGCATTGTGCCTCTTGAATTTAATTCCGATACAATTTCTGTGTTTCATTGTCTATAAGAAGGTCCAAGGTATACAGTAAACCTGAAGTGAAATATCGAAATCTAAAACTGGGCTCACAGGAGAGGTTCAAATCATAGAAAGTTAGAGTGTCAGTCCTCTTGTACTTAAGTCGGCATTGTGCCTTTTGAATTTAATTCCGATGCATTTTCTGTGCTTCATCGTCAATAAGAAAGTCCAAGGTATACAGTAATCCTGAAGTGAAGCATAGGAATATAAAACTGGACTCACAGGAGAGGTATAAATCATAGAAAGTTAGAGTGTCCGTCCTCCTGTACTTAGGCCGGCATTGTGCCTTTTGAATTTAATTCCTATGCAATTTCTGTGTTTATTCGTCAATAAGAAGGTCCAAGGTATACAGTAAACCTGACGTGAAGCATCGGATACCAAAACTGGACTCACAGGAGAGGTTCAAATCATAGAATGTTAGAGTGTCGGTCCTCTTGTACTTAAGTCGGCATCTCGTGTTTTGTATTAAATTCGGATGCAATTTCAGTGTTTCATCGCCAATAAGAAGGTCCAAGCGATACAGTAAACCTGAAGTGAAGCATCAGAATCTAAAACTGGACTCAGAGGAGAGGTTCAAATCATAGAAAGCTAGAGTGTCAGTCCTCTTGTACTTAATTCGGCATTGTGACTATTGTATTTAATTCGGATGCAATTTCTGTGTTTCATCGTCAATAAGAATGTCCAAGGGATACAGTGAACCTGAAGTGAAGCATCGGTATCTAAAACTGGACTCACAGGAGAGGTTCAAATCATAGAAAGTTAAAGTGTCAGTCCTCTTGTACTTAAGTCGGCATTGTGACTTTTGTATTAAATTCGGATGCAATTTCTGTGTTTCATTGTCAATAAGAAGGTCCCAGGGATACAGTAAACCTGAAGTGAAGCATCGGAATCTAAAACTGGACTCACAGCCGAGGTTCAAATCATAGAAAGTTAGAGTGTCAGTCCTCTTGTACTTAAGTCGGCATTGTGGCTTTTGAATTTAATTCCCATGCAATTTCTGTGTTTCCTCGACAATAAGAAGGTCCAAGGGATACACTAAACCTGAAGTGAAGCATCGGAATCTAAAACTGGACTCACAGGAGAAGTTCAAATCATAGAAAGTAAGAGTGTCTGTCCTCTTGTACTTAAGTCGGCACTGTGCCTTTTGTATTAAATTCGGATGCAATCTCTGTGTTTCTCCGTCGATAACAAGGCCCAAGTTATACAAAAAACCTGAAGTGAAGCATCGGAATCTAAAACAGGACTCACAGGAGAGGTTCACATCATAGAGAGTTAAGTGTCAGTCTTCTAGTACTTAAGTCGGCATTGTGCCTTTTGTATTAAATTCGATTCAATTTCGGTGTTTCATCGTCAATAAGAAGGTCCAAGGGATACAGTAATTCTGAAGTGAAGCATCAGAATCTCAAACTGAACTCACAGGAGAGGTTCAAATCAAAGAAAGTGAGAGTGTCAGTCCCCTTGTACTTAAGTAAGCATTGTTCCTTTTGTGTTCAATTGGGATGCAATTTCTGTGTTTCATCGTCAATAAGAAGGTCCGAGGGATACAGTAATCCTGAAGTGAAGCATCGGAATCTAAAACTGGACTCACAGGAGAGGTTCAAATCATAGAAAGTTAGAGGGTCAGTCCTCTTGTACTTACGTCGGCATCGTGCCTTTTGTATTAAATTCGAATGCTATCTCTGTGTTTCATCGTCAATAAGAGGGTCCAAGGTAGACAGTAAACCTGAAGTGAAGCATCGGAACCTAAAACTGGACTCACAGAAGAGTTTCAAATCATTAAAAATTACAGTGACAGTCCTCTTGTACTTAAGTCAGCATTGTGCCTTTTGAATTTAATTCCCATGCAAGCTCAGTGCTTCATCGTCAATAAGAAGGTAGAAGGGATACAGTAAATCTGAACTGAAGCATCGGAATCTATAACTGGTCTCACAGGAAAGGTTCAAATCATAGAAAGTTAGAGTGTCAGTCCACTTGTACTTAAGTCGGCATTGTGGCTTTTGAATTTAATTCCGATGCAATTTCTGTGTTTCCTCGAAAATAAGAAGGTCCAAGGGATACACTAAACCTGGAGTGAAGCATCGGAATCTAAAACTGGACTCACAGGAGAAGTTCAAATCATAGAAAGTTAGAATGTGGGTCCTCTTGTACTTAAGTCGGCACTGTGCCTTTTGTATAAAATTCGGATGCAATCTCTGTGTTTCTTCGTCAAGAACACGGTCCAAGGGATACAGTAAACCTGAAGTGAAGTATAGGAATCTTAAACTGGGCTCACAGGAGAGATTGATATCATAGAAAGTTAAAGTGTCTGTCCTCTTGTACTTAAGTCGGCATTGTGCCCTTTGAATTTAATTCCGATGCAATTTCTGTGTTTCATCGTCAATAAGAAGGTCCAAGGTATACAGTAAACCTGAAGTGAAGCATCAGAATCTAAAACTGGATTCACAGGAGAGGTTCAAATCATAGAATGTTAGAGTTTCGGTCCTGTTGTACTTAAGTCGGCATTGTACCTTCTGAATTTAATTCCGATGCAATTTCTGTGTTTCATCGTTACTAAGAAGGTCCAAGGTATACAGTAAACCTGAAGTAAAGCATCGGAATCTAAAACTGGACTCACAGGAGAGTTTCAAATCATAGGACGTTGGAGTGTCAGTCGTCTTGTACTTAAGTCGGCATTGTGCCTTTTGTATTTAATTCCGACGCAATTTCTATGCTTCATCGTCGATAAGAAGGTCCAAGGTATACCGTAAACCTGAAGTAAAGCATCGGAATC
This sequence comes from Schistocerca americana, assembly GCF_021461395.2. NCBI lineage: Eukaryota > Metazoa > Arthropoda > Insecta > Orthoptera > Acrididae > Schistocerca > Schistocerca americana. Next base: position 58,533,736 of record NC_060122.1, read on the forward strand.
TAAAACTGGACTCACAGGAGAGGTTCAAATCATAGAAAGTTAGAGTGTCAGTCCTCTTGTACTTAAGCCGGCATTATGCCTTTAGAATTTAATTCCGATGCGTTTACTGAGCTTTATCGTCAATAAGAAGGTTTAAGGTATAGAGTAAACCTGATGTGAACCATCGGAATCTAAAACTGGACTCACAGGTTAGGTTCAAATCATAGAAAGTTAGAGTATCCCTCCTCTTGTACTTAAGTCGGCATTGTGCCTTTTGAATTTATTTCCGATTCAATTTCTGTGTTTCATCGACTATACGAAGGTCCAAGGGATACAGTAAACCTGAAGTGAAGCATCGGAATCTAAAACTGGACTCACAGGAGAGGTTCAAATCATAGAAAGTTAGAGTGTCAGTCCTCATGTACTTAAGTCGGCATTGTGCCTTTTGTATTTAATTCCGATGCATTTTCTGTGCTTCATCGTCAATAATAAACTCCAAAGTATACAGGAATCCTGAAGTGAAGCACAGAATCTAAAACTGGACTCACAGGAGAGGTTCAAATCATAGTAAGTTAGAGTGTCCGTCCTCTTGTACTTAAGTCGGCATTGTGCCTTTTGAATTTATTTCCGATTCAATTTCTGTGTTTCATTGTCAATAAGAAGGTCCAAGGTATACAGTAAACCTGAAGTGAAGCATCGGAATCTAAAACAGGAGTCACAGGAGAGGTTCAAATCATAGAAATTGAGAGTGTCAGTCCTCTTGTACTTAAGTCGGCATTGTGCCTTTTGTATTAAATTAGGATGCAATTTCTGTGTTTCATCGTCTATAAGAAGGTCCAAGTTATACAGTATACCTGAAGTGAAGCATCGGAATCTAAAACAGGAGTCACAGGAGAGGTTCAAATCATAGAAAGTGAGGGTGTCAGTCCTCTTGTACTTATGTTGGCATTGTGCCTTTTGGATTAAATTCGAATGCAATTTCTGTGTTTCATCGACAATAACAAGGTCCAAGGGATACAGTAAATCTGAAATGAAGCATCGGAATCTAAAACTAGTCTCACAGGAGAGGTTCAAATCATAGAAAGTTAGAGTGTCAGTCCTCTTGTACTTAAGTCGGCATTGTGCCTTTTGAATTTAATTCCGATGCAATTTCTGTGTTTCATCGTCAATAAGATGGTCCAAGGTATACAGTAAACCTGAAGTAAAGCACCGCAATCCAAAACTGGTCTCAGAGGAGAGTTTCAATTCATAGAAAGTTGGAGTGTCAGTCGACTTGTACTTAAGTCGGCATTGCGCCTTTTGTATTTAATTCCGATGCAATTTCTGTGTTTCCTCAACAATAAGAAGGTCCAAGGGATACACAAAACCTGAAGTGAAGCATCGGAATCTAAAACTGGACTCACAGGAGAAGTTCAAACCATAGAAAGTTAGAGTGTCAGTCCTCTTGTGCTTACGTCGGCACTGTGCATTTCGTATTAAATTCTGATGCAATCTCTGTGTTTCTTCGTCAATAACAAGGTCCAAGGGATACAGTAAACCTGAAGTGAAGTATCGGAATCTAAAACTCGACTCACAGGAGAGGTTCAAATCATAGAAAGTTAGAGTGTCTGTCCTCTTGTACTTAAGTCGACATTGTGCCTTTTGAATTTAATTCCGATGCAATTTCTGTGTTCCATCGTCAATAAGAAGGTCCAAGGTATACAGTAAACCTGAAGTGAAGCATCGGAATCTAAAACTGGACTCACAGGAGAGGTTCAAATCATAGAATGTTAGAGTGTCGGTCTCTTGTACTTAAGTCGGCATTGTAGCTTTTGAATTTAATTCCGATGCAATTTCTGTGTTTCATCGTCAATTAGAAGGTCCATGGTATACAGTAAACCTGAAGTAAAGCATCGGAATTAAAAACTGGACTCACAGGGGAGTTTCAAATCATAGTAAGTTGGAGTGTCAGTCGTCTTGTACTTAAGTCGGCATTGTGCCTTTTGTATTTAATTCCGACGCAATGTATGTGCTTCATCGTCAATGAGATGGTCCAAGGTATACAGTAAACCTGAAGTAAAGCATCGGAATCTAAAACAGGACTCACAGGAGGGGTTCAAATCATAGAAAGTTAGAGTGTCAGTCCTCTTGTACCTAAGACAGCATTGTGCTTTTTGCATTAAAATCGGATGCAATTTCTGTGTTTTATCGTCAATAAGAATTCCAAGGTATACAGTAAACCTGAAGTGAAGCATCGGAATCTAAAACTGTACTCACAAGAGAGGTTCAAATCATAGAAAGTTGGAGTGTCAGTCCTCTTGTACTTAAGTCGGCATTGTGCCTTTTGAATTTAGTTCCGATGCATTTTCTGTGCTTCATCGTTAATTAGAAGGTCCAAGGAATACAGTAAACCTGACGTGAAGCATCGGAATCTAAAACTGGACACGCAGGAGAAGTTCAAATCATAGAAAGTAAGAGTGTCAGTCCTCTTGTACTTAAGTCGGCACTGTGACTTTTGTATTAAATTCTGATGCAATCTCTGTGTTTCTTCGTCAATAACAAGGTCCAAGTTATACAGTAAACCTGAAGTGAAGCATCGGAATCTAAAACAGGACTCACAGGAGAGGTTTACATCATAGAAAGTTAAGTGTCAGTCTTCTAGTACTTAAGTCGGCATTGTGCGTTTTGTATTAAATTCGATTCAATTTCTGTGTTTCATCGTCAATAAGAAGGTCCAAGGGATACAGTAATTCTGAAGTGAAGCATTGGAATCTCAAACTGAACTCACAGGAGAAGATCAAATCAAAGAAAGTGAGAGTGTCAGTCCCCTTGTACTTAAGTCAGAATTGTGCCTTTTGTGTCAAATTGGGATGCAATTTCTATGTTTCATCGTCAATAAGAAGGTCCAAGGGATACAGTAATCCTGAAGTGAAGCATCGGAGTCTAAAACTGGACTCACAGGAGAGGTTCAAATCATAGAAAGTTAGAGTGTCAGTCCTCTTGTACTTTAGTTGGCATCGTACCTTTTGTATTAAATTCGAATGCTATCTCTGTGTTTCATCGTCAATAAGAAGGTCCAAGGAATACAGTAAACCTGAAGTGCAGCTTCGGAATCTATGACTGGACTCACAGGAGTCGTTCAAATCATAGAAAGTTTGAGTGTCAATCCACTTGTACTTAAGTCGGCATTGTGGCTTTTGTATTAAATTCGGATCCAATTTCTGTGTTTCATCGTCAAAAAGAAGGTCCAAGGTAGACAGTAAACCTGAAGTGAAGCATCGGAATCTAAAACTGGACTCACAGAAGAGTTTCAAATCATTAAAAATGACAGTGACAGTCCTCTTGTACTTAAGTCAGCATTGTGCCTTTTGAATTTAATTCCCATGCAAGTTCAGTGCTTCATCGTCAATAAGAAGGTAGAAGGGATACAGTAATTCTGAAGTGAAGCATTGGAATCTCAAACTGAACTCACAGGAGAAGATCAAATCAAAGAAAGTGAGAGTGTCAGTCCCCTTGTACTTAAGTCAGAATTGTGCCTTTTGTGACAAATTGGGATGCAATTTCTATGTTTCATCGTCAATAAGAAGGTCCAAGGGATACAGTAATCCTGAAGTGAAGCATCGGAATCTAAAACTGGACTCACAGGAGAAGTTCCAATCATAGAAAGTTAGAGTGTCGGTCCTCTTGTACTTAAGTCGGCACTGTGCCTTTTGTATTAAATTCGGATGCAATCTCTGTGTTTCTTCGTCAATAACACGGTCCAAGGGATAGAGTAAACCTGAATTGAAGTATCGGAATCTAAAACTGGACTCACAGGAGAGGTTGAAATCACAGAAAGTTAAAGTGTCTGTCCTCTTGTACTTAAGTCGGCATTGTGCCTTTTGAATTTAATTCCGATGCAATTTCTGTGTTTCATCGTCAATAAGAAGGTCCAAGGTATACAGTAAACCTGAAGTGAAGCATCAGAACCTAAAACTGGACTCACAGGAGAGGTTCATATCATAGAATGTTAGAGTTTCGGTCCTCTTGTACTTAAGTCTTCATTGTACCTTTTGAATTTAATTCCGATGCAATTTCTGTGTTTCATCGTCAATAAGTAGGTCCAAGGTATACAGTAAACCTGAAGTAAAGCATCGGAATCTAAAACTGGACTCACAGGAGAGTTTCAAATCATAGGACGCTGGAGTGTCAGTCGCCTTGTACTTAAGTCGGCATTGTGCCTTTTGTATTTAATTCCGACGCAATTTCTATGCTTCAGCGTCAATAAGAAGGTCCATGGTATACAGTAAACCTGAAGTAAAGCATCGGAATCTAAAACTGGACTCACAGGAGAGGTTCAAATCATAGAAAGTTAGAGTGTCAGTCCTCTTGTACCTAAGTCAGCATTGTGCCTTTTGCATTAAATTCGGATGCAATTTCTGTGTTTCATCGTCAATAAGAATTCGAAGGTATACCGTAAACCTGAAGTGAAGCATCGGAATCTAAAACTGGACGAACAAGAGAGGTTCAAATCATAGAAAGTTAGAGTGTCAGTCCTCTTGTACTTTAGTCGGCATTGTGCCTTTAGAATTTAATTCCGATGCATTTACTGAGCTTTATCGTCAATAAGAAGGTTTAAGGTATAGAGTAAACCTGATGTGAAGCATCGGAATCTAAAACTGGACTCACAGGTTAGGTTCAAATCATAGAAAGTTAGAGTATCCCTCCTCTTGTACTTAAGTCGGCATTGTGCCTTTTGAATTTATTTCCGATGCAATTTCTGTGTTTCATCGTCTATACGAAGGTCCAAGGGATACAGTAAACCTGAAGTGAAGCATCGGAATCTAAAACTGGACTCACAGGAGAGGTTCAAATCATAGAAAGTTAGAGTGTCAGTCCTCTTGTACTTAAGTCGGCATTGTGCCTTTTGCATTTAATTCCGATGCATTTTCTGTGCTTCATCGTCAATAAGAAAGTCCAAAGTACACAGGAATCCTGAAGTGAAGCATAGGAATCTAAAACTGGACTCACAGGAGAGGTTCAAATCATAGTAAGTTAGAGTGTCCGTCCTCTTGTACTTAAGTCGGCATTGTGCCTTTTGAATTTATTTCCGATTCAATTTCTGTGTTTCATCGTCAATAAGAAGGTCCAAGGTATACAGTAAACCTGAAGTGAAGCATCGGAATCTAAAGCAGGAGTCACACGAGAGGTTCAAATCATAGAAAGTGAGAGAGTCAGTCCTCTTGTACTTAAGTCGACATTGTGCCTTTTGTATTAAATTTGGATGCAATTTCTGTGTTTCATCGTCAATAAGAAGGTCCAAGTTATACAGTAAACCTGAAGTGAAGCATCGGAATCTAAAACAGGAGTCACAGGAGAGGTTCATATCATAGAAAGTGAGAGTGTCAGTCCTCTTGTACTTAAGTCGGCTTTAAGCCTTTTGTATTAAATTCGAATGCAATTTCTGTGTTTCATCGTCAATAACAAGGTCCAAGGGATACAGTAAATCTTAAATGAAGCATCGGAATCTAAAACTGGTCTCACAGGAGAGGTTCAAATCATAGAAAGTTAGAGTGTCAGTCCTCTTGTACTTAAGTCAGCATTGTGGCTTTTGAATTTAATTTCGATGCAATTTCTGTGTTTCCTCGACAATAAGATGGTCCAACGGTTACACTTAACCTGAAGTGAAGCATTGGAATCTAAAACTGGAATCACAGGAGAAGTTCAAATCATTGGAAGTTAGAATGTCAGTCCTCTTGTACTTAAGTCGTCACTGTGCATTTTGTATTAAATTCGGATGCAATCTCTGTGTTTCTTCGTCAATAACAAGGTCCAAGGGATACAGTTAACCTGAAGTGAAGTATCGGAATCTAAAACTGGACTCACAGGAGAGGTTCAAATCATAGAAAGTTAGAGTGTCTGTCCTCTTGTACTTAAGTCGGCATTGTGCCTTTTCAATTTAATTCCGATGCAATTTCTGTGTTTCATCGTCAATAAGAAGGTCCAAGGTATACAGTAAACCTGAAGTGAAGCATCGGAATCTAAAACTGGACTCACAGGAGAGGGTCAAATCATAGAATGTTAGAGTGTCGGTCCTCTTGTACTTAAGTCGGTATTGTACCTTTTGAATTTAATTCCGATGCAATTTCTGTGTTTCATCGTCAATTAGAAGGTCCATGGTATACAGTAAACCTGAAGTAAAGCATCGGAATCCAAAACTGGACTCACAGGAGAGTTTCAAATCATAGAAAGTTGGAGTGTCAGTCGTCTTGTACTTAAGTCGGCATTGTGCCTTTTGTATTTAATTCCGACGCAATTTATGTGCTTCATCGTCAATGAGAAGGGCCAAGGTATACAGTAAACCTGAAGTAAGGCATCGGAATCTAAAACAGGATTCACAGGAGAGGTTCAAATCATAGAAAGTAAGAGTGTCGGTCCTCTTGTACCTAAGTCAGCATGGTGCTTTTTGCATTAAATTCAGATGCAATTTCTGTGTTTCATCGTCAATAAGAATTCCAAGGTACACAGTAAACCTGAAGTGAAGAATCGGAATCTAAAACTAAACTCACAAGAGAGGTTCAAATCATAGAAAGTTAGAGTGTCAGTCCTCTTGTACTTAAATCGGCATTGTGCCTTTTGAATTTAATTCCGACGCATTTTCTGTGCTTCATCGTCAACAAGAAGGTCCAAGGTATACAGTAAACCTGATGTGAAGCATCGGAATCTAAAAGTGGACTCACAGGAGAGGTTCAAATCATAGAAAGTTAGAGTATCCCAGCTCCTGTACTTAAGTCGGCATTGTGCCTTTTGAATTTGTTTCCGATGCAATTTCTGTGTTTCATCGTCTATTTGAAGGTCCAAGGTATACAGTAAACCTGAAGTGAAGCATCAGAATCGAAAACTGGACTCACAGGAGAGGTTCAAATCGTAGAAAGTTAGAGTGTCAGTCCTCTTGTACTTAAGTCGGCATTGTGCCTTTTGAATTTAATTCCGATGCATTTTCTGTGCTTCATCGTCAATACGAAAGACCAAGGTATACGGAAATCCTGAAGTGAAGCATAGGAATCTAAAACTGGACTCGCAGGAGAGGTTCAAATCATAGAAAGTTACAGTGTCCGTTCTCTTGTACTTAAGCCGGCATTGTGCCTTTTGAATTTAATTCCTATGCAATTTCTGTGTTTATTCGTCAACAAGAAGGTCCAAGGTATACAGTTAACCTGAAGTGAAGCATCGGAAACCAAAACTGGACTCACAGGAGAGGTTCAAATCATAGAAAGTTAGAGTATCAGTCCTCTTGTACTTAAGTCGGCATTGTTTGTTTTGTATTGAATTCGGATGCAATTTCTGTGTTTCAACGCAAATAAGAAGGTCCAAGGGATACAGTAAACCTGAAGTGAAGCATCGGAATCTACAACTGGACTCACAGGAGGGGTTCAAATCATAGAAAGTTAGAGTGTAAGTAATCTTGTACTTAAGTCGACATTGTGAGTTTTGTATTACATTCGGATGCAATTTCTGTGTTTCATTGTCAATAAGAAGGTCCAAGGTATACAGTAAACCTGAAATGGAGCATCGGAATCTATGACTGGACTCACAGGAGATGTTCAAATCATAGAAAGTTAGAGTGTCAGTCCACTTGTACTTAAGTCGGCATTGTGGCTTTTGTATTAAATTCGGATGCAATTTCTGTGTTTCTTCGTCAATAAGAAGGTCCAAGGTATACAGTAAACCTGAAGTGAAGCATCGGATTCTAAAACATGACTCACAGGAGAGGTTCAAATCATAGAAAGTTAGAGTGTCAGTCCTTTTGTACTTTAGTCGGCATTGTGCCTTTTGTATTAAATTCGAATGCTATTTCGCTGTTTCATCGTTAATAAGAAGGTCCAAGGTATACAGTAACCCTGAAGTGAAGCATCGGAATCTAAAACTGGACTCACAGGAGAAGTTCAAATCATAGAAAGTTAGAGTGTCAGTCCTCTTGTGCTAAAGTCGGCACTGTGCCTTTTGTATTAAATTCGGATGCTATCTCTGTGTATCTTCGTCAATAACAAGGTCCAAGGGATACAGTAAACATGAAGTGAAGTATCGGAATCTAAAAGTGGACTCACAGGAGAGGTTCAAATCATAGAAAGTTAGAGTGTCTGTCCTCTTGTACTTAAGTCGGCATTGTGCCTTTTGAATTTAAATCCGATGCAATTTCTGTGTTTCATAGTCAATAAGAAGGTCCAAGGTATACAGTAAACCTGAAGTGAAGCATTGGAATCTAAAACTGGACTCACAGCGGAGGTTCAAATCATAGAATGTTAGAGTGTCGGTCCTCTTGTACTTAAGTCGGCATTGTACCTTTTGAATTTAATTCCGATGCAATTTCTGTGTTTCGTCGTCAATAAGAAGGTCCAAGATATACAGTAAACTTGAATTAAAGCATCGGAATCCAAAACTGGACCCACAGGAGAGTTTCAAATCATAGAAAGTTGGTGTGTCAGTCGTCTTGTACTTAAGTCGGCATTGTGCCTTTTGTATTTAATTCCGACGCAATTTCATTGCTTCATCGTCAATACGAAAGGACAAAGTATACAGTAAACCTGAAGTAAAACATCGTAATCTAAAACTGGGCTCACAGGAGAGGTTCGAATCATAGAAAGTTAGAGTGTCAGTCCTCTTGTACCTAGGTCAGCATTGTGCTTTTTGCATTAAATTCGGATGCAATATCTGTGTTTCATCGTCAATAAGAATTCCAAGGTATACAGTAAACCTGAAGTGAAGCATCGGAATCTAAAACTGGACTCGCAAGAGAGGTTCAAATCATAGGAAGTTAGAGTGTCAGTCCTCTTGTACTTAAGTCGGCATTGTGCCTTTTGAATTTAATTCCGATGCATTTTCTGTGCTTCACCGTCAATAAGAAGGTCAAAGGTATACAGTAAACCTGATGTGAAGCATCGGAATCTAAAACTGGACTCACAGGAGATGTCAAATCATATAAAGTTAGAGTGTCAGTACTCTTGTACTATAGTCGGCATTGTGCCTGGTATATTTAATTTGAATGCTATTTCTGTGTTTCATCGTCAATAAGAAGGTCCAAGGTATACAGTAAACCTGAAGTGGAGCATCTTAATCTATGACTGGACTCACAGGAGATGTTCAAATCATAGAAAGTTAGAGTGTCAGTCCACTTGTACTTAAGTCGGTATTGTGGCTTTTGTATTAACTTCGGATGCAATTTCTGTGTTTCATCGTCAATAAGAAGGTCCAAGGTATACAGTAAACCTGAAGTGAAGCATCGGGATCTAAAACTGGACTCACAGAAGAGTTTCAAATCCTTAAAAGTTAGAGTGTCAGTCCTCTTGTACTTAAGTCGGCATTGTGCATTTTGAATTTAATTCCGATGAAATTTCTGTGCATCATCGTCAATAACAAGGTCCTAGGGAAACAGTAAACCTGAAGAGAAGCATCGGAATCTAAAACTGGACTCTCAGGAGAAGTTCAAATCATAGAAAGTTGGAGTGTCAGTCCTCTTGTACTTAAGTCGGAATTGTGCCTTTTGAATTTCATTCCCATGCAAGTTCAGTGCTTCATCGTCAATAAGAAGTTAAAAGTGATACAGTAAATGTGAAATAAAGCATCGGAATCTAAAACTGGTCTCACATGGGAGGTTCAAATCATAGAAAGTTAGAGTGTCAGTCCTCTTGTACTTAAGTCAGCATTGTGGCTTTTGAATTTAATTTCGATGCAATTTCTGTGTTTCCTCGACAATAAGATGGTCCAACGGATACACTTAACCAGAAGTGAAGCATTGGAATCTAAAACTGAACTCACAGGAGAAGTTCAAATCATTGGAAGTTAGAATGTCAGTTCTCTTGTACTTAAGTCGTCACTGTGCATGTTGTATTAAATTCGGATGCAATCTCTGTGTTTCTTCGTCAATAACAAGGTCCAAGGGATACAGTTAACCTGAAGTGAAGTATCGGAATCTAAAACTGGACTCACAGGAGAGGTTCAAATCATAGAAAGTTAGAGTGTCTGTCCTCTTGTACTTAAGTCGGCATTGTGCCTTTTCAATTAAATTCCGATGCAATTTCTGTTTTTCATCGTCAATAAGAAGGTCCAAGGTTTACAGTAAACCTGAAGTGAAGCATCGGAATCTAAAACTGGACTCACAGGAGAGGTTTAAATCATAGAATGTTAGAGGGTCGGTCCTCTTGTACTTAAGTCGGCATTGTACCTTTTGAATTTAATTCCGATGCAATTTCTGTGTTTCATCGTCAATTAGAAGGTCCATGGTATACAGTAAACCTGAAGTAAAGCATTGTAATCCAAAACTGGACTCACAGGAGAGTTTCAAATCATAGAAAGTTGGAGTGTCAGTCGTCTTGTACTTAAGTCGGCATTGTGCCTTTTGTATTTAATTCCGACGCAATTTATGTGCTTCATCGTCAATGAGAAGGGCCAAGGTGTACAGTAAACCTGAAGTAAGGCATCGGAATCTGAAACAGGACTCACAGGAGAGGTTCAAATCATAGAAAGTTAGACTGTCAGTCCTCTTACACCTAAGATAGCATTGTGCTTTTTGCATTAAAATCGGATGCAATTTCTGTGTTTCATCGTCAATAAGAATTCCAAGGTATACAGTAAACCTGAAGTGAAGCATCGGAATCTAAAACTGGACTCGCAAGAGAGGTTCAAATCATAGGAAGTTAGAGTGTCAGTCCTCTTGTACTTAAGTCGGCATTGTGCCTTTTGAATTTAATTCCGATGCATTTTCTGTGCTTCACCGTCAATAAGAAGGTCAAAGGTATACAGTAAACCTGATGTGAAGCATCGGAATCTAAAACTGGACTCACAGGAGATGTCAAATCATATAAAGTTAGAGTGTCAGTACTCTTGTACTTTAGTCGGCATTGTGCCTGTTGTATTTAATTCGAATGCTATTTCTGTGTTTCATCGTCAATAAGTAGGTCCAAGGTATACAGTAAACCTGAAGTGGAGCATCGGAATCTATGACTGGACTCACAGGAGATGTTCAAATCATAGAAAGTTAGAGTGTCAGTCCACTTGTACTTAGGTCGGTATTGTGGCTTTTGTATTAACTTCGGATGCAATTTCTGTGCTTCATCGTCAATAAGAAGTTCCAAGGTATACAGTAAACCTGAAGTGAAGCATCGGGATCTAAAACTGGACTCACAGAAGAGTTTCAAATCCTTAAAAGTTAGAGTGTCAGTCCTCTTGTACTTAAGTCGGCATTGTGCATTTTGAATTTAATTCCGATGAAATTTCTGTGCATCATCGTCAATAACAAGGTCCCAGGGAAACAGTAAACCTGAAGAGAAGCATCGGAATCTAAAACTGGACTCACAGGAGAGGTTCAAATCATAGAAAGTTAGAGTGTCTGTCCTCTTGTACTTAAGTCGGCATTGTGCCTTTTCAATTAAATTCCGATGCAATATCTGTGTTTCATCGTCAATAAGAAGGTCCAAGGTTTACAGTAAACCTGAAGTGAAGCATCGGAATCTAAAACTGGACTCACAGGAGAGGTTCAAATCATAGAATGTTAGAGTGTCGGTCCTCTTGTACTTAAGTCGGCATTGTACCTTTTGAATTTAATTCCGATGCAATTTCTGTGTTTCATCGTCAATTAGAAGGTCCATGGTATACAGTAAACCTGAAGTAAAGCATCGGAATCCAAAACTGGACTCACAGGAGAGTTTCAAATCATAGAAAGTTGGAGTGTCAGTCGTCTTGTACTTAAGTCGGCATTGTGCCTTTTGTATTTAATTCCGACGCAATTTATGTGCTTCATCGTCAATGAGAAGGGCCAAGGTGTACAGTAAACCTGAAGTAAGGCATCGGAATCTGAAACAGGACTCACAGGAGAGGTTCAAATCATAGAAAGTTAGACTGTCAGTCCTCTTGTACCTAAGATAGCATTGTGCTTTTTGCATTAAAATCGGATGCAATTTCTGTGTTTCATCGTCAATAAGAATTCCAAGGTATACAGTAAACCTGAAGTGAAGCATCGGAATCTAAAACTGTACTCACAAGAGAGGTTCAAATCATAGAAAGTTAGAGTGTCAGTCCTCTTGTACTTAAGTCGGCATTGTGCCTTTTGAATTTAGTTCCGATGCATTTTCTGTGCTTCATCGTTAATAAGAAGGTCCAAGGAATACAGTAAACGTGACGTGAAGCATCGGAATCTAAAACTGGACTCACAGGAGAGGTTCAAATCATAGAAAGTTAGAGTGTCAGTCCTCTTGTGCTAAAGTCGGCACTGTGCCTTTTGTATTAAATTCGGATGCTATCTCTGTGTATCTTCGTCACTAACAAGGTCCAAGGGATACAGCAAACATGAAGTGAACTATCGGAATCTAAAACTGGACTCACAGGAGAGGTTCAAATCATAGAAAGTTAGAGTGTCTGTCCTCTTGTACTTAAGTCGGCATTGTGCCTTTTGAATTTAAATCCGATGCAATATCTGTGTTTCATCGTCAATAAGAAGGTCCAAGGTATACAGTAAACCTGAAGTGAAGCATTGGAATCCAAAACTGGACTCACAGCGGAGGTTCAAATCATAGAATGTTAGAGTGTCGGTCCTCTTGTACTTAAGTCGGCATTGTACCTTTTGAATTTAATTCCGATGCAATTTCTGTGTTTCATCGTCAATAAGAAGGTCCAAGGTATACAGTAAACCTGAATTAAAGCATCGGAATCCAAAACTGGACTCACAGGAGAGTTTCAAATCATAGAAAGTAAGCGTGTCGGTCCTCTTGTACTTAAGTTGGCATTGTGCCTTTTGAATTTATTTCCGATGCAATTTCTGTGTTTCATCGTCTATACGAAGGTCCAAGGGATACAGTAAACCTGAAGTGAAGCATCGGAATCTAAAACTGGACTCACAGGAGAGGTTCAAATCATAGAAAGTGAGAGTGTCAGTCCTCTTGTACTTAAGTCGGCATTGTGCCTTTTGTATTAAATTAGGATGCAATTTCTGTGTTTCATCGTCAATAAGAAGGTCCAAGTTATACAGTAAACCTGAAGTGAAGCATCGGAATCTAAAACCTGGAGTCACAGGAGAGGTTCAAATCATAGAAAGTGAGAGTGTCAGTCCTCTTGTACTTAAGTCGCCATTGTGCCTTTTGTATTAAATTCGAATGCAATTTCTGTTTTTCATCGACAATAACAAGGTTCAAGGGATACAGTAAATCTGAAATGAAGCATCGGAATCTAAAACTAGTCTCACAGGAGAGGTTCAAATCATAGAAAGTTAGAGTGTCAGTCCTCTTGTACTTAAGTCGGCATTGTGCCTTTCAAATTTAATTCCGATGCAATTTCTGTGTTTCATCGTCAATAAGATGGTCCAAGGTGTACAGTAAACCTGAAGTAAAGCACCGCAATCCAAAACTGGTCTCAGAGGAGAGTTTCAAATCATAGAAAGTTGGAGTGTCAGTCGACTTGTACTTAAGTCGGCATTGTGCCTTTTGTATTTAATTCCGACGCAATTTATGTGGTTCATCGTCAATGAGAAGGTCCAAGGTAGACAGTAAACCTGAAGTAAAGCATCGGAATCTAAACAGGACTCACAGGAGAGGTTCTAATCATAGAAAGTTAGTGTGTCAGTCCTCTTGTACTTAAGTCAGCATTGTGGCTTTTGAATTTAATTCCGATGCAATTTCTGTGTTTCCTCGACAATAAGAAGGTCCAAGGGATACACTAAACCTGAAGTGAAGCATCGGAATCTAAAACTGGACTCACAGGAGAAGTTCAAACCATAGAAAGTTAGAGTGTCAGTCCTCTTGCACTTAAGTCGTCACTGTGAATTTTGTATTAAATTCGGATGCAATCTCTGTCTTTCTTCGTCAATAACAAGGTCCAAGGGATACAGTAAACCTGAAGTGAGGTATCGGAATCTAAAACTGTACTCACAAGAGAGGTTCAAATCATAGAATGTTGGAGTGTCAGTCCTCTTGTACTTAAGTCGGCATTGTGCCTTTTGAATTTAGTTCCGATGCATTTTCTGTGCTTCATCGTTAATAAGAAGGTCCAAGGAATACAGTAAACCTGACGTGAAGCATCGGAATCTAAAACTGGACTCACAGGAGAGGTTCAAATCATAGAATGTTAGAGTGTCGGTCCTCTTGTACTTAAGTCGGCATTGTATCTTTTGAATTTAATTCCGATGCAATTTCTGTGTTTCATCGTCAATTAGAAGGTCCATGGTATACAGTGAACCTGAAGTAAAGCATCGGAATTAAAAACTGGACTCACAGGGGAGTTTTAAATCATAGTAAGTTGGAGTGTCAGTCGTCTTGTACTTAAGTCGGCATTGTGCCTTTTGTATTTAATTCCGACGCAATTTATGTGCCTCATCGTCAATGAGATGGTCCAAGGTATACAGTAAACCTGAAGTAAAGCATCGGAATATAAAACAGGACTCACAGGAGGGGTTCAAATCATAGAAAGTTAGAGTGTCAGTCCTCTTGTATCTAAGACAGCATTGTGCTTTTTGCATTAAAATCGGATGCAATTTCTGTGTTTTATCGTCAATAAGAATTCCAAGGTATACAGTAAACCTGAAGTGAAGCATCGGAATCTAAAACTGTACTCACAAGAGAGGTTCAAATCATAGAATGTTGGAGTGTCAGTCCTCTTGTACTTAAGTCGGCATTGTGCCTTTTGAATTTAGTTCCGATGCATTTTCTGTGCTTCATCGTTAATAAGAAGGTCCAAGGAATACAGTAAACCTGACGTGAAGCATCGGAATCTAAAACTGGACACACAGGAAAAGTTCAAATCTTAGAAAGTAAGAGTGTCAGTCCTCTTGTACTTAAGTCGGCACTGTGCCTTTTGTATTAAATTCTGATGCAATCTCTGTGTTTCTTCGTCAATAACAAGGTCCAAGTTATACAGTAAACCTGAAGTGAAGCATCGGAATCTAAAACAGGACTCACAGGAGAGGTTTACATCATAGAAAGTTAAGTGTCAGTCTTCTAGTACTTAAGTCGGCATTGTGCCTTTTGTATTAAATTCGATTCAATTTCTGTGTTTCATCGTCAATAGGAAGGTCCAAGGGATACAGTAATTCTGAAGTGAAGCATTGGAATCTCAAACTGAACTCACAGGAGAAGTTCAAATCAAAGAAAGTGAGAGTGTCAGTCCCCTTGTACTTAAGTCAGCATTGTGCCTTTTGTGTTAAATTGGGATGCAATTTCTGTGTTTCATCGTCAATAAGAAGGTTTAAGGGATACAGTAATCCTGAAGTGAAGCATCGGAATCTAAAACTGGACTCACAGGAGAGGTTCAAATCATAGAAAGTTAGAGTGTCAGTCCTCTTGTACTTTAGTAGGCATCGTGCCTTTTGTATTAAATTCGAATGCTATCTCTGTGTTTCATCGTCAATTAGAAGGTCCAAGGAATACAGTAAACCTGAAGTGGAGCTTCGGCATCTATGACTGGACTCACAGGAGATGTTCAAATCATAGAAAGTTAGAGTGTCAGTCCACTTGTACTTAAGTCGGCATTGTGGCTTTTGTATTAAATTCGGATGCAATTTCTGTGTTTCATCGTCAAAAAGAAGGTCCAAGGTAGACAGTAAACCTGAAGTGAAGCATCGGAATCTAAACCTGGACTCACAGAAGAGTTTCAAATCATTAAAAATGACAGTGACAGTCCTCTTGTACTTAAGTCAGCATTGTGCCTTTTGAATTTAATTCCCATGCAAGTTCAGTGCTTCATCGTCAATAAGAAGGTAGAAGGGATACAGTAAATCTGAAATGAAGCATCGTAATCTATAACTGGTCTCACAGGAGAGGTTCAAATCATAGAAAGTTAGAGTGTCAGTCCACTTGTACTTAAGTCGGCATTGTGGCTTTTGAATTTAATTCCGATGCAATTTCTGTGTTTCCTCGACAATACGAAGGTCCAAGGAATACACTAAACCTGAAGTGAAGCATCGGAATCTAAAACTGGACTCACAGGAGAAGTTCCAATCATAGAAAGTTAGAGTGTCGGTCCTCTTGTACTTAAGTCGGCACTGTGCCTTTTGTATTAAATTCGGATGCAATCTCTGTGTTTCTTCGTCAATAACACGGTCCAAGGGATAGAGTAAACCTGAATTGAAGTATCGGAATCTAAAACTGGACTCACAGGAGAGGTTGAAATCACAGAAAGTTAAAGTGTCTGTCCTCTTGTACTTAAGTCGGCATTGTGCCTTTTGAATTTAATTCCGATGCAATTTCTGTGTTTCATCGTCAATAAGAAGGTCCAAGGTATACAGTAAACCTGAAGTGAAGCATCAGAACCTAAAGCTGGACTCACAGGAGGGGTTCATATCATAGAATGTTAGAGTTTCGGTCCTCTTGTACTTAAGTCGGCATTGTACCTTTTGAATTTAATTCCGATGCAATTTCTGTGCTTCATCGTCAATAAGAAGGTCCAAGGTATACAGTAAACCTGAAGTAAAGCATCGGAATCTAAAACTGGACTCACAGGAGAGTTTCAAATCATAGGACGTTGGAGTGTCAGTCGTCTTGTACTTAAGTCGGCATTGTGCCTTTTGTATTTAATTCCGACGCAATTTCTATGCTTCATCGTCAATTAGAAGGTCCATGGTATACAGTAAACCTGAAGTAAAGCATCGGAATCTAAAACTGGACTCACAGGAGAGGTTCAAATCATAGAAAGTTAGAGTGTCAGTCCCCTTGTACCTAAGTCAGCATTGTGCCTTTTGCATTAAATTCGGATGCAATTTCTGTGTTTCATCGTCAATAAGAATTCCAAGGTATACCGTAAACCTGAAGTGAAGCATCGGAATCTAAAACTGGACGAACAAGAGAGGTTCAAATCATAGAAAGTTAGAGTGTCAGTCCCCTTGTACTTTAGTCGGCATTGTGCCTTTAGAATTTAATTCCGATGCATTTACTGAGCTTTATCGTCAATAAGAAGGTTTAAGTTATAGAGTAAACCTGATGTGAAGCATCGGAATCTAAAACTGGACTCACAGGTTAGGTTCAAATCATAGAAAGTTAGAGTGTCCGTCCTCTTGTACTTAAGTCGGCATTGTGCCTTTTGCATTTAATTCCGATGCATTTTCTGTGCTTCATCGTCAATAAGAAAGTCCAAAGTATACAGGAATCCTGACGTGAAGCATAGGAATCTAAAACTGGACTCACAGGAGAGGTTCAAATCATAGTTAGTTAGAGTGTCCGTCCTCTTGTACTTAAGTCGGCATTGTGCCTTTTGAATTTATTTCCGATTCAATTTCTGTGTTTCATCGTCAATAAGAAGGTCCAAGGCATACAGTAAACCTGAAGTGAAGCATCGGAATCTAAAGCAGGAGTCACACGAGAGGTTCAAATCATAGAAAGTGAGAGAGTCAGTCCTCTTGTACTTAAGTCGGCATTGTGCCTTTTGTATTAAATTAGGATGCAATTTCTGTGTTTCATCGTCAATAAGAAGGTCCAAGTTATACAGTAAACCTGAAGTGAAGCATCGGAATCTAAAACAGGAGTCACAGGAGAGGTTCATATCATAGAAAGTGAGAGTGTCAGTCCTCTTGTACTTAAGTCGGCATTGTGCCTTTTGTATTAAATTCGAATGCAATTTCTGTGTTTCATCGACAATAACAAGGTCCAAGGGATACAGTAAATCTTAAATGAAGCATCGGAATCTAAAACTGGTCTCACAGGAGAGGTTCAAATCATAGAAAGTTAAAGTGTCAGTCCTCTTGTACTTAAGTCGGCATTGTGCCTTTTGAATTTAATTCCGATGCAATTTCTGTGTTTCATCGTCAATAAGATGGTCCAAGGTATACAGTAAACCTGAAGTGAAGCATCGGAATCTAAAACTGGACTCACAGAAGAGGTTCAAATCATAGAATGTTAGAGTGTCGGTCCTCTTGTACTTAAGTCGGCATTGTACCTTTTGAATTTAATTCCGATGCAATTTCTATGTTTCATCGTCAATTAGAAGGTCCATGGTATACAGTAAACCTGAAGTAAAGCTCCGGAATCCAAAACTGGTCTCAGAGGAGAGTTTCAAATCATAGAAAGTTGGAGTGTCAGTCGTCTTGTTCTTAAGTCGGCATTGTGCCTTTTGTATTTAATTCCGACGCAATTTATGTGCTTCATCGTCAATGAGAAGGTCCAAGGTAGACAGTAAACCTGAAGTAAAGCATCGGAATCTAAAACAGGACTCACAGGAGAGGTTCTAATCATAGAAAGTTAGAGTGTTAGTCCTTTTGTACTTAAGTCAGCATTGTGGCTTTTGAATTTAATTCCGATGCATTTTCTGTGTTTCCTCGACAATAAGAAGGTCCAAGGGATACACTAAACCTGAAGTGATGCATCGGAATCTAAAACTGGACTCACAGGAGAAGTACAAACCATAGAAAGTTAGAGTGTCATTCCTCTTGTACTTAAGTCGTCACTGTGCATTTTGTATTAAATTCGGATGCTATCTCTGTGTTTCTTCGT
Source organism: Schistocerca americana (assembly GCF_021461395.2). NCBI lineage: Eukaryota > Metazoa > Arthropoda > Insecta > Orthoptera > Acrididae > Schistocerca > Schistocerca americana. Next base: position 58,552,137 of record NC_060122.1, read on the forward strand.
CAATAGCAAGGTCCAAGGGATACAGTTAACCTGAAGTGAAGTATCGGAATCTAAAACTGGACTCACAGGAGAGGATCAAATCATAGAAAGTTAGAGTGTCTGTCCTCTTGTACTTAAGTCGGCATTGTGCCTTTTCAATTTAATTCCGATGCAATTTCTGTGTTTCATCGTCAATAAGAAGGTCCAAGGTATACAGTAAACCTGAAGTGAAGCATCGGAATCTAAAACTGGACTCACAGGGGAGGTTCAAATCATAGAATGTTAGAGTGTCGGTCCTCTTGTACTTAAGTCGGCATTGTACCTTTTGAATTTAATTCCGATGCAATTTATGTGTTTCATCGTCAATTAGAAGGTCCATGGTATACAGTAAACCTGAAGTAAAGCATCGGAATCCAAAACTGGACTCACAGGAGAGTTTCAAGTCATAGAAAGTTGGAGTGTCAGTCGTCTTGTACTTAAGTCGGCATTGTGCCTTTTGTATTTAATTCCGACGCAATTTATGTGCTTTATCGTCAATGAGAAGGGCCACGGTATACAGTAAACCAGAAGTAAGGCATCGGAATCTAAAACAGGATTCACAGGAGAGGTTCAAATCATAGAAAGTTAGAGTGTCAGTCCTCTTGTACCTAAGTCAGCATAGTGCTTTTTGCATTAAATTCAGACGCAATTTCTGTGTTTCATCGTCAATAAGAATTCCAAGGTACACAGTAAACCTGAAGTGAAGCATCGGAATCTAAAACTGGACTCACAAGAGAGGTTCAAATCATAGAAAGTTAGAGTGTCAGTCCTCTTGTACTTAAATCGGCATTGTGCCTTTTGAATTTAATTCCGATGCATTTTCTGTGCTTCATCGTCAACAAGAAGGTCCAAGGTATACAGTAAACCTGATGTGAAGCATCGGAATCTAAAAGTGGACTCACAGGAGAGGTTCAAATCATAGAATGTTAGAGTATCCCAGCTCCTGTACTTAAGTCGGCATTGTGCCTTTTGAATTTATTTCCGATGCAATTTCTGTGTTTCATCGTCTATTTGAAGGTCCAAGGTATACAGTAAACCTGAAGTGAAGCATCAGAATCGAAAACTGGACACACAGGAGAGGTTCAAATCATGGAAAGTTAGAGTGCCAGTCCTCTTGTACTTAAGTCAGCATTGTGCCTTTTGAATTTAATTCCGATGCATTTTCTGTGCTTCATCGTCAATACGAAAGACCAAGGTATACAGAAATCCTGAAGTGAAGCATAGGAATCTAAAACTGGACTCACAGGAGAGGTTCAAATCATAGAAAGTTACAGTGTCCGTTCTCTTGTACTTAAGCCGGCATTGTGCCTTTTGAATTTAATTCCTATGCAATTTCTGTGTTTATTCGTCAACAAGAAGGTCCAAGGTATACAGTTAACCTGAAGTGAAGCATCGGAAACCAAAACTGGACTCATAGGAGAGGTTCAAATCATAGAAATTTAGAGTATCAGTCCTCTTGTACTTAAGTCGGCATTGTTTGTTTTGTATTGAATTCGGATGCAATTTCTGTGTTTCAACGCAAATAAGAAGGTCCAAGGGATACAGCAAACCTGAAGTGAAGCATCGGAATCTACAACTGGACTCACAGGAGGGGTTCAAATCATAGAAAGTTAGAGTGTAAGTAATCTTGTACTTAAGTCGGCATTGTGAGTTTTGTATTACATTCGGATGCAATTTCTGTGTTTCATTGTCAATAAGAAGGTCCAAGGTATACAGTAAACCTGAAGTGGAGCATCGGAATCTATGACTGGACTCACAGGAGATGTTCAAATCATAGAAAGTTATAGTGTCAGTCCACTTGTACTTAAGTCAGCATTGTGCCTTTTGTATTAAATTCGGATGCAATTTCTGTGTTTCATCGTCAATAAGAAGGTCCAAGGTATACAGTAAACCTGAAGTGATGCATCGGATTCTAAAACATGACTCACAGGAGAGGTTCAAATCATAGAAAGTTAGAGTGTCAGTCCTCTTGTACTTTAGTCGGCATTGTGCCTTTTGTATTAAATTCGAATGCTATTTCGGTGTTTCATCGTTAATAAGAAGGTCCAAGGTATACAGTAAACCTGAAGTGAAGCATCGGAATCTAAAACTGGACTCACAGGAGAAGTTCAAAACATAGAAAGTTAGGGTGTCAGTCCTCTTGTGCTAAAGTCGGCACTGTGCCTTTTGTATTAAATTCGGATACTATCTCTGTGTATCTTCGTCAATAACAAGGTCCAAGGGATACAGTAAACATGAAGTGAAGTATCGGAATCTAAAACTGGACTCACAGGAGAGGTTCATATCATAGAAAGTTAGAGTGTCTGTCCTCTTGTACTTATGTCGGCATTGTGCCTTTTGAATTTAAATCCGATGCAATTTCTGTGTTTCATCGTCACTAAGAAGGTCCAAGGTATACAGTAAACCTGAAGTGAAGCATTGGAATCTAAAACTGGACTCACTGCGGAGGTTCAAATCATAGAATGTTAGAGTGTCGGTCCTCTTGTACTTAAGTCGGCATTGTACCTTTTGAATTTAATTCCGATGCAATTTCTATGTTTCATCGTCAATAAGAAGGTCCAAGGTATACAGTAAACCTGAATTAAAGCATCGGAATCCAAGACTGGACTCACAGGAGAGTTTCAAGTCATAGAAAGTTGGAGTGTCAGTCGTCTTGTACTTAAGTCGGCATTGTGCCTTTTGTATTTAATTCCGACGCAATTTATGTGCTTCATCGTCAATGAGAAGGGCCAAGGTATACAGTAAACCTGAAGTAAGGCATCGGAATCTAAAACAGGACTCACAGGAGAGGTTCAAATCATAGAAAGTTAGAGTGTTAGTCCTCTTGTACCTAAGTCAGCATGGTGCTTTTTGCATTAAATTCAGATGCAATTTCTGTGTTTCATCGTCAATAAGAATTCCAAGGTACACAGTAAACCTGAAGTGAAGCATCGGAATCTAAAACTGGACTCACAAGAGAGGTTCAAATCATAGAAATTTAGAGTGTCAGTCCTCTTGTACTTAAATCGGCATTGTGCCTTTTGAATTTAATTCCGATGCATTTTCTGTGCTTCATCGTCAACAAGAAGGTCCAAGGTATACAGTAAACCTGATGTCAAGCATCGGAATCTAAAAGTGGACTCACAGGAGAGGTTCAAATCTTAGAAAGTTAGAGTATCCCAGCTCCTGTACTTAAGTCGGCATTGTGCCTTTTGAATTTATTTCCGATGCAATTTCTGTGTTTCATCGTCTATTTGAAGGTCCAAGGTATACAGTAAACCTGAAGTGAAGCATCAGAATCGAAAACTGGACTCACAGGAGAGGTTCAAATCATGGAAAGTTAGAGTGCCAGTCCTCTTGTACTTAAGTCAGCATTGTGCCTTTTGAATTTAATTCCGATGCATTTTCTGTGCTTCATCGTCAATACGAAAGACCAAGGTATACAGAAATCCTGAAGTGAAGCATAGGAATCTAAAACTGGACTCACAGGAGAGGTTCAAATCATAGAAAGTTACAGTGTCCGTTCTCTTGTACTTAAGCCGGCATTGTGCCTTTTGAATTTAATTCCTATGCAATTTCTGTGTTTATTCGTCAACAAGAAGGTCCAAGGTATACAGTTAACCTGAAGTGAAGCATCGGAAACCAAAACTGGACTCACAGGAGAGGTTCAAATCATAGAAAGTTAGAGTATCAGTCCTCTTGTACTTAAGTCGGCATTGTTTGTTTTGTATTGAATTCGGATGCAATTTCTGTGTTTCAACGCAAATAAGAAGGTCCAAGGGATACAGTAAACCTGAAGTGAAGCATCGGAATCTACAACTGGACTCACAGGAGGGGTTCAAATCATAGAATGTTAGAGTATCCCAGCTCCTGTACTTAAGTCGGCATTGTGCCTTTTGAATTTATTTCCGATGCAATATCTGTGTTTCATCGTCTATTTGAAGGTCCAAGGTATACAGTAAACCTGAAGTGAAGCATCAGAATCGAAAACTGGACACACAGGAGAGGTTCAAATCATGGAAAGTTAGAGTGCCAGTCCTCTTGTACTTAAGTCAGCATTGTGCCTTTTGAATTTAATTCCGATGCATTTTCTGTGCTTCATCGTCAATACGAAAGACCAAGGTATACAGAAATCCTGAAGTGAAGCATAGGAATCTAAAACTGGACTCACAGGAGAGGTTCAAATCATAGAAAGTTACAGTGTCCGTTCTCTTGTACTTAAGCCGGCATTGTGCCTTTTGAATTTAATTCCTATGCAATTTCTGTGTTTATTCGTCAACAAGAAGGTCCAAGGTATACAGTTAACCTGAAGTGAAGCATCGGAAACCAAAACTGGACTCATAGGAGAGGTTCAAATCATAGAAAGTTAGAGTATCAGTCCTCTTGTACTTAAGTCGGCATTGTTTGTTTTGTATTGAATTCGGATGCAATTTCTGTGTTTCAACGCAAATAAGAAGGTCCAAGGGATACAGCAAACCTGAAGTGAAGCATCGGAATCTACAACTGGACTCACAGGAGGGGTTCAAATCATAGAAAGTTAGAGTGTAAGTAATCTTGTACTTAAGTCGGCATTGTGAGTTTTGTATTACATTCGGATGCAATTTCTGTGTTTCATTGTCAATAAGAAGGTCCAAGGTATACAGTAAACCTGAAGTGGAGCATCGGAATCTATGACTGGACTCACAGGAGATGTTCAAATCATAGAAAGTTATAGTGTCAGTCCACTTGTACTTAAGTCAGCATTGTGCCTTTTGTATTAAATTCGGATGCAATTTCTGTGTTTCATCGTCAATAAGAAGGTCCAAGGTATACAGTAAACCTGAAGTGAAGCATCGGATTCTAAAACATGACTCACAGGAGAGGTTCAAATCATAGAAAGTTAGAGTGTCAGTCCTCTTGTACTTTAGTCGGCATTGTGCCTTTTGTATTAAATTCGAATGCTATTTCGGTGTTTCATCGTTAATAAGAAGGTCCAAGGTATACAGTAAACCTGAAGTGAAGCATCGGAATCTAAAACTGGACTCACAGGAGAAGTTCAAAACATAGAAAGTTAGGGTGTCAGTCCTCTTGTGCTAAAGTCGGCACTGTGCCTTTTGTATTAAATTCGGATACTATCTCTGTGTATCTTCGTCAATAACAAGGTCCAAGGGATACAGTAAACATGAAGTGAAGTATCGGAATCTAAAACTGGACTCACAGGAGAGGTTCATATCATAGAAAGTTAGAGTTTCTGTCCTCTTGTACTTATGTCGGCATTGTGCCTTTTGAATTTAAATCCGATGCAATTTCTGTGTTTCATCGTCACTAAGAAGGTCCAAGGTATACAGTAAACCTGAAGTGAAGCATTGGAATCTAAAACTGGACTCACTGCGGAGGTTCAAATCATAGAATGTTAGAGTGTCGGTCCTCTTGTACTTAAGTCGGCATTGTACCTTTTGAATTTAATTCCGATGCAATTTCTATGTTTCATCGTCAATAAGAAGGTCCAAGGTATACAGTAAACCTGAATTAAAGCATCGGAATCCAAGACTGGACTCACAGGAGAGTTTCAAGTCATAGAAAGTTGGAGTGTCAGTCGTCTTGTACTTAAGTCGGCATTGTGCCTTTTGTATTTAATTCCGACGCAATTTATGTGCTTCATCGTCAATGAGAAGGGCCAAGGTATACAGTAAACCTGAAGTAAGGCATCGGAATCTAAAACAGGACTCACAGGAGAGGTTCAAATCATAGAAAGTTAGAGTGTTAGTCCTCTTGTACCTAAGTCAGCATGGTGCTTTTTGCATTAAATTCAGATGCAATTTCTGTGTTTCATCGTCAATAAGAATTCCAAGGTACACAGTAAACCTGAAGTGAAGCATCGGAATCTAAAACTGGACTCACAAGAGAGGTTCAAATCATAGAAATTTAGAGTGTCAGTCCTCTTGTACTTAAATCGGCATTGTGCCTTTTGAATTTAATTCCGATGCATTTTCTGTGCTTCATCGTCAACAAGAAGGTCCAAGGTATACAGTAAACCTGATGTGAAGCATCGGAATCTAAAAGTGGACTCACAGGAGAGGTTCAAATCATAGAAAGTTAGAGTATCCCAGCTCCTGTACTTAAGTCGGCATTGTGCCTTTTGAATTTATTTCCGATGCAATTTCTGTGTTTCATCGTCTATTTGAAGGTCCAAGGTATACAGTAAACCTGAAGTGAAGCATCAGAATCGAAAACTGGACTCACAGGAGAGGTTCAAATCATGGAAAGTTAGTGTGCCAGTCCTCTTGTACTTAAGTCAGCATTGTGCCTTTTGAATTTAATTCCGATGCATTTTCTGTGCTTCATCGTCAATACGAAAGACCAAGGTATACAGAAATCCTGAAGTGAAGCATAGGAATCTAAAACTGGACTCACAGGAGAGGTTCAAATCATAGAAAGTTACAGTGTCCGTTCTCTTGTACTTAAGCCGGCATTGTGCCTTTTGAATTTAATTCCTATGCAATTTCTGTGTTTATTCGTCAACAAGAAGGTCCAAGGTATACAGTTAACCTGAAGTGAAGCATCGGAAACCAAAACTGGACTCACAGGAGAGGTTCAAATCCTAGAAAGTTAGAGTATCAGTCCTCTTGTACTTAAGTCGGCATTGTTTGTTTTGTATTGAATTCGGATGCAATTTCTGTGTTTCAACGCAAATAAGAAGGTCCAAGGGATACAGTAAACCTGAAGTGAAGCATCGGAATCTACAACTGGACTCACAGGAGGGGTTCAAATCATAGAAAGTTAGAGTGTAAGTAATCTTGTACTTAAGTCGGTATTGTGAGTTTTGTATTACATTCGGATGCAATTTCTGTGTTTCATTGTCAATAAGAAGGTCCAAGGTATACAGTAAACCTGAAGTGGAGCATCGGAATCTATGACTGGACTCACAGGAGATGTTCAAATCATAGAAAGTTATAGTGTCAGTCCACTTGTACTTAAGTCAGCATTGTGCCTTTTGTATTAAATTCGGATGCAATTTCTGTGTTTCATCGTCAATAAGAAGGTCCAAGGTATACAGTAAACCTGAAGTGAAGCATCGGATTCTAATACATGACTCACAGGAGAGGTTCAAATCATAGATAGTTAGAGTGTCAGTCGTCTTGTACTTTAGTCGGCATTGTGCCTTTTGTATTAAATTCGAATGCTATTTCGGTGTTTCATCGTTAATAAGAAGGTCCAAGGTATACAGTAAACCTGAAGTGAAGCATCGGAATCTAAAACTGGACTCACAGGAGATGTTCAAATCATAGATAGTTAGAGTGTCAGTCCTCTTGTGCTAAAGTCGGCACTGTGCCTTTTGTATTAAATTCGGATGCTATCTCTGTGTATCTTCGTCAATAACAAGGTCCAAGGGATACAGTAAACATGAAGTGAAGCATTGGAATCTAAAACTGGACTCACAGCGGAGGTTCAAATCATAGAATGTTAGAGTGTCGGTTCTCTTGTACTTAAGTCGGCATTGTACCTTTTGAATTTAATTCCGATGCAATGTCTATGTTTCATCGTCAATAAGAAGGTCCAAGGTATACAGTAAACCTGAATTAAAGCATCGGAATCCAAAACTGGACTCACAGGAGAGTTTTAAATCATAGAAAGTTGGAGTCTCAGTCGTCTTGTACTTAAGTCGGCATTGTGCCTTTTGTATTTAATTCCGACGCAATTTCTGTGCTTCATCGTCAATAAGAAAGTCCAAAGTATACAGTAATCCTGAAGTAAAACATCGGAATCTAAAACTGGGCTCACAGGAGAGGTTCGAATCATAGAAAGTTAGAGTGTCAGTCCTCTTGTACCTAGGTCAGCATTGTGCTTTTTGCATTAAATTCGGGTGCAATATCTGTGTTTCATCGTCAATAAGAATTCCAAGGTATACAGTAAACCTGAAGTGAAGCATCGGAATCTAAAACTGGACTCGCAAGAGAGGTTCAAATTATAGAAAGTTAGAGTGTCAGTCCACTTGTACTTAAGTCGGTATTGTGGCTTTTGTATTAACTTCGGATGCAATTTCTGTGTTTCATCGTCAATAAGAAGGTCCGAGGTATACAGTAAACCTGAAGTGAAGCATCGGAATCTAAAACTGGACTCACAGAAGAGTTTCAAATCCTTAAAAGTTAGAGTGTCAGTCCTCTTGTACTTAAGTCGGCATTGTGCATTTTGAATTTAATTCCGATGAAATTTCTGTGCTTCATCGTCACTAACAAGGTCCCAGGGATACAGTAAACCTGAAGTGAAGCATCGGAATCTGAAACTGGACTCTCAGGAGAGGTTCAAATCATAGAAAGTTGGAGTGTCAGTCCTCTTGTACTTAAGTCGGAATTGTGCCTTTTGAATTTCATTCCCATGCAAGTTCAGTGCTTCATCGTCAATAAGAAGTTAAAAGTGATACAGTAAATGTGAAATGAAGCATCGGAATCTAAAACTGGTCTCACATGGGAGGTTCAAATCATAGAAAGTTAGAGTGTCAGTCCTCTTGTACTTAAGTCAGCATTGTGGCTTTTGAATTTAATTCCGATGCAATTTCTGTGTTTCCTCGACAATAAGAAGGTCCAACGGATACACTTAACCTGAAGTGAAGCATTGGAATCTAAAACTGGACTCACAGGTGAAGTTCAAATAATTGAAAGTTAGAATGTCAGTCCTCTTGTACTTAAGTCGTCACTGTGCATTTTGTATTAAATTCGGATGCAATCACTGTGTTTCTTCGTCAATAACAAGGTCCAAGAGATACACTTAACCTGAAGTGAAGTATCGGAATCTAAAACTGGACTCACAGGAGAGGTTCAAATCATAGAAAGTTAGAGTGTCTGTCCTCTTGTACTTAAGTCGGCATTGTGCCTTTTCAATTTAATTCCGCTGCAATTTCTGTGTTTCATTGTCAATAAGAAGGTCCAAGGTATACAGTAAACCTGAAGTGAAGCATCGGAATCTAAAACTGGACTCACAGGAGAGGTTCAAATCATAGAATGTTAGAGTGTCGGTCCTCTTGTACTTAAGTCGGCATTGTACCTTTTGAATTTAATTCCGATGCAATTTCTGTGTTTCATCGTCAATTAGAAGGTCCATGGTATACAGTAAACCTGAAGTAAAGCATCGGAATCCAAAACTGGACTCACAGGAGAGTTTCAAATCATAGAAAGTTGGAGTGTCAGTCGTCTTGTACTTAAGTCGGCATTGTGCCTTTTGTATTTAATTCTGACTCAATTTATGTGCTTCATCGTCAATGAGAAGGGACAAGGTATACAGTAAACCTGAAGTAAGGCATCGGAATCTAAAACAGGACTCACAGGAGAGGTTCAAATCATAGAAAGTTAGAGTGTCAGTCCTCTTGTACCTAAGCCAGCGTTGTGCTTTTTGCATTAAAATCGGATACAATTTCTGTGTTTCATCGTCAATAAGAATTCCAAGGTATACCGTAAACCTGAAGTGAAGCATCGGAATCTAAAACTGTACTCACAAGAGAGGTTCAAATCATAGAATGTTAGAGTGTCAGTCCTCTTGTACTTAAGTCGGCATTGTGCCTTTTGAGTTTAGTTCCGATGCATTTTCTGTGCTTCATCGTTAATAAGAAGGTCCAAGGAATACAGTAAACGTGACGTGAAGCATCGGAATCTAAAACTGGACTCACAGGAGAGGTTCAAATCATAGAAAGTTAGAGTATCCCTCCTCTTGTACTTACGTCGGCATTGTGCCTTTTGAATTTATTTCCGATGCAATTTCTGTGTTTCATCGCCTATAAGAAAGTCCAAGGTATACAGTAAACCTGAAGTGAAGCATCGGAATCTATAACTGGACTCACAGGAGAGGTTCAAATCATAGAAAGTTAGAGTGTCAGTCCTCTTGTACTTAAGTCGGCATTGTGCCTCTTGAATTTAATTCCGATACAATTTCTGTGTTTCATTGTCTATGAGAAGGTCCAAGGTATACAGTAAACCTGAAGTGAAATATCTAAATCTAAAACTGGGCTCACAGGAGAGGTTCAAATCATAGAAAGTTAGAGTGTCAGTCCTCTTGTACTTAAGTCGGCATTGTGCCTTTTGAATTTAATTCCGATGCATTTTCTGTGCTTCATCGTCAATAAGAAAGTCCAAGGTATACAGTAATCCTGAAGTGAAGCATAGAAATATAAAACTGGACTCATAGGAGAGGTTCAAATCATAGAAAGTTAGAGTGTCTGTCCTCCTTTACCTAGGCCGGCATTGTGCCTTTTGAATTTAATTCCTATGCAATTTCTGTGTTTATTCGTCAATAAGAAGGTCCAAGGTATACAGTAAACCTGACGTGAAGCATCGGAAACCAAAACTGGACTCACAGGAGAGGTTCAAATCATAGAAAGTTAGAGTGTCAGTCCTCTTGTACCTAGGTCAGCATTGTGCTTTTTGCATTAAATTCGGGTGCAATATCTGTGTTTCATCGTCAATAAGAATTCCAAGGTATACAGTAAACCTGAAGTGAAGCATCGGAATCTAAAACTGGACTCGCAAGAGAGGTTCAAATTATAGAAAGTTAGAGTGTCAGTCCACTTGTACTTAAGTCGGTATTGTGGCTTTTGTATTAACTTCAGATGCAATTTCTGTGTTTCATCGTCAATAAGAAGGTCCGAGGTATACAGTAAACCTGAAGTGAAGCATCGGAATCTAAAACTGGACTCACAGAAGAGTTTCAAATCCTTAAAAGTTAGAGTGTCAGTCCTCTTGTACTTAAGTCGGCATTGTGCATTTTGAATTTAATTCCGATGAAATTTCTGTGCTTCATCGTCAATAACAAGGTCCCAGGGATACAGTAAACCTGAAGTGAAGCATCGGAATCTAAAACTGGACTCTCAGGAGAGGTTCAAATCATAGAAAGTTGGAGTGTCAGTCCTCTTGTACTTAAGTCGGAATTGTGCCTTTTGAATTTCATTCCCATGCAAGTTCAGTGCTTCATCGTCAATAAGAAGTTAAAAGTGATACAGTAAATGTGAAATGAAGCATCGGAATCTAAAACTGGTCTCACATGGGAGGTTCAAATCATAGAAAGTTAGAGTGTCAGTCCTCTTGTACTTAAGTCAGCATTGTGGCTTTTGAATTTAATTCCGATGCAATTTCTGTGTTTCCTCGACAATAAGAAGGTCCAACGGATACACTTAACCTGAAGTGAAGCATTGGAATCTAAAACTGGACTCACAGGTGAAGTTCAAATAATTGAAAGTTAGAATGTCAGTCCTCTTGTACTTAAGTCGTCACTGTGCATTTTGTATTAAATTCGGATGCAATCACTGTGTTTCTTCGTCAATAACAAGGTCCAAGAGATACACTTAACCTGAAGAGAAGTATCGGAATCTAAAACTGGACTCACAGGAGAGGTTCAAATCATAGAAAGTTAGAGTGTCTGTCCTCTTGTACTTAAGTCGGCATTGTGCCTTTTCAATTTAATTCCGCTGCAATTTCTGTGTTTCATTGTCAATAAGAAGGTCCAAGGTATACAGTAAACCTGAAGTGAAGCATCGGAATCTAAAACTGGACTCACAGGAGAGGTTCAAATCATAGAATGTTAGAGTGTCGGTCCTCTTGTACTTAAGTCGGCATTGTACCTTTTGAATTTAATTCCGATGCAATTTCTGCGTTTCATCGTCAATTAGAAGGTCCATGGTATACAGTAAACCTGAAGTAAAGCATCGGAATCCAAAACTGGACTCACAGGAGAGTTTCAAATCATAGAAAGTTGGAGTGTCAGTCGTCTTGTACTTAAGTCGGCATTGTGCCTTTTGTATTTAATTCCGACGCAATTTATGTGCTTCATCGTCAATGAGAAGGGACAAGGTATACAGTAAACCTGAAGTAAGGCATCGGAATCTAAAACAGGACTCACAGGAGAGGTTCAAATCATAGAAAGTTAGAGTGTCAGTCCTCTTGTACCTAAGCCAGCATTGTGCTTTTTGCATTAAAATCGGATACAATTTCTGTGTTTCATCGTCAATAAGAATTCCAAGGTATACCGTAAACCTGAAGTGAAGCATCGGAATCTAAAACTGTACTCACAAGAGAGGTTCAAATCATAGAATGTTAGAGTGTCAGTCCTCTTGTACTTAAGTCGGCATTGTGCCTTTTGAGTTTAGTTCCGATGCATTTTCTGTGCTTCATCGTTAATAAGAAGGTCCAAGGAATACAGTAAACGTGACGTGAAGCATCGGAATCTAAAACTGGACTCACAGGAGAGGTTCAAATCATAGAAATTTAGAGTATCCCTCCTCTTGTACTTACGTCGACATTGTGCCTTTTGAATTTATTTCCGATGCAATTTCTGTGTTTCATCGCCTATAAGGAAGTCCAAGGTATACAGTAAACCTGAAGTGAAGCATCGGAATCTATAACTGGACTCACAGGAGAGGTTCAAATCATAGAAAGTTAGAGTGTCAGTCCTCTTGTACTTAAGTCGGCATTGTGCCTTTTGAATTTAATTCCGATACAATTTCTGTGTTTCATTGTCTATAAGAAGGTCCAAGGTATACAGTAAACCTGAAGTGAAATATCTAAATCTAAAACTGGGCTCACAGGAGAGGTTCAAATCATAGAAAGTTAGAGTGTCAGTCCTCTTGTACTTAAGTCGGCATTGTGCCTTTTGAATTTAATTCCGATGCATTTTCTGTGCTTCATCGTCAATAAGAAAGTCCAAGGTATACAGTAATCCTGAAGTGAAGCATAGGAATATAAAACTGGACTCACAGGAGAGGTTCAAATCATAGAAAGTTAGAGTGTCTGTCCTCCTTTACCTAGGCCGGCATTGTGCCTTTTGAATTTAATTCCTATGCAATTTCTGTGTTTATTCGTCAATAAGAAGGTCCAAGGTATACAGTAAACCTGACGTGAAGCATCGGAAACCAAAACTGGACTCACAGGAGAGGTTCAAATCATAGAAAGTTAGAGTGTCAGTCCTCTTGTACTTAAGTCGGCATTGTGCCTTTTGAATTTAATTCCGATGCAATTTCTGTAATTCACCGTCAATAATAATGTCCAAGGGATACAGTAAACCTGATGTGAAGCATCTGAATCTAAAATTGGACTCACAGGAGAGGTTCAAATCATAGAAAGTTAGAGTGTAAGTCCTCTTGTACTTAGGTCGGCATTGTCCCTTTTGTATTAAATTCGGATGCAATTTCTGTGTTTCCTCGCCAATAAGAAGGTCCAAGCGATACAGTAAACCTGAAGTGAAGCATCAGAATCTAAAACTGGACTCAGAGGAGAGGTTCAAATTATAGAAAGTTAGAGTGTCAGTCCTGTTGTACTTAATTCGGCATTGTGACTATTGTATTAAATTCGGATGCAATTTCTGTGTTTCATCGTCAATAAGAGTGTCCAAGGGATACAGTGAACCTGAAGTGAAGCATCGGAATCTAAAACTGGACTCACAGGAGAGGTTCAAATCATAGAAAGTTAGAGTGTCTGTCGGCTTGTACTTAAGGCATCATTGTGCCTTTTGTATTTAATTCCGACGCAATTTATGTGCTTCATCGTCAATGAGATGGTCCAAGGTATACAGTAAACCTGAAGTAAAGCATCGGAATCTAAAACAGGACTCACAGGAGGGGTTCAAATCATAGAAAGTTAGAGTGTCAGTCCACTTGTACCTAAGACAGCATTGTGCTTTTTGCATTAAAATCGGATGCAATTTCTGTGTTTTATCGTCAATAAGAATTCCAAGGTATACAGTAAACCTGAAGTGAAGCATCGGAATCTAAAACTGTACTCACAAGAGAGGTTCAAATCATAGAAAGTTGGAGTGTCAGTCCTCTTGTACTTAAGTCGGCATTGTGCCTTTTGAATTTAGTTCCGATGCATTTTCTGTGCTTCATCGTTAATAAGAAGGTCCAAGGAATACAGTAAACCTGACGTGAAGCATCGGAATCTAAAACTGGACACACAGGAGAAGTTCAAATCATAGAAAGTAAGTGTGACAGTCCTCTTGTACTTAAGTCGGCACTGTGCCTTTTGTATTAAATTCGGATGCAATCTCTGTGTTTCTTCGTCAATAACAAGGTCCAAGTTATACAGTAAACCTGAAGTGAAGCATCGGAATCTAAAACAGGACTCACAGGAGAGGTTTACATCATAGAAAGTTAAGTGTCAGTCTTCTAGTACTTAAGTCGGCATCGTGCCTTTTGTATTAAATTCGATTCAATTTCTGTGTTTCATCGTCAATAAGAAGGTCCAAGGGATACAGTAATCCTGAAGTGAAGCATCGGAATCAAAAACTGGACTCACAGGAGATGTTCAAATCATAGAAAGTTGGAGTGTCAGTCCACTTGTACCTAAGTCGGCATTGTGGCTGTTGTATTAAATTCGGATGCAATTTCTGTGTTTCATCGTCAATACGAAGGTCCAAGGTAGACAGTAAACCTGAAGTGAAGCATCGGAATCTAAAACTGGACTCACAGGGGAGGTTGAAATCACAGAAAGTTAAAGTGTCTGGCCTCTCGTACTTAAGTCGGCATTGTGCCTTTTGAATTTAATTCCGATGCAATTTCTGTGTTTCATCGTCAATAAGAAGGTAAATGGTATACTGTAAACGTGAAGTGAAGCATCAGAATCTAAAACTGGACTCACAGGAGAGGTTCAAATCATAGAATGTTAGAGTTTCGGTCCTCTTGTACTTAAGTCGGTATTGTACCTTTTGAATTTAATTCCGATGCAATTTCTGTGTTTCATCGTCAATAAGAAGGTCCAAGATACACAGTAAACCTGAAGTAAAGCATCGGAATCTAAAACTGGACTCACAGGAGAGTTTCAAATCATAGGACGTTGGAGTGTCAGTCGTCTTGTACTTAAGTCGGCATTGTGCCTTTTGTATTTAATTCCGACGCAATTTCTATGCTTCATCGTCAATAAGAGGGTCCAAGGTATACAGTAAACCTGAAGTAAAGCATCGGAATCTAAAACTGGACTCACAGGAGAGGTTCAAATCATAGAAATTTAGAGTGTCAGTCCTCTTGTACCTAAGTCAGCATTGTGCCTTTTGCATTAAATTCGGATGCAATTTCTGTGTTTCATCGTCAATAAGAATTCCAAGGTATACCGTAAACCTGAAGTGAAGCATCGGAATCTAAAACTGGACGAAAAAGAGAGGTTCAAATCGTAGAAAGTTAGAGTGTCAGTCCTCTTGTACTTAAGTCGGCATTATGCCTTTAGAATTTAATTCCGATGCACTTACTGAGCTTTATGGTCAATAAGAAGGTTTAAGGTATAGAGTAAACCTGATGTGAAGCATCGGAATCTAAAACTGGATTCACAGGTTAGGTTCAAATCATAGAAAGTTAGAGTATCCCTCCTCTTGTACTTAAGTCGGCATTGTGCCTTTTGAATTTATTTCCGATGCAATTTCTGTGTTTCATCGTCTATACGAAGGTCCAAGGGATACAGTAAACCTGAAGTGAAGCATCGGAATCTAAAACTGGACTCACAGGAGAGGTTCAAATCATAGAAAGTTAGAGTGTCAGTCCTCATGTACTTAAGTCGGCATTGTGCCTCTTGTATTTAATTCCGATGCATTTTCTGTGCTTCATCGTCAATAAGAAAGTCCAAAGTATACAGGAATCCTGAAGTGAAGCATAGGAATCTAAAACTGGACTCACAGGAGAGGTTCAAATCATAGTAAGTTAGAGTGTCCGTCCTCTTGTACTTAAGTCGGCATTGTGCCTTTTGAATTTATTTCCGATTCAATTTCTGTGTTTTATTGTCAATAAGAAGGTCCAAGGTATACAGTAAACCTGAGGTGAAGCATCGAAATCTAAAACTGGACTCACAGGAGAAGTTCAAACCATAGAAAGTTAGAGTGTCTGTCGTCTTGTACTTAAGGCATCATTGTGCCTTTTGTATTTAATTCCGACGCAATTTATGTGCTTCATCGTCAATGAGATTGGCCAAGGTATACAGTAAACCTGAAGTAAAGCATCGGAATCTAAAACAGGACTCACAGGAGGGGTTCAAATCATAGAAAGTTAGAGTGTCAGTCCTCTTGTACCTAAGACAGCATTGTGCTTTTTGCATTAAAATCGGATGCAATTTCTGTGTTTTATCGTCAATAAGAATTCCAAGGTATACAGTAAACCTGAAGTGAAGCATCGGAATCTAAAACTGTACACACAAGAGAGGTTCAAATCATAGAAAGTTGGAGTGTCAGTCCTCTTGTACTTAAGTCGGCATTGTGCCTTTTGAATTTAGTTCCGATGCATTTTCTGTGCTTCATCGTTAATAAGAAGGTCCAAGGAATACAGTAAACCTGACGTGAAGCATCGGAATCTAAAACTGGACACACAGGAGAAGTTCAAATCATAGAAAGTAAGTGTGTCAGTCCTCTTGTACTTAAGTCGGCACTGTGCCTTTTGTATTAAATTCGGATGCAATCTCTGTGTTTCTTCGTCAATAACAAGGTCCAAGTTATACAGTAAACCTAAAGTGAAGCATCGGAATCTAAAACAGGACTCACAGGAGAGGTTTACATCATAGAAAGTTAAGTGTCAGTCTTCTAGTACTTAAGTCGGCATTGTGCCTTTTGTATTAAATTCGATTCAATTTCTGTGTTTCATCGTCAATAAGAAGGGCCAAGGGATACAGTAATTCTGAAGTGAAGCATCGGAATCTAAAACTGGACTCACAGGAGATGTTCAAATCATAGAAAGTTAGAGTGTCAGTCCACTTGTACTTAAGTCGGCATTGTGGCTGTTGTATTAAATTCGGATGCAATTTCTGTGTTTCATCGTCAATACGAAGGTCCAAGGTAGACAGTAAACCTGAAGTGAAGCATCGGAATCTAAAACTGGACTCACAGAAGAGTTTCAAATCATTAAAAATGACAGTGAGTGTCCTCTTGTACTTAAGTCAGCATTGTGCCTTTTGAATTTAATTCCCATGCAAGTTCAGTGCTTCATCGTCAATAAGAAGGTCCAAGGTATACAGTAAACCTGAAGTGAAGCATCAGAATCTAAAACTGGACTCACAGGAGAGGTTCAAATCATAGAATGTTAGATTTTCGGTCCTCTTGTACTTAAGTCGGCATTGTACCTTTTGAATTTAATTCCGATGCAATTTCTGTGTTTCATCGTCAATAAGAATTCCAAGGTATACCGTAAACCTGAAGTGAAGCATCGGAATCTAAAACTGGACGAACAAGAGAGGTTCAAATCATAGAAAGTTAGAGTGTCAGTCCTCTTGTACTTAAGTCGGCATTGTGCCTTTAGAATTTAATTTCGATGCATTTACTGAGCTTTATCGTCAATAAGAAGGTTTAAGGTATAGAGTAAACCTGATGTGAAGCATCGGAATCTAAAACTGGACTCACAGGTTAGGTTCAAATCATAGAAAGTTAGAGTATCCCTCCTCTTGTACTTAAGTCGGCATTGTGCCTTTTGAATTTATTTCCGATGCAATTTATGTGTTTCGTCGTCTATACGAAGGTCCAAGGGTTACAGTAAACCTGAAGTGAAGCATCGGAATCTAAAACTGGACTCACAGGAGGGGTTCAAATCATAGAAAGTTAGAGTGTCAGTCCTCTTGTACTTAAGTCGGCATTGTGCATTTTGTATTTAATTCCGATGCATTTTCTGTACTTCATCGTCAATAAGAAAGTCCAAAGTATACAGGAATCCTGAAGTGAAGCATCGGAATCTATAACTGGTCTCACAGGAAAGGTTAAAATCATAGAAAGTTAGAGTGTCAATCCACTTGTACTTAAGTCGGCATTGTGGCTTTTGAATTTAATTCCGATGCAATTTCTGTGTTTCCTCGGCAATACGAAGGTCCAAGGGATACATTAAACCTGAAGTGAAGCATCGGAATCTAAAACTGGACTCACAGGAGAAGTTCCAATCATAGAAAGTTAGAGCGTCGGTCCTCTTGCACTTAAGTCGGCACTGTGCCTTTTGTATTAAATTCGGATGCAATCTCTGTGTTTCTTCGTCAATAACACGGTCCAAGGAATTCAGTAAACCTGAAGTGAAGTATCGGAACCTAAAACTGGACTCACAGGAGAGGTTGAAATCACAGAAAGTTAAAGTGTCCGTCCTCTTGTACTTAGGTCGGCATTGTGCCTTTTGAATTTACTTCCGATTCAATTTCTGTGTTTCATCGTCAATAAGAAGGTCCAAGGTATACAGTAAACCTGAAGTGAAGCATCGGAATCTAAAGCAGGAGTCACACGAGAGGTTCAAATCATAGAAAGTGAGAGAGTCAGTCCTCTTGTACTTAAGTCGGCATTGTGCCTTTTGTATTAAATTAGGATGCAATTTCTGTGTTTCATCGTCAATAAGAAGGTCCAAGTTATACAGTAAACCTGAAGTGAAGCATCGGAATCTAAAACAGGAGTCACAGGAGAGGTTCAAATCATAGAAAGGGAGAGTGTCAGTCCTCTTGTACTTAAGTCGGCATTGTGCCTTTTGTATTAAATTCGAATGCAATTTCTGTGTTTCATCGACAATAACAAGGTCCAAGGGATACAGTAAATCTGAAATGAAGCATCGGAATCTAAAACTGGTCTCACAGGAGAGGTTCAAATCATAGAAAGTTAGAGTGTCAGTCCTCTTGTACTTAAGTCGGCATTGTGCCTTTTGAATTTAATTCCGATACAATTTCTGTGTTTCATCGTCAATAAGATGGTCCAAGGTATACAAAAAACCTGAAGTGAAGCATCGGAATCTAAAACTGGACTCACAGAAGAGGTTCAAGTCATAGAATGTTAGAGTGTCGGTCCTCTTGTACTTAAGTCGGCATTGTACCTTTTGAATTTAATTCCGATGCAATTCCTATGTTTCATCGTCAATTAGTAGGTCCATGGTATACAGTACACCTGAAGTAAAGCACCGGAATCCAAAACTGGTCTCAGAGGAGAGTTTCAAATCATAGAAAGTTGGAGTGTCAGTCGTCTTGTACTTAAGTCGGCATTGTGCCTTTTGTATTTAATTCCGACGCAATTTATGTGCTTCATCGTCAATGAGAAGGTCCAAGGTAGACAGTAAACCTGAAGTAAAGCATCGGAATCTAAAACAGGACTCACAGGAGAGGTTCAAATCATAGAAAGTTAGAGTGTCAGTCCTCTTGTACTTAAGTCGGCATTGTGCCTTTTGAATTTAATTCCGATGCAATTTCTGTGTTTCATCGTCAATAAGATGGTCCAAGGTATACAGTAAACCTGAAGTGAAGCATCGGAATCTAAAACTGGACTCACAGAAGAGGTTCAAATCATAGAATGTTAGAGTGTCGGTCCTCTTGTACTTAAGTCGGCATTGTACCTTTTGAATTTAATTCCGATGCAATTTCTGTGTTTCATCGTCAATAAAAAGGTCCAAGGTATACAGTAAACCTGAAGTAAAGCATCGGAATCTAAAACTGGACTCACAGGAGAGTTTCAAATCATAGGACGTTGGAGTGTCAGTCGTCTTGTACTTAAGTCGGCATTGTGAGTTTTGTATTTAATTCCGACGCAATTTCTATGCTTCATCGTCAATAAGAAGGTCCATGGTATACAGTAAACCTGAAGTAAAGCATCGGAATCTAAAACTGGACTCACAGGAGAGGTTCAAATCATAGAAAGTTAGAGTGTCAGTCCTCTTGTTCCTAAGTCAGCATTGTGCCTTTTGCATTAAATTCGGATGCAATTTCTGTGTTTCATCGTCAATAAGAATTCCAAGGTATACCGTAAACCTGAAGTGAAGCATCGGAATCTAAACCTGGACGAACAAGAGAGGTTCAAATCATAGAAAGTTAGAGTGTCAGTCCTCTTGTACTTAAGTCGGCATTGTGCCTTTAGAATTTAATTCCGATGCATTTACTGAGCTTTATCGTCAATAAGAAGGTTTAAGGTATAGAGTAAACCTGATGTGAAGCATCGGAATCTAAAACTGGACTCACAGGTTAGGTTCAAATCATAGAAAGTTAGAGTATCCCACCTCTTGTACTTAAGTCGGCATTGTGCCTTTTGAATTTATTTCCGATGCAATTTCTGTGTTTCGTCGTCTATACGAAGGTCCAAGGGATACAGTAAACCTGAAGTGAAGCATCGGAATCTAAAACTGGACTCACAGGAGAGGTTCAAATCATAGTAAGTTAGAGTGTCCGTCCTCTTGTACTTAGGTCGGCATTGTGCCTTTTGAATTTATTTCCGATTCAATTTCTGTGTTTCATCGTCAATAAGAAGGTCCAAGGTATACAGTAAACCTGAAGTGAAGCATCGGAATCTAAAGCAGGAGTCACACGAGAGGTTCAAATCATAGAAAGTGAGAGAGTCAGTCCTCTTGTACTTAAGTCGGCATTGTGCCTTTTGTATTAAATTAGGATGCAATTTCTGTGTTTCATCGTCAATAAGAAGGTCCAAGTTATACAGTAAACCTGAAGTGTAGCATCGGAATCTAAAACAGGAGTCACAGGAGAGGTTCAAATCATAGAAAGGGAGAGTGTTAGTCCTCTTGTACTTAAGTCGGCATTGTGCCTTTTGTATTAAATTCGAATGCAATTTCTGTGTTTCATCGACAATAACAATTTCCAAGGGATACAGTAAATCTGAAATGAAGCATCGGAATCTAAAACTGGTCTCACAGGAGAGGTTCAAATCATAGAAAGTTAGAGTGTCAGTCCTCTTGTACTTAAGTCGGCATTGTGCCTTTTGAATTTAATTCCGATGCAATTTCTGTGTTTCATCGTCAATAAGATGGTCCAAGGTATACAGTAAACCTGAAGTGAAGCATCGGAATCTAAAACTGGACTCACAGGAGAAGTTCAAACCATAGAAAGTTAGAGTGTCAGTCCTCTTGTACTTAAGTCGGCACTGTGCATTTTGTATTAAATTCGGATGCAATCTCTGTGTTTCTTCGTCAATAACAAGGTCCAAGGGATACAGTAAACCTGAAGTGAAGTATCGGAATCTACAACTGGACTCACAGGAGAGGTTCATATCATAGAAAGTTAGAGTGTCTGTCCTCTTGTACTTAAGTCGACATTGTGCCTTTTGAATTTAATTCCGATGCAATTTCTGTGTTTCATCGTCAATAAGAAGGACCAAGGTATACAGTAAACCTGAAGTGAAGCATCGGAATCAAAAACTGGACTCACAGGAGAGGTTCAAATCATAGAATGTTAGAGTGTCGGTCCTCTTGTACTTAAGTCGGCATTGTACCTTTTGAATTTAATTCCGATGCAATTTCTGTGTTTCATCGTCAATTAGAAGGTCCATGGTATACAGTAAACCTGAAGTAAAGCATCGGAATTAAAAACTGGACTCACAGGAGAGTTTCAAATCATAGTAAGTTGGAGTGTCAGTCGTCTTGTACTTAAGTCGGCATTGTGCCGTTTGTATTTAATTCCGACGTAATTTATGTGCTTCATCGTCAATGAGATGGTCCAAGGTATACAGTAAACCTGAAGTAAAGCATCGGAATCAAAAACAGGACTCACAGGAGGGGTTCAAATCATAGAAAGTTAGAGTGTCAGTCCTCTTGTACCTAAGACAGCATTGTGCTTTTTGCATTAAAATCGGATGAAATTTCTGTGTTTTATCGTCAATAAGAATTCCAAGATATACAGTAAACCTGAAGTGAAGCATCGGAATCTAAAACTGTACTCACAAGAGAGGTTCAAATCATAGAAAGTTGGAGTGTCAGTCCTCTTGTACTTAAGTCGGCATTGTGCCTTTTGAATTTAGTTCCGATGCATTTTCTGTGCTTCATCGTTAATAAGAAGGTCCAAGGAATACAGTAAACCTGACGTGAAGCATCGGAATCTAAAACTGGACACACAGGAGAGGTTCAAATCATAGAAAGTTAGAGTATCCCTCCTCTTGTACTTACGTCGGCATTGTGCCTTTTGAATTTATTTCCGATGCAATTTCTGTGTTTCATCGTCTATAAAAAAGTCCAAGGAATACAGTAAACCTGAATTGAAGCATCGGAATCTAAAACTGGACTCACAGGAGAGGTTCAAATCATAGAAAGTTGGAGTGTCAGTATTTTTGTACTTAAGTCGGCATTGTGGCTTTTGAATTTAATTCCGATGCAATTTCTGTGTTTCCTCGACAATAAGAAGGTCCAAAAGATACACTAAACCTGAAGTGAAGCATCGGAATCTAAAACTGGACTCACAGGAGAAGTTCAAATCATAGAAAGTAAGAGTGTCAGTCCTCTTGTACTTAAGTCGGCACTGTGCCTTTTGCATTAATTTCGGATGCAATCTCTGTGTTTCTTCGTCAATAACTAGGTCCAAGTTATACAGTAAACCTAAAGTGAAGCATCGGAATCCAAAACTGGACTCACAGGAGAGGTTCAAATCATAGAAAGTTAGAGTGTCAGTCCTCTTGTACTTTAGTCGGCATCGTGCCTCTTGTATTAAATTCGAATGCTCTTTCTGTGTTTCTTCGTCAATAACTAGGTCCAAGTTATACAGTAAACCTAAAGTGAAGCATCGGAATCCAAAACTGGACTCACAGGAGAGGTTCAAATCATAGAAAGTTAGAGTGTCAGTCCACTTGTACTTAAGTTGGCATTGTGGCTTTTGTATTAAATTCGGATGCAATTTCTGTGTTTCATCGTCAATAAGAAGGTCCATGGGATACACTAAACCTGAAGTGAAGCATCGGAATCTAAAACTGGACTCATAGGAGAAGTTCATATCATAGAAAGTTAGAGTGTCGGTCCTCTTGTACTTAAGTCGGCATTGTGCCTTTTGAATTTAATTACGATGCTATTTCTGTGTTTCATTGTCTATAAGAAGGTCCAAGGTATACAGTAAACCTGAAGTGAAGCATCGAAATCTAAAACTGGACTCACAGGAGAGGTTCAAATCATAGAAAGTTAGAGTGTCAGTCCTCCTGTACTTAAGTCGGCATTGTGCCTTTTGTATTTAATTCCGATGCATTTTCTGTGCTTCATCGTCAATAAGAAAGTCCAAAGTATACAGTAATCCTGAAGTGAAGCATAGGAATCTAAAACTGGACTCACAGGAGAGGTTCAAATCATAGTAAGTTAGAGTGTCCGTCCTTATGTACTTAAGTCGGCATTGTCCCTTTTGAATTTATTTCCGATGCAATTTCTGTGTTTCATCGTCAATAGGAAGGTCCAAAGTATACAGTAAACCTGAATTGAAGTATCGGAATCTAAAACAGGAGTCACAGGAGAGGTTCAAATCATAGAAAGTTAGAGTGTCAGTCCTCTTGTACTTAAGTCGGCATTGCGTGTTTTGTATTAAATTCGGATGCAATTTCAGTGTTTCATCGTCAATAAGAATGTCCAAGGGATACAGTGAACCTGAAGTGAAGCATCGGAATCTAAAACTGGACTCACAGGAGAGGTTCAAATCATAGAAAGTTAAAGTGTCAGTCCTCTTGTAAATAAGTCGGAATTGTGACTTTTGTATTAAATTCAGATGCAATTTCTGTGTTTCATTGTCAATAAGAAGGTCTAAGGGATACAGTAAACCTGAAGTGAATCATCGGAATCTAAAACTGGACTCACAGGGGAGGTACAAATCATAGAAAGTTGGAGTGTCAGTCCTCTTGTACTTAAGTCGGCATTGTGGCTTTTGAATTTAATTCTGATGCAATTTCTGTGTTTCCTCGACAATAAGAAGGTCCAAGGGATACACTAAACCTGAAGTGAAGCATCGGAATCTGAAACTGGACTCACAGGAGAAGTTCAAATCATAGAAAGTAAGAGTGTCAGTCCTCTTGTACTTAAGTCAGCACTGTGCCTTTTGTATTAATTTCGGATGCAATCTCTGTGTTTCTTCGTCAATAACAAGGTCCAAGTTATACAGTAAACCTAAAGTGAAGCATCGGAATCCTAAACAGGACTCACAGGAAAGGTTCAAATCATAGAAAGTTAAGTGTCAGTCCTCTAGTACTTAAGTCGGCATTGTGCCTTTTGTATTAAATTCGATTCAATTTCTGTGTTTCATCGTCAATTAGAAGGTCCAAGGGATACAGTAATTCTGAAGTGAAGCATCGGAATCTCAAACTGAACTCACAGGAGAGGTTCAAATCATAGAAAGTGAGAGTGTCAGTCCCCTTGTACTTAAGTCAGCATTGTGCCTTTTGTGTTCAATTGGGATGCAATTTCTGTGTTTCACCGTCAATAAGAAGATCCAAGGGGTACAGTAATCCTGAAGTGAAGCATCGGAATCAAAAACTGGACTCACAGGAGAGGTTCAAATCATAGAATGTTAGAGTGTCGGTCCTCTTGTACTTAAGTCGGCATTGTACCTTTTGAATTTAATTCCGATGCAATTTCTGTGTTTCATCGTCAATTAGAAGGTCCATGGTATACAGTAAACCTGAAGTAAAGCATCGGAATTAAAAACTGGACTCACAGGAGAGTTTCAAATCATAGTAAGTTGGAGTGTCAGTCGTCTTGTACTTAAGTCGGCATTGTGCCGTTTGTATTTAATTCCGACGTAATTTATGTGCTTCATCGTCAATGAGATGGTCCAAGGTATACAGTAAACCTGAAGTAAAGCATCGGAATCAAAAACAGGACTCACAGGAGGGGTTCAAATCATAGAAAGTTAGAGTGTCAGTCCTCTTGTACCTAAGACAGCATTGTGCTTTTTGCATTAAAATCGGATGAAATTTCTGTGTTTTATCGTCAATAAGAATTCCAAGATATACAGTAAACCTGAAGTGAAGCATCGGAATCTAAAACTGTACTCACAAGAGAGGTTCAAATCATAGAAAGTTGGAGTGTCAGTCCTCTTGTACTTAAGTCGGCATTGTGCCTTTTGAATTTAGTTCCGATGCATTTTCTGTGCTTCATCGTTAATAAGAAGGTCCAAGGAATACAGTAAACCTGACGTGAAGCATCGGAATCTAAAACTGGACACACAGGAGAGGTTCAAATCATAGAAAGTTAGAGTATCCCTCCTCTTGTACTTACGTCGGCATTGTGCCTTTTGAATTTATTTCCGATGCAATTTCTGTGTTTCATCGTCTATAAAAAAGTCCAAGGAATACAGTAAACCTGAATTGAAGCATCGGAATCTAAAACTGGACTCACAGGAGAGGTTCAAATCATAGAAAGTTGGAGTGTCAGTATTTTTGTACTTAAGTCGGCATTGTGGCTTTTGAATTTAATTCCGATGCAATTTCTGTGTTTCCTCGACAATAAGAAGGTCCAAAAGATACACTAAACCTGAAGTGAAGCATCGGAATCTAAAACTGGACTCACAGGAGAAGTTCAAATCATAGAAAGTAAGAGTGTCAGTCCTCTTGTACTTAAGTCGGCACTGTGCCTTTTGCATTAATTTCGGATGCAATCTCTGTGTTTCTTCGTCAATAACTAGGTCCAAGTTATACAGTAAACCTAAAGTGAAGCATCGGAATCCAAAACTGGACTCACAGGAGAGGTTCAAATCATAGAAAGTTAGAGTGTCAGTCCTCTTGTACTTTAGTCGGCATCGTGCCTCTTGTATTAAATTCGAATGCTCTTTCTGTGTTTCTTCGTCAATAACTAGGTCCAAGTTATACAGTAAACCTAAAGTGAAGCATCGGAATCCAAAACTGGACTCACAGGAGAGGTTCAAATCATAGAAAGTTAGAGTGTCAGTCCACTTGTACTTAAGTTGGCATTGTGGCTTTTGTATTAAATTCGGATGCAATTTCTGTGTTTCATCGTCAATAAGAAGGTCCATGGGATACACTAAACCTGAAGTGAAGCATCGGAATCTAAAACTGGACTCATAGGAGAAGTTCATATCATAGAAAGTTAGAGTGTCGGTCCTCTTGTACTTAAGTCGGCATTGTGCCTTTTGAATTTAATTACGATGCTATTTCTGTGTTTCATTGTCTATAAGAAGGTCCAAGGTATACAGTAAACCTGAAGTGAAGCATCGAAATCTAAAACTGGACTCACAGGAGAGGTTCAAATCATAGAAAGTTAGAGTGTCAGTCCTCCTGTACTTAAGTCGGCATTGTGCCTTTTGTATTTAATTCCGATGCATTTTCTGTGCTTCATCGTCAATAAGAAAGTCCAAAGTATACAGTAATCCTGAAGTGAAGCATAGGAATCTAAAACTGGACTCACAGGAGAGGTTCAAATCATAGTAAGTTAGAGTGTCCGTCCTTATGTACTTAAGTCGGCATTGTCCCTTTTGAATTTATTTCCGATGCAATTTCTGTGTTTCATCGTCAATAGGAAGGTCCAAAGTATACAGTAAACCTGAATTGAAGTATCGGAATCTAAAACAGGAGTCACAGGAGAGGTTCAAATCATAGAAAGTTAGAGTGTCAGTCCTCTTGTACTTAAGTCGGCATTGCGTGTTTTGTATTAAATTCGGATGCAATTTCAGTGTTTCATCGCCAATAAGAAGGTTCATGCGATACAGTAAACCTGAGGTGAAGCATCAGAATCTAAAACTGGACTCAGAGGAGAGGTTCAAATCATAGAGAGTTAGAGTGTCAGTCCTCATGTACTTGATTCGGCATTGTGACTATTGTATTAAATTCGGATGGAATTTCTGTGTTTCATCGTCAATAAGAATGTCCAAGGGATACAGTGAACCTGAAGTGAAGCATCGGAATCTAAAACTGGACTCACAGGAGAGGTTCAAATCATAGAAAGTTAAAGTGTCAGTCCTCTTGTAAATAAGTCGGAATTGTGACTTTTGTATTAAATTCAGATGCAATTTCTGTGTTTCATTGTCAATAAGAAGGTCTAAGGGATACAGTAAACCTGAAGTGAATCATCGGAATCTAAAACTGGACTCACAGGGGAGGTACAAATCATAGAAAGTTGGAGTGTCAGTCCTCTTGTACTTAAGTCGGCATTGTGGCTTTTGAATTTAATTCTGATGCAATTTCTGTGTTTCCTCGACAATAAGAAGGTCCAAGGGATACACTAAACCTGAAGTGAAGCATCGGAATCTGAAACTGGACTCACAGGAGAAGTTCAAATCATAGAAAGTAAGAGTGTCAGTCCTCTTGTACTTAAGTCAGCACTGTGCCTTTTGTATTAATTTCGGATGCAATCTCTGTGTTTCTTCGTCAATAACAAGGTCCAAGTTATACAGTAAACCTAAAGTGAAGCATCGGAATCCTAAACAGGACTCACAGGAAAGGTTCAAATCATAGAAAGTTAAGTGTCAGTCCTCTAGTACTTAAGTCGGCATTGTGCCTTTTGTATTAAATTCGATTCAATTTCTGTGTTTCATCGTCAATTAGAAGGTCCAAGGGATACAGTAATTCTGAAGTGAAGCATCGGAATCTCAAACTGAACTCACAGGAGAGGTTCAAATCATAGAAAGTGAGAGTGTCAGTCCCCTTGTACTTAAGTCAGCATTGTGCCTTTTGTGTTCAATTGGGATGCAATTTCTGTGTTTCACCGTCAATAAGAAGATCCAAGGGGTACAGTAATCCTGAAGTGAAGCATCGGAATCTAAAACTGGACTCACAGGAGTGGTTCAAATCATAGAAAGTTAGAGTGTCAGTCCTCTTGTACTTTAGTCGGCATCGAGCCTTTTGTATTAAATTCGAATGCTATTTCTGTGTTTCATCGTCAAAAAGAAGGTCCAAGGTGTACAGTAAACCTGAAGTGGAGCTTCGGAATCTATGACTGGACTCACAGGAGATGTTCAATCACAGAAAGTTAGAGTGTCAGTCCACTTGCACTTAAGTCGGCATTGTGGCTTTTGTATTAAATTCGGATGCAATTTCTGTGTTTCATCGTCAATAAGATTGTCCAAGGTATACAGTAAACCTGCAGTGAAGGATCGGAATCTAAAACTGGACTCACAGAAGAGTTTCAAATCATTAAAAGTTAGAGTGACAGACCTCTTGTACTTAAGTCGGCATTGTGCCTTTTGAATTTAATTCCCATGCAAGTTCAGAGCTTCATCGTCAATAAGAAGGTAGAAGGGATACAGTAAATCTGAAATGAAGCATCGGAATCTAAAACTGGTCTCACAGGAAAGGTTCAAATCATAGAAAGTTAGAGTATCGGTCCTCTTGTACTTAAGTCGGCACTGTGCCTTTTGTATTAAATTCGGATGCAATCTCTGTGTTTCTTCGTCAATAACACGGTCCAAGGGATACAGTAAACCTGAAGTGAAGTATCGGTATCTAAAAATTGACTCACAGGAGAGGTTCAAATCATATAAAGTTAGAGTGTCTGTCCTCTTGTACTTAAGTCGGCATTGTGCCTTTTGAATTTAATTCCGATGCAATTTCTGTGTTTCATCGTCAACAAGAAGGTCCAAGGTAAATAGTAAACCTGAAGTGAAGCATCACAATCTAAAACTGGACTCACAGGAGAGGTTCAAATCATAGAATGTTAGAGTCTCGGTCCTCTTGTACTTATGTCGGCATTGTACCTTTTTCATTTAATTTCGATGCAATTTCTGTGTTTCATCGTCAATAAGAAAGTCAAAGGTATACAGTAAACCTGAAGTAAAGCATCGGAATCTAAAACTGGACTCACAATAGAGTTTCAAATCATAGAACGTTGGAGTGTCAGTCGTCGTGTACTTAAGTCGGCATTGTGCCTTTTGTATTTAATTCCGACGCAATTTCTATGCTTCATCGTCAATAAGAAGGTCCAAAGTATGCAGTAAACCTGAAGTAAAGCATCGGAATCTAAAACTGGACTCACAGGAGAGGTTCAAATCATAGAAAGTTAGAGTGTCAGTCCTCTTGTACGTAAGTCAGCATTGTGCCTTTTGCATTAAATTCGGATGCAATTTCTGTGTTTCATCGTCAATAAGAATTCCAAGGTATACAGTAAACCTGAAGTGAAGCATCGGAATCTAAAACTGGACGCACAAGAGAGGTTCAAATCAAAGAAAGTTGGAGTGTCAGTCCTCTTGTACTTAAGTCAGCTTTGTGCCTTTAGAATTTAATTCCGATGCATTTTCTGTGCTTTATCGTCAATAAGAAGGTTTAAGGAATACAGTAAACCTGATGTGAAGCATCGGAATCCAAAACAGGACTCACAGGAGAGGTTCAAATAATAGAAAGTTAGAGTATCCCTCCTCTTGTACTTAAGTCGGCATTGTGCCTTTTGAAATTATTTCCGATGCAATTTCTGTGTTTCATCGTCTATACGAAGGTCCAAGGGATACACTAAACCTGAAGTGAAGCATCGGAATCTAAAACTGGACTCACAGGAGAGGTTCAAATCATAGAAAGTTAGAGTGTCAGTCCTCTTGTACTTAAGTCGGCATTGTGCCTTTTGAATTTAAATCCGATGCGATTTCTGTGTTTCATTGTCTATAAGAAGGTCGAAGGTATACAGTAAACCTCAAGTGAAGCATCGAAATCTAAAACTGGACTCACAGGAGAGGTTCAAATCATAGAATGTTAGAGTGTCAGTCCGCTTGTACTTAAGTCGGCATTGTGCCTTTTGTATTTAATTCCGATGCATTTTCTGTGCTTCATCGTCAATAAGAATGTCCAAAGTATACAGTAATCCTGAAGTGAAGCATAGGAATCTAAAACTGGACTCACAGGAGAGGTTCAAATCATAGTAAGTTAGAGTGTCCGTCCTCTTGTACTTAAGTCGGCATTGTGCCTTTTGAATTTATTTCAGATGCAATTTCTGTGTTTCATCGTCAATAGGAAGGTCCAAGGTATACAGTAAACTTGAAGTGAAGCATCGGAATCTAAAACAGGAGTCACAGGAGAGGTTCAAATCATAGAAAGTGAGAGTGTCAGTCCTCTTGTACTTAAGTCGGCATTGTGCCTTTTGTATTAAATTAGGATGCAATTTCTGTGTTTCATCGTCAATAAGAAGGTACAAGTTATACAGTAAATCTGAATTGAAGCATCGGAATCTAAAACTGGTCTCACAGGAGAGGTTCAAATCATAGAAAGTTAGAGTGTCAGTCCTCTTGTACTTAAGTCGGCATTGTGCCTTTTGAATTTATTTCCGATGCATTTTCTGTGTTTCCTCGACAATAAGTAGGTCCAAGGGATACACTAAACCTGAAGTGAAGCATCGGAATCTAAAACTGGTCTCACAGGAGGGGTTCAAATCATAGAAAGTTAGAGTGTGAGTCCTCTTGTACTTAAGTCGGCATTGTGCCTTTTGAATATAATTCCGATGCAATTTCGGTGTTTCATTGTCAATAAGAAGGTCCAAGGTATACAGTAAACCTGAATTGAAACATCGGAATCTAAAACTGGACTCACAGGAGAGGTTCAAATCATAGAAAATTAGAGTGTCATTCGTCTTGTACATAAGTCGGCATTGTGCTTTTTGAATTTAATTCCGACGCAGTTTCTGTGTTTCATCGTCAATTAGAAGGTCCAAGGTATACAGTAAAACTGAAGTGAGGCATCGGAATCTAAAACTGGACTCACAGAAGAGTTTCAAATCATTAAAAGTTAGAGTGACAGACCTCTTGTACTTAAGTCGGCATTGTGCCTTTGGAATTTAATTCCCATGCAAGTTCAGTGCTTCATCGTCAATAAGAAGGTAGAAGGGATACAGTAAATCTGAAATGAAGCATCGCAATCTAAAACTGGTCTCACAGGAAAGGTTCAAATCATAGAAAGTTAGAGTGTCAGTCCTCTTGTACTTAAGTCGGCATTGTGGCTTTTGAATTTAATTCCGATGCAATTTCTGTGTTTCATTGTCTATAAGATGGTCCAAGGTATACAGTAAACCTGAAGTGATGCATCGAAATCTAAAACTGGACTCACAGGAGAGGTTCAAATCATAGAAAGTTAGAGTGTCAGTCCTCTTGTACTTAAGTCGGCATTGTGCCTTTTGTATTTAATTCCGATGCATTTTCTGTGCTTCATCGTCAATAAGAAAGTCCAAATATACAGTAATCGTGAAGTGAAGCATAGGAATCTAAAACTGGACTCACACGAGAGGTTCAAATCAAAGTAAGTTAGAGTGTACGTCCTCTTGTACTTAAGTTGGCATTGTGCTTTTCGAATTTATTTCCGATGCAATTTCTGTGTTTCAGCGTTAATAGGAAGGTCCAAAGTATACAGTAAACCTGAAGTGAAGCATCGGAATCTAAAACAGGAGTCAAAGGAGAGGTTCAAATCATAGAAAGTGAGAGTGTCAGTCCTCTTGTACTTAAGTCGGGATTGTGCCTTTTGTCATAAATTAGGATGCAATTTCTGTGTTTCATCGTCAATAAGAAGGTCCAAGTTATACAGTAAACCTGAAGTGAAGCATCGGAATCTAAAACAGGAGTCACAGGAGAGGTTCAAATCATAGAAAGTGAGAGTGTCAGTCCTCTTGTACTTAAGTCGGCATTGTGCCTTTTGTATTAAATTCGAATGCAATTTCTGTGTTTCATCGACAATAACCAGGTCCCAGGGATACAGTAAATCTGAAATGAAGCATCGGAATCTAAAACTGGTCTCACAGGAGATGTTCAAATCATAGAAAGTTAGAGGGTCAGTCTTCTTGTACTTAAGACGGCATTGTGCCTTTTGAATTTATTTCCGATGCAATTTCTGTGTTTCCTCGACAATAAGAAGGTCCAAGGGATACACTAAACCTGACGTGAAGCATCGGAATCTAAAACTGGACTCACAGGAGATGTTCAAATCATAGAAAGTTAGAGTGTCAGTCCTCTTGTACTTAAGTCGGCACTGTGCGTTTTGTATTAAATTCGGATTCAATCTCTGTGTTTCCTCGTCAATAACAAGGTCCAAGTGATACAGTAAACTAGAAGTGAAGTATCGGAATCTAAAACTGGACTCACAGGAGAGGTTCAAATCATAGAAAGTTAGAGTCACTGTCTTCTTGTACTAACGTCGGCATTGTGCCTTTTGAATTTAATTCCGATGCAATTTATGTGAATCATCGTCAATAAGAAGGTCCAAGGTATACAGTAAACCTGAAGTGTGGCATCGGAATCTAAAACTGGACTCACAGGAGAGGTTCAAATCATAGGATGTTAGAGTGTCGGTCCTCTAGTACTTAAATCGGCATTGTACTTTTTGAATTTAATTCCGATGCAATTTCTGTGTTTCATCGTCAATAAGAAGGTCCAAGGTATACAGTAAAAATGAAGTAAAGCATCGGAATCCAAAACTGGACTCACAGGAGAGGTTCAAATCATAGAAAGTTAGAGTATCCCTCCTCTTGTACTTACGTCGGCATTGTGTCTTTTGAATTTAATTCCGATGCAATTTCTGTGTTTCATCGTCTATATGAAGGTCCAAGGTATACAGTAAACCTGAAGTGAAGCATCGGAATCTAAAACTGGA
Source organism: Schistocerca americana (assembly GCF_021461395.2). Classification (NCBI taxonomy): domain Eukaryota; kingdom Metazoa; phylum Arthropoda; class Insecta; order Orthoptera; family Acrididae; genus Schistocerca; species Schistocerca americana. The sequence goes on from NC_060122.1 coordinate 58,584,321, forward strand.
CTCACAGGAGAGGTTCAAATCATAGAAAGTTAGAGTGTCAGTCCTCTTGTACTTAAGTCGGCATTGTGCCTTTTGAATTAAATTCCGATGCAATTTCTGTGTTTCATTGTCAATAAGAAAGTCCAAGGTATACAGTAAACCTGAAGTGAAGCATCGGAATCTAAAACTGGACTCACAGGAGAGGTTCAAATCATAGAAAGTTAGAGTGTCAGTCTTCTTGTACATAAGTCTGCATTGTGCCTTTTGAATATAATTCCGTTGCAGTTTCTGTGATTCATCGTCAATTAGAAGGTCCAAGGTATTCAGAAAACCTGAAGTGAAGCATTGGGATCTAAAACTGGACTCAAAGGAGAGGTTCAAATCATAGAAAGTGAGAGTGTCAGTCCTCTTGTACTTAAGTCGGGATTGTGCCTTTTGTATTAAATTAGGATGCAATTTCTGTGTTTCATCGTCAATAAGAAGGTCCAAGTTATACAGTAAACCTGAAGTGGAGCTTCGGAATCTATGACTGGACTCACAGGAGATGTTCAAATCATAGAAAGTTAGAGTGTCAGTCCACTTGTACTTAAGTTGGCATTGTGGTTTTTGTATTAAATTCGGATGCAATTTCTGTGTTTCATCGTCAATAAGAAGGTCCAAGGGATACACTAAACCTGAAGTGAAGCATCGGAATCTAAAACTGGACTCATAGGAGAAGTTCAAATCATAGAAAGTTAGAGTGTCGGTCCTCTTGTACTTAAGTCGGCATTGTGCCTTTTGAATTTAATTACGATGCAATATCTGTGTTTCATTGTCTATAAGAAGGTCCAAGGTATACAGTAAACCTGAAGTGAAGCATCGAAATCTAAAACTGGACTCACAGTAGAGGTTCAAATCATAGAAAGTTAGAGTGTCAGTCCTCTTGTACTTAAGTCGGCATTGTGCCTTTTGTATTAAATTAGGATGCAATTTCTGTGTTTCATCGTCAATAAGAAGGTACAAGTTATACAGTAAATCTGAATTGAAGCATCGGAATCTAAAACTGGTCTCACAGGAGAGGTTCAAATCATAGAAAGTTAGAGTGTCAGTCCTCTTGTACTTAAGTCGGCATTGTGCCTTTTGAATTTATTTCCGATGCATTTTCTGTGTTTCCTCGACAATAAGTAGGTCCAAGGGATACACTAAACCTGAAGTGAAGCATCGGAATCTAAAACTGGTCTCACAGGAGGGGTTCAAATCATAGAAAGTTAGAGTGTGAGTCCTCTTGTACTTAAGTCGGCATTGTGCCTTTTGAATATAATTCCGATGCAATTTCGGTGTTTCATTGTCAATAAGAAGGTCCAAGGTATACAGTAAACCTGAATTGAAACATCGGAATCTAAAACTGGACTCACAGGAGAGGTTCAAATCATAGAAAATTAGAGTGTCATTCGTCTTGTACATAAGTCGGCATTGTGCTTTTTGAATTTAATTCCGATGCAGTTTCTGTGTTTCATCGTCAATTAGAAGGTCCAAGGTATACAGTAAAACTGAAGTGAGGCATCGGAATCTAAAACTGGACTCACAGAAGAGTTTCAAATCATTAAAAGTTAGAGTGACAGACCTCTTGTACTTAAGTCGGCATTGTGCCTTTGGAATTTAATTCCCATGCAAGTTCAGTGCTTCATCGTCAATAAGAAGGTAGAAGGGATACAGTAAATCTGAAATGAAGCATCGCAATCTAAAACTGGTCTCACAGGAAAGGTTCAAATCACAGAAAGTTAGAGTGTCAGTCCTCTTGTACTTAAGTCGGCATTGTGGCTTTTGAATTTAATTCCGATGCAATTTCTGTGTTTCATTGTCTATAAGATGGTCCAAGGTATACAGTAAACCTGAAGTGATGCATCGAAATCTAAAACTGGACTCACAGGAGAGGTTCAAATCATAGAAAGTTAGAGTGTCAGTCCTCTTGTACTTAAGTCGGCATTGTGCCTTTTGTATTTAATTCCGATGCATTTTCTGTGCTTCATCGTCAATAAGAAAGTCCAAATATACAGTAATCGTGAAGTGAAGCATAGGAATCTAAAACTGGACTCACACGAGAGGTTCAAATCAAAGTAAGTTAGAGTGTACGTCCTCTTGTACTTAAGTTGGCATTGTGCTTTTTGAATTTATTTCCGATGCAATTTCTGTGTTTCAGCGTTAATAGGAAGGTCCAAAGTATACAGTAAACCTGAAGTGAAGCATCGGAATCTAAAACAGGAGTCAAAGGAGAGGTTCAAATCATAGAAAGTGAGAGTGTCAGTCCTCTTGTACTTAAGTCGGGATTGTGCCTTTTGTCATAAATTAGGATGCAATTTCTGTGTTTCATCGTCAATAAGAAGGTCCAAGTTATACAGTAAACCTGAAGTGAAGCATCGGAATCTAAAACAGGAGTCACAGGAGAGGTTCAAATCATAGAAAGTGAGAGTGTCAGTCCTCTTGTACTTAAGTCGGCATTGTGCCTTTTGTATTAAATTCGAATGCAATTTCTGTGTTTCATCGACAATAACCAGGTCCCAGGGATACAGTAAATCTGAAATGAAGCATCGGAATCTAAAACTGGTCTCACAGGAGATGTTCAAATCATAGAAAGTTAGAGGGTCAGTCTTCTTGTACTTAAGACGGCATTGTGCCTTTTGAATTTATTTCCGATGCAATTTCTGTGTTTCCTCGACAATAAGAAGGTCCAAGGGATACACTAAACCTGACGTGAAGCATCGGAATCTAAAACTGGACTCACAGGAGATGTTCAAATCATAGAAAGTTAGAGTGTCAGTCCTCTTGTACTTAAGTCGGCACTGTGCGTTTTGTATTAAATTCGGATTCAATCTCTGTGTTTCCTCGTCAATAACAAGGTCCAAGTGATACAGTAAACTAGAAGTGAAGTATCGGAATCTAAAACTGGACTCACAGGAGAGGTTCAAATCATAGAAAGTTAGAGTCACTGTCCTCTTGTACTAACGTCGGCATTGTGCCTTTTGAATTTAATTCCGATGCAATTTATGTGAATCATCGTCAATAAGAAGGTCCAAGGTATACAGTAAACCTGAAGTGTGGCATCGGAATCTAAAACTGGACTCACAGGAGAGGTTCAAATCATAGGATGTTAGAGTGTCGGTCCTCTAGTACTTAAATCGGCATTGTACTTTTTGAATTTAATTCCGATGCAATTTCTGTGTTTCATCGTCAATAAGAAGGTCCAAGGTATACAGTAAAAATGAAGTAAAGCATCGGAATCCAAAACTGGACTCACAGGAGAGGTTCAAATCATAGAAAGTTAGAGTATCCCTCCTCTTGTACTTACGTCGGCATTGTGTCTTTTGAATTTAATTCCGATGCAATTTCTGTGTTTCATCGTCTATATGAAGGTCCAAGGTATACAGTAAACCTGAAGTGAAGCATCGGAATCTAAAACTGGACTCACAGGAGAGGTTCAAATCATAGAAAGTTAGAGTGTCAGTCCTCTTGTACTTAAGTCGGCATTGTGCCTTTTGAATTAAATTCCGATGCAATTTCTGTGTTTCATTGTCAATAAGAAAGTCCAAGGTATACAGTAAACCTGAAGTGAAGCATCGGAATCTAAAACTGGACTCACAGGAGAGGTTCAAATCATAGAAAGTTAGAGTGTCAGTCTTCTTGTACATAAGTCTGCATTGTGCCTTTTGAATATAATTCCGTTGCAGTTTCTGTGATTCATCGTCAATTAGAAGGTCCAAGGTATTCAGAAAACCTGAAGTGAAGCATTGGGATCTAAAACTGGACTCAAAGGAGAGGTTCAAATCATAGAAAGTGAGAGTGTCAGTCCTCTTGTACTTAAGTCGGGATTGTGCCTTTTGTATTAAATTAGGATGCAATTTCTGTGTTTCATCGTCAATAAGAAGGTCCAAGTTATACAGTAAACCTGAAGTGGAGCTTCGGAATCTATGACTGGACTCACAGGAGATGTTCAAATCATAGAAAGTTAGAGTGTCAGTCCACTTGTACTTAAGTTGGCATTGTGGTTTTTGTATTAAATTCGGATGCAATTTCTGTGTTTCATCGTCAATAAGAAGGTCCAAGGGATACACTAAACCTGAAGTGAAGCATCGGAATCTAAAACTGGACTCATAGGAGAAGTTCAAATCATAGAAAGTTAGAGTGTCGGTCCTCTTGTACTTAAGTCGGCATTGTGCCTTTTGAATTTAATTACGATGCAATATCTGTGTTTCATTGTCTATAAGAAGGTCCAAGGTATACAGTAAACCTGAAGTGAAGCATCGAAATCTAAAACTGGACTCACAGTAGAGGTTCAAATCATAGAAAGTTAGAGTGTCAGTCCTCTTGTACTTAAGTCGGCATTGTGCCTTTTGTATTTAATTCCGATGCATTTTCTGTGCTTAATCGTCAATAAGAAAGTCCAAAGTATACAGTAATCCTGAAGTGAAGCATAGGAATCTAAAACTGGACTCACAGGAGAGGTTCAAATCATAGTAAGTTAGAGTGTCCGTCCTTTTGTACTTAAGTCGGCATGTGCCTTTTGAATTTATTTCCGATGCAATTTCTGTGTTTCATCGTCAATAGGAAGGTCCAAAGTATACAGTAAACCTGAAGTGAAGCATCGGAATCTAAAACAGGAGTCACAGGAGAGGTTCAAATCATAGAAAGTTAGAGTGTCAGTCCTCTTGTACTTAAGTCGGCATTGCGTGTTTTGTATTAAATTCGGATGCAATTTCAGTATTTCATCGCCAATAAGAAGGTCCATGCGATACAGTAAACCCGAGGTGTAGCATCAGAATCTAAAACTGGACTCAGAGGAGAGGTTCAAATCATAGAGAGTTAGAGTGTCAGTCCTCTTGTACTTGATTCGGAATTGTGACTATTGTATTAAATTCGGATGCAATTTCTGCGTTTCATCGTCAATAAGAATGTCCAAGGGATACAGTGAACCTGAAGTGAAGCATCGGAATCTAAAACTGGACTCACAGGAGAGGTTCAAATCATAGAAAGTTAAAGTGTCAGTCCTCTTGTACTTAAGTCGGCATTGTGACTTTTGTATTAAATTCAGATGCAATTTCTGTGTTTCATTGTCAATAAGAAGGTCTAAGGGATACAGTAAACCTGAAGTGAAGCATCGGAATCTAAAACTGGACTCACAGGGGAGGTACAAATCATAGGAAGTTGGAGTGTCAGTCCTCTTGTACTTAAGTCGGCATTGTGGCTTTTGAATTTAATTCTGATGCAATTTCTGTGTTTCATCGTCTATACGAAGGTCCAAGGGATACAGTAAACCTGAAGTGAAGCATCGGAATCTAAAACTGGACTCACAGGAGAGGTTCAAATCATAGAAAGTTAGAGTATCCCTCCTCTTGTACTTAAGTCGGCATTGTGCCTTTTAAATTTATTTCCGATGCAATTTCTGTGTTTCATCGTCCATACGAAGGTCCAAGGGATACAGTAAACGTGAAGTGAAGCATCGGAATCTAAAACTGGACTCACAGGAGAGGTTCAAATCATAGAAAGTTAGAGTGTCAGTCCTCTTGTACTTAAGTCGGCATTGTGCCTTTTGAATTTAATTCCGATGCGATTTCTGTGTTTCATTGTCTATAAGAAGGTCCAAGGTATACAGTAAACCTCAAGTGAAGCATCGAAATCTAAAACTGGACTCACAGGAGAGGTTCAAATCATAGAAAGTTAGAGTGTCAGTCCTCTTGTACTTAAGTCGGCATTGTGCCTTTTGTATTTAATTCCGATGCATTTTCTGTGCTTCATCGTCAATAAGAATGTCCAAAGTATACAGTAATCCTGAAGTGAAGCATAGGAATCTAAAACTGGACTCACAGGAGAGGTTCAAATCATAGTAAGTTAGAGTGTCAGTCCTCTTGTACTTAAGTCGGCATTGTGCCTTTTGAAATTATTTCCGATGCAATTTCTGTGTTTCATCGTCAATAGGAAGGTCCAAGGTATACAGTAAACCTGAAGTGAAGCATCGGAATCTAAAACAGGAGTCACAGGAGAGGTTCAAATAATAGAAAGTGAGAGTGTCAGTCCTCTTGTACTTAAGTCGGCATTGTGCCTTTTGTATTAAATTAGGATGCAATTTCTGTGTTTCATCGTCAATAAGAAGGTACAAGTTATACAGTAAATCTGAAATGAAGCATCGGAATCTAAAACTGGTCTCACAGGAGAGGTTCAAATCATAGAAAGTTAGAGTGTCAGTCCTCTTGTACTTAAGTCGGCATTGTGCCTTTTGTATTAAATTAGGATGCAATTTCTGTGTTTCATCGTCAATAAGAAGGTCCAAGTTATACAGTAAACATGAAGTGAAGCATCGGAATCTAAAACAGGAGTCACAGGAGAGGTTCAAATCATAGAAAGTGAGAGTGTCAGTCCTCTTGTACTTAAGTCGGCATTGTGCCTTTTGTATTAAATTCGAATGCAATTTCTGTGTTTCATCGATAGTAACCAGGTCCAAGGGATACAGTAAATCTGAAATGAAGCATCGTAATCTAAAACTGGTCACACAGGAGATGTTCAAATCATAGAAAGTTAGAGGGTCAGTCTTCTTGTACTTAAGACGGAATTGTGCCTTTTGAATTTATTTCAGATGCAATTTCTGTGTTTCCTCCACAATAAGAAGGTCCAAGGGATACACTAAACCTGACGTGAAGCATCGGAATCTAAAACTGGACTCACAGGAGATGTTCAAATCATAGAAAGTTAGAGTGTCAGTCCTTTTGTACTTAAGTCGGCACTGTACGTTTTGTATTAAATTCGGATTCAATCTCTGTGTTTCCTCGTCAATAACAAGGTCCAAGGGATACAGTAAACTAGAAGTGAAGTATCGGAATCTAAAACTGGACTCACAGGAGAGGTTCAAATCATAGAAAGTTAGAGTCACTGTCCTCTTGTACTTAAGTCGGCATTGTGCCTTTTAAATTTAATTCCGATGCAATTTATGTGAATCATCGTCAATAAGAAGGTCCAAGGTATACAGTAAACCTGAAGTGTGGCATCGGAATCTAAAACTGGACTCACAGGAGAGGTTCAAATCATAGGATTTTAGAGTGTCGGTCCTCTAGTACTTAAATCGGCATTGTACTTTTTGAATTTAATTCTGATGCAATTTCTGTGTTTCATCGTCAATAAGAAGGTCCAAGGTATACAGTAAAAATGAAGTAAAGCATCGGAATCCAAAACTGGACTCACAGGAGAGGTTCAAATCATAGAAAGTTAGAGTATCCTCCTCTTGTACTTAAGACGGCATTGTGTCTTTTGAATTTAATTCCGATGCAATTTCTGTGTTTCATCGTCTATATGAATGTCCAAGGTATACAGTAAACCTGAAGTGAAGCATCGGAATCTAAAACTGGACTCACAGGAGAGTTTCAAATCATAGAAAGTTAGAGTGTCAGTCCTCTTGTACTTAAGTCGGCATTGTGCCTTTTGAATTTAATTCCGATGCGATTTCTGTGTTTCATTGTCTATAAGAAGGTCCAAGGTATACAGTAAACCTCAAGTGAAGCATCGAAATCTAAAACTGGACTCACAGGAGAGGTTCAAATCATAGAAAGTTAGAGTGTCAGTCCTCTTGTACTTAAGTCGGCATTGTGCCTATTGTATTTAATTCCGATGCATTTTCTGTGCTTCATCGTCAATAAGAATGTCCAAAGTATACAGTAATCCTGAAGTGAAGCATAGGAATCTAAAACTGGACTCACAGGAGAGGTTCAAATCATAGTAAGTTAGAGTGTCCGTCCTCTTGTACTTAAGTCGGCATTGTGCCTTTTGAATTTATTTCCGATGAAATTTCTGTGTTTCATCGTCAATAGGAAGGTCCAAGGTATACAGTAAACCTGAAGTGAACCATCGGAATCTAAAACAGGAGTCACAGGAGAGGTTCAAATCATAGAAAGTGAGAGTGTCAGTCCTCTTGTACTTAAGTCGGCATTGTGCCTTTTGTATTAAATTAGGATGCAATTTCTGTGTTTCATCGTCAATAAGAAGGTACAAGTTATACAGTAAATCTGAAATGAAGCATCGGAATCTAAAACTGGTCTCACAGGAGAGGTTCAAATCATAGAAAGTTAGAGTGTCAGTCCTCTTGTACTTAAGTCGGCATTGTGCCTTTTGTATTAAATTCGGATGCAATGTCTGTGTTTCATCGGCAAATAAGAAGGTCCAAGTTATACAGTAAACCTGAAGTGAAGCATCGGAATCTAAAACAGGAGTCACAGGAGAGGTTCAAATCATAGAAAGTGAGAGTGTCAGTCCTCTTGTACTTAAGTCGGCATTGTGCCTTTTGTATTAAATTCGAATGCAAATTTCTGTGTTTCATCGCCAATAACCAGGTCCAAGGGATACAGTAAATCTGAAATGAAGCATCGGAATCTAAAACTGGTCTCACAGGAGATGTTCAAATCATAGAAAGTTAGAGGGTCAGTCTTCTTGTACTTAAGACGGCATTGTGCCTTTTGAATTTATTTCCGATGCAATTTCCGTGTTTCCTCGACAATTAGAAGGTCCAAGGTATTCAGAAAACCTGAAGTGAAGCATTGGGATCTAAAACTGGACTCAAAGGAGAGGTTCAAATCATAGAAAGTGAGAGTGTCAGTCCTCTTGTACTTAAGTCGGGATTGTGCCTTTTGTATTAAATTAGGATGCAATTTCTGTGTTTCATCGTCAATAAGAAGGTCCAAGTTATACAGTAAACCTGAAGTGGAGCTTCGGAATCTATGACTGGACTCACAGGAGATGTTCAAATCATAGAAAGTTAGAGTGTCAGTCCACTTGTACTTAAGTTGGCATTGTGGTTTTTGTATTAAATTCGGATGCAATTTCTGTGTTTCATCGTCAATAAGAAGGTCCAAGGGATACACTAAACCTGAAGTGAAGCATCAGAATCTAAAACTGGACTCATAGGAGAAGTTCAAATCATAGAAAGTTAGAGTGTCGGTCCTCTTGTACTTAAGTCGGCATTGTGCCTTTTGAATTTAATTACGATGCAATTTCTGTGTTTCATTGTCTATAAGAAGGTCCAAGGTATACAGTAAACCTGAAGTGAAGCATCGAAATCTAAAACTGGACTCACAGTAGAGGTTCAAATCATAGAAAGTTAGAGTGTCAGTCCTCTTGTACTTAAGTCGGCATTGTGCCTTTTGTATTTAATTCCGATGCATTTTCTGTGCTTAATCGTCAATAAGAAAGTCCAAAGTATACAGTAATCCTGAAGTGAAGCATAGGAATCTAAAACTGGACTCACAGGAGAGGTTCAAATCATAGTAAGTTAGAGTGTCCGTCCTTTTGTACTTAAGTCGGCATGTGCCTTTTGAATTTATTTCCGATGCAATTTCTGTGTTTCATCGTCAATAGGAAGGTCCAAAGTATACAGTAAACCTGAAGTGAAGCATCGGAATCTAAAACAGGAGTCACAGGAGAGGTTCAAATCATAGAAAGTTAGAGTGTCAGTCCTCTTGTACTTAAGTCGGCATTGCGTGTTTTGTATTAAATTCGGATGCAATTTCAGTATTTCATCGCCAATAAGAAGGTCCATGCTATACAGTAAACCCGAGGTGAAGCATCAGAATCTAAAACTGGACTCAGAGGAGAGGTTCAAATCATAGAGAGTTAGAGTGTCAGTCCTCTTGTACTTGATTCGGAATTGTGACTATTGTATTAAATTCGGATGCAATTTCTGCGTTTCATCGTCAATAAGAATGTCCAAGGGATACAGTGAACCTGAAGTGAAGCATCGGAATCTAAAACTGGACTCACAGGAGAGGTTCAAATCATAGAAAGTTAAAGTGTCAGTCCTCTTGTACTTATGTCGGCATTGTGACTTTTGTATTAAATTCAGATGCAATTTCTGTGTTTCATTGTCAATAAGAAGGTCTAAGGGATACAGTAAACCTGACGTGAAGCATCGGAATCTAAAACTGGACTCACAGGGGAGGTACAAATCATAGGAAGTTGGAGTGTCAGTCCTCTTGTACTTAAGTCGGCATTGTGGCTTTTGAATTTAATTCTGATGCAATTTCTGTGTTTCATCGTCTATACGAAGGTCCAAGGGATACAGTAAACCTGAAGTGAAGCATCGGAATCTAAAACTGGACTCACAGGAGAGGTTCAAATCATAGAAAGTTAGAGTATCCCTCCTCTTGTACTTAAGTCGGCATTGTGCCTTTTAAATTTATTTCCGATGCAATTTCTGTGTTTCATCGTCCATACGAAGGTCCAAGGGATACAGTAAACGTGAAGTGAAGCATCGGAATCTAAAACTGGACTCACAGGAGAGGTTCAAATCATAGAAAGTTAGAGTGTCAGTCCTCTTGTACTTAAGTCGGCATTGTGCCTTTTGAATTTAATTCCGATGCGATTTCTGTGTTTCATTGTCTATAAGAAGGTCCAAGGTATACAGTAAACCTCAAGTGAAGCATCGAAATCTAAAACTGGACTCACAGGAGAGGTTCAAATCATAGAAAGTTAGAGTGTCAGTCCTCTTGTGCTTAAGTCGGCATTGTGCCTTTTGTATTTAATTCCGATGCATTTTCTGTGCTTCATCGTCAATAAGAATGTCCAAAGTATACAGTAATCCTGAAGTGAAGCATAGGAATCTAAAACTGGACTCACAGGAGAGGTTCAAATCATAGTAAGTTAGAGTGTCAGTCCTCTTGTACTTAAGTCGGCATTGTACTTTTTGAATTTAATTCTGATGCAATTTCTGTGTTTCATCGTCAATAAGAAGGTCCAAGGTATACAGTAAAAATGAAGTAAAGCATCGGAATCCAAAACTGGACTCACAGGAGAGGTTCAAATCATAGAAAGTTAGAGTATCCCTCCTCTTGTACTTAAGTCGGCATTGTGTCTTTTGAATTTAATTCCGATGCAATTTCTGTGTTTCATCGTCTATATGAATGTCCAAGGTATACAGTAAACCTGAAGTGAAGCATCGGAATCTAAAACTGGACTCACAGGAGAGTTTCAAATCATAGAAAGTTAGAGTGTCAGTCCTCTTGTACTTAAGTCGGCATTGTGCCTTTTGAATTTAATTCCGATGCAATTTCTGTGTTTCATTGTCAATAAGAAGGACCAAGGTATACAGTAAACCTGAAGTGAAGCATCGGAATCTAAAACTGGACTCACAGGAGAGGTTCAAATCATAGAAAGTTAGAGTGTCAGTCTTCTTGTACATAAGTCTGCATTGTGCCTTTTGAATTTAATTCCGTTGCAGTTTCTGTGTTTCATCGTCAATTAGAAGGTCCAAGGTATTCAGAAAACCTGAAGTGAAGCATTGGGATCTAAAACTGGACTCACAGGAGAGGTTCAAATCATAGAAAGTGAGAGTGTCAGTCCTCTTGTACTTAAGTCGGGATTGTGCCTTTTGTATTAAATTAGGATGCAATTTCTGTGTTTCATCGTCAATAAGAAGGTCCAAGTTATACAGTAAACCTGAAGTGGAGCTTCGGAATCTATGACTGGACTCACAGGAGAGGTTCAAATCATAGAAAGTTAAAGTGTCAGTCCTCTTGTACTTAAGTCGGCATTGTGACTTTTGTATTAAATTCAGATGCAATATCTGTGTTTCATTGTCAATAAGAAGGTCTAAGGGATACAGTAAACCTGAAGTGAAGCATCGGAATCTAAAACTGGACTCGCAGGGGAGGTACAAATCATAGAAAGTTGGAGTGTCAGTCCTCTTGTACTTAAGTCGGCATTGTGGCTTTTGAATTTAGTTCTGATGCAATTTCTGTGTTTCATCGTCTATACGAAGGTCCGAGGGATACAGTAAACCTGAAGTGAAGCATCGGAATCTAAAACTGGACTCACAGGAGAGGTTCAAATCATAGAAAGTTAGAGTATCCCTCCTCTTGTACTTAAGTAGGCATTGTGCCTTTTAAATTTATTTCCGATGCAATTTCTGTGTTTCATCGTCTATACGAAGGTCCAAGGGATACAGTAAACGTGAAGTGAAGCATCGGAATCTAAAACTGGAGTCACAGGAGAGGTTCAAATCATAGAAAGTTAGAGTGTCAGTCCTCTTGTACTTAAGTCGGCATTGTGCCTTTTGAATTTAATTCCGATGCGATTTCTGTGTTTCATTGTCTATAAGAAGGTCCAAGGTATACAGTAAACCTCAAGTGAAGCATCGAAATCTAAAACTGGACTCACAGGAGAGGTTCAAATCATAGAAAGTTAGAGTGTCAGTCCTCTTGTACTTAAGTCGGCATTGTGCCTATTGAATTTAATTCCGATGCATTTTCTGTGCTTCATCGTCATTAAGAATGTCCAAAGTATACAGTAATCCTGAAGTGAAGCATAGGAATCTAAAACTGGACTCACAGGAGAGGTTCAAATCATAGTAAGTTAGAGTGTCCGTCCTCTTGTACTTAAGTCGGCATTGTGCCTTTTGAATTTATTTCCGATGAAATTTCTGTGTTTCATCGTCAATAGGAAGGTCCAAGGTATACAGTAAACCTGAAGTGAACCATCGGAATCTAAAACAGGAGTCACAGGAGAGGTTCAAATCATAGAAAGTGAGAGTGTCAGTCCTCTTGTACTTAAGTCGGCATTGTGCCTTTTGTATTAAATTAGGATGCAATTTCTGTGTTTCATCGTCAATAAGAAGGTCCAAGTTATACAGTAAAACTGAAGTGAAGCATCGGAATCTAAAACAGGAGTCACAGGAGAGGTTCAAATCATAGAAAGTGAGAGTGTCAGTCCTCTTGTACTTAAGTCAGCATTGTGCCTTTTGTATTAAATTCGAATGCAATTTCTGTGTTTCATCGACAATAACCAGGTCCAAGGAATACAGTAAATCTGAAATGAAGCATCGGAATCTAAAACTGGTGTCACAGGAGATGTTCAAATCATAGAATGTTAGAGGGTCAGTCATCTTGTACTTAAGACGGCATTGTGCCTTTTGAATTTATTTCCGATGCAATTTCTGTGTTTCCTCGACAATAAGAAGGTCCAAGGGATTCACTAAACCTGACGTGAAGCATCGGAATCTAAAACTGGACTCACGGGAGATGTTCAAATCATAGAAAGTTAGAGTGTCAGTCCTCTTGTACTTAAGTCGGCACTGTGCGTTTTGTATTAAATTCGGATTCAATCTCTGTGTTTCGTCGTCAATAACAAGGTCCAAGGGATACAGTAAACTAGAAGTGAAGTATCGGAATCTAAAACTGGACTCACAGGAGGGGTTCAAATCATAGAAAGTTAGAGTCACTGTCCTCTTGTACTTAAGTCGGCATTGTGCCTTTTGAATTTAATTCCGATGCAATTTATGTGAATCATCGTCAATAAGAAGGTCCAAGGTATACAGTAAACCTGAAGTGTGGCATCGGAATCTGAAACTGGACTCACAGGAGGGGTTCAAATCTTAGGATGTTAGAGTGTCGGTCCTCTAGTACTTAAATCGGCATTGTACTTTTTGAATTTAATTCCGATGCAATTTCTGTGTTTCATCGTCAATAAGAAGGTCCAAGGTATACAGTAAAAATGAAGTAAAGCATCGGAATCCAAAACTGGACTCACAGGAGAGGTTCAAATCATAGAAAGTTAGAGTATCCCTCCTCTTGTACTTAAGTCGGCATTGTGTCTTTTGAATTTAATTCCGATGCAATTTCTGTGTTTCATCGTCTATATGAAGGTCCAAGGTATACAGTAAACCTGAAGTGAAGCATCGGAATCTAAAACTGGACTCACAGGAGAGGTTCAAATCATAGAAAGTTAAAGTGTCAGTCCTCTTGTACTTAAGTCGGCATTGTGACTTTTGTATTAAATTCAGATGCAATTTCTGTGTTTCATTGTCAATAAGAAGGTCTAAGGGATACAGTAAACCTGAAGTGAAGCATCGGAATCTAAAACTGGACTCACAGGAGAGGTTCAAATCATAGAAAGTTAAAGTGTCAGTCCTCTTGTACTTAAGTCGGCATTGTGACATTTGTATTAAATTCAGATGCAATTTCTGCGTTTTATTGTCAATAAGAACGTCTAAGGGATGCAGTAAACCTGAAGTGAAGCATCGGAATCTAAAACTGGACTCACAGGGGAGGTACAAATCATAGAAAGTTGGAGTGTCAGTCCTCTTGTACTTAAGTCGGCATTGTGGCTTTTGAATTTAATTCTGATGCAATTTCTGTGCTTCATCGTCTATACGAAGGTCCAAGGGATACAGTAAACCTGAAGTGAAGCATCGGAATCCAAAACTGGACGCACAGGAGAGGTTCAAATCATAGAAAGTTAGAGTATCCCTCCTCTTGTACTTAAGTCGGCATTGTGCCTTTTAAATTTATTTCCGATGCAATTTCTGTGTTTCATCGTCTATACGAAGGTCCAAGGGATACAGTAAACGGGAAGTGAAGCATCGGAATCTAAAACTGGACTCACAGGAGAGGTTCAAATCATAGAAAGTTAGAGTGTCAGTCCTCTTGTACTTAAGTCGGCATTGTGCCTTTTGAATTTAATTCCGATGCGATTTCTGTGTTTCATTGTCTATATGAAGGTCCAAGGTATACAGTAAACCTCAGGTGAAGCATCGAAATCTAAAACTGGACTCACAGGAGAGGTTCAAATCATAAAAAGTTAGAGTGTCAGTCCTCTTGTACTTAAGTCGGCATTGTGCCTTTTGTATTAAATTAGGATGCAATGTCTGTGTTTCATCGGCAAATAAGAAGGTCCAAGTTATACAGCAAACCTGAAGTGAAGCATCGGAATCTAAAACAGGAGTCACAGGAGAGGTTCAAATCATAGAAAGTGAGAGTGTCAGTCCTCTTGTACTTAAGTCGGCATTGTGCCTTTTGTATTAAATTCGAATGCAATTTCTGTGTTTCATCGACAATAACCAGGTCCAAGGGATACAGTAAATCTGAAATGAAGCATCGGAATCTAAAACTGGTCTCACAGGAGATGTTCAAATCATAGAAAGTTAGAGGGTCAGTCTTCTTGTACTTAAGACGGCATTGTGCCTTTTGAATTTATTTCCGATGCAATTTCTGTGTTTCCTCGACAATAAGAAGGTCCAAGGGATACACTAAACCTGACGTGAAGCATCGGAATCTAAAACTGGACTCACGGGAGATGTTCAAATCATAGAAAGTTAGAGTGTCAGTCCTCTTGTACTTAAGTCGGCACTGTGCGTTTTGTATTAAATTCGGATTCAATCTCTGTGTTTCGTCGTCAATAACAAGGTCCAAGGGATACAGTAAACTAGAAGTGAAGTATCGGAATCTAAAACTGGACTCACAGGAGAGGTTCAAATCATAGAAAGTTAGAGTCACTGTCCTCTTGTACTTAAGTCGGCATTGTGCCTTTTGAATTTAATTCCGATGCAATTTATGTGAATCATCGTCAATAAGAAGGTCCAAGGTATACAGTAAACCTGAATTGTGGCATCGGAATCTGAAACTGGACTCACAGGAGGGGTTCAAATCTTAGGATGTTAGAGTGTCGGTCCTCTAGTACTTAAATCGGCATTGTACTTTTTGAATTTAATTCCGATGCAATTTCTGTGTTTCATCGTCAATAAGAAGGTCCAAGGTATACAGTAAAAATGAAGTAAAGCATCGGAATCCAAAACTGGACTCACAGGAGAGGTTCAAATCATAGAAAGTTAGAGTATCCCTCCTCTTGTACTTAAGTCGGCATTGTGTCTTTTGAATTTAATTCCGATGCAATTTCTGTGTTTCATCGTCTATATGAAGGTCCAAGGTATACAGTTAACCTGAAGTGAAGCATCGGAATCTAAAACTGGACTCACAGGAGAGGTTCAAGTCATAGAAAGTTAAAGTGTCAGTCCTCTTGTACTTAAGTCGGCATTGTGATTTTTGTATTAAATTCTGATGCAATTTCTGTGTTTCATTGTCAATAAGAAGGTCTAAGGGATACAGTAAACCTGAAGTGAAGCATCGGAATCTAAAACTGGACTCACAGGGGAGGTACAAATCATAGAAAGTTGGAGTGTCAGTCCTCTTGTACTTAAGTCGGCATTGTGGCTTTTGAATTTAATTCTGATGCAATTTCTGTGTTTCATCGTCTATACGAAGGTCCAAGGGATACAGTAAACCTGAAGTGAAGCATCGGAATCTAAAACTGGACGCACAGGAGAGGTTCAAATCATAGAAAGTTAGAGTATCCCTCCTCTTGTACTTAAGTCGGCATTGTGCCTTTTAAATTTATTTCCGATGCAATTTCTGTGTTTCATCGTCTATACGAAGGTCCAAGGGATACAGTAAACGAGAAGTGAAGCATCGGAATCTAAAACTGGACTCACAGGAGAGGTTCAAATCATAGAAAGTTAGAGTGTCAGTCCTCTTGTACTTAAGTCGGCATTGTGCCTTTTTAATTTAATTCCGATGCGATTTCTGTGTTTCATTGTCTATATGAAGGTCCAAGGTATACAGTAAACCTCAAGTGAAGCATCGAAATCTAAAACTGGACTCACAGGAGAGGTTCAAATCATAAAAAGTTAGAGTGTCAGTCCTCTTGTACTTAAGTCGGCATTGTGCCTTTTGTATTTAATTCCGATGCATTTTCTGTGCTTCATCGTCAATAAGAATGTCCAAAGTATACAGTAATCCTGAAGTGAAGCATAGGAATCTAAAACTGGACTCACAGGAGTGGTTCAAATCATAGAAAGTTAGAGTGTCAGTCCTCTTGTACTTAAGTCGGCATTGTGCCTTTTGAATTTATTTCCGATGCAATTTCTGTGTTTCAGCGTTAATAGGAAGGTCCAAAGTATACAGTAAACCTGAAGTGAAGCATCGGAATCTAAAACAGGAGTCACAGGAGAGGTTCAAATCATAGAAAGTGAGAGTGTCAGTCCTCTTGTACTTAAGTCGGCATTGTGCCTTTTGTATTAAATTATGATGCAATTTCTGTGTTTCATCGTCAATAAGAAGGTCCAAGTTATACAGTAAACCTGAAGTGAAGCATCGGAATCTAAAACAGGAGTCACAGGAGATGTTCAAATCATAGAAAGTGAGAGTGTCAGTCCACTTGTACTTAAGTCGGCATTGTGCCTTTTGTATTAAATTCGAATGCAATTTCTGTGTTTCATCGACAATAACCAGGTCCAAGGGATACAGTAAACCTGAAGTGAAGCATCGGAATCCAAAACAGGAGTCACAGGAGAGGTTCAAATCATAGAAAGTGAGAGTGTCAGTCCTCTTGTACTTAAGTCGGCATTGTGCCTTTTGTATTAAATTATGATGCAATTTCTGTGTTTCATCGTCAATAAGAAGGTCCAAGTTATACACTATCCCTGACGTGAAGCATCGGAATCTAAAACTGGACTCACAGGAGATGTTCAAATCATAGAAAGTTAGAGTGTCAGTCCCCTTGTACTTAAGTCGGCACTGTGCGTTTTGTATTAAATTCGGATTCAATCTCTGTGTTTCCTCGTCAATAACAAGGTCCAAGGGATACAGTTAACTAGAAGTGAAGTATCGGAATCCAAACTGGACTCACAGGAGAGGTTCAAATCATAGATAGTTAGAGTATCCCTCCTCTTGTACTTAAGTCGGCATTGTGTCTTTTGAATTTAATTCCGATGCAATTTCTGTGTTTCATCGTCTATATGAAGGTCCAAGGTATACAGTAAACCTGAAGTGAAGCATCGGAATCTAAAACTGGACTCACAGGAGAGGTTCAAATCATAGAAAGTTAGAGTATCAGTGCTCTTGTACTTAAGTCGGCATTGTGCCTTTTGAATTTAATTCCGATGCAATTTCTGTGTTTCATTGTCAATAAGAAGGTCCAAGGTATACAGTAAACCTGAAGTGAAGCATCGGAATCTAAAACTGGACTCACAGGAGAGGTTCAAATCATAGAAAGTTAGAGTGTCAGTCTTCTTGTACATAAGTCGGCATTGTGCCTTTTGAATTTAATTCCGTTGCAGTTTCTGTGTTTCATCGTCAATTAGAAGGTCCAAGGTATTCAGAAAACCTGAAGTGAAGCATTGGAATCTAAAACTGGACTCACAGGAGAGGTTCAAATCATAGAAAGTGAGAGTGTCAGTCCTCTTGTACTTAAGTCGGGATTGTGCCTTTTGTATTAGATTAGGATGCAATTTCTGTGTTTCATCGTCAATAAGAAGGTCCAAGTTATACAGTAAGCCTGAAGTGGAGCTTCGGAATCTATGACTGGACTCACAGGAGATGTTCAAATCATAGAATGTTAGAGTGTCAGTATACTTGTACTTAAGTTGGCATTGTGGCTTTTGTATTAAATTCGGTTGCAATTTCTGTGTTTCATCGTCAATAAGAAGGTCCAAGGGATACACTAAACCTGAAGTGAAGCATCGAAATCTAAAACTGGACTCACAGGAGAGGTTCAAAGCATAGAAAGTTAGAGTGTCAGTCCTCTTGTACTTAAGTCGGCATTGTGCCTTTTGTATTTAATTCCGATGCATTTTCTGTGCTTCATCGTCAATAAGAAAGTCCAAAGTATACAGTAATTTTGAAGTGAAGCATAGGAATCTAAAACTGGACTCACAGGAGAGGTTCAAATCATAGTAAGTTAGAGTGTCCGTCCTTTTGTACTTAAGTCGGCATTGTATCTTTTGTATCAAATTCGGATGGAATTTCTGTGTTTCATCGCCAATAAGAAGGTCCATGCGATACAGTAAACCTGAGGTGAAGCATCAGAATCTAAAACTGGACTCAGAGGAGAGGTTCAAATCATAGAGAGTTAGAGTGTCAGTCCTCTTGTACTTGATTCGGCATTGTGACTATTGTATTAAATTCGGATGCAATTTCTGTGTTTCATCGTCAATAAGAATGTCCAAGGGATACAGTGAACCTGAAGTGAAGCATCGGAATCTAAAACTGGACTCACAGGAGAGGTTCAAATCATAGGAAGTTGAAGTGTCAGTCCTCTTGTACTTAAGTCGGCATTGTGACTTTTGTATTAAATTCAGATGCAATTTCTGTGTTTCATTGTCAATAAGAAGGTCTAAGCGATACAGTAAACCTGAAGTGAAGCATCGGAATCTAAAACTGGACTCACAGGAAAGGTTCAAATCATAGAAAGTTATGTGTCAGTCCTCTAGTACTTAAGTCGGCATTGTGCCTTTTGCATTAAATTCGATTCAATTTCTGTGTTTCATCGTCAATTAGAAGGTCCAAGGGATACAGTAATTCTGAAGTGAAGCATCGGAATCTCAAACTGAACTCACAGGAGAGGTTCAAATCATAGAAAGTGAGAGTGTCAGTCCCCTTGTACTTAAGTCAGCATTGTGCCTTTTGTGTTCAATTGGGATGCAATTTCTGTGTTTCACCGTCAATAAGAAGATCCAAGGGGTACAGTAATCCTGAAGTGAAGCATCGGAATCTAAAACTGGACTCACAGGAGTGGTTCAAATCATAGAAAGTTAGAGTGTCAGTCCTCTTGTACTTTAGTTGGCATCGTGCCTTTTGTATTAAATTCGAATGCTATTTCTGTGTTTCATCGTCAATAAGAAGGTCCAAGGTATACTGTAAACCTGAAGTGGAGCTTCGGAATCTAAAACTGGACCCACAGGAGAGGTTCAAATCATAGAAAGTTAGAGTGTCAGTCCTCTTGTACTTAAGTCGGCATTGTGCCTTTTGAATTTAATTCCGATGCGATTTCTGAGTTTCATTGTCTATATGAAGGTCCAAGGTATACAGTAAACCTCAAGTGAAGCATCGAAATCTAAAACTGGACTCACAGGAGAGGTTCAAATCATAAAAAGTTAGAGTGTCAGTCCTCTTGTACTTAAGTCGGCATTGTGCCTTTTGTATTTAATTCCGATGCATTTTCTGTGCTTCATCGTCAATAAGAATGTCCAAAGTATACAGTAATCCTGAAGTGAAGCATAGGAATCTAAAACTGGACTCACAGGATAGGTTCAAATCATAGTAAGTTAGAGTGTCCGTCCTCTTGTACTTAAGTCGGCATTGTGCCTTTTGAATTTATTTCCGATGCAATTTCTGTGTTTCATCGTCAATAGGAAGGTCCAAGGTATACAGTAAACCTGAAGTGAAGCATCGGAATCTAAAACAGGAGTCACAGGAGAGGTTCAAATCATAGAAAAATTGAGAGTGTCAGTCCTCTTGTACTTAAGTCGGCATTGTGCCTTTTGTACTAAATTAGGATGCAATTTCTGTGTTTCATCGTCAATAAGAAGGTACAAGTTATACAGTAAATCTGAAATGAAGCAACGGAATCTAAAACTGGTCTCACAGGAGAGGTTCAAATCTTAGAAAGTTAGAGTGTCAGTCCTCTTGTACTTAAGTCGGCATTGTGCCTTTTGTATTAAATTAGGATGCAATGTCTGTGTTTCATCGTCAATAAGAAGGTCCAAGTTATACAGTAAACCCGAAGTGAAGCATCGGAATCTAAAACAGGAGTCACAGGAGAGGTTCAAATCATAGAAAGTGAGAGTGTTAGTCCTCTTGTACTTAAGTCGGCATTGTGCCTTTTGTATTAAATTCGAATGCAATTTCTGTGTTTCATCGACAATAACCAGGTCCAAGGGATACAGTAAATCTGAAATGAAGCATCGCAATCTAAAACTGGTCTCACAGGAGATGTTCAAATCATAGAAAGTTAGAGGGTCAGTCTTCTTGTACTTAAGACGGCATTGTGCCTTTTGAATTTATTTCCGATGCAATTTCTGTGTTTCCTCGACAATAAGAAGGTCCAAGGGATACACTAAACCTGACGTGAAGCATCGGAATCTAAAACTGGACTCACGGGAGATGTTCAAATCATAGAAAGTTAGAGTGTCAGTCCTCTTGTACTTAAGTCGGCACTGTGCGTTTTGTATTAAATTCGGATTCAATCTCTGTGCTTCGTCGTCAACAACAAGGTCCAAGGGATACAGTAAACTAGAAGTGAAGTATCGGAATCTAAAACTGGACTCACAGGAGAGGTTCAAATCATAGAAAGTTAGAGTCACTGTCCTCTTGTACTTAAGTCGGCATTGTGCCTTTTGAATTTAATTCCGATGCAATTTATGCGAATCATCGTCAATAAGAAGGTCCAAGGTATACAGTAAACCTGAAGTGTGGCATCGGAATCTGAAACTGGACTCACAGGAGAGGTTCAAATCTTAGGATGTTAGAGTGTCGGTCCTCTAGTACTTAAATCGGCATTGTACTTTTTGAATTTAATTCCGATGCAATTTCTGTGTTTCATTGTCAATAAGAAGGTCCAAGGTATACAGTAAACCTGAAGTGAAGCATCGGAATCTAAAACTGGACTCACAGGAGAGGTTCAAATCATAGAAAGTTAGAGTGTCAGTCTTCTTGTACATAAGTCTGCATTGTGCCTTTTGAATTTAATTCCGTTGCAGTTTCTGTGTTTCATCGTCAATTAGAAGGTCCAAGGTATTCAGAAAACCTGAAGTGAAGCATTGGGATCTAAAACTGGACTCACAGGAGAGGTTCAAATCATAGAAAGTGAGAGTGTCAGTCCTCTTGTACTTAAGTCGGGATTGTGCCTTTTGTATTAAATTAGGATGCAATTTCTGTGTTTCATCGTCAATAAGAAGGTCCAAGTTATACAGTAAACCTGAAGTGGAGCTTCGGAATCTATGACTGGACTCACAGGAGAGGTTCAAATCATAGAAAGTTAAAGTGTCAGTCCTCTTGTACTTAAGTCGGCATTGTGACTTTTGTATTAAATTCAGATGCAATATCTGTGTTTCATTGTCAATAAGAAGGTCTAAGGGATACAGTAAACCTGAAGTGAAGCATCGGAATCTAAAACTGGACTCGCAGGGGAGGTACAAATCATAGAAAGTTGGAGTGTCAGTCCTCTTGTACTTAAGTCGGCATTGTGGCTTTTGAATTTAGTTCTGATGCAATTTCTGTGTTTCATCGTCTATACGAAGGTCCGAGGGATACAGTAAACCTGAAGTGAAGCATCGGAATCTAAAACTGGACTCACAGGAGAGGTTCAAATCATAGAAAGTTAGAGTATCCCTCCTCTTGTACTTAAGTAGGCATTGTGCCTTTTAAATTTATTTCCGATGCAATTTCTGTGTTTCATCGTCTATACGAAGGTCCAAGGGATACAGTAAACGTGAAGTGAAGCATCGGAATCTAAAACTGGAGTCACAGGAGAGGTTCAAATCATAGAAAGTTAGAGTGTCAGTCCTCTTGTACTTAAGTCGGCATTGTGCCTTTTGAATTTAATTCCGATGCGATTTCTGTGTTTCATTGTCTATAAGAAGGTCCAAGGTATACAGTAAACCTCAAGTGAAGCATCGAAATCTAAAACTGGACTCACAGGAGAGGTTCAAATCATAGAAAGTTAGAGTGTCAGTCCTCTTGTACTTAAGTCGGCATTGTGCCTATTGAATTTAATTCCGATGCATTTTCTGTGCTTCATCGTCATTAAGAATGTCCAAAGTATACAGTAATCCTGAAGTGAAGCATAGGAATCTAAAACTGGACTCACAGGAGAGGTTCAAATTATAGTAAGTTAGAGTGTCCGTCCTCTTGTACTTAAGTCGGCATTGTGCCTTTTGAATTTATTTCCGATGAAATTTCTGTGTTTCATCGTCAATAGGAAGGTCCAAGGTATACAGTAAACCTGAAGTGAACCATCGGAATCTAAAACAGGAGTCACAGGAGAGGTTCAAATCATAGAAAGTGAGAGTGTCAGTCCTCTTGTACTTAAGTCGGCATTGTGCCTTTTGTATTAAATTAGGATGCAATTTCTGTGTTTCATCGTCAATAAGAAGGTCCAAGTTATACAGTAAAACTGAAGTGAAGCATCGGAATCTAAAACAGGAGTCACAGGAGAGGTTCAAATCATAGAAAGTGAGAGTGTCAGTCCTCTTGTACTTAAGTCAGCATTGTGCCTTTTGTATTAAATTCGAATGCAATTTCTGTGTTTCATCGACAATAACCAGGTCCAAGGGATACAGTAAATCTGAAATGAAGCATCGGAATCTAAAACTGGTCTCACAGGAGATGTTCAAATCATAGAAAGTTAGAGGGTCAGTCTTCTTGTACTTAAGACGGCATTGTGCCTTTTGAATTTATTTCCGATGCAATTTCTGTGTTTCCTCGACAATAAGAAGGTCCAAGGGATTCACTAAACCTGACGTGAAGCATCGGAATCTAAAACTGGACTCACGGGAGATGTTCAAATCATAGAAAGTTAGAGTGTCAGTCCTCTTGTACTTAAGTCGGCACTGTGCGTTTTGTATTAAATTCGGATTCAATCTCTGTGTTTCGTCGTCAATAACAAGGTCCAAGGGATACAGTAAACTAGAAGTGAAGTATCGGAATCTAAAACTGGACTCACAGGAGGGGTTCAAATCATAGAAAGTTAGAGTCACTGTCCTCTTGTACTTAAGTCGGCATTGTGCCTTTTGAATTTAATTCCGATGCAATTTATGTGAATCATCGTCAATAAGAAGGTCCAAGGTATACAGTAAACCTGAAGTGTGGCATCGGAATCTGAAAGTGGACTCACAGGAGGGGTTCAAATCTTAGGATGTTAGAGTGTCGGTCCTCTAGTACTTAAATCGGCATTGTACTTTTTGAATTTAATTCCGATGCAATTTCTGTGTTTCATCGTCAATAAGAAGGTCCAAGGTATACAGTAAAAATGAAGTAAAGCATCGGAATCCAAAACTGGACTCACAGGAGAGGTTCAAATCATAGAAAGTTAGAGTATCCCTCCTCTTGTACTTAAGTCGGCATTGTGTCTTTTGAATTTAATTCCGATGCAATTTCTGTGTTTCATCGTCTATATGAAGGTCCAAGGTATACAGTAAACCTGAAGTGAAGCATCGGAATCTAAAACTGGACTCACAGGAGAGGTTCAAATCATAGAAAGTTAAAGTGTCAGTCCTCTTGTACTTAAGTCGGCATTGTGACTTTTGTATTAAATTCAGATGCAATTTCTGTGTTTCATTGTCAATAAGAAGGTCTAAGGGATACAGTAAACCTGAAGTGAAGCATCGGAATCTAAAACTGGACTCACAGGAGAGGTTCAAATCATAGAAAGTTAAAGTGTCAGTCCTCTTGTACTTAAGTCGGCATTGTGACATTTGTATTAAATTCAGATGCAATTTCTGCGTTTTATTGTCAATAAGAACGTCTAAGGGATGCAGTAAACCTGAAGTGAAGCATCGGAATCTAAAACTGGACTCACAGGGGAGGTACAAATCATAGAAAGTTGGAGT
Organism: Schistocerca americana; assembly: GCF_021461395.2. Taxonomy (NCBI): domain Eukaryota; kingdom Metazoa; phylum Arthropoda; class Insecta; order Orthoptera; family Acrididae; genus Schistocerca; species Schistocerca americana. Next base: position 58,608,466 of record NC_060122.1, read on the forward strand.
GTCAGTCCTCTTGTACTTAAGTCGGCATTGTGGCTTTTGAATTTAATTCTGATGCAATTTCTGTGCTTCATCGTCTATACGAAGGTCCAAGGGATACAGTAAACCTGAAGTGAAGCATCGGAATCCAAAACTGGACGCACAGGAGAGGTTCAAATCATAGAAAGTTAGAGTATCCCTCCTCTTGTACTTAAGTCGGCATTGTGCCTTTTAAATTTATTTCCGATGCAATTTCTGTGTTTCATCGTCTATATGAAGGTCCAAGGGATACAGTAAACGAGAAGTGAAGCATCGGAATCTAAAACTGGACTCACAGGAGAGGTTCAAATCATAGAAAGTTAGAGTGTCAGTCCTCTTGTACTTAAGTCGGCATTGTGCCTTTTGAATTTAATTCCGATGCGATTTCTGTGTTTCATTGTCTATATGAAGGTCCAAGGTATACAGTAAACCTCAAGTGAAGCATCGAAATCTAAAACTGGACTCACAGGAGAGGTTCAAATCATAAAAAGTTAGAGTGTCAGTCCTCTTGTACTTAAGTCGGCATTGTGCCTTTTGTATTAAATTAGGATGCAATGTCTGTGTTTCATCGGCAAATAAGAAGGTCCAAGTTATACAGTAAACCTGAAGTGAAGCATCGGAATCTAAAACAGGAGTCACAGGAGAGGTTCAAATCATAGAAAGTGAGAGTGTCAGTCCTCTTGTACTTAAGTCGGCATTGTGCCTTTTGTATTAAATTCGAATGCAATTTCTGTGTTTCATCGACAATAACCAGGTCCAAGGGATACAGTAAATCTGAAATGAAGCATCGGAATCTAAAACTGGTCTCACAGGAGATGTTCAAATCATAGAAAGTTAGAGGGTCAGTCTTCTTGTACTTAAGACGGCATTGTGCCTTTTGAATTTATTTCCGATGCAATTTCTGTGTTTCCTCGACAATAAGAAGGTCCAAGGGATACACTAAACCTGACGAGAAGCATCGGAATCTAAAACTGGACTCACGGGAGATGTTCAAATCATAGAAAGTTAGAGTGTCAGTCCTCTTGTACTTAAGTCGGCACTGTGCGTTTTGTATTAAATTCGGATTCAATCTCTGTGTTTCGTCGTCAATAACAAGGTCCAAGGGATACAGTAAACTAGAAGTGAAGTATCGGAATCTAAAACTGGACTCACAGGAGAGGTTCAAATCATAGAAAGTTAGAGTCACTGTCCTCTTGTACTTAAGTCGGCATTGTGCCTTTTGAATTTAATTCCGATGCAATTTATGTGAATCATCGTCAATAAGAAGGTCCAAGGTATACAGTAAACCTGAATTGTGGCATCGGAATCTGAAACTGGACTCACAGGAGGGGTTCAAATCTTAGGATGTTAGAGTGTCGGTCCTCTAGTACTTAAATCGGCATTGTACTTTTTGAATTTAATTCCGATGCAATTTCTGTGTTTCATCGTCAATAAGAAGGTCCAAGGTATACAGTAAAAATGAAGTAAAGCATCGGAATCCAAAACTGGACTCACAGGAGAGGTTCAAATCATAGAAAGTTAGAGTATCCCTCCTCTTGTACTTAAGTCGGCATTGTGTCTTTTGAATTTAATTCCGATGCAATTTCTGTGTTTCATCGTCTATATGAAGGTCCAAGGTATACAGTTAACCTGACGTGAAGCATCGGAATCTAAAACTGGACTCACAGGAGAGGTTCAAGTCATAGAAAGTTAAAGTGTCAGTCCTCTTGTACTTAAGTCGGCATTGTGATTTTTGTATTAAATTCAGATGCAATTTCTGTGTTTCATTGTCAATAAGAAGGTCTAAGGGATACAGTAAACCTGAACTGAAGCATCGGAATCTAAAACAGGACTCACAGGGGAGGTACAAATCATAGAAAGTTGGAGTGTCAGTCCTCTTGTACTTAAGTCGGCATTGTGGCTTTTGAATTTAATTCTGATGCAATTTCTGTGTTTCATCGTCTATACGAAGGTCCAAGGGATACAGTAAACCTGAAGTGAAGCATCGGAATCTAAAACTGGACGCACAGGAGAGGTTCAAATCATAGAAAGTTAGAGTATCCCTCCTCTTGTACTTAAGTCGGCATTGTGCCTTTTAAATTTATTTCCGATGCAATTTCTGTGTTTCATCGTCTATACGAAGGTCCAAGGGATACAGTAAACGAGAAGTGAAGCATCGGAATCTAAAACTGGACTCACAGGAGAGGTTCAAATCATAGAAAGTTAGAGTGTCAGTCCTCTTGTACTTAAGTCGGCATTGTGCCTTTTGAATTTAATTCCGATGCGATTTCTGTGTTTCATTGTCTATATGAAGGTCCAAGGTATACAGTAAACCTCAAGTGAAGCATCGAAATCTAAAACTGGACTCACAGGAGAGGTTCAAATCATAAAAAGTTAGAGTGTCAGTCCTCTTGTACTTAAGTCGGCATTGTGCCTTTTGTATTTAATTCCGATGCATTTTCTGTGCTTCATCGTCAATAAGAATGTCCAAAGTATACAGTAATCCTGAAGTGAAGCATAGGAATCTAAAACTGGACTCACAGGAGTGGTTCAAATCATAGAAAGTTAGAGTGTCAGTCCTCTTGTACTTAAGTCGGCATTGTGCCTTTTGAATTTATTTCCGATGCAATTTCTGTGTTTCAGCGTTAATAGGAAGGTCCAAAGTATACAGTAAACCTGAAGTGAAGCATCGGAATCTAAAACAGGAGTCACAGGAGAGGTTCAAATCATAGAAAGTGAGAGTGTCAGTCCTCTTGTACTTAAGTCGGCATTGTGCGTTTTGTATTAAATTATGATGCAATTTCTGTGTTTCATCGTCAATAAGAAGGTCCAAGTTATACAGTAAACCTGAAGTGAAGCATCGGAATCTAAAACAGGAGTCACAGGAGATGTTCAAATCATAGAAAGTGAGAGTGTCAGTCCACTTGTACTTAAGTCGGCATTGTGCCTTTTGTATTAAATTCGAATGCAATTTCTGTGTTTCATCGACAATAACCAGGTCCAAGGGATACAGTAAACCTGAAGTGAAGCATCGGAATCTAAAACAGGAGTCACAGGAGAGGTTCAAATCATAGAAAGTGAGAGTGTCAGTCCTCTTGTACTTAAGTCGGCATTGTGCCTTTTGTATTAAATTATGATGCAATTTCTGTGTTTCATCGTCAATAAGAAGGTCCAAGTTACACACTATCCCTGACGTGAAGCATCGGAATCTAAAACTGGACTCACAGGAGATGTTCAAATCATAGAAAGTTAGAGTGTCAGTCCCCTTGTACTTAAGTCGGCACTGTGCGTTTTGTATTAAATTCGGATTCAATCTCTGTGTTTCCTCGTCAATAACAAGGTCCAAGGGATACAGTTAACTAGAAGTGAAGTATCGGAATCCAAACTGGACTCACAGGAGAGGTTCAAATCATAGATAGTTAGAGTATCCCTCCTCTTGTACTTAAGTCGGCATTGTGTCTTTTGAATTTAATTCCGATGCAATTTCTGTGTTTCATCGTCTATATGAAGGTCCAAGGTATACAGTAAACCTGAAGTGAAGCATCGGAATCTAAAACTGGACTCACAGGAGAGGTTCAAATCATAGAAAGTTAGAGTATCAGTGCTCTTGTACTTAAGTCGGCATTGTGCCTTTTGAATTTAATTCCGATGCAATTTCTGTGTTTCATTGTCAATAAGAAGGTCCAAGGTATACAGTAAACCTGAAGTGAAGCATCGGAATCTAAAACTGGACTCACAGGAGAGGTTCAAATCATAGAAAGTTAGAGTGTCAGTCTTCTTGTACATAAGTCGGCATTGTGCCTTTTGAATTTAATTCCGTTGCAGTTTCTGTGTTTCATCGTCAATTAGAAGGTCCAAGGTACTCAGAAAACCTGAAGTGAAGCATTGGAATCTAAAACTGGACTCACAGGAGAGGTTCAAATCATAGAAAGTGAGAGTGTCAGTCCTCTTGTACTTAAGTCGGGATTGTGCCTTTTGTATTAGATTAGGATGCAATTTCTGTGTTTCATCGTCAATAAGAAGGTCCAAGGTATACAGTAAGCCTGAAGTGGAGCTTCGGAATCTATGACTGGACTCACAGGAGATGTTCAAATCATAGAATGTTAGAGTGTCAGTCCACTTGTACTTAAGTTGGCATTGTGGCTTTTGTATTAAATTCGGTTGCAATTTCTGTGTTTCATCGTCAATAAGAAGGTCCAAGGGATACACTAAACCTGAAGTGAAGCATCGAAATCTAAAACTGGACTCACAGGAGAGGTTCAAAGCATAGAAAGTTAGAGTGTCAGTCCTCTTGTACTTAAGTCGGCATTGTGCCTTTTGTATTTAATTCCGATGCATTTTCTGTGCTTCATCGTCAATAAGAAAGTCCAAAGTATACAGTAATTTTGAAGTGAAGCATAGGAATCTAAAACTGGACTCACAGGAGAGGTTCAAATCATAGTAAGTTAGAGTGTCCGTCCTTTTGTACTTAAGTCGGCATTGTATCTTTTGTATCAAATTCGGATGGAATTTCTGTGTTTCATCGCCAATAAGAAGGTCCATGCGATACAGTAAACCTGAGGTGAAGCATCAGAATCTAAAACTGGACTCAGAGGAGAGGTTCAAATCATAGAGAGTTAGAGTGTCAGTCCTCTTGTACTTGATTCGGCATTGTGACTATTGTATTAAATTCGGATGCAATTTCTGTGTTTCATCGTCAATAAGAATGTCCAAGGGATACAGTGAACCTGAAGTGAAGCATCGGAATCTAAAACTGGACTCACAGGAGAGGTTCAAATCATAGGAAGTTGAAGTGTCAGTCCTCTTGTACTTAAGTCGGCATTGTGACTTTTGTATTAAATTCAGATGCAATTTCTGTGTTTCATTGTCAATAAGAAGGTCTAAGCGATACAGTAAACCTGAAGTGAAGCATCGGAATCTAAAACTGGACTCACAGGAAAGGTTCAAATCATAGAAAGTTATGTGTCAGTCCTCTAGTACTTAAGTCGGCATTGTGCCTTTTGTATTAAATTCGATTCAATTTCTGTGTTTCATCGTCAATTAGAAGGTCCAAGGGATACAGTAATTCTGAAGTGAAGCATCGGAATCTCAAACTGAACTCACAGGAGAGGTTCAAATCATAGAAAGTGAGAGTGTCAGTCCCCTTGTACTTAAGTCAGCATTGTGCCTTTTGTGTTCAATTCGGATGCAATTTCTGTGTTTCACCGTCAATAAGAAGATCCAAGGGGTACAGTAATCCTGAAGTGAAGCATCGGAATCTAAAACTGGACTCACAGGAGTGGTTCAAATCATAGAAAGTTAGAGTGTCAGTCCTCTTGTACTTTAGTTGGCATCGTGCCTTTTGTATTAAATTCGAATGCTATTTCTGTGTTTCATCGTCAATAAGAAGGTCCAAGGTATACTGTAAACCTGAAGTGGAGCTTCGGAATCTAAAACTGGACCCACAGGAGAGGTTCAAATCATAGAAAGTTAGAGTGTCAGTCCTCTTGTACTTAAGTCGGCATTGTGCCTTTTGAATTTAATTCCGATGCGATTTCTGTGTTTCATTGTCTATATGAAGGTCCAAGGTATACAGTAAACCTCAAGTGAAGCATCGAAATCTAAAACTGGACTCACAGGAGAGGTTCAAATCATAAAAAGTTAGAGTGTCAGTCCTCTTGTACTTAAGTCGGCATTGTGCCTTTTGTATTTAATTCCGATGCATTTTCTGTGCTTCATCGTCAATAAGAATGTCCAAAGTATACAGTAATCCTGAAGTGAAGCATAGGAATCTAAAACTGGACTCACAGGATAGGTTCAAATCATAGTAAGTTAGAGTGTCCGTCCTCTTGTACTTAAGTCGGCATTGTGCCTTTTGAATTTATTTCCGATGCAATTTCTGTGTTTCATCGTCAAGAGGAAGGTCCAAGGTATACAGTAAACCTGAAGTGAAGCATCGGAATCTAAAACAGGAGTCACAGGAGAGGTTCAAATCATAGAAATATTGAGAGTGTCAGTCCTCTTGTACTTAAGTCGGCATTGTGCCTTTTGTATTAAATTATGATGCAATTTCTGTGTTTCATCGTCAATAAGAAGGTACAAGTTATACAGTAAATCTGAAATGAAGCAACGGAATCTAAAACTGGTCTCACAGGAGAGGTTCAAATCTTAGAAAGTTAGAGTGTCAGTCCTCTTGTACTTAAGTCGGCATTGTGCCTTTTGTATTAAATTAGGATGCAATGTCTGTGTTTCATCGTCAATAAGAAGGTCCAAGTTATACAGTAAACCCGAAGTGAAGCATCGGAATCTAAAACAGGAGTCACAGGAGAGGTTCAAATCACAGAAAGTGAGAGTGTTAGTCCTCTTGTACTTAAGTCGGCATTGTGCCTTTTGTATTTAATTCGAATGCAATTTCTGTGTTTCATCGACAATAACCAGGTCCAAGGGATACAGTAAATCTGAAATGAAGCATCGCAATCTAAAACTGGTCTCACAGGAGATGTTCAAATCATAGAAAGTTAGAGGGTCAGTCTTCTTGTACTTAAGACGGCATTGTGCCTTTTGAATTTATTTCCGATGCAATTTCTGTGTTTCCTCGACAATAAGAAGGTCCAAGGGATACACTAAACCTGACGTGAAGCATCGGAATCTAAAACTGGACTCACGGGAGATGTTCAAATCATAGAAAGTTAGAGTGTCAGTCCTCTTGTACTTAAGTCGGCACTGTGCGTTTTGTATTAAATTCGGATTCAATCTCTGTGCTTCGTCGTCAACAACAAGGTCCAAGGGATACAGTAAACTAGAAGTGAAGTATCGGAATCTAAAACTGGACTCACAGGAGAGGTTCAAATCATAGAAAGTTAGAGTCACTGTCCTCTTGTACTTAAGTCGGCATTGTGCCTTTTGAATTTAATTCCGATGCAATTTATGTGAATCATCGTCAATAAGAAGGTCCAAGGTATACAGTAAACCTGAAGTGTGGCATCGGAATCTGAAACTGGACTCACAGGAGAGGTTCAAATCTTAGGATGTTAGAGTGTCGGTCCTCTAGTACTTAAATCGGCATTGTACTTTTTGAATTTAATTCCGATGCAATTTCTGTGTTTCATCGTCAATAAGAAGGTCCAAGGTATACAGTAAAAATGAAGTAAAGCATCGGAATCCAAAACTGGACTCACAGGAGAGGTTCAAATCATAGAAAGTTAGAGTATCCCTCCTCTTGTACTTAAGTCGGCATTCTGTCTTTTGAATTTAATTCCGATGCAATTTCTGTGTTTCATCGTCTATATGAAGGTCTTAGGTATACAGTAAACCAGAAGTGAAGCATCGGAATCTAAAACTGGACTCACAGGAGAGGTTCAAATCATAGAAAGTTAAAGTGTCAGTCCTCTTGTATTTAAGTCGGCATTGTGACTTTTGTATTAAATTCAGATGCAATTTCTGTGTTTCATTGTCAATAAGAAGGTCTAAGGGATACAGTAAACCTGAAGTGAAGCATCGGAATCTAAAACTGGACTCACAGGAGAGGTTCAAATCATAGAAAGTTAAAGTGTCAGTCCTCTTGTACTTAAGTCGGCATTGTGACATTTGTATTAAATTCAGATGCAATTTCTGCGTTTTATTGTCAATAAGAAGGTCTAAGGGATACAGTAAACCTGAAGTGAAGCATCGGAATCTAAAACTGGACTCACAGGGGAGGTACAAATCATAGAAAGTTGGAGTGTCAGTCCTCTTGTACTTAAGTCGGCATTGTGGCTTTTGAATTTAATTCTGATGCAATTTCTGTGTTTCATCGTCTATACGAAGGTCCAAGGGATACAGTAAACCTGAAGTGAAGCATCGGAATCTAAAACTGGACGCACAGGAGAGGTTCAAATCATAGAAAGTTAGAGTATCCCTCCTCTTGTACTTAAGTCGGCATTGTGCCTTTTAAATTTATTTCCGATGCAATTTCTGTGTTTCATCGTCTATACGAAGGTCCAAGGGATACAGTAAACGAGAAGTGAAGCAACGGAATCTAAAACTGGACTCACAGGAGAGGTTCAAATCATAGAAAGTTAGAGTGTCAGTCCTCTTGTACTTAAGTCGGCATTGTGCTTTTTGAATTAAATTCCGATGCGATTTCTGTGTTTCATTGTCTATATGAAGGTCCAAGGTATACAGTAAACCTCAAGTGAAGCATCGAAATCTAAAACTGGACTCACAGGAGAGGTTCAAATCATAAAAAGTTAGAGTGTCAGTCCTCTTGTACTTAAGTCGGCATTGTGCCTTTTGTATTTAATTCCGATGCATTTTCTGTGCTTCATCGTCAATAAGAATGTCCAAAGTATACAGTAATCCTGAAGTGAAGCATAGGAATCTAAAACTGGACTCACAGGAGAGGTTCAAATCATAGTAAGTTAGAGTGTCCGTCCTCTTGTACTTAAGTCGGAATTGTGCCTTTTGTATTAAATACGGATGCAATTTCTGTGTTTCATCGTCAATAGGAAGGTCCAAGGTATACAGTAAACCTGAAGTGAAGCATCGGAATCTAAAACAGGAGTCACAGGAGAGGTTCAAATCATAGAAAAATTGAGAGTGTCTGTCCTCTTGTACTTAAGTCGGCATTGTGCCTTTTGTATTAAATTAGGATGCAATTTCTGTGTTTCATCGTCAATAAGAAGGTACAAGTTATACAGTAAATCTGAAATGACGCATCGGAATCTAAAACTGGTCTCACAGGAGAGGTTCAAATCATAGAAAGTTAGAGTGTCAGTCCTCTTGTACTTAAGTCGGCATTGTGCCTTTTGAATTTATTTCCGATGCAATTTCTGTGTTCCCTCGACAATAAGGAGGTCCAAGGGATACACTAAACCTGAAGTGAAGCATCGGAATCTAAAACTGGTCTCACAGGAGAGGTTGAAATCATAGAAAGTTAGAGTGTGAGTACTCTTGTACTTAAGTCGGCATTGTGCCTTTTGAATATAATTCCGATGCAATTTCTGTGTTTCATTGTCAATAAGAAGGTCCAAGGTATACAGTAAACCTGAATTGAAGCATCGGAATCTAAAACTGGACTCACAGGAGAGGTTCAAATCATAGAAAATTAGAGTGTCAGTCGTCTTGTACATAAGTCGGCATTGTGCATTTTGAATTTAATTCCGATGCAGTTTCTGTATTTCATCGTCAATTAGAAGGTCCAAGGTATACAGTAAAACTGAAGTGAGGCATCGGAATCTAAAACTGGACTCACAGAAGAGTTTCAAATCATTAAAAGTTAGAGTGACAGACCTCTTGTACTTAAGTCGGCATTGTGCCTTTTGAATTTAATTCCGATGCATTTTCTGTGCTTCATCGTCAATAAGAAAGTCCAAAGTATACAGTAATCCTGAAGTGAAGCATAGGAATCTAAAACTGGACTCACACGAGAGGTTCAAATCAAAGTAAGTTAGAGTGTACGTCCTCTTGTACTTAAGTCGGCATTGTGCCTTTTGAATTTATTTCCGATGCAATTTCTGTGTTTCAGCGTTAATAGGAAGGTCCAAAGTATACAGTAAACCTGAAGTGAAGCATCGGAATCTAAAACAGGAGTCACAGGAGAGGTTCAAATCATAGAAAGTGAGAGTGTCAGTCCTCTTGTACTTCAGTCGGGATTGTGCCTTTTGTATTAGATTAGGATGCAATTTCTGTGTTTCATCGTCAATAAGAAGGTCCAAGTTATACAGTAAGCCTGAAGTGGAGCTTCGGAATCTATGACTGGACTCACAGGAGATGTTCAAATCATAGAATGTTAGAGTGTCAGTCCACTTGTACTTAAGTTGGCATTGTGGCTTTTGTATTAAATTCGGTTGCAATTTCTGTGTTTCATCGTCAATAAGAAGGTCCAAGGGATACACTAAACCTGAAGTGAAGCATCGAAATCTAAAACTGGACTCACAGGAGAGGTTCAAAGCATAGAAAGTTAGAGTGTCAGTCCTCTTGTACTTAAGTCGGCATTGTGCCTTTTGTATTTAATTCCGATGCATTTTCTGTGCTTCATCGTCAATAAGAAAGTCCAAAGTATACAGTAATTTTGAAGTGAAGCATAGGAATCTAAAACTGGACTCACAGGAGAGGTTCAATTCATAGTAAGTTAGAGTGTCCGTCCTTTTGTACTTAAGTCGGCATTGTATCTTTTGTATCAAATTCGGATGGAATTTCTGTGTTTCATCGCCAATAAGAAGGTCCATGCGATACAGTAAACCTGAGGTGAAGCATCAGAATCTAAAACTGGACTCAGAGGAGAGGTTCAAATCATAGAGAGTTAGAGTGTCAGTCCTCTTGTTCTTGATTCGGCATTGTGACTATTGTATTAAATTCGGATGCAATTTCTGTGTTTCATCGTCAATAAGAATGTCCAAGGGATACAGTGAACCTGAAGTGAAGCATCGGAATCTAAAACTGGACTCACAGGAGAGGTTCAAATCATAGGAAGTTGAAGTGTCAGTCCTCTTGTACTTAAGTCGGCATTGTGACTTTTGTATTAAATTCAGATGCAATTTCTGTGTTTCATTGTCAATAAGAAGGTCTAAGCGATACAGTAAACCTGAAGTGAAGCATCGGAATCTAAAACTGGACTCACAGGAAAGGTTCAAATCATAGAAAGTTATGTGTCAGTCCTCTAGTACTTAAGTCGGCATTGTGCCTTTTGTATTAAATTCGATTCAATTTCTGTGTTTCATCGTCAATTAGAAGGTCCAAGGGATACAGTAATTCTGAAGTGAAGCATCGGAATCTCAAACTGAACTCACAGGAGAGGTTCAAATCATAGAAAGTGAGAGTGTCAGTCCCCTTGTACTTAAGTCAGCATTGTGCCTTTTGTGTTCAATTGGGATGCAATTTCTGTGTTTCACCGTCAATAAGAAGATCCAAGGGGTACAGTAATCCTGAAGTGAAGCATCGGAATCTAAAACTGGACTCACAGGAGTGGTTCAAATCATAGAAAGTTAGAGTGTCAGTCCTCTTGTACTTTAGTTGGCATCGTGCCTTTTGTATTAAATTCGAATGCTATTTCTGTGTTTCATCGTCAATAAGAAGGTCCAAGGTATACTGTAAACCTGACGTGGAGCTTCGGAATCTAAAACTGGACCCACAGGAGAGGTTCAAATCATAGAAAGTTAGAGTGTCAGTCCTCTTGTACTTAAGTCGGCATTGTGCCTTTTGAATTTAATTCCGATGCGATTTCTGTGTTTCATTGTCTATATGAAGGTCCAAGGTATACAGTAAACCTCAAGTGAAGCATCGAAATCTAAAACTGGACTCACAGGAGAGGTTCAAATCATAAAAAGTTAGAGTGTCAGTCCTCTTGTACTTAAGTCGGCATTGTGCCTTTTGTATTTAATTCCGATGCATTTTCTGTGCTTCATCGTCAATAAGAATGTCCAAAGTATACAGTAATCCTGAAGTGAAGCATAGGAATCTAAAACTGGACTCACAGGATAGGTTCAAATCATAGTAAGTTAGAGTGTCCGTCCTCTTGTACTTAAGTCGGCATTGTGCCTTTTGAATTTATTTCCGATGCAATTTCTGTGTTTCATCGTCAATAGGAAGGTCCAAGGTATACAGTAAAACTGAAGTGAGGCATCGGAATCTAAAACTGGACTCACAGAAGAGTTTCAAATCATTAAAAGTTAGAGTGACAGACCTCTTGTACTTAAGTCGGCATTGTGCCTTTTGAATTTAATTCCGATGCATTTTCTGTGCTTCATCGTCAATAAGAAAGTCCAAAGTATACAGTAATCCTGAAGTGAAGCATAGGAATCTAAAACTGGACTCACACGAGAGGTTCAAATCAAAGTAAGTTAGAGTGTACGTCCTCTTGTACTTAAGTCGGCATTGTGCCTTTTGAATTTATTTCCGATGCAATTTCTGTGTTTCAGCGTTAATAGGAAGGTCCAAAGTATACAGTAAACCTGAAGTGAAGCATCGGAATCTAAAACAGGAGTCACAGGAGAGGTTCAAATCATAGAAAGTGAGAGTGTCAGTCCTCTTGTACTTCAGTCGGGATTGTGCCTTTTGTATTAGATTAGGATGCAATTTCTGTGTTTCATCGTCAATAAGAAGGTCCAAGTTATACAGTAAGCCTGAAGTGGAGCTTCGGAATCTATGACTGGACTCACAGGAGATGTTCAAATCATAGAATGTTAGAGTGTCAGTCCACTTGTACTTAAGTTGGCATTGTGGCTTTTGTATTAAATTCGGTTGCAATTTCTGTGTTTCATCGTCAATAAGAAGGTCCAAGGGATACACTAAACCTGAAGTGAAGCATCGAAATCTAAAACTGGACTCACAGGAGAGGTTCAAAGCATAGAAAGTTAGAGTGTCAGTCCTCTTGTACTTAAGTCGGCATTGTGCCTTTTGTATTTAATTCCGATGCATTTTCTGTGCTTCATCGTCAATAAGAAAGTCCAAAGTATACAGTAATTTTGAAGTGAAGCATAGGAATCTAAAACTGGACTCACAGGAGAGGTTCAATTCATAGTAAGTTAGAGTGTCCGTCCTTTTGTACTTAAGTCGGCATTGTATCTTTTGTATCAAATTCGGATGGAATTTCTGTGTTTCATCGCCAATAAGAAGGTCCATGCGATACAGTAAACCTGAGGTGAAGCATCAGAATCTAAAACTGGACTCAGAGGAGAGGTTCAAATCATAGAGAGTTAGAGTGTCAGTCCTCTTGTTCTTGATTCGGCATTGTGACTATTGTATTAAATTCGGATGCAATTTCTGTGTTTCATCGTCAATAAGAATGTCCAAGGGATACAGTGAACCTGAAGTGAAGCATCGGAATCTAAAACTGGACTCACAGGAGAGGTTCAAATCATAGGAAGTTGAAGTGTCAGTCCTCTTGTACTTAAGTCGGCATTGTGACTTTTGTATTAAATTCAGATGCAATTTCTGTGTTTCATTGTCAATAAGAAGGTCTAAGCGATACAGTAAACCTGAAGTGAAGCATCGGAATCTAAAACTGGACTCACAGGAAAGGTTCAAATCATAGAAAGTTATGTGTCAGTCCTCTAGTACTTAAGTCGGCATTGTGCCTTTTGTATTAAATTCGATTCAATTTCTGTGTTTCATCGTCAATTAGAAGGTCCAAGGGATACAGTAATTCTGAAGTGAAGCATCGGAATCTCAAACTGAACTCACAGGAGAGGTTCAAATCATAGAAAGTGAGAGTGTCAGTCCCCTTGTACTTAAGTCAGCATTGTGCCTTTTGTGTTCAATTGGGATGCAATTTCTGTGTTTCACCGTCAATAAGAAGATCCAAGGGGTACAGTAATCCTGAAGTGAAGCATCGGAATCTAAAACTGGACTCACAGGAGTGGTTCAAATCATAGAAAGTTAGAGTGTCAGTCCTCTTGTACTTTAGTTGGCATCGTGCCTTTTGTATTAAATTCGAATGCTATTTCTGTGTTTCATCGTCAATAAGAAGGTCCAAGGTATACTGTAAACCTGACGTGGAGCTTCGGAATCTAAAACTGGACCCACAGGAGAGGTTCAAATCATAGAAAGTTAGAGTGTCAGTCCTCTTGTACTTAAGTCGGCATTGTGCCTTTTGAATTTAATTCCGATGCGATTTCTGTGTTTCATTGTCTATATGAAGGTCCAAGGTATACAGTAAACCTCAAGTGAAGCATCGAAATCTAAAACTGGACTCACAGGAGAGGTTCAAATCATAAAAAGTTAGAGTGTCAGTCCTCTTGTACTTAAGTCGGCATTGTGCCTTTTGTATTTAATTCCGATGCATTTTCTGTGCTTCATCGTCAATAAGAATGTCCAAAGTATACAGTAATCCTGAAGTGAAGCATAGGAATCTAAAACTGGACTCACAGGATAGGTTCAAATCATAGTAAGTTAGAGTGTCCGTCCTCTTGTACTTAAGTCGGCATTGTGCCTTTTGAATTTATTTCCGATGCAATTTCTGTGTTTCATCGTCAATAGGAAGGTCCAAGGTATACAGTAAACCTGAAGTGAAGCATCGGAATCTAAAACAGGAGTCACAGGAGAGGTTCAAATCATAGAAAAATTGAGAGTGTCAGTCCTCTTGTACTTAAGTCGGCATTGTGCCTTTTGTATTAAATTAGGATGCAATTTCTGTGTTTCATCGTCAATAAGAAGGTACAAGTTATACAGTAAATCTGAAATGAAGCAACGGAATCTAAAACTGGTCTCACAGGAGAGGTTCAAATCTTAGAAAGTTAGAGTGTCAGTCCTCTTGTACTTAAGTCGGCATTGTGCCTTTTGTATTAAATTAGGATGCAATGTCTGTGTTTCATCGTCAATAAGAAGGTCCAAGTTATACAGTAAACCCGAAGTGAAGCATCGGAATCTAAAACAGGAGTCACAGGAGAGGTTCAAATCATAGAAAGTGAGAGTGTTAGTCCTCTTGTACTTAAGTCGGCATTGTGCCTTTTGTATTAAATTCGAATGCAATTTCTGTGTTTCATCGACAATAACCAGGTCCAAGGGATACAGTAAATCTGAAATGAAGCATCGCAATCTAAAACTGGTCTCACAGGAGATGTTCAAATCATAGAAAGTTAGAGGGTCAGTCTTCTTGTACTTAAGACGGCATTGTGCCTTTTGAATTTATTTCCGATGCAATTTCTGTGTTTCCTCGACAATAAGAAGGTCCAAGGGATACACTAAACCTGACGTGAAGCATCGGAATCTAAAACTGGACTCACGGGAGATGTTCAAATCATAGAAAGTTAGAGTGTCAGTCCTCTTGTACTTAAGTCGGCACTGTGCGTTTTGTATTAAATTCGGATTCAATCTCTGTGCTTCGTCGTCAACAACAAGGTCCAAGGGATACAGTAAACTAGAAGTGAAGTATCGGAATCTAAAACTGGACTCACAGGAGAGGTTCAAATCATAGAAAATTAGAGTCACTGTCCTCTTGTACTTAAGTCGGCATTGTGCCTTTTGAATTTAATTCCGATGCAATTTATGTGAATCATCGTCAATAAGAAGGTCCAAGGTATACAGTAAACCTGAAGTGTGGCATCGGAATCTGAAACTGGACTCACAGGAGAGGTTCAAATCTTAGGATGTTAGAGTGTCGGTCCTCTAGTACTTAAATCGGCATTGTACTTTTTGAATTTAATTCCGATGCAATTTCTGTGTTTCATCGTCAATAAGAAGGTCCAAGGTATACAGTAAAAATGAAGTAAAGCATCGGAATCCAAAACTGGACTCACAGGAGAGGTTCAAATCATAGAAAGTTAGAGTATCCCTCCTCTTGTACTTAAGTCGGCATTCTGTCTTTTGAATTTAATTCCGATGCAATTTCTGTGTTTCATCGTCTATATGAAGGTCTTAGGTATACAGTAAACCTGAAGTGAAGCATCGGAATCTAAAACTGGACTCACAGGAGAGGTTCAAATCATAGAAAGTTAAAGTGTCAGTCCTCTTGTATTTAAGTCGGCATTGTGACTTTTGTATTAAATTCAGATGCAATTTCTGTGTTTCATTGTCAATAAGAAGGTCTAAGGGATACAGTAAACCTGAAGTGAAGCATCGGAATCTAAAACTGGACTCACAGGAGAGGTTCAAATCATAGAAAGTTAAAGTGTCAGTCCTCTTGTACTTAAGTCGGCATTGTGACATTTGTATTAAATTCAGATGCAATTTCTGCGTTTTATTGTCAATAAGAAGGTCTAAGGGATACAGTAAACCTGAAGTGAAGCATCGGAATCTAAAACTGGACTCACAGGGGAGGTACAAATCATAGAAAGTTGGAGTGTCAGTCCTCTTGTACTTAAGTCGGCATTGTGGCTTTTGAATTTAATTCTGATGCAATTTCTGTGTTTCATCGTCTATACGAAGGTCCAAGGGATACAGTAAACCTGAAGTGAAGCATCGGCATCTAAAACTGGACGCACAGGAGAGGTTCAAATCATAGAAAGTTAGAGTATCCCTCCTCTTGTACTTAAGTCGGCATTGTGCCTTTTAAATTTATTTCCGATGCAATTTCTGTGTTTCATCGTCTATACGAAGGTCCAAGGGATACAGTAAACGAGAAGTGAAGCATCGGAATCTAAAACTGGACTCACAGGAGAGGTTCAAATCATAGAAAGTTAGAGTGTCAGTCCTCTTGTACTTAAGTCGGCATTGTGCTTTTTGAATTTAATTCCGATGCGATTTCTGTGTTTCATTGTCTATATGAAGGTCCAAGGTATACAGTAAACCTCAAGTGAAGCATCGAAATCTAAAACTGGACTCACAGGAGAGGTTCAAATCATAAAAAGTTAGAGTGTCAGTCCTCTTGTACTTAAGTCGGCATTGTGCCTTTTGTATTTAATTCCGATGCATTTTCTGTGTTTCATTGTCAATAAGAAGGTCTAAGGGATACAGTAAACCTGAAGTGAAGCATCGGAATCTAAAACTGGACTCACAGGAGAGGTTCAAATCATAGAAAGTTAAAGTGTCAGTCCTCTTGTACTTAAGTCGGCATTGTGACATTTGTATTAAATTCAGATGCAATTTCTGCGTTTTATTGTCAATAAGAAGGTCTAAGGGATACAGTAAACCTGAAGTGAAGCATCGGAATCTAAAACTGGACTCACAGGGGAGGTACAAATCATAGAAAGTTGGAGTGTCAGTCCTCTTGTACTTAAGTCGGCATTGTGGCTTTTGAATTTAATTCTGATGCAATTTCTGTGTTTCATCGTCAATAGGAAGGTCCAAGGTATACAGTAAACCTGAAGTGAAGCATCGGAATCTAAAACAGGAGTCACAGGAGAGGTTCAAATCATAGAAAAATTGAGAGTGTCTGTCCTCTTGTACTTAAGTCGGCATTGTGCCTTTTGTATTAAATTAGGATGCAATTTCTGTGTTTCGTCGTCAATAAGAAGGTACAAGTTATACAGTAAATCTGAAATGACGCATCGGAATCTAAAACTGGTCTCACAGGAGAGGTTCAAATCATAGAAAGTTAGAGTGTCAGTCCTCTTGTACTTAAGTCGGCATTGTGCCTTTTGAATTTATTTCCGAAGCAATTTCTGTGTTCCCTCGACAATAAGGAGGTCCAAGGGATACACTAAACCTGAAGTGAAGCATCGGAATCTAAAACTGGTCTCACAGGAGAGGTTGAAATCATAGAAAGTTAGAGTGTGAGTACTCTTGTACTTAAGTCGGCATTGTGCCTTTTGAATATAATTCCGATGCAATTTCTGTGTTTCATTGTCAATAAGAAGGTCCAAGGTATACAGTAAACCTGAATTGAAGCATCGGAATCTAAAACTGGACTCACAGGAGAGGTTCAAATCATAGAAAATTAGAGTGTCAGTCGTCTTGTACATAAGTCGGCATTGTGCATTTTGAATTTAATTCCGATGCAGTTTCTGTATTTCATCGTCAATTAGAAGGTCCAAGGTATACAGTAAAACTGAAGTGAGGCATCGGAATCTAAAACTGGACTCACAGAAGAGTTTCAAATCATTAAAAGTTAGAGTGACAGACCTCTTGTACTTAAGTCGGCATTGTGCCTTTTGAATTTAATTCCGATGCATTTTCTGTGCTTCATCGTCAATAAGAAAGTCCAAAGTATACAGTAATCCTGAAGTGAAGCATAGGAATCTAAAACTGGACTCACACGAGAGGTTCAAATCAAAGTAAGTTAGAGTGTACGTCCTCTTGTACTTAAGTCGGCATTGTGCCTTTTGAATTTATTTCCGATGCAATTTCTGTGTTTCAGCGTTAATAGGAAGGTCCAAAGTATACAGTAAACCTGAAGTGAAGCATCGGAATCGAAAACAGGAGTCACAGGAGAGGTTCAAATCATAGAAAGTGAGAGTGTCAGTCCTCTTGTACTTAAGTCGGCATTGTGCCTTTTATATTAAATTATGATGCAATTTCTGTGTTTCATCGTCAATAAGAAGGTCCAAGTTATACAGCAAACCTGAAGTGAAGCATCGGAATCTAAAACAGGAGTCACAGGAGAGGTTCAAATCATAGAAAGTGAGAGTGTCAGTCCTCTTGTACTTAAGTCGGCATTGTGCCTTTTGTATTAAATTCGAATGCAATTTCTGTGTTTCATCGACAATAACCAGGTCCAAGGGATACACTAAACCTGACGTGAAGCATCGGAATCTAAAACTGGACTCACAGGAGATGTTCAAATCATAGAAAGTTAGAGTGTCAGTCCCCTTGTACTTAAGTCGGCACTGTGCGTTTTGTATTAAATTCGGATTCAATCTCTGTGTTTCCTCGTCAATAACAAGGTCCAAGGGATACAGTTAACTAGAAGTGAAGTATCGGAAACCAAAGTGGACTCACAGGAGAGGTTCAAATCATAGAAAGTTAAAGTCACTGTCCTCTTGTCCTTAAGTCGGCATTGTGCCTTTTGAATTTAATTCCGATGCAACTTATGTGAATCATCGTCAATAAGAAGGTCCAAGGTATACAGTAAACCTGAAGTGTGGCATCGGAATCTAAAACTGGACTCACAGGAGAGGTTCAAATCATAGGATGTTAGAGTGTCGGTCCTCTAGTACTTAAATCGGCATTGTACTTTTTGAATTTAATTCCGATGCAATTTCTGTGTTTCATCGTCAATAAGAAGGTCCAAGGTATACAGTAAAAATGAAGTAAAGCATCGGAATCCAAAACTGGACTCACAGGAGAGGTTCAAATCATAGATAGTTAGAGTATCCCTCCTCTTGTACTTAAGTCGGCATTGTGTCTTTTGAATTTAATTCCGATGCAATTTCTGTGTTTCATCGTCTATATGAAGGTCCAAGGTATACAGTAAACCTGAAGTGAAGCATCGGAATCTAAAACTGGACTCACAGGAGAGGTTCAAATCATAGAAAGTTAGAGTATCAGTCCTCTTGTACTTAAGTCGGCATTGTGCCTTTTGAATTTAATTCCGATGCAATTTCTGTGTTTCATTGTCAATAAGAAGGTCCAAGGTATACAGTAAACCTCAAGTGAAGCATCGGAATCTAAAACTGGACTCACAGGGGAGGTTCAAATCATAGAAAGTTAGAGTGTCAGTCTTCTTGTACATAAGTCGGCGTTGTGCCTTTTGAATTTAATTCCGTTGCAGTTTCTGTGTTTCATCGTCAATTAGAAGGTCCAAGGTATTCAGAAAACCTGAAGTGAAGCATTGGAATCTAAAACTGGACTCACAGGAGAGGTTCAAATCATAGAAAGTGAGAGTGTCAGTCCTCTTGTACTTAGGTCGGGATTGTGCCTTTTGTATTAGATTAGGATGCAATTTCTGTGTTTCATCGTCAATAAGAAGGTCCAAGTTATACAGTAAGCCTGAAGTGGAGCTTTTGAATCTATGACTGGACTCACAGGAGATGTTCAAATCATAGAATGTTAGAGTGTCAGTCCACTTGTACTTAAGTTGGCATTGTGGCTTTTGTATTAAATTCGGTTGCAATTTCTGTGTTTCATCGTCAATAAGAAGGTCCAAGGGATACACTAAACCTGAAGTGAAGCATCGAAATCTATAACTGGACTCACAGGAGAGGTTCAAATCATAGAAAGTTAGAGTGTCAGTCCTCTTGTACTTAAGTCGGCATTGTGCCTTTTGTATTTAATTCCGATGCATTTTCTGTGCTTCATCGTCAATAAGAAAGTCCAAAGTATACAGTAATTTTGAAGTGAAGCATAGGAATCTAAAACTGGACTCACAGGAGAGGTTCAAATCATAGTAAGTTAGAGTGTCCGTCCTTTTGTACTTAAGTCGGCATTGTGCCTTTTGAATTTATTTCCGATGCAATTTCTGTGTTTCATCGTCAATAGGAAGGTCCAAAGTATACAGTAAACCTGAAGTGAAGCATCGGAATCTAAAACAGGAGTCACAGGAGAGGTTCAAATCATAGAAAGTTAGAGTGTCAGTCCTCTTGTACTTAAGTCGGCATTGCGTGTTTTGTATTAAATTCGGATGCAATTTCAGTGTTTCATCGCCAATAAGAAGGTCCATGCGATACAGTAAACCTGAGGTGAAGCATCAGAATCTAAAACTGGACTCAGAGGAGAGGTTCAAATCATAGAGAGTTAGAGTGTCAGTCCTCTTGTACTTGATTCGGCATTGTGACTATTGTATTAAATTCGGATGCAATTTCTGTGTTTCATCGTCAATAAGAATGTCCAAGGGATACAGTGAACCTGAAGTGAAGCATCGGAATCTAAAACTGGACTCACAGGAGAGGTTCAAATCATAGGAAGTTAAAGTGTCAGTCCTCTTGTACTTAAGTCGGCATTGTGACTTTTGTATTAAATTCAGATGCAATTTCTGTGTTTCATTGTCAATAAGAAGGTCTAAGCGATACAGTAAACCTGAAGTGAAGCATCGGAATCTAAAACTGGACTCACAGGAAAGGTTCAAATCATAGAAAGTTAAGTGTCAGTCCTCTAGTACTTAAGTCGGCATTGTGCCTTTTGTATTAAATTCGATTCAATTTCTGTGTTTCATCGTCAATTAGAAGGTCCAAGGGATACAGTAATTCTGAAGTGAAGCATCGGAATCCCAAACTGAACTCACAGGAGAGGTTCAAATCATAGAAAGTGAGAGTGTCAGTCCCCTTGTACTTAAGTCAGCATTGTGCCTTTTGTGTTCAATTGGGATGCAATTTCTGTGTTTCACCGTCAATAAGAAGATCCAAGGGGTACAGTAATCCTGAA
The DNA here is from genome assembly GCF_021461395.2 of Schistocerca americana. Taxonomy (NCBI): domain Eukaryota; kingdom Metazoa; phylum Arthropoda; class Insecta; order Orthoptera; family Acrididae; genus Schistocerca; species Schistocerca americana. Next base: position 58,629,094 of record NC_060122.1, read on the forward strand.
GTGAAGCATCGGAATCTAAAACTGGACTCACAGGAGTGGTTCAAATCATAGAAAGTTAGAGTGTCAGTCCTCTTGTACTTTAGTCGGCATCGTGCCTTTTGTATTAAATTCGAATGCTATTTCTGTGTTTCATCGTCAATAAGAAGGTCCAAGGTATACTGTAAACCTGAAGTGGAGCTTCGGAATCTATGACTGGACTCACAGGAGATGTTCAGTCACAGAAAGTTAGAGTGTCAGTCCACTTGTACTTAAGTCGGCATTGTGGATTTTGTATTAAATTGGGATGCAATTTCTGTGTTTCATCGTCAATAAGAAGGTCCAAGGTATACAGTAAACCTGAAGTGAAGGATCGGAATCTAAAACTGGACTCACAGAAGAGTTTCAAATCATTAAAAGTTAGAGTGACAGACCTCTTGTACTTAAGTCGGCATTGTGCCTTTTGAATTTAATTCCCATGCAAGTTCAGAGCTTCATCGTCAATAAGAAGGTAGAAGGGATACAGTAAATCTGAAATGAAGCATTGGAATCTAAAACTGGTCTCACAGGAAAGGTTCAAATCATAGAAAGTTAGAGTGTCAGTCCTCTTGTACTTAAGTCGGCATTGTGGCTTTTGAATTTAATTCCGATGCAATATCTGTGTTTCCTCGACAAGAAGAATTTCCAAGGGATACACTAAACCTGAAGTGAAGCTTCGGAATCTTAACTGGACTCACAGGAGAAGTTCAAATCATAGAAAGTTAGAGTGTCGGTCCTCTTGTACTTAAGTCGGCACTGTGCCTTTTGTATTAAATTCGGATGCAATCTCTGTGTTTCTTCGTCAATAACACGGTCCAAGGGATACAGTAAACCTGAAGTGAAGTATCGGAATCTAAAAATTGACTCACAGGAGAGGTTCAAATCATAGAAAGTTAGAGTGTCTGTCCTCTTGTACTTAAGTCGGCATTGTGCCTTTTGAATTTAATTCCGACGCAATTTCTGTGTTTCATCGTCAATAAGAAGGTCCAAGGTATATAGTAAACCTGAAGTGAAGCATCACAATCTAAAACTGGACTCACAGGAGAGGTTCAAATCATAGAAAGTGAGAGTGTCAGTCCTCTTGTACTTATGTCGGCATTGTACCTTTTGAATTTAATTTCGATACAATTTCTGTGTTTCATCGTCAATAAGAATGTCCAAGGTATACAGTAAACCTGAAGTAAAGCATCGGAATCTAAAACTGGACTCACAATAGAGTTTCAAATCATAGAACTTTGGAGTGTCAGTCGTCTTGTACTTAAGTCGGCATTGTGCCTTTTGTATTTAATTCCGACGCAATTTCTATGCTTCATCGTCAATAAGAAGGTCCAAAGTATGAAGTAAACCTGAAGTAAAGCATCGGAATCTAAAACTGGACTCACAGGAGAGGTTCAAATCATAGAAAGTTAGAGTGTCAGTCCTCTTGTACCTAAGTCAGCATTGTGCCTTTTGCATTAAATTCGGATGCAATTTCTGTGTTTCATCGTCAATAAGAATTCCAAGGTATACAGTAAACCTGAAGTGAAGCATCGGAATCTAAAAGTGGACGCACAAGAGAGGTTCAAATCAAAGAAAGTTGGAGTGTCAGTCCTCTTGAACTTAAGTCAGCATTGTGCCTTTAGAATTTAATTCCGATGCATTTTCTGTGCTTTATCGTCAATAAGAAGGTTTAAGGAATACAGTAATCCTGATGTGAAGCATCGGAATCTAAAACTGGACTCACAGGAGAGGTTCAAATCATAGAAAGTTAGAGTATCCCTCCTCTTGTACTTAAGTCGGCATTGTGCCTTTTGAATTTATTTCCGATGCAATTTCTGTGTTTCATCGTCTATACGAAGGTCCAAGGGATACAGTAAACCTGAAGTGAAGCATCGGAATCTAAAACTGGACTCACAGGAGCGGTTCAAATCATAGAAAGTTAGAGTGTCAGTCCTCTTGTACTTAAGTCGGCATTGTGCCTTTTGAATTTAATTCCGATGCGATTTCTGTGTTTCATAGTCTATAAGAAAGTCCAAGGTATACAGTAAACCTCAAGTGAAGCATCGAAATCTAAAACTGGACTCACAGGAGAGGTTCAAATCATAGAAAGTTAGAGTGTCAGTCCTCTTGTACTTAAGTCGGCATTGTGCCTTTTGTATTTAATTCTGATGCAATTTTTGTGTTTCATCGTCAATAAGACGGTGCAAGGAATACAGTAAACCTGAAGTGAAGCATCGGAATCTAAAACTGGACTCACAGGAGAGGTTCAAATCATAGAAAGTTAAAGTGTCAGTCCTCTTGTACTTACGTCGGCATTGTGACTTTTGAATTTAATTCCGTTGCAGTTTCTGTGTTTCATCGTCAATTAGAAGGTCCAAGGTATTCAGAAAACCTGAAGTGAAGCATTGGAATCTAAAACTGGACTCACAGGAGAGGTTCAAATCATAGAAAGTGAGAGTGTCAGTCCTCTTGTACTTAGGTCGGGATTGTGCCTTTTGTATTAGATTAGGATGCAATTTCTGTGTTTCATCGTCAATAAGAAGGTCCAAGTTATACAGTAAGCCTGAAGTGGAGCTTTTGAATCTATGACTGGACTCACAGGAGATGTTCAAATCATAGAATGTTAGAGTGTCAGTCCACTTGTACTTAAGTCGGCATTGTGCCTTTTGTATTTAATTCCGATGCTTTTTCTGTGCTTCATCGTCAATAAGAAAGTCCAAAGTATACAGTAATTTTGAAGTGAAGCATAGGAATCTAAAACTGGACTCACAGGAGAGGTTCAAATCATAGTAAGTTAGAGTGTCCGTCCTTTTGTACTTAAGTCGGCATTGTGCCTTTTGAATTTATTTCCGATGCAATTTCTGTGTTTCATCGTCAATAGGAAGGTCCAAAGTATACAGTAAACCTGAAGTGAAGCATCGGAATCTAAAACAGGAGTCACAGGAGAGGTTCAAATCATAGAAAGTTAGAGTGTCAGTCCTCTTGTACTTAAGTAAGCATTGCGTGTTTTGTATTAAATTCGGATGCAATTTCAGTGTTTCATCGCCAATAAGAACTTCCATGCGATACAGTAAACCTGAGGTGAAGCATCAGAATCTAAAACTGGACTCAGAGGAGAGGTTCAAATCATAGAGAGTTAGAGTGTCAGTCCTCTTGTACTTGATTCGGCATTGTGACTATTGTATTAAATTCGGATGCAATTTCTGTGTTTCATCGTCAATAAGAATGTCCAAGGGATACAGTGAACCTGAAGTGAAGCATCGGAATCTAAAACTGGACTCACAGGAGAGGTTCAAATCATAGGAAGTTAAAGTGTCAGTCCTCTTGTACTTAAGTCGGCATTGTGACTTTTGTATTAAATTCAGATGCAATTTCTGTGTTTCATTGTCAATAAGAAGGTCTAAGCGATACAGTAAACCTGAAGTGAAGCATCGGAATCTAAAACTGGACTCACAGGAAAGGTTCAAATCATAGAAAGTTAAGTGTCAGTCCTCTAGTACTTAAGTCGGCATTGTGCCTTTTGTATTAAATTCGATTCAATTTCTGTGTTTCATCGTCAATTAGAAGGTCCAAGGGATACAGTAATTCTGAAGTGAAGCATCGGAATCTCAAACTGAACTCACAGGAGAGGTTCAAATCATAGAAAGTGAGAGTGTCAGTCCCCTTGTACTTAAGTCAGCATTGTGCCTTTTGTGTTCAATTGGGATGCAATTTCTGTGTTTCACCGTCAATAAGAAGATCCAAGGGGTACAGTAATCCTGAAGTGAAGCATCGGAATCTAAAACTGGACTCACAGGAGTGGTTCAAATCACAGAAAGTTAGAGTGTCAGTCCTCTTGTACTTTAGTCGGCATCGTGCCTTTTGTATTAAATTCGAATGCTATTTCTGTGTTTCATCGTCAATAAGAAGGTCCAAGGTATACTGTAAACCTGAAGTGGAGCTTCGGAATCTATGACTGGACTCACAGGAGATGTTCAGTCACAGAAAGTTAGAGTGTCAGTCCACTTGTACTTAAGTCGGCATTGTGGATTTTGTATTAAATTCGGATGCAATTTCTGTGTTTCATCGTCAATAAGAAGGTCCAAGGTATACAGTAAACCTGAAGTGAAGGATCGGAATCTAAAACTGGACTCACAGAAGAGTTTCAAATCATTAAAAGTTAGAGTGACAGACCTCTTGTACTTAAGTCGGCATTGTGCCTTTTGAATTTAATTCCCATCCAAGTTCAGAGCTTCATCGTCAATAAGAAGGTAGAAGGGATACAGTAAATCTGAAATGAAGCATTGGAATCTAAAACTGGTCTCACAGGAAAGGTTCAAATCATAGAAAGTTAGAGTGTCAGTCCTCTTGTACTTAAGTCGGCATTGTGGCTTTTGAATTTAATTCCGATGCAATATCTGTGTTTCCTCGACAAGAAGAATTTCCAAGGGATACACTAAACCTGAAGTGAAGCTTCGGAATCTTAACTGGACTCACAGGAGAAGTTCAAAACATAGAAAGTTAGAGTGTCGGTCCTCTTGTACTTAAGTCGGCACTGTGCCTTTTGTATTAAATTCGGATGCAATCTCTGTGTTTCTTCGTCAATAACACGGTCCAAGGGATACAGTAAACCTGAAGTGAAGTATCGGAATCTAAAAATTGACTCACAGGAGAGGTTCAAATCATAGAAAGTTAGAGTGTCTGTCCTCTTGTACTTAAGTCGGCATTGTGCCTTTTGAATTTAATTCCGACGCAATTTCTGTGTTTCATCGTCAATAAGAAGGTCCAAGGTATATAGTAAACCTGAAGTGAAGCATCACAATCTAAAACTGGACTCACAGGAGAGGTTCAAATCATAGAAAGTGAGAGTGTCAGTCCTCTTGTACTTATGTCGGCATTGTACCTTTTGAATTTAATTTCGATATAATTTCTGTGTTTCATCGTCAATAAGAATGTCCAAGGTATACAGTAAACCTGAAGTAAAGCATCGGAATCTAAAACTGGACTCACAATAGAGTTTCAAATCATAGAACTTTGGAGTGTCAGTCGTCTTGTACTTAAGTCGGCATTGTGCCTTTTGTATTTAATTCCGACGCAATTTCTATGCTTCATCGTCAATAAGAAGGTCCAAAGTATGAAGTAAACCTGAAGTAAAGCATCGGAATCTAAAACTGGACTCACAGGAGAGGTTCAAATCATAGAAAGTTAGAGTGTCAGTCCTCTTGTACCTAGGGCAGCATTGTGCCTTTTGCATTAAATTCGGATGCAATTTCTGTGTTTCATCGTCAATAAGAATTCCAAGGTATACAGTAAACCTGAAGTGAAGCATCGGAATCTAAAACTGGACGCACAAGAGAGGTTCAAATCAAAGAAAGTTGGAGTGTCAGTCCTCTTGAACTTAAGTCAGCATTGTGCCTTTAGAATTTAATTCCGATGCATTTTCTGTGCTTTATCGTCAATAAGAAGGTTTAAGGAATACAGTAATCCTGATGTGAAGCATCGGAATCTAAAACTGGACTCACAGGAGAGGTTCAAATCATAGAAAGTTAGAGTATCCCTCCTCTTGTACATAAGTCGGCATTGTGCCTTTTGAATTTATTTCCGATGCAATTTCTGTGTTTCATCGTCTATACGAAGGTCCAAGGGATACAGTAAACCTGAAGTGAAGCATCGGAATCTAAAACTGGACTCACAGGAGCGGTTCAAATCATAGAAAGTTAGAGTGTCAGTCCTCTTGTACTTAAGTAGGCATTGTGCCTTTTGAATTTAATTCCGATGCGATTTCTGTGTTTCATAGTCTATAAGAAAGTCCAAGGTATACAGTAAACCTCAAGTGAAGCATCGAAATCTAAAACTGGACTCACAGGAGAGGTTCAAATCATAGAAAGTTAGAGTGTCAGTCCTCTTGTACTTAAGTCGGCATTGTGCCTTTTGTATTTAATTCTGATGCAATTTTTGTGTTTCATCGTCAATAAGACGGTGCAAGGTATACAGTAAACCTGAAGTGAAGCATCGGAATCTAAAACTGGACTCACAGGAGAGGTTCAAATCATAGAAAGTTAAAGTGTCAGTCCTCTTGTACTTACGTCGGCATTGTGACTTTTGTATTAAATTCAGATGCAATTTCTGTGTTTTATTGTCAATAAGAAGGTCTAAGGGATACAGTAAACCAGAAGTGAAGCATCGGAATCTAAAACTGGACTCACAGGGGAGGTACAAATCATAGAAAGTTGGAGTGTCAGTCCTTTTGTACTTAAGTCGGCATTGTGGCTTTTGAATTTAATTCTGATGCAATTTCTGTGTTTCATCGTCTATACGAAGGTCCAAGGGATACAGTAAACCTGAAGTGAAGCATCGGAATCTAAAACTGGACGCACAGGAGAGGTTGAAATCATAGAAAGTTAGAGTGTGAGTCCTCTTGTACTTAAGTCGGCATTGTGCCTTTTGAATATAATTCCGATGCAGTTTCTGTGTTTCATTGTCAATAAGAAGGTCCAAGGTATACAGTAAACTCTGAATTGAAGCATCGGAATCTAAAACTGGACTCACAGGAGAGGTTCAAATTATAGAAAATTAGAGTGTCAGTCGTCTTGTACATAAGTCGGCATTGTGCTTTTTGAATTTAATTCCGATGCAGGTTCTTTGTTTCATCGTCAATTAGAAGGTCCAAGGTATACGGTAAAACTGAAGTGAGGCATCGGAATCTAAAACTGGACTCACAGAAGAGTTTCAAATCATTAAAAGTTAGAGTGTCAGACCTCTTGTACTTAAGTCGGCATTGTGCCTTTTGAATTTAATTCCGATGCATTTTCTGTGCTTCATCGTCAATAAGAAAGTCCAAAGTATACAGTAATCCTGAAGTGAAGCATAGGAATCTAAAACTGGACTCACACGAGAGGTTCAAATCAAAGTAAGTTAGAGTGTACGTCCTCTTGTACTTAAGTCGGCATTGTGTCTTTTGAATTAATTTCCGATGCAATTTCTGTGTTTCAGCGTTAATAGGAAGGTCCAAAGTATACAGTAAACCTGAAGTGAAGCATCGGAATCTAAAACTGGAGTCACAGGAGAGGTTCAAATCATAGAAAGTGAGAGTGTCAGTCCTCTTGTACTTAAGTCGGCATTGTGCCTTTTAAATTTATTTCCGATGCAATTTCTGTGTTTCATCGTCTATACGAAGGTCCCAGGGATACAGTAAACGAGAAGTGAAGCATCGGAATCTAAAACTGGACTCACAGGAGAGGTTCAAATCATAGAAAGTTAGAGTGTCAGTCCTCTTGTACTTAAGTCGGCATTGTGCCTTTTGAATGTAATTCCGATGCGATTTCTGTGTTTCATTGTCTATATGAAGGTCCAAGGTATACAGTAAACCTAAAGTGAAGCATCGAAATCTAAAACTGGACTCACAGGAGAGGTTCAAATCATAAAAAGTTAGAGTGTCAGTCCTCTTGTACTTAAGTCGGCATTGTGCCTTTTGTATTTAATTCCGATGCATTTTCTGTGCTTCATCGTCAATAAGAATGTCCAAAGTATACTGTAATCCTGAAGTGAAGCATAGGAATCTAAAACTGGACTCACAGGAGGGGTTCAAATCATAGTAAGTTAGAGTGTCCGTCCTCTTGTACTTAAGTCGGCATTGTGCCTTTTGAATTTATTTCCGATGCAATTTCTGTGTTTCATCGTCAATAGGAAGGTCCAAGGTATCAGTAAACCTGAAGTGAAGCATCGGAATCTAAAACAGGAGTCACAGGAGAGGTTCAAATCATAGAAAGTTAGAGTGTCAGTCCTCTTGTACTTAAGTCGGCATTGTGCCTTTTGTATTAAATTAGGATGCAATTTCTGTGTTTCATCGTCAATAAGAAGGTACAAGTTATACAGTAAATCTGAAATGAAGCATCGGAATCTAAAACTGGTCTCACAGGAGAGGTTCAAATCATAGAAAGTTAGAGTGTCAGTCCTCTTGTACTTAAGTCGGCATTGTGCCTTTTGAATTTATTTCCGATGCAATTTCTGTGTTTCCTCGACAATAAGGAGGTCCAAGGGATACACTAAACCTGAAGTGAAGCATCGGAATCTAAAACTGGTCTCACAGGAGAGGTTCAAATCATAGAAAGTTAGAGAGTCAGTCCTCTTGTACTTAAGCCGGCATTGTGCCTTTTGAATTTAATTCCGATGCATTTTCTGTGCTTCATCGTCAATAAGAAAGTCCAAAGTATACAGTAATCCTGAAGTGAAGCATAGGAATCTAAAACTGGACTCACACGAGAGGTTCAAATCAAAGTAAGTTAGAGTGTACGTCCTCTTGTACTTAAGTCGGCATTGTGCCTTTTGAATTTATTTCCGATGCAATTTCTGTGTTTCAGCGTTAATAGGAAGGTCCAAAGTATACAGTAAACCTGAAGTGAAGCATCGGAATCTAAAACAGGAGTCACAGGAGAGGTTCAAATCATAGAAAGTGAGAGTGTCAGTCCTCTTGTACTTAAGTCGGCATTGTGCCTTTTGTATTAAATTAGGATGCAATTTCTGTGTTTCATCGTCAATAAGAAGGTCCAAGTTATACAGTAAACCTGAAGTGAAGCATCGGAATCTAAAACAGGAGTAACAGGAGAGGTTCAAATCATAGAAAGTGAGAGTGTCAGTCCTCTTGTACTTAAGTCGGCATTGTGCCTTTTGCATGAAATTCGAATGCAATTTCTGTGTTTCATCGACAATAACCAGGTCCAAGGATACAGTAAATCTGAAATGAAGCATCGGAATCTAAAACTGGTCTCACAGGAGATGTTCAAATCATAGAAAGTTAGAGGGTCAGTCTTCTTGTACTTAAGACGGCATTGGGCCTTTTGAATTTATTTCCGATGCAATTTCTGTGTTTCCTCGACAATAAGAAGGTCCAAGGGATACACTAAACCTGACGTGAAGCATCGGAATCTAAAACTGGACTCACAGGAGATGTTCAAATCATAGAAAGTTAGAGTGTCAGTCCCCTTGTACTTAAGTCGGCACTGTGCGTTTTGTATTAAATTCGGATTCAATGTCTGTGTTTCCTCGTCAATAACAAGGTCCAAGGGATACAGTTAACTAGAAGTGAAGTATCGGAATCCAAACTGGACTCACAGGAGAGGTTCAAATCATAGAAAGTTAGAGTCACTGTCCTCTTGTACTTAAGTCGGCATTGTGCCTTTTGAATTTAATTCCGATGCAATTTATGTGAATCATCGTCAATAAGAAGGTCCAAGGTATACAGTAAACCTGAAGTGTGGCATCGGAATCTAAAACTGGACTCACAGGAGAGGTTCAAATCATAGGATGTTAGAGTGTCGGTCCTCTTGTACTTAAATCGGCATTGTACTTTTTGAATTTAATTCCGATGCAATTTCTGTGTTTCATCGTCAATAAGAAGGTCCAAGGTATACAGTAAAAATGAAGTAAAGCATCGGAATCCAAAACTGGACTTACAGGAGAGGTATCCCTCCTCTTGTACTTAAGTCGGCATTGTATCTTTTGAATTTAATTCCGATGCAATTTCTGTGTTTCATCGTCTATATGAAGGTCCAAGGTATACAGTAAACCTGAAGTGAAGCATCGGAATCTAAAACTGGACTCACAGGAGAGGTTCAAATCATAGAAAGTTAGAGTATCAGTCCTCTTGTACTTAAGTCGGCATTGTGCCTTTTGAATTTAATTCCGATGCAATTTCTGTGCTTCATCGTCAATAAGAAAGTCCAAAGTATACAGTAATCCTGAAGTGAAGCATAGGAATCTAAAACTGGACTCACACGAGAGGTTCAAATCAAAGTAAGTTAGAGTGTACGTCCTCTTGTACTTAAGTCGGCATTGTGCCTTTTGAATTAATTTCCGATGCAATTTCTGTGTTTCAGCGTTAATAGGAAGGTCCAAAGTATACAGTAAACCTGAAGTGAAGCATCGGAATCTAAAACTGGAGTCACAGGAGAGGTTCAAATCATAGAAAGTGAGAGTGTCAGTCCTCTTGTACTTAAGTCGGCATTGTGCCTTTTAAATTTATTTCCGATGCAATTTCTGTGTTTCATCGTCTATACGAAGGTCCAAGGGATACAGTAAACGAGAAGTGAAGCATCGGAATCTAAAACTGGACTCACAGGAGAGGTTCAAATCATAGAAAGTTAGAGTGTCAGTCCTCTTGTACTTAAGTCGGCATTGTGCCTTTTGAATTTAATTCCGATGCGATTTCTGTGTTTCATTGTCTATATGAAGGTCCAAGGTATACAGTAAACCTAAAGTGAAGCATCGAAATCTAAAACTGGACTCACAGGAGAGGTTCAAATCATAAAAAGTTAGAGTGTCAGTCCTCTTGTACTTAAGTCGGCATTGTGCCTTTTGTATTTAATTCCGATGCATTTTCTGTGCTTCATCGTCAATAAGAATGTCCAAAGTATACTGTAATCCTGAAGTGAAGCATAGGAATCTAAAACTGGACTCACAGGAGGGGTTCAAATCATAGTAAGTTAGAGTGTCCGTCCTCTTGTACTTAAGTCGGCATTGTGCCTTTCGAATTTATTTCCGATGCAATTTCTGTGTTTCATCGTCAATAGGAAGGTCCAAGGTATCAGCAAACCTGAAGTGAAGCATCGGAATCTAAAACAGGAGTCACAGGAGAGGTTCAAATCATAGAAAAATTGAGAGTGTCAGTCCTCTTGTACTTAAGTCGGCATTGTGCCTTTTGTATTAAATTAGGATGCAATTTCTGTGTTTCATCGTCAATAAGAAGGTACAAGTTATACAGTAAATCTGAAATGAAGCATCGGAATCTAAAACTGGTCTCACAGGAGAGGTTCAAATCATAGAAAGTTAGAGTGTCAGTCCTCTTGTACTTAAGTCGGCATTGTGCCTTTTGAATTTATTTCCGATGCAATTTCTGTGTTTCCTCGACAATAAGGAGGTCCAAGGGATACACTAAACCTGAAGTGAAGCATCGGAATCTAAAACTGGTCTCACAGGAGAGGTTCAAATCATAGAAAGTTAGAGTGTCAGTCCTCTTGTACTTAAGCCGGCATTGTGCCTTTTGAATTTAATTCCGATGCATTTTCTGTGCTTCATCGTCAATAAGAAAGTCCAAAGTATACAGTAATCCTGAAGTGAAGCATAGGAATCTAAAACTGGACTCACACGAGAGGTTCAAATCAAAGTAAGTTAGAGTGTACGTCCTCTTGTACTTAAGTCGGCATTGTGCCTTTTGAATTTATTTCCGATGCAATTTCTGTGTTTCAGCGTTAATAGGAAGGTCCAAAGTATACAGTAAACCTGAAGTGAAGCATCGGAATCTAAAACAGGAGTCACAGGAGAGGTTCAAATCATAGAAAGTGAGAGTGTCAGTCCTCTTGTACTTAAGTCGGCATTGTGCCTTTTGTATTAAATTAGGATGCAATTTCTGTGTTTCATCGTCAATAAGAAGGTCCAAGTTATACAGTAAACCTGAAGTGAAGCATCGGAATCTAAAACAGGAGTAACAGGAGAGGTTCAAATCATAGAAAGTGAGAGTGTCAGTCCTCTTGTACTTAAGTCGGCATTGTGCCTTTTGCATGAAATTCGAATGCAATTTCTGTGTTTCATCGACAATAACCAGGTCCAAGGATACAGTAAATCTGAAATGAAGCATCGGAATCTAAAACTGGTCTCACAGGAGATGTTCAAATCATAGAAAGTTAGAGGGTCAGTCTTCTTGTACTTAAGACGGCATTGGGCCTTTTGAATTTATTTCCGATGCAATTTCTGTGTTTCCTCGACAATAAGAAGGTCCAAGGGATACACTAAACCTGACGTGAAGCATCGGAATCTAAAACTGGACTCACAGGAGATGTTCAAATCATAGAAACTTAGAGTGTCAGTCCCCTTGTACTTAAGTCGGCACTGTGCGTTTTGTATTAAATTCGGATTCAATGTCTGTGTTTCCTCGTCAATAACAAGGTCCAAGGGATACAGTTAACTAGAAGTGAAGTATCGGAATCCAAACTGGACTCACAGGAGAGGTTCAAATCATAGAAAGTTAGAGTCACTGTCCTCTTGTACTTAAGTCGGCATTGTGCCTTTTGAATTTAATTCCGATGCAATTTATGTGAATCATCGTCAATAAGAAGGTCCAAGGTATACAGTAAACCTGAAGTGTGGCATCGGAATCTAAAACTGGACTCACAGGAGAGGTTCAAATCATAGGATGTTAGAGTGTCGGTCCTCTTGTACTTAAATCGGCATTGTACTTTTTGAATTTAATTCCGATGCAATTTCTGTGTTTCATCGTCAATAAGAAGGTCCAAGGTATACAGTAAAAATGAAGTAAAGCATCGGAATCCAAAACTGGACTTACAGGAGAGGTATCCCTCCTCTTGTACTTAAGTCGGCATTGTATCTTTTGAATTTAATTCCGATGCAATTTCTGTGTTTCATCGTCTATATGAAGGTCCAAGGTATACAGTAAACCTGAAGTGAAGCATCGGAATCTAAAACTGGACTCACAGGAGAGGTTCAAATCATAGAAAGTTAGAGTATCAGTCCTCTTGTACTTAAGTCGGCATTGTGCCTTTTGAATTTAATTCCGATGCAATTTCTGTGTTTCATTGTCAATAAGAAGGTCCAAGGTATACAGTAAACCTGAAGTAAAGCATCGAAATCTAAAACTGGACTCACAGGAGAGGTTCAAATCACAGAAAGTTAGAGTGTCAGTCTTCTTGTACATAAGTCGGCATTGTGCCTTTTGAATTTAATTCCGTTGCAGTTTTTGTGTTTCATCGTCAATTAGAAGGTCCAAGGTATTCAGAAAACCTGAAGTGAAGCATTGGAATCTAAAACTGGACTCACAGGAGAGGTTCAAATCATAGAAAGTGAGAGTGTCAGTCCTCTTGTACTTAAGTCGGGATTGTGCCTTTTGTATTAGATTAGGTTGCAATTTCTGTGTTTCATCGTCAATAAGAAGGTCCAAGTTATACAGTAAGCCTGAAGTGGAGCTTCGGAATCTATGACTGGACTCACAGGAGATGTTCAAATCATAGAATGTGAGAGTGTCAGTCCACTTGTACTTAAGTTGGCATTGTGGCTTTTGTATTAAATTCGGATGCAATTTCTGTGTTTCATCGTCAATAAGAATGTCCAAGGGATACAGTGAACCTGAAGTGAAGCATCGGAATCTAAAACTGGACTCACAGGAGAGGTTCAAATCATAAAAAGTTAAAGTGTCATTCCTCTTGTACTTAAGTCGGCATTGTGACTTTTGTATTAAATTCAGATGCAATTTCTGTTTTTCATTGTCAATAAGAAGGTCTAAGCGATACAGTAAACCTGAAGTGAAGCATCGGAATCTAAAACTGGACTCACAGGAAAGGTTCAAATCATAGAAAGTTAAGTGTCAGTCCTCTAGTACTTAAGTCGGCATTGTGCCTTTTGTATTAAATTCGATTCAATTTCTGTGTTTCATCGTCAATTAGAAGGTCCAAGGGATACAGTAATTCTGAAGTGAAGCATCGGAATCCAAAACTGAACTCACAGGAGAGGTTCAATTCATAGAAAGTGAGAGTGTCAGTCCCCTTGTACTTAAGTCAGCATTGTGCCTTTTGTGTTCAATTGGGATGCAATTTCTGTGTTTCACCGTCAATAAGAAGATCCAAGGGGTACAGTAATCCTGAAGTGAAGCATCGGAATCCAAAACTGGACTCACAGGAGTGGTTCAAATCATAGAAAGTTAGAGTGTCAGTCCTCTTGTACTTTAGTCGGCATCGTGCCTTTTGTATTAAATTCGAAAGCTATTTCTGTGTTTCATCGTCAATAAGAAGGTCCAAGGTATACTGTAAACCTGAAGTGGAGCTTCGGAATCTATGACTGGACTCACAGGAGATGTTCAGTCACAGAAAGTTAGAGTTTCAGTCCACTTGTACTTAAGTCGGCATTGTGGCTTTTGTATTAAATTCGGATGCAATTTCTGTGTTTCATCGTCAATAAGAAGGTCCAAGGTATACAGTAAACCTGAAGTGAAGGATCAGAATCTAAAACTGGACTCACAGAAGAGTTTCAAATCATTAAAAGTTAGAGTGACAGACCTCTTGTACTTAAGTCGGCATTGTGCCTTTTGAATTTAATTCCCATGCAAGTTCAGAGCTTCATCGTCAATAAGAAGGTAGATGGGATACAGTAAATCTGAAATGAAGAATCGGAATCTAAAACTGGTCTCACAGGAAAGGTTCAAATCATAGAAAGTTAGAGTGTCAGTCCTCTTGTACTTAAGTCGGCATTGTGGCTTTTGAATTTAATTCCGATGCAATATCTGTGTTTCCTCGACAAGAAGAAGGTCCAAGGGATACACTAAACCTGAAGTGAAGCATCGGAATCTAAACTGGACTCACAGGAGAAGTTCAAATCATAGAAAGTTAGAGTGTCGGTCCTCTTGTACTTAAGTCGGCACTGTGCCTTTTGTATTAAATTCGGATGCAATCTCTGTGTTTCTTCGTCAATAACACGGTCCAAGGAATACAGTAAACCTGAAGTGAAGTATCGGAATCTAAAAATTGACTCACAGGAGAGGTTCAAATCATAGAAAGTTAGAGTGTCTGTCCTCTTGTACTTAAGTCGGCATTGTGCCTTTTGAATTTAATTCCGATGCAATTTCTGTGTTTCATCGTCAATAAGAAGGTCCAAGGTATATAGTAAACCTGAAGTGAAGCATCACAATCTAAAACTGGACTCACAGGAGAGGTTCAAATCATAGAATGTTAGAGTCTCGGTCCTCTTGTACTTATGTCGGCATTGTACCTTTTGAATTTAATTTCGATGCAATTTCTGTGTTTCATCGTCAATAAGAAGGTCCAAGGTATACAGTAAACCTGAAGTAAAGCATCGGAATCTAAAACTGGACTCACAATAGAGTTTCAAATCATAGAACGTTGGAGTGTCAGTCGTCTTGTACTTAAGTCGGCATTGTGCCTTTTGTATTTAATTCCGACGCAATTTCTATGCTTCATCGTCAATAAGAAGGTCCAAAGTATGCAGTAAACCTGAAGTAAAGCATCGGAATCTAAAACTGGACTCACAGGAGAGGTTCAAATCATAGAAAGTTAGAGTGTCAGTCCTCTTGTACCTAAGTCAGCATTGTGCCTTTTGCATTAAATTCGGATGCAATTTCTGTGTTTCATCGTCAATAAGAATTCCAAGGTATACAGTAAACCTGAAGTGAAGCATCGGAATCTAAAACTGGACGCACAAGAGAGGTTCAAATCAAAGAAAGTTGGAGTGTCAGTCCTCTTGAACTTAAGTCAGCATTGTGCCTTTAGAATTTAATTCCGATGCATTTTCTGTGCTTTATCGTCAATAAGAAGGTTTAAGGAATACAGTAAACCTGATGTGAAGCATCGGAATCTAAAACTGGACTCACAGGAGAGGTTCAAATCATAGAAAGTTAGAGTATCCCTCCTCTTGTACTTAAGTCGGCATTGTGCCTTTTGAATTTATTTCCGATGCAATTTCTGTGTTTCATCGTCTATACGAAGGTCCAAGGGATACAGTAAACCTGAAGTGAAGCATCGGAATCTAAAACTGGACTCACAGGAGCGGTTCAAATCATAGAAAGTTAGAGTGTCAGTCCTCTTGTACTTAAGTCGGCATTGTGCCTTTTGAATTTAATTCCGGTGCGATTTCTGTGTTTCATTGTCTATAAGAAAGTCCAAGGTATACAGTAAACCTCAAGTGAAGCATCGAAATCTAAAACTGGACTCACAGGAGAGGTTCAAATCATAGAAAGTGAGAGTGTCAGTACTCTTGTACTTAAGTCGGCATTGTGCCTTTTGTATTATATTAGGATGCAATTTCTGTGTTTCATCGTCAATAAGGAGGTACAAGTTATACAGTAAATCTGAAATGAAGCATCGGAATCTAAAACTGGTCTCACAGGAGAGGTTCAAATCATAGAAAGTTAGAGTGTCAGTCCTCTTGTACTTAAGTCGGCATTGTGCCTTTTGAATTTATTTCCGATGCAATTTCTGTGTTTCCTCGACAATAAGAAGGTCCAAGGCATACATTAAACCTGAATTGAAGCATCGGAATCTAAAACTGGAATCACAGGAGATTTTCAAATCATAGAAAATTAGAGGCTCAGTCGTCTTGTACATAAGTCGGCATTGTGCTTTTTGAATTTAATTCCGATGCAGTTTCTGTGTTTCATCGTCAATTAGAAGGTCCAAGGTATACAGTAAAACTGAAGTGAGGCATCGGAATCTAAAACTGGACTCACAGAAGAGTTTCAAATCATTAAAAGTTAGAGTGACAGACCTCTTGTACTTAAGTCGGCATTGTGCCTTTTGAATTTAATTCCCATGCAAGTTCAGTGCTTCATCGTCAATAAGTAGGTAGAATGGATACAGTAAATCTGAAATGAAGCATCGCAATCTAAAACTGGTCTCACAGGAGATGTTCAAATCATAGAAAGTTAGAGGGTCGGTCTTCTTGTACTTAAGACGGCATTGTGCCTTTTAATTTATTTCCGATGCAATTTCTGTGTTTCCTCGACAATAAGAAGGTCCAAGGGATACACTAAACCTGACGTGAAGCATCGGAATCTAAAACTGGACTCACAGGAGCTGTTCAAATCATAGAAAGATAGAGTGTCAGTCCTCTTGTACTTAAGTCGGCACTGTGCGTTTTGTATTAAATTCGGATTCAATCTCTGTGTTTCCTCGTCAATAACAAGGTCCAAGGGATACAGTAAACTAGAAGTGAAGTATCGGAATCTAAAACTGGACTCACAGGAGGGTTTCAAATCATAGAAAGTTGGAGTCACTGTCCTTTTGTACTTAAGTCGGCATTGTGCCTTTTGAATTTAATTCCGATGCAATTTATGTGAATCACCGTCAATAAGAAGGTCCAAGGTATACAGTAAACCTGAAGTGTGGCATCGGAATCTAAAACTGGACTCACAGGAGAGGTTCAAATCATAGGATGTTAGAGTGTCGGTCCTGTAGTACTTAAATCGGCATTGTGTCTTTTGAATTTAATTCCGATGCAATCTCTGTGTTTCATCGTCTATATCAAGGTCCAAGGTATACAGTAAACCTGAAGTGAAGCATCGGAATCTAAAACTGGACTCACAGGAGAGGTTCAAATCATAGAAAGTTAGAGTGTCAGTCCTCTTGTACTTAAGTCGGCATTGTGCCTTTTGAATTTAATTCCGATGCAATTTCTGTGTTTCATTGTCAATAAGAAGGTCCAAGGTATACAGTAAACCTGAAGTGAAGCATTGGAATCTAAAACTGGACTCACAGGAGAGGTTCAAATCATAGAAAGTGAGAGTGTCAGTCCTCTTGTACTTAAGTCGGGATTGTGCCTTTTGTATTAAATTACGATGCAATTTCTGTGTTTCACCGTCAATAAGAAGGTCCAAGTTATACAGTAAACCTGAAGTGAAGCATCGGAATCTAAAACAGCAGTCACAGGAGAGGTTCAAATCATAGAAAGTGGGAGTGTCAGTCCTCTTGTACTTAAGTCGGCATTGTGCATTTTGTATTAAATTCGAATGCAATTTCTGTGTTTCATCGACAACAACAAGGTCCAAGGGATACAGTAAATCTGAAATGAAGCATCGGAATCTAAAACTGGTCTCACAGGAGAGGTTCAAATCATAGAAAGTTAGTGTCAGTCCTCTTGTACTTAAGCCGGCATTGTGCTTTTTGAATTTATTTCCGATGCAATTTCTGTGTTTCCTCGACAATAAGAAGGTCCAAGGGATACACTAAACCTGAAGTGAAGCATCGGAATCTAAAACTGGTCTCACAGGAGAGGTTCAAATCATAGAAAGTTAGAGTGTGAGTCCTCTTGTACTTAAGTCGGCATTGTGCCTTTTGAATATAATTCCGATGCAATTTCTGTGTTCCATTGTCAATAAGAAGTTCCAAGGTATACAGTAAACCTGAATTGAAGCATCGCAATCTAAAACTGGAATCACAGGAGATTTTCAAATCATAGAAAATTAGAGGCTCAGTCGTCTTGTACATAAGTCGGCATTGTGCTTTTTGAATTTAATTCCGATGCAGTTTCTGTGTTTCATCGTCAATTAGAAGGTCCAAGGTATACAGTAAAACTGAAGTGAGGCATCGGAATCTAAAACTGGACTCACAGAAGAGTTTCAAATCATTAAAAGTTAGAGTGACAGACCTCTTGTACTTAAGTCGGCATTGTGCCTTTTGAATTTAATTCCCATGCAAGTTCAGTGCTTCATCGTCAATAAGTAGGTAGAATGGATACAGTAAATCTGAAATGAAGCATCGCAATCTAAAACTGGTCTCACAGGAGATGTTCAGATCATAGAAAGTTAGAGGGTCGGTCTTCTTGTACTTAAGACGGCATTGTGCCTTTTAATTTATTTCCGATGCAATTTCTGTGTTTCCTCGACAATAAGAAGGTCCAAGGGATACACTAAACCTGACGTGAAGCATCGGAATCTAAAACTGGACTCACAGGAGCTGTTCAAATCATAGAAAGTTAGAGTGTCAGTCCTCTTGTACTTAAGTCGGCACTGTGCGTTTTGTATTAAATTCGGATTCAATCTCTGTGTTTCCTCGTCAATAACAAGGTCCAAGGGATACAGTAAACTAGAAGTGAAGTATCGGAATCTAAAACTGGACTCACAGGAGGGTTTCAAATCATAGAAAGTTAGAGTCACTGTCCTTTTGTACTTAAGTCGGCATTGTGCCTTTTGAATTTAATTCCGATGCAATTTATGTGAATCACCGTCAATAAGAAGGTCCAAGGTATACAGTAAACCTGAAGTGTGGCATCGGAATCTAAAACTGGACTCACAGGAGAGGTTCAAATCATAGGATGTTAGAGTGTCGGTCCTGTAGTACTTAAATCGGCATTGTGTCTTTTGAATTTAATTCCGATGCAATCTCTGTGTTTCATCGTCTATATGAAGGTCCAAGGTATACAGTAAACCTGAAGTGAAGCATCGGAATCTAAAACTGGACTCACAGGAGAGGTTCAAATCATAGAAAGTTAGAGTGTCAGTCCTCTTGTACTTAAGTCGGCATTGTGCCTTTTGAATTTAATTCCGATGCAATTTCTGTGTTTCATTGTCAATAAGAAGGTCCAAGGTATACAGTAAACCTGAAGTGAAGCATTGGAATCTAAAACTGGACTCACAGGAGAGGTTCAAATCATAGAAAGTGAGAGTGTCAGTCCTCTTGTACTTAAGTCGGGATTGTGCCTTTTGTATTAAATTACGATGCAATTTCTGTGTTTCACCGTCAATAAGAAGGTCCAAGTTATACAGTAAACCTGAAGTGAAGCATCGGAATCTAAAACAGCAGTCACAGGAGAGGTTCAAATCATAGAAAGTGGGAGTGTCAGTCCTCTTGTACTTAAGTCGGCATTGTGCCTTTTGTATTAAATTCGAATGCAATTTCTGTGTTTCATCGACAATAACAAGGTCCAAGGGATACAGTAAATCTGAAATGAAGCATCGGAATCTAAAACTGGTCTCACAGGAGAGGTTCAAATCATAGAAAGTTAGTGTCAGTCCTCTTGTACTTAAGCCGGCATTGTGCTTTTTGAATTTATTTCCGATGCAATTTCTGTGTTTCCTCGACAATAAGAAGGTCCAAGGGATACACTAAACCTGAAGTGAAGCATCGGAATGTAAAACTGGTCTCACAGGAGAGGTTCAAATCATAGAAAGTTAGAGTGTGAGTCCTCTTGTACTTAAGTCGGCATTGTGCCTTTTGAATATAATTCCGATGCAATTTCTGTGTTCCATTGTCAATAAGAAGTTCCAAGGTATACAGTAAACCTGAATTGAAGCATCGCAATCTAAAACTGGACTCACAGGAGAGGTTCAAATCATAGAAAGTTAGAGTGTCAGTCGTCTTGTACATAAGTCGGCATTGTGCCTTTTGAATTTAATTCCGATGCAGTTTCTGTGTTTCATCGTCAATTAGAAGGTCCAAGGTATACAGTAAAACTGAAGTGAGGCATCGGAATCTAAAACTGGACTCACAGAAGAGTATCAAATCATTAAAAGTTAGAGTGACAGACCTCTTGTACTTAAGTCGGCATTGTGCCTTTTGAATTTAATTCCCATGCAAGTTCAGTGCTTCATCGTCAATAAGAAGGTAGAAGGGATACAGTAAATCTGAAATGAAGCATCGGAATCTAAAACTGGTCTCACAGGAAAGGTTCAAATCATAGAAAGTTAGAGTGTCAACCCTCTTGTACTTAAGTCGGCATTGTGGCTTTTGAATTTAATTCCGTTGCAATTTCTGTGTTTCATTGTCTATAAGATGGTCCAAGGTATACAGTAAAACTGAAGTGAAGCATCGAAATCTAAAACTGGACTCACAGGAGAGGTTCAAATCATAGAAAGTTAGAGTGTCAGTCCTCTTGTACTTAAGTCGGCATTGTGCCTTTTGTATTTAATTCCGATGCATTTTCTATGCTTCATTGTCAATAAGAAGGTCCAAGTTATACAGTAAACCTGAAGTGAAGCATCGAAATCTAAAACACTAGTCACAGGAGAGGTTCAAATCATAGAAAGTGAGAGTGTCAGTCCTCTTGTACTTAAGTCGGCATTGTGCCTTTTGTATTAAATTCGAATGCAATTTCTGTGTTTCATCGTCAATGAGAAGGTCCAAGTTATACAGTAAACCTGAAGTGAAGCATCGGAATCTAAAACACTAGTCACAGGAGTGGATCAAATCATAGAAAGTGAGAGTGTCAGTCCTCTTGTACTTAAGTCGGCATTGTGCCTTTTGTATTAAATTCGAATGCAATTTCTGTGTTTCATCGACAATAACAAGGTCCAAGGGATACAGTTAACTAGAAGTGAAGTACCGGAATCCAAACTGGACTCACAGGAGAGGTACAAATCATAGAAAGTTAGAGTCACTGTCCTCTTGTACTTAAGTCGGCATTGTGTCTTTTGAATTTAATTCCGATGCAATTTATGTGAATCATCGTCAATAAGAAGGTCCAAGGTATACAGTAAACCTGAAGTGTGGCATCGGAATCTAAAACTGGACTCACAGGAGAGGTTCAAATCATAGGATGTTAGAGTGTCGGTCCTCTTGTACTTAAATCGGCATTGTACTTTTTGAATTTAATTCCGATGCAATTTCTGTGTTTCATCGTCAATAAGAAGGTCCAAGGTATACAGTAAAAATGAAGTAAAGCATCGGAATCCAAAACTGGACTCACAGGAGAGGTTCAAATCATAGAAAGTTAGAGTGTCAGTCCTCTTGTACTTAAGTCGGCATTGTGCCTTTTGTATTTAATTCCGATGGATTTTCTGTGCTTCATCGTCAATAAGAAAGTCCAAAGTATACAGTAATTTTGAAGTGAAGCATAGGAATCTAAAACTGGACTCACAGGAAAGGTTCAAATCATAGTAAGTTAGAGTGTCCGTCCTTTTGTAATTAAGTCGGCATTGTGCCTTTTGAATTTATTTCCGATGCACTTTCTGTGTTTCATCGTCAATAGGAAGGTCCAAAGTATACAGTAAACCTGAAGTGAAGCATCGGAATCTAAAACAGGAGTCACAGGAGAGGTTCAAATCATAGAAAGTTAGAGTGTCAGTCCTCTTGTACTTAAGTCGGCATTGCGTGTTTTGTATTAAATTCGGATGCAATTTCAGTGTTTCATCGCCAATAAGAAGGTCCATGCGATACAGTAAACCTGAGGTGAAGCATCAGAATCTAAAACTGGACTCAGAGGAGAGGTTCAAATCATAGAGAGTTAGAGTGTCAGTCCTCTTGTACTTGATTCGGCATTGTGACTATTGTATTAAATTCGGATGCAATTTCTGTGTTTCATCGTCAATAAGAATGTCCAAGGGATACAGTGAACCTGAAGTGAAGCATCGGAATCTAAAACTGGACTCACAGGAGAGGTTCAAATCATAGAAAGTTAAAGTGTCAGTCCTCTTGTACTTAAGTCGGCATTGTGACTTTTGTATTAAATTCAGATGCAATTTCTGTTTTTCATTGTCAATAAGAAGGTCTAAGCGATACAGTAAACCTGAAGTGAAGCATCGGAATCTAAAACTGGACTCACAGGAAAGGTTCAAATCATAGAAAGTTAAGTGTCAGTCCTCTAGTACTTAAGTCGGCATTGTGCCTTTTGTATTAAATTCGATTCAATTTCTGTGTTTCATCGTCAATTAGAAGGTCCAAGGGATACAGTAATTCTGAAGTGAAGCATCGGAACCTCAAACTGAACTCACAGGAGAGGTTCAATTCATAGAAAGTGAGAGTGTCAGTCCCCTTGTACTTAAGTCAGCATTGTGCCTTTTGTGTTCAATTGGGATGCAATTTCTGTGTTTCACCGTCAATAAGAAGATCCAAGGGGTACAGTAATCCTGAAGTGAAGCATCGGAATCCAAAACTGGACTCACAGGAGTGGTTCAAATCATAGAAAGTTAGAGTGTCAGTCCTCTTGTACATTAGTCGGCATCGTGCCTTTTGTATTAAATTCGAAAGCTATTTCTGTGTTTCATCGTCAATAAGAAGGTCCAAGGTATACTGTAAACCTGAAGTGGAGCTTCGGAATCTATGACTGGACTCACAGGAGATGTTCAGTCACAGAAAGTTAGAGTGTCAGTCCACTTGTACTTAAGTCGGCATTGTGGCTTTTGTATTAAATTCGGATGCAATTTCTGTGTTTCATCGTCAATAAGAAGGTCCAAGGTATACAGTAAACCTGAAGTGAAGGATCAGAATCTAAAACTGGACTCACAGAAGAGTTTCAAATCATTAAAAGTTAGAGTGACAGACCTCTTGTACTTATGTCGGCATTGTGCCTTTTGAATTTAATTCCCATGCAAGTTCAGAGCTTCATCGTCAATAAGAAGGTAGAAGGGATACAGTAAATCTGAAATGAAGAATCGGAATCTAAAACTGGTCTCACAGGAAAGGTTCAAATCATAGAAAGTTAGAGTGTCAGTCCTCTTGTACTTAAGTCGGCATTGTGGCTTTTGAATTTAATTCCGATGCAATATCTGTGTTTCCTCGACAAGAAGAAGGTCCAAGGGATACACTAAACCTGAAGTGAAGCATCGGAATCTAAACTGGACTCACAGGAGAAGTTCAAATCATAGAAAGTTTGAGTGTCGGTCCCCTTGTACTTAAGTCGGCACTGTGCCTTTTGTATTAAATTCGGATGCAATCTCTGTGTTTCTTCGTCAATAACACGGTCCAAGGGATACAGTAAACCTGAAGTGAAGTTTTGGAATCTAAAAATTGACTCACAGGAGAGGTTCAAATCATAGAAAGTTAGAGTGTCTGTCCTCTTGTACTTAAGTCGGCATTGTGCCTTTTGAATTTAATTCAGATGCAATGTCTGTGTTTCATCGTCAATAAGAAGGTCCAAGGTATATAGTAAACCTGAAGTGAAGCATCACAATCTAAAACTGGACTCACAGGAGAGGTTCAAATCATAGAATGTTAGAGTCTCGGTCCTCTTGTACTTATGTCGGCATTGTACCTTTTGAATTTAATTTCGATGCAATTTCTGTGTTTCATCGTCAATAAGAAGGTCCAAGGTATACAGTAAACCTGAAGTAAAGCATCGGAATCTAAAACTGGACTCACAATAGAGTTTCAAATCATAGAACGTTGGAGTGTCAGTCGTCTTGTACTTAAGTCGGCATTGTGCCTTTTGTATTTAATTCCGACGCAATTTCTATGCTTCATCGTCAATAAGAAGGTCCAAAGTATGCAGTAAACCTGAAGTAAAGTATCGGAATCTAAAACTGGACTCACAGGAGAGGTTCAAATCATAGAAAGTTAGAGTGTCAGTCCTCTTGTACCTAAGTCAGCATTGTGCCTTTTGCATTAAATTCGGATGCAATTTCTGTGTTTCATCGTCAATAAGAATTCCAAGGTATACAGTAAACCTGAAGTGAAGCATCGGAATCTAAAACTGGACGCACAAGAGAGGTTCAAATCAAAGAAAGTTGGAGTGTCAGTCCTCTTGAACTTAAGTCAGCATTGTGCCTTTAGAATTTAATTCCGATGCATTTTCTGTGCTTTATCGTCAATAAGAAGGTTTAAGGAATACAGTAAACCTGATGTGAAGCATCGGAATCTAAAACTGGACTCACAGGAGAGGTTCAAATCATAGAAAGTTAGAGTATCCCTCCTCTTGTACTTAAGTCGGCATTGTGCCTTTTGAATTTATTTCCGATGCAATTTCTGTGTTTCATCGTCTATACGAAGGTCCAAGGGATACAGTAAACCTGAAGTGAAGCATCGGAATCTAAAACTGGACTCAGAGGAGCGGTTCAAATCATAGAAAGTTAGAGTGTCAGTCCTCTTGTACTTAAGTCGGCATTGTGCCTTTTGAATTTAATTCCGTTGCGATTTCTGTGTTTCATTGTCTATAAGAAAGTCCAAGGTATACAGTAAACCTCAAGTGAAGCATCGAAATCTAAAACTGGACTCACAGGAGAGGTTCAAATCATAGAAAGTTAGAGTGTCAGTCCTCTTGTACTTAAGTCGGCATTGTGCCTTTTGTATTTAATTCTGATGCATTTTCTGTGCTTCATCGTCAATAAGAATGTCCAAAGTATACAGTAATCCTGAACTGAAGCATAGGAATCTAAAACTGGACTCACAGGAGAGGTTCAAATCATAGTAAGTTAGAGTGTCCGTCCTCTTGTACTGAAGTCGGCATTGTGCCTTTTGAATTTATTTCCGATGCAATTTCTGTGTTTCATCGTCAATAGGAAGGTCCAAGGTATACAGTAAACCTGAAGTGAAGCATCGGAATCTAAAACAGGAGTCACAGGAGAGGTTCAAATCATAGAAAGTGAGAGTGTCAGTCCTCTTGTACTTAAGTCGGCATTGTGCCTTTTGTATTAAATTAGGATGCAATTTCTGTGTTTCATCGTCAATAAGGAGGTACAAGTTATACAGTAAATCTGAAATGAAGCATCGGAATCTAAAACTGGTCTCACAGGAGAGGTTCAAATCATAGAAAGTTAGAGTGTCAGTCCTCTTGTACTTAAGTCGGCATTGTGCCTTTTGAATTTATTTCCGATGCAATTTCTGTGTTTCCTCGACAATAAGAAGGTCCAAGGTATACATTAAACCTGAATTGAAGCATCGGAATCTAAAACTGGACTCACAGGAGAGGTTCAAATCATAGAAAATTAGAGTCTCAGTCGTCTTGTACATAAGTCGGCATTGTGCTTTTTGAATTTAATTCCGATGCAGTTTCTGTGCTTCATCGTCAATTAGAAGGTCCAAGGTTTACAGTAAAACTGAAGTGAGGCATCGGAATCTAAAACTGGACTCACAGAAGAGTTTCAAATCATTAAAAGTTAGAGTGACAGACCTCTTGTACTTAAGTCGGCATTCTGCCTTTTGAATTTAATTCCCATGCAAGTTCAGTGCTTCATCGTCAATAAGTAGGTAGAAGGGATACAGTAAATCTGAAATGAAGCATCGCAATCTAAAACTGGTCTCACAGGAAAGGTTCAAATCATAGAAAGTTAGAGTGTCAGTCCTCTTGTACTTAAGTCGTCATTGTGGCTTTTGAATTTAATTCCGATGCAATTTCTGTGTTTCATTGTCTATAAGATGGTCCAAGGCATACAGTAAACCTGAAGTGAAGCATCGAAATCTAAAACTGGACTCACAGGAGAGGTTCAAATCATAGAAAGTTAGAGTGTCAGTCCTCTTGTACTTAAGTCGGCATTGTGCCTTTTGTATTTAATTCCGATGCATTTTCTGTGCTTCATCGTCAATAAGAAAGTCGAAAGTATACAGTAATCCTGAAGTGAAGCATAGGAATCTAAAACTGTACTCACACGAGAGGTTCAAATCAAAGTAAGTTACAGTGTACGTCCTCTTGTACTTAAGTCGGCATTGTGCCTTTTGAATTTATTTCCGATGCAATTTCTGTGTTTCAGCGTTAATAGGAAGGTCCAAGGTATACAGTAAACCTGAAGTGAAGCATCGGAATCTAAAACAGGAGTCACAGGAGAGGTTCAAATCATAGAAAGTGAGAGTGTCAGACCTCTTGTACTTAAGTCGGCATTGTGCCTTTTGTATTAAATTAGGATGCAATTTCTGTGTTTCATCGTTAATAAGAAGGTCTAAGTTATACAGTAAACCTGAAGTGAAGCATCTGAATCTAAAACAGGAGTCACAGGAGAGGTTCAAATCATAGAAAGTGAGAGTGTCAGTCCTCTTGTACTTAAGTCGGCATTGTGCCTTTTGTATTAAATTCGAATGCAATTTCTGTGTTTCGTCGGCAATAACCAGGTCCAAGGGATACAGTAAATCTGAAATGAAGCATCGGAATCTAAAACTGGTCTCACAGGAGATGTTCAAATCATAGAAAGTTAGAGGGTCGGTCTTCTTGTACTTAAGACGGCATTGTGCCTTTTAATTTATTTCCGATGCAATTTCTGTGTTTCCTCGACAATAAGAAGGTCCAAGGGATACACTAAACCTGACGTGAAGCATCGGAATCTAAAACTGGACTCACAGGAGCTGTTCAAATCATAGAAAGTTAGAGTGTCAGTCCTCTTGTACTTAAGTCGGCACTGTGCGTTTTGTATTAAATTCGGATTCAATCTCTGTGTTTCCTCGTCAATAACAAGGTCCAAGGGATACAGTAAACTAGAAGTGAAGTATCGGAATCTAAAACTGGACTCACAGGAGAGTTTCAAATCATAGAAAGTTAGAGTCACTGTCCTCTTGTACTTAAGTCGGCATTGTGCCTTTTGAATTTAATTCCGATGCAATTTATGTGAATCACCGTCAATAAGAAGGTCCAAGGTATACAGTAAACCTGAAGTGTGGCATCGGAATCTAAAACTGGACTCACAGGAGAGGTTCAAATCATAGGATGTTAGAGTGTCGGTCCTGTAGTACTTAAATCGGCATTGTGTCTTTTGAATTTAATTCCGATGCAATCTCTGTGTTTCATCGTCTATATGAAGGTCCAAGGTATACAGTAAACCTGAAGTGTGGCATCGGAATCTAAAACTGGACTCACAGGAGAGGTTCAAATCATAGAAAGTTAGAGTGTCAGTCCTCTTGTACTTAAGTCGGCATTGTGCCTTTGGAATTTAATTCCGATGCAATTTCTGTGTTTCATTGTCAATAAGAAGGTCCAAGGTATACAGTAAACCTGAAGTGAAGCATTGTAATCTAAAACTGGACTCACAGGAGAGGTTCAAATCATAGAAAGTGAGAGTGTCAGTCCTCTTGTACTTAAGTCGGGATTGTGCCTTTTGTATTAAATTACGATGCAATTTCTGTGTTTCACCGTCAATAAGAAGGTCCAAGTTATACAGTAAACCTGAAATGAAGCATCGGAATCTAAAACAGCAGTCACAGGAGAGGTTCAAATCATAGAAAGTGAGAGTGTCAGTCCTCTTGTACTTAAGTCGGCATTGTGCCTTTTGTATTAAATTCGAATGCAATTTCTGTGTTTCATCGACAATAACAAGGTCCAAGGGATACAGTAAATCTGAAATGAAGCATCGGAATCTAAAACTGGTCTCACAGGAGAGGTTCAAATCATAGAAAGTTAGTGTCAGTCCTCTTGTACTTAAGCCGGCATTGTGCCTTTTGAATTTATTTCCGATGCAATTTCTGTGTTTCCTCGACAATAAGAAGGTCCAAGGGATACACTAAACCTGAAGTGAAGCATCGGGATCTAAAACTGGTCTCACAGGAGAGGTTCAAATCATAGAAAGTTAGAGTGTGAGTCCTCTTGTACTTAAGTCGGCATTGTGCCTTTTGAATATAATTCCGATGCAATTTCTGTGTTCCATTGTCAATAAGAAGTTCCAAGGTATACAGTAAACCTGAATTGAAGCATCGGAATCTAAAACTGGACTCACAGAAGAGTTTCAAATCATTAAAAGTTAGAGTGACAGACCTCTTGTTCTTAAGTCGGCATTGTGCCTTTTGAATTTAATTCCCATGCAAGTTCAGTGCTTCATCGTCAATAAGAAGGTAGAAGGGATACAGTAAATCTAAAATGAAGCATCGGAATCTAAAACTGGTCTCACAGGAAAGGTTCAAATCATAGAAAGTTAGAGTGTCAACCCTCTTGTACTTAAGTCGGCATTGTGGCTTTTGAATTTAATTCCGTTGCAATTTCTGTGTTTCATTGTCTATAAGATGGTCCAAGGTATACAGTAAAACTGAAGTGAAGCATCGAAATCTAAAACTGGACTCACAGGAGAGGTTCAAATCATAGAAAGTTAGAGTGTCAGTCCTCTTGTACTTAAGTCGGCATTGTGCCTTTTGTATTTAATTCCGATGCATTTTCTATGCTTCATTGTCAATAAGAAGGTCCAAGTTATACAGTAAACCTGAAGTGAAGCATCGAAATCTAAAACACTAGTCACAGGAGAGGTTCAAATCATAGAAAGTGAGAGTGTCAGTCCTCTTGTACTTAAGTCGGCATTGTGCCTTTTGTATTAAATTCGAATGCAATTTCTGTGTTTCATCGTCAATGAGAAGGTCCAAGTTATACAGTAAACCTGAAGTGAAGCATCGGAATCTAAAACACTAGTCACAGGAGTGGTTCAAATCATAGAAAGTGAGAGTGTCAGTCCTCTTGTACTTAAGTCGGCATTGTGCCTTTTGTATTAAATTCGAATGCAATTTCTGTGTTTCATCGACAATAACAAGGTCCAAGGGATACAGTAAATCTGAAATGAAGCATCGGAATCTAAAACTGTTCTCACAGGAGATGTTCAAATCATAGAAAGTTAGAGTGTCAGTCCTCTTGTACTTAAGACGGCATTGTGCCTTTTGAATTTATTTCCGATGCAATTTCTGTGTTTCCTCGACAATAAGAAGGTCCAAGGGATACACTAAATCTGACGTGAAGGATCGGAATCTAAAACTGGACTCACAGGAGATGTTCAAATCATAGAAAGTTAGAGTGTCAGTCCTCTTGTACTTAAGTCGGCACTGTGCCTTTTGTATTAAATTCGGATTCAATTTCTGTGTTTCCTCGTCAATAACAAGGTCCAAGGGATACAGTAAACTAGAAGTGAAGTATCGGAATCTAAAACTGGACTCACAGGAGAGGTTCAAATCATAGAAAGTTAGAGTCACTGTCCTCTTGTACTTAAGTCGGCATTGTGCCTTTTGAATTTAATTCCGATGCAATTTATGTGATTCATCGTCAATAAGAAGGTCCAAGGTATACAGTAAACCTGAAGTGTGGCATCGGAATCTAAGACTGGACTCACAGGAGAGGTTCAAATCATAGAATGTTAGAGTGTCTGTCCTCTTGTACTTAAATCGGCTTTGTACCTTTTGAATTTAATTCCGATGCAATTTCCGAGTTTCATCGTCAATAAGAAGGTCCAAGGTATACAGTAAAAATGGAGTAAAGCATCGGAATCCAAAACTGGACTCTCAGGAGAGTTTCAAATCATAGAAAGTAGGAGTGTCAGTCGTCTTGTACTTAAGTCGGCATTGTGCCTTTTGTATTTATTTCCGATGCAATTTCTGTGATTCATCGTCTATATGGAGGTCCAAGGTATACAGTAAACCTGAAGTGAAGCATCGGAATCTAAAACTGGACTCACAGGAGAGGTTCTAATCATAGAAAGTTAGAGTGTCAGTCCTCTTGTACTTAAGACGGCATTGCGTGTTTTGTATTAAATTCGGATGCAATATCTGTGTTTCATCGCCAATTAGAAGGTAGAAGGGATACAGTAAACCTGAAGTGAAGCATCGGAATCTAAAACTGGAGTCAGAGGAGAGGTTCAAATCATAGAAATTTAGAGTGCCAGTCCTCTTGTACTTAATTCGGCATTGTGACTATTGAATTAAATTTGGATGCAATTTCTGTGTTTCATCGTCTATATGAAGGTCCAAGGTATACAGAAAAACCAGAAGTGAAGCATCGGAATCTAAAACTGGAGTCAGAGGAGAGGTTCAAATCATAGAAATTTAGAGTGCCAGTCCTCTTGTACTTAATTCGGCATTGTGACTATTGGATTAAATTTGGATGCAATTTCTGGGTTTCATCGTTAATAAGAAGGTCAAGGGATACAGTAAACCTGAAGTGAAGCATCGGAATCTAAAACTGGAGTCACAGGAGAGGTTCAAATCATAGAAAGTTAGAGTGTCAGTCCTCTTGTACTTAAGTCGGCATTGTGCCTTTTGTGTAAAATTTGGATGCAATTTCTGTGTTTCATCGTCAATAAGAAGGTCCAAGGTATACAGCAACCCTGAAGTGAAGCATTGGAATCTAAAACTGAACTCACAGTAGAGGTTCAAATCATAGAAAGTTAGAGTGTCTGTCCTCTTGTACTTAAGTCTGCATTGTGCCTCTTTTATTAAATTAGGATGCAATTTCTGTGTTTCATCGTCAATAAGAAGGTCCAAGTTATACAGTAAACCTGAACTGAAGCATTGGAATCTAAAACAGGAATCACAGGAGAGGTTCAAATCATAGAAAGTGAGAGTGTCAGTCCTCTTGTACTTAAGTCGGCACTGTGCCTTTTGAATTTATTTCCGATGCAATTTCTGTGTTTCATCATCAATAGGAAGGTCCAAGGTATACAGTAAACCTGAAGTGTCGCATCGGAATCTAAAACTGGACTCACAGGAGAGGTTCAAATCATAGAATGTTAGAGTGTCTTTCCTCTTGTACATAAATCGGCATTGTACCTTTTGAATATAATTCCGATGCAATTTCTGTGTTTCATCGTCAATAAGAATGTCCAAGGTATACCGTAAAAATGAAGTTAAGCATCGGAATCCAAAACTGGACTCTCAGGAGAGTTTCAAATCATAGAAAGTAGGAGTGTCAGTCGTCTTGTACTTAAGTCGGCATTGTGCCTTTTGTATTCAATTCCGACGCAATTTCTGTGCTTCATCGTCAATAAGAAGGTCCAAGGTATACAGTAAACCTGAAGTAAAGCATCGGAATCTAAAAATGGACCCACAGGAGAGGTTCAAATCATAGAAAGTTAGAGTGTCAGTCCTCTTGTACCTAAGTCGGCATTGTGCTTTTTGCATTAAATTCGGATGCAATATCTGTGTTTCATCGTCAATAAGAATTCCAAGGTATACAGTAAACCTGAAGTGAAGCATCGGAATCTAAAACTGGACACTCAAGAGAGGTTCAAATCATAGAAATTTAGAGTGTCAGTCCTCTTGTACTTAAGTCGGCATTGTGCCTTTTGAATTTAATTCCGATGCAATTTCTGTGCTTCATCGTCAATAAGAATGTCCAAGGTATACAGTAAACCTGATGTGAAGCATCGGAATCTAAAACTGGACTCACAGGTGAGGTTCAAATCATAGAAAGTTAGAGTGTCAGTCCTCTTGTACTTAAGACGGCATTGCGTGTTTTGTATTAAATTCGGATGCAATATCTGTGTTTCATCGCCAATTAGAAGGTAGAAGGGATACAGTAAACCTGAAGTGAAGCATCGGAATCTAAAACTGGAGTCAGAGGAGAGGTTCAAATCATAGAAATTTAGAGTGCCAGTCCTCTTGTACATAATTCGGCATTGTGACTATTGGATTAAATTTGGATGCAATTTCTGTGTTTCATCGTCTATATGAAGGTCCAAGGTATACAGAAAACCAGAAGTGAAGCATCGGAATCTAAAACTGGAGTCACAGGAGAGGTTCAAATCATAGAAAGTTAGAGTGTCAGTCCTCTTGTACTTAAGTCGGCATTGTGCCTTTGTGTAAAATTTGGATGCAGTTTCTGTGTTTCATCGTCAATAAGAAGGTCCAAGGTATACAGCAACCCTGAAGTGAAGCTTCGGAATCTAAAACTGAACTCACAGTAGAGGTTCAAAACACAGAAAGTTAGAGTGTGTGTCCTCTTGTACTTAAGTCGGCATTGTGCCTTGTGTATTAAATATGGATGCAAATTCTGTGTTTCATCGTCAATAATAAGGTCCAAGGGATACTGCAAATCTGAAATGAAGCATCAGAATCTAAAACTGGACTCACAGGAGAGTTCTATCATAGAAAGTTAGAGTGTCAGTCCTCTAGTACTTAAGTCGGCATTGTGCCTTTTGTATTAAATTCGAATGCAATTTCTGTCTTTCATCGTCAATAAGAATGTCCAAGGAATACAGTTATTCCGAAGTGAAGCATCGGAATTTCAAACTGAACTCACAGGAGAGGTTCAAATCATAGAAAGTGAGAGTGTCAGTCCTCTTGTAATTTAGTCGGCATTGTGCCTTTTGTATTTAATTCGAATGCTATTTCTGTGTTTCATCGTCAATAAGTAGGTCCAAAATATACAGTAAACTTGAAGTGAAGCATCGGAAATTAAAACTGGACCCACAGAGGAGTTTCAAATCATAGAATGTTAGAGTGTCAGTCCTCTTGTACTTAAGTCGACATTGTGCCTTTTGAATTTAATTCCGATGCAATTTCTGTGTCTCATCGTCTATATGAAGGTCCAAGGTGTACAGTAAACCTGAAGTGAAGCATCGGAATCTAAAACTGGACTCACAGGAGAGGTTCAAATCATAGAATGTTAAAGTGTCGGTCCTCTTGTACTTAAGTCGGCATTGTACTTTTTGAATTTAATTCCGATGCAATTTCTGTGTTTCATCGTCAATAAGAAGGTCCAAGGTATACAGTAAGAATGAAGTAAAGCAACGGAATCCAAAACTGGACTCTCAGGAGAGTCTCAAATCATAGAAAGTAGGAGTGTCAGTCGTCTTGTACGTAAGTCGGCATTGTGCATTTTGTATTTAATTCCGACGTAATTTCTGTGCTTCATGGTCAATAAGAAGGTCCACGGTATACAGTAAACCTGAAGTAAAGCATCGGAATCTAAAAATGGACTCACAGGAGAGGTTCAAATCATAGAAAGTTAGAGTGTCAGTCCCCTTGTACCTAAGTCAGCATTGTGCTTTTTGCATTAAATTCGGATGCAATTTCTGTGTTTCATCGTCAATAAGAATTCCAAGGTATACAGCAAACCTGAAGTGAAGCATCGGAATCTCAAACTGGACTCACAAGAGAAGTTCAAATCATAGAAAGTTAGAGTGTCAGCCCTCTTGTACTTAAGTCGGCATTGTGCCTTTTGAATTTAATTCCGATGCAATTTCTGTTCTTCATCGTCAATAGAAAGGTCCAAGGTATACAGTTAACCTGAAGTGGAGCATTGGAATCTAAAACTGGACTCACAGGAGAGGTTCAAATCATAGAAAGTTAGAGTGCCAGTCCTCTTGTACTTATGTCGGCATTGTGCCTTTTGAATTTAATTCCGATGCAATTTCTGTGTTTCATTGTCAATAAGAAGGTCCAAGGTATACAGTAAACCTGAAGTGAAGCATCGCAATCTAAAACTGGACTCACAGGAGCGGTTCAAATCATAGAAAGCTAGAGTGTCTGTCGTCTTGTACTTAAGTCGGCATTGTGCTTTTTGAATTTAATTCCGATGCAGTTTCTGTGTTTCATCGTCAATTAGATCGTCCAAGGTATACAGAAAACCTGAAGTGAAGCATTGGAATCTAAAACTGGACTCACAGGAGAGGTTCAAATCATAGAAAGTTAGAGTGTCAGTCCTCTTGTACTTAAGGCGGCATTGCGTGTTTTGTATGAAATTCGGATGCAATATCTGTGTTTCATCGCCAATTAGAAGGTAGAAGGGATGCAGTAAACCTGAAGTGAAGCATCGGAATCTAAAACTGGAGTCAGAGGAGAGGTTCAAATCATAGAAATTTAGAGTGCCAGTCCTCTTGTACATAATTCGGCATTGTGACTATTGGATTAAATTTGGATGCAATTTCTGTGTTTCATCGTCTATATGAAGGTCCAAGGTATACAGAAAACCAGAAGTGAAGCATCGGAATCTAAAACACTAGTCACAGGAGTGGTTCAAATCATAGAAAGTGAGAGTGTCAGTCCTCTTGTACTTAAGTCGGCATTGTGCCTTTTGTATTAAATTCGAATGCAATTTCTGTGTTTCATCGTCAATGAGAAGGTCCAAGTTATACAGTAAACCTGAAGTGAAGCATCGGAATCTAAAACACTAGTCACAGGAGTGGTTCAAATCATAGAAAGTGAGAGTGTCAGTCCTCTTGTACTGAAGTCGGCATTGTGCCTTTTGTATTAAATTCGAATGCAATTTCTGTGTTTCATCGACAATAACAAGGTCCAAGGGATACAGTAAATCTGAAATGAAGCATCGGAATCTAAAACTGTTCTCACAGGAGATGTTCAAATCATAGAAAGTTAGAGTGTCAGTCCTCTTGTACTTAAGACGGCATTGTGCCTTTTGAATTTATTTCCGATGCAATTTCTGTGTTTCCTCGACAATAAGAAGGTCCAAGGGATACACTAAATCTGACGTGAAGGATCGGAATCTAAAACTGGACTCACAGGAGATGTTCAAATCATAGAAAGTTAGAGTGTCAGTCCTCTTGTACTTAAGTCGGCACTGTGCCTTTTGTATTAAATTCGGATTCAATTTCTGTGTTTCCTCGTCAATAACAAGGTCCAAGGGATACAGTAAACTAGAAGTGAAGTATCGGAATCTAAAACTGGACTCACAGGAGAGGTTCAAATCATAGAAAGTTAGAGTCACTGTCCTCTTGTACTTAAGTCGGCATTGTGCCTTTTGAATTTAATTCCGATGCAATTTATGTGATTCATCGTCAATAAGAAGGTCCAAGGTATACAGTAAACCTGAAGTGTGGCATCGGAATCTAAGACTGGACTCACAGGAGAGGTTCAAATCATAGAATGTTAGAGTGTCTGTCCTCTTGTACTTAAATCGGCTTTGTACCTTTTGAATTTAATTCCGATGCAATTTCCGTGTTTCATCGTCAATAAGAAGGTCCAAGGTATACAGTAAAAATGGAGTAAAGCATCGGAATCCAAAACTGGACTCTCAGGAGAGTTTCAAATCATAGAAAGTAGGAGTGTCAGTCGTCTTGTACTTAAGTCGGCATTGTGCCTTTTGTATTTATTTCCGATGCAATTTCTGTGATTCATCGTCTATATGGAGGTCCAAGGTATACAGTAAACCTGAAGTGAAGCATCGGAATCTAAAACTGGACTCACAGGAGAGGTTCTAATCATAGAAAGTTAGAGTGTCAGTCCTCTTGTACTTAAGACGGCATTGCGTGTTTTGTATTAAATTCGGATGCAATATCTGTGTTTCATCGCCAATTAGAAGGTAGAAGGGATACAGTAAACCTGAAGTGAAGCATCGGAATCTAAAACTGGAGTCAGAGGAGAGGTTCAAATCATAGAAATTTAGAGTGCCAGTCCTCTTGTACTTAATTCGGCATTGTGACTATTGAATTAAATTTGGATGCAATTTCTGTGTTTCATCGTCTATATGAAGGTCCAAGGTATACAGAAAAACCAGAAGTGAAGCATCGGAATCTAAAACTGGAGTCAGAGGAGAGGTTCAAATCATAGAAATTTAGAGTGCCAGTCCTCTTGTACTTAATTCGGCATTGTGACTATTGGATTAAATTTGGATGCAATTTCTGGGTTTCATCGTTAATAAGAAGGTCAAGGGATACAGTAAACCTGAAGTGAAGCATCGGAATCTAAAACTGGAGTCACAGGAGAGGTTCAAATCATAGAAAGTTAGAGTGTCAGTCCTCTTGTACTTAAGTCGGCATTGTGCCTTTTGTGTAAAATTTGGATGCAATTTCTGTGTTTCATCGTCAATAAGAAGGTCCAAGATATACAGCAACCCTGAAGTGAAGCATTGGAATCTAAAACTGAACTCACAGTAGAGGTTCAAATCATAGAAAGTTAGAGTGTCTGTCCTCTTGTACTTAAGTCTGCATTGTGCCCCTTTTATTAAATTAGGATGCAATTTCTGTGTTTCATCGTCAATAAGAAGGTCCAAGTTATACAGTAAACCTGAACTGAAGCATTGGAATCTAAAACAGGAATCACAGGAGAGGTTCAAATCATAGAAAGTGAGAGTGTCAGTCCTCTTGTACTTAAGTCGGCACTGTGCCTTTTGAATTTATTTCCGATGCAATTTCTGTGTTTCATCATCAATAGGAAGGTCCAAGGTATACAGTAAACCTGAAGTGTCGCATCGGAATCTAAAACTGGACTCACAGGAGAGGTTCAAATCATAGAATGTTAGAGTGTCTTTCCTCTTGTACTTAAATCGGCATTGTACCTTTTGAATTTAATTCCGATGCAATTTCTGTGTTTCATCGTCAATAAGAATGTCCAAGGTATACCGTAAAAATGAAGTTAAGCATCGGAATCCAAAACTGGACTCTCAGGAGAGTTTCAAATCATAGAAAGTAGGAGTGTCAGTCGTCTTGTACTTAAGTCGGCATTGTGCCTTTTGTATTCAATTCCGACGCAATTTCTGTGCTTCATCGTCAATAAGAAGGTCCAAGGTATACAGTAAACCTGAAGTAAAGCATCGGAATCTAAAAATGGACCCACAGGAGAGGTTCAAATCATAGAAAGTTAGAGTGTCAGTCCTCTTGTACCTAAGTCGGCATTGTGCTTTTTGCATTAAATTCGGATGCAATATCTGTGTTTCATCGTCAATAAGAATTCCAAGGTATACAGTAAACCTGAAGTGAAGCATCGGAATCTAAAACTGGACACTCAAGAGAGGTTCAAATCATAGAAATTTAGAGTGTCAGTCCTCTTGTACTTAAGTCGGCATTGTGCCTTTTGAATTTAATTCCGATGCAATTTCTGTGCTTCATCGTCAATAAGAATGTCCAAGGTATACAGTAAACCTGATGTGAAGCATCGGAATCTAAAACTGGACTCACAGGTGAGGTTCAAATCATAGAAAGTTAGAGTGTCAGTCCTCTTGTACTTAAGACGGCATTGCGTGTTTTGTATTAAATTCGGATGCAATATCTGTGTTTCATCGCCAATTAGAAGGTAGAAGGGATACAGTAAACCTGAAGTGAAGCATCGGAATCTAAAACTGGAGTCAGAGGAGAGGTTCAAATCATAGAAATTTAGAGTGCCAGTCCTCTTGTACATAATTCGGCATTGTGACTATTGGATTAAATTTGGATGCAATTTCTGTGTTTCATCGTCTATATGAAGGTCCAAGGGATACAGAAAACCAGAAGTGAAGCATCGGAATCTAAAACTGGAGTCACAGGAGAGGTTCAAATCATAGAAAGTTAGAGTGTCAGTCCTCTTGTACTTAAGTCGGCATTGTGCCTTTGTGTAAAATTTGGATGCAGTTTCTGTGTTTCATCGTCAATAAGAAGGTCCAAGGTATACAGCAACCCTGAAGTGAAGCTTCGGAATCTAAAACTGAACTCACAGTAGAGGTTCAAATCACAGAAAGTTAGAGTGTGTGTCCTCTTGTACTTAAGTCGGCATTGTGCCTTGTGTATTAAATATGGATGCAAATTCTGTGTTTCATCGTCAATAATAAGGTCCAAGGGATACTGCAAATCTGAAATGAAGCATCAGAATCTAAAACTGGACTCACAGGAGAGTTCTATCATAGAAAGTTAGAGTGTCAGTCCTCTAGTACTTAAGTCGGCATTGTGCCTTTTGTATTAAATTCGAATGCAATTTCTGTCTTTCATCGTCAATAAGAATGTCCAAGGAATACAGTTATTCCGAAGTGAAGCATCGGAATTTCAAACTGAACTCACAGGAGAGGTTCAAATCATAGAAAGTGAGAGTGTCAGTCCTCTTGTAATTTAGTCGGCATTGTGCCTTTTGTATTTAATTCGAATGCTATTTCTGTGTTTCATCGTCAATAAGTAGGTCCAAAATATACAGTAAACTTGAAGTGAAGCATCGAAAATTAAAACTGGACCCACAGAGGAGTTTCAAATCATAGAATGTTAGAGTGTCAGTCCTCTTGTACTTAAGTCGACATTGTGCCTTTTGAATTTAATTCCGATGCAATTTCTGTGTCTCATCGTCTATATGAAGGTCCAAGGTGTACAGTAAACCTGAAGTGAAGCATCGGAATCTAAAACTGGACTCACAGGAGAGGTTCAAATCATAGAATGTTAAAGTGTCGGTCCTCTTGTACTTAAGTCGGCATTGTACCTTTTGAATTTAATTCCGATGCAATTTCTGTGTTTCATCGTCAATAAGAAGGTCCAAGGTATACAGTAAAAATGAAGTAAAGCAACGGAATCCAAAACTGGACTCTCAGGAGAGTCTCAAATCATAGAAAGTAGGAGTGTCAGTCGTCTTGTACGTAAGTCGGCATTGTGCATTTTGTATTTAATTCCGACGTAATTTCTGTGCTTCATGGTCAATAAGAAGGTCCACGGTATACAGTAAACCTGAAGTAAAGCATCGGAATCTAAAAATGGACTCACAGGAGAGGTTCAAATCATAGAAAGTTAGAGTGTCAGTCCCCTTGTACCTAAGTCAGCATTGTGCTTTTTGCATTAAATTCGGATGCAATTTCTGTGTTTCATCGTCAATAAGAATTCCAAGGTATACAGCAAACCTGAAGTGAAGCATCGGAATCTCAAACTGGACTCACAAGAGAAGTTCAAATCATAGAAAGTTAGAGTGTCAGCCCTCTTGTACTTAAGTCGGCATTGTGCCTTTTGAATTTAATTCCGATGCAATTTCTGTTCTTCATCGTCAATAAAAAGGTCCAAGGTATACAGTTAACCTGAAGTGGAGCATTGGAATCTAAAACTGGACTCACAGGAGAGGTTCAAATCATAGAAAGTTAGAGTGCCAGTCCTCTTGTACTTATGTCGGCATTGTGCCTTTTGAATTTAATTCCGATGCAATTTCTGTGTTTCATTGTCAATAAGAAGGTCCAAGGTATACAGTAAACCTGAAGTGAAGCATCGCAATCTAAAACTGGACTCACAGGAGCGGTTCAAATCATAGAAAGCTAGAGTGTCTGTCGTCTTGTACTTAAGTCGGCATTGTGCTTTTTGAATTTAATTCCGATGCAGTTTCTGTGTTTCATCGTCAATTAGATCGTCCAAGGTATACAGAAAACCTGAAGTGAAGCATTGGAATCTAAAACTGGACTCACAGGAGAGGTTCAAATCATAGAAAGTTAGAGTGTCAGTCCTCTTGTACTTAAGGCGGCATTGCGTGTTTTGTATGAAATTCGGATGCAATATCTGTGTTTCATCGCCAATTAGAAGGTAGAAGGGATGCAGTAAACCTGAAGTGAAGCATCGGAATCTAAAACTGGAGTCAGAGGAGAGGTTCAAATCATAGAAATTTAGAGTGCCAGTCCTCTTGTACATAATTCGGCATTGTGACTATTGGATTAAATTTGGATGCAATTTCTGTGTTTCATCGTCTATATGAAGGTCCAAGGTATACAGAAAACCAGAAGTGAAGCATCGGAATCTAAAACTGGAGTCAGAGGAGAGGTTCAAATCATATAAATTTAGAGTGCCAGTTCTCTTGTACTTAATTCGGCATTGTGACTATTGGATTAAGTTTGGATGCAATTTCTGTGTTTCATCGTTAATAAGAAGGTCCAAGGGATACAGTAAACCTGAAGTGAAGCATCGGAATCTAAAACTGGAGTCACAGGAGAGGTTCAAATCATTGAAAGTTAGAGTGTCAGTCCTCTTGTACTTACGTCGGCATAGTGCCTTTTGTGTAAAATTTGGATGCAATTTCTGTGTTTCATCGTCAATAAGAAGGTCCAAGGTATACAGCAACCCTGAAGTGAAGCATCGGAATCTAAAACTGAACTCACAGTAGAGGTTCAAATCACAGAAAGTTAGAGTGTCTGTCCTCTTGTACTTAAGTCGGCATTGTGCCTTGTGTGTTAAATATGGATGCAAATTCTGTGTTTCATCGTCAATAAGAAGGTCCAAGGGATACTGCAAATCTGAAATGAAGCATCAGAATCTAAAACTGGACTCACAGGAGAGGTTCTATCATAGAAAGTTAGAGTGTCAGTCCTCTAGTACTTAAGTCGGCATTGTGCCTTTTGTATTAAATTCGAATGCAATTTCTGTCTTTCATCGGCAATAAGAAGGTCCAAGGAATACAGTTATTCCGAAGTGAAGCATCGGAATCTCAAACAGAACTCACAGGAGAGGTTCAAATCATAGAAAGTGAGAGTGTCAGTCCTCTTGTAATTTAGTCGGCATTGTGCCTTTTGTATTTAATTCGAATGCTGTTTCTGTGTTTCATCGTCAATAAGTAGGTCCAAGGTATACAGTAAACCTGAAGTGAAGCATCGGAATTTAAAACTGGACCCACAGAGGAGTTTCAAATCATAGTATGTTAGAGTGTCAGTCCTCTTGTACTTAAGTCGGCATTGTGCATTTTGAATTTAATTCCGATGAAATTTCTGTGCTTCATCGTCAATGAGAAGGTCCCAGAGCTACAGTAAACCTGAAGTGAAGCATCGGAATCTAAAACTGGACTCACAGGAGAGGTACAAATCATAGAAAGTTAGAGTGTCAGTCCTCTTGTACTTAAGTCGGCATTGTACCTTTTGAATTTAATTCCCACGCAATTACAGTGCTTCATCGTCAATAAGAAGGTATAAGGTATACAGTAAACCTGAAGTAAAGCATCGGAATCTAAAAATGGACTCACAGGTGAGGTTCAAATCATAGAAAGTTAGAGTGTCAGTCCCCTTGTACCTAAGTCAGCATTGTGCTTTTTGCATTAAATTCGGATGCAATTTCTGTGTTTCATCGTCAATAAGAATTCCAAGGTATACAGTAAACCTGAAGTGAAGCATCGGAATCTCAAACTGGACTCACAGGAGAGGTTCAAATCATAGAAAGTGAGAGTGTCAGTTTACTTGTACTGAAGTCGGCATTGTGCCTTTTGTGTTAAATTTGGATGCAATTTCTGTGTTTCATAGTTAATAAGAAGGTCCAAGGTATACAGTAAAACTGAAGTGAAGCATCGGAATCTAAAACTGGACTCACAGGAGAGGTTCAAATCATTGAAAGTTAGAGTGTCAGTCCTCTTGTACTTAAGTCGGCATTGTGCCTTGTGTATTAAATATGGATGCAAATTCTGTGTTTCATCGTGAATAAGAAGGTCCAAGGGATACAGCAAACCTGAAGTGAAGCATCAGAATCTAAAACTGGACTCACAGGAGAGGTTCAAATCATAGAAAGTTAGTGTGTCAGTCCTCTAGCACTTAAGTCGGCATTGTGCCTTTTGTATTAAATTCG
This sequence comes from Schistocerca americana, assembly GCF_021461395.2. NCBI lineage: Eukaryota > Metazoa > Arthropoda > Insecta > Orthoptera > Acrididae > Schistocerca > Schistocerca americana. The sequence goes on from NC_060122.1 coordinate 58,670,159, forward strand.
AATGCAATTTCTGTGTTTCATCGTCAATAAGAAGGTCCAAGGAATACAGTAATTCTGAAGTGTAGCATCGGAATCTAACATTGGACTCACAGGAGAGGTTCAAATCATAGAAAGTTAGAGTGTCAGTCCTCTTGTACTTAAGTCGGCATCGGGCCTTTTGAATTTAATTCCGATGCAATTTCTGTGCTTCATCGTCAATAAGAAGGTCCAAGGTATACAGTAAACCTGAAGTGAAGCATCGGAATCTAAAACTGGACTCACAGGAGAGGTTCAAATCATAGAATGTTAAAGTGTCTGTCCTCTTGTACTTAAGTCGGCATTGTACCTTTTGAATTTAATTCCGATGCAATTTCTGTGTTTCATCGTCAATAAGAAGGTCCAAGGTATACAGTAAAAATGAAGTAAAGCATCGGAATCTAAAAATGGACTCACAGGAGAGGTTCAAATCATAGAAAGTTAGAGTGTCAGTCCTCTTGTACTTAAGTCGGCATTGGGCCTTTTGAATTCATTCCGATGCAATTTCTGTGCTTCATCGACAATAAGAAGGTCCAAGGTGTACAGTAAACCTGAAGTGAAGCATCGGAATCTAAAACTGGACTCACAGGAGAGGTTCAAATCATAGAAAGTGAGAGTGTCAGTTTACTTGTACTGAAGTCGGCATTGTGCCTTTTGTGTTAAATTTGGATGCAATTTCTGTGTTTCATCGTCAATAAGAAGGTCCAAGGTATACAGTATCCCTGAAGTGAAGCATCGGAATCTAAAACTGGACTCACAGGAGAGGTTCAAATCATTGAAAGTTAGAGTGTCAGTCCTCTAGCACTTAAGTCGGCATTGTGCCTTTTGTATTAAATTCGAATGCAATTTCTGTGTTTCATCGTCAATAAGAAGGTCCAAGGAATACAGTAATTCTGAAGTGTAGCATCGGAATCTAAAATTGGACTCACAGGAGACGTTCAAATCATAGAAAGTTAGAGTGTCAGTCCTCTTGTACTTAAGTCGGCCTTGGGCCTTTTGAATTCATTCCGATGCAATTTCTGTGCTTCATCGACAATAAGAAGGTCCAAGGTGTACAGTAAACCTGATGTGAAGCATCGGAATCTAAAACTTGAGTCACAGGAGAGGTTCAAATCATAGAAAGTTAGAGTATCCCTCCTCTTGTACTTAGGTCGGCATTGTGCCTTTTGAATTTAATTCAGATGCAATTTCTGTGTTTCATCGACTATATGAAGGTCCAAGGTATACAGTAAACCTGAAGTGAAGCATCGGAATCTAAAACTGGACTCACAGCAGAGGTTCAAATCATAGAAAGTTAGAGTGTCAGTCCTCTTGTACTTAAGTCGGCATTGGGCCTTTTGAATTCATTCCGATGCAATTTCTGTGCTTCATCGACAATAAGAAGGTCCAAGGTGTACAGTAAACCTGAAGTGAAGCATCGGAATCTAAAACTGGACTCACAGGAGAGGTTCAAATCATAGAATGTTAGAGTGTCAGTCCACTTGTACTTAATTCGGCATTGTGACTATTGTATTAAATTCGGATGCAATTTCTGTGTTTCATAGTTAATAAGAAGGTCCAAGGGATACAGGAAACCTGAAGTGAAGAATCGGAATCTAAAACTGGAGTCACAGGACAGGTTCAAATCATAGAAAGTTAGAGTGTCAGTCCACTTGTACTTAAGTCGGCATTGTGCCTCTTGTATTAAATTAGGATGCAATTTCTGTGTTTCATCGTCAATAAGAAGGTCCTAGTTATACAGTAAACCTGAAGTGAAGCATCGGAATCTAAAACAGGACTCACAGGAGAGGTTCAAATCATAGAGAGTACGAGTGTCAGTCCTCTTGTACTTAAGTCGGCATTGTGCCTTTTGTGTTAAATTTGGATGAAATTTCTGTCTTTCATCGTTAATAAGAAGGTCCAAAGTATACAGTAACCCTGAAGTGAAGCATCGGAATCTAAAACTGGACTCACAGGAGAGGTTCAAATCATAGAAAGTTAGAGTGTCAGTCCTCTTGTACTTAAGTCGGCATTGTGCCTTGTGTATTAAATATGGATGCAAATTCTGTGTTTCATCGTCAATAAGAAGGTCCAAGGTATACAGCAAACCTGAAGTGAAGCATCTGAATCTAAAACTGGACTCACAGGAGAGGTTCTAATCGTAGAAAGTTAGAGTGTCAGTCTTCTAGCACTTAAGTCGGCATTGTGCCTTTTGTATTAAATTCGAATGCAATTTCTGTGTTTCATCGTCAATACGAAGGTCCACGGAATACAGTAACTCTGAAGTGTATCATCGGAATTTCAAACTGAACTCATAGGGGAGGTTCAAATTATAGAATGTGAGAGTGTCAGTCCTCTTGTACTAATGTCAGCATTGTGCTTTTTGTATTAAATTGGTATGCAATTTCTGTGTTTCATCGTCATTAAGAAGATCCAAGGGATACAGTAATCCTGAAGTGAAGCATCGGAATCTAAAACTGGACTCACAGGAGAGGTTTAAATCATAGTAGTTAGAGTGTCAGTCCTCTTGTACTTTAGTCATAATTGTGCCTTTTGTACTAAATTCGAATGCTATTTCTGTGTTTCATCGTCCATAAGTAGATCCAAGGTATACAGTAAACCTGAAGTGAAGCATCGGAATCTAAAACAGGACTCGCTGGAGAGGTTCAAATCATAGAAAGTTAGAGTGTCAGTCCTCTTATACTTAAGTCGGCATTGTGCCTTTTGAATTTAATTCCCATGCAATTTCAGTGCTTCATCGTCAATAAGAAGGTAGAAGGGATACATAAATCTGAAATGAAGCATCGGAACCTAAAACTGGTCTCACAGGAGAGGTTCTAATCATAGAAAGTTAGAGTGTCAGTCCTCTTGTACTTAAGTCGGCATTGTCCCTTTTGAATTTAATTCCGATGCAATTTCTGTGTTTCCTCGACAATAAGAAGGTCCAAGGGATACACTAAACCTGAAGTGAAGCATCGGAATCTAAAACTGGACTTACAGGAGAAGTTCAAATCAAAGAAAGTTAGAGTGTCAGTCCTCTTGTACTTAAGTCGGCACTGTGCCTTTTGTATTAAATTCGGATGCAATCTCTGTTTTTCTTCGTCAATAACATGGTCCAACTGACAAAGTAAACCTGAAGTGAAGTATCGGAATCTAAAACTGGACTCACAGGAGAGGTTCAAATCATAGAAAGTTAGAGTGTCAGTCCTCTTGTACTTAAGTCGGCATTGTGCCTTTTGAATTTAATTCCGATGCAATTTCTGTGTTTCATTGTCAATAAGAAGGTCCAAGGTATACAGTAAACCTGAAGTGAAGCATCGGAATCTAAAACTGGACCCACAGGAGAGGTTCAAATCATAGAAAGTTAGAGTGTCGGTCGTCTTGTACATAAGTCAGCATTGTGCATTTTGAATTTAATGCCGATGCATTTTCTGTGTTTCATCGTCAATAAGAAGGTCCAAGAGATACAGTAAACCTGAAGTGAAGCATCGGAATCTAAAACTGGAGTCACAGGAGAGGTTCAAATCATAGAAAGTGAGAGTGTCAGTCCTCTTGTACTTAAGTCGGCATTGTGCCTTTTGTGTTAAATTCGGATGCAATTTCTGTGTTTCATCGTCAATAAGAAGGTCCAAGGTATACAGTAACCCTGAAGTGAAGCATCGGAATCAAACACTGGACTCGCAGGAGAGGTTCAAATCATAGAAAGTTAGAGTGTCAGTCCTCTTGTACTTAAGTCGGCATTGTGCCTTGTGTATTAAATATGGATGCAATTTCTGTGTTTCATCATCAATAAGAAGGTCCAAGGGGTACAGCAAACCGGAAGTGAAGCATCAGAATCTAAACTGGACTCACAGGCGAGGTTCAAATCATAGAATGTTAGAGTGTCAGTCCTCTAGTACTTAAGTCGGCATTGTGGCTTTTGTATTAAATTCGAACGCAATTTCTGTGTTTCATCGTCAATAAGAAGGTCCAAGGGATACAGTAATTCAGGAGTGAAGCATCGTAATCTCAAAGTAAACTCACAGGAGAGGTTCAAATCATAGAAAGTAAGAGTGTCTGTCCTCTTGTGCTTAAGTCACCATTGTGCCTTTTGTACTATATTGGATGCAATTTCTGTGTTTCATCGTCAATAAGAAGGTCCAAGGGATTCAGTAATCCTGAAGTGAGGCATCGGAATCTAAAACTGGACTCTCAGGAGAGGCTCAAATCATAGAAAGTTAGAGTGTCAGTCCTCTTGTACTTTAGTCGGCATTGTGCCTTTTGTATGAAATTCGAATGCAATTTCTGTGTTTCATCGTCAATAAGAAGGTCCAAGGTATACAGTAAACCTGAAGTGGAGCATCGGAATCTATGACTGGACTCACAGGAGAGGTTCAATTCATAGAAAGTTAGAGTGTCAATCCTCTTGTACTTAAGTCGGCATTGTGGCTTTTGTATTAAATTCGGATGCAATTTCTGTGTTTCATCGTCAATAAGAAGGTCCAAGGTATACAGTAAACCTGAAGTGAAGCATCGGAATCTAAAACTGGACTCACAGGAGAGGTTCAAATCATAGAAAGTAGGAATGTCAGTCCTCTTGTACTTAAGTCTGCATTGTGTCTTTTGAATTTAATTCCCATGCAATTTCAGTTCTTCATCGCCAATAAGAAGGTACAAGGGATACAGAAAATCTGAAATGAAGCATCGGAATCTAAGGCTGGGCTCACAGGAGAGGTTCAAATCATAGAAAATTAGAGTGTCAGTCGTCTTGTACTTAAGTCGGCATTGTGCATTTTGAATTTATTTCCGATGCATTTTCTGTGTTTCATCGTCAATAAGAAGATCCAAGGTATACAGGAAACCTGAAGTGAAGCATTGGAATCTAAAACTGGACTCACAGGAGAGGTTCAAATCATAGAAAGTTAGAGTGTCAGTCCTCTTGTACTTGATTCGGCATTGTGACTATTGTATTAAATTCGGATGCAATTTCTGTGTTTCATCGTCAATTAGAAGGTCCAAGGGATACAGTAAACCTGAAGTGAAGCATCGGAATCTAAAACTGGAATCACAGGAGAGGTTCAAATCATAGAAAGTTGGAGTGTCAGTCCTCTTGTGCTTAAGTCGCCATTGTGCCTTTTGTTTTAAATTCGGATGCAATTTCTGTGTTTCATCGTCAATAAGCAGGTGCAAGGTATACAGTAAAACTGAAGTGATGCATCTGAATCTAAATCTGGACTCACAGGAGAGGTTCAAATCATAGAAAGTGAGAGTGTCAGTCCTCTTGTACTTAAGTCGCATTGTGCCTTTTGTATTAAATTAGGATGTAAATTCTGTGTTTCATCGTCAATAAGAAGGTCCAAGTTATACAGTAAACCTGAAGTGAAGCATCGGAATCAAAAACAGGACACCCAGGAGAGGTTCAAATCATAGAAAGTGAGAGTGTCAGTCCTCTTGTACTTAAGTCGGCATTGTGCCTTTTGTGTTAAATTCGGATGCAATTTCTGTGTTTCATCGTCAATAAGAAGGTCCAAGGTATACAGTAACCCTGAAGTGAAGCATCGGAATCTAAAACTGGACTCACAGGAGAGGTTCAAATCATAGAAAGTTAGAGTGTCAGTCCTCTAGTACGTAAGTCGGCATTGTGGCTTTTGTATTAAATTCGAATGCAATTTCTGTGTTTCATCGTCAATAAGAAGGTCCAAGGGATACAGTAATTCTGAAGTGAAGCATCGAAATCTCAAACTGAACTCACAGGAGAGGTTCAAATCATAGAAAGTAAGAGTGTCAGTCCTCTTGTGCTTAAGTCACCATTGTGCCTTTTGTATTAAATTGGGATGCAATTTCTGCGTTTCATCGTCATTAAGAAGGGACAAGGGATACAGTAATCCTGAAGTGAAGCATCGGAATCTATAACTGGACTCATAGGAGAGGCCCAAATCATAGAAAGTTAGAGTGTCAGTCCTCCTGTACTTTAGTCGGCATTGTGCCTTTTGTATGAAATTCGAATGCAATTTCTGTGTTTCATCGTCAATAAGAAGGTCCAAGGTATACAGTAAACCTGAAGTGGAGCATCGGAATCTATGATTGGACTCGCAGGAGAGGTTCAAATCACAGAAAGTTAGAGTGTCAATTCTCTTGTACTTAAGTCGGCATTGTGGCTTTTGTATTAAATTCGGATGCAATTTCTGTGTTTCATCGTCAATAAGAAGGTCCAAGGTAAACAGTAAACCTGAAGTGAAGCATCGGAATCTAAAACTGCACTCACAGGAGAGGTTCAAATCATAGAAAGTAAGAATGTCAGTCCTCTTGTACTTAAGTCGGCATTGTGCCTTTTGAATTTAATTCCCATGTAATTTCAGTTCTACATCGTCAATAAGAAGGTACAAGGGATACAGTAAATCTGAAACGAAGCATCGGAATCTAAAACAGGTCTCACACTAGAGGTTCAAATCATATAAAGTTAGTGTGTCAGTCCTCTTGTACTTAAGTCGGCATTGTACCTTTTGAATTTAATTCCGATGCAATTTCTGTGTTTCATCGTCAATAAGAAGGTCCAAGGTATACAGTAAACCTGAAGTATAACATCGGAATCAAAAACTGGACTCACAGGAGAGGTTCAAATCATAGAAAGTTAGAGTGTCAGTCGTCTTGTACTTAAGTCGGCATTGTGCCTTTTGTATTTAATTCCCATGCAATTTCAGTTCTTCATCGTCAATAAGAAGGTACAAATGATACAGTAAATCTGAAATGAAGCATCGGAATCGAAGACTGGACTCACAGGAGAGGTTCAAATCATAGAAAGTTAGATTGTCAGTCGTCTTGTACTTAAGTCGGCATTGTGCAATTTGAATGTAATTCCGATGCAATTTCTGTGTTTCATCGTCAATAAGAAGGTCCAAGGTATATAGTAAACCTGAAGTGGAGCATCGTAATCTATGACTGGACTCACAGGAGAGGTTCAAATCACAGAAAGTTAGACTGTCAATCCTCTTGTACTTAAGTCGGCATTGTGGCTTTTGTCGTAAATTCGGATCCAATTTCTGTGTTTCATCGTCAATAAGAAGGTCCAAGGTATACAAATAACCTGAAGTGAAGCATCGGAATCTAAAACTGGACTCACAGGATAGGTTCTAATCGTAGAAAGTAAAAATGTCAGTCCTCTTGTACTTAAGTTGGCATTGTGCCTTTTGAATTTAATTCCCATGCAATTTCAGTTCTACATCGTCAATAAGAAGGTACAAGGGAGACAGTAAATCTGAAATGAAGCATCGGAATCTAAAACAGGTCTCACACTAGAGGTTCAAATCATATAAAGTTAGTGTGTCAGTCCTCTTGTACTTAAGTCGGCATTGTACCTTTTGAATTTAATTCCGATGCAATTTCTGTGTTTCATCGTCAATAAGAAGGTCCAAGGTATACAGTAAACCTGAAGTATAGCATCGGAATCGAAAACTGGTATCACAGGAGAGGTTCAAATCGTAGAAAGTAAGAATGTCAGTCCTCTTGTACTTAAGTTGGCATTGTGCCTTTTGAATTTAATTCCCATGCAATTTCAGTTCTACATCGTCAATAAGAAGGGACAAGGGAGACAGTAAATCTGAAATGAAGCATCGGAATCTAAAACAGGTCTCACACTAGAGGTTCAAATCATATAAAGTTAGTGTGTCACTCCTCTTGTACTTAAGTCGGCATTGTACCTTTTGAATTTAATTCCGATGCAATTTCTGTGTTTCATCGTCAATAAGAAGGTCCAAGGTATATAGTAAACCTGAAGTATAGCATCGGAATCCAAAACTGGACTCACAGGAGAGGTTCATATCATAGAAAGTAAGAATGTTAGTCCTCTTGTACTTAAGTCTGCATTGTGCCTTTTGAATTTAATTCCCATTCAGTTCTTCATCGTCAATAAGAAGGTACAAAGGATACAGTAAATCTGAAATGAAGCATCGGAATCTAAGACTGGCTAACAGGAGAGGTTCAAATCATAGAAAGTAAGAGTGTCAGTCCTCTTGTGCTTAAGTCACCATTGTGCCTTTTGGATTAAATTGGGAAGCAATTTCGGTGTTTCATCGTCATTAAGAAGGTCCAAGGGATACAGTAATCCTGAAGTGAAGCATCGGAATCTAAAACTGGACTCACAGGAGAGGTTCAAATCTTAGAAAGTTTGAGTGTCAGTCCTCTTGTACTTAAATCGGCATTGTGCCTTTTGTATTAAATTCGGATGCAATTTCTGTGTTTAATCGTCAATAAGAAGGTCCAAGGTATACAGTAAACCTGAAGTGGAGCATCGGAATCTAAGACTGGATTCACAGGAGAGGATCAAATCATAGAAAGTTAGAGTGTCAGTCCTCTTGTACTTAAGTCGGCATTGTGCATTTTGAATTTAATTCCGATGAAATTTCTGTGCTTCATCGTCAATAAGAAAGTCCTAGAGATACAGTAAATCTAACATGAAGCATCGGAATCTAAAACAGGTCTCACAGGAAAAGTTCAAATCATGGAAACTTAGAGTGTCAGTCCTCGTGTCCTTAAGTCGGCATTTTGCCTTTTGAATTTAATTCCGATGCAATTTCTGTGCTTCATCGTCAATACGATGGTCCAAGGTATATAGTAAACCTGAAGTAAAGCATCGGAATCTAAAAATGGACCCACAGGAGAGTTTCAAATCATAGAAAGTTGGAGTGTCTGTCGTCTTGTACTTAAGTCGGCATTGTGCCTTTTGTATTAAATTCGTATGCAATTTCTATGTTTCATCGTCAATAAGAAGGTCCAAGGGATAGAGCAATCCTGATGTGAAGCATCGGAATCTCAAACTGAACTCACACGAGAGCTTCCAATCATAGAAAGTGAGAGTGTCAGTCCTCTTGTACTTAACTCAGCATTGTGCCTTTTGTATTAAATTGGGATGCAATATCTGTGTTTCATCGTCAATAAGAAGGTCCAAGGGCTACAGTAATCCTAAACTGAAACATCGGAATCTAAAATTGGACTCACAGGAGAGGTTCAAACCATAGAATGTTAGAGTGTCAGTCCTCTTGTACTTTAGTCGGCATTGTGCCTTTTGTATGAAATTCGAATGCAATTTCTGTGTTTCATCGTCAATAAGAAGGTCCAAGGTATACAGTAAACCTGAAGTGGAGCATCGGAATCTATGACTGGACTCACACGAGAAGTTCAAATCACAGAGAGTTAGAGTGTCAATCCTCTTGTACTTAAGTCGGCAGTGTGGCTTTTGTATTGAATTCCGATGCAATTTCTGTGTTTCATCGTCAATAAGAAGGTCCAAGGTATACAGTAAACCTGAAGTGAAGCATCGGAATCTAAAACTGGACTCACAGGAGAGGTTCAAATCATAGAAAGTAAGAATGTCAGTCCTCTTGTACTTAAGTCGGCATTGTGCCTTTTGAATTTAATTCCCATGCAATTTCAGTTCTACATCGTCAATAAGAAGGTCCAAGGTATACAGTAAACCTGAAGTGAAGCATCGGAATCGAAAACTGGACTCACAGGAGAGGTTCAAACCATAGAAAGTTAGAGTGTCAGTCCTCTTGTACCTAAGTCAGCATTGTGCTTTTTGAATTTAATTCCGATGCATTTTCTGTGCTTCATCGTCAATAAGAAGGTCCAAGGGATACAGTAAATCTGATGTGAAGCATCGAAATCTAAAACTGGACTCACAGGAGAGGTTCAAATCGTAGAAAGTGAGAGTGTCAGTCCTCTTGTACTTAGGTCGTTATTGTGGCTTTTGTGTTAGATTCGGATGCAATTTCTGTGTTTCATCGACAATAAGAAGGTCCAAGGTATACAGTAAACCTGAAGTGAAGCATCGGAATCTAAAACTGGACTCACAGGAGAGGTTCAAATCTTAGAAAGTTTGAGTGTCAGTCCTCTTGTACTTAACTCGGCATTGTGAATTTTGTATTAAATTCGGATGCAATTTCTGTGTTTAATCGTCAATAAGAAGGTCCAAGGTATACATTAAACCTGAAGTGGAGCATCGGAATCTAAGACTGGATTCACAGGAGAGGTTCAAATCATAGAAAGTTAGAGTGTCAGTCCTCTTGTACTTAAGTCGGCATTGTGCATTTTGAATTTAATTCCGATGAAATTTCTGTGCTTCATCGTCAATAAGAAAGTCCTAGAGATACAGTAAATCTAACATGAATCATCGGAATCTAAAACAGGTCTCACAGGAGAAGTTCAAATCATGGAAACTTAGAGTGTCAGTCCTCGTGTCCTTAAGTCGGCATTTTGCCTTTTGAATTTAATTCCGATGCAATTTCTGTGCTTCATCGTCAATAAGATGGTCCAAGGTATATAGTAAACCTGAAGTAAAGCATCGGAATCTAAAAATGGACCCACAGGAGAGTTTCAAATCATAGAAAGTTGGAGTGTCTGTCGTCTTCTACTTATGTCGGCATTGTGCCTTTTGTATTAAATTCGTATGCAATTTCTATGTTTCATCGTCAATAAGAAGGTCCAAGGGATAGAGCAATCCTGATGTGAAGCATCGGAATCTCAAACTGAACTCACACGAGAGCTTCCAATCATAGAAAGTGAGAGTGTCAGTCCTCTTGTACTTAACTCAGCATTGTGCCTTTTGTATTAAATTGGGATGCAATATCTGTGTTTCATCGTCAATAAGAAGGTCCAAGGGCTACAGTAATCCTAAACTGAAACATCGGAATCTAAAATTGGACTCACAGGAGAGGTTCAAACCATAGAATGTTAGAGTGTCAGTCCTCTTGTACTTTAGTCGGCATTGTGCCTTTTGTATTAATTCGAATGCAATTTCTGTGTTTCGTTGTCAATAAGAAGGTCCAAGGTATACAGTAAACCTGAAGTGGAGCATCGGAATCTATGACTGGACTCACAGGACGGGTTCAAATCATAGAAAGTTAGAGTGTCAGTCCTCTTGTACATAAGTCGGCATTGTGGCTTTTGTATTAAATTCGGATGCAATTTCTGTGTTTCATCGTCAAGTAGAAGGTCCAAGGTATACAGTAAACTGGAAGTGAAGCATCGGAATCTAAAACTGGACACACAGAAGAGTTTCAAATCATAGAAAGTTTGAGTGTCAGTCCTCTTGTACTTATGTCGGCATTGTGCATTTTGAATTTAATTCCCATGCAAATTTCAGTGCTTCATCGTCAATAAGAAGGTAAAAGGGATACAGTAAATCTGAAATGACGCATCGGAATCTAAAACTGGTCTCACAGGAAAGGTTCAAATCATAGAATGTTAGAGCGTCAGTCCTCTTGTACTTAATTCGGCATTGTGACTTTTGTATCAAATTCGGATGCAATTTCTGTGTTTCATCGTCAATAAGAAGGTCGAAGGCATACAGTAAACCTGAAGTGAAGCATCGGAATCTAAAACTGGAGTCACAGTAGAGGTTCAAATCATACAAAGTTAGAGTGTCAGTCCTCTTGTACTTAAATTGGCATTGCGTGTTTTGTATTAAATTCGGATGCATTTTCTGTGTTTCATCGCCAATAGGAGGGTCCAAGGGATACAGTAAACCTGAAGTAAAGCATCGGAATCTAAAACTGGACTCGCAGGAGAGGTTCAAGTCATAGAAAGTTAGAGTGACAGTCCTCTTGTACTTCAGTCGGCATTCTGCCTTTTGAATTTAATTCCGATGCATTTTCTGTGCTTCATCGTCAATAAGAAAGTCCAAGGTATAAAGTAAACCTGAGGTGAAGCATAGGAATCTAAAACTGGACTCACAGGAGAGGTTCAAATCATAGAAAGTTAGAGTGTCCGCCCTCTTGTACATAAGTCGGCATTGTGCCATTTGAATTTAATTCCGATGCAATTTCTGTGTCTCATCGTCAATAAGAAGGTCCAAGGTATACAGTAAACCTGAAGTGAAGCATCGGAATCCATAACTGTACTCACAGGAGAGGTTCAAGTCAAAGAAAGTTAGTGTGTCAATCCTCTTGTACATAAGTCGGCATTGTGCCATTTGAATTTAATTCCGATGCAATTTCTGTGTCTCATCGTCAATAAGAAGGTACAAGGTATACAGTTAACCTGAAGTGAAGCATTGGAATCCATAACTGGACTCACAGGAGAGGTTCATGTCATAGAAAGTTAGAGTGTCAGTCCTCTCGTACTTAAGTCGGCATTGTGCCTTTTGTATTAAATTCGGATGCAATTTCTGTGTTTCATCGTCAATAAGAAGGTCTATGGTATACAGAAAACCTAAAGAGAAGCTTTGGAATCTAAAACTGGACTCACAGGAGAGATTCAAATCATAGAAAGTTAGAGTGTCAGTCCTCTTGTACTTATGTTGGCATTGCGTGTTTTGTATTAAATTCGGATGCAATATCTGTGTTTCATCGCCAATAAGAGGGTCCAAGGGATACAGTTAACCTGAAGTGAAGCATCGGAATCTAAAACTGGACTCACAGGTGAGGTTCAAATCATAGAAAGTTAGAGTGTCAGTCCTCTCTTACTTAATTCGGCATTGTGACTTTTGTATCAAATTCGGATGCAATTTCTGTGTTTCATCGACACTAAGAAGGTCCAAGGCATACAGTAAACCTGAAGTGAAGCATCGGAATCTAAAACTGGAGTCAAAGGAGAGGTTCAAATCATAGAAAATTAGAGTGTCAGTCCTCTTGTACTTAAGTCGGCATTGTGCCTTTTGTTTTGAATTCGGATGCCATTTCTGTGTTTCATCGTCAATAAGAAGGTGCAAGGTATACTGTAAAACAGAAGTGAAGAATCGGAATCTAAAACTGGACTCACAGGAGAGGTTCAAATCGTAGAAAGTGAGTGTGTCAGTCCTCTTGTACTTAAGCCGGCATTGTGCCTTTTGTGCTAAATTCGGATGTAATTTCTGAGTTTCATCGACAATAAGAAGGTCCAAGGTATACAGTAAACCTGAAGTGAAGCATCGGAATCTATAACTGGACTCACAGGAGATGTTCAAATCTTAGAAAGTTAGAGTGTCAGTCCTCTTGTACTGAGGTCGGCATTGTGCCTTTTGTATTAAATTCGGATGCAATTTCTGTGTTTCATCGTCAATAAGAAGGTCCAAGGGATACAGCAAACCTGAAGTGAAGCATCAGAATCAAAGACTGGACTCACAGGAGAGGTTCAAATCATAGAAAGTTAGAGAGTCTGTCCTCTAGTACTTAAGTCGGCAATGTGCCTCTTGTATTAAATTCGAATGCAATTTCTGTGTTTGATCGTCAATAAGAAGGTCCAAGGGATACAGTAAACCTGAAGTGAAGCATCGGAATCTAAAACTGGACTTACAGAAGAGTTTCAAATCACAGAAAATTTGAGTGTCAGTCCTCTTGTAATTAAGTCGGCTTTGTGCATTTTGAATTGAATTCCGAAGAAATTTCTGTGCTTCATCGTCAATAAGAAGGTCCCAGGGATACAGTAAACCTGAAGTGAAGCATCAGAATCTAAAACTGGACTCACAGGAGTGGTTCAAATCATAGAAAGTTAGAGTGTCAGTCCTCTTGTGGGTAAGTCGGCATTGTGCCTTTTGAATTTAATTCCGATGCAATTTCAGTGCTTCATCGTTAATAAGAAAGTAAAAGGGATACAGTAAATTTTAAATGAAGCATCGGAATCTGAAACTGGTGTCACAGGAGTAGTTCAAATCATAGAAAGTTAGAGTGTCAGTCCACTTGTACTTAAGTCGGCATTGTGCCTTTTGAATTTAATTCCGATGCAATTTCTGTGTTTCCTCAACAATAAGATGGTCCAAGGGTACCCTAAACCTGAAGTGAAGCACCGGAACCTAAAACTGGACTCACAGGAGAGGTTCTAATCATAGAAAGTTAGAGTGTCGGTCCTCTTGTACTTAAGACGGCACTGTGCCTTTTGTATTAAATTCGGATTCAATTTCTGTGTTTCTTCGCCCATAACAAGGTCCAAGGGATACAGTAAACCAGAAGTGAAGTATCGGAATCTAAAACTGGACGCACACGAAAGGTTCAAATCATAGAAAGTTAGAGTGACAGTCCTCTTGTGCTTAAGTCGGCATTGTGCCTTTTGTATATAATTCCGATGCAATTTCTGTGCTTCATCGTCAATAAGAAGGTCCAAGGTGTACACTAAACCTGATGTGAAGCATCGGAATCTAAAACTGGACTCACAGGAGAGGTTCAAATCATTGAAAATTAGAGTGTCAGTCCTCTTGTACTTTAGTCGGCATTGTGCCTTTGGTATTAATTCGAATGCAATTTCTGTGTTTCATAGTCAATAAGAATGTCCAAGGTATACAGTAAAATTGAGGTGAAGCATCGGAATCTAAAACTGGGCTCACAGGAGAGGTTCAAATCATAGAGAGTTAGAGTGTCAGTCCTCTTGTACTTAAGTCGGCATTGTGGCTTTTGTGTTAATTTCGGATGCAATTTCTGTGTTTCATCGTCAATAAGAAGGTCCAAGGTATACAGTAAACCTGAAGTGAAGTATCGGAATCTCAAACTGGACTCACAGAAGAGGTTCTAATCATAGAAAGTTAGAGTGTCAGTCCTCTTGTACTTAAGTCGGCACTGTGCCTTTTGTATTATATTCGGATGCAATTTCTGTGTTTCTTCGTCAATAAGAAGGTCCAAGGTATACAGTAAACCTGAAGTGAAGTATCGGAATCTAAAACTGGACTCACAGAAGAGGTTCAAATCATAGAATATTAGAGTGTCAATCGTCTTGTACTTAAGTCGGCATTGTGCCTTTTGAATTTAATTCCGATGCAATTTCTGTGTTTCATCGTCAAAAAGAAGGTCCAAGGTATACAGTAAACCTGAAGTGAAGCATCGGAATCTAAAACTATACTCACAGGAGAGGTTTAAATCATAGAATGTAAGAGTGTCGGTCCCCTTGTACTTAAGTCGGCATTGTGCCTTTTGCATTAAATTTGGATGCAATTTCTGTGTTTCATCGTCAATAAGAATGTCCAAGGTATACAGTAAACCTGAAGTGAAGCATCGGAATCAGAAACTGGACTCACAAGGGAGGTTCAAATCATAGAAAGTTAGAGTGTCAGTCCTCTCGTACTTAAGTCGGCATTGTGCCTTTTGTATTAAATTCGGATGCAATTTCTGTGTTTCATCGTCAATAAGAAGGTCTAAGGTATACAGAAATCCTGAAGAGAAGCTTTGGAATCTAAAACTGGACTCACAGGAGTGATTAAAATCATAGAAAGTTAGAGTGTCAGTCCTCTTGTTCTTAAGTTGGCATTGCGTGTTTTGTATTAAATTCGGAGGCAATATCTGTATTTCATCGCCAATAAGAGGGTCCAAGGGATACAGTTAACCTGAAGTGAAGCATCGGAATCTAAAACTGGACTCACAGGTGAGGTCAAATCATAGAAAGTTAAAGTGTCAGTCCTCTCTTACTTAATTCGGCATTGTGACTTTTGTATCAAATTCGGATGGAATTTCTGTGTTTCATCGTCACTAAGAAGGTCCAAGACATACAGTAAACCTGAAGTGAAGCATCGGAATCTAAAACTGGAATCACAGGAGAGGTTCAAATCATAGAAAAATAGAGTGTCAGTCCACCTGTACTTAAGTCGGCATTGTGCCTTTTGTTTTAAATTCGGATGCCATTTCTGTGTTTCATCGTCAATAAGAAGGTGCAAGGTACACAGTAAAACAGAAGTGAAGCATCGGAATCTAAAACTGGACTCACAGGAGTGGTTCAAATCATAGAAAGTGAGTGTGCCAGTCCTCTTGTCCTTAAGTCGGCATTGTTCCTTTTGTATTAAATTCGGATGCAATTTCTGTGTTTCATCTTCAACAAGAAGGTCCAAGGTATACAGTAAACCTGAAGTGAAGCATCGGAATCTAAAACAGGACTCACAGGAGAGGTTCAAATAATAGAAAGTGAGAGTGTCAGTCCTCTTGTACTTAAGTCGGCATTGTGCCTTTTGTGTTAAATTCGGATGCAATTTCTGTGTTTCATCGTCAATAAGATCGTCCAAGGTATACAGTAAACCTGAAGTGAAGCATCGGAACCTTAAACTGGACTCACAGGAGAGGTTCAAATCTTAGAAGGTTAGAGTGTCAGTCCTCTTGTACTGAGGTCGGCATTGTGCCTTTTGTATTAAATTCGGATGCAATTTCTGTGTTCCATCGTCAATAAGAAGGTCCAAGGGAAACAGCAAACCTGAAGTGAAGCATCAGAATCTAAAACTGGACTCACAGGAGAGGTTCAAATCATTGAAAGTTAGAGTGTCTGTCCTCTAGTACTTAAGTCGGCAATGTGCCTCTTGTATTAAATTCGAATGCAATTTCTGTGTTAGATCGTCAATAAGATGGTCCAAGGTATACAGTAAAGCTGAAGTAAAGCATCGGAATCTATAAGTGGACTCACAGGAGAGTCTCAAATCATAGAAAGCTAGAGTGTCTGTCCTCTTGTACTTAAAACGGCATTGTGCATTTTGAATTTAATTCCGACGAAATTTCAGTGCTTCATCGTCAATAAGAAGGTCCCAGGGATACAGTAAACCTGAAGTGAAGCATCGGAATATAAAACTGGATTCACAGGAGAGGTTCAAATCATAGAAAGTTAGAGTGTCAGTCCTTTTGTACCTAAGTCGGCATTGTGCCTTTTGAATTTAATTCCGATGAAATTTCTGTGCTTCAACGTCAATAAGAAGGTAACAGGGATACAGTAAATCTGAAATGAAGCTTCGGAATCTAAAACTGGTCTCAAGGAGAAGTTCAAATCATAGAAAGTTAGAGTGTCCGTCCTCTTTTACATAAGTCGGCATTGTGCCATTTGAATTTAATTCCGATGCAATTTCTGTGTCTCATCGTCAATAAGAAGGTCCAAGGTATACACTAAACCTGATGTGAAGCACCGGAATCTAAAACTAGACTCACAGGAGAGGTTCAAATCATTGAAAATTAGAGTGTCAGTCCTCTTGTTCTTTAGTCGGCATTGTGCCTTTGGTATTAATTCGAATGCAATTTCTGTGTTTCATCGTCAATACGAATGTCCAAGGTATACAGTAAAATTGAAGTGAAGCATCGGAATCTAAAACTGGGCTCACAGGAGAGGTTCAAATCATAGGAAGTTAGAGTGTCAGTCCTCTTGTACTTAAGTCGGCATTGTGGCTTTTGTGTTAAATTCGGATGCAATTTCTGTGTTTCATCGTCAATGAGAAGGTCCAAGGTATACAGTAAACCTGAAGTGAAGCATCGGAATCTAGAACTATACTCACAGGAGAGGTTTAAATCATAGAATGTAAGGGTGTCGGTCCCCTTGTACTTAAGTCGGCATTGCGCCTTTTGTATTTAATTCCGACGCTATTTCTGTGCTTCATCGTCAATAAGAAGGTCCAAGGTATACAGGAAACCTGAAGTAAAGCATCGAAATCTAAAACTGGACTCACAGGGGTGGTTCAAATCATAGAAAATTAGAGTGTCAGTCCTCTTGTACCTAAGTCGGCATTGTGCCTTTTGCATTAAATTTGGATGCTATTTCTGTGTTTCATCGTCAATAAGAATGTCCAAGGTATACAGTAAACCTGAAGTGAAGCATCGGAATCAGAAACTGGACTCACAAGGGAGGTTCAAATCATAGAAAGTTAGAGTGTCAGTCCTCTTGTACATAAGTCGGCATTGTGCCTTTTGAATTTAATTCCGATGCAATTTCTGTGTCTCATCGTCAATAAGAAGGTACAAGGTATACAGTAAACCTGAAGTGAAGCATCGGAATCCATAACTGGACTCACAGGAGAGGTTCAAATCTTAGAAAGTTAGAGTGTCAGTCCTCTCTTACTTAATTCGGCATTGTGACTTTTGTATCACATTCGGATGGAATTTCTGTGTTTCATCGTCACTAAGAAGGTCCAAGACATACAGTAAACCTGAAGTGAAGCATCGGAATCTAAAACTGGAATCACAGGAGAGGTTCAAATCATAGAAAGTTAGAGTGTCAGTCCACTTGTACTTAAGTCGACATTGTGCCTTTTGTTTTAAATTCGGATGCCATTTCTGTGTTTCATCGTCAATAAGAAGGTGCAAGGTATACAGTAAAACAGAAGTGAAGCATCGGAATCTAAAACTGGACTCACAGGAGAGGTTCAAATCATAGAAAGTGAGTGTGTCAGTCCTCTTGTACTTAAGTCGGCATTGTTCCTTTTGTATTAAATTCGGATGCAATTTCTGTGTTTCATCTTCAACAAGAAGGTCCAAGGGAAACAGCAAACCTGAAGTGAAGCATCAGAATCTAAAACTGGACTCACAGGAGAGGTTCAAATCATAGAAAGTTAGAGTGTCTGTCCTCTAGTACTTAAGTCGGCAATGTGCCTCTTGTATTAAATTCGAATGCAATTTCTGTGTTAGATCGTCAATAAGATGGTCCAAGGTATACAGTAAACCTGAAGTGAAGCATCGGAATGTATAACTGGACTCACAGGAGAGTCTCAAATCATAGAAAGCTAGAGTGTCTGTCCTCTTGTACTTAAAACGGCATTGTGCATTTTGAATTTAATTCCGACGAAATTTCAGTGCTTCATCGTCAATAAGAAGGTCCCAGGGATACAGTAAACCTGAAGTGAAGCATCGGAATATAAAACTGGATTCACAGGAGAGGTTCAAATCATAGAAAGTTAGAGTGTGAGTCCTTTTGTACCTAAGTCGGCATTGTGCCTTTTGAATTTAATTCCGATGAAATTTCAGTGCTTCAACGTCAATAAGAAGGTAACAGGGATACAGTAAATCTGAAATGAAGCTTCGGAATCTAAAACTGGTCTCAAGGAGAAGTTCAAATCATAGAAAGTTAGAGTGTCCGTAATCTTGTACTTACGTCGGCATTGTGCCTTTTGAATTTATTTCCGATGCAATTTCTGTGTTGCCTCGACAATAAGAATGTCCAAGGGATACACTAAACCTGAAGTGAAGCATCGGAATCTAAAACTGGACTCACAGGAGAGGTTCAAATCATAGAAAGATAGAGTGTCAGTCCTCTTGTACTTAAGTCGGTACTGTGCCTTTTGTATTAAATTCCGATGCAATTTCAGTGTTCCTTCGTCAATAACGAGGTCCAAGGGATACAGTAAACCTGAAGTGAAGTATCGGAATCTAAAACTGGAATCACAGGAGAGGTTCAAATCATAGAAAATTCGAGTGTCTGTCCTCTTGTGCTTAAGGCGGCATTGTGCCTTTTTAATTTAATTCCGTTGCAATTTCTGTGTTTCATCGACAATAAGAAGGTCCAAGGTATACAGTAAACCTGAAGTGAAGCATCAACATCTGAAACTGGACTCTCAGGAGAGGTTCAAATCATAGAATGTTAGAGTGTCTGTCCTCTTGTACTTGAGTCGGCATTGTGCCTTTTGAATTTAATTCCGATGCAATTTCTGTGATTCATCGTCAATAAGAAGGTCCAAGGTGTACAGTAAACCTGAAATGAAGCATCGGAATTTAAAACTGGACTCACAGGAGAGGTTCAAGTCATAGAAAGTTAGAGTGTCAGTCCTCTTGTAATTAAGTCGGCATTGTGAATTTTGAATTTAATTCCGATGCATTTTCTGTGCTTCATCGTCAATAAGAAAGTCCAAGGTATAAAGTAAACCTGAGGTGAAGCATAGGAATCTAAAACTGGACTCACAGGAGAGGTTCTAATCATAGAAAGTTAGAGTGTCCGTCCTCTTGTACATAAGTCGGCAATGTGCCATTTGAATTTAATTCCGATGCAATTTCTGTGTCTCATCGTCAATAAGAATGTCCAAGGTATACAGTAAACCTGAAGTGAAGCATCGGAATCCATAACTGTACTCACAGAAGAGGTTCAAGTCATAGAAAGTTAAAGTGTGAGTCCTCTTGTACATAAGTCGGCATTGTGCCTTTTGAATTTAATTCCGATGCAATTTCTGTGTCTCATCGTCAATAAGAAGGTACAAGGTATACAGTAAACCTGAAGTGAAGCATCGGAATCCATAACTGGACTCACAGGAGAGGTTCAAGTCATAGAAAGTTAAAGTGTCAGTCCTCTCGTACTTAAGTCGGCATTGTGCCTTTTGTGTTAAATTCGGATGCAATTTCTGTGTTTCATCGTCAATAAGAAGGTCCAAGGTATACAGTAAACCTGAAGTGAAGCATCGGAACCTAAAACTGGACTCACAGGAGAGGTTCAAATCTTAGAAAGTTAGAGTGTCAGTCCTCTTGTACTGAGGTCGGCATTGTGCCTTTTGTATTAAATTCGGATGCAATTTCTGTGTTTCATCGTCAATAAGAAGGTCCAAGGGATACAGCAAACCTGAAGTGAAGCATCAGAATCTAAAACTGGACTCACAGGACAGGTTCAAATCATAGAAAGTTAGAGTGTCTGTCCTCTAGTACTTAAGTCGGCAATGTGCCTCTTGTATTAAATTCGAATGCAATTTCTGTGTTTGATCGTCAATAAGAAGGTCCAAGGTATACAGTAAACCTGAAGCGAAGCATCGGAATCTAAAACTGGACTCACAGAAGAGTTTCAAATCACAGAAAGTTTGAGTGTCAGTCCTCTTGTACTTAAGTCGGCTTTGTGCATTTTGAATTTAATTCCGAAGAAATTTCTGTGCTTCATCGTCAATAAGAAGGTCCCAGGGATACAGTAAACCTGAAGTGAAGCATCAGAATCTAAAACTGGACTCACAGTAGAGGTTAAAATCATGAAAAGTTAGAGTGTCAGTCCTCTCGTACTTAAGTCGGCATTGTGCCTTTTGTGTTAAATTCGGATGCAATTTCTGTGTTTCATCGTCAATAAGAAGGTCCAAGGTATACAGTAAACCTGAAGTGAAGCATCGGAACCTAAAACTGGACTCACAGGAGAGGTTCAAATCTTAGAAAGTTAGAGTGTCAGTCCTCTCGTACTTAAGTCGGCATTGTGCCTTTTGTGTTAAATTCGGATGCAATTTCTGTGTTTCATCGTCAATAAGAATGTCCAAGGTATACAGTAAACCTGAAGTGAAGTATCGGAATCTAAAACTGGACTCACAGAAGAGGTTCAAATCATAGAATGTTAGAGTGTCAGTCGTCTTGTACTTAAGTCGGCATTGTGCCTTTTGAATTTAATTCCGATGCAATTTCTGTGTTTCATCGTCAATAAGAAGGTCCAAGGTATATGGTAAACCTGAAGTGAAGCATCGGAATCTATAACTGGACTCACAGGAGAGTCTCAGATCATAGAAAGCTAGAGTGTCAGTCCTCTTGTACTTAAATCGGCATTGTGCATTTTGAATTTAATTCCGATGAAACTTCAGTGCTTCATCGTCAATAAGAAGGTCCCAGGGATACAGTAAACCTGAAGTAAAGCATCGGAATCTAAAACTGGATTCACAGGAGAGGTTCAAATCATAGAAAGTTAGAGTGTAAGTCCTCTTGTCCTTAAGTCGGCATTGTGCCTTTTGAATTTAATTCCGATGCAATTTCTGTGTTTCCTCAACAATAAGAAGGTCCAAGGGATACCCTAAACCCGAAGTGAAGCACCGGAATCTAAAACTGGACTCACAGGAGAGGTTCTAATCATAGAAAGTTAGAGTGTCAGTCCTCTTGTACTTTAGTCGGCATTGTGCCTTTGGTATTAATTCGAATGCAATTTCTGTGTTTCATCGTCAATAAGAATGTCCAAGGTATACAGTAAACCTGAAGTGAAGCATCGGAATCTAAAACTGGGCTCACAGGAGAGGTTCAAATCATAGAAAGTTAGAGTGTTAGTCCTCTTGTACTTAAGTCGGCATTGTGGCTTTTGTGTTAAATTCGGATGCAATTTCTGTGTTTCATCGTCAATAAGAAGGTCCAATGTATACAGTAAACCTGATGTGAAGTATCGGAATCTAAAACTGGACTCACAGAAGAGGTTCAAATCATAGAATGTTAGAGTGTCAGTCGTCTTGTACTTAAGTCGGCATTGTGCCTTTTGAAATTAATTCCGATGCATTTTCTGTGCTTCATCGTCAATAAGAAGGTCCAAGGTATACGCTAAACCTGATGTGAAGCATCGGAATTTAAAACTGGACTTACAGGAGAGGTTCAAATCATAGAAAATTAGAGTGTCAGTCCTCTTGTACTTTAGTCGGCAATGTGCCTTTCGTCTTAAATTCGAATGCAATTTCTGTGTTTCATCGTCAATAAGAAGGTCCAAGGTATACAGTAAACCTGAATTGGAGCATCGGAATCTAAGACTGGATTCACAGGAGAGGTTCAAATCATAGAAAGTTAGAGTGTCAGTCCTCTTGTAATTAAGTCGGCATTGTGCCTTTTGAATTTAATTCCGATGCATTTTCTGTGTTTCATCGTCAATAAGAATGTCCAAGGTATAAAGTAAACCTGAGGTGAAGCATAGGAATCTAAAACTGGACTCACAGGAGAGGTTCAAATCATAGAAAGTTAGAGTGTCCGTCCTCTTGTACATAAGTCGGCATTGTGCTATTTGAATTTAATTCCAATGCAATTTCTGTGTCTCATCGTCAATAAGAAGGTCCAAGGTATACAGTAAACCTGAAGTGAAGCATCGGAATCCATAACTGTACTCACAGGAGAGGTTCAAGTCATAGAAAGTTACAGTGTCAGTCCTCTTGTACATAAGTCGGCATTGTGCCTTTTGAATTTAATTCCGATGCAATTTCTGTGTCTCATCGTCAATAAGAAGGTACAAGGTATACAGTAAACCTGAAGTGAAGCATCGGAATCCATAACTGGACTCACAGGAGAGGTTCAAGTCATAGAAAGTTAGAGTGTCAGTCCTCTCGTACTTAAGTCGGCATTGTGCCTTTTGTATTAAATTCGGATGCAATTTCTGTGTTTCATCGTCAATAAGAAGGTCTAAGGTATACAGAAAACCTGAAGAGAAGCTTTGGAATCTAAAACTGGACTCACAGGAGAGATTAAAATCATAGAAAATTAGAGTGTCAGTCCTCTTGTACTTAAGTTGGCATTGCGTGTTTTGTATTAAATTCGGATGCAATATCTGTATTTCATCGCCAATAAGAGGGTCGAAGGGATACAATTAACCTGAAGTGAAGCATCGGAATCTAAAACTGGACTCACAGGAGAGGTCAAATCATAGTAAGTTAGAGTTCAGTCCTCTCTTACTTAATTCGGCATTGTGTCTTTTGTATCAAATTCGGATGGAATTTCTGTGTTTCATTGTCACTAAGAAGGTCCAAGACATACAGTAAACCTGAAGTGAAGCATCGGAATCTAAAACTGGAATCACAGGAGAGGTTCAAATCATAGAAAGTTAGAGTGTCAGTCCTCTTGTACTTAAGTCGGCATTGTGCCTTTTGTATTAAATTCGGATGCCATTTCTGTGTGTCATCGTCAATAAGAAGGTGCAAGGTATACAGTAAAACAGAAGTGAAGCATCGGAATCTAAAACTGGACTCACAGGAGAGGTTCAAATCATAGAAAGTGAGTGTGGCAGTCCTATTGTACTTAAGTCGGCATTGTTCCTTTTGTATTAAATTCGGATGCAATTTCTGTGTTTCATCTTCAACAAGAAGGTCCAAGGTATACAGTAAACCTGAAGTGAAGCATCGGAATCTAAAACAGGACTCACAGGAGAGGTTCAAATCATAGAAAGTGAGAGTGTCAGTCCTCTTGTACTGAGGTCGGCATTGTGCCTTTTGTATTAAATTCGGATGCAATTTCTGTGTTTCATCGTCAATAAGAAAGTCCAAGGGATACAGCAAACCTGAAGTGAAGCATCAGAATCTAAAACTGGACTCACAGGAGAGGTTCAATTCATAGAATGTTAGAGTGTCTGTCCTCTAGTACCTAAGTCGGCAATGTGCCTCTTGTATTAAATTCGAATGCAATTTCTGTGTTTGATCGTCAATAAGAAGGTCCAAGGGATACAGTAAACCTGAAGTGAAGCATCGGAATCGAAAACTGGACTCACAGAAGAGTTTCAAATCACAGAAAGTTTGAGTGTGAGTCCTCTTGTACTTAAGTTGGCTTTGTGCATTTTGAATTTAATTCTGAAGAAATTTCTGTGCTTCATCGTCAATAAGAAGGTCCCAGGGATACAGTAAACCTGAAGTGAAGCATCAGAACCTAAAACTGGACTCACAGTAGAGGTTCAAATCATAGAAAGTTAGAGTGTCAGTCCTCTTGTACGTAAGTCGGCATTGTGCCTTTTGAATTTAATTCCGATGCAATTTCAGTGCTTCATCGTTAATAAGAAGGTAAAAGGGATACAGTAAATCTTAAATGAAGCATCGGAATCTGAAACTGGTGTAACAGGAGAAGTTCAAATCATAGAAAGTTAGAGTGTCAGTCCTCATGTACTTAAGTCGGCATTGTGCCTTTTGAATTTAATTCCGATGCAATTTCTGTGTTTCCTCAACAATAAGAAGGTCCAAGGGATACACTAAACCTGAAGTGAAGCATCGAAATCTAAAACTGGAATCACAGGAGAGGTTCTAATCATAGAAAGATAGAGTGTCAGTCCTCTTGTACTTAAGTCGGCACTGTGCCTTCTGTATTAAATTCGGATGCAATTTCTGTGTTTCTTCGTCCATAACAAGGTCCAAGGGATACAGTAAACCACAAGTGAAGTATCGGAATCTAAAACTGGACTCACAGGAGAGGTTCAATTCATAGAAAGTTAGAGTGACAGTCCTCTTGTACTTAAGTCGGCATTGTGCCTTTTGTAAATAATTGCGATGCAATTTCTGTGCTTCATCGTCAATAAGAAAGTCCAAGTTGTACACTAAACCTGAAGTGAAGTATCGGAATCTAAAACTGGACTCACAGAAGAGGTTCAAATCATAGAATGTTAGAGTGTCAGTCGTCTTGTACTTAAGTCGGCAATGTGCCTTTGGTCTTAAATTCGAATGCAATTTCTGTGTTTCATCGTCAATAAGAAGGTCCAAGGTATACAGTAAACCTGAATTGGAGCATCGGAATCTAAAACTGGACTCACAGGAGAGGTTCAAATCATAGAAAGTTAGAGCGTCAGTCCTCATGTACTTAATTCGGCATTGTGACTTTTGTATCAAATTCGGATGCAATTTCTGTGTTTCATCGACAATAAGAAGGTACAAGGCATACAGTAAACCTGAAGTGAAGCATCGGAGTCTAAAACTGGAGTCACAGGAGAGGTTCAAGTCGTAGAAAGTTAGAGTGTCAGTCCTCTTGTACTTAAGTTGGCATTGCGTGTTTTGTATTAAATTCGGATGCAATATCTGTGTTTCATCGTTAATAAGAGGGTCCAAGGGATACAGTAGACCTGAAGTGAGGCATCGGAATCTAAATCTGGACTCACAGGAGAGGTTCAAATCATAGAAAGTTAGAGTGTCAGTCCTCTTGTAATTAAGTCGGCATTGTGCCTTTTGAATTTAATTCCGATGCATTTTCAGTGCTTTATCGTCAATAAGAAGGTCCAAGGTGTACAGTAAACCTGAAGTGAAGCACCGGAATCTAAAACTGGACTCACAGGAGAGGTTCAAATCATAGAAAGTTAGAATGTCAGTCCTCTTGTAATTAAGTCGGCATTGTGCCTTTTGAATTTAAATCCGATGCATTTTCTGTGCTTTATCGTCAATAAGAAGGTCCAAGGTATACAGTAAACCTGAAGTGAAGCATCGGAATCCAAAACTGGACTCACAGGAGAGGTTCAAATCATAGAAAATTAGAGTGTCAGTCCTCTTGTACTTAAGTTGGCATTGCGTGTTTTGTATTAAACTCGGATGCATTTTCTGTGTTTCATCGCCAATAAGAGGGTCCAAGGGATACAGTAAACCTGAAGTAAAGCATCGGATTCTAAAACTGGACTCACATTAGAGGTTCAAATCATAGAAAGTTAGAGCGTCAGTCCTCATGTACTTAATTCGGCATTGTGACTTTTGTATCAAATTCGGATGCAATTTCTGTGTTTCATCGTCAATAAGAAGGTCCAAGGCATACAGTAAACCTGAAGTGAAGCATCGGAGTCTAAAACTGGAGTCACAGGAGAGGTTCAAATCATAGAAAGTAAGAGTGTCAGTCCTCTTGTACTTAAGTCATCATTGTGCCTTTTGAATTTAATTCCGATGCCTTTTATGTGCTTCATCGTCAATACGAAAGTCCAAGGTATACAGTAAACCTGAGGTGAAGCATAGGAATCTAAAACTGGACTCACAGGAGAGGTTCAAATCATAGAAAGTTAGAGTGTCCGTCCTCTTGTACATAAGTCGGCATTGTGCCTTTTGAATTTAATTCCGATGCGATTTCTGTGTCTCATCGTCAATAAGAAGTTCCAAGGTGTACAGTAAACATGAAGTGAAGCATCGGAATCCATAACTGGACTCACAGGAGAGGTTCAAGTCATATAAAGTTAGAGTGTCAGTCCTCTTGTACATAAGTCGGCATTGTGCCTTTTGAATTTAATTCCCATGCAATTTCTGTGTCTCATCGTCAATAAGAAGGTCCAAGGTATACTGTAAACCTGAAGTGAAGCATCGGAATCTAAAACTGGACTCACAGGAGAGGTTCAAATCATAGAAAGTTAGAGTCTCAGTCCTCTTGTACTTAAGTCCGCATTGTGCGTTTTGAATTTAATTTCGATGCATTTTCTGTGCTTTTTCGTCAATAAGAAGGTCCAAGGTATACAGTAAACGTGAAGTGAAGCATCGGAGTCTAAAACTGGACTCACAGGGGAGGTTCAAATCATAGAAAGTTAGAGTGTCAGTCCTCTTGTACTTAAGTTGGCATTGCGTGTTTTGTACTAAACTCGGATGCATTTTCTGTGTTTCATCGCCAATAAGAGGGCCCAAGGGATACAGTAAACCTGAAATGAAGCATCGGAATCTAAAACAGGACTCACAGGAGAGGTTCAAATCATAGAAAGTTAGAGCGTCAGTCCTCATGTACTTAATTCGGCATTGTGACTTTTGTATCAAATTCGGATGCAATTTCTGTGTTTCATCGACAATAAGAAGGTACAAGGCATACAGTAAACCTGAAGTGAAGCATCGGAGTCTAAAACTGGAGTCACAGGAGAGGTTCAAGTCATAGAAAGTTAGAGTGTCAGTCCTCTTGTACTTAAGTTGGCATTGCGTGTTTTGTATTAAATTCGGATGCAATATCTGTGTTTCATCGTTAATAAGAGGGTCCAAGGGATACAGTAAGCCTGAAGTGAAGCATCGGAATCTAAATCTGGACTCACGGGAGAGGTTCAAATCATAGAAAATTAGAGTGTCAGTCCTCTCTTACTTAATTCGGCATTGTGACTTTTGTATCAAATTCGGATGCAATTTCTGTGTTTCATCGTCACTAAGAAGGTCCAAGGCATACAGTAAACCTGAAGTGAAGCATCGGAATCTAAAACTGGAGTCACAGGAGAGGTTCAAATCATAGAAAGTTAGAGTGTCAGTCCTCTTGTACTTAAGATGGCATTAAGCCTTTTGTTTTAAATTCGGATGCAATTTCTGTGTTTCATCGTCAATAAGAAGGTGCAAAGTATACAGTAAAACAGAAGTGAAGCATCGGAATCTAAAACTGGACTCACAGGAGAGGTTCAAATCATAGAAAGTGAGTGTGTCAGTCCTCTTGTACTTAAGTCGGCATTGTGCCTTTTGTGTTAAATTCGGATGCAATTTCTGTGTTTGATCGCCAATAAGAAGGTCCAAAGTATACAGTAAACCTTAAGTGAAGCATCGGAGTCTAAAACTGGACTCACAGGAGAGGTTCAAGTCATAGAAAGTTAGAGTGTCAGTCCTCTTGTACATAAGTCGGCATTGTGCCTTTTAAATTTAATTCCCATGCAATTTCTGTGTTTCATCGGCAATAAGAAGGTCCAAGGTGTACAGTAAACCTGAAATGAAGGATCGGAATCTAAAACTGGACTCACAGGAGAGGTTCAAATCATAGAAAGTTAGAGTGTCAGTCCTCTTGTAATTAAGTCGGCATTGTGCCTTTTGAATTTAATTCCGATGCATTTTCAGTGCTTTATCGTCAATAAGAAGGTCCAAGGTGTACAGTAAACCTGAAGTGAAGCACCGGAACCTAAAACTGGACTCACAGGAGAGGTTCAAATCATAGAAAGTTAGAATGTCAGTCCTCTTGTAATTAAGTCGGCATTGTGCCTTTTGAATTTAAATCCGATGCATTTTCTGTGCTTTATCGTCGATAAGAAGGTCCAAGGTATACAGTAAACCTGAAGTGAAGCATCGGAATCCAAAACTGAACTCACAGGAGAGGTTCAAATCATAGAAAATTAGAGTGTCAGTCCTCTTGTACTTAAGTTGGCATTGCGTGTTTTGTATTAAACTCAGATGCATTTTCTGTGTTTCATCGCCAATAAGAGGGTCCAAGGGATACAGTAAACCTGAAGTAAAGCATCGGATTCTAAAACTGGACTCACATTAGAGGTTCAAATCATAGAAAGTTAGAGCGTCAGTCCTCATGTACTTAATTCGGCATTGTGACTTTTGTATCAAATTCGGATGCAATTTCTGTGTTTCATCGTCAATAAGAAGGTCCAAGGCATACAGTAAACCTGAAGTGAAGCATCGGAGTCTAAAACTGGAGTCACAGGAGAGGTTCAAATCATAGAAAGTAAGAGTGTCAGTCCTCTTGTACTTAAGTCATCATTGTGCCTTTTGAATTTAATTCCGATGCATTTTATGTGCTTCATCGTCAATACGAAAGTCCAAGGTATACAGTAAACCTGAGGTGAAGCATAGGAATCTAAAACTGGACTCACAGGAGAGGTTCAAATCATAGAAAGTTAGAGTGTCCGTCCTCTTGTACATAAGTCGGCATTGTGCCTTTTGAATTTAATTCCGATGCGATTTCTGTGTCTCATCGTCAATAAGAAGTTCCAAGGTGTACAGTAAACATGAAGTGAAGCATCGGAATCCATAACTGGACTCACAGGAGAGGTTCAAGTCATATAAAGTTAGAGTGTCAGTCCTCTTGAACACAAGTCGGCATTGTGCCTTTTGAATTTAATTCCCATGCAATTTCTGTGTCTCATCGTCAATAAGAAGGTCCAAGGTATACTGTAAACCTGAAGTGAAGCATCGGCATCTAAAACTGGACTCACAGGAGAGGTTCAAATCATAGAAAGTTAGAGTGTCAGTCCTCTTGTACTTAAGTCGGCATTGTGCGTTTTGAATTTAATTCCGATGCATTTTCTGTGCTTTTTCGTCAATAAGAAGGTCCAAGGTATACAGTAAACGTGAAGTGAAGCATCGGAGTCTAAAACTGGACTCACAGGGGAGGTTCAAATCATAGAAAGTTAGAGTGTCAGTCCTCTTGTACTGAGGTCGGCATTGTGCGTTTTGTATTAAATTCGAATGCAATTTCTGTGTTTGATCGTCAATAAGAAGGTCCAAGGGATACAGTAAACCTGAAGTGAAGCATTGTAATCTAAAACTGGACTCACAGATGAGTTTCAAATCATAGAAAGTTTGAGTGTCAGTCCTCGTGTACTTAGGTCGGCATTGTGCATTTTGAATTTAATTCCGAAGAAATTTCTGTGCTTCATCGTCAATAAGAATGTCCCAGGGATACAGTAAACCTGATTTGAAGCATCAGAATCTAAAACTGGACTCACAGGAGAGGTTCAAATCATAGTAAGTTAGTGTGTCAGTCCTCTTGTACTTAAGTCGGCATTGTGCCTTTTGAATTAAATTCCGATGCAATTTCTGTGTTTCCTCGACAATAAGAAGGTCCAAGGGATACACTGAACCTGAAGTGAAGCATCGGAATCTAAAACTGGACTCACAGGAGAGGTTCTATTCATAGAAGGTTAGAGTGTCAGTCCTCTTGTACTTAAGTCGGCACTGTGCCTTTTGTATTAAATTCGGATGCAATTTCTGTGTTTCGTCGTCCATAACAAGGTCCAAGGGATACAGAAAACCAGAAGTGAAGTATCGGAATCTAAAACTCGACTCACAGGAGAGGTTCAAATCATAGAAAGTTAGAGTGACAGTCCTCTTGTACTTATGTCGGCATTGTGCCTTTTGTATTTAATTCCGATGCAATTTCTGTGCTTCATCGTCAATAAGAAGGTCCAAGGTATACAGTAAACCTAAAGTGAAGCATCGGAATCTAAAGCTGGACACACAGTGGAGGCTCAAATCAAAGAAAGTTCGAGTGTCAGTCCTCATGTACTTAACTCGGCATTGTGCCTTTTGAATTTAATTCCGATGCAATTTCTGTGTTTCATCGTCAATAAGAAGGTCCAAGGTATACAGTAAACCTGAAGTGAAGCATCGGAATCTAAAGCTGGACACACAGTGGAGGTTCAAATCATAGAAAGTTAGAGTGTCAGTCCTCATGTACTTAACTCGGCATTGTGCCTTTTGAATTTAATTCCGATGCAATTTCTGTGTTTCATCGTCAATAAGAAGGTCCAAGGTATACAGTAAACCTGAAGTGAAGCATCGGAATCTAAAGCTGGACACACAGTGGAGGTTCAAATCATAGAAAGTTAGAGTGTCAGTCCTCATGTACTTAACTCGGCATTGTGCCTTTTGAATTTAATTCCGATGCAATTTCTGTCTTTCATCGTCAATAAGAAGGTCCAAGGTACACAGTAAACCTGAAGTGAAGCATCGGAATCTAAAGTTGGACTCACAGGAGAGGTTCAAAACATAGGAAGTTAGAGTGTCAGTCCTCTTGTACTTAAGTCGGCATTGTGCCTTTTGAATTTAATTCCGATGCAATTTCTGTGTTTCATCGTCAATAAGAAGGTCCAAGGTGTACAGTAAACCTGAAATGAAGCATCGGAATCTAAAACTGGACTCACAGGAGAGGTTCAAATCGTAGAAAGGTAGAGTGTCAGTCCTCTGGTACTTAAGTCAGCATTGTGCCTTTTGAATTTAAATCCGATGCATTTTCTGTGCTTTACCGGCAATAAGAAGGTCCAAGGTATACAGTAAATCTGAAGCACCGGAATCTAAAACTGGACTCACAGTAGAGGCTCAAATCATAGAAAATTAAAGTGTCCGTCCTCTGCACTTAAGTGGGCATTGTGCCTCTGGTTTTTTTATCCCGATGCAATTTCTGTGTTTCACCGTCAATAAGAATGTCCAAGGTATACAGCTAACCTGAAGTGAAGCATCGGAATCTAAAGTTGGACTCACAGGAGAGGTTCAAAACATAGGAAGTTAGAGTGTCAGACCTCTTGTACTTAAGTCGGCATTGTGCCTTTTGAATTTAATTCCGATGCAATTTCTGTGTTTCATCGTCAATAAGAAGGTCCAAGGTGTACAGTAAACCTGAAATGAAGCATCGGAATCTAAAACTGGACTCACAGGAGAGGTTCAAATCGTAGAAAGGTAGAGTGTCAGTCCTCTTGTACTTAAGTCAGCATTGTGCCTTTTGAATTTAAATCCGATGCATTTTCTGTGCTTTATCGGCAATAAGAAGGTCCAAGGTATACAGTAAATCTGAAGCATCGGAATCTAAAACTGGACTCACAAGAGAGGATCAATTCATTGAAATTCAGAGTGTCAGTCCACTTGTACTTAAGTCGGCATTGTGCCTTAGGAATTTAATTCCGATGCAATTTTCTGTGTTTCTTCGTCAATAAGAAGGTCCAAGGTATACAGTAAACCTGAAGAACAGCATCGGAATCTAAAACCGGACTCACAGGAGTGGTTCAAATCATAGAAAGTTAGAGTGTTAGTCCTCTTGTACCTAAGTCGGCATTGTGCCTTTTGCACTAAATTCGGATGCAATTTCTGTATTTCATCGTCAATAAGAATGTCCAAGGTATACAGCTAACCTGAAGTGAAGCATCGGAATCTAAAACTGGACTCACAAGAGAGGTTCAATTCATAGAATTTTAGTGTGTCAGTCCTCTTGTACTTAAGTCGGCATTGTGCATTTTGTATTTAATTCCGATGAAAGTTCTGTGATTCATCGTCAATAAGAAGGTCCAAGGTATACAGTAAACCTTAAGTGAAACATCGGAATCTAAAACTGGCATCACAGGAGAGGTTCAAATGATAGAAAGTTAGAGTGTCAGTCGTCCTGTACTTAAGTCAGCACTGTGCCTTTTGTATTTAAGTCCGATGCAATTTTCTGTGTTTCTTCATCAATAAGAAGGTCCAAGGTATACAGTAAACCTGAAGAACAGCATCGGAATCTAAAACCGGACTAACAGGTGTGGTTCAAATCATAGAAAGTTAGAGTGTCAGTCCTCTTGTACCTAAGTCGGCGTTTTGCCTGTTGCATTAAATTCGGATGCAATTTATGTGTTTCATCGTCAATAAGAATGTCCAAGGTATACAGCTAACCTGAAGTGAAGCATCGGAATCTAAAACTGGACTCACAAGAGAGGTTCAATTCAAAGAAATTTAGAGTGTCAGTCCTCTTGTACTTAAGTCGGCATTGTGCCTTTGGAATTTAATTCCGATGCATTTTCTGTGCTTCTTCGTCAATAAGAAGGTCCAAGGTATACAGTAAACCTGAAGTGAAGCATCGAAATCTGAAACTGGACTCACAAGAGAGGTTCAATTCATAGAAATTTAGAGTGTCAGTCCTCTTGTACTTAAGTCGGCATTGTGCCTTTTGAATTTAATTCCGATGCATTTTCTGTGCTTTTTCGTCAATGAGAGGGTCCAAGGTATATAGTAAACCTGATGTGAAGCTCCTGAATCTGGAACTGGACTTACAGGAGAGGTTCGAATCATACAAAATTAGAGTATCCGTCCGCTTGTACTTAAGTCGGCATTGTGTCTTTTGAATTTAATACCGATGCAATTTCTGTGTTTCATCGTCGATAAGAAGGTCCAAGGTATACAGTAAACCTGAATTGAAGCATCGGAATCTAAAACTGGACTCACAGGAGAGGTACAAAGCATAGAAACTTAGAGTGTCAGTCCTCTTGTACTTAAGTCGGCATTGTGCCTTTTGAATTTAATTCTGATGCATTTTCTGTGCCTCATCGTCAATAAGAAGGTGCAAGTTATACAGTAAACCTGAAGTGAAGCATCGGAATCTAAAAGTTGACTCATAGGAGATGTTCAAATCTTAGAAAGTTAGAGTGTCTGTCCTCTAGTACTTAAGTCGGCATTGTGCCTTTTGTATTAAATTCGAATGCAATTTCTGTGTTTCATCGTCAATAAGAAGGTCCAAGGGATACAGTAAACCTGAAGTAGGGCATCGAAATCTCAAACTGAACTCACGGGAGAGGTTCAAATCATAGAAAGTTAGAGAGTCAGTCCCCTTGTACTTAAGTCGGCATTGTGCTTTTGTATTTAATTCCGATGCAATTTCTGTGCTTCATCGTATAAGAAGGTCCGCGTTAAACGGTAAACCTGAAGTGAAGCATCGGAATCTAATACTGGACTCACAGGGGAGGTTCAAATCATAGAAAGTTAGAGGGTCAGTCCTTTTGTACTTACGTCAGCGCTGTGCCTTTTGTATTTTATTCCGATGCAATGTCTGTGTTTCATCGTCAATAAGAAGGTCCAAGGTATACAGTAAACCTGAAGTGAAGCATGGGAATCTAAAACTGGACTCACAGGAGAGGTTCAAATCATAGAAAGTTAGAGTGTCAGTCCTCTTGTACTTAAGTCGGCATTGTGCCTTTTGAATTTAATTCCGATGAATTTTCTGTGCTTCATCGCCAATAAGAAGGTCCAACGTATACAGTAAACCTGAAGTGAAGCATCGGAATCTAAAACTGGACTCACAGGAGAGGTTCAAATCATAGAAAGTTAGAGTGTCAGTCCTCTTGTATTTAAGTCAGCACTGTGAATTTTGTATTTAATTCCGATGCAATTTCTGTGTTTCTTCGTCAATAAGAAGGTCCAAGGTATACAGTAAACCTGAAGTGAAGCATCGAAATCTAAAACTGGACTCACAGGAGAGGTTCAAATCATAGAAAGTTAGAGTGTCAGTCCTCTTGTACCTAAGTCAGCATTGTGCCTTTTGCATTAAATTCGGATGTAATTTCTGTGTTTCATCGTCAATAAGAATGTCCAAGGTATACAGTAAACCTGAAGTGAAGCATCGGAATCTAAAAGTGGACTCACAGAAGAGGTTCAAATCATAGAAAGTTAGAGTGTCTGTCCACTACTACTTAAGTCGGCATTGTGCCTTTTGTATTAAATTCGAAAGCAATTTCTGTGTTTCATCGTCAATTAGAAGGTCCAAGGTATACAGTAAACCTGAAGCGAAGCATCTAAATCTAAAAGTGGACTTACAGGAGGGGTTCAAATAATAGAAAGTTAGAGTGTCCGTCCTCTTGTACTTAAGTTGGCATTGTGCCTTTTGAATTTGATTCCGATGCAATTTCTGTGTTTCATCGACAATAAGAAGGTCCAAAGTATACAGTAAAGCTGAAGAGAAGCATCGGAATCTAGAATTGGGCTCACAGTAGAGGTTCAAATCATAGAAAGTTAGAGTGTCCGTCCTCTTGTACTTAAGTCGGCATTGTGCCTTTTGAATTTAATTCCGATGCAATTTGTGTGTCTCATCGTCAATAAGAATGTCCAAGGTATACAGTAAACCTGAAGTGAAGCATCGGAATCCAAAACATGACTCACAGGAGAGGTTCAAATCATAGAAGGTTAGAGTGTCAGTCCTTTTGTACTTAAGTCGGCATTGTGCTTTTTGAATTTAATTCCGATGCATTTTATGTGCTTCATCGTCAATACGAAGGTCCAAGGTATACAGTAAACGTTAGGTGAAGCATCGGAATCTAAAACTGGACTCACAGGAGAGGTTCAAATCATAGAAAGTTAGAGTGTCCGTCCTCTTGTACTTAAGACAGCATTGTGCCTTTTGAATTTAATTTGGATACAATTTCTGTGTTTCATCGTCAACACGAAGGTCCAAGGTATACAGTAAACATGAAGTGAAGCATCGGAATCCAAAACTGGACTCATAGGAGAGGTTCAAATCATAGAAAGTTAGAGTGACAGTCCTCTTGTACTTAAGTCGGCATTGTGCCTTTTGTATTTAATTCCGATGCAATGTCTGTGCTTCATCGTCAATAAGAAGGTCGAAGGTATACAGTAAACCTGAAGTGAAGCATCGGAATCTAAAACTGGACTCACAGGAATGGTTCAAATCATAGAAAGTTAGAGTGTCAGTCCTCTTCTACTTAAGTTAGCACTGTGCCTTTTGTATTTAATTCCGATGCAATTTCCGTGTTTCCTCGTCAATAGGAAGGTCCAAGGTATACAGTAAACCTGAAGTGAAGCATCGAAATCTAAAACTGGACTCACAGGAGAGGTTCAAATCATAGAAAGTTAGTGTGTCAGTCCTCTTGCACCTAAGCCAGCATTGTGCCTTTTGCATTAAATTGGGATGCAATTTCTGTGTTTCATCGTCAATAATAATGTCCATGGTATACAGTTAACCTGAAGTGAAGCATCGGAATCTAAAAGTGGACTCACAGGAGAGGTTCAAATCATAAAAAGTTAGAGTGTCTGTCCTCTAGTACTTAAGTCGGCATTATGCCTTTTGTATTATATTCGAATGCAATTTCTGTGTTTCATCGTCAATAAGAAGGTCCAAGGGATACTGTAAACCTGAAGTGAAGCATCGAAATCTCAAACTGAACTCACGGGAGAGGTTCAAATCATAGAAAGTTAGAGAGTCAGTCCTCTTGTACCTAAGTCAGCATTGTGCCTTTTGCATTAAATTCGGATGCAATTTCTGTGTTTCATCGTCAATAAGAATGTCCATGGTATACAGTTAACCTGAAGTGAAGCATCGGAATCTAAAATTGGACTCACAGGAGAGGTTCAAATCATAGAAAGTTAGAGTGTCTGTCCTCTAGTACTTAAGTCGGCATTGTGCCTTTTGTATTAAATTCGAATGCAATTTCTGTGTTTCATCGTCAATAAGAAGGTCCAAGGGATACAGTAAACCTGAAGTGAATCATCGAAATGTCAAACTGAACTCACGGGAGAGGTTCAAATCATAGAAAGTTAGATAGTCAGTCCTCTTGTACTTAAGTCAGCATTGTGCCTTTTGTATTAAATTCAGATGCAATTTCTGTGTTTCATGGTCATTACGAAGGTCGAAGAGATACAGTAAACCTTAAGTGAAGCATCGGAATCTAACACTGGACTACACATGAGAGGTTAAAATCATAGAAAGTTAGAGTATCAGTCCTCTTCTACTTAAGTCGGCATTGTGCCTTTTGAATTTAATTCCGATGCTATTTCTGTGTTTCATCGTCAATAAGAAGACCCAAGGTATGCAGTAAACCTGAAGTAAAGCATCGGAATCCAGAACTGGACTCACAGGAGAGGTTCAAATCATAGAAGGTTAGAGTGTCAGTCCTCTTGTACTTAAGTCGGCATTGTGCCTTTTGAATTTAATTCCGTTGCATTTTATGTGCTTCACCGTCAGTAAGAAGGTCCAAGGTATACAGTAAACGTTAGGTGAAGCATCGGAATCTAAAACTGGACTTACAGGAGAGGTTCAAATCATAGAAAGTTAGAGTGTCCGGCCTCTTGTACTTAAGTCAGCATTGTGCCTTTTGAATTTAATTTGGATACAATTTCTGTGTTTCATCGTCAATACGAAGGTCCAAGGTATACAGTAAACCTGAAGTGAAGCATCGGAATCCAAAACTGGACTCACAGGAGAGGTTCAATTCATAGAAAGTTAGAGTGACAGTCCTCTTGTACTTAAGTCGGCATTGTGCCTTTTGTATTTAATTCCGATGCAATTTCTGTGCTTCATCGTCAATAAGAAGGTCCAAGGTATACAGTAAACCTGAAGTGAAGCATCGGAATCTAAAACTGGACTCACAGGAGTGGTTCAAATCATAGAAAGTTAGAGTGTCAGTCCTCTTGTACTTAAGTTAGCACTGTGCCTTTTGTATTTAATTCCGATGCAATTTCTGTGTTTCCTCGTCAATAAGAAGGTCCAAGGTATACAGTAAACCTGAAGTGAAGCATCGAAATCTAAAACTGGACTCACAGGAGAGGTTCAAATCATAGAAAGTTAGAGTGTCAGTCCTCTTGTACCTAAGTCAGCATTGTGCCTTTTGCATTAAATTCGGATGCAATTTCTGTGTTTCAGCGTCAATAATAATGTCCATGGAATACAGTTAACCTGAAGTGAAGCATCGGAATCTAAAAGTGGACTCACAGGCGAGGTTCAAATCATAGAAAGTTAGAGTGTCTGTCCTCTAGTACTTAAGTCGGCATTGTGCCTTTTGTATTATATTCGAATGCTATTTCTGTGTTTCATCGTCAATAAGAAGGTCCAAGGGATACTGTAAACCTGAAGTGAATCATCGAAATCTCAAACTGAACTCACGGGAGAGGTTCAAATCATAGAAAGTTAGATAGTCAGTCCTCTTGTACTTAAGTCAGCATTGTGCCTTTTGTATTTAATTCCGATGCAATTTCTGTGTTTCTTCGTCAATAAGAAGGTCCAAGGTATACAGTAAACCTGAAGTGAAGCATCGAAATCTAAAACTGGACTCACAGGAGAGGTTCAAATCATAGAAAGTTAGAGTGTCAGTCCTCTTGTACCTAAGTCAGCATTGTGCCTTTTGCATTAAATTCGGATGTAATTTCTGTGTTTCATCGTCAATAAGAATGTCCAAGGTATACAGCTAACCTGAAGTGAAGCATCGGAATCTAAAACTGGACTCACAAGAGAGGTTCAATTCATAGAATTTTAGTGTGTCAGTCCTCTTGTACTTAAGTCGGCATTGTGCATTTTGTATTTAATTCCGATGAAAGTTCTGTGATTCATCGTCAATAAGAAGGTCCAAGGTATACAGTAAACCTTAAGTGAAACATCGGAATCTAAAACTGGCATCACAGGAGAAGTTCAAATGATAGAAAGTTAGAGTGTCAGTCGTCCTGTACTTAAGTCAGCACTGTGCCTTTTGTATTTAAGTCCGATGCAATTTTCTGTGTTTCTTCATCAATAAGAAGGTCCAAGGTATACAGTAAACCTGAAGAACAGCATCGGAATCTAAAACCGGACTAACAGGAGTGGTTCAAATCATAGAAAGTTAGAGTGTCAGTCCTCTTGTACCTAAGTCGGCGTTTTGCCTGTTGCATTAAATTCGGATGCAATTTATGTGTTTCATCGTCAATAAGAATGTCCAAGGTATACAGCTAACCTGAAGTGAAGCATCGGAATCTAAAACTGGACTCACAAGAGAGGTTCAATTCAAAGAAATTTAGAGTGTCAGTCCTCTTGTACTTAAGTCGGCATTGTGCCTTTGGAATTTAATTCCGATGCATTTTCTGTGCTTCTTCGTCAATAAGAAGGTCCAAGGTATACAGTAAACCTGAAGTGAAGCATCGAAATCTGAAACTGGACTCACAAGAGAGGTTCAATTCATAGAAATTTAGAGTGTCAGTCCTCTTGTACTTAAGTCGGCATTGTGCCTTTTGAATTTAATTCCGATGCATTTTCTGTGCTTTTTCGTCAATGAGAGGGTCCAAGGTATATAGTAAACCTGATGTGAAGCTCCTGAATCTGGAACTGGACTTACAGGAGAGGTTCGAATCATACAAAATTAGAGTATCCGTCCGCTTGTACTTAAGTCGGCATTGTGTCTTTTGAATTTAATACCGATGCAATTTCTGTGTTTCATCGTCGATAAGAAGGTCCAAGGTATACAGTAAACCTGAATTGAAGCATCGGAATCTAAAACTGGACTCACAGGAGAGGTACAAAGCATAGAAACTTAGAGTGTCAGTCCTCTTGTACTTAAGTCGGCATTGTGCCTTTTGAATTTAATTCTGATGCATTTTCTGTGCCTCATCGTCAATAAGAAGGTGCAAGTTATACAGTAAACCTGAAGTGAAGCATCGGAATCTAAAAGTTGACTCATAGGAGATGTTCAAATCTTAGAAAGTTAGAGTGTCTGTCCTCTAGTACTTAAGTCGGCATTGTGCCTTTTGTATTAAATTCGAATGCAATTTCTGTGTTTCATCGTCAATAAGAAGGTCCAAGGGATACAGTAAACCTGAAGTAGGGCATCGAAATCTCAAACTGAACTCACGGGAGAGGTTCAAATCATAGAAAGTTAGAGAGTCAGTCCCCTTGTACTTAAGTCAGCATTGTGCCTTTTGTATTACATTCGGATGCAATTTCTGTGTTTCATCGTCATTAAGAAGGTCGAAGGGATACAGTAAGCCTGAAGTGAAGCATCGGAATCTAACACTGGATTACACATGAGAGGTTCAAATCACAGGAAGTTAGAGTATCAGTACTCTTGTACTTATGTCGGCATTGTGCCTTTTGAATTTAATTCCGATGCTATTTCTGTGTTTCATCGTCAATAAGAAGGTCCAGGGTATACAGTAAACCTGAAGTAAAGCATCGGAATCCAAAACTGGACTCACAGGAGATGTTCAAATCATAGAAAGTCAGAGTGTCGTCCTCTTGTACTTAAGTCGGCATTGTGCTTTTGTATTTAATTCCGATGCAATTTCTGTGCTTCATCGTATAAGAAGGTCCGCGTTAAACGGTAAACCTGAAGTGAAGCATCGGAATCTAATACTGGACTCACAGGGGAGGTTCAAATCATAGAAAGTTAGAGGGTCAGTCCTTTTGTACTTACGTCAGCGCTGTGCCTTTTGTATTTTATTCCGATGCAATGTCTGTGTTTCATCGTCAATAAGAAGGTCCAAGGTATACAGTAAACCTGAAGTGAAGCATGGGAATCTAAAACTGGACTCACAGGAGAGGTTCAAATCATAGAAAGTTAGAGTGTCAGTCCTCTTGTACTTAAGTCGGCATTGTGCCTTTTGAATTTAATTCCGATGAATTTTCTGTGCTTCATCGCCAATAAGAAGGTCCAACGTATACAGTAAACCTGAAGTGAAGCATCGGAATCTAAAACTGGACTCACAGGAGAGGTTCAAATCATAGAAAGTTAGAGTGTCAGTCCTCTTGTATTTAAGTCAGCACTGTGAATTTTGTATTTAATTCCGACGCAATTTCTGTGTTTCTTCGTCAATAAGAAGGTCCAAGGTATACAGTAAACCTGAAGTGAAGCATCGAAATCTAAAACTGGACTCACAGGAGAGGTTCAAATCATAGAAAGTTAGAGTGTCAGTCCTCTTGTACCTAAGTCAGCATTGTGCCTTTTGCATTAAATTCGGATGTAATTTCTGTGTTTCATCGTCAATAAGAATGTCCAAGGTATACAGTAAACCTGAAGTGAAGCATCGGAATCTAAAAGTGGACTCACAGAAGAGGTTCAAATCATAGAAAGTTAGAGTGTCTGTCCACTACTACTTAAGTCGGCATTGTGCCTTTTGTATTAAATTCGAAAGCAATTTCTGTGTTTCATCGTCAATTAGAAGGTCCAAGGTATACAGTAAACCTGAAGCGAAGCATCTAAATCTAAAACTGGATTCACAGGAGAGGTTCAAATCATAGAAAGTTAGAGTGTCAGTCCTCTTGTATTTAAGTCAGCACTGTGAATTTTGTATTTAATTCCGACGCAATTTCTGTGTTTCTTCGTCAATACGAAGGTCCAAGGTATACAGTAAACGTTAGGTGAAGCATCGGAATCTAAAACTGGACTCACAGGAGAGGTTCAAATCATAGAAAGTTAGAGTGTCCGTCCTCTTGTACTTAAGACAGCATTGTGCCTTTTGAATTTAATTTGGATACAATTTCTGTGTTTCATCGTCAACACGAAGGTCCAAGGTATACAGTAAACATGAAGTGAAGCATCGGAATCCAAAACTGGACTCATAGGAGAGGTTCAAATCATAGAAAGTTAGAGTGACAGTCCTCTTGTACTTAAGTCGGCATTGTGCCTTTTGTATTTAATTCCGATGCAATGTCTGTGCTTCATCGTCAATAAGAAGGTCGAAGGTATACAGTAAACCTGAAGTGAAGCATCGGAATCTAAAACTGGACTCACAGGAATGGTTCAAATCATAGAAAGTTAGAGTGTCAGTCCTCTTCTACTTAAGTTAGCACTGTGCCTTTTGTATTTAATTCCGATGCAATTTCCGTGTTTCCTCGTCAATAGGAAGGTCCAAGGTATACAGTAAACCTGAAGTGAAGCATCGAAATCTAAAACTGGACTCACAGGAGAGGTTCAAATCATAGAAAGTTAGTGTGTCAGTCCTCTTGCACCTAAGCCAGCATTGTGCCTTTTGCATTAAATTGGGATGCAAT
This sequence comes from Schistocerca americana, assembly GCF_021461395.2. Classification (NCBI taxonomy): domain Eukaryota; kingdom Metazoa; phylum Arthropoda; class Insecta; order Orthoptera; family Acrididae; genus Schistocerca; species Schistocerca americana. The sequence continues at coordinate 58,711,171 of NC_060122.1, forward strand.
TTCTGTGTTTCATCGTCAATAATAATGTCCATGGTATACAGTTAACCTGAAGTGAAGCATCGGAATCTAAAAGTGGACTCACAGGAGAGGTTCAAATCATAAAAAGTTAGAGTGTCTGTCCTCTAGTACTTAAGTCGGCATTATGCCTTTTGTATTATATTCGAATGCAATTTCTGTGTTTCATCGTCAATAAGAAGGTCCAAGGGATACTGTAAACCTGAAGTGAAGCATCGAAATCTCAAACTGAACTCACGGGAGAGGTTCAAATCATAGAAAGTTAGAGAGTCAGTCCTCTTGTACCTAAGTCAGCATTGTGCCTTTTGCATTAAATTCGGATGCAATTTCTGTGTTTCATCGTCAATAAGAATGTCCATGGTATACAGTTAACCTGAAGTGAAGCATCGGAATCTAAAATTGGACTCACAGGAGAGGTTCAAATCATAGAAAGTTAGAGTGTCTGTCCTCTAGTACTTAAGTCGGCATTGTGCCTTTTGTATTAAATTCGAATGCAATTTCTGTGTTTCATCGTCAATAAGAAGGTCCAAGGGATACAGTAAACCTGAAGTGAATCATCGAAATGTCAAACTGAACTCACGGGAGAGGTTCAAATCATAGAAAGTTAGATAGTCAGTCCTCTTGTACTTAAGTCAGCATTGTGCCTTTTGTATTAAATTCAGATGCAATTTCTGTGTTTCATGGTCATTACGAAGGTCGAAGAGATACAGTAAACCTGAAGTGAAGCATCGGAATCTAACACTGGACTACACATGAGAGGTTAAAATCATAGAAAGTTAGAGTATCAGTCCTCTTCTACTTAAGTCGGCATTGTGCCTTTTGAATTTAATTCCGATGCTATTTCTGTGTTTCATCGTCAATAAGAAGACCCAAGGTATGCAGTAAACCTGAAGTAAAGCATCGGAATCCAGAACTGGACTCACAGGAGAGGTTCAAATCATAGAAGGTTAGAGTGTCAGTCCTCTTGTACTTAAGTCGGCATTGTGCCTTTTGAATTTAATTCCGTTGCATTTTATGTGCTTCACCGTCAGTAAGAAGGTCCAAGGTATACAGTAAACGTTAGGTGAAGCATCGGAATCTAAAACTGGACTTACAGGAGAGGTTCAAATCATAGAAAGTTAGAGTGTCCGGCCTCTTGTACTTAAGTCAGCATTGTGCCTTTTGAATTTAATTTGGATACAATTTCTGTGTTTCATCGTCAATACGAAGGTCCAAGGTATACAGTAAACCTGAAGTGAAGCATCGGAATCCAAAACTGGACTCACAGGAGAGGTTCAATTCATAGAAAGTTAGAGTGACAGTCCTCTTGTACTTAAGTCGGCATTGTGCCTTTTGTATTTAATTCCGATGCAATTTCTGTGCTTCATCGTCAATAAGAAGGTCCAAGGTATACAGTAAACCTGAAGTGAAGCATCGGAATCTAAAACTGGACTCACAGGAGTGGTTCAAATCATAGAAAGTTAGAGTGTCAGTCCTCTTGTACTTAAGTTAGCACTGTGCCTTTTGTATTTAATTCCGATGCAATTTCTGTGTTTCCTCGTCAATAAGAAGGTCCAAGGTATACAGTAAACCTGAAGTGAAGCATCGAAATCTAAAACTGGACTCACAGGAGAGGTTCAAATCATAGAAAGTTAGAGTGTCAGTCCTCTTGTACCTAAGTCAGCATTGTGCCTTTTGCATTAAATTCGGATGCAATTTCTGTGTTTCAGCGTCAATAATAATGTCCATGGAATACAGTTAACCTGAAGTGAAGCATCGGAATCTAAAAGTGGACTCACAGGCGAGGTTCAAATCATAGAAAGTTAGAGTGTCTGTCCTCTAGTACTTAAGTCGGCATTGTGCCTTTTGTATTATATTCGAATGCTATTTCTGTGTTTCATCGTCAATAAGAAGGTCCAAGGGATACTGTAAACCTGAAGTGAATCATCGAAATCTCAAACTGAACTCACGAGAGAGGTTCAAATCATAGAAAGTTAGATAGTCAGTCCTCTTGTACTTAAGTCAGCATTGTGCCTTTTGTATTTAATTCCGATGCAATTTCTGTGTTTCTTCGTCAATAAGAAGGTCCAAGGTATACAGTAAACCTGAAGTGAAGCATCGAAATCTAAAACTGGACTCACAGGAGAGGTTCAAATCATAGAAGGTTAGAGTGTCAGTCCTTTTGTACTTAAGTCGGCATTGTGCTTTTTGAATTTAATTCCGATGCATTTTATGTGCTTCATCGTCAATACGAAGGTCCAAGGTATACAGTAAACGTTAGGTGAAGCATCGGAATCTAAAACTGGCCTCACAGGAGAGGTTCAAATCATAGAAAGTTAGAGTGTCCGTCCTCTTGTACTTAAGACAGCATTGTGCCTTTTGAATTAAATTTGGATACAATTTCTGTGTTTCATCGTCAACACGAAGGCCCAAGGTATACAGTAAACATGAAGTGAAGCATCGGAATCCAAAACTGGACTCATAGGAGAGGTTCAAATCATAGAAAGTTAGAGTGACAGTCCTCTTGTACTTAAGTCGGCATTGTGCCTTTTGTATTTAATTCCGATGCAATGTCTGTGCTTCATCGTCAATAAGAAGGTCGAAGGTATACAGTAAACCTGAAGTGAAGCATCGGAATCTAAAACTGGACTCACAGGAATGGTTCAAATCATAGAAAGTTAGAGTGTCAGTCCTCTTCTACTTAAGTTAGCACTGTGCCTTTTGTATTTAATTCCGATGCAATTTCCGTGTTTCCTCGTCAATAAGAAGGTCCAAGGTATACAGTAAACCTGAAGTGAAGCATCGAAATCTAAAACTGGACTCACAGGAGAGGTTCAAATCATAGAAAGTTAGTGTGTCAGTCCTCTTGCACCTAAGCCAGCATTGTGCCTTTTGCATTAAATTCGGATGCAATTTCTGTGTTTCATCGTCAATAATAATGTCCATGGTATACAGTTAACCTGAAGTGAAGCATCGGAATCTAAAAGTGGACTCACAGGAGAGGTTCAAATCATAAAAAGTTAGAGTGTCTGTCCTCTAGTACTTAAGTCGGCATTATGCCTTTTGTATTATATTCGAATGCAATTTCTGTGTTTCATCGTCAATAAGAAGGTCCAAGGGATACTGTAAACCTGAAGTGAAGCATCGAAATCTCAAACTGAACTCACGGGAGAGGTTCAAATCATAGAAAGTTAGAGAGTCAGTCCTCTTGTACCTAAGTCAGCATTGTGCCTTTTGCATTAAATTCGGATGCAATTTCTGTGTTTCATCGTCAATAAGAATGTCCATGGTATACAGTTAACCTGAAGTGAAGCATCGGAATCTAAAAGTGGACTCACAGGAGAGGCTCAAATCATAGAAAGTTAGAGTGTCTGTCCTCTAGTACTTAAGTCGGCATTGTGGCTTTTGTATTAAAATCGAATGCAATTTCTGTGTTTCATCGTCAATAAGAAGGTCCAAGGGATACAGTAAACCTGAAGTGAATCATCGAAAATTCAAACTGAACTCACGGGAGAGGTTCTAATCATAGAAAGTTAGATAGTCAGTCCTCTTGTACTTAAGTCAGCATTGTGCCTTTTGTATTAAATTCAGATGCAATTTCTGTGTTTCATGGTCATTACGAGGGTCGAAGAGATACAGTAAACCTGAAGTGAAGCATCGGAATCTAACACTGGACTACACATGAGAGGTTAAAATCATAGAAAGTTAGAGTATCAGTCCTCTTCTACTTAAGTCGGCATTGTGCCTTTTGAATTTAATTCCGATGCTATTTCTGTGTTTCATCGTCAATAAGAATATCCAAGGTATGCAGTAAACCTGAAGTAAAGCATCGGAATCCAAAACTGGACTAACAGGAGAGGTTCAAATCATAGAAGGTTAGAGTGTCAGTCCTCTTGTACTTAAGTCGGCATTGTGCCTTTTGAATTTAATTCCGTTGCATTTTATGTGCTTCATCGTCAATAAGAAGGTCCAAGGTATACAGTAAACGTTAGGTGAAGCATCGGAATCTAAAACTGCACTTACAGGAGAGGTTCAAATCATAGAAAGTTAGAGTGTCCGTCCTCTTGTACTTAAGACAGCATTGTGCCTTTTGAATTTAATTTGGATGCAATTTCTGTGTTTCTTCGTCAATACGAAGGTCCAAGGTATACAGTAAACCTGAAGTGAAGCATCGGAATCCAAAACTGGACTCATAGGAGAGGTTCAAATCATAGAAAGTTAGAGTGACAGTCCTCTTGTACTTAAGTCGGCATTGTGCCTTTTGTATTTAATTCCGATGCAATGTCTGTGCTTCATCGTCAATAAGAAGGTCCAAGGTATACAGTAAACCTGAAGTGAAGCATCGGAATCTAAAACTGGACTCACAGGAGTGGTTCACATCATAGAAAGTTAGAGTGTCAGTCCTCTTCTACTTAAGTTAGCACTGTGCCTTTTGTATTTAATTCCGATGCAATTTCCGTGTTTCCTCGTCAATAAGAAGGTCCAAGGTATACAGTAAACCTGAAGTTAAGCATCGAAATCTAAAGCTGGACTCACAGGAGAGGTTCAAATCATAGAAAGTTAGAGTGTCAGTCCTCTTGCACCTAAGCCAGCATTGTGCCTTTTGCATTAAATTCGGATGCAATTTCTGTGTTTCAGCGTCAATAATAATGTCCATGGTATACAGTTAACCTGAAGTGAAGCATCGGAATCTAAAAGTGGACTCACAGGAGAGGTTCAAATCATAAAAAGTTAGAGTGTCTGTCCTCTAGTACTTAAGTCGGCATTGTGCCTTTTGTATTATATTCGAATGCAATTTCTGTGTTTCATCGTCAATAAGAAGGTCCAAGGGATACTGTAAACCTGAAGTGAAGCATCGAAATCTCAAACTGAACTCACAGGAGAGGTTCAAATCATAGAAAGTTAGAGAGTCAGTCCTCTTGTACCTAAGTCAGCATTGTGCCTTTTGCATTAAATTCGGATGTAATTTCTGTGTTTCATCGTCAATAAGAATGTCCATGGTATACAGTTAACCTGAAGTGAAGCATCGGAATCTAAAATTGGACTCACAGGAGAGGTTCAAATCACAGAAAGTTAGAGTGTCTGTCCTCTAGTACTTAAGTCGGCATTGTGCCTTTTGTATTAAATTCGAATGCAATTTCTGTGTTTCATCGTCAATAAGAAGGTCCAAGGGATACAGTAAACCTGAAGTGAATCATCGAAATGTCAAACTGAACTCACGGGAGAGGTTCAAATCATAGAAAGTTAGATAGTCAGTCCTCTTGTACTTAAGTCAGCATTGTGCCTTTTGTATTAAATTCAGATGCAATTTCTGTGTTTCATGGTCATTACGAAGGTCGAAGAGATACAGTAAACCTGAAGTGAAGCATCGGAATCTAACACTGGACTACACATGAGAGGTTAAAATCATAGAAAGTTAGAGTATCAGTCCTCTTCTACTTAAGTCGGCATTGTGCCTTTTGAATTTAATTCCGATGCTATTTCTGTGTTTCATCGTCAATAAGAAGACCCAAGGTATGCAGTAAACCTGAAGTAAAGCATCGGAATCCAGAACTGGACTCACAGGAGAGGTTCAAATCATAGAAGGTTAGAGTGTCAGTCCTCTTGTACTTAAGTCGGCATTGTGCCTTTTGAATTTAATTCCGTTGCATTTTATGTGCTTCACCGTCAGTAAGAAGGTCCAAGGTATACAGTAAACGTTAGGTGAAGCATCGGAATCTAAAACTGGACTTACAGGAGAGGTTCAAATCATAGAAAGTTAGAGTGTCCGGCCTCTTGTACTTAAGTCAGCATTGTGCCTTTTGAATTTAATTTAGATACAATTTCTGTGTTTCATCGTCAATACGAAGGTCCAAGGTATACAGTAAACCTGAAGTGAAGCATCGGAATCCAAAACTGGACTCACAGGAGAGGTTCAAATCATAGAAAGTTAGAGTGACAGTCCTCTTGTACTTAAGTCGGCATTGTGCCTTTTGTATTTAATTCCGATGCAATTTCTGTGCTTCATCGTCAATAAGAAGGTCCAAGGTATACAGTAAACCTGAAGTGAAGCATCGGAATCTAAAACTGGACTCACAGGAGTGGTTCAAATCATAGAAAGTTAGAGTGTCAGTCCTCTTGTACTTAAGTTAGCACTGTGCCTTTTGTATTTAATTCCGATGCAATTTCTGTGTTTCCTCGTCAATAAGAAGGTCCAAGGTATACAGTAAACCTGAAGTGAAGCATCGAAATCTAAAACTGGACTCACAGGAGAGGTTCAAATCATAGAAAGTTAGAGTGTCAGTCCTCTTGTACCTAAGTCAGCATTGTGCCTTTTGCATTAAATTCGGATGCAATTTCTGTGTTTCAGCGTCAATAATAATGTCCATGGAATACAGTTAACCTGAAGTGAAGCATCGGAATCTAAAAGTGGACTCACAGGCGAGGTTCAAATCATAGAAAGTTAGAGTGTCTGTCCTCTAGTACTTAAGTCGGCATTGTGCCTTTTGTATTATATTCGAATGCTATTTCTGTGTTTCATCGTCAATAAGAAGGTCCAAGGGATACTGTAAACCTGAAGTGAATCATCGAAATCTCAAACTGAACTCACGAGAGAGGTTCAAATCATAGAAAGTTAGATAGTCAGTCCTCTTGTACTTAAGTCAGCATTGTGCCTTTTGTATTTAATTCCGATGCAATTTCTGTGTTTCTTCGTCAATAAGAAGGTCCAAGGTATACAGTAAACCTGAAGTGAAGCATCGAAATCTAAAACTGGACTCACAGGAGAGGTTCAAATCATAGAAAGTTAGAGTGTCAGTCCTCTTGTACCTAAGTCAGCATTGTGCTTTTTGCATTAAATTCGGATGTAATTTCTGTGTTTCATCGTCAATAAGAATGTCCAAGGTATACAGTAAACCTGAAGTGAAGCATCGGAATCTAAAAGTGGACTCACAGAAGAGGTTCAAATCATAGAAAGTTAGAGTGTCTGTCCACTACTACTTAAGTCGGCATTGTGCCTTTTGTATTAAATTCGAAAGCAATTTCTGTGTTTCATCGTCAATTAGAAGGTCCAAGGTATACAGTAAACCTGAAGCGAAGCATCTAAATCTAAAAGTGGACTTACAGGAGGGGTTCAAATAATAGAAAGTTAGAGTGTCCGTCCTCTTGTACTTAAGTTGGCATTGTGCCTTTTGAATTTGATTCCGATGCAATTTCTGTGTTTCATCGACAATAAGAAGGTCCAAAGTATACAGTAAAGCTGAAGAGAAGCATCGGAATCTAGAATTGGGCTCACAGTAGAGGTTCAAATCATAGAAAGTTAGAGTGTCCGTCCTCTTGTACTTAAGTCGGCATTGTGCCTTTTGAATTTAATTCCGATGCAATTTGTGTGTCTCATCGTCAATAAGAATGTCCAAGGTATACAGTAAACCTGAAGTGAAGCATCGGAATCCAAAACTGGACTCACAGGAGAGGTTCAAATCATAGAAGGTTAGAGTGTCAGTCCTTTTGTACTTAAGTCGGCATTGTGCTTTTTGAATTTAATTCCGATGCATTTTATGTGCTTCATCGTCAATACGAAGGTCCAAGGTATACAGTAAACGTTAGGTGAAGCATCGGAATCTAAAACTGGCCTCACAGGAGAGGTTCAAATCATAGAAAGTTAGAGTGTCCGTCCTCTTGTACTTAAGACAGCATTGTGCCTTTTGAATTAAATTTGGATACAATTTCTGTGTTTCATCGTCAACACGAAGGCCCAAGGTATACAGTAAACATGAAGTGAAGCATCGGAATCCAAAACTGGACTCATAGGAGAGGTTCAAATCATAGAAAGTTAGAGTGACAGTCCTCTTGTACTTAAGTCGGCATTGTGCCTTTTGTATTTAATTCCGATGCAATGTCTGTGCTTCATCGTCAATAAGAAGGTCGAAGGTATACAGTAAACCTGAAGTGAAGCATCGGAATCTAAAACTGGACTCACAGGAATGGTTCAAATCATAGAAAGTTAGAGTGTCAGTCCTCTTCTACTTAAGTTAGCACTGTGCCTTTTGTATTTAATTCCGATGCAATTTCCGTGTTTCCTCGTCAATAAGAAGGTCCAAGGTATACAGTAAACCTGAAGTGAAGCATCGAAATCTAAAACTGGACTCACAGGAGAGGTTCAAATCATAGAAAGTTAGTGTGTCAGTCCTCTTGCACCTAAGCCAGCATTGTGCCTTTTGCATTAAATTCGGATGCAATTTCTGTGTTTCATCGTCAATAATAATGTCCATGGTATACAGTTAACCTGAAGTGAAGCATCGGAATCTAAAAGTGGACTCACAGGAGAGGTTCAAATCATAAAAAGTTAGAGTGTCTGTCCTCTAGTACTTAAGTCGGCATTATGCCTTTTGTATTATATTCGAATGCAATTTCTGTGTTTCATCGTCAATAAGAAGGTCCAAGGGATACTGTAAACCTGAAGTGAAGCATCGAAATCTCAAACTGAACTCACGGGAGAGGTTCAAATCATAGAAAGTTAGAGAGTCAGTCCTCTTGTACCTAAGTCAGCATTGTGCCTTTTGCATTAAATTCGGATGCAATTTCTGTGTTTCATCGTCAATAAGAATGTCCATGGTATACAGTTAACCTGAAGTGAAGCATCGGAATCTAAAAGTGGACTCACAGGAGAGGCTCAAATCATAGAAAGTTAGAGTGTCTGTCCTCTAGTACTTAAGTCGGCATTGTGGCTTTTGTATTAAAATCGAATGCAATTTCTGTGTTTCATCGTCAATAAGAAGGTCCAAGGGATACAGTAAACCTGAAGTGAATCATCGAAAATTCAAACTGAACTCACGGGAGAGGTTCTAATCATAGAAAGTTAGATAGTCAGTCCTCTTGTACTTAAGTCAGCATTGTGCCTTTTGTATTAAATTCAGATGCAATTTCTGTGTTTCATGGTCATTACGAGGGTCGAAGAGATACAGTAAACCTGAAGTGAAGCATCGGAATCTAACACTGGACTACACATGAGAGGTTAAAATCATAGAAAGTTAGAGTATCAGTCCTCTTCTACTTAAGTCGGCATTGTGCCTTTTGAATTTAATTCCGATGCTATTTCTGTGTTTCATCGTCAATAAGAATATCCAAGGTATGCAGTAAACCTGAAGTAAAGCATCGGAATCCAAAACTGGACTAACAGGAGAGGTTCAAATCATAGAAGGTTAGAGTGTCAGTCCTCTTGTACTTAAGTCGGCATTGTGCCTTTTGAATTTAATTCCGTTGCATTTTATGTGCTTCATCGTCAATAAGAAGGTCCAAGGTATACAGTAAACGTTAGGTGAAGCATCGGAATCTAAAACTGCACTTACAGGAGAGGTTCAAATCATAGAAAGTTAGAGTGTCCGTCCTCTTGTACTTAAGACAGCATTGTGCCTTTTGAATTTAATTTGGATGCAATTTCTGTGTTTCTTCGTCAATACGAAGGTCCAAGGTATACAGTAAACCTGAAGTGAAGCATCGGAATCCAAAACTGGACTCATAGGAGAGGTTCAAATCATAGAAAGTTAGAGTGACAGTCCTCTTGTACTTAAGTCGGCATTGTGCCTTTTGTATTTAATTCCGATGCAATGTCTGTGCTTCATCGTCAATAAGAAGGTCCAAGGTATACAGTAAACCTGAAGTGAAGCATCGGAATCTAAAACTGGACTCACAGGAGTGGTTCACATCATAGAAAGTTAGAGTGTCAGTCCTCTTCTACTTAAGTTAGCACTGTGCCTTTTGTATTTAATTCCGATGCAATTTCCGTGTTTCCTCGTCAATAAGAAGGTCCAAGGTATACAGTAAACCTGAAGTTAAGCATCGAAATCTAAAGCTGGACTCACAGGAGAGGTTCAAATCATAGAAAGTTAGAGTGTCAGTCCTCTTGCACCTAAGCCAGCATTGTGCCTTTTGCATTAAATTCGGATGCAATTTCTGTGTTTCAGCGTCAATAATAATGTCCATGGTATACAGTTAACCTGAAGTGAAGCATCGGAATCTAAAAGTGGACTCACAGGAGAGGTTCAAATCATAAAAAGTTAGAGTGTCTGTCCTCTAGTACTTAAGTCGGCATTGTGCCTTTTGTATTATATTCGAATGCAATTTCTGTGTTTCATCGTCAATAAGAAGGTCCAAGGGATACTGTAAACCTGAAGTGAAGCATCGAAATCTCAAACTGAACTCACAGGAGAGGTTCAAATCATAGAAAGTTAGAGAGTCAGTCCTCTTGTACCTAAGTCAGCATTGTGCCTTTTGCATTAAATTCGGATGTAATTTCTGTGTTTCATCGTCAATAAGAATGTCCATGGTATACAGTTAACCTGAAGTGAAGCATCGGAATCTAAAATTGGACTCACAGGAGAGGTTCAAATCACAGAAAGTTAGAGTGTCTGTCCTCTAGTACTTAAGTCGGCATTGTGCCTTTTGTATTAAATTCGAATGCAATTTCTGTGTTTCATCGTCAATAAGAAGGTCCAAGGGATACAGTAAACCTGAAGTGAATCATCGAAATGTCAAACTGAACTCACGGGAGAGGTTCAAATCATAGAAAGTTAGATAGTCAGTCCTCTTGTACTTAAGTCAGCATTGTGCCTTTTGTATTAAATTCAGATGCAATTTCTGTGTTTCATGGTCATTACGAAGGTCGAAGACATACAGTAAACCTGAAGTGAAGCATCGGAATCTAACACTGGACTACACATGAGAGGTTAAAATCATAGAAAGTTAGAGTATCAGTCCTCTTCTACTTAAGTCGGCATTGTGCCTTTTGAATTTAATTCCGATGCTATTTCTGTGTTTCATCGTCAATAAGAAGACCCAAGGTATGCAGTAAACCTGAAGTAAAGCATCGGAATCCAGAACTGGACTCACAGGAGAGGTTCAAATCATAGAAGGTTAGAGTGTCAGTCCTCTTGTACTTAAGTCGGCATTGTGCCTTTTGAATTTAATTCCGTTGCATTTTATGTGCTTCACCGTCAATAAGAAGGTCCAAGGTATACAGTAAACGTTAGGTGAAGCATCGGAATCTAAAACTGGACTTACAGGAGAGGTTCAAATCATAGAAAGTTAGAGTGTCCGGCCTCTTGTACTTAAGTCAGCATTGTGCCTTTTGAATTTAATTTGGATACAATTTCTGTGTTTCATCGTCAATACGAAGGTCCAAGGTATACAGTAAACCTGAAGTGAAGCATCGGAATCCAAAACTGGACTCACAGGAGAGGTTCAAATCATAGAAAGTTAGAGTGACAGTCCTCTTGTACTTAAGTCGGCATTGTGCCTTTTGTATTTAATTCCGATGCAATTTCTGTGCTTCATCGTCAATAAGAAGGTCCAAGGTATACAGTAAACCTGAAGTGAAGCATCGGAATCTAAAACTGGACTCACAGGAGTGGTTCAAATCATAGAAAGTTAGAGTGTCAGTCCTCTTGTACTTAAGTTAGCACTGTGCCTTTTGTATTTAATTCCGATGCAATTTCTGTGTTTCCTCGTCAATAAGAAGGTCCAAGGTATACAGTAAACCTGAAGTGAAGCATCGAAATCTAAAACTTGACTCACAGGAGAGGTTCAAATCATAGAAAGTTAGAGTGTCAGTCCTCTTCTACCTAAGTCAGCATTGTGCCTTTTGCATTAAATTCGGATGCAATTTCTGTGTTTCAGCGTCAATAATAATGTCAATGGTATACAGTTAACCTGAAGTGAAGCATCGGAATCTAAAAGTGGACTCACAGGCGAGGTTCAAATCATAGAAAGTTAGAGTGTCTGTCCTCTAGTACTTAAGTCGGCATTGTGCCTTTTGTATTATATTCGAATGCTATTTCTGTGTTTCATCGTCAATAAGAAGGTCCAAGGGATACTGTAAACCTGAAGTGAATCATCGAAATCTCAAACTGAACTCACGGGAGAGGTTCAAATCATAGAAAGTTAGATAGTCAGTCCTCTTGTACTTAAGTCAGCATTGTGCCTTTTGTATTAACATCGGATGCATTTTATGTGTTTCATCGTCAATAAGAATGTCCAAGATATACAGTAAACCTGAAGTGAAGTATCGGAATCTAAGACTGGACTCACAGAAGAGGTTCAAATCAGAGATTGTTAGAGTGTCAGTCGTCTTGTACTTAAGTCGGCATTGTGCCTTTTGAATTTAATTCCGATGCAATTTCTGTGTTTCATCGTCAATAAGAAGGTCCAAGGTATACAGTAAATCTGAAGTGAAGCATCGGAATCTAAAACTACACTCACAGGAGAGGTTTAAATCATAGAATGTAAGAGTGTCGGTCCTCTTGTTCTTAAGTCGGCATTGTGCCTTTTATATTTAATTCCGACGCTATTTCTGTGCTTCATCGTCAATAAGAGGGTCCAAGGTATACAGTAAACCTGAAGTGAAGCATCGGAATCAGAAACTGGACTCACAAGAGGGGTTCAAATCATAGAAAGTTAAAGTGTCAGTCCTCTTGTACTTAGCTCGGCATTGTGCCTTTTGAATTTAATTCCGATGCATTTTCTGTGCTTCATCGTCAATAAGAAGGTCCAAGGTATACTCTAAACCTGATGTGAAGCATCGGAATCTAAACCTGGACTTACAGGAGAGGTTCAAATCATAGAAAATTAGAGTGTCAGTCCTCTTGTACTTTAGTCGGCATTGTGCCTTTTGAATTTAATTCCGATGCATTTTCTGTGCTTTATCGTCAATAAGATGGTCCAAGGGATACAGTAAACCTGAAGTGAAGCATCGGAATCTATAATTGGACTCACAGGAGAGTCTCAGATCATAGAAAGCTAGAGTGTCAGTCCTCTTGTACTTAAAAGGGCATTGTGCCTTTTGAATTTAATGCCGATGCATTTTCTGTGCTTTATCATCAATAAGAAGGTCCAAGGTATACAGTAAACCTGAAGTGAAGCATCAAAATCTGAACCTGGACTCTCAGGAGAGGTTCAAATCATAGAATGTTAGAGTGTCTGTCCTCTTGTACTTAAGTCGGCATTGTGCTTTTTGAATTTAATTCCGATGCAATTTCTGTGTTTCATTGTCAATAAGAAGGTCCAAGGTGTACAGTAAACCTGAAGTGAAGCACCGGAATCTAAAACTGGACTCACAGGAGAGGTTCAAATCATAGAAAGTTAGAGTGTCAGTCCTCTTGTAATTAAGTCGGCATTGTGCCTTTTCAATTTAAATCCTATGCATTTTCTGTGCTTTATCGTCAATAAGAAGGTCCAAGGTATACAGTAAACCTGAAGTGAAGCATCGGAATCCAAAACTGGACTCACAGGAGAGATTCAAATCATAGAAAATTAGAGTGTCAGTCCTCTTGTACTGAAGTCGGCATTGTGCCTTTTGAATTTAATTCCTTTGCAATTTCTGTGTTTCATCGTCAATACGAAGGTCCAGGGTATACAGTAAACCTGAAGTGAAGCATCGGAATCTAAAACTGGACTCACAGAAGAGGTTCAAGTCATAGAAAGTTACAGTGACAGTCCTCTTGTACTTAAGTCGGCATTGTGCCTTTTGTATTTAATTCCGATGCAATTTCTGTGCTTCATCGTCAATAAGAAGGTCCAAGGTATAAAGTTAACCTGAAGTGAAGCATCGGAATCTAAAACTGGACTCAAAGGAGAGGTTCAAATCATAGAAAGTTAGAGTGTCAGTCCTCTTGTACTTAAGTCAGCACTGTGCCTTTTGTATTTAATTCCGATGCAATTTCTGTGTTTCTTCGTCAATAAGAAGGTCCAAGGTATACAGTAAACCTGAAGTGAAGCATCGAAATCTAAAACTGGACTCATAGGAGGGGTTCAAATCATAGACAGTTAGAGTGTCAGTCCACTTGTACCTAAGTCAGCATTGTGCCTTTTGCATTAAATTTGGATGCAATTTCTGTGTTTCATCGCCAATAAGAATGTCCATGGTATGCAGTTAACCTGAAGTGAAGCATCGGAATCTAAAAGTGTACTCACAGGAGAGGTTCAAATCATAGAAAGTTAGAGTGTCTGTCCTCTAGTACTTAAGTCGGCATTGTGCCTTTTGTATTAAATTCGAATGCAATTTCTGTGTTTCATCGTCAATAAGAAGGTCCAAGGGATACAGTAAACCTGAAGTGAAGCATCTAAATCTCAAACTGAACTCACGGGAGAGGTTCAAATCATAGAAAGTTAGAGAGTCAGTCCTCTTGTACTTAAGTCAGCATTGTGCCTTTTGTATTAAATTCGGATGCAAATTCTGTGTTTCATCGTCATTAAGAAGGTCGAAGGGATACAGTAAACCTGAAGTGAAGCATCGGAATCTAACACTGGACTACACATGAGAGGTTCAAATCATAGAAAGTTAGAGTATCAGTACTCTTGTACTTATGTCGGCATTGTGCCTTTTGAATTTAATTCCGATGCTATTTCTGTGTTTCATCGTCAATAACAAGGTCCAAGGTATACAGTAAACCTGAAGTAAAGCATCGGAATCCAAAACTGGACTCACAGGAGAGGTTCAAATCATAGAAAGTCAGAGTGTCGTCCTCTTGTACTTAAGTCGGCATTGTGCTTTTGTATTTAATTCCGATGCAATTTCTGTGCTTCATCGTATAAGAAGGTCCGCGTTAAACGGTAAACCTGAAGTGAAGCATCGGAATTAAATACTGGACTCACAGGGGAGGTTCAAATCATAGAAAGTTAGAGGGTCAGTCCTTTTGTACTTACGGCAGCGCTGTGCCTTTTGTATTTAATTGCGATGCAATTTCTGTGTTTCATCGTCAATAAGAAGGTCCAAGGTATACAGTAAACCTGAAGTGAAGCATGGGAATCTAAAACTGGACTCACAGGAGAGGTCCAATCATAGAAAGTTAGAGTGTCAGTCCTCTTGTACTTAAGTCAGCATTGTGCCTTTTGAATTTAATTCCGATGAATTTTCTGTGCTTCATCGCCAATAAGAAGGTCCAAGGTATACAGTAAACCTGAAGTGAAGCATCGGAATCCAAAACTGGACTCACAGGAGAGATTCAAATCATAGAAAATTAGAGTGTCAGTCCTCTTGTACTGAAGTCGGCATTGTGCCTTTTGAATTTAATTCCTTTGCAATTTCTGTGTTTCATCGTCAATACGAAGGTCCAGGGTATACAGTAAACCTGAAGTGAAGCATCGGAATCTAAAACTGGACTCACAGGAGTGGTTCAAATCATAGAAAGTTAGAGTGTCAGTCCTCTTGTACTTAAATTAGCACTGTGCCTTTTGTATTTAATTCCGATGCAATTTCTGTGTTTCCTCGTCAATAAGAAGGTCCAAGGTATACAGTAAACCTGAAGTGAAGCATCGAAATCTAAAACTGGACTCACAGGAGAGGTTCAAATCATAGAAAGTTAGAGTGTCAGTCCTCTTGTACCTAAGTCAGCATTGTGCCTTTTGCATTAAATTCGGATGCAATTTCTGTGTTTCAGCGTCAATAATAATGTCCATGGAATACAGTTAACCTGAAGTGAAGCATCGGAATCTAAAAGTGGACTCACAGGCGAGGTTCAAATCATAGAAAGTTAGAGTGTCTGTCCTCTAGTACTTAAGTCGGCATTGTGCCTTTTGTATTATATTCGAATGCTATTTCTGTGTTTCATCGTCAATAAGAAGGTCCAAGGGATACTGTAAACCTGAAGTAAATCATCGAAATCTCAAACTGAACTCACGGGAGAGGTTCAAATCATAGAAAGTTAGAGTGACAGTCCTCTTGTACTTAAGTCGGCATTGTGCCTTTTGTATTTAATTCCGATGCAATGTCTGTGCTTCATCGTCAATAAGAAGGTCGAAGGTATACAGTAAACCTGAAGTGAAGCATCGAAATCTAAAACTGGACTCACAGGAGAGGTTCAAACCATAGAAAGTTAGAGTGTCAGTCCTCTTGTACCTAAGTCAGCATTGTGCCTTTTGCATTACATTCGGATGTAATTTCTGTGTTTCATCGTCAATAAGAATGTCCAAGGTATACAGTAAACCTGAAGTGAAGCATCGGAATCTAAAAGTGGACTCACAGGAGAGGTTCAAATCATAGAAAGTTAGAGTGTCTGTCCACTAGTACTTAAGTCGGCATTGTGCCTTTTGTATTAAATTCGAAAGAAATTTCTGTGTTTCATCGTCAATTAGAAGGTCCAAGGGATACAGTAAACCTGAAGTGAAGCATCTAAATCTAAAAGTGGACTTACAGGAGGGGTTCAAATAATAGAAAGTTAGAGTGTCCGTCCTCTTGTACTAAAGTTGGCATTGTGCCTTTTGAATTTGATTCCGATGCAATTTCTGTGTTTCATCGACAATAAGAAGGTCCAAGGGATAGAGTAAAGCTGAAGAGAAGCATCGGAATCTAGAACTGGGCTCACAGTAGAGGTTCAAATCATAGAAAGTTAGAGTGTCCGTCCTCTTGTACTTAAGTCGGCATTGTGCCTTTTGAATTTAATTCCGATGCAATTTGTGTGTTTCATCGTCAATAAGAATGTCCAAGGTATACAGTAAACCTGAAGTGAAGCATCGGAATCCAAAACTGGACTCACAGGAAATGTTCAAATCATAGAAGGTTAGAGTGTCAGTCCTCTTGTACTTACGTCGGCATTGTGCCTTTTGAATTTAATTCCGATGCATTTTATGTGCTTCATCGTCAATACGAAGGTCCAAGGTATACAGTATACGTTAGGTGAAGCATCGGAATCTAAAACTGGACTCACAGGAGAGGTTCAAATCATAGAAAGTTAGAGTGTCCGTCCTCTTGTACTTAAGTCAGCATTTTGCCTTTTGAATTTACTTTGGATACAATTTCTGTGTTTCATCGTCAATACGAAGGTCCAAGGTATACTGTAAACCTGAAGTGAAGCATCGGAATCCAAAACTGGACTCACAGGAGAGGTTCAAATCATAGAAAGTTAGAGTGACAGTCCTCTTGTACTTAAGTCGGCATTGTGCCTTTTGTATTTAATTCCGACGCTATTTCTGTGCTTTATCGTCAATAAGAAGGTCCAAGGTATTCAGTAAACCTGAAGTGAAGCATCGGAATCTAAAACTGGACTCACAGGAGTGGTTCAAATCATAGAAAGTTAGAGTGTCAGTCCTCTTGTACTTAAGTTAGCACTGTGCCTTTTGTATTTAATTCCGATGCAATTTCTGTGTTTCCTCGTCAATAAGAATGTCCAAGGTATACAGTAAACCTGAAGTGAAGCATCGAAATCTAAAACTGGACACACAGGTGAAGTTCAAATCATAGAAAGTTTGAGTGTCAGTCCTCTTGCACCTAAGTCAGCATTGTGCCTTTTGCATTAAATTCGGATGCAATTTCTGTGTTTCAGCGTCAATAATAATGTCCATGGTATACAGTTAACCTGAAGTGAAGCATCGGAATCTAAAAGTGGACTCACAGGAGAGGTTCAAATCATAAAAAGTTAGAGTGTCTGTCCTCTAGTACTTAAGTCGGCATTGTGCCTTTTGTATTATATTCGAATGCAATTTCTGCGTTTCATCGTCAATAAGAAGGTCCAAGGGATACTGTAAACCTGAAGTGAAGCATCGAAATCTCAAACTGAACTCACGGGAGAGGTTCAAATCATAGAAAGTTAGAGAGTCAGTCCTCTTGTAGCTAAGTCAGCATTGTGCCTTTTGCATTAAATTCGGATGCAATTTCTGTGTTTCATCGTCAATAAGAATGTCCATGGTATACAGTTAACCTGAAGTGAAGCATCGGAATCTAAAAGTGTACTCACAGGAGAGGTTCAAATCATAGAAAGTTAGAGTGTCTGTCCTCTAGTACTTAAGTCGGCATTGTGCCTTTTGTATTAAATTCGAATGCAATTTCTGTGTTTCATCGTCAATAAGAAGGTCCAAGGGATACAGTAAACCTGAAGTGAAGCATCGAAATTTGAAACTGAACGCACGGGAGAGGTTCAAATCATAGAAAGTTAGATAGTCAGTCCTCTTGTACTTAAGTCAGCATTGTGCCTTTTGTATTAAATTCAGATGCAATCTCTGTGTTTCATGGTCATTAAGAAGGTCGAAGAGATACAGTAAACCTGAAGTGAAGCATCGGAATCTAACACTGGACACACAGGAGAGGTTCAAATCATAGAAAGTTAGAGTGTCAGTCCTCTTGCACCTAAGTCAGCATTGTGCCTTTTGCATTAAATTCGGATGCTATTTCTGTGTTTCATCGTCAATAAGAAGGTCCAAGGTATGCAGTGAACCTAAAGTAAAGCATCGGAATCCAAAACTGGACTCACAGGAGAGGTTCAAATCACAGAAGGTTAGAGTGTCTGTCCTCTTGTACTTAAGTCGGCATTGTGCTTTTTGAATTTAATTCCGATGCATTTTATGTGCTTCATCGTCAATAAGAAGGTCCAAGGTATACAGTAAACGTTAGGTGAAGCATCGGAATCTAAAACTGGACTCAGAGGAGAGGTTCAAATCATAGAAAGTTAGAGTGTCCGTCCTCTTGTACTTAAGTCAGCATTGTGCCTTTTGAATTTAATTTGGATACAATTTCTGTGTTTCATCGTCAATACGAACGTCCAAGGTATACTGTAAACCTGAAGTGAAGCATCGGAATCCAAAACTGGACTCACAGGAGAGGTTCAAATCATAGAAAGTTAGAGTGACAGTCCTCTTGTACTTAAGTCGGCATTGTGCCTTTTGTATTTAATTCCGACGCAATTTCTGTGCTTTATCGTCAATAAGAAGGTCCAAGGTATACAGTAAACCTGAAGTGTAGCATCGGAATCTAAAACTGGACTCACAGGAGTGGTTCAAATCATAGAAAATTAGAGTGTCAGTCCTCTTGTACTTAAGTTAGCACTGTGCCTTTTGTATTTAATTCCGATGCAATTTCCGTGTTTCCTCGTCAATAAGAAGGTCCAAGGTATACAGTAAACCTGAAGTGAAGCATCGAAATCTAAAACTGGACACACGGGAGAGGTTCAAATCATAGAAAGTTAGAGTGTCAGTCCTCTTGCACCTAAGTCAGCATTGTGCCTTTTGCATTAAATTCGGATGCAATTTCTGTGTTTCAGTGTCAATAATAATGTCCATGGTATGCAGTTAACCTGAAGTGAAGCATCGGAATCTAAAAGTGGACTCACAGGAGAGATTCAAATCATAAAAAGTTAGAGTGTCTGTCCTCTAGTACTTAAGTCGGCATTGTGCCTTTTGTATTATATTCGAATGCAATTTCTGTGTTTCATCGTCAATAAGAAGATCCAAGGGATACTGTAAACCTGAAGTGAAGCATCGAAATCTCAAACTGAACTCACGGGAGAGGTTCAAATCATAGAAAGTTAGAGAGTCAGTCCTCTTGTACCTAAGTCAGCATTGTGCCTTTTGCATTAAATTCGGATGCAATTTCTGTGTTTCATCGTCAATAAGAAGGTCCAAGGTATACAGTAAACCTGAAGTGAAGCATCGAAATCTAAAACTGGACTCATAGGAGGGGTTCAAATCATAGACAGTTAGAGTGTCAGTCCAATTGTACCTATGTCAGCATTGTGCCTTTTGCATTAAATTTGGATGCAATTTCTGTGTTTCATCGTCTATAAGAATGTCCAAGGTATACAGTAAACCTGAAGTGAAGCATCGGAATCCAAAACTGGACTCACAGGAGAGGTTCAAATCATAGAAGGTTAGAGTGTCAGTCCTTTTGTACTTAAGTCGGCATTGTGCTTTTTGAATTTAATTCCGATGCATTTTATGTGCTTCATCGTCAATACGAAGGTCCAAGGTATAC
This sequence comes from Schistocerca americana, assembly GCF_021461395.2. Classification (NCBI taxonomy): domain Eukaryota; kingdom Metazoa; phylum Arthropoda; class Insecta; order Orthoptera; family Acrididae; genus Schistocerca; species Schistocerca americana. The sequence continues at coordinate 58,730,876 of NC_060122.1, forward strand.
AGTAAACGTTAGGTGAAGCATCGGAATCTAAAACTGGACTCACAGGAGAGGTTCAAATCATAGAAAGTTAGAGTGTCCGTCCTCTTGTACTTAAGACAGCGTTGTGCCTTTTGAATTTAATTTGGATACAATTTCTGTGTTTCATCGTCAACACGAAGGCCCAAGGTATACAGTAAACATGAAGTGAAGCATCGGAATCCAAAACTGGACTCATAGGAGAGGTTCAAATCATAGAAAGTTAGAGTGACAGTCCTCTTGTACTTAAGTCGGCATTGTGCCTTTTGTATTTAATTCCGATGCAATGTCTGTGCTTAATCGTCAATAAGAAGGTCGAAGGTATACAGTAAACCTGAAGTGAAGCATCGAAATCTAAAACTGGACTCACAGGAGAGGTTCAAACCATAGAAAGTTAGAGTGTCAGTCCTCTTGTACCTAAGTCAGCATTGTGCCTTTTGCATTAAATTCGGATGTAATTTCTGTGTTTCATCGTCAATAAGAATGTCCAAGGTATACAGTAAACCTGAAGTGAAGCATCGGAATCTAAAAGTGGACTCACAGGAGAGGTTCAAATCATAGAAAGTTAGAGTGTCTGTCCACTAGTACTTAAGTCGGCATTGTGCCTTTTGTATTAAATTCGAAAGAAATTTCTGTGTTTCATCGTCAATTAGAAGGTCCAAGGGATACAGTAAACCTGAAGTGAAGCATCTAAATCTAAAAGTGGACTTACAGGAGGGGTTCAAATAATAGAAAGTTAGAGTGTCCGTCCTCTTGTACTAAAGTTGGCATTGTGCCTTTTGAATTTGATTCCGATGCAATTTCTGTGTTTCATCGACAATAAGAAGGTCCAAGGGATAGAGTAAAGCTGAAGAGAAGCATCGGAATCTAGAACTGGGCTCACAGTAGAGGTTCAAATCATAGAAAGTTAGAGTGTCCGTCCTCTTGTACTTAAGTCGGCATTGTGCCTTTTGAATTTAATTCCGACGCAATTTGTGTGTTTCATCGTCAATAAGAATGTCCAAGGTATACAGTAAACCTGAAGTGAAGCATCGGAATCCAAAACTGGACTCACAGGAAATGTTCAAATCATAGAAGGTTAGAGTGTCAGTCCTCTTGTACTTACGTCGGCATTGTGCCTTTTGAATTTAATTCCGATGCATTTTATGTGCTTCATCGTCAATACGAAGGTCCAAGGTATACAGTATACGTTAGGTGAAGCATCGGAATCTAAAACTGGACTCACAGGAGAGGTTCAAATCATAGAAAGTTAGAGTGTCCGTCCTCTTGTACTTAAGTCAGAATTTTGCCTTTTGAATTTACTTTGGATACAATTTCTGTGTTTCATCGTCAATACGAAGGTCCAAGGTATACTGTAAACCTGAAGTGAAGCATCGGAATCCAAAACTGGACTCACAGGAGAGGTTCAAATCATAGAAAGTTAGAGTGACAGTCCTCTTGTACTTAAGTCGGCATTGTGCCTTTTGTATTTAATTCCGACGCTATTTCTGTGCTTTATCGTCAATAAGAAGGTCCAAGGTATACAGTAAACCTGAAGTGAAGCATCGGAATCTAAAACTGGACTCACAGGAGTGGTTCAAATCATAGAAAGTTAGAGTGTCAGTCCTCTTGTACTTAAGTTAGCACTGTGCCTTTTGTATTTAATTCCGATGCAATTTCTGTGTTTCCTCGTCAATAAGAATGTCCAAGGTATACAGTAAACCTGAAGTGAAGCATCGAAATCTAAAACTGGACACACAGGTGAAGTTCAAATCATAGAAAGTTTGAGTGTCAGTCCTCTTGCACCTAAGTCAGCATTGTGCCTTTTGCATTAAATTCGGATGCAATTTCTGTGTTTCAGCGTCAATAATAATGTCCATGGTATACAGTTAACCTGAAGTGAAGCATCGGAATCTAAAAGTGGACTCACAGGAGACGTTCAAATCATAAAAAGTTAGAGTGTCTGTCCTCTAGTACTTAAGTCGGCATTGTGCCTTTTGTATTATATTCGAATGCAATTTCTGCGTTTCATCGTCAATAAGAAGGTCCAAGGGATACTGTAAACCTGAAGTGAAGCATCGAAATCTCAAACTGAACTCACGGGAGAGGTTCAAATCATAGAAAGTTAGAGAGTCAGTCCTCTTGTAGCTAAGTCAGCATTGTGCCTTTTGCATTAAATTCGGATGCAATTTCTGTGTTTCATCGTCAATAAGAATGTCCATGGTATACAGTTAACCTGAAGTGAAGCATCGGAATCTAAAAGTGTACTCCCAGGAGAGGTTCAAATCATAGAAAGTTAGAGTGTCTGTCCTCTAGTACTTAAGTCGGCATTGTGCCTTTTGTATTAAATTCGAATGCAATTTCTGTGTTTCATCGTCATTAAGAAGGTCCAAGGGATACAGTAAACCTGAAGTGAAGCATCGAAATTTGAAACTGAATGCACGGGAGAGGTTCAAATCATAGAAAGTTAGATAGTCAGTCCTCTTGTACTTAAGTCAGCATTGTGCCTTTTGTATTAAATTCAGATGCAATTTCTGTGTTTCATGGTCATTAAGAAGGTCGAAGAGATACAGTAAACCTGAAGTGAAGCATCGGAATCTAACACTGGACACACAGGAGAGGTTCAAATCATAGAAAGTTAGAGTGTCAGTCCTCTTGCACCTAAGTCAGCATTGTGCCTTTTGCATTAAATTCGGATGCTATTTCTGTGTTTCATCGTCAATAAGAAGGTCCAAGGTATGCAGTGAACCTAAAGTAAAGCATCGGAATCCAAAACTGGACTCACAGGAGAGGTTCAAATCACAGAAGGTTAGAGTGTCAGTCCTCTTGTACTTAAGTCGGCATTGTGCTTTTTGAATTTAATTCCGATGCATTTTATGTGCTTCATCGTCAATAAGAAGGTCCAAGGTATACAGTAAACGTTAGGTGAAGCATCGGAATCTAAAACTGGACTCAGAGGAGAGGTTCAAATCATAGAAAGTTAGAGTGTCCGTCCTCTTGTACTTAAGTCAGCATTGTGCCTTTTGAATTTAATTTGGATACAATTTCTGTGTTTCATCGTCAATACGAACGTCCAAGGTATACTGTAAACCTGAAGTGAAGCATCGGAATCCAAAACTGGACTCACAGGAGAGGTTCAAATCATAGAAAGTTAGAGTGACAGTCCTCTTGTACTTAAGTCGGCATTGTGCCTTTTGTATTTAATTCCGACGCAATTTCTGTGCTTTATCGTCAATAAGAAGGTCCAAGGTATACAGTAAACCTGAAGTGAAGCATCGGAATCTAAAACTGGACTCACAGGAGTGGTTCAAATGATAGAAAGTTAGAGTGTCAGTCCTCTTGTACTTAAGTTAGCACTGTGCCTTTTGTATTTAATTCCGATGCAATTTCCGTGTTTCCTCGTCAATAAGAAGGTCCAAGGTATACAGTAAACCTGAAGTGAAGCATCGAAATCTAAAACTGGACACACAGGAGAGGTTCAAATCATAGAAAGTTAGAGTGTCAGTCCTCTTGCACCTAAGTCAGCATTGTGCCTTTTGCATTAAATTCGGATGCAATTTCTGTGTTTCAGTGTCAATAATAATGTCCATGGTATGCAGTTAACCTGAAGTGAAGCATCGGAATCTAAAAGTGGCCTCACAGGAGAGATTCAAATCATAAAAAGTTAGAGTGTCTGTCCTCTAGTACTTAAGTCGGCATTGTGCCTTTTGTATTAAATTCGAATGCAATTTCTGTGTTTCATCGTCAATAAGAAGGTCCAAGGTATACAGTAAACCTAAAGTGAAGCATGGGAATCTAAAACTGGACTCACAGGAGAGGTCCAATCATAGAAAGTTAGAGTGTCAGTCCTCTTGTACTTAAGTCAGCATTGTGCCTTTTGAATTTAATTCCGATGAATTTTCTGTGCTTCATCGCCAATAAGAAGGTCCAACGTATACAGTAAACCTGAAGTGAAGCATCGGAATCTAAAACTGGACTCACAGGAGAGGTTCAAATCATACAAAGTTAGAGAATTAGTCCTCTTGTACTTAAGTCAACACTGTGAATTTTTTTATTTAATTCCGATGCAATTTCTGTGTTTCTTCGTCAATAAGAAGGTCCAAGGTATACAGTAAACCTGAAGTGAAGCATTGAAATCTAAAACTGGACTCACAGGAGAGGTTCAAATCATAGAAAGTTAGAGTGTCAGTCCTCTTGTACCTAAGTCAGCATTGTGCCTTTTGCATTAAATTCGGATGTAATTTCTGTGTTTCATCGTCAATAAGAATGTCCAAGGTATACAGTAAACCTGAAGTGAAGCATCGGAATCTAAAAGTGGACTCACAAGAGAGGTTCAAATCATAGAAAGTTAGAGTGTCTGTCCACTAGTACTTAAGTCGGCATTGTGCCTTTTGTATTAAATTCGAAAGAAATTTCTGTGTTTCATCGTCAATTAGAAGGTCCAAGGGATACAGTAAACCTGAAGTGAAGCATCTAAATCTAAAAGTGGACTTACAGGAGGGGTTCAAATAATAGAAAGTTAGAGTGTTCGTCCTCTTGTACTTAAGTTGGCATTGTGCCTTTTGAATTTGATTCCGATGCAATTTCTGTGTTTCATCGACAATAAGAATGTCCATGGTATACAGTAAAGCTGAAGAGAAACATCGGAATCTAGAACTGGGCTCACAGTAGAGGTTCAAATCATAGAAAGTTAGAGTGTCCGTCCTCTTGTACTTAAGTCGGCATTGTGCCTTTTAAATTTAATTCCGATGCAATTTGTGTGTTTCATCGTCAATAAGAATGTCCAAGGGATACAGTAAACCTGAAGTGAAGCATCGGAATCCAAAACTGGACTCACAGGAGAGGTTCAAATCATAGAAGGTTAGAGTGTCAGTCCTCTTGTACTTACGTCGGCATTGTGCCTTTTGAATTTAATTCCGATGCATTTTATGTGCTTCATCGTCAATACGAAGGTCCAAGGTATACAGTATACGTTAGGTGAAGCATCGGAATCTAAAACTGGACTCACAGGAGAGGTTCAAATCATAGAAAGTTAGAGTGTCCGTCCTCTTGTACATAAGTCAGCATTGTGCCTTTTGAATTTAGTTTGGATACAATTTCTGTGTTTCATCGTCAATACGAAGGTCCAAGGTATACTGTAAACCTGAAGTGAAGCATCGGAATCCAAAACTGGACTCACAGGAGAGGTTCAAATCATAGAAAGTTAGAGTGACAGTCCTCTTGTACTTAAGTCGGCATTGTGCCTTTTGTATTTAATTCCGACGCAATTTCTGTGCTTTATCGTCAATAAGAAGGTCCAAGGTATACAGTAAACCTGAAGTGAAGCATCGGAATCTAAAACTGGACTCACAGGAGTGGTTCAAATCATAGAAAGTTAGAGTGTCAGACCTCTTGTACTTAAGTTAGCACTGTGCCTTTTGTATTTAATTCCGATGCAATTTCTGTGTTTCCTCGTCAATAAGAAGGTCCAAGGTATACAGTAAACCTGAAGTGAAGCATCGAAATCTAAAACTGGACACACAGGAGATGTTCAAATCATAGAAAGTTTGAGTGTCAGTCTACTTGCACCTAAGTCAGCATTGTGCCTTTTGCATTAAATTCGGATGCAATTTCTGTGTTTCAGCGTCAATAATAATGTCCATGGTATACAGTTAACCTGAAGTGAAGCATCGAAATCTCAAACTGAACTCACGGGAGAGGTTCAAATCATAGAAAGTTAGAGAGTCAGTCCTCTTGTACCTAAGTCAGCATTGTGCCTTTTGCATTAAATTCGGATGCAATTTCTGTGTTTCATCGTCAATAAGAATGTCCATGGTATACAGTTAACCTGAAGTGAAGCATCGGAATCTAAAAGTGTACTCACAGGAGAGGTTCAAATCATAGAAAGTTAGAGTGTCTGTCCTCTAGTACTTAAGTCGGCATTGTGCCTTTTGTATTAAATTCGAATGCAATTTCTGTGTTTCATCGTCAATAAGAAGGTCCAAGGGATACAGTAAACCTGAAGTGAAGCATCGAAATTTGAAACTGAACGCACGGGAGAGGTTCAAATCATAGAGAGTTAGATAGTCAGTCCTCTTGTACTTAAGTCAGCATTGTGCCTTTTGTATTAAATTCAGATGCAAGTTCTGTGTTTCATGGTCATTAAGAAGGTCGAAGAGATACAGTAAACCTGAAGTGAAGCATCGGAATCTAAAACTGGACTACACATGAGAGGTTCAAATCATAGAAAGTTAGAGTATCAGTCCTCTTGTACTTAAGTCGGCATTGTGCCTTTTGAATTTAATTCCGATGCTATTTCTGTGTTTCATCGTCAATAAGAAGTTCCAAGGTATGCAGTGAACCTAAAGTAAAGCATCGGAATCCAAAACTGGACTCACAGGAGAGGTTCAAATCATAGAAGGTTAGAGTGTCAGTCCACTTGCACTTAAGTCGGCATTGTACCATTTGAATTTAATTCCGATGCATTTTATGTGCTTCATCGTCAATATGAAGGTCCAAGGTATACAGTAAACGTTAGGTGAAGCATCGGAATCTAAAACTGGACTCACAGGAGAGGTTCAAATCATAGAAAGTTAGAGTGTCCGTCCTCTTGTACTTAAGTCAGCATTGTGCCTTTTGAATTTAATTTGGATACAATTTCTGTGTTTCATCGTCAATACGAAGGTCCAAGGTATACTGTAAACCTGAAGTGAAGCATCGGAATCCAAAACTGGACTCACAGGAGAGGTTCAAATCATAGAAAGTTAAAGTGACAGTCCTCTTGTACTTAAGTCGGCATTGTGCCTTTTGTATTTAATTCCGACGCAATTTCTGTGCTTTATCTTCAATAAGAAGGTCCAAGGTATACAGTAAACCTGAAGTGAAACATCGGAATCTAAAACTGGACTCGCAGGAGTGGTTCAAATCATAGAAAGTTAGAGTGTCTGTCCTCTAGTACTTAAGTCGGCATTGTGCCTTTTGTATTAAATTCGAATGCAATTTCTGTGTTTCATCGTCAATAAGAAGGTCCAAGGGATACAGTAAACCTGAAGTGAAGCATCGAAATTTGAAACTGAACGCACGGGAGAGGTTCAAATCATAGAAAGTTAGATAGTCAGTCCTCGTGTACTTAAGTCAGCATTGTGCCTTTTGTATTAAATTCAGATGCAATTTCTGTGTTTCATGGTCATTAAGAAGGCCGAAGAGATACAGTAAACCTGAAGTGAAGCATCGGAATCTAACACTGGACTACACATGAGAGGTTCAAATCATAGAAAGTTAGAGTATCAGTCCTCTTGTACTTAAGTCGGCATTGTGCCTTTTGAATTTAATTCCGATGCCATTTCTGTGTTTCATCGTCAATAAGAAGGTCCAAGGTACGCAGTGAACCTAAAGTAAAGCATCGGAATCCAAAACTGGACTCACAGGAGAGGTTCAAATCATAGAAGGTTAGAGTGTCAGTCCTCTTGTACTTAAGTCAGCATTGTGCCTTTTGAATTTAATTTGGATAAAATTTCTGTGTTTCATCGTCAATACGAAGGTCCAAGGTATACAGTAAACCTGAAGTAAAGCATCGGAATCCAAAACTGGACTCACAGAAGAGGTTCAAATAATAGAAAGTTAGAGTGACAGTCCTCTTGTACGTAAGTCGGCATTGTGCATTTTGTATTTAATTCCGATGCAATGTCTGTGCTTCATCGTCAATAAGAAGGTCCAAGGTATACAGTAATCCTGAAGTGAAGCATCGGAATCTAAAACTGGACTCACAGGAGTGGTTCAAATCATAGAAAGTTAGAGTGTCAGTCCTCTTGTACTTAAGTTAGCACTGTGCCTTTTGTATTTAATTCCGATGCAATTTCTGTGTTTCCTCGTCAATATGAAGGTCCAAGGTATACAGTAAACCTAAAGTGAAGCATCGAAATCTAAAACTGGACTCACAGGAGAGGTTCAAATCATAGAAAGTTAAAGTGTCAGTCCTCTTGTACCTAAGTCAGCATTGTGCCTTTTGCATTAAATTCGGATGCAATTTCTGTGTTTCAGCATCAATAATAATGTCCATGGTATACAGTTAACCTGAAGTGAAGCATCGGAATCTAAAAGTGGACTCACAGGAGAGGTTCAAATCATGGAAAGTTAGAGTGTCTGTCCTCTAGTACTTAAGTCGGCATTGTGCCTTTTGTATAATATTCGAATGCTATTTCTGTGTTTCATCGTCAATAAGTAGGTCCAAGGGATACTGTAAACCTGAAGTGAAGCATCGAAATCTCAAACTGAACTCACGGGAGAGGTTCAAATCATAGGAAGTTAGATAGTCAGTCCTCTTGTACTTAAGTCAGCATTGTGCCTTTTGTATTAAATTCGGATGCATTTTATGTGCTTCATCGTCAATAAGAAGGTCCAAGGTATACAGTAAACGTAAGGTGAAGCATCGGAATCTAAAACTGGACTCACAGGAGAGGTTCAAATCATAGAATGTTAGAGTGTCCGTCCTCTTGTACTTAAGTCAGCATTGTGCCTTTTGAATTTAATTTGTATAGAATTTCTGTGTTTCATCGTCAATACGAAGGTCGAAGGTATACAGTAAACCTGAAGTGAAGTATCGGAATCCAAAACTGGACTCACAGGAGAGGTTCAAATCATAGAAAGTTAGAGTGTCAGTCCTCTTGTACTTTAGTCGACATTGTGCCTTTGGTATTAATTCGAATGCAATTTCTGTGTTTCATCGTCAATAATAATGTCCAAGGTATACAGTAAACCTAAAGTGAAGTATCGGAATCTAAAACTGGACCCACAAGAGTGGTTCAAATCATAGAATGTTAGAGTGTCAGTCCTCTTGTACTTAACTCGGCATTGTGCCTTTTGAATTTAATTCCGATGCATTTTCTGTGCTTCATCGTCAATAAGAAGGTCCAAGGTATACACTAAACCTGATGTGAAGTATCGGAATCTAAACCTGGACTTACAGGAGAGGTTCAAATCATAGAAAATTAGAGTGTCAGTCCTCTTGTACTTTAGTCGGCATTGTGCCTTTTGAATTTAATTCCGATGCATTTTCTGTGCTTTATCGTCAATAAGATGGTCCAAGGGATACAGTAAACCTGAAGTGAAGCATCGGAATCTATAACTGGACTCACAGGAGAGTCTCAGATCATAGAAAGCTAGAGTGTCAGTCCTCTTGTACTTAAAACGGCATTGTGCATTTTGAATTTAATTGCGATGAAGCTTCAGTGCTTCATCGTCAATAAGAAGGTCCCAGGGATACAGTAAACCTGAAGTGAAGCATCGGAATCTAAAACTGGATTCACAGGAGAGGTTCAAATCATAGAAAGTTAGAGTGTCAGTCCTCTTGTACTTAAGTCGGCATTGTGCCTTTTGAATATAATTCCGATGAAATTTCAGTGCTTCGACGTCAATAAGAAGGTAAAAGGGAAATAGTAAATCTGAAATAAAGCTTCGGAATCTAAAACTGGTCTCACAGGAGAAGTTCAAATCATAGAAAGTTAGAGTGTCAGTAATCTTGTACTTAAGTCGGCATTGTGCCTTTTGAATTTATTTCCGATGCAATATCTGTGTTGCCACGACAACAAGAATGTCCAAGGGATACACTAAACCTGAAGTGAAACATCGGAATCTAAAACTGGACTCACAGGAGTGGTTCAAATCTTAGAAAGATAGAGTGTCAGTCCTCTTGTACTTAAGTCGGTACTGTGCCTTTTGTATTAAATTCCGATGCAATTTCAGTGTTTCTTCGTCAATAACAAGGTCCAAGGGATACAGTAAACCTGAAGTGAAGTATCGGAATCTAAAACTGGACTCACAGGAGAGGTTCAAATCAAAGAAAATTAGAGTGTCTGTCCTCTTGTGCTTAAGGCGGCATTGTGCCTTTTAAATTTAATTCCGTTGCAATTTCTGTGTTTCATCGACAACAAGAAGCTCCAAGGTATACAGTAAACCTGAAGTGAAGCATCAAAATCTGAACCTGGACTCTCAGGAGAGGTTCAAATCATAGAATGTTACAGTGTCTGTCCTCTTGTACTTAAGTTGGCATTGTGCCTTTTGACTTTAATTCCGATGCAATTTCTGTGTTTCATCGTCAATAAGAAGGTCCAAGGTGTACAGTAAACCTGAAATGAAGGATCGGAATCTAAAACTGGACTCACAGGAGAGGTTCAAATCATAGAAAGTTAGGGTGTCAGTCCTCTTGTAATTAAGTCGGCATTGTGCCTTTTGAATTTAATTCCGATGCATTTTCTGTGCTTTATCGTCAATAAGAAGGTCCAAGGTGTACAGTAAACCTGTAGTGAAGCACCGGAATCTAAAACTGGACTCACAGGAGAGGTTCAAATCATAGAAAGATAGAGTGTCACTCCTCTTGTAATTAAGTCGGCATTGTGCCTTTTGAATTGAAATCCGATGCATTTTCTGTGCTTTATCGTCAATAAGAAGGTCCAAGGTATACAGTAAACCTGAAGTGAAGCATCGGAAGCCAAAACTGGACTCACAGGAGAGGTTCAAATCATAGAAATTTAGAGTGTCAGTCCTCTTGTACTGAAGTCGGCATTGTGCCTTTTGAATTTGATTCCGATGCATTTTCTGTGCTTCATCGTCAATAAGAAGGTCCAAGGTATACAGTAAATGTGAAGTGAAGCATCGGAATCTAAATGTGGACTCACAGGAGAGGTTCAAATCATAGAAAGTTAGAGCGTCAGTCCTCATGTACTTAATTCGCCATTGTGACTTTTGTATCAAATTCGGATGCAATTTCTGTGTTTCATCGTCAATAAGAAGGTACAAGGCATACAGTAAACCTGAAGTGAAGCATCGGAGTCTAAAACTGGAGTCACAGGAGAGGTTCAAGTCATAGAAAGTTAGAGTGTCAGTCCTCTTGTACTTATGTTGGCATTGCGTGTTTTGTATTAAATTCGGATGCAATATCTGTGTTTCATCGCCAATAAGAGGGTCCAAGGGATACAGTAAACCTGAAGTGAAGCATCGGAATCTAAATCTGGACTCACAGGAGAGGTTCAAATCATAGAAAGTTAGAGTGTCAGTCCTCTCTTACTTAATTCGGCATTGTGACTTTTGTATCAAATTCGGATGCAATTTCTGTGTTTCATCGTCACTAAGAAGCTCCAAGACATACAGTAAACCTGAAGTGAAGCATCGGAATCTAAAACTGGAGTCACAGGAGAGGTTCAAATCATAGAAAGTTAGAGTGTCAGTCCTCTTGTACTTAAGTCGGCATTGTGCCTTTTGTTTTAAATTCGGATGCAATTTCTGTGTTTCATCGTCAATAAGAAGGTGCAAGGTATACAGTAAACCCGAAGTGAAGCATCGGAGTCTAAAACTGGAGTACAGGAGAGGTTCAAGTCATAGAAAGTAAGAGTGTCAGTCCTCTTGTACTTAAGTCATCATTGTGCCTTTTGAATTTAATTCCCATGCATTTTATGTGCTTCATCGTCAATAAGAAGGTCCAAGGTATACAGTAAACCTTAAGTGAAGCATCGGAATCTAAAACTGGACTCACAGGAGAGGTTCAAATCTTAGAAAGTTAGAGTGTCAGTCCTCTTGTACTGAGGTCGGAATTGTGCGTTTTGTATTAAATTCGGATGCAATTTCTGTGTTTCATTGTCAATAAGAACGTCCAAGGGATACAGCAAACCTGAAGTGAAGCATCAGAATCTAAAACTGGACTCACAGGAGAGGTTCAAATAATAGAAAGTTAGCGTGTCTGTCCTCTAGTACTTAAGTCGGCAATGTGCCTCTTGTATTAAATTCGAATGCAATTTCTGTGTTCCATCGTCAATAAGAAGGTCCAAGGTATACAGTAAACCTGAAGTGAAGCATCGGAATCTAAAACTGGACTCACAGAAGAGTTTCAAATCATAGAAAGTTTGAGTGTCAGTCCTCATGTACTTAAGTCGGCATTGTGCATTTTGAATTTAATTCCGAAGAAATTTCTGTGCTTCATCGTCAATAAGAATGTCCCAGGGAAACGGTAAACCTGATTTGAAGCATCAGAATCTAAAACTGGACTCACAGGAGAGGTTCAAATCATAGAAAGTTAGAGTGTCAGTCCTCCTGTACTTAAGTCGGCATTGTGCCTTTTGAATTAAATTCCGATGCAATTTCTGTGTTTCCTCGACAATAAGAAGGTCCAAGGGATACACTAAACCTGAAGTGAAGCATCGGAATCTAAAACTGGACTCACAGGAGAGGTTCTAATCATAGAAAGTTAGAGTGTCAGTCCTCTTGTTCTTAAGTCGGCACTGTGCCTTTTGTATTAAATTCGGATGCAATTTCTGTGTTTCGTCGTCCATAACAAGGTCCAAGGGATACAGAAAACCAGAAGTGAAGTATCGGAATCTAAAACTGGACTCACAGGAGAGGTTCAAATCATAGAAAGTTAGAGTGACAGTCCTCTTTTACTTATGTCGGCATTGTGCCTTTTGTATTTAATTCCGATGCAATTTCTGTGCTTCATCGTCAATAAGATGGTCCAAGGTATACACTAAACCTAATGTGAAGCATCAGAAGCTAAAACTGGACTCACAGGAGAGGTTGAAATCATAGAAAATTAGAGTGTCAGTCCTCTTGTACTTTAGTCGGCATTGTGCCTTTGGTATTAAATTCAAATGCAATTTCTGTGTTTCATCGTCAATAAGAATGTCCAACGTATACAGTAAACCTGTAGTGAAGCATCGGAATCTAAAACTGGACTCACAGTAGAGGTTGAAATCATAGAAAGTTAGAGTGTCAGTCCTCATGTACTTAACTCGGCATTGTGCCTTTTGAATTTAATTCCAATGCAATTTCTGTGTTTCATCGTCAATAAGAATGTCTAAGGTATACAGTAAACCTGAAGTGAAGCATCGGAATCTAAAGCTGGACACACAGTGGAGGTTCAAATCATAGAAAGCTAGAGTGTCAGTCCTCATGTACTTAACTCGGCATTGTGCCTTTTGAATTTAATTCCGATGCATTTTCTGTCTTTCATCGTCAATAAGAAGGTCCAAGGTACACAGTAAACCTGAAGTGAAGCTTCGGAATCTAAAGTTGGACTCACAGGAGAGGTTCAAAACATAGGAAGTTAGAGTGTCAGTCCTCTTGTACTTAAGTCGGCATTGTGCCTTTTGAATTTAATTCCGCTGCATTTTCTGTGCTTCATCGTCAATATGAAGGTCCAAGGTATACAGTAAACCTGAAGTGAAGCATCGGAATCTAAAACTGGACTCACAGGAGAGGTTCAAATCATAGAAAATTAGAGTGTCAGTCCTCTTGTACCTTAGTCGGCATTGTGCCTTTGGTATTAAATTCGAATGCAATTTCTGTGTTTCATCGTCAATTAGAAGGACCAAGGTATACAGTAAACCTGAAGTGGAGCATCGGAATCTAAGACTGGATTCACAGGAGAGGTTCAAATCATAGAAAGTTAGAGTGTCTGTCCTCTTGTACTTAAGTCAGCATTGTGCCTTTTGAATTTAATTCCGATGCAATATCTGTGTTTCATCGTCAATAAGAAGGTCCAAGGTGTACAGTAAACCTGAAATGAAGCATCGGAATCTAAAACTGGACTCGCAGCAGAGGTTCAAATCATAGAAAGTTAGAGTGTCAGTCCTCTTGTACTTAAGACAGCATTGTGCCTTTTGAATTTAAATCCGATGCATTTTCTGTGCTTTATCGTCAATAAGAAGGTCCAAGGTATACAGTTAACCTGAAGTGAAGCACCGGAATCTAAAACTGGACTCACAGTAGAGGTTCAAATCATAGAAAATTAAAGTGTCCGTCCTCTGCACTTAAGTGGGCATTGTGCCTCTGGTTTTTTTATTCCGATGCAATTTCTGTGTTTCACCGTCAATAACAATGTCCAAGGTATACAGCTAACCTGAAGTGAAGCATCGGAATCTAAAACTGGACTCACAAGAGAGGTTCAATTCATTGAAATTCAGAGTGTCAGTCCTCTTGTACTTAAGTCGGCATTGTGCCTTTGGAATTTAATTCCGATGCAGTTTTCTGTGTTTCTTCGTCAATAAGACGGTCCAAGGTATACAGTAAACCTGAAGAACAGCATCGGAATCTAAAACCGGACTCACAGGAGTGGTTCAAATCATAGAAAGTTAGAGTGTCAGTCCTCTTGTACCTAAGTCGGCATTGTGCCTTTTGCATTAAATTCGGATGCAATTTCTGTGTTTCATCGTCAATAAGAATGTCCAAGGTATACAGCTAACCTGAAGTGAAGTACCTTAATCTAAAACTGGACTCACAAGAGAGGTTCACTTCATAGAAATTTAGAGTGTCAGTCCTCTTGTACTTAAGTCGGCATTGTGCATTTTGTATTTAATTCCGATGCAATTTCTGTGATTCATCGTCAATAAGAAGGTCCAAGGTATACATTAAACCTTAAGTGAAACATCGGAATCTAAAACTGGACTCACAGGAGAGGTTCAAATGATAGAAAGTTAGAGTGTCAGTCGTCCTGTACTTAAGTCAGCACTGTGCCTTTTGTATTTAAGTCCGATGCAATTTTCTGTGTTTCTTCATCAATAAGAAGGTCCAAGGTATACAGTAAACCTGAAGAACAGCATCGGAATCTAAAACCGGACTCACAAAAGTGGTTCAAATCATAGAAAGTTAGAGTGTCAGTCCTCTTGTACCTAAGTCGGCGTTGTGCCTGTTGCATTAAATTCGGATGCAACTTCTGTGTTTCATCGTCAATAAGAATGTCCAAGGTATACAGCTAACCTGAAGTGAAGCATCGGAGTCTAAAACTGGACTCACAAGAGAGGTTCAATTCATAGAAATTTAGAGTGTCAGTCCTCTTGTCCTTAAGTCGGCATTGTGCCTTTGGAATTTAATTCCGATGCATTTTCTGTGCTTCTTCGTCAATAAGAAGGTCCAAGGTATACAGTAAACCAGATGTGAAGCTCCTGAATCTAAAACTGGACTTACAGGAGAGGTTCAAATCATACATAATTAGAGTATCCGTCCTTTTGTACTTAAGTCGGCATTGTGCCTTTTGAATTTATTTCCGATGCAATTTCTGTGTTTCATCGTCAATAGGAAGGTCCAAAGTATACAGTAAACCAGAAGTGAAGCATCGGAATCTAAAACTGGACTCACAGGAGAGGTTCAAATCATAGAAAGTTAGAGTGTCAGTCCTCTTGTACTTAAGTCGGCATTGTGCCTTTTGAATTTAATTCCGATGAATTTTCTGTGCTTCATCGCCAATAAGAAGGTCCAACGTATACAGTAAACCTGAAGTGAAGCATCGGAATCTAAAACTGGACTCACAGGAGAGGTTCAAATCATAGAAAGTTAGAGTGTCAGTCCTCTTGTACTTAAGTCAGCACTGTGAATTTTGTAATTAAATCCGATGCAATTTCTGTGTTTCTTCGTCAATAAGAAGGTCCAAGGTATACAGTAAACCTGAAGTGAAGCATCGAAATCTAAAACTGGACTCACAGGAGAGGTTCAAATCATAGAAAGTTAGAGTGTCAGTCCTCTTGCACCTAAGTCAGCATTGTGCCTTTTGCATTAAATTCGATGCAATTTCTGTGTTTCAGCGTCAATAATAATGTCCATGGTATACATTTAACCTGAAGTGAAGCCTCGGAATCTAAAAGTGGACTCACAGGAGAGGTTCAAATCATAGATAGTTAGATAGTCAGTCCTCTTGTACTTAAGTCAGCATTGTGCCTTTTGTATTAAATTCAGATGCAATTTCTGTGTTTCATGGTCATTAAGAAGGTCGAAGAGATACAGTAAACCGGGAGTGAAGCATCGGAATCTAACACTGGACTACACATGAGGGGTTCAAATCATAGAAAGTTAGAATATCAGTCCTCTAGTACTTAAGTCGGCATTGTGCCTTTTGTATTTTATTCCGATGCTATTTCTGTGTTTAATCGTCAATAAGAAGGTCCAAGGTATGCAGTAAACCTGAAGTAAAGCATTGGAATCCAAAACTGGACTCACAGGAGAGGTTCAAATCATAGAAGGTTAGAGTGTCAGTCCTCTTGTACTTAAGTCGGCATTGTGCCTTTTGAATTTAATTCCGATGCATTTTATGTGGTTCATCGTCAATAAGAAGGTCCAAGGTATACAGTAAACCTGAAGTGAAGCATCGAAATCTAAAACTGGACTCACAGGAAAGGTTCAAATCATAGAAAGTTTGAGTGTAAGTCCTCTTGTACCTAAGTCAGCATTGTGCCTTTTGCATTAAATTCGGATGCAATTTCTGTGTTTCAGCGTCAATAATAATGTCCATGGTATACAGTTAACCTGAAGTGAAGCATCGGAATCTAAAAGTGGACTCACAGGAGAGGTTCAAATCATAGAAAGTTAGAGTGTCTGTCCTCTAGTACTTAAGTCGGCATTGTGCCTTTTGTATTATATTCGAATGCAATTTCTGTGTTTCATCGTCAATAGGAAGGTCCAAGGGATACTGTAAACCTGAAGTGAAGCATCGAAATCTCAAACTGAACTCACGGGAGAGGTACAAATCATAGAAAGTTAGATAGTCAGTCCTCTTGTACTTAAGTCAGCATTGTGCCTTTTGTATTAAATTCGGATGCAATTTCTGTGTGTCATCGTCAATAAGAAGGTCGAAGGGATACAGTAAACCTGAAGTGAGGCATCGGAATCTAAAACTGGACACACAGGAGAGGTTCAAATCATAGAAAGTTAGAGTATCAGTCCTCTTGTACTTAAGTCGGCATTGTGCCTTTTGAATTTAATTCCGGTGCAACTTCTGTGTTTCCTCGTCAATAAGAAGGTCCAAGGTATACAGTAAACCTAAAGTAAAGCATCGGAATCCAAAACTGGACTCACAGGAGAGGTTCAAATCATAGAAAGTTAGAATGTCGTCCTCTTGTACTTAAGTCGGCATTGTGCCTTTTGTATTTAATTCCGATGCAATTTCTGGGCTTCAACGTATAAGAAGGTCCACGTTATACAGTAAACCTGAAGTGAAGCATCGGAATCTAAAACTGGACTCACAGGAAGAGGTTCAAATCATAGAAAGTTAGAGTGTCAGTCCTCTTGTACCTAAGTCAGCATTGTGCCTTTTGCATTAAATTCGGATGCATTTTTCGTGCTTCATCGTCAATAAGAAGGTCCAAGGTATACTGCAAACCTGATGTGAAGCATCGGAATCTAAAACTGGACTCACAAGAGAGGTTCAAATTATAGAAGGTTAGAGTGTCAGTCCTCTTGTACTTAAGTCGGCATTGTGCTTTTTGAATTTAATTCCGATGCATTTTACGTGCTTCATCGTCAATAAGAAGGTCCAAGGTATACTGTAAACCTGATGTGAAGCATCGGAATCTAAAACTGGACTCTCAGGAGAGGTTGAAATCATAGGAAATTACAGTATCCGTCCTCTTCTACTTATGTCGGCATTGTGCCTTTTGAATTTAATACCGATGCAATTTCAGTGTTTCATCGTCAATAAGAAGGTCAAAGGTATACAAGAAACCTGAAGTGAAGCATCGGAATCTAAAACTGGACTCACAGGAGAGGTCCATATTATAGAAAGTTAGAGTGTCTGTCCTCTTGTACTTAAGTCGGCATTGTGCGTTTTGAATTTAATTTCGATGCAATTTCTCTGTTTCATCGTCATTGAGAAGGTCCAAAGCATACAGTAAACCTGAAGTGAAGCATCGGAATCTAAATCTGGACTCACAGGAGTGGTTCAAATAATAGAAAGTTAAACTGTCAGTCCTCTTGTACTTATGTCGGCATTGTGCCTTTTGAATTTAAATCCGATGAATTTTCTGTGCTTCATCGCCAATAAGAAGGACCAACGTATTCAGTAAACCTGAAGTGAAGCATCGAAATCTCAAACTGAACTCACGGGAGAGGTTCAAATCATAGTAAGGTAGAGTGTCAGTCCTCTTGTACTTATGTCAGCATTGTGCCTTTTGTATTAAATTCGGGTGCAATTTCTGTGTTTCATCGTATATACGAAGGTCGAAGGGATACAGTAAACCTGAAGTGAAGAATCGGAATCTAAAACTGGACTCACAGGAGAGGTTCAAATCATCGAAATCTAGAGTGTCACTCCTCTTGTACTTTAGTCGGCATTGTGCCTTTTGTATTAAATTCGAAAGCAATTTCTGTGTTTCATCGTCAATTATAACGTCCAAGGTGTACAGTAAACCTGAAGTGAAGCATCGGAATCTAAAAGTGGACTTACAGGAAGGGTTCAAATAATAGAAAATTAGAGTGTTCATCCTCTTGTAC
This sequence comes from Schistocerca americana, assembly GCF_021461395.2. Taxonomy (NCBI): domain Eukaryota; kingdom Metazoa; phylum Arthropoda; class Insecta; order Orthoptera; family Acrididae; genus Schistocerca; species Schistocerca americana. The sequence goes on from NC_060122.1 coordinate 58,749,092, forward strand.
TTAAGTCTGCATTGTGCCTTTTGAATTTAACTCCGATGCAATTTCTGTGTTTCATCGTCAATAAGAAGGTTCAAGGTACACAGTAAACTTGAAGTAAAGCATCGGAATCCAAAACTGGACTCACAGGAAAGGTTAAAAACATAGACAGTTACAGTGTCGGTCCTCTTGTACTTAAGTCGGCATTGTGCCTTTTGAATTTAATTCCGATGCAATTTCTGTGTTTCATCGTCAATAAGAAGGTCCAAAACACACAGTAAACCTGAAGTGAAGCATCGGAATCCAAAACTGGACTCACAGGAGAGATTCAAATCATAGAAAGTTTGAGCGTCAGTCCTCTTGTACTTAAGTCGGCATTGTGCCTTTTGTATTAAATTCGGATGCAATTTCTGTGATTCATCGTCAATAAGAAGGTCCAAGGCATACAGTAAACCTGAAGTGAAGCATCGGAATCTTAAACTGGAGTCACTGGAGAGGTTCAAATCATAGAAAGTTAGAGTGTCAGTCCTTTTATACTTAAGTGGGCATTGTGCCTTTTGTATTAAATTCGGATGCAATTTCTGTGTTTCATCGTCAATAAGAAGGTCCAAGGGATACAGTAAACCTGAAGTGAAACATCGGAATCTAAAACTGGATTCACAGGAGAGGTTCAAATCATACAAAGTTAGAGTGTCAGTCCTCTTGTACATAAGTCGGCATTGTGCCTTTGTATTAAATTCCGATGCAATTTCTGTGTTTCATCGTCATTATGAAGGTCCAAGGGATACAGTAAACCTGAAGTGAAGCATCGGAATCTAAAACTGGACTCACTGGAGAGGTTCAAATCATATAAAGTTAGACTGTCAGTGCTCTTGTACTTAAGTCCGAATTGTGCCTTTCAAATTCAATTCTGATGCAATTTCTGTGTTTCATCGTCAATAAGAAGGTCCTAGGGGTACATTACACCTGAAGTGATGCATCGGAATCTAAAACTGGAGCCACAGGAGAGGTTCAAAACAAAGAAAGTTAGAGTGTCAGTCCTCCTGTACATAAGTCGGCATTGTGCCTTCTGTATTAAATTCGGATGCAATTTCTGTGTTTCATCGTCAATAAGAGGGTCCAAGGCATACAATATACCTGAAGTGTAGCATCGGAATCTAAAACTGGACTCACAGGAGAGGTTCATATCATAGAAAGTTAGAGTGTCACTCCTCTTGTACTTAAGTCGGCATTGTGCCTTTTGAATTTAATTCCGATGCAATTTCTGTGCTTCATCGTCAAAAAGAAGGTCCAAGGGAAACAGTAAACCTGAAGTGAAGCATCGGAATGTAAAGCTGGACTCACTGGAGAGGTTCAAATCATAGAAAGTTAGAGTGTCAGTCCTCTTGTACTTAACTCGGCATTGTGCCATTTGAATTTAATTCCGATGCAATTTCTGTGCTTCATCGTCAATATGAGGGTCCAGGGTGCACAGTAAACCAGAAGTGAAGCATCGGAATCTAAAACTGGACTCACAGGAGAGGTTCACATCATAGAAAATTGGAGTGTTAGTCCTCTTGTACTTAAGTCGGCATTGTGCTTTTTGTATTACATTCGGATGCAATTTCTGAGTTTTATCGTCAATATGAACGTAGAAGGGATACAGTAAAACTGAAGTGAAGCATCGGAATGTAAAACTGGACTCACAGGAGAGGTTCAAATCATAGAAAGTGAGAGTGTCAGTCCTCTTTTACTTAAGTCAGCATTGTGCCTTTTGTATTAAATTCGGATGCAATTCCTGTGTTTCATCGTCAATAAGAAGGTCCAAGGGATACAGTAAACCTGAAGTGAAGTATCGGAATCTAAAACTGGACTCACAGGAGAGGTTCAAATCATAGAATAAGAGAGTGTCAGTCCTCTTGTACTTAAGTCGGCATTGTGCCTTTTGTATTATATTCGGATGCAATTTCTGTGCTTCATCGTCAATAAGAAGGTCCAAGGGATACAGTAAACCTGAAGTGAGGCATCGGAACCTAAAACTGGACTCACGGGAGTGGTTCAAATCATAGATAGATAGAGTGTCAGTCTTCTTGTACTTAAGTCGGCATTGTGCATTTTGACTTTTATCCCGTGCAATTTCTGTGCTTCATCGTCATAAAGAAGGGCCAAGGGATACTGTAAACCTGACGTGAAGCATCGGAATCTAAAACTGGATTCACATTTGAGGTTCAAATCATAGAAACTCAGAGTGTCAGTCCTCTTGTACTTAAGTCGGCATTGTGCCTTTTGTATAAAATTCGGATGCCATTTCTGTGTTTCGTCGTCAATAAGAAGTTGCAAGGTATACAGTAAACCTGCAGTGAAGCATCGGAATCTAAAACTGGACTCACAGGAGAGGTTCAAATCATAGAAAGTCAGAGTGTCAGTCCTCTTGTACTTAAGTCGGCATTGTGCCTTTTGTATAAAATTCGGATGCTATTTCTGTGTTTCGTCGTCAATAAGAAGTTGCAAGGTATACAGTAAACCTGCAGTGAAGCATCGGAACCTAAAACTGGACTCACAGGAGAGGTTCAAATCATAGAAAGTTGGAGTGTTAGTTCTCTTGTACTTAAGTCGGCATTGTGCTTTTGGTATTAAATTCGGATGCAATTTCTGTGTTTCATCGTCAAGAAGATGGTCCAAGGGATTCAGTAAACCTGAAGTGAAGCATCGAAATCTAAAATTGTACTCACAGGAGAGGTTCAAATCATTGAAAATGAGAGTGTCAGTCCTCTCGTACTTAAGTCGGCATTGTGCCATTTGTATTAAATTCGGATGCAATTTCTGAGTGTCATCGTCAATAAGAAGGTCCAAGGGATACAGTAAATCTAAAGTGACGCATCGGAATCTAAGACTGGACTCACAGGAGAGGTTCTAATCATAGAAAGTGATAATGTCAGTCCTCTTGTACTTAAGTTGCCATTGTGCCTTTTGTTTAACATTCGGATGCAATTTCTGTGCTTCATCGTCAATAAGAAGTTGCAAGGTATACAGTAAGCCTGAAGTGAAGCATCGGAATCTAAAACTGGACTCACAGGAGAGGTTCTAATCATAGAAAGTGAGAGTGTCAGTCCACTTGTACTTAAGTCGGCTTTGTGCCTTTGGTATTAAATTCGGATGCATTTTTTGTGTTTCATCGTCAATAAGAAGGTCCAAGGTACACAGTAAACCGAAGTTAAGCATCGGAATCTAAAACTGGACTCACAGGAGAGGTTCAAATCATAGAAAGTTGGAGTGTCAGTCTCTTGGACTTATGTCGGCATTGTGTCTTCTGAATTTAATTCCGATGCCATTTCTGTGTTTCATCGTCAATACGGAGGTCCAAGGTATACATTAAACCTGAAGTTAAGCATCGGAATCTAAAACTGGACTCACAGGAGAGGTTCAAATCATAGAAAGTGAGAGTGTCAGTTCTCTTTTACTTAAGTCAGCATTGTGCCTTTTGAATTTAAATCCGATGCAATTTCTGTGCTTCATCGTCAAAAAGAAGGTCCAACGGAATCAGTAAACCTGAAGTGAAGCATCGGAATCTAAAACTGGATTCACATTAGAGGTTCAAATCATAGAAAGTTAGAGTGTCAGTCCTCTTGTATTTAAGTCGGCATTGTGCCTTTTGTATTAAATTCGGATGCAATTTCTGTGTTTCATCGTCAATAAGAAGGTCCAAGGGATACAGTAAACCTGAAGTGAAGCATCGGAATCTAAAACTGGCCTTACAGGAGAGGTTCAAATCATAGAAAGTTAGAGTGTCACTCTTCTTATACTTAAGTCGTCATTGTGCCGTTTGAATATAATTCCGATGCAATTTCTGTGCTTCATCGTCAAAAAGAGGGTCCAACGGAAACAGTGAACCTGAAGTGAAGCATCGGTATCTATAACTGGACTCACATTAGAGGTTCAAATCATAGAAAGTTAGAGTGTCAGTCCTCTCGTACTTAACTCGGCATTGTGCCTTTTGAATTTAATTCCAATGCAATTTCTGTGCTTCATCGTCAATATGAAGGTCCAAGGAACACAGTAAACCGAAAGTGAAGCATTGGAATCTAAAACTGGACTCACAGGTGAGGTTCAAATCATTGAAAGGTAGAGTGTCAGCCCTCTTCTACTTAAGTCGGCATTGTGCCTTTTGAATTTAATTCCGATGCAATTTCTGTGTTTCATCGTCAATAAGAAGGTCCAAGATATACAGTAAATCTGAAGTGAAGCATCGGAATCTAAAACTGGACTCACAGGTGAGGTTCAAATCATTGAAAGGTAGAGTGTCAGCCCTCTTCTACTTAAGTCGGCATTGTGCCTTTTGAATTTAATTCCGATGCCATTTCTGTGTTTCATCGTCAATAAGAAGGTCCAAGGTATACAGTAAATCTAAAGTGAAGCATCGGAATCTAAAACTGGACTCACAGGAGAGGTTCAAGTCATAGAAAATAAGAGTGTCAGTCCTCTTGTACTTAATTCGGCATTGTGCCTTTGGAATTTAATTCCGATGCAATTTCTGTGTTTCATCGTCATAAAGAAGGTCCAAGGGATACAGTAAACCTGAAGTGAAGCATCGGAATCTAAAACTGGACTCACATTAGAGGTTCAAATCATAGAAAGTTAGAGTGTCAGTCCTCTTGTACTTAACTCGGCATTGTGCCTTTTGAATTTAATTCCAATGCAATTTCTGTGCTTCGTCGTCAATATGAAGGTCCAAGGTACACAGTAAACCGAAAGTGAAGCATTGGAATCTAAAACTGGACTCACAGGAGAGGTTCAAGTCATAGGAAATAAGAGTGTCAGTCCTCTTGTACTTAAGTCGGCATTGTGCCTTTTGTATCAAATTTGGATGCAATTTCTGTGTTTCATTGTCAATAAGAAATTCCAAGGTATACAGTAAACCTGAAGTGAAGTATCGGAATCTAAAACTGGCCTCACAGGAGGGGTTCAAATCATAGAAAGTTAGAGTGTCACTCTTCTTGTACATAAGTCGTCATTGTGCCTTTTGAATTTAATTGCGATGCAATTTCTGTGCCTCATCGTCAAAAAGAAGGTCCAACGGAAACAGTAAACCTGAAGTGAAGCATCGGAATCTAAAACTGGTCTCACATTAGAGGTTCAAATCATAGAAAATTAGAGTGTCAGTCGTCTTGTACTTAAGTCGGCATTGTGCCTTTTGCATTAAATTCGGATGCAATTTCTGTGTTTCATCGTCAATAAGAAGGTCCAAGGGATACAGTAAACCTGAAGTGAAGCATCGGAATCTAAAGCTGGACTCACAGAAGAGGTTCAAATCATAGAAAGTTGGAGTGTCAGTCCTCTTGTACTTGTGTCCGCATTGTGTCTTTTGAATTTAATTCCGATGCCATTTCTGTATTTCATCGTCAATACGAAGGTCCAAGGTATACATTAAACCTGAAGTTAACCATCGGAATCTAATACTGGACTCACAGGAGAGGTTCAAATCATAGAAAGTTAGAGTGTCAGTCCTCATGTACTTAACTCGGCATTGTGCCTTTGAATTTAATTCCGATGCAATTTCTGTCTTTCATCGTCAATAAGAAGTTCCAAGGTACACAGTGAACCTGAAGTGAAGCATCGGAATCTAAAGCTGGACTCACAGGAGAGGTTCAAATCATAGGAAGTTAGAATGTTAGTCCTCCTGTACTCAAGTCGGCATTGTGACTTTTGTATTAAATTCGGATGCAATATCTGTGTTTCATCGTCAACAAGAAGGTCAAAGGGATAGAGTAAACCTAAGGTGAAGCATCGGAATTTAAAACTGGGCTCACAGGAGAGGTTCAAATCATAGAAAGTGAGAGTGTTAGTCCTCTTGTACTGAAGTCGGCATTGTACCTTTGTATTAAATTCGAATGCAATTTCTGAGTTTAATCGTCAATATGAAGGTCCATGGGATACAGTAAACCTGAAGTGAAGCATCGGAATCTAAAACTGGACTCACAGGAGAGGTTCAAATCATAGAAAATAAGAGTGTCAGTCCTCTTGTACTTAAGTCAGCATTGTGCCTTTTGTATTAAGCTCGAATGCTATTTCTGCGTTTCATCGTCAGTAAGAAGGTCCAAGGGATACAGTAAACCTGAAGTGAAGCATCGGAATCTAAATCTGGACTCACAGGAGAGGCTCAAATCATAGAAAGTGAGAGTGTCAGTCCTCTTTTACTCAAGTCGGCATTGTGCCTTTTGTATTAAATTTGGATGCAATTTCTGTGTTTCATCGTCGCTAAGAGGGTCCAAGGGATTCAATAAACCTGAAGTGAAGCATCGGAATCTAAAACTGGACTCACAGGAGTGGTCCAAATCATAGAATGATAGTGTGTCAGTCTTCTTGTACTTATGTCGGCATTGTGCCTATTGAATTTAATTGCAATGCAATATCTGTGCTTCATCGTCATAAAGAAAGTCCAATTGATACAGTAAACCTGAAGTGAAGCATCGGAATCAAAAACTGGACTCACATTAGAGGTTCAAATCATAGAAAGTTAGAGTGTCAGTCCTCTTGTACTTAATTCGGCATTGTGCCTTTGGAATTTAATTCCGATGCAATTTCTGTGTTTCATCGACAATACGATGGTCCAAGGTATACAGTAAACCTGATGTGAAGCATCGGAATCTAAAGCTGGACTCACAGTGGAGGTTCAAATCATAGAAAGTTAGAGTGTCAGTCCTCATGTACTTAACTCGGCATTGTGCCTTTTGAATTTAATTCCGATGCAATTTCTGTGTTTCATCGTCAATAAGAAGGTCCAAGGTATACAGTAATCCTGAAGTGAAGCATCGGAATCTGAAGCTGGACTCACAGGAGAGGTTCAAATCATAGAAAGTTATAGTGTCAGTCCTCTTGTACGTAACTCGTCATTGTGCCTTTTGAATGTAATTCCGATGCAATTTCTGTGCTTCATCGTCAATGTGAAGGTGCTGGGTACACAGAAAACCTGAAGTGAAGCATCGGAATCTAAAACTGGACTCACATTAGGGGTTCAAATTAAAAAAAAGTTAGAGTGTCAGTCCACTTGTACATAAGTCGGCATTGTGCCTTTTGTATTAAATTCGGATGCAATTTCCGTGTTTCATCGTCAATAAGAAGGTCACCGGGATACAGTAAAACTGAAGCGAAGCATCGGAATCTAAAACTGGATTCACAGGAGAGGTTCAAATCATAGAAAGTGAGAGTGTCAGTCCTCTTCTACTTAAGTCAGCATTGTGCCTTTTGTATTATTTTTGGATGCAGTTTCTCTGTTTCATCGTCAATAATAAGGTCCAAGGGATACAGTAAACCTGAAGTGCAGCATCGGAATCTAAAACTGGACTCACAGGACAGGTTCATATCATAGCAAGTGAGAGTGTCAGTCCTCTTGTACTTATGTTGGCATTGTGCCTTTTGTATTACATTCGGATGCAATTTCTGTGTTTCATCGTCAATAAGAAGGTGCAAGGTATACAGTAAATCTGAAGTGAAGCGTCGGAATCTTAAACTGGACTCACAGGAGAGGTTCAAATCATAGGAAGTGAGAGTGTCAGTCCGCTTGTACTTAAGTCGGCATTGTGCGTGTTGGATTACATTCGAATGCAATTTCTGCGTTTCATCGTCAATAAGAAGGTCCAAGGGATACAGTAAACCTTAAGTGAAGAATCGGAATCTAAAACTGGACTCACTTTAGAGGCTCAAATCATAGAAAGTTAGAGTGTCAGCCCTCTTGTACTTAAGTCGGCATTGTGCCTTCTGCATTAAATTCGGATGCAATTTCTGTGATTTATCGTCAATAAGAAGGTCCAAGGGATACAGTAAAACTGAAGTGAAGCATCGGAATCTAAAACTGGACTCACAGGAGAGGTTCAAAACATAGGAAGTGAGAGTGTCAGTCCGCTTGTACTTAAGTCGGCATTGTGCCTTTTGTATTAAATTCGAATGCAATTTCTGTGTTTCATCGTCAATAAGAAGGTCCAAGGGATACAGTAATCCTGAAGTGAAGCATCGGAATCTAAAACTCGACTCACAGGAGAGGTTCAAATCATAGAAAGTTAGAGGGTCAGTCCTCTTGTACTTAAGTCGGCATTGTGCCTTTTGAATTTAATTCCGATGCAATTTCTGTGGTTCATCGTCAATAAGAAGGTCCAAGGTATACAGTAAACTTGAAGTGAAGCATCGGAATCTAAAGCTGGACTCACACTGGAGGTTCAAATCATAGAAAGTTAGAGTGTCAGTCCTCATGTACTTAACTCGGCATTGTGCCTTTAGAATTTAATTCCGATGCAGTTTCTGTGTTTTATCGTCAATAAGAAGGTCCAAGGTATACAGTAAACCTGAAGTGAAGCATCGGAATCTAAAGCTGGACTCACAGTGGAGGTTAAAATCATAGAAAGTTAGCGTGTCAGTCCTCATGTACTTAACTCGGCATTGTGCCTTTTGAATTTAATTCCGATGGAATTTCTGTCTTTCATCGTCAATAAGAAGGTCCATGGTATACAATAAACCTGAAGTGTAGCATCGGAATCTAAAACTGGACTCACAGGAGAGGTTCAAATCATAGAAAGTTAGAGTGTCAGTCTTCTTGTACTTAAGTCGGCATTGTGCCTTTTGAATTTAATTCCAATACAATTTCTGTGCTTCATCGTCAAAAAGAAGGTCCAACGGAAACAGTAATGAAGTGAAGCACCGGAATCCAAAACCGGACTTACATTAGACGTTCAAATCATAATAAGTTAGAGTGTCAGTCCACTTGTACATAAGTCGGCATTGTGCCACTTGCATTAAATTCGGATGCAATTTCTGTGATTTATCGTCAATAAGATGGTCCAAGGGATACATTAAACCTGAAGTGAAGCATCGGAATCTAAAGCTGGACTCGCAGGAGAGGTTCAAATCATAGAAAGTTATAGTGTCAGTCCTCTTGTACTTAAGTCGTCATTGTGCTTCTTGAATTTAATTCCGATGCAATTTCTGTGCTTCGTCGTCAATGTGAAGGTGCTGGGTACACAGTGATCCTGAAGTGAAGCATCGGAATGTAAAACAGGACTCACATTAGAGGTTCAAATCATAGAAAGTTAGAGTGTCAGTCCACTTGCACATAAGTCGGCATTGTACCTTTTGTATTAAATTCGGATGCAATTTCTGTGTTTCATCGTCAATAAGAAAGTCAACGGCATACAGTAAACCTGAAGCGATGCATCGGAATCTAAAACTGGACTCACAGGAGAGGTTCAAATCATAGAAAGTGAGTGTGTCAGTCCTCTTTTACTTAAGTCAGCATTGTGCCTTTTGTATTACTTTTGGATGCAATTTCTGTGTTTCATCGTCAATTATAAAGTCCAAGGGATATAGTAAACTTGAAGTGATTCATCGGAATCTAAAACTGGACTCACAGGAAAGGTTCATATCATAGAAAGTGAGAGTGTCAGTCCGCTTGTACTTAAGTCGGCATTGTGCCTTTTGGATTAAATTGTATTGCAATTTCTGCGTTTCATCGTCAATAAGAAGGTCCAAGGGATACAGTAATCCTTAAGTGAAGCATCGGAATCTAAAACTGGACTCACAGGAGAGGTTCAAATCATAGAAAGTTAGAGTGTCAGTCCTCTTGTACTTAATTCGGCATTGTGCCATTTGAATTTAATTCCGATGCAATTTCTGTGGTTCATCGTCAATGTGAAGGTGCTGGGTACACAGTAAACCTGAAGTGAAGCATCGGAATCTAAAACTGGACTCACATTAGAGGTTCAAATCATAGAAAGTGAGAGTGTCAGTCCTCATTTACTGAAGTCAGCATTGTGCCTTTTGTATTAAATTCGGATGCAATTTCTGTGTTTCATCGTCAATAAGAAGGTCCATGGGATACAGGAAACCTGAAGTGAAGCATCGGAATCTAAAGCTGGTCTCACAGTGGAGGTTCAAATCATAGAAAGTTAGAGTGTCAGTCCTCATGTACTTAACTCGGCATTGTGCCTTTTGATTTTAATTCCGATGGAATTTCTGTCTTTCATCGTCAATAAGAAGGTCCATTATATACAATAAACCTGAAGTGTAGCATCGGAATCTAAAACTGGACTCACAGGAGAGGTTCAAATCATAGAAAGTTAGAGTGTCAGTCTTCTTGTACGTAAGTCGGCATTGTGCCTTTTGAATTTAATTCCGATGCAATTTCGGTGCTTCATCGTCAATGTGAAGGTGCTGGGTACACAGTAAACCTGAAGTGAAGCATCGGAATCTAAAACTGGACTCACATTAGAGGTTCAAATCATAGAAAGTTAGAGTGTCAGTCCACTTGTACATAAGTCGGCATTGTGCCTTTTGTATTAAATTCGGATGCAATTTCTGTGTTTCATCGTCAATAAGAAGGTCAACGGCATACAGTAAACCTGAAGCGAAGCATCGGAATCTAAAACTGGATTCACAGGAGAGGTTCAAATCATAGAAAGTGAGAGTGTCAGTCCTCTTGTACTTAAGTTGGCATTGTGCCTTTTGTATTACATTCGGATGCAATTTCTGTGATTCATCGTCAATAAGAAGGCCCAAGGGATACAGTAAAACTGAAGTGAAGCATCGGAATCTAAAACTGGACTCACAGGAGAGGTTCAAATCATAGGAAGTGAGAGTGTCAGTCCGCTTGTACTTAAGTCGGCATTGTGCCTTTTGGATTAAATTCGAATGCAATTTCTGCGTTTCATCGTCAATAAGAAGGTCCAAGGGATACAGTAAACCTTAAGTGAAGCATCGGAGTCTAAAACTAGGCACACTTTAGAGGTTCAAATCATAGAAAGTTAGAGTGTCAGTCCTCTTGTACTTAAGTCGGCATTGTGCCTTCTGCATTAAATTCGGATGCAATTTCTGTGATTCATCGTCAATAAGAAGGTCCAAGGGATACAGTAACACTGAAGTGAAGCAACGGAATCTAATACTGGACTCACAGGAGAGGTTCAAATCATAGGAAGTGAGAGTGTCAGTCCTCTTGTACTTAAGTCGGCATTGTGCCTTTTGTATTAAATTCGAATGCAATTTCTGTGTTTCATCGTCAATAAGAAGGTCCATGGGATACAGTAAACCTGAAGTGAAGCATCGTAATCTAAAACTGGACTCACAGGAGAGGTTCAAATCATAGACAGTGAGAGTGTCAGTCCTCATTTACTTATGTCAGCATTGTGCTTTTGTATTAAATTCGGATGCAATTTCTGTGTTTCATCGTCAATACGAAGGTCCAAGGGATACAGTAAACCTGAAGTGAATCATCGGAATCTAAAAGTGGACTCGCAGGAGAGGTTCAAATCATAGAATGTGAGAGTGTCAGTCCTCTTGTACTTTAGTTGGCATTGTGCGTTTTGTACTACATTCGGATGCAATTTCTGTGTTTCATCGTCAATAAGAAGGTGCAAGGTATACAGTAAACCTGAAGGGAAGCATTGGAATCTAAAACTGGACTCACAGGAGAGGTTCAAATCATAGAAAGTGAGAGTGTCAGTCCTCTTGTACTTAAGTCGGCATAGTGCCTTTTGAATTTAATTCCGATGCAATTTCTGTGCTTGATCGTCAATAAGAAGGTCCAAGATACACAGTAAACCTGAAGTGAAGCATCGGAAACTAAAACTGGACTCACAGGAGAGGTTCAAATCATAGAAAGTTGGAGTGTCAGTCCTCTTGTACTTATGTCGGCATTGTGCCTTTTGAATTTAATTCCGATGCAATTTCTGTGTTTCATCGTCAATGTGAAGGTGCTGGGTACACAGTAAACCTGAAGTGAAGCATCGGAATCTAAAACTGGACTCACATTAGAGGTTCAAATCATAGAAAGTGAGAGTGTCAGTCCTCATTTTTTGAAGTCAGCATTGTGCCTTTTGTATTAAATTCGGATGCAATTTCTGTGTTTCATCGTCAATAAGAAGGTCCATGGGATACAGTAAACCCGAAGTGAAGCATCGCAATCTAAAACTGGACTCACAGGACAGGTTCAAAACATAGAAAGTGAGAGTGTCAGTCCTCATTTACTGAAGTCAGCATTGTGCCTTTTGTATTAAATTCGGATGCAATTTCTGTGTTTCATCGTCAATAAGAAGGTCCTAGGGATACAGTAAACCTGAAGTGAAGCTTCAGAATCTAAAACTGGACTCACAGGAGATGTTCAAAACATAGAAAGTTAGAGTGTCAGTCCTCTTGTACTTAAGTCGGAATTGAGCCTTTTGTATTAAATTCGGATACAATTTCTGTGTTTCATCGTCAATAAGAAGGTCCAAGAGATACAGTGATCCTTAAGTGAAGCATCGGAATCTAAAACAGGACTCACAGGAGAGGTTCAAATCATAGAAAGTTAGAGTGTCAGTCCTCTTGTACTTAATTCGGCATTGTGCCTTTAGAATTTAATTCCGATGCAATTTCTGTGTTTCATCGTCAATAAGAAGGTCCAAGGGATACAGGAAACCTGAAGTGAAGCATCGGAATCTAAAGCTGGTCTCACAGTGGAGGTTCAAATCATAGAAAGTTAGAGTGTCAGTCCTCATGTACTTAACTCGGCATTGTGCCTTTTGATTTTAATTCCGATGGAATTTCTGTCTTTCATCGTCAATAAGAAGGTCCATTATATACAATAAACCTGAAGTGTAGCATCGGAATCTAAAACTGGACTCACAGGAGAGGTTCAAATCATAGAAAGTTAGAGTGTCAGTCTTCTTGTACGTAAGTCGGCATTGTGCCTTTTGAATTTAATTCCGATGCAATTTCGGTGCTTCATCGTCAATGTGAAGGTGCTGGGTACACAGTATACCTGAAGTGAAGCATCGGAATCTAAAACTGGACTCACATTAGAGGTTCAAATCATAGAAAGTTAGAGTGTCAGTCCACTTGTACATAAGTCGGCATTGTGCCTTTTGTATTAAATTCGGATGCAATTTCTGTGTTTCATCGTCAATAAGAAGGTCAACGGCATACAGTAAACCTGAAGCGAAGCATCGGAATCTAAAACTGGATTCACAGGAGAGGTTCAAATCATAGAAAGTGAGAGTGTCAGTCCTCTTGTTCTTAAGTTGGCATTGTGCCTTTTGTATTACATTCGGATGCAATTTCTGTGATTCATCGTCAATAAGAAGGCCCAAGGGATACAGTAAAACTGAAGTGAAGCATCGGAATCTAAAACTGGACTCACAGGAGAGGTTCAAATCATAGGAAGTGAGAGTGTCAGTCCGCTTGTACTTAAGTCGGCATTGTGCCTTTTGGATTAAATTCGAATGCAATTTCTGCGTTTCATCGTCAATAAGAAGGTCCAAGGGATACAGTAAACCTTAAGTGAAGCATCGGAATCTAAAACTAGGCACACTTTAGAGGTTCAAATCATAGAAAGTTAGAGTGTCAGTCCTCTTGTACTTAAGTCGGCATTGTGCCTTCTGCATTAAATTCGGATGCAATTTCTGTGATTCATCGTCAATAAGAAGGTCCAAGGGATACAGTAACACTGAAGTGAAGCAACGGAATCTAATACTGGACTCACAGGAGAGGTTCAAATCATAGGAAGTGAGAGTGTCAGTCCGCTTGTACTTAAGTCGGCATTGTGACTTTTGTATTAAATTCGAATGCAATTTCTGTGTTTCATCGTCAATAAGAAGGTCCATGGGATACAGTAAACCTGAAGTGAAGCATCGTAATCTAAAACTGGACTCACAGGAGAGGTTCAAATCATAGAAAGTGAGAGTGTCAGTCCTCATTTACTTATGTCAGCATTGTGCTTTTTGTATTAAATTGGGATGCAATTTCTGTGTTTCATCGTCAATACGAAGGTCCAAGGGATACAGTAAACCTGAAGTGAATCATCGGAATCTAAAAGTGGACTCGCAGGAGAGGTTCAAATCATAGAATGTGAGAGTGTCAGTCCTCTTGTACTTTAGTTGGCATTGTGCGTTTTGTATTACATTCGGATGCAATTTCTGTGTTTCATCGTCAATAAGAAGGTGCAAGGTATACAGTAAACCTGAAGGGAAGCATTGGAATCTAAAACTGGACTCACAGGAGAGGTTCAAATCATAGAAAGTGAGAGTGTCAGTCCTCTTGTACTTAAGTCGGCATAGTGCCTTTTGAATTTAATTCCGATGCAATTTCTGTGCTTCATCGTCAATAAGAAGGTCCAAGATACACGTAAACCTGAAGTGAAGCATCGGAAACTAAAACTGGACTCACAGGAGAGGTTCAAATCATAGAAAGTTGGAGTGTCAGTCCTCTTGTACTTATGTCGGCATTGTGCCTTTTGAATTTAATTCCGATGCAATTTCTGTGTTTCATCGTCAATACGAAGGCCCAAGGTATACAGTAAACCTGAAGTTAAGCATCAGAATCTAAAACTGGACTCACAGGAGAGGTTAAAATCATAGAAAGTTAGAGTGACAGTCCTGTTGTACTCAAGTCGGCATTGTGACTTTTGTATTAATTTCGGATGCAATTTCTGAGTTCCATCGTCAATAAGAAGGTCCAAGGGATACAGTAAACCTGACGTGAAGCATCGGAATCTAAAACTGGACTCACAGGAGAGGTTCAAATCATAGGAAGTGAGTGTGTCAGTCCGCTTGTACTTAAGTCGGCATAGTGCCTTTTGTAATAAATTCGAATGCAAATTCTGCGTTTCATCGTCAATAAGAAGGCCCATGGGATACAGTAAACCTGACGTGAAGCATCGGAATCTAAAACTGGACTCACAGGAGAGGATCAAATCATAGAAAGTGAGATTGTCAGTCCCCTTTTACTTAAGTCAGCATTGTGCCTTTTGTATTAAATTCGGATGCAATTTCTGTGTTTCATCGTCAATAAGAAGGTCCAAGGGATACAGTAAACCTGAAGTGAAGCATCGGAATCTAAAACTGCACTCGCAGGAGAGGTTCAAATCATAGAAAGTGAGAGTGTCAGTCCTATTGTACTTAAGTTGGCATTGTGCGTTTTGTATTACATTCGGATGCAATTTCTGTGTTTCATCGTCAAAAGGAGGTGCAAGGTATACAGTAAACCTGAAGTGAAGCATCGGAATCTAAAACTGGACTCACAGGAGAGGTTCAAATCATAGAAAGTGAGAGTGTCAGTCCTCTTGTACTTAAGTCGGCATTGTGCCTTTTGTATTAAATTCGGATGTATTTTCTGTGTTTCATCGTCAATAAGATGGTCCAAGGGATACAGTACACCTGAAGTGAAGCATCGGAATCTAAAACTGGGCTCGCAGGGGAGGTTCAAATCATAGAAAGTTAGATTGTCAGTCCTCCTGTACTTAAGTCGGCAATGTGCATTTTGTATTAAATTCGGATGCAAAATCTGTGTTTCATCGTCAATAAGAAGGTCCAAGGGATACTGTAAACCTGAAGTGAAGCATCGGAATCTAAAACTGGACTCACAGGAGAGGTTCAAATCTTAGAAAGTTAGAGTGCCAGTCCTCTTCTACTGAAGTCGGCATTGTGCCTTTTGAATTTAATTCCGATGCAATTTCTGTGTTTCATCGTCAATAAGAAGGTCCAAGGGATACTGTAAACCTGAAGTGAAGCATCGTAATCTAAAACTGGACTCACAGGAGAGGTTCAAATCTTAGAAAGTTAGAGTGCCAGTCCTCTTCTACTGAAGTCGGCATTGTGCCTTTTGAATTAAATTCGGATGCAATTTCTGTGTTTCATCGTCAATAAGAAGGTCCAAGGGATACTGTAAACCTGAAGTGAAGCATCGGAATCTAAAACTGGACTCACAGGAGAGGTTCAAATCATAGAAAGTGAGAGTGTCAGTCCTCTTGTACTTAAGTCGGCATTGTGACTTTTGTATTAAATTCGGAAGCAATTTCTGTGTTTCATCGTCAATAAGAAATTCCAAGGGATACATTGAACCTGAAGTGGGGCTTCAGAATCTAATACTGGACTCACAGGAGTGGTTCAAATCATAGAAAGTTAGAGTGTCATTCCTCTTGTACTTAAGTCTGCATTGTGCTTTTTGTATTAAATTCGGATACAATTTCTGTGTTTCATGGTCAATAAGAAAGTCCAAGGGATACAGTAAACCTGAAGGGAAGCATCGGAATCTAAAACTGGACTCACAGGAGAGGTTCAAAACATAGAAAGTTAGAGTGTCAGTCCTCTTGTACTGAAGTCGGCATTGTGCCTTTTGAATTTAATCCGATACAATTTCTGTGTTTCATCGTCAATAAGAAGGTCCAAGGTATACAGTAAACCTGACGTTAAGCATCGGAATGTAAAACTGGACTCACAGGAGAGGTTCAAATCATAGAAAGTTAGAGTGTCCGTCCTCTTGTACTTATCTCGGCATTGTGCCTTTTGAATTTAATTCCGATGCTATTTCTGTGCTTCATCGTCAATGTGAAGGTGCTGGGTACACAGTAAACCTGAAGTGAAGCATCGGAATCTAAAACTGGACTCACATTAGAGGTTCAAATCATAGAAAGTTAGAGTGTCAGTCCACTTGTACATAAGTCGGCATTGTGCCTTTTGTATTAAATTCGGATGCAATTTCTGTGTTTCGTCGTCAATAAGAAGGTCAACGGCATACAGTACACCTGAAGCGAAGCATCGGAATCTAAAACTGGATTCACAGGAGAGGTTCAAATCATAGAAAGTGAGAGTGTCAGTCCTCTTGTACTTAAGTTGGCATTGTGCCTTTTGTATTAAATTCGGATGCAATTTCTGTGATTCATCGTCAATAAGAAGGCCCAAGGGATACAGTAAAACTGAAAAGAAGCATCGGAATCTAAAACTGGACTCACAGGAGAGGTTCAAATCATAGGAAGTGAGAGGTTCAGTCCGCTTGTACTTAAGTCGGCATTGTGCCTTTTGGATTAAATTCGAATGCAATTTCTGCGTTTCATCGTCAATAAGAAGGTCCAAGGGATACAGTAAACCTTAAGTGAAGCACCGGAATCTAAAACTGGACACACTTTAGAGGTTCAAATCATAGAAAGTTAGAGCGTCAGTCCTCTTGTACTTAAGTCGGCATTGTGCCTTCTGCATTAAATTCGGATGCAATTTCTGTGATTCATCGTCAATAAGAAGGTCCAAGGGATACAGTAAAACTGAAGTGAAGCAACGGAATCTAAAACTGGACTCACAGGAGAGGTTCAAATCATACGAAGTGAGAGTGTCAGTCCGCTTGTACTTAAGTCGGCATTGTGCCTTTTGTATTAAATTCGAATGCAATTTCTGTGTTTCATCGTCAATAAGAAGGTCCATGGGATACAGTAAACCTGAAGTGAGGCATCGTATTCTAAAACTGGACTCACAGGAGAGGTTCAAATCATAGAAAGTGAGAGTGTCAGTCCTCATTTACTTATGTCAGCATTGTGCCTTTTGTATTAAATTCGGATGCAATTTCTGTGTTTCATCGTCAATACGAAGGTCCAAGGGATACAGTAAACCTGAAGTGAATCATCGGAATCTAAAAGTTTACTCGCAGGAGAGGTTCAAATCATAGAATGTGAGAGTGTCAGTCCTCTTGTACTTTAGTTGGCATTGTGCGTTTTGTATTACATTCGGATGCAATTTCTGTGTTTCATCGTCAATAAGAAGGTGCAAGGTATACAGTAAACCTGAAGGGAAGCATTGGAATCCTAAAACTGGACTCACAGGAGAGGTTCAAATCATAGGAAGTGAGAGTGTCAGTCCTCTTGTACTTAAGTCGGCATAGTGCCTTTTGAATTTAATTCCGATGCAATTTCTGTGCTTCATCGTCAATAAGAAGGTCCAAGATACACAGTAAACCTGAAGTGAAGCATCGGAAACTAAAACTGGACTCACAGGAGAGGTTCAAATCATAGAAAGTTGCAGTGTCAGTCCTCTTGTACTTATGTCGGCATTGTGCCTTTTGAATTTAATTCCGATGCAATTTCTGTGTTTCATCGTCAATACGAAGGCCCAAGGTATACAGTAAACCTGAAGTTAAGCATCGGAATCTAAAACTGGACTCACAGGAGAGGTTAAAATCATAGAAAGTTAGAGTGACAGTCGTGTTGTACTCAAGTCGGCATTGTGACTTTTGTATTAAATTCGGATGCAATTTCTGTGTTCCATCGTCAATAAGAAGGTCCAAGGGATACAGTACACCTGACGTGAAGCATCGAAATCTAAAACTGGACTCACAGGAGAGGTTCAAATCATAGGAAGTGAGGGTGTCAGTCCGCTTGTACTTAAGTCGGCATAGTGCCTTTTGTAATAAATTCGTATGCAAATTCTGCGTTTCACCGTCAATAAGAAGGCCCATGGGATACAGTAAACCTGAAGTGAAGCATCGGAATCTAAAACTGGACTCACAGGAGAGGATCAAATCAAAGAAAGTGAGATTGTCAGTCCTCTTTTACTTCAGTCAGCATTGTGCCTTTTGTATTAAATTCGGATGCAATTTCTGTGTTTCATCGTCAATAAGAAGGTCCAAGGGATACAGTAAACCTGAAGTGAAGCATCGGAATCTAAAACTGCACTCGCAGGAGAGGTTCAAATCATAGAAAGTGAGAGTGTCAGTCCTATTGTACTTAAGTTGGCATTGTGCGTTTTGTATTACATTCGGATGCAATTTCTGTGTTTCATCGTCAAAAGGAGGTGCAAGGTATACAGTAAACCTGAAGTGAAGCATCGGAATCTAAAACTGGACTCACAGGAGAGGTTCAAATCATAGAAAGTGAGAGTGTCAGTCCTCTTGTACTTAAGTCGGCATTGTGCCTTTTGTATTAAATTCGGATGTATTTTCTGTGTTTCATCGTCAATAAGATGGTCCAAGGGATACAGTACACCTGAAGTGAAGCATCGGAATCTAAAACTGGGCTCGCAGGGGAGGTTCAAATCATAGAAAGTTAGATTGTCAGTCCTCCTGTACTTAAGTCGGCATTGTGCATTTTGTATTAAATTCGAATGCAATTTCTGCGTTCCATCGGTAATAAGATGGTCCATGGGATACAGTGAACCTGAAGTGAAGCTTCGGAATTTAAAACTGGACTCGCAGGAGAGGTTCAAATCATAGAAAGTGAGAGTGTCAGTCCTCTTGTACTTAAGTTGGCATTGTGCGTTATGTATAACTTTCGGATGCAATTTCTGTGTGTCATCGTCAATAGGAAGGTGCAAGGTATACAGTAGACCTGAAGTGAAGCATCGGAATCTAAAACTGGACTCTCAGGAGAGGTTCAAATCATAGAAAGTGAGAGTGTCAGTCCTCTTGTACTTAAGTCGGCATTGTGCCTTTTGTATTAAATTCGGATGCATTTTCTGTGTTTCATCGTCAATAAGAAGGTCCAAGGGATACAGTAAACCTGAAGTGAAGCATCGGAATCTAAAACTGGACTCGCAGGGGAGGTTCAAATCATAGAAAGTTAGAGTGTCAGACCTCCTGTACTTAAGTCGGCATTGTGCCTTTTGTATTAAATTCGGAAGCAATTTCTGTGTTTCATCGTCAATAAGAAGGTCCAAGGGATACAGTAAATATGAAGTGAAGCATCGGAATCCAAAACTGGACTCACAGGAGAGGTTCAAATCATTGAAAGTTAGAGTGTCAGTCCTCTTCTACTTAAGTCGGCATTGTGCCTTTTGAATTTAATTCCGATGCATTTTTTGTGCTTCATCGTCAATAAGAAGGTCCATGGTATACAGTAAACCTGAAGTGTACCATCGGAATCTAAAACTGGACACACAGGAGAGGTTCAAATCATAGAAAATTAGAGTGTCCGTCCTCTTGTACTTAACTCGGCATTGTGCTATTTTAAATTTAATTCCGATGCAATTTCTGTGTTTCATCGTCAATAAGAAGAATCAAGGTATACCGTAAACCTGAAGTGGAGCGTCGGAATCTAAAACTGGACTCACAGGAGAGGTTCAAATCATAGAAAGTTAGAGTGTCAGTCCTCTTGTACTTAAGTCGGCATTGTGCCTTTCGAATTTAATTCCGATGCAATTTCTGTGTTTCATCGTCAATTCGAAGGTCCAAGGTTTACAGTAAACCTGACGTTAAGCATCGGAATCTAAAACTCGACTCACAGGAGAGGTTCAAATCATTGAAAGTTAGAGTGTCAGTCCACTTGTACTTAAGTCGGCATTGTGCCTTTTGAATTTAATTCCGATACAATTTCTGTGTTTCATCGGCAATAAGAACGTCTAAGGTACACAGTAAACCTGAAGTGAAGCATCGGAATCTATAGCTGGACTCACAGTGGAGGTTCAAATCATAGAAAGTTAGAGTGTCAGTCCTCTTGTACTTAACACGGCATTGTGACTTTTGAATTTAATTCCGATGCAATTTCTGTGCTTCATCGTCAATAAGTAGGTCCAAGGTACACAGTAAACCTCAAGTGAAGCATCGGAATCTAAAACTGGACTCACAGGAGAGGTTCAAATCATAGAAATTTGGAGTGTCAGTCCTCTTGTACTTAAGTCGGCATTGTGCCTTTTGAATTTAATTCCGATGCAATTTCTGTATTTCACCATCAATACGATGGTCCAAAGTATACAGTGAACCTGAGGTTAAGCATCGGAATCTAAAACTGGACTCACAGGAGAAGTTCAACTCGTAGAAAGTTAGAGTGTTAGTCCTCTTGGACTCAAGTCGGCATCGTGGCTTTGTATTAAATTCGGATGCAATTTCTGTGTTTCATTGTCAATGAGAAGGTACAAGGGATATAGTAAACCTGAAGTGAAGCTTCGGAATCTAAAACTGGACTCACAGGAGATGTTCAAATCATAGAAAGTTAGAGTGTCAGTCCTCTTGTACTTAAGTCGGCATTGTGCCTTTTGAATTTAATTCCGATGCAATTTCTGTGCTTCATCGTCAATAAGAAAGTCCGTGGTATACAGTAAAACTGAAGTGTAACATCGGCATCTAAAACTGGACTCACAGGAGAGGTTCAAATCATAGAAAGTTAGAGTGTCAGTCCTCTTGTACTTATGTCGAAATTGTGACTTTTGAATTAAATTTGGATGCAATTTCTGTGTTTCATCGTCAATAAGAAGGTCCAAGGGATACAGTAAACCTGAAGTGGAGCTTCAGAATCTAAAACTGGACTCACAGGAGAGGTTCAAATCACAGAGAGTTAAAGTGTCAGTCCTCTTGTACTTCAGTCGGCATTGTGCCTTTTGTATTAAATTCGGATACAATTTCTGTGTTTCATCGTCAATAAGAACGTCCAAGGGATACAGTAAACCTGAAGCGAAACATCGGAAACTAAGACTGGACTCACAGGAGAGATTAAAATCATAGAAAGTTAGAGTGTCAGTCCTCTTGTACTTAAGTCGGCATTGTGCCTTTTGAATTTAATTCCGATACAATTTCTGTGTTTCATCGTCAATAAGAACGTCTAAGGTACACAGTAAACCTGAAGTGAAGCATCGGAATCTATAGCTGGACTCACAGTGGAGGTTCAAATCATAGAAAGTTAGAGTGTCAGTCCTCTGGTACTTAACACGGCATTGTGACTTTAGAATTTGATTCTGATGCAATTTCTGTGCTTCATCGTCAATAAGAAGGTCCAAGGTACACAGTAAACCTGAAGTGAAGCATCGGAAACTAAAACTGGACTCACAGGAGAGATTCAAATCATAGAGATTTGGAGTGTCAGTCCTCTTGTAATTAAGTCGGCATTGTGCCATTCGAATTTAATTCCGATACAATTTCTGTGTTTCATCGTCAATAAGAACGTCTAAGGTACACAGTAAACCTGAAGTGAAGCATCGGAATCTAAAGCTGGACTCACACGAGTGGTTCAAATCATAGAAAGTTGGAGTGTCAGTCCTCAGTCCTCTTGTACAAAAGTCGGCATTGTGGCTTTTGAATTTAATTCCGATGCAATTCCTGTGTTTCATTGTCAATAAGAAGGTCCGAGGTATACAGTAAACCTGACGTGAAGCATCGGAATCTAAAGCTCGACTCACAGGAGAGTTTCAAATCATAGAAAAGTAGAGTGTCAGTCCTCTTGTACTTAAGTCGGCATTGTGCCTTTTGTATTAAATTCGGATGCAATTTCTGTGTTTCATCCTCTATAAGAAGGTCCAAGGGATACAGTAAACCTGAAGTGAAGCATCGGAATCTAAAACTGGACTCACAGGAGAAGTTCAAATCATAGAACGTTAGAGAGTCAGTCCTCTTGTACCTATGTCGGCATTGTGCCTTTTGAATTTAATTCCGATGCAATTTCTGTGCTTCATCGTCAATAAGAAAGTCCATGGTATTCAGTAAAACTGAAGTGTAACATCGGCATCTAAATCTGGACTCACAGGAGAGGTTCAAATCATAGAAAGTTAGAGTGTCACTCCTCTTGTACTTAAGTCGGCATTGTTAATTTCTAATTTAATTCCGATGCAATTTCTGTGTTTCATCGTCAATTCGAAGGTCCAAGGTATACAGTAAACCTGAAGTTAAGCATCCTAATCTAAAACTGGACTCACAGGACAAGTTCAAAACATAGAAAGTTAGAGTGTCAGTCCTCTTGTTCTTAAGTCGGCATTGCGACTTTTAAATTAAATTTGGATGCAATTTCTGTGTTTCATCGTCAATAAGAAGGTCCAAGGGATACAGTAAACCTGAAGTCTAGCTTCAAAATCTAAGACTGGACTCACAGGAGAGGTTCAAATCATAGTATGTTAGAGTGTCAGTCCTCTTGTACTTAAGTCGGCATTGTGCCTTTTGTATTAAATTCGGATACAATTTCTGTGTTTCATCGTCAATAAGAACGTCCAAGGGATACAGTAAACCTGAAGGGAAGCATCGGAATCTAAAACTGGACTCAGAGGAGAGATTCAAATCATAGAAAATGAGAGTGTCAGTCCTCTTGTACTTAAGTCGGCATTGTGTCTTTTGAATTTAATTCCGATACAATTTCTGTGTTTCATCGTCAATAAGAAGGTCTAAGGTATACAGTAAACCTGAAGTGAAGCATCCGAATCTAAAGCTGGACTCACAGTTGAGGTTCAAATCATAGAAAGTTAGAGTGTCAGTCCTCTTGTACTTAACACGGCATTGTGCCATTTGAATATAATTCCGATGCAATTTCTGTGCTTCATCGTCAATAAGAAGGTCCAAGGTAGACAGTAAACCTGAAGTGAAGCATCGGAATCTAAAACTGGACTTACAGGAGAGGTTCAAACCATAGAAAGTTGGAGTGTCGGTCCTCTTGTACTTAAGTCGGCATTGTGCCTTTTGTATTAAATTCGGATGCAATTTCTGTGTTTTATCCACAATAAGAAGGTCCAAGGGATACAGTAAACCTGAAGTGAAGCATCGGAATCTAAAACTGGACTCACATTAGAGTTTCAAATCATAGAAAGTTAGAGTGTCAGTCCTCTTGTACTTAAGTCGGCATTGTGCCTTTTGCATTAAATTCGGATGCAATTTCTGTGATTCATCGTCAATAAGAAGGTCCAAGGGATACAGTAAACCTGAACTGAAGCATCGGAATCTAAAACTGGACTCACAGGAGAGGTTCAAATCATAGAAAGTAGGAGTGTCAGTCCTCTTGTACTTAAGTCGGCATTGTGAATTTCGAATTTAATTCCGATGCAATTTCTGTGCTTCATCGTCAATAAGAAAGTCCGTGGTATACAGTAAAACTGAAGTGTAACATCGGCATCTAAAACTGGACTCACAGGAGAGGTTCAAATCATAGAAAGTTAGAGTGTCACTCCTCTTGTACTTAAGTCGGCATTGTGAATTTCGAATTTCATTCCGATGCAATTTCTGTGTTTCATCGTCAATTCGAAGGTCCAAGGTATACAGTAAACCTGAAGTTAAGCATCGGAATATAAAACTGGACTCACAGGACAGGTTCGAAACATAGAAAGTTAGAGTGTCAGTCCTCTTGTACTTAAGTCGGCATTGTGACTTTTGAATTAAATTTGGATGCAATTTCTGTGTTTCATCGTCAATAAGAAGGTCCAAGGGATACAGTAAACCTGAAGTATAGCTTCAGAATCTAAAACTGGACTCACAGGAGAGGTTCAAATCATAGAAAGTTAGAGTGTCAGTCCTCTTGTACTTAAGTCGGCATTGTGCCTTTTGTATTAAATTCGGATACAATTTCTGTCTTTCATCGTCAATAAGAACGTCCAAGGGATACAGTAAACCTGAAGGGAAGCATCGGAATCTAAAACAGGACTCACAGGAGAGATTCAAATCATAGAAAATTCGAGTGTCAGTCCTCTTGTACTTAAGTCGGCATTGTGCCTTTTGAATTTAATTCCGATACAATTTCTGTGGTTCATCGTCAATAAGAACGTCTAAGGTACACAGTAAACCTGAAGTGAAGCATCGGAATCTATAGCTGGACTCACAGTGGAGGTTCAAATCATAGAAAGTTAGAGTGTCAGTCCTCTTGTACTTAACACGGCATTGTGACTTTTGAATTTAATTCCGATGCAATTTCTGTGCTTCATCGTCAATAAGAAGGTCCAAGGTACACAGTAAACCTGAAGTGAAGTATCGTAATCTAAAACTGGACTCACAGGAGAGGTTCAAATCATAGAAAGTTGAAGTGTCAGTCCTCTTGTACTTAAGTCGGCATTGTGCCTTTTGAATTTAATTCCGATGCAATTTCTGTGTTTCACCATCAATACGATGGTCCAAGGTATACAGTGAACCTGAGGTTAAGCATCGGAATCTAAAACAGGACTCACAGGAGAAGTTCAACTCGTAGAAAGTTAGAGGGTTAGTCCTCTTGAACTCAAGTCGGCATTGTGGCTTTTGTATTAAATTAGGATGTAATTTCTGTGTTTCATCGTCAATAAGAAGGGACTAGGGATATAGTAAACCTGAAGTGAAGCTTCGGAATCTAAAACTGGACTCACAGGAGAGGTTCAAATCATAGCAAGTTAAAATGTCAGTCCTCTTGTACTTAAGACGGCAATGTGCCTTTTGAATTTAACTCCGATGCAATTTCTGTGTTTCACCGTCAATAAGAAAGTCGAAGGTTTACAGTAAACCTGAAGTGAAGCATCGGTATGTAAAACTGGACTCACAGGAGAGGTTCAAATCATAGAAAGTTAGAGTGTCAGTCCTCTTGTACGTAAGTCGGCATTGTGCATTTTGTATAAAATTCGGATGCAATTTCTGTGTTTCATCGTCAATAAGAAGGTGCAAGGTGTACAGTAAACCTTAAGTGAAGCATCGGAATCTAAAACTGGACTCACAGGAGAGGTTCAAATCATGGAAAGTGAGAGAGTCAGTCCTCTTGTACTTAAGTCGGCATTGTGCCTTTTGTATTAAATTCGGATTGAATTTCTGCGTTTCATCGTCAATAAGAAGGTCCAAGGGATACAGTAAACCTGAAGGGAAGCATCGGAATCTAAAACTGGACTCAGAGGAGAGATTCAAATCATAGAAAAGTAGAGTGTCAGTCCTCTTGTACTTAAGTCGGCATTGTGCCTTTTGTATTAAATTCGGATGCAATTTCTGTGTTTCATCCTCTATAAGAAGGTCCAAGGGATACAGTAAACCTGAAGTGAAGCATCGGAATCTAAAACTGGACTCACAGGAGAAGTTCAAATCATAGAACGTTAGAGAGTCAGTCCTCTTGTACCTATGTCGGCATTGTGCCTTTTGAATTTAATTCCGATGCAATTTCTGTGCTTCATCGTCAATAAGAAAGTCCATGGATTCAGTAAAACTGAAGTGTAACATCGGCATCTAAATCTGGACTCACAGGAGAGGTTCAAATCATAGAAAGTTAGAGTGTCACTCCTCTTGTACTTAAGTCGGCATTGTTAATTTCTAATTTAATTCCGATGCAATTTCTGTGTTTCATCGTCAATTCGAAGGTCCAAGGTATACAGTAAACCTGAAGTTAAGCATCGGAATCTAAAACTGGACTCACAGGACAAGTTCAAAACATAGAAAGTTAGAGTGTCAGTCCTCTTGTTCTTAAGTCGGCATTGCGACTTTTAAATTAAATTTGGATGCAATTTCTGTGTTTCATCGTCAATAAGAAGGTCCAAGGGATACAGTAAACCTGAAGTCTAGCTTCAAAATCTAAGACTGGACTCACAGGAGAGGTTCAAATCATAGTATGTTAGAGTGTCAGTCCTCTTGTACTTAAGTCGGCATTGTGCCTTTTGTATTAAATTCGGATACAATTTCTGTGTTTCATCGTCAATAAGAACGTCCAAGGGATACAGTAAACCTGAAGGGAAGCATCGGAATCTAAAACTGGACTCAGAGGAGAGATTCAAATCATAGAAAATGAGAGTGTCAGTCCTCTTGTACTTAAGTCGGCATTGTGTCTTTTGAATTTAATTCCGATACAATTTCTGTGTTTCATCGTCAATAAGAAGGTCTAAGGTATACAGTAAACCTGAAGTGAAGCATCCGAATCTAAAGCTGGACTCACAGTTGAGGTTCAAATCATAGAAAGTTAGAGTGTCAGTCCTCTTGTACTTAACACGGCATTGTGCCATTTGAATATAATTCCGATGCAATTTCTGTGCTTCATCGTCAATAAGAAGGTCCAAGGTAGACAGTAAACCTGAAGTGAAGCATCGGAATCTAAAACTGGACTTACAGGAGAGGTTCAAACCATAGAAAGTTGGAGTGTCGGTCCTCTTGTACTTAAGTCGGCATTGTGCCTTTTGTATTAAATTCGGATGCAATTTCTGTGTTTTATCCACAATAAGAAGGTCCAAGGGATACAGTAAACCTGAAGTGAAGCATCGGAATCTAAAACTGGACTCACATTAGAGTTTCAAATCATAGAAAGTTAGAGTGTCAGTCCTCTTGTACTTAAGTCGGCATTGTGCCTTTTGCATTAAATTCGGATGCAATTTCTGTGATTCATCGTCAATAAGAAGGTCCAAGGGATACAGTAAACCTGAACTGAAGCATCGGAATCTAAAACTGGACTCACAGGAGAGGTTCAAATCATAGAAAGTAGGAGTGTCAGTCCTCTTGTACTTAAGTCGGCATTGTGAATTTCGAATTTAATTCCGATGCAATTTCTGTGCTTCATCGTCAATAAGAAAGTCCGTGGTATACAGTAAAACTGAAGTGTAACATCGGCATCTAAAACTGGACTCACAGGAGAGGTTCAAATCATAGAAAGTTAGAGTGTCACTCCTCTTGTACTTAAGTCGGCATTGTGAATTTCGAATTTCATTCCGATGCAATTTCTGTGTTTCATCGTCAATTCGAAGGTCCAAGGAATACAGTAAACCTGAAGTTAAGCATCGGAATCTAAAACTGGACTCACATTAGACCTTCAAATCATAGAAAGTTAGAGAGTCAGTCCTCTTGTACTTGAGTCGGCATTGTGCCTTTTGAATTTAATTCCGATGCAATTTCTGTGCTTCATCGTCAATAAGAAAGTCCATGGTATACAGTAAAACTGAAGTGTAACATCGGCATCTAAAACTGGACTCACAGGAGAGGTTCAAATCATAGAAAGTTAGAGTGTCACTCCTCTTGTACTTAAGTCGGCATTGTGAATTTCGAATTTAATTCCGATGCAATTTCTGTGTTTCATCGTCAATTCGAAGGTCCAAGGTATACAGTAAACCTGAAGTTAAGCATCGGAATATAAAACTGGACTCACAGGACAGGTTCGAAACATAGAAAGTTAGAGTGTCAGTCCTCTTGTACTTAAGTCGGCATTGTGACTTTTGAATTAAATTTGGATGCAATTTCTGTGTTTCATCGTCAATAAGAAGGTCCAAGGGATAGAGTAAACCTGAAGTATAGCTTCAGAATCTAAAACTGGACTCACAGGAGAGGTTCAAATCATAGAAAGTTAGAGTGTCAGTCCTCTTGTACTTAAGTCGGCATTGTGCCTTTTGTATTAAATTCGGATACAATTTCTGTCTTTCATCGTCAATAAGAACGTCCAAGGGATACAGTAAACCTGAAGGGAAGCATCGGAATCTAAAACAGGACTCACAGGAGAGATTCAAATCATAGAAAATTCGAGTGTCAGTCCTCTTGTACTTAAGTCGGCATTGTGCCTTTTGAATTTAATTCCGATACAATTTCTGTGGTTCATCGTCAATAAGAACGTCTAAGGTACACAGTAAACCTGAAGTGAAGCATCGGAATCTATAGCTGGACTCACAGTGGAGGTTCAAATCATAGAAAGTTAGAGTGTCAGTCCTCTTGTACTTAACACGGCATTGTGACTTTTGAATTTAATTCCGATGCAATTTCTGTGCTTCATCGTCAATAAGAAGGTCCAAGGTACACAGTAAACCTGAAGTGAAGTATCGTAATCTAAAACTGGACTCACAGGAGAGGTTCAAATCATAGAAAGTTGAAGTGTCAGTCCTCTTGTACTTAAGTCGGCATTGTGCCTTTTGAATTTAATTCCGATGCAATTTCTGTGTTTCACCATCAATACGATGGTCCAAGGTATACAGTGAACCTGAGGTTAAGCATCGGAATCTAAAACAGGACTCACAGGAGAAGTTCAACTCGTAGAAAGTTAGAGGGTTAGTCCTCTTGAACTCAAGTCGGCATTGTGGCTTTTGTATTAAATTAGGATGTAATTTCTGTGTTTCATCGTCAATAAGAAGGGACTAGGGATATAGTAAACCTGAAGTGAAGCTTCGGAATCTAAAACTGGACTCACAGGAGAGGTTCAAATCATAGCAAGTTAAAATGTCAGTCCTCTTGTACTTAAGACGGCAATGTGCCTTTTGAATTTAACTCCGATGCAATTTCTGTGTTTCACCGTCAATAAGAAAGTCGAAGGTTTACAGTAAACCTGAAGTGAAGCATCGGTATGTAAAACTGGACTCACAGGAGAGGTTCAAATCATAGAAAGTTAGAGTGTCAGTCCTCTTGTACGTAAGTCGGCATTGTGCATTTTGTATAAAATTCGGATGCAATTTCTGTGTTTCATCGTCAATAAGAAGGTGCAAGGTGTACAGTAAACCTTAAGTGAAGCATCGGAATCTAAAACTGGACTCACAGGAGAGGTTCAAATCATGGAAAGTGAGAGAGTCAGTCCTCTTGTACTTAAGTCGGCATTGTGCCTTTTGTATTAAATTCGGATTGAATTTCTGCGTTTCATCGTCAATAAGAAGGTCCAAGGGATACAGTAAACCTGAAGTGAAGCATCGGAATCTAAAACTGGACTCACAGAAGAGGTTCAAATCATAGAAAGTGAGTGCGTCAGTCCTCTTGTACTTAACTCGGCATTGTGCCTTTTGAATTTAATTCCGATGAAATTTCTGTGCTTCATCGTCAATATGAGGGTCAAGGGTACACAGTAAACCTGAAGTGAAGCATCGCAATCTAAAACTGGACTCACAGGAGAGGTTCAAATCATAGAAAGTGAAAGTGTCAGCCCTCTTGTACTTAAGTCGGCAATGTGCCTTTTGAATTTAACTCCGATGCAATTTCTGTGATTCATCGTCAATAAGAAGCACCAAGGTATACAGTAAACCTGAAATGAATTATCGGAATGTAGAACTGGACTCAGAGGAGTGGTTCAAATCATACAAAGTTATAATGTCAGTCCTCTTGTACTTAAGTCTGCATTGTGCCTTTTGTATTAAATTCGGATGCAATTTTTGTGTTTCATCGTCAATAAGAAGGTCCAACGGATACAGTAAAGCTGAAGTGAAGCATTGGAATCTAAAACTGGACTCACAGGAGAGGTTCAAATCATAGAAAGTGAGAGTGTCACTCCTCTTTTATTTCAGTCTTTGTATTAAATTCGGATGCAATTTCTTTGTTTCTTCGTCAATAAGAAGGTCCAAGGGATACAGTAAACCTGAAGTGAAGCATCGGAATCTAAACTGGACTCACAGGAGAGGTTCAAATCATAGAAAGTGAGAGTGTCAGTCCTCTTGCACTTAAGTTGGCATTGTGCGTTTTGTATTACATTCGGATGCAATTTCTGTGTTTCATCGTCAATAAGAAGGTGCAAGGTATACAGTCAACCTGAAGTGAAGCATCGGAATCTAAAACTGGACTCACAGGAGAGGTTCAAATCATGGAAAGTGAGAGTGTCAGTCCTCTTGTAGTTAAGTCGGCATTGTGAATTTTGTATTAAATTCGGAAGCAATTTCTGCGTTTCATCGTGAATGAGAAGGTCCCAGGGATACAGTAAACCTGAAGTGAAGCATTGGAATCTAAAACTGGACTCACAGGAGAGGTTCAAATCATAGAAAGTGAGTGTGTCAGTCCTCTTTTATGTGAGTCAGCATTGTGCCTTTTGTATTAAATTCAGATGCAATTTCTGTGTTTCATCGTCTATAAGAAGGTGCAAGGTATACAGTAAACCTGAAGTGAAGCATCGGAATCTAAAACTGGACTCACAGGAGAGGTTCAAATCATAGAAAGTGAGAGTGTCAGTCCTCTTGTACTTATGTCGGCATTGTGCCTTTTGTATTAAATTTGGATGCAATTTCCGTGTTTCATCGTCAATAAGAAAGTCCAAGGGTTACAGTAAACCTTACGTGAAGCATCAGAATCTAAAACTGGACTCACAGGAGTGGTTCAAATCATAGAAAGAGAGAGTGTCAGTCTTCTTGTAATTAAGTCGGCATTGAGCCTTTTGAATTTAATTCCGATGCAATTTCTGTGCTTCATCGTCATAAAGAAGGTCCAAGGGCAAAAGTAAACCTGAAGAGAAGCATCGGAATTTAAAACTGGACTCACATTAGAGGTTCAAATCATAGAATTTTTGAGTGTCAGTCCTCTTGTACTGAAAGCGGCAATGTGCCTTTTGTATTAAATTCGGATGCAATTTCTGTGTTTCATCGTCAATAAGAAGGTCCAAGGGATACAGTAAATTTGAAGTGAAGCATCGGAATCTAAAGCTGGACTTACTGTAGAGGTTCAAATCATAGAAAGTTATAGTGTCAGTCCACTTTCACTTAACTCGGGATTGTGCGTTTTGAATTTAATTCCGATGCAATTTCTGTGCTTCATCGTCAATAAGAAGGTCCAAGGTATACTGTAAACCTGAAGTTAAGCATCGGAATCTAAAACTGGACTCACAGGAGAGGTTCAAATCATAGAAAATTACACCGTCAGTCCTCTTGTACTTAAGTCGGTATTGTGCCTTTTGTATCAAATTCGGATACAATTTATGTGTTTCATCGTCAATAAGAAGGTCCAAGGGATACAGTAAACCTGAAGTGAAGCATCGGAATCTAAAGCTGGACATACTGTAGAGGTTCAAATCATAGAAAGTTATAGTGTCAGTCCACTTTTACTTACCTCGGCATTGTGCCTTTTGAATTTAATTCCGATGCAATTTCTGTGCTTCATCGTCAATAAGAAAGTCCATGGTATACAGTAAAACTAAAGTGTAACATCGGTATCTAAAACTGGACTCACAGGAGAGGTTCAAATCATAGAAAGTTAGAGTGTCACTCCTCTTGTACTTAAGGCGGCATTGTGAATTTCGAATTTAATTCCGATGCAATTTCTGTGTTTCATCGTCAATTCGAAGGTCCAAGGTATACAGTAAACCTGAAGTTAAGCATCGTAATCTAAAACTGGACTCACAGGACAGGTTCAAAGCATAGAAAGTTAGAGTGTCAGTCCTCTTGTACTTAAGTCGGCATTATGACTTTTGAATTAAATTTGATTGCAATTTCTGTGTTTCATCGTCAATAAGAAGGTCCAAGGGATACAGTAAACCTGAAGTGGAGCTTCAGAATCTAAAACTGGACTCACAGGAGAGGTTCAAATCATAGAAAGTTAGAGTGTCAGTCCTCTTGTACTTAAGTCGGCATTGTGCTTTTTGTATTAAATTCGGATACAATTTCTGTGTTTCATCGTCAATAAGAACGTCCAAGGGATACAGTAAACCTGAAGGGAAGCATCGGAATCTAAAACTGGACTCACAGGAGACATTCAAATCATAGAAAATTAGAGTGTCAGTCCTCTTGTACTTAAGTCGGCATTGTGCCTTTTGAATTTAATTCCGATACAATTTCTGTGTTACATCGTCAATAAGAACGTCTAAGGTACACAGTAAACCTGAAGTGAATCATCGGAATCTATAGCTGGACTCACAGTGGAGGTTCAAATCATAGAAAGTTAGAGTGTCAGTCCTCTTGTACTTAACACGGCATTGTGACTTTTGAATTTAATTCCGATGCAATTTCTGTGCTTCATCGTCAATAAGAAGGTCCAAGGTACACAGTAAACCTGAAGTGAAGCATCGGAATCTAAAACTGGACTCACAGGTGAGGTTCAAATCTTAGAAAGTTGGAGTGTCAGTCCTCTTGTACTTAAGTCGGCATTGTGCCTTTTGAATTTAATTCCGATGCAATTTCTGTGTTTCACCATCAATACGATGGTCCAAGGTATACAGTGAACCTGAGGTTAAGCATCGGAATCTAAAACTGGACGCACAGGAGAAGTTCAACTCGTAGAAAGTTAGAGTGTTAGTCCTCTTGAACTCAAGTCTGCATTGTGGCTTTTGTATTAAATTCGGATGCAATTTCTGTGTTTCATCGTCAATAAGAAGGTACAAGGGAAATAGTAAACCTGAAGTGAAGCTTCGGAATCTAAAACTGGACTCACAGGAGAGGTTCAAATCATAGAAAGTTAGAGTGTCAGTCCTCTTGTACTTAAGTCGGCATTGTGCCTTTTGAATTTAATTCCGATGCAATTTCTGTGCTCCATCGTCAATAAGAAAGTCCGTGGTATACAGTAAAGCAGAAGTGTAACATCGGCATCTAAAACTGGACTCACAGGAGAGGTTCACATCATAGAAAGTTAGAGTGTCACTCCTCTTGTACTTAAGTCGGCATTGTGAATTTCGAATTTCATTCCGATGCAATTTCTGTGTTTCATCGTCAATTCGAAGGTCCAAGGTATACAGTAAACCAGAAGTTAAGCATCGGAATCTAAAACTGGACTCACAGGAGAGGTTCAAATCATAGAATGTAGGAGTGTCAGTCCTCTTGTACATATGTCGGCATTGTGGCTTTTGAATTTAATTCCGATGCAATTCCTGTGTTTCATCGTCAATAAGAAGGTCCAAGGTATACAGTAAACCTGACGTGAAGCATCGGAATCTAAAACTCGACTCACAGGAGAGTTTCAAATCATAGAAAGTTAGAGTGTCAGTCCTCTTGTACTTAAGTCGGCATTGTGCCTTTTGTATTAAATTCGGATGCAATTTCTGTGTTTTATCCTCAATAAGAAGGTCCAAGGGATACAGTAAACCTGAAGTGATGCATCGGAATCTAAAGCTGGACTCACAGGAGAGGTTCAAATCGTAGAAAGTTAGAGTGTCAGTCCGCTTGTACTTAACTCGTCATTGTGCCTTATGAATTTAATTCCGATGCAATTTCTGTGATTCATCGTCAATATGAAGGTCCAGGGTACACAGTAAACCTGAAGGGAAGCATCGGAATCTAAAACTGGACTCACAGGAGAGGTTCAAATCATAGAAAGTTAGAGTGTCAGTCCTCTTGTACTTAAGTCGGCATTGTGGCTTTTGAATTTATTTCCGATGCAATTTATGTGTTTCATCGTCAATAAGAAGGTCCAAGGAATACAGTAAACCTGAAGTGAAGCATCGGAATGTAAAACTGGACTCACAGGAGAGGTTCAAATCATAGAAAGTTAGAGTGTCAGTCCTCTTGTACTTAAGTCGGCATTGTGCCTTTTGAATTTAATTCCAATGCAATTTTTGTGTTTCATCGTCAATAAGAAGGTTCAAGATATACAGTAAACCTGATGTGAAGCATCGGAATGTAAAACTGGACTCACAGGAGAGGTTCAAATCATAGAAAGTTACTAGCCTTGTACTTAAGTCGGCATTGTGCCTTTTGTATAAAATTTGGATGCAATTTCTGTGTTTCGTCGTCAATAAGAAGGTGCAAGGTATACAGTAAACCTCAAGTGAAGCATCGGAATCTAAAACGGGCCCTTACAGGAGAGGTTCAAATCATGGAAAATAAGAGTGTCAGTCCCCTTGTACTTAAGTCGGTAATGTATGTTTTTGTATTAAATTCGAATGCAGTTTCTGTGTTTCATCGTCAATAAGAAGGTCCAAGTGATTCAGTAAACCTGAAGTGAAGCATCGGAATCTAAGACTGGACTCACAGGGGAGGTTCAAATCATAGAAACTGAGAGTGTCAGTCCTCTTGTACTTAAGTCGGCATTGTGCCTTTAGTATTTTGCGCGGATGCAATTCTCTGCGTTTCATCGTCAATAAGAAGGCCCAAGGGATGCAGTAAAGCTGAAGCGAAGCATCGGAATCTAAAACTGGACTTACAGGAGAGGTTCAAATTATAGAAAGTGAGAGTGTCCGTCCTCCTTTACTTAAGTCAGCATTGTGCCTTTTGTATTAAATTCAGATGCAATTTCTGTGTTTCATTGTCAATAAGAAGGTTCAAGGGATAGAGTAAACCTGAAGTGAAGCATCGGAATCTAAAACTGGACTCACAGGAGAGGTTCAAATCATAGAAAGTTAGAGTGTCAGTCTTCTTGTACTTAAGTAGGCATTGTGCCTTTTGAATTTAATTCCGATGCAATTTCTGTGCCTCATCGTCAAAAAGAAGGTGAAACGGAAACAGTGAACCTGAAGTGAAGCATCGGAATCTAAAACTGGACTCACAGGAGAGATTCAAATCATAGAAAGTTTGAGTGTCAGTCCTCTTGTACTTAAGTCGGCATTGTGCCTTTTGAATTTAATTCCGATACTATTTCTGTGTTTCATCGTCAATAAGAAGGTCTAAGGTATACAGTAAACCTGAGGTAAAGCATCGGAATCTAATGCTGGACTCACAGTGGAGGTTCAAATCATAGAAAGTTAGAGTGTCAGTCCTCTTGTACTTAACACGGCATTGTGCCATTTGAATTTAATTCCGATGCAATTTCTGTGCTTCATCGTTAATAAGAAGGTACAAGGTACACAGTAAAAATGAAGTGAAGCATCGGAATCTAAAACTGGACTCACAGGAGAGGTTCAAATCATAGAAAGTTGGAGTGTCAGTCCTCTTGTACATATGTCGGCTTTGTGGCTTTTGAATTAAATTCGGATGCAATTTCTGTGTTTTATCCTCAATAAGAAGGTCCAAGGGATACAGTAAACCTGAAGTGAAGCATCGGAATCTAAAGCT
This sequence comes from Schistocerca americana, assembly GCF_021461395.2. Classification (NCBI taxonomy): domain Eukaryota; kingdom Metazoa; phylum Arthropoda; class Insecta; order Orthoptera; family Acrididae; genus Schistocerca; species Schistocerca americana. The sequence goes on from NC_060122.1 coordinate 58,784,068, forward strand.
GGACTCACAGGAGAGGTTCAAATCATAGAAAGTTAGAGTGTCAGTCCGCTTGTACGTAACTCGTCATTGTGCCTTTTGAATTTAATTCCGATGCAATTTCTGTGATTCATCGTCAATATGAAGGTCCAGGGTACACATTAAACCTGAAGGGAAGCATCGGAATCTAAAACTGGACTCACAGGAGAGGTTCAAATCATAGAAAGTTAGGGTGTCAGTCCTCATGTACTTAAGTCGGCATTGTGGCTTTTGAATTTAATTCCGATGCAATTTATGTGTTTCATCGTCAATAAGAAGGTCCAAGGAATACAGTAAACCTGAAGTGAAGCATCGGAATGTAAAACTGGACTCACAGGAGAGGTTCAAATCATAGAAAGTTAGAGTGTCAGTCCTCTTGTACTTAACTCGGCATTGTGCCTTTGGAATTTATTTCCGATGCAATTTCTGTGCTTCATCGTCAATATGAAGGTCCAGGGTACACAGTAAACCTGACGTGAAGCATCGGAATCTAAAACTGGATTCACAGGAGAGGTTCAAATCATAGAAAGTGAGAGTGTCCGTCCTCCTTTACTTAGGTCAGCTTTGTGCCTTTTGTATTAAATTCAGATGCAATTTCTGCGTTTCATTGTCAATAAGGAGGTTTAAGGGATAGAGTAAACCTGAAGTGAAGCATCGGAATCTAAAACTGGACTCTTAGGAGAGGTTCAAATCATAGAAAGTGAGAGTGGCAGTCCTCATGTACTTAGGTAGGCATTGTGCCTTTTGAATTTAATTCCAATGCAATTTCTGTGTTTCATCGTCAATAAGAAGGTTCAAGGTATACAGTAAACCTGAAGTGAAGCATCCGAATGTAAAACTGGACTCACAGGAGAGGTTCAAATCATAGAAAGTTACTCCTCTTGTACTTAAGTCGGCATTGTGCCTTTTGTATAAAATTCGGATGCAATTTCTGTGTTTCGTCGTCAACAAGAAGGTGCAAGGTATACAGTAAACCTGAAGTGAAGCATCGGAATCTAAAACGGGCCTCACAGGAGAGGTTCAAATCATGGAAAGTAAGAGTGTCAGTCCCCTTGTACTTAAGTCGGCATTGTATGTTTTTGTATTAAATTCGGATGCAATTTCTGTGTTTCATCGTCAATAAGAAGGTCCAAGGGATTCAGTAAACCTGAAGTGAAGCATCGGAATCTAAGACTGGACTCACAGGGGAGGTTCAAATCATAGAAAGTGTGAGTGTCAGTCCTCTTGTACTTAAGTCGGCATTGTGCCTTTTGAATTTAATTCCGATACAATCTCTGTGTTTCATCGTCAATAAGAAGGTCTAAGGTATACAGTAAACCTGAGGTGAAGCATCGGAATCTAATGCTGGACTCACAGTGGAGGTTCAAATCATAGAAAGTTAGAGTGTCAGTCCTCTTGTACTTAACACGGCATTGTGACATTTGAATTTAATTCCGATGCAATTTCTGTGCTTCATCGTTAATAATAAGGTACAAGGTACACAGTAAAAATGAAGTGAAGCATCGGAATCTAAAACTGGACTCACAGGAGAGGTTCAAATCATAGAAAGTTGGAGTGTCACTCCTCTTGTACATATGTCGGCATTGTGGCTTTTTAATTTAATTCCGATGCAATTCCTGTGTTTCATCGTCAGTAAGAAGGTCCAAGGTATACAGTAAACCTGACGTGAAGCATCGGAATCTAAAACTCGACTCACAGGAGAGTTTCAAATCATAGAAAGTTAGAGTGTCAGTCCTCTTGTACTTAAGTCGGCATTGTGCCTTTTGTATTAAATTCGGATGCAATTTCTGTGTTTTATCCTCAATAAGAAGGTCCAAGGGATACAGTAAACCTGAAGTGAAGCATCGGAATCTAAAGCTGGACTCACAGGAGAGGTTCAAATCATAGAAAGTTAGAGTGTCAGTCCGCTTGTACTTGACTCGTCATTGTGCCTTTTGAATTTAATTCCGATGCAATTTCTGTGATTCATCGTCAATATGAAGGTCCAGGGTACACATTAAACCTGAAGGGAAGCATCGGAATCTAAAACTGGACTCACAGGAGAGGTTCAAATCATAGAAAGTTAGGGTGTCAGTCCTCATGTACTTAAGTTGGCATTGTGGCTTTTGAATTTAATTCCGATGCAATTTATGTGTTTCATCGTCAATAAGAAGGTCCAAGGAATACAGTAAACCTGAAGTGAAGCATCGGAATGTAAAACTGGACTCACAGGAGAGGTTCAAATCATAGAAAGTTAGAGTGTCAGTCCTCTTGTACTTAAGTCGGCATTGTGCCTTTTGAATTTAATTCCAATGCAATTTCTTTGTTTCATCGTCAATAAGAAGGTTCAAGATATACAGTAAACCTGATGTGAAGCATCGGAATGTAAAACTGGACTCACAGGAGAGGTTTAAATCATAGAAAGTTACTAGCCTTGTACTTAAGTCGGCATTGTGCCTTTTGTATAAAATTCGGATGCAATTTCTGTGTTTCGTCGTCAATAAGAAGGTGCAAGGTATACAGTAAACCTGAAGTGAAGCATCGGAATCTAAAACGGGCCCTTACAGGAGAGGTTCAAATCATGGAAAATAAGAGTGTCAGTCCCCTTGTACTTAAGTCGGCAATGTATGTTTTTGTATTAAATTCGAATGCAGTTTCTGTGTTTCATCGTCAATAAGAAGGTCCAAGGGATTCAGTAAACCTGAAGTGAAGCATCGGAATCTAAGACTGGACTCACAGGGGAGGTTCAAATCATAGAAAGTGAGAGTGTCAGTCCTCTTGTACTTAAGTCGGCATTGTGCCTTTAGTATTTTGCGCGGATGCAATTCTCTGCGTTTCATCGTCAATAAGAAGGCCCAAGGGATGCAGTAAACCTGAAGCGAAGCATCGGAATCTAAAACTGGACTTACAGGAGAGGTTCAAATTATAGAAAGTGAGAGTGTCCGTCCTCCTTTACTTAAGTCAGCATTGTGCCTTTTGTATTAAATTCAGATGCAATTTCTGTGTTTCATTGTCAATAAGAAGGTTCAAGGGATAGAGTAAACCTGAAGTGAAGCATCGGAATCTAAAACTGGACTCACAGGAGAGGTTCAAATCATAGAAAGTGAGAGTGTCAGTCCTTTTATACTTAAGTTGGCATTGTGGCTTTTGTATTACATCCGGATGCAATTTCTGTGTTTCATCGTCAATAAGAAGGTGCAAGGGATACAGTAAACCTTAAGTGAAGCATCGGAATCTAAAACTGGACTCACAGGAGTGGTTCAAATCATAGAAAGTTAGAGTGTCAGTCTTCTTGTACTTAAGTAGGCATTGTGCCTTTTGAATTTAATTCCGATGCAATTTCTGTGCCTCATCGTCAAAAAGAAGGTGAAACGGAAACAGTGAACCTGAAGTGAAGCATCGGAATCTAAAACTGGACTCACAGGAGAGATTCAAATCATAGAAAGTTAGAGTGTCAGTCCGCTTGTACGTAACTCGTCATTGTGCCTTTTGAATTTAATTCCGATGCAATTTCTGTGATTCATCGTCAATATGAAGGTCCAGGGTACACATTAAACCTGAAGGGAAGCATCGGAATCTAAAACTGGACTCACAGGAGAGGTTCAAATCATAGAAAGTTAGGGTGTCAGTCCTCATGTACTTAAGTCGGCATTGTGGCTTTTGAATTTAATTCCGATTCAATTTATGTGTTTCATCGTCAATAAGAAGGTCCAAGGAATACAGTAAACCTGAAGTGAAGCATCGGAATGTAAAACTGGACTCACAGGAGAGGTTCAAATCATAGAAAGTTAGAGTGTCAGTCCTCTTGTACTTAACTCGGCATTGTGCCTTTGGAATTTATTTCCGATGCAATTTCTGTGCTTCATCGTCAATATGAAGGTCCAGGGTACACAGTAAACCTGGCGTGAAGCATCGGAATCTAAAACTGGATTCACAGGAGAGGTTCAAATCATAGAAAGTGAGAGTGTCCGTCCTCCTTTACTTAAGTCAGCTTTGTGCCTTTTGTATTAAATTCAGATGCAATTTCTGCGTTTCATTGTCAATAAGGAGATTTAAGGGATAGAGTAAACCTGAAGTGAAGCATCGGAATCTAAAACTGGACTCATAGGAGAGGTTCAAATCATAGAAAGTGAGAGCGTCAGTCCTCATGTACTTAAGTAGGCATTGTGCCTTTTGAATTTAATTCCAATGCAATTTCTGTGTTTCATCGTCAATAAGAAGGTTCAAGGTATACAGTAAACCTGAAGTGAAGCATCGGAATGTAAAACTGGACTCACAGGAGAGGTTCAAATCATAGAAAGTTACTCCTCTTGTACTTAAGTCGGCATTGTGCCTTTTGTATAAAATTCGGATGCAATTTCTGTGTTTCGTCGTCAACAAGAAGGTGCAAGGTATACAGTAAACCTGAAGTGAAGCATCGGAATCTAAAACGGGCCTCACAGGAGAGGTTCAAATCATGGAAAGTAAGAGTGTCAGTCCCCTTGTACTTAAGTCGGCATTGTATGTTTTTGTATTAAATTCGGATGCAATTTCTGTGTTTCATCGTCAATAAGAAGGTCCAAGGGATTCAGTAAACCTGAAGTGAAGCATCGGAATCTAAAACTGGACTCACAGGAGAGGTTCAAATCATAGAAAGTTAGAGTGTCAGTCCTCTTGTACTTAAGTTGGCATTGTGGCTTTTGTATTACATCCGGTTGCAATTTCTGTGCTTCACCTTCAATAACAAAGTCCGAGGTATACAGTAAAGTAGAAGTGTAACATCGGCATCTAAAACTGGACTCACATTAGAGGTTCAAATCATAGAAAGTTAGAGTGTCAATCCTCTTGTACTTAAGTCGGCATTGTGACTTTTGTATTAAATTCGGATGCAATTTCTGTGTTTCATCGTCCATATGAAAGTCCAGGGGATACAGTAAACCTGAAGTGAAGCTTCGGAATCTAAAACTGGACTCACAAAAGAGGTTCAAATCACAGAAAGTTAGAGTGTCAGTCCTCTTGTACTTAAGTCGGCATTGTTCCTTTTGTATTAAATTCGGATACAATTTATGTGTTTCATCGTCAATCAGAAGGTCCAAGGGATACAGTAAACCGGAAGTGAAGCATCGGAATCTAAAACTGGACTCACAGGAGAGGTTCAAATCATAGAAAGTTAGAGTGTCAGTCCTCTTGTACTTAAGTCGGCAATGTGCCTTTTGAATTTAACTCCGATGCAATTTCTGTGTTTCAACGTCAATAAGAAGGTCCAAGGTATACAGTAAACCTGAAGTGAAGCATCGGTATGTAAAAGTGGACTCACAGGAGAGGTTCAAATCATAGAAAGTTAGAGTGTCTGTCCTCTTGTACATAAGTCGGCATTGTGCATTTTGGATAAAATTCGGATGCAATTTCTGTGTTTCGTCGTCAATAAGAAGGTGCAAGGTGTACAGTAAACCTCAAGTGAAGCATCGGAATCTAAAACTGGACTCACAGGAGAGGTTCAAATCATGGAAAGTGAGAGAGTCAGTCCTCTTGTACTTAAGTCTGCATTGTGCCTTTTGTATTAAATTCGGATTGAATTTCTGCGTTTCATCGTCAATAAGAAGATCCAAGGGATACAGTAAACCTGAAGTAAAGCATCGGAATCTAAAACTTAACTCACAGAAGAGGTTTAAATCATAGAAAGTCAGAGTGTCAGTCCTCTTGTACTTAACTCGGCATTGTGCCTTTTGAATTTAATTTCGATGCAATTTCTGTGCTTCATCGTCAATATGAAGGTCCAGGGTACACAGTAAACCTGAAGTGAAGCATCGCAATCTAAAACTGGACTCACAGGAGAGGTTCAAATCATAGAAAGTTAAAGTGTCAGCCCTCTTGTACTTAAGTCGGCATTGTGCCTTTTGAATTTAACTCCGATGCAATTTCTGTGTTTCATCGTCAATAAGAAGCACCAAGGTATACAGTAAACCTGAAATGAAGTATCGGAATGTAGAACTGGACTCACAGGAGAGGTTCAAATCATACAAAGTTATAGTGTCAGTCCTCTTGTACTTAAGTCGGCATTGTGCCATTTGTATAAAATTGGGATGCAATTTCTGTGTTTCGTCGTCAATAAGAAGGTGCAAGGTATACAGTAAACCTTTATTGCAGTATCAGAATCTAAAACTCGACTGACAGTAGAGGTTCAAATCATGGAAAGTGGGAGTGTCAGTCCTCTTGTACTTAAGTTGGCATTGTGCGTTTTGTATTACATTCGGATGCAATTTCTGTGTTTCATCATCAATAAGAAGGTGCAAGGTATACAGTCAACCTGGAGTGAAGCATCGGAATCTAAAACTGGACTCACAGGGAGGTTCAAATCATGGAAAGTGAGAGTGTCAGTCCTCTTGTACTTAAGTCGGCATTGTGAATTTTGTATTAAATTCGGATGCAATTTCTGCGTTTCATCGTGAATAAGAAGGTCCAAGGGATACAGTAAACCTGAAGTGAAGCATTGGAATCTAAAATTGGACTCACAGGAGAGGTTCAAATCATAGAAAATGAGTGTGTCAGTCCTCTTTTATGTGAGTCACCATTGTGCATTTTGTATTAAATTCGGATGCAATTTCTGTGTTTCATCGTCTATAAGAAGGTGCAAGGTATACAGTAAACCTGAAGTGAAGCATCGGAATCTAAAACTGGACTCACAGGAGAGGTTCAAATCATAGAAAGTGAGAGTGTCAGTCCTCTTGTACTTAAGTCGGCATTGTGCCTTTTGTATTAAATTTGGATGCAATTTCCGTGTTTCATCGTCAATAAGAAAGTCCAAGGGATACAATAAACCTTACGTGAAGCATCAGAATCTAAAACTGGGCTCACAGGAGTGGTTCAAATCATAGAAAGAGAGAGTGTCAGTCTTCTTGTAATTAAGTCGGCATTGAGCCATTTGAATTTAATTCCGATGCAATTTCTGTGCTTCATCGTCATAAAGAAGGTCCAAGGGATAAAGTAAACCTGAAGAGAAGCATCGGAATTTAAAACTGGACTCACATTAGAGGTTCAAATCATAGAATTTTTGAGTGTCAGTCCTCTTGTACTCCAGTCGGCATTGTGTCTTTTGTTTTAAATTCGGATGCAATTTCTGTGTTTCATCGTCAATAAGAAGATCCAAGGGATACAGTAAACCAGAAGTGAAGCATCGGAATCTAAAGCTGGACTTACTGTAGAGGTTCAAATCATAGAAAGTTATAGTGTCAGTCCACTTTTACTTAACTCGGCATTGTGCCTTTGGAATTTAATTCCGATGCAATTTCTGTGCTTCATCGTCCACAAGAAGGTCCAAGGTACACAGTAAACCTGAAGTGAAGCATCGGAATCTAAAACTGGACTCACAGGAGAGGTTCAAATCATAGAAAATTAGACCGTCAGTCCTCTTGTACTTAAGTCGGCATTGTGCCGTTTGTATTAAATTCGGATACAATTTATGTGTTTCATCGTCAATAAGAAGGTCCAAGGGATACAGTAAACCTGAAGTGAAGCATCGGAATCTAAAACTGGACTCACAGGAGAGGTTAAAATCATAGAAAGTGAGACTGTCAGTCCTCTTGTACTTAAGTTGGCATTGTGCCTTTTGTATAAAATTCGGATTCAATTTCTGTGTTTCGTCGTCAATACGAAGGTCCAAGGTGTACAGTAAACCTTAAGTGAAGCATCGGAATCTAAAACTGGACTCACAGGAGAGGTTCATATCATAGAAATTGAGAGTTTCAGTCCTCTTGTACTTAAGTCGGCAATGTGCCTTTTGTATTAAATTCGGATGCAATTTCTGTGTTTCATCGTCAATAAGAAGGTCTAAGGAATTCAGTAAACCTGAAGTGAAGCATCGGAATCTAAAACCTGACTCACAGGAGAGGTTCAAATCATATAAAGTTGGAGTGTCAGTCCTCTTGTACGTAACTCGGCATTGTGCCCTTCGAATTTAATTCCGATGCAATTTCTGTGCTTCATCGTCAATACGAAGGTCCAAGGTATACAGTAAACCTGAAGTGAAGCATCAGAATCTAAAACTGGACTCACAGGAGAGGTTCAAATCATAGAAAGTGAGAGTTTCAGTCCTCTTTTATTTAAGTCAGCATTGTGCCTTTTGTATTAATTTCGGATGCAATTTCTGCGTTTCATCGTCAATAAAAAGGTCCAAGGGATACAGTAAACCTGAAGTGAAGCATCAGAATCTAAAACTGGACTCACAGGAGAGGTTCAAATCATAGAAAGTGAGAGTGTCAGTCCTCTTGTACTTAAGTTGGCATTGTGCCTTTTGTATTACATTCGGATGCAATTTCGGTGTTTCATCGTAAAAAAGAAGGTGCAAGGTATACAGTAAACCTGAAGTGAAGCATCGGAATCTAAAACTGGACCCACAGGAGAGGTTCAAACCATAGAAAGTTAGAGTGTCGGTCCTCTTGTACTTAAGTCGGCATTGTGCCTTTTGAATTTAATTCCAATGCATTTTCTGTGTTTCATCGTCAATAAGAAGGTCCAAGGTATATAGTAAACCTGAAGAGAGGTATCGGAATGTAAAACTGGACTCACAGGAGAGGTTCAAATCATAGAACGTTATAGTGTCAGTCCTCTTGTACCTAAGTCGGGCATTGTGCCTTTTGTATAAAATTCGGATGCAATTTCTGTGTTTCGTCGTCAATAAGAAGGTGCAAGGTATACAGTAAACCTTAAGTGAAGCATCCGAATCTAAAACTGGACTCACAGGAGAGGTTCACATCATGGAAAGTGAGAGTGTCAGTCCTCTTGTACATAAGTCGGAATTGTGCCTTTTGTATTAAATTCGAATGCAATTTCTGTGTTTCATCGCCAATAAGAAAGTCCAGGGGATTCAGTTAACCTGAAGTGAAGCATCGGAATCTAAAACTGGACTCACAGAAGAGGTTCAAATCATAGAAAATGAGAGTGTCTGTCCTCTTGTACTTAAGTCGGCATTGTGCCTTTTGTATTAAATTCGGATGCAATTTCTGCGTTTCATTGTCAATAAGAAGGTCCAAGGGATACAGTAAACCTGAAGTGAAGCATTGGAATCTAAAAACTGGACTCACAGGAGAGGTTTGAATCATAGAAAGTTAGAGTGTCAGTCCTCTTTTACTTAAGTCAGCATTGTGCCTTTTTCATTAAATTCGGATGCAATTTCTGTGTTTCATCGTCAATAAGAAGGTCCAAGGGATACAGTAAACCTGAAGTGAAGCATCGGAATATAAAACTGGACTCACAGGAGAGGTTCAAATCATAGATAGTGAGAGTGTCAGTCCTCTTGTACTTAAGTTGGCATTCTGCCTTTTGTATTACATTCGGATGCAATTTCTGTGTTTCATCGTCAATAAGAAGGTGCAAGGTATACAGTAAACCTGAAGTGAAGCATCGGAATCTAAAACTGTACTCACAGGAGAGGTTCAAATCATAGAAAGTGAGAGTGTCAGTCCTCTTGTACTTAAGCCAGCATTGTGCCTTTTGTATCAAATTCGGATGCAATTTCCGTGTTTCATCGTCAATAAGAAGGTCCAAGGGATACAGTAAACCTTAAGTGAAGCATCGGAATCTAAAACTGGACTCACATTAGAGGTATAAATAATAGAATTTTAGAGTGTCAGTTCTCTTTTACTTAAGTCGGCATTGTGCCTTTTGTATTGAATTCGGATGCAATTTCTTTGTTTCATCGTCAATAAGAAGGTCTACGGGATTCAGTAAACCTGAAGTGAAGCATCGGAATCTAAAACTGGACTCACAGGAGAGGTTCAAAACATAGACCGTTAGAGTGTCAGTCCTCCTGTACTTAAGTCGGCATTGTGCTTTTGTATTATATTCGGATGCAATATCTGTGTTTCATCGTCAATAAGAAGGTCCAAGGGATACAGTAAACCTGAAGTGAAGCATCGGAATCTAAAACTCGACTCACAGGAGAGGTTCGAATCATAGAAAGTTAGAATGTCACTCCTCTTGTACTTAAGTCGGCATTGTGGCTTTTGAATTTAATTCCGATGCAATTCCTGTGTTTCATCGTCAATCAGAAGGTCCAAGGTATCCAGTAAACCTGAAGTTAAGCATCGGAATCTAAAACTGGACTCACGGGAGAGGTTCAAATCATAGGAAGTTAGAGAGTCAGTCCTCTTGTACTTAAGTTGGCATTGTGCCTTTTGTATTAAATTCGGATACAATTTCTGTGTTTTATCGTCAATAAGAAGGTCCAAGGGATACAGTAAACCTGAAGTGAAGCATCGGAATCTAAAACTGGACTCACAGGAGAGGTTCTCATCATGTTAAGTGAGAGTGTCAGTCCTCTTGTACTTAAGTCGGCATTGTGCCTTTTGTATTAAATTCGAATGCAATTTCTGTGTTTCATCGCCAATAAGAAGGTCCAGGGGATTTAGTTAACCTGAAGTGAAGCATCGGAATCTAAAACTGGACTCACAGAAGAGGTTCAAATCATAGAAAATGAGAGAGTCTGTCCTCTTGTACTTAAGTCGGCATTGTGCCTTTTGTACTAAATTCGGATGCAATTTCTGCGTTTCAGTGTCAATAAGAAGGTCCAAGGGATACAGTAAACCTGAAGTGAAGCATTGGAATCTAAAAACTGGACTCACAGGAGAGGTTTCAATCATAGAAAATTAGAGTGTCAGTCCTCTTTTACTTAAGTCAGCATTGTGCCTTTTGTATTAAATTTGGATGCAATTTCTGTGTTTCATCGTCAATAAGAAGGTCCAAGGGATACAGTAAACCTGAAGTGAAGCATCGGAATCTAAAAGTGGACTCACAGGAGAGGTTCAAATCATAATAAGTTAGAGAGTCAGTCCTGTGATACTTAAGTCGGCATTGTGCCTTATGAATTTAATTCCGATGCAATTTCTGTGTTTCATCGTCAAAAAGAAGGTCCAAGGGATACAGTAAACCTGAAGTGAAGCATCGGAATCTAAAACTGGACTCACAGGAGAGGTTCAAATCATAGAAAGTGATAGTGTCAGTCCTCTTTTACTTAAGTCATCATTGTGCCTTTTGTATTAAATTCGGATGCAATTTCTGTGTTTCATCGTCAATAAGAAGGTCCAAGGGATACAGTAAACCTCAAGTGATGCATCGGAATCTAAAACTGGACGCACAGGCGTGGTTCAAATCGTAGAAAGAGAGAGTGTCAGTCATCTTGTAACTAAGCCGGCATTGAGCCTTTTGAATTTAATTCCGATGCAATTTCTGTGCTTCATCGTCATAAAGAATGTAGAGCGGGATACAGTAAACCTGAATTGAAGCATCGGAGTCTAAAACTGGACTCACATTAGAGGTTCAAATCATAGAATTTTAGAGTGTCATTCCTCTTGTACTTAAGTCGGCATTGTACCTTTTGTATTAAATTCGGAAGCAATTTCTGTGTTTCATCGTCAATAAGAAGGTGCAAGGTATAGAGTAAACCTGAAGTGAAGCATCGGAATCTAAAACTGGACACACAGGAGAGGTTCAAATCATAGAAAGTGAGAGTGTCAGTCCTCTTGTACTTAAGCCGGCATTGTGCCTTTTGTATTAAATTCGGATGCAATTTCCGTGTTTCATCGTCAATAAGAAGGTCCAAGGGATACAGTAAACCTTAAGTGAAGCATCGGAATCTAAAACTGGACTCACAGGAGTGGTTCAAATCATAGAAAGTTAGAGAGTCAGTCCTCTTGTACTTAAGTTGGCATTGTGCCTTTTGTATCAAATTCGGATACAATTTCTGTGTTTCATCGTCAATAAGAAGGTCCAAGGGATACAGTAAACCTGAAGTGAAGCATCGGAATCTAAAAGTGGACTCACAGGAGAGGTTCAAAGCATAATAAGTTAGAGTGTCAGTCCTGTTGTACTTAAGTCGGCATTGTGGCCTTTGAATTTAATTCCGATGCAATTTCTGTGTTTCATCGTCAATAAGAAGGTGCAAGGTATAGAGTAAACCTGAAGTGAAGCATCGGAATCTAAAACTGGACACACAGGAGAGGTTCAAATCATAGAAAGTGAGAGTGTCAGTCCTCTTGTACTTAAGCCGGCATTGTGCCTTTTGTATTAAATTCGGATGCAATTTCCGTGTTTCATCGTCAATAAGAAGGTCCAAGGGATACAGTAAACCTTAAGTGAAGCATCGGAATCTAAAACTGGACGCACAGGAGTGGTTCAAATCGTAGAAAGAGAGAGTGTCAGTCTTCTTGTAATTAAGTCGGCATTGAGCCTTTTGAATTTAATTCCAATGCAATTTCTGTGCTTCATCGTCATAAAGAATGTCCAAGGGATACAGTAAACCTGAATTGAAGCATCGGAGTCTAAAACTGGACTCACATTAGAGGTTCAAATCATAGAATTTTAGAGTGTCAGCCCTCTTGTACATAAGTCGGCATTGTGCCTTTTGTATTAAATTCGGAAGCAATTTCTGTGTTTCATCGTCAATAATAAGGTCCAAGGGATACAGTAAACCTGAAGTGAAGCATTGGAATCTAAAGCTGGACTCACAGTAGAGGTTCAAATCATACAAATTTATAGTGTCAGTCCACTTGTACTTAACTCGGCATTGTGCCTTTTGAATTTAATTCCGATGCAATTTCTGTGTTTCATCGTCAATGAGAAGGTCCAAGGGATACAGTAAACCTGAAGTGAAGCATTGGAATCTAAAGCGGACTCACAGTAGAGGTTCAAATCATAGGAAGTTATAGTGTCAGTCCACTTGTACTTAACTCGGCATTGTGACTTTTGAATTTAATTCCGATGCAATTTCTGTGCTACATCGTCGATAAGAAGGTCCAAGGTACTCAGTAAACCTGAAGTGAAGCATCGGAATCTAAAACTGGACTCACAGGGGAGGTTCAAATCATACAAAGTTGGAGTGTCAGTCCTCTTGTACTTAACTCGGCATTGTGCCTTTTGAATTTAATTCCGATGCAATTTCTGTGTTTCATCGTCAATAAGAAGGTGCAAGGTATACAGTAAACCTGAAGTGAAGCATCGGAATCTAAAACTGGACTCACAGGAGAGGGTCAAATCATAGAAAGTTAGTGTGTCAGTCCTCTTGTACTTAAGTCGGCATTATGCCTTTTGTATAAAATTCGGATGCAATTTCTGTGTTTCGTCGTCAAGAAGAAGGTGCAGGGTATACAGTAAACCTGAAGTGAAGCATCGGAATCTAAAACTGGACTGATAGGGGAGGTTCAAAACATAGAACATTAGAGTGTCAGTCCTCCTGTACTTAAGTCGGCATTGTGCCTTTCGTATTATATTCGGATGCTATTTCTGTGTTTCATCGTCAATAAGAAGGTCCAAGGAATACAGTAAACCTGAAGTGAAGCATCGGAATCTAAAACTGGACCAACAGAAGAGGTTCAAATCATAGAAATGTAGAGTGTCAGTCCTCTTTTACTTAAGTCGGCATTGTGCCCTTTGAATTTAATTCCGAAGCATTTACTGTGCTTCATCGTCAATAAGAAGGTCCATGGTATACAGTAAACCTGAAGTGTAACATCGGCATCTAAAACTGGACTCACAGGCGAGGTTCGATTCATAGAAAGTTAGAGTGTCACTCCTCTTGTACTTAAGTCGGCATTGTGGCTTTTGAATTTAATTCCGATGCAATTCCTGTGTTTCATCGTCAATAAGAACGTCCAAGGTATACAAAAAACCTGAAGTTAAGCATCGGAATCTAAAACTGGAGTCACAGGAGAGGTTCAAATCATAGAAAGTTAGAGTGTCAGTCCTCTTGTACTTAAGTCGGCATTGTGACTTTTGTATTAAATTCGGATGCAATTTTTGTGTTTCATCGTCAATAAGAAGGTCCAAGGGATACAGTAAACCTGAAGAGAAGCTTCAGAATCTAAAACTGGACTCACAGGAGAGGTTCAAATCATAGAAAGTTAGAGTGTCAGTCCTCTTGTACTTAAGTCGGCATTGTGATTTTTGTATTAAATTCGGATACAATTTCTGTGTTTCATTGTCAATAAGAAGGTCCAAGGGATACAGTAAACCTGAAGTGAAGCATCGTAATCTAAAGCTGGCCTCGCAGGAGAGGATCAAATCATAGAAAGTTAGAGTGTCAATCCTCTTGTACTTAAGTCGGCATTGTGACTTTTGTATTAAATTCGGATGCAATTTCTGTGTTTCATCGTCAATAAGAAGGTCCAAGGGATACAGTAAACCTGAAGTGAAGCATCGTAATCTAAAACTGGCCTCGCAGGAGAGGTTCAAATCATAGAAAGTTAGAGTGTCAGTCCTCTTGTACTTAAGTCGGCATTGTGCCTTTTGAATTTATTTCCGATGCAATTTCTGTGTTTCATCGCCAATAAGAAGGTTCAATGGATACAGTAAACCAGAAGTGAAGCATCGGAATGTAAAACTGGACTCACAGGAGAAGTTCAAATCATAGAAAGTTAGAGTGTCAGTCCTCTTGTACTTAAGTCGGCATTGTGCCGATTGTATAAAATTCGGATGCAATGTCTGTGATTCGCCGTCAATAAGAAGGTGCAAGGTATACAGTAAACCTGAAGTGAAGCATCGGAATCTAAAACTGGACTCACAGGAGAGGTTCAAATCATAGAAAGTGAGAGTGTCAATCCTCTTGTGCTTAAGCCTGCATGGTTCCTTTTGTATTAAATTCGGATGCAATTTCCGTGTTTCATCGTGAATAAGAAGGTCCAAGGGATACAGTAAACCTTAAGTGAAGCATCGGAATCTAAAACTGGACTCACATTAGAGGTTTATATCATAGAATTTTAGAGTGTCAGTTCTCTTTTACTTAAGTCGACATTGTGCCTTTTGTATTAAATTCGGATGCAATTTCTGTGTTCATCAACAATAAGAAGGTCTAAGGGATTCAGTAAACCTGAAGTGAAGCATCGGAATCTAAAACTGGACTCACAGGGGAGGTTCAAAACTTAGAACGTTAGAGTGTCAGTCCTCTTGTACTTAAGTCGTCATTGTGCCTTTTGTATTATATTCGGATGCATTAGCTGTGTTTCATCGTCAATAAGAAGGTCCAAGGGATACAGTAAACCTGAAGTGAAGCATCGGAAACTAAAACTGGACTCACAGGAGAGGTTCGATTCATAGAAAGTTAGAGTGTCACTGCTCTTGTACTTAAGACGGCATTGTGGCTTTTGAATTCAATTCCGATGCAATTTCTGTGTTTCATCGTCAATAAGAAGGTCCAAGGGATACAGTAAACCTGAAGTGAGGCATCGGAATGTAAAACTGGACTCACAGGAGAGATTCAAATCATAGAAAGTTAGAGTGTCAGTCCTCTTGTACTTAAGTCGCCATTGTACCTTTTGTATAAAATTCGGACGCAATTTCTGTGTTTCGTCGTCAATAAGAAGGTGCAAGGTATACAGTAAACCTTAAGTGAAGCATCGGAATCTAAAACTGGACTCACAGGAGAGGTTCAAATCATAGAAAGTGAGAGTGTCAGTCCTCTTGTACTTAAGTCGTCATTTTGCCTTTTGTATCAAATTCGGATGCAATTTCTGTGTTTCATCGTCAATAAGAAGGTCCAAGGGATTCAGTAAACCCGAAGTGAAGCATCGGAATCTAGAACTGGACTCACAGGAGAGGTTAAAATCATAGAAAATGAGAGTGTTAGTCCCCTTGTACTTAAGTCGGCATTTTGCCTTTTGTTTTAAATTCGGATGCAATTTCTGCCTTTCATCGTCAATCATAAGGTCCAAGGGATACAGTAAACCTGAAGTGAAGCATCGGAATCTAAAACTCGACTCACAGGAGAGGTTCAAATCATAGAAAGTGATAGTATCAGTCCTCTTTTACTTAAGTCAGCATTGTGCCTTTTGTATTAAATTCGGATGCAATTTCTGTGTTTCATCGTCAATAAGAAGGTCCAAGGGATACAGTAAACCTGAAGTGAGGCATCGGAATCTAAAACTGGGCTCACAGGAGAGGTTCAAATCATAGAAAGTGAGAGTGTCAGTTCTCTTGTAGTTAAGCCGGCATTGTGCCTTTTGTATTAAATTCGGATGCAATTTCCGTGTTTTGTCATCAATAAGAATGTCCAAGGGATACAGTAAACCTTAAGTGAAGCATCGGAATCAAAACTGGACGCACAGGAGTGGTTCAAATCGTAGAAAGGGAGAGTGTCAGTCTTCTTGTAATTAAGTCGGCATTGAGACTTTTGAATCTAATTCCGATGCAATTTCTGTGCTTCATCGTCATAAAGAAGGTCCAAGGGATACAGTAAACCTGAAGTGAAGCATCGGAATCTAAAACTGGACTCACATTAGAGGTTCAAATCATAGAATTTTAGAGTGTCAGTCCTCTTGTACTTAAGTCGGCATTGTGCCTTTTGTATTAAATTCGGAAGCAATTTCTGTGTTTCATCGTCAATAAGAAGGTCCAAGGGATACAGTAAACCTGAAGTGAAGCATTGGAATCTAAAGCTGGACTCACAGTAGAGGTTCAAATCATAGAAAATTATAGTGTCAGTCCACTTGTACTTATCTCGGCATTGTACCTTTTGAATATAATTCCGATGCAATTTCTGTGTTTCATCGTCAATAAGAAGGTGCAAGGTATACAGTTAACCTTAAGTGAAGCATCGGAATCTAAAACTGGACGCTCAGGAGTGATTAAAATCGTAGAAAGAGAGAGTGTCAGTCTTCTTGTTATTAAGTCGGCATCGAGCCTTTTGAATTTAATTCCGATGCAATTTCTGTGGTTCATCGGCATAAAGAATGTCCAAGGGATACAGTAAACCTGAAGTGAAGCACCGGAATCTAAAACTAGACTCACATTAGAGGTTCAAATCATAGAATTTTAGTGTGTCAGTCCTCTTGTACTTAAGTCGGCATTGTGCATTTTGTATTAAATTCGGATGCAATTTCTGTTTTTCATCGTCAATGAGAAGGTCCAAGGGATACAGTAAACCTGAAGTGAAGCATTGGATTCTAAAGCTGGACTCACAGTAGAGGTTCAAATCATAGGAAGTTATAGTGTCAGTCCACTTGTACTTAACTCGGCATTGTGACATTTGAATTTAATTCCGATGCAATTTCTGTGCTTCATCGTCAATTAGAAGGTCCAAGGTACACAGTAAACCTGAAGTGAAGCATCGAAAACTAAAACTGGACTCACAGGAGAGGTTCAAATCATAGAAAGTTGGAGTGTCAGTCCTCTTGTACTTAACTCGGCATTGTGCCTTTTGAATTTAATGCCGATGCAATTTCTGTGTTTCATCGTCAATAAGAAGGTGCAAGGTATACAGTAAACCTGAAGTGAGGCATCGGAATCTAAAACTGGACTCACAGGAGAGGGTCAAATCATAGAAAGTTAGAGTGTCAGTCCTCTTGTACTTAAGTCGGCATTATGCCTTTTGTATAAAATTCGGATGCAAATTCTGTGTTTCGTCGTCAATAAGAAGGTGCAAGGTATACAGTAAACCCGAAGTGATGCATTTGAATCCAGAGCTGGACTCACAGGAGAGGTTAATATCATTGAAATTGAGAGTGTCAGTCCTCTTGTACTTAAGTCGGCATTGTGCTATTGTATTAAATTCGGATGCAATTTCTGTGTTTCGTCGTCAATAAGAAGGTCTAAGGGATTCAGTAAACCTGAAGTGAAGCATCGGAATCTAGAACTGGACTCACAGGGGAGGTTCAAAACATAGAACGTTAGAGTGTCAGTCCTCCTGTACTTAAGTCGGCATTGTGCCTTTTGTATTATATTCGGATGCAATATCTGTGTTTCATCGTCAATAAGAAGGTCCAAGGAATACAGTAAACCTGAAGTGAAGCATCGGAATCTAAAATTGGACTCACAGGAGAGGTTCAAATGATAGAAAGTGAGAGTGTCAGTCCTATTGTACTTAAGTCGGCATTTTGCCTTTTGAATTTAATTCCGATCTAATTTCTGTGCTTCATCGTCATAAAGAAGGTCCAAGGGATACAGTAAACCTGAAGTGAAGCATCGGAATCTAAAACTGGACTCACATTAGAGGTTCAAATCATAGAAAGTTAGAGTGTCAGTCCTCTTGTACTTAAGTAGGCTTTGTGCCTTTTGTATTAAATTCGGATGCAATTTCTGTGTTTCATCGTCAATAAGAAGGTCCAAGGGATACAGTAAACCTGAAGTGAAGCATCGGAATCTAAAATTGGACTCACAGGAGAGGTTCAAATGATAGAAAGTTAGAGTGTCAGTCCTCTTCTACTTAAGTCGGCATTGTGCCTTTTGAATTTAATTCCGATGCATTTTCTGTGCTTCATCGTCAATAAGAAGGTCCATGGTATACAGTAAACCTGAAGTGTAGCATCGGAATCTAAAACTTGACACACAGGAGAGGTTCAAACCATAGAAAGCTAGAGTGTCAGTCCTCTTGTACTTCAGTCGGCATTGTGCCTTTTGTATAAAATTCGGATGCAATGTCTGTGTTTCGTCGTCAATAAGAAGGTGCAAGGTATACAGCAAAACTTAAGTGAAGCATCGGAATCTAAAACTGGACCCACAGGAGAGGTTCAAATCATAGAAAGTGAGAGTGTCAGTCCTATTGTACTTAAGTCGGCATTTTACGTTTTGTATTAAATTCGGATGCAATTTCTGTGTTTCATCGTCAATAAGAAGGTCCAAGGGAATCAGTAAACCTGAAGTGAAGCATCGGAATCTAAAACTGGACTCACAGGAGACCCTCAAATCATAGAAAGTGAGAGTGTCAGTCCTCTTGTACTTAAGCCGGCATTGTGCCTTTTATATTAAATTCGGATGCAATTTCCGCGTTTTATCGTCAATAAGAAGGTCCAAGGGATACAGTAAACCTTAAGTGACGCATCGGAATCTAAAACTGGACTCACAGGAGAGTTTCAAATCATAGAAAGATAGAGTGTCAGTCTTCTTGTACTTAAGTCGTCATTATGCCTTTTGAATTTAATTCCAATCTAATTTCTGTGCTTCATCGTCGTAAAGAAGGTCCAAGGGATACAGTAAACCTGAAGTGAAGCATCGGAATCTAAAACTGGACTCACAGGAGAGTCTCAAATCATAGAAAGTGAGTGTGTCAGTCCTCTTGTACTTAAGTCGCAATTGTGCCTTTCGTATTAAATTCGGATGCAATTTCTGTGTTTCATCGTCAATAAGAAGGTCCAAGGGATACAGTAAACCTGAAGTGAAGCATCGGAATCTAAAATTGGACTCACAGGAGAGATTCAAATGATAGAAAGTTAGAGTGTCAGTCCTCTTCTACTTAAGTCGGCATCGTGTTTTTTGAATTTAATTCCGATGCATTTTCTGTGCTTCATCGTCAATAAGAAGGTCCATGGTATACAGTTTACCTGAAGTGTAGCATCGGAATCTAAAACTTGACACACAGGAGAGGTTCAAACCATAGAAAGTTAGAGTGTCCGTCCTCTTGTACTTAAGCCGGCATTGTGCTATTTTGAATTTAATTCCGATGCAATTTCTGTGTTTCTTCGTCAATAGGAAGGACCAAGGTATACAGTAAACCTGAAGTGAAGCATCGGAATCTAAAACTGGACTCACAGGAGGGTCTCAAATCATAGAAAGTGAGTGTGTCAGTCCTCTTGTACTTAAGTCGCAATTGTGCCTTTCGTATTAAATTCGGATGCAATTTCTGTGTTTCATCGTCAATAAGAAGGTCCAAGGGATACAGTAAACCTGAAGTGAAGCATCGGAATCTAAAACTGGACTCACAGGAGAGGTTCAAATCATAGAAAGTTAGAGTGTCAGTCCTCTTGTACTTAAGTCGGCATTGTGCCTTTTGTATAAAATTCGGATGCAATGTCTGTGTTTCGTCGTCAATAAGAAGGTGCAAGGTATACAGTAAACCTTAAGTGAAGCATCGGAATCTAAAACTGGACTCACAGGAGAGGTTCCAATCATAGAAAGTGCTAGTGTCAGTCCTCTTGTACTTAAGTCGGCATTTTGCCTTTTGTATTACATTCGGATGCAATTTCTGTGTTTCATCGTCAATAAGAAGGTCCAAGGGAATCAGTAAACCTGAAGTGAAGCATCGGAATCTAAAACTGGACTCACAGGAGAGGTTCAAATCATAGAAAGTGAGAGTGTCAGTCCTCTTGTACTTCAGCCGGCATTGTGCCTTTTATATTAAATTCGGATGCAATTTCCGTGTTTTATCGTCAATAAGAAGGTGCAAGGGATACAGTAATCCTTAAGTGACGCATCGGAATCTAAAACCGGACTCCCGGGAGAGTTTCAAATCATAGAAAGATAGAGTGTCAGTCTTCTTGTACTTAAGTCGGCATTATGCCTTTTGAATTTAATTCCGATCTAATTTCTTTGCTTCATCGTCATAAAGAAGGTCCAAGGGATACAGTAAACCTGAAGTGAAGCATCGGAATCTAAAACTGGACTCACATTAGAGGTTCAAATCATAGAAAGTTAGAGTGTCAGTCCTCTTGTACTTAAGTCGGCTTTGTGCCTTTTCTATTAAATTCGGATGTAATTTCTGTGTTTCATCGTCAATAAGAAGGTCCAAGGGATACAGTAAACCTTAAGTGAAGCTTCGGAATCTAAAATTGGACTCACAGGAGAGGTTCAAATGATAGAAAGTTAGAGTGTCAGTCCTCTTCTACTTAAGTCGGCATTGTGCCTTTTGAATTTAATTCCGATGCATTTTCTGTGCTTCATCGTCAATAAGAAGGTCCATGGTATACAGTAAACCTGAAGTGTAGCATCGGAATCTAAAACTTGACTCACAGGAGAGGTTCAAACCATAGAAAGTTAGAGTGTCAGTCCTCTTGTACTTCAGTCGGCATTGTGCCTTTTGTATAAAATTCGGATGCAATGTCTGTGTTTCGTCGTCAATAAGAAGGTGCAAGGTATACAGTAAACCTTAAGTGAAGCATCGGAATCTAAAACTGGACTCACAGGAGAGGTTCAAATCATAGAAAGTGAGAGTGTCAGTCCTATTGTACTTAAGTCGGCATTTTGCCTTTTGTATTAAATTCGGATGCAATTTCTGTGTTTCGTCGTCAATAAGAAGGTCCAAGGGAATCAGTAAACCTGAAGTGAAGCATCGGAATCTAAAACTGGACTCACAGGAGAGGTTCAAATCATAGAAAGTGAGAGTGTTAGTCCTCTTGTACCTAAGCCGGCATTGTGCCTTTTATATTAAATTCGGATGCAATTTCCGCGTTTTATCTCAACAAGAAGGTCCAAGGGATACAGTTAACCTTAAGTGACGCATCGGAATCTAAAACTGGACTCACACGAGATTTTCAAATCATAGACAGATAGAGTGTCAGTCTTCCTGTACTTAAGTCGGCATTATGCTTTTGAATTTAATTCCAATCTAATTTCTGTGCTTAATCGTCATAAAGAAGGTCCAAGGGATACAGTAAACCTGAAGTGAAGCATCGGAATCTAAAACTGGACTCACATTAGAGGTTCAAATCATAGAAAGTTGGAGTGTCAGTCCTCTTGTACTTAAGTCGGCTTTGTGCCTTTTGTATTAAATTCAGATGCAATTTCTGTGTTTCATCGTCAATAAGAAGGTCCAAGGGATACAGTAAACCTGAAGTGAAGCATCGGAATCTAAAATTGGACTCACAGGAGAGGTTCAAATGATTGAAATTAGAGTGTCAGTACTCTTCTACTTAAGTCGGCATTGTGCCTTTTGAATTTAATTCCGATGCATTTTCTGTGCTTCATCGTCAATAAGAAGGTCCATGGTATACAGTAAACCTGAAGTGTAGCATCGGAATCTAAAACTTGACACACAGGAGAGGTTCAAACCATAGAAAGTTAGAGTGTCCGTCCTCTTGTACTTAAGCCAGCATTGTGCTATTATGAATTTAATTCCGATGCAATTTCTGTGTTTCTTCGTCAATAAGAAGGTCCAAGGTATACAGTAAACCTAAAGTGAAGCATCGGAATCTAAAACTGGACTCACAGGAGAGTCTCAAATCATAGAAAGTGAGAGTGTCAGTCCTCTTGTACTTAAGTCGCAATTGTGCCTTTCGTATTAAATTCGGATGCAATTTCTGTGTTTCATAGTCAATAAGAAGGTCCAAGGGATACAGTAAACCTGAAGTGAAGCATCGGAATCTAAAATTGGACTCACAGGAGAGGTTCAAATGATTGAAAGTTAGAGTGTCAGTACTCTTCTACTTAAGTCGGCATTGTGCCTTTTGAATTTAATTCCGATGCAATTTCTGTGTTTCTTCGTCAATAAGAAGGTCCAAGGTATACAGTAAACCTGAAGTGAAGCATCGGAATCTAAAACTGGACTCACAGGAGAGTCTCAAATCATAGAAAGTGAGAGTGTCAGTCCTCTTGTACTTAAGTCGCAATTGTGCCTTTCGTATTAAATTCGGATGCAATTTCTGTGTTTCATAGTCAATAAGAAGGTCCAAGGGATACAGTAAACCTGAAGTGAAGCATCGGAATCTAAAACTGGACTCACAGGAGAGGTTCAAATCATAGAAAGTGAGAGTGTCACTCCTCTTGTACTTAAGCCTGCATGGTGCCTTTTGTATTAAATTCGGATGCAATTTCCGTGTTTCATCGTCAATAAGAAGGTCCAAGGGATACAGTAAACCTTAAGTGAAGCATCGGAATCTAAAACTGGACTCACATTAGAGGTTTATATCATAGAATTTTAGAGTGTCCGTCCTCTTGTACTTAAGCCAGCATTGTGCTATTATGAATTTAATTCCGATGCAATTTCTGTGTTTCTTCGTCAATAAGAAGGTCCAAGGTATACAGTAAACCTAAAGTGAAGCATCGGAATCTAAAACTGGACTCACAGGAGAGTCTCAAATCATAGAAAGTGAGAGTGTCAGTCCTCTTGTACTTAAGTCGCAATTGTGCCTTTCGTATTAAATTCGGATGCAATTTCTGTGTTTCATAGTCAATAAGAAGGTCCAAGGGATACAGTAAACCTGAAGTGAAGCATCGGAAACTAAAACTGGACTCACAGGAGAGGTTCGATTCATAGAAAGTTAGAGTGTCACTGCTCTTGTACTTAAGACGGCATTGTGGCTTTTGAATTCAATTCCGATGCAATTTCTGTGTTTCATCGTCAATTAGAAGGTCCAAGGGATACAGTAAACCTGAAGTGAGGCATCGGAATGTAAAACTGGACTCACAGGAGAGATTCAAATCATAGAAAGTTAGAGTGTCAGTCCTCTTGTACTTAAGTCGCCATTGTACCTTTTGTATAAAATTCGGACTCAATTTCTGTGTTTCGTCGTCAATAAGAATGTGCAAGGTATACAGTAAACCTTAAGTGAAGCATCGGAATCTAAAACTGGACTCACAGGAGAGGTTCAAATCATGGAAGTGAGAGTGTCAGTCCTCTTGTACTTAAGTCGTCATTTTGCCTTTTGTATCAAATTCGGATGCAATTTCTGTGTTTCATCGTCAATAAGAAGGTCCAAGGGATTCAGTAAACCCGAAGTGAAGCATCGGAATCTAGAACTGGACTCACAGGAGAGGTTAAAATCATAGAAAATGAGAGTGTTAGTCCCCTTGTACTTAAGTCGGCATTTTGCCTTTTGTTTTAAATTCGGATGCAATTTCTGCCTTTCATCGTCAATCATAAAGTCCAAGGGATACAGTAAACCTGAAGTGAAGCATCGGAATCTAAAACTCGACTCACAGGAGAGGTTCAAATCATAGAAAGTGATAGTATCAGTCCTCTTTTACTTAAGTCAGCATTGTGCCTTTTGTATTAAATTCGGATGCAATTTCTGTGTTTCATCGTCAATAAGAAGGTCCAAGGGATACAGTAAACCTGAAGTGATGCATCGGAATCTAAAACTGGACTCACAGGAGAGGTTCAAATCATAGAAAGTGAGAGTGTCAGTCCTCTTGTACTTAAGTTGGCATTGTGCCTTTTGTATTACATTCGGATGCAATTTCTGTGTATCATCGTCAATAAGAAGGTGCAAGGTATACAGTAAACCTGAAGTGAGGCATCGGAATCTAAAACTGGGCTCACAGGAGAGGTTCAAATCATAGAAAGTGAGAGTGTCAGTTCTCTTGTAGTTAAGCCGGCATTGTGCCTTTTGTATTAAATTCGGATGCAATTTCCGTGTTTTATCGTCAATAAGAATGTCCAAGGGATACAGTAAACCTTAAGTGAAGCATCGGAATCTAAAACTGGACGCTCAGGAGTGATTAAAATCGTAGAAAGAGAGAGTGTCAGTCTTCTTGTTATTAAGTCGGCATCGAGCCTTTTGAATTTAATTCCGATGCAATTTCTGTGGTTCATCGGCATAAAGAATGTCCAAGGGATACAGTAAACCTGAAGTGAAGCACCGGAATCTAAAACTAGACTCACATTAGAGGTTCAAATCATAGAATTTTAGTGTGTCAGTCCTCTTGTACTTAAGTCGGCATTGTGCATTTTGTATTAAATTCGGATGCAATTTCTGTTTTTCATCGTCAATGAGAAGGTCCAAGGGATACAGTAAACCTGAAGTGAAGCATCGAAAACTAAAACTGGACTCACAGGAGAGGTTCAAATCATAGAAAGTTGGAGTGTCAGTCCTCCTGTACTTAAGTCGGCATTGTGCCTTTTGTATTATATTCGGATGCAATATCTGTGTTTCATCGTCAATAAGAAGGTCCAAGGAATACAGTAAACCTGAAGTGAAGCATCGGAATCTAAAATTGGACTCACAGGAGAGGTTCAAATGATAGAAAGTGAGAGTGTCAGTCCTATTGTACTTAAGTCGGCATTTTGCCTTTTGAATTTAATTCCGATCTAATTTCTGTGCTTCATCGTCATAAAGAAGGTCCAAGGGATACAGTAAACCTGAAGTGAAGCATCGGAATCTAAAACTGGACTCACATTAGAGGTTCAAATCATAGAAAGTTAGAGTGTCAGTCCTCTTGTACTTAAGTAGGCTTTGTGCCTTTTGTATTAAATTCGGATGCAATTTCTGTGTTTCATCGTCAATAAGAAGGTCCAAGGGATACAGTAAACCTGAAGTGAAGCATCGGAATCTAAAATTGGACTCACAGGAGAGGTTCAAATGATAGAAAGTTAGAGTGTCAGTCCTCTTCTACTTAAGTCGGCATTGTGCCTTTTGAATTTAATTCCGATGCATTTTCTGTGCTTCATCGTCAATAAGAAGGTCCATGGTATACAGTAAACCTGAAGTGTAGCATCGGAATCTAAAACTTGACACACGGGAGAGGTTCAAACCATAGAAAGTGAGAGTGTCAGTCCTATTGTACTTAAGTCGGCATTTTACGTTTTGTATTAAATTCCGATGCAATTTCTGTGTTTCATCGTCAATCAGAAGGTCCAAGGGAATCAGTAAACCTGAAGTGAAGCATCGGAATCTAAAACTGGACTCACAGGAGACGTTCAAATCATAGAAAGTGAGAGTGTCAGTCCTCTTGTACTTAAGCCGGCATTGTGCCTTTTATATTAAATTCGGATGCAATTTCCGCGTTTCATCGTCAATAAGAAGGTCCAAGGGATACAGTAAACCTTAAGTGACGCATCGGAATCTAAAACTGGACTCACAGGAGAGTTTCAAATCATAGAAAGATAGAGTGTCAGTCTTCTTGTACTTAAGTCGGCATTATGCCTTTTGAATTTAATTCCAATCTAATTTCTGTGCTTCATCGTCATAAAGAAGGTCCAAGGGATACAGTAAACCTGAAGTGAAGCATCGGAATCTAAAACTGGACTCACAGGAGAGTCTCAAATCATAGAAAGTGAGTGTGTCAGTCCTCTTGTACTTAAGTCGCAATTGTGCCTTTCGTATTAAATTCGGATGCAATTTCTGTGTTTCATCGTCAATAAGAAGGTCCAAGGGATACAGTAAACCTGAAGTGAAGCATCGGAATCTAAAATTGGACTCACAGGAGAGGTTCAAATGATAGAAAGTTAGAGTGTCAGTCCTCTTCTACTTAAGTCGGCATCGTGCTTTTTGAATTTAATTCCGATGCATTTTCTGTGCTTCATCGTCAATAAGAAGGTCCATGGTATACAGTAAACCTGAAGTGTAGCATCGGAATCTAAAACTTGACACACAGGAGAGGTTCAAACCATAGAAAGTTAGAGTGTCCGTCCTCTTGTACTTAAGCCGGCATTGTGCTATTTTGAATTTAATTCCGATGCAATTTCTGTGTTTCTTCGTCAATAAGAAGGTCCAAGGGAATCAGTAAACCTGAAGTGAAGCATCAGAATCTAAAACTGGACTCACAGGAGAGGTTCAAATCATAGAAAGTGAGAGTGTCAGTCCTCTTGTACTTAAGCCGGCATTGTGCCTTTTATATTAAATTCGGATGCAATTTCCGTGTTTTATCGTCAATAAGAAGGTGCAAGGGATACAGTAATCCTTAAGTGACGCATCGGAATCTAAAACTGGACTCCCAGGAGAGTTTCAAATCATAGAAAGATAGAGTGTCAGTCTTCTTGTACTTAAGTCGGCATTATGCCTTTTGAATTTAATTCCGATCTAATTTCCTTGCTTCATCGTCATAAAGAAGGTCCAAGGGATACAGTAAACCTGAAGTGAAGCATCGGAATCTAAAACTGGACTCACATTAGAGGTTCAAATCATAGAAAGTTAGAGTGTCAGTCCTCTTGTACTTCAGTCGGCATTGTGCCTTTTGTATAAAATTCGGATGCAATGTCTGTGTTTCGTCGTCAATAAGAAGGTGCAAGGTATACAGTAAACCTTAAGTGAAGCATCGGAATCTAAAACTGGACTCACAGGAGAGGTTCAAATCATAGAAAGTGAGAGTGTCAGTCCTATTGTACTTAAGTCGGCATTTTGCCTTTTGTATTAAATTCGGATGCAATTTCTGTGTTTCGTCGTCAATAAGAAGGTCCAAGGGAATCAGTAAACCTGAAGTGAAGCATCGGAATCTAAAACTGGACTCACAGGAGAGGTTCAAATCATAGAAAGTGAGAGTGTCAGTCCTCTTGTACCTAAGCCGGCATTGTGCCTTTTATATTAAATTCGGATGCAATTTCCGCGTTTTATCGTCAACAAGAAGGTCCAAGGGATACAGTTAACCTTAAGTGACGCATCGGAATCTAAAACTGGACTCACAGGAGAGTTTCAAATCATAGACAGATAGAGTGTCAGTCTTCTTGTACTTAAGTCGGCATTATGCCTTTTGAATTTAATTCCAATCTAATTTCTGTGCTTAATCGTCATAACGAAGGTCCAAGGGATACAGTAAACCTGAAGTGAAGCATCGGAATCTAAAACTGGACTCACATTAGAGGTTCAAATCATAGAAAGTTGGAGTGTCAGTCCTCTTGTACTTAAGTCGGCTTTGTGCCTTTTGTATTAAATTCAGATGCAATTTCTGTGTTTCATCGTCAATAAGAAGGTCCAAGGGATACAGTAAACACGAAGTGAAGCATCGGAATCTAAAATTGGACTCACAGGAGAGGTTCAAATGATTGAAAGTTAGAGTGTCAGTACTCTTCTACTTAAGTCGGCATTGTGCCTTTTGAATTTAATTCCGATGCATTTTCTGTGCTTCATCGTCAATAAGAAGGTCCATGGTATACAGTAAACCTGAAGTGTAGCATCGGAATCTAAAACTTGACACACAGGAGAGGTTCAAACCATAGAAAGTTACAGTGTCCGTCCTCTTGTACTGAAGCCAGCATTGTGCTATTTTGAATTTAATTCCGATGCAATTTCTGTGTTTCTTCGTCAATAAGAAGGTCCAAGGTATACAGTAAACCTGAAGTGAAGCATCGGAATCTAAAACTGGACTCACAGGAGAGTCTCAAATCATAGAAAGTGAGAGTGTCAGTCCTATTGTACTTAAGTCGCAATTGTGCCTTTCGTATTAAATTCGGATGCAATTTCTGTGTTTCATAGTCAATAAGAAGGTCCAAGGGATACAGTAAACCTAAAGTGAAGCATCGGAATCTAAAACTGGACTCACAGGAGAGGTTCAAATCATAGAAAGTTAGAGTGTCAGTCCTCTTGTACTTAAGTCGGCATTGTGACTTTTGTATTAAATTCGGATGCAATTTCTGTATTTCATCGTCAATAAGAAGGTCCAAGGGATACAGTAAACCTGAAGTGAAGCTTCAGAATCTAAAACTAGACTTAAAGGAGAGGTTCAAATCATAGAAAGTTAGAGTGTCAGTCCTCTTGTACTTAAGTCGGCATTGTGACTTTTGTATTAAATTCGGATGCAATTTCTGTATTTCATCGTCAATAAGAAGGTCCAAGGGATACAGTAAACCTGAAATGAAGCATCAGAATCTAAAACTGGACTCACAGGAGAGGTTCAAATCATAGAAAGTTAGAGTGTCAGTCCTCTTGTACTTAGGACGGCATTGTGCTTTTTGTATTAAATTCGGATACAATTTCTCTGTTTCATCGTCAATAAGAAGGTCGAAGGGATACAGTAAACCTGAAGTGAAGCATCGGAATCTCAAACTGGACTCACAGGAGGGGTCCAAATCATAGAAAGTGAGAGTGTCAGTCCTCTTGTACTTAAGTCGGCATTGTGCCTTTTGTATTAAATTCGGATGCAATTTCTGCATTTCAACGTCAATCAGAAGGTCCAAGGGTTACAGTAAACCTGAAGTGAAGCATCGGAATCTAAAGCTGGACTCACAGTAGAGGTTCAAATCATAGAAAGTTAAAGTGTCACTCCTCATGAACTTAACTCGACATTTTGCCTTTTGAATTTAATTCCGATGCAATTTCTGTGCTTAATCGTCAATAAGAAGGTCCAGGGTACACAGTAAACCCGAAGTGAAGCATCGGAATCTAAAACTGGACTCACGGGAGAGGTTCAAATCATAGAAAGTGAGAGTGTCAGTCATCTTGTACTTAAGTCACCATTGTGCCTTTTGAATTTATTTCCGATGCAATTTCTGTGTTTCATCGTCAATAAGAAGGTCTAAGGGATTCAGTAAACCTGTGGTGAAGCATCGGAATCTAAAAGTGGACTCGCAGGAGAGGGTTAAATCATAGAAAGTTAGAGTGTCAGTCCTCTTGTACTTAAAATGGCATTGTGGCTTTTGTATTAAATTCGGATGCAATTTCTGTCTTTCATCGTCAATAAGAGGGTCCAAGGCATACACTAAACCTGAAGTGAAGCATCGGAATCTAAAACTGGACTCTCAGGGGAGGCTCAATTCAAAGAAAGTTAGCGTCTCAGTCCTCCTGTATTTACGTCGGCATTGTGCCTTTTGTATTACATTCGGATGCAATTTCTGTGTTTCATCGTCAATAAGATGGTGTAAGTGATACAGTAAACCTGAAGTGAAGCATCGGAATCTAAAACTGGACACACTGGAGAGGTTCAAATCATAGAAAGTTAGAGTGTCACTCCTCTTGTACTTAACTCGACATTTTCCCTTTTGAATTTAATTCGGTAGCAATTTCTGTGCTTTATCGTCAATAAGAAGGTCCAAGGTACACAGTAAACCTGAAGTGAAGCATCGGAATCTAAAACTGGACTCACAGGAGAGGTTCAACTCATAGAAAGTTGGAGTGTCAGTCCTCTAGTACTATTTCGGCATTGTGCTTTTTGAATTAAATTCAGATGCAACTTCTGTGTTTCATCGTCAATACGAAAGTCTAAGGGATTCAGTAAACCTGAAGTGAAGCATCGGAATCTAAAACTGGACTCACAGGAGAGGTTCAAATCATAGAAAGTGAGAGTGTCAGTCCTCATTTACTTAAGTCAGCATTGGTCCTTTTGTATTTAATTCGGAAGCAATTTCTGTGTTACATCGTCAATAAGAAGGTCCAAGGGATACAGTAAACCTGAAGTGAAGCATCGGAATCTAAAACTGGACTCGCAGGAGAGGTTCAAGTCATAGATAGTGAGAGTGTCAGCCCTCTTGTACTTAAGTTGGCATTGTGCTTTTTGTGTTACATTCGGATGCAATTTCTGTGTTTCATCGTCAATAAGAAGGTGCAAGGCATACAGTAAACCTGAAGTGAGGCATCGAAATCTAAGACTGGACTCACAGGAGAGGTTCAAATCATAGAAAGTGAGAGTGTCAGTCCTCTTGTACTTAAGTCGGCATTGTGCCTTTTGTATTAAATTCGGATGCAATTTCTGTGTTTCATCGTCAGTAAGAAGGTCCAAGGGATACAGTAAAGCTGAAGTGAAGCATCGGAATCTAAAACTGGACTCACAGGGGAGGTTCAATTCAAAGAAAGTTAGAGTGTCAGTCCTCTTGTACTTAAGTCCGAATTGTGCCTTTTGTATTAAATACGGATGCAATTTCTGTGTTTCATCGTCAATAAGAAGGTTCAAGGGATACAGTAAACCTGAAGTGAGCATCGGAATCCAAAACTGGATTCACAGGGGAGGTTCAATTCAAATAAAGTTAGAGTATCAGTCCTCCTGTATTTACGTCGGCATTGTGCCTTTTGTATGGAATTCGGATGCAATTTCTGTGTTTCATCGTCAATAAGAAGGTTCAAGGGATACAGTAAACCTCAAATGAAGCATCGGAATCTAAAACTGGACTCGCAGGGGAGGTTCAATTCATAGAATGTTAGAGTGTCAGTCCTCTAGTACTTTAGTCGGCATTGTGCCTTTTGATTTTAATTCCGATGCAATTTCTGTGTTTCATCGACAGTAAGATCGTCCAAGGTATACAGTAAACCTGAGGTTAAGCATCGGAATCTAAAACTGGACTCACAGGAGAGGTTCAAACCATAGATAGTGAGTGTGTCAGTCCTCTTGTACTTAAGTCGACATTGTGTATTTTGTATTAAATTCGGATGCAATTTCTGTGTTTCATTGTCAATAAGAAGGTCCAAGGGATACAGTAAACCTGAAGCGAAGCATCGGAATCTAAAACTGGACTCACAGGAGAGGTTCAAATCATAGAAAGTTAGAGTGTCAGTCCTCTTGCACTTAAGTCGGCATTGTGCCTTTTCAATTTAATTCCCATGCAATTTCTGTGTTTCATCGTCAATAAGAAGGTAAAAGGTATACAGTAAACCTGAAGTGAAGCATCGGAATCTAAAACTGGACTCACAGGAGAGGTTCAAATCATAGAAAGTTAGAGTGTCAGTCCTCTTGTACTTAAGTCGGCATTGTGCCTTTTGTATAAAATTCGGATGCAAATTCTGTGTTTCGTCGTCAATAAGAAGGTGCAAGGTATACAGTAAACCTGAAGTGAAGCATCGGAATCTAAAACTGGACTCACAGGAGAGGTTCACATCATAGAAATTGATAGTGTCAGTCCTCTTCTACTTAATTCGGCATTGTGCCATTTGTATTAAATTCGGATGCAATTTCCGTGTTTCATCGGCAATAAGAAGGTCCAAAGGATGCAGTAAGCCTTAAGTGAAGCATCGGAATTTAAAACTGGACTCACAGGAGTGGTTCAAATCATAGATTAATAGAGTGTCAGTCTTCTTGTACTTAAGTGGGCATTGTGCCTTTTGAATTTAATTCCGATGCAATTTCTGTGTTTCATCGTCAATAAGAAGCTCCAAGGGATACAGTAAGCCTGAAGTGTGGTATCGGAATCTAAAACTGGACTCACATTAGAGGTTCAAATCTTAGAAAGTTTAGTGTCAGTCCTCTTGTACTTAAGTCGGCATTGTGCCTTTTGTATTACATTCGGATGCAATTTCTGTGTTTATCGTCAATAAGAAGGTCCAAGGGATATAGTAAACCTGAAGTGAAGCATCGGAATCTATAACTGGACTCGCAGGAGAGGTTCAAGCCATAGAAAGTGAGAGTGTCAGTCCTCTTGTACTTAAGTCGCCATTGTGCCTTTTGAATTTAATTCCCATGCAATTTCTGTGTTTCATCGTCAATAAGAAGGTCCAAGGAATACAGTAAACCTGAAGTGAAGCATCGGAATCTAAAACTGGACTCACAGGAGAGGTTCAAATCATAGAAAGTTAGAGTGTCAGTCCTCTTGTACTTAAGTCGGCATTGTGCCTTTTGAATTTAATTCCCATGCAATTTCTGCCTTTCGTCAATAAGAATGTCCAAGGTACACAGTAAACCAGAAGTGAAGCATCGGAATCAAAAACTGGACTCACAGGAGAGGTTCAAATCATAGAAAGTTAGAGTGTCAGCCGTCTGCTACTTAAGTCGGCATTGTGCCTTTTGTATAAAATTCGGACGGAATTTCTGTGTTTCGTCGTCAATAAGAAGGTGTAAGGTATACAGTAAACCTAAAGTGAAGCATCGGAATCTAAAACTGGACTCACAGGAGAGGTTCATATCATAGAAATTGATAGTGTCAGTCCTCTTGTACTTAATTCGGCATTGTGCCTTTTGTATTAAATTCGGATGCATTTTCTGTGTTTCATCGTCAATAAGAAGGTCTAAGGGATTCAGTAAACCTGAAGTGAAGCATCGGAATCTAAAACTGGACTCACAGGAGAGGTTCAAATCATAGAAAGTGAGAGTGTCAGTCCTCTTTTACTTAAGTCAGCATTGTGCCTTTTGTATTTAATTCGGATGCAATTTCTGTGTTTCATCTTCAATAAGAAGGTCCAAGGGATGCAGTAAACCTGGAGTGAAAAACGGAATCTAAAACTGGACTCGCAGGAGACGTTCAAGTCATAGAAAGTTAGAGCGTCAGTCCTCCTGTACCTAAGTCGGCATTGTGCCTTTTGTATTAAATTCGAATGCAATTTCTGTGTTTCATCGTCTATAAGACGGTCCAAGGGATACAGTAAACCTGAAGTGAAGCATCGGAATCCAAAACTGCACTCAAAGGAGAGGTTCAAATCATAGGTAGTTAGGGTGTCACGCCACTTGTACTTATGTCGGCATTGTGGCTTTTGAATTTAATTATGATGCAATTCCTATGTTTCATCGTCAATAAGAAGGTCCAAGGGATACAGTAAACCTGAAGTGAAGCATCGGAATCTAAAACTGGACTCACAGGAGAGTTTCAAATCATAGAATGTTAGAGTGTCAGTCCTCTTGTAGCGAAGTCGGCATTGTGCCTTTAGAATTTAATTCCGATGCAATTTCTGTTTTTCATCGTCAATAAGAAAGTCCAAGGTATACAGTAAACCTGATGTGAAGCATCGGAATCTAAAACTGGACTCACAGGAGAGGTTCAAATCACAGAAAGTTAGAGTCTCCGTCCTCTTGTACTCAAGTCGGCATTGTGCCTTTTGAATTTAATTCCGATGCAATTTCTGTGTTTCATCGTCAATAAGAATGTTCACGGGATACAGTAAACCTGAAGTGAAGCATCGGAATCTAAAACTGGACTCGCAGGGGAGGTTCAAATCATAGAATGTTAGAGTGTCAGTCCTCTTGTACTTAAGTCGGCATTGTGCCTTTTGAATTAAATTCGGATACAATTTCTGAGTTTCATCGTCAATAAGAAGGTTCAAGGGATACAGTAAACCTGAAATGAAGCATCGGAATCTAAAACTGGACTCACAGGAGAGGTTCAAATCATAGATTGTTAGAGTGTCAGTCCACTTGTACTTATGTCGGCATTGTGCTTTTTGTATATAATTCGCATGCAATTTCTGTGTTTCATCGTCAACAAGAAGGTGCAAGGTATACAGTAAACCTGAAGTGAGGAATCGGAATCTAAAACTGGACTCACAGGAGAGGTTCAAATCATGGAAAGTGAGAGAGTCAGTCCTCTTGTACTTAAGTCGGCATTGTGCCTTTTGAATTTAATTCCGATGCAATTTCTGTGTTTAATCGTCAGTAAGAAGGTCCAAGGTATACAGTAAACCTGAAGTTAAGCATCGGAATCTAAAACTGCACTCACAGGAGAGGTTCAAATCATAGAAAGTTAGAGTGTCAGTCCTCTTGTACTTAAGTCGGCATTGTGCCTTTTGAATTTAATTCCCATGCAATTTCTGTGTTTCATCGTCACTAAGAGGGTCCAAGGTATACAGTAAACCTGAAGTGAAGCATCGGAATCTAAAACTGGACTCACAGGAGAGGTTCAAATCATAGAAAGTTAGAGTGTCAGTCCTCTTGTACTTAAGTCGGCATTGTGCCTTTTGAATTAAATTCGGATACAATTTCTGAGTTTCATCGTCAATAAGAAGGTTCAAGGGATACAGTAAACCTGAAATGAAGCATCGGAATCTAAAACTGGACTCACAGGAGAGGTTCAAATCATAGATTGTTAGAGTGTCAGTCCTCTTGTACTTTAGTCGGCATTGTGCCTTTTGAATTCAATTCCGATGCAATTTCTGTGTTTCATCGTCAGTAAGAAGGTCCAAGGTATGCAGTAGATCTGAAGTGAAGCATCGGAATCTAAAACTGGACTCACAGGCGAGGTTCAAATCATAGAAAGTTAGAGTGTCAGTCCACTTGTACTTATGTCGGCATTGTGCTTTTTGTATATTATTCGCATGCAATTTCTGTGTTTCATCGTCAACAAGAAGGTGCAAGGTATACAGTAAACCTGAAGTGAGGAATCGGAATCTAAAACTGGACTCACAGGAGAGGTTCAAATCATGGAAAGTGAGAGAGTCAGTCCTCTTGTACTTAAGTCGGCATTGTGCCTTTTGTATTAAATTCGGATGCAATATCTGCGTTTCATCGTCAATAAGAAGGTCCAAGGGATACAGTAAACCTGAAGTGAGGCATCGGAGTCTAAAACTGGTCTCACAGGAGAGGTTCAAATCATAGAAAGTGAGAGTGTCAGTCCTCTTTTACTTAATTCAGCAATGTGCCTTTTGTATTAAATTCGGATGCAATTTCTGTGTTTCTCGTCAATAAGAAGGACCAAGGGATACAGTAAACCTGAAGTGAAGCATCGGAATCTAAAACTGGACTCACAGGAGAGGTTCAAATCATAGAACGTGAGAGTATCAGTCATCTTGTACTTAAGTTGGCATTGTGCCTTTTGTATTACATTCGGATGCAATTTCTGTGTTTCATCGTCAATTAGAAGGTCAAAGGGATACAGAAAACGTGAAGTGAGGCATCGGAATCTAAAGCTGGACTCACAGGAGAGGTTCAAATCGTAGATTGTTAGAGTGTCAGTCCTCTTGGACTTTAGTCGGCATTGTGCCTTTTGAATTCAATTCCGATGCAATTTCTGTGTTTCATCGTCAGTAAGAAGGTCCAAGGTATACAGTAGATCTGAAGTGAAGCATCGGAATCTAAAACTGGACTCACAGGAGAGCTTAAAATCATAGAAAGTTTGAGTGTCAGTCCTCTTGTACTTAAGTGGGCATTGTGCCATTTCAATTTAATTCCCATGCAATTTCTGTGTTTCATCGTCAATACGAAGGTCTAATATATACAGTAAACATGAACTTAAGCATCTGAATCTGAAACTGGACTCACAGGAGAGGTTCAAATCATAGAAAGATAGAGTGTCAGACCTCTTTTACTTAGTCGGAATTGTGCCTTTTGTATTAAATTCGGATGCAATTTCTGTGTTTCATCGTCAATAAGAAGGTCAAAGGGATACAGTAAACGTGAAGTGAAGCTTCGGAATTCCTAAACTGGTCTCACTGGAGAGGTTCATATCATAGAAAGTTAGAGTGTCAGTCCTCTTGTACCTAAGTCGGCATTGCTCCTTTTGTATTAAATTCGGATGCAATTTCTGTGTTTCATGGTCTATAAGAAGGTCAAAGGGATACAGTAAACCTGAAGTGAAGCATCGGAATCTATAGCTGGACTTACAGGAGAGGTTCAAATCATAGAAAGTTAGAGTGTCAGTCCTCTTGTACATAACTCGGCATTGTGCCTTTTGAATTTAATTCAGATGCAATGTCTGTGCTTCATCGTCAATAAGAAGGTCCAAGGTACATAGTGAACCTGACGTGAAGCATCGGAATCTAAAACTGGACTCACAGGAGAGGTTCAAATCATAGAAAGTTAGAGTGTCAGTCATATTGTACTTAAGTGGGCACTGTACCTTTTGAATTTAATTCCGATGCAATTTCAGTGTTTCATCGTCAATACGAAGGTCCAAGGTATACAGTAAACCTGAAGTTAAGCATCGGAATCTAAAACTGGACTCACAGGAGAGGTTCAAATCATAGAAAGAGAGAGTGTCAGTCCTCTTGTACTTAAGTCGGCATTGTGCCTTTTGTATTAAATTCGGATGCAATTTCTGTGTTTCATCGTCAATAAGAAGGTCCAAGGCATACAGTAAACCTGAAGTGTAGCATCGGAATATAAAACTGGACTCACAGGAGAGTTTCAAATCATTGAATGTTAGAGTGTCAGTCCTCTTGTAGCGAAGTCGGCATTGTGCCTTTTGAATTTAATTCCGATGCAATTTCTGTGTTTCATCATCAATAAGAAGGTCCAAGGTACACAGTAAACCTGATGTGAAGCATCGAAATCTAAAACTAAACTCACAGGAGAGGTTCAAATCATAGAAAGTTAGAATGTCAGTCCTCTTGTACTTAAGTCTTCATTGTGACTTTTGTATAATATTCGGATGCAATTTCTGTGTTTCGTCGTCAATAAGAAGGTGCAACGTATACAGTAAACCTGAAGTGAAGCATCGGAATCTAAAACTGGACTCACAGGAGAGGTTCGAATCATAGAGAGTGAGAGTGTCAGTCCTGAAGTACTTAAGTCGGCATTGTGCCTTTTGTATGAAATTCGGATGCAATGTCTGTGTTTCATCGTCAATGAGATGGTCCAAGGGCTACAATAAACCTGAAGTGAAGCATCGGAATCTAAAACTGGACTCACAGGAGTGGTTCAAATCATAGAAAGTGAGAGTGTCCGTCCTCTTGTACTTAAGTAGGCATTGTGCCTTTTGTATTAAATTTGGATGCAATTTCTGTGTCTCGTCGTCATTAAGAAGGTCCTAGGGATACAGTGAACAAGAAGTGAAGCATCGGAATCTGAATCTGGACTCACAGGAGAGGTTCAAATCATAGAAAGTTAGAGTGTCAGTCCTCTTTTACTTAGTCGGCATTGTGCCTTTTGTATTAAATTCGGATGCAAGTTCTGTGTTTGATCGTCAATAAGAAGGTCAAAGGGATACAGTAAACGTGAAGTGAAGCATCGGAATCAAAAGCTGGACTCACAGGAGAGGTTCAAATCATAGAAAGTTAGAGTGTCAGTCCTCTTGTACTTAACTCGGCATTGTGACTTTTGAATTTAAATCCGATGCAATTTCTGAGCTTCATCGACAATAAGAAGGTCCAAGGTACACAGTAAACCTGACTTGAAGCATCGGAATCTATAACTGGACTCACAGGAGAGGTTAAAATCATAGAAAGTTTGAGTGTCAGTCCTCTTGTACTTAAGTCGGCATTGTGACTTTTGAATTTAATTCCGATGCAATTTCTGTGTTTCATCGTCAATACGAAGGTCCAAGGTATACAGTAAACATGAAGTTAAGCATCGGAATCTAAAACTGAACTCACAGGAGAGGTTCAAATCATAGAAAGTTAAAGTGTCAGTCCTGTAGTACTTAAGTCGGCATTGTGATTTTTGTATTAAATTCGGATGCAATTTCTGTGTTTCTTCGTCAATAAGAAGGTCCAAGGGATACAGTAAACCTGAAGTGAAGCTTCGGAATTCCTAAACTGGTCTCACTGGAGAGGTTCATTTCATAGAAAGTTAGAGTGTCAGTCCTCTTGTACTTAAGTCGGCATTGTGACTTTTGTATAAAATTCGGATGCAATTTCTGTGTTTCGTCGTCAATAATAAGGTGCAACGTATATAGTAAACCTGAAGTGAAGCATCGGAATCTAAAACTGGACTCACAGTAGAGGTTCGAATCATAGAGAGTGAGAGTGTCAGTCCTCAAGTACTTAAGTCGGCATTGTGCCTTTTGTATGAAATTCGGATGCAATTTCTGTGTTTCGTCGTCATTAAGAAGGTCCAAGGGATACAGTGAAACTGAAGTGAAGCAACGGAATCTGAAACTGGACTCACAGGAGAGGTTCAAATCATAGAAAGTTAGAGTGTCAGTCCTCTTTTACTTAGTCGGCATTGTGCCTTTTGTATTAAATTCGGATGGAATTTCTGTGTTTCATCGTCAATAAGAAGGTCAAAGGGATACAGTAAACGTGAAGTGAAGCATCGGATTCTAAAGCTGGACTCACAGGAGAGGTTCAAATCATAGAAAGTTAGAGTGTCAGTCCTCTTGTACCTAAGTCGGCATTGTGCCTTTTGTATTAAATTCGGATGCAATTTCTGTGTTTCATCGTCTATAAGAGGGTCAAAGGGATACAGTAAACCTGAAGTGAAGCATCGGAATCTATAGCTGGACTCATTGGAGAGGTTCATATCATAGAAAGTTAGAGTGTCAGTCCTCTTGTACTTAACTCGGCATTGTGACTTTTGAATTTAAATCCGATGCAATTTCTGAGCTTCATCGACAATAAGAAGGTCCAAGGTACACAGTAAACCTGACTTGAAGCATCGGAATCTATAACTGGACTCACAGGAGAGGTTAAAATCATAGAAAGTTTGAGTGTCAGTCCTCTTGTACTTAAGTGGGCATTCTGCCTTTTCAATTTAATTCCCATGCAATTTCTGTGTTTCATCGTCAATACGAAGGTCTAAGATATACAGTAAACATGAAGTTAAGCATCTGAATCTGAAACTGGACTCACAGGAGAGGTTCAAATCATAGAAAGTTAGAGTGTCAGTCCTCTTTTACTTAGTCGGCATTGTGCTTTTGTATTAAATTCGGATGCAATTTCGGTGTTTCATCGTCAATAAGAAGGTCAAAGGGATATAGTAAACGTGAAATGAAGCTTTGGAATTCCTAAACTGGTCTCACAGGAGAGGTTCATA
This sequence comes from Schistocerca americana, assembly GCF_021461395.2. NCBI lineage: Eukaryota > Metazoa > Arthropoda > Insecta > Orthoptera > Acrididae > Schistocerca > Schistocerca americana. The sequence continues at coordinate 58,822,705 of NC_060122.1, forward strand.
TCATAGAAAGTTAGAGTGTCAGTCCTCTTGTACCTAAGTCGGCATTGTGCCTTTTGTATTAAATTCGGATGCAATTTCTGTGTTTCATCGTCTATAAGAGGGTCAAAGGGATACAGTAAACCTGAAGTGAAGCATCGGAATCTATAGCTGGACTCATTGGAGAGGTTCATATCATAGAAAGTTAGAGTGTCAGTCCTCTTGTACATAACTCGGCCTTGTGCCTTTTGAATTTAATTCAGATGCAATGTCTGTGCTTCATCGTCAATAAGAAGGTCTAGGTACATAGTGAACCTGACGTGAAGCATCGGAATCTAAAACTGGACCCACAGGAGAGGTTCAAATCATAGAAATTTAGAGTGTCAGTCCTCTTGTACTTAAGTTGGCATTGTACCTTTTGAATTTAATTCCGATGCAATTTCAGTGTTTCATCGTCAATACGAAGGTCCAAGGTATACAGTAAACCTGACGTTAAGCATCGGAATCTAAAACTGGACTCACAGGAGAGGTTCAAATCATAGAAAGTGAGAGTGTCAGACCTCTTGTACTTAAGTCGGCATTGTGCCTTTTGTATTAAATTCGGATGCAATTTCTGAGTTTCATCGCCAATAAGAAGTCCAAGGGATACAGTAAACCTGAAGTGAAGCATCTTAATCTAAAACTGGACTCACAGGAGAGGTTCAAATCATTGAAAGTTAGAGTGACAGTCCTCTAGTACTAAAGTCGGCATTGTGCTTTTAGTATTAAATTCGGATGCAATTTCTGTATTTCATCGTCAATAGGAAGGTCCAAGGGATACAGTAAACCTGAAGTGAAGCATCGGAATCTAAAACTGGACTTACAGGAGAGGTTCAAATCATAGAGAGTGAGAGTGTCAGTCCTCTTGTACTTAAGTCGGCATTGTGCCTTTTGTATTAAATTCGGATGCAATTTCTGTGTTTCATCGTCAATAAGAAGGTCCAAGGGATACAGTAAACCTGAAGTGAAGCATCAGAATCTAAAACTGGACTCACAGGAGAGGTTCAAATCACAGAAAGTGAGAGTGTCAGTCCTATTGTACTTAAGCCGGCATTGTGACTTTTGTATTAAATTCGGATGCAATTTCTGTGTTTCATCGTCAATAAGAAAGTCCAAGGGATACAGTAAACCTGAAGTGAAGCATCGGAATCTAAAACTGGACTCACAGGAGAGTTTCAAATCATAGAATGTTAGAGTGTCAGTCCTCTTGTAGCGAAGTCGGCATTGTGCCTTTTGAATTTAATTCCGATGCAATTTCTGTGTTTCATCGTCAATAAGAAGGTCCAAGGTATACAGTAAACCTGAAGTGAAGCATCAGAATCTAAAACTGGACTCACAGGAGAGGTTCAAATCATAGAAAGTGAGAGTGTCAGTCCTCTTGTACTTAAGCCGGCATTGTGACTTTTGTATTAAATTCGGATGCAATTTCTGTGTTTCATCGTCAATAAGAAAGTCCAAGGGATACAGTAAACCTGAAGTGAAGCATCGGAATCTAAAACTGGACTCACAGGAGAGTTTCAAATCATAGAATGTTAGAGTGTCAGTCCTCTTGTAGCGAAGTCGGCATTGTGCCTTTTGAATTTAATTCCGATGCAATTTCCGTGTTTCATCGTCAATGAGAAGGTCCAAGGGCTACAGTAAACCTGAAGTGAAGCATCGGAATCTAAAACTGGACTCACAGGAGTGGTCTAAATCATAGAAAGTGAGAGTGTCCGTCCTCTTGTACTTAGGTAGGCATTGTGCTTTTTGTATTAAATTTGGATGCAATATCTGTGTTTCGTCGTCATTAAGAAGGTACAAGGGATACAGTGAACCTGAAGTGAAGCATCGGAATCTGAAACTGGACTCACAGGAGTGGTTCAAATCATAGAAAGTTAGAGTGTCAGTCCTCTTTTACTTAGTCGGCATTGTGCCTTTTGTATTAAATTCGGATGCAATTTCTGTGTTTCATCTTCAATAAGAAGGTCCAAGGGATACAGTAAACGTGAAGTGAAGCATCGGAATCAAAAGCTGTACTCACAGGAGAGGTTCAAATCATAGAAAGTTAGAGTGTCAGTCCTCTTGTACTTAACTCGGCATTGTGCCTTTTGAATTTAATTCCGATGCAATTTCTGAGCTTCATCGTCAATAAGAAAGTCCAAGGTACACAGTAAACCTGAAGTGAAGCATCGGAATCTAAAACTGGACTCACAGGAGAGGTTAAAATCATAGAAAGTTTGAGTGTTAGTCCTCTTGTACTTCAGTCGGCATTGTGCCTTTTGAATTTAATTCCGATGCAATTTCTGTGTTTCATCGTCAATACGAAGGTCCAAGGTATACAGTAATCATGAAGTTAAGCATCGAAATCTAAAACTGGACTCACAGGAGAGGTTCAAATCATAGAAAGTTAAAGTGTCAGTCCTTTAGTACTTATGTCGGCATTGTGACTTTTGTATTAAATTCGGATGCAATTTCTGTGTTTCTTCGTCAATAAGAAGGTCCAAGGGATACAGTAAACCTGAAGTGAAAATTCGCAATTCCTAAACTGGTCTCACAGGAGAGGTTCAAATCATAGAAAGATAGAGTGTCAGTCCTATTGTACCTAAGTCGGCATTGTGCCTTTTGTATTAAATTCGGATGCAATTTCTGTGTTTCATCGCGAATAAGAAGGTCCAAGGGATACAGCAATCCTGAAGTGAAGCATCTTGATATAAAACTGGACTCACAGGAGAGGTTCAAATCATTGAAAGTTAGAGTGTCAGTCCTCTAGTACTTATGTCGGCATTGTGCTTTTAGTAATAAATTCGGATGCAATTTCTGTGTTTCATCGTCAATAAGAAGGTCCAAGGGATACAGTAAACCTGAAGTGAAGCATCGGAATCTAAAACTGGACTTACAGCAGAGGTTCAAATCATAGAAAGTGTGAGTGTCAGTCCTCTTGTACTTAAGCCGGCATTGTGCCTTTTGTATTTAATTCGGATGCAATTTCTGTCTTTCATCGTCAATAAGAAAGTCCAAGGGATACAGGAAACCTGAAGTGAAGCATCAGAATCTAAAACTGGAATCACAGGAGAGGTTAAAATCATAGGGAGTTAGATTGTCAGTCCTCTTGTACTTAAGTCGGCATTGTGCCTTTTGTATAAAATTCGAATGCAATTTCTGTGTTTCATCGTCAATAAGAAAGTCCAAGGTACACAGTAAACCTGCCGTGAAGCATCAGAATCTAAAACTGGACTCACAGGAGAGGTTCATATCATAGAAAGTTAGAGTGTCCGTCCTCTTGTACTTAAGCCGGCATTGTGCCTTTTGAATTTATTTCCGATGCAATTTCTGTGTGTCATCGTCAATACCAAGGTCCAAGGTATACAGTAAACCTGACGGTTAGCATCGGAATCTAAAACTGGACTCACAGGAGAGGTTCAAATCATAGAAAGTTAGAGTTTCAGTCCGTTTGTACTTAAGTCGGCATTGTGACTTTTGTATTAAATTCGGATGCAATTTCTGTGTTTCATCGTCAATATGAAGGTCCAAGGGATACAGTAAACCTGAAGTGTGGCTTGAGAATCTAAAACTGGTCTCACAGGAGAGGTTCAAATCGTAGAAAGTTAGAGTGTCAGTCCTCTTAAACTTAAGTTGGGATTGTGCCTTTTGTACTAAAATCGGATACAATTTCTTTGTTTCATCGTCAATAAGAAGGTCCAAAGGAAACAGCAAATTTGAAGTGAAGCATCGGAATCTAAAACTGGTCTCGCAGAAGAGGTTCAAATCATAGAAAGTTAGAGTGTCAGTCCTCTTGTACTTAAGTCAGCATTGTACCTTTTGAATTTAATTCCGATGCAATTTCTGTGTTTCATCGTCAATAAGAAAGTCCGAGGTATACAGTAAACCTGAAGTGAACCATCGGAATCTAAAACTGGGCTCACAGGAGAGGTTCAAATCATAGAAAGTGAGAGTGTCAGTCCTCTTGTACTTAAGTCGGCATTGTGCCTTTTGTATTAAATTCAGATGCAATTTCTGTGTTTCATCGTCTATAAGAAGGTCCAAGCGATACAGTAAACCTGAAGTGAAGCATCGTAATCTAAAACTGGACTCACAGGAGAGGTTCAAATCAGTGAAAGTTAGAGTGTCAGTCCAATCCTACTTAAGTCGGCATTGTGCCTCTTGTATTAAATTCGGATGCAATTTCTGTGTTTCATCGTCTATAAGAAGGTCAAAGGGATACAGTAAACCTGAAGTGAAGCATCGGAATCTATAGCTGGACTCACAGGAGAGGTTCATATCATAGAAAGTTAGAGTGTCAGTCCTCTTGTACACAACTCGGCCTTGTGCCTTTTGAATTCAATTCAGATGCAATGTCTGTGCTTCATCGTCAATAAGAAGGTCTAGGTACATAGTGAACCTGACGTGAAGCATCGGAATCTAAAACTGGACCCACAGGAGAGGTTCAAATCATAGAAAGTTAGAGTGTCAGTCCTCTTGTACTTAAGTTGGCATTGTACCTTTTGAATTTAATTCCGATGCAATTTCAGTGTTTCATCGTCAACACGAAGGTCCAAGGTATACAGTAAACCTGACGTTAAGCATCGGAATCTAAAACTGGACTCACAGGAGAGGCTCAAATCATAGAAAGTGAGAGTGTCAGTTCTCTTGTACTTAAGTCGGCATTGTGCCTTTTGTATTAAATTCGGATGCAATTTCTGTGTTTCATCGCCAATAAGAAGTCCAAGGGATACAGTAAACCTGAAGTGAAGCATCTTAATCTAAAACTGGACTCACGGGAGAGGTTCAAATCATTGAAAGTTAGAGTGACAGCCCTCTAGTACTAAAGTCGGCATTGTGCTTTTAGTATTAAATTCGGATGCAATTTCTGTGTTTCATCGTCTATAAGAAGGTCAAAGGGATACAGTAAACCTGAAGTGAAGCATCGGAATCTATAGCTGGACTCACAGGAGAGGTTCATATCATAGAAAGTTAGAGTGTCAGTCCTCTTGTACATAACTCGGCCTTGTGCCTTTTGAATTCAATTCAGATGCAATGTCTGTGCTTCATCGTCAATAAGAAGGTCTAGGTACATAGTGAACCTGTCGTGAAGCATCGGAATCTAAAACTGGACCCACAGGAGAGGTTCAAATCATAGAAAGTTAGAGTGTCAGTCCTCTTGTACTTAAGTTGGCATTGTACCTTTTGAATTTAATTCCGATGCAATTTCAGTGTTTCATCGTCAACACGAAGGTCCAAGGTATACAGTAAACCTGACGTTAAGCATCGGAATCTAAAACTGGACTCACAGGAGAGGCTCAAATCATAGAAAGTGAGAGTGTCAGTTCTCTTGTACTTAAGTCGGCATTGTGCCTTTTGTATTAAATTCGGATGCAATTTCTGTGTTTCATCGCAATAAGAAGTCCAAGGGATACAGTAAACCTGAAGTGAAGCATCTTAATCTAAAACTGGACTCACAGGAGAGGTTCAAATCATTGAAAGTTAGAGTGACAGCCCTCTAGTACTAAAGTCGGCATTGTGCTTTTAGTATTAAATTCGGATGCAATTTCTGTGTATCATCGTCAATAAGAAGGTCCAAGGGATACAGTAAACCTGAAGTGAAGCATCGGAATCTAAAACTGGACTTACTGGAGAGGTTCAAATCATAGAAAGTGAGAGTGTCAGTCCTCTTGTACTTAAGTCGGCATTGTGCCTTTTGTATTAAATTCGGATGCAATTTCTGTGTTTCATCGTCAATAAGAAGGTCCAAGGTATACAGTAAACCTGATGTGAAGCATCGGAATCTAAAACTAAACTCACAGGAGAGGTTCGAATCATAGAAAGTTAGAATGTCAGTCCTCTTGTACTTAAGTCGGCATTGTGACTTTTGTATAAAATTCGGATGCAATTTCCGTGTTTCATCGTCAATGAGAAGGTCCAAGGGCTACAGTAAACCTGAAGTGAAGCATCGGAATCTAAAACTGGACTCACAGGAGTGGTTTAAATCATAGAAAGTGAGAGTGTCCGTCCTCTTGTACTTAGGTAGGCATTGTGCCTTTTGTATTAAATTTGGATGCAATATCTGTGTTTCGTCGTCATTAAGAAGGTCCAAGGGATACAGTGAACCTGAAGTGAAGCATCGGAATCTGAAACTGGACTCACAGGAGAGGTTCAAATCATAGAAAGTTAGAGTGTCAGTCCTCTTTTACTTAGTCGGCATTGTGCCTTTTGTATTAAATTCGGATGCAATTTCTGTGTTTCATCGTCAATAAGAAGGTCCAAGGGATACAGTAAACGTGAAGTGAAGCATCGGAATCACAAGCTGAACTCACAGGAGAGGTTCAAATCATAGAAAGTTAGAGTGTCAGTCCTCTTGTACTTAAGCCGGCATTGTGCCTTTTGTATTAAATTCGGATGCAATTTCTGTCTTTCATCGTCAATAAGAAAGTCCAAGGGATACAGAAAACCTGAAGTGAAGCATCAGAATCTAAAACTGGAATCACAGGAGAGGTTAAAATCATAGAGAGTTAGAGTGTCAGTCCTCTTGTACTTAAGTCGGCATTGTGCCTTTTGTATAAAATTCGAATGCAATTTCTGTGTTTCATCGTCAATAAGAAGGTCCAAGGGATCCAGTAAAACAGAAGTGAAGCATCGAAATCTAAAACTGGACTCACAGGAGAGGTTCAAATCATTGGAAGTTAAAGTGTAAGTCCTCTTGTACTTAAGTCGGCTTTCTGCCGTTTGTATTAAGTTCGGATGCAATTTCTGTGTTTCGACGTCAATAAGAAAGTCCAAGGTACACAGTAAACCTGACGTGAAGCATCGGAATCTAAAACTGGACTCACAGGAGAGGTTCATATCATAGAAAGTTAGAGTTTCCGTCCTCTTGTACTTAAGTCGGCATTGTGCCTTTTGAATTTAATTCCGATGCAATTTCTGTGTGTCATCGTCAATACCAAGGTCCAAGGTATACAGTAAACCTGACGTTAAGCATCGGAATCTAAAACTGGACTCACAGGAGAGGTTCAAATCATAGAAAGTTAGAGTTTCAGTCCGTTTGTACTTAAGTCGGCATTGTGACTTTTGTATTAAATTCGGATGCAATTTCTGTGTTTCATCGTCAATATGAAGGTCCAAGGGATACAGTAAACCTGAAGTGTGGCTTCAGAATCTAAAACTGGTCTCACAGGAGAGGTTCAAATCGTAGAAAGTTAGTGTGTCAGTCCTCTTAAACTTAAGTTGGGATTGTGCCTTTTGTATTAAAATCGGATACAATTTCTTTGTTTCATCGTCAATAAGAAGGTCCAACGGAAACAGCAAAGTTGAAGTGAAGCATCGGAATCTAAAACTGGTCTCGCAGGAGAGGTTCAAATCATAGAAAGTTAGAGTGTCAGTCCTCTTGTACTTAAGTCAGCATTGTACCTTTTGAATTTAATTCCGATGCGATTTCTGTGTTTCTTCGTCAATAAGAAAGTCCGAGGTATACAGTAAACCTGAAGTGAACCATCGGAATCTAAAACTGGGCTCACAGGAGACGTTCAAATCATAGAAAGTGAGAGTGTCAGTCCTCTCGTACTTAAGTCGGCATTGTGCCTTTTGTATTAAATTCAGATGCAATTTCTGTGTTTCATCGTCTATAAGAAGGTCCAAGGGATACAGTAAACCTGAAGTGAAGCATCGTAATCTAAAACTGGACTCACAGGAGAGGTTCAAATCTTTGAAAGTTAGAGTGTCAGTCCAATCGTACTTAAGTCGGCATTGTGCCTTTTGTATTAATTTCGGATGCAATTTCTGTGTTTCATCGTCAATAGGAAGGTCCAAGGGATACAGTAAACCTGAAGTGAAGCATCGGAATCTAAAACTGGACTCACAGGAGCAGTTCAAATCATAGTAAGGGAGAGTGTCAGTCCTCTTGTACTTTAGTCGGCATTGTGCCTTTTGTATTAAATTTGGATGCAAATTCTGTGTTTCATCGTCAATAAGAAGGTGCAAGGTATACTGTAAACCTGAAGTGAAGCATCGGAATCTAAAACTGGACTCACAGGACAAGTTCAAATCATAGAAAGTGAGAGTGTCAGTCATCTTGTACTTAAGGCGGCACTGTGCCTTTTGTATTAAATTCGGATGCAATATCTGTGTTTCATCGTCAATAAGATGGTCCAAGGGATACAGAAAACCTGAAGTGAAGCATCGGCATCTAAAACTGGACTCACAGGAGAGGTTCAAATCATAGAAAGTTAGAGTGTCAGTCCTCTTGTACTTATGTCGGCATTGTGCCTTTTGAATTTAATTCCGATGCAATTTCTGTGTTTCATCGTCAATAAGAAGGTGGAAGGTATACAGTAAACCTGAAGTGAAGCATTGGAATCTAAAACTGGATCACAGGAGAGGTTCTCATCATAGGAAGTTAGAGAGTGTCAGTCCTCTTGTACTTAGGTCGGCATTGTGCCTTTTGAATTTAATTCCGATGCTATTTCTGTGTTTCATCATCGATAAGAAGGTGCAAGGTATACAGTAAACCTGAAGTGAAGCATCGGAATCTAAAACTGGACTCACAGGAGAGGTTCAAATCATAGAAAGTTAGAGTGTCAGTCCTCTTGTAATTAAGTCGGCATTGTGCGTTTTGAATTTAATTCCGATGCAATTTCTGTGTTTCATCGTCAATAAGAAGGTGCAAGGTATACAGTAAACCTGAAGTGAAGCATCGGAATCTAAAACTGGACTCACAGGAGAGGTTCAAATCATTGAAAGTGAGAGTGTCAGTCCTCTTGTACTTAAGTCGGCATTGTGCCTTTTGTATTAAATTTGGATGCAACATCTGAGTTTCATCGTCAATAAGAAGGCGCAAGGTATACAGTAAACCTGAAGTGAAGCTACGAAATCTAAAACTGGACTCACATGAGCGGTTCAAATCATAGAAAGGGAGAGTGTCAGTCCTCTTGTACTTAAGTCGGCATTGTGCATTTTGTATTAAATTCGGATGCAATTTCTGTCTTTCATCGTAAATAACAAGGTCCAAGGTATACAGTAAACCTGAAGTGAAGCATCGGAATCTAAAACTGGACTCACAGGAGCGGTTCAAATCATAGAAAGGGAGAGTGTCAGTCCTCTTGTACTTAAGTAGGCATTGTGCCATTTGTATTTAATTCTGAAGCAATTTCTGTGTTTCATCGTCAATAAGATCGTGCAAGGTATACTGTAAACCTGAAGTGAAGCATCGGAATCCAAAACAGGACTCACAGGACTGGTTCAAATCATTGAAAGTTAAAGTGTCAGTCCTCTTGTTTTTAAGTCGGCATTGTGCCTGTTGTATTAAATTCGGATGCAACTTCTGTGTTTCATCCTCAATAAGAAAGTCCAAGGGATGCAGTAAACCTGAAGTGAAGCATCGGAATCAGAAACTGGACTCACAGGAAGGGTTCAAATCATAGAAAGTTAGAGATTCAGTCCTCAAGTACATAAGTCGGCATTGTGCCTTTTCTATTAAATTCGGATGCAGTTTCTGTGTTTCATCGTCAGTAAGAAGATTCCAAGGGATACAGTAAACCTGAACTGAAGCATCGGAATCTAAAACTGGTCTCACAGGAGAGGTTCATATCATAGAAAGTTAGAGTGTCAGTCCTCTTGTACTTAAGTCAGCATTGTGTCTTTTGTATTAAATTCGGATGCAATTTCTGTGTTTCATCGTAAATATGAAGGTGCATGGTATACTGTAAACCTGAAGTGAAGAATCGGAATCTACAACTGGACTCACAGGAGAGGTTCAAATCATAGAAAAATAGGGTGTCAGTCCTCTTGTACTTAAGTCAGCATTATGCCTTTTGAATTTAATTCCGATGCAATTTCTGTGTTTCATCGTCAATAAGAAGGTGGAAGGAATACAGTAAACCTGCAGTGAAGCATTGGAATCAAAAACTGGACTTACAGGAGAGGTTCACATCATAGAAAGTTAGAGTGTCAGTCCTCTTGTACTTAAGTCGGCATTGTGCCTTCTGAATTTAATTCCGATGCAATTTCTGTGTTTCGTCGTCAATAAGATGGTGCAAGGTATACAGTAAACCTGAAGTGAAGCATTGGAATCTAAAATTGGACTCACAGGAGCGGTTCACATCATAGAGAGTTAGAGTGTCAGTCCTCTTGTACTTAAGTCGGCATTATGCCTATTGAATTTAATTCCGATGAAATTTCTGTGTTTCATCGTCAATAAGATGGTGCAACGTATACAGTGAACCTGAAGTGAAGCATTGGAATCCAAAACTGGACTCACAGGAGAGGTTCAAATCATAGAAAGTTAGCGCGTCAGTCATCTTGTAAATAAGTCGGTATTGTGCCTAGTGAATTTAATTCCGATGCAATCTCTGTGTTTCATCGTCAATAACAAGGTGCAAGGTATACAGTAAACCTAAAGTGAAGCATCGGAATCTAAAACTGGACTCACAGGAGAGGTTCAGATCATGGAAAGCGAGAGTGTCAGTCTTCTTGTACTTAAGTCGGCATTGTGCCTTTTGTATTAACTTTGGATGCAGTTTCTGTGTTTCATCGTCAATAAGAAGGTCCAAGGGACACAGTAAACCTGAAGTGAAGCTTTGGAATCTAAAACTGGTCTCACGGGAGAAGTTCAAATCATAGAAATTTAGAGTGTCAGTCCTCTAGTACTTAAGCCGGCATTGTGCCGTTTCTATTAAATTCGGATACAATTTCTGTGTTTCATCATCAATAAGAAGGTCCAAGGGATACAGTAAACCTGATGTGAAGCATCGGAATCTAAAACTGGACTCGCAGGAGAGATTCAAATCATAGAAAGTTAGAGTGTCAGTCCTCTTGTACTTAAGTCGGCATTGTGCCTTCTGAATTTAATTCCGATGCCATTTCTGTGTTTCATCGTCAATAAGAAGATCCGAGGTATACAGTAAACCTGAAGTGAAGCATCGGAATTTAAAACTGGCCTCACAGGATAGGTTCTAATCATAGAAAGTCAGAGTGTCAGTCACCTTGTAATTAAGTCGGCATTGTGCCTTTTGAATTTCATTCCGATGCAATTTCTGTGTTTCATCGTCAATATGAAGGTGCAAGGTGTACAGTAAACCTGACGTGAAGCATCGGAATCTAAAACTGGACTCACAGGAGCGGTTCGAATCATAGAAAGTGAGAGTGTCAGTCCTCTTTTACTTAAGTCGGTAATGTGCCTTTTGTAAAAAGTTCGGATGCAATTTCTGTGTTTATTCGTCAATAAGAAGGTCCAAGGGATACAGTAAACCTGAAGTGTAGCATCGGAATGTAAAACTGGACTAACAGGAGTGGTTCAAGTCATAGAGAGGGAGAGTATTAGTCCTCTTTACTTAAGTCGGCAATGTGCCTTTTGTATTAAATTCGGATGCAATTTCTGTGTTTCATCGTCAATAAGAAGGTCCAAGGGATACTGTAAACCTGAAGTGAACCATCGGAATCTAAATCTGGATTCACAGGAGCGATTCAAATCATAGAAAGTAAGAGTGTCAGTCCCCTTCTACTTAAGTCGGCATTGTGCCTTTTGTATTAAATTCGGATGCAATTTCTGTGTTTCATCGTCAATAAGAAAGTCCAAGGGTAACAGTAAACCTGAAGTGAAACATCGGAATCTAAAACTGGACTCACATGAGAGGTTCTAATCATAGAAAGTTAGAGAGTGTCAGTCCTCTTGTACTTAAGTCGGCATTGTGCCTCTTGAACTTAATTCCGATGCAATTTCTGTGTTTCATCGTCAATAAGAAGGTGCAAGGTATACAGTACACCTGAAGTGAAGCATCGGAATCTAAAACTGGACTCACAGGAGAGATTCAAATCATAGAGAGTTAGAGCGTCAGTGATCTTGTACTTAAGTCGGCATTGTGCCTTTTGAATTTAATTCCGATGCAATTTTTGTTTTTCATTGTCAATAAGAAGATCCGAGGTATACAGTAAACCTGAAGTGAACACTCGGAATCTAAAACTGGACTCACAGGAGAGGTTCAAATCATAGAAAGTGAGAGTGTCAGTCCTCTTGTACGTAAGTCGGCATTGTGCCATTTGTATTCAATTCGGATGCAATTTCTGTCTTTCATCATCAATAAGAAGGTCCAAGGGATGCTGCAGTAGACCTGACGTGAAGCATCGGAATCTGAAACTGGACTCACAGGAGCGGTTCAAATCACGGAAAGGGAGAGTGTCAGTCCTCTTGTACTTAAGTCGGCAATGTGCCTTTTGTAATAAATTCGGATGCATTTTCTGCGTTTTATCGTCAATTAGAAGGTCCAATGGATACAGTAAACCTGTAGTGAAGCATCGGAATCTAAAACTGGACTCACAGGAGAAGTTCAAATCATTGAAATTTAGAGTGTCAGTTCTCTTGTACTTAAGCCGGCATTGTGCCTTTTGTAATAAATTCGTATGCAATTTCTGTTTTTCATCGTCAATAAGAAGGTCCAAGGGATACAGTAAACCAAAAGTGAAGCATCGGAATCTATAACTGGACTGACAGGAGAGGTTCAAATCATATTAAGTTAGAGTTTCAGTCCTCTTGGACTTAAGCCGGCATGATGACTTTTGAATTTCATTCCGATGCCATTTCTGTGTTTCATCGTCAATAAGAAGGTGCAAGGTAAACAGTAAACCTGAAGTGAAGCATTGGAATCTAAAACTGGACTCACACTAGAGGTTCAAATCATAGAAAGATAGAGTGTCAGTCCTCTTGTACTTAAGTCGGCATTATGCCTTTTGTATTAAATTCGCATGCAATTTCTGTGTTTCATCGCCAATAAGAAGATCCAAGGGAAACAGTAAACCTGAAGTGAAGCATCGGAATCTAAAACTTGACTCACAGGAGAGGTTCTAATCATAGAAAATTAGAGAGTGTCAGTCCTCTTGTACTTTAGTCGGCATTGTGCCTTTTGAATTTAATTCCGATGCAATTTCTGTGTTTCATCGTCAATAAGAAGGTGCAAGGTATCCAGTAAACCTGAAGTGAAGCTTCGCAATCTAAAACTGGTCTCACAGGAGAGGTTCAAATCATAGAAAGTTAGTGTGTCAGTCCTCTTGAACTTAAGTCGGCATTGTGCCTTTTGTATTAAATTCGGATACAATTTCTGTGTTTCATCGTCAATTAGAAGGTCCAAGCGATACAGTAAACCTGAAGTGAAGCATCGGAATCTAAAACGGGACTCACAGGAGAGGTTCAAATCATAGAAAGTGAGAGTGTCAGTCCTCTTGTACTTAAGTCGGCATTGTGCCTTTTGTATTAAATTTGGATGCAATTTCTGTGTGTCATCGTCAATATGAAGGTGCAAGGTATTCAGTAAACCTGAAGTGAAGCATCGGGATCTAAAACTGGTGTCACAGGAGCGGTTCAAATCATAGAAAGTGAGAGTGTCAGTCCTCTTTTACAAAGTCAGCATTGTGCCTTTTGTATTAAATTCGGATGCTATTTCTGTCCTTCATCATCAATAAGAAGGTCCAAGGGATACAGTAAACCTGAAGTGAAGCATCGGAATCTTAAAACTGGACTCACAGGAGCGGTTCAAATCATGGAGAGGGAGAGTGTCAGTCCTCTTGTACTTACGTCGGCAATGTGCCTTTTGTATTAAATTCGGATGCAATTTCTGTGTTTCATCGTCAATTAGAAGGTCCAAGGGATACAGTAAACCTGAAGTGAAGCACCGGAATGTAATACTGGACTTGCAGGAGAGGTTAAAATCATAGAAAGTTAGAGTGTCAGTCCTCTTGTACTTCAGTCGGCATTGTGCCTCTTGAATTTAATTCCGATGCAATTTCTGTGTTTCATCGTCAAAAAGAAGATCCGAGGTACACAGTAAACCTGAAGTGAACCTTCGGAATCTAAAACTGGACTCTCAGGAGAGGTTCAAATCATGGAGAGGGAGAGTGTCAGTCCTCTTGTACTTAAGTCGGCATTGTGCCTTTTGTATTAAATTCGGATGCAATTTCTGTGTTTCATCGTCAATAAGAAAGTCCAAGGGATACAGTAAACCTGAAGTGAAGCATCGGAATCTAAAACTGGACTCACAGGAGAGGTTCTAATCATAGAAAGATAGAGTGTGTCAGTCCTCTTGTACTTAAGTCAGCATTGTGCCTTTTGGATTTAATTCCGATGCAATTGCTATGTTTCATCGCCAATAAGAAGGTGCAAGGTATACAGTAACCCTGAAGTGAAGCATCGGAATCTAAAACTGGACTCACAGGAGAGGTTCAAATCATAGAGAGTTAGAGTGTCAGTCCTCTTGTAATTAAGTCGGCATTGTGCCTTTTGAATTTAATTCCGATGCAATTTCTGTGTTTCATCGACAATAAGAAGGTGCAAGGTATACAGTAACCCTGAAGTGAAGCATCAGAATCTAAAACTGGACTCACAGGAGAGGTTCAAATCATAGAAAGTGAGAGTGTCAGTCCTCTTTTACTTAAGTCGGCATTGTGCCTTTTGTTTTAAATTTGGATGCAATTTCTGTGTTTCATCGTCAATAAGATTGTGCATGGTATACAGTAAACCTGTAGTGAACCATCGGAATCTAAAACTGGTCTCACAGGAAAGGCTCAAAGCATAGACGGTAAGAAGACAGACTTCTAGTACTTAAGTCGGCATTGTGCCTTGTGTATTTAATTCTGATGCAATTTCTGCGTTTCATCGTCAATGTGAAGGTCCAAGGGATACAGTAAACCTGAATAGAAGCATCGGAATCTAAAACTGGTCTCACAGGAAAGGCTCAAAGCTTAGACACCAAGAAAAGTCAGTCTTCTAGCACTAATTCGGCATTGTGCCTTTTGAATTTAATTCCGATGCAATTACTGTGTTTCATCGTAAATGAGAAGGTCCAAGGGGTACAGTAAACCAGCAGTTGTGCATCGAAATATAAAACTGGTGACAAAGGAGCGGCTTTAAACATAGACACTGAGAAATGTCAGTCTTCTTGTACTTAAGTCGGCATTGTGCATTTTTTATTTAATTCCGATGAAATTTTTGTGTTTCATCGTCAAAGTGAAGGTCCAAGGGATACAGTAAACCTGAAGTTAAGCATCGGAATGTAAAACTTTACTCATAGGCAAGGCTCAAAACATAGACACTAATAAAAGTCAGTCTTCTTGTACATAAGCCGGCATTGTGCTCATTGCATTTAATTCCGATGCAATTACTGTGTTTCATCGTCAAAGTGAAGGTACAATGGATACAGTAAACCTGCAATCGTGCACCGGAATCTAAAACTGGTAACACAGGAGAGGCTCAAACATAGACACTAAGCAAAGTCAATCATCTTACACTTAATGCGGCCTTGTGCCTTTTGCATTTCATTGCGATGAAATTTTTGTGCTCCATTGTCAAAATGAATGTCAAAGGGATTCAGTAAACCTGAAGCGTGGAATCGAGATCTAAAACTGGCCTCTCAGGAAAGGCCAAAACATAGACAGTTAGAAGACTCACTCTTCTTGTACTTAATCCGCATAGTGGATTTTGCTTTTAATTCCGATGCAATTACTGTGTTTCATTGTCAATGTGAAGGTCCAAGGGATACAGTAAACCTGAAGTGAAGCATTGGAATCTAAAGCTGGTGTCACAGAAAAGGCTCAAAACATAGACCATACGGACACTCAGTCTTCTTGCACTTAAGTCGGCATTGTGCCTTATGTATTTAATTCCGATGCAATTTCTATGTTTCATCGTCAAAGTGAACGTCCAAGGGATACAGTAAACCTGAAGTGAAGCATCGGAATCTAAAACTGGTTTCACAGGGAAGGCTCAATCATAGACAACAAGAAAACTCAGTCTTCATCTACTTAAGTCAGCATTGTGCCCTTTGTATTTAATTCCATTGCAATTTCTGTGTTTCATCGTCAATGAAAATGTCCAAGTGATGCAGTAAACCAGCAGTTCTGCATCGGAATCTAATACTGGTGTCAGATGAAAGGCTCAAACACAGACACAAAGAAAAGTCAGACTACTTGTACATAAGGCGGCATTGTGATTTTTGTATTTAATTCCGATGCAATTTTTGTGTTTCATCGTCAAAGTGAAGGTCCAAGGGATACAGTAAACCTGACGTGAAGCATCGGAATCTAAAACTGGTTTCACAGGGAAGGCTCAAACATAGACAACAAGAAATCTCAGTCTTCATCTACTTAAGTCAGCATTGTGCCCTTTGTATTTAATTCCATTGCAATTTCTGTGTTTCATCATCAATGTAAATGTCCAAGTGATGCAGTAAACCAGCAGTTCTGCATCGGAATCTAATACTGATGTCAGATGAAAGGCTCAAACACAGACACAAAGAAAAGTCAGACTTCTTGTACTTAAGTCGGCATTGTGCCTTATGAATTTAATTCTGATGCAATTTCTGTGTTTCATCGCCAATGTGAAGGTTTAAGGGTTGCAGTAAACCTGAAGTGAAGCATCGGAATCTAAAGCTGGTGACACACATAAAGCTCAAAACATAGACAGTATGAAGACTCAGTCTTTTTGCACTTATGTCGGCTTGGTGATTCTTGTATTTAATTCCGATGCAATTTCAGTGTTTCATCGTCAACGTGATGGTCTAAGGAATACAGTAAACCCGACGTGAAGCATCGGAATCTAAAACTGGTCTCAAAGGGAAGGCTCAAATCATAGGCAGTAAGAAGACTCAGTCTTCTTGTACTTAAGTCGGCATTGTGAATTTTGCATTTAAATCCGATGCAATTACTGTGTTTCATCGTCAATGTGAAGGTCCAAGGAGTACAGTAAATTTGCAGTTGTGCATCGGAATCTAATACTGGTGATACAGGAAAGGCGCAAAACATAGACACTAAACAAGTCAGTCTTCTTGCACTTAGGTCGGCATTGTGCCTTTTGTATTTAATTCCGATGCAATTTTTGTGTTTGATCGTCAAAGTGAAGGTCCAAGGGATACAGTAAACCTGAAGTGAAGCATCGGATTCAAAAACTGGTGATACAGGAAAGAGTCAAAACATAGACAGTAAGAAGACTCAGTCTTCTTGTACTTAAGTCGACATTGTGCCTTTTAAACTTAATTCCGGTGCATTTTTTGTGTTTCATCGACAAGGTGAAGGTCCAAGGAATACAGTAAACCTGAAGTGAAGCATCGGAATCTGAAACCGGTCTCACAGGAAAGGCTCAGAATATAGACTATAAGAAGAATCCGTCTTCTAGTACTTAAGCCGGCATTGTGCCTTTTGTATTGAACTCTGATGCAATTTCTGTGTTTCATCGTCACTGTGAAGGTCCAAGGGATACAGTAATCCTGAAGTGAAGCATCGGAATCTAAAACTGGTCTCACAGGAAAGGCTCGAAACATAGACACTAAGAAAAGTCAGCTTTCTTGTACTTAAGGTGGCATTGTGCCTTTTGTATTTAATTCTCAAGCAACTTCTGTGGTTCATCGTCAGTGTGAAGGTGCAAGGGATATGGAAACCTGAAGTGAAGCATCGGAATCTAAAACTGGTCCCACAGCAGAGGCTCAAAACAAAGACGGTAAGAAGACTCAGTCTTCTAGTACTTAAGTCGGCATTGTGCATTTTGTATTTAGTTCCGATGCAATTTCTGTGTTTCATCGTCAATGTGAAGGTCGAAGGGATACAGTAAACCTGAAGTGAAGCATTGGAAACTACAACTTGTCTCACAGGTAAGGCTCAAAATATAGACACTAAGAAAAGTCTGTCTTCTTGTACTTAAGTCGGAATTGCGCCTTTTATGTTTCTTTCCGATTCAATTTTTGTGTTTCATTGTCAAAGTGAAGGTCCAAGGGATACAGTAAACCTGAAGTGAAGCATCGGAATCTAAAACTGGTCTCACAGGAAAGGCTCAAAACATAGACGGTATGAAGACCCGGTCTTCTTTTACTTAAGTCGGCATTGTGCCTTTTGTATTTAAGTCCGATGCAATTTCTGTGTTTCATCGTCAAAGTGAAGGTCCAGGGGATACAGTAAACGTGCAGTTCTGTATCGGCTTCTAAATCTGGTGACACATGAAAGACCCGAAATATAGACACTAACAAATGTCAGTCTTCTTGTACTTAAGTCGGCATTTTGCATTTTGTATTTAATTCCGATGCAATTTCTGTGTTTCATCGTCAATAAGAAGGTAGAAGGGATACAGTAAACCTGAAGTGAAGCATCGGAATCTAAAACTGGACTCACAGGAGAGGTTCAAATCATAGAAAGTGAGAGTGTCAGTCCTCTTGTACTTAAGTCGGCATTGTGCTTCTGTATTAAATTCGGATGCAATTCCTGTGTTTCATCGCCAATATGAAGGTCCAAGGAATACAGTAAAGCTGAAGTGAAGCATCGGAATCTAAAACTGGACTCACAGGAGAAGTTCAAATCATAGAAAGTGAGAGTGTCAGTCCCCTTGTACTTAAGTCGTCATTGTGCCTTTTATATTAAACTTGGATGCAATTTCGGTGTTTCATCGTCTATAAGAAGGTCCAAGGGATACAGTAAACCTGAAGTGAAGCATCGGAATCTAAAACTGGACTCACAGGAGAGATTCAAATCATAGAGAGTTACAGTGTCAGTCCTCTTGTACTTAAGTCGGCATTGTGTCTTTTGTATTCAATTCCGATGAAATTTCAGTGTTTATCGTCAAAGTGATGGTTCAAGGGATACAGTAAACCTGCAGTTGTGCATCGGAATCTGAAACTAGTATCACAGGAAAAGCTCGAAACATAGACACTAAGAAAAGTAAGTCATCATGTACTTAAATCGGTATTGTGAACTTTGTGTTTATTGCGACGCAATTTCTGTGTTTCAAAGTCAATGTGATGGTTCAAGGGATACGGTACACCTAAAGTGAAGCATCGGAAGCTATAACTGGTCTCACAGAAAAGACTCAAAACATAGACGGTAAGAGAACTCAGTCTTCTTGTACTTAGGTCGGCATTGTGCATTTTGTATATAATTCCGATGCAATTTGTGTGGTTCATCGTCAAAGTGAAGGTCCAAGGGATACAGCAAATCTGAAGTGAACATCGGAATCGAAAACTGGTCTCATAGTAGAGACTCCAAACATACACACTAAGATAAGTCAGTCTTCTTGTACTTAAGTCTGCAATATGCCTTTTGTATTTAATTCCGATGCAATCACTGTGTTTCATCGTCAAAGTGAAGGTCCAAGGGATACAGTAAACCTGCAGTCGTGCATCGGAATCTAAAACTGGTGACACAGGAAAGGCTCAAACATAGGGAGCAAGAAAACTCAGTCTTCTTCTACTTAAGTCGGCATTGTGACTTTTGTATTCAATTCTGATGCAATTTCTGTGTTTCAACGTCAATGTGGCGGTCCAAGGGATACAGTAAACCATAAGTTGTGCATCGGAGTCTAAAACTGGTGACACAGGAACGGCTCGAAACATAGAAACTAAGAAAAGTCCGACTTAAGTCGGCATCGTGCATTTTGTATTTAATTCCGATACAATTTCGGTGTATCATCGTCAAAGTGGAGGTCTAAGGGATCCAGTAAACCTGCAGTTGTGCATCGGAATGTAAAACTGGTGACACAGGAAAGGCTCAAAAAATAGACAGAAAGAAGACTCAGTCTTTTTGTTCTTCAGTCGGCATTGTGCGTTTTGTATTTAATTCCGACGCAATTTCTGTGTTTCATCGCCAGTGTGAAGGTCTAAGGTATACCGTAAACATAACGTGAAGCATCGGAATCTAAAACTGGTCTCACAGGTAATTCTCAAAACATAGACAGCAAGAAAAATCAGTCTTCTTATACTTAAGTCGGAATTGTGCCCTTCGTATATAATTCGAGTGCAATTTTTGTGTTTCATCGTCAATGTGAAGTACCAAGGGACAAAGTAAATCTGCAAATGTGCATCGGAATCTAAAACTGGTGAGACAGGAAAGGCTCAAAACATAGACACTAACAAGAGTCAGTCTTCTTGTACTTCAGTCGGCATTGTGCCTTTTGTATTTAATTCCTATGCAATTTCTGTGTTTCGTAGTCAATGTGGAGGTCGAAGCGAGACAGTAAACCTGCAGTTCAGTATCGGATTCTAAAACTGGTGACACAGGAGAGGCCCGCAACAAAGACACTAAGATATGTCAGTCATCTTGTACTTAAGTCGGCTTTGTGCCTTTTGTATTTAATTCCGATGCAATTTCTGTGTCTCATCGCCAATGTGAAGGTCCAAGGGCTACTGTAAACCTGAAGTGAAGCATCGGAATGTCAAACTGGTCTCACAGGAGGGGCTCAAAGCATAGACGGTAAGAATACTCAGTCCTCTTGCACTCAAGTCGGCATTGTGCCTTTTGTATTTATTTTCGATGCATTTTCAGTGTTTCATCTTCAATGTGAAGGTCCAAGGGATACAGGAAATCTTACGTGAAGCATCGGGATCTAAAACTGGTCTCACAGGGAAGGCTCAAATCAAAGACAGCAAGAAAAATAATCTTCTTCTACTGAAGTCGGCATTGTGCCTTTGGTATTCAATTCCGATGAAATTTCTGTGTTTCATCGTCAATGTGAAGGTCAAAGGAATACACTAAACCTGCAGTTCTGCATCGGAATCTAAAGCTGGTGACACATGATCGGCTCGAGACATAGACACTAAGAACAGTCAGTCTAAAGTCGGCATCGTGCCCTTTGTATTTAATTCCGATACAATTTCTGTGTTTCATCGTCAATGTGAAGGTCCAAGGGATGGAGTAAATTTGCAGTTGTGCATCGGAATCTAAAACTGGTGATACAGGAAAGGCTCAATACATAGACACTAAGAAAAGTCAGTATTCTTGTACTTAAGTCGGCATTGTGCCTTTTGTATTTAACTTCTATGCAATTTTGGTGCTTCATCGTCAATGTGAAGGTCCAAGGAATACAGTAAAGCTGAAGTGAAGCATCGGAATCTAAAACTGGTCTCACAGGAAAGGCTCAAAACATAGACAGTAAGAAGACCCAGTCTTCTTGGACTTAAGTCGGCATTGTGGTGGTGGTGGTTAGTGTTTAACGGCCCGTCGACAACGAGGTCATTAGAGACGGAGCTCATGCTCGGGTTAGGGAAGGATTGGGAAAGAAATCGGCCGTGCCCTTTCAAAGGAACCATCCCGGCATTTGCCTGAAGCGATTTAGGGAAATCACGGAAAACCCAAATCAGGATGGCTGGAGACGGAATTGAACCGTCGTCCTCCCGAATGCGAGTCCAGTGTGCTAACCACTTCGCCACCTCGCTCCGTCGGCATTGTGCCTTTTGTATTTAATTCCTATGCAATTTGTGTGTTTCATCGTCAGTCTGAAGCTCCATGGGATACAGTAAACCTGCAGTTGTGCATCGGAATCTATAACTGGTGACACAGGAAAGGCTCGAAACATAGACACTAAGAAAAGTCAGTCTTCTCGTACTTAAGTCAGCATTGTGAATTTTGTATATAATTCCGATGCACTTTCAGTGCTTCTTCGTTAAAGTGAAAGTTCAAGGGATACAGCAAACCTGAAGTGACGCATCGAAATCTAAAATTGGTCTCACAGGAATGGCTCAAAACGTAGACAGTAAGAAGACTCAGTCTTCTAGTACTTCAGTCGGCATTGTGCCCTAAGTATTTAATTCCGAAGCAATTTCTGTGTTTCATCGTCACTCTGAAGGTCCAAGGGATACAGTAAACCTGATGTGAAGCATCGGAATCTAAAACTGGTCTCACAGGAAAGGCTGAAATCATAGTCAGTAAGAGGACACAGTCTTCTTGTACTTAAGTCGGCATTGTGCCTTTTGTATTTAATTATCTTCGTTATTAGATACCTAGTTTTTGCTTTCACGTGTACTGGGTCGGACCCGCATCTCACGTACACAACCAGGGAAGATGGACTTACATAGTTGTTAATCAGGTCTACCTATTCAGGAACTGGCCTTCACAGGGTAACCCCGTAAAACCTGGAGGCTTAGACCCCAACTAGGTATCACAGATGATAGGAAAGAGAGAAAAATTTAGAAATTTGAGAGTTATCTAGAATTCATAGGAAAGATAAAATCTGCCTCATAGCCAAAAAAAAAAAAAAAAACTTTAAACATGCAAATTTTTTTTACAATCTTCTGAAATATTTTCTTCATCGATGTTTTGCTGAACTGCGGTGAAACTGATAGAACAGGAACATGGGACACGGCACGGAGGACAGGCGTCGCATTGGCGTACCGGACAGGAGACGTAAGGGATTTGAGAGACCAGAAGGAACCTCAGGAACAGGCACTCAGGATTGTGGCATGAAACAATCGAAATCCGTCTATGGAATGGTTAACTATTAAAGATTCCAGGAAGAGAATGGTTGGTCGAAATTTTCCAGATTCATTTTGAACTCAAATATGGACCTGATCCATCCAATCTTCCATCTGAGGAATGGGAAAATCCATTCGCCTTATACTTTCCACACCTAGGTGTCTTAACCGATACTGTGGTTGCACAATATCACAACTCCAGTTCGGAAAACAATTTTTGAAAACATGGATGATTTCATCCATCTTCTTGAGTAAGCCAAAAGGTTCTAATCCTGGTTTTAATTATTTATTTATTTAATTTTTTTTCGTTGGCTTTTCCAGGTGGAAGTAAATCTGAATCTTTCCTAATTTGGTTTCGTGTACGAATGTGGATAGCATGTCAGAATATTAAAATCTTTATTATTTGAGACAATTTCCAAAAAAAATTATATCTTAGTCATACATGTTTAAATTGAAATTTTGCTGAAAGAGAACGTTTAATTAAGTCTTGCTGCATGATCTCTCCAGCTGAAATTAATCTTTGTTATTGACGATAAAATTTTTCTCTTTTATACTCCAAATGCCGCATTTTCTCATGAACATATATGAATGCAATATAACAATAAACAAATCCAACTGGAAAATGACACATTATTACAAATTCAGTGAAGAACTTTCTTATTAACTCTAACTTTATAGACACACACCAAGCTGGTTACTTAAATTCTCTTGAATAGAATATTTAGCTCGCGCCAAAAAAAAAAAAAAAAAAAAAAAAAAAACAGCGAGTCTTTATATCTGTGGACAGTAGCAATCCATTCTAATTTCCTAACGCGGTTCATTTGTTCTCCTGTGAACTGTCAGTTTACAAACACTAACTTCACACGCAAGCACCGTATTCGATCATATAGTTTCAGTAAACTTATTCTCACTGGAGATTAACACTCCCTGAATGTATATTATTTCACATGTACAAGCTTCTTTGGTGATCATCGTGTAGACAGATAATCCGTAAGTCTTCACAGCAGCAGTAGCTACAGTTCCACTTACTTTTCTAAATATTCCTATACTATCACAGAAGCAATCGCTTACTGTTCATTAAACTATCACAGATGCTTGGCATGCTGTCAATTAACCTATCACAGTAGCTGAGGCATACTGTTTTTCGCACTATACTTATTTATTTTTTTTAACACCCTAATACTCTGTTCCTACCTACGTACTCTGCCGAAGTGGTCAGCAGTGCTGTATGTGTTTCGTCAGTGGCACCACCTGTACTATTAGCAGCGTAGCATCTCGGTGGTCAGATGTCAGTGTTGTAAAAAAACAAATTTAATATATTTTGTGTGGGATCTAAATTTTAAAAAACCTCTCTCACACCGGCCTGATTTAGCTTCACTGATCAGGATAGTAAAAACATGCGTATATTAAGGGAATTTTCATTGACAAAGCAGACTTATCACATTCACACAGTTCAATACTGTTCTATCCTGATTAAATTGAGCTTAACTTAAATTCCATAAGGCAGTGAAGCCATTTCGAAGACTCGGTGCGATGAAAATTGTCAGTCGATCTCCTGCAAACATTTGTAATAATTATTAACTTTCGGTGATCACATGGGGAAGACCGGAGATCTGCTGGTAAGACCGTGTTAGCCTATTTATTTGAAGTAACTGGATATCTTGAGCATAGAAAACGGCAGGTTCGTCCAGTGTAAATCAGACGTTCCCCACTGACCCCGTGCAACACAGCGTAGTATGCAGACACTGTCAATAATAATTAGTTAAATAATACGCGAACACACTTACTTTAGTTTAGTTCATGTTTAAATTTCTTCTCACTCAGAATCTCATCAAGATGGCGACTAGCCCAACAATACATACATATACATCCTCCTTTCACGACTAATCGGCAAGAAGTCCTCTATTCTCTTCCCTAAGAGAAAACATAGATAGCAGAGAAGCTATTCCATGGAGTAAATGGACGCTCCAAGGAATAATTGGGCTTGAAACTACTTTGCATTGCTAATCGGTAAGATAAGAAGAGATATTTCGAGATATGTACTGAGTTATATAATTTATAAAATTTCTGAAAATATCGCGGAGAGACCGCTGCAAGAGACATTACATCGCCCCTCGCAGCGAGCAAAGTTGATATGCATCCACCTTGCGAGCTAACTATTGGCTTAGCTAACTCGTTAGAATTTGTGAAACATACGTTCCTATAAATTTTAAGAAGTTAGAAAAGCCTTTTTTTTTTTTTTTGCTAGGAGGCAAATCTAATATATTTTTTGTGTGGAATCTAAAACATAAAAATATTTCTCACACCGAGACTTCGAAAGGGCTTCACTGCCTTAAGGAATTTACGTTGAGCTCAATTTAATCAGGACAGAACAGTATTGAACTGTGTGAAAGTGATAAGCCTGCCTTGTGAATGAAAATTCACTTAACATAGGCATGTTTCTACTATCCTGATCAGTGAAGCTAAATCAGGCCGGTGTGAGAGAGGTTTTTAAATTTTAGATTCCACACAAAATATATTAAACAGGAAATGCTAAAATAACAGATCCTAAGAAAAGTCAGTCTTCTAGAACTTAAGTCGGCATTGTGCCTTTTGCATTTAATTCCGATGCAATTTCTGTGTTTCATCGTCAATGAGAAGGTCCGACGGATACAGTAAATCTGCAGTTGTGCATCGGAATTTAAAACTAGTGACACAGGAAAAGCTCAAAACATAGACACTACGAAAAGTCGGTCTTCTTGTACTTAAGTCGGCATTATGCCTTTCGTATTTAATTCCGATGCAATTTCTGTGTGTCATCGTCAATGAGAAGGTCCAACGGATACAGTAAACCTGAAGTGAAGCATCGGAATCTAAAACTGATTTCACAGGAAAGGCTCAAAACATAGATGGTAATATGATTCAGTCTTCTTGTACATAAGTGGGCATTGTGCCTTTTGTATTTAATTCCGATGCAATTTCTGTGTTTCATCGTCAATGAGAAAGGTCCAAGGGATACAGTAAACCTGAAGTGAAGCATCGGAATCTAAAACTGATTTCACAGGAAAGGCTCAAAGCATAGACGGTAAGATGACTCAGTCTTCTTGTACTTAAGTGGGCATTGTGCCTTTTGTATTTAATTCCGATGCAATTTCTGTGTTTCATCGTCAATGACAAGGTCCAAGGGATACAGTAAACCTGCAGTTGTGCATCGGAATCTAAAACTGGCGACACAGGAAAAGATCAAACATAGACACTAAAAAAGTTAGTCTTCTTGTACTTGGGTCGGCATTGTGCTTTCTGTATTTAATTCTGTTTCAATTTCTGTGTTTCATCGTCAATGTAAACGTCCAAGGGATACAGTAATCCTCACGAGAAGAATCCGAATTTAAAACAGGTCGCACAGGGAGGTTTCAAAACATAGACAGTAAGAAGACTTAGTTTTCTTGTACTTGAGTCGGCATTGTGCCATTTGTATTTAATTCCGAGGCAATTTCTGTGTTTCATTGTCAATGTGAAGTTCCAAGGGATACAGTAAATCTGCAGTTTTGCATCGGAATCTGAAACTGGTGACACAGGAGAAACTCAAACATACACCCTGAGAAACGTCAGTCTTCTTGTACTTAAGTCTGCATTGTACCTTTTGTATTTAATTCCAATGCAATTACTGTATTTCATCACCATTGTGAAGGTCCAAGGGATACAGTAAACCTGAAATGAAGCATCGGAATCTAAAACTGGTTTGACAGGAAAGGCTCAAAACATAGACGATTAGAAGACTCAGTCTTCGTGTACTGAAGTCGGCATTGTGAATTTTTTATTTAATTCCGATGCAATTTTTGTGGTTCATCGTCAGACTGAAGGTCCAAGAAATACATTAAACCTGATGGGAAGCATCAGAATCTATAACTGGTCTCACAGAGATGGCTCACAACATAGACAGTGGGAAGACTCAGTCTTCTTGTACTTAAGTCGGCATTGTGCCTGTTGTATTTAATTCCGATGCAATTTCTAAGTTTCATTGTCAATGCGAAGGACCAAGGGATACAGTAAATCTGCAGTTGTGCTCGGAATATGAAACTGGTCGCACAGGGAAGGTTCAAATCATTGACTGTAAGAAGACTCAGTCTTCATGTACTTAAGGGGGCATTGTGCCTTTTGTATTTAATTCCGATGCCATTTTTGTGTTTCATCGTCAATGAGAGGGTCCAAGGGATACAGTAAATCTGCAGTTGTGAATCGGAATATAAATTTGGTGACACAGGAAAAGCTCATAAATAGACACTAAGACAAATCAGTCTTCTTTTACTTAAGTCGGCATTGTGCATTTTGAATTTAGGTCCGGTCCAATATCTGTGTTCCATCGTCAAAATGAAGGTCCAAAGCATATAGTAAACCTGAAGTGAAGCATCGGAATGTAAAACTGGTTTCACAGGAAAGGCGCAAAACGTAAACGGTAAGCAGACTCGGTCTTCAAGTACTTAAGTCCGCATTGTGCCTTCTGTATTTAATTAAGTTGCAATTTCTGTGTTTCATTGTCAATGTGAAGGTCCAAGGGATACAGTAAATCTGCAGTTGTGCTCGGAATCTAAAGCTGGTCACACAGGAAAAGCCCAAAACATAGACACCATGAAAAGTCAGTCTTCTTGTACTTAATTCGGCATTGTGATTTTTGTATTTAATTACGAGGCAATTACTGTGTTTCATCGTCAAAGTGATGGTCCAATTGATACAGTAAACGTTCAGTTGTGCATCGGAATCTAAAACTGGTGACACAGGAAAGGCTCAAATCATAGACACTAAGAAAAGTCAGTCTTCTTGTACTCAAGTCGGCATTCTGTCTTTTGTATTCACTTCCGATGCAATTTCTGTGTTTCATCGTCAATTTGAAGGTCCAAGGGATGTAGTAAGCCTGACGTCTAACATCGGAATCTAGAACTGTTCTCACAGGGAAGGCTCAATACATAGACTGTAAGAAGAGTCAGTCTACTTGTATTTAAGTGGCTTTTTGCCTTTCGTATTTAATTCCGACGCAATTTTTGTGTTTCATCGTCAAAGTGAAGGTACAAAGGATACGGTAAACCTGAAGTGAAGCATCGGAATCTAACATTGGTCTCACAGGAAATGCTCAAAACATAGACGGTAAGAAGACTCAGTCTTCCTGTACTTAAGTCGGCTTTGTGCCTTTTGTATTTTATTCCGATGCAATTTCTGTGTTTCATAGTCAAAGTGAAGGTACAAGGGATATAGTAAACCTGAAGTAAAACATCGCAATCTAAAACTGGTCTCACAGGAAAAGCTCAAAACATAGACACTGAGAAAAGTCAGTCTTCTTGTACTTACGTCGGCATTCTGCCTTCTGTATTTAATTCCGATGCAATTTCTGTGTTTAATCGTCAATGTGAAGGTCCAAGGGATATAGTAAACCTGACGTCAAGCACCCTAATCTACAACTGGTCTAACAGGGATGGCTCACAACATAGACAGTGAGAAGACTCAGTCTTCTTTTACTTAAGTCGGCGTTGTGTCTTTTGTATTTAATTCCGATGCAATTTCTGTGTTTCATTGTCAATGTGAAGGTCCAAGGGATACAGTAAACCTGACGAGAAGCATCGCAATTTAAAACTGGTCGCACAGGGAAGGTTCAAATCATAGACTGTAAGAAGACTCAGTCTTCTTGTACTTAAGGGGGCATTGTGCCTTTTGTGTTTAATTCCGATGCAATTTCTGTGTTTCATCGTCAATGAGAGGGTCCAAGGGATACAGTAAATCTGCAGTTGTGAATCGGAATATAAATTTGGTGACACAGGAAAAGCTCAAAAAATAGACACTAAGACAAGTCACTCTTCTTGTACTTAAGTCGGCATTGTGATTTTTGTATTTAATTACGATGCAATTACTGTCTTTCATCGTCAAAGTGATCGTCCAAGGGATACAGTAAACGTTCAGTTGTGCATCGGAATCTAAAACTGGTGACACAGGAACGGCTCAATCATAGACACTAAGAAAAGTCAGTCTTCTTGTACTTAAGTCGGCATTGTGCCTTTTGTATTTAATTCCGATGCAATTTTCGTGGTTCATCGTCAAAGTGAAGGTCCAAGGGATAGTGTAAACGTGAGGTGAAGGATCTAAATGTAAAACTGGTGACACAGGAAAGTCTCAAAGCATAGACAGTGAGAAGACTTCATCTTCGTGTACATAAGCCGGCATTTTGCCTTTTGTACTTAATTACGATGCAATTTTGTGTTTCATAGTCAATGTGAAGGTCCAAGGGATATAGTAAACCTGACGTCAAGCATCCTAATCTACAACTGGTCTCACAGGGAAGGCTGAAAAAAAAGACTGTAAGAAAATTCAGTCTTCTTGTACTTAAGTCAGCAATGTGCATTTTGTAATTAATTCCGATGCAATTTCTGTGTTTCATCGTCAAAGTGAAGGTCCAAAGGATACGGTAAACCTAAAGTGAAGCATCGGAATCTATAACTGGTCTCACAGGGATGGCTCACAATATAGACAGTGAGAAGACTCAGTCTTCTTGTACTTAAGTCGGCGTTGTGCCTTTTGTATTTAATTCCGGTGCAATTTCTGTGTTTCACCGTCAATGAGAAGGTCCAAGGGATACAGTAAATCTGCAGTTGTGCATCGGAATCTAAAACTGGTGACACAGGAAAAGCTCAAATCATAGACACTAAGAAAAGTCAGTCTTCTTGTACTTATGTCGGCATTGCGCCTTTTGTATTTAATTGCGATGCAATTACTGTGTTTCATCGTCAAAGTGAAGGTCCATGGGATACAGTAAACCTGCAGTTGTGCATCGGAATCTAAAACTCGTGACACAGGAAAGGCTCAAACAAAGACACTACGAAAAGTCAGTCCTCTTGTACTTAAGGGGCTCCGGAACGTCCTATACCTGCAATGTTAAAATAACGCTTTTAAATTACATCTTTCCTCACAAAGTATTTGAGGTACGAAGTTGAACATTTTACAGATTATTTATTGGAATATGGGCTACCACTTAACACAGGGATTTTACAAAATTTTAGTTCAGTTATTATAGATGATTTTTTTTCAATTGTAATGAAAATTCACAACATTTTTTTGCAATTTTTTATTTATATATTCAAAAATATATAGTTTTTTGGAAAAAGGCTGTGTTAGATTATGCAGAAGGTACTGTGTAACATTTACTGAAAGTCTGAAACAAATATGTTTGGAAGGTCCATAGAAAACAAGTAATTAGTATGAGAAAATAAAAGTTTTGGGTATCGAGCGACAAAGATTGGATTAACTTTTTAGTGCATTCCAGGTCCATAGGATGGATTATCTTCATCATCTGCACACTCCTCCTCCAGCGTCCTCTTGTTCCTCCTCCTGTTTACCCTTGCTTGTATTTCTAGACTCTTTACAGTCCTGTCTGCAGCCCAAAGGCGTTCCTTGTCTAAAGCAAACATCGCTCGTTGTTGTGTTCGTAGATTTTGCTACCATTTTCTTCAGTTGCAGTTACTGCAACACTGTTCCAAAAGGTTGTCATGTATGAACACTTATCACATTTCAGTTGTATTTCACTAGCAAGTCCTACGTGCTTTATTATGGAGAGTTCCAGACCAACTTCACTACAATGAATACATCAGACACAGTTTGAAAACATTCCATTGAGAACCAACATATCAAATATTTCATTCACATACGATTCGCCCATAAAACATTCATAGTTTTCACTCATTGAACCAAGCTTCTTCTGTGAAGTATTTTCTTTCCCACTTTGACTGCTATGGGCAGGTGTACTTGAGAGGTTAGGTTCACTCACTTGGTTATCGTCTTTATTGTTTACAGTAATAACACATACCTTTGGCTTTCCAACATTTCTCCTTTTCTTAAAAGCCTTCAGAGGATTTCTAATAACTTTAATTTTACTCATTATTATACTTCAACAAACTGAGACTCAAGAAACAGAATTAATTACGAATATTTTCGAGATAACGACTGAGTAAATAAACATGAAACAATCGACAATCACACCAGCGATACATATTGATCCATCACAGGTTAGCCACAACACATACTTTATCTCACATCACTAAAATGTACCTGATGAAACCGGATGTTAATAATAACACCATTGGACAGCAGTTTAACAGCGCCACAGTGGGTCACGCCCATGTACAACACATTTCAATAAAAAATTTAAAAATAGTTGTAGTCTTCGGAATTGAATAAATTATATGTCTATTAATAGTCTGCAGATTCAGAAAACACAAAAAAGTAAAAATTGAACTTTTCATGATTTTGAGCCTTTCTGGAGCCCCTTAAGGCGGCATTGTGCCTTTTGTATTTAATTCCGATTCAATTTCTGTGTTTCATCGTCAAAGTGAATGTCCAAAGGATACAGTAAACCAAAAGGGAAGCATCGGAATCTAAAACTGGTTTCACAGGAAAGGCTCAAAACGTAGACGGTAAGCAGACTCAGTCTTCTTGTACATGAGTCGGCATTGTGCATTCTGTATTTAATTCCGATGCAATATCTGTATTTCTTCGTAAAGTGAAAGTCCACAGGATACAGTAAACCTGAAGCGAAGCATCGGAATCTAAAACTGGTTTCAGCGGAAAGGCTCAAAACATACACGGTAAGAAGACTCAGTCTTCTTGTACTGAAGTCGACATTGTGCATTCTGTATTTTAATTCCGAAGCAATTTCTGTGTTTCATCGTCAAAGTGAAGGTACAAAGGATACTGTAAACCTGAAATGAATCATCAGAATCTAAAACTGGTTTCACAGGAAAGGCTCAAAACATAGACGGTAAAAAGACTCAGTATTCTTGTACATAAGTCGGCATTGTGCATTTTGTATTTGATTCCGATGCAATTTCTGCGTTTCATCGTCAAAGTGAAGGTCCAAGGGAAACAGTAAACCTGAAGTGAAGCATCGGAATCTACAACTGGACTCACAGGGATGGCTCACATCATAGACAGTGAGAAGACTCAGTCTTCTTGTACTTAAGTCGGCATTGTGCTTTTGTATTTAATTCCGATGCAATTTTTGCGGTTCATCGTCAAAGTGAAGGTCCAAGAGATACAGTAAACCTAATGGGAACCATCGGAATCTATAACTGGTCTCACAGGGATGGCTCACAACATAGACAGTGAGAAGACTCAGTCTTCTTATACTTAAGTCGGCATTGTGATTTTTGTATTTAATTCCGATGCAATTTCTGTGTTTCATTGTCAATGTGAAGGTCCAAGGGCTTCAGTAAACCTGACGTGAAGCATCGGACTCTAAAACAGGTCTCACAGGGAAGGCTCAAATCATAGACAGTAAGAAGACTTAATCTTCTTGTACGTAAGTCGGCATTGTGCCTTTTCTATCCATTTCCGATGCAACTTTTGTGTTTCGTCGTCAATGTAAATTCCCAAGGGAACAGTAAACCAGCAGTTGTGCATTGGAATCTAAAATGGTCTCACAGGAAAAGCTCAAAACATAGACACTGAGAAAAGTCAGTCTTTTCGTACTTAAGTTGGCATGGTGCCTTTTTGTATTAAATTCCGATGCAATTTCTGTGTTTCATCATCAAAGTGAAGGTCCAAGGGATGTAGTAAACCTGACGTCAAGCATCCTAATCTACAACTGGTCTCACAGGGAAGGCTCAATACATAGACTGTAAGAAGAGTCATTCGTCTTGTACTTAAGTCGGCATTGCGCATTTTGTAATTAAATCCGATGCTATTTCTGCGTTTCATCGTCAAAGTGAAGGTCCAAGGGATACCGTAAACCTGAGATGAAGCATCGGATTCTATAACTGGTCTCACAGGGATGGCGCACAACACAGACAGTGAGAAGACTCAGTCTTCTTGTACCTAAGTCAGCATTGTGCCTTTTGTATTTAATTCCGATGCAATTTTTGTGTTTCACCGTCAATGTGAACGTCCAAGGGATACTGTAAACCTGACGAGAAGCATCGGACATTAAAACTGGTCGCACAGGGAAGATTCAAAACATAGACTGTAAGATGACTCAGTCTTCTTGTACTTAAGTCGGCATTGTGCCTATTGTATTTAATTCCGATGCAATATCTGTGTTTCTTCGTAAAGTGAAAGTCCACAGGATACAGTAAACCTGAATTGAAGCATCGGAATCTGGAAGTGGTTTCACCGGAAAGGATCAAAACATACACGGTAAGAGGACTCAGTCTTCTTGTACTGAAGTCGACATTGTGCATTTCGTATTTTAATTTCGAAGCAATTTCTGAGTTTCATCGTCAAAGTGAAGGTCCAAAGGATACTGTAAACCTGAAGTGAAGCATCGGAATCTAATACTGGTTTCACAGGAAGCGCTCAAAACATAATCGGTAAGAAGACTCAGTTTCTTGTACATAAGTCGGCATTGTGCATTTTGTATTTAAATCCGATGCAATTTCTGCGTTCCATCGTCAAAATGAAGGTCCAAAGGATACAGTAAACCTGAAGTGAAGCATCGGAATCTAAAACTGGTTTCACAGGATACGCTCAAAAACGTAAACGGTAAGCAGACTCAGTCTTCTTGTACTTAAGTCGGCATTGTGCCTTTTGTATTTAATTCAGATGTAATTTTTGTGTTTCATCGTAAATGTGAAGGCCCATGGGATACAGTATACCTGAAGTGAAGCATCGGAATCTATAACTGGTCTCACAGGGATGGCTCACAACATACACAGTGAGAAGACTCAGTCTTCTTGTACTTAAGTCCGCATTGTGCCCTTTGTATTTAATTAAGGTGCCATTTCTGTGTTCCATCGTCAATGTGAAGGTACAAAGGATACGGTAAACCTGAAGTGAAGCATCGGATTCTAACACTGGTATCACAGGAAATTCTGAAATCATAGACGGTAAGAAGACTCAGTCTTCTTGTACTTAAGTCGGCATTGTGCCTTTTGTATCTAATTCCGATGCAATTTTTGTTTTTCATCGTCAAAGTGAAGATCTAAAGGATACGGTAAACCTGAAGTGAAACATCGGAATCTAAAACTGGTCTCACAGGAAATGCTCAAAACATAGACACTAAGAAAAGTCAATCATCTTGTACTTATGTCGGCATTGTGCCTTTTGTATTTAATTCTGATTCAATTACTGTGTTTCATTGTCAATGTGAAGGACCAAGGGTTACAGTAAACCTGCAGTTGTGCATCGAAATCTAAAACTGGTGACACAAGAAAGGCTCAAACACAGACACTACGGTAAGTCAGTCTTCTTGTACTTATGGCGGCATTGTGCCTTTTGTACTTAATTCCGATGCAATTTTTGTGGTTCATCGTCAAAGTGAAGGTCCAAGGGATACAGTTAAGCTGAAGTGAAGCATCGGAAAGTTTATATGGGTTCACAGGGATGTCTCACAACATTGACAGTGAGAAGACTCAGTCTTCATGTACATAAGTCGGCATTGTGCCATTTGCATTTAATTCCGATGCAATTTCTGTGGTTTGTTGTCAATGTGAAGGACCAAGGGTTACAGTATACCTGCAGTTGTGCATCGCAATCTAAAACTGGTGACACAGGAAAAGATCAAACAAGGACACTAAAAAAGTTAGTCTTCTTGTACTTAAGTCGGCATTGTGCATTTTGCATCTATTTCCGATGCAATTTCTGTGTTTCATCGTCAAAGTGAAGGTCTAAGGGGTACAGTAAACGTTAAGTGAAGCATCGGAATCTACAACTGGTGACACAGGGATGGCTCAAAACATAGACGGTCGAAGACTCAGTCATCTTGTACTTAAGTCTGCATTGTGCATTTTGTATTTAATTCCGATGGAATTTCTGTGTTTCATCGTCAAAGTGAAGGTCCAAGGAATACAGTAAACCTGAAGTAAAGCATTGGAAACTAAAAGTGGTGACACAGGAAAGGCTCAAAATATAGACAGTAGGATGACTTAGTCTTCTTGTACTTATGTTGGCATTGTGCCATTTGTATTTAATTCCGACTCAAATTCTGTGTTTCATCGTCA
Source organism: Schistocerca americana (assembly GCF_021461395.2). Classification (NCBI taxonomy): domain Eukaryota; kingdom Metazoa; phylum Arthropoda; class Insecta; order Orthoptera; family Acrididae; genus Schistocerca; species Schistocerca americana. Next base: position 58,856,846 of record NC_060122.1, read on the forward strand.
ATGTGAACGTCCAAGGGATACAGAAAACCTCACAAGAAGCATCCGAATTTAAAACTGGTCGCACAGGGAAGACTCACAACATAGACAGTAAGAAGACTCTGTCTTCTTGTACTTAACTCGGCATTTTGCCATTTGTCTTTAATTCCGATGCAATTTGTGTGTATCACTGTCAATGTGAAGTTCCAAGGGATACCGCAGATCTGCAGTTGTGCATCGGAATCAAAAACTGGTGAAACAGAAAGGCTCAAACGTAGACACTACTAAAAGTCGGTCTTCTTGTACTTCAGGCGGCATTGTACCTTTTGTATTTAATTCAGATGCAATTTTTGTGGTTCATCGCCAAAGTGAAGGTCCAAAGGTTGCAGTAAACCTGAAGTGAAGCATAGGAACCTAAATCTGGTTTCACAGGAAAGGCTCAAACATAGACACAAAGAAAAGTCAGTCTTCTTGTACTTAATTCGGCATTGTGATTTTTGTATTTAATTACGATGCAATTACTGTGTTTCATCGTCAAAGTGATGGTCCAATTCATACAGTAAACGTTCAGTTGTGCATCGGAATCTAAAACTGGTGACACAGGAAAGGCTCAAATCATAGACGGTAAGAAGACTCAGTCTTCCAGTACTTAAGTCGGCTTTATTCCGATGCAATTTCTGTGTTTCATAGTCAAAGCGAAGGTCCAAGGGATACAGTAAACCTGAAGTGAAACATCGCAATCTAAAACTGGACTCACAGGAAAAGCTCAAAACATAGACACTGAGAAAAGTCAGTCTTCTTGTACTTACGTCGGAATTCTACCTTTTTTATTTAATTCCGATGCAATTTCTGTGTTTCATCGTCAATGTGAAGGTCCAAGGGATATAGTAAACCTGACGTCAAGCATCCTAATCTACAACTGGTCTCACAGGGATGGCTCACAACATAGACAGTGAGAAGACTCTGTCTTCTTTTACTTAAGTCGGCATTGTGTCTTTTGCATTTAATTCCGATGCAATTTCTGTGTTTCATCGTCAGAGTGAAGGTCCAAGGGATACAGTAAACCTGACGAGAAGCATCGCAATTTAAAACTGGTCGCACAGGGAAGGTTCAAATCATAGACTGTAAGAAGACTCAGTCTTCTTGTACTTAAGGGGGCATTGTGCCTTTTGTGTTTAATTCCGATGCAATTTCTGTGTTTCATCGTCAATTTGAAGGTCCAAGGGATGTAGTAAGCCTGACGTCAAACATCGGAATCTAGAACTGTTCTCACAGGGAAGGCTCAATGCATAGACTGTAAGAAGAGTCAGTCTACTTGTATTTAAGTGCCTTTGTGCCTTTCGTATTTAATTCCGACGCAATTTTTGTGTTTCATCGTCAAAGTGAAGGTACAAAGGATACGGTAAACCTGAAGTGAAGCATCGGAATCTAACACTGGTCTCACAGGAAATGCTCAAAACATAGACGGTAAGAAGACTCAGTCTTCCAGTACTTAAGTCGGCTTTGTGCCTTTTGTATTTTATTCCGATGCAATTTCTGTGTTTCATAGTCAAAGCGAAGGTCCAAGGGATACAGTAAACCTGAAGTGAAACATCGCAATCTAAAACTGGACTCACAGGAAAAGCTCAAAACATAGACACTGAGAAAAGTCAGTCTTCTTGTACTTACGTCGGAATTCTACCTTTTTTATTTAATTCCGATGCAATTTCTGTGTTTCATCGTCAATGTGAAGGTCCAAGGGATATAGTAAACCTGACGTCAAGCATCCTAATCTACAACTGGTCTCACAGGGATGGCTCACAACATAGACAGTGAGAAGACTCAGTCTTCTTTTACTTAAGTCGGCATTGTGTCTTTTGCATTTAATTCCGATGCAATTTCTGTGTTTCATCGTCAGAGTGAAGGTCCAAGGGATACAGTAAACCTGACGAGAAGCATCGCAATTTAAAACTGGTCGCACAGGGAAGGTTCAAATCATAGACTGTAAGAAGACTCAGTCTTCTTGTACTTAAGGGGGCATTGTGCCTTTTGTGTTTAATTCCGATGCAATTTCTGTGTTTCATCGTCAATGAGAGGGTCCAAGGGATACAGTAAATCTGCAGTTGTGAATCGGAATATAAATTTGGTGACACAGGAAAAACTCAAAAAATAGACAATAAGACAAGTCAGTCTTCTTTTACTTAAGTCGGCATTGTGCATTTTGTATTTAATTCCGATGGAATTTCTGTGTTTCATTGTCAATGTGAAGGTCCAAAGGATACAGTAAATCTGCAGTTGTGCTCGGAATCTAAAACTGGTCACACAGGAAAAGCTCAAAACATAGACACCAAGAAAAGTCACTCTTCTTGTACTTAAGTCGGCATTGTGATTTTTGTATTTAATTACGATGCAATTACTGTCTTTCATCGTCAAAGTGATCGTCCAAGGGATACAGTAAACGTTCAGTTGTGCACCGGAATCTAAAACTGGTGACACAGGAAAGGCTCAAATCATAGACACCATGAAAAGTCAGTTTTCTTGTACTTAAGTCGGCATTGCGCTTTTTGTATTTAATTCCGATGCAGTTTTTGTGTTTCATCGTCAAAGTGAAGGTCCTAATGATACAGTATACCTGAAGGCAAGCATTGTAATCGTAAACTGGTCTCACAGGAAAGGCTCAAAACATATACACTACGAATAGTCTGTCTTCTCGTACATACGTCGGCATTCTGCCGTTTGTATTTAATTCAGATGCAATTTCTTTGTTTCATAGTCAATGTGAAGGTCCAAGGGATATAGTAAACCTGACGTCAAGCATCCTAATCTACAACTGGTCTCACAGGGAAGGCTGAATAAAAAGACTGTAAGAAAATTCAGTCTTCTTGTACTTAAGTCAGCAATGTGCATTTTGTAATTAATTCCGATGCAATTTCTGTATTTCATCGTCAAAGTGAAGGTCCAAAGGATACGGTAAACCTAAAGTGAAGCAGCGGAATCTGTAACTGGTCTCACAGGGAAGGCTCACAATATAGACAGTGAAAAGACTCAGTCTTCTTGTACTTAAGTCGGCATTGTGCCTTTTGTATTTAATTCCGGTGCAATTTCTGTGTTTCACCGTCAATGAGAAGGTCCAAGGGATACAATAAATCTGCAGTTGTGCATCGGAATCTAAAACTGGTGACACAGGAAAAGCTCAAATCATAGACACTAAGAAAAGTCAGTCTTCTTGTACTTATGTCGGCATTGCGCCTTTTGTATTTAATTGCGATGCAATTACTGTGTTTCATCGTCAAAGTGAAGGTCCATGGGATACAGTAAACCTGCAGTTGTGCATCGGAATCTAAACCTCGTGACACAGGAAAGGCTCAAACAAAGACACTACGAAAAGTCAGTCCTCTTGTACTTAAGGGGCTCCGAAACGCCCTATACTTGCAATGTTAAAATAACGCTTTTAAATTACATCTTTCCTCACAAAGTATTTGAGGTACGAAGTTGAACATTTTACAGATTATTTATTGGAATATGGGCTACCACTTAACACAGGGATTTTACAAAATTTTAGTTCAGTTATTATAGATGATTTTTTTTCAATTGTAATGAAAATTCACAACATTTTTTTGCAATTTTTTATTTATATATTCAAAAATATATAGTTTTTTGGAAAAAGGCTGTGTTAGATTATGCAGAAGGTACTGTGTAACATTTACTGAAAGTTTGAAACAAATATGTTTGGAAGGTCCATAGAAAACATGTAATTAGTATGAGAAAATAAAAGTTTTGGGTATCGAGCGACAAAGATTGGATTAACTTTTTAGTGCATTCCAGGTCCATAGGATGGATTATCTTCATCATCTGCACACTCCTCCTCCAGCGTCCTCTTGTTCCTCCTCCTGTTTACCCTTGCTTGTATTTCTAGACTCTTTACAGTCCTGTCTGCAGCCCAAAGGCGTTCCTTGTCTAAAGCAAACATCGCTCGTTGTTGTGTTCGTAGATTTTGCTACCATTTTCTTCAGTTGCAGTTACTGCAACACTGTTCCAAAAGGTTGTCATGTATGAACACTTATCACATTTCAGTTGTATTTCACTAGCAAGTCCTACGTGCTTTATTATGGAGAGTTCCAGACCAACTTCACTACAATGAATACATCAGACACAGTTTGAAAACATTCCATTGAGAACCAACATATCAAATATTTCATTCACATACGATTCGCCCATAAAACATTCATAGTTTTCACTCATTGAACCAAGCTTCTTCTGTGAAGTATTTTCTTTCCCACTTTGACTGCTATGGGCAGGTGTACTTGAGAGGTTAGGTTCACTCACTTGGTTATCGTCTTTATTGTTTACAGTAATAACACATACCTTTGGCTTTCCAACATTTCTCCTTTTCTTAAAAGCCTTCAGAGGATTTCTAATAACTTTAATTTTACTCATTATTATACTTCAACAAAACTGAGACTCAAGAAACAGAATTAATTACGAATATTTTCGAGATAACGACTGAGTAAATAAACATGAAACAATCGACAATCACACCAGCGATATATATTGATCCATCACAGGTTAGCCACAACACATACTTTATCTCACATCACTAAAATGTACCTGATGAAACCGGATGTTAATAATAACACCATTGGACAGCAGTTTAACAGCGCCACAGTGGGTCACGCCCATGTACAACACATTTCAATAAAAAATTTAAAAATAGTTGTAGTCTTCGGAATTGAATAAATTATATGTCTATTAATAGTCTGCAGATTCAGAAAACACAAAAAAGTAAAAATTGAACTTTTCATGATTTTGAGCCTTTCTGGAGCCCCTTAAGGCGGCATTGTGCCTTTTGTATTTAATTCCGATTCAATTTCTGTGTTTCATCGTCAAAGTGAATGTCCAAAGGATACAGTAAACCTGAAGTGAAGCATCGGAATCTAAAACTGGTTTTACAGGAAAGGCTCAAAACGTAGACGGTAAGCAGACTCAGTCTTCTTGTACATGAGTCGGCATTGTGCATTCTGTATTTAATTCCGATGCAATATCTGTATTTCTTCGTAAAGTGAAAGTCCACAGGATACAGTAAACCTGAAGCGAAGCATCGGAATCTAAAACTGGTTTCAGCGGAAAGGCTCAAAACATACACGGTAAGAAGACTCAGTCTTCTTGTACTGAAGTCGACATTGTGCATTCTGTATTTTAATTCCGAAGCAATTTCTGTGTTTCATCGTCAAAGTGAAGGTACAAAGGATACTGTAAACCTGAAATGTATCATCAGAATCTAAAACTGGTTTCACAGGAAAGGCTCAAAACATAGACGGTAAAAAGACTCAGTATTCTTGTACATAAGTCGGCATTGTGCATTTTGTGTTTGATTCCGATGCAATTTCTGCGTTTCATCGTCAAAGTGAAAGTCCAAGGGAAACAGTAAACCTGAAGTGAAGCATCGGAATCTACAACTGGACTCACAGGGATGGCTCACAACATAGACAGTGAGAAGACTCAGTCTTCTTGTACTTAAGTCGGCATTGTGCTTTTGTATTTAATTCCGATGCAATTTTTGCGGTTCATCGTCAAAGTGAAGGTCCAAGAGATACAGTAAACCTAATGGGAACCATCGGAATCTATAACTGGTCTCACAGGGATGGCTCACAACATAGACAGTGAGAAGACTCAGTCTTCTTATACTTAAGTCGGCATTGTGATTTTTGTATTTAATTCCGATGCAATTTCTGTGTTTCATTGTCAATGTGAAGGTCCAAGGGCTTCAGTAAACCTGACGTGAAGCATCGGACTCTAAAACAGGTCTCACAGGGAAGGCTCAAATCATAGACAGTAAGAAGACTTAATCTTCTTGTACTTAAGTCGGCAATGTGCCTTTTCTATAAATTTCCGATGCAACTTTTGTGTTTCGTCGTCAATGTAAATTTCCAAGGGAACAGTAAACCAGCAGTTGTGCATTGGAATCTAAGACTGGTCTCACAGGAAAAGCTCAAAACATAGACACTGAGAAAAGTCAATCATCTTGTACTTATGTCGGCATTGTGCCTTTTGTATTTAATTCTGATTCAATTACTGTGTTTCATTGTCAATGTGAAGGACCAAGGGTTACAGTAAACCTGCAGTTGTGCATCGAAATCTAAAACTGGTGACACAAGAAAGGCTCAAACACAGACACTACGATAAGTCAGTCTTCTTGTACTTATGGCGGCATTGTGCCTTTTGTATTTAATTCCGATGCAATTTTTGTGGTTCATCGTCAAAGTGAAGGTCCAATGGATACAGTTAAGCTGAAGTGAAGCATCGGAAAGTATATATGGGTTCACAGGGATGTCTCACAACATTGACAGTGAGAAGACTCAGTCTTCATGTACTTAATTCGGCATTGTGCCATTTGCATTTAATTCCGATGCAATATCTGTGTTTTGTTGTCAATGTGAAGGACCAAGGGTTACAGTAAACCTGCAGGTGTGCATCGCAATCTAAAACTGGTGACACAGGAGAAGATCAAACAAAGACGCTAACAAAGTTAGTCTTCTTGTACTTAAGTCGACATTGTGCCTTTTGTATTTAATTCAGATGCAATTTCTGCGTTTTTTCGTCAAAGTTAAGATCCGAGGGATGCTGTAAACCTGAAGTTAAGCATCGGAATCTAAAAGTGGTCTCACAGGAAATGCTCAAAACATAGACACTAAGAAAAGTCAATCATCTTGTACTGAAGTCGGCATTGTGCCTTTTGTATTTAATTCCGATGCAATTACTGTGCTTCATCGTCAAAGTGAAGGTCCAAGGGATACAGTAAACCTGCAGATGTGCATCGCAATCTAAAACTTGTGACACCGGAAAAGATCAAACAAAGACACTAAAAAAGTTGGTCTTCTTGTACTTAAGTCGGCATTGTGCATTTTGCATCTGATTCCGATGCAATTTCTGTGTTTCATCGTCAAATTGAAGGTCCAAGGGATACAGTAAACGTGAAGTGAAGCAACGGAATCTAAAACTGGTGACACTGGGATGGCTCAAAACAGAGACAGAAAGAAGTCTCAGTCTTCTTGTACTTAAGTCGGCATTGTGTCTTTCGTATTTAAATCCGATGCAATTTCTGTGTTTCATCGTCACTGTGAAGGTGCAAGGGATACAGAAAACCTGAAGTGAAGCATCGGAATCTAAAACTGGTTTCACAGGAAAGGTTCAGAACATAGACAGTAAGAAGAGTCAGTCTTCTTGTACTTAACTCGGCATTGTGCCATTTGTCTTTAATTCCGATGCAATTTGTGTGTTTCATTGTCAATGTGAAGTTCCAAGGGATACAGTAGATCTGCAGTTGTGCATCGGAATCTAAAACTGGTGACACAGGAAAAGCTCAAACATAGACACTAAGAAAAGTCAGTCTTCTTGATCTTAAGACGGCATTGTGCCTTTTGTATTTAATTCAGATGCAATTGTTGTGGTTCATCGTCAATGTGAAGGTCCAAGAGATACAGTAAACCTGAAGTGAAGCATCGGAATCTATAACTGGTCTCACAGGGATGGCTCACAACATAGACAGTGAGAAAACTCAGTCTTCTTGTACTTAAGACGGCATTGTGCCTTTTGTATTTAATTCCGATGCAATTTCTGTGTTTCATTGTCAATGTGAAGGACCAAGGGATACAGAAAACCTGCAGTTGTGCATCGGAATCAAAAACTGGTGAAACAGAAAGGCTCAAACGTAGACACTAAGAAAAGTCAGTCTTCTTGTACAACAGGCGGCATTGTACCTTTTGTATTTAATTCCGATGCAATTTTTGTGGTTCATCGTCAAAGTGAAGGTCCAAAGGTTGCAGTAATTCTGAAGTGAAGCATCGGAATCTAAAACTGGTTTCACTGGAATGGTCCAAAGCATAGACGATAGGAAGACTCGGTCTTCTTCTACTTAAGTCGGCATTGTGCCTTTTGTATCTCATTCCGATGCAATTTCTGTGTTTCATTGCCATTGAGAAGGTCCAAGGGATACATTAAAGCTGAAGTGAAGCATCGGAATCTTAAACTGGTTTCACAGGAAAGGCTCAAAGTATAGACGGTAAGATGACTCAGTCTTCTTGTACTTAAGTCGACATTGAGCATTTTGTATTGAATTCCGATGCAATATCTGTGTTTCATCGTAAAGTCAAGGTCCACAGGATACAGTCAACCTGAAGTGAAGCATCGGAATCTAAATCTGGTTTCACAGGAAAGGCTCATACATAGACACTAAGAAAAGTCAGTCTTCTGGTACTTAAGTTGGCATTGTGCCTTTTGTATCTAATTCCGATGCAATTTTTGTTTTTCATCGTCAAAGTGAAGGCCCAAGGAATACAGTATACCTGAGGTAAAGCTTTGGAAACTAAAACTGGTGACACAGGAAAGGCTCAAAATATAGACAGTAGGAAGACTCAATCTTCGTGTACTTATGTTGGCATTGCGCCATTTCTATTTAATTCCGATTCAATTTCTGTGTTTCATCGCCAAAGCGAAGGTCCAAAGGATACAGTAAACCTGAAGTGAAGCATCGGAATCTACAACTGGTCTCACAGGAAATGCTCACAACATAGACAGTAAGAAGACTCTGTCGTCTCGTACTTAAGTCGACATTGTGCCTTTTGTATTTGATTCAGATGCTATTTCTGTGTTTCTTCGTCAAAGTTAAGTTCCGAGGGATACAGTAAACCTGAAGTTAAGCATCGGAATCTAAAACTGGTCTCACAAGAAAAGCTGAAAACATAGACACTAAGAAAAGTCAATGATCTTGTACTTAAGTCGGCATTGTGCCTTTTGTATTTAATTCCGGTGCAATTTCTGTGCTTCATCGTCAACGTGAAGGTCCAAGGGATACCGTAAACCTGCAGTTGTGCATCGGAATCTAAAACTGGTGACACAAGAAAGGCTCAAACACAGACACTACGATAAGTCCGTCTTCTTGTACTTATGTTGGCATTGTGCCATTTGTATTAAATTCCGACTCAATTTCTGTGTTTCATAGTCAAAGGGAACGTCCAAGGGATACAGAAGACCTCACAAGAAGCATCCGAATTTAAAACTGGTCGTACAGGGAAGGCTCAGAACATAGACAGTAAGAAGACTCAGTCGTCTTGTACTAAACTCGGCATTGTGCTATTTTTGTCTTTAATTCCGATGCAATTTGTGTGTTTCATTGTCAATGTGAAGTTCCAAGGGATCAGTAGATCTGCAGTTGTGCATCGGAATCAAAAACTGGTGACACAGAAAGGCTCAAACATAGACACTAAAAAAAGTCAGTCTTCTTGTACTTCAGGCGGCATTGTACCTTTTGTATTTAATTCCGATGCAATTTTTGTGGTTCATCGTCAAAGTGAAGGTCCTAAGGTTGCAGTAAACCTGAAGTGATGCATCGGAATCTAAAACTGGTTTCACAGGAAAGGTCCAAAGCATAGACGATAAGAAGACTCGGTCTTCTTGTACTTAAGTCGGCATTGTGCCTTTTGTATTTAATTCCGATGCAATTTCAGTGTTTCATTGTCAATGTGAAGGACCAAGGGATACAGTATACCTGCAGTTATGCATCGGAAGCTAAAACCGGTGACACAGGAAAGGCTCAAACATAGACACTAAGAAAAGTCAGTCTTCTTGTACTTAAGACGGCATGGTGCCTTTTGTATTTAATTCCGATGCAATTTCTGTGTTTCATCGACAAAGTGAAGGTCCAAGCGTTGTAGTAAACCTGACGTAAAGCATCCTAATCTAAAACTGGTCTCACAGGGAAGGCTCAATACATACACTGTAAGAAGACTAAGTCTTCTTGTACTTAAGTCGGCATTGTGCAAGTTGTATTTAATTCCGATGCAATTTCTGTGTTTCGTCGTCAAAGTGAAGGTCCAAGGGATACAGTAAACCTGAGGTAAAGCATCGGAAACTAAAACTGGTGACACAGGAAAAGCTCAAACTTAGACTTTAAGAAAAGTCAGTCTTCTTGAACTTAAGATTGCGATGCAATTTTAGTGGTTCATCGTCAATGTGAAGGTCCAAGTGATACAGTAAAACTGAAGTGAAGCATCCGAATCTATAACTGGTCTCACAGGGATGGCTCACAACATAGACAGTCAGAAGACTCAGTCTTCTTGTCCTTAAGTCGGCATTGTGAATTTTGTATTTACTTCCGCTGCAATTTCTGAGTTTCATCGTCAATTTGAAGGTCCAAGGGATATAGTAAACCTGACGTCAAGCATCGGAATCTAAAACTGGTTGCACAGGGAAATCTCAATACATAGACTGTAAGAAGACTCAGTCTTCCTGTACTTAAGTCGGCATTGTGCCTTTTGTATTTAATTCCAATGCAATTTCTGTGTTTCATCGTCAAAGCAAATGTCCAAGGGATACAGTAAACCTGAAGTGAAGCTTCGGAATCTAAAACCGCTCTCACAGGAAATGGTCAAATCATAGACACTAAGAAAGGTCAGTCTTCTTGTACTTAAGTCGGCATTGTGCCTTTTGTACAGAATTCCGATGCAATTTTTGTGTTTCATCGTCAATGGTAAGGTGCAAGGATTGCAGAAAACCTGTAGTGGTGCATCGGAATCGATCACTGGTCTCCCAGGAAAGGTTCTAAGCACCGACTGTTGGAGGCGTCACTCCCCCTGGACAGAAGCCGGCCTTGTGCCTTTTGTATTCAATCCCAATGTAATTTCTGTGTTTCATCTTCTATGTGAAAGTCAAAGAGTTGCCGAAAACCTGATGTAGTGCATCGGAATCGAACACTGGCATCACAGGAAATTTTCATAGCAATGACTTTTTGAGGCGTTACTCCCCCTGGACAGATGACGGCACTGTGCCTTTTGTATTCAATCCCGATGCAAATTCTGTGTTTCATCGTCAATGTGAACTACCAAGGGTTGCTGAAAACCTCTAGTGGTGCATCGGAATCTATCACTGGCATCCCAGGAAAGGTTCTAAGCATCGACTCTTTGAGGCGATGCACCCCTCGGACAGAAGTCGGCATTGCGATTTTTGTATTCGATCGCAATGTAATTTCTGTGTTTCATCGTCAATGTGAACGTTTAATGGTTGCAGAAAACCTGTACTGGTGCATCGGAATCTAAACACTGGCCTCCCAGGCATTTTCATAGCACTGACTCTTGGAGGCGTTACTCCCCCTGGACAGAAGTCGGTATTGTGGGTTTTGTTTTCGATCCCGATGCCATTTGTGTGTTTCATCGTCAATGTAAAGTTCCAAGTGTTGCATAAAACCTGTAGTGGTGCATCGGAATCGAACACTGGCATCCCAGGAAATTTTCATACACCATGTCTTTGAGGCGTTACTCCACCAGGACAGAAGTCGGCGTTGTGCCTTTTGTATTCAAACCCGATGCATTTTCTGTGTTTCATCGTCAATGTAAAGGTTCTAGGGTTGCGGAAAACGTGTAGTTGTGCATCGGAATCGAACACTGGCCTCCCAGGAAAGGTTTCAAGCACCGACTCTTTGAGGTGTTTGTCCCTCTGGACAGAAGTCGGCATTGTGGCTTTTGTATTCACTCCCGATGCAATTTCTGTGTTTCTTCGTCAATGTGAAGATCGAAGGGTTGCAGAAAATCTGTAGAGGTGCACCGGAATCGAACACTGGCATTCCAGGAAATTTTCATAGCACCGACTCTCTGAGGTGTTACTCCCCCTGGACAGAAGTCGGCTTTGTGCCTTTTGTATTCAATACCGATGAAATTTCTGTGTCTCATTGTCAATGTGAAGGTCCAAGGATTCCGGAACTCCTCTAGTGGTGCATCGGAATCGGACACTGGCCTCCCAGGAAGTTCCAAAGCACAGACTGTTCGAGGAGTTACTCGCCCTAAGCAGTAATCGGCTTTGTGCCTTTTGTTTTTAACCCCGATGGAATTTCTGTTTTTCAAGAAAATGGTTCAAATGGCTCTGAGCACTATGGGACTTAACACCTTAGGTCATCATTCCCCTAGAACTTAGAACTACTTAAACCTAACTAACCACAAGACATCACACACATCCATGCTTGAGGCAGGATTCGAACCTGCGACCGTAGCGGTTGCTCGGCTCCAGACTGTAGCGCCTAGAACCGCACAGCCACTCCAGCCGGCTTCTGTTTTTCATCGTCAATGTGAAAGTCGAAGGGTTACAGTAAAACTGCAGTGGTGCATCGCGATCTCCTACTGGACTACGTGGAAAGGTTCAAATCACAGACTCTTTAAAGCGTTACTCCCCCTATACAGAAGTCGTCATTTTGGCTGTTGTATTCAATTCCAATGCAATTTCTGTGTTTACTGTAACGTTTGGACCTTCACTTTGACGATGAAACTTGTAATGGTGTTTCGATATCTAATACTGGTCTAGCAGGAAAGGTTCAATCACTGACTGATGCGTTATTCGCCCTTCACAGAAGTGGGCAATGTGCCTTATGTATTCAATCCCGATGCTGTTTCTTTGTTTGATCGATAATGTGAATGTCCAAAGGTTACAGTAAACCTGCAGTGGTGCATCGGAATCTACTACTGCACTCCCAGGAAAGATTCAAAGCACAGACAGCTTGAGGATTTACTCCCCATTGACAGAAGTCGGCTTTGTGCCTTTTGTATTCAATCCCAATGCAATTTCTGTGATTCATCGTTTATTTCAGTGACAAACGGTTACAGTAAACTTGCCCTGGTACATCGGTGGAATCACACACTTTTTGAGGCTTTTCTCTCCCTGGATAGAGGTCGTCATAGTGGCTTTTTATTCAATTCCGATTCAATTTCTGTGTTTCATCGTAAATGTGAAGGTACAAGTGTAAAGTGCTAGAGCATGGGCACTTACACATTAGCTTACCGACATTAGTATTAATAATAAAGGGACTGGCAGGGGCATCAGATCATGACTCTATAGAATTTTGTTAAATATGAGGCACTCTCGAGCGGTACTCCTTGCATGTCTGCAGGATTGAGCCACTATCTTAAAGTGTTGGCGAAAAGCGTCGGAAGTTGAGAGTTGTGAAACGTAAAGTCTGCAGATGGCCGTAGCTCGCCGGGCCGCTGTGGGCGGCAGTTAGCGGTCACCGGAAACGTGGGACAGTACGGCGGTTTTGGGGGTAGCCCGGCATCCGGAGTCACCTGTGCTGGGCAATACGTTGCGAGGACGGGAGTTTCGTTTGCCAAGGGGCATTATGACCTACTCGATCATTGGGTAGATCTCCGTGGAGGGATCTCGGGGATGATAGAGCGATCGACATTGGCCGAAATTGAGTATTCATCCGCCGCGTTTTCGTACACATGGGAAACGAGAGAATTGTGGAAGGAATTCGCCTTCAGCCATCGAGCGGTACGGACTTGGAGACGGCGTCTTGGCCATCGTCTTCGAAGGGAGATATACGGTCTGTATCGCAGCATTGCACCAACGCGTGTTCCGTGCAGAGTTCTGCGGTTAGAGCTCTTTGTGTGCTCAGAAGCGAGATTTTCACCACCGCCTAACCACTTCTCACAACTTACCCAATATTCTCGATCCAGAAGTTATCCTTGCTAGGTGCAGAGTATTTATCAACGCAGCTGCCGCTAATAGGGGCACGTTATTGGAAATTGTTAATGAGCCATTCTCAGGAGTGAGTTTGTGGACAGAGAGATTCATATTTTTTTTTTGTAAATTTTGTCAGTTTTGGTGAATATCAAATTAAAATGCCAGTATTTCGATCGAATTATCGACTTCATTATAGCTAGCATTTTCCCTGTCCCAGTAAGCTTCACATGTGCTCTAGTCACTGCACAGCTTGCCCAGACGGGAAGGAAGGGAGGTTTGCAGTCTTCTATGTCAGCGACGGACTGCTAAGTTTACACAAGGTGCATCAGAGCCAGGATTGTTCATAAATAGGCATTTTTTGTGACGTTGTCATATTTTCTAAATTTTTGTTAAAGGTGACCTTAATTTCAGCGATTGGTTGTGGTGTTGTAAACTCTCGCTACTGAATAATGTAGGAGGTTTGAAGCAGCAATTGTGCGACATAAGATAAATGATTTCTTGTGTTGTTGCTGAATCGTTGTGATTTTTTTCCGTTTTTCAGGATATTAGATACATTATGTAGTTTGTATATTCTTGTATATGTATTGAGGCGAGACAGTAGCCTACGACTATGTTGAAATATTGGTGGGACAGTGACACAGAAATCGCACATGTGATGGGCTTCCTATATCGTGCATAAGTGTAGTTTTCGCAAAATCGTTGATATTTTGTTTTTCTCTTCTTCTTGTCTTTTGCTGTAAGTTGTATTTGAATTCTTTTGTGATTTGATTTGTGTTTTATGTGCTGCATTTTGTGTAGTTAATTGTTATTTTGGGTTCAATAATCGTTAGTTCATGAGGACGCGTAGCCAGGCCAAGGCCGAAGTGCGAACGCAGGCTCGTGAGAGAAATATGGAAGGCCATAGTGAGGAAAATAGAACGTTGGTAGCCGCAGAAGTTCACGAGGGTCCGTTTGAGCATGAGCAAATGCAGGCAGAACGATGCAACACAGGTAACTTTCATGATTCGAGGAGCGGAAGTTAGGTGCCCTAGCCTCCTTTGCCTGTTTTCGGGGGAGGAAGGCAGGGTGGTAATGAGCGGAGCTCGAAACCTCTGCGAAAAGGCGGCCGAAGGCATTGGAGACATCCTCAGGGGCCACAAGGACGTCATTCGCGACCGTCAAGCCAGAAACTGGTGAGTGGACCTTAGTGCCAGATATCCGGCGCAGGCTACCCCAGACAACAGAAGAAGGAGTAAAACTGTTGAAGGTGCTTGTGAAAGCAGCCCAGCTCGCTTTCTTACTTTCTTTGATAATACGAGGACACTGCGCACGTAATCGTTTATAATTGATACAATTCGCCACCGTAGGGTGGCGTTTAAAGGTGCGTAAAGCACGTCGACGAGCTCGTAAAGCATCTATACATGCTGCGGACCACCGGTGGACCGGTACGCGACGTGGAGAAGAAGTAGTGTGAGGGATGGAATATTCAGCAGCAGTGAGAATGAATTCCCTGAGGTGTGCGACCTGACTATCGTAGCTTGTGAAGGTTTGATCCTGAAAGGTCGCCCTGGAAGAGAAGAGCCCCCAGTCTGCTTTGGAGATGTTCCAACTAGTTGAGCACGGAGAGGGGGTATGATGCAGGAGGCAGGAGATGAATAACACACGGGAAGTGGTCGCTCGAATAAGTATCAGAGAGTGCATACCACTCGAACCGGCGTGCAAGTTGGGTAGTACATATAGAGAGGTCTAAATGAGAATGGGTGTGAGATGTGTCCGAAAGAAAAGTAGGGGCGCCAGTATTGAGGCAGACAAGACTGAGCTGCTTGAAAAGGTCTGCTATCTGGGAGCCCCTCGGGCAGGATGCTGGAGAGCCCCAAAGGGGATGGTGGGCATTGAAGTCTCCAGTTAACAAAAATGGTGCAGGTACCTGAGCAATAAATTGCATCATGTCTGCCCTGGTAACGGCAGACGACGATGGAGTGTAAACGGTACAAATGGAAAATGTAAAAGTGGGGAGAGTAATTCGGACGGAAACTGCCTGCAGGCCGGTGTGCAATGTGATGGGATCGTAGTAAATATCATCCCGGACCGGCAACATAACTCCTCCATGAGCCGGAATACCTGCCACAGGGGGTTGGTCAAAACGCACAGAGGTGTAGTGTGCCAAGGCAATTTGATCTCATGGGCGTAGCTTCGTTTCCTGGAGGGCTACGACAAGCGGACGGTGCAAGCGGAGCAGGAACTTCAAGTCCTCTCGGTTGGAGCGAATACTGGGAATATTCCAGTGAATAAGTGCCATCGTGAGAAGAAAAAGAAAAAGAAGATGCAAGAAGGGGTCGCCTCGAAGGCCACTGAGCGCCTTGCTTCGAGCTAGCACTGCCACCGCTATCAGTAGGCGGACAGTCGTCGTCCATTGGTTCAATAGGTTCATGGGCCACCTTGTTAAGATGGCCGGGAGGGGGAGCTTCCTCCGCCGGTGAACGGCCAGATGTTCGGCAACCAGCGGTGCGGCCAGGCGAAACGGATGACGGCCTGGGGCGGCAACCACTGGGTGGCCCAGGAGAAGAAAAGCGCCGTGGCGGAGAAGGAGAACTTTGCTTCCTATGAGCCTTCTTGGAAGGTCGTTTGGTGGAAGTACTGGTCGATGGCTGAGAGTTCGAGGGACGTAGGAAGTCTGCACGGGACAGTTCCTTCTTGAAGGCCCGTGCATCTGACTTCTGGGTCTTCTTGGCAGAAGCTGATGAAGGTGCTCGTGTCTGAGGGGTGACGGGAGGAAGAGAAGACGTTGACCGGGCGATCTTAGCACTGGCCGAACGGACGACCATAGTACTGAAGGTCAGATCGCATGTCTGCGTTGCCACCTCCCTGGTAGTCCGAGGAGAGGCGAGGACGGTACCGTATTTCCCCGTTTGGGGGCAGTGTGGGTTTCCTACTAGCAAATATCTTGCCAGCAGCCGAGGTGGACACTTTCTCTTTGACCCGAATTTCCTGTATACAGCGTTTTTCCTTGTAGATGGGACAGTCGCGGGAGGACGCTGCATGGTCACCCTGACAGTTCACACAACGAGGAGACGGAGGTGGACAGTCACACTCATGGGCATCCGTGCCACAAGTGACACATTTAGCCGCATTTGAACAAGCCTGGCGAGTGTGATTAAAACGCTGACACTGATAGCAGCGCGTAGGTGTCGGGACATAGAGGCGAACAGAAATAACCTCGTAGCCCGCTTTGATGCGCGACGGCAGCTGAACACTATCAAAGGTCAAAAAAAGTGTCCAGGTCGGTACAAGGTCATTTTTGACATTTTTCATGACCCTATGGACAGCTGTCACGCCCTGCTCAGCGAGGAAAGACTGAATCTCCTCGTCAGTCAATCCGTCGAATGATCCAGTATATACCACACCACGAGACGAATTCAAAGTGCGGTGAGCCTCCACCCGGACAGGGAACGTGTACAGGAATGTGGCCCGAAGCAGTTTTTGTGCCTGAAAGGCGCTCTCAGTTTCTAGTAACAAGGTACCGTTACGCAGCCTGGTACAAGACTTGACAGAACCGGCTATGGCATCTACGCCCTTCTATATAACGAAAGGGTTGACACAGGAAAAATCCTTTTCGTCCTCAGATCGAGAAACTACGAGGAACTGTGGGGCAGGCGGTAGTACTTTTGTCATTGGTGGCTGGTCAAGTTTCCGTTTTTGGGCAGAAGTCGAGAGAGAAGAAGGAGAGAAATCCATTGCGTAGGAATCCCCCATGATTGCCAGCATCTCCGATGGCGCGCTCCTTCCTTGTGGGGACCCTCTCAGAGGGCACTCCCGCCTTAGGTGAATGTTTACACCTCAGGTCACACCTCCCGAGAAACGGACGGAGGGACCAATCGGCATGGTCGGAAGATGCTTACTCAGGCAATCACCCCTTCCTGGGCCTGGCCTTTACCAGGGGGTACATGCGTGCTTTACTTGTCTACCCAGGGCGGGGAATTACGCGTTACCCCGTCACCGGCTACGCGTGCGAACGCGTGGGTCGGCCTTCAGGCACGCACAGGGAGGAAGGAAGAAGAGGGAGAGAGGTAGAGAAAGGACTGTCTCAAACGCCGAGGCGGAGACCAGAGAAGGCAAGGGGAAGAAGGCAAGGAGAAGAAAGCAAGGAGAAGAAGGCAAGGGAAAGAGTAAGTAAGACAGTGAGATGGAGAAGAACAAAGAAAGGAACCATCCAAAGGAAGGAAGAAACCAGAATAAGTGAAAAACCAAAATGACCGCAAATATGGGTCGTGGAACCGTCCGTCTCCGGACGCAGGTGCTAACTACCCCCTTGAGGGGGATGGACTCCTTTTAGTCGGCTCTTAAGACAGGCAGCAATACCTCGGGTCTATTCTAACCCCCAGACCCGCAGGGGGGGACGCAGTTCTGGCGAGACGAGACGCACGCGGTACGAAACGGTTTGCCTAAGAGGCTCGCGAGCTTACTAAGACGGCGACCTCCGTCGGAACAAAGTAACTGACTAAACTGAAACATCGCCTGGACAAACTAGCGAAAGTTGCGGGAAAATCATTACAGATTCATGTCGAGGAAGTAGTTGAAGAGAGTGGCGGAGATGGAAAAGTCCATCGACGAAAGGGTCGTGCAGGTCGTGCAGCAAGAACGCGAATATCTTCGCACGCAGATAACTGGGGACGCGGTGCAATCAAAAGAGAGTGCAGGAAATGTAACACCGCTAACTGGGGACACAGAGTTTCTGAACGGTGGCAGTGCAGGTAGCGCGGGACAGAAGCAATCAGGTCCTCCACCTCCCACTTACGAACCAAGTCCCACTCAAGCAGCTAGACAGGTCGTGATGAGGAAAGGTACGGTGGCTCTCATGGTTGCAGAGCCGAGGTCGGTACGAAGCAGCCATGAGAACAGTTTACCTCTGCAACGGTGCAACTCGCAGAGCGGAAATTCCGGTAGTACGGAAACACAAATCAGTACGAACGGAGGAGACAGTACACCGCCGACACACTACAATATACAGCAGGGTCATGGAAATGAACGTACTCCAAGATACGAGGAGCAGTTCGGCCATGAAAAGTACTTAAGCCTAAGAAGATTCCAACACTACCGAGAGGACAATAATGTTATGCACCCACGGACTTTTATCTCCCAAACCACAGAAGCATTTCCACCGCATTGGCGAGCGTGGAAACAGATCAAGTTTGTATGTGCACATTTAGAAGGGTTAGTGGCAGAAACGATGCTTAAGTGTGGGATGTCTTGCGAGTCTTTCGAAGAATTTCGCCAATATTTCTCAATCGATACAGGTCACAAAGTACTCAGACCAGAATAAAACACGAAATGATGATGGATAAGGACATGGAAACTGCAGGCTTTAAGAGCACAGTGAAATTCCTCGACCAGAAGGTCAAGAAGAATGAATTCCTAGACAACCCGTATACGAATAACGAGATTATCCGTATTTGCTGCATGAAGCTTCTCTCACGTCACCAACAAAATCTTATAGGTAAATGCGGAGACGATGTGGAGGGCTTCAGAAATATACTAAAAGAAGTCGAATTGGTGTTGAACGAGGAGCTGGCGCGTAACCGTAAGAGTGATACAGAAACGAAAGTAGTCACAAAATTTCACTGCACAAGCAGATCATAAACGGATGAACCAATGGCATAGTAGTAAGAGCTGGCAAATGCATAACGGTCAACAGGAAGCAAAAACGAATATCGGTAATAGATGGAAGAAAGAAAAGTGGGGTAACAACCAGCCGTGGTCGCAAGGACACCCACAACCGAACTTTGCATCTCACAAAAGGCGAGAAAAAAATCCGCAGACAATAGATATTAGAGGGCCAAATCCTGCGCGTGCACAGATAGAAGAGGTGCACGAACAGCCATGACTAGCCAACGTTGCGGGAACGGTGGCACAAAAACCCGCACCACGTATCGGAAACCGCCACAGCTGCATGCTCATGGATGAGGATATTAGGGAATCGCTCTTAGAAGAGAGGGAGGAAGATGTTACGCGAGATCTGCACGCGGTCGTTAAGATTAAACTAGGTGACGTAACAGCTGAGGCTGTACTAGATAGCGGGAGCGAAATCTGAGCGATCTCGGAAACCCTATTTGACAGATGCAACATGTTGAAACCTCCGACACTAAAGGCCCAGAAGATTAAAATCCGAGGTGCCGTCAGAGGGAAACCCACTGAAATTAGGCGAGAGACAAGACTGGAGTTTAGTTGTCAGGGGTATGTACAACACGGAAATTTTTTCAGCGTACCACATCTCGCGGTTTAAATGATCATTGGAATTGATTTTAGGACCCAACACAAAGCGATAATCAATATGGGCCTAGGCACACTGCCGTTAGGAGAAAAGGGCGAAACGTGCATTAGGTTTGCAGAATAAAAGACGAAAGGTGAACTACCAGTGGATTGTCTGAATCTAAGGATTACTGGAGACCAGAGTCAGGGTGTGCGACCGTATTCTGCACAGGACCAATTACAAACGAGCTGTCAGGATAGAGACGAAGCACTGACAGAAATCCATGATGCAATACAAGGAAAAGTGGCGTTACTGGAAGACATAACTGCTGCAGAGAGAATAGAATTAGAGACAGTACTCAGAAGAAATGCGGAGGTATTTCTTTCGAAACCAGGAGAAATAAAACGGTTTCAATATAGGTTTAGATTAAGGACGCATGTTCCCTTCCGTGTATCTCCCTATCCCACTCCACTGGTATATCGGAAACAGGTGGCGCTCGAACTTCAGGAAATGCTAAGAGACGGAGTATTAGAAGAGGCTGCGTCCACGTACAACAGCCCCTTGCGTGTAGTAGAGAAAAAGAATGGAAAAATCCGCATGGTCCTAGACTCCCGTGAAATTAACACCGTCATCATTCCAGAAACGGATAGATCGGAGAAGCTAGAAGAGCTGTTGCTGAAGTTTGACGGCGTATCGATCTTTTCTTCGATCGATTTGCGAAATAGTTTTTGGCAAATACAGTTGGCGCCAGAGTGTCGCAAATATACAGCCTTTCTAGCATTCGGCCGATGTTACTAGATTCCGATGTTTACCATTCGGGCTAAATGTATCTTCAGCTGCATTCATTCGCGGTCTGGGAACGATATGAATGAGACGTTGAATGAGCGCGTCACGTGCTATGTAGATTACATTTTGGTAGGGGAATGTTCGTGGGGACGGCACGGAAACAAGCTCCCATCAAGAAGTGTCGGTAAAACTAATGGGATTCAGTCCTGCTTTTCGTAGATTTCCCATTAATTCATGTCTCACAAAGATTGTATGAGTGTGTGAATAAGGAGAATGGCACATGGGTAGTATCTAGTCTCGGGACACCTGAAAAAATTTTCCATTCGCTCACCATAACCACTGGTTCACTGATACTAACAATTTTTTTTTTACAAAGGTGGGGGCTGTGTAAGGTGCCAGGACATGGGCACTTACACATTAGCTTACCGACATTAGTATTAATAATAAAGGGACTGGCAGGGGCATCAGATCATGACTCTATAGAATATTGTTAAATATGAGGCACTCTCGAGCGGTACTCCCTGCATGTCTGCAGGATTGAGCCACTATCTTAAAGTGTTGGCGAAAAGCGTTGGAAGTTGAGAGTTGCGGAACGTAAAGTCTGCAGATGGCCGTAGCTCGCCGGGCCGCCGTGGGCGGTAGTTAGCGGTCACCGGAAACGCGGGACAATACGGCGGTTTTAGGGGTAGCATCCGGAGCCATCTGTGCTGGGCAATACGTTGCGAGGACGGGAGTTTCGTTTGCCAAGGGGCGTTATGACCTACTCGATCATTGGGTAGATCTCAGTGGAGGGATCTCGGGGATGATAGAGCGATCGACATTGGCCGAAATTGAGTATTTTTCCGCCGCCTTTTCGTGCGCGTGCGAGCCGAGAGAATTGTGGAAGGACTTCGCCTTCAGCCATCGAGCGGTACGGCCTTGGAGACGGCGTCTTGGCCATCGTTTTCGTAGGAAGATATACGTCCTGTATCGCAGCATTGCACCAACGCGTGTTCCGTGCAGAGTTCTGCGGTTAGAGATCTTTGTGAGCTTAGAAGCGAGATTTTCACCAACGCCCAACCACTTCCAACAACTTACCCAATACTCTCGATCCAGAAGATAGCCTTGCGAGGTGCCGAGTATTTATCAGCGCAGCTGCCGGTTATAGGGGCGCGAAACTGGAAATTGTTAATGAGCCATTCTCAGGAGTGTGTGGATGGACAAGAGATTCACATTTTTTTTGTAGACTTTGTCAGTTGTGGGGAATACAAATTTGAA
Source organism: Schistocerca americana (assembly GCF_021461395.2). Classification (NCBI taxonomy): domain Eukaryota; kingdom Metazoa; phylum Arthropoda; class Insecta; order Orthoptera; family Acrididae; genus Schistocerca; species Schistocerca americana. The sequence goes on from NC_060122.1 coordinate 58,878,570, forward strand.
ATGGCAATAATACGATCGAATTCCCGACTTCATTGTAGCTGGCATTTACCCTGTCCCAGCAAGCTTTACATGTACTCTAGTCACTGCACAGGATGCCCAGACGGGAAGGAATGGAGGTTTGCAGTCTTCTGTGTCAGCGACGGACTGATAAGTCTACACAAAGGTTACAGAAAACCTACAGTGGTGCACCGGAATCTAATACTGGTCTCACAGGAACGTTTCCGACACAGACCGTCTGAAACGTTACACCCCCTGCATAGAAGTCGATATTGTGCCTTTTGTTTTCAATCCTGAATCAACTTCTGTATTTCATCGTCAATGTTATGGTCCAAGGGTAACAGTAAGCCCACAGTGGTGCATCGGAATCTAATACTGGTCTCCCAGAAAAGTTCAAAGCACAGACTAATGCGTTAATCCCCCTGGACAGAAGTCGGCACTGTGCCTTTTGTATTCGATACCGATGCAATTTCTGTGTTTCATCGTCAATGTGAAGGTAGAAGGGATACAGGAAACCGGCGGTGGTTCATCGGACTCTACTACTGCACTCCCAGGGAAGGAACAAAGCACAGACTGTTTGAGACTTTATTCTCCCTGAACAGATGTCGGCAACGTGCCCTTTGTATTCAATACCTATGCAATGGTGCATCGGTATCTACTACTGGAGTCCCAGAACAGGTTTTAAGCACAGACTGTTTGAAGCGTTACTCTCAATGGACAGATGTCGGCATTGTGCCTCTTGTTTTCAATCGCGACGCAGTCTCTCTGTTTTATTGTCAATGTGAAGGTCCGAGGGTTACAGTTAACCTGCAGTGGTGCATCTGATTCTAATACCGTACTCTTTAACCAATAAAATGAAAAATAAAATAATAATAATAATAATTTTTAATAACAATAATTTTTGTTGTTTGGATAACTAATTGAGAGATTAAAGTTTGTTTCGCGTTTAAGACTGGAATTGAGTTGCTTAATGTTTCATATAGTCTTACGTAGCATTGTTCTTTGAGGTCACACAATAAACTAAATGTAATTTACGCCGCAAATTTATCGAGCTTCGCACGTCCGAAGATGTACTCAACGTAGCCAGGGCTCATTATATATTTTCTTAGACAAAGTCTGATATCTGACCTCAGCTTCAATCATGACAATGGTGTGGCTAAAACTACTAAAAAAGAGAAAAATATACGATTAAATAAAACATGTATTCGTTTTAACATATACATTACGATATTAATGACACTTACGTAAAATTCTAGTTAAATAATTGCTGATAATTCACAAATGAGAGCGACTTATTAATTCTGCTCCTCTTTTCTTCAAATAAGTATCAATTTGGAGCTACACAAAATATTACGTCCTTCTAGGGCAACGAATGACATAAGAGTGAGTTGATGCCTACTGGCTGCGAAAAGAGAGCGGTGTTAATTCCTTTGTTTTGCGTTCTCTTGTTTTAAGAAATCGATACATATAATCTATGTTCAGTAAATTAAATATCATCTAGCCGGCCACGGTGGTCTAGCGCTTCTAGGCGCTCAGTTCGGAACCGCGTGACTGCTACGGTCGCAGGTTCGAATCCTGCCTCGCGCATGAATGCGTGTGATGTCCTTAGGTCAGTTAGGTTTAAGTAGTTCTATGTTTTAGGGGACTGATGACCACAGATGTTAAGTCTCATAGTGCTCAGAGCCATTTGAACCATTTTTTTTAACTAAAGATGGGCATTAATGCTTCGCCCATCAATCGGTGCTTGCAGTCTATGGGGTGTCACAGCCTCAAAGAGCTTTGCTTTTACACATTGTGGAAATTCTCTGAGTATATGGAAAGTCCATTTTAGGAACAGAGCAGATGCTTTATTTCGAATATCCACAAAACCGAGGTCACCGTTTCTGACATCCAGTATAACGGTAGTCGCACCAACCCTGAATATGTCTCCTCACCATAAATAATTGGTAACATTGGACATGATCCCTTTCCTAGTAGTTTGGAGATTGGAAATACCTGTGCAGTGGAAAACCCTTTAGACAAAATGCAGTAGTTGATGAATCTCACTCTTTGCACCTGGTTCATAGTTCGATGGATGTACTCCATTACGGCACCATGAACTTACCTCCTAGTTTTCGTCCAGTTAAAAGCAGCCATCCTCATCGGACATGCCATTAAGGTTATTCTCAAAGTTTTATGTTTGTTGCCTTTTTTTGGTCATGCCAGTCGGAGGTGATTTAGGCCCCGCAGATTCAATACCTTACTTTTGTTTTCATTTGTTGTCGCTCCCAATGCTAGACAATACTTTTGGATTTCTCTTTCCAGTGTAACTGTCTCCTCCTTATTCCTTATTACAACATCCACGTCATCAGCATAAGGTCGTATGACAGTTTTCTCGCCATTCAATGTTATGCCTGTTAATATTGCGTGGACAGTGCTGAGAAAGGGCTCTAATGATGCGGAAAACAAAAACATAGATAAGGGACTGCCCTGTGGAACCCCTCGCCTTATCTGTATGTGTTTAGATGTTTGGCCATTGATTGCTATTTTCGCATTTATACCTGTTGTAATACAGGGTGTTACAAAAATGTACGGCAAAACTTTCAGGAAACATTCCTCACACACAAATAAAGAAAAGATGTTATGTGGACATGTCCCTGGAAACGCTTAATTACCATGTTAGAGCTCATTTTAGTTTCGTCAGTATGTACTGCACTTACTCGATTCACCGCCAGTTGGCCCAATGGAAGGAAGGTAATGTGGACCTTGGTGCTTCTGCTGACATGCGACTCATTGCTCTACAGCCGTCCAAAATACGAGCACGAAGAGTCTCTACATTTGGTACCGGGGTTGCGTAGACAAGAGCTTTTAAATGCCCCCATAAATGAGAGACTCTTCGTGCTCGTATTGCGGACGGCTGTGAAACAATACGCCATTCTCCAGGGCTGCATCAGCGCATCAGGGATTCCACGCGACGGAGGGTGGATGCATGTATCCCCGCCAACGAGGAGTTTTTCAGCATTTCCTGTAACTAAGTGTTTGAAGTCATGCAGGTACGTTCTGTTGCTGTGTGTTTCCATTCCATGATTAATGTGATTTGATGCTACGTACTGATGTGCTTGATGCTAGTACTGTAGAGCAATGAGTCGCATGTCAGCACAAGCACCAAGGTCTACATTACCTTCCTTCAATTGGGCCAACTGGCGGTGAATCGAGGAAGTGCAGTACATACTGACGAAACTAAAATGAGCTCTAACATGGAAATTAAGCGTTTCCGAGCACATGACCACATAACATCTTTTCTTTGTTTGTGTGTGAGGAATGTTTCCCGAACTTTTGCCGTACCTTTTTGTAACACCCTGTATTTCTTAGCATGTTGACGCTCTGAGGGTGGAAAGCCATTCTTGACAGTGTCGCAAAGAGGTATCTATGACTAACGCGGTAAAAAGCTTTGTTGAAATTTATGAAGATTAAAGCACATTTTACACTCGTCACTGTGGTAATTGCAATGACGTCTCTGTATGCAGATAGCCTTTCGAATATCGTTCTGGCTGGAGAACGAGATTGATGATGATTCAATATTTTGTTGAAAAAGGGCAATGCGAAATTATTTTGTAATTAGAATTTCGTAGCGAAAGAGGCCGAAAATTGTTTAAGTTAGTTTTGCCTTTACTCTTAGGAATCAGTACTATTTTACTTTCCTTAAACTCTGCAGGGACCACTTTTCCATTTAGGACGTCATTCGCCATGGAAATGATCTTGTCCCTAATTATGGACCAGTAGCGGGCATAAAACTCCACAGGGAGGCCATCAAGTCCCGGAGATTTTTTGAGAGGTGAGTTACGCACTGCTTCATGCACTCCATCTTTAGTAATAGGTGACAGGATGTCAGCGTTTTCTGTTACCGACAACTGTGGAACTAAAATAGTGAGAAAGTCATCGAGAGCTGCATCGTCCACTGTGGTAGGGGCATATAAGTTGTCATAGTACCTGTGGACTCCGTCCAGTATTTCTTTCTGGGATGTGAGCCTAGTACCAGTATGCGTCTGAACTTCATCAATAAAAGTTTGACGTTTGTTTTTAGCATGTCGCACCAAGTGATACAGAGAAGCTGTTTTATCTGCTACTACTGATGTGGCTTTCGATTTAATTTTTAGTACCTCCATCTGTTGCTGTTTAATTCTTAATAACTTGGCTTTTATTTTTTTGTATCATTCAGACGAATTACGTCATCATGTGCCTGTTGATATAAGTCTCTTAATACATTATAATAAAACTCCATTGTATTCCTCAACTCCTTGTGCCTCGCTACACTATACTAAATGACAACTTTCCGCAGCTTCGGCTTAGCCCTCCTAGTCCACCAGTCAATGACTGTTGGGTACTTGTCTGCTGTGCGGAGGCACATAGTCCACGCTACTCTTATTGCCTGTTCCAGTTCCTCGTCAGTTAAAACAGAGATATTCAAATTCCATTGGCCTCTGAATCGACTGTGCCTCAAAGTGTACTGTGTTCGCTAAAATACACGGGAACAGTTCCAACGTTTAATAAAAAATTTTGCAAATTTGGTGACACATAAATTCTATCTAGTCTGCTGCGGGAGTGGCTGGTTGTACACGTGAACTCGACTGACGTCGGGTACTGAAGTTCCCACACATCCTTAAGATGTAGATAACTTACTAACTTTTTTAACTGTGGCGAGTAGTTGAAACTGGGTTGTTCATTTTTCTGGTTTAAAACACAGTTAAAATCCCCACCTAGTATAAGAGAACACGGATTTTTCCTCTATAAATAAATTAGTTCATCTTGAAAAAACTTCGCACGATCCAATTTATGGGAATTTTCTGAAGGGGCGTAAAGGTTAAGCACGGTCACATCGAAAATTTTTATGCCTACGGCTCTTCCTGATTCTAGTCGTTCGATTTCAGTCTCTGGAATGCCGTCCCTTATAAGAATGGCTGTACCGCTATTGGCTTCCGTAGAAACACCAAAAATTTCAAAAAAGCCTGGGATCCGAAATTCCGTTATCGCAACTTCTTGTAGCAACGCGATCTGTCCCACACTGGTACAAGAATTCTTTTAGTGCTGCCAATTTCGAGGGTGACTGTATTTTATTAATGTTAATAGTAGTAATGCTATAAGCTTCATCACAGACATGCCAGAAGAAGCTATTTGGGATGAGGATCGGTATGATCATAGCAGCAACGTGCTTCGTTACAAGTCACGATCTTTACAAGCTGTGTGCCCATTACAAGTACCAACTTCGTAGAAAAATTTTTTACTGCTTTTAAACAAGGTGCTTGAAAAGAAAATTATCCTGAAATTCTGACAATGCATTGCTATAAGTCACTGTGGTCATTCTCTTTCTCCTCGTCAGTGTTGGCCCTGATGACTTCATATTTATTATTCTTTTTCTTGGTGTCTTTCTTCTCTGGTGTGGCTTTTGCACGATGACGCGTGGCAGCAAAACCTGGCTTCGGTCGCAGCCGCCGACGGTGGCCGTCTGGCGCAACGGCGGTGACTTGCCAGTCGTCGGTATTTGGCTCCGGCGTGTTGTCTGTTGTGTTGTCTTGCTGGCGAGGCGGTGATGCTTGTTTATTTCCTCTTTCGGCGCGGTGTTGCGCTTCGGTGTCAGCACGTTGTTTACTTGGTACTTCCTCGTACTGTTCCCACTGTATGGGCTGCGCACTTGATGCGGTTATTGCCGCTGTGACCTAAGGCTCAGGGTCACATTTCTGTTAAAGGTAACAACCCGCTGCGTCACTATCTTTTTCGTGGCTGCATAATTCCTTATGCGTAAGTGGGAGCCACATAGACCTGCATTTCTTCTTCTTTTTCACTTCCAACAAATCTTCAGGACTTGGCTTCTGCTTCCTGGCAACGGGTGTTTCACAGAGAGAGAGTCTTCATCAACATTTTTTCAGTGTCCTATAGAGGACGCTTTTTGGTGGGAATCTCGCTGTCACGGGACGGAATTTCAGCAGTTAAAGCAGGTTTGAAAATGTTGCACTCAATGTTAATGAATTTCAGTCTTTAAGAGGTAGTAACAGGATCCACTTCAGCCGCCGGCTCAGTTGTATTACTGGCTGGCAACAAATCGTTGATTGTTAATTTCCGGCGTTGCGTAAGGTTATTTCTTAGCACAAAAATACGGCGAGGGCAGTCCCGACGGAGGTGGCTCTAGCTCTGAGCACTATGGGACTGAAATTCTGAGGTCATTAGTCCCCTAGAACTTAGAACTAGTTAAACGTAACTAACCTAAGGACACCACACACATCCATGCCCGAGGCCGGATTCAAACCTGCGACCGTAGCGGTCACGCGGTTCCAGGCCGAAGCGCCTAGAACCGCACGGCCACACCGGCCGGCTGACGGAGGTGACCAGGCTCGTTACTTACATGACATGTAGGGGTTTGCCCTGAGTAAATAACATGCGCCTTGTACCCGTCAACAAAGATGTGGGAGAGAATGTTTGCCTTCACTTTCATCTCCACGGAGCAAATGCCATCAAAGCACTGCAGCTTGAAATGCGAAGCCCACCTTTCGTTGACTATTTGCCTCACAACCCCATGCTTTGAAAGGACATCTTTAATTTTCGAGTTGTCTACTTCTATAGGAATATTCATAAACCTAGCATTTCTAATTACAGACTCATAATTCCTGAGTTTTACAGTACTTTTTGTACCATCACGGTGTATAAATTCCGTTTCATAACCAAATCTTTCCTGAAAGCAGTCTACACTTACGGGACTGTTAACATACAAAAATGCAGTATTCATAGGAGTCTAGCTGCATGGTATGAACAGATTCAGAATGAAGGCCAATTACGTCGGTAATCCAGTCGTGTATTTCAAGTGCAGAGGGCTGTTCTCGACGGATGTACTTGTCGAAAGTGAAAATCACGGTGTTTTTTCTCACGGAGTTTGCCATGGTGTTTTGCAGCGAAGAAATTTCGGACAACGCCGAAATCCCAACGGCACTGCGTAGAAAGACGACACGAACGAAGACCAAGACCTCTATTTATTCACGTGAAAAACGCCAATAAACAATCACGAAACACGAAAACACTGGCGTAAACACTGAACGTTCACGTAGCAAACTTGAGGAGCGTGCGACCGCGGCGACAGCTAAAGCCAGACTGATATTACTGATGCTTGTTGCTACAAGTGTCTCGCTATTGTACAAGATAGACCTTAACATTCATTTCACAGTTCGTATTCATTTGTGCTGTTACTTTGTAAAAAATTGTTGGGTGTATAGTCAAATGTTCTCTTTCACTTCAAATTGTTATTTCACATGTTCACTCAATGAATAAAAATAATTAACGTTTTTTGTGCATATTCAAAGATATGTGAACGTATTCTCTGTAGAATGTCGCTTGTTAGAAATGGTTTATACTGTGCTAAAGTCTTTGCACTTTAAAATAAACATCACATGTCACACGTTTAGTTTACGTTGAGACGAAAGTTCTTGAAGAAATAAGTTGGAGATCAACAATCCCGCAATGAAGTGTGCTTTGGAAGACGTAGTTAAAATGTGGTTTCGTCTTGGTAGGAATACATGGTGTCAGTGGTTCCATACTGACCAGTCCGTGTTACATCTAGTCAATAACCTCCATATTTCGTCTTCCGAAAGGCGTATGTCGTCTCCTGGATATTGTGTCGTCGTTTCGTCGAAAAGAGTTCCGTGGTTTTGCGACTCACGTCACCTAAAGTGTCCCATCATGAGCGCAGTATACCGTTTTCTTAACAATTTGCACACAACTTGTTCATACATTGTTAATTGCAAAACAATATGTTCGTTCACAACAGAGAGCACAAAACATAACAATTTATACTTCACATTGAGTAAAGTGTTCTATTACATATCTACGTAGATATAAAAACTTTTCTGTGAAACATGTACCTATACATTGACATTACATTGTTTGGTAATACATATACACATTTTACATTTTGCAGTTGCATTAAACTAGATATTTACAAATACATATAGGTCAGACATAGAAAATATTATCTTATAGGTCCAGTGTTTCTTTTTTTTTTTAAAAATAACGTTTTCCTTTTAAGTATATTTTCCTTTACATCAGTACTAGACAATAAGTGTTCTTCCTCATTAAATGTTTCATGCAACACAAACTTTAATAGTAGATTAGAAAACATTTTGGAGATGATCTGTCCTGAAAAGTCATGATTACAATAAGACACAACACGTCACACCCACAATCATTTACAAATTAGCACATGCACAAAGTATCATTTACAAATAAAATAAAGTATATAGCCTTGCTCAATTAATCTCATTTGTCATTCCTTGTTCAGTGTTTTTTGTGCATGTTTGTTCATGTGGATTATGGTGTGAGCGTGAATAGCAAATCAAGTGTCTATCATGCCAATTAATATATCAGGTTCAGGGCAGAAATTGTCTCCGGTCATTTAGTCTGTCAGCTTGTCTGCAGGGTATTAATAAATATAATCTGTAGCTGTGCATTGTATGAAAATTGTTAGTTCTTCCTGTGTCTTATCTTCTTGACGCTGCTGTCGTTGCTGGTGCTGTAAAATGTAGATACTTAAGATTATAGCTTATGTCTTCTTCTTCTTCCAGCTTGATGCACCAGATGTGACTTACCTTGTTGTTGTATCAGCATACTCTGCTAAGGCTTAAGGTTTTCAAATCTTTGTGAGGGTACTAACCTAAAATTATCTTATTGTTGCGGTTTTGTAGAAGATATGCTCCAGTGTGTGGTATATCAATGATTGTTTAAGGACCTTCATATAATGGACGCCACTTAACATTACGTTTTAGAGGTGATGACGATTTATAGTGGGTCTTAAGTAAAACTTGCATGCCAAGTGTAAAGTTTTGCCTTCTTTTAAGATTAGCTTCAGAGTTCTTATTTCTAATGTTAGCTTGTTCAGTACTTGCGATGAGTACATCCCTTATCTTTTCCTCGTGTGAAGTTTTGGTGTCAGAAAATTTTGGTAGTGGGTTGCTCCATTCATTAGTTTCCTTTGCGTCAAACATGATTTCTCTGGGAGTGTAGGGTGTGTTGTATATACTTAAATTGTTGTGTATTTCCCCCAAAAGTGCTAGGCAATGTAGCCTGTTTGTGTGCTGTGTTGAGGTATATATTCTCATGAATCCGTTTAATTCTCTAAAAATTCTCTGGTTGTGTCCTCACAGGTAAGATAATTTGGTTGATAGCTGTTGCATCTAATACTAACCTGATACTTCCATGGTGTCTTTTCACTACATGCAAAGGGCTACAATATGGAGTGTTGATGGTTCTATAATACTCCATGTAATCATTTTCTTTAGTTTTTCCCAAACCGCAGGTCGCAGAGCTAGAGGTATGGTAGAGGTATGACTTAACGGTAATAGATTTGGTGAGCCTTGACTTCGTATACATATATGTGTTAATCCTACCTGGCTTACTAGTGAAAACATCCTTATTCTTAAATAAAATATGTTTAAGACGGGACCTCTCCTCTTCATTAATAGCATCACATTCTGATAACTTGTACTTAAACAAATTAATTCTATCATTCACTACCTCACAGTGTTATGCAGGTTTTGTGTGGAATCTACGTCAGTCTCATGTATAATCTGTATCTTGTAGCCAGAACAGTGCATGTTATGGTCTACTAGTCGAGTGTCCAAGTTCAAACTATGTATCTGCTTTCATACTTAAAATAACAAATGCCTTTGGAGAAGTCTATAGTGCAGTCCTTCTCGCAAAGAAAACTAAAGCCCAATACACAATTGGCAGCAAGGTTTTGGACAACTAGGAAAGGCTTTTGTACGATTCCATTTCCCATATTAACAGTCACTAATACCTGCTTGTTAACCCTACTTAACTTATTACCTAATGCAGTTAATATTAAACAGTTTTGAACTGGGAACTCTCGTATCATATAAGTTTCCTTCATCATAGTATAAAACTGTGAGAAATCACACTGACAGCAGCTCCTGTATCAATAATTACGTTAATAGGTATACCTCCAACAATGCCTGAGGAGGAAGACAGAACCAATACTTTCTTTACATTGTGTGTTGTCATTTATAAGATCATCAGCTAAGTTTCCACTTTAATTATATCTTAAGAATAGTGTAGGCAACTCTTGTTGTGTAAATGATAATTTTTCTTGTTTCACAGTTTCACTAGCAAGAGTGTATTCAAACATAGTTTCTAAATTGAAGTTGGCACCCAAACGTTACTCAGTCACGACCTAGGGCTCAGTAATCACTGGTTCTAGTTTGCCTGGTCATTGGTAATTGTAGTTTTAGTTTCATTAGCTACCACAATAATATTTACATTAGGATTTTGTCTTTGCCAATCGCCTGTCTGTTTTCCGTTGACTGATGTCATTTGTTGGTTTGTGTTGCGTGTTTGTGCACAATTCCCTTGTGGCATCTGAATATGATTTTGTTGTGGCGGTGTTTTATCGTCAATGTGAAGGTACAAGGGTTACAGTAAAACTGCAGTGGTGCATCGGAATCTACTACTAGACACCCAGCAAAGGTTCAAAGCACCGCCTGTTTGAGGAGTTACTCCCCCTGGACAGAAGTCGGCATTGTGCTTTTTGTATTCAATCACCATGTAATTTATGTGTTTCATCGTCAATGTGATGGTCCAAGGATTACAGTATACCTGCAGTGGTGCATCAGTATCTACTACTGGTGTCCCAGGAAAGGTTCAAACACAGACTGTCTGAAGCGTTACTCACCCTGGAGAGAAGTCAGCATTGTGCGTTTTGTATTCAATACCGATGCAATTTCTGTGCTTCAGGGTCAATGTAAAGAACCAAGTGTTACAGTAAACCTCCAGTGGTGCATCGGAATCTACTAGTGGTCTCATATGAAAGGTTCAATTCACAGACTGTTTGGGGCGTTACTCAACGTGGACAGAAGATGGCATTGTGCCATTTGTATTTGTAATTTCTGTGCATCATGGCCAGTGCGAAGGTCCAAGGGTTACAGTAAACCTGCAGTGGTGCAACGGAATCTGCTACTGGACATTCAGGATAGGTTAAAAGCACAAACTTTTTGAAGCGATACTCACCCTGGACAAAAGTCGGCCTTGTGCCTTTTGTACACATTCCCGATGGAAATTCTGTGTTTCATCCTCTATTTCAATGTCCATTGGTTACAGTCTACATTCAGTGGTGCAATGGAATCAAATAATGGCCTCCCAGGAACGGTTCCAAGCACAGACAGTTTGAACCGTTACTCCCCATGGACATATGTCGGCATTGTGACATTTGTACTCAATTCCGATGCAATTTCTGTGTTTCATCGTCAATGTGAAGGTCCAAGGGATATAGTAAACCTTTAGTGGTGCATCAGATCCTGATAGTGGTCTTCGAGGTAAGGTGCAAAGCACAGACTGTTTGAAGCGTTACTACCCCGGGACAGAAGTCGGAATTATGCCTTTTGTATTTAATCGCGACGCAATTTTTGTGTTTCATCGTCAATGTGAAAGACCAAGGGATACAGCAATCCTGCAGTGGTGCATCAGAATCTAATACTCGTCTCCCAGGAGAGGTTCAAAGCACAGACAGTTTAAAGTGTTATCCCCCTAGACAGAAGTCGGCATTGTACCTTTTGTATTCAATCCCGATGCAATTCCTGTTTTTCATCATCATTGTGAAGATCCAAGGGGTACAGTGAGCCTGTAGTGGTGCATCGGAATCTACTACTGGACTCCCACGAAAGGTTCCAAGCAATGACCGTTTGAAGCGTTACTCCATTGCGCACCCCATCTCGATAAAGCGCTGCTATCATTCATCTGTCTTCTGATTTTGAATAGACCTACAGAATATGGGCCATGGTCCGTCAGGTAATTTAGCAATTCACTGGATGGGTTAAGAAATATGATTTTTAGTCTGTCTCTGATGTTAGAGAGAAATTCGTATGTTCTCATGCCTGGGCCCGAAGTGTCCCATTCATTTTGCCATAGTTGTAATACGCGATCTTTTATTGCGTTTTTCGAATTGGCCTCAATTTCATGCACCCTTCGTACTTACATTTCACTGCAGTTCTTTACCCAGTAAAAGGCTCGCCTTTTCCTAATTTGCAAGTCAAGTACGCATATTCCTAGAATTACTACAAAGGTATCATTCGGGGTACCGCTGCAGGCGCACATTAATCTTACTAACATTCCTCGTTGAACTCTTCTTACTACTGAGGCTAGCTTGGCTATCTGCAATCTACCGGCCCAAAAGCTCGCACCATATCCCACGACTAATGCTAATATATATTGGTGGTGAACTCTGATTGTTTTCAAGGGAAGCTGAAAGAGCCTATTTGCATTGGTTATAATCAAGTTTGTACCTTTTCTGTCTGTTTTCTCTTAACGCGTAACTGCAAAAGCTACCACACAGATTATGTTGCAGCTATCATGCAACTTTTGTAGCATAGGCTCCAGTGCTACATCCCAAAATTCTGGACCACCCAGTGATCCTTGTGGACAATCTTTTCTTAGTCTCTTCGTTATTGTCTTTCCTGGGCATGTTAAAGAAGCGCGTCAAAGGTGGCAATAATCTCTGAGGCAGTGGCACGGTGCTCCAGGACACTCAGTTCGAAGACCATCGCTAGAGAGTACATAGAATGAGTATCTGTCGTTAGCGAAATCGCCTTATTAATTACGTCTTCAGTTGTCGTGCCTCCTCTGAGACCATACTCGTGACGGCTTATCCCATGTAGCAGCCAATAACCTTGTAACGATTTGAATAATTGTTTTCAGATGTCTTGTGGAAAACTTGCATTCGACAGATTGGTATGTAGGATTCGGGTATCCTTGTCTTGCCCTTTAGTAATTACTACCATTTCAGCATTCTTGCACTGTACACGGATCCTTCCTTGCAAGAGACATTCATTGTATAGTTCGCACAAGTAACCATCTAATTGGTTACATAGGGCTTGTTTTACTTCAGCAGAGATCTCTTCGTTCCTGGAGGTTTTATTCTTCTTCTTCAACCTTAAAATTATTTGGCTAGTGTCTTCTTGTGCGAAGGGTTTCACAACTTTATTGTTTCTGTAGTCTTCCCATAACAGTTTTGTAAACTATGGTCACCTTCTGTCTAGCTGTCATCTCCATCATCAGGAAGTAGTGTTTCCATTAGTAGGGCAGCTGACTGTTGCCAACTTCCTGTTACTGTCCATCATATGTTTTGAGCGTGGCCAAAACTGCCAATGATCGTATTTTCTCGCAAATTATTTTATACGGTCTACCCCAAGGATCGGTTTCTAAGTTGGCCTCCGCGGACTACTTTTATCGTTCCATTTTTGTTTCCTACATTTGTCTTCCGTAAAATGTTACTTAACGTATCTGTATCTATGCAACCTTTAGATTCTTTCTCCTTGGGTCGTGCTGTTCAGGTATAGCTTCCTGGCTCTTCCTACTTCACATCTTAGTTCGTTCAGCACCTCAGTCGCTATACATAGAGCAATGGAGGTACCATTACCTGCCAGCGCAGGTCATTCTAAAGGAGTACATCGCATCCGGACTGTCAGTTCTTGGGCGATGAAATTTCCGGACGCTGAAACACCCTTCTTAGTTCTTCCCAATTACTCTTCATGATGTTGTATTTGGGCCTTGTGCTTCTTGGATTTCCCTCTCAGTGGTGGTATAGTGTATGGTATTGTAATTTGACGTCATTTCATTGTCAACCTTCCTGCCTTTCACACGGCGCGCATCTACTGTATAAGCTAAAGTGATGTCGATATTTTATGATGTTTGTGTCTGTTGTTCTTCTATTAATGTAGACAATGTTTTTCTTTTATTGTGGGCGCCAACTGGTAGCGAATGTACAATTAACTTATTATCCTCTGTGTATGATATAACCAAAATGCTCTTATACTCGCTGCTATCGTATTCCATTTTACGAAATACGATGAAATAATTTTCAAATTCCTTTAGAAGGAAATTTTCTTTTATCAGTTATTGGGTAAACCTTATTTTTAATGTCACGTGAAACAATGTGTACGCAGTGCTCTTTCCTTTTTTGTCTTATGACAAATTTCGTAATGACAGTTTGGTAAAACGCCTTATCTATTTGAAAAAAGAAAGTGCGAGCTAGACTGACATTTTTGTATCAATGCATCATGATCGTAGACCTCTACAAAGACTTTCCGTCTTACATTATAAAATTACGATCTTGGAAACATGGAAGTGGTGGTGATTGGTCAGGCTACACCGAAATACGAAGATGAACATTACCTTCACATGTAATCGTTGGAGCATACTATTGTTTAGGAACCAGTTATTATGTAAGACAAAACAATATAGAAGTAAGAGTTTAGGACATTATTTTAGACAGATAGTGTACTGAACACTAAAATGGGCTTTCGATCGTTCCTGGCTTTTTGCCAATGAAGCAAATTATAATGAACTTACTGAGTAACTGGTATGGCCCACATATGTGTTCATCCCAGTCTTGTAAGCGTTCATCTCCACCTTCACCTCTCTCTGTCCATCTCCCCCTTACCCCTCTCTCTGTCCATCACATTCTCTCCCCCCTCACCACCATCCCATCTGTCTCCTGCTTCCCTTGACTCTGCTCCCTATCCACTTCCTCCAACCCCCAGCTGAGCGCTCCACAAACCAAACATCATCACCAACCTTATCCTCCATCCCCCAGTCTCGGCCTGTTTCTTCTTCCCCGTTCTCTCTGCACAACTCCTCCTTCCCCTGTTTGTGACAGCCTACTCCTCCCCCATTCACTCTCTTAAGTTACCGACCCCACCCCACTAGGAGGCTGACAGTTCTTAACTCGACAGTATTTCTTTCCAGATCGTAAATGGTATTTGTACCAATTGTGATTGAAATCGGGACTGTGATTTAGGAACTGCTGTGGACCATACATACATACATACATACGTACATACATACACACACATAGGATGTCCGTAATTAAATTTTTAGTTTCAAAACGCCGTAGCATGAGAAACAATGCTCAGATTGACGCTATATTTGAACTACATATTATTGACACAGGGGGAAACATCATGGAGACGAATATTCCCACCAGATGGCGCTGTAAGGGTCTTAACATAACTGGAATCGGCTATCGTTGGCAGATGAATCGCAATTCTGGGAGGGCTATGTGCTGTGCGTCTATTGGTAAGCAGATTCTGACGCTTACAGTGCCATCTATTGGTCAAATTTTCGTTAAATGTTCTTTATCCCATGACATTTCCCCGCTGCATCAATAATATGTTACTCAAATTTGATGTTATTCTGAGCAGTGACTCCCTCCTCCAGTTTCCTGATAGTCAATTTATGATCGTATAAGGCTGTATAATCTGTATATGAAAATCGGAAAAAAGGACATGTTTCCATAAGAAGCTTGGAATTTAGAACCTGTAGATAATTATCTGAAAGCTTGTGACACTTCTCTTTATTTTAAACGAGTTACTCAACAAAAGAGGTAGTGGTATAAATCCCCCTAATTTCATAACACATTGTCCTTCATATGTGATCAACATGACACTTGGACAAAATAGTTACAAATCAAAAGACACCAATGAATTTGGCGGGTCCGTTTAATGATAAGGTATCAAAAGACACACTTCTCTATATACTCATGTATAGTAAGAATAAACTTAGATGGGAAGCTCAACACAGAATACCTACTGAAAACATTTAAACAGAAAAATTGTATATTTGTCATATCCAATTTTATTCATTATAATTTTTCTGAACATCCATTTTCACCTCTCCCCATGAACCATGGACCTTGCCGTTGGTGGGGAGGCTTGCGTGCCTCAGCGATACAGATGGCCATGCCGTAGGTGCAACCACAACGGAGGGTTATCTGTTGAGAGGCCAGACAAACATGTGGTTCCTGAAGAGGGGCAGCAGCCTTTTCAGTAGTTGCAGGGGCAACAGTCTGGATGATCGACTGATCTGGCCTTGTAACACTAACCAAAACGGACTTGCTGTGCTGGTATTGCGAACGGTTGAAAGCATGGAGAAACTACAAAAAATGGTTCAAATAGCTCTGAGCACTATGGGACTTAACAGCTGTGGTCATCAGTCCCCTAGAATTTAGAACTACGTAAACCTAACTAACCTAAGGACATAACACACATCCATGCCCGAAGCAGGATTCGAACCTGCGACCGTAGCAGTCGCACAGTTCCGGACTGCGCGCCTAGAACCGCGAGACCACCGCGGCCGGCGGGAAACTACAGCCGTAATTTTTCCCGAGGGCATGCAGCTTTACTGTATGGTTAAAGATGATGGCGTCCTCTTGGGTAAAATATTCCAGAGGTAAAATAGTCCCCCATTTGGATCTCCGGGCGGGGATTACTCAAGAGGACGTCGTTATCAGAAGAAAGAAAACTGGCGTTCTACGGATCGGAGCGTGGAATGTCAGATCCCTTAAACGGGCAGGTAGGTTAGAAAATTTATAAAGGGAAATTGATAGGTTAAACCTACATATAGTGAGAATTAGTGAAGTTCGGTGGCAGGACGAACAAGACTTTTGGTGTGGCGAATATAGGGTTATAAATACAATGTCGAATAGGGGGAATGCAGGAGAAGGTTTAATAATGAATAAAAATATACGAAGACGGGTAAGCTACTACAAACAGCATAGTGAACGCATTATTGTGGCCAAGATAGACACGAAGCCGACGCCTACTACAGTAGTACAAGTTTATAAGCCAACTTGCTCTGCAGATGACGAAGAAATTGAAGAAATGTATGATGAAATAAAAGAAATTATTCAGGTAGTGAAGGGAGACGAAAATCTAATAGTCATGGGTGACTGGAATTCGGTAGTACGAAAAGGGAGAAAAGGAAACGTAGTAGGTGAATATGGATTGGGGGTAAGAAATGAAAGAGGGCGCCGTCTGGTAGAATTTTGCACAGAGCAGAACTTCATCATAACTAACACTTGGTTCAAGAATCATAAAAGAAGGTGGTATACATGGAAGAAGCCTGGAGATACTAACAGATTTCAGATAGATTATATGATGGTAAGACAGAGATTTAGGAACCAGGTTTAAACTGCAAGATATTTCCAGGGGCAGATATGAACTCTGACCACAATCTATTGGTTATGAACTGTAGATTAAAACGGAAGAAACTGCAAAAAAGGTGGGAATTTAAGGAGATGGGACCTGGATAAACTGACTAAACCAGAGGTTGCACAGAGTTTCAGTGAGGGCGTAAGGGAACAAATGGCAGGAATGGGGGAAAGAAATAGAGTAGAAGAAGAATGGGTAGCTTTGAGGGATGAAGTATTGAAGGCAGCAGAGGGTCCAGTAGAGAAGAAGACGAGGGCTAGTAGAAATTCTTGGGTAACAGAAGAAATATTGATTTTAATTGATGAAAGGAGAAAATATAAAAATGCAGTAAATGAAGCAGGCAAAAAGGAATAAAAATGTCTCAAAAATGAGATCGACAGGAAGTGCAAAATGGCTAAGCAGGGATGGCTAGAGGATAAATGTAGGGATTTAGAGGCTTATCTCACTAGAGGTAAGATAGATACTGCCTACAGGAAAACTAGAGAGACCTTTGGAGAAAAGAGGATCACTTGTATGAATATCAAGAGCTCAGATGGAAATCCAGTTCTAAGTAAGAAGGGAAAGCAGAAAGGTGGAAGGAGTATATAGAGGGTCTATACAAGGGAGACGTTCTTGAGGACAATATTATGGAAATGGAAGAGGATGCAAATGAAGATGAAATGGGAGATATGATAGGTCTTTCAGTGCTCTGTCAAACTCTTCACGCAGTGAGTCAAAACAAGGCCCCGGGAGTAGACAACATTCCATTAGAACTAATGACGGCCTTGGCAGAGCCAGTCCTGACGAAACTCTACCATCTGGTGAGCAAGATGTATGATACAGGCGAAATACCCTCAGACTTCAAGAAGAATGTAATAATTCCAATCCCAAAGAAAGCAGGTGTTCACAGATGTGACAATTACCAAACAATCAGTTTAATAAGTCACGGCTGCAAAATACTAACGCGATTTCTTTACAGACGAATGGAAAAAACTAGTAGAAGCCGACCTTGGGGAATATCAGTTTGGACTCCGTAGAAATATTTGAACACGTCTGGCAATACTGACCCTACGGCTTATTTTAGAAGCTAGATTAAGGAAAGGCAAACCTACGTTTCTAGCATTTGTAGACTTAGAGAAAGCTTTTGACAATGTTTACTGGAATACGCTCTTTCAAATTCTGAAAGTGGCAGGGGTAAAATACAGGGAGCGAAAGGCAATTTACAATTTGTATAGAATCCAAATGGCAGTTATAAGAGTTGAGAGGCAAGAAAGGGAAGCAGTGGTTGGGAAGGGAGTGAGACAGGGTTGTAGTCTCTCCCCAATGTTATTCAATCTGTGTATTGAGCAAGCAGTGAGAGAAACAAAAGATAAATTCGGAGTAGGTATTAAAATCCGTGGAGAAGAAATAAAAACTTTGAGGTTCGCCGATGACATTGTAATTCTGTCAGAGACAGCAAAGGACTTGGAAGAGCAGTTGAACGGAATGGATAGTGTCTTGAAGGGAGGATATAAGATGAACATCAATAAAAGCAAAACAAGGATAAAGGAATGTAGTCGAATTAAGTCGGGCGATGTTGAGGGTATTAGATTAGGAAAGGAGACACTTAAAGTAGTAAAGGAGTTTTGCTATTTGGTGGGGCAAATTAACTGATGATGGTCGAAGTAGAGAGGATATAAAATGTAGACTGGCAATGGCAAGGAAAGCGTTTCTGAAGACGAGAAATTTGTTAACATCGAGTACAGATTTAAGTGTCAGGAAGTCGTTTCTGAAAGTATTTGTATGGAGTGTATTGTCCATGTTTCACTTCCATACATGGCTAAATAGTTTAGACAAAAAGAGAATAGAAGCTTTCGAAATGTGGTGCTACAGAAGAATGTTGAAGATTAGATGGGTAGATCACATAACTAATGAGGAGGTGTTGAATAGGATTGGGGAGAAGAGAACTTTGTGCCAGAACTTGACTAGAAGAAGGGCTCGGTTGGTAGCACATGTTCTGAGGCATCAAGGGGTCACCAATTTAGTATTGGAGGGCAGTGTGGAGGATAAAAATCGTAGAGGTAGACCAAGAGATTAATACACCAAGCAGATTCAGAAGGATGTAGGTTGCAGTAGGTACTGCGAGATGAAGAAGCTTGCACAGGATAGGGTAGCAGGGAGAGCTGCATCAAACCAGTCTCAGGACTGAAGACCACAACAACATCCATTTTCATGTAGATTATACCAGAATTTTTAATTTTTAAAACTGGTTAATATTTGGCTGAAAAATCAAAGAAATTAGATCAATTCAGCAGGCTGGCTGGCGTGAAATATAGCTTAGCACCTGCCTCCTGAGTGACCTGTGTCTCTCTCACATTCTGATCGCCATCCGGAGAGGCGGGGATGCCGCGCCGTGCTGTGCAGCCACAGCTTCCTGGACAGCCTTAGCAGCTGGAGCTGGACCAGGAAACCGCAAGCTGGTGTCTCATTTTTGTTCTTCAATCAGCTTTGTTCTCAAATACTAACTGTACATACAACTTAAAACCTACAGCTATTCAGCTGTCTCCACAGGCAAGCAAATAACGTTTACATTTGCCTGGCCAATACTATTGTTATTTGCTTGAGCACATCAAAAAGAAAATGAGGACATCTGTTATTAGCAACTGCACCATCTGCAGAAATTGTTGCCAAGAGGATGCCAGAAGAAGAAGAACAAGAAGAAGAAGACGATGGGTGAATCGCAGTCCAAAAGCGATACTGACTAAAAAAAAATTAGTGGGTTGAATGAAATAAAGAGAGTACCACCAGAAAAAAACCTGGTAGGTTTCCAATCAAAAGGTGTTGCTGAAAATTTGTTGACTGATTATAAAATAATATTTAATGCTATTGAACATCAAATTATTTTTTTTTTTTAATTCTAGTTCGCTCAGGATGGCAAACATTTAAAAATAATTTTTTTTTTAATTTCTATATAGATTTTAACTAGTGTGCTCAAAATTGGCATTGATTTTTATATTTAGGAGTAAGTGGGTATGGAACGTATTAGGTGTGGGTGCTGAATGTAGCCACGTGCTACACCAGTTATTTTTTGAATTCTTTAATTCTCTATATATAAACTGCACTCCAATGTCAGATGTTACCTCTCAGGTTTCCCAGCATTAGATATGGAATCCCGATAGAAACAGCTTGGCCAGTGGCAGCTTTGATAGGATGTAATGTAAGGAACTTCGAACATAAGTCTACTGTGACTATAATTTAACATATACCATCTATTCCTCTCGGTAACCGGCAAAACGTGTCAGTTGAAGAAATGTCAGCGTACTTCCTACGTATAAATGGAAAATGAGTACCAGCCTAGTGTCTAATGCATACTTGGTTTGTTGGCATAGCTTACATGTACTTAATTTCTGTCTGATAATTCGATTAATGCTTTTACAATAGTGATATCTCCTTAAGTGAGCTATATATTTCTTAATACCAAAATGACCGTAAGTCTAGTAGATATACCAAATGAATTCACATCTATAATCCAAAGGAATACACACTCTCCTTCGTTCTAAACCATATCTGCATGTATTAAACAAGATACCTTTGTGTAGAACCCACTGGTCTTTCTATCTATTTACATTATCACCGTTACGCAATTTATCTCGTTACCATTCAAACACCTGTCGTTCTGTTGTATACTCACCAAATTCCTCTGCAGTTGAACTAATTCTCGTTATCTTTCTAAATTCGTCTGCAGCTAAGATCCACAGAAGCCATTCATGATAGGAATAGAACAGCAGTGAGCAACGTTTTTGGGTAAGACCCGACACCCACGTCGTGGGAGGAGAGACAATGACACTACCTCTGTCTTATTTTTGTCGTCAGGAGGGAGTTTCCAGGAATGACTGAGAGAGCAATGACGAACTTAAATTTTCACTCATTGTGAAAGTCTCTGATGCGGATGAGGAAAGATAAAAGGGACATTGACTCGCGAGAATATGAGGCGCAGATAGATAAATGTGGTTTCTGAAGATGCTAGAATAGACACATGCCATTAAAATCTACCGTAGTCATTGGTGCTGAACCGAGTAGCTGGAAATAATACAAAGTTTAAATTCAGTCGATCAAGAAAGCTAGGACCGTTCTTTAAACTCCAAAGAGCGGATCAACAGTTGTTAGCATTCCACATAGACTATAAATCAACAGCACTTAGTTCCAATACGATTAGCGTGGATACATCATTGGCCAAGACTAATCTGGCTGCAAATCGCGCTCTGGAGTAGCATGTGGCGACTAAGCGCGTAAGACCCATCGTGGTTTAATAACAACATTCAGAAAATTCTCAGAATTAGAAAAGGAAGGCGGAAATATCGACAGGCAAAATTAGCAATTCGTGCATGTAGAAAAAGGTCGAGCCCCGAAGCATACAACAATTTCCATCGTTATATAGTAACCACTGAACGAGTCGACGGTTTCTTTCCAGACTGAAATTTTAATTTTTGTTTAAAAAATCACTCATTAAGGAGAATCGTATGAGCGTCGCGCAGACTCCCGTGAGGGGGATAGTGAAACATACGTCCTGAAAAATTTGAAAACAAGCCGCCTGTACCGGGTAGAAACACAATTTATTTTTATAGCAAGGACTGTTCGGCATTTGACATTTCCTTAGCTTGAATTTATTGCGAAACCCTCCCTTATCTGGGATCAAACCTCGAATGGCTCATGTGTATGATGTGACTAAATGAATGGAGCCGAAAAATTACTGGTCAATACACTTAATATCAGTTTCCTGCAGAATTCTTGAGGATATTCGCAGTTCGAATATAATAAATTTTTTTGAGGCAGAAAAGCTACTTTCCGTAAACCAGCACCGATTTATGAAGCAACGCTCGTGCAGAACACGGCTTACTGGTTTCTCACGTGATTTCCTGCAAACCATGGGTGAAGAGAAACACATAGAATCCATATTCCTAGATTTTCGGAAACCGTTTGGTACAGTGTCCACTGCAGAATGATATAGTCCGAGCATACGGATTATATTCTCACATTCGTGATTGGCTCAAGGACATCTTTAGCAATAGAACACAGTGAGTTGTCCTCAACGGCAGGTATTCGTCAGAGGGAGGGCGTCGTCAGGATTGCGTCCTACAAGTGTGACAGGAGCGCCCTCATTCTCTGTATATGTAAATGATCTGGTGGACAGGGTGGGCAGAGATCTGCGGCTGTTTGCTTGTGATGCTGTGGTGTACAGGAAGGTGTCATCGTTAGGCGACTATAGGAGGATACAAAATGAATTGGACAGAACTTCACGTTGGTGTGCCGAATGGCAGCATGTTCTAAAAGTTGAAAAATGTAAGTTAATGCGGATGAGAAGGAAAAACAATCCTGTAACGATCGAATAAAGCATGAGTGGTGTGCACGTCGTTAAACTGTGTAGGGGTGACGTCACAAATCTATTTGAAATGAAACGAGCACGTAAGGGCCGTGGTAGCGAAGGAGAATGGATGACTTCGGCTTACTGGGAGAATTTTAGGAAAACGTCACTCATTTTTCAAGGAATACTTCAGTATTGCTCAACTGTGTGCGATTCCCAACAGGTGCGATTAAAGAAAGAAAGAAAGCAGTTCTGACGTGTGCCGCTTAGACTTGTTTTCGATACGTGAGATCATCTTGCAGGTATTACAGAGTTGCTTTGGGAACTCAAATGGGAATCCTTTGAGGGAAGACGACTTCCTTTGTCACGAAGCAC
Organism: Schistocerca americana; assembly: GCF_021461395.2. Lineage (NCBI taxonomy): Eukaryota > Metazoa > Arthropoda > Insecta > Orthoptera > Acrididae > Schistocerca > Schistocerca americana. Next base: position 58,901,277 of record NC_060122.1, read on the forward strand.
CACCGAGAAGTTTTAAAGAACCGGAATTTGAAGCTGACTGCAGAACGATTCTACTACCACCACATACATTATGGTTACGGTCACAATGGCAAGATAAGAGAAACTAGTGTCCCCACGGATGCATATAGACAGTCGTTTATACCTCGTTCCATTTACGAGTGGAAAAAGGAAGGAAATTACGACTAGTAGTACAAGGTACCCTGCACCGTGCGCCATACAGTGACTTGTGGCTGTAGCTGGAGATGTAGACGTACTGTTAGTTCTATCTTTACACTTCACTACTGAACATGCAATGAACACCTTGCAGAGCGTTAACTGAAATGACGCGAGACGTTGACATTGAGCTGCCAGATACTGAAAATTTACAGTTCGTGAGACGAAAAATTACAAATATATACATTTCAATACAATTAATACAGACACAGACGTCAGCTTCACCCAGAGGGAAGTGTTTTATAAACAACAATTTGTATACAACAGCACACGTTTAATTGAGAAAAATAATCCTCCCTGTCTCTTCAAACTATAAGTTATTACTACAACATTGCGTTATTTACATATTTTCAAAAAAACACTGCTGCTCATGAAACTTTGTCAGTGAAAGCAATTTCAAACACATCTGAAATGCATTATCCTCACAATAAACATACGGAATTCAGTTCAGAGATTTCACATAAAAAGTGTGGACTCATTACTTTTCAGCAAATGCTCGGAATTCAGAAATGGAAAGCGCAAATGTGACAGACAATTTCCAGGTTTCGGTACATTGTTCTAGGGCACAACACAGTTTTGTCCTCAGCATTACATTGCTCCACTTACATTACCAAAACTGGTTCGGCATAAAACAGGAAAAACTCAAGTGGGAATGTATTTATCTTGCTTGTTAACTTTTGAGATTTCACCAGCACCTTTGTTACAGTGTGAATTATGTTATAGGAATATGCGATGGGCTATACTGAGAACGTGGGAAAGAAATGCAAGATGTGCGATGAGTTGAAGAGACCACCATGTTACAGTGCTTTAATTTTCAAACACCAGGCATTGGCACAATCTCCTGAAACATAGCTGCTAGGATAGTGATGTTTCATCGCAGGTACAGGCAGCATTGAGGTAGAGTCATTAGCTTTACCTTTCAGGCAAGATTTTCGTGAAGCTGTGGCTTACTGAATCTTTTCTCTATGTTAACGAAGCAGCAGGTATTATAAAGACGGTATAAAAGTCCCCTTACACTAATTGCTGATATACTTTCTCATAAAGAAAATGTCATTTTCAACTACCTAGTATTGTCAAATTGCAATAGTGAAGTGAACTATCCGCTTTGAATTCACTCCCTTCCAAGAAGGATTCTTGTACCATTTGTTACCACTTCTTGCAAGTGAACGTGTAATAAAACTTTCGGAAAGAAATCCCGGCAAATAAAAGAAAATTAACCTATTCTCATTATGACTCTCCTTGCTCTCACTATGCAGCGCTGGAGAGTATCAGTAGTAATACATTTTTTCCTAGGATTTTAGTAACAGTGAAATCAAATCAGTTATAGCACTCATCTGATAAATCACGGATGTTTAAACTCATCAGAAACTGTAAAGCTCTGTGGTGCATGGGTACCTTGCTCGCCTAACCGAACAGATAAGAACGAAATTAACAAATCCCCATGTAACCATCAATGTTCCAGTGCAATAACTATATAGTAACATTCAAATTTTGTGAGTACTCAGCTCTCAGAAACAACAGTTAGATGACACATAACATCATCGACTTCTAACTCTTCAAAGAGCTCTAGACTAAGACCAGTTCTACAACTGTTCAACGAAACAGAAAGATCCTTACTCAAATCAAGTTGTGTTAAGAGAGGAGCCTCATAATAAACGTGTTTCACACTGCAGTCAGTTTGCACCTGGGCATCCCTAGTACATGGGGTATTTTTACCATTTTGTCCACAAACAAAAGGAGTAGCCAAAATATTTATGTTCATCAAACGTTTATAATCTGGCAAAACAAAAACTGGCAGATCACACCCTGCAATAGAAAAACGAAACATATCCAAAATGTAACGAACATTCTGATGTGGGAGGGTACAGAAGCCCCACATACTAAAATCTGTTTTCTCTGTGTTACCATGCACCCTACAGTTTTCAATCACGCTTAAAAATCTAACCCATCAATATGCCTGTACCAACAATTTTCTGATTTCAAGATATCATGAAGATCCATTCTTACACACTGTCTTAAATCAGAACGAAAAATAATACTGAAACATCTAATGGAAGTAGCCAAACTTATCGTCAGTCTAAGCGGCAGTTTGTGAAGGTAATGACAAGAGGCATTACACAAAGATGACGTATATCTTGGACATGACGGATGCAACCGTTTCTGCCAATACCATTATCTCAAATCAGTGGACGATAAAATTCTGACTCTTTTCTTTGGGGTAATTAACAACAGATTATTGTAAGACCTAACCGTTGGTTCAATGACACGCTGCTGTAATACCTTTTCTATTTCTGCCTGTATCCTGTCTATATAAGCCTATGGTGCAGATCAGGGCCTGACAATGAACTTGCTATGCTCCTGCCATATAAACTGAAAAGAAGAATTTGTAATCACACCTGGGTACTTTGAAAATATTAATGAATGACGCTGCAGTACATTAAATAAATATCTTTTGCCCCTTTCTGTGCCTGCTTGACATAATGACCTCGGTTCTGTATTTCTTGCAATGTACGAACATGTCTCCAGAATCAGATTTTCACTCTGCAGCGGAGTGTGCGCTGATATGAAACTTCCTGGCAGATTGAAACTGTGTGCCCGACTGCGACTCGAACTCGGGACTTTTGCCTTTCGCGGGCAAGTGCTCTACTATCTGAGCTACCGAAGCACGACTCACGCCCGGTACTCACAGGTTTACTTCTGCCAATATCTCGTCTCCTACCTTCCAAACCTCTTTTACGAACATGTCTTTGTTAATACAACAAAAGTAATGCATTAGCACAACTCTCACTTCAAGTGGCTTCCGATCAAGTGACAGCTCACATCTGGTGAGAAATTTGGCAGTATTAATACCAACGAATTTTCATAACGCGCTTCACCAAGGGCAGCGGGTTTGGCGTACTTACTGTCAACCCTAAAATAGTATCGAAATAATTATTAAAATTCGTTATTTATTTTTGAGCTGTATCAGCAACATAGTTTTTGAAGACATACTGATGTTAAGTAGGCTCCAGAACCTGCAAATATCTCTTAGCACACTTCACAATAACAACACACCTTCAGTAACGTGTACTACAAACGGGATGGGGTACATTATTTTTCTTCTTCTGTAGTGGTCAATCCAAGAATTGGTTTGCAGCAGCTACAATGGCAGCTTGACTCCATTCTGTGCGCCTTTCACCTTTTCTCTTCATTTCTTTATTGGTGTTACATCCCACATCTTTCACGATTTGATCCATGTATCTCAGTCGTGGTCTTCCTCTTGGTCTTTTTCCCTCGACATATCCCTCTATGATTGTGTTCAGGAGTCCTTTATGTCTTAATAGATGGCCTGTAAATTGGACTCTTCTTTTAACAATGAAACTCCAGAAGCTTCTCTTCTGACTTGCTCTTTCCAGAATCACTTCGTTTGTGACCTTGTCGATACATTTTATTTTGAACATGCGTCTATAGCACCACGTTTCAAAAGAATTTAGCTTCTGGTCTTCCTCTGTCCCGAGAGTCCATATTTCACACCCATAGCATGCCAAACTCCACACATATGATTTAAAAAATCTTTTCCTGATTTCATGGGTGATGCTCTTAGATGTTAATATGTTTTTCTTCTTGCTAAAAGCAGCCTTTGCTTGAGCTATTCTACTTCTCACTTCTGCCTTGCTCCTTCCATCCATTGTAATATTACTGCCCAGATAAGTAAATTTATCAACTTGTTCAAGCAGTTCATTGCCTACATGAACTTGGACTTTCACTTTCACTTTACCTTCTTTGTCGCATGCCATTACTTTTGTTTTTGCTTTATTAATTCTCATGTTATATTCTTCACCCATAACTTTATCCATTCTATTCAGTAGGACTACAAGATCTTCTTCACTTTCAGCCAGGACAGCTATATCATCGGCATATCTTATCATATCTATTCGTTGGAAATGAATTACTACACATGTCTGTGAGTTTTCCTTTACTTTTTTCAGCGCCTCTTCATTGTATACGTTAAAGATAACAGGGGATAGTGCGCAACCTTGTCGGACACCTTTCCGTATCTGCACCTCTTCTTGTTTTGTCCGTCCATGGATAACTGCTGTCTCGTTTTTTGTACAGGTTCCATATCAGTTTTGTATTTTTATGGTCTATTCCTACTTTTTTGAGTACCTCAAATATCTTATTCCATTTAACATTATCAAAGGATTTCTCTACATCTACGAATGTAGATGTCCAGGTTCTTATTTAGTCGTTTCTCTATTATTAGTTTTAGAGCAAATATTGCTTCTCTGGTTCCTCTATCTTTACGGAATCCAAACTGGTCTTTTTACTTTATTTAAGAAACGCAAATTTGAATTTTACTCACAACTTACTATTTAAAGAGGTACAGATGCGTAAGTGATGTCCTCAACTTGAAAATACATCAGAGAAATGGCTTCCACAATTACAGCTTAAATTTTTGGGTTAAATTTAAGTGAAAAATTAAAAAAAATGTAATCTGGTAGGACAATTAATTAAAAACAACAATTTCATTCTAAATTTTAAAATGTAAAGTAAAAGACTCTTGTTGTTGTTGTGGTCTCCAGTCCTGAGACTGGTTTGATGCAGCTCTCCATGCAACTCTCCCATGTGCAAGCTTATTCAGAAGGATGTAGGTTGCAGTAGGTACTGGGAGATGAATCTGCTTAGTGTTTTCATCTCTTGGTCTCCCTCTACAACTCTTACCCTCCACGCTGCCCTCCAATACTAAGTTGATGATCCCTTGAAGCCTCAGAACATGTCCTACCAACCGATCCCTTCTTCTTGTCAAGTTGTGGCACAAACTCCTTTTCTCCCTAATCCTATTTAATACCTCCTCATTACTTATGTGCTCTACCCATCTAATCTTCAGCATTCTTCTGTAGCACCACATTTCAAAAGCTTCTATTCTCTTCTTGTCTAAACTATTTATCGTCCATGTTTCACTTCCATACATGGCTACACTCCATACAAATAGTTTCAGAAATGACTTCCTGACACTTAAATCTACACTCGATGTTAACAAATTTCTCTTCTTCAGAAACGCTTTTCTTGCCATTGCCAGTCTACATTTTATATCCTCTCTACTTCGACCATCATCAGTTATTTTGCTCCCCAAAAAGCAAACCTCCTTTACTACTTCAAGTGTTTCATTTCCTAATCTAATTCCCCCAGCATCACCCGATTTAATTCAACGACATTCCATTATCCTCGTTTTGCTTTTGTTGATGTTCATCTTAAATCCTCCTTTCAAGACATTGTCCATTCCGTTCAGCTGCTCTTCCAAGTCCTTTGCTGTCTGTGACAGAATTACAATGTGATCGGCGAACCTCAAATTTTTATTTCTTCTCTGTGGATTTAATACCTACTCCGAAATTTTCTTTTGTTCCTTTTACGGCTTGCTCAATATACAGATTGAATAGCATCGGGGAGAGGCTACACCCCGGTCTCACTCCCTTCCCAACCACTGCTTCCCTTTCTTGTCCCTCGACTCTTATAACTGCCATCTGATTTCTGTACAAATTGTAAATCGCCTTTCGCTCCGTGTGTTTTACTCCTTCCAGTCAACATTGTCAAAAGCTTTCTCTAAGTCTACACAAGTCTAGTAAATGACTCGATAGCAATATTTCGAAAAGGCGGGTATAAAGTGCCTCTCGTTTTCCCCCTCCCCCGCGTTTGGTCCATTATTAATTAATATACCTTCGTTGAAACACAAGTTCATCACTACTTGTTGCATCGACAAGAAAATCACTTTAACCACGATCTTCCCAACAACGCTTCGACTGAAAGGCGCGAAGGTACCTCGAATTGCAAAATTGGCTTGCGGAACAACTTGATCTGACGGTATTTGATTCTGTTTGCGGTAAGATTTGAGAACGAATCCGCTATGTGTCTTTCCGGTGAACTACTTTGGGCTTATACCGATGCTGTGTAGCAACCAGGGTGAATGAAGTGAGTCCTGACAAGACAGGAGGTGTGAGATGCGTTTGCATATCGATTCTGTGTTTGGCTTATCAACATAAACATTATTTCGCCGTTTATATTCCTTATGAAAACCAGACATTGCATGTTGTACCACCGTACGGCGAGACCTTCAGAAGTGGTGGTCAAGAATGCTGTACTCGCCGGTACCTCTAATACCCAGTAGCGAATCCTCTTGCATTGATGCATGCCTGTAGTCGTCATGTCATACTACCCACAAGTTCATCAAACCACTGTTGGTCCATATTGGACCACTCCTGAACGGCGATTCGGCGCAGATCCCTCAGAGTGTTTGGTGGGTCACGTCGTCCATAAACAATTCTTTTGAATCTGTCCCAGGCATCTGCGATAGGGTTCATGTCTGGAGAACATGCTGGCCACTCTAGTCGAGCGTTGTATTTATCCTGGAGGAAGTCATTCACAAGATGTGCAGATGGGTGCGCGAATTGTCGCCCTGAAGACAAATACCTCGCCAATATGCTGCTGATATAGTTGCAGTACCGGCCGGAAGATAGCATTCACGTATCGTACAATCATTGCGGCGCCTTCCATGACCGTCAGTGGCGTACGTCGTCCCCACATAATCCCACCCAAGACGGCAGGGAACCTCCAGTTTGCGGCACTCGCTGGACAATGGGGGTAACCACGTCAGGCTGTACGCTTTAGACACAAACACGCCTCCGACGATTGTCTGGTTGAAGCCGTTTGCTACACTCATCGATGAAGAGAACATGATGCCAATTCTGAGTTGTCCATTCGGCATGTTGGTGGGCTCATCTGCACCGTACTGCATGGTGTCGTGGTTGCAAAGATGGACCTCGCGATGGACGTCGGGAGAGAATTCCCGCATCCTGCAGCCTATTGTGCACAGTTTGAGCTGGATACGACGTCCTGTGGCTGCACGTAAAGCATTATTCAACATGGTGGCTTGGCTGCCTGGGTTCCTCCAGGCCAAAACCCGAAGGTAGCGGTCATACTTTGCAGTAGTAGCCCTTGGACTGCCTGAGAGATGCATGTCATCGACAGTTCCTGTCTCTCTGTATCTCCTCCATGTGCAAACAACATCACTTTGGTTCACTCCGAAACGCCTGGACACCATCCCAGGAAGGGCTATCAACAAGGGAAAAGTAACAATGCGGACGTGATCGAACCGCGGTATTAACCGTCTAGGCATGGTTGACTACGAGCCGTGTACCTCCCTCCTGGTGGAATGACTGGAACTGATCGGCTAGCGGACGCCCTCCGTCTAATAGGCGCTGCTCATGCATAGTTGTTTACATCTTTGGGCGGGTTTAGTAACATCTCTGAACAGTCAAAGGGACTGTGTCTGTGATACAGTATCCACAATCAACGTCTATCTTCAAGAGGTCTGGAAACCGGGATGATGCAAAACTTTTTTGATGTGTGTATTGCGCAGCTGCATTGAATTTAAGTGTCTCGTTTTCTCAGTATAAATCTCAACATAAGACGTTTTTTTACAATTACTTGATATTGGCAACAATCACAGTTTTGCGACAAAGTTTCTACAGATTTTTCTAGAAGGGGTTGTCAGTCTGATTTTATTTCCATCAGTATGAATTATTACCGTGCAGTTTCTGCATTCAATTAGACAGCGAACAATAAATTGTTAGAAGCACATGGTAATTGTCTGTAAGATATATGGTAAATGTTAAATTGTTTGACGAATGCTAAGCCAAGCAGTGAAAATTTTTGTTTGTTGCTGTTGTTGCCGTTGTTGTGATATCCCATCCAAAGAGTGCTTTGATGCAGCTCTCCATGCTACTCTATCCTGTGGAAGTCTCTTCATCTCCGAGTCGCTACTGGAACCTACACCCTTTTCAATCTGCTTGTGTATTCATCTCCTGGTCTCCTCTACGCTTTTTACCCCTCATGAATCCCTCCAGTATTAAATTGGTGATCGGTTGATCCCTCAGAATATGTCTTACACAACCATCCCTTCTTCTGGTCAGGTGGGCCACAAATTTCTCTTTTCACCAATTGTATTCAGTACCCTCCTCATTACTTACGTGATCCACCCATCTAATCTTCAGCATTCTTCTGTAGCACTACATTTCAAAGGGTTTTATTCTCTTCGTGTGTAAACTGTTTATCGTCCATGTTTCATTTCCATACATGGCAACACTCAACACAAATACTTTCAGAAAAGACTTCCTGACACTTAAATCCTTACTCCATGGTAACAAATTTCTCTTCTTCAGAAACATTTTATGTCCTCTCTATTTCGACCATTATCAAATGGTGCAAATGGCTCTCAGCACTATGCGACTTAACTTCTCAGGTCATCAGTCGCCTAGAACTTAGAACTAATTAAACCTAACTAACCTAAGGACATCACACACATCCATACCCGAGGCAGAATTCGAACATGCGACCGTAGCGGTCGCTCGGTTCCAGACTGTAGCGCCTAGAACCGCACGGCCACTCCAGCTGGCTCGACCATTATCAGGTATTTTGCTTCCCAAATAGCAAAACTCCTCTACTACTTCAACTGTCTCATTTTCTAATTTAATTCCCTCAGCGTCACCTTATTTAATTCGACTACATTCAATTACCCTCTATTTGCTTTTGTTGGTGTTCATCTTGTATCCTTCTTCTAAGACACTGTCCATTCCAATTTTCTTAATCGAAAAGGATATTTCTTTTCCGGTAGTACAGGCTAGAAACTCACAAATTTTGTGATGCACCACACAAAATGGTGTTGGTAGACAAATATCGCTTAGAAACGTTTACTTCGTTTGAGTGTTAAAATGCTTTTTTAGCTCAAAACGCAAGAAGATTCGACGAAGGTTATAAGAAGTGTCGGTTAATTGTAATGGCAGCGTATGACACGTAATCTGATGTTATCTGTGTTCTCGCCATTTAATCTCTAACACAGTGGATGAGCAGAACGACGACGGAGGTTCCCCCTGTGGATCGGCCTCCTCATCTGCAGGTCACTTTCAGTAAAACTATTCTCTGTCTTCAATTATGTTGTATTGTAATGTTACAATTAGAAAAGCAGAAGAAATTAAATCATACGACTGAGGTTTGGTGATTGCGAGCTACAATTTTTCGTAATTCTGGAACCTAAAGTAATGTGATTAAAGGATAATGTCCTAGTAGATGTTTGGTGTTGCAAATCGTGTTTCAAAAATCGATTGCGATTACCGCATAACTCTTCGTATAGTTTCGTGGTCCTGCTGCGTTTCTTCATACGCCTTGGACACTGATAAATAATTTGCAGCTCTGCTGGTACAGAAATAAAAATATATAATGTTACTTCAGAAAATCTTTCCGCAATATTATTCAGTAATTTAATAGGAGATAGGGACATAACTAGATATATGACTAATAACCATTCATTCGAAGTGCTTTATACGTAATTTACATAAGAATCTTGAAAGTTTCACTTAGCACGTCGGTGCAAGACGCTTTATCTTATTCTTATTAATGATGGTGCATGATGAAATACTTTTTATAACAATTACTGAACTGAATGTTGACAAAAATTTTGATGTGAGTTTTACAATATGTTGATTAACATTGAGAAAATACCGTCACTTTTGATACAGCATAATACCCCTCAGTCATTGCATTCTGTGTCTCTGTTCCAGGTCGTAAGTACTGCTGCCGAATGTAGGTACATTCTACCGACATGCCCTACTCGGAAACTATCGTCATGACTAACAAATGGCTAAAAGAATTCCTTTTTATATCGATGCAAGCAGACGATTTTTCCCTTTTTCGCATTCACAATATTGCATACGAGTTTGTCCTAATATCACTGTGTAGGAGTTATTACTGGATTGAATATCGGTCAAAAGTTTTTTCTGGAGGTTTTACAAACATTTACTTCTATTCATAAAATTCCGTGTCTTCTTATTTAGCGTGACACCAATTACTCACTGCATTCATTATCTCTGTCACGAGTAGTGATGAAGAGCGTAGGACCAATCCACCTCTACGGCCTGTACGGGAGCAAGACGTGGGGGTCTTGTTCCAGTACCGTGAGTACCTTTTGGTGTGCCGAGGATACGAGTAGTAATGATTCTAGTAGTGTAATGGTTTTGATGAAGTGGCTTTGTTACACAGCTTACGTTTGTTATCAGCAACTTGTTTCCGTATCCCATCTGTGTCTGCTCAAATAAACACGAAATGAATGTAGCGTTGGAACTTCTTTGTTACTTTGTTGTAGTCTGCTTTATACGTAACGTGATTTGGGGAATCTGTTATATTTGCTATGGGAAGGATATTCAGTTCTGCTAGTCTTACAGCAAATAGCTCTGTACCGACCACTTGTATCTGAGTATCAACTTTTTACAGGTCGTATTCTCTTCATTAGCCTGACAGACGGAATTCATGGACTTTGTCCTAGCTACTCCTCTGTCATTGAGTGCACTCCTTCCTGATGTAACTATCAGCTAGATCCATGTGGTAGTAACAAAGTTAGAGAAAACAACGAGGAGATCTTAATACACTACAGAGGTTCTAAAACAGAAGGTTGTGTCATAGAGGACAGTGTACTGTCCATTAGCAGTACAGTATTTAGTGGAAAGGAGATGGTCATCACTGGTGTCTCATACTTCTTAAACACTAGATCACTTCATGATTATTTGATCATGTCAAATAAATTTCTGTTCACAGACGGTACTAACTTCATTATTATTTGTCCGCCAACTGCGTCAGCAACGTTGGATAGCAGTAAGTACTAGAAGATGTATTCACCTTTTCTGACATGCACGAGCAGTAATATCAAGTATTATAGCTGTCGAAACTTCCTGACAGATTAAAAGTGTGTACCAGAAAACAGTTTTAATCTGTCAAGAAGTTTCATATCAGCGCACGCTCAGCTCCAGAGTGAAAATCTTATTCTGGAAACATCCCCCAGGCTGTGGCTAAGCCATGTCTCCGCAATATCCTTTCTTTCAGGAGTACTAGTTCTGCAAGGTTGGCAGGAGAACTTCTGTAAAGTATGGAAGGTAGGAGACGAGGTACTGGCAGAAGTAAAGCTGTGAGGACGGGGCGTGAGTCGTGTTTGGGTAGCTCAGATGCTTCGGTCAGAGAGTTAGCTGCCCTCTGTAATAAAAAAAACTGAGTTAAGCCATCAACAAGAGGCTTAAACGGGTCTCTTACGACGTCCGCCCCGAGCAGATGCAACGGAAAAAAAAGATGGATGGTAGGGCAGTTGCCCGCGAAAGGCAAAGGTCCCGAGTTCGAGTCTCGGTCTGCCACACACAATTTTAATCTGTCAGGAAGTTTCATATCAGCGCACACTCCGCTGCAGAGTGAAAATCTCATTCTGGATTACTGCTGTCTATGTACAGTCTTAGACATAAAAACTGACCGCCAGCCGGCCGCCACGGAGACTAAGACAGTACATACTGCAATGATGACACATTATTAGTCTGTAGCAGTGGATGACAGTGACCTTTGGCGGATACATGTTGTTGATATTAGTGGTGAACTTTTATTTTTCAGGACACTTCTACCGCCACGACGTAGTTTGGGCCATCCCCGAGACCCGCGCTCACGTACGTAGTACGAAACGTGGCGGCAGGTAAGGTGCAAGAGAGGCAAGGCGGAGGCGAAACAGCCCAGCAGCAGCAGCCGCAGCAGCACCGCGATGTGGTTGAGGCAGAGTGAGGAGGAGGAGGTGAGGGAGGCCAAGTCCAGCCGCGGCGGCTGCTGGCCTGCCTCTGCATTAGGCTGCCAGGAGGCCGCAGGTCCAGGAGGACCAGCAGGTGAGTCTCGCCTGTTGTGCCATGTCTACAGAATTCTTCAGCGTGGCACTTACCGTGTAGCGCAGCTCAGTTCGTGAATATGCCGTCATTACTGTCCCACACAGTGACCTCTAGGGTAGGAGGGAGTGCGGGAGGGGTGTTTGGGATTATCCAAATTTATGTTCTGAAGCTGTGTGCAGGGACTTGAGTGTTAATTATCATTCTTCAGAATTTTGATTGTAGGGAAATAGCTCAATCAAGTTCAAAGAATGCCTGTGAAGAATGAGAAAAATTCAAATTGTAACAGTAACTCAAGTATCAACGAGTTTGGGTTATTTATATGAGATAATCATGTATGTGTTTTAATCAAAATAATGTAAAGATAACTATATAACAGTTTTGCATGGAAGCTACATGCCTAGTTTATTGTATGAATAATTTGTGTAAAAACGATTTTAAATTTACGAATAAATAAAACTAAAAATATTTAATTTATTTCAGAGTTCATCCTGAAGAAACGCCGACACTAGGTAGTCAGCCTAAGGAAGTGAGCGCAGCCAACAAAAACCCAGTATGTATTGAAAGAAACACATACAAAACTTATGACATCTTTGTAAAGGCATGTAAGATGTCACTGCTTGTTCCCTAGCCATTTCTTTAGTTTGATTAATAGTTATCTGCGTAATGATAGAGGGTACTTGGCATCATTTCACCTGAAAGAAAATATATGGTTAATTGTACTCATCACGACAGAAGCCTAGCGAAGCTTAATTGAAAAAACACTAGCAATAAATAGTAACTCAGTCTGCGTATGCGGTCTAATGTATGAGTCACGATATAACCATGGCTCTACCTGTAAAAGAAATGATATTCTGCAATTAAGGAAATGGTAAAAAGTAAAAATTTGAAATTATCATCTTTTTATACTTTTCATTCTCTACCACATATAGTAGTGTTGGTTGTCTGAGGTAGGATCCACAGTCACAGTCAATTACAGGGCAGCTGACTTGGTAGTAATCAGACGGTTCCCCATCTGGAAATATTTAGCGAAGTTTTCCAGATTGGAATATGTCTTTAAATTAAGGTAAGCTTTCGAAATACTTGTTTGCAACAGGGGAATAGGAATAATTTTTAATTTATTTTACTGAATGTGACATTTTCTGAGACGAAATTTTGATAGCCTTGATATTGTAACTCAGTAATCTTCACTATCTTCTCACCATTTGCAGTTTACCTGTAACACTCGTCAGGAAAATCACCGACTCTGCCCTGTTACACATGCTTAGGAATATGCCCTTGATAATTCCTGCTGGGTCACGTTTCTATCTAATCAAAATTAAAGGGGGTTACAATTGCCTGGTTCTGTCCACTGTTTTCGGAGATCTGTCTTGTTTGTAAGCTATTGCAGCCACCTCTCCGTTATTCGAAATCAAGAAATCCCCTGGCTACATTAAACCTTCTGGGTATATCATAGGTCAAATTGCACTTGCGTTAGCTGCTGGCTGGTAACATCCAAACTGATGTGTTCTCATATGTCAACCAGAAATGCTACATATTTAAGGACACAAGGACTTGCGTTAGACGTTGGGATTTCCTGCAGATAAAGACGGGCTGGGATTTTACATACTAGCATACAATCTGAAAAGTTCTTGTCTTTATTCCTCTATATCGCACGTTGATACATACAGAACAGGCGTAATCAACACAAAATTTCACAATTGTCACGTATTTCTCAATTTACCTGACGCATTAATACACACATTGTAGATACGTTAATGAAAGAGTGTGTGAGTACTGACCATTTTGATTAGTTACATATACAAGAAGATGCGTTAATGTAGACATATTTTGTTTCTCATTCAACTCTTCATATATTAGCAATAGGAAGCATAGATGCTACTGTATGAAGTGTTGAATCATAAACAAAGTCCATAATATTGTCCCCATGAAGTATACAAATGGTACTTATCGGCAATGTTATCATTGGAGGATAACATTCATTTATCTTTTTCTATCAATCCTGAGAGCTTTTAGGCCTACTTTCATCATGGAATCAGACTGTAGACTGTATCAACAGGACGAAAGCAGCCATGGTCAGGAAACGACCGAATCGGATGTTATAAGCGGAAATTGCTCCGGTGTGTCTGTCAGTCGCCCTTCTGCTGCAGATCCTTCGTAGTCGTACGTGGGGAGAAATTAGAATGGCTCGAAAAAATCAAAATGGTTCAGTAAATATGCTTACCTGAAGAGCTATGAGCAGTTGTTAACTTTTGCTACTGTGAAATAGATCTCTTCTGCTGAAAAACTACTCATGGTTCATTAGGTATGCGTTTTAGAGCCCTTGTTTACTGGATATTTTTGTTGTTTTGGTTCACACTACCTAATCCCAAAACATGAAAAACCAAGAATTTACAGTAGAAGTAGTCCACTGTCAGAGGTATCAAAAGTACTTTCGCTTGCAAATTAAGACGAGATGCGTCGGATTTATATATATATATCCCTCTCCATCACCTCTGAGAGTTTGTAAGATCATTACGGACCAACACCGAATGGCTCGCATTCTCTATGCATTCTTCGTTCACGCCACCATTTACAACAGTGATCTAACACTCAGTATAAAGAAAAGTTTTATTTAAACAGACCTAGCGGTTCGTTAACCCTATACTGACTTCAGTGTCGTCACCTGTTGCAGGACGGAAGTGTAGACTAGATGAATATCAGAAGATCGGAAAATCGGTTTTCTTTTGGAATACAAACAGTGACACCTCTTTGTTGTGATCGGTACATGTTTCGTTAACGGGGAAAGTAATCCTGAATTAATCTGTGGTTTTCTGTTGCAGGAAACCTACACGAAGGAGAAGCACGAGATGGTGTCTGCGTGGGTGCTGAAGCATTTCGGAAGCGCCCAGGACCGCTGCAGGTGGATGGAGGGGCTGCGCGAAGAAGCCGTCAACACACGAGTCACAGAGGTAACGTACTAAGAAAGCTTTAGGCTATGCAACCAGTGGTGACTAAAAATTTGTCCTCCCTCAATCCGACATGATACGGATCCAAAACGCTCGAGCAGTACTCAAGAATGAGTCGTATAAGTGTTTTATAAGCAGTCTCCTTTACAGATGAACCACATGTTCCCAAATTTCTACCAATGGCCCGAAGACGATTATCCATCTTCCCCACAACTGCCATTACTTGCTTGTCCCACTTCATATGGCTGTGCAATGTTACGCCCAAAAATTTTATCGACGTGACTGTGTCAAGCGCTACACTACTAATGGAGTATTCAAACGTTACTCGATTCTTTTTCCTATTCATCTGCATTAATATACATTTATCTATATTTAGATTTAGCTGCCATTCTTTACACCAATCACAATTCCTGTCCAATTCATCTTGTATCCTCCGGCCGGCTTCGTTGAGTGACTGTAGGAGTGGCCGAGTGGTTCTAGACGCTACAGTCTGGAACCGCGCAACCGCTACGGTCGCAGGTTCGAATCCTGCCTCGGGCATGGATGTGCGTGATGCACTTAGAACTACTTAAACCTAACCAACCTAGGGGACTGACGACCTTAGAAGTTAAGTCCCATAGTGCTGAGAGCCATTTGAACCATTTTTTCGCTCAACGACGACACCTTCCCGTACAGCACAGCATCATCAGCAAACAGCAGCACATTGCTATCCACCCTATCCAAAAGATCATTTATGTAGATAGAAAACAATAGCGGACCAACTACACTTCCCTGGGGCACTCCAGATGATACCCTCAGCTCCGTTGAACACTCACCGTCGAGGACAAGGTAGTGGGTTCTATTACTTAAGAAGTCTTCGAGCCACTCAAATATTTGGGAACCAATCCCATATGCTTGTACCTTAGTTAGGAGTCTGCTGCGGGAGACCGAGTCAAAAGCTTTCCGGAAGTCAAGGAATATGGCATCAGTCTGATACCCTTCATCCACGTCGATCATCACAACACACGTAAAGCACTGACACACTTTTTTATAATCTTCGTGTCAGTATCTACACACACTCCGTTTCAATGAATACTCAGTATTTCACAAGTAATAAATTTATGTTGCCCCATATGGATAGCTATTGCAATAAGTATTTGTCTGTATTACAACCTCAGTACAAAATTAAGTACTCACGTAAGACTGCTTTGACATCACAGCATGTGGCCATATGTACAAGTGAACTTTGCCGTGAATTAAACACCTTCACACAAACAGTGCCTGTTTTGTATTGTGAGTTTCGTTTTGTGAAATACGGAGGACATCGAGGCTTAAGTCTCAGACTGTGAGAAAAAATCTCGCAGATACAGATGGAATTGCACGCAGTGAAAACTTTGCAGTAAAGCAGGATGTAGGACGTGAAAGGAACAATACCCAATTAAATGGGATTCCCGAAAAAATTAAGCTGAAATCC
Source organism: Schistocerca americana (assembly GCF_021461395.2). NCBI lineage: Eukaryota > Metazoa > Arthropoda > Insecta > Orthoptera > Acrididae > Schistocerca > Schistocerca americana. The sequence continues at coordinate 58,917,605 of NC_060122.1, forward strand.
TGATGAACCATGGTTCAAGATGCTGTTTGCTGACTGCCTATGGAACTGTCTACAACCAGGGATCGTGTACAGTCTTAGACGTAAAACCTGGCCCGTGTCCAGCTCCCGCAAAGGCTGTCAGAATCGTTCACTCAAGATGGCCACTATAACCAGCCGCCCATAAGCTTCCTATGTCTGGCCATATGCACTATCTGGCAACACTGTAGGATGCAAACGTGTATGGAGGAAGTGCTGTCACCCTCCACGAGCTGTCTCAGTGCTGTGTCTGCTCAGGGGATAGTGCTAGGCACCGTCCAATGTAGGTATAAAGTTTCGAGTTTTGTTCACTCCATTCCCTTTATTTTCAAATAGCATTTAGATTGACTGAAATATGGTACGCTTCACCTTCTAATCCAGTTGTAATAACAAAACCTTCCAGAAACTATTCTTTAAAACAGCTCGCGGCTGCGTCAAGATCAGAACAGTTTATGCTTGAGAGGTTCCTCGCCTTCAGTGGCCACTGGCTGCCAGCCGTATTCCAAATGCCATCTAACGCTGGGTGCCGTTAGCTGGATGAATGTGGCACAGGGCTATGAGTGAATTAACGAGATGTGTAAGGAAAGCAATAAGACTGATTTTACTATCTACCAATGTTTATATTGCTTTCAAACAACGATATTTTCCTCTTCAGAGTACTTCCCTTCGTCAGATACACACTAGTGGAGTCGTTGTTCCAGTCTTGGTAGCGGCGCTGAAAGGCCTTTAACGTGCCGGGCACATTCTTGACAGTGTTCTCCAAGTCACAAAATACCAAAATAACGTCCTTTTAAGACATTTTCCAGTTTAGGGTGAATAAAAAAGTTACAAGGACTTATATCAGGCGAAAACAGGAGCTGCTCAATGACAGGGGTCCCTTTTGAGGCCAAAAATTCCGTGATGGAAGTGGCCCTGTGCCATGGGGCATTGCCATGACGCAGCATCCACTTGTCTGTAGTGTCTGGTCTCCCTCGTGTCACCCTTTCCCTGAGTCTTTCACAGATAGCTTTTTACAACTCTTGGTTGTCAGTTCTTCCAGGAGCAGCAGTCTCACAACAGCACACACATTTCCCTTGTTTTCATTGGTTTATGAAACTGGTCTCCCTTAGGGAGATTCATCTTCAACGTGTTCTCGGCCTTCCAAAAATGACTTGTGCCATCAAAAAGCTTGGGCCTTTTATTATAAATGTTCCCCATAGGCCTGTTTCAACTTCTCAAAGGTCACACATGTGGATTGCCCAAGTTCGACACTAAACGTAGTGACATATCGTTGCTCTAAATTCCACTGTTCCATTTTCGTAACACACAACAAGGATACTACTTCGCTGATGGCACCCTCGAACATCCCCTCATGGCTGCATGGAGCTGAAACTCGGATGAGCATCTGGAAGGGATGAACACGTTGGTCTGCACAAGTAGAACTTGACAGCGTTGCCAGATCTGTTCGCAGTGTTGTCAGTCTCGTTGCTTTTCTGAATGAGATTTTAACTCTGCAGCAAAGTGTGTGCAACAATGCGAGAGATCTGGAAACGCTGTTTTGTTGTTCTTGCGTAGACCAATGCTTTAATACCTCCCTGATACTCTGAGTTTCACCTCTGTACACACATTATGTGATTCCTGATAGTGCCATCAGTGGTGTTGAGTTTTTATTGTCTGGTCCGAAAATGGAACGGCGGAATTTAGAGCAACGTTATGCCATCAAGTTTGATGTTGAATTGGGGAATCCGCGAGTGTGACCTTAGATAACTAGAAACTGGTCCTTAAGAAACAATTCTACAAAGAACGCAAGTTTTTCACTCTCACTAATAGATTTAGGAAGACCGAGAACACGTTGAAGAAGGACTGTGCTCAGAGAGAGCCTTCAACTTCAAAATCCGGCCAAAAGATCGAACGTGTGTGGGCTCTTGTGAGATACTTCATCCACGACAAACCATCAAGCAAGAGTTTCACAAAGTTGTCCTTTAAAAGCCACGAAAAGGGTGAATCGAGTGAGTCTGGACATTACAGGCAGGTGGATGCTGCTGGATTATGACAACAGTCCACTTCAAGTGGTCTCATCCATCACAGATTTTTTGACATCAAACGGCATTTCTGTTGTTCCATAACCCCTACTATTAACCTGATTTGAGTCTCTGCCACTTTTTCTTTTCCCAAAACTGAAGAATAATTTAAATGGGCGTAATTTTAGAACTCTGAACAACATTCAAAGGACTGTGACAACCATGTTAAATGACCTAACAATTGAAGCCCTTCAGGTCTTATACCAAGACTGGAGTGACTCCACCGGAGTGCACCTCCTGAACGGAACTACTTAGGAGTGGACAATATTCTTGTTGAAAAAATTAAAACTATGATACAAAAGTAATGAGAGTGAAGTTTTTTCTTACATATCTTGTATATGACATATACATACTGGGGCCAAACTGCTGGTACGAGAGTTGTATTTTCATAAACTGTGCTTGTACAATGCGTGTTCTTTGTATGCTATTTTTGCTTTTTGCGAGAATGCACTGAAGTGTACAAGGAATGAATGCTTTACATATTTCCTTTTCTTGGTTTAATACCGTAACGGTGAATCGGTGTCAAAGCCAAAATTTATTCTGAACTTCTTTAGTCACAGTACTTTCTACCAAAAACAAGAGTGATATTTTTTCCTGGTGCAGTAGGTTAGCTTGTGTCATGAGGAAGCAAGACAACTCAGTCGCAAAAACAGCGCTCCACATCAACCCTGGAGGAACAAGAATACGAGGAAGACCGGCAAAGAGATGGACTGACAATGTCAGGGGTGACAAGCACGTTGTTGGCTTAACACCAGAAGATGTCAACGACAGGGAGAAATGAAGGAGATGCAGCAAAACAGCAGACCCCGCAAGTCGGAATTAATGCGTGGTAAGAAAGAGAGAGTAGGTCAGCTTGTATTATTTTTCGTGTCTCACGTTCACTCTTATATCTATGAAATTTTAAATGTGTATTAGACCGCAAAGCTGTATCATCACTAGCGTTTAATTAATGCAACTCTGAACAGGTTTATATGGATCTCAAGTATATTGGTATACTTCGAAGCTATTACTGTGATAACAGACGGACAAAAGTACATGGTAAAATGGTTTTCTTTCCTTCATTTCCGTTTTAAACTACATAAACTCCCTACATCCGAGCGCTCACACACTTCGAACAATGAAATGTATGCCTCACCCCTCCTTTCTGTTGGTGTTATAGGATTCACCTTTCTAACGGAGGGTTAAATAACAGAATTTTCGAAATGTATTTCTTGTTTTCCCAATACCATAACTTCCATTGTTGTACATTACAAAATATCTTTGAGACTGTAATTTACTTTTTCTGTACAATCACAGTTCTCACGCTTATGTGTACTTAGTCAATAGGCATAATAATAATCATGTAATATCTTACTTCCCATTCACACCATCATTCTGCGACTGCATCCACATGGATACTCTGCAAATCACATTTATGTGCTTGGCAGAGGTTTCATCAAACCACCATCACAATTCTCTATTATTCCAATCTCGTATAGCGCGCGGAAGGAATGAACACCAATATCTTACCGTACGAGTTCTGATTTCCCTTATTTTATCGTGATGATCGTTTCTCCCTATGTAAGTAAGTAAAATATTTTCGCATTCGAAGGAGAAAGTTGGTGATTGGGCTGGACATCACATAAAGTAAGGCGTGTTTAGCTGCGACGGACTCTTCTCACGAAATTCCTAATCCTGTATCATTTCTGTGACACACTCTCCCACGTTTCACGATAATACAAAACGTGCTGCACTTCTTTGAACTTTTTCGATGTACTCCGTCAGTCCCACCTAGTACGTGTCCCATACCGCGCAGCTGTATTCTAAAAGAGAACGGACAAGCGTAGTGTAGGCAGTCTCCTTAGTACATCTGTTACATTATCCAAGTGTCCTGCCAATAAAACGCAGTCTTCGGTTAGCCTTTCCCACAACATTTTCTATGTGTTCCTTCCAGTTCCAGTTGCCAATTTTCGCACCAAACAGATATATTTTCTAAATCGGTTTGCAATTTGTTTTGATCTTCTGATGACATTAGTAGTCGATAAACTGCAGCATCATCTGCAAACAACCTAATATTACAGCTCAGATTGTCTTCCAAATCGTTTATATAGATATGGAAAAGCAAAGGACCTATAACACTACCACGCGGAACGCCAGAAATCACTTTTTTTTTACTCGATGACTCTCCGTCAATTACTAAGAACTGTGACCTCTCTGACAGAAAATCGCCAATCCAGTCACATAATTGAGACGATATTCCATAAGCCGCTTGTGTAGTAACGTGTCAAAAGCCTTCCGGAAGCGCAGAATTACGGAATTGATCTGAAATCCCTTGTCAATAGCACTCGACAGTTCATGTGAATAAAGAACTAGTGGTATTTCACAGGAACGATGTTTCCTAAACCCATGTTGATTGTGTGTCAATAGATAGTTTCCTTCGAGGTAACTCATAATGTTCGAACACAATATGTGTTCCAAAATCCTGCTGCATATCGACTTTAACGATATGGCCCTGTAATTTAGTGGATTACTCCTACGTCTTGAATATTGGTGTGACCTGTGCAACTTTCCAGTCTGTGGGTACGGATCTTTGCCGAGCGAACGGTTGTATATGATTGTTAAGTATGGATATAATGCATCAGAAAACTCCGAAAGGAACCTAATTGGTATACAGTCTGGACCAGAGACTTGCTTTTATTAAGTGATCTAAGTTGCTTCACTACTCTGAGGATATTTACTTCTACGTTACTCATGTTGCCAGCCGTTCTCGATTCGAATTGTGGAGTATTTACTTCGTCTTCTTTTGTGAAGGCATTTCGGAAGACTGTGTTCAGTAACTCTGCTTTGGCAGCACTGTCTTCAGTAGTATATCCATTGCAATCGCGCAGAGAAGGCACTGATTGTTTCTTGCCGCTAACATGCTTCACATACGACCAGATTCTCTTTGGATTTTCTGTCAGGTTTCGGGACAACGTTTCGTTGTGGAAACTGGCGAACTTTCACAGAAGCTTGAAATTTCGCGCGGACTTCAATGCGAGATGCTTATAATAATCTCGGGGATTTTGAGTCTGTATAAATTTGGCATGTTTGTTTCGTTGTTTCTGCAACAGTGTTCTAACCCGTTTGTCTACCAAGGAGGATCAGCTTCGTCATTTGTTAATTTATTTGGTCTAAATCGCTCAATTGCCGCCGATACTGTTTCTTTGAATTCAAGCCACATCTGGTTTACACTTATATTATTAATTTGGAATGAGTGGAGATTGTCTCTCAGGAAGGCGTCAAGTGAATTTTTATCTGCCTTTTTGAATAGGTATATTATTGGTTTAATTTTGGACTATTTGTGGGTTACAATATTCAATCTCGCTACGGGAACCCTGTGTTCACTAATCCCTGTATCCGTTTTGACGCTCGTTATCAACACAGGATTATTTGTTGTTAAGATGTCAAGTATGTTTTCACAACCGTTTTCGATTCACGTGGGCCTATGAACTAACTGCTCGAAATAATTTTCAGAGAATGCGTTTAGCACAATTTCGGATAATATTTTATGCGTACCTCCGGATTTATACATGTATTTTCGCCAACATATCGAGGGTACCACCAACTGTTACCGTACGACCCTGGTACGAGTTTGAAATCAAACTCAAGTTTTCTTTCAACCTTTCAGCAACTGCGCCATCTAAATTGGGAGGTCAGTAAAAGGATCCTATTATTATTTTGTTTCGGTAGCCAACAATGACCTCTGCCCATACTAACTCACAGGAAGTATTTACATCTGTTTCGCGACAAGTTAAACTACTTCTAACAGCAGCAAACACGCCACCGCCAACAGTGTTTAGCCTATCCTTTCAAAACACCGTTAGGTTCGTCGCAAAAATATCGACTGAGCATATATCCGGCTTTAGCTAGCTTTCTGTGCCTATAACGGTTTCAGCATCAGTGCTTTCTATTAGCGCTTGGAGCTCTGGTACTTTCCCAACGCAGCTACGACAATTTACAACTGTTATACCAATGGTTCCTCTATCTACGTTTTTCTTGTGTTCGCCCTGCCCCTTTGTGACTGAAGCCCTTCTTGTGATTTCCCGAGATCCTCTAACCAAAAAAACCGCCCAGTCCACGCCACACAGTCCCTGCTACCTGTGTAACAGCCTCCTCCGTATAGTGGACACCTGACCCAGTCAGCGGAACCCGAAACGCAACCACACTTTGGCACAAGTCGAGGGATCTGCAGCCTCCACGGTCGCAGCACCGTCTGAGCTTCTGATTCAGACCCTCCACCCGGCTCTGTACCACAGGTCCGCAATCGGTCCTGTCGATTATGCTGCTAATGGTCAGCTCCGCCTTGCTCTTGCAAGCAAGACTGGCAGCGTTTACCACTTCTGTTAGCAGCACGATATCAGCGAGAATCTCTTCTGATCCATAGTGACACAAATCTTTGCTACCGACAACCACCTGCAGTTGGCTGCATCCTTTGCTCTTCATGGTATCCGGGAGGACCCTTTCCACATCTGGAATGACTCCACCCGGTATGCACACGGATTGAACATTGGTTTTCCTTCCCTTCTTGTCAGCTAAGTCCCTAAGGGGCATAAAGTTGGAGCTCCGAACTACCGATAATCCCACCCTCTGTGATTGCCCGGATTTGCAGGCTGAGTGGTTTCTAATTATCAAACAAATTAGCAATAATTAATGACGTAATAAGCATAATGGCCACAGTATTGTTTCGAAATTATGTTTTAACTACCGGATAATTTCATAGTCCATAAGAAGCTGATGCGTTTCGACCTCAGACATAACGAAAACCATGACTCGCTGTTGAAAGCTGCTCCCCGCTGCGAGTTTCTTACATAACATGGGCGCGTAATGAAACGCTGTGCCTCATGGTCATTCTTATTTTTTATTTTATTGTTATGTCTTTCATAGAATTGCTCTTACAAAAAATGGCTCTGAGCACTATGGGACTTAACATCTGAGATCATAAGTCCCATAGAACTTAGAACAACTTAAACCTAACTAACCTAAGGACATCACACACATCCATGCCCGAGGCAGGATTCGGACCTGCGACCGTAGCGGTCGCGTGGTTCCAAACTGAAGCGCCTAGAACCGCTCGGCCACTGCGGCCGGCAATTGCTCTTTCAGTTAATTGGGCAACTGGCGAAGATAACAACAGAAAACACGTAGCGATAACTTGAATGTAAATGATGACGTTCCTAGAGAATTCATATAAAAAGTTATCCTGCACTGCTTCAGCGTTTACTAAGGAACTGGCATCGCAATGTAAAACAATCTGAGTCACTCCAGTTAATTTTCCTTTCCCAGTATTGCATAATCACGATAGATTTAGCAATAAATATGTGAAATACGAGAATTGGTAGAATATAAGACATATCTTGGTAGTGTATGAAAACTGCTAATCATTTGGACAAATGCACAGGTTGCGCATTTAGTAAGAGAAAGTGACTGGCCGACAATGTTTAAAAAATGGTTCAAATGACTCTGAGCACTGTGGGACTTAACATCTATGGTCATCAGTCCCCTAGAACTTAGAACTACTTAAACCTAACTAACCTAACGACATCACACAACACCCAGTCATCACGAGGCAGAGAAAATCCCTGACCCCGCCAGAATCGGACCCGGGCATCCGGGACGACAATGTTATCACACCTATAGTCCACCTGTAATTTTAATGAGTCGTGTCAACAAGGAGCGGCGCTGTACAATTACCAACACTTTTCTGTATTCTAATCTGGTACGAAACTTGTGGGAAAATAACTGCTTAAACAAGACAATTTTCCATTACTCGGCACACGCAGTACTCTAAAAACTTTTACGCGTGTGGTGCGACACTAAACTTCAATCACAAAAGATTACCGTTTCATTCGTATTTCCACTTCTTCTGCTGCAGGACGACAGCACAATTTGTTATGAAGATTTTGCACATAGGATTTTTACTATACAGTGGCAAGACAGTGTTGTTGCCAGGCAAAACACTGTCTTTACTCTAACAACGCAACCACCTTTAACCGACTCTGTTGTGCGTTAAAACCATTCAGCTTAATGTTTCCCAATTGGAAATTGTAACGAGAATAGCTGTAATTAAAACTATCTTCACTTCTAGGTCGTCGTTTGTAGAATGATTGGCACAGATTTTAGAGTACGGTACGTTTCCCGTACGAAAGAAAAAATTGAATTATTGTTACTTTTTACTCAGAAATTGGATTGCATATAAAATTTATTTACTACCTACTAAGTTTCATGGCTTTACCTCAGACTATTCCTAAGCCGTGACGCCTCTTTGTAGGTGTTGATGTAGACATATAGCATTCTCAAAGGGAAAACATCAAATAACTGAGATGAAACACGTGGTCACCACACACACACACACACACACACACACACACACACACACACACACACACAAAAAAAAAAAGGTTTTCGAATGAACAGCTTCGATTATCCAGAAACTATATTCATTTAATGTAAAGATCCAAAATATTACATGCTTTTTAACTCGTCGGTAAAAAGCCAACTAATAATCTCTCGGAGAGTGGTAACAATTTTAGATCGATCCTATTTACGGCAAAGTTAAATTCAGTTTTCGACACAAATATTATAGTTGGATGTCAATTGAGCTCGAAGCTCACCTTTTGCTAACGGGTGTGGTTAGTTATTGACATAAACAACTGAGACAAACAGTGTAAAAGAAGCCTCAAATACTTCCTGCGCGGCTGTATGCGGGTTTCGCATGTCACTTGCGAGAATCTCCTTACCGGTTTAACACTCTGAAGTGATTACACGCGCTATTCTTGGTCACGGAGTCTATGTGACGGCTTGACTTTCATTCCTCCAAAGCGATAACATCGAACCCACGGCACACGCAACAACGAATGACAGTTGACGATCGCTGAAGTCATATCCGCGGAATCGCATCCCTTCAGTCGCTTGAAGATGACGGAGAGCGTCGGGAAGTGTTCCTGTCGCTGTGCCCGAGGCGAAGAGAAAGCCGTACTGCGTGCCGTGGCGCGAGTACGGAAAGGTAAGTGATGTGTTGCACACGGCTTCAGGTAAGATACGTAGCAGTGGAAAGTGCACTGATTAGAAGTTGCAGCATTCGCATGCAGTGTGCACCGCCCCACTTTCATGGACTCAGCGACTTTGGAATTTCATTCAACGATATTACTTATTATGAGAGACAAAGATACTGAAGTGCAGTGTAGTCTTTATTTCTTTGCTTGAAATGCGGAGCGATTTGCGTGGTTTTGTTTGCTACGCTGTTCGTAAATAGACGAAATGTAAAAGACGTTATATATGACTATCAAAATTCCCTTATCGTTCATACACATTTCGAAGTGCTAGAATTTAATCACTGTAGCTTCCATTTTGTATCTATTTTGCGTTTCATTAACAATTTGCTGAACTGACGTGAACGTATAGCGTGTGCAGCTCAACCATTGTACGTTCCTGTTGGTAATTCGTTGTCGTACGTCGTAGCCAGTCTGATTTTCAATTGCTACTGTGTACTATCACCAGTCTCTTCGGTTTTTTTCCGACTATATCTCCATTTACGAAATTGTGGTTAAAATTGCTCCGAGTGAAAGAAAGTATAAATCAACTTCGTTTATGAAACACAGAAAGTTACGAAGAAGCAGTATTGTTCTTTATCCACATCCGATTAATTATTCACCGTGTTCACTTCCTACCATTTTTCACGGGAACTCTTGCAATAAAAAGGACATACGCAGGCTAAGTGCACATTTACCTTCTCTTATGCATCTCACACGTCAAACTACCGTTGCATATGTGGTTGACTTGTAATCTTTATTCATGTTGATATCAGCAGACACTGGTTGTAATATCATTTGCCTAACATCAGTAATATTACAATGTCCGCAGCAAATATGAGTAAGAAATACTTTTAGTGTTTCATTTATTCCTAAATTTCAGTTTTATAGATAAAGTCAATAAGATCGTACATCCAAAAATGGGCCATACTATAAAGTCTGAACGTAATGGGTTGGGTATCCATGACCACAAACTTAACATTAACTTTGTAACCATAGTCAGGAATGCGATTTTTCATCCCCTCTACCCAATAACGATTAACCAAAAATGCTTTACGCCAATGGATACACATCACATCATCATTTTCCTTTCAAGAATTAGGCTATTGCCCCTTCCATACCTAACAAACAGAATCATTTCAATCTTTTCTGAAGTCCTCCAACAACTCTTTTCCCATTCGAATTGTAGTTCACGATTTTCGGGAGAACCTGGCATTCTCATCAGGTTTTGTGTCTATTTTTCAAGATACATTTGATTTTCATGTTGAGAATATTTAATTTTGTTCCTTCATTTCCTATCACGTCTCTTTTCTTTCTTTTCATGGTCTCCAAAGTTTCATTTACATAGTGTAACAAAGTAATCATCATCATTAATTTCCTTTGGGTTTTTGTCACACTTTAGCGTGGAGTCGGTCTTCTTACCATGGATCTGGCGATGTTAGGGTGAGAGGATGGCCAGATGCACTTCCTGCTGTACCCCGTACTAGTGTAACAAAGTAATCATCATCATTAATTTCCTTTGGGTCTTTGTCACACTTTAGCGTGGAGTCGGTCTTGTTACCATGGATCTGGCGATGTTAGGGTCAGAGTATGGCCAGATGCACTTCCTGCTGTACTCCGTACTCCCTGGGATGGAATTGGTGTACCCCAGCTGTATGTGTCTAGTGTAAGCCATGAAATAGTGCGAACGTTTTCAAATGTCTGCGAGTAGTGTATGCGAAACGTAAGGGTGGCGGGGGGGGGGGGGGGGCGGAGGGAGCCCAGTATCCACCTAGTGGGATGTGGAAAACCGCCTAGAAACCACATCCAGGCTGACGCCCTCGTCGGTAATCTGCCGGGGGGATTCGATCCAGGGCCGGCGCGACTACCCGAGTCCAGGAAGCAGCGCATTAACGCCCTTGACTAACCTGGCAGGTCTAAGGAAGTAATCACCATCACTTTATAAAATTTCGTAGTGCTTTCTTTTTGCACTTTAGGGGTCATTTGTCTATTATTGGTTCCAAAGATAGTTCGAATGTGCATTAATTTGAAAATAAAATTTTCAGTATCGACGCCTAAGTAAGGGGTTTGAAACACTGGTTCTAAAAGTAAATTATCGAAAACAGTGTTTTGTCTCACTGGATATTTTCTGCGGAATGCTATTTTTTTTTATATAGCTAGAAACTTTTGAACTGCAAACTCATCGACAGCTCTGATACGGGATATGCATGTAAATCATACATAAGCTGCACTGTAAATATAAAGTCAAGTGGCGGAACATATCCACCTTTTAGAAATAACATAACATAGAAATAACCTGCGGTGGTGCATTGGTATCTACTACTAGACCCTGTTAAAGGTTCAAAGCACAGACCGTTTGAAGCGTTGCTCCCCCTAGACAGATGTCCACATTGTGCCTTTTGTGTGAAGGTACAAGGTTTACTGTAAACTTGCAGTGGTGCATCAGAATATAATACTGGTCTCCCAGGAAAGTTTCAAAGCACAGACTGATTGAAGCGTTACACCCCCTTGGACAGAAATTGGTATTGAGCCTTTTGTATTCAATCCCGATGTAATTTCTGTATTCCATCGTCAGTGTGAAGGTCCAAGGGTTACAGTGAGCTTGTAATGGTCCATCGGAATCTACTACTGGACTCCCAAGAAATGATCCAAGCACATTCCGTTTGAAGCGTTACTCCCCCTGGACAGAAGTCGGCATTGTGCCTTTTGCGATCAATACCGATGCAATTTCTGTGTGACAGTGTTTTATCGTCAATGTGATGGTCCAAGGGTTACAGAAAACCTGCGGCGGAGTATCGGAATGTACTACTGGACTCCCAGGAAAGGCTAAAATCACAATCTGTTTGAGCCGTGTCGCCCCCCAGGACAGAAGTCGGCCTTGTGCCTCTTGCATTCAAACCAGACGCAATTATTGTGTTCCATCATCGATGGGTAGGTCTAAGGTTTACAGAAAACCTGCAATGGTGAATCGGAATCTAATACTGGTCTCACAGGAAACCCTCAAAGCACAGCCTGTTTGAGGAGTTACTCTCCCTGGACAGAAGTTGGCATTGTGCCTTTTGTGTCAAGCTACAAGGGTTAAAGTAAACTCGCAGTGATGCATTATTATCTAATACTGGTCTCCAAGGAGAGAATCAGAACTTAGAGTGTTTGAAGCGTGACGCGCCCTGGACAGAAGTCGGCATCGAGCCTTTTGTATTCAATCCCGATGCAATTTCTGTGTTTCTTCGCCAATGTGAACGATTAAGGGTTACAGTAAACCTGCAGTGTTGCATGGGATTCTAATACTTGTCTCCCAATAAACGTTCCAAAACAGACTGTTCGAAGCGTTACTCCCCTTAGACCGAAGTCTTCTTTGTGCCTTTTGTATTCAATCACGATGCAATACCAGTGTTTCATTGTCACTGTGAAGGTCCAAGGGTTGCAGTAAACATGTATTGGTGCATCGGAATCAAACACTGGCCTCCCAGGAAAGATTCAAAGCACCGACTCTCTGAAGCGTTACTCCCCTGTATCGAAATCGCCATTGGGCCTTTTGTATTCAATCTCAATGCAATTTCTCTGTTTCATCGTGAACGCGAAGGTCCAAGGGTTGCAGAAAAACCTGTATTGGAGCATGGGAATCGAACACTGGCATCCCAGGAATTTTTATAGCACCGATCTTTGAGGCGTTAGTAACCCTGCACAGAAGACGGACTTTGTGCCTTTTGTATTCAATCCCGATGCAATGTATGTGTTCCACCGTCAATGTGAAGGTCCAAGGGTTGCAGAAAACATGTAGTGGTGCATCGGAATCGAACACTGGCATCCCAAAAATTTCTCATAGCACTGACTCTTTGTGGCGTTACTCCACCTGGACAGAAGTTGGCATTGTGCTTCTTGTATTCCATCCCGATGCTATTTCGTTGTTTCATTGTCAATGTGAAGGGCCATGGGTTGCAGAAATCCTGTAGTGGTGCATCGGAATCGAACAGTGTCATCCCAGGAAATTTTCGTAACACCGACACTTTGAAGCGTTTCTCCTTGTGGACCAAGGTCGGCATTCTGCATTTTGTAATCCATTTCGATGCAATTTCTGTGTTTCATCGTCAATGTGAATTTCCAAGGGTTGCAGAAATCCTGTAGTGGTCCATCGGAATCGAACACTGGCATCCAAGGAAATTTAATTGCACCGACATTTTGAGGCGTTTATCCTCGTGGACAGAGGTCGGCATTGTGCCTTTTGCATTCAATCCCGATGCTATTTCTGTGATTCGTCGTGAATGTGAATGTCCATGGGTTGTATATTTTTAAGTGGTGGTGCATAGGAATCGTACACTGGCATCAAAGGAAATTTTCATAGCACCGAATTTTTGAGGCGTTTCTCCTCGTGGACAGAGGTCGGCATTGTGCCTTTTGTATTCAATCCCGATGCAATTTCTGTGTTTCATCGTCAATGTGAATTTCCAAGGGTTGCAGAAAACCTGTAGTGGTGCATCGAAATCGAACACTGGCATCCCAGGGAATTTCCATAGCACAGACTTTGAGGCGTTACCCCACGTGGACAGAGGTCGGCATTGTGCCTTTTGCTATCAATCCCGATGCAATTTCTGTGATTCATCGTCAATGTGAAGGTCCAAGGGTTGCATATTTTTAAGTGGTGGTGCATAGGAATCGTACAATAGCATCCAAGGAAATTTTAATACACCGAATTTTTGAGGCGTTTCTCCTCATGGACAGAGGTAGGCATTGTTCCTTTTGTATTCAATCCTGATGCAATTTCAGTGTTTCATCGTCAATTTGAATTTCCAAGGGTTGGACAAAACCTTTAGTGGTGCATCGAAATCGAACACTGTCATCCCTGGAAATTTACATAACACCGACCCTTTGAGGCGTTACTCCTTGTGGACCGAGGTCGGCATTATGCCTTTTGCATTCAATCCCGATGCAATTCCTGTGTTTCATCATCAATGTGAAATTCCAAGGGTTGCAGAAAACCTGTAATGGTGCATCGGAATCGAACACTGGCATCCCAGGAAATTTTCATAGCACCGACTCTTGGAGGCGTTACTCCTCCTGGACAGAGGTCGGCATTGTGCCTTTTGCATTCAATCCTGATGCAATTTATGTGGTTCATCGTCAATGTGAAGGTGCAAGGGTTGCATATTTTTAAGTGATGGTGCATTGGAATCGTACTCTGGCATCCAAGGAAATTTATATTCGTTTCTACTCATGGACAGAGGTCGGCATTGTGCCATATGTATTCAATCTCGATGCTATTTGTGTGTTTCATCGTCAATGTGAATTTCCAAGGGTTGCAGAAATCCTGTAGAAGTGCATCGGAATCGAACAGTGTCATCCGAGGGAATTTGCGTAACACCGACTCTTTGAGGCGTTACTCCTCGTGGACCGAGGTCCGTATTCCGCCTTTTGTAATCAATCCCGATGCAATTTCTGTGTTTCAATGTGAATTTCCAATGGTTGCAGAAAACCTGAAGTGGTGCTTCGGAATCGAACACTGGCATTTCAGGAAATTTTCATAGCACCGAAGCACTGAGTCTTTGAGGCGTTACTCCTACTGGACAGCAGTAGGCATTCTGCCTTTTGTAGTCAATACCGATTTAATTTCTGTGTTCATCGTGAATGTGAAGGTCGAAGGGTTGAAGAAAACCTGTACTGGTGCATCAGAATCTAACACTGGCATCTCAGGTGTTTTTATAGCAGCGACTACTTGGGGGGTTACCCCCCCTAGGCAGACGTCGGCATTGTGCCTTTTGTATTCAATCCCGATGCAATATACGTGTTTCATCGGCAATGTGAAGTCCCAAGTGTTGCAGAAATCCTGTAGTGGTGCATCGAAATCGAACACCGGCATCCCAGGAAATTTTCATAGCACCGACTCTTTGAGGCGTTACTCCTCCTGGACAGACGTCGGCATTGTGCCTTTTGTATTCAACCCCAATGCAACTTCTGGGTTTCATCGTCAATTTTGTTGCATCGGAATCGAACACTGGCATCCCAGGGAATTTCCATAGCACAGACTCTTTGAGGCGTTACCCCACGTGGACAGAGGTCGGCATTGTGCCTTTTGCTATCAATCCCGATGCAATTTCTGTGATTCATCGTCAATGTGAAGGTCCAAGGGTTGGACAAAACCTTTAGTGGTGCATCGAAATCGAACAGTGTCATCCCTGGAAATTTACGTAACACCGACCCTTTGAGGCGTTACTCCTTGTGGACCGAGGTCGGCATTATGCCTTTTGCATTCAATCCCGATGCAATTCCTGTGTTTCATCATCAATGTGAAATTCCAAGGGTTGCAGAAAACCTGTAATGGTGCATCGGAATCGAACACTGGCATCCCAGGAAATTTTTATAGCACCGACTCTTTGAGGCGTTACTCCTCCTGGACAGAGGTCGGCATTGTGCCTTTTGCATTCAATCCTGATGCAATTTATGTGGTTCATCGTCAATGTGAAGGTCGAAGGGTTGCATATTTTTAAGTGATGGTGCATAGGAATCGTACTCTGGCATCCAAGGAAATTTTTATTCGTTTCTACTCGTGGACAGAGGTCGGCATTGCGCCATATGTATTCAATCTCGATGCTATTTGTGTGTTTCATCGTCAATGTGAAT
This sequence comes from Schistocerca americana, assembly GCF_021461395.2. NCBI lineage: Eukaryota > Metazoa > Arthropoda > Insecta > Orthoptera > Acrididae > Schistocerca > Schistocerca americana. The sequence goes on from NC_060122.1 coordinate 58,933,341, forward strand.
TTCCAAGGGTTGCAGAAATCCTGTAGTAGTGCATGGAATCGAACAGTGTCATCCGAGGTAATTTTCGTAACACCGACTCTTTGAGGCGTTACTCCTCGTGGACCGAGGTCGGTATTCTGCCTTTTGTAATCAATCCCGATGCAATTTCTGTGTTTCAATGTGAATTTTCAATGGTTGCAGAAAACCTGAAGTGGTGCTTCGGAATCGAACACTGGCATTTCAGGAAATTTTCATAGCACCGAAGCACTGAATCTTTGAGGCGTTACTCCTACTGGACAGCAGTAGGCATTCTGCCTTTTGTAGTCAATACCGATTTAATTTCTGTGTTCATCGTGAATGTGAAGGTCGAAGGGTTGAAGGAAACCTGTACTGGTGCATCAGAATCTAACACTGGCATCTCAGGTGTTTTTATAGCAACGACTACTTGGGGGGTTACTCCCCCTAGGCAGACGTCGGCATTGTGCCTTTTGTATTCAATCCCGATGCAATATAAGTGTTTCATCGGCAATGTGAAGTCCCAAGTGTTGCAGAAATCCTGTAGTGGTGCCTCGAAATCGAACACCGGCATCCCAGGAAATTTTCATAGCACCGACTCTTTGAGGCGTTACTCCTCCTGGACAGACGTCGGCATTGTGCCTTTTGTATTCAACCCCAATGCAACTTCTGGGTTTCATCGTCAATTTTGTTGCATCGGAATCGTACACTGGCATCCAAGGAAATTATCATTGCGCCGACTTTTTGAGGAGTTTCTTCTCGTGACAGAGGCTCCCTGCCGCCGTTGGATAAGCAGCTGCCACAGCAAGTCGTATACTCCGAGCCCACTCATTTGTTACATAGTTTAATTCTTAATTTCTTTGCATGTTTTTGGTACTTGCATTGTTTAATTCATAAATTTCGGGCGTATTATAGTATTTGGGAGTTGTAGCATCGCGTTTTAGTACCTGAATGGTGTAAAGTCGCGTAGTCGTTTGTCTTCTGTTTTTGTTTTGAACGGCCGTTGTCGGTTGGTCACAGTCAGTGTGCTCCCTGCCGCCGTTTATAAGCAGCTGCAGCAGCAAGTCGTATACTTCAGCTCATTCATTTGTTACATAGTTTAATTCTCAATTTCTTTGCGTGTTTTTGGTACTTGCATTGTTTAATTCATAAATTTCGGACGTATTATAGTATTTGAGAGTTGTAGGATCGCGTTTTTGTACCTGAATAGTGTAAAATCGCGTAGTCTCCTTCCGCCGCCGAGCAGTGTGCCAGCAGTGCGCAAGTAGCAGCATTACTGCATTTACTAGGCAATCTTGTATTTTAATAACCGTTTAAATTTTGTCGATTTGTTTGCGCTCTCTGTAGATTAGTTCAGACGTTTTTTTGCACAAGTTTTTATCATGGATAGGGACTGCAACTGCTGTGTTCGGATGCAGGCTGAGTTGGCATCCTTTTGCTCCCAGCTTCAGGCAGTGTTGGCTTCAGTCACACAGCTTGAGGCTGTTGCCAATGGGCATCACTGTGGGGGTCCGGATGGGGGTTTGTCGGGGACGGCCAGCTCGTCCCACGCATCCCCCGATCGGACTACGACTGTGGTTGCCTGGTATACTGTCCGCATTGAAGCTGATCCCTTACCTGTGGTTGAGTGGGAGGTCGTCGCAAGGTGTGGCAGAGGGCGAAAGACATTCCGGAGGGCTGAACGGAAGGCCTCTCCAGTTTGTATGACGAACCGGTTTCAGGCTCTGTCTCAGGCTGATACTGATCTTTGGCCTGACATGGCTGCTTGTCCTGTTCCAGAGGTTGCCCCTCAGTCTATAAGATCCTGGCGGTCGCAGAGGGTGGGCTTACTGGTAGTTGGGAGCTCCCACGTCAGGCGCGTAATGGGGCCCCTTAGGGAAATGGCAGCAAGAGGGGGGAAGAAAACCAATGTGCACTCCGTGTGCATACCGGGGGGAGTCATTCCAGATATGGAAAGGGTCCTTCCGGATGCCATGAAGGGTACAGGGTGCACCCATCTGCAGGTGGTCGCTCATGTCGGCACCAATGATGTGTGTCGCTATTGATCGGAGGAAATCCTCTCTGGCTTCCGGCGGCTATCTGATTTGGTGAAGACTGCCAGTCTCGCTAGCGGGATGAAAGCAGAGCTCACCATCTGCAGCATTGTCGACAGGACTGACTGCGGACCTTTGGTACAGAGCCGAGTGGAGTGTCTGAATCAGAGGCTGAGACGGTTCTGCGACCATGTGGGCTGCAGATTCCTCGACTTGCGCCATAGGGTGGTGGGGTTTCGGGTTCCGCTGGATAGGTCAGGAGTCCACTACACACAACAAGCGGCTACACGGGTAGCAGGGGTAGTGTGGCGTGAGCTGGGCGGTTTTTTAGGTTAGATGGCCTTGGGCAAGTACATAAAGCGCAACAGCCTCGACGGGTGCGGGGCAAAGTCAGGACATGCGGAGACCAAGCAGCAATCGGTATTGTAATTGTCAACTGTCGAAGCTACATTGGTAAAGTACCGGAACTTCAAGTGCACCGAAGCTGAAATCGTTATAGGTACAAAAAGCTGGCTGAAACCAGAGATAAATTCTGCCAAAATTTTTACAAAGGTAAAGACGGTGTTTAGAAAGGATAGATTGCATGCAACCCGTGGTGGAGTGTTCGTCGCTTTTAGTAGTAGTTTATCCTGTAGTGAAGTAGACGTGGATAGTTCCTGTGGATTATTATGGGTGGAGGTTACACTCAACAACCGAGCTAGGTTAATAATTGGCTCCTTTTACCGACCTCCCGACTCAGCAGCATTAGTGGCAGAACAACTGAGAGAAAATTTGGAATACATTTCACATAAATTTTCTCACCATGTTATAGTCTTAGGTGCAGATTTCAATTTACCAAATATAGACTGGGACACTCAGATGTTTAGGACGGGTGGTAGGGACAGAGCATCGAGTGACATTATACTGAGTGCACTAACCGAAAATTACCTCGAGCAATTAAACAGAGAACCGACTCGTGGAGATAACATCTTGGACCTATTGATAACAAACAGGCCCGAACTTTTCGACTCTGCATGTGCAGAACAGGGAATCAGTGATCATAAGGCCGTTGCAGCATCCCTGAATATGGAAGTTAATAGGAATATAAAAAAAAGGAAGGAAGGTTTATCTGTTTAGCAAGAGTAATAGAAGGCAGATTTCAGACTACCTAACAGAACTAAACGAAAATTTCTGTTCCGACACTGCCAATGTTGAGTGTTTATGGAAAAAGTTCAAGGCAATCGTAAAATGCGTTTTAGACAGGTACGTGCCGAGTAAAGCTGTGAGGGACGGGAAAAACCCACCGTGGTACAACAACAAAGTTAGGAAACTACTGCGAAAGCAAAGAGAGCTTCACTCCAAGTTTAAACGCAGCCAAAACCTCTTAGACAAACAGAAGCTACACGATGTCAAAGTTAGCGTGAGGAGGGCTATGCGGGAGGCGTTCAGTGAATTCGAAAGTAAAATTCTATGTACCGACTTGACAGAAAATCCTAGGAAGTTCTGGTCTTACGTTAAATAAGTAACTGGCTCGAAACAGCATATCCAGACACTCCGGGATGACGATGGCATTGAAACAGAGGATGACACGCGTTTAGCTGAAATACTAAACACCTTTTTCCAAAGCTGTTTCACAGAGGAAGACCGCACTGCAGTTCCTTCTCCAAATCCTCGCACAAACGAAAAAATGGCTGACATCGAAATAAGAGTCCAAGGAATAGACAAGCAACTGGTATCACTCAACAGAGGAAAGTCCACTGGACCTGACGGGATACCAATTCGATTCTACAGAGAGTACGCGAAAGAACTTGCCCCCCTTCTAACAGCCGTGTACCGCAAGTCTCTAGAGGAACGGAGGGTTCCAAATGATTGGAAAAGAGCACAGGTAGTCCCAGTCTTCAAGAAGGGTCGTCGAGCAGATGCGGAAAACTATAGACTTATATCTCTGACGCTGATCTGTTGTAGAATTTTAGAACATGTTTTTTGCTCGAGTTTCATGTCGTTTTTGGAAACCCAGAATCTACTATGTAGGAATCAACATGGATTCCAGAAACAGTGTTCGTGTGAGACCCAACTCACTTTATTTGTTCATGAGACCCAGAAAATAGTAGATACAGGCTCCCAGGTAGATGCTATTTTTCTTGACTTCCGGAAGGCGTTCGATACAGTTCCGCACTGTCGCCTGATAAACAAAGTAAGAGCCTACGGAATATCAAACCAGCTGTGTGGCTGGATTGAAGAGTTTTTAGCAAACAGAACACAGCATGTTGTTATCAATGGAGAGACGTCTACAGACGTTAAAGTAACCTCTGGCGTGCCACAGGAGAGTGTTATGGGACCATTGCTTTTCACAATATATATAAATGACCTAGTAAGTAGTGTCGGAAGTTCCATGCGGCTTTCCGCGGATGATGCTGTAGTATACAGAGAACTTGCAGCATTAGAAAACTGTAGCGAAATGCAGGAAGATCTGCAGCGGATAGGCACTTGGTGCAGGGAGTGGCAACTGTCCCTAAACATAGACAAACGTAATGTATTGCGAATACATAGAAAGAAGGATCCTTTATTGTATGATTATATGATAGCAGAACAAACACTGGTAGGAGTTACTTCTGTAAAATATCTGGGAGTATGCGTGCGGAACGATTTGAAGTGGAATTATCATATAAAATTAATTGTTGGTAAGGCGGGTACCAGGTTGAGATTCATTGGGAGAGTGCTTAGAAAATGTAGTCCATCAACAAAGGAGAAGGCTTACAAAACACTCGTTCGAACTATACTTGAGTATCGCTGATCAGTGTGGGATCCGTACCAGATCGGGTTGACGGAGGAGGTAGAGAAGATCCAAAGAAGAGTGGCGCGTTTCGGCCCAGGGTTATTTGGTAACCGTGATAGCGTTACGGAGATGTTTAATAAACTCAAGTGGCAGACTCTGCAAGAGAGGCGCTCTGCATCGTGGTGTAGGTTGCTCGCCAGTTTTCGAGAGGGTGCGTTTCTGGATGAGGTATCGAATATATTGCTTCCACCTACTTATACCTCCCGAGGAGATCACGAATGTAAAATTAGAGAGATTAGAGCGCGCACGGAGGCTTTCAGGCAGCCATTCTTCCCGCGAACCATTCGCGACTGGAACAGGAAAGGAAGGTAATGACAGTGGCACGTAAAGTGCCCTCCGCCACACACCGTTGGGTGACTTGTGGAGTACACTCCTGGAAATTGAAATAAGAACACCGTGAATTCATTGTCCCAGGAATGGGAAACTTTATTGACACATTCCTGGGGTCAGATACATCACATGATCACACTGACAGAACCACAGGCACATAGACACAGGCAACAGAGCATGCACAATGTCGGCACTAGTTCAGTGTATATCCACCTTTCGCGGCAATGCAGGCTGCAATTCTCCCATGGAGACGATCGTAGAGATGCTGGATGTAGTCCTGTGGAACGGCTTGCCATGCCATTTCCACCTGGCACCTCAGTTGGACCAGCGTTCGTGCTGGACGTGCAGACCGCGTGAGACGATGCTTCATCCAGTCCCAAACATGGTCAATGGGGGACAGATCCGGAGATCTTGCTGGCCAGGGTAGTTGACGTACACCTTCTAGAGCACGTTGGGTGGCACGGGATACATGCGGACGTGCACTGTCCTGTTGAAACAGCAAGTTCCCTTGCCGGTCTAGGAATGGTAGAACGATGGGTTCGATGACGGTTTGGATGTACCGTGCACTATTCAGTGTGCACTATTCAGTGTCCACTATTCAGTGTCCCCACTGGCCGTACACCAGTGGTGTACGGCCAGTGTAGGAGATCGGTCCCCACACCATGATGCCGGGTGTTGGCCCTGTGTGCCTCGGTCGTATGCAGTCCTGATTGTGGCGCTCACCTGCACGGCGCCAAACACGCATACGACCATCATTGGCACCAAGGCAGAAGCGACTCTCATTGCTGAAGACGACACGTCTCCATTCGTCCCTCCATTCACGCCTGTCGCGACACCACTGGAGGCGGGCTGCACGATGTTGGGGCGTGAGCGGAAGACGGCCTAACGGTGTGCGGGACCGTAGCCCAGCTTCATGGAGACGGTTGCGAATGGTCCTCGCCGATACCCCAGGAGCAACAGTGTCCCTAAGTTGCTGGGAAGTGGCGGTGCGGTCCCCTACGGCACTGCATAGGATCCTACGGTCTTGGCGTGCATCCGTGCATCGCTGCGGTCCGGTCCCAGGTCGACGGGCACGTGCACCTTCCGCCGACCACTGGCGACAACATCGATGTACTGTGGAGACCTCACGCCCCATGTGTTGAGCAATTCGGCGGTACGTCCACCCGGCCTCCCGCATGCCCACTATACGCCTTCGCTCAAAGTCCGTCAACTGCACATACGGTTCACGTCCACGCTGTCGCGGCATGCTACCAGTGTTAAAGACTGCGATGGAGCTCCGTATGCCACGGCAAACTGGCTGACACTGACTGCGGCGGTGCACAAATGCTGCGCAGCTAGCGCCATTCGACGGCCAACACCGCGGTTCCTAGTGTGTCGGCTGTGCCGTGCGTGTGATCATTGCTTGTACAGCCCTCTCGCAGTGTCCAGACCAAGTATGGTGGGTCTGACACACCGGTGTCAATGTGTTCTCTTTTCCATTTCCAGGAGTGTATAAATGTAGATGTAGATGTAGGCCGCCATTGTGCCTTTTGTATTCAATCCCGATACAATTTCTGTGTTTCATCGTTAAAGAGAATTTCCAAGGGTTGCAGAAAACCTGTAGTGGTCCATCGTAATCGAACACTGGCATCCCAGGAAATTTTCATAGCACAGACTCTTTGAGGCGTTACTCCTACTGGACAGAAGTCGGCATTCTGCCTTTTGTATTCAATTCCGATGTAATTTCTGTGTTTCATCGTGAATGTGATGGTTGAAGGGTTGCAGAAAACCTGTACTGGTGCACCAGAATCGAACACTAGCATCCAGGTATTTTATAGCACCGACGCCTTGGGGAGTTATTCCCCCTTGATAGACGTCGGCATTGTGATTTTTGTATTCAATCCCGATGCAATTTCTATGTTTCATCGTCAATGTGAATTTCCAAGGGTTGCGAAAAACCTGTAGTGGTGCATCGGAATCGAACACTGGTATCCCAGGGAATTTTCATAGCACCGACTCTTTGAGGAGTTACTCCTCATGGACAGAGGTCGGCATTGTGCCCTTTGTATTCAATCCCGATGCAATTCCTGTGTTTCATCGTCAATATGAAGGTCCAAGGGTTGCAGATAAACAGTGGTGGTGCATCGGAATCGTACACTGGCATCGAAGAAAATTTTCATAGCACCGACTTTTTGAAGCGTTGCTCCTCGTGGACAGAGGTCGGCATTGTGTTTTTGCATTCAATCCCGATGCAATTTCTGTGTTTCATCGTCTATGTGTATTTCCAATGGTTGCAGAAAACCTGTAGTGGTGCATCGGAATCGAACACTGGCATCCCAGGAAATCTTCATAGCACCGATACTTTGAGGCGTTACTCCTCCTGAACAGAGGTCGGCTATCTGCCTTTTGTATTCATACCAATGTAATTTCTGTGTTTCATCGTGAATGAGAAGGTCCAAGGGTTGCAGTAAACCTGTACTGGTGCATCCCAGATAATTTTATAGCACCAACTCCTTGAGGCGTTAATCCACCTGGACAGACGTCCGCATTGTGCCTTTTGTATTCAATCCCGATGCAACTTCTGGGTTTCATCGTCATTCTGAGGGTCCAAGGTTTGCAGATTTTCAGTTTTGGTGCATCGGAATCGTACACTGGCATCCGAGGAAATTTTCATAGCATCGACTCTTTGAGGCGATACTCCTCGTGGACAGATTTCGGCATTGCGCCTTTGGTATTCATTCCCGATGCAATTTCTGTTTTTTATTGTCAATGTGAATTTCCTAGGGTTGCAGAAAACCAGTTGTGGTGCATCGGAATCGTACACTGGCATCCAAGGAAATTTTCGTAGCACCGACTCTTTGAGGCGTTACTCCTCGTGGACAGAGGTCGGCATTTTCCCTTTTGTATTAAATCCCGATGCAATTTCTGTGTTTCATCGTGAATGTGAAGGTTGAAGGGTTGCAGAAAACCTGTACTGGTGCATCAGAATCTAACACTGGCATCCCAGGTAATTTTATAGCACCGAATCCTTGGGCGTTACTTCCCCTGGACACGTGTCGGCATTGTGCCTTTTGTATTCAATCCCGATGCAACTTCGGGGTTTCATCGTCAATGTGAAGGTACAAGGTTTGCAGTGCATCGGAATCGTACACTAGCATCCAAGGAAATTTTCAATGCATCGACATTTTGAGGCGTTTCTCCTTGTGTACAGAGGTCGGCTTTGGGCCTTTTGTATTCAATCCAAATGCAATTTCTGTGTTTCATCGCCAATGTGAATTTCCAAGGGTTGCAGAAAACCTGTAGTGGTGCATCGGAGTGTGTGTGTGTGTGTGTGTGTGTGTGCTTATGGGCGCTCAACATCGAGGTCATCAGCGCCCTGACACCCATTAAAAGGAACGAATGTGGACAGACCTAATAAAACTGAAAAACACACTCAAAGAAAGCAGGAAATGAAGGAAAAGACTACATAAGAAAGTAAAACCGAAGGAAAGGGAAAACTTAGCAACAAGAATGCCACAGGAAATTGTCATTGGCTGGCCATTTACATAAAATATGGGCGAGCTTTTCACACAGTAAACATGTTTTTACAAATATTTTAGGGAGAGGATTTTAACATGTGACATGGCACAGAACTTTAAAACTTAAACCACATTGGTCCGAGTGTTGCCTAAAAGAGATGGCAGTTCCGCCGGCAAGTCAGCCGCGGCCCGCTGGTCAGAAAATAAAACGCAATCCAATAAAACGTGGCGCACAGTGACCTGGACGCCGCAAGCACCACACATTGGAGGGTCCTCTCGCCGGAGCAGGAAGCCATGCGTCATAGGGCTGTGACCTATCCGGAGCCGCGTGAGGAGAACCTCGTCCCGTCGATGGGGCTGGAAGGAAGTACACCACACACGCGTTGTGGGCTTGACTATACGGAGCTTATTGTCAGTCACTTCCAGCCACTCATCCTCCCACCGACGCATGACTCGTGAGCTCAACAGCGAGGTGAGTGCGTGCAAGGGGATAGCACACTGAGATACTTGTAGTTCGGGACACGCCTCCTTGGCTGCGAGATCCGCCCTTTCATTCCCAGCAATGCCGACATGCCCCGGAACCCAGCAGAAAGCTACAACCTTCCCCAGTCGCTGTCATCGGATGAGGGCATCCTGGATGGTCTGGACTATTTGGTCCGCTGGATACAAACGTTGCAATGAGTGAAGGGCACTGAGTGAATCGGAACAGACAAGAAATTTAGGAGAGGAAGAAAGTCTCATCTGCTGCAGTGCCCGCAAGATCGCAGACAATTCTGCATCAAAGACAGTAAAAGTCGGAGGCAGTCGGACCTTGAGGACACGATCCGGAGAAACAACTGAGCAACCCACGGAATCCCCTTGTTTCGACCCATCCATAAAAACAGCTACATAGTCGTGGTGCTCAGATAAAATGGCAGAAAATGCTGCATTAAAAACGGTGGCAAGAGTGCAATCTCTCTTGTACTGCAATAAATCCAAAATCACACGGGGCCTCTTCAGTAACCAGGGTGGCAGGCGGTTAAAACCCAGGATTTGGGGTTGTACAGACTCCACACCAAGGGACTCAAGCACACGTTGCACTCGGATCACAAACGGCAACGTAGCCCGGGGGCGGCGGGAAAAAAGGCGGTCCAAAGGTGGATGGGCCACAAGATGGTGAGCAGGCGAGCTGGGAGCTGCAAGAAACTAACAAGCTTGGCGCACCAGCAGGAGCTGCCGCCGGATGGTAAGTGGCGGTTCGCCAGCCTCAGCACAGACGCTGGGTACGGGACTGGTCCGATAAGCACCCGTGGCCAGTCGAATCCCAGCATGGTGAACAGCGTCAAGGATCCGCAAATAAGACGGCCTCGCTCACCCATATACTGTGCACCCATAGTCCAGCCGTGAGCGCACGAAAGCTCGATAAAACTGAAGGAGACGCGCCCTGTCCGCTCCCCAAGACCTGTGGCAGAGGCACTTGAGGATGTTCAGTGCCTTCAGGGTTCTGGCTTTCAAGTCACGTAGGTGTGGCAACCATGACAACCTGGAGTCAAAAATTAGGCCCAGTAACCGCACTGTGTCTCTAAAATGTAGGACAGTATCCCCCATATGCAAGGCAGGCAACGTAAAAAGACGACGAGAACGATTAAAATGAACACAAACACACTTATCGGCAGAAAACCTAAAACCCGTGTTTGCAGCCCACTCCTCTAACCGCCGCACTGTTAGTTGCAATTGACGGCTCACGGATGCAACACTAGAGGAGGAACAGAAAACAGCAAAGTCGTCCACAAACAAGGAGCACTGTACTGGTTTCCTCACTGTAGACGTTATACTGTTGATGGCTATGGCAAAGAGGGTAACGCTTAAAACACTGCCCTGGGGGCACCGTTCTCTAGCTCAAAGCGATCAGACAGTGTGTTACCAACGCGGGTCCGAAAAAACCGCTGAGACAGGAAAGACCGAATGAAAATCGGGCGGCGGCCACGAAAGCCCCATTGATGCATTTAAATCGGCGAAGAGCCGCACGCCTGTCCCAGATGGCTGAACGGCACTCTTCTGTCCACCAAGGCACAAGGCGCCGCTTAAGAGTGCCAGAAGACTGTGGTATGGACAGGTCAGCAGCATGGTGGATCACAAGCATGATGTGATCCACCCATTCCTGTACGCTATTGTGGCGGTCAAAGACAGCCAACCGAGTGAACAATGGCCAGTTAGCCCTGCCAATCATCCACGATGGTGGCCGCTGCTCCCGCAATACACCATCCAGGAGATGAACGCGGATAGGGAAGTGATCACTGGAATGTAGGTCGTCAATGACCTCCCAGTGAACGGAGTCAGTGAGGGTTGGAGAGCAGAAAGATAGGTCAATGGCTGAGAATGACCCTGTAGCACTAGAGAAGTGAGTCTGAGTACCTGTGTGGAGGATGCACAACACTTGAGATGTGAGGAGGCTCTCCAAAATTCGACCCCGAGCGCAAAGAGAAGTGGAGCCCCACAGGACATGATCGACATTGAAGTCTCCCAGGAGGAGAAACGGGCGGGGGAGTTGGTCGATAAGGTCTGTGAGAGCCTCTAAGTTCACTGCTTCCAGAGGGGGTAAATAAAGGGAGGAAACGGTAAGCCTCCGACGGGAATGAATTTCAACTGCAACTGCTTGCAGGTCAGTATCCAGTGGGAGAGCAGAGGAGTGGTGCTCATTATTGACAAACACGGCGACTTCGCCGTTGGCCCTGTCTCCAGTCAGGTCATCCCGGTGATATAACGTATAGCCATTTAGTACAGGAGCATCAGATGGTTTGAAATGCGTTTCCTGTAAACACAAGCACAGGGGGCGTTGCCGTGCTAGGAGGTTCAGTTCCTCCACGTGTGCCCGGAATCCATTCATGTTCCACTGTATAATGGGAGCCATCTATCAGGGTGGGAGTACCTTCGTTCTCACTTTTTGTCGGGGAAGAGAGCCCACAACAGGTGGAGGCTCAGTTTTGGGGCGAGATGATTGCCCCAGTCTGACATCAACCTCCATCGCCTCAGAAGAGGAGTCGAGAGAGACGTCAGAGAGAATGACATCAACATCAGCAGACTGTAGAACTTGTCTCCTTTAGTGGGCGAGTCTTCACCTTTGTCTTTGGCTTCGATTTTCTGGCCTGAGGTGGCATTGGAGCCAAAACCTCAGAAGCAGTAGGGGGTGTAGCAGCACTGGGCAGTGCACAAAACTGGACCCGGGAAGGGGCAGGAAGATCCATGATGTCAGCTACCACAGCCTGGTCAGAAGGCCGGCGGGGAGCAGCAGGCTTCACAGTAACGGCAGCAGCACACGTACATTGACAAACGCAGGTACTAGTGCTGACAGTAGCAACCTCCGTTTGTGTAGCGGCATCGGTTTTCAAGACTGGCTGTTTGAGAACGGAAGAAAAGGAAGCAGCGAACGTGGGCGGCTGCAGGGACTTGTAAATTTTCTTCGCCTGGCCATACGGGATGCGTTTTGTAGTCTTAAGTTCCTGGATCTTCCGTTCCTCAAGGAAAACTCTGCATTCCCTACTCCACACAGGGTGATCCCCAGAGCAGTTGACACACTTGGGAGGAGAGGAGCAACTAACGCCCTCATGGGCGGTGTTACCACAATTCCCGCAAGTGGCTTCCCCTCTACAGCCGAGAGTAGTGTGTCCATAGTGTTGGCATTTAAAACACCGCATGGGGTTGGGGTAATAAGGCAGTACACTGAGACGTAGGAAACCTGCCTTCACATGCTCTGGCATTTTGGTGCTGTTAAATGTAAGGATAAATGAGTTAGTCCTTATGAGAGTACCATCCACCCGTTTCATAACGTGTTGCACGTCGACAATTCCTTCCCAGGACCATTCAGCCTTCAGTTCGTCTTGGGGAATGTCAACGAGATCTCTGCAAGTCACAACACCCTTGCTGTTGTTCAAGGTGTAGTGAAATTCAGTCTCTATCGCAAACTCCCCAAGAAATTATGCCTTCTGAAGGTTCTGGACTTGCTGGAAGCTAGATGTTTCAACCAACAAGGTGCCATTTCGCAAGCGCTTTACAGATTTTAATGTGCCAGCAATACCTTCTAAGCCCTTCTGTATATAAATTGGCGAAACTTTTTCAAAACTCCCATCTTTTCTTCTAATTATAAGAAAGACATTCTGCGAAGCACCATGCGTTCTGTTACTATTACCTGAATCAGGAGGACTGGCTACACGAGCCCTCTTGTGAGATTGGGTGTTAGAACCTACCAGCGGCCCACCCTTTCCGCTGGGAGGAGAAGAAGAAAACTTCGAGGGTTCCATCTCAGTCCCACGAGCAGCTAGGGAACTAGGAGTCCACCTAGACAGCGCCCCGCATACCTAGGTAAGCCTTATACAACTGAGGTGCGGCAGGCTCCCCAGAGGTTGCCCGCTAACGACTGTTCCACCTCAACATCCATGCATTTCGCGGCGCGCAGCATACCTTGAGATTGAGGTTTTTTTATAGAGGTTTATTCCATCCTCGTGATCCGGGCGGTCAAGCCAAGATCCCCATTCCCTGAGACACACATCGTTCCACCGCCGCGAAATATGGTGGTCGCTGAAGTATGCTCAGAGCTTACGGTGACAGGGGACTGGCGGCGCTTACCCGTCCCCAGCTCAGGAACCCCGGGATCGCCAATCCCGTACCCAGCAAAGGAATGCTGAGCCCCTGGGGGCTGGTGCATCGGAATCGAACACTGGCATCCAAGGAAATTTTCATAGCACCAACTCTTTGAGGAGTTACTCCTCGTGGACAGCGGTCGGCATTGTGACTTTTGTATTCAATCCCCATGCAATTCCCGTGATTCATCGTCAGTTCGATTCCGATGCACCACTACATGGTTTCTGCAACCCTTGGAAATTCAAACACTGGTATCCCAGGAAATATTCATAGCACTGACTTTTTGTGGCGTTACTCCTCGTGGACAGAGGTCGGAATTGTGTTTTTTGTATTCAATCCCGATGCAATCTCTGTGTTTCATCATGAATATGAAGGTTGAAGGGTTGCAGAAAACCTGTACTGGTGCATCAGAATCGAACACTGGCATCCCAGGTAATTTAATGCACCGAATCTTTGGGGGTTACTCCCCCTGGACACACTTCGGCATTGTGGGTCTTGTATTCAATCCCGATGCAATTTCTGGGTATCACCGTCAATGTGAAGGTACAAGGGTTGCAGAAAACCTGTAGTGGTGCATCGTAATCGTACACTGGCATCCCAGGAAATTTTTATAACACTGACTCTTTGAGGCGTTAATCCTCGTGGACAGAAGTCGGCATTGTGGCTTTTGTATTCAGTCCCAATGCAAATTCTGTGTTTCATCGTCAATGTGAATTTCCAAGGGTTGCAGAAAACCAATATTGGTGCATCGCAATCGAACACTGGCATGTCAGGAAATTTTCGTAACACTGTCTCTATGAGGCGTTACACACATAGACAGAGTTGGCATTGTGACTTTTGTATTCATTCCCGATGTAATTTCTGTGTTTCATCGTCAATGTGAATTTCCAAGGGTTGCAGAAATCCTGCAGTGGTGCATCAGCATCGAACAGTGGCATGTCAGGAAATTTTCATAACACCGTCTCTTTGGGGCGTTACACCCCCTACACAGAAGTCGTCATTGTGAATTATGTATTCAATCCCAATGCAATCTCTGTGTTCCATCATGAATGTGAAGGTTGAAGGGTTGCAAAAAACCTGTAGTGGTGCATCGGAAACGAACACTGGCATCCCAGGATGTATTCATAGCACCGACTTTTTGAGGCGTTACTCCTCGTGGACAGAGGTCGCCATTACGCCTTTTGTATTCAATACCGATGCAATTTCTGTGTTTCATAGTCAATGTGAATTTCCAATGGTTGCAGAAAACCAGTAATCGTGCATCGCAATCGAACACTGGCATGTCAGGAAATTTTCATAACACTGCTCTATGAGGCGTTACACGCCTAGACAGAGTCAGCATTGTGAATTTTGTATTCATTCCCGATTTATTTCTGTGTTTACTCGTCAATGTGCAGGTCCATGGGTTCAAGAAAGCCTCTAATGGTGCATCGGAATCTCACAATGGTCTCCTAGGATAGGTTCAAAGTACCGACCCTATGAGTCGTTACTGCCTCTGGACAGAAAAAGGCTTCTGCCTTTCGTATTCATACCTGATGAAATTTCTTTGTTTCATTGACGATGTGAACGTACAAGGGTTGCAGAAAACCGGTACTGGTGCATCGGATTCGAACACTGGCATCCCAGGAAATTTTCATATCCCTGACTCTTTCAGGCGTTTGTCCCCATGACAGAAGTCGGAATTGTTCCTTTTGTATTTAATCATGATGTAATTTTTGTGTTTCATCGTCTATGGTTAGGACCAAGAGTTGCAGAAAACCTTTAGTGGTGCGCCGGAATCGAACACATCCCAGGGAATTTTCATAGCACCGACATTTTGAGGCGTTACTCGTCGTTGACAGAAGTCGGCATTGGGCCTTTTGTATTCAATCCCGATTTAGTTTCTGTACTTCATCGTCAATGTGAAGGTCCATGGGTTGCAGAAAACCTGTAGTGGTGCATCGGTATCGAACACTGGCATCCCAGGAAATTTTCATAGCACCGACTTTGTAAAGCGTTACTCCTCTTTGACAGAAGTCGGCATTGTGACATTTGTATTCAATCCCGATGCAATTTCTGTGTCTCATCGTCAATATGAACGTCCAAACATTGCAGAAAACCTGTAGTGGTGCATCGCAATCGTACACTGGCCCCCCCCATTAAGGTTCTAAATACCGACTTTTTGAGGTGTTACACCCCCTAGACAGAAGTCGGCATTGTGCGTTTTGTATTCAATCCCGATGAAGTATCTGTGTTTCCTCATCATTGTGAAGGTCGAAGGGTTGAAGAAAACCTGTAGTGGTGAATCGGAATCGAACACTGGCATCCCAGGAAATTTTCATAGCTCCTCCTTGGACGAAGTCGGCATTGTGCCTTTTGTACTCAATCCCGATGCAATTTCTGTATTTCATCGTCAATGTGAATATCCAAAGGATGCAGAAAACCTGTAGTGGTGCATCGGAATCGAACACTACATTTTAGTAAATTGTCAAATCACCGTGTCTTTGAGGCGTTACACCTTCTAGGCAGAAGTAGGCATTGTCCCATTTGTATTCAATCCCGATGCAATTTCTGTGTCTCATCGTCAATGTGAAGGTCCAAACGTTGCAGACAACCTCTAGTGTTTCATCGGAATCAAACACTGGCGTCCCACGAAAGGTTCTAAGGACTGACTGTTTGAGGCGTTACTCCCCCTAGACAGATATCAGCATTGTGCCTCTTGTATTCAATCCCGATGCAATTTCTGTGTTTAATCGACTATGTGAATTACCAAGGGATATAGAAAAACAGCAGTGGAGCATCGGAATCGTACACTGGCAAGTCAGGATATTTTCATGGCACCGTCTGTTTGAGGCGTTACACCCCCTAGACAGAAGTCGGCATTGTGAAGTTTGTATTCAATCCCGATGCAATTTCTGTATTTCATCGTCTATGAGAATTTTTAAGGGTTGCAGAATACCTGCAGTGGTGCATCGGAATCGAACACTGGCATCCCAGGAAATTATCATAGCACCGACTTTTTGAGGCGTTACTCTCCCGGACAGAAGTCGGCATTGTGCCTTTTGTATTCAATCCCGATGCTATATCTGTGACTCATCGTCAATGTGATGATCAGAGGGTTACAGTAAACCTGCAGTGATGCATCGGAATCTACTACTGGACTACCAGGCAATTTTCCAACACAGACTGTTCAAAGCGTTACTCATCCTGGACAGAAGTCGCCAATTTGCCTTTTGTATTCAATCCCCGATCAATTTTAGTATTTCATCGTCATTGTGAAGGTCCAATGGTTACAGTAAACTTACAGTGGTCCATCGGGTTCTGCAATTTGACTCCCAGAAAAGGTTCCAAATTTAGACTCTTTGAAACATCAGTTCCCCTGGGCAGATGTCGGCATTGTACATTTTGTTTTCAATCCCAATTCAATTACTGTGTTTCATCGTAAAAGTGAAGGTCCAAGGGTTACAACATACCTGCAGTGGTGCATCGGGACGTACTACAGGATTCCCAGGAGAGTTTGAAAGCATTGACTCTCTGAGGCGTTACTCCCTCTGGACAGAAGTCGGCCCTATGCCGTTTGTATTCAATCCCGATGCAGTTTCTGTGTGTCATCGTCAATGTGAAGGTCCAAGAGTTGCTGAAATCCTGTAGTGGTGCTTCGGGATCGTACACTGGCCTCCCAGGAAAGCTAATAAGCACCGACTCTTTGAGGCATTACTACCCCTGGACACAAGTCGCCATTAAGCCTTTTGTATTCAATCCCGGTGCTATTTCTGATTTAATCGTCAGTAAGAAGGTCCAAGGGTTGCAGAAAACCTATAGTGTTGCATCGGAATCGAACAGTGGCATCCCAGGAAAATTTCATAGCACCGACTCCTTGAGGCGTAACCCCCTCCCCCCTGAACTGATGTCGCCATTGTCCCTTTTGTAATCAATCCCGATGCAATTTCTGTGTTTCATCGTCAATGTTAGTGCCCAAGGGCTGCCGAAAACCTCTATTGGTGCATCGGAATCAAACACTGTCCTCCCAGGAAAGATTCTAAGCATCGAATCTTTAAACTGTTACTCCCCCTGGACAGAAGTCGGGATTGTGCCTTTTGTATTGAATCCCGATGCAATTTCTGTGTTTCATCGTCAGTGTAAAGGTCCAAGGGAAGCAGAAAACAGGAAGTGGTGCATCGGAATCGAACACTGGCGTCCAAGGAAAGGTTCTAAGCACCGACTCTCTGAGCCATTACTCCTCTGGACAGAAGTCGTCATTGTGCCTTTTGTATTCAATCCCTATGCAATTTCTGAGTTTCATCGTCTATGTGAAGGTCCAAGGGTTGTAGAAAACCTGTAGTGGTGCATCGGAATCGAACATTGGCATCCCAGGAAATTTTCATAACACCGACTCTTTTAGGCGTTACTCCTCCTGGACAGAAGTCGGCATTGTGCGTTTTGTATTCAATCCCGATGCAATTGATGTGTTTCAGGCTGGTGTGTGGGATTTAAGGGACCAGACTGCTATGGTCATCGGTCCCTTTGTCCAAAACCTCCAACACCCATACAGAATAAAGTCGAAGCATGAAGATGACGACAGACGACATAGGAGAAGAAGACAGAGACAGAGACCAGACAAAAGGAAGTAAAAATCACACAGCATGTGACGGTGGTTGGCCGACCATAGAGACAAAAAAAGGAAAAGCCGACCGCCAAGAAACACACTAAAAAACTTAGCTAAAATCGTAGACCAAAGGCCAGTCTCAACACAACAAAGACAAACTCTTAGATCAAGTAATATGAGCACCCAGCAGGAATAAAACGCAGTACTAAGCCTGCCATGGCAGTGTCATATGTTGGAAGTGCGCAAACGTCTGCCTGAGCGCAGTTAAAAAGAGGACACGCCAACGAAATGTAAAACGCCAACAAAGCGGATCCGCAGCGACAGAGATTGGTCATCATGGTGCAGTAAATCGCTGTGTGTTAAGTGTTAGTGACCAATGCGGGGCCGACAAATGACAACTGAGATCCTGCGATTGGCTCGTATGGATGACTGCCACACATTCGTCATCTCCTTGATAGGTTGGTTGGTTTGTGGGATTAAAGGGACCAGACTGCAACGGTCATTGGTCCCTTGTTCCAAACCTAAAAAACTACCACACAGAGTAAAAGACTGATAACAGAGACAACAAACAACACAGGACAAGAAATACTCCGACAAGGATCAGACAAAACAAATGAAAACACACAGAGTGTGACGGTGGTTGGCCGACCATAGAGAAAAAAAGGAAAAGCCGACCACCAAGAACACATTAAAAACTCAGTTTAAAATCAGAGGCTAAAAGCCAGAATCAACACTAAAAATCATAAACACTCAGATTAAATGATAAAAACCCCCTGCCCGAATAAAACGCAAAACTAAGTCCGCTATGGGAGAGTCGTCAGTTAAAAGCGCAGGGAGTGTATCGGGCAGCGCAAAAGTCTGCCTGAGCACAGTTAAAAGGGCTCACTCCAACAGAATATGGACCACCGGGAAGGACACCCCACAACGACAAAGATGTGGATCCTCACGACACAGGAAATAACTGTGCGTCAGTCGGGTGTGGCCAATGCAGAGCCGACAAAAGACGACTGAGTCCCTGCGGTTGGCTCGCATAGATGACCGCCACACAGTCGTCGTCTCCTTGATACGACGGAGTTTGTTTTTCACGGGCAGGTTGCACCGTTCAGTGTCCCATAAATCGAAAACTTTGCAGCGTAAGACTGCCCTCAAATCAGTCTCTGGGAGGCCAACATCCAGAGATGGTTGACTGGTGGCCTCTTTCGCCAGGCGGTCAACATGTTCATTGCCTGGGATACCGACATGACCGGGGGTCCACACAAAGACCACGGAGCGGCCGCAACGGGAAAGAGTATGGAGGGACTCTTGGATAGCCATCACCAGACGAGAACGAGGGAAACAATGGTCGAGATCTCGTAAACCGCTCAGGGAATCGCTACAGATCACGAAGGACTCACCTGAGCAGGAGCGGATATACTCTAGGGCTCGAAGAAATGGCGACCAGCTGAGCAGTGTAAACGCTGCAGCCAGCCGGCAAGGAACGTTGTTCGGAATGGTCCCCTAGAGTTAGCGCATAACCGACACGACCAGCAACCATCGAACCGTCAGTGTAAACAACGTCCGAGCCCTGATACGTGGCCAGGATGGAATAAAAGCGGCGGTGGAGGCCTCTGGAGGGACTGAGTCCTTCGGGCCCTGTGCCAAGTCGAGCTGAAGACAAGGGCGAGGAACACACCATGGAGGTGTACGCAAAGTGGCCCGGAAAGGAGGTGGAACAGTGAAAACCCGAAGCCCGGAGAGAAGTTCTTTGACACGGACCGCGATCGTACAACCTGACCGGGGCCGACGTTCTCGCAGATGGACGACCGATTGCGGGAACAGGAGACGATAGTTTGGATGCCCGGGAAAGCTAAAAACATGGGCAGCATAAGCCGCCAGCAAATGTTGGCGCCTCAATCGCAGTGGCGGGACACCTGCCTCCACAAGTATGCTGTCTACAGGGCTGGTCCGGAAGGCACCAGTGGCCAGCCATATCCCGCTGTGTAGTATTGGGTCCAGCACCCGCAACGCAGATGGGGATGCTGCGCCATTAGCCAGGCTCCCATAATCCAGACGGGACTGGAATACCGCCTGGTTGAGCCGCAACAGGGTAGATCGGTCGGCGCCCCAGCGCGTGTGGCTCAATCATCTCAGAGCATTTTGATGCCGTCAACACGCCTGTTTAAGCTGCCGAATATGAGGCAGCCAAGTCATCCGGGCATCAAAAACTACAACCAAAAACCTGTGGGTCTCCACCACAGCAATGAGTTCGTCGGCAAGATAAAGCCCCCGCTCAGGATGGACTGTTCGTCGCTGGCAGGAATGCATAACGCGGGTCTTGGCAGCCGAAAACTGAAAACCATGCGCTACAGCCCAAGACTGCGCCTTGCGGATAGCGCCCTGTAGCTGACGTTCAACAGCTGCAATGCCAGTAGAGCTGTAGTAAAGGCAGAAGTCGTCAGCGTACAGGGAAGCGGAGACAGAATTTCCCACCGCTGCAGCTAGCCTGTTTATTGCGATTAAAAACAGGCGAACACTGAGGACAGATCCCTATGGTACCCCGTTCTCCTGGACTCTGGAGGAACTATGAGGGGCCGCGACTTGTACGCGGAAGGTACAATACGACAGAAAATTTCGGATAAAGAGTGGCA
The DNA here is from genome assembly GCF_021461395.2 of Schistocerca americana. Classification (NCBI taxonomy): domain Eukaryota; kingdom Metazoa; phylum Arthropoda; class Insecta; order Orthoptera; family Acrididae; genus Schistocerca; species Schistocerca americana. The sequence continues at coordinate 58,953,839 of NC_060122.1, forward strand.
GAGGGTCCCGAAGACCCCATCCATGAAGCGTCTAAAGTATGTGATGACGCCATGTCGTATCATACGCCTTCCGCATGTCGAAAAAGACAGCGACTAGGTGCTGACGGCGGGTAAAGGCAGTACGGATGGCCGACTCCAGGCTCACCAGATTGTCGGCGGCGGAGCGGCCTTCACGGAACCCACCCTGACACGGAGCCAGAAGGCCCCAAGACTCCAGTACCCAATTCAAGCGCCGGCTCACCATCCGTTCGAGAAGCTTGCAAAGAACGTTGGTGAGGCTAATGGGGCGGTAGCTGTCCACCTCCAAAGGGCTCTTGCCCGGTTTCAAAACGGGGATGACAACGCTTTCCCGCCATTGCGACGGTAACTCACCCTCGACCCAGAGACGGTTGTACAGGTCGAGGAGGCGTCGCTTGCAGTCCACTGAAAGGTGTTTCAGCATCTGACAGTGAATGCGATCGGGCCCAGGAGCGGTATCAGGGCAAGCGGCAAGGGCACTGTGAAATTCCCACTCACTGAATGGAGCATTGTAGGATTCACAATGGTAGGTGCGAAAAGAAAGGCTCCGACGTTCCATCCGCTCGTCAATGGAGCGGAAGGCCAGTGGGTAATTGGAAGAAGCGGAATTAAGAGCAAAATGCTCTGCCAAGCTGTTGGCAATTTCGTCGGAGTCTATACAAACAGTTCCATTCAGTGAAAGCGCAGGGACGCAGACAGGGGTCCGATAGCCATAGAGGCGTCGGATCTTGGCCCAGACCTGCGATGGCGAGACCTGGAGGCCAAAGGTGGACACTTACCACTCCCATCACTCCTGCTTGCTTTGGAAGATAAGGCGGCGGGCCCGCGCACACAGCCGTTTGAAGGTGATGAGGTGTTCGATGGAGGGATGTCGCTTGTGACGCTGGAGCGCCCACCGGCGATCTTTAATCGCTTCAGCTATCTCAGGCGACCACCAAGGCACAGTCCGCCGCCGAGGGGACCCAGAAGAACGGGGAATGGCATATTCGGCTGCAGTAACGATGCCGGTGGTGACCGATTGAACCACCGCATCAATGTCATCACTAGAGAGACGCTCTATCGCGGCAGTGGAGGAAAACAAGTCCTAGTCAGCCTTATTCATGGCCCACCTGCAAGGCCGCCCAGAAGACTAACGCTGTGGCAGTGACAGAAAGATCAGAAAGTGGTCACTACCACACAGGTCGTCATGCACGCTCGAGTCGACAGACGGTAAGATGTTAGGGCTGCAGATCGAAAGGTCGATGGCGGAGTACGTGCCATGCGCCACGCTGAAGTGTGTGAAGGAACCATCATTTAAAAGCGAAAGATCGAGCTGTGTCAATAGATGCTCAATGGTGGCGCCCCGACATGTCGCCACCGACCCACCCCACAGAGGGTTATGGGCGTTGAAGTCGCCCAGTAACAGGGAAGGGGGCGGCAATTGGGCTATCAGTGCAGCCAGGACATGCTGCGCAACATCATCATCCGGTGGAAGGTAAAGACTGCAGATGGTGACAGACTGTGGCGTCCACCACACCCGAACAGCGACAGCCTCTAAATGTGTTTGTAGAGGGACAGACTCGCTGTGAAGAGAGTTAAGGACATATATGCAGACGCTACCAGACACCCTTTCATAAGCTGCCCGGTTCTTGTAATAACCCCGATAGCCACGGAGGGCGGGGGTTCGCATTGCTGGAAACCGAGTTTCCTGAAGAGCAATGTAGAAGAAAGGGTGAAGGGTGCTGATAAGTTGTCGGAGCTCAGCTAAATGGTGGAAAAAGCGCTGCAGTTCCACTAGAGTATGAAATTGTCCATTGCTGAGAAGACATGAAGGGACTAGGTAGGCAATTTACGCCGCTTGTTCACTCGCTGCCACCGATTCAGAACCTGTACGAGTGACATCCATGGTGTCTGAGGGACCGGCGAGATCCAGGTCTTCAGCAGACGCCAGAATCTCGACCTCGTCCTCAGACGCTGAGCTTGTTGGAAGCGGTGGGACGGGGGCCACCGCAATGTCGGGATTCTTGAGAACCTTTCTCGTTTTCAGCTTACTCCGCTCTGACTTCGGTCGTTCAGGCTGGGAGAGCTTCACTGGGTCAGTCTCAGGGACGGACGACGACCGTGAGGCCCTACGACCAGGGACCGGTGGTCGTTTGAGCCACTTGCGGCTGTCTGCCTCTGTACCGGTCGGAACTTGCGAAGGGAGGTCTCCAAGGGACCCCTTCCTGGCAACAGGAACCGAATAAATCTTACGCTTCTCCGGTGGGATGGGGGAACTAGTGTCCCTGATGGTTGGAGAGGGGGGGGGGGGGGTGCGTTGCTCCTAAAGTAGATGGAGCAGGAGCAACATGGAGTGTAGTGCCCTCCACCAGCAAGGGGGCAGGTGTGATTCTCTGGCTCTGAGAGCTAACTTTGTGTGGTGCAGCTATAGTAACTGTAACAGGAGCGACAGTGACGGAATAAGTGGACGTCATTCGTACTGGATATAGTCGTTCAGACTTACGCTTAGCCTCAGTGTACGTCAGCCTATCCAGGGTCTTGTATTCCATTATTTTCCGCTCCTTCTGGAGAATCTTACAGTCCGGCGAGCAAGGGGAATGGTGCTCCCCGCAGTTGACACAGATGGGGGGCGGGGCACATGGAGTACCAGGATGGGATGGTCGACCACAATCGCGACATATGAGGCTGGAAGCACAGCGAGAAGACATAGGACCGAACTTCCAACACTTGAGGCACCACATCGGGGGAGGGATATAGGGCTTGACATCACAATGGTATACCATCACCTTGACTTTCTCAGGTAACGTGTCATCCTCGAAGGCCAAGATGAAGGCACCGGTTGCAACTTGGTGATCCCTCGGACCCTCGGTGGACGCGCCGGACGAAATGGACACCTCATTGCTCTAAGTTGGCGCGCAGCTCGTCATCGGACTGTAAAAGGATATCTCTGTGAAAAATAATTCCCTGCACCATTTTAAGCTTTTATGTGGGGTGATAGTAACAGAAACATCCCCCAGCTTCGTACAAGCGAGCAAGGCTCGTGACTGGGCAGAGGATGCTGTTTTTATTAAGACTGACCCTCACCGCTTTTTTGACAAGCCCTCCACCTCCCCGAACTTGTCCTCTAAATGTTCGACAAAGAACTGAGGCTTCACAGACACAAACGATTCCCCGTCAGCTCTGGTACAGACGAGATACCGGGGCGAATACCTTTCGCTCTCATTCATAGCCTTTCGTTCCTCCCATGGTGTGGTCAGGGAGGGGAACGATTTGGGATCATACACATTAGCCTTACAGTGAGCTTTGGAATACTGAGAGACTGCTGACGGCTGGCCGCCAGCGAGAGGTGATGTACCACGCTTCATTGCGGGTCATCCGCCCTGATGCCACCTACTCCGACCAAGGGCCCTCGCCACGGGCGCCACCCAGCCACAGCAAAGGCCACCTGGCAGGATGGCCATTGCGGGGAGTCCTGATGCCCCAGAGTGATGGGCATCTACTCCTTGGCATAAGTGGGGAGTTAACGGCGCAGGCATCAGTAGAGCGATCCCTGTGTTGTCAGGGGGCTACAACCAAGAGGGTACATGGCAGCCGCACCACAACGGACAGGCTACCGTGCTGGATTTTAGGTGACACGTCGTCCATGGTTTTCATCTGTGTAGAAACTGGCACCGCTCATCGCATGGCGGAAAGTGCACGCAGGAACGGATCCGTGCCCAAGAGATGGAGAGCCGGCAGGACTGCAATGCAACGACGAATACGCTGGCGAAAGTTCTCAACGTAAGATGGACACAATGCACCAAGTAAGGCGCCCTTCCCCCAATCGGCTCGCTCTTCGGAAAAATTTTGAGAGATGGAGGCAAAACCCAACAGGGGACCATCAAATATGGCAGAAAAGTTTGAGACTATTTTTAGTCGCCTCTTACGACAGGCAGGAATACCGCGGGCCTATTCTTATCCCCAAAACCGCAGGGGGGCACAGGCTGTTTAATGCGTTACTACCCCTAGGCAACTGTCGGAATTATGCCTTTTATATTCAATCCCGATGCAATTTCGGTGTTTCATGGCCAATGTGAAGGTCCAAGAGTTCCGAAAAACCTGTAGTGGTGCAACCAAATCGTACATTGGTCTAGCAGGAAAGGTTCTAAGCACCGACTCTTTGAGGCGTTACTCCCCTTGGACAGAAGTCGGCATTGTGCTTTTCGTATAACTTCCCGATGCAATTTGTGTGTTTCATCGTCAATGTGAGGTCCAAGGGTTGCAGAAAACCTGTAGTGGTTTATCGGAATCGAACACTTGCAACCCAGGAATTTTCATAGCACCGACATTTTGGAGCTTTACTCCCCCTGCACAGAAGACGGCATTGTGCATTTTGTATTCAATCCTGTTGCAATTTCTGAGTCTCATCCTCAATGTAGAAGCCCATAGGGCATCAGTAAACCTGCCATGGTGCATCAGTATCTAAAACGTCTCCCAGGAAAGTTTCAAACACAGACTGTTTGGGGCGTTACACCCTCTGAACAGAAGTCAGCATTGTGACTTATGTATTCATTCTCGAAGCAATTTCTGTGTTGCATCACCAATGTGGAAGTCCGAGGGCTGCCGACCACGTGTACTGGTGCATCGGAATTGAACACTGGCCTCCCAGGAAAGGTTCTAAGCATCGACACTTTGAGGCGTTTCTCCCCCTGGACAAAAGTCGGCATTGTGCCGTTTGTATTCAATCCCGAAGCAATTCCTGTGTTTGACCGTCAATGTGAACGTCCAAGGGTTGCAGTAAACCTGTAGTGTTGCATCGAAATCGGACACGGGTCTCGCAGATCAGGTTCTACACACTGACTCTCTGAGGCATTATTCCCTCTGGACAGAAGTCGGCATTGTGCCTTTTGTGTTCAATCCCGATGCAAATTTTGTGTTTCATCGTCAATGGGATGGACCAAGGGTTGCAGAAAACCTGTAGTGGTGCATGGGAATCTGACGTTGGCCCCCAGGATAGGTTCTAAGCACCGACTATTTGAGTCGTTATTCCGCGTGGAGAGAAATCGGCATTGTGCCTTTTGTATTCAATCCTGATGCAATTTTTGTGTTTCCTCGTCAATGTGAAGGTTCAAGGGCTGCAGAAAGGATTTAGTGGTGTATCGGAATCGGATACTGGCCTTCCAGGATAGGTTGTTTGTTGTGTCTAGACAAGACAGTCTAGACACAATGAGAGGAAGCCGAAAGGCACGCGTTTAGCTAAAGCTGGATGGCGTGAGGTCTGAAACAGGATACGTAATGAATGCTATAAAGAAAGTACGTAGCTTCTGGAATACTTAACTTTAATCCATTCTTGTTGTATACATCGCTATTGACGATATAAGTGAGACTCCATAGATACATGCAATGTTACTAATGGCACCTTGCTAGGTCGTAGCCATACACTTAGCTGAAGGCTATTCTAACCATCTTCTCTGCAATTGAGCGAGGCTTCGTCAGTGTGCATCGCTAGCTATGTCGTCTGTACAACTGGGGCGAGTGCTAGTCCGTATCTCGAGACCTGCCTTGTGGTGGTGCTCGGTCTGCGATCACACAGTGGCGACACGCGGATCCGACATGTACTAATGGACCGCGGCCGATTTAAAGCTACCACCTAGCAAGTGTGGTGTCTGGCGGTGACACCACATTGTTAGCACCGACTCCTTGAGGCATTATTCCCCTGGACAGAAGGGGGCATTGTGCTTTTTGTATTCAATCCTGATGCAGTTTTTGTATTTCATCGTCAATGTGAAGGTCCAAGGGTTGTAGAAACCTGTAGTGGTGCACTGGAATCGGACACTGGCCCCCCACAATATGTTCTAAGCACCGACTATTTGAGGCGTTATTCCGCCTTTTGTATTCAATCACCATGCAATTTTTGTGTGTCATCGTCAATGTGAAGGACCAAGGGTTGCAGAAAACCTGTAGTGGTACATCGGATTCGAAAACTGGCATTCCAGGAAATTTTCATAGCACCGACTATTTGAGGCATTACTCCTCCTGGACAGAAGTCGTCTTGTGCATTTTGTATTCAATCCTGATGCAAATTTTGTGTTTCATCGTCAATTTGAAGGTCTAAGAATTTCAGAAAGCCAGTAGTGGTGCATCGTAATCGAACACTGGAATTACAGGAAATTTTCATAGCACCGACATTTGAGGCATTACTCCTCCTGGATAAAAGCCGGCATTGTGGCTTTTGTATTCAATTTGGAAGCAATTTTTGTCTTTCATCGTCAATGTGAAGGTCCAAGTGTTGCATAAAACCTGTAGTGGTGCATCGGAATCGCACACTGGCCTCCCAGTATAGATTCGAAGCACCGACTATTTGAGGCGTTATTGCCCCTGAAGTCGGGATTGTGCCTTTTGTATTCAATCCCAATGCACATTCTGTGTCTCATCGTCAATTCAACGTGAAAGTCCATGCGTTGCATAATCCCGATGCAATTTTTGTCTTTCATCATCAAAGTGAAGGTCCAAGGGATGCGTAAAACCTGTGGTGTGGCATCGGAATCGGACACTGGCCTCCCAGGATAGGTTCTAAGCACCGACTCGTTGAGGCGTTATTCCCCCTGGACAGAAGTCGGCATTGTGCCTTTTGTATTGTATCCCGATGCAATTTTTGTCTTTCATCGTCAATGTGAAGGTCCAAGGATTGCAGAAATCCTGTAGTACTGCATCGGAATCGAACACTGGAATGTCAGGAAATATTCATATCACCATCTCTTTGAGGTATTACAACCTCTCGACAGAAGTCGGCATTGTGACTTTCGTATTCCATCCCAATGCAAATTCTGTGTCTCATCGTCAATTCAACGTGAAGGTCCATGCATTGCATAAAACGTGTAGTGGTGCATCGGAATCGGACACTGGCCTCCCAGAAAATTTTCATACCACCGACTGTTTGAGACGTCACTCCTCGTGGACAGAAGTCCGCATTGTGCCGTTTGCATTCAATCCCGATGTAATTTCTGTTTTTCATCGTGAATATGAAAGTCCAAGGGTTGTAGGAATCCTGTAGTGGTGCATAGGAATCGGACACTCGCATCCCAGTAAATTTTCATAGCACCGACTCTTTGAGGCGTTACTCCCGCTGGACAGAAGGCGGCATTGTGCCTTTTGTATTCATACCTATGTAATTTCTGTGTTTCATCGTGAATGAGAAGGTTGAAGGGATACAGGAAACAGGCAGTGGTGCATCTAAATCTACTATTGCACTCCCAGGAAAGGAACAAAGCACAGACTTTTTGAGACTTTCTCCCTATACAGAGGTCGGCAACGTGCCCTTTGTATTCAGTACCGATGCAAATTCTGTATTTTATCGTCAATGTGAATGTTCGAGTGTTACATTAACCTGCAACGGTGCATCGGTATCTACTATTGGACTCCCAGAACAGGTTTTAAGCACAGACTGTTTTAAGCGTTACTCTCAATGGACAGATGTCGGCATTGTGCCTCTTGTTTTCAATCCCGACGCAGTCTCTCTGTTTTATCGTCAATGTGAAGGTCCGAGGGTTACAGTTAACCTGCAGTGGTGCATCTGAGTCTAATACCGTACTCTTTAGCAAATAAAATGAAAAATAAAATAATAATAATAATAATTTTTAATAATATAAATTTTTGTTGTTTGGATAACTAATTGAGAGATTAAAGTTTGTTTCGCGTTTAAGACTGGAATTGAGTTGCTTAATGTTTCATATAGTCTTACGTAGCATTGTTCTTTGAGGTCACACAATAAACTAAATGTAATTTACGCCGCAAATTTATCGAGCTTCGCACGTCCGAAGATGTACTCAACGTAGCCAGGGCTCATTATATATTTTCTTAGACAAAGTCTGATATCTGACCTCAGCTTCAATCATGACAATGGGGTGGCTAAAACTACTAAAAAATACAAAAATATACGATTATATAAAACATGTATTCGTTTTAACAAATACATTACGATATTAATGACACTTACGTAAAATTCTGGTTAAATAATAGCTGATTATTCACAAATGAGAGCGACTTGTTAATTCTGCTCCTCTGTTCTTCAAATAAGTATGAATATGGAGCTACACAAAATATTACGTCCTTCTAGGGCAACGAATGACATAAGAGTGAGTTGATGCCTACTGGCTGCGAAAAGAGAGCGGTGTTAATTCCTTTGTTTTGCGTTCTCTTGTTTTAAGAAATCGATACATATAATCTAAGTTCAGTAAATTAAATATCGTCTGTGCTCGACGCACTAGCAGTGGGGTCTCTTCACGGCACTGCCAGTGTGTTGAGGTCCAATCCCCTCCGGCCCCTTTTTTTTTATGTCCCCTGTTGAGTCATAGCACTAAGTGTGCAGAAATCGTAACACAAAACTCCCATTCTTAGATGTAACAAAGACAAAGAAACCTCTTCTCTGAGTAGGAACTGAACAGTGATAAAACTTAACAATTCTTTTTGAATCATACAAATACTTTGGAAGTCGAACATGAGTAACTCTGAACAAAATGTTTTGAAAAAAAAAACTCTTCGTGTAATATAGAAGTTTCGGAAGCAAGGTAATAGTAAATAATAACAACAACCCAAGTGACTTTTAATTTTCTTCTGTTCGTTCTCGTTCAAGGTGTTGTAGTGGTTACACATATTTAACCGACACCCATTATTTCAAAAATGATCTTTCGCATGTTGCCGTTGTGCTTCTTGTGGTTGCGATAAGTGCTGATTTTTGCGTATTCACACTCTTTGTAAACGCGGAATTCTATCTCGTTGTCCGAGCCAAGTTTGTTGATGACATAACTAACATATTTTCCCAGTAACCAGCTAATGGCGTTGGTTTTTAATTTCGGAAAGTATGTCATGTCTGGTCTCAGGAGGAGCGATGGCGTTATATATTCCGTCGAGGATCTGGTGAGAAAGGCAATTTGTTGCCTGATCCAATTCCAGTTATTCACATTGCCGCCACTGGTGAATCTGTGGATGAGTGTATCCACCAGATTGCGTTTTCCACAGAGGTGTGTCTGGTTTAAACCGATCCCATTTAGTCTCTCGTTGGTGCTGATGACATTGTTAACTGTTTCGTACCATGCAGAAATAGCGTCTGTAGATAGCCCAGTATAGTTGATGTTCCGCCATACAGCTTCCCAGTCACAATTAGGGAATTTCTTTTCAATTTTGTTTCTCCCCTCATTTAACTTCCTTTCAAGTATGATGTCCCATGCTGTGATACATGTGTTGCTTCTGATTTCGTCACTAAGATAACTTGCTTCGAGGAAAAAGTTTCTCACATACGGCAGATGGGCATTAATCCTTCGCCCATAAATCGGTGCTTGCCGGCTATGGGGTGTCACAGCCTCAAAGGGTTTTGCTTTTATACATTGCGGAAGTTCTCTGAGTATATGGAATGTCCGTTTGAGGAACAGAGCAGATGCTTCATTTCGAATATCCACAAAACCGAGGTCCCCGTTTCTGACATCCAGTATAATGGTAGTCGCACCAACCCTGAATATGTCTCCTCGCCATAAATAATTGGTAACAGTGGACATAATCCCTTTCGCTACTAGTTTGGGAATTGGAAATACGCGTGCAGTGGAATACGCTTTAGACAAAATGCAGTAGTTGATGAATCTCACTTTTTGCACCTGGTCCATAGTTCGATGGATGTTCTCCATTACAGCACCATGAACTTTCCTCCTAGTTTTCGTCCAGTTAAAAGCAGCCATCCTCATCGGACATGCCATTAAGGTTATTCTCAAAGTTTTATGTTTGTTGCCTTTTTTTGGTCATGCCAGTTGGAGGTGATTTAGGCCCCGCAGATTCAATACCTTACTTTTGTTTTCATTTGTTGTCGCTCCCGATGCTAGACAATACTTTTGGATTTCTCTTTCCAGTGTAACTGTCTCCTCCTTATTCTTTATTACAACACCCACGTCATCAGCATAAGCTCGTATGACAGTTTTCTCGCCATTCAATGTTATGCCTGTTAATATTGCGTGGACAGTGCTGAGAAAGGGCTCTAAAGATACAGAAAGCAAAAACATAGATAAAGGACTGCCCTGTGGAACCCCTCGCCTTATCTGTATGTGTTCAGATGTTTGGCCATTGATTGCTATTTTCGCATTTATACCTGTTGTAATACAGGGTGTTACAAAAAGGTACGGCAAAACTTTCAGGAAACATTCCTCACACACAAATAAAGAAAAGATGTTATGTAAACATGTGCCCGGAAACGCTTAATTTCCATGTTAGAGCTCTAAAGATACAGAAAGCAAAAACATAGATAAGGGACTGCCCTGTGGAACCCCTCGCCTTATCTGTATGTGTTCAGATGTTTGGCCATTGATTGCTATTTTCGCATTTATACCTGTTGTAATACAGGGTGTTACAAAAAGGTACGGCAAAACTTTCAGGAAACATTCCTCACACACAAATAAAGAAAAGATGTTATGTAAACATGTGCCCGGAAACGCTTAATTTCCATGTTAGAGCTCATTTTAGTTTCGTCAGTATCTACTGTACTTTCTGGATTGACCGCCAGTTGGCCCAATTGAAGGAAGGTAATGTTGACTTCGGTGCTTGTGTTGACATGCGACTCATTGCTCAACAGTACTAGCACTAAGCACATCAGTACGTAGCATCAACATGTTAGTTTTCATCATGAACGTGGTTTTGCAGTCAGTGCAATGTTTACAAATGCGGAGTTGCGCAGATGCCCATTTGATGTATGGATTAGCACGGGGCAATAGCCGTGGCGCGGTACGTTTGTATCGAGACAGATTTCCAGAACGAAGGTGTCCCGACAGGAAGACGTTCGAAGCAATTGATCGGCGTCTTAGGGAGCACGGAACATTCCAGCCTATGTCTCGCGACTGGGGAAGACCCAGAACGACAAGGACACCTGCAATGGACGAGGCAATTCTTCGTGCAGTTGATGATAACCCTAATGTCAGAGTCAGAGAAGTTGCTGCTGTACAAGGTAACATTGACCACGTCACTGTATGGAGAGTGCTACGGGAGAACCAGCTGTTTCCGTACCATGTACAGCGTGTGCAGGCACTATCAGCAGCTTATTGGCCTCCACGGGTAACTTCTGTGAATGGTTCATTCAACAATGTGTCAATCCTCATTTCAGCGCAAATGTTCTCTTTACAGATGAGGCTTCATTCCACCGTGATCAAATTGTATATTTTCACAATCAACACGTGTGGGCTGATGAGAATCCGCACGCAATTGTGCAATCACGTCATCAACAGACATTTTCTGTGAACGTTTGGGCAGGAATTGTTGGTGATGTCTTGATTGGGCCCCATGTTCTTCCACCTACGCTCAATGGAGCACGTTATCATGATTTCATACGGGATACTCTACCTGTGCTGCTAGAACATGTGCCTTTACAAGTACGACACAACATGTGGTTCATGCACGATGGAGCTCCTGCACATTTCAGTCGGAGTGTTCGTACGCTTCTCAACAACAGATTCGGTGACCGATGGATTGGTAGAGGCGGACCAATTCCATGGCCTCCACGCTCTCCTGACCTCAACCCTCTCGACTTTCATTTATGGGGGCATTTAAAAAGCTCTTGTCTACGCAACCCCAGTACAAAATGTAGACTCTTCTTGCTCGTATTGTGGACGGCTGTGATACAATACGCCATTCTCCAGGGCTGCATCAGCGCGTCAGGGATTTCACGCGACGGAGGCTGGATGCATGTATCCTCGCCAACGGAGGACATTTTGAACATTTCCTGTAAAATAAGTGTTTAAAGTCACGCTGGTACGTTCTGTTGCTGTGTTTCCATTCCATGATTAATGTCATTTGATGCTACGTACTGATGTGCTTGATGCTAGTACTGTATAGCAATGAGTCGCATGTCAACACAAGCACCAAAGTCTACATTACCTTCCTTCAATTTGGCCAACTGGCGGTGAATCGAGGAAGTGCAGTACATACTGACGAAACTAAAATGTGCTCTAACATGGAAATTAAGCGTTTCCGGGCCCATGTCCACATAACATCTTTTCTTTCTTTGTGTATGAGGAATGATTCCTGAAAGTTTTGCCGTACCTTTTCTAACACCCTGTATTTCTTAGCATGTTGACGCTCTCAGGGTGGAAGCCATTCTTGACAGTGTCGTAAAGCGGTATTTTTGACTAACGTGGTAGAAATCTTTGTTGAAATTTATGAAGATTGAAGCACATTTTACACTTGTTACTGAGGTAATTGCAATGACGTCTCTGTATGCAGATAGCCTTTCGAATATCGTTCTGGCTGGAGAACAAGATTGATGATGACTCAATATTTTGTTGGAAAAGGCAGAGAGCCTTTTGTTGATAATTTGCGAAATTATTTTGTAATTAGAATTTCTTAGCGAAAGAGGCCGAAAATTGTTTAAGTTAGTTTTGCCTTTACTCTTAGGAATCAGTACTATTTTACTTTCCTTAAACTCTGCAGGGACCACTTTTCCATTTAGGACGTCATTCGCCATGGAAGTGATCTTGTCCCCAATTATAGACCAGCAGCGGGCATAAAACACCACAGGGAGGCCATCAAGTCCCAGAGATTTTTTGAGAGGTGAGGTACGCACTGCTTCATGCACTCCATCTTTAGTAATAGGTGACAGGATGTCAGCGTTTTCTGTTACCGACAACTGTGGACCTAAAATAGTGAGAAAGTCCTCGAGAGCTGCATAGTCCACTGTGGTAGGGGTATATAAGTTGTCATAGTACGTGTGGACTCCGTCCAGTATTTCTTTCTGGCATGTGAGCCTAGTACCAGTATGCGTCTGAACTTCATCAATAAAAGTTTGACGTCTTTTTTTGGCATGTCGCACCAAGTGAAACAGAGAAGCTGTTTTATCTGCTACTACTGATGTGGCTTTCGATTTAATTTTTAGTACCTCCATCTGTTGCTGTTTAATGCTTAATAACTCGGCTTTTATTTTTTTATATCATTCAGACGAATTACGTCATCATGTGCCTGTTGATATAAGTCTCTTAATACATTATAATAAAGCTCCATTGTATTCCTCAACTCCTTGTGCCTCGCTACACTATACTAAATGACAACTTTCCGCAGCTTCGGTGTAGTCCTCATAGTCTACCAGTCAACGACTGTTGGGTGCTTGTCAGCAGTGCGGAGGCATCTCGTCCACGCTACTCTTATTGCCTGTTCCAATTCTTCGTCTGTTAAAACAGAGATATTCAAATTCCATTGGCCTCTGAATCGACGGCTTGGCTGTACACTTAAATTATAGCAAGTTAAAAGAGTACTGTGATCGCTAAAATACAGGGGAACAGTTTCAACGTTTAATAAAAAAAATGTGCAAAGTTGGTGACACGTAAATTCTATCTAGTCTGCTGCGGGAGTGGCTGGTTATATACGTGAACTCGACTGACGTCGGGTTCTGAAGTTCCCACACATCCTTAAGTTGTAGATAACTAACTTTTTTTAACTGTGGCGAGTAGTTGAAGTTGGGTTGTTGATCATTCTCGTTTAAGACACAGTTAAAATCTCCTCCTACTATAAGAGAACACGGATTTTTCCTCAATAAATAAATTAGTTCATCTTGAAAAAACTTCGCACGATCCAATTTATGGGAATATTCTGATGGGGCGTAAAGGTGAAGCACGGTCACATCGAAAATTTTTATGCCTACGGCTCTTCCTGATTCTAGTCGTTCGATTTCAGTCTCTGGAATGCCGTCCCTTATAAGAACGGCTGTACCGATATTGGCTTCCGTAGAAACACTAACGATTTCAAAAAAGCCTGGGATCCGAAATTCCGTTATCGCAACTTCTTGCAGCAACGCGATATCTGTCCCAGACTGGTACAAGAATTCTTTTAGTGCTGCCAATTTCAAGGGCGACTGTATTTTATTAATGTTAATGGTAGTGATGCTATAAGCTTCATCACAGACATGCCAGAAGAAGCTATTTGGGATGAGGATCGGTATGATAATAGCAGCAACGTGCTTCTCTACAAGTCACGATCTTTACAAGCTGTGTGCCCGTTACATGTACTAACTTCGTAGAAACATATTTTACTGCTTTTAAACAAAGTGCCTGAAAAGAAAATTATCCTGAAATCCTGACAATGCATTGCTATAAGTCATTGTGTTCATTCTCTTTCTCCTCGTCAGTGTTGGCCCTGATGACTTCATATTTATTATTCTTTTTCTTGGTGTCATTCTTCTCTGGTGTGGCTTTCGCACGATGGCGCATGACAGCAAAACCTGGTTTCGGTCGCAGCCTCCGACGGTGGCCGTCTGGCGCAACGGCGGTGGCTTGCGAGTCGTCGATATTTGGCTCCGGCGTGTTGTCTGTTGTGTTGTCTTGCTGGCGAGGCGGTGATGCTTGTTTATTTCCTCCTTCGCGCGGTGTTGCGCTTCGGAGTCAGCACGTTGTTTACTTGGTACTTCCTCGTACTGTTCGCACTGTATGGGCTGCGCACTTGATGCGGTTATTGCCGCTGTGACCTAAGGCTCAGGGTCACATTTCTGTTAAAGGTAACTACCAGCTGCGTCACTATCTTTTTCGTGGCCGCATAATTCCTTATGCGTAAGTGGGAGCCACATAGACCTGCATTTCTTCTCCTTTTTCACTTCCAACAAATCTTCAGGACTTGGCTTCTGCTTCCTGGCAACGGGTGTTTCACAGGAAGAGAGTCCTCATCAACATTTTTTCAGTGTCCTCTAGTGGACGCTTTTTGGTGGGAATCTCGCTGTCACGGGACGGAATTTCAGCAGTTAAAGCAGGTTTGAAAATGTTGCACTCAATGTTAATGAATTTCAGTCTTTAAGAGGTAGTAACAGGATCCACGGCAGCCGCCGGCTCAGTTGTATTACTGGCTGGCAACAAATCGTTGAGTGTTAATTTCCGGCGTTGCGTAAGGTTATTTCTTAGCACAAAAATACGGCGAGGGCAGTCCTGACGGAGGTGGCTCTAGCTCTGAGCACTATGGGACTGAAATTGTGAGGTCATTAGTCCCCTAGAACTTAGAACTAGTTAAACGTAACTAACCTAAGGACACCACACACATCCATGCCCGAGGCCGGATTCAAACCTGCGACCGTAGCGGTCACGCGGTTCCAGGCTGAAGCGCCTAGAACCGCACGGCCACACCGGCCGGCTGACGGAGGTGACCAGACTCGTTACTTACACAAGGGCTCACCGACGAATGAACTGGCAAAACACTGGGCCTCTCTGCTCCAACCACACGTGGGGAAGACCGACAAATACATAAAGGACTCAGGACATTTCATTGAGAAGCTGAAGAAACTGAAACATGCAACAAACGACATCCTGGTCAGCTTTGATGTTGTTTCGTTGTTTACGAAAGTTCCACTCGGTGACGCTCTGGAGCACATCGGTTTCATTCTCCCAGAAATCAAAAATCTCTTCCATGCACGTCTCACTACGAGCTATTTCACGTGGAATGGCGATTTCTACGAACAGCTAGAAGGTGTCGCCATGGGTAGTCCTCTTAGTCAAGTGGTGGCCAACTTCTTCATGGAACAATTCGAAGCACAGGCACTGAACTTGGCGACCTGAAAACCTAAGGTGTAGTACAGGTACGTCGATGATACTTTCGTGGTGTAGAGCCATGGTGAAGAACATGTCGGTGACTTCCCAAAACTGTTGAACAGCCTCCATGCCAACATAAAACTTATCATGGAAGCAGAAAAGGACAAGAAACTGCCATTTCTAGATGTACTGGTCACAAGGGACGGCGAAATCCTGGGACACAGCATGGATCGAAAACCGATAGACACGGATCGATACCTGCACAAACTATCAAACCACCACCCAAGCCAGAAGAGAGGCATGATTAACACACTCGTAACGCGAGCAGGACGAATATGTGAGCCGCAGCATTCAGACGAGAAATGCAACACTCGGAAAGTGTCCTGAGGAGCAATGTGTACTCCACAAATTATATTAGAAGTGTAACAGAGGCAAACACTCGGCGAAGTAAGGAATCAGAAAAAGAAATGTCGGGTACGCCCTTTCTGCCATACATTCCCAGAGTGACGGACAGAATCGACCGTATATTGCGCAACATGGTGTAAAGGCGATTTTCAGACCGACAAGGAAGATCAAAGAGTGTCTTAGGTCGGAAAAGGAGAAAAGGGACACACTTGCATTGTCGGGAATGTACCGTATACCACGCACTTGAGGAAAAGTTTATGTCGGAATGACTGGACGATCAATTAACACCAGGATCAAGGAGCATAAGCGACATTGCAAGTTGGGGCAGGTGGAGAAATCGGCCGTGGCAGAGCACGCGCTGAGTGAAACCGAACACCAAATAAAATTCGCCGACATGGAAGTTCTGGCTGTAGAGAACCACTATCACACGCGCTTGTTCAGAGAAGCTGTAGAAATACAAAAACACGCGAACAGTTTGAGTAAGAAAGTGGAAAGCCTTAAGGTAAACGGATCCTGGCTTACCATACTGCAGCGAACGACCGTCGCAGGTAGCAAGAGGAGAACCGCACCGGAAATGACCGCGGAGAAGCCCTCGGACTTTGGCGCGCCAGGTACATATAGTCTGCGGACGCGAGTTCGGCTCCAATTCACCACCGGCAATGGAGGGTGAAGCTTTGACAATGCCAGCCACTCGTGCTGGCAAAACGTCAGTAAAATCATTAGATGAACGTCGGCCGCAGAACCCGAGACCGAAGCCAATAGGCAGTTTGTCATATACAGAAAACATCAACCCCTGTATGTCAGCTGAAACAAAAGTACCTTGGTATTTGATCTTTATTTTCCAAACGAAATCGTCAAATGTGAACACGGTATACGGTGTTACATATTCAGTTGATGGAACATTATCACTTTCAGTGGAAGTGCTGCAGACAATATTGTCAATACCTGTAATTATCATCTGTAGCAGTTTGCGTTTGGCCTGGAATAGTGTTTTTGAAAATATATATGTATTCTTGATAGAACACTGCCTGTTTGCGTTAGAAGAGAAATGATAATATTGGCCTTTCCACAATGAGACGGGACAACAATTACTGATCTGATACTGTGTAGCAGTTGCGATCGATTCTTATTCTGTTCTCCTCTGCAGTTTTCCCAGACCAGTCAATTACCACAAGGTCTTTGTGAAAAGGATGTTTCATCCATCAGCTTGTAGTGAAGACTATATGAGTACACTAGTATACAAGGGATTTCATCAGGTGAGAAACGTAGCTAGACATATACACCTTCCAGTACTCAAATAAGTATGCAGTTCTATAGACACATCAAGTGTTATAAACTAATATATGCCATGCTACGTTATGTGCGAAATACTGGACTATATCTTCGTCCGTGCTACTGGGGGTTTGTCATAGCAGTTCTAGTCAGCTGGCCCATAAAGTTTCTTACAAGGCATAAACTTAAGGCTGCCAGCTCAGTCTCTGTTAGAGTGGATCCTGTATAGTGTAACTGTCATAAACTAAATTGTTGAAGGTTTGTTTCTGCATGTCAGTCGATTCAGGTTCATGTAAAAAATTAATTGTTCGTAGTAAGTCACCTGTAATGATCTTATAATAAGCTAATACTACTGTTTCTGATAAGTTCGAATAAGCATGCCTGCAATTGCAATTGAATCCTCACTTAGCAGACACCACTTCATAGGGCATAACATCACTTTAGTGCCACAATAAAATCAGTTTCGAAAGATGACAACTGGCATGAATTCACGATCGAACATCATTCCAATGGAGGCACGCTTAGTTCGTGTTGAATTTAAGATGAAAACCGTGTTTAATACGATCATGTACTCCTATTGAGATACCTTCATCAGTGGGTACTTCACAACGTAATCTGTATATAAAAATAAAGTACTGAAGGTATAAACAGTCTTTGTTGCGAAACAGACTTCATTATTTTATATTTTACCTATAACACGTTACATCTTGTTTAAAGTATCTTCAGATTGGCTGGTATAACAGGTGTTAAACACATATTCTGCCATCCATGCAATTGTCTTAGCAGCCAAACACCGTTGTCAATATTTTAAGAACATTGTGTGGTGTCCTGATATAAAGTAGTGCAGAGTACACAAGAAACCTCAGTGGGTAGTTGCCCTAATCGATTTATAAGCGACTTCGTGTAGTGCAGGCTTACAGAAATGCTTCATAAAATGTAAGCATGTAAGAAATAACTTAGTGCTTAGGGCTGGGAAATCGGACAAACATGCAAGCTATTTCAGTATCCCTAGGTCTGCCATCTTGCATTTTGATGTCATAGGGTAGGGAAAATTCCAATAGGACAAATGGTCTATACCTGCCATCTTGGGCTTTACACTTAGGACAATTGGGTTTCATCAACCATCTTGAACTTTTGAATTTCATGCCCTTTTATACATAGGGCAACTGGCCTATGTCACAAGAAATCTGGCAATTGCGCATGATAACATCGGTGATGATATGACTGAAAATTTGGTAACAGTGCAGACTGTCCTTAAATCCCCAAAGCTTCATTACTAATAATGTGTGACATTCGTTGATGTTCTACTTATTCTTCTTAGTATGTTCATGACTAGCTCTTTGCCAGTTGGGATTTGTAAGTGTTGCCACTTTGTACAGCGCTTTTCTGTGTTGTGCTGTATTCACAACAGTTCGTCAACCCGGGCGGGGGGGGGGGGGGGGGGGGGAGTTGGGGAGGGATGCTCAGGATGTGTGCAGTAATCTGGTAGCGGAATCTATTGCCTGAATGTATCTAGGTTGGCCTCTGTATGAAACAGCCGTCATACGACGAGAACGGACTGTCTGAAAATGCTACAATTACGTTAACATTCGTGTATTGTGGCCAGCTAGAGAGGAGAGCGAAGAGTCCAATAAAAACAAATGGTTAGTTTCTTAATTGAACGTCACTAACGCTTTTAACATAACATTTGAACAGTGTTATAAACTTCAGCACGTTTAATATGTTGCTGGAAACCGTATCTTCCATAATACCCTACACACAAATTCTCACAACCATAGTTGAAATATAAGAGGGGACTGAAAATTGGCGCTCAGAAAGGAATTCAAACGCTGTTACCATTTACCAAGACTACATGTCGTTCCGCCTATCTCGCGTTTCCAGATGACCATGTCTGCACTAGAGGTGTACGTTACCAATCCTACACAACAGCTGGCTAGGTACGCACTTCTGGATAAGTGCCAGCCAATCACTGGATAGCCACCCATCAAGCTACCTACTTTTGGTATTACTTTTTAGTAGTTGTTATTTCCCTATTTGAGATTTTAAGGTTCTGTTTCACCCTCATCAACTTTAAATTGTAAATTTTGATACATGACACTAATTATGTCTGTTTTCTGATCTTCTGGGACAGTGGCCCATGCTCCCAGCTAGCGACTCTCGAGGGCAACATTAGGTGTCCCTGCCACTCACCTACGCCCTTTCCTGTAACACGGGATAAGGTCCGAGAATACGCACGAGTTGCTTGCCCTATAACCTCTTCCCCGCATATCTCGCGCGCTCTGCGCTCAGAGATCCCAACGCCCAGAACTGATGTGCACTGCGTCTTTAATTTACGTATTTCACAGCAGCTTAGGGAGGCTTATACCATCGGAGCAGGCATAACATTGTGGTATAAAATTGTGTTGTACCCGTTTCAACAGCCGTAACTTCTCTGAATAGCGTCACAGCAGCGGGAACTCGTGCCAGAACGTCCCCTTCAGTTTTGACAGGCGTCTCGTACGGAAGACGTTTTACAAAATAAAGTGTGGTCAGTTGAGATGAACGAGCTGGCCCTCACAAATGACCTTCTCTTCCTGTCCAGCTTTAAGAAAACTTCAGAGGCAAGAACTCACGAGCAAGATGTGCGAAGTCACCTGGGTTTTCCGTTACGTTGGAGCGAATATTTCCGTGAGCGTCAAGCCATCTATAGAAGTTTAACAGTTTCCTGTGCCCTTTCCCCGAGGTGTAGGCTGACGTGTTGGTCAGGTTATTCCGAAGTACATTAATGAGAAAAACTTAAGGACGAAAGAAAGTTTCGCATAATGTGTCCCGGCCATAGCTCGATGAAATTTGGACAAAAAAAAAAAAACTGCTAAGGTAACTGAAAGAAATACGCAACGCCACGAACAGAAATGACACTTTTGTTCAGTGAGAACAATTGCAGTAAAGTCACCGCGATTCACCATGGTCCACTGGGCATTACAAAAGACGGGACACAGTTGTTAGCAGGGTGCGTGACCACCGCGGACAAAATGCATGCTCTAGAAAGTGCATCCATGTCGGCTGAAGGTCGGTGAGGAAGTCTTGTGACAGGCCATCCATTGCTCCACCAGCGGGGTTGACAACTGCAGGATGCTGGTTGCTGCACGTGTAACTGCTGTAACATGTCGCCCCACCGCATCCCGCACATGCTCGGTGATACTGAAGTAGGGAAAACAGGCAGGCAGATCCCAGTGCACCCCTAAAAGGCACACATTGGGATGACGTGTCACAATAATTGAGTGTAGCATGTTGCAGGATCTGGAGGTCAAAGTACCCGTGCAGCATTATGCCTGCCCACACTGTAACATGTGGGCTACCAAAATGATCATGGTCGACGATGTTCCTCGGTGCATTGCATGCTCTCACCTCTCGCAGTGTCAGGATCCGTCCAGCGTTGTCGAGCGCGATCGTACCGGTAGTCTAAGCGCTTTAGGTGTGGGAGGCGTGATGTCGCACGGGCGTTCTGACCTCAGAATCTTTTACACGGTACACTCACCGACAAATGTTGCTGTGGCACTGTACTCCTTCCCTATGTGCTATTCCTCAGGTGTGGATTTGTCCCTGACTTCATTTTTAGAGATGACGTTGCACGAGTGCATCGAATAGCGCAGGTGTAGGAGATCTCGGAATGAGAGGATATTCCGCGAACAGCCTCGAATGCCCGTTCGCCCGACTTCATCGCACTGACCACGTGTGGGATGCGTTGGGGAGACGTGCTGCACGCCGCACGTCCACATTCACCGACGACTATCCATCACCCGCAAGCAGTACTGGTGGGAGAATGAAACGCCCTGTCACGAGAACTCGTTACGAACCCTGTGGTCAGCATGGGAGCGCATGCACTGCCGCCCGTGATGTCACACACCCTATTAAGAACCGTGTCCCGCTTTTTGTGATGTTCAGGGTATCATAATGGCTCACAGTGAATTCAGTCTAATCATTGCCTTTGGCTAAAATTATCATAAATATTCGTCTTTGCGTGTTTCTTTCAATTACCTTCTGTACTGTAAAATACTGTTACAGTTCTTCGCATATTTGGTCCATATTTCATTGAGCTTTGTTACTTGAGTCAGACATCAAGCGAAATTTCCTTCGTTCTTAACAGCAGTGTAAGATGCTGGTCGCTATGTACTTAACAGATCACTTTATCACATGCTATAGACAATGATTCTTAGACTCTCATTAACCACTGACAGAGTTGCCCTGTCACTACTCTGACGTCATTTCCTTCAAGTGACACTGAACATGGCGGTGCAGTAGACACGCCGCTGGATTCTCATTGGAAACAGCAAGTGTTCAATTCCTCGCTCGGTCATCCAGAATTTGATTATTTATAGTTTCTCTAAAGTGCATCAGGCAAATGCTGAAGTAAATCTAATGAAAGAGATCGCATTAGATTTTCTGTACTAATCCCAGACCGTGCTCAGTTTTTGATGACTGTACTCATAGTCGTAAGAATTTTAAATCATAACCACCTTTCCTTCCTTTATCTCAGATTGATACATTTGTCCTCAACCATCCCTGAGACTTAGTATCATCATCACCATCCCCGTCATCATGGAAACACTATATGCAAAGGATTACCACAAATGAGTCACGTTAAATGACTGAAGCAATTCTAGTGTCAACCATGAAAGCCTGGGTTTGCAGTCTCTCAGTTACGGCCCGAAGAATCTGAAAAGGCAGGAATTTGAGGAGAACGGACCTGCACAGAGGTTGCAGAGAGTTTCAGAGACAGCATTAGGGAACGATTGACAACTACGGGAGAAACAAATACAATAGAAGAAGATTGGGTAGCTTTAAGAGATGATATAGTGAGGGCAGCAGAGGATCAAGTCCGTAAAAGACGAGGGCTAGTTGAAATCCTTGGGTAACAGAAGACATATTGAATTTAATTGATGAAAGGAGAAAATACAAAAATGCAGTAAATGAAGCAGGCAAAAAGGAATACAAATGTCTCAAAAATGAGATCGACAGGAAGTGCAAAATGGCTAAGCAGGGATGGCTAGAAGAAAAATGTAAGGATGTAGAGGCATATCTCGCTAGGGGTAAGATAGGTACTGCCTACAGCAAAATGAAAGACACCTTTGGACAAAAGAGAACCACCTGTATGAATATCAAGAGATCAGTTGGAAAACAAGTCTTAAACAAAGAATGGAAAGCAGAAAGGTCAAAGCAGTATATAGAGGGGGCTACTATACAAGGACAATGTGCTTCAGGTCCAGGTTTAGGGAAATATCATATAACTCGAAGAGGACGTAGATGAAGACGAGATGGGAGATATGACACTGCTTGAAGAATTTGACAGAGAACTGAAAGCTCTAAGTCGAAACAAGGCCCCAGGAATACATAACATTCCATCAGAAATACTGACAGCCTTGGGAGAGCCAGCCATGACAAAAGTCTACCATCTGGCGAGCAAGATGTATGAGACAGGCGAAATACCCTTAGACTTCAAAAACAATACAATAATTCCAATGCCAATAAAAGCAGGTGTCGACAGGTGTGAAAATTACCGAACTATCAGCTTAACAAGTCACGGCTGCAAAATACTAACACGAATTCTTTACAGAAGAATGTAAAAACCGGCCTCGGGGAAGATCAGTTTGGATTCCGTGGAAATGTTGGAACACGCGAAGTAATATCTATCTTAGAAGATAGGTTAAGGAAAGGCAAACCTACGTTTCTAGCATTTGTAGACCTAGAAAAAACTTTTGACAATGCTGACTGGAATACTCTCTTTCAAATTCTTAAGGTGGCAGAACTCAAATGTAGGGAGCGAAATGCTATTTACAATTTGTACAGAAACCAGATGGCAGTTATAAGAGTCGAGGGACATGAAAGGGAAGCAGTGGTTGAGAAGGGAGTGAGACAGAGCTGTAGCCTACCCCCGATGTTATTGATCTGTATATTGAGCATGCAGTAAACGAAACAAAAGAAACATTTGAAGTAGGAATTAAAATACATGGAGAAGAAATAAAATCTTTGAGGTTTGCCGATGACATTGTAATTCTGTCAGAGACTGCAAAGGACATGGAAGGGCAGTTGCAGGGAATGGAGTCTTGAAAGGAGTATATGAGATGAACATAAAGAAAGAAAAACGAGGCTAATGGAATGTACTGGAATTAAATCAGGTGATGCTGAGGGAATTAGCTTAGGAAATGAAACAATTAAAGAAGTAGCTGGTTTTGCTATTTGGGCAGCAAAATAACTGACGATGGTCGAAGTAGAGAGGATATGAAATGTAAACTGGCGATGGCAAGGAAAGCATTTCTGAAGAACAGAAATTTGTTAACATCGAGTATAGATTTAAGCTTCGGGAAGTATTTTCTGAAAGTATTTGTATGGAGCCTAGCCATGTATCTAAGTGAAACATGGACGATAAGCAGTTTAGGCAAGAAGACAATAGAAGATTTCGAAATGTGGTACTACAAAAGAATGCTGAGATAAGACGGGTAGATCACGTAACTACTGAGGAGGTACTGAATAGAATTGGGGAAAAGAGAAATTTGTGGCATAACGTGATTAGAAGAAGAGATCGGTTGGTAGAGCACATGCTGAGGCATCAAGGGATCATCAATTTAGTATTGGAGGAAAGCGTGGAGGGTAGAACTCGTAGAGGGAGATCAAGAGATGAGTACACTAAGCAGATTCAGAAGGATGTAGGTTGCAGTAGGTACTAGAAGATGAAGAAGATTGCAGACGACAGAGTAGCATAGAAAGCTGCATCAAACCAGACTCTGAACTGAAGACCACAACAACAACAGCAGTTACTGTGCAGTCCGGAAAGGGGCGTATCTATAACATCTGGTAGTTTGACATGTGAGCCAAATTTCCAAATTATTGCCCTGCAGTTTAATTTCGCTCTAGTGCTGTCTGTCATCCAGATGCGCTGTTTTTAATTTCTGTTTGGTTTTGCAGGGCGGTGCTGTCGGAGACGCCGGCGTTGGAGGTTCGGTTCTCGGGGACCCCGGAGTGCCTGGTGCAGCCGCGGCTGGGAGCTTCCCTGGCCGCCAGCCTCCTGGGGACGCTGCACCCGGACCTGACCCGGGCCGACAATGGCGCCCTGCAGGTACACCATTCACCGCACACCGCTTGCGGCGCAGCGGGCAGGTATCCTGGCACTGTGACGTCAACTTTTGCGAGTTGTGGCCCATTTCTGTATATCCGTGCAAGGTTTTTCACGGTAACCCAGTGTAAACGCCAATGGCTGTTACAATGTATCTCGATAAGAGGCAAGTCACTGTCTGTCGCCAACTGCAGTTCTCCCAGCCTTTGCACATGTAGAATTGGGATGGTCTAATACGGGTAGATACCTATTACTGGCCTAATGAGTTCATTCTGACAGGCCCTTACTGATCTATAAATAGTGCTGCCACAGTCATTTCAGTACCTCTGTAGAAAAGCGTATTTCTCAATTATGAACATAAAACGAATCTTTTCTGCCCACTCTTACAGCCATCTTATGGTCAGCTGAACCAACTGTCTTATTCAGTGAGGTGACAAAAGTCATGAGATAGCGATATTTAGATATACAGATGGCGGTAGTGTCGCTTACACGATGCATCAAACGGCATTGCTGTCGTTCGCACTCACTCAGGTGATTCACGTGAAAAGGTTTGTGATGTGATTACGGACGCATGGCGAGAATTAGCAGACTTTGAATGCGGAAAGGTTGGAGCCAGACGCATGGGACATTCCATTTAGCAAATCGTTAGGGATTTCAGTATTTTGAGATCCACATTGTCAAGAGTGTGCCGAGAAGAACGAATTTCAGGTGTTAGCTCTCACCAAGGACAATGCAGTGGCCGAAGGCCTTTGCTTAACGACCAAGAGTAGCGGCATGTGCGTAGAGTTTTCAGTGCTAACAGATACGCAACACTGCACGAGGTAACCACAGAAATCAATGTGGAACGTGCGGCGGACGTATCCTTTAGGTCAATGTGGCAAAATGTGGCGTTAATGGGCTGTGGCACCTTTGCTAGCAGCACGACATCGCCTGCAGTGCCTGTCCTGGGCTTGTCACCGTATCAGTTGGACCCTAGACGACTGGAAAACCATGAGGTAGTTAGATGAGTCCTGATTTCAGTTGGTATCAGCTGACGATAGGGATCTCGCGAAAGCATGACCCCAAGTTGTCAGCAAGGCATTATGCAAGCTGGTGGTAGTTCCATAATGGTGTGGGCTGTGTTTACATGGAATGGACTGGGTCCTCTGGTACAACTGAACCGACCACTAACTGGAAAAGGTTATGTTTGGCTTCTTGGGGACCATCTGCAGCGATTCGTGGACATCACGTTTCCAAACAACGATGGCATTTTTGTGGATGGCAGTGCAGCATGTCACTGGACTGCAACTGTTCGCGATTGGTTTGAAGAACATTCTCGACAATTCGAGCGAATTATTTGGTCACCCAGATCGTCCTACATGAATCACAACGAAAATTTATGGGACGAAATCGAGAGGTGAGTCCGTGCACAAAATCCTGCACTGGCAACACTGCCGCAGTTATGGACGGCTATAGAGGCAGCATGCCTCAATACTTCTGGAGATGACTTCCAACGAGTTGTTGAGTCCATCCCATTTCGAGCTGCTGCACTACGCCGGGCGAGAAGAGATCTGACACAATATTGGCAGGCATCCGAGGACTTTTGTCATCTCAATATAGATTTAAGCTGGCCTAAGGGCAGCATTCTTCTGATTAGAACAATCTCATTGGGCATCGCGCAGATGATAACAGCAGGAATTCTTCTTAGGGAAGATCGTATGGTCTCAGCTTCGTTTCCTTTAAGTTGGTGAAAGGTATTATATAACCAGAAGGAAAGACTCTTCTGTAGCCACTTCCAGTAGAATTAGGCTGTCAAGGACAGATGAAACAGTTTCAGGATGTTTCAGAATACGATAATGCACACGCTCACGAATCTTTGCGTACAAATATGTACGCTGACACTTCATTAGCTATTTCGTCTGGTCCGATCTCTGTCAAGTAACATTATTGCCTCTGTCCACTTGTCAGGATGTTTTCCGTCCCCGATGTTCGTGAAAACAGTCAGGGAGTTAATCTTCAGTGTCCGAACACAGATGACACAACAATGACATAATTAATTTGTTGTGTCCCTACGGCTGCTTCTCGAGACACTCACAGATTAAATTCTAGCTCCAATGTTGGGAATAGGTTTCCTTGTTTCCTTGTCATTATAGAAGTAGTTCCCGCTTCTTACTTCAATGGTTAGTGAGATTATGGAATTCTTCCAACGATCTCTTGTGTTTTTTCTCTTGCAATTCGAAAAGTTCTCACTTTTGCTACTGATGGGCTACATGCAGAACTACAGTAGAGCTCCACGCATGTCACTGATTGCCTAGCCTTCTTTCCCATTCCATAACGGAACAGGCAGGCTTACAAGCTGGTCGGATAGCCTAGGGCTGAATTTTTCTGTAGTCTGGTTAGTCACAGTGTCAGTGTGGTCCACCATGTCCTGAGTGCTGTCTGAGTTTTCAGTGACCGTAATGTGTCCAGTTTGCCGTCGTTTGTATCCAACTAGATGGCTTCCTTTCGAGTGCTGCTGATTGAGGAAGGCAAATCCGTAGTGGGAAGGGTGAAAAGCCTTGATAACTTCTTTCCACTGAGCTGTTCACCAGAAGGACAAATCAGTGCAACCCTGCCTCTGTTCAGTGGCACATCACAGCGGCAGATGTTAACAGAGTCCAACAGTACATCGTGTGCGTTGAAATCTTCAAGCGAAAGGAATCAAGGGTTTGGGGGCACAATGCTTCGGGAAAATCTACATCTGCAGAGTCAGTGGGTGGCAGGTGTAAAGAGCAGCCGTTTTTCTGATTGATGCCCACCTTCTCACAGCAGTTGCATATAATTTAGTGGTAACTGGGATACGTGAGGAGCTGTACGTATCATTAGGTGACACAGCTGTCCGACTTCTGACCTCCATGCTCTGAAGCATCTTTTGCATATGAATGAAATTCTTCTTCCACTTCTTTTTCAACTCATTTTGCAAGTATCACGTTTTCTCTATGGCGCCTACTTGCGTGGTCTAAGACTTTCCACGTGGTGTTTGGGCTTATTACGCTTCTTCAGCTTGTTGCTTTGTATTTATATAGAAATTTTGATAATCTGTCGTCCTCCAACCTATTGATATGCTCTTTTCAGTCTCGTTTCTAGACCTTTCATTGAGAGGCATTAGTCAATAGTTTGCTTATACCTTGTGTTGTGTATGTTGACAAGCATGATTTCTGCACACTAGATTCTTAGTTCACCGTTTCTGTTGTTAATTAATTTTCGCTTCCATGCGTTGCTGCTGGGATTGAAAATGCTTTTTTTCTTAAATTTTAGCTGTGTTTCTTCCCTCACTTTTCTTTGTAAGGTTCGAAGGCTTTCAGCAAACTGGTTCTGCTGGCTGTAGCTGACACGATAGGTGCAACATTGATCCTAATTTGCGCTGTGATCGCTGGGCGCACAGCAATGGCTACTCGTCTATCGTGGTTAACCAGTCATTATTCTGTATGCTGCTGCCGACAGGAACCCGGAAGACCAGCATACGCACGTTTCTCGGGCCACCATTACCAACAGTGATAGACAACTGATACATCAGGTTCGACATGTTGGGCTATTTGTCAGAAGGACCATGTTGCTTTCCACACAAAAACAATATGACGCCACTGAAATGAAGCTAAGTACGTGAGTTGAGCAGCTTGAATGTGTGATTGCTGTACAGAGGTCACATATTCTATCTCCGGTGCTGTCAGGTGTTTTTCCTTGATGGAGGGACTGGAATAGGGTGAACTCAGCCTCGTGAGGCCAGTGGAAGAGCTACATGAGTGATAAGTAGCGGCTCCAAAGTCCAGGAGGATGACAGTGGCTGGAAAAGGCAACATGCCATTCCAGACCATATCGGCCACCATCGAGTGGTCTTCGGCTCTGATCACGAGGTTCCCGTTTCCTTCCACGAGTTGCGATTGCCAGAAGCGTCTTACAACGTTCATTAATCCGAATCGAACCATGAAACGCTAGACAACGCTTTTAGAAAGTCGAATACAGTTGTCCTTGTAACGATGCTGCAGTACTCGCTATTGGTTACTAATTTGCCCGATGACTGGCGCTTTGAATCGTTGTTACCTTAACCGCCCTCCATCAATCAGGCAAATGCAATTTTTCTATGTCGTGTCTTTACAGATATTGAATTTCAAGTTACATATAGTACACAAAGAACAGCTCTGCACTGCAGACTAGCTTATATTACTGTTTTATGTCAGCAAAATAGGCAAGTGAGATGGCGTAGTGATAAACCCCGCATTCTTGGGAAGTAGGTTTAAAATTCTCGCGTAGCTATCCTTACATTGATATTGCGCAAGTTCCTATAATAACTGAAGGTGGACGCCAGGACAACTCCCTAGAAAATATCATTGCCTATTTGGTGGCCTTGTTTTCCGTCGCTAACGAACTCAAGCTTAATACCCCTTACTTCACTGCACTGATTTCTATCCTTCGAAACTATTTGTCAGCTGCTTTGGACAGCTTCATACATGGCTCGTTCACTATCTGCAACAGTTTTTGATGCGCAGAAAATCACCATCCTATCTATCCACTGTTCGCTTTAAGGGAGAAGGCAAAGTTGTCTTTAACGTACCCTGACTGTTTCCAGCAAAGACCACGTCCCGTGCGGTCAGATTAGTCCTTGCTTTGAATATCACAGTTCCCAGAAGCGAAGATGCGCTCAGCTGATCTCTGCCGGTAGACTTGGTTTACTTGGTAGATCTGCCTCTGGACCCAGCCTCAAACAAGTAAGATGCACAATGTTGGCTCAAAGTGGGGTAGTATGATTAGATTAAGTAGATAATGATCACAATAACCACTCGAATGAGGTAATTAAAACATGCATTGATAGAGTGTGACAAAAAATCTAGGACAGGGCAGAAACAAGATTAGCAGTTCCTCCCTAACGTAAATGAAAGATCGAAAATGTCATACTTTCTTCCGACCAAAGGAGCTATACAGTTCCTGACGGGACATGGTCAGTCTCCCAACTGCTTGCTGAAAATTCGACAACACGTCAAAGACACTTTTATATGTGGAACAGTCGGCACACTGGACAACATCATAACACGATCTGGTAGTTTGCGATTAGACGATGTGTTACAGACATGGACAGGAAAGTTTTTGGCAACCGAAATTCTTGAACATAATAAGGAATGAGGAAGTGTAGCGTAGGCTGAACTCGCTTACAGCTAAAATATCAGCTTATAAACTGCAAGCCTACGTGTATGAGAGACAGTCAAGAAGAGGCCATACATCAGACAACGAGACGCACCACTGGAGAACATCCACCTACAACAACCTTCCGGAAGCAGTGAGGAGATGGGCCTCGGCGGGAACCAGGAAGTATTTTCTGAGACCCTACCAAACCTTGGGAGGCGCAGCACCAGCCGCTGTGGATCATGTTGTGCCTCAGTGCTCCACGTCTAACAATCTAGCTTGATCTGATACCAAGTACAGAAGCGTAGTATTAGGCCGATTGTTCTATAGTAGTGTAGCCCACAGTTACAAATTACAGAAAAGTAGCATAGACCAGTAGCATGTGCGTTCTGGATTCTGAATGAACATATATCCGCGCACCAGATGGGCAAAGAGTAATATGTAGAACTTCATTAAAATTATTAATTTTTATGTAGATATTTTATGTTGATCCTCCCAGCTTAAACACCATAACGTTACACTAACACATTTTAAATTATATTAAAGTATTATGTATTATATTCATGCAAACACATGTGTAACATTTGGTCTGTTCTTATATCTAGATAACAGACTAAAAGAAAATATCAAATAAATAAAAATAATTACAGGTTTTCGATTAAAGCTGCATAGCGTAAGTGGTTATGTAGGAGCCCGAGAAGTGTAGCTGACAGCTGTTGAATGCCTCTAGCAGTACCGTCGGGTGTTTACACTGGTGAGCCGAAACATTACGACCATCTGCTCAACAGGGTGTCGCTCCGCCTTTGAAAGGCACATTCACCTGTGATTGTTAGTGGCATAAATTAGACAAGTTCTATATGGGGCTCTGGGGGTATGTGGCCTCAGGTGTCTACGCATGGGTCAAGCATAAATTGTGAGCCGGTGATTTGTGGGCGTGCAGATGGCGCTCGATAGCCTCCCACGTGTGTTCCATCAGGTTCAGATGAGGGCAATTTGGCCTCCTCTTACCGCGGCAGCACAACTCTGACCTTGTGACACCGACAGTTATCGTATTGCAACTTGACATAGCTGTCAGGAAAGATACACGTATCAAGGGATGCAAGTGTTACACAACGTTCATATAGTCCAGAGCTGTCATGGTGCCTTCGATTACAATCGCAGATCCCGTGGAAGCTCACTGGAATGTCTGCCATAGGATAATAATGTCCCCACCGCCCTTGTTATACGCTGTGGGTATGTCGAGCAGTAGTTCGCTTGGATAACGGCGTATCTGGTGACGATGATCCGCCCACTGTAACAAGAAAGGTTACTCCTCTGATCCTTCCATAGGAATATACGGACAGTTTTCTTCAGCGGGCGAATACCCGTCCTGGGAGAAGTTATGCACTGTCAGTCATCTAAAAATATTGTTTCACTAATGTGTTCCTTAACTTTGCTGCCTTCTCTGCGTTTTCTTAGTGCTTATGGATCGACATTTACTGCAGAAGTGTTAAGAGAACCTTGAACCATGTGCTACAGCGCACACGCTGAAACAACTTGTGATGTGTAACTGGAGCCTGACACTGCGCAGAGATTCCGAATAAGTCGCGGTACGGCCTTTTGTGTACTCGGTCCTGTGTGTCGACCTAGCCACACCCACACCCACTGCGTAGAGGCTCCATCAGGTGTGGCGGTTTTGGCGCCAGTGCATGCAGTGGCGCCACAAATCAGGACTGTGCGCGCTGGCGTCTCTAAATTTACGCGCTAGTTGTCTGAATTACAGTGCGCCAGTACCGCAGTTGCAGTTGCAGTTGCCCTCGCTTATTCTGCAGCGGAGCCGCAGCCCAAGTTCTACTTCATTTGTATTTACATCGGCCTGTGTTAGCTATCATCACTGAAACTGTCTTCGGCCATGGTCAGCTGTGAAAAGTACTTTCTATGTCAGATTGCACTTCAAACTATACCGACGGGAAAAAATCTCAACACAAAGGAGATGTGGTAGGCGTGTTTCTACATCTTAAAGATTACGTCTATTCAAATTTCGCATCAGTCGCATAAAAGTGGCTTTAGTAACGCCGTTATGAAGATGCACAACGGGCTCTAACGGTCGTGAGCTGTAGTTATCTTTGAGATTGGATGTAGTGAGTAAATGGTAGTCAAAAATAGCTTTAAGAGAGCGAAGCCGCTATTATTACCAACTCAACGACTTTGAACGAGGTTGTGTAATAGGGCTACGAGAAGCTGAATGATCCTTCTGCGATACTGCAGAAAGACTTGGCAGGAATGTAGCCACTGTACACGATTGCCGGCAGTGGCGGCCACGGGCAGGAACGGTGGCAAAAGAACGGCCTCGTGGCTCTACCGGGAGAGCGTATGGCTCTGGAGCATTGCACAGAGTGTGCAGCAGTAGTCGGAGCAGCAGCTGGCACCACAGTCACACAACTAACTGTTACAAATCGGTTACTTCAAGGACAGCTCGGAGCCCGACGCACTGTAGCGTGTACTGCCCCAAACCATCGCCGTTTGCGACTTTAGTGGTGTCAAACTATAGCTCATTGGAGAACAGGGTGGAAGAGTGTTGTGTTTTCTGATGAATGTTGGTTCTGCCTCGGTACCAGTGATGGCCGTATATTGGTTAGGAAGAGGCCAAATGGTTCAAATGGCTCTGAGCACTATGGGACTTAACATCTCTGGTCATCAGTCCCCTAGAACTTAGAACTACTTAAACCTAACTAACCTAGGACATCACACACATCCATGCCCGAGGCAGGATTCGAACCTGCGACCGTAGCAGTCGCGCGGTTCCGGACTGAGCGCCTGAACCGCTAGACCACCGCGGCCGGCAGGAAGAGGCCAGTTGAGGTTTTGTAAGCAACCTGTCTGCATACTGGACACACTGGACCTACACTTGGAGTTATCGTCTGGGGTGCGACTTCGTACCTTAGCAGGAGCCCTCGCCTGCTTATCCCATGCAGCCTGACTGCAAATTCGTTAGTCATCTGGTAATTCGACCTATTGTGCTGCCATTCATGACAGCACTCCAGGGGCTGTTTTCCAACAGGATAACGCTCGTCCACATACCGCTGCTTTAACCCTGCATGTTCTACAGAGTATCGACGTGCTCGACCACCAGGTCTGTCCCCAACCGAGCACGTATGAGACATAATCGGACGACAACTCTAGCGTCATCCACAGTCAGCATTAGGCGCTGCTGTACTGACCGACCAAGTGCAACAGCCATGGAACTCCACACCATAAACTGACATCCGGCACCCGTACAACACAATTAGCTTGCAATGTTAACCACTTAGATATGTTACCTAAACAAATGTATTCCCAAAATTTCATTACTGTACATTAATTATTTCTCGTGTTGGAGTTTTTTTCCTTCAGTGTATTTCGGATAGTAACAAACCCACCGAGCGAGACGGCGCAGTGGTAAGATGCTGGTCTCTCAATCCAGACGACTGCGGATTCGACCTCCGTCCGAATTTAGAGATTTTCCCAGGTTTCCCTCAATCAGATAGGGTAAATACCTGAATGTCTCCTTCGAAAAGGACATGGCCAATTTCCTTCTCCAGTCCGAGATTGAGTTGCGTCTCTAATGACCCAATCCTTGACGGGACGTTAACCGTACTCTTCGTTTCTTCAACATCACAAACAATGGAACCAGAGAAAGAAAAAAATGTAGACACATCACTGATGACAGTGTGACTAATGACAACGTTGAATCTTTAGCTGTGGACGCTAACACATGTTATTGCGATGGCGGTCAACAGAGGGTTATTCAGTTCGAATCCTAATGGTGGAAAAAAGTTTCATTTGACTGGAAAGGGCAGAAGAGATAATTTGGTTATTGGTCCAGATCACCAGACCACTACATAACGAAGAATCGATCCGGATCACTAGAAAAAACCATAATGTGATGGATGAAATATCGAACGTTTCATAAGTGTGCTGTGAAATGCGCCGTGTGGCGTTGTTGATGGTTAGTCGTGTGTCGGACGAGGATCTGCAACGAACTGACGCATAGTGCAGGGAATGGATATTGAATCTCAGTGTAGACAAGTGTAATGTGCTACGAATACATAGAAACAAAGATCCCTTATCATTTAGCTACAATATAGCAGGTCAGCAACTGGAAGCAGTTAATTCCATAAATTATCTGGGAGTAGGCATTAGGAGTGATTTAAAATGGAATGACCATATAAAATTAATCGTCGGTAAAGCAGATGCCAGACTGAGACTCTTTGGAAGAGTCCTAAGGAAATGCAGTCCGAAAACAGAGGAAGTAGGTTACAATACACTTGTTCGCCCACTGCTTGAATACTGCTCACCGGTGTGGGATCCGTACCAGATAGGGTTGATAGAAGAGGTAGAGAAGATGCAACGGAGAGTAGAGCGCTTCGTTACAGGATCATTTAGTAATCGCGAAAGCGTTACGGAGATAATAGATAGACTGCAGTGGAAGACTGCAGGAGAGACGCTCAGTAGCTGGGTACGGGCTTTTGTTGGAGTTTTGAGAACGTACCTTCACCGAGGAGTCAAGCAGTATATTGCTCCCTCCTAGGTATAGCCCGCGAAGAGACCGTGAGGGTAAAATCAGAGGGATTAGAGCCCACACAGAGGCATACCGACAACCTTTCTTTCCACGAACAAAACGGACTGGAATTCAAGGGAGAACCGATAGAGGTACTCAAGCTACCCTCCGCCACACACCGTCAGGTCACTTGCGGAGTGTGGATATAGATGCAGACGTAAAATTCGGAGGTACGCTTGACTCTACCTGTGGCGAGAGTTCTGCTTCGTTCTCCCCACCCACAGCACAGAAACCACATTACTCTAGCGCACGCCACGTGAACTTCGTATTATTTTTAAAATGGGCATCGAACCTCGAGTGTCAAACAGTTCTTTTATTGATAGAACAATAGTTTAAAAAATCGGAACATCCACCATGAGCGGCCCTGCCGGACAACGTTCCTGCGACTCCAGAGGTGGCTGGTGACTTTTTCGGCATTGTTGCCTGCCGAATACGACGCTGAACGAGTTAAACCAAATCCGAGCCACCATTGAGTTGCGCGTTCTGTGGAATGCAATACTTGGGAAGCTGAACGTGCACGCGGCAAAGAAGCATCTGCAACCCTTAAAGGAAAAGACACCCTTGCAAGACGTCAGCCCCAGAAACTGATCGCCACGAAAATTTGGGCTTTCCTTCCGATAGCGCTCAGTTATGACCTTCTGAACTCACAGCACCTAACCTTTCGCACCCACCGTTTGTAAGTCACTCGCTAGGCCCCACTGCAGCCGCTTCATGCGCGAACGCCAGATTCTGCTCAGTGGAGTGACAACCGGAGCTTTCCTAGTCGCGGAATGTTGACAGCAAGGGAAGAAGGGGGGGGAAAGTGGACACATCTGCCAAATATGTTCTGAAATCTTGTTCAGCAGTACGTATTATTTGACGTGAAAAATAGGTAAGTAATGTGAGAACGGGAAATAATAGGTCAACTTCACGAACATATACGTTCAATTTCCACAATATCCTCGTATTGATATTCCGCAGTTGTATATGAGGTTCAAACTCCACATGAATAAGCCTAAGCAAGCGACGAATTATTATGAAATGACGTTAACGGTTTTCAATTAGCAATTTCATCGCGCCAATCACGTTCATGAATGGCACGTCTCCTCGAAATATACTTCACTTTAACAGCGCCAGCTTTAAAATCCAAAGAAATTAGCGTACAACTTCGAGGGTAATAATTAAACAGCACTACGCTACTTCTTTCTGATCCACTCATTCGTCCCATTCATTTACACTACATTTGTAATCGCAAGTGTTGGTAGCAAAAAGGTCTCTGGGACAGGCTACAGGTTAGAAACCGTACACTTTGATACAACGAACGAAGCACGGTACCAACGTCAGTTTGTACTCCGGTGTACAGAACTTCGCTCTCGGGCATTAGGCTGCTGAATTGATACGGAGCCAGTGACAAACAAACAGTGCGAGCTAAATTTTAAAGGCTGTACTTTCAGAAAATCATAATTGCTAGCTGTCAGAATTATGGCCCAAGTTTTCTCACTAGATTGATTGCTGGAGCTGATATCTTGCAAGTGTGATATTTTCTCCTTGAGGTCAAGTTGGTGATATATCCTTGTAAAGGAGCGTACACAGCAACCCAACAAAGGTGAACGAACGAGAGGTAGTGGGTTTAGCCTAGCGTTAGTCGCCAAGGCATTGGCCCCGGCCTGTCATCCTCATCCTCAACAAACCGCGGTGGGGGGGGGGGGGGCTGGGACAAAGATATTCGGCCCTGTGGAAACGCAGTGGGCTCTGATCACTTGCCGAGGTTGCTCCATTTTGTTACTGTTATAAAGTAGCGTTTTAATTATAATATTACTGGCCGATATTGTGAGGCAAGAAGAGAATTTAGCCGTCGTCGCCTGGCAGCATTTACTTCAGTGCAAGAAGCTGATTACCAGAAGAAGAAACGGCGCTCGTGGACAACCTGTCTTTTACAAGTTAGGGAGCAGTGTCGTGGGACAAAGTTAATATCTGACCTTAAAGTAGACTTGGGATGTGTGCCATTTCATGATGTTTTGCGAGTGAGAGCTGTTTGCAAATTGTTTTTTTAACTGCCTAAGCCTTAAAATTTCCAAAGATGACATCTCTTTGTGGAGAGCTGTATCTGCAGTAAAAAATAACCGTAAAAATTCCATTTTCTCTTTCACCTTGTGCGCACTGTTTTATAACAGATCACTTATTTCCTAGAAGTGACTTATCTTACCAATTGGTTTTTACAATCGCAGTTCGTAGTGTCCCATAAACATTCTCGTTCAGGATACAACTATCAGATTTGATTGATTCAAATGGCTCTGAGCACTATGGGACTCAACTTCTGAGCTCATTAGTCCCCTAGAACTTAGAACTAGTTAAACCTAACTAACCTAAGGACATCACACACATCCATGCCCGAGGCAGCATTCGAACCTGCTACCGTAGCGGTCTCGCGGTTCCTGACTGCAGCGCCTAGAACCGCACGTCCACTCGGCCGGCACTATCAGATTTGATGTTATCTCTCTATTTCATTCTACACACTAATATTCTTAGACACAAAAAATACATACCCGTCCGACAGACACAACAAATCGCTACTTAACCAACAAACATTCGACCCTGCGTCCACACTAGGAGATGGGTCCCAAGCCCAACTCACTGCCAACGCTTTGGTGCTACCGCCGGCAGTACGAACCAAAACCAGGCCGACCGCTTCATGGTGTCCGATTCACATTCACTACACACTAACAGGGGAAACTCCCTATCGCATTCCACTCAGATTTAGTGGTAAGATGGCCAGTGGACAGCCTGTGAAAAACTGAACACACATCAAGCACGAAAACGGGGAGAAGGTGTACTGAACTGTGAAAAAAGAAGCAAAACAGAAACAGTGAACGATCCAAGGTCAAGAAATGCAACATCGAGCGCTCTATAATAATCGTGGTGTTGTGGGTATGTGGTCACTACGAAGGGGAAGACTCTTTTTTTTTTACAACACTATGAACTGTCTGTCCAGTCAGTGACGTGTTTGGGTTGCGTTGTAAAGTCCGTTCGCAAAGGCAGCATTTAAGGATAGACCTCCAGACGTACGTACCTACTGTTTGTTCTGCACAAGTACCACGCGTTATGACCCTTGTGTTCCGTTTTTGGCTCTTGAATTCCTTTGTTGTAACATTGTTCACACCCGTTTATTTGTAGTTTTCATATCTGTGAGAAGTCTATGAGACATTTCGCCTGCTCTCACTAATCACCACATTTACTTGCGGCGGTAATGTATTCATACCACATGACTCGTATTATATAACCAATATATATGTAGTATGACAACTGCCAAGATTACGGAAGGAGAACAGGTACGTTCAAGGCCGGACGGACAGTTCACGAATGTGTGAAAAAAAAAAACTGTGCACGAGGGAATTTTGAACACGGATCTCCCGTTTTGTGGTCGAGCACGTCAACCACACAACCTCGACGTCCTTATTCTTGCACTTCGCCCGGTGTCGAAGATCTTGAGCTTGGACCGTTTTCTGTTTCTATTTTGGTTCTTTTTTCGCAGTTCAGTACACATTCTTATTGTATTCATGATAGACGCGCTACCCACTGCGCCATTTTATCATCAAATCTGCCGCGCGGGATTCGCCGAGCTGTCTGAGGCGCTACACTCATGTACTGTGCGGCTGCTCCCAGCGGAGGTTCGAGTCCTCCCTCGGGCATGGGTGTGTGTGTGTTTTTCCTAAGGATAAATTAGGTTAAGTAGTGTGTAAGCTTAGGGACTGATGACCTTAGCTGTTAAGTCCCATAAGATTTCACACACATTTGAAGATTTTTTTATCATCAAATCTGAGAGGGGTGCGATGGGGAGTTTCCCTTGTAATTAAATTTCGGCCAGCGAAGCGGCTGGCCTGACGTTCGTAGCCCTTCGTTGGTTTAGTGTGCACCCGACTTAAGAGGAATGGTATCAACAATTAACCTTTGTTATCTCAAGAACCAAGACAAATACGGCACTGTAATAAAGTCAGCGTTTGTGCATTGTATTCATTCTAGATTGATCGGTTTGTGACTGCCCAATTGCTGCTACAAAAACCATTAACATACTTTGAAGACTGCCAAGATGTTATAAAACGGTCCTAACTTCTTCTTCTTTACTTTGACTGATACCGATTTACTACTACTGTTCGATTAAGCCAGTTTATGAAAAAGTTGGAAGGGCTTTCATTCGGCTACGTGTTCTATAGCGATTTGCACAGTGTCCTAGCCGGCCGAAGTGGCCGTGCGGTTCTAGGCGCTGCAATCTGGAACCGCGAGACCGCTACAGTCGCAGGTTCAAATCCTGCCTCGGATATGACAGTGTGTGATGTCCTTAGGTGAGTTAGGTTTAACTAGTTCTAAGTTCTAGGGGATTAATGACCTCAGAATTTGAGTCCCATAGTGCTCAGAGCCATTTTTGAACAATGTCCTACAAGTAAACAAGTAGCTGATACCTTTCTCTCCCGCCCCCTTAGTTAGCTCGTAAAATTTGAAGGTGCCTTACTGCACGTAACACATACAGGTTCTGTAGCAAAACATTCACCAAAACACATCATAAATTTTTGGGATTAAAGCGCCATACACCTGTCCATTCAACACAACCCCTCGAGAGTTTGTTTCTATCCTGAACTAATGTGTCTCTGATATTATCTGGTAGATTGCTTCCACGTCTAAGAAACACTGACGGACATCGCGTTTACAGGACAGAAGCACACTTGAAACACATACAGAATAAATACGTATAAATCAGACATATAAACAGAAAAAATATCTATGAATATTATTTAACGAGAGCTGCCGTAAGAACAAATAAATCTGGGTTGTTTTTTGCTGCTGAGAATGGATATGTGGGTAGGAAAACGTCGTTCACAAAACTAGTAAATTTGGTGCATATTGGCTTCTTATTGATAGCAATCAAGATGTGTTAGAATTCAAAATGTCCTTGATGGGAAACTAATTATTAAGCAGTGCACTCAATAAACAAGAAATTGATACGTGATTGGAATAAGGTTAATTCGAGCACTGAAGATAGACCTATGACCTGGCCTGAAACGACGCAGTTGTTAGCGGTTTCAACTCCAAGTCGTTGTTAACTGATTATAAATGCTTCTGTTGTTTTATGAGCACAATCTTTAATAATGTGAGGTCACAGTATCAATAGAGCAAAATTGCCCAGTCTTTATCGCTAGTGACTTCAAAATACTGATAGTTAAATTTATAACCATTAGGCTAATAAGACTTTGTTATATAACAAACATGTAAATTTCAGACATTGAAATTGCCCTTAACAGCACCAATGTAGGTTTAATTTGAGGTGTTGTTGAAGAAAACTGTTAAGAGGTAAATTGAAAACTGACTTGAGGCTATGTAACACACTTTACTAGTACTTGTATGTAGGAGATTATTTGTACTGGTGTTTCGCAGCCAAGAAATGTCGGTTGATAGCCGGCAGTGTGAGTGCAGTGACGTCATCCTACCTGAGACGCCTGCTGCCGACATTTCGCTGTCTCGCCGATCACCGCTCCGTCAGAATACACCATGAGTCGACCCCCACTGGTCCAAAAGCAGAACGTAACAAGGCCAATCGAGTTAATTCAATGCAGAAAACGCAGTCTTCCAAAAACAACACTGGACGGCCGGCCGAGCAGCAAACCCGAAACGCAGTCCACCCGTTTATTTTTCACTTCATCGAAATTAAACCGTTCAGGAACAGCCCTCTCACAGATTCCAACACAGTTTTGAGCATATTAAACCAGATCGAAGACAGCTCGCTGCTCCAGACGAAGACAGTTCGTTTCACTCGTTATATACAGCTTAACTCGTAGTTGCGACGCACCATAGCTCCCCGCCGCTCCTCAGCTGTCTCCTCGTAACATTATTCACACATGTTCATTTTCCTAACGAGCCGAAGCTCCTAGAATTACAACGAAATTACATACATACGTGGAATTAATATTACACAATAAATAGCACTTTTGAGTGTACGAAATATATTACATTGCATATGTACACTTAAAATCATTACATTCTAAGATAAGCAACGTTAACGGAGAAAATAGAAACAAAACAGAATTACCCGCTGTTACAACTGTAGCAGTGGACGTCCAGTAACACCGCCGTTTGGCATCAGTTAATAACATTTCTAACGGGGGTCAATATTTGGGGCTAGATACGTTGATATTAAATACACTACTTTCCATTAAAATTGCTACACCACGAAGATGACGTGCTACAGACGCGAAATTTAACCGACAGGAAGAAGACGCTGTGATATGCAAATGATTAACTTTCCAGAGCATTCACACAAGGTTGGCGCCGATGGCGACACCTACAACGTGCTGACATGAGGAAAGTTTACAACCGATTTCTCATACACAAACAGCAGCTGACCGGCGTTGCCTGGTGAAACGATGCTGTGATGCCTCGTGTAAGGAGGAGAAATGCGTACCATCACGTTTCCGACTTTGATAAAGGTCGGATTGTAGCCTATCGCGATTGTGATTTATCGTATCGCGACATTGCTGCTCGCGTTGGTCGAGATCCAATGACTGTTAGCAGAATATGGAATCGGTGGGTTCAGGAGGGTAATACGAAACGCCGTGCTGGATCCCAACGGCCCCGCATCACTAGCAGTCGAGATGACAGGCATCTTATCCGCATGGCTGTAACGGATCGTGCAGCCACGTCTCGATCCCTGAGTCAACAGATGGGGACGTTTGCAAGACAACAACCATCTGCACGAACAGTTCGACGACGTTTGCAGCATCATAGACCATCATCTCGCAGACCATGGCTGCGGTTACCCTTGACGCTGCATCACAGACAGGAGCACCTGCGATGGTGTACTCAACGACGAACCTGGGTGCACGAATAGCAAAACGTCATTTTTTCGGATGAATCCAGGTTCTGTTTACAGCATCATGATGGTCGCATCCGTGTCTGGCGACATCGCGGTAAACGCACATTGGAAGCATGTCTTCGTGATCGCCATACTGGCGTATCACCCGGCGTGATGGTATGGGGTGCCATTGGTCACCTCTTGTTGGCATTGACGGCACTTTGAACAGTGGACTTTACATTTCAGATGTGTTACGACCCGTGGCTCTACCCTTCATTCGATCCCTGCGAAACCCTACATTTCAGCAGGATAATGCAGGACCGCATGTTGCAGGTCCTTTACGGGCCTTTCTGGATACAGAAAAAGTTCGACTGCTGCCGTAGCCAGCACATTCTCCAGATCTCTCAGCAACTGAAAACGTCTGATCAATGGTGGCCAAGCAACTGGCTCGTCACAATGCGACTGTGGTATTGTGCTGAAGCTACATGGACAGCTGTACCTGTACACGCCATCCAAGCTCTGTTTGACTCAATGCCCAGGCGTATCAAGGCCGTTATTGCGGCCAGAGGTGGTTTTTGTGGGTACTGATTTCTCAGGATCTATGCACCCAAATTGCGTGAAAATGTAATCACATGTCAGTTCTAGTATAATATATCAGTCCAATGAATACCCGTTTATTATCTGCATCTCTTTTTGGTGTAGCAATTTTAATGGCCAGAAGTGTAATTACTCCTTCACTCACAGTATTCTCCTCTCACTTTTGGCGCTCACTCTGTCAACCATTATTCATACCCAGTCTCAAACATTTCAGACGTTCCTACCGAGCAGTGACGTGGTTCGGAGTTTCTTCCACGTGGCACGGTAAGCGCTCCCCTTAACTGGACCCCG
The DNA here is from genome assembly GCF_021461395.2 of Schistocerca americana. Lineage (NCBI taxonomy): Eukaryota > Metazoa > Arthropoda > Insecta > Orthoptera > Acrididae > Schistocerca > Schistocerca americana. Next base: position 58,995,535 of record NC_060122.1, read on the forward strand.
TCAGACGTTCAGAAAGCGGATACAACAACAACTCAATGTGGACGCTAGAGCCTGCTGAAGGTGACGTGGCAGAACTGACTGAATGCAAACCGTTCAGAAGTTATGACCCTGTACAAAACGTTTCCGAGCAGACATTTCGTGGAGTCCTAATGGCCTCGCTAACACAAAGGGACATGGGAAGGCGAATCCTGCAGTCAGTTCCTACGTCGTCGATTAAATTTACTGAATATTGGAGGAGAATGAGGTCTTCAGTTATTGTCATGGCACAGGACGGAGTAATTGTGCCGAGGACTAGTTAGTAAAGTTTTATGATCTCTTATTGCTCTCTTACTAACGGCAGTATAATGAAAGATATATATATATAACTTTTAATGACACTGCAAATTACAGTCTTCCTGCATCATTTCCTATCCACAATGCCGACTGACTCCGCTGGTACGGCGAACGACTGATCTTCTTATACTCAGTCTGCGGCCACCGTGACACGAACAATTAGTGAATTCTCCGACATCACCAATAGCGTAATACCACTCCCCACGTTCTCTTTCTGTTATTACGGCAACTGTGCTGTCCTAATATTGGGTTGGTGTGCACGCCACTGGCGTCCTTCGTAGGATCGGTATCACAGTATTGTGAAGCCTTCGTTTTTTGTTATTTAGTTTTTTCTCCAGTTTTGACGGAGTTTTAATGTAGCAAACAGCTCGTTTTGGCCATTTTGAAAGCTAATCAATATGAAGTATTAAGCAGAGAAAAATCAACGATTCATACATTTTTTTTTACTCTTCGTCTTTAATCGAGGATTTAGCGCTGCTGAAACATCGAGGAGAATATGTGGTGCGTTTGGGAGGGAATCAGTCGCTGACAGGGCTATGGCACAGAAATGGTTTTCTCGTTCCCAAGAAGGAAATTTCGACTTGTATGATGAAACGCGTTCTACGGTGAAAACTGCCTAAATCAGTTGATTTAAAATAATTCTCACCAAACAAATTGCACAAAATTATGGAGTACGATAACGCAACCATTGTGCGCCCTTTGCCATCATTGTGTGAAGTGCAAAAACTGGGTACATGGGTACCACATGTGTTAAGCGACTGTAGCAAAGCCGGCCGCTGTGGCCGAACGGTTCTAGGCGCTTCGGTCCGGAACCTCACGCTTGCTATGGTCGCAGTTTCGAATCCTGCCTCGGGCATGGATGTGTGTGATGTCCTTACGTTAGTTAGGTTTAAGTAGTTCTAAGTCTATGGGACCGACGACCTCAGATGTTAAGTCCCATAGTGCTTAGAGCCATTTGAACCGTTTTGACTGTAGCAAAAACCATCGAATAACCAGTTTGACTTTGTTGATGCGTTACCGTTTGGCTTGATGTAAGCACAAGCCATTACTTCGGGACATTGTTACAGGTGATGAGAAGCGGTATCTGCATGTAAACTTAAAGAAAAAGAGGTAATAATTTCTCGGGCCATCGAAAAATGCTACACCCAGTGCGGTGGCTGACGCACTCACCAAAAAACTCATGTTGTGCGTATGGTGAAAACAAGCTGATGTTCTTCACCATGAACTGCGGCCAAGGCATGAAACGTCAACACATTCTGCGTACACTGAACAGCTAAGACGGATCGGTGTTGCTGTTGAGAACAGCGGCGTGCACTGCGTCAGATATCTAAAAGCAAATACCGTGCAACAGTCGTCGGAAGGGCCCAGTCCAGAGGAGGCAGCCCTATGTTCTGGGGAATGTTTTCGTGGAATTCGCTTGGTGACCTCGTCCTTCTGGAAGGCACAATGGATCAATACAATTATGCATCTGTCCTCGGGGAAGATGTCCACCCCGACATGCCGTTTGTTCTTCCTCGGCGCGATGGCGCCTACCAGCAGGACAATGCAACGTGTCACACAGCTCGCAGTGAACGCGCGTCATTCCAAGAGCATCAGGATGTGTACACCGTGCTCCTTTGGCCACCAAACTCCGCGGATTGAAACCCAATCTCCAATCTGTGCGACCATCTCGATCGGGCTGCACAGTCCGTGGATGCTCAGCCGAGAAACGTGGCGCAGCTGGCCGCACCTCCCACAGCCTCACTGACTCGCTTCCTGCACGTCTCGCAGTGGTCAGCGCTGCAAAAGTTGGTTGTTCAAGCTTTAGGCAGGTGGTCGCACTGACGTCACTGGACAGGGTACACTGTAGTACATAGAGGCCGGGGAACGAGTGGAACTTCTGGTAAAGTAGAATGTGAGTGAGGGGCACTGTATTCACTCTATAACTTCGTGTTAACTGCTCCAAAGTCGCTTTGGTTGCAGTCACAATTTCCCTGTGTACTTAGCGGAAAACTTCAGGTCAACAAGTGTGTACAGCACAAGTAAGAGGAAAAGACGCACGAGGTACAATAGGTGACATTATTTGCAGCGACGGTGAAACAATCGTTGTCGATTATTAGTTCCAGAATTTAAACACGCAAATGCGAATATGAGCAGCTGTAATTGTATTTGCGTAATATTTTATATACTTTTCATCTTCCATCGTGAGAAGTAATTGCATCCGTAAAGTTTTTAATTACATGACAAAGTAATAATTCAGTATTCAACCTCGGCGTGAGGTAATGTTGAGTACACATACGATGTTTGCATAAGGCCATGGAGGTGAGAATAAGAGGAATTGTCGTGGTGTCAAAAACTTGAAGCCGGCGTCCGCCATCTTAGTTGCCCCAAAACGCTACCTTTCAGGTGTTTTGATTACTTGGAGTCATGAAAGTTATGTCATCAAAAATGCCAGCTTGCGTCGTTTGTGGATATACTACTCGTTTTGATCGTTGCCTAACGTGTTTCGTGAAATGTGTTAAATAGAGATCTCCTACAAGAAAGCTAATGAACACTGAATGATTAAAATGAGAGCTGCCCTGCGGTAATATGTATCATTGGCTGAAAAATCAGACTACGGAAGAGCGGAAATCCATACAGACTGCTTTCTTAATAACAGATTTTCTGGACGTAAAGCGTTCGAAACGTTTAATCTCGTAATACTTTCCTGTTTTCCTCGTATGCAGTTCATTTTAGGTCATCAGATGTTGTTTCTGCTTATTCAAAGTTTGTATCTATGTTGCATCTTTCTCCTTGTTTACCCGTAAGTTAAGTTTAGAACAGTCGGCTCTTAATTCATCACACAGTGAACACGTGTCAGTTGTGGGGTACCTAAGACTTACGTTGTAGTTAGACACAAAAATCTGTAGACATTGTTAGCATGACACAGGGTTTTTCTCTGAATGTAACAGGCGTAACTTTCGAGTATTAAGTTCTTTTGGTAAATGTAACCGTTCGGTATCGTGAATGCTATAACGTGCTTTGCGGCGTCTCAGAGACTGTAGATGTTCGTGCACTTCAGATACAGTTTCTCCTTTACATTTGCATGGTCCAGTGCTATATTTTTCTCTGATATCCGCATGTGCTTTCCCTGTAATAGTCAGTAATCTGTTCCTCTTTATAAATGAAAGTTTCAGTAAAGATCTCACAAGGCGAGGCCACGACGATTGGAAAACGGATTTACTGCAAACTTCGTTTTTCTCCCGCCTGCTGCTCTTTGAAAGCGAACTCAAACTCTCTTGGGATACCTTTGAACCAATCTACATCACTTCCACATAGGCCGACAAGCGTTTGCTGGTAGGAAATTGGGAACTTCATGTAACATAATCTTTTGATCTCAGCCAGTGTGCATGGGTCGACCAAATACTAATTTTTCTTAGTCAAATTTTCGAGAAACTTCACCGGACTACGGAACCCTCCAAGTCTCTGCTCATCACTATTTCCTACTTGGTCCCATCTTGTCTCCTTTAAAAATGCGTCACGAAACTCTTCGTATGACGTGTACGTTTTGGGAATGTTCCGCATGCATTCGGCCGTTGTTCCGTCGATATGTGAACATACGAAGTCCAGTTTGTACATCAGAGGCCAGTGAGGGGGTAATAATAAATCAAATTGACCGATAAATTTTTTTGTGTGTAAAACATTACCATCGTATTTGTAATACTGAAATTTTCGTATAGAAAAATGGTTCAAATGGCTCTGAGCACTATGGGACTCAACTGCTGTGGTCATCAGTCCCCTAGAACTTAGAACTTCGTAAACCTAACTAACCTAAGGACATCACACACATCCATGCCCGAGGCAGGATTCGAACCTGCGACCGTAGCAGTCGCACGGTTCCGGACTGCGCGCCTAGAACCGCGAGACCACCGCGGCCGGCTTTTCGTACAGAGATAAAATGCTTAAAATCGAAAATTTCATTAGAGTTTCTTCCCGCTCGGCCTATCACATTCTCAATTCGCGCTAACGTTCCCTGTCTACCGTTCCCTTGGTCATCCCCTCTTCTGTTCTCTGTCACGTTTTTCTCAATGGAGAAATGTTCCGTGGTGCGCAATATCGGATGACAGTTATGCATATGAAATATTTCATTACTGTTCTCCGTATTCGCAATTTACGACCAGGTCGTGCCCTGTCTAGACGCGGGGACCATATCTCTAGCGATATTTCATTGCTCTGCTGATACACTTTCAGTCTGTAGTTGACTAGCAACTCTTACATTCGAGGACACTCTAATATCGTCTGGGCTTGGACATGATCGTGTAGAGTTTGAACTGGCTCTTTCGGTTTCTGTTGTTTCCAAATCGCCTAATACTTCTTTTCTGAGAGGTGATTTTTGCTTTGGTTGCGATCTGACTTCCTGAGACAATTGCTTAATTATGCTCTCCATGTTCTGTTTAAAATGCGGCAGCTCCTCGGTCAATGCCTAATTTGGTGCAACTTCCGTCTTTTGCAGCTGCGTTACTTCTATTTGTTTCACGCGCCTCTGCAACTTCGTTAATGCACATCTACCAATCTTCGTCGTATTTTCTGTTTTCTCTAATGTTTCAATAGCAATTTGCTTTGCACCTCTCGCTAGTAATCGCACCTCGCTCGCGGTTCTTCCGACCTCCGCAATCTAGTTTCGTTCGGAGCTTCACTACCTCATTTTTTTCATTTCCCTCGTCTCATGTTTTTTTGATCGAATTTCGACACTAACGTCTTCAATGTTACTTCCCATTTCGGCACAAATGTTTTGAATTTTATTTCCCATTTCTGAGCTGACCTTCTGCATTCAGGCACTAACGATTTGGATTATATTTCCCATTTCACTTCCCATTGCTTTAAGGTATGTAAGGCTGTCCAATACACCTGAGTTATCTAAAGCTTCTCTCCTGTTGTGACTTCCCATTCCTCTACTCTCAGGTGATCTTCTCCCCTTTTTCCTTTGCATTTGCTGTTATTCAAAAAAGTCATCGTCACGAGGTAGCATATGATATGCCACAGACGGCGATCTACCACAGTTCTTAATCGTTCGGCGTTCACTTGGACTCCCTACATTATATTCCCGTGTCTTTACGATTGCCTCAGTGTGTCGCTGTTCCTCATCTTCCCTATCAGATTTCCCACCACGGGCTTGACTGTGCCTATCATCCTATTTATAACGGCGACCGGATCAGTCGCGGTTTGAACTGACGGAAACGCGGCGGGACCCGCGGAGCGGCCCGCGAGCAACACAACGGGAGAGGACGGACACGACCAACGAAGGACCTTACGGCAACAAGAAGAACGGGCAACAGAGTCAAGAAAACCAAATAAGACAACCACGGCCACTCGTAAAGAAAACACGAAAGAAAATACGCTGTCTAATGCGAGGTAATATGTCCTGAGACGTACGCAAGATTAGACTGGCAGGCTGAGCGACAGGCAGGCGCTCAAGTACTCTATCGGGGGCGCTGCTATTGGCCGCTGCAACCACGTGTTCCACCGTGGCGCCCTCACTCTAAATTCGGGCCAGGAGGCGCGCACCGCCACAGCTTACGGCGCGATGCTGCAGAGACCTCCAGGGGTCTTCGACGTCGATGACGTCTGGCGGGGATTCAAATTCCGCGGCGCGCGGTAACAGAAATTCTCAAAAAATTCCCTTGGATCGGTATTCTCCTCACCTGTGCCTTGTGCTGCTAACATAGCTAACTATTTCTCACCCCATAGGCTTTCCTGACTACCCCGTGTATCTGCCATTTCCATGTTGTTACAACTAGTGCTCTGTTCTGCTACTAAGCGCGCTTTCGCCCTAGTTAACATGGACTGATCCCTGATAACAATTCTCTCTTAAAATACACTAAATTTACAATAGCCACATTTATTATGTAACAGCCATTAGATAAATATCCACAACAAAGAAGCTAAATTAATGGCAACGTCGTGAACGAGCAGTGTTGTTGCAGTACAACAAAATACACTGACTCATTACGTATCACAAATCAATAAATTGCAGCCAGTGGGCAGAAGCGCAACGCCTCTAAAAAGACATACAGTAAATACACAAATATTATTTTTAAAGTTATCGCATGACTTTATCACTGGAAACTATACGCACAAGATGGTGGTCACTATCAATAACACCTAAATATAAAATGGGAAATTTTTTTTAAAAAATTTCCGTGCTTTCAAACCATTCTGTGACTACTATCAGAAGACTAAGTAGGATCCTGGCAGAGTAAGCCATATCCATGATGCTACTACAGGCGGATGTAAAATGAATGTGCGCATGGAAAATAATAAACGCTACAATGATGATTAGGACCTGTCTGACTACCCCTGAGCAGTCCTTAGGCTCTCTTAGTTCTATAAATTACAATCTAAACATAAACGAATGATGAAGGCAACCAATCCTACTAAATGATTAACGTTGTTCCTGCTTATATATTTATTGTAGATTAAAACAAAACCTTTATATTACAAAGTCTACGCACCAAACACCAGAAGACACTACTTTCAAAGCTGATCTACGGTGGTGTGGAACCTCAGTGGAAATAAACTAACGTGATCACAGCTGTTTAGCTTTTACAGCCCTAATAAGCCGAAGCAATTTGCGATATCGCCATATGTACTGCGTCCGGTGCGTCGAAGTGATGGTTCTCGTACTCGTCTGCGACGATGGAAGAACTCCAGCCACAAATAAACTCTTTCAAACACTAGGACGGCAGAAGGCGGTCCTCTGACTAATATGCTCTGTCTTCTCCTCTCTGTGTTCTACAGATGAGAAACGCGAACTCCCAACCACAAGGACGGAGTTCAGATAACGTCTCAACGTAAGTATAGGCAGAGGAAGCTGCGTACCCAACGACGACTTCCAACCCGGAAGTGAAGTCCAGAATCGTATAGGTTCGCAACAGAACAGCTCCTAACTGTTCTCACTGTAAACTCTACTGAGAGCAAAGACAGCAAGTCCGTCTGTACCAACAAAAGCTGATATCGAGCGACCGTCACACACGGACGCTCACAACGGAAGACCATGTCTCTCCAGCGCTGGCTTGGCTCCCCACCATCGTAATTCCGAAAACGAATCATATTCCCGAAACCACTGAATATTCTCCCTCTCTGCAGATTCTTACCAACGCTGACCAACCATATTTTAGTCTTTTGTCGTCCAGCGCGGAAAGTTTTTGAAGAAAAAACTTTATCGTACAATGGTACGCATGTGAGTAAAATTCCTTGGAAATAACCCAACCTGCGTGATTTCCGAGGTGCCGCTTCTTCGTTCCTCTCACCTGCGTCCATTATTTTCAGCGTTCGGATGTATTATCCGGTTATCCTTCCGGCCCCTATTACAACAGCGGCCGGCCGTCACCCTATTGTGCTCCAGTGCTCAGGTGCCACGACATCTATCTAGCTACTTCCTGTGTTTAAGCAGGACCAACACCTGTGTGGGCATTCCACCCAGAGCTTGAGTTCTGCCTGCCGTTTCATCTAAACTGGCGTTCCAACCTCTACTAATATAATCATTCATTACGCCGTTCTTATAATAAAGTCACTCCGTCATCTTTCATGCAATAAGCGTTAACAATTATTTACAAGACGTACGTGACAATGTCAGTCTCATTTATATATTCATATATACATGTACAATCTGTCACATGATACCTAATTGTGTTGCCGGCCGGAGTGGCCGAGCGGTTAAAGGCGCTACAGTCTGGAACCGCACGACCGCTACGGTCGCAGGTTCGAATCCTGCCTCGGGCATGGATGTGTGTAATGTCCTTAGGTTAGTTAGGTTTAAGTAGTTCTAAGTTCTAGGGGACTTATGACCACAGCAGTTGAGTCCCATAGTGCTCAGAGCCAGCCTAATTGTGTTTGTAGATCACAGCAAAGTACGTGGATGAGTTCCTGTAAGGTGCGAAATTATAGCCACCTTACACTGTAACATGGTTTTTTGAATGCAAGGTTAGTATTAAGGAGTAGAAAGGATAATAGGCATTAGGGGACAATCAGAGGCCAAGATATAAGGTCAAGGCCACGGGTCATCGTTCTGAGACAGGTCTCCTACAAGGCTGAGTGTCAAAGTTCTCAGACAGTGTCCTCCTCCAAGGTCTCAGGTCAATGTGGTCATTGGTCAAAGTTTTCCTGGCACAAGTGGTCTAATGTTCTTTAAAAGTTAGACGCTTGACTTTATCACTAATGTTAATAATCTGTCATAATTAGTGAAATAAATCACTTGTCACTTTGTCACCGTTATCATCCAATTGAACCTGAAGTCCTTCCAGAACGATTAAAAACATTCCTGAGTTATTAATATCCTCACTAACTTATTTCAATAACAAAATATAATTTTAATCTTCACTGTTGAGATCTGCATAACTTCAATAGCTGTTTTATTATTATATATTTTGTATGAATAGTGTAAAATACAACGTGTAGCTGCAGTGGATGGGATGAGAGACATAGTTCTAGATGGGTCAGTTCATTTTCTATTATTGTAATAAGTATTTAATGTTCACTGTATATATAATATTAGAAATTTTGTACGTTTGTTGTTGTAACCACCACAGGAATGGTCGCGGGGTTGCTGCCAACGAAAATGTGGCAGGACCAAATGGGAGCAGCCAGCGAACAAACTAGACAGATGAACAGGAATGGATGGACAAGCATAACAACAGACAACCAAGCAATACACCAAGATCAACAACAAACTATTAAGCAATGGGGTCATAAGAAATAACCGCACGAAATCAAAACAACGTCCACTCGTGAATGGGAAGTAAGCACATGCAATGTAAACACGATGTCCGTAAGTGAGATATCAACCAATTCGAATACCAGACTACCTCGCTGAGTGACAGGCAGGGTATGTCGCTACTGGCCGCTGGGACCACGTGCTCCACAGTGGTGACCGCACGTTCGACTCAGGACCAGCAGCGCGTGCAGTCAAAGCTTACTGCGCGATTGCTGCAGAGACCTCAAATGGTCATCGAGATCCATGCCATCTGGCGAGGATTCGAAATCCACGGCACTTGGTACCAGATCCCTCCCCCCTGAAACTTGCTCATAGGGGCGAAATCGCCCTCGATACAGTGCTGCGGTGGCCGGCAGATGGGAGAAGATCCGGGCTCGTCAACTGCCATTGTCGAGGAGGAAGGGATGTATGAGGTGACCATGACAGCCGACCCATAGGCCAGGGTCTCAGAGGGAGCCTCCGATACACCTGGGGGTGGGGAGGGCCAGCAGCAATCTCGTCGGGAGGCAGCAACTGGGGGCAGTGGCGGCGACTCAAGCGCCACATCTGTACCTGAAGGAGATAGTATAAGAGGAGGTGGTGGCGGGAGCCCCGCAGGGATACGCAGGCGGAGCCGATTATGATGGCGCCGCTCAAACCCTTTCGACGTCTGCACTGACGTCACACACCATCCATGGGCCGCGACGACCGTGGCAGGCATCCAACCTGCCTTCCCCCCATACCCACGGGCCCATACAGCCGCGCTGGAGGTGTAACTCTGAGAGGGCCGGGAGTGGGGGTGGGAGGACGACGGCATCAGCAAATGTAGTAGGGCCACAGCGGTCGCACACGGAGGAGCTCCACCGTACTATATCCATCAATTGGCAAGGTGCGATATGTGTTCGAGAATAGGGTGACCGCCTTTGTCAACTGTTGTTTAAATGTGTGGAAAAGCCGCTCTGCTGAGCCATTGGAGGAATGGTGCAAAGGTGGGCTATGGATATGTTGGATACCGCTGCCTGACGGAAGTCATGGAAGGAGGATGCTGTGAATTGGGGCCCATTATAAGAAACCAATGAGTGAGGGCTGGCCCTCAATGGTGAGACCCTGGGCCAGGGCCATGAGAGTGGCCACTGTGGTGGTGGATGCCATACAGATGACATATGGGTATTTGGAGTAGGGATCAATGATAAGTAACCACATGGACCCCAAAAATGGGCCCGCAAAATCGAGATGGATGCAACCCCAGGGCCGGCGAGGCACAGGCCAGAGTGCGAATGACTGAGGGGTACTTGCTTGCCAGGTGATACGCACACACAATGCACCCGCAGACCGGGCAGCCGATACTGCTATCGATGCTGGGGCTATACATATGCCAGCGAGCCAAAACTTTCATGTGGGACATACCCCAGAGCCCGCAATGTAAGAAACTGAGCACGTGATGTCGATAACTCTGAGGGATGACCACCTGATGGGCATCCAACTCCGTGGCCAATGGAAGGACATCATCAACCACGGAGGGCCTGTGGGACAGGTGACGCCAGTGACTGAAGTCGGTCCACATCCGACGAGTAATATAGGAGGACCAACCGTGGACCACATATGGAGAACCTGCTGCAAGATAGTGTCTCGGCGTGTAGCCATGGCAATGTGAGCAGATATAAGAGGCAGACCATCCCGGTAGGATCGGGGCCTCCTGGGAGACGTGAAAAAGAGTCTGCATTAGCGTGGTGGCTGGTGGGCTTATACCATATGGTGTAAATGTAATTCCATAAAAATAGTGCCCAGTGCTGGAGACATTGAGCCGTCGTCTCTGCGTCTCTGGAGGGTGAGAGTGGGGTTCGAAAAGCGTAACTGAGGGTTTATGTTCCGTCAGGAGGGTGAATTTTGCCGTCCAAAAATTTCACATCTATCTCTTCGGGGAAAACACTATCACCAGGGCCTCCTTTTCAATCTGGGAGTTGTTACGTTGTGCTGGGGCTAACATCTTAAATGCATAAGCGATGGGCTGTTCCGAGCCATTGGTACTCCGATGTGCAAGGACTGCCCCAATGCCGTATGCCGACACATCATCAGCCTTCGAGCCATTGGTACTCCGATGTGCAAGGACTGCCCCAATGCTGTATGCCGACACGTCAGCAGCCACAACCAAGTGGCGATCCGGAGTGAAGGGAGTAAGGCAAGGGGCGGACTTCAGCATCGTCTTTAAACAGAGAAAAGCCTGGTCACAGACAGGAGTCCAATCAAAAGGCACTCCTCTGTGACGCAAGTGATTGAGGGGTTGAACAACACAGGCGGTTGGGGTAAGAACTTTAAGTAATAAGTAACCTTGCCCAAACGCACCAGGAGCTCAGATAAGTGCTTGGGACAATGACAGGCCTCAATGGTCATGACATTGCAATCCAAAGGGCGAATGCCATCTTTGCTGAGCCAGTGACCTAAGTATTCCACTTCCGGTTGAAAAAACATCACTTGTCCAGCCGACAGGGTAAACCTGCAGATTGCAGAACGAGAAATAAGGCGCTGAGATTGTGCAAATGTTCCTGGCGGGAACACCTCGTGACCAAGATGTCATCCAGACAATCCATGCAGGCTGGGATAGGCTGCGTAAGCTGCTGCAGGAACTGCTGAAAAATTGCGCTGAAGAGCCACCAAATGGAAGGCGCTTGTATAATCCGAAAGTTGTGTTGATAACCATGATGTTCTGGGAATCAGCATCCAAGGGTAACTGATGGTATGCCTCAGCCAGGTCGATCTTAGAAAAGTAGTCGCCCCCCACAAGCTTGGCAAGAAGGTCTTCCCGTCGGGGAATGGGGTAAGTGTGTACTAAGGACTGACCACTGACAGTAGTGCTGAGGTTCCCACACAGCCGAAGGGACCCATTGGGTTTCCACATGACCACCAATGGTGTCGCCCAAGCACTGTATGACACAGGCTCTAGGACGCCAGCAGCCTGGAGCCGATCAATTTTCTGCTTGACTGCTGGCCATAAGACCACCGCAATGGTTCTGGCCGGGAAAAAGCGAGGCTGCACATCCAGCTGAAGTGTGATGCGCGCCAGAAAACGTGAAGCACGCCCGAGATCCGTTGCAAACAATGATACAAAAGCCGAGCACAGATCATTGAAGTCCTGAAAAGGAACAGCCGTGTAAATGATCTTAACTTCATCGGAAATTGAAAGCCAAACAGCTAAAACGCATTCATGTCAAAAATGTTCGAAGCCGACGGATGGCCGACGACAAATAGGGTAAGGAGCCGGGGAACATATTTGTACGACGAACTGCCCACGAAGGGGAATGAAACCGGTGCCGTAGGCGACCAAACGCCGAGAGGGAGATGACAACGCTGGGGAGCCCATGTGGGTATATGTCGCCATATTAATCATGGAGACGGTGGACGCAGTGTCGAGCTGAAAACTGACATCCTCAGTAAAAAGTCGGAGCGTGAGGAACAGCTTCTGTCCTGATGGGTCCTCCAGCGGGACGACTGATGGCAGAGCATGTACTGTATCCTGAGGCCCAGTAGGGGCGGGACGGGAGCGAGTCGAGCGACTGCAACAAACAGATCAGATGTGGCCCTCCTCCTCACACAGTGTGCACCATTTTCCAGCGGTGGTGGCAATCAGCTCGAGAGTGTGCGCTAAAGCACTATGGGCGAGACGGAAGAGGGCCGCGCGACCGCGGTGAGGGTCGACCGGAGGCTCTGATGCCACAGAGACGTCTGACAACGAGGAGTCCCGACGGCGCTGCCCCCGTCGGCCGGGCCACGTCCACGTCGCGAGGGCGGAACCCGCCGAGGCGCATCGATCGCCGCCACTTGCGGCCGCGCCACGAGACGCTCGTCAGCCGCCTGATCAATTCCAAATGAGAGGGCAATGCGGAGAATCTCTTCCAAGGAGGGGTTGTTGAGTTTCAACGCCGCAGTGCAGACCCCAGAATCGGGAGCCAGCTGAACCACCACTCCCGCATCACTGCTGGCTGATTGGTGCACGTAAAATCGCATCGACGGCTGAGACCTTCAAGTCCTTGACGCAGGAACGATATGATTTATAAGGCTGTTTATGGCACTGGTGGAACTCTAGCCGAGAGGCGACCTCATGGCAGTTCTGTGAATAATAGTTTGTCAGCAAAAGGCATATGTCCTGGAAAGAGAGAGCCACAGGATCGGACAAGGGTGCCAACTTTCGGGTAAGAAAGAATGTGTCTGGGGAGGCCCAAGACAAAAACAACAACCGCTGCAAGGGGTCATCCGTGACTCGAAAAGCCGTGAAATGTTGTTTCAGCCGATGTAAGTATGTTTCCCAGTCTTCTTAAGCGTCATTAAATGGTGGGAACGACGGCGGACATGGGAAAGCATCAAACACCCATGGACTCGGAAGCTCATGTGGTAATGCGTCCTGGGCATCGACTTTGTCCGTTATCAACGGCATCAACTTTGGTAAGATGTCTAACTGCAGCTGGTGCTGCTGCCGCATGTGCTGCTGCTGTTGTTCCACAAGGCAGACCACCTTAGCCTCCATGCTAACTACTACTACCGTTTACCAAGTCGCCAAAATGTTGTAACCACGACAGGAACGGTCGCGGGGTTGCCGCTAACGGAAACGCGGTGGGGCCGAATGGAAGCGGCCCGCGAACAAACAAGAGGACGAACGGGAATGGAAGGACAGGCACGACGACAGACTGCCGAGCAAAACACCGAGATCAACAACAAAGTATTAAGCAACGGGGTCACAAGAGACAACTGCATGAAATCAAAACAACGTCCACTCATAAACGGGAAGTAAGCAAACGCAACGTAAACACGAAGTCTGTAAGTGAGATATCAACCAACTCAAGGCGAATACCAGACTGCCTCGCTGAGTTTTTTTTTTTTTTTTCGTTTATTGAATTTCAATTCCCCCCGAAGGGGGCGGGCTGGCAGCAGCTTAGTATGCCGCTCTTCAGCCGACAGATTTTGTGACAAAGATCAAGAGAACAAATAATAAAAACAGGCGATAAAATCGGAGACTTAGAGAGTAACAAGGCGAAAAGAAATCGTGGAACTTAAAACAACAACACAGGGATGATGACGCTAACAAAAATACATACGAAGCAGACAGAGAAAACAATAGACAATTAAAAAAAACACGGCGACAGTCTGGATTCTGTTCGCAAAGGACATAAAATTCACACCTAGCGACAGCATGGTTTCTGTTCGCAACACGAGAAAGACAAACAACACTGAATAGGCACTGGAACACTGCACTAAAAAGTTGGCAAATGTGACACCACAGTCGAGAGCAGGTGAGGGAAACTGGACAGAAGATGGGAAAACAAAAAAGGGGGGAAAGGAGAGTAAAAGCGAAGGGGGGGAGCCAGGAAAGGAGCTGAAGGAGGATGAGGACCCATAAGAGGGGTGGGGGGCAGACGCAACAGGGAGTGGGGTAGGCAGAGGAGGGGAATACAAAAGGACTGGGAGGGAGAAGGGAGGTAGGGAGTGGTTGAGTGGGGAGAAAACAGGACGGAAGGGGGGGGGGAGAGGGAGCCCAGGGAAAGGACAGAGGAAAGGAGGGGATTGAGGATCAGAGTTGATAGGAAGGATAAATGGAGGGAGAGAGGGCATCATCTGGGAGGGGGAGTTGACGGAAGCCACCTTGGGAAAGGAGATGGAGGGTGTAGAGATGGAGGGTAGGGGGGACGCAATGATGAAGACGTGGCAGGGGGCGGGGATCAGAGAGGAGAGGAGCAACCAGGGGGTGAGGGGGTTCAAGATGGGGGGAGATGTAGAGGATGCGGATATGTTCGAGGAATAGGAGCAGATGGGGGAAAGGAATGAGATCACAGAGGATCCGCGTGGGGGACGGGAGGCGGATACGGAAGGCGAGGCGGATTGCATGACGCTCAAGGATCTGGAGGGACTGATAGAATTTGGGGGGGCAGATATCCAGGCAGGACTGGCATAAGAGAGGATGGGACGGATGAAGGATTTGTAGGTGTGGAGGATGGTAGAGGGGTGCAACCCCCATGTCCGGCCAGAGAGGAGTTTGAAGAGTCGGAGGCGGTTGTGGGCTTTGGATTGGATGGAACGGAGATGAGGTATCCAGGTGAGGTGACGGTCAATGGTGAGGCCAAGGTAGGTGAGGGTGGGGGTGAGGCGGACAGGATGTGTGCAGACAGTAAGGGAGAAATCCAGGAGCCGGAAGGAGCGAGTGGTACGACCTACGATGATTGCCTGGGTCTTGGAAGGACTGAGTTTCAGGAGCCATTGGTTACACCATGCAGCAAAAAGGTCAAGGTGATTCTGGAGAAGGCGTTGGGACCGTTGGAGGGTAGGAGCGAGGGCGAGGAATGCGGTGTCATCAGCATATTGCAAGAGGTGTACTGGAGGGGGGGGGGGGGGGTTGTGGCATATCTGCCGTGTACAGGAGGTAGAGGAGAGGGGAGAGGACAGAGCCCTGGGACACACCGGCAGAGGGGTAGAAGGTGTGGGAATTGGCATGATGGACCTCGCTGAGTGAGAGGCAGCCGCCTAAATACACGACAGGGTATGTCGCTATTGGCCGCTGGGACCACGTGCTCCACAGTGGCGCCCTCACGTTAGATTCAGGGCCAGGAGCACGTGAAGCCAAAGCTTACGGCACGACTGCTGCAGAGACCTCTAGTGGTCATCGAGATACATCCAGTCTGGCGCAGATTCGAAACCCATCGCGCTCGGTACCAGATTGTTATCCACGTCTATTTTTGAGATAGGCATATTGGCCATGGGAATAGTATTGATATTTTTCTTGTCATCCTTACAGAACGACCTTAAGAAAATGGGACATGAATTTATTTGATGGCAGGAAGTGAAATACTTTATACTATCTGTGCAAAATACTGTACTGATGATGTGCCTGGAAATGGACTAGATGTGACACCTTTCCCACCCAATAATGCAACATGACCTGTGGGGTGAAGATCCTTGCCTCAAGGACAACCTTTGTCTTGAAAATTTATCAGTAAACCGACTGAATTCCAGTGTTTTCGTAACAAACTCTGATATGAGTAATACAGCCTTGAATCCAATACAAATAAGAATGCAACATCATCATCTTCAACTTCTATTGCTCCCAGACCATCTGAATCGTCAAACAATCATGTATAACACTCTGTGTCTTTATCTGCTCTTGAATGTAGAAGAAGGAGAAAATAGCATGTTCAGTATGAATCGAGGATGGGTGATTCAGCCCTGTCACATACTGAATGGCCCTTCAAGTCATCAGGGAAAAGTCCATTAGGATCGTAGTTACACAACAAGCGAGTAGGTGATTGCAGTGAAATTTAAATGTTTACACTTACAAAAATTCTTGTTTTGAGTGGTTACATAGCAGTCCAAAGGAGGAAAATGTATTGGCAACCAAAACATGATATTCACAATAACATTGTGGCGAATTTTATGCAGACATATCTGATTTCATTAAGATAAATATACGCGTTTATAACAACGACTGATTAGATAAATATGATAGTTTTGCAAAAATCCGACACCTACTGAGTAAGTTGAACAACAGTTTCAAAAATTTGGTTCAAATGCCATAGAAAAACTTCTGAAAGAATTACAGAGGAATACGATGGATTCTCTGGAATGCTTACTTAAAGTCACACTCAAAATGAACGCAGTAATTCATTCAGCACCTCTTAGACATGTCTGCCAAGGCCTAAATGGAAAAGTCAGTTCTGTGAATCGCGTCATGTTAGATAAAATGAATACTTCTGGAATGTGTGTAGGAGAAGACTGTCTCTGAATTTCGTAGTCGAACGTTCGGAAACAAAGCAATATACAGCTCATTGTCTCAATTTAAACGAACAAGGAAAGATTCATTTTTGCAATAGGCTTGTCTCTTTCATACACATGACGAAAACTTAAAAAAAGAAAGCCAATACGGAAATAAACCATACACAAACGAACAAGCGGGTTAAACTGATTGTGTTGAAGCGATAGTACCAAACAAGAAAAGACAGACAGTTATGGTCCAATACGTGAACAGAAAAAAACTAAAAGAAAGAAACAGCAACAGTCTTACCGATCTGAATTTCAAACCAACAAATATTGCAACAAGACAAACATAATATCTGCAGTGAAGAAAGATATAAAACTCTCTACAGTTGAATTACCAAGTTAGAGTGTAAGTATTATTTGCATGTACAGGTCACCAGATGGAGACAAAATGTGTTTCATAAACACATGGAGGAATTTTTGGAAGAAATACACTACGTCAAGAAAAATATAATTATTTATGGTGATTTCAATACAGATTTCTCAAAAGCCAATAAATTCAAGGATGATGTAAATTTCCTACGCTAATTCAACATACACTCAACTGTAACTGAACCAACTCAAAAAACAGCAATGTCTGCCTCTATCATTAACCGCATTTCATCAGTACATGTAAATCTTCCAATAACGTACAAGTGGTAAAGATCGGTTTTAGTGATCATTATACTCAAATTCCGATGATGAATGTTGCAGGTAACTGGAAGCTCCATGGAATGAGATGCATTGCAAGAATCTGAATATAAAAAAATGTGCGAGGATGAGCACTGGAATGTTGTATACCACTGTAATGACACCAATGACAAATATCATCTGTTTATGGTCACATTTAAGTATTTTTTTGAAATAGCTTTTCCCAGGAACACAACAAAATTCAACTCTGTTCAAAAAACGAACAAGTAGATCACAAACGAGATAAGGGTATAATGTCAAAATAAGAAGAGATTGCATGAGCAATCGAAGCAAAATACTGATCCTTATTTTACTACATATTTCATACTGAAGTTTTTTTTCAGTTATTTCAGATATTTTGATCATCCAATGAAACGAAACAAACATTGTTATCATGTATGAACAAATTTTGTCTCTCAGCCTACATGGACGTTTATGCAACGAAAAGAACGGAGGGCTCAACCAAATGTTCTTCAAGCTAACTACAGGCGTATAGGAGGTGATGGCCACGCTGATCAAAACAGATCGCTTTATCGCACATCTATAAGTCTTTTTTCCGTAATAGTTCGTCTACTTGATATAGCTGTTAAAAATGCCTGGCTTCTGTACAGACCCAAGAAATATAACACAGATCCCCTCATTTTTAGTCACAGAGTAGAAACAGTTGTTTTTGAGACCAACAAATGGGTTACCACTTGGCAAGGGAGAACTTTTAAGTTTACAAAATGCGAGTCCTTATATAATGACAAAGAACACTATATTGCTAATTTGACAGTGGAGGAAAGAACAATGAAACTCAGACAGTTAGTTTGCATAATGAGTAGCGGGTTTCTACAATGATATGTACACAACGTGATTTGTTGTTTTGTAAAACGGCACAGCAAGAAAAACTTGTAATTTTTTTTTCAGGAAACATTCATAATCCTGATCACCATTCAGAAGGTTGGGCTATTATGCACAAGCTAAAAAATTACTTGCAAAAAATGCAACAGTGTTGTAATAATTAGCATTCATTATGAATAAATGTATACATGGAAGAAGCCTGGAGATACTAGAAGGTATCAGATAGATTATATAATGGTAAGACAGAGATTCAGGAACCAGGTTTTGAATTTTAAGACTTTTCCGGGGGCAGATGTGGACTCTGACCACAATCTATTGGTTATGAACTGTAGATTAAAACTGAAGAAACTCCAAAAATGTGGGAATTTGAGGAGATGGAACCTGGCTAAACTGAAAGAACCAGAGGTTGTAGAGTGCTTCAGGAACACCATTAGGAAACGACTGACAAGAATGGGGCAAAGAAATACAGTAGAAGAAGAATGGGTAGCTCTGAGGGATGAAGTAGTGCAGGCAGCAGACGATGAAGTAGGTAAAAAGACGAGGGCTACTAGAAATCCTTGGGTAACAGAATAAATATTGAATTTAATTGACGAAAGGAGAAAATATAAAAATGCAGTAAATGAAGCAGGCAAAAAGGAATACAAACGTCTCAAAAATGATATCGACAGGAAGTGCAAAATGGCTAAGCAGGGATGGCTAGAGGACAAATGTAAGGATGTAGAGGCTTGTCTCACAAGGGGTAAGATAGATACTGCCAACAGGAAAATTAAAGAGAAAAGAGAACCACTTGTATGAATAACAAGAGCTCAGATGGAAACCCACTTCTAAGCAAAGAAGGGAAAGCAGAAAAGTGGAAGAAGTATACAGAGGGTCTATACAAGGGCGATGTACTTGAGGACAATATTATGGAAATGATGTAGATGAAGATGAAATGGGAGATACGATACTGCCTGAAGAGTTTGGCAGAGCACTGAAATACTGAGTCGAAACAAGGCCCCCGGAGTAGACAACATTCCATTACAATTACTGACGGCCTTGGGAGAGCCAGTCATGACAAAACTCTACCATCTGGCGAACAAGATGTATGAGACAGGCGAAATACCCTCAGACTTCAAGAAGAATATAATAATTCCAATCCCAAAGAAACCAGATGTTGACAGATGTGAAAATTACCGAACTATCAGTTTAATAAGTCACAGCTGCAAAATACTAACGTGAATTCTTTACAGACGAATGGAAAAACTGGTAGAAGCGGACCTCGGGGAAGATCAGTTTAGATTCCGTAGAAATGTTGGAACACGTGAGGCAATACTAAGCTTACGACTTATCTTAGAAGAAAGATTAAGAAAAGGCAATCCTACGTTTCTAGCATTTGTAGACTTAGAGAAAGCTTTTGACAATGTTGACTGGAATACTCTCTTTCAAATTCTAAAGGTGGCAGGGGTAAAATACAGGGAGCGAAAGGCTATTTACAGTTTGTACAGAAACCAGATGGCAGTTATAAGAGTCGAGGGGCCTGGAAGGGAAGCAGTGGTTGGGAAGGGAGTGAGACAGAGTTGTAGCCTATCCCAGATGTTATTCAATCTGTATACTCACAAGCAATAAAGGAAACAAAAGAAAAATTCGGAGTAGGAATTAAAATCCATGGAGAAGAAATAAAAACTTTGAGGTTCGCCGATGACACTGTAATTCTGTCAGAGACAGCGAAGGACCCGGAAGAGCAGTTGAAGGGAATGGACATGGTCCTGAAAGGAGGATATAAGATGAACATCAACAAAAGCAAAACGAGGATAATGGAATGTAGTCGAATTAAGTCGGGTGATTCTGAGGGCATTAGGTTAGGAAATGAGACACTTAAAGTAGTAAAGGAGTTTTGCTATTTGGGGAGCAAAATAACTGACGATGGTCGAAGTAGAGAGGATATAAAATGTAGACTGGCAATGGCAAGGAAATCATTTCTGAAGACGAGAAATTTGTTAACATCGAGTATAGACTTAAGTGTCAGGAAGTCGTTTCTGAAAGTTTTTGTATGGAGTGTAGGCATGTATGGAAGTGAAACATGGACGATAAATAGTTTAGACAAGAAGAGAATAGGAGCTTTCGAAATGTGGTGCTACAGAAGAATGCTGAAGATTAGGTGGGTAGATCACATAACTAATGAGGAGGTATTGAATAAAATTGGAGAGAAGAGTGATTTGTGGCAGAACTTGACTAGAAGAAGGGATAGGTAGGTAGGGCATGTTCTGAGGCATCAAGGGATCACCAATTTAGTATTGGAGGGCAGCGTGGAGGGTAAAAATCGTAGAGGGAGACCAAGAGATGAATACACCAAACAGATTCAGAAGGATGTAGGTTGCAGTAGGTACTGGGAGATGAAGGAGCTTGCACAGGATAGATTAGCATGGGGAGCTGCATCGAACCAGTCTCTGGACTGAATACAACAACAACATGAATAAATGAAGCTGTTTCAAAATAAATATGACGAAAATAACTTACGTTTATGTGGGTCAATAACTTGCCACTTTTATCATAATTATTAATGACCCATCACCATTGTTTGTTACTCAGTCATAATGATTTATCACCGAAAAATAATGATTATCCACCACCATTCCAACTAGGGGACTGACTCATCACTTGTGTTTTGAACGGAGTACTGAGAGCTTTAGACCAACCCTTTCTTCGTGCTCTATCTGTTTACCCATGGCGTATGCCTCAGCTCTTTATGCGAATTCGTTTTCTGCAATCTACAATACGATATTGTGCCCAGTCCATTTCTCCAACCAGTCCATCACCTAACAACCTTCCTCATTCGCTAAGTACAGCTAAAGCCTAATTGTTAGAAGTTTCCTGGTTTTCCAAACAAATACACACTTATCAAAATCGTAAATATTCTACTTAAAATTTACAAAAAATACCACATTGTATTATTTAAATATGTTACACATTCAAACAGTTAACATCCATCTAGTACTTAGATATGCATTAAAAGCAGTGGCTTCGATATGCATTAAAAACAGTCACAACGCCTAAGAGTAGTTCGACACCGTGACGTTGAGTATATGTAAATAATGATTTGGAATTAGGAACTTTCCTACAGTTGTATCACACACACAATATCTCACAGTTACCACTAGCAAAAGCACGTTGGAGGAGCTACAAATTGTTTAACACGTCTTTTATTAGATGATACGTACTTACACTGACTCACTGTGAGGTAGGATACAGTAAAAAGTTTTGTTTGCGCTGACTAAAGTCCACAGGGTGCCGACAAGTTTCCATGCTGGCACCAGCACATTTCCACGGTCAGGGACTGTGTGACCTGGCGCACCAAACATCGCTGGAGGATCCCGCCACAGAGGACGGTTGGGGCAACTGGCTCTTTGCCTCCTCCAGTTAGCGCCCATAGGCAAGATAAACCTTATCCTCCACTCACCGCAAGGACCCGTGGAAATGTTTGTCCAGTGGAATCGCCGGTAGCCGTTGCTCGCCTCCGTCTCCTGACCCGGCTGCGGATGAACTGACCAGAGGCGCACCGCAGCTGCCGCCACCGCCTGTGGTCCCAGTTACAGGCTGATATCACCAGGGGTTGAGGCATCCGTCCAGACAAAGTCGTCCGCAGTGAGGGAGACGACAACAGTAGATTCGCCATTGTTCTTTGCGAACTCCTAAACTAATTATAGGAGTGGATTTGCTGCACTTTTGGCGATGTGCTACCTGTATTGAGATCAAAAGTATCCGGACATCTACTATTAATGCCACCACTATTGTAGCTATCGAAGCGCCAGCTTCTCCCTAATGACAGCCGTCGTGTGAATTTTTTCGGCTGTTTTCGCCGATATTTTCAAATTTCATCCGCAGTCAGTATCGCCAAATACTGCTCATCACATCTTTAATGCGGCGGAAAGTGTCAGTTTGTTTCATGCTATGAATAAAGTCATTTTACATCGTTATTCGATATTCTTTTAATCAGTAGTAAAGCGAGCATCATTGTACAACATCTGTCTACAAGACACATGTGCTTGCTAGGGTAGTCACACAAATGTTATGGCAATGTGGAGTACTAAGCTAGGATGTACGCTCTGCCAGTGGGTACAATATTGGACAATTACCATATTGTGAAGTAGCAGTTAAAGAAATAGAACTTCTGGCCAAGATAAGAAAACAATTTCGAAATCAGTAAGACGAAATGTGCTATGTGTCTAAATGACTTGATTCTTCTAACTGGCATTCCAACTACTCACTAGTAGCTATTTGCCATGTCAACATAAAAAACATATAGATAATCCTAAATAGAATTTTTTGGTAGTGCAAAGAATCAGAAAATAAATACTCTGGTATTGAAATTCTCTTAATATATGCATATGTATTTACACAAAAAATTACTCTTTCTTCATGTTTGATGAGTGTACTTCTAATAACATTCAGCTCAATTTTCAGCTTTCTGCAACCGAATCATCTAACTCTAATATAATCTAATCTAGTCTCAACCGGACATCTTCCGGGGTGATAACACATGCATCATTCAGCCTCTCTGATGTAGAGAGTAGAGGAGAAGACACTGATGGAAACCCACAAGGAGCAAGATCTGCTCGGTATTACTGAAGCAGTGTGTGTCTGGAGAGGTGGAGGTGTAAACATAGACTCAGTACTATTCCCAGAACTTGTGTATTCGAAACCTACGGGAAACAGTTTCCCACACAGCCATAATAAGTCAGGTTTCCTTAAATTACTTGTCGTGAACTCCAGGACGGTTCCCCTAACTAGGTGGATTTCACTACCTAACCTGGCCAAATACGCCCTTCTGCTCTGTCTCTAATAACACTCCCTCACTATGATAAGTTGAGGATACTGCAATTGAATGTGAACTCACTGGTATGGATCTTATTCTTCCCCACCACATGCTAACGCATGACGTTACACATCTATTTGTGCAATCAACGAAGCTCTAGAATTGCAGTTGTCTGGTGTGGCTCATGTGTATTCGTCATTTACCTAGACCTCTGGTCGTTGAAGTTGGTGTAATATGACGTAGTCATACTACTGATACTACCACACGGGCGTCACACGATGAAACTGCCTCCCGACGCTAAAACCGGTCGTGCAGGATCTGGAGGACCCAGTAGTACAAAAGTGTACTTGTGGTACCCTCTGCTGCCAGCAGCAGCGACTCAGCCCACTTGTGCTTGCAACCACTGTGCTGTACAGACGCCGCCTGCCACACATTCCAGCCCCACCGTTCGCGCTTTAGTACAGAGAGACTTTGCCTTGTGGACACTGTGATACCTGGACTCTCTCTTGTCGCATTATTTGTAACGAGTTTTCAGACGTTTGCAAAAACACAAGTTAAGTAAATCTTCTGTTTGACGTGTTGTCTTCTACACTGAACATTTCTGCTCCTGTGCAGCTTTCCTGCGGCGCCAGCTGCCACACCACTCTGCAGCCCACCTCTCCTCACCACTGAGTATGAAGTCCTCCTACACCACAATTGGGGTACAGGTGCTTTCCAGTAGCAAGACCACTTTGCCTGATGGCTGGATCAGGCAGTGTGAGCTTCATCTATGCGGAATGGTATCTTCCTTGGTAACTATGCACCTCAGCATATCATATCACCCTTACTACCTTTTTCCTGCAACAGATTTCCTCGAATATTTCTTAAGTCTAAGCGTTCTGACTTTCGACTTCTTCTTTTCTGTTTATTTTCTTTATGGCGTCGAGTCGCGCGCCAGCTCCACACTACATTCCTTCTGTTCCTCACTTTTAGATACAAAATATCTTCAATTGTTTACTTTTTCCAAGTTATCTTCAAACTTCTCTAATTATTTAGGTTGTGACGACACACATGAGTATAAGAAATTATCAGAGACTGGGAATATATGTGGAACAATAAACACATGTCCAAAAAACTAAAACGTGGGAGGAAAAAAGACCGACATTTTAAAAGACAATGGTGATTCCAATGCTAGTTACAGAAATGAAGCGTAGGTTATAAATAAATGTCAAGAAAGTCACGTACAGGCAACACAGATGAGATATCCAAGAGCATTAAAGGGATGCACAAGAGCGGACGATTAAAATGGCTCTGAGCACTATGGGACTTAACATCTGAGGTCATCAGTAACCTAGAACTCAGAACTACTTAAACCTAACTAACTTAAGGACACCACACACATCCGTGCCCGAGACAGGATTCAAACCTGCGACCGTAGCGGTCGCGCGGTTCCAGACAGAAGTGTCTAGAGCCGCTCGGCCACTTCGGCCGGCTGTCCCCTGATACACTACATCCAGAGTTGCAGACTACGTATTTAGCTTTTCCTGCGCTTTCCTCGAAGTGTATTTCTTAAAGTTCGTGCATGTTTTTCTATATAAGAGGTTACATCTCCCGTTTTTAATTCTAAGTGTAAATTAGTCTGTAGCGCAGTTTTCATTTCTTCTGAACAGCCAGCTATCTAGCTCATTAACACTAGAAGGAATGTACCAGTCAATCTGACCGCTGAGCGTCATTTCACATTCGACAAACGGCGTACGTTTCAATTCATGGGCCATATTTTTCATGACTTTTAATGTACCTTGGTGGTTTATAACTTCTATAAATGACAAACTTCAATTAGAAAAACCAAACGAATTATACACATTTTTACCATAAAGGACTGCACGTCATCATTTTTATTGGTGAGATATTTCTACGTTTCATGTCTGTAAGGGCGCACCAGTGGATATTTTCATCCCCTTGGTTTAATTTATTTCGTTATCGTGACCTCTTTCCCCGCCCCCCTCCCCTCTCTCTCTACGTTTAATTTTATATAGCGGAAGAGTAGACATACTTTAGCTGCCGTTCTCTGTCAATACACTGTTATGCTCTGCAGAAGTTTAGCGCTCCTCTTCATTATTATGCTGCGCCACTGTTTTCGTTCATATGAAGAATTACTGACTTACATAAACAGTTTACCAGAAGAAAATTCAGGAATGTATTGGATGTTAACGATGACAAAGGTTATAAAGCTGACATGGAATATCAGCCTCACGAAACAGTACAAGGAGGATCGTTAGAGTCGAAAGATGACAACTCTGTACAACATACGAATAATCCAGAGTAGAACAGTGTGCGCTCGAGTTGCACTAGAGCAAACACCTGAAAGGTTTGGGCGTACCAACGTGTTGGTAGAAACTCCTGGGCCAACGGTAATGCTAGGAAACTTATAGCCGCAAGCAGTTATTTGAGTGCATGGCGAGTGGTAACATACAATAATATTCTACATAACATAAAAACTTTACAGAAATTATAGCCCGAGAACTTCTCCAGGATGACATGTGGGTACATATATTGCCCATATAGAAGCTGCCATAGCTACACTGTGTGCACGTGGAGCAAATGGAACAAAGAATTTGCCCTGAAACTTCTGTGGTCTCAAGCGTGGGGGCTAGCATTTTTTTCTAGCATTATAGGTAGAAATAATTTAATAGAAGTCATGTGAGTTTTAAGATTTGGTAAGAAGCAGATTTGTGCTTAAAGACTTAAGGCCGATGGCTTCGCAGCAGTCACCCCAATCTGGACTTCGTTTGTAGGTAACTGTATCCAGAGCTATAAACCAGGTGCGTTTATAACCGTAGTTCTATCGATTCAATGCTCGGTGCACCTGTATGCAATACATGAGTCATGAAACAGACAAATTTGGTTTGAACTTCCGGTTTTCAGCAGATGTCAGTAGTAAATATACAGTGAATCGATCCTTACTTGGGTAAAAAAAAGCCAAATAACATACCGGTTGCTAAGCATGTTGCTGTGTGTCTCATTGAACCTTACACTTCGAAAGGAAGAAGTGTAACATGTGACAATTTCTTCAAGCCAAACATCTTGCAGAACAGCTGAAGACGGAGAAAACAACCATGGTAGGTATACTGAAAAAATCCGAAGAGAAGTTCCTCCATCAGCTAAGTCAACTGCCGGATCTTTGTATGATACTATTTTGTACAAATCTGGCGACACAGCAATTACTCCCTATCGAGGGGAAGACCAAGAAACGCGTTCCTGCATTGAGAACAATGCGCCTGGCAGTTGCAGTGGACGATCAAACAGAGAAGAAACTCCCTGAAACCGTGAGCTGCTACAATTACACTAAATTTGGAGTTGATATTCTGGACCAGATGTCTCGCCTGCATACTGTCAAGTGTCACTGCCGCATATGGTCTATGCACGTCTTTTTCGATGTCCTATACCTTGTTGAAAACAACGCCTGGGTCTTTCACAGAGAGACAACGGGCGATAAAGTTAGCCAGCGAATGTTTCTTTTCAAATTAGCAGAAAAACTCTTCTCTGTATATGTACAATCAAGGAAAGGACCTATTCATTCATTGCAACCACTGAAATACGTAAGGTTCCGCTACTGAAGACCTGCCAGATAGAAGAATGCAAAAGTTCGAACAAAACTAAAAATCTGTGTGTGCAGTGCAAGAAATTCGTATGTGGACCATGTGATGGAAGTGTTCAGCAAGTTTGGGCAAAGTGTTTTGACAAAGACGGTGGCTAGGACTGGAAAGATGTCATTCAGCGGAAAAATGTTATTTTCTCGTTATCTGTACAGCATATTGTGTCCATTTTTCTTTATTTTTCGTACGAAATATATGTTTATGACCTGTTTGGGGCTCTGAATACGATTCGTACAGATAAAAATGTTGTCGTATAATTATATGTTTATTTGGATTTGTAAATTTAGTTTATCTTGATTTTGTATTTACAATGTATTCCTTACTTCGGTCTTTTTTATTTAATTAAATATATTTCCTTTAGGAATTTTTGAGCATACCGCATTTTACGATAGGCATAATGCACTAATGACCTACAAAGACACCGTACTGAAGCAACTTAAGAAGTAAAACTGAAAACAAAAAGGAAAAACTTCACCGGTCAAAATGACCGATTACGGTCCTTCTACATAGATCGCTAATACCGGTCTGCCTAGCGCTAAGGCGTCAGCGACCATTGATGACACATCAGAAGGGTAGCAAGTTGCGTATCTAGGTTTCCGCCGCTTTTATAGTTCACTTCTTCAGTTAGTCTTGCTTAGCATGGGAAGGATATGTGCGTGCTTTGTGCGAACGCAGGAGCAGTTGGCTGCAGTTTGCGAATAGCTGAGTGAGCTTTTAGCTACGATTAGTGCTCCCTGACGATGCTGCCTCGTGGTGTAGCGGTAGGAGAGAATGTGGCCCGTTGCGAGCGACAAGCAAGGTGTCGCCTGTTTCGCCCACGGGCTCTGCTGCCGAGGCACCTCCTAGTGTGGAGGATCTGCCCTCACAGCCGGGCGAGTGGCGGGTACTAACGCGTTCCTGTCACCCGAGGCGAAGGGCCAGTGGGGAGCGTGGCGTCTTGCCTCACCTATTCGTTCTGTGAGCGGTGGTTAATCAGTTATCAGGCGCTCCAGCGTTGTGGACCCTCTGAAATGTCTGCTGGGGACCTCATTCAAGGTGTGAAGGCAGCCCTGTCTGCGGCTGTCGAGCGTGCAGGGTACAGTTGTCTGAGAGTTGTCACTCACGTCGGCACAAGTGACACCTGTTCCATGGGTTCGGAGGCCGTACTCAGTTCACACAACAGGCTGCCGGAGGTGAGGAAAGCTGCTGGCTTTGTACGAGGTACGGCAAGTCCTTTGGTTTGGAGCCGACTTGAGGGTCTCGAACAAGAGCTTCGTCGACTCTGCAACATTGTTGGCCGCACATTTCTGGACCTGCGTTATAGGATAGGGATTCATACGACTTCCCTTGATAGGTCAGGGGTACACTACACAAAGGAAGAAGCTACCCAGGTAGAATACTTGTAGAGTGCACACGAAAGTTTTCCCGGCTAGGCGGTAGTTCGAGGTACTCTGATGAACACATCTCAGTCGGTACACAGAAAGGAAACTCAGTCCGCATTCAGACTAAGGATACTTTGACTGCCAAAAATTTTATCAGTATTTTTAACAAAGTTCCCGAATGTACTGCCCCCCAGAAAATTTTTCGCTCTGAAATTATTCTTAGGAAGATGATCTGACTAAACCCGAAGTGGAAAGCTCTGAGATACTTGGCGAGTCATTGCAAGTGTATCGGAAAGGCAGATTAGATGCCAGAGATGGAAAGGTGTTCATTGCATTCGATAAAATTACTATCCCTATTAAGGTCGAAGCTGAATGTGGCAGTGAAATTATGTGGTCCGGTTTAACAGGTCTGTGTGAAACCAAGTTAATTTCTAAATGTTTCTACCAGCCACCCGTTTCTGCTGTGACAGTTCTAGAGTCATTCACAGAAAGTCTACGGTCAGTAGCGCGTAAATACCCAGATGTTGCAATACTAATTGATGGCGACTTTAACCTACAGGGTATAGACTGGAATTTCTATGGATTCAATGTGAAGAGTACAAACAGATACTCATGTGAAGTAGTTTAGAACAAGTTAGACCTTGTAGCTACAGACAGGCCGGATCTTACGTACAGCGTCAGTGTAGAGAAGAGGATTAATGATCATGATGTCATCATAGCAACTGTGGTTACGGAAGTTATTAAAACAGCCAAGAAAGATAGGAGATATTTCTCCTACAAAGAGCAGATAAGCAGTTGTTAGTATCTCACTTCGTCAGTGAACTGACATCACATGTTTCCAGTAAGACGGACACAGAGGTTTTATGGCCAAAGTTTAGGCATACTGTAAATCGTACTCTGGAGAACTATGAACGCAGTAATGGATGAAGTACGGAAAAGATCAATCACTGTTTAACAACGAAATTCTGAAAATACTGACGAAGCGGAGGCTGCAGCACTCTGGGTTCAAAAGATAGGTAAAGCTTCGTAGAGATTCGTGCGTCCGTCAGAAGATCTATGATCGAGGCGTACAACAACAACAACCACCGTCATACCTTAGCAAAGAACCCGAGAATATTCTGGTCCTATGAAAAACACTAAGCGTGTCTGTAGCTTCCATCCAGTCACTCATTGACCAGTCTAGTGAGGCAGATGAAGGATTAAACGGACATATCGGAGACATGGAAGCAATTCAGAGGCGCTCTCCTAGATTTGTTACCGATGGGTTAAAACAACACGTTAATGTTACGAGGTGCTTCGGGAACTCAAAAGGGAATTCATGGAGGGAAGGCGACTCTCTTTTCAAGCAACACTACCGAGGAAATTTAGAGAACCGGCATTTGAAGCTGTCTGCAGACCGATCCTACTGCCGCCTACATACATTTCGCATAGGGACCACGAAGGTAAGATATGGGAAATTAGGGTTATACGGAGGCATATAGATAGTCGTTCTTGCATCGCTCTATTTTCGACTGGGACAGGAAAGAATATGACTAGTAGTGGTACAGGGTACCCTCCGCCACGCACCGTATTGTGGCTTGAGGAATATGTATGTAGATGTAGGTGTAAGTCTCTTTGTCCCACTTCAAGTTATGCGCTAATGTGTGTCACACAGGCAAATAAGCTTTCAAGACGTAATCTTTGAGCACTCGTAAGTTGCGCTCCACTCTCATTTTCCTTCCTGACTCCCATACCACTGAAATATAAGCGAGAAACTACACAACTGTATTTGTTGTGGGATCACAGAGCCGCAGAATTTTTTCAGTGGCATCATGTTCGCCACTACTGCATTCTTTATTACAAGTTCCATGACTGTAATTTCAAACTTCCGTCGTTTTCGTGTGGTTATATTTACTGAAAACGAAGCAGTTGTCAACGTTAATGAAATGAACATAGGTTCACATCCTTTTTATTTATTTTATTAGTATTGACAGTTGCTATGGTTTTAGCACATTTAACCACTTTAAAATGACCGGAGGTCGAAATTACTATCGTGAAAATTGTAATAAATGGTACAGTCTATGGCGAATATGACATTAAAAAAAAGCGAGAGAGAAATTATTTCGCAACGATTAAGATAACAATTTCTTTGATGTTGCATAGAGCAACCTGCACGAGTAGGGAAGAGCTGTCTAAATCATACCACTTTTCAGATTTTTTACTAAATTTTACCACTTTTGAGATTTTTCTGTCGTCTAAACAGTAAGTTACAAAATTGTTGTTGTTGAAGCAATGGCTTCCTCATCTACAGGAAGTTGTTCTCGGTGTCTGATTTAAAGAACTGAAAATATTAGAATACTAAACCCATTACACATAGTTTTCTAAGCATTTGCAAGTGGTACAAATTAGGAACCTGGTTTCCTAATTGGGGCAAGAGAGTGCATAAATTGTAAAACCCTTGTAACCTATGCCGGGTACATTAATTGTAACACCCTTCTAAAATATGTCCCTAACCTTAAAGATACGTATTAGTCTAAGTTTAAGGAAATGTCCCATGTTTTAGTTCTTGCAGCACTATCTGCACGCATCGCGATACAACTTTTTCCCTTCTATCACCATCCCTGCACACTATCGTGTGTCCATATTCTCTTATTT
The DNA here is from genome assembly GCF_021461395.2 of Schistocerca americana. Lineage (NCBI taxonomy): Eukaryota > Metazoa > Arthropoda > Insecta > Orthoptera > Acrididae > Schistocerca > Schistocerca americana. Next base: position 59,026,306 of record NC_060122.1, read on the forward strand.
CACGTATCTGATCACTTTTTCCATTCGCTCTACCTCAGACGACTCATTATACCATTCTTGTATTTTAGGAATGAGTTTCTGTGATGTCTTTCCCGAAGTGTCTCCAAAACACTTCCTTTTCACAGGTAGAGCTGCAGTTTTAGATTTCTTCTCTCTTGCTTTTTCCGTTGTGGATCTTAAGCCCACTTTTTGTCCGCCATTACTTCTTTTGCAATGGAACTGTTGGGCAAGCCATTTCGTTTACCAAAGTCTAACGCACGTTTTCTTACGTTCAAAAAGCTTAAACCGAACATTATCTCTTGAAATGTAAGAATATGTCCTTTCATATCATTTACAGCTCAGTTGGTAAGCATTTTACTCTCCCGGTTAGTATTTTTCTATTCATTTTCAGTCTGCTTATTAATAGTAAGCTTCGGAAAACTTTTTGTTGGTCCACATACATTTCATCCACGACCGCCATCTCGAAATAGTGTTACAAGTAAATCCAAGTCAACTGTGCTTCAGTTGTCTAACACCTTTCCGTTACTAAACTATAGTACAAAAAGATTATTCGATTAATAACTTAGCATAATAACTCAGCCTCCTCCTCCTCCTCCCCCCCTCTTTATACAAATACGTCTTCTCCCGTCCCGATCCTTCCCTTCTCGAGGCCCGGAATCTCTCCCTCCTCCTCCCCCAACACTTCCCTGGTGCCTCCATCTCATTCCTCACCCCCAGACGGGATTCAGTTCTCGTCTCCTCCCCCAGCCCCACCCTCCATACTGACATCCTCTCCCGTCTCCCCATCACCGATTTTGGCCCCAACGCCTCCCTCACCCTGCTCCTTCTCCACCTCCTACCCACCAACCCCAACCCCCGCGTCGCCCGCCGACCCTCACCGCCATGATCACTTGGCTCAGTCCGACGATCACAGAGGAGGAGGTGTTGGTGGAGCTCTAGGCGCATCCCACGCTGGAGGTGCGGGTGGTCCGACGCATTTTTAACTCGGCCGGCCCCACCCGCCTTATGCGGGTTTTCTCCGAGGACACCCCCTCCATTAACCATCTCCTGAAGGAGGGTGCCCTCCTCTTCAACCAGCGCTATAAGGTCGACCCCTCCCGTTCCCCTCCTCAATCCCTGTGCTGCCAGAGGTGTCTGCGCTATAACGCACACCCAACAGCCGAGTGCCATGAGGCCCCCACCTGCCCACATTGTAGGCCAGCGCACTTCCTCTGGCAGTGCCCTAACCTTCAATCCCCTCCCTCCTGTAATACCTGCAATCTCCCCCATCCCCCCTACTCCCAAAAGCGTAAAGCCCGAACCCCTTCGACCACTCCTGAACTCACCGTCCCTGTCCGTCCTCTGGAGGCCCCCACCCCTCCTGGCAATTCCCTTCGTCCCCCCTCCCACGGCTGAGGACATCATCAGGTTCCTCACCATTGTCCTAAAAAACGTCCACCCTTTCCAGCGGCCTCACACCCTCCAATAGGTCTCTCTCACAGCCCGTTCCGTTTTCCACCTCTAAATGTACGCCACCTACTCCAACAACCAGGCCCATTTCACCTTCTCCTGTCTTGACACCCTCGTCTAAATCCCTGTCATAGCGCGACAGCACCGTATCCTTTTCAACAACATCTGCTCCCTTCCCGCCAACAGGAACCTCTTCCTGCACACCCTTGCCACCCACCGCGTGGATGCTTCCTCCTCAATGAAACCTTCCTCCAACCCCACCACACTGTCCACTCTTCGCCCTACCTCCTTCACCGCTCCGATAATCCCCTCCCGTTTGCGCGTGGTGGAGATGCCATTGGTCACCAGCGCCAGATCCCAGTTCGGCTCCAACCTCTCCTTCCTGACCCCACCGAACACCTGATCCTTAGTCCATTCTTCCCCGGCCTTACCGTCACTTGTGCCACCATCTACGTCCACCCTAACGCCCCTATTCCCTTCGACATCCTCTCCCACATTGACCGTAACTTCTCCTCATACGTGATCGCCGCCGACCTCAACATCCATAGTCGTTCCGCCGCCCAATTGCGGCGGTGGCATCTGTTCCTCTCCTCCCTTCAAGGCGACCTGATCCCCATCCCCCAGAGCACCCATCCCAAATCTAACTCCACGCCCGATGTTATCCTTTCCCCCCCTAACCTCCTTGGCTGCTTAATGGTGGATGTCCTGGAGCCTATTGGTAGCGACCATCTCCCTGTCCTCCTCACCATTTCAGATGGTCGTCGCCCCCGCCCCAATCTGCGTAATGAACCTCCCCCAAAGCACGTCCATGACTATTCCCGTGCCAACTGGAAAGCCTACCGGGATACCCTCTTCACCCAGGTCGATAGCCACCCCTTCACTTACCACGACCCTGACGATGTAACCCATGCCGCCTCCTTTCTCCAGCAGACCTTGTCGGAGGCTGTGGAGGCCCACGTCCCTACTGTCGCCATCCACCCCCACCATCCTACCTTACCCCCACAGGCCGTCCTCCTCCTCCGTGAATCCCATCGTCTCTACCGTGCCTTCCTCCACACATGTGACCCGGACACACTACGACGCCACTGGCAACTCCAGCGACCCATTCGTAATTTCCTCACAGCTAAGAAACGCCGGGACTGGCGACAGACATGCACCCGTTTCAATGCTACCCTACCTATAAACTCAACCAAGTTCTGGTCAGCCTTCCGTCACCTTACCGGAACTAAACCCTCCCCCTACTCACCTCTTCTCCATGATGATCACCCCTTCTCTGACACCCTTAGTAAGGCCAATCACTTTACCTCCTACCTCTCTGATGTCTTCTCCATCCCCAATGATTCCCAGTTCGATTACTCCCTCTTCCCAGATGTCCGTGATCGAACTGACACCTCTGTCCCTCCCCTCGCACCTGGTTTCCGGCACTTGGACGACATTGCACCCACGGAACTTAATGCCCCTATCACAACACAGGATCTCATTGCTACACTCCGCACAAAACGCAACACTGCTCCTGGTCACGATCGTGTCACCTACCGTCACCTTCGTGAAGCTCTTGTCTCTTTCCTCTCCACCCTGGCCAGGCTCTACAATGTAGTCCTGTCCACCGGTTACTACCCCGGCCTGTGGAAAACCTCCCATATCCTGATGTTCCTTAAACCTGGTAAACCGCCGTCCGCCATCTCCTCCTACCATCCCATCAGCCTTACCTTGGTCTTGAGCAAGGTACTGGAATCTATCCTCACCCGACGCATCCACCAGCATCTCCGCCAGCACCGCCTCCTTCCCGTTACCCAGTGTGGCTTTCGGCCGTCCTTGTCTTCCGACGACCTTCTCCTTCACCTCACTCATCTCCTTTCCGAACAGCTTAATTCCCGTCGCTCCACAATCTTCCTCTCCCTGGACCTCGAATGTGCTTATGACCGTGTATGGCATTCCGGTCTCCTCTTCAAGCTCCAAACCTTCGCCTTTCCCATTAACTACATCCGTCTGATCGGCTCCTTTCTCTCCCGCCGACCTTCCGACGTCAATATCCATAACATGGATTCCTAAACCTTTTTTCCCTCCGCCGGTGTGCCCCAAGGCTCTGTCCTTTCCCCCCTTCTGTACCTTTTGTATACGGCGGACATGCCGCCGCCGTCACCCCCCATCCACCTTCTCCAGTTTGTCGATGACACCGCCTTCCTTGCCCTCGCCCCCACCCTGCAGCGCTCTCAACACCTTCTCCAATCCCATCTTGACTGGTTCACCGCTTGGTGCAACCAGTGGTTGCTCAAGGTCAATCCCTCCAAAACCGAGGCTATCATTGAAGGCAAAAGCACACCTTCCTTCCCTCTCCTTGATTTCTATCTTTGCATCTATGGCCATCCTATCGCCCTCACCCCCACCCTTAAGTACCTTGGCCTCATGCTCGACCGTCGCCTCTCCTGGATCCCCCATCTCCAGACAATCCAAGCCAAGGCACGCTCCCGACTCCATCTCCTCAAGCTCCTTTCCGGCTGTACGTGGGGTCTGGACCCCTCCACCATACTCCACACCTATAAATCCCTCATCTGCCCTATCCTTTGTTACGCCCATCCGGCCTGGATCTCCGCCCCCCCCCCCCACCTTTTATAAATCCCTTCAAATCCTTGAACGCCTTGCTCTCCGCCTCGCCTATCGCATCCGTCTCCCCTCCCACATGCAGGTCCTGTACGATCACATTCCGTTCCCCCACTTCCTCCTTTTCCTTGAAAAAATACGGATCCTGTACACCTCCCGTAAACTCGATCCTCCTCACCCACTTGTCTCGCCTGTCCTCTCCCACCCCCGCCCGCTGTAGCGCCTGTATTCCCACATCCCGCCTGGTCTCCATCTCCCCACCCGCCTTACCCTCTCCCAAGGTGGCTTCCGCCAGCTCCCCCTCCCTGATGATGTCCTCCTCCCCTCCATATACCCCTCCTATCAACTTTAATCCTCCCCTCCCACATCCAGTGTTTTTTCCTTTTGTCACCCTCCCACTCTCTCCTTCCCCCCCCTTCCTCCACCCCTGTTCCCCCGGGCTTCAGGCTTCCCCTCACCCTTCCTCCCTCCCCCCTATCTCCCCTGCCTGTGGCATCTCTGCTCTCCCTGCTCCCTCTCCCACCCCCCTCCTCCTCTCTTGGCAGGTCCCCGGACTCGTACACGCTTAGTGAACATTCGCGCGCCGGAGATCAACGCCTCGTGTTTCTGTGTGTGCTGTCGTTTGTGCTTAAGTGGTTCTGTGTTATTCGTTTAGTGCACCTGCGTTCGCGTGTGACAATTTTCGTCTATGTGTGTGTCCAAGTGTCTGCACAAATTTTATCTTGGACTCTACACCCGTGAACGGCTCCATGTATTTTAAAAAGAGTTTGTCTCCGTTTATATGTCCACCGTATTTTTTTCTCTAATTGTCTTCATTTGTATCTTTTGTGTTTCTCTGAGGCCAAAGAGCGGCGTAGTATGCTGCTGCTGGTCTGCCTGTAAACAGGTTTAAAATAACAATAAAGAAAAAAAAAGACAAAGTATGACAGTAATTCTGCACACGCAGATAGCAACAAAGAAAAAGGGAGCTAGACGTACAAGTAGATATTTAAATGTTACCATTAGGTCTACAACTTTTCTAATTTTCCAAGCTTTTCTCCCAGGTCCTGTTTCCTCCTGGATAACAAATCAATATATCTGCATACGCAGGAGCGTGCGTCACTCTGTTAAACAGTGTTCCCACAGGGTTGCCGCTTTTGGTCTTTCGCATTATCCTCTCCAAGGTGACATTAAACAGAATATTGGACAGCACATCACCATGCTGCATTCCTCGGTTAACTTCAAATGCCTTTACCCATGTGCCCTCAACCTTCGATTTGGATACTTTCTTCTCAAGTCATATGAACCAGCCTTATTAGTTTGTTGGGTACTTCTGCCTCTTGCATTGCCTTCTGGAGTTGATTCCTTTCAATATTATCATAAGCTTGTTTGAAATCAATAAACAGCTGGTGGAAAACTCGTCGCTTTTACTCAAGTTCTTAGTCGGCCAGTAATGATTTTTCCTAATACTTTATATACTATGCAGAGCAGTGCAATTCCTCTACAGTTCGCACAGTCAGCTTTGTCATGTTTCTTATGAGTAGGTCAGAGTGTTGCTGTATTCCATTATTCCGCCATATTTTCTTTCCACCATATTTCCACTATACTCTCATGTAAATCCCTCATCAGTTTTTCTTCGCCATATTTTATCATTTCTGCTGTAATATTGTCTTCTCCTGGAGCTTTATTGTTTTTAAGAGTCTTGAGAACCTACACTGGAAGAAGTTAAAGGTAGTATCGACCATTTCTGATACTCCTCTTCTCTGTTTAACTCCTGCTCCACCTCTTCCACTATACCAGCATCAACATTACCTTCGTATTCTGTATTCAGTAGTTCACTAAAATGCTTCACCGACCTGATTAAAATCTGATCTTGTCCTCTAATCAGGTTTCCTTCTTTATCGTTAAGGGAAACTGCTCTGAGTTGGAATTCTTTCTTTATATCTTTCACCCTCATATAAATTTTCCTTGTTTCGTGAGCAGCTTTTTCCTCTTCTAACTCATCAATCCACCGTTTTTCAAATTCTCTCTTTTTCCTCTTGCATTACTTATGTGCTTCCCATCTCTTGTCCTGGTGTTCTTTTACAGTAATTCTTGTTCTCCTCTCCAGCATTCTTCTTATTGCCTCTATTCTTTCTTCTGTCTTCCTCCTACAATCCTCATGAAGCCAGTCCTGGGATATCGATTGCTTCTTTCTACCGTGTACAATTCCAGCTGTCTCATGTTGTATACCTTTGACCATTTCCCATCTTTCTACAATACCCTCTCTTGCCTGATCTTTGGTTTCATTAAGTCTATTTGTCAAAATAGTTTTATACTATTGTATTGTATTTTCATCATCTCTTAACTTGGCATCATCAAATCTTGGCACAGTCAAGCTGCAAAATACCTTTCGATGACTGTCGCTGTATTGTGGCCATTTGTCTGCCAGGGTTGGGTTCAAACGCATCAATTGCTTTCGATAACTATCTCCTGTGAGTGTTCCGTCGGTTCCAGTAGCTACGAAAAGCTTCTCTCTTCCATCGCCGTCCCGGTATTCGACGTCAAAATCACCGTTTCTGAAGCGCTGAAACCATTCTCTGCAGGTTGTTTCGCTAATAGGTAACTCAACATAGATCAGGACAAGGATTTGTTCGCTATGTTTGTAAGAAGGCGTGTATTTCAAAAAGGTGCTTATGTAGGAAAAAAAGGAAACGTTTGTAACTCATTGCATTGTAAAATGTTAATTACATCCGGAGATATTGTAACCTAAAGTTGACGCTTGCAACCTCCGACGTTCAGTTGATTGTTGTAACAAACACGGGCCACGGTCGGCGAGCAGCATCTGCAGGGACATGTTTATGATGACGACCGTGTTTACGAGTGTGGCTGTAGTGCACTGTTGTGGTTTGGTCTAGCTGTCGCAGTGTCCGCATGTAGCGCTTGCTGCTATTGTTATTCTGCATTCGTCTCCGCACGCAGACCAACTGTAGTACACCGTGTTACCAGACGTCAGTGATAGTGTAGTGTTGTAGGAACTGTGACCATGGTGTATTCGAACTCTGAAAAGGCGGAGATGATACTCATCTATGGCGAGTGTCGACGAAATGCAGCTGAAGTCTGCAGGGTGTATGCAGAACGGTACCCGGACAGAGAGCATCCAACGTGCCGCACATTGCAAAAAATCTACCGCCAACTGTATGCAACAGGTATGGTCGTAGCACTCAAACGGGTTCGTAACAGGCCCGTCACAGGAGAAGCGGGTGCAGTTGGTGTGTTAGCTGCTGTTGCCATGAACCCACACATGAGTACACGGGACATTGCGAGAGCCGGTGGACTGAGTCAAAGTAGTGTCATGCGCATACTGCATCGTCACCGCTTTCACCCGTTTCATGTGTCGCTACATCAGCAATTACATGCTGATGACTTTAATCATCGAGTGCAGTTCTGTCAATGGGCATTAACAGAGAATGCGTTGCAGTTCTACCTGTTTACCGATGAAGCGGGTTTCACAAACCACGGGGCAGTGAATCTACGGAACATGCATTACTGGTCCGTGGACAATCCTCGCTGGCTCAGACAGGTAGAGCGACAGCGACCGTGGACTGTAAATGTATGTTGCGGAATCATTGGCGACCACCTCATTGGTCCTCATTTCATTGCAGGCGCCTGCAACATGCATCGCGTTTCTACAGAATGATCTGCCAACGTTGCTCGAAAATGTCCCACTGGAAACGGGTCGACGTATGGTGCACCTGCACATTCCGCAATTAACACTAGGCTGACCCTTGACAGGATGTTCGACGGGAGTTTCATAGGACGTGGAGGACGCATAAATTGGCCAACCCGTTCCCGTTCTCCTGATCTTACAACTCTGGATTTCTTTCTGTGGGGTACGTTAAAGGAGAATGTGTACCGTGATGTGCCTACAACCCCAGAGGATATGAAACAACGTATTGTGGCAGCCTGCGGCGACATTACACCAGATGTACTGTGACGTGTGCGACATTCATTACACCAGATATTACAATAGTGTGCAGCAAGTGTTGGCCACCACATTGAACATCTATTGGCCTGACATGTCGGGACACACTCTATTCCACTCCGTAATTGAAAACGGAAACCACGTGTGTACGTGTACCTCACCCCTCATGATAATGTACATGTGCGTCAGTGAAAAAGACGAATAAAAAGGTGTTAGCATGTGAACGTAATGTGCTGTTCCAGTCTCTTCTGTACCTAAGGTCTATCACCGTTCCCTTAGGATCCGTACGTAATTCGGTGCTCTCCGATACACACGATCGAACAGCGGAGGAGTGGTACTCAAGCGTCAACTTTAGGTTACAATATCTCCGGATGTAGTTAACATTTTACAGAGCAACAAACGGCACTGATTACGTATTTGTTGGTTCGATTTTAAAAAAAACGTAGGTTTGTGTTAAAAAACATACTTCCGTGAATTTTTATGTGGTTTGTATTAAACAATTACACTAGCCCCTCTCCTCACGTTCGGTCTGTGGAATCGGTTCGTCAGTATTTGATGTGGTTTACGAAATATATCCAGCGGTAACGTTAGGTGAATATATATAAAAAACGTAACTTTCGACAAATAACTTGCAAATATCCCTAAGTTGCTCATGTTAGTTTCGATTTCGTCCCGTATATTTGTAGCACTTTTCTCCACGTCTCTCTCTCTCTCTCTCTCTCTCTCTCTCTATATATATATATATATATATATATATATATATATAGGGTTCGTCAGTATTTGATGTGGTTTACGAAATATATCCAGCTGTAACGTTAGGTGACTCACACACACATATATATATATATATATATACATATATATATATATATATATATAGAGCTCAGAGTCCATCAGAATTGTTACTGTAAAAATCTTTGCAATTCGGGCTGTTGAATTTAGATTCTAAGTGCGCACAGTCGATCAGAATTACTGTAAAAGCTATGTTACCGGGACTGTGGAATTTAATGTGCAGATACTTTCTTTACTACAACTAGTTTTTAGCGTAGATTAAAAAAAAAAGTTCCAGTGTTACTGGAAAAAATTGTAAGAAAATATTTTCAACCAATGTAAATGTTCTAGCATGGAAATCTGCACCGGAATAGAAGAGTCAAATTGTACCTTACGAATACTATATTGTACCTCAAAAACTACTTTGTACCTCAAGAATTATGTTGTACCTCAACAACTATGTTGTATTTGTGTCAACTGAATAAGCGAAAAAAAAATTTACAAAAAAAACTGTCGCCTATTGCGTTATGTATGTATATATATAACGGCTGTCTGGCCACGAATGACGTAAGTTTTGCTGAATATGTGTGTTATTAAGGAGGTGAAGTTTAAGACGGAGGATAACAAAATATACAGAACATCTGCATGGAATTATGCCTATTGCGCAGCACGAATTGGGTTATGGGGGCAGGAGGCACGTGAACGTGTCCGATTCCAAAGACATACAGCAGATATGTCTAAAATTGCATCTCCGGTGCTTGAAGAAACTCACAGACGTAGTACCTGCCGCAGAGGCGCGCACCGCGCCACATGTACCCGCCCGAGCTCGCCTGCGGCCGACAGCTCCTTGCTGTTGCCCGCACCGCGGGTAGTCGAACTCTACTGCACCGGGAACAGAGGGCTAGAGCCCGAGAGTCAACAGACCCCGCAGCAACAGCGGCAGCGACACAGCGCCGGGAATGGGGGCATGCAGGCAGTTCGGCGTAAGACACTGAAGTGGTCAGGGCGCAAGCACATCGTAATTGTCGTGGGAATCTTGATAGATCTTACTGGTTTTTAAAACATTATCATTATTATGTCAGAAAAACATACCGAACGGAAATATCCTCCCAACGTCCAAAAATTAGAAAACGTGAGGAAGAGAAGAAACAGGTTCCTCGAAACAGGTGGAGGGAGCCTACACTCGTTTGAAGAAATTAGGAGATAGCGTGGAATGGCAAGACTTCACAGATTGTAGATTATGAAAATAAATCAGTAGGCTATGCAGAGTGTAGTGCCTGCCGTAAGTTATTAGCTTTCTGTGGTGGCAGTACCAGTACCCTGTGGCGACATCTGAATACCTGCAGAGCTTCTCTGAATACTCGTGTCAACAGGAGTAGCAACCTTTCAGCGTCAGCAAAATCTGTTGTTCTGGAAAAGTGTGTAAGAATGTGTGCAAGTGATCTGCGGTCGTTCAGCACAGTTGCAGGAGAGGGATTTAAAGACCTTGCACAGAAGCTGTTAGAAATAGGAGCACAGTACCTCACTGCAAATGCAACCGACGTGCTTCCTCATCCTTTAACAGTTTCTAGAAATGTAAAAAAAGTAGCAGACGAATACCGTGTGGGTATGCTCCCTCATGTATTGCTGGACATGGCGGATGGTGCATGTTCCTGTACGACTGATATGTGGACAGATGGGTATACTAAAACCCACTATTTGACCGTTACCGCACATTCAACCTCGCGAGAGTTGCAGTGGAAAAATCGGGTTCTGTTCGTTGTAGAGTTCCCGTCTGACGTGGAGAAAAGTGCTACAAATATACGGGACGAAATCGAAACTAACATGAGCAACTTAGGGATATTTGCAAGTTATTTGTCGAAAGTTACGTTTGTTACTGATCAGGGGCCAAATATGAAAAAGGCACTTGAGAAGTATTGTCGCCTTCCATGCAACATCCACTGCCTTAGCACTGTTCTGCGCCACGCCTTTGAGGACAAATGGTTGAAGGAACATTGTCTCGATGTTTACGCATCGTTGTAAGCAACAAAAAATGTCGTAACTTATTTAAATGAAGTGGCCATATGAAAGACTCGAGGCTTAAGTTTACCGTAAAGCAACAAGTTGATACTCGCTGGAATACTTTGTGTGTCATAGTCAAATCTGTATTTACGCAGTATTAACAAATTGCTCAAGTTTTATATGAATTCGGGAAAATACACTTGTTTGAGAACTGGAATTACCGGATAGTTGACAAATTAATTCAGTTTCTCGAGGTATTCCAAGATGCTACAAAGGCTATGGAAGCTGACAGTGGTCCGATGTTGCAGCTCCTTGCGCCATGGGTGTACTAGCTACAAGAACACTGTGCTGAGAATGCGGCAGACTGTGAGGTAAGCACTCCCATACTCGTAAAACGATTTTGTTATAAATAAATAAAATTTAAATTCTTGGTTATAAATCTTAAACATCCAGAGCTGAATAAGAGATCATATTTAAAGAAGAGGGTGTGGCTCAATATTATCAATCATTTGCAGGAAGTAGCAATGCTAAAAGCACGCGCACAGAAACTCTTAAGAGAAAAATTGGAAATAAAGCCAGTGCATTTGATCGCAACATTCCTAGTACCACAGGCGCGACATCTGAAACAACTGTCACCAACTGAGAGAGAGGAACTTTATACCGCAGCACGTCCCAGATGTGCTGCACTTGAATGTAAATGTGGTGTTATGTAGGTCCGCTAAATAAATACTTTACCATGCCCTGAAGAAATGCATCAATTTTATTAACAGCTATCTCCATACAGTCATGTTGTATTATTTGCAAAATGTCACACAGAGGACGGAGCCTCGCCATCGACATCTTCAAAACGTGAAAAGAGTTTCTTTACATCGTGGGCGGAGGAGGAGGAAACTGTCGACGAGGTTTCCATGTATCTCTTAATGGGGAAACGAGACGAACAGCAGTCACTTCTAGAGTGGTGGAAATCGAGAACAACGTATCCCATACTGTCACAAGTAGCACGAGAAGTCCTTTGTACACCTGCCTCTAGTGAGAGGGTATTTAGTACAGCTGGACTTGTTATTACCGATAACCGTAATGGAATATCTACAGAAAATGTGAATGACCTGCTTGTGGTGCACTGCAACAGCATTTCACATAGGTTTCCATCACATCTTATTTTCGTTACCACAAATCTCTAACGTCTTAATTGCTTGTTTCAGGAATGAATTCAGCCTGAAGGTCGTTATAGCGTTACAAGAAGGATGTTGCTTTATTTACATGAAAAAAGAAAATGTCCAATAAACTTCGTTTGTCTTTACTTCCTGCAGTTTGTGTTCCTTCATTGTTTTAACTTTCGATTTTAACAAATACATTTGCATTCTATTGATAATTTCGTGGCTCTATCGTACAGCTGTGATGTCATTTTTGCAGATACGTTGGAGCAGTGGTACCTAAACGTTTGGTGATGTGACACCCCGTCACAGAAATCTGATGTCTGTGAACTCACATCTTATAAAGAAAAGTACTTAGTGTGACATACAAGTAGCGGAATTCCAAGGAAATGTTTAAAATCCCTAGTGCTTTTTTATGGTTTACATTTCAATTGTGTCACATCAATATTAAAATATTTTACGCTTTTCTCCTGGCCTATAAGATTTTATTATGGAATTAACGGGCTAAACCCTTTCTCGGAATTAATTGAGAAGGATCCGCGTGCTTTGAATGGCACATAAGTTTCAAGACAGGAATCACAGAAGTTCAAGACAATTTGCGGTTACTTTCGCCGAAAAAGTTGTTTCTGTTCTTATTTTTTATATAAGTGTAAGATGGAAAAGCCTTTACAGACAAGTGTTTGGATGAGGCAGGTATCTCGTTACTGCTTTATTTGGTACAGTTGGGACTTTCGCCTTTGAGTTTCACGAGGTACTTATCCGTGACAAAGATTTATAACATTTCTGTCGTTTACAGTCACTGAAAGCTTCCGGGAGCTGCTCATTTTAATTTACAGTTGATGTGAATTCGAAAATTATTGTCCTTTCTACGAGATTTCGAATCCAGCTCTCCTTACTACACACAACAGATAAATAATCTTTGAAAGTTTTTCCATTGTGATCTCGATATTTTCATCCAAAGAGCGACGAATTTTTTGTAGGAAATCGTGTAGGATGACGAAGCACTGAACTTGATCGGAATTTAAAAATATTTCCCAAACTGTAACCTTTTTAATGAACTATTCGAAACAGTGTTTGTGTTTGATGCCTGAAATAATACATTTAATCCGCAGATTTTTAAGGAAATATGTGCCAAATTAGCCAAGTCTGAAGCCAGATTCTGTCTCGAGAAAGCTGTAGCTGGCGAGAAAAAGATGAATTTATTTCAAACAAATATCACTTCTTCCGCGAGATATACAGCTATCTTCCATGTCTGTGAATAAAAAGTTTTAAATATTAGCCCTTTCCTCGTTATGTATTCCAAAAATTCGATTATTGGTTTTTTTTTTTTTTTTATTACAAGCGCGTAACAATATATTGGTTTACCAATTACAGGCAACACAGCAGATTTAAGTAATCGCGCTGTTACAGTTAATTTACTATAAGACCAGAGGTGAAGTTTCGTGTCGGTAAATACTGTACAGAAGGAAAAAACCACTTGCTGACTGTCACAAAAATGTCAGTCGCGTCCGCAGGAGTGCAGATTTGACGGGCAGCGGAGCCTCGCGGGCGTCCGTGCGGGCCCGGACAGTCCGGCGGGCGGCAGGGCTGGCCGGGTAGCGAGAGACGGCAGCCACGGCTAAGGTCGCGGGCGGGCCGCGCAGGCTCGATGCACGCCCCTCGTATCTGGTTAAAAATGTACACTGTTAAATCGGGAACAGTGTTGAAAAAAGAACACAGAGGTTGTAAAGTAAAAAAATCATTTATTTTTCATCCAAGTTAAAAGTAATTTTACATTTTCATAAGCAAACACATCTTCTTCTACTTCTCGAATCGATGGAGAGCAGGACACCCGTAGAATTCCAGGCCTCGAATAGCAACAAACTTGAGGATTCGACGCATTCGTGAGATCTTATCCTACCACTTCGAGCAGATGATGGTATATGTGTGGCTGAATAATCGAGGCGTCGTCACCATATCTTTATAGGCTATGCCAGGATCATCCCAGTGAATTCCAATGGTAGAAACGTGTTAATTACTTTGCACTGTTCTGTGTCTTAGCGCACTTCACACCCTTGAAAGACCTCGGTGACGCTTTATTTGCTGAGAATGTCTCTATTATTCCTGCATCTTCTCTGTACACTACAAATGCGACATCTTTAAATATGAACTGTCTACGTTCACCGTCATAGAAACCCTGAGTGTCTGCAATGATGTTCACACCTTCAGATGCCATTTTCGAATGCTCTAGGTATGGCGCAGCACCTGTTCATTTATACAGCTCGTTGCACAACGCCTGTGAGCGGGCAGTAGTTGATCACACGGTCATGTGGAACTAGAGCATACACTGCAGTGTGTTCTGGGAAAACTGCTGAAGATTTAAATTCAATACATACATCTGGTCGAGGTGTAATTATCTCGTTCTGTTTCGAGCATTCTATTACGATGATTGGTGATAGCTCTTTGAACTTCTGTGGACTGAGTAGACATTCCCTTCTTTTCATTGTAAGGAACCTAACATACATGTGATATGCTAGACTGTATAAATTTCATCCCACTGCAGGTGTAAATTGTCATATGGGTACAATTCTGAATTCAGGTAGACTCTGGCGTTAGTTAACCTGCAGTTGTCGAATGTAGTGGAATCACTTGATATATTCCCTCTTCTGTCAGTCTGAAAATCAAGTATGATTAATCTAGGTGTCTGTAGATGTGAACAGGTTTTAATACCCCATTTAGTCTGCTTGCAGTCGGTAGCACTGGATACTCGAAAACCTCCCAAGAGAGAAATGTTAGTAATAGAAATGTATTGGAATTCAGGACTTTTAAAAGCTCCAAACGCTCCTCGTCTGATACACTGATCTGGGGTATTTTCCATATTATCTTGCTAATTGTGATCATATTCTCTTCTTGACCTCCTTCAATGATTGAGTTATTATCCGTTGCATTCCGTACCAGAATGAGTTCCTGTTTAGCATATATAACAATCTGCCTCATGTCCTAAAAGTAGCATTTTTAGAGGAATGCATGCAGAAAATCCCTTGTACTCTGCATCTGGTCTACCCTCCAGATCGTCTATGAATCATCCCACATTTTCTAAAGCATTCACGCAGTCCTTCCCTGTAGTAAATCCATTTATTATTCAGATAAGTTTTGATGGAATTGCTGGCCCAGTGAAATCCTGATTTCGTCTGCATAATGTAACTTTGCTTTTGAAAACCAATAGTGATTTTCAGGCTCAACAAATGCTGCTGTTTATGTTGAGGCCCACCGAACACTGAATTCTTCGTGTGGTGTTATTTACACCTCGCTGCTTGATGACCTGACGGAGGGAGAAATCTAACTAACGTTTCTGATCAGGACTTCACTGCAGCGCATCGAGTAATGAAAAAGATTGATGCCACCTTAGTTCCAATGTGCACACCCTTTTCTCACTTTTGATCGAGTATTGCTTCCATTGAAGTGTCAACGTTACAACCACGCTCGAATTTCCTGTAAAAACACAGCCAAATGTGTTACTTGTGGTAGGGAAAGCAGTTGCCCGCCTCCTTCTCCCTACTGCATCAATTGTAACAGAGACCGAGTCGCCTCATCCCGAGAATGTTACATATATCTCGATGAGCGGGCAACCCAGGGGATCTGGGTGGAGGAAAAAGAAGTTTACCCTGTGACATGCAAGATATTGGCTACTCGAAGTCCTGTGTTTTAGCATCTAGCACTTACAGTACTGTTCTTGCTACACCTCGTTGCATGAAGGATATCCCATGCAGCCTTATGATCTCAAATTCAGCAGTGCGGTTACCAAGTCGCCCAGTGTCACGGTAGCGTCCCAGTCTCCTTCTCTTCCAGCTGTGCACCAAGTCACCAAAACTTGGCCCACGGCAGTGAAAGCCCACGCCTCATAACCGACACGCCAGAAAGGAAAAAAGGGACATTCCCGTAAAGACTTCTTACCTCCTTCCAGCCACAAAACCGATTCATCTACGAATCGCAAAGGCTCTAAAAAAATCGGACAACTGTCTTCCCTTTGTCGACTCTAAGATCGTCTTCAAAGGTGTCGGCGCGAGATAGCGTCGCCCGGCCGACCTCTGTTTCGCCGGTGCGCACCGCCAAAAGTTTTTCTGCCCTGGAATCCGCAGGCCGACCCAGAGAGAATGCCGATGATTCTGTAGATATCATGAAACAGGATCCACCAGCCTCTGCACCCTGCAGCAGTGAGTCTTCTGAGACATGGCGCGCCTTTTATCGCACTCCAGCTCTTTGGCGCCACATTATCGCTGTACTAGGATCTTTGCCTCTGTTGTGATCTCGCGGGTGTTTCTCACGCTCGTGGCAGTTGGCGTTGGACTCGCAGCGAGGTGCAAGGACGTGCTTGCTTGGACGAAAGAGGAAGACATGCGTGCTCGGCCAGCAGCGCGACGGCGGGTCTACCTCGTAAGGCGTCCCGAGTTTGTGGCGGACCTGCCTGATGTCAACTCCGGGCGCTGTTCGTCGCACTGCTCTGGTGCCTGTTTTCTCGGAGGGACCCATCCCTGGAGGTCATCTCGAACAACGCTCTCCATCGAAGGTGTAAGTGATTTTGGTGCCTTCATTATGTTGAACGATTTGCGTTGCAGCGAGTGTACTTGTTGCTTGGTTGCCCTCGTGTACGTCTTGTTGAAGTACGAGCAGCAGGCAGAGTGTGTAACTGCATGGAGACCAGCAGCTACTACTTCCTTTTAAAAATCCGCTGGTTGGATTACCATTAAGAAGGTGATTAGCTGGAAGATATGTAATTTCATTCATTCATTCATTTCATTGTTGCCCTTATGGACAGTGTTTGAACTCGAAAATCACATGATGACACAACTTTCACTTCTTTCCTTTCTTCCTCTTCTCTTCCCAAAATCTCTTCATCCTTTGGCTGTGCTCCTGTTTCCTTTGCTCTGTCCATAATGTTCCTTTCTTCTTTCTCTCCTTTACAATAAATTTTGCACTCCTAACTTTGTTTCTGAAGTATTTCCTGTCTCCTATCATTTGCCTGTTGATCCCTATCTGCCTTAAGTCTTCGTCTATTTCATGATACCAATTTGTTTTCTTGCTTGAGCTGTTTACTACATCAAAAATTTTCTTTGTAAGTCGGTTGTTGTCCATTCTCTGTATGTGCCCATAGAAAGTTAATCTGCGTTTTCTGATCGCGTCTGTTAGTCTGTCAATGTGCTGGTACAGCTCTTTGGTAGGTCGCTTCATCCATACGCCATCTCTGTGAATTGGTCCAAATATTTTTCTGAGAATTTTGCGTTCTATTTTTTCTGTGTCTATGATGCCTGATGCTCCAATTGTGGTTGTTTCTGACGCGTACAGTGCTTCTGGTAATACAACTGTTTTGTAGTGCCTAAGTTTGGTCTGCCTCGATATGCTTTTCTTATTATAATGTGACCATGTGAGTTTGTATGCCTTCTGGAGTTTCTTCGTTCGTTCCATGTTAGCCGCCTTGTTTGATCCTCCCATTTGTATGTACTCCCCTAAATACTTAAATTTTTCGACTCTTTCTACGGATCCATATACCGTATGCATGGTGTGTACATTGTTGGTCTGTCGTTCCATATATTGTGTCTTCTCGTAAGATACCTGCAGACCTGTTTTGGCAGCTATTTCATGCAATCATTCCAGTGCTTCCTTTGCCGCCTGTGTATTATTGCTGAGTATGGCTATATCATCTGCAAATGCCAGACATTTTATGATTGTTTTGGTTTCACGTGTTCTTCCCAGCTGTATTCCTTTAACTTGTTCCTCCCACTGCTTGATAATTTTGTCTAACACCATGTTGAACAGGATTGGTGAGAGCCCGTCTCCTTGTATATGTAATTTATTTATTTATTTATTTATTTTTTTGTGACGGTATCCAGATGTTTATGTATTGTCTGTATGAGATTTTCACTATGTTTTGATTGCCATCAAATCGACGTACCTTGTGTATTGCTGGAAAATTTGAGTCACTTCTATTGAAAGCGCTTACTCAGTCATTAGTAAAGACTCGTATCTTGTAAAGCTAGTCATTAGTACATAGTTCCTTTACATACGTGCATTTATTTGAAAGCACTCACTCAGTTATTACTACACCTACATCTACATCTACATCTACTTGGTTACTCAGCTATTCAGAATAAAGTGCCTGGCAGAGGGTTCAATGAACCACCTTCAAGCTGTCTCTCTACCGTTCCACTCTCGAACGGCACGCGGGAAAAACGAGCACTTAAATTTTCCTGTGCGAGCCGTGATTTTTCTTATTTTATCGTGATGATCAGTTCTCCGTATGAAGGTGGGTGCCAACACAATGTTTTCGCAATCGGAGGAGAAAACTGGTGATTGAAATTTCATGAGAAGATCCCGTCGCAGGGAGAAACGCCTTTGTTTTAATGATTGCCACTCCAATTCACTTATCATATCTGTGGCACTATCTCACCTATTTCGTTATAATACAAAAAGAGCTGCCCTTCTTTGTACTTTTTCGATGTCATCCGTCAGTCCCACCTGATGCGGATCCCACACCGCACAGCAATACTCAAGAATAGGGCGGACAAGCGTGGTGTAAGCAGTTTCTTTAGTACATCAGTTGCACCTTCTAAGTGTTCTACCAATGAATCGCAGTCTTTGGTTTGGTCTACCCACAATATTATCTGTGTGATTGATCCAACTTAGGTTATTTGTATCTGTAATCCCTCAGAATTTAGTTGAATTTCCAGCCTTCAGATTTGTGTGACTTATCGCGTAATCGAAATTTAGTTGATTTCGTTTAGTATTCATGTGGATAACTTCACACTTTTCCTTATTCAGAGTCAATTGCTACTTTTCGCACCATACAGATATCGTATTAAATCATTTTGCAAGTTGTTTTGATCATCTGATGACTTTACAGGACGGTAAATGACAACATCATCAGCAAACAATCTAAGACGGCTACTCAGATTGTATCCTATGTCGTTAATATAGATCAGGAACAATAGAGGGCCTATAACACTTCCTTGGGGAACGCCAGATATTACTTCTGTTTTACTCGATGATTTTTCGTCTGTTACTACGAACTGTGACCTTTCTGACAGGTAATCACACATCCAGTCGCACAACTGAGGCGATACTCCGTAGGAACGCAGTTTGTTTAGAGGACGCTTGTGAGGAACGGTGTCGAAAGCCTTCGGGAAACCTAAAAATATGGAATCAATTTGACATCCCCTGTCGATAGCACTTATTACTTCAAGAGTATAAAGAACTAGTTGTATTTCACAAGAACGGTATCTTCTGAAAACGTGATGACTATGTGTCAATAAATCGTTTTCTTCGAGGTACTTCGTAATTTTCGAATACAGTATATGTTCCAAAACCCTACTGCAGATCGACGTTAGTGATATAGGCCTGTAATTCAGCGGATTACACCTACTTCCTTTTTTGGGTATTCGTGTGACTTGAGCAATTATCCAGTCTTTCTGTGAGTGAGTGGTTGTATACAATTACTAAATTTGGAGCTATTTTATCGGCATACTCTGAGAGGAACCTGACTGGTATGCAATCTAGGCCGGAGGCCTTGCCATTAATAAGTGATTTAAGCTGCTTCGTTACTCCGAGGATATCTACTTCTATGTTTCTCATCTCGGCAGTCGTTCTTGATTGGAATTCAGGAATATTTGCTTCGTCTTCTTTGGTGAAGTAGTTTCGGAAAACCGTGTTTAAAAACTCTTCTTTAGTCGCACTGTCATCAGTGACTTCACCGTTGTTATCGCGCAGTGAAGGTATTGATTGCGTCTTGCTACTGGTGTGCTTTATGTATGACCAGAATCTCTTTGTGTTTTCTGCCAGATTTCGAGACAGAATTTCGTTGTGGAAATTATTAAAAGCATCTCGTATTGAAGTACGAGCCATATTTTCGAACTTCTGCAAAACTTTGCCAATCTTGGGGATTTTGCATTCTTTTGAATTTGGCATGCTTTTTTCGTTGCTTCTGCAACAACGATCTGACCCGTTTTGTGTACCATGGGGGATCAGTACCATCACTTATTAATTTACGTGGTATATACTTCTCAACTGCTGTCGATACTATCTCTTAGAAAACATTCGACAACTTTTCTACACTTATATGATGAGATCGGCTCGGCAGTAAAGGCTCGTATTCTATAAAAGGCCATCATTTGTACGTAGAATTTTATATGCGTGCATTTATTTAAATGTTTATTGATCTCTTAACTTATATTAATTGATGTTTGGTTGGTGTTTGCCATTTCTTCTGCGGTCTGTTTGTGTTCCAGTTTTCTGCGAGTTGTGGTGGGTGGAAGCTGTGACGTGCCGTCTAATGGGAAGTGACTCCCGGTTGGGCCCCGGGCTTTAGATGTTGTTTTGGACGGCCGATATACTGCTTCCAGCATTTTAAGTGAAGTCACCTTTTGCCAGGGCAGTCAGGCGTCACTGCCCGTTTGGTAAACATTTAACGTGTTTCATTTATATTTAAAGGAAATAGGTTTTTTAACTTGCTTGTAATTAATTGTATTAAATGGTAACTTTGATGCTGCTTGTGTTATTTGGCTTCTTAACGAACTGGTCTCAGTTTCATAAATCACTTTTATATTGCAAATTATTGCTCCTTTAAATAACTTATCTGTGTCACATTTCTTTAAATCACCTTCTGATTGTAATTCATTGTTCCTTTAAGTATTGAAATTTCTGTGGCTCATCTCTTTAAGTCAGTTTTCATAACTGTAATTTGTTGCCTTGCTTGAGAAGCAAGATATCTGTGATATTTTGGTATTCTCTTAAAGATGACCACGTGTTGATTGTCTCTTAGCTGTTATAAATATTTTCTCTGAATAAATTGTTAATTTATTGATTAAGTAGTTGTTGTGTTTAAGGAGTGACATTATAGGGGTCTTGACCTTCCGTGCTTAGCCCTCATCCCGACTTCGTCAGTCACATCTTTGAAGGCTGGCACTCGGTAGTCGCTGAGATGATAACCCTTCATTTTTTCCCGCTCCCCTTTCCCCATCGTGACTCTCCTCCAGTGCAATGTTCGCGGCCTTAGATCCAACAAGGAGGAATTACGACTGCTCTTTGAATCCCAGCATCCACTTGTTTTCTCCTCTAGGAAACAAAATTTCGTCCTCGCGAATCTTTTGATCTCTCACACTTCTTTCCGGTCTACTTTGACTTCCCCCTGAGGATGGAATTCCATCTGGTAGGGGAGATACGCTTGCTCATCCAGGATGACGTTGACAGTCAAACCATCTCAATGAACACCTGATTACAAGCTGTTGCAGTTCGCATTTTCCTTCCTCGACTCACCTATTCTCTTTGCAACGTCTACATCCCTCTGTCATTCGGTGTCACAAGGGCAGACTCCCTCCAGCTTATTCGTCAACTCCATCACCCCTTTTTGCTGCTCAGTGGCTTAAATGCACACCATCCACCATGGGGCCCATCCAGAACCTTTCCAAATGCTGCCTTCTGGGCTGACCTTCTCAATCACCTCAACCTCATCTGCCTTAACACCGGAGCACCCAAGTTCCCTTCAGAACCCACGCACACCAATTCCCATTTGGACCTCCCGTTCTGCACTGCCCAGCTTGCTCGTCGTTTCAAGCGGTCCCTTCTCTCTGACACGTAATCGAGCGACCATTTGTGTGTGCTGTCAGTTTGCTGACTTCTACCCCACCTATACGTAAACACATCTGGCAACTTTCTAAAGCTTAATGGAGGTTTTACTGCTCCCTGGCTACATTGGCCAAATAACATTTCCCAGTTGTGATGATCAGGTAGAATGCCTTACGAACGTTCTCCTTACCGATGCAATTCGCCATCCTACGACGGCGAATTGCATTCGTTACAAACAGTGGCGTACGCAGTGTCGTCACAGTCTCTGAGATCGCAAGAAAAGCTAGCTGGATTTCATTTATTATTTAACAGTTCCTCTTCCGTCATGTGGGTCAACCGCCGGCGGTCCTCTGGAACCAAGGTCCAGTCCCCCACCTTCCGGCCTGAGCGTAGCATTGTGTACCCCACTCACTTCTCCAACACCTTAGGTCGCTATTTTGAGGATATTTCGAGCTGTATCCACTATCATCCTGCCTTTCTCCATCGGAGACACACACCGTTGGGTGGCTTGCGGAGTATCAATGTAGATGTAGATGTAGAAATGAGTGGAGGCGGCGATGGTGATACCCTTCTCCTCTCAAAATCGTGAGTGCTACAATGCCGCCTTTACAATGAGGGAGCTAGATCATGTTCTCACTTCATCCCGATCTTCCACCCAAGGGCTGGATGATGTTCACATTCAGATGTTGGAGTACCTTTCTCTTGCAGGCAACCTCTTTCTCCTTTATACAATCGCATCTGGGAAGATGGCAAATTTCCCAGACACTGGCGTTAAGCGACTGTCATACCCGCACCAAAGCTCAGTAAGGACGAACACCCTCCTTCTAGAGCTACCACCCAATTTTTCTTACCAGCTGTGTTTCCAAGGTGATGGAACGTATAGTTCATGCCTGGTTGATCAGGTGGGTGGAGTCTCGCAATTTACTAACGACTTCAAAATGTGGATTTCGAGCGCGCCGTTCTGCAGTTGAACATCTCATCAAGTTGTCAACCTATGTCATGACTGATTTTCTGTGCAAGTACCAGACTGGCTATGTTTTGTTTTTAATTTTTTATTTGGAGAAAGCCCACGACACTTTATGGAGGACTGGTACCTCCTTACTTTATACACGTGGGGCCTCCGAGATCACCTGCCCCATTTCCTCTGGGAATTTTTAAAACACAGAGTTCTCAAGGTCCGTGTGGGATCTGCGCTGTCGGATGCGTTTATCCAGGAAAAAGCAGTGCCTCAGGGCTCCTCCTGAGTGCCGTCCTCTTTACTACAGCCACTGACCCTAGTATGGCCTGCCTCCCGCCCAGCATTTCTGGCTCCGTTTTCGTCAACGACTTTGCGATCTGTTGCAGTTCTCCACCCACCTGTCTCCTTGAGCGGCGTCTTCAGCGATGTTTCGATCGTGGAGCATCGACAATGGCTTTCGCTTTTCCACTGAAAAAACCGTTTGTACGAATTTCTGGCGGCGCAACGCGTTTCTTCCACCGTCTTCACATCTTGAGCCAGTTGCTCTTCCATTCGCTGAAACTACCAAATTCCTGGGTCTCATGCGTGATAGAAAACTTTCCTGGTCCTCCGACATGTCTTACCTGGATGCTTGGTGCCCTGCAGAGTCCTCAGTGTCCTAGGTGTCCTCAGCGGTATTTCCCGGGGAGCGGATCGGACGACCCTACTCGATTTGAGCCGATTCCCTTTGTTCTTTCGAAACTAGAATACGGGTGTTTATGCATCTGCACATCCGTTCAACTTACGCCACCTAAATACCTGACCTGATACAGTTCTTGCCTGGCCAGGCGGGTCTTAATGAATCGGAGAAGTTTTGATAGGACTTCGTCTTCAGCCGTACGTTTGACGATGAGTTTTGCATCTAGCGGAAGCTGTGCCAGTGGGTCCTTCTAGTTGGCAGCAGATGGCCGGCGACCGCGTCAAATGCTGGATCGTCCTCTGCCGGGAACCGAGGCATGAAGTCCGCGTTCGCGTGTCGTGCTGCTGAGCGGTACTGTATGTCGTAGTTATACTCTGCCAGGAACAGTGCCCATCGCTGAATTCGGCGTGCCGTCCTGGTGGGTATGTCGGCCGACGTTCGGAACAGTGGTACCAGAGGCTTGTGGTCCGTCTGCAACACAAAATGTTGTCCGTACAGGTGGAACTTTTTCGCTCCGAATACTATAGCCAGAGCTTCTTTCTCTGTTTGGCTGTAATTGCGTTGAGCTGTTGTGAGAGACTTTGAGACAAACGCTATGGGTGTTTCCAGACCATTGATCACATGGGAAAGGACTCCGATCCCATAATCGGAAGCGTCTGCTGTTAGTACCAGCTGGTGTGTGGGATCGTATGCACAAAGACATGTAGTTTTCAAGAGTGCCTTCTTTAAAGTCTGGAAAGCATTGTCACACTTGCATGACCAGTGCCATTTTACCCCCTCGCGGAGAAGGTGGTGTAGTGGTTTCGCTATTGCAGCAGTGTGGGGAATATACCGCTCGTAATAATTAATTTTCCCCAACACTGATTTAAGCTGAGCGGTATCCGTGGGTGGTGCCAGTTTCTGGACATCCTCTATGTACACCGGATTGGGTTGTATGCCTGAAGCACTAAATATGTGGCCCAAGTATTCCACTTGTGGAACGAACCTCCACGTGACATTTGAGATTTGCCTCTTGAAATACCGCAAATACTTCCGAAAGGGTCCGTTCAAATGGTTCAAATGGCTCTGAGCACTATGGGACTCAACTGCTGAGGTCATTAGTCCCCTAGAACTTAGAACTAGTTAAACCTAACTAACCTAAGGACACCACAAACATCCATGCCCGAGGCAGGATTCGAACCTGCGACCGTAGCGGCCTTGCGGTTCCAGACTGCAGCGCCTTTAACCGCACGGCCACTTCGGCCGGCAAAGGGTCCGTATGATCTCCGTTCTGATCCGGCCTGTGACAATGATGTCGTCCAAATAATTTGCCGTGCCCGGGATGTGGTGGATCAGTTGTTCGATGAACTGCTGGAAAATCGCCGGAGCACTAGAGATTCCGAATGGGAGGCGATTATATCGAAACAACCCAAAGGACATGTTGATTACTAGTTTTTCTTGTGTCTCTTTGTCGATCGGCAGCTGCAGGTATGCGTGTTTTAATTCTATTTTCCCCAAGATTTTTCCTCCAACGAGTCGAGTGACAATTTCTTCGATCGTTCGAATAGGGTAGGATTCGGTGACTGTTTGTGCGTTGATGGTGTGTTTGAGGTCACCGCAGATTGTGATCGCCCCATTCGGTTTCTCTATTGTGAGCATTCGGGCTGCCCATCTACTGCTTGCTATGAAAGATATAATTCCCTCATCCTGCAGTCTCTGTAGTCCCAGTTTTAGTTTTTCGCGGAGTGCGTATGGTACTGCAGAACTCCGGAACCGCCTGGGGTATAGGTGCAATGCTTGCGTGAAAATTTCGTACCCTAGCTGTTGGGAGTTGAAAAACAGAAGGAAACTTTTCCTGAAAGTGCGCCGTCAGTTTTTGGTGTGTGGCGACATTAATTGCCGGCTCCGCGTCGTGAATTTGCATTCAGAGGGCGTGAAACATGTCCAGACCAAGAATGTTCGTGGCAGCTGAGCTGGTAACCACCAGAATGTGTCCTGTGACTGTCTGACGGCCGTAGCTGATCTGCGTTGTGAAAGCGCCATTGACCAGAATGGTATCGTTAGTGAAGCTCTTGAGCGTAGTTGTAGATGGGCTGACAGCAGGCGAGCCTAATTTTTCGTACTTCGGTTCATTGATGATTGTTACTGCCGGCCCTGTGTCGGTTTGCAGCTTGATGTCCTGCTCGTGAACTTTGACATCTTGTGAGGCGAGGGTGGCATCAGTGCGTCGACTGTCGCGACGTCCTGTGGTTCCGAACCCATGCCAGAAGCAGTATCATGCGTGAGGTCCACATCCACCTTATCGGGTGAACGACAGACTTCTGCCTTGTGACCCGTACGTCCGCATGCTGTACATCGAGCTCTGCGGAACCTGTAGTCTTGTCTACTGTGCTTGATAAAGCAATACTTGCAGCACGGGAGAGGCTGTCTGCGCTGTTCTAATTGTGGTCTGCGCCTAACATTAGTCGTTGTGACGCTGTTACTTCGATGCGGAGGAACCGATGTGCTGAAATAAACTAATGCCGGTTCCTGTGTGGCCCCAACCGAGCGCTGCGATTGCTCAAAGGCTCGCATGATTGGTAGAGAAGATTCTAAGCTTGGGTGCCTAAGTGAGCCGTGTATCGACTCGCGCTACACCTTGTGTTTATACTGCATTGGTTTTCCTTTTCTTCCCCTGACATTTTTGTTTGAAACGTTGTCTGTCATTAAGTGGCTGCTTGGTTCTCTTTTCCCTCTGCTATCTATATCTGCGTTTTTGCTTCCGGGAAACTGCTATGGAGGAAGTGAGATCTTTGACCGGTGGTAACTTCGTGTGGTGGCGCGGAAGTAGGGGCGTGGCGGCAGAGAGAGTGTGGTGGACACAGGAGGGCAGTGTGGCTCTCCAGCGCGAAGCAGGCGTGGTCGGTTGTACCGAGTCGCCACGTGATGTATGTCGGTTGCGTGTAACGAGCGTGTCGAGTTGACGGAAGAGCTCCCCGCGTGTTGGTTGTATACAGAATCGCCCCACTAGTAGTTGCTGTTCATTTCGCCTCGGTGGGACGTTAACAAGCTTCTTTACGTCCTCCGTTCCAACACTGGAGTTTAAAAGGAGACGCCTAACATGAAGGAGCGGTCACTACCCGTCAACGTTGCAGAGAAGACGTGAACTCCGGTGACAGAGCGTGTTGTCGCGTGACCGCGGCGTGTTGGGTACGCTTGCGACGCGTGCGCGGTCGGATGTGTGAATCCTTGCCATCGGATGTCGTATACTGCCTGTTCGAGCATAATTGTAAGTTAAGTTCGTGGAAGGCTTAATCATTAAGTAGTAATTGTGTGTAACCAGCGTCTCTTCTGCCTTGTGGCCTCCGGCGACCGGGTTTCCTGTAATTTAAGACAGTGATCATGCCTCCTCCTCTCGTTACTGTCCGGTGTAGTTTTGGCAGTTTAATTGTTTCGCTATTCTGTCGTGCGTTACCAGTAAATTCATACTTCTTGTTGGTTGATCATGTGGTCGCTCATTCAGGACTGTGTGGTGTAATGTTTCCTTGCACGAGGTTAGCTCTAATTCTGTCGCAAGTTAAGCCATCTTATAACAAGTTTTCGCTGGCTAAAAGTCGGTGCAGTGACCAGCCTGACAGTGGCAATTGTGTTTACGGGCGTATTTAAATTGGTCAGTATTCTGTCTAGCCTGAGCATCCCTGAGTGGGTGATTTGTAGCCGCCTCGATATTCCAGGACACTTTTGTTTAATTTTTTTAAAATTCCTCCAAGTTTGTTAATTCCTTTTATTGCCATTAATCGTGTGTTTGCCGACACCTGTTTAATTTTTTTTAATGGCGGTGTTGGTAGCTTCACTACCTCACCGTACTTTGTTAATAAAGTTCTGTATTTACTTTAGTAGCCTGTTTACTAATGTTCTTTAAATTTTTTAAAATTTTGTATTGCTATAAATTACTTTGATTGCGGTCAGCGGCGTGTTTTAAAAGGTTGTTTATTGCCGTACTGCTAGTTTCTGTAAGATACGAATAAAACATTTGTGAAAATCTCAACTCGACAGTAAACTACTAGAAATTTGGCCCCGTTTCCCAACTTGTGGTGTGGCTTGTAGTAGCCGTAACCATTGTGTGTGTCACTAAGTTTAAGTAAATCATGCGTTAAAGACTCATCTGGTGCGTGAACCAGAATCATGTCCCTTACGAGAGAGGCTGAGCAGGACTTTTCACACATTTAATTGGTTCATGCAAACTTGCAGTCCCGTGATAATCCTTGCAAACGGGCTATCCATTTTCTGTAAGTTTCGTGCTGGCCCTTATGGCAGTTAAACTTGTGACGAGCCGCTGCTACATGGATTTGCGCGTCGAAATACTCTGCTAAACTGTTCTTTATCCGCCCGTGCCTCCAATTGTGTGGATCCTCATCCGGGTGGAGTTGCGATATCAGGTTGATAGATAGCAGGGCCTGCGTGAGCCAATAGAAAAGCGCGTTTCTGCGTTTCACCCGATACTCCATATGCTGCGAAGTGTTGCTCCAACCGGGCCATACAGCAGCTCCAAGGTTCTACCTGACGGTCGAAAACTGGAAAAGGAGGCAGCATTGGGCCAGCCGATGAGTAAGTTGTTGTCCGTCCGCTGTCGTGTAGCAGCCTCTGCATTTCGTGTACCAGCCTCTCAATGGTGGGTTGGAAATTCTGCATCAGCGCCAGCCACGGCCTGGGTCATTTCGACGGGCTCCGGATTCATCATACCGAAAATGCACCAAGTGTTTACCTCGCCGCCAAAAATCTGTTATATCCACGGGTTAACACCCATGTGCGAACAAAAAAATTTTATTAGATGGAGCGAGGCCACCGTTTAATTTTACAAAAGATAAACGTTCTTCGAAAACAAAAAACTTCTTCTCCTACCACAATTTTATAACAAGCCAAAGAATAAGCCACCTTATTGAACTGAAATATTAGCAACTGAACTGAATTTACGTTCCTTTGTCGGCTTTTCTCTCGACGCTTTCCGGCGAATGCCGAGAAAGTAGACGGGCGCTGAGTCCGGAGTCGATGGCCGGCGTAGCGAAGACGTGGCACCTGGACGTTCCGGCTGCGGCGAAGTCTTTTCCGGGCGGCAGTCCGCGGCGGGTCGAAAGACGCCTGCTTCCCTTTCTTCCGGCAGCTCCAGTCTTCCTCCGCTGATGCCGGAGTGACGATTGGCGGCCGTTGTCGATCCCTGACTGACGGATGGTGGTATCACAGTGTGACCATCCGAGCCGGAAAAAGGCTCGTACGCGTACGTAGTTCACGGCTGATTAAATGTTTGGCGGGAACGCCTCTAGCGCCGGCTGGCGGAACGCGCCGGCACTAAGATGCAGGCGCCGCCTACCTCCGCCGCGGCAGCCGGCCGTTGCGTTTTTCTGGCTGTGCGCACCACGGCAGTTTGTACTTGCAGTTCGTGCCAGTCACCTTGGTTTGTTGTCTGAGTTCCTTCTCTAAATTTTTCTGTATTTTATTTTGTAATATTTGTTGTACTGCACTTTATCTGTGTACTTTCTTGGTTGTAGTATTGATTTTAAAGGGGAGAAATGGTAATTTAATTATAGTGAGCTAATGGCCTCAATCAGATTCCCCAAATCTGATTGCTTTAACGTCCATGATTACCATGAAACGCCTGTTACATGTGCCTATGTGATCCAGTTGATATTCTTCTAGTTTTGGCTTTTCTGGGTAGTTTGCGAAAAGTGCAGGCGTCAGTTCTAAGTGCAACATTTTACGCACATTATCAGTCTTTCACCACTTCTGTTTGTTCATAAGTGTGCTGGATATTCGCCTACAATATTCTTAAACATCTTTTCTTTCCCAGCTTGGACGCTGAAGTCGCCGAGAAGTATTTTAACGTTGGTTTTAGGTATGTTGGTGATTTCAGAATCTAAAAGACCCCAAAACTGATTTACTTCCTGCAAATTTCGTCTGTTTTCATCATTTATAGGTGCATGGAAATTTGTAAGACTATAGCTTTTATTCTTGCGCTTTGCAGATAGCATGCATATTTTTCTGATGTACACAGTGTAATATTAGTAATTTTCGCCTCACAAACATTAATATACGCTCAATAGTAAACGCCTGATGGCCTAAAGTTATCGAACAATTGTAAAGTAAAAGAAATGAACCATCGCATAGCATCGACAGAAACTATTATTCTTTATCTTTGCCGTTCTTGCGCGGTGCCAGTAAATCTCTATGTACATGTATCGATTAATGGTGTAAAAAAGAATTCTGTTGTTTCAAGACAAATGAGGCTTTTCGCGCCTCACCTTTTACTGATTGTATTCCATGAGAGGCGGACGCGGACTTGCTGCGTTCCGCAACTGTATTTTATATTTTATGTGAAAATATTTAGTGAATATGCTAATTGTTATTTTTTTCCAATCAGAAAACATGTAGTTTCTTGTAACTGATATCGAACAGACAGCGTCAAGAGGACATTTTGACTGTTATGTATAAAGTATTTAACCACAATGGTCATCTATTGTAATTTAATATGAAAAGGTACGTAGCATTAAAAAAAACGTGTGTTAAAGATAAGTGTGCTTATTTTCGTAAATTAACCTTGATGAGTCCATCTCCTTATTTACTTAACTGTTAATTATTTTGTGTTACTTCATCATCAGAAATTACGATCACGCTGATGGGCCGAACGCAGCATGAGGCAGAAGGAACATTATCGTTTTCCTATTATTTCTGAACCAACTCTTTTTTAATTGTGTAGTGTTGCATTTCTTTTAAAGTCTATAAATCTTCTGGTCCCTTAGTGTTGATCCGGGTATGACTACATCGCGACTATAAAAATGCACAGAAATGATAATGTTTCTTCCGAGCGATCTCAAATATATATATATCAATATGCTGCTCTTATTCAGGTATTTAATGGTCAACGTATGTTATTATAATAGTGTAATAAATCCCTGATTCTGTTGCCAAGTGGCCCACCAAAATATTCACTTTTTCGACAAAAAAAAAAAGTAACAATTCTTTTTATTTTTTGTCCCCCAAGAGCAACGCTACACTTGGCGCCCGAACAGGGACTTGATCAAAAAATCATTTCATGTATGTGTTTAAAAAATTTTCTTTGCTTGTTCTAATAACTGTTTCATTTTTTCATGTGGATGCAATTCAACCGAGAAAGAGAAGTGGGAAAACCTTTTAATTAATTCAGAAGAACGATTGATGAAATTACCAAAAAACGCGAGTATTCATCCGTATCACCATCAAGACAGCCATAGTAAGTCAAATTTTTATACGCAGTAGCCAAGCTTTCGTAGTGACGTAGCATCTTTCGAGTTGATCAGAACGTAAACCTGTCTTTCCTTGCCTTGAAACAGCTTTATTTCAATTTGTCCATAGTCCATTCTTACGTAGTTAAATTCAGTGAAAGTGTAACATTGTTGTCAGTGCATAAAAAAATTACGATATGGCGGATAACTACGCTCAAAACTGGTAAAACGTGTGATATTTCATTTGTTTGTAATTAGTAGGAACCATCTTGTCTTCTTGGCGTAAATGAACGTCAGCTGTTACCTAGAGTTAAAAATTTTATCTTAGGTCCCAGTAAGCCATAGCACTACGTCACAGACAAACGACTGACGGCAGTGACAAACAATATCAGTAGCATTTTGACGTTTGACAAATAATTCATGAACATGGCTGACGGTAAACAGCGGACACAAACAAAACCAGACGACAGCGGTGATGCGAATGGACCTCACTATCCATTACGATCACGCGCGATAGGTACACGAGCGGAGGCAGAAGCAGCCTCGACCGAAGTTTTAGAAGCTGGTCCTAGTGTGCAAACTATTCCCGCTTTTGAAAAAAATGACTTGGCTGCAATGATCGAAGCAATAATGGAACGCAAGTTCGAAAGTCAAAGACAGAGAGAGGCGCAAAGACAGGAACGTGAAAAGCAGGAAAAATTAGATGAAAAGGCCCGCGAAGAAAAAGAGAAGGCCGAAAGACGGCATAATAAAAATCAGGTCCTTACAAATCTGTGCAACTCAGTAAAAGAAGACATAAATTCAGTAAAAACAGAAATAAATTCGGTAAAAACAGACATAAATTCAGTAAAAACAGATCTGCAAACGGAGATAAATGACCTAAATACACGGTTAAATTCGGTAAAGGCCGAACTAAAGGCAGACATAACAGCTGATTTAAATACCCTGTTGGGTAATGTCCAAAGCCAAATCAGCAGTCAGATCACGATCATGAGGCTAGAAATTGACACACAAGTAGAGTCAAAAATAGAGGATATTTCAAAACGGTTAGATGAAAAAATCGAAGCAGCCAAGGGAGAGATAAATTCAAAAGTGATAGAATATCAAAAACAAGCTGCGACCTTAAAAGAAGATTATACTGCAATCTCTGATGAGGTCAAAGGAGTTAAAACCGCAGTAGACACGATCGAGAATGTTGTTGATGATCTTTCGAAACAGATTGAGACTCTTAATGTAGAGGACCAAATAAAGAATACTGTTAAGGCACATGCTGAAGCATTGTCTGATCACTACCAAGAGTGGATTAAAAACAAAGACGGATTCATAGAAAACAAGGTCAAGAACGAACTCAGGGAAACTGTCAAAAACATGACCTTTGAAATATTGGCAGCCCCTGGAAAAACAGGAGACACGGTGATGTCAGAATTAGGCCAGATAAGACGAGCGTTAGCTCAAGATTTACCTGAATGGCGTCAACAGATAGTTGATGAAGTTCGTACACTAAAATGTCAAGTTGAAAATTCCCCACCTCCCGTGTCAGGAAACTGGAATAATTCACCACGAAGTAATGAACAACAGCAGGTACATTACCGTTCACCATTTGATAACGCTCAAACTCATAGTTCTATAGAAGCACAAGTTAACCAGACTACCAGCCCATCCACTTTTGTCAGTTTGATGCAGGAGGAAAGCGTGATCAAACATCGTATTTTTCCGACCTTTCACCCACAGAAAAGAGAAATTCATCCTATAGTGTTCCTCCGAAATTTTTCAGGAATTTTCCCGAGTAGCTGGAGTGACCGCCAGCGAATTCAATTTGTTAGTGGATTTATCGTAGGCGATGCTGCCTTATGGGGAACCGAAATGGTCGACTCTTGTAAAAGTTACAAAGAGTTTGAACAGATATTTTTAGCTAAATTCTGGAGTTCTGGTGTGCAGCAGCGCCTGAGAAAAGAGGTTTACAACGCCGAAGTGTTTAACAGTAAGCGCGGTAGTTTGAGAAGATATTTTGAAAAGTATTTAGCGAAAATCAAGTTCTGGGATTCGCCGATCACCGCCAAAGACGTTATTATGATTCTAAAAACTAAGCTACCGATTGCGATCAGAGAAAAGTTAGTAAACGTGTCTGAGGACGATACGGACACTTTCCTATCTGTGTTAGACTCGTTAGATCTGATTTACGAGGACGCTAGAGTTGATGTTGGCAACGCCCACTTCAGTGCAGGCAGCCAGCACAATACAGAATACGTAGGCAACAATGGTGGCCGAGCGAAAGCGCGTCACAGCGACAGCCAGTACCAACCCCACAACGGTTTCAAAAATAAACGCACTACGTACTCCAACAGCAAATACAAAAATAAGTACAATAACGGCCAGAGATACAATCCAATATATAATTCGTCACCACCTCAGTACGAAAATACACATTATAGCACACAGCCCCAGCAATATGGAAACACGCAACCGATCAACGGTAATTATCAAAACGATCAGTCTTACGATTCAAATCGTCAGTGGAAAAGAAATAAATGGCATAATCAAGGTGGAGACCAATGTACACCTTTCAGTAACGGTTACAATCAACACAAGCCACAGCAAAATACCTTTCAGCCACAAAATATACACTTCACGCAACAAGCGAACGGACCTTCGGGAACTCTGAAGCCTAAACGCCCGCATAATACGCAAATTTATTATGCGCAAGCGAATACGCCAGGACAACAAGATCCGTTTCCAACCGAGTTCGTACCACAAAACCAACACCAGTTCCAGACGGAAGAAACATTAAGAAATATAAATCAGCAGGAAAGTAAGCGTCGAGCGGAAAATTAAAAGCAGCACCTTTGAGCCTCCTAGAGGATGCTGCAGGTTTGAATGGGGGCACCCTGTCCGTTAGTCCACATGAAATTAAAGCAATTAGGTATGACAAAGAGACAAACTTACGGGATGATCTAGTAGCAGACACTGAGACGAAAGACAATGATGACGTATGGGACGAACAAGTTCAAGCTTCCATAAGGGTATCAATTGCCAACATACCTGTAACAGCTATTGTTGATACAGGAGCTAATATAAATGTCTTATCTTTATGTTTATTTAAGCAAATATCCTCTGTATGCAAAGTTTTATCACTTCCAATTCAAGGTTGCACCATATCGGGAGCAATTGGTCCACTAACACAACGTGTAAATCTTCAGACTCAGCTTCAAATCCAGATAGAGTCTATTTCAGTAACGTGCATTTTTCTTATTGTTAAAAACCTATCAGTGCCATGTATCCTGAGTATGGAATTCTTGAGGCAGACGAAAGCTAAAATTGACATCGAGTGTGGAATCTGTACTCTAGTAGCGAGCCAACAACAAGTAACTGTAAATTTGTTAAGAAGTAAGGTGAAGGCAAACTTTGGGGTGCTTCAAACAGCAGTACGGCCATGGACTAAAAGACAACAGTACAGTCAGACAGAAGACATGACAGATCTTGAAAGTGTTAATGACGATGAGTATAAAGACCTAATTCCCGGTCAGAATGAATTATACGGTAAAGCTAGTGAGTCCATTGAATTATCCAAACAACAGAAGAATGAGCTTTACAATTTGTTAACAGATTACGTTCAAGTATTTTCTAAGAAACCTGGACTAATAAAAGGCTTTGAATATCGAATGGATGTCCTGCCCCATTCAACCTACTGTAGAACAAGCTATTCCATTCCATATGCGAGACGCGAAGCTGTCAAGTGCGAGATCAAGAAAATGTTACGCTGGAATGTGATAGAAGTATCTCATTCACCTTATTCGAGTCCTTTATTGTCTGTGCTAAAATCAGATGGTAGCGTAAGGCTAGTCCTAGATGCAAGATTAATCAATAAAATTATAGTACCCATAAGAACGAGACCAGAGGCTCTTGAAGAGCATCTGCAGAAGTTTCATGGAGTTAAGTATTTGAGTACCCTTGATTTGAAAAGCAGTTACTGGCAAGTAAAACTTGCGCAGGAGTCTAGGAAGTACACTGCGTTTATATTTGCAGGTAGATCTTACCATTTCAAAGTTGTACCGTTTGGACTAAATGTGAGTTCCGGAATTTTTATTTCTGCCCTTGACTATGTACTAGGTCCTGAACTTTTAGATGAGGTAACAGTCTATGTGGATGACGTTCTTGTAGCATCGAAAAATTGGGAAGATCATGTGGCCCTTCTGCAAAAGATATTTCAACGATTCAGAGAGTATGGTGTTACAGCAAATCTTAAGAAATCCAAGTTTGGAAAAAGTGAAATTAAATTTTTAGGGCTCATCATCACCCCTGAAGGAATTAAACCCGACCCGGAAAAATTATCTGCTATAAAAAACTTTCCAACCCCTGTTACAAAAAGGCAACTGAGAGGATTTATCGGTCTTACGTCATTTTTCAGACGTTTTGTTCCCAATCAGGTATTGAACAATCCCGCTCTTCACAACCTTTTAAAAAAGAATTCACATTGGAATTGGACGCCGGAATGCCAAGACGGATTTAAGAAAATTAAAGACAGTCTGGTTAACAGTAACATTCTCCATCATCCTCAGATGGATAAGGAATTTTGTATTACTGCAGACGCTTCCTTTGTGGGTATCGGCGCTTGTCTTTTCCAGATTCAATTAGTAAATGGACACGAGCAAATCCAAGTGATTAGCTTTGCGAGTCGAGTGTTATCAGAGTGTGAGAAGTCTTATTCGGTTACGGAGTTGGAGGCACTTGCCGTAATATGGGCTTTTAGGCGATTTAACTATTATATCTATGGAAGAAAAATTAAAGTCTATTCAGACCATCAAGCCTTATCATTCCTCCTTACATGCAAGTTGCAACACCCTCGTCTTACTCGATGGTGCTTATTCCTGCAGGAATATGACTTTGACATTGTATACATAAAAGGTAAAGATAATGTTATAGCAGACGCACTTTCTCGCTCACCTGAGGGCTTACTAGAAACCAGCGAACTGGTGGAACAAATGTCTAATTATAAAGTCTTGTTAATGAAAGATCCAATTCACAGAAAGTATTTTCTTCAGTTATGTAGGCAGATTCAGATTCTTCAAAATACAGATCCAAAATGGAAAAAGGTTATACAAATTCTTCACGAAAATCCAGCCCACAAGTTGTCCAAGTTTTATAAAGTTCATAACCAAGTGCTATTTCATAAGACGTCTGAGTCATCTGAGAGGTGGTGTGTTTGCATCCCTCGAAATTTCATTGAACATCTTCTGTGGTACACTCACATTTCATGGGGTCACTACGGACCAGAAAAATGTAAAAGGAAAATCTCGACTTACTGTTATGTTCCGAATCTACACCAGAGAATTCATAAATTATTGAGAAACTGTGTCATCTGTCAAAAGGCAAAATCCTTAAACATTTCCACTTCAATTCCACTAAATCCAATAGTTACTGAAAGGCCAAACCAGCTTCTTAGTATTGATTTAGCAGGTCCACTACCCACCGGTAGGGGAGGCGCTAAATACTTAGTAGCAATCCTGGACAATTTTTCTAAGCACATAAGACTGTACGCAGTAAAATCTTCTTGTGCAAATCCAATAATTCGTCGCATTGAAAATGATTATTTCCCACGATTCGGGGTTCCAGAATCAATTTTGTCTGATAATGCTTCAAATTTCACATCACGCCCGTGGCGTGCATTTCTTGCTCGCCATAGAATCAAACAAATTTTGATATCCCTGTTTCGACCGCAATCGAATCCGACAGAAAGAATCTTCAAAGAATTTAACAGATTTATAAGGACGTACATTCCGAATAAGCAATCTAAGTGGGTAGACTTCGTAACACCATTCGAACAGATTGTAAACCACCTTCCTCATCTGTCGACCGGATTCACGCCACATGAGTTAATGTCAAGATCAAAAGAGAGGAATGAATGGATAGACCCCCTTCCAAAGTTACAAGACAACGAATTGGACCTAGACGCAAAAATCAGGCAAGCTCTCATATCATTGACAACGTATGCTAACCTCCGAAAAAAGGCATTTGATAAGAAGGTAAACAGAGTTATAGATTTCAAAGAAGGAGAAAAGGTATTAGTCAGGACTCACTTTAAACCATCCCTGTTGTTAAAGAAGAATCGTAAGTGGCAACACATTTATGAAGGTCCCTTTGTGATAATGAGGAAACCACACATTGGTAGCTATTTGTTATCTGACCCTGCCACGAATAAAATCAAAGGATTGTTTCACCATCAAGATTTAAGAAAATTTTATAACGACAGGAATTAAGTTAATTTAAGCTGTAAGAAAATTCTAAGGTATTGGAGATCAGGATTAACCAATGAGTAACAAGAACGGAACTGAACTGACTACGGACGTTAACCGGTGCTGAAAGGAAACCTTGTGTATTAAAACAACGCGTCTGGAAAATAAAATACAGAATAAGTTGTAGACAAGTATTTACATGAATAATCTTTATGCAAACAGGAGGACATGTCCTAGAGGCGATTTTCAATTTTAGTTATAAGTTAGTATGTAAGGAAAATGATGTACTCGAGAGGTATTAATTAGCCCCGAGGTACTAAAATGAGGAAAGAGGAAGGAGCGAATAATGCACTTCTCTCGCTAAATAGTAATTTGAGAATGAGCAGGAAGGAGCGAATAATGCACTTCTCTCACTAAATAGTAATATGAAAATGATGATTATATGTGCTTAGTATTAGTAAGTGAAATTTAATCGAGGACAAATTAATGGCCTGTTTTAAAAGGAAATACTTAAACGTCCAGACAAAAGAGGTGACATAAATAAGGCACCACCTGTTAGCGTAAAACAGTCGGTAGATTTAACTTGTAAATTCCAGCACAGTGCTGTGCCAGCGATAAAATAACATCTCTTTGAAGTGAACAGATACCTAGGATTAAGCATGAACAGATTGATGACGCAGTGCAATTGTTCTAAAAAGGCCTGACGTTAACCTTAAGTAAAAGCGTGATGGAATAAAAAGGAAGTTTATTGTATAACGCAAAGTAAGATGAGTCCAGACTATAAACAAGCTGAGTAAAAGAACATATGAGTAACATGGTTTATTATGCCAACTTCACGGTACTATTGAGCATTAGCGATACTGCAAATTCACAAGCTAGCAGCACATATAATAAGGATCTCGCCCAAGCTTCACAGGTAGCGACAGCAGCAAAAAAAACAACACTCTAGTGAGAGGCTTATATATACAAATGATAATTAATACCCAAATGAGTAATGCATAAACTTGACTTAGTCTAAGAAATGAGCAAAGAGTAGTAAGCAAGCTGCAGCAAGATACATATTAGATATACATGCTTGAAGTGATAGATTTTATTTTAAGTGTGCACTGCAATATTTATTGTTTTCTCTGTGATTATGTGATTATTGAATCCCTTTCCTAAGTGCAAATCCTTTAAGATCCTTGATCCTATCCACTCCTCAGGATCAACTTGTAAAGATGCACGTGTGCTTAGGAAGTGAGGCACTACTTATAAAAAT
This sequence comes from Schistocerca americana, assembly GCF_021461395.2. Classification (NCBI taxonomy): domain Eukaryota; kingdom Metazoa; phylum Arthropoda; class Insecta; order Orthoptera; family Acrididae; genus Schistocerca; species Schistocerca americana. The sequence goes on from NC_060122.1 coordinate 59,064,158, forward strand.
GAGTAGGTTCGCGACGCGCATATTGCTTTTGTAATGCGCAAGGTAATTTAAATTTTCGACCTGGTTAAGGAGTAATTTAGATTCTGTCGACGATCCGCGAGTAGGCCCGCTTTTCCCACCCTTTTTTTTTTTTCGACTGTTTGTATTTCTACACGAAACTCAGAGGCGGAATTGCTATTTTCAAATCTGTCCTCGAACTTTCTTTAAAGACAAGCACATACGAGAAAAACTTTTGACACTAAACAAGACGAGCACTAAAAAAAAAAAAAAAGTATTGGTCCTACAAAATGAATAAGCAAGCGTGATAAAGATTACTATGAATGAAATTAATTTGTAAAGGAGATTGGAATGGATTTGGTCAAAGAAAAAGTACTTATAATAGCCTACCTGTGACCGTAGGCATAAATAAAAAAAAAAAGACTAATTAAGAAACAATTGTTTTGATTCAAAGTGGTCAATTAGATTATTTATCGATTTAAATGAACTCTTGTAAATATTAGTAAGTAAATCAACTTGTAAACACCGTGTGATGTTATGACACGAGAATTTCTTTTAGTACACCGTTCACGCAGACGCTCACCACAGTGCAAGTGAAGTTTTAAAGTTTGACGATTGTCAGTGGCAGTATTCTACTGCACCATATGTGTGAAAATTTCGTTGATGTGTGCAGTGTGTAATAATCAGTGTCATTCCACACATGCAGTTGCAGCGGTAACTACCACTTACCTGTGAATCCGTAACTGGATAGTGGACAGGAAGTGATGTGAGGCAGTTTCGGTGGCAGAAGCTCCCTCCAGCAATCTAAAAAAGCACAAAGCCACGATCCGCCGAACAAAAGCGACGCACGGCACCTCAAGCGCGAAACCAACGCTCTGCAAGAAAGCTCCGGTCACGTGCGCGCGCACAGACTGAATTTCAAGATTGGTCGCAACAGTGGAGGCGGACAGCCACCACGTGACGAAATAATGTAAACGTTCAACCGACAACACAGTTGCTGTGCGCTACATTCTGTAGCAAAAACATTCACACCCAGTACTGAAAACATTTTGTATGTATCATAAACCTTCCGAGAGACTCTAAAATAGAGAAGTTAACGTAATTATTATAATGACTGATTGTACACAGAGACAAGTCACAAGGTCACCTCTGAACACCGTTGAAATGTAAACCTTGACGAGAGGTCACGATACGAATGAAAATAAGCACACGAAAATACGTCAAAGGATCCGATCCTTCCTATATCCCATCCCACATGTATATAAAATTAGTTTTGTAAGCTATTCTAATATAAGACATTTTATCTGTTTCATATGTGAAATAATTCGGAGAGCCACACTCGAGCCCTGAAAGTGAAAGATATGGACTTCCTTTTCGAAGCCATCACCAGTGGCCGCTCTACAATCCAAGTCTATCATAAATAGTGTATGTGCGACGAAAATAAATGTATAATTAAATGCGACGACGGACAAGGCAATCAATCGACAAGACGATGACAATATAATGAATACTGTCAAAACTGAAAGTTGTGTACCAGTTGTGATAGTCAAATTACTTTTGCAACGATGAAAAATGAAGTGTGACTCTATTTCCTTATAAATCTTGTAAATATGTGTACTTATAGCCTTAATTTTAAGAATCATCAAGATAGACTGAATCCATACAAACACTGATAGACATACAGAACAAATTCACAATGATCCACCGTCAGTAATTACAAATTGAAACGTTAATTCTTTTATTATGGAATGAATATAAAATGAAACTTTTAATAACCTGTATGTTACATCCGAAAATTACAAATATTCCAATGTGCATGAGGATGAAAGCAATACCTTCGGTATTCCTTCCCTCCTCATGGGAGGCAGTGTAATATTAGTAATTTTCGCCTCACAAACATTAATATACGCTCAATAGTAAACGCCTGATGGCCTAAAGTTATCGAACAATTGTAAAGTAAAAGAAATGAACCATCGCATAGCATCGACAGAAACTATTATTCTTTATCTTTGCCGTTCTTGCGCGGTGCCAGTAAATCTCTATGTACATGTATCGATTAATGGTGTAAAAAAGAATTCTGTTGTTTCAAGACAAATGAGGCTTTTCGCGCCTCACCTTTTACTGATTGTATTCCATGAGAGGCGGACGCGGACTTGCTGCGTTCCGCAACTGTATTTTATATTTTATGTGAAAATATTTAGTGAATATGCTAATTGTTATTTTTTTCCAATCAGAAAACATGTAGTTTCTTGTAACTGATATCGAACAGACAGCGTCAAGAGGACATTTTGACTGTTATGTATAAAGTATTTAACCACAATGGTCATCTATTGTAATTTAATATGAAAAGGTACGTAGCATTAAAAAAAACGTGTGTTAAAGATAAGTGTGCTTATTTTCGTAAATTAACCTTGATGAGTCCATCTCCTTATTTACTTAACTGTTAATTATTTTGTGTTACTTCATCATCAGAAATTACGATCACGCTGATGGGCCGAACGCAGCATGAGGCAGAAGGAACATTATCGTTTTCCTATTATTTCTGAACCAACTCTTTTTTAATTGTGTAGTGTTGCATTTCTTTTAAAGTCTATAAATCTTCTGGTCCCTTAGTGTTGATCCGGGTATGACTACATCGCGACTATAAAAATGCACAGAAATGATAATGTTTCTTCCGAGCGATCTCAAATATATATATATCAATATGCTGCTCTTATTCAGGTATTTAATGGTCAACGTATGTTATTATAATAGTGTAATAAATCCCTGATTCTGTTGCCAAGTGGCCCACCAAAATATTCACTTTTTCGACAAAAAAAAAAAGTAACAATTCTTTTTATTTTTTGTCCCCCAAGAGCAACGCTACAACGTAAATTCTGTTATACTACCAATAATTTTTTGCTTACATAAAATGCTGTTTCAAATACTAGTATGTTTTCTACTATTCTTATTGTTGGGTTACCTTTCTAAATTCTAATGTTGTGTATCAATCACATTCTTATCTAAAAATGTTGTTTCTTCCACTGCCAAGTTTGACATATGAGTTTTCTGTAGAAATAATTCCAATTTTTTCTTTTTCCCAGTTTTCAGAAGAGAATTTATCTTTAATGTTCCAAAGTAGTACCTCTTGTTGAACTTGAACATAGAAGGCTTTCTATTGTACTCCATCTCTTTGTCACTGCAAATTTTGGACTCTGCAGAACCTTAGATCCTAATGCATTACTGCACTCGCATTCTGGGGGACGTCGGTTCAATCCCGCGTTCGGCCATCCTGATTTGGGTTTTCCGTGATTTCCCTAAATCGCTCTAGGCAAATGCCGGAATGGTTCCTATGAAAGGGCACGGCCGACTTCCTTCCCCGTCCTTCCCTGATCCGATGAGACCGATGACCTCGCTGTTTGGTCTCTTCCTCCAAACAACCTACCTAACCACAACCTAATGCATTACAAGATGTAACGGTGGATTCCTCATCAAAGCTATTTCCTGGGGTAGTGCATGCATTGTGCGAACTTTTCACTTTATGTGAAAAATGTTATGTGGTTTTATTGTAGAGCAGTCTGATGTCTTTTAGTCCTCAAGTCAATTAGAATTTGCTAAACTTGTATATTTATCGTTGTTGTGTGTTAATTATTGTTTACTGAAGTGTGGAAAGACAAACGAAAACAATATTTTTAATGTAACTTTCATTTTACTTACGTTTGTGCATCTTGTTCTTCTATTAATGTAGACTATGTTTTTCTTTTATTGTGGGCGCAACCTGGTAGCGAATGTACAACTAACTTCTTCTCCTGTGACTTTGATATAACCAGAATGCTCTTATACTCGGTACTATCGTGTTCCATTTGACGCAATACGATGAAATATTTTTCAAATTCCTTTAGAAGGAACTTTTCTTTCATCAGTTAGTGCGTAAACCTTATTTTTAATGTCACGTGAAATAATGTGTCCCCAGTGTTCTTTCCTTTTTTGTCTTATGACAAATTTCATAATGGCAGTTTGGTAAAACGCGTTATCAATTTGAAGAAACAAAGTGCGATCTAGACTGACAGTTTTTGTATCAATGCTTCATGATCGTAGACCTCTATAAAGACTTTCCGTCTTATAAAATTACGATCTTGGAAACATGGAAGTGATGGTGATTGGTCAGGCTACACCGAAATAGGAAGATGAAGTTTAGTAGATTCCAACAATGATATGTGACGGTATTGTCTATGAACCAGTTATTATGTAAGACCAAACAAAATAGAAGTAAGAGTTTAGGACAAGATATTAGACAGATAGTGCTCTGAACACTAAAATGGGCTTTCGATCGTTCCTGGCTTTTTGCCAATGAAACGAGCATAATGAACTAACTGAGTACCTGGTATTGGCCACATATGTGTTTATCCCAATCTTTTAAGCGTTCATCTCCACCTTCACGTCCCTCTGTATGTCACCTTTTCCCCTCCCCTCCCCCCCCCCCCCCCCGCCGCCCATCTATCTCCTCCTTCCCTGGACTCTGCTCCCTATCCACTTCCTCCATCCCCCAGCTGAGCGCTCCACAAACCAACCATCATCATCAGCCTTATCCTCCATCCCCCAGTCTCTGCCTACTTCTTCCTCCCCGTTCTCTCTGCACAACTCCTCCTTCCCCTGTTTGTGTCAGTCTCCTCCTCCCCCCCCCCCCTTTCACTCCTTTAAGTTCCCAACCCCACCCCACCCCACCCCACTAGGAGGCTGGCAGTTCTTAACTCTACAGTATTTCCCTCCAGATCGTAAATGATATTTGCATCAATTGTAGTTGAAATCGGGACAGTGATTTAGCAAATGCTGTGGAACATACATACATACATACGTACATATAGGATGTCCACAATTAAATTTTCTGTTTCAAAACGCCATAGAAAGAGAACCAATGCTCAGATTGACGCTAGATTTGAACAACATATTATTGACACAGGGGGAAACATCATGGAGACGAATATTCCCACTAGATGGCGCTGTCAAGGTCTTAACATAACTGGAATCGGCTATCGTTGACAGATGAATTGCAACTGTGGGAGGACCGTGTACTGTGCATCTATTGTTGTGCAGATTCTGACGCTTACAGCGCCATCTATTGGTCAAATTTTAGTTAAATGTTTTTTATCTCATGACATTTCCCCACTGCGTCAATAATATGTTACTCAAATTTGATGTTATTCTGAGCAGTGATTCTCTCCTCCAGTTTCCTGATTGTCAATATAAGATCATATAAAGCTGTATAATCTGTATATGAAAAACGGGAGAAACGACTTGTTTCCACAAAAAGCTTGGAATTTAGAACCAGCAGATAATTATTCGAAAGCTTATGGCAATTCTCTTTATTTTAAACGAGTTACTCAACATAGGAGGTACTTATATAAATCCCCCTAATTTCGTAAGACATTATCCTCCTTATGTTATCAACATGACAAAAAATGGTTCAAATGGCTCTGAGCACTATGGGACTTAACATCTATGGTCATCAGTCCCCCAGAACTTAGAACTACTTAAACCTAACTAACCTAAGGATATCACACAACACCCAGTCATCACGAGGCAGAGAAAATCCCTGACCCCGCCCAGAATCGAACCCGGGAACCCGGGCGCGGGAAGCGAGAACGCTACCGCACGACCACGAGCTGCGGACTCAACATGACACTTTGACAAAATAGCTACAAGTCAAAAGACACCAATGACTTTGGCGGGTACGTTTAATGATAAGGTATAAAAAGACACACTTCTCTACAGGGTGAAAAGTATTTAAACCGACAAACTCTGGGAGGTTGTAGGGAACATAAAAATAAATGTTTTTCCCTAACGTCATTTTTTCCTACGAGGATTATTTAAACCGTTGGAGGCTGTATTACGCTATTCAGTTGATAGAGGCCGTATTACGATCTTCAGTAGTTAGAGGGTGTATTACGCTCTTCAGTTGTAGGCAACTGCTGTCCACCAGTGTAGTAGTGCATTGTCTCTGTTTACTAATGGTGCGATACACCTGGAGTGAGTACACTGATATGGTTGGTGCGTACTACATAGCGCACCACAACGGACGAGCTGCACAGAGGGTTTATCAACAACAATTTCCTAATTACCGTATCCCGCAGCATACGACCTTTGATGCTGTGTACCAACGACTGCGTGAGACCAGGTCATTTAGCAGATTACCTGGACAGGGATGCCGTCGCACGGTAAGAAAGCTACAATTTGAGGAAGCTGTCTTGCAGCATGTGGAGCGGGATCCTTCAATCAGCACTCGTGCAATGGCGCGTCACATGGGGACGAATCAGACGAATGTAAGAACAGTCCTTCGAGAGCAATTGTTACGTCCATTTGACTTACAGCGTGTCCACAACCTGGAACCAGTCGATTATCCACCCAGAGCACAGTTTTCGCAGTGGTGCCTGTAACAGTGTGAAATGCATCCTAAATCTCCATCCTCTGTATTGTTTACCGATGAAGCAACGTTCGGGCGTGATGGAGTCTTCAACATGCACAATTCGCATTTCGCATGTTTGGAGTGAGGATAACCCACATGCCACAGTTGCTAACGCTCAACAAGTGAGGTTCGTCGTTAATGTGTGGGTCGGTGTTGTTGGAGACTGTTTAATTGGGCCATATCTGCTACCTAGTTGTTGTCTCTTGGTCTTAAAAAATGGAAAAGTGTTTGTTGGTTTACTTAATTTGCCGCCAGAGAAATCTTCCTCTACCGGTTTAAATACTCCTCATAAGAAAAAATGACATTAGGGAAAAATATTTGTTTTGATGTCCCCTACAACCTCCCAGAGTTTGTCGGTTTAAATACTTTTCACCCTGTATATACTCATGTATAGTAAGAAAAAACTTAGATGGGAGTCTCAACACAGAATACCTACTGAAACTATTTGAACAGAAAAGCTGCGTATCTACAGTACCAAATTTTATTCATTATTATTTTTCTGAATATCCACTTTCATGTAGATTATACTGGAAATTTGAATTTTTAAAACTGGTAAATATTTGGCTGAAAAATCAAAGAAAATCGATCAGTTCAGCAGGCTGGCTGGCGTGAAACACAGCGTAGCTCCTGCCTCCTGAGTGACCTGTGTCCCACTCACATTCTCATCGCCATCCGGAGCGGCGGGGAGGCCGCGCCGCGCCGTGCTGTCCAGCCACAGCTTCCTGGACGGCTTCAGCAGCTGGGGATGGTCCAGGAAACAGCTGGCAGGAGTCTCACATTTGTTCTTCAATCAGCTTTGTTCTCAAATACTAACTGTAAGCGTTATTTCCTTGCCTGTGGGGACAGCTGAATAGCTGTAGGTTTTATTTGCCTGGCCAATACTATTGTTATTTGCTTGAGCACATCTATAAGAAAATGAGGGCATCTGTTATTAGAATCTGAACCATCTGCAGAAATTGTTGCCAAGAGGCTGCCAGAAGAAGAAGAAGATGGGTGAGTCGCAGTCCAAAAGCGGTATTGACCAAAAAAAAAAAAAAAAAAAAAAAAAAAAAAAACAGTGGGCCGAAATGAAATAAAGAGAGTACCATCAGAAAATAAACCTGATACGTTTCCTATCAAAAGGTTTAGCTGAAAATTTGTTGACTGAATATAAAAGAATATTTAATTATTTTGAACATCAAATAATTTTTTTTTAATACTAGTTCGTTCAGGATGGCCAACTTTTACAAATAACTTTTTTTCGTTTCTATATAGATTTTAATTAGTGTGCTCAAAATTGGCATTGATTTTTATATTTAGTAGTAAGTGGGTATGGAGCACATTACGTGTGATTTTAATGCACAACCACTTCTTACAAATTAATTGCATTACATTACGCAAATTGAGTTCATTATATTATATTACATTTATAAATTTTAATATAATCTAATATAATGAATTGGTTTAATTAACATAATACAGTACAATTAATTTAATTAATTCATTAAGGAAAGCTGGCTAGTGCACAGAATGCACCCACTTTCTACACCCGTTCTTTCATGAATTATAGAATCCCTATAGAAAATCCTTACAACAGCTTGGCCAGTGGCAGCTTTGACAGGATGTAGTTTAAGGAACTTAGACCATAAGTCTACTGTAACTATAATTTAACATATACCATCTATTCCTGTCGGTAACCGCCAAAACGTGTCAGTTGAAGAAATGTCAACGAACTTCCTAGGTATAACTGGAAAATGAGTACCAGCCTAGTGCCTAATCCATACTTGGTTTGTTGGCATAGCTTACATGTACTTTCTTGTAAAAGCATTAATCGAATGACCAGAAAGAAATTATGATATCTCCTTAAGTGAACTATATATTTCTTAATACCAAAATGACCATAAGTCCAGTAGATATACCAAATAAGCTCACATCTTTAATCCAAAGGAATACACACTCTCCACCGTTCTAAACCATATCTGCATGTATTAAACAAGATACCTTTGTGTATAATCCACTGGTCTTTCCATCTATTTACATTATCACCGTTACGCAATTTATTTGTTTGCCATTCAACCACCTATCGTTCAGTTGTATACTCACCAAATTCCTCTGCAGATGAACTAATTCTCGTTCGCTTTCTAAATTCGTCTGCAGCTACGCACCACAGAAGCCATTCATGATAGGAATAGGACAGCAGAGAGCAAAGTTTTTGGGTAAAGCCCGACACCCACGTCGTTGGAGGAGAGACAATAACACTAACTCTGTCTTATTTTTGTCGTCATGAGGGAGTTTCCAAGAAGGACTGAGAGACGGCAATGGCGAACTGAAATTTTCACTCATTGTGAAAGTTTCTGATGCAGATGAGGAAAGATAAAAGCGACAATAACATGAGGCGCAGGTAGATAAATGAGGTTTCTGAAGCTGCCAGAATAGACACATGGCATTAATATCTACCGTAGTAAAAAAAAATGGTTCAAATGACTCTGAGCACTATGGGACTTAACATCTGAGGTCATCAGTCCCCTAGAACGTAGAACTACTTAAACCTAACTAATCTAAGGACATCACACACATCCATGCCCGAGGCAGGATTCGAACCTGCGCCCGTAGTGTTCGCGCGGTTCCAGACTGAAGCGCCTAGAACCGCTCGGCCACCAACGGCCGGCAATCAACCGTAGTCATTGATGCTGAACCGACTAGCTGGAAATAACACAAAGTTTAAATTCAGTCGATCAAGAAAGCTAGGACCGTTCTTTAAACTACAAAGAGCGGATCAACAGTTGTTAGCATTCCACATAGACTATAAATCAACTGCACTTAGTTCCAATACGATAAGCGTAGACGCATCATGGGCCAAGAGTAACCTGGCTGCAAATCGCGCTCCGGAGTAGCATGTGGCGACTAAGCGCGTAAGACCAGTCGTGGTTTAATAACAATATTCAGATAATGCTCAGGAAGCAGAGATTCTGAGCCTCTCGATTACAAAAAGAACGCCGAAATATAGACAGGCAAACTTAGCAATTCGTGCATGTTGAAAAAGATGGAGCCACGAAGCATACAACAATTTCCGTCATATAGTAACCACTAAGCGAGTCGACGGTTTCTTTCCAGACTGAAATTTTAATTTTCCTTTAAAAAATCATTCATTCAGGAGAATCGTATAGACATACCATCGTTTGAGCGTCGCACAGACTCCCCCGTGGAGGACAGTGAAACATACGTCCTGAAAGAGCTGAAAACAAGACGCCTGGACCGGGTAGAAACACAATTTGTTTTTATAGCAAGGACTGTTCGGCATTTGACATTTGCTTAGCTTGAATTTATTGCAAAACCTTCCCTTATGTGGGATCAAAGCTAGAATGGCTCATGTGTATAATGTGAGTAAATGAAATGACCCGCAAAATTACTGGTCAATACACTTAATATCAGTTTCCTGCAGAATTCTTGAGGATATTCGCAGTTCGAATATAATAAATTTCTTTGAGGCAGAAAAGCTACATTCCGCGAACCAGCAACGATTTATGAAGCAACGCTCGTGCAGAACACGGCTTACTGGTTTCTCACATGACTTCCTGCAAACCATGGGTGAAGGGAAACATATAGAATCCATATTCCTAGATTTTCGGAAACCATTTGGTACAGTGTCCACTGCAGAATGATATAGATCGAGCATAAGAATCATATTCTCACATACGTGAGAAGCTCAAGGACATCTTTAGTAATAGAACACAGTGAGTTGTCCTCAACGGCAGGTATTCGTCAGAGGGAGGGTGTCGTCAGGAGTGCGTCCTAGAGGTGTGATAGGAGCGCTCTCATTCTCTGTATATGTAAATGATCTGGTGGACAGGGTGGGCAGAGGTCTGCGGCTGTTTACTTGTGACGCTGTGGTGTACATGAAGGTGTCATCGTTAGGTGGCTATACGAGGATACAAAATGAACTGGACAGAACTTGACGTCGGTGTGCCGAATGGCAGCATGTTCTAAAAGTTGAAAAATGCAAGTTAATGCGGATGGGAAGGAAAAGCAGTCCTGTAACGTTCGAATACAGCATGAGTGGTGTGCACGTCGATTAAACATGTAGGTGTGACGTCACAAATCTATTCGAAGTGAAAAGAGCACGTAAGGGCCGTGGTAGCCAAGGCGGATGGATGACTCTGAGTTACTGGGAGAATTTTAGGAAAACGTAACTCATTTTTCAAGGAATACTCCAGTACTGCTCAACTGTGTACGATCCCCAACAGCTTCGATTAGAGGAAGAAAAAAAGCAGATCTCACGTGTGCCGCTTAGACTTGTCTTCGATAGCTGTGATTATCATGCAGGTATTACGGAGTTGCTTTGCGAACTCAAATGGGAATCATTTGAGGGAAGACGACTTTCTTTGTCACGAAGCACCACTGAGCAGTTTTAATGAAACCAGAATTTGAAGCTGACTGCAGAACGATTCTACTGCCGTCACATACATTACGATTACGGTCACAATGGCAAGATAAGAGAAACTAGTGGCCCCACGGATGCATATAGATGGTCGTTTCTTCATCGTTTCATTTACGAGTGGAAAAAGGAAGGAAATTACGACTAGTAGTACAAGGTACCCTCCACCGTGCGCCATACAGTGACTTGTGGCTGTAGCTGGAGATGTAGACGTACTGTTAGTTCTAACTTTACAATTTACTACTGAACATCCAATGAACACCTTGCAGAGCGTTGACTGAAATGTCGTGAGACGTTGACATTGAGCTGCCATATACTGAAAATTTACAGTTCATGAGACGAAAAATACAAATACACACATTTAAATGCAATTAATACACACACACACACGTCAGCTTCACCCAGAGGGGAGTATTTTATGAACAACATTTTATATACAACACCATACGTTTTATTGTCAAAGGAGTCCTCCTAGTCTCTTCAAATTATAAGTTATTACTACAACATTGCGTCATTTACATATTTTTTAAAAAAACCTGCTGCTCATGAAACTTTGTCAGTGAAAGCCATTTTAAACACATCTAAAATGCATTATCCTCACATTAAACATACGGAATTCAGTTCAGAGATTTCACATAAAAAGTGTGGACTCATTACTTTTCAGCAAATCCTCGAAATTCAGAAATGAAAAGTGCAAATGTGACAGACAACTTCTAGGTTTCGGTACATTGTTCTAGGGTACAACACAGTTTTGTCCTCAGCATTACATTGCTCCACTCACATTACCAAAACGCATAAACAAGGAAAAACTGATGAGGCAATGAATTTACCTTGCTTGTTAGCTTTTGAGATTTCACCAGCACCTTTGTTACAGTGTGAATTATCTTAGTGGTCTCTTCAACTCATCGCACCTCTTGCATTTCTTTGCCACCTTCTCAGTATAGCCCAGCGCATAGTCCACTGTGTTAGAGTGCTTTAATTTTCAAACACCAGGCATTGGAACAATCTCCTGAAACGTAAGTGCTAAGATAGTGATTTTTCATTGCAGGTACAGGCAGCATTCAGGTAGAGTCATTAGCTTTACATTTCAGGCACGGTTTGCGTGAAGCTCTGGCTTACAGAATCTATTCTCTATGTTAACAAGTAGCAGGTATTACAAAGATGGTATAAAAGTCACCTTACACTAATTGCTGATATACTTTCTCATAAAGAAAATGTCATTTTCAACGATCTAGTATTGTCAAATTGCAATAGTGAAGAGACCATCCGCTTTAAATTCACTCCTTTCCAAGAAGGATTCTTGTACCATTTCTTTCCACTACTGGCAAGTAACAAGTAATAAAACTTTCGGAAAGAAATCCCTACAAATAAAAGAAAATTAACCTACACTAATTATGATCCTGCTTGATCTCATTATGCAGCGATAGAGAGTATCAACAGTAATGCATTTTTTCCTAGGATTTTAGTAACAGTGAAATCAAATCAGTTATAGCATTCATATGATTAATCATCCATGATTTAACTCATCAGAAACTGTCACGCTCTGTGGTGCATGGGTACCTTGCTCGCCTAACCGAACAGATAAAAACGAAATTGACAAATCCCCATGTAACCATCAATGTTCCAGTTCAATAACTGTATAGTAATATTGACATTTTGTGAGTACTCAGATCTCAAAAACAATAGTTAGATGACACATAACATCATCGACTTCAACCTCTTCAAAGAGCTCTAGACTAAGACCAGTTCTACAACTGTTCAAGGAAACAGAAAGATCCTTACTCAAATCAAGTTGTGTTAAGAGAAAAGCCTCATAAAAAACGTGTTTCACACTACAAGTCAGTTTGCACCTGGGCATCCCAAGTACATGGGGAATTTCTACCAGTTTGTCCACAAACACATGGAGCAGCCAAAATATTTAAGTTCATAAAACGTTTATAATCTGGCAAAACATAGACTCACAGATCACACACTACAATATTAAAACCAAATATGTCCAAAAAGTTACGAACATTCTGATGTGCGAGGATACAGAAGCCCCACATACCAAAGTCTGTTTTCTCTGTGTTACCATGCATCCTACAGTTTTCAAACACGCTTACAAATCTAACACATCAATATGCCTGTACCAACTATTTTCTGCTTTCAAGATATCATGAAGATACGTTCTTACGCTCCGTCTTAAATCAGAACGAAAATTAATACTGAAACATCTAATGGAAGTAGCCGAACTTATGATAAGTCTAAGCGGCAGTTTGTGAAGCTAATGACAAGAGGCATTACATAAAGATGACTTATATCTTGGACACGACAGATGCAACCGTTTCTGCCAATACCATTATCTCAAATCAGTGGACGATAGAACTCTGACTCTTCTCTTTGGGGTAATTAACAACAGATTATTGTAAGACCTAACCGTGGGTTCAATGACACGCTGCTGTAATATCTTTTCTGTTTCTGCCTCTATCCTGTCTATATAAGCCTATGGTGTAGGTAAGGGCTTGACAATGAACTTGCTATGCTCCTGTCATATAAACTGATAAGAAGAATATGTAATCACATCTGGGTACTTTGAAAATATTAATGAATGACGCTGCAGTACATTAAATAAATATCTTTTGCCCCTAGAATAAAATTTTCACTCCACAGCGGAGTGTGCGCTGATATGAAACTTCCTGGCAGATTAATACTGGGTGCCAGACCGAGATTCGAACTCGGGACCTTTGCCTCTCGTGGGCAAGTGCTCTACCAACTGAGCTACCCAAGCACGACTCACGCCCCGTCCTCACAGCTGTAATTCCGCCAGAAACTCGTCTCCTACCTTCCAAACTTTACTGCCGGAATTAAAGTTGTGAGGACGGGGCATGAGTCGTGCTTGGGTAGCTCAGTTGGTAGAGCACTTGCCCGCGAAAAGCAAAGGTCCTGAGTTCGAGTCTCGGTCCGGCACACAGTTTTAATCTGCCAGGAACTTTCATACCAGCACACACTCCGCCGTAGAGTGAAAATTTCATTCTAGAAACAACCCCCAGGCTGTGGCTAAGCCATGTCTCCGCAATATCCTTTCTTTCAGCAGTGCTAGTTCAGCAAGTTTCGCAGGAGAGCTTCTGTAAAGTTTGGAAGGTAGGAGACGAGATACTGGCAGAAGTAAAGCTGTGAGGACGGGGCGTGAGTCGTGCTTGATTAGCTCAGTTGGTAGAGTACTTGCCCGCGAAAGGCAAAGGTCCCGAATTCGAGTATCGGTCCGGCACACAGTTTTAATCTGCAATGAACTTTCATATCAGCGCACACTCCGACGTTGTTGTTGTTGTTGTTGTGGTCTTCAGTCCTGAGACTGGTTTGATGCAGCTCTCCATGCTACTCTAATCTGTGCAAGCTTTTTCATCTCCCAGTACCTACTGCAACCTACATCCTTCTGAATCTGCTTAGTGTATTCATCTCTTGGTCTCCCTCTACGATTTTTACCCTCCACGCTGCCCTCCAATTCTAAATTGGTGATCCCTTGATGCCTCAGAACATGTCCTACCAAACGATCCCTTCTTCTGGTCAAGTTGTGCCACAAACTTCTCTTCTCCCCAATCCTATTCAATACTTCCTCATTAGTTATGTGATCTACCCATCTAATCTTCAGCATTCTTCTGTAGCACCACATTTCGAAAGCTTCTATTTTCTTCATGTCCAAACTATTTATGGTCCATGTTTCACTTCCATACATGGCTACACTCCATACAAATACTTTCAGAAATGACTTCCTGACACTTAAATCTATACTCGATGTTAACAAATTTCTCTTCTTCAGAAACGCTTTCCTTGCCATTGCCAGTCTACATTTTATATCCTCTCTACTTCGACCATCATCAGTTATTTTGCTCCCCAAATAGCAAAACTCCTTTACTACTTTAAGTGTCTCATTTCCTAATCTAATTCCCTCAGCATCACCCGACTTAATTAGAATACATTCCATTATCCTTATTTTGCTTTTGTTGATGTTCATCTTATATCCTCCTTTCAAGACACTGTCCATTCCATTCAACTGCTCTTCCAAGTCCTTTGCTGTCTCTGACAGAATTACAATGTCATCGGCGAACCTCAAAGTTTTTATTTCTTCTCCATGAATTTTAATTCCTACTCCGAATTTTTCTTTTGTTTCCTTTACTGTTTGCTCAATATACAGATTGAACAACATCGGGGAGAGGCTACAACCCTGTCTTACTCCCTTCCCAACCACTGCTCCCTTTCATGTCCCTCGACTCTTATAACTGCCATCTGGTTTCTGTACAAATTGTAAATAGCCTTTCGCTCCCTGTATTTTACCCCTGCCACCTTTAGAATTTGAAAGAGAGTATTCCAGTCAACATTGTCAAAAGCTTTCTCTAAGTCTACAAATGCTAGAAACGTAGGTTTGCCTTTCCTTAATCTATCTTCTAAGATTAGTCGTAAGGTCAGTATTGCCTCACGTGTTCCAGTGTTTCTACGGAATCCAAACTGATCTTCCCCGAGGTTGGTTACTACTAGTTTTTCCATTCGTCTGTAAGGAATTCGTGTTAGTATTTTGCATTTGTGACTTATTAAACTGATAGTTCGGTAATTTTCACATCTGTCAACACCTGCTTTCTTTGGGATTGGAATTATTATATTCTTCTTGAAGTCTGAGGGTATTTCGCCGGTCTCATACATCTTGCTCACCAGATGGTAGAGTTTTGTCAGGACTGGCTCTCCCAAGGCTGTCAGTAGTTCTAATGGAATGTTGTCTACTCCGGGGGCCTTGTTTCGACTCAGGTCTTTCAGTGCTCTGTCAAACTCTTCACGCAGTATCATATTTCCCATTTCATCTTCATCTACATCCTCTTCCGTTTTGATAATATTGTCCTCAAGTACATTGCCCTTGTGTAGACCCTCTATATACTCCTTCCACCTTTGTGCTTTCCCTTCTTTGCTTAGAACTGGGTTTCCATCTGAGCTCTTGATATTCATACAAGTGCCCCTCTTTTCTCCAAAGGTCTCTTTAATTTTCCTGTAGGCAGTATCTATCTTACCCCTAGTGAGAAAAGCCTCTACATCCTTACATTTGTCCTCTAGCCATCCCTGCTTAGCCATTTTGCACTTCCTGTCGATATCTTTTTGAGACGTTTGTATTCCTTTTTGCCTGCTTCATTTACTGCATTTTTATATTTTCTCCTTTCGTCAATTAAATTCAATATTTCTTCTGTTACCCAAGGATTTCTAGTAGCCCTCGTCTTTTTACCTATTTGATCGTCTGCTGCCTTCACTACTTCATCCCTCAAAGCTACCCATTCTTCTTCTACTGTATTTCTTTCCCCCATTCCTGTCAATTGTTCTCCTATGCTCTCTCTGAATCTCTGTACAACCTCTGGTTCTTTCAGTTTATCCAGGTCCCATCTCCTTAAATTCCCACCTTTTTGCAGTTTCTTCAGTTTTAATCTACAGGTCATAACCAATAGATTGTGGTCAGAGTCCACATCTGCCCCTGGAAATGTCTTACAATTTAAAACCTGGTTCCTAAATCTCTGTCTTACCATTGCATAATCTATCTGATACCTTTTAGTATCTCCAGGGTTCTTCCATGTATACAACCTTCTTTCATGATTCTTAAACCAAGTGTTAGCTATGATTATGTTGTGCTCTGCGCAAAATTCTACCAGGCGGCTTCCTCTTTCATTTCTTAGCTCCAATCCATATTCACCTACTATGTTTCCTTCTCTCCCTTTTCCTACACTCGAATTCCAGTCACCCATGACTATTAAATTTTCGTCTCCCTTCACAATCTGAATAATTTCTTTTATTTCAACATACATTTCTTCAATTTCTTCGTCATCTGCAGAGCTAGTTGGCATATAAACTTGTACTACTGTAGTAGGTATGGGCTTCGTATCTATCTTGGCCACAATAATGCGTTCACTATTCATTATTAAACCTACTCCTGCATTACCCCTATTTGATTTTGTGTTTATAACCCTGTAGTCACCTGACCAGAAGCCTTGTTCCTCCTGCCACCGAACTTCACCAATTCCCACTGTATCTAACTTCAACCTATCCATTTCCCTTTTTAAATTTTCTAACCTACCTGCCCGATTAAGGGATCTGACATTCCACGCTCCGATCCGTAGAACGCCAGTTTTCTTTCTCCTGATAACAACATCCTCTTGAGGAGTCCCCGCCAGGAGATCCGAATGGGGGACTATTTTACCTCCGGAATATTTTACCCCAGAGGACGCCATCATCATTTAATCGTACAGTAAAGCTGCATGCCCTCGGGAAAAATTGCGGCTGTAGTTTCCCCATGCTTTCAGCCGTTCGCAGTACCAGCACAGCAAGGCCGTTTTGGTTAGTGTTACAAGGCCAGATCAGTCAATCATCCAGACTGTTGCCCCTGCAACGATTGGAAAGGCTGCTGCCCCTCTTCAGGAACCACACGCTTGTCTGGCCTCTCAACAGATACCCCTCAGATGTGGTTGCACCTACGGTACGGCTATCTGTATCGCTGAGGCACGCAAGCCTCCCCACCAACGGCAAGGTCCATGGTTCACGGGGGTGGGATTTTTAAAGTAATGTTGAAGATTTTTCATGCACGGGAGGCTGATTCTTTAAGTAATTATTACTTTTTTGGGGAGTTGCAGGAGGGGGGGGGGGGGGGTAGAAGGGGTTACCTCTACGAAAAAAGTATTTATAATCAAGGAGGATCAAGGGGAATAAGGTAAATTACTTGTTATGGAAACAAATTAGTTTCCTTTCTATGTTTTGTTCCTGTGACAAACAAAAATACTTACTTGTAATTTTTCTCTCTTGACCTTTTAAATGAGCCGTGTTAGTGCGTGTACGTTACTAGTGGCACTGATGAAATATTCTTGGGTTTCCCTTCGTGCGGCTTCGTCGAAATTCCAGGACGTTTTGATGATTGTCACTCCCACCACCTCCAGGTGAAATGTTGAGGTTGCAAGGGTGATCCATACACAGGGTGAAACGGGTATAAGTGCAGTGGTACCTTAATAAGTACACCCATGAATGTGTTGGTTGTCTTTTCTCTACGTCGTACGGTCTTCACACAAAGACGTCACAATCTTTACTACTTGATGTTTTCTGCACGGTCTGAACCACACCACTTCCATATAGCCTGACCATTTTGCGTCTACGTGTCCACGCTTCAACACCTGAACTGCTGCCCAGGGGAAAATAAGCATCAGTGGCTTGTTCTTGCCACACGTACTTGGAGAAGCTAACCAAACTACAAGCATACGACTTGTGTTAGCTATAATTATGAGTCTGCAAATGGCGTGAATACGGATGTAATGTCGTTCAATACTCCGTCCTCAGTTACATCCTGTATATATGCGAGAGGTGGTGGACTCTCCCCAGGTGTGTCGTGTGGTGGGGGCCGCTGGCCGCTGTTCTACACCTCAGTGCATTCAGTGTTGCCCAGACTGGCGAAGTGTCAACTGTTGGGTGCGCTCTTGGCGTAAGGCTGCCAATACAGGGTCCCATGCCGAACTTAGCTGATGGCCCTGGGCTATTGACGAGACTGTTATGGAGTCGTATCTCACTAAATTCTTTGATGATGCTCTCCCAAAATTAAATAGCTCGACACAACATATTTGATGTCTCAAATCCTAACGTATGACTCTCGTTGAGGCTGTGTTTAGCCAGTGCTCATTCGTCTTTATGCCCCAGGTGTACGCCGACACTGTCAAGGAATGCCATATACACAATGTATTCGGAAGTGTATTTCTTCCTTTACCGAGCTAAACATACACTTCTGGAAATTGAAATAAGAACACCGTGAATTCATTGTCCCAGGAAGGGGAAACTTTATTGACACATTCCTGGGGTCAGATACATCACATGATCACACTGACTGTATTTTACCCCTGCCACCTTCAAGATTAGAAAAATAGTATTCCAGTCAACATGGTCAAAAGCTTTCTCTAAGTCAACACTAGTCTAGTAAATGACTAGAAGGCAATATTCGAAATGGCGGGCATAGAGTGCCTCTCGTTCCCCCCCTCCCCCAAGTTTCGTCCATTATTAATTAATATGTCTTCGTTGAAACACAAGTTCATGACTACTTGTTGCGTAGACAAGAAAATAACTTTAACTCCGATCTTCCCAACAACACTTCGACTGAAAGGCAAGTAGGTACTTCGAATTGCAAAACTGGCTTACGGAACAGCTTGATCTGACGGTATTTGATTCTGTTTGTGTAAAGATTTGAGAACGAATCCGTTTATGTGCCTTTCTGGTGAACTATTTTGGGTTTATTGCGATGCTGTGTAGCAACCAGGGGGAATGAAGTGAGTCCTGACAAGATAGGAGGTGTGAGATGCGTTTGCATATCGATTCTGTGTTTGACTTATAACGGGATATTGAAACTAGAGGAAGGACCACTTCAAACTTGTTAGCAGTAACGTAATCGTAAAACGTAGCGCAAGGTTGTACGTGGATGCCCTTGTAAAACACTCATACGTCTGTGTAGTACGCGCAGAACTCTGTTGAATGCACTCAGTAGCTTGAACGAGTCAGATATGTGGATTTTCTCTTACGTAAATAACCACGGTCATTAAATAACTGTTCTCGCCGTCAAATGCTATGCGCTGCAGAAGATGTAGTTCAAATGGTTCAAATGGCTCTGAGCACCATGGGACTTAACATCTATGGTCATCAGTCCCCTAGAACTTAGAACTACTTAAACCCAACTAACCTAAGGACAGAACACAACACCCAGTCATCACGGGGAGAGGATGTAGTACCTCACTTTATTCGAATGACATGCTGAGCATTTGTACTGAAATGAAATTGTTGGAACGTTGGAGAGAAAAGCCGTTTATTGCCGTGTTACTGCCTTATGGACTCGAAGTACTTTGGGTAATTGGATAGCGTGAAGAGGCGATGCTGGCTGGAACAGGGAAACCGCTGCTGCTAGAGAGGATCAGGGTGGGCAGCGGTCTGCCCCTGCTTGCTGAGGACGCTCCGGTCCAGGGGAAGTGCCGTGGCGAAGGGACTGACGGAGGCGTGGATGGCTTGGATAGACGTACTACTTGATGTCACGACTGACAGCTTGTTATACACGCGGAAAATTGTAAGTGAACGCAGATGAGAAGGAATAAAAATTCTGTACTTTTCGGATACATTATTGCTGTTGCGTTGCTTGCCACAATCACGTCGATTAAATATCTAGGCATAATATTGCGAGGTAACATGAAACGGAGCTTGTAAGTGAGATCGGCAGCAGGAAAGGCGAATGGTCGACTTCTGTTTATTCAGAGAAATGTAGCACTGTTTAGATGATCTATATGTGACACCACAATCACAGAACTTCTGCGATACACTCTTGAGCTCTACCAGAGTGTGTAAGATCCCAACCATGCCTTAGAGGTACTGTAGATTGGTCACTGGTACGGTCTTAAAGAGGCGAGTGTTGGATACATGGTCCACGAACAGAAACGGGAATCACTGGAGGGAAAAAGACTCTTGTCGCGAAACGCTGTTGCGAAACTTAAGACAAAAAGCCAAATATTGCTCGTCGCAATGTCAGGAGAATAACCGAGGGGAGATTTGGGCACAAAATCAAATATCTGGATAGGTTATATTGTCAACCGTGCAGTGTGCGGTCTGGCGGTACCCAGCAGTGGAAGCACAGTATTCAGTCTCTTTGGTCACTCTTCATAGATTGTGACCGGATGCTGTTTCAACTTTTTACAGCCGGAGAATAAATATTAGAAACATATGTTGGGCAAATCTGGGCTCATGCCAGGAACTTGGACGCTATAGATAAACTGACTGGCCCCAAAATCTTGAAAAAGTTTGAGATCATTACTGAAGAAGTAACTAATTATTAGTCTCACAAAGATGATCGTCCCAAGGCACAACATGCCAGTGCAATCAAATAATATTCTACCCATGCACCCCGACAGCAGGATCAGTATCTTTTCAGCTTGATGACACGGCAAGCCATATCTCAGGCAACTTTGGTATTACATCGCATTAAGTTCACGCCACACGAAATTATCTCCTACTTCCTCAGTGACTACACTGCACAATAAGTCTGAATGATCACTATTTGGAAACCGCATTCCAATGCCAAAGTTTGTATCCACATTTGCGCCAAATTTCAAACTTGCACAGTAATGGTGCAAAAGCGCATCGCCCTGTGACGTTATCCTCGGGCTCGGCGGTGCTTCAAACAGCAAAGTGCTGACAGATGCAGAAAGAAGGTTGGGGTTGTTTTGGGGGAAGGGACCAAACAGCGAGGCCACCGGTCTCATCGGTTGATGGAAGGATAGGGAAGGAAGTCGGCCGTGCCATTTCAAAGGAACCATCCCGGCATTTGCTTGGAGCGATTTAGGGAAATCACGGAAAACCTAAATCAGGATGGCCGGACGCGGGATTGAACCGTCGTCCTCCCGAATGTGAGTCCAGTGCAGAAAGAAAGCCGCAGCTGAGAAGTTCCAGTGAGCTATCAGTTGGATTAACGATGTCGCGTTGGCACAAAATTTCACCACAATCCTGCCCAATGCCACCATGAGGAAGGCGACACACCCTCTCTTACCCACAACTGTCCACTCACAAGTGTTGTCCTATTGGCGAGTCTGGGACGGAGTCAGAAGCGTGACACCCAGAGCTGAGATCCCCCGGTTTCCTAAAGAGTTGCCGGCAAAATATTTCAGACACACCGACACTCAGAATCCCCACAAAAGGCCCCAGTGGGTGGCATAATGGCGTCAATGAAACCACCCCTTTGCTCTGCGACTTACCGGGGTGATTTGCCACGATGAGGGACGACATTACTACCCTCTGCCTGCCTGTATTGGGGATCAGTTAGGTCTCAGTGAAGAACTGCCAGGACAGTTACATGCTCAGCAGCAACGTTACGATCGACGAGAAACTGTAGAGTTACCGTGGGCGATGCTCTTTCATTCAATACATTCCGACAAAGCCGGCCAAGAACGGCAACGAGACCTTCGCCATGTGCGACTCCGAGGTGCTCTACACTTCTTGCACGGAGGTGTACGCTGGGGGGCAACCTGACGGAGCTTTCCGCAAGACCAACTCCCCATCTGATGTGTTTGCATGCCTCATAGACAAGTTATGTGGATCGGGAAGAAACCTAACGACGGACAACTGGTACACTAGCGTTCCACTGGCCACTACGTTCCTATACAAGCACGAGATGACCCTGATTGGAATGGTTAGGAAAAACAAAAATGAAATCCCTTAGGCACTCACTGGGACCACTCGCCCCCCATAATCCAGCAGCATGATCGGATTCAGTGCCCAGACTACACTGGCGTCCTACACTCGAAAAATGTGATTCTTCTCTCCACCTTTCACCGTGATGATCATATAGACGAATCGACTGTGGACAAGAAGGAGCCTTAGGTGATTACCAGCTACAATTAGGCCAAATCGGTGACGACACAGTCGTTCAGTTGTGCGGCACTTCTGACGTGAGCCACACGTGCAGAAGATGGCCACTCACGATCTCCTTCTCGCTACTTAACGTCCCTGGAATCAATGGGCAAGTGATCCACTTCTGCAACTAGTATCAGGAAACCCTTACACGACTACATTTCATCAAAATTCTCGCCCTTTTTCATTGTAAAATGTTATCAAGATACTAAATTTTGTATTGTAAATTGTCCTAAAACTGTAAGAAAGTGTGAACAAGAAACTAAACGTAAATCAAAAATGTGGTAGAGGTCTTACACGGAAAATCAGTGAGGCAGGACAGTTGTAGGCATCGAGGTGTACTGCGCCCTCCCTTTCCGTTTTTGTTTTAGAATGCACCTTTGTATCGGAGGGTACAATAACAGAATTATCGATCTGTGGTTCTTGTTTTCCCAACCCCATAACCCAGCTAACTGTACATTACAAATTTCCCTTGTGAGTATAATTTACCTTTTCTGTACAATCACAGTTCTCACGCTTACGTGTACTTGTTGTTGTTGTTGTTGTGGTCTTCAGTCCTGAGACTGGTTTGATGCAGCTCTCCACACATCATTTAATATCTTACCTCCGATTCACACAATCATTCAGATTAACAAACAAATTAACAATAATTAATGACAGTCGTAATAACCATAATAACTACAGTTTTGTTTCCAAAATATCTTTAAACTACTTGCTAATTTCGTAGTCCATAAGAAGCTGAAGCCTTTCGGCGACAGTCGTAACCACTTGCATCTAGCTACTGCATTAGTGTGTATCTGTCGTGCGGTAACCGTGACTCATGGTCTGAAGCTGTCTTCTCGCTACCGTCAGGTACTTAACAAGGGTGCGGTACAAAGCACGAAGTCTCATGGTCATTATAGTTTCCTTTTCTTTTAATTTTTTAAATAGAACTGCTCTTACAGAGTATGATGATTCAGGTGATTCCGCAACTGGCGAAAATAACAACAGGAACAGGTAGCGATTCCTTCAATGTAAATGATGTCGTTCCTAGAGAATTTATATAAAAAGTTGCCCTGATGGCTTCAGCGTATAGTAAAATATTGGCATCAGAATGAAAAAGTAACTGAGTGAAGCCAGTTTAATTTCATTACCCCATTATTGCATAATCACGATAGATCTAATCATGAATTACTGAAAGACATTAATTGGTAAAATGTAAACGACATCTTGGTAGTGTATGAAAGCTATTAAGCATGTGGACAGATACACAGGATGCACATTCACTAACAAAAAGTGTCTGGCCAATAATACTATCACCGTTATAGTTCAGCTGCAATTTAAGTGAATCATATCAACAAGAAGTGGCGCTGTACAATTATCAACACTTTTCTGTATTCTAATCTGCTACGAAACTTGTGGGAAGATTACTACATAAATTTTCGTACATAATTTTTCATAACTCGGCATAGCAGTGCTCTTTAGAAACTTCTACTTGCCTGGGGCGATATGAAACAACGATCATAAAAGATTACCGTTTCTTTTTACACCTCCCACTTGTTGTCCTGCAGGACGACAGCAGAAATTGTTATGAAAATTTTGCACTTGATGTTTTGACTATCAACTGAAGTAAAGTACACTCCTGGAAATTGAAATAAGAACACCGTGAATTCATTGTCCCAGGAAGGGGAAACTTTATTGACACATTCCTGGGGTCAGATACATCACATGATCACACTGACAGAACCACAGGCACATAGACACAGGCAACAGAGCATGCACAATGTCGGCACTAGTACAGTGTATATCCACCTTTCGCAGCAATGCAGGCTGCTATTCTCCCATGGAGACGATCGTAGAGATGCTGGATGTAGTCCTGTGGAACGGCTTGCCATGCCATTTCCTCCTGGCGCCTCAGTTGGACCAGCGTTCGTGCTGGACGTGCAGACCGCGTGAGACGACGCTTCATCCAGTCCCAAACATGCTCAATGGGGGACAGATCCGGAGATCTTGCTGGCCAGGGTAGTTGACTTACACCTTCTAGAGCACGTTGGGTGGCACGGGATACATGCGGACGTGCATTGTCCTGTTGGAACAGCAAGTTCCCTTGCCGGTCTAGGAATGGTAGAACGATGGGTTCGATGACGGTTTGGATGTACCGTGCACTATTCAGTGTCCCCTCGACGATCACCAGTGGTGTACGGCCAGTGTAGGAGATCGCTCCCCACACCATGATGCCGGGTGTTGGCCCTGTGTGCCTCGGTCGTATGCAGTCCTGATTGTGGCGCTCACCTGCACGGCGCCAAACACGCATACGACCATCATTGGCAGAAGCGACTCTCATCGCTGAAGACGACACGTCTCCATTCGTCCCTCCATTCACGCCTGTCGCGACACCACTGGAGGCGGGCTGCACGATGTTGGGGTGTGAGTGGAAGACGGCCTAACGGTGTGCGGGACCGTAGCCCAGCTTCATGGAGACGGTTGCGAATGGTCCTCGCCGATATCCCAGGAGCAACAGTGTCCCTAATTTGCTGGGAAGTGGCGGTGCGGTCCCCTACGGCACTGCGTAGGATCCTACGGTCTTGGCGTGCATCCTTGCGTCGCTGCGGTCCGGTCCCAGGTCGACGGGCACGTGCACCTTCCGCCGACCACTGGCGACAACATCGATGTACTGTGGAGACCTCACGCCCCACGTGTTGAGCAATTCGGCGGTACGTCCACCCGGCCTCCCGCATGCCCACTATACGCCCTCGCTCAAAGTCCGTCAACTGCACATACGGTTCACGTCCACGCTGTCGCGGCACGCTACCAGTGTTAAAGACTGCGATGGAGCTCCGTATGCCACGGCAAACTGGCTGACACTGACGGCGGCGGTGCACAAATGCTGCGCAGCTAGCGCCATTCGACGGCCAACAACGCGGTTCCTGGTGTGTCCGCTGTGCCGTGCGTGTGATCATTGCTTGTACAGCCCTCTCGCAGTGTCCGGAGCAAGTATGGTGGGTCTGACACACCGGTGTCAATGTGTTCTTTTTTCCATTTCCAGGAGTGTATTTTGCCGTTACGTAGTCAAAAGACAATATAGTCATTTGTACCGACTCTCTTATGCGTTTGTTACAAGCATTTGGCTTAATATTTGCGAAATGCAAATTCTAATGAGAATAACTGTAATTAAGGCTATCTTAACTTCTAGTCATCGTTTGTGGAATGATTAGTACAAATTTTGAAGTACGGTACGTATTTTATGTGGTGTCACCGCCAGACACCACACTTGCTAGGTGGTAGCCTTTAAATCGGCCGCGGTCCATTAGTATACGCCGGTCCCGCGTGTCGCCACTGTCAGTGATTGCAGACCGAGCGCCACCACACGGCAGGTCTAGAGAGACTTCCTAGCACTCGCCCCAGTTGTACAGCAGACTTTGCCAGAGATGGATCACTGACAAATATGCTCTCATTTGCCGAGACGATAGTTAGCATAGCCTTCAGCTACGTCATTTGCTACGACCTAGTAAGGCGCCATTACCTGTTTATATTGAGATCGTAAATCATGTATCATCAAGAGCGATGTTCACCAATTATGGATTAAAGTTAAGTATTCACGCAACTACGTTCTTTTCTTGATAGGATAATTACTTTACCTTGTTCCAGATCTCACGCCAGTCTGCGTGAGCTTAAACGCGTGCATTTCGGCCTCCTCTAGCAACACGGTGTTGGCTCTTCTGCCAACACATCATTTTACATGAAAGGAAAATTGGAATTATTGTTGCTTTTAATCAGAAACTGCAATATATTTAAAATGTATGTATGACTGATTGCTTTCTGCTTACGTAAAGTTCTGAACAAAAATATTAAGTTTGATGACAAGATCACACTATTCCTAAGCCGTGACGTCAGCTCCGAGGCGATGATGTAGGCGTGTAGCATTCTCAAAGGAAGCACATCAGGTAAGTGAGATGAAACACGTGGTTACCACACAAAAATGAAGTTTCCGAATGAACAGCTTCTGATATCCAGTTCCTATTTGATTACATGTAAAGATCGAATAGAAAGTCATTTACATTGCAGAAGCCACGGCACACGTAACAATGAGAGACAGTTGACGATCGCTAAGTTCACATCCACGGAAACGCATCCCTTCAGTCGCTTTCGGATGACGCAGCATGTCTGAAGTGATCATGTGGCTGTGCCCGAGGTGAAGAGGAAGCCGTTCTACGTGCGATATTACTTATAATGAGAGACATGCAAAGATGCTGAGACACTGTGTAGTTATTATTTCTTTGCTGGAAATGAGGGTCGATATTGTGTGGTTTTGTGTGCTACGCAGTTCGTAAATACACTACTGGCCATTAAAATTGCTACACCACGAAGATGACGTGCCACAGACGCGAAATTTAACCGACAGGAAGAAGATGTTGTGATATGCAAATGATTAGCTTTTCAGAGCAATCACACAACGTTGGCGCCGGTGGCGACACTTACAACGTGCTGATATGAGGCAAGTTTCCAACCGATTTCTCATACACTAACAGCAGTTGATCGGCGTTGCCTGGTGAAACGTTGTTGTGATGCCTTGTGTAAGGAGGAGAAATGCGTACCATCACGTTTCCGACTTTGATAAAGGTCGGATTGTAGCCTATCGCGATTGCGGTTTATCGTATCGCGACACTGCTGCTCGCGTTGGTCGAGATCCAATGACTGTTAGCAGAATATGGAATCGGTGGGTTCAGAAGGGTAATACGGAACCCCGTGCTGGATCCAACGGCCTTGTATCACTAGCAGTCGAGATGACAGGCATCTTATGCGCATGGCTGTAACGGATCGTGCAGCCACGTCTCGATCCCTGAGTCAACAGGTGGGAACGTTTGCAACACAACAACCATCTCCACGAACAGTTCGACGACGTTTGCAGCAGCACGGACTATCAGCTCGGAGACCATGGCTGCGGTTACGCTTGACGGTGCACGACAGACAGGAGCGCCTGCGATGGTGTACTCAACAACGAACATGGGTGTACGAATGGCAAAACGTCATTTTTTCGGATGAATCCAGGTTCTCTTTACAGCATCATGATGATCGCATCCGTGTCTAGCGACATCGCGGTGAACGCATATTGAAAGCGTGTATTCGTCATCGCCATACTGGCGTATCACCCAGCTTGATGGTATGGGGTGCCAT
Organism: Schistocerca americana; assembly: GCF_021461395.2. Lineage (NCBI taxonomy): Eukaryota > Metazoa > Arthropoda > Insecta > Orthoptera > Acrididae > Schistocerca > Schistocerca americana. The sequence continues at coordinate 59,091,583 of NC_060122.1, forward strand.
TGGTTACACGACTCGGTCACCTTTTGTTTGCATTGACGGCACTTTGAATAGTGGACGTTACATTTGAGAAGTGTGACGACCCGTGGCTCTACCCTTCATTCGATCCCTGCGAAACCCAACATTCAGCAGGATAATTCACGACCACATGTTGCAGGTCCTGTACGGGCATTTCTGGATACAGAAAATGTTCGACCGCTGCCCTGGCCAGCACATCCTCCAGATCTCTCACCAACTGAAAACGTCTGGTCAATGGTGGCCGAGCAACTGGCTCGCCACAATACGCCAGACACTACTCTTGATGAACTGTGGTATCGTGTTGAAGCTGCATGGGTAGGTGTACCTGTACACGCCATCCAAGCTCTGTTTGACTCAATGCCCAGTCGTATTAAGGCCGTTATTATGGCCAGAAGTGGTTGTTCTGGGTACTGATTTCTCAGGATCTATGTACCGAAATTTCGCGAAAATGTAATCACTTGTCAGTTCTAGTATAATATATTTGTCCAATGTATACCTGTTTATCATCTGCATTTCTTCTTGGTGTAGCAATTTTAATGGCCAGTAGTGTAGATGAAATGAAAAGAGGTGACTTGTCATCATCAAAATTCCTTCATGACTGATACATATTTCGAAGTGCAACGGATAATCACTGTAGCTACCATTTTGTATCTACATTGCGTTTCATTGAGAATCTGTTGAGCTGACGTGGCCTTAAAGCGTGTGCAACTCACTCGTTGGATGTTCCTGTTGGTAATTCGTTTCCCTACGTCGTAGCAAGCCTGGTGATACATTTTCAATTGATACTGCGTACTATCTGATGTTGGTATTTTCCAACAATATCTTAATTTCCGTATTTTGGATAAAAATTGCCGCGAGTGAAAGAAAACAGCCGCTAACTTCATTTATTAAGCACAGGAAGTTAGGAAAAAGCAATGTGGTTGTTTATCCACATCCGATTAATTATTCGCCGTGTCCACTTCCTATCATGCTTCATGGGAACCATTATCAATAAAAAGGCCTCGGACAGAGTAAGTGCACCTTTATCTTTTATTGTGCATCTCACACGCCACACTACCGTTGCTTATGTGCTTGACTTGTAATCTTTGTTTACGTTTATGTCAGCAAACCCTGGTTGTATGTAATATCATTTGCCTAACATCAGTAATATTACAATGTTCACAGCAAATATGAGCTAGAAACAAGTGAAACCCTAAAAAATATTTGTCATCTTCAGTTTTACAGTTAACGTCAAGAGCGTGATACTTCCAAAAATACGAAACACTATAAAACCTGAACGTAATGGGTATCCATGATCACACACTTAACGATTTGAATTGTAGTTAACGATTTACTGGGAATTCTACGATCTGGCATTCTGATAAGGATTTTTGTCGATTTTTCACATAACCTGATTTAAATGAGGAAAATATTTACTTCTGTTCCAGTATCTTGATTTCCAATCACACGTCAGTTGTTTTCTTCGTGGTAACCGAAATTTGACTACAATAAAGTTACAAATTAACCATCATCACTTTGTAAAAATTCGTGGTGGTTTCGTTTTGCAGTTTTGGGACCAATGTTCCGTTACAGACGGTTCCAATATTTATTTTATTTTCAACATCATTTTCGAAATAGTCGCCTAAGCAAAAGATGCATTTCATTAGGTGTTTATAGCGGTTGTATATTACTCTGATGTGTATGGGATCTTATATTTTGAGTAGTTTGTAGGAAATTTCCTATACATGGAGATAAATAAGTAATTACATACACTAGAGAGGATAGTACATGATCAATTGAAATTTATTTCCTTTTTAACCCTATCTTCCATCATCAAAGACAGGGCTAATATTTTTCTGCACTTCGCAGAATTAGTGTACATACAAACAGGTGGTGTACATATTCTCCTGATCTCGGCTCTTGTCCACAAGTTTTATCATCATTCTTATGTCTCTTACATTTATGCGGTTATGGTGTGGATTAGGTTAGGAAACTATCTTATTCACTGTAATTACATGTCATTCGCGTAGTGAACATAATTAATAATAACTTTTCTGTGCATTTCGAGTGTCTAATGTTAGACTTATTGCCCGTTTTCGTGACAATTATTTTGCATTATACAGAGCATAATGTTATGGGATAACCGGTCTTAAACATATATAGTGCTGAAAGACTCCTCAATGTTGCGGGCATGCTTGCCTCGTATCCCCAAACTTGTACGTCAGTCTCAAGACAAGTCATGTTGTGAAGGAGAGCTCTCAACAATTTAAAAAACTAGTAACACGGAAGGATTAGAAAATTTGCAGAAATAGAAAAACCACAGGTGCTTACGAGTTACCGCTGAAACTAGTTCGGAAGTAGTAAGCGAATACGTCTGCATTAAGGTAGATCCACAAATCATTAACTGAGTTTAAAATGACGTCAACGCGTTTGTCGAATATCGACTATTAGTTTCGTACCACATAGTACCAATTTTAGGAGCTTTTTTCTGTTGTATATTAATGACTGTTAAGGTTTGAGTCAACATGTGTAAGAAAGCAGTGGTACTCAACATCAACTAAGATAAGTTACAAAGTTACAAAGCAAAATACATTTTAGTTTCCTGTCAGCAGCGATTTGAATTATGTCTGAAGAAGGTGAAGTAGTTAAGAAAGAAGACACAAAATACGAACTCCTAAATCCGAATTTGTGAAGTTCTTCGTGTGCGGTTTATGAGTATTCCAGAATAAGGGTTTCGTGATTACCAGCCGTTCGTTATAGGATAATAATGTAATGATGATTTTTTTCAACTTTTTATAATATTTACCTACTTTTCTTTGAAAGTATCTTCACAACAGTAAGTAATCGCGTGATACGCAGTCGGCAGAAGATCCGAAACACAACAGTGTTACGCAAAAACCCTCAGACGGCGCCAGAGTACAGTGATGTGTTTCTCTGTGGCTGCGGGAACAGTCAGCACGGAGGGGTGGCAGTCTGCCACCGCACTCAGTCAGCCCAGACACCAGAGGAAAGTCGGCCTGTTCTTCGTCAGTGCACTTGTGGACACTGCTGCGTATCACTGTGAAGGTACATCTAACATTACAGCGATAGCTTTAATACAGCTCTTGTAACTGTTATCCAACCTCTGTGGAAAGAGCCATCATGTAACCAGAATGCATGCGTTCCAATATAGACGCCCTTTGTTTTCTCATGTCGATATATTACATAATTTCTATTGAAAGCAGAAATATTATTACACAGGATCTATTCGGAGCTGCGAATACGAATATAAATCAGCTGCATAGGGGAATGACGACAGCGAAAATTTGTGCCGGGCCGGGACTCTTGCCACACATCCTCCACAGGTACGCACGATATATAATTCCTGCGCGGGGGAGAACGTTTTAATTAAAGTCGCTTCCTAGTATCACAGAATGATGCAGTATCCCTTCGGACATGCACCGAATGAACATTGCATCGTTATTCATCAGATCACAGGTACTGCGATTTCGCAGAAATATTATTGAAGCTAAAACTCATCCTAGTTAACAGGCGATCTCATACGCCAACGACAGTCACAGCAGTCTTCATACTAGTGACTCAAGGAAACAGCATGAGAGCAATGTGACGGTGGCCTGAATGTGGGAGAGATTAGCCACAAAGAATAATTGAGTCTCCTGTTTGTAAGACGAGTGTAATACCAAGGTTTTACATGTGTTCAACAAGACAGTGGAAACAGTCATCCAGAAGCCATATCACGTGCAACAATAATTGATTACATTTCACGATCGCTAAGTTCGTAGCTGCAGAGACGTCTCTTTCCAGTTCATTCACAATGGCTGAGCGAAGCAGCAGTGTTCCAACTGCTGTTCCAGATGTGAAGAAGCAGGAGTCAGTATGGAGAGGTAAAGAACACGCCCCATGCAGTATTACATAAAGTTCGTAGCTACAGTAATTACTTGTATCAGAAGTTAAACATAAAATTTCGCGTCGTTTCGCGCACAATGATACTCAATTCGATCGTGACACATTCAGCGTCAAAAGGAGTGTGTGTGTGTGGTTTGAGGTTTTCGGGCGCTAAACAGCGTGGTCATCAGCGCCCAAACGCATAGCCTGACGCAGTTCCAAATCCTCACATACAGAGGCAAAACTAGAGGAGAAGAAACGCACTAAAAAAGGAAAGGAAACACAAGGAAAACACAACAGAAATCGAAGTGAAACAAGTAGGTAATCGTGACTGGCGGACCTCTTATCTAAAACCTGGGTGAGCCAGTCATCCAGCAGCACATTAAAATCCTCTCCCTAAAATCCGAGGCAACAAATTGGACAGGACACAAAACCGTAAGACCTTAACCACAGTCGTTGCGTCGTCTTGAAAATAGAGGGCAAATCCGGTGGCAAGGAAACCGCCGCCCTCTGGTCAGAGAATAAAGGACAGTTCAGTAAAATGTGGCGGACTGTAATCTGGACGCCACAAGCACTGTAGATTGGGGCGTCTTCCCGCCGGAGTAAAAAACCATGCGTTAAGGGACTCTGCCCGATGCGGAGGCGAGTGAGGAGAACCTCATCCCGCCTGCATGACTGGTAGGACGTACGCCATGCCCGCGTGGTGACCTTAACCAGACGCAGCTTATTTTCACCGACTGCCAGCCACTCCTCGTCCCATTGACGCATAACACGAAAACGCAGGAGGGAGGTAACAGCATGGAGGGGGATGGCACATTCAACAACGTGAGGGAGGGAACATGCATCTTTGGCAGCCACATCCGCCAGTTCGTTTCCCCTAATACCCACGTGCCCCGGCACCCAGCAGAAAGAAACCTCCTTCCCCTGCCGTTGCAGGTGGAGAAGGGCATCATGGATGTTCTGGACGACCGTATCCGCTGGGTACAAGTGTTGCATGGTCTGAAGAGCACTCAGGGAGTCAGAACAGATGAGGAACTTAAGACTGGGAACACATCTCATCTGCTCCAATGCCTGCAAGATCGCAAACAATTCGGCATCAAAGATGGTAAACGCCGCAGGAAGCCGTAACTTGACGACTCGATCAGGAAAACAACAGCACAATCAACAGAATCCCCCTGTTTAGAGCCATCCGTAAATACTATTACATGGTCGGGATGCTGGTGTAAAATATCGGAAAATAAGGAGGTAAAAACAAACGCAGGAGTGCAGCTCCGCTAGTACTCCGACATGTCTAAAAGGACGCTGGGCCTCTGGAGCAACCAGGGAGGCAGGCGGGTAAAACCTTGGAGTTGGGGGCCACACGCGCAACACCAAGGGACTCAAGCAAATGCTTGGCACGAATCCCAAATGGTCTCGTTGCCCTGGGACGACTGGAAAAGAGACGTTCCATAGGCGGTCGGGTAACTGTAGGGTACGCAGGGGAGGTAGGACAGGCAAGGAATTGACACACCCGTCGAACCATGAGGAGTTTCCGCCGCATGGCGAGCGGCGGTTCCCCTGCCTCAGCACACAGACTGGGGATGGGACTGGTACGGAAGGCACCAGTGGCCAGCCTGATACCCTCATGGTGTACTGCGTCAAGAATCTTCAGATACGAAGGCCTCGCTGACCCATACACGGTTCAACCATAATCAAGACGCGATCGGACGAAAGCCCTATAAAACTGCAGCAGACGCGCCCGATCTGCTCCCCGGGACCGATGTCTCAGACACTTCAAAATATTCAGTGCCTTCAGGGCCCGCACCTTGAGGTCTTTAAGGTGAGGCAACCACGACAAATTGGAATCAAAAGTGAGACCCAGGAACCTCACAGTGTCGCTAAAAGGAAGAACGGTATCCCTCAGACGCAATTCAGGAGAGGTAAAAAGATGTCGAGAACGACTAAAATGAACACACACACATTTGTCTGCAGAAAAGGTAAAACCCGTCTTCGCAGTCCATGCCTCTAATCGCTTTATCGTAAGCTGCAACTGCCGACTAGCACTGACAAGACTGGAGGAAGAACAGAAAACAGCAAAATCGTCCACAAACAAGTAGCATCAGGCAGGACTCCGGATAGTGGACGTGATACTGTTAATGGCGACGACAAAGATGGTGACACTTAAAAAGCTTCCCTGAGGAACACCATTCTCCTGCACGTACAAATCAGATAGCACATTACCAACCCGATTTCGAAAGAGGCGGTGGGAAAGAAAGGAACGAATGAAGATGGGGAGACGGCCACGAAAGACCCACTGATGGAGTTGATTGAGGATAAGGCGGCGCCAAGTAGTGTCATACGCCTTATTAATATCAAAGAATACACCTAGACAATGCTGGTTACGTGGGAAGGCCAGCTGGATGGCCGCCTCAAGCAGGGTAAAGTTGTTTATAGTTGAACGACATCTCCGAAAGCCACACTGAGAGGGGCTAAGGAGCTGCCTGGTCTCGAGCAGCCAGACCAGGCGACGGTTGACCATGCTTTCCAACGTCTTCCCGACACAGCTCGTCAAAGCAATACTTCGATAACTACTGGGATGCGTTCGGTCCTTCCCCGGTTTGAGGAGAGGAATCAAAATCGCCTCCCTTCGCGAGTCAGGGTACGTGCCGGATAACCATATCATATTAAAACAATTCAGGAGAACTTTCTTGGAAGGCAGCAACAAGTGCTGCAGCATGCTGTACCGGGTTTGATCATGACCAGACGCAGTATCATGAGCCACAGACAGCGCCGAATCCAGTTCCCACATTGTGAAGGGGCAGTTGTAGGGTCCAGAATTTGGGGACCGGAAGTCCAAGTGACCCCTCTCGATGGCAGTGCGGTAGCGGCAGAAACCTGGATCACAGTTGATAGTGACGGTAGATTCCGCAAAATGCATGGCCAGTGTCTGGGCAATGTTTCTCGGCGGCGTGAGGAGACATTCCTGATGCAGCAATGCTGTGACAGGTAGTTGGCTAAGTTTCCCGGAAATCCTCCCGATGGCTTCCCATACTTTCGTAGAACTAGTGGAGTGGGAGATGGAGTTCAAGAACGATTGCCATGACCGTCGTTTGCTCTCTTTAATCACTCGCCGCGCCTTGGCCCTTGCCACCCGAAAGGCCGCTATATTGTCAGCTGAGGGACGCCATTTGAAGCGGTGCAGAGCTGCACGGCGGGGTTTGGATGGCTAACCGGCACTCAGTGGTCCATCAAGGGACAGGACGCCCCTTGGGATGACCGGATGACCGTGGGATTGACAATTCAGCAGCATGGGAGATCACGGCTGTAACATGGTCTACCCATTCGTGGACGCTGGCACGGTGTTCCAAAACAGCCAGTTGGCTGAAAAGTGTCCAGTCAGCTCTGCAGAGGTAATGCCACAGCCTCATCCAGGAGGCAAATCCAAAGGGGGAAGTGGTCACTAGAATGGAGGTCAGCAGCAACCTCCCACAGAGCAGAATCCGCGAGTGCTGGAGAGCAAAAGGGAAGGTCAATAGCTGAAGACGACCCAGAAGCAGTACAGAAATGTGTGGGAGCACCAGAGTTGAGGATGCACTGTTCTTCAGACATCACGAGGCTTTCCAGAATGCGACCCTTTGGGGCAAGTAGTCGGAGACCCCCATAAGACAATATGAGCATTGAAGTCCCCCAGAAGCAGAAATGGGCGGGGGAGTTGGCTAATAAGGTCTGTGAGAGACTCAGAGTCTTTTGCATCCTGAGGCGGTAAATAAACTGAACAGACTGTGAGCCTCTGACCCACAAGAAGGTCAACTGCAACTGCTTGCAAGTCTGTAACGAGAGGGAGCTCAGATGAGTGGTGCATGTCACGGCCAAAATCCGCAACACCACCCTTTGCCCTTTCCCCCTTCAGATTATCTTTTCGATATATGGTATAGCCCCGTAAAGAAGCAGCATCAGTGGCCCGAAAATGCGTCTCTTGGAGACATAAGCACAAAGGGCACTCTCGTACACGGAGTTGCAATTCGGCCACATGCGTCCTGAACCCATTCAGGCTCCACTGTAATATGGGAGCCAGTGATCAGGGTGTTCTCCGCGGCTATGAGATGCATGGCTGTCAGGGTGGCTGAACTTTCACTCTGCCTCTGCGCTTTGGAGGAGAGCCCGTACTGGCCGGAGATTTATTCCTGGGGCGAGAAGATCGCCCCCGGTCGACATCAATGTCCATCAGCTCCGATGACGACCCACCGGAGATGTCAGACAGTACGATGTCCTCGTCGTTGGACCGACCCTGACTAGTCTCCTCAGGTGGCAAAACCTTCACCTTCGGTGTCTTTGTCTTGGGGGGCTTAGAATGCAGAGCCTTGTCAACAGTTGGAGCTTTACTCGCCTGGGCAGAAGGCACCATATGGGGAGAGGCAGGAAGTACCCCAATGTCAGCAACCACGGCCTTGTCCAATGTAGCGTGGAGAGCCGCAGGTTTCAAAACAACCGCAGCAGCACAAGTGCACTGGCAAACGCAGGTATTAGTGCTAACACTAGCAACCTCCGTTTGTGTAGCAACAGTGGCCATTTCTACCGGTTTTTTCAGAGCGGAAGCGAAAGATGTTGTAAACACAGGAGGTTTCATGGCCTTAAAGAGCTTCTTGGCCTCACCATAGGGAATGCGCTAAGATGTTTTAATCTCCTGTATCTTCCGTTCTTCGAGATAGATGGGGCAGACCCGGTTCCAGACAGGGTGACTCCCAGAGCAATTCACGCACTTCACAGGCGATGAACAATCGGCTCCTTCATGGGCAGGCTGACCACATTTACCACAAGTGGCTATCCCATTACACCCCAACGTAGTATGCCCAAAGCACTGACATTTAAAACAGCGCATTGGGTTGGGGAAATATGGCCGTACCGGCAAACGTAAGAACCCCGCTTTAACATGCTCTGGGAGTCTCGGGCAACTGAACGTGAGAATAAACGAGTCAGATTTGACTATGTCCCCATCGACTCGTTTCATAAGATGCTGCACGTCAACAATACCTTCGTCAGCCCACTCGGATTTTAACTCGTCTGTGGGGATATCCACCAAGTCTCTACATGTCACAAAACCCTTACTATAGTTCAGAGTGGAGTGGAGCTCGGTCTCGATAGCGTACTTTCCGAGACAGGTTCCTTTCCGAAGAGAAGCAACTTGACGGGAACCAGAAGTCTCAACTAACAGAGTCCCAGTGCGCAGTCGCTTCACAGATTTCAGTGTTCCTGCAATTCCCTCAAACCCCTTGTGGATGTAAAAGGGAGAAACCCTCTCAAAGCTACCCGCCTTCCGTCTAATAATCAAAAACCCATACTGATTATCACCATGTGCTCTGTTACGACAGTCTGATAAATCTCTAGCAACACCAGGCGCTGGAGGACTCGCAGCACGAAGTTACTTTTTCGATGGGGTGTGTTTTCCCACCAGTGGCCCACCCAATCCACTTGTAGGAGGAAATGTACAGGTCGAAGGGTCCATCGCGGTCCCACGAGCAGCTAGGGAACTAAAGTTCCGCTCAGACAGAGACCCGCGTGCCTGAGTAAGCCAGATACAACTAGGGTGCGGCAGGTGCCCCAGAGGTTGTCCGCTTGCGACTGTTCCAACCCAACAGCCATGCATCTCATAGCCGCGGAGGACACAGTGAGATTGAGGGTTTTTTATAGAGGTTGGCCTTCTTCGCAATCCAGGCCGTCAAGCTAAGATTACCATTCCCCACAACACACAACATTCCACCACAGCACCATACGGTGGTCGCTGAACCATGTCCAGGGGTTACGGCGACGCGAGACTGGGGGCGCTGACCAGCCCCCAGCTCAGGCCACCGGGGTCGCCAGGCCCGTACTCGGCAAAAGAATGCTGAGCCCTTGAGGGCGAAAACCACTCCTGGTCTCCCAGGAATGGATCACAAAAAAGAACGTCTAAAGCATTACTCCCCTGGACAGAAGTCGGCATGGTGCCTGTTGTATTAAATCCCAAAGTAATTTCTGTGGTTCATCGTCAATATGGCGTCAGCTTACATGAACACACCAGCTGTCCATCGGAAATTACTACTGGTCTCCCAGGAATGGATCACAGAAAAGTTCGTTTAAAGCATAGCTCCAAAAGACAGAATTCGGCATTCTGCCTGTTGTATTCAATTCCGATGCAATTTCTGTGGTTCATCGTCAATGTGAAGGTCCACAGCTTACAGGAAATCGCCAGCTGTCCATCGGAAACAACTACTATTATCCCAGAAATGGATCTAAGTAAAGGTCGTTTAAAGCATTACTATTATGGACAGAAAACGCCATGGTGACTTTTGTATTCAATCCCAATGCAATTTCTGTGTTTCATCGTCAATTTGAAGGTCCAGAGGTTACAGGAGACCGCCAGCTGTTCGTCGGAACCAACTACTGACATCATAGTAATGGATCAAACAAAGATCGTTTAAAGCATTACTCCTCTGGACAGAAAACGGCATGGTGACTGTTGTATTCAATCCCGAGTAAATTTCCGTGCTTCATCGTCAATGTGAAGGGCCTCAGCTTAGAGGAATCCGCCAGCTGTCCATCGGAAACTACTACTGGTCTCCCAGGAAGGGATCACAGCAATGATCATTTCAAGCATTACTCCAATGCACAGAAGTCGGCATGGTGCCCTTTGTATTCAATCCCAATGCAATTTCTGTGTTTCATCGTCAATGTGAAGGTCCACAGGTTACAGGAGACCGCCAGCTGCTAGTCGGAACCAACTACTGACATCATAGTTACGGATCAAAGCAAAGATCGTTTAAAGCTTTACTCCTCTGGACAGAAAACGGCATGGTGACTGTTGTATTCAATCACGATTCAATTTCAGTGCTTCATCGTCCATGTCAAGGTCCAAGGGTTACAGGAAACAGCCAGCTGTCCATCAGAAACTACTACTGTTCTCCCAGAAATGGATCAAAGCGCACACCGTTCAAAGAAATACTCGCCTGGACAGAAGTCGGCATGGTGCCCGTTGTATTTAATCCCGATGCAATTTCTGTGTTTTATAGTCAATGTGAAGTTCCTCACCTTACAGGAAACCGCCAGCTATCCATCGGAAACTACTACTGGTCTCCAAGGAATGGATCAGAGGAATGATCGTTTAAAGCATTACTACTTTAGACTGAAATCGGCATACCGATAGTTGTATTCAATCCCGATCTAATTTCTGTGTTTCATCGTAAATATGAAGGTCCAAGGGTTACAGGAAACGGCCAGTTGACTATCCGAAACTACTACTGTTCTCCTAGGAATGGAACAGAGCGTACACCGTTGAAAGCAATACTCCTATGGACAGAAGTCGGCATGCTGCCTGTCGTATTCAATCCCGAAGCAATTTCTGTGTTTCATCGTCAGTGTGATCGTCCACAGGTTACAGGAGACCGGCAGCTGTCCGTCGGAAACAACTACTGGTATCCCAGGAATGGATGAAAGCAAAGATCGTTAAAAGCATTACCCCTCTGGACAGAAGTCGGCATGGTGCCTGATGTTTTGAATCTCGATGCAATTTCTGTGTTTTATCTTCCATGTGAACGTCCACAGGTTACAGAAAACGGCCAGCTGTCCATCGGAAAGTACTACTGGTCTCCCTGGGATGGATCGCAGAAAACATCGTTTAAAGCATTACTCCAACGGACAGAAGTTGCCATGGTACCTGTTGTTTTCAATCCCGATGCAATTTCTGTGTTTTATCGTCCATGTGAAAGTCCACAGTTTACAGGAAACGGCCAGCCGTCCACTGGAAAATATTACTGGCCTCCAAGGAATGGATCTCAGAAAAGATCGTATAAAGACTATGGACATGAGTCGGCATGGTTATTGTTGTATTCAATCCCGATGCACTATCTGTGTTTCATCGTCAAAGTGAAGGGCCTCAGCTTACTAAAACCCGCCAGCTGTCCATCGGAAACTAATACAGGTCTCCCAGGACCACATCACAGCAAAGATTGTTTAACGCATTACTCCTCTGGACAGACGTCGGCATGGTGCCTGTTGCATTCAATCCCGATGCAATTTCTGTGTTTCACCGTCAATGTGAGGGTCCTCAGATTAATGGAAAATGCCAGCTGTCCATCGGAAATTACTACTGGTCTCCCAGGAATGGATCACAGCAAAGATCTTTTAAAGCACTGCTCCAATGGACAAACGTTAGCGTAGTGCCTGTTGTATTCAATCCCGATGATATTTCTGTGTTTCATCGTCAATGGGACGACCAGAGGTTAGAGGAGACAGCCGGTTGCCCATCGGAAACTACTACTGGTCTCTCAGGAATGGACCACAGCAAAGATCGTTTAAAGCATTTTTCCAATGGACGGGTGTCGGCAATCTGAATGTTGCATTCGATTTCGATCCAATTTCTGTGTTTCATCGTCAGTGTGATGGTCCAGAGGTTACAGGAGACCGCCGGCTGTCAGTCGGATACAACTACTGGTATCCCAGGAATGGATCACAGCAAAGATCGTTTAAAGCATTAGTCCAATGGACAGAAGTCGGCATCGTGCCTTTTGTATCCAATCACGATGCAATTTCTGTGTTTCATCGTGAATATGAAGGTCCACTGCTTACTGGAAACCGATAGAAGTACATCGGAAACTACAACTAGCCTCCCAGGAATGGATGACAGCAAAGAAAGTTTAAAGCATTACTCCAATGAACAGAAGTCGGCATGCCGCTTGTTGTATTCCACCAGGATACAATTTCTGTGTTTCATCGTCAATGTCAAGGTCAAGAAGTTACAGGAGACCGCCAGCTGTCCGTTGGAAGGAACAACTGGTATCCCAACAATGGCTCAAAGCAAACACTGTTTATAGCATTAATCCTCAGCCCACACGTCGGCATGGTGCCTGTTGTATTCAATCCCGATGCAATTTCTGTGGATGTAAACGTCCACAGGTTACAGCAAACCGCCAGCTGTCCATCGGAAACTACTACTGACCTCCCAGGAATGGATCACAGCAAAGAATTTTTACAGCATTACTCCAAAGGACAGATGTCGGCCATATGCCTGTTGTACTCAAACCTGATGCAATTTCTCTGTTTCATCGTCAATGTGAAAGCCCAGAGGTTATAGGGGCCCGAAAGCCGTCCGTCGGAAACAACTACTGGTATCCCAGGAATGGATCAAAGTAAAGAAGGACAGAAGTAGGAATGGTGCCGGTTGTAATCAATACCGATGCAATTTCTGTGTTTCATCGTCACAGTGCAGGTTTACAAGTCACAGGGAACCGCAAGCTGATCATCGGAAACAATTACTGGTCTCCCAGGAATGGATCACAACAAATATCGTTTGAAGCATTACTCCAATGGACAGAAGTCGGCATGCTGCCTGTTGTATTCTATCCCGACGCAATTTCTGTGTTTCATCGTCAATGAGAAGGTCCTCTGCTAACAGGAAACCGCCAGCTGTGCATCGGAAACAACTACTGGTATCCAAGGAATCGATCACAGCCAAGATCGTTTAAAGCATTATTCCAATGGACAGAAGTCGGCATGGTGCCCTTTGTATTCAATCCCAATGCAATTTCTGTGTTTCATCGTCAATGTGAAGGTCCACAGGTTACTGGAGACCGCCAGCTGTTCGTCGGAACCAACTACTGACATCATAGTAGTGGATCAAAGCATAGTTCGTTTGAAGCATTACTCCTCTGGACAGAAAACGGCATGGTGACTGTTGTATTCAATCCCGATTAAATTTCTGTGCTTCATCGTCAATGTGAAGTGCCTCAGCTTACAGGTACACACCAACTGTCCATCGAAAACTACTACTGGTCTCCCAGAAAGGGAACACAGCAATGGTCATTTAAAGCATTACTCCAATGGACAGAAGTCGGCATGGTGCCCTTTGTATTTAATCCCAATGCATTTTCTGTGTTTCATCGTCATTTTGCAGGTCCACGGGTTACAGGAAACAGCCAGCTGTTCGTCGGAACCAACTACTGAGATCATAGTAATGGATCAAAGCAAAGATCGTTTAAAGCATTACTCCTCTGGACAGAAAACGGCATGGTGACTGTTGTATTCAATCCCGATTATATTTCCGTGCTTCATCGTCAATGTGAAGGGCCTCAGCTTAGAGGAATCCGCGTGCTGTCCATCAGAAACTACTACTGGTCTCCCAGGAAGGGATCAAAGCAATGATCATTTAAAGCATTATGCCAATGGACAGAAATCGGCATCGTGCCCTTTGTATTCAATCCCAATGCAATTTCTGTGTTTCATCGTCAATTTGAAGGTCCACAGGTTAGAGGAGACCGCCAGCTGTTCGTCGGAACCAACTACTGACATCATAGTAATGGATCAAAGCAAAGATCGTTTAAAGCACTACTCCTCTGGACAGAAAACGGCATGTTGGCTGTTGTATTCAATCCCGATTAAATTTCCGTGCTTCATCGTCAATGTGAAGGGCCTCAGCTTAGAGAAATCCGCCAGCTGTCCATCGGAAACTAATACTGGTCTCCCAGGAAGGGATCACAGCAATGATCATTTTAAGCATTACTCCAATGGACAGAAGTCGGCATGGTGCCCTTTGTGTTCAATCCCAATGCAAATTCCGTGTTTCATCGTTGATGTGAAGGTCCACAGGTTACAGGAGACCGCCAGCTGTTCGTCGGAACCAACTACTGACATCATAGTAGTGGATCAAAGCAAAGATCGTTTAAAGCATTACTCCTCTGGACAGAAAACGGCATGGTGACTGTTGTATGCAATCACGATTCAATTTCTGTGTTTCATCGTCCATGTCAAGGGCCAAGGGTTACAGGAATCAGCCAGCTGTCCATCAGAAACTGCTACTGTTCTCCCAGATATGGATCAAATCGAACACCGTTCAAAGAAATACTCCCCTGGACAGAAGTCGGCATGGTGCCTGTTGTATTTAATCCCGATGCAATTTCTGTGTTTTTATAGTCAATGTGAAGTTCCTCACCTTACAGGAAACCGCCAGCTATCCATCGGAAACTACTACTGGTCTCCAAGGAATGGATCACAGGAATGATCTTTTAATGCATCACTACTCTGTACTGAAATCGGCATGCCGATTGTTGTATTCAATCCCGATGCAATTTCTGTGTTTCATCGTAAATGTGAAGGACCAAGGGTTACAGGAAACGGCTAGTTGACCATCAGAAATTACCACTGTTCTCCTAGGAATGGATCAGAGCGATCACCGTTGAAAGCAATACTCCAATGGACAGAAGTCGGCATGCTACCTGTCGTATTCAATCCCGAAGCAATTTCTGTGTTTCATTATCAGTGTGATTTTCCACAGGTTACAGTAGTCCGGCAGCTGTCCGTCGGAAACAACTACTGGTATCCCAGGAATGGATGAAAGCAAGGATCGTTAAAAGCATTACCCCTCTGGACAGAAGTCTGCATGGTGCCTGTTATTTTGAATCTCGATGCAATTTCTGTGTTTTATCTTCCATGTGAACGTCCACAGGTTACAGGAAACGGCCAGCTGTCCATCGGAAAGTACTACTGGTCTCCCTGGCATGGATCGCAGAAAACATCTTTTAAAGCATTACTCCAACGGACAGAAGTTGCCATGGTGCCTGTTGTTTTCAATCCCGATGCAATTTCTGTGTTTTATCGTCCATGTGAAAGTCCACAGTTTACAGGAAACGGCCAGCTGTCCACTGGAAAATATTACTGGTCTCCAAAGAATGGATCTCAGGAAAGATCGTATAAAGACAATGGACATAAGTCGGCATGGTTACTGTTGTATTCAATCCTGATGCAATTTCTGCGTTTCATCGTCAATGTGAAGGGCCTCAGCTTACAGGAACCCGCCAGCTGTCCATCGGAAACTACTACAGGTCTCCCAGGACTGCATCACAGCAAAGATCGTATAACGCATTACTCCTCTGGATAGAAGTCGGCATGGTGCCTGTTGTATTCAATCCCGATGCAATATCTGCGTTTCAACGTCAATGTGTGGGTCCTCAGATTAATGGAAAAAGGCCAGCTGTCCATCGGAAACTACTACTGGTCTCCCAGGAATGGATCACAGCAAAGATCTTTTAAAGCACTGCTCCAATGGGCTAACGTTAGCGTAGTGCCTGTTGTATTCAATCCCGATGATATTTCTGTGTTTCATTGTCAATGGGACGGTCCAGAGGTTAGAGGAGACAGCCGGCTGGTCTCTCAGGAATGGACCACAGCAAAGATCGTTTAAAGCATTTTTCCAATGGACGGGAGTCGGCAATCTGAATGTTGCATTCGATTTCGATCCAATTTCTGTGTTTCATCGTCAGTGTGATGGTCCAGAGGTTACAGGAGACCGCCGGCTGTCAGTCGGATACAACTACTGGTATCCCAGGAATGGATCACAGCAAAGATCGTTTAAAGCATTAGTCCAATGGACAGAAGTTGGCATCCTGCCCTTTGTATTCAATCACGATGCAATTTCTGTGTTTCATCGTGAATGTGAAGGCCCACAGGTTACTGGAAAACGATAGAAGTACATCGTAAACTACAACTAGCCTCCCAGGAATGGATGACAGCAAAGAAAGTTTAAAGCATTACTCCAATGAACAGAAGTCGGCATGCCGCTTGTTGTATTCCACCCCGATACAATTTCTGTATTTCATCGTTAATGTCAAGGTCAAGAAGTTACAGGAGACCGCAAGCTGTCCGTCGGAAGCAACAACTGGTATCCCAACAATGCATCAAAGCAAACACCACTTATAGCATTACTCCTCTGCCCACACGTCGGCATGGTACCTGTTGTATTAATTCCCGATGCAATTTCTTTGAATCATCGTCAATGTAAAGGTCCACAGGTTACAGGAAACGGCCAGCTCTCCATCGGAAACAGCTACTGGTCTCCCACTATGGATCACAGCAAAGATTATTTAAAGCAATACTCCCCTGGACAGAAGTCGGCATGGTGCCTGTTGTATTCCATCCCGATACAATTTTGGTGTTTCATCGTCACTGTGAAGGTCCAGAGGTTACAGGAAACCGCCAGCTCTCCGTCGAAACAACTACTGGTATTCAAGGAGTGGATGAAAGCAAGGATCGTTTAAAGCATTACTCATGTGCACAGACGGCGGCATGGTGCCTGTTGTATTCAATCCCGATGCAATTTCTGTGGATGTATACGTCCACAGCTTACAGGAAACCGCCAGCTGTCCATTGGAAACTACTACTGGTCTCCCAGGTAATGACCAACACGAAGTTTACAATTTTACTCCACAGGACAAAAGTCAGCGTGGTGGCTGTTGTATTCAGTCCCGATGCAATGTCTTTGATTCATCGTCAATGTGATGGTCCACAGGTTACAGAATTCGCCACGTGTCCATGGGAAATAACTACCTGTATCCCAGGAACGAATCAAACTAAAGATCGTTTAAGTCATTACTCCTCTGGACAGATGACGGCATGGTGCCTGCTGTATTCCATCCCGATGCAATTTCTGTGTTTCATTTTCAATGTGAAGGTCCGCAGGTTACAGGAGACCGCCAGGTACCCATTGGAAACAACTACTGCTCCCGAAGGAATGGGTCAAAGTACAGACAGTTTGAAGCATTTCTCCCCTGGAGAGAAGTCGGCATGGTGCCTCTTGTATTCACTTCCGATGCAATTTCTGTGTTTCATCGTCAAAGTGAAGGTCCTCAGCCTATAGGAAACCGACAGCTGTCCATCGCATAGTACTACAGGTCTCCCACCAATGTATCACAGCACAGATCGCTTAAAGCCTTACTCCAATGGACAGAAGTCGGCATGCTGCATCTTGTATTCAATCAAGATGCAATTTCTGTCGATCATCTTCAATGTAATGGTCCACAGGATACAGGTAACCGAGAGCTGTCCATCGGAAACTACTATTGGTCTACCAGGAATGGGTTGCAGCAAAGATCGTTTAAAGCATTACTCCAATGAACAGAAATCGGCATACTGCCTGTCGTAGTCCATCTAGATACAATTTCTGTGTTTCATGGTCAATGTGATAATCCAGGGGTTACAGGCAACCGCCAGCTGTCCTCCGAAACAACTACTGGTATCCCAGGAATGGATCAAAGCAAAGATCGTTTACAGCATTATTCCTCTGGACAGAAGTCGGCATGGTGCCTGTTGTATTCAATCACGATGCAATTTCTGTGTTTCATCGTCTATGTGAAGCTATACAGGTCACATCAAACCGCCAGCTGTCCATCGGAAACTACTACCCTTCCCGAGGAATGGATGAAATCAAACATACCTTTAAGCATTACTTCCCTAAGCAGAAGTCGGCATGGTGCCTGTTGTATTCAATCCCGATGCAATTTCTGTGTTTGATCGTCAATGTGAAGGTCCACAGGTTACAGGAAGCCGCCAGCTGTTCGCCGGAAACAACTACTGGTGTCATAGGAATGGATCAAAGCAAAGATCGTTTAAAGCATTACTCCTCTGCACAGAAGTCGGCATGGTGCCTGTTGTATTCAATCCCGATGCAGTTTCTGTGTTTCATCGTCAGTGTGAAGGTCCACAGGGTACAGGCGACCGCCAGCTGTCCGTCGGAAACAACTACTGGTATCCAAGGAATGAATCAAAGCAAAGATCGTTTAAAGCGTTACTCCTCTGCACAGAAGTCGGAATGGTGCCTGTTGTATTCAATCTTAATGCAATTTCTGTGCTTCAGCGTCTGTGTGAAGGTCCTCACCTTACAGGTAACCGCCAGCTGTCCATCGGAATCTACTACAGGACTCCCAGGAATGCATCACAGCAAAGAACGTTTAAAGCATTACTCCAATGGACAAGAGTCGGCACGCTGCCTGTTGTATTCAGTCCCGATGCATTTTCTGTGTTTCATCGTCAATGTGACGGTCCACAAGTTACAGGAAACCGTTAGTTGTCCATAGGAAACTACTACTCGTCTCCCAGGAATGGATCAAAGCAAAGATCGTTTAAAGCATTACTCCTCTGCACAGAAGTCGGCATGCTGCCTGTTGTATTCAATGCCGATGCAATTTCTGTGTTTCATCGTCAGTGTGAAGGTCCACAGGATACAGGCGACCGCCAGCTGTCCGTCGGAAACAACTACTGGTATCCAAGGAATGAATCAAAGCAAAGATCGTTTAAAGCGTTACTCCTCTGCACAGAAGTCGGCATGGTGCCTGTTGTATTCAATCCCGATGCATTTTCTGTGTTTCATCGTCAATGTGACGGTCCACAAGTTACCGGAAACCGTTAGCTGTCCATAGGAAACTACTACTCATCTCCCAGGAATGGATCAAAACAAAGATCGTTTAAAGCATTACTCCTCTGGGCAAAAGTCGGCATGGTGCTTGTTGTTTTCAATCCCGATGCAATTTCTGTGTTGCATCGTCAATGTGAAGGTCCTCCGCTCGTCTCCCAGGAATGGATCAAAACAAAGATCGTTTAAAGCATTACTCCTCTGGGCAAAAGTCGGCATGGTGCTTGTTGTTTACAATCACGATGCAATTTCTGTGTTGTATCGTCAATGTGAAGGTCCTCCGCTTACAGGAAACCGCCAGCTGCCATCGGAAACTACTACTGGTCTCCCAGGAATGGATCAAAGAAAAGATCTTTTAAAGCATTACTCCAATGGACAGAAGTCGGCATGCTGCCTGTTCTGTTCAATCTTGATCCAGTTTATGTTTTTCATCGTCAATTAAAGGTCCACAGGTTACAGGAAACCGCTTGCTGTCCATTGGAAACAACTACTGGTATCCCAGGAATGGGTCAAAGAAAAGATCGTTTAAACCATTACTCCTCTGGACAGAAGGCGGCATGGTGCCTGTTGCAGTAAATCAAGATGCAATTTCTGTGTTTCATCGTCAATGTGAAGGTCCTCCGCTTACAGGGAACCGCCAGCTGTCCATCGGAATCCACTACTGGTCTCCCAGGAATGGATCACAGCAAATATCATTTATACTACTAGTCGTTCAGGAATGGATCGAAGCATAGATCGTTTAAAGCATTACTCCCTTGGACAGAAGTAGGCATGGTGCCTGTTGTATTCAATCCCTTTGCTGTTTCTGTTTTTCATCGTTAATGTTAAGGCCCAGTGATTACTGTAAACATTCAGTGGTTCATCGGAAACTACTACTGAACTCCCAGGAAAGGTTCAAAACACAACCCGCTTGAAGCGTTACTCACCTAAACAGAAATCGGCGTGTTGCCTGTTGTATTCAATTCGGCATAGTGCCATGTAGTATACAGTTCCGATGAACTTCATCGTCAATATGATTGTCTAATGTTTACAGAAGATTCTCAAGGGTGTATCGTCAACTACTACTCAACTCGTAGGAGAGGCTACAAGCCCAGTCCTTTCAAAGAGTTTTTCACTCGGACCGAAGTCGGCATGGCGCCTGTTGTATTCAATCCTGTGGCTATTTCTGTGTTTCATCGTCAATGTGAAATCCAAGGGTAACAGAAAAGCTGCATTGGTCGATGGGTAACTACATCTAAACTCCCAGGGAAGGCTCCAAACACAGACCGTTTAAAGCGTTACTCAACTAAACAGAAATCGGCGTGTTGCCTGATGTATTCAATTCCGATGCAGTTTCTGTGTTTCATGGTCAATTTGAAGTTCCAGGGATTACAGTAGACCTGCAAGTGTGCATCGGAAACTTTACTGAACTCCTTGGAGAGGCTCTAAGCCCTGTCCTTTGGAAGCGTTATTCACTCGGATCTAATTCGGCATGGTGGCTGTTGTATTCAATCCTATTGCTATTTCCGTGTTTCATCGTCAATGTGAAGGTCCAAGGGTTACAGAAAAGCTGCATTGGTTTATCGGTAACTATTACTGAACTCCCAGGGAAGGTTCCAAACACAGACCATTTAAAGCGTTACTCACCTAAACAGAAGTCGGCGTGGTGCCTGAAGTATTCAATTTCGATGCAGTTTCTGTGTTTCATGGTCAATTTGAAGTTACGGGGATTACAGTAGACCTGCAAGTGTGCATCGGAAACTACTACTGAACTCCTTGGAGAGGCTCCAAGCCCTCTCCTTTGGAAGCGTTATTCACTCGGACCGAATTCGGCATGGTGCCTGTTGTATTCAATCCTATTGCTATTTCTGTGTTTCATCGTCAATGTGAAGGTCCAAGGGTTACAGAAAAGCTGCTTTGGTTCATCGGTAACTACTACTGATCTCCCAGAAAAGGTTCAAGCGCAGACCGTTTGAAGCGTTACTCACCTAAACAGACGTCGGCGTGGTGCCTGAAGTATTCAATTTCGATGCAGTTTCTGTGTTTCATGGTCAATTTGAAGTTCCAGGGATACAGTAGACCTGCAAGTGTGCATCGGAAACTATTACTGAACTGCTTGGAGAGGCTCCAAGCCCAGTCCTTTCGAAGCGTTATTCACTCGGACCGAGTTCGGCATGGTGCATGTTCTATTCAATCCTGTTGCTATTTCTTTGTTTCATCGTTAATGTGAAGGTCCTAGGATTACGTTAAACCTGCAGTGGTTCATCGGAAACTACTACTGAACTCACAGTTAAGGTTCCAAACACAGATCGTTTGAAGCGTTACTCACCTGGACAGAAGTCGGCATGCTGCCTGTTGTATGCAATTCCGTTGCAATATCGGTATTTCATCGTCAATCTGAATGTCCAAGGGTTACAGTAAACCTGCAGTGGTTCATCAGAAGCTCTTACTGAACTCCCATGAAAGTTTCCAAACACTGACCGTTAAAGCGTTCCTCACCTGAACAGAAGTCGGCATGGTGCCTGTTGTATTCAATTTCGATGCTATTTCTTTGTTTCATAGTCAATGTGAAGGTCCAAGATTTACGGTAGACCTTTAAGGGTGCTTCGGAAACTACTACTGAACTCCTAGGAGAGGCTCAAATCCCAGTCCTTTCGAAGCTTTACTCACTCGGACGGAAGTCGGCATGGTGCCTGTCGTATTCTATCCCGTTGCTATTTCTGTGTTTCATCGTCAATGTGAAGATCCAAGGATTACAGTAAACCTGCATTAGTGAATCGGAAACTACTACTGAACTGTCAGGAAAGGTTCAAAACACTGACCGTTTGAAGCGCTACTCACCAGGACAGAAGTCATCATGGTGCCCGTTGTATTCAATTTCGATGCAATTTTAGTGCTTCATTACACTTGAAAGACCAGTACACTTAGTTTTAGTTTTTTCCTGTCATTTTCAGTTCATACCCAATTTTTTTTAAGGACTATTAAGGAATTGGTTATTTGAAACACCCAGTTTTGAAGAAAAAGATTTTGAGCAATGATCAAAAATTTAACAATAACCATTATGGCTAAACTGAAAATGTTTTAAGCTAAATATTTTTTCAATAATGAATATATCAATGTTTTTTCTAAGCACCAAAAATGTAAAACGTATAAAAGACTCTTATATGCCATGGAGATTATATCGTCGGCCGCAGCTGCAGGTGTGGCGGCGGTGGGGGCGAAAGTATGCAAAGCTGTCACCCATTCAGAGCTTCACGTGGAACCAAAATCTGTTGAAATTTCATTTATGTACCACTTTCAGATACTGTTTAAATTAAATGCTACTACGAAGATTTTGTAAAAAAAATGTCAAAAAATGTTTGAGTTTCGGCCTGATTTTGTAAAAAAATGTATTCTATAAATCTTCTCCCCCCACCCCACCCCCACCCCATGAACCATGGACCTTGCCATTGTTGGGGAGGCTTGCGTGCCTCAACGATACAGATAGCCGTACCGTAGGTGCAACCACAACGGAGGGTTATCTGTTGAGAGGCCAGACAAACGTGTGGTTCCTGAAGAGGGCCAGCAACCTTTTCAGTATTTGCAGGGGTAACAGTCTGGATGATTGACTGATCTGGCCTTGTAACACTAACCAAAATGGCCTTACTGTTCCGGTACCGTGAACGGCTGAAAGCAAGGGGAAACTACAGCCGTAATTTTTCCCGAGGACATGCAGCTTTATTGTATGGTTAAATGATGATGGCGCCCTCTTGGGTAAAATATTCCGGAGGTAAAATAGTCCCCCATTCGGATCTCCGGGCGGGGACTACTCAAGAGGACGTTATATCAGGAGAAAGAAAACTGGCGTTCTACGAATCGGAGCGTGGAATGTCAGATCCCTTAATCGGGCAGGTAGGTTAGAAAATTTAAAAAGGGAAATGGATAGGTTGAAGTTAGATATAGTGGGAATTAGTGAAGTTCGGTGGCAGGGAGAACAAGACTTTTGGTCAGGTGAATATAGGGTTATAAATACAAAATCATATAGGGGTAATGCAAGAGTAGGTTTAATAATGAATAAAACAGTGCTGGTAACCTACTACAAACAGCATAGTGACCGCAGTATTGATGCCAAGATAGACACAAAGCCCACGCCTACTACCGTAGTACAAGTTTATATGCCAACTAGCTCTGCAGATGACGAAGAAATTGATGAAATGTATGATGAGATAAAAGAAATTATTCAGGTAGTGAATGGAGACGAAAATTTAATAGTCATGGGTGACTGGAATTCAAGAGTAGGGATAGGGAGAGAAGGAATTATAGTAGATGAATATTGATTGGGGCTAAGATGAAGCCGTCTGGTAGAATTTTGCGCAGAGCATAACTTAATCATAGCTAACACTTGGTTTAAGAATCATGAAAGAAGGTCGTATACATGGAAGAACCCTGGAGATACTAAAAGGTATCAGATAGATTATATATTGGTAAGACAGAGATTTAGGAACCAGGTTTTAAATAGTAAGACAGTTCCAGGGGAAGATGTGGACTCTGACCACAATCTGTTGGTTATGAACTGTAGATTAAAACTGAAGAAACTGCAAAAAGGTGGGAATATAAGGAGATGGGACCTGGATAAACTGACAGAACCAGAGGTTGTACAGAGTTTCAGGGAGAGCATAAGGGAACAAATACAGCAGAAGAAGAATGGGTAGCTTTGAGGGATGAAATAGTGAAGGCAGCAGATGATCAACTAGGTAAAAAGACGAGGGCTAGTAGAAACCCTTGGATAACTGAAGAAATATTGAATTTAATTGATGAAAGGAGAAAATATAAAAATGCGGTAAATGAAGCAGGCAAAAAGGAATACAGACGTCTCAAAAATGATATCAACAGAAAGCGCAAAATGGCTAAGCAGGGATGGCTAGAGGACAAATGTAAGGATGTAGAGGCTTTTCTCACTAGGGGTAAGATAGATACTGCCTACAGGAAAATTAAAGAAACCTTTGGAGATAAGAGAACCACTTGTATGAACATCAAGGGCTCAGATGGAAATCCAGTTCTAAGCAAAGAAAGGAAAGCAGAAAGGTGGAAGGAGTATATAGAGGGTCTATACAAGGGCGATGTACTTGAGGGCAATATTATGGAAATGGAAGAGGATGTAGATGAAGATGAAATGAGAGATAAGATACTGCGTGAAGAGTTTGACAGAGCACTGAAAGATCTGAGTCGAAACAAGGCCCACGGAGTAGACAACATTCCATTAGAACTACTGCCAGCCTTGGGAGAGCCAATCCTGACAAAACTCTACCATCTGGTGAGCAAGATGTATGAGACAGGCGAAATACCCTCAGACTTCAAGAAGAATATTATAATTCCAATCCCAAAGAAAGCAGGTGTTGACAGATGTGAAATTTACCGAACTATCAGTTTAATGAGTCACAGCTGCAAAATACTAACACGAATTCTTTACAGACGAATGGAAAAACAGAAAGAAGCCGACCTCGCGGAAGCTCAGTTTGGATTCCGTAGAAATATAGGAACACGTGTGGCAATACTGACCATACGACTTATCTTAGAAGAAAGGTTAAGGAAAGGCAAACCTACGTTTCTAGCTTTTGTAGACTTAGAGAAAGCTTTTGACAATGTTGACTGGAATACTCCCTTTCAAATTCTGAAGGTGGCAGGCGTAAAATACAGGGAGCGAAAGGCTATTTACAATTTGTATAGAAAGCAGATGGCAGTTATAAGAGTCGAGAGACATGAAAGGGAAGCAGTGATTGCGAAGGGAGTGAGACATGGTTGTAGCCTATCCACGATGTTATTCAATCTGCATATTGAGCAAGCAATAAAGGAAACAAAAGAAAAATTCGGAGTAGTTATTAAAATCCATGGAGAAGAAATAAAAACTTTGAGGTTCGCCGATGACATTGTAATTCTATCAGAGACAGCAAAGGACTTGGAAGAGCTGTTGAACGGAATGGACAGTGTCTTAAAAGGAGAGTATAAGATGAACATCAACAAAAGCAGAACGAGGACAATGGAATGTTGTCGAATTAAGTCGGGTGATTCTGAGGGAATTAGATTAGGAAATGAGACACTTAAAGAAGTAAAGGAGTTTTGCTATTTGGGGAGAAAAATAACTGATGATGTTCGTAGTAGACGGGATATAAAATGTAGACTGGCAATGGCAACGAAAGCGTTTCTGAAGAAGAAAAATTTGTTAACATCGAGTATAGATTTAAATGTCAGGAAGTCGTTTCTGAAAATATTTGTATGGAGTGTAGCCATGTATGGAAGTGAAACGTGGACGATAAATAGTTTAGGCAAGAAGAGAATAGAAGCTTTCGCAATGTGGTGTTACAGAAGAATGCTGAAGATTAGATGGGCAGATCACATAACTAATGAGGAGGTATTGAATAGAATTGGGGAGAAGAGGAGCTTGAGGCACAAATTGACTAGAAGAAGGGATCGGTTGGTAGGACATGTTCTGAGACATCGAGGGATCACCAATTTAGTTTTGGAGAGCAGGGTGGAGGGTAAAAATCGTAGAGGGAGACCAAGAGATGAATACACTAAGCAGATTCAGAAGGATGTAGGCTGCAGTAGGTACTGGGAGATGAAGAAGCTTGCACAGGATAGAGTAGCATGGAGAGCTGCATCAAACCAGTCACAGGACTGAAGACCACAACAACAACAACAACAAATCTTTCCCAACAGGGCTTATTAGAAATCCAATGATTTTAACTGAAAACCTAGTGTATTTGACTATCCGATACGGGCTTGCAATGCTACTTAATTTAAATCAAAACAGGGCGCGAAAGTCAGGGAACGAAAAAACTGTAATCTTTGCATTTCCATATCTCGTAGAGTAAACACACGTTGAACATGACAGTTAATACACAGGAGCTCGATAGCACAAGGATGCGGAATACAAACCAAATCTGGGTGCGGCTATTAGTTGAATGGGTTACCGGTCGGGGAATACCTGCATGCCCTGGGTTTTGTGGATACGCAAGAAAGCGAAGGATTTTCCAGCTGAAAGACTTGGACTAGGTCGTCGTACCACACGAAATTATTATTATTATGTTCTTCACTATACCAGCATCACTTTGTTTGTCTGTTTCTCTATTTGTCTTCCTCACATTCCGTTATTATTACAAGTCTTATCCGTAACGAATGTCAAGAACATCGGTTCCCGTTACGGACAAGAATATCAATGTATTACGCACTTTTTCTATACTTCACAATGTCTTCGTTCACGCAGTTTGCTCCGTCTGTATATTTTCTCACACACTTTGATTTCAATATGCTTAAAAGTCATAAGGCACGAACGCATCGTTATAATGATAATTAGAGTGGAGATATCAGCCCAAGGAGGACACTTTCGTTTGATTCGTCAAAGAATCTTCCCGAGAGCAAGTAGTCTTATCCTTCAGAATGTTTTCAACTAACACATGCGAGTGGACTTACTGTAAAGAGTTCTCCAACTGACAATGTTGTTGTTTTGGTCTTCAGGCTGAGGGCTGATTTGATAACGAATAAACATTTCTGTTGCGATGTATTTCTACTATAAGATACTGAACTCATCCGACGCTTTCCATTCTGAAGTTGAAATATGTAACATCTTCCATAGACCCATCTACGGCTGCCACAATCTGTTCATCGGCCTCAACGTTTCCCAGAAAGAAATTATTTCGATATAGTAATATACGGAAGGCAAAAGAGAGAGAAATCTGGCAATGAATATGGGTATCCCAACAATTCGTACTTCAGGTTCATGAGTTTCCTTTATATTACTGAGCCTATGGGAACAACTGGAGTATCTTGAAGAAAAATTAGAATTTTTGAATTCTAGCTCTTTGCTAATGCATCTTTTCGTTCAGTCATTTCAGAACCCTTTCTTAGATGGTTAGTGATGGTGGGTACCTTAGCAACCGAAGACAGAAAATCTGGATGAATAAAGCATAGAGGAGGATGACATTGAAAAACAGATGTGCGATTGTTATGAGAAAGGGAACTGATGTTTGGAGTACAGGATTATGAGATGCATAACAGTCTGTTTTGGCAGTAGACAGTAAATTGCGACCTTCAAATAGGTTATGATTGAAGAGAACGGTTGGGTAAAATTGATACGATGGGTACATCTCTCAGATTATCTAATGGAATGGGCGAGGGAGATTGTTCAAACAGAACTGGGCATGTGTCTGGATTACTAGGAGTGTCGAAAAGGCTGACACAGCGATGGTTGCAAACCAGCATTTTCAAAGATGTAGTGTGCTATTGGGATTCAGTTTTGTGGAAGACGTAAGACAGGTGATTTTGAGCTTGAACAGATGGTTTATTTATTTCATTGTCCATCACAAAAGGTGAGCCCCTGAAGCAACCATATCTCTGCATTTTAAAATGATATAATCTGTAGTATCCGGTATTATATTTCTAAATCAATTACATAACAATTATAAATGCAGTAAATGTCATTTCACTTTATCACAAATGTATTTACACAAATAATAACTATTAAATGTCATAAACTGTTATTTCAATTGTTCACAACTATATCTTTATAAAATATTTCTATTCAAAACGCGGCTTTAAGTGGCATGGCTAGCACTAATGCGGCTGATGACTTGGACATCCATGTATTTCGACATTACTTTCTCTGCGTTTACATCGATTTATAAAACTAATAAAGGTGATATATCATGAAACTCTTCATTTCGGCATTACTTTTTTTGTGTTTACATCCATCTACAATGTTAACAAAGGTGATACGTCATGAAAATCTTCTGTTCGATGGGACGGCACTCAGTATAATAGCGTAGGCTTACGCGGCAATATACTGTAGTAGTTCTTACAGTACACACGCGGGTACGCAGCTGATAGAGGCTGATGCGTCACAGACTGTACTTCATGGCTTTTCATATTAAATATAACATTCTTGTTTACGTGTAAATGTGTAGTAATCTCGGATAACCGTTCTTGCTTATAGGTCGATTTAAGCACTGCATCCATTCAGCACAAGCGATACTGCTAAACAGAGTAAAACAGAAATTGCTTGTACGAATCAGAAAAACAATTACGTCAGCTTAATTTAATTATTTTTACGCTAACTGCGTCCTATTCACGTCTTCTTGTGGAGACATGCTAATAAAAACGATTCGGTGATGGAACTGCTATTTTAAAACTGCGTTTACCATCTTATTCAGTCACATGTCTAGAACATTATCTTAATTCTTAATATAATCCGTTTTGGACGTAGTGTAAATCAGAAATTTTTCGAAGATACTGAAGAAATATACCATCGCTAGCTGATGTTAAAATGACAAACAGAACAGTGCTCTCAAGAACTGTGGCTCATTGCCAGGCAATTTAGAAGGTTTCCCGCGCTGATGCCGTTCTCTGTGGACAATGAGAAACACGAACAATGGAGGACACTTACTGGTACATTGTATGCTATGGTTTTTCTCATACCGAGCCCGCCAACAACAGCAATTACTGATTACGGTCTGCTGGCTTTGAGCGTGGGGTGAAGGCGGTCGATAACCAGAAACGTTCATAGATGTTGGTTTTTCAAAAACATTTTCTAGACGTTGGAAAACATGTAATCTCATAATGTAATATCTCTCACCGTATGCTCTCGTACATTAGTTCAGTTAGTTCATAAGAATACCGCTGGGGAAGTGAAGCAAAACTGACTTAAGAAGCCAGCCGTTCCCTCAGGACGTTTTCAAGTCTGCCACCTAGACGGTGGATATCGCGAACAAGCGTCGCCCATTAAAAGGCAAGAAGAGAGGAAATACAAGTAAATCAGTAATTTTATGGCGTAAGACAAAATCTTGCGACAAATAAACAGGAAAATGAAAATTGTAGTGAACCTCACAAATATGTATCTTAAAACTACGCCTACATCAACCTGATATTACTCAGGTTGCTACAGCAGTAGCATTTAGTGTGATGTAGAATTGTAAATATCAAAACCTTTGGAGCAGCAACGGCAGAGAGTACAGTATCATCCTGAAATGTACTGTGCCTTGTAGATTCTGACGTGTATATATTTGCAACACATAGTAAGTAAATTAATTTATTTACACAACAAGCGATTAATCTTATTCCGGTTGTTCATCTTCGTTCCTAAATACTTTTCTTTTTCTTTGTTGTTGTAAATAAGTGGGTACATTTTGTACTTTTTATAAGTATATTGATGTAGAACCAGAATGAAAATATAGAAATGTCGTGCCAGTCACAGATTTCAGTCATGTGTTTCAGTAAAATGCTCACGCTCACTGCATCCAAAGCGCAAACTCTATGCTGGGTAGTTCCCTGAGCGATTATGTATTTATCGTGACCCGAAAATGAGCATACGTGATGGTTCATTCAATTATTGATTCCGATACTATGATGCGGGGTAGTACACTTGATTCACACCAATGCATCTGAGAAAAGATGTTATATGGAGCAAAGTACGCGAACAAAGGAATTGAGCATCAGAGAAAACATACCTTACGGAAAGCCGTTTCTTTAGATATTGATTCTGTAGACTTTACGAAGGCTATTAAAGTGACAATTGCCTTAAAAAATTCCCTCCGTCATCTGCCATGTCACTTTCCGACCACTTCCACTTCATGTATAAATAATTTCCTTCTTTGTTCATTACGAATTCGCGGCTCAGTGATAGCTCAAACGACCAGCGTCGTTGGTCAGTCGACACATAGATAACTATTTGCCTCCAGTTTTTATACCTTATTTCTGCCATCCCGGCTGCCGAGGAGTGTGGAGCAAGAACTCAGAGCCGGAACTGTGGAGGCAAAGGGCCTGCATGCTCTCTGGAAACAGGTCAGTGCCTTTCGTTCGACGTAATATTCGACGATAAATACCACGCACGTAACTCTTCAGTTAATACGTAAGACAAAATGTATGTCTCTGGCAGTTTAAATTACTGCTATTAAATGCAAATGATTAATATTGCAGCGAAAAGGCACAACGTAAGTAATACTTGCGCCAGCTACATTCTGTGTACAAGGAAAGATATCGCAGCGGGTTTCTCGTTCAGATACAGCATTTAAGTATTGTTTGTTCCTGTGATGATGCAGAGATGCCTCATGTAAGAAGGTCACACGTCTACCAGATGTTGTCGAATGTCGACAGCGTCAGGATTCTGTTTTATCGAGAACGCAGCTAGTAGTCACGCGATATTGCTTCTTGCGTTGGTCAGAACTCCACGGTTGACACGACGATGTGGTACGGGTAAGTTCAGGAGGCCCAAGCCGAAACCTGTGCCGGACTTCATGAGTCCCTCGCGAGTAGCGTACCAGAGGACAGAGAAATCGGTCGCTGCTTCACGAAAAACCCTCATTTGCAGCAAGACAGGCGTCCAGACAGGCAATGCGACGATATACGGAGGAGCACCACGGACTGTCAGCACGGCGGCAGCAGAGGCAGCCGTGCTGGTGACAACGGTTGGGTCCAGTGACGCCACCAGACAATAGATTACCACACAAACTGGAGATGAAAAACAGTGATACACTTTTCTCTTTCTTTCAGTAGCTACATGCTACTGTATTTTCTGACTACAACTACCGTCAGTAGAGAGTAAAACTCCATGTGAAAGAATAAGAAATACAAAGATAATTAATGAAAATAGATATGTGCCGTGTACCTGTGGATGACTCTCACAAACGGTCTAGCAGCTTATTACTGTAACTTCAACTACAGTATTTTCCTAACTCTTTCACATGTTTGTGGATATTGCACACATTCCTGTTGCTTACAGATTCAAAATTGCTCAGAATGACACCTAAGTGTGCATGTAGTAAATTATTTCTGTATGTCGTAAGCACAATCTCAAAACCAATGAGTCCATCTTAACCGCTGGCAAGAGTTTTAAGCTTCTTACGGTATATCAAGTACTGTTGAACGTAGCTACGTATGTTCAATGCATTCATGCAAGAACGAAGATTGGGTTTAGCGTCATGTCGACAACGATCCAATCAGAAATGGAGCACAAACTCAGACAGAGGCAGGGTTGGAAGTGAAATCAGCAGTGCCCTGTTCGAAGGAATCGTCATGATTCTTGCCATATGTGTTTATGGAAATTAAGGATGATCCAAATGAATGCTGTGTGAGCATCTGGATCTTGGTCCTCCCGTATGTGAGTTCAGTGCCCTATCCAATGTAGCAACTCATTTCGTAGCGTTCATAGAGCGTCAGTTTGGTGTGTATTATCGTTCTTCTTTACCTTTAAGAAACACCTGAAAGACAAATTTCAGTTCTTTTCCTGCGGGCACAAATAAGTGTATCATATCAACTTCAGTATTCGCACAAACGCCAAGATAAGTGTAAGGTACCACAACAACATTAGTGTTTGTGTGGGGAGCAATTCACGGCTCCAGTAATTTTCTTTGAGATGTGCCGAATGCGCAGATGGTAATGAATGTACTTTTCGCACCGCACACGACCGTTCCTCTCAGTTTCCTTTTCCGAGGAGGAGAGAGGAAACAATCATTCGATATAAAATTTGTGTATAAAAGCCAAAGTCTCAACAAAATATTTTGACGTGTATATGAAGTAAATTTGTATTGTTACTTTCACACGTACCAGTTCATGTTCGTGTTTTAAACATATCTTATTTCCTTCCGTGCACAGTCCAATACCTTAGTCTTCCATTACGCAAATGTACAGATTTCGCAATAACGAAGAAATCAGTCAAAATTTCTACTGCCATCTTGTCACAGTAATGTGATTACATTATCGTGAAATGTATTAGTTCAGAAACAGAATACCGGCCGTTTAGTTCATACTACCTGCTCCTTGGATGGAAAAATTACCTTCGATATGAATGAAAGTAACTGCAGACGCTACTGAAAAGACCTTACTGAACAAAATAGGTCTTGAGGTTTGGAAGTCCTTTGTCAGTACAATGAAATAGTTCAGGCCAAACCTCGCAGTGCAGTGCCGTCATGACGTCATACGTTCCACAATCGTACCTGCACAGACACGTACAATGTACAGATCATAAAAGGTTGCAAACAGAAATAGTGTTTTGCTGTACAGTATTCCGTATCGACTAAAGACATTCCGCCGTTGTATTACTGCTGCTTGTATGCGCTTGTCATGAGTTCCCACTGGTGGCTCTTTGTAGTGGCTGGCATTCATCATTTGTTGGTCATTTACGAACTTTTTTTCTATTTTTGATTTAGTTTGTATATTTTTTTGATATACCCATTCCCTCTGCCTATCTGGTTTATTCTGTTCATTTCATGTGGTGAATGAGTTTATACAGTCTCTGTGTTAGTGCATAGACTGTTTGTAAATAATTATTATTACTACATTGTGGCACTCCTGCTTATTCCAAACTTTTTGTTGTTGGTTCTGTGCACAGTACAGTCAACAAAATACAGTTTCTTGTGTGTCTCACTGATGAATTTAATTATACTCCCAACCAAGTTTCGGATGCATAATTTCATTTAATATCTTGCTTTCAGTCTATTTGGGAAATATATTACCAGTTGGAGATTGATGAGTAAAGTCACTGCTAGGACTTCTTTTGCGTATAACATTCCTTATTCGAAATGAAGTAATTCCACTGTGTTTTTAATCTTATAATATGTTCTGAGTGTGACATGTTGTTTTCATTTGTGTCTGCAGTAGCTTCACATCGTAAGACGGACTGTTCTCTAAAGACGTAGATCTAGATGTGCCGAAAAACTCTTTCCAACTAATACTGCCTGAGAAAGAAAGAGAAGCAGCCAGAGGACGCGATCGGAAGTCATTGTTACGAACCAGCCAATAGCACGTACATGTGCGAAGTAAGTGATTGGGGTTGCAATTCTCTGTGACACGTAGAACGACCAGAAAAGTAAATTAGTGTTGTCCGAGTTCAGTACAAGCGGGATTTCATTGGGTTTGTATATGGTATTACGGTCGTGTGGCAATCTGCTGCAAGTGAGGTAGGATCACATGGACAAGGCGAGTGCAACTGACAGGTAGTGGGTTGTTGATTAATGGGTAGAGCCTTTAGTACAACAGCGCAAACATTCCATCTACCAGTTGTGCTCATGGGAAGTAACAAGCTGAGTGTAACACGGACACAGTTGTACCGGCCAGAGGAGCCACTAGAGGTGTAGGGTAAGGTGAGAAATTTGCCAAGGGCACATTAACACAATTAAAAACGGACAGGCGGAATTTGATGAGTGTTCCAAGAGAGCTAACGGCCTGGTAAGTGGAGCAGTAAATAAGTAGCGTGAGAGTAAGTACAATGATTTAGGATAACAGGTTAAATGCAGTCTCTGAACCATGTTGTGTAAGCTACTAGGCACTCCTGTGACGGAAATGTGTCCTGTAACGTGAGATATGGTATTCACTTAATGAGGGAATCTCAGCTGTAGATTGATTCAATATGGGGATCCGGGAGCCACGCCTGACCATGGTAGAGGGGAGGGGGGAGGGGAGAGGAGGGGGCGTGGTGTAGCGCTACAGTTATTTTGTGGTCGGATCTACCGCCAATGGTGGCAGGAACTTCGCAGCAGCTGCTTGCTGCTGGCAAGCGCGTGGTGTTGACATGTTATATTCTCCAGACTGCGACTGCAAATGGCAGGCTGGTGTAACAGGCGAGCGGCTACCGTGTATAAGTAAGTGTCATTTTGAACCTAGCAGAACGAATAGGGTATGCAGGTTACACCAGACGAGGGGACGACATGGAGCTTTAGCAGGAGTCATGAGTTGGTGCAGCCATCGCCGTAAGTGGGTGCGAAGGGGCATCAGAGTCTCCCCAGGCCCAACCCACTGGCGAGATTCAGTCCTGTCCAGGTGGCAGTGGGTCGCGTCCCAGCAATGGACGACGCCTGCACCAACCTCGGGGCGGGAGCCACTGCGAGACCCACCGTCCCCCACCGAGACACAGCTGTCCATTGAACAGTTGGCTACCGCAGCAAGAACTCCATGCATCCCCGAGCACCCCTGACCCAGTGTGAATGCGGCGCGACTCGTGTAACTGCGTACAGGGCACCGGCATCACCAGTCCCAGGTGCACATCTCACAGCCACCCACATTGGTGCTAGCTGTCACCACACTGGCCACGCAGCCGCCCATCAAATTCCGAGAGGGGTCTGGTAGCCACCAACTTTCCACGGCGTCCAAATGTCTGCGTACAACAAAGTGATTTTTTCATAGCTGTGTTTCCCTGGGCGGCCACCCAGCTGCAACCTCGCCACAGTCCTCCTCCGCACACTGTCCTCCACCGAAGACGCCACACCACTCACGCGGTTGACTTCACTATGTAGAAGAATACTCTTTAGAAATGTGGAAGCGATTTGCTGGTACACTAGCTAATATTTTACAATACAACATGGGAGACTAATTTTTTTTATAACCATTACGAATGGGCTAGTAAAATTCCTTTATTTCTAAAGATACGCAAATGATGCACTAAACTTACTTGGTGGATATGTAAAATGAAGACACATATTCCATTGATAACGTAACATATTACACAAAATATCATATTTATAATCGAACATGAACAACACAATAAAATAAACTTCCTGGCTCCAATTAAAATATCAAATGAGAGGTAGAAATAACGGCTAAGCTTCAATTTTAGTCAACAAAATCTGTATTAAACCGCTACACTTGAGTGGAAACAAAAAAAAATACAGCGTTACGCTATGAAAAACACACGCAAAGGAAGCAGCTCTGTAAATGTTATTGCATAGTGGGGAACATTTTCAGGTAAAAACAAATGTGCACTTCAAATAATCACCTTGTGAATAAGCATCATAACACTTAACAACGCACTACCACGAATTTGTCAGTTAGCAGTATAATCCCTTAAATTTCTCCATTCCCGCATTTAAAAGTTAAAATGTGATACCCTAGAGAAAACATTCATAGGATAGGAGGAACAAATTTCAAAGACGTTTTCATGAAGTATCTGCATCTCACTGGATTCACACTGTCTTCATTTGGCTCACACCTAAAAGAACCAAAGCTCAGCCAATAGCATAACACAATGACCATCAATCCCGCCCCCCCCCCCCCCCCGCACGACCAAAAAGGTAGTTTGCTAAATATTTTAGAAAAGTAGAGAGCTTCAGCTGTATGCTGAAACATCACGCCATTATTTCGAGCAGAAAGCGCAGAGTCAGAAGTGAACTAATTTATCGAAAATTCCACCAACGTTCTTCTAAATGTTGAGTGTGGAAATACATACTTTCTATTTAGATATTCCATTAACACAGAAAATACAGTTTAGAAATGAAGTTATAAAAGCCCTGGAATAAACAGCTGAATCGTTATCTTTGTATATAGAGCAGACTTTAGAGTTAGAGAGTACCCAACATTTAATTGACTAGCCCTGGCATACATATGGGGTTTTTGTCTTCTGTAGTGGAGATGTTGCAAGCTGTAGAGCACTGCATCTACAAGACATAAAATGGGGTTTTGGAACAGACAGACACAGATTCATTTTTGCTTCTTCTTCTTTACTGGGGAATGAATACGTGGTCACCAGTAACACTTTTCTTTTGCAGCATAAAATAATACATGACTAGAAATGTACAATATTGAAAAGAATAAATAAGTATGAAAACCATAAAAAATTCGTTCCTTTTGATGGCATGACAAAGAAAACCACTGAATGCGAAGATAAACCTGCAGTTGTAATATGCATGATAAGCTAGCTGCTTCATTTTCAGTTTTCGTGATAAGCCTGTAGATGTTTCTGTGTCACTTTGCTGATGTTAACATCTAACTATAATGTTTAAAATTGTTGTCATAAGATATTCATCAAATTTAGAGGCCGCTGCTCTGTATCACAGCAATACAGTGGTTTGGATGTCACATGAAACGCAGGATCGCCAGAATAATAAGTGAGGTGTACGGTATCACGAAAGGATGTTAGGCCCAAGCCGACCGGTGTGGCCGACCGGTTCTATGCGCCACAGTCTGGAACCGCGCGACCGCTACGGTCGTAGGTTCGAATCGTGCCTCGGGCATGGTTGTGAGTGATGTCCTTAGGTTAGTTAGGTTTAAGTAGTTCTAAGTTCTAGGGGACTGATGACCTCAAAAGTTAAGTCCCATAGTGCCCAGAGCCATCTGAACCATTTTGTTAGGCCCATTTCCTTATTGCTACGTAGTTATTGAAGAAAAGACAGTTACGTACGTCCCGATTTGCCTGCTTCGTTCAGATGTACAAATATAAACATAGAGTGTGCAGGATTCGAGACAAGAACATCAACTAAAGTGACTACAAGGTTGTCTCTTTTCGTCCTCGGGAGCATATACCTTACACATCCCACAACACCTTCTGCCCTCCTCGTGCTCTTAATGTAAGATCCACAGTTTTATAGTTAATTTAAATATAAGTAAGTAAACTGTCTTGTTAAATCCGTCTACGTTTTATGGAAACTGAACGGAGGATGGTCCAGCTATGCTGGAAATGCGTAGCAAAGTATGTGAAAACAGAGTAGTGAGTGCTCTTTAACACAAATAATAAAGTGAGCTGTGTTGTTCATCATGCTCTTAGGATTAACGCACATACGTCTGCCGAGGATTCTATGATTTTCATTACTACTGAGTTACTTGTAGAGATAATGAGACTAAAACGTACCAAAATTCTATAATTGTCTGTTTTCGCTGCTTTGATGTCGACATGTTAAGTCTTTTTCACTTAGGAAAATCGTGTCCGATATTATAAAGAAGTGTATACCAGAAATACCATCGTAATTGTCATAGTAAAGTGGCGAACTGGATTGTAAAATAATGCTTTATGCTCTGAACAGGAATATGTGAGAAATGGGGCAAGAATTACCGTCTTTCCTGATGATTTACGTTTGCTTGGCTTATCTGTATGACTGCAGACACTTCACCTGCAATCGGCAACCGACATTCGTCTTCCAAGAGACTTAATGCGCCGTCTGTTACGGCGTGGCGGGTCTTTTGCTCGTCAGCTGTCGTTCGTCGTATCGTTCAGATTTAAAGTCCACCTACCCCAGCACGGCGCCCGCTCACTGTCCCTTTACTCTGCAGGTGTACATACTTACAGGACGACGTAAAAGCAGCGCTGAAGAAAGACGTCGCCTAATATCTGTCCTGCAAAGTTCGCGTAGACTCTCGTAGCAGTTCCTGTATTGTGATTTAAAATAATTTCGGGTGGTAACGTCGTACATTTCGACTGAAATAAACGTCCTAATATTTACAGACTAGTAATGTTAATTGCTGAATAACACAAGTTTACGCACTACCAAGTCCATAATTAGTGAAGAACTATTCGAACACTCTTAGATCTCAGTCGAACCACAAACTTCACGCGCAAAGAACCCAGAATTTTGCACAAGTCTGACCTGACTGACTACGCGGTCTCATAGTCGCTGATCCGCTACTCTGAGTTATTCATTCAGTCTTTTTCAGTGGTCTTATAAACAAAAGATGCTCGCCAAATATTCTACAAGTACTAGAGAATGCGCCACGCAGAATTTCCACACAGGTCGATAGTTCACACGCAGCTAACTTTCCAGCAAAACAATTCCAAAACTTGCAAACTTCACAAAAATGTCCGTAAATACAACTGCTATAACGGCCACACAATATGGATGCGAGAAGCCAATTATTTCTTCATTTTAGACATAATAATGACGGAAACGTTCGACATGACCAGAACGTCTGATAGCTGACTAGCTCATGAACTGTGCGGCGGGACCCGGTGGAGGTTCGCGTCCTCCCTCGGGCATCGGTGTGTGTTTGTCCTTAGGATAATTTAGGTTAAGTAGTGTGTAAGCTTAGGGACTGATGACCTTAGCAGTTAAGTCCCATAAGATTTCACACACATTTGAACATAGCTGACTAGCGACTCCCTTGGATGCCGCTTCTGCCACAGCTTATCTATCTAGCAGTGCGCGGGAACTGCTTGATTCTGATTGGTTGATTTGTTAGACTGGCCAATCAGAATCATCGTTCGAGATCATTCTCGCACAAAAACTGGCCTGTGCCAATCACTATTCACAGATGCATCTACGTCATTCCAACAAGCAAATACTAATATAAGATTTAACAAAACCAAACGAAATGAAAATTAATCTTAAAATAAATTTTAGAAACTTATTGCTCTGCAAACGGCTATTCTGGCTGCCTCCTTACAAAAGCAAGTACACTTATGCATACGTCATCAGTAATGCGGCTATAAACATTTTTCCCACTTTATGACTGCGTAATGCATTACATAAATTTAGTCTTGAAATTTAACAAAGTTCCACATACACACTCTCATTCGCTTGCATTTACACCCACAACAATATTAGACACAAATAATAATTTTGCCTGATTTTTAGACTACTGGCCATTAAAATTGCTACACCACGAAAATGACGTGTTACAGACGCGAAATTTAACCGACAGGAAGAAAATGCTGTGATATGCAAATGATTAGCTTTTCAGAGCATTCACACAAGGTTGGCGCCGGTGGCGACACCTACAACGTGCTGACATGAGGATAGTTTCCAACCGATTTCTCATACACAAACAGCAGTTGACCAACGTTGCCTGGTGAAACGTTGTTGTGATGCCTCGTGTAAGGAGGAGAATGCGTACCATCACGTTTCCAACTTTGATAAAGGTCGGATTGCAGCCTGTCGCGATTGCGGTTTATCGTATCGCGACATTGCTGCCCGCGTTGGTCGAGATCCAGTGACTGTTAGCAGAGTATGGAATCGGTGGGTTCAGGAGGGTAATACGGAACGCAGTGCTGGATCCCAACGGCCTCGTATCACTAGCAGTCGAGATCACAGGCATCTTATTCGCATGGCTGTAACGGATCGTGCAGCCACGTCTCGATCCCTGAGTCAACAGACGGGGACGTTTGCAACACAACAACCATCTGCACGAACAGTTCGACAACGTTTGCAGCAGCACGGACTATCAGCTCGGAGACCATGGCTGCGGTTAGCCTTGACACTGCATCACAGACAGGAGCGCCTGCGATGGTGTACTCAAAGACGAACGTGCGTGCACGAATGGCAAAACGTCATTTTTTCGGATGAATCCAGGTTCTGTTTACAGCATCATGATGGTCGCATCCGTGTCTGGCGACATCGCGGTAAACGCACATTGGAAGCATGTCTTCGTGATCGCCATACTGGCGTATCACCCGGCGTGATGGTATGGGGTGCTATTGTTTACACGTCTCGGTCACCTCTTGATCGCATTGACGGCTCTTATCAGTGGACGTTACGTTTCAGATGTGTTACGATCCGTGGCTCTACCCGTCATTCGATCCCTGTGAAACCCTACATTTCAGCAGGATAGTGCACGACCGCATGTTGCAAGTCCTGTATGGCCCTTTCTGGATACAGAAAATGTTCTACCGGTGCCCTGGCCAGCACATTCTCCAGATCTCTCACGAATTGAAAACGTCTGGCGAATGGTGGCCGAGCAACTGGCTCGTCACAATACGCCAGTCATTCCTCTTGATGAACTGTGGTATCGTGTTGAAGCTGCATGGGCAGCTGTACCTGTACACGCCATCCAAGCTCAGTTTGACTCAATGCCCATGCGTATCAAGGCCGTTATTACGGCCAGAGGTGGTTGTTCTGGGTACTGATTTCTCAGGATCTATGTACCCAAATTGCTTGAAAATGTAATTACATGTCAGTTCTAGTATAATATATTTGTCCAATGAATACCAGTTTATCATCTGCATTTCTTCTTGGTGTAGCAATTTTAATGGCCAGTAGTGTATATTACAACGAAAATGTTTTAATACGAAAATCTCAATTAATTAATTCTGCACCCTGAGACTTCTCTTTGTGTTTTAAAATGATAGCAAAAGATAAACTATTATAGTTCCTAACTGAATGTAATTCCCTAAGTGTCGGTTTTTTACTATGGTAGTTACAATGTCGAAATTTTTATACCATATTTTCCTGAATAACAAAAACTAGTGTACCGATTTTGAAAATGATTGAATAATATTTAATATCGTTTATTTAGGTTCATAGGAGATATGAATATACAGTCGCTCGAAGTGACGCACTGGCGCGTTCACGCGCTGCACTAGTAGCAGGTGCACGTCACGTGACTCATAGGTAGGACACAACCTCCGGCTCCATACCGCGGCCTGTACTGCCATGTAGCTTACTGCAATAATTGTTATCGTGCATTAACTCGCGATGTCACACTGTGACGTTTCCGACTATGGGTGTGTATGACTTCTCTCACCTCTATATACTTGCTATGTTATTTAATTTACTCCTGTACTTTATCTGCCACGTTTAGATCTTTCAGAGTCTCTCTTTCATCTATCCAGATTTCCTTAATGATGCTAATTGTAGTGAACATTGCAGTATGTTTAGTAGGTAGCTTTTACAGAAGAATAGTAATACTGGTCGCGGTTAATAAACAAATTACGTTAACTTTATTGCTATTAATTGCGCTAAACGAGTATAACTACTGACACGATCAAACCACTCAAGTTTACTCAGTCACATATGCAATAAGTTATCGCTAGTTCGAGTCATCTTAGTTTCCACTATTTGCGCTGTGTAGTGATGCGACAACACAGCGGCATTATCGACAGTCTGTTCTGATTTAAATGGTTATATTTTCGTACCGACTTTCGTTGTTGTATAATTGTAATTATGGCAAGGTTATTAGTCATGCGTATGGTTACTCCATTTATTCTCATAGTGGTTTGTGTCGTCATGTAAGAGAAACATATGCATCGCGTAAGTGCTACCTCATGACTGTCCTCTTTTAATTAGCTGTATGTCGAGAATTTGTATTAAATCGCTACGTAATGAAACTGTTTATTGTAACTGAAGAACTTTTTCTTTCAGCGTAGGTACCGAAGATTTCTGCAGTGCTAGCCGATCTTAGAATGGCGAATAGAAGAGACCTCTTAAGGTCTGTAACACGATACCACGCCATCTGCAAGTTCTTCGGGCTGACACCGTTCGCAGTGGACACTGAGAAGTTGAGATACGGAGGACACGTGCTGGTACACTGCACGCAGCGGGTGTTCTCTGTATGACCCTCGCATCATCAACGATTTTGTGGCACTGGGTGCACACTTTGAACGTGAGAAGAAAGGATTCCTTAACTTTGTGTGGCTGGTTGCCTATGTGGTGGCGACCTAAATCACCATTGTTACGGCAATCGCTGCAGACTTGTTCTGAAACACCCGCAATTACCAGAGGTTCCTCAATCTGTTGTCTTATAATGTCAGCGGTGTCTTGGAGTCTCATCGTTCCTTCAGTGGGGCAGCAAGGATCTCCTGCGTGGCAGTTTATGTCATGTCTCTTGCTCTGATTATAGATTTCGTTACTTTGGAATGTCTGAGGAGCGGCAACAACTGGCTCTTTGTTCTCATATTCACACATTGTACCAACAGCTGTTTCCAGGTACGTGGGACTTGTTCTTCTGGTGAAGGCCGACTTACGGCAACTCAACCAGTGTCTGGGAGCTTCGGAGCAAACTTGCTGGTCGCTACCGGAAACTGAGGAGAGTCCACTTCGCACTGTGCCACCTGTCCCGGGAGGTCCTTTCGGCACATGAGACATTCTTAGTTTCTTGCATGGTGGCAGTATTGTGCACTATTTCTTGAAACGTTGTTGCGATAATCTTATTACAGCGGCGTAGATGGCCGGAGCTGATACATATTTTGCTTGTATCATGGCAATTATCACAGGTGTTAATGGTAACAGCTGCCTCGCACGCACTGTCCGGGGAGGCGGCACACACAGCTCCTGTCCTGAGTCGGCTACTCCTGGGTTCGAATCACAGCAGTGCAGAAGCGGTGGAGCTGCGTCGCTTCTGGCGTCGGGCACGCAGCCATGGTCCCGCTCATCAGCTGTACGGCGTCACTCGGTTGGATCTGCGGATGTTGGTGACGTCCTTGTCCTTCGTCACAACCTGTACTGTCATACTGTCGACGTTCTGGGCAGTATTCTGAGGAATCGCTTGTCCTAAGAATTATATCAGCATTGTAGGTTACAACGGGGTGCTGCACTGACTCGCAAAACAGAGTTGCTATAACTACGAGTTTGGACAATACATCACCTGTATTATTAATTTGTAGTTGAAACATAGGACACTATCTCGCTTTATTTATTTATTTTACACGTCTGTTTCCATAGGAACAAATTGAGCAGCATATCTGCATAATAATGGAATGTGTCAGTACATGAAATTATAACAGTAGAGTAATAAAACATAAAATAAAATATTTATGAATCCTAAAACGACGAAAATCTATATGTTTATATAAACACAATATGCACTGTAACACAGAAATTAGTACAGTTTCTCAAGGAACTCCTCTACAGAATAAAAGGAGTGACCGTCGGGGAAATTCTTCAGTTTCGATTTGACAACGCGTGGATTAGTGATAATATTGAATTCTTGTGGTAGCTTATTGAAAATGGATTCAGTAGAATATTGCACGCCTTTCTGCGTATGACTCAATGAGGCACGATTCAAATGCCCCTTGGATTTCTATCTAGTATTAACTGACTGAAAGCTGCCAATTCTTTGGAATAAACTGATATTGTTAACAAGAAATGACGTTAACGAATATGCCGGGTACACCCCTTCAATCCGTAATAGCGGATAACTTCGGATGGATATGAGCTACACTAAAATGTTTTAGATAAAAGTTATAGGTGCGAAGTGCCACGCAATTATTACAGTGGTTATGTTCTTGAACGTGATTCTCAAGGTGAGTTGGGGGTTATGCGATTTTTTTAAATGGGATCTCTATTACTTGATTCAAGATTTGAAAAGAGAGGCAAATTTCACGTATAAAGTGATAGACTATTCCAGGTCATAGTTAGCTCAATGAAGCTTAAATAAGCAAATATGTTGTTTTGTTCTAATAGGGATTCACTTAAAATAGAGTAGGGATATGGTGAAATACAATGTTCGATACAAATTGGAAGGGGCATTTCGAGTTTGTTCTGTCTTGCGAGTACGTAAACACGTTAATCAAAACTTAAAGGTAAAATCCCTGTTTTCTCTTCCCAAATCTGACGTCAAAAATGGGAGTTTCCACGAAACAAATCTCATCTTACGAATGACCTTTCATAATTATCTTTAAAATCGTGGTTATTGGTAAATGGTACATGACCCCTTACATCCATTCCAATCTGCATCTAACAACGTATTGTACTGTTATCCTCCTCTGTTTCGAGGTAATCCCTACTACAACTACAAACGTATTTTCTTTTTGACTTTAATTGAACCTTACCATGACCTTGAATAACTTATCGTTTTATACGTAAAATTTGTCGCTCTTTTGAAATCTCGAATTGAACGTTAGGGTTCTCATTTAAAAAAAAAATCACATTAACCTCTA
This sequence comes from Schistocerca americana, assembly GCF_021461395.2. NCBI lineage: Eukaryota > Metazoa > Arthropoda > Insecta > Orthoptera > Acrididae > Schistocerca > Schistocerca americana. The sequence goes on from NC_060122.1 coordinate 59,134,947, forward strand.
AATCACATTGAAAATCGCATTGAAGGTCACGGCCATTAGTAGCAACGTGTTACCCTCTATGCCACCTACAAATTTTGTCTCAAATATTTTGCTGTCTCTCATCTCTTACCCGATTATTCCTCTTTGTGGATTAAAATGGCCCACGTTTCATACATTCAAAAACTAATATCAAAATATGAACACGGGTCGACAATAGGTCCACAAACTTACACCACTCACTGCCCGAACGGCCCGTGTCTGAGCGAAAGATACCCTTTCAGAAAGGGAAAGTTACTCCAAAATATAATTTTATATGTCATAAACGAATGAAAATAAGCAAAGTGGACTACTTTTCGGGTTGAACTGTCACTTTCTTCAGATACTGTTCTAATAGTAAAAATAGCAGTATGAAGTCTGAACAAGGTCCTGAACATCAGCTTTCCACAACCGTTTACTATCTATCTGAACACCTATGAATTTGAACTCTTCAGTCTCACTAATCATATTCACATTCTGTGGAATCAGAATGTGAGGTATTGTTCAACTATGTATTACAAGCTGTAAATATTGAGTTTTATCGTGATATCTGTAATACTCTGACGATTCTGCTATGATGAGGCCCATTTGTTTACAAAATGATTTCCTTATTTAATATTGCACATAGTAGCTAAGGAATAGGAAGTTGACATATTCAAGTCTTTTGCGTAAAATAGCCAGAAACGATGGAATGAGTTTCACTGAATACGAATAAGTAACTTTCACTGTAGCTAACTGAAGGAATAGAACAACTCATAAATCTCAGAGACACTGCACATCAGTCATACAAACTGCGTCCCACGCCTGAAAATCAAATTTGCTAGAAGCGGAATAGTCATGGTGTGAGAAACGCAAAGCTCAGGCAACCACATACATTCCCCGGTAGTGGAAGTAGACAACCCGTCCTATGGGAAAGCCTTTGTGTTCTTGGTCAAGGAAAAGTAAAATCTACTACTGACCCTGTTGTCCCAGTCTAAGAACTAAACCAGAATTACCCACAACCACATCTCAACCTAAAACAAAACAGAAACTCATTGTTTACTTCATGGTGGTAAACGACTGTAGCCACGAATAATTCTGTCTAAGATATGTTACTTGCAGTACAGTCAAAATGACCATCGTGCATATCAAGTCCGTATCTACTGGAGAGGATGGCGTCGCGGTTCAAACGAGGAAGCTTGTAACTGATCCATTGCTTCCCATCACAATAGATACCTTCAACCACTCGTTAACAACAAGTGTTTTCCCAGATGGCTGGAAACAATTACTAGTGAAGGCACTACCAGTGCGACTGCCACGTGCTTCTTACGCTTCGGCAAAGCCTTTCACACTGTCAAATTTGTCATTTTATTTGTCAAACTTAGCAGCGTAAATTTCTCGCCAAGCATTCTGCAGTGCTTTCCCCCATACCTGACACCTCCCCATCAATGCGTTATATTGAAAGTGAACCCGTTTGTACGCTGTATAAAAATGATTGATTCAGAACCTGGCAGGGTCGTACACAATGAAAGTTATCCTGGGATGGGATGACACAAAGAAAGTTAACTCTCGGGGTGACTACACGAAAGTGATGATTTGATTGAGAATGTAAACAAGATTTAGTTTACTGAAAACATTTATTTTCCCAAAAATAAAAACTAAGACAGACATATTTAAAGCTAAACAAATTCTGGTAGAATATTGTAAACAACCAACAGGTGGTTTAAGCCCACAACGGACAACGATCCAGGGTGGCAAAAGTGAGTCAAGTACTCTGGCCCTAAAAATGTGTACAGCACAATCTGAATTGTTCTGACGCTGAGCAGACTTTGATGGATGATCTACAGAAGTCTCGGTAGGTGCAGCTCAGACCAAGTGGCGGTTGGCATTTGTACACCCAGACAAGGCCGGAGCAGCCGTACTTTACCATTGTTTGCTTCGTGCAGCGATGTAGCTTGCAGCTGGCGAGTGGTGTGCGGCTGAGGCGAGGCATAAGGCGGCACCTGTGAATCGATAGCGGCCACGAAAGAAACGCAAAATCTGACGATCTAGCGATCAGGCAGACGGATCGCAATTTACTCTCTACCAGAGTCCTGAAATCACGGTACATTTCAGTGTGTGACACAACCGTTCGCTGCTCATACCAAGGACCGACCAATTTGGCTCACTTTTACGCCAGAGCGCACAAGTATGCCAATCATCAAGACAGGTAAACCAAAAACGAATGCCCTCGGCAAACGAGCAGTCCGAGGCGTTTGAAGTCACACCGTCGGTACAGTAAGAACTTCACCACAGACTCCCAGTCTAACTACTCGCAAGTGAAGTCAGTCTTAGGACAGATCCCAGGTGCCAACCACACATGAGACAGCTTCGACCAGAAGTTGCTTCCAGACCCAAGTCCAGAACTCGAGTGGCTTGCACCTCTCCAGATAAAAAATTCAGTTTTTCCGTAAAGTGAAGGAACGACAACGCCTTCCTCCCGCCTTGAGCCAATCACAGCGCTTTAGAGCCGCTAAATCTCCTCTCCGACACGACGGCACAATCTCATGTCGACCAAGGGCAAGAATTAAGAAACCTGGATCTCTGGGAAAAAAGACACCGCCAATTACTGGCCTGCTTTCAGTTTTCGCGGAGGGAGAAGATGCTTTTCTCTGAAGTAGCCTCGCTTCCCGCGGCAAGAAGCGAACAGATACAGTCTTACAGATCTTTATCTAAATCGCCTGTGCCTTGGAGCCTGTTAGTCCTAGCTATGAGGTGTCAGAAAGATTCTATCTCTCAACGTTTCTCAGATGCCTCGTTTCTTCTACGAGCAAGGCGTCAGATGGAAGTGGGTGACCGGCCTGTTTGCTGTATCGGCTAACACGAAAATTTGTAAATTTTTATTAGGCGTGGCGCAGTACACAGTGCCCCGTCTATGACTCCACTGTGTAGACGCGTCCCTTCAGTCCGTCGCCCCCAGCCAATGCAGGCGCCAATGCAGGTATAGCTCGGCATTGTCCTGTTGGAGACCTGTCTCGACTAGGGGGCGCTCTGTCTGCCCTGTAGGGCCGTGGGCCTGCCCAGCAAGATTTACTGAGGGATGGGCTCGCCGCCACTTACTTTCAACTTCCAACATGGTATTTCTACGAACTAAGAACCATAAAAGTACCTCACGCTTTTAGCGCCCTACGAGGCTCCATAAACGCCTGCTCGGGCAGTTTTTCTTCCTAGAGTCTCGCTCAAGTTGCGTAATGTTGTAACAAAATCTTTATGAAAAATAGCTGAGAGAGTAACTTATCCCCTCTCAATATCGCCGGCTGCTGTGGCAGAGTGGTTCTAGGCGCTTCAGTCTGCATCCGTGCTGCTGCTACGGTCGCAGGCTCGAATCCTGCCTCAGGCATGAATGTGTGTGATGTCCTTAGGTTAGTTAGGTTTCAGTAGATCTAAGTCTAAGGGACTGATGATCTCAGATGTTAAGTCCCATAGTACTTAGAGCCCTTTGAACAATTTGGTCTCTCAGTATCCAGCACCATACAGTCACAATGAAGGCAGGTTGTATCATGCGTACCCTAGGGTTTTTGTATTATTGTATGTCAGTGATGTGTCATTAGGGTCGTTTCGCAGTAAATACGGTGATGACCTCCAGTTGCATCCAAATGGAAAACGAATAGGCCTCAGAAACAGCTATCGGGAATCTTAATACCGACCTCTGTGCAGTATAAGAACGGTCGCAGAATAGGATTCAACTCAACCCATGCAATACTCAAATGGTAATGGTTGTTATTCTAAGTTGATTAGCCCGAAATATCGGAAATCGCTACCATCTTTAACGCTGAAATGGAGCGTATTAACTATTCTCATTCAAGAAATGGTCTAGGAATAATAGCACTCCATCTTCAGGCCACGAGTGGCCTACCAGGACCATCTGACCGCCGTGTTATCCTTCAAAGAGGTACAAGATCATTCTCAGGAAATATTATGACACCTGGAACAGGCTGTAAATATTTCAGCTCGTTGTAAGTGTTACGTTCGAATCGTTGATCAGATTTCACCGTCATACACACAACTACTCTGGCTGCGTGGAGACAAGTGCAGAGATATCCATACCCTTTGTGTTCTCTGCTGTCTAATGAACGAACAGTGCCTACATAGCTCTCCTAAACATTCACGCTCTTGTCTGAACAATTTAGCCGTAACACTCGTTCCCATCTGAGCATAATTATTCCGGTCCCACTCCATCGTTCGGCTATTTCCTCTAATTTCTTCGCAGCAGCAATAAACCGACTGTGCAATGACATCCTGCATAATATTAGAGAACTGTAAAACATATCCCGTTTCAGATGACAGTTACTTACGTATCTACTCAGGCAACATTGATCACTGCCATTGTAACTGTACACACATGTAACCCCTGTACGCTTTCCTTTCGAACCAGATCTCTCTCATTTCCTAGTATCCTTCGATTGTGCAGTCTCCTTAAATATCGTTTCTCAAGAACTCGCTAAATCACAGAGCATCTACTTTGCGCACCTATAATTTATTAAATGTCTTCCAGTATTGTTATTGCAATGTATATATGCAGACTGTAGCGGTGATTGCATCTACAGCTACATCTACATCCATACTCCGGAAGCCAACTGACCGTGTGTGGCGGAGGGCACTTTGAGTACCTCTACCGGTCCTCCTGTCTCTTCCAGTCTCGTATTGTTCTTGGAAAGAAAGATGGTCGGTATGCCTCTGTGTGGGCTCTATTCTCTCTGATTTTATCCTCATAGTCTCTTCGCGAGATATACGTAGGAGGGAGCAATATGCAGCTTGACTCCTCGGTGAAGGTATGTTCTCGAAACTTCAACAAAAGCCCGTACCGAGCTACTGAGCGCCTCTCTTGCAGAGTCTTCCACTGGAGTTTGTCTATCATCTCCGTAGCGCTTTCGCGTTTACCATATGATCGTGTAACGATCCGTTGGATCTTCTCTATCTCTTCTGGCTCTGAGCACTATGGGACTTGACAGCTATGGTCATCAGTCCCCTTCTATCTCTTCTATCAACCCTATCTGGTACGGATCCCACACCAGTGAGCAGTATTCAAGCAGTGGGCGAACAAGTGTACTGTAACCAACTTCCTTTGTTTTCGGATTGCATTTCTTTAGGATTCTTCCAATGAATCTCAGTCTGGCATCTGCTTTACCGACGATTAATTTTATATGGTCATTTCATTTTAAATCGCTCCTAATCCCTACTCTCGCATTATCTATGGAATTAACTGCTTCCAGGTGCTGACGTGCTACATTGTAGCTAAATGATAAAGGATCTTTCTTTCTACGTATTCGCAGCACATTACACTTGTCTACATTGATATTCAATTGCCATTTCCTGCATCATGCGTCGATTCGTTGCAGATCCTCCTGCATTTCAGTACAATTTTCCATTGCTACAACCTTGCGATATACTACAGCATCATCCGCAAAAAGCCTCAGTGAACTTCCGATGTTATCCACAAGGTCATTTATGTATATTGTGAATAGCAACGGTCCTACGACACACCCCTGCGGCACACTTGAAATCACTCTTACTTCGGAAGACTTCTCTCCATTGAGAATGACACGCTGCGTTCTGTTAGCTAGGAACTCTTCAATCCAATCACATAATTGGTCTGATAGTCCATATGCTCTTCCTTTGTTCATTAAACGAGTATGGGGAACTGTATCAAACGCCTTGCGGAAGTCAAGAAACACGGCATCTACCTGGGAACCCGTGTCGATGGCCCTCTGAGACTCGTGGACGAATAGCGCGAGCTGGGTGTCACACGATCGTCTTTTTCGAAACCCAAGCTGATTCCTATAGAGCAGATTTCTAATCTCCAGAAAAGTCATTATACTCGAACATAATAGGTGTTACAAAATACTACAACTGATCGGCGTTAGAGATATAGGTCTATAGTTCTGCACATCTGTTAGACGCCCCTTCTTGAAAACGGGGATGACCTGTGCCCTTTTCCAATGCTTTGGAACGCTACGCTCTTCTAGAGACCTACGGTACACTGCTGCATGAAGGGGGGCAAGTTCCTTTGCGTACTCTGTGTAAAATCGAACTGGTATCCTATCAGGTCCAGCGGCCTTTCCTGTTTTGAGTGATTTTAATTCTTTTGCTAACCCTCTGTCATCTATTTCGATATCTACCATTTTGTCATCTGTGCGACAATCTAGAGAAGGAACTTCAGTGCAGTCCTCCTTTGTGAAACAGCTTTAGAAAAAGACATTTAGTATTTCGGCCTTTAATCTGTCATTCTCTGTTTCAGTACCATTTTGGTCACAGAGTCTCTGGACATTTTGTTTTGATCCACCTACCACTTTGACATAAGACCAAAATTTCTTAGGATTTTCTGCCAAGTCAGTACATAGAACTTTACTTTCGAATTCAAGAAAGCCTCTCGCATATAGCCCTTCTCACACTACATTTCTCTTCGTGTAATTTTTGTTTGTCTGCAAGGGATTGGCTATGTTTATGTTTACTGTGAAGTTCCCTTTGTTTCCGCAGCAGTTTTCTAGCTCGGTTGTTGCAGCACGGTCGCTCTTTTCCATCTCTTCCGATCTTGCTTGGCACATACTCATCTAATGCATACTGTTCGATGGTTTTGAATTTTGTCCACTGATCCTCAACACTATCTGTACTTCAGACAAAACTTTTTTGTTGAGCTGTCAAGTACTCTGAAATCTGCTTTTTGTCACTTTTGCTAAACAGAAAAATCTTCCTACCTTTTTTAATATATCTATTTACGGCCGAAATCATCGATGCAGTAACCGCTTTATGATCGCTGATTCCCTGTTCTGCGTTAACTGTTTCAAATAGTTCGGGTCACCAGAAGGTCTAATATGGTATTGCCACGAGTCGGTTCTCTATTTAACTGCTCAAGGTAGTTTTCAGATAATGCACTTAAAAAAAATTCACTGGATTCTTTGTCGCTACCACCCATTATAAAAGTTTGAGCCTCCCAGTCTATATCCGACAAATTAAAATCTCCACCCACAACTATAACACGGTCGGGAAATTTGTACCAAGGCTGGGATTCCAACCCGGGCCTTCTGTTCATTAGGCAGATGCACTAACCACTGCACTAGCCTGACTCAGGGGCCTTGCACAACTGTACAGATTACCATTGCACACCTCTCTCCTCGAACCAAATTCCCATTCACGCCTCTGCCCACCTGGTATTATACCTAAACTTGAACAGCATTACAGAGGCTTTCCAACTGTATTGGAATAGCATCGAATAAACCGGGGGATCCTCCCTGAAATCCAGGCATCTTCAATAAAATGAAAGTATGTATACAGATTGCAGCGACGAATGAAAATCGGTACCAAGGCCAAGATTGGAAACAAGGTCTTGTGCTCACTAGGCAGGTACGCCAATCGCTACGCCACCCTAGCACAGTCGCCAATCGCTACGCCACTCTAGCACAGTGGCTTTGAATGACTGCACGGACTACCAAAGCGCACCTCCAAATTTCTATTCACGCCTCAGCCCACTTCAGATTCAGCCTACATATATACGCTATACAAGATTGAGACTCGAGTAGGTCTCTGGAACCATATAGTTTCATGTGATTAAAGTCACTATGCCTGCATTTCAGGCTGCATTTCCCATTTCATTCGATGCTGAGGTGCTATTCCAATACAACTGGAAAGCCTGTGCAATATTATTAGAGTCCAGGGGAAATGCTGTGTGGGGTGAGGCACGAACTGGAATTTGGACAGAGGAGTGAGACGTGCCGGGGTAGCTGCACATCTGTGCAAAGCCCCTGTGCCTGGGTGGCGTAGTGGTTGGCGCGTCTGCCTGGTGAGCAGGAGACCCGGGCTAGAGTCCCGGTCCTGGTACAAGTTTTCGTTTGTCACTGTAGTCTGCATACGTACCATAGATGCTTGGGGCTTGGGAAGGTCTTCGGAACCGTAAAGTTTCATTTGACTATCATTATTGTTAGTTTTTTGCCATTATTATTATTACTATTAGTGGCAGAAGCAGCAATACTAAAAGTATTGTTAGTATTAACTTTATTACTGCCTTGTCAGTACTGTTTCCTCAGATTGTTACTGCAGACACTCAAATCATTTGTCATATTAAAAATATTATTTCGCAGGATCTCTATAGAGAGAAGGTACTGCGTGTGTGCCCGATGTAATAGAAGGTTTGATGGCAGTAATCAGATCAAGCTAAAAAATGTTTCAAATGGCTCTGAGCACTATGGGACTCAACTGCTGAGGTCATTAGTCCCCTAGAACTTAGAACTAGTTAAACCTAACTAACCTAAGGACATCACAAACATCCATGCCCGAGGCAGGATTCGAACCTGCGACCGTAGCGGTCTTGAGGTTCCAGACTGCAGCGCCTTTAACCGCACGGCCACTTCGGCCGGCGATCAAGCTAAACAAATGAATAAATAGAAAATAAAATTAGAAGCAAAATAAGGGAGTAAATATCATTCGAAACCATATGAGGCAAATTAAAATTGCTGCTATGTTAAAATTTTGCGCTATTCGTAGTTATAAATAGTAACAAAAATGAGAATGTTTTTTTGTGGCAACAGAGTGGCGGAAGAAAACCTGTAGAAGACGTGTTTGTGAGAAGAAAACTGAAATTTGCCACAAAGGATGAACCGCTCAGCGGAGTTACAGGAACTGCCAGGGGGATTGTAGCGCGAAACTCATGGAGCTACAAATTTTTGACGGATATGTGTATTGCTAGAGTCCAGAGTCCTTTAAATAGTTAAGAAAAGTAAATTTCACAGAATCTGTTCTTCTGTACTTCTGCAACAAGAGAATGCAGGAATTTTATTACAGTGTACTAGGAACACATCAGGTGTTGGAAATATGTAACTAAACATTCGACACTCAAAACATCATAACCATCAACCAACCAACAAGAACAAGATATGAAAATAACAATGACAAACAACCACAACAAACGCCTTATATAGTCTGTCTGTAAACTGAAGAGCGAGCAAGCGAGTCCCCACTCTGCCTACCCTGCTACGTCACAGGGCGCTTCTACAGGCTGTTTCACAACGTAGTACCGGCCCTGCGCCGGTGCGCGCTTCATATCTGTGGCGACGCCGCGTACAGATACGTCCCGGCTGTGTTTATTTTTAGACAAATGCATTAAGAGTATAAGGAAAACAAAAGACGATAGCTTCTTCGAAACAAAACATTATAGAGTAAATAATATTAACATAAGAACGGAAGTCAGTATTCTACTACAAACATGTCCGCCCCAGTAGCTGAGTGGTCAGCGTGACGGATTGCCGTCCTCTGGGCCCGGGTTCGATTCCCGGCTGGGTCGGAGATTTTCTCCGCTCAGGGACTGGGTGTTGTGTTGTGTTCATCATCTTTTCATCCCCATCCGGCGTGCAGGTCGCCCAATGTGGCGCCGAATGTAATAAGACCTGTGATATGGCGGCCGGACCTGCCCCGCGAGGGGCCTCCCGGCCAATGACGCCAAACGCTCATTTCCATACTACAAACATAGAACCGAATGCCTCTTCATGTGAATGTATGTTCCTCTATTCGTAAGACGAACCAGATATAGTGCAATCAACCTGTAGAATTTAAGGCTTGTTCTTACTAAAATGTAGAAGTTTTCTTTAAAGGGTCTGCATTGGAACTTAACAATTCTTGCAACACGAAGAGTGTTTAAAAAGTAAGCAGAAATTTATAATTCTGTGTTTTGTATTAGTTCGGTTTGCACTGCTTTTTTTGCCACTCTCTTCGTAAACATGTCTGAAAAGTATCTGTGCAATGTTTTGCATATTGGGTATTTACCCAGTTCTCAGTTGTCAAATGGTTCAAATGGCTCTGAGCACTATGGGACTCAACATCTTAGGTCATAAGTCCCCTAGAACTTAGAACCACTTAAACCTAACTAACCTAAGGACATCACACACACCCATGCCCGAGGCAGGATTCGAACCTGCGACCGTAGCAGTCCCGCGGTTCCGAACTGCAGCGCCAGAACCGCTAGACCACCGCGGCCGGCTCTCAGTTGTCAAAAAAGTTATATGTGTTTTGGTAGCATCAACTATTATTTGTTTTGTATAAAAATAGATTAGAGAATCTGTACTAAATTTTGTTATAAGAATGGAATAAAGTGTATCAAATTTTTAGGAATGTTAAATATTGCTTTTGGTGAGTCTCTTATGAGTAAACCCAGAACACACAAGTGGTATAAACATTTCAAAGCAGGCCTTAAAGGACAGCAGTTTTACAAGAATGGGTGAGATTAAAAATGCAGTCAAAAGGCCTATGAACTATCCCGAGGAAATAATTCCTAAAGTGTTTTGGGAATTGGAAAAAGCACTGGCATAAGTGTATAGCATGTACTGGGGAATATTTTGAATAGGATAACATTGTTGTAGATTAACAAGTAAAGTTCTTACCAAAAAATAAAAATTAATATGTGAACGCACCTTGTATGTCAAGCTTTTTACATAGAAGTCCAGAATCGGTATACGTGTCTCGAAAGAAATTTCAGTAGTGTTTAGATTAGCTATTGCACACATGTTTTAAGCAATATTCCTTAGAATCATGTGAATAGTAACCGAGATAGAGTTTTAGTGACAGAGTATATTCAAATGCTGCTGTTCTCTAGGCATTAAATGTATTACGTGATTGAATCACGTTCTGCTAGCGAAACGTTAATTGATTTTACCATGAAGCTCTCAAGTTATTCCTGGTTTTGTACAACAAGTGATAATGGTATTTATTGCTTTGGACAACATTTGACTGTATTTATCTTGGAAAATCTTTTACTACCATGTACTACATTTCTACCAAAAGAAATTTCATAGTGTATGAGCAGAGTCAGGCTTGAAAGAACACACAACATATTTTTCAAAAAAATATTCATTGCCTGTTTACATACATCGTATTTTAGAGGTCATCATCAACATTGTCACTATCATTACTGTCGTCGTCGTCGTCGTCCTCGTCGTCATCACTTTCTAAATTAATAACTATAGCGTCTATTATGTCTTCCATAACCCCATCCTTAAAACAATATTCTCTTTCAAGTTTCTCCACATGGAGGCAGTATGCACTCCAGTCATCTTGACTTATCGTTTCAAAACCTGTAACAATTGGGACAAGTTTTTGTATACGCTCTCTTTCGGTTACGGCAAAATTTAGTTCGGAATAAAACATGGAAGCTCAGAAAATGTCTACATACCTTCTTTCACCAACTGCAGCAACTTCGTCATGCAAATATCTCCAGGAATATTTCTTCCTCTGACGAAATTCTTGAGCTTTGCCCACGCCATTTCAATTGGATTTAAGTCACAGTTGTATGGTGGAAGTCGCAGCACAGTGTGTCCATGGGCTTCAAGTATTTTATTAATTTCAAATACTTTGTCTTCCGGCTTATGTTGTTTAATTAAATCAAATAATTTTGTTTTTCTCATTGTCAACTCAGCTTCCACCTTATTTTTTAATAACCATTCAATCATTTCGCTTTTATTCGAGGACCTAGTTGGAGCTTTGTTGTGTTCCTTGTTGTGATATGAAGCGTTGTCCATAACAATAACACAGTTCGGTGGCAGATTCGGAATCACTTTATTCGATATCCAATTAGAAAAATTTTCGTAGTTCATTTGCCCATGGTAGTCTCCTGTTGCACAACCCGCTTTATAAACCAACTGTGCGTTGGGTAAGAACCCATCTTTTGATCCAATATTCACCACTATAATCCTATTGCTTCCGCTAACATTGTCCATAATGCCCTCAACGCCAGGGCCCTGCCAACATTTTCTGTAAGTAATGTTATTGTCCACCCAAGTTTCATCAATATAAAAGAATTTTCTGCCTAGCTCCCTTAATTTCCTCACTTGGATCAGATACTTACATCGCCAGTCAATTATATCCGTTCTTTCTACGAGAATCTTTCGTTTACTTACAGATCTTTTCCAGGTAAATCCCATTTCACGCAATGTCTTGTGTAAAACATCTTTCTGCCAAGGAAAATGTATTTTTTGTTTCACGGCATTAAGCAATTTCCGTAATGTCGGCACTATTTTTTGGTTTATGTAAAAGTCCTCCATCGTTTGTCGAATGACTGATTTTGTGAAACTGTCTATGACGATGGGTTTCCTCCCTAAATTATCAGTTTTCCTTCGCGGCGATTCCAGTAAACCATGCGGCTTGTTTTCACGTTCCTTCCTTATGCGTCCTATAGTGGCGAGGCTGACGTTTGCATAAACTGCAGCCCTTTGATTGGGGCTGTTAATGTTAACCAACAGTTCTTTTTGTGTTGCCTCCTTAACACACGCTGTAATAACGTTAGAGACGATCGAACGCTCGTTACTCCGCAAATACCTCCTCTTCTTCGTATTCCGCACATTTTCTTGCAATGCAGGGCGATTATCCATCACTTCGGGATACTGAAGTATATCAGTGAGTACACAAAGTCAACTGACTGACGCTGGCAACAAAGATTCCACAAACAGAAACGACGTATATCAGTATATCACTGCACGCTGAACTACACCGCTAGACGGGTAACAGGGCAACTGATTTTGGGTGGCCCTGTAGGCCAGTGGCAGCGTTCTTCCGGGAACGGCCACTTCCCCCACCAAAGGCGCTGCTCGCTCTTCAGTTTACAGACAGACTATACCAATGCAGGAACAGTATGACATTCAGAAATACTTTTTTTGTGAGTCATCAGTCTTCTGACTGGTTTGATGCAGCTCGCCAAGAATTCCTCACCTGTGCGAACCTCTTCATCTCAGAGTAGCACTTACAACCTACGATCTCAACTATCTGCTGGATGTATTCCAGTCTCCATCTTCCTCTACAGTTTTTGCCGTCTTCAGCTCCCTCTAGTAACATGGAAGTCTGCCGCTGACGTCTTAACAAATGTTATAGCAGTTTTGTCCCTTCTCCTTGTCTCCTTCCATATATCCATTCCCTCTCCTATTCTGTGCATTCCTTACCTTATCAATCCACTTAATTTTCAACATTCGTCTGTAGCACCACATCTCAAATGCTTCGATTGTCTTCTATTGTGCTGGTTCCCCCACTGTCCATGTCTCACTGCCATACACTACTGTCTCCATATGTACATTCTCAGAAATTTCTTCCTCAAATTAAGGCGTATGTTTGATACTAGTAGACTTCTCTGGAGCAGGAATACCGTTTTTTCAGTGCTAGTTTGCTTACGGTGTCCTCTTTGCTCCGCCCGTCATTGGTTATTTTGCTGCCTAGATAGCAGAACTGGTAAACTTCATCTACTTCGTGACCATCAATCCTGGTGTTCAGTTTCTCGCTGTTCTCATCTCTGCTACCTTTCCTTACTTTCTTCTTTCTTCGATTTACTCACAGTCTATATTGTTTACTCATTAGACTGTCCATTCAATTTAGCAGATCATGTAATTCTTCTTCACTTTCACTCAGGGCAGCAATGTCATCAGCGAATCGTACCATTGATACCCTTTCACCTTGAATTTTAATTCCACTCCTGAAACCTTCTTTTATTTCCATCATTGCTTCTTCGATGCACGGATTGAACGGTAGGGGCAAAAGACTACATCCCTGTATTTCACCCTTTTTAATCTGACCATTTCGCTCTTGGTAGTCCACTCTTATTATTCCCTATTGGTACTTGTAATATTGTATATTACCCGACTCTCCCTATAGCTTACCCCTATTTTTCTCAGAATGTTAAACTTCTTGCAACATTTTACATTGTCGAACGCTTTTTCTAGGTGGACAAATCCTATGAACGTGTCTTGATTTTTATTTCGTCTTGCTTCCACTATCAACCGCAAGGTCACAATCGCCTCCTTCGTGTTTATTTTTCCTAAAGCGAAACTTATCGTCGTCTAACACATCCTCAATTGTCTTTTCCATTCTGTATATTATTCTTGTCAGCAACCGGGACTTGTGAGCAGGTAAGCTGATTGCGCGATAATTATCGCAATTGTTAGTTCTTGCAGTCTTTGGAATTGTGTGGATGATATTTTACCGAAAGTCAGATGGATAATTGCCAGACTCATACATTATACACACCAACGTGAATAGTCGCTTTGTTGCTACTTCCCCTAATGATTTTAGAAATTTTGATGGAATGTTACCTATCCCTTCTGCCTTATTTGATTTTAAGTCCTCTAAAGCTCTCTTAAATTGTGTTTCTAATACTAGATCCCCTGTCTCTTTTAAATGTGACTCGTGTTTCTTCTTCTATCACATTAGACGAATTTTTTCCCTCATAGAGGCCTTCGATGTACTGTTTCCACCAATCCGCTCTCTCCTCTGCATTTAACAATTGAATTCCGGTTGCACACTTAAAGTAACCACCGTTGCTTTTAATTTCACCGAAGGTTGTTTTGACTTGCCTCTATGCTGAGTCAGTCCTTCCGACTGCAATTTCTTTTTCCATTTCTTCACATTCTTCATGCAACCATTTTGTCTTAGCTTCCCTGAGCTTCCTATTTATTTGTTTCCTCAGCGATTTGTATTTCTGTATGCCTGAATTCCTGAGCATTTTTGTGCTTTCTTCTTTCATCAATCAGCTGAAGTATTTCTTCTGTTGCGCATGGTTTCTTCGCAGTTGCCTTCTTTGTACCTATGTTTTTCTTTCCGGCTTCTGTGATTGCCCTTTTTAGAAATGTCCATTCGTCTTCAACTGTACTGGACTATTCTATATTTGCTGTATCTACAGCCTTATACTATCTTGTCATTCCTTAGTACTTCTGTATCCCACTTCTATTAGTATTGATTCTTCCTGACTAATCTCATCAATTCCAGCCTACTCTCCGTCACTACCACATTGTGATCTGCTACTGGGTATGATTTACAATCCAACATCTGATTTCGGAATCTCTGTCTGACCATGATGTAATCTTACTGAAATCTTCCCGTATCATCAGGCATTGTCCAAGTATACCTCCTCCTCTTGGGGTTCTTGAACAGAGCATTCGCTTTTACTAGCTGATATGTATTACAGAACTCAATTAGTATTTCTCCTATCTCATTCCTTGTCCCATGCCCACTTTCAGCTGCAATATTTTCTTCTACTTCTTCCCCTACAACAGCATTCCAACCTCCTATGACCATTAGAATTTCACATCCCTTTGCGTACTGTATTAACCTTTCAATATCTTCGAATTCCTTCCCTATCTCTTCGTTTTCTGCTTGCGACATCGGCGTGTATACTTGAACTGTCGTTGTCAGTGTCGGTTTGCTATCGATTCTGATGAGAATAACCCTATCACCGAACTGTTCACAGTAACACACACTCTGCCCTACTTTCCTATTCATAACGAACTCTACCCATGTTAAACTACTTGTTGCTTCTGTTGATATTACCCTATACCCATATGATCAAAAAACCTTGTCTTCTTTCCATTTCACTTCACTGACCCGTACCATATCTAGACCGAGCCTTTGCATTTCCCTTTTCAGATTTTCTAACTTCCCTACTACATTCAAGCTTCTGACATTCCAGTTTCATACATGTAAAAAGTTATCCTTTCAATGATCATTCAATCCTTTTCTCATGATCACCTCGCCCTTGTCAGTCCCCTCCCAAACATCAGTATGGGAGACTATTCTAGAATCTTTTGCCAATAGAGAGATCATCATGATACTTTTCCAATTACAGGCCACATGTCCTGCGGGTACACGTTATGTGTCTATAATGCAGTGGTTTCCATTGTCTTCTGCATCCTGATGCCGTTGATCGTTGCTGATTCTTCCGCCTTTAGCGGCAGTTTCCCACCCCAAGGGCAAGTGAGCGCCCTCAACCTCTGTCTGCTCCTCCGCCCTCTTCGACTGGACGGGTGGCCGAATCAGGGTGACTTCGTATGCTGGAAGTCCTCGGCCGCCAGTGCTGATCATTAATCAAAACTTAAGCGTTGATGGGTCCCGAACTCAGGACCGAGGACATTTCGATTATGGTGCACCACCAGAAAACCATAGGAGGGAAAAGAGATGTTATAAAAGAGTGGACACACATCGACACAAATTCTCTGCTGAACTTAATAAAAGAAATGTGGAAGTAAACATAAAAATCTTAAATTACATACAACCATGTCAAAAAAATACATACAACCATGTTAAAAAACGAATGCATTAGAAGACAAGGATAGAACACTGAAACCATAAATAAATATTGGCTAGTTGGTAATAATATTCAACAATAAGCAACACCATCCAAAACCAAAATCAAGTAAACAATTGTTCATTTCGTAGCTTGTGGAAACGAAGTATCATATGTCAGGAAGCAGAAGAAGAACAGATGTAAAACAGGTGAAAGAACGTCTTGCATCTGAGAAATTTGTAAGTAGAAATTCATAATCTCAATACATAATGTCCAATATGTAAAGCGAAATAGTTTAAAAGCAGATGTATATACATATCAGCGAAATGCGCATGGAAAGGAAAAACTTATGTGATGTGCCTGTCACATTCACATATTACTGACAAGGAAATATATCTCCAAATGTCAATAAACGAACTTAATGAAACTTCTGTGTGTGTGTGTGTGTGTGTGTGTGTGTGTGAGTGTGTGTGTGTGTGTGTGTGTGTGTGTGTGTGTGTGTGTGGAGGGGGGTGGGGGGGGGGGGTAGGGGGGAAAGCATAGAGGGAGCAAGACAATACAGTACACATTTTTTGTTTGTGCCCAGCTTCACTTTTAAGGTATAAAACACGTCTCAAGATTTAATTTGGAGCATTAGGTTTGGACGGAATAGCTATCAAATGATCATATGTGAAACACATTTCTTATATAAAATTTGATACGTAGTTAACGTTTTTGAGTACAAACACTTTTGTTCCAGCATAAATAAAATACGAATTCTTGACACATATATCACTGTACAAAAAAGAGCTGGTTTCTGAAATACCATTTGTGCAAAATAAGCTGTACATAATGTGCTGTCAGAATATTTTCGATGTTCCTGATCAAATTATTGAAACATTCATTGTTAGTGTAGTTATTTGTTTTTTTATATTGTAAACTGTTATTTTATGTTTTTAATTATTTTCTTTGTTTTTCAGTTGGCTGTTTCACATACATATGTATTTTTTTCGTGGAAAATAATAAGTAATCATTCCAGTGATAGAAAATCATTACAATAACGATAACATGTAAATAATCCGTAAACCAATGTTTTATTACGCTATGCACATAAAATGAATGGAATTTCTTCATATAACTCAGGTGACAGGGAATACAATATGGAACAAAATTAAGCAGCATGTCGTATTGTTGTGGGTAACCGTCTGACTACCCTCATATTTACAAGGCATATTTCAGTACTTAATTTTTCAGATTAATTGGTAACGCCTTGCACTAGCAATCAAGACGTTTCCAAAGACTTTCTACAAACCGTATTTCAATATACTGGTAATCGCTGGCGAAAAGAATTCATTAGCTTCTAGTATATGCGGCGTCATTTTATTGGGGACTGGGAATCAACAGAACTACTTACAAAAATGTTCTAATAAAGTTCTCGCAACATCAAAAGCCATATACATCTTGTGGTGTCACCGCCAGACACCACACTTGCTAGGTGGTAGCCTTTAAAACGGCCGCGGTCCGTTAGTATACGTCGGACCCGCGTGTCGCCACTATCAGTGATTGCAGACCGAGCGCCGCCACACGGCAGGTCTAGTCTAGGGAGACTCCCTAACACTCGCCCCAGTTGTACAGCCGACTTTGCTAGCGATGGTTCACTGACTACATACGCTCTCATTTCCAGAGACGACAATTTAGCATAGCCTTCTGCTACGTCATTTGCTACTACCTAGCAAGGCGCCATATTCAGTTACTACGAACGTATTCTGAACAGATAATATTGTTGATCATAACCGTCAAGAGCGAAGTACATCATTAATGTATTAAAGTTAAGTATCAAACTAATTACGTCCGCTTTCTGAACTCTCATTCCTTGTCCTGTTCCAGACCTCACGTCAGTATAATTCTTCCCTCCTCACGCCAGCCTGCGTGAGCTAAAACGCGTGCATTTCCAGTTGTAACACGGTGTTGGCTCTTCTGCCAACACAACACATCTCATTTCTGTACTTGTTCCTTCGAGCCCTTTGGAATCATCAAATGAACAATTCATTTGTTCTCCATTACTATGCTCTACACGGTTCATGCACACTGACAGCCCCAAGAATATATCACTAATACAGGTTCTTCTTCCACACTGCGAACGAAAATCTCTTTCAAATATAATTAAATTTT
Organism: Schistocerca americana; assembly: GCF_021461395.2. NCBI lineage: Eukaryota > Metazoa > Arthropoda > Insecta > Orthoptera > Acrididae > Schistocerca > Schistocerca americana. Next base: position 59,153,152 of record NC_060122.1, read on the forward strand.
CCTAGAGGTATTTGAGTCCCATCTTTATCTACAATAACGTGAGAAGCTGAAAAATTGAACTAAATTTTTTTCCACGGTCGAGATCTGAACCCTATGAGACTCAAGTGTCAGAAGGATAATTTAACTGCATCGAATATAAAGATAGACTACAACTGAGGACCAGGAAGAATTCCTCCACGCAGGGTTACCATTAGAATACCAATGGGCCTTGGCAATATTGACGACCTATGGAGGGGAAACTAGGCTCAAGACGTGACACTAACACGGCTGCAGACGCCGCATGGAACCTCCCTTCGGAGTCCAGTTGTTTGTATCTGACGCACCACTGCCCGTTCACTATAACCCTCGAACACTCCATCCCAGTAAGGATGTGATATAGAAATTGCGTCGCGATAGGAGAAAACAGGCACCATGCCGTCTTTTTTCGAGGAGAAAAATGCTGATGTGGCGCCACATTGAACCTCTCCTGGGAGTCCAATAGTTTGTAGCTGATGCAGCAACGCTGCTGGCTGTAACCATCGAACCATCCCAGTAAGGAAGCGACGTAGAAACTGCGTTGCGATTCAAAACTACAGGCTGTATGTCGATTTTTCCCCAAGACAAAAACACGGCTGTGCTAACGCCACAGAGCGTTCCTTGGGAGTCCAGTAGTTTGTAATCGATACACCACTGCCCGTTTGGGTTCAAATGGCTCTGAGCACTATGGTACTCAACTGCTGTGGTCATAAGTCCCCTAGAACTTAGAACTACTTAAACCTAACTAACCTAAGGACAGCACAAAACACCCAGCCATCACGAGGCAGAGAAAATCCCTGACCCCGCCGGGAATCGAACCCGGGAACCCGGGCGTGAGAAGCGAGAACGCTACCGCACACTGCCCGTTTACTGTAACCCTAGAGCATTCCTAGTAAGGGCGTGACGCATATATTGCAACGCGATTGAAGAAAACAGGCTCCATGCCGTCTTTTTTCGAAGAGAAAAATGCTGCTGTGGAGCCGCATTGAACCTCTCCTGGGAGTCCAATAGTTTGTAGCGGATGCAGCAATGCTGCTGGCTGTAACCATCAATCCATCACAGTGAAGATGCGACATAGAAACTGCGTCGGGATTGAAAACTACAGGCTCTATGTCGATTTTTCCACAAGAGAAAAACACGGCTGCAGTAACGCCATGGAACCTCTCTTGGGAGTCCAGTAGCTTGTATTTGATACACCACTACCCGTTTACTGTAACCCAAGAGGACTCTTAGTAAGGACACGATGCATAAATTGCGATGCGATTGAAGAAACCACGCTCCATGCCGTCTTTCTCCGAAGAGAAAAATGCTGACGTAGCGCCACATTGAACCTCTCTTGGGACTCCAATAGTTTATAGCCGATGCAGCAATGCAGCTGGCTGTAACCATTGAACCCTCCCAGTAAGGATGCGATGTAGAAACTGCATCGCGATTCAAAACTACAGGCTCTATGTCACTTTTACCAAAAAGAAAAACACGGCTGCGGTAACGCCATGGAGCCTCTCTTTGGAGTCCAGTAGCTTGTATTCGATACACCACTGCCCGTTTACTGTAATCCTAGAGCACTCCCAGTAAGGACGGGATGCATAAATTGGGACACGCTTGAAGAAAATAGGCTCCATGCCATCTTTTTTCGAAGAGAAACATGCTGATGTGGCGCCGCATTGAACCTCTCCTGGCAGTCCAATAGTTTGTAGCTGATGCAGCAATGCTCCTGGCTATAACCATCGAACCATCCCAGTAAGGATGCGACGTAGAAACTGCGTAGCGATTCAAAACTACAGGCTATATGTCGAATTTTCCTCAAGAGAAAAACGAGGCTGCGGTAACGCCATGGAGCCTCTCTTCGAAGTCCAGTGGCTTGTATTCGATACACCACTGCCCGTTTACTGTAACCCTAGAGCACTCCTAGTAAGGACGCGATGCATAAATTGCGACACGATTGAAGAAAACCGGCTCCATGCCGTCTTTTTTCGAAGAGAAAAATGATGAGGTAGCGCCGCATTCAACCTCTCCTGGGAGTCCAATAACTTACAGCTAATGCAGCAATGCTGCTGGCTGTAACCATCGAACCATCCCTGTAAGGATACGACGTAGAAACTGCGTCGTGATTCAAAACTACAGGCTCTATGTTGAATTTCCCCCAAGAGAAAAACACGGCTGTGCTAACGCCACAGAGCGTTTCTTGGGAGTCCAGTAGTTTGTAATCGATACACCACTGCCCGTTTGGGTTCAAATGGCTCTGAGCACTATGGTACTCAACTGCTGTGGTCATAAGTCCCCTAGAACTTAGAACTACTTAAACCTAACTAACCTAAGGACAGCACAAAACACCCAGCCATCACGAGGCAGAGAAAATCCCTGACCCCGCCGGGAATCGAACCCAGGAACCCGGGCGTGGGAAGCGAGAACGCTACCGCACACTGCCCGTTTACTGTAACCCTAGAGCATTCATAGTAAGGACGTGACGCATATATTGCAACGCGATTGGAGAAAACAGGCTCCATGCCGTCTTTTTTCGAAGAGAGAAATGCTGCTGTGGCGCCGCATTGAACCTCTCCTGGGAGTCCAATAGTTTGTAGCGGATGCAGCAATGCTGCTGGCTGTAACCATCAATCCATCTCAGTGAAGATGCGGCATAGAAACTGCGTCGGGATTGAAAACTACAGGCTCTATGTCGATTTTTCCACAAGAGAAAAACACGGCTGCAGTAACGCCATGGAACCTCTCTTGGGAGTCCAGTAGCTTGTATTTGATACACCACTACCCGTTTACTGTAACCCTGGAGGACTCCTAGTAAGGACACGATGCATAAATTGCGACGCGATTGAAGAAACCACGCTCCATGCCGTCTTTCTCCGAAGAGAAAAATGCTGACGTAGCGCCGCATTGAACCTCTCCTGGGACTACAATAGTTTATAGCCGATGCAGCAATGCAGCTGTCTGTAACCATTGAACCCTCCCAGTAAGGATGCGATGTAGAAACTGCATCGCGATTCAAAACTACAGGCTATATGTCGAATTTTCCTCAAGAGAAAAACGAGGCTGCGGTAACGCCATGGAGCCTCTCTTGGGAGTCCAGTTGAGTGTATTCGATACACCACTGCCCGTTTCCTGTAACCCTAGGTCATTTCTAGTAAGGACGCGATGAACAAATTGCGACGCGATTGAGGGAAAAAATGTCCATGCGGTCTTTTTTCGAAGAGAAAAATCCTGATGCGGCGCCGCATTAAAACTCTCCTGGGACTGCAATAGTTTGTAGCTGATGCAGCAATGCTGCTGGCTGTAACCATGGAAACCATCCCAGTGACGATGCGATGTAGAAACTGCGTCACGGTTCAAAACTACAGGCTCTACGTCGATTTTTCCCCAAGAGAAAAACACGGCTGCCGTAACGCCATGGAGCCTCTATTGGGAGTCCAGTAGCTTCTATTCGAAACACCACTGCCCGTTTACTGTAACCCTAGAGCACTCCTAGAAAGGACGCGATGCATAAATTGCGACACAATTGAAGAAAACAGGCTCCATGCTGTCTTTTTTCGAAGAGAATAATGCTGATGTGGCGCCGCATTGAACCTCCCCTGGGAGTCCAATAGTTTATAGCCGATGCAGCAATGCAGCTGGCTGTAACCATTGAACCATCCCAGTAAGGATGCGACGTAGAAACGGCGTCGCAATTCAGAACTACAGGATCTATGTCGATTTTACCCAAAAGTAAAACACGGCTGCAGTAACGCCAAGGAACCTCTCTTTGGAGTTCAGTAGCTTGTTTTCGATAAACCACTGCCCGTTTAATGTAACCCTAGAGCACTCCTAGTAAGGACGCGATGCATAACTTGCGACGCGATTGAAGAAAACAGGTTCCATGCCGTCATTTTTCGAAGAGAAAAATGCTGAGGTGGCGCCCCATTGAACCTCCCCTGGGACTCCAATAGTTTGTAGCTGATGCAGCAATGCTGCTGGCTGTAACCATCAAACCATCCCAGTAAGGATGCGGTGTAGAAACTGCGTCGCGGTTCAAAACTATGGGATCTATGTCGATTTTTCACCAAGAGAACAATGCGGCTGCGGTAACGCCATGGAGCCTCTATTGGGAGTCCAGTAGCTTGTATTCGAAACACCACTGCCCGTTTACTGTAACCCTAGAGGACTTCTAGTAACCACGCGATGCATAAACTGCGAAGCGATTCAAGAAATCACGCTTCATGCAGTGTTTTATCGAAGAGAGTAATGCTGATGTGGCGCTGCATTGAAGCTCTGCTGGGAGTCCAATAGTTTGTAGCTGATGCAGCAATGCTGCCGGCTGTAACCATCGAACCATCCCAGTAAGGATGCGATGTAGAAACTGCGTCGTGATTGAAAACTACAGGCCCTATGTTGATTTTTCCCCAAGAGAAAAACAAAGCTGCGGTAACACCATGGAAACTCTCTTGGGAGTCCAGTAGTTTGTATTCGATACACCACTCCCCGTTTACTGTAAACCTAGAGCACTCCTAGTAACGACGCGATGCATAAATTGCGACGCGATTGAAGAAAACAGGCTCCATTCCGTCTTTTTTCGAAGAGAAAAAAGCTGATATGGCGCCGCATTGAACCTCTGATGGGAGTCAAATAGTTTGTAGATGATGCTACAATGCTGCTGGCAGTAACCATCGAATCATCCCCGTAAGGATGCGACGTAGAAACTGCGTCGCGATTCAAAACTATAGGCTCTATGTCGATTTTGCCCCAACAGAAAAACACGGCTGCGCTGACGCCATGGAGCCTCTTTTGGGAGTCCAGTAGCTTGTATTCGATACACCACTGCCCATATACTGTAACCCTAAAGCACTCCTAGTAAGGGCGCGATGCATAAATTGCAACGCGATTGAAGAAAACAGGCTCCATGGCGTCATTTATAGAAGAGAAAAATGCTGATGTGGCGCCGCATTGAACCTCTCCTGGTAGTCCAATAGTTTGTTGGTGACGCAACAATGCTGCTGGCTGTTACCATCGAACCATCCCAGTAAGCATGCGACGTAGAAACTTCGTCGCGATTCAAAACTACAGTCTCTATGTAGATTTTTCCCCAAGAGAAAAACACGGCTGCGATAACGCCATGGGCCCTCTCTTGGGGGTCCAGTAGTTTGTATTCGCTACACCACTCCCAATTTACTGTAACCCTAGAGCACTCCTAGTAAGGACGTGACGCATAAATTGCGACGAGTTTGAAGAGAACAGGATCCATCCCGTCTTTTTTTGAAGAGAAAAATGCTGATGTGGCGCCGCATTGATCCTCTCCTGGCAGTCAAATAGTTTGTAGCTGATGCAGCAATGCTGCTGGCTGTAACCATCGAAACATCCCCGTAAGGTCGCGATGTAGAAACTGTGTCGGGATTCAAAATTACAGGCTCTATGTCGATTTTTCCCCTGTAGAAAAACAGGGCAGCGGTAACGTCAAAGAGCCCCTCTTGGGAGTCCAGTAGTTTGTATTCGATACATCACTGCCCATTTACTGTAACCCTAGAGCACTCCTAGTAAGGACGCCACGCATAAATTGCGACGCAATTGAAGAAAACAGGCTCCATGCCGTCTTTTTTCAAAGAGAAAAATGCTGGTGTGCCGCCGCATTGAACCTCTCCTGGTAATCCATTAGCTTATAGCTGATGCAACAATGCTGCTGGCTTTAACCATTGAACCATCCTAGTAAGAATGCGATGTAGAAACAGCATCGCGATTCAAAACTACAGGCTCTATGTCGATTTTCCCCCAAGACAAAAACACGCTTGCGGTAACGACATGGAGCCTCTCTTGGGAGTCCAGTAGCTTGTATTCGATACACCACTGCCCGTTTACTGTAACCCTACAGCACTCCTAGTAAGGACGCCGTGCATAAATTGCGACGCGAATGAAGAAATCAGGCTCCATGGCGTCTTATTTCGAAGAGAAAAATGCTGATGTGGCGCCGCATTGAACCTCTCCTGGGAGTACAATAGTTTGTAGCTGATGCAACAATGATACTGGGTGTAATCATTGAACCATCCCAGTAAGAATGCGATGTAGAAACTGCGTCGCTATTCAAAACTACAGGCTCTATGTCAATTTTTCTCCAAGAGAAAAACACGTCTGTGGTAACGCCATGGAGCCTCTCTTGGGAGTCCAGTAGTTTGTATTCGATACACCACTGCCCATTTATTGTAACCCTAGAGAACTCCTAGTAAGGACACGAAGCATAAATTGTGACGCAATTGAAGAAAACAGGCTCCATGCCGCCTTTTTTCAAAGATAAAAATGCTGATGTGGCGCCGCATTGAACTTCTCCTGGGAATCCAATAGTTTGTAGCTGGTGCAACAATGCTGCTGGCTGTAACCTAGAACCACCCCAGCAAGAATGCGATGTAGGAACAGCGTCGCGATTCAAAACTACATGCTCTATGTCGATTTTTCCCGAAGACAAAACCACGCTTGCGGCAACGCCATGGAGCCTCTCTTGGGAGTCCAGTACCTTGTATTCGATACACCACAGCCCGTTTACTGTAGCCCTACAGCACTCCTAGTAAGAACCCGATGCATAAGTTGCGACGCGATTGAAGAAAACAGGCTGCATGCCGTCTTTTTTCGAATAGATAAATGCTGATGTGGCGCCGCATTGAACCTCTCCTGGGAGTCCAATAGTTTCTAGCTGATGCAGCAATGCTGGTGGCTGTAGCCATCGAACCATCCCAGTAAGGATGCGATGTAGAAATTCCGTCGTGATTCAAAACTACTGGCTCTATGTCGATTTTTCCCCAAGACAAAAACACGCTTGCGGTAACGCCATGGAGCCTCTCTTGGCAGTCCAGTAACTTGTATTCGATACACCACTGCCCGTTTACTGTAAACCTAGAGCACTCCTAATAAGGACGCGATGCATAAATTGCAACGCGATTGAAGAAACAAGTTTCCTTGCCGTCTTTTTTCGAAGAGAAAAATGCTGATGTGGCGTCGCATTGAACCTCTCCTGGGAGTCCAATAGTTTGTAGCAGATGCAACAATGCTCCTGGCTCAAACCATTGAACCATCCCAGTAAGGATGCGATGTAGAAAATGCGTCGGGAATCTAAACTACAGGCTCTATGTCGATTTTTCCCCAAGACAAAAACACCGCTGCGGTAACGCCATGGAGCCTCTCTTGGGAGTCCAGTAATTTGTATTCGATACACCACTGCCCTTTTACTGTAGCCCTACACGACTCCTAGTAAGGACGCGATGCATAAATTGTGTCGCGATTGATGAAAACAGGCTCCATGCAGTCTTTTTTCGAAGAGAATAATGTTGATGTGGCGCCGCATTAAACCTATCCTGGGAGTCCAATAGTTGGTTGGTGATGCAACAATTCTGCTGGCTGTAACCATCGATCAATCCCGTAGAAACTGCGCCGCGATTCAAAAGAACAGTCTCTATGTTGATTTTTCCCCAAGATAAAAACACGGCTACGGTAACGCCATGGAGCCTCTCATGGGAGTCCAGTAGTTTGTATTCGATACACCACTGCCCGTTTACTGTAACCCTGGAGCACTCCTAGTAAGGACGCGATGCATAAATTGCGACGCGATTGAAGAAAACAGGCTCCATTCCGCCTTTTCTCGAAGAGAAAAATCTGATGTGGCGTTGCATTGAACCTCTCCTGGGAGTCCAATAGTTTGTAACTGATACAGCAATGCTGCTGGTTGTAACCATCGAACCATCCCAGTAAGGTTGCGATGTAGAAACTGCGTCGCGATACAAAACAATAGGCTCTATGTCGATTTTTCCCCAAGACAAAAACACGCTTACGGTAACGCCATGGAGCCTCTCTTGGAAGTCCAGTGGCGTGTATTCGATACACCACTGCCCGTTTACTGTAGCCCTAGAGCACTCCTAGTAAGGACGCGATGCATAAATTGCGACGCGATTGAAGAAAACAGGCTCCATGCCGTCCTTTTTCGAAGAGAATATTGCTGATGTGGCGCCGCATTGAACCTCTCCTGGGAGTCCAATAGTTTCTAGCTGATGCAGCAATGCTGGTGGCTGTAGCCATCGAACCATCCCAGTAAGGATGCGATGTAGAAATTCCGTCGTGATTCAAAACTACTGGCTCTATGTCGATTTTTCCCCAAGACAAAAGCACGCTTGCGGTAACGCCATGGAGCCTCTCTTGGCAGTCCAGTAGCTTGTATTCGATACACCACTGCCCGTTTACTGTAAACCTAGAGCACTCCTAATAAGGACGCGATGCATAAATTGCAACGCGATTGAAGAAAAAAGTTTCCTTGCCGTCTTTTTTCGAAGAGAAAAATGCTGATGTGGCGTCGCATTGAACCTCTCCTGGGAGTCCAATAGTTTGTAGCAGATGCAACAATGCTGCTGGCTCAAACCATTGAACCATCCCAGTAAGGATGCGATGTAGAAAATGCGTCGGGAATCTAAACTACAGGCTCTATGTCGATTTTTCCCCAAGACAAAAACACCGCTGCGGTAACGCCATGGAGCCTCTCTTGGGAGTCCAGTAATTTGTATTCGATACACCACTGCCCTTTTACTGTAGCCCTACACGACTCCTAGTAAGGACGCGATGCATAAATTGTGTCGCGATTGATGAAAACAGGCTCCATGCAGTCTTTTTTCGAAGAGAATAATGTTGATGTGGCGCCGCATTAAACCTATCCTGGGAGTCCAATAGTTGGTTGGTGATGCAACAATTCTGCTGGCTGTAACCATCGATCAATCCCGTAGAAACTGCGCCGCGATTCAAAAGAACAGTCTCTATGTTGATTTTTCCCCAAGATAAAAACACGGCTACGGTAACGCCATGGAGCCTCTCATGGGAGTCCAGTAGTTTGTATTCGATACACCACTGCCCGTTTACTGTAACCCTGGAGCACTCCTAGTAAGGACGCGATGCATAAATTGCGACGCGATTGAAGAAAACAGGCTCCATTCCGCCTTTTCTCGAAGAGAAAAATCTGATGTGGCGTTGCATTGAACCTCTCCTGGGAGTCCAATAGTTTGTAACTGATACAGCGATGCTGCTGGTTGTAACCATCGAACCATCCCAGTAAGGTTGCGATGTAGAAACTGCGTCGCGATACAAAACAATAGGCTCTATGTCGATTTTTCCCCAAGACAAAAACACGCTTACGGTAACGCCATGGAGCCTCTCTTGGAAGTCCAGTGGCGTGTATTCGATACACCACTGCCCGTTTACTGTAGCCCTAGAGCACTCCTAGTAAGGACGCGATGCATAAATTGCGACGCGATTGAAGAAAACAGGCTCCACGCCGTCCTTTTTCGAAGAGAATATTGCTGATGTGTCGCCGCATTGAACTACTCCTGGGAGTCCGATAGTTTATAGCTGATGCAGCAATGCTGCTGGCTGTAACCATCGAACCATCCAAGTAAGAATGCGACGTAGAAACTGCGTCGCGATTGAAAACTACAGGCTCTATGTCGATTTTTCCCCAAGAGAAAAACACGGCTGCGGTAACGCCATGGAGCCTCTCTTGGGAGTCCAGTAGTATATATCGGATTGACCACTGCACGTTTACTGTAACTCTTGAACATTCCCAGTAAGAATGCAACACAGAAATAGCATCGCAATGGAAAAAAACACACACTAAGCCGTCTTTCTTCGAGGAGTAAAACGCGGCTGCTGTCACAGCATTGAACACATACATGCGACATAGAAATTGTGTCACGTGTTGCGTATTGAACCTCTCCTGGGTGTCCAACAGTTTCTAGCTGATGCAGCACTTCCCCTCACTGTAAGCCTCGAACCATCCCAGTAAGGTTGCGACATAGAAATTGCTTCGTGATTCAAAATTACAGGCTTCATGCCGACTTTTCTCCAAGACACTAACACGGCTTCGGCCACCTCATAGCGTCTCTCTAGGGAGTCCAGTATTTTGTATCTGATGCACCACTGCCCTTTTACTGTAACCCTCGAACACTCCTAGCAAGTATGCGACACAGAAATTGCATCACGATTGAAAGAAACAGGCTCCATGCCGTCTTCTTTCGAAGAGAAAAACGTTGTGTTACGTTGGTGCCATTTGTTAATTTATATTCACTACTGGCCATTAAAATTGATACACCAAGAAGAAATGCAGATGGTAAACAGGTATTCATTGGACAAATATATTATACCCGAACAGACATGTAATTACATTTTCACGCAATTTGGGTGGATAGATACTGAGAAATCAGAACCCAGAACAACCACCTCTGGCCGTAATAACGGCCTTGATACGCCTGGACATTGAGTCAAACTGAGCTTGGATGGCGTGTACAGGTACAGCTGCCCACGCAGCTTCAACACGATGCCACAGTTCATCAAGAAGAGTGACTGGCGTATTGTGACGAGCCAGTTGCCCGGCCACCATTCGCCAGACGTTTTCAATTCGTGAGAGATCTGGAGAATGTGCTGGCCAGGGCACCAGTAGAACATTTTCTGTATCCAGAAATGCCCATACAGGACCTGCAATATGCGGTCATGCATTATCCTGCTGAAATGTAGGGTTTCGCAGAGAACGAATGACCGGTATAGCCACGGGTCGTAACACATCTGAAACGTAACGTCCACTGTTCAAAGAGCCGTCAATGCGAACAAGGGGTGACCGAGACGTGTAAACAATAGCACCCCATATCATCACGCCGGGTGATACGCCAGTATGGCGATGACGAATACACGCTTCCAATGTGAATTCACCGCGATGTCGCCAAACACGGATGCGACCATCATGATGGTGTAAACAGAACCCGGATTCATCCGAAAAAATGAAGTTTTGCCATTCGTGCACCCAGGTTCGCCTCGAGTACACCATCGCAGGCGGTCCTGTCTGCGATGCAACGTCAAGAGTAACCGCAGCAATGGTCTCCGAGCTGCTGCTGCAAACTTTGTCGAACTCTTCGTGCAGATGGTTGTTGTGTTGCAAACGTCCCCATCTGTTGACTCAGGGATCGAGACGTGGCTGCACGATCCGTTGCAGCCATGCGGAAAAGATGCCTGTCATTTCGACTGCTAGTGATACGAGGCGGTTGGGATCCAGCTCGGCGTTCACTATTACCCTCCTCAACCCACCGATTCTATATTCTGCTAATAGACATTGGATCTCGACCAACACGAGCAGCAATGTCGCGATACGATAAACCGCAATCGTGATAGACTACAATCCGACCTTTATCAAAGTTGGAAACGTGATGGTACGCATTTCTCCCCCTTACACGAGGCATCACAACAACGTTTCGCCACGCAACGCCTGTCAACTGCTGTTTGTGTGTGAGAAATTGGTTGGAAACTTTCCTCATGTCAGCACGTAGAAGGTGTCACCACTGGCGCCAGCGATGTTTGAATGCTCTGAAAAGCTAATCACTTGCATATCGCAACATCTTCGTCCTGTCGGTTAAATTTCGCGTCTGTAGCACGTCATCTTTGTGGTGTAGCAATTTTAACGGCCAGTAGTGTATTTGTGGCTGCGAATGCTCTGGCGGATTTGTTGTGGCTAAGTATGCGTGAGGTTCCCTGTTCCATACTCACTGCTTTAACTGTTGCGTTAAGTACTAGATGCGACAGGTAATTTGCTTCCCTCCATCAAATTCACGGAAATCCATGTGATGTAAATACCCTGCCAATTGTTCGTCGTCTGCAGGTGGCAGGCCACGCGCCGCTGCGCCCTCTGGCCGCCTCGCCGCACACTGCTCCATACTCCCAGCAGAGGGCTCTGTGGAGACATCCGTCCCAGAGCGACCCGACACCGTTGTACGAGGGGCGGTGTGGAAGCTCGTCAAGACAGCACAACGCGACAGCGCTGATGATAATTATGAAGTCACATACTCTGAGGAGCATAGGGCACAATCCGGGAGACCCGCCGTTCCAGGCAAGGTTTTAGCGGAGGTGGTTTGCCATTTCCTTCCTCGACCGTAATGGGGATGAATGGTGGTAAGGAAGACGACACAACAACACCCAGTCATCTCGAGCCAGGAAAAATGCGTGACTCCGCCGGAACCCGGAACCCCGTGCGCGGGAAGCGAGAACATGTACGCTATGTACTACAGTGCATTCAGAATTACTTTAGGACTGACAGTTCGTAAGTAGCACAGGTGAGCGCGGATCAGAATTGCCAAGTGCCGCACGGAACTCCCGCGTTATCTCTTGTTTCATTCAACTCGCTCACACACGCTAACTATTAGATCTTTAAAGCCGCGCGGGATTAGCCGAGCGGTCTGGGGCGCTGCAGTCATGGACTGTGCGGCTGGTCCCGACGGAGGTTCGAGTCCTCCTTCGGGCATGGGTGTGTGTGTTTGTCCTTAGGATAATTTAGGTTAAGTAGTGTGTAAGCGTAGGGACTGATGACTTTAGCAGTTAACTCCCATAAGATTTCACACACATTTGAACATTTTTAGATCTTCCCGCGATTTTCTTAGCTGTGACGCATTATAATGTTGGAATTTTAACTTCACGCGATTTTTATTGGGGGTGGGGTTAGGTTAGTGGAGGTAGGTCAAGTGTAGAATCTTACACCACGTGGTGGATACACTGGGTCCAGCCATCTTGAATAACGGTACATGCGTCATATTCTGACATGAAGGTGGTGCTCTCTGGTGTCATCGATGTGAAGTAAACTCTGGACCTCTTGGTACTGGACACACTGGATGCAACCATCCTGAATAACAGTACTTGAGTCATGATCTGACTTCATGGTGGCGTCCTCTAGCGGTGGCGCTGTGTACTAAGTCAGTTGGAGTCCAAACCTAGTGGTGAATACACTGCGTGTCGCCATCTTGGATTATGTCAGAGATGAGTGTGGTGTCTCCGCCAGACACCACGCTTGCTAGGTGGTAGCCTTTAAATCGGCCGCAGTCCGTTACTATATGTCGGTCCCGCGTGTCGCCACTATCAGTGATTGCAGACCGAGCGCCGCCACACGGCAGGTCTAGAGAGACTTCCTAGCACTCGTCCCAGTTGTACAGCCGACTTTGCTAGAGATGGTTCACTGACAAATTACGCTCTCATTTGCCGAGACGACAATTTAGCATAGCCTTCAGCTACGTCCTTTGCTACGACCTAGCAAGGCGCCATTATCAATTGCTATTTATATTGTGATGCATGTACTGTCAGACCGATGTTCACCAGTTATGGATTAAAGTTAAGTATTCCTGAAGCTACGTACTTTTCTTGATAGTATAATTACTTTACCTGTTCCAGACCTCACGCCAGCCTCCGTGAGCTTAAACGCGTGCCTTTCGGCTTCCTCCAAACCCTGTGAATTGGCTCCTGCCAATTCACAACAATGAGAGCGCCGTCTGGTGGTGGCGATGTGTACTAAGTCAGTTGGAGTCCTGACCTAGTGGTGAACAAACCTGCATGGAATTGTTTAAATAAAGTGTTATGTCCAAGTCCTCTTCACACGAATCCTTAGGAGATGGAGGCAGTCTGGTGACAGGTTAGTACAAGTGTCTTTTCTTTCGCACCATTTTGTTAGCTCAGTAGAGATATGGGAATTGAATTTTGTTTACCGCCAAAATTAAAAGTTGGTGCCTGTTCATAGGAAGAGGTGGCGGTCGGGTGACTTAGGTTAGTGGAAGTAGGCCAAGTGAGCTATTTTCATGCGATTTCCTTTGCTTAGTGGAGATGGTTCAAAAGGCTCTGAGCACTATGGGACTTAATGGCTGAGGACATCAGTCCCGTAGAACTTAGAGCTACTTTAACCTAACTAACCTAAGGATATCACACACATCCATGCCCAAGGCAGGATTCGAACCTGCGACCGTAGGAGTCACGCGGGTCCAGACTAAAGTGCCTAGAACGGCAAGGCCACACCGGCCGGCATTGGAATTCATACTTGGCACCAGTTAGTAGGAGGAAGTGACAGTTGGGTGACTTAGATTAGTGGAGGTAGCCCAATTGGCCTTCTTCCTACGATTTTCTTAGATTATCTGCGAAACATCAAGTTACTTATCTTCCAGCGATTTTCTTAGGAGTGACGGATTATCCTGTTGGAATTTGAACTTCAAGCCATTTTGTTGGTGACTGGGGGTTAGGTTAGTGAAGGTAGGTTAGTTGACCTTCGTCGAAATTCTAACTTCCCGCCAAAATTCGCCATCTTGGATGACGTCTGGTGGTGCTCTGTGGTGGTGACGATATGAACTAAGCCAGTTGGACTCTAGAGCTCGTGGCGAACACACATGCTTGAAACTGGTTAAATAATAAAGACATGTCCCTTTTTCCTGCCATTTTTCTTGGTGTGACACATTATCCTGCTGGTATTTGAATTTCTCACCAATTTTTTTCTGGAGGGTTGGGTTAATGGAGGTAGCCCAATTGACCTATCTTCCATCCAAAATTCAAACCCTACCAAAATCCGCCATCTTTAATGACGTCACAGCCGCCATCTTGGATGTCGTCATCACCGCCATCTTGGACAACAGTACTTTGGAATGGTGGCCCCCTTGTCCCAATACTGGCGTTTCATCCACCGACGCAAACGCGACTGCTGAGCACTTTACTGAGCTCTAAGCTCGAGCCTCTCTGTCAGAGAACTACGCCTCAGCCTCAGCAGCTGGAAGGGTAAGTCCTCTCGTTTACTGTGCACCGCAGTGAATCCTATAACGCCCCATTTACAGAGTGGGAGCTCCTCAATGCCCTTGTACATTGCCCCAACACAGCTCCTGGGCCAGATCGGATCCACAGTCAGATGATTAAACATCTGTCATCTGACTAAAGGCGACATCTCCTCATCTTCAACTGGATCTGGTGTGGGGGCGTCTTTCCATCGCAGTGGTGGGAGAGCAGCATCATTCCGGTGCTCCAACCCGGTAAAAACTCGCTTGATGTGGATGGCTATCGGCCCATCAGCCTCACCAAAGTTCTTTGTAAGCTGTTGGAATGTATGATGCGTCGGCAGTTGTGTTGGGTCCTCGAGTCACATGGCCTACAGGCTACATGTCAGGGTAGCTTCCGCCAGGTTCACTCTACCACAGACAATCTTGTGTCCCTCGAGTCTACCATCCGAACAGCCTTTACCAGACGCCAGCACCTGGTTGCCGTCTTTTTTGAATTACAAAAAGCATATGACACCACCTGGCGACGCCATATCCTTGCCACGTTATACGAGTGGGCTCTCTGAGGACCGCTCCCGATTTTTATCCAAAATTTCCTGTCGCTTCATACTTTCTGTGTAAAGATAGTGTCTCCCATAGTTCCTCCCATTCTGGGAGAATGGGGTCCCGCAGGGCTCTGTATTGAGTGTCTCTCTATTTTCAGAGGCCATTAATGGTCTAGCAGCAGGTTTCGGGCCTTCTGTCTCAACTTCTCTGTATGCAGACGACTTCTTCATTTCGTACTGCTCCACCAGTACTGATGTTGCTGACTGGCGCCTCCAGGGAGCCATCCACAAGGCGCAGTCATGGGCTCTTGCCAACGGTTTCCAGTTTTCGGACAGAAGTCGTGGGTTAAGCACTTCTGTCGGCGTCGTACCAGAACTTTATACCTTAATGACGATCCATTGTGGTGGAGACTATCTATTCTCAGGACTGGTTCTCGACGCCCGATTGACTTGGGCTTCTCACCTACTTCAGCTTAAGTGGAAGTGCTGGAAGCACCTCAATGCCCTCCGCTGCCTGAGCAACACCAACGGGGGTACAGCTCACTCTACGCAGCAGCAGCTCTACACAGCCCTTCTTCGATCCTGCCTTGACTGTGGGAGTCTGGTCTACGTTTCGGCGGCGCCCTCAGCGTTGTGTTTACTCGACCCAATGCACCACTGTGGCGTTCGCCTAGTGACAGGAACTGTTAGAACGAGTCCGGTGACAAGAGTCTTTGTGGAATCCCTCCATTGCAGGTCAGGCGTGCACAACCGCTGGCCGTGATGACTCACCTCAGTGTTTGTGCGGCGCCCGACTGACAGTGGCCCATATCGTGGTGAGCTGCCCTCCTTTGGCTGCCCTGCGACGCACCCTTCAGTTACTGCACTCGTTGCCATTAATTTCAGCTGACAACGCCTCATCGGCTAATTTAGTTTTACGTTTTATATGTGATGGTGGGTTTTATCATCCTATATAAGTTTTAGCGCTTGTCCTTTGTCCCTTTGTGTTCTCTACTGTAATGTTTTTAGGGTCGATGTTTTAATGTGTCGCAGAGAGGCTGGCTTTTCCTTTTTATTCTCGTGGCTGTGCAGCCACGGTCATCTGCTCTCTTGTTTTTTCTCCCCTTCTACCGGTTTCTTGCTTCTCTCTGTCGTTTTCTTTCCTTGTTTTGTCCATAGTAGTGTTGGTTGTCCTTCTGTCGTTCTTCTGGTTCTCCCTTTCTCCTGTTATTGTGCTGTGCGTCTCCTTTCTTTTCTTCTTTCCCTTGTGTAATTATTTTAATTATTTTACCAGGAACAAGGCACCGATGACCTTGCAATTTGGTCCCTTCCCCTCCCCCCCCCCCCTCTCTTTTAAACCAACCAATCGAATCAGTTCAGAGCTCAACGTGATGATTTACAAATTATCACACACGATTCAAAGAACAGTTCCGTAATACAAGCGGAAAAAGTAACAGTTCTATATCAAATTCTTGTCGGGTTTCCAGCTGGATCAAACTGTCATCCGAGCACAATATTTCAGCGGTCCACCTGACCGCCATAATCAGGTGAGAAAAGCTACGCTGCTCTCGCCGATAACTGATTCCACGCTCAAATGACTGCACCTTTATATGCATCGGAAGTACAACAGCACACATGTGCTAGATTCAGTGCGCACGCGCTCAATCGTTCCTGCTGCCCCCTGGCGCAAAAAGAGTTGCAGCGCCTCCGGTGGTGAATGCTGTTGAAAACGATGTATCATTACAAATGACTGTTCATAGCCGGCCGATTCAGATGCCGCTGTTTCTTCATGTCTGATGAAACAGGATTCCACGTTTTACTTAGCGGGTGTCCATTTTCACGATTAATAATATTTTCTGCCAATACCGAGAAGCATTTGCAACTACTTGCGTCTTACTGTATAGCATCCTTTGTCCCGCTGAAAGGCAATGCTCAGCCACCGAAGATTTATCTGGTTGAATAATCGCGTATGGCGATGACGTTGACTACACCTGTCGTTGAGGGTACGAATAGGTTGGGCAATGTAAATTTTCCCGCACTCCCACGGTATTTTGTAAACGCCAGACTTCCTCAAACCTAGATCATCTTTAACAGAGCCCAGAAGTTCTCGAATCTTAGCTGGCGGAAGAAAAACACATCTGATCTCATATTTCTTCAAAAGTCTGCCTATCTTGACGGACACATTCGCAGCATACAGAAGAAAAGCCACAGACCTAAAGGTGTCTTCAGAAGGTTCAGGTAGAGGTTCAAAATCAAAATCACGTCAAATTTGTCGGTCCGAAAAACCGTTATTATTGAACACGTCCTTTAGATGTTGCAGCTCCTGTGGTAAATTTTCAGCATCCCAGACAACATATGCACGTTTAACCAAGCTCCGGAGGACTCCTGTACGTTGAAAGGGTGGATGGCAACTGGTAACATGCAAGTATCTATCGGTATGAGTCGGTTTCCTGTTAACATTGTGTCCAAGAGTTCTGTCTTCTTTTCTATGAACTAGTGCATCCAAAAAAGGTAACTTTCCCTCCTTTTGAATTTCCATCGTGAATTTGATGTTCGGATGAAGACAATTAAAATGGTCAAATAACCGGTGCAAAGAGTCTATTCCATGTGACCAAACAAGAAAAATATCGTCAACGTATCTCAAAAAGACGAAGGCTTCAAAAAAGATATTATCAGGGCCAGGAAGCTCTGCCGTCATGTTCTGACATCCACATATTTTTTATTCCCTGTCAAATATTTTGAACAAACCGACGGTGGGGGTATGGGGAGTCCTTTATCCCCCATAGTCGCCAATCTTTTTCCGGAGGACTTTGAGGATATGGCAAGCAGAGAAATATTTGTTTTGTAAATCGAGAACCGCCTTTTCTTGCTTAAGTGGGGTGAGACAGAACGAGGACTGCGAGGAAAAAGTTCGGAACGTGAAAAAGTGCTCATGTTTCGTAACTGAAGTGCTCCCTCCAGCTCGCAGCCAGATGAGAGGAAATGCAGATGCCAGACAAAAACATGAAGAACTGTGAGTAATCACTTATTTACGTAAAAACAGTGACGGGAACTGTTTCATAATCTAAAAATACCACGTATCAAAACAAAACTGTATTAGTCTAGATGTAATTGGAGGTGCCATAAAGTAAAAGGCTAGACGCGTCAGGAAAAAAAAGGCAGTGCAGCAATAAAAGGTGGCGGCCAGGGGTCGCGAGTCGGGGGCCTTCCCGGAAGGACGCGAGGGCAGTCCGTCTTTTGAGTTGGCCCGGCAGCTTTTGTTTGGACGGGGCAGAGCGCTGTGCTGCGGTGGCCGCGCTGCTGGGCAGAAACCGCCCGCCGGCTCTGCGTGACGCCCGCCGGAAGCGCACCGGCAAATCTCCAAGTGCGGCCACTGCGGCCCCGGGCTCGAGTTGCGCCGCACGCGGACGCGGCGGGGCCTGTGACCCGCAGTCATTTCATCCCTTCCGTATCCTCGGAGAGACTCGCGCAGAGCAGGGCTCGCCGGGACACCCGGTCGAAAGTTAATCTCTGACGCGGCAGCGGAGTAACCGCTCTCCACACCGGAGTACCGCAGCCGACGGCTGCTGCAGCTGCGACGTCATCATCACACCACCTTCGCTTCACGTCGTTCGCCTGCGGCTTCGGTAAAATGTCGCAGCACCGCTAGACGCAGTTGGCGCCTCTGTTTGCGTGCAGAGCCTCGTCGTTTCTACGTGTAGTCAATTACCAGTTTCAGTTAGGCATATTCTACGTTTTCTGTACTCAGACCGGGAATACAGCCGTGTATCGTTAGCAGACGAGCAGCAGTTCTCGCTCACGTGCCTGATTTTTGTACAACCTGCCGTTGTAGTAGTTTTAATTTCGTCCTTACGCGAATAGAGCTACACTGAAGAGCCATAGAAACTGGTACGCCTACCTAATATCGTGTAGGGTCTCTCAGAGCACGCAGAAATTCCCCAACGCCATGTGCCATAGACTCGACTAAAGTCTGAAGTAGTGCTGAAGGAAACTGAAACCGTGAACCCTGGAGCGCTGTCCATACATCCGTAATAGTACGAGGGGTTGGAGATCTCTCCTGAATAGCACGTTGCAAGGCATCCCAGACATAGCCAATAATGCTCATGTCTGGGAAGTCTATTGGCCAGCCGAACTGTTTAAACTCAGAACAGTGTACCTGGAGCCATTCTGTAGTAATTCTGGACGTGTGGGGTGTCGCGTTGTCCTGCTGGAATTTCCCAAGTCCGTCAGAATGCACAATGGACACGAATCAAGTGATCAGACAGGATGCTTACGTACGTGTCACCTGTCAGAAGCGTATCTAGACGCATCAGGCGTCCCACGTCACTCCAACTGCACATGCCCCACAGTATTACAGAACCTCCATTAGGTTGCAGTCTCCTGCTGACATGCAGTGTCATTGCATTCGTGAGGTTGTCTCCATACCCGTACACGTCCATCCGCTCAATACAATTCGAAACGAGACTCTTCCGACCAGACAACATGTTTCCGGCCTTCAGCTGTGGAATGTCGGTGTTGATGGGCCCAGGTGAGACGTAGTTTTATGTCGTGCAGTCATCAAGGGTACGCGAGTGGGGGTCCGAAAGCCCATAACGATGATGTTTCGTTGAATGGTGCGCGCTCTGACACTTGTTGATGACCCAGTATTGAAATCTGCAGCAATTGGCGGAAGGGTTGCACTTCTGTCACGGTGAACGATTTTCTTCAGTCTTCGTCGGTCCCGTTCTTGCAGATTTGATGTTTCACCGGAATCCTGATATTCACGGTACACTCGCGAAATGATCGTGCGGAAAAATCCCCACTTCATCGCTACCTCGGAGATTGTCCCATCGGTCATGCGCCGACTGTAACACCACGTCCAAACTCACTTAAATCTTAGTAACCTGCCATTGCAGCAGCAGTAACCGACCTACGAACTGCGCCAGACACTTGTCTCCTATAGGCGTTGCCGACGGCACTGTCTTATTCTGGCCGTTTGCACATCACTGTATTTGAATAAGCATCCCTATACCAGTTTCTTTCACGCCTCAGTGTATTTTGGAGGGGTTATCACACGATTTCTGTATCATTTGTATTTATGAGAAATTTGTCTCCTCATTAGTAGAGGTAAAGGTGGATAAATGGGCCCCCACTTTGTATTTTTTTATATAACACCTTTTATTTTTAGTATAATCACCTGAAATTAACATAAAGCATTTCTCTAGTATGTCCTGCAAATAGTTACGACATGTTTTGGTTCAACTTTTTAATAGTTAAAACAAAATTTTATTTTTCCTGATAGTCTGCATTTTGCTGCGTCAGGAATTTGTGCTGGTAATATGGGCCCCAAGGTAGTTCGAAATAAAAAGAAAGAAAAATTTGAAAAATAATTTTATTTAATTTTTGTGTATAATGAAAGAAAGATTCACTCTGAACATTGTTAATTAGTCTACTGGTGGGATGATTTTCACAGCCTATGCCTAGTCTATTCACAATAGTCACACACATAAGCATCTTTTTACACGTTATAAGTGATCCTCTTTCAGCTGCAGATAATGCACCAACTTGCCTTTTTCCCCTCAGGCCGATGACACGAGAAATTTTTCTTTGAACGACCTGACTCGTCTGCCGGCTGGGGTGGTCGAGCGGTTCTAGGCGCTACAGTCTGGAACCGCGCGACCGCTATGGTCGCAGGTTCGAATCCTGCCTCAGGCATGGATGTGTGTGATGTCCTTAGGTTAGTTAGGTTTAAGAAGTTCTAAGTTCTAGGGGACTGATGACCTCAGCAGTTAAGTCCCATAGTGCTCAGAGCCATTTTTTGACTCGTCTACATTAAAAACTCTGCCTGCAGTATATTTGTAGTTACTGAACGCAGCTTCAAGTAAACTGAAGAAATTGTCGACAGATTGTTTATTAAACTCATTAGCACGTGGAATCGAAGTTCCGGGTGACTTCAAAATAGACAGAATATTTTTGTGCCGTGACATAAAATGGTCAAACCAAGTTCGACCAGAAACTTTGCCCTTTACAGATGGATGAGGGATTTTATTTCTTGTTCAAAGCTGGTAGGCCATGCGCCTGACGTCATTTCTGGTAAGGCTGTAGAATTTGGATTCCATAACGAGAAGATATTTAACCAGTTCGTTCTCAAGTCCCTGTGGTAAAACCGGTGGACGGCCCAGTTTAATATTAACTATTTCTTCGACCGGTTTATCGATTCGTGAAAGCTTTTGGAGCGTAGAACGAGGGACAGAGTACACTTTAACCGCTTTTTTCAACACCATTTTTTTCTCTTTAATAGCTACAATAGCATTTGACATATTTGCTTTGTCCCACGATTGCCGTTTCGATTGTTTTGGTGGTACAAGATGTCTTCGAGGCATCTGAAACATAAAGAGTAGCAATATTTGTAAATGGTCCCATAAAAGCTGATTGATTTTACGGGGCCCATAATACCAGCAGCAAAAGGGGCCCATATATCCACCCTCGACATCTTGGGAAAAACAATTTTGCCTACGGTTAGTTTGGTTCGCAACCGACGTTAATTAATGTAAAACGGCATCCCAAGAATAAGCCAAATACATACCTTACCTTAGTTTTAGTAATAACATGTTAGAAATTTTAGTTTTATTCAAAGAAACACTAACCTTTCAAGCTTTTGATGACAGCGAAAAAATTCACAGCGCAACTACTCACAAACCGTGACAGCTACTACGTCTGCGCACTCTACAGTGAAGTTTGGCAACTAGTTCTAGTAGCTCATGTGCTCTCCGCTAGAATCCATGGTCTGTACTTCCAAATATGTAGGGGGCCCATAGTACCAGCAGGGGCCCATTTTTACACCTTTGCCTCTATATGTATGAGCGCCAGAGTAAACTTTCGTTCGGCAGTTCTTGTGCCACAGTACGAGCGTGCATCCTCTCGAGGGTGGTGGATATCGTATTTCTTCCCTTTATAATATTGACGGATGTAAACCACTCAGCCCCAAATAAGGTCCACCACACGCTAACTTCCAACTTCTAAATAGCCGTATTCCGTGACAGACGGATACACAGAGGTGGACCGATTCCTCGGCCACCACGCTCTCCAGACCTCTACTCACAAGACTTTGACCTCTGAGGTATTAGGAAGCTCTTCTGTGCGGCACCCAGGTACAAGACGTACAGACTCTCCGTGAACTTACGTTTCAGGGCTGTGAAACAATCCGCAGTTCTCCGGGGCAACGTCAGCGCTTCAGAGATTCAGCGCGACAACGGGTTGGTGGATGTATCCCTGCTAACTGTTGGCATTTTGAAGACTTAATTTAGGAGAATGCTTCACGCTGTGACACTGTGTTCGTTTCGCGGTTGTTTCGAATGGTTACTGTGTTGAAAAGTTGTAGAAAGTGAGCTCTGACTTGGAAATAAAAGCGTTTCCAGGCCAACGTGTAAGGAAAGTTTGCTGAAAGCATGGCCGCACGTTTCTGTTACACGCTGCAGAGTTCGGCGTTATCGCCTACTGCTGAAACGAGAACGCAGATCTGCACGTGCGTGTTGTGTGGCCACAAGAGTGTGCAGGCTGGTTTGAAGAGGTAGCCGGACGCGTTTCGCAGGACCGCTGAGTCGGGACTGGCCCCGCCTCCAAAACGTAGCAGCACAAGTATGTTGTTATTTTAAACGCAACGCAATTCGAGGAATATTGGAAACATGCAAGCAATACTCACTGAGATGAAATATACGATAGACATAATTTTTATTAAACACTAAGCATACGTTCGTAAGTGCAGTGTGTAAAATGGTACTACACGTTGCACGAGATACTACCGGTGGAATTCGAGTGAACGAACAGTTCTTCTTGGCTTATTAGGCTGAATGAGAGTGCGTCTATCGTCGAACACTATGTTCGGCCGCATCTTGGGTGCAGTGTAACCTGTATTACGGTGCCTGTAAACATTCGAGGAAATTATACAGACTGCGACATGTTACCGCAGAAATAGCGAGAATTGTCCCGATGCAGAGCAAAAGATTTTCTCGTATTGTCAGAGGACATGACCATAAATACTACTTACAGTAATACAGAGTCTGCAAATGGATTATTTCTGTTACAAAAGCCGCCGCTTCTCACTGACATTTCTGATGCGTACTCCTACCGTGAAAACAATGAACTAATGATCTTAGCTTGTTATTATAAGTCACAGAGTATATTCTGTGAAATTTGATCACTTTGTTTCCAGCATTAAAATTCATAGCACTGTTTTTCTACCAAAGTGCGGAAAGACAGGCTTCCTAATTACAGGACTGACACTGCAAGTTCTGTTTCCTGCCTCCAGTGTGCAACTTTCTGCCTTCATACTTGCCATTCACACCTACGTTTCGTACATTTTCAATCAGAATCTATTTTAGATTGCGGCAGCTACAAATTTAATTAACATCTATAAATTTATTTGCAGTTTTCTTTATATTTAAATATACTGACGGAAAAAAATGACAACATAATTAATGTAGAGTAATGAAATTTCGGGATTACATTTGTCTAGGTAACATATGAAGGGCTTATTTCATTAGTGGTGAAAGTCCATTACCTCCACTTTTCTGTCTATAATGCTTCTGAAGTTAATGACCCAAACAAACAGAAAGAAAGGTTCATCTCTAGCAAGAAGCCATATGCTTGAATATTTCTGGTATCTCAACTGCAGTTTTTTCAGTGCTCATTTAACTTTAGGACTCTATATCTCACAATGAACAAAAATAGACTTGTACCACTATTGAAATAACCCCTTCATATGTAGGTGATTAACACTTCAAGGCCAGTGGTTAATGTAAGCGCGAAATAAGCCATTGCAAATGTGAATCGCTGGTGCGTTAATAGCCGGTGTAACCGCCAGAATGTTGAGTGCAAGCATGCAAACGTGCATCAGTTGTGATGCACAGCTGCGGGATACCAGTCTGTGGGTTGTAGTTCCGTGCCTGTTGCACTCGGTCGGTCAGTACAGGGACGGTTAATGCTGTTTGTGGATAATGCCGTCATCCGACCATCCAGGTGCAGGTCCGGTGTGTTTAGCACGCAGACAAGTTGGCCTCCTTGTAAGCAACACACAACCACCACTGGCACAGAGGCAGAACCAGCTTTCGTAAGAAAACAGAACAGTCGTCCAATTTGTCGTTCAGTGAGCTCACGCTTGAGGCCACAGGGCTACAGGGCTGTGCTCGAAGTAGCCGGTTTGTGACAGTCGGTCGCGTCACGGCGGTGCCAACTGCTGCTCAGACTACTGCTGCAGCTGCACTGCCATTTCGCAGAGTGACACGCCGAACGGGTGGTGTGGTACAGCCGTCCGCCTTTCAGCCTTACAACTCCCGCCACCACCGCTGCCAGCAGCCGTGTGCAGTGGCAACGTTCCTGCCACGTTTTCCTGCTGCGCCCTGTTACGAGACCTCGCACAAACTCAGTGACATGTCGATAACGTCGTCTTTAGCGCCTTTAAAAGCATTCTTGTCTAGCATCGACTCACCACGTCCAGTATCGACGACAACTAACACTCACTACCGTTACCGTGAGTATTTAAACCAAACCTGATTTGCATCCTCATAGTGGCGCTACTACCGCCCCTCTTATGCGACTGGGGTGAAATTTGAATAGGCGTCATCTTTCAAAGGTAGAAACACTCCCACTATCTTTCGCTTATGTCGCACAACTCCTTTCTCGGTGTTGGGACTTTTTCCCCCTGTCTACAATAATATCGCAATAAGAAAGCTGTTTGCGGCACACCTGCGTGACGCGCCGTCGCCTGGACCGTGCTCTCAACTCCACGTGTCTTCCGCAGTGACGAGTCCTTCCAGCACTTTTATTACTACGTACAGTTTCGTTCATCCCAGCACAAGTTGCAGAAGACGTCTTACTGGACATTGCTTTATTAAGAAAAGTGTTTAATTCCGTGCCCTCTGTTATTTCAGAAAACTATAAATAGTTATTATGATACACCTTGCATAAAGTTCTTTTACAATCAAATTAACTGGAATGTAGAAAACCGAAACTTGTCATAATCCGTGTCTCCAATTTCCCACTCATCCACACCAGATGAATCACGAGTCAAGGTCAAATACGACTATAACGAGAACGAATATCAGCACCATGACTCTTTCGTGGAGGTGAGACGAAAGAATAGTGATAGATATTGATTTGAAGAGTAGTGATGAAGACAGTTATCAAGAACCAACGAACACCGACGGAAAGCTGCGTGGCAACAGAAAAAACTGATACAGCTGATGAACGTACAACTTTGATTTCCGATGCTACACAGTAACGAATTACTGTAATATGTATGTACACATCATTTAATTTTATTTCGTAGATTGCTTTAATTTACTCTGGCTTCACTTTAAAATAAAAGGCTAAGCATTATACGTTGACGAAATGTCTGGTGCCAGTATGGCTGCCGTGTGGAGTGTTCTGTCTCCGCTCGTGCCCTGGTGCCTGGCATTCCTGCATATTTCAGTAAACAGACATCACCGCACTCTGAGACGTAACAGTCCATTAGAACTGTTTTTTAAAAAAATATTTTCTACCATAAACAGAAAATTTCTGACGTAAATACTATAGGGGTGTGGATAAACATGTACTTGTGGAATAGTTACTAATAAGATTATTAGTACACTGAAATTGCATTGAAGAGTGTAGGTCCTGTAATTGGTAGAAATGTTCACTTCAATATAAATCTTCTGTAATTAATAAAAACATCAAAAGTATTGCTAATATTTCATATTTGAGTATTTGCACATTTATAAAATATCAAATGGTTAAAGTTTGTTTTATCTATTCGTTCTATAAGTGCCAATGCAACTGGTGGAAACATACATCAATATTTAGATAACACTTTTAATTGTAATTTTATTAACAAACCTTTAAAACAATACTGAGGATTGTTGGGATTTATATATATATATATATATATATATATATATATATATATATATATATATATATATATATATATATATATATAGGAGCAGCCACAGCCATATTGGCAGAGTCGGTCAGTACTTTGTGTGAAATTGGACAGAAAGCATATAGCTTGTTGAATAAGATTCATTTCATTATTGTACGTATGTTACTACTTATTTGAGTTTTGTAAAGATGCTTTGATTTTCTTTGAGATCGTAATAAACACTCTGTTAAAACATTATACTGGATTAAATATCCATTTAGGTTTATAGTTAAATTTTACAGTAGCTGTCTAAGAATCCAGGAGTACAGCTGCGACAGATCGTCTGCAACGATTAGTACACGACCTTAAGTCAAGCTAATTCATAGATACGTTTTAACTCGCACGTAAACGGCAGTGTGTTGTGCAACGGCTAGCTTGCTATAACGCACTTGCCTGTAACACTTTTAATGGCACTTTGCGAGCCTTTCGTTCAGCAAATATTTGAATCACCCAATCAAAGTTGCCAGAACCCCAGAATGATGAAAGTTATGGCGATTCTCGTGTACGACTGTGATGGTGTTATCCTAACGCATTACATTCCTCCACGGCAGACCGTTGTATTACTGTTCGCTTGTGGAGTATCACCTGCGACCAGCTTTGCGAAAGAAGCGGCGACACTTTCTGCGTAATCCACCCATCATTTTGGGCGACAATGCGCGGGCGCATACAGCGCAAGCTGTGGCTGCCCTCTTCGGTCGATGGGACAGGGAAGTTCAGTGCCATCCGCCATACTCCCCGGACTTTGTCCTTGTGACTCATTTGATTCCGAAGATGAAGGAACGTCTTCGTGGCATTCGCTTCAGAACTGTTCCAGAGATTCGACCAGCAGTAGACAGCTCCATTCGCACCGTCAACGGAACAGGCACCGCTAACAGTATACTACGCCTTCCACATCGCTGGCAACGGGTTCTACACAACGCCGGTTACTACTTTGAGGACAGTAACAGGTGCAAACATGTAACTCTTTTATATCGGTTGTGAATAAATAGTTGCCACTATTTAAGTTCCAACTCTCGTATTTAACTTCATCTTCTAAATCTGTTGTGACATCATTAAGGTATTGATTAATAAATAACTTGTTGCCTCGGCGAACTGATCACCAGTCACCTTTGTGTATTTCTATAAAAAACAAAATGTTTCATCGGTAATCCTCACTGCATTATATCGGATTTTCAAGCTATACACTATTGTGCGTTTAAAATTAGTTGCAACTTTTGACGTTGGCTCGCAGGAGGGGACTCGGCGCTGTTGCCCACGTGAACACCAATGGCGAGCCGGCTTTCCCTGCGGCACGGTTCGGTTGGACCCTTGTTGCCACGCCGGGGAAAACAGTACCACGTGGTATCGCGTTTCAGTTACCTCTGCGTTCGTTAGCTCTCATTGTGAAGTGTTATTTTTTGTCCTCAAAGTGTTCTGCTGTGCTCAGGTGTTGCGAACTAGTGTTTTTGTGTTGGTGTTGCGTTGATAATAACAGTGCAGCGTGACTGAACGCGAGATTCGCAGTAAAAGAGGTCGTGCAAGGAAACGTTCACCGGCTGCAAAGATAACGAGCTGTGGAAAGGGAATTCCGATCCGCGGCCGAGGTCGCGAATTTTTGTGCTCTGCGCGCAGTTATTTTGAACTCGAGTGTCATAACGGCGGTCCGATTTTATATGTTACAAGTGTAGTGGACAGAACAGCCGCGGCACGTAACATTCATCGATCAACAGTGCTGATAACTGGCAAGGAAAAAGAACGAAAGGAAGACGTTAGTGAAGAAGCAACACCAGGTCATTTTTTATTAGAAACTCCAGGAAATAAACAGTGATATGACAGACGGGTAACGAAGATAGACGCATTCCAGCTGGATGCAAGTCGGAGAAATGTGTACGCTTATCGACGCAAGGGATGTCCTACCTTAAATAAACTTCTTTCCAGCCAGAAGAAGCGGAGCTTTTCGATGGGAGTAGGTCGTCACTTCGAAAGTGTTTACACGAGCTTGGTTTCCGGCACGAAAAGTTTTCGTCTCGGAAGCGACATTGTGGCGTGGAGAGGCAGATATTTGCGTGCAGTGAGGAATTTTTCGTTCGAAGACATTGTGCGGTTGGACGAGATGTGAGTTTATGCGTGTCACGCGTTGACAAAGGGGTGGACGGATCGCACAGCACGAGGAACGACGAAACCGCCGATAGGTACGGGTGGCAGGGTAAATAACAAGGGGGGGGGGGGGGGGAAAGCGGTGGCTCCGCTCGTGGTTTCATTCCGAACTGTTTACTACTGTTTCGTTCCGGGAAGCACGGCGGACTATCGTGAGGAAATGAATGCCGAAGTTTTCATGGAGCGGTTTTCTGATGTTCTGCTGCAGAATATTCCTCCGAATACTATACAACTCCGTTGTGATAGGTAAAGCTCCGACAATGCAGTCGAGGAAAGCAGATATTTTGCTCTGGGTGCAAAGAAATGTTCCATCAAATAAAGTTAAACCTGGCACGAATAAGGCAGAGTTAATGGAACTTGTAGCACTTTACAAGCCAAAAACTCCACGCAATCAGGTCCACGAACTGGCTATCGGTAAAGGGCACAATATAATCAGGCTTCTTTCATATCGCCGACATTTAAATGCTTTTGAGAAAACATATGGGCGCAGGTGAAAGGTAGTGTGGCAAGAAACGCTCAGTGAGGTTGAAACGCTGACAAAACAAACCGTTGCAAGTGTTACCGCTCAGGATTGGTTTCGAGTTGTCAGCCATACGAAGAGGTAGTTGAAGAGGCGTGCATTCGTGAAGGGCTGTTGAAAGAACAGACAGAAGGGCTGTAATTGCAGGCTGCGCCAGTACCAGTTCCGAGCAGGAGGCAGTGACGACTCTTCCCTTGGGGTATCTCCACTTCCACCATAACTGTAAGTATGTATGAAAGATCATTGATTTAACTGTCATGTTTATTATTGTCGTTTCTTTACCGTCAAACAATGTTTGCCCGGCGGCCGCTAACGTTCGCAATGCACGGGGCGACGTGACTTTGCTGCCGGCCGCTCACACGCTGGCAACTGCGCTTCCCCTTACTCGACCTGTGCGGAACTGTCAAAACTCGCAACTAATTTTAAGCGCACAGTATATTGTCAATTACGACATAAAAACCTTTTATCCTGAATAAATCTTCTGAATTTACATCCGTCACTTCGTACCTGGATTCATCACGAAATGATTTTCTGAGATGAAGGTCTGAAAGTCAAGATTCTCTGACCAAGAAATAATTTCACGTCAAGTAACGTAAAGATCACCATGTAAGATGGCTCTTCTACGAACGAACAAAAGAAGAATATTACCTCTCTACTTCCCACCATTAGCGTGGTCAATGTACCTCTTTCATGTCATTTCATTTCTTCAGTTTTAGCTTCCAGGACAATAGATATATTTTATTTTGTGTCTACTCTCGGATGCAAAATATTTTCTGTATATTTCGCGTAAAAGCACCTTTTGCTGCAATCAGAAGTGCCTTAGATTTGAATGTTGTTGGCAATCGCACCTAATCATAACGACTTTCTACAGCTGTTGTTTTGGTAGGTTTTGCGACGACATTTAAAGGAACCACATTTTAGATTCCATCACAAGGAAAGTGGTTTTAACGAATGGTGTCTAAAGAAAACGCCGTGCATTCAAAATTAAGCGTGAAATAGCATTACATGCAATTGCCAACTGAGTATCCTAGGCATCCGAATCCTTGAAAGACGTGTCCCGCCCCCCCCCCCCCCCCATGAGGCATTATGCCAGTGGATTTTGCCCCCCCACCCCACCCCCTGCTCCACCCCCCCCCCCCCCCCCCCCCCCCCCCTTCTACCCGCTCTCGCCGGGCCTATCCTTCACCTTGCCTGTAGTACTTCTCTTCATGTTTTTGAAAGTTTCCTAGTTCCATCGTAAAAAATTGCTTTTCGCATCATAATGAACCCCTCTGAAAACCGTTGTAACTTGGAACAGCGGTAATCTACTGAAGTTATATTTGCCGAAACTTTTGCACAACAAATTGTAACCAAATCTGTACACTCTGCTCTGGAGAAATCTCTAATTCTGCCCGTC
This sequence comes from Schistocerca americana, assembly GCF_021461395.2. Classification (NCBI taxonomy): domain Eukaryota; kingdom Metazoa; phylum Arthropoda; class Insecta; order Orthoptera; family Acrididae; genus Schistocerca; species Schistocerca americana. The sequence goes on from NC_060122.1 coordinate 59,183,237, forward strand.
AGATATGCTGCATATTTGCGTAAGGCGTAAGTATAACTACTGATACCATCAACTACGGCAATTCAGCTGCAACAACACGTAAAGGCCCCCTACACGCTCAAATTATTGCTACCAAAGTATACTCTGTCAAATATTTGACCGTGCAGGATTTTATTTGACACGGAGAGTGTTTAACATAAATTTTGATTGATGGAAAATTTGAAAAGATGGCTGACTTTGTGTTGGTGTTTCGGCGCACAAGCTTAGTGAAGTACTTTTGCTAAAATTTTGTATATGAGTGTATCGTGAGCCACCACAACCCGTGGCTGCTGTGCGATAATATCGACCGTCTCACTGCATTATTGACGGTTGGCACAATATTTTGAAGAACACTACTGAGCTTTAAAAATATTGACGGTCACTTAATACACTCCTGGAAATGGTAAAAAGAACACATTGACACCGTTGTGTCAGACCCACCATACTTGCTCCGGACACTGCGAGAGGGCTGTACAAGCAATGATCACACGCACGGCACAGCGGACACACCAGGAACCGCGGTGTTGGCCGTCGAATGGCGCTAGCTGCGCAGCATTTGTGCACCGCCGCCGTCAGTGTCAGCCAGTTTGCCGTGGCATACGGAGCTCCATCGCAGTCTTTAACACTGGTAGCATGCCGCGACAGCGTGGACGTGAACCGTATGTGCAGTTGACGGACTTTGAGCGAGGGCGTATAGTGGGCATGCGGGAGGCCGGGTGGATGTACCGCCGAATTGCTCAACACGTGGGGCGTGAGGTCTCCACAGTACATCGATGTTGTCGCCAGTGGTCGGCGGAAGTTGCACGTGCCCGTCGACCTGGGACCGGACCGCAGCGACGCACGGATGCACGTCAAGATCGTAGGATCCTACGCAGTTCCGTAGGGGACCGCACCGCCACTTCCCAGCAACTTAGGGACACTGTTGCTCCTGGGGTATCGGCGAGGACCATTCGCAACCGTCTCCATGAAGCTGGGCTACGGTCCCGCACACCGTTAGGCCGTCTTCCGCTCACGCCCCAACATCGTGCAGCCCGCCTCCAGTGGTGTCGCGACAGGCGTGAATGGAGGGACGAATGGAGACGTGTCGTCTTCAGCGATGAGAGTCGCTTCTGCCTTGGTGCCAATGATGGTCGTATGCGTGTTTGGCGCCGTGCAGGTGAGCGCCACAATCAGGACTGCATACGACCGAGGCACACAGGGCCAACACCCGGCATCAAGGTGTGGGGAGCGATCTCCTACACTGGCCGTACACCACTGGTGATCGTCGAGGGGACACTGAATAGTGCACGGTACATCCAAACCGTCATCGAACCCATCGTTCTACCATTCCTAGACCGGCAAGGGAACTTGCTGTTCCAACAGGACAATACACGTCCGCATTGATCCCGTGCCACCCAACGTGCTCTAGAAGGTGTAAGTCAACTACCCTGGCCAGCAAGATCTCCGGATCTGTCCCCCATTGAGCATGTTTGGGACTGGATGAAGCGTCGTCTCACGCGGTCTGCACGTCCAGCACGAACGCTGGTCCAACTGAGGCGCCAGGTGGAAATGGCATGGCAAGCCGTTCCACAGGACTACATCCAGCATCTCTACGATCGTCTCCATGGGAGAATAGCAGCCTGCATTGCTGCGAAAGGTGGATATACGCTGTACTAGTGCCGACATTGTGCATGCTCTGTTGCCTGTGTCTATGTGCCTGTGGTTCTGTCAGTGTGATCATGTGATGTATCTGACCCCAGGAATGTGTCAATAAAGTTTCCCCTTCCTGGGACAATGAATTCACGGTGTTCTTATTTCAATTTCCTGGAGTGTACATTGCGCAATGTATTGTATCGTGCAAGGGTGTTACGTGCAATACGAGACAGCCCCTGGCGGGACTTCGTGATTTGTGGGCACACAAACAACTGATACAGCGATTCCATACGAATATGAATACTTCAGCAAAGACAAAGGAATCGTCTGCTGAAGCACCCACAGGAGTAGTTTGACTGCATAATCAACAATTATCTGTAGACACATTCGACAAAAGTGCTGGGAGTTAACACTGAAACTGCTTCTATATTCGTTTCAGGAGATCGAATTATTTACTCCACAAATAAGGAACAGCACTATCTATCGAACCTTTGCAATAATGAAGTTTACTTTCTTCGAGTTTATAGATCGCTTGCAGCATTTTGAAAAGTGAAATCCGAGGAGTATGTGAGCAAAACGTTGGCTGTGTAAACAGGGCGAAACCAAGTTCACCAGTTCATCCAAAGATTCCTCCTTCACTCTTAAAATGTTGCAAGTTCTCTTAGCGTGTTATTACGGGCGTTCGAAGCCACTTTTTCACCCATCGCCGCTTCCTCTCGCATTTAATTTTGCAGCACTTACCGATTGCAGTGTACACTGAAGAGCCAAAGAAACTGGTACACCTGCCTAGATCGTGTAGGCCCCCCGCGAGCACTCAGAAATGCCGCAACACGACGTGGCATGGACTCGACTAATGTCTGAAATTGGCGCTGAAGGGATTTGATATCAAGAATCCTGCAAGGCTATCCATAATTCCGAAAGAGTACGAGGGGGCGGAGATCTCTTCTGAACAGCACATTGCAACACACCCAAAGTATGCACAATAATGTTCATGTCTGGGGAGTTTGGTGGCCAGCGGAAGTGTTTAAGCTCAGAAGAGTATTCCTGGACTGACTCTATAGCAATTCCGGACGTGTGGGCTGTCGCATTGTCCTGCTGGAATTTCCCAAGTCCGTCGGAATGCACAATGGACAGATTGGATGCAGGTGATCAGACAAGATGCTTAAGTACGTCTCACCTATCAGAGTCGTATCTAGACGTATCAGGGGTCCCACATCACTCCAACTGTACACGCCCCACACCATTAGAGAGCCTCTGCCAGCTTGAACAGTCCCCTGCTGACATGCAGGCTCCGCAGATTCACGAGGTTGTCTCCATACCCGTACACGTCCGTTTGCTCGATACAATTTAAAACGAAACTCGTCCCAGCCATCGACATTCGAATGTCGGTGTTGACGGGCCCAGGCGAGGCGTAAAGCTTTGTGTCTTGCAATCATCAAGGGTATAGGAGTGGGCCTTCGGCTCCGGAAGCCTATATCGATGACGTTTCGTTGAATGATTCGCACACTGTGACTTGTTGATGGCCCAGCATTGAAATCTGCACCAATTTGCGGAAGGGTTCCACTTCTGTCACGTTGAACGATTCTCTTCAGTCGCCGTTGGCCCCAGTCTTGCAGGATCTCTTTCCGGCCGCAGCGATGTCGGAGATTTGATGTTTTATCGGATTCCTGATATTGACGGTACATTCGTGAAATGGTTGTACGGGAAAAACCCTACTTCAACACAACCTCGGAGATGCTGTGTAGCATCGCTCGTGCGCCGAGTATAACACCACGTCCAAACTCACTTAAATCTTGATAACCTGCCGTTGTAGCAGCAGTAACCGATCTAACATATGCGCTGTACACTTGTTGTCTTATATAGGCATTGCCGACCGTAGCGCCGTATTCTGCCTGTTTACATGTCTCTGTATTTGAATACGTATGCCTATACCACTTTCTTTGGCGTTTCAGTGTAAGACAACAAGTGTCTGGCGCAGTTGTTACATCGGTTACCCCTGCTAGAATGGCAGATTATCAAGATTTAAGGGAGTCTGAAGGTGGTGTTATAATCGCCGTACTTGCGATGGGAAACAGCATCTCCGAGGTAGCGAAGGTGTAGGAATTTTCCTGTATACCTATTTCGCAACCGTATCGTGAGTATCAGAAGTCCGATAAAATATCAAATCTTCGACATCGCTGCGGCCGGAAAAAGATTCTGGAACACTAGGACCAACGACGACTGAAGAGAATCGTTCACCGTGACAGAAGTGCAACCCTTCCGCAAACTGCTACAGATTTCAGTGCTGGACAATCAACAAGTGTCAGCGTGCGAGCCGTTCAACGAAACATATGGGCTTTCGGAGCCGAAGGTCCACTCGTGTACCTCTGATGACTGCACGATACAAAGCTTTGCGCCTCGCCTGGGTCCGTCAACACCGACTTGGACAATTCCAGAAGGACAATGTGACACCCCACACGTCCAGAATTGCTAAAGAGTGGCTCCAGGCACACTCTTCTGAACTTAAACACTTCCACTGACCACCAAACTCCCCAGACGTGAACATTGTTGAACATATCTGGGATCCCTTGCAACGTGGTGTTCAGAAGAGATCTCCACCGCATCGTACTCTTACGGATTTATGCGCAGACCTGCAGAATTCATGGCGTCAGTTCCCTCCAGCACCACTTCAGAGATCAGTCGAGTCTATGCCACGTCGTGGTGCGGCACTTCTGCGTGCTCGCGGGGGCCCTACACGATGTTAGGCCCCTGTACGAGTTTCTTTGCCTCTTTAGTGTATATGCGAGTTCTACATCCCCGAGCGCCGACATGTTTGCTACAAAGGCAGAGCTGTAACTGGCGCATCCCGGGCATTATTACTGAGCAATAATTTTATGCCGTTCTCGTCCTCTCCTTTTCGCGTAAGAGGTTGACACAATATTATTGCGCAATAAATACTGTGAGTTTGAGTGCCCATCTGTTCATGAACATAGCATTTTGAAGAGGTGCGTTAAGCTTCCGTACGAATTTCCAGTAGGTACAAAGCGACGGGCGATCTCTAAACGTATATGTAACTCCTATATTGGACGCTCACTACTATTTTTATCGGTTTTTGGCCGTTCTCGGATCATATATTCGTACGAGAAATTCGAAATCGCGTTTCGACATTCTTGTAAAAGTCTCGGAAAGGTACATTCCGAGCAACAGTTCACGAGTTAAATTTTCTGAAGCATCCCGGTTACTATCGTTTATGGCGAATGCTGCCAAACCGTTAGACCAGCGGCGCTGCTGTTTGTCGATGAGTATCCAGATCTTGCCAATCACTCAGGACCTGTCTTCGCTATCATTATAAAAAAAAGTTCTACAAACTGGAAGTGGAGCGTCTCTGAAGTACGAGAGGGATCGACGTAACGAGTATTCTGCGAACACTGCATTCCACTGCATTTCATCCTCTTAACACACCGCTGCTTCTACAGCTTCGCGACAGTGACTTCCGGAACTGATTACAGCTCTCAGAATGTTATCTACGAAAAGTGCAAAGTGATGCGTCGTATCAATGCGAAATTTTGTTTAATGCTACGCGGTCCTCGGTGCAGCTATCACGTCGATTGTTTAACAATTATTGTTGAGCGAAAATCGTTAGTTACCAATTTGCTCCGAACGTCTGCGATTTTTCACTAGAGTCCTGCTTTCATTCGCAGTCACAGCGTACTAGCGAAGGTTGATAAAATGAATTTCAAGTTCAGTAAGCGTAAAAGAGTGCTATCTAATTGCCTTTTGTTGATGAGACGGAAGACGACGAAATACTTTTCCAGATCTATGGGATGAAGAGAGCGAAAAATGGAGAGGGACGGTATCGAAGATTGATCATCACCCATCTACTTGGGAACAACAAAAAGTTCTCCAGATTTTTCCATCTTTATGTTGGGCAGTTTGGCTTTATTCTAGGATTGTCAAAGGCCATATCTACAATTTGGTGTAGAGAGTGAAGTACACCTATATCAATGTGCGTTGAGAAGTCCATTACCTTCATTCTGTGATAGGTAATATTGTTGTTAGCCGGTGAAAAGCATCGTTGGTTAATAACAGAAGACACTGTGAGAAGTATGAAATTAATCAGATAAAATTTAATACTGATTCTTTAGACTTGTAGTTAGTATGATTCTACGTGGCGTGCTGTAAAGCAGAGTAGGTGCGGCTGCGTGAGGAAAAAATAAATAAAAAAAAAAAACCGTATCACTCCTAGCTGCACCTCGAGTCACTGTTCTAAAGTGACGTAACTTAGTGCGTGAAATAATAACTCAGAGCAATCTGCTACGCTACAGCATACTGAATAAAAACAAGGATAATAAAAAGCAATGTAGGTCGAACAAATTTATTGAAAGGTAAAGTTGCAAATATACAAATTTTTGAAAGCATCTACATGTGTTAATTTATGGACGAGTTTCATCTCCGACGGCAAAGCTTTTCGGATGTTGAGAAGGAATGTGAGGTCGAGAGACAGAAATTAGCTCTGTCGGTGTAGAACTTTAATGTTAATAATCTGCTACCGAATTTGGCGATTGTGTTTGAGGCGCAACAGGAACCACACACTACTGACTCCCTTACTTCAGTTTCCCGCCTCGGCATTACGTGCAACGTTTCAGTTTTTGCTCGTTGCTGTAGAGCATGTGTTAATATTTTTACAGATTTGGCCAAACTTATGAAAAATAGATCAGCATCATCCTCTCTTTTCTTCTACAAGCAATGCCCTCATAATTTCACTTCGCTCAGATTCCCTCTTTTCTAGAATGTCTGCATTTTTTTTTCTATTGTTCGATGTTTTTCCTCTGTGTGTTGTGGTATCACATGAAGACGAAATCGGCATTGTTATTGGCGTCGTTGTAGATGTTTCCGTCGGCGAGTTTAGTGTCGGCGTTGAGATTTGCATCAGTAAAATTCGCTCACCACCTGGCACAGGTGAATCTGCTCCCTTCTCTTGTGACAGATTGAGATTGCTGAAGTTATTGAAAGGAAAGCATATACAACAAATGTATAGCAGAATAGTACAGCGAAAAACCAGCCGTAGTTGCACATTTCATTTTTTTTTTTCACTGGATGACTAGTTTCGGGCCGGTACGCATTTTCAGGTCATCGTAACAGTCAAACTGGTATTTCAGAAAATGCAAAACCGTGTCAAAAATGTGCAAACGAACAGTTACAGCGTAGTAACTAACTGTTCGTTTGCACATTTTTGGCACGCTTTTTACATTTTCGAAAATGTTACGATTATTTGAAAATGGGTTCCCGCACGAGACTAGTCATCGAGTGAATAAAAGCTGTGAAATTTGCAACTTCCGCTGGTGTTTCGCTGAACTGCTTAACAGAAGTTGCTGACCTACAGTTATTCCAGCAAGCTGGAAGTTAGTCATCCAAAATAGTTTTAGGTTTTATTTCCTTTGACAAATGGTTACATACCTACGATGTTCTTCATGTGTTCTTAGATATGATAACTTTGCCTCCAGGGCCCATTTTTTGCCTTTTTTCGTTGTAGTAGCTGCTAAGCCGAAGTTCTTGCTTTTTGATGTCACAGTTTTCTTTATGTTTCTCCACTGTTTCTTGCAATGATCAAATGCAAACAAATTTATAATACGCAACTGGCCATTAAAATTGCTACACCAAGAAGAATTGCAGATGATAAACGGGTATTCATTGGACACATATATTACACTAGAACTGACTTGTGATTACATTTGCCGGCCTTGTCGCCGTGCGGTTCTAGGCGCTTCAGTCTGGAACCGCGCGACCGCTACGGTCGCAGGTTCGAATCCTGCCTCGGGCATGCATGTGTGTGATGTCCTTAGGTTAGTTAGGTTTAAGTAGTTCTAAGTTCTAGGGGACTGATGACCACAGATGTTTAGTGCTCAGAGCCATTTGAACCATTTTTTTGATTACATTTTCACGCAATTTGGGTGCATAGATCCTGAGAAATCAGTATCCAGAAGAACCACCTCTGGCCGTAATAACGGCCTTGATACGCCTGGGCATTGAGTCAAACAGAGTTTGGATGGCGTGTACCGGTACAGCTGCCCATGCAGCTTCAAAATCGATACCACAGTTCATCAAGAGTAGTGACTGGCGTATTGTGACGAGCCAGTTGCTCGGCCACCATTGACCGGACGTTTTCAATTGGTGAAAGATCTGGAGAATGTGCTGGCCAGGGCAGCAGTCGAACATTTTCTGTATCCAGAAAGGCCCGTACAGGACCTGCAACATGCGGTCGTGCACTATCCTGCTGAAATGTAGGGTTTCCCAGTGATCGAATGAAGGGTAGAGCCGCGGGTCGTAACACACCTGAAATGTAGCGTCCACTGTTCAAAGTGCCGTCAATGAGAACAAGACGTGACCAAGACGTGTAACCAATGGCACCCCATACCATCACGCCGGGTGATACGCCAGTATGGCGATCACGAATACACGCTTCCAATGTGCATTCACCGCGATGTCGCCAAACACGGATGTGACCATCATGATGCTGTAAATAGAACCTGGATTCATCCGAAAAAAATGACGTTTTGCCATTAGTGCACCCAGGTTCGTCGTTGAGTACACCATCGCAGGCGCTCCTGTCTGCGATGCAGCGTCGAGGGTAACCGCAGCCATGGTCTCCGAGCTGATAGTCTATGCTGCTGCAAACGTCGTCGAACTGTTCTGCAAACGTCCCCATCTGTTGACTCAGAGATCGAGACGTGGCTGCACGATCCGTTACAGCCATGCGGATAAGATGCCTGTGATCTCGACTGCTAGTGATACGAGGCGGTTGGGATCCAGCACGGCGTTCAGTATTACCCTCCTGAACCCATCGATTCCATATCCTGCTACCAGTCATTGGATCTCGACCAACGCGAGCAGCAATGTCGCGGTACGATAAACCGTAATCGCGATAGGCTACAATTCGACCTTAATCAAAGTCGGAAACGTGATGGTACGCATTTCTCCTCCTTACACGAGGCTGCATAGAAACCCACTGTATGTTGTGTATGAGAAATCGGTTGGAAACTTTCCTGATGTCAGCACGTTGTAGGTGTCGCCACCGGTGCCAACCTTGTGTGAATGCTCTGAAAAGCTAATCATTTGGATATCACAGCATCTTCTTCGTGTTGGTTAAATTTCTCGTCTGTAGCACGTCATCTTCGTGGTGTAACAGTTTTAATGGCCAGTAGTGTAACTAAACGAACATTAAGTGCTAATTTGAAATGTAATAACCGGTGGAATAATGATTTGCTAGTTTTTATTTCCAGTTATGTGAGAGCAGGTGAATCCTTCCATTCGCTACAATTTCAGTTTCGATTATGTGCAAGTTATATTAATAAAATCGTAAATGAGACGTTAGCGGCACTCGAGAAGATGTTCGTGTCATTAATGCTACCACCACTGACTCGAGACGACTCGAAACGAAAAGCAAAAGAACATGAGTTGAAATGGGATTTCACCAACTATTAACGATCCATAATATATTTGAATTTTATGCCCAAAACTTTCCTCCTCTCTTTTTCATAATTAAAAGGGTTTTCCTCAATAGTGCTTCTGGCTGTTGTCGATGCAGATTGTAAATTGATTTATATTGGCATGGGGTCCAATGGAAAAGGTGGTGAGGGAGGAATTTTGGAACTTTCTGCTGTGGGAAGGATGCTCCAGAGTGGAGCGCTCGCCGCCCAGTGGAGGCACGGTGTGGTGTGACGTCACCTCACGAGCCTCCAGCTGACGGCGCTTTTCGCTCGCATCGAAACGCGCGGGCACTGTACTCGCGAGCAGGAGCGATCAGTGACAACTCTGACGGTGTATTTAATTACGGGCTGTGCCGTGCTCGCAGATCTTCTGAAAAATGCGTTTGTCTTATTAGCACAAGCCTTTCCGCATTTTCTACAACCCTGTAAACTTAGTCCCCAAAACTGTTGACGATGCTGTAACAGAGTCCTGGTGCGCACACAACATACAGTGGGTACCTATGCAGTAGAAACTGGTTATTCTCTCCGTGGCCTAGATCCTTCGCAACAGTCACTCACAGACAATTAGATCAACTTGGCAAGAGCTCGTCTGTGTTACGCAGTAAGAGATACCTTTGCAGGCAAAATCAACAAGTTAATAGAACCGACCGACATTAATTGAAGTGCTATTATTTTCTTCCAAGTGTTACTGTTAGGCCGTGCTGTTCTGGCGCTGCAATCTGGAACCGCGAGACCGCTACGGTCGCAGGTTCGAATCCTGCCTCGGGCATGGATGTGTGTGATGTCCTTAGGTTAGTTAGGTTTAAGTAGTTCTAAGTTCTAGGGGACTGATGACCTCAGCAGTTGAGTCCCATAGTGCTCAGAGCCATTTGAACAATTTTTTTTGTTACTGTTACTGATCGAAGCTACAAATTAAATGTAGCGAATGGTTTAACATTGTCTTTTTATTATTATTATTTCCAACTCTGTACACGAACTGCACAACATTACATAATGCAGTAATTGAATTATTAAAACTTTGTTCTTTATGTAGTGACTTTTTGTCAACATATTTTACACTGAAAATTGTACAACTAATTATTAAATTAAATATTGTTATTTAGATAACGAAGAACAACTTACTCGGTTTTCCAACTCTATCGGCAATCTCGGCCCCTACATTTTTCTCGACCCTATATTTTTCTCGACCCTTTGATGCTTGTAGGACGCGTTTGACGGCTGCCACAGTGGCGGATGATCTGCCACTTCCTCGACAAGGTTTTCATAATCTGCGTCAGAAAACGGAGGAGGCGTCACGCGTGTGGCCTTCCACAGCAGAAATCGCGAGCGACCGACGACTGCAGCCAGGCTTCCACAGTAGGAACTATTCGAGACGAACGATCGTCGTGAACGACCGTGTCGGCAGACGCTCGAACGAACACAGCACTATTCAGAACAATAGCATTCTACGATTGATTATCGTTCCACGATCATTGTTGAACTCTAATCACGACAGTTACAACGAGGAGAACGTACCTTAAGGAAGAAGAATCATTTACTGACCGTGGGCAAGTCAATCTTTGCAACACATTGCAATCGTCAGTTTAACATCCAATACGATTCGTAAAAGTGGATAAAAACAACGCTCTCGTTATATCGGCGTTTGTGAGTGTTTTTCGAGACCCGCATGGTGGTCCACGCTTTACTGACAGCAATCAAATGACATCCGAGCATATCGAGTTCCTCAGATGTGCTACCGCCGCAGTTACTGGGGCACACGCTGCCGGATATACAGCAATGGAATAAGTATTCATACACCAGAGCGTGGAAAAGTAAACGGCCTTTATTGACAACACGAAACCAAAAATACTAATTGGATATACACTATATACATTGGCGAGTCGCCAATGCAGCTATGCTGGTATATAGAACGAGAATAAACAAGCCTTTACAAAACAAAATACTAAAACGTCTGCCAACTTCTCTACTCCGCTGGGAATTAAGTATCCATACACCAACAGAAAATGACACTTCTGACAAAGCCAGAACATGTTTAATACTTCGTATACATACCCTTCCGATGTGTTACTTCTCGCAACCTCCGTGGCGTGGAATGGACAAATTTTCTTGTAGTTTCCGACATGATGCCTTCCCATTCTCGAAGGAGAGCCTCTTTCAAAGAGACCTTACTACGGATGTCGTGTTTTCTCACTCGTGTTTCCAGCTCACTCCACAAGTGTTCGATGGGATTCAGGTGCGGAGTCTGAGCTGGTGTTTTAAGAGGGTGGGGAGTGTTGTTTCGCAACAACAGCCGGACAATTTGCGCCGTATGTTTGGGATCATTGTCCTGTTGGAAGTAATAATTTCTAGGAAGACCCAAGGCGTCAACACTCTGTTGTAAGTTCTGTTTGAGAATGTTTATATACACAAATCTGCCCATGGTACCTTCCACAAACACTAACTTTCCGACTCTGGAGGCTGGCATACAGCCCATCACTCCACCACCTCCGTGCTTCACTGTGGGTTAAATGTTGTTTCGGTCGAGGTCTGTATTCGGTCTTCTCCAGACGAAGATCCTACTATAATTGTGCACGATATTAAATTTGCTTTCATTACTAAGCAATGCAGTATTTCAGAAGTCTTCTGTCTTGGATAAATGCTGTTTCACGAATTCCATTCGCCACTTCCTGTTCTTTTGCTGATATAGGGCTTTCGTCTCGGGACCCTGGCTCTGATGCCCGAACGATTGAGAATGGTACGTACTGCCCTTGGAATGATGTCCTTTCGGAAGTAGTCACGTACATATGCGGATAGTGCCGACGCTGTCGTTTTCGGATTTTTCTTGATAATTCTTAGTAGAATTCTGGTCTCTTTTGTTGTAAGCTTCTGTGGACGACCGTGTCGTCCACTTTTTATTACTTCATGTCTGTCTTTATTTCGCTTAATGATAGATTGCACAGTCGCTCGGCTTCGTCTTATGACGTTCGCAATTTCGGCATTCGATTTGTGTTGAAGATATTGGGCGACAACGATGTTTCGTTCGTCAGTGGTCGTCTCCTATCCCTTGCGGCCCATTCTGCTGTTCCACGGTACCCACGTCCGACGTGCTGTTGCTTCACGGCCGCCACACGACTACACAAGTGTGGCATGCACTCCGGGGCTGCGTCAGCCGTTTGTTTGGTTGAAAGTAGTCCGCTGTATGAATTCATTTTGCCTTGTCGTAGACCGTGCGGATTGTAACATATTTTATTTTCCCAGTATAGATTCATGGCATACGAGAAGCTTCATTGCCAAGAACATGGTTGTCTGACGCTACATCATCGTACTTATTCGTATCGGCGCTGTGGGTGATTGACTATCCCAACACACCGTCGTAGTTTGTCACCACCTACTGTATGAATATTTATTTCCATGACTGTAAGGCAGTTAGTGTTTTATCAACGTGACTGACGTCACTCCCGTTCCGCACGTGTTACGCCAGAGCCTCTGGAGAGAACACTTGGAGGGCACTGGAACGGTCGTCCAGGAAACGCGAAATGGTCTGCTCACTCGCCAAACTTAACACTACTATGTCTTCATCCGCGGCGAAAATTAAAACAAGTGTTCCATTAGGAAACACCGATGACTCACAAAGACACGAAATGCCTTGTAACACGGGCCTGTGCAGCCACTAACTCCACATGTAACTCAACGTGCAGTACCGTTTCTCGAAAATCATTTAAGAGAAATGGTCGAGATCAACGTTTTGAGCACTTTGTATGACAGCCGTGATAATAAACACACGACCGTACGTGGGTTACGGGTTTGCTTACATTTGGTGTAATAGGGCATACATTTGTGGATTCTGTTCCCCTGACTGTGGTTTGCGGGTACTTATTCTGGTGAGTCAAAGATTTTTTAAAATACGATTATATGCTTTTTAACAGCTTCCGAAAGCGCTTGAAGAGGCGAGTACAGTGATATAATGACTATTAATTTTGAAGCTGAAACTTCGCAAAATAATCCAAGAAATATTCTAAAACTGAAAGGGAAATCGGCCGGAATCGGCTATTGCGTTTAAACACCCTCGTCCTAGACAGCGTGGTTGTGTAAGCGTTTCGACTGTATACTCGCCTGCACTGCTGGACCAGCAGGAACTGTGTCGTCTGTCGGCAGGTCACTTCCGCTTTAAGTCTCCTCGCACGCAGGTATGCTATGTGATGAAAAGTGTCCGGACACCTGGCTGAAAGTGACTTACAAGTACGAGGCGCCCTCCATCGGTAATCCTGGAATTCAGTATGGTGTTGGTCCACCCTAAGCCTTGATGACAGCTTCCACTCTCGCAGGCATACATTCAATCAGGTGCTGGAAGGTTTCTTCGGGAGTGGCAGCCCATTCTTCGCGGGGTGCTGCACTGAGGAGAGGTATCGATGCGTGGTCGGTGAGGCCTGGCACGAAGTTGGCGTTCCAAAACATCCCAAAGGTGTTCTGTTTTATTCAGGTAAAGACTCTGTGCAGGCCAGTCCGTTACAGGGATGTTGTCGTGTAATCACTCCGCCACAGGCCGTGCATTATGAACAGATGCTCGACCGTGTTGAAAGTTGCAATCGGCATCCACGAATTGCTCTTCAACAGTGGGAAGCAAGAAGGTGCTTAAAACATCAATGTAGGCCTGTGCTGTAATAGTGCCACGCAAAACAACAAGGCGTGCAAGCCCCCTCCATGAAAAACACCACCGCCTCACAATTTTACTGTTGGCACTACACACGCTGGCAGATGACGTTCACCGGGCATTCAGCATACTCACCCCCTGCCATCGGATCGCCACATTGTGTACCGTGATTCGTCATTCCACACAACGTTTTTTCACTGTTCAATCGTCCTATGTTTCCGCTCCTTACACCAATCGAGGCGGCGTTTGGCATTTACCGGCGTGATGTGTGGCTTATGAGCAGCCGCTCGACCATGAAATCCAAGTTTTCTCACCTCCCGCCTCAATGTCATAGTACTTGCAATGGATCCTCATGTAGTTTGGAATTCGTGTGTGATGATCTGTATAGCTGTCTGCCTATTTACACATTACGGCCCTCTTCAAGTCGGCGGTCTCTGTCAGTCAAGAGACGAGGTCGGCCTATACGCTTTTGTGCTGTACGTATCCCTTCACGTTTCAACTTCACTGCCACATCGGAAACAATGGACCTAGGTATGTTTAGGAGTGTGAAAATTTCGCGTACAGACGTATGACACAAGTGACACCCAATCACCTGACCACATTTCATGTCCGTGAGTTCCACGGAGCGCCCCATTCTGCTCTCACATGATGTCTAGACTACAGAGGTCGCTGATATGGAGTACCTGTCTGTAGGTGGCAGCACAATGCACCTAATGTGAAAAACATATGTTTTTGGGGGTGTCTGGATACTTTTGATCCCATAAAGTATCTACGCCAATGAGGAGAAATTGGACGTGCTATTACGGCGATTGTCAATGAAATGCTATCGAAACGGTAGGGACGTCAATCACGATCGGCGCCGCCCGTCGCGCAAGGGACTCGCTCGACTTATGAGGCCACCAATGAGAAAGTGGTTCAAATGGCTCTGAGCCCTTTGGGACTTAACTTCTGAGGTCATCAGTCCCCTAGAACCTAACTTAACATCTGAGGTCATCAGTCCCCTAGAACCTAACTAACCTAAGGACACCACACACATCCATGCCCGAGGCAGGATTTGAACCTGCGACCGCAGCGGTCGCGCGGTTCCAGACTGAAGCGCCTAGAACAGCTCGGCCACCTCGGCCGGTGCCACCAGTGCGAACAGGCCGATCCAGCGTCGAACAGAGGACGGGGGCGAAGACTGCAAGCGACTGAGCTCACGAAGAAGCCGTTCCGACTGCGGCGGTTACTCAGTCCGCAGCGTGTCGTGCCGAGGAATGCGGAATCAGCCAGACGAGTGTCATTCGTATCTCGCATCGATATAAATTACACCCTCGTCATCTGTCACTGCATCGGGCGCCCAGAGGACGTGATTTCGAACGTCGTACAGAATTCTGTCGATTTGCTCTGCAGCGCCTGGGACGCGACACTGCGATTTTCCGACGTGTGGCCTTTACCGACGACGCAACGTTTACGGATGACAGTAATAAAAATTTACGTAACGTGCGCTACTGACCAGATGAAAATCCACGCTGGCTTCGTCACGCAAAGCACCGACGACCGAGGAGCGTAAACGTTTGGTGCAGCACCATAGGAAACTCCATTGTGAGTTCTTCTGTCATCGCAGGGGTGTTAAATGGAAAGACGTAAGCACCCTTTCTTACGAACATGCCATCTGCTCTTTTGGAAGACGGACCACCGGATAAGAGGCACAGTACGTGGTTCCGACACAACGGCTGCCCAGCTCAGCTCGGTCTCCCCGTGGTGCACCGCAAATACGGGTGAGATGTCTCCTGACCGTCGGACAGGACGCAGTGCTACAGTACAGCGGCCGGCCACGTGCCGCCATTTGACTTCTCTCCATTACTCATTTCTAAGGGCAGCACTGAAAGGTGCAGCCTGCGACGAAGCCCCAGTCACACCAGACGGTGTGCGCCGTCGCATCCCCCAGGAACGCAACGACGGAACATCCAGTCTAGTGTTACCTGTTCATCTTTCCCTCGAACGGCGGTTGCAAGCGTGCAGTCGATGGTAAGCCATTTGAACACGTAGTTAAGTAAAGTGCAAAACTACGTTTCGTTAAGAAAAGTATTAATTTTGTGGCGGGCATGTCGTCAGTCATTGTGAATAAAATGTTTTAAAAGTGTATTTCGATTGATTGCAATTTCACGTAGTATCAGTACACACATTTGTTCAACAACAGACGTTTTGCCTTCAAGAACCACTCAGGCGTCAGCCTCGAACGACGGGTCAGGCATTCTTATTATTATTACTATTATTGCGAAAAGGCCATCCGGCGATCACATTCCAGTTTCAATTCTTCGTTCTTTCTTCTCTTTTTTTCTCCCAGTATGCCTTCATCTGCTCACTATGCTTCTTCTTTCTGTCTTCAGGTCGTTTCCAATCAATCTTTTTAGCTACCCTACCTCAGAATCCTTTCATTTTCATTACATTTTCCCTAAAGGCTTTTATATCTTCCACTTTCATATCGTTCCTTTCTAGAACTCCAGCGCCATGTAGTTTGCCAACTGTGTCTTTCGTTGTGTGAGGAACATCTTTAATCCTCTTGCTGCCTCGCAAATTTGGTTTGATGCCTGCTCAATGGAGAATTTTGCCCACTGGTTCAGTGACACCTTGAAGATATGGTAATCGAGCAATGTTTTGTGCTTCCTTTTGCTATCCCCTATAGCCTTCGTACTTTGTCACTATAGTTTTATGTAGTACATTCATTCCATAACCGTTGGCACAAAAAATGGACTGGAGGTTTTCTAGTTCACCCTTCAGATGTTCCTCATCGCTGATCCAGAGAGAAGTTTTGGTTTCTTCTGTATAGGGTGATACTGGGAGGAGGCATGCAGGTGCCTGTGAGTACAGGTTGGCTTTTATTTTATCTATGGCCCAGTTATCCATCAGGCTTTCTGTAAACTTCCACATCGGGGACAGGCAGCACCCGAGTATTTTTTATCTCCATAGTAAATTGGATACTTAGTGCTGATGGTTGAGGTACTGTTGAAAATTTCGTAGCTCTTCCTCTCCATGTGGCCAGATAATAAAATTACTTTGTATATATCCGTGCCATTATATATCCGGGTGTTGTGGTGGGGACTGGAATGCTGTTTCATCAAATTCTTCCATAAAGATGTCTAGTGCAATAGGCAAAAGAGGTTATTCCATTGCTACTCCATCTCTCTGTTCATAAAATTTCCCTTTCCGCCTGAAAAAGGTGGTCGTTAAACACAGTGGAGCACTAGATCGCAGATCTCGGGCGTCATGCGTCCCTCTTCATGGTGTCGTGTATAGGTACAATCATGAATAAAGACTTGACGTTGAAGCTAACAATAATTTCTGTGGCCGAGATACAGTTTTGTTTTAAAAGTTTCACCGAATGGGTGTAGTCCTTAATGTACTATTTTGTTTAGCTCACCAAATGTCGAAGCTTTTGTGCGAGTTCCTTCCCTAGTGAATTAATGGTAGTCACAATCGGTTGTAAAGGAGAAGCCTCTTTGTGGACCTTGTGTGCCTCAAAATTTATTGGTGCCTGTGGAACTTGTGGGATGAGTCTTCTGGCCGTGTCAAAATTTGTTGTAATATTGTAGTGTCTGTGTCAATTTGTTTGTCTTGTACATGGACCTCTGTGAAGCTTTTGTATATGGATTCACTCAGAAGATCCCACATTCATTTTTTATAATGTTGTGTGTCCAACATAATTGTCGCATTTGCCTTGTTTGCTCGTGTTCTTACTAAATGAAAGCTGTCACCAGCTTGGGTGGTAGGATACATGAAGTAGCAGCAAGCTATTCTGCATGAAGCTGAATCACTTCCTTCTTAATCCTGTAACCCAGAAATGAAATTTTCTTCTTTCCATCTTCGGATTTACTGATGTTAATTTCATACCTACTCTATACATAGCTCTCAATACTTCATTGTGGATCTTACAATGTTTGAAGCATTCTGCACTCACTACGATGCAATCTACATAGACTGTTATTTCATCGGTTAATATCGCACCTAGCACCTTGTCAACAGCTCTGATGAACACACACAGACAAGTACAGAGCAAATGGCATCACACAGTATCCTAAACACTTACCTTGATGTAAGAATTATGTGCATGGCCTAGACTCCTTGGCCAAAGTGATATTCAAATAGCCACTAGTCATATCAAAAGATGTGAGAAATGTACATCAGTGGAACTATTGCAAAATTTCATTTACGTTAGCCAGTCTGTCAATCTGTCATACATTTAACATACTTGCTCTCAGCACCAACCTGACACCACCGATATTCTTCATTGAACTACATGAGGTTTATTATACCTGTTTGTTGCCATTCAATTATCCCCCTTGAGAGCATCTACTGAGTGTTTTTTCTCACCATTTGTTTTTTTTCTGTTTTTTTGTGTAACTTGCGTTATATGAGGCTGCTTGGGGTAACGGTTCATGATCCCTCAAATTTATTTTGCACTCAAAATCCTTTACCAAACCTGGCCCGCCTGAAAATGCCTTACAGTTGCTGAGGAGAATACCTTTTCTTTCCTCTGTTTGACTATTTTTAAAACTTTCATTGAAATTATTGTGGGCTTGTGACTACATTGTCAATAAATATAGGACCACAGATGGTTCGGTCCTCATTGCAAGCAACTATCTTCCGGGTGGTTTCTTTACTGCTGAGTGAGAAACCTCTGTTTTCAATATACCAGCAGGCTTGGCTGTTGTGTAATTCTGATAGGCTGTTTAGCATGAAGGGGAGGGAAGTTGGAAATCGTTATTGGTGTTTCTATTATTTCTTTTCATGGTGAAAACCCGACATTTTGTTTGATGTTTGCATTACTCGTTGTGATTTGTGGAAATTGGCAAATGGGAAACCAGGCGACAACTATGAGGTGGTGTCTTTTCCGTGACTTTTAGTACTGGCTGAAGCATGCCAGTATGACATAACGTAACGTGACCTAACATACAGCCACTGCAGTCTCCCGTGTGCCTCTGTGAGTGGCTTCAAGTTATCTGTTGTCCTGTAGTGCTGTTATTGTTGGCAACCAAGACGTGTGAAGTCGGTGCCCATCTTCTCTGTTGGTACTGGCCAGTGGCCTGTCTATTTCTATTGCCTCCCTCTTCCTCCTCCAGAACGTAAGAGCTGTTTCCACAACATGCTTGCTTTACCAAAATCGACTGTTTGCCGCGCTTATCCAGGTGTGCTCTCATACTCGGATATGTGATTCTTGTTCAGACACCTGTGTGCTGATAGATCGCCCGTCTCACATACATACACCAATCCACATTTGCAAATGATTTCGTGATCTCGAACAGCATGTAGTTTGTCAACTGTGTCTTTCGTTGTGTGAGGAACATCTTTAATCCTCTAGCTGCCTCGCAAATTTGGTTTGATACGTGCTCAATGGAGAATTTTGCCCACTGGTTCAGTGACATCTTGAAGATATGGTAATTGAGCAATGTTTTGCGCTTCCTTTTGCTATCCTCTATAGCCTTCATACTTTGTCACTATAGTTGTATGTAGTACATTCATTCCATAACAGTTGGCGCAAAAAATGGACTGGAGGTTTTGTAGTTCACCCTTTAGATGTTCCTCATCACTGATCCTGAGAGCAGTTTTGGTTTCTTCTGTATAGGGCGATACTGGGAGGAGGCATGCAGGTGCCTGTGAGTACAGGTTGGCTTTTATTTTATCTATGGCCCAGTTATCCATCAGGCTTTCTGTAAACTTCCACATCGAGGACAGGCAGCACTCGTTCTTTTCCATCTCCATAGTAAATTGGATACTTAGTGCTGGTGGTTGAGGTGCTGTTGGAAATTTCGTAGCTCTTCCTCTCTATGTGGCCAGATAATGAAATTACTTTGTATATATCCGTGACATTAATCTGGGTGTAATGGTGGGGACTGGAATGCTGTTTCTTCCCATTCTTCCATAAAGATGTCTACTGCAATAGGCAAAAGAGGTTATCCCATTGCTACTCCACCTCTCTGTTCATAAAATATCCCTTTCCGCCTGAAAAATGTTGTTGTTAAACACAGTGGAGCACTAGACCGCAGATATCGTTTGCCATGCATTCGTGTTCATTGTGTCGTGTATAGGTTCAATCATGAATAAAGACTTGACTTTGAAGCTAACAATAATTTCTGTGGCCGAGATACAGTTTTGTTTTAAAAGTTTCACCGAATGGGTATAGTCCTTAATGTACTATTTTTTAGCTCAGCAGATGTCGGAGCTTTGGTGCGAGCTCCTTCCCTAGGCAATTCGTTGGTGAATTAATGGTACTCACAATCGGTTGTAAAGGAAAGGCCTCTTTGTGGACCTTGTGTGGCTCAAAATTTATTGGTGCCTGTTGAACTTGTGGGATCAGTCTTCTGGCCGTGTGAAAATTCGTTGTAGTTTTGTAGTGTTTGTGTCAATTTGTTTGTCTTGTACGTGAATCTCGGTGAAGCTTTCGTAAATGGATTCACTCAGGAGATCCCCCATTCTTTTTTATAATGTTGTGTGTCCAAAATAATGGCCACATTTCCCTTGTTTGCTCGTGTTCTTACTAAATGAAAGCTGTATTCCAGCTTTGGTGGTGGGATACATGCAGTAGCAGCAAGCTATTCTGCATGAGGCTGTGTGCCTTCCCTCTTAATCCTGTAACCCAGAAATGAAATTTTCTTCTTTGCATCTTCAGATTTACTGATGTTAATTTCATACCTCCTCTATACATAGATCTCAATACTTCATTGTGGATTTTACAGTGTTTGATGCATTCTGCACCCACTACAAGGTAATCTACATAGACCGTTATTTCATCGGTTAATATCCCACCTAGCACCTTGTCGACAGCGCTGATATACAACACAGACAAGTACAGAGCAAATGCCATCACACAGTATACTAAACACTTACCTTGATGTAAGAATTCTGTGCATGGCTTAGATTCCTTGGCCAAAGTGATATTCCAATAGCCACTAGTCACATCAAAAGATGTGAGAAATGTACATCAGTGGAACTATTGCAAAATTTCATCTACGTTAGCTAGTCTGTCACTCTCTCTTACTTCAATTTCATTTAACTTACTTGCTTTCAGCACCAACCTGCCACCACCACTATTCTTCATTGAAGTATATGTGGTTTATTATACTTCTGGTTGACCATTCAATTATCTCCCTTGAGACCATGTATTGAATGTTTTTTCTCACCACTTGTTTTTCTTTTCTTTTTTTTTTTTTTTTGTAGCTGGAGTGATATGGGGCTGCTTGCAAAGCAGTTCATGATCATTCAAATTTATTTTGCACTCAAAATCCTTTACCAAACCTGGCCTGGCTGAAAAGGCCTTACAGTTGCTCAGGAGAATACCTTTTCGTTCCTCCATTTGACTATTTAAAAACTTTCATTAAATTTTTGTGGGCTTATGACTACATTGTCAATAAACATAAGACCACTGATGGTTCGGTCCTCATTGCAAGCGACCATCTTCCGGGTGATTTGATTACTGCTGAGTGAGAAACCTCTGTTTTCAATATACCAGCAGGCTTGGCTGTTGTGTAATTCTGATAGGCTGTTTAGTATGAAGGGGAGGGATGTTGGAAATCGTTATTGGTGTTTCTATTATTTCTTTTCATTGGTGAAAACCTGTCATTTTGTATGATGTTTGCATTACTCGTTGTGATTTGTGGAAATTGGCAAAT
This sequence comes from Schistocerca americana, assembly GCF_021461395.2. NCBI lineage: Eukaryota > Metazoa > Arthropoda > Insecta > Orthoptera > Acrididae > Schistocerca > Schistocerca americana. The sequence continues at coordinate 59,204,632 of NC_060122.1, forward strand.
GGGAAACCAGGCGATAACTATGAGGTGGTGTCTTTTCCCTGAATTTTAGTACTGGCTGAAGCGTGCCAGTATGACATAACGTAACGTGACCTAACCTACAGCCACTGCAGTCTCCTGTGTGCCTCTGTGTGTGGCTTCAAGTTATCTGTTGTCCTGTAGTGCTGTTATTGTTGGCAACCAAGACATGTGAAGTCGGTGCCCATCTTCTCTGTTGGTACTGGCCAACATTCTTGATTTACCAAAATCAACTGTTTGCCGCACTGATCCTGATGTGCTCACATACTCGGATATGTGATTCTTGTCCAGACACCTGTGTGACGCCCATCTCACATACATACACCAATCCACATTTGCACCTGATTTCGTGAACTCCAGAAGCATGTAGTTTGTCAACTGTGTCTTTCGTTGTTTGAGGAAGATCTTTAATCCTCTTGCTGCCTCGCAAATTTGGTTTGATGCCTGCTCAATGGAGAATTTTGCCCACTGGTTCAGTGACACCTTAAAGGTGTGGTAATTGAGCAATGTTTTGTGCTTCCTTTTGCTATCCTCTATAGCCTTCATACTTTGTCACTATAGTTGTATGTAGTACATTCATTCCATAACAGTTGGCGCAAAAAATGGACTGGAGGTTTTGTAGTTCACCCTTTAGATGTTCCTCATCACTGATCCTGAGAGCAGTTTTGGTTTCTTCTGTATAGGGCGATACTGGGAGGAGGCATGCAGGTGCCTGTGAGTACAGGTTGGCTTTTATTTTATCTATGGCCCAGTTATCCATCAGGCTTTCTGTAAACTTCCACATCAAGGACAGGCAGCACCCGATTCTTTTCCATCTCCATAGTAAATTGGATACTTATAGTCCGTGACACGAGTGATTGGTACAGACAGTTCCGGCGGCCGACGGCGTTGTTGCCGAACGTGGCTCACAGCACGCGGCGCGCTGTTTGCTACACGCATTCTCTAGCAGCAGAAATAAAAGCGAGACAAAATACTAGTCGTATTGGTACGCGTGAATTTATTTAAAGGTGATGCTTGAAATATATTAACTCGAAAACTGATAAAAGCTATTTAGTACAAGTATCTAAGATGCTGAAACATAATAAAGTTATTTGTTAAACTTCACAACTGAAATGAAAACTGAAAAAGGTGGTCGTAAACACAGTGGAGCACTAGATCGCAGATATCGTTTGCCATGCATTCGTGTTCATTGTGTCGTGTATAGGTTCAATCATGAATAAAGACTTGACTTTGAAGCTAACAACAATTTCTGTGGCCGAGATACAGTTTTGTTTTAAAAGTTTCACCGAATGGGTATAGTCCTTAATGTACTATTTTTTAGCTCAGCAAATGTCGGAGCTTTGGTGCGAGCTCCTTCCCTAGGCAATTCGTTGGTGAATTAATGGTACTCACAATCGGTTGTAAAGGAAAGGCCTCTTTGTGGACCTTGTGTGGCTCAAAATTTATTGGTGCCTGTGGAACTTGTGGGATAAGTCTTCTGGCCGTGTCAAAATTCGTTGTAATTTTGTAGTGTTTGTGTCAATTTGTTTGTCTTGTACGTGGATCTCGGAGAAAGCTTTTGTAAATTCACTCAGAAGATCCCCCATTCATTTTTTATAATGTTGTGTGTCCAACATGATGGTCGCAATTGCCTTGTCTGCTCGTGTTCTTACTAAATGAAAGCTATACTCCAGCTTGGGTGGTGGGATACATGCAGTTTTAAATACTGAAGTATATACGCTGACTTTTCCCCAAGTGGGTAATGCTGCTGCAGTCAAAAAATGTATCGTATCCTGGGAGTCAAGTATCACTCTTCCGATAGGTCAGTAGTAATTTACTGTAATCCTCACACCCACACATTGGCGACTTAACACGGAATTTTCGTCGCTATTTAATACTAATGTATACAACATGCTGACCTCTCAGCACGTGGGTAATGACGACGCGGTCAAAGTATGTATCTTCTCCTGGAAGTACTGCATTTTCCTACTTATGCACGCGTGGAAGTTCACTGTAACCCTCACACCCTAACATTATCTTATAAATGTTTTAATAATATCGCTAAAGATATTAATGATACTTGCTGACCTCTCCCCAAGTGAGTAATATGGCGGCAGTGAAATTATGTATCTTCTACCGAAAGTCCAGTATCTTTCTTAAGATGCACCAGTGGTAGTTTAGTGTAACCCTCACAAAGACTAATTAACAGCGAAATTGCGTCGCTATTAAATACTAATCGATACATTCTGACTTCTCCCCAAGTGAGTAATGCAGCTGCAGTCAAAAAATGTATCTTCAGCTAGGAGTCAAGTACCTTTGTTCCAATGCACTAGTGGCAGTTTACTTTAAGACACACACCCTCATATAGACGAATTGACACAGAAATTGCGTCGCTATAAAATACTGGTGGATAGATGCTGACTGCTAACCAAGTGAGTAATGCTGCTGCGGTGAAAGTATGTATATTCTCCTGGGAGTCATGTATCTTTCTTCTGATACACCAGTTGTAGTTTACTGCAACCCTCACACACAGACATATTAAGACAGAAATTTCGGCGATATGAAATACTGATCGATACACGTTGAGTACCCCCCAAGAGAGTAATGTAGCTGTGCTCAGAATCTGCATCTTCACCTGGTAGTCAAGTATCAAGTGAGTTATGCGGCTGCAGTGAAGGTATGTATATTCTCCTAGGAGCCAAGTATCCTTTTTCTGCCCGCATCTCGTGGTCGTGCGGTAGCGTTCTCGCTTCCCACGCCCGGGTTCCCGGGTTTGATTACCGGCGGGGTCAGGGATTTTCTCTGCCTCGTGATGGCTGGGTGTTGTGTGCTGTCCTTAGGTTAGTTAGGTTTAAGTAGTTCTAAGTTCTAGGGGACTGATGTCCATAGATGTTAAGTCCCATAGTGCTCAGAGCCATTTGAACCATTCCTTTTTCTGGTGCACCAGTGGTATTTTACTACAACACCTACACCCTCACATTGACGAATTAATTCTGAAGCTGTGTCGCTATTAAATACCAATGGATGCATGCTGACTTATCCCAAAGTAAGTGATGTGGCTCCGGTCAAAGTATGTGTCTGCTCCTGGGTGTCAAGCATCTTTCATCCAGTGTACCGTTGGTAGTTAACTGCAACCCTCACACTGTCACATTGAGGAATTAACATAGAATGTACATTGCTATTAAATACTAAAGGATACATGTTGATTTATCCCAACCTGAATTACTTGGTTGCCGTCAAATTATGTATCTTCTCCTTTGAGTCAAGTATGTTTCTTTTGATGCACCAGAGGTAGTTTACATCAACACTTACACCCTGACATTTAAGAATAGGCAAAGAAATTGCGTCGTTATTAAGTACTAATGATACATGCTCAAAATCCCCCAAGTGAGTAATGCAGCTTGGGCTAAAGTAGGTATCGTCTCCTGGGAGTCATGTATCTCTCTTCTGATGCTGCAGTGGTTGTCTACTGTATCCATCACACCCTCACGTTGACCAAATAACGAAGAAATCGCGTCGCTACTAAATGTTAATGGATACATGCTCACATCTCCCCAAGTGAGTTATGCGGGTGCGGTCAAAGTGTGTATCTACTCCTGGAGGTCAAGTGTCTTTTTTGTGACGCACCAGTGTTGCTTACTGTAACCCTCACATTGACGAATTAATACTGAAATTGCGTCGCTATTAAGTACTAATGCATACATGCTGACTTCTCCCCAAGTGTGTAAAGCAGCTGCAGTCAAAGTATGTATATTCTCTTTGTAGTCATGTATCTTTCTTCCGAAGTAGGTATTGCGGCTATGGTCAAAGTATGTATCTTCTCCTTGGACTCAATTCCTTCCCATGCACCAGTAGTAGGTTACAGTAACCCTCACACTCTCACACTGACGCTTTAACACAGAATGTGCGTTGCTGTTGGATACATGCTGACTTAACCGCAAGTGATTAACGCGGCTGTGGGCTTAGACTGTATGTCCTCCTATGAGTTAACAGTGAAATAGAGTCGCTATTAATATTATTGGATACGTGCTGACTTCTCGCCAAGTGGGTAACACGGCTGTGGTCAAATTATATATCTTGTTGTGGGAGAGAAGTGTGCATTTTTCGATGCACCAGTGGTCGCTTGCTGTAAGCATCACACCCTCACATTGGCGAAATAACACTGCAATTGCGTCGCTATTAAATACTAATGGATTCACACTGTCTTCACGCCAAGTGAGTAATGTATGTATCTCCTCCTGGGAGTAAACTATCTTCTTGCGATGCCCCAGTGTTACTGAATTGTAACCGTCGCACGGACACATTGATGAATTATCACAGAAAAAGCGTCGCCATTAAATACTAATTGACACATGGTTACTTCTCCCCAGGTGAGAAATGCGGGTGTGTTCAAAGTATGTATCTTCTCCTCGGAGCCTAGTATCTTTCTTCGATGCACCAGTGGTAGTTTAACCCTGCCCGTCTCACATTGACGAATTACCAACTATATTCGTCGCTATAAAAACTATTGGATACATGTTGATTTCTCCCCAAGTGAGTAACATGGCTGGAGTCAATGTATGTATCTCGTCCTGGGAGGCAAGTGTGCATTTATCGATGCACCAGTGTCGGTTGCTATAACCTGTAACGCCCCAAAAGACCACCTTAAAGTCAATAAATAAAGAACATGAAGTAGGGAAAGTTATCTTGGCAGTTACAATATCTTTGCCGATGAGCTAGCATGAACGAGTTTTATCAACAACTACATTGTACACCATGGAGCATATTTGTATGCGCGAGAGGAAGAAGAAACTTCGTATTTCAGCATTGGGCAAATATCCATGTGACAAATATGAAATTAATATCTCAAAAGTTAAGTCCAAAGTAATGTCATCAGAGATAACTTTTATGTGGAAGAGAGTTGTAAGCGCAACGAAGGAATTCAATGCGCCTGCAATGACCTTCCACAGAAGAAGTCGCTTGCTAGAACTCATCCAGTGCAGATGTACGAGAGCAGTTCTGATCTTATTTATTGTGATTGCGAATTGTGACGAGATTGTTTTCGAGTTTAGAAGTGTTTGTTGCGTGACGGGATTCACGGCTGAAGAAACTCATTTTATGAACTGAGACAGTAACAGATAGACTCATTTAACCGTGCACTACGAATTAATTGAAACCTAATAACGGAATTAGCGAACATTGGGCTTGACTTAAGGAGGAGTGAACATTCTATGAAAGAATGCACGCAATTAGTCTTGAATAGGACCCAAGTACACGACATCATGAATATAAAACAATTAAGGTTGACTGATGAGATGTGGTAATTGCCAAGAATCTATAACTCAATCGGACTGACTTAACTAATCTATTCCGTGTGCGTGTGGTGAGGGAGTTATAAGTATTTAGTGACAAAATAACAATAAACTGTTCGTTACCAGTTAAAGGCCCGGTGTGAACTACATCATTAAATAGTTAGATAAATGACTAAATCAAAGACTACTCATGAAAGACTATTTCATTGAAGTCCAAATATTCACGTCATTAGTTGCGAAGTGAACTTTAAAATATTTTCGTATTTCGACGCAATCATACAAAGACTGAATCAAAGAGTATCTCTCGATCTCGCTGTATACCAGCACAACAATTCCAAAAAAAAAAAATTGTTCAAATGCCTCTGAGCACTATGGGACTAAACATCTGAGGTCATCAATCCCCTAGATCTTAGAACTACTTACACCTAACTAACCTAAGCACATCCCGAGTCAGGATTCGAACCTGCGACCGCAGCAGTCACGTGGTTCCGGAGTGAAGCGCCTAGAACCGCACGGCCACCCCGGCCGGCCAACAATTCCATAGCAACGAGACAACAGCGCAAGGAAAAACTGTTAACTAAAATATTTCCTCGCAAATATTTGCAGTCAACTGTCTTTCTTCCGATGCACCATTGGTCGTTTACTGTAACCATCACACACCCACTCTGACGAATTAATGCAGAAATTGCGTCGCTATTAAAAACTAATGCATACATGCCGACTTCTCCCCAAGTGTGTAATGCAGCTGCAGTCAAAGTATGTGGTTTCTCTCGTTAGGCATGTATCTTTCATCCGATGCACCAGCGGTAGTTTCCTGCAACCCTCGCGTTGCAGAATTAACACAGAAATTGCGTAGCTATTAGATAAAAATGGATGCGTGCCGACTTCTCCCCAAATGAGTAATGCGACTGCGGTCAGATTATGTATCCTCTCCATGGAGTGAGGTATCTTTCTTCCGATGCACCAGTGGTAGACTACTGTAACACTCACACCCTCACCTTGACCAATTAATACAGAAATTTCGTCGCTATTAAATACTAATGATACATGCTCACTTATTCCCAAGTTTGTAATGCTGCTGCTGTCAAAGTCTGTATCTTCTCTTACGAGTCAAGTTTCTACATACATAGTGCGCAATCAACCATACGGTGCGTGGCGGAGGGTTCCTCGCACCACAACTTCCATCTTCTCACCCTTTTCCACTCCCAAACAGAACGAGGGAAAAATGACTGCCTATATGCCTCTGTACGAGCCCTAATCTCTTATATCTTATCTTTGTGGTCTTTCTGCGAAATATATGCTGGCCACAGTAGAATTGCACTGCAGTCAGCCTCAAATGGTGCTTCTCTAAATTTTCTCAGTAGCGATTCACAAAAAGAACTCCTCCTTTCCTCAATCTTTCTTCAGATGCACCTGTGGTAGTTTACTGTAACCCTCACATAGACGAATTCACACATAAATTGTGTTGCTATTATATACTACTGGATACATGATTACTGCTCCCCATATGAGTAATGTGGCTGAGGACAAAGTGTGTATCTTCTCCTGGGAGTCATATATCTTTCTTCGGATGTGCCAGTGGAAGTTTACTGTAACCCTGATACCCTCAGATTGACGAATTGACGCTGATATTTCGTCGCTAATAAATAATAATGGACACATGCTGATTTCTCCAAAAGTGAGTATTGCGGCTGTGGTCAAATTATGTATCTTCTCTGGGAGTCAAATATCTTTCTTCCAATGAACCAGTGATGGTTTACAGGAAACCTCGCATTGACGAATTAACACAAAATTTTGCGTCGTTATTAAATACTGAAGTATATACGCTGACTTTTCCCCAAGTGGGTAATGCTGCTGCAGTCAAAAAATGTATCGTATCCTGGGAGTCAAGTATCACTCTTCCGATAGGTCAGTAGTAATTTACTGTAATCCTCACACCCACACATTGGCGACTTAACACGGAATTTTCGTCGCTATTTAATACTAATGTATACAACATGCTGACCTCTCAGCAAGTGGGTAATGACGATGCGGTCACAGTATGTATCTTCTCCTGGAAGTACTGTATCTTCCTACCTATGCGCGCGTGGAAGTTCACTGTAACCCTCAGACCCTAACATTATCTTGTAAACGTTTTAACAATATCGCTAAAGATATTAATGATACATGCTGACCTCTCCCCAAGTGAGTAATATGGCGGCTGTGAAATTGTGTATCTTCTACCGGAAGTCCAGTATCTTTCTTATGATGCACCAGTGGTAGTTTAGTGTAACCCTCACAAAGACAAATTAACAGCGAAATTGCGTCGCTATTAAATACTAATCGATACATTCTGACTTCTCCCCAAGTGAGTAACGCAGCTGCAGTCAAAAAATGTATCTTCAGCTAGGAGTCAAGTACCTTTGTTCCAATGCACTAGTGGCAGTTTACTTTAAGACACACACCCTCATATAGACGAATTGACACAGAAATTGCGTCGCTATAAAATACTGGTGGATAGATGCTGACTGCTAACCAAGTGAGTAATGCTGCTGCGGTGAAAGTATGTATATTCTCCTGGGAGTCATGTATCTTTCTTCTGATGCACCAGTTGTAGTTTACTGCAATCCTCACACACTGACATATTAAGACAGAAATTTCGGCGATATGAAATACTGATCGATACACGTTGAGTACCCCCCAAGAGAGTAATGTGGCTGTGCTCAGAATCTGGATCTTCACCTGGTAGTCAAGTATCAAGTGAGTTATGCGGCTGCAGTGAAGGTATGTATATTCTCCTAGGAGCCAAGTATCATTAAATCATTAAATAGTTAGATACTCATGAAAGACTATTTCATTGAAGTCCAAATATTCGCCTCATTAGTTGCGAAGTGAACTTTAAAATATTTTCGTATTACGACGCAATCATACAAAGACTGAATCAAAGAGTATCTCTCGATCTCGCTACATACCAGAACAACAATTCCAAAAAAAAGAAATAGTTCAAATGGCTCTGAGCACTATGGGACTTAACATCTGAGGTCATCAATACTCTAGAACTTAGAACTACTAACACCTAACTAACCTAAGCACATCACACACATCCATGCCCGAGGCAGGATTCGAACCTGCGGTTGCAGCAGTCATGCGGCTCCGGACTGAAGCGCCTAGAACCGCACGGCCACTCCGGCCGGCCAACAATTCCGTCGCAACGAGACAACAGCACAAGGAAAAACTGTTAACAAAAATATTTCTTCGCAATTAGTGGTGCGTGCTATGCGAACGAGAGAAGAATTAATAACTACTGCAAATCCGGGCAATTAACAGTACAATATTAATAATAAAAAGCATCAGTTATACGAGTTTTCATAAGTGGAAACCCTGCGGACTTGTAATTGAGATACAACGACTACGCGAGGAACGCCATGTCGTAAGTTTTTCAGGTTTTTCTCCCGTTAGTCTGCGGGGACTGATGTTATATTGCATCGTGTCTCTGCTCTGCCGCGAGAGCTGTGGCAGTAGCAGCTCTACGGCGTCGACTACATCGGTACGCGGTTGGAGTCAGGGGGCACGGGACAAACCCTAACACCCTCACATTGGCGAAATAACATTGAAATTGCATCGCCATTAAATACTAATCGATACAGACAGATTTCTCCACAAGTGAGTAATGGGGCTGCGTTCAAAGCATGTATCTTCTCCTGGCAGTCAACTGTCTTTTTTCCGATGCACCATTGGTCGTTTACTGTAACCATCACACACCCACACTGACGAATTAATGCAGAAATTGCGTCGCTATTAAAAACTAATGCAGACATGCCGACTTCTCCCCAAGTGTGTAATGCAGCTGTAGTCAAAGTATGTGGTTTCTCTCGTTAGGCATGTATCTTTCTTCCGATGCACCAGTGGTAGACTACTGTAACACTCGCACCCTCACCTTGACCAATTAATACAGAAATTTCGTCGCTATTAAATACTAATCGATACATTCTGACTTCTCCCCACGTGAGTAATGCAGCTGCAGTCAAAAAATGTATCTTCAGCTAGGAGTCAAGTACCTTTGTTCCAATGCACTAGTGGCAGTTTACTTTAAGACACACACCCTCATATAGACGAATTGACACAGAAATTGCGTCGCTATAAAATACTGGTGGATAGATGCTGACTGCTAACCAAGTGAGTAATGCTGCTGCGGTGAAAGTATGTATATTCTCCTGGGAGTCATGTATCTTTCTTCTGATGCACCAGTTGTAGTTTACTGCAACCCTCACACACTGACATATTAAGACAGAAATTTCAGCGATACGAAATACTGATCGATACACGTTGAGTACCCCCCAAGAGAGTAATGTGGCTGTGCTCAGAATCTGCATCTTCACCTGGTAGTCAAGTATCAAGTGAGTTATGCGGCTGCAGTGAAGGTATGTATATTCTCCTAGGAGCCAAGTATCCTTTTTCTGATGCACCAGTGGTATTTTACTACAACACTTACACCCTCACATTGACGAATTAATTCTGAAGCTGGGTCGCTATTAAATACCAATGGATGCATGCTGACTTATCCCAAAGTAAGTGATGTGGCTCCGGTCAAAGTATGTGTCTGCTCCTGGGTGTCAAGCATCTTTCATCCAGTGTACCGTTGGTAGTTAACTGCAACCCTCACACTGTCACATTGAGGAATTAACATAGAATGTACATTGCTATTAAATACTAAAGGATACATGTTGATTTATCCCAACCTGAATTACTTGGTTGCCGTCAAATTATGTATCTTCTCCTTTGAGTCAAGTATGTTTCTTCTGATGCACCAGAGGTAGATTACATCAACACTTACACCCTGACATTTAAGAATAGGCAAAGAAATTGCGTCGTTATTAAGTACTAATGATACATGCTCAATTTCCCCCAAGTGAGTAATGCAGCTTGGGCTAAAGTAGGTATCGTCTCCTGGGAGTCATGTATCTCTCTTCTGATGCTGCAGTGGTTGTCTACTGTATCCATCACACCCTCACGTTGACCAAATAACGAAGAAATCGCGTCGCTACTAAATGTTAATGGATACATGCTCACATCTCCCCAAGTGAGTTATGCGGGTGCGGTCAAAGTGTGTATCTACTCCTGGAGGTCAAGTGTCTTTTTTGTGACGCACCAGTGTTGCTTACTGTAACCCTCACATTGACGAATTAATACTGAAATTGCGTCGCTATTAAGTACTAATGCATACATGCTGACTTCTCCCCAAGTGTGTAAAGCAGCTGCAGTCAAAGTATGTATATTCTCTTTGTAGTCATGTATCTTTCTTCCGAAGTAGGTATTGCGGCTATGGTCAAAGTATGTATCTTCTCCTTGGACTCAATTCCTTCCCATGCACCAGTAGTAGGTTACAGTAACCCTCACACTCTCACTCTGGCGCTTTAACACAGAATGTGCGTTGCTGTTGGATACATGCTGACTTAACCGCAAGTGATTAACGCGACTGTGGGCTTAGACTGTATGTCCTCCTGGGAGTTAACAGTGAAATAGAGTCGCTATTAATATTATTGGATACGTGATGACTTCTCGCCAAGTGGGTAACACGGCTGTGGTCAAATTATATATCTCGTCGTGGGAGAGAAGTGTGCATTTTTCGATGCACCAGTGGTGGTTTGCTGTAAGCATCACACCCGCACATTGGCGAAATAACACTGAAATTGCGTCCCTATTAAATACTAATGGATTCACACTGTCTTCACGCCAAGTGAGTAATGTATGTATCTCCTCCTGGGAGTAAACTATCTTCTTGCGATGCCCCAGTGTTACTGAATTGTAACCCTCACACGGACACATTGATGAATAACCACAGAAAAAGCGTCGCCATTAAATACTAATTGATACATGCTTACTTATCCCCAAGTGAGAAATGCGGGTGTGTTCAAAGTATGTATCTTCTCCTCGGAGTCTAGTATCTTTCTTCGATGCACCAGTGGTAGGCTTGAATAGGACCCAAGTACACGACATCATGAATATAAAACAATTAAGGTTAAGTATTGAGTTGTGGTAGTTGCCAAGAATCTATAACTCAGTCGGACTGACTTAACTAAACTATTCCGTGTGCGGTGGTGCGGGAGTTATAAGTATTTAGTGACAAAATAACAATAAACTGTTCGTTACCAGTTAAAGACCCGGTGTGGACTACATCATTAAACGGTTTGATAAATGACTAAATCAAAGACTACTCATGAAAGACTATTTCATTGAAGTGCAAATATTCACGTCATTAGTTGCGAAGTGAACTTTAAAATATTTTCGAATTACGACGCAATCTTACAAAGACTGAATCAAAGAGTATCTCTGGATCTCGCTGCATACCAGCACAACAATTAAAAAAAAAAATGCCTCTGAGCACTATGGGACTAAACATCTGAGGTCATCAATCCCCTAGAACTTAGAACTACTTACACTTAACTAACCTAAGCACGTCCCGAGTCAGGATTCGAACCTGCGACCGCAGCAGTCACGTGGTTCCGGACTGAAGTGCCTAGAACCGCACGGCCACCCGGCCGGCCAACAATTCCACAGCAACGACACAACAGCGCAAGGAAAACTGTTAACTAAAATCTTTCCTTGCAATTAGTGGTGTGTGCTATGCGAACGAGAGAAGAATTAATAACTACTGCAAATCCGGGCAATTAACAGTACAATATTAACAACAAAAAGCATCAGTTATACGAGTTTGCATAAGTGGAAACCCTGCGGACTTGTAATTGCGATACAACGACTACGCGAGGAACGCCATGTCGTAAGTTTTTCAGGTTTTTTTCTCCCGTTGATCTACGGGGTCTGACGTTATATCGCATCGTGATTCTACTCTGCCGCGAGAACTGTGGGAGTAGCAGCTCTACGGCGTCGACTACATCGGCTCGCGGTTGGAGTCAGGGGGCACGGGGCAAACCCTAACATCCTCACATTGGCGAAATAACACTGAAATTTCGTCGCTATTAAATACTGATGGATACATGCAGTCTGTTACCCAAGTGAGCAATGTGGCTGTGGTCAAAGTTTGTTTCTTCTCCTGGGAGTCAGTATCTTTCTTCCGTTGCACCATTGGTAATTTACTGTAGCCCTCACACTCTCACATTGACGAATTATCACAGAGTTAGTGTCGGTATTAAATACTAATGTAGATATGCTGACTTTTCGTACTCTGAGCAATGTCGCTGGGGTTAAAGTATCGTTCTACCCTGAAGTCAAGTATCGTTCTTCCAATGCACCTGTTGTAGTTAACTGTAACCCTCACACCATAACATGGACGAATTAACACAGAAGTGGCGTCGCTATTAAATGCTAATGGATAAATGGTGACGTTTTCCAATGTGGGTAATGCGGATGAAATCCAAGTATGTATCTTCTCCTGGGAGTGATGTATCTTTCTACTGATGCACCGGTGTGAGTTTACTGAAACCAACACACCCTCACATTGAGTTATTACCACAGAATGTGCGTCGGTATTAAGTACTAATTGATACATGCAGCGAGTAATGCGGCTGCGTTCTTAGTATCTATCTTCTCCAGGGAGACAATGCACCAGGGATCGAAGTCTGTATCTTCTCCTGGGCGTCATGTATCTATCTTCTAATGCACCAGTTTAAGTTAACTGTGACTCTCACATTGACAATCTCATATTGACGAAATGTCACAGAATTAGTTTCACTAATAAGTACTAATGTAGATATGCTGACTTTTCCCAATCTGTGCGATGCCACTAGGGTCAAAGTATATTTCTTCCCTGGGAGTTAAGCATCTTCCTTCCGGTGCGCCACTGTGAAATTACTGTAACCCTCGCACCCTCAGATTGACGTATTAGCACAGAAGTCGCGTCGTTATTGAATACTAATTGTATACATTCCGGCTTCTCCTCAAGTGGGTAATGCAGTAGTGGTCCGAGTATATATCTTCTCCTGGGATTCATGTATCTTTCTGCCCATGCACCAGTGGTAGTTTACTGTTACACTAACACCCTCACACCGACGAATTAACACAGAAATTGCGTCGCTATTGATACTAATGGATAGATGCAGACTTCTCCAAAAGTGGGCAATTTGGCTGCGGTCAAAGTATGTATATTCTCCTGTTAGTCAAGTATCTTTCTTCAGTAGCACAGGTGGTAGTTTACTGTAATGCCGCCCTCTCACAGTGAATGCTTTATACAGAAATAGCTTTGCTGTTGAATTTTTTAATGGGTACATACTTACTTCTTCCCAAGTGATTATTGCAGCTGCAGTCAAAGTATGTTTCTTCTCCTGGGAGACAAGAATCTTTCTTCCGATGCACCAGCGGTAGTGTACTGAAACCATCACATTGACGGATTGACACAGAAATTGCTTCGCTATTAAATACTAATGGATACATGTTGACCTGTCCCCAAGTGAGGAATGCGAATATGATCAAAGTATGTATCATCTCCTGGGAGTTATGTATCTTTCTTCTGATTCACCATTTGTAGTTTATTGTAACACTCAAACGCTCACATTGGACAAGATATGTATTTTCTCCTGGGAGTCAAGCATCTTTCTTCCGAAGCAGCAAGAAAAGTGTACTGTAACACTCACACCCTCCCATCCACGAATTAACACAGAAATCGTGTCGCTCTTAAATATTAGTTGAATCATGCTTACATCCCCACAAGTGAGGAATGCGGCTGCAGTCTAAGTACGTATATTCTCCTGGGCGTCATGTATCTTTCTTCTGATGCATCAGTGGGAATTTACTGTAACCCTCACATCCTCTCACTGACGAATTAACACGGAAGTTGCGTCGCTGTTAAATACTAATTGATACATGCTGACAGATTCACTGAATGCAGCCGAATTGCTCACTTTGGTATCAATCTTCTCTAGGATTTATGTATCTCTATTGTCATGCACCAGTTATATTGTGCGCGTCTTTTATGACGGCAGCCGAGTTTAGGTTCGTTCTGTGCATATGACGTCACAAAACACAGTCAGCCAATGAACAGAGAACGACGTGGCCTGAGGTCGACACCAGTGCGGAGCACGGACGAGTGTCTTCAGTTTTAGAAACGTTCAGTCTTAAAGTAATTGAACAAAAGCAATGTCTTGATGGCAGACTTTATTTTGTACAATGTCTGGAAAAAGCATTCTTTATACCTATTGCTTTATATTCTACCAATTAAATAAACCAAACAAGCAATAAGCCTCCTAATTCAGGCAATAGCAAGGTAAGGTATTCGTATCATTCTCACGAACCGCATTTTCGCAATAAAGAACAGCTTTAACTGTTTATTTCCTATTGTACTTCGATGAAACGTGAGTAATTTATAGTCATACCAATAGTGTTTGTCGGTATTTCACGTGATATTTTTGAGTTCTTCAGGAGTTTTGTTGAGTGACGAGCTGCGTTAGCGTAATGGTTAAGGATTTGGCTGCTCAGCGTAAGGTTCTGATTTCAAACTTTGTTCTGTGCTTAATATATTCTTTATTTAAAAACAATATCGAAGTGTCTTACTTCATGAATTTTAGTCGCTTGAATGTGATTTCTAGTGCTATGTCTCTTCATTGTAATCATAACTTTTCGGTTTTTCTAATTTTGTCTTCCAATATTTCCTTTCACAGCAATTAAAAAGAGTGAAAAGGCACACATACAATATTCATGTTATCTGTTTTGTTTCTATATCTTCTCTTCCGCAGTCGCTGTTTTACCATTCATATTGAGATATATTCCTTTGCGACAGTATTAAAAGTATTATTTAGAGCAGAATTTCGTACGTTGCCGAGCTACTTGATTGTCTGACGCAATTCTTTGCTTCGCTGCTTTGGCAACATCATATCCAATGTTTTAGTCGACCGATCCATGTTTTTTGTTTTGGCAACTATTTGCTGTCCGTTGTGACAAACACAAATTGTTTGTGCACTGCGCTTCACTGCCAATATATTTTAGTGTCTATATTTTACTATCCCCTCCATGAACCATGGACCTTGCCATTGGTGGGGAGGCTTGCGTGCCTCAGCGATACAGATAGCCGTACCGTAGGTGCAGCCACAATGGAGGGGTATCTGTTGAGAGGCCAGACAAACGTGTGGTTCCTGAAGAGGGGCAGCAGCCTTTTCACTAGTTGCAAGGGCAACAGTCTGGATGATTGACTGATCTGGCCTTGTAACAGTAACCAAAACGGCCTTGCTGTGCTGGTACTGCGAACGGCTGAAAGCAAGGGGAAACTACAGCCGTAATTTTTCCCGAGGGCATGCAGCTTTACTGTATGATTAAATGATGATGGCGTCCTCTTGGGTAAAATATTCCAGAGGTAAAATAGTCCCCCATACGGATCTCCGGGCGGGGAATACTCAAGAGGATGTCGTCATAAGGAGAAAGAAAACTGGCGTTCTATGGATCGGAGCGTGGAATGTCAGATCTCTTAATCGGGCAGGTAGGTTAGAAAATTTAAAAAGGGAAATGGATAGGTTGAAGTTAGATATAGTGGGAATTAGTGAAGTTCGGTGGCAGGAGGAACAAGACTTCTGGTCAGGTGACTACAGAGTTATAAACACAAAATCAAATAGGGGTAATGCAGGAGTAGGTTTAATAATGAATAGGAAAATAGGAATGCGTGTAAGGTACTGCAAACAGCATAGTGAACGCAATATTGTGGCCAAGATAGATACGAAGCCCACACCTACTACAGTAGTACAAGTTTATATGCAAACTACCTCTGCAGATGACGAAGAAATTGAAGAAATGTATGATGAAATAAAAGAAATTATTCAGATTGTGAAGGGAGACGAAAATTTAATAGTCATGGGTGACTGGAATTCGAGTGTAGGAAAAGGGAGAGAAGGAAACATTGTAGGTGAATATGGATTGGCGCTAAGAAATGAAAGAGGAAGCCGCCTGGTAGAATTTTACACAGAGCACAACTTAATCATAGCTAACACTTGGTTTAAGAATCATGAAAGAAGGTTGTATACATGGAAGAACCCTGGAGATACTAAAAGGTATCAGTAAGATTATATAATGGTAAGACAGAGATTTAGGAACCAGGTTTTAAATTGTAAGACATTTCCAGGGGCAGATGCGGACTCTGACCACAATCTATTGGTTATGACCTGTAAATTAAAACTGAAGAAACTGCAAAAAGGTGGGAATTTAAGGAGATGGGTCCTGGATAAACTGAAAGAACCAGAGGTTGTACAGAGTTTCAGGGAGAGCATAAGCGAACAATTGACAGGAATGGGCGAAAGAAATACAGTAGAAGAAGAATAGGTAGCTTTGAGGGATGAAGTAGTGAAGGCAGCAGAGGATCAAATAGGTAAAAAGACGAGGGCTAGTAGAAATCCTTGGGTAACAGAAGAAATATTGAATTTAATTGATGAAAGGAGAAAATATAAAAATGCAGTAAATGAAGCAGGCAAAAAGGAATACAAACGTCTCAAAAATGAGATCGACAGGACGTGCAAAATGGCTAAGCAGGGATGGGTAGAGGACAAATGTAAGGATGTAGAGGCCTATCTCACTAGGGGTAAGATAGATACTGCCTACAGGAAAATTAAAGAGACCTTTGGAGATAAGAGAACGACTTGTACGAATATCAAGAGCTCAGATGGAAACCCAGTTCTAAGCAAAGAAGGAAAAGCAGAAAGGTGGAAGGAGTATATAGAGGGTCTATACAGGGGCGATGCACTTGAGAACAATATTATGGAAATGGAAGAGGAAGTAGATGAAGATGAAATGGGAGATACGATACTGCGTGAAGAGTTTGACAGAGCACTGAAAGACCTGAGTCAAAACAAGGCCCCCGGAGTAGACAACATTCCATTGGAACTACTGATGGCCTTGGGAGAGCCAGTCCTGACAAAACTCTACCATCTGGTGAGCAAGAAGTATGAAACAGGCGATATACCCTCAGACTTCAAGAAGAATATAATAATTGCAATCCCAAAGAAAGCAGGTGTTGACAGATGTGAAAATTACCGAACTATCAGTTTAATAAGTCACAGTTGCAAAATACTAACACAAATTCTTTACAGACGAATGGAAAAACTAGTAGAAGCCAACCTCGGGGAAGATCAGTTTGGAATCCGTAGAAACACTGGAACACGTGAGGCAATTCTGACCTTACGACTTATCTTAGAAGAAAGATTAAGGAAAGGCAAACCTACGTTTCTAGCATTTGTGGACTTAGAGAAAGCTTTTGACAATGTTGATTAGAATACTCTCTTTCAAATTCTAAAGGTGGCAGGGGTAAAATACAGGGAGCGAAAGGCTATTTACAATTTATACAGAAACCAGATGGCAGTTTTAAGAGTCGAGGGACATGAAAGGGAAGCAATGGTTGGGAAGGGAGTAAGACAGGGTTGTAGCCTCTCCCCGATGTTGTTCAATCTGTATATTAAGCAAGCAGTAAAGGAAACAAAAGAAAAATTCGGAGTAGGTATTAAAATTCATGGAGAAGAAATAAAAACATTGAGGTTCGCCGATGACATTGTAATTCTGTCAGAGACACCAAAGGACTTGGAAGAGCAGTTGAATGGAATGGACAGTGTCTTGAAAGGAGGATATAAGATGAACATCAACAAAAGCAAAACAAGGATAATGGAATGTAGTCTAATTAAGTCGGGTGATGCTGAGGGAATTAGATTAGGAAATGAGACACTTAAAGAAGTAAAGGAGTTTTGCTATTTGGGGAGCAAAATAACTGATGATGGTCGAAGTGGAGAGGATATGAAATGTAGACTGGCAATGACAAGGAAAGCATTTCTGAAGAAGAAAAATTTGTTAACATCGAGTATAGATTTAAGTGTCAGGAAGGCATTTCTGAAAGTATTTGTATTAAGTGTAGCCATGTATGGAAGTGAAACATGGACGATAAATAGTTGGGACAAGAAGAGAATAGAAGCTTTCGAAATGTGGTGCTACAGAAGAATGCTGAAGATTAGATGGGTAGATCACATAACTAATGAGGAAGTATTGAATGGGATTGGGGAGAAGAGAAGTTTGTGGCACAACTTGACCAGAAGAATGGATCGGTTGGTAGGACATGTTCTGAGGCATCAGGGGATCACCAATTTAGTATTGGAGGGCAGCGTGGAGGGTAAAAATCGTAGAGGGAGACCAAGAGACGAATACGCTAAGCTGATTCAGAAGGATGTAGGTTGCAGTAGGTACTGGGAGATGAAAAAGCTTGCACAGGATAGAGTAGCATGGAGAGCTGCATCAAACCAGTCTTAGGACTGAAGACCACAACAACAACAACATTTTATTATGTCCACAATTCAGTTTTGTGTACTTCGCCAACTTTGTTTTAATCAGAACGTTTAAAAAAAAGCGAAAAGACTCTGGTATAAATAAAAGTTTTATTACAGTCGCTGAAGATGGAATATTTCCCAATATTACATTTGACACCTATTACTTAAATTAAATGAGATATTGTTATACAGTAAATTTTATATGAAATTTAGGTATCTTGTCCACATTTCGTTCTCAACATTGTGGCAACTAAACTCGACAATATGGAAAGTATAGGCTATGGACTTTTACCTCTGCAAACTCTTCAAAATTTCGTGTAGTGGTTTCTACATTTAATGCTGCACAATAACTGCGTTGAACATCGAAACAAAATTAAGTCATTTATGGGGCGGAGGGGGGGGGGGGGGGCAAGGAATCAGTCGAGAAGATGTGTAAAAATCAAATTTTTGGGGCAAATAGTTTTTGTGAAATCGAATGATAAGTGGGTCAAAGCAGTCGGAACAGCATGTGCCTGCAGTGCAGTGATGACAAAATCGCGCACAGCGCGGAAAGCAAGGAGCACGTCTCTGTAGCAGCGAAAGGGTTAATGCGGCCGTCGTGGCTTTACTTCATAAACTGCGCGCTCCCCCCTAAACGTAAGTTTGCGAACTATACTATACAGGGTGATTCAAAAAGAATACCACAACTTTAAAAATGTGTATTTAATGAAATAAACATAATATAACCTTCTGTAATACATCATTACAAAAAGTATTTAAAAAGGTTTTTTTTCACTCAAAAACAAGTTCAGAGAAGTTCAATATGGCCCCCTCCAGACACTCGAGCAATATCAACCCGATACTCCAACTCGTTCCACACTCTCTGTAGCATATCAGGCGTAACAGTTTGGATAGCTGCTGTTATTTCTCGTTTCAAATCATCAATGGTGGCTGGGAGAGGTGGCCGAAACACCATATCCTTAACATATCCCCATGGGCTGCGAACAAATGCTTGCTGGATGCGTGCTACATTTTCATCACTCGTTCTCGTCCATCCAGAACTTTTCCCTTTGCACAAACACCCATTCTCTGTAAACTGTTTACACCAACGTTTAATACACCACCTATCAGGAGGTTTAACACCATACTTCGTTCGAAATGCACGCTGAGCAACTGTCGTCGATTCACTTCTGCCGTACTCAATAACACAAAAAGCTTTCTGTTGAGCGGTCGCCATCTTAGCATCAACTGACGCTGACGCCTAGTCAACAGCGCCTCAAGCGAACAAATGTACAACTAAATGAAACTTTATAGCTCCCTTAATTCGCCGTCAGATAGTGCTTAGCTCTGCCTTTTGTCGTGGCAGAGTTTTAAATTCCTAAAGTTGTGGTATTCTTTTTGAATCACCCTGTACTATGGCGCTGCTTCTCTTGGCGCGTGTGTCGTTTGCAACCTGCAACACAGCAATCTCCCGCGTCTGTGCGGGCATGCGCTAGCAGCCATGATAAAAGAATTGAACTATTGTTTACCGTAACCCTCTCACCCGCATATTGACGAATTAACACAGAAATTGCGTCGCATGTAAATACTAATGGTTACATGCTGACTTCTCCAAAATTGAGTAATGCAGCTGCGGTCAATGTATGAATACTCCCCTGGGAGTCAAGTATCTTTCTTCTGATGCACCAGTGGTAGTTTACTGAATTTCTCAGATTGACGAAACACTGAAATTGCGTCGTTTTTAAAAACTAATGCGGATATGGTCAAATTATATGTATCTTCTTCTGGGATTCAAGTATCTTTCTTCTGATGCACCAGTTGTAGTTTACTGTAACCCTGACACCCTCAGATTCACGAATTATGACGTAAATTGCGTTGCTATTAGAAACTAATGGATATATGTTGACTTCCTCCGAAGTGATTATTGCAGCTGAGGTTATAGAATGTATCTTCTTCTGGGAGTCAAGTATCTTTGTTCCGATACATGAGTGGTAGCTTAATGTAACCATCTCGCACTCACATTGACGAATTAATGTAGAAATTGCGTCACTATTAAATACAAATGGATACATCAGTCTTATACTCAAGTGTCCAATGTGCCTGTTGTCAAAGTATGTATCTTGTTCTGGGAGTCAAGTATATTTCTTCCGGTGCACCATTTGTAGTTTACTTTAACCCTCACACTCTCACATTGACGAATTATCACAGAATTAGCGTCGCTATTAAGTACTAATGTAGATATGGTGTCTTTTTCCTAATCTGAGGGATTTTCTCTGCCTCGTGATGACTGGGTGTTGTGTGATGTCCTTAGAACTACTTAAACCTAACTAACCAAAGTTCTAGGGGACTGATGACCGTAGATGTTAAGTCCCATATTGCTCAGAGCCATTTGAACCTAATCTGAGCATTGCCACTGCGTCCAAAGTAAGTTTGTTCTCCTGAGGGTCAAGTATCTTTCTTTCAGTGCACCATCTGTAGTTTACTGTAACCCTCACTTTGGCGAATTAAGACAGAAATTGCGTCAGTATTCAATACTAATGGATACTTGCTGACTTCTCCTAAGTGAGTAATGCGGCTGCGGTCAAAGTATGTATCTTCTCCTAGGAGTCAATTATCTTTCTTCCAATGCACAATTGGTAGTTTAGTGTAACGCTCACATTGACGAATTAACACTGAAATTTAGTTGCTATTAAATAATAATAGATAGATTCTGACATCTCCCCAAGAGAGTAATGTGGCTTTGGTCACAATATATATCTTCTCCTGTGAGACAAGTACCTTATTTCGAATGCACCAGTGGTAGTTTTCTGTAACCCTCACACTGTCGAATTAACACAGAAATTGCGTCGCTGTCAAATACTAATGGGTACGTGCAGACTTACACACAAGTAAGGCGGCTGCGTTCATAGTATGGATGTTATCCTGGGAGACAAGTATCTTTCTTCCGATGCAGCAGTTGTAGTATACTGTAACTCTGTCACCCACACCTTGACGAATTAACACAAAAATTGCGTCGCTATTGAATACTAATTGGTACATGCTGACTTGTCCCCAATGAGCAATGTACCTGTGGTCAAAGTATGTATTATCTCCTTGGAGTCAAGTATCCATCTTCTTTTGCACCAGTTGAAGTTTACTGTACCTCTCACACCATCACATTGTCGAATTAAAACAGACATTCTGTCGCTATTAAATAGTAATGTATACATGCAGACTTATACCCAAGTGTCCAAAGTGGCTGTTGTCAAAGGATGTACATTCTCCTGGGAGTCAAATATCTATCTTTCGATGCACTAGTGGTAGTTTTCTGAAATCCTCAGACTCTCACATTGACGAATTATCGCACAATTAGCTTCACTATTAAATACTAATGTAGATATGCTGACTTGGCTCCAATCTGAGCAATGCTGCTGCATTAAAAGTATGTTTCTTCCCTTGGAGTCAAGTATCTTTCTTCCGATGGGCCAGTTGTAGTTCACTGTAAACCTCACACACTCACTTTGACATATTAACACAGAAGTGCGTTGCTATTAAATACTGATATGTGCATTCAGACTTGTCCAAAAGTGAGTAATTCGGCTGCGGTCAAAGTATGTAACTTGCCCTGAGAGTCAGGTATCTTTCTTCTGATTCACCAGTTGTAGTTTACTGTAACCCTCACACCCTCACATTGCTGAAATAACACAGAAATTGCGTCGATATTAAAAACTATTGGATACATGCTGACTTCCCCTCAAAGTGAGTATTGCGGCTTTGGTCAAAATATGTATTTTCTCGTTGGAATTAAGTTTTTTTTTTCCGATGCTTAAGTGGTAGTTTAGTGTAACCCTCTGACACTCACATTGCCGAATTAACATAGATACTGCGTTGCTATTAAACACAAATGCATACAAGCTGACTTATCACCATGTGAGTACTGCGGCTACAGTCAAAGTATGTATCTCATCCTGGGAGTCCTGTATCTTTCTTCCGATGTACCATGTGTACTTTACTGTAACTTCACATCCTCACATTGGCGAATCAACGTAGAAATTGCGTCGCTATTAAATACTAATGTATAAGATGAACATCAACGAAAGCTAAATGAGGATAATGGAAAATAGTCAAATTGAATCGGGTGATGCTGCGGGAATTAGATTAGGAAATGATACGCATAAAGTAGTAAATGAGTTTTGCTATTTAGGGAGCAAAATAACTGATGGTGTTCGAAGTAGAGAGGATATCAAATGTAGACTGGCGCTGGTAAGGAAAGCTTTTCTGAAGAAGAGAAATGTGTTAATATCGTGTGTAGATTTAAGTGTCAGGAAGTCTTTTCTGAAAGTATTTGTATGGAGTGTAGCCACGTATGGAAATGAAACGTGACGATAAATAGTTTAGACAAAAAGAGAACAGAAGCTTTCGAAATGTGGTGCTAAATAAGGGTGCTGAAGATTAGATGTGTGGCTCACATAACTAATGAGGAGGTACTGAAAAGAATTGGGGAGAAGAGAAATTTGTGTCACAACTTGACTAGAAGAAGGGATCAGTTGGTAGGACATATTCTGCGGCATAAAGGGATCACCAATTCTGTATTGATGGGCTGCATGGAGGGTAAAAATCGTAGAGCGAGACCCAGAGATGAATACACTAAACAGATTCAGAACGATGTAGGTTGCAGTAGGTTCTAGAAGATGAAGAAGCTTGCACAGGATAGAGTAGCATGGAGAGCTGCATCAAACCAGTCTCAACAACAAAAACATTCTGGCATCTCCCAAGAGAGTAATGTGCCTGCGGTCGAAGTATGTATCTTCTCCTGGGAGTCAAGGATCTTTCTTCCAGTGCACCAGTAGTAGTTTACTGTAACCCTCACAACCTCTCATTGCCGAATTATCACACAAATTGCGTCTGTATTAAATACTAATGTAGATACGCTGACTTCTTCCAAACTGAACATGTCGCTGCGGTCAAAGTATGTTTCTGCTCCTGGTAGTTAAATATCTATTTTCCGACGCACCACTTGTAGTTTTCTGTGACCCACACCCTCACATCGACGAATTAACACAGATATTGCGTCGCTATTAAATACTATTGAATACATCTCGACTTCTCCCCAAGTGAGTACTGCTACTGTGGTAAAAAAATGTATCTCCTCCTGGATTTCATGAACTATCTTGCGATGCACCAGTGGTAGTTTACTGTAACCATGACACCGCACATCGACGAATTAACACAGAATTTGCATCGCTATTAAATACTAACGGATACATCCTGGCATCTCCTGAAGTGATTAAAGCGGCTGCGGTCAAAATATATATCCTCTCCTGTGAGTGAAGTATCTTCCTTCTGAGGCACCACTGGGAGTTTACTTTAACCCTCTCTCCCTCACATTGACGAATTAACATAGAAACTTTGTGGCTATTAAATACTAATGGGTACATGCTGATTCCTCCCAAAGTGAGTAATACGGTGCAGGTTATACCTTCTCCTGGGAGCCGACCTTTGTGGCCGAGCAGTTATTAGGCGCTTGAGTCCGGAACCGAGCTACTGCTACGATCGTAGGTTCGAATCCTGCCTCGGACATGGTTGTGTGTGATGTCCTTAGATTAGTTAGGTTTAAGTTGTTCTATGGGACTGATGACCTCAGATGTTAAGTTCCATAGTGCTCAGAGCCATTTTTTTCTCGTGGGAGTTAAGGATGTGTCATCCGCTGCGCTAGTGGTAGTTGTATTTCTCACACACGGGAGAAGATACGTACCTTGGGAAGCGAGTATCATAGAATTCCCCAAGTGAGCAATGTGGCTGTTGTCACAGTATGTATCTTCTCCTCGGAGATAAATATTTATCTTCCGATTCACCAGTGGTAGTTTACTGTAACCCTCACACTCTCACATTGACTAATTATCACAGAAATTGCGTCTCTATTAAATACTAATGTAAATATGGTGAATTCTCCCAAACTTAACAATGTTGCTTCGGTCAAAGTATGTTTCTCCTTCTGGGAGTCAAGTATCTCTCTTCCGATGCACCACTTGTAGTTTACTGTAACCCACACCCTTACATCGACGAATTAACACAGAGAGTCCGTCGCTATTAAATTCTGTTGGATACATGCCGACTTCTCCCCAAGTTAGTAATGCTGCTGTGGTAAATGTATATATCTCCTCCTGGATTTCATGAACTATCCTCCGATGCACCAGTGATAGTTTACTGTAACCCTGACACCCTCACATCGTCGAATTGACACAGAAATTGCGTCGCTATAAAATACTAATGGATACATGCTGACTTGACCCCAAGTCAACAATGTGGCTGTTGTCAAAGTATGTATCTTCTCCTTGTAGTCAAGTATATTTCATCCGATACATTAGTTGTTGTTGTATTGATGGGTACGATGCCACAACGTAGGTGCGCTCTGCTAGGTTGGCACTACTACGAGACACCGACGAGTTCGCCCTCTAGCAGGTGCTGTCGAGGTCTATGAGCTCCACGACTGCCTCTCCCCATTTCATCAGGTGCAGGCAGCCAGGATACTTGGCTTCAAATTCGTACCACCTTGTGAGTTATGCAAGATGTTTGCGTATGTTTATCCACTAGTAAAGCGCTTTAACTGTATTGGCAGAACCGACGTTATTTACCTTTTCCCGTTCCTAGGGACGGGCCGCCTCCCAGGAGGGATATAAAAGTTGTAGTTCGGTGTAACCCACTGTTGTGTTGGCTGAAGAGCCAACACCGTGTTACTGGAGGAGGCCGGATTGCACGCGTTTTAGCTCACGCAGGCTGGCGTGAGGAGGAAAGAACTACACTGACGTGAGGTCTGGAACATGACAAGGAATCAAATATCAAAGAAATTACCTCCGCTTTCTGAATTCTAACTATAATCCATTTATGATGAACGTCGGTCTTGACGGTACACGCTTCACAATATTATCTGTTCAGATTATAGTAACTGAATATGGCGCATTCCTACGTCGCAAAAATGACGTAGCTGAAGGCTATGCTAAACGGTTGTCTCTGCAAATGAGAGCGTCTGTAGTCAGTGAACCAACGCTAGCAAAGTCGGCTGTACAACTGGGGTGAGTGCTAAGAAGTCTCTCAAGACCTGCCGTGTGGCGGCGCTCGGTCTGCAATCACTGATAGTGGCGACACGCGGGTCCTACGTATACTAACGGACCGCGACCGATTTAAGGGCTACCATCTAGCAAGTGTGGTGTCTGGCAGTGACACCACATTCCTCCCCCGCAAATCGGCGGACGGTTGTGGTATAAGGCGTCCGGTCGCCGTGGGGAGAACCCCATGTTGACGTATGCGACGAGGTGGGGAGGCTAACAACATGCGAGGCTGTGCCACCCGCACCCTGCCATTCGGACCGCGGGGAGCTAGGAAACGCCTGAAAACCTGCTCCAGGTTGCACGCAAACATGCGGTGTATGCGCCCGTAGAGATACAGGAGGGGCCGAAGGGTCGACCTCCATCGGGCCGGGGCACCCGACGGGCGAAGACGACATATGGTCTGGAGTGGGCAAGAGTTCCATGTCGGAGGACAACTGGTCACTGGAAGCGATCGACGGCGCGTGACCGGCGGCTGCAGCAACTGGTCCACTGTGGGCGTCGCCGGCGGGAGAACAGGCGGCGGCGCGACGCCATGGGGCAAAATGGAAGGCAGCGTCGGCAACACCAGGGGCTGAGGCGAGCCAGTAGATGGGTCCCCAGGGCGCTGACCAGACGGCACCGTCGCTGAAAGCAGACGGCGAGCGGCAGATCCCGTGCGACGACAGACGCGCAGCTGATTGAGATGTCGGCGCACCTCACCAGAGGCCCCCAAAACCAGATACGTAGCGCGTCCGAGGCAGCGAAGAATGCGCCCTTCGAGCCAACGCCGTGAACCTCGATAGTGGCGGTAGTAGGCAACGTCGCCTGTGGCAAAAGCAGGTGTCTGCCGCTGCACAGGAACCTGATGCGGCGGATGTAGCAAAGACATTAAGGTTCGATGATGGCGACCGTGGAGTACCTCAGCCGGTGAGCGACCATCTCGGGGCTGAGAGAGATACGAGGACAAAAAGAGCAATAACGCGTCCTCCCGAGAATGCGACTCTTTCAACTTCAACATCTGTGACTTGAAAGTCCTGACCAATCGTTCAGCAGCACCGTTTGACTGAGGGGAAAACGGCGCGGACGTCAGATGTTGAATACCATTGGCCTTGCAGAATGTCTGAAATTCTGCGGACATGAATTGTGGGCCATTGTCGGAAACATTTGTCTGTGGAAGACTTTCAATGCAAAAAATAGCATATAACGGTTGGATGGTGGCAGATGATGTCATGGAAGGCATCCGGACAACAAAAGGAAAGTTACTGATTGAATCTATCGCAACCAACCATCGAGCATTCCAGAATGGACCAGCAAAATCGATGTGTAAGCGTTGCCAAGGAGAAGTGGCTTTTGGACATGCAAAGAATTTCCACAGTGGTGCTGACTGTTGTTCGGCACACACCATGCAAGAGGAGCACATATTCGTAATCGCGGCAACCAACGGGTCCCCGATCCGTGACTTTGACAAGGGCCATTTCGTAGCAACAAAACGCAGAACGGTAGCAAGGAGAGGATCGGCAGCCATGGCTAAGTTTCTAATGATTCCTGAGCAAAGTCAAGTGTGTCCTGCCGATCCAATGTGTCCATCACTTGTTGATGGGAAGGACTGACTAGTTTCAAAATCTGTTCCCTTGTATGAACATCAGAAACGTTCTGGGGAATTGCATCACATACCATAGTATATCATTATGGGAGTCCACATTGACACTCAAAAGCACAATCCCTAGTAAGGTCTTGCAAGGTTGCAACCCACTCCCGATTAGTCTGACCTGCCATACGCTTTGTGTGAAAGAAGGTATACCATTTCGCAACTACCTTGACTGATTGTTTGAAACATGCATCTAATGCAGACAAAATTTCTTCGTAGGACAGAGTTGCTACGTCGCGTCTGGGAAATAATTTGACTATCACACGGTAGGTTTGCACACCGACGGCCGACAAAAGAAAAGGCTGCCGCTCGTTACCTTGAATTCTGTATGCAGCGAGATTAAATCCAAATTGGCGTGACCACTCCGTCCAGCTTTCCAGTGCACCATCAAAAGTTCTGAAAATCGGTGCAACTGCGTGTTGTGGCTTCGTTAGCGGTGGAGCGGCGGCTGCCGCATCGTTTTGCATTGCACGTTGATCCTGGATGAGCTGTCCAAGGACATCCAGTAATGCCTGCGTCTGCTGATCCTGTAAGCGATAAAATTCGGACAATACATCTGTGTATTGGCGAAACCAATACACAACGAAATCAGGGCAGGATCAACGATATATGTCAGTATAGTCAGTATAGGTAAGAACAATGTTTTTAGTACTCATCTCCAATGTTGTGTTGGCTGAAGAGCCAACAAAATGTTACTAGAGGTGGCTGAAATGCATGCGTTTTAGCTCACGCAGACTGGCGTGAAGAGGGAAGAACTATACTGACGTGAGGTGTGGAACATGACAAGGAATCAGAATTCAGAAAGCGGACGTAATTACTTTGATATTTAACTTTAATCCATTTATGATGAACAACGCTCTTGACGGTACATGCTTCACAATATTATCTGTTCAGATTATAGTAACTGAATATGGCGCCTTGCTACGTCGTAGCAAATGACGTAGCTGAAGGCTATGCTAAACGGTTGTCTCTGCAAATGAGAACGTCTGTAGTCAGTGAACCATCGCCAGCAAAGTCGGCTGCACAACTGGGGCGAGTGCTAGGGAGTCTCTCTAGACTAGACCTGCTGTGTCGTGGCGCTCGGTCTGCAATCACTGACAGTGGAGACACGAGGGTCCGACGTATACTAACGGGCCGCGGCCGATTTAAAGGCTACCACCTAGCAAGTGTGGTGTCTGGCGGTGACACCACACCCCCACATACATTTACGAATTAAAATAGAAATACTAATGGATACATGCTGACTTTTTCCCAATTATGCGGCTGCAGTCAAATTATGTACAGTCGTGCTATAAGTATCCGAACGACCTGAATTGCATTTCGCCTGATTCGCATGCAACCCACATAACGCAGCTGTCTAGCAGGTCTTCTAATCCCTCCTTGGTACAGTCGTTTGACTAATGAAAACGGTTCCAACAAGTCACCACTAGAAAATACTGCTCTGTGTCACAATAACTCAAGTTGTAAAGTAATACCACGATACTACAAATATCAGGGAACACCTTATCACAGATAAGACTGTCCTTAAGGCTTGTAAGCTCACATTTATTACAATAAATGACATACCTCATTATTACGTCATATAGGTAATGCACGTAGTAAGTTCGTCGTAGTCATGTTTTGCTCTTCAGAGTAACGTACCGTTCTTACTATTTAACATTAAAAATTTTATTCACGAGCAGCCTCGGGCATGGATGTGTGTGATGTCCTTAGGTTAGTTAGGTTTAAGTAGTTCTAAGTTCTAGGGGACTAATGACCACAGCAGTTGAGTCCCATAGTGCTCAGAGCCATTTGAACCATTTGAAAGATTTCGTGACTGACGGAAACTAACAGTCATTCCTGACTAGGCACACAAGGAGTGATATACCTCGATTTTAGACTGTATAAGTTAGCAAATATAAACTTTAAATAAGATAACGTAAACATTTTTAATGGACGTGAATTCCTACCCAAGCTCTATTGTCCCTGTTAACGAACTACAAGAGACGTTAACTATTGCTTCTTCACAAGTAACTTACTTGAAATGCTGTGAGTTAAAGCTTTGTGTTCAACAGGGATTCGAACCCAGAACCTAATCGGGTTGTTATCGAAGCACAATCAACTGTGACATATCGGATTTTCTCGGCAGTAGTTAGATGTCTTAACTGAAATGACGAGACGAAACATTAATTTTTTACTTCCAAGGTCCCCAACCCCTCACCTATCGCTGTTATATTCTAGCGAAAACGAATGTTAAATATGGGATTGTTACACCAGCAGCGACATGTGAGCATGTTTGAACTAGAAATAATATGACGAAGAGTTCAGTGCTGACTGGGAATCGAACCCCACACATATTGTTGTTGACTACACAAAAAGAGACGTCAGCTATCGAAGTTTTCTCCACCAGCAGCTCGGAATAACATCCTTGAACTTAGAGTGATCTCACAAATAGTTCTGTGTCTCACTAGGAGTCAAAAATGTCAGATATCGATAGTGTTGACAACGAATGAAAATACATTAAAAATCAAAATTATTATCCACCAGCAGATAGGTGATCTGATGCTAGAGCTTGATAACACATTATGAAAACTTTATTGCTGTGCCAGAATTCGAATCCATCCGTGCGCAACATATGGAGATGTTGAGGAATCTGGAGTTTTGAACAAAATACAAATTGTAGTCGAGCTGTATTGTCACGAAGAGATCAAATTCCTCGTTGAGGCCGGTCTCAGTTTCATTCCCAGTTCTGAACCATTTTTCGCTCAAATAAAAGATGGAATAAGTGTTTCGTAACTGGAAACAAATAAGAAAGGTTACTGGTGATAGAGTTTCTACATGTCGCCGCTCCTGACTTTTTTGTGTTTCAACCTAACGTCTACTTGGTAGAGAACGAATATCATTTTTAATATGAATTTCAGACCACATTGCCATAACTCCATCTTCACTTGGTGTAGCCAGAAGAGAATAGAATCTGTATTTCCCTGTCAAAAATCGTCGGCAGAAGTTAGAATCGAACCCAGACCACAAGTATATGAACCTATCATCAATCCAACAGACCACCAAATCCTCTTCTCATCGACTCATTTCTCTATCGTAACGCCGTTGCGCCACACTGGATGAGAATTCTGTCACAGGCTCCCTGTAGTGGTTTGCAGCATGTTCAGTACATTCATTTACTTGTTTGACCGAATCGCCATGAATTTCTGCCTCGGCTACCCAGTGCATACATTCGACTCTATTTTGTAATCACCGAAATAAAATCACATAATTGCCATCTACACAGAACTGTCAACAGTGTAGGATGCAGAAATTGAAATAGGAAGTGTTCCTTTCCACTTGACCTACTATATTACGCTATCTGTTTGTTGAAAACGTCGTGCTGTGGAAAAGAAAAGCTGCAAATGTCTGTCTCTCAGAACTCTAGATCTGGGCATATGCATTATCTCACAGCACTTTAGAATGCGGAAGTTCTGGAGGAATTGTTGTTGACTTCTGGAGTTGTTGCTGCTACGTGTCAGCTAGTAGTGTAATGGTAAGTGTCGTGCACCATAACTAAGACATCGCGAAGTCGAGTACAGTCACTGCTACACTTTTTAAAACGCAATGCTGCTCTCTGCTGAAGTTATCGATCTAATGGAACTTTGAACATAATTCCCTTCACTTCTCAACCCAAATAGTTGCATGTGGAAAAAGGGCTAACTTCTGTGACATTTTGTTCTTTTCAGGTTTAATGGATGGCCAGGCAGCATATGTATCAGAAAAGTACTTCCTACTTTAGCTGTCGTGTGGTAGTGGCATTTTATTCTTCATCAAACCTTGTTTGACAGAATGAGATTTTCACTCTGCAGAGGAGTGTGCGCTGATACGAAACTTCCTGGCAGATTAAAACTGTGTGCCCGACCGAGACTCGAACTCGGGACCTTTGCCTTTCGCGGGCAAGTGCTCTACCAACTGAGCTACCGAAGCACGACTGACGCCCGGTACTCACAGCTTCACTTCTGCCAGTACCTCGTCTCCTACCTTCCAAACTTTACAGAAGCTCTCCTGCGACAGCTTTAACTGAGAACAAGTTTTCTACATGCATGTAATCAATAAACTGCATGTGCACTGTCAGACTGTTATAGATAACATCAGAGAATTCGCATATATCGTTGATGTGTTAATTTCTCTCTCATGTTTACCATTGTTTTATCAACACTACAAGAAACCTTACGAAAATTGTGCATTGTATTATGAGAAATGAAATAATACTACCCACGATAACCTTACGACGAAAGTCTGTTTTAGTAGAACTGAGTATCTGTATCTGCCTCTATCAGCACGAATTAGTAAAATACTACTCACTTAGATTTCGATTAGGTCTGTGTTTCATTGTCATGCTGTGTCATACTCAAGAGGTATGGAAATGTGGCATTTCATAAATAAAGTTATATAGTCCCAGGAACCAAATGTTTGCTTGTTAGCAGCGGAAAGAGCCGTCACCTGTTCTTCAGCATTGTAAGATTTTCACTATTGCACTATGAGCCAAAAGTACTTTCTTGCAATCTCCTTATCGATGTTTGATCTGACTGCTTGTAGCTCTTTCACAGATGGGATATAACTGTTATATTCAGCGAGACTGGAACTGCGAACCATAACAGATGCTTTTCTATGGGTCAGCAAGTTACCACTGAGCTAGCGAAGAGGTATGTGCCTTGGTTTCCTCTTACAAGGCCAATAGTGGCTAGAACTCGTAAACCGCTATTTAAAGAACGAGATTAATTGCGATTTCCACGTGCAAAGTCTTTCCTGGACTGAAAACCGTAAATTTACAATCTTTTGTTACACCTCAGGCGATAGTAACTCAGATTATTCAATGGAAATGACAGGAAAAATCAAGTGAACTTCTCCCCAATTCTATTCAATACCTCCTCATTAGTTATATGATCTACCCATCTAATCTTCAGCATTCTTCTGTAGCACCACATTTCGAAAGCTTCTATTCTCTTCTTGTCCAAACTATTTATCGTCCATGTTTCACTTCCACACATGGCTACACTCCATACAAAGACTTTCAGAAACGACTTCCTGACACTTAAATCTATACTCGATGTCAACAAATTTCTCTTCTTCAGAAACGGTTTCCTTGCCATTGCCAGTTTAGATTTGATATCCTCTCTACTTCGATCATCATCAGTTACACTCCTGGAAATGGAAAAAAGAACACATTGACACCGGTGTGTCAGACCCACCATACTTGCTCCGGACACTGCGAGAGGGCTGTACAAGCAATGATCACACGCACGGCACAGCGGACACACCAGGAACCGCGGTGTTGGCCGTCGAATGGCGCTAGCTGCGCAGCATTTGTGCACCGCCGCCGTCAGCGTCAGCCAGTTTGCCGTGGCATACGGAGCTCCATCGCAGTCTTTAACACTGGTAGCATGCAGCGACAGCGTGGACGTGAACCGTATGTGCAGTTGACGGACTTTGAGCGAGGGCGTATAGTGGGCATGCGGGAGGCCGGGTGGACGTACCGCCGAATTGCTCAACACGTGGGGCGTGAGGTCTCTACAGTACATCGATGTTGTTGCCAGTGGTCGGCGGAAGGTGCACGTGCCTGTCGACCTGGGACCGGACCGCAGCGACGCACGGATGCACGCCAAGACCGTACGATCCTACGCAGTGCCGTAGGGGACCGCACCGCCACTTCCCAGCAAATTAGGGACACTGTTGCTCCTGGGGTATCAGCGAGGACCATTCGCAACCGTCTACATGAAGCTGGGCTACGGTCCCGCACACCGTTAGGCCGTCTTCCGCTCACGCCCCAACATCGTGCACCCCGCCTCCAGTGGTGTCGCGACAGGCGTGAATGGAGGGATGAATGGAGACGTGTCGTCTTCAGCGATGAGAATCGCTTCTGCCTTGGTGCCAATGATGGTCGTATGCGCGTTTGGCGCCGTGCAGGTGAGCGCCACAATCAGGACTGCATACGACCGAGGCACACAGGGCCAACACCCGGCATCATGGTGTGGGGAGCGATCTCCTACACTGACCGTACACCACTGGTGATCGTCGAGGGGACACTGAATAGTGCACGGTACATCCAAACCGTCATCGAACCATCGTTCTACCATTCCTAGACCGGCAAGGGAACTTGCTGTTCCAACAGGACAATGCACGTCCGCATGTACCCCGTGCCACCCAACGTGCTCTAGAAGGTGTAAGTCAACTACCCTGGCCAGCAAGATCTCCGGATTTGTCCCCCATTGAGCATGTTTGGGACTGGATGAAGCGTCGTCTCACGCGGTCTGCACGTCCAGCACGAACGCTGGTCCAACTGAGGCACTAGGTGGAAATGGCATGGCAAGCCGTTCCACAGGACTACATCCAGCATCTCTACGATCGTCTCCATGGGAGAATAGCAGCCTGCATTGCTGCGAAAGGTGGATATACACTGTACTAGTGCCGACATTGTGCATGCTCTGTTGCCTGTGTCTATATGCCTGTGGTTCTGTCAGTGTGATCATGTGATGTATCTGACCCCAGGAATGTGTCAATAAAGTTTCCCCTTCCTGGGACAATGAATTCACGGTGTTCTTATTTCAATTTCCAGGAGTGTATTTTGCTCCCGAAATATGGTCATGTTATATCTTCTTCCGAAGACACTATCCATTCTGTTCAACTGCTTTTCTAAGTCGCTTGCTGTCTCTGACAGAATTACAATGTCATCGGCGAACCTCAAAGTTTTTATTTCTTCTCCATGGATTTCAATACCTACTCCGAATTTTTCTTTTGTTTCTTTCACGGCTTGCTCAATATACAGATTGAACAACATCGGGGAGAGGCTACAACCCTGTCTCACTCTCTTACCAACTACTGCATCCCTTTCATGCTCGTCGACTCTTGTAACTGCCATCTGGTTTCTGTACAAATTGTAAATAGCCTTTCGCTCCCTGTATTTTACCCCTGCCACCTTCAGAATTTGAAAGAGAGTATTCCAGTCAACATTGTCAAAAGCTTTCTCTAAGTCTACAAATGCTAGAAACGTAGGTGTGCCTTTCCTTAATCTACCTTCTAAGATAAGTCGTAGGGTCAGTATTCCCTCACGTGTTCCAATATTTCTATGGAATCCAAAAGGCTCTTCCCCGGCGTCGGCCTCTACAAGTCCTTCCAATCGTCTGTAAAGAATTCGCGTTAGTATTTTGCACCCGTGAGTTATTAAACTGATAGTTCGGTAATTTTCACATCTCTCAACACCTGCCTTCTTTGGGATTGGAATTATTATATTCTTCTTGAAGGCTGAGGGTATTTCGCCTGTCTCATACATCTTGCTCACCAGATGGTAGAGTTTTGTCAGGACTGGCCCTCCCAAGGCTGTCAGTAGTTCAAATGGAATGTTGTCTATTCCGGGGGTCTTGTTTCAACTCAGGTCTTTGAGTGCTCTGACAAACTCTTTACGCAGTATCGTATGTCCCATTTCATCTTCATCTACATCGTCTTCCAGTTCCATAATATTGTCCTCAAGTACATCACCCTTGTATAGACCCTCTATATACTCCTTCCACCTTTCTGCTTTCGCTTCTTTGCTTAGAACTGGGTTTCCATTTGAGCTCTTGATATTCATACAGATGGTTCTCTTTTCTCCAAAGGTGTCTTTAGTTTTCCTGTAGGCAGTATCTATCTCACCCCTAGTGAGATAAGCCTCTACATCCTTACATTTGTCCTCTAGCCATCCCTGCTTAGCCGATTTGCATTTCCTATCGATCTCATTGTTGGGACGTTTGTATTCCTTCTTGCTTGCTTCATTTACTGCATTTTTATATTTTCTCCTTTCATCAATTTAATTCAATATCTCCTTAAATTCCCACCTTTTTACATTTTCTTCATTTTTAATCTACATTTCATAACCAGTAGATTGTGGTCAGAGTCCACATCTGCCCCTAGAAATGTCTTGCAATTTAAAACGTGGTTCCTAAATCTCTGTCTTACCATTATATAAACTATCTGAAACCTGTCGGTATCTCCAGGGTTCTTCCATGTATACAACGTTCTTTAATGATTCTTGAA
Organism: Schistocerca americana; assembly: GCF_021461395.2. Taxonomy (NCBI): domain Eukaryota; kingdom Metazoa; phylum Arthropoda; class Insecta; order Orthoptera; family Acrididae; genus Schistocerca; species Schistocerca americana. The sequence goes on from NC_060122.1 coordinate 59,239,859, forward strand.
TCAAGTGTTAGCTATGATTAAGTTATGCTCTGTGCAAAATTCTAAAAGGTGGCATCCTCTTTCGTTTATTCCCCCCAATCTATATTCACCTACAACGTTTCCCTCTCTTCCTTTTCCTAGTATCGAATTCCAGTCCCCCATGACTATTAAATTTTCGTCTCCCTTAACTATCTGAATAATTTCTTTTATGTCATCATATATTTATTCAATTTCTTCATCATCTGCAGAGCTAGTTGGCATATAAACTTGTACTACTGTAGCAGGCGTGGGCTTCGTGTCTATCTTGTCCACAATAATGCGTTCACTATGCTGTTTGAAATAGCTTACCCGCACTCTTATTTTCTTATTTATTATTAAACCGACTCCTGCATTACCCCTATTTGATTTTGTATTTGTAACCCTGCATTCGCCCGACCAAAAGTCTAGTTCCTCTTGCCAGCGAAATTCACTAATTCCTACTATATCTAACTTTAATCTATCCATTTCCCTTTTTAAATTTTCTAACCTACCTGCTCGATTAAGGGATCTGACATTCCACGCTCCGATCCGTAGAACGCCAGTTTTCTTTCTCCTGATAACGACGTCCTCCTGAGTAGTCCCCGCCTGGCGATCCGAATGTGGGACTATTTTACCTCCGGAATATTTTACCCAAGACGACGCCATCATCATTTAATCACACAGTAAAGCTGCATGCCCTCGGGAAAAATTACGGCTGTAGTTTCCCCTTGCTTTCAGCCGTTCGCAGTACCAGAACAGCAAGGCCGTTTTGGCTACAGTTACAAGGCCAGGTCAGTCAATCATCCAGACTGTTGCCCCTGCAACTACTGAAAAGGCTGCTGCGCCTCTTCAGGAACCACACCTTTGTCTGGCCTCTCAACAGATACCCCTCCGTTGTGGTTGCACCTACGGTACGGCTATCTGTATCGCTGAGGCACGCAAGCCTCCTCACCAACGGCAAGGTCCATGGTTCTAAGAAACTCATTCGCTGAAGTTTTCGTGCCTCGCCGATAGTCGATGACAACAAACAAATGAAAATAAAAAAAAAAAATATATATATATGTGTGTGTGTGTGTGTGTGTGTGAGAGAGAGAGAGAGAGAGAGAGAGAGAGAGAGAGAGAGATAAAAATAAAAAAGAATGAGAGAGACAGTAAAAAATTGTTGTAAAGGATTTGAATCATGGTATGTAAAGAAATCTTTCATTAAAATGACACATTCCACATAATTACGATATTTAGTATTCATGATCTGTGGTATAAGTATTAATGTAATCTAATCATATCATATTGCTGACTAGCCATGAAGAGTCATGAATTACCGAAATTTTCGCCAGTATCAGTAGCCAAATATAAAGTTGAAAATAAAAGACGACAGTTTCTGTAATAAACCGGGACTCCTATCAAGACCCTTTTGTCCCTGTTAACTAACCACGAATGATTGATATACCTGCATTCAGAAGTAACAAAGTGTGCATGTATTTAAAGATGAACCGTGTGATGTGACAGAGATATGAACCGAACACGTAATGGGATTGTTAACTAAGTAAAATAAAATGTTACGTATCGGTTTTTCTCACCAGCTTCTAGGTGTTTGAATCTAAAATAAGGACAAAAATTTTGTGCCTGAGCGACAATCGAACCGGACACTTCCCGTCATTCTTTATCATCCACGAATATAGCTTAAGTATCAATTGCTTACTCACCAACAGTAAGATGTGTGCGTGTTTGACCAGAAATAACGACACCTATTGCGAATGTCGGCAACACATGAACAGTCATTAAAACTGCATGCTAGTATTCGCTAGCAGGCTGGTGTGCACGTGATAGGGGTTGAAATGATATTATGATTATTTTTGTACTGGGTCAGGTTTGAGGCCCACATACTGTTGCGAGAGATTCAGTTCCTCAAAAGAGAAGATACGAATTCGAATCACAGTCCAGCACCAAAATTTTCTACGTCTCTAGTTCAATCAAGTACAAGTAAAATAAGAACCCTGTTCCTTTAAATGGCTATCGGTTCATCAAATAAAATAAAATTTTCTAATGTAAGTTTACCGCCAATAGTATTTCTGTTTACCCTGACTTCCGCCTATGTCATTTCCCAACGTAATTCCGCCTATGTCATTTCCCAACGTAAACAGGCTCTGCTCAGTTGGTAATGAAGGTAATTGATTTTTAATGCGGATTCCGCATTATAATATCTTTCTCTTCAGGTTACCAGAGTTGAAGTGAATCTGTTCGTGCCTCTTATAAGAAAATGAGTGAACCGTCGCATTGCACTTGTGATAGTTCGTTCCACCAGACCATTGTAGCCACATTTCCCAGCAACGTGAAGTAACGGATGATGTGCTTAGCTTACAAAATAAGTCATGGTTGATAAAATGCGAGACTATTAAACAGTTAAGTAGAAGCAAGCTTCTGACGCTGAGATTACGCTACTCTCATGTCAGCAGGAAGACAATTCTAGGCATCATAAACTCGATGTGAAACCGTTTTGAAATTTTCGCTAATTCATCAAAATTCGTAGTTCGAGAAAATCCATTGTGAAGTGTGAAGTTACCGGATAATTCGATTATTACTATCATTTTCTTCGCACCACTGCTGGAACACGTGTGCTTGAAAATCATTTAATACCTTTTGGTCATTACAGAAGTACTTGCCCAAGACAGGTTCTTTCCCTGTCTATGGAATCATTTTCATGTTAATATCAAACATCAGCAATTACTCGTAGATTACATTAAAACTAAGGTAATTGACCTTACACATAGTCGCTGACCATAAATTCTAGCTCAGAGTGACTCCAGCTTAAGTAACCTAATGTAGCGAAGACTGTTTGCCAGTGCTCTTTCTCACCGGAAAATACGCAATTCACTCAAAGGGCTCCGTAAGTACACTGTAACAGTAATTTCTGTGTGTATGCAATGCATACGGATTGTAGAATTTGGTGGTTCTCTCTCTTCCACTTCTGTATACGACATGCCTGACCTAAATGGGTCTTTATCATTACAGGGCCTGGGCAGTGCATCATCGTACTGACAACAGTAATGTGCTTACACTGACAACCTCACGGTTCGTTTTACCTCATTTTGTAATCATTTAAATAAAACAACGTGAGCTTCCAGTGGAAGAAATGTCGTACCCCTTTTCCTTCTGTGAAATTTGTCAGTAAACTTTTTGCCTTCCAACCAGCGAAATGCGGCAGAGTACGGCCAGTAAACGATTCACAAACCACGATTTTGTGCCGTTTAGACGATTTCGTTAAACATTGTCGCAGCTGAAGGAATTTTGTTTCTTCTTAAATCGTCTTATGCAGCAACATCCACAGATATCTCAAATAGGAAAAGCTCTTTATCCAGATACGAATGTTGTAAAACAACCTTCCCACAGTTTTTGTCAGGTTGGTCTTTTCATCTGATAGCACCGTGTAAGTATTTTGTCTAAGAGGTATCACAAGTTGTGTTCCTTTAGCCGTGGGAATCATTGGTTGGAAACGAGTTTAACACCAATGGGTACAGTACTACATAAGTATTCAAAATGATTATCAACCTAGGTCTGAGTTCATCCACAAACTGAGGCGTATTTATAATATTGCAGCAAGACTGTATATCCTTGTCTTCCTTGAATGGGCATTGGAAGGCGTTTACACACACGTGTACAATACTAAGAATACTTCGAACGCTATAGTTAAAATTTCTCTCATAAACTGATTTTTGTAAATTCTTCTGGGTCTTGAGCGTGCAATATGTGTTGTAGATACAGTCTTAGACAAAACATTGACCGTCGAGTCGTTCACGTAAGGTGGACAATACAGTCGTGCTCCCCTCAGATTACTATGTCCGGCAGTATGCTCAATTTGGCAACATTCTAGACTGTGGCACTTCCTGGAGGAAATATTGACTTCATTCTGAGTACATCACTCTTGACTATGACTGTAGTCTTGAAGTAAAACGCGAGACTAGCTAATACGACGTCTGGCAACTGAAAGCACACGTCGACAAAGTTTTTATCGCACCTTCCTCTCGGTGTTGAAGCTATAAGTGTCATTCAAGCGAATGTACAATATATTCCGCTTCCTGTCACATTGGTAAAACAGTTTGGTTTAACAATATTTTAGCGAGAGATTTATTGGCCAACCATCTGCCTCAAAACACCGCATGCGTCTCAGTTCTCCGGGACCCGTTTGCTGCCTACCGACAGGGGCTGAGGCACTGTGCTGCCTCGCCTTCTGCCGACAACGTCTGCTCCACTCCTCACTCTCGACAGTGTAAAATGCTTTAATTTTGTTGAGTGGTGATCCATAAAATCTGTCTACAATTTGTGTTTCACTCTCAATAGCAACAGCAGCACAAAACCGTTTTTAATTGATGAGTATTTTATTACACTAGTATGCAATACATTAATGCGGCACAGAATTAATCTCCTTGATTCTCATCCAGTGTGCTATAATTAAAGCGTCACATCTTGTTCTTTATCCTTTCACAGGAGATTCTTCAAATAATTCATTTTGTCATGGATTCATATGTGTTATTCAAGGCACAGAGAGTAAATACAATGTAATGTCTTTGGTTTCTTTCTTTGATTCCCTATGGTAAATAGATGCGAAACATTGTGTCAATACCTTTCAGAAACTGCTCTATAGCTACTGTGGCAAATTGCTTCTTTTGGAGTCTATACATTAATCAAGGGAGAAGTGAACGCTGTTCAAAGGTGATATTTAAAATATTCAGTTGGATTTAAGGCGACAAAATTGCCCATATTTGAAGCTACCCAGAGAAAGATTAAGTTGCTAGAGCCTCTGTTAGCAAATGTCTGCAGAGAGTTCCTAATTGCTGCTGTGGAAATTTAGCATAGAGGCCCTATAGTAATCAAGATGTTCATTTCCTTCATACTTATCACCCTGGCATGTGAGTCCTAAGTGAAGAACAATATTGATATTCGTATTGCTGACGGTCGATTCGAAATTCTTCCGAGGTGCTTGTATTGTGAAGCAGCTTGGCAGTCAGAAAGCCGAGATCTACCACCATTAACACAACTTACTGAGTCGAGCTACCAAGAGGACTTGATGTGTTAAGGTTTTCTTCAGATTTCGTTACAGAATTTTTTCTGGAAATTCGCAGCTCCATAAAATAAATCAGAAAAAAAGCTCGCACACGCTGACCCTTACCATATATAGAACCGACGACTCACTGAGCCATTGTGACACAAGATATGGCCTGTACCACGGGGTTACGGACAAACTGCTGCCAGCACACCACACACATCATGATATTGGTCGCTCAGCCTCATAATGCTTCGTAACAGATAATAAAAGTTGTCACTTCTTGAAGAATAGCATTTCTTTAGACAAAAAATTTTCAGTCTTAGTTTACTTGAGGATTATATAGCACGAGTCATTCAAATAGAAAGGGAATGTCAAGTGAATTTAGTGAGTCAGTTCAGTACCGTACATGGAAGTGATTGCACTGTCACAGTGTTGCCAAATGTTTGTGACGATGTTGCCATTTCTCTGCTATGCTAGGAACAGAATCGTAGAGGTATGCAGGGAGAATCCCGTGCTCATATCATAGGAGGATACGGAGAGGAGTCGTGGGCTTTGGTTAGTATGCAGCGTTTTCTCCTACCAGTTGTGGCAAACGTTCAGGTGTATAATCTTCCATCAAGATTACAGTTTTCCGAAAAACATATACGAATAAGACACTTACCTTGTTACTTTGTGACAAAAGATTATTTCAGTACAGCCAAAAGTCATTAGAAATCAACTCTGCCCACTTGTCACGAAAAGTAAGATAACAAACACTTTGTACCTCGAAATCGATTGCATCTATGTGCGGTCTCGTGATCATACAAGTAGAATTTCATGTAGAGAAACGTTGGTGCGAATGGAAGCTATAAGAAACACAGTTAACTAATTATTCTGTGCCGTCTAATAATCAATTCGTTTGAAAATTCAGAAGAGTTAAAACTAAAAATCATGCCCATTAAGACAGAAACTGAAGTGCAGATGCGGGCACTGTGCAGATCTGCGCTTTTCATCTTCAGATCTATACAAATAATATACACTAACCAGCGTATTCATTGCTTTCGTAATGTTTCGCTCTTCTTTAGTCTTCTAGTGGTTCAGATGGCTCTGAGCACTATGGGACTTAACTGCTGAGGTTCCGGCCGCGGTGGTCTAGCGGTTCTAGGCGGTCAGTCCGGAACCGCGCGACTGCTACGGTCGCAGGTTCGAATCCTGCCTTGGGCATGGATGTGTGTGATGTCCTTAGGTTAGTTAGGTTTAAGTAGTTCTAAGTTCTAGGGGACTGATGACCACAGTTGTTAAGTCCCATAGTACTCGGAGCCATTTGATTTGAACTGCTGAGGTCGTCAGTCCCCTAGAACTTAGAACTACTTAAACCTAACTAACCTAAGGGCATCACACACATCCATGCCCGATGCAGGATCGAACCTGCCACAGTAGCGGTGACGCGGTTACAGACTGTAGCCCCTAGAACCGCTCGGCCACTCCGGCCGGCCAATCTTCTAATGACGAACTGGATCCACACCCATGAGTCTGATAGTTTCTTTGTATCCTTCCATCTACTATCTTTGAGCGTTACTGCTTAGTGTTCAGAAAGCAAAATATGCCTGGTTCCACGAGATGTTAGAACGAGGACGCAAGAAGGCTAACGAATTATTATCAAAATACACTGAGACGCCAATTAGTCTGTCATCAAGGTGTAAGGTCGACAGAAATAGTTGGGTAGTATTGCCTGCATCACCGGCATCCCGTTGTCGTCTTCTCTTAGTGAGATTTTCATATTATTCTGAACTCAAGACGCCGAGATAAATGTGTATATTGCCCGTGATGAAACGTCCCACATTCCATTTATCCTGATCCATTCGTTACGTGCATCAGCAGCAATGAGTGATAGGAAAGCTGTCGTGAGGTGACGAGTAACAATAACAATGGTAGTAATATTAAATCAGTAATTAATGATAATTACTGCATTACGGACAATTGTTATCGGTTAACAAAATAACCGAGAAAGGCTGAGTGTTTAATTGGCGCAATGCATAGGTGTTCTTACCACTTTTTACTGAATTCTGTTCTGTTTGTTTGCAGAGAGAAAAGAAAGAACCCTGTAGCCATACATAGTTTACCTCACGAGACGAACATGGCGTCACCGAGCTGATATTTGAAACACATTTCTGTTTTCTCTCTGTGTCTCTCTCAGGCTTGTTATTTTTAATTTTATTTTTTGAGATAAGCATCGAGAAACGCTAGTAATAAGCAATTTGGCATATAATCTGTTTACAGTTATTTTCATTGGGATACATAATGCAAAAATTTACCTTTTAAGTGTATTATTGCGTAATTTCAATAATTGACAGTCGCTTCGTGAGATTGCTCGCATTCAGTGGGGTGAAATATATCACAGAAGCAAGCAAAAGACAAATATTTCTTGCACAATGCGCAACACGCATACGAAATCTCACTGCACTGACGAGTTGTCCGATATATTGCTCGGAAAACATATCTGATACATGTTGCTAAATACAGCTCTATCAGATATCAGTTTTGATGCGTACCAAGTGTATAAAAGTATATCTTGAAATACACAGAAAGTCACATAGAGGTATTCGACTGAAACATAGCCATTACCAAGATTGTAACTGAGGTCGACAGTATTGTCGTCTACCACCTTTACAACTCGAATGGTGACAGTACTCGTCCAGTTACCTACGTTTACTGGTATCAAAGCTACAGCGTGAAAACAAAAATGTTAGTAATCCAAATATCATTAACTTTGGAACCCATAGTAAAGTAAAGCAGTCATCAGTCGGACGATTGGTTTGAACACCACAGTGCTTTAATAGGCACGGTCTTGTTGGAGGTGGTATGCCGTTGCTATCCTCCGACCTTTGAGTCGACTTACCTAGCCAGTTAATAAGGGAACCTACAGTTTAACGTGGCTTTCGGACCACAGTGCAACTCGGCATTTTTCACATCAATTAACACTGCCCAAGGAGAAATAAGTGTAAAATGGCAGATGAAAATCGTTGGATTAACCACGGATCGAACCCAAGACCTTTGTATATGTTGTTTTGCTATTTACCACTTTGCCGTATGTACCCAGCACTGTGGCTTCTGCTTGGCATTAAAATTAAGGATCTCTCGTTTGTGCCTGCGTTGGCCCTTGCGTGTCTCTGCACCAAAGTAAGTAAGTGTCGTGTGACTTGGGCTTCCCGCCGTTTAGACCGTTCACCGGGTGCACGTCTTTCGATTTGTCGCCACTTTGGTGACTTGCGCGTCGATGGGGATGAAGTGATGATGATTAGGACAACGCAACACCCAGTTCCTGAGCGGAGAAAATCTCAGACCCAGCCGGGAATCGAACCCGAGCCCTTAGGATTGACATTCTGTCGCGCTGATCACTCTGCTACCGGGGGCGGACTGCGCCTAAGTAAAGAGAACTGAATTTAATGTAGTCCTTTCAAGTTGTCATAAACAGGAAAGAAAAAAATTAAACATAGTAAATGGTCTTATGAGAGAAAAAGTACTCTTTATTAAAATAAACATCTTCGTCTTGTTATGCAAATATTTGCGATGTATTTTATACGTAAATTTTACTAACAGAGTTAAAATAGGAGCAGTTTTCCTTTTGTTCACAGCATCTTAATCGCTGAAGAGAAATTAAGCTGAAATTAAACGATATGTGCTTTAAACAAAGTCTTTCTTCCTATAAACACAGTAGACTCAGTACCGCGTCCAGTTCTCGTCCTCTTCTACAACTGCATTTAATCGCCAGGGAACAGAGGCAACAAGCTTTTCTGATGAATCTGTCACTCTGTGACATCTCTCCCCACGCAGCGTTAACTACTTCTGACAACGCTGGCTTTGATGTTCGTGCAGGTCTTTTGCTCCTAACAATTTTTTCCATCTCTGCCCACACGTGCTCTGTGGGATTGAGGTCAGCAGCTTTTGGAGGCCAGTCTAACAGCTCAACGTCTCCTTTCATCCGAGACCAATGTCATACAAGATTGGCTGTATGAAGTGGGGAACGGTCATGTCGGAAGACGATTCTACCTCCAGGAAATCGCTGACGAACAGAAGGAAGCATTATTTCTTCCAGTATTCTGCAGTAATAAGCACTACAGAGCGGACGCTCAAGTTCCCACAGTACGTCGCAACCATTTGCTGATATCCAGCCCCAGACGTAAGGTCACACATTTGGCTCTTTTGGACACATTTGCGGTCGTATCTCGTTCCACTTGGTCGATACACATGGACAGAGCAGTTGAAAATACCTTCTTGATGGTAAATATAACTCGGTCCCAGTACGAAAGCGGCTTCCTTCTATAGGCCAGTGCGAAATCTAACCTGGCAGTCCTATGTTGCTCTTTCAGAATTTCCTTAACAGCTGATTTCCGTCCATACCTTCCTTCCTCGTTGAGCCGATGGCGTATGGTCAACCTGCTCACTGTTAGCTACAGGATGTTTTTAATTTCTGTGCTGCTCTTGAAAGGGTCCTCAACACTGCAGCGGAGTATACTCCTGTCTTCATCGTCTGTGACAGTCCGTGGGCGACCAGAGCGATGGCGACGATTGACGTGGCCTTCATCTTCCATCCTCTTCACCCAGAGAAGAATAGTGGATTTGCTGTATCCCAGAACACGGGAAATGGCACTGCTACAGTAACTGTCTTCATGAAGCGCAACGATACGACCTTTATCACTCTCACTGAGTTGTGACATGTCGCCTTGACAGAAGTAAGAACCGACTCACAAGAAAACAGGAAACGAAGTGCCACAAAGGTGCAGAGCACTCGCACGATCACCGATGTCAAATTCATTCCCGATTTCAAGCCTTCAATACTGTGACACAAAGATTATATTCACGATTTCACTGGAACGTTTACAGCAATATCACTAAATCAATGCTGTTGCAGACGATCCAGTTATAACACATAGGTGGGTTCTGTTTATGGGTATATCTGTCAAAATCACATCTGAAATACGTAGCTGTTGATTTTACCACATATGTCTTAAATACCAGGAGCTCGAACCATGATAGAACTATTTTTAAGGATTTGTGTTAGATGACAATTTATATCTGTTTGTCAAAATTCAGGTTTAACAGAAATATGTTTTAGTCGTAAATATTACTTCGAAGAAACGAACATGTTTTAGTACAGAAGACTAAAGTAAACTGTGGCGTTCAGTTTACATGAGGTATTGCATACACTGCTGTATGTCACTTAGAATGCTCGTTGTGGGGAGCAGGGGGAAAGTCTCCACAAACTTCCGATTTGTAAATAAGTCTCACAAGGGGAGGGTCTGACATGTGCTCTAACTATTTTGATCAAATACTGCGTGGACGTTCTACATTTCTGCTAGACACTCCCTAGCTTTTGAAAAAATCGAGGCCAAAGTTGGGGACGGACAATCGTATTTTCAATGCTGTACACCCAAAGAGCGTACAAATAAAACGTTTTATTAATACGTTCGGGGTCTCATGCATTACGTCATGGCAAAGTGGTGAAGAGTAAGACCACGAATACAAAGGTATTTCTATCTGCCATTTCGCACTTATTTCGCCTTGGGCAGAGTATGTTGATGTGAAAATGACGAGTTGCACTGTGGTCCGAAAGCCACGTCAAAATGTAGGTTCCCCTATTAACTGGCTATGTAAGTCGACTCAAAGGTCGAAGGATAGCAACGGCATACCACCTCAAATTAAACCGTGCCTATTAAAGCACTGTGGTGTTCAAACCAATATTCCGACTGATGCCTGCGTTACTTTACTATGGGTTCCAAAGTTATGGATCTTTGTGTTATTAACATTTTTGTATTTTCATGCTGTAGCTTTGATACCAGTAAACCCAAGTAACTCGACGAGCACTGTCACCATTCGAGTTGTCAAGGTGGTAGACGACGATGCTGTCGACTCCATTTACAATGTTGGTAATGGCTATATTTCAGTCGAATACCTCAATGTGACTTTCTGTGTATTTCAAGATATACCTTTATACACTTGGTACGAATCCTAATTAATATTTGATAGATCTGTATTTAGCAACATGAATGAGATATGTTTTCCGAGCAATATATCGGACAACGCGTCAGTGCAGTGAGGTTTCGTTAGTGTGTTGCGTATGGTGCAAGAAATATTTGTCTTTTGCTTGCTTCTGTGATAAATTTCAACCCACTGAATGCGAGCAATCTCACGAAGCGACTGTCAATTATTGAAATTACGCAATAATACACTTAAAAGGTAAATTTTTGAATTATGTATCCCAATGAAAATAACTGTAGACAGATTATATGCCAAATTGCTTATTACTAGCGTTTCTCGATGCTTATCTCAAAAAATAACAATTGTTTGTAATGCAGTAAACATCCTTAATTACTGATTTGTTATTACTACCATTGTTATTGTTATTCGTCACTTCACAACTGCTTTCGTACCACTCATTGCTGCTGATGCACGTAACGAATGGATCAGGATGAATGGAATGTGGGATGTTTCGTCACGGAAAATATACACATTTATCTCGGCGTCTTGAGATCAGAATAATATGAAAATCTCAGTGAGAGAAGACGACAACGGGATGCCGGTGATGCAGGCAATACTACCCAACTATTTCTGTCGACCTTACACCTTGATGACAGACAAATTGGCGTCTCAGTGTATTTTGATAATAATTCGTTAGCCTTCTTGCGTCCTCGTGATAACATCTCGTGGGAACAGGCATAATATTTTGCTTTTTGAACACTGAGCAATAACACACAAAGATAGTAGATGGAAGGATGCGTAGAAACAATCAAATTCATGGGTGTGGATCCAGTTCGTCATTAGAAGACTAAAGAAGAGCGAAACATTACGAAAGCAATGAATACACTGGTTGGTATACATTATTTGTATAGATATGAAGATGAAAAAGCACAGATCTGCATAGTGCCAGCATCTGCAATTTTGTTTCTGTCTTAATGGGCATAATTTTTAATTTCTTCTCTTCTGAATTTTCAAATGAATTCATTATTAGGTGGCACAGAATAATTAGTTAACTGTGTTTCTTACAGCTTCTATTCACATCAACATTTTTCTACATTCTCGAGCAATTCATGATATTGTACTTGTATGGTCACAAGACTGCACATAGATCCAATCGATTTCGAGGTGCAAAGTGTTTGTTATCTTGTTTTTCGTGAAAGGTGGGTATAGTAAATTTCCAAAGACTTTTTACTTTACTGAAAGAATCCTTTGTCACAAAGTAACAAGGTAAGTGTTTTATTCGTATATATTTTGTGGGAAACTATAATCGTGATGGAAAATTATACACCTGAATGTTTGACACAAGTGGTAGGAGAAAACGCTGCATACTAACAAACCCCCACGATTCCTCGCCGTGTCCTCCTGTGATATGAGCACGGGATTCTCCTTGCATACCTCTACAGAGCTGTTCCTAGCATAGCCGAGCATTGGCAACATCGCCACAAACATCACTGTGACAGTACAATCACTTGATGTACGGTACTGAATTGACTCACTAAATTCATTTGACATTCCATTTGAATGACTCGTGCTATATAATCCTCAAGTAAACTAAGACAGAACATTTTTCGACTAAGGAAATTCTATTCTTCAAGAAGTGACATCTTTTAATATCTGTTACGAAGCATTATGAGGCTGAGCGACCAATACCATGATGTTTGTGGTGTGCTGGAAACAGTTTGTCCGTAACCCCGCGGTACAGTGCATATCTTGTGTCACAATGGCTCAGTGAGTCGTCGGTTCTATATATGGTAAGGGCCAGCGTTTGCGAGCGTTTTTTGTGATTTATTTTATGGAGCTGCGAATTTCCAGAAAAAATTCTGTAACGAAATCTGAAGAAAACCTTTACACATCAAGTCCTCTTGGTAGCTCGACTCAGTAAGTTGTGTTAATGGTGATAGATCTCGGCTTTCTGACTGCCAAGCCGCTTCACATTACAAGCATCTCGGAAGAATTTCGAATCGACCGTCAACAATGCGAATATCAATATTGTTCTTCACTTAAGACTCAAATGCCAGGGTGATAAGTCTGAAGGAAATGAACTTCTTGATTACTATAGGGCCTCTATGCTAAATTTTCACAGCAGCATTTAGGAAGTCTCTGCAGACATTTGCTAACAGGGCTCTAGCAACTTAATCTTTCTCTGGGTAGCTTCAAATATGGGCAATTTTGTCGCCTTAAATCCAACTGAATATTTTAAATATCACCTTTGAACAGCGCTCACTCCTCCATTAATTAATGTATGCACGCGAAAACAAGCAATTTGCCTCAGTAGCTATAGAGCAGGTTCTGAAAGGTATTGACACAATGTTTCACATCCATTTACCATAGGGAATCAAAGAAAGAAACTGAACACATTACATTGTATTTACTCTCTGTGCCTTGAGTAACACATATGAATCCATGACAAAATAAATTATTTGAAGAATCTCCTGTGAAAGGAAAAAGAAGAAGATGTGATGCTTTAATTACAGCACACTGGATGAGAATCAAGGAGATTAATTCTGTGCCGCATTAATGTATTGCATATTATTGTAATAAAATACTTATAAAATAAAAACAGTATTGTGCCGCCGTTGCTATCGAGTGTGAAACACAAATTGTAGACAGATTTTATGGATCACCACTCAACAAAATTAAAACATTTTACACTGTCGAGAGTGAGGAGTGTAGCAGACGTTGTCGACAGAAGGCGAGGCAGCACAGTGCCTCAGCCCCTGTCGGTTGGCAGCAAACGGGTCGCAGAGAACTGAGATGCATGCGGTGTTTTGAGGCAGATGGTTGGCCAATAAATCTCTCGCTAAAATATTGTTAAACCAAACTGTTTTACCAATGTGGCAGGAAGCGGAATATATTGTACATTCGCTTGAATGACACTCATAGCTTCAACACCGAGAGGAAAGGTGCGATAAAAACCTTGTCGACGTGTGCTTTCAGTTGCCAGACGTCGTATTAGCTAGTCTCGCGTTTTACTTCAAGACTACAGTCATAGTCAAGAGTGATGTACTCAGAATGAAGTCAATATTTCCTCCAGGAAGTGCCACAGTCTACAATGTTGCCAGATCGAGCATATTGCCGGACATAGGACTCTGAGGGGAACACGACTGTATTGTCCACCTTACGTGAACGTCTCGACGGTCAATGTTTTGTCTAAAACTGTATCTACAACACATATTGCACGCTCAAGACCCAGAAGAATTTACAAAAATCAGTTTATGAGAGCAATAGTAACTACAGCGTTCGATGTATTCGTAGTATTTATTGTATACGTGTGTGTAAAGGCCTTCCAGTGCCCACTCAAGAAAGACAAGGATACACAGTCTAGCTACAATATTATGAATACGCCACAGTTTGTGGATGAACTCAGACATAGGTTGATAATCATTTTGAATATTTTGGAGTACTGTACCCATTGGTATTAAACTCGTTTTCAACCAATGATTCCCACAGCTAAAGGAACACAACTTGTGATACCTCTTAGACAAAATACTTACGCAGTGCTATCAGACGAAAAGATCAAACTGACACAAACTTTGAGAAGTTTGATTTACAACCTTCGTACCTGGATAAAGAGCTTTTCCTACTTGAGGTATCTGTGAACGATGCTACTACATAACACGATTTAAAAAGAAGCTAAATTCCTTCAGCTACGCCAATGTTTAACGAAATCGTCTAAACGGCACAAAATCGTGGTTTGTGAATCGTTTACTGGCCGTACTCTGCCGCATTTCGCTGGTTGGAAGGCAAAAAGTTTACTGACAAATTTCACAGAAGGAAAAGGGGTACGACATTTCTTCCACTGGAAGCTCACGTTGTTTTATTTAAATGATTACAAAATGAGGTAAAACGAACAGTGAGGTTGACAGTATAAGCACATTACTGTTGTCAGTATGATGGTGCACTGCCCAGGCCCTGTAATGATAAAGACCTATTTAGCTCAGGCATGTCGTATACAGAAGTGGAAGAGAGAGAACCACCAAATTCTACAATCCGTATGCATTGCATACACACAGATATTACTGTTACAGTGTACTTACGGAGCCCTTTGAGTGAATTGCGTTTTTTCCGGTGAGAAAGAGCACTGGAAACAACTCTCTACATTAGGTTACTTCAACTTGTGTGACTCTGAGCTAGAATTTATGGTCAGCGACTAAGTGTAAGGTCAATGAGTCGGATACGGGTCTTGCAACTGTGAAATACTTTCCTACATTATAGAAGCGAATATTGAATTTGAACAAATATTGCGAGTATTTTGTACTTGGATAGGTTAGAATGAAAACCTTTCTGTCTATTACAAATGAAATCAATTGATTTTCTAAAACACTCATTATCATACACAGCTTGAAAGAGGTCACGTCGACCAATTCTATGGAAGAACTGACAGCGACGTATATCGGAAGGCAGTAAGATCTCTTGTCAGTATTCGACAGTCATTTTAGTCGCAAGTAAACGAAGAAAAGCAGCGCATTTTTGTGATCAATTAACGTCTTCATCAATTACTTTAGTTTTAATGTAATCTACGAGTAATTGCTGATGTTTGATATTAACATGAAGAGGATTCCGTAGACAGGAAAAGAACCTGTTCTTGGGCAACTACTTCTATAATGACGAAAAGGCATAAAATGATCTTCAAGCACGTGCGTTCCAGCAGTGGTGCGAAGAAAATGAAAGTAATTATGACGGTAATAAACGGATTATCCGGTAACTTTGTAAGTAGGCTGTTTAGGTTTTTTTATTAGTAACGCCATCTTTGTATAAAAATCACTGGCTGTGCTGTGTGCAGTCTGTGTCTAGTTTGCATTGTTGTCTGCCATTGTAGTGTTGGGCAGCGGCAGCTGGATGTGAACAGCGCGTAGCGTTGTGCAGTTGGAGGTGAGCCGCCAGCAGTGGTGGATGTGGGGAGAGAGATGGCGGAGTTTTGTAATTTGTCATGAACTGCTATATGTATTATGACTATTAAGGTAAATACATTGTTTGTTCTCTATTAAAATCTTTCATTTGCTAACTATGCCTATCAGTAGTTAGTGCCTTCAGTAGTTTGAATCTTTTATTTAGCTGGCAGTAGTGGCGGTCGCTGTATTGCAGTAGTTCGAGTAACCAAGATTTTTGTGAGGTAAGCGATTTGTGAAATGCATAGGTTAATGTTAGTCAGGGCCATTCTTTTGTAGGGATTTCTGAAAGTCAGATTGCGTTGCGCTAAAAATATTGTGTGTCAGGTTAAGCACAGTCCTGTATAATTTTAAAAAGGGGACGTTTCATATGTCGACCCTTAGCCGAGGATACCTCACTGGAATCTTCTGATTTTTTCTTGTAGTTTGTGTAATTAGTGTAGATTTTGTTTATTGCTAGCGTTTAATTATAGAGAGAATTTCCTTTGTAGTTGTAGTTTTTCATTGTTGTACACAGTTGTGGCATGCATGTAGATTTGCACCTAGTATTTCGCAGCTGCAATTAACTAGATATTATTTTCAGTGCTATGTTAATGTGTTCTCTTATTTTTGCTCTTCAAATTGTGTTTTTCTGTGTTGTCGTGTGAAATATTGTGACAATAATGGCGTGTGAAAAACGTAATACTAGGCTCCAAAGTAAACTAAGAAATAGCAGTGAAGACGAAAGCAGTGTGTTAACGCCACCATGTAATGAATTAACTGATGTTCAAAGTAGTAATTTGGTAATTGTGCATAGGGAAATGGAGCGGGCTGCAAACAATGGTGTAGACAGTGAAACAATTAGTGAACAGGGAAGCATTATCGATCGATCGGTCGGCAACAGCTCGCCTCAGGAATCCGAAATGACAGAACACAATATTGCAAATACTGTAGACTTAGGTTTTGGGTCCTCACCGTTTTCTCAAATCAGTCAAGACACATTTTCTGCTTGTTAAAATGCGAATGTTGCCGGTGAAAATGCACTGCCAAAAAGCATAGAGAAACAGATTCCAGACACTAATACATTATTATTCCAATTAATGCAACTAATGGAACAAAATCAGAGACAAATGGGACAAAAGCTTCAAAAGTTAGACACAATGGAACAACACCAGAGACAAACACAGCAACAGTTAGACACAATGGAACAAAATCTTCAAAAGTTAGACGCAATGGAAGAAAAACTTTAAAAGTTAGACTCAGTGGAACATACGCTTGAACAAACACGTGAAGATTTAACTACTGAGTCACATAACATTGAATCGAAATGTCAAAAGTCTGTAATGACGTAAAAACACAAATTTATGAGCATTTTCAACCTATTTTTTCGCGGCATGATAATGCATTACAGAATCACGAAGCAGCCATAAAAGGACTGCAAATTATTGTTCATGAAAATCATGAGACCTTGCAAGCTAAATTTGACTCAGTTTCATCTACCGATTCGGTTACGCAACTTGCAAAAACTCAGGAAAACTTAAAGGACACAGTAGATACTCTGAAACTTGGTTCAGAAAAACACACTGAGGAAATAAGTACACTATCGGAGAAAGTAGCCGAACTTTCGGATCAGTTCACTAATTTATCTACGAAGGTAGATGATAATCTGAATGACACAAAACCGGTAGTCTTTAATGACACAGAAGAGTGCGAACAAATTAGGAAACTGAAACAAAATCTGAATCAAATTAAAACGCAACACCAAAGAGAAATCCGGGAAGTACAAGATCAGCTGACACAGGTAATACAAGAAGTACGTATTTCAGAGGACACTCACGCTCCAATACGGGAAGAGGGACATAGAAATACGGAACAGCCACAAAATAATAACACAGCGCATTTCGGAAGTTATGAAAGAAATTGGCAAGGTGCACCGAATTTTGAAATGGAACCGCCGACACGACGTAACAATGACCGATATGCTACTCGCCGACACGATGATTTTGACTATAAGCTGTTCATTACTACACGTAAATTCAAAACATTTAAGAATTCTGGCAACGACATTCATTGACAAGCGTGGCTCCATCAATTCTCTCATTGTTTTCCTCCCAACTGGTCGTTAGAACACAAATTAGAATTTATGTGTGGCTACTTAGAGAATGAACCAGCTGTAAGAATGCGATCGGTCATTCACGATTGTCACAGTGAAGGAGAATTTTATCATGCCTTCCTCTCAGCATATTGGTCTCAAGCTACTCAAGACCGAGTAAAACATAGCATCATAATGATGAAACATTTCTAACAATCTGAATTTTCCAGTCTTGTGAAATATTTTGATGACATGTTGCAGAAGAATCAGTACCTGTCAAACCCATACAGCCCCTCAGAACTCATCCGCATTTGCTTAATGAAATTGCCTGAACATTTAAGAAATATTATTTTGGCAGGACGTTGCAAAGACGACATTGAAGCTTTTCAGGGACTCCTACAAGAATTAGAAATTGACACAGACAGTCGCCGGATGCGAAAACAGGAAAACAATCACTGTAGGTCACATACGTCACAATTCCGTGACGACAGAAACAATAACTGGACACGACACGGCTATTCTTACAACGCAAATCGTGACCAAAACAGACACCACCCATGTGACAACCACTGGCAGAGTAATAATAGTTACAGAGAAAGATCGCATTTCCGTAATAATGAATATGACAGAGATTACCTTAGAAACAGACAATATGGGAACCAAAACAATTATTATCAAGGGAGACAGAATAACATCAGGCGCAACAGTTCAGCGCGCAGTTACGATTCAGGAAGAAATTCTCCACCACATGACCGACAAGAAAGAAATTCTGAAATCTACCGACATGACGACAGACGATATGATCGTAACGACAGACCTGAATTGCATCAGAACTGGCGGGATTCGAACAGAGCAGGGCCCTCTCGAGGAGGTGAATTTGTAGAAGTTAGGTCTCCTAATTCCAATAACAGCGCGCGCCAACAAAGAGACAGACAATGACTCGCGCCGCAGGCACCCACGTGCGCCGGCTGGCTCAGAGAAAAATAACATAGAAGCTACCTTGAGAAAAATTCCAGTATTCTTTACCGACGTATACTGCATGATAATTGCGTTCAAGCTGAAATTCTGAGTACTTTGAAGAGTAAAAGATTGTACCACATTTCACATGTAAAACCGTTTATTGAAAGATAATCTGCTTTTTAACTTTGTCTTTGCCATAAAACTTTTCAATTGACGCTACTAGTAGGCTTTGTCAGACTTAGAATCTGTTAATATGCAACAATGTTTGAAGTTATATATCCAGTCAAGAACCAAGAGAACTTATTTAAACAGAAATTACGAATGCATTTTTATTGTGAGCAGACGACACAGTGTTATTGTGTGTGTGCATTCTTGCTTGTTTGTTGCATGATTACATAATGACTATAAGGCTCACATACTTAGAACATTTACCAGTACTGCTAATGAGATTTCAATGCAACATTTTGGTTTATTTGAGAATACATTCTGAATTTAAAGCGCTTTCTGTGAGATACCAGATGACACAGTGGTTAGTTTATGTGACAGCTACACGAATTTATCACGACGCTACTAATGAGTGCCAATTTACAATGTTGCTTTTGCGGTGTATCTGTTTTATATCTGCACAGTTTTCTGAATTCTTCTGGAAAGTAAAACATGTTTTAGTAGTAACTTTTGTGGTATAGTAACAAGGAGACAGCCTTTTTTGTGGCACAACAATATGTTACAGCACAGTACTTTCTTCATCACAGCAATAAGCGTAATAACTAAGATATCTATACGCTAAGCATTTCACTTTTGTTTATAATGAGGTAAGTACATTGACTTCTGCAGAACCTAGCTTTCGGAGGACGATAACTACGAGACTTCCACAGAGATTATCTTACAACATGACGCACAGTTTAGCGCTACAGTACACATATTTGAGTGATTAATTTCGCACTTAAAACATTTACTTTTTTAAGATGTTTGAAGTACAATGATACAAGGGTTTTCCGTGATATTTTTCATTCCATTGCTGTAATCTGTAACACCTGAGGGTATAATTACATTAATCTTCAGGGGGGTACACGCTTACTTTGTGTACCATGTGTTTGGCAAGCACAAGGAGCCCTAGCTAATATGGTATTTGCTTATACAACTTTACACATTGGTACCATATTTCTCTAACACAGAATTACACAGCTATCTGATCATTTAACAGAAAAAGAAACATTTTTTTTTACTACATCAGTGACAGATGTTTACGTAATTACACAGTTGGATAACTTCATACTTATGAAATTGTATTTTGTCTGTACTTTGTGAACTGTTCATATTTTTTCGGACCCATTGTGATATTATGAGAGCTTTGAATGATGTGTTTGGTATGGGATCATGATTTCTAAAGTACGTTTGAGGTAGATGACACTATTGAAATGAGCAGAGAATTTTTTTAGGTTTTGACATTATTGCAGAAAGCTACGACGATTTTGAGATTTGACTGAGGTGTTATGATGTTATTTTTACGACAATGATGTGTATTATGCTGCTGATGTATGTTTATAATCAATAAGCTGATGCTATATGAGGAATTTGATTATGTTACGTATTTGCTATGATGAAATATTGAAGAAGTGTCGACGAATATGTATATGTGTAATAAGGTAAGGAATAATGAGTAGTGGTTAGGGACTCTGGTTTGTGAAAAAGGTTGTTGGAAACCGAGAATCGTACTTTAAGAGTTATGAAATGTATGTATGCGTGAATGTAATACAATGACGATGAAAAATTTTTAAGACACTGTTATATCAATAAGATTTTGTTTCTACAGATTTGTAACGCAAATTCTCGACCTGTGAAATTTTTTATATGAGACTGCCACTGTAGCGGAAACTGCTGTCGTAAATATTTCAGCAAGAAAGGTAAGTGACCTTGGCATAATGCGTTTTGGGCACCCAGCTGAGAGGTAGACGTCTGACAAAAGAAAGCCATTAGGTGCAAAAAAAAAAGGGGGGGGGGCATTATCCTCGCTATTGACATTCCTTTGTAGAAAGCATTACAAATACGACACCCTCAAACTTGAAAACATGATTACACTGTGGAGCTCTTAATTTATGATATTTACTAAAATGCCTAATGAAACGATGAGAAACATTTCACGGCTATTGTCTTGCTAATTGAGAGAAATGCCATATGGCTTGCCTTTATGTATTTATTTACTCATTTTGTTTAATATCTAGTTTCTAGCTGCACTGCAGCATTGGTTAAAATAAAATTTTATAGATGCACTAATATAAATATTTTCTGTCTACAGATAGAGTAAATAATATTTTTTTTCAAAAAAATGAGGGAGCACAGAAAGACATTTACCTTTACAGGAACTGAATTCATAACTTTCTTTTCAAGTACTTGTTAATTTCTTTTGTAGAATAAATTGTGATGCATCACTCTAGTGTTAAGATGTGACATAGGTATTAGACATGGCCATTTTAGTGTAATATTTTTTCTGCTTGAGCTTTGTCATGTTTAGATGCTGCTGCTGTTTGCCAGGCGTAGTGCTACTAAATTTCACTTTGCATTACTCTGCTAAGCCAGTTTACTACTGATTTATTTTTCTTGTTTGCTGCTCATTGCCTTATATTAGTTGTAATTTATGCTGCTTGCTTTGCCTTTTGTATTTTGTATCATTGCTGTTTGTGTTAATTGTTTTGTGCTGCTGCATTGCCTCGTCCCTTAGTTTAGCATCTGAGTTCAGTAGATTTAAGTTAGCTTAAGAGGGGGTAGACTATATAAGAAAATGAGTTGCGATGAATTGGAAGAAACGCATTGAGAAGATATAAGAAACAGATTTGGCAAAAATGAGTATTGTGCACTAAGAAATAATTATTTTGAGAGAAATATGAATAGAATACAGAAAGCAGGTATAGAAAGGACTTTTTGGGAATAATGATGAATGAAGGGAGATCTCCAAGAAGTAAAGAAAGTTTTGTTTGCAAAATAGTGCAGTAAAACAAACCCTGTCCTTTCCTTTTGTATTATTATGCTATGTGTTTGCGTACCCTTGTGTATTTCTTTTCTTCCTGCCTCTGTGTACTGTTTCATAGAAATTTTTTTTCTGTTCTAGTACTAAGCTACATTCACTATGATGAAGAATACTGTTATCCTCAAATATAATTTGCATTTATAATATATTATTTACTTTGTAAAGATGTTTAAACATTATTTGTTCTGTTTTGTTTTAATGCTCTTGTGCAAAGTTGATGTTTCAAAAGTTATTCTGATCTTTTATGTATTTACTTATGTCATAATTCCTGTAACACTGATGTATATGTTAGTTTGATTCATTTGTAAAGCCTGTACCACAAACGTTATATGTATTGTTATGTTCTTTAATGATGTATTTTGTACCTTTGTAATTGTATTCTCATGTTATAAAATTGTAGTTGTCACCAGTTCATCATATTATTAACTTGTAAGTTACATTTCACTGCACACATTTCTGTTGGTCATAGTATATGGACAATATGCGAGAAGTAGGGACTGATAGTGTTTGCACGTGTGTTAATAATTCAGCAAGGGGCTGGATAACAGCATTGCTGGTTCTAAGGACATTTCAAACAAATTTTTTGTGAGTGGACATGTGGTGGTTTATGGACTTGCTATATTATCCGCAAGACTCTTCGATGGTGATTGTGCACCTGCACAGTCACAGCAGATGGCTGCTGGCCATCTCTACAAGGACTACATTGGGGCTGCATCTTTGATGGCCCACCAACACTATTATTTCTACGAGGACTACAGTGAGTCTACACCTTTGCTGACTCACCAGTACCATTATTTCTACAAGGACTACAGTGGGTCTGCACCTCTGGTGGCCCACCAATACCATACTCTCTACTAGAACTACAGTGGGTCTACTCTGTGATGACCTACCTACCAATACTCTTCAAAATTTCGACTGACTCTGCTGTGGGTTTGCTCTGCTGTGGACCAATACCTGTCTGCATGTCAAGAGTCAGCACTGTCTTTCCGTTGGAAGGACAACACTACTTCTTCAAGACTGCATGGAAATCCACTACTTCCACGTGCATTTTCTTTTACTGCTCAGACTTTGAGAAAAACACTGCAATGTTACTGTGATGAATGATCAGGACTGTCTTTATGGACTGTGAGAAAATTTTAGCTTTTGACCAACATTGCATCAAGAAGTGTGTGCATTTGATATCTTTCTTACTGTAATTATGAAAAAATTTTTTCAAATCTTTATTGGCCACTGCCCAAAACAATTTGTAAAATGTTTTGTGGGGAGCATGGGGGCTATGTAAGTAGGCTGTTTAGGTTTTTTTATTGGTAACGCCACCTTTGTATAAATATCACTGGCTGTGCTGTGTGCAGTCTGTGTCTAGTTTGCATTGTTGTCTGTCATTGTAGTGTTGGGCAGCGGCAGCTGGATGTGAACAGCGCGTAGCGTTGTGCAGTTGGAGGTGAGCCGCCAGCAGTGGTGGATGTGGGGAGAGAGATGGCGGAGTTTTGTAATTTTGTCATGAACTGCTATATATATTATGACTATTAAGGTAAATACATTGTTCGTTCGCTATTAAAATCTTTGATTTGCTAACTATGCCTATCAGTAGTTAGTGACTTCAGTAGTTTGAATCTTTTATTTAGCTGGCAGTAGTGGCGGTCGCTGTATTGCAGTAGTTCGAGTAACCAAGTTTTTTGTGAGGTAAGCGATTTGTGAAATGCATAGGTTAATGTTAGTCAGGGTCATTCTTTTGTAGGGATTTCTGAAAGTCAGATTGCGTTGCGCTAAAAATATTGTGTGTCAGGTTAAGCACAGTCCTGTATAATTTTAAAAAAGGGGACGTTTCAACTTCAAGCTTCACAATGGATTTTCTCTAACTAAGAAATTTACTGAATTAGTGAAAATTCCAAAACGGCTTCACATCGAGGCTATGATGCCTAGAAGAGTCTTTACATCCTGCTGACATGAGAATATCGTAATCTCTGCGTCAGAAGCTTGCCTCTACTTAACCATTTAATAGACTCGCATATTTTCCACCGTGACTAATTTTGTAAGTTAAGCACATCATCTGTTACAGCACACTCCTGGCGCTGGGAAATGTGTCCACAATGTTCTGGTAGAACGAACTATCATAGGTGCAAAATGTGGGTTCAGGCATTTACTTTTAAGAGGCACAAACAGATTTACTTTACCTCTGGTAACCTCAAGAAAAAGTCATTGCCATCCAGAATCGCCATTAAATATCACGTTCCTTTATTACCAACTGGACACAGCCGGTGTACGTTGGGAAATCTCATAGGCGGACGTCATGATATACAGAAATATCGTCATCAGTAAACTTACTTAAATTAGAAAATTTTATTTTATTTGAAGAACCGATAGCCATTTAAAGGAACAGGGCTCTTATTTTACTTGTACTTGATTGAACTAGAGACGTTTTAAAATTTTGGTTTTGATTACATTTACAAAAAAATATATATATAAAAATAACTATAAGAGTTATTGGTATATGATGCTTAGCTTTAAGTCAGTTCTGAGTTTTATTAACAACTACGCTCCAGTCATTAAAACTTGTTACAGAAATGCGAATCAGACGCATAACGTATTCCAGGCTATAGCAGACGCGTCTTTGAGACAACAGCTATAGTCACTTCCCAGCCCGCTGTGGCATCACAACGGTTCGTCTTCTTCCTTCTGGTACTGTAAGTGAGACTTGGCAACAAGGCAAGGTATGTTTCGCAACACTGTGATCGACGAGTTACTTCCTGGTGTGCACGGAATTAAGTTAACTTGATTTTTCTTGTCATTTCCTTTGAATAATATGAGTTATTATCGCTTGAGGTGTAAGAGGAAGCCAAGATACATACCTCTTCGTTAGCTATGTGGTAACTTGCTGACTTGTGAAAAAGTGTTCGTTGTGGTTTGCGGTTGCATGTGGTTTGCGGTTGCAGTCGGTTGCATGTGGATTGCGTTTGCAGTCAGAGTGTTACGGTTTGATCCCTTCTGTGAAAGAGCTACAAGCAGTCAGGTCAAACATCGATAAGAAAATCGTAAGAAAATACTTTCCGTTAATAGTGCAATAGGGAAAATCTTACAATGCTGAATGACAGGTAACGGCTCTTTCCGCTGGTAACAAGCAAATTTTTGATTTCTAGAAATACATAACTTTACTTATGAAATGCCACATTTGCATACCTCTTGAGTATGACACAGCTTGACAATCAAACACAGACCCAATAAAAATCTAAGTGAGTAGTATTTTACTAATTCGTGCTGATAAAGGCACACTTGTGTACAGATACACCCCTCTACTAAACCAGACTTTCGTCGTAAGTTTATCGTGGGTAGTTTTATTTCATTTCTTATAATACAGTGCACAATTTTCGTAAGGTTTCTTCTAGTGTTGGTAAAACAACAGTAAACATGAGAGAGAATGATTACATGCATGTCGAAAACTTGATCTGACTTAAAGCAGTCGAACAAGGTTTGAAGAAGAATAAAATGCCACTACCACACGATAGCAAATGTAGAAAATACTTTTCTGGCGTATTTTGGCACGATGTGGTCTCCCCATATATAATACAAAAGTTTCGAGATGCATCTGCTGCCTGGCCGTCTATTAAACCTAAAAAGAAAAAAATGTCACAGAAGTTAGAAGTTAGCCCTTTTTGCTCCAATTCCTCCAGAATCTCCGCACTCCACAGTGCTGTGAGATAATGCATATGGCCAGCTCTAGACTGCTGAGAGAAAGATAATTACAGCTTTTCTTTTGCACTGCACGACGTTTTCAACAAACAGATAGTGCAATATAGTAGCTCAAGTGGAAAGGAACTCTTCCTATTTAAATTTCTGCATCCTACACTGTTGGCAGTTCTGTGTAGGTGGCAATTATGTTATTTTATTTCGGTGATACAATATAAAGTCAAACGTATGCACTGGGTAGCCAACGCAGCAATTCATGGCGATTCGGTCAAACAAGTAAATGAATGTACTAAACATGCTGCAAACCACTACAGGGAGCCTCTGTCAGTATTCTCATCTAGTGTGGCACAACGGCGCTACTATAAAAAAAATGGTTCAAATGGCTCTGAGCACTATGGGACTCAACTGCTGTGGTCATAAGTCCCCTAGTACTTAGAACTACTTAAACCTAACTAACCTAAGGACATCACTCACATCCATGCCCGAGGTAGGATTCGAACCTGCGACCGTAGCGGTCGTGCGGTTCCAGACTGTAGCGCCTTTAACCGCACGGCCACTCCGGCCGGCGCTATGATAGAGAAATGAGTCACAGAGAAGAGGATTTGCTGGTCTGTTTGATTGATGATAGGTTGATATACTTATGGTATGGGTTAGATTCTAACGTCTGCCGATGATTTTTGATAGGGAGACAAAGATTCTATTCTCTTTTGGCTACGCCAAGTGAAGATGGTGTAATGGGATTGTTGTCTGAAATTCATATTAAACACGATATTCCTTCTCTACCAAGTACATGTTAGTTTGAACCACAATAAAGTTAGGAGTGGCGACATGTAGAATCTCTATCACCAGTAACCATTCTTGTAGTAATTATTTGTTTCTAGTTACGAAACAAACGCTATGTAGGGTCGGAGGACACTTATTCCATCTTTTATTTGAGCTTCTGTATGTTGATAAAATTGGTTCTGAACTGGGAATGCAACTCAGACCGCCCTTAACGCGGAATTTGATCCCTTCCTGACAATACAGCTCGACTACAATTTGTTGTTCGTTCAAATGTCCAGATTCTTCAACACTTCCACATATCGCGCGCGAATGGGTTCGAATCCTTGCCCGGCACTAAAGTTTTCATTATGTTTTATCAAGCTTTACCATGAGATCACCTATCTGCTGGTGGATAATAATTTTGATTTTTAATGTATTTTCATTCGTTGTCAACACTTACAGTATCTGACGTTTTTTACTACCAGTGAGACACAGAACTATTTGCGAGATCACTCTAAGTTAAAGGATGTTATTCCGAGCTGCTGGTGGAGAAAAATTCGATAGCTGAGTCTCTTTGTGTGTAGTCAACAACGATATGCGTGGGGTTTGATTCCTAGTCAGTACTGAACACTTCGTCATATTATTTCTAGTTCAAACATGCTCACATGTCGCTGCTGGTGTAACAATCCCATATTTAACCTTCGTTTACTCTAGAATATAACAGCGATAGGTGCCGGGTTGGAGATCTGGTAAGTAAAAAATTAATGTTTCGTCTCGCCATTTCAGTTAAAACATCTAGCTACTGCCGAGAAAATCCGGTACGTCATAGTTGATTGTGCTTCGATATCAACCCGATTAGGTTCTGGTTTCGAATCCCTGTCGAACACAAAGCTTTCACTCACAGCATTTCAAGTAAGTTACCTGTGAAGAAGCAATGGTTAACATCTGTCGTAGTTCGTTAACAGGGACAATACATGTTGGGTGGAATTCGCGTACATTAAAGATGTTCACGTTATGTAATTTCAAGTTGATATTTGCTAACTTATACTGTCTAAAATCGAGGTATATCACTCTCTGTATGCCTAGTCAGGAATGACTGTTAGTTTCCCTCAGTCAATAACTCTATGCTTAGTCTGCATGACCTGGGTTTCAATCCATATGCAGAACGAGACGGTTCGTCGCGTCATTTGAAGTTCATACATATTCCCAACTAGCTGCTCGTGAATAACTTACATTTTTATGTCATTTTCTGTTAAATAATAAGAACGGTATGTTACTTTGAAGAGGAAATCATGACTACGACGAACTTACTACGTGCATTACCTATTTGACGTAATAATGAGAGTGGTAACACTTCAGGTATGTCATTTATTGTAATAAATGTGAGCTTACAAGCCTTAAGGACAGTCTTACCTGTGATAAGTTATTCCTTGATATTTGTAGTATCGTGGTAATAATTTACATCTTGAGTTATTGCGATACAGAGCAGTGTTTCCTAGTTCTGACTTGTTGGAACCATTTTCAATAGTCAAACGACTGTACCAAGGAGCGATTAGTGGACCTGCTAGACAGCTGCGTTATGCGGGTTGCATGCGAATCAGGCGAAGTGCAATTCAGGTCGTTCGGATACTTTTGAACATTTCTCTACATATGAGGTAGAAGTCAGAATGGTACTAGGAGGTGAAATTATAAACTGCTCTCAAGAAGGTATTACGATCTGCCCAGCATCTACCACAAGAAAGAGGAAGCACACTTTGTAATCACTGTACACGATTACCTGCTACTCTGTCTGATCAAAGGTATTCAGACACCACTAAGTATTGTAGAAGCGACCTCTATGCGTCACGAGAGGCTGACTCGCCTGTATCGAAGGTGGCGGAGCGTGTTGTGCTATCAGTCGAGAGGCAATGACTGTAGAATGGGTTAGTCAGAAGAACTAAGACACTTCGAAAGTCATTAAATGTCACCTGAGTGACAAATCCATCAACAGACGTTTCAATCCATCTAAAGTTACCCAGGTCAACCGTTGGTTAGTTGGTACTGAAGTGAAAATGCGAAGGAGAAACCGCAGCTGAATCGAGACCAAGGCAGAACTCCTGTATTAACGGGGAGGAAAAGTCGAGCATTGTAGAGGATGGGTGTAAAAAATTGTATGATGTAAGCGAACGAATGACTCGTCTGTTCCAAAGTGCTGCCAGCCGTCCATCTGGCATAAAGCCAGCACTTAGGAGTTTAGGGTACGGTGGTCGGGCAGCTCCTCGTAAGTGCAGTGTCAGGCGCCGAGGCAAGAGAACGCCCATGTAGCGGTAGCAGCAGTACCTGTTGTTTGATACACAGTAATTTAGGTTAGTTTCTGTGAACTATACCTATGTGCTTCACTGCGGAAACTACTATTTAGCAAATTACTCTAAGCTTCTTTTTTTTCTGCGTAAGTATTAGTGCATATCCTTGTGTGAGGTGGCTTCCTCGCGTATTTCTTCCTCCGCCAGAAGTGCAAAGTCTTGTGATTACATTTCAGTGTCGTGTTAGTACGAAGTGCGTAGTTTAGATAAGTGCATTAGATTTTCCACATTTAGTTCCTGGAGTAGCTTTCGTAGAAGCAGAGTTTTTAGTAAAAAAGGAACTATTGATTTATCAAATTGTTAACAGAGACATTTATTTATGTTTTCAGAACTTGCGGATCTTGCGATCTCAGGCTATAGCGCGAACCTGCAGAGCAGATTTTAGTGTTGGTTTATTCGCCTCCTTGTGTTTTGCTTACATTCAATTCTCAGTAACACCAAGGTCGGGTAATTTCCCTTTCGTGGGGGGGGGGGGGGGGCTGTTTGTACTTTCTCATTTACTCGTGACTGCTTTGGTTGTATTTTTTGAGATCTTGTTCAGTAACTTTACACTGTACGATATCAATACGGCCTGTGCTTCTTGTAAATGGACGCAAGGAGAACTGGCTGCTGCCCATTAACTGCTGCAAGCTAAATTGGCCATTGTCGACAGGCTTCTAGATTCTGTTCAAAGTGTCGGCGACATCTGCGTGCCAGTGTTGAAGCCTACGACACCGCTGGTGTCGTTGGAATTCCCTGGTGACCTGGTTGTCGCTTGTCGCTGTATCCTCCGATATGCAAGATCTGAGCGGTCCGTCCTCACTCGATAGAGAGTGACAAACAGCGGTGGGTTAACGTGGGCTGTTTCTGGTCGGAAGGCGAAAGAGGGAATACGCCGCACGCCTGGCTCCTTATGCCTTAGCAACAGGTGCGAAGTGCTACCCCAATAACGACGATACTTCTGAGCCAGCACGGAATGTTGGACCGGTGACGGATTTGCCTCCCCAGTCCGGACAAGTACACAGGAGGGGTATGCTGTCCATTAGGAGCTCCATCGTTAGGCAGGTAACGCAGCCGCAGGTAAATAATGCCGGTGTTCACTCGATATGTTTGCTGGTGGTGTCGTCCATGATGTAGAGGAGGTGCTGCCGGCGGCTACCAAGCGCAGTGGGTGCAACCGGCTGCATATGTCGGCACGAATGACGTCTGCCGCTTGGGTTCTGAGGCCATCCTCGGCTCCTTTCGGCGGCTGGCTGACTTGGTGAAGGCAACTAGAATCGTACACGGGGTGCAGGCTATGCTGAATATTCATAGCATCGTGTCCAGTGTCGATCGCGGTCCTCGGGTTTGTAGCAGAGTGAGAGGCACAAGCCAGAGGCTCAGACGACTCTACGGAGGAATCAGATGCGAAGTTCTCGACCTCCGCAGTTGGGTGGAGAATTGAAGGGTTCCCTTAATACCTCAGGCGTGCACTAAAAGCATGAAACGACAACTAGTGTAGCAGAGTATATTTGGCGTGCACATAAACGTTTCTTAGGGTAGAGGAACCGCCTTGGAATAAGAGACGAATTTCCTGTCAAAATCGAACTTGTAACAGCCACAATGTTCTTAGAGAATGCTCGTCTTCGCAGACTGGATGCAGAAAAGTTTCTAATTGTAAACTGCACGAGCATCCAAGGAAAGTTCCCAGAACTAGTATCGATTATTGAAGGCTATAATGCCAAGTTGGTATTGGGAACAGAATGTTGATTGAAACCGGAAGTGAATAGCAAATAAATCGTAAGTTCCGATAGGAATATTAATCGCGAGGATACTGTGGTGTCACCGCCAGACACCACACTTTCTAGGTGGTAGCCTTTAAATCGGCCGCGGTCCGTTAGTATACGCCGGACCCGCGTGTCGCCACCGTCAGTAATTGCAGACCGAACGCCACCACACGGCAGGTTTAGAGAGACTTTCTAGCACTCACCTCAGTTGTACAGCCGACTTTGCTAGCGATGGTTCACTGACAAAATACGCTCTCATTTGTCGAGACGATAGTTAGCATAGCCTTCAGCTACGTCATTTGCTACGACCTAACAAGGCACCAATTCCAGTTACTATTGATACTGAATAATGTACCGTCAAGAGCGACGTTCACCATTAACGGATTAAAGTTAAGTATTCCACCATCTACGTCCGTTTTTCTAAATTCTAATTTCCTTGTCCTGTTCCAGACCTCACGCCAGCCTGCGTGAGCTAAAACGCGTGCCTTTCGGCTTCCTCTAGTAACGGTGTTGGCTCTCCTGCCAACCCACAACAGATACGTTAGTCGCCAATGGTGGCGGCATATTTGTTGCAGTAAAGAACTCTGTAATACGTAGCTAGGTTATCACGGATTCCGAATAATAGGTGACCTCAGGCATCAGAGAGCGCTCAAAAATGATAATCGAGTGCTTTTATAGACCACCTGTGTGAGGACTTGTAGTGATTCAGCGCTTCACAGAAAGCTTGCAGGTTATCGTTAATAATATCCTTGATCATGCTACTGTAATGGAGGGTGACTTCAATTTGCCAGGCATTGGTTGGCAAGGTCGTACAATCAGAACTGATGCCACACACAGGGATTCATGTGATATTATTTTGAATGTGTTTTCCGAATATTGCTTCGAGCAGACAGAGAAACAACTCGTTATGGTGACGTCTTATACCTCCTAGCAACAGACCTAAACTTATCGAATCAGTTACGCAGCGGAAGGTTTCAGTTATAGTAAGTAAGGAACAACGGGTATGGGTTTACAAAGAATGATAACAATGGTAGGAATATGTTTTTGCTTAACAAGAATGACAGACACAAAATGCAGAGTATCTCGGTGGTCAACATCAAATACTCAATAATGAGGACGGAGATGTGGAGCAGAAACTGAAAAAAGTTCAAAAATATCCTTAAGTACGCTTTAGAAAAGTATTTTCCGAGCAAAGTCTGAAGGCTTTGGGAAAGATCCACTATAGTTTAGGTTATTTTTACCTTTTTTGGCTCATCAGTCTTCTGACTGGTTTGATGTGGCCCGCCACAAATATTATTTTCAACTACAGGCCACGTCCTATGGATACACGTTATGTGTTTTTAATGCAGTGGTTTCCATTGAATTTTGAATCATCACACCGTTGTCATGGCTGATTCTTTCACCTTTCACGGGGTGTTTCCGACACTAAGGTTGAGAGAGTGCACTGAACCTCTGTCCACTCCTCGGCCTACTTTGGTAAGGCCGTTGGCATAATGATGGTTACTTCTTATGCCGCAGGTCTTCGGTTGCCTTAGGTGATGATTTTTATTCAAAATTTAAACAATGGCGGGGTTAGAACGTGGGACCGAAGACGTTTTCATTACTAACCGCTAACGCTACCCCTTGTTATTGTGCCTTTGGAAAACTGTAGTTCCTGTGCGACTTTTTTGCCATTTTTTCCAAGAACGTGTTGCATTCCGTCAATGTCAATTTGATCTTCGAGCAGCCCTTGGCAGCTACAGGCAAAAAATTGGGATAGCAAAAGGTAAATTCAGACAATCGGCCTTTAGGTTCAGCGCTAGCTACGGCTACATGGCTCATTCACTTGCTAATTGTCCACCAAGTAATGTGAATTTTAGGAGAATACCGTGAGAAGACAGTAAAAGGATTGTGAAAAATCTCGAGTCGACCGAAGATTTCTGATAGTACAAGTGAAAGTACTGAGGTGCCTGGAACATCGCTAGAAGGGAGCCAGGAGTCACAAGATGATAGTATCCACAAACATGTGTCGAAGCAACGACTGAAAACGAAGCTGGATTAGAGTTTACATGTTTCGGTCGAAAATGACATTATCACTTCAGAAAGTACAGCGGTAATAACTGAAGAATAAATTCAGACTGTAGGTAAAATACACTAGAAAGCAGCGGAAGTTTTATCGGCGTATACGTTTGTGTGCGATGTGGTGCTGACTTGCTCCGAAGAAGTCGACGATCGAGGGGAGTGTGAAGAAGAGAATGGTGACTCTCTGTGTAACGTAAAAATTGAAAGTGAAAACAAAAATAAAAATAAGCTTCCGTCCAGGGACTCGACCACACGACCCTGGAATTACCGTTTTGTACACCTTCCGCTGTACCAAATGCTACCTGGAAACAATGCTACTACAAATGGTTCATTTCTCGCAGGTTTCGTACCTCAGTCGGCAAGAACGGAAACCTAATAGGGCCTCTTTGATCTCCGTCTTTACGTCTGTGTGCCTATCTGACTGTTAGAAACGGTTTTTCTCAGGACAGGTACACATGTCGCGTTGAAACTTTTATGCCTTTTGCCACCTACTGAAGTTTACGGCCTCTTGGCGGTGCAAAAAATTGAAGTTTCTAGATGAATGCAGTCGAAAGGTGCCGCCATTTACATGATAACACTTATTGAGCTATGTGAAATAAAATCGTCATAGCTTCTCAACGGTTTGAGTTAAGACGTCCAAAGTGCACGGTTGGCCGCGTGCATGATGGGAATTAGTACGCGCATGCACGGTTTGTTTTAGCAACGAAGCCGACTTTCAGTTGGATGGATTCGCCAATAAGCAAAACTGGCGCATTCGGGGGCTGAGAATCCGCATTTCGCGATCGAGAAGTCTCTTCACCGTCATCGGGTGACGGTGTGGTGAGCAGCGTCCAGTCACTGGATAATCGGTGCGATATTCCATCACGGTACGGTGACTACCGAATTTTACGTGAAGGTTCTGGAAGATGATTTCATCCCTGTCATTTAAAGTGACCATAATTTCGACAAGATGTGATTCGTGCGAGATGGAACTCGACCCTGTCTAAGCAAGGGAGTGTTTGATGCCCTGCAGGAGCACTTTGGGGACCACATTCTGTCTATTGGGTACCGAGAGGCCACTGCCATGGGCCTCGATTGCCCGCCATATTTTCCGCATCTGAACACTTACGACTCCTTTTTGTGGGGCTATATTGAAAACAAGGCGCACAGCAATAGCTCAAAAACAACTGCTGATCTGAAAACAGCCGCTCAGGGAGTCATCGACAGCATCGATTTTCCGACAGTTCAGCGGGTCTTGCTGAATTTTGGTATGCACGTGCGTCACATCATCCCCAAAGATGCAGGCATACTGAACATATCATAACTAAATCCGAATATCTGTAGTGACGTTTACATGTCGCATGAAATGTGTGCACGCTGTAGTATGTAACTAATTTACGTTTTTTTCGTTCAGTTAAATAATTGTTACCCTGTATGTCATATATTTTGATACTCGGAAACTCACTCATCAACACCTATAGCTTACTACCCCTTCACCTGGAAGCGTGAAATTTGGAAAAGAGCGATGTTTCACCGCGTAAGTAAAGGAAAAAATCTGAAAATTGTTAATTTGTAATTATATCGCACAAAAATATTACTTTTCTCACTTGTTGACCGATAATTAACTTATAATTGAAACATTCTCAAAAGTCTGGGACTTCCCAGGAATGGTATCTTGCCAGTGTCAGTGCCGATAACAGACATAAAACCTGGAGACTCTCGACTGCCGCGATGGATGAACTGCCTGTACAGTTTGTACGAACCCTCAGTGTGCGAGTCCTACTTGCTCCTACTCTATTTTTTTTTTTTTTTTTTTCTGGACAATTCGCCATCTGGAGCTCCCGCTTCTGTCACTTTCATTCCTGGCCAACGCCCCACGTACCAATGACGTGGACGAAAGCGGTGATGAGGAGTAGCTGCGTTACCCTTGTAAGACAGCCTGTGAATTCCGCCATGCGGGCAGAGTGCGTGCGCACGACGCCGTCGCCTCAGACAGCGCAGCCGGCCGCCTGCAGAGCTGACCGACGCCTCGTCCCGGCATCGGCCGCCTACAGCCGTAACACTGTAACACTGTACTCTCCCCCAGGGTGCGCCTTCCAGAATTGTTTCCAGCAGTGGTCTTCGACAACGACGCCGTCACTATCGCCCCCCCCCCCCCACCCTTTCTCTCTCTCTGGAACGACGCGTCCAACTCCCCTGTCATACAGTTCCACAATTTCCAGTAACTCCACAGCATCACATGTCTTACACGGGTACACGGCTCCTACTTACAGGTTGGCTCAAAATAAGTGTTACGAAGTTTTTCTCTATTGACACATAATATGGGGTTACAGATTCTTGCCATCACGTTTATGCTGTAGCAGACAACCTGAAATTAAATACTGAGAGTTTTCAAAGTGTTTCCCTTCTGCAGCAATGAATCCGTATATCCTTGAACGGAATTCCGTGATGGCTTTCTGAATATCATTATTTTAGAATGCTCGAATTTCTCTGGAAACTGCAGTACCAACATCTAGGATTGTTGCAGGTGCATCTTTGAATGGTCTGTCTTTCTGATAATCTCATGTGAAATAATCACCAGTGCTGAGATCGGCACTATAACGGCGTCATTCTAAACCGTGCACAGTGAATGTTAAGGTGCTCGGGGCAATGGTCCGATCTCTAGACGTCTCTCGAGAGAAATCTAAGAAGGCAGCAGTACGATATAAACGTACTGCATCTTGCATGAAACAGTAGTTTCGAAGCATTCCGTCGCATCGTGTAGTCGGTACAAATTCATGTCCCAATACCTAGCTTTATTGGTCTGGTGTAATAGGCCCCGCAATAAAAATGGGCATTTTAGTACACTGTGTACTAAGTGGGCACCACACAGTGACTTTTTCTTGATGAGGTCGAGCAGTAGCTAGAAAATGTGGATTCTCGGCAGCCTGGTAGTGCCAGTTCTGTTTGTTGATGTACCTATGGAGATGAAAGTGTGGCTCATCAGTAAGACATGTCTTGATCCGCGTCGACAGTTCCATTTTCAGAGGCCTCAGTCACGTCATTTCCAAAAGATTGTGGCCGCTTCACATCCCTGTCCTTCAATGGTTGGCACCGTAGTTTCTTTTTCATTAACCTCTGGAGAGACCGTCGTGACTTCCTGACTTTCTGTACTGCACGTATTGCTGATGTCGTGGACTCCTCACTGAATGAAGTTCGCACTCGCACACTCCCTAGGGCTACAATTGAGACTCGTCGTCCTGACTGGCCCTTTCTGGAACCAAGTAGACAATTGAGCAATCTGTTAAACAACAGAGTTAAGATTACACAAAAATCTGTATCAGAGGTTGCTTAACTGTAGTCATTACAATTTTACTTCAGCTCTGTACTGTGATCTCACCGAGAAATGGGCATTCCGGGGATTTTGTTCTTGGCCGAAATATGCTGTTGAATGTGCGTCTCAACCCTACGATTAACGTGAAATGCCTTGGCCATCGACAAACACAGTACCAAAGTTAGAGCTTTCATTCTGAAATGTGAACTGAGACAACGGTGAGTGAGCTATAGAATTTGCAGGGATAGTACACAACAATATCACAAGGAGAGTCATTTACGGCATACAATTAAACCACAGAAGACAAATACTTTCAAACACGCATTTTGTGTCATCCTGTTTAAGATTATCTTGCCGCGCGTGTTAGATAGCCGCCCGGTCTGAGGTGCCTGCCTTGTCACGGTCCGTGCAGCTCCCCCCTCCCCCCCCCCCCCGCCCCATTTCGGAGGTTCAAGTCCTCCCTAGGGGATGGGTGTGTGTGTTGTCTATTGCGATAAGCTAAAATTAGATTAAATAGTATGTAGGCTTAGGGACCGATGACCTCAGCAGTTTGGTCCCATAAGAGCTTAACACAAATTTCCAAATTTAAGATGATCTTAACTGAAGAATAATTTTGTAGCTTTATGTTACCCCGGCAACAACTAAATATACTATGGCAATGCATAAACTGACACGAAAGCCACTGGAAGCCAACAAAATATTTATCCTCTCGACTCGTGCTATCGTCAGCGTTTACGACTAACATTTGTAATAGGTTTTTAAAACATATACTGTATTCCATTACTATGAAATGCCTCGACAAAACCGACCTAATGAGACATAAGCAGCGCGGATGAAGGAAATATTGTATTTGTGAAAGAACTGCGGGGTTGTTTGGGGGAAGAGACCAAACAGCGAGGTCATCGGTCTCATCGGATTAGAGAAGGACGGAGAAGGAAGTCGGCCGTGCCCTTTCAGAGGAACCATCCCGGCATTTGCCTGGAGCGATTTAGGGAAATCACGGAAAACCTAGATCAGGATGGCCGGACGCGGGATTGAACCGTCATCCTCCCGAATGCGAGTCCAGTGTGCTAACCACTGCGCCACGAAAGAACTGCCTCGTTATTCACACGACGCTCTGAATGATGTGTTTAGTGCTCTCTTCAGAGTATCTCAGATTGCTTACATACTCCTAGATTTTCAGTAGTCGTTTGACACCGTTCCATAAAAGGTTTCTAACCAAATTGCTTGTTTCCGGAGTGTCGTATCAGTTTTGCGCCTGGATTTGCGATTTCAAAAAATGGTTGAAATGGCTCTGAGCACTATGGGACTTAACTTCTGAGGTCATCTGTCCCATAGAACTTAGAACTACTTAAACCTAACAAACCTAAGGACATCACACACATCCATACTCGAGGCAGGATTCGCGCGGTTCCAGACTGTAGCGCCAAGAACCGCTCGGCCACACCGGCCGGCATTTGCAATTTCCTGTCACAGATAGCACAGTCCGTAATAACTGATATGAAGTCATCTAGTGTAAACGAAGTGACATCTGGGGACCCCCAAGGGCACGTTAAAGGTTCTCGGCTGATCTTAATATATGTACCGGTAAATGATTAAGGACACAACGTGTGCAGCCGTCCTAGAATCTTTGGAGATCATAATGTAGTTTACCAGCTAGGAAAGTGATCAGAGCACGAGAACGAGTTGCAGACTGATTTAGACAAATGTCTGCATGGTGCGAAAAGTGGATGTTGGTTCTAAATAATAAAATGTGTAAGGTCGTTCACATACACAATAAATCACACAAATTTTTATATTAGTAAATAAAATATTTTGATGCAAAAAACGTTTAGTACTTAGACCGTAAATTTTACTATACAATTAAAGCCTGATGACTATGGTGCGTTTAATATTAGTTGCGACTTTCGACGTTTGGCTCACCGGTGGGGACTTGACGCTGTTGCCCAGGTAACACGAATGGTGAGCCGGCTTTCCCTACCACGCCACCAGCAGTTCGCTTGGTACAGCGCCCCTGTTACCACGCCATGGATAAACAGTGCCACGTGGTGTCGCGTCTGTTTGCTCTTGTAGTAAAGTGTTATTTTCTAGCTTTAAAGTGTTCTGCAGCCGTCAGGTGTTGTGAACGAGTGTTTCGTGTTGGCGCTACATTAATAACAACAGTAGAGCACGTGTGAACACGAGATTCGCAGTAAAGGCGCTCGTCCTAGAATACGATCATCGGCTGTGAAAATAATGTTCTGCTGCAAACTATTCCTCCGAATTCGACAAAGCAATGGACAATGCCCAATATCACTCTGTTGTGATGGATAAAGGTCCAACAATGCAACGAAGGAAAGCGGCTATTTTTCTGTAGGTGCAAAGGAATATTCGATTGGATAAATTGAACCTAGCTTGTATAACGCGAAGTTAATGGAACTTGTGGTACTGTACAAGCCGAAACTCCACGCTACCAGGCCGACGAACAGGCTAACGCTAAAGGGCATAGTTTAATCAGGCTTCCCCCGTATCATCCACATTTAAATCCGACTGATAATATATAGGCCTAGGTGAAAAGTAATGTGGCAGAAATAAGAAATTTACGCTCATTGAGGTTGAAATGCTGACAAAAGAAGTCATTGCAAATGTTACATAACAGGGCTATTGTCAAGTTGTCACCCATACCAAAAATGTATTTAAGGAGACTTCGATTCATGAAGGACTGTGTCAAGTTTTGAGTAATACTTCCCTTCTCCTGTTGTGTTAGCAACTACCTCTTTTGCCTAGACTCAGCAGAATTTACAGATGTACATCTCACTAAGAATCTACTACAGTTTAAATAGTGGCAGAATCATAAAACAGCGTATTATTAAACTAGCAACAGAGGGAGAACATATCATTAGTTATGAGAAAGCCAATTGTCAGTATAAAAATAAACGTGCACCTTCTTCATTTCCATTGTTCCAAAACCGACAGCAGTTTTCGTTTCACAGGCTACTGATGGTCCTTAAACATTCCATTACTTCTTTTAAAAACTTCTGTAGTTGCTTGAATACCGTGGTAGATATGGACGTTGCGCATATTAATCATATGGCAAAATACTCTGTTCTTTGCGTTCTGTCATTTGCCAAATTCTTGTTTGGATACCTCAGACCGTTTATCAGTTATGAGGGCTTTATGAATATTTCGTTCTGCGTTTTTCAGTGGCTTGCTCGTTCGTGACGGAAACGTTTACACATAGTCCATTTTCTGGACGCTGGACATAAATAACGATATCCTTTGAGGTTTAATAAATAATTCAATATGTTACCTAAATTTTATATGCAGCAACATATGACATATCACATCACACGAAAATTCGTAGCGATACCTATTTTTCACTCCAAACTTTAAGAATTTCTCGCAGTAGTTTGGCTAATACCGAAACATCACGATAACTATGACCATTAACGAAGTAATAGGTAACTGATCATGAAGTTGACGAATGAAGCTCACAGTCTGCTACCTCATAGTTTCTCCAAAATCGATTGAAAAGGATTGCAGATGGAGCAGCTTGCGCGGCTGACAGTTTACGCACCGAGCAGGCCTGGCGTTATCTTCGCATGCTGACGCGTTCAGCACACGCTGGCAACTACGCTTTCCTCCACTCGATCCGTACTGAACTGTCAAAAGTCGCAACAATCTTTAAACGCACTGTAGTTTCCGTTGCTTACTACAGTGTGTAAACAAGCAGAGAAAAAGCAGGCTAAGAAAATTTTTACAGCAGAGTAGGAGACACACTGCAGGACAATGTGCAGCAAGTTAGGACGTGTATTGTAGCGACACGGATTGACACCAGAGCTCCAGCCCGACCCAAAGTATAAGATATGCTGCGCCATCTTAAACACGACATAGCAGCATCTACGTAGGTCAGAGAATTCAGCAAATCGTTTCGGCCCTCTCTCACTGGTGCCAGCCACCACATTCGTGGTTATAAAATCGGAACATAGTGCTGTCCCCTGCTCCTGACAACGATGGCGGAGATAGCCACAGAGAATTTTATCCGAACAGACGTGGCTTGACAATCGAGAAGAGTTGATTCTGATAACCCTCTTGTTATTAGGCGTAAACCGTATTATTGGTCGAATATCCAGAGGTGTCGAATTCCTTCGGACTGTATATCGTTACTTTATATGGGTTGCAGTCTTTCATCCAGTAGATGAAACAGTCTTCATCCATATAAAGTAACTCTGTGTCAGTGAATTTGGTCTTCAGAAAGGCATAGTGAAATTGCTGCACACGGAGTTAGGAAATGTACGATATACACATACAAACATAAATAGCTCTCATGAACTCCATCGAAAACGTATCCATCTCCAGAACGCCTAAACCTTGGCTGAAGAATGTGGCCAAGCGACGTAATAATGCCGCCATAGTGCCTCTCCCAGCAGTATACTTCATGAATTTCGTGGTATTTTCTTAATTTGTCCACGTTTTTCTTGAAAATAGCATTATTCATCAACTTTTAAAAAATATTTCTCTAAGTCACGTGTCACAAGGGCCCTCCGTTCCGTTTTAACGTCAATATACTTCCTCAACCAGCGACTTCACTTGAAGGAGATGTCAAGGGTGACGCTAATGAGAACCATTCCAAACGGATACGTTGGTGGAGTTATCTGCAGTGCATAATGCATATCTGTTTTCGTCGCAGTGCCGTCATTGGACTGAGGGTGGAGTCCTTTTATGGGACGAGGTGCTCCACTGCTGTGCGTATCATGCAAACTTGCAGGATATGCCAAGTCTACCTTCCACACCATATCCTTTACCAGACCAGCTGCCACACCTTTGAAATCACCTAATATATGGCTGTCCTCCTCAGACAGCCATCGAAACTTCCCAACAGCCAGATTACGTTGCGTGGCATATCCGTATAAGTTGTTAACACGAAGATACGTATGTAACTCTCATACTCATATGCTTTAAACTGTCCGCCCATTACCGGCCAATGTGGCCGAGCGGTTCTAGGCTCTACAGTCTGGAACCGCGTGACCGCAACGGTCGCAGGTTCGAATTCTGCCTCGGGGATGGATGTGTGTGATGTCCTTAGGCTAGTTAGGTCTAATTAGTTCTAAGTTCTAGGGGACTAATGACCTTAGAAGTTAAGTCCCATAATGCTCAGAGCCATTTGCCCGGCCATTCACGTCTTGTTTGCCTTGGGGTGTCTGTGCACACATTGCCAAAGTCCACCGTTCATGCTGCATTCCAAAAAGAAAACCATGTTGACATTGATCAAAAATTCAGTGTCGACATGTAAAGTAATGTGGAAGTCAAAGTGTATGTGGTCATGCATACTATCCAGAACTTCTCGAAAATATCTGCAAGTAGTTGTACGTCCATGCCCATATATAGTTTTGCATACTCCGCTAAAACATAGACGCTGAATCCTCCTAAACATTCACCAGATGCTTATACCCGGAATTCGTTACGGTACTGCCTGTAAGATTACTGGTGAATGTGGGTATGTATTTCTAAAGCACCGCTTGTATAAATCGAATTAAGTCCAGGAACTGCGATGTAATGTTTGGCGTCATTCGCCTGGAGAACGAGATGTGTGTCTTAACGCTCTCATGCAGGACACGATCTGGCCTTTGTGCAAACCAAAAGCATCCAAGGCGCACAGTTACGAAATCCTCATCATAACTGCTCAGAATGTGGAAGGATGTGAGTATGAGTCACGGCATGTAGTTATTTAAGTTGCCTGCAGTGTATGCTGTGCTGCAGAACTTCCCCTGTGGGATGATCATGGAGATGTTGGTGTTATTGTGATCAAAATACCACGCAAGTTGCTCTACCTCACTGAGCAGCCACCTCCCAGAATTATCCCTGACAAATGATATCAAACGATTCTTACCTGAGTCATACCACCATAAAGGTTGCATATGTATCAGTGCAGTCGCCCTTACAGAGCGCGATAAGAATGAGTAGACATTTAAAGTCAGTGTATGCTGTGAAGGGGCAACGCTCCTCGTGCTGGTATTTCTTGTTTTCAATTGTCATTTCCACATCTACCGGTTCCTACGTGGAACAATAAGTCAGATGCTTATCTGGACCAGCTCTCGTAGTACAAGTGTCGATGCGTCTCGACCGGTAATGACATTTACAATTGTATTTTCTCTTTGGGACGAAAATATGGCAATATATATTCTCTACCTACTTGTATCTGAAAAGTGTATAAAGTTATTCATGAAGTTTATAAAAGAATTATGGATGACCGCTATAATTTGAATGCAGTAGAATACTTACTGTCTGTTTCCTAAAAACTAATATCTGCTTTGTGTAA
Source organism: Schistocerca americana (assembly GCF_021461395.2). Lineage (NCBI taxonomy): Eukaryota > Metazoa > Arthropoda > Insecta > Orthoptera > Acrididae > Schistocerca > Schistocerca americana. The sequence goes on from NC_060122.1 coordinate 59,282,023, forward strand.
TAGAACATAGAAATTTCAAAAGCTAACACCTGTGTTTCATAGTGATGTTATTTCCAAGTATGACTCTGTGATACGCATTTACGGTTCGATGTAAATTGCTATGTTGATGGCACATCTTCCATTAAACTGCGCTGTGAAGGTAGCAAACGAAGGTTCGAATAAAAATGGCGTTTTTTCAAAAAAAAGTTTTATTCTCTTCTTCTGTATAAATTTTATGGCTGGTGTAGCGGAACCAGTTGGTAATGATGGTGATGTTTGGTTTGTCGGGCGCTCAACTGCTCGTTCATCAGCGCCTGTACACATTCCCAATCTGTACACAGTGCAGTCTAGCAACTTTCATGAATGATGATGGAATGATGAGGACAACACAAACACCCAGTCCCCGGGCAGGGAAAATCCACAACCCGGACGGGAATCGAACTCGGGACCCCGTGATCCAGAGGTAGCAACGTTAGTCGCTAGTCCACGGGCTGCGGACTCGTTGGTAATGAGGGCTACTCCCTTTCTCTATTAGCAAGTATCCTCTTGGTTGTGCTAAACCAGCAGCACATCCTTAAGCATTTTGAATTTGATGCAAATCATGCTGCAAGAGAGACATCAGGCAGTGTATCCATGTTATTACTGGAGCGGACGAGAAGGAGGAGATGGATTGCATTGATCTGCTCTCTCAAGTATCCCCGACCGAGTGCAGTACCAGTGTGCAGAGTTATATAATGAACTACGTTGATACCGTATACGACTGTTATTTTCCATAGTATTGTACTATCAAAGTAGAAAGTGAGTATTTTGTTGATGCAGAGTGACGTTAACTACACATTTTTATGCATGATTGCCATTTATGTCCCGTAATGTTAGTTACAAAGTTCTATTTTCTTCTTTTGTAGGAATGTTATTTGCTGTAATATGAGAGCAGCAATTGTGCATTTTTTGGTGTCTTTTGATGTTAAGTTCCATATTTACAACCACGTTCCTCAAATAATAGGCAAACAGCATTGAGGATGCATTACCATGCTGGAAATTGCAGATGTTTCATGCAGTTGCCCAGTGGAGGTACAGACTAAGAGTCTCAGCATGATGGAGGCACTAGGGAGGGTGGGAGTGGCTGTGGTGGGAGGACCAACGCGAACACACGACAACGTTGTTGATAGGAGAAAGAGCACAATGCTCCAGTTTTAGAGGAGAGGTATCAGTTGTGGGTCATAAGTTGCCGTCTTCATTATGATAGTCCTTTTTTATTTTGCAATTTTTACGGGGTTCTGGGCCATGCCCATTCAGCCTTCTCAATTGTAATGTCAGTTATGACGATACCAAAGTAAGGACAACGCAACATGCAGTCCGAAAACGGATAAAATCTCCGACCTAGCAGGAACTGAACCTGAGACCCCTCACTTAGCACTTCGCCTCGCTAACCACGTATCTACCGAGTTGCCGCTTCACACTGAAAGTAATCGACTTCCTGTGTAAACATGAACGCAAATAGGCTACTCGACAGCTACCATGGCCATAAATTAATAGTAACCGTCATGATAGTTATAGATCATCTCGTAAATGAGCAAAAGAAGAACCTAAATGAAAGCTTTATTTATATAAGTGGTACTAAGGCAACTGGCCAGTTTGGTTCCATAACAGAACAATGCTCCCCACTTAGCTTGTACTGGAGCTGCACCCCCACCTATAGAGAGAAACGAACGTAAAAATAAAATAAGAGAAACCAGTATTCGCACAGAAAGATTTAAGTGTATTTAAGCGTTTGTTTTTGCTGCGCACCGTTCGGGAGTGGAACTGTAGAGAAATAGTGTGAAGGTGGTTCTATGAACCCTATGAACCCCTGTCTTAAGGGTAGATTACATCTGAACTCTAACAGCGGCCACAGTAAACTGTGTGTATCGAGTTTGTGGTTACACAGTTCGGAGGACTTCAGGTTTTGCTAAGGCGCCTTTAATTTACATTTTTTTTGCCCTGAGTCATTACTACGAGTCACCTTTCGTCCTGAGCAAGAGAGTCATGCATAGCTTCAGTGTGTAACCATTGGCAAATAAGGGTTGAGTCGTCTCGTCCGCTCAGCCATAGAATCACGGAACAATGGAATCTGTGCGCTGCTGATCTGGCCACTGTGAAGCTATCAGAAGTCAGTAACGTCAACGACAATCAAAGCGAAACACTGACAACGAATAACGTGGATTGTTCGTCACGTGGCTATAGTCAGTGTAGCATAATATTCGGCGAAATTAATTCACAACGAAGATTTAGTTTGATAAAGGCTACAATTTCTATGATTCTATGGGTCGTGGGGAATTCAACGCTCTCGACACCAATAACAGCAATAATCACGAAGCATTAGCTATTTTAAAGCCCGCGTTCCACACGACGAACGGCTAAATGAAGCAGCAACATACGCCTACAGAGGGAACATCGAGATGGTATATTGTGCAGCACAGTGGAACACGGCGTTCTGCACGAGTAATAACAACAGTTCGCAGAATTTCCCAAACACTGAACATAGGTTTTTCTAATAATTTTGCTCTGAAACGACATACAACAAAAATATTGTAAAACAGTTTTCTGTTTGTTCTGGCCCTTTTATTAGTTTGCCTTTGTAATTCACTGTACACAGATTTCATTGGTAGTAAACAAAGGGTCAAGCAGTCCTCACTGAAGGCGCGAAAGCGAACCTGGACGAGAAGCAGGTCATTATATATGGCGTCACAACGGGGAATTCCACAACGAGCAGCACATCGACCGTGGCGGGTAGAATAAGATGCAGCAGATTTTTGCTTCATGGAGAGAAATGTGACTGATGAGATGCATAAGGGCTTTCTGCCTAACAAACGCAGTTTAGGAGCCACCATATTTGTAGTTTTGGCTCTTATTGCTGGTGCTTCTACATTATTGCTTAAATACTCTGAATATGATCTGATGTAATGCTATCATATTGATGATCTCTAGAAAAAAGAGCCGCTTTTGGTACGGTTCTTCGTAATAAAATGTAGGTAGCGAAGTATCGTTGGTTAAAAATATTCTTGTTCAGTGTTTTTCGTGCTTGGTGTTTTTCGTATCGTTATTTGGCGGATCTCGTTTCAAGACCCCAGCGCATTAGAAGTTTATCAAAATCGCGCCTTCTTTGTATAATTTATTGTAATTAAATGTCAGTTAACGACATCTTGATAGATAAGGCTTTGGCAACATCGTAAAATCAAATAAATGGATATACATTACGTCTTTGAAAAATAGTGTTACGCATATGCGTACGGGCTGAGAACGAAGCGGTTTCTGGCTAGGATCTCCTTTCAGCGAGTCATTTTTTAGTCGTTTGTGTATATTCTTTCGGCATCTGTGACTTCCTTCTACATTTAATAGAAGCATATTCTGGAATATTCGATGTTTTATATAAGTGTATAAATTATACATAAGTTCGGGGCTGCATTTGTTCCATTTTGGAACGCCGTACGGAACATCGACCATTTAATTGCAAAAATTTCTGTCTGTGTCACTGGCTGACTACCTCACAGTTCAGTACAGTGTGTCCTACAGGCGCATCGACATGACCGTCATCTTGATAAAGGAGCAAATATTCGCTTTAATATACACTGTGAAAGGGAGGCAGTGTTAGTTCAGAGTGGATATTATCAATTAGAACAATAAATAACGCCAATTCGAGACGCTTTCTTACGCATGTGAAAAAGTAGAACGCGTCAGGCAGGAGTTAACTCCAAAGGAATGTCAAAGCAATTCTCTAAATACGCGTTACAATTCTTTGTTAATTCTACCGACATGTCCACAATATTCTCCGCTATGTTCTCCGCTTATCTTCAACGTTCACTAACGGAACTGACGTAACTATTTCAAAGGCGTACATTATTGTTAAACAACCTTTGTTGTTTGCACGGCATATACAGTCGAAAATTGCAGCTGGAGGGGCAGTGCTAGCAAATTACCGCGACGAGGACGGTGTCTATGAAATACCAACTCGTAACTGAGTGTGCAACAACTACATTGGAAACCCCGTTAGAATGGTTGGTTCAAATGGCTCTGAGCACTATGGGACTCAACTGCTGAGGTCATTAGCCCCCTAGAACATAGAACTAGTTAAACCTAACTAACCTAAGGACATCACAAACATCCATGCCCGAGGCAGGATTCGAACCTGCGACCGTAGCGGTCTTGCGGTTCCAGACTGCAGCGCCTTTAACCGCACGGCCACTTCGGACGGCACCCGTTAGAATGTGTGCATTTTATAATGCCGATTACCATTACAACAAATAGAGTTTAGCAGCAGACCTTTTCTACTTTCCAACAAAAACTTTCGTCGGAGCAGCGCACTTCGCAAAAAACAGCATTACTGATAATTTCCTGTAGTATTTCGAGATACACTGTCGGTCAGAAGTTTTCGATCCCTTACGAAAAAAGCTATATACTTTGTTTCAGTGTTCAAACACAACATACAAACTAAATACACCAACAAAATAAATATTTTCTCTCTCTGTGATTAAGTACAGTTCAACATGGTTTAGATTTTAGCTTCTTCAAAGTGCCAACACTGTGCCCTCAGTACAATTACACAAACTCTTGTCATTCTGGAGATATGATTTTGTAGTGTTTTTGCAGATACTGTAGTCCAACACATCCGTAAATTATTCCACACACCTTCAACATTAGATAACCTCAATTATCTATTGTCCCTGTCAAGTTAAGCCCCTAAGACTTTGATGGAATTTGAAGCAGGAGACTGACTTGGCCAAATAATATTCTTCTGTTCCCCACATTTTTCTTTCCTATTGACAGACCCTCTGCACAATTTAGATGCATGTCTGGGATCGTTGTCCCGCTAAATAACTAATCCACGAAATGTAAGTCTCTTGCCAGATGGAATTGCATTGTTGATGAGTATCCTTGTACTATTACTCCTTCTCTAATTTTTTATTAATTCTCATTAGACCATTGAGTTTATCGACCATAAAATATCCCACCACCATGGCCGACCATCCGCCGTTGCCGCCAAACATGACTCCTCATACGTTATCCACGAAGTCGACGATGGCTTCTAAAATACTTCATATTTAGATTTGTCCGTGAAAACCACTGCTTTCGCTGTGCCCGTCGTAATAGTTACACCATTTTGTTCACATAATAACCGTTTTATGGCCGCTATACACCACTTTAAAACTTGTCACGGAGAAGGGATTGCGCTATTGGGACAGCGATTGGAGTTGCTCGCATAGTATTTACTTTCTCGGGAATTTAAGGTGCAGTACGCGTCCTCTGGTGATTAGTCTGTGCACATAGGAATTGATTTTTCCTGTATGATGTTACTCGGTGTTTTCCAGAGACACTTACATTGACACTAGTTTACTTGAACCGCTACAACGTATATATCACTGTAGATGGGGATATGCCAACTTTTGTTGCTGTTGTCTTTCTAGAGTAGCGTTCCTGCAGGGTTAAATTACTGCACGTTTTTGAATTCCAGTCTTCTGATTCTGTCTCTTTAGGAGATAATACGTTATGAACCTCACTAGGCATACAAGCACACTGCCAAATTCACCCACTGTACTGTACACTAACGCGAACTGAAGGAAGGAGGCCTACTAGAACGGAACCAGCTTAGGTTATGGTACGACAGTGTTGTAGCGGATGCTCATCAGTGCCCCTCTAGGTGAACAACCAGTCAAATACACAGTACAGGCGCTTCCAACTTTACATGATTATAACTGTTTTATTATCAGAATTGGGGATGTGATAAAATATTTAGAATGAATTCTCTGTTTTAATTAAAAATCCATAGTTGTGATAGGTAACCGAAAACTTTGTCCGGTAGTGTATATAATGACGGTTCCAAAACCACAGCTAATGGCGGGGGTTGTTGCGTGTTCCTGTGGCCAAGCACATGTTGCAAAGAATCTGATTGCACTTCCCAGGGAGACTTTCCATAGAAGCGCCAACGAACTATGCGTGAAGCTTTAAATTAGTTGCGGAAACTTACAATATGAACATTGCGCTTTTACTGTACTGTAGAATGTTGTTCCAAGACATTCAGACGTGAGCTCTTCTCAGGAAAACTAATCTAATGGTAGCGGACACTAAGAATGCCACAAAAAAGGTCTGTACTCACGCGTAGAAGTTAACGTTTATGTGGATCAAGGGAGACGCTAACATTATATTTAATGAAGTAGTGGATGAGTAAGTGGGGATCGCTGATAAAAATAGCTCTTTAAAATATGCCATCTCACCGAAAGATTGCATTATACAGAAGAGGAAGAATAGTGGGCACTCGAATATCAGTCATCAAGGAGCAGTAAATGGAAATACTATGGACAAACAAAGCCAAACATACCCTTTAAGCCCTAGTTCCTGGTTCCACAGAATCAAGGCAAATAAAGTTTTTTATGTTCCATAATTGGCATTACATTTAGTCATCAGTGATTCCTCAGCCATCTACATCGAATACATGTTCGACATGATCTTCATCGCGAATGTCTCTGATCTTCATTCATCTCTGTAATATATATATATATATATATATATATATATATATATATATATATATATATATATATATATATATATGATTGGAGACGAAAATAAAGCTGTAAACATTATACGTTAGTTAATGCACGGTGCATAATATGGTGCCGAAACCCGGGAACCTGTGACTAGAATAGTATGGCAGTGGAGTGGGAGTCTAGCTGTCAGACGAAAATCGACGTCCACTTACTTCACGCCCTCGAGTCGAGGTAAGAACGGAGGCAGCATATAGCAGAATACTCAGCAGTCGCATAGCCTCGGCACAGCAATTGAGTAGTACGCTTTACTATTGTGGCAAACGTATATTAAGTAAACTCTGCAAGTATTGTGAGGTTCATTCACAGGCTGGATAGTAACAGTTTAAACAAAGTCGTGTAGTGATAAAATATTTAACCGCAGGCAGCGCTTTCTATTGTTTGTTTATATTGCTATAATCTTTGAATTTTCCAGCGTAGCACCAATTCGCGATAGCGCAATCTATAGACAGTTTCTGTGGTGTCACCGCCAGACACCACACTTGCTAGGTGGTAGCCTTTAAATCGACCGCGGTCCATTAGTATACGTCGGACCCGCGTGTCGCCACTGTCAGTAATTGCAGACCGAGCGCCGCCACACGGCAGGTCTAGAGAGACGTACTAGCACTCGCCCTAGTTGTACAGACGACTTTGCCAGAAGGGGATCACTGACAATTACGCTCTCATTTGCCGAGACGATAGTTAGCATAGCCTTCAGCTACGTCATTTGCTACTACCTAGCAAGGCGCCATAGCCTTTGATAAGTAATATATTGAAGCATGTACAGTAACGAGAGATGTTCTCCAATTATGGATTAAAGTTAAGTATTCCAAGATCTTCGTACTGTATTGCAATTCTCAAGACATTGTCCTGTTCCAGACCTCACGCCAGTCTGCGTGCTTTGCACGCGTGCATTTAGGCCTCCTCTAGCAACACTGTGTTGGCTCTTCTGCCAACACAACAGTTTCTTGTACTATACTCTCTGGTTATTCGCATGTGACAACATGCCAGGATATGATATGGAGACGGATACAGAAATACGTTTGTGCAATTTCAATAAGAAACGAATCATTGAAAGAAAGCTAGTAACGCTGTTCAGTACGGCAACTGATGAGGGAGGTAAAAACAAAGATACAGATTATGAGTACTTTCAAACGCGACTGAAAGAGGTGTTAGACCGTTCGAGAGCCCGAGATGACACAATTCAGGATCTGCTTTCTAACACGCTGACGTAAAGAACTGCGAAGAATATGTCGACATTGCTAACAGGACAGTTTTGAAAGGAACATGAACGATAGCAGATACTGCATCCTAATCGGTTGTAAACGTGAAACTGACTCCATCTTCAGGCACGACATCAGCAGCTGCAGCTGTGACACGCACCGTTAAACTCCCAGCCATCAGCATAGAGCTACTTTCAAGATAAATATTTATTTATTTCTCAACCTGAACAGCTTAGGGCCATCGGGCCTTGTCATGCATTTGACCAAAGTTTCACATATGAAGTACATTTTTATGTCATATTTACCTAAAAAATAGAAGTTTTAATATGATAAATAGTATCAAAATGGTTATAGTATCAATACAAATAATGTGAGTAATACTATGAGCTGAGAGGTTAATACTGGCAGTACTTTTACTACCGCTGCCGCCGCCACTAATAACGTTAATAACAATAAAAAATGGTAATCAAGACAGCGATGACAATGCCGATAGTGGCAGACGTAAAAAGAATGTATAGGTGTGCATAATAGATGTTTTTCGATACAGCGAGTCCTGGGGAAAGGAAATTTAAGTATGTTTGGCGCTAACGAGTGCGTTCAGGAACATTTGTATCCATTATTTATGCTTCAGTAGATATGTCACCAGCTCTATTCTGAAGTTGTAAATGTTATTCATTTATCTAGTATAGTGCAGGAGGTTATGCCAGAGTCGAGTTCCTGCTTCTGAGAAGGACTTCGTGAAAGTGGCTCAACCATGGAGTGGTGTAGAAAGGATTTTTCTCTGATAGGAGTGGGTATTTCTGAAATGTTGTTGAGGCAAGAACGTTAAGGTCCAGGAGATATATGAAGGACTGCGTACGTTGGTAAGACAGTAGAGAACCCGAAGGACATGGAAAAAATCTGTACTAGTCTGCACGCAGTCAATATAGGTATGTATATGATGGTGAAATATGATCAAGGAGGCGAACACCACAGATGCAACGAACACAGGCGTCCATGACCAGTTACAGGTTTTTGTGCTTTCCTAAGAGAGACCTTTCAGGGTACATTCAGTCTAATCAATAACTGTAACCGAGCAAGGTGGCGCAATGGCTAGCACACTGGACTCGCATTCGGGAGGACGACGGTTCAATCCCGCGTCCGGCCATCCTGATTTAGGTTTCCGTGATTTCCCTAAATCACTCCAGGCAAATGCTGGGATGGTTCCTTTGAAAGGGCACGGCCGACTTCCTTCTCCATCCTTCCCTAATCCGATGAGACCGATGACTTCGCTGTTTGGTCTCTTCCCCCAAACCAACCAACCAATAACTGTAAGTACATGTGTTCGCAGTAATTTCCTGTTCTGATCAAGAGGGAAGATGTTTTTATGGTATATTTTGTAGGACATGCAGAAATGCTGATGCCGTCTTGTACAGAGCAGTTACGTGCTCGTCCCAGTCTATATTTTCATCTATTATTTCTTCTAGAACATATGCTGAGATAGATAAGTCGATATTTATTTACAATTAGGACTGAAGGTGGTAGGATTTCCCGATAATTCGGGCTAATGAGGCTAGAATGACGAGTCAGTACTGCTGGGATTTAGGGTGGGTTACCCTTTAACCCGACAGACTGCCTACATTTTGGTATCGAGCAAAGGTCGGTATTGACATTCTCGATTTCTGTCTTCAGGCCTATTGGTTTTGTACTTAGATACAGCTTCGTCACGTGGTATTTTCAGCAGGACAAAACTGATGACACATCGATGGCATTCAATGAACAGATTATAGAAACTAATAAAGAACCGTAGGCCCTGTCTAAAACTGCCTGCCTCCTTTGAGTCTTCATAGTACCCAGCATGACACATTGCTGGCGATGCGACATGTATGAGCGATACCATTACACTGCACTCGGCGAGAAATTTAGTCTGCTAAGTTCGGTATACTTGGAAAAGGCCGGGAGATACGGGAAGATTTCAATTAGATTACATCATGGTCAGACAGAGATTCCGAAATCAGATACTGGATTGTAAGACGTACCCAGGAGCTGATATAGACTCAGATCACAATATAGTAGTGATGAAGAGTAGGCTGAAGTTCAAGACATTAGTCAGGAAGAATCAATACGCAAAGAAGTGGCATACGGAAGTACTAAGGAATGATGAGATACGTTTGAAGTTCTCTAACGCTATAGATACAGCAATAAGGAATAGCGCAGTAGGCAGTACAGTTGAAGGGGAATGGACATCTCTAAAAAGGGCCATCACAGAAGTTGGGAAGGAAAACATAGGTACAAAGAAGGTAGCTGCGAAGAAACCATGGGTAACAGAAGAAATACTTCAGTTGATTGATGAAAGGAGGAAGTACAAACATGTTCCGGGAAAATCAGGAATACAGAAATACAAGTTGCTGAGGAATGAAATAAATAGGAAGTGCAGGGAAGCTAAGACGAAATGGTTGCAGGAAAAATGTGAAGACATCGAAAAAGATATGATTGTCGGAAGGACAGACGAAGCATACAGGAAAGTCAAAACAACCTTTGGTGACATTAAAAGCAACGGTGGTAACATTAAGAGTGCAACGGGAATTCCACTGTTAAATGCAGAGGAGAGAGCAGATAGGTTGAAAAAATACATTGAAAGCCTCTATGAGTGTGAAGATTTGTCTGATGTGATAGAAGAAGAAACAGGAGTCGATTTAGAAGAGATAGGGGATCCAGTATTAGAATCGGAATTTAAAAGAGCTTTGGAGGACTTACGGTCAAATAAGGCAGAAGGGATAGATAACATTCCATCAGAATTTCTAAAATCATTGGGGGAAGTGGCAACAAAACGACTATTCACGTTGGTGTGTAGAATATATGAGTCTGGCGACATACCATTTGACTTTCGGAAAAGCATCATCCACACAATTCCGAAGAAGGCAAGAGCTGACAAGTGCGAGAATTATCGCACAATCAGCTTAACAGCTCATGCATCGAAGCTGCTTACGAGAATAATATACAGAAGAATGGAAAAGAAAATTGAGAATGCGCTAGGTGACGATCAGTTTGGAATTATGAAAAGTAAAGGGACGAGAGAGACAATTCTGACGTTACGGCTAATAATGGAAGCAAGGCTAAAGAAAAATCAAGACACTTTCATAGGATTTGTCGACCTGGAAAAAGCGTTCGACAATATAAAATGGTGCAAGCTGTTCGAGATTCTGAAAAAAGTAGGGGTAAGCTATAGGGAGAGACGGGTCATATACAATATGTACAACAACCAAGAGGGAATAATAAGAGTGGACGATCAAGAACGAAGTGCTCGTATTAAGAAGGGTGTAAGACAAGGCTGTAGCCTTTCACCCCTACTCTTCAATCTGTACATCGAGGAAGCAATGATGGAAATAAAAGAAAGGTTCAGGAGTGGAATTAAAATACAAGGTAAAAGGATATCAATGATGCGATTCGCTGATGACATTGCTATCCTGAATGAAAGTGAAGAAGAATTAAATGATCTGCTGAACGGACGAACAGCCTAATGAGTACACAGTATGGTTTGAGAGTAAATCGGAGAAAGACGAAGTTAATGAGAAGTAGTAGAAATGAGAACAGCGAGAAACTTAACATCAGGATTGATGGTCACGAAGTCAATGAAGTTAAGGAATTCTGCTACCTAGGCAGTAAAATAACCAATGACGGACGGAGCAAGGAGGACATCAAAAGCAGACTCGCTATGGCAAGAAAGGCTTTTCTGGCCAAGAGAAGTCTACTAATATCAAATACCGGCCTTAATTTGAGGAGGAAATTTCTGAGGATGTACGTCTGGAGTACAGCATTGTATGGTAGTGAAACATGGACTGTGGGAAAACCGGAACAGAAGAGAATCGAAGCATTTGAGATGTGGTGCTATAGACGAATGTTGAAAATTAGGTGGACTGATAAGGTAAGGAATGAGGAGGTTCTACGCAGAATAGGAGAGGAAAGGAATATGTGGAAAACACTGATAAGGAGAAGGGACAGGATGATGGGACATCTGCTAAGACATGAGGGAATGACTTCCATGGTACTAGAGGGAGCTGTAGAGGGCAAAAACTGTAGAGGAAGACAGAGATTGGAATACGTCAAGCAAATAATTGAGGACGTAGGTTGCAAGTGCTACTCTGAGATGAAGAGGTTAGCACAGGAAAGGAATTCGTGGCGGGCCGCATCACATCAAACCAGTCAGTAGACTGATGACCAAAAAAAAAAAAAGTTCGGAAACTAAACGTCGGCAATGTCAAATGCTTTGCTGAAGTCCGAGCAGCACATGATAGTTGCCTCTTATGCATCCATGACTAGCTTCAGGTCATACTGTATGTTAACTTTATGAAGGCAGATATTGTGCTTCGATGTTTACGGATGCACGATTGTTATTCCTCTAGTAGGTTGACCGTAGTTAGGTAATTTGTTAGCTGGCCTCTTAATGTTTATTCTAAGACCTTCGTGCCGCAAGAAGATTGCAAATACACTCCTGGAAATTGAAATAAGAACACCGTGAATTCACTGTCCCAGGAAGGGGAAACTTTATTGACACATTCCTGGGGTCAGATACATCACATGATCACACTGACAGAACCACAGGCACATAGACACAGGCAACAGAGCATGCACAATGTCGGCACTAGTACAGTGTATATCCACCTTTCGCAGCAATGCAGGCTGCTATTCTCCCATGGAGACGATCGTAGAGATGCTGGATGTAGTCCTGTGGAACGGCTTGCCATGCCATTTTCACCTGGCGCCTCAGTTGGACCAGCGTTCGTGCTGGACGTGCAGACCGCGTGAGACGACGCTTCATCCAGTCCCAAACATGCTCAATGGGGGACAGATCCGGAGATCTTGCTGGCCAGGGTAGTTGACTTACACCTTCTAGAGCACGTTGGGTGGCACGGGATACATGCGGACGTGCATTGTCCTGTTGGAACAGCAAGTTCCCTTGCCGGTCTAGGAATGGTAGAACGATGGGTTCGATGACGGTTTGGATGTACCGTGCACTATTCAGTGTCCCCTCGACGATCACCAGTGGTGTACGGCCAGTGTAGGAGATCGCTCCCCACACCATGATGCCGGGTGTTGGCCCTGTGTGCCTCGGTCGTATGCAGTCCTGATTGTGGCGCTCACCTGCACGGTGCCAAACACGCGTACGACCATCATTGGCACCAAGGCAGAAGCGACTCTCATCGCTGAAGACGACACGTCTCCATTCGTCCCTCCATTCACGCCTGTCGCGACACCACTGGAGGCGGGCTGCACGATGTTGGGGCGTGAGCGGAAGACGGCCTAACGGTGTGCGGGACCGTAGCCCAGCTTCATGGAGACGGTTGCGAATGGTCCTCGCCGATACCCCAGGAGCAACAGTGTCCCTAATTTGCTGGGAAGTGGCGGTGTGGTCCCCTACGGCACTGCGTAGGATCCTACGGTCTTGGCGTGCATCCGTACGTCGCTGCGGTCCGGTCCCAGGTCGACGGGCACGTGCACCTTCCGCCGACCACTGGCGACAACATCGATGTACTGTGGAGACCTCACGCCCCACGTGTTGAGCAATTCGGCGGTACGTCCACCCGGCCTCCCGCACGCCCACTATACGCCCTCGCTCAAAGTCCGTCAACTGGACATACGGTTCACGTCCACGCTGTCGCGGCATGCTACCAGTGTTAAAGACTGCGATGGAGCTCCGTATGCCACGGCAAACTGGCTGACACTGACGGCGGCGGTGCACAAATGCTGCGCAGCTAGCGCCATTCGACGGGCAACACCGCGGTTCCTGGTGTGTCCGCTGTGCCGTGCGTGTGATAATTGCTTGCACAGCCCTCTCGCAGTGTCCGGAGCAAGTATGGTGGGTCTGACACACCGGTGTCAATGTGTTCTTTTTTCCATTTCCAGGAGTGTAGGTCCGTAATCAGAGGGTACTGTTGCAGCGCCAATTTTAGGTAGTTCCTAAACTAGTCCATGTTTTCAGGCCTCAGTGAAGACACTTATGGTTAAGGAGTGGTGTTAGATACCTGAACCTTCATCTAACCCATACTTCGCAAACCAACGTACTCTGCATGGCGGAAGGTATCTTGTCCACTACCTAACCTCCTATTCCTGTCGCAAATAGAGCGAGAGGAAAACGACTGCCTAAAAGCCCCTGTACGAACTCTAATTTCTCGCATGTTATCTTCATGGTCCTTACGCGAAATGTACGTTGGCAGTAGTGGAATCGTTCTGCAGTCAGCCTCAAATGCCGGTTCTCTAAACTTGTGCAGTAGTATCTTGAGGAAAGAGCATCGTATCCCCTCCAGGGATTAACATTTCAGTTCACGAAGCATCCGCGTAATACTCATGTACCTATTGAAACTGTCGTTAACAACGCTAGCAGTCCGCCTCTATATTGCTTCGATGCCTTACTTTAATTTGTCCTCTGCTGGGATCCCAAAAATTCGAACAGTACACGAGAATGCGTCGCACTGGCGTTCTAAACGACGTCTCCTTCGTGGATGAGTTACTCTTTCCCATACTTCTCCCAATAAATCGAAGTCGAGCATCAACCTTACGTATTACCGAAATGATGTTTTCATTACATTTCATACCGCTTTGCAACGTTATGCCTGGATATTCAATCGAAGCTGCACCCTAATAATGCTGTATTTGAAGGTTACAAGACTGTCTTTCCTATTCATCCGCTTTTATCTAAATCATCTGGCATGTTCCCATAGTGATTCAGCTAGGATACCTACCCGCACACCTCAGTGGCATCAGCAAACATCCGTAAGTTGCTGCGCACCCTGTTCGTTGGACAATTTATGTACATGGAGAATGAAAACGTTCCTATCACAGTTCCCAGGCACACTCCCGAAGATGCCCTGAACACACGCCGTTGAAAATTCTGTGCTGGGTTCTACTACTTAAAAAGCTTTCAAGCCACTTGCATATCTCGAAACCTAACACATGTGCTCGGATCTTTAACAGTCTGCAATTGGGCACCAAGTCAAATGCTTTCCGTTTCGTTGCCGTTCAATTGTGGTTGTTGTCAATGTGAAGTATCGGTTGAGTTCTTCAGCTGCGACAATGAAATCAGCTGCCGCTTTAACTTTCCATATACCAAGAGAACGCAAGTTTTTCCATAGGGCAGGTAGTTTGTTTCTGTTATCGGTCAATGTATGGGCATTCCTGAGTTTTTTCTTTTTCACGGCTTGACTGATTATTACTGTTCTGCTTGTAGGCAAGACGATTATCCGGCTTAGGGCATAGATTGTATCATCGATGTCCCGAATCTCTCAGACTCATGAGCTGTTTTATTTCTTCAATTGGACAACGTGCAGATTTCCTCCTTATTTTTTTGGTCGTAGGGGAGCACATTTTTTTTTTATAAACGCTAATGGACACTTGCGGCACTGAGTAAGCAATGAGCAGACTATAACAGAATACGCGAAGGTGGGGCAGCGCAGGCTCTAGGAAGTGAAAGCGCTGGGTATCTTTAGGGACGAAGGAGGTCTTATGGCCAACGCCACAGAGATCAGCAGTAGTCGTTAAACAGCCGAGAGGCGACAAGAAAATAAAATCCCCATACAGAGCTAGAATAATCTGTTAACAACAGTACTGAAATCAAGATAATGAAATAAAAGTAGAATGTACAATACTATTATTGGCTCTAACGATGAGAAACAACAATAATACGATAAAAAACTGTTCAATAAAAATGGGGCAAGACAAACAAGTCAACGTTCCCAAGTGGAAATAAACGATGTTGATGAAATCTGGGAGTATAGCTTTGTTTCTACCTAGTTCCACTATTAAGAAGTAGAACGCAGCCCATAATGTAATCTAGATTTAGAGGGAATATCTTGTAAATTATGATATATTGTTTTTCGTATAAAAGTTGACTTGTAATTAACGTTCTTGAAAATTATATACAGCTATTGTAAAAATCTGAAATTTTGCAGACTACTGCACCACAATTAATAATTTTGAAAAATTATAACTTTTGTTACAATATAATTTCGAGAAATTTTCAAACCACGTAGATCCAGGCGTAATGAAGCTGTGCGGCTAGGCGGGTTAAAAGTCGCGTTTGGTTGCGCAATTGTATGACCACTGTCTTTCGTCGTGCTGTGCTCTACAAAAAGTTCCACCTACCTCAGTACGGCTTCTGGCCACCAGCCCGTTTCTCTGAATACGTTGACACTGTTCAGACGATGTTAACAGCAGCGTTGAAGAAAAGCATCAATACTTACGTTTGCAAAGTCCGCCTAAACTCTTGTAGCAAGTTATCCTGTAATATCTTACAACGTTTTTCGGGTGGAGGGCGATTGCTTCGTTCTTTTAGAAAAAGTGTCAAAATTCGGCAACAAGTTCTGTATTTCTTTAGGTTCAAAATTACAGAATCAGCCATCAGCCCGTATTTATTCAAACGACTAATATAAATTTCCTCAGCTCACAGTTCATACAACCCCTGTATAAGAAATGTACTTAAGTCCTACCCGAAATATTACGTGATCTACGGTCGATGCTTTGCTACAATATATGAGTTTCACATTCGGTCTTTTTTTCAGTGGATTAGTAAAAAAAAAACTGCTCGCCAACTTTTCCATAGATGAATATGAAACATGAAACTTCCTGGCAGATAAAAACTGTGTGCCCGACCGAGACTCGAACTCGGGACCTTTGCCTTTCGCGGGCAAGTGCTCTTTTATCTGAGCTACCGAAGCACGACTCACGCCCCGTACTCACAGCTTTACTTCTGCCAGTATCCGCCAATTGAAGTTTCATATCAGCGCACACTCCGCTGCAGAGTGAAAATTTCATTCTGGAAATATGAAACATGCCACGTGGAATTCTACAGAGGCCGAAAGTTCGAACGCGTTTATCTTCCCAACTAAACACTTCAGAAAGCTCAAATTTCCACAGTGTGTCTGTAAATGAAACTGCTTTCACGGCAATACCATCCGGACGCGAAATACCCCTAACTTCTTCATTTTACTCATAACATAAGCGAACACGTCCTACGTGGCCTGTACGTCCAATAACTAGCCAACGACTGAATCCCTGCCGTTCCTTCCAGGGCTTATAACTGCTTGATAGAGCGCGGGAAATGCTTAGCGCTGATTGATTGTTCAAAATGACCAGCCTATCAAAACAATCCTTCGAGTTCTTTCTCGCGTCAAAACTGTCCAGCGCCAATCAGTATTCACATATGCATTTACGTCACTTCATCATCTGAATCTTAATAAAATGTTTAACAAAACGAAACGAAAAGAAAACTAATCTTGAAGTGACTTTAGAAAATCATTACTCTGCAAATGGCTATTCTGGCTGCCTTCTTACAAAAGCAGGTACTCTTGGACATACGTCATCAGCAAGGTAGGGAAATTACAAGTTTCATTGCAACTGCTTGCTTCACACTTTCCCATGACATAGTTACGTAAAGTTTAACATCAGATAATATTCAATCTTTACGTATGTCCCACATATACACTCTTACTCACTCTCAATTATTCATACAACAAAATAAATAGTTATTAAATAAATATTAACCCTTTCTGAATTCTATGTTACTAATATGAAAAATAGTGGACGTTTTTAATTATAAAGCATCTAAATAAATTGTTCTGCCATTTAGTGAACTTCAGTAATAATTCCAAATGATGCCAAGAGACAAACTGCTGTGAATCCTAACTAACTTTAATCATATAAGTGTCGGTTTTTGGTGTTTTAGGTAATTGTGTCTGAATCTGGAAGTATCTCAGCTAGATAGCTGAGATTTTAACACAACCTTTCTTTCAATAACAAAGTGCTGTATATTGACTTTTAACAAAACTGAATAATATTTAATACTTAGGGACTTGAATAATCTGTCGCTCGAACTAACACAGGTTCCGCTTCCCACGGCTAGGCTAGCGACAGGTGCGAGTGAGTCACGCTAAGACACCAGCGGCCGTATATTGCCACCGCCAATGGCTCCAAAGCCACGAGCCCGTACTTCAAAGTTGGTTACTGCAATAAAATGCTATTGCGTATTACTCGCGACGTTACAGGTGCTTTCTAAAATCCCATTTTTGGAAGATAAGCTGTCACTATGCGCTGCCAGAGTGTTTAAATATTATGTTTTAAATTGTTATTTTACATTTCACATTTATGTCCTTCTTTCCTCTAATTTTACCGTTTCACATAGATATATTTTGTTAACTGATAACAATCAGTAACTGATTATTATGACGTAAAATCATTACCTTAGTGATAATCTGTGAACAAATTCTTAAAGCATAGCATTTTTTTACATCTAACACATAAAATGAACGAAATTTCTTCGCAAAATGTACACGACAAACACAATATAAATAAAGTTCAGCAGCATTTTAAGGTGTGAAGGTCACCCTCTAAATTTCCCGATAAGCCTTACGAGCCAAAGGGAAAAACGTGAACAATTATAGCCGCATGATGGCACCCAAAATTCTGCGTGCGTTACCTGCAGATATTGCTCAACACTGGTTTATGTATGCTACAAGACAATAGAACGCAGAAAGGCACGTGAGGAAGCTAATGGAATTTTACGATTGTTAAGTGGTAGTAAGATTAACGAATGTAGCAACAAAACCAAAGTAGCCCGTTCTAGACGAAAGGAGTCCTTTATTCGAATCGTTGCAACGCAGGTAAACGTAGCACATCGTTACGATGAAAATTTTCTAAAAACGTTCAGTTTTATGAGATGTGTCATTCCCAAACCAGCAGGGCGAAACGATCAGTACGTTGGATACTATAAATTATGTATACTACCTTCCTCATCAGGCTGTGAGGAAAGAATGACTGAAATTTACAAAACGTAGAATTATTTGATGCTTCAACTCGGAAAAACAGTTCACCATCACTGAATGACATTTTGGACACAGGCTCGCATCCGTTGTGTGAAATATTGTCATCATGAATTTGCTTCAGGATGTTCCAGACGACAATCATTGGAGATGGCACTCAGGTATATTTACAACTGACGTAGAACGAAAAGGATAGAGATACGAGATTCCCCTGGTTTCATGTCGAGAAAAAAGATGCAGTTTGGCAAACTATGATGACGTCATCATTCACAGGTTTAATACACGTTTACAGTTTGGCCTCACATACACCAAGTTTCTCCTTTCCGCAACTTTGCGTGATTTGGCTACAGGACTTAAGGGCACATATCCTACTGCAGCAGAACTTCTGCTTGAATGTACTTTCGTGGACGACTTTGCCGCCTGTTGCGAGGGCGACAATAATCTGATATCCTTACAAAAGCAGCTGACAAGTCTGCTGAAACAGAAAAAACTTCCAATGACAAAATGGGATGGGATTTATAATATACTAGAGGTCATATGGAAAACGGATCAGCGAAGAGTTGAAGAACACACAGCAGAGTTAGTCATTGATTGGGACACATAAGTTTTCTATGATTACCGTCCCGTAACCGATAAACTGCAGTATGTACCTGCTAATTAAAGGAAAGTTACTACACGTGACTGCGAAATTCTATGATTCTCTTGGTATCTTGTCATCAACATCGCTGTAGAAAAATTATTTTTTAGGGTATGTGATGCCTTGGGGAGGGTTCATGGAGCAGTGCTGTACATCAGAATCTCCCAGACTAAAAACACATTTGTTATTTTCATTTTAAGTAAAAGCAGTGTACCTTTATCAAAATGGTGACACTTCCGCGCCTTGACTAAGTATACGCCTTCCTGAGTTCGCGACTTCTGAGATTTTTTCACCAGTTCTCAGTAATTGACATCGCCAACGCCAGAATGTGGAGCGATCCTGTGGTGACTCTGGACTAGATACGGAGACACCGAAATTGCCAGAATACGATTGTCCGTAGAGTAATTGATACCTAAGAGAGTTTGACGCCATTGCAGTGGTGACATTGTCCCATCACATATGATCCTGCAGATCTGGTATTACATGGAACATCAATGGCTTCTGTACTATGATGGAATGGACCTCCGTGTTAAAGTCAGCCACTTCACATGTGGTCTCTGGAAAAAATCTCTGACGATTCCCTTCCAGAGATGCGAAAGGTATCGAACATTCTTTCATGATTAATGCTTTGGTGTGTTCCATTGAGACGTCAAAATATAGAGGATACTGGAAACATTACACATAATGGCATGGATTATTGCCTTTGATCTATAATGTTCGACGCTCAGAAAATGTTAAGAGCAAATTCACTTTCCAAGAGTTAGAATCAGAGAAACGCAGTTGGATGCGGATGGTCCAGCATCATAGCTTCCCTGACAAATACCCAGCTTCCAACGGAATATGAAATTTAATGTTACAACAAGTTCCTTCGTAACGAACTTGTACGACTTGGAAGGCGAGTTCACTTTGCAGAGTCTAAGATACAAGAAAAGCACCCACTACTCATAGAGTATACCCACCCATTCACAAAAGTACTCATTCGACAGAGGCATGTACATTTACACCACCTAGGAACTGCTATAGTGCAGTCTGAAATACGTAACGACTTTTGAATCTTGAAGGTAAGAGAAACGGTAAAAATGATCATACGTACTTGTCTCCTTGGAAACTAAACAGAAGTGTCCGCGTATCCGAGGTAGAAGGTCCTCTACCACCTGACTGTATTGAAATCACCAAGCTGTTTTCTGTAACAGGCGTAGATTTCGTAGGTCCACTTCTCGTCAAGCTCGATAACTTGTTTCGGTGCTACAACCTTCTTTTTAGATTTACTATAACAAGAACTCTTCAATTTGAACTAATGTTAAATATGAAAACAAGCAAATGTATGGTGCCTTTCCCATGTTTCCGGCGAGAAGGGGACTGCCAGGGACTATATTTTATGTCGCGCACAGAACTAAAATACCTCACTCACCTCTTCGAGAACACGAAGACCTATCAGTACTTGACTCACAAATGTGTTTCTTTGAAGTTTATTGTACTACTTGCGGCTTGGTGGTGAGCGTACGGTACGAACTGAGAAACACTTTTTGAGAAGGATTTTGGAAAACGATAGTAGAGGAAGAAACTTTTAGGACTTTATTGGTAGAAATACACTGAAGATCCAAAGAAACTGGTACACCTGCCTAATTTCGTGTAGAGCCACCGCGAGCACGCAGAGTGCCGCAACACGACGTGGCAGGACTAGTGTCTGAACTATTGCTGGAGGGAACTGACACCATCAATCCTGTAGGGAAGTCCATAAATCCTCAAGAGTGCGATGGGATGAAGATCTCTTCTACACAGTGCGTTACAAGGCATACCAGATATTCTCAATAATGTTCATGTCTGGGGAGTTTGGTGGCCAGCGGAAGTGTTTAAACTCAGAAGAGTGTTCCTGGTGCCACTCTGTAGCAGCTCTAGACGAGTGGGTTGTCGTATTGTCTTGTTGGAATTGCCCAAGTCCGTCGGAAAGCACAGTGGATATGAATGGATGCAGGTGATCAGACAGTGTGCTTATGTACGTGTCACCTGTCAGAGTCATATCTAGACGTATCAAGGGTCCGATACCACTCCAACTGCGAACACCCCAGACCATTACAGAGCGTCCACCGTGTTGAACAGTCCCCTGCTGACATGCAGGGTCCAAGGATTCATGAGGTTTCCTCCACACCAATGCACGTCCATCCGCTCGATACAATTTGAAACGAGTGTCGTCCGACCAGGCAACATATATCCAGTCATCAACAATCGCCTATTATTGTTGGTTTTCATCGTTAGAGCCAATAATAGTATTGTACATTCTACTTTTATTCCATTTATCATGATTTCAATACTGATGTCCATGTTGACGGGCCCAGGCGAGGCGTAAAACTTTGTGCCGTGTAGTCATCAAGGGTACACAGGCCCGTATCGATGATGTTTTGTTGAATGGTTCGCACACTGACACTTGTTGATAGCCCAGCATTGAAATCTGCAGCAATTTGCGGAAGGATTGCACTCCTGTCAGTTTGAACGATTCTCTTCAGTCGTTATTAGTCCTGTTCTTGCAGGATCTTTCTCTGGCCGCACCGCTGCCAGAGATTTGATATTTTACTCGATTCCTGATATTCACGGTACACTCATGAAATGGTCGCACACGAAAATTCACATTTCATCGCTACCTCTGAGATGCTGTGTCCCACCACTTGTGCACCGACTGTAGCACCACCTTCAAACTGACTTAAGTCTTATAACGTGCCATTGCAGCAGCAATAACCGATGTAACAACTGTGCCAGACACGTTTTGCCCTATACAGGCGTTGCCGACCATATGGCCGTATTCTACCTATTAACGTATCTCTGTATTTGAATACGCATGCCTACACCAATTTCTTTGGCGCTTCAGTGTAGATGCAGCCATCAGCTCGCGATCGACCACACGGTGCGACTGGGAAATATTGACACGAAGCCATTTCTGCACTGGAGAACGGTTGACTTTATTAATCTCTGCTCTTGAATCTCGTATATACAATAATCTTGGATGAGATGCGAAACTAATAGAAAAACTGCAAAATAACTTCATGAAGAGATGGAAGAAACATTATCTCCTCGAGTTGAGGAAAGTTTATGAATACCACCGTCCTCACAGCAAAACTGAGAAATACAGAGCTGGCGATATTGTATTCTTTAGCTGACAGTTGAAGCATATGTGGAAGAGAACCCGCACTATTGAAAGAAGTCCAACGAAATGTGGAATAGGGCGGACCTTAATCCTTCAAACTTTGGTCGGCCGGTGCAGACGGTCACCCAACTTGAGAGTGACTAGGTTGGGGAGGCTGTTGATGACTGAATAAGTTCTCTGTTTGTTATTTATCTCTGTATTATGTATATCTCTGAATGGATACGAAAATAAATCAGTAAGCACTACACGTGGTCTCAAGGATTGTCTGTTTTATTTTCTGTAAAGTTGTCGCACTCAGATCATTCTTGGGGCGAAGAGTTGGCTGAAACCTGAAGTAGAAGACTCTGAGATATTTAGCGAATAATGATACATATATCGAAAAGTGGATTAGACGCCATAGGAGGGGGAGTATTTAATGCAGTTCACGGAAATACTGTCTCTACTGAGGTCAAAATTGGGTGTGACAGTAACGTTATCTGGTCGCGTATTAGAGGTCGAGGTGAAACCATGTTATTTGTTATATGTTTCACCGGCCATCGAATTCTTCTGAGACAGTTCTAGAGTCATTCAAAGAAAGTCTACGGCCAGTTGGACGTAAATACCCAGATCACGCAATAACAGTAGGGGGCGACTTTGACCTATCGAGTGCAGATTGAAACGTCTATAGGTTCATTGCGTGAGTTACAGACAGACAGTCTTGCGAAGTACTTTTGATCACGTATGCTGAAATCATTCTTGAGCAGTTAGTTTGATAGCCCACAGGCAGTTGAAATTTATTAGACATCGTAGCTACAACGAGGCCGGACCTCAACGAAAGCGCCAATATAGAGGTAGAAATTAATAAGCAAGATGTCATTATAGCAGCTATGGTTACAAAAATTAGTCAAGAAAGTTAGGAGAATGTTTCTTCTAGAAAGAGCAGACAAGAAGTTGTCAGTATCTCACTTAGACAGTGAACTGGAATCACTTAGTTCTAGTGAGACAGACGCAGAAAAATTATCCCCGAAGCTTAAACAGTTTGTAAATCGTAGTCTGGAGAATTATGGTCCTAGTAAGTGGAATAAGGACAGAAAAGAGCAACCGTGGTTTAACAACGAAATTCAGAAAATGCTAAGACAACTAAGGCTGTTGCTTCTAATTGTGTCAACAAGAAGTTGCAGTTTTTAAGCAATTTTATAATTCCGTGATAAAATCAAAAAATTGCTTAGAAACTGCAACTTCTTATTGACACCATTAGAAGCAAAGCACTGTATAGTGATGAACCCATCAGCACTAAAACTGAGAACACAGCCTAAGACCCACAAACCAGAATGTCCTGTACGTCCCATTGTGAACTCCATCAATAGTCCAAGCTACAAAATCACCAAGAAACTTAATGATATTATCCGTAAGGCGTATTTGAAAATAACTTCTCCATCAAAAACAGTTATGAGCTCATCAATAGTATAAAAGATATCCCCATCCCTGTCACAGCTAAATTTGCATCTCTTGACATAGTCAACCTATATACAAACATACCTGTGAAAGAAACAATTAGTTTAGTAAGAAATAACTTACTCAAACATGGGACAATGGGTAGAGATGAAATCTATGAACTCTTAGAGATCCTGGAGCTTATAATATATGACAACTACTTCCTGTTCAACTACAAGTTTTACATTTAGGAAGATGGATTGGCAATGGGCTGTAGTCTTGCAGGTTTGCTAGCAAACATATATATCAATAACCTTGAAAACAACTTTTTTAGATCCCAAACCCAACTAAAAGATAAGGTGCTTTATTACAAACGCTGTGTTGATGACACTATCATTCTGTTCAATGGAACAACAGAAGAAATAGATAATCTAGCCAAAGAACTTAATAAAATACACAATAAAATTCAATTCACAGTAGAACATGAAACACCAGAAGGCATTTACTATCTTGATCTAACAATCTCAAATAAAAATCAAAAGCATAAATTTCAAATTTTCAGAAAACCAACAACCACCAATGTTATCATACACAAATCCTCTTGCCATCCAGACCAACATAAAAAAGCGTTCTTCAGAACAATGGTTAATCGCATGCTTAAAATCTCAATGGACACTAATGAAAGACAAAAAGAAACAGAAATTATTAAATAAATTGCCTCAATTTTGCCAACAAAGGCACAATACTTGACCTTCAAACTGAACTGAGGAACAAATTTTTCCTTCAGAACTTTGAAGATCTACTAGTTCAAAACAAGTAACCACTCAACGAACCCTACACTGCCTCTCCACCCCCACCCCCTCCAACGACCTCCCCCCCCCCCTACTCACATCCTAACTAGACCGGTGCCAATGTAATATCCTACCACAGAATAAAACCTGTATTATATTTCTAAATGTTAAAGCCCTCTACTGCTAACACAAATCAGTACTTTTATACATGTTACTTCTAGCTGGAACAAACAGAAGCTGCCTTTACCAAAATATTCCAGATCACTTTAATGTTAGAATAAAAATAAGTCAACAGTTAAAGAACTTTTGTTCATGGTTTTTAAATATAAAGTGTACAGCAATACAAACAATTTTAGTCCATTACAATCACTGTAACTTTTGTACATATACCTTTAGCTAAAATAAACAGAATCTATTCTTGCTAATACCACAGATCATGTTGACATAACAACAGAAATAAGTCAACAGTTCATCTGAAGGTTAGTCATCAATTTAAATTAAAATACAAAGGTCGTAGTCTAACAGACAGCAGCATCTCACTGCAGATACAATAACTCTGTAGCATTGATTCATGGACATTCATGTTAATGCCAATCGCATAATGAAATAAAAATAAAAAATAAACCAAGAAATATAAACGCTATAAACTGCCTGTATCGTACGTAATATACAAATAGAGATAAAATATCAGATCACCTGAAGTTTGTTCTTGCAGTCTTCTTTCTTCTTCTTCGCAGATGGATCACTTAGGACCACGCGTAATCAACATTTGTTGGCCTTCCTTTTCGCCCAGTATTCCTTCATAAACAACGAATGGGCTAGCTTTCATTGCGTAGACCATATATGTCGGTTAGTTTTTCTCTCTTCTTCCTCAAAACCCCGTGTGTTTGTGATTTTTCTGATTTCATTTCTATCATGTAGATTTGGAGACCCTAATTCTCTCAGGTCTTTTTCCGTCTGTTTGTACCAGTTCGGTCTTGTAGTTTTGTTCTTTAAAAATGTATGGATTTTGTGCGTTAACCTGTTTGAGTCCATTCTTTCTAAGTGCCCCATGAATTGGATTCTTCTCATGCGCATTGTGTCTGTTATTTTGGAGATATTTTTATTTATTTCTGCATTGGGTTTTGGATAATGTACCCCATCTTTAGTTCTTGGTCCTAGGATTTTCCTCATTATCTTACGTTCATTCACTTCTAATTCCTCTTTTAGTGTTCTGTGTTGAAGGTTTAGTGTCTCAGATGCGTAGAGAGCTTCGAGTCTAATTACTGTTGTATAGTGTCGTATTTTGCAGTTCCACGAGAGACTCTTTTTGTTGTAAATGTTTTTTGTTAACGGAAACGCCGCCTCCATTTTCTGGACTCTTGATCTGACAGATTTCTTTTCATTACAATATTCTGCTATCCATTCACCTAAAGATTTAAATTCTTTTACTCGAGAGATGTAGTTATTACCAATTTTGAGATCAGAAGGTGCATCTTTGATGTCAGTCATAAATTTTGTTTTTTCAAATGAAATTTGTAATCCTATTTTAGCTGCCTGTTCTTGTAACAATTCTAGCTGTTTCTGTGCATCGGTAATGTCTTGTGCGATCAGTGCCATGTCATCAGCAACTGCTAAACAGTCTAATTCTTATGTCTTGGTTCCAGTCTTGTTCTTGTAGTAGTTTATTTATTTATTTTATTTTCTGCTCTCATGTTATTGCCAGTCTGATTAAAATATTTGCCCTTATATCGACCTTAATACATATAAAGAAGAACAAATTACATCTCTGTGCAAAGTAGGCCTATGCCTTATCTTTCTTTCAAGATCTTTGTTACAAGCAACAGTTGTAAAGCGCATGCTGGGTGCTGGAAAAGTCTCGCTGTCAGAGTGTAATTAATATAGTTTGTGTGCAATTGTGTGTAGTGATACAACAACTGGACATCAAAATGGAGGCAGGTAGATGGACACTAACCTAGAAAAGCTGCCTATACTGTCGCAGTAAGTAAAAAACTAAATTTAAATCCATATCCACAGATAAGTTATAGTCACGGCGATACATTAAAGTGAATTCCATCTTTTTGTCATAGAGCAGCACCCAGCATTATGCTAGCAATAATGATGTAACTTCTTGAAACCATCTGAAGATGAACCTGAAAAGGTTCGAAAACCGGTTCAAGGAATAAAACATAATTATTCCAAAAAGTGACTGGTTGCAGTTTTGTATAACTTATTTACAAAAAGATTTTCATTCTGACGCAAACTGAAAGTGTACTGTTTTAATTGTATTGAACTGCTAGTTGACGTGTCCTGGTATGGTAAGCCAGTTCTAAGATAGAACTAGGTTTTATATCTTGTGACATAACTAGTGCTCGCAGGGTAACCTAACTGGATGGTTACTAATCTGTAAATGTTGCAACAGTGCAGCATTGGGGTTTATTAACTTGTTTAATTTGTTCCTTATAGGAATCACCCGTGTAATGTGGATGTGTCTGGAGTGTATACAGTATGAAACCTACGTTAATATATTGAAAAGCAATTAAAAAGGGATACCCAAATAATTGCAAATTAAGGGCATGTTAATTCAGCATGTAAAGGGACGCTATTTCGTTCTGTGGTCACTCGATCCACTGCACGTCGCCTTATATCCCGAGGTTCAAAATTAAATGTGATTAAAATACTTACGTACGCAGCTACCAGTGCATGACATCTGGAATGGAATGTCCAATAAATTAGTATGATATGGAAAAATTAGAAATCTGTGGTAAGATCTTATGAGACGAAACTGCTGAGGCCATCGGTCCCTAAGCGTACACACTACTTAATCTAACTTAATGTAACTCACGCTAAGGACGACACACATCGACCATGCCCCAGGGAGGACTCGAACCTCCGACGGGGGGAGCCGCGCGGACCGTGACAAGACGCGCTCAGACCGCGCGGATACTCGGCGCGTCATTATCATATGTGTGGCACACTCACACACTATATATGGTAAAGGGAAAAAATCACAACACCGAAAAGTAATTAAAGCAGAGAACTGAAAGTTCTAGGGAATACATTTGTCATATGGCATGTAAGTAATTAACAACGCAAAACAACAAATTAATGTACGCATGAGATAAGCCACTGCAAAAGTGAAACGCTGGTACATTAATAACCGGTGTACCTTCCATAATATTGAATATAAGCATGAAAACGTACCTGCAGTGTGTTTTACAGGTGCCGATTGTTGGTTTGCGATGTTGAGATCCACGTCTGCTGCACTTGATCCGTAAATATAGGTACGGTTAACGCTGGTTGTGGATGACGCTGCAGTTGTCGTCAATTGGTGGACCACATGTGCTCGGCTGGAGACAGATCTGTCGATCGAGCAGGCCAAGGCAACGCGTCCACATTCCTTAGCGCGTGTTCGGTTACAACAACGGTGTGTGAGCGAGCGTTATCCTGTTGGAAAGCGTCTTTGCAATGCGCTCAAGAGTGGCAGCACAACAGGTCGAATCACCACACGGGCTTACAAATTTGCAGTCTTGGTTCGTGGGATAACCACGCGAGTGCTCCTGCTGTCGTTCGAAATCGCACTCCAGATCATAGCTCCAGGTGTAGATCCAGTCTCTCTAGGACAGAGACAGGGTGGTTGCACCGAGCCAGAACCAGCTTTCATCAGGAAACACACCTGACCTTCACCCTGTCCTCCAATGAGCTCCCATTTAACGCAACTGAAGTCGCTGATGGAGGACGTTAGGGGTCAGTAAAATGCACGATACAGGCGGAGAGGCGCAGAGGCGTCTTTGAAGGAACATCTACATCTACATCTACATTTATACTCCGCAAGCCACCCAACGGTATGTGGTGGAGGGCACTTTACGTGCCACTGTCATTACCTCCCTTTCTTGTTCCAGTCGCGTATGGTTCGCGGGAAGAACGACTGTCTGAAATCCTCCGTGCGCGCTCTAATCTCTCTAAATTTTACATTTGTGATCTCCTCGGGAGGTATAAGTAGGGGGAAGCAATATATTCGATACATCATCCAGAAACGCACCCTCACGAAACCTGGACAGCAAGCTACACCGCGATGCAGAGTCTGCCACTTGAGTTTGCTAAACATCTCCGTAAAGCTATCACGGTTACCAAATAACCCTGTGACGAAACGCGCCGCTCTTCTTTGGATCTTCTCTATCTCCTCCGTCAACCCGATGTGGTACGGATCCCACACTGTTGAGCAATACTCAAGTATAGGTCGAACGAGTGTTTTGTAAGCCACCTCCTTTGTTGATGGACTACATTTTCTAAGCACTCTCCCAATGAATCTCAACCTGGTACCCGCCTTTCCAACAATTAATTTTATATGATCATTCCACTTCAAATCGTTGGGCACGCATACTCCCAGATATTTTACAGAAGTAATTGCTACCAGTGTTTGTTCCGCTATCATATAATCATACAATAAATGATCCTTCTTTCTATGTATTCGCAATACATTACATTTGTCTATGTTAAGGGACAGTTGCCACCCCCTGCACCAAGTGCCTATCCGCTGCAGATCTTCCTGCATTTCGCTACAATTTTCTAATGCTGCAACTTCTCTGTATACTACAGCATCATCCGCGAAAAGCCGCATGGAACTTCCGACTCTATCTACTAGGTCATTTATATATATATATTGTGAAAAGCAATGGTCCCATAACACTCCCCTGTGGCACGCCAGAGGTTACCTTAACGTCTGTAGACGTCTCTCCATTGATAACAACGTTCTGTGTTCTGTTTGCTAAAAACTCTTCAATCCAGCCGCACAGCGGGTCTGATATTCCGTAGGCTCTTACTTTGTTTATCAGGCGACAGTGTGGAACTGTATCGAACGCCTTCCGGAAGTCAAAAAAAATAGCATCTACCTGGGAGCCTGTATCTAATATTTTCTGGGTCTCATGAACAAATAAAGCGAGTTGGGTCTCACACGATTGCTGTTTCCGGAATCCATGTCGATTCCTACATAGTAGATTCTGGGTTTCCAAAAACGACATGATACGCGAGCAAAAAACATGTTCTAAATTTCTACAACAGATCGACGTCAGAGATACAGGTCTATAGTTTTGCGCATCTGCTCGACGACCCTTCTTGAAGACTGGGACTACCTGTGCTCTTTTCCAATCATTTGGAACCCACCGTTCCTCTAGAGACTTGCGGTACACGGCTGTTAGAAGGGGGGCAAGTTCTTTCGCGTACTCTGTGTGGAATCGAATTGGTATCCCGTCAGGTCCAGTGGACTTTCCTCTGTTGAGTGATTCCAGTTGCTTTTCTATTCCTTGGACACTTATTTCGATGTCAACCATTTTTCCGTTTGTGAGAGGATTTAGAGAAGGAACTGCAGTGCGGTCTTCCTCTGTGAAACAGCTTTGGAAAAAGGTGTTTAGTATTTCAGCTCTACGCGTGTCATCCTCTGTTTCAATGCCATCATCATCCCGGAGTGTCTGGATATGCTGTTTCGAGCCACTTACTGATTTAACGTAAGACCAGAGCTTCCTAGGATTTTCTGTCAAGTCGGTACATAGAATTTTACTTTCGAATTCACTGAACGCTTCACTCATAGCCCTCCTTACGCTAACTTTGACATCGTTTAGCTTCTGTTTGTCTGAGAGGTTTTGGCTGTGTTTAAACTTGGAGTGAAGCTCTCCTTGCTTTCGCAGTAGTTTCCTAACTTTGTTGTTGTACCACGGTGGGTTTTTCCCGTCCCTTACAGTTTTACTCGGCACGTACCTGTCTAAAACGCATTTTACGATTGCCTTGAACTTTTTCCATAAACACTCAGCACTGTCAGTGCTGGAACAGAAATATTCGTTTTGATCTGTTAGGTAGTCTGAAATCTGCCTTCTATTACTCTTGCTAAACAGATAAACCTTCCTCCCTTTTTTTATATTCCTATTAACTTCCATATTCAGGGATGCTGCAACGGCCTTAAGATCACTGATTCCCTGTTCTGCACATACAGAGTCGAAAAGTTCGGGTCTGTTTGTTATCAGTAGGTTCAAGATGTTATCTCCACGAGTCGGTTCTCTGTTTAATTGCTCGGGGTAATTTTCAGATAGTGCACTCAGTTTAATGTCACTCGATGCTCTGTCCCTATCACCCCTCCTAAACATCTGAGTGTTCCAGTCTATATTTGGTAAATTGAAATGTCCACCTAAGACTATAACATGCTGAGAAAATTTATGTGAAATGTATTCCAAATTTTCTCTCAGTTGTTCTGCCACTAATGCTGCTGAGTCAGGAGGTCGGTAAAAGGAGCCAATTATTAACCTATCTCGGTTGTTGAGTGTAACCTCCACCCATAATAATTCACAGGAACTATGCACTTCTACTTCACTACAGGATAAACTACTACTAACAGCGACGAACACTCCACCACCGGTTGCATGCAATCTATCCTTTCTAAATACCGTCTGTACCTTTGTAAAAATTTCGGCAGAATTGGTCTCTGGCTTCAGCCAGCTTTCTGTACCTATAACGATTTCAGCTTCGGTGCTTCCTATCAGCGCTTGAAGGTCCGGTACTTTACCAACGCAGCTTCGACAGTTGACAATTACAATACCGATTGCTGCTTGGTCCCCGCATGTCCTGACTTTGCCCCGCACCCGTTGAGGCTGTTGCCCTTTCTGTACTTGCCCAAGGCCATCTAACCTAAAAAACCGCCCAGCCCACGCCACACAAGCCCTGCTACCCGTGTAGCCGCTTGTTGCGTGTATTGGACTCCTGACCTATCCAGCGGAACCCGAAACCCCACCACCCTATGGCGCAAGTCGAGGAATCTGCAGCCCACACGGTCGCAGAACCGTCACAGCCTCTGATTCAGACCCTCCACTCGGCTCTGTACCAAAGGTCCGCAGTCAGTCCTGTCGACGATGCTGCAGATGGTGAGCTCTGCTTTCATCCCCCTAGCGAGACTGGCAGTCTTCACCAAATCAGATAGCCGCCGGAAGCCAGAGAGGATTTCCTCCGATCCATACCGACATACATCATTGGTGCCGACATGAGCGACCACCTGCAGATGGGTGCACCCTGTACCCTTCATGGCATCCGGAATGACCCTTTCCACATCTGGCATGACTCCCCCCGGTATGCACACGGAATGCACAATGGTTTTCTTCCCCTCTCTTGCTGCCATTTCCCTAAGGGGCCCCATTACGCGCCTGACGTTGGAGCTCCAAACTACCAGTAAGCCCAACCTCTGCGACCGCCCGGATCTTGCAGACTGAGGGGTAACCTCTGGAACAGGACAAGCAGCCATGTCAGGCTGAAATCAGTATCAGCCTGAGACAGAGCCTGAAACCGGTTCGTCAGACAAACTGGAGAGGCCTTCCGTTCAGCCCTCCGGAATGTCTTTCGCCCCCTGCCACACCTTGAGACGACCTCCCACTCTACCACAGGTGAGGGATCAGCCACAATGCGGGCAGTATCCCGGGCAACCACAGTCGTAGTCCGATCGGGGGATGCGTGGGACGAGCTGGCCGTCCCCGACAAACCCCCATCCGGACCCCCACAGTGATGCCCATTGGCAACAGCCTCAAGCTGTGTGACCGAAGCCAACACTGCCTGAAGCTGGGAGCGAAGGGATGCCAACTCAGCCTGCATCCGAACACAGCAGTTGCAGTCCCTATCCATGCTAAAAACTGTTGTGCAAAGATCGTCTGAAGTAATCAACAGAGAGCGCAAACAAATCGACACAAAATTTAAACGGTTATTAAAATACAAGGTTGCCTAGTAAATGCAGTAATGCTGCTACTTGCGCGCTGCTGACACACTGCTCGGCGGCGGAAGGAGACTACGCGATTTTACACTATTAAGGTACTAAAACGCGATGCTACAACTCTCAAATACTATAATACGCCCGAAATTTATGAATTAAACAATGGAAGTACCAAAAACACGCAAAGAAATTAAGAATTAAACTATGTAACAAATGAGTGAGCTAGTAGTATACGACTTGCTGCTGCAGCTGCTTATCCAACGGCGGCAGGGAGCACCGATAAGTAACAGTTCCTTGTGTCACTTTCGTGCCAACTGCTGCTGAAGTTGCTGCTGCAGATGTAGCATGGTGCGCCAGAGCCATAAGCCGAACACGGTTGTCTTCCCTCTCGACAACGCCACGCGGCCATCCAGCACCCGGTCTTCCCGTGACCACCGCAGTCAGCCATCACGTGCAGTGGCCACGTTCTTGCCAAGTCTTCCTCGGCGTCACCGATGAACATCCAGCTTCTCGTAGCCGTATTTCACACCCTCGTTCAAAAACAAAGAAGTGATGACAATGAAATGTTAGTCGCCTTAAAGGCATCAGTGATAAACATCGAGTCAGCACGTCCAATCTCAATGGCAACTAACGCCCATGACCGTTACAGCGTGTATTCAAAGCAAACCTGAGCAAACCAAACGCAGTCCTGGACGATACTTCAGGAACACAAGAGTTTCTGGGGCCACGGCCCCACGTCCCGAAAGGTTTACCAGCAGCTAAAACTGATCTGCATCCTTACAGTGGCGTTAGTAGCGTCACTCCTAAGTGACTGGCGCGAAATTTAGAATAAATATCATCTTTCAGATGTAGAAACACGCCTACTAACTTTCGTTTATGTCGCAAATTCCTTCTTGGTATTGCCATTTTTTCCGTTTTAATTTAACTTGAGAAAACTAAGTATCTTGGAAGCGACTCATCGCACGAAAAAAGTGTTATAGGTTAAAAGTTTCTATTTGTAATGTTGACGTCTATCTCTGGTGCAATTGGCTTTCTCCTAATCGCTCTTCCTACGTGGGAGGGGTCAACTTCATATTTTCAAATGAGAAATCCCATTTTTTAGCACATTCGGATTCTACGCCAAAAAATACGCACGGCTTACTGCAGGGGTTGTTTACCATTCGTGGTAGATGGCGCCGTAATCGAAAAATATCATGTGTGCCTGTTTTTGCAGTTAGGAACCGATGCATTTGATTCAACATTTCGTTTACGATGTAAATGTAAACCTGTATGTTCTATTGGTTGATGTTTATGTTCAATGTTACTTGAGAGTTGCATTTGTGATTGTACAGCACAAATAGTAAGGTTAGGCCTTGACATTTCTGGCAGATAAGCTACTTGTATGGTGACGTAGTTTTATGTTCCTGTAGGGTTGGTTTTGGTGAGTACCGATACCATGGGAATGATTGATTTGGGAGACCGCCTGCGAACCCCATCACCAGAGTGACTGATACCGGTGTGTTTCCATCCAATCCCCGTAACTCTCGCACTGGCAGCTGTGTTGCTATCGATGGGATACGAACCACATCCTCTGAAATAACGTAAAATGTCCATGAAGGGAACTTGACAGACTCATGTGCCGTGGATACTCAACGAAATGAGGCAACGCAATGCTAAGAGGCATGGGGATTCACCGAAATCAAGCATTCCGATGGGAACAGAGAACTATTACATTCACTTCTTTGTTCCGCGATCATGCTAAACTTAGCTTCTAGGCAGACTTTGGAACGGCTAACCGTATTGTACTGCACAAACAAACATGAAACACAAGAGTAAATTTCGAACATAAATACGAACTGTTAGAATACAAATGTTTTCATTTACACCGTAAATGAAGTGTATGACCAAGTAATAGCAAAACAGCACACTTCATATCAGTCGATTACAGTGCCGTCTACCACGTATGGGAAACAATGGCTTAAAAAAAAACAGCGAGTATTTTTTTGGTTTAGAATCCGAATAGGAAATAAAAAGTGGGGAGGGGGGGGGGTTTAATTGGAAATGTAAACTAGATTCCTCACAAACAAGAGAGGTGGTTAGGAGTGGCTAGTTTTAGCACAGACAAATGTCCCCTTTACTAATATTAACTTTTCACCTAGAAATTCTCTAACCAGGTCTTGCTGCTAAATGAATTGTGCTATGCACAAAATTCTATCAGGCGGCTTCATCTTCCGTTCCTTTAGCCCAGTCCATATTCACCTACAAGTTTTCGTTCTCTTCCTTTTCCTGCTGCCGAATTCCAATGACGAAATTTTCGTTTCCCTAATCTATCTGAATAATTTCTTTTATCTCATCGTATATTTCTGCGATTTCTTCACCATCTGCGGAGCTAGTTGGCATATAAATTTGTACTACTGGGGTGGGTGTGGGCCTCGTGTCTATCTTGGTATCTTGCTTACAATAATGCGTTCACTGCACGGTTCATAGGTGCCTACCAGCGTTCTTATTTTCTTATTTATTATTAAGCTGACTCCTGCATTACCCCAGCTTGATTTTGTATCTATAACCATGTATTCAATTGTCCGAAAGTCCTGTTCCACTTGCCAATAATCTTCAATTATTCTCACAATATCTAACTGTAGCCGCTCCATTTCCCTTTTCAGGTTTTCTAACCTACCTCCCCCTACTAAGGGATCTAACGTACCTCTCTCGATGCGTAGAACGCCAGTTTTGTATTTCCTGATGTCGTCATCCACTTGAATAGTCCTCTCCTCAGTATCCAAATGGGGGACTATTTTATTTACTGAATTTTCTACCCAAGGGGATGCCATCATCATTAAACAATACAGTAAAACTCCGTACCCTCGGGAAAAATTACGTATCTAGTTTCCCCTTGGTTTCAGCCTTTAGCAGTACGAGCACTGCAATATCGTTTTGGTTGATATTATAAAGCGAGATCCCTCAGTCATCCAGATTGTAGACTTATAAATTAAAAATCTACAAAACCCATCAAGTGAATTACAAAATAGACTAGCAATGGGGATATTAAGATGTAACAGCATACATTATTCATGAAACAGTAGTTTACGGGTTAAGAAAATACGTCTACCTATTATTCTTACATGTTGACTTTCGTTGCTTGCATCCGAGAGGGGCTGCGTAAACATTATACAAGGACGATTGATGGAAGACTGGAAGACTGAACGATATGTTACATAATAATGCGAGAATGAAAAATGCTATCATAGTACAAAAAAGGCAAGGAAGGCCTGTGGAGACTTAAAGATGTAAAAGAAGGGAACTAGCTTTTCTACTTGTCTGACACATTCAGAGACATTTAAATCAAAATATCTTGACATACCCGCAATTTTTTACTTGTTAGTATTAGTACACATGCCATGTGCCATGTTAAGTCCAGTAACATCGTACATGATATCATATAACATGAAACATGTCATCATGTCTACCAGAATGGCATTTGCCTTGTCGTGCGGTATGATACAACTGGTCACTGAAGTTTAGGATGCATGCATCCCCACTAGGGGATACATCCTATATACTTGTACAAGCAAACACGTATCTTGGATACTTCCTATTGTAGATACATCCCATTCCCTAGAAGCACACAAGTTTGTTCTTACTTCTCTTACCGTACAAGTAACAGGTGGTCGGCTTGGGGAGAAATTGTCCCTTTGAGGAAAAAAAATCAACACCCCTCCCCCCCCCCCAAAAAAAATTAGAATAAAATGTTTTTTCATCCGAAACAGTAGCAAATCCAACCCCAGAAATTTTGTCCCTGTAGAAAAACTTTCTCAGAAATTACACGTATGCTCTTCAGGGGTATATACTGTTTAGTATGGCTGACGAATATTCTGGATTTTGGCACAGGATGAGGAACTTTTGCAAGATCAGGTGTACCAACACCTTGCAGCTCAGATAGCTCACTGCCCTGAGGATGTAGGGATAACTCAAAAAAGAGTGAAAATGTCAAGACGTTTCCATTTAAATTTCTTTGAAGCTGGCTGATAATTTTCCTTCTTCTGGTGTTTAGTCTCGCTACGACAACCCTGTGTAAACTAATCCCTGTATCCGCTTTGATGATCGTTATTAGTGGAGGATTATTTGTTACTAAGAGGTCAACAATGTTTTCGCATCCGTTTACTATTGGCATGGGCTCACGAATTAACTGCTCGAAATAATTGTCAGCGAATGCGTTTATCACAGCTTCGGATGATATTTTATGCATGCCTCTGGATTTAAACACGTATTTTCGACAACATATCCATTGTACATTAAAGTCATCGCCAACTATAACTGTATGAGTCAGGTACGTGTTTAAAATTAGACTGAAGTTTTCTTTGAACCTTTCAGCAGTTCTATTAATTCAGTTGGGAGATCTATAAAACGACCCAGTTATTACTTTATTCCAGTTGCTACGAATGACACCCACCCATACTAACCCGCAGGAACTACCTACTTAAATTTCGCTACGAGATGAACTACTTCTAACAGCAACAAACAAAACAACGCTCACTGTGTTTACCTTATCCTTTCGTAATACCGTTAGATTCTTTGCAAATACACTCCTGGAAATTGAAATAAGAACACCGTGAATTCATTGTCCCAGGAAGGGGAAACTTTATTGACACATTCCTGGGGTCAGATACATCACATGATCACACTGGCAGACCCACAGGCACATAGACACAGGCAACAGAGCATGCACAATGTCGGCACTAGTACAGTGTATATCCACCTTTCGCAGCAATGCAGGCTGCTATTCTCCCATGGAGACGATCGTAGAGATGCTGGATGTAGTCCTGTGGAACGGCTTGCCATGCCATTTTCACCTGGCGCCTCAGTTGGACCAGCGTTCGTGCTGGACGTGCAGACCGCGTGAGACGACGCTTCATCCAGTCCCAAACATGCTCAATGGGGGACAGATCCGGAGATCTTGCTGGCTAGGGTAGTTGACTTACACCTTCTAGAGCACGTTGGGTGGCACGGGATACATGCGGACGTGCATTGTCCTGTTGGAACAGCAAGTTCCCTTGCCGGTCTAGGAATGGTAGAACGATGGGTTCGATGACGGTTTGGATGTACCGTGCACTATTCAGTGTCCCCTCGACGATCACCAGTGGTGTACAGCCAGTGTAGGAGATCGCTCCCCACACCATGATGCCGGGTGTTGGCCCTGTGTGCCTCGGTCGTATGCAGTCCTGATTGTGGCGCTCACCTGCACGGCGCCAAACACGCATACGACCATCATTGGCACCAAGGCAGAAGCGACTCTCATCGCTGAAGACGACACGTCTCCATTCGTCCCTCCATTCACGCCTGTCGCGACACCACTGGAGGCGGGCTGCACGATGTTGGGGCGTGAGCGGAAGACGGCCTAACGGTGTGCGGGACCGTAGCCCAGCTTCATGGAGACGGTTGCGAATGGTCCTCGCCGATACCCCAGGAGCAACAGTGTCCCTAATTTGCTGGGAAGTGGCGGTGCGGTCCCCTACGGCACTGCGTAGGATCCTACGGTCTTGGCGTGCATCCGTGCGTCGCTGCGGTCCGGTCCCAGGTCGACGGGCACGTCACCTTCCGCCGACCACTGGCGACAACATCGATGTACTGTGGAGACCTCACGCCCCACGTGTTGAGCAATTCGGCGGTACGTCCACCCGGCCTCCCGCATGCCCACTATACGCCCTCGCTCAAAGTCCGTCAACTGCACATACGGTTCACGTCCACGCTGTCGCTGCATGCTACCAGTGTTGAAGACTGCGATGGAGCTCCGTATGCCACGGCAAACTGGCTGACACTGACGGCGGCGGTGCACAAATGCTGCGCAGATAGCGGCATTCGACGGCCAACACCGCGGTTCCTGGTGTGTCCGCTGTGCCGTGCGTGTGATCATTGCTTGTACAGCCCTCTCGCAGTGTCCGGAGCAAGTATGGTGGGTCTGACACACCGGTGTCAATGTGTTCTTTTTTCCATTTCCAGGAGTGTATTACGGCTGAACTTATCTCCGACTTCAGCCAGCTTTCAGTGCCCATGACGATTTGAGCATCAGTGTTTTCTATTACCACTTGAAGCTCTGGTACTTTCCCAACACAGTTACAAACAATTTACAACTGTTGAACCGATGATTCCTAGAACTACGTTCATCTTGCACATTTTGAGACAGAACCCCTTTTTGTCTTTCCCCGAGACTCTGTAACCCTAAAAACCGCCCAGACCACGCCACACAGCACCTACTACCCGGTAATGCCGCTGACCTATTCAGCGAAGCACGAAACCCAAGCACCCTATGGCGCAAATCGAGGAATCTGCAGCCTACACTGTCACAGTACCGTCTGAGCCTCTGCTTTAGACCCTCCACTCGGTCCTCTACCAGAGGTCCGCCATCGGTCCTGTCGACTATGCTGCAAACGCTGCGCTCTCCTTTCACCTCGCCACCAGGACTAGCAGCTTTTGCCACTCTGTTAGCCGCTCGAAACCAGAGAGAATTTCTTTCGATCCAAAGCGACACACATCAATGCTACCGACTTGAGCCACCACCTGCAGTTCGCTTTAACCTCTCTCTTCACGGCATCCGGAAGGACCCGATTCATTTCTGGAATGACTCCGCCCAGTATGCATACAGAGTGCACACTGGCTTTCTTCCCCTCCTTGCCAGTCACGTCTCTAAGCCCCATAACACGTCTAAGATTGGAGTTCCCAATT
This sequence comes from Schistocerca americana, assembly GCF_021461395.2. Lineage (NCBI taxonomy): Eukaryota > Metazoa > Arthropoda > Insecta > Orthoptera > Acrididae > Schistocerca > Schistocerca americana. The sequence goes on from NC_060122.1 coordinate 59,320,971, forward strand.
ACCAATAATCCGACACTCTGTGATTGCCAGGATCTTGCAATAATAACAAAAATTGAACGTTAAAAATCCATCGCCAGAAAATTTCACATAATTAATTTTGGCACGAAATGTTGCAACAACCACACCGAATTAGCAGTGAGTATGATTGGCTGAAATAAATAGACGAACAGGGAAATATTCTATGCACGACAAAATACTATCAACTTTTCAATCCTGTACGAAAAATGACGAAATTAAGCGTGTTGTGTCCGAAAATAAATTTTCTGTAAGACAGCACGTTAGTGTTTAAGAAAACACAGAAAAACCTTATCTACTGGTTAGAAGTAAGGTGACCTCTTTTCTGACACTTATTTTTGTACCAATTCGTAGGTTAGTTTAACAGTCTGAGGGGTCGTCGACAAAGCTTTAAATGCTCTAGCAAACAATATATCATTTTATACAGGGCTGGGCATAATTATGGTTTGTTACATGCTTTATTTTGATGTCCAAAGATTATTCGAGAGTTATAAGCCACTGGTGAATAAAATGTAAACGCATTAACAAGGAAATGATAATCAACTGTAATAAAAGTTATTTTAATTATGTCCAAATGCACAGCCAAAAATGAAACGCATTTCTACGAAACACAATTTCACGTAAAAGCGCATGATTTTGCGTAAGTGAAAGACGAATGATAAAAGATTTTGGCAAACGTTTCGTACATTTACAGTAGGTCTGAATTTATTATTATCACCTTCAACGGTCTCAGCTTGTGCTATTAACATAAAACCGAATTTCACTTGCATTTGTGTGCAAACGTAGACCGCTATATCGTGTCAAGGGATAAAGCTTTCACAAAACAATAGGATAGCCGTTAATTACACGATTTTGTCTAACTTCTTACAACATTTGAACCGATTCGCGCAACTTGGGAACATAGAAGTGGCGTGGCGTGCTTAGAAAGGCTCACAGAAACGTGTATTTTGCACATAAAATCCCACTCTATCTAAATTTTTGAAAGCGAGTTTTCAATTTTACCGTAGTAAGGCGTTTTGTATTTGTTTGATTTACTTGAAACCGTTTACGCGCATTCGATTCAAGTAAGTACGAATTTTATGTATTACAATAACCTCGAATCTAAACCATCTTATCTCGATAACGGATCAACATTATTGGATTAAAACAAAATTGTTTTGACTCTATTTATCTACATTTGTGCAGTGTTTGAGCCGTTTTGTATCAGTTTAAAGTAAAGAAGTGCCGCGGTTCAGAAACCTCACAGGAAAAGGTGTTTCTTGTACGTAAAATCCAAACGAAGCAAGATTGTTTTGAAACTGTTGAATCTTATCTTGGACGAAGGTCCGACACATGAGTGGACCAAATTTGAACCATCAGTCTCACTCCAGTCAGCAGTTATTTAAGGGCGACTGTTTTTCCTCATCAAATCCGAATGGTTCACATACTAATGGTATCATTAACTGAGCTTTAATTTCAGCCCAATTACAATCTTTTGCGAATGGAATTAATCGATTCATCCATTTTTCCTGAGCACCAGCTCCGGGACGTCGATCAAACGTTGCTTATTATATTGTAAAAAAGCCACAGCAAAACCGATGTCAGAACGTCTATAAAAATGGCCGCAGGCCGGGCTAACGAAAAATATTTCTACTCTATGTTCTTAGGTCAAATAGGAACCTAACACCAAGAGCCCACAAGAAACAATTTCGTGCGTGGCCATTTCTACGCTGTAACAATTCATCTCTATTGCTTGTTACTTTAAATGTTTTTACTGTCTATCATACTCCTTCATACCATTTTCGTGATACATTTATTTTCCTTTATTAATCCTCCATTCAATGTCTCTGTTGCGTATGTGCGATCTGTCCCAATTAATATTTTGTAATGATGAAATTTTGAATTTTTACTTTCTACACAATGTTTTCTTTTACACATTTTCACGACTTTGTTACAGTTACATAGCTTTTGGGACATCTGTTTGTTATTGTTGTCAGTTTCTAGGCTTTAGTTAGCGCCTTTCTCTGAAATATCCCATCTTCCAGGAGTCACAGTGCCCCATCTTCCTGGAGTGACAGTGCTGGGCAACTGCTGCGACGTTTGGAATGTGGGAGGGATGTACTGGCGGAAGTAAACCTTGGGAACCAGTAATCGAAACCGGGACCCCGTGATCCAGAGGCAGCAACGCTAGCTACTGAAATAGGAACTGCGGACATCATCAGAAGAGGAAAAATCTGTTTTTCATTGTTGTGAGCCCAGAAATTCCATGAAAAGCAACAAACAATTGGCTTTTACCTGTCGCGAGACTGTTCCAAGGTACGTTCAACATGCTGCCCAACGTTTTCTGCACAAGTTGAGATTGAGAAAAAACATGTTCCACAACAGATCGGAGTATGTCAGGGGTCACGTTGAGAATGCGTTGGGCAATTTGTGCCTTCAGTTGAGCTACATTCGTAATGGGAGCCCTGAACACAACATCTTTCACAGGCAGAGATTGCAATGAGACTGTGGGGGATGGATTTGAAGATTGGTTTAGGAGAGAATACGAGCTAGGTACTAGGAATAACAGAGGAGAAAGACTAACTTAGTTTTGCAATAAATTTTTAGGTGCTAATAGCAAATATTGTCTTCAAAACTCACAAGAGGAGGAGGCATACCTGTAATAGGCCAGAAATAGAGGGCGAATTCAGCTTAATTACATTTTTGTAAGGCATAACTTCCGAAATCAGAAATCAGATACTGAATTGTAGGGCTTACCCAGGAGCAGATATAGATTCAGACCGCAATTTGGTATTGATGGAGAGTTGGCTGAAGATCAAGAAACCATTTAGAAAGATTCAGTGTGTAAGATAGTGGGTTACGGAAGTACTAAGGAATGAAAAGATAGGCTTTGAGTTCTCTGAAGCTATAGATACTGCGAAAAATATATTAGTCAGTAGGCAGTTCAGATGAAGGAAATGGCAGTCATAAACGTTCGAAAGAAAAACGTAAATACACGAAAGGTAACTGCGAAGAAACCATGTCTAACAGGAAATACCTCAGCTGGCCGACGAAATAAGGAACTACAAAAATGTTCAGGCATGTTCAGGAATATAGAAGTGCAAAACACTTAGGAACTAAATGGGATATCCAGGGAAGCAAAGGCGAAATGACTACATGAAAAATATGAAGCAATCGGACAATAAATTACTGTCGAAAGGACTGACTCAGCATGTAGAAAAGTAAAACGAAGGCATTAATATTAAGAGTGCAATGGAAATTCCTCTACTAAATGAATACGGGAGAACGCATGCGTGGAAAGAGTACATTGAAGGCCTCTGTGAGGGGGAGGACTTGCCTGATGACATCATGGAAAAAGTAAGTAACGGAAGTCGACAGGGAAGGGCATGGAGAAGCAGCATTAGAGTAAGAATTTAAGAGAGTTTTCGATGAGTTGCGGTCACATAATGGAGAGGGGATGGATAACATTTAGTCAGAATTTCTAAAATTATTCGGGGGTGTGGCAACAAAACGATTAGTCACGTTCGTGTGTAGAATAAATGAGACTAGTGATTTACAGTATGTCTTCGGGAAAAATATCAGTCGGCAGAAATGGATGGGTTTGAGTGACTTATAGCGATGGACTAGTGGGTTTGTTTAGGGGAGCTGGTGGGACTCTGAAGTGAGTTGCATGTTAAGAAAAGCCCGAGTACGTTCGCATGACACAATTTTTGGGAAAGTTTTTAAAGGCACTGAAAAAGGTAAACTGAGGGAGCTGATAACGTGCTTTTCAGTCAGAGTCCTTTAAATAAACAGGAACTTATTCGAATTTTTTGTACTCCCATAGAAGCATTGTTCCACCGGTTGACAGATCCTTGGAATACTCGTGGAAACGGTGTTCGTCTACAGAATGTTCCATGGTCGCTCATTGTACACTGCCATGCGAGTAACGAATCCTAGAGCAAACGTTTATCTAACTCCACGCGAGCATGAAGCAAGTCCTGACAATGAGTAATTTTGCACGGATATGGATACATGATGTTTTGCAGAATTTTATGCACGGGTCTCACAGGCATGTCCAAAGTTCGGGTAATTCCCCGTGCACTCCGTGTTTACACACTTCTGCTCGAGCCCCCTGGCAATGCAGAATATTTCAGCAGGAATATCGTTATCATTTACTCCAGACCCTTGGCAGACATCGGACCAACAATCTTTTCCATACCCCTGAGTGTCCAGAACTTCTGCAGAGCTGCTGGCGCACAGTCACCGTTCTTGTAAAAGAGCTTTACAAGCAGCTTGCGATCCTGCATTGAGATAGATACTCTGAGTATCTCAGACGCAAACTGAAAAACAGTCGTTTACCATGTGTCTTGTATTTTGCATATTTTCCCCCTTGCTGCGACATCTGATGGCAAACCTTTCGTATTTCTTTTCCTGTAGCATTTCCGCCTTTTTCGATAAAAATCCGTTCAAGTTTTAAACAGTTCTGAGAAGTGGTTAGCTGTTTACAGCGTTTTGAAACTGGAACTAAAATCTTTATAACCGTATGATTCGATAACGCTATTTTCCTTTCTAACACCATTGTTATAATGAACACCCGCAATCGAGTTAAACAGATTACGAAAATCAATTTTGAGTTATCATTAGTAGGGTCCTGATTTAAAGGTCTTATCCTTATTCACCCCATTATGATCTGAGCAATTGTCGTGTTGTTATCAGGAGGTCGAGCGGAGAGCGAGACTGAGTGATCCTGCAGAACGCCAAGGCGCTAATGAAACGTCATTAAATTAAAATCATTTCTCGGGGGGGGAATTTTGCAGTCACTCAGTCTTCTTCCCTGTGCTGTCTAGCAGCGAACGTGCGGAGTCCACGCTGATTGAAACCGCGAGAGGTAGCGCGCCAGTGCCAGGCAAGGAGGAACTTGCCAAACACAGGTCCCGTGTTCCCCGTTGTCAGCGCTGCGGCTACGTCGCAGGAGACTGCGTCCCCGCAGCCCGGCGTGGCCGTGGACGTCCGTCAGAGCCTCAGCGTCCTCGACGAGTGGAGCCGCACCGAGGCTCGGTCCCAGGAATCTGCTCGTGCCTGTTGTCGGTTGTCGAGGTGGTGTTTAGGCAGGAGACTCAGCAGCAACACACAGCCGGTAAGGCTGTACTTGTACTGCCCCAGTAGCGGTGACACGGGCGCCCAGCCTAAGCTGAACAGCTCGGAGAGAGGTAGATCGGCTCTTCATCGACGAAAGACAGGCTCCCCCCCCACCATTTCCAGTCAGCTACTGTTGTGGTCGGCAGGAAAGCGGATCGTGTATCAGAAGTCCCCTGTGAGGCAGGACGGCTGTAGATTTGCAGCAGTGGACTCCAAGTTGCCGGAAGCTTGTAGATGGTAGTTGAATTCATCATAGCATCCTGTAAATTGGGGATGAAGTGGAACTATCACCCTCCCCCTCCCCCTCGCGCATACTGGTGACTGAGATGACTGAATATCCTCTCTTTCCAAGCCTGTAAGCGCTCTCGTCTGCTCTAGTGTTTAACTTTAGGGTTTCAGAGGGTTCCTTTATGTGCACTTTGCATCCCTAAAGGTATTCTTATGACAGTCTGATGAAATGCGCTCGTAGATTGTTTGTACTTTTGGCCTCCAACGTTGACATTCAGTTACAACACCGTTACGAAGCCGGTAGCAGTTGCGGCCCAGTTAGCCGTCTCTGTTGGTTCTTAACAAAATATTATCCGTGCACTGCTTACTATTCCACTGTGCAACATACCTAAAAACGCTTAAATCTTTCTTAAAGGTCTCAAAGGGAGCTAAATTGGACTTACACAGAAAAAGTGGGGACTAAAAGGACTTGTTGCTACAAAACATAATTTTTAAATAGAATTTCTGATTCAATACTATGGAAAAAATTCGCAAAAGAGCTTCTGTAAAGTTTGGCAGAAGTAAAGCTGTGAGGACGGGGCGAGAGTCGTACTTGGGTAGCTCAGTTGGTAGAGCACTTGCCCGCGAAAGGCAAAGGTCCCGAGTTCGAGTCTCGGTCCGGCACACAGTTTTAATCTGCCAGGAAGTTTCATACGGAGCTGCAGATTCATGATAACGCACGTCCCCACATCGAAAGTGTCGTAATGTACAAGTCACGCCAAGGCAAGTGGGAGCCACTTGAACACCCGGCCTGTAGTACTGATCTCATCCCGATGGATTATCACGCCAGCGCTCTCTTAAAATAAGACCTTGTCAAATCAGCTGTACCTGTCGGAGGATGTGTATCAGGTAGTTACGGACTTCGTCAACCAGCAGACTTGTTGTTTTAGCTAACAGTTATCTCCAGTCTCATGCGTCGGTGGGATGATTTCCTGAATGCCCACGGCGATTTTTCCTGATCGGCATACCGATTCTAGACTGTACGGCATTTGTGGCAAATGAGCTACTAATTAGTAGCTCATTTGCCACAAAGAACTAGAATGGCCCTGTCAAAAATATAATAACCGTTTCTATGTTAATATGGGAGTCCATTACACTTTCAATTGAAGGAGTCCAAAAACGCTAAAATCAGTCTTACAAAACCCAATAATGCGGGCGCTTGTCATCATCACCAATATTATTTCCAGGGCAGGCTCACAACAATGAGAAAATCGCGCGACGTGACTCTGCCGTTGCTTAGCACCTGTCTGCTTTGAGAGCTCAAGTCATCCGGGCGTGTGTCGGAGTTCTTCGAGAGGAATACAGTGATTACAGAGTTTGCTGTCGTTCTTAGCACTTAGAACTTAAATAAGGTTTTGAAAGAAGGTTAACTGTTGAAGAGAAGCAGACTTGTGACGAAAAACAATGGAGGTAAGTGACCAATCCATATTTAGCCATCATAACAAGTCCACCCTGAAATCTGATACTGTAGGCAACAATTTCAAAAGCTGCTACTGCTGAATGCTGTGTGTGCTAATGAGAGTAAGATACAGCGTGAATCCGAGCATCACCAAAACCACTTCCAAAGTTTATACGCGTATTTCCTTAGTATTTTAGCTTGGGAGTTTCCTGTGAATCGTGCATCACTCAGCTTCGACACATATGCTCCGCAAACCGCTTTACAGTGTGTGGCACAGAGTGTTTCAGCACTTCTGCCTTCCCTTTTGTATTCGCACACGGTACAGGGAAGGTCTCCTGTAAACAAACCATCGTAACGAATCCAGTTGTTCTGATTTCCCAGTATTTAGCATTTCGTGAGAATATGTTGCGCATCGTTCTTCGACATGTATGCTCTTGAAATTTCTGCAGTACCTTCTTCGTGATGTACAACATCTTGCGGCGTCTGCGACTAGAGTACGTATTTTGAGCATACCGTAACGTTCTCGCGACAACTTGAGAATCCTTCGACGAAACGTACCGACCTTAGTTGGATCTTCTCACTCACTTACATTACTCAAACCAGACAAAGGCTCCAGAGTGATCAGCAATTCTTAAAAATCTGTCGAACAAAATTTTTGTAAGCCACTTCTCTCGTGAATGAATTACAGTAATACTGGCCTGCAATTATGTGCATGTAGCCGACGACTCCTCTTGAATACGGTAATGCCTTGCACTTCTTTTCCAATCGCTTGATACGAGTAATCTCATGCATCAACAACGTGCTTGCTCTGATGAACGATTTCTGTTGATTTCCTATTTCGTGGTCGCTTGTTTCAAAACTAGCTCTTCGGAATTTTTGCGATGATTCAAAGGAGCAATAATTGTTAAGCTCCGTGGCGTAATATTTTGGGACAGTCAAATACAGCAATTCGACCTTATTGTATTCTATTTTTGGGCCAGTAGGGCTAACGCAGCAACTAATTAGAAAACTTCGATCCTTTAACCGGACTTGCGATGAACACACACACATTCAGTGGATCTACACTTAACGATGCTCTCAGCATGAGCCTCATGAGACTGACAAAACGAGCAGCGGATACCTCTCCGCTAAACCACGTGAAACTAGCGTAGATGCAGTAATCGAGAGTGCACGCTGCTAAATTTTAACTCCAGTTCAGGTGTGTGCATGTTCCTACAAGCAGTAAGTATACGGTCGAAGGAAACAGGTCTGTTAAACGGTTCATCTCCAACCCTCCGCCCCTTCGCCATCTTAGATTAATTCTTCGGGATATATGCTAAGCAAAACAGATCGCCTTATATCCGTTGTCAATCGAATTAAATTTTTTAGAGAATCAAGAGAGATCGATTTCGATTTGTTTTGCGTTCGTAGCGTGAATGTGAAACTGCAGTAGTAAAACAAGCATCCCAATTAAATAACGTGTTTTGTCACTACGTACGAACCTATTTGTCTGATTGCCATTAAGTCCTTTATGCTCAGTACACATGAAGGTGGAAGTGAATTAAAATATGTGGTTAGATACATCTGAAAAGAATTTTAGGAATAAATAGTTAAAAAATAACCCCAGATACGGATTTAATTTCGCTATTGCTTCTCATTATCGCAATTTACTGTTCCACTACTTAGAACCATTCATTATGTGGTACGGAATAGAAGTGTTTCGTAGGACAGCGTTCATACTGAATGTCATTATCATCTTAGCATTAACTTTGCCATTGAAGTTTATCTTAACATTTTATTGAAGTTTACATGTTCAGTAAAGTATATATTACATAAGTTTTCTTAAGCATTTGAAGGTAAAGACACTGCACCGTGCATGTCGCCATGGGATGCACGTATTAATCTTCCTCCATTCCGCAGGATTTTGCATCTAAGTACGAGATATAAGATGACAATTTATATTTTAACAACTTGTTTGCGTGTTTCTGAAACTACTATATTCAGTATTCTTATTCGGATACAACGATATATCAATGTGGTGTCACCGCCAGACACCACACTTGCTACATGGTAGCTTTTAAGTCGGCCGCGGTCCGTTAGTATACGTCGGACCCGCGTGTCGCCACTATCAGTGATTGCAGACCGAGCGCCGTCACACGGCAGGTCTTGAGAAACTTCCTAGCACTCGCCCCAGTTGTACAGCCGACTTTGCTAGCGATGGTTCACTAATAAAATACGCTCTCATTTGCCGAGACGATAGTTACCATAGCCTTCAGCTACGTCATTTGCTACGACCTAGCAAGGCGCCATTATCAATTGCTATTTATCTTGTGATGCATGTACCGTCAAAGCGATGTTCACCAATTATGGATTAAAGTTAAGTATTCCAGCAGCTACGTACTTTTCTTGATAGTATAATTACTTTACCTGTTCCAGACCTCACGCCAGCCTGCGTGAGCTAAACGCGTGCCTTTCGGCTTCCTCCAAACCCCGTGGATTGGCTCCTGCCAATCTACAACAGACAATGTTCCTCAGTCAGATGCAGTCGCTTGCCCTATTTCAAAGGAAACCTCTCGGCCGGCAAGATCCGGGCACTCACAAAGGGTTGGATCATTGGTAGCTGGGAGGTTCAATGTCAGGCGCGTTATGGAGACCCTTAGGAATATGGCTGCCAAGGAAGGGAAGAAAGCCCGTGTGCATACCCGGTGGGGCCAATCCTGATGTGGAACGGGTCCTTCCGGCTGCCATGAAGAGCACAGGGTGGAGCCAACTGCAGGTGGCTAATAGAAAGTACTGATGTTCTAATCGTTATAGGTACTTAAAATTATGCTTGGGTGACATTTTTTGCGAAGAACCTAACGGTGTTCAGAAAGGATAGGCTAAATACAGCTGTCAGTCGCGTGTTTGTTGCTGTTAGAAGCAGTTTATCTTGTACGGAAATGGAAGTAGATAGTTCCTGTGAGTTAGTATGGGTACATGTCATTCTTGACAACCGGATAAAATAATAACTGGATCGTTTTACTGACGCCCCAACTGAAATAATACACTTGCTGAAAGGTTGAAACAAAACTTCAGTCTAATTTCAAACACGTACCCGACTCATACTGTTATAGTTGGTGGTAACTTTAACTTGCCCTCGATATGTTGGTGAAAATACGTGTTTAAATCCGAAGGTATCCATGAAACATCCTGCGAAATTGTGCTAAACGCATTCTCTGAAAATTATTTCAAGTAATTAGTTGACCAACCTATTAGAATCCTAAATGATTGTAAAAACACTGTTGATCTCTTAGGAGCAAATTATCCTGAGCGAGTAACGAGCATCAAAACGGTTGTTGTAGCGAGCGTAAGCACCGTAACTCCAAAATCCACTAAAAATACTTCTATTCAAAAAACCAGATAAAAATTCGCTTCACTGTTTCCTGAGAGACAATTTCCATTCCTCCTTAATTAACTATGTAACCTGATATAGCTTGAATTCAAACAAATAGTATCGACAGCAATTGAAAGATTTATACCAAACAAATTAAAAAACGACTACACAAACCAGATCGTAACACCGCTGCAGAAAAAACGAAAAAGCATGCCAAACTTAAACGGACGCAAAACACCCAAAATTGCCGATCTTTTACAAAAGCTCGAAATTTAGTGCGGATATCAACATGAAATGCTTTTATTACTTACCATAAAGGACCTTTGTCTCGAAACCTGGTAGAAAATCCAAAGAGATTTTGCTCGTATGTTATATATGTAGCGAGAAGGCACAATCAGCGCTTTCTTGCGCGATAACAAAGGAAATAATATCTATGACAGTACTAGCAATGCAGATTTGCTAAACAAAGCTCTCCGAAATTCCTTCAACAAAGAAGACGTATCAAATATTTCATAATTTGAATCAAGAACAGCTGCCAACAAGAATAATTTTGCATTAAATGCCCTCGGAGTAGTGAAGCAACTCAAATCATTTAATAAAAGCAAGTTTTACGGTCCGGAATGTATGTGAATTAAGTTCCTATGAGAGTACGCTGATGCAATAGCTTCACAATTAACAATATAAACAGCAGCTCGCTCGTCGAAAGATCCGTACACAAGGACAGGAAAATTTCACAGGTCACACTAATACTCTAGAAAGGCAATAGGAGTAATCCACTAAATTACAGAACCCTAGCATTAACGTCGATATGCAGTCGGATTTTGGAACATATATTGTGATCAAACTTTTACCTCGAAGATTTAAAAAACATCGTTCTTATGAAACAGAAGTAGCTGTATACTCAGAGATGTGTTGAGTGGAATCTACAAAGGATTTCGTATTGATTCCGTTTTTCTAGATTTCCAGAATGTAACTGGGTGATGTCTTTTGATGCTAGTCAATTGTCAGGATGAGCATTACTGCAAAGGGCATTTGATTCCAAAACATTATGTCAGGGTGAAAAACACTAAATAAATTACTTTTCCTCTCTTAACAACACGTGGGCATGGTGGGTTCTTCCTTGGCTCAGGTATGAGGTAGAATGAAACAGCATTTTACATAAGATAACTTTTGTTGAAGATTTGTACAATGGTTTCCTTACTGGATTGTTCTGGCTGGGAGAGTGGCAGCTGTGTCTTTTGCGAAGCCTCTGCTGTGTGAGCGGCGGCGTCTGATTATGCCTGGCGGTGTGTATCTCGTGTCGCTGTTTCGCCCAGTTGACTGGAGACACGCATCGTGAGGTGGCCCGTTTAATTATTGAGAACGAAGTCGTGGATTGGATGGCGATACCTCGGATGTGGCGTCCCAGTGTTCCTCTACCCTATGCGGCGGCGTGTGTCAGTGTTGTGCGAGGGCCAGCGTCCCGGACTCGAACAACAGACTCCAGCTTGCCAGTCTTCGGCTGTCAGATCTTCATCACCAGCTCACAGGTGACTGCTGATGTGAGGCCGTCTCCTTCCCGTCCTCACGAGTCACCCGGGTACGTAAAAATCAGTCTTCAAATACCTTCTGACTTCTGTCTTCTGGCGGCGAGGCTGCTGCTTGCTATTCCATTACAGCGGCGGACTTGGTGCTTCTGTGTACGATGTAATCTCTTCCTGCATGACGGTCTTCAGCACCGACTGAACTGTACTGGAACTGAACTCGAACCGAAACTGAACTGCAAACTACTACTGTCTGGCCCATTGCGTCTCGCGTATTTATTCACTTCAGTTCACTGGAGGTGAATGACTTCACGTTCATTGCCTCTTCTTGAAAAGCTTCTCGAAGAATCTTCTTAACGTCGGTCATTGGCTCTTGGAATGTAGGCGAGGGCCTTTGATCACATGTGACAATTGAGAAACACGTGAGCCGGTCGGGTGATGCCCTGACGGCTGAATCTACAGCTTCCGCTTATGTGGGGAGGGCGATGGCTTCTCCTGAACGTGTCGACTTCACGGTCATTGCCTCTGCTGCATTGCGCGCAATTTGCCAGTGTGTAACTCTTCTAAACTAAACTAAGTTTTTCATTTATTTTCAAATTTCTACTTCACTTCACATTGATTTCACTAATTTATTTACCTATCTTAAGTACCACTCAACAAGAAGGCTTTTGACACCGTACTTCACAAGTGGCTTGTAATCAAATAGCGTGCTTACTTGATATGGCCTCACTTATGCAAGTGGATATGTGTTTTTCTGTCAGAGAAGTCACAGTTCGTAGTAGACCGAGCCAGACTGTGCAGTGGTTAGCACACTGGACTCACATTCGGGAGGACGACAGTTCAAACTCGCGTTCGGCCATCCATATTTAGATTTTCTGTAATTTCCCTCAATCGTTTCAGGCAAATGCCGGGATGATTCCTTTGAAAGGGCATGGATGATTTCGTTCCCGATCTTTCCCTATATAGGGGGCAGAGTTTCACGGACATGATGCGGGATTTGCGATGGGCATCATTAAATCACAAGCGTTTCTCGTTGCGGCGGGACCTTATCACGACATTTCAGTCACCAGTTTGCTCCTCCGAGTGAAAAAAATATTTTGTTGACGCCGGCATACATCGGGAGAAAAGATCATGTTTATAAAATAAGGAAAATTAGAGTTCGTACGGAAAGGTATATTTGTTTGATTTTTCTGCGCATTCCTCCAGAGTGGAATAACAGGGGATTATTGTAAAGGTGGTTCGATGAGGTCTCTGCAAGGGATTTAAGTGTGATTTGCAGAGTATCCATGAAGATGTAGATGTAGATGTATACAACGAAAGTTTGAAAGTGAGGGTCCTAATTTAGACCCTCACCCTCAAACGTTCCACGACGTTATCCCTACAGCAGCAGGTCAGCTCAGAAATCATAAGACGCTGGAGCACCTATCTTTAACGACTTCATTGGTCCTGGTTTTCTTAACTGGTAAGCGCTTTCAGATGCTCCGACACTGTTCTGAGGAGTTCCGGCCTCGGTTTTTAGAGACTGTGGGTGGCACATCCTGCAGTATGAGCATACTGAATGAGTGTCCTTGCATTCTGAATATCTCTTCTTGCTCGACAAGATGTGGGTACTTCTCCCTCTATATCATAATTAGAACGCTGGATAAGTTTTGACAAGGAAAAGCACTGTTCTCTCTGTTTCCGGCCTAGACACCGAGAAGAGCACGTAGTTCCAGTGTTTGCTAAAATAAAACATAACGTCAATTCTAGACTGATCAACAGAATTGACCATCGAGTGAGCTCAGCATTGGTCAGGGAGAGAGTACGTGACATATGTGACCGACGTGATGTGACATCCAGAGTGTTGCTGTCTCTACACTATTTTATAGCACACCTTCTAACCAGACAAGTCTTGGACCGATTTGATGGCATCTTTTGGTCACCAGCGGAGTACACAAGGAGGAAATCAGCGTCCTGTCAACTAGCCAACTTTGAACGTCTTAATAACAAGGCGCAGCCGAACGAGGACGCTCACACGGTCGTCAACCTGAGTGAGAAGGGATTCGACGCAACCACATTGAAAGTGCTCAGCAAGGGTCGTAATTTCTCAGTTACCCCCATAAATGTTCCTGCGGCGTCCTTCGTTAGTGCAATGGAGCAGGTGGCCCTGAAATTTACTGCCAATGATGCTGAAGAAGTGCGAGGGGAGATTCGCAGAGCACTCACGAAACATCTCTGGAGATGGGATGTTTTCCCTTAAACAATTCAGGGAAGTGTCAGTGTCGTCGTAACTGCCGTCTGCATCACGTCTGCCGTGCAGCGAGCTACCTTGATTTAAGTATTAACTGTATTTTTCTTACTTGTCACTTCTTCTTCTTCCGTGTGATTTTGCTTTTAGGAAGCTTTAATTTTCGAGTGCTAGTAATAGTGTTCCATAGATTTCGTGTTTGTTTTGAATACATTCAGAGGGAATCCCTTTAGTCAGCTGTAGTGCCAGTAGTGCTAGTGTTTGTTTTCAATACAGTCCAGAGACAGGTAGTGCTATTTTCATTGTTTTCTACAAGAAGTGGCTAGCAACCACAGTTTAGTCAACAATCAGCCGCCTTTAGTGAATTAGCAGTCTAGTTAAAAGTTGATTAACTCTCTACAGTAAACTGATTTCTTAGCATGGATAGGATATGTGACTGCTGTGTACGGACGCAGGAGGAGCTGGCCACTGTTCGCGAACAGCTGAACGTATTAATGGCCGCGGTCAGCCGTCTTCAGGCTGCTGCCTCGGAGTGTAGCGGCAGTGGGGAGTCTGGTGCGTCGCATGGTACACCCCAGGTGTTACATGCTTCACCCACTGTCCCTGCTGTCGAGACATCTTCGCGGGTAGCGGGCGCGGTTGGGCCACCCTCTCCCCAAGGGGAGTGGCGGGTTCAGCGGCGTTCGCGGCGCACGAAGCGGAGGGTCAATATGGAGGCTGTCCGTGTGGCATCGCCCGCTCTGGCTGTGAGTGGACATGTGGCCGCTCCTTCAGCAAGATCCGAGCAGGCACACGGGGGGAGGGGTTTATTAGTTATTGGGAGCTCCAACGTTAGGCGGGTGATGGAGCCCCTTAGGGAAATAGCGGAAAGGTCGGGGAAGAACGCCAGTGTTCACTCTGTCTGCTTGCCGGGGGTTCTCATCCGAGATGTGGAGGAGGCCCTGCCGGCGGCGATAGAGAGCACTGGGTGCACCCGACTGCAAATTGTTGCTCATGTCGGCACCAATGACTCCTGCCGTCTGGGTTCAGAGGTCATCCTCAGTTCGTACAGGCGGTTGGCGGAACTGGTGAAGGCGGAAAGCCTCGCTCGCGGGGTGGAATCAGAGCTAACTATTTGTAGTATCGTTCCCAGAACCGATCGCGGTCCTCTGGTTTGGAGCCGAGTGGAAGGGTTAAACCAGGGATTCAGACGATTCTGCGGAGATCTGGGGTGCTAATTTCTCGACCTCCGCTATCGGGTGGAGAAATGCATCGTCCCCCT
The DNA here is from genome assembly GCF_021461395.2 of Schistocerca americana. Taxonomy (NCBI): domain Eukaryota; kingdom Metazoa; phylum Arthropoda; class Insecta; order Orthoptera; family Acrididae; genus Schistocerca; species Schistocerca americana. The sequence continues at coordinate 59,336,115 of NC_060122.1, forward strand.
CGATACGTCAGGCGTGCACTACGCGCCGGAAGCCGCTACAAGGGTAGCGGAGTACGTGTGGAGTGCACATGTTGGTTTTTTAGGTTAGAGAATTCCCTCCCTAGACCCGAAAAGACGCCTCCTGAGACGCGGCAAGATAGGAATAGGCAAAATGCAACAGGGAATAACAATATTAATGTGCTAATAGTAAACTGCAGGAGCGTCTATAGAAAGGTCCCAGAACTGCTCTCATTAATAAACGGTCACAACGCCCATATAGGGACAGAAAGTTGGCTGAAACCAGACGTAAACAGTAATGAAATCCTAAACTCAGATTGGAATGTATACCGCAGAGACAGGCTGGACAGTAAAGGGGGAGGCGTGTTTATAGCGATAAGAAGTGCAATAGTATCGAAGGAAATTGACGGAGATCCGAAATGTGAAATAATTTGGGTGAAGGTCACCGTTCAAGCAGGCTCAGACATGGTAATTGGATGTCTCTATAGGCCTCCTGGCTCAGCAGGTGTTGTGGCTGAGCACCTGGAGGATAATTTGGAAAATATTTCGAGTAGATTTCCCCACCATGCTATAGTTCTGGGTGGAGATTTTAATTTGCCGGATATAGACAGGGAAACTCAAACGTTCATGACGGGTGACAGGGACAAAGAACCCAGTAAATTTTTTTAAAGTGCTTTATCTGAAAACTACCTTGAGCAGTTAAACAGAGAACCGACTCGTGGCGATAACGTATTAGACCTTCTGGTGACAAACAGACCGAACCATTTGAAACAGTTGACGCAGAACAGGGAATCAGCGATTATAAAGCGGTAACTGCATCGATGATTTCAGCCGTAAATAGAAATATTAAAAAAGGTAGGAAGATTTTTCTGTTTATCAAAAGGGACAAAAAGCAGATTACAGAGTACCTGACGGCTCAACACATAAATTTTGTTTCAAGTACAGATAGTGTTGAGGATCAGTGGAGAAAGTGCAAAACCATCGTACAATATGCGTTAGATGAGTATGTGCCAAGCAAGATCATAAGAGATGGGAAAGAGCCATCGTGGCACAACAACCGAGTTAGGAAACTGCTGCGGAAGCAAAGGGAACTCCACAGCAAACATAAACATAGCCAAAGCCTTGCAGACAAACAAAAACTACGCGAAGTGAAATGTAGTGTGAGGAAGGCTATGCGAGAGGTGTTCAATGAATTCGAAAGTAAAGTTCTGTGTACTGACTTGGCAGAAAATCCTAAGAAATTTTGGTCTTATGTCAGAGCGGTAGGTGGATCAAAACAAAATGTCCAGACACTCTGTGACCAAAATGGTACTGAAACAGAAGATGACAGACTAAAGGCCGAAATACTAAATGTCTTTTTCCAAAGCTGTTTCACAGAGGAAGACTGCACTTTAGTTCCTTCTCTAGATTGTCGCACAGATGACAAAATGGCAGATATCGAAATAGACGACAGAGGGATAGAGAAACACTTAAAATCGCTCAAAAGAGGAAAGGCCGCTAGACCTGATGGGATACCAGTTCGATTTTACACAGAGTACGCGAAGGAACTGGCCCCCTTCTTGCAGCGGTGTACCGTAGGTCTCTAGAAGAGCGTAGCGTTCCAAAGGATTGGAAGAGGGCACAGGTCATACCCGTTTTCAAGAAGGGACGTCGAACAGATGTGCAGAACTATAGACCTATATCTCTAACGTCGATCAGTTGTAGAATTTTGGAACACGTATTATGTTCGAGTATAATGACTTTTATGGAGACTAGAAATCTACGCTGTAGGAATCAGCATGGGTTTCGAAAAAGACGGTCGTGTGAAACCTAGCTCGCGCTATTCGTCCACGAGACTCAGAGGGCCATAGACACGGGTTCACAGGTAGATCCCGTGTTTCATGACTTCCGCAAGGCGTTCGATACAGTTCCCCACAGTCGTTTAATGAACAAAGTAATAGCATATGGACGATCAGATCAATTTTGTGATTGGATTGAAGAGTTCCTAGATAACAGAACGCAGCATGACATTCTCAATGGAGAGAAGGCTCCCGAAGTAAGAGTGGTTTCAGGTGTGCCGCAGGGGAGTGTCATAGGACCGTTGCTATTCACAATATAAATAAATGACCTTGTGGATGACATCGGAAGTTCACTGAGGCTTTTTGCAGATGATGCTGTGGTGTATCGAGAGGTTGTAACAATGGAAAATTGTACTGAAATGCAGGAGGGTCTGCAGCGAATTGACGCATGGTGCAGGGAATGGCAATTGAATCTCAATGTAGACAGGTGTAATGTGCTGCGAATACATAGAAAGCAAGATCCCTTATCATTTAGCTACAAAATAGCATGTCAGCAACTGGAAGCAGTTAATTCCATAAATTATCTGGGAGTACGCATTAGGAGCGATTTAAAATGGAATGATCATATAAAGTTGATCGTCGGTAAAGCAGATGCCAGACTGAGATTCATTGGAAGAATCCTAAGGAAATGCAATCCGAAAACAAAGGAAGTAGGGGTTACAGTACGCTTGTTCGCTCACTGCTTGAATACTGCTCAGCAGTGTGGGATCCGTACCAGATAGGGTTGATGGAAGAGATAGAGAAGATCCAACGGAGAGCAGCGCGCTTCGTTTAGTAATCGCGAAAGCGTTACGGAGATAAAATCCAGTGGAAGACTCTGCAGGAGAGACGCTCAGTAGCTCGGTACGGGATTTTGTTAAAGTTTAGAGAACATACCTTGACCGAAGAGTCAAGCAGTATATTGCTCCCTCCTACGTATATCTCGCGAAGATACCATGAGGATAAAATCAGAGAGATTAGAGCCCACACAGAAGCATACCGACAATCCTTCTTTCCACGAACAATACGAGACTGGAATAGAAGGGAGAACCGATAGAGGTACTCAGGTTACCCTCCGCCACACACCGTCAGGTGGCTTGCGGAGTATGGATGTAGATGTAGATTTAGATGTAGTAGATGATAGAGTTGCGGTGATACCAGCAGATGAAGGGAAATGCTACCGTCGTCCTACAGAAGGCAGATTATGACAGTGAGGTGGGACAACTTTTGGACGACCCGGTATAAAGACCAGTGGACAGCGACTTCACAAGACAAGGTGTATAAGAAGATCTGGGCTCTTGTAAAGAAAATCGGCCTTCCAGAAAAGATCGTTAAGCAGCTAAGAGCAAAAGCGCCAGTGACGCCAAGACCTTATGGTCTGCCTAAGGTTTAAAAAACATGCGTTCCTCTACGTCCAGTAGTCAGCAACACGGGCGCAGCCACCTACCTCACTGCTCAACACCTCCAGAGGATGCTCTCCCCATATGTGGGAAAGTGTGCCCGTCACATTCGTAACTCAGAGGATTTCCTATAACGGCTGAGGCAGTTACAGGTCAAGGTATCTGACATCACGGTCAGTTTCGACATGTGTAAGTAGGCTGTTTATGTTTTCTCTATGTAAGTAGGCTGTTTATGTTTTCTCTATGTAAGTAGGCTGTTTAGGTTTTTTATTGGTAACGCCACCTCTGTATGAAAATCACTGGCTGTGCTGTGTGCAGTCTGTGGCTGCTTTGCATTGTTGTAATACTCGCCATTGTAGTGTTAGGCAGCTGGCTGTGAACAGCGCGTAGCGTTGCGCAGTTGGAGGTGAGCCGCCAGCAGTGGTGGATGTGGGGAGAGAGATGGCGGAGTTTTGAAATTTGTCATGAACTGCTATATTTATATATGATTATATCAAGGTAAATACATTGTTTGTTCTCTATTAATATCTTTCATTTGCTAACTATCCCTATCAGTAGTTAGTGCCTTCCATAGTTTGAATCTTTTATTTAGCTGGCAGTAGTGGCGCTCGCTGTATTGCAGTAGCTTGAGCAGCGAAGATTTTTGTGAGGTAAGTGATTTGTGAAACGTATAGGTTAATGTTAGTCAGGGCCATTCTTTCGTAGGGATTTTTTTGAAAGTCAGATTGCGTTGCGCTAAAAAATATTGTGTGTCGGGTAAAGGACAGTCGTGTATTATTGTTCAAAGGGGACGTTTCATATGTCGACCCTTAGCCGAGGATACCTCACTGGAATCTTCTGATCTTTTGTTGTAGTTTGTGTAATTAGTGTAGATTTTGTTTATTTCTAGCACGTAATTGTAGAGAAAATCTCCTTTGTAGTTGCAGTCTTTCATTGTTGTACAGTAAAACAGTTGTGGCATGCATGTAGATTTGCACCAAGTATTTCGCAGCTGCAATTAACTAGATATTATTTTCAGTGTTATGTTAATGTGTTCTCTTATTTTTGCTCTTCAAATTGTGCTTTTCTGTGTTGTCGTGTGAAATACTGTGACAATAATGGCGTGTGAAAAACGTAATACTAGGCTCCAAAGTAAACTGAGAAATGACAGTGAAAATGAAAGCTGTGTGTTAGCGCCACCGTGTAATGAATTAACTAATGTTCAAAGTAGTAATTTGATAATTATGCATAGGGAAATGGAGCGGGCGGCAAACAATGGCGTGGACAGTGAAACAATTAGTGAAGAGGGAAGCATTATCGATCGATCGGTCGGCAACAGCTCTCCTCAGGAATCCGAAATGACAGGACACAATTTTGCAAATACTGTAGATTCAGGTTTTGCGTCCTCACCGTTTTCCCAAATGAGTCAAGACACGTTTTCCGCTTGTCAAAATGTGAATGTTGCCGGTGCAAATTCACTGCCGAAAAGCACTGAGGAACATGTTTCAGACACCAGTGCATTGTTATTACAGTTAATGCAACAAATGGGACAAAAGCTACAAAAGTTAGACACAACACTTGAACAAAATCAGAAACAAATGGGACAAAAGCTTCAAAAGTTAGACACAATGGAACAAAATCTTCAAAAGTTAGACACCACACTTGAACAAACACGTGAAGATTTAACTACTGAGTTACATAAAATCGAATCGAAATGTCAAAAAGTCTGTAACGACGTAAAAACACAAATTTGTGAGCATTTTCAACCTATTTTTTCGCGGCATGAAAATGCATTACAGAATCACGAGGCAGCCATAAAAGAACTGCAAATTATTGTTCATGAAAATCATGAGACCTTGCAAGCTAAAATTGACTCAGTTGCATCTACCGATTCGGTTACGCAACTTACAAAAACTCAGGAAAACTTAAAGGACACAGTAGAAAGACACATGGAGGAAATTAGTTCATTATCAGAGAAAGTAGTTGAACTTTCGGATCAGCCAAATAATTTATCTACGAAGGTAGATGATAATCTGAATGACACAAAACCGGTAGTCTTTAATAACACAGAAGAGAGCGAACAAATTAGGAAACTGAAACAAAATCTGAATCAAATTGATACGCAACACCAAAGAGAAATCCGGGAAGTACAAGATCAGCTAACACAGGTAATACAAGAATTACGTATTTCAGAGGACACTCGCGCCCCAATAAGGGAAGAGGGACATAGAAATACGGAACAGCCACAAAATAATAACATAGGGCATTTCGGAAGTTATGAAAGAAATTGGCAATGTGCACCGAATTTTGAGTTGGAACCGCCGAAGCGACGTAACAATGACCGACATGCGACTCGCCGACATGATGATTTTGACTATAAGCTGTTCATTACTACACGTAAATTCAAAACGTTTAACAATTCTGCCAACGACATTCATCCACAAGCGTGGCTCCATCAATTCTCTCATTGTTTTCCTCCCAACTGGTCATTGGAGCACAGGTTAGAATTTATGTGTGGCTACTTGGAGAATGAACCAGCTGTAAGAATGCGATCGGTAATTCACGATTGCCACAGTGAAGGAGAGTTTTACCATGCCTTCCTCTCAGCATATTAGTCTCAAGCCACACAAGACCGCGTAAAACATGGCATCATAATGATGAAACATTTCGAACAATCTGAATTCTCCAGTCTTGTGAAATATTTTGAAGACATGTTGCACAAGAATCAGTACCTGACAAACCCATACAGCCCCTCAGAACTCATCCGCATTTGCTTAATCAAATTACCTGAACATTTCCGACATATTATTTTGGCAGGACGTTGCAAAGACGACATTGAAGCTTTTCAGGGACTGTTACAAGAACTGGAAAGTGACACTGACAATCGCGGAACGCGAAAACAAGGACACAACAATTACAGGTCACATCCGTCACAATTCCGTGACGACAAAAACAATAACTGGACACGACAGGTCTATTCTTACAACGCAAATCGTGACCAAAATAGACACCACTCGTATGACAACCGTTGGCAGAGTAATATAGTCACAGCGAAAGATCGCATTTCCGTAGTAATGACTATCACAGAGACAATCAGAGAAACAGACAATATGGGAACCAAAACAAGTATTATCAAGGGAGGCAGAATAACTTCAGACGCAACAGTTCGGCGCAGAGTTACGATTCAGGGAGAAATTCTCCACCACATGACCGACAAACAAGAAACTATGTAAACTACCGACAAAACGACAGACGTGAATTTCATCAGAACTGGCGGGATTCTAACAGAGCTGGGCCCTCTCGTCACGGTGAATTTGTAGAAGTTAGGTCTCCTAATCCCAATAACAACGCGCGGCAACAAAGAGACAGACAATGACTCGCGCCGCAGGCACCCACGTGCGCCGGCTGGCTCAGAGAAAAATAACATTGACGCTAACCCTGTGAAAAATTCCAGTATTCTTTACCGACGTATACTGCATGATAATTGCGTTCAAGCTGAAATTCTGAGTACTTTGAAGAGTAAAACATTGTACCACATTTCACATGTAAAACCGATTATTGAAAGATAATCTGCTTTTTAACTTTGTCTTTGCCATAAAACGTTTCACTTCACGTTACTAGTATGCTTTAGAAACTGTTAACATGCAACAATGTTTGAAGTTAAATATCCAGTCTAGAACCTAGGGAACATTTTTAAACAGAAATTACGAATGCATTGTTATAGTGAACAGACGTCACAGTGTTATTGTGTGTGTACATTCTTTTTTGTTAGTTGCACGATTACGTAACGACTATAAGGCTCACATACTTAGAACATATACCTGCACTGCTAATGAGATTTTAATGCAACATTTTGGGGTACTTGCAGATACGTTATGGATTCAAGGTGCATTCTGAGAGATACCAGGTGACACAGTGGTTAGTTTATTTGACAGCTACACGACTATATCACGACGCTACTAATGTGTGACACAATTTACCTTGTTGCTTTTGCAGTGTATCTGTTTTATATCTGCACAGTTTTTCTGAATTCTTCTGGAAAGTAAAACATGTTTTAATAGTAACTTTTGTAGTATAGCTACAATGAGACTGCCTTTTCCGTAGCACAACAATACGTTACTGTACAGTACTTTCTTCATCACGGCAATAAGCGTAATAACTAAGACATTTATACGCAAAGCATTTCACTTTTGTGTATTATGAGGTAAGTACATTGACTTCTGCAGGACTTAGCTTTCGGAGGACGATAACTACGACACTTCCACAGAGATTATGTTGCAACAAGACGCACATTTAGCGCTACAGTACACGTATGTGAGTGATTAATTTTGTACTTAAAACATTTATTTTTAAAGATTTTTTGAATTACAAAGAAAGTTTTCCGTGATACATTTCATTCCATTGCTGTAATCTGTAACACCTGAGGGTATAATTACATTGATCCTCAGGGGGGTACACGCTTACTTTGTGTACCATGTGTGTGGCAACCACAAGGAACCCTAGCTAATATGGTATTTGCTTATACAACTTTACACATCGGTACCATATTTCTCTAACACATAAATTACACAGCTATCTGATCATGTAACTGAGAGGTAAACTTTTTTTATTACATCAGTGACAGATGTTTACGCAATTACACAGTTGGATAACTTCACACTTATGAAATTGTATTTTGTCTGTACTTTGTGAAATGCTCATATTTTTTTGGAACCATTGTGATACTATGAGAGCTGTGAATGATGTATTTGGTATGGATTCATGATTTTTAAAGTACGTTTGAGGCAGATGACACTTTTGACATGAGCAGAGAATTTTTTTAATTATTGGAGGAAGCTACGACGATTTTGAGATTTGACTGAGGTGTTATGATGTTATTATTACGACGACGATGTGTACTATGCTGTTGAGATATGTTTATGATCAATAAGATGTTGCTACCGTATATGAGGAATAAGAAGTATGTTGGAAACCAAGAATCGTACTTTAAGAGTTATGAAATGTGCGTAAATGTGTGACTGTATCACAATGCTGACGAATATTTTATTTGGACACTTATATTTATAGGATTTTCTTTCTACAGATTTGCAACGCTAATTCTTGACCTGTGAAATATTTTTATGTGAGACTGTCACTGTAGCGGAAACTGCTGTCGTAAATATTTCCGTAAGAAAGTTAAGTGACCACCTGCACGTAATGCGTCGTGGGCACCCAGCTGTGTCGGACGCCTGGAGAGAGGGCATTGGCGCGTGCCTTTCAGAGCACAGGAAGCAAAAAAAAAGGGAGGCCATTATCCTGGCCATTGTCATTCCTTTAGAGAAAGCATCGCAAATCCTACACGCTAATTACTTGGAAACATATCGTACTTTCTGATATTTACTGAAATGCCTAATGAAATGACAAGAAATAGTTTGTCTACACACCTGACTATGACTACTGTCTTTCTAGATGAGAGATTTTTTTTACTACTTATGAAATGCCACATGACTATTGAACGATGTTCTTACGCTTTGCTTTGTACATAGTTGCTTATTTCATTTGATATCTAGTTTCTAGCTGCACTGCAGCATTGGTTAAAATAAAATTTTATAGATGTACTAATATAAATATTTTCTGTCTACAGATCGAGTATATAATAATTTTTTTCAAAAAAAATGAGGGAACACAAAGCGACATTTACCTTCACAGGAACTGCATTCATAATTTTCTTTTCAAGTACTTGGTAATTTCTTTTGTAGAATAAATTGTGATGCATCACTCTAGTGTTACGATGTGACATAGGTATTAGACATCGCCATTTTTAGTGTAATATTTTTTTCTGCTTGAGCTATGTCATGTTTTGATATAAGTTATTACATTTGCTGCTGCTAGCTTTGCCAATCTGTATTTTTTGTCATTGCTGCTTGTGTTAATTGTTTTGTGCTGCTGCATTGCCTCGTCCCTTAGTTTAGCATCTGAGCTCAGTAGATTTAAGTTAGCTTAAGATGGGGTAGGCTATATGAGAGAACGAGATGTGATGAATTGGAAGAAATGCATTGAGAAGCTATAAGAAAATGGTTTGGCCAAAAAAAGTATTTTGAAAGAGGATATGAGCAAAAAAGTTGGGTTTAGGGACAACAGGTTTACGTAGGATTTTCTTGGAAATAAATAATGAGGTAAGAAATATGTGAACATATAAATACAGAAAGCATGCTTTGATAGGATTTTTTTGGTGGAAACAAATTTTGAAATAAGACGAAAGATCTATGGAATGAAGTTTTAGGTTGGACTGCAGTACCAAATGTTACACTGAAAACAAACCCTGCCCTTTCCCTTTTGTGTTATCCCACTATATGTTTGTGTACCCTTGTGTATTTGTTTTCTTCCTGTCTCTGTGTACTGTTTCATAGAACTTTTTTCTCTTCTAATACTAAGTTACATTCACTATGATGAGGAATACTGTTATCCTCAAATACAATTGGCATTAATAATGTGTTATTTACTTTGTAAAGATGTTTAGACATTATTTATTCTGTTTTGTGTTAATGCTCATGTGTGAAGTTGATGTTTCGAAAGTTATTCGATCTTTTATGTATGTACTCATGTCATAATTCCTGTAACACTGATGTATATGTCTATTTCTATTCTTTTGTAAAGCCTGTACTACAAATGTTATCTGTATTATTATGTTCTTTAATGATGTATTTTGTACCTTTGTAATTGTATTTTCATGTTGTAAATTTATAAAATATTAATTGACACCAGTTCATCTTATTATTAACTTGTAAGTTACATTTCACTGCACACGTTTCTGTTGGTCATAGTATATGGACAATATGTGAGAAGTAGGGACTGTTAGTGTTTGCACGTGTGTTAATAATTCAGCAAGGGACTGGATAACAGCATTGCTGGTTCTAAGGACAATTCCAAAAACTTTGTGAGTGCACAAGTGGTGGTTTATTGACTTGCTATATTCTCCGCAAGACTCTTCGATGGTGAATGTGCACCTGCACAATCGAAACAGATGGCTGCTGGCCATCTCTACAAGGACTACAGTGGGTCTGCACCTCTGGTGCCCCACCAATACCATTATCTCTACAAGGACTACAGTGGGTCTGCACCTCTGGTGGCCCACCAATACCATTATCTCTACAAGGACTACTGTGGGTCTCCACCTCTGGTGGCCCACCAATACCATTATCTCTACAAGGACTACAGTGGGTCTGCACCTCTGGTGGCCCACCAATACCATTATCTCTACAAGGACTACAGTGGGTCTGCACCTCTGGTGGCCCACCAATACCATTATCTCTACAAGGACTACAGTGGGTCTACATCTTTGATGATCCATCAATACCATTATTTCTACAAGGACTGCAGTGGGTCTGCACCTCTGGTGGCCCACCAATATCGTAATCTCTACCAGGACTACGGTGGGTCTGCTCTGTGATGACCTACCTACCAATATTCATCAAAACTTCGACTTACTCTGCAGTGGGTTTGCTCTGTTGTGACCCAATACTTGTCTGCGTGTCGAGAGTCAGCACTGTCTTTCCGTTGGAAGGACAACACTACTTCTTCAAGACTGCATGGAAATCCACTACTTCCGTGTGCATTTTCTTCTACTGCTCAGACTTTGAGAAAAACACTATATTTTACCGTAACGAATGATCAGGACTGTCTTTATGGACTGTGACAAAATTTTAGCTTTTGACCAACGTTGTATCAATAAGTTTGTGCATTAGATATCTTTGTTATTGTAATTATGAAAAATTTTTTCAAATCTGTAATGGGCACTGCCCAAACCAATTTGTAAAATTTTTTGTGGGGAGCATGGGGGCTATGTAAGTAGGCTGTTTATGTTTTCTCTATGTAAGTAGGCTGTTTATGTTTTCTCTATGTAAGTAGGCTGTTTAGGTTTTTTATTGGTAACGCCACCTCTGTATGAAAATCACTGGCTGTGCTGTGTGCAGTCTGTGGCTGCTTTGCATTGTTGTAATACTCGCCATTGTAGTGTTAGGCAGCTGGCTGTGAACAGCGCGTAGCGTTGCGCAGTTGGAGGTGAGCCGCCAGCAGTGGTGGATGTGGGGAGAGAGATGGCGGAGTTTTGAAATTTGTCATGAACTGCTATATTTATATATGATGATATCAAGGTAAATACATTGTTTGTTCTCTATTAATATCTTTCATTTGCTAACTATCCCTATCAGTAGTTAGTGCCTTCAGTAGTTTGAATCTTTTAGTTAGCTGGCAGTAGTGGCGCTCGCTGTATTGCAGTAGCTTGAGCAGCGAAGATTTTTGTGAGGTAAGTGATTTGTGAAACGTATAGGTTAATGTTAGTCAGGGCCATTCTTTCGTAGGGATTTTTTTGAAAGTCAGATTGCGTTGCGCTAACAAAATATTGTGTGTCAGTTTAAGCACAGTCTTGTATAATTGTTCAAAGGGGACGTTTCACATGGTGCCCCTGTTCACCCACGTAGCACTGAATGATTCACTTGATCTGATAGGGAAACTTTCAACGGTTCTCTGCTACACTTATTGAGACACATATTTACCTCGACTTACCTCCTATACGTGGCTCAATTGTACGTGCAAATGAAAGGGGTGGTAATGGGTAGCCTTCTCTCACCGATGATGGCCAATCTCCTTATGGAGAGATTTGAAGAGGAGGCACTTACATCGGCCCCAGATCAACTGCAATGCTTTTTTAGGTACATGGAAGACGCCTTTGTTATATGGCATCACGGGAGGGAAAATCTCCACGTTTTCTTGGACCTCTTAGGAGGTCACGCAATCCTAACATTAAATTTATCATGGAACTGGGGATGGATGGGCTATCCCAATCCTAGGTGTACTAGTCAAGAGGAAGGCAGATGGTATCTTCAGTCACAGTGCGTAGGCCTACCCCAAACACACTCCGACTTGTAACTGCACGCCAGCGGTTACCACTATCCGACATAGAAAAATAGTTTACTCAGAACTGGTTGAACAGACACGAATAATTTGGCGACGGAGACAGAACACTTGTAATCTGTGTTCTAGATATGTTCAAAAGGCACCGCGGTCTGTTTATCCATCAGAGGTTCGTTAAGAGGTAAAAGATGAAATGAAGAAAGTTGGATATTTGCCATATGTCGGGACGATATCTGCAAAAATCAGTAGAATTCTCCTCGAAGATAACATCAAGAGCGTGTTCCATCCACCCACCAAGTTTAAGGCTCTACCAGGGAGTGTGAAGGTTTACGTGGATCTGCAGAAACCAGGCAGTTACCACATACATTTTGAATGTGGGATGGAATATATCGGCCAGACGACTAGTACCGTTGCCATAGGTGCAAAGAACATCACAGGCGCACTATACTGACACAGGAAACCAAGTCAGAGATTGTCGTGCATTGTTTAAAATTCAATCGTTCTGTGAACTATAACGATGCCAAGATTCTAACACATATTTCGATATATTGGGGCAGCATTAGCAAAGAATCTATTGAGATTAAAGTCACGGAGAGTATTATTAACCGCGACACCAGTTTCCAGTTGAGTTCTGCCTCGAATTCGGGCCTCGGTCTCATGAAGTCTCAGCGGGAACAACATGAGGACCCCATGGGACAGAAATATGAAGACGGAATTAGAGAAAACTGTTCGGTGCATGTAGCATAGGACGCACACGGAATGCTACCTTAGACAACAGATCAATACCTGAGGACGCTCTACCGGGTCTCGAGCGACAGTTTGAGCAACAACGGCCTGAAAACAACACTGCAGCCGCCCCTGGTGGGCACGGAACGCCTGACACGGCACGCAACGGTTACAGAACGTCCTACTAAGATCACAGCTGACAACAACCTGAAGATAAAATGTCTAGCACGACTTGGACGTCGTTCAGAACTGCAACGATGAGATCGACAACGGGTATTGAGCACTGCGTTCGGAACTGCCACGGCCAGAGGAGAGCACTACAGCCGCTGCTATTGGTCGGTGCATGACGCGGGGCGGGCCGCAGACGGAGCGCCTAGCACAACACAGTCATAAATACCGGACTCGTTCCACACTGGAATTAGTATCAGGTAACACCTGAAGAAGACTGCGAGCCACGCAGTTGAAATATCGGTACAAGAGAGCGGCGAACAACCGGCAGAAACCCGATAGTCTTGATTTCTTTTCTCTGCATATTATTTCCTACTGGAAAATTTTCTTTAGTTTTCTATACTGCCTGCTCAGTGTACAGACTGAATAACATCGGGGATAAGCTACAACTCTGTCTCACTGCCTTCTCAGCCACTGCTTCCCATTCCCGCCCCTCGACTCTTATAACCGTCGTCTTGGCTTTTGTACAAGTTGTCAATACCCTACTACTCCCTTTATTTCACTCCTGTTACCTTGAAATTTTCCAACAGAGTGTTCCAGTCAGCTTTTCTGCAAGTTTTCCCTACCTCTACAAAAATTGTAAACATAGGTTTGTCTTTCCTTAATCTATCTTCTAAGAGTGGTCGTGGAGTCAGTATTGGGTTGCCTGTTATATCTTTGTAAGGAATCCTAACTAATCCTCCCAGAGGATGATTTCTACAAGCATTTCCATTCTTCTGTAAAGAATTCGCGTTAGTATTTTGCAACCACGTATAATTAAACTGATAGTTCGGTATTGTTCGCATCCGTCAGCACTTGCTTCAGTGCGGATGCACAAACACGTTCGACTCCCTGCTGGAATCTCGAAGTCGCCAGCAGGAAGGACATGAGAGGGGACTGCAGTTAGGTGACGCCAGACAGGAATGTGGTACTGCACGGGGCTACGTGGGGTTTCCTATCGTGGGGTTTCCTACAAGGGTGCAGCAGGTAGCGAAGCTGTCCAGAGCAACCGGTTCCCTAACGAGGTGTTTGGGATTTGAGCCTCCTCCATTGCTTGTCTACCCCAGTCCCTCACCCTCAGTGCAGGTGTTGTCACCGTTTCTTAGGCAGTGTCGTCGTCGATCAGCATCAATAATTTCGCAAAGTTAACTTGCTGATTCTGGAGTTTCGTCATATATGTCAAACGAAACTAATTATTTGTATTTGTGGGATCTCATTCACAAAAGTACGCTTTTAACGGTATTTTTAAAGTTCTAATACACAATCTGCTATTTACTGAATTTTTATCTCAACATAACTGAAATTTTACTTGGTAAATTTCTTACGTAAAATGGTCACTCGTACTGTGAAGCTTCCAGAATTTTTGGTGCGGAAGGCATAATGAGGGCTCAGACAGCTGGTTGTCCACTTTTCTGCCAGAGACTTTTAAACACGATCATATTTGCCTTTATTGTGCTCCAACAGGAGCATTTTTCAGCTGATTATTATGCAGTTCATTTTATAAAGATGAAATTCCAACTAGAGTAACATTGGTGGAGTCATCTATATTAAGCAACTAAATTTTATCATCTGTAGACATCAAGAAAAACACTCTAGTTATCGAGACTTTATGCGCCGCAGCTAACCATAGGGAAATATTCTGTAATTTCTTTCAGATGAACACGCCCATTGCCGACCGCGGTGGTCTCGCGGTTCTAGGCGCGCAGTCCGGAACCGTGCGACTGCTAAGGTCGCAGGTTCGAATCCTGCCTCGGGCATGGATGTGTGTGATGTCCTTAGGTTAGTTAGGTTTAAGTAGTTCTAAGTTCTAGGGGACTGATGACCACAGCTGTTAAGTCCCATAGTGCTCAGAGCCATTTGAACCATTTGAGCCAACACGCCCATTGTCGCGTAAATCTTTATCTAATTACTAACTGTAAACTGGGCATTGCCAGGATAATTATTCACCCCAGTTTTATGTCAGTTCATCCCCTCTTCACTCATCTCTCTTGTCCATTTAGTCCTATCTCGTCTCTCTTTCCATCTCCTACATCTGCCCCCCCTCTCTCACAACACTTCATCCTCCTCTCCATCCTTCTTCCCATCTCTGTTCACCTTCTCCTCCGCTTTTTCTAATAGTACATCAAATTCACAATAACACCCCTAATTTATGTATTTCTTACAGTGTTCCATTAGCCATTCATCACCTACCCCCTTTCTCTGTTTACCTGCTGCTCCCTCTCTCTTTTAATCTGTTTCTTTCACTTCTCTGGATCCACCTCCTCCCCCCCTCCCCGCCCCCATCACGTTCTCCTCTCTCCGTATATCTCGTCCTCCGCCTCCGTCATGCCATCTCCTCTTTCCCTGTCTATGTAAAAACACGTATATCTGCCAATTTTCATGCTGACTGACGAGACGACCTTGAATTTATTTAAAGCTAGACCAACCATCTGCCATACGTTGGTTTGTGTAAATGTCTTCACCACGAAAACATACATACATGAGCCAATTCCCAAGTTGATCAGTCAAATGGTGTGTAATTCTGTTGTAAGGTACCCTCCGCCAAACACCGTATGAAATTTCACGTAGACAGTGAGGTTCCTCTTGTTTTGAAGATAAAATTCCATCAAGATTGGAGCGACACTGTGGCTTTTGTTGAAATCCATAAGCAAAGTACCCTCCACCATGCACTGAACGAAGTTTTATGTAGACAGTGACCTTCCTCTTGGTTTGGGAAATAGGAATTCATTTTTATACACCCCGCTCGCTCTATGCTTTCAGTGTTACGTAAAATAACGTTATACCTTGTAAATTATCACGACACAAAATGAAGATGATAAGCAATGTGGGACTTCCTTCCGTTTGCGTTTGAAACTCTCAGAGAAATCCTGTGAGGAGGATGGGAGAGGGCAGCAAGGGGAGCCTCGATTTGTTTTGCCGGCCCGGACCTCTGACAGGTTTAGTGTGCCACTGCTCGTAAGAAACCCCACGGTAGGAAACCCCACGGTAGGAAACCCCACGGTAGGAAACCCCACGGTAGGAAACCGTACGACACCCTGCTGGGAGGAGCGCCAAGATTGTCAGCGCGAGTTGGGGTAGCACAGTTGTTAACGTAACTGCCTAGCAAGCAGGAGATCCCGGTCTCGAATACCTGTCCGGCACACATCTTCACTCGCCGTCGCTGACTCTGTATAAATTCCCGGATGCAGCTGTCATCAATATTTCCTTCCCTTTCAGTCAGTTTCTCCGCCTTTTTTCCCTATAGGATGGTGCCCCTCCCCGCCCACACCGACGTGATGACCAACCAAAAAGTTCTACTGACAGCACCATATAACATGTTAGTTTTCGAATCAGGAGCCACAGGATGCGGGCTGTGATGTTGTCCATGCTTCTGGGTAGGATTACTCACTGACATGGTCCATCAGGAGACAGAAAGGACGAAAGCGATCGGAGGGTAGCGGTTTGTAAGGGCAGAGGGGAAGAAAGTGCCAAGGCAAGCACCAAGAGAAAAAAACCTCTGCGACAGTAGGACTGGTAGTAAGGCCAGTAACGGCTTGCTATCTGCGAGAGTGCATACAAGGTGAGGTTATGTTAGTGCGAGGTATCGTGCATTGTTACCTTTGTCGTTGCGGGTGCTCGTTGTAGGGCCTGCTGCAGCGGCTGCGTCCCTGTAACAGTTCGAGGTCGTCGCACATTAGTGGGCGATCGGCCATAGATCAGCTCACAGTGTAGGGTGTGTGTGTGTGTGTGGCTGGTTTGCGTGTTGTGTACAGTACGGCTTCCCTACGATTGCCTGTTTTTCGGCGGGTCGAGCATCTGGGGTTGCCAGTAGTAGCTATGTTGCAGGGGCTCGCCAGTACTGTTGTGTTAGCGTGCTATTGCCCATAGATGTTTTATTCCTTGCCAATAGTGTCTTTGGTCTATTATGTTTCCATCAATTGTTGCGGTCGTAGTTCCCCAGAGAAAGAATAAACGGGTTACGCGAGTGTCTCGTGTTTCTGTAAAGTCGTGTGGAGAGTTTTTGGAATACCTGCAAGACGGTATCTAGCCGATATTCCCGGTGAAGATCCGCGGCGCGTGTGTAACGCGGTGCATTGCTTATGATTCTGAGTACTTTGTTTTGTATGAGCTGCAGACGGCGCAGGTATGTGGGTGGAGCGTATCCCCAGATGGGAGCAGCATACGTCATCAGAGGTCTAATAAGTGTGATGTACATGGACCTGGACACCCTCCTATTCAGAGTGCTACGCCTGTTAAGCATAGGATAGTTTGAGCCTCGCGTTTCCTTTGTTGGTCCCCCCAGAGTAGTTTCCGGTCCAGCTAGCCACCAAGGTATTTGACCTTCTCACGGAAACGTTTTGGGATTGCATTTAGTGTTACTGGGTTGCAGCGTTGATGTTTTCGCAGTAGTTTCGATCATCTAGTCAACAGAACGGCTTCGCACTTGTCGACGTTTATTCTAACACCCCATTTTACCAACCAAGTGCAGTCTGTAGTCGTGAGTTAATGTTGGACGGTTTCCAGTCTTGCTCGAGGATGGCAGTGTCATCCGCATAGATTGCCACCATCGTGTTGCGTGTAGCTGGAAGGTCATTACCGTATAGGTTAGGCAGTATGGGCTCTAGGATGCTTCCCTGGGGTACTCCAGCCTCGATACCATGTCGTGTTGACTGTTTGCCCTGCACGTCGGTGTTGAAATTCCTGTCCGCGAGATATGAGTGTATGAGAAGTAAGAGCCCGTCGGGGAACCCTCCGTCGCTGAGTTTGCGTATGAGGCCGTTGTGCCACAGACGGTCAAAGGCCTTTTCGATGTCCAGGAACACTGCCCCAGTTGCTTTGTTTGTGTTGTATCCGTATGTTACGTATTCGACGCGCAGGACCTTAAAGCTTCACACCCCAGAAGGAAGAAATATTAGTCGGCTGGTGCAACGGGTCATCCCACTTGATAATGACCAGGTGGTGAGACTGTTGAGGATTAAATAAATTCTGTATTTGCGATTCATCTCTGTAATACTTATATGTTTGAAACGAGACGAAAATAAAGCAGTAGATACGACATGTTGTGTCCTCTCAGTTAATACATGATATGTGATTGAGGGTGTTAGTTTGTTGCCTTGGCCAACGCGTTCTCTAGATTGAAATCGTCTGGTAGTGCGTTGTCGAACGGCTAGCACGCTAGCACTTGCCAGTCACTACCGTGGTTGGACTGTGGCAGTGCGTTGAAGCAGCTCTGGATGATGTGTGCGTATCTCCCCTCTAGGCTCAGTTCAGCACGATGGACGTCCGAATTACAATTAATATCCCTGAGAGAGGAGGCAGTTGTGTGTATGTCACACTCTGTACACCCCCAGATCACATGCACATTTAAACGTGTATTCATGCTGCTCTTGCATATACACGCAATGAGTACAGCTTCGTTACTGATTAATCTTCCTAGTGTTACGATTTTAATGGCCAGAAGTACACCTTTTCTGGGTGGTTGACTTACCATTAAAAGGATACACTAAAGCAGGAGTTAGGAAGGTAGCTCTAAACTCTGTAACCTCTAGATGAAAAGTGTTGGTTTTATCATTCGTGTTATGTGTTCTTATGTCAGAGGAACGCTTATCAATGGGCATTTAATTTCTCGTAATACACTTGTCTCGTAATATACGTATACATCTATCAGTATTCCTGCAACATTTCCTCATAGAAAGATTAAAGACCAGGTTAAAACGTCGAGTAGATGACCATATCTTCGGAGAAATATCACAAGTACGAATTGAACAATGTTGGTTAACGGAGTGAACTGTGAACCTCTTCAGTGGGCCCCACCAGGCATTGACTTCAGTCGTTGTAAGGTATCAAACAGAGGAGCATAACGAGGATGGTCGGACGAGTGTGTGAGTCCTTGTTATTCCGAATGTGACAAAACTGTCCTCTTCGTCCCTTTTCTTGAATAATGCTGACTCACAAGTTCAACAGAAACACTCCAATTAATTAATTAATCATTCCGCACAAGTAGTAAGGTCTCGATAATTGCTAACCATCTTGCTGTTGCAATTCTAATGGCCAGCGAGGTTACGTTACTAGTCGCGATTGCGTCAGATGAGCTAGGTAGAACGAGTCCGTGTCTCAACTTACGTACAATGCGTTACTGCCGGTTTTTCTTCAGTTTATAAACCATTAATGGATCGCACGGAGTAAAGCATTTAATTCCCTGTTTCAAAGAATGCCTGTGAAAGTACGACATTGAGACATTACACGTGTCGACTCATTTTTCTAGCTGGCTACACAAAAGGCACACGAGTTTTGTAAATTAATGAGCTGTGGGGTGAGTCAAACGATCAGCAGAAGCGATGTATTCCTGACGTGTGGCATTAGCTAGCAACAGTTGGCTGCCAGGAGCCACTGTGCTGTTTCGAGGGTCCGCAGTTGCGATTTCCTCTGCGGAACTTCTTAGACCGTGCTATCCACGTCTCACAACGCACTCAACCTGTAAACTACCTGGAAGTAACTTGTACTCGCTCTCCCTTCAATATTCCAATACCCTTTACATGTTAACCATTACATGTTAACCACTTCTAGATACCAGATCTCCTTTGTTGTTACAGCTAAATCTATAAACTGTCAGGTCTTCTCATTTTACCCGTGACATTCTACCGGCCCATATTCATTCAAGCAGTTCATCCAGCTTTGATCGCTCCTATGCAGTATGAGGCAGACATGTAGTGAATGGAGCTTACTTATTTCTAAATATCACTTTTCTTCTAGTACACACAGTGAGATTATTATTCACTTGTATTAAATTGCTAGTTAAAATATCCGGGCATGGTCAGCCAACTGTAAGGCAGCATTAGATATTATGTTACGTGATACGATTAATGTCAGCAGGATAGGCCAACTGAAAGGTTACTGACATGGAAAAGAGCAACGTTGCATCTGTGAATATTGGTCCTTATAGGAATCACATGTGCAGTGCATATGTGTCTGTAGTCTGTTTAGCAATCAGTCCAATATTAATATACTGAAGATCAAACAAAACAAGATACGCCAATGATAGCGAATTTTAATCATACAGACTGAACACTTCGAAATGCCTGGCTATGTATTTATTCTAGTGTTCTGTTAGTCCACTCCTCCTCCACCTCTGTGTCCACTTTCTCTGCACCTGTCTCCGTCCATCTCAGATTCCTCCCCCCACCATTTTTCAACGCATCTCCTCCTTCCCCCTCTTCATGTCCACATTATTCACCCCATCACTCTTTCCGTATCCTCCCGCTTGTCTTTTCACCCATCTTCCACACCCTCAGTCTCATCCTCTCCGTTTGTCTGCCCTTCTCGTCCTCTAACTATGTCCAGGTACCCCTTACCCCTCACTGTTTCTCCATCTCCTCTTCCTCCACCCTCCTCTCTCCGTGAGCACCACCTCAGAATAGTAGGTGATTCCTAGGCCCACAATATTTTTTTCGAGATAATACATAAGTAACATGTGTACGAAGTTTGGTTGACATTGGATTTAGGAGCAGTTTTTACTTGCAGCTTGTGTCACATACATTTCAAATATATTTAATATATTTGATACAAATTGGTACCCGTATTTGACTTGTACTCCTACTGAATTTCACCCCGCAGATTCCTTTTCACGAAGTTCAATGTTTTGACGTCTTATCTTCTGAACAATGAGTCGTACTATGATATAATGTTCCAGATTCACTCAACGGTATTTGTGCGCACTGTCCGCAAAGTGTGTTGGGAGTAGAGTTGGTTCTATAGTAGCAATAAACTAAAACGTCATGCTTTTCACGCACGTCAGTGCATATGACGTCATATTTCCAAACTATGTGCCGTACAATGGTATATTTTGCAAGTGCAGTCGGTGGTATGTGAATACTGTACGCGATATGTGTCACGAATAGAGTTGCTATCAAAAAAGCCATAAATTGAAATGTAATTCTCGATGCAGCTGTTTTACTGCACTACATGAAAATGCAGTAAGGGATAAACATTGAAATTACGTATAGAGTTTGTTCCAACTCATTAAGTGCTCTCACTCTGAAATGTTGAATGAATAAATTCCAGATATTTGTCAGTCGTGGGCTACGCTACTTTTTCACCTGCACCCCCACCTCTCTGATTGGTAGGTGGTTCTTACACACCACAGCGCTTCTTTTCAGACAGTGCGAAGTTTGAATCAAATCGATCCAGTGGTTTAACAGCGGATGTGGAATATAGGCAACGATACAATTATCCGTTTTTATAAAATATATGGAGTAATTCTGCCCAAAAGGACAGGTTATTTCATTCTGTACCAAGGAAATGTACTGTATGTGATCACTAGGTGCGCTGCTCGTCTAATTACACTGAGAACTTAAAAATTACATGTGATTAAACTACTTAGCTTCACAGCAACTAATGAATGACTTCTGGACAGAAATTTTCATTAAATAACTGTCATATGGATAGCACACACACACACACACACACACACACACACACACACATCTGCATGCCCATAAGTGTGTGTACGTGTTTGTGTGTGTGTGTGGGTTTCCTTGCTCCGAAAAGTGTCTGCTCTAAAATGCAAATGTCTAAACTTGACAACCAGCTCAGAACACTCGGAGTCACCTGGTGCCGAGTCATCAGATCACCATGGAATACCGCAAGTGCTCACTCATGAACTACAGTTTCATAATTCCTTTGCTCCGCATTCGGCACCAACAGTTTAGAGGAAACCCCACTTCGTCAAAGCGTAAACACATCTCCATTAACCCTTTCCTATTGCCATTTATCTTCGATCAAATTTGGGACGGTAGTTTAAATCATCAACTTTTCTCGTTGGGTCTTGAGGTAGCTGAGCGTTGGTGAGAGTACGTACGTTCTTTCTTGCGTGGCGCCACCCGAATGTCACGTCGAAGGAACTGATACCTTCTGAACCAGCCTAGTGTGGTTCACGTCATTTCATAGGGATTGTTGGTGGATCTTGTAGCGTTCCATACATGGGAGAGCAGGTGTACCTTAGCTGCTTTCCTCCTTAGATATTTCGGAGCAATGTAAGATAGGACAGCTAATACGGAATGGAAGCAATAGGGTTATGGATACATGTGATAACTGGTGAGCGAAGGAAACGGGAATAAAACCGCTGGGAAAGCTATTCACACTGGGTAGAGGGCAGTTTTAGTTTCTCTTTATTTGACCCCTAAAAGTTTACAAACAATGGGAAGACCACCATTTGTATTTCGAAGGGAATACAGTGAATGATTATTTTTAGAGTAATTTAATTATCTGGCACAATCGCATTTATTCCTAACGAAGTAACCGGTTTCGGCCGACATCGGCCTCCAGTGATACTAAAATATAGGCTGTGCTTCCGTTCCACGACTGCGGAAACCATGTTGTCAGTGGTGGGACGTAACCACGCACTGTATTTTATGACCTGAGGATTGCAAATGTCAGCCGAAACAGGTTATTTAGTTAGATATAAATGTGATTGTGCAGATGATTTTATTATTCTAATTCTAAAAACAAGTCTAACGTGTATGGTAGACTGCATCCTGGTTCATATGAGTCGTCAATAAAGTGACTGAATTCATCACGTGTGAAAGAAACGTCGGAAGCAGACTGAAGTTTACGCAGAAAATTTTAATAGTACTGTGTTCCTTACTTGCAAGGGCACAATGCGACCCCATCGATTAAAGCAGCATGTGGACTTGCCTAGACGTTCGTCCTGTCAGATCCTAAATTTCACCACAAGAGTTAGAAAGCAGAAACTGCATATTTCAATCACGTTTCTGCCAAGGCCTGGTTTGCCACCACACCAAAAACCCTGAAAAAGTTTTATGTAGCCCAGCCACAGGTCAGCTCAGAGAGGACTGTGTGAATTCTGCCATTGAACGACACGTGCACACATCTCTGGTCATTTCATTTCTTATACGAACTCACGGTAAGAAAGGAGTCCCAATAAAAGCAACTTTTCAGCAGTATTCAGTTTCTGCTAGATGATCCTCTTCACACTTCCAGCTCAACGTTTCTTCCGTCATTTACAGCATTACTTACCACCTGACGTCTTTCCGTTAACTTCCACACAGACATGTTTGACCGCCTGTTCGCCATATGATGGCTGTCTAAACGGAAAGACACGAAGCGCATAGTGAATTTCCGATGTGCTAGCCATACCTTTCATAGTTATTTCCATATTCAGATGTCGTACATGAAGCTCATTCGAGCATATTAAATTTCACACTCTTCTTTCGTTAGAGACGTGCTGAGGACCATGTTTAGCAAATGAAATCTGCGTTACGCTTTCTTTCTTCTCTCCTGCTCTGCATTTTCTTAAATGTCTTTTTCGAAGAGTTTTGTCTTAGAAATCTTGCCAACTTTCAGTTTCGCGTGAGTATGATGTGTATAGACGTTTGTGTGGATTATGTGGAAGAGGTGTATGGTGTACAAGCTGATAACATCAGATTGAATTTGGAAGATGAAGGGGAAGAAAACGAAAAAAAAAAACCGAGTCCTAACATATTGAAATGTGTTTTGGAGAAAGTGAAACAGGAGCTCCGGGAAAAGAAACCATTGGGCTCTAGCAAAATACCATCTGAGAGACTAAAAATCTTAGGTGTAAATTCGATAGCCACATTGACTGTGGTAGTAAACAGAATTTATGACATCGGAATCTAGTATCAAGATTTACTTAAGTCTATTCTACTACATTTACCAAAAAAGTACTATACAAAAGAATACAAAGAACATAAGACAATTAGTTTTATCTGTCCAGTAACAAAGGCTATAACGAGAGTCATCCTACAGAGAATCGAAAGGAAAATTGATGAAAATAATGGGGACAACCAGGTTAGGTTCAACAAGTGTAAAAGAACAAGAGGTGCTATAGGTTGTATGAGGATGATAAGATAAAGAATGACAGAAATGAACAAGGTGGTGTATATTTGCATTGTCGACTGGAAGAAGACTTCCGGTATTGTCAGCTGGAGTACACGGCTGATATTTTTGAAAGAAGTGGAAGGTGGAAGGATGGAAGGTTAATATAGGAGACGTGTACAGAGCAAAAGGTGATAGTATAGGCAATCTGGTGTCGGAATAGATGTTGCATGGGGGCTTAATTAAATATAATGCATGCAAATACTTTTTAATTTTTTAGTCGCTGTCTGTCCGATTACGAAGACTCGTAACTGGTTGGCCCTGCCTGGTATAGTACGCAATCTGACTGCATAGAACAACAACAACGAATGAAAGAAAACTTCCGTTAACACAATTAATTAATTAAGTCCCCAGCAACTATAAAACCTACGAAGCAACAAAACACAAGTGTAGCTGTTCTGTGTGTGGAAGTGTGATTCAACGTACACATCTGGCACGGTTCTTCCTCAATAAGACCAGATATTTTAAACACCATTTATACTGAAGTAATTAAAAAAAACATAAATACTATAATTGCACATAGAAACCAGAAATACAGTCTAATAGAAGAATACGAGCCAGATGCTTTGTTGACCGAACCTGTGACCAAGAGGCATTATTGTTTAAGACATTTGAAATAAAAATTAAAAAAAAGGAATTTTTTTACCTTCATATATATTGACGAAAAGCACATTACAGCATCCCTAATCCAACAACATCTGGTGTCTAGCCCATCAAAACAATACTACAAGTTCTGAACAAGCACTCTCCATGGGAACTTCTCAACAACGACTCACCACTGCTACATCTCAACAAGCACTCTCCACCGCGACTTCTCGATAAGAACTGCCAGTGGAAGCGGCTGAATAATATTCTTTGGCGCAATCTCTGGCGCTGTGGCTCAGTGTAGCCACCTTTCATATGCCCCTCCTCCACGGGCCAGAATTTGATGGTATTTTTGCCAGCATTGGTGGTGAAAATGCCACCAAATTCGTCCAAAAAATACAGACAAAAATTAAAAAGTAATATTAATAAATAAATTTCACATAATTAAATAAATTTTGGCTTTGCACTGACCCTTCAACAACCTAATATATAAAATACAGTAAGGAATACAAATGCTTGCATACACGTGATTTTACATAATAGTTTACATAAGTATTATTCAATCAATGGCACCAGAAATGACGAACTGGTGCAGATAAGAATCTCATAACATTTTATAAACAGTAAACACACAAAAAATCAGTTTTTACAAATATTCACATAAAATCTTGTCAATACATCAATAAACAAATAGTTGACAGTTCCAGCAGTAGCACCCAACAATGATCAACAGGTGCAAATAGCAGTCTCATAACATTTCATCAGCAGTATTTAAACAGCTTCAACAGTGGCACCCAAAAATGGCGAGCAGGCGCAGACACCAACAAGTGACATTATCTCAGTAGAAGCAGTCCATTAGTGGTACCCAGTAATGTTGAGCAGGTGCAGACACCAACAAGTGACATCATTTCAGCAGAAGCAGTCCATCAGTGGCACCCAGTAATGTTGAGCAGGTGCAGACACCAACAAGTGACATTATCTCAGTAGAAGCAGTCCATCAGTGGCACCCAGTAATGTTGAGCAGGTGCAGACACCAACAAGTGACATTATTTCAGCAGAAGCAGTTCCATCAGTGGCACCCAGTAATGTTGAGCAGGTGCAGACACCAACAAGTGACATCATTTTAGTAGAAGCAGTCCATCAGTGGCACCCAGCATTGTTGAACAGGTGCAGACACCAACAAGTGACATTATCTCAGTAGAAGCAGTTCCAACAGCAGCACCCAGTAATGTTGAACAGGCGCAGACACCAACAAGTGACATCATTTCAGCAGAAGCAGTCCATCAGTGGCACCCAGTAATGTTGAGCAGGTGCAGACACCAACAAGTGACATTATTTCAGTAGAAGCAGTCCATCAGTGGCACCCAGTAATGTTGAGCAGGTGCAGACACCAACAAGTGACATTATTTCAGTAGAAGCAGTCCATCAGTGGCACCCAGTAATGTTGAACAGGTGCAGACACCAACAAGTGACATTATCTCAGTAGAAGCAGTCCACCAGTGGCACCCAGCAATGTTAAATAGGTGCAAGCACGAACAACAGTTTGAAGGCACACACAATTGCTTTTACAAAATTATTATCAATGCTCTTACACTAAACATACAAATTATAATAAACATACAAATGATATCAGATAATTGTGATATTAAATATTACAAATACACAAATATCAGTAAACCTATAATATTTATGGGTGTCAGTGCAATCCACAACAAACAAGTAAAATAATATTTAGGAGATAGGTCGGTACCAATTATTTGGGATTAGGAAAGGAAAACACTCAAAACACACTCACTCATCTTTCACCCACATTAAGTGCTACCGTGTAATTGAACAGTGTTAACTGTGTAAATGCAATTTTGTCAAAGATTTGATGTTCGACATGTGTATCAAGTAGTACTGGCAGCAGTGTATAACAGTCAATAATAGTTAGTCAACGTCATAGTCATCATGTCAAGATCAATGTTTGCCAAGCCAGATCAAAACGTATGGTTGCTGAACAACTGTCAGTGTGCCAAGATATGCAATTACTTCCGCTCTCAAAAAAAAAAAAAAAATATATACTGCTTAGTGATTTAACAAAGTGTGTGTGTAGATAATCTTCTCTCCACTTGAGTGTTCTAGTCTACCATCTTCATCCTCCTTGTTCCATATAAGCCAACAAAAAACTATGCTCCTCACTTACTTTACCTCTTATCCATCAAAACTCCAATAATCATTGTCATCACATAATCTTAATACTTCAG
This sequence comes from Schistocerca americana, assembly GCF_021461395.2. Classification (NCBI taxonomy): domain Eukaryota; kingdom Metazoa; phylum Arthropoda; class Insecta; order Orthoptera; family Acrididae; genus Schistocerca; species Schistocerca americana. The sequence goes on from NC_060122.1 coordinate 59,362,857, forward strand.
TAATACCTCTTTCGTAGATACATATGAACCTTATCATCAATATCATTTACCTTACCTCTTGTCCACCAAAACTCCAATAATCATCAACTTCACACACTCTCAATAGCTCAATAATACCTCTTCAATACGTCGACACATATAAACCTTATCGCCAATATCCTTTCACTTCCATAACAACTCTTTCCTCTAGTCAGTCTCCTCGAACAAGTACAGACAAAATCCTAGTGCAGTCTTCAATTCATCATCCCATACAATCCGAAGACACAACGTCCACACACAACCTCTGTGTAATCCATCTGACCCAAATCTTCTACTCATTATGAACTATAAAATACATTTTGGTTACCTTGTCCATCATTAAATAGAAGAAATTCATACATGACCTCTAACAGCCTTTAGTTCGAAGAACTTTCAGCAAGTAAGTACGATTACGGAGTGTGAATGATAATAATACTGTATTTCACAGTGTGTACACCACTTTAAGAATCATGGCAAAACAGAAGCAAACATGTGGAGTATTTCTTGTGTCAAGTGTCACTTGCTATTTCAATTGCTCACGAAGAATGCAGTGTAATAACTGTCAATGGTCTAAACCTAGTGTTGTCATGTCGTTAGCTTCCTTCCTATTAGCATAAATTTATACAGCTTCCATAAAACCTCCACCTCATGTGACTTCTATGAAGTTTCTTGTACTAATGTCGTTCGTCGAATTATAGCAGTTCATTTTCTTATCTAAAAATTATAAGGCACTGAGCGTAAGTAAAACATGCAATAGCGAGTAAATATATCAGTAGAGAACAGAATGTCAACAAGTGGATGCAGCACAATTCCTACAACGAGGTTCTGCCAAGGAAACAATCTATAATTAATACCATAGTGTGACCTAAACTCTATGTTCGTACACAATATATCAGCATTTCTATATACCAAATTAAAGAGTAGTTATGACAACAAACAGAAATGTATAAATATGCAATCCATACGCAAAGCAGGAAATATATATCTTACATAATAAACAGGTCATTAGCGTCATATCAGCATAAGCAAATAAATGTTCATATTTAATCTTAATAAGTAAACATGAAGGCGCAAACAGATAAATCACAAAGTATAACCTACATACATAACCATATCAGCGCAATTAATCAGGTGACAACTATAATTTAAATAAATAAGCACCGCAGGCACATAATAAAAAAATATAACATCAGTGAAAAAGCAGAGCAGCCAGGCGATGCATAATATACACAAGTAACAACCCTGTTCATTAATAAAACATTGTCAAAATCAGCAAATGTACGCAAGCACGTCGCTTCACAAGTAAATTCATAGAACTAAAAAATTTAGCACAAAGTATGAATCACGTAATCGGGAGCAGCAAATTACGCCTAAAGTACGTACCTAAGTGGAAATATGTTACCTGAAAAATAAACTCAATTAATAGTTACCTATTTAGTTTATTAGTTTCTTCTTCGAAATTACATTCTTCCTGAAAATTTTCTCGGTAGCAAGTCCTCTTAACGTCGGACACACACAGAATTTACCTGAAGGTCTTAAATATTTTATACAACCGTATCCTGAAAAATACTGAACGTTAATAACAGAATTTATCAAGTCACTATAGCTTTACACTGAATTTAATCAGAGAAATTAGACTGTGTATTTCTTTACGGCTGTCAGTGCATTCGACTGAGCGCTCGATCAGCTGTAGGTACGCGTGACGTAGGAAGTAATTGTTTACGGTCAACGACTGCCTTGTGCAGCGCGCAGACTTGACTGTTGCTTTGAGTATGTGCCGCCGCCAAAACACGGCGCGATATGCTTGTACTCTCCGTGTGTTTACGTATAACTGTTAGTTTTTCGAAAGTATGTCATTCCACAAGAATTTTAACGTTTGATATATGATGTATTCCTTTAGAGCGTCGAGATTTAAGAGTTTCTACTTCGACAGTGTTATCATGAAAAATTTTGCGAACTCTATATGGACCGTTATAAAGCAGAAAAAATTTGCAACACAAGCCTTTTCCTTTGTGAGACAAACGATGAGATTTAATTAACACCTTTTGACCAACTGACAAGGTTTTTAAACGACCAGGACGCTTAGCTGATTTCCCTCTTCTAGCAGCCGCAGACGCAATATTTCGTAGAGCCAGGTTGACAACGTCAGAATGCCGCAGTTTCCGTGTAGGTGGAAAAGGAACGATTTCAGAAATGCGATTTGTCGGTGCGTTATTTTTTAATATCAATATAGGCGGTAAAGAAGTTGAATCATTAGGGAGTTCATTCAGAATGTTTTGAAAAATATGGAGATACTGATCCCAAGTTCTGTGATTCTGATGACAATAAAGTCGACACAATTTATTGATTTCCTTCATCCATCGCTCTGAAGCGTTAGATTGAGGGTGAAAAAGTGAAATGAAAATTGTTTTAATCTTACGACGCCGTAGAGTACGAAGCCAAATTTTAGAGCGAAACTGTGATCCATTATCTGATATAACCTTATCAACATGACCCACTTCTTTAAGAAAATATTTGATGAAAGCATTAGATACTGAACGAGCTGTCGCTTTGCGTAAAGGTGTAAAACACACATATTTTGATGTCAATTCCACTGCTACCAAAATGTACGCAAAACCATTAGTAGAACGAACCACTGGACCGAGCAAATCGACTGCAGCCATCTCCTTTAATTTCGCTGGAATGATAGGAAACAACGGTGCTCTGTGAGAAATAGTTGGCGGCTTAGCCTTTTGACATAATTTGCATTTGGCAAGAACAGATCGAATACGTTTTTACGTATTATTGAAGTAGCAATTTTCTCGTAATTTATGAGAGCATTTTCTGGGACCAACGTGTGCATAACTGAAATATGTGTACCAAATCAATTTATTAACCCACTCATCAGGAATGCAAACTAACCAAACAGAGTTGTCAACCGATTTTCGTTTAAAAAGAACTTTCCAGACAGTTCGCAAAAACGAGGTGTGGCCAAATTGTCCAATCTAACAAAGTGTCTAAGGAAATTATAGACACCAAGGAAACTACGAACATCACGTTTTGTAGTAGGAACAGCATAATTACGAATAGCGTCTAGCTTCTCTGGATCAGGAAGAATACCTTCTGTAGAAATAATATGACCAAGAAATTTCACCTGAGAACGACCAAATTCAGATTTTTCCAAGTTCACTGTAATGCCAACTCTTGAAAAAATACGTAATAACGAATACAAAATTTTGTTGTGCTCACTCCAAGAACGTTCAGCAATAAGAATATCGTCAACATATGAAGTAATATCGACACAAAGATAAACAGGTAAAATTTCGTTTAAACTACGAATGAATACTGCTAGAGATATAGTAAGTCCAAATGGTAGTTTCCGAAATCACTTTTGGGTAAAATAGTCATATCCGGTTATTCTTTACCTACTCTCTAGATAGATTGACAGTTGAAGAGTTATTTTGATAGATACAAAGAATAGTAAAAGAGTGGGCAGCAGTGCAGAAAGCTAAAAGGGAAATAGCACTACTACAGCTCGGGGCCCTGTGCACGCTACGGCACATATTCACTTAGTGTACCGAATCCCCTGAGGACAGATTATTCGCGTCATTTCGCGGATCAGTTTCCACGATTTGCACTTGTCTCTCTGAAGTTCTGTCACGTGGAGGATACCAATTAGGTCCCTCCTGTCTGTTACATGTAAATTCTTGGTTGTGTCTGTTATTAAAATTTCTGTTTTCCTGGCTATCTACACGACTACTTCTTGTGTAATTTCGACTGTCACTTTTGAAATTATTGTTGTATCTACTACCCTGGTTATTTCTGTAGTAAGAATTTCTATTATTGTATGAATAATTTCTGTCTTGATTATACCGATTACTGTTTCCGTATGATTGATCATTCCGGTAGGAATTACCGTTATTATAATTGTCTGTGTAATTTCTGTTAGAACGCCTGTTATTGTCGTGAGGCTGGTATCTATTAGCCTGTCTGTTTCGTCTGTCATTCTCAAAATTACCCATATAACGTCCGTTCCGATCACTATCCCTTTTCTCTGAAAATCTATTGTGATTACCGTTACTGAAAAAATTACAAGAAGTCCCGTCGTCTTTGTCATACTCAAGTTCTTGTAGCAAAGTCTTAAAAGTATCAATGTCGTCTTTACATCTTCCGGCTAAAGCAATTTGTCTTATGGATTGTGGCAGCTTAGTTAAACAAATACGAATTAATTCAGTCGGGCTATAAAGGCTGGAAAAGAACCGATTCTTTCGAATCATGTCTTCAAAGTATTCTGCTGGCGTTCGGAACTCAGACTGTTTAAAATTACGCTGCATAATAAGACTGTGTTTGACTCTGTCTTGCGTGTTTTCGGACCAATATGCCGATAGAAATGCATGATAAAAATCATTTAGATTATTACAATCTCTAATAAGTGCGCGCATCCGCGTCGCCGGTTCGTTTTCTAAATATCCACACATAAATTCCAGTTTGTGACTTAGTGGACAATTTGGTGGAAGTGCGTACATAAATTGATCTAACCATGAACATGGATGTATGTCGTTCTTAGAATTGCGGAAGATCTTAAATTTCCGAACAGTTAAGAAGTGTTTATAGTCAAAGTTTTCTCCTCGTGACGAGAAAGACCTACCGCATCTGTCCCAGTCCGAATGTCGATTATTGTCAAGTTCGCGCGCCTGGCGCTCTCTTGTTGCTTCTCGTAAATGAAATAAATTACTTTCTTCAAACCCCTCTGCTATCTGTGATTGTAAATTTCTTCTGCTGTCTTTTCCTACGATTTCGCCTTCAATTTGTTTGACTTGCTTTTGTAATACCTCAAATTCCCTTTTGACGCGTTCATTAAATTTTCCCTGATTTTCAACATGCTTATTCATGTTCTGGTACTCTTCGGTTTCTGCAAATGGCAATGGAGCTGTATCATCTGAATACCTGTCTCCATTTAAACTAAGACTTGTCAATTTATCTGCAATCTCCTCAACTCTTTCCGATAAGTCACCTATTTGTTCTTTCTGTTTATTTACGTCTTCCGTAAGTGTCACGACTCGGGTTTCAGTATTCACACATTTAGTAGTTAACTGTTCATATTGTTGTGTTAGGTTATTTATTCTGTCATTTGGTACGGATTCCTCGATTCTCTCAAATATTTCTTCCTTATCGTGCGCATGTTGTAAATTTAACTCTGAAAATTTTTGTACTGTCACGTGATCTCTTTCTTCCTGTTCTCTATCCTGCTCCTTTTGTCTAATCTGTACTGCAAATAATCTGTTATTGTGAGAATTCAAAATCGGTTGTACTTCTTCTCCAATTTCTTTCTTTAATTCATTTTTCATGTTTTTGAAACATGTCCCTATTCGTGAGTCTAACCGTGTTTCCATTGTTCCCATCTCAGTTCTAATTGTTCCTATTTGTGATCCCACTGAGTCTAACCGTGTTTCCATTGTTCACATATCAGTTGTAATTGTTCCTATTTGTGATCCCACTGAGTCTAACCATGTTTCCATTGTTCCCATACCAGTTGTAATTGTTGCTATATCTGTTTTAATTGTTCCTATTTGTGATCCCAGTGAGTCTAACCGTGCTCCCATTGTTCCCATATGTGATCCCAAATTTAATATAGCACCCATCAACTGCTCCATATTAATTGGTTCGACATTCTTTTCACCCCTAACATTTCCCGCAAAACCAACTTCTTTCGTCATAGCTGTAAAGCTATCTGTGTTCGATACTATTTCAGAATCTATCGTTAATCTCGTATTCTGTGAATTTTCTGATTGAGAAAAATTTTGAAATGGTTCCAGACTATTTTCCCGACTTAATAAATTGTTTTCCACTTCATTATTCATCATACTGTTCTCCTGTGTCGGCGAGTTCGCCATGTTAACAACTTCGTCATTCTCACTATTCATCATTTTTGCCTTTTTCATCGATCGCATAGTCATATACAAAACATACAAAACTCGTCATTATACGAAAACTAGACACAATGACACTTTATCACCAACAATACCATTCATACGAAATGCTTCCCTCAAACACGATTAACGAACAATTGAAATCTTCACAATTGCACAAAATTGTCAAACCCGTATAGAAGACAACAAAAATTAAATTCTGTAAAAAAATACTATTAGAAGAATGACAATTACCAAATGTACACATGCAATATGGACTACAATTACTAAACTACAAATTACTACAACAATACTACTGTCTGCTATTTTTACAATCACAAAAATTCCAAGGGACGATCCGAAGCAGCGGTCGCCACGTGCATGGGGGCTTAATTAAATATAATGCATGCAAATACTTTTTAATTTTTTAGTCGCTGTCTGTCCGATTACGAAGTCTCGTAACCGGTTGGCCCTGTCTGGTATAGTACATAATCCGACTGCATAGAACAACAACAACAACGAATGAAAGAAAACTTCCGTTAACACAATTAATTAATTACGTCCCCAGCAACTATAAAACCTACGAAGCAACAAAACACAAGTGTAGCTGTTCTGTGTGTGGAAGTGTGATTCAACGTACATATCTGGCACGGTTCTTCCTCAATAAGACCAGATATTTTAAACACCATTTATTCTGAAGTAATTAAAAAAAACCAGAAATGCTATAATTCCACATAGAAACCAGAAATACAGTCTAATTCAAGAATACGAGCCAGATGCTTTGTTGACTGAACCTGTGACCAAGAGGCATTATTGTTTAAGACATTTGAAATAAAAATTAAAAAAAGGAATTTTTTTACCTTCATATATATTGACGAAAAGCACATTACAGCATCCCTAATCCAACAACATCTGGTGTCTAGCCCATCAAAACAATACTACAAGTTCTGAACAAGCACTCTCCATGGGAACTTCTCAACAACGACTCACCACTGCTTCATCGCAACAAGCACTTTCCACCACGACTTCTCGATAAGAAGTGCCAGTGGAAGCGGCTGAATAATATTCTTTGGCGCAATCTCTGGCGCTGTGGCTCAGTGTAGCCACCTTTCAATGTGCACTGAAAAAGTTGTAAGGCAAAGATGCTCACTGTCACCGAAGCTATTTAACATATGTGGAGAAAAACTGTTAGATAGGGCCATAGAGGATACAAAAGGCATTGTAATTAGAAGAGAAAGGAGAATGACTATAAAATAAGCGGATGGGCCAGCAGTGCTGGCGGAATGAAAAGAGAAGCTACAGAAAATGTTGAAGAGTATTGCAGGAAGGAGCAAAGAGTATAGGATGAAGATAAATACTGGAAAGAGGAAGTGCTGAGAACAGGCATGAAGGAAGCTCCAGTAAACATATTCTCAGAGAGAAAAAAGAGAGAACGAGTAAGAGTCTTTCTACACGTAAAAGTTTATTTATCATGGAACTGAAGTTGTACGGACGAAATGAGGAGGAAAATATCTATAGGAAAGAGAGCGTTTGTAAAAGTGAAGCAGTTAGTAACATCTAGAGGGCTTCCAACGCAGTTGAGGAAAGGATTTGTTCAATTTTGTGTCTGGATTGTAGTGTATACAGCAGTCATGGATGGTTAAAAAGAAAGAAAAAATATTAGAAAGTTTCGAAATGTAGCTATGGAGAAGAATTGTGAAACCGACTTTAGAATGAAGAAGTTTTGCAGAAAATTGGTGATGAAAGAAAATTTATTGAAGAAATCTGAAAAGAATGCATAGCAGTTGCCTGCAACAAAGAATTACACAGGGAAAAGTGGAAGGAATTAGAGGAAGATGTAGGAAGAGAACAGGAATGACAGATGACATTTGAAGATGACGGACGTAGAAACAGATGATGCTCAGAACAGTACAGATTTGAAATCTGAAACATCACAGGTACTCTAAAGAAATTGAATAAGAAGCAGCACACTAGCTTCCTGCACAAGAAGCTGATCCAGACTCTAATCGAATTCGCGCGGCAAAGTAACGACCTTGGGCTGGTACACGGATCAGCCTGACGGTGTGTTTTAGGTGGTTTCCACGCTCGTTTAGACGAATGATATGTTGGTACCCAAATTCCGTATCACATGACGTAACACATAAGCTGTTCAAATACGATAACATACAGAACAAAGTTTACGCGATTCACAGACAAATGGCGCACATTGCTTTCCTCCCTTACGTTACTGTGACAACTGTGGCATCAGGAAGAGCAGTCGTCCACAGAGTTAAATAATTAAAAAAAATAAAAGTCGTCGAATAGGGGACTCCGTAGTAGATGGCAATAAATGCTGGGGAAATAAGAGAAAGAAAGAAGCTGTTCAGTTGTTCTTATAAGCTTACTCTCTATACGCACCCACAGAACGTTAGTCTTCTTTTCCTAATTTAGTCCATAATTATTTCTTCATAATTGTATACTTTTGTATTACATGTTACTTTAAATGTTTTTACTTTTTGTAACACCCTTTCTTTCCATTTCCCTCATTTCTTTATTTTCCTTTATTGATTTTTAGCTCAGTGTTTCTGTTGCATATCGGCACTATGGCCAACTCAATCTTTGGTAGGGGGGAGTTTTTGAACATTTGCTTTCTAGACAATGTTTCGTTATGTACGAGTTTTGTTAAGTAGATTAATAAGTCCATCTTCGTTAATCGTATTCTGGTAGCACTCTTTCTCTTCCATTGGTCCGAATACCTTCTCCTATATATCAAAATTTGCTTGTTCTTCATGTACCCATACTAGGTGCTTAATTTTGATGATGCGATAGTGAATTTTATCATTGTATTATTCAAAGACATTTGTAGACAATCGTGCTGCTGATTTAATTACTCTTACTTATTTTAATTTTACCTCTACGATCGTGGAGGTATGTATGGTATATGCAACTGAATGAAGGCAGTTTGTTTATTGCCACACGCATTTCGCTCCTATTATTTGGGAAGCATCATCAGTGGCAGGAAATACATTTTTTGTATACATACAATAAACATATTATATGATGGATATAATATGCTGCTATATTACATTTTGTCGTGTTTTTCTCTTGCTTTTTAGGGTAGAAATAACTTCTGTAGCATAAGATGCGTATTGTGAATGTATCGTTCGGTGTTACTTACGATTTCCAGCTGTGTTAACACATATGTGTGGTCCTGGAGATGTATTTGTTAGTTTCTGTACTCCAGCTGGCCGATTTCTGGCGTTCCACATTTGTCAAATCGCATGTTTCACTTTCAATTTGCATTTGCAGATCAACATATGTGCGGTTTATGGTACGAGTATGTAGCGTTGCCAACTGTTGTTGTGTGTTTGTCTGTCTTTTGTTTCATGTTTTCATTTGTTCTCTCTCTCTCTCTCTTTCTCTCACTCTCTCTCTCTCTCTCTCTCTCTCTGTCTCTCTCTGTGTGTGTGTGTGTGTGTGTGTGTGTGTGTGCCCGGGGGATGGGGGCCGTGTGTGTGTATTCTGCTGTGTGTAAATGTAATTTTTTAAAATAGATATGAGATTACGTGTGTGTATGTATTTTTCTGTGTGTACTGTAATTTTTTATAGTAAATATATGTGTGTGTGTGGTTTGCTGTGTGTAAATGTATTACTATTATTTTTAATAAGTATGAGTTCATGTTTCTGTATGTGTGTGTGTGTGTGGGGGGGGGTAGGGGAGGGGAGGTGAGGGGAAGGATATTCATTAATTATTTATCCTGAATACATTTCGGTTTGTTATTGTTTTGGTGGCTAGTATGATCATAGAGTTATGGTTTATATGGATTTGGTTGTTGAATACCTTCTCTTCCATTGCAATGGCTCATTGTACGTGATAGTTTTCTTGCAATGTCAGGAGCTTTTTGTTGTGATTATTCACTCTGATAGCTGTCATGTCACAATCCCTGTTGTGTAAATGTATTATTATTATTCTTAATAAATATGAGTACATGTTTCTGTATGTGTGTGTGTGTGTGTGTGTGTGTGTGTGTGCGCGCGCGTGGGATGGGGTGTGTGTGTGTGTGTGTGTGTGTATGTGGGGGGGGGGGGGGAGAGAGAGAGAGAGAGAGAGAGAGAGAGAGAGAGAGAGAGAGAGAGAGGTGAGGGAAGGATATTCATTAATTATGTACCCTGGTTACATCTCTGTTTGTTATAGTTTTGGTGGCTACCATGATGAGAGAGTTATGGTTTATATGGATTTGGTCGCTAAGTACCGTCTCTTCTATTGGAATGGCTCATTTTATGTGATAGTTTTCTTGCAATGTCAGGAGCTTTGCGTTGTAGATATTCACTCTGATAACTGTCTTGTCACATTCCATGTTGGATGGTTGTTGTCCATGTTTTATAAGGTGTTTAGCGAAGGTAGAATGGCTATCTTCATGTTTTAAATTTCTTATGTGTTCTTTATATCTAGCTTTGAAGTTCCTGCTTGTCATCCTCAGATGTATTGATTTACATTCTTGGCACTATAGCTGGTATATACCTGATCCTTGGTATTTATCTGGTTTGTCTGTTGTTTGTAAATGTTACTGGAGTGTGTTTCTTGTTCTGTAAGCTCTTTGTAATCCCTGTTTCCGTAGTATATTTGCTATCTTGTGTGTTGCTTTTGTGATTGTATGTAAGCGTGTACCATGATTTTTGTTATTAATGTCATGGGTGTCATTGTCTTGTGTTTCTGTGTGTAATGTAGTGTACGTGGGTCTCTATGCTCTCTGCGTGTCTTGATTTCTCTTTAGCTGTGTTTTAAGTTTTTGATAGCGTTATTGTATTATATGGGTGCCGTAATCATTGTTTGTGGCTATGAGTTGTACTGTTTGTAATTCTTTTTCATAGTTTTCTTTGCTGTGTGGGTTGTTATTTAGTCTGTATAACGTGTGTCGTAGGGCAGCTAATTTTTGATTCAGCGGGTTGTTGTATGAAGGAGGTATAAATGTCTGTGGCTGTTGGCTTTCTGAAGAAGTCAAATGTGTGTTTATTATTCTCTCTCTTTATTGTTATACCCAAATACATCTATTGCTACTACGCCTTGGTTGGCGATTGTTGTTTCGGATGGTATTTTTTGGTTGGTTGAATTTTGAAACTGATTCTTCAAAACTGTTGTATATGCACGCAATATTAATTTTAGTTTTCATTATTTTATGCCATTTGTCTGCTGCTTGAGTTTATGCGGAACGCCAGTTACCTCTCTCTTTGCGAAGCTCTTCATAGCAGAGGGGTACTTCCACGAAACGTCTTCAATTATCTGTCGTACATATTCCTTGCTCTGTCTTCCCCTACAGTTTTGAACCTCTATAGATCCGTCTAGTGTCAAGAAAACTATTTCCTGGTGTCTCAACACACGTTCTATCAATGTGTCTCTTCTTATGGCCTCTGTTTTCCACATATTCCAGTCCGGACGCCTTCTGCAGAGAAACTCTTCATCCCAGAATGAAAATTTCACTTTTCAGCGGAGTGTGCGCTGATATGAAACTTCCTGTCAGATTAAAACAGTGTGCCGGACCGAGATTCGAACTCGGGACCTTTGCCTTTCGCGGGAAGTGCTGACGATCTTTTTTAAATTTCAGATTGACTTGGTATTTTCATGAAAATGAGACAACCATAGTCTAATCATGATTTAATATCAGCTGCAAAAAGCAAATCAACATATTAGTTCAAGCACAAACAATTATTAAATTCTAAAGGGGAAGACTAGCCCATTATCACACCCTTCTTGTCAGATTTTTATATACACGTGGAAGAGAAAAAGTGACAAAACAGAGCTACAAGGGAGGGGACTCAAGCTCAGGGGAGAAACAGGGATCACAGGGGAGCTTAACCAACACCCGGACGGTTAACCGCGAGAAAAAGCATATTCGCAAAAAGCGTTCGGAATCACGGCAACTGCTGTTATCAGATAATGGTGAAAAACGCGGGGATCTGGGTCATTCCCACCTTCAACGACATTGTGAACATAGTAATCCAAGGGCCAGACAATCGTGTTTGTTTTCGTCTGAAGGAAAGGAAAGAAGGAAATGTCCGGATGTAGGAGAATGTCGTCTGGGAAAGCAGTTTCAGGTCCTCGAGTAAGGGAAAGCTAATTGACGGCGGAAGCAGAGCCAATGATCCCGTCTGCAAGCAACAAGCCTGTGAAGTAAGGCGTCAGTCTGATGACATTCCTCGCACTGATCAGTCGGACGAAGGCCAATACCAAAAAGACGATCACCAGTAGGTATCAGACTGTGAATGGCCTTATACCACGTTGAAGCCATCTCCATGCGAAATACAGGAAGACTAAGATGAGAGCAGATGGTTTTCCAACACATTAATGGGGAAGCAAGTAGAACAAAAGAAAGGGAAAATGGTGCACCCCAACAAAGTGACAGCATGCTCGTATTAATATGCGTCATAGAAAGTATGTCAGCACCCATAATTAGAAAATATTCACGAATGTTCCGTAATTTAGTATTAATCCGTCCAAGATCAACAGGAGGGGTCAGACAGACCGGCCGGAGGCGGAAAAGTAAACGAGAGGTAACTGAATGCAGAGCCCCCCGCGTACAGGTTAAAACATTGCGGCAGGCAAATAAGAGGGATGTCTTCATTTTGATATCGGAAAGAGCGAATCCTCCAAGCTTTCGAGGCCTGGCCACTACTTCGTACCGGACACGAAAGATATGGCGGCGCCACAGGAATCGACCAGACACCTGTTTCAGTCTGCGGGCCATCATCGCGGGAAGCGGGAAGATCTGCGCGACTTAATACAGTTTGCTGAAGACATAGGTTTCTAAAACCCGTACCTTGTGAAGGAGGCTAAGCGAACGGCATTCACGTTCAACGATCGCCCCATGAACACGACTCGCTACCTCACGCCAATTTAGTGTCGTCATTTTGATCGGATTGCGATCCACTAAGATCCCTAAGGTCTTGGCGATTGACGACTTTCGCCTAAGGAATGACGACATTATTGAAGCCTCTCAACAGTAGGAACGTTCATTTACGATCATTATTGCGAGCACCAGAAAGACGACAAAATGAATCCAAGGTATCTTTAAGCGTCGGTATGTCCTCGACACGTCGTACTAAAACCATGACGTCATCGGCGTATGCACGGACCGAAAAAGTTCCCCAAATATAGTCCTGCCACGTAATTTCAAGTTGAGGCGGCGAAGTAAGGGCTGTAAGAACAAGACAAAAAGGGACATGGATAAGGGGCTTCCCTGGGGTAAAGCCCGTCTGATCGATATCCGGGGTGGAGGGGGGTAGGGTGACCATTCACAATCACCGAGACCCTGATACCGGTAAAAAGGCGAGTTAAGACCTGTTGAGGATCATTATTAAAGCCGACAGTGGTGAGCGCTCTCGTTAGAAAAGCATGGCTGACACGATCAAGCGCTTTTTAGAAATTAAGAAAAAGGAAAGCTCATGGGATATTAGCGAGAGCGGCCACCGAAATTAAATCGCGACATTCGAGAACAGAAGTCAGTATCGTGCGTCCAGGCACACAGCTTTGGTGGGTGGCAATAATAGTATCGAGCAGCTTAGAGAAACGGATATTAATTGCTCGAGCGACGATTTTATAATTGGAGTTCAGGAGAGTAATAGGACGGAGGGAATCAAAATCTGTGGTTTTCGGAGGAGCACCAGTTTACCTTCCTGATTAGGAGCAGGAAGTGAGACTCACCGCATCACTTAATTTACCACTGACGTTAAGGTGTCACCAATGAGTGGCCAAAACTGAACATAAAACTCCTTAGGAATACCGCCTAATCCAGGCGACTTGCCGGACTGAGTTCCGGTAACAACATCATATATATGGTCCTTGTGAAAGGGACGCAGAAAGGCGTCATTTAATTGAGGAGTGACGACGCGATGCAGCAAGGATGTAAAGTCATCGAGAGAGTTTTCAACCGGGACATGGGTCTGGTACAGATCAGTAAAACTGGTGTAAATAAAGTCGGAAAAGTCACGGTGAGAGGTGAACATGCGGACGTCAGCGGTCGTGAAGGAGGCAAGGCACACACGTTTCCGGCGCGCCAGTAAACGCACTAGATGGTATAGTGGCGTCAATTCGTCTTGTAAAAGGAGATGTGGTTGAGACCTCATCCGCAGTCCCTCCATGTCAATGCGTTTGAGCTGCAGCAATTTGGCTTTGATGCACTGTATATCAGTAACGCGTAGGGGAGCATGCGTAGCACTATCGTACAGTTGACGTAAGACTGAGTAGTAAAACTCTTGCGTTCGTCGATCGTCTGCCACCTTCGCAGCTCCAAAACGCATGAGAGCCCTGCGGATTAGTGGTTTAACATGGAGTCTCCACCATGCCCCAATAGACGAGTACCGGTCCATAGTACGAGAACAACGAACCCCTACGTCCTCCAGGACGACACCAAGAGAGGTAGCCTGCAAATAGGCTATACTGAGCAGCCGGTGAGGACGAAACAATTTAACCGGTTGCCGCTCGTAATTAAACGTGACGGCTACGGCTCAGTGATCAGTAAAACAGGCTGGTATCACAGTAACACCCAGAAGCTGCCCACACAAGGAGTCGAACAGGTAAAAGCGATCGAGGCGACTGCTAGACGTGGGAGTAAACCCATCTGAGGTACCCAAGCATGACACACGACCCGTCGTCACAGCTTTAATTCCGCCAGTATCTCGTCTCCTACCTTTCAAACTTCGGTCATACTTGGGTAGCTCAGACGGTAGAGCACTTACCCGTGAAATGCAAAGGTCTGAGTTAGAGTCTCGGTCCGGCACACAGGTATGATCCGCCAGGACGTTTCAACTCTTTATTGCTTATCTCAACAGTCCAGGTAATTCTCAGCGCCATTTTGTAACAGCACATGACAAACGCTTCGATAATCATGTTATGCGGTTTCCCCACAATCCTTGACTACTTCCATACAATGCTGTACGCCAGACACATACTCAAAGAAATTTCTTCATTAGTTGTTAAGGCCAATGCGCGATACTACTGGGCTTTTTTTGACCAGGAAGGCCTTCATTCTTCTAATTCATGACCCAATTTTTATTTTGAGCTTATTGGTGCTCTCCTTTCTCCTACCCCTAATTGCTTTCTAATCTCTCTGGTTTACTCTGTAACTACTGTGTGTGCTCTTTAGACTATTGATTCCATTCAACAGGTCTTGCAATTCTACCTAACTTTCAATGAGGGTAGCAATGTCATCAAAAAATCCTCTCATTGATATCTTCCACTTTAAATTCAAATCCAACTCATGAATTTCTCTTGTACACCCCTGATAGTTTCTAAGACGTACAGGCTGAACCATAGGGTCCTGTCTAATTAGAGCTCTCCGATTTTGGTTCTCATTTGCTTCGTTCCCTCTTGCTTCTTGTACATATTTTATATTATCCGTATTTTCCTACAGGCTACACATTTCCTGTATATTTTGAACATGTGGTACCATTTTACATTGACGAACACTTAGTCTGTTGTCTTTTGTCTTAATTTTCCATAAATCTTGCTTCAATTATCAATCACTATGTCAGGACTGCTTGCTCGTGTCCATCTGCATCAAAGGCAAATCCAGAAGCAGATCCAGATCATTCTCTCTCATTCTTCTCTGTATTATTCTTATCACCAATGTGGATGCATCAGCTGTTAAGCTGACTGTGCGAGAGTCCTGCATCGTACTATAGTAGCATTTGTTTCATATACGTATGTACTTCAGTCGTGCGTAATAGGTGGAACATTGTGGACCTCTTGGCTACTTGCGTCCGTTGCGCCATAACAAGAGCCAGGTTTGTTGGATAGTTCAACTTTAAACCGGTCCGAACTTAAGCTCCAGTGTTTCGAAGACTGTGACTGATTCCAGTGACGGATAACCAATCTCGTGATCAAAGCACCTCATAACTTTTCATCCATTTAACGGCATTATCTTTATTCATTGTCGTCAGTCTTTGCGACATACGATCATCACCTACACTACCTGTGGATAAATACAGTTGTTCGAAAGCAAGTGTCATATATTCCAAACTGACGCAGTAATGTCCAAATCAGCAAGGAAATTTTCCGTAGTCACACATGGAGCTAGACTCTATAAGTAGGGCGGCATGTGATTTTATCGGATCATGACATCCTTCTCTGTTCAGCACACTCTCCTTCAAATACACCTGCCTCTGTCCGGATTACGTTACATGCGTTGGTCACACGCTCCTGTTACGTTCGCACTTTGTCGATGGACTGGGCATACACCGATGACCTTAAATGCCTCCGCAGCCAGAAATCCGGCACATTAGTCTCCGGTGAATGATGGGGACATGATACTGGACCTATTCGGCGAGGATATCGCCTAAGAAACGGTGCGGTATGGTGCCCCGCTGTACACAGTTCTGCAATAGGACTGGTAATCGGTAATACAAAGCACTTGTTCACCTGTTTGGATAATTGTCTCGCTCAGTGAGTCTGTCACCTGCAACTGCTGTGCATTAACTGATGCTGAAGCAATCATGACCCCACAAAGCCACGTTTGCAGCAGGAATGGCATCAGCCCTCACGACCGTACCGCCGTAATTTACTGTGCTATCACGTAAGAATGCGGCCTTATTTGTAAATATACGGAGACTGTGAACTGGGGATATTTAACGACCTATATCTAAATATGTTCTTGTTTCCGAACACGTCATTATTTTCTTCTTTCAGTTTTGAATAATACTACATCCTGCAAGAATATCTGAAACTTTTTAAAATAGCATGCATCAGTTAACACCTACATAGTGAGAAAAATCCCGATGGTATATAATTACAGGTTGAGTCAGCTTCCGAACTATTTGCTAAGTCGGTCAATATCTCTGTCTGCAGAAGACTCTTTTACAGATTTTCTTTCTGCTGAAACGTCCAAATGAGTGAGCATAAAACTTGTTCTACAGATCTACAACAGGCGGACGTTGTCAGTAGCGCCGTATTATCATGTGAATCTGCCCGGCGACTTCTCCTGAAAACTGGATTGACCTACGCTTCTTTTCCCATCGCTTGGTACCGTCAGTTGCTCCAGCTACCTAGTTGCTCCAGCGACCTATAATAAACTGGTAATCGAAGGGGTGTAACTTCTTTGAGGGACTCTGTAGAATGTCCCAACTTCTTATCCGACCTTGATGCGTTCCCTCTGGCAAGGGATTTCAGTTGATTTCCTATATCCTGAATACTTGTCTCAAAACTAACACTTCCACGTTTGTGCATTGACTGAAAGTAGCATCCGAATTACGATCTTTTGTGATTTTCGGAAAATCGAATTCAGCAATATGGTCTTCTCTTATCGTCTTGCATTTCTGTGCCAGTATGGCGAACGAAGTGACTGATATTCCGATTATTTAAGCGGATTTGCAATCAACTTACGCATCTTCAGTGGAGTACAACTTGCAGTAGTCACAGTATGAGCTCGTTGAGTTCCACCAAACTGCCAATGCGAGCAACGTGTACTGTTTGTGCTAGTTCATGTAAAACTGTTTCCACAAGTCCACAGTGCCGATACAGTAATCGAGAATGCACGTTGCTAAATTTTAACTCCATCTCATGTGTGTGCACGTTTCTGCAAACAGCATTAAACATACATACCAAGCAAATAAGTCAGTTAAATGTCTCATCCGGAACTCTCCCACCTAACGCCATCGTAGATAAGTTCTTCGCCTTACGTCTATCCAAATAGATCGCCTTATGTAGTTAAATAAACAGTTTCCTCTGGATCTACGAACCAACTTGCCTTATTACCGTAAGTGATTGGGTTCATTCCACAAGAAGATGGAAAAGAATGCAAATACGTTGTCAGATGCATGTGAGAAGAACGTTAAGAATAAGTAAATAAAAAAAAACACAGTTGTTGCATCATCATCACTATTCGCTGACAGTGTCAGTAGTTTCTTTTCCACTACTTACGACGATACGTAGTGGGAGATAGAAGTGAAATAGTCCGCAGTAAGAACGTTCATACTGGTTGTGATTCTCGGCTTAGCATTATCATTAACGTGAAGTATTTCGGAACGTGTTATAGCGGTTTACAGGTTCAGGAAAATATGTCACATATGTTTTTTTAGGCGTTGGAAGTCAATGCCTTGCAACATGCGTAGCCGAACTACATCGTCGACGGCTCTATGTGATGATCCTCCCCCCTTTCATAGCATTTTATCACTAACACCCAAACATCCAGATGTGAAGCAGATCAATACCAAACGTTGTGTGTCGATAGAGTATCAACCTGCTATTCTCGGTGGTATTAATGAGAGAAAAGGAAAATAAATAAACTATGTTCGTTGCACCCCCTACGCTTTCCTTGGTTCCTGGATAACGGTATATGGTGGCCAGCAAAAATAACATTGCTACAAACACCGAAACGTCCTTTTACATGTCAGGAATATGTTATCCCTTATAACAATTTCACGCGTAAACTGTCTTTTTTATAAAATCGCCCTCATATATTCCAAACTGACTTCGAACTCGGGAAGTTTAACACGAGAAGCTAACGCCTTGCCCACTCACCTACAACAGCTCTCTGTGCCGTTTTATCACATATATGTTCCTCCTATACTCGATTGTGCCGGTGTTCCTTTTGATTATCGTTTATGAATGTTCTATTGGACGACAGCACCCAGCACGAACTAAATCGGTGTTTTGGTTGGTACTCTATTGATACACAACGTTTGGTACCGATCTGAGTGTCTGATATCGGAGGTTTGGGAGTACGTATGAGCGATAACGACACAATTTAGATTTTCTAACTTGTATTTGCGTGTTGCCGAGTTTACAATCTTCAGTGTGCTATTTTGGATGCAGTGATATATCAATAACAAGAAAGGCGCAACTGAAATATAGTTATGTAAACGTGCTTAAGTGTGATGTGCATATAAATTACAAGATCTATGCCCACACAAAAAGAGCTGAAAGACCACAGAATTTCCTCATTCTGCGACGGGAGCAAATTGAGAACTGGTGTAACACGGATAAGGACATACAGTAAAAGCAACTAGAACATATTTTTTGAGTCTCAAATATTTGATGACGATGGATTCATAATTGAATTATTCAGTGAACTGATTAGGGTTACTGCTGCTAGGGTACGTCTAGTACCTCAGGGAGACAACATGAACTCAGGAAAGTTGGATGGATATCGATGATAACCAGTTTTACCCTATGAGGCATTACCTTTATTCTTTGCTTTTCAACTCTAAATAAAACAGTGAATGTTTTTGGTAGGCTGAACGGAGGAATTAAGATGATGCAAACTTGATTCTATATCGAAGCTATCGATTAAGGATCCAAAAAATTGCCAACTGATTAAAGGCATTTTTAGAACCGTGCTCAAATTTTATCCTACTTTGTGATTTACTAGATAAGTAGAAACGAAAATTTGCTTTTGACGTCTCGTCGACGTTCGGATCGGACAAAGGTGTACCAATAAACGGATCATAACCTTTTCAGGTGAGCCATTCCGGCACCTGCTCGAAGTGGACTGAGAAAATGAATAAAATTCAGGTGAAAACGTTGAATGAGGATCTCAGCACCTCGAGATGTATGAAACTCCAGCGCGTTAACCACGTCGCCAACACGGCCTTCTCTTCTTTCTCAGCCATAACTCAAAGAATACTTTGTATCTCATTAAGACATCAGATGTAGGCTGCTAGGCGCTGCTAGGCATTAGATACATTTGATGCGCCGCTTTCCATTCCCTCTTGGGGTCGTTAATCTAACGACAATCCTGTTAGTCCTCTCATATTAACTCTCAACTCGACTTTAATCAACTGGGGAGCAGAGCAAGTAACGTATGGAGTCATATGAAGAAGGCATAGGTAGGACAGCGAACACACACACACACACACACACACACACACACACACACACACACACACACACACATACAGCCTTTACTTTGTTGCATTTTTATTAATTTTATTATTACTACATTATTTCGCTTAGGTTTACTGAGCCATACTGCAAACTACGTGGTCCAAATGTCAACTCATATATGCAGAGAAAACATAGCACAAATAATGTATACAATGGTTTTAAATTAATTTGCTGTTTCACATATGTTCAATACTTAGAGCTAAGGAATCTTCACATATCAAACGTAGTCAGAAAACACGAAGTGCTATTCAAGAGAGAATGAAATGCATACACACAGATATTAACAAGAGCATTCACTTATAAATAACAAACCATATTTCGTACAACCACACTATTATTTCGTGTAAAGCAAATAAGGGCTTTCTTGAATGACACCTAAGGTTGGCTGCCGCATTATAAAATCAATTTGATTCAGTATTTCGGCGATCCAGTTGTTCCCCATCCTTATCAGAACCCCTGCTGCTGAGTCCTGTTGAAAACTGATGCCACGGTTGCAGGTCTTCGTAATATACAGGCCTCAGAGGAGACTTTCGATTCTGATTACTCCGGGAAAGCCTAAAATTCCAAACTGGAGCTTTATTTATTCTCCTCGGTTCTGAGCTTGGGTTTTGCGACCGAAAATTTTGTATTGGTTGTCAATTAAATGTTCTGGGACCAAATAAGTCTAAAATAACAAATTTTAAAAAAATTCTTATGAATCATAAAAGTATTAGGGCAAGTAGACTCATATATGCTACATCATTCATCAAACTCGTTTTACATCCTAAAAATGACATATTTTCACTGATTATCTTTAGATATTTTATTTGTAATCTGACAACTGAAATATATAAACATTTTTACGTAAGTACTGCAAAATGTTAGTTAATTATTATGTCATAAAATACTATCAGAAAATTGTTCACTCCAGAGCCTTCAGAAAGAATGTTGCACGTTGTTATGTCACGCCAAGTACATTATATTGATTGCTGCATTAAAATTCAAACAAACACAGTCACATGACAATGTTTTGCAACACAGTCATCAAAGCTCTGTAAGCAAGACTCGAAATGTTTGAACAGTCGCTCACTTTCTCGACTATAGAAACCCGTTCCTGGCCACGCAGCCGTTGTAGAACAGCTGCGTAAATACTAAGATGGTATCTATTCTTTCGGACATGTCCGAAAGAACAGATACCATCTTAATATATATATAGTTAAGGCTCACCGGCCACTTGACCATCTTCTTCTGTGCGAATGCACAAACAGTTCCCGAACTCTTACGGGAATCGCCAACGCGCCGCGAGTAATGAGTACAATGGGCGGGGGCACTACGAATGTAGTGCGGGACAATACGTTGAGAATGTGGGTTTCGCGGGAAGCAGTTTTTATAGTCAATGCAGTCCAAAAGTACAAAAATTACCCCTGTTTCTTAAAACCGCGCTAACGCTGCGATAAACATGTTTCTTCAGTCAACCTACTGGGAGCTTGCAGAAACGAAAGTACGTGATGAACAGAAAGCACGTGGTGTGAAGTACAAGACACAATCGAGGACAGCGAATTTACTTACATTTCTGAGCTACAAGAAAATAAAATTAGTATGTAGCGTAAACGCATCAGAAGGAGTGGGGAAGATATTTGAGGATCCCTATGATATAACAAAACATGAGCACTGGTTGGAATGGGAATCATCAATTTCAGAAGGTTTTACACTAAAGAGTTTTGATGTATTTCCAAGTACTTGTAGGTAAACAGATCGTAACTTGCGTCTCCTTCTTTCTTGTGTGTTCTGACACTCGTAGAAAGCGATATCCCTGACACCTACCAAATGTAAGTGGTTAGGATGAACTTATGGTTCATAGGAATAAGTGCCAAGATAGTTTTCGGCTTCCTGCTAGGCTGAAAGTCTCGAAGACAGAAGAACCTTCTAATTACTGGCTGGATCGCAGTGTCGCCCACAGCTGGAAATCTGAGGATGGTTGAACGACGTTCACCGCACATCCAGAATCATTGGAATTCTTCGCCAGCTTTAAGTCTCCTAAGCCAGCCATACATGATCTGAGGCCCATTGGAATGAAATTCTCATGCCTTATCGTTTATTTCTCAATGCTTATAGTAAAATTTCAAATACCTGAATATTCACCTTACTGTTACACTCTAGTCTGAATAGAATGGAACACGTTTTTTGATTGCTAGACTACAGCAGGTTCTGGAGCCTCACATAAATACCTAATGTCAGAGCTTTTCGAATCGATGCCGCTTCTGCAGTAAAATATTAACAAGGTGGCGGCAGACGGAGTTCTTAGGAATACTTCAGCTTCGGGAGAAGTAATACGCATCTTTCTGCTGAAGTCTCATGAAATTAAAAGCAATCAATATAAAAGTGAACAAAGGGCGTCAGTAAAGTTTAAAGTAGGCAATGAAACTGGAACTCATTGTGCCAAAGCAATTTTTCATCGTACTGTAAATAGTGACTACCGAGATTTTACGCCTGATAGCGGAATGGATTTCTAAGTTGGTCTATGGATTTATCTGTTTGAACATAACTGTAGATACTGTGCACTGAGCCTAATGCTTTCACTGGCAGAGGGCAAACACTCCTCATTTCCAATGCGAACTTTGTGTGTGGAAGACACCCTCATTTGTCGCGGGAGCATGATTAATCTGTATTGGGCTGCTGCCCTACTTGGCTATTAAAATATCTCTCCAAGTACTGACGTCGTCATGCAGCAGGGCTTCGACAACTTCTCCTAGTAAGACATTCTTGTAAGTTGATCGCAGTTCTCCAAGGCCCACAAGCCTGCACCCGAATTCTACAAACAAACTGATGAAGTGCACCTTTCGCAACGGTATGGTACAACGATCATTCTAATCGATGATGCAGCGGCCGAAGACAGACTTACAGTGGTCAGACCGTCAAGTTCCAGCTGCAGGTCTCATTGCGTTAATGTTGCTTCTTTTCGTGGTTACATAGTAGGCTGATGACAACTGTAGAAAATTTCTTAGTCAAACTGTTAGGTCGTTGGCAGTCATACAGTCATTGAAGGTGTAAATATCTCTGCTTGACATTAGGCATAGAGATTTGGTCTTTAAGTGTAGAAGAAAAGCGAAAAATCATTTGCATACTGGAGAGATTTAACATCTGGTGTAATGATGTCCTTCATATCTCGTGTGTGTATTAAAAACAGAGTAGCGCGCTGATCTGAGCGTTTAGGGAGTCCTCTTGAGTTTGTATGAGTAATTTTTTTTATTCTTACACACTTGGTACCGCGCTTTGGAAAGATATGAACACAAAACAAAATAAGTCTTTGAAGAGCTCTTTCAGTAAACGCCGACAAGCCCACAACGGGATAGGTATGTAGGAAGTTGGACTCCCAGGCACCGATTTAGATTAGGGAACTGGAACCATTATTTGAACTGTTCAGGGAGGTAGCAGACTCTAATTCAGATGTCGAGAGGTTCGTAGAAAAGTCGTGAAGGGACGATTTGTCACGAGAGCAGAGGACAGTGAGCATAACACATTACAAGGACTGAATTCGTAGAGGACTTCCGTATATAATTTATCTCTTTCATCTGAGACGGGGGTCTTAGGAAACGATCATATGCGATGGCTGCTGGGGAGAATTTATCCAGTTAAGGGGTTTTCACAATTTTTAAAACATGTTAGTTCGAGTATTTACATCCAAGTTTCACGGGTAATCTTCCACAGATGAGAAGATTTTAACCTTCTTATGTTCTAGACGACGTTCGGCAGTCACTGGTGAGTATTCCGTATTCCACCGTACGACGGAGTTCTTAATATGTAGTTAAGTTAAATGTGGCTTTTGATACTAGAATTCTTTCGCATTTAATACTCTAAAGAATGTGTAGTAAGATACTTACACTGCGTCGGTCTCTGGTAAACTTACTTCAGCAACTGTATTATTACTTTTTGAAACAGTACCAGTTTTTGTTATTTATGCTCCGCAGCTTGTGGTCGTGCGGTAGCGTTCTCGCTTCCCGCGCCCGGGTTCCCGGGTTCGATTCCCGGCGGGATCAGAGATTTTCTCTGCCTCGTGATGACTGGGTGTTGTGTGATGTCCTTAGGTTAGTTAGGTTTAAGTAGTTCTAAGTTCTAGGGGACTGATGACCATAGATGTTAAGTCCCATAGTGCTCAGAGCCATTTGAACCATTTTTTAATGACTTTTAGGAAAGAATTCCACGTCTCTTGCTGTCGCTTCCATCGTCCAAGTAGCAGGAAAAGTTACCTTATTCTGATTTTTAATGCAATATGCAATATTGACCGAGTACAAATATTCACTTTTGGTGGCAAGAAATACGTGAGCCACTATTGTGGCGAGAGACTCCAGGGCAGGAGAGCCGTCGTTGAGGACTATGTGGTGACTGCCTTCCATTACATCAGGTGAGCTCTGTCCTGGGTCTCTTGTACATGAATTTCCCTAGAAAGAAAGTAATTCCTGCCGCAGCAGGACAGCGGCACCCCCTTTAGAGTCGAGTCTGCCTGACCTAATAACAAAGTACCTTCTACAGGTGATACGCCTATATAGTTTGGATCACGTTTCGGAAATCGAAGCAGCACACACATTTTTTAGATGGATTTCTTGTAGCAGGCTGTCTCCGTTGTCTACGGCTAACCGAATATGCCACTGAAGGACCATGACTGGAAATAATGCTTAGAGTTAAAATTCTTACGTCTCTCATGTCTAACTTTGCTCGGATAAGGATATATACCTCACTTGTTAATATGATACTCCAGATATTATCTCGGAGTTAACTGCAGCTGCCATTCGTCGTGGACGTCCTGAACACTGACACTGTGTTACGGCTTGGTAATATGGAATTCCAATTCGCCTGGGATAAATAAAGCAGGAGGATACTGAGTGAGCCTCCATTGTATCTCATAGCTCCTCACTTGATGTAACATAAAACTAATTCAGAAACACATGCATACCCGCACTGTTCGATATTGCACTTCACCACAGTCCCACTGAACGTGAAGCATTGATCGAAGTATGCAGTTCATTTTTTCTCAACGTTTGGAATAAATACGTCTATTAACGCAGATTTTACAGTTTCAAGACATTATTCCAATAGGCAAGGGTCAAATCCTTGTCAGTGCACAAAAAAACCTCAACTTTCTCATTGCTGTGTAGTCCGCGTTTGAGGCGGCGTCATCGTTGTCTTAATGTATAGGCACTGGTTTACGCGTATAGTGATTTTGTTTTGGCTTCTTAGGTGCTACGCAGCACATTGTGCTGTTCGTGTCTTCCCTGCAGAAAGGAAACGAAGAAAACGAAGAAAACGAAGGAAGCGACACCTTATGTGGAGCGCTACACAAGTAGAAAAGAGTGGAAGAAAGACCTTGATGTTGGAATAATGGATCTGAACATGGTGAGCAACTCCAAGATGTATCAAAAACGGCACAGCGATGTTATAGCATTATTGAAATTAGTAACAATGCTTACTCTAGTAGCAAACTCTGTTCTTTTAACTTCCCAGTTTTTTTCAATATTCCAACTATTTGTTTTAGTTTTCTGGTTTATATTATATCTTAAATTAGACCTTACAAACATACACTCATTTTCGGTGTCTACGTCTAATTCTGGAGAACTGTTGTTAGACTTTATTTGATATCTTTACGCTTTCAACGTTAATATAAAATCGATGAGATGGCTGTCATTATCACATTGACTTTCCAGGTGCAGTGTTTTATTTTATGCACTTCAAAGATTATGATGTTGTATCATGTTATGTTCATCTGAACACTCAAGGAGACGCTGTCCTTTATCGTTCGTGGTCCACTGTCCAAATCTCTTTGCCCTCAGCCATCCACGATCACTTCCCATGAAGAGATTCAGATCTCACCTTAAGATAATTTTACGCCTTTATAAAGCAACTATATTTTCATAGCTAATGAACATATATTTAAATGAGAAGCGTAGTATTATATAGTCGAAATATTTGTCTTATAACAGGACAAATACTAACAATTAAATAAATCCGTATAAATCAAATAGTGGGTGTATTATTAACAATTGCAAATCATACGTTTTAAACGGATTTTCTTTTGAATATATTTGGCTTCAGTTGCCCATGAACTTTTCTACATACGGGCTTTACACATACACTGATCAGACAGAACATATGACGACCCACCTAATAGCCGGTATGTCTACCTATGGCACGGATAACAGCGCTGTCACGTCGTGGAAAGGAAGCAGTGACGCCCTGATAGGTCGCTGGAGTAACTTGGCACCACATCTGCACACACGAGTCACCCAATTCCCGCAAATTCTGTGAAGGGGAGAGATAAACTCTGAAGCTACGTTCGGTCACATCCCACGTGTGTTCGGTAGGGTACAGATCTGGCGGGTTGGGATGTTCGTCAAACCACTCCACCATGCTCCTGGTCTCGTGACATGGTGCATTATCTTGCTGGAAATCCCACAGCTGTCAGGAAACGTAATCGTCATAATGGGATGTACTTGGTCTCCAAACAGTGTACTCCCTGCCGTTAAGGTGCCATGCACAAGCTAGACTGTAACCACGGATGCTCACGTGAATGTTCTCCAGAGCATAATGGAGCCGCCGCCATCTTGTCTCCATCCCGCAGTAGAGGTGTCAAGGCGCTGTTAACCTGGAAGGCGATGGATTGGCGCCCTCCCATCGGCACTATGAAGAATCTGTTGGGATTCATCGGACCATGAAACGCTCTGCCACTGTGCCAATCCTGTGACGATGCTCACGTGCCCATTTGAGTCGTAGCTACGGACGTCAGGTGCTAACATGGACACACGGATGCTTCGACGGTTGTGGAGGCCATTCGTTAGGAGTGTTCGGTGCTCTGTGTACTCAGATACACTTGTACTGTGCGCAGCCTTAAAGTCTGATCTTAGTTTCGTCACAGTTCGCCACCTGTCCTGGTTTTGCAGTCTGACTTCTGTAATGAGTTGTTTCCGCCCAACCCGACGACGTAAGGACATGGTTTTACCTTGGTTTCGCTGCATCTTGAAGTCATTCACCACAGCACTTCTCGAAAACTCGGTAAGTCGTGCAGTTCCCGGCACGGTCATGCCGAGCCTCTGGGCCATCGCAATCTGACCTCAGCCCAACGTAGATAGACCGCGCGCCTTCCCCATTCTACAAAAGAACAACATTGTCACTGATAGTCCATGCACAAGCGTGTGTCAGACTAGCATTCATTCCTTGCCGTGTGACGCCGCTATTGCCTGGACGTGTTTATATGTATAGTAGGTCTGTGGTCATAATGTTCTGACTGATCAGTGTATGTGACTTCTGCTGTGGTAAGAACTAAATATAAAACCGTCACCTCCGCAATACCATAACTCCATGATATTTTTAGGTCATCAGACTCTCTACTTTTTCATATTGCTTCCTTCGGTAATATTCTCATGACTGTGAACCTGTTATACCCATCACAGGTTATTGTCCGCTTATTTTATTGTATTCTTTACATACTCCCATGCTTGTCCATTACATATGTCTTTTAAAGATTGAACTACACAATTTTCTTTTGGCAAGAATGGAGTCATACTAACTCATCAAAATTTCTGGTCACTCTGCTCCACGTAAATCTAGTATAATCTTTTCTTTCTATGTCCACCCGTTTATATACTTTCATTGCTCTCTTAGAATTAACTTTTAAAGAACAACATATTTGACCTGTGCGAATTATGATTTGCTTATTTTAGTGCGATATTAGTTTAGTTTTGAGACCCAGTTGCCGTTTCTTATATATTTATTGGCTGAGTACACGGGGGCGTCCGAGTATTTATTTCTCCCAGTTTACTATTAGAAGGGAAGAAATACACACGTTTTCCGTTTCCTCTCTTCCATCTGCTAATTCACACACTCTCCCTCTCCACTTGACCACTACGTCACCATCTCCCTCACGCACACTTCCCAAACGCCCCTTCCCTCTGTCTGCCTACTTCTACCACTTCTCTCTGCCCATCTCCTCTTTCCACCTCTCTCTGGCCGGTCTTGCTCCGTTCATTTCCTCCTCCCACACTATGTTCATGTACTCTCTCTGTTCATCTTTTTCTCAAAATATCTTCTGTCCAGTGCGCCTGTCTCTCTTCTCTCACTTCCATCTCTTCTTCCCCTCACTCTCTCCGTCTCCTCTGCCATGTCTCGATGTCCACCTCTTCCTTTCCCTCTCCGACTGTCTCTCTCCTCGTCGCTTCTCTCTTGTATACCGCCTGGGACACATTCTGACACACACAGAAACACAGCAGTGTAACCCATAACACGCGAATAACAATACCCCATGCTTTCAGTATTTGACCTGAGAATGAGGGCACTCAGTGTCTTTCAAATTTCTCTCGTTGACAACTCCAGGAAATGAAGAAAGGAAATTAGTTTGCCGTTTCTACATTTTCGCTGTTCGCCAACATCAAGTTTTAATTTATTACTTCTGTACTACTGTGTACGAGACACCTCTTTGCTGGCTGTATTCACAATACCACAGAATCTACCGTCGTTGTACCACATATAACTGAGGAGACATGATATGAAAGACTAAGAAGCGTGAAATACGGACACATCATGCTTGACTTATTAATCTATTGGTTCTTTACTATGAACTGCATTCGCAACACTTGTCAGAAACATATCCACAAACCCCGTAGAGCGTACTTAGAAAATTATTTATTTGTACGTCATATATAATTCAGGAGATTTTATGTCATAAATAGTGAGCTGTGTGGAAATGAATCTGCAGGACGAACTTCGTTAGAGATACAGGTAAAATATATCTACAAATATACGTTAAATACGGAGTCCGCAAGAAAAATTTATACACGCTATAAGGAACAAAAAGTATTACTTATGTGTTATTTTATATTTAATAGTTATCACACATGTTTTAGAACCTACATTTTCGCACATTGTTACTTTAATTGTTCAAAATGTTACCGTTGGCGGCTATACATATAACAGAACGACGAACGGTCGCCGCAACTACATCGCTGCACATGTCGCTGTAATGTCCTGGCGAAGTTCCTCCAGCGTGCGTGGCTTACGTCGATAGGCGTTATCTTTCACAGTTCCCCACAAGTAAAAGTCCATAGGTGTTAGACCTGTTGACCGTGTAGGGAACTCAATGGGCCCTCTTCGTCCAGTCCAATGCCCCGGGAAATTATCATCCAGGAAAGCTCGTATGCCTAGGTGGTAGTGTGGTGGCGCCCCGTCCTGATGGTAGAAGACCTCTTCATCAGTTCCATCAAGAGCACGTATACCTGCCAAAATTTATACGTGTAAAATTTCCAGGTGCATTTCTCCAGTGACAGTAGCATCAAAGAAAGAGAGTTCTACTAAGCCCCTGGTTGATAGTCCACACCACAAATGGACCCCTGGTAGATTGAGCGCTTTATCCACATAAAACACGCGGATTTTCCGCTGTCCAGCACACACTGTCATGCAGATTCTCAGTTCCATTAAGTTTAAATTGCGACTCCTCACTCCACACTACATTCGTCACAAATTGTTCGTCATCCGTTACCATTTGCTGATACCATTCGCAAAATTGCAGTCGGCGATCAGGATCGTCATCGTAAATCGCGTTCAGTAATCGTGGAACGTAAACTTTCAACTTTGCAGCTTTCAGGATTCTTTGTACATTTGTACTGCTAACCCTCACTTCACGTGCACATTGCGTAGCAGACTTCCGAGTAGAATTTACAAAATAATTTCCAACACGAGTGCCGACAATACAGAACTTGTAGTAGCTGTACGCTGTCTTCCTGATCTTCCTTTATAAATACCACAAATCGTTCCATGCAATTCAAACTTGTCAATGATGAATTTAATTGTTAGGCGGGTTGGCGGTTCCCTTTTCGAGCTCCCGCCTGCACTGACGTTGCACTTCAACGGCATTATCAAACCTGAAAAATCACTTCACTATACATTTTCGTTGCTAGAATATCAAGCGTGCTCCGGCCATCTTGTTTTCTCAATTCCAAGATAAAAGTACTAACACCTGTTGAGCCAAAGATCCTACTGCAACACACTAGTAACTCAAATCGAACGACATTATCGATATCTCGATAGAGCCTGACAAAGAGTGTATACATTTTTCTGGCGGACTCTGTATTTTAAGTATATGTGAAACATAGTTGCCATGTCTATACACTGTCAGAAACACTGCAAAAATCTCATCCCATATGTTTAACATACTTGGTACACATATTCGTTACGATCTGGGAAAAACATATTGTGAGATGAGAATCACCAGCCTCCAGTACTTGCGGGAGTGATAACAGGAGCAGACAAGGGGACAGGAGGGTGTGAATATACAGTGGGGGAAAAGGAGGAGATCGAAACAGATAGTGAGAGGAGGTGACAAACAAGTGGTGGAGGAGGAAATGGACAGAGAGAAGCGAGAGGAGGAGATGGACAGCGAAAGGAAAGAGGAAGAGAATGACTGACAGGGACAGAAGAGAAGGGCAGAGAAAGGGGAGAAGAGGGTGGACAGAGAGAGGGGGAGCCAGAAATGGATTGAACAGGGGAAGAGGAGGAGACGGTCAAACAGAATGGGGGAGGGAATGATGGGAAGTAGGAGTAAGAGGGAGGGGGTACGAGGAAGTGGAAGTAGAGGGGGGAGCAGGAGAGCGACATTAGGGAAAGGAGTGCATAGAGGCGGATCACAGAGAAAGGATGAGCAGATGGAAGGAGAGACTGGTTCAAATGGCTCTGAGCACTATGGGACTTCACATCTGAGGTCATCAGTCCCCTAGAACTTAGAACAACTTAAACCTAACTAACCTAAGGACAACACACATATCCATGCCCGAGGCAGGATTCGAACCCTGCGACCGCAGCAGTCGCGCGGTTCCAGACTGAAGCGCCTAGAACCTCTCGGCCACAGCGGGCGGCGGAAGGAGAGACTAGTGAGAAGTAGAAACATGGAGAGAGTGGTGGGAGGAGACGGAGTGAAGAGCACGAGAAGATGGACAGAGAGTTGTGAGTACACAACGCCCAACGAATAATGCGTCCAAGAAAATGACAGCTAGACGAACGTTGATCGTAAAAGGAAGGAGAATGTTTCTGCGATTCCATATGCTTGGTTACAAGTCCCCTACATTCTTTCTCTCGAAACCGTTATGGAGGATAATTCCGATTACCTTAATAATAATAGCCCAAGTGACCCGTTGAGACAAGTGTGATCCTGTAAGCAAATTGTTTATTTGCACAGATTGTATGAAAACGTAGCGAACATGAACCGTATAGGATAAATCGTGAAAAATATTGCTGCGCTTCATTAGAGAGGACCAGAGGTGGCGAATGTTTCACGGTACATTTTCTTGTCAAGATATTGTGTGGACCAAGCGGCATCCTACACCTATTACACGTAATCAGAAACTGAATCTAAGTAAAGGCACCATGATATGAACACGTTAGTGTCTGATGGCAAACTGTAACCAGAATTGTGGAATTTTGTTTTTCGACTCACGACAGCAGTAAGCACCTTCGAGGGTGAATTCTTTAATGAACGAATGGGACATTGGGTGAATTACTTTCTGTCTCAGGTTAAGCCAGACCTCATTGACGACCCTGAAAGCAGCTGAAGGCGTTGCTTGCAGTAGTAGTTATTTTATCACTGTTTGAGCTGAGCTTAACGATAGACGTGTGATTCAAGAATGGAGACAGACAGGAAATGTTTTAGACCATATGCTCTTTCCTAGCTACACGTATCACATAGTGTGTTGGAAATCTCGACCCACGACGTCTGAAGATGGCGAACCAGTACAATAAAAAGTTTGTCGGCTTATTCCCCTGATGAAAGCCTTACCTATGTCTCATACAAGCATTCTGAGCTACCAGTTTCAACATCAAAAGCGTAAACCGTGCAAAAGAGTCACTGTTTCGGAATTGTCATGCTCTACTCAAAGGCAATAGACAGGATATTTCGTCACAAAAAGAACACTGACTTTGTCAGTCAATACGTATCCCCAAATAGTCCTGTACTATAACCATAATATCATCGTCAATGCGTCAGCATAAGTGCTGTTAAGGAGCCGTAGCACGAGTGACAGTTAAAATTACTCCCTTAAAGAATACCATTGGTGCATGGTAGAACACTGATTATTGGAAACCCTGTGGAAATCGAAAGTATTACCGAATGATGACCAATGGGTCCGATCTAATGGCTAATTGTTCGTCTGGTTTGCATTAGAGCGCTCCTTGAATTTATTAGTAGGGAAAATTTGATTCAAAGCATTGGCGCTTACGAACACTTGCTTGTTTTTCCATTTGATAACACTGCTACATGATTCGTTGGGGAAATACGGCCTTTGCTGCATCAAGGCGGAGGTTCTGGATCTATAAACATACAAGAACAATTGCCAATGAAACTTAGATGTTACCAATAAACTGGAAACCATTTAGGCCATAGATAGACATTTTGCAACGGTAGGTCAAGTATGTTTACTTAGGCAGGTACCTAAACGAAACAATTGCCCTATAATAAAACAATAATTAAAAAGAATAACGATGTACATAGGGAGTAATATTATGGGTGTGAATCATTAAAGAAAAAAAGATATAGTAACTTTAGAGCAACTATACAATTTTAGAAACTATTACACCTTGCGATGAATCTGAATTATTGCTTGTGGCTAAATTTATACCATCTAATAATTTATAAGGACACCTAATTTATATGATATTAACAAGGTATTACATTGATTAATTTAATTCAGCAGATGATTTAGCGTAGTATTATTATCATAACTTTATATTTTCTTTTCCAAGTTTCATGTTTATATTTGCATGCAAAATTTACTATGTACTTAGTGTTCACATCTATGCATACACATGTACTGCTGTAATTGGTAAACAAATCATCATCATAGACGTTATACACACCATGGGCCAAAGTTAATCAATTATGGTCAGGGAACATGAGTCTCTTGACTGGTTTCATTCTTCTTCATGGGCTAATCTTTTTATATCAGTATGTTTACCACACTGTATTGGCAAAATCTGCTAAATATCTTGTACAATTAGCACCTACACAAAAGTTTTGGTTTCAAGTGGCCGGTCACTAGTTCAGGATTTCTCAGCAGCAATCCCATTAACCTGCGTCCAATACTGTTGAGCATGTTCCATTAAAGGCTTACCTCACCTTTTCACCCTTGTACCTCTCATTTCTCTACTTTATTTGATTTCTTAATTTATAACCTCTCCCTATAACACTATGTAACACATTCTTCAGACTTTACACTTACGAACTGCCTCTGTGATATAAAATCCATTCAAGTGTGGTAAGTCGAATCTCTAGAGTATTGCTATGTGTTAGATATATGCAATACTACATGAGTCAGTAATCGCAAAAACAAAACACCCACAGTTTATGGAGTACGGACGCTTCAGAGAGAGAAGGGAGCCAGAATATCCGTCCATCTTCGAGATCTTTCCCTGTCAACCGACTCCAGGACCTGCCCCTCGCATCAAGAAAGAAGAGAATAGTAAGGACGATACTCGGAAGGACGGCCGTGCAGAGGTGAGCAAACGTCTGTACTACCGGGTATACATCACAGAATCAGTCACTCTCCCACACAGCTCTCTCATTTTTACGCGTGGGACTAGGTAAGGAATTCACTTTGTTATAATCTATTAATACAAAATAGCAGCGGTTACAATATCTTAAAATAAATGTAACATACAACGGAATGATACTGCTGTGGAAAGTAAACTTCCATCGTAAAATTACAAGGACATGGAATATACCACTCGTTTGAAATACAAGCTAAAAACGCATGTGAACAGTCGATTCAGTCTTACATGGTTTCCCATGTGCATTCGACATGCTACCTCAAGTGTCCAGTACAGGATGTACGACCATACGGAGTGTTAGCTTCAATACTTGTTCATGAAACTAAGTGCTGCTATGAACTGCAGTGGTCATATGTTGTCGGTAATAAGAGGCGGACAAAAATCTGGTGTTTATACACTTTGCACACCTTCACATTCTTCCCCTTTCAGGTGCGGCGTTCATTATTCCTAGATGCCTTATCATTATTCGTGTCAACCAACCTTTATTTTGTTAAGTGTGGCCCATTAAAACATTCTGTACCCTTTTCATTCGCATGCCTCTCACTTCCCTATCTCTATTTGATATATTATATTTTGACAAACGCCTATAGCATCACATTTCACATTCGTTATTAGACACAATTATGGTCTGCTAACTTAATATACCATCTGTTTAACAAAGCTAAGTCAGTTGCCTAAAGTTTCCTTCTGTTAGATATATGGCATCCTAGCTGAATAAGCAATAGCAAAACCAAACCATCTACAGGGCCATGCTGTTGGGCGCGTCAGGAAAAGAAAGGCAGCCGAAGAAATACCACCGTCTGATGACCGCGAGCGCAAACAAACTGAACAGCGCCGCCGTCGCCGCAAGAGACGTGAAAATAAACTGGTCGCCGCGCCGCAGGAGGGCCCTCCTGGGGTAAGTCAGCGACATCACTGCCGTGGAGAGCAGGCAGGGAGAGGCGGAAAGACAGATTGAGAGCTGAGAAACAACAGGTAATTCTTAAACTACACTCATTGCAGAATCAGCCACTCTGCCAGATCATGTCTATCGAGAATTTCTGATGCTCCAGAGATGCCTCCTTGACTATAAATTCAGGAAGGATAGTTTAAGGGATTCACTTTATTACAGTCAAATGATAGACTGGTTACAAGATAATGATGTAAATCTTGGGTCGTACGGATAGTTGTTGTGGGACAGTAAGGCCCGGTGTAAAATATCCACGGGTTACGATTATAACACTTGTGTGAAACACAGCAGCTTCAAACAGCTTCATGAGCACAAATTATAGATCTGCAGCTGTGCAAGTCACAACTGGCCAATGACTACTGCCAGTCGGAGACACATCCGTCCATCAGTATCGCAGATTTGATGTAATGGTGTAAGACTAGCGAACGGCATCCAGTGTCGACGAATTCATTATAGATGTAGTTCGGAGTGTGGAATGACGGGGAATGAAACCGTTTGGCTCATTTTAAACGCAGGTATGCCGATAACCGTTTTATGTGATTTATGTATTCACGGAGAACCGCAATTCGATTGGCCGACGTGAATTTAACTGATCACAAATAATGGCGCCAGGACCTATCACATCAAAGAGAATACCGCCTTGTACGTAAACATACAGGTATAAGTGATATTAGACCAGACTGTTAACGGAACTGAACACTTCAGTAGGATACCCTCGTATGAAACCACAAGCTGAATATCAATGACGCCCCATATACCATCAGTGGCACTTGTGAGACAGTAGGGAACCAATAAAGCACTCGAAATCAATTACAACAGTTCGGCGATTTATACCTGCAAGAAAGTGATGACTCATCTAACGTACATGGTAGAAGCGAAGTGACTACCTTAACATAGCAGAAAACTTGGTAACAATTAGTCGAAGTTAATCAGACTTCCAATAGATTCCAACTGTATTAATGAAATCCTCTGTGACTGACACAAATGGCATACCGGAAACAACTTAAATTTCTTAAAACAGACCTGACACATGAAGAGCATCAGTGCAGTCTTTTCTGGTTTATTATAATTACATCAACAATTATTCACGTGATGAGATAAGCGTGAGTTTGCAACTAATTAACTTAGCCAGACTATTTGTGTGAAATATTAGTAATAACAGCACACACGACGTCAATGGCACAACTCGTAAAAATGAGTTACTGCCTCTGACTGGAGCGAATCAGAGATGGCCCAGGAGCCTTGGTGCAGGTTCTGATAGGATTACTCCGAAGACGAAACCAGATGTATCCCATCTGTATGTCTGCGATCAGCTTAATAACTGAAGTTTTAGCACGTAAAGATATTAATTAAGAGCAAGGACAATGCCCACAGATATGAAGGGCTCTAATATGACAGGTGCTGATAAAATTGTGCTGCGTTAATACTCTTACAGCAGATATAGGGGCTCTGATACTATACAGGAACATCGCGAAAATCTATTACGTGTCACTAAATCCTTTCAGTATAACGAGTAATGTTTTATCAAGGCAACTGACATATAGGTAATTAATAACTCCACGTGATTCACTTTTAATTGAAAGTAACACTTTTCTTTGGCACAAGATTCTGCATAATAATGTAAAAATAAATTAGATTTTCGTTAGGAAGCTCCCTTTGTGAGGTTACGACGAAGCCATCGACATACCTCTCTGGAAGTCAGAAGTATCTGTATCGGGTGACCTTACCGATTAACAAATTGCTTCCTATAGGATCACAGGCGTTTAGTTAAAGGTATTGGGCAAAGCCAAAATTAATAAACTGAATTCATTTAACAAATTTTGGTCCCATCGGCGTTATAAGAATATAAATAGGGGGTTTATGATACTACTGAATGAAACAGTGGACACTATAGGGCTTTATATATTCCACTTCGCTACAGACGTCATGTTAAACATAAGCGCACACGAACAGAAAACTATTATGATCATTAAGTACACTACTGGCTATTAAAATTGCTACACCACGAAGATGACGTGCTACAGACGCGAAATTTAACCGACAGGAAGAAGATGCTGTGATATGGAAATGATTAGCTTTTCAAAGCATTCACACAAGGTTGGCGCCTGTGGCGACACCTACAACCTGCTGACATGAGGAAAGTTTCCAACCGGTTTCTCATACACAAACAGCAGTTGACCGGCGTTGCCTGGTGAAACGTTGTTGTGATGCCTCGTGTAAGGAGGAGAAATGCGTACCATCACGTTTCCGACTTTGATAAAGATCGGATTGTAGTCTATCGCGACTGCGGTTTATCATATCGCGACATTGCTGCTCGCGTTGGTCGAGATCCAATGACTGTTAGCAGAATATGGAATCGGTGGGTTCAGGAGGGTAATACGCAACGCCGTGCTGGATACCAACGGCCTCGTATCACTAGCAGTCGAGATGACAGGCATCTTATTCGCATGGCTGTAACGGATCGTGCAGCCACGTCTCGATCCCTGAGTCAACAGATGGGGACGTTTGCAAGACAACAACCATCTGCAGGAACAGTTCGACGACGTTTGCAGCAGCATGGACTATCGGCTCGGAGACCATGGCTGCGGTTACCCTTGACGCTGCATCACAGACAGGAGCGCCTGCGATGATGTACTCAACGACGAACCTGGATGCACGAATGGCCAAACGCCATTTTTCGGATGAATTCATGTTCTGTTTACAGCATCATGATGGTCGCATCCATGTTTGGCGACACCGCGGTGAACGCACATTGGAACCGTGTATTCGTCATCGCCATACTGGCGTATCACCCGGCGTGATGGTATGGTGTGCCATTGGATACACGTCTCGGTGACCACTTGTTCGCATTGACGTCACTTTGAACAGTGGACGTTACATTTCAGATGTGTTACGACCCTTGGCTCTACCCTTCATTCGATCCCTGCGAAACCCTACATTTCAGCAGGATAATGCACGACCACATGTTGCAGGTCCTGTACGGGCCTTTCTGGATGCAGAAAATGTTCGACTGCTGCCCTGGCCAGCACATTCTCCAGATCTGTCACCAATTGAAAACGTCTGGTCAATGGTGGCCGAGCAACTGGCTCGTCACAATATGCCAATGACTACTCTTGATGAACTGTCGTATCGTCTTGAAGCTGCATCGGCAGCTGTACCTGTACACGCCATCCTCTGTTTGACTCAATGCCCAGGCGTATCAAGGTCATACTACGGCCAGAGGTGGTTGTTCTGGGTACCGATTTCTCAGGATCTATGCACCCAAATTGCGTGAAAATGTAATCGCATGTCAGTTCTAGTATAATATATTTGTCCAATGAATACCCGTTTATCATCTGCATTTCTTTTTGGTATAGCAATTTTAATAGCCAGTAGTGTATTAACTTACTTTATACTGAAACTAAAAACCCATACCTTGGCAAAGATTGGTTAATTAGTTTGGGAAAACAACCACGTTCGCAATAGTTGCACAGTGCTTCCCTAATATTAATCATATATGAAAGAAGTACAGAAATAGTCGTGCCTGCACCAATTGCCTTGACTGAGTACATGTTGTGTTCGAGATTACCAGTAAACTCAACTGAACGTTGGAAGTCGTAATGTCAGTCGGAAATCGTTACATACATCCTGCAGCTTGTCGCTCACCATACTTATCGTTACTCGTGGCCGCGGGCGGCTGCCGTAGTGGCTGCAGCACTCTGTCATCTGACCTGTACTGAAGGCTGCTCTCCCTGAGAGCCGAAACTCTATGTGCCTTTCTCAACTGATGTGTCCGCTGGTGAGTCAATGATGGAAGTTTGTTCTACCGAGCGCTCTCAATAAGTATCAAAGTATCAGAAATGTTATTTACTTTTCGCAGTGTGCGTTCAGCCAATCAGGCGTTCTCCGTGTAGACGCATGTGAGTTCTGTTCTTCCACTCCAGAATTTATTTGCATTATCCTATGTCAGTGCTCGCACGTTTCTTAGCAGAGTCAACAAAATTTCAGTTTGCTTCGCAGCTGCCTGTCATCTGAGGGAGCCGTGCTGTTAAGCACATAAGATCCAGATGGTCTTTGTCCCACTCTAGGCTTACCTTTTCACCGTTTTGGACCTAGCAGTTCCCATAACACGGGGACACAGCTTGTAGCTGCTAACTCACGATATGCCCCCTCTGCGCCAGTGGACACGCCAAGTTAAAACGTACACATCAGCCTTCCATCGTTTAGGATACAGACACGGACAGTGCCTCTGCCGTGGAGCTCACGCCACGTGCTCTGTACTGTGGCCTGACACCGACACACGCTCCCTTCATCTGGCGGTCTGCCTTCAAGCACGCAGTCTGTACGATTCCCCGCTACTCATTTAAACAATCGCCCAGATTCAGGAAATAATATGGAAATCTAGTGTCAGATACGAAAATCGCTGACGTCAGTTTCAACAAAAACTCTTATTTCTTGCTGGGAATTGATTTAGGTTCGTTGGGTTAGTGAAGTTAACGGAGTTTGACTATGGCACCAGACAGGGTTTACGAAAACCCTGGTTTAAGATACATGCTTACTTTACTGTGTATTTGGCATTCATAAGTTTGTGCTGTAATGTGGTAAGTAGTTAAGAAAAACCCTCTCGAACGTTACCTACAAAACAGGCCACGAAAATGTCTCATGTGGTTACATCTATCAGTTAAGAGGCTGGTTTCATTCTTCTGTGTGAGCTAAACTCATTATGTGAAATGGTTCAAATGGCTCTGAGCACTATGAGACTTATCATCTGAGGTCATCAGTTCCCTAGAACTTAGAACTACTTAAACCTAACTAACCTAAGGACATCACACACATCCATGCCCGAGGAAGGATTCGAACCTGCGACCGTAGCGGTCGCGGGGCTCCAGACTGAAGCGCCTAGAACCGCTCGACTACCGGGGCGGCCTCTTTATGTCTTATCGCACATAATGCACTGCTTCGGTAGTAAATTGTTTCTTATATTCCAATCTAGGCACATCGTCTCAGCTTTTTCTATCAAGTGCCTGCGTAACTATTCATGGATGAGATAGAAATAGTCGTGACAACCTACTACTAATCATCGACCTTTCATTCTTGTATCGCACAGTTCTCTAACTTATTTAGTAACTTAGTTTTTAACTGACGTTTTCTTATAGCCTTCATTTAAGGGCTGCTAATTTAACATATAATCTGTTTAAGAATGCTAAGCGAAGTAGCTAAAGCTTCATCTATGACTGATATATGCCATCCTAGCTGAGTAAGTAACCATAAGATCAATCGACCCACATGTCAACGTTATAAGGTCGTGGAAGATAATCCACCACGTAAGGATCAAGACAGCGACCTGACTACTCAAAGAGAGATTTGCCCCAAGGAACGAGATGTAACACTGGTCGACGCGCCGCAGGAGGGCCCCATAAGTCGACATTGTTTCTAACATTGAGACTAAGTGCGTGAGAGCGATGAGGAAACAGCTGAGTCTCTGATTGTACACACTGCAGAATTAGCCACTTAGACAGGTGATATCAGTCGAGATAATCTCATGGTTTGCACACATCTCCATTACTTCAAATTGCAGTTGTCCCTCAGTATTAACAGACTGATTCACGACATTAGAATCCAATAATATAGCAACCGTTGGTTCGAAGACCCCAAATGTAAATATAAAGTACTACTCATGGAATGTAAGGTTCCGTTGTAAAACTGTCACGGGTTCGGCAAATATTACTCGTGTTACAGACGCTAGCCTACAGCGATTGTGAGTCCGCCAACTGTAGAACTCCGTCATGACGGGTCTCAACGGCCCGATGGCTGCTGCCAGTCGGAGACACATCCGTTTGGCAGTACTGCACGTACCAGGCAATGCTGTAAGATCAGCAGCTGAACTTCAGTTTGCGACAAAGTCGTAATCGAGTTAGTGCAACTTATGGAATTTTCTGTGGAATACCATTTATGTTTGGCTTGTCTCTTACAGAGATGTAAGACTTCGGAAAATATCCTACTGAATCACAGCTGAAAAATTATACGGTTGCTAGTGAGGGTACGAACGTCTGGCTACAGTGCGATTGCTGCCGGTGTCATTTGCTATCAAGGATAGCGGAAGTTCTTTAGATGTTGCTGTGTAATGCAAATCTCGACCACAGTAGCATACACTCGTCTGGTCAGTCACACCTTCAACAGTCACATTAGCGCCAAGAAATATCACAATAAAAAGCAAAACTTCCTATGTACTTATATACTAGGGTGTCCATTTCATTTTCATTGAAAAAGGGGACATTTAAAATAAATTAGAGAAAAACCTGGGACAATGAAGAAAAAGAAACGGGACATAAATATTGTATAGACTAAATTTAATACACATACAAGTTTACCTTTACAACCTGCACTCCGATGATCCCAAATCACTTTTTACAATTATTCTGCCACACTATCACCGCACGTTTCACTTTCATGTACTTTATCAAGAAGTGCAGTTTCGTTTGAAATTGTATCCTAAAAGTCAGTACACGATACACCATTAAAGTGTGTTTTGACAATGAGCAAGGCCCTCACTGTTTCAGCTTTCATTCTGTTTTTTTCATCTGACCACAAAAAGTTCACTAACGAAAACACAAGTTCCACAGCAGCATTTGACTCAGGAATTGCCACACAAAACTCCACCAAATGAATTATGTTTTTCATGTTAATGTTTTTACTTTTGAAATAAGCAAATATTTTACACCAGGTTGCACTAACACTGTCTTTGTTTCCTTCTTCACTTTTTATGAAGTTCTGTGCACATGAGAATTCATCGAATAGTTCGTCTTCGTCAACAGGAAAATTTGGTACAATACTTTTAACAAAAAGACAACAGTCCTGAATATCCTTCCACTGTAGCTGCTCTTTCTCAGTATTAACCCAGTCAAACGCTTTAAAAGGTGTGAGAAATGGTAAACACCATTCTTTAATATACTCAATGCAAGAGTCATAGAAGATGTCAGCATAAATATGAAATAGTTCTACAGTAATTTCACCCTCTTCTTCCAACTTTCTTAGAGTATCATGTACTAAGGATGTGAGAAATCTTTCAGATTTTCTACATTCTAATTTGCTCAATAATTTTTTTATTTCTTGATAAACTTTCACTATTGTGATTTCTTGTTTCTCAACATATTTAATTGTTGTGGAGAAAGTTTTTAGCTGGCTGACAAGAAAATGTAGAAGAACAATAGACACAGGGTTATCAAAGAATTGTTCAAGGATAACAGGACACTTATCAAGGGAAATGAAATATGATTTCAAAGGAGGAAATATCTCTACAATTCTTTCCAATGCTGGTAGCAGAGATAGCCACCTTGTCTTGCTGTGCCCAAGTACAGTTTTGTATTCAGTTTCAGTAAACTTACGGAATGACTTCAGAGATTCAACTCTTACTGTGTATATGTGGAAATGCTGGTAGATGTTGTTCACAATTAATTGGCAGTCGATGGGTAGGCAATCTGAGCCAGTTTGTAAGGAATTGTGCACCACATGTGCTGGACAGCCAACACCTATTATATTATTCACTGTGTTCTGTTGCAGTTTATACAACAAATTGTTTTTTACTTTCCTCTGCTTACCACCAAAATTGGTGTTAGTGTTGTCTGCAGAAACTGCAATCACCTTTCCCTCAAGATCATATTTCTTTAAAACCTCCAGCACATAATTCTGAAGTAAATCTGAAGTTTCTCCAGCTAAATTAACCAATTCGAGCAATTTCACCGTGATGCCATGTTCAGAGTGGAAATACCTGATAAGGAGAGGAACCAACTTCAAATCCAGATGATTCGATGTATCAATCATTACAGAAATGAATCGAGCACTTTTCAGTTCATTTAAAACCTGCTGAGCTGCATACGGTGCAATAACATTTGAAATGATTGGATTACATTTTGTGTGTCCACATGTGAATTTAGGATTGAAAATTTTTTTAACAACTGCTGTAGTACAGTCCATTGACTTTAAGCTATGGTTATGCATTGCACTGTGGTATGCAAACGTAGCTTCTTGTGCTGCCAACTGCCTATCCATTTCTCTTACTGATTTTAAGTTTACATAGTAGTCACTCACGCATTAATTTTCTCTTTTCGTTTGATCACTCATGCGATGTTTCTTCGTCTTAATGTGATTCACAATGTCAGACCTTTCACCATGACCAATAGAAAATTTTGATCTCCACTACCAGTGATAAAAGGAAACTCGCTTTTAATATTGCTTTTAAAATTACACTTTCGTTTTGGCATAACAGTGATTGCACAGTGCAAAAAATTAACAGTGTGGTGACGAAAGCCAGAGAGCAAGTATCAGTGGTGTAGAGTATCTCTGGACCGGAAGGACGGATTCAGTGGATCGATTTAGAAGAGAAGAATCTTCGTTATTATTCGTAGCCCATAGTGCGTTTCAAATTACTTGCGACTTTTGACAATTCGGTACATGTTTGGGGTATGCTGAAAGTCATCACACACTTCCTAGCTTAAATAATTGCGCAGTTAATAGCAAGTCAAACAACCACTAGCGTAAAATACTCTAGCCTAGCGGAATCATAAAAAAACGGGACTTTTGAGCGTCCTCAAAAAAACTTTCTGGACAGCGGGACATTTTGGTAAAAAACGGGACTGTCTCGGGAAAAACGGGACGAATGGACACCCTATTACATACAAATAAGTACAAGTAGGCAATCCTCTTAGTGGAGCAGAGCACTTCTGCGTGCTACGCAAGAGTCAGTGGATATGAAACCAGCAGCTGGGAATACTTGACGCCAGGAATACCACTAAATAACACGTGAAACGGTAGAGGACGGGTAATGCAGTCATAACAATTACAACACTTCAACGATTGTTTCCCTCAAGAAGGTTATTATATCCCATCTAACACGCATGTTTGAAATGGTATAATTACTACATCTAGTACGTTCGCTTGATAACGGTACTTTGGTATGATCTCTTGAAACAATTGAGTAGGATATATTGGGCCTCATAAACATTCCATCTGTGTAAATCAATGATCGTCTCACCTAATGAACATAGTCATCTCTCTTCCAACACTTCTCACACAATGAGGGCACAGTTCGATGCAATTTCGTGAGGATTGCTCTGTTACGACACTTCTTCGAACACTGAAACAAACGTGATCTTGTAAAAGGATTGTCAGTCCATACTATCAATATAACTTGATAAGAAGTGCAGTGGCCGAGGTTATGGGAAAGTATTACTGTCTCTCATTGAGGCGAATAATAGGTTTCCCACGTATATCCATGCAGGTTCTGCTAGAGATACTATGCCCACATTAGTTTTCAACGCCATAATACTTAGTTTTTGGAACCAAAAAGATAGTTAAAAGGGTATTACCACATCCTTAATGGATGTTAGTCTATAAAGTGGACTACTGAGGTCGGTGACATGGAGTGCCTGGCAGTAGGTGGCAGCACAATGCACCTAATATGGAAAACGTATGTTTCTGGGGGTGTCCGGATGCTTCTGACCACACAGTGTAGGTGCATTTCTCTCCTCACATTTAGCACAGGCTAATCCCATTTCCGAACATTTAAAGCGTCTTGCCACTAACTGTTCCACTTTCAAAACTTATCATGATCTCCTTCTTCTTCTTTGGTCTTTAACTATCAGGTTGGCTATCAGCAGCTTGCCAAGCATTTCCGTCTCCGGCCTTTGTCTTGAATGCAGTATAGGTGGTGGAAATTGATATTCCGTATCTTGTACACCTAACCTTTCTTCAGTCCGATTTACAATGATAGAGGTCAAGATCTGAGTGGTTTGTGTTATTAAATTGAGGGTGCAATATTGTTCACATTTGTTTGCAGATACATTCTTTTGTGTTGGCGCTGTAACTATTCTTCGAAGTCTGTTCGGTGTTCCCTGGTTTCGTATGTAATTTGTATGAAATAGAACAGTTCTTCATGTAGCTGTTGTTAAGCAGCCTTGCCGAGTTCTGCTGGTTTATCACCATCTTCAGCGGCTTTCCCATGTTTTAGCTGCTTGACTACGAGATAAAACTGATCACGTGGGGAACAAACTCCCTCCTCTTCCGGACTGCTTGCCTCAGCGTTCTCCAGTTCCTTATCTTCACTATTTCTTGCATACAGCTTTTCAAGGCATTAGTTCCACCATTCTAGTACATCTTTATGATCATAGAACAAGAACTAGATGAGGGCGTAGCAGGTAGCTTGAAATATATTAAAGGGTTACGAAAATATAATCCACTTATTGAAACAGACATAACACGTTCACGTAATGGCAGAGTGAAAATATCCCGATGTTACACCAAACATCGTGCGCAACATAAAACAAAAAATTACAATAGAAGTATTATCAAATGGCACGACAATAACAATCTAGAATAATCAGTTACAGAAGATTAGAAAAAGAAAGTGTGCTGAATGTTAGAAGGGTAATGAAGCTATTGAATGTGGAGTTATAGGAACTGCTGTTTTATTACTTACAGTGAGTTAATCACTGGTACCAGAATGCACCACGACAGAATTTTTTTCGCGTAAGGGTATATCCATGGAGTCTAGGCCCCTCTTCATCAATGAATAACATCAATACGGCCGTTTTCCCTTGGTTAGTAAGTTCCAGGCAACTGTTAGAAAATCTTCACGTGGTGGTGTTGCTAATGATGCGGTCTCCCGTTTGAAG
The DNA here is from genome assembly GCF_021461395.2 of Schistocerca americana. NCBI lineage: Eukaryota > Metazoa > Arthropoda > Insecta > Orthoptera > Acrididae > Schistocerca > Schistocerca americana. The sequence goes on from NC_060122.1 coordinate 59,407,773, forward strand.
TATGATGAGATGCAGGTTCCCACGGTAGTCTATACTGTGAGAGGCTCTTTGCTTCTCCATAAGTGCAGCAGCCGACATTCATTTCAATCTGCTTACTGTGCTCAAGTCATCCTCTACCTATACAAATCTTACAACCGTTCCACCTTCTCTCCCCAGTCACCCTCTCGCATCACCCTGTTAACAACATAAGATCCTATGTATCCGCACGATGCATACCAGAAACTGATCCCAGCTATCAGCGAATTGTGTGATAAAAGACTTTTTCCTCCATTTCGATTCATTTCCTCCTCGCAAGTTACTCGCTGTACCCAGTTTATCTTCAGTACTCTCCTGGAGAAATATATCAAAACTATATATTCCATTCTTTCTGAACTGTCTATCTTCATGCGTTCCACTCATGTACATGGCTACACTATAGACAAATACCTCGAGAAGACTACCTAGATCTGAAATTTATATTATAGGTTAACTAATTTCTGCTTTTCAGAAACGTCTTTCTTGCTATTGACGTCCTGATGTTTACATGTCCTTTACTTTGCTAATAATCTGTTACTTTTGCCCAAACTACAAAGCTCAGTTTACTCCTCTCACTGTCATTTGTCAATATTTTTCCATCTTCAACTCCTAATTCAATTCTACCGCATTTTACTATCCTACTTTTACTTTTGCTAGTATTCATTGATAATTTATTTTCAAGACATTACTCATTTTGTTCAACTGATAATCAAAGGAAATTGGTGTGTCTTACAGAACTGTAATGTCATGAACTCAACTTAAAGTTTTATTTTTTCTCCCTGAGCTTCAATCCCCATGCCTAATTTTTGACTACTTTCCGTACTGCTTGCTGAATTGCTAGGTTACAAACGTATCTCACTCCCGTCCTAGCTGCTGTATGCCTGCGAGATCCTGAAACCTTTATAATTGCACTTTGTTTTATGCACAAGTTTTGGACCACATCACTCCCCGTATTTTATCCCAGTGACCCTCAAAAATGGAATTCCTACCGATTTACTTTTGCCTTGCAGCAGTCTGTCTTCAGAGTCCTATGGTCGGAAATGACTTACTCGTCCCCATACTTCCGCGAAACCTCCGCTACCAATGTCTTCATTAATTCGTATTAGGTTTTTCGGGACTATTCCGTTAACTTTGAAACTTGTGAGCATTTGGTCTGTCTTGGTATGGGATTATTACATTTTTTGAAAGTCTGAGTGTATTTCGCCTGCTTAGGATGTTTTACATATCACGTGGAACACCTTTTTCAGGTTCCCTACCAGTGATCTGAACAATTTTGAAACACTGTAGTGTACGCCAAGAGTCTTTCTTCGAATTGGTTCTTTACTGCTGTGAGAAACTCTTTAGTGTACCATATTTCACTTAGAATCTTCATCCACTTCCCTTTTTAAGTTGGTTTACTTTGTAGGACCAATTCATACGTTAAATCCAGCTTTCAGACCTCCGTCCGCTTGCCAGCTAAGCGTTTGATATTTATGCATCTGAATCTCTCTCCTCTAACGGTTTCCATAATTTTCCCATATATGGTATCTAACTTTCCGATTGTTACACACGCTTCTATTGTTTCACATCTCTTCTGCATCCAGCCTTGTTTTCCCGTTTTCAGATTAGTGCAAATCTTATTATTACGTGTGCGTATTCACGTTTGAGGCTTCACTTCCTGTATTTCTTTTTTAATTTTTTTCTTTAAACAGTTAAAAGCAGCAGCTGGTGAATTAGGCAAGAATTATATTGGAAATAATATTTTTGGCCATTTATTTCTCTACTGCCCTCTCTATTTCATGTGTTCAAGTTTTCCATTCGTCTTGTAATGCAATGCTTCCCATTGCCCAGTGGGTTTTGGACTTACCTCGGACCATTTTTCCAGATTTCAATCTTTCTGCAGCTTCTTCAATTTCAATTAGCCGTTTATATCCAACAAAGAATGGAAATAGGCCATAACTGCTCCTCGAAAGAAAAACGAGTTTAAAATCTGCTTTTCAAATCTCTATATTGTTAATGAACAATCTGAGAGGCTTTGAAAAGATAGGGAATAAGTGCAAATGGGGAATTCTGCGTCATTTGCAAATCCCCAAACCACATAACGCTTGTAACTGAGACAGTTCTTCGTCGGGTGGTAGTATCATTTTCTGAGTCTATACTAGCACCACTGAAGGCGAAAAGGCCGACATACATAAAATTTGTATCCCGTACTTCAGTTGACGTATACAGGTCAACTGAAGTACCGGATACTGGTGCTAGTTAGACGAAAACAGCGACATGTGTAACATTGATGTGATTTACCCATATTGGTCAGCTGAAGTACAGAATACATATGTTATAATTGTCGTTATTTCCCATTCGCTAATACTAATTAGTATCATATTCTTCAGTTGACCTATATAGCTCAACTGAAGAATGGGATACAATTTTGACTGCTGTTGGTTTTCTTGACGTCGATAGCAAAACTGTGATAGATTTCAGTCGATGCTATTAGTATCGAAACCAAAAAAAATTGTATACCATACTTCATTTGACCTACATCGGTCAACAGGTAGCCAATTTTCCGTACGTAGATTTCCCCTATATAGGTCAACTGAAGAAGGGATGCAAGTATCATGTATGCTTCGACAGTAATACTATCTACGTAAGAACATAATGTTAGTAGTAGCGGAGACGAAAGAAACAACACCTTTAAAATTTGAATTCCGTACTTCACTTGATCTATACAGTTCAACTGAAGAATAGGATACCAATGCTAACGAAAACGAAGAAATCGACGTTCGTTAAATTCGTATCCCATACTGTAATTAACCTATACATATCGACTGAATTTCATGATACAACTCATATATATGTCAATTACTTCTATCCTTTTTTTCCTTTATTTTTCACAGAAGTACCAGGACTCAAACAAGCGATATCCTTAACATTATGGTCGAAATATTACTCGACGTTATATATGTCTACCACCTGTTTCTCTCTCCTGCATTCCTTAGTTTATGAACACTTGTCCCAGCTGTTACATCTGTGTAGTATATCATCTCTGGAAATTTCTGACGTCATTGGTCAGAGTGGACGGGTTGCATCCCGTTCTCCAGTCGGCCTGAGACTTTTTAGTTACAGACATGCTGCCAGTATGAGAATCTTAGCGCTACATTTTTGTGAAGTCGGTGATAATGGAAGACCCTCTTTTCCATACCATACATAAGTTATCAGCTTCTAATGCCTGTACAGTAACAATATTCCAATATCTTACTTACTACCTGTTAAACATTATCACTACTATTCAAATTCTGAATTTCTTTTGACTCTGAAGTAAAACACCGATGCTCCATACAAACCGCAATTTCTGAAAACTCTTACCAATTACTATTACTTCATAATGTAAGTGCTAGTGTATAATGTTGTTTCTCGTTTAACCAAGCACCTAACACTATCTTGGTTGCCTAGGTGGACGGTGCCAAGATGGATCAAGAGGAGGAGAGAGTAGCTGAGTGTCTCGTGGATGCTGTCAAGATGGAACAAACCTGTCAAGATTTAGAGCAGGAGGAGCATGAGAGTCTTATGGGTGCTGCCAAGATGAGTGAAGCACGTGGAGATATTGAGGAAGGGACAGATGATGGTCTCGTGGGTGCTGCTGAGACTGACCCAGTGTGTGGAGATGAGGAGGAAGGGGCAGCTGAGAGTCTCGTGAATGATGCCAGGATAGAAGAAGCCCATCAAGATTTACAGGAGGAGGCAGCTGAGAGTGTCATGGGTGCTGCCAAGACGGGTGAAGCTTGTGGAGACATTGAGGAAGGGGAAGATGAGGGTCTCGGGTATGCTGCTGAGATTGGCGCAGCATGTCGAGGAGGAAGAGGCATCTAAGGGCCTCGTAAATGCTGTCATGATGGAACAAGCCTGTAGAGATTTAGAGGAGGAGTCAGCCAAGGGTCTCATGGGTGCTGCCAAGATGGGCGAAGCATGTAGTGACACTGAGGAAAGGGCAAATGAGGGTGTCGTGGACGTTTCTGATATTGACCCAACATGTGGAGATGAGGAGGAAGAGGAAGCTAAGGGCCTCGTGAATGCTGCTAGGATGGAAGAAGCGCTTCAAGATTTAGAGGAGGAGGCAGCTGAAAGTCTCATGGGTGCTGCCAAGATGTGTGAAGCATTTGCAGAGACTGAGGAAGGCGCAGATGAGGGTGTCGTGGACATTTATGATATTGACCCAGGATGTGGAGATGAGGAGGAAGAGGAAATTAAGGGTCTCGTGAATGCTGCCAAGATGGAACAAGCCCATCAAGACTTAGAGGAGGAGGCAACTGTAAGTCTCATGGGTGCTGCCAAGATGTGTGAAGCATGTGGTGACACTGAGGAAGGGGCAAATGAGGGTGTCGTGGACGTTTGTGATATTGACCTGGCATGTGGAGATGAGGAGGAAGGAGCAGCTGAGAGTGTAGTGAATGCTACTAGGATGGAAGAAGCCCATCAAGATTTAGAGGAGGAGGCAGCTGAAAGTCTCATGAGTGCTGCCAAGGTGGGTCAAGCGTGTGGTGAAATTGAGGAAGGGGCAGATGAGGGTGTCATGGATACTATTGAGATTGCCCCAGCATGTGGAGATGTGGAGGAAAGGGCAGCTAATGGTCCCGTGAATGCTGCCAGGATGGAACAAGCCCATCAAAACGTAGCGGAGGAGGCAGCTGCGAGTCTCATGGGTGCTGCCCAGATGGATGCAAACTGTGAAGATGAGGAGGAGGGGTCAGCTGAGGCTCTCGTGAATGTTGCTAAGACGGAACAAGCCCCTAGAGATCTAGAGGAGGATGCAGCCGAGAGTGTCATGGGTGATGCCAAGATGGATGAAGTCCATGTAGTGGTGGAGCTGGCAACTGAGAGACCCTGTAACCAACCCTCGAGTGCCGCTTGCACCCACTGAAAAAATGTTCGTTTGTTCCTTTAAGTTCTTGTTTGTGTTCAGATTTTGTTCTGTTTGTTTTCGGTTTCGTTTGTCGTTCTGAGTCTAGTTTTTTGCTGTGTTCATTTAATGTTGGTTGTGATTATTCGTTTTTCAATTTTCATTAACAATCCTTGGTTTATTTAAAACAAAAAAATAAATTTTACGTATTTGACCAACTGTTGTCTTGTTTTTTAGTGTACATCTGCAACAATAATAGTTGCCGAACCGAAAGTACGTTTCATTTTCAGTTTATTCTGTAGGTCACTCTCTCTCTGTCGTTTCAATGAAATCAACAATAGACTAAACCCAGGGTTTAGGCTAAGGCATTTATGAAGCTCATTTCAGAGACACTGAAAGGTCTGTGATATATACACGATAATAGTCATCAGTAAGAGCTACATTCACTTCTGTATTGCAAACATCACATAATGCCGATTTACGTAGTATGATTTTATAGTTGTTGCAGATGGTTAGGTAACCAGCCGTAATAACGTTTGTCCGATGTCTCTAATGACTCTGGGTAGGATCCTGGCCTGGACACTTCTCCGCACTTGTGACCAATTTCTGTGAGTGTCTTTCATGGCTGCAACACGTGTGGGAGAATACTGCAGAGATTTCTGTAATCTGTTCTCCCCTATGTAGCTAACTTCTTTTTCGTAGAAGCGTACATCCTTCAATCTGAGAGTTGACAGATTTGCAACATTTAGTTTGTGATCCTCCCTGCTTCTCCACTGAGTTTCTTTGTAGCTTGTTTAAAAATACTGTCATGACATGCCGGAATATACAAACTGTAGTCGAGCTGCCATAGTCTCATTATTTTCTGGTATGATTAAGCGCTAATGATACATGCGCAATAAATTGGGTTGTTTCAGTTTTCCTCTCGTTTTAACTCGGGGAAATCCCTGGAGAGGAGAAACAGAGTAGGAGTGGTGCTGTGGGGACAAGTCCAAATTAGAGCACGTGTCCTTCTCTGACCAGCTTCTCATCTGCGTAGCACGGTAATATTATACGCTATAACGTGAAATAAATGTATCGTATGCCACTCAGCTTAATTATGCCACTTATTCCTATCCTCAATGACTATTCTTGCACTATGTGCTAATCAGTAGTATGTCAAAGGACCCAATTACTTACGGCTAATGGGCTACGAAAGTGTGTGAGAAGCAGAGATTTTTTTCGTATGCTACACCAACGTGTATTATTTGAAAGCAAGTGTGTGGTGGGAAAACAAAGCATACAACTTTGTAAGTACACACAGTAGGTGCAGGCCGTGGTGTACCATCTCAGTATGCTAAATAGTCTCATTATTATTTAGTTTAGTGCAATGGATATGGAAGGGAAGTGTCCTCAGTAACTAATTGGTCGGGTTTATAAAAAAAATGGTTCAAATGGCTCTGAGCACTATGTGACTCAACTGCTGTGGTCATAAGTCCCCTAGAACTTAGAACTACTTAAACCTAACTAATCTAAGGACAGCACACAACACCCAGCCATCACGAGGCAGAGAAAATCCCTGACCCCGCCGGGAATCGAACCCGGGAACCCGGCCGTGGGAAGCGAGAACGCTACCGCACGACCACGAGATTCGGGCGGTCGGGTTTATAGCTGGGCCGTAATACAACCACTTTAAAAGTCTTAAGAAATCAATTGGGGTAGCATACGCAAACCAGAAATTGTGGGCAATCAGAACGGAAGACTGAATATGCGGGACGCTTGCAAAGCTTAGCCGGCGAGAAGCAAAAATTACAGATATCACAGGCTAGGCTTGAAGACAATGTCCAAACTTTAACCACCCGCGTGGATAATGTGGAGATAGATGCACGGAGAAGTATTGATGCATATTTGGAAGTGCAAGCTCTAAAAGTCGAAAATGAATTTAATGAATGGCTAGAAGTAAAGGATCGCGAGATATCTGCGAAGATTGAAAGCGACGTAAAAACAGCTGTAGAACAAGCGACTGCGGCCGCGAGTGTAAATACTAACGCTAGCGCTGCCGCACTACACGCCGAATTAACACAGATCAAAGCCCGTGTGACAGAGGAGTTGCCGAATTGGCAACAGGAGGTCGCGCGGAGACTGTCTGCGTTGGAAAGCAATGTAAACAGTGGCGGACAGATAATGAATCCGACTCTGCCTACTGATTACTATAATAACGCTGACGGTAGGCAGGGTGCGAGTGCGCAACCACAGCCTAATGGGAATTACGGGCACGAACAATATGCGATACCGTGCAGCGCACATCACGAAGTAATGAGTGCCACAGAATGAAGCAATCAGATGTGCAAAAAGGAGGACAACGTGATAAAACACAGGACATTCCAATCCTTCAATAGCGAAAAACGAAATGTCCTCCCTGTGGTATTTATTAAGAGCTTCAGGAATGTGTTTCCCAGGACATGGACGGAAAGACAAAGAATACAGTTCGTGGTCTCCTTTATTCAAGGTGACGTGGCACTGTGTGGCACCGACGTGTGCGAAAAATGTCTAACGATGCAACAGTTTGAATGTTCTTTCTTGCAAAAATAGCGTCCAAGAAAGACTATGCAAGTAGTTGTTACAATCCTAAGATGGGAACGTTATGCAAATACACTCCTGGAAATGGAAAAAAGAACACATTGACACCGGTGTGTCAGACCCACCATACTTGCTCCGGACACTGCTAGAGGGCTGTACAAGCAATTATCACACGCACGGCACAGCGGACACACCAGGAACCGCGGTGTTGGCCGTCGAATGGCGCTAGCTGCGCAGCATTTGTGCACCGCCGCCGTCAGTGTCAGCCAGTTTGCCGTGGTATACGGAGCTCCATCGAAGTCTTTAACACTGGTAGCATGCCGCGACAGCGTGGACGTGAACCGTATGTGCAGTTGACGGACTTTGAGCGAGGGCGTATAGTGGGCATGCGGAAGGCCGGGTGGACGTACCGCCGAATTGCTCAACACGTGGGGCGTGAGGTCTCCACAGTACATCGATGTTGTCGCCAGTGGTCGGCGGAAGGTGGACGTGCCCGTCGACCTGGGACCGGACGGCAGCGACGCACGGATGCACGCCAAGACCGTAGGATCCTACGCAGTGCCGTAGGGGACCGCACCGCCACTTTCCAGCAAATTAGGGACACTGTTGCTCCTGGGGTATCGGCGAGGACCATTCGCAACCGTCTCCATAAAGCTGGGCTACGGTCCCGCACACCGTTAGGCCGTCTTCCGCTCACGCCCCAACATCGTGCAGCCCGCCTCCAGTGGTGTCGCGACAGGCGTGAATGGAGGGACGAATGGAGACGTGTCGTCTTCATCGATGAGAGTCGCTTCTGCCTTGGTGCCAATGATGGTCGCATGCGTGTTTGGCGCCGTGCAGGTGAGCGCCACAATCAGGACTGCATACGACCGAGGCACACAGGGCCAACACCCGGCATCACGGTGTGGGGAGCGATCTCCTACACTGGCCGTACACCACTGGTGATCGTCGAGGGGACACTGAATAGTGCACGGTACATCCAAACCGTCATCTAACTCATCGTTCTACCATTGCTAGACCGGCAAGGGAACTTGCTGTTCCAACAGGACAATGCACGTCCGCATGTATCCCGTGCCACCCAACGTGCTCTAGAAGGTGTAAGTCAACTACCCTGGCCAGCAAGATCTCCGGATCTGTCCCCCATTGAGCATGTTTGGGACTGGATGAAGCGTCGTCTCACGCGGTCTGCACGTCCAGCACGAACGCTGGTCCAACTGAGGCGCCAGGTGAAAATGGCATGGCAAGCCGTTCCACAGGACTACATCCAGCATCTCTACGATCGTCTCCATGGGAGAATAGCAGCCTGCATTGCTGCGAAAGGTGGATATACACTGTACTAGTGCCGACATTGTGCATGCTCTGTTGCCTGTGTCTATGTGCCTGTGGTTCTGTCAGTGTGATCATGTGATGTATCTTACCCCAGGAATGTGTCAATAAAGTTTCCCCTTCCTGGGACAATGAATTCACGGTGTTCTTATTTCAATTTCCAGGAGTGTATTTTGAAAAGTATATAAACAAAACCAGGCACTGGGTCGAGCCCATGTCCGATCGTGACATAATCAGATTAATAAAAATGAAGTTCTACAGCGAAAGTAAAAGATATTTTATCAATGTGCCGGAATATGATATAGAACAATTCATGGAAATAGTGGATTCTGTTGACTTATTGATCGAAGACATGAAAACCGAAAAGAAGTGGAACCATGCAGGCTGTAATCAACAAAAAGCCGATTACAATGGCAGCCACAGTAACGGTAGTAACTTAGTACCAAATGGTAACGGGAATAGGCAAGAGCACCGGCAACAGAATCGAGGCAAAATGGCAATGGTTATAACGGCAACGGTTTATAATCGTCAAAATTGGAAGAGACATCATGATGGACGCATGACTAATGGATATAGTGGTAACCGCAAACCGAAACCAGTGGCGTGGTAGTAATGAACCGACACCACAGTGGCAACAAAACACAGCGCCACAATGGAACGCCAACCCAGGTCCATCACAGAACATGTCAGGAAGTTACAACCGACCACCGCCAAACCAGAGCCATACATAATATCAAAATACGCCATCGGGGAGGCAGCGCGGCCAACCCAACAGTAGCAAAAAACAAAAAAAAAAAAACAAAAAAAAAAACAAAAAAAAAGAAGAGAGACCCACAATACGCTCTCCGTTGTTGGCTGCAGGAAGGTGTAATGAGGGGACATTCACGGATGACAGCCATCAACTTTGTATGCTGAGATACAATGAGGGAATAAAAACAGAAGAGGAACTTGTAGACATACCGCAGGAATGTAAGCGAACCGACAAAAGTGTTGTGCAGACTATATTGCAAGCAGATATGTAGGGAGCACCAATACAGATAATAGTCGATACCGGTGCGTCAACCAAAGTCATGAGTGCAAATTTTTACAAATACTTGAGTCAAAATAATAAAATACCAGTATTGCCAGTGAAGAATTGTCGTGTAACAGGTGCAATAGGTGCACAATCTCATGTCATAAAGCACGAGGTGCAAGTCGAGTTTACGGTAGGAAATGAAGCAATGAAAAGCTCGTTCCTAGTAGTTAAGGGATTAGGTGTTGCTAGCATCCTGGGGATGGAATTTTTACGCCAGAGGGACGCAAAAATCGACCTCTTGTGCGGAGAAGTAAGCCATATGAATGAGGGTAGACGTGTAATTTTGCCATTGTTGAGGACACGGGAAGTGCAGGGTAAATGTTGCCGGAGCTTTCAGTCTAGATTCGAAGGAATACAGGTAATGAATTTATATTCTGACTTAAGTACAAGGCAAGCATATTATAAAGAGCTTATTACTGAAGACAGAGAGGAAAAAAGGAAACTGATAGCCATGAAAGTCACGGATTTAGAACATTTGACTGAAGCACAACAAAACGAATCGACTCAGCTACTTAAAGATTGTGAGAATGTGTTTTCGGAAAATCCCCGGTGTTATCGAGGGCTACACCTATAATATCGAAGTGGTACCTCACGATACTTTCTGTCACGCAAACTACACCATCCCGTGGTCACAGAAGGAGGCAGTTAGGAAGGAAATAAGAAAAATGCTTGATTGGGGGATAATTGAACCATCTCTGTCCCCGTACAGCAGTCCGCTCGTGGCAGCAGCGAAAGCGGACGGCAGTATACGTCTTGTGCTTGATGCGCGCGGTATTAACAAAATAATTGTACCTGCCAGAACGCGACCAGAAAACCTGGATGAACAGATGCAGAAGTTTTATGGAGTTCAATATCTGACCTCTGTCGATATGTGTTCGTCGTATTGGCAAATCCCACTAACTGAATCATCAAGAAAGTACACTGCTTTGTGTTTGCTGGCAGAAGTTACCAATTAAAAGTTTTACCATTTGGATTAAATGTTAGCGCAGGTGTCTTCATTGCAGCGCTCGATACAGTATTAGGACCAGATTTGTTGGACCGAGTAACGTCGTATGTCGATGACTTATTAATAGCTACTCCCGAGTGGGAAAGCCACATGGACACGCTGAGATGCGTACTAAAAAGATTTTCTGATGTGGGCGTTGTTGTGGATTGGCAGGAGAGCCAACCCACGAAGTTTAGAGGAAGCCGAAAGGCACGCGTGTAAGCTCACGCAGGCTGGCGTGAGGTCTGGAACAGGACAAGGAAATTAGAACTTAGAAAAACGGACGCAGATGGTGGAATACTTAACTTTAATCCATTAATGTTGAACATAGCTCTTGTCTGTACATTATTTACAATATCAATAGTAACTGAACATGGCGCCTTGCTAGGTCGTAGCAAATGACGTAGCTAAAGGCTATGCTAACTATCGTCTCGGCAAATGAGAGCGTATTTTGTCAGTGAACCATCGCTAGCAAAGTCGGTTGTACAACTGGGGCGAGTGCTAGGAAGTGTCTCTAGACCTGCCGTGTGGCGGCGCTCGGTCTGCAATCACTGATAGTGGCGACACGCGAGTCCGACGTATACTAACGGACCGCGGCCGATTTAAAGGCTACCACCTAGCAAGTGTGGTGTCTGGCGGTGACACCACAGGCGTAACCGCAAACCTCGCAAAATCCAAATTTGGCAGGGACAGAATAAAATTTCTTGGTCATGTAGTATCACCTACAGATATTGTGCCCGATCCGAACAAACTGGCAGCAATTGAGAACTTCCCCCCTCCTAGAACCAAGAAGCAGTTAAAGGCATTTCTGGGTCTAGTGTCTTTTTAAAACGATTCGTACTTGACCAGCTTTTAAATGATGATACCCTGTTAAACTTGTTGAGAAAGAATACTCGCTGGATATGGAATGAACTGTGCCAGCAGTCATTTAAGCAAATACGACAAGCCCTTCTAAATGCTAATCCATTGTCACATCCCGACATGTCAAAGGAATTTTGCCTTGCTACAGACGCTTCCACTGTTAGACTAGGCCCTTGTTTATTCCAAATCGATGAAGAAGGTGGAAACAAGAACGTAAGAATAATCGGTTTCGCAAGCCGAGTGTTGTCAAGTTGTGAACGATCATATACAGTCACAGAACTCGAAACACTAGCAGTAGTATTGGCCATGAACAAGTTCAGATATTATGTATACGGAAAAAAATGTAAAAATTTTCTGTGATCATCAGGCCTTAAGTTTTTTGCTGACATGCAAGTTAATGTACGACAGGTTGACTAGGTGGGTGCTAGCTCTGCAGGAATATCAATTTCAAATAATGTATATAAAAGGTTGTGACAACATAGTACCTGATGCTTAGTCACGGTTGCCGCAAGCTCTGCCTTAGCTAACAAAAATACTAGAACAGGCAACAGAGTACAAAATTTTAGTCATGAAAGACACTACTTCTCGCAATAAGTTCCTGCAGGCGTGGAAGCAACTGCCTATTTTACCGGACGAAGATCTCGCCTTGGGAAAAGTCAAACAAGAACTCCTAGCTTCGGGTGGAAATCAGATAGGTAGCCATTATTCTGTGCAAAATGGGGTATTATATTACCGGAAGGATGTTAACAAGGACTTGTGGTGCATCTGTGTACCGGAAGTATGTATCAGTGATTTAATCTGGCACGTGCACCTTTCGTGGGGACAAGTGGGCATTGAAAATGTAGAGCACTTCTCGCAAGACAATGTCATTTTAAGAATATGAAAAGAATAATTCAGAATGTTGTAAGGACTTGTGTAGTTTGTAAAAGAACGAAACCCACAAATCTGCCCACTGTAAGTGAATTGCACCCTGTTGTTCCTGACAAACCATTACGACTAGTTTCTGTTGACATTCTAGGGCCACTACCCACTGGCAGAGGTGGTGTGAAATATATATTTGCTGTATGTGATGCCTTTTCCAAATTTCTAAAATTGTATCCTGTAAAAGCTTCAACGGCCACACCCCTCATTCTGAAATTACGAACAGATTATTTTGTTAATGTTGGCAAACCACGGATCATTGTTGTTGTTGTGGTCTTCAGTCCTGAGACTGGTTTGATGCAGCTCTCCATGCTACTCTATCCTGTGCAAGCTTCTTCATCTCCCAGTACCTACTGCAACCTACATCCTTCTGAATCTGCTTAGTGTATTCATCTCTTGGTCTCCCTCTACGATTTTTACCCTCCACGGTGCCCTCCAATGCAAAATTTGTGATCCCTTGATGCCTCAGAACATGTCCTACCAACCGATCCCTTCTTCTAGTCAAGTTGTGCCACAAACTTCTCTTCTCCCCAATCCTATTCAATACCTCATCATTAGTTACGTGATCTACCCACCCTATCTTCAGCATTCTTCTGTAGCACCACATTTCGAAAGCTTCTATTCTCTTCTTGTCCAAACTAGTTATCGTCCATGTTTCATTTCCATACATGGCTACACTCCATACAAATACTTTCTGAAATGACTTCCTGACACTTAAGTCTATACTCGATGTTAACAAATTTCTCTTCTTCAGAAACGCTTTCCTTGCCATTGCCAGTCTACATTTTATATCCTCTCTACTTCGACAATCATCAGTTATTTTACTCCCTAAATAGCAAAACTCTTTTACTACTTTAAGTGTCTCATTTCCTAATCTAATTCCCTCAGCATCACCCGACTTAATTTGACTACATTCCATTATCCTCGTTTTGCTTTTGTTGATGTTCATCTTATATCCTCCTTTCAAGACACTGTCCATTCCGTTCAACTGCTCTTCCAAGTCCTTTGCTGTCTCTGACAGAATTACAATGTCATCGGCGAACCTCAAAGTTTTTACTTCTTCTCCATGAATTTTAATACCTACTCCGAATTTTTCTTTTGTTTCCTTCACTGCTTGCTCAATATACAGATTGAATAACATCGGGGAGAGGCTACAACCCTGTCTCACTCCTTTCCCAACCACTGCTTCCCTTTCACGCCCCTCGACTCTTATAACTGCCATCTGGTTTCTGTACAAATTGTAAATAGCCTTTCGCTCCCTGTATTTTACCCCTGCCACCTTCAGAATTTGAAAGAGAGTATTCCAGTTAACATTGTCAAAAGCTTTCTCTAAGTCTACAAATGCTAGAAACGTAGGTTTGCCTTTTCTTAATCTTTCTTCTAAGATAAGTCGTAAGGTTAGTATTGCCTCACGTGTTCCAACATTTCTACGGAATCCAAACTGATCTTCCCCGAGGTCCGCTTCTACCAGTTTTCCCATTCGTCTGTAAAGAATTCGCGTTAGTATTTTGCAGCTGTGACTTATTAAACTGATAGTTTGGTAATTTTCACATCTGTCAACACCTGCTTTCTTTGGGATTGGAATTATTATATTCTTCTTGAGGTCTGACGGTATTTCGCCTGTCTCATACATCTTGCTCACCAGATGGTAGAGTTTTATCGTGACTGGCTCTCCCAAGGCCATCAGTAGTTCTAATGGAATGATGTTTACTCCCGGGGCCTTGTTTCGACTCAGGTCTTTCAGTGCTCTGTCAAACTCTTCACGCAGTACAATATCTCCCATTTCGTCTTCATCTACATCCTCTTCAATTTCCATAATATTGTCCTCAAGTTCATCGCCCTTGTATAAACCCTCTATATACTCCTTCCACCTTTCTGCCTTCCCTTCTTTGCTTAGAACTGGGTTGCCATCTGAGCACTTGATATTCATACAAGTGGTTCTCTTCTCTCCAAAGGTCTCTTTAATTTTCCTGTAAGCAGTATCTATCTTACCCCTAGTGAGACAAGCCTCTACATCCTTACATTTGTCCTCTAGCCATCCCTGCTTAGCCATTTTGCACTTCCTGTCAATCTCATTTTTGAGACATTTGTATTCCTTTTTGCCTGCTTCATTTACTGCATTTTTATATTTTCTCCTTTCATCAATTAAATTCAATATTTCTTCTGTTACCCAAGGATTTCTATTAGCCCTCGTCGTTTTACCTACTTGATCGTCTGCTGCCTTCACTACTTCATCCCTCAGATCTACCCATTCTTCTTCTACTGTATTTCTTTCCCCCATTCCTGTTAATTGTTCCCTTATGCTCTCCCTGAAACTCTCTACAACCTCTGGTTCTTTCAGTTTATCCAGGACCCATCTCCTTAAATTCCCACCTTTTTGCAGTTTCTTCAGTTTCAATCTGCAGTTCATAACCAATAGATTGTGGTCAGAATCCACATCTGCCCCTGGAAATGTCTTACAATTTAAAACCTGGTTTCTAAATCTCTGTCTTACCAGTATATAATCTATCTGATACCTTTTAGTATCTCCAGGATTCTTCCAGGTATACAACCTTCTTTTATGATTCTTGAACTAAGTGTTAGCTATGATTAAGTTATGCTCTGT
Source organism: Schistocerca americana (assembly GCF_021461395.2). Classification (NCBI taxonomy): domain Eukaryota; kingdom Metazoa; phylum Arthropoda; class Insecta; order Orthoptera; family Acrididae; genus Schistocerca; species Schistocerca americana. The sequence continues at coordinate 59,422,990 of NC_060122.1, forward strand.
GCAAAATTCTACAAGGCGGCTTCCTCTTTCATTTCTTCCCCCCAATCCATATTCACCTACTATGTTTCCTTGTCTCCCTTTTCCTACTGACGAATTCCAGTCACCCATGACTATTAAATTTTCGTCTCCCTTCACTACCTGAATAATTTCTTTTATCTCGTCATACATTTCATCAATTTCTTCATCATCTGCAGAGCTAGTTGGCATATTAACTTGTACTTCTGTGATAGGCATGGGCTTTGCGTCTATCTTGGCCACAATAATGCATTCACTATGCTGTTTGTAGTAGCTATCCCGCACTCCTATTTTTTTATTCATTATTAAACCTACTCCTGCGTTACCCCTATTTGATTTTGTATTTATAACCCTGTAATCACCTGACCAAAAGTCTTGTTCCTCCTGCCACCGAACTTCACTAATTCCCTCTGTATCTAACTTTAACCTATCCATTTCCCTTTTTAAACTTTCAAACCTACCTGCCCGATTAAGGGATCTGACATTCCACGCTCCGATCCGTAGAACGCCAGTTTTCTTTCTCCTGATAACGACGTCCTCTTGAGTAGTCCCCGCCCGGAGATCCGAATGGGGGACTATTTTACCTCCGGAATATTTTACCCAAGAGGACGCCATCATCATTTAATCATACAGTAAAGCTGCATGTCCTCGGGAAAAATTACGGCTGTAGTTTCCCCTTGCTTTCAGCCGTTCGCAGTACCAGCACAGCAAGGCCGTTTTGGTTAATGTTACAAGGCCAGATCAGTCAGTCATCCAGACTGTTGCCCCTGCAACTACTGAAAAGGCTGCTGCCATTCTTCAGGAACAACATGTTTGTCTGGCCTCTCAACAGACACCCCTCCGTTGTATTGCACCTACGGTACGGCCATATGTATCCTTGACGCACGCAAGCATCCCCACCAACGGCAAGGTCCATGGTTCATGGGATCATATTATCCGATAATGCCACCTATTTTACTGGTCTCAAATGGAAAACGTTTCTACAAGAGTAAGGTATTAAACACATTTTTGTAGCTCGATTTCACCCTGAGGGGAGTCTTGTGGAGCGTGCCTTTAAAGAGTTGAACAGGTTCATGAGAACTTACATCCCGAATCGCCACACCAAGTTGGCAAAATACGTTTTGATTTTTGAGGAACTCCACAAGAGATTGCCACATTCAGCCACCGGTTATATTCCACTAGAAGTCATGTTGGGAAAGAATGAAACCGACAGCTAGCTGTCACCATTACCGACTGTACCACGACAAGTTTTACCTCACGAACAGATTATAGCTGAGACTTTAAATAATTTAACGAGGTGCGCGGAGCGCCGAAAGGAGAAGCATGACAAGAAGATAAAGAAGGTAACAGTGTATCAACCAGGTGACTTGGTGCTAATAATGACTCATCCCTAGTCATCTCTGTTAGCGAAAAAGAAAAGAAATGGCAACCGTTGTATGCCGGGCCCTACAAAATCATAGACATACCACATGGATGTAGCTATTGGTTGAGTGACGTAGAATCGGAAGAGATCAGAGGACTCTATCCATACAAAGACTTAAAGAAGTTCGCTCAGTAGAGCAACGTTTATATATAGGTGAGTAGTAGGTTAAGTTCAGAGTGCATTTTTTTCTGTGTGTAAATGTTCAGATTTTAGTGTCACATTTAAAGACAATGTGGCACACAAGATTAGTGTGATTCAATATTGTGGATGTTAAGGAATAACAGTACTTTTAAGTAATTGCATTTTGAAAGAAAAATGAACATAGAATACTTTACAAATTTCATTTTTAAAAATGCTTTAAAAATATTAAAAAAAGAGAAATTCAACAGCATGTAATGATCAAAGAATTTTTCATTAGTGTGTCATGAATATTTTTGAACTGTAGTAGTAATGAAACTTATGAAAATTCAATATTATAGTGTATATGTTGTTCCATGTATTTATGTCTATACCGATCCTGAAGTATGCTCAATCATAATTTACTTAACAATATGAGTGCAGCGTGTACTTCACCCAAGGTACCTCATGTGTTGTGGACAAGGTACAAAGCAAATCAATAAATGCGACTACCGCTAAGCACTGTTAAAATATACTGCCATCTGCTGAGGCAGAGATTTGCACGAATTTATCGTTTAAACAAAAGTCTCAAATCTAATACTAATCTAAGAGCTTGCACGCTAGGCCTAGATTACAAATGTGTAAAATAATGCGAGAGGCAAAGTTTTGTAAAGTAGAGCCTGGCTCTGGAGGGCAAGTACGAAATGAGTAGGCAGACATGACATGGGGACTTATCTCAGATGAGACGGAAATACAATAGTATAGTCAAAAGTCTGAAGGCAAGTACGACTCTGTAAGTGGAAAATGGAAAGAGGTAATTAGCGCGAGAGACTGGCAAAATACAGCACAACCCAAAACCCAGTTCAGACTGAATGGTTCAAATGGCTCCGAGCACTATGCGGCTTAACTTCTGAGGTCATCAGTCGCCTAGAACTCAGAACTAATTAAACCTAACTAACCTAAGGACATCACACACATCCATGCCCGAGGCAGGATTCGAACCTGCGACCGTAGCGGTCGCTCGGTTCCAGACTGTAGCTCCCAGAACCGCACGGCCACTCCGGCCGGCTCAGACTGAATGAAATAATTAGTGTTTGTGAACTAATCGAAACAGTTACTTTAAGCAGTGTGAAAAACTGTGAAGGTGAAACTGTGATAAGGACAGTGAAGTGCTAGTATTGAGCGTTCAACAGCGGTGAAGACGCCAAACGCCAATATTACCCACGAAAAACTGTGAATTTGTTTATAAATGTGAACTGTTAACGTGAAGTGAACCCACAGTCAATATTTTTGTAATTTCAGTGAGTACAATAATGGGAGATTGGAATGCGATGCGTGGACTGTTGCAAAACAGCGACAGCAGAAACGGCGAATGTTTATGCTAAGCTCGTATTGGGACACTCACCAGTGCCTGCGAGTGCGACGAAAACATAAATAATTTTATCAAGACAAAAACTGACGTGTAATGGGAACAGTACCGCATCAAAACTGCATTCACGTGAGAAGATCCATGTCATGTATTCTGCAGGATAATGCTGGCTTGACACTCGGAAACTGGCGAAAACGTAACAACTGCCGCACTAATAAATGCTTCTTTACCACTAGCGTAACCATCTGCAGCGGGAGGGAAATATTACGTTGGTTGCGTGTATGTTTCCTGTACTACGTCGGAGATGCGTAGCAGAGCTGACTCCTGCCAAGAAGCGCGGGGGGCGGATATCATCCCACTCCATCACGCCCGGGCGAGACAGAAGCGCATCGCCAACCGTGCAGCCGATCAGCTGATTCTTACGTTCCGCGGCGGCGAGAGACACGCTGGAGTCGAGCGGGCGCTGACCTCTCCGCGGCCGCCGCGAACTCTGAGCACCGAACACACCAACCGGCGCCGTCGCGAGCTAAACGTCGCGGCGTAGATCATCAACGACACCGCAATCAATAACGACGATATATAAATTTTTATAACGACCTCATTTCTGTGCATAGTGCAACGAAAATTGTTCGTAACGTATGCACATCCTGTACTACAACGACATTCCAGAAACAAATAAGTGAAAGTAACCAAAGCAGTTAGTCTGTCGCTCCGCCGAGGTTTTCCACAGGGTTTCCCTAGGGACGCGCCAAATGGGGAGCGAACAGTTGACACCCCTGGGACTGCTAAAATTACAGACTACATCGTGATTGTATACCTTTGAACACTGCAGAAGCTGCAACCCCAAAAAAAAATCAGCCAAAATGAATGTACCAACATAACTATCAAACTAATTGTATTCTATGTCCTTTTCTTTTGTACATGACTGTATACGTAACCAAATGTGTATTATATTGTTATGTAAATAACTTCGTCTGTATTACTTTGTGTGCAAGAAACATCATTAAGAACAATGACTAAGATATACGATGTGACACATGTAGACTGTGAAAGAAAAATCTGCGTGTGGACACTGTGGACATGAAACAGGAAGTATTTATTTCAATAAACACGAACATTTTTTGTGACATAAACATTTCGGGGGGCAATATAGCGTCCCCAGTGCTATATTACGAAAAGACTTAAAAAACGGTATTTATAAAGAAGAGACATTTAAAAATTGAGTTATATATATATATATATGTTATAATGTACCCGCAAAATAATAATTTCTCTGTGTAAGTTTCAAGTGCAAAGAAATGTAACAAAATGATCTAAAGAGACGACAAGATACGCTCTTTTGTTAATTTTTTTAGTCGTCTTCACTTCTTCTCTTGTCTTGGTTGCGTGTAGACGGACATCTTGCGTGTGCTCGCAAATGTAAGCATATTTGTAATAATTAAGCATATAATATATTCATTTAATATCATTGTGCACTTTTAATTTGTAAGAGGTGATCCAGATTTCATGTCCGCCTTCCGTGAATTAACCTGCATTGAAGTAATTTACAGTTCAGCAATCGCAGCGGCCGATGCAGCCAACGGCGCCATTAAGTGGCGATATTAACTTATAAAAAATTAGCGGAAGCGAAAACTCGACCGCTATTAACATAATATTCATTTTTCTCCACAGCCGCACGAAGTTGCAGAAAATACGTAGCTTTAAGATTCTTATTTTCAGTACCATAGCCGAGAGCCAGAGCCAGGACTCCGACTACAATACAATGGTTAACGGAGGTAAGAAAAAATACGCTCGCGCCTGTGTGGGCCGTAATTGTAATTAATAACTAAAGATCTTTTGTTTTAAAGTGAGCTGACTAGCCGAGGAAATTAATATGAAAAGCTTATTACATTGTTCAGCTTATATGCTCATGTTATAAGATTCAGCGAGTCTAACGTTCATTAACGTAACAAATAATTTAAGATTAATATTGTTAAAAAGGAGACCTCCACAAAAGCATTTAATCGTAAATCAAAATTGAATGAAATATAATTTTTATTAAGGCCCACCACGCAAGTCGGCAACAATCAATAATAGTAATAATAATAATATATTAAATTACGACGGCCGACGGACGCGAGATACACTACTGCACTCTAACAGTAACTTGGATCAGTAGTTGTGTCATGTGTGTTTATGATGCTATAGAACAATTTTCTACATACTTTGACAAATAATACAAACACTCCTTGACTTCTTCAATACATGGTACAAAGATCGAACTAAGATCATTCGTTAACATGTAACTTATATCAGCAGTGCCAAATGCAAGTCATGTGTACGCCACAGCTGCCAGTAGCGACCCGACTTGGTTGCCTCCTTCTCAGTACGGCTTCAGACACTGCTGTCCCACCTACACACGCGCAGTACCCTGCCAGCCCAGCAGTCAGTGGGTTTACTTCTAGGGACTGTGACGGAGAATGCCGTGGTTACTCGCGAGGCCATCCTGTCGCATCTGGTGCGCCGCATTCTGCCTCTGTCTTTGTATCGTGCACTTGTTCACGTTTATTATTTCTAAGAACTGTGAAGTGGCAGATTCATTGGTTTCAATCACATCTGACACTATACCATTTATGAAACCTCCAATATGATTAGTGATGACTAAAGCTTGGGAGTTCGTTTTGCGGTGGAGGGCCGGCCAGAGTGGCCGAGCGGTTCTAGGCGCTACAGTCTGGAGCCGCGCGACCACTACCGTCGCAGGTTCGAATCCTGCCTCGGGCATGGATGTGTGTGATGTCCTTAGGTTACTTAGGTTTAAGTAGTTCTACGTTCTAGGGGACTGATGACCTCAGAAGTTAAGTACCATTGTGCTCAGGGCCTTTTGAACCAAAGACAAGTTACGATCTTTCCTTACGCTGAAACCCAAGACAAGAAACATAATCAATAAAGGTCGGCATCTACCTCCTTAAAGTGTCAAAAACTGTTTGAATATAGCAAACGGTAAACGGATACGGGTCCCTGAAAGATGTTAGAGGAACTTTACATGAAAATGTCAGGTACTAGCGGCTTCAAATATTAAACTAATTTCAATTAAAGGAGATAAAACTGGCGCTATCCCCATTTAATGACTAAAAACAAGTAATACAGAAAAATCAGCAAATAGATGCCGGTATCTAGCCCCTTCAAGTATTAATGTAATTTCAATATGCGGAATGTAAAGTGGCAACTAGACTTTTCAGTGACAAAAAGAGTTTAATCAAGAAAAACCGGCAAGCTTGTGTCGCGAGCTAGACCTGTCAAATATTAAACAGATTACACTGTAGGAGAGATAAATTGGTCGCTAGCCGTCATTTGATCTGACGTTATTTTAAAACAATTTACAGGTCTAAAAGTATCGCTGGTAATAAAACAGCCAGAGAGCCATCAGAAACTTATATCAGCTCACCTTACCAACACAGTGCCACAAGTGCCGGAATTACTCAGCCAGTTAACAGCCGTCCAAAACACAAGAGTGGTGCCTGGCATTGGAACGTCGCTACTGCCCACAGCAAAATGACAGAGAGGTGAACAGCCCATAGGAAAACAGTGTAAGTCACATTAAGATAATTTTTTCAGGACAGCAATTTTAAACTTTCAAGATTAGTAAAAATACACAATTAAAATGTCAAATTTAATAATGGTAGAGAATGTACAGTCGTGCTCAAAAGTATCCGTATGAACTGAATTGCATATCGCCTGATTAGCATGCAACCCGCATAACGCAGATGTCTAGCAGGTCCTCTAATCGCTCCTCGGGATAGTCGTTGGACTATTGAAAATGGTTCCAACAAGTCTCCACTAGAAAACACTGCTCTGTATCGCAATAACTCAAGATGAAAAGTAATACCACGATACTACAAATATCAGGGAACACCTTATCACAGATAAAACTGTCCTTAAGGCTTGTAAGCTCACATTTGTTGCAATAAATGACATACCTGAAATGTTACCACTCTCATTATTACGTCAGATAGGTAATGCACGTAGTAAGATCGTCATAGTCATGATTTCTTCTTCAGAGAAACATACCGTTCTTATTATTTAACAGAAAATGATATTAAAAATTTAAGTTATTCACGAGCAGCTAGTTGGGAATATGGATGAACTTCAAATGACAAGACGAACCGTCTCGGTCTGCATATGGATTCAATCTCAGGTCATGCAGACTAAGCAAAGCTTTCATGACTGACGGAAATTAACAGTCATTCCTGACTGGGCACACAGAGAGTGATATACCTCGATTTTAGGTAGTACCAGTTAGGAAATATCAACTTTAAATTACAAAACGAAATCATTTTCAACGTACTCGAATTCTACCCAGCAACTGTTGTTCGTGTTAACGAATTACGAGAGATGTTAAATATTACTTCTTCACAAGTGACTTACTTAAAATGCCGTGAGGTAAAGCTTTCTATTGGACCGGGATTCGAACCCAGAACCTATTCGGATTGTTATCGAAGCATAACCAACTGTGACATATCAGATTTTCACGGCAGTAGCTAGATGTTTTAACTGAAATGACGAGATCAAACATTAATTTTTACGTTCCGAGGACTCCAACCCGGCACCTATCGCTGATATATTCTAGAGAAAACGAACGTTAAATACGGGTTTGTTACACCAGCAGTGACATATGAGCATGTTTGAACTAGAAATACACTCCTGGAAATTGAAATAAGAACACCGTGAATTCATTGTCCCAGGAAGGAGAAACTTTATTGACACATTCCTGGGGTCAGATACATCACATGATCACACTGACAGAACCACAGGCACATAGCCACAGGCAACAGAGCATGCACAATGTCGGCACTAGTACAGTGTATATCCACCTTTCGCAGCAATGCAGGCTGCTATTCTCCCATGGAGACGATCGTAGAGATGCTGGATGTAGTCCTGTGGAACGGCTTGCCATGCCATTTCCACCCGGCGCCTCAGTTGGACCAGCGTTCGTGCTGGACGTGCAGACCGCGTGAGACGACGCTTCATCCAGTCCCAAACATGCTCAATGGGGGACAGATCCGGAGATCTTGCTGGCCAGGGTAGTTGACTTACACCTTCTAGAGCACGTTGGGTGACACGGGATACATGCGGACGTGCATTGTCCTGTTGGAACAGCAAGTTCCCTTGCCGGTCTAGGAATGGTAGAACGAAGGGTTCGATGACGGTTTGGATATACCGTGCACTATTCAGTGTCCCCTCGACGATCACCAGTGGTGTACGGCCAGTGTAGGAGATCGCTCCCCACACCATGATGCCGGGTGTTGGTCCTGTGTGCCTCGGTCGTATGCAGTCCTGATTGTGGCGCTCACCTGTACGGCGCCAAACACGCATACGACCATCATTGGCACCAAGGCAGAAGCGACTCTCATCGCTGAAGACGACACGTCTCCATTCGTCCCTCCATTCACGCCTGTCGCGACACCACTGGTGGCGGGCTGCACGATGTTGGGGCGTGAGCGGAAGACGGCCTAACGGTGTGCGGGACCGTAGCCCAGCTTCATGGAGACGGTTGCGAATGGTCCTCGCCGATACCCCAGGAGCAACAGTGTCCCTAATTTGCTGGAAAGTGGCGGTGCGGTCCCCTACGGCACTGCGTAGGATCCTACGGTCTTGGCGTGCATCCGTGCGTCGCTGCGGTCCGGTCCCAGGTCGACGGGCACGTGCACCTTCCGCCGACCACTGGCGACAACATCGATGTACTGTGGAGACTACACGCCCCACGTGTTGAGCAATTCGGCGGTACGTCCACCCGGCCTCCCGCATGCCCACTATACGCCCTCGCTCAAAGTCCGTCAACTGCACATACGGTTCACGTCCACGCTGTCGCGGCATGCTACCAGTGTTAAAGACTGCGGTGGAGCTCCGTATGCCACGGCAAACTGGCTGACACTGACGGCGGCGGTGCACAAATGCTGCGCAGCTAGCGCCATTCGACGGCCAACACCGCGGTTCCTGGTGTGTCCGCTGTGCCGTGCGTGTGATAATTGCTTGTACAGCCCTTTCGCAGTGTCCGGAGCAAGTATGGTGGGTCTGACACACCGGTGTCAATGTGTTCTTTTTTCCATTTCCAGGAGTGTAATATGACGAAGAGATCAGTGCTGACTGGTAATCGATCCCCACACATATCGTTGTTGACTACACACAAAGAGACGTCAGCTACCGAATTTTTATCCACCAGCAGCTCGGAATCACATCCTTGAACTTACAGTGATCTCGCAAATAGTTATGTGTCTCACTGGGAGTCAAAAACGTCAGATATCGTTAGTGTTGACAACGAATGAAAATACATTAAAAGCCAAAATTATTATCCAACAGCAGATAGGTGTTCTCATTTTAGAGCATGATAATACATAATGAAAACTTTAATGCCGGGCCAGGATTCAAACTCATTCACGCGCAACATGTGGAGATGCTGAAGGATCTACAGTTTTGATCAAACAACAAATTGTAGTCGGGCTGTATTGTCACGAAGAAGTCAAATTCCGCGTTGAGGGCGGTCTGAGTTGCAGTTCATGTAACTGCCACCTACACAGAACTGTCAACACTGTAGGATGCAGAAATTTAAATGGGAAGTGTTCCTTTCCACTTGAGCTACTCTATTACGCTAGTGTCGCGAGTTCGAATACATTCACTGCTGCATTTCTTAAAACGCAATTCTGATGTCTGCTGAGGTTATCAATCTAATGGAACTTTGAACATTATTCCCTCCACTTCTAAACCCAAAATAGCCGCATGTGGATAAAGGGCTAACTTCTGCAACATTTTGTTCTTTTCAGGTTTAATAGACGGCCAGGCAGCAGATGCAACTCCAAACTTTTGTATTAAGTATGGGGAGAGCGCATCGTGCCAAAATACGTCAGAAAAATATTTCCTACATTAGCTGTCGTGTGATAGTGGCATTTTATTCTTCTTAAAACCTTGTTTGATAGCCATAACTCACAGCAAGTTTTCTACATGCATGTAATCAATAAACTGCATGTGTATTGTCAGAGAGTTATAGATAACATAAGAGAATTCACATATATCGTTGATGATTAACTTGTCTCTCATGTTTACTATTGTTTTAACAACACTGAAAGAAACCTTACGAAACCTGCGCACTGTGGCATTTTATAAACAAAGTTATGTAATCCTGGAAACCCAAAATTTGCTTCTCAGTAGCGGAATGAGGCGTTACCTGTTGTGCAGCATTGAATGTTTTTCACCATTGCACTATGAGCCGAAAGTATTTTCTTACGATTTCCTTATCGATATTTGATCTGACTGCTTGTAGATCTTTCACAGGAGGGATAAAAATTTCACAGTCAGTATTACTACATCCGGGAAGCATAACAGATGGTTTTTCGCAAGTCAGTACATTACCACAGAGCTAGGAAGAAATATGTTCCTTCATTTCCTCTTACGAGGCCAATAGTTTCTAGAACTCGTAAACCGCTATTTAAAGGACGAGATTAGTTGCGATTTCAGAGTACTATGACTTTCGTGGACTGAAAACCGTAAATTTACAATGTTTTGTTACACCTCAAGGAATAATAACTCAGATTATTCTATGGAAATCACTGGAAATCAGTGAACTTTGAGGCTTCATTTCGTGCACACCAGGAAGTAACTCGTCGATCACAGAGTTGCCAAACATACCTTGTCTTGTTGCCAAATCTCAGTTACAGTACCAACAGGAACAGGACGAACAGATGTGTGCCTACAGTGGGCTGGGAAGTGACCATAGCTGGCGTCTCAAAGATGCTGCTGCCACGGGCTGGAATACGTAATGCCTCTGATTCGCATTTCTGTAACTAGTTTTAGCGACTGGAGTAGAGTTACTAATAATACTCAGAACTGACTGCAAACTAAGCATCATAAATCAGTAACTCTCATAGTTGTTTTTATATTCCTTTCATAGGTTTACTCAAAACTAAGAAATTCAATCATGATCATTTTCGTGCCTGGCCCATAGTCGAGCACAACAAGCAAATAAAATTAAAAAAAGAATGTGTGTGTGTGTGTGTGTGTGTGTGTGTGTGTGTGTGTGACAAGAGTGAGAGAGACATAAATATAAAAAAGAATGAGAGAGACAATAAAAAGTAGTTGTAAAGAAATTGAAACATGGTATGTAAAGAAACCTTTCATTAAAATGACACGTTCCACATTATTACGAAGTGTTGTATTCATGATCTGTGGAACAAGTATTAATGTAATCGGATCTAATCTAATTTAATCATATCATGTTGCTGACTAGCCGTGGAGAGTCAGGAATTACTGAAATTAACGCCAATATCAGTAACCAAATCTAAGCTTGAAAATAAAAGACGACAGTTTTTGTAATAAACCATGACTCCAATCAAGACTCTTTCGTCCCTGTTAACTAACCACGAAAGATGTCTAATATACTCCCATTCAGATGCAACAAAGTGTGCATGCTTTTTAAGATAAAGTGCATGATGAGAAGTTATGTGATGGAGATACGAATCCAACTCATACTCGGATTGTTAATTAAGTAAAATGAAATGTTACGTATCGGTTTTTCTTACCAGCTGCTAGGTGTTTGAATCTAAAATAAGGATACAAATTTTTGTGCCTGAGCGACAATCGAACCGCATACCTACCGTCCTTCTGTATCATCCACGAATATAGTTTACGTATCAATTGCTTAGTCATCAACAGTAAGATGTGTGCGTGTCTGACGAGAAATAACGACGCCTATAGTGATTGTTGACAACACATGAACAGACATTAAAAATGCACATTAATTTTCGCTAGCAGGCTGGTTTGCACGTGAAAATGAAATTAAGAATATTTTTGTACTGGATCAGGATTCGGAGCCACATACTTACCTTTGGAAGAGACCTAGGGAAGAGTGCAGTCTTGAGAAATGGAACGAAATTATTGAAATATACTGTTCCGAGAGATTCAGAACCTCAAAAGGGGAGATACGAATTCGAATCACAGTCCAGCACCAAATGTTTCAACGCCTCTAGTTCAATCAAGTACAAACAAAATAAGAGCCCTGTTTCTTTAAATGGCTATCGGTTCATCAAACAAAATAAAATTTTCTAATGTAAGTAAGTTTAGTGGCGACAGTATTTCTGTTTACCATGACTTCCGCCTATGTCATCATCCAAAACAAACTGGCTCTGCCCAGTTGGTAATGAAGGAACTTGATGTTTAATGCGGATTCTGGATTATAACGTCTTTCTCTTGAGGTTGCCAGAGGTAAAGTAAATCTGTTTGTGCGTCTCAAAAGTAAAAGTCTGAACCCACGCGTTGCACCTGTGGTAGTTCGATCCACCAGACCATTGTGGCCACATTTCCCAGCCCCAGGAGTGTGCTGTAACGGATGATGTGCTTAGCTTACAAAATTAGTCACGGTGGAAAAAATGGTTCAGCAGAAGAAAGCTTCTGACGCGGATATTATGCTATTCTTATGTCATCAGGATGAAAAGAATCTTCTAGGCATCATAGCCTGGATGTGAAGCCATTTTGAAATTTTCACTAATTCAACAAATTTTTTAGTTCGAGAAAATCCACTGTGAAGTGTGAAGTTACCGGATAATTCGATTATTACCGTCATTATTACTATCATTTTCTTCACACCGCTGCTGGAACACATGTGCTTGAATATAATTTAAAGCCTTTTGGTGATTGTAGACCAGGTGCCCAAGAACAGGTTCTTTCCCTGTCCACAGAATCCTTTTCATGTTAATATCAAACATGAGCAAATACTCGTAGATTACATTAAAACTAAAGTAATTGATGAAGTCGTTGCTTGATAACAAAAACGCACTGCCCTTCTTTATTTACTTGCGCCTAGAAATGGCTGTCGAATACTGCCAAACCAAAAGCCAAGGGATCTTACTGCCTTCCGATGGATGTCGCTGTGAGTTCTTCCATATGATTTGGTCGACGTGACCTGTTTCAAGTTGTGTATGACAGATAATGTTTTAGAAAATCAATTGTTTTCCTTTGCAATAAACAGAAAGATTTTCATTCTAAGCTATGCAAGTTCAAACTTTTCGCAATATTAGTTCAAATTTAATATTCGCTTCTATAATGTAGGGCAGAATTTCACAGTTGCAAGACCCACATCCGACTCATTGACCTTACACTTAGTCGCTGACCATAAATTCTAGCTCAGAGTGACGCCAGTTTAAGTAACCTAATGTAGCAAAGACTGTTTGGAATCGCCCTTTCTCACCGGAAAATAGGCCGTTCACTCATTGGGCTCCATAAGTACACTGTAACACTGTGTGTATGCAATGCATACGGATTGTAGAATTTAGAAGTGCTCTCTCTTCTACTTCTGTATACAATATGTCTGACCTAAACGGGCCGTTTCTCATTACAGGCCCTGGGCAGTGCATCATCGTACTGACAACAGTAATGTGCTTATACTGACAACCTCACTGTTCGTTTTACCTGATTTTGTAATCATTTAAATAAAACAACAAGACCTTCCAGTGGGAGACGTTTCGTCCCCCTTTTCCTTCTGTGTAATTTGTCACTGAGCTTTTTGCCTTCCAACCAGCGAAATGCGGCAGAGGATGGTCGGTAAACGATTCACAAACCACGATTTAGTGCCGTTAAGAAGATATCTTTAAACATTGTCGTAGCTGAAGGAATTTAGTTTCTTCTTAAATCGCCTTATGCAGCAACGTTCACAGATATCTCAAACAGGAAAAGCCCTTTATTCAGGTACGAAGGTTGTAAAACAAACTTCTCACAGTTTGTGTCAGGTTGATGTTTTTGTCTGATAGCGCTGCGTAAGTATTTTGTCCAAGAGGTATCACAGGTAGTGTTCCTATAGCTGTGGGAATCATTGATTGAAATCGATTTTAACACCAATGGGTACAGTACTGCTAAATATCCAAAACTATAATCAACCTTCGGCTCAGTTCATCCACAAACTGAGGCGTATTTATAACATTGAAGCTAGACTGTGTATCCTTGTCTTCCTTGAGTGGGCATTGGAAGGCGTTTATACACACACGTATACAATACTATGAATACTTGGAACGCTATAATTAATATTGCTGTCATAAACTGATATTTTGTGAATTCTTCTGGGTCTTGGGCGTGCAATATGTGTTGTAGATACAGTCTTAGACAAAAACATTGACCGCTGAGTCGTTCACGTAAGGTGGACAATACAGTCGTGCTCCCCTCAGAATTCTATGTCCGGCAATATACTCGATCTGGCAACATTGTAGACTGAGGCACTTCCCGGAGGAATTCTTGACAGCAGTCTGACTACATCACTCTTGACTAGGGTCGTATTCTTGAGGTAAAACGCGGGGCTAGCTAATACGACGTCTGGCAACTGAAAGCACACGTCGACAAAGTTTTTATCGCATCTTTCTTCTCGGTGCTGAAGCTATGAGTGTAATTCAAGCGAATGTACAATATGTTTCGCTTTCTGTCACATCGGTAATAACAGTTATGTTCAACAATATTTTAGCGAGAGATTTCTTGGCTGACCATCTGCCTCTGTACACTACATGTGTCTCAGTTCTCTGGGACCCGTTTGCTGCCTACCGGCGGGGGCTCAGGCCCTGCGCTGCCTCGCCTTCTCCGACAACGTCTGCTCCACTCCTCACTCTCGACGGTGTAACATGCCTTAATGTTGTTGAGTGGTGACCCATAAAATCTGTCTACGATTTGTGTGTCACACTCGATAGCAACGGAAGCACAAAACCGTTTTTATTTGATGAGTATTTTATTACACTAGTATGCAATACATCAATGTGGCACATAATTAATTTCATTGTTCCTGATCCAGTGTGCTACAATTAAAGCGTCACATCCTGTTATTCTTCCTTTCACAGGAGATTCTTCAAATAATTTATTTTTGTCTTGGATTCATATGTGTTAGTCAATGCACAGAGAGTAAATGCAGTGTAACGTGTTTGGTTTCTTTCTTTGATTCCCTATGGTAAATGAATGCGAAACATTCTGTCAATACCTTTCAGAACCTGTTCTATAGCTACTCAGGCAAATTGCTTGTTTTCAGGTTCATACATTAATTAATGGAGAAGTGAACGTTCTTCAAAAGTGTTATTTAAAATATTCAATTGGATTTAAGGCGACAAAATTGCACATATTTGAAGCTACCCAGAGAAAAAGTAAGTTGCTAGAGCCTCTGTTAGCAAATGTCTGCAGAGAGTTCGTAATTGCTGCTGTGGAAATTTAGTATACAGGCCCTGTAGTAATCAAGAGGTTCATTTCCTTCATACTTATCATCCTGGCAAGTGAGTCCTAAGTGAAGAACAACAATGAAATTCGTACCGTTGATGGTCGATTCGAATTTCTTCAGAGACGCTTGTATTGTGAAGCGGCTTGGCAGTCATAAAGCAGAGATCTATGACCATTAACACAACTTACTGAGTCGAGCTACCAAGAGGACTTGATGTGTGAGGGTTTTCTTCCTATTTCGTTAAGGAATTTTTTCTGGGAATTCGCAGCTCCATTAAATAAATCAGAAAAGGAAGTTCGCACATGCTGGCCCCTACCACGGTTAGAACTGACGACTAATTGAACTGATGTGACACGAGAAACGGGCGGTACCATGCGGCTGCGGACACACTGCTGCCAGCATGTCACTCTCGTAATGATATTGGTCGCTCAGCCCCATAACGCATCGTGAAAGATAATAAAATTTGTCACCTACGTAAAGAATACCATTTCTTTAGCCAAAAAATTGAATTTTCATTCTCAGCGTCTTAGTTTACGTGAGGATTATATAGCACGAATCATTCAAATGGAAAGGGAATATCAAGTGAATTTAGCAAGTCAGTTCAGTACCATACACGGAAGTGATTGCACTGTCACAGTGTTTGTGACGATGTTGCCAATTCTCAGCTGTGCTAGGACCAGCACATAGAGGCATTCGACTGAAACATAGCCATGACCAAGATTGTAACTGTGGTCGACAGCATCGTCGTCTACCACCTTGAAAACTCGAACGATGACAGTGCTCGGACAGTTACTTACGTTTACTGGTATCAAAGCTACAGCATGTAAACACAGGAACGTTAATAACCCAGAGATCATTAACTCTGGAACCCATAGTAAAGTAAAGCAGTCATCAGTCGGAATTTTGGTTTGGACACCACAGTGCTTTAATAGGCTCGGTCTTGTTGGAGGCCATATGGCATTGCTTTCCTCCCACGTTTGAGTTGTCTTACCTAGCCAGTTAATAGGGAAACCTACTGTTTAACGAGGCTTTCAGACCACAGTGCAGCTCGGAATTTTTCACATAATCAAACACTCCCCGAGGGGAAGTATGTGTAAATTGGCACATAAAAATTGTGGTGTTGACCAGTGATCGAACCTGAGAATTCGTATTCCCAGTCTTGCTCTTTACCACTTTTTTTATTTTTTTTCTTCTTTTTCTTTTTTTTCAATGCCTACTTTATTTATCCATTTATTTTAAAAAAAGGAAAAAGGATTTTGGAAGGTTTGTTTTTCTGCTTTATTTTTATTTTCATTTTACTTTATTTTTATACAAATGGATAAAAGGAAAGCCGTTCCTCTTCGGCTACATAAACAGAATAATAGGAAGTCGTCCCGTTACGAAAAAGGATGCTCCACACTTTAGCCCACTGCGAATTTTTCGATGACTGTCGTCTCGTTGCTGTGTTGTTTCCGTTGTTTGTTCAATCTCATAAAAAAAGGAACTGGGAAGAGGTACTATGGTTCTCATTTCATCAATAATCCAGCTGTGAGGCGGATTATGGAATGCGCTCCAAAGAAAATTAGAAAAATATTGCCTATATTTAGGGTTTTTGACGTTCGCAAAATGTCGTTCGTTGAGGTAATACCAAAAATCGGGTACTGTCCTTTCGCCATTACCGAACAGGTAGTGAACAGCGTGGCCGCTAATCCACGTCATAGAGTTCGTTTTTGCTCTCTGGAAATACATCTCATCGGGCAAAAGAAGTGACCGGGTAGTTATCCTGTCGGGAGTATTGCGTGTGAGAAAAGCCAATATCTGACGCACCAAATACCAAACGTCCTTTGCCGACCCGCATTCGAAACGATGTTCATAAGGGTCAATCACTTGGCATGTGGCGCACAAGGGTGAATCGGCGAGGTGGATGAGATGTAGGCGGGTCTGGCACAACTGTTTCCCATTAACAGTTACGTACCATGCAGACTGCATGCCAGTATCAAGGGTGGTGGCATTCACTGCGTGCCACACAGTGGCACAGTCAATCACATTCGACGTCCTGTTCATTTGCATGGCAGCATATATCGCCCTCGTCATCATCAAGCGTGTGGGTAGTAGTGCGGTGCGGATGTAGTTTATTTCAAGGAAGAATTGGCTAATGTAGAAGAAAGGTGCTGGGATGTCCGATATCATCACAGGCGGTGCGAGTGAGATTGGTCGTAAGGTCTCCAGTAAGAGACTTGTGAGGCACGTCGGACTTCGTCGCCACAGTTGCAGGTGACAACTGCCGAACAGGGCCTTCGCTGTGTTCTCAACATGACAAAGGCCTAAACCCCTTCTGCTCCTCGGGAAGGTTAGGGACTTGTAACGAATCTTAAATAACATGCCCGTAATAACAAAGGATCCCAAAACCGCCAACATGCGGTGAGCCAGAGTAGGTGGTATCGGGAGTACCTGTGCAAAATGGGGGATACGTGACGCCAAATAGACCTTAGCATGTCGTGTCCGCTGCAGGAGGTCTAGATGTCTCAGACGGTGGTCAGTTACTCCTGCTCTCATCTGATTCAATAATCGCCTGTAGTTAAGGGCTGTTTAACGCTTCATGTCAGATGTGAATTCAATGCAAATACAGCGGATTGTGTCACTGATTCGTAACGTCGGGTAGAAAATAGACAGGGCGTGCGATTTGTGGAGATTGAGATTGCTCCCCTATGCCGCGCCGTAGGTCTCCACCCACGCCAGTACTGCACAAACATCGTCATTACTGCGAAGAAGGAGTACCATATCTTCCCCACAGGCAGTGCAGCAAAAAGTGTGTCCACCAAGGTACATCCCAGTCACGCGTTGCCGGAGGCCTCAGAGGAGTGGTTCCAAGACGAGGGTGTACAATATCGCCGAAAGAGGGCAGCCTTGTCGCACCGATCGCTGGATCTGTATCGGCGGCGTGAGACAGCCATTATATAACACCTTGGAGGACGCGCCGCGTAGGAGACGCATCAGTACCTTAACAATGATGCCCGGATACCCAATGTGTCGCAGTACCTCCATCAAAAATGTGTGGTCGACTCTGTCAAAGGCCTGGCTAAAGTCGAGTGAGGCCAAAACTCCTGCCAGCCTGGTTAAAGTCGAGTGAGGCCAAAACTCCTGCCAGTTGGCGAGCTTTGGCTAGCGCGATGATATCTCGATATCGGCACAGTGCAGTGCGAATATTATGGTCCTGCGACGCAATACGTTGTACCAATCGCTTTAGGCATGCCGCCAGAAGCCGGGTGAAAATCTTCAAATCACTGTTGAGTAAAGCCAAGGGGCGATAATCACTGATCCTGGATCCGCCTCGTGGTTTGTGTATGGGCACAATCAGTCCTTCTAGGAAAGCCCCAGGGATCTGCGTCATGGGAGACGTAAGATCGCGGCAAATATCAGTCCATGCTGGTGCCAGCTATTGTTGATATGTCTGGTAAAATTCCAGAGGAAGGCCATCAGGTCCCGGAGACGTGTATTGCTTCAATGATTTCCTCCTCCGTTACATCTGCAGTCAAATCCGCTGCTGCTGTCGGAGAGATCGTGGCATAAGTGAGTTGAGAAAATTCGGCGATCACCTCTGGGGGATGTCGATGTTCCGAGTGCAGCCTAGTGTAGTGAGCATGAAGGGCGTTTCCTATATCGCGCTGGGTATCAATGCGTCGTCCGTCTTCCGTCGTGATAGCTTGGATCAGTGTCCTGCGTCGGCGCCGTCGTTCTGAAATGACGTGATACGTGGACTGTTTCTCCTGGGCCACTGTGTCTTGAGTGCATGTACTGACGTTCGCACGCTCAAGGTGGCAACGTGTTAATCTGATGATCTGTGCTTTGGCACGGTCCACTGTCACCTGCCATGCACGTGAGTACGGCAATGTTGTACATTCCATTAAGATGCTGTAGTAAAAGTCCATGGTATGTCTCTTCCATGCTGCAACATCTCGGCCGTAGCCTATCAAAATCTTCCGGAGGGCCGTTTTGGTGCAGAGTAACCACCACGACAGTGTAGACCGGTAGGTTCCACGCCGGCGGCTACAGGAATCCCACATGTTCTCTATAAGGCGGCGGCATTCCTGAGAGGCTAGGTGAGTGACGTTCAACTTCCAAGGCCCACAGCTGTGCCATACCTTCTGACGGCCGAGGGTAATGGCGTAGATGTAGGCCTAGTGGTCAGAAAACGCTGTGGGCCAAACTTCGGCAGCTCTCGCCCCCACAGCTATGGAGCGCGAGATGTAAATTCGGTCAATACGGCTGGAGGAATGGCTGGTGTAGTGAGTAAATCCGGACCGATCGCCACAAACATGTTCCCACGAGTCCACCACTTGAAGATTATTTATAATTGTCGCAAGTTCTTTGCAGGGAGAATGATGTGGTAACTGATCCTTAGGTGCTTGGCTACAGCTGAAGTCTATCCGAATATCAAGGCGTCCTGACGGCCCATGAAGAGGGGCGTGATTGTATGAGCGAAAAAGGTGGATCGTTCGCGACGCCGACCAGATCCTGACGGTGCGTAGATGTTAATAAGTTTGACTCGTTGGATAGTAAGAGCCATGCCTCTGGCGTCAGGGAGATACTCGACATCTTCTGCGGATACAGCTTCGCGGAGGAGGGTGGCCACACCACTGCCATTGTCCGACGCATGTGAGACCCAAGTCTTGTAGCCATAGGGTTCCTTGAAGTCTGCGACATACTCCTATACACCTCTTGAAGGAGCGCAATGTCGATGTCTGCTGCGTTGAGCAGAACCTGTAGCATCGCTAGTTTATGTCGGGCACGTATGTTGTTGATGTTAATCGTTGCTAGACGATATGTCTGGTCAGCCATGTCGGCAACTGGGTTATTTAGGAGGCCAGGTGTGGGCGGCCCCACAGAGGCTGACGATACAGCCACAGTCACTGTGGTTGGTCGGTGCTGGGTACAGCCGAGGGAGCATCTCTGCCCTCGGCATCCTCCTGGTGCTGTGGCTCATCCTCGACATCATCCGCCCAAGAATCAGATGCAGCAATTGGTAACTGTTGACTAGTGCCGTCAGTAGAGAGCTCACGCGCATGTTCAGTTGCAGAACTGGTGTTGTCAGACCGAGGCTCAGGAACTCTATTCGCTGTAGAATCGTGACGGGAAGGGTGAGTTGTGGTGGTAGAGTCCTGAGTGACGTCCGACGCCGGATATTCGCCCGGGTCACACATCCGAAGCAGGCAATCATCGGATGGCGTATGGCGCCGTTTCTTGCGTTTTCGAGGGGTCCATTGTTTCCGGACATGTTGTTCTGTGTGAGAGTGCGGGCGGCAATCGTTTGATGTGGTCTCCTTTGGTAGGAAGGCAGGGGTCGGGACAATTTCCGTTTCTGCTTCCACCTTCTCTTTAGGCTCGTCTCTGTGGCACAATTGATCACCGTCTTGAGGCAGGTCTGCCGATGACGTCGTAGAGGGGGATATGCTGTCCGCCACACTGTCATCGACCACTGACTGCAATACGGTGTTACGATCCTGGGCAGGAACAGCTGTTGCGGTTGCAGCCGCTGCATACGTGATAGGGAGTGAAGTAGGCGTCGCCGGGGATGGAACTTCAGCAACCGGTGTCTGGGTCAGTCGGCGTTGAATGCAGACCGATCGGACATGTCCTTCCTGGCCACAGCCGGCGCAAGCCCGGTTGTCCGTTGTTCGTCAGTTCTATCTTAATTTGTCGCACTCCATTTAAGACGAGGTATGTCTCAAACGTATGCCATTTTTGAGCCAGGTGGCTTAGCACGTTGCCGTACAGTTTTAAAGTTGTCATCACATCATCTGGTGGGACTTCGAATGGCAGCTCGAAGATCCTCAGAGTGCGAAGGCCTAATCCAGCGTGGTCGATCGTGACAGTTCCTATGTGGCCATGAGTGTGTCGGCGCACAACATCAGTGCACGCCTTTTCATTGATCACTTTGTGTTATGGAAAAGTGGATCCCAATGATGTCTTGAGGTGCAATTGAAGTTCTTCCCGGATGAAACGTTCAATGTCAAGTGCTCGAGGTCTTGCGTAGTCCGCTTGAAATGTGATCTTAATTGTGGACTTGCGGTACGAGTGCGCCATGGCATTACCGAGACAAGGACGCGTGACACTCGCCGCACCGGAAGGTAAACAAGTAAACACGCGCGCGCGCGGTACGCTAACAGGGGGACACAGGCACGACGACCTTACCCCACCGCTGACTGCTCTTTACCACTTTGCCACCACGTAGCCACCACTGTGCCTTTTGCTTGGCCTTAACATTAAGAATCTCTCGTTTGTGCCTTGGCACTTGCGTGTCCCTGCACCAAAGTAAATAGAACTGAATTGAATGTAGTACCTCCAAGTTGGCATAAACAGAAAAGGAGAAAAATTAAACAACATAAATGGTCCCTCTTTGATGCCTTAATCTTCATTGCCATTATGCGTCTTATGAGAAAAAACGTACTCTCCATCGAAATAAACACCTTCGTCTTGTTATGCAAATATTTGCGATTTATTTTACATTAAAGTTTTACTAAGAAAATTAAAATAGGAGACGTTTTCCTTTTGTTCACAGCATATTAATCACTGAAGAGAAGTTGAGCTGAAATTAAACAATATGTGCTTTAAACAAAGTCTTCTTCCTGTTAACACAGTAGGGTCAGTACCGCGCCCAGTCCCGTCCTCTTCTACAAATGCATTTAATCGTCAGGGAACAGAGCTTTTCTGATGCATCTGTCACTCTGTGACATCTCTTCCCACGCAGCGTGAACTGCTTCCGTAAACGCTGCCTTGGATGTTGATGCAGGTCTTTTCCTCCTAATAATTTTTTCCATATCTGCCCACACGTGCTCTATGGGATTGAGGTCAGCAGCTTTTGGAGGTCAGTCTAACAGCCCAACGTCTCCTTTCATCTGAAACCAGTGTCTTACTCGATTGGCTGTATGAATTGGGGAATGGTCATGACGGAAAATGATTGTACCTCCAGGAAATCGCTGGCGAACAGAAGGAAGTATGATTTCTTCCAGTATTTCGCACTAATAAGCACTACAGAGCGGACGCTCAAGTTCCCACAGCACGCCGCAACCATTTGCTGATATCCAGCCCCAAACTGTGACAGACGTCCGGCCACGCCTTTGCCTCTGTTGGACATATTTACGGTCGTATCTCGTTAAACTTGGTCGATACACATGGACAGAGCTATTTGGAGCAGTTGAAAATACCTTCTCGTCGGTAAACATAACTCGGTCCCAGTCCGAAAGCGGCTTCCTCCTACATGCCAGTGCGAAATTTAACCTGGCAGTCCTGTGTTGCTCGTTCAGCATTTCCTTAACAGCCGTTTTCCGTTCATATCATCCATCCTCGTTGAGCCGATGACGTATCGTCGACCTGCTCACTGTTAGCTGTAGGATGTTTTTAATTTCTCTGCCACTCCTGAAAATGTCCTCAACACTGCAGCGGAGTATATTCCTGTCTTCATTCTCTGTGGTGCTCCGTGGGCGTCCAGAGTGACGACGAAGGTTTACGTGGCCTTCATGTTCCATCCTCTTCACCCAGAGATGAATAGTGGATTTGCTGTATCCCAGAACACGGGAAAAGGCACTGATACAGTAACTGTCTTCATAAAGCGCAACGATACGACCTTTATCAAACTCACTGAGCTGTGGCATGTCGCCCTGACAGAAGTAAGAACCGACTCACAAGGCAACAGGAAACGAAGTGGCACACAGGACGCAGAGCACTCGCACGAGCACCGACGTCAAATTCGTTCCCGATTTCAGGCTTTCAATACTGTGACACGCGGATTATATTCACGAATTCACTGGAACGTTTAGAGCAATATCATTAAATCAATGCTATTGCAGACGATCCAGTTACAACTGATAGGTGTGTTGGGTTTATGGGTATATCAGCCAAAATCACTAGTCTCAAATTTTTATGAGCTGTGTTAGATGACAATTCATACCTGTCCAACTAAATTCAGGTAAACAGAAATATGTTTTAGTCGTAACTATTATTTCGAAGGAACGAACATGTTTTAGTACGGAAGACTAAAGTAAACTGTGGCGTTCAGTGTATTCGAGGTATTGCATACATTGCTGTATGTCACTTAGAACGCTCGTTGTGGGGAGCAGGGGGAAACAGTCTCCACAAACATCCGATTTCCAAAAAAGTTTCACAAGGAGAGTGTCTGACAAGTGCGCTACCGATTTTTGTCAAATATTGCATGGATGTTCTAGCTTTGTGCTATACACTCCCTAGCATCTGAAAAAATCGAGGACAAAGTTGAGGACGGACAATCGTATTTTGATTGCTGTACGCCTAAAGAGCGTCTACAAATAAAACATTTCATTAGTACGTTAGAGCTTCCAGCCGTTAGAGGGTGGCGAAGTGGTGAAGAGCAAGACTAAGACTACAATAGTCTCGGGTGCAACCACGATTTTCATGTGCCACTGTACACTTATTTCACCTCGTGCAGTGTTTGTTGATGTGAAAAATGCCGAGTTGCACTGTGGTCCGAAAGCGTCGTTAAACTGTAGGTTCCACTATTAACTAGTAAGGTAAGTCAACTCAAAGGTCGGAGATAGCAACGGCATACCACCTCCAACAAGACCGCGCCTATTAAAGCACTGTGGTGTCCAAACCAATCTTCCGACTGATGACTGGTTTACTTTACTATGGGTTTCAAAGCTAATGATCTCTGGGATATTAACATTTTTGTGTTTTCATGTAGTAATTTTGATACCAGTAAACGTAAGTAACCGGCCGAGCACTATCACCGTTCGACTTGTCAAGGTGGTAGACGACGATGCTGTCGAACCCAGTTACGATTCTTGGTCATGGCTATGTTTCAGTCGAATGCCTCTATGTGCTGGTCCTACCACAGCTGAAAATTGGCAACATCGTCACAAACATTTGGCAACACTGTGACAGTGCAATCACTTCCGTGTATGGTACTGAACTGACTTGCTGAATTCACTTGATATTCCCTTTCCATTTGAATGATTCGTGCTATATAATCCTCACGTAAACTAAGACGCTGAGAATGAAAATTCAATTTTTTTGGCTGAAGAAACTCTATTCTTTACGTAAGTGACAAATTTTTATATCTTTCACGATGCGTTATGAGGCTGAGCGACCAATACCATGATGAGTGAAGGGTGTTAGCAGTTGTGTGTCCGTAGCCCCATGGTACCGCCCGTGTCTCGTGTCACAGTTATAACTGTGGTAGGGGTCAGCATGTGCAAGCTCTTTTTCCGATTTATTTAATGGAGCTGCTAATTTACAGAAAAAATTCTGTTAGGTTGATAACCATTTTGAATATTTAGCAGTACTGTACCCATTGGTCTTAAACTCGTTTTCAACCAATGATACCTACAGCTACAGGAACACTACTTGCATACCTCTTAGACAAAATACTAATGCAGTGCTGTCAGACGAGAAGATCAACCTGACACAAACCGTGAGAAGTTTGTTTTACAACCTTCGTACCGGGATAAAGAGTTTTCCTATTTGAGATGTCTGTGAACGTTGCTGCATAAGGCGATTTAAGAAGAAATTTAATTCCTTCAGCTACGACAATGTTTAAACAAATCGTCTTAACGGCGCTAAATCGTGGTTTGTGAATCGTTTACCGACCGTCCTCTGCCGCATTTCGCTGGTTGGAAGGCAAAAAGCTTACTGACAAATTACACAGAAGGAAAAGGGGGACGAAACGTCTCCCACTGGAAGGTCTTGTTGTTTTATTTAAATGATTACAAAATCAGGTAAAACGAACAGTGAGGTTGTCAGTATAAGCACATTACTGTTGTCAGTTTGATGTTGCGCTGCCCAGGGCCTGTAATGAGAAATGGCCCGTTTACGTCAGGCATATTGTATACAGAAGTAGAAGAGAGAGCACCACTAAAGTCTACAATCCGTATGCATTGCATACACTCAGAAATTACTGTTACAGTGTACTTATGGAACCCAAGGAGTGAACTGCCTATTTTCCGGTGAGAAAGAGCAATGGCAAACAGTAGTCGCTACATTATGTTACTTAAACTGACGTCACTCTGAACTATAATTTATGGTCAGCGACTAAGTGTAAGGTCAATGAGTCAGATGCGGGTTTTGCAACTGTGAAATACTTTACTACATTATAAAAGCGAATATTAAATTTGAACTAATATTGCGAAAAGTTTGAACTTGCATAGCTTATGTAAATCTTTCTGTTTATTGCAAAGGAAAACAATTGATTTTCTAAAACATTATCTGTCATACACAACTTGAAACAGGTCACGTCGACCAAATCATATGGAAAAACTGACAGCGACGTATATCGGAAGGCAGTAAGATCCCTTGGCTTTTGGTTTGGCAGTATTCGACAGACATTTCTAGGCGCAAGTAAATGAAGAAAGGCAGCGCGTTTATGTTATAAAGTAACGTCTTCATCAGTTACTTTAGTTTTAATGTAATCTACTAGTAATTGCTAATGTTTGATAATAACATGAAAAGGATTCCGTAGACAGGGAAAGAACCTGTTCTTGGGCAACTGCTTCTATAATCACCAAAAGGCATTAAATGAACTTCAAGCAAATGTGTTCCATCAGCGGTATGAAGAAAATGATAGTAATAATGACGGTAATAATCGAATTTTCCGGTAATTCCACACTTCTAGTTGATTTTCTCGAAGTAAGAAACTTGCTGAATTGGTGAAAATTTCAAATTGGCTTCACATCGAGGCAATGATACATAGAAGAGTCTTTACATCCTACTGACATGAGAATAGCATAATATCCGCGTCAGAAGCTTGCTTCTACTTAACCATTTAATAGACTCGCATTTTTTCCACCGTGACTAATTTTGTAAGCTAAGCACATCATCCGCTACAGCACACTCCTTGGGCTGGGAAATGTGGCCACAATGGCCTGGTGGAACGAACTACCACAGGTGCAACGCGTGGGTCCAGGCTTTTACTTTTGAGACGCACAAACAGATTTACTTTACCTCTGGCAACCTCAAGAGAAAGACGATATAATCCAGAATCCGCATAAAACATCGCGTTCCTTCATTACCAACTTGACAGATGCTGTTTACGTTTGCAAATGACATAGGTGGATGTCATGATAAACAGAAATACTGTCGCCACTAAACTTACTTACATAGAAAATTTTATTTTGTTTCATGAACCGATAGCTATTTAAAGGAACAGGGCTCTTATTTTATTTGTACTTGATTGAAATAGAGACGTTGAAAAATTTGGTGTTGTTCTGTGATTCGAATTCGTATCTCCTCTTCTGAGGATCTGAATATCTCGGAACAGTATAGTTGAATAATTTCGTTCCTTTTCCCAACACTGCAGTCTTCTCTAGGTCTCCTCCAAAGGTAAGTATGTGGGTCCGAATCCTGATACAGTACAAAAAATTCATAATTTCATTTTCACGTGGAAACCAGCCTGCTAGTGAAAATTAATGTGCATTTTTAATGTCTGTTCATGTGTTGTCAACAATCGCAATAGGCGTCGTTATTTCTCATCAAACACACACACATCTTACTGCTGATGACTAAGCAATTAATACCTAAGCTATATTCGTGGATGATAAAGAAGGACGGTAGGTGTGCGGTTCGATTGTCGCTCAGGCACAAAAATTTGTATTCTTATTTTAGATTCAAACACCTAGCAGCTGGTAAGAAAAACCGATACGTAACATTTCATTTTACTTAATTAACAATCCGATTATGAGCTGGATTCGTATCTCCATCACATAACTTCTCATCATGCACTTCATCTTAAAAAGCATGCACACTTTGTTACTTCTGAATGGAAGTGTATTAGAAACCTTTCGTGGAGTCCTGGTTTATTACAAAAACTGTCGTCTTTTATTTTCAAGCTTAGATTTGGTTACTGATATTGGCGAAAATTTCGGTAATTCCTGACTCTTCATGGCTAGTCAGCAATATGATTTGATTAAATTAGATTGGATCTGATTAGATTAATACTTGTTACATAGATCATGAATATGACATTTCGTAATGATGTGGAACGTGTCATTATAATGAAAGGTTTCTTTACATACCATGTTTAATTTTCTTTACAACTACTTTTTATTCTCTCTCTCTCATTCTTTTTTATATTTATGTCTCTCTCTCTCTCTGTCTCTTGTCACACACACACACACACACACACACACACACACACACACACACACATTCTTTTTTTAATTTTATACGTTTGTTGTGCTCGACTATCAGCCAGGCACGAAAATGACCATGAATGAATTTCTTAGTTTTGAGTACACCTGTGAAAGGAATATAAAAACAATTATGAGAGTTACTGATTTATGATGCTTAGTTTGCAGTCAGTTCTGAGTATTATTAGTAACTCTACTCCAGTCCCTAAAACTAGTTACAGATATGCGAATGAGATGCATTACGTATTCCAGCCCGTGGCAGCCGCATCTTTGAGACGCCAGCTATGGTCACTTTCCAGCCCGTTGTAGGCACACATCTGTTCGTCCTGTTCCTGTTGGTACTGTAACTGAGATTTGGCAACAAGGCTAGGTATGTTTGGCAACTCTGTGATCGACGAGTTACTTCCTGGTGTGCACGGAATTAAGCCTCAAAGTTCACTTGAGTTTTCCAGTCATTTCCATTGAATAATCTGAGTTAGATGCATTACGTATTCCAGCCCGTGGCAGCCGCATCTTTGAGACGCCAGCTATGGTCACTTCCCAGCCCGTTGTAGGCACACATCTGTTCGTCCTGTTCCTGTTGGTACTGTAACTGAGATTTGGCAACAAGGCTAGGTATGTTTGGCAACTCTGTGATCGACGAGTTACTTCCTGGTGTGCACGGAATTAAGCCTCAAAGTTCACTTGAGTTTTCCAGTCATTTCCATTGAATAATCTGAGTTATTATTGCTTGAAGTGTAACAAAACATTGTAAATTTACGGTTTTCAGTCCACGAAAGTCATAGCGCTCTGAAATCGCAACTAATCTCGTCCTTTAAATAGCGGTTTACGAGTTCTAGAAACTATTGGCCTCGTAAGAGGAAGTGAAGGAACATATTTCTTCGCGAGCTCTTTGTTAATGTACTGACTTGTGGAAAACCATCTGTTATGCTTCCCAGTTCTAGTCACACTGACTGTGAAGTTTTTATCCCTCCTGTGAAAGATCTACTAGCAGCCAGCTCAAACTTCGATAAGGAAATCGTAAGAAAATACTTTCGGCTCATAGTGCAATGGTGAAAAACATACAATGCTGCACAACAGGTAACGCCTCATTCCGCTACTGAGAAGCAAATTTTCGGTTTCCAGTATTACATAACTTTGTTTATGAAATGCCACAGTGCGCAGTTTTGGTAAGGTTTCTTTTAGTGTTGTTAAAACAATAGTAAACATGAGAGACAAGTTAATCATCAACGATATATGCGAATTCTCTGATGTTATCTATAACTATCTGACAATACACATGCAGTTTATTGATTTCATGCATATAGAAAAGTTGTTCTGCGTTAAGGCTGTCAAACAAGGTTTTAAGAAGAATAAAATGCTACTACCACACGACAGCTAATGCAGGAAATACTTTTATGACGTATTTTGGCACTTTGCGCTCACCCCATACTTAATACAAAAGTTTGGAGTTGCATCAGCTGCCTGGCCGTCTATTAAACCTGAAAAGAACAAAATGTCGCAGAAGTTAGCCCTTTAACCACATGCGGCTATTTTCGGTTCAGAAGTGAAGGGAATTATGTTCAAAGTTCCATTAGATTGATCACTTCAGCAGGCATCAGAATTGCGTTTTAAGAAATGCGGCAGTGAATATATTCGAACTCGTGACATTTACCGTAACGCTACCAGCTGACACATCGCTACAGCAGCTCCCGAAGTCAACAACAATTCCTCCATAACTTCTGCATTCCTCAGTGCTGTGAGATAATGTATATGGACGGATCTAGACTTCTGAGAGACAGACAGTTACACCTCTTCTCTTGCACTGCACGACGTTATCGACAAACAAATAGCGTAATAGAGTAGCTCGAGTGGAAAGGAACACTTCCCAATTAAATTTCTCCATTCTACAGTGTTGGCAGTTCTGTGTAGGTGGCAGTTACATGATTTTATTTCGGCGATCACAAGATAGAGTCGAATGTATGCACTGGGTAGCCGAGGCAGCTGGTTCATGACGATTTGGTCAACGAAGTAAATGAATGTACTGAACATGCTGCAAACCACTACAGGGAGCCTGTGTGTCAGAATTCTAATCCAGTGTGGCGCAACGGCGTTACGATAGAAAAATGAGTCACCGAGAAGAGGATTTGGTGGTCTGTTGGATTGATGATAGGTTGATAAACTTATGGTCTGGGATTGATTCCAAGTTCCGCCGATGATTTTGGACAGGCTACGCTAAGTGATGAAGGTATAATGGCATTGTGGTCTGAAATTCACATAAAACATGATATTCCTTCTCTGCCAAGTAAACGTTAGGTTCAAAATGGATCAAATAGCTCTGAGCACTATAGGACTTAACATCTATGGTCATCAGTCCCCTAGAACTTAGAACTACTTAAACCTAAGTAACCTAAGGACATCACACAACACCCAGTCATCACGACGCAGAGAAAATCCCTGACCCCGCCGGGAATCGAACCCGGGAACCCGGGTAGACGTTATGTTGAACCACAATAGAGCCAGGAGTGGCGACATGTAGACACTCACGTCAGCCTGGCCGAGATGAGGGAATACGGTGTGGTCGTAAGGCCCCAGTACTATCGCGCCATGCCGTTGTGTGGCGCGAAGGAGGCGTCGGCCACTGGCGTTGGTAATGCGGGAGTTCCATTGCGTGGGTTTGGCGTTAAGGTCGCCCGGAATTAAAATCTTCCCCTCGCAACGCCAATAGAGCATCGAAGTCAGCCTCCTGGAGCAGTCCCCTCGGCGGCCTGTAGGCCGCAACGAAGGTGATGACCTCTGCCGTAGTGGTAACAGCCACCGCAGTGGCTTCCACAGCGGCGCGGGGCGGAAGCTGCACTTCGTGGTGTTTCAGGGAAGCCTGGATGTAAACGACAGTCCCTCCGCCATGGGTCAACCTGGCCACCTTGACATGTATCCCAGCCTTGAGGAAGGTCTCGCACACGAGGCAAATATCGATTGCCCCCTTGCTATGGGAACAAGCTATTCGCGTTAAAAGCGCAGACGGTGAGACCACGGATATGGTGATTATCCACGATGGGGTTGAGGAACGACGCCTACCTGGAGGGCCGCCGTGACCGCGGTGACGAGCACCGGGAGTTGCTCCAGAAGCTGGCTCAACGACCGCAGAAGTGATCGGAGCTCAGCTGCTTCTGAAGCAGTGGAGGCGGCGGGGGCCACTGCGGCGGCCTCCGCCACAGGGGCGGCTGACGGGGGCCGCTCTGTAGGTGTCGACTGCCGTGGAGCGACAGTTTCGGGCCGCAACTGCGGCGCAGCGCGAGCTGCTTGCCGCTGCCGCGGCGGACTCTCGGTGGCAGTCTGTTGCGCAGCGGCGAGGGTGGCACGCCCCGGGCGCCGGCTACGCCTGAGCGGGCGGGCAACCCGCGCGTCAGGCGCGGCCGCGGGAATAGCCGCCCTCTCGGGCGAAGCCGTGGACGGCGCAGTCTGCTGCTCTCTCTCTCTCTCTCTCTCTCTCTCTCTCTCTCTCTCCGACGGGTTGGTCAGAGCGCTGTGAGGGGGCAGGTAACCAGCTCTCGGTGGCGGCAGCGAAGCTGGTGGAAGAGTGTACCTTACGAGAAGGACCACCCTTGTCTCGCTGCTAGTTCCGGCCCCTCTCGAAAGCCGAACAGCATCTATAACAGGGAACATGCGATCCGCCGCAGTTGCAGCAAGTCGGCTTGTCCCCGCGGGCAAGGCCGCAAAATTTGCTCTCGTGCTGCCCCGTGCACTTGACGCAGCGGGGAGGCATGGAGCAGTATCTGGAGACGTGGTCCAGTGGCAGGAGAAACACTGAGCCCTTTTGGCTTTGGCCCGGAGTGATCGACCTCAACCTCGACGCGGCCGACCAACTGCAGCTGGAAAGTCTTCCGACTTTCCAGGTTGTCGACTAGGACAACCTTGTACAGCGACATGTCGTGGTGGGTACGAGGGGACTTCATGAAGGCTGTGGACCTGACGCCGAAGCCCATATCGTCCAGTTCCTCACGGAGGCAGTCCGCGCCAAACTTGAGGGGAAGGTGGCGGAATACCACCTTCAGAAGTTTGAGCGGCTCGGAGGGTTGGGTGTAGCAATGGAGGCCGTCCTTGCAGATGGCGTCCATCATCGCCCGGTACTCCTCGCGTGTCGCGACCGTGACCTTGTATAGGTCACGGCCGCCATTCTTGATAGTAGTGGACGTGGCCACCCTCTCGAGCTTCTGTAGCAGGTCCTTATACACGCCGTCCCATTGGACGACGATAGGCGGCGGGGGCGGCGGGGGCGGCACCAGAGGCGCCTCGCCGTCCTCCATCTCGTCGACGTTTGCCCCTGCAAACGTGCTAGTTGTCGGCAGCGGCTGCGGTGGCTGCAGTACGGCAGCCCTGGCGGTGTGCCGCCGAGGTGGGGCGACAAAGCCGTCCTCATCAGACTGCCGGGAGACAGCATGCGACGCAGTGCGCCGCTGCGGCCTCTTCGAAGGTCGCGCCCTGGCGGCACTCTGGGAAGAGCCCGCTACAGTCCTCCCAGCGGGAGCCTCTGGGTGCCTTCTTCCGCGGCCTCGCGGAGTCGGAGGTCGAGGAGTGAGTATCCGAATCGTTACTAGTCATAGCCCGGCGCTTCCTGGGCGCTCGGGCTTCGTCAGAGTCGGTACCACGACACTCTGCCTCGGCAAGGTTCGTGTCTGGGAGGTCAATGGCCTCCATGTCGGTGGCCTCTGGAGCTGTCTTTGCGCCCGTCCAAACCGCAGGGATGCCCCCAGCGCAGGACGGCGCGTCGACTAGCAAAGCAACGGGTTCTTCTCGTGTCAAAGGGGCCAGTGGAGCAACCGGGGGAACATCGACCTCTCGAGTGGTCGAGTCCAGTGGCGCAACTCCCTTCGAGGCCGCCGTCGCCGGGACCGCAAAATCTTGCAGCGCGACCGGCGAGGCTCTCGGTGGCACACCCGACTCTTGCTGCCCCGAGCTCGGTAGTGCAGCAGCCTTCAGGATATTGCAGAAGGTCAGTATGGCCGCCTCGTCGTCATCTCGACCGGGGTAATAGCCCCCGTGAACGAGATTTTTCATAATAATGAACGCTCGGTCGCAAGAGCGCGTGTCATCAGTGGAAGAGCAAACCTGGTCTTAGTCAGTGGTCGGAAGCTGGTTCGTCATAGGTGGGGGGCCGGACGGGGCCGCCTACGGATTCAACTGAGTCGCCTGAGCTGGCCCCACCCGCCACAGCCTTCGCGTGGAGACACTCCCCTCCCCCTCGCAACGGCACCTCGGCCACGAGCGGCCGAGCCTGGGAGGAGCGGCGCTTGTATTCTCCTCCTGTAGAGGCCGCCGCTGTCGTGGTGCGCTCCTAATTAGCGCACCATTGGTCGACGTCGTGTCACCGCCTTCTCTTGCGTTCTGCAGCTCCGTTATGGCGCTTGCTGTTACGCCAGAACAACATTGTGCAGAAGGAAACACGGAACTTCGAAAATGTTCACGTTACGTGCCGAAAGCTTGGCCCGCAGAATACTCATTTATCAAAATTTTGACGATATCAGTACTTTTTTAAGCAATGGGCATGTTTTAACCTAGACGAATCTAATTAAGGCTAGATGAAACAATTCCTGGTCTGAGCACAGCGTAGAAAGACAAGTTCTTTCACAAAGGTTTGAAAAGAATAGAAAATCCAGTGCCTATGTGGTGAATGAAATACCAACTTGCTTAACGTGATGGCCAATTAAACGCAGTTTATAAACGGAAACTGCAAAACTGAACTGTAATCGCAGAAAGGCACTCTCCCGTGGCATTTTGTGTCTGACCTACATATACGTCGACAACCCAACACTTCTCGCCAAATGCTTAGTAAAGAAAAAATGGTCATCTCTGATGCAGAATTGTCGTATAAGAGGATCTTTAATATCACGCAAGGACTTCACACACACACAAACCCAACGCTGCTTTCATATATTGCTTACTCTGTGGTTTGATTGCGTGTTTACAATTTCAGCAAGATTAA
Source organism: Schistocerca americana (assembly GCF_021461395.2). NCBI lineage: Eukaryota > Metazoa > Arthropoda > Insecta > Orthoptera > Acrididae > Schistocerca > Schistocerca americana. Next base: position 59,456,218 of record NC_060122.1, read on the forward strand.
AATAAATCTAGTTATTCATTACTAATGTAACATGAGGTTTTATTTAATAACTGCTTTTCCTGGCTAGCGATCGTTATTTTCTTAAAGAAATCTCTTCTTGGGAACGTGTAGCAATGTTGTCTGTCAAGCAGTGTAAATGGAAGTAAGTTCACGCACAAAAGTAATCATATACATACCAGCAAACAAGCTATATGTATGATATGTAAGCTGAACTAAACAAGAGTATCGATTTTTACTATTTTCAGTGCTATTGCATAAGTCTCTTTACTAGTTGCAGATCGTTTATGGAATTTAACGCTGCTGGTATTCGAGGTGGCAACACTTTTCTTTAAGCAAAATTAACAGTTTTGTCACACAATACAACACAACACTAATGTATTTTTTCGTGTCATAAACGTCTTTACGAAATAACCGGTCTTCATACGGCAGCATATAAGAATTTGTATTACGTAAGGTGCTGTTTCCTTTCATAGAAATTCACAATATTTAGAGATTATTCACAGTCTAACTGGAATTTGTTACCTCAGATTGAGTTCTGAGCCCCCAACACACAATTATTATCGCTATTATGATCAACAACATTTCTGTCTGTATAGGAAGTCAATTTAAAACTACCGCTGCAATATTTCACTAATATGGCGGCCAATGTAAGACAATCACTTATTGATTCTGCTCCAACCCTTGCTTTGCTACTAACAAATAACATATATTAAATCTTTTTGTACCTTCACTATATGCATTAACATTTGAAAATATTTCTTACTGTTAATCGCATATTATTCAGCATTTACCAATACACTGCGCAGTAGATCAATAGCGCTAATGGCTCCGCTCCTTTGTAGCTGATCAGAAAAATCAGCATTTACATAGGACGAGAATCACAACGAAATAAAACTCCAAACAGAGAAGATTTATTTCAATGACACATAAAATCTATTTTTCAAATATTAAATTGGCAACATAATATAGTTTTTTACAGACCTCTGTGTTTCCAGACATCCGTCACATCCTATCAGTACAACAGTTCGAAGAGGAAGAAGGATTATTGTAGAAGAATCATGGATAACAAAAGATTGAGATTTCCATTATCTTTTTGCATGGGTATCGTCTGAGATATAGTTTTTTACATAATATTTAATTATGTCGTTGACAATAATTATTTTTTTTATTTACGACGAAGTCCTTTTTATTATTATCACGAGAATGTTGATTCACTTTCCACACACAATTCTGTCGTGAATATTGCTCTGAATAAAATGTAGGTGTGGATATTACAACTCTCCCAGTCTTGTCAAAATGTACGAGGAGCAGTCAATAAGTAATGAAAGGCCTTTTCTTGCTCCACCATTTTGCTTAAAAAAATGCATATTTTGTTGCGAGCCATCGTGGCATATTCCTGCTTCACACCCTCCAGTCTCATGGAATACCGATAGGTGGTGGCGCTGTACGTGGCCTTCAAAATGGCGCCCGTAGCGGAGGTGCGTTACAAGCAGACAGCTGTCACTGAGTTTCTTTTGGAGGAAAACTGGAGTATGGCAGATATTCAGGCAGCTTGCAGAATGTCTACGGAGACCTGGCAGTCAACAAAATCACGATGAGTCGCCGGGCGAGGTGTCTGCCGTCGTCGCAACGAGGCTCGCCGGCCGGCCGCACACAGCTGTCACTCCTGCAGTGCTGCAGTGTGTGGACTCTCTCTCTCTCTCTCTCTCCAAGTGATCGATGAGTCACAGTCAAACGCCATGTTGCACAACTGTGTGCCTCTGTCGGTAGTGGTGACTCGCTCATAGTTGTGTGCTGATATTTCGCACCTTCAGACTTCCATCTGCTTGTTCAATGAAGGATGCACTCTGCGTGACGCAGTACGTGGGTGATGGTGAGCTTACTGATATAGCGAGGTGGTGGCTCTGACGTTGGCCAGTAGAATGGTACCGTGCGAGACTACAGGCCCTCCCAGTAAGGTGGCATAAGGCTGTCGCACTGAACGGAGGTGATGCTGAAAAATAGGATTTTGTAGGCAAAGCCTGTGGGGAATAGTATGGCGTATTTGAATGCGTAATAATACCAACACGCCTTCAGGAAAAAAAAATGGTTGTGTTACTTACTGAATGCCCCTCATGTATATAGTCGGTTTCGACGGTACACAGTTTTACATTGTAAGAAAGGACACCTTCCTCTTTCACAGCCTTGTGCAGAAAAGAAAGAATACGAAGGCTCTGCTTTCCTTCGAAATTTGTAATAGCATGTCTAACGTCTGCGCTCTCTTCCTCGTGGTTGGCTTAGGTTATTCACGTCCTAAAGAACTCAAGTAGGGAAACTACCGTACAAGACGCTGCAGTGAAAGTCGATCACTAGGTTCTGCGATAACAACACAAGTTCGTCGCCAATAACCGACACGTAAGTATCTGAAGGTTAGCAATGTGCAAATATAACAGACAACTGTTATTTTGATACGACACGTCAAAAGGAATCGAGGAATGCCAGTTTCGAAATGGAGGAAGAGTGGAGGGTTAAAAGTACATCAAATTGATGTAAATTGTGGTTCAAATTCATGTAAACTGCGGTAATTCCGCAGAGGTGAAGAGCTTTACACAGAATAGACTAGTGCAGAGCACTGCACGAAGCAGCCTTCGACTAATCTCCACAACGACACAGACATGTGTAACGCTAAATTAATTACAGTTGGTAATCAGCTGGGAAAGCCGACGATTGAGAGAAGTATTATTCGCAAAATCGAACAAAATAAAGGCTGCGCTCTCTGTTTGCTCTGTTGTCCTCAGTACGTGAAGCAAATTTTTTGATGACCTTTACCACAAATTTGATATTTCGGCTCACTTACCGTTGCACTGAATTTCAACGCAAGACCATCCACACGTGATGATGCAAGAACTGTGGATCTGAACCTCTGATCCTCATGCAGCTGTTTTTTAGTGTTTAACAGAACGATCTGACCAATGACCGCAGGCGACGAAACGTGTGAATACGATATAATAGCATGAGTGTACTATAATAACAGGACAACTTAATTCCCTCTTAATTTTGATGAGTGTGTCATATCCATCCAGAAAAAGCAAAATTTGCTTCTGGTCCCTTTTTCTTAGTTTTGTAAATTTTAAGAAATATTCTATCATTCGGAAAAATAGCTTTGATGTCATCCGTCCATTTCTTGAGCATCCAAATGCTGTGTTTGGTGGGACTCCTCCTTCTAAGGCGTCATTCATGCTACTGCACTGAATGATTAATACAGACGGTATGAATTCGCCTGTTGCATTCACATTATAGAAACATGTCGTTTGAAGGGCCCATTCTCCCCTTGCGATTGCACCCATTTGGTGTTTGGATTTTACAGCCTTAGACGGTTTTTGAACGTGAATAATGGGATTCCATACACTTTATGTATTCGGTCAGTAGTAAACTTAACATTCATCTACTATTTCCTCATATTTATTAAAAACTCTTTAGCACCCTCTTGATTAAAGTACTTTCCTTCGTGCGATCGACATTTCTTCGCAATCTCGCAAGGACAATCTTTCATAAACCTGTAATACCATTTTATACTTCATGTATTATTTTTCGTTGTTGAAGCGATGTGGTTGATGACATTTTTCAGCCGGTTGACATAAAAGGTTCCTTCATTCATTAATAGTTACTCCAAAGAAAGTGGATTCTAAATTAATTATATGCTGCACCAGTACATCTTCCAACTCGTAACATTAGGTCTTCCAAATTGTGATGATTTAATTAAATCGTTCCAATGTTATATCCTTTATATGCTTCATTAAAGCCAATTTCATGCTTTCGATATTTCAGTAAAGCTTCCTTCATATCCTCTTGCTTCCACTTATTGTACGCTCTCTTCGCCATATCGATCAGGTGAAAAAAACACTTTTTAGTTGATATGTGACTTCTATCAACGCCTACGTTGCACCGGTACGATTAGTGAATACTACACAGCTTCGAGTAATGCTGTGAGGACTCCACCGTTTTAAACCAGAACTACAAGCAAAACCTTAAAGTCTACTGCTGTTTGATTATGCTTGAATGAATAGCAGAGTACCACGAAAATAGACGTGAAACGAAACAGTAACTGTATCATCATATTCTTCTCTAATTGCTGACAAATGAACGAGGGAGTATAACAAAACAGTCAAACAAACTCCCTTGTAACAATCTTTCTGTCACGACTGCCAGCGGCCCATGCACATTTATTTGCTCACTCTACTGTCATTAGTTCAATTTTACGCCTCTTCACATCGCATTTTATAAACTTGGACTCATTAAGATTGTTGTTGTTGTTGTGGTCTTCAGTCCTGAGGATGGTTTGATGCAGCTCTCCATGCTACTCTATCCTGTGCAAGCTTCTTCATCTCCCAGTACTTACGGGAACCTACATCCTTCTGAATCTGCTTAGTGTAATCATCTCTTGGTCTCCCTGTACGATTATTACCCTCCGCGCTGCCCTCCAATACTAAATGGGTGATCCCTTGATACCTCAGAACATGTCCTACCAACCGATCCATTCTTCTAGTCAAGTTGTGCCACAAACTTCTCTTCTCTCCAATCCTATTCAATACCTCCTCATTAGTTATGCGATCTACCCATCTAACCTTCAGCATTCTTCTGCAGCACCACATTTAGAAAGCTTCTATTCTCTTCTTGTCTAAACTATTTATCGTCCATGTTTCACATCCATACATGGCTACACTCCATACAAATACTTACTGACACTTAAATCAATACTGGATGTTAACAAATATCTCTCGTTCAGAACCGCTTTCCTTGCCATTGCCAGTCTACATTTTATATTCTCTCTACTTCGACCGTCATCAGTTATTTTTCTCCCCAAATAGCAAAACTCCTTTACTACTTTAAGTGTTTCATTTCCTAATCTAATTCCCTCAGCATCACCCGACTTAATTCGACTACATTCCATTATCCACGTTTTGCTTAAGCCTTCCATATCCAGGAAATAATTAATGGACGCACCACCTACACCTTCCGTGTGCATGACTTCTACGCCGCCGTTTACGACCGTTACATCCAGCTAACTAACACACTAAAATCATTGGACTAATCTTCGATTTGCAGCTAACGTGGGAATGTGCTGGCGTACGCCTTCGCCAGATCAGCAGTCGGCACCAAGAGGCACTGCATAGCAGGCGCTGAACTAGACACGTGTATGACAAGAAAAGGCGAAGACACGGCCCCAGGCTATGTGCCGATAACACCCCCTGGGCAGCGTGCATATAGGCTGCCGCCGTCGACTCAGATGTCTCAATCGATCGTTACCTCAGTACGTCGCATTGGAACTGAGTTCACATTGGACTTCGATACGTCGCACTATGCTCTAGTCTCCCACAGTGATGGTCGTCGCCTCGCACTTTAGCTGTGAGTGAATGTTACTCATTGTATATAGCTGTGTCACGGACACAGACAAGATTCAAGAATTAGTACATGTTATTTGATTGCTGTGAACCACAGAACTTCAGATTCGATATCATTGAAGTTAAGTATTCAGTTTGTTCCTGTAATAAAGTGTATTTTAACCACGTGTGCATTGTAGTGAGAGGCAACTGGTCACCAACCTATCATACCACACTGAGGGATATTGACTTAATTAATTAGTGAATCAATGTGATAGAGTGTAGGGCCTCTTTCCAAGACATCCAGAGCCCAGTATTTTCGGAAGGCCTGAAAGTTTCCCTAGCACCCACTACATCGGTCAGGACAAAAGAGGGTTTAATGTGGCACACAACAGTTGGTACATGGACTAGGTTCACTTAAGAGAGAGAAACAAACAGAAGGGAGAGATTTGGAATTTCCCAGCAGTGGTGTGTAACGGAAATTGAGTCTCATATCTGAGGGTTTCCACCACCTGAAGCTTCAGGGAATTAGCGTTGCTTCTGGTCTATGCGGCCCAGCAACCGTGGAGAGTAGGAAGACAACTGAACAATACCTTAAGGGAGGGGGAGGGGTGACACGGAAAACCACTTCGCAGAACAATCGGTTAAGTGGGGTTATAAATTTGGCAACCATGGTGAGTGGTGTGCTGTCCCCAATCCATCTGGAATTAAACTGGCTAGAATTCAGGCTGGGGTGGTGCCCCAAATCCATCTCGAACACATTTGGTAACATTGCATACTGGGTTGATATCGCCATTACCTTACTACTTACACAGTGTCTCTCGCTCCTCTGCACGTTCTGAAACGCATCTGCCACGCTATTGGGGCGAGGTTTAGCGCAGACACTGAGACACCGCTATCGTTCTTCCCAGTACTAACACGTGCTGCAGCAGTTGTTTTGTGTAGCTCCGGGAGAACAGTACCGCGGTGGCCTTCCGGTACGAGACGCGCCTGCAGGTCTGCGCCCACACTCTGTCCGGCCCGCTCGCACCTGCGCTGTGCCTGGCCTCATCCTGGACAGAGACGGCCGCTCAGCACCGGCGCTGCCTGGACCGCGGGCGTCGTCTCGGCCCTCGCGCGGCCATCCGCCTCCCACTGTACCGCGAGCTGATGTCCTCGGTGTCTACAGGCTGAGTGCAGCGGTGGGGCGCGGCCCGGAACACAACGACAGATACGTTTTATTCCTGCGAGCAAAGCCTCTGCATTTGAGCGCACACACACACACACAAACACACACACACACAACTCACAGTGTCTGTGGTAGACTTCTGTTTCAAGACTGAAGAAGAGCTAAACGAGAAACACGCCCAAGTCAGGACCTCCATCTTCTTGTCAACTGGAGAAACACGAGGATTTCAAGTACCTGTGCCGGGGTCCTGCCACACGCGCACATTCCTGCATTTTTGTGAGAATGAGTTACGAAGAGTGTCGGTGCAGTGTAGGTGTCACCTTAAGATGTTCATTTTGAACGAAACCAGTTCTGACGCTTTAAAAGTACTTGAAGCACACCTGCGGTAGTGTTTATTAAAATTTATATTATTGAATTCTGGAGTGGGAAATTATTAAGAAATGTAAATGCCTTTTCTTTCAGCTTACGAGGTAGGTTGGTCGCAGACCGAGATATCGTTTTACAGGGCTGCGCTCACAGAGCTATCGCTGAACTAATTTTTTTTTCAGGGACACACAACGACTTAGCTTTCAGTAAGACAAGATACTTATTCACTAAGCAATTTAATTCGTGTATAACTTATCACAGTTCAGGGTTTCATTCAATTAAGTCATGGATAGCTTTCAAATATTACAACAACGTTTCATGTGTAAATTTTATCAAATGATAATAACATAAAACATTTGCAAACCATTGCCCCACAGCACAAGAGGCGATTTTCAAACTTCTGTCCCACGGTACAAGAGACAAGCACATAACTCCACATCTGCACGATTACCCAGCAACTCACACTTAACTGCCAGAGTAAACATATGACCACTTTCAGACTATTTCTTACCGTTCCACTCTCAAACAGCACGTGGGAAAAATGAGCACCTAAATCTGTCCTTGCAACCTCTGATTTCCCTTGTTTTGTTACTATCGTTATATCACCCTGGTCTAATTCCAGCCCCACCCCACCGTGCACGATATCGGCTATCGTTGTGTAGTCACAACCCATTACAAGCACAGTACTCGCAATACGTGTCTGAAAGATCTACTTCTTCAACCCACGCTCCTAGTCCAGCTGTGCGCCTCTGAGAGGAATACAGCTTGTACACGATCTTTTCCTACGGCTCATTCCCTTTCCATTGGAATTTCTTAGCCGGAGCTTGTCATTGATCTCCAGTCGACGTACAGCAGCTTCAGTGTCAGTAACATCATCAACATCACGCCTCTAAATTACCATCAGCATCACATTCATACATCGTCACACCAACGTATCTCGTTCCAGTTCATAAAACTTGCGCTTTTTATCATCCTTTTTCTTTAAGATTGTTGTAGTCATTACCTATACGAATGAAGAACAGATACATCAGTGCAGCCAGCTCGCCCCAAATAGCAGCGAAATTGTGAAAATGAAAAAAGGGTATTTGTGATTTGTAATTGTTGTCATTGAGAATACTCAAACGTAAAATGAAAATAAAAAATTTCTGCGGTAAGTGATAATTAGCATAACTGTATTAAACAATTACATAAAGGCAATTCACATCAAGCCATCAGCAACGATCTGAGGTGAACTTGCACTGTCTGCTTCGTATTTCGTCCAGTGGGCTTCTTTGTCTAAGAATCATGATGTACTTACAAAGTGGGAGAATATCAGTTTGTCACATAGTCTAGAGTAACTCTGCAGGCATTCAGTGGCGGCTTGCGTGTAGGCACTGTGCAAATGTAGCACCTGCTATTTCCTTCCACTTCATATTATCAGTAGTGTTTAATACAATGAATTCTTTATTTATTCTTGTACAATGTACACTACTGGACATTAAAATTGCTACACCATTAAGATGACGTGCTACAGACGCGAAATTTAACCGACAGGAAGAAGTTGCTGTGATATGCAAATGATTGACTTTTCAGAGCATTCACACAAGGTTGGCGCCAGTGGCGACACCTACAACGTGCTGACATGAGTAAAGTTTCCAAACGATTTCTCATACACAAACAGCAGTTGACCGGCATTGCCTGGTGAAACGTTGTTGTGATGCCTCGTGTAAGGAGAAGAAATGCGTACCATCACGTTTCCGACTTTGATAAAGGTCGGATTGTAGGCTATGTTGATTGCGGTTTATCGTATCGCGACATTGCAGCCCGCGTTGGTCGAGATCCAATGACCGTTAGCAGAATATGGAATCGGTGGGTTCAGGAGGATAATACGGAACGCCGTGCTGGATCCCAACGGCCTCGTATCACTAGCAGTCGAGATGACAGGCATCTTATCCGCATGGCTGTAACGGATCGTGCAGTCACGTCTCGATCCAGTTACGTTTGCAAGACAATAACCATCTGAATGAATAGTTCGATGACGTTTGCAGCAGCATGGACCATCAGCTCGGATACCATAGCTGCGGTTATCCTTGACGCTGCATCACAGACAGGAGCGCCTGCGATGGTGTACTCAATGACGAACCTGGGTGCACAAAAGGCAAAACGACATTTTTTCGGATGCATCCAGGTTCTGTTTACAGCATCATGATGGTCGCATCCGTGTTTGGCGACATCGCGGCGAGCGCGCATTGTAAGAGTGTATTCGTCATCGCCATACTGGCTAATCACCCAGCGTGATGGTATGGGGTGCCACTGGTTACACGTTTCGGTCAACTCTTGTTCCCATTGACGGCACTTTGAACAGTGCACGTTACATTTCAGATGTGTTACGACCCGTGGCTCTACTCTTCATTCAATCCCTGCGAAACCCTACATTGCAGCAGGATAATGCGCGATCGCATGTTGCAGGTCCTGTACGGGCCTTTCTGGATACAGAAAATGTTCGACTGCTGCCCTGACCAGCACATTCTCCATATCTCTCACCAATTGAAAACGTCTGGTCAACGGTGGCCGAGCAACTGGCTCGTCACAATACGCGAATCACTACTCTTGGTGAACTGTGGTATCGTGTTTAAGCTGCATGGGTAGCTGTACCTGTACACGCCATCCAAGCGCTGTTTCACTCAATGCCCAGGCGTATCTAGGCCGTTATTACGGCCAGAGGCGGTTGTTCTAGGTACTGATTTCTCAGGATCTATGCATCCAAATTGCGTGAAAATGTAATGACATGTCAGTTCTAGTATAATATATTTGTCCAATGAATACCTGCTCATCATCTGCATTTCTTCTTGGTGTAGCAATCTTAATGGCCAGTAGTGTATTAAGAAATGTAAATGCTATTGATTGGCGACTCCATGTTGTCTTGTGCACTACGACCAGATAACAGGTATACTTGAAAAAAGAGACAGCATTGGTGGTATATTTTTTACTATTGCAAAATCGATTTTCTGTCACTGAGTGACCATCTTCAGTGCTATATTGTATAACTTAAATTGGGATGCACTGTTGTCACTAAGCTTATGGCAATCAATGTGATTGGCGACGAGGATGGGATCCAATTTGTAGTGGCGTAGCAAGACAGCCACGCCACTCGGAAGTAGCCGAAAGGCACGCGTTAAGCTCACGCAGATTGGCGTGAGGTCTGGAACAGGACAATGTCTTGAGAATTGCAATGAAGTACGAAAATCTTGTAATACTTAACTTTAATCCACATTTGTAGAACATCGCTCTTGATGGTACATGCTTCACATAGTAAATATCAATTGAATACGGCGCCTTGCTAGGTCGTAGCAAATGTAGCTGAAGGCTATGCTAACTATCGTCTCGTCAAATGAGAGCGTTATTGTCAGTGAACCATTCCTATGAACGTCGGCTGTACAACTGGGGCGAGTGCCAGGACGTCTCTATAGACCTGCCGTGTGGTGGCGCTCGGTCTGCAATTACTGACAGTGGCGACACGCGTGTCCGACGTATACTAATGGACCGCGGCCGATTTAAAGGCTACCACCTAGCAAGTGTGGTGTCTGGCGGTGACACCACAGTTATTTGCCTCAATCGTGGAGGTAGCTTAGAGAACTAGGAAAGAGAAACGAGATGAGTGAATCTGGATGGCCGGAAGAACAGGATTCCTTGTCTAGTGTTATTAACACACAATCATTAGGGATAGTGAAGGAGAATATCTAAGAATGAATAAGAAACTAGAAACGAGTGTTAATTATTACCAACAGCACAGTGAACGCATTATGGTAGCCACGATAGACCCAAAGCCACCACTCACCACGGCAATACAGAAATAATAGTCCAGTAGCTCCGTAGACTGAGAAACCAAAATATTCAATATCTAGTGTGAGACAAGAATTTGAAATGGTGGACTTTATTTCGATAGTAGGAAACGAAATGGAAGGACTAAATAATAGGGAAACATGGACTAGGGTGAAAGGAAACGAGAGGCATCTGGTGGAATTTGGACTGAGATCAATTTAATCATTTCGAAATAAGACTTTGCATGTGGAAAATACCACGAGGCACCGAATCTATTGGTAGCTCACATAATTTTAGGATAGATTTTAAGAAACTAGATTTTAAACCGCAAAATTTTTCAGTTGACAGATTTTATCTTCAAATGGGTTCGAATGGCTCTGATCACTATGCGACTTAACTTCTGAGGTCATCAGTCGCCTAGAACTTAGAACTAATTAAACCTAACTAATCTAAGGACATCACACACATCCATGCCCGAGGCAGGACCGTAGCGGTCGCTCGGTTCCAGACTGTAGCGCCTAGAACCGCACGGCCATTCCGGCCGGCATTTAGTCTTCAACTGCAGTTTATTAGTCATCAAATATACAATAAAGCTGAAGGAACTAAAATGAATTAGATAATACAGGAGATGGAGAAGTTCAAACAACCATTACTTGTGAGTTCCAAGGGAGCATTATGAAGTAATAAAATGAAATAGTGGAGAGTGTTGTGTCCTGCCCACTCGTCGGATACAGGGTGCCTAGGAAGCCTACCTTCTCGGATCGCTAAACAACAACTCAAGCAAATCGTACTAGTGAAGTTTATTGCAGTAAGATAAATGACAACACTTAGCTTTGATAATTGTTCAATGAGACGTCGCAAGCAAAGAGCGGGATGAAACATAAGCATTCTCTTCAGTAGACACAATTCGTAGCACAAGAGAAGGAATACTGTTTTTAAGTCACTGCTGCAGAAGTCGTAGGCCACCTGGACTCCGACTCGGGCCGCGGCGCGTGTCTCCTCTTGGTGCAGATGGCGCCACTCTCTCGCTGTAGTCCTACAGAGGGGTCGGTCAGCGTCGTGTTGGCTGGCGTCGCCTCGCAGCCCTCTCTGCTGTAACTTCCTGGCCGACGTGTCGGCGCTTGACGTTACGCCGGAACAGAAACGTTTATAATAAGTGAAGAACTGGTACTTTCAAAGATGGATTAGTGAAGGTTGCAAGGAAAAAAATTGAGCAAAAAGGCAAGTCCCATCAAAAATCCTTGTAACACAGTTGCCAAATTGAATAATGGAAGGAGGCAATAAAAAAATCGTCAACTTATAAAGAGAGTAAAGTGCAAGTGCGTAAAAACACCGAAAAAATAAAGCTGCTATGGCTAGCGGACAACAGGAAACATAGTTGCCGCTTAGGGGAAATTATGGAAACCTTTGAAGAAAACACAAGCAGCTGCAGACTGATCGCGCAGTGCGATGACAAGGCAGTAAACCAAAAAAAAAACGATGGCTGAAGGGTGAAAGGAATACGTAGAAGGGTTTCATAGAGGACGTATAACTACATTACGAAACGAGAAAAGTGAGAAGATGAAATTGGGATTGTCGGCGCAATACCGCTAGAAGAATTTAAAAAAAAAAAGTGTGTGAAATCTTATGGGACTTAACTGCTAAGGTCATCGTTCCCTAAGCAACACACTACTTAATCTAAATTATCCTAAAGACAAACACACACACGCATGCCCAAGGGAGGACTCGAACCTCCGCCGGGAGCAGCCACACAGTCCATGACTGCAGCACCTGAGACCGCTCGGCTAATCCCGCTTGGCCAAGAACTTTAGTACATAAGTCTAAACCACGCAGCTGGGATAAACGAAATTCCTCCAGAATTATTAAGCTCCTTCAGAGAACAAAACACAAGAGAAATGTTCTACATGCTTTACAAGACCTGTAAGACAGGAGGAATATTCTCAGAGTTCTAGTTGCATGTAAGAACTCCAATTTCAAAGAACGTCGGAGCTGCGTAGAACTGTATGCATTGCCGTTTATCTTGATCGCTGAACAGGCGTCTCCTTTTTCAGGAAACAGGATACTCGCTGCAGTATTCCACTAATGCAAGTGTACAGAAACAGTGTATTCTACCTCTGTTTCTGTTTCCCAATTGAAAAACTGAAGAATGAAATTTTCTGCTGTTACATTTGTGCAGGAACTCAGTCTCATTGATTTTTTTAAATAACATCATATTCACTCTACTGTTTATTTCATTTTCCACGATTGCAATTTCCATCATTTTCAAGTAGATAAAGGTGCTGAAGACACAACAGTGGCCAGCATTAATAAAACGAGTGAAAAGCTGTGAATCTCTAAGACCTTGTCCTACGCGATCGACAGGAGCGAGCGACAGCGCGCGACAGCTGCTGGTGACAAAACACAACCGCAATGTAGTTACGGAAGGGTCCTACGTAAGCGACATTTGTATCGCTGCATGTCTCGCGCTGCAACTGCCGACGTTTGAATTCAAATGTATTTGAATCTTGTCGCTGCAGCACGCGCGACACAGAGCGACAGCCACGTGTCTTGTCGGCAAAGCAGTGGAGCGGACGCGACGGCAGCTATGAATTACTCAACATCCGATTTTAAGAAAACTATTCCGTGAAAAAATTTGATTCTTCCGCAACCTATAGCTTCATATCTTTAAACGATAAAGGTCTGATTTATTTTCGTTATTCGTCATAGTTACTGTGCTGCACAAAATTGAGTACGTGGCTGCACGAAATTCTTAAGAATTTGCAAATCACATTGCGTAGACTTTCCGTGTAATTCATTTAAGGGCATACATTATTGCGTAGGAAATGTAACCGATATAACTAAATTGTATTTAAAGTTGAGACCGGAATGATCGCTCTTTTCATTCTTGAGATATTGGTTGTTATATCCGCTGACGGGTCGCTCGCGGCTCGTCCGAACCTTTCCTGCGTATCGGGAATCAAGTGGTCGTAAAAATCGTCGTATCTCTTAAAAGGTTCAAGATATCGAAACGACGAATTTTGGAAATGTCAGCACGGAGAAGGGACTACTTTCTCATATGATTAACACTCGATACGTTTTTTTAAACGCGTGAGCAGAGCGAAAACAAGACTTCCTATAACTTACACCATGAGGTTTTGTCCAAATTATCATAGCCAAACAAAGGGAGGGAAACAGGTAAACGGGACATCAAAGTGACCACCGTGAGGTCTAGTTTTGCATGAAAATATTTAACTGCTTGAAAGTAATCAAGGTAATTAACGAAAACTTAATTAAGAAGCTAAGGAAAAATTAGAATATTCGACGGAAAGCTGCTGTATATAAAGTGTCAAAATTTTCATCTGTTCAAGACCTACCTATTTTGCACTTAAAAAGATACATTGGTGCGATATTTAAATATCAAAAACGTTTCCTTCGAATCAAATACGTTGGGAAGGTAAATGAGGAGTCAGTAAGATCATGCTTACAGAATAAAACTTGAAATTAAAAAATGAAAGGAATCAGTCAAATATTTTATGAAATGATTTGTGTAGAAGAAATAAGTAGATCAGAGAAACGGTCTATGTGCCTTCAAAGGCTCTAAATCATGAACAGAAAATGAGGTGCACCAAACGTTTCCCTAATATCTTTTATTTCATACTTTTAGACAAATCATTACAAAAAAGTTTGACTTTCTTTTCAAAAATTTTCTAAGCTTTACTTTTACAAACCATTTACAGTAATTGAAATGCTTGGCCTTCACATTGACTGCTGATGAATTACGTTCGCAACATCAAATATCAGTAACATTTCATGGTTAATTGTAATTTATTAGGAATTAAATGTGTTTGATATACTGGGACAGGTGTGAAAACTAAGTTCTTTGGCAAGACCTTAAAAATATACTAAGCGATGCAGTGTAAACAGTATACGTAAAAGTTAGTATACAGAATTGTAACTGAGTCAGTAAAACTATGAGAACGCCTCGAAATCGATCCCAGGACCTCTGGCTGATACTTAATCATCAACTTCATACGCTACCCCTACACCACAGTTAGCTTTTGCCCCGAGGTATCAATCTGTATACTTATGGTTGTATTTAGCGTAGTCATTCCTCCGCATTTATTGGCTGTTAAAAGTTGTTGATCATCTAAAAAACATTCGTATTTAATTTATGGATGAGATAGTCGAATGATCCTCTGCTCATACATGTGTACTCGAAGAATTTGTCTGGTGATCTTCGTAGTTGATGATATTTATGAAATTCTCCGTAGAGATTCCTCCCTTTGTAAATTTCATGCACTACATTCCTTTTCGCTTTATTTTCTTAAGTAAACCTAATTTTGTAGCCTTAGTCCCCACCTACAGTATTCTACAGGTTGGGACGCCGTTTTATAGAAACAACTGCTTGGCTCAAAGCAGCCACCTCGTAGCACGACATGGTCGTTCGCACGCAGGACGTGCATCATTTCGCCCCATGCTACTACATGTTGCTGGAGTGTCGCGTATCCAGAAGCCGCTCACTGTCGCTCGCTCCTGTCGCTCATGTAGGACACGGCCTAAGCCTCATGTCATCATTTGTCGCAGACACCATAGGTATGTAACGAATGGGATTCAGTCTCTTGAAACTAGATTTGAGCTTGCTGCACATGTCACTGGCGAAGAGTTTTGATTCCACCCATTATATGCTGTTTGACAGTGTACATTATTGCCATGTGCAGTTAGCTTTAACCCGGTTTCAAGAGTTAAAACTCCGTCCGTTACTTACCATAGATCGGCATTTGCTAACAACATCTGTAGTAAGCACGTTTCTGGTTTCAAGAGTTTCAGTCCATTTCTTACCGTAGCATGGTGTTTGTGGATATGAAATGTAGGCTGGCAATAGCGATAACAATTTCCCGAAGAAAGAGGGAATTATTTTAATATCAAATATAAATTGAATCTTACAGAGTATCGTTTTACATGGTGCTACAACGTGGATGATAAACATCAGAAACAGGGAATAGACAAGAGTAAAACTGTAATGCATGACTGTCTTGGAGACACCGAGGGGTAGGCTGAGCTGCCTAATAGGGAAGTACTTGTTTCCTTCACAGGCATTGGTAACTTTCCTTCGCGAAGTGTGGAACTTGTGTGTTAAGTGTTTCTCTCGAATATAGGTGGTGTGGTTTTAAAATATGTGTGTATGTAGCACTGGATCATATCTGTGTTGTATGACGACATGAGAAAGCCTACCATACAAGCTGCACCTATGTCCAGATAACACGCGGAGATTCTGCGCGGTTTGAGGCGCCATGTCACGAATTGTACAGCCCCTCCTATTGGAGGTTTGAGTCATCCATCGGGCATGGGTGGTTGTGTTGTTCTTAGTATAAATTTGTTTAAGTAGCATGTAAGCCTGTGGACCGATGATCCCAGCAGTTTACTCCCTTAGGAATTCACACACACACAATGTCCCCATGAGACACACAGATCCCCATGAAGAGTGTCACGTGCCCTTACTTCATGAGACACTGGAAAGAGGTTTGGAATTTAATTCACAACACTGGCGGAAAACCTGGTGCCCAAGAACTGCACGACAACACTGGTCCTGTCTGTGCCATTGAAAACTCCTTCCGCCTAAATTTGGTATATAATGGTAAATAAATAAATAAATAAATAAATGGTTACCAACCATGATTGAACACTACCGCACAGGAGTGCATAAGCGACTCAATCCACGTAGGCGAGGTGGGAGAACAGATAGCTCTGTAACATACTGGTACAGATTACAGAAATTTAGAGGAGTTACTTATTAACGTGGTTATGAATCGAATTGTGAGGACAGGGCTGCAGTATCAGATCTGTGACATCGGGTAAACAGTTAATCTGATAATGGAACATAGAGATTGAGGTTAGAAATAGTAGACCCTCACCGCGAATTGCGTACAGTAAATTTGTTCAAATTAATGTTGAAGTAGATAAGAAATGACCTGCATAACGTAGACTAGGTTACAGCGTAATGTTAAAGCAGTCTCGGGACAGCTGCTTACAAAAACAATGGTTTAGTTAGTTTTACTGTATATCTGTAAAATACAGATTTTTTTAAAGTGTAGAACTCCCATGTGTATAACAGCATCAACGTTTTTAATCACTTTACAAGTGAGTTGATGTGCTCCTTATTAGACTTTAAGCATATAAGCGAGAGAAAGTTTAGAAAATGTTTGGAATTATGTTTAAAGCTGGTTGGGTGTCGCTGAGTGCTCTCATTATCAGATACTGCAAGAGTATAGTCTGGGCAATTTGCGCTCCATTTGAAGGATAAACCAGTTTTCCTCACATCTCAGTGTTTCTCGCATGATTTGTCCTGAGCTGTGCACCGTACAGTGATATAATTATGTAGCTACATTCAGTCGTATATGTGGATACTGTCTGTGAATAGAGTTTGTAGTAAATACGTAATGAACTAAAACGTCATGCCTGATGCGTCAGTCTTACTACATGAACAGCAAAAATGCAATGAGTGATAAATTTTTGTCCTACCATTATTTGTGGTGGGCTCAGCCAAAAAGAATTCCATAAATGTTTGAAGTGCTGTAGTAATTGTGTTGGAACGTGCCCAGTGCTTTCATGCTCATATACTGAATGAATCTATTCTTGGTGTTTGCTCGCGATCTGTTATGCCATCCCAAGACGAATACACAGTTTCTCCGTCTACCCGACGGGAGGCCCTCGTCACACGATATTTCATTTCATTTCATTTCTAACCGTAATACACTCATGTTCATAAATGAAGGATAATGCTGATACATGGTGAAACAACACTCTGGTGGGCAGTTTGCGGGTTTAAATCACCTCGCAGAATGACCATGCAGTGCATTTGACCTACGGTCTGCGGGGCGGTGGGTGGAAATTTTTCTGTTGCTGCCGTTCAAAACACAGGCTCTCTAACTACAATGTTGGCAACCAGAAAGTGATTAGCAAAAATGTGATGCCTATAATTAAAGTTCACTCTGCCCACTCTTATGGAGAAATAGAGTTGTATGATCATTGAAGTTGCATGGGGGCTTAATTAAATATAATGCAAATAATTTTAATTTTTGTGGCTGTCTGTCCAGTTACGCAGTTTCGTAACCGGTTGGCCCTGACTAGTATTAGTACGCAATCTGACTGCATAGAATAACAACAAAGAATGAAAGAAAACTTCCGGTAACACAATTAATTAATTAAGTCACCAGCAACTATAAAAGCTACGAAACAACAAAGCACAAGTGTAACTGTTCTGTGTGTGGAAGTGTGATTCAGCGTACACATCTGGCACGATTCTTCCTGAATACGACAAGATGCTTTAAACGCCATTTACAATGAAGTAATTAAAAAAACAGAAATACTATAATTGCATATAGAAACCAGAATTACACTCTAATACATGAACATAAGCCAGATGCTTTGTTGACTGAACCTGTGACCAAGAGACATTGTTAGTTAGGACATTTGAAATAAAAAAAAATTTCTTTACCTTCATATACATTGACGAAACATACACTCTGATCATTACAACATCCACAATCGAACGGCATCGGCTGTCTAGCCCATCAGAACAACTGCACACAACGTGCTCACAACTAGTCACGGCTACATCAGAACTCCTGCTGCCCACGGCAACTTCTCAACAAGCACAGCCAGTAGAGGCGGCGGAATAATACTCTTTGGCGCAATCTCTGGCGCTGTGACTCAGTGTAGCCACCTTTCAAAGTTCATTACGCTGAGGACTGAGGATGATGTCTGGGATTCATAGAAAATGCAGTTTGCTATAAGAAGTTTCACTATATTCTGAAAACAATACAGCATAAAGTTCCAGACAAAAGTTTACCCAAGCAATGCTACTGTTAGCTCTTATAGTATCAGAGCTGTTCAGAGTCTATTGCACGGATCCTATTATTCCTAGATAATGAAAGTGTTCAATAATTGTTATCAGTGTAAATGTTCAAAGTGAATGCTCACCAAAAAATTTGATGTTAATACTCATCAAACGCCACGCTAGTAATGGTACAAGGTATGCCCTGCGGCGATACGGGAAAATACGACATACATAAACTGAGAATAAATCACTCAGGTCGTTCCACAATTAACACTTTACCACAATGCGAACTCATTGTTACGTGCATACCGAGTTAACGTAATACAGCATCCAAGGCTGTTCCTTGCAACTGCACAGACGCGACGTGGCTTCCAACATGGAGTGCGCGTTGGTACGAATCTAGAAGAGAACTGGGGCCTGACTCTAGCTCGCAGCGCTCTTATTTATACAGCCACGGTGCGGACGGCGGAAGGTGTAGCCGACAAAATTTGCCTTCCTGACCAGCCGCCAGGGCTTGTAGAGCACCACTTCAAGTTACTAAATAATCAATTGCCTCATTCACTGAAGGCCGATGAAGCTCTCAATTTAATTCTGCAATCACCACTCATGTAAGTATCTATAATAAAATTCTGATGTGGCTAAGTTAAATACTTCTGTTGTGAGAATTAATTTAGTTGCACTGCATGCAATAGATGAGCTCTGAACGTGCCCTTTGGAGAGACGCTACAGCTACAATTTTATAGCTACCTTTTGGAAACTTCTCACATCTTTGTTATTATAGCGTGTCTACATTCAACCTAAATGTAAACATCCTAGCTTTATCTAATCACTTACTTCATCTATCTTGCTTCCGTACTTTTAGGACACAAAAACAGAAAATCATGAATTTCAATCAAAATATTATTTTGTGAGATCCAGCATGGTGTTTCCATTAATTTACAGTGAGAAAGGAATCCCAATATAAATTTTGAAGTTTCTAGCTCCTTCCTGTTGCACTGATGTTTTTTACGTAAAACATCCAAATTTCGAAATCTGTTAGAGTTACTAAACGGAAACTTAACACCTTATCATTTTATCATCACTTCTGACATGCTATTAACTTTTCAGATTATGTACTTTACTTTTAAGGTATTGCACAACATTTGTGACTTCATAGCTAGTTACAGCGGACTTGGCTGGCACACAATGGAAAACATATGAGTTCTATATGGCATGGGTAGACTGATTCCCTACAGGTCGTCGCACAGTCGCACAGTGGCGCTGGCAGCAATCCACACACACTGAGGTGTGCTGCTGCATGTCAGAGTACGGTGCAGCGAGTAAGCGTACAGAAGCTTTCAGACACGCTCATGGTGACTGTGTGTTGAAAATGGCTCAAAGAACACATACTGATGACGTTGAGGGATAGAATACTAGGGCGACTGGAGGCTGGTCAAACACAGCAGGTCATAGCACGGGCCCTCCGTGTGCCACAAAGTGTGATCTCAAGATTATGGCTACGATTCCAGCAGACAGGAAACGTTTTCAGGCGCTACAGTACGGAATGTCCACAGTGTAAAACCCCACAAGAAGACCGATGTCTCACCACCAGTGCCCGCAGATGGTGACCGGGTACTGCAGGTAGCCTTGCTAGGGACCTTACTGCAGGCACTGCAACAGTTGCCTTCAGACACACAGTCTACAGACGATTGAACAGACACCTGGAGACCTACAAGGTGCATTCCACTGACCCCTCGTCACAGGAGAGCCCGTAAAGCCTGGTGTCAAGAACACAGTACATGGTCACTGGAACAGTGGTCCCATGTTATGTTCATCTGGCGTGAACCAGGAACCAGATACCAACCCCTTAATGTCCTTGAAAAGGACCTGTATGGACGTCGTGGTTTGATGGTGTGGGGTGGGATTATGATTGGTGCATGTACATCCCCGCATGTCTTTGACAGAGGAACTGTAGCAGGTCAGGTGTATCTGAACGTCATTTTGCACCAGTATGTCTGCCTTTTCAGGGGTGCAGTGGGTCCCACCTCCTGATGGATGATAACGCACGGCCCCACCCAGCTGCCATTGTGGAGGAGTACCTTGAAACAAAAGGTATCAGACAAATGGAGCAGCCTGCCTGTTCTCCAGACCTAAACCGCATCGAGCACGTCTGGGATACTCCTGGTCGATGTATCGCTGCACGTCTTCAAACCCCCACGACACTCGAGGAGCTCCGACAGGCACTGATGCAATAATGGGAGGCTATAACCCAGCAGCTGCTCGATCACCTGATCCAGAGTGTGCCAACTCGTTGTGCGGCCTGTGTACGTGTGCATGGTGATCATATCCCATACTGATGTCCGGGTACATGCGCAGGAAACAGTGGCGCTTTGTAGCACATGTGTTCCGGGACGGTTTTCTCAACTTATCACCAATATTGTGGACTTACAAATCTGTGTCGTGTGTGTTGCCTATGTGCCTATGCTATTAGCGCCAGTTTTTTGGAGTGCCACGTTGTGTGGCACCACATTCTGCAATTATCCTTAATTTATGAGCAAGAGTGTACTTGTCTTACTGTGTTTGACCTGCAACGTAAGATTATACGTCTTAACGACAAATTGTGACAACATTTAAAATTTTTAATTTCCGTCAGTAATTGTATGAAACATTGAAAATAAAATTTTTGTTGGTTGTGGAAACCGTTAAATAGGATTCCTGCAACTGGGGCCGGTTTACTGTGCACCGTGTTTGTCGATTGGTATTATACAGTACAACCGAATTAAAGGAGGGGAAGACGTTTTGGGTAACAGTTTCTTTAGTTAGCCCATGAACCTCTAAGATGTACTGCAGTACTTTGTCTTGTAATAACAGCAAGTACTTTTAAAAAGTTTTGAAGATCAAACGAATTCAAAAAATTTCTTATGTTCTTTATGAAAGTAAGAATTACCTTTTAAGGATTATATTACGTCCGTATACAATGCGCTGTACGTAATACAGTTGTTTGTTGCATGCGAACTACTCATTCAAAAATGTCGGCAATTTTTGTTTGTTTCTTGTGTCTCTGCCACGTTTTCGAGCAGCAATGTCCCGCCATCGTTTCATTAGAAGGACAACAGCTGCCGTTGACACAATGCATTGCTCGAAAAATCTTGGAGAAACCTGCTACAACAACAAAACATATACCGTGATTTCTGTGTTATACTATACCAAGTAGGTTTTTGAAAGATAAATTATTAATACAGACCTACCACCAGTACTCGAAAACCATCGCCGGTGTCACTCTGTCTTTCACATTATCTACTTCGCCTGTTCGATCGCGTCAGTTGTTTCACTGGAACACTGTTTCCACAGTTTCTTGGTCCGATATTTCTTGTGAATCGTCCGCCACTACCCATTCATCTACATCGCAAGTATGCATGTCTCCTTACCCGCGAATTCTCCTTACAATATCTGTCAAGTTCTCAAAATTTTACGAATCATTTTCTTCATGTCAATCATACAACTTTCTACAGCACCTATGAAGAATTTCTGTTTTGACATTATCAGGCCTACATTCACCATAAATTATATATTTCATATTTACATCCCTCATCGCTTCATTCACACTGTTGTTTTGCATGTCAGTATTTTGCTGGATCGTTCTCACAAACAGCTCCAGGTAGCGCCATTTAAATGCTGTTATGCTTTGGGCCAGTGACAGATAGAGACGTAACACTTGGGGCAAGAAAAA
Organism: Schistocerca americana; assembly: GCF_021461395.2. Taxonomy (NCBI): domain Eukaryota; kingdom Metazoa; phylum Arthropoda; class Insecta; order Orthoptera; family Acrididae; genus Schistocerca; species Schistocerca americana. The sequence goes on from NC_060122.1 coordinate 59,478,438, forward strand.
CACAACAATATCGCAACTTTTTAACTCGCAACAACATGTAGGCACATTGAGAATACATGCGATGTCTTTGTTAAGCAGACCTTTTTAGTTATAACTTTTCAACTTTCGCTACGAACTGATCACTAAACCATCTGGCAATGAGTTCACAAGTTACCCAAAAATACCGTTCATCAAGAATACCTTCCCGAAACACATTAGGGGCAGTCTACGTGTGCCGGAAGCGTTTCTTATTTCATTTTGTGTCATGAAGCAGACGTTTCATTTGAGGGAGCTGAAAGGTTTTCGAGACAACATCTTGAAATTAACTCCCGATTCAGGCCATTGCAAAATCTAAAATATTTGCTTAGTATAGCCTTGGGTGAAATCTCCAAATTCTGTTTTGAAAACATATCGCGTCCGGGTCTGCAAATAACTTTAGTCCACACACATTCTATTGCGGAATGCCATATCTGTTTCTAAACCCGATTAACCACCCACCGCTCGAAGAAAAATCTTTTCTTTCCTCGCCTAGCAACAGCCAATATTTTAGCTCCTTTTTGCAGTTTCAAGCCGGATAAGGCTCTCTTTTGCTCGGAAGTGTTCACTGTTTTTCCTGTTGGATTTTCCACAGTTTACTCTACAAATTTAGATCACGACTTGACCCATTCTGAATCGACAGATGCACCAACTCTGTAATTAGCTGCAACGTTTTCAGTAAAATTCCTTTCTCAGCTTCATGGGTAGTAGCTAGCTGGTCAGCGAAAGTAATCACAACATGCTCCCGTTTAGTCGCCATAGCACAAAAATGCATACTCAATGGAAAGAAACAGCCACTCGGATGCACTATTTTTGGCATCGTAGCTTTGCTTAGACAGGTGAGTCTGTGGGTGGGAAGACAACTCCACGTCAGCGTTCACCTCTCCCCGCTAACCGCGGCGGCCCAGCACACCCTAGCCTCGAATCTCCGTCCAGCACATGTTCCTTTTTCCCTTATTACTTGAAATTTTTCGGTAGTTTGCAGAGATTTCGGTCAACTAAGATTTTACTATAAATGGCTCGTCTAGACTCGCTTTTCCTTCACGTGGTCAGCTCGCAACCCATAATCGCTGTTGATTTGCTTTCAGAAGTCTGACGCCAAGGAATGAATAACCTAACGACCAGCGCTGACGCTCAGTTCTGTGCCAGCTAAAGTAACCAATACTGTAGACGTGACACCATTTACTGTTATTTATATCACTTTGCTGCTGCAGTAGGCAGTTCAGTGACACTGTACCGATCCGTTACAGTGTCCAGATTTCACGGTATTTAGGGACAAGACCGGACACCTGACTTGAGTACGGCAGAGCAGGTTTGCTGAACTATGTTTGCACTGTCGGTTCGTAGCTAAAATAGTGAGGGAGCTGCTCCAGAAAATTTTTAGCCTCAGTTTAGATGTGATGTAAACAGAAACGAACGTGTATAAAAACAGAATTTTCAGAAACTTGATAGAATCCTAAAATTACAGAATCAAACATTTTTACTCACTTGAACCTAAATTGCTACAGTTCGAGCCTGATCTAAGCGTTTAAAAATTAAACCATTTCTTCTATTTTTAATTTGTGCGAAAATATGAAAAATTTGTTCCTTATTCTCTTGATGATGACGGCTGAGAACGTTTTTCTTCATTGAAAGCGCTTTAAGCGCATTTAGTCTTTTCGAATTCATAGTGATTTTTCGTAAAATTACTGTTTTATCAGCGTTGAAATTCAGCATTCTGCCTCTCATGTAGTTATGGGAACTGTTAACAACACTTTCTATAAGTTTCGTAATTTCACAAACAACATCTGCTAGATTGTTTTTCAAGGTAAATATCAGCAGCTCAGTTAATCTGCAATATTTGCGAATATCAGACTCACAATAGAATACTTTTTGCTTAATTTCAAGCTTTTCTTTGTCATTCTAGAGATAAGCTGCAGCGGTCAGTGCTACGTCTTCTATACGTTGTTCATTCTTGAATCTGATGAAGCATTCCTTGTTGAACAATTTAGCATCTACTGTGTGCTCATTGGAAGAGTATTTGTGCATTATCACACACTTCCCTTGCTTTTGGCATGGGTGTATTTGAAGGATTCTCACAGAACTTCGACTTTATTAATCCTCAAATGAAACTAAACTAAACTCCGCCCCAGCAGGCCGTGAAGGTCCACCCGTCCCGACCAGTCGTCGTGTCATCCTCAGCCCACAGGCGTCACTGGATGCGGATATGGAGGGGCACTGGGTCAGCACACCGCTCTCCCGAACGTATGTCACTTCACGAGACCGGAGCCGCTATTTCTCAATCAAGTAGCTCCTCAGGGCAGAGTGCACCCCGCTTGCCAACAGCGTCAGGCAGATCGGATGGTCACCCATTCAAGTGCTAGCCCAGCCCAACAGCGCTTAACTTCGGTGATGTGGCAGGAACCGGCGTTACCTCTGCGGCAAGGCAGTCGGCAAATCCTAAAAAAAGACACTTATGAAATTTGTTATATGTGCTTTACCTTTAAATACACTAATTTCTTGAGAGTGCATTTGGTTGCAAATTATTTCAGCATGAGGTATAATTTCATTAGAATAACCAAAACTTGAAATTAACATCGTTCAGGTATTTTAAATTACTGTTGCCTCTGCAGTGGTTTGATCTGAATTTGTTATTGACTGAATGACTTTTTAAAGGTCACATATTTTCATGAACCCTGTGGTTTATGGTCACAGACTTTATTTCTTGGGGATACAGGGCCTTGGTTAAAGTTTTCTTTCTCGCAAAAGAATTGAAAGAAAAGTAATCGGAAAGAACAGCTGGAAACAGAGTTATAATCTGATTCAACAATTTATCACATTCAATAAAAAGAATCACCGTTTTCAAGCACAACACAGCTGGATTGAAAAAGAAGAGTGTCCGTCTCCCAGCAGCAGTCACCTCGTCAGATTCGGCACTGCGGGAGAGACTGTTGTGTCTCCCTCTCCCTCGCGGCACCCACTGTGACAGCTTCCCGTGCGCGCATGCGCTCAACAACCGAAAACCACACTGCTCGAAGTGTGAAGCGGAATTCCACGCGAGGTTTTTTGTATCTTTTTCATAAATTGATGGATGTCTTCTGACATTAAGCATAATGATTACAATCTGAAGGAGAAAATATCGCAACACCAAAAAGTAATTAATGTAGAGAAATGAAATTTCGGAGATGTTTTTGTCTAGGGAAGACTTTTAAGTGATCGACATTGCAAGATCACAGATTAAGGTAATTTTGAAATGTAGGTACAGTAATGAACGGTGTAACCCCCACAGTGTTGAATGCAAGCGTGCAAACGTGCATGCATTGTGTTGTACAGGTCCCGGATATCAGTTTGTGGGTTGGAGTTCCACGCCTGTTGCTCTCGGTCGGTCAGTACAGGAGCGGTTAATACTGTTTGTGGATGACGCTGGAGTTGTCGTCCGATGATATCCCACGTGTGCTGGATTGGAGACAGATCTGGTGATCGAGAAGGTCAAAGCAACGTGTCGAGACTCTGTACAGCATGTTGGGTTACAGCAGCGGTTGTGGGCTAGCGTTATCCTGTTGGAAACCACCACTGGAATGCTGTACATGAATGGCGGTAAAACAACGACTCGTTGTCACAGTACTGACATATGAATTTGCAGTCAGGGTGCACGGGATCACCACAAGAGTGATCCTGCTGTCACACGAAACCGCGCCCCAGACCACAGCTCCAGGTGTAGGTCCAGTGTGTCTAGCATGCAAACAGGTTCGCTGCAGGCCACCAACTGGCTTCCCTATAACCAACAAAAAATGGTTCAAATGGCTCTGAGCACTATGGGACTTTACATCTATGGTCATCAGTCCCCTAGAACCTAGAACTACTTAAACCTAACTAACCTAAGGACGTCACACAACACCCAGTCATCACGAGGCAGAGAAAATCCCTGACCCCGCAGGGAATCGAACCCGGGAACCCGGGCGTGGGAAGCGAGAACGCTACCGCACGACCACGAGCGCGGCAGCCAACAGTTGGCCGACAGTGCTTCCGAGACAGAACCAGCTTTCATTAGAAATCACAACAGACCTCCAGCTGCCCTCCAGTGAGCTCTCGCTTGACACCACTGAAGTCGCAAATGGCGGTGGTTTGGGGTCAGCAGGAAGGGCGCTGCAGGGCTTTTGGCTCTTAGCTGTCCTCGATGTAACTGACTCGTTACAGTTGGCTGTGTCGCTGTGGAGCCAACTGCTGCTCAGACTGCTGCTGCAGACGCAGCTCAACGCTCCAGAACGATACGCCGGAAACGACGGTCTCTCCTCTCGGCACTGCCACGTGGTCGTCCGGGGTCCGTACATTATCGTGACCACCGCTGCCAGCAGTCGTTTTCAATGGCCGCAGTCCTTGTGCAGTACTGTAGAAGGAACATCCTGCTTCTCGTAGCCGTATTATAGGACCTCGTTCAAACTCAGTGCCTTTGTCGCCTTAAAGGCATTCTCGACTAACATGAGCTCACCACGTCCAGTCTCAAAGATAATTATCGCTCACGGCCGTTACATCGAGTGTTTAAAGCAAAACTGATTTGCATCCTCACAGTGGCGCTACTAGCGGCACTCTTCTGCGACCGCCGCGACGTCAGAGCGGACACAATCTTCCAAATTGTAATGGTACTTGAAATACGTAACCATTACGGCACCTCACCTCTACCTCTCGATACCAACAATATTCTACTTTGTTTCTGTAAAGTAGTTAACATATTTGTGAGACAACATTCAGATTTGATTTCATTAATGTAGAGGTACTTTGATACATCGATATGTTTATATTGCAATGATATTATTCTTATGTGAATTCTTTCTTTTGTCACTACTATCTTTGCCGTACTTGTAACACTGATTTTTGGGCGCGTAACCGGTTATTAGAGAGTCACGTCTTGGTCGTCATGTTGAATAGACGCAAATTGTAGTCAGTTTATAAAATGTGAACTTTAACAGTGAGGAAGATATTTTCAAGTCTGTTGTATACTGCGAAGTGATGTTTTGTGAATTACGTGATATTGCAACAAAAGTAATGAAAAATAAGTGTAACTTGAATTCGGAGTGCTGATTACTTTTTTACACCACCATTGTGCTAACTTGCAAAAGTTTAATCTTCAAGAAAGGTTTATGAAACACATGAATAAAACTTCTGAGTATTGCAGAATAACACCTAGGCCTCTTTGCATCCGAGCTTGGAATCATCACTACCTAGATTTTCGACGATTGAGCCATGAGTTCACAACGAGACCAGAGTGGGAAACACGACAAGATGAGTGCCTAGTTTATCCATTGTTTCATGAAATGGCTTTATTAACTGTGCTCTAATGACACCTGCCACATAACGTAACTTTGTTGTTGCCCGAAAATGCAATATTTAGCAACGTGAGCAATACTACAATCATACTTAAATTTTACCTTTGTTGTGGTAGGATTGTTAGAAGATGCACGAACACGCCCCCAACTTTCGTTTACATCGGACAACTCCTTGCTGTAACGATTTTTGCAGTCTATGTACATTGTACAAGTATAAATAAAGAATTCATTGTATTAGACACTATTGATAATATGAAGTGGAAAAAAATAGTAGGTGCTACATTTCCACAGTGCCTACACGCAAGCCGCCAATGAATGCCTGCAGAGTTACTGTTGACTATGTGACAAACTGATACTCTCCCAGTTTGTAAGTACATCATGATTCTTAGACAAAGAAACCCAGTGAACGAAATACGAAGCAGACAGTGCATGATAAGTTCACATCAGATAGTTGCTGATGGCTTGATGTGAATTGCCTTTATGTAATTATTTAATACGGTTATGCAAACTATCACTTAATTCAGAAATTTTTTATTTGCATTTTAACTGAGTATTCTCAATGACAACAATTAAAAATCACAATTACCCTTTTTTCATTTTCACAATTTCGTTGCAATTTGGGGCGAGCTGGCTGTACTGATGTATCTGTTCTTCATTCGTAAAGGTAATGACTACAACAGTCTTAAAGAAAAAGGATGATAAAAAGCGCAATTTTGATGAACTGGAGCGAGATACGTTGGTGTGACGATGTATGAATGTGATGCTGATGGTAATTTAGAGGCGTGATGTTGATGATGTTACTGACACTGAAGCTGCTGTACGTCGACTGGAGATCAATGACAAGCTCGAGCTAAGAAATTCCGATGGAAAGGGAATGATCCATAGGAAAAGATGGTGTACAAGTTGTATTCCTCTCAGAGGTGCACAGCTGGACTGGGAGCGTGGGTTGAAGAATTAGATCTTTCAGTCAGGTATTGCGAGAACTGTGTTTGTGATGGGTTTCTGACTACACAACGATAGCCGATATCGCACAGGTTGGGGTGGGGCTGGAATTAGACCAGGGTATATGCCAGGAGGTTACGCATTTCTAGTTTGTTTGTAAATGAGGAATAGTCGAATGTAATATCACAAACAAACAAATTATCTGTATAATTATGTTACTGCTTTCACATTTCTATCCTACAAATAACGAATATAAAAAGCACTTGTAGCTGGAGAGAATTTCCTGTCAGCGAGGTGATAGTTCGAAGTAATTAGGAAAGTCATCAATTAAAACGGAAGATGATAACCGTCTAGTAACGTCATCAGAATTTCAAATCTAATTGCAAAACTATTTATACAGGGTATCTGTAGTATGCTAAAGTTAGCAATTCCATCTGAATGATACAAAGTGTGGGGGTCATCCACATGCATACTAAAGAGTTCGTTAAATTTCGGTTACTTGATAAACAACACAAATCTAGGAACTGTCAGTGCAACTAAATACCTAGGATTATAGCTACGAACAACTTAGCTTGGAACTATCAAGTAGCAAATGTTGTGCGGAAGACGAACGAGAAATTGCTATGTATTAACAAAACACATGGAAAATACAACATATCTATTAAACAAACAGCCTAACGACACTTCTCAGTCTTCTTCTACCTGTTATGGCCACACATAATACCATTGCTGATGACGGACATCATCTCCAAACGGAGTGAAATTTTACTGATTCAATGGCTGTTATGTGACGAACATCTCCAAGAAGTGTGATGCATATCGACTGTTGCTTCACGGAGCTAGACTTTCCATTTAGGTCAGTGTGTTTGGTGCGTAGTTCAGCGGTTATCTATGTACAAGACAGGAAACATGACGAGCTACACATCCAGTGCTGGTCTCATTCTGGGCAGCAGCTTTGCAGCGGCTGCCGTTCCGTGTGGCCGCCAGCGTGCGCTCGCTGCAGGTGACTGTTACTGATGGCTGATCGCGTTTAACGGAAATCGGGCGGCGAAAAGACGTTCGTTCAGAGACGGATGGCGAGTGTCGATGAGAGAGCGGGATTTATCGGCACGCTGACCCGCGAGCGTCGAACAAGCTGGCCGCACACCTCCATGCTGATTCGCTTGCTACGTCAGGCACATATGTAGAAACAATTGTGTAGTGTGCGCGCTTCTACAAACTGCCCGTCGGAAACCATCTCGTACAAAATTGTGTAAATATCTCGTGCTTGCCTTACCGTGTAGCCTTGGGTGGCCGTATTTTTACAAGGATCACTCCGAAAGGATTGCATAATGTATTTTTCGGTCATGCATTTTACTTTCCATACCTTTAAAACTTTTACATATCTTGACACACTCTTGACAGACAAAATGTAATTTTGTGACATAGTCTCCGTCCGTTTCAGTCGCCTAGTGCCACCTTGAAACTAAGGCACGACTGAAGACAGGACCAGCTCCTTTGACCCACTGTTTAGCAGTTTACTGAAGAGGTGGCAACCATAGGGTGCCAGATCAGGCCTTAGGGTGGCTGTTCCACAGTCAGCCACCAAAGCATGAGTAGGGCCTTCCTGTGACACTTCTGAAGGGTAATCGAAACAACATTGGCGACCTGTGGTCGGCCATTATTCTGCAACAGAATTACGTCGTGCGTCAACATTCCTGGGTTTTTGGACTTGATAGAACGCTTCAATTTTTGCAAAACATCTACATGTCTGTGGCCATTAATTGTGGCGTTGTGTCCCACAAACTCAGTGAGCAGCGGGCCCCTGCTGTCGAAGGAAAAGGTCATCGTGAGTTTCCCACAGCTAGCGTGCCTGCTGTTCCGATTGCGTTGCAGAAGTTTCGCTGGGAAGCCCTCACATGTCCGTGACACAGTGTCTGTCTCTCTCCATATGTTTGGACAGGTAGCGCAACTGACCTACTTTACCGCCAAAATTTGAACTTCCCGGAGTGACATCATCGCGATGTTGCCATATCTATCTCTGTCACATTGAACCCGCCACCTTGGACACATTTGGTAACAATGCAGAGTGGCGTGACTCCTTGTTGCCCTACTACTCTTGTTTTGCAATTGTCTCGTTAGTCTACGTTCAGCCTGTGAGCCCACACACTTGCGGCAAAGTGTGCGATAGAGTCAAATATTGCAATGTGGTAGGTCCTTACCGGCTTCATAGGTAATATGTACTGACTTGTGTTGAGTCTTGCTAGTTTGTGGATGATTTTGGAGGTTTTGTCAGTTGCAACTTTGATATGATAGTTGAAACTCTGTATTTAGCCCATTGGCAGCCCTAGATAACATGTGGCTTGTTCCTCTTTTTGCTTGTATTGCCTAATTATAGACTTGGATTCCTCTGTAATTTCCCTCTGAGCAATAAATGTACAGTTTTTATGGGAGTGACTTTTAATCTATTTTCTTTACACCAAGTGTTAATTTTCTGAAGCAGTTGCGTGCCTGTTGTCCCTATTGCTACTCTCGACTTGGCTGACACCACTACGAGCAGGTCATCTGCATGTGCCACCACACCTCTTACCCTGTCGTCACCATCCAGCATGTTCAGCACGAGCTCGATTACAATATCCTACAATATTGATCCACAGATCGAGCCCTGTGGACATCCCTTCGTTATTCTCTTGACAACCTTGTGTGTACCAGCCCTCCACTTCACCACTCTGCCTCTGCAGTAGTCGAGGAGCCTACTGACGAGAGAAGCTGATAGCCTCATTTCCCTTAACATGGCGAAGAGAGATGACCACCACAGGTTGTCAGAGCCCCGGCTATGTCGATTTTTATGGCGACCACGTACTTGTCACTAATGCTATTTGTAACTCTCAGTGCTTGGTTCACGGCGTCTTCTATTGATGTAGCTTCCTTGAAGCCGAATTGAAGGGGCGTTAGCCCAAGGAGGTGTCTGTGAGGTTCTAAGCCGTCAGACAGGAGCCTTCCCGGTTCCTTGGAGAGAGTGTTTAAGAGGCAGATCGGTCGGTACGTTTTGGGGTCTCTTGCTTTTTGATTTGTGATTTCCTGATTATTACTACTTTAGTAGTTTCCTAAAAGTTGGGAATTCTGCCTGTTAGTAGTGCCTCGTTACTAAGAAAATGTGTGATTTGTGTTACCGTTTGTTTTAACGTTTCTGAAAGTATTTTGTCAGGGCCGGTTGCTTTTCGGTTTCTTAAGTCTGCTTGCCTCATGCTCTCTCTTAGGACAGCGCGGTGTCGCTCGTCTTGTGTGGGGTCGACATGTGGGAGTAGCCTGTTCAGAAGATATTCTGCTTGCTTCTCCATCCTCTGATCATTGTGCCGTCAGCTTGTTTTAGTGTTGACAGAACTGTCGGTGTTCTGTTTCTATCGTGAAAGGTTGTGCCCAAATGTCGTTCTGTTGCTGGGTTTTGACGAAATTGGTCCCGTAATCTTGCCCTGTTGTCTTTAGTTGTTTCTGATATTTCTCTTTAGCGTCACAATACAGGTCAAGTCTTATCTGTCTGTCAAGAGCTGTCTTTGCTTGTTGGTAGTACTTTCTTTTTTCCCGTGAATCCTTCCTTAATCTTGCCAGTTCTGTCGACCATGGTTGTTTCTGTCCCCACACAGTTTTTCCCGTGGTATATCTGCTTTCTTTGCTCTTTCTTGGTCCTCTTTCTGTATATGCGTTTTGTAATCTATACTGTCTTGAACTGTGTGTAGTGACGACGCCTCAACAATATCTCTAGATTTTTGCCAGTCGGCAATTCCTGAGTAAATGCAGCTGTTCGTGGTCCATGTTATGTGTAATGACATATCTGTGCTTACGGTGATTGCGTTCTGGTCCTGTGTGTGGCTCTATCCCATACCCTCCATTTGTTGACTAGACGAAGAGATTTTGCGTTCCCTAGAGAATGGTCTACGTTACTTACACCACCTCTCCGCAGTAGGTAGGCGGCTGACCCTCCCTACACAGCATAAAGAGGTTTCAGTCATTTACCACGTCAACTACTATTTATCCTCCGTCATCAGTTCTGAGTTCCGTAAGGGGGATTTAGCGTTGATATCGGTTCGAATGAGCAGCCTTTTTCTTTCTGAGTGCCGTGCAATGTCTTTTATTTTGTCTAATAAAGGTTCTATATCACACGAGTACTGTACGTAAATGGACGACATGAGGCATACATCCTGTGGCGATGAGTTCAGAGCAAAAGTGGGTGATCTGTGTTAATATGAGGTTTTTATTAACTACTATTATCGCAGCTTTCGAGTTCGGTGTACCTACTATTGTGCTGTAATGTAAGGGGAGCCCTGAAATATTCCCGCCTCGCAGAAAGGGTTCCTGAACCCAGGCGATGTCTGCTTTTGTTTCTTCCAAGAGCCTACCTAGTTACATGTTTACTAGGGTACTGCCGTGGCAGTTTAGTTGTATTACCTTCATAAGGGATATCTAGTCAAGGAAAAACACTTAGATGTGGTTTCTTTAAAATCCAGAAACACATGTCCATGTGCTCTCACGAAGTCCTTGTATACTTTCCCTACGTTTAGGCCCTCTCCCCCTCGCGCACATGTTTCCCATAAAAACTTACTTAGTTCTTTGGGTTCGGTGGCAGATTTTCAACTCTTAGGATCATCCTGTCAGTTTGTCTTGTAGTTGGGAAGCAGATTTTATCCCTGTTTTCATGCTTGATTCGTATTACATAGCGAAGAACTGTTTGAAATATATTCTTGTTTTCTAGTCTGCTAAGCCGTAGGTTAGGTTCTAAGTTTTCGTAGTTTATGTGGTAAACACTATTCAGCTTGGGGTTCTTGGTTGAGTCTGGTTGGTGTTCTTGACTGTTTGTTTGTTGCTCCGGTTTCGAGTAATTTTCCAGTGCAGCATGTTCTTCCTGCTTTATGGTTTCTAGTGGTGTGGAATCTGATGTGTTTTTGCTGAGCATCTTTCCTGATAGTGACTTGTTGTTTCTGATGTCTTCCGGCGACTTGTTTGTGAAAGGTGACCCTTGTATGTCCATTTGTGGGGTGGTTGTGTCTCGTGTTGTGCGGTGAAGGCTGTGTCTTTCTGTTCAGCTACCTCAGTGTTTTATTTTTCGTAGTGACTGTGTGTGCTACCCCATAGGCAAAACGAACGAGTGTAATGTAGGGTCTACATTTGGTTGTATTGCACTCTCCTTGTTGTGCGGGGAGTGTACGGTTGTCTTTGTGTGTGTTTGCCTGTGGTATTGTATTTCTTGTGAACTCTGTGACATCTTCATCCTTAGGATGTTCAAGGACGTCGATGCATTTCTCTTAACTATCTCGTGTGCATTTCGTCTTCCAGTTCGTCAACTCGCAAAAGGAGGCCGGCCTGGAAGACGGCCCAATCAAACATATGATGTTTCAGGTGCCTGGCAACTTCCTATTCAATTGTACCCCGCATGAAAATATCTCCTATGTAGTCGGTAATGCTGAAGTACCTAAATTGTATTCTCTCCCAGAACTGCGGTCCTACATGATTATTAGTATTGGCATTTGGGTGTTGTAGAAAGCCCATGTTTTGCCGCATGGCAACGGCCCGCCGCCAGCCTCTCATTCTAGTTGACGGCGATTTGTACCTTTGCCTGTTTATGTTACTAGTTACGTGTGTCCCTGCGTGTGTTAGGGGGGTGCTTTCTGACAGTTACGGTAGCACTCCTTGTTAATGGACGTTGTCCAGAACATCGTACTCAGTGCGCTCTATTTGTCTTTCGTAGGGCTGTTTATATGTAGGACAGTCCAGCCCCCTGCCTTATCGCACGTTCTATTTCTGGTTTTGATAGGTATACAACTTACAGGATTCTCCTGCTTGCATTCCGACACTTTGTGTCCCGGTTTTTCACATCTCCCGCATACTGGTCCTTGTCGCAACGCTTCGATCGGTGACCGAACCATCACGCAACAGTTAAAATATTTTTTTACAGCAACAAAGTCATTGATGAACAAGGATTCAAATTGAATTAAAACCCTTTCATTTTGAAGCAGCAGTAACCGTATTGTTAGCGACACTTCAACAATATTGTTTACTATCCTTTTGCCCTTTGGTCCTGTTTAAATTTTATTTTAACCTCGATATCGAACTCGTCTTTAGTAATGTGTTCACTCAGGTTTATTTCATAGAGCTCTTCTAAGAATTCCTGGTCAGTTAAATATGTTGACACATGGTGCACTGGCAGCAGGGGTCTGAACTTCTTGGGTTCTTCACACCTAATGTCCTTAAGCTGTAATGTTTTTTCTATTATCTTTCTTTCGTCTACAGATTGTATGCTCCAGTGTCCACGTATACTCGCGGACGTGGAGCTTAACTTAGTCAAAAGCCGATGCACACGTCCAAAATGCTTCAAAAAAGTGAGGCAAACAGAACGCGCACCTGACGAAATTTTCCGTACGGCAGTCGATTCCCAAATTATGGATCCGTTGCGCACGTAGTTCGTCTCTTAACCGAGTGCGACCAGTTCCGTGAAGCGCAGTATGCCGCGTAATTTGTTCCGCAGTTACTCGGTAGCGCAAGGAAACAGGAGCCACAGGCCAGTTGACGATACCTGCAGGCAGCTTTCCGTAGGCGGCGTTGAATGAGTCGGCCGCTGCTGTCCGGGTCTCCTGACGCAACGACAGCTGTGGCTCTCGCAGCCAGCCCGCTGCACTCCGAACCGTCGGCAGAAAGCGCAACGCAACGCGCCGCGGCCGGCAAGGAAGAGAATGGCCTGACGCTCCGCCAACGGAACTCGCCACACGGCACGCAAGAATACATTCACAATCACGAAAAGAAGACCTCTCAGAGCCAAACTACAGTCTCAGAACTACTCTTTAATGCTTAACGTGACAAAATACACCTTTAGTTATCCACGCGGAAACTTGCACTGCACTCCGACAACTTCTTCTCACCACAAACGCCAAACACGGCCGCACGCCACGCAACACACTGCGAGCTCAGAGACGCAGAGGGCCACGACGCCGGCCCCAACCACGAGCAGCAAGCCGCCGTCGCAGTCCTGCACGTCCGTGGGACATGGCCGCCATGGCAGCTACCGCCTGCGACGATCTGCGTTAACCATTCTCTAAATGTCAGTTACCCTAGGAAACTGGATAACTGGAATTATAATAATATATTTTCTGATGGGAAATATCTACACAATTATTATTGGACGTTAATACGGGAGTGTGTGTATCCCTCTTTATAACGAATTGAACTCCGCTGGGAACACTGTCAGTCTGGTATGTGAATTTCGGAAGAAATGACAAACCATTCTTCCGCAAGAGCCACTGTCAGAGATTGTATACTGTGTTATTGACAAGAATAAAACTGAGGTAAACATTACACCACGTATTCTTCCGCGTGTACTGGAATCTCACTGGATTTCGTTTCACATGGAGCGGAAGCCAACATGTCTCGAGTACAATAATAGTAAAAAGTTTATTCTGTACGTTACGCGCACATCGGCAGGAATCATACGTTCAAACAGCTGTACCGGCGCATTTAACTTGGACAGCACTGGCCAGATAGCTGGTCAACCTCACCTGCTGCTATACGGCAACAAGGCAGTAAACCGTTAGAATTTTTAAAGCCCCAGAGCGATGCCATGTCGTTCGCATTCCGCTAGAGTCGACACGAGGCAGGCGTGAAGAATAACATTTCAGCACCAAGAGCGGGTCAAGGGAAAACACGACACCAGCGCTTCTGGATGGCCAGACAGCAGACCTCAGCAGAAATTTAGTGCGGCAAAGCCGCAGGACGGGAACACGTCACATACTAGAAAAATCTGTTTAACCCAGCACGGCACAGTGAGATCCGCTGGTGCCTTCGTAACAGCGACACCTGTGTGGTGTGTCGTCAGGTAAACATTGGCCATCACTTCGCTCCATAAGTACCCCAGCACTGTAGCTCCTAAGGCAGGCGGTCAGACGGATCGATGACGTACTTGACGTTCGCACTCGATTGCCTGTTTACAGTAAAGCGACGTCTGGCACACGCTACTGAGCAACGGCAGCCGTTATTGGTTGAGACGGCTACCTCACCGTAAGTACCAGCCTCGGAGTGTAACACCACAACCTGCCACTGTTGCACGTGGGTGGATCCAGAAGTCTTCACTATAGTCCAGGGACAGCGCACCAGCGTTGCTGATTCTTCGTCGGACTGACCGTGGTAGGGTGACCAGAAGTCCCATACTTTATGTGATCATCACTTACTTAGCTGCACTGTCCCTATGCACCGACAACATACTGGTGGGAATAACATCGACAGCCAAGAACCAATCACGCAGTCAATCAGATGAATAGAATCTGTCCAGACTACAGTTAGAAGTAGCAGTAAAATAAGTAAATTTGACGAGTCAGATATTCACAGATCTAATCGTCTTGCAGTTTAAATAAATGAGCTAAATCTAGCAATTTCCGACAGAATTGAGGACAGGGAAACTGATACACAAGACACAACATACAGTTAAAATCAGCACGTAGCGAAATATGCTGCGGAATTTTCCGCAAGAGATAACGCAAATCTTTTTCATAAAATCGGGAACGTTCCAAAGTCCGTCCGAAACTGGACGGTGCACAAATAGATCAAGGTCTGGCGCAGAAAAAAGGTATACCCTATTTCTCTATCATTACCAAGGACTTCGACCCCTTCAATGGGAAGCTCCTCCATAACAAAATAGGCAGTGCCGTTGAACATCCGGGAGCCACGTGAAACGCAGAGGAAAAAAGGAGGGAGAGGAGAAATAGTGAACTGAAGTCCTTGTAAGAATACGACATGCGCACAGGAATCATGTATAAAATGAGGCAACGAGCAACATTGAAAGAAAGTACTGTAAGCCTGTGCACTTTAACAACAAGAAACAAAAGCCGCCCTAAGCGGCCGCTCGGTTTGAGGCGCCATGTCACAGATTTCGCGGCCGGCCGGAGGTTCGAGTCCTCTCTCGGCCATGGATGTGTGTATTGTCCTTAGCCTAAGTTAGTTTCAGTAGTGTGTAAGTCTAGGGATTCACACACATTTCAAGAAGAAACAAAACTCGACTCGCTGACCTGCTTAATTACGTCATCAATAAATAAAAGAAACACGTAGCGCAAACTACAGACCTACTCAAGTGCTTTAGGAAGATTTGCAATCCTCCAATTCTTAAGAGAAGTGTTAACCATTTAAAAAAATTGAGACACACCCCAAAATGAGCTTTCAAACCAACTTCCTAAATTTGTGTAACTTGCTTTGAAAATGTTAAAGCCTCTGTGCGTTACCATGATAAAATGTTACAATTACTTTCCGTAAAATTCTTAAGCCATCAACTATTCCAGGAGAAAATACAACCATTTGAGACACATCCCCAAAATGTGCTTTTGACGCAGCTTACGTAACTGTTGATGCAGTGAGCCGTTTGCAGAACTGTCGTCCGTCGGTTGTCACAGGTCCGAGCGTCCTTCCACCCTATCAGGCCGGCGTCGTCTTCCGCAAGGCGAGGCCCTCGCGCTGCCAAACTACAACTCACTGAGACATGCGTTAACGGTCGGTGCCATACCACTTGTCCAGAAATAGTTTTAATAAATACACACGGGAATGGAATACAAGTCCAGTACAAAATAGAACAGTGCCTTTGTGAAACCAGAGTCAATATGGAAGGGCTGAGATAACAGGGGCGCAAAATGCAATACACAGAAATCAAGGCCGGCAACGCCACGTGGCCACATTGAACGAAGTCGCAAGAGAGACGTTACAGACACCCAGAACAACTCAAAGAGGTGGCTAACAGACGGAAGGTTAAACCAAACAAACGCTCAACTTAGGTCAACTCCAGAGAAGACAGCAACTTGCACTATTTAAGGGTGGGGTTTAAGCATATATACACACACACACACACACACACACACACACACACACACACACACACTACATCGAAGATGTCAGGAAATATCTACACCATTGGGTGGGCCATTTGATTAATAGAAAAAAAATGAATAACTATTCAGGCTCATTCTTTCGAAATTTCACGTAAGCGAACAGCCAAGCTATCAGTCAAAGTTTTACAACAATGCTCAAAATTCGTGTCCAGCATCACATGACCAACGGGTCTGAGAGAGCATAGTGCCATCTCTTGGACATCAGTGCATGGTGCAGTCCAGCGAATCGGTTGGCATACAGGCGCACAATGCCTTGCAGTCAGTGCGAAAGACATTTAACATTGTAATTACTTACGGTGAGTTATGTTCATGGTATCCCTTGTCTGATTGAAAAAAAAGCGATCTATTCAATTACGTCTTTACGATTTATTTTACAAGACCTGCATCTTCCAATGTGGCAGAGAGTAATGAGCAACAGAAATACAACCCCTCCAAATTGAATTTTATAAATAAACAGCTTATCCTCTGCTTTGTAATTGAATTTCTTGCTATGAGATCCTTCCTCTCCAGCATGGACTCGTCAACTTCCAGGTGTGGGAGGGGAGGGCCCGGGGAGATTTGCCAGAGGGGGAGAGGTTAATTAATATATTAGTCAATTAATTTGATATCAAAAGAGTACTTGTATCAGCGAGGGGTTTCCCGGAGCGACAGAAAAGGGGGAGGTGGAGGGTTGAGGGGGCTTTCTCAGAAGGACGTATTGTCTCCAGGAGGTCATACATCAATTAACACAACAATGTGTTAAGCGCAAGGGGAGGGATCATAAATCAGTCAAGTTTTTCCCTGAATGTTTGCAACCTGCACTACAAAATTGTCTCAGAACACATGTTTTCCCTCTACTCAAAGTCAGTCCTATAAGTCTGTGGCTACTAGAGCTTCCGCACTATGTGACAGATGGAATAATTATGTTCTTAGTTTTTCCTGTCATGTCAGAAGTGCAAATTTCTCCTTACATCTTTCACCGCCAGAGCATTCCTGAAGCATATTATTTAGCAAATATTGCTTTAATATCATGCTAAGAGACACCAGAACACATTGGTTACTGAGCTCAATCTTTGTACAAAGGGAAAGTAAGCAGTGTGAAAATGGCATACCTATAAGTAAAAGCATTCATGTACTTAAAATAATGGACCGGCTATTTATTTGCTTAAAGTTTTGAGTTGTAACGAAAATCTGTTCAGTGGCAGGACAGATGGAAAACTAAAATTGTCAACTTTTATTGTATGTTTTCTGTTTGACTTTTATTATTTTTCTAAAATTAAGTACCAGTGTACTCTAACAACACCAAATACTTTTTATATGCACCTCTATACACACTTTCCTGTTTCTTTCTTGCAGTAGGATCTGAGTCGTAAAAAGTCCCACTTACCCTTCGCAATACCAGGGTGGGGGAGTAAGTACTTCACGCCCGCCTTGCGAAAAAGCTGTAATTTAGTCAGTTAATTTTTTATTTTAAAATTCTGAAAATTGTTTGTTGTTTCTAATAAATTCTTCTCCCAGACTTCATGTATCTTTTAAAATTTCCAGTTAAACACTACCCACAAATTTAAGTCTCCGTAAAAGTTTTCACTTTCCCCAATAAGTGTGTTATTCGGTGGTTCGTGGTTCAGGGCCGTATTTATACACCAGTATTTCTTAAAAAGTATCTTGAAAATAAAAGTTAACTACAATGAACGAAGTTTGCATTTTCCCAATTTTTTTTTGGTTGTCATGAAGTCAGTAGTATACATTATTGAAAGTGTGTTGATATTGCAAAGAACGTGATAAAAAATGATTTGAGCCACTAGACCAATCTTACAAATCGACATCTCTTTAAAAAGTGCGTTATGAAATATCCCTTTGTTGTCAACATACAGATGGAGCATTACATAAGGTAAATGTTGAACGAAAAATCAAAATTAAAGCAATCGCTTTTAACAAAGAAATCTGAAGAATCCATCAGAAAGAACCATTTCAGCGGTGACTTGTGTCATGCTATTGTGGCACTAAACATCCCTTTTCGAAATCTAGAAAATCCTAATTTCAAAGGTTTTCTTGAAAAGAACGGCAGTCAGTCTGTTCCGGCAAAGGCAAAGTTGGTTAAAAATTACGTGGATTCAGTTTCCACCGACGCACTGCATAGAACCCGAGAGAATATTACGGAATCTTGCACATGGATTTATGATGATCAAAATTCTGACAGTCTATTCCGGTAGACTGTACATCTGATTGAAACTTCCTGGAAGATTAAAACTGTGTGCCCGACCGAGACTCGAACTCGGGACCTTCGCCTTTCTCGAGCAAGTGCTCTACCACCTGAGTTACCGAAGCACGACTCACGCTCGGTACTCACAGCTTTAGTTCTGCCAGTGTCTCGTCTCCTACCTTCCAAACTTTACAGAAGCTCTCCTGCGAACCTTGCAGAACTAGCACTCCTGAAAGAAGGGATATAGCGGAGACATGGCTTAGCCACTGCCTAAGGGATGTTTCCAGAATGAGATTTTCACTCTGCAGCAAGGTGTGCGCTGATATGAAACTTCCTGGCATCTGATTGTTGGCACGTCGGACCCAGATGCCACTTCTAGCACTTACCTGATTTGTTCAAAACAGCTCCCAAAGAGTAAGTAGCAAACAATTGCACACTTTGAATGTGCTGTATCCAAAAGGCGTGGATAGAAACGAGGTGCTTCTGCCTTCCAGATGCCGCTGCATATATGATTGTAGCGTTTCAGTTGCTTCAAATTTTCTACCCTTTGATACCGCATGTACATGGTACCAACCGTATAGCAGAGCAAGTATGGCTAGAATTCCCTGACGTAAATAAATTAATCTCTATAGTAAAGAAATTATTTCCCCAGCCACATGAACATGTTGTTAATCGCTGGAGCAGGTGGTTAGCATCAGTGGACTACAATAAGAACCTCCCAGAAGGTAACTGGAAATCTACTGTACGATGCCGCCTCTGTAACTTTTGCAAAGCACGTACTCCAAAATTCTTCAATCCAGCGAGACTTGACATATATTAGAGCCCACTACATATTAATAGGGAGGACCATTTCTTGATTAGAAGGCTCGGAAGACCGACCTACAAGAGCATATCCTTACTGAAGGAAGTGAAAAAGAAAGTTAATGAAGTACCGAATGAAGTGGGAGGAAAAGTATGAGCAAAAACGGCTGAATTACTTCTATACAACAGCATACATAAGTAACGGAAAATCCTCGTCCTTTGATTGCAGCATTCATGTCGAATATCAGACGAAAGTAAAACTCACCCCTGTCACATCTGTTGAGGAAGAACTTTTTTCCGGCTTGTAAATAAATACTGACGGACAAGCGCCTTAGTTTTACTCTGGAAAACGTAGATAAGATTTTAGTTATTTAGCGCGTGGCCAGCTATGGTCTGAATGGTTCAAATGGTTCAAATGGCTCTGAGCACTATGGGACTTAACTACTGAGGTCATCAGTCCCCTAGAACTTAGAACTACTTAAACCTAACTAACCTAAGGACATGACACACATCCATGCCCGAGGCAGGATTCGAACCTGCGACCGTAGCGGTCACGCGGTTCCAAACTGACGCGCTTAGAACCGCACGGCTACACCGGCCGGCGGTCTGAATGTTTGAAACCACTGGTTTATCAGTAATTAATTACATTACATATTACACTATTTCAACATATGGATGTGTATGTTTTATACCATATTTTTTATCTTAGGAAAACTGAAGTGTTTTGAGATCAATTTGAGCATGAAAGTGGTATAGCGTCTGCTGTGTTGAACAGTTGTGCATATTTATATTTTCATTTTTTTTAATGAGTAACAATACGCTCATATGTCAACAATGTTTATTTTACATTTTAGTTAGTTCTACTACATAATACTTTTTAGGGCCTATTTCAGGTTTTATATAGACGAAATGAAGATCTAAAAGAGCATATTTTAGGTGCCAAAAATGCACTTTTTACGAGCTAAAAAATTCGTGGTCTAGTAATAACCAGTTGCACAAACGCGTATACATAACAACATATAGTATGCCTTTTGATTTATCATCTTGTAAGAAGCTTTGTCGTCGTTTATAATGTGTGCCTTCAGTGACATATTATGATAACAAGTGGGACATAACAACTCATTTTTAACGAAATGAAGCCTAAGACAGACAACCAGCTACGTCTATGAAAAGAAATGCTAATGTAGACCATTTATCTACTAGAAGATAAACAAAATAAAAGTGACTGACACAGATAACAGTTTTAATTTTTCTTTTTTATCATAAATGGTTTCAATTTACACATCAAAATCCAACATGGAAGAAGTAGCATAACTAAAGGATAGAGTCGTGTACCTGAAATGCCATCTGACGTTTTAAAGAAGAGAAAGACAGGGAGTTGTATCAGTTTTTTATTTCCTTATCAGTTAGTATCTACTGCCAAATAACAAGTAACCAACAGATGAACAAGATCATATTAGACAGGCCTTACATACTGCAAGCACCACGATAAGACAACTTGCAGAAACTATGAATTATCGAGGAACCCCTGAATTACAGCAATATGTAGACAATAATGAGAAATGCCGAAATGTACGGATCTGAAGCAACCATGTTGGGCAAGGGATTCTGCATACATCTGGCGAATAAGGGTCTAAAAATTTGAAGCAGACATTTGGCGAACGGAAAAATAGGGTGAATTTTGGATACATGGATCAAGAAGAAGGCTGTTTTAAGCACGTTACGGAAGAGAAGATTGAGATTTTCGAGCACATCATGATTGTGAACGACAAGAATTTTACTCAAAAGATGTGGAACGAAACAGACTTAACCGGGAAGGACTGAGTGAAAGAAGTCGGAAAGGAACGCAAAGCAACTGCGATATTGGCAAAAATAGATGCACAGAAACACAAGACAGGTTCTGACACAGGAAAAAAAGTAGGAAATCCTACCTGGACTAGTACCGGGCTCAAAAACTAGATGAAAATAGGGAGAACCTAGGGGAACGGGAGGTATTGTTTAGAAGGATGAAGTGATGAACAACTCATTCGAGAATCCAAACGATCGAAACGAAACAAAGAAGTAAGTAAACTGCCACTGACAGACAGTTTATAGCAAAAAATATCTTATTTCATTCGGTAACTTTTTTTAAAATTTGTGTAAACTACTAGAAATTTTTTCAAATTATTTACTTTTGCCTTGCTTTGCAGCGGATCCCTGGGTATTTCGCTTAAGCCGGGAAGAATGAAATTAGATAAAAAATTAAAAACATAAAGAAAGAAATGAGACATAGCTATCATACACGTTTTTTAACTGCATCACGTTCTATAGAGCGTGCACCACATGAATTGCATACGTAAACGTGGAAAAATAACCTGTCGAGACTGTGATGTAATGATATCAATAAAAATACGTTGTGTATCATTCCTAGCGCTAACGAGTTGATGAAGGTACACAGTATCAAAGAAAGAAAAGTAAAGTTTGAGTTACAAAATTTTATTCAAGATGCAATACAATTTTTTAGCCCTATAAGTTCATTATTACGTGCTTAACATGGAGGGTATTCCCAAATTACCGTCACAGACTTTTAGGACTTGTAGAGTGGAGTGAACACATAATAATTTGTTTAGAGACCCATTTCCGGAAACGTCACCGAACGACGCTACAGACCGTCAAAGTTATCTGCTCCGGTGTCTGTAAGTGTATGTATATGCAGGATGATGTTGCAACTTTCTAGGATGATGGAGAAGGATAAATGTATCAATTTGGAGTAAGGTCCTAATACGGCAACGAACGGTCGACTGTTATAAGCGAAAACCGTTTTGATACCTCTGACAGTGGAATACATGTACTGGTTCTGTTGTTGCTAAAGTTTTAGGGCAAGCAACTTCCACATGTGCTATTAGGGACCAAAACAAGAAAAAACGTTCCGTAAACATGGGCTCTAAAACACATACCTGAGGCACTACGAGCACTTGTTTATCTATGCTGCTGTGAAACATCTCCTCTATTGAACAAGTGCTCCTAGCTCTTAAGGTATGCATTTCAGAGCCCACGTTTGCTAGATGTTTTTTCTTGTTTTGGGTGCATACTTCTAGCTCTGAAAGTTGCCTACCCTGCAATTTTACCAACAACAGTAGCGGTACATGTATTCCGCTGCCAGAGATATGAGAACGATTTGCTCTTGCAACCTTCCAGTCCGTTTCCGGACCAGGGACCCTTACCTCAGATTGATACATTTATCCTTCTGCTTTCATCCTAGAAAGCTTGTAACATCATTACGGAATGATATGCATCGGCGCCTGTAAATGTGTGTCTGTACAGTATAACTTTGAGGCTCTGTAGCGTCGTTGGATGACGTTTCTAGACATGGGTTCCTGCTCAAAGTATTATGTACTTACTCCTCTCTACAAGTCATAGAAGTTTGTAAGGGGAATTTACGAACACCCTGTATGTGCCGTCATTGTTTCTACGTAGCAGTTTAGAACCTGTTCTTTCAGTAGAGGTTGTATCAGGTTGAAGCAGAGATCGTTTACGTTTAGTAGCAGATTTATTCACATTGCAGTTTCCTTGCTAATGACCACATTTCAGTTATCTACATTATAAGAAACTAGTAGGAACTTTCGATCGAGCGTCTGCCAATGTAACGAGAGACAGGTTTCTACGCAACAGACAGTCCTGAGCAGACACCATATACGGATACATCATTATGTAAGTAAAGCCGCACATTTGACAGCTGTGTGCGTGATCTACCAAATAACTTCAGAGCGTTCGCCAACTATGTCAGAAACCAAGCCAGCGAGCTTCGCCTTGGAGACCTGGGCTCTGTGTTAAAGGCACTCAGTACGTGTCAGCTATGTCACTGGCAGCTGCATTAATAAGGTGCGGGTGTCACCGTTCCGGAGGCTGGTCTGAATACCCCTATGCGTTGCTGAGCGTGATCCTACAGAATGTGGTACGCCCTTGTCTCCCTCCAACCCTTGAACTTACACAACCAACTTCAAGGCGACCAACAGGTCAATGGGAACCAGACTGACGATGCAACAAGACATTTTTACATTAAAAAATCAATACCGGGGATGAAACAAGAAACTTATCGAGAAGCTCTGTAGTACTAACTGGAGAGCATCAGTAGAAAGGCTTCGAACCTTCGCAGTTGAGTGTTGTGCTCCGGTGTGCTTGGACAGACCGCACGTAAATAGGGCAGACACTCAGCTCATTAAAACCACAAGCATCTTCTCTGGGTGGACGATAACTGCTCCCCTATACCGGCTTCCAATACTCAGCCATATAGTCCCTCCTATGGTAAGAAGACAAGAAGCACTGTTGAAAGAATATTCCAAAATGATGAATAGTCTTCAAGTTCAGACCATGAAGATATTCCTGGGTTGACAACAAACCGAGTTGGTTACAAATTCCGATCCCGGCGACTGGCGAAAAGACTTTCTGATAGCAACTTCACCATTGACACTAATGGCGTGAGTCCAGGACTATGAGTGACGCACCCAAAGTGCGGCATATTCATTACCCTCTACAGAAACGAAGGGGTTTTGAACTCCCACAGCATTAGTGGACGTATATGAATCGCATCCGAACAAGACGCTGAGTGTGCGCATAGAACAGGCACATGTGGGGTAAGCTGTCCAGCCCAAGCTGGTTGTGGAGCTTCGAACCGGCACATAGTCGAGGAGTGTAGACTGAGAGGCTACCTGTGTGATCCAAACGTCTTTTTCGTGGCAGCACCATCAAGCGTCGAATGGGTAAGAAGAATGGACATTAACACGTAACAACTGATTGTTGGTTAAATGTGCCGTTTGTGTTTTTTCTCCAGTTTCTCTCGGTATGTCTTGTGCAGTGTTATTCATCAAATAAATAAAGTGTTGAAACTACTGTAGAGTTTATTACTTGTGATATACTATTTATTACATAGATCCATAGAGAGGAGACACTCTAGGATGTAGAATGTGAAGAAAGAAGAATACGTAATGAAGACAGGAAGAGCTAGGCCGCTGTTGCTTTGTTAGATCCTAGGTGGACGCTTCTCTGCCCGCTACCTTACTTAAGTGGAATATCGAGCTGATTAAATTTCTTTCGTAGGTTAACTGAAACTGTTTTCCGCGACCCAACGATTTAACACATGCCGAAAACCTCAGTCTTAAATTAATACGCTGTTAAGTACCAGAAACCAAGACTCTTCGTATTGAAGTACACATCCGATATCGACAATCGTTCCTGGGAATTCTGTCGTGAGATTTCGCTCCTGATTTGTAGATTACGAGCATTGTGTGATATCGAGATGTGATGCTTGTCGATTCCTCGTATGGAGGGCGCTACAGTCGACAACGTGGTATCTCAGTATCTGTGTACACTGTCATAACCCATTGACTTCACTAGCGTTCAGTGCTATAGTTTGTTTCGTCCGTTGTGCGCCTTTCGCTCGTCGAGGAAACATCTTACGCGAGCAGTGTGTCCTGGACTTCACCTCACCGCAGTTCACTGTTCATCGCTGCAGTCCTTGGTGAGTACGGAACATGTGCTGATGTGCTGCACAGTGTAGTTGTTAGAATATATTGACGGTTTACGCACAGTCTACGCATAAGCTAAATCGTGATGCCGATATATGCTTTGTATACGGGACTTTGGATAACTTTAGTTACTTCCTGAAACAATTTTTACTTGCGTATTCGGAAGAAAGTTGAAACGTTAGTTGTCGGTATACTCTTGGTAGTATAAAAACGAAAAACAATAAAAATCTAAGCACAAACGCCAATTCCTAAATTCTGACTGCTGAGGGAACTTAAGCATAGTAGCTGCGCTCTGTAGTCAAATGTAGAATTTTTCATGCGGGGAGGACTCACTTAGAAAATCAATCACACTTGGCAACGGTGTTGTAAGCCGGGTGCATTGGGCGTACCGCAATGCAGGTAACTAATGGATTGTAGAATGAGAGGTTTTTCTTGGAACATTTTTAATTTAAAAAAAATGGAACGTGAATATTTACTTTGTGTGTGTGTGTGTGTGTGTGTGTGTGTGTGTGTGTGTGTGTGTGTGTGTGTGTTAGAATGAATGACAGAGCTCGTGGTGCATCGCAAGTGCTACTCACAACTTCCTCAGATAAAGTTAACTATCCACCGAGAGAGTAGACACTCGTTTCGCGTTCTTCCCCTCTATTAATCATCTCTATTACGGCACTTGACATGCACACTGCAGCCCCAATTAAAACCAAACCAGTTAAAGTGTACACTATACGTACTGTTCGTAAATCACTTGATTGCTGCACTACTCCCTTCTGACCTGCCAGATATTGAAACACTTCAAGCTGTTAATACTTTGACTGACCACTTTAATAGTAATCGAATGCTGTGTGAAGCACTGTAGTACCTCTTACGTAGTTACTGCTGTATCGTGTTGTTCATTAATTCATTTGCTTCGAAGCAAGCAATGAGGCAATTTCTTGAGAACTGCAGATACTATCTAATACTTGAAGACATTTGTTTGAGATATTTAGTGTCTGTTACATATTCAGCTTATATCATTAGTAATGTGCGGGACGAAAAACATACGTGTGTAGTGGCTAGATTGAGAAACCTGTAACCTCCATCGCATTGATGCTGTTGAGAAAAAGTAATTATTGGTAGCTTACATCATCAGAATATCTTACTAAAGTGAGGATAATGATCTTTTGAAAATAATTGTTTCGTGACCGAAACGGAATGGAATGATTCAGATTTTATCCCTCAGAACATTTAATTTTACCCCCAGGCTGGGAACGACTGGTTTCTACATAGACTGTAGGAACAACTGTTTGGTGAAACATTAAATTCGAAGGCAGTCTAAACATGACGGTTGCGCACACTATGTAATAAATGCCACAGGTACATACGAAATGAACCATTTAGAAATTGTTAGAACAGTGAAAAAATCACTTACCTTTTCTAATGTAAAACCTAGGAAGGTGCTATGGCATGGAAGGTAATTGAAGAGCCGAATATGATCTTGGCGCTGACTTTATGAAGTTTCAGTGACATAAGCTGCTGACAGTGTGTGCTTGGATTTTTCTTGAAACTAAAAAAATTATGGAAAATTGTCACCTTACGTGCCGTTATGTTAGATTACTTGAAATTCTAAGAAATTTAAACACTTCTTTGATAGTAGTCTTAACAGGAAATCAGTCCGGACATGAGTCTTCCACGTACTGCTTGTGCATTAGCTTATCAAAATAAAAAGAGCGTAAGTTGTTACTGGGTCAGTCTTAAATACTGTGGTATTTCATATCGGTGCGAATGTTTACCTCACACTGAATCAAATAGCTTAAATAACGTTCGTAGCTCGGTGCTGTGATTTTACGGTCTAAGATCTGTTGCTTAACCTGACTTGCGTGCCGGCAACGTTTCCACAACCACCGTTTCCAGGCTGTTACCATTAGAATTTGCTCTATGCGTAAAGCCATTGGTATCGGGTTTTCGGGTCGACAGAAGCGTCCGATCCCACGCGTCGGCTTTGACCCGTGACGTAATGGCGTTGTCGTGTGTGACGTCATGACGGCGCGGAGTTTGGTTTGAGTGTGGCTGTCTCCAGTTCTGTTTTATCTTATTTTATTTACTTTTCTGATCTGTTCGTTCTATCTCGTGAGATTTTTTCTAATTTAAAAACATTGTTACTTATTTTAATTATGTTTCCTCGAATTTCTGTTTTAGTTTATTGTATTTATCTTTCTGATCTGTTCGTTTATCCCGTGAGATTTTTTTAAAAAGACAAAGAACACTAATCAGCTACTGAAGCATCTTTATCTTCTATGGGTTGCAGGGGTTACGACCCCTGGGGGGGGGGGGGGGGGGGGTATTCATGCATGGCTGTCTTCACTTACACGTTGTAGCTACGCAAGGCGTCTAAATTTGTTTACATTTAGTTTGCCCCCCACCCAAAACACCCGATTCCCGCGCTTGTCCCGTTAGTGTCATTAGGCTTCTTGTGGAAAGTGTGTGTGGGTTTTTTGTTTCCGCCATATTTGTGACGTCATGGGTCAAACCAGACGGGTGGGATCGGACGCTTCCGTATTTCCGGGTTTTCTGTTCCAGTGGTGAGATTCAGCTTCAGAGCTACGTATTTACCATTACAGTACAGTTTGTCACTATCGCGACTTCGAAAAAGATACTGTAGCGCAGGTGAGATGGTTTGCCTTTAGTCTCGCATTATGTATATTAACGGAAACCTCAATCAAATCTGTAGCATGTAGAAAATTAAGGTTTTATTTGATAGGTTAGCCCCTGAAATATGAGAAATTTTATTGAACTGATCTCTTACGAAGAATTATTCTAATCAACCGAAACGTTTCAGACAACAGCCAGAAAACTTCACGCATGCTAGAGAATAGATTTACTCGGAAATCGAACGAGTAGGTGCTGTTGGTGCGCAGTATCTTGTAGTAAATGAAGTTCAGTTTTTTGCCAAAGGAGGAAATGCGACAGCATACGTCTTACGACTTTGACATTACTCACCTGCCATGTTCACTAACGTGCCGTACAGCGTGAACGGACAGTTGGTCGCGTCTAGTGGTGAGAGGAAATGGAGCCACCAACTCGTTTCTCTCGTTAACATAAACTCGTTTGCTGTGAAACGTATCACAAAATTTTAGGTGCGATGTAGATCTGTAGGGTAGGCATGCACTTAATCTAGAGAGGTTGTGAGAAACAATCGTAATGGATAGTAAGGGGGTGTGCCACGGTAGGTTGTGTTGAAAAGACAAGGAAAAATATACCTTGCACTGTTTCAGTGTTAATTAACATTGAGGTCAGGCTGTTGCGTGCTCAAATTAAAGTGCCCTCCACATAAAACTGTCAGTTGTTCTCATAGCGTAGATGATGGCGCACCAGGTTGCTCAGTGTTTGGCTCAGGTTCGATCCCTGCTACCGTCACACTCCAAATTTTTTAACCTCCTGTTTAATTTTAGGAAAAACCGAAGAACACGTTTGCGACAGTCTCCTTCCGACGCTTGAATTTCGGAGCGGATTGAACTGACAGGCTAACGTTAATGCTAATTAACTCGGAAACTCCGTAACGTATTGAATTGTTTCCTTAGTTAATTGTCGGTACAACTTACCGTGCAACACCCTTGAAATCCATTCACACTGTTTTTAGTCACCCTGTACATCAGTCTAACAAAGTAAATGACATAGATATGCTATTTATGAAAAAATTTTCAACATACTCTTTGATTTCGCAATACGATATGACTTCCACTAAGGGCTCCTACTTACGCATCAATATGCCGGCCAACCGACGAATTTCGTGGCAGCCAAAACAAGTCCCGACCTTAACTAAAGTTCATTTTGTCTTAAGAGATACCGATTTTTCACACGGAAACAGGGGTTTGTATAAACTGAGGTAATGATGCCAAAAACCTGAGAGCTATGGACCAAAGTGACGAATGCGAGCAAAGAAATTCACCCACGTTCTGTTACTTAAGCAGCTGGGCCTTGATAATTTTCATAATTACCTGATAAGGGGCGAATTATTCAATTCAGAGTTGCTGAACATCAAACCATTCTTAACGAAAAAGAGGATGTTAACAACTTCATGATTTCTAGCGACTGTCAGAAGTACCTCGAATTCAGTGCTGTTGTATCCCATGGTTATCAGTTAATATAATTTGTGAAACGCGCAACCTGATGTATAGTTGCGAGGTAATAAATCACGCTAAAGCAAAAAAGACGGTTTACATAAACATTATGTACGTAGCATAAAATGACTTTAAAGTTTAAGAAACTTACTTTAAATCCGAACACTAAAGACTACACGTGGTGATGGTGTACATAAACTATTAATACAGATACATCAGAAATGAAGTACTTGGCAATTGTAAAACCTGTAAAAATATTCTATCCTTCGCTCTTCGTAGTGGTTTGAACGTTCATAAGCATGAAGCAAGTATAGGGCTATTCAAAAAGAAGGAAAAGACTTAAACCCAGCTCCAGTGTTCCTGGAAAGAGAAAAATTCAAATTTCTATGCGTAAAAGGAAAGCACAATGTGTTACACGACAAATCCCAAGATGGCAGCTCATTTCCTGCCACACACGAAGCAGCTGGTGTCTCATTATCGAACTGAAGTTTGAACAACGCGATGTCTGACACTTCAAAGAGTGTTAGGCATTGGGAGGGGGGTGGTAAAGACGTCCTCTACGTGACCCCACAGGTAAGTCGCAAGATAGTGTGGACACTTTGGAGGAGCTTTATCGCCGGTGGCCTTCTAGGTCTCGAGGTCACATATCGTGACTTACTTGTGGGGTCATATAAAAGACCGCATTTTCATCCCTCCCCCTCCCCTCCACCATGCTTCACACTCATCGTATCGTTCAACCTGTGAGTTCGACAATGACACACCAGCTACCTCGTGTTAGGCACGAAGTGAGCCATCGTTCTGGTATTTGTTGTGTAACAAATGGGGCTCACGTTGAACGCATAAAAATTTGAACTGTTCTCTTCCCAGGAACGTTGGAACTGTTTTTGTATGACGGAAGCAATAAATGTTGAAAATCTGTTCCATCTTGAAGAGCGCTGTGTCTTACTAATTAACGACCACCATACGTTGGAATTCCAGTTTTTAAATTATCCATAAGTATTGAAAACAAGATCTAAAAACAGAAATTCGACGAACTTTCTCTGAGCCACGCTAAACCCTTACGCATTAGTCAAAAACAGTGCATTTCGTGCAACTATATAGCTATATTCGCTTGAGGTGTCCCAAGATTTTCAGTTTTTTAATTTTCCCAC
The DNA here is from genome assembly GCF_021461395.2 of Schistocerca americana. NCBI lineage: Eukaryota > Metazoa > Arthropoda > Insecta > Orthoptera > Acrididae > Schistocerca > Schistocerca americana. The sequence goes on from NC_060122.1 coordinate 59,508,323, forward strand.
AAAGTGTCCTCAAGGTTTCGACCGCCTCGCACCCTGTCGTGTGTATTTAATCCCGCGCACAGTGACAAGACCAGCTTTCCTCGGAAGGTTAGCACGACAGCGCTACACAGGGCATAGTTTGTTGGGTGATGTGCGACCTACTCTCCCGACATCCCAACAAGTAGTGCATGTCGGTCCGTCAAAACGCCTACATACGTACAATTTGTCGGTCCGTCAGCCGATAGCTCGATCGGGTAGGGCCCTTAAAACGTGCAACACACTGAAGCCAACTGCGGACAGTGTGAAATTGTGTACAAGCTAAGAATACTTTCGGCAGACAATTTACAATATGTGAAAGGCCTTGAACTTCCGTCAGAGGAGTTCCGTTCGTATGGTAGCGAGTGAAATGGTATCATTGATAAACCATTTCTTGGGCTACGGTTGCAGTGGCCTTCTTATGGGTCTTCTGGTGTTGTCTTTTCGTAGTGAATCACTTACATTACCATGATGGCTCTGCTGAGCATGACGTCAAACTGCAATTAACAGGTTCTGTTCGCTAGTGGAAGAGTGGGAAAGCTTATTGTAATGGGATCGCTGGTGGAGGGAGTGGTGATACGCTGCAGTCCATAATTGGTAGTCATCGGCGAATAGTGCCGAGCATTTTGGTGGATTCTCTGATCTTGCATTTCGCCGTCTTAGGTGTCATTACATTTAATTGCACTGCCGCAGTGTTTGTGGTTTCCTGCCTCTGTAGGTCTGTTGTACTGCCCAATGCGGATGTAACGCTCGTCATCCCGTATGCCCATTTGTTACTGGCGTACCACTTTCAACAAAAGTGGTATACACCACCAGTGTGCAGAGCATGTATCTCATCCTTGGTGCAGCGTAGCACATCCGTCTTCAGGGTGCTGCAGAAGACTGGCAGCATACCAACGAGGCGAAGGTGTTCACCATTCCGGCCATTGGCGCTCTCCGCACAAGGTAAGCACGCTGATGGCTGCAGTTCGTCCCTGTCCTGCCTGCCTCGGGTTCTTTCATTCGTTACTATGGCTGTGCAGATGTTTGGGGGGTTGTAACCATCGGGGAATATCCTTCGCACCTTTCAAAACTGATTAGTTTTGAGAAACACTGCGGTACAGCACGCGGTTAATCAGAGACCGTGTCAGTTATGGGCAGCAATAAGTGCACCCAAGCGGCGGCCACTAAAACCGTGGCTGAAACGTTGGTTTCATGAGCGGAAGTAATTTTGAATATGACGCGGTACTACACCCATAAAGCTTTCGTTACCTACTGGCTGTGGAGCTCTGGGCGATTATAACTTGACTACCTTTACCAAAAATCAATTTTGATACAATTACCGTTTTTAAATCGAGAAGTTCTAAATTTTTCTGCTGTGTTTGTACTGGTACTGTACTTTCAGATTTATAAACAATTTTTGTTCAGCCGGACAGTTAACATTTTCACTTTTTCTCTTGTGTGAGTGGACATGTAATTTTCCGATAGAAAATAGTTTATCCTGTTTCATAGCTTCTCATGACACAATAGGTTAAAACTCGGCTCTAATAGTTTTGCAGACACTGTATGAAGCTACGTGATTATTCAATGGAATTCTTCTGAAAACACGACTCACCGATTCTATAGAAAGTGGTACGAAAATTCCGAGCTCGTTGCTGTGGAACCACCAGGTTGGTCTTCCCTGCCGTGTGGCAGCACTGGAGGTGAGCTGTGCACACGTCACTCACTGCGGCTGGACAGTGGACGCGTGCGGAGTAAACGATGGTTGCATCTGAAGCAGTCAGAAAGGGAACAGCGATAGTTCGGTTGAGTAGGGCGATACTTGGCGAACTACAGCTACCGGCTGTCAGCTACATTATCAGATTACGTAGCAGGCAGTCGGTGCAACACTTGTCTAGGTCACAGATCGGCGGTGACAGGTTTCTGTAGGACCCACTTAGGGTTTTATGTAACCAAAACGTAACACAGTATGAAAAACTCAACGTGATTAGATACATGAACCACTAATAATGTTTGCAACCCTTTGAAGACCATAGCTGAAACTTGGAAACTAATTAAGAGCGTGATGCCTCGAACTAAAAGTAATAAATGTGTATAGCTTCTCATATTTCCTGCTACTGTAAACTATTCACCTTTATTGTACTGGAACAAAGATAAATGAGCGCACTGTATGTGTAGACAAACATACCCTTGACTCTGTGGTTGACTTGTTAGTTGTTCATCTCTGAGAAATTGAGGAATAAAAGTGTGCAGTCCTTTCCTTAAAGAAGGAGATCTATTTTCCGTGTATTTGGGAGAAGCTGTCTAGAATACTTTATTATGGAGACAAAAAACTAGGGATGATACTTTCCTATTATGTTGATTTTCAGGAATTTCGAAGGTATGTTTCTAATGAGACAATTTTGTTAGCCTTAAGTTCTGCTGTCCTTTCCTGTCAGACTGTAATTTACCCTCGATATATTGGCGGAAATACATGTTTAATTCCGAGGTACGAATAAAATATCATCTGAAATTGTGCTAAACGCATTCTCTGGAAATGTCGAGCCACTACGTCATGAGCCCACGCGAATAGTAAACGGTTGTGAAAACACACTTGACCTCTTAGCAACAACTGATCCTGAGCTAATAACGAGCATCAAAACCGATTCAGGGATTAGTGAACACAGGGTTGTCGTAGTGAGATGGAATGTTGTAATCCCCATATCTCCGAAAAATAACAAACATTTACCTATTCAAGAAAAGCAGATAAAATTCACTTGACGCCTTCCCGAGAGACAATCTTCACTCATTCCACATTAATATTAAGTCTTCACCAGATGTGGCTCAGACAGTAAATCCGGGTTTCAAGCATAAAGAATATGTCGCTCATAGTGCCACTCATTGCATCCGTCTCAAACTTGAGTAACACGAGCAATAATGACAACTAAAAACTCAAATTAACGGGCCAACCACGAGAAGCAGAAATTTTCGGTGGGGACAAAGGCTGTAGGAATAGCACCTTTCCAGAGCAATATTAACCCAAAAATCAAGCACACGAAATTCTGCATAGTAAGCACAAGCCAAATACGCAAAACCAAAACCAGTGGCATTGTAACTTCGCTTGAACGAAACGCTAGATACCAGTTAACCACACAAATCTCCGAAAACTGATATCGCATATTTCACTTTTTCCATTGCGGCAGAAGAAAGAAAAACCATAGTGACAAAAACACTGAAATCGCAAAAACCCGTTACGTACACCTTCACTTACCATAGCTAACAAGGCCACAGTAAAACAAACGAAAACTCTCCAGACATAGTACAAAATATATGACCAACAATGGTAAACCGATGTCGACGACACCTACTAACCACTATCTAACAACGGCCAAATACGAACAAGAAAAGATACAAAATTAATGGAATGGATCGTCCGATATTGGTCGAAATCGTTGCTGGAAACTTATCACAGACAACTTCTCCCACTGCCGGAAGCAATAACGTGCTCATAAATTGCCTTCTCACAGACAACGAATTTTATACGCATTCCCTGTCCTCTTCCTGAAAATTCTGAAAACGTATTATGCGACGTTTGGTGGGTTCCGAAATTTATCTTCTCACACCCTTCATCCAGAGCATTTAGAGTTGGATGGCTACTGTGGTGTGCATACTGTAAGACCTTCGGTACACACACAGATTATTTGACTTGCCGCTCTAATGAAGTAGGCGAGTGTCAGCAATATGTCTCTTGGTCTTGTGGCGTGTTTATCTTCTACCATTAGGTCAGACGATAGAAATTCCACTTGCACGCTTAGAGTACCACATTGACGGTGACCAACTTTAAACAGACGTTGACTAATTTTCACACACATTTATTAAAGTAATAAAAAGCATAGACATTACATAACTTGATTCTGGATGCTATTTACGATTGACAATCTGAAGTTCCTTTGGTCTCGGTACGTTAATCTTATTCTCACATATCTCTGATACTTAACAAAGTATCTATTCATTTATCTTCATGGCTATGTACAGGAATATGGTAATCTTATTAGGCTCAGACTGAAACGTGACTACAGTCTGGTAGAGACTAATGTAGACTGGTACAGACTGGTGCAGACAAATGCAGACTGAATAATCGTAGGTCTGTACACTCGTTATAATACCTCACGCGTTCAGGTATCACTGCGGGGGTGTGTGATCCGCGAGGAGAACAGGTTCTACGTTAGCTGCAATCTCATTGGCTGCGTTACATATTAATATGCAGATCGGCGGAAGCAGAATTTGGCCCATCTCTAGGGCAGTGCCATCTCGTCGTGCAGAGATGGACGAGCGCTGCGCCTGCGCTGTTGTGCTTAGTGGGGGCGCTCTAGTGGGAAAGTTCTGTATGCGCTGACTACGTGGAAGTATGTCGACAACAGATAGAAATCTGAAGTTAGATGATGGAAGGAAGAGCTCTAATGTGAAAATAAACAGCGCAGCCACTGCTGACAAAAGAAATCGACCATCTATCGAGTTGAAACAGGCAAAATAATAATGTTAAATGTCTGTTTACTGTAAAAAATATTCGCAATGAGCAAGCTATTATACAAGTTTTATCAGAGGGATGTTTAAATAAGAGATATTTAAATATAGGCCATTTTCTTTTTGCCTGCATAACATGTTTACAAGAACATCAACTAAAACAGGAACAGTCATTTTCTTAAAACTGAACGTCCCTGCAAAATACAATTAACAAGAAATATTAGAGTTCACTTGCTGTGGCTGTTAACTTTGTGCAAAAGTCTCCTTCCAGCCAACAAAAACTCTTTCTTCCGAACAAGAAAACTCCTCTCACCAACTCTGTGCAAACAACAAAACAATGCTGCAATACTCCCATCTGCAGTATGCTAATCAAGTGAGACGAATAACACTCAGCTGTTCGTATCATCCGTTGCAGCCGTCAGGCAGATCACGTGACTCGATAGCAGCGCCTCTCGTGGCGCCCCACCAAGCGACCGTCTCTCAAATTGGCTGTGTGTCGGTGTTTTCACCGACCTACGAACTTTCATTGTCGGGATGTCGGGCGCGTCCGACCAGTCGACAACCGACCCAAGAAATTGCTGTGTAGTGCGATCGTGCCAACCGCATGAGTATAACTCCTGTTCTGACACCTCTCGGAATTAAATACTATTTTAATATAAATTTCGACGTCCGAGGCGGACGGAACCTTAAGAACAGAGTTTTTTGGGAAATTCAAAGACTGCAGATGTTTTTGCGACACATCGTGCGAGGAGTATAACAAGAGATGCAAGAAATGAGGCACCTATTTCATTTTTTAACGAACATAGTTTTGAATGTAAAGAAATTATCAAAATGTTAATTTTTCTGATTACTGTAGTTAAGACAATATCAGTTGTCTTCAAGAATAAGGCATCAGTGAATATACATCTCAAACACTACTAACACTACTACTTCATATGGTAGAGCTGAATTTATCAGCTATGGCCAGTTATAAACTAGATTCACTCCTGAATATTTCATTTCATTTACTACCCTATTAGGTTGTACATAAACATTGTTTTCCAATTCAAATCATCCTCATTTCTCTTCTACTCACATCATCAGTCATTGGAGCCCCACTGTTCAACAAAGACTCCCCCAAGACTTCCAGTATTCCAGTCTCTAGCTACAATCATGTCCACTTCCCATTTCTCATCAGATTATCACCTTCATTTTTCTCCTCTTCACCTCTATAGAACGTAATTCTCTCACCCCATCTGCCACCCATTCCCCTGACTACATGCCCACCTACCTCCACTTCCTTCCACCCGTATCTCTAACTAAAGTCTGTTCCATGACCATTTACTGTTTCCCTATCTCCACAAATAATTCTCAGCATGCATTTCTCCACTGCTATCTACGCAAACTTTTGACTTTTGTAAGTCTGTATCTACCTGCCCCACAACAATCCTCTCAATACTCACAAACATAATTGTAATAAATGAATGAGAATCCGGAAATTAAAATATATTTTGAGTATGGTCAAATGACTACACCATCTGATTGAAGTACCTGGACGCCATTATGTAACACAGAATTGACTACTAAACCTTGCAAGGAGTGCATCTATCATTACTGCTTCTCTGCTGATACAGCAGTACTACCTGCCACCTTCTGTAATGTCATAGTGGGTCAGGAGGGCTCAGCACATTTAACACGGCCTTGTCTTTGTTGTCTCCTGAATATTTAACATACTTTAGCAATGCCTAAGTCAGCTGTCAGTGATGTGACAGTGAAATTGAACTATTAAGGAACAACCAAAGCTAAATAAAGTCCACTGAGGCCTAATGTTCTGATGAACAGGGCATCTAGCATTGTGGTGGGTAGTGGTAAAATACAGCTGCTGTGGTCTCTCCTTTAGTTTTGATGGGCTGCTAGGAGTCCCCCTAAGGAAATGTCTGTGCACAGGGAGTTACAAAAGACTGGCTTTGGGATGCTGGCTAGCCATTCTAACCACACATTTGTTCTCAACATTAAGCCATGCTACAGGTAGTGTAAAGAGCGATGACCACAGTAAAGTGGACGTTTGGAAACAAAGAACTTGGAGTGATGAATCACACTACGCCCCACAGCAATCCAATGGAAGAATTTGGGTTTAATGAATCCCATGTGAACATTACCTGCTATCATATCTGGTGCCAACAATGAAGTGCACAGAAGGCACTGTTACAGCTTGCAATTTCTATTCATTAATTTGTTCTCTCATAATTCTTATGCATTTGACATTTCTTAAAGCGTAATAAGTACATATTTGACAGTACTATATTCAACAGAACAATTCAGGGGCAATGATTCATGCAATCAGCTGAACAATGCCACCTGTCATGACACAGCATTGTGAGGTGATGGTTTATGGACGATGGTACTCCTGAAGTGAGCTTTCCTGCCCCATGTTCCATCCTCAATGGAATGTTTGGATGAGGTTGAAAGGTGATTTCACTCCAAACCGAGCACCCGACATCTGTACCGTCTCTGGTTTCAGCTCTCAAGGAAAAATGAGCTGTCATTCCTTCTAAAAGATTACGATATCTCACTAAGAGCATCCTGAGGAGTTCAAGCCATTGTAAAGGGGAAGGGTGGACACACGCACACCATCTTAATGTTCACTAATACGTCTCCAGGTACATTTGATTCACTAGTGTAGAGTAGGAATGCAAGCCTCCTACTGTGGGCTCTTTGTTACCCAGTGCATCTGTAGCTGCCCCCACTCCAGCCACAGTACTGCTTCGAGCATCTTCTGTGGCAAGCTGCTGTGGATTATAGAAAAATGAGCATTTTGGATGTCACGCTGCATGCTGTCTCTCGTGAATAGGGTTCTCTTTAAAACAGTATTCCTTACCTCCAATATTTATATTTACTGCCATATTCCTAACATCCAGAAATTTTGTTCTAAACATTTCACTGGATGTGCTACATAATTTTCTTCTAGTCTCCAAACAGGGTCTCAAAATAATAAAACCTTTGGAAAATCACAAAAGGGTTTCTTGCATTGTTCTTATTTCAGTGTTATTAGTTCCAATTTACAACTAATCACTGAATAAAATTAGGTTCTCATTCTTTTACATTTATTAACCTTTAAAATAAGCGAAGTGTTCCATCAAAGTAGTGCAATTATCAGAGTGCTCTATCAGGGAAACAGTTTTGGAACCCCTGTTGTAACAAAATAAGGTACAGGAAAGAGAGCATTAGAAGTTTCCCTCTCCAACTAGAACATGGCAAGTTCATTAAAATAGCCATTAACAGCTCTCCACTAAGATGATCACACCATATCCTCCCCCCCATTCCCCGTGTTGCCCTGATATCTCAGAAAATTTGTTTAAAGACTTCATGTTTGCAAGTAACATCAAACAAAATGATCTGATACACTAAAAATCAGATAATGTTACTCACCTGCAGGGTGTGTGCCATCATGTACATGGGGACGAAAGACTGCATCACGATGGAGCAGAGTTGGTGCAGTATTTTTTTTTTTTTCTGGACTTCTTTATTTCATTTTCATGCTTGTCGATGGTGTTGAGTGTGCAGCAGCAGTCATTGCAAACTACTCCATCGTGATTAATCTCTATGTCCAAAATGTCCTTTGCAAGTGTCTCCTACTTCCTATACAGTTTTATGTTGCTCGTTTCTGTGCGGGACGACAGGGGTTACCCAGTGGATCCGGCTCTTTGCCCACACACAAAGCATATGAAGGCAACTATGAGCAAATAAATATCTGTAATAAGTGCTCATTAATATTCAGTTACGTTAGACTGGGTTACAATACTGTATATTCTAGAAGGAACAACTACTATTACCACCAGTTAGAAGCAGTACAAAATATGATACGATGACCTCTCCCACACTATTTGTGGCTGACATCCATTACTTTCAACACTCAAATTCCTCAATCTTTATTTTAACACACACTTTAGTAGGCTGAACCAAACTTTGATTTTATTCAGTTTCTATTGCATTAAGCTATAAAACAAATATTTCACTTTTGAATATGAATTAATTGGAACATGTGCAACTGCAAAGTCTCTCAGAAATTATAGGGGATCACAAACAGAAATAACTTAAGCAAACAGGAAGCAACTGATACAAATGTTTATACTTCTACTAGAGTGGGAAATCCAGCCACAATGCCATCTGCTTAAGACAGAGCTAAAGCAGTTAATTGTGTGATTGAGAGTAGGATTTGCTGCTGTCAGAGTACACGCAAACAGAACAAATAGCTACTCTGACGAGTGGCATCTGTCTTTCACCAAATGGACTACAATGAATGTATGTGCATTGGCAACTGGAAGGCAATCAGTTAATCTATACTAACATGGGAAGTACCTCCACTCTAAAGTCTAAACCAGAATGAATGTGATTTTAAACTCTAGTCTGCACCTGTGCTACCACCTGTCAAGATCACTTAGCTGTAAAGCTCAAAATTTGTTTAATTTGTTTGACAGGCATGACTAGAACTACAGAAGTCACTGAAGAAACATAGCACATAGCAAGTAATTAGTACCAGAAGATTCAAGAGAGTTATAGACGTGGTACTATTTGGCAAAAAGCTAAACATCTGTATGAATAATACATGCTTACTGATTCATTATATATGTAGTGGTATTTCCCAAAACAAATGTCTCTGTTGTCCTAAGTTCTTCCAATATTCAGCATTAAAATATAAGTGTGATGTTTCAAGGAAGTAAAGTACAGTAGAACGTAACCAGTATGCACACTTACTGAGCACAACTTGTGGACATGCTACATAATTTTAGGTGTATCTGCAACACGGTATTCTAATATCGAAAGCCATAGTGAACTACTTACCCAGTTCTTTCACGTGAGCTCTTATATCCTACCGTGTTATGTCTTCCTAAATGCAGAGCTTCAATGGAGTGATTGAAACAGTCCTCCTCAAAGGTTACACTGGAGCACCAGATGGCTTCATTCTTCAACATGACAAAATTCAACTGTACGCATTTCACATGCCAATTTAGCACAGTCTGTTAGCTTAACCACCAATATGACTTGCAGGAAAGAGTAAGTTTTACCTGCTGCTGGAAGGTGTGTTTCAGTTCATATTGTTCATCCTCTCACACTAAGCACAGTGAGAACAGCCTTTTAAAAAAAAAGCACTCCCTCCCACTTCAGAGGTCAGTAAGGGAACAGCACAACACTGCACTCTCCAGCTCGGCTGAATCACAAATTTAAATAAAATACTGGCGCCATCTTTAAAAATAGCTTTGTAGTACCTTTCAGAATTCATCACTGGCATTGACTATCAGAACTAGAAGCCAGGAAACAGACATGAGGCCAAATAAAGTAGTAAAGAAAAACTATAGAATGTGCAATCCGACAGGAAACAATACCTAAACCCTGTCAATTATACTGATTTTATATGATGGCACTTGCTATCTTTCAGTGCACAGCAACTCAAATTACAAATGTTGTCTTCAGTGAGAACACTGGATTGATGCAGCTCTCCACACCAGTCCATCCAATGCAGATCTCTATATGTGACACAGCCAGGGCATTTCCTGTCCCCTCTCCCCACTCAAAAAATTGGAATTAATTTCCAAAAAATATTGAGTCCTAGTTTTCTACAAATTACACCACTGAATGAATATATCAAAGCTTAACAAACTACACACTCTGAAAGCACTTCTGCAGTAAGGATTAATGGTTCGTGGCAGTAAATCAAATAATCTTACATGGTTCATTAAAAATGCAACATTCTACATTAAAATGGATTGCATTGATACAAGTGATGAGGGACTGTAAGCATGAATCTGCCTGGTTTCACTATAAATTTGTAGGTGGTGTGGCTAGGAGGCAGACGGCAAACAATCTAATGCCATTCAACATTAACAGTACTATGTTAATATCATAATGACCTTTGGTTGGTTGGTCGGCTGTTTGAGGCAGGAGAAGGGATCAAACAAAGAGGTCATTGGTCCCTTGGTCCTAATAAAACAATGCCACAAGTGTCAGAATAAAACGGATGAAACATATAACACAAAACGCAAAGAAAGGAAAAGCCACGATAATGAAGGGAAGGCAACGAACACTAAAAGGAACAAGAGGACAAGAAAAGAGACGCTAGAAACAGAAGAGTAAACCATGAATGCAGATTAGTGGCTGGCCAACCACAAGAATAAAAAGGGGAAAGCCAACCACTCTGCAATTCATTAAAATCTCCACCCTAAAATTACTAGGGTGGAGGACAGAGAGACAAAGTACATGCTCTAAATCCTAGGTATAAGTATAAAACCCACTCTCGCAGATAAAACGTAAAAGTAAAGCTGCTGTTGAGGCATTGTCGCCAAACACCGAAGGCAGGGTATTAGGAAAGTTAAAAGCCTGCCGTAGAGCGACTAAAAGTGGGAAGTCCAGCAATAGGTGGAAGACTGTCATTTGGGACCCACAGCGACACTGAGGTGGAACCTCACAACGGAGTAGGTAACCATGTCAGCCATGTATGGCCAATGCGGAGTCAGCAGAGGACAACCGATTCCCTGCGAGAGGCCTGCATAGAAGACTTCACACATTGTCTCCTTGCAGTTCGTTGTGCATACTGTTATGCCAATTCGTCTACCAAAGCAGGAAAACCCTACGGTGTAAGACAGAACGCAGCTCAGCTTCGGAGACGCCAATCTCCAGAAGCAGTTTCCGCTGCGCCTGTTCGGCCAGCCTGTCGGCAAGTTCGTTGCCGGGGATTCTGACGTGTCCTGGAGTCCACACACACACACACACACACACACACACACACACACACACACACACACACACACACACGGATTGGCGGGACTGGTCCAGGAGATAAATGGACTCCTGAATGGACGCTACCAGAGGGTGGTGAGGTTACACTGGTCAATAGCTTGTAGGCTGCCTAATGAGTCAGTACACAGGATAAATGACTTGCCAGGGCATGAGGGGATGTACTCAAGAGCACGAGATGGCTGCCAGCAGTGAAAACACTGCAGCCAATTGGCAAGGAGTGCTGCTCAATATGTCCTCCATGAACATGTGCAAAGCCTACATGACTATCAGCCATTGAGCCGTTGGTGTAAATCACTTGAGAGCCCAGGAACACGTAAAGAATCGAGAGGAAGTGACAGCGGAGAGCGGCGGAATTAACGGAGTTCTTTGGGCCATGCAAAAGGTCCAGACAAAGCTGCGGCCAGGGCGTACACCATGGAGGGATATGTGAACGAACCACAAGTAGAGGTGGGAAGGACTAAAGTTCGGAGAGAAGGGACCACACGCGAACCGCGATCGTTAGCCCCGATCTGTGACACTGATGTGAGAGAAGGACTGTCGCAGGCTGGAAAAGGATACGGTAATTCGGATGCTCAGGGATCTACGAATGTGTGCCGCAACTGGCCAGCAGTTGTGCACGTCTGATGTGCAGTGGAGGGACACCAGCCTCCACCAGTACGCTGGTAACCGGACTCGTCCGAAATGGCCCTGTCGCTAATGAAACCCCACAGTGGAGCAAAGAGACGAGTAAATGCAATGCTGAAGGGGCTGCTGAACCATAAACCACACTCTCATAGTCAGTTCGGAATTGGACAAGGGCTCTGTAGAGCTGCAGCAGTGTAGAGCTATCTGCACCCCAATTGGTGTTGCTCAGGCAATGGAGGGCTTTGAGGTGCTGCCAGCACTTCTGCTGAAGCTGACTAAGAGCAGGAAGCAAAGTCATTCGAGCGTTGAAAACCAGTTCTAGGAGAATGATGTAGTGGAGACTTAATAAGGTAAAGTGTGGATTCCGGATGAATGGTATGACGCAGACAGAAGTGCATGACACACGACTTTGTGGCTGAAACCTGGAAGCTGTAGATCCCTGGAGGCGCCGCTCAGTAACAATACTGGAGCAGCAGTACGAAATGCAGAAGTGGTCTGCATGCAGAGGTGAGACAGAGGGCCTGATACTTGGTGCTAGACCGTTTGACAGTTAAAAATAGACTCAAAACAGAGCCCGGCAGGACTACATTCTCCTGGATATGGGTGAAACTATGGGAGACATCAACTTGGACACAGAAAGTACGGAGCGACTGGAAGTTTTGGATAAAAACTGAGTGGTCCCCAGAGACCACACTCATACAATGTGGCAAGGATATGATGTTGCCAAGTCGTGTCGTATGCTATACGCAAGTCAAAAAAGATGGCAATCAAGTGTTGCCATCTGGAAAAAGCTTTTTGGATGGCAGACTCGATGGACACACAATTATCCATTGTACAGCGACCCTGGCGGAAGCCGCCCTGACATGGAGCCAGCAAGCCACGTGACTCCTGAACCCAACCCAACCGCCAACATACCATACGTTCCAGCAGCTTACAAAGAATGTTAGTGAGGCTGATGGGCCGATAGCTATCCACATCAAGCGGGTATTTACTGGGTTTGAGCACCAGAATGATGGTGCACTACCACCATTGCAATGGAAAGACGTATTCGCACCAGACCTGGTTGAAGTTGACAGGAAGATGTCGCTTGTAGTCAGATGAAAGATGTTTAATCATCTGGCTGTGGATGCGATCAGACAGAGGAGCTGTGTCAGGGCAACATGCTAGAGCACTGAGGAGCTCCCACTCTGTAAATGGGGCGTTGTAGGATTCACTGCAGCGTGTAGTGAATGAGAGGACGTTCCCTTCCAGCCACTGTGAGTGTGCAAAAGCCTGGGAGGGGGAAATTCTCCGGCGCAGAGGCTCGGGCGAAGTGCTCGCGTCGGTACATAGCTCACCGTCTGTAGTAACACTGTGGATAGCTGTTGGGGCCTAATACCCGAAAAGACGTTTGATCTTTGCCCAGACTTGCGAAGGCGACATATGGCACCAAATGGTCTCAACATCTCTCCCGTAACTCCTGCTTCCATCGTTCGGTAAGTTGGGAAACGCGGGCACGGAGCTGTTTAAACGCTGAGGTGCTACAAGGAAGGGTGCCACTTACGTCACTGTAGAGCTCGTCGACGCTCCTTAATTGCTTCAGCGACTTCAGACGACCACCAAGGGACTACCTTACGCCTCGGTCACCCTAAAGAGCGAGGGATCGCATTTTCTGCCGCAGAAACAACTGTGCTAGTCACCTGCTCAACCATCACATCGATGTTACAGTGTGAGGGAAATTCAGCGGTGGCAGCAGAGGTGAAAGTTGCCTAGTCCGCCTTCTTCAAAGCCAATCTGGGCAGGCGTCTGTGTGCCTGACGCTGGGACAGTGACAGGAAGATGGAGAAGTGGTCGCTACCACACAGGTCGTCATGTGCTCTCCAGTGGATGGATGGGAGAAGTCCTTGACTGCAAATTGATAAATCAGTGGCAGAGTAACTACCAAGAGCCACACTGCCTCTTGAGTACCAGGACCGCCACACATTTCAGAGGTCGAATGCGACAGTGAAGTTTCGCCATCTGCCTTGTCCAGTAAGTTTGGTACCACCCCACAAGGAGTTATGGGCATTAAAATCTCCCAGAAGTAGGAAAGGTTTAGGGATTTCATCAATCGGAGCAGCAAATACATTCAGGGGTGCTGCACCATCTGGAGGAATATTTACTTTGCTGACAGTTATTTCTTGCGTTGTACTTGTTGGCAGTCAAAACTTCAAGAGGGGTTTGACGGAGCACATATCCATTATAGACTAGTTTAGGACATAAACGCAAACTCCACCTGACATTAGATTATAGTGTATATATGGTTCCTGTAAAATCACTTGCAGCTATGGAGGGCAGGGGTCAGCGTTGCTGGGAACCAGGTTTCCTGGAGGGCAATGCAGATAGCAGGTGTAAAGGATAACATTTGTCTTAGCTCTACCAGGTTGTGGAAGAAAGCACTGCACTTCCACTGGAGGATGACACGAGATTGGGAAGGCATGGAACATTCTATGAGGCAGTTCACGCCTGTCACCTGCTGCCACTGATTTATTTCCTGAGCAGTCTACATCCATTGTCTGAGAATCTGGCGAGATCAGGTCCTTAGCAGACTTCAGAATCTCCACCCCATTCTCAGCCACAGAGCTTGAAGATAGCGGTGTGGTGGGTGCCAACGCAATTTCCTTGGCCTTAGGGTTTTCTTTCTGGCTTTATCTCACTGCCCATTGGGTTTCCCTGGCTGGGAAGCTTCCTTGGCTCAGTCTCAACGGATGAGTGAAGCCCTACGACCAGCTGCTTTTGGGCTCTTCAGCTCACTAGCAGAAACCAGGAAAGGGAGTGACCAAGGGATCCCTTTCTAGAGAGAGAAGCTGAGGAAGGCTTAAGCTTCTCCAGCTTAGAAGCCCCCACCATCAAAGCGGCAGGTGTCGTCTTCTGGCTCGGAGAGGTGACATGGGTTGGCAGAGCTGACTGTGCCAGAACTGTAGAGGCGGCGTAAGGCGATGTCATATGTACAGGGTGCAGGCGTTCAAATTTTCTTAGTCTCAGTATAGGTCAGTCTGCCCAGGGTTTTTCACGCCATAATTTTCCTTACTTTCTGGAGAATCCTACAGTCAAGCAAGCAAGCAAGGCGAATGGTGCTCTGTGCAGTTGACACAGATGGGAGGCGGGGCACGTGGAGTATTGGGATGTGATGGCCGTCCACAATCTCGGTATGTGACGCTGGAAGTACAGCGGGAAAACATCCGGCTGATTTCACCCACTTAAAGCACCACATCAGTGAGGGATATAGGGCTTTTCATTACACTGGCAAACCATCACATTCACATTGTAGGGCAATGTATCAAGCTCAAAAGCCAAGATGAAGGCACCAGTGACAACCAGATTATCCCTCAGTCCCCAGTGGACACTGGATGAAATGTATACCTCGCCGCTCTAAATTCGCGTGCAGCTCACGTCGGACTGCAGAAGGAGATGAAATACGGTACCCTGGACCATATTTAAGCTCTTACGGGGCGTGGTGGTTACAGGAACATCCCCATGTTGTCAGAAGCGAGTAACTCCCGTGAGTGGGCAGAGGATGACGTTTTGATTAAGACTGACCCAGATCTCATTTTGGACAAGCCCTCCACTTCCCTGAACTTGTCCTCTAAATGCTCAGAAAAAACTGAGGCGTGATTGTCATGACCACGCTTCATCTCGTGTCATCCGCCCTGTTGCCACCCACCCCGACAAGGGGCCCTCCCTTCAGGCGCCACCCAGCTGCAGCAAAGGCCACCTGGCAGGATGGCCGTTGCTGGGAGTACCGATGCCCCAGCGGGATGGACATCTAACCCTTGGCATACATGGGAAGTAAACGGTGCAGGAATCAGCAGAGCAATTCCTGTGTGGTCAGGGGGCTACTACCATCAGGGTACATGGCCCCACCACAACGGGTTGGCTACAACTTTCTGTATCAGGTGCAAATAAGTCCACAGTCATCGCCAGCGCAAAAATATACTGCGTAGTTCCTGGAGGAAAATGCACCTAGGAAGGTGCCCTTGCCAGAGAGGACTGCAGTGCAACGACGAGAAAGTGGGCTAAAGATACCAATGCACGATGTACACGATGCACCTTGGAAGGCGCCATTCCCCATTTGGCTTGCTCTTCGGGAATATTTTGAAGAATGGAGGTCAAACCCTACAGGGGACCATGACATAAAGGCCAAAATGTGTGAAACTCCTTTTAGTCGCCTCTTACGACAGGCACAAATACCTCAGACCTATTCTAACACCCAGACCCGCACGGGGGTAATGACCTTTCTGTCAGTGTACATGTCGAGAGGAATTGCTGTGAAAGTAGTCAGTTCAGCAATATCGTCTGTTAAAAGGGGAAGGTATGATTAATATTTATTGCAGAATGTATTCTAGTTTACCAAATTTTAACTCCACGATGCAATGCAACCAATATTTTATAGAAATTATCAATGGCTTTCTAAAATAATCAAGTATGTCATACAGCACATTTTGTCATATGTATTTTTCCTTTATTCGCCCCTAAAAATGGGTTACAATAAATAGAGGATTTCTAGCAACAAATTACGGCCACAAACGGACAAGGTCCTAAAAATACATACCTAAAGTTGGTGATTAAATTACTTCATTTGACTTTAAAATGAAAAAAAAAAATTTAATTTAGCGGATTAAAGGATTCTGCTATATTGGATTACACACATCATTTTAATATTTTTCATGTTATGTCACACTTAAAGCTCAATAGTTAGTTACATATGGCGAATCCCTGCTTGATATCTACAGAAGCCAATAGTCCATTTCTTGTCAATAGCCATAAAGGCAGTCCAGTAAAAGTTGTGAAGAGCTGTACATCTGTAAAGTTCTTCAAATTCAATTTGAATTGTTTTTGGCAAATCTCCCAAAGATATTCTTAATACTAATTGTTTTGTTCTGTGGCACAAAACCTGTCATATATGCCCATGTAAGAACCTTAGAACAGAAAGACGGAGTTCAAAATGACCACACGTTAAGCCAAATTGACAAACAAAGACGGCTAAAAATAAGGACTTCCCACTTAGAAACTTCCATAAAATACTCCAGAGGACGGAGGTCCTGAACTGAAGATTAAATGTCCGTCACCATATTGCTACGATGGGTAAGAAGAGAAACGCAGTTGACGATCTGCAGGTCGTATGCTATGTGAGTTACTGGCAATTTTAGCGAACATAAATTGGACTAAGTGGTTACAATGGGCGTTTGGTCAGGAAATGAAGACAATGAACACAAAATGTTAAGGGATTACCACTTAACAAATGATATGGCTAAAATTACAGTGGCAAATATGCGACCTAGGGTGAAAGCGTCGAGAGGAGGCTGGCCAAACAGCTGAGAGAGGCTTAATTCCCATGAAAGGAAGATCAGTGGTGTTGCCAAAGGGATGCAATCTGCTGACAGATGGCAACACAGAGATTGGAAGCAATGGGAGACATAGTGGGCTGTGGTAGGACTGCAAAAATAGCAGCAGCATAAGCAGTATTGTTTCAGATCAGACAAATGTGATGAGAGACACACAAGCGTCATAGTGGCTCAATCGAGAGTGAGGAAGAGGAGCTTTCTTTGACACATTTCACTAAAGGGTGGATGGTGTATAGCACAGGGAGGCTTCGAAAGACACTGATTCGATGAGTCAATTAGAAAGCCTGTGTCACTACATGTACCGCACGGCCTGATACAGGTCAGAGCAGTGCTGTAAATACTAAGCAGTGTACAATACCAAAAATCATTAATGACGGTGTTGGGTATGCTTTTATCATTGGCACCAGTCTGAGAGCCACCGGTGTACAGAAAGTTACTGTCGCTAAGTTCGGTGTGAAGATCGAGAAATTTACAGCGATAGATAGAATCTATAGTATCCTTAGGAAGTGAATTAAGTCAAAGTTGAACATGGGCTGCCGCACGAAACCAAGGTGGTTAAGGGTTCACACCCATTAGGAATGTGGCAGATAGTGACACAGTGAAACTGTAACGTGAACTCCAGGAAGTAACAGATGAATGACACACCCCATACTGAAAGTCGAGGAGTCATCAAAGGAGGCGGCACAGGATGGGTGTCCAGGCATTGCAGACAAATGGCATGTCCATCTGCTGAGGAGAGCATCACATCAGTATGACAGGGGTAGTTTGACCGCTTCTGTACAGACTGGGCTAGTGTAAAATGCACATGTGGTACAGGTACTACGATGGTGGAGTGCATTTAGGTGGCATTAAATGGAGAGAGATGCGGAGGAATAAATAAAACACCACTCTCATCTGTTTGTATCAATCCCTTGTCCGTCTGAAACTATACTGTGGGTGTGATCCACTCCTTACAAAGTATCGCAGAGCACACACAGGACATTAAGTGACCAGGTACTGCACATGGCCAGGTAAGACACTTGGGAAGATTAAGAAAGTGTCCTGTCAAGCATGAGCCCCAGTAATTTTGTAGTTTCAGCAAACTGAAGAGCAGCAGGCCAAAGAGGTGAAGACTGTTTGTGGAAGAGACCCAATGACCTGCCAGAAATTCATACAGCTTTATTAGTGGAAAAGCAAAAGCCAATGTCAATGCTCCGTGAGTGAAGATAGTTGAGACAATGCTGAAGATGCTGATCAAAGAGACAAATCTGTGGAGAACTGCAATAGGTTGCAGAATCATTTACAAAAAGAGGTTCAGATGCAAAGCAGGAGACAAGCCATAGTAGGGTTAACGGCGATAACAAAGATGACGCTCAGGACGGAACTCTGAGGCACACCGTTTTCCTGGATTAAGCTGTCTGACAGGGGAGAACCGACACATACCTTCAAAACTCTGTATTTAAGAAATTCTTGAAGGAAACGGGGCAATCGGCCTCAGAAGCTCCACGTGTAGAGAGTACAGAGGATACCAGCACCCCAGAGAGTGTCATTGGTTTTCTCCAAATCAAAACACACCGCCACAGGCTTTCATTTCCACAAAAATCGTTTATATAATGGATTGAAGTCACAAGATGGTCAACTGCAGAACAGCATGGTTTACACCCACTTAGATTTATGCCACTGCACTGCACTGCACTGCACAAACTTTCCATCACCTTGTGAACACAGCTAGAGGGGGAGGGAGAGGGGGAGGGGGGGGAGGGGGAGGGGGATAGGGAGAAACGGAGATCGCTTGAAGGAAGGTTTCTCTCCTTATCAGGCTTACATATGGGTGTGACAGTGGCTTCACGCCAGTGTCTGGTAAATGTCCCATCTGCCCAGATGCGATTGTACATATGAAGGAGAAAGTGCCCACAAAAGAAAGGTTCTGCAACATCTGAATGTGAACTTCATGTGGCCCAATGAGAAAAACCAGGATGAGAGCATAGTCTACCTTTCCCTAAATAAAAGCAGCATTATAGCAGTCACGATTCTGAGAGAAGGGAATCACCAGGGCCTACTCCACTTGTTTCTGATAGTGATAGTGGGAGTAGCTTGGAATCTGCGCAAAATAGTGGCCCCAGGTACTGGAGATAGCGAGAGTCCACAATGATGATACCATCTACTATGGCCCGACTCTAAACAGAGGAGTGGACCTTGGTCCCAGAGAGCTATCTGAGGTTTGCCCACATGATGGAAGAGGGAGTGGAACCGTTAAAGGACATTATAAAATCCAGCTAGCTTCTTTGCTATCTCTAAAAATGTGATGGCACTGCAGACACAACTATTTACAACAGAGTTCGCCATAGTAGGATGACAGTTAAAAATGTGGAGAGCACATTTCCGCATACGAACTGCATTGTGCTATCTCGTCCATGAAGGGACTGCGACATGGCACAGTAAAGGTGACGTGTTACGAATGGAATGTTTTGTGGTAGTAAAGATAACGTTTCTAAGGTATTCTACCTGGTCAGCACAGCTGGGGAAATTATGTTCACTGGACGTCACCGGGGAGGATTAGAGGCTCCCTAGCGCCCTAGCTGCCTTGTTCGCCATGCTCACCCTGCCACTCCTCCTCTTGGGGGACTTTAATGCCCACCACCCTTTACAGGTTGGGGCCCATATCTCGGACCAGGGTAGGAACGTTGAGGCTCTCTTGGCACAGCAGGACATTTGCCTCCTTAACACTGGTGGCACCACATATTTTAGCTTAACTTGTGGCACATACTAGGCCATTGACCTCTTAGTTGCCCAGGTCTTCTTCCATACCTCACTTGGAGGGTCCACGATGACCTCTGTGGTAGCGACTCTTTTCCTGGTTTCTCTTCAATCCCAACCCTCTGATGAGCTGCCACGATGGTCCCTTCATGGAGCTGATCCCTTCATGGAGCTGATTGGGCAGCCTGCACCTCAGCTACTATTGCCATTACTCTGATAGCTGGTGACATTGAGTTGGCAGTGGACAAGGTCACTATGGCCATTGTTTCTGCTGCTGAGGCAACTGTCCCCTGCTCTTAAAGTACCCTACGGCGTAAGTCAGTCCCTTGGTGGACACCAGAGATTGCAGGAGCTATTCGGGACCGCCGACGAGCCCTGCAACGACACCGGCGTCATCCTTCCCTACAGAATCTGGTTGCCTTTAAATGGCTGCTGGCCCGTGCTCGGAAGTTAATCAGGCGGAACAAGCAGGCCTGCTGGGAACGATATGTTGCCACCATAGGTTCTCACACCTACCCATCTCAGGTGTGGTCGCGGGTTTGGCACATTGTTGGCTTTCGCCCTCATGCGTCTGTCCCTTCCCTTTCTCATCAGCGTACACTTTGTACTGACCCAATGGCCATCGCCAAACTTCTGGCAGAGTCCTTCGCTCGTAATTCCACGACAGCAGGCTACAGCACAGAATTCCAAGCCATTGAAGAGCAGGCTGAGTGTACGCAGTTGTTTCGCACGCGCTATTGGAAACTATATAACGCCCCGTTTACTGAATGGGAGTTCCAAAGTGCCCTTACAGCTTTCCCCCAATACCTCTCCAGATCCAGACCGAATTCACAAGAAGTTTCTTCGCCATCTCTCTGCGCACTGTCAGGGTGACTTACTCGCCCTGTTTAACTGCATCTGGATGGAGGGCATTTTCCCAACTCGTTGGCAGGATAGCGTTACCATCCCAGTGCTGAAACCTGGTGCAGATCCGCTGGTGGTTGATAGCTATCGCCCTATCAGCCTTACCAATGTTATGTGCAATATCCTGGAACTGATGGGGAGTCGGCAGGTCATGTGGATCCTCGAAGCTCGGGGCCTCCTAGCCCAGCAACAGGGGGCTTCCGTCAGGGCCGCTCAGCGATCGACAATTTAGTCTCACTAGAGTCGGCTATTCGCACAGCTTTTACTCGGCGAGAACATCTAGTTGCTGCTTTCTTTGATCTTCGGAAAGTGTAAGATACCACCTGGTGCTATCATATCCTTGATACGCTGCACTAATGGGGCTTTTCTACGGAATTTTTCCTCCAATCGCTCCTTTCGGGCTAGAGTTGGCAGTTATTTTAGCTCTGCTCATGTTCAGAACAATGTCCCAAAGGGCTCGGTTCTCAGTGTTCCCCTCTTTTTTGGGGCGGTTAATGGTCTTGCGGCTGCGCTGTGCTCATCGGTCTGGTCCTCTCTATATGCCAATGACTTTTGTCTTACAGTTCCCAAGCATCAGTGTCGCTGAACGGCGGCTGCAGGGAGGTATCCGTAAGGCACATTTTTCGGCATCCAGCCATGGTTTTCAGTTCTCAGCCTCTTAGACCCGAGTGATGCACTTCTGTTGTCGTCGAATGGTACACCTCAATCCAGAGCTCGACATTGCCAATGAACTCCTTCGTATTGAGGACATGCGTCACTTCCTTGGCTTGCTGTTGTATGCTCATCTCACTTGGACACCTCATCTTCGCGAGCTTAAACAATGGTGCTGGCGGCACCTCAATAGCATTCGCTGACTCAGCCACGCAGTTTGGGGGCTGCATGAACAACCCTCCTGAAGCTCTATAACGCCATAGTCCAGTCCCGTCTCGACTACGAAACTGTAGTGTACCACTCAGCAGCACCTTCAACGTTGTAGATCCTCGACCCAATTTTCCATTGTAGCGTCAGAATGGCGACAGGTGCCTTCCGCACTAGTTCGGCGACTAGCCTTCTTCTAGAAGCTGGAATCCCTCCCCTACGATTCCGCCGACGACAGTTGCTTGCGTCATACGTCTTCCGCATCCATGCCTCGCCCGACCACCCAAACTGCAGGCTCCTTTTTCCATCTTCTGCACCCTCCTCCCCACGACGGAGGCGGCCTAGGTCGGGTCTCCCGATCGCGGTCCGCGTTCGTTCCCTTCTCTTGCCATTAGTCCTTTCCCCTTCCTCTATCCTTCTGGCCCTCTTCTTCTACCCCTACTTGTTCCCTCCCTCACGTGCAGCTTTGCTTGGATTTGTCGTGCCACTCAGTCCTCCGTTCCACCTCCCAGTCTTAAACAATTCCTGGCACTTCTTGCCTCGTTTCGCGATGCAGATGTAGTCTACACCGATGGTTATGTGGTCGATGGACGCACTAGGTTTGCTTTCAAGCATGGCGACTACGTTGAGCAGCATTCCCTGCCTTGTGGGAGCAGCGTTTTCACTGTGGAGCTGGTTGCTCACCTTTCCTCCTGCTGTGGGGTCATTTGACATACGCAGTGACTCTCTGAGTGGATTGCAAGCACTCGACCAGTGGTTTTCTCGGGACCCTTTGGTGCGCTGTATTCCAGATGCTGTTTTTGCTCTCGCCGAGTGTGGTCGTTCAGCGACGTTTGTGTGGACCCCGGGCCACATCGGCATTCCAGGAAACGAATGTGTCGATCTATTGGCCAAGCAGGCCACCACTTCACCATTCCTGGAACTTGGTCTCGTGGAAACAGACCTCCGGTCAGCCCTACATCGCAAGATCCGCGATGTCTGGAGATCTGGATGTCCTGTCTTGAACACGCCAAATAAGCTCCGCGTGGCCACGTCATCCACGGCCGTATGGAACTCAACCTTCAGGAGCACGCAAAGGGACTCAGTTCTCTGCCATCTCTGAATTGGACATACGCGGTTGACCCACAGCTATCTCCTTCGTCGTGAGAACCCGCCCAAGTGTCGCTGTGATGCGGGACTGACAGTGGTCCATCTTCTGATGGATTGCCCCATTTAGCCCCCTTGCATAAGTCCTTTAATTTACCAGCTGCACTTCCTTTAATTCTAGGTGACGATGCCACTGTAGCTGACTCAGTTTTACGTTTTATCTGTGCAGCTGGGTTTTATCACTCGCTCTAGTGTGGGCGCTCTCGCATGGTTTATCAGGCTACACCCATTCCAGCGAATTTTTATTGTTACGTGGATACCAAAATAGTGTCTTTTATGGTAACAAGTTGTGTTGGTACCTCTATCAACACTTTCCAGCTGGAGGTTCTTCGTTTGTAGTTGAGTGGTTGACCTTTTACCTGATGCATCAACCACTTAGTCTGTTTTACTCTAGTCAACTATTTGCTCTGCTCCTTTAAAGTGTCCTCTGTTTTGTGTTACTGCGGTGTTCATTTTAGCTCTGTACCCCTTGGTGTTCTCTCCCTCTGTGTGCAGAGGTTACGCTTTTACTATACAGTTCTTTTACAAGTACGTCTGTTTGGAACAGGGGACTGATGACCTCTGTTTAGCCTCCATCAAACCCCAAAACCCACCAACCACTTAATGGTGTGCGCTCCACCTCACACCAGCCTGTTTGATGGGCCATGACTCGCCATAAACTGCAGCTAGAAACGGTCGCTCACAAGCCTGACCCACTATGTACGCACATGCGTAAGACGAGGGAAGTTACTTGACTGTGCATGCGCATACGAATACGAGAAAGTTTATACATGGGTCGGGGCTAAATAACCCATATATTCCCAGCAGTGGATCAACGTATATCAGAAAATTAAATGGATAGAACCAGAGACGTGCTAAATAGGAGATGAAACCTAAAAATAACAGCACACGATTGCTTATGCTAGTAAAGAAACTTAGATATGAAGCTACCTATGACAACAGGAGGAGCTCTTAAAAACTCTACCTAAAGCCAGTAGTTGGTGTGGAGGGTGGGGGGGGGGGGGGGCGGGCGGGCTGAGGGACGTTGTCTAAAGACGTGGTAATAAGGACATAGGGATCAAACGTGAGGTGTTAAACGGGCTAAAATCAGCTTCATCGTTAAAGAAAAATGAGGATAAAAAGAAAGATGAACAGCTTGACCAACCGCGCTCGCCAATTATATGATAATCCCCATATCAGATTTACAACTATGAAGAACAAAGTAAAGGCGCGATACCTTCAACTCCTACTAAGAAATAGAAATTCTTTTTGGTTATTGAGGATATTGTCCTTAACATGTTACAGATGCTTAAAGATCTGCATGTCGTCAAAAACATCCAGTTTTAAGCCCTTAACTTCGGCATCACGTAACTGGAGGGCTCGGCGCATGAGTCGTTTGCACAAGGTGTTCCGCATAAGTAGAGCCCTTAGTACCGTCACCGCTTCTAGTAGGAGTATGCTGTCTATACCCGAGACCCAGAGCTCGCCCTGTTTGCCCGATGTAAAATTTTGGACAATCCCCACACGTAATTTTATATACTTCTGATTTGGAAAGTTTATCGCTCTTACTCTGCAAGGAGTGAATTAAAGTCCTATGTAAACTATTATTAGTAGAACAGGCGACTCTGAAATTATGGGCTCGGAGTAAACGCCTCAATTTGTAACATATATTGCCTATATAAGGGATAGATATCGTTGCCACCTGTTTGTCATCAAACGCATCCCCTGGGTTGGAAGACATAACATTATTATTATTTTATTGTTATACGTCTTATGAACTGAGGCCTATAGCCATTATTTATAGCAGTATTCTCAAGTGTGACCAGTTCTGTTTCTACCGCATCCGGTGTAACAGGGATAGCTGTAACTCGATGGATATTAGAATGAAAAAGGCCATCTTATGGGCGTACGGATGGGCCGAGTCTGCACGTATATTATTGTCGGAAAACGTGTTTTCCGAAAAATATTAAATTCAATGCGGTTGACAACCACAGTTAGTGAGGCCCAAAAATTTAAGGGCCTAGTGTCGGATTCTTGATCAATTGTAAAACTGATACTATGGTGAAGCTGATACTATGTTTATCAGCCACTTCTTTCGGAACTCTATCAAATTTTTAGTATTTTGGATCCCAGTTCTAATTTCGTTTTGGAGAGTAACAGTGGATCTTTGTTAAGCATAACTATCTCGTTGTCATTGAAAAAACCTTCGGTCTTGTCTACGTATTCTTGCTTTGTGGATGTAACTACGAAGTTTCCCTTATCGGCTTTAGTGACAACAGAATCCTTTTGTATTAGTTTGCGGTTAATACTCCTTAAAACCTTATTTGTGTTATCCTCTTTATGCGCACGGTGTGCGGCCTTACTCATCATTTTGTGGGC
Source organism: Schistocerca americana (assembly GCF_021461395.2). Lineage (NCBI taxonomy): Eukaryota > Metazoa > Arthropoda > Insecta > Orthoptera > Acrididae > Schistocerca > Schistocerca americana. Next base: position 59,533,582 of record NC_060122.1, read on the forward strand.
CTCATAAGCCAATCGAGGTTGTTTCTCGTTAGGCATTTTGGCATAATCTAGACCGATTTTCGAGTCAACTATTGTCTTCTCGAACTTTCGGATTTGCTGTGCTAGGCTCGAAATTAAATTTTAATCCTTTAGAGAGGAGAGACTCCCCTTAGACAGAAAATAGAATTTCTCTCTTAATGACCCTGTCAAAGAATTTGTTAGGTTCAGCTGTAAAATTAGTCATTTTGTTAGCACGTTCTTAACTAAGTTAGCAATTTTTTTTGTCGTGTCTGCTGGCAAACTCTTCTCTTTGTAGAGCGAACCACTCATTTGCCCTAAACCAAAAAGCATTTATTTGAAAGTTAAAGCGAACAGAATAATACTTCGAAATTTCTAAATACATCATATATGCTCTTTCATTCAAGATCTTTCTTGGCATATAAATCGGAGATTTTAGCATTAAATACTTAGTAACGCAGCTTCTTTCTAAAGACTGGCATTTTACGGCAGGATTTACCTATGAAACCATCAATAAAACTTGGAGAGGTTGAGCACTCTACACTGTTTAATAAAATCAATAACCACGCTTGCCTTTGCTCTTTTCAGAATAACATCTACTTGCTGCATCTGACACCTCGGCTGGTACTAATTTAAGAACCTTCAGCATCTTCAGAACTATTAACTTTTAATATATTAACCAACGATTGCTGACGCGCTGCGATGCTAAACGTTCTTGTCTCCGGTCCCCTAAACATACAGGGCGACTGAGGATTTAACTTTCGCGTCAGCTATAGTCCCAGAAATAGTCAGCATAACCGTACAGTTAAAATTCACAATACGCTGAGAAAAGAACGTCAAATCTTAACATTGGATGTACAAGAAACGATCGGCCACAATTTTTTTCAATGAGGAGTTTGTTTTTAAAGTAATTCTAAAGTAAAAGAAAAGTATACATCAATGAAAAATTAAACCCACTTCACCAGTGTAGTGTGGCTCAAAATTAAACCAATCGTCCTGCAGTAATTAGAAATTTCTTCACATGCGATTGATGGTAATCGTAAATACATAACGATTGTTCGTCTTAGGAGGAGGGATGAGGATAGGTTAGGATTAGTGTTAACGTTCACATGCTCGTATTTTACCACTAACGTGAGCTTTAAACCAGATGAAGACTTAACCAATGAAACGTCCATCCTGCACTGGAGATTAATTTTGGAAATGGTTTCCCCGTGATACCCTTTTTGCCATGGGTGTTAATCCAGAAATGTACGCACGGGAACGTCTGGAGCGTGTAAAGTCGGGAAGGTAGATCGAAGTACTGTCGAAAGTAAAGCTGTGAGGGAAGACTGGGCTGTGAGTCGTGAATAGAGAACAGAATAAGTACGATCTGTTCTTAAGAAAGGCGCGGTTCTAGTTTTGAGTTCCATTACGGGAAACAGTTTTAATCTGCCACCAAGATCAGAAATGGCGCGCACTCTGCGTTGCAGCTCAGAGCTAGGCGAATGCCCTATTAGTTAACAACACAGGTTCCCTCACCAACACGCAGTCGTTCTACATGGATCCGTCGTACCACTTATGTTCTTCCCTGCTGTCCAACCATTCCTAGAGTTAGAGGTACATGTGCATTGTTTCAAGATAAATACGTACACTCTCCTTGAACATGTGATCAAAAACGATTTATACAACAAAACATACTCAGAAACACACCTGAACGTATAGCCACTTTTACTATTTTTCGTGTTAGTGTTCCACGATTATGACAAGGAAGCATATGACATTAGCCTTTGCGCCCTAAAACATAAGACAAATCACGTATCAGGACCTCCTACATAGTTTCGAAAAGTGAGTTTTTCGTATGGCCCAAGGTGAAACAAATTTCTTACAACTGTTGTTGGGGCATCCAGTGTAAGGATAATGGGCAGTGGGACTAATATCGATCTTCGACGGAAGCAATTCCGGAGAAATTTCTGGCTGCTGATACTGTCCCGTAATGACATGGTACCCTGTATTTAGTCACGTTTTGAAGCTATGTAACTTTTGGGCTCAGATTACATTCATCAGTCTATAGAGAAGGCCCTGTCACCAGACATCGTGGGCTGGAAGTAAATCAGTGCAAGCCAAAGAAGTTTCCATATTCTGAAAGCCCATTTCAATACGTACTGCGAGGGCCAGGGTTTAAACCACACAGCTTCGTTCGGGGCGAATGCTGGCTTGTTCGACCAGTCCTGCTAAACAGTATCCGTTACAGAAGTCGCTGCACCACAAAAAGCAGCGAAATGTGACGAAAGGTTTGTGCAAGATCTGAAGCATCAGTTGGATTTGGGAGAGCAACTACCTTCGCTCGTTTGAGTTTTTGGGGCACGTTTCAAGTCTCCAGTAACAAGGTCACGAAATTTGCTAACCGTGTCTGAATACATTTCCCGGACTTGATGACTCTGGGAGTAGGTAAACAGCCAGGAGCTTGACTAGGTTTGTCTCCATTATTGACGCTGCAGTCTCTTCATGGGTGATGTCACAAAAATATTTAGTGTCGTAGATGGCCGCTGCTTTTCTATCTTGGAGCTCCTGTTTAATAAGTGCTACTGTCTCTCCGTGATACGCTTCTTCAGGTGCTTGGCAACGTGCAAAGCAGTTTTGTCAAGTGTTGGGATATGCTGTCAAGTCATACAGCTGGCTCGAGCTCCTAATTTTTTGAAGCAGGATACTTGGAAATGGATGGAGACTACTCAGACTATAAATTTATCCCTTCATACAGTATCCACGCTGTGCTTCAGTTAATCAGATAATTGTAACCGCCACTTCGAAAACCATTGGTGATCCTCACATTTCCTGTGCCGGCCTACAATATCTTTCCGATATTCTCAGGACATGGACTCATTCGTCGATGGGGTAACTGCTCGTACTAAAGTCTTGCAGATACCAGCAGGTGGTAGAATCCAGTCCAGGTATTTATCAAGGACGATGTTCCAATCAGCTTTTTTGCTTCAATCTGGACTGCGAATTGCGGTTATATTAGGTTGGCGCACAAGCTAATGGAGTTTTTGTTTCGCATGTTGGTATTTCGGTTGCTAGGGATTGATGGATTACTTTTATTTGTAGCTCGCTGTTCACATGGGTTTCCATACTGGTATTTTCTCATTGGAGGAAGTGGAGATACTGAGCTAGAAAATGCAGTGCCACATGGACAAATTGCAATTTCGTACATATTCCTCTGTTTGAGTTCAGTAGTGGAGTGACAGCAGCGGAGGCAGCCAGAAGCATGAGCGCTGTGTGTGGAGATGATGCCACTGGACAAAACACGACAAACTGTTTCCTAGTTAAAAGGAGGACCGTTTCGTCATTGAGTCTCTAGCTACAGGAAGACCTTTGGGGATTTAAAATCTTTCACGCATTAATCCACAAATGATTCACGTCAGTGTACTGGAGGAATCGTAAATGTGGTGAACTGTGATCATTCCGCCATCGTGAGACATTAGCATGCAATGAGAAGGATTAAAAATGGGTTGTATAGGTACTGCATGCTCTAATCCAAAATCAGGGGGTGGTCATATATGCATCTGTATGCTCATGATAAATTTACTCGTGAAAGACACCGAAGATTCCTACCCTTCATCGTCAGTGGTCACGGAAAATGGTCTCTTCATGCTAACATGAGAAAGAGGTGAATGGTTGAGCCCAAACAAAGAAGCAACTCCGCTTACAAGGACTTGCGCGCTTCCAAAAAAGAATTTATTCATCTGGTAGAACAGGGACGATGTAGTGTGCTACGTATTGCTTCCCCGATGTCTCACCAACCATGATATTTCGCAAAAACTGAGACGTGGTGCAGAAGCAATCCAACGACGACGATAACATAGACTGCCTGAAGTGATTATACTCCATGATAACGCTCGCCCACATGGTTAGACTGACAAAAAACGCTAGACAGGAATTGCGCTGCGAAGTCATTGAACACTCACTCTATTTGCTTGATCACAGATCGTTCAGATTTTCCGCTCTATCAAACTGCGTCCAAGAAATTTCATTTCGTGAGACTTGATCGCCTCAAAACCACGTTATTTGTACAGCTGCGGAATCGAAAAGTTACATCCAGCGTTGGCAAACAGATTCAAATAGCCAAGGATAATGTATTACGAATGTCTAAATTGTGTGTTATGTTCGTTAAAGTTGCACAAAAAAGCTACAAATTTTAACAGCAACCTAATAAATGAAATACTTGTGCTGATTTGTTCTAAAGCGAGGTAGTATTAAGTGGGAAATCAGAAATATTTTAAGTTGCAGCGACCAAGCTATTCTTTCCATCAGCAGTGATAAAACGTAAGTCTGGCCAAAAAATCATTTTTCCAAGCTGCAGAATTGAAAGTAAAATGGATGTTATTTCCATCTATTTTCTCGTATTGAGTTATTCTACACTAAAGGAAAAATAGTGGCAGCAACAAGGGCTGTTAGAGATAAACAAAAGCTCGTAGTCGTGTATCCACATTGCGGTCTTTCAAAAGAAACAAAATTCGACCTTAATATTGCAACTCTGAGTCTGAGGGTACATAGCTAAATTTTGGCTTGTTTCCTTGCCGCGTTACAGGCCAAATATTGCTGAGTCTACCGTATACAATATGAATACACACGAATCGAATGGCCGAAGGTTCCTATTACACGGCAATTCCGAATTTTTAGTGTAACATAGAAATTTAAAAGTGAAAAGTGGAATTAAATAAAATCTGCAGCACTATTTTCACTACTTTAAATGAGTACGGTAGCAGAAATACCTTGAAGAATGCAATTTATTACTGCAAAACGGCGGTGGTGGTTAGTGTTTAACGTCCCGTCGACAACGAGGTCATTAGAGACGGAGCGCAAGCTCGGGTTAGGGAAGGAGTGGGAAGGAAATCGGCCGTGCCCTTTCAAAGGAACCATCCCGGCATTTGCCTGAAACGATTTAGGGAAATCACGGAAAACCTAAATCAGGATGGCCGGAGACGGGATTGAACCGTCGTCCTCCCGAATGCGAGTCCAGTGTGCTAACCACTGCGCCACCTCGCTCGGTGCAAAACGGCTTTCGTTGCCGATGGTCCGACAATTAAATAAAATATTAGTTGAATAACAGGGAAACAATAGGTTCCTCCTTCACGTAATCAGTTATGAACAAAGCTTGCAAGATATTCACTATTAAACGCATACTACGTCTTCACTGCAGAAGCCACGGAAATCTCAAGTCGACAAGTTGGCACTACGAAATATTTTTATCTTCCGCGACCACTCGCAAAATGCTAAACACCCTCAAAGTATTCCCAGCACTCCCCTGTCCAGCACTTTGTGTCCTGTGCGGCCCTATGCTGCCCTATGCTCCTGCCCCACACCATACAGTCTCTCCACTGACCTCGGTAGTCGCCTACCGTAGTAACGAGAGCTGTGATTGGCTAGAGCGCTTCCGCAATGTCTCAAAGCCAACGCATACTCAAACATATTGAAACACTTACAAAATACTGGAGTTACATTTAAATACCTTAAAAATAAATATTCCTGTGGCTAGACCATAAACACTCAAACACACATTATTAAATACATAAACAAATCAAACACACACATACGAAACGAATAGAAACAAAAGTAGGCCAGTAGCCTAATGTCTGTGCTCTCTAAAACACAGTATATATATTAATTTCTTCATGAAAAGTATACATCGGATATAAACAAAGACCTAGATGGCTAAATATATTTACAAGGATGCTTCCGGTTTTTCGTGTAACCGTGCCCGCAGCTCATGGCCTCGCGGTCGCGTTTTCACTTCTCGAACACAGGGTCCTTGTTTAGATTCCCGGCAGGGTCAGGGATTTTCACCTGCCTCGAGATGACTGGGTGTTTGTGTTGTCCTCATCATTTCGTCGTAATTCATGAAATTGGTGAGATCGGACTGAGCAAAGGTTGGGAAATTGTATGGGCGCTGATAACCGCGAAGTTCAGCGCAGCGCAAACCAATCATCGTGTAACGCAATAAATAGTAAGGGGCCGCTTTGACCTCAATAATTCTTATACTATTCATGCTACATGCCTGTAGATACCAATTTAGGTTTACACAATCGCTTTCTGAACACATGTCAATCGAAAAAATCGGATGAACGGTTTAGATTTTGGAAATCAGTTGCTGGCTGTTACTTGTATAATTTGAAGTCAGATACTGAACTTTAAAGTAATAAAGATATTGAAAATCCGATTACACCATCAGAATCGTCGTGAAAATAATGGTAATGTACGTGTTTCTTTTTAAGGTACCTCCGGCTATTAGTTTCTACATGAACTGTGAAGTGTCTGCCATTATGGTTTCACAAAGGCCACCATCTTTGGCACTCCCAGCATACAAATCTCCTTAGCCACAAAGCCCACTCTTTGACACCGCTTCAACGTGGAATTCCAAGCCACGCGGTCGGCCCGGACCCCGCAGTGTGGCTACCCCTGTTGCTCTGGCTAGTGTTGGGCACCACGCAGCTGCTGACGAGCCCCTACTTGCAGAGTGGCCCATGCGGCCAAGCCAACTCCGAACTTCGAATATTTTCAGGGCGCCACAACTCGCCCATTGTATTACAACATCTGAAAGATACCAGTTCAGATATCGCTCCATTCGCGTAACAGCCACTAGTGGCTCCACTGTAAGGCTACAAATCAGGTTTGCTTCAAATAGACGCTGTAACGAGATTGGATGTGATACGCTGACGTTAGTAGAGAATGCCTTTCAGGCGATAAAGACGCACTGAGGTTGAGGGAACACCTGTAGTACGGTTACAAGAAAACGGATATTCCTTATGCGACATTGCAGAAAAACTTAAAAGGAATGCGACCACTGTCCATGATTGCTGGTAGAGGTGGTCATGGGATCTATGGTCACAAGACCACGCTTCGGACGACCATGTAGCGCTACCGAGAAGAAAGACCATCGTGTTCGACGTACAGCTTTACTGCGTGGTAGTGCATGTGCAGCAGCAGTTGGAGCAGCTGTTGGCACCACACTGACACGAGGAGCTGGTCCAAATTGATTACTTAAAGAGCTGAGCTGAGCCAGACGCCCTGTAGCGTGTTCCACTCACACCAAACCATCGCCGTCTGCAACTTCAGTGGTGTCAAGGGAGAGCTCATGGGAGGGCAGGCTGGGGGTCAGTTACGTTCCCTGAAGAAATGTTTCTAACCTGGTGCCAGCGATGGTCATCGTGGTTGAGAGGTCAGTTAAAGGCCGGCGACCAGCCTGTGCGCTAGACACACTGGAGCCAAACCTGCAGTTTTCGTCTAGGGGGAAACTTGGTATGACAGCGGGACGACTACCTGTTGAATACCATTCACGAACAGCATTACAGAGGGTGATTTCAGACAGGACAATGCTCGGCCATATGCCGCTGTTGTAACCCAACATGCTCTAGAGTATAGATACATCGCCTTGCCCTGGGAATCACCAGAACTGTCTACTGCTGATGAAATACTGGACATCATCCGAAGGCAACTAGTCGGCCACAACCAGCGTTAATCTTCCCTGTACTGACTAAGTGCAACAGGCGTGGAACTACGTCGTACACACTGGCATTAGACACGTGTGAAACACAATTCATGCAAGTTTGCATGTTTAGATTCAATATTCTGGCAGTTACACGGGTTGTTAATGTAACAGCATTTCACATTCGCCAACAGCAACACAATCCTCCACTCGCCAACTGAAAAAAACCACAGGCACAAAAAGAAGTACCACTCCCCGACGGCAAAACAAACAACTCCCCCTCAACGGCAAAACAAACAACTCCCCCTCAACGGCAAAACAAACAACTCCCCCTCAACGGCAAAACAAACAACTCCCCCTCAACGGCAGAACAAACAACTCCCCCTCAACGGCAAAACAAACAACTCCCCCTCAACGGCAGAACAAACAACTCCCCCTCAACGGCAGAACAAACAACTCCCCCTCAACGGCAGAACAAACAACTCCCCCTCAACGGCAGAACAAACAACTCCCCCTCAACGGCAGAACAAACAACTCCCCCTCAACGGCAGAACAAACAACTCCCCCTCAACGGCAGAACAAACAACTCCCCCTCAACGGCAGAACAAACAACTCCCCCTCAACGGCAGAACAAACAACTCCCCCTCAACGGCAGAACAAACAACTCCCCCTCAACGGCAGAACAAACAACTCCCCCTCAACGGCAGAACAAACAACTCCCCCTCAACGGCAGAACAAACAACTCCCCCTCAACGGCAGAACAAACAACTCCCCCTCAACGGCAGAACAAACAACTCCCCCTCAACGGCAGAACAAACAACTCCCCCTCAACGGCAGAACAAACAACTCCCCCTCAACGGCAGAACAAACAACTCCCCCTCAACGGCAGAACAAACAACTCCCCCTCAACGGCAGAACAAACAACTCCCCCTCAACGGCAGAACAAACAACTCCCCCTCAACGGCAGAACAAACAACTCCCCCTCAACGGCAGAACAAACAACTCCCCCTCAACGGCAGAACAAACAACTCCCCCTCAACGGCAGAACAAACAACTCCCCCTCAACGGCAGAACAAACAACTCCCCCTCAACGGCAGAACAAACAACTCCCCCTCAACGGCAGAACAAACAACTCCCCCTCAACGGCAGAACAAACAACTCCCCCTCAACGGCAGAACAAACAACTCCCCCTCAACGGCAGAACAAACAACTCCCCCTCAACGGCAGAACAAACAACTCCCCCTCAACGGCAGAACAAACAACTCCCCCTCAACGGCAGAACAAACAACTCCCCCTCAACGGCAGAACAAACAACTCCCCCTCAACGGCAGAACAAACAACTCCCCCTCAACGGCAGAACAAACAACTCCCCCTCAACGGCAGAACAAACAACTCCCCCTCAACGGCAGAACAAACAACTCCCCCTCAACGGCAGAACAAACAACTCCCCCTCAACGGCAGAACAAACAACTCCCCCTCAACGGCAGAACAAACAACTCCCCCTCAACGGCAGAACAAACAACTCCCCCTCAACGGCAGAACAAACAACTCCCCCTCAACGGCAGAACAAACAACTCCCCCTCAACGGCAGAACAAACAACTCCCCCTCAACGGCAGAACAAACAACTCCCCCTCAACGGCAGAACAAACAACTCCCCCTCAACGGCAGAACAAACAACTCCCCCTCAACGGCAGAACAAACAACTCCCCCTCAACGGCAGAACAAACAACTCCCCCTCAACGGCAGAACAAACAACTCCCCCTCAACGGCAGAACAAACAACTCCCCCTCAACGGCAGAACAAACAACTCCCCCTCAACGGCAGAACAAACAACTCCCCCTCAACGGCAGAACAAACAACTCCCCCTCAACGGCAGAACAAACAACTCCCCCTCAACGGCAGAACAAACAACTCCCCCTCAACGGCAGAACAAACAACTCCCCCTCAACGGCAGAACAAACAACTCCCCCTCAACGGCAGAACAAACAACTCCCCCTCAACGGCAGAACAAACAACTCCCCCTCAACGGCAGAACAAACAACTCCCCCTCAACGGCAGAACAAACAACTCCCCCTCAACGGCAGAACAAACAACTCCCCCTCAACGGCAGAACAAACAACTCCCCCTCAACGGCAGAACAAACAACTCCCCCTCAACGGCAGAACAAACAACTCCCCCTCAACGGCAGAACAAACAACTCCCCCTCAACGGCAGAACAAACAACTCCCCCTCAACGGCAGAACAAACAACTCCCCCTCAACGGCAGAACAAACAACTCCCCCTCAACGGCAGAACAAACAACTCCCCCTCAACGGCAGAACAAACAACTCCCCCTCAACGGCAGAACAAACAACTCCCCCTCAACGGCAGAACAAACAACTCCCCCTCAACGGCAGAACAAACAACTCCCCCTCAACGGCAGAACAAACAACTCCCCCTCAACGGCAGAACAAACAACTCCCCCTCAACGGCAGAACAAACAACTCCCCCTCAACGGCAGAACAAACAACTCCCCCTCAACGGCAGAACAAACAACTCCCCCTCAACGGCAGAACAAACAACTCCCCCTCAACGGCAGAACAAACAACTCCCCCTCAACGGCAGAACAAACAACTCCCCCTCAACGGCAGAACAAACAACTCCCCCTCAACGGCAGAACAAACAACTCCCCCTCAACGGCAGAACAAACAACTCCCCCTCAACGGCAGAACAAACAACTCCCCCTCAACGGCAGAACAAACAACTCCCCCTCAACGGCAGAACAAACAACTCCCCCTCAACGGCAGAACAAACAACTCCCCCTCAACGGCAGAACAAACAACTCCCCCTCAACGGCAGAACAAACAACTCCCCCTCAACGGCAGAACAAACAACTCCCCCTCAACGGCAGAACAAACAACTCCCCCTCAACGGCAGAACAAACAACTCCCCCTCAACGGCAGAACAAACAACTCCCCCTCAACGGCAGAACAAACAACTCCCCCTCAACGGCAGAACAAACAACTCCCCCTCAACGGCAGAACAAACAACTCCCCCTCAACGGCAGAACAAACAACTCCCCCTCAACGGCAGAACAAACAACTCCCCCTCAACGGCAGAACAAACAACTCCCCCTCAACGGCAGAACAAACAACTCCCCCTCAACGGCAGAACAAACAACTCCCCCTCAACGGCAGAACAAACAACTCCCCCTCAACGGCAGAACAAACAACTCCCCCTCAACGGCAGAACAAACAACTCCCCCTCAACGGCAGAACAAACAACTCCCCCTCAACGGCAGAACAAACAACTCCCCCTCAACGGCAGAACAAACAACTCCCCCTCAACGGCAGAACAAACAACTCCCCCTCAACGGCAGAACAAACAACTCCCCCTCAACGGCAGAACAAACAACTCCCCCTCAACGGCAGAACAAACAACTCCCCCTCAACGGCAGAACAAACAACTCCCCCTCAACGGCAGAACAAACAACTCCCCCTCAACGGCAGAACAAACAACTCCCCCTCAACGGCAGAACAAACAACTCCCCCTCAACGGCAGAACAAACAACTCCCCCTCAACGGCAGAACAAACAACTCCCCCTCAACGGCAGAACAAACAACTCCCCCTCAACGGCAGAACAAACAACTCCCCCTCAACGGCAGAACAAACAACTCCCCCTCAACGGCAGAACAAACAACTCCCCCTCAACGGCAGAACAAACAACTCCCCCTCAACGGCAGAACAAACAACTCCCCCTCAACGGCAGAACAAACAACTCCCCCTCAACGGCAGAACAAACAACTCCCCCTCAACGGCAGAACAAACAACTCCCCCTCAACGGCAGAACAAACAACTCCCCCTCAACGGCAGAACAAACAACTCCCCCTCAACGGCAGAACAAACAACTCCCCCTCAACGGCAGAACAAACAACTCCCCCTCAACGGCAGAACAAACAACTCCCCCTCAACGGCAGAACAAACAACTCCCCCTCAACGGCAGAACAAACAACTCCCCCTCAACGGCAGAACAAACAACTCCCCCTCAACGGCAGAACAAACAACTCCCCCTCAACGGCAGAACAAACAACTCCCCCTCAACGGCAGAACAAACAACTCCCCCTCAACGGCAGAACAAACAACTCCCCCTCAACGGCAGAACAAACAACTCCCCCTCAACGGCAGAACAAACAACTCCCCCTCAACGGCAGAACAAACAACTCCCCCTCAACGGCAGAACAAACAACTCCCCCTCAACGGCAGAACAAACAACTCCCCCTCAACGGCAGAACAAACAACTCCCCCTCAACGGCAGAACAAACAACTCCCCCTCAACGGCAGAACAAACAACTCCCCCTCAACGGCAGAACAAACAACTCCCCCTCAACGGCAGAACAAACAACTCCCCCTCAACGGCAGAACAAACAACTCCCCCTCAACGGCAGAACAAACAACTCCCCCTCAACGGCAGAACAAACAACTCCCCCTCAACGGCAGAACAAACAACTCCCCCTCAACGGCAGAACAAACAACTCCCCCTCAACGGCAGAACAAACAACTCCCCCTCAACGGCAGAACAAACAACTCCCCCTCAACGGCAGAACAAACAACTCCCCCTCAACGGCAGAACAAACAACTCCCCCTCAACGGCAGAACAAACAACTCCCCCTCAACGGCAGAACAAACAACTCCCCCTCAACGGCAGAACAAACAACTCCCCCTCAACGGCAGAACAAACAACTCCCCCTCAACGGCAGAACAAACAACTCCCCCTCAACGGCAGAACAAACAACTCCCCCTCAACGGCAGAACAAACAACTCCCCCTCAACGGCAGAACAAACAACTCCCCCTCAACGGCAGAACAAACAACTCCCCCTCAACGGCAGAACAAACAACTCCCCCTCAACGGCAGAACAAACAACTCCCCCTCAACGGCAGAACAAACAACTCCCCCTCAACGGCAGAACAAACAACTCCCCCTCAACGGCAGAACAAACAACTCCCCCTCAACGGCAGAACAAACAACTCCCCCTCAACGGCAGAACAAACAACTCCCCCTCAACGGCAGAACAAACAACTCCCCCTCAACGGCAGAACAAACAACTCCCCCTCAACGGCAGAACAAACAACTCCCCCTCAACGGCAGAACAAACAACTCCCCCTCAACGGCAGAACAAACAACTCCCCCTCAACGGCAGAACAAACAACTCCCCCTCAACGGCAGAACAAACAACTCCCCCTCAACGGCAGAACAAACAACTCCCCCTCAACGGCAGAACAAACAACTCCCCCTCAACGGCAGAACAAACAACTCCCCCTCAACGGCAGAACAAACAACTCCCCCTCAACGGCAGAACAAACAACTCCCCCTCAACGGCAGAACAAACAACTCCCCCTCAACGGCAGAACAAACAACTCCCCCTCAACGGCAGAACAAACAACTCCCCCTCAACGGCAGAACAAACAACTCCCCCTCAACGGCAGAACAAACAACTCCCCCTCAACGGCAGAACAAACAACTCCCCCTCAACGGCAGAACAAACAACTCCCCCTCAACGGCAGAACAAACAACTCCCCCTCAACGGCAGAACAAACAACTCCCCCTCAACGGCAGAACAAACAACTCCCCCTCAACGGCAGAACAAACAACTCCCCCTCAACGGCAGAACAAACAACTCCCCCTCAACGGCAGAACAAACAACTCCCCCTCAACGGCAGAACAAACAACTCCCCCTCAACGGCAGAACAAACAACTCCCCCTCAACGGCAGAACAAACAACTCCCCCTCAACGGCAGAACAAACAACTCCCCCTCAACGGCAGAACAAACAACTCCCCCTCAACGGCAGAACAAACAACTCCCCCTCAACGGCAGAACAAACAACTCCCCCTCAACGGCAGAACAAACAACTCCCCCTCAACGGCAGAACAAACAACTCCCCCTCAACGGCAGAACAAACAACTCCCCCTCAACGGCAGAACAAACAACTCCCCCTCAACGGCACAACAAACAACTCCCCCTCAACGGCACAACAAACAACTCCCCCTCAACGGCACAACAAACAACTCCCCCTCAACGGCACAACAAACAACTCCCCCTCAACGGCACAACAAACAACTCCCCCTCAACGGCACAACAAACAACTCCCCCTCAACGGCACAACAAACTCCCGCCAACAACTCCGCAATATTCGATGTCCACAAGAGTAACCAAGTAAGACGAATAACCCACAGCTGTTCGTATCATCCGTTGCAGCCGTCAGGCAGATCACGTGACTCGATAGCAGCGCGTCTCGTGGCGCCCCACCAACCGACGTTCCGACAAATTGGCGGTGTCTCGGTGTTCTGACTTACCGACCGACGAACTTTCACTGTTGGTATGTTGGGCGCGTTCGACCAGACGACAGCCGACCTAAGAAATTGTGTAGTGTGTAGCGCGATCCTGCCAACCGCATGAGTAGAACTCCTGTTTTGACACAGCTCTCGGAATTAAATGCTGTTGTAATATATATTTCGACGTCAGAGGCGGACGAAAATTTAAGGACAGAGTTTTTAGAGAAATTCAAAGACTGCAGATGTTTCCGTGATACGACGTGCGAGGAGTATAACAATAGAGATGCAAGAAATGAGGCACTTATTTCATTTTTTACCGAATCCATAACGGTTTTCTATGTGCAACACAAGATTAAGTCTGTCGATGTTCTTTATTTCTGGTTTTCGATTTTATTTCCATGTAGAGCATATTGTGGGATCTTTAATTTTTATTTATTTATTTCAAATGGTTCAAATGGCTCTGAGCACTATGGGACTCAACTGCTGTGGTCATTAGTCCCTAGAACTTAGAACTACTTAAACCAGACTAACCTAAGGACATCACACACATCCATGCCCGAGGCAGGATTCGAACCTGCGACCGTAGCAGCAGCGCGGCTCCGGACTGGAGCGCCTAGAACCGCACGGCCACCGCGGCCGGCTATTTGTTTATTTATTACATTTATAACAATTGCTAAATGTTTCATTTCTTACGTAACTGTTGTATATACTAGATGATGCGCGCCCACCTCGTATGTAGTGTTTCTTGTTCCAATATCAAATGAGTTTTCGAAATTTACAGGTCGTCTTTAGTACTACATCCATAAAGCAATTAATAACGTTTTCACGAACGTCTTTTGTTTCATTTATTCTACTTTATCATGATTTATTTTCTCTGTCAACTATAGATCACGTTGCACGTTTCAGGAATAATTTTAGTTCATAATTGGAGCGGTATGACAGTACTGAATCTTAGATCTGCCGCCAGTGGCGAGATATCGTAATACAGCTAACAGTCTCTCCTCGGAGTTTATAACACCTCTCTCAGGACTGCATTATTTTTCCTTTAAGATTGGTTCTATGATGTCCAGCAGCTCCGAAATGCATGATTCACCCCTTGTTAAACAATCGGGAAAATTATAAGCTCCAAGCCTGAACATCGGTGAATTTCTTCCCTTGCATTGGCCACTTCTTTGCCCACAGGTTTCTCTCTGTTGTTTTTTTTTCTTCATTCTTACCTTTAAAACAGCCAAAGCAAACCCTGTTATTATTTCTGTGAAAAACCAGGCGGAATCTCGTAGAACAAAAAGGCAATGAACGGGAGATAAAACAAACAGGACGGCACTATAACCGCCGAGTGTAGTCGGTTCCGAGGTGTGTAGGCTGCGACCAATTTGGTCATTCTGTCATCCGATAAAATGGAAATTTTAATTACTTCTGGATGAAAAGTAGAGAATCGATCCCAAAGTATGGCGCACAGGTTCTTAGTGACACCAATTTCCATGGACAAATTGTGGCTCCATAGATTTGGACAAAAATTAATTCCAATTTCGTAGCTGGGGGGGTTGGAGGTTAGACTTTAACGTGCTGTCGACAGCGAGGCCATTAGAGACGGAGCACAAGCTCGGACTACGGAAGGGTGGACTAGGAAGTCGGCCGTGACCTTTCACAGGAACCATCCCGGCATTTGCAGTCAGCAATTTACGGAAATCACAGAAATCCTATATCTATATGGCCGGACGCTGATTTGCACTGTCAACCTGCCGAATGCGAGTCCAGTGTGCTAACGACTGCGTTACCTCACTCTATAATTTCATAGTAGTTTGAAGGAACAATTCTGAGGCTACAAGCAAACCTCCGCGAGAAATCGTGGTCAGCCACCCAACCGAACTTTCTTCAAGCATAGTCAGTAACTCATCACTGCGTGTCGCCAGTGATTTGTCGTAATGTTTGCATCGGCATACTACATACCTGGCAAGGTATAGCATTGAAATCCTTCAACACTGAAGTCAGTAGCCTGTTAGGAGACATCGGAATATGCTGCTGTGAAATCTACATTTTCGAGCTCTTACTCTCATTCAGTTACTGTCAGTCTCACTGTCAGGAAACGACCATACCCAATACATGTTCCGGTTTATCGACAGACCGATAAATTGTGCGTGTGTAGACTGTTGACCGACTGACCGACCGACTAACTGTACGTCTGTAGGCTTGTTGGTCTAAAGAGCGATTTTTCTTTGCGGTTGGTTGGTTAGGTAAGACCAGCAGACAGCCACACCCGCCTGCCCGCGACCCCATTCGCCGTACACATTGTGTAGCCTGTCGTGCAAGCCGCCCCACAACAGTTCCTTTTCAGTCACCACGCGCGGGGTTCAGCGCACTCCGAATGTGGTTAACGTGGCAGTGTGCGAGGCAGACGAAATTTTGATGACAGAATTTCTGGAAAGTTTTCGAGTCTTCAGATGTCTGTGGGACATGCCGTGCGAGCAGTATAGCCATAGAGGGGTAAGAAATGAAGTGCTTCTTTCATTTTTAACGAATCTGTAGTAGTATCATGTGGCAAATAGAGAAAATAAGACACACTTTTGTGGATAACTGTTAATCGTCTGCATGCTTCTCGGTTTTATTTCTAATACTCATCGGAAATGTATTCAGATAACCTTAGAGACAGATTGGATTTTTATTTCGTTTCTGATACGTATCGAAAGTAACTAAAAACCGAATTATAGACAGTTGACGGACTTTTATTCATGAAATACACTTGGTTCATTATTAGAAGTGTTACAAAAATTCAGCCGATCGTCACCCCTTCTGCTATGAAGAGCGAAGTGAAGGACTTTTATGTTCTAACAACTGTTAAGTGCTTCCCTTCTTATGAATATGTTGCTGAATTTATTACATAATACGCGCCGCCACCACTTGCAGTCGTCGTCCTAATCTGAAATCGGTTTCTTGAGCTTACAGGGGATATTATTATTACATACGAACATAAATTCATAAAGTTTACATGAATATAATTTATTTAATTTTCGTTTCGCTTCTGCTTTATCACGAATATTTTCTCAAGTAACTATGAATCACCTTGCAGATTTCAAGAATCATTTCAGAAAATAATTTTCCCCCCTGCGGGTCCGGGGATTAGAATAGGCCCGCGGTATTCCTGCCTGTCGTAAGAGGCGACTAAAAGGAGTCCATCCCCCTCACGGGGGTAGTTAGCGCCTGCGTCCGGAGACGGACGGTTCCACGACCTATCATCGTGGTCCTTTTGGTTTTTACTTCTCGTTTCTTCCCTCCTTTTGTTGGTTCCTTTCTTTGCTCTTCTCCACCTCACTGTCTTCCTTACTCTTTCCCTTGCCTTCTCCTTGCCTTCTCATTGCCTTTTCTCCTTGCCTTCTCATTGCCTTCTTCTCCTTGCTTTCTCATTGCCTTCTTCTCCTTGCCTTCTCTGGTCTCCGCCTCGGCGTTTGAGACAGTCTGTCCTCTTTCTCCCTCTCTCTCTCTTCTTTTTCCTCTTCTTCCTTCCTCCCTGTGCGTGCCTGAAGGCCGACCCACGCGTTCGCACGCGTAGCCGGTGACGGGGTAACGCGTAAGTCCCCGCCCTGGGTAGACATGTAAGGCACGCGCGTACCCCCTGGTAAAGGCCAGGCCCGGGGAGGGGTGATTGCCTGAGCTGATACCTTCTGACCATGCCGATTGGTCCCTCCGTCTGTTTCTCGGGAGGTGTGACCTGAGGTGTAAACATTCACCTAAGGCGGGAGTGCCCTCTGAGAGGGTCCCCACAAGGAAGGAGCGCGCCATCGGAGACGCTGGCAATCATGGGGGATTCCTCCGCAATGGATTCTACTCCGTCTCTTTCGACTTCGACCCAAAAACGGAAACGTGACCAGCCAACAGTGACAAAAGTACTACCGCCTGCCCCACAGTTCCTCGTAGTTTCTCGATCTGAGGACGGAAAGGATTTTTCCTCTGTCAACCCTTTCGTTATTCAGAAGGGCGTAGATGCCATAGCCGGATCTGTCAAATCTTGTACCAGGTTGCGTAACGGCACCTTATTACTAGAAACTGAGAGTGCCTTTCAGGCACAAAAACTGCTTCGGGCCACCCTCCTGTACACGTTCCCTGTCCGGGTGGAGGCCCACCGAACTTTGAATTCGTCTCGTGGTGTAGTCTATACTAGCTCCCTCGACGGATTGACTGACGAGGAGCTTCAATCATTCCTCGCTGAGCAGGGCGTGACGGCTGTCCATAGGGTCATGAAAAAGGTCAACAATGACCTTGTACCGACCCGGACAATTTTCTTGACCTTCGATAGTGTTAAGCTGCCATCGCGCATCAAGGCGGGCTACGAGGTTATTTCTGTTCGCCCTTATGTCCCGACACCTACGCGCTGCTACCAGTGTCAGCGTTTCAATCACACTCGACAGTCTTGTTCCAATGCGGCTAAATGTGTCACTTGTGGCAGGGATGCCCATGAGGGTGACTGTCCACCTGCGTCTCCTCGTTGTGTGAACTGTCAGGATGACCATGCCGCATCCTCCCGCGACTGTCCTGTCTATAAGGAAGAACGCTGTATCCAGGAAATTCGGGTGAAAGAGAAAGTGTCCACCTCGGCTGCTCGCAAGCTATTGGCTAGTAGGAAGCCCACGATGCTCCCAGCGGGGAAATACAGTACTGTCCTCGCCTCTCCTCGGACTACCCGGGAGGTAGCAACCCAGACATGCGATCTGACCTTCAGCACCACGGTCGTCCGTTCGGCCAGTGCTAAGATCGCCCGGTCGACGTCTCCTCTTCCTCCCATCACCCCACAGACACGAGCACCTTCCTCAGCTTCTGCTAAGACGAAGACACCGAAGTCAGATGCACGGGCCTTCAAGAAGGAACCATCCCGTGCAGACTTCCTCCGTACCTCGACCTCCCAGCCTTCGACCGGTACTTCCACTACACGTCCTTCCAAAAAGGCGCATAGGAAGCACAGTTCTCCTTCCCCGCCACGGCGCATTTCTTCTCTTGCGCCACCCAGCGGCTGCCGCCCCAGGCCGTCATCCGTTTCGCCTGGCCGCACCGCTGGTCGCCGTACATCTGGCCGTTCACTGGCGGAGGAAGCTCCCCCTCCCGGCCATCCTCCCGAGATGGCCGACGACCCTATAGACCCAATGGACGATGACTGTCCGCCTACTGATAGCGGCGGCAGTGCTCGCTCGAAGCCAGGCCCTAAGCGGCCTTCGAGGTAACCACTTCTCTCATCTTCCTTTTCTTACGATGGCACTTATTCACTGGAATATTCGCAGCATTCGCTCCAACCGAGAGGACTTGAAGTTGCTGCTCCGCTTGCACCGTCCGCTTGTCGTAGCCCTCCAGGAAACGAAGCTACGCCCATGCGATCAAATTGCCTTGGCACACTACACCTCTGTGCGTTTTGACCTACCCCCTGTGGTAGGTATCCCAGCTCATGGAGGGGTTATGTTGCTGGTCCGGGATGATATTTACTACGATCCCATCACGTTGCACACCGGCCTGCAGGCAGTTGCCATCCGCATTACTCTCCCCACTTTTACGTTTTCCTTTTGTACCGTTTACACTCCATCGTCATCTGCCGTTACCAGGGCAGACGTGATGCAACTTATTGCTCAGCTACCTGCACCATTTTTGTTAACTGGAGACTTCAATGCCCACCATCCCCTTTGGGGCTCTCCAGCATCCTGCCCGAGGGGCTCCTTGTTAGCAGACCTTTTCAACCAGCTCGATCTTGTCTGCCTCAATACTGGCGCCCCTACTTTTCTTTCGGACACATCTCACACCTATCCCCATTTAGACCTCTCTATATGTACTCCCCAACTTACACGCCGGTTTGAGTGGTATGCACTTTGATACATATTCGAGTGACCACTTCCCGTGTGTTATCCATCTCCTGCAGCATACCCCCTCTCCGTGCTTCTCTAATTGGACCATCTCCAAGGCAGACTGGGGGCTCTTCTCTTCCAGGGCGACCTTTCAGGATCAAACTTTTACAAGCTGCGATCGTCAGGTCGCACACCTCACGGAAGTCATTCTCGCTGCTGCTGAATATTCCATCCCTCACCCTCCTTCTTCTCCACGTCGCGTACCGGTCCCCTGGTGGACCGCAGCATGTAGAGACGCTTTACGTGCTCGTCGACGTGCTTTACGCACTTTTAAACGCCACCCTACAGTGGCGAATTGTATCCATTATAAACGATTACGTGCTCAGTGTCGTCGTATTATCAAAGAAAGCAAGAAAGCCAGCTGGGCTGCTTTCACAAGCACCTTCAACAGTTTTACTCCTTCTGTTGTCTGGGGTAGCCTGCGCCGGCTATCTGGCACTAAGGTCCACTCACCAGTTTCTGGCTTGAAGGTCGCGAATGACGTCCTTGTGGCCCCTGAGGCTGTCTCCAATGCTTCGGCCGCTTTTTCGCAGAGGTTTCGAGCTCCGCTCATTACCACCCTGCCTTCCTCCCCCGCAAACAGGCAGAGGAGGCTAGGCCACCTAACTTCCGCTCCTCGAATTGTGAAAGTTATAATGCCCCATTCACCATGCGGGAACTCGAAAACGCACTTGGCCGATCACGGTCCTCCGCTCCAGGGCCAGATTCTGTTCATATTCAGATGCTGAAGAACCTTTCTCCTGCGGGTAAAGGTTTTCTTCTTCGTACATACAATCGCATCTGGATTGAGGGACATGTTCCCGCATGCTGGCGCGAGTCTATTGTTGTCCCGATTCCTAAGCCGGGGAAGGACAAGCACTTGCCTTCCAGTTATCGACCTATCTCGCTTACCAGCTGTGTCTGTAAAGTGTTGGAGCGAATGGTTAACTCTCGATTGGTTTGGCTGCTCGAGTCTCGACGCCTACTTACCAATGTACAATGTGGATTTCGTAGGCGCCGCTCTGCTGTTGACCATCTGGTTACCTTGTCGACCTTCATTATGAATAACTTCTTGCGGAAGCGCCCGACCGCGGCTGTGTTCTTTGATTTGGAGAAGGCTTACGACACCTGTTGGAAGGCGGGCATTCTCCGCACCATGCATACATGGGGCCTTCGCGGTCGCCTCCCTCTTTTTATTCGTTCCTTTTTAATGGATCGACAGTTCAGGGTACGTGTGGGTTCTGTCCTGTCCGACACCTTTCGCCAGGAGAATGGGGTGCCACAGGGCTCAGTTTTGAGCGTCGCTCTCTTCGCCATCGCGATCAATCCAATAATGGATTGCCTCCCAGCTGATGTATCAGGCTCCCTTTTCATGGACGATTTTACCATCTATTGCAGCGCGCAGTGTACACGTGTCCTGGAGCGCTGTCTTCAGCGTTCTCTTGACCGTCTTTACTCCTGGAGTGTCGCCAATGGCTTCCGTTTTTCTGCCGAGAAGACGGTCTGTATTAACTTCTGGCGATACAAAGAGTTTCTCCCACCGTCCTTACGACTCGGTCCCGTTGCTCTCCCAATCGTGGAGACAACCAAATTTTTAGGCCTTACATTTGACAGGAAACTTAGCTGGTCTCCACATGTGTCATATTTGGCCGCCCGTTGTACCCGTTCTTTAAATGTCAGTGTTCTCAGTGGTCTGTCGTGGGGAGCGGATCGAACCGTCCTATTTCGTCTATATCGGTCGATCGTCCGCTCCAAGCTGGATTATGGGAGCTTCGTATACTCCTCTGCACGGCCATCCATCTTACGCCGCCTCAACTCCATACAACATCGGGGTTTACGACTTGCGATCGGAGCATTTTATACCAGTCCCGTAGAGAGTCTTCATGCTGACGCTGGCGAATTGCCACTCACCTACCGGCGCGATATACTGCTTTGTCGGTATGCCTGTCGGCTACTGTCAATGCCCGACCATCCGTCTTATCGTTCCTTTTTTGACGACTCTCTTGACCGTCAATACGGGTTGTATGTCTCTGCCCTGCTACCCCCTGGAGTTCGCTTTCGTCGCCTCCTTCAACACCTTACTTTTTCCCTCCCCGCAACCTTTCGAGTGGGCGAGAGCCGCACGCCACCTTGGCTCCAGGCTCAGGTCCGCGTTCACCTTGACCTCAGCTCGCTCCCAAAAGAGGTCACCCCCGGTTCGGTCTACCACTCCCGTTTTTTGGAACTTCGTTCGAAGTTCATCGACATGACTTTCATTTATACAGATGGCTCTAAGACCAATGACGGGGTCGGGTGTTCCTTTATTGTCGAGGCACAAAGTTTCAAATACCGGCTCCATGGCCACTGTTCAGTCTTCACAGCTGAGCTCTTTGCCCTCTACCAGGCTGTTCTTTACATCTGCCGCCACCGACATTCTGCTTATGTCATCTGCTCAGATTCCCTGAGCGCCATCCAGAGCCTCAGTGATCCGTACCCGGTTCACCCTTTCGTACACCGGATCCAACGCTCTCTTCAGCAGCTGGTGGACGTCGGTTCTCCAGTTAGCTTTATGTGGGTTCCGGGCCATGTCGGTATCCCTGGGAACGAAGCTGCAGATGCCGCGGCCAAGGCTGTGGTCCTCCAGCCTCGGACAGCTTCTTGTTGCGTCCCTTCGTCCGATTTTAGCTGGGTGATTTGTCGGCGCATCTTATCTCTGTGGCATGCCGATTGGGCTGCACTTACCGACAACAAGCTTCGGGCCTTAAAACCTCTTCCCGTGGCTTGGACGTCCTCCTCACGCCCTTCTCGGCGGGAGGAGGTCGTTTTAGCCCGGTTATGAATTGGACACTGCCGGTTCAGCCATCGCCATCTGCTGACGGCTGCGCCGGCGCCGTTCTGCCCATGTGGGCACTTGCTGACGGTTAGACACATTTTAATGTCCTGTCCAGATCTTAACACACTGCGCCTCGATCTTAACCTGCCAAATACTTTCGATGCCATTTTAGCGGATGACCCACGAGCAGCTGCTCGTGTTCTTCGTTTTATCAATTTGACAAACGTCGCTAAGGACATTTGATGATGCTGTTTTTTAATCCTATGCCTGTCAGCCTGTCTTTTATCGTGTTTTCCCTTTTAGTTGTTGTGGTCAACTTGTGCCTCGCGGTGCATTCTTAGAGTAGTCAGGGCGCTAATGACCATTGAAGTTGTGCGCCCTAAAACCACAAAAAAAAAAAAAAAAAAAAAATTTGGGGGATTAATTGCGCTGAATCCTAGGTCCTCTTAAATTCCACCAGTGGCTAGAAATCGTATGTAGCTATCGTTTGACGACGTTCAGGATCTCCGAAAAGCATTTTTCATCCATTCTTAAAGAATTCCGAAAATCTTCGGGTCTCAGCTCCTTAAGTAACAAAGCGTGCATTAGCCATTTCTTTACCCACAGCTTTAGCACGACTTTTTCTGGCCTTGCTGGTTCGAACAGCCAAGCCAAATCCCAGTTCTTTCCCTGTGGAATACTAAGCGGTATCGCGTAGAACAGAACGTCACAACCAACTCTAGGAGCAGGGTGGCGCTGAATTCGTCGTTGGGTCAATAAATGTGTGTGTGTGTGTGTGTGTGTGTGTGTGTGTGTGTGTGTGTGCGCTAGATGGCTCTGGAGGAAAATGTGAAGTACTGTGGCTCGTGTTTAAAAGAAAAGTTGACGATGCGTTTGACATATAGGTACATAGTAGAGCAGTTGATGTTGGGGCGGGCTAGTCCTGCATGACCGACTAATCTAGCACAAAATGCGAGGTGTGCTGAGCACAGCCTACCTGGACAGCCTGCCCGCACCAGTCAACAGTGGCCGAGCGTAGAAGCCATGACAGAGTCCTAGGTAATGTATGACTCCAAAAACGTTAAACGTGCATTCAGCCCTGCGCAACTACATCCAGCACAGGCTTCTCATTCGTGCTGTATTTGTAATCATGCAGAGTGAGGAAGCATTTGCAGTAACAAGTAAATCTGAAACCAATGCGTAAACGTAAAGGAAACGGGAGAGTCCAAAAAGCGAAGTAAGGAATACATATTTGTTGTAAACTAAAACAGAAATTCTACAGCATGTGTGTCACGCGTAAAGTGATCGTTCTGTGTTTCCAGGCGGGAACAACTCATTTAAACAAATAGTTGTAAGAAATCCCATACTGACACCACCTTCAGGAATGTAGGTTGTAATAAAAAAACAACGAAGTTTGTTGCAATGTGTGCTAAAGAGGTGACACCTATTAAAGGTGAGACGTGTTTCTGATGAGTGTAAAAAAAAAGGCTAAGAATTCATCTAGGTGCAAAATTATCGAGAAGTCAATGTTTCAGATATGTCAAATATTTCTACTGTAAGTAGGCATACGGTTTCGGACTGCAAGAAGCCTCTTCTATGATATAAGACCTTCTGTTAGTAAGTTAACAATAAAAAATTGTCTTCGACAGTTGACATACGTGGACTGATTAGTATAAAAGGTGCATTATTTGACACAGCACATTACATAAACATAGATTGGTCTCTTGTGAATAACGTTCTATTTCAGGGTGTATACACGGACAAGGAAAAAAAATTCCCGGAATTTTCCCGGATCTCCCGGTTAAACATATATTTTCTCCGGAGTGAAAATACACATTGTCTGTTAAGTGGCAGTATACTTTTCCTCGGAACTGCAAAACGTATCCTTTGAATGGATATGGTTTTATACAGCAGCGTAGAATTTCCCCGCACTTTAGAAAACGAAACTCGGAGCGAAAAACACGTTTTGGAAAGATCTTTTATGAGCAGCAACATGTACGCTGCGTGTTTTCGTATCACGAAAGTATAAATTTGAATTCCAACAACAGGAAAATTTAATGGTTTAAATTAATATACATAGTATTGCTACAAGAAAAGCAAAGCATTCGCATATTTGTCTCGAAGATCAATAAGCTACAAGAGAAGCTAATCTTTCGCATACAATATTGATCTGTTTAGCGCATGTTACACTTTAAGATACATCACACATATACGCCAGTAAAATTTTTAATACAGACGTGAATCTCTGATCTTCTGGGCTATAAATTCTTCTAAATGGCTCATCAAACAGTTGATTTTTAAGAGAGCAAACACTCTGTGATATAAGAAATTCATAGTACATTCTCGCACATAGTTAATCTCCCGTAAAAGTAAATTTACTTTCAATATAACGCTTTTCGAATAACTGTTCGCAATATTTTGCCCAGACTTGTTAGAAATAGATTCATTTCAGCAGTTGCCAGACAGCACCAGATAAGAGGCGTCACCGCACTTGCGCAGCTATAGTGACGCAGGAAGCCCTTACGTTTGTAGGTGTAAAACATTAAAAGATCTTACTTCTTGTCATAAAAGAAACAAGACGTGAGAGGATACTCAAAGAGCGTCGGAATTTCGTGAACCGTACTAAAATGCATAGTTCGCCTTACGGTCCACATCCGTATGACCAGATTCCTCGTAACGCAGGCCTCGACCTGATACGAAGCTTTCGAGTGTTGGTTTCGGGACGTAAATTTTCTTAGAGTAACAGTACTGTATTGTCATGTTTGGTTCTTTGTTATGGCATAATGCAATAAGTGCTAGAAGATGAAGACGTCACTTGAAACGCAGCGAACAGTTGGAACTAGCCAATAGTGTGGAATTAAACACTTCGTTTCAATGCCTCAGCAGGAAACAATAATAAAAGCCAAATTTCTTTAGCAAACCGACAAAAATAACTTTATTGTTATGCAAGGCGATTAATGCTTGTCAGAAAGGTGGAAATAAAATAAAATCTGAAACTAGTAATATATTTTAGCCATCCGTAATTACGTGAATATATTTTCATTCACCTAATAGCTCCCAGCCACAGGAATCCGTATTTTCATTTGACGTGAGAGCAGTAAACGAAGAGCAAACAGAAAAACCACTAAATTTAAACACGCGTCACGTGCACACTATCTCTCCCCCCCCCCCCCCCCCTCACCGTTCGCCTATAACTGACTGCTCTGCGCATAAGAACGTCAAAAATTTAAAAAAAAAAATTGTCAAAAATAAGTTCATTTTGTAGCGCACAACTTTCTGAAGAGTCTGACACATAAAACGTAAGACACGTTATTTGGTCTTACGAGTGCAGTGCAGTGCCACGCCTCTTCAAACAACATTCCTATAACGCACGTCACTGTATTTCGCTCTGTGAAACTCAAACGTATATATTTTGTATGGATGCCATCAAACTATTTCAGGACAGTGGAAATTCAAATTTCCTGCAGTGCCTATCCTGCTCCCAGTCGGCCGGTTTGATATTCTGCACAACCCCTCGCAATTAATACTGGATAGGATTAATTGTAACCAGGAGAACAAGAACTCTTCAGAAAATCTGGACTCTTTATTGCCTATTGGCTAGTAACTTGCTCATCTGTGTAACATAAAATTAAATATAGGATACCTAAAACCAGTAAAGACAAGAGACAGGCAAGACAGTACACATTTCTTCAGTCCTAGCGATTTTTCTCTCTAATCTTGGTACAACTTTACATGGGTCGACAGAAGCGTCCGATCCCACGCGTCGGCTTTGACCCGTGACGTAAGGGTGTTGTCGTGTGTGACGTCATGACGGCGCGGAGTTTGCTTTGAGTGTGGCTGTCTTCAGTTCTGTTTTATCTTATTTTATTTACTTTTCTGATTTGTTCGTTCTATATCGTGCGATTTTTTTTAAATTTAAAAACACTTATTACTTATTTTAATTATCTTTTTCCTCCAATTTCTGTTTTGGTTTATTATATTTATCTTCCTGATCTGTTCGTTCTATCCCGTGAGATTTTTTAAAAGACAAAAAACACTAATCAGCTACTGAAGCATCTTTATCTTCCATGGGTTGCAGGGGTTACGACCCCTGGGGAGGTGGGTGGGTATTCATGCATGGCTGTCTTCACTTACACGTTGTAGCAACGCAAGGCGTCTAAATTTGTTTACATTTAGTTTGCCCCCACCCAAAACACCCGATTTCCCGCGCTTGTCCCGTTAGTGTCATTAGGCTTCTTGTGGAAAGTGTGTTTGTTTTTGTTCCGCCATATTTGTGACGTCATGGGTCAAAGCAGACGGGCGGGATCGGCCGATTCCGTATTTCCCTTTACATGACGTTTTTTCCTTTCTGCGAAAGAACTATTACCTTATCAAAGTTCGTCATCTTCTGCTACATGGAACATGTAAATGTCGTTGCCTAATTCTGAAAAAGCATTTAATATAATTAGTACCCAAGACTGGTGTGGTTTCTCGATCTGATTACGTCTATTTTGTCACTGTGTTCCAGATAGAAGAAAATAGGCCTTTCTAATATTGCAGCAATTGTAACACACACCAAATAAGCGACACTGTTTTGGCAATAAAGACTATTTTTATAATACAATAAATTGACGAAGTACCAATACGAAATACCTATTTGGCCTACTACAAGCAAAAAGCTTTACGTTAGGAAATAGTTTCACATTTCATTCATTCGCCCCAGTTCCTCCTGAGGAGACCGAAAAGCAGTAGAACGGAATTTTTGTATAAATTTGGAATCGTCATATTCTTCCACAATCTGTGTGATGGCCCCCGTTTCTTCTCCTTCCTAGTTCTAACAGTCTCGTCATCACTAATTCTGTAACTATTCCTACCACTGTCAAAACTCATTTCCGGTGAACTTTACTAACCGTGCCACAATCACCGGTTTAGTTATCCAGCGATTATTCACCGGTTAGGCGTTATTACGAGTTCGTATAATGCGTTTCCCGCGCTACTTCCAGAATGGAACTTAAGCGGCTGCTAGCCGGGGACTGCAACTGACCCTCTAGTGTAACAATCTGGCCAAAAATTTTATGTCAAAATTTCACTTCCTTGAATACACCGAGAAGATAATATGTAATCTTTCTCACGTGTTATTCCTGTTAGTCGTTTATTTGCACTCTGGTAGTCTGAATCTATGGATTTCGCTAGTGATTATAATAACGCTGGACATCGGCAAACGGAATCAACCACATAAACAAGCAGCAGTTGGCATTCTCCGGTTCGTTTTTATTCCGCTCAGCTCGTATAGCCCCGTCCCGTTTCGTCTGCAGTTAGTACACACATCACGTACAATATGCACGCATTCAAAAACCAACTAATTCATTCAGAAATCAGTTAGAATGTATTCAGATACCAGCAGGGGTGAGTTCCAAAATCATATATATCGTCACATAGACCGACGTGCGCTGGATGCTAGGTGCTTTGTGCAACAAGAATTTTTCCCGAAATTGCCACCCGGTTCAGATATCCCAGTTTGCCCTCAACCCCGCCCCCCCCCTGCCCCCCCCCCCCCCCCCCCAGATGCGGGCCTGCTGCGCACGCGTGAATCTGACAGCTTGGGCGCGCCAGTAAAATTTTTCCGGGTACCATGTGGCTGGTTGCTGCTACTGCTACTTAGACAGCCAACAGCCACATTTCTGTAGCCAGAAGCGGGAGAAGGTACTAAAAAGCCTCTGACACATGCTGTTGTTGGCAGACGCTTGTACGAGCACTGTTATTTTATATGGCGCATTTCTTTTGCGATTTAAGTTTTATTTTCGTTTTTTCTCTCGTTCATGTTTTAATGCTGCAGTATTATTCTACAGTAGCGGGATACAGTAATATCCTTTTTTAGAGTATTGGATCTTACCAGTCAGAATTACAAAAAATTAACTGAAAACTTAAACAACGAAAAATTCCCGGAATTGTAAAAAATTCCCGGTTTCCTCCCGGATGAAAAATTCCCGGGCTATTCCCGGATCTCCCGGTTGTCCCGGGTCGTAGACACCCTGCATGTATAACCGAATAACTGATACAAAATCTCGCCGGACATGTTGCATAATTTTTTGTCTCTGACCAGGGTTCCAATAAAATAAGTTTCGGAAAATCGCGAAAGCCTTCTCTGTGGTGCTCATTGTATAACAGCACTTAGGACACTTGAAGAAAGGTGGCTCATGCTTCGAGCCGAAGTTCTGCACATGCTGGAAAGGTTCGTGCACTATGCTAAACTATTAACTGTGCAACAAATTTGTTGCTTTAGTGAAGGATAATTCCACTTACAGATTAGAGGTATTAGAATGAACTTGCAGGAAGAACTGTAGATTTCCTTAAGGGGGTACATATGAATAAGGCAAAAAAGGACCTACAATCCAGTTAGTTCTTCTTTGGTTTTACAAAATGCAGAAAATATGCAGCGTCAAAGAAATGATTGAGAGGTAGCTGAATTACTGCAGTTACATGTTTCATCACGATACGAGGAAAGATACTCGTAATTAACTAGTGTAGCTGATGTATTTTGGCTGATACGTATTTCTTAACATGAGGAACAAGGGATTAAAAATACCATCCTGACTTTTCACTTCCAACCATGAAATTGCTAGATTCGTTTTGTTGTTTCCGTTATCCCAATATGTTTGACACAAATGAAAATATGTGAGAAATGTGTGGAAGCAGTTCAGGTACAACATGCAACAATTAACGTAGTCGTTTTTGTGTAGTTGGTGTATTGTCATAGCGAAACGAAGTGCTGGGCGCAAATTAAAGTGAAGGTAGTCACAGAGGTCCAGTGTGGGCTGTAATGATCGTATGGCAGCGAAACTTGAATCATATTCAAATCAGATAATACGGAACCGATTTACGTGGAAGTTATTAGTTCTAGGTTTGGCCACCAGGTGCAAATCTGCGGTTGTGAATGCAAGAAAGACATATGGAATTGTTTCTGTACGTTACGGATTAGAAATTGGACATGGGCATAAAGGGCAAACAAGTGGAGAGGCAGAATCTTCATTTTATTACTAACTGCCGCCTACACAATTTGTTCAATATGAGCACCAGAGACGTCGACGAAATGTTGCAATTTTATCGTAATTTCAACATTGACCAATGACGCGGCAGCAAGCTTCGCAATTTCTGTATCATCACTAAATTGCCCCTCCACTACTTTGCAAGGACCATATGCTTCATTCCAAATGTAGGTAAATCTATTCGTTGTTAGTTCTGGAACATGTACACCAAAGTATACCAGAGAGCGAGCGACATATTTCTAGTATTTCGCTCATAGTGCGTAATTTACGATCTTATCCTATGCGGATAGTCACAGAGTATTCCCACATTCTTAGGATAAAGTTGTAGACTGAAAGATCTCCTCACATTGTCTCTGACTGACCCTCCCTGCAGCACTGTCACCGATTTAATATGCAGCTGACCAGAAGTAGACTGCTACATTCCGCGTCTCGTGAAGGATTAGAGCGACCCGAGCCCGTAACTATTGTTCCACACCAATATTGCTTACGGTAATAATAAAAGTGCACAAGATTCCTCCAGATGCACTCATGTCGAGGACGTTAGCACCGCTTATTGGTGTACAGTAGTAGATCTGAAAGCGTTGTGATGTAATAGATAAAAACAAGAAACTTGTGGTTTTTACAGGCAATGAAACTCCAGACGTACAGAATTTGAATCATTGTATGTAAATCAACGGCGCTATTAATTGTAAATTGTTCTAGTGTCTAGGGTCAATCCCAAGGAGGTATTGGTATGAGAGAACATAAACACATGCACTCCTAATGTTACAGTTCTGCACATAAGCATGCTATGTTAGAGCGGTGCGCTTTCCGACCTATTAGTCGTGTGGAATGCAGCGCTATTAATATTCCAATGTAAGAAATATGCACTCTGTGATCAAAAGTACGCGGCCACTTGGCTGAAAATGAGTTAAAAGTTCGTGTCGCCCTCCATCGGTAATGCTGGAACAGGTGCCTGATCGTGTTGAATTACGCTATCGCCATCCCCGAATTGCTCTTCAACAGTGGGAAGCAAGGAGGTGCTTAAAACGTCAATGTAGGCCTATGCTGTGATAGTGCCACACAAAACAGCAAGGACTGCAAGCCCCCTGCATGAAAAACACGACCACACCATAACACCACCGCCACCGAATTTTACTGCGGGCACTACACGCGCTGGCAGATGAAGTTCATTGGGCCTTCGCCATACCCTCACCCTACCATCAAATCGTCACATTGTGTACCGTGATTCGTGACTTAGCACAACGTTTTTCCACTGTTCAATCGTCCAATGTTTAATCGCCTTAAACCAAGCGATGCGTCGTTTAGCATTTACTGGAGTGATGAGTGGCTTATAAGCAGACGCTCGACCATGAAATCAAAGTTTTCTCACCTCCCACCTAACTGTCACAGAACTTGCAGTGGATCTTGATGCGGTTTGGAATTACTGTGTGATGGTCTGGATAGATGTGTGTCTATTACACATAACGACCGTCTTCAACTGTCGGCGGTCTGTCGGTCAACAGACGAGGTTGGCCTGTACGCTTCTGTGTCGTACGTGTCACTTCACGTTTCCACTTCACTATCATACCGAAAAACGTGGACTTAGGGAGGTTTAGGAGTGTGAAACTCATGCGTACAGACGTATGACACAAGTGACACCCAATGACCTGACCACGTTCGAAGTTCGTGAGTTCCATGGAGCGACCCATTCTGCTCTCTCACGATGTCTAATGACTACTGACGTCGCTGATACGGTGTACCTGGCAGAAGGTGGCAGCACAATGCATGTAATGTGAGAAGTATTTTTTTGGGGTTGTTCGAATACTTTTGATCACATAGTGTATTTCCAGCACGTGACATAGATTTTCATTGCAGTTTTCTCTACGACAGACTTAGGGTGATAAACTGTAAAATCCCCCCAGGGGTCCACAACTCTTTCGTGGATACGTGCTTGGCGAACACAGGACCCCAAGCTAGTGCGGTTCTTTCCTTCCCGGGCTGCGTACCTTCCGTTTCCGCATCTTTCCCCATTCTCCATCCCTCCCTCTCCCTCTTCCCTTCCCCTTCTCCCTCGTTGGGAGTAGGTTTCGTGCCTACGTCCGCAGACGGATGCTTGTAACTGTAAGACATAGTATCTCCTCTTTGCTCTCTATGCTGGATAAACTTTATCCTCCCTGTCCTTCTCTTTTAGTTGCCACTTCTCTTTATCTTCTCCACTGCGGCGTTTGAGACCTCTTCTTTCCTTTTCTTCGTTCCTCCCTTTCTCTTTCTTTCTGCCCTGCGTGTCTGAAGGCCGACCCACGTGTTCACACGCATAGTTGGTGACGGGGTATGCTTAATTCCCCTCCCTGGGTAGACAGGTAGGACACTTACATACCCCCTGGTAAAGGCCACGCCCAGGGAGGGGTGATTACGCGGGCTGGTACCTTCCGCACGTGCCCATTGTTCCCTCCGCCCTTTTTTCCAGAGGTGTGACTTCAGGTGTGAACCATCACCTAAGGCGGGGGTGCGTTCAGAGAGGGCTCCCACAAGGAAGGAGTGCGCCGTTGGAGACGCTGGTAATCATTGGGAATACTTTGGCAAAGGTTTCCTCTACGCATACAATTTCTACTCACAAGCAAACGTTAAATGAGTCTCAGCCACGGGCAGTTCTGTCTAGCCGAGAAATTACAAGGAACTGTGGGATTGATGGAAGGTCACGACTTCTACACAGTCAACCCTTTCATTATTCAGAAAAGTGTCGACGCAATTGCAGGTCCTGTAAAGTCTTGTTCCCGATTACGAAATGTCAACTTGCTGTTACGAACAGTCAGTGCCCTTCAGACACAAACATTGCTGTGAACTACACTGCAACACACTTCCCTGTCCAGGTAGACGCACACCGCACTTTAAACTCATCACGCGGGGTGGTTTATACACGCTCACTCGATGGATTGTCCAATGAGGACATTAAAAACTACCCGTCTGACCAGGACATAGTCATGAAAAGGGTTGACAAGGACTCTGTCAAATGTCAAGAAGATAGTACGGGTTTGTACAGAGTTCAACTTCCATCGAGCATTAAAGCAGCGCCGGACGGAGTGGCCGAACGGTTCGAGGCGCTACAGTGTGGAACCGCGCGACCGCTACGGTCGCAGGTTCGAATCCTGCCTCAGGCATAGATGTGTGTGTGTGTGTGTGTGTGTGTGTGTGTGTGTGTGTGTGTGTGTGTGTGTGTGTGTGTGTGACGTCCTTAGATTAGTTAAGCTTAAGTAGTTCAAAGTTCTAGGGGACTGATGACCTCAGATGTTAAGTCTCGTAGTGCTCAAAGCCATTTGAACCATTAAAGCAGCCTATGAGATTATTTCAGTTCGCCCTTAAATCCCCAACTCTACGCATTGCTATTGGTGTCAGCGGCTTAATCATACCAGCCAGTTGTTCAAATTCGGCCAAATGTGTTACCTGTGGCACGGATGCTCGTGAAGGAAGGTGCTTGTCCCCCTCCATTTCCTCGTTGGATCAACTGTATGGCCGTCCACGCTGCTTCCTCTCGAGATTGCCCCATTTTCAAAACTGAACAACATATTCAGAAAATCTGAGTGAAGGAAAAGGTGTCTACATGTGCTGCTTGTAAGTTACTCACAACTCGAAAGCCCACTGTGCCCCCAGCAGCTAAATATAGCACTGTCCTTGCATCTCCTCGGCCTACTAAGGAGGTAGACACGCACACTTGCAATCTCACCTTTGGTGCCACGGTCATATGATCGGCCAGTACAATGATCACCCGTTCAGCTTCCCCACTATCACCTACTCACTCTACGGCTCACCCTTCATCGGCTCCTGCTAAATCACGAGCCCCAGCATGAGACACCTGGACTTCCAAAAAAGAGCCTACTCACTAAGATTTTTTTTATGTATCCCGACTTCACAATCATTGATTCCTCGCTCATCTCACCGTCCCGTTTCCAAGAAGGCTCGTAAATAAGTTCCTTTCCTTCTCTGCTGTGATGTGTTTCATCTACAGAGTTACCCGGCGGCAACTGCCCTCAGGTGCAGCCGTGGTAAGATTCTTCCCTTTTCTGTCCATCCTATGTCAATTAGCCATTGCAATATCCACGGCATTCGAGCCAACTGCAATGAATTGTCAATCCTCTTGCAATCCTACTCCCCAGTCATCATCTGTCTTCAGGAAACAATGCTGCGTCCCCACGATCGCTATGTTTCCCCCCATTTTCAGTCATTCTGGTCTGATCTCCCCTCTGTTGATGGCACTCCAGCACATGGGGGACTTCAGATTCTTCTCCATGATACTGCCCATTATCACCCAATCCCCTTAAACAGTTCCTTACATGCTGTTGCTGTCCGTTGTTCCCTTTCTAGATACACCTTCTCTGTACGTACCATATACATTCCATCGTCCGCACCGATGGCAAGAGCTGATCTCCTTCATCTCCTTCGTCAGCTCCCGCCCCCCCCCCCCAATTTGCTGGTTGCGGACTTCAATGCCCACCACCCGCTTTGGGTATCTCCACATCCTTGTCCACGAGGCTTTCTATTGATTGACCTCTTCCACCAAGCGTAACCTGTTTGCCTCAACATTGGGGAACCTACATTTCTGCCTGCCTCCACGACAAACGTCTCATTTGGACCTTTTGGTCGGTACTCTTCAGCTAGCTGGGCGCTTTGAATGGTTCGCTCTTGCTGATACACACTCGAGTGACAATTTTCCATGTGTCCTTAGATTGCAGCTACAACTGCCATCATACGCCCGAGATGCTGGAAGTTTGCCCAAGCCGACTGGACACTGTTTTTGTCCCTAACGTCATTCGATGACCGTCACATTCCTATCGTTGACGATCAGGTCACTCATGTTACAGTAGTTACTCTTACAGCTGCGGCACGTTCAATACCTCGCACCTCCGCACCCTGCCTAGTTCCTTGTGGGAACGAGGCGTGCCGTGACGCAATACGTGAGCGGAGACGTGCTCTTCGCGTTTTCTCCCACCTTACTACTTTGGTCAACTGTGTCCACTATAAGCAATTAAGTGTGCGATACAGTCGCGTCATCCGCGATAGCAAGAAGGCAAGCTGAGACTTCTTTACTAGCTCATTTAACACCTTCACCCGCTCCTTAGTAATTTGGAGTCGAATTCGACGGTTATCTGGCGCATCTAGTTTCTCCCCGATCTCTGGGCTCACTGTCGTGCATGATACCTTAGTGGACCCGGTTGCAATTTCTAACTCACTGGGTAAACACTTTTCTGAGATTTTCAGCTCTTCTAATTACCTGCCAGCCTTTCCCCTGAAGGAAAGTGCAGCGGAAGTGCGACCTCTTGCTTCCTCCTCTGAAAACAGCGAAAGCTATAATACTGTTCTCCCCATGCGGGAACTCCAACATGCACTCTCTTCTTCTCGCTCTTCCGCCCCAGGCCAGGCGGCGGCGGCGCGCGTCTCTGTGGCATTCCTCTGGATCCCAGGACACGTTGGTATTCGTGTAAACGAGGCAGCCGATATAGCAGCCAATGCTGCAGTCTGCCTTCCTCCGCCCACTGTTTGCATGGTTCCCTTCGCCGATCTGCAGTGTGTTTTATGTCGTCGTGTTGCTCTTTCATGGCATGCACATTGGTCTACACTTCCCGACAGTAAATTGTGGGACGTGAAACCTCTTCCCTGTGCTCGGACCTCTTCCTCCTGAACTTGTCCGGAGGAGGTAATTTTAACTAGACACCGGATAGGGCACTGTCCTCTTAGCCGCTGACATCTTTTATGTGGCGATCCTCCCCCGCTTTGTCCCCACTGCTCTCAACTGTGGACACTTTTTACTTGAGTGCCCCTATTTTACTCCACTACACACTCCCGTTCACAGCTGTCGCCTGATATCTTCCATTTTAGAAGATGGCACGCGCTCAGCCGATCGCGTCCTCGAGTTTTAGTGCCAGTGAGGTGACGTCAGTCATTTGAAGTTCTTTTTGGGGAAAACAACCCCCACTTTTATAGTAGTTTTTTAAGTAAATTCCGTGACAAGAAATTTATGGTCAACTTTGGCAATCCCTTGTTAAAACGGCAAAGCCTTTTTGCATCTTGTTATTCTGCCTTTGCGCATACGTTCTGCCTGGCAAGCCAGTGTACTAATGACAAAAGTGTATCTTTTGTGGTTCCTAAGGTGATCGTCCAGAAAGTTACCTTAAAAAAAAATCGGAACCTTACATTTGACCAAATTGGAAGCAAATATATATGTATCACCTCTGATTTTAATTTAAAATGGAACACTCGTAAGAGCGGCTTTTGCTTTACTAGAATATTGTCCATAATGTGAATGTCGCCTAGTGGGCGGACGCAGGATGCTGCCGCCTGGTATCTGCACACAGTTCATTGTCCAGTTCGTGCACGTACCTTTTGCAATTTGGCTCTCGCACACGTTATCCTCGCAAGAATGAGTGAGTGACAGAACTGTTCAGCACCTTGAGGCATATACCTCGTAAAGTTCCTTGGAAGCCCCCGATTATGAAACTTTGAAGCACATGTTTGCACTGAAACTTGGAGAGCTGGAGCTAAATGGTTCCACTGCCAAGATATGGATTCTCTAGTTCAACATGATTACTCTGATGAAGCAGTTCATTCAGGCTGAGAGGAGTGGCGACCGGGAACTGCACCTCACCACTGTTAAGAAAATGTTACCCTATTTTCCTGCCAGTGGACATTTTCTGTATGCTATATCTGCACAGCTGTATTTACAAGACATGATAAGCCTTGAAAAGAAAATATCGGAAGACTATACACAGTTTGCACTCAAAGGTCTGATAAGTTTTGGAGTGGGATATGGTCTGACATGAAGACTGAGCAAACACTAATGCGCTCATTGAAAAGTACCGGAGGGCTCAGTCATGGTCGCGGCATTTCCGACAGTACTGAGTAGATGGATTCTGACCATAACAATGGTTACTACAGTGACCCAGCAGGTTGAAGAGATTTGTGGTGTATCACTACCTCAGAGCAACATGTTGATGCGAGGGATGCTAGAGTTCAGCGTGACAATGCAGACCTTCAGAAATTTATTGAGTGCATTCAATCCCATGATCCTTTTCCTATTACTAAATTTATGCCCATCAGCACAGGAATCGTCGGAGAAGACTCAGTCAACTGACACAGAGCCTTTGAAATGGGCAAATCCTCAATGCTCGCCCTAGTTGGTCAAACCTTTGACAACATCAAGTTTGTCCAAAAGAAGAGTGATGAGTACACAGGGATTTAAATCTAAGGTGAGCATTTATGGAGAGGATGTATCAGTGAACCCTGAAACCATACTCCACCACATAGCACTTTTCCAGAAATCTGACGAACAGCTTAGGGAATTCTTCCGATATGAGCTGGCACCCTATCCTCTCTCTCACTGCTCGATGCATCTGGAATGAGGACGACTCCCATGTCAGTGTTACATGACTCGTTCACACCACCGAATGATGTAAGAAGCAGCCTGGAAGAAGCAGCATTTGTCGTCGATGGTGGGTATTTTCTCCATCGGGTTGTATGGAAGAATGGTGGAACATTCCAGTTAATGCTAACCAAATACGTTGAATACTTAAGAAGACACTACAGCGCAAGTGTGACAAGTGGGGTGTTCGATGGCTACCCAGAAGACCTGCCCACGAATTGCATCAAATATGCTGAGCGCCTCCACCGAAGCAAAAGACACACTAATCCTGAGGTCATCTTTACCGAGTTAAGGATGGTGACTATGACTCAGGAGCAACTCCTTTCCAATGACAGAAATAAAGCACGTCTCATTAGCTTGCTTATTTAGAAGCTTGAAGATGAAGGCTTCTCAGTAAGGCAAGCTAATGAAGTCGCAGACCACCTAACTGTTGCCACAGCGCTTGAGGTATCACACGAGCATGAGAAGGTTGTGGTCCTTCTCATCATGCTCAATGCCCTAGTCACACCATCGGCAAATATATATTTCTTGAAACCTGGAAGAGGAAAGACGTCATCAAAAGTATTTTCCAGCAGTTTCAAACTGGCAAATATCATCGGGTCACTCATATTTCTTCAGGCCGTAGGTGGATGTGACACAACTTCAGCACTCTTAGGTCAGGGCAAGGAGGAGGTCGTCTATCTACTGCTCAAGAATAAGTCTTCTGGAAGATACCAAACCCTTCTTAGAGCATGACACTCAAGCTGAATCTATTGTCGAAGCTGGCCTCCGATTTTTAACAACCCTCTATGGAGGTACGGCAGGAGACACTGTAGACAAATAGTGATTCGACCTGTTTTCCAAAACGATTGTGACATCCAGATTCACCCTAGCATCCCTGCCACCACCGTCGGAAGCAGCTCGCCAGCATTACTTAAGGACCTACTTAAAAGTACAAATGTGGATAGGACAGCAGATGGATCTGCTCCTCTGGGGATGGCAGGCTTCAGAGTTTGGTCTTGGCTCCGTTCCTACCTCCAAAGAACCAGCTCCACAATCTCTTCTCTCAACAATTTCCTGCAAATGCAAGAAGGGCTGTGCATGTAGATCTGGGTATCGCAAGGCTGGTATTAAATGCTCATTAATTTGTGTAAATTGCAAGGGGAACTCGTGCACTAGCTCCATCGAACAAGATGTTAACGAAGACCTGGATTGTATATATGAGGTGACAAAAATTACTGACTTTAAGCAGCCGAGTCACGGTGTGTCACTCATCTCATCAAAGTCTGTAATTTCAGAATGGTGCAATGACAGTCAAATCTTGCTGGCCCACGTAGGGTTTGGCAAGCACGATACAAGCATCAGAAATTCTACCTGTATGCAGGTAATTTTGCTGAAATGGAAGTCCAGAATAGCTTGACTCGAAGAGCTCAAGAACGGGGCATAGAATATGGTCGACATGCCATCGTGATGTAAGCGTGTCACAGGTGACAACGATAGGGGTCCTGCTACGGAATGAAATGTCATCCCATGCTATCACTGCGTCAGACTGTACAGAGTGAGGTAGACAGGTCGATATACCACCATACTCCGGGGTGTCTCCAGATGTGTACTCGCTGGCCATCGGGACCTAGTTCGAAGTGGGACTCCTCACTGAAGACAATTCTACTCCGGTCAATGAGATTCCAGGCGCGAATGAACAGCGAAGACGTGTACGGCGACGCCCTGGACAGTGATGGGATACCAACTTGACTGCCGCCCGCCACACGGCCTACCAACCAGAAGTGGTGGTCTGGGTGGCATTTCACTTCACCCCACAGCAGAGGCCCTTCGGTTGTCAACCGTGGCACCCTTGCGGCACAGCGGTGCGTCGACAATACTGTGCGCCCTGTTCTGTTGCCCTTCGTGGCATGCCACCCTGGGTTTACATTTCAGCAAGATAATGCCCGCCCGCATAGGCCTGTCTTCGCGCCTTCCGTACCGTACATTGGCCAGCAAGGTCGTCAGATGTCTGGTCAGCTTAGAACTTTCAGAGCATTATGGGCAGGGCCTTCCAACCAGCTCGGGATCTTGACGATCTGACATGCCATTGTGACAGAATTTGACACGACATCCCTCAGGATGACTTCGAGAAACTCTGTCAATCAGTGACAAGCCGAATAACTGCTTGTATAAGGGCCAAACGTAGACCAACGCATTACTGACTTTCTCAGTTCGTGAAGCTCTTTCTCTTGATTATATCATCCAAGTTTTCTGAAATAGTACTCATTTGTTTGTCTGTAATTGTACGTAAATCTGCCGATTTTCATCCCATTCCGATAACCACTTCGTAATGCGTCTTTTTTGTTTTATAGTATATGTTTTGGATCATAATTAGCCCCTTTTGGCTAAGTAAGGAAGCCGGTTTTTCATGTCGCATAGGGCTGACAATTTAATTCCTCTACTGGTAATCAGCAGACTGGCGATTGCAAATCGACGCTCGTATGACAGATACGTAGGAATTTATGGTGCCATCAAAGAAATGAGATCTGGATCGTAATGCTACGTAATATTTATTAAGGGCGTCTTCTACCCCATAATTTTGTGACCAGATGTGTAATAGAATGATCAGTAACTTTGGCGGCCAATTTTTATGAATTCCTCAAACGGTGGGCCACGGAATGTATACAACGACTAACTGGTATGCCGAGACCTGCGTGGTGCACGTCCCACATGGATGTCTTAAGCAACTTTATTCAAATACCTTGGCAACAGAAAAATCCATGAAAAGTACAAAATCGTTAATTTTAAGACTTAATTAGGTTAAATCTTCCAATGCAAGCATATTTTTAGATGGATTCGCATAGCAGGAAGTTACGTGTGGAAAAGCAGTTTGCATGGAAGCATTAGGCTCACAGCTATAGAAGCAGGGGACGATGTCGTTCGGCGTTAGCTTGAAGTCTGCCATGACTTAAGCAGTCGTTCAAAGCCCTGAGGCAGCTATGGTGCATTTGCGACTGGAGCGGATGGCGTTGTGGCATCTGCCAAGTGGAGAGTAGACGGGCAAAACCCTTATTTTATGGCAACCGTCCAGAAACGCTCATTCATCGAAATTAACTTGATTCTAAAACTCCACTACTCACCTACTAAAACGAATGAAAAATTTGGTCAGTGTACCTGTGCTCCGTCATTTTAACGTCTATTGAGAAACAGGATTAATAATTTTCCTTCTAGTCCTTTGCAATCTCGATGCTGCAGAGTCGATTTCGTCTCCTGTAAGATCGAAAATCACTACAAAATTACGAATATTTTTAATACAAACCAAAAATATTTCTAAAACAGGAATTACCTACGTTCTGGATTTAGATAAAGTTGTAGTTTTGTTTCGTTAGTCAATCGCTGCAGAGCCTGGGTCATGAATTTGAAACCTTTCCCTGTCCCTGGGTCACGGCTTCCTGGAGCTGCCAGGTGGTACCACGCTGGTACTCCCACATGGATTTCTCACCCACCACGACAGTGAGTAGTCTTTAAATTTCCTTGTATTTAACTGTCGCCTGTTCGAAAACATGGTTTATCATATTTTTGTTGCATATTTTAGATTTGAGGAATGTGCAAAATCTGGGACATGTGCAAGGTTCAAATGCATGGCAACTGATAACACTTTTAAAACATTTCTCTTCACTGCGAAAGTGAGTTTGAATAAACTTCATATTAAATTTAGTGGTGGAAGCCTTCACCCAATTTGAAACATTTTCTGCAGCGTTTTGCTTCAGATCTGAAGCACTCCAGAAGGGATTACTTTGTCTCTGGCAGGACCGAAAATTCAGACTGCAACCGTCGTCGACCCAAGACTTCATCAATAAGGCGGCCACACGTTTTTAAAGCTGCCGAGGAAGGTTGAACGAGGCGGCTGGTAGCCCACTTCGGCGAGACTTTCAAGTAAACACCAACATATTCTCAGAACTCGTATTTCCCCTGCTGTAGCAGGACAATTAACTCAAATGAAAATCAATGTATTTGTTAGTAAAATTTAGATAGTTCACTTATCTGCAGCTGAAATAAATCAATACTGATTCTACACCCCAGACCGGATTTTACGTAAAAATTTTGCCTGTTCTTCAGTACTAAAAGATAGTTATCCCAGATAATATTGGGGACACTTCACAGCATATTTCTCCGCGCTGCGTCATTTTGTTATCAAAGTTCCGCTCTAGACCAAATTTTACGTGCATATATTACGTGTGAAAATAGGGTAACATGGAAGCTTCGTGTTCTTGAAGTAAATTATAAAAAATTACACACGCTCAGCATACACGTCCTCGAATACTCTGCTGGGATTTGGTTCACTGCTGAGAATAAAAATATTTCTTAGGCTTTCCGACGAACCGCCCAAGAACTAATGGTGCCACCATGGGTCCAATCAAGCCCACAGCAGACATCAAATGCGAAAATAACACACTTGCTCCTTTCCCCTAAGCAGGAGGGAGTGTGTAATATCCATACTACGTCCCTGTTCAGTAAGAGATAGAAACAAACATCCTTCTGTTCGTTACGCAGATGGTCCTTAGCCAAGGGCTATCCGAAACACTTACACTACCTTTTGATCACCAACAGAACCCAAGGTTTCAGCGCTGGATTATCCCATTCTTCCACGCGGCGTTTTGGACTGTATCAGGTACGCACACCCTCATGCATACTGGCAATTTCCATCAGGAAAGCAGAGTAAAGAAATCACCGTTTAATTTCTGGAACAAACAAAAATACGCTTCCAACTAATCGCACAACATAATATAATCGGATTCGTCTGCACACGATTATTTCATGCACTTAACTGAGGTTTGACTCCGTTACCAAACCGACAGTCTGCAGGTACAACAAAGTGTGAATTGGCCCTCGAGCTTATCAGGTGAGCTTACTTGCTGTCCAGGAAGGCGGTACATTCAAAGTTTTGGAAGCCAGTGAATATGGTTGTGTAGAACATCAACTGTTCCACGATACATGTTATAGTGTAGTCCATAAAGCATTATGTTGGAAAACGCTTCACTTGCCCAAAATAACGGCAAATATGCCATGTCGCCACTTTCGCGTTTCAGTTGCTCCTTGTTGCGATGAAGTTGTCTGCTTTCCATCTTCCAGTTTAAAAGGGGATCCAGCATATCTGCTGCAACGTGAGCTTTATGTGCATACTTCTGCGTCAGTATGACAAAATCCTTAATGGAAGATATCGGCTGAAAACAGTGCATGGAATTCTGAGAGTAAGTTCGCTTTCCTAGAAATGCTATCAAAGACTTGATGTAAATCCGGAAGTAAAGCGTCGTCGACCTCGCTATACTGCTACTGTTTCGTCCGGTAGCACAGACTTTGTCGCACTGCACAACTGTGCCGACAACAGCTCCTAAGCCAGCCTCTGTTCTGCAGTAAACGGGCCAAACTAATAAGTACCTGCCAGTCTGGTTGTTGGTGGAAGCTTTAGTGTCATGGAGGTATGGCCGTATTTCTCATTACCCCGTTTTCACTAAAATATGGGGACACGGTGCTCCTTAAGGAACTTCACTATTTCCTACGATACATCGAGCACTGATCCAGCGTTCTCAGTGACGTTGTTCTTTAGTAGTGTATTAAATGCATGTGTAATACAGATATGTGTAAGTTGTTCCTGTTTTCCACGCAGTTAGCATATTTCGCGAGTTTTATCGCCACTGCTACGAACCTCTGTACATAAACTTCAGTTAGTTGAGAAACAGGCTGTGCAGTGTACTTCCATTAACAGGTCGTCTACTTAGGTAGAATATTGGCTGAGGTGTTGTCACGATAAAGTTCACGACGTTGTTCGCTGCTAAATCAGCCCATCCTTAAGAAATGAATGAATGCAAAGGTAGTGGAACAATCTGACTTCTTTGAGACAGATTACTTCACGATGATACTCGGCAGGAAGCAAAGATGCCAAGCAGGTTGCGACTAGAGCGCTCGTATGTATTTCGAATACATCATAGACAGCAGAACAGATGAAGTGTGTATATAGCCCTAGCAACGGTCTCGTCGTTTTCGCTGTCAGTTGCATAAAGGGTATCCTAAACAAATAAAGTGGGTTGTGGTGCGTCTGCCATAAGTTGTTCACTGAGAGGAATCTGAAGGTGTTGATAGCTTAGATGAACAGACAATCTTTGATACAATATTCTGCAACCCGTAATTTGTTGACATGTTTCTTCCTCTCAACTTCAGATGCATCATCCAAAGCTACCTGTTTAACAGAACGAGGGTCAATATCACATCTGATTCGATGTTCTAATCGTGAGACCAGGGCGTTATGATATTTAGTTTCACGAGATTGACACGTTGCCTCTTACGACCAGCTTACCTTAAATAGAGGAGATCCTACTCCATTCGTAGAGGACGTAATCCACTAATTAAAGATGGGGTTTGGTTGTGCACGATCGCTCTGTGACGACGACTGAGGCATATCAGCGCTGTCAGGCTGTGACCCTAGTTCTCCACTAGCTGTTATGGACCCATTCTGTTCATTCCAGTATTATGATCCTTCCTACATATACAGTACATGGTGCCGTATGGTAGAGCCAGATGCAACTATCCATTCCTACCATTCTTAGAGGGATTTAAACGTTAGATTTCTAAATCTCTGGTCCCAATAATTTCTTTGGGGACACCCGAAGATACTTAAGCCGTCGGATTACTCTCCATACAACACGGCACGCTGCAGCCTTTCTACCAAGACGTCCTCAGCCCAAACATTTCACGCCAAACGATCGTGCTCTGGTTAAGTCTTCGTTGCGCACAAAGTCGAAATCTTCTCAGAAGCTGTAGTAAGTGTCTCCATACGATGAATAAGATGACTCTTGAATATTTAGACACAGTTGATAGTGATAAGTAGTAACCTTCTAGCTTACTGTTCATAGCTAGTACCGGACAAAATTGTAGACTAACTATAAAATCTGTAAGTGCCACAATTGCTGTTTTGAGGAAATCTCAAAAACTTCCAGAAATCATTCCTTTTTTATATCTTTATTTTTTATAGCCTAAACAAATGAAGACGGTTAATTTACATTTTTAGAGTAATGGTACCGTAAAACGTTGAACAAAAATTTGCTCACGAA
Source organism: Schistocerca americana (assembly GCF_021461395.2). NCBI lineage: Eukaryota > Metazoa > Arthropoda > Insecta > Orthoptera > Acrididae > Schistocerca > Schistocerca americana. The sequence goes on from NC_060122.1 coordinate 59,577,488, forward strand.
ACAAAACAAGAACAGAGGAATACACCGACCTCTCCAACGTAAAAACCAGCATAAGTCTACCACTTCTATTTGTAAATAGAGGTGTGGGAAGGACAATAATTTTACTATTATAGAACTGTCAATTACTGTTCAGTTTTTCTATAATTATTATTATGAAAACTCAGTCCTACAGAAGTCCTGTGTTAGCAAACAAACTAGTTAAAGAACGGACAAAATCAAGCACATTACTGTGTTCTAACAAGTTCTATTCCCTAATAAATGCCTTTCCCAAAGTTTAAAAAGTTACCTTTTGTATTAATTTACCACTGTTATATAAACAAAATATTACAATGTTAGTCTATAAACAGCTCCTGTGTTTACTCAGATTTTGGTAAAACAGTTTTCCTTGTTTGACAACTGAGGATGACTTAAAAACGATAACTTATTTCAGTCTAGCCGTTTGTTCAAGCTCGGGTAGATCTAAGCCTTTTATGGTTTCCATCTTCACACTTTTCTTGGATACAAACATTTGTGTCCATGTTTACACTTCATTGAATGTTTACAAAAAACTTTTCCTGGGTTGGTTTTGGAAACTTTGATCCAAATGGCCTTGGAAATTTCCAACTTTTCTCCGAAGTAGCTAAAGGACACATCACAGTCATAAAAATCATCTTTCATCATAGTAGTTAGAAAAGTTTTGCTATTGGCATTACACAGCTCTCAAGTTTCAAAGGAACTTCATTTTTCTACTCTTTTTTTATTTTTCCAATTAGAGCAGTCTTCGCCAGAGGTTAAGTATGAGTGTCCATAGACGACATACTTATGAACTTCTTCAAAGAAATCATTGCAGATGAAGTATATCCATAGGAACAACACCATTTCATTTTTGTTTTGGCCCCAACTGTTGTCAGACCACACTATTAACTTTTTCTGGGTAATTTTACTTTCTATACCCCTTCACACACACAGCTCGCTATTTGGTCCCCCCCCCCCCCCTTTTACCACTCATGCTGTCATGCTAAAGGAACATAAAACCTTTATTATTACCTGCCATACGCAATCCCATATTGTAACAAAGTTGATGTAAATAAAACATTTGACAGAATGACAATGTTGGCAAAGAGAGAACCTGTTGCACGTCTATGGATACTGTTCACGTATCACTTGTGGAAGTGGTACAATATACATTATCACGCTTCATCTCTTCTCTAGCTTTTTCAGTGTGTCCATGATGAAATACTAGTGAAGTATGATGTACAGCTATATTCGTGGAGCCATTCAACATTTTATTTTGAAGTTTAAATCATGGCTTAAAATATAGGAGGGAGTCTTTAGCCCTTGTGTAATGGCTTTCGCCCTTAGGAAAACTCTTGATGTGTTCAACAAAGTGTTCATCAGCAGCTGTATATTTGCTTTCTTCATTTTTATTTCCTCTACGTTCAATGTAGATAACATCACCACTCTTTTTTGCTTTTACCCAGGTTTCCACTCTGTCCAGTAATTTTATTTCCAGAAAGGTTTTTTCAAAATTGAAAATGTCAGACTTCATCAGGAACTGTATAAACACTAGCCTGCCTGCGACTCTCCTTGGGTTCTTCATAATAACCAAGACGCCTTCTTCTAACATTGTGCACCCTTAAGTTTCCCTTCAAATGAGTTTTGCTTAACATTATCACCTAGTTCGTAGAACTGATTATGTTAGTGTTCCAATGCAGTGTCTCTACATTTAGTGGCACTGGCATGAAACCTACAACAAACACGAGAATTAGAGGCATTAAATTTGTGAGAGCCACAAATAACCTGTTAGTTTGCTACTCTACACAGTTAGTAGGTATACTAGATTCCAGGAATAACGTCAAATATAAACTACGATTTTTCTCTGGTGTTTCAAGCTAACCTATGTTCAGATTATGTAGACCACGGTAAAGAGAAATTCTTCAAAAAGCCCTTGTCATAAGGTGTTAAAGGGAAATACGGATGCGTCGAATCCCACCTGTCTGCTTTGACCCGTGACATCACAAATATGAGGGAAATGATCATAAACCACGAATCCAATATGGCGCATATAAAGTCGTTATGTACACATTAAGACGACGAAAATACATCGAAAAACGCGCAAGCGCACTGGTTTGTGTTTTAGTTGTGGAGGATCTATTTTGTCGAAGTTTTTGGTGGGTAGTAGTGTGTGATTGAGATTTTTTAAGTTGTATTCGGTTTTTGTTTGTGTGTGCTTTATTTTAAGGTGGGGGGCGAGGTTGGGTTGGTTGGAGGGGGGGGGGGGGGGGGTGAGGGGGGTTGAGTAGCGCGTGTGCGCATGAAAAAATACTCAACCAAAAGAAAGACCCAACCTCCCCCCTCACCCCAAAATAAAAAACACACAAACAAAAACCAAATACAACTAAAAAAAATCTCAATCACACACTACAACTCACCAAAAACTTAAAAAAATAGATCCTCCACAACTAATACACAAACCAACACCCCCCCCCCCCCTCTCACAAACACTCTAACACGAAATAAACCAACTAACCAGCCACCCACCCACCCACCTACCCAGACCACCCTAACTAACCACTTTCGGCCTTTACATTTTACTGACAGCTCTTAAGAAAACCCGAAAAACACAATAGCCCTCAGGGACACGCTTCCGCCAACATACTCATCTAAATGAGACTGAAGGTTGGAAGAGCACCTCTTCCCCCTCCCAAGAACTGACTTAACAGCCACCTCCCCCCCTCCCCATCCCCTCCATTAAATTGGTGCAAGCCCCTGTCTCATAATTTTTGAACTCTTAAGCTATGGTTAACTACTAAATGATAGAATTCCCTCACGCAACCTCCTACACAAAAAATGCATCTGCAACTACTGTGGACCCCGGTTCTATGTACTCCTCAATTAACCCCACTAATTTGGCCTTAGACCTCCCTTCCACAAACCTAAAAACACATTCAGAACACCCACCCCCTGGAACAACAGCCCCCACACCCAGAGACCAGCCACAGACTTACCCCTCCCATACTTCCTTTCCCCAAACTGCGACTTGTCCACCTCCACAACCACCCCATGCCCCCCCCCCCCCAGCTTACCCCTGCACTTAAAGAACTCTGAACACACTTCACGGCAAAAAGAAAACCAATCGAGCACCCTCCTCTCACTCACACCAGTCTCATGCGCGCAAAAACTGTGTGGGGATCTATAACAAAAGCAATAAGTCGCCAGTACAATCTCGCGCATGCCCAACCTAGACTTCTCGAACCAGGTACCACACCGTATGGAACGCCAAATGTCATCTTTACGACAGCGCCACATATAACCATCCCTGGTTCGAGATGCCGGAGCTTTAGCCAACTTCATTTCGTCGCCACAAATACAGCATTTGACAACCTTGGCAATTAAACCGAAAAGCTGCAAAACCTTAATCAGTTCCAAATGAGTGTTCCCCATCACAGCGCTCAGATGTGCACTGTTAATTTTGTCTGTCATATCCATTCCTGAACAAAAATAACCGATTAAATTTAATAAAAATACCACACGACTTACAGCGAACAACACTAAATTAACTTTCACACAACACCACAAAATCGTTAACTCACCAAAATGAATTACACTACAAACACACTTGAACCATACTGGATAATGAGCAACAGCAAACTGAGCCCATTACATCAGACAAACAAAAACCCTGAACATACCACCAGAGGGCACAACAAACCGCAACACCCCCCCAGGGGATCCACAACTCTTTTGTGGATACGTGCGTAGCGAGCACGGGACTCCGAGCTAATGTGGCCTTCCTTCCTTTCCGGGCTGCATACCTTCCCTTTCCGCATCCTTCCACATCCCCCATCTTCGCCCCCCCCTCACCTCTGGCTCTTTCCTTCCCTTCCTCCCCCTTTGGGAGTGTGGTTTGTGCCTACGTCCGGGGACGGACGCTTGTAAATGTACTGCATTCTTCGCCTTCCTTGCTTGTATGTCTTCATCCTTCCTTTGTCCTTATCTTTTCCTTACCTCTTCTCATTACCCTTTTCTCCGCTGCGGCATTTGAGGCCTCTCTTCTTTCCTTTCCCTTTCTCTCTCTACCTCCCTGTGCGTGTCTGAAGGCCGACCCACGCACTTCCATGTGTAGCCGGTGATGGGGTAACGCGTAATTCCCCGCCCCGGGTAGACAGGTAGGACACGTACGTACCCCCTGGTAACGGCCAGGCCCAGGGAGAGGTGATTACCCGAGCTGATACCTTCCGAAAGTGCCGATTGGTCCCTCCGTCCGTTTGTCGGGAGGTGTGACCTGAGGTGTGAACAATCACCCAAGGCGGAAGTGCCCTCAGAGAGGGCCCCCACAAGGGAGGAGCGCGCCATCGGAGACGCCGGTAATCATGGGGGATTCTTCCGCATTGGTTTCCTCACCTTCCACTATGTCTGCTCATAAACGTAAGTTCAATGAGTCTCAGCCACAGTCAGTTCTTCCATCGTTGCCACAGTTCCTTGTTGTTTCTCGGTCTGACGAAGGTCACGACTTCTCCACAGTCAACCCTTAAATTATTCAGAAAGGTGTCGACGCAATTGCAGGTCCTGTAAAGTCTTGTTCCAGATTACGGAATGGCACCCTGTTGTTAGAAACAGTCAGTGCCCTCCAGGCACAAAAATTGCTGCGTACCTCACTACTACACACCTTCCCTGTCCGGGTGGAACCGCACCGTACTTTAAATTCCTTGCGTGGAGTCGTTTATACACGCTCCCTCGATGGATTGTCTGACGAAGAAATTCAGCACTACCTGTCTGACCAGGGCGGAACGGCTGTTCATAGGGTTATCAAAAGGGTTGACACGAACATCATTCCAACCCGCACTGTCTTCTTGACATTTGACAAAGTTCAACTCCCATCGAAAATCAAAGCAGGCTATGAGATAATATCCGTTCGCCCTTACACCCCAAACCCTATGCTTTGCTATCGGTGTCAGCGGTTCAATCACACCAGCCAGTCCTGTTCCAATCCGGCCAAATGTGTTACGTGTGGCAAGGATGCCCATGAGGGTGCTTGTCCACCTCCATCCCCTCGCTGCATCAACTGTATGGGTGACCACGCTCCTTCCTCTCGAGATTGCCCCATTTTTAAGGACGAAAAGCTCATTCAGGAAATCAGAGTGAAGGAAAAGGTGTCGACCTTTGCTGCTCGAAAATTATTCGAGAGTCGACAGCCCACCGTGCCTCGGACAGGAAAATACAGCACTGTCCTTGCTTCTCCTCGGACAACAAGGGAGGCGGCCACGCAGACGTGCGACCTCACCTATAGTACCACGGTCGTCAGATCGGCCAGCGCAAAGATCGCCCGTTCAACCTCACCACTTTCGCCTACCCACTCTCTGGCTCACCCTTCGTTGGGTTCTGCTAAATCTCGAGCCCAGAAGTCAGACACCAAGACTTCAAAAAAAGAGCATACTCGTGAAGAGTTTTTACGCACGGGAACTTCCCAACCATCGGTTCCTCCTTCATCTAAACATCCTACTTCCAAGAAGGCTACAAAGAAACCCAGTTCCTCTCCTTCTCCGCCAAGGCGTGTCCCATCTACAGCACCACCTGGCGGAAATCGCCCTCTGCCGTCTTCTGTGTCGCCGAGGCGCACTGCTGGCGGCCGATCAACCGGCCGATCGCTGGTGGCAGGAGCTGCTCCTGACCAACCTATGGATCAGGATCTTCTGCCTTCGGCTGAATGCCATTCCATGCTGTCGGTCACAAGCTCAGAGCAGTCGTTGAGTTGACAGCGACCTTGGTCACACTCCTCCATTTTCTGTTCACCCTATGTCCATTATCCACTGGAATATCCGCGGTATTCGAGATAAACGGGGTGAATTGTCGCTCCTCTTACGATCCTACTCGCCGGTCATCTTTTGTCTTCAGGAAACAAAGCTGCGTCCCCATGACCGCTTTGTTCTCCCTCATTTTCAGTCCGTCCGATATGATCTCCCCTCTGTTGAAGGCACTCCAGCACATGGGGGACTCACGATTCTTCTCCATGAAACTCTCCATTATCACCCAATCCATTTAAACGCTTCCTTCCAAGCTGTCGCCGTCCGTCTTTCCCTTTCCGGATACACGTTCTCTCTTTGTACTGTATACATTCCATCGTCCACACCAATGGCACGAGCTGATCTCCTTCACCTTCTTGGTCAGCTTCCACCCCATATTTGCTGGTTGGGGACTTCAATGCCCACCACCCGCTTTGGGGATCTCCACATCCTTGTCCACGTGGCTCATTATTGCTAGACGTCTTCCACCAAGCAGATCTAGTTTGCCTCAACACTGGGGTCCCTACATTTTTGTCTCCCTCCATGACAAATTTCTCATTTGGACCTTGTGTTCGGTACTGTTCCGCTAGCTCGGCGCTTCGAATGGTTCGCCCTTGCTGGTACACACTCGAGTGACCACTTTCCATGTGTCCTTAGACTGCAGCCTCAACTGCCCTACATGCGCCCGCGACGCTGGTAGTTTGCCCAAGCCGATTGGACACTTTTTTCGTCTCTAGCGACATTCGATGACCGTCACTTTCCCAGCGTCGACGATGAGGTCACACATATTACCGACGTTATTCTTACAGCTGCGGAACATTCAATACCACGCACCTCCGAATTGCCTCGGCGCCCCCCAGTTCCTTGGTGGAACGGGGCATGCCATGATGCAATACGTGAGCGGCGCCGTGCTCTCCGCGTTTCCCGCCACCATCCTACTTTGGCCAACTGCATTCGCTATAAGCAGTTCCGAGCGCGATACCGTCGTGTCATCCGCGATAGCAAGAATGCAAGCTGGAAATGCTTTATTAGCTCATTTAACACCTTCACTCCCTCCTCGGAAGTTTGGAGTCGGCTTCGACGGTTCTCAGGCACGCCTAGTTTCTCCCCGGTCTCTGGGCTCACGGTCGCGCATGACACATTAGTGGACCCCGTCGCGATTTCTAACTCGTTGGGTCAACACTTTGCTGAGATTCTGAGCTCTTCAAATTACCCGCCAGCGTTTCTCCCGAAGAAACGTGCAGCAGAAGTGCGAACTCTTGCTTTATCCTCTCAAAATCGCGAAAGGTACTATACTGTTTTCTCCATGCGGGAACTCCAACATCCACTCTCCTCTTCTCGCTCCTCCGCCCCAGGACTGGATGGTATCCACGTCCAAATGTTGCTGCATTTATCAACCCAGTGTCTGCGTTACCTCCTTCGCCTTTATAATCGAATTTGGACCGACAGTACTTTTCCCAGATGATGGCGGGAAGCTATCGTCGTTCCTATTCCGAAACCTGGAAAGGACAAAAATCTCCCGTCTAGCTATCGCCCCATTTCCCTCACGAGTAGTGTCTGTAAGGTTTTGGAGCGTATGGTGAATTACCGTTTAGCTTGGTGGCTGGAATGCCGCAGTCTTTTAACATCTGCCCAATGCGGATTCCGAAAGCATCGTTCTGCAGTTGACCATCTTGTTGCTCTCTCCACTTATATCATGAACAATTTTCTCCGGAAACGCCAAACAGTAGCAATATTTTTTGATCTGGAGAGAGCATACGATACATGTTTGAGGACAGGCATTCTCCGCACACTGTTCTCTTGGTGCTTTCGAGGTCGGCTGCCCCTTTTTCTTCGCGAATTTATGGCAGAGCGTACATTTAGGGTGCGGGTGAACACTACTCTCTCCCGTACTTTCTCCCAAGAAAACGGGGTACCCCAGGGCTCCGTGCTGAGTGTTGTACTGTTTGCCATTGCCATCAATCCAATTATGGATTGTCTCCTTCCTGATGTCTCGGACTCCCTCTTTGTGGACGATTTTGCGATCTACTACAGCTCTCAACGGTCCCCCTGCGGTCCGGGGATTAGAATAGGCCCGCGGTATTCCTGCCTGTCGTAAGAGGCGACTAAAAGGAGTCCATCCCCCTCACGGGGGTAGTTAGCGCCTGCGTCCGGAGACGGACGGTTCCACGACCTATAATCGTGGTCTTTTTGGTTTTCCACTTCTCGTTTCTTCCTTCCTTTGGTTGTTTCCTTTCTTTGCTCTTCTCCACCTCACTGTCTTCCTTACTCTTTCCCTTGACTTCTCCGTGCCTTCTCATGGCCTTTTTCTCCATGCCTTCTCATGGCCTTTTTCTCCATGCCTTCTCATGGCCTTTTTCTCCATGCCTTCTCATGGCCTTTTTCTCCATGCCTTCTCATGGCCTTTTTCTCCATGCCTTCTCATGGCCTTTTTCTCCATGCCTTCTCATGGCCTTTTTCTCCATGCCTTCTCATTGCCTTCTTCTCCTTGCCTTCTCATTGCCTTCTTCTCCTTGCTTTCTCTGGTCTCCGCCTCGGCGTTTGAGACAGTCTGTCCTCTTTCTCCCTCTCTCTCTCTTCTTTTTCCTCTTCTTCCTTCCTCCCTGTGCGTGCCTGAAGGCCGACCCACGCGTTCGCACGCGTAGCCGGTGACGGGGTAACGCGTAAGTCCCCGCCCTGGGTAGACATGTAAGGCACGCGCGTACCCCCTGATAAAGGCCAGGCCCGGGGAGGGGCGATTGCCTGAGCTGATACCTTCTGACCATGCCGATTGGTCCCTCCATCTGTTTCTCGGGAGGTGTGACCTGAGGTGTAAACATTCACCTAAGGCGGGAGTGCCCTCTGAGAGGGTCCCCACAAGGAAGGAGCGCGCCATCGGAGACGCTGGCAATCATGGGGGATTCATCCGCAATGGATTCTACTCCATCTCTCTCGACTTCGACCCAAAAACGGAAACGTGACCAGCCAACAGTGACAAAAGTACTACCGCCTGCCCCACAGTTCCTCGTAGTTTCTCGATCTGAGGACGGAAAGGATTTTTCCTCTGTCAACCCTTTCGTTATTCAGAAGGGCGTAGATGCCATAGCCGGATCTGTCAAATCTTGTACCAGGTTGCGTAACGGCACCTTATTACTAGAAATTGAGAGTGCCTTTCAGGCACAAAAACTGCTTCGGGCCACCCTCCTGTACACGTTCCCTATCCGGGTGGAGGCCCACCGAACTTTGAATTCGTCTCGTGGTGTAGTCTATACTAGCTCCCTCGACGGATTGACTGACGAGGAGCTTCAATCTTTCCTCGATGAGCAGGGCGTGACAGCTGTTCATAGGGTCATGAAAAAGGTCAACAATGACCTTGTACCGACCCGGACACTTTTCTTGACCTTCGATAGTGTTAAGCTGCCATCGCGCATCAAGGCAGGCTACGAGGTTATCTCTGTTTGCCCCCTATGTCCCGACACCTACGCGCTGCTACCAGTGTCAGCGTTTCAATCACACTCGACAGTCTTGTTCCAATGCGGCTAAATGTGTCACTTGTGGCAGGGATGCCCATGAGGGTGACTGTCCACCTCCGTCTCCTCGTCGTGTGAACTGTCAGGGTGACCATGCCGCATCCTCCCGCGACTGTCCTGTCTATAAGGAAGAACGCTGTATCCAAGAAATTCGGGTCAAAGAGAAAGTGTCCACCTCGGCTGCTCGCAAGCTATTGGCTAGTAGGAAGCCCACGCTGCTCCCAGCGGGGAAATACAGTACTGTCCTCGCCTCTCCTCGGACTACCCGGGAGGTAGCAACCCAGACATGCGATCTGACCTTCAGCACCACGGTCATCCGTTCGGCCAGTGCTAAGATCGCGCGGTCGACGTCTCCTCTTCCTCCCATCACCCCACAGACACGAGCACCTTCCTCAGCTTCTGCTAAGACGAAGACACCGAAGTCAGATGCACGGGCCTTCAAGAAGGAACCATCCCGTGCAGACTTCCTCCGTACCTCGACCTCCCAGCCTTCGACCGGTACTTCCACTACACGTCCTTCCAAAAAGGCGCATAGGAAGCACATTTCTCCTTCCCCGCCACGGCGCATTTCTTCTCTTGCGCCACCCAGCGGCTGCCGCCCCAGGCCGTCATCCGTTTCGCCTGGCCGCACCGCTGGTCGCCGTACATCTGGCCGTTCACTGGCGGAGGAAGCTCCCCCTCCCGGCCATCCTCCCGAGATGGCCGATGACCCTATAGACCCAATGGACGATGACTGTCCGCCTACTGATAGCGGCGGCAGTGCTCGCTCGAAGCCAGGCCCTAAGCGGCCTTCGAGGTGACCACTTCTCTCATCTTCCTTTTCTTACGATGGCACTTATTCACTGGAATATTCGCAGCATTCGCTCCAACCGAGAGGACTTGAAGTTGCTGCTCCGCTTGCACCGTCCGCTTGTCGTAGCCCTTCAGGAAACGAAGCTACGCCCATGCGATCAAATTGCCTTGGCACACTACACCTCTGTGCGTTTTGACCTACCCCCTGTGGTAGGTATCCCAGCTCATGGAGGGGTTATGTTGCTGGTCCGGGATAATATTTACTACGATCCCGTCACGTTGCACACCGGCCTGCAGGCAGTTGCCATCCGCATTACTCTCCCCACTTTTACGTTTTCCTTTTGTACCGTTTACACTCCATCGTCATCTGCCGTTACCAGGGCAGACGTGATGCAACTTATTGCTCAGCTACCTGCACCATTTTTGTTAACTGGAGACTTTAATGCCCACCATCCCCTTTGGGGCTCTCCAGCATCCTGCCCGAGGGGCTCCTTGTTAGCAGACCTTTTCAACCAGCTCGATCTTGTCTGCCTCAATACTGGCGCCCCTACTTTTCTTTCGGACACATCTCACACCTATTCCCATTTAGACCTCTCTATATGTACTCCCCAACTTGCACGCCAGTTTGAGTGGTATGCACCTTCTGATACATATTCGAGCGACCACTTCCCGTGTGTTATCCATCTCCTGCAGCATACCCCCTCTCCGTGCTTCTCTAATTGGACCATCTCCAAGGCAGACTGGGGGCTCTTCTCTTCCAGGGCGACCTTTCAGGATCAAACCTTTACAAGCTGCGATCGTCAGGTCACACACCTCACGGAAGTCATTCTCGCTGCTGCTGAATATTCCATCCCTCACCCTCCTCCTTCTCCACGTCGCGTACCGGTCCCCTGGTGGACCGCAGCATGTAGAGACGCTTTACGTGCTCGTCGACGTGCTTTACGCACTTTTAAACGCCACCCTACAGTGGCGAATTGTATCAATTATAAACGATTACGTGCTCAGTGTCGTCGTATTATCAAAGAAAGCAAGAAAGCCAGCTGGGCTGCTTTCACAAGCACCTTCAACAGTTTTACTCCTTCTGTTGTCTGGGGTAGCCTGCGCCGGCTATCTGGCACTAAGGTCCACTCACCAGTTTCTGGCTTGAACGTCGCAAATGACGTCCTTGTGGCCCCTGAGGCTGTCTCCAATGCCTTCGGCCGCTTTTTCGCAGAGGTTTCGAGCTCCGCTCATTACCACCCTGCCTTCCTCCCCCGCAAACAGGCAGAGGAGGCTAGGCCACCTAACTTCCGCTCCTCGAATCGTGAAAGTTATAATGCCCCATTCACCATGCGGGAACTCGAAAACGCACTTGGCCGATCACGGTCCTCTGCTCCAGGGCCAGATTCTATTCATATTCAGATGCTGAAGAACCTTTCTCCTGCGGGTAAAGGTTTTCTTCTTCGTACATACAATCGCATCTGGATTGAGGGACATGTTCCCGCATACTGGCGCGAGTCTATTGTCCCGATTCCTAAGCCGGGGAAGGACAAGCACTTGCCTTCCAGTTATCGACCTATCTCGCTTACCAGCTGTGTCTGTAAAGTGATGGAGCGAATGGTTAACACTCGATTGGTTTGGCTGCTCGAGTCTCGACGCCTACTTACCAATGTACAATGTGGATTTCGTAGGCGCCGCTCTGCTGTTGACCATCTGGTTGCCTTGTCGACCTTCATTATGAATAACTTCTTGCGGAAGCGCCCGACCGCGGCTGTGTTCTTTGATTTGGAGAAGGCTTACGACACCTGTTGGAGGGCGGGCATTCACCGCACCATGCATACATGGGGCCTTCGCGGTTGCCTCCCTCTTTTTATTCATTCCTTTTTAATGGATCGACAGTTCAGGGTACGTGTGGGTTCTGTCCTGTCCGACACCTTTCGCCAGGAGAATGGGGTGCCACAGGGATCAGTTTTGAGCGTCGCTCTCTTCGCCATCGCGATCAATCCAATAATGGATTGCCTCCCTGCTGATGTATCGGGCTCCCTTTTCGTGGACGATTTTACCATCTATTGCAGCGTGCGGTGTACACGTGTCCTGGAGCGCGGTCTTCAGCGTTCTCTTGACCGTCTTTACTCCTGGAGTGTCGCCAATGGCTTCCGTTTTTCTGCCGAGAAGACGGTCTGTATTAACTTCTGGCGATACAAAGAGTTTCTCCCACCGTCCTTACGACTCGGTCCCGTTGCTCTCCCAATCGTGGAGACAACCAAATTTTTAGGCCTTAAATTTGACAGGAAACTTAGCTGGTCTCCACATGTGTCATATTTGGCCGCCCGTTGTACCCGTTCTTTAAAAGTCCTCCGTGTTCTCAGTGGTATGTCGTGGGGAGCGGATCGAACCGTCCTACTTTGTCTATATCGGTCGATCGTCCGCTCCAAGCTGGATTATGGGAGCTTCGTATACTCCTCTGCACGGCCATCCATCTTACGCCGCCTCAACTCCATACAACATCAGGCCTTACGACTTGCGATCGGAGCATTTTATACCAGTCCCGTAGAGTCTTCATGCTGACGCTGGCGAATTGCCACTCACCTACCGGCGCGATATACTGCTTTGTCGGTATGCCTGTCGGCTACTGTCAATGCCCGACCATCCGTCTTATCGTTCCTTTTTTGACGACTCTCTTGACCGTCAATAGGGTTGTATGTCTCTGCCCTGCTACCCCCTGGAGTTCGCTTTCGTCGCCTCCGTCAACACCTTAATTTTTCACTCCCTGCAACCTTTCGAGTGGGCGAGAGCCGCACGCCACCTTGGCTCCAGGCTCAGGTCCGCATTCACCTTGACCTCAGCTCGCTCCCAAAAGAGGTCATCCCCGGTTCGGTCTACCACTCCCGTTTTTTGGAACTTCGTTCGAAGTTGATCACCATGACTTTCATTTATACAGATGGCTCTAAGACCAATGACGGGGTCAGGTGTTCCTTTATTGTCGGGACACAAAGTTTCAAATACCGGCTCCATGGCCATTGTTCGGTCTTCACAGCTGAGCTCTTTGCCCTCTACCCGGCTGTTCTTTACATCTGCCGCCACCGACATTCTGCTTATGTCATCTGCTCAGATTCCTTGACCGCCATCCAGAGCCTCAGTGATCTGTACCCGGTTCACCCTTTCGTACACCGGATCCAGCGCTCTCTTCAGCAGCTGGTGGACGTCGGTTCTCCAGTTAGCTTTATGTGGGTTCCTGGCCATGTCGGTATCCCTGGGAACGAAGCTGCAGATGCCGCGGCCAAGGCTGCGGTCCTCCAGCCTCGGACAGCTTCTTGTTGTGTCCCTTCGTCCGATTTTAGCAGGGTCATTTGTCGGCGCATCTTATCGCTGTGGCATGCCGATTGGGCTGCACTTACCGACAACAAGCTTCGGGCCTTTAAACCTCTTCCCGTGGCTTGGACGTCCTCCTCACGCCCTTCTCGGCGGGAGGAGGTCGTTTTAGCCCGGTTAAGAATTGGACACTGCCGGTTCAGCCATCGCCATCTGCTGACGGCTGCGCCGGCGCCGTTCTGCCCATGTGGGCACTTGCTGACGGTTAGACACATTTTAATGTCCTGTCCAGATCTTAACACACTGCGCCTCGATCTTAACCTGCCAAATACTTTCGATGCCATTTTAGCGGATGACCCACGAGCAGCTGCTCGTGTTCTTCGTTTTATCAAATTGACAAACCTCGCTAAGGACATTTGATGATGCTGTTTTTTAATCCTATGCCTGTCAGCCTGTCTTTTATCGTGTTTTCCCTTTTAGTTGTTGTGGTCAACTTGTGCCTCGCGTTGCATTCTTAGAGTAGTCAGGGCGCTAATGACCATTGAAGTTGTGCGCCCTAAAACAAAAACAAAAAAAAAAAAAAAAACTCAACGGACCAGCCTTCTTGAACGACGTCTTCAGGGATGTCTCGATCGCCTCCACTCTTGGAGCATCGAAACCGGCTTCCGTTTTTCTCCCAGTAAGACTGTTTGTGTTAATTTTTGGCGACGTAAGGAGTTTCTTCCGCCCTCCTTACATCTAGGTCCTGTCACCCTTCCGTTTTCAAACGTCGCTAAATTCTTGGGTCTTATGTTTGGCAGAAAACTGTGCTGGTCCTCCCACGTTTCCTATCTCTCGGCTCACTGTCTGCGATCCCTCAACACCCTCAGTGTCCTGAATGGTACCTCCTGGGGAGTGGACCGAGTGGTCCTTCTCCGCCTCTATTGCGCCTTAATGAGCTCGAAATTGGACTATGGAAGCATAGCCTACTCCTCTCCTCGGCCGTCTATTCTTCGGCGTCTCGACTCTATCCACCACCGTGGATTACGTTTAGGGTCTGGAGCTTTTTACACCAGCCCTGTGGAAAGCCTTTATGCTGAGACTGCTGAACCTCCGCTGTCCAATCGGCGAGCAGTCCTTCTGAGTCGTTATGCTAGCCATCTGTCTTCCATGCCTGCTAATCCAGCCCATGACATTATTTTCGACGCCTCCTTTGATGTAGGGTATGCAGGCCGCCCTTCCTCCCTACTACCACCGGGAGTCTGCTTCCGTCAACTGCTCCATTCTCTTTCCTTCCGCTTTCCTAAAACCTTCTTGACAACTTGGGGTACTGCACCGCCTTGGCTCCATCCCTGGATCTGCCTGCTCCGTGACCTTTGTCAATTTCCCAAGGATGGTACCCCTTCACTTGTTTATCGTCGGGCATTTGCTGCTTTGTGTGCACAAATGACGGATGCCACATTTATTTACACCAACGGCTCGAAAACATCATTAGGTGTAGGGAGTGCCTATATTGTTGGCGACACCCCAAATCACTTTCGGCTTCCTGACCAGTGTTCGGTTTATACTGCGGAGCTTTACGCTGTTCTCCAGGCTGTCCACTACATCCGCCGCCATCAGCGGATACAGTACGTCATCTGCTCAGATTCTCTCAGCTCTCTCCTCAGTCTCCAAGCTCTTTATCCTGTGCACCCTCTGGTCCACCGGATTCAGGACTGTCTGCGCTTGCTCCACCTGGGGGCGTCTCGGTGGCGTTCCCCTGGCTCCCGGGACACGTTGGTATCTGTGGAAATGAGGCGGCCGATATTGCAGCCAAGGCTGCAGTCTCTCTTCCTCGGTCAGCTATTCAATCGATTCCCTTCGCCGATCTACGGAGCGTTCTTTGTCGACGTGTTGTTCATTTATGGCACACGCATTGGTCGACACTTACCCTTAATAAATTGCGGGACACGAAAGCTCTTCCTTGTGCTTGGACCTCTTCCTCCCGAACGCGTCGTCGGGAGGAGGTAATTTTAACTAGACTCCGGATAGGGCACTGTCTTTTTAGCCATCGACATATTTTAAGCGGCGATCCTCCCCCACTCTGTCCCCACTGCTCTCAGCTGTGGACGGTAAGACACCTTATAATTCAGTGCCCCTATTTTAATCCGTTACACTCCCGTATACAGCTATCGCCTGATATATCGTTGATTTAAGCAGATGACACGCGCTCAGCCGACCGCGTTCTCAAGTTTATTAGTGCCAGTGAAATGACGTCAGTCATTTGAAGCTTTTTTTTTTTTTTGGGGACAACCAACCCCTTTCTGTAGTGGATTTTTAAGCCTTCCTTCCGCTTTTAGTTTCTCCAATTTTATGACTTTCGTTCCCTTTGCTGCTGGTTTTCAGTTTCGGTTTTTTACTGTTTCCTAAGACACGGACTGGGCGCTAATGACCATAGTTTTGCGCCCTAAAACCACAAGAAAAAAAACCGCAACACGATGAAATCTACAAATACGCCACACTCCCAAACCAAACTCTGCGCCATCATGATGTCACACACACACCACCCTTACGTCACGGGTCAATGCCGACGCTTGGGATTGGACACTTCTTCCTTACTGTACACACTTACCTCTTTAGGTGGAGGTTTTTTCTGAAGTACAGTAACTTTCTTACTGTTCTCATATGGTTTTTCACCTCTGGCACTCAGCACCTGGTGCACTCCAGTGGTGGTGTTTTAAACCACTTCCACACTGATTACTTCATAGACTAGTTTTTAGTTACGGTTTGGCAGAAAGCCCACATTTGGACAATAAAACTAATTTTTTTTAATTTTTGGCACTGAGACCAGATTTTATAATTAGTCTACAATTCTCCTTGCCAGCTGTCACTGCATTTCACATTAGTATGGATAGGTCATTCTATAATTACGATGAGAGAGAATGAAACAGTTTACCTCTTGTTTTATTCTCAGTGTGAAATAAGTTCCGTGCATTTTTTAGTAACGATGTATTGAATCTGTAATCAGTGGGCAGTAGCACTACTTTCTTTACTAATCAGTAATACCTTAAAGCACTGATCAGCTCTGTACATCAGTTGCCAACCTAGGCTAAATAGAAACAGTTACCAGTTCTTCAGTCAGAATCAATCCAATGATGAGACACCAGCAATGAAAAGCTTCATAAAACAAATATTGGGGGTAGTTTCTCACAGAAACGATGTAAACACTTCAAATACGTACTTCTGCAGACTTGGTGCAGAGAACACATTTCAGAGGTATATGCAGGAATAATCTGAAAGATTACTTTATGCAGTCATTTACGTTGTTCATTTTGTCATTACTGATGGTCAGTAAACAAACAGTTCTGGCATTAAAGTAATGAACTGCCTGCAAATAATGCTTACATAATCAGTAACTTAAAGCTTAACAGTTGATAAAAATACAGTGAAGTCAAAAGTAGTGTTTGCTGTCTCACTAAACTAGTGTACCTCTACAGTTATCTGCAAGCAAATTTTCGCAATCACTGATCACTATAGGAAGTGCTGTCTTTAAAATATACATTGCTGAGCGTGTGATCAGAACTGTTGACATTAATACACTATAGACATGTATCCTTGTACATAGCGGCAAATACGTAAGTAATACTGAAATTTACTGGTTACATTACTTCTTAGGAATCCTTACATTAATTGGAGTGAATGGAACCCTTACTGGAGCACTTCCTGGTTGTCTGTCTGTTAAAAACCCTTTTTCTCAGGAATGGGTGGATGTAGCAGGTCGAAAGTATGCCACATACTAATTGTAAGCACTAGTCCCTTGTCAGTGTAAAGCTTCACTCAGTAAAAACAAAAGATGCAGCTGTTAATGCCATGTATTCCAATGTTTGTAAACACTCATCACAACCAGTAGGGCACTTCCCTTTGGACTGAATAGTACAATTTGGCAAGAAGCCATGTTTCACGGTACAGCTAAAGGAAAAAAACCAAAAACTGTTCATCTTTAACTGCCTAACACAATACTCATTAGACTTTAAACTAGTTTAAGTACTAAGTATACAACCATATTACATCAAGGGGAAATGTTAAGACTGATTGTTGGGGACTGCACCAGATGAGAATTTAAATTATTTTGGTTGTTAAACTAGAAAATGAGTATGACCTGCGAATAACACCCTTTGTGTATACACAGTTGCTATTTTAGAACCCCCGTTTAATCACATTCCATCAGCTAAATATTGGGAACTGATATTTGAGACAAATCAAATGGTTCAAATGGCTCTGAGGACTATGGGACTCAATTGCTGAGGTCATTAGTCCCCTAGAACTTAGAACTAGTTAAACCTAACTAACCTAAGCCCCCCAGGGGGTCCACAACTCTTTCGTGGATACGTGCGTGGCGAGCACGGGGCCCCGAGCCATTGCAGCCTTCTTTCTCTCCCGGGCTGCATTTCCTTTCCCTTCCCCTCCTTTCCCCTCCTTACCCCTTTCCCCTCGCCCTCTCCTCTCCCTCTATTGGTGTCCTTGCTTATGTTGGCCCCCGCTATCCTCCTGGTTCTGTTGGTTTTACACTCTGGCTTTGTTGCGTAATCATCTCCTCCTTTTGGCATTCCTTGGTCCCCCTCTGGGGTTTGACCTCCATTCCAAAATTTCTCTTCCGTAGTGTGAGCCATTTGGGGAAGAGCACCTTACCTAGTGTCTCCGACGTGTGCCCTCCTAGTATATTCCACCTTTTCTTCTACGTCGTTGTCTGATGCTAGGGTGCATAGCCAGCACGGTAGCCAGCCCGTGTGGTGGGGTCGCTATGTACCCTTTTGGTTGAGCCCCCTGAACACACAGGGATCACACTTCTGATACCTGAGCTGTGACCTCCTCATGCATGCCTTGGAGTGGTTGCTCGTCATCCTGGAGCATCGGAACTCCCGGCAATGGCCGCCGTGCCAGACGGCCCTTGCTGTGGCTGGGTGGCGCCCGTGAGGAGAGCCCCTGATCGGAGTGGGTGGTATCAGGGCGGACGCTATGCAGATGAAACGCATAAGGGTCCAAACCTCTGGCCGCTCTTCTGCGGCCGTCTCTCTGCGTGGTACTGATTCCTCAAGTGCTGCTTCTCTTGCCCCTTCGGCCTTCCCTTCCGTGGCTACCCTCTGGGAGGAGGGTCAGGCCCGTCGTCTAGGGGCAAAACCTTTCCCCCGTTATCTAGTTTGCACCAGGACTGATGGAGATACTTTCACCAGTGTCAAACCTTTATTCTTTGTGGAACACATTGAAGACAAGTTCGGCGAAGTGGACTCCCTGAGCAAGATGCGGTCGGGTTCATTACTGATAAAAACTGCTTCGGCTGCCCAATCTGCGGCCCTTCGTGCCTGTACCCATCTTGGCACAATTCCCATGTCCATTACCCCTCACCAGTCTCTAAATATGGTACAAGGTGTGATTTTTCACAGAGACCTCATCCTTCAAACTGATGAGGAACTTCGGGACAATCTCGGACGGCGGGGTGTTCACTTTGTTCGGCGTGTTCAGAAGGGTCCTAAAGATAATCGTATTGATACTGGTGCCTTTATCCTGGCCTTTGAAGGGGATACCCTTCCTGAGAAAGTTAAGATTATGGTCTATCGCTGTGATGTGAAGCCGTACATCCCACCTCCTATGCGGTGTTTTAAGTGCTTGCGTTTTGGCCACATGTCTTCTCGCTGTACCCAGGACCCTCTCTGTGGTGACTGTGGACGTCCACTCCATGAGGGGAGTCCCTGTGTTCCCCCTCCTGTATGTGTAAATTGTCATGGTAGTCATTCTCCACGTTCAGCAGATTGCCCAGTCTATAAGAAAGAAAAAAAGATACAGGAGTATAAGTCTCTTGATCGTTTAAGCTACACAGAGGCCCGTAAGAAATATGCACGATTGCACCCTGTGTCCATGACATCTAGTTACGCCTTGGTTACATCTTCATCCCTTCCTCCCCCTTCCTTACCCCCGTCCCGGACCCCTCTCCTTCCCCCCTCCCCTGCGGCTCCCACACCTTCTCCTCTGGGCGCCGCTCCCCCTCCCCAGCCGGAGAAGTGTCCCACTCCTTCAGCGTCTGCCGGTCAAGGGCGCCTCTCCCGGGATGCCCCTTCCCGGCACCTTCCAGGTCAAAGGTCTGCTGCAGCGCGGCGACCGCGAGAGCCGCGGTCTATCGGCCCCCAGGTCGCCAGGTCTCTTTCTGTTCCTGATCTTGCTGCAGCTGGCTCCATTATGCCACACAGCCCTCCTCGATCTCAGCCTGAAAAGAAGAAGAAACATAAGTCCCGGGACAAAGAGCCTCTGGTGTCACCGGAGGTCCCTTCTCCGGCTTCACAACCGGATTCTGACCTGTCGTTTATGGATGTCGCCCCCTCCTTGTCGGTGACGGGTGGGGACCCGGCGGTATGACTGGATTTAGCGTGTTCAGCCCTCATTTAAACCATCGTTCTGTGGTTCTCCAATGGAATTGTAATGGCTACTATCGTCACCTTCCGGAATTGAAATCCCTTCTTTCGTCCTACTCTGCAGCTTGTGTGGTTCTCCAGGAATCTCATTTTACTGATGCTCACTCACCGACCCTCCGTGGGTTCCGTGTTTTCTGTCGAAATCGGGTCGGACCCTTGCGGGCTTCTGGTGGCGTTTGTACGTTGGTCCGTACAGACATTGCTAGCACGTGGATTCCTCTCCAAACTACATTGGAAGCAGTTGCTGTTAGGGTCCACTTAGACTCTGCAGTCACAGTATGCAATCTTTATCTCCCTCCTGACAGGACTCTTACACCTGCTGCCTTAACCACCCTTCTTCAGCAACTTCCTCCTCCCTTCCTCCTCCTTGGGGATTTTAATGCTCATCATCCTTTGTGGGGCAGTGCCTTTCCATCTAGACGAGGTCTTCTTATCGACCAATTTATTGCAGACCACGACCTGTGCCTTCTTAATGATGGCTCCCCTACTCATTTCAGTGCTGGTCATGGTACCTTTTCTGCCATTGATATTTCTCTTTCTTCTCCCTCTCTCCTCCCATTATTACACTGGTCGCCACACGACGACCTTTGTGATAGTGACCATTTCCCGTTGATTATCACGCTCCCTTCCCGCTCCCCGATGGAGAGGTTACCTCGTTGGTCTTTCCACCGCGCCGATTGGCCTCTATATACTGCACAGGTCGAGTTTTCTCCCTCTTTGTCGGGTTGTATTGATGACGTCTTACGTGACGTGTCTGACGCGATTGTTCGCGCTGCTAACCTTGCTGTCCCGCGCTCATCTGGACAATTTCGTCGTCGTCAAGTCCCGTGGTGGAGTACGGCCATTGCCATTGCCATCCGTGATCGCCGTCGAGCTTTGCAACACTTCAAGAGGCACCCATCTGTAGCCAGCCTTTCTACCTTTAAGCGCCTTCGCGCTAAAGCCCGTTATTTAATCAAACAGAGCAAGCGGATATGTTGGGAACGATTCGTTTCTTCCCTTGGTTCCACTGTCCCTCTGTCACGGGTATGGGCTACACTTCGCTCTCTCCAAGGTTGCCATCGGCAGTCCACCCTCCCAGGCCTTCACCTCCCAGATGGCATTTGTACGGACCCATTAGTTCTTGCAGAACATCTTGCGACTCATTTTGCAGTGGCATCAGCGTCGGCCTCCTATCCAGCTGCTTTCCTTCATCAAAAACAGCAGGCTGAAGCTGTCACCTTATGTTTCACCACTTGTGAGTCAGAATCTTACAACGAACCTTTCACTGAATGGGAATTTCTTTCTGCTCTATCTGCTTCTCATGATACGGCTCCTGGCCCAGATTCCATTCATAACCAGCTGCTTCAACATCTCAGTGCTCCACAACGGCACCATCTTCTTCGGGTGTTTAACCGTATCTGGCTCCAGGGTGACTTCCCTTCTCAGTGGAGGGATAGCATTGTGGTTCCTGTCCTTAAGCCTGGTCAGAACCCCCTATCTGTTGACAGCTATCGGCCAATTAGTTTGACCAATGTTGGTTGTAAGTTACTTGAACGGCTGGTAGCCCGTCGGCTCACTTGGGTCCTCGAATCTCGGGATCTATTGTCCCCTTACCAGTGTGGCTTTCGAGAGGGACGATCTCCAATCGATCATTTGCTTCGCTTGGAATCCGCAGTTCGGCAGGCTTTTTCCCAGCGCCGCCATTTGGTTGCAGTGTTTTTTGACCTTCGCAATGCCTATGACACGGCCTGGCGCCATCACATCTTACTAACCCTTCATCAGTGGGGTCTTCGGGGCCCACTCCCGATTTTTATCCGCCAGTTCCTGATCCATCGGTCATTCAGAGTTCGAGTTGGTACTGCTTTTAGTTCTCCACGGACCCAGGAGACGGGCATCCCACAGGGTTCTGTCTTGAGTGTCCTTCTTTTCCTCATTGCTATCGATGGACTTGTGGCCTCTGTCGGTCCCTTGGTCGCCCCCTGCCCTGTATGTGGATGATTTCTGCATTTGGGTTAGTTCCTCCTCGATGCCATCTGCAGAACGGCAGCTCCAGGTGGCTATACGGCGTGCCTCTGCATGGACCCTCTCCCACGGGTTTCAATTCTCTCCTTTAAAATCGCGGGTGGTCCACTTCTGTCGCCGTACTATGGTCCACCCTGATCCAGAGCTCTATCTCGCTGCACAAAGATTGCCTGTGGTTCCACAGTTTCGTTTCCTAGGTCTTCTTTTCGACAACAAGCTCACTTGGCTGCCCCGTATCAGACTCCTGAAGGTAGGATGTTTCCGTAAACTCAATGTCCTTCGCTTCCTTGCCCACTCCTCCTGGGGTGCGGACCGTTCCCTCCTCCTCCGTCTTTATCGTGCTCTAGTTCTGTCACGTTTGGACTATGGTTGTCATGTTTATGGTTCAGCTGCTCCTTCCACGCTGCACGTGCTGGATCCAGTCCACCATCGTGGTATCCGTTTGGCCACCGGTGCCTTCCCTACTAGCCCTGTTGATAGTCTCCTGGTTGAAGCTGGGATCCCCCCCCATTTCTGTTCGGCGGTCCCAGCTTCTGGTGTCTTATGCCCTTACTATCCGTTCTTCTCCCGCTCATCCTTCCTATTCTATCCTATTCCCAGACCATGGACGTCGCCCGCCTGACTCCCGCCCTCGGGCGGGTTTACCGGTTGGGCTGCGCCTTGCGTCTCTTACCCGTGATTTTCG
The DNA here is from genome assembly GCF_021461395.2 of Schistocerca americana. Classification (NCBI taxonomy): domain Eukaryota; kingdom Metazoa; phylum Arthropoda; class Insecta; order Orthoptera; family Acrididae; genus Schistocerca; species Schistocerca americana. Next base: position 59,599,953 of record NC_060122.1, read on the forward strand.
GCTTCCTTCTTTGTCCTGTCTTCCTCGCTCCCTCCCCTCCATCCCTCCTTGGTTAGTTCCTCGGCCTCGACTTCGGATGGATCTCCGCCGCGGACCGAAAGATTCCATCCCCCCGGTGGTGTTCCGTAGCTTTTTCCGCCAAATTTTATGGGAGTTTCGGGATGCTGTTATTTTTTACACTGATGGCTCTAAATCTGCTGATCATGTTGGGTATGCCTTCACGTCCTCTGTTGGAACGGAAAATCATCTGCTGCCACCTACATGTGGGGTGTTTACTGCGGAATTGATGGCAATTTCCCGGGCCCTTACCTTTATTAAACAATCCCAACACAACCGCGATTTGTTATGTACGGACTCGATGAGTGGCCTTCTTGCTATTGACCGGTGTTTTTCGCGCCATCCCTTGGTCTCTGCCATCCATGACCATCTCGCTGATCTTCACCGTGCTGCTTGTTCCATTGACTCCTTATGGGTCCCGGGCCATGTGGGTATCCCGGGTAATGAGCTCGCTGATCGTTTGGCTGGGGGAGCAGTTACTTACCCCCCGTTTTCCGTAACCCCTCCTGCAGCGGATTTACGGCTTCACATCAAATCCCACTTTGCACAGTCATGGGCCAATTCTTGGGAGGCTACTCCACTGTCTAATAAACTTCGTGCCATTAAGGTGAATACAGGCCCATGGCGTTCTTCCTTTAGCCTCTCCCGCAAGGACTCGACCACACTGTGTCGTCTCCGCATTGGCCACACCAGGCTGACCCATGGTTTCCTTTTGCGTGATGAGCCACCCCCGCTATGTGGTTGTGGAGCCTTCCAGTCAGTGGCCCACATTTTGGTTGAATGCCCCTTCTTTTGGCTCTGCGTGCTAAGTACATACTCCCCCACACTTTACCTTTGATGTTGGCTGACGATTCCCGGATGGTCTCTCTGGTTCTAGGTTTCCTCCGGGAGAGTGGTTTTTATTCTCAGTTTTAAAGTTTTTAATCTCCCTCTGGTGTTGGGGCAGGGCGGTGAGTGTTTGGGTGTCTCCCACTGTAGGCAGTGTTCAGAGATTCCCGATTCACCTCCCTGACCGGAATCCTCTTTTCTTTCCCTTTTACTCTGTTTTTACCCCTTCTTTTTAAGGCTTGGTTAGTTTTTCTATTCCCATACGTACTTTCTGCATTATAGCAGTTGTACCTTTTAAGTCACAGGTGGTCTTGCCTATGCTGTTTCAGCATAGTGTTGGGTTCGTTCTCTTGCCAACTTCCCTCATTTGTTTTTACTAATGACAACGTGACTGCCCTTTTACGTTTCCCCTTTATCCGTTTTATTTTTCTGACTATACTGAGATGTCCCGTTAGCAGAATGGAGTCTATTTGAAACAAGGGACTGATGACCTTGCTGTTTGGTCCCTTTAACCTCAAACAACCAACCAACCAACCAACCAACTAACTAACCTAAGGACATCACAAACATCCATGCCCAAGGCAGGATTCGAACCTGCGATCGTAGCAGTCTTGCGGTTCCAGACTGCAGCGCCTTTAACCGCATGGCCACTTCGGCCAGCTGAGACACAGCATTCCTAATAGAACTTGCAGGTACCATAGTTACCAGCTGCCTATAATAATTGACCTCAATGTATTCACTGTTTGTAATACCATAAACTATGTATTAAAATTTTGTATCAAGGTAACACACCCTGGTCTACAACAGAAATATTTCACTTCCTTTAGAAGTAGATGCTAAGGAACAGTAACTTGTTATACTCATATCACCCAAGGCAAGGAAATGATGTTAATTTATGATGCCAAACTACAATACACAAAATTATCATTAAGTAATTATCATTTAAAAATCAGTGTAGCATATACAAGCAAATGCTTCTTTTTCCTGCACATCTCCATGAGATAAATGCCTAAAATTTGAAATTTATTGCTAGTCCAATCTTCCCTCTGTAGATATCATATGCCTTGCTGAACTCCAGAATATTATAAAATGAGAGCTCATTAGCTTTTGTCCAAAGTATGTCATGGGTGCTAGCTATTGCGGATTCACTAAAAGGGAGGGTGGTGGCTGAATAATATTTGTAAGAGATGGCATTCAGTCCTATGAAATAAATACAACATATCATGTAAATGTAGAAAAACACTAATGTTTCAGTTAAAGTACACAGTATTCATTCATTATTTGCAGCTACAGATCAGATGGAAAAATGGCTCACTTTCTACAAAATCTGTAATCTGCAACTAATTATTACATTTCAAAAAGGAAAAAGGTTGTCGCATACTTCGATTTTAATGTAAATTTAACAGTGGCTACATATCAAGCCAGCAATTTTAGAATTGAGCTAGCAACTTTCTCAATGGAAAATATTATAAAAGAAGCTAGTACAATAGCTCCAACTAAGTTTATTGATGCCATCATTGTAAACCCTCTTCTACCCCAGTAATAAAATTTGAGAACTTGTAAAATGGTCTCTCTGATGATAAAGGCCTCCTGTTAGATGTAAGCCCACAATAAAGTAAATCACATATCCACCTCACCTAAAAAATTCACAGGAGATGCTTTAGTGATCCTGATAGTTAATAATTTAAAGATTTGTTAAAACAGTCTTTGGAAAAATGGTTACTTGCAAGACACTAATAAGAAGGATAAGAATTTTGTTGACGCTCTGAGCCCCTGTTACAATATTGCCCTTCCTATTAAGAGTGATATAATTAGGATCCCCAGAAACCCGAATACAGTGGATAACACAAGGAATATTCAGCTCCTGTACAACTAAGCAAAGACTGTACAAGGAAAGAAAAAGTAACAGAAACCCTAATTTTCTAAATGATAATGGGAAAAAATACCAGTTCCTAAATGATCGAATTTTTAATGCACGTACCACAAATAACAAGCATTCCTACTTCAGGAATGACCAAACAAAAAATTTTGAAATAATGCTGAAAAATCACAGGCCATTCTTCTTAACACCAACATCAACTTCAGAGTGTATAATCAGAGAAAAAATGTCATACTTTCATGGTACTGATTGTATGTCTGACAATTTAATAAAAAATTTGCCACAAACATTGTTGGATCCCTTTCTGATGTAATAAACTGTTCATTAAGCAGTGATTGCGTCCTGGAACTCTTTAAAACCACAAGTTATTCCAGTTTTCAAAAATTGTGACACACATGATGTAGATAATTATTGGCCAGTATCCCCCTTAGCAGCAGTATCAAAGGACCTGGATGTCTTGAGCAGTCGTGTGTTAAAATTCCTGAAAAATGGAAGCTTATTGTCTGAACATCAGTGTGGGTATTGCAAGCATAGATCTGTTAATGATGCCCTTCTTGCTCTGAGACCAAATTTTCTTTCCTTTCAATTGTGGAGAACTCTCCTTTCAGCTGTTAATTGATGTAACTAAAGCATTTGATTTGGTTAATCACCAGATACAGTTTCAGAAATTAAGCACATATGGCATATGTTTAGTACAATTAAAACCATTGATTACATCCTCCTCAAAGAGGATTAAAGGGGTTGAAGTCCCTACCATTAACAGAGAAAGAACTTGCTCTGACAAAGCCCTCATTACTTGTGATGTGCCACAAGGCTCTGTTCTTGGTCCTCTTCTCTTTCTGCTTTTTATTAACGACTTCTCTTCAACCTTCCTAAAAATTCTCCTGTGCTACTGGCTGATATAAATCTGTTGTCCAATAGCACATAAGTGCAACAAATAAGTGACCCAATATCAAATAAAACAAGTAGACTGCTGCCCTGGATTCACTGAAATAAACGGTTGCTGAATGGAAATAAAACAACCAACATGCTCTTCCAGCCCTTAAAAAAGGCAATACTCAAATTATACCAGTATTAATAGAACACGATGAAATTATGGAGAAGCAATGACATTTTTCGGAATATGGGTAGATTGAGGATTCTAAATGCGTAAGAGGCTGCTCAGCTTATTCAGTACTTCATGTGTGTGCACATTCCACTTCAAACATGCAACACAGATAAATTACAAACAGTGTACATTGGCTTACTCCATTCCATTTTAACATGCAGCATCCCCTTCTTGTGGTAATCACAAAAACTTCTGTGATGCGGACAAGGCTATTATTAAGTAGTGAAGCAACACTACCCTACACCATTAGCAACACAAGTTTTCAAAGCCTTGAAAACTTTACCAGTACCTCTCCACCAGTGCACCTCTTCACAATAAACAGGGTTATATATGATCACAATACAGGAACAGATCTGAACTTTCATCTGCTGCACCAGAGATGAAGTAAGTGTCAGGCCAGTTTCAGCAATATACACTCAGCACTACAGTAAACTTCTGAGGACAATAAGAAATAGTGAAGGGCTGTCATTCAGGAAGAAAGTAAAAGAACTACTGGTCATGCACTCAGTTTACTCTACTCATGAGTAGTTGAGGGCAAATTTACACTAGCTCTCCCAAGTTCTTTCTCCAAAAGATTACACTAGATCACTGTCAAATAAAACATTCATTTTAGAAAATGAAACCAAGATTAAGAAATAGTAAAAAATTGCCATCTGTCAGTTTTGTACATCAATGAGTCTGTGTGTTTCTACTAATTGTAGTTTAATTCCCATCATGCACCCTAAGCCCATGTTATATTACTGTCACTTCATGTTCTATGCATCCTGATAGAATTGTAAACTGCCCCTATGTGTATTTACCTTAGTCAGTTTTTTATTCATACATACTTGTAAACTGTCCCTATTTCTGTCTAACTTTTTAAAACTTTACTGTACACATGTAAGCTTATGCATTTGAAAATATTTAACTTCAATACTGTTTCCGTTATTTCTTTTAAAAATGAAACAATTGCCATACAGTTACTGTAAACCATGTCCTATACTTTTGTACATTGTACCTCACAAAATGCCAGGATGAACAACTAATGAAAGAAGCAAAATCACAGTGTATTGCAGAGATATCTAATGACAGCATTCCAAATATACCGTAATAAATGAAATTGCTTAGACACAGATGCAGAGTAATAAGTGGTTAGTTGTGGCACGTTGTAATGTAGTGATAATAAAACAAATGACAATGTAAATCAGCTTGCAGGCAAATTGAATCATCTTTGTAAATGCAGAGGCTATGGTGGTTAAATAGTGGTCATATCAGAGAGGGTAAGTGAAAGAAATATAACAAATGATCCAGTGCCGAAGGTGAATATGGATTTAGAATGTCGTTTTGTTTACCAACTTCAACAGTTATATGATTTATCTATAACAGGGCATAAGCTTGAGAGCTCCATTTGGAGCTAGGTAGGATCAAGTGCAGTGATTATAAATGCATTTTTGTTCCTGTTGACACTGAAAACGTTGTCAACATACTCCTTGGTTTCTATTTAGAGCTGCAGTTTATATATAACAACTGAAATAAACCATGTGTGAAGGCAATATTTAGAGGATGTATAGAGAAAGCAACCACTGATAATGTCAAGAACAGACAAGAGATGAAAAGGAGAGAGAAAGTGGTTTTAAAAGACATGCATATATGAATATTGTAATTACAGTAAGCCTTTACATCTAACTGTACCATAGACAGGTACTGTGTGTCATTCTTGATAAGAGAATGATAAATTTTTGTAAATTAATGTATTCAAAATAATTGCATGAATATCAGTATAAAGAATTATGTTCACGTAGAAAAGAAAATATTGCTTTTTATATACCAATGTGTCGAATGACTATAATTTACTGAAAAAGATAAATATACCAATATGCATAATGAATTCATATGATTAAGGATTTATGGTTACTTGAAAGAAATTAATTAAATACAGAGGGGTCCAAAAAAAGTATCCACTGTTTAAAAGTGCATAACTGGCAAACTAATTGAGAGTTACTTCCTGGCAGATTAAAACTGTGTGCCGGACCTAGACTCGAACTCGGGACCTTTGCCTTTTGCGGGCAAGTGCTCTACCATCTGAGCTACTGAAGCATAACTCGCACCCGGTACTCACAGTTTTAATCTGCCAGTATCTCGTCTCCTACCTTCAAAACTTTACAGAAGCTCTCCTGTGAACCTTGCAGAACTAGCACTCCTGAAAGAAAGGATATTGCGGAGACATGGCTTAGCCACAGCCTGGGGATGTTTCCAGAATGAGATTTTCACTCTGCAGCGGAGTGTGCGCTGATATGAAACTGAAGGTAGGAGACAACGTACTGGCAGAAGTAAAGCTGTGAGGACGAGGCATGAGTCGTGCTTGGGTAGCTCAATTGGTAGAGCACTTGCCCGCGAAAGGCAAAGGTTCCGAGTTCGAGTCTCGGTCGGGCACACAGTTTTAATCTGCCAGGAAGTTTCATATCAGCACACACTCCGCTGCAGAGTGAAAATCTTTCTGTAATTGAGAGTAGTCTCATCTTAGGTAATAGTTTGTAGTTCCGGTAATTGCCACACCAGCATTGTATTGGATTGTTTTGTTTTGTCAGATGACAGTTGCCAGATAGTGTTTTGTTCTTAGTAGCACCTAGTTACTCGAGTAAACATGGCTGGTGCAAGGCTTACATTCGATGAAAGGAAGTCAGTTTTGAAGTGGTATTTTAAGTATGAAAACATTAATGAGGTTCAACAGCAATGGTGAAATGAGTATCTGAGCCACGCACACATTTAACGATTTGTTGCATCAGAGACAAATTTAACGCTGAAGGCTGTGTTAAATGTACACAAATAACGATCTGGATGACCTGTAACAGTATAAAGTCCAGCTAACTCCTGTCGTATATTACAATAATTCATTTGCTCGCCACAGAAGTCTGAGACAGTGTGCTCGTGAAACTGGAGTGAGTCGCTCAAGTGTTGGGCGAATTTTGAAGACAGCAAAGTGGAAGTGCTACATCCCACAATGGCTACATGCGATAAACAAGGATGACCCAGATCGTAGAATGGAGTAATGTGAGTGATTTACTAACATGCTGCGCAATGATGAAGTGTTTGCAGAGATGATTGAATTTGAACTGTGCCTCATCATACCACACAATGGTGCAGTAAATTGCCACAATTGAATCTACTAGGCCACTGAAAGATCTGAACATCCATGTAGATGAAGCCGTGAATTTGCCAGGAGTAAATGTGTGGTGTGGGTTGTCTTACTGGGGCTTGATTGGGCCATTCTTCTTTGACGGCAAAGTTACCAGTGACATGTACCTTCAGAAGCTTCAGACATCCGTTTTAGCTGCCATCCGAGACTTGTATGGAGATGGAAGAGTTTACTTTCAGCAAGCTGGTGCCCCAGCCCACTACCAAAATTGTGTTAGGGCGGATCTCGACGAAAATCTACCAGGAAGATGGATAGGCCGTAGAGGTGCTGAAGAGTATCCACCATGCTCCCCAGACTCCTCTGGACTTTCACCTATGGGAACACTAAAGGACACCTATTATCAACAAAAGCCATGCACATTGGATGAACTCTGAGAATCCATCATACATTAATGTGCAAATAACCAACTGAACACGTTGCAGTCAGTAGTTCGTGCTGCAGTTGGGGGACATCATATGTGGTGGTGTTGATGGTGACCATTTCGAACACTTTCAGTGATATCTTTAAGTTGGTCTTTAAGATACACTTCCACCATAAATGAGAAAACTCGGTCAATTAGTTTCCAAGTTATGGACTCATAAACAGTGGATACATTTCATGGACTCCTCTGTATGTAGAGGGGTTCATCTCTATATTGAAGGATTTATTGAGAAATTAAAAATTAAGTAAAGAAGAGAAATGTATGTATGTGTGTGAAGAAAACCGAATGAAGAAAATGAACTCAAGAGGAACATAATTGCATGAAACTGACATAAATTTTTTTCTTTTGCAGTCCAAGGTCAGACTAAAAGGTTTTCCCTCAAGGGGAAGTATTGCAAACAATTCACATTATTTACCTTGAGTAGTTTCAAAGAATAATATTGCTTAACGTGTACATGCAAAAAGTGAACTTTTTCAACCAGGATACTGAGAAACTTATTTCGCTAGGGACAGTATGACAGTACAACTGCATGGCAAGGAACAATGAAGCCAGGATGGAAAGAGCCCAGGTAATATGGGTAGCACATATTGCATGGGTGTCACATCAGAGCCGATATAAACTGCGGAACAGACCTTGTAAGGTATTCCAATTACAGCTTACCTCACACTTGGACTGCTATACTCTGGTTGTGGGGTTGGCTTACTTCCTCACATGACTTCGCTGCGCAGGGTAGACACAGGATTGTAAAATGTCAACGATGTGGAACCAATTGTTTTGTTGGTAATCACACCAAAGCATATTGTGATCACCAACCTTTAAGATTTCTTCTTGATTGCAAATTACTGCACACAAGACCGGTTCAGTTAGAGGATATGATTTAGAAATAGTTAACATAAAGGGAGGGATAGAAGATGTAACTTACGATCTGAGGGACAAAGTCCTAAATATAATGTCTTAATAACACAAGATAACATTTATCATCTGTATCAAATATCTGCAGTTATGTGTATCATCTCAGAGACAGAGACCACAGGTGGAGAGAAATCGGAATACAATTTACACTTAATCCACCTGAGTCACTATTTAGATACTGTGTGCTTCACAATAATGTATTACTTTATTGCCACTTCACACAGTGTGATGACTGGTGCAACTGAATTCCATATGGCACCTGGGAGAACTTAACCTTGGGCACCCATAGACCACTGGGGACTCTGGAGTGGCTAAATATGCAGGGAAAATCAATGACTATTGCTATTTTCCTTTCCTCCAAAGGAGAGTATAATGGATTATCCATAAATGCCTACTCTGTCAAAATGTTAAACCTTCGAACCATGGCTCCAAAGGTGAGCTACACCTAATCATTGCCAAGAAACCACTGTAAATCCTTGCCATTGACTTTAGGTGGGCCCCTTCCCTGGGACTGTGCAGGTGTTAAACGCATTGTTGCAGTATGAGAGCTAGCTTCAAAATATGTCAATTTACATATCTTGGAAAGTGCCACTAGTGAAGTGACAACATGACAGACTATTAAAAATTACACTCCACATGTTGGCAATCAAGAAGCGATCATTTCTGATAATGCACAAAACTTTACTAGTGTAAAATGGAATCAGTTCCTGCATGTATATGATATTGAACAGATACTAAAATCAAGGTACCATCCTGAAAGTAAACCCAGGGAAAGACAGCTTAGAGAGTTGGACAGATTAATGAGAACTTCTGCTTCAATCAACAAATTGTGTGGCCGAATTAGTTTGAATTATTTTAAGGATATTTTAATAATCTACTTCATACCTATATAGAATGTTCTCCTACTCCCTTAGTCTCATCCTCTTCAACCTCTGTTCAATATATGTGGCAGTATTCTCACCTGCACAAAGAACATCATGTATAAGAACAGAAGTACGTGAGAGAGATATGAACAGAAACAGACAAAAATATTGTTGAAAGAAATTTATTGGCAGAAATAACTTTTGCTTGGGAAGTTCAGTCAGCAGAGCACATGCACATGAAAGGCAATGGTCCCCAGCGCAAGTCTGAGTCCTCCACAGAGTTTTAATCTGTGACCAATTTTCATATTGGAGCACACTCCACTGAAGAGTGAAATATTTACTAGGACATTTACTACAGCTTCAGAAGACACGGTATTTAACACTCACCTGAAATCAACAAATATTTGAATCTGAGGAATAATGTTCATAAAACCTGTAATGTAACTCTGAATATCTATCAAGTAGTTTATGATCAACAAAGAGATGTAAATGAGCATAATGTTACTACCTAGCCAGTGTTTCATACACCGTGTCAGTGGACGACCACTTCTGCTTGTTTTAACGCCAGCTTCTATCAATGTTTCCTCGTTCAACATGCTGCTGGTATTTGCTACAAGACAAAAACACATTCAGTGTAATGGTACTTTTTAACAGTGTACTGTTTCTTAGTTATGATTTTGTGATAAAAATAAAACATCTCACATATTTCATATTTATAACAAACAATTCTAAAAAATAAAAGTAGTGCACCTGTAATACAGCTGATGTGTTAAAAATCAAATATGTAACTGAAATGTGACGCAAATGTAATCACATATTAAATAATAAAATATTAGAAGTACATTGGAGATAAAGAACACGTGACATAATATGCCACTGTTGATGGTTTTAATTTTATAAAGTTCTTGTCTTAACAATTACAACATTCTGTTCTACTTTGTGTTTGTATGTGGCCAATGAGGGGCAAATGAGAGTAAAAGGAAAATGCATTTTAACAAAGGCCACCCCCCCCCCCCCCCCATGCAAAGACAACTGTCCGACTTTAGTCATAACAGACATGCCTATAGAACTTTTAACTGTCATCCCTCCTTAGTTGATCAAGAAGAGACCAAAAGCACCAGCTTCAAATATTTCCTGATTCAGCAGCTCACAATAAAATAAAACAGAAGTGAAAAAAAAAGAAAAAATCCTGAGTAGTCCACTATGCCTCACTAATGAACTTATTGGTGTGTATCTTGTGTGAAACATGCCCTGCAGGAAGAGTATCTTGTGGATATACAGAAAACAGCCAGCAGTCATCAGGAAAAAGATAGAACAAGATACCAAAGGGGGGAGCCAATAATCATAATAAAGAATGAGAATTTGCCAAGCATCAGGCAAATATGGTAAAGTGGAAGGTGGGAGGTGTTTGAAGGATGTCACACAGGGGAAATCTCGTGGAAGTGGAGGAAACCAAGAAGGGATTTAGGTGACAGATCTCATGCTGCAGAGAGAGTTTTTTACAATTGTGGTTCTTAGATGTTTTACACATTCAAATTACCCACTACATGCCACAGAAACTCATTTTAATTTGAAGTTTAGTGGTCACTGTGCATCCACAGAAAGCTGAACATCGGTTGTAAGTCAGCTGGAGTGAGATATGAACTACCGGATCCATTTGAAGGACAAAAACAGGCATTGGGTCTGCCTGGTGAATTGAAAAGATTAGCAAAGAAAAGTTATTTTTGTGTCCAGACAATAATGGACAGGATGAGCCTACATTCAGATAGTATCTGACTTGGTCATGAAGTTATCTTGAATAACTTCGTTTGATGCATAGTTCACTCCTCAGTATCTTCCATGTAAAATGATTTTCTTTTGTGGTTCATTTGATCCTCTTCTTGTGTATAGTAGATGTATTATGGTATAGGGGTCTAAGAGATACAGGAAATACACAGTACGTAATAAAGCTGGGAATTCCAGAGCTAGTTATGTCGAACTGGGACAGACAAGCAAGCATGGTCTATTCCCCACAGTCTTCATGAATGTACTTTATTTAACATATGGATCACATAAGGAATCACAATTCAGATCATAAGTATGACATCCATGTAAGCTTATAACCAAACCTGCAGCCCAGTAATACCATGGATTCTAAAAATTTAGAACATCCAACTGCAAGTCCAAGACATCAAAGTGCATGACACAAAAATAAACAAATAAATAAAAAATGGCTCCATTTGCAAAGTCTAATTTGCCACATAAGTCCTTTATGTTCAATGCAAATGTGGCAAATTAGATAAAGGTCTAAGGAAAAGGCTTGGCAAATGTTTTGTCTGGAGTGTGGCACTATATGGGGCAGAAACATGGACACTGTGTAGAGAGAATGAAAAAAGGATAGAAGCATTTGAGATGTGGTTGTGGAAGAGAATGGAGAGAATAAGCTGGATGGAAAGAGTCAGTGATGGAGCATTGGAAAGGGTTGGTGAGAGAAAATGTCTGCTGAAGGTTGTAAGAAAAAGGAAATGGAACTGGTTGGGACATTCATTGAGAAGGGAGTGCTTGCTAGCAGATGCTTTGGATGGATTGGTTTGTGTGATCAGACTGAGAGGAAGGAGATACAAGATGATAGATGACATATGACATAAAGGGAAGAGGGAATTATGCAGACCTGAAGAGGATAGCAGAAGACTGGAGAGCCTGCAGAACTACCATGTGAAAACCTGCCTTTTGGCAGAACAGACGACGGCGATGGAAAACAATGATCAGTGACATTCATGTGAATATTCTGTTTTCCATATGGGACTAGTTAGACACTAGGTTAATCACAGAAATAAAGGAAAAGATGTGATGAATACTTTTAACACACAGAAGCATATACTGTAAAATGTTGGCCAGACTGAGAGCAGCTTTAGAATATGGTAGTACTCCATTAAGGCTACTGAAGTCAGTCTAGTTTAAGATACCCATCTCACAGGCCTCGACCACAATACTGAAGGCCTGCAGAGTATTTTACAGAGCTTTCTTATCTGTACAGTTTAACAGTCAGCAGATGTTTGAAGTGATCATTGTATCGCAAATATACAGATGCCAGTCATTGAATACTGGTCCCTATTCTTATCGTACCAGAGGTGGGAATAGGGCCTGAAGATGACATAATGTATCACCAAAATTGTTTTCTCAATAAGATAACAATCTGGAAATTTAAATGGGAAAAAAGGTATTCAGTTTGATGTTATTTACATGGAGAGAGAAGTTATTTGGAATTTGTGCAGATGCCACACTGCAGTTATAAGGGTTGAAAGGCATATAATGGGAATAATGTTTTGGAAGGGAGTGAGAGAAGATTGGAGCTTATCCACAATGCTATTAGGTCTGTTCATTGATCAAGAAGTTTAAAAAATAAGTTGAAAAGAAAACATTGAGGTTTGTGAATGAATTTTAATTCTGTGAGATATGGAAGATCACTTGGAAGAGCAGTTAGAGTGGATAGCATCTTTGAGAGAGATAAGACAAATAACAAAAGAGAAGTGTCTAATTAAATAAAGTGATTCTGAGTGAATTACGTCATGGAATGAGACAAATTAAGCAAAGCAGGACATTACTGCATAATAGGATGCCACAAAATAACATGTGGTGGACTCACTCAATTATATTTTAGACAACTGACCAAAATTTTAGGCATTTTATCTACAGATTTACAGTACAAGTTTTCTCTTATCAAATCTGTTGCATATGATCCAGAAGAGTTCATAGGGAGTACTGATATTTTTCATTCTTCTGGCTGGTTTGATGTGGGCCACTGTGAACTCCCCTCCTATCCCAGCTACCTCACCTCACACTATAACACACCTATTTATTTTCTGGACATATTCCAAACTCTGCCATCTCCTGAAACTATTAACTCTATAGATCCATAAGTATGTTGGAAGTTACATTTTGCCCTCTTAACACATGCCCTTTCATTTTGTCCCTTCTTGTCACTGTTTTGGTGGTGAAGCTCTCGAATTCAGTGGACTGATATGGTAAGAAATTATCATTCCTCTGTAGAACCAGAGGTGAAACACGTAAATTCTCTTCTCCTCTGGTTTACCACAATATGTAATTGACTTCCACATAATTGTTCCAGAAGTGATTCCCCCTCCCATCCCATCCCATCCTGCTTCCCCCCTCACTCCTCCACTGGTGGTTTTAGGGCTTCAGACATTACTTTGTGTGCCTCCAGCATTATCTGATTGCAGGTCTCCAAATACTTTTTTTAAACTCCTAATCTTCATTGCATCACCTATGTCTTGTATTTCTTCTGTAATGTCATCAAATCCTACCAGACATGGAAGCCTTAATGTAATCTTTCCACCTGCCAGCTCATTCCTGTGAGTTCAACAGTGGAATTACTTTTGCACTCTCAATGTTTGTTCATTTGCTTTAATTTGCACCAAAGATTGCTTTGACTTTCTTACATGCTGAATAGCCCAACCAATGACCATTTCATGTTTGATTTCTTCAAATGTTTTCTGCAGTCATTTCAGTTCAGCTTCTCTGCTTCTCTGTTCATTTCACTCATAAGTGACTTAATGTATTTCTGTCCCTTACTGCACATTTTTGTACTTCCTTACTTCATGAATCAGTTTCGTTATTTCTTCTGTAAAATTTATTCAGTTACCTCATGCATACTTCAATTTGTCTGTCCAACTCTTGATTGCCCTTTTCAAATAAGTCCATTGCTCAACTGACCTGCCTATTGCAGTATTCATTACCACACTGTTTATTACTTCAGAGAACTTCAAACCCATTCCATTCTTCAAAGTACCCCACTTCCTCCACCACTAATAGTTCTGGACTAGTCTCTTAGACCTTAGCCTATTGCTCATAATTATTAAATTGTGATAAGAATCTCTACCTGCTGCTTGGCGCACCTTGCAATCCAGTATCAAATTTTACAAAATGTCTGAAAGTGATGTAATCCAGCTAGAATCTTCTTATTGTCTTGGACTACTTCCAAATATACTTCTTCCTCTAGTAACTTTCAAATAGCATATTCATAATTAATAACTGAAACTTACAGAACAATTGAATTTGTTTTTATTTCATCACTCCTATTGCCAAGCTCACTCTCTTCAACTATCTTCTATTACATTGCTTACTATAGCATTCCAGTCACTCGTGATTATTAGATTTCCATTTTCTATTACAAAATGCTTATGTACACTTTCAATCTCTCATTATCACATTGACATTGGGAGATAAACCTGAACCATAACCATCAGTTTTTTTTACTGTCAATTCTGATGAGAATAATCTTACCACTGAATTGCCTGCTGTACTGACCTGCACAGATCCACACCCAAAATCTTTGTAGGCAGTTGTACTGTGCACCACGCAAGTCACATGCAGCTAGAAGTTAAATGATCAGAGGTTGCCACTTGTGGATGCACACAGCCTCTCATCCATGCACTCCACTGGCCAGTTGACATGTTTTAGAGATAGCACCAGCCACCTCTAACTGTGTCATGTTTACCTTGACATAAGTGTTACTTCACTGTTATTGCGCACCTCTGAAAAACAACTTCTTATACCAGGTACACTAGCCAGACTTAGTTTGTTCTGTCCCTGATACAGTGTTCTCTTGTGGGACTAGAACATTCAGTGACTTCGCCTCTGTCCCACATTTCTGCTCATGACAAATTCTTCTTAACAGAAATGATTTTCTTCATAATCGTTTCACTGACTGCAACTACATCCAGATGGAACATTCAAATTTGTTCTTCAGATTTTCTAGCTTCCTTTCCACATTGAATTTCTACAATTTGTGAGTCAAAGCATTGAATGTCAGTAGTCACTGGATATTCATGTCTTGCATGTTAATTTTATCTGGGGATCTTCAGGATTATCCAACTGCCTGTGCTTCTTGGCTTTAGATCTTTGTCGATATTCGTGGAACAAGTTGTAATTCATGGCAATGAAACTATCTGACAACATATTGGTTGGAAAGAAATTTGCTATAACTAAAAGGAATGAGAGTATCTGAACAGAAGTATTGCATAATGGCTTAGCACACAGATCAGTCCTCAATTCTGTCTAGTTTAATTGAAATGTATGTGATATTTATCTAATACAACCCACATACTTTGGCTATGCAGATTATTGATCAACATCTGTACAGCCCTGAAGTTTGCAACTACTTCTGATTGAGACATCTTCACCCAATACTTCCATAAAGGGTGGTTACTAAAACTGAAATTGCATGTTTTGATTTGTCAAACAGACTGGCACTCAGAGCTGTTCATGTCCATTTTAAGGGAGAAATTCTCATAACATGCATCCGGAATAGTTTGGGATATGATACTTCCTTTGATTTAACACTTAATGCCAACACCTGGAAAGCTGAAAAGCATAAAGTATTCCGCCCAAGCCCTGTGGTCTAGTTTGGCAGCATTAGCACACACTCTTCACTCAATAGCAGAGTACATCTACTGTGTACCCATCTAGCTGAATAGTCCATATATGAAAAAGATGCGGAACTTAACCAATCCATGTCCACTGTCAGTATGTACAATCCATTTCCACACATTGATTACCTATCCTGTCACATTCCACCTCCTTATGGAAGATAGAAAAGTACACTATTACACATATACCAGACGACTGTCGATAAAATGAACTTTCAAATACTGTAGGATACATTCCCTGTGAATCAAAAACAATTGTCAAGGCATTTCATTCATACCATGGCCATGTTTCTTACTGAAAATGAATTCAATGCCACTGATAAATGGAAATGTTGCTGGCAACAAAAGTGTTCTCTACCATGTTTGAAACTGTCATGCACCCAGGACATGACAAGCCTTGAGCAATTTATAGATTTGAATGGTGCATGGAATGTGTGTTCACACATTACACAAGTGAGGCAAATCTTCATTACCATCTTGGGACTGTGTTGTAAAACATGACCAACTATCTGCCATCACACATGTCCCACAAGGGCCTGCAATGGTCACTTTGAAGAATTCCTGACAGTGGTGGTACGTGTGATGAAATGTGTAATGGAGCTCTAGATTCCCTTCCACCTGCCACCGTTTGTGTGCTATTACTCTACATTTGAGTGCTGTGTTGTAATGTTGATATGTAGTAGTTCAGTAATCTTTGTATATGTATCATTTGATGGAATAACCATTTTATTGTAAGGCATACATTAACAGATTTTCAATCTTTTTCTCATAGTTACCTTACCTTTGGTAGGTTGAAACAATGGACTAATCCAGAATGCTTTGCCAACACAGAGTTCATTATGAACTGTAAATAAATTAGCTTCAGCAAAAACAACAAATGAAGTTAAGTACCTTCATTCTTTCTCCACTTTGAACAATACTGTCTCCAACATTGAGGTACACCATTCAAAAATCGCCTCTCTATCTCATCAGGCACTCCTGAAAATATAAATAAAGACATATCAATAATTATCATCAACACTAAAGTCTTATGTAGACTGTAAATAGTTTTGCTTTACAGCACACAGAGAAAAATGAACAAAAGGTGACAAATGCTTCTTAATGTTCCCTCCATTTAGAAAAGTTGTTGCAGACAAGATCATGCAAGAATTACGTCAACCAGAACTCCTTGCTAGTCAACCCACTCACCAGTTAATAATGTTAAGTAGTAGTAAGTGTGAGTAAATGAAAGGATTTGACTCCAGTTCACGTATTACTACCTCATTAAAGTGTCACCCTCTGTGGCCACTTCTGTCATGAAAGAACAAAACAGTAGTCACATGAGGCAAATGGGGAATGCAGCTCAATCCCAGACACCATTGACACTAAGAGGGCAGTCGTGAACCCAACTTTTTTATTAGCACCACCATCATCCAGTTTATAATGCTGGCATTCTTTCATATCCACTTTATGCTCTTCTGCTTAAATTTTCTTAATTCTTTGGTTTTAATAAAGATAAGTTTCGTTATGTTTGCTAGCATGTACACTCCATTTTGAAATTAAACTTCCCGCCTACATTCATCAATGAATTTTTTTCTTCCATTAGCGAAAACAAAACGGTGAACATTTAAGAAGAAATTGGACCACCCACTTATGCTGTCTCGATACTATCACAATTGTACCATCCGTTTGGTCACTGGCGCCTTTTACACTAGCCCGATTGAGTCTGTAGACAGAAGCTGCCAAACTACCTGTGTCTTAAGGCCGCGACTTCCTCCGCAGCAAATACTCGTTCCGTGTGTCTGCCATGCCTGGCCACTCATCCTATACTGCCTCCTCCTGTCACTCCTCTATTAGTCAGCATGTTACTTTCTGGAATTTGCTTTCTTCTTTTGCTCTAGCAGTTCAATTTCATGCTACCTGCCACTTTCCCAATGAGTGTGAGGCCTTCACCACCTTGGCTTCGTGCAGCGACCCATGTTCATCTTGGACTTAATTTGCATCCAAAAGACACTACTCCAGACTGACTATATTGCTATAAGTTTATCTACCTACGAAAATCTTAAACAGGACTGCAAAACAGCAAGCGTGTAAATCTGAAGAGGTTGAAAAATCAGCCAACTAGCTGCAAATGGGTTTTTTAGCTCTTGGCCATGGGTTCAATATTTGTAAAAATATCTGCTTCAGCAGCTGTGGCTTCATTAGCACAATAGATTGGATGAACCCAATTGGCTCTTGTCGTAAACAAATTTTCTGAAACAATTATTGCAAGCCATGGCTTTCGGTAGTGCCAGATTACACATATCGTGCATCAGACTATTCATTAGTAAATCTCCACATGTAGAGGCTCTTGTCAATATAAAATTGCAATAGGCATCACAGAACAAAATACTTGTGTAAGTTAGATGTACCTTATGCTAGAGGCTAAAGTCAACTGCATAGTGATGTGATAAGGCCACCACTTTTGAATAAGATATTTGTAAAAATAGCAAAACCCTGGTCAAAGGCTAATAAAATTTCATTTCAAACTTGCTAGCACATCTTTAAACTCATTCTTGCGCTTTGCGTGGAAATCAGCACTGATACCCTTTCGTATTCGGATGGTTCTGACTGGTGTCGAGTGTGTCTTCTTAATTGGCACAGATGATATCTGGCATCAGCTGTCAGAACACTGCTCAGTATGTATCAGACCACATAGTACATTTGATAACACAGGCTTTTCAATTGTATCATCTGCTCTAACTCCATGCCCTTAAAAGAGTGGTGAAATTTTGTGAACTATCAGGCCTCATCCCTAAACTGGTGGGGTCTGTAGTTATGACAATCTGACAGGAAACTAGGCTGCTGACAACGCTGCTGAGCCCCCCAAGGGGTCAAAAACTCTTTTGTGGATATATGCGTGGTGAGCACGGAAACCTGAGCTAGTGCAGCTCTTTCCTTTCTGGGCTGCATACCTTCCATTTCCACATACTTCCACATCCTCCTTCCCCCCCCCCTCCCCACCACCGCCTCTTGCCTTCCACTTCTCCCTCTATGGGAGTGTGTTTTGTGCCTATGTCTGGAGGCAGATGCCTAAGACAGTATGTCTTCTTTGCTTTCTATGGTGGAAAGTCTGTCTTCCCTTTGTCCTTCTCTTCTCCTTGCCTCTTCTCTTCACCCTCTTCCCCGCTGTGGCATTTGAGACCTCTCTTCTTTCCTTTTCTTTGTTCCTCCCTCCCTCTTTATTTTGTCCCTGTGCGTGTCTGAAGGCTGACCCACACGTTCCCACGTGTAGCCGGGGACGGGGGTAACGTGTAATTCCCCACCCCGGGTAGACAGGTAGGACACGTACGTACCCCCTAGTAACGGCCAGGCCCAGGGAGGGGCGATTACCCAAGCTGATATCTTCCGAAAGTGCCGATTGGTCCCTCCGTCCGTTTCTCGGGAGGTGTGACCTGAGGTGTGAACAATCACCCAAGGCGGAAGTGCCCTCAGAGGGCCCCCACAAGGAAGGAGCGTGCCATCGGAGATGCCGGTAATCATGGGGATACTTCCGCAATGGTTTCCTCATCTACAAGAGAGCCATGGACAATTCTTCCATCAGTGCTCCAGTTCCTTGTTGCTTCTCAGTCGGATGAAGGTCAAAAATTTTCCAGTGAACCCTTTCATTATTCAGAAAGGTGTCGACGCAATTGCAGGTCCTGTAAAGTCTTGTTCCAGATTACGAAATGGTACCTTGTTGTTAGAAACAGTCAGTGCCCTCCAGGCACAAAAATTGCTGAGAACTTAACTGCTACAAACCTTCCCTGTCTGGGTGGAAGTGCACTGCACTTCAAATTCATCACACAGGATGTTTTATACACGCTCACACGATGCATTGTCCAATGAGGAAATTCTAAACTACCTGTTTGAGCAGGGCATAACAGCTGTACATGGTCGTGGAAAGGGTTGACGAGGACTTGGTTCCAACCTGTACTATCTTCTTGACACTTGACAGAGTTCAACTTCCATCAAAGATTAAAGTGGGCTATGAGAATTTCAGTTCACCCTTACATCGCCAACCCTATGCGTTGCTATCGGAGTCGATGGTTTAATCATACAAGCCAGTCGGGTTCCAATCCAGCCAAATGCGTTACGTGTGGAAAGGATGCCCATGAGGGTGCTTGTCCAACTTCGTCCCCTCATTGCATCAATTATATGGGTGACCACGTTGCTTCCACTACAGACTGCCCCATCTTCAAAGATGAACGGCTTATTCAGGAAATCAGAGTGAAGGAAAATGTGTCTACATTTGCTGCTCGTAAGTTATTCGCCAGTTGTAAGCCCACTGTGCCTCCAGCAGGTAAATATAGCACTGTCCTTGCATCTCCTCATCCTACTAAGGAGACAACCATGCAGACTTCTGATCTCACCTTTAGTGGCACGGTCATCAGATCAGCCAGCGCAAAGATCGCCTGTTCAACCTCTCCTCTATCACCTGCTCACTCTACGGCTCACTCTTCATCGGCTTCTGCTAAATCAAAGCCCCAAAATCAGACTTCCAGACTTCAAAAAAAGAGCCTACTTGAAGATTTTTTTTTACATGCCCTGACTTCACTACCATCGATTCCTTCCTCATCTCAATGTCCTGTTTCCAAGACAGCTCATAAGAAACAAAGTTCCTCTACTTCTCCGCCACTGTATTCTCATCTACAGCGCCACCTGGTGGTAACCACCCTTGGCCGTCTTCCATGTCGCCAAGGTGCACTGCTGACAGCCGATCAACTGGCCAATCGCTGGTGGCAGGAGCAGCCCCGAACAACCTATGGATCAGGATCTTCTGCCTTTGGCTGAATGCCGTTCCATGCTGCCAGCGGCTAGCTCTCAGCAGTCGTTCAGAGCGACTGTGGTAAGATTCTTCCCTTCTGTGTCCACTCTGTCAAGTATCCATTGGAATATCCATGGCATTAGAGCCAATCAGGATGAACTGTCGATCCTCTTATGATCCTACTCACCGGTCATCTTTTGCCTTCAGGAAACAAAGCTGCATCCCCACGATCGCTTTGTTCTCTCCCATTTTCAGTCAGTCCAATTTGATCCCCCCTCTGGTGAAGGCACTCCAGCATGTGGAGGACTTACGATTCTTCTCCATGAAACTATTAATTATCACCCAATCCCCTTAAACACTTCCTTCCAAGCAGTCGCTGTCCATCTTTCCCTTTCTGGATACACCTTCTCTCTTTGTACTGTAGACATTCCATTGTCCAATCCAATGGCACGAGCTGATCTCCTTCATCTTCTTGGTCAGCTTCCACCCCCCTATTTGCCGGTTGGGGACTTCAATGCCCACCACCCACGTTGGGGATCTCCACATCCTTGTCCGTGTGGCTCACTTTTGATAGACGTCTTCCACCAAGCAGATCTTGTTTGCCTCAACACTGGGGACCCTACATTTTTGTCTGGCTCTACGACACATTTCTGTCATTTGGACCTTTCGGTCGGTACTGTTCCGCTACCTCGGCGCTTGGAATGGTTCGCCCTTGATGATACGCACTCGAGTGACCACTTTCCATGTGTCCTTAGACTGCAGCCTCAACTGCCATATATGCGCCCGCGACGCTGGAAGTTTGCTCAAGCTGTTTGGAAACTTCTTTCTTCTCTAGCGACATTCGAAGACCGTCACTTTCCTAGCGGCGTAGACGATGAGGTCACTGATATTACAGACGTTATTCTTACAGCTGCGGAACCTCCGAATTGCCCTGGCGCCAACCCCCCGCCTCCTTTTCCTTTGTGGAACGAGCGAGGCATGCTGTGACGCAATACGTGAGCAGCGACGTGCTCTTCGCGTTTTCAGACACCATCCTACCATGGCCAACTGTATCTGCTATAAGCAGTTCAGTGCGCGATGCCGTCGCGTCATCCGCGATAGCAAGAAGGCAAGCTGGGACTTCTTTACTAGGTCATTTAACACCTTCACTCCCTCCTCGGAAGTTTGGAGTTGGATTCGATGGTTATCTGGTGCGCTTAGTTTCAACCCGGTCTCTGGGCTCACTGTCGCATATGATACATTAGTGGACCCCGTCGCAATTTCTAACTCACTGGGTCAACACTTTGCTGAGATTTTGAGCTCTTCAAATTACCCGCCAGCCTTTCTCCTGAAAGAGTGCAGTGGAAGTGCGACCTCTGGCTTTCTCCTTTCAAAATAGCGAAAGCTATTATACTGTTTTCTCCATGCGGGAACTCTCAAGCACCCTCTTCTTCTTGCTCTTCCGCCAAAGGACCGTATGGTATCCACGTCCAAATGTTGGTGCATTTATCATGCGATAGTGTGTGTTACCTCCTTCACCTTTATAATCGAATTTGAACTGACAGTACCTTTACCAGATAATAGCGGGAATCTACCATCATTTCTGTTCTGAA
The DNA here is from genome assembly GCF_021461395.2 of Schistocerca americana. NCBI lineage: Eukaryota > Metazoa > Arthropoda > Insecta > Orthoptera > Acrididae > Schistocerca > Schistocerca americana. The sequence continues at coordinate 59,621,981 of NC_060122.1, forward strand.
ACCTGGAAAGCACAAGCATTTTCCCTTTAGCTATCTCCCCATTTCTCTCACGAGTAGTGTACGTAAGGTACTGGTGCATATGGTGAATTGCCGTTTAGCCTGGTGGCTAGAGTCCTGCCGTCTTTTAACACCTACCCAATGTGGTTTCTGAAACCATCATTCTGCAGTTGATCATATTGCTGCTCTCTCCATTTATATCATGAACAATTTTCTTCTCAGGAAATGCCGAACGGTAGTAATACTTTTCAATCTGGTGAGAGCATACGATACCTGTACGAGGACAGGCATCCTCCGCACACTGTTCTCTTGGGGCTTTAAAGGTCTGCTGCCCCTTTTTCTTCGCGAATTTATGGCAGAGCGAACATTTAGGGTGTGGGTGAACACTACTCTTGACAGAAAACTGTGCTGGTCGTCCCACGTTTCCTATCTTTCGGCTCGCTGTCTGCGATCACCACCCTCAGTGTTCTCAGTGGTACCTCCTGGGAAGTGGACCTAGTAGTCCTCCTCCACCACTATCACGCTTTAGTGCTCTCAAAATTGGACTATGAAAGCATAGTTTACTCATCTGCCTGGCCATCTATTCTTCAGCGTCTTGACTCTGTCCACCGTGGATTGCGGTTAGCATCTGGAGCTTTTTACACCAGCCCTGTGGAAAGCCTTTATGCTGAGACTGCTGACCCTCCACTGTCCAATTGGATAGCTGTCCTGAGTTACGCTAGCCATCTGTCTTCGATGCCTGCTAATCTAGCCCATTACCTATTTTTCGATGTCTCCTTGGATTTAGGGTATGCAGGCCAACCTTCCTCTCTACTACCACCGGGAGTCCGCTTCCGTCAACTGCTACATTCTCTTTCCTTCTACTTTCCTAAAACTTTCTTGACAACTGGGGGGTATGGCATTGCCTTGGCTCTGCCCCCGGACCTGCCTGCTCTGTGACCTTTGTTAGCTTTCCAAGGATAGTACCCCCTTCTCTCGTTTATCATCAGGCATTTGCTGCTCGTATGGTTAAAGGATTCCAGAGGTACGAAATTTGTGGCGTGACGTAACTAGAAGAAGGGATCGGTTGGTAGGGCATATTATGAGGCATCAAGGGATCACCAACTTGGTATTGGAGGGCAGTGTGGAAGGTAAAAATCATAGGAGACCAAGAGATGAATGCACTAAACGGATTCAGAAGGATGTAGTCTGCAGTACGTACTGGGAGATGGAGTTTGGATGATGCAGCTCTCCTTGCTACTCTATCCTGTTCAGTCTCTGGACTGAAAACAACAACAACAACAACAACATGAGCACAAATGAAGGATGCCACATTACACTAACGGCTGAAACATCATTTGGTGTTGGTAGTGCCTATGTTGTTGGCGACACCCCTAATCGATTTCGGCTTCCTGACCAGTGTTCGGTTATTACTGCAGAGCTTTACACTGTTCTCCAGGCTGTCCAATACATCGATCGCCATCAGCAGATACAGTATATTACATGCTCAGATTCACTCTGCTGTCTCCTCAGTCTCCAAGCTATTTACTATGTCCACCCTCTGGTCCATTGGATTCGGGAATGCCTTCCCTTGCTCCACATCTCTGTGGCACTCCTTTAGATCCCAGAACATGTTGGTATCTGTGGAAATGAGGTGGCCGATATAGTGGCCAAGGCTGCAGTCTTTCTTCAGCCTGCTGTTTACATGGTTGCTTTTGCCAATGTACAGTGTGTTTTATGTTGTGTTGCTCTTTTATGCCACACACATTGGTCGACATTTCCCAATAATAAATTGCGGGACATGGAAGCTCTTCCCTGTGCTTGGACCTCTTCCTCCCGAACGCGTCGTCGGGAGGAGGTAATTTTAACTAGACTCCGGATAGGGCACTGTCTTCTTAGCCATTGACATCTTTTAAGTGGTGATCTTCCCCCACTCTGTCTCCACTGCTCTCAGCTGTGAACGGTAAGACACCTTTTACTTCAGTGCCCCTCTTCTACTCCGCTATGTGTAAGTCTACTGGTGTCACCTGTTCTATCTTCCATTTTAGCAGATGACACGAGATCAGTCGATCACGTCCTAGGGTTTATTAGTGCCAGTGAGATGTCAGTCATTTGAAGCTCTTTTTGGGGATGACCAACCCCCTTCTATAGTGGTTTTTTAAGCTTTCGTTCTGTTTTTTTAGTTTCCCCACTTTTTGAGTTTTGCTCCCATTGCTGCTGATTTCCAACCTATTTTTTGTTTTTTAAGTTTCCCTAAGTCACAGACTGGGCACTGACTGTAGCAGTTTTGCGCCCTAAATCCACAACAAAAAAAACTGCTGCTGAGCCTGCTGTTGTCGTATCCTGGACCGCTAGTTCTTCCATTCCCTCCGATATTTGTGTTGCTGTCTGTCAACAAGTGGTGTCGCTTTGGCGTTAATACTGTTCTTCCCTTCATGGGAACAATCTCTGGGGAATTAAACCTCTGTTAGTGGCTTGACCAACATCCTCTTCCCCTTAACTTAAAGAAATGTATAGGAATGCACCAGCTGATGTACATAATTAGCCCTTGCCAGCCACAAATGTCAATGTATTGCTCTAGAAGGAAGTCCAATAATCTTAAGCAAGCTTGGCCTCAATCCCATTTGTAAGAAGTATTAACATGCAAGTAAGAATAACAGTCCAGGTAAGCACAGGTATATCAGCAAAATAGTGTCATTCATTTAAAACAAGCCAGCACTGCTCATATATTGCAGACATAATTGTCCTGCTGCACTGGCCTCAATCATTTGATTCCACATTGCTCTTCTTTGATTCCCATGGTCCCAGCAGTGCAGCTCAATGAGGATATAATTTGCAGATGTGCCACTCCTCCTAATAACAAATATTGTGTTATAATACTGCTGCCACTTGCAAACTTGGTAAACTGGTGCTCTGCACCATTCACAGCAGCAGGCAGATCATCATAAATCAGAGGACAAACACAGGACAAAAGGCATTTTCCCCCAAACACTAACTAATCCATTGATACTACTAAAAGACTAACCAACTTCATTGCCTGCAGTACCAGTTTCATCTTGCTTATGTGACAGCTTCCTCGGTCAACAGAAATATTACTTTTTAAAATGCAGTCAGTAGTGACAAGAAATATTGAAAATGAAACTGTCATAATTTACTCGGCAAGAGGTACGATCTTGCATCAGAGGTTCAACACAGGAAGAAAAGTATTATTAATAAACTGTGTGCATGTCCTCAGTAAGTGCAGATAGAGATGCACAAAGAACAAAGGCTATATTCATCCAGTGTTTCATAATGAGAGCACTTAGCTGCTTCCAACAAACACGCATTATAATTTCAAGCCTTTTCTAAATTCTTAATGGCATTTAAAACGTTATTTGCAAAGTACCACAAGTTTAAAGAAACTGTAGTATGTAAAACAGCTGTAAATAATTTGAAGTTTCGTCATCAGTAGCAGTAATAACAATTAGAAACCCAGTAGCAAAAGTTTTCCCCCGTTTGTATTTGGCTTTCCATAACATTTTCAAGGTTTGCTTGAGCTCTAGTGAATCCAGGCATATGAAAACTGTCAATATGAAGTTTTAGCACACTTAGCTTTCCTTTTAATTGTATCACATACATTTGAAATTCAGAAGGCTTAAAGTAACAAATGTATTACATTACTGCTTTGAGTCCTTTAGCCTTTTCATTATCCATTGTTCTTATTGCATGCTGTTGAAGCTTTAAGAACGTAGAAAGAATCGTAATGTGATTTGACTCTTGTTCCTGTCATAAGTCAATAGGTTATAGTTAAGTAGATGACACGGCAGTTTGCGACCATTGGCGTTATTAATAGAAAACTATGCTCTAATCTTCATGTGCAGCTACAAAAGAATGTATTATCACTCTTGTGCTTTTCAGTCTCTTTAGGAGAGCTTATCACTAATTTGTGGGCTTTGTATTTTATATTTTCTTGTGAATGTATATTTGTGCACACTATGATGATTCAGTTGTAAATTGTTTCCTTTGCAGTGAACAATAGTGCTTACAGAAATATCAGAAGCACTCTTAGTATGATCTCTAATATTGGTTGCTTGTTCATGTTCACCTACCACCTCTTGTCTTAAGTAGACCACTAATACAATTAGCGTATTCTTATATTACAAAGCACTTACTTTGGCGTGTTGCCTGGCAATTTAATGTGATTATGTATAAGCTTATGGGTCACTAGTTGAATGATATGATTGACACAGAGATTGCCATCCCTTCATAATATTAGACTTCATAAGAAATAGACATAGTAATACATGTATGTTCCTTGACAGGATGTACTTATATTGGGCTTAACTAGCTTTAGCTATTGAGCTTCTTATGACATGGTAATTTTGTGTGTTCTACATAAGTTAGGGTTTGTACATTGCTTTTCTTATTATGGCAAATCCACATAAAAAATATGTGCACCCGATACATATGTTGATCATTGTGATTTTTTGTAATCTAAAAATGCCTTTGTTGAAAACGGCTATTACTGTCATATTTGTATGAAATTAAGATGTGCTTCCTAATATGTATTATGCACATTTGTTCTTGAATTGTATGACTGTTGACCTGTTACCTTCCACACTTCACAGATCGTACCTGTGTACCTCACAGCTAGTGTTTTGCCTTAGAATTTGAAAATTACATTCACTGTTTCGTACTCTGATTGTGATAGTCTTTCTTTGTATATGATAAATGTATGAATTTCGATGTAATAGTAATTTATTCAACCGTAAAGTCGACTGGGTAGCCTTATTGGATCTCTTGTTCTGTTTCAATGTTACATTCCATTTTCTTCAGTTCTGTCTTGTACACAACACTGGTACTGTGAGGATAGTAAATGACCTAAACATTTTGTAATACAAAGTATCCTCACTACTCTCGCTTGTCTGGGAAAAGAATTGTCAGCTCAAGAAGCCACGGTTTCCTCAGTTAAATATTTCTGTTGTCATGTTCACTGTCTGGATATGACTCATTCACATACTGTTACAATCTTAGTATATGAATTCAACAGTTTGTGTAAAATGATAAATTTCATGTTCGTTCAGTCTGATAACGTGAATTAGTAGTATAAACTTGAATTTGTCATAGTAGTTACTGAAATTGGAATTTCTATGCTTTGAGAGTCATTATCCAGAGGCATTCTTAAAAATATTTGTTCCACAAATTTATCGTAAATTCACATTCAATACAATTAGTCATTTGAATTTGGTCCCTTTGAAAGGAAGCATAAGTATTTCACGTTGCCATTACTGATGCTCCTACATTACTGTCAATTCTTGCAAGCAGTGTAATTTTTCTTTTACAAATGTTTGTAATAATCAGAGCTTGATGAATTTCAGTTAGATCATGCAGTGTTGTAATTTCTATATTGGAAGTACAAAATACAATATTTGGAGGTTTACGCACTACACAATTGTAAAGGACTGATGTAGTCTACCCTTCATGATATATATAGCTAGTGTTTACATTTTGTGTTCCACAATTTGAAAATATTTAAAATGCTGTTTGTCACTTGTCTGAAATTCTCACCCATCTAGATGTAAGACACCCTTTATTAGCTTTAAGGATGTATATTATACAGTCAGAGATTGATATATTTTTGATAGAGCTGTATATTTTCTTTGGTGTATCTTTGGCAGAAGTTAAAACAGCTAACTAGAACTTGACTCTGTAAGTTCATGTTACTAGCAGATTTGTTGTGATTTGCACATGTTACAATGTGGTTCTGAAGTGTAAGGACAGAATCTTCCCAAGTTATGACGCCTACAGATCTCCACCTACTTCATGCCTTTCAGTAGGCATATATTTCATAAAAAGAATACCATTATGCATATATGGCTTTATATGTGAACTGATAATTTGTGTGCCACATTTTGTGGGACATACTGTAAACTGTTCATACAGTTCTAAGTAATGGCCGATAATGCAAATCTAAATTTGGATTGTCGTTATTGCATTTCTTACTTCCCTAGACAGTATGAGTGTTACATATTGCTCTGTGGTAGTATGTGTATTGATAGGTACTTGACAAGTGTGGTAGTCTAAACTGGCCAATAATATGGTAAATAAATAAGGAAATGTTGTAGGCTGTCTGAGTCTGTTTACGTTACACGAACATCCTCAGACAATGTGGAGGGGGATATGCATTTCCGGCATTACAGCTGTACATTTATTTTGTGGAATATTTGAAGACTGTGTACTCACACAGAGCAAATGGTACTCAAACTTAGTAAGTGGTAGATGGAAAATTTGTAAGTGAAGATGGTGTAGTCTGTGTTAGAGCTTGTAAATGTCATTATTTACACTTTATTTAGCATAACCTTCACTTTCTCTGTAAGTATTATGGAAACATCAGAGGAACAGTTGAAAAACATTTTTTTGCTGTGTTCTGTAACCTATGTATGTAAAAAATCAATATTTTGTCTTGGTTGAAGTCAGTCATTATCCAAACATGGATGAGCTACAATCAAGACAAAAAATTTTGCTACAAAATATTTAAATTGGTGGTGAAACGTCAGCTGTAAAGTCTTCAAGCTTTGTGCTAAACATATCGTGTGTTACTGCTGTATGATTATTTCCTATACACACACATTGAATATGTAATTTAATATTTTAGACAAAGATTGTAAGATTTCTATGGAATGGTTTCAATTTGGTTATGAGGAATATTAGCTTTTAATTATGACTACATCAAACATAGTGTGGCCATTTCAACTATTATTAAAATGAGGAAAACACATTCATGTCAAGTGGTTTCTATTTTTAGCTAAGGAGTAACCTGCTTGTGGCAGGTAAACATAGTGTACAGTATTAATTGGATGTAACATGTAAAGTCTCTGTAAAGTGTCGGCATTTTGTAAAATTACTGCTATTGAATAACAGCACTGTTACTCTTAACTTTAATCTTTATTGTTTTTTATGCACTGATAGGAAAAACTTTAATGGTTAGACTCCAAGTATTACTTAAATTTTTCTTATGTGGATTGTTGTGTAAAGCAAGAATCTTTCTTCTCTTTGAGTCATAGTCTTGATGATATTTCAAAAGATAATCATATGACTGATGGCTCTGACACTTTTTCTGCTTGCTTACAGGCATCTGTTTTCTTTCCTGTCGGCCTCTCTTGGCCAACTCTTGATTTTTTCGACCCCGACGGTATTAGGTTGCGAGGCCCGAGGGTGTCTTTCATCTTCTTTCTCTAATCTTACATTCATGGTGGGAGGAGGGCCTCCATAGACACAATGAAGCCAGCCCTCCCAGGGGTGCAAACCCTTTAAGACAAAATGTGGTCCTCCAAACGGAGGGATATTTGACAGGGCTGGTAGTCTATCTGTGCAAGAATCTTAGTGCTCAAAAGCTTCAGAATAAGCCCTGGGTATGAAGGCTGACAAAGAACAAAGAGATTGTGAGATCAGAATAAACCATAATGGCTGTGTAGACTGCAGTGTTCCTACCATCATTCACCCATGATGACTCATTTGGGAACAATATGACTTGTAGTTGTGGACATTTCTCTGCATCAAAAATGAAGTAGGTGTGATGGGTAAACCACATAAAATGGATCTGTTCCAGCTCTTGGAAGAATTATCATCAAAAAAAATTGAGTAATAATATAAACTTGTAACCCCATGTTAGTTCCATTACTACAAGGACAATACTGGAGAAGCACAGCACTTCAACATTGCACTGAGGCAAGTGAACAAATGACAGAGGAGGCTGGTGTTCAAAATTTCATGTGATGTTATGAACCGGTTGGATATTCCTGAGGGACAGAATGAAAATGTTGTGCCTAATGTGAAGAGAAGACTGAAGTGAAAGTGACAAAACATTGTGGGGGGACTGTTGCTGAAATGACAAGGAACCAATGTATTCCATCCCAAAACACATTTCAGTACACAGCCTCTGACGATTCAAGATTCCACAGTTGCCAGTCATCCCATACCTCATGGATGTCTGCACTAATTGTCTTCATTTGTATTTTGGTGACCACACTAGGAGAAATAAGACTGTTGCTGAAGAAGATCCTACCAGACCTCTAACAGGAAGAAATGATGTCCAGCCAGCTTGACAAGTGGCCTGAAGTACTTTCACCTGTAGTCTTCTATATCAGAGTAGTACATAAGCTACCTGTAGGCCAATATAGTTCCACAAAAGTGTTCAAACTGTGACAAAGAAGCTCTATCTGTTGTCCACTTCCTTCACCTTGGCTAAAATGTCCAGCATAAGAGCCAAGAGACCAAGGTATGAAGAGTAGAAGACTGCCTGCATCTGCATGCTATGGATTCTCTGATGTAGAAGCACATCGTATCTCAAAGAATATTCAGCTGAATGCAGTCCTAAATACCACTGTACCACTAATTTCGTCTGAGGAACCAGACAGCTTAGAATGAAAACAGTGAGAGATACCAGTCTTAGTGGAAGTCCCATCCTGACATTTCACTGGCCAATCAGTGAGATGTGGTAGAGCTGTGGGTGTTCTACAAACAATTCAAAGAACAGTGGTAGCTCTATGGGTGTCCATTCCTAAATTGGCCTGATTGCAGATTTATATCAGAATATGTCTTGAGGGCAACAGGATAACCAGAAGAGTGCAACATATCATGTGGCACAAGAAATGACCACCTTTCTCTTAAGATCTGTGTAGACTTTGCAGTGAACTAGTAACAAAAGGCAATCCAGACTTCATGATATGAGGTGACAGGATACAAAGGTTAGGTTAGGTTAGGTTAGTGTTGTTTAACGTTTCGTCGACAACGAGGTCATGAGAGACGGAGCGCAAGCTCGGGTTAGGGAAGGATGGGGAAGGAAATCGGCCGTGCCCTTCCAAAGGAACCATCCCGGCATTTGCCTGAAACGATTTAGGGAAATCACGGAAAACCTAAATCAGGATGGCTGGAGATGGGATTGAACTGTTGTCCTCCCGAATGCGAGTCCAGTGTGCTGACCACTGTGCCACCTTGCTCGGTACAGGATACAAAGTAACCTGCTCTTATTGTGAGTAGTAAATTGCATCCTGATCACTGCCATTAATCTGTCTTCAATGTAGTATCAGCCACAGTTACCACCAGTGTGATATATGTGCTATGACATCAGTTGTGACCAGGAGGAGGACAGAAACATCTCTCAAGCACAGGCAGTACCACTGGGGAAAAAATAAATTTGGGTTTAATTTCGCTTGAGATATTCCTAATAAGCTATTCATGTATATACCTTTCCTGCAGCTTTGCTGTTTTTTTATTTTTTCCTCATACATTGTACTTAACCATAGAATATTGGGTGCATAAATGTTACTTGAGAATTATTCTCTGCCTCTGTTCTACACCATTACTGCAGCACAGAAACTGTGGAAGCCCCAACTGACACAAGTGATGAAATGTTAACACTATCACCTGCAATTAATCTAATGTATATATTAACATAACTTCTGTTGCATGTAATATGCATATTTAAATGAATGTAACAGGTAAATGAGGTTAATTGGCAACTATAATATACAGTAACAAAAACCTACGTGTATTTTACAGATACGATTATCATGACCCTCAAATGTACCAAAAGAAATCGGTGTCACTATAATGGCCATTTATTTATTTAGTCAAAAATGCTGTACCAGTTAATTGCTCAGATTATGTTCAGTGCTGATAAATACATATATTAGAGGTTTATTTTCCAGTAAAAAAACCACACCATGCTGTTAAATGTTTTATTACTTCGCAGCTAGCTTGGTGTGGTTTTCACACCAAAATGAGTTTTATGGTACACACACACACACACACACACACACACACACACACACACACACACACACACACACACACACACACACACACATTCTGATGCTATGTTTTCCATTGTCATATCTGTGGTTCAAGTGATTGCCTCAACAGATGATAGACCTAGTGGAATAATTTTGTTTCTTTAATATAATAATTTGTGAAACATAACCATATGAATGTAGAGCTTCTATGTAATACCTCCTTACAACATGAAAATTAAGACTTGTATAAAAATTGTAAAGTCCAGTTTTCCACTGTTTTTTTAATTACATAAATTGTCGTAGAATTTGAACGTTTCCTACTGTAATGTGCTTGTTGGTTGTGGCTCTACAGTTAAAGCTATAAGACTGCTTAATTCTACAACAACTGATGAGTAGTTGTAATTGTGTGCTCTTACATAAGTTACATTAAAGTATACTGACAACTCCCCTGAAAAGTGTCAGGAAAGCCAATTTTTCAGTGGCATCTGCTTATTAAGGACGTCTTCTGTTCACTGTTCAGATGCACTGAAGGTAATGTGAATGAATCTGCTCACCATCCCAAGCATAATAGGTTGTTTGCTCTCACTGTAGTCCCCAGTGTGCAGGGTGTACCAAAATTCCTATACCAGGCTTTTATGGTCTGTAAAGGAGACTTTGTACATTTGACATTGCCTCCTTATTAAAACTTCATCTACAAAGCCTGTGATAAGAATTGTGAAATATCCTGTTTTTTGTTAATTGCCAGACTAATGCCAATGGGATGCATAGATTATTGTGCCTCAGTAATAGTCTCTTCCATATCTTGTTCTGAAACATCTGCTACTATGTAGCTAGTGAAATTATGTGCAATTACTACACTTAGAATTATGCATAACATTAACATCTAATTCCTTTGTTTCATCCTATGTTGTCAATTGGGTTCTATGCGAGTTCATTGTTTGCTGAAAAACTAACATATATGCTGATGTAATTGACCAAGTTTGGGGAGGAAATTATTTGGCAGTGAAAACATGCGTAATCACAAGCCTTCCTTCAGTCTTCCTTAACTAACATCACTATGCTGTAATAGAAATAAGTTATTCTGTGATGCTCATACAATTGTCTGTTCAGGTTTCATTGAAGAAATGCTACACAAGTCTGCAATATTTGAACATTTGCCTTTTTTCATATTAGTATTAGCACTTGGATAATGTTTATGAATGAAGTAATGTATTATGTACATATTGATTTGCAAAAGACTCCCATGAGGAACGAAAAGTTTGTTGGAAGTTGTTGTGAAGTGTGCTTAATAAAGTTATTTTGAATGCAATCATATTACTGCAATGATACAACCATGGCTGTGTACCGTATCTGAAAATTGTGCCTTTTACGCGTTTACAAATATACTGGTAAATCATGATTGTCTAAAGAAGTGATCACCTGTGCATAAGAGCTGAAGACTAATCACTCTGTAAATTAGTGAATGTGTTCAATAATTGACTTGGTGCATGTAACTGAGAAAATGTTTAGGAAAGGTTTGAAGTTCTGCATTAAGTTTGTTGGAAGTTGGTAAGTGCTCTCACTCATAAACACTGAGTGGATAAAGTCAAGGTATACACATGCAATCCATGCTAAGTTGACAAGCACCCACCTCCTCCAGTTCCTAGCTGTATTATTTGTCTTACTCGTTTGAATTTCTGTCATATTACACATCTTAAAGAGTAAGTAATAGCATTCTAAATTTCTGAATTTGGTCAATAATTAGGCGAAATGATGATTACAAAACTTTCGTTGTCCTTGGAAGTTGTGACTTCAGCAATCTGTGACTGGTATCAGGCCCTGGGTGGGTTACTTAGTTACCCAAAATTAGTCACATACAGGGACACGGAGGATGGAACTCAATACCAGTTACTGGAACAGTTATTATAGTGATCATTGTAGCCAAAGTACTTACATAAGAAAAATGCAAAGTTAGAATTACAGTATTCTGACTACATAGTGACTTCAACATACTGAGTCTTGAGCTACTAATGTCAGTGTGTTTCTTCCATGTTTTTAGTACACGAATTACTGGTTACAGATTTCCCCCTTCAGATTAGTATATTCATATAAGAGGGTGCGCTCAACATAGATGTAAAGGATTACACGAACACTGTATGTGTGTTTGTCAGAGTGCAAAAAGGTGAATGTGTTTCCCTGTAAAACAATAATAGAAAAGTGAGGAACCAGCTGCTCAATTCTCATTTGCCTTTCTTCACCAAAATTTTGGTATGTGAGCATACTCGTGCTGTTCACACAGCGAACATTCTACAGCCTTTTACCCCATCTCTTTACAGTGAAGTATTCATATGCCCCTAGAATGGGAAACAAATAGCAGGTGTGGAAAAACTGACAATTCCCCCCCCCCACCCCCCCCCCCCCCCACCCGTCACTACACATACACACACTACTCTTTCAGCAAAAAAGGCGAATTCATTCCTCCTTAATGAGCTTCCATGCAGTTGGACCCGATGGACTATATGTGGCTAAAAGTTCCCTTGTCCATTGTCCCAAATTGATACTAGATGTCTCAGCAATACAGTACCATGGGTGGGATCAATGTTTTGTATAGGTGGATCTTGAATTGTCTTGAGGCACCTGAATCAAAGAAGTTACATTAGGCTGTAGGAGGAGGATTGATTTCCTGCATGGAATGTGTTGATCTCTACTTATTGTTGGGTGCTCCATGAGGAACACTCCTAGATGTTTAAATTTGAAAACACATGTGCAGGACCAGTCTTCCACCTGTAATGACTGCTTAACCCAGATCTTGACCTTGTTGATGAGTGGTAACAACATAAAACCCAAATTTGCAGGCAGTGCTCTCTGTTGCCCCGGTCTTCTGTTACAATTCTTCAGAGCTGCTAAATAACTTATTACAGATGCTCCATGTTCTACCCCTCTACTGGGATCCCATCAAAGTTGTCTTTAAAATTGTAACAGGGTCTTCTCAAGGGCAAAACTGAACAGTTTCAAACTAACTCAGTGGTGTGAAGATGAGAGGTTGAAAACCATGTGTTTCATCAGCCTGGTGAAGATCTCCTGGGGTGTTTTTCAGTGGTATCCCGAACTCTGACAATTGAACACGGTTCCATAATGGATGCAGCCACAATACTGATTTGCAATAGAGAAACAAAATGTATAGTTCTGTGTCCTCTGTTTTCAGTGAACTATCATAAAATGAACATGTCACCTATTGTTGACTGCATTGGTTGGAAAAGTCCCCGATACTAAAAATCATCAAGAGTTGAGTTCTTTACGTGAGGCAGTTGGACAGGATTGGGTGTCTTAGGTTATGCAGGGCCACTCAACAATAATACACAAATTCCTGTTTCATCACTCCCCCTCTCCTCACTTTCTTTTATTGGCTGGATAGATAAGCAGTGTTTACCATACTGTTAGCATTTCTTCTTTGGTCCTGACAATTGGTATCAGCTGGTGTAGTCTTCTGCAAGGTCTTCACCTCCTGTCTGGATCATCTTGGCTTGTATTGTCTCCACCTGGGCTTTCCTTATTAAGCTATTTGATATGTTCTGATGTCATCCATTATGGAGGAGGGAGGGGGGGGGGGGGCGGTGGCACTGTAGGTCAGCTGTGGTTAGAGACTGGAAATACAACCATACTTCGGGTTCATCACAGTTGCAGCTGGTTGAAGTACTCCTTCAATCTTCTGGTGATTCCAGTCATTCATAAGGATTTTGTAGTCTGTCAACCTTTAATGAAATGCTGCTGTGCTCTTGTTTGCTCTACAGTCTGCTTCCACCTCAAAAATTGAGTCGGTGACATACTTTCTCTTAATTCTTCTCAAAGTTGCTTATATAGCTCTTCAAATCTCTTCAAATAGTGCTTAATCCTGTATAAGATCTTCCAGCAACCACTTTCTCATGGCCTTTTGTCTCTGAGGAGAAGGATTGGCAAGTTCCTTTCCAAACATCATCTGGCCAACTGGAGATCTTCATGATTACTTTAGCTGTGTTGGTCACTGAGCTCTGCACATCACTCAACATTCCTTCATGCTCTCTGATAGCAGCTTATGGTTCTTATGTAATGAACATTGTCTTTAAAACAAAAATTGTACAGATTGTGAAACTAGTTTTCATTCCCATTAGATGGGTTTTACAAATTTTCTAGCTTCCAAATCAGTTTTCCCAGTGAAAATGATTAATAGATATGGATGCAGTACCCAAGAAGCTAATAGACTGACGTAGCTACACGTGAACAGCCTGTTAAAGTGACACATGATTGCTTCATGAAATATACTTGTTTGTCTCCTGTATCATCAGTCAGTCTGGGCACTAAGTTATAGTGTGTTCAAACATTCAAAGCAGCTAACTGTGGTTTTTGTCTGAATGTGACAGCTAATCACAAAAATTTACTGAAGGTTTTTGATACCATTTTCAGTAATGAATAGGTTCACAAGTGAACAGGAGACAGGCATGAGGTTGCCCAACTGCATTGCCAGGTTGCCACGAGCTTCCCTTAACGGGAGATGAGCTGCTGCTGACTTCCTACATAACTTCGTGATGTGGCACATGAGGATATTATGGTTACAAGAACAGATATGGTAGTACACAATTAATGTTTAGGTGGTGTCCAGAGGAATGCAGGAAAATGTTGCACAAATTCCAGCTCTCATTGGACTGCACACTGGATCATGTAGCAGCTCTGAACTCCAGCTGTTGGCATGAGATGTTACTACCATCACCAGGTAAAGAAAGGACAGAGTACATTCTTGTCTCCCGATGAATTCCCGTTCTCTGTATTTTAATCATAAATCTAAACAGCACCCTATAAGGCAAGTTGCCGCTAAACAGAGTTGTCAGGCTGTAGATACATAGCACTGAGTGAACCCAGGAAGGGTTGCTTGTTACAAAAAGAAATTAAATTCCTGCTCACTCCTGTTATTGTTAAATGATTAGCTTCAGATCACTAATTTACATTCTCGTAAGACAAATGTTGTAAAAACTTATAAATCAGCCCAGCAGCACTGAAAGCTGCGGATTACACTGCTGTTACTTGTTCATTATTTTCGAGTTACACACACACACACACACACACACACACACACACACACACACACACACACACACACACACACACACACCTACCTACCTACCTACCTACCTACCTACCTACCTACCTCTGTGCCCCATTTCCCTATACACTGGTGCTACAATTAGCCATCAATGTGACTGAATCATCCCATCTGTTGATTCCTGTTTACCCTCCTGCCGTACTTAACATTTTTAAATTCCTCCCTGCAGTAAACTGAAGTTCAGTGAACCTCTTCGATTATCTCCTTGTGAAACTTCTTTTACCTTTTCTAATCAAATGCCGAGTGCTACATGTGACAAACCACAACATCGTTTGACTCCTCTTCCACTACCTGTCCCATTTCTTCCATCGTTGCCAACCCTTACTATGACGTTTTACTTCTTTTATAACTTGTCTCCTTTGACTTCCCCACCTAGCCATAAGCAACATTTAGTGAGCTGTCCTTTTTGTGTAGCTATAAAATGCTTGGAGCAACTTCAAACAATGCCTAACTGTAGCACCAGTGTGTAGATCAGGGGAGGGCCGCAGCACATAAACTGGAACTTGACACTGTGTTCCTTGAACAACCCCATCACACTTGTGGCCTGGTGACAGGGCACATTATCTCGTTGAAAAATTAGTGCTGTGGGGAAAATATTATGTTTATGAAGGTGTATGCGTGGTCTGAAAGTAGTATACAATACTACTTGTCCATCATGGTGGCTTACACGAGCTCTATAGCATTCATGGGTGCCCATGTAAAGGTTCCCAGGTGTCAAGGACATGTTTCCATGGAACATGATGGATTCCCAGGCTTCCATTGGCATGATACAGGTGGTGTCTGGATTCATCAGACCATCCAATGTTCTGATACTGCGCCAACCTCCAGTGCCGATGGTCACATGACAATTTGTCATAGTTGCTGATGCTGTGGTAACACTGGCAAATGTTCGTCGGCTATGGAGGCCCCATTCATTAGGATCGTTTGGTGCACAGTGTGGTCTCTCTCACTTCTACTCTTCCTTCCCAGCGCTACAGTCCAATGGTAGTTCTGCCACAATTCACCACCTGTTCTGTTTCACCAGTCTGCCCAGCCTATGAAGATACACACACTACGTGATCAAAAGTATCCGGACACCTGGCTGCAAATGATTGTTTGTGGCTCCCTCTATCGGTAATGCTGTAATTCAGTATGGTGTTGGCCCACCCGTAGCCTTGATGACAGCTTCCTCTTGCAGGCATATGTCAACCAGGTGCTGGAACGTTTCTTGTGGAATGGCAGCCCATTCTCCATGGAGTGCTACACTGAGAGGTATCCATGTCAGTCAGTGAGGCCTGGCAGGAAGTCGGTATTCCAAAACATCCCAAAGGTGTTCTATAGGATTCAGGTCAGGACTCTGTGCAGGCCAGTCAATTATGGGGATATTATTCTTTTGTAACCACACACTGTGCATTATGAACAGGTGCTCGATCGTGTTGCATTCACCACTGCCGAAGAAGGTGCTTAAAACACCAATGGAGGCATATGCTGTGATAGTGCCATGCAAAACAAGATGTGGAAGCCCCCTCCATGGAAAACATGACACCACCATAACACCACCACCTCAGAAGTTTTCTGATGGCACTACATAACACTGGCAGATGTTCACCAGCCATTCGCCATACCCACACCATGCCATTAGATTGTCACGTTCTGTACAGTGATTTGTCACTCCACAGAAAATTTTTTCCACTGTTCAATCGTAAAATGTTTATGCTCCTTACATGAAGTGAGGCATCATTTGGCATTTACCGGCATGATGTTTGGCTTAGGAGCAGCCACTCAACTGTGAAATCAGTTCCCTCATCTCCCACCTGTCATAGTACTTGCAGTGGATCCTAATGCAGTTTGGAATTCCTGTGTGATGGTCTGGGTAGACGTTTGCCTATTACACATGACGACCCTCATCAACTGTCGGCAGTCTGTCAACAGATATCATCCTGTACGCTTTTGTGCTGCATGTGTTCCTTTATGTTTCCACTTAACTATCACATTGCAAACAGTGGATGTAGGGATGTTGAGGAATGTGGAAATTTCATGTACAGACATGTGATGCAAGTGAATCACCTGACAATGTTCGAAGTCAGTGAGTTCCACGGAGTGCTCCATTCTACTCTCACGATGTCTAAAGGCTACTGAGGTCACTGATATGGAGTACCTGGCAACAGGTGGCAGCACAACGCACCTAATATGAAGAAAACGTATGTTTGGGGGGGGGGGGTCAGGAGACTCTCGATCAATAGTGTATGTAATGGGGGCTGGTTGCCCAACCACATAATATCTGTGTATGGTTTCACTTTAGTTTATCCACAGGTTGAAAAGACGGGCTATACTCATTGCACAATGAAATAGTACTGCAGTTTCTGAAATGCTCATGCCAACCTTTGCACGTTCACAATTTGCCCTCAGTCATACCAAGTTCACACACTTTCTTAGGACCACAGAAAATTGGTGCACTTTCGTACCCTTCGCTTATACACCTCACAGCATAAGCAAGTTTAATATATGTTATACATTCCCTGTTTAGCTACACCACAGGCATAACGACATTTGCTGAAATCACAAAAATTGCAAAAAAATCTAAATTTTGAAGCAAACCTCTTCTAGCATGTATCTCCTTAACTACCTTCACACCACAATTGCCATGCTCCTTACACTGCAAAGCTATATTTGTTTTAGCTTCAAACTATTTGGAGTAGCTGAAGCTGATCAAAGCGTTGCATCACATATTCCAGTATTAGCAGAGTTAATCCATTTGGTGAACTGATTATTATAAAAGTAACATTGTTTAACACTGAACTACTACTCTCTTTCCATTGCTTTATAGTTGGATAAGAAACTTCAGCACACAACTACTTTACTGTAATCAACATATTTGCACCAAAACAACACAATGACTAAGCTATTTATATAAACAAAAGATATGCAACTGTAAAGCTTCTGCAGATTAGCAAACTTTAGGGCCTAAAGTCATTTGAATCAAACCAAACAGAGCTGACGCTGTGCCATGGGACATCATGGTGCTTGCAGCCACTTCAAAATTCTTCTAATTTTGATACATTCTGTTGTCCATTTTGCTGGATGTAAACCTCTTCTCACTCAAACTAAAAAGAATTTTTAAATGAAAAATTAAGTTGATCTTTTAAGTCACATAAAGCCCCCCCTTAAAATGGCAGGTTTGGGTGTGAAAGCATGGGCTGGGCTGTGGAAATAAGTATTCCATGGGGTACCACACTGTCCTGCAGATCTACAGGCTTCCAAAGGACAATTATTTCAGTAACTAATGCATGTTGTGAGACACAGAGAAGCCTACGAAATTCTTCTGTACTGAATGAATGAAATGAATGGAGGTGGTATTGTACTGTGGTTAATAGAGGTAATGATGGGGGGAATAAACAATTAAAGTAAAAATGGAATGAAAAGTTTTCATGAAAAGGTGGTGTGGCATGATGCAAATTCCGAATTTTATAGATATTATAACAAATTTCAAGAAGTGTGGAAGATACTGCATTTGACTAAATAGTTATACAACACACTGGACTGGAGTTTTAGGAGCCAAATGACATGAAAATGGAAACTGTGGTTGACACCAGTGGGACAGAGGTTGGAGTCCTGTGCAAGAAAGCACAAAATATTAGGTGCCCACAGCCTAACCTGATTAGCTGCCCATACCAATCATGGTCAGTGCAGAAGATGCAGTTGAACCCTAGATAATGTTCAGATACAGTGTGTTCATTTGGTCATATTTCCAACAACAAAAAAAAATTATGCCTATATAAATAAATCTGACAGCATATTTGTCTTTCAGTGCAGATACACTGCGGGTACAGCACCACTTTGGCTTTGCCCCCGGACCTGCCTGCTCCGTGACCTTTTCCAGCTTCCCTTCTCTTGTCTATCACCAGGCATTTGCTGCTCTATGTGCACAAATGGGTCATGCCACTGTACTTGCTTACTTCATGAATCAGTTCCAGCATATCTTCCTTAACATCATATTTCTTCAGTTACCTCGTGTATACTTAAATTTGTATGTCCAACTACCATAAGTCTGTTCCTTTTCAACTGACCTGCTCATTGTGGTATTCATTACCACACTATTTAGTGCCTCAGAGAACTACAAACACACAATGTTCTTCCCAGTACCCAACTTCATTCATCACCTATAGTTCTGGACATTTCTCGTAAACTTCAGTCTATTAATTATTACAGAACTGTGATTTCAGAACTGAGATTGCTCTATCTGCTCCTGGGTACACCTTGCAGTCCAATATCAAGTTTTGTGATCTGTCACAAAATGATATAATCCAGATAGAATCTTCTCAGATCTCTAGGCCTTTTCTAACTATACGTCCACATGTTGTGACATTTGAACAGTGTAACTAAAATTTATAGAACAACTTAATATGACTCTTTCCTTTGTCACACCTCTTGCCAACCTCATATTCTTTTACAACTCTATTCTGTTACTTGTCCTGCAGCATTACAGTCACTCACGGTTGTTGGATTTCTATCCCTTTTACATAAACATATCCTCACACTTCCACAGTCTCTTCATCTTCTGCTTGTGATGTTGGCAGATATCTGAACGATTATTGTTGGCTTTTTTCTGTTGATTCTGATGAGAATAAACCTATTGCTAAACTGTCAACTGTAGTGACCTGCATAGATGCACACCAGAGATTTGGGTGTGTAGGCACAATGTGCACCACACAAGTTCGCAGATGCAGCTGGAAGTTTTCTGGCCATCAGAGGCTGCCACTTATGGATGCGCACACACACACAGTTTCTCATCTATGTACTCTCCTGACCAGCTAACAGCTTTTAGAGGTGGGGCCCAGCCAGCTCAAACTCAGTCACTATTACCTTGATATATATGTTATCAGACTTATGTGGCTCATGTACCTGTCAAGTCTAAAACAACTTGTTATAACAAAGTTTGTTGTGTGCATCATTATATGGTGTTATCTTGTGGAACTCGAGCATTCACAGTGGCTCCTTCTCTGCCCTACAATAAATCTAGGAAGAAAATAAGCAATTTTGGTTATTTTACTTCACTGGCCCCAACTACACCCAGATTGAGCAGTCAAATTTCCTTCTCAGATTTTCTAGCTTCCTTACCACATTCAGACTCCTGACATTCCACGCTTTGACTTGCAGAATTATACAATTTCAGTGGCATTCAATTCTTCTGACAAATTCATTTTACCTAGGGGTCTTTGAAATCGACTGCTTACGCTTCATGACTCTAGATACTTGCCCATGGAAATGGGCAATGAAACTATTTGACCGCATATTAGTTGGAAACACATTTGCTGTTACTACAAGGAAAAATGGTATCTGTATAGAAGTATAATGGCTTATTACATGGATCAGTCCTCACTTCTCTCTTGTCTAATTTGAATGTATCTGGTATTTCAGCTGATATAATTTGGCTATGCATATGACTGGGCAACAGCTGTGCAATGCAGAAGTTTGAAAACAACTCTCAATCTAGAAATCTTCAGCCATTACCCCCATAAAGGTAGGTTACAACCTAACAAGTACAATGTAAGTTGCATGCTTTCATCTGTTTAATGGACTGGCACACAGAGGCAATGTTGTCTATTTTTAGGGACACACTCTGTCATAGCGTGCATCCAAAATACCTCAGGAGCGCTCGACAGCAACCTCTGCTTCGCTCAGAAGCACAAGTGATATTCTGTATAAGCTATTTGAACTAGTTGGTCATCATCAGCAAACACTCTTCACTCAGTAGAGTAGGTCACAGTGTGTCCATCTAGCTTAACAGTGCACATGTGAAACTACTTAAGAACTCCAAGCCACAGTTAGTAGGGGTGTACAGTATTTCCACCTACCTTGCTTCACATTCCACCACCTTACATCAGATATGAAAGTGCTTTACTACATAGCTTCCAGACAATTGTTGATGGCAATAACATTCCAATACTGAATGGTGTATTCCCTGTGAATCAGAATCAGTACATCCCATTCTTATCATGGCCAGGTTTCTTACTGAAAATGAATTCAATGCTGCTGGTCAATGGAAATGCTGTTTGCAACAAAACTGTTCTCGCCCACACCTGAAACTGCCCTGCATCCATAACAAGACCCTTGGACTTCACAAGTCTTTGAAAATTCATGGATTTAAAGACATTTTAATAAGGCATGGGAGATGTGCGCACATATTGACAATGATGTGTTTAAGGACACTAAACTACGGCGGTGTCATCAGTCCCTCCTTAACACGAGAGAAAAACAAAGAAGGTAAAAAAGTGGAAAAAATAGGGACTTAGCTGCTCAAACTATATAATCAAGCAAGAGTGTTCAGAAGTGTGTGACAATGGTTCTAATATGATTTATAAAAGAAAATAGAGGTTACCCAGGCACGTTTTTACAAGAGGGCCTAAAGGCACAACAAGGCTAGAGGGGAAGAGTAACACAGTTGTCAATGGGTACTCAATACTGTGAGGTACTCACCTCCACAACTACACCTAACACTGGATGTGGAAGAGTATTAGAGTAAAATCCACTATCCTTCAGGAGCTGAGAACCTTTGCTAGTGCCTGTCACATCATCCTCAAGCACCTAAGGTAGTGAAATAGGCTACCTGAGCAAGTGCCGCACATCAGCCAGTGGGGCGCACTCAACAAGAATGCACTCTCATCATTAGGCTACCACAGCTGCAGTGAGGAGGATCCTCCTGGTCCAGAAGGAACTTGTGGCTGAGTCTCTTGTGGCTAGTGCATAGTCGGCACAACACAATGGCATCTTTCTGGGAGCCCTGGAAAGATGTACAAAACTCCTCAGCAGACCCTTTAATCGCTTTCAACTTGTTTCGGGTCATAGCAACCTGGCATTCCAATGCCCAGAGCCTAACAATATTATGTTGAAGATGTAATCTTCAGGTCTGTGCCTGGTATCTTGACATCAAGTTGATCTCCTGTAGTTCCATCTTTAATTAGACAGCTGACAAGTTCATTTCCCGGAATGCCCATGTGGCTCCATGTCCAGATGGTCAGTGTCCTTCCAGAGCTGCACAGGTCAGCAAGCAGTGCCTGGATTTGGCGACAAAAGGATTTTTGGGATAGCACAGGTTATTATTTTTAAGCAACTCATGGTGTCACTGCAGATGAGAAACTTTGCCGTGGCCTGGGATTTGATGTAGCGCAAAGCCTGAGAAATGGCAACCACCTCTTCAGTGAATACACTGCAGGCACGTGGTGGTGGTGGTGGTGGTGGTGGTGGTGGTGGTGGTGGTGGTGGTGGTGGTGGGGAGGGGGGGCGTTTGTGGGGTGCTGAACTGCAAAGTCACCAGCACCCGCACAATTTCCCAGTCATTTCACAGTCCAATCTCATCACTTTCGTGAATGATGTGGACAACACGAACACCCAGTGCTTCTCATGTCCCCTCACATGTTCAAAACTGTAACTGATTCTACACTACTGGAAATTGAAAAAAGAACACATTGACACCGGTGTGTCAGACCCACCATACTTGCTCCGGACACTGTAAGAGGGCTGTACAAGCAATGATCACACGCACGACACAGCGGACACACCAGGAAACACGGTGTTGGCCGTCGAATGGCGCTAGCTGCGCAGCATTTGTGCACCGCCGCCGTCAGTGTCAGCCAGTTTGCCGTGGCATACGGAGTTCCATCGCAGTCTTTAACGCTGGTAGCATGCCGCGACAGTGTGGACGTGAACCGTATGTGCAGTTGACGGACTTTGAGCGAGGGCGTATAGTGGGCATGCGGGAGGCCGGGTGGACGTACTGCCGAATTGCTCAACACGTGGGGCGTGAGGTCTCCACAGTACATCGATGTTGTCGCCAGTGGTCGGCGGAAGGTGCACGTGCCCGTCGACCTGGGACCGGACCGCAGCGACGCACGGATGCACGCCAAGACCGTAGGATCCTACGCAGTGCCGTAGGGGACCGCACCGCCACTTCCCAGCAAATTAGGGACACGGTTGCTCCTGGGGTATCGGTGAGGACCATTCGCAACCGTCTCGATGAAGCTGGGGTATGGTCCCGCACACCGTTAGGCCGTCTTCCGCTCACACCCCAACATCGTGCAGCCCGCCTCCAGTGGTGTCGCGACAGGCGTGAATGGAGGGACGAATGGAGACGTGTCATCTTCAGCGATGAGTCGCTTCTGCCTTGGTGCCAATGATGGTCGTATGCGTGTTTGGCGCCATGCAGGTGAGCGCCACAATCAGGACTGCATACGACCGAGGCACACAGGGCCAACACCCGGCATCATGGTGTGGGGAGTGATCTCCTACACTGGCTGTACACCACTGGTGATCGTCGAGGGGACACTGAATAGTGCACGGTACATCGAAACCGTCATCGAACCCATTGTTCTACCATTCCTATACCGGCAAGGGAACTTGCTGTTCCAACAGGACAATGCACGTGCGCATGTATCCCGTGCCACCCAACGTGCTCTAGAAGGTGTAAGTCAACTACCCTGGCCAGCAAGATCACCTGATCTGTCCCCCATTGAGCATGTTTGGGACTGGATGAAGCGTCGTCTCATGCGGTCTGCACGTCCAGCACAAACGCTGGTCCAACTGAGGCGCCAGGTGGAAATGGCATGGCAAGCCGTTCCACAGGACTACAGCATCTCTACGATCGTCTCCATGGGAGAATAGCAGCCTGCATTGCTGCGAAAGGTGGATATACACTGTACTAGTGCCGACATTGTGCATGCTCTGTTGCCTGTGTCTATGTGCCTGTGGTTCTGTCAGTGTGATCATGTGATGTATCTGACCCCAGGAATGTGTCAATCAAGTTTCCCCTTCCTGGGACAATGAATTCACGGTGTTCTTATTTCAATTTCCAGGAGTGTATCATGTTATTTTGGGTCATCTGTGTAGATACATACTTAATTACAATAATAATGAAAAACTGAAAGAAAAAGCTGTCAGAAGGGTAGGATCAGCATCCTACTTGGGGCCACAAGAGGTCCATCCATACCACAGGACAGAATTATGGGCCACAGGTGTGTTGAGGGGGAAATCTAGGGGCACAGACTAACGGATGCAGTTGGAGGTCCTTCATTAGAATATCAAGTCAAAACACAGCTGACCTTCCCAGTTTTGGGTGATTCATGCAAAAAACAGTGTGGACTGCTAATTGTGGAACAGTTGAGTGAACTGGGGAGGGGGGCAGGTGGCAGAAGGTGTGGTGAGAGGGAGGCATTTGACAGATTGTTACCGCATAATATGCCAGAAGATGCTGTCGTCTAACCCACAGTGGTGGGTGCCCCACAAAGAGAATAAGAAAACAGAGCATTCAGCTTTTTCATACAAGTTGCCTCAAGTCAGTGGACATGTGGCAGCGAAGTTAGTTTGTGGTGAAATAAAATACCTAACAATTGGAAAGCTTCAGTTAAGTAACTGGTCACAAAGATAAATTTATGGGTGCAAGTGCACAGTCCGGAGTGATTTTGCAGCAGAAAATTGATAGCTGTGATTCAGGGCCCAGTCATTGCCTCTCGAGACAGCCCCCTGAAGTTGGCTCTCAGTGGAGCTCAGTGATGCACGGGCAAAGTACAGGCCAAGATTGTCCACATACATTGATGCAGAGACTGTGGGGCCTACTGCGTTTGCGATACCTTTGATGCAATAGCAAACAATATTACAGTATGAACCGATCCCTGAGGAACTCCAGTTTCCTGCACGTATCAGTTGCTGAGGGTCTAACCTATCCAGACCTGAAAAAATTGGAAACATAAGAAATTCTGGATAGAAATGAGTTAACTGCCCTGGAATTTGCACTCGGGCAGTGTAAATAGGATGTAATGTCACCAGATGGTATCTTATGCCTTCTGTGGGTCAAGGAACACACCAATCTGATGCCTGTGGTGCACAAAAGCATTACACACTATGGATTTCAAATGAACCAGACGATCTTAAGTAGACTGGAAAGCCCAAAAAGCCACTTTGGAATCACAATATATGCCCACTGGCTTCAAGGCACCAACAAAGACAGTGATTGACCGTTTCTTCAAATAGATTACACAGTCCAATTACCGGGGAGTTTGGCCAATAGTCTTTCCTTGAAAATATGTGGGTCCTTTCCTGGTTTCAGGACAGGAATAACACCTTTCCACCACAGTTGACACAGCCCCCAGGGGCCTCACAACCCTTTCGTGAGTACGTGCGTGGCAAGCACGGGGCCCCAAGCTATTGCATCCTTCCTTCTTTCCAGGGCTGCATTTCTTTGCCCTTCCCCTCCTTTCCCCACCTTGCTCCTTCCCCTTCCCCCTCTCCTCTCCCTCTCATGGTGTTCTTGTTTAAGTTGGCCCTGCTATGCTCCTGGTTCTGTTGGCTTTGCAATTTGGTTTTGTTGCATAATCACCTCGTCCTTAAGGCATTCCCTGGTCCCACTCTAGGATTTGATCTCCATTACTAAATTTCTATTCCATAGTGTGAGCCATTTGGGTAAGACACCTTATCTAGTGTCTCCAACATGTGCCCTCCTGGTTCAATCCACCTTTTCTTTCACATTATTGTCTGATGCTAGGGTGCATAGCCAGCATGGTAGCCAGCCCGTGTGGTGGGGTCACTATGTACCCTTTTGATTGAGCCCCCTGAACACACAGGATCATACCTCTGATACCTGAGCTGTGACTTCCTCATGTAAGCCTAGGAGTGGTTGCTCGTCATCCTGGAGCATCGGAACTCCTGGCAATGGCGGCTGTGCCAGACGGCCCTTGCTGTGGCTGGGTGTTAATTGTGGGGAGAGCCCCTGATTGGAATGAGTGGTATCAGGGCGGACACCATGCAAATGCAACGCATAAGGGTCCAGAACTCTGGCCATTCTTCTGCAGCCGCCTCTCTGTGTGGAACTGATTCTTCTAGTGCTGCTTCTCCTGCCCCTTCGGCCTTCCATGGCTACCCCCCTGGGAAGAGGGTCAGGCCCGTCGACTACGGGCGAAATCTTACCCCTGCTATCTGGTTTGCACCAGGACTGATGAGGATACTTTCACCAACACCAAACCTTTATTCTTTATGGAACACATTGAAGACAAGTTTGGCAAAGTGGACTCCCTGAGCAAGATGTGGTAGTTCGTTGATGATCAAAACTGCTTCAGCTGTCCAGTCCGTGGCCCTTCATGCCTGTACTCATCTTTTCATAAACCTCTCCAGTTCCTTTCCCTTCACCCCTCTTCCTTCTTCAACCCTTCTCCAAGAAAAAGGAGCCACTAGCTCCAAAGTCGTACATAAGTAAAACGTTTATGTGTTGTGTTCTCTTGTCACCTCTTAAGTAGTTTATCCATCCAATGACAACATAAACTGTAAGTTTATCACAAATTGTGTTTCAGGCAGGTATACATGCTGTAGTGGGAGACATACCTACTACCTTAACAACAGACATAGGTGATGCAGCAAGTGTTACTTCCCAAGGCCTGTTTGATCCTACAACAATTGATCAGCAAATTGGGCATGACATGCTTTTTGACATGATTTTTCATAGTAATGATAGATGCAGTGCACAATCTCAGATAATTGACAGACCTGTGTTTTATTAGTGGTAGTAAATGTAGTAATGATGGACATGTTGCACATAGTGAAGGCATTAATCATGGAATTTCTAATAGGTATTCATTTCTTACGTGAGAAGGCAATAGCAGATCTGATCAAGGGGAAATGATAAATTATGTTAACAAATGTAAAGCAGAATCTGGTATCACTGAGACCAATCTAGCCCATGAAAAATATTTCCAGGGATCAAATCAGAGTTAATTAACACAGATACTACCAAATTATTACACCAGCATTCCAAAATAACTGAATTGGATACTGAACAGCAAATTGAACTTATGTAATGAGAATCTCTGTATCTGACTAAAATTCAGAGAACAGCTCTAGTTAATTTTTTAGTGAAATGAACTAAAGTATTTGAAGAAAAAGCATTCTATCTTATGAACCATTCTATCTTTCTGCCCATTTCTTATTTGAAATAGGCAAATGTAGCAAAAGAGATACAGATGATCATTATGATAGACTGGGAAATGATTCAGCCATTGAAAATGCCATATTGTAGCCCCCTGTTAGCTGTAACTAAAGCTGGAACAAGTGTTAGATCGGTATTGTAGTGAGGGAAATTAATAAAATAACAATCCTGTTAGAATCCAACCAGAAAATTTAGATCAACAAATACAGTGGATCCAACGGATCATGTACTTAATTTACATTAATCTGAGTGAGTCATACTGGCAGATACTAGTAGATGGACCCTCTAAAGCAACCTGTTTTTAATTTTTGTAGGTCATAGCTACTAGTTTAGAATGACACCATTTACTCTTGACATGAGTGGTGGTGTGTTTATACCAGCGCTAGACTATGTATTGGGCCCAGAATTGCTGGAAAGAATTATTTAATTTGTGGACAATTTATTGGCTGCCACACACACTTTGGAAGAGCACATGGAGATGGCAGAGAAATTAATTTTAGTAGTAAGATGTTACAGGAAATTTGATAAAAAAATCTAATATGGTAAAGAGGTAATAAATTTCTTGGGCACATTATTATGCCCCAGGATGCCCTAACTGATGAAACAAAAATACAACCCATTCATAGCTTCCCTGTATCCCAGAGAAAGAGACGGCAATTAAAAGTATCTTCAGATTTAGGCAACTTCTGTAATCATTTCATTCCAGATTAATTACTAAATGCAGAACCTTTACTAAACTTATGATGAAATGTATAGTTTCTGTTTGATCTTTCTGGAAGTAGATTGGCATACTTATTATACAAAGATGTACTAGAGAATACACAATAGTTGTGCCATCTAGATATGTCTCAGGAGATTTGCTTGACAACTGATGCTTCATTTACCAGATTGGGAGCTTGTTTCTTCCAAATCAGAGGTATTCATGGCAGATGAACACTCTGTACAACACTATCTGCTAATGGGCCTACACAGCCACTGAATTGGAAGTTCTCACAATTGTGTGCACTTTTAGGAACTTCCATCACTGTTTTGTTGGTAATCGCACAATAGTATATTAACAACCTTAAGCTTTTTTCTTGATTGTATTCTTGAATTGAAATGATCATGCATGAAGTAATTTACAATTTTGAAATAGTTTACATAAAGGGGGAGAACAGTGAAGTAGTTGAGGTGTTATTGTGTGTGGAAGGAGGACTTCCCAGTAACTTGGGATCTAAGGAACAAAATATGACATATGAGGTCTTACTGAGTCAAGACAACATTTATCTGCATTACACATCATCTGCATTACACATCTTCAGTGACATGTGTAATTCCAAGATGGAGAATCCAGTTGGAGAGAAATCAGAACACAATTTACACTTAACTGACTTGAAGCACTAGTTAGATATTATATGCTTCACAATAATGTATTATTTTATTGCCATTTCACATGGTGTGAGTGGTATGATAACTGGTGTGATTGCATTCCAGAGGACAGACTGGAGAACTTAATCTTGTACGCCCACAGAGTATTGGGGATTCTAAGGTGGCTAAATGTGCTTGGAAAATCATTGATCATTGCTATTTTCCTTACCTTATTATCTAGAGATGACAACTCTGTCAAAATGTGACATCTTCAAAGTGTGGCTCCAAAGGTGAGCTACACCCAATCATTACCAAGAAACCCGTGCAAACCCTTGCCATTAACATTGTGACCCCATTCCCTGGGGTCATGCAGATGTTAAACATGTTGTTACAATACGTGGCCTATCTTCCAAATGCATATTGAATTACATATCTTGAAAAGTGCCTCTAGTGCACTGCCAATCTGATAGATTATTGAAAATTACATTTCTCATGTTGGCAAGCAAAAAGCAATTATATCTGATTGTGCACAGAACTTTACTAGTGTAAAATGGAAACATTACCTTTAGGCTTATGTCATCAAACAGATACTATTATCACACTACCACTCTGAAAGCAAACCCAAAGAAAGTGCTTTCAGAGTTTGATAGATTAACGATATCTTTCTGCTTGAAACAACAATGTGGTCAAATTACCTTGCGTTATTTTAATGGTATTTTAATAATCTGTCATACCTCCGCAGAAAATCCTCTTCTTATCCAGGTGCTGCCCTTGCCACATTCTTTTGGTGTATGTGGCAGCACCCTCACCTGCACAAAGATGATTCTGTATAAGAACATATGTAAAATAGTTAAAATGTGATCAGAAACAGATGAAAGTGTTTCTGAAAGATATTTACTGTAACTGTCCCGGTGCACCACCACATAGTTTTAATCTGTTAGCAAGTTTAATATTGGATCACACTTGTCTGAAGACTGAGATATCCATTATGGGGACATTTAACACAGCTTCAGTAGCCACAGGTATTTAACACTAAGGACAAACCCACAAAAAATTTCAGTCTGAGTAATGATTTTTGTAAAAACCATCACATATCTCTGAATATCTATCATAAAACTGTTTAAAATCAACAAATGAAAATTGTCATTACCTAGCCAGTGAATGACCATGCTTACTTGGAGAGGTGAGGCTCCTCCCAATTTCTGTAAGACAAAGACACATTTTATGTAATGCTACTTTTTACTAGTATAATATTACTTGGTTGTAAGTTAATTTGTTACAAAAATAAAACCTAAATTATTTCAGATGTACAATTAACAATTCTGAAAAATTTAAGTAGTGCATCTGTAATACTGTTGATGGGTTAAAAAAATATTTAACTGAAATGTGATTCAAATGGAACTGAAATTCTTATCTTGTAAGTCCAGTGGAGATAAAGAAAATATTGAGTTACGCAATATGTTAATATTGACTGTTTTAATTTTTAGTTGCATGTCTCAGTTGTTAGTAGGAAAATCTATTCTGGCATGAGATGGAAGAGCAGCGGGAGCAGTGAAAGGGGGAGGGGT
This sequence comes from Schistocerca americana, assembly GCF_021461395.2. Taxonomy (NCBI): domain Eukaryota; kingdom Metazoa; phylum Arthropoda; class Insecta; order Orthoptera; family Acrididae; genus Schistocerca; species Schistocerca americana. Next base: position 59,651,705 of record NC_060122.1, read on the forward strand.
GTCAAGAACCTGCAACTATCAGTCACAACAGCCATGCTTGCAGAATTTTGAATTGTCATCTCTCCTCAGTTGCTCAAGGAGATGATGAGCATGAGATTCAAATGTTTTTCATGTTAGCAGCTCAGTCTCACAAGATGATAAAAAAACATTGAGTAGTTTACCCATCAATAAGTTTAACGAGGCATATTAAACTGATAAGGTAAGGCAGAGGGTAGAGGGAAGAGACTTATGCAACAGTACCATGCACTGTAAAGAATTTTTTTCCAACTGTGGTTCTTCAATGCTGTACGCAGTCGAAACACCCACTAGATGTAACAGGCACTCATAGTAATTTAAAGTTTAGTGATCATCATGTTGTCACTGAATGCTAAACATGGCTTGTAGGTCAGCTGGTGTGAGACATGGGCTATCGAACCCAGTCGAAAGACACAAACTGACATTGGGTCTGCTTGGTCAATTTGAGAGGACAGCAAAAAAAAAGTGAAGAGGTGTTCTAGTGTTCAGTTTCTGAGAGACAATGTCATTGCCCCAGAGAGGATTATGGGCATTAAATTCCCCAATAACAGGGAGGGGCCAGGGAGTTGTGACACTAACTCAAATGGCTCGTGGTAATGAAAAGGTTCATCTGGGGGTAGAGAGACATTACATACTGTCATCCAAACTGACAGGTAGACACTAATGGCTGTGGCCTCTAGTGTAGTAGTAAGTGGCACTCACTTTCTGAAAATATCAGAATGTGTGAGGGTACAGGCCCCACCGGATGCTCTCTTAAGAGTAACACAATTTTTACAGTGGGGTTAATAGTTTTACAGAGCAGGCATCCTGGAGCTTGTTCACAAAGAAGCCATTAAGTGACGGAGTTCACTCAAATGGCAATAGTACCCATTACAGTTCCATGGAATGAGTGTTAGTGTCAGGTCTGAGAAAGTGGTGAACAGAAGAGATGGGTGTGATTACCAGGTAGTGGTCCACCTGAATGCACAATACATTGTCAATGTGCATAATCTCAGAAGGATAAGCAGAAAGATAAGCTACTTTCTGAGGCTTCAAATTTTCTGCTTCCCAGCCCTGCAGCAATCGAGCCTGATTTCTGTGAAGATTTCCCCATTTTACCTCCCAGAAGAAGAGCATACTTTCCTTTGGCCATCTGCCTGTGGCTGCTGTTTCTTGTCTTCTGAGGTTGCCACCCTCACAGGTGTCAGTCAAGCAGTAGGTGCCTGTCCACTATGGGGTACTGGGACTCTGGGCAACAGCTACTGTGCCAGGTGGCCTCTGACATGGCAGAGTGGCACTCGTGGGGAGAGCCTCTGATGAGAGTGGCATAGGGATAGATAATGTAACTGACATTCCCTCCCCCAAAATGTGGTACAGTCACTGGAATATGACCATGACAGGGTGTCATCCAAGACCTTATCATGTGAGATGTGGACATCACAGTCACAAAATTTGAAGCCATATTAGTCAGGTAAAGTCTTTGATCACTTGTCTTACCAAGATCAAAATGTGGTACAGTCACTGGAATATGACCATGACAAGGTGTCATCCAAGACCTTATCATGTGAGATGTGGACATCACAGTCACAAAATTTGAAGCCATATTAGTCAGGTAAAGTCTTTGATCACTTGTCTTACCAAGATGCAAGGAAAAGTTTCAATGTTTTATGCTCTCAAATTTTCCTCTCCCTCTCGAACACTGACCATTACGGTGAATGAGGAGGGTGCAGTTCTGGACAGTTCAGACACTGAGGGTTTGTCACAATGGTTGCCCTCATGGGGGACACATCCACATGCCCTACCAAACCTTTGGCACTTAAAACATTGTATTGGAGGTTGAATACAAGGACTGACATCACACCTACAAACTGTGACCATAGCCTTCTCAGGTAAAATGTTCCCACTGAAGGAAAGGATAAAAGCTCCAGTGTCCTTTATTATCCTCCGGTACCTTCTGGATGTGGCGAACAAAATGGGCTCCGTGCCATGCCAGATTAGTATGCAGCTCATCAATTTATAGCATTAGGTCCCAATGGAAGTCAACATACAGAATTCTATTCAGGTTATTACGAGGAGAAATTGTGACTGATATCTCTCTTAACTTGACACAGTCCCTTGACTGTTTGGCAGGTGATGTTTTGATCAGCAAAGGTCCATTTCTCATCTTCTCTATTGCTGCAGCCTCTCCAAACCAATCTTCTATATTTTCAATGAAAAAGATTGGCCTCATCACAGGGATAGAGCTGCCATCAGTTTGGGAACAAACTGAGAACTCAGCATGATGTCCACTTCCATTTCTCCTTGCCTTGCTCTTGTCTTGAGGCATGGTCAGTGATGGACGTCCTGTACGATTGTAAAATTATGTATTAAAATCACTGTTTGTGATTGGCGAGAGTGTCACGTTTGCACAGACACCATTAAGTTAGATTCATTCATTGCATATCATCTGCCCCAATACTGCTCAATGCAGTCAGAGGCTCTCCCCATGAGTGGCAGCCCGCCGAGGCAAAGGCCACCTGGCACAGTAGCTGTTGCCCAGAGTCCCAGTACTCTCAAGGGGACAGGCACCTACTCCTAGGCTGACATGTGGAGTTCACAGCTCAGACATCTGCAGTGCAATCTGTGTTATCAGGGAGCTACCATTGAGGGGGTACATGACAACCCAACAACGATGGAGTGGCTACCAAGCTGGATTTTGGGTGCAGAGGTAGATCCACTTGATTGGTGTGTGCAAAAGACAACAATGTACAGTGGAGAGGTAATGCACCACAGTAAGGCATCCTTCCCCAAATGGCCTGCACATCGGTAAAATTTGGAAAGTGGATGTCAAACACAAAAAGGTGACCAACCAAAGAATGTGAGGGGGAAAAGTGATAAAAGTGAAAAAGTGAAACATTCAAAAGTCTGAAGAATAGTCACATGCCAAAGGTAAAAAGTTTAAAACAAATTGAAGAAACTTGTAGTAGCCGCCTTTTGTGACAGGCAGGGAAGGGCTGTGGGTCTGACACTGATGATTAGTGAATTGTATAACAGACCTAAATATTCACCTATATCTGGTGCTGTTAGTGTAGTACAGTATTATATTTGAGAGCTGTGTTGAAACCATATGTAGTAGTTTAGTAATCTTTGTGTACGTATCATGAGATTCAAAATCTATTAATGTAAGCCTTACAGTGAATTGGTTATTCTATCACAGTGTCCTTCCCCCTGGCAGATCAAAATGAGAGAGTAATCCAGAATGTTTTGCAAATACTGAGTTCATTACAAACTGTAAATGAATGACCTTCAAAATAGCAAAAACAAAAAATTATTTTAATTACCTTCATTCTTTCTCCAATTATCTGTATACAACTTCCAGAATCTTGGAATTCCGTATTTGAATTTATTTTTAATTTCATTAGGCAAACATGAAAATGTAAATAAAGACATATCAATAATTATCAACAACACTCGGAGCTTAATTATGCTTTGTGCCAGACAGACATAAAAAGAAACAAAAGGTGATAAATACTTCAAATACAGAGTTCCCCCATTAGCAAAACAGAGTTGTAGCAGACAAGATATGTACAAATTAATTCAACCAGAATTTCATACTAGTCAGCCCATTCACCAGTTATGAAAATTTGTTCAGAGCAGTAAAAGTGTAAGTGATCTGTATTAAATAAATGAACGAGTAGTCAGTGATCTGGTATAAAACCTTTCATTTAAAAAGTTACCTTCTGTGATTACTCGTCACCTGAAGCAACAAAACAATTGTCACGTACACCAACTGGGGAATGCATATCAATCCTAGATACCACTGACACTAACAGGACATTAACAAACCCAGCTTTTATATTAATATTATTGTCATATCATCATCATCCTCCTCCACTTTGTAACACTGAGACTCGCTTAAGTTTACATTTGGTAGGTGTAAGTGGGGGGGGGGGGGGGGGGGGTTGTCACAATTGACACATATTTGTCCTTCGGTCAGTGACAATGCCTCAGTTTTGCTGGAGCTACTGTCAACCACCAGTGCTTTGTGAATGTAGTTGCCTTTGCTTGGCAGTACAATAGTGTGCATAGCTGTAAGGAATGAGTGATTTTTGTAATGGTACATTGTAACCAATAAGGGAAGGTTATGTTTGTGCAACTACCTTAGACATAATCTCATTAATCACAGCAGCATAAGATGAATGTCGACAAATGCTGTGCACTGGTTGCTGCTGCCTCACTCACCTACTTCACAAGATCCAACGAGTCAAACATGTGAACAGCTTTACAGAGAAGCCTTCGTGTTGCTATTGCTCTGTTGAAGGCTATCATTCTGATTTTTTTTAAAACTGTCCAAAGCATTCCAAACTACAAGAACTTTACTTGTGCTGGACTTTTTTCTTTCATTTTTTTGTGGGTTTCGGGTGCACAACCACAGTGGTCATTAGCGCCCAGACGAAACTATGAATGCACTGCGAGGCACAATGTGAAAACAGCTGCTAAAAATGACAACATTATAAAAGGCACATTAACAGGCAAGGGATTAAAAGAAAACGGCACAAACAAATGTCCTTAGACAGGTTTGTCTAAGAGCGGTGAGCCTCCACCCGGACAGGGAACGTGTACAGGAGTGTGGCCCCAAGGAGTTTTTGTGCCTGAAAGTTGCTCTCAATTTCCAACAACAAGGCACCTTTATGCATCCTGGTACAAGACTTGACAGGTCCGGCTATGGCATCTACACCCTTCTGAATAATGAAAGGGTTGACAGGTGAAAAATCCTTTCCATCCTCAGATCTAGAAACTACGAGGAACTTTGGGCAGGCAGTAGTACTTTTGTCACTGCTTCTCCGATGGCGCACTCCTTCCTTGTGGGGACCCTCTGAGGATGCTCCCGCCTTAGGTGAATGTTTACACCGCAGGTCGCACCTCCCGAGAAACGAAGAGACCAATCGGCATGGTCGGAAGGTGTCAGTTCGGACAATCACCCCTCCCTGGGCCTGGCCTTTACCAGGGGGTATGCATGAGCCCTACTTGTCTACCCAGGGCAGAGAATTACCGTATTTACTCGAATCTAAGCCGCACCTGGAAAATGAGACTCCAAATAAAGGAAAAAAAAAATTCCTGAATCTAAGCCGCACCTGAAATTTGAGACTCGGAATTCAAGGGGAGAGAAAAGTTTTAGGCCACACCTCCAAATCAAAACAAAGTTGGTCCATTGTAATATGAGACACAATTTAGGTCAAATGAAAGACGATACAGCTACAGTAGTTTGGTTCGAGTTGTAAGCTTAGCAATTAAGCTTTACCAAGTAGCCGTTGTTATGCGTCAGACGCTCAGTCCATACTTATACGGGTACCCTTCAATTTTCAAGTGCATCGTCTGGTTTGAATCGATTGCTTATTTTGCTTTGATCTGATAAGTGACGTTTTCTTTGTTATAGGCGTTTACGTCACTCTAAGCTGAAAATGCATTACTGTACTGTGTCGTGCATTGTTTGTCGCATTTTGATAGTGCGTGTTTACGGCCTGTCGCCGCTCGCGGCATGACTTGCTCTTGTGCTACCGCCGCTTAAAAAAAAAAAAAAAGAGGAATCGTCTCATTAGTGAAACAATTGCAAGAGACTGCTATTTGTTGTTACTTACACTGCTGCTTCATTTGATAATGATCAACAAGAACCAAATAATAGACTGCGTATGATAGAACATGTTCTGAACGAGAGTTTAGCGAAAATTTTTCTCCGTTTGAAAATCTTTGCGGCCGCTTCTTTAGTATATCAAATTCTGCACCGAAATTTGTCATCTTACATTTAAAATCTAGTCAGTTGCCGTGCTTCATTTCTGACTGTATCACTATTACGCATAAGAATAATACGAATATAAACAAGACACGATACGTATATTCCTCCTCATTTGCCTAATAAACTACGAAACTAGAGTGAGACAACAGCAGATAGGATTTAAATGAGATAGCAGCAAACACGAAAAAATACATGGAAAAATGTTTATATTCGTATTATTCTCATGGTGAAGAGAATACTGCATGTGACTCACATTTCATCAGGTTCCTATTAGCAACCATCTTTTCTCAGGGGTAGGAAAAAATTCAGAATGTAGAGTTGGCCATATTGACAAACATCCCAAACAGTCTTGTCAGTCGGATTTTCGTAGTACATTGAAGTTCTGCTACACTCGAAGATGAACAATACGGAATTTGTATTTACTTCATTGGATAATGTATGAAAATGCAGTGGTCGAAACTCGGGGCGGAGAAAAAAAAGCTTGTCTTCTACCTTTTTTGTAATTTATTTACTGATGCAGAGGTTTTGGCGCAAGTATTTATTTTTGTGCGTACAAAGCATGCCTGTGTAGCGCTACATATATTCGATGGCAGAAGTTGTGGCGGCACCTACCAACATTTTTCAGAACTTCCGCTTGCTTTGCACTCGATTCTAAGCTGCAGGCGCTTTTTGGATTACAAAAACCGGAAAAAAAGTGCGGCTTAGATTCGAGTAAATACAGTACGCTCTACCCCATCACCGGATACGCGTGCGAACACGTGGGTCGCCCTTCAGGAACACACAGGGAGGGAAGAAGAATAGGAAAAAAAGGGAGAGAAAGGACAGACTCTCGAACACCGAGGCGGAGACTATAGGGAGGACAAGAAGAAGAAGAAGAAGAAGAAGGCAAGGTAAAAAGTAAGGAAGACAGTGCGAGAGGGAGAAGGACAAAGGAAGGAAGAAACTAGAATAAGTGAAAGAACAAAATGACCACAAATGTAAGTAGTTGAACCATCCATCTCCGGATGCAGGCACAAACTACCCCCTTGAGGGGGAGGGACTCCTTTTAGTTGCCTCCTATGACAGGCAGGAATACCTTGGGCCTATTCTTACCCCTTACCCATATCTAACTATAACATTCAAATACACTGCCTTAAGACAACTTTGGTGAAGTTATGGGTTGCACAACATATACCTATTAATGGAATTAGGGGTGTAGACTGGTCAGAAGTTTTGTTATTTTTCATGTATGTAAACTGATAGGGATGGACACCACACTTGTTCAAGACAGAATAGTACTTGCAGCCTCTGCACAACTCACAGCACAGTGCCTGCAGAGCATTACATTATTCTATGCTACAGCATCCTGTCTTGAAGATGTGTGGCAGGCCAGTCAATTTTAGAACTGTCATTCAACTGTAAAACTTAGTTCATGTAATGTCAGATCAGATGTATGAACATTGTTTAAGCTACGTTACCTTGCATACAGCGATTTTAACCAAAGGTGCAATTGCAATATATCTCTGTTCACAAGACATTTTTTATTCTCTCACTCACACACACACACACACACACACACACACACACACACACACACACACACACACACACACACACACACACAAATGTACCCCTACCATGATTACTACTTAGCAGTGAGATCTAGATTGTCCTCCTCACCTCATTTCTGATCATCATAATAAAAATTTAATATCATGCTGCACCCTACTTTCTTCTAGAGCTCAATGATGTTCCTGCCCTGAACCAGGTAACAGGCTGTATTCATTCGTTTGCACAACAATAATGGAATTATCCAAACTGCTGCCTTCCCCTCTTCCCCTCTTCCTTGATTCTGTTTATCCCCTCCAACAGAACTAATTTTTTTCTGCCTCAATCTGAGCTTAAACGACAGGAAGCTTTTATCTTTGCCATTAGTTCTGTGATCTTTATGTCGTGTACGCATAACCTCCATAAGCCCTTAGCCAGTCCCACTGGGAGCCTCTTCTCCTGTCCTAATACAGTTCCCCCTGCATCTGAAAGAGTTCTGTAGTCGTGTCGTCCAAAAAGTCAGGTCTTGGGTTACAGTTGGTATCTCAGAACAGCCACAAATGAGTTGCAGGTACAAACACAATTTGCTGCGATACACAGGATCAAAAATGGGGAAACGTTCTTTTATTTGATGAAACTGTATGATATAGGTCAAGGAAATCATTGTAAGGTCCTCATACTGAGAAACCCATTAAATCATCCAATGTAGTAATTGAAATATGAGAGAATAAATATCTTATGGGGCAAACAAATGACCTAAAAGATTTCTTATAGTCACAGGATGGCAGAGGCACATTCTGGAAGTGACCAAATTTTCTTTTCTTTCAATCAAAGAGAATTCTCCTCTGGGTTGTTCATTGATGTAACCAAAGCATTTGATTTGGTTAATAACCAGATATTGTTTCAGAAATTAGGCAAATATTGAAACTAAGGAGTATGTAACCAATGCTTTGAATCATACTATCAAACAGGATGCAGGTGGTTGAAGTCTCTCCCACTAGCAGAAAAAGGACTTCCTCCAACAATGCCCTCATCTCCTTGTGATGTGCCACCAGATTCTGTTCTGGATCCACTTTTTTCTGATTTTTATTAATGGGCTCCATTGAACCTCCCTAAAACATCTGCTGTGCTATTTGCTGATGATATAAATCTGTTGTTCAATGGCACATCAACGCAACAAATGAGGAACGGAATATCAGATAAGTCGGCTGCTTTCCTGACTTCAACGAAGGAAGCGACTGCATCAGTCCCAATGGACAAAAGGAGACAGCTAAAAAGGCATGTGATAAAATGACTAAAAAACAGCATACAAAAATGGAGGCCAAAAACTAAAAATTAAGTGGCCTTTGCCATATTGCTTTGGTAGACAAAAAATAAAATGCAGTCGACCACCCACAAGGCATTTGCTAAAACGGCTGTAAATCAGATGGCAAACCAGAGCTGGAATGTCAATTGGTAAAAACACATTCCCGCAGGAAGTGGTGGACAGTTAAAATTTGGGCACAACGTGTACAAAGTGATGGGGCAGCACCACTGAGCAAATGACAATGACTAGAAAGGCAGTGCCCAATATGCAGCCGAGTTAAAACAATCTCCTCCTGGTGAGAGGGCCGAGAGGAGGTCATCCAAGGTGGCGGGAGAGGCTTAATAAGCCTAAGGTTATTCTCCGTGAAGGAGGACCATTGCTGATGCCGTCTGTCATGAGGTGGTGTGCATTTGGCAAGTGAGAGATCACCATAGAGAATACAGGTACTCGCAGGCTGAGGTGGTTGGTTGGTTGGTTGGTTGGTTGGTTGGTTGGTTGGTTGGTTGGTTGGTTGGTTGGTTGGTTGGTTGGTTGGTTGGTTGGTTGGTTGGTTGGTAGAAGAGACCAAACGAAGTCATTGGTCCTTTGGTCCTAATAAATCAATGCCACAGGTGTGAGAGTAAAATGGATGAAACATATAACACAAAACGAAAAGAAAGGAAAAGCCACAAGAATAAAGGGAAGGCAACAAATAGTAAAAGGAACAAAACAGAACACAAAAAGAGTGATGCTAGAAACAGAAGAGAGGAAAAGATGAAAGCAGATTACAGTGGCTGGCCAACTACAAGAATAAAAAGGGAAAGCCAGCCACTCTGCAATACGTTAAAACCTCCACCCTAAAAGCACTAGGGTGGAAGATACAAGACAAAGGACATGCACTAAAACCTACATAGTATAAAACCCTCTCTCACAGATAGAATGTAGAACTAAAGCTGCTGTGGAGGCATTGTCACCCAATGTGTACTGTTATGACATTCCATCTCCAAAAGCCAGGAAACCCTGAGGTCTAAGACAGAACGCAGGTCAGCTTCAGAGATGCCGATCTCCAGAAGCGATTTCTGCATCACCTGTTCGGCCAGCCAGTCGGCAAGTTCGTTGCCGGGGATTCTGACGTGTCCTGGGGTCCACACAAACACCACAGAATGGCAGGACAGTTCCACAGCACAGACTGACTCCGGAATGGACACTACCAGAGGGTGGCGATGGTGGCACTGGTCAACAGCTTGTAGGCTGCTCAGTCATTAAACAGGAGAAATGACTTGCCAGGGCATGAGCGGATGTACTCAAGAGCACACGATATGGCCTCCAGCTCTGCAGTGAAAACACTGCAGCCAGCTGGCAAGGAGTGCTGCTCAATATGTCCTCCATGAACATACACGAAGCCTACGTGACCATCAGCCATTGAACTGTCGGTGTACACCACTTCAGAGCCCCGTAACATGTCAAGAAACGAGAGGAAGTAATGGCAGAGCGCCACAGGGCTAATGGAGCCCTTAGGGCCACGTAAAAGGTCCAGGTGATGTTGCGGCCAAGGCGTACACTGTGGAGGTGTACGTGAACGGACTGCAAGTAGAGGTGGTAAATTTAAGGACTGCAGTACGTAGATAAGGGACTGCACGCAAACCGCAATCATTAGCCCTAATCTGGGCCGCCAGTGTTGGAGATGGACTGCCGTGGGCGGGAGACAGTAATTCAGATGCTCAGGGGAATTACGAATGTGTGCTGCATAACTGACGAGCAGCCTCCACCAGTGCGCTGGTCACCAGACTGGTCCTAAAAGCTCCTGTCGCTAATCGAACCCCGCAGTGGTGCACAGTGTCGAGTAAATGCAATGCTGAAGGCACTGCTGAACCATAAACCACACCCCCATAGTCAATTCGGGATTGGACAAGGGTTCTGTAGAGCTGTAGCAGCATTCAGCAATCTGCACACCAATTGGTGATGATCAGGCAATGAGGGCATTGAGGTGCTCCCAGCACTTCTGCTTAAGCTGCCGAAGATGAAGAGCCAAGTCAATCGAGCATCAAAAACCGTCCCTAAGAACTGATGATCCACTCACTGTAGTGGAGACGTATCATTATGGTAAAGTGTGGGTCCCAGATGAATGGTAAGACACCGACAGAAATGCACGACAGAAGACTTTGTGGCTGAAAACTGGGAGCCGTGGACTAGAGCCCATGACTGTGCCTTCTGGATGGCTCCCTGGAAGCACTGCTCAGCAGCAATAGTACTGGAGCAGCAGTACGAAGTGCAGAAGTCGTCTGTATACAAAGAATGTGAGATGGAGGGGTCGACAGCTGCTGCTAGACCATTAATGGCCACTAAAAATACACACAATACAGATCCCTGTGGGACTCCATTCTCCTGGATATGGATGGAACTCTGGGACTCACGAACTTGGACATGGAAAGTATGGAGTTACAGGAAGTTTTGGATAAAAATCAGGAGTGGTCCCCGGAGACCCCACTCATACAATGGTGAAAGGATATGAAGTCGCCAAGTCGTGTCTTATGCTTTACGTATATGTTGCTGTCTGGAAAAGGCTGTTCAGATGGCAGACTCGATGGACACAAGATTATCAGTGGTAGAGCGACCCTGGTGGAAGCCGCCCTGATATGGAGCCAGCAAGCCACGTGACTACAGGACCCAACCCAACCGCCGACATACATACATTCCAGAAGCTTACAAAGAAAATTGGTGAGGCTGATGGGCCGTTAGCTATCCACATAAAGCTTGTTTATATTGGGTTGGAGCACAAGAATGATGGTGCTCTCCCGCATTGCAGTGGAATGACGCCATCACACCAGATCCAGTTGAAGCTGAAGATAATGTCACTTGTAGTCAGATGAGAGATGCTTAATCATCTGCCTGTGGATGCTATCAGGCCCAGGAGCTGTGTTGGGGCAATGTGAAAGGGAACTGAGGAGCTCCCACACTGTAAATGGGGCGTTATAGGATTCAATGCAGGGTGTAGCGAATGACAGGATGTTCCCTTCCAGCCGCCGTTAGTGTGCGAAAGGCTGGGGGTAATTATATGATGATGCAGAGGTTCGAGCAATTGCGTTTGCGTCGGTACATAACTCGCCATTTATGGGGCCTGGTACCCGGAAAGACATTTGATCTTTGCCCAGACTTGGGAAGGTGCCGTGTGGGACCCAATGATGGAGACATCTCTCCCAACACTCCTGCTTCTGTCATCTGGTAAGTTGGCGAACTTTGGCATGAAGACGTTTAAAGGCTGTGAGGTGCTCCAGGGAAGGGTGCCGCTTATGCCACTGTAGAGCTCACTGACGCTCCTTAATTGCTTCAGCGACCACCAAGGGACTGCCTTACACTGCAGGCACCATAAAGAGCGAGAGATTGTTTTCTGCCACAGAAACAATTGTGCTAGTCACTTGCTCAACCATCACATCGATGTTGCCGTGTGGGGGAGTTTCAGTGGTGACAGCAGAGGTGAAAGTTCCCCAGTCCGCCTTGTTGGGTGTGTGTGTGTGTTTGAGGTTTACGGGCGCTAAACAGCGCCCAAACGCATAAAAACAGGAACACATGCAGTGAAGGGACTAAGACGGACAGCGAACACGGAGAACGGCTAAAAGACACAGACCTGACGCAGTTTCAAATCCTCACATACAGAGGCAAAACAAGAGGAGAAGGAACACACTAAAAAGGAAGGGAAACAAGGAATAGAGAACAGAAACCGAAGGGAAACAAGGAGGTAATCGTGACTGGCTGACCTCTTACCTAAAACCTGGGTGAGCCAGTCACCCAGCAGCACACAAATTGGACAGGACACAAAACCGTAAGACCTTAACTACAGTCGTTGCGTCATCTTGTAAAATAGAGGGCAAATCCGGTGGCAAAGTAACCACCGCCCTCTGGTCAGAGAATAAGACAGTCAAGTAAAATGTGGCGGACAGTAATCTGGACGCCACAAGCACTGCAGATTGGGAGGTCCTCCCGCCGGAATAAAAAACCATGCGTTAAGGGACTGTGCCCGATGCGGAGGCGAGTGAGAACCTCATACCGCCTGCATGACTGGTGGGACGTACGCCATGGCCGCGTGGTGGCCTTGACCAGGTGCAGCTTATTTTCACCGACTGCCAGCCACTCCTCTTCCCACTGACGCAGAACGCGAAAACGCAGGAGGAAGGTAACAGCATGGAGGGGGACAGCACATGCAACAACGTGAGGGAGGGAACACGCATCTTTGGCAGCCACATCCGCCAGTTCGTTTCCCCTAATACCCACGTGCCCCAGCACCCAGCAGAAGGAAACCTCCTTCCCCTGCCGTTGCAGGTGGAGTAGGGCATCATGGATGTTCTGGACGACCGTATCCGCTGGGTGCAAGTGTTGCGTTCCCAGTCTTAAGTTCCTCATCTGTTCTGACTCCCTGAGTGCCCTTCAGACTATGCTTCTCATCTGCTCCAATGCCCACAAGATCGTGAACAATAGTCAAGACGCGATCGGACGAAAGCCCTATAAAACTGCAGCAGACGCGCCCGATCTGCTCCCCAGGACCGATGGCTCAGGCACTTCAAAATATTCAGTGCCCGCACTTTGAGGTCTTTAAGGTGAGGCAACCACGACAACTTGGAATCAAAAGTGAGGCCCAGGAACCGCACAGTGTCGCTAAAAGGAAGAATGGTGTCCATCACACGCAATTCAGGGGAGGTAAAAAGACGTCGAGAACGATTAAAATGAACACACACACATTTGTCTGCAGAAAAGGTAAAACCTGTCTTCGCAGTCCATGCCTGTAATCGCTGTATCGTAAGCTGCAACTGCCGACTAGCAGTGACAAGACTGGAGGAAGAACAGAAAACAGCAAAATCGTCCACAAACAAGGAGCATTGGGCAGGACTCCGGATAGTGGACGTGATACTGTTAATGGCGACGGCAAAGAGGGTGACACTTAAAACACTTCCTTGAGGAACACCATTCTCCTGCACGTACAAATCAGATAGCACATTACCAACCCTATATCTCGCATTCGGGAGGACGACGGTTCAATCCCGTCTCCAGCCATCCTGATTTAGGTTTTCCGTGATTTCCCTAAATCGTTTCAGGCAAATGCCGGGATTGTTCCTTTGAAAGGGCACGGCCGATTTCCTTCCCAATCCTTCCCTAACCCGAGCTTGCACTCCGTCTCCAATGACCTCGTTGTCGACGGGACGTTAAACACTAACCACCACCACCACCAACCCTATATCGAAAGAGGCGGCGGGAAAGAAAGGACCGAATGAAGATGGGGAGACGGCCACGAAAACCCCACTCATAGAGTTGATTGAGGATATGGTGGCGCCAAGTAGTTTCATACGCCTCATGAATGTCAAAGAAGACACCGAGACAATGCTGGTTACGTGGGACGGCCTGCTGGATGGCCGCCTCAAGCAGGGTCAAGTTGTTTATAGTTGAACGACATCTCCGAAAGCCACACTGAGAGGGGCTAAGGAGCTGCCTGGTCTCGAGCAGCCAAACCAGGCGACGGTTGACCATGCTTTCCAACGTCTTCCCGACACAGCTCGTCAAAGCAATACTTCGATAACTACTGGGATGCGTTCAGTCCTTCCCCGGTTTGAGGAGGGGAATCAAAATCGCCTCCCTTCGCGAGTCAGGGTACGTGTCGGATAACCGTATCATATTAAAACAATTCAGGAGAACTTCCTTGGATGGCAGTAACAAGTGCTGCAGCATGCTGTACCGGATTTGATCATGGCCAGGCGCAGTATCATGAGCCTCAGACAGCGCCGAATCCAGTTCCCACATTGTGAAGGGGCAGTTGTAGGGTTCAGAATTTGGAGACCGGAAGTCCAAGTGACCCCTCTCAATGGCAGTGCGGTAGCGGCAGAAATCTGGATCACAGTTAATAGTAGCGGTAGATTCCGCAAGATGCATGGCCGGTGTCTGGGCAATGTCTCTCGGCGCCGTGAGGAGACTTCCCTGATGCAGCAATGCCATGACAGGTAGCTGGCCGAGTTTCCCGGAAATCCTCCTGATGGCTTCCCATACTTTCGTAGAAGTAGTGGAACGGGAGATGGAGTTCAAGAACGATTGCCATGACCATCGTTTGCTCTCTTGAATTACTCGCCGCGCTTTGCCCCTTGCCACCCGAAACGCCACAAGATTGTCAGCTGAGGGACGGCACTTGAAGCGGCGCAGAGCTGCACGGCGGGCTCGGATGGCTGAGAGCACTCAGTGGTCCACCAAGGGACAGGACGCCTCTTGGGATGACCGGATGACCGTGGGATTGACAATTCAGCAGCATGGGAGATCACGGCTGTAACATGGTCTACCCATTCGTGGACGCTGGCACGGTGTTCCAAAACAGCCAGTTGGCTGAAAAGTGTCCAGTCAGCTCTGCAGAGGTGCCACCAGGGCGGCACTGGTAATGCCATAGCCGCAGCCAGGAGGCGAATCCAAAGGGGGAAGTGGTCACTAGAATGGAGGTCTGCAGCAACCTCCCACAGAGCAGAGTCCGCGAGTGCTGGAGAGCAAAAGGAAAGGTCAATAGCTGATGACGACCAAGAAGCAGTACAGAAATGAGTGGGAGCACCAGAGTTGAGGATGCACAGTTCTTCAGACATCATAAGGTTTTCCAGAATGCGACCCCTGGGGCAAGTAGTCGAAGAGCCCCATAAGACATTATGAGCATTGAAGTCCCCCAGAAGAAGAAATGGGCGGGGGAGTTGGCTAATAAGGTCTGTGAGAGCCTCAGTCTATCGCATCCTGAGGTGGTAAGTAAAGTGAACAGACTGTGAGCCTCCGACCCACAAGGTCAACTGCAACTGCTTGCAAGTCTGTAACGAGAGGGAGCTCAGATGAGGGGTGCATGTCACGGACAAAAACCGCAACACCACCCTTTGCCCTTTCCCCCATCGTATCATCTTTCCGATATACGGTATAGCCCCGTAAAGAAGGAACATCAGTGGCCCGAAAATGTGTCTCTTGGAGACATAAGCACAGAGGGCACTCTCGTACAAGGAGTTGTAATTCGGCCACATGTGTCCTGAATCTATTCAGGTTCCACTGTAATATGGGAGCCAGTGATCAGGGTGGCTGAACTTTCACCCTGCCTCTGTGTTTTGGAGGAGGGCCCATACTGGCCGGAGATTTATTCCTGGGGCGAGAAGATCGCCCCCGGTCGACATCAATGTCCATCAGCTCCGATGACGACCCACAGGAGATGTGAGACAGTACGATGGCCTCGTCATCGGACCGACCCTGACCAGTCTCCTCAGGTGGCAAAACCTTCACCTTCGGCGTCTTTGTCTTGGGGGGCTTAGAAGGCAGAGCCTTGGCAGAAGGTGGAGCTGTACCCGTCTGGGCAGAAGGCGCCATATGGGAAGAGGCAGGAAGTACCCCAATGTCAGCAACCACGGCCTTGTCCGACGTTGCGGGGAGAGCCGCAGGTTTCAAAACAACCGCAGCAGCACAAGTGCACTGGCAAACACAGGTATTAGTGCTAACACTAGCAACCTCCGTTTGCGTAGCAACAGTGGCCATTTGTAACGGTTTTTTCAGAGCGGAAGCGAAGGATGTCGTAAACACAGGAGGTTGCATGGCCTTAAAGAGCTTCTTGGCCTCACCATAGGGGATGCGCTTAGATGTTTTGATCTCCTGGATCTTCCGTTCGTCGAGATAGATGGGGCAGACCTGGCTCCAGACAGGGTGACTCCCAGAGCAATTCACGCACTTCACAGGCGATGAACAATCGGCTCCTTCATGGGCAGGCTGACCACATTTACCACAAGTGGCTATTCCATTGCACCCCAACGTAGTATGCCCAAAGCGCTGACATTTAAAACAGCGCATTGGGTTGGGGAAATATGGTATTACTGGGAAACATAGGAACCCCGCTTTAACATGCTCTGGGAGTCGTGGGCAACTGAACGTGAGAATAAACGCGTCGGATTTGACTAGGTTCCCATCGACTCGTTTCATAATATGCTGCACGTCAACAATACCTTCATCAGCCCATTCAGATTTTAACTCGTCTGTGGGGATATCCACCAAGTCCCTACATGTCACAACACCCTTACTGTAGTTCAGAGTGGAGTGGAGCTCGGTCTCGATAGCGTACTCACCGAGACAGGTTGCTTTCCGAAGAGAAGTGACCTGACGGGAATTAGATGTCTCAACTAACAGAGTCCCATTGCGCAGTCGCTTCACAGATTTAAGCGTTCCTGCAATTCCCTCAAGACCCTTGTGGATGTAAAAGGGAGAAACCCTCTCAAAGCTACCCTCCTCCCGTTTAATAATCAAAAACGCATTCTGATTATCAGCATGTGCTCTGTTACGACAGTCTGATAAATCTCGATCAACACTAAGCGCTGGAGGACTCGCAGCACGAAGTCGCTTCTTCGATGGGGTGTGTTTTCCTACCAGTGGCCCAGCAAAGCCACTAGTAGGGGGAAATGTAGAGGTCGAAGGGTCCATTGCGGTCCCACGAGTAGCTAGGGAACTAAAGGTCCGCTCAGACAGAGCCCCGCGTGCCTGAGTAAGCCTTATACAACTGGGGTGTGGCAGGTGCCCCAGAGGTTGCCCACTTGCGACTGTTCCACCTCAACAGCCATGCATCTCATAGGCGCGGAGCACACCGGAAGATTGAGGAGTTTTTATAGAGGTTGGCCTTCCTCGCAATCCAGGCGGTCAAGCCAAGATTACCATTCCCCGCAGCACATAGCATTCCACCGCCGTGCCATACGGTGGTCGCTGAAGCATGTCTGGGGGTTACGGTCACAGGAGACTGGCGGCGCCGACCAGTCCCCAGCTCAGGACCCCGGGGTCGCAGCAAATGAATGCTGAGCCCCTGGGGGCTCCGCCTTTCAAAGCTCATCTGGGCAGGTGTCTGTGCACCTGATGCTGGGGCAGTGATAGGAAAACGGGAGAGGGTCACTACCATACACGTAGTCATGTGCTCTCCAGTGGATAGATGGGGAAGTCCTGGGCTGCAAATTGATAAATCAATGGCCGAGTAACTACCATGTGCCACACTAAACTCTGTGGCGGCCCCAATATTTGAGAGGCAGAGGTCAAATTGCGGCAGTAAAGTTTCGACATCTCTGCCTTGGCCAGTAAGCATAGAACCACCACACAAGGGCTTATGTGCATTAAAATCTCCCAGAAGTAAGAAAGCTTTAGGGAGTTGATCAATCGCTGCAGCTAATACATTAAAGAGTACTGCACCATTTGGAGGAGGATATACATTGCAAACTGTTATTTCCTGCGTCGTCCTTATTCTGACAGCCACAGCTTGAAGATGGGTTTGAAGGGGCACATGTTCACTACAGACAGAGTTTAGGACGTTAACACTCCATCAGACTCACTATTAGTCACTATGGTTCCTGTAATATCCCTTATAGCCATGGAGGGCAGGGGTCTGCATTGCTAGGAACCAGCTTTCCTGGAGGGCAATGCAGATAGCAGGTGTAAAGCTTAACATTTGCCGCAGCTCAGCAAAGTGGTGGAAAAAACCGCGGCAATTCCACTGGTGTATGAGTCGTAAACTCATTGAATGCTCCATGCGTTCCCAGTCTCATGATATCAGTCACCTGCTGCCACCGGTTTACTGCCCTAGCAGTCTTTATCCATTGTGTCTGCTGAGGATGTAGATCTCGCCAGATCCTCACACCAAAATCTCCACCCCATCCTCAGCCGCAGAGCTTGTAGGTAGCAATTTCCTAGCTCTTAAGGGTTTTCTTTTTTGATTTCTCTCACTGTTCATTGGGTTTCTCTGGCTGGGAGGACTTCACTGGCTCAGTCTCCGGGACTGAGGATGAGCATGATGCCCTACGACCAGTTGCTTTTGGGCTCTTCAGCCACTGGTGGGTGTCGTCTTACCTACTAGAAGAAACCTGGGAAGAGAGTGACCCAAAGGACACTTCCCTAGCGAGAGAAGCCGAAGAAGACTTACGATTCTCCAGTTCTGAAGTGGGGACGGACTTCGCCGATGGATTGAGGGAAGGGGGGGGGGGGGGGATGATGCTCCTGCATCACCTACTTCGGGAGCAACAGGGAAGGAAATTAAACCTTCCACCTTGATGGTGGTGGGAGTCTTCCAGCTCTGAGAGGTAACATGGTTTGCCAGAGCTGATGGTGCCAGAACTGTTGTAGTGTGGGCGTAAGACGATGTCATATGCACAGGAGGCAGGTGTTCAAATTTTGTCTTAGCCTCAGTGTAGGTTAGTTTGTCCAGGGTCTTGCACTCCATGATTTTTCTTTCTTTCTGGAGAATCCTGCAGTGAGGGAAGCAAGTCGAATGGTGCTCTCCACAGTTGACACAGATGGGAAGCGGGGCACATGGAGTATTGGGATGTGATGGGTGTCCGCAGTCTTGGCATGTGATGCTGGAAGTACAGCGGGAAGACATCTGGCCTAACTTCCAGCACTTACAACACCGCATTGGGGGAGGGATATAGGGCTTGACATCACACCAGTACACCATCACCTTGACCTTCTCAGGCAATGTATCACCGTTGAAGGCACCGGTGGCAATCTGACTACCCTTCAGACCCCAGTGGACATGCTGGACGAAATGTACACCTCACCACTCTAAATTGGTGCGCAGCTCATCGTCGGACTACAAGAGACTATGAAATATGATACCCTGGACGATATTTAAGATTTTATGGGGCGTGATGGTTACAGAAACATCCCCCAGCTTGTCACAGGCGAGTAACTGCCATGACTGGGCAGCGGATGCTGTTTTGATGAAGACTGATCCAGATCTCATTTTGGACAAGCTATCCACCTCACCGAACTTGTCCTCTAAATGCTCATCCAAAAACTGAAGCTCAGTCGTCATGAAAGATCCCCCATCAGCTCTCGAACATACAAGGTACCGGGCAAATAAGATCCATTGCCATCCTTAGTCCGACGTTTCTCCCATGGTGTAGCCATGAAGGGGAACGATTTGGGGTTGTACTTCTGTGCACTGAATTGAGCTTATGATTGCTTGGAGACTGCTGGTGTTTGACCACCAGCAAGAGATGATGCTACCTTGACACTGAGTGGCTTCACAATATCAGAGCCGAATTTGAGGTTGCATGTCTGTGTGACCATGTCCTTCACAGAGTGAGGGGGTAACAAGAATGGAACTATAGGTGCCAGACAGGAGAACACAGGGTTTGAGACTAGCCAGTAAGTTGCGAGCTACTGGGTAAGGCACTTTTGCTTTACCCATATCTCCTGAACAGCCCACTCATGTAGATAAGTGGGACAATCGCGGGAGGAGGCAGCATGGCCACCTTTGCAGCTGACACAGTGGGGAGGAGGAGGAGGAGGAGGAGGAGGAGGAGGAGGAGGAGGAGGAGGAGGAGGAGGAGGAGGACATTCGCCCTTGTGTGCATCCCTGCCACAGATTATGCATTTGGCTTGGTGTTGACAAGATGTTAGAGTGTGTGAATCCAATGCACTGCTACCAGTGTCATTGTTTAAACATTGTACGGCCAGACTGTGATAATTTCATAGCCTGCGTTAATCTTGGATGGCAGCACCACCCTATCAAAGGTGAGGAAAATAGTGTAATGAAAGAGGTATATTCCTCTGTGCTGCCCACCCACACTATGGATGGCAATGACACCATGATCAGAGAAGTAAGTGTGTATTTCGGCCTCGGTTAGACCATCAAGCAGCCTGGTGTAAATGACACCGGGGGAAGAATTTGAAGTGCTCTGTGTCTTGACACAAATAGGGTAGCCATGGAGAAGTGAGGCAGCAAACGGTTGTTTGCTTTTCGAGACTGCTTCTGATTCTCAAGCATAAGTGCTATTCCGTAAATGAGAGCAGGATTTCACAGGGCCAGCAATGGCATTAACACCTTTTTGAACAATAAACGGATTGACCATGGCGAAGGACCAACTGCCTTCAGTATGTGATAAAACTAGGAACCACAGTGCAGTGGGAAGGGTCTGCGGATCAGTAGCCTCAATAAGTTTACGTGATGTCGACGGAGAGGATGATTGATTCATCATGAGGAAATCCCAGATTTCCAATGTCTCCAATGGCATGCTCCTTCCAACTGGGGGACCCATTCACAAAGGGGGCTCACCTGCCTTAGGTGATTGTTCACACCTCAGGTCACACCTACTGAACACCTGATGGTGGGACCCATTGGCAAGTCAGGAAGGTTACAGCTCAGGCAACCCTCCCTGAGCTTCGCCTGTACCAGGGGGTACGTGTGAACCCTACCTGTTGACCCGGGGCTGGTAATTACGCATTACCCAGTTACCTTTTCTGTGTCGCACACTTGGGCCGGCCTTCAGAAGTGCACAGGGAGGAAGAAGAAAGAAAGGATCCTCAAATGCTGAAGCGGAGGAACGAGAGAGGGAGGGGAGCAAAGAAAGGAAAAGGGAGCCTAAAATAAAGTCAAGAGTGTTCACAGGTTTGCGACCGAATGCAGAATATTCCCAGTGATACCCCTGACATGTTCCCCAATGGAGGGGAAAAAAACAGGAAGAGGATAGACATACTGCATGGAAGGGAAAAAGTGATGCAAAGGCTGGGGCCCCACGAACCCATCAAGGAGTGGCAAGCCCCCTGAGATGTTCTTCATTTCTGTTTAGAACTGCAGGCTATAAATGTGGGGAGGTACAATAGTGAATCACTGTCCTAAAAGAGAAATGATTATATATAATCCTGCTGAAGACATTTAAGAGAGAATTGGAAGAAGTGTTTGGAAGAACACCCATTAGATATGAAGTAAGTAGTAGTGATGTAACATCTGAAATAAACCATGTATCGACGCAATATTTTTTGGACGTACAGAGAAGTGAACCACTGATTATGTCAAGAACAGGCAAGAAATGAAAATAAGTGGTAAAGTGGTTTTAAAAAACTTGAGTATATTCATATTGTAATCACAATAATCCTTTACTGTATATGGGTACTGTGTTATTCTTGATAAGAGAATGATAAATGTTTGTAGATTTATGTATTGAAGATGATTACATGCAAGCCAGATTAAACAATTATTTTTATGTTCAAGATGAAAGATTGCTTTTTATAATATATTCATGTATTGAATGACTATGATTAACTGAAAAAGATGAATTCATTGTGCATACTGGTAAATTTATATGGTGGAAGACCTAGGGTTACTTGAGAGATGAATTAAATTTATAGAGAGGTTAATCCCTATATTAAAGGATTTATAGAGTAATTAAAAATTAATTATGTAATGAAGATAAATGTGTGTGTCCTACATAAAACTGACAGTCTGTCCTTTGACTCCAAAAATATTTCTAAGACTTTCTCTCAAGGGGCAAGTATTACAAATGATTTACATTAGGTACCTAGAGTAGTTTCAAAGAATAATATGGCATAATATGGCATAATGTGTACATGCAGAAGTGAAACTGGCATAGTGAAGCCGGGATGGAACAAGCCCAGGTGATATAGGCAGCACACAATCCATGGATGTCACATTTGGGAGCCAATATACACACAACAGACGTTGTGAGGTATTGCAATGACTGCTTGCCTCAGAAACAGGAACTGCTATGCTCTGATTCTGGAGTGGGGCTTACTTTCTCACAGTACTTGCACAATCCTGTTTTTACCCTGTGCGTATAATATTGAAGATATTTAAGTAATGGGAATTCTTTATTTTATTACAGAATATTTATTTATTCATCACTTTCAAATTTGTCCCTTTGCATAAAGTGCTGGTACAAGTGTATTATAGCTGAGGGCAATTACTTTCAATCTTCAAACTTGTTAGGTAATTCACTTTCTGTTATGTTGTTCAGCTCCTTCAGCAATTCTGTTTTTACCTCATAGTGGCAAAACAACATCCTCACACAGTTCTCCTCACCCACAAATAGAAAAACATTGCAGGGGCTATGTATGTAAAATACCCTATCTGAGTCAACACAACAGTTTTTTTTCTTCTTGCCACAAAATTGTGAACAGGCATCGAGGTGCAAGTGGGGAAAATTATCATGATGCAATTTCCGTGGGTAGTTTTGCCACAGTTCTGGTCGTTTTCTGTGTATTGCTTCACAGAAATGGGGCTTAACTTGTGGGTAGTATTACTTACTGACTGTACAACCATGACGCAGGAACTCATGATGCAATATCCCATTTTAATCTAAGAAAGGAGTGGGGGAAACCTTCACGTGAGATCAAAATTCTGGGATTTTTTTCAGTCTTGGCTCTTCAGGCAGTTTTCTTTGCTGGGCCTCAGTTCCCCAGTTTCATCATCCATTATACCTTCCTTTGGAGGTTCTAGGTCATTGCTGACCCGATTCAACAATTACTGAGCAATGTCTTTTTGGTAAAAATTCAACAACTTCATAGAAAAACTTAGCTGCTACAGGTTTCATGCCTAAAACATTAAAAAAATTGCTTGGAATGGGCCAAAGGATATTCCAAGATCATCAGCAAACTCTCAGATTTTCCAGAACCGTTTTGTTTGATGACAGTGTGAAAGAAGCAGTTACTGGTGTGGTCATTGTCTTCAATCCTTCAACCCTCTTTGAAACATTTAAATCACTTTTACATTCTCTCCTCTTTCATAGATTTGCCAAAACCCACAGCCAACATTTTTACTATGGTGCTGTTGTGCTTCATTCTGTTTTAAAACTAATTTTAATGCAAATTCATCTATCCATCTTTCGTCGATTACTAGAAAATATGTATCACTCTTTCAACTGTCAACAAGAAACAAAATATTCAAAACAGTTGAAAATTCAAACATACATCAGGAACTGTGTGTATGAACAAGATAAAAGATGAAAATACGATGTATAAAGCCTACAAAATTAAGAAATTCCCAATGTTTGTACAAGGTGTGATCAAAGTCATTGTGTTACTACCTCATTGGATTAATCACACTTTCTTATGATACACAGCTGTCTGGAATCAGATATTTTGTTCAAAATTTCCTTGTCACTTTGCAGCAATTTTCCTAGCTGGGAACCTTCCAGCTTATAATTTTAGACACCAATGCTAGGAGTTGGAAGAGCCTACTGTAAAGAAACGGGTATTTTTTTCTTTAGCATCCTGCAAGCAGATCAGGATCAGAGCTGACTAATGTTAATCTTCCTACAAATTCAGCTTTTCCTAATTTCCCATCTGTAAACATTTTTCATTCCCAGACATCATTACACAAATGAGTAAATTGATAGTAGGGTTAAGAAAAATTAATGAATGAAAAGTTGAACAGCAGAATGACAGCAAGATCCAAATACAAACACTTCTAAAAAATACAGCTGCTTGATGATATATGCAAGTATTGGAAGACTTACAATTATGAACATCATGAAGTTCACTGATCAGCTGGCAGGTGTTGCCACCACTGAGCCTGACCTGACGGCAGCTCTGACCCACTATTGGTGTGACAGCTGCAGTCAGGTATTTCGTTTTATTTCGGCCAACGTATCTAATTCTCTTTGTGATGTTCATTAGATGTGCACATTAAATTTTCCTATTTTCTTTTCTTGCATGTCATTTACAGTAATGTAAGTACAAAATACTTCACTGAAACTTAATAATCATGAAACTTGGGTTGAGAACTGCAGAACTTTCAAATCTCTGGCTTCAGTGTAGATAAATAGCAGAAATGAGTACCTCTGCTCTGTGGGCCGAGCAGGAGCACAACGTGTGGACAATGTTTTGGGAATTTTTCACTGGGTTCCCTTCTGAGTGATGGAGGTACTCTTCAAACTCAGGAGTGTAGAATGTCCAAAGAACACTAATTACCCTCCTAGCTGTAAATATACCACATTCTTGCAGCAATTGTTGTTGGCATACGAAAATGGTATGTGGTGTCATATTTATGACAGGGACTGACAGACATGCTCTCCTCAGTTTGTGTGTACCATGTAGTCAGAGGTTTGATAGTGGTTCAGTGTAGCAACTCATTTTATGTCCAAACGGCACCTTGGGTATGGGTTCACTATAAAAAATTTATCTACAAATTCAGCACTTTATCTGTAGTGCATGGCACCCAGAAACACACAACAGAATACTTTCCACTGGCTCCAGAGCTCTTGTTGTTTCTCCAGTACAAATGCTCTCCCACAATTATGGCATTGAATATTGGAGGTGCAATTTCACCTCAGTAGCCACAAAATATTTTCTCCATAGATGTGACTTCGAAATTTTAGGACATAGATCTTTTTCTCCATGGGTTCCCACAAAGCTCTTTTAGTGCCTGGTTAAGATCATAAATATAAACAATTTGCACTACTGTCATACTTTCAAATTGTTTTTAGATTCCCAGATTTTCCAAGCATCTACATTATTTTCTATTGGTCCCATAATAACCCCTGTTCTCTCTCTTTCCTACCATTACAATTTTGGCACTTCAACCACTACCCAAAACTTTCAACATCAATTTGCATGTTGATTTACATGGAAATCAAAGTCTCTTCTTGCTCATGCTCAACTAGTAGGTTAATGCATAACAAAACTCTATACTTGGTTTCAGAAGGTTAATCTATTTGGGTTCATTTAGAAATACATTTGGCATATTTAGAGCTGCTTTAAAATGGTTCCACAAGATTTCATCACCCAACTGCTGAAGACATTAGTTACTAGGTATATATGCTGCAGATAAAACTGTTTTCTGGTCTGGTCAGTGTTTCTGTCTTGAAAGTGATTTTAAAATCACACAAATGAATGTGCAGTAGAATATGCCATAAGCTGATCCAGCCATTTTTGACTTGTTTTGTTGCTTTCCGACATGAGTGCAGATTTTGTAAATTTCTGTGGAGTAATTTTTGTAATTTCAAAAGAAGACTGAAATAGGCACAGTGAATTGAATAGCAGCAAAATGGCTTAGAAAATTCTGGAAATGTTTGCCCTTACTCTAAACTGCAATCGGTCATCATAAGTAGCATTTCAGTTTGTTTTTCCTCTTAAAGGCAAGTCATTTAACATACAAAACAAAATGCAAGAAACATTTGATTAGCATCTTGTGAAATTATTACACACTAATTTATGAGTTATCTACACTCTTCATTTGGTTTATCACAATGTTTACCAAATTACTTGACTATTCAAGTGCATCTTCATTTCATCTGAAATTCTCATGCAATTTTGCACAGTTATGAAACCTTCTGGAATTTATGAATTAATAGCTTATGACTGTTCTATGATGAATGCTATTCGTTATGTATGGCTGAAAAAGCATACACAACTTAGACAGTATATGTTTATCTGCTTCACAATAAACAAGCCATTGACATAATGAGAGTCAGATGAATCCCATTGGTCCACTATCTAGTTTACTCTGATTCATGATGTGTGTGCATGGAATGATATGCACATATCACTAGGAGTTTGACAGGACATTCCGCCTTGAACTGCTTTCACATCTGGGCATTTTGCCACCACTTCTGGCCTGACCTACTTTCATATCCATGCAACTGGCTCACACTTTGGTATTATATGCCCTTGAGCACTTACAGTATAACATTGCATAACATTTCGTATGACAAACTGTTTCTAAGCTCTTGAGCCTAAACGTTCCAGGTTTGAGCTCCAGCATGGTCTTACCTTAATTATCATGGAATTTAATCAAAAATTTGCATTTCTTTTGTGTTAATTAATTAACACAAAAAATATGGTATCAAGTAAAAGCATCTTGATTGTCTCTGTCATGTGTAAAATACTGTGACATATTTATCCCCATTTGGAGTATGCGTTGCCTCCTTGGGCCCCATAGACCCACAGTGTTTGACCATAAAGCTATGTCACCATGCATAAATAGTTTTTCTCCAAAAGCATTGTTTTGGCAAGCAAATAGAGGCTATCAGTTTGTGTGTAAAGCATATTTCAGGCAGTTAATAGTTTATGTTCCAGAGGTTGCTGAGAGTTGTAATCTCTCACACATATTTGATCTACGAGATGCTTCCTCTTTGAGAATGGCCACATCAGAACTGATATCAGTGCTAATAATCGTTGTGACAACTGCTTCATGCTCAAAGTACAAAGGTCACCTCTAACTAGCAGAAAGATACATATGTTAAGTAAACAAGATAAAAAAAATCAGTAATGTTTCAGCTCAGTGAGGAACTTCTAACTTCCAGCACAGGTCAGGAGGATGTAGATAAACTATTGCTCAAGTTTAAAGGAATAGTTTACCACATGCTAGATGGGTATGTACCTAGTAGAACAGTACATAATGGGAGGGAGCTTCCATGGTATACAGTCCACTGCAAAGAAACTTCTAAAGAAACAGAGGTGGCCACATAGTAGAAGTAAAACAAAGCATTGGACTACAGGTAGAGAGATGATGAATGGACATATGGCAGTCAAGAGAGCACTGCAATATGTCATCATTTGACAATATTCTTGTATGGAAGTCATTGAAGTCACAAAACCCCAAAATAATTCTGGTCGTAAGTAAAGGCTGTTACTAATGTCAAAGCTAGTGTCCGGTATCTAGCAAATGAGACAAGAACTGAAATTCGGGATAGCGAAGCAGAAGCTGAAATGCTGAACTAAATTTTCAGCTGTTTCTTTACAAAGGAAAACCAATGAGAACTGTCCAATTAAATTGTCATACAACTGAAAACAAGAATGAAATAATTATTCATGTCAGTGGTGTTGAACATCTGACATCATTAAAGCTGAACAAAGCTCCAAGCTCCAATGGAATTCATGCGAGATCCTATACTGACTTTGTGATCCTTTGAACAAAAAAATAGTGCCCAGTTCTTAGCAAAAGGCACAGGTAACACCCGTCTACAAGAAGAGTAGTTTCTTTGTGGATGACATTTACTACTGTCCAATATACTTCACACTGAGCCCATAGTATGTTCAAATATTCAAAAATAAATCAAACATAATGAGGTATCTTTAACACAATGACCTCCCCAGCAAAAACCAGCATGGTTTTTGAAAATATTGATCAGGTGAAACCCAATTTGCACTTTTTGCACATGATGTACTGAAAGCTTTGGGTCAAGGCAACCAGGTAGATGCAGTGTTTCTTGATTTCAAAGAAGCATTTGTCTCAGTACCACACATGAACAATCCTATATGGTACCAAGTGACATTTGTGAGTGGACTGAGAACTTTTTGGTAGTGAGGACACAGAATGTTGCCCTGGATGGAAAGTCATCAGACAAAGAAGCAACTTCAAGTGTGCCCCAGAGAAGTGTTTTGGGATTCCTGCCATTCATGTTGTATATTAAAGACCTTGCAGACAGTATTAACAGTAAAATCAGGCTTTTTCCAGACGACACAGTTATCTATAATGAGCTACTATCTGAGATAAGCTACATAAATAGTCAATCAGTTCATGACAAGATTTCAACATACCTCTTGTTGTTCTTGTTGTTGTGGTCTTCAGTCCTGAGACGGGTTTGATGCAGCTCGCCATGCTACCCTATCTTGTGCAAGCTTCTTCATCTCCCCAGTACTTGCTGCAACCCACATCCTTCTGAATCTGCTTAGTGTATTCATCTCTTGGTCTCCCTCTGATTTTTACCCTCTACACTGCCCTCCATTGCTAAATTTGTGATCCCTTGATGCCTCAGAACATGTCCTACCAATCGGTCCCTTCTTCATGTCAGTTGTGCCACAAACTCCTCTTCTCCCCAATTCTATTCAATACCTCCTCATTAGTTATGTGATCTACCCATCTAATCTTCAGCATTCTTCTGTAGCACCACATTTCGAAAGCTTCTATTCTCTTCTTGTCCAAACTATTTATCATCCATGTTTCACTTCCATACATGGCTACACTCCATACAAATACTTTCAGAAACGACTTCCTGGCAATTAAATTTGTTAACATCGAGTATAGATTTCTGTTCTTCAGAAACGCTTTCCTTCCCATTGCCAGTCTACATTTTATATCTTATCTAATTCGACCACCATGAGTTACTTTGCTCCCCAAACAGCAAAACTCCTTTGCTACTTTAAGTGTATCATTTCCTAATCTAATTCCCTCAGCATCACCCGACTTAATTCGACTACATTCCATTATCCTTGTTTTGCTTGTGTTGATGTTCGTCTTGTATCCTCCTTTCGAGACACTGTCCATTCCGTTCAACTGCTCATCCAAGTCCATTGCTGTCTCTGACAGAATTACAACGTCATTGGCAAACCTCAACATTTTTATTTCTTCTCCATGAATTATAATTCCTACTACAAATTTTTCTTTTGTTTCCTTTACTGCTTGCTCAATACAGAGATTGAATATCACCGGCAGTAGGCTACGTCCCTGTCTCACTCCCTTCTCAACCACTGCTTCTTTCTGATGCCCCTAGACCCTTATAACTGCCATATGGTTTCTGTACAAATTGCAAATAACCCTGTCACTTGACCCCTGTCACTTGAAAGAGAGTATTCCACTCAACATTGTCAAAAACTGTCTCTAAGTCTACAAATGCTAGAAATGTAGGGTCAGTAGATAAGCCATAGGGTCAGTATTGCCTTGGGTGTTCCAATATTGCTATGGATTCCAAACTGGTATTCCCCAAGTTGGCTTCTACCAGTTTTTCAAGATATGGATGGAGGAACCAATTGGCATGTTCGGAAAGATACCAACTTGGGCGATCACCCCTACCTGGGCCTGGCCTTTACCAGAGGATATGTAGATGTCATGCTTGTCTACCCTGGGCAGGGAATTCACGTTACCCCATCACCAGCTACACGTGCTAAAGTGTGGGTCGGCCTTCAAACATGCACAGGGAGGAAAGAAAGGAGGGAGGAACAAAGAAAAGGAAAACTGAGAATAATTCTCAAACGATGCACCGGAGAAGAAGGTAAGGAGAAAAATCAAGGAAAGGGAAGGACAAAGTATGGACAGACATGGAAGGGGGCAGGTGGGGGGCTGAGGGGGAGGTATGCAACCCAGAAAGGAAAGAGCTGCACGAGTTTGGGGCCACTGCTCACCACGGGCGTATCCACAAAATAGTTGTGGACCCCTGGGGGAACACCTGAATGTGAATACTGTGCAGCCCTGGGGCAGAGGATTAGGATGAAGTGAGAGCACTTTGTAGCTCCCTCACAGTAAAAGGGGCATTGTACCATTAATGGTTCTGAGAAGAGAATGCTATCACGTGAGTCGCCTCCACTCATTTCCAATGGAGGAAAGTGGGATGATAGTGGGTGCAGCTTAAAATCTCCTAAAAATAGTGACCAGAGCGATTGGAGATAGGTATCGAGTCCATAATAACACCATCTGCTACAGTCACACCAGTCATCTGTGAATTGACCTCAGTTGCAGAAAGATGATGGAGGTTGTCACACGACACAAGAGGGAGTGAAACTGTTAAAATAAGTAGTAAAGGAAATCGATCTAAATTTTTTCCTACCTCCAGAGAATGAAATGACATTGCACATGCAACTGTCTGTAATGAATACAGTCTGCCATCATAGGACGACAATAAAGGGAGACTGCATCTCCAGAAGTGAATCACATCACGACATGCCTCAGTCCACAAGGGGACCAGGACATGGTGAAGGAAAGAAGTAATGCAAGGTACACAACATTCTGCAGTGGTTAAGATATTGTTGATAAGGTACTCTACCTGGTTATCACCCATTTGGTAGATGATATTCCCCTGACTACTTTCAATGAATAACACATCAATTGGCCTTGGAAAGCTGCTAATTGTGTTTAGACATAGATGGTACAGGGGTCAGCAAATGCATAGCACACGGAAAATGGTTGCTCAAGTACATGTCAGAGAGAAATGGCCACTGGAGATGATGGGCAAGCTGGGCAGTGAAGAACAAGAGGTCAAAATGGGAATAGGTGTGTGTAATTCCTGAAAGGAACGTGTGTGCTCAAATGTTAAGACAGATGAGGTAGAGTTCATCGAGTTCAGTCAAGAGGTAACCTATATAACATGTTCTCAAAGAGCTCAAAACAGTATGGTGGCCACTCAGCAGGAGAAAGGGCTGAGGGAGCTGACCATTAAGCTACCCTGGTGACAGATCAAGAAGTAGGTAGGTAGGTAGGTAGGTAGGTAGGTAGGTAGGTTGGCAGGTTAGTAGAAAGGGGTGGGGTGGGGGGTGGGGTTGGGTGGGGGTTGGGGTGGGGGGGGGGGGAAGAGGGAACAGACGAAACTGTGAGATAATCGGTCCCTTGTTACTGGGAAAACAATTGCACAACGGAAAGAAGAAAAGAATGGTGACTTACAGCACAATAACAGGAGAAAGAAAAAACCAGAAGAATGACAAAAGGACAACCAACACTACCATGGACAAAACAGAAAAAGAACAACACATAGAAGCAATAAAGAGGTAGAAGGGGTAAAAACAAGACAGCAGAAGACCACGGCTGGCTGACCACGAAAACAAACAGAAAAAGCCAGCCACTCTGTGATACATTAAAACATCCAGCCTAAAGGCATTAGAGTGAAGAACACAGAGTGAAAGGACATGTGCTAAAACTTATATACAATGATAAAACCCACCCTCACATATGAGATGTAAAACCATATTAGCTGATGAGGCATTGTCAGCTAAAATTAATGGCAATGAGTCTGGTAACTGAAGAGTCTGGCACAGGACAGCCAAAGAATGGCAATTCACCAAGATAAAGGGCACTGTCAGCTGGCCACCACACCAACACTGAGGTCGGTCATCACAGTGCAGGAGGTAGCCGTGTGTCACCCAAGCTTGGCCAGTGCAGACAACCACAGAGACACTGCAAGAGGCCCACATGGAGGACTGCCATGCATTTGTGGTCTCCTTAATGGCACTCAGTTTATTGTGCATGCTGAGGTTATGACATTTCATCTCCCAAAGCCGCAAAACCTTGCAGCATGCAGGTCAGTTGCATAGAAGTAGATCTCCATATGCGGTTTCTGCGTAGCTGTTTGGCCAGCCTGTCTGCAAGTTCATTGCGACGGATTCCGACATCTTGTGGTGGTGGTGGTGGTGGTGGTGGTGGTGGTGGTGGTGGTGGGGGCAGGTGAAAACCACTTTGAATGATCGGACCATTACAGTGCATTGATAAAATCCTGGATGGTCGCTACCAAAGGATGATAAGGGTAGCATTCATCGATAGCTCGTAGACTGCTCAAGGAGTCAGTACACAGAAGAAACGACTCCCCAGGGCATGAACGTATGTGCTCAAGAGCACGAGATATAGCCACCAGCTCAGCAGTGAAAAAACGTCAGCCATTGGGCAAGGAATGCTGTTCAGTATGACATCCATGGACATATGCAAAGCCCATAAGATCAAAAGCCATTAAGACATCAGTGTAAACCACTTTGTGGTCTCGGTAGATGTCAAGGATCGAGAGGAACTGACAGTGGAGATCTGCGGGGTTAACTGAGTCCTTAGGACCATGTGAAAGGTCCAGGCGAAGCCTCAGCCTAGGTGTACACCATGGACGTATATGTGAATGGACCTGAAGTATAGATGGTAAAGGCCAGAACTCCAGTTCAGAAAGAAGGGATGCAATTGGAAGCCCTGACGTGGGCCACTGATGCGGGAAATGAACTGCTGTGGGTGAGAAAAGGAGACAGTGATTTGAATGTGCAGTAGAACTACAAATGTGTGCAATGGAGGGACTCTGGCCTCCACAAGGACGCTAGTCAACGGGCTCATCCTAAAAGCTCCAGTCACTAGGCGAATGCCACAGTGGTCCATTGGGTTGAGTAAACCCAACACTGAGGGTACTGACGAACCATAAACCAAACTCCCATAGTCTAGGCAGGATTGAACAAGGGCTCTGATCTGCACCCCAGTTGGAGTTGCTGAGGGAGTGAGGCACATTAAGGTGCTGCCAGCACTCCTGTTAAGCTGATGAAGGTGAGGAAGCCAAGTCAATTGGGCATCAAAAACCAGTCCTAAGAATTGGTATGTCTCCACTAGAGTGAGTGGATCGTCATTAACGTAAGCTTCTGGTTCTGGATGAACGGTACGACACCAACAGAAGTGTGCAACACAAGACTTAGCTGCTGAAAACTGGAACCCATGGGCTTGAGTCCAAGACTGCACCTTGTGGATGGCTCCCTATAGGTACTGCTCAGCAACACCAGTACTGGTGGAGCAGTACAAAATGCAGAGTTCGTCTGCATACACAGAAAGTGAGACAGATGGCCCTACAGCAGCTGCTAGACCATTAATGGCCACTACAAATAGGAAGACAATACAGAGCCTGTGGGACCCTATTCTCCAGGATATGGGGGGAACTATGAGAGACACCAACTTTGACACGGAAAGTACGAAGCAACAGGAAATTTTGGATAAAAATTGGGAGCGGGCCTCTGAGACCCGACTTGTATAATGTGACAAGAATATGATGTCACCAAATGGTGTTGTATGCTTTTTGTTAATCAGAAAAGATTGCAACCAGGTGTTAGTGTCTGGAAAAGGTTGTTTGGAAGGCAGACTCTAGGGTACAAGATTATAAGTGGTAGAGCTACCCTGGCAGAAGCCGCCCTGACATGGAGCCAGTAGGCCACGTGACTCCAGGACCCAACTCAACCGCCGACACACTGTACACTCTAGCAGCTTACAAAGAACATTGTTGAGGCTGATGGGTCGATAGTCGTCCACATCAAGTGGGTTTTTACTTAGGTTTGAGCACCGGAATGATGGTGCTCTCCCGTCACTGCGATCAAAAGATGCCATTGCAACAGATCTGGTTGAAGATGACGGCGAGCTGTAGTCACATGAGAGCTGTTTAATCACCTGACTATGGATCCGATCTGGCCCAGGAGCAGTGTCAGGGCAATGTGCAATGGCACTGAGGAGCTCCCACTTTGTAAATGTGGACGTTATAGGATTCACTCTGGCATGTAGTGAACGAGACGACTATGCAATCCAGCTGCCGTTTGAGAGGGCATAAGACTGGGGCGTTATTCTCTGCTGAGCACTAAGCTCGAGATTGTGTGTCGAAGTGCTCAGCAATCGTGTTTGCATTGGTAGGTATCATGCAATTTATGTTAACACTGGAAATATCTGTATGGGTCTGGTACTCGAAAACATGTTTCATCTTTTCCCAGACTTGGGAAGGTGACATACGGTACCCAAGATTGAGACGTGTCCCTTCCAACACTCCTGCTTGCGCCATTTGATAAGTTGGTGAACACGGGCACAGAGCTGTTTAAAGGCTATGAGGCACTCTAGGGAAGGGTACCACTTATGCCACTTGAAGCCCACCAACACTCCTTAATTGCCTCAGTGACTTCTGGTGACCACTAGCGAACTGCCTTTGGGCCAGGGTACCCTGAACAGCAAGGGATCGTGTTTTCTGCCACAGAAACGATTTTTGTAGTTACCTGCTGAACCGTCACATTGATGTTCCCATGTGGGGGACATTCAGCGGTGACAGCAGTGATGAAAGCTTCCCAGTCCACCTTGTTTGAAGCCTATCTGGGCAGCCGTACATGGGCCTGGCACTGGGGAAGTAACAGGAAGACAGGGAAGTGGTCACTACCACACAGGTCATCATGTGCTCTCCAGTGGATAGATGGGAGGAGTCCTGGGCTGCAAATTTATAAATCAATGGCCGATTAACTACCACGAGACACACTGAAATGTGTGGCCACACCAGTATTTATGAGGCAGAGGTCGAATTGCAACAGTAAAGTTTCGACATCTGTGCATCCGCCAGTAAGCATGGTATCACCCCTCAAGGGGTTATGGGCATTAAAATCTCCCAGAAATAGGAAACGTTTAGAGAGTTCATCAATCATTGAGGCTGATAAATTCAGGGGTACTGCACCATCTGGACAGTTATTTCCTGCATTGTACTTATTCTGACAGCCCCAGCTTCAAAAGGGGTTTGAAGGGGCACAGTTTCACTACTGAGTTTAGGACAAACACAAACTCCACCTGACCCTCAATTATAGTCGCTATGGTTCCAGTATCCCTTATAGCCGTGGCAGGAAGGAGTTCGCATTGCGAGGAACAAAGTTTCAGGAGGGCAATGCAGAAAGCAGGAGTAAAGCTTAACAGTTGCTATAGCTCAGCCAGGCAGTGGAAGAAACTGCAATTCCACTGGACGATGACGTCATCTTAAGACTGGGAAGGCATGGAACATTCAATGAGGCAGTTTATGCCTCTGTCACATCCCACTACCATTGTCCTGGTCTTTGGGACCTTCATTTCTGATTTCTATCGCTGCTCCTTGGGTTTCTCTGGCTGGAAGTATTTGACTGATTCAGTCCCCAGGACTGAGGATAAACGTGAAGACCTTCGAACAGCTGCTTTTGGGCTATTCAGCCACTGGCAGATGTCATCGTGACCCAAGGGACCACTTCCTAGTAAGAATACTTCTGCTTCTCCGGCTCAGAAATGGGGACAGGTATCCCCAATGGTTGTGTTGGGGAGGGCGGACATGGAGTATTGGGATGCAACTGAAGTCCACAATCTCGGCATCCCGACATATGATGCTGGACGTACAGTGGGAAGACATATGTCTGAACTTCCGGCACTTAAAGCACCCCGTCTGGAGAGGGATATACGGCTTCACATCACAGTGGTACACAATCACCTTGACCTTCTTAGGTAATGTCACTCTCTAAGGACAAGATGAAGACACCGGTGGCAAACTTATTGTCTCTCAGACCCCAATGGACGCGCCGGATGAAATGAACTCGTCATTGCTCTAAGTTGGCGTGCAGCTCATCATCTGACTGCAAAAGAAGGTCCCTGTGGAATATAATACCCCATAAGAGCTTAAATATGGTCCAGGGTATCAGATAAATCGCCCAACTTGCTATGAGTGAGTAATGTCCGTGACTGAGCAGAATTTGTTGTTTTTATCTAGACTGACCCAGAGCACATTTTGCATGAGTCCTCCACCTCCCCGAACTTGTCCTCCAAATATTCCACATAAAACTGAGGTTTCATGGACATGAGAGATTCCCTATCAACTCTCATACATATGAGGTACAGGGACTTCACTGCCATCCTTAGCATGGCGTTCATCCCATTGTGTGGTCAGCGAGGGAAATGATTTGGGGTTGTATTTGTTAGCTATTTCTTACCAATGAAGTTAGACTTTGCCTGATTAGGGACTGCTGGTGGTGGACCAACAGCAAGAGATGATGTACTATGCTTCATGGATTGTCATCTGCCATGATGCCACCCACTCTGACAAGGGGCCCTCCCCACGGGCGCCACCCAGCCTCATCAAGGGCCACGTGGCAGGACAGCCATTGCCAAGAGTCCCAATGCCCCGGGGAGATAGGCATCTACTCCTTGGGATATGTGGGGTGTTAAAAAATGGCACAGGCATCAGCAGAGCAGGAGTGCAATGTGAGGACAATAAAATGGGCAAAAGATCTTGATGCACGATAGACATGATGCACCATGTAAGACGCCCTTCCCTGACTGGCTCACTCTTCGGGAAAATTGTGAGAAATGGAGGTCAAACCCTAGAGGGGACAATCACATAAAGGTCAAAATATGTGAGACTCCTTTTAGGCATGAGTGAGAGAGAGAGAGTGAGAGAGAGTGAGTGAGTGAGAGAGAGAGAGAGACTATACCTTTAAATTTGAGTCCTAGATCCACTACATGCTTCGATTCAGAGGTTTCAAGTCACTCTGAAAAATAACACTATCACTTTATCTCATTTATGAAATATAAAAGAATTCTAATGACAGTATTATGAAAAACATACGTTGCCACTCACCATACAGCAGAGGCATTGTGTTGCAGACAGGTAGAACAAAAATACAAATTAGCTTTAGGTCAGAATGCCATATACTGTGGATGCACTTGCGTAACAGAAGGCTGTGAGTTGCTGGAGTGGGAACTGGGGTGGGATTAGGCAAGAGAAGGAAAATGAATAATGAACAAAGTTCATGGCCAGGAGTGTTACAGGAATATAGGGTATATTGTAGGTAGAGTTCACATTTGTGCAGTTCAGAAAAACTGGTGTCCTGTACGAAGAGGAGAGATGTTGCACACTGTGAAGCACTCATTTAAGTGAAGAACGCTGTGTTGGGCAGTGTGCTTGACAAACAGGTGGCACAGCTGTCTCTCAACAACAGTTTGTCGGTGGCCATTTGTGTGGACAGATAGCTTGTTCGTTGTCAGGCACATGTACAAACCAAGCTGCAACCACTGTGCTGCATTTTACATCACATGACTTGTTCGAATGATAGCACTGCCTTTTGACTGGAGAGGTGATGCTTCTGACTGGACTGTAGAAGGTGGTGATGGTTGTGTTAAGATGTATTGGGCACGTCATGCATCAGGGATATCAGCCAACTCAGAAGGGGTTGGGAGAAATGGTTGTGGAGGGATGGATGAAGATATTCCATGGGTTTGGTGGATGGCAGAATACCACTGTTTGAAGAGTGTGAAGGGTGGTGGGTAGCACATTCCTCATTTCAGGCCACAGTTAGACGTAGTTGAAATCCTAGTTGAGAATGCGATTCCCTTGTTCCAGCCCTGGTTGGTTGGTTTGTGTGATTTAAGGGACCAGACTACTAGGGCCATTGGTCTCTTTTTCCATGACTTGAAACCCCCACAAGAAATAAAAACAAGCAGATATGACAAGAGATGACGCAGGACAAGAAAGACAGACAGAGACCAGACAAAAGAAATTAAAATCACAACGAGTGTGACAGTGGTTGGCCAACCATAGAAACAAAAAAAAGGAAAAGCCAAGCACCAAAGAATGCATTAAAAACCCCAGTCTAAAATTGTAGACCAAAGGCCAGACTCAACACAGGACACACTTAAATCAAGCGATAAAAATCCCCTGCATGAATAAAACTCAAAACTAGATCTGCCATTGCAACGTCATCTGATAAAACTGCAGGAAGAGTACCAGGTAGTGCAAATATCTGCCTGAGCAGAGTTAAAAGCAGCCAGCCCAACAAGATGTGGATCACAGTCAAAGCTGATCCACAGTGACAAAGGTGGGTCCTTGCAGTGCAATAAATAGCTGTGCGTTATCCAGGTGTGACCAATGCGCAGCTGCCAGGGGACAAGAGAGTCCCTGGGAGAGACCCGCAAGGAGTGGTGCCACGCACTGGTAGCTTCCTTGGTGGCCCGAATTTGGTGCACCCTTCCTTCACCCAACATTCTTTACTCCAGTTGCGAAGTACCTTCTGACGCTAAACTGACCTAAAGTCACTCCCCGAAAGGTCAATCTCCAAGGCTGGTGGACCGACAGCATGTTTCGCCAGTGTGTCAACACATTCATTTCCTGGGATGCCTACATGACCCAGGATCCACACAAAGACCACAGAATGACCAGAACACGCAAGAGTATGGAGGGACTCCTTGATAGCTATCACCAGACAAGAGCAAGGGAAACACTAGTCGATAGCTCGTAACCGCTTCGGGAGTCACTACAGATAACGAAGGAATCACCTGAGCAGGAGCGGATATGCTCTAGAGCGCAAGAGATGGGGACCAGCTCGGCAGTGAAAACACTGCAGCCAGCCACCAATGAGTGTTGTTTATAATGATCCCCTAGAGTAAGAGCATAACCAACCCGACCAGTAACCATCAAACCATCAGTGCAGACAACGTCAGAGCCTTGACATGCAGCAAGGATTGAAAGAAAGCAGCAGTGGAGGGCACCAGGAGGGACTGAGACCTTTGGGCCCTGTGCCAAATCGGGCTGAAGGCATGGGCAGGGCATGCGGAGGGGCCGAGAAAAGAGGTTGAAGATAGAAAACTGCAAGCCCAGAGAAGAGCTCTGATGTGAAGCGTGATCGTACACCCTGACCTGGGCCGCCATTCCGGAAGATGGACGACCAACTGAGGAACAGGAGACAGTAAGTGGGATGCCCGGGCAAGCTACAAATGTGTGTAGCATAAGCGGCCAGTAATCGTTGGCGCCAGAACAGCGATGGAGGGATACCTGCATCCACAAGTATGCTGTTGACAGGGCTTGGCTGGAAAGCTCCAGTGGCGAGTCAGATTCCACTGTGAAGGATGGGGTCCAGAAACTGCAATGCAGAACGGAATGCCAAACCTTCTATAATCAAGACGGGACTGAATTAACAACTGGTACAGCCGTAGAAGGGTAGACCCATCAGCACCCCAGCTGGTGTGACTCAACCAACGAAGAGTGTTAAGATGCCACCACCACATTTGTTTAAGCTGCCGAATATGAGGCAACCAAGTCGACCGGGTATCGAAAACTAATCACAAAAACCGGAGCGTCTCTATCTTCACAGTGAATCTCTTGCTGTGGTAATGCCATGGCCATGGGTGAACAGTGCGTCACTGGCAGAAATGCCTAACGCAGGTCTTGGTAGCCAAACACTGAAATCCATGCATTACAGCCCAAGATCTTTTAGATAGCACCCTGCAGCTGCCATTCAGAAGCTGCAATGCCAGTGGAGCTATAGTATAGGCAGAAGTCGTCAGCATACAAGGAAGATGAGGCAGACATTCCCACCACCACAGCGAGCCCATTAATTGCAATCAAAAAGAAGCACTCTCTTAA
The DNA here is from genome assembly GCF_021461395.2 of Schistocerca americana. Taxonomy (NCBI): domain Eukaryota; kingdom Metazoa; phylum Arthropoda; class Insecta; order Orthoptera; family Acrididae; genus Schistocerca; species Schistocerca americana. Next base: position 59,690,649 of record NC_060122.1, read on the forward strand.
GACAGATCATTACAGTACCACCTCTCCTGAACTCAGGAGGAACTATGGGAGGCTGCAACTTGCACGTGGAAGGAACGAAGCGACAAAAAATTTTGTATGAATATCTGGAGTGGACCCCGAAGACCACAACCATGAAGCATAGAGAGGATGTGATACTGCCATGTCGTATCGTATGCCTTCCGCATGTCAGAAAAGATGGTGACCAGATGCTGACGGTGTTCAAAGGCAGTATGGATGGTGGACATCAGGCACATCAGATTATCGGCGGCAGAGCTGCCCGCACAGAACCCACCCTGAGACGGAGCCAGAAGGCCTTAAGACTCAAGTTGTCAACTCAACCTCTGGCTCACCGTGGGTTTGAGCAACTTGTAAAGAACGTTGGTGAGGTTAATGGGGCGGTAGCTGTCCACCTCCAGTGGGTTCTTGCTAGGTTTCAAAACGGGGATTACGACGCTAGCTTGCCATTGCGACGGGAACTCGCCCTCAACCCCAATACAGTTGAAAAGTTATAGGCGGCATCGCTGGCAGTCCACCGAGATGTGTTAGAGCATCTGACAGTGGACATGGTCTGGCCCGGGTATCCACATCAGGGCAAGCAGCTAGGGGACTTTGGAATTCCCACACAGTGAATGGATCATTGTACGATTCAGATTGGCGCATGTGAAATGAAAGGGTCCAATGTTCCAACTGCTCTTTCAGGGAACGGGAAGCCAGGGGATAATTCGTAGTAGCGGAACTCTGAGCAAAATGCTCTGCTAAGCAGTTTGCAAATGTGTCGAGTCAGTAAAAACTGTTCCATTCAGTGAAATCACAGGTACACTGATGGGGGTTTGATAACCATAGAGCTGACTAATCTTGGCCCAAACCTGCAATGGAGACGTACAGAAACCAATGGTGGAGACATACCTTTCTCAGCGCTCCTGCTTGCATTGGTGAATGAGGTGGCGGGCTCGCGCATGGAGCCATTTAAAGGCGATGAGGTGCTCCAATAAGGGATGCCACTTGTGATGTTGGAGAGGCCACCTGCGATCTTTGATCACCTGAGCAATCTCGGGCACAGTCCTCTGCTGAGAGGACCCAGAAGAACAAGGAATGGCACATTCTGCAGCAGTAACAATGCTGTTGGTGACCGAGTGAACCACCCCATTAATGGCGGCATTGGAAAGAGGCTCAGTAGTTGCAATAGATGTGAACAAGTCCCAGTCAGCCTTATTAAGAGTCCATCTGCAGGGGAACCCAGAAGAGTGACACTGTGGCAGTGACAGAAGGATCGGAAAGTGGTCACTACCACATAAGTCGTCATGCACACCACATAGAACAGACGGTTATAGGCTAGGGCTGCAGATCGGAAGTTCGATGGCTGAGGACATGCCATGCACCACACTGCAATGTGTGAAGGCACCATTATTTAAGAGAGAAAGGTCAAGCTGTTCCAATACTTGCTGAACAACGCTGCCTTGGCCTGTTGCCACTGATCCACCCCACATAGGGTTATGGGGATTGACGTTGCCCAGTAGCAGAAAAGGTGGCAGCAATTGGCCTATCTGTGCATCTAGGACAAGTTGTGGGACATCACCATCTGGTGGAAGATAGAGACTGCAGACCGTAATGGCATGAGGCATCCACACCCAAACAGCGACAGCCTCTAAACGTGCTTGTAGAGGGACAGACTCGCTGTGAAGGGAGTGAAGGTAGTAGATGCAGACACCACCAGATACCCTATCGTAAGTTGCCCAGTTCCTATAGTAACCCTGATAGCCACGGAGGGCAGGGGTTCACGTCACCAGAAACCAAGTTTCCTGAAGGGCAATGCTGAGGAATGCGTGAGGGCTGAGAAGTAGTCAAAGCTCAGGAAGATGGCGGAAAAAATCGCTGCAGTTCCACTGGAGGATGACATTGTCCATGGACGAGAAAGGTGTGAAGGACCGAGGATGCAGATTATGCCGCTGGGTCACCTGCTGCCACTGATTGCGTACTTGTGCGAGTGACAGCCATTGCGTCTGAGATTCCAGCGAGTTCTAGGTCCACAGCAGACGCCAGAATCTCTACCTCATACTCATACGCAGAGCTTTTAGGTTGCAGTGGAGTGGGTGCCACTGAAAATTCCTTTCTTAAAGGTGGTCTTCTTGGTCATTTCTTGCTGCTCCTTGGGTTTCATTGGCTTGGAGGATTTCACCGATTCAGTCTCGGAGACAGAGAAGGATCGTGAAGCCCTACGACCAGCTGTTTGTGGGCTCTTATGCCACTGCTGGGCATCATCCTACCCACTTGTGGAACTTAGGCAAAGTGTGGGACGCTTGGGTCCCTCCCTTCCCTAGTATTGGTCACTCAGTCCAGGATCTTATATTCCATGATTTGCAGCTCTTTCTGTAAGATCCTGCGGTCTGGTGAGCAAGGTGAATGAGGCTCTCTGCAGTTGACACCAATGGGAGGCAGGGCACATGGAGTATTGGGATGTGATGGGCATCCGCAGGGCACATGGAGTATTGGGATGTGATGGGCATCCGCAGGGCGCATGGAGTATTGGGATGTGATGGGCATCCGCAATCTCGACATGTGAGGCTGGAAGTACAGCAGGAAGACATATGGCAGAAGTTCCAGCACTTAAAGCACTGCATCAGGGGAGGGATAAAGCGCTTGACATCACAGTGGCAGACAGTCACCTTGACCTACTCTGGTACTGTATCACCCTCGAATGCCAAGCTGAAGGCACTTTTAACAATCTGATTATCCTTCGGACCCAAAGGAATGCGTCAGACTAAATGAACACCCTGATGCTCTAAATTGTCTCGTCATCAGACTGCAAAAGAAAGTCCCTTTGGAAAATAATACCGTGCACCATGTTCACACTCTTATGGGTTGTGATGGTTGTGACAAATTGGGGATGTTTCAGTTACCAAGTAACCTTCACGACTGGGCAGAGGATGCTGTTTTTATCAATACTGATCCAGAGCACATTTTGGAGATGCCCTCCACCTCCCCAAACTTGTCCTCTAAATGCTCTGTGAAGAATTTAAGCTTTGTTGACATGAAAGACTCCCCATCAGCTCTTGTACAAACTAGGAGCCTGGGCGAATCAGTGTCACTGCAATCCTGAGCCTTACGCTCCTCCCACGGTGTGGCCAGGGAGGGGAACGATTTTGGATCCTATTTCTGAGCATTGAATTGAGCCCAAGAATGCTTAGAGACTGCTGGTAGCTGGTCACCAGCAAGAGACGACGTACCACCCTTCATTGCAGTTCATCCGGTGTGGTGCCACCCAGCCTGACGATGGGCCCTCCCCACGGGTGCCACCCAGCCTGACGATGGGCCCTCCCCACGGGTGCCACCCAGCCTGAGCAAGGGCCACCTGGCAGGATGGCCATTGCCGAGTGTCCCGATGCCCCAGGGAGATAGGCATCTACTCCTTGGCATACGTCGGGAGTTAACAGCGCAATCATCAGCAGAGCAATCCCAGTGTTGTCAGTGGGCTACAACCAACAGGGCACTTTGTGGTCACACCACAACTGACTGGCTACCATGCTGAATATTAGGTGCAAGGAAGTCCATGATCGTCATCTCTGCAACAAGCAACACTGCACAGTGCATGGTGAAATTCGCATCCAGGAATGCATCCTTGCCCAAGATACGGTGAATGAGAGGGTCTACAAAGCTGGCTAAAGGTCTCAATGCACGACGGACACAATGCACCATGTAAGGTGCCCTTCCCCAATTGGCTTGCTCTTTGCAAGAATTTGGAAATATGTGGATTCAAACCCAAGAGGGGACCATCACATATAGGCCAATACATTTGAGACTCCTTTTAGTCACCTCTTACGACATGCAGGAATACTGCTGGCCTATTCTAACCCCGAACCTGCAGGGGGCGTTCATGTCTCAGTACCACCGAGAACTGGAAGGGAATGCTCCTCTGTGGCTGTACAGTGGGAATTTGGGAATGGTGAGTGAAGAGATGTAGTACAGGAGATGTCTCCAGTCAGTCACCCACCACCTCTTTGAGTCTCAGGAGCATTCCCCTTGTGACTCAGTAGCACACAGGACCAAAACAAGTGAGTCACATTCTCCAACATGACCTCTCACCGTGGCTTGAAATGAGCTATGTCCTACCCACTATTCTTCCCAGCCCTCTGACGGCAGTATTCTGCCACCCACCAAACCTACAAAATACCTTCACCCATCGCTATGCAACCCCTGCTCCCAACCCCTTGTCTAATGGCCCATATACCTGTAATGTAACTTGCTGCAAGACGTGCCATACATCTTCCCACCACCACGTACTCCAGTCATGTCAGAAGCATCACAGGCAAGGCTACCTGTGAACCAAGTACTGTGATATACAAGCTGAACTGCAAGAAATGTGCTGTGTTCTACTTGAGCACGACAATCAACAAGCTGTTTGTCTGATGAGTTGCCACCAACCAACTGTGCCGAAAAAACAACTGGATCACACAGTTGTTGAGCATGCTGCCCAACACTCGGTTATTTATTTTAAGGACTGCATCATAGCATTTGACATGTGCTTCCTACCAACTCTAGGAATGGTGATCAGATCAGGAGTCACAGGCTGACTGTGGCCCTCACTGTCTGCAACCTCAGCCAAACCCATATGAAGACAGACATGGATGACAACAAGGACAATGACAGCAACCACAGACAGAAATGGCAAATGATAACAACCATCACCATGAATGCACATGGCAGTAGACAAGTCCATGGAGTAAACCAGTTCGAGAAATGAAACATAGTGAGGTTCGAGAACAAACCACAATGCGTAAGGTATACAAGACAAGAGTTCAGTCAGAACTCAACTGACACAAAGCCACTGCGTTGCCAGCATTACAGGGCCGCTCTGAGTACCAATAGGCTGGCATGGAAGGCGTGGCTCGCACACAGTGTTGCGGCGGTGACAGCAGCACTCACTGGTTATAAGGGTGGCCACTAGCAGCTGTCATTTATGTCCTTGCCTTGTGACGGGCTGTCCAAATTGTCTAAACAGGACACCATAGGCACCCTCCCAAAATGGCTGCATAGGGCCCGAAGGGCCCCAGTGAATACTTTTGGAGGTGAACAGTTGGTGTCCCATCAGTGGAAGCCACCAGCTGGGAGAAGGAACACAAGACATTAAGCACTGCACTGGGGTATTGCAGTGTGGTAGTTAACTGAGGTGCAGAGTGACGCAGTGGTGATGTTTCACCCTCCATACCCATGCCTACGGGAGCTGCTAACACTGTCTTGGAGTGCAAATAGTACTCGTGAGGAGGAGGGACATGTGAGGGCAGGGACACAAACTCAAAATTATCCTCTGTTGAAGGTGTAGGCTGGAGACAGGGCAAAGATGATCCATGTGCCGACGCAAACCTCTCAGGGTATCGTCCATTTCATGGTGCTGCACATCTGTCACCACCACAGTAGCTGGCATCAATGAGGTATTTGTCCCAAAGGAACATTGCTTAGCAGCTGAACCAGGAGGATGTCATCCAGTATGTCAGGTCTGGGGTTCCTTGGATTGGAGTGCTAGGAGATGGAGGAATGTACACATCTGTCAACTGTGGAGGAGTTCTGCTGGGCTGTGGTCATGGATAGGAGTGGACCTGTAGGTGGCTCGGGAACATAGTGAGAGCTGCTGCCTTGTTATATGCACCCATGGCCTTCAACATTTGTTGTATAAGTGTGTGCATCATCCACTCTGCTTTGTAACCCTCCATTTCACCCCTTCTCGAATGGCAGAGATGATTGATGCGATTAGCAGTGCATTACTGTTCCCATGCTGTAGATGTAAACTGGGGCCCATTGTCTATGATGATGGTGCAGGGAAGCCCTTCAATGGTGAGAATCTGTCGAATGGCATTCAGTGTGGCCCTAGTGGTGGTGCCCACCATGCTGACCATGTAGGTTAGTTTGAATAAGCATCTAGAACAATAAGCCACATCACACCAAGGAAGGGGCCAGCAAAATTTAAATTAATGCAATCCAAAGGACCACTGGGAGTCAGCCAGAGGCTAAAGACTGGAGAGGAGCAGCCCATGCTTAGCACAGACAGAACAGCAGCTCACAATAGCCTCCACATCCTATGTCAGACCAGGTCAGTAGACATGTCACCTGGCACAGGCCTTCATCTGGGATATAACCCAGTGTCCATGAAGGAGGAGGACCAAGACATGAGTACATAAGGTAGTCGAGTTGACAGCATGAGGGATACCTGTCCCTGCATCCAGCAGGAGCCCATCAGAGAAGATGGGAAAGCTGAGAGAGGTGAGCCTTCCCCGGCGCTAGTGAGCAGCAGACTATGAAAAATAAGTTGGTTACCCATGCAGAACATATGTATGAAAAACTGCAAGATAGGGTTGCGGTGTGTATTTGCCACCACATGAGGAGTGGAAATGGGAAACTCTCCCAAGTTACGTTGTTGTTCCATGTTGATGTGAAAACAGGAGGGCACCAGTTGGTCATACACCGGGTCTCATCCTGAGGGCAATTGTAGAGGGCATCTGCATTTGCATGTTGTTCTGTGTGCTTGCAGCTGATAATGTAGTCGTAGGAGGCATGGAAAAGAGCCCAACACTGAAGCCTCTGGGCCATCCACTTGGGAAGCCAAGAGCAAGGCCCAAAGAGCGCTATGAGTGGATTATGGTCTGCAACGATTGTAAACATGGACCCAAATACATACACATGGAATTTCTTCACAGTTAAGTTGATTGCCAGTGCCTCTTTCTCAATCTGGCAATTGTTGTGTTATGCAGGCGTCAGTGTTTTGGATACATAGGTGATGGATTGCTCCAATCAATCATCATTACAGCACTGCACTAATGCCATAGTGAGGAACATACAAAGCCAAAACAAGGGGGGCATGACAGAGAAAGAGCGTCTAAGACAGGATGTGGAACTTAACATATGCTTCAGCTGTGTGCTCACAGGATGCTGACTGTGAAACAGAATGCCTTTCTTCCACAACTGGTCAAGAGAGTGCCTGATATGTGCTGCTTGTAGATCGAACTTTGAATAATAATTCACTTTCCCAAAAAAGCCTGCAACTGCTGGAGGTTTTTTGGATACAGGAGATAATTAGCAGCAGAAACATTACCATCAGTGGGCTGAACCCTTCCTTTGGTGAGAAAATGGACCAGGTAGTCCCGGAAAAAACTGGCATTTGTGCAAATGGCACTTTAGCCCTGAATCACACAGTGTAGTAAAGAGGGTATGGAGGCTATGGAGGTGGTCTTGGTGCATAGCACCCATAACAGTTAAGTCATCCAGGTAATTGGAACAAGCTGAAATGGACATAGTTAACTGTACCAGGTATTTCTGGATGGCCACTCAAGCAGAAGAGATTCCAATAGGTGAACACTTGTAACTGTACAAGTCAAAAGGCTTATTGATGACAATGTATTGCAATTCCTCATCGAGTTGAATATGTAAGCAAGCATCAGTGGGTTTATTTTAGAGAAACATTCACCTCCAACAAGATTAGAGAAGATGTTGTGTTGACGGGGTATGGTGTACCGTATTTACTCGAATCTAAGCCGCACTCAAATCTAAGCCGCACCTGAAAAATGAGACTCGAATAAAGGAAAAAAAAAAAAACAAATGATTTCCCGAATCTAAGCCGCACATGAAATTTGAGACTCGAAATTCAAGGGGAGGGAAAAGTTTTAGGCCGCATCTCCAAATCGAAACAAAGTTGGTCCATTGTAATAGGAGACACAATTTAGGTCGAATGAACGACGATACAGCTACAGTAGTTCGGTTCGAGTCGTAACCTTAGCAGTTAAGCTTTACCAGGTAGCCATTGCTATGCGTCAGGCGCTCCGTCCGTATTTATGCAGGTACCCTTCCTTTTTCATGTGCTTCGTCTGGTTTGAATCGATTGCTTATTTTGCTTCGATCTGATAAGTGCCGTTTTCTTTTTTGTAGGTGCTTACGTCGCTCTAAGCTGAAAATGCATTACTGCACTGTTCGTCGCATTCTGATAGTGCGTGTTTATGGCCTGTCGCCGCTAGCGGCATGACTTGCTTTTGTGCGCGCTAACACCACTTACAATAAAAAAAAGAGGAATTGTCTCATTAGCGAAACAATGGCAAGAGACTGCTGTTTGTTGTTACTTGCACTGCTGCTTTCTTTGATAATGATCAACAAGAATCAAATAATAGACTGCGTATGATAGAACATGTTCTGAACGAGAGTTTAGCGAAAATTTTTCTCCGTTTAATTTCTGTGCAGAATGTAATGTACTAAAGAGGCGCCTGCAAAGATTTTCAGAGTCATGTTAGATTTAAAAATCTTGTCAATTTCCGTGCTTGATTTCTGACTGTATCACTATTAGGCATAAGAATAATACGAATATAAACATTACACGATAGATATATTCTTCCGCGTTTGCTGTTGCCTCACTCTAGTTTCGCAGTTTATTGGGCAGACAGGATTTAAATGAGATAGCAGCAAACACGAAAGAATACATGGCAAAATGTTTATATTCATATTATTCTTATGGTGAAGAGAATACTGCATGTGATTCACATTTCATCAGGTTCCTATTAGCAACCATCTCTTCTCAGGGGTAGGAAACATTTCAGAACGTAGAGTTGGCCATATTGACAAACATTCCAAACAGTCTTGCCAGTCGGATTGTCGTAGTACATTGAAATTCAGCTACATTCGAAGATGAACAATAAGGAATTTGTATTTACTTCGTTGGGTAATGTATGAAAATGCAGTGGCTGAAACTTAAGGTGGAGAAAAAAGCTCGTCTTCCACTTTTTTTAAAAATTTATTTACTGACGCAGAGGTTTTGGCACCAGTATTTATCTTTGTGCCTACAAAGCACGCCTGTGTCGCGTTACATATATTCTACGGCAGAAGTTAGTTGTGGCGGCGTCTACCAACATTTTTCAGAACTTCTGCTTGCTTTGCACTCGATTCTAAGCCACAGGCGGTTTTTTGGATTACAAAAAATGGAAAAAAGTGCGGCTTATATTCGAGTAAATACGGTAGGTTTCCACGAGAGCTTGGGCATTGATTGCCAACGTAAAATCTTCACAAAGCCAGAGGGAACCATTTGGTTGCTGGGCTACAACCATATGTGTGGGAAAAGCACTGGTTTTGACTAATTATATGACCCCAGCATCTAAAGGGAATGAAGCTCTAGCTTAAAGGCCGTCCGTAAGGAGATGAAGAGGATAGGCATGACAGGATGAGGGCACTGCACCTGGATGTAAGGAAATGTGTGGTGCAGCTAAGGCCAGGCTCAAACATGTGCGAAAGAAGCACAAACGTCACCAAGTTCCTGGAACAGAACAGTGTCAAAGATGATCATCTGTGATGGAGAACCTGTTCACCGAGGAAGCATCCAGGCAAAAAATGTTGCCATCGGAATGACCTTTGACAACTTACAGCATTAGTGGCCATGTAACCATCTTATTTGTGGCTGTAGTGATGAATTGACCATCTGAGGGGAATGCAACTGTCGCCATACACAACTAACTTGCAAAAGGATATGGCCAAAGCCTGGTAACCCAGATGAGTGTACATTGTGAGATTGACCAGGGAAACTGCTACTCCCATGTAGACTTTTAAATCCATGTCCTGAAAGGCAATCTTGAGATCAATAAGAAATTGGGATGCAAGGACTGCCCTAGGGAACCATGATGCGACGCTCATGCACTGTCCTGTGTTGCGAGTTAGGAGAATGGTTAGTCTGACCTGAAGGCCAATGGTGACCAGTTCAGTGATGTCCATCCTTGCCACAATGTGTGCAGTGTGTAGAATGATAGGTTAGCTTGCTCATTGGTGCTACACAAAACAGGAAGTGCAAGAAGGCAGACCTGCTGGTTACACTGAGAAAGCAAGACTGGCTGCTCAGATGTCACTGACGCATCCATAAGTGACCAATCACAACACCGCCATCAAGAACAAGGCTGGCGAGATTTTGACCCCACCATGGTGGTTACACCTGCTGCACCAGCCTGTCTGCACTGTCCACTGATCGCTGTGGTTCAGTCAGCACACAGCGCTGTGATGGCGACAGCAGAGCTGGCATGTTATAAGGCTGTCGTCTGGAAGGCTGTTGTGGTGTACATGGAATTATTGCAGAGAAAACAGTTGATGCGATGTGCAACAGAATTGCAGAAAGGAGGTACTAAGTTTGGAGAGGCCCATGACTACACCTTGAAGAAATGCCCTGATTTGTCTGTCAACATGAGCTGCATAATATGTCTTAAATGACTGAGTTGAACATTTCTTTTAGACAGTACAAGGAGAGGGGGGCATGAATATATTTAACCTGAAAGGTACCAGACATGGGTGTCAAACTTTCATGACAATGTGTTCCATACTCAACAAAAACTACTGCTGTCAGTGAATGCTAATCTTACACTGTTTCCATGCAAACTGCATAAAATGTAAGATTGAAGTTGTATTCCTTGCAAATAGGCCATTTGTCACTGTGGCACATTTGGTTGCACAGTATCAGTAGGCCAACAATGAAACTAGAACTTAAATTTTTAGAGGCATGTAGCACAATGTGACAAGCCATAATTCAGCCTCTTTTGAAAGTACTGAAAGTCATAAATTGCACTAGTGGCCAGTGCAGAGTGTAGTTGAGGCTGGAGGTGATTTTTGTATCATAACTTGGACATACTCACTCCAGTTACAATCAAAATAAACAAATTCATGTATTTCAGCATTCTTTCATTCACATTTTCATAGCAGATATTGTGAACTGTCTCATCTTCCAATCTGAGGACAGTAGTTTTCACAGGGCTGACCACATACCTTACCTGACAGATGAACACTCAGGCACCCTGTCATAGCTAAACTATCATATTAAATCACCGCATCACTACACCATTTAGGGAACTACGCAGTCCTGGATGCATACTAGCAATGAAGAGGCCAGACATGTATTGCTGTCATTCATTTAGAGACCTTTCTGAACAGAATTTTTCGCACTTTATTCTATAGATTTTAAAAGAAGCAGCAACTTAGTTTTATTGTACCTGTCAAACCTTGTGGGGGGAGGTAAGTCCTTAGGACCACAGAAAATTGGTTCAATTTCGTACCCTTCGCCTATACACCTCACAGCATAAGCAAGTTTAATATATGTTATACATTCCCCGTTTAGCTACACCACAGGCATAACGACATTTGCTGAAATCACAAAAATTGCAAAAAAATCTAAATTTTGAAGCAAACCTCTTCTAGCATGTATCTCCTTAACTACCTTCCACCACAATTGCCATGCTCCTTACACTGCAAAGCTATATTTGTTTTAGCTTCAAACTATTCGGAGTAGCTGAAGCTGATCAAAGCGCTGAATCACATATTCCAGTATTAGCAGAGTTAATCCATTTGGTGAACTGATTATTATAAAAGTAACATTGTTTAACACTGAACTACTACTCTCTTTCCATTGCTTTACAGTTGGATAAGAAACTTCAGCACACAACTACTTCACTTCAACAACATATTTGCACCAAAACAACACAATGACTAAGCTATTTATATAAACAAAGGATATGCAACTGTAAAGCTTCTGCAGATTAGCCAACTTTAGGGCCTAAAGTCATTTGAATCAAACCAAACAGAGCTGACGCTGTGCCATGGGACATCATGGTGCTTGCAGCCACTTAAAAATTCTTCTAATTTTGATACATTCTGTTGTCCATTTTGCTGGATGTAAACCTCTTCTCACTCAAACTAAAAAGAATTTTTAAATGAAAAATTAAGTTGATCTTTGAAGTCACATAAAGCCCCCCTTAAAATGGCAGGTTTGGGTGTGAAAGCATGGGCTGGGCTGTGGAAATAAGTATTCCATGGGGTACCACACTGTCCTGCAGATCTACAGGCTTCCAAAGGACAATTATTTCAGTAACTAATGCATGTTGTGAGACACAGAGAAGCCTACGAAATTCTTCTGTACTGAATGAATGGAATGAATGGAGGTGGTATTGTACTGTGGTTAATAGAGGTAATGATGGGGGAATAAACAATTAAAGTAAAAATGGAATGAAAAGTTTTCATGAAAAGGTGGTGTGGCATGATGCAAATTCCGAATTTTATAGATATTATAACAAATTTCAAGAAGTGTGGAAGATACTGCATTCGACTAAATAGTTATACAACACACTGGACTGGAGTTTTAGGAGCCAAATGACATGAAAATGGAAACTGTGGTTGACACCAGTGGGACAGAGGTTGGAGTCCTGTGCAAGAAAGCACAAAATATTAGGTGCCCACAGCCTAACCTGATTAGCTGCCCATGCCAATCATGGTCAGTGCAGAAGATGCAGTTGGACCCTAGATAATGTTCAGATACAGTGTGTTCATTTGGTCATATTTCCAACAACAACAAAAAATTATGCTTACATAAATAAATCTGACAGCATATATGTCTTTCGGTGCAGATACACTGCGGGTACAGCACCACCTTGGCTTTGCCCCCGGACCTGCCTGCTCCGTGACCTTTTTCAGCTTCCCTTCTCTTGTCTATCACCAGGCATTTGCTGCTCTATGTGCACAAATGGGTCATGCCACTGTACTTGCTTACTTCATGAATCATTTCCAGCATATCTTCTTTAACATCATATTTCTTCAGTTACCTCGTGTATACTTAAATTTGTATGTCCAACTACCATAAGTCTGTTCCTTTTCAACTGACCTGCTCATTGCGGTATTCATTACCACACTATTTAGTGCCTCAGAGAACTACAAACACACAATGTTCTTCCCAGTACCCAACTTCATTCATCACCTATAGTTCTGGACATTTCTCGTAAACTTCAGTCTATTAATTATTACAGAACTGTGATTTCAGAACTGAGATTGCTCTATCTGCCCCTGGGTACACCTTGCAGTCCAATATCAAGTTTTGTGATCTGTCACAAAATGATATAATCCAGCTAGAATCTTCTCAGATCTCTAGGCCTTTTCTAACTATACCTCCACATGTTGTGACATTTGAACAGTGTAACTAAAATTTATAGAACAACTAAATATGACTCTTTCCTTTGTCACACCTCTTGCCAACCTCATATTCTTTTACAACTGTATTCTGTTACTTGTCCTGCAGCATTACACTCATGGTATACAATTTCAGTGGCATTCAATTCTTCTGACAAATTCATTTTACCTAGGGGTCTTTGAAATCGACTGCTTACGCTTCATGACTCTAGATACTTGCCCATGGAAATGGGCAATGAAACTATTTGACCGCATATTAGTTGGAAACACATTTGCTGTTACTACAAGGAAAAATGGTATCTGAATAGAAGTATAATGGCTTATTACATGGATCAGTCCTCACTTCTCTCTTGTCTAATTTGAATGTATCTGGTATTTCAGCTGATATAATTTGGCTACGCATATGATTGGGCAACAGCTGTGCAATGCAGAAGTTTGAAAACAACTTTCAATCTAGAAATCTTCAGCCATTACCTCCATAAAGGTAGGTTACAACCTAACAAGTACGATGTAAGTTGCATGCTTTCATCTGTCTAATGGACTGGCACACAGAGACAATGTTGTTTATTTTTAGGGACGCACTCTGTCGTAGGGTGCATCCAAAGTACCTCGGGAGCATGTAACGACAACTGTACATATAATAATTTTTTTCTTTATGAATTTAGATAAATTAATGTAAGCAATGTTTTGAACTTTTTTTTCGGTTCGTATCATTATGTTAAAGAGACTGTGAGCAACTTTTGAAATGAATATTATTATTTATGTTAGATTTCAAATAATGTGGTAATGAAAGGAAAGTGTATTTGATGTTAAAACTATTGTAAGATGTGAAAATTGTAATTTATACACTTGGTCCATACGTAGGTAATGCATTAGGATATGTGTAGTAGATAACCTGTGGTGAATACCCTACCTGTAGGGGAGCGGGAAAAGGTGGAGGCAGGCGAGGCGGGAAAACGCACACTGGCGCGGTTCGGCACAACGGGCACAGTATAACAGTCGGAGTTGTGAATCGGTCAGAGTAACACGTACTGTACCGAGGCGGCTACCCAGGGAAAGTGGATTCCATTGAGCCTCGGATGAACCGATTCCGACGACTACTTGACATGGCTATATTCCAAGGCTCAAAATTGGAAAGATTACGACGCTAAGAAGATGGAAAGTACCGATGAAGTGTGAGCCTTAGCCGTGCTTGTGTGTGTGCCGTGCTGCCCGCTATCTCGCTGCCCGCCATCCACCGCACCGACTTGCACAGGTCAAACATTTATTTCATCTTTAGATGTGTATCTGTGTGGACCAGTGTCGAAAATGTTTCTAACTGTTCAATAACAACGTGACTTTTACCAGAATTGCCTTAGTCGTGACTTACCCTGATCACTGACCTAGACAGGATCCTTACCTCGTATTGTGCAACCCGAGTATCCTGAACTGAAAGTTTAATGTTAGTGTTAACGAAAATTATCAGCAGATTAATCTATGCTATAAAGAAGTTTAAAGTCCTGTGTGTTATTGCAAATGTTGGTAAAGAACAAAGGTATGACTAAATTGGAAGAGTTTTTTTTAATTGAGTTAGCGATGTTATTTAATTAATTTGAGACAGAAATAATGACAGTTAAATTATTCAGAAGTAAGACAAAAGAGTAGTTATCCATAGATTGCTAAATTTGAGTGTAAATTTGCCTTCAGTACTTAATAGTTTCAGTATAACGACCATAACAGTTTCAGGGCTCCCCCCCCCCCCCCCTTCTCTTGTCCATTCTTTCAAACCTTGAAATGTGTTGATCAGATTTGACCAGTAAAGCTAAATTATATATTAATCCTAAGTGTATTAATGTTTTTGTATCTTTAATAGTGACATTGTGTGTGTACTTACAAGATTGTCGATGCTAGGGCAATCTATGCCCGATTTCAGTCTGCTCAACATACAAAATGCAGTTCGTAGTAATCATTACTGTGTGGCGTTGTGAAAATCTAGCTCGTCCAAATTAGTACAAAAAAGAGAAAAGTTTAGTTCAGTGGATTTTTCTGGTTCCAAACTTTGCCATATAACGCATCATTACTACGTGTTACTATGCTTGTACATGCACCCTCTTGTACAAGGAAAAACTTACTCATTGCCTAAGTAGGCTGGCGACCGAATTGTTAATTATAGGTAGCATCTACTGTGTGTACTTCTTGCCCATGCGAAAGAGTAATTACACTTTACATTTGCTTGACTGCATCACTGTAGCTATTGACTGAGTATAAGTCCGATATTGCTTCTATTAGGTACACGCGGTCAACTAATGTACTAAAATCCTTGTTTATAAGGTGAAGCCCGTGAACTTATTAAAGTACAGGCTTTATAGAGATAACGTACGTCCGAGAAGGGCGGTAGCGTTACAAGCACTTGACAGCAACCTCTGCTTCGCTCAGAAGCACAAGTGATATTCTGTATAAGCTATTTGAACTAGTTGGTCATCATCAGCAAACACTCTTCACTCAGTAGAGTAGGTCACAGTGTGTCCATCTAGCTTAACAGTGCACATGTGAAACTACTTAAGAACTCCAAGCCACAGTTAGTAGGTGTGTACAGTATTTCCACCTACCTTGCTTCACATTCCCCCACCTTACATCAGATATGAAAGTGCTTTACTACATAGCTTCCAGACAATTGCTGATGGCAATAACTTTCCAATACTGAATGGTGTATTCCCTGTGAATCAGAATCAGTACATCCCATTCTTATCATGGCCAGGTTTCTTACTGAAAATGAATTCAATGCTGCTGGTGAATGGAAATGCTGTTTGCAACAAAACTGTTCTCGCCCACACCTGAAACTGCCCTGCATCCATAACAAGACCCTTGGACTTCACAAGTCTTTGAAAATTCATGGATTTAAAGACATTTTAATAAGGCATGGGAGATGTGCGCACATATTGACAATGATGTGTTTAAGGACACTAAACTGCGGCGGTGTCATCAGTCCCTCCTTAACACGAGAGAAAAACAAAGAAGGTAAAAAAGTGGAAAAAATAGGGACTTAGCTGCTCAAATTATATAATCAAGCAAGAGTGTTCAGAAGTGTGTGACAATGGTTCTAATATGATTTATAAAAGAAAATAGAGGTTACCCAGGCACGTTTTTACAAGAGGGCCTAAAGGCACAACAAGGCTAGAGGGGAAGAGTAACACAGTTGTCAATGGGTACTCAATACTGTGAGGTACTCACCTCCACAACTACACCTAACACTGGATGTGGAAGAGTATTAGAGTAAAATCCACTATCCTTCAGGAGCTGAGAACCTTTGCTAGTGCCTGTCACATCATCCTCAAGCACCTAAGGTAGTGAAATAGGCTACCTGAGCAAGTGCCGCACATCAGCCAGTGGGGCGCACTCAACAAGAATGCACTCTCATCAGTAGGCTACCACAGCTGCAGTGAGGAGGATCCTCCTGGTCCAGAAGGAACTTGTGGCTGAGTCTCTTGTGGCTAGTGCATAGTCGGCACAACAGAATGGCATCTTTCTGGGAGCCCTGGAAAGATGTACAAAACTCCTCAGCAGACCCTTTAATCGCTTTCAACTTGTTTCGGGTCATAGCAACCTGGCATTCCAATGCCCAGAGCCTAACAATATTATGTTGAAGATGTAATCTTCAGGTCTGTGCCTGGTATCTTGACATCAAGTTGATCTCCTGTAGTTCCATCTTTAATTAGACAGCTGACAAGTTCATTTCCTGAAATGCCCATGTGGCTCCATGTCCAGAGCTGCAGAGGTCAGCAAGCAGTGCCTGGATTTGGGGACAAAAGGATTTTTGGGAAAGCACAGGGTTTTTACTTTTAAGCAACTCATGGTGTCACTACAGATGAGAAACTTTGTCGTGGCCTGGGGTTTGATGTACCACAGAACCTGAGAAATGGCAACCACCTCCTCAATGAATACACTGCAGGCACTTGGCAGTGGATGATGATGATGATGATGATGATGATGGGGGGGGGGGGGGTTGTGGGGCGCTCAACTGCAAAGTTAACAGCACCAGTACAAGTTCCCAGTCATTACACAGTCCAATCTTGTCACTTTCGTGAATGATGATGAAATCATATGAACAACACAAACACCCAGTGCTTCTCATGTCCCCTCACATGTTCAAAACTGTAACTGATTCTGTCATGTAATTTTGGGCCATCTGTGTAGATACATATTTAATTACAATAATCATGAAAGACTGAAAGAAAAAGCTGTCAGAAGGGTAGGATCAGCATCCTACTTGGGGCCACAAAAGAAGTCCATCCATATCGCAGGACAGAATTATGGGCCACAGGTGTGTTGAGAGGGAAATATAGGGGCACAGACTAATGGATGCTGTTGGAGGTCCTTCATTAGAATATCAAGTCAAAACACAGCTGACCTTCCCAGTTTTGGCTGATGCATGCAAAGAACAGTCTGGACTGCTAATTCATTTGAGTGACCCGGGGAGGGGAGGCGAGTGGCAGAAGGGTGAGGGGGCTGACAGAAGAGCCGGGGGGGGGGGGTTGAGCGGGAGGCATTTGACAGATTGTAACTGCATAATATTCCAGAAGATGCTGTCGTCTAACCCACAGTGGTGGGACATAAGCTTCTGCTGTCAACACGGTTCGTACTGAAGATCCCTACAGCCAACCGCACACCTGTGCGCAGAACAGGGTCCAGCAGGCTCAGTACAGATGGTGCTGCTGACCGAAAGGCAGCACATCTCTAGTTCAAGTGGGATAAAATCAGCACTTTGTAAAATCTCTTAAGAACTGTGCCGTCCATGCCCCACAAAGAGAGACTAAGAAAACAGAGCATTCAGCTTCTTCGTACAAGTTGCCTCAAGTCAGTGGACATGTGGCAGCAAAGTTAGTTTGCGGTGAAATAAAATACCTAACAGTTGGAAAGCTTCAATTAAGTAACTGTTCACGAAGATAAATTTATGGGTGCAGCTGCACAGTCTGGAGTTGACAAAAATGAATAACTTGTGATTTTGCAGCAGAAAATTGATAGCTGTGATTCAGGGCCCAGTCATGGGCATTCCAGACAGCCCCCTGAAGTTGAAGTTGGCTCTCAGTGGTGCAGAGGGATGCACGGGCACAGTACAGACCAAGATTGTCCACATACATTGATGCAGATACTGTGGGGCCTACTGCATTTACGATACCTTTGATGCAATAGCAAACATTACACTAGGAACCGATCCCTGAGGAACTCCAATTTCCTGCACGTGTCAGTTGCTGAGGGTGTAACCTATCCAGACCTGAAAAAATTGGAAATATAAGGAATTCTGGATATGAATGAGTAAACTGCCCTGGAATCTGCAATCATGCAGTGTAGATAGGATGTTATGTCACCAGATGGTATCTTACACCTTCTGTGGGTCAAGGAACACAGCAATCTGATGATGGTGATGCACAAAAGCATTGCACACTACGGATTTCAAATAAATCAGATGATATTTAGTAGACTGGAAAGCCCAAAAACCCACTTCGGAATCACAATATATGCCCTCTGGCTTCAAGGCACCAACAAAGACAGTGATCGGCCATTCGTTCAAATAGTTTACACAGTCCATTTACTGAGGAGATTGGCCAATAGTTAGTCTTTCCCTGAAAATATGTGGGTCCTTTCCTGGTTTCAGGACAGGAATAACAACACCTTTCCACCACTGAGAGGGAAATACTCCCTCCTGCCAAATGCAATTAAGTAGCCTGGACATAGGTTTCATGGTGTCTGCAAGAAAATGTCTGAGAATTTGCGTATGAATTTTATCAGGTCAAGGGGCTGTATCTCCACACACTGCCAAAGCACTGTGAATCTCCCATTCAGTAAAAGGGACACTGTATGATGGGGAGGGATGTGCATGGAAAGATAGCAAGTGGCACTTGACAACACGTTACCGGGCCAGGAAATGAGGATTGTAATTATTGGAAGTGGACACTTAAGTGAAGTGTGCTGCAATACTTTCACCAAGTACCACTGGATCAGTGCAAGTGTAACTACTCACAAAGACACCAGGAACTGCCATGGGTGGTGAATGGTTGCATATACAGCAAAGTTTAATCCATACTTGGGGCGATAGGATGTGGGATTGCATAGTTGAGATATGTTGCTCCCAACATTCCTGCTTCCTTTTGTTTATTAAAAACCATGCATTCACCTGAAGTCCCTTGAATTCTATGCTTGTGCCATTGAAGTGCTCTGCAGCATTTCCTGACAGCTGCAGTTATATCTTCAGACCACTATGGCGCTGGAGGCCATCAGGATGAGCCTGAGAAGTATTGTTGCTGATGCAGCACAAATGATGGATATTTACAGATTTGTCAAGGACACTATCACACGACTGGCTGCAAACAAGCTGCAGAAGAGACAGCCTGCCACTGAACTTCCCAAAGTGACCAACATTGAAACCATTTTCCTATTATTCTCTCCCTCTCCACTCACAGATATCTAGAATATTGTCAGTCACAGAGATCACTGTGGATGTGCCACTGAATCAGGGTTCAGATAATTGGGCTGCAAACTGAGTCCAATAGCTGAAAGCATTCCGTGGGCCACACTGAAATGCATTGAGGCATTGAGTAGGCAGACATCAAATTCTGAAAGAAGGTGTTCTAGTGCTCGGTTTCTGTGAGTCAATGTCATTAATGCCCATAATCCTTTCTGGGGTAATGTCCCCCAATAAGAGGAAGGGACCAGGGAGCTGTGACACTAACTCAAACCTTTTGATTATCACGGTTTATCTGGGGGTAGAGAGAAATTACATATTGTCATCCAAACTGACAGGTAGACACTAACGGCTATGGCCTCTGAATGCCGCTTACTACTGCACTACTCACCGAAAATATGAGTATGTGAGGGTACAGGCCCCACCAGATGCTCTCTTGATATTAACACAATTTTTACAGTCGGGTTAGTAGTTTTACAGCGCAGGCAGGTGTGTTGCCTTGAAATTTGCTTCCTGGGGCTTGTTTCCACAGAAGCCATTAAATGATGTTGACTCTAACACTCATTCAGTGGAACTCTAATGGCCATTAGTGTCAGCTCTGAGAAAGTGGTGAACGGAAGAGATTGGTGTGATTTACAGGTAGTGGTTCACCTGAATGCATGATACATCATCAATGTGCAAAGGCTCGACTGCTGCAGGGCAAGGGAGCAGAAAATTTCAAGCCTCAGAAAGTAGCTTATCCTCCCACTTATTCTTCTGAGGCTGATTTCTGTAGAGAAGGAGAAGAGCATACTTTCCTTTGGCCCATGGCCTGTAGGTGCTGTTCCTTGGCTTGTGAGGATGCCACCTTCACAGGTGTTAGTCAAGCAGTAGGTGCCTGTCCACTTTGGGGTACTGGGACTCTGGCCAACAGCTACTGTGCCAGGTGACCTCTGACACAGCGGAGTGGCACTCGCGGGGAGAGCCTCCGATCAGAGTGAGCAGCATAGGGGTAGATAATGTAACTGACATTCCCTCCCCCAAAATGTGGTAAAGTCACTGGAATATGACCATGACAAGGTGTCATCCAAGACCTTATCATGTGAGGTGTGGACATCACAGTCACAAAATTTGAAGCCATATTAGTCAGATGAAGTCTTTGAAACTTTTTCCTTGCATCTTGGTAAGACAAGTGATCAATGTTTTATACTCTCAAATTTTCCTCTCCCTCTCTAACACTGACCATTACTGTGACTGAGGAGGGTGCAGTTCTGGACAGATGACACACTCAGAGAGTTGGTCACAATGGTTGCCCTTATGGGACACACATCCACACACCCTACCAAACCTTTGGCACATAAAACATTGTATCAGAGCCTCCTCAAGGCTTGACATCACGCCTACAAACTGTGACCATACATAGCCTTCTCAGGTAAAATGTTCCCACTGAAGGAAAGGATAAAAGCTCCAGTGTCCTTCATTATCCTCAGGTCCCTTCGGGATGTGGCGAAGAAAATGGGCTCCGTGCCATGCCAGATTAGTACGCAGCTCGTCATCAATTTATAGCATTAGGTCCCACACATACAGAATTCTATTTAGCTTATTACGAGGAGAAATTGTGACTGGTATCTCTCTTAACTTGACACAGGCCCTTGACTGGTTGGCAGGTGATGTTTTGATCAGCAAAGGTCCATTTTTCATTGAAAATACTGAAGGTCGGTTTCGGGAGGTTGTGGCAATAGAGAAAATGAGAAAGATTGGCTTCATCAGAGGGATAGGGCTGTCATCAGTTTGGGAATGAACTGAGAACTCAACAAAATTTCCATTTCTCCTTGCCTGGCTCTTGCCTTGTGGCACGGTCAGTGACAGTAATATGAATGCAGAAGTTTACGATCCTACAGGATTTCTGTTTCTGATTGATGAGAGAGCCACGTTTGCATAGCCACCATTACGTTAGATTCATTCATTGCAGATCAACTGCCCCAACACAGCTCACTTCAATCGGAGGCTCTCCCCACGAGTGGCAGCCCACTGAGGCAAAGGCCACCTGGCACAGTAGCCATTGCCCAGAGTCCCAGTACTCTAAAGTGGACAGGCACCTACACCTAGGCTGACATGTGGAGTTCACAGCTCAGACATCTGCAGTGCAATCTCTATGTTATCAGGGGGCTACCATGCTGGATTTAGGGTGCAAAAGTAGATCCACTTGATTGGAACGTACAAATGACAAAGACACACAGTGGAGAGGTAATTCACCACAGTAAGGCATCCTTCCCCAAAAGGCCTGCACATTTGGAAAGTGGATGTCAAACCCAAAAAGGTGACCAATAAAGAATGTGAGGGGGAAAAGTGATAAACGTGAAAAAGAGTGAAACATTCAAAAGTCTGAAGAATAGTCACATGACCGAGGTAAAAAGCTTAACCCAATATGAAGGAACTCGTAGTAGTAACCTTTTACGACAGGCAGGGAAGGGCCATGGATCTGACACTGATGATTAGTGAACTGTATAACAGACTTTAATACTGTATAGCACAAATGGCACTAGCTATAGGTGAATATTATGTTTGAGAGCTGTGTTGAAATGATATGTAGTAGTTTAGTAATCTTTGTGTATGTATCATGTGATTCAAAATCTACTAATGTGAGCCTTAGAATAACCAATTCACTCTATCACTTTCACTTTCTTTGGCAGATCCAAATGAGGGAGTAATCCAGAATGCCAGAATGTTTTGCAAATACTGAGTTCATTACAAACTGTATTTTTTTGATTTTTTGAAGGTAATTTATTTAATTACCTTCATTCTTTCTCCAATTTTCTGTGTACAACTTCCAGAATCTTGGAATTCCGTATTTAAACTTTTTTAAAATTTCATTAGGCAAACCTGAAAATGTAAATAAAGACATATCAATAGTTATCAGCAACACTCAGATCTTAATTACGCTGTAAAAAAAGAGTTCTGCTTTGCACCAGACAGATATAAAAAGAAACAAAAGGTCACAAATGCTTCAAATACAGAGTTCCTCCATTTAGCAAAATAAAGAGTTGTTGCAGACATGATATGCACAAATTTAAGTCAACCAGAATTCCATGCTAGTTGGCCCATTCACCAGTTATGGAAGTTTGTTCATAGCAGTACAAGTGCAGTAAATGAACGAGTGATAAGTGAACTAGAGTCAAACTTTTCATTTAAAAAGTTACCATCTGTGATTACTCCTCACCTGAAACAACAAAACAATCGTCACATGCCAAATGGGGAATGCAGATCAGTCCTGGATACCACTGGCACTAACAGGGCATTAAGAAACCCAGCTTTTATATTATTGTCCCCCTGCGGGTTCGGGGGTAAGAATAGGCCCGCGGTATTCCTGCCTGTCGTAAGAGGCGACTAAAAGGAGTCTCAAACGTTTCGGCCTTCTGTGATGGTCCCCTCTTGGGTTTGACCTCCTTTTTTCTTCCAAATTTCCGTCGTCAGTGCGTGCCATTTGGGGAAGGACATCTTAGGTGGTGTTTTTGTATTGGTCCATCATGCTCCACCATCTTGCATGTTACCTATTGTCGTGTGGGGGGGACTACGCCCAACCTCTTCTGGGTGGTCTCCTTCTCGCCTTGTGCGCACTCTTCTTCTTAGTGCCTACGACAACTGTGGACCCTTTAAACACCTAAAATCCAGCACGGTAGCCAGTCCGTTGTGGTGGGGTCGTCATGTACCCTCTTGGTGGTAGCCCCCTGACCACGCAGGGATCGCACTACAGATGCCTGAGCTGTTTCCTCCCCATGCATGCCAAGGAGTATGTGCCCATCTTGTCTGGGGCACGGGGACTCCGGGCAACGGGATATCGGCCAGGTACCCGTTGCTTTGGCTGGGTGGCGCCCTTGGGGAGAGCCCT
Source organism: Schistocerca americana (assembly GCF_021461395.2). Lineage (NCBI taxonomy): Eukaryota > Metazoa > Arthropoda > Insecta > Orthoptera > Acrididae > Schistocerca > Schistocerca americana. The sequence goes on from NC_060122.1 coordinate 59,713,910, forward strand.
CGTTCGGAGTAGGTGGCATCTGGGCGGATGTGGCGCAATGAAGCGCAATAAATCACATCAAGCTGGTGGTCGCACGGCCACCAGCGTCTCTAAGCGAGGTAGAGTCGACTTCGATGCTGCGCAGTATGACCCTCAGACGTTCCCCTCGTTGGCTGCGCCATGGGAGGGACGCCGATCTAGTGCCAAGCGGGAGCCTTACGTACCGCAATACCTTGTCTGCAGCAGGACTGATGGTGACTCCTTTCTTCCAACGAAGCCTATGTTTTTTGTGGAACACCTGGAGGATAAGTTTGGGGAAGTGGCGGGGTTGTCAAAAATGAGGAATGGGTCCATCCTCCTCAAGACGTCCTCCCCAGCCCAGTCACGAGCGTTGCTCTTGTGTGATAAGCTGGGTGACGTCCCTGTTACCGTCACTCCCCACAGTAGCTTAAATATGGTCCAGGGGATTATTTACCATCGTGACCTCTTGTTGCAATCCGATGACGAGCTGAGAGCCGACTTGGAACGACGTGGTGTGCATTTTGTCCGTCGTGTCCATCGAGGACCCAAGACAAACAGGGTGGCCACCGGTGCCTTTATCTTGGCCTTCGAGGGTGATGTCTTGCCCGAGAAGGTCAAGGTAATGGTTTACCGTTGCGACGTGAAGCCATACGTCCCTCCCCCGATGCGGTGCTTCCAGTGCTGGAAGTTTGGGCATATGTCCTCCCGTTGCCCATCCAGCGCTACATGTCGAGATTGCGGACGCCCGTCTCATCCCGATTCTCCATGTGCGCCCCCGCCTGTATGTGTCAACTGTGGGGAGCACCACTCTCCATGCTCGCCGGATTGCCCCGTTCTTCATAAGGAGCGGAAAATAATGGAATTTAAGACCCTGGACCGGCTTACTTATCGAGAGGCTAAACAGAAATATGAAAGGTTGTATCCTGCTTCCCTTCGAACATCTTATGCTGCAGCCACGTTATCGTCGCCCGCACGAGCGACGGTTGTCGCTTCATCTGTGCCACCTTCAGTGGGCCCTCGGGGCCATGTATCTCTGTCTGCCCCCCTCGTGCCTGGGGGCAAGCCTTCCTCTCTTGCCCCCTTAGCAGTTGGGGGCAAACCCTCTTCTGTCGCTCCCCCCAAGCTTACTTCGGGAGTGACATCTGCTCCACAACCGGGAGGCTCGATTCCTCCCCCTCCTTCTCCGGCGGCGTTGCCTCCGCCGGTTCCTCTCTCACGGAAGGGGTCCCTCGGGGCTCTCCCTTCCTCCGTTTCTTCTCCTTCCCAGCCAGATGTCAGCCAGTGGCTGAAGGTTCCGCCACCTGCTGGTCGTAGGGCTTCTGCGTCGTCGTCAGCCTCTGACGCTCCTTCAGAGAAGCTCTCCCAGCCCTCTCACCCTAAGGGCAGACGCGAGAAGAAGGAACGGAATGTGTCCAAGAAGAAGGACGTTCCGGCGGTTTCAGCACCGCCTGCTGTACATAGTCCTGGCTCCGGGGATGAGGTGGAGATCCTCGCCTCTGCCGCGGATCTCGCCCTCACGGAACCCTTGGGGGCCTCTCCTATGGACTCCGCTGACTCTCCCCCAGTGGCGGCGGTTGGCTCTGAAGCGCTGTCTGCCTCTTAGTCGCATTCGCGCCCTCCCAGTCCCTTCCTGCTTCCATTCTCCAATGGAACTGCGGCGGTTATTTCCGCCACCTGCCAGAGCTCCGGATGCTTCTGAGTGATTCCCCTGTTCTCTGCATTGCTCTGCAGGAAACTTGGTTTCCTGCACTGCGGACCCCCGCCCTTCGCGGTTATCGGGGATACTATAAGAACCGTGCTGCCTGTCAACGAGCGTCGGGTGGGGTTTGCCTCTTTGTCCACCACTCTGTCTGTAGCTCGCCAGTACCCCTTCAGACGCCTTTAGAGGCAGTTGCTGCCAGGGTTGAGCTCTCGCCAGCTATTACTGTTTGCTCTGTTTACATTCCTCCGGATGGGGAGCTCCCCCGCCATGTCTTGGCTGCGCTGCTGGCTCAACTCCCGCCACCATTGCTGCTTCTGGGCGATTTCAACGCCCACAATCCTCTATGGGGTGGGACTGTCTCCGATGATCGCGGTCGGGCCGTGGAGCATGTGTTGGCTCAGCTCGACCTTAGCCTCTTGAACACTGGTGCTCCCACGCATTTCAGTGTGGCCCATGGCTCGTTCTCGGCCCTCGATCTCTCTATTTGCAGCCCTGGACTTGTCCCATCCCTCCACTGGAGGGTGCATCCTGACCTGTGTGGCAGTGACCATTTTCCCATCTATTTGTCACTGCCACAGTGTCATTCTTCTGGGCGCTTGCCCCGCTGGGCTCTCCACAGGGCTGACTGGCCAGCTTTTACTTCCGCTGTAACCATTGCGTCTCCCCCACAGGGTGACATTGACGAGGTGGTCCGTGTTTTCACCACGTCCATCATTTCGGCGGCCGAGGCTGCTCTCCCCCGTTCCTCTGGCCTCCCTCGGCGGAAGGCTGTCCCCTGGTGGTCGCCGGAGATTGCTGAGGCTATTCGCGACCGTAGGCGGGCTCTCCAGCGTCATAGGCGGCACCCGTCTCTGGAGACCCTCATCGCCTTTAAGAGGCTCCGTGCCTTCGCCCGTCGTCTTATTGCACGGCGTAAGCAGGAGTGCTGGGAGAGGTACGTCTCCTCCCTGGGCTCCCGTGTCTCGTCCTCGCACGTGTGGTCCCGGATCCGGCGGATTTATGGCTCCCAGACCCCTATGGGTGTCCCTGGGCTCTCCTTGGACGGCGCTGTCTCCACGGACGCTGCCGCCATTGCTGAACGGCTAGCCGCGCGCTTTGCTCAGAGCTCTGCGACTGCATCCTATCCCCCCGCCTTTCGCTCTCTAAAGGAGCGAGCCGAGCGGACGCAGTTCTCATTCCACACGCGTCGTTCTGAAACATACAATGCACCTTTCAGCGAGAGGGAATTCCTCGCCGCCCTCGCCGATTGCCCTGATACAGCACCAGGCCCAGACTGCATCCACGCGCAGATGCTGAAGCATCTCTCCAGGGACTGCCAGAGACACATTCTCGCGATATTTAATCGCATTTGGAGCGAAGGCGTGTTCCCGTCGCAATGGCGGGAGGGCGTTATTGTCCCCATCTTGAAACCCGGTGCGGACCCACTGGCGGTGGACAGCTATCGTCCCATTACCCTCACCAACGTTTTGTGCAAATTGCTCGAACGTATGGTGGGGCGGCGTTTGTGTTGGGTCCTTGAGTCGCGCGGTCTCCTCGCTCCATCCCAGGGTGGCTTCCGTCGGGGCCGGTCTGCAGTGGACAATTTGGTGCGGCTGGAATCTGCTGTCCGTACGGCTTTTGCCCGACGTCAGCATCTTGTTGCTGTATTTTTTGATCTGCGGAAGGCGTATGACACCACATGGAGGCATCACATCCTCGCCACGTTGCATGGGTGGGGTCTTCGTGGTCGGCTCCCGGCTTTTCTTCAAAACTTTTTATTGCGCCGCTCTTTCCGGGTGCAAGTCGGTGCCACCTCTAGTTCCTCTTATCTCCAGGAAAATGGGGTCCCGCAGGGCTCGGTGTTGAGCGTCTCCTTATTTTTAGTGGCCATTAATGGTCTGGCAGCAGCAGTGGGGTCGTCGGTGTCTCCTTCTTTGTATGCCGACGACTTCTGCATCTCATTTAGCTCCACGACTACGGGAGTCGCCGAACGCAGGCTGCAAGTCGCCGTTCGCAAGGCAGCATCATGGGCACTGACTCATGGCTTTCAGTTCTCTGCTGCCAAGACTCGAGTAATGCACTTCTGCAGGCGTCGGACGGTCCACCCTCATCCTGCACTTTACCTCGACGGCCACCTGCTTGACGTGGTGGACACTTGCCGCTTCTTGGGACTCGTGTTTGATGCCCGGCTCACATGGGTTCCTCATGTTACTCAGCTGAAGCAAAAATGCTGGCGGCACCTCAACGCCCTCCGCTGCCTTAGCCACACGTCTTGGGGTGCAGATCGCCGCACGCTGCTGCGGTTGTACAGAGCCCTTGTGCAGTCCCGGCTTGATTATGGGAGCCTGGCCTATGGGTCTGCGTCCCCCTCAGTGTTGAAGTTGTTAGACCCCATACACCACTGTGGGGTTAGGCTTGCCACTGGCGCTTTTCGCACCAGCCCCGTGGATAGTCTACTGGTGGAGGCTGGGGTTCCCCCACTGCGGATTCGCCGCCATCGTCTGCTTGTCGACTATGCTGTCCACGTTCATTGCTCGCCAGATCATCCCAATCGTCGCCTGCTTTTCCCTGCTATGGTCCTCCATCTGCCCGAACGGCGCCCTAGGTCTGGGCTTTCCATAGCTGTCCGTGTCCAGTCCCTGCTGTCAGAACTGGGGTCATTCCCTCTTCTGCCTCCCTTCCGGGTCCATACACCTACGCCTCCCTGGTGTTTGTCCCGGCCGTCCGTCCGTCTGGACTTGGCACAGGGACCCAAGGACTCGGTTCCGCCTGTGGCCCTCCGTCGCCGTTTTCTTGCCCTCCTCGCCTCATTTTCGGACTGTGAGACTGTCTACACTGATGGTTCCCTGGTTGATGGTCGCACTGCCTACGCCTTTGCTCACTCTGACCATGTTGAGCAACGCTCCTTGCCGGCTGGCTGCAGTATTTTTACTGCAGAGCTGGTGGCCATCTTGCGCGCTCTTGAGCACATGCGTTTCTGCTCAGGTAGGTCCGTTGTCATCTGCAGTGACTCCCTGAGCAGCCTTCAGGCCATCGACCGCTGCTATCCCTCCTCTCCTCTGGTGTCCTCCATTCAGGAGGCTGTTTCCGCCATTGCCCGTTCTGGTGGTTCAGTGGTCCTGGTTTGGACGCCCGGTCATGTTGGCATCCCAGGGAACGAACGTGTAGACAGGCTGGCCAAAGGGGCGATAGACGCCCCAGCTTTGGAGATCGGCCTTACGGCTCGCGACCAGCAGCTGGTGTTGCGCCGTAAGGTGCTTGGGATGTGGGCTGCTGAGTGGCGTGGCATGACAGCCCCGAATAAACTGCGGGCTGTCAAGGAGACGACCGATGTGTGGCGTTCCTCCCTGCGGGCTTCTCGCCGGGACTCGATAGTCCTGTGTCGGCTGCGCATCGGCCATACGTACCTGACGCACGGCCATCTCTTGCGTCAGGAGGATCCCCCCTTGTGTCAGTGTGGGTCCCGGCTGACGGTCGGCCACATTTTGCTGGAGTGTCCTCGACTGCGCACACTCCGGCAATCTTTTAATCTCCCGGGCACTTTGGCTTTGGTTTTATCTGACGATGCCTCCATGGCTGATGACGTTTTAAATTTTATCCGTGGTAGTCCTTTTTATGGTTCGATTTAGGGAGGTCCTGCGCCTTTCCCTTTCTGTGTCTTTTGTCCTCGTGTCTGTTGCTGTTCTGGTGGGCCGTGGGATGGTTGGCTCTTTCCCTTTTTTGATCTCGTGGTCAGTCAACCAGTCTCCGGCCCTCTTCCTTTCTTCTGTTTCTTTCTGTCTGGTGTTCCTCTGTCCTGTTCTTGTCTGTAGTGTTCGTTGCTGCATTTGTGTTCTTTTAGCGCCTGGGGGGACGTCTCCTCCCCTTTGGTTTTTATCTGCTCCGTAGATTTCCGGCTCGCCTGATTTTGGAATGGGGGACTGATGACCTTCGCTGTTTAGTCCCCCTTAAACATCCAACAACCACCACCACCTTTTATATTATTGTCATCATCATCCACTTTGTAACCCTGAGATTCATTTAATATTTACTTTTTGATCTTCTGAACACATTTTGTTCACTCTGTGGTTTGAATAGAGATTCCTGTTTTGTTAAGTTTTCTACCGTGTGTACTTAATTTTGAAAGTCAACTTCCTGCCTACATTCTCTTGTGAATGTTTCGTTTTCACTAGTGGAAGACAAAATTCAGTGGATGTTTGGTCTTAGATGTTTACTTCAAACCAGGACTTCATCACTGTACATTTTTCTGACCAGAGTGTCTTAGAGTACATTACGAGATACAAGGTCTGGAAACACAATGAGTATTGTCTGTGCATCAACATAGACTGTTTCCATTCTTTTGAGAAGACTTCTGCGAATAGGCCAAGAATGAATGCCATTCTAGAAGCCTCAACTGTCACCTTATTCTGTTACACTAGATGGTATCTTCAGGTAAATGGATCACACCAAATCATAAAAACAGCCACATTCTAAGTGGAATGCTTGTTAATCACTAAATAATGTAACATTTAGGATCTATCTATCCACATGGCCTATCATGGAGAAACTTATTGCACAATCCTCATTTGAAGCCACATGTTTTTCTTGTCAAATATAACTACCACAAGCTAAAGTATCAACAATGTTGGAAAAGACAGGCACAAGGCACGCTGACCTGAGATGCTGGAGTTGGCAGTCGTGTACAGGTGGTGTGCTTGTTTGGGTATACTAATGATGTGTGTCTCAAGTGCATTTCAATTGTGCCTGTCTGCAAGTTAACGTGTCTTCTATACAGTAAGCTGTCTTCCCGACACTGTAAATATTCCTCATTGGAGTTACCATTGTTTAAGTTGAAGTACCATTTAAAACCATGACATGTCTCAACTTTTATTTCATAAATTAGGAAACCACTGCTTCTGCACATTCCTTAGAGCCCACGACATACAACTCTGAGAGACATTCTGTAGAAGCTTGGAGAACACGCTAAAAATCAAAAACAGATTCTGCACAGAGGTTTGAACACATTGAGTGTGATGCCATTTTCTTTTGAAATAAACAGGACATGTGCACCTAAAACCACTCCCCAAATAGACACAATTTTTCTGAAGACAATTGTTTGAATGGTATCATTTTTTGAAAGGATTTTTACAGCCATGAGATTCTGTATAATACCGATAACTGCTATAAAAACCTATTTGTGATATTATTTTCAAATTTCTCTCTGTGAATAACACTGAAAGTAATTTGAATGTCTAGAAATACTTAGACATTGTGTGAGTGGGCACAGTCCACTTATAGTTTTTGTGTTGCTAACTCTAGTTGTGTAAGGTTGTTAACAATTTAGTTGTACCCATTGAAGGCACAATGGAAGCAGACAAGTGTATCAGAAACACACAGCAGATTATAGTTCTCCCTTTGCTGATTGGTCCTCCCTAAGGAACACAGCAATCTGATGATGGTGATGCACAGAAGCATGTTTGAGAAATCGAAATTAGATTCTGGCAAATGATATAATGCAAAGAGGAGACTATTTTTCCTTACGCTTATTATGAAGCACTTCTTCATTTACCATGTTATTCCACCAACCACAGACTTTTTCGAAGGAAGCACACAATTTTTAAGGGCCATCAGTAGCAGGTGATACGTTGTTCCAAAACCTTTATCATTTCTCGTAAGTGAAGACATTACATGTTTATTTTTGTACCGAGGATGTGCTTTTCCATAAGCTACTGATACTACTTCTCCTTACTTAACAAACTTCAAGCCACTGTTTCGGAATTGTCTGCACAACGTGTTTGTGACATGAAACTATAAACTCTGCTGTGTTCTGGCAAAAGAAGCAAATTTTAATAGGACAAAGAGTTAAATGTGCTGCTTTTATTAAAAGTCGCCACTCATGATGCTTTTCTGAAAATTACTAATTGTTAATAAGCCAGGCGAAAACCTATTCAGCGGAATTCTTTTTCGATACCAACGAAGAGGGTCTACTTAACGCTTGACAAAAACTACGAACGTACGCTTCAGTTTAGAACGCACTACCCCTTCAGCACTCTAAAGTTCTCCAACAGGGCGTGCCCGTAACTCCCACAACTACCTCTCCCCACACGTGCCCTGCCGTTCACGCAGCGTTAACTGGTGCGGGCTCAAACGTTTCTCAGTGTGAAGAATTTGTCTGTTTCCTGTCTACTGGGAATGAGATTTCTCCGAGGAGGGGACGCAAAGACCGACCTTCTGAACGGAACATCTCATTAAGTAGGAAATTAGTTTCAAATAGTCATTCAAATGTCTTATCACATAAGCCGGGCATAAGGGGTACCAGTATCATATGCAGGTAGTCCCTTATCAGATGTATTATAGGCGCAAACTAAGTTGACAGCGTGCACAGTGGCAACTGTAAATGGGAAATACCTTCAGGTCACTCACACTAGTCACTGTGCCGACTACCAACTTCGTCTGCACATACAGTACTGCATGTGACCTGTTGCTTTCCTTGGGCTTGAGGAGAGGCGGTGAAAAAAATGCATGAGGAATATCTAGTATTTGTACCTAATTTAGCTTCATATACAGCATTAATAGTTACGATGGCATTTTATAGTCAGTCCGACGAATTTTTCTTTTAAAGTGGAAAAAGCGTTTGTAATTTTAAAGCATGCTTCTTCAAAGTTGAGTGAACTTCTTGTAATTATAGATAGTAAATATTTTTCTTTAATTCATGAGAGTCTGACAAATGATCATCTATACTAATCCAAGGAACTAATGTACATACGCAAATATATTTGTAGAAGAACTGATAGAGATCTGGACACAAGCTTTGAAGCAGTAGAAGTACGCTTTGTTTCATGGACTAACCACTGTGGGGTGTAAAGCTACGAATTTTAAATATCTCCTGAACAGTACAATAGTTAATCCAAAATAATTTGAGGAAGTACTAATTCATGACTGAGATACATGGTATGGGAATGAATACTAAAATGTGCACCATAAAATCACACTTTCGATGTAAGCACAGCCAGTATGCGTAAGATATACTAGCAAGCACAGAGAAATAAAAAAAAACGTTAGCTATGCAAGCATGGCGCAGACCTGTAAGTATGTATGGCTTATGTTTAGTTTACTTTTACAAACGTAGTTGTTTAGTTATGGCAGGAAACAGTAATTAAGTATTTTTCTAGTGAATTTTTCTACATAAATGAGGCAAACTCATGGTACTAATTGCAAAATCTAGGAAATGAGTTGTTTATCGCAATGTCTTGTCAATCTCTTAATTAGGCAAAATTTCTAATTGTGTACCTCTGGATGCCCATGTTTGATTAGCCTACGTGTCGGACGATTTATTTACCCACTTTTCCCTTCGGTAATTTTCGCTTATTTCGTAGACACCGTAATTTCTATGCAAGTAAAGGTCGTGTTTCTCGTCGTACAGGGCACCACTATACATTTTTATTTTTTGAAAATAATTCTAGTGTTGTATTACGCTTAACGCTGAGAGAACAAATTACTTCCACAGTAACTATTTGATTATTAACGTACATAGAAGCAACTGAGAAAAGAGACACAATGATTCTGTATATACTGCAGTTTAAAACCCACTATGGAACTCAGCACGCTTATTTAAGGGATACTGAAAGACTATGGCAAGCATAAACGGATAAAACATGTGAAAGCCCATACTAGTATGTGAATTTGTGCTCACCTCTGCTGCGTCTAATTATGAAAGTAATCGGATGAAGTATCTACGAACGCCATTAATCAAGTGGGTCTTCATCAGTGTTGTTGCGCGAAATCACAAATAAATGCATCTGTGGCGGCAGCACCGTCCAACGCACGAAGGGCTGAACTACGGCACTGCCGACACAAGTAGGGGCAGCTGTACCGTTATGCGGAATTTCGGCAACGGTGCGTCGCACGCCGGACCGCACGGGAACAAAGCTGCCACCAGTTCGAGCTAGTCGACGCGACGCGACACACGTCTCCCCAGTTCTTCCGCCGCGGACCACGTGCGTCGAGTCAACGTGACTCCGCCGTAAATGCGTACGCGCGGTCGTAAACGCAGTCGCCGTTAAATTGTCTTTCGCTTCTTCGCGGACGTTACGGCGCCTCCGGTCGCGCCAAGAGCAGAACATTCTGTGACGCAGCCTTTTGTCTCGCTCGGTCCACGCGGTCGCGCCACGGCTCGTCACTGGAGTGTACACCCTCCGGGATCGGTGACCGAGCCGTGCCGCCAGTGCAACGCGCCTATGTAGACGGACATTAGCGAAGTATATTATTTGTCATTTATTGTAACGGCAGGAAAAATAAATGTGTCCTGTCCAGAAACCGCTTTAGTCATTTATTGCCACAAAGCCTCTCCCATGAGCATAGTGCGTGGGCGCGGCGATAAATGCCGGTTCACTGCACATGAGCGACTGTAAGCGGGGATACAACACGTTCCCGCTTCACTGGTGACCCCGACGTGATCTGAGGCTAAAAAATCACGTGGTCACAAACGTTCGTCGGTACGAGAGACGTGGAACCGCGAGTAGGCTTGCGCGCATACGCCCGCGCCGAACAGTGCTCCGTAGTAATTTTTTTTTTTAACTAACTTTTTTTGTATTGTTTTTGTGTGCGTATATTTTGATTGCGGACTGCTTAGTGTTATTTGTTTTCTTTTCGTGTGTTTCCCTTGTGTTATTTTCACTGTGTGCTTTCCTCTTGTACGAGGATTCGACTCTGAACTAAGATGGCGACACTAGAGGAGTTGCGAAAGACCGTCGAAGAACTGCTCGCACGCAACACGAGGCTAGAGAATGAGCTACAGGCACGGACTACACGCGCGGACGCCGCGCAGCCGCAGACAGCTCAGGACAATGTTGGCGCGCAAATCCCCGCCACACCGATGCCTCCTACGACCGCCGGAACGCCGACAAGCGCTGGACGGGCATTGATCAGGCTGCCTTCCTTTTGGCCGCGCGACCCCGTGATGTGGTTCAGCCAGGTTGAGGCGGTATTTATGAGCAACCACGTGACCTGCGACCTGGCGAAATTTGGGCACGTAGTGAGCCAGCTGGACCAGAACTATGCGGCCGAAGTGCGGGATATAATCACCGCCCCACCGACGCAGTCGAGCTACAAACGGCTCAAGGAAGAGCTGATCCGGCGGATTTCGTCGTCAGAGGAACAGCGTGTGCACCAACTGCTGCGGCAAGAGGAATGCGGCGATCGGAGGCCCTCGCAGTTCCTGCGCCACTTGCGGAGCCTCGCGCAGTCCGATATGGTGCCAGATTATTTATTTATTGCCAAATTATAGACCTGTTACCTGATGTTTAAAACAGGTCGTACATCTTACAATTTTCGTTTTTCATCTTTTTACAGTTTTCTTTCCTTTTGTTTTATCTACAAAATTTACAAAGAATGATTCAAAATAACAATAATTTGAGGTTGAAATATAAATAAAATTTTGTTGTTTTTAAGAAGAATATAAAAAGAAGATAGGATAGATGAGAGATTTGTTAGTACCATCACCGAGTGTGACTGACGGTGAATACCTCGGAATGGTTTCATCGAGCCGTTGACCACCAGACACACACACACACACACACACACACACACACACACACACACACACACACACACACACACACACACAAATGGTTATTAGTAGAGAAATGTTTCTTATCCTATTTGTTACTAATCCTATGTATTAACTGCATTAGGTGCACATCCATGTACAGCATTTGGTGTTTTCTTGGCTAGATTGTCAGCAATTTGCTTATTTACTGTCACATCTCAGCTTCCTCCTCCTGTTCCTCCTCATTGTCACTATTTTCGCTGTCACTGTGGGTATCGCTGTCCATCCTCTGGAGATTTCTGTTACGCTGCACATAGGCATGTCTGTGACGTCGTGTCCGCATATACTCTTCATGTGTTGTTTTTGAAATACTGTTTGTCAGTGCGTTTAATTGTGCCCATTGTTCTTCGTCTCTTATTGCTGTGTATATATCTATGTCTGTATCTGTGTAATCTAAGTGTAGTGTATGTCTATTGTTCGCGTATTGCCCGCAGAAAAAGACAGTGTGTTCTGGGGAACCTTCTTCCCCGCATGTGCATGTAGGTGTCTGCCTCAGACTCACACGGTTTAAGTGCGTGGGATAAGGTCCGTGCCCGGTTAAGAAATGTACCATACCGCGGCTGGGATCGATATGTCTCATTCTCAACCGCTCCCTTATGTCAGGGAGCAAGTTGTGCAGTCTACGTCCCTTATCACTTACATCCGACTCACCTTGCCATGTATCCAAACGCCAACTTTTAAGGTGACGTATCGTCTCTATGGGCACACCGGTTATTGTGTGTACCTTATCTAGTCTCCCCACCTTTAACCAGTACCTTGCAGCTCTGTATTTGATCGTGATATCTATGGGGCATATTCCGAGCACCACACACAGTGCATCTGCTGAGGTGGTACCGAAGGCTCCAGATAGCCTAAGTAGGACACTTCTCTGCCCTCGTCTGACGGATGCTTTGTTGGTGACCACGTTCAGTCTATGTGCCCACGTGCTAGCTGCAAAGCTGAGTATTGATTCGAAGAGCGCACAGTGACATGTACGTATGACTGGTAGAGGTAGTCTGTACTGTTTTGAATTTAGCCTCACCAGTTTGTGGAGTATTTTTTCTGCTTTGTCTGTTGTTAGCCTTATGTGTTCGTGGAAATTCAATTTTTCATCTATGTGTACCCCAAGATAGCGCGTAATGCGTGCTCGTTTGATGTTTGTGTCCCCCAATTTTAACCGAAGGATTTCTTTGAAGTGATCCTTTCAGTAAAGTGTACGTTGTTTTGTTTTCGGCTATCCTGAGTTTGTTGTTGTGACACCACTGAGTAATTGTTTGTAGTAATCCACTGGCTTTCTCTTCTAACTGGGCTCTGTTGTTTGCAGTGACTACAACTAATAGGTCATCTGCGTAGGCGACAATTCCGTCTGACCTGTCATCCCCATCCAGAAGTTGTAGGAGGGGTTCGATTGTGCCAGATTCGCTGTTGCGCACTATCTGGGTGCGCAGCCTCCCAGCTCAGGTGCAGGCAGTGATAGCCGCACAGACGGAGATGCAGCTGGACGCCGTCGCTAACTTGGCCGACAGGGTGCACGACGGGCTGACAACGGCGCCTAGCACCGTGGCTGCGGCAGCTTACGGCTCCGTCCCCCCACCTCCGTGGCGGCCAGCGCCTCCCGCACCCGCATCGGATGCCGACCTGCACCAGCTAGTGCAAAACTAGACCGCACAGGTGGCAGCTCCCCCGACGCAAGTCGACCGGTTGGCGCGCTCGCAGCAAGAGGGCAGCACGCGCCGCAGCGGCAGCAGACCGGGCGACAGGCGGCATGGCTCGCGCAGCCGGCAACGCAGCAACAGCCGCTCCAACGGTACCCCACAGACGTCACACCACGCACAAAGCGGCTACTGCTGGTACCACGCCCGCTTCGGCAACGAAGCAACCAGGTGCCGCGCTCCTTGCTCGCACCCAAACGCCAGCTGCGACCGGACCTAGGCGCACCCGGCTGCAATATGATATCGAAGCGTCTGTTTGTTGCGGAACGGGGGGCAGGCGTGAGGTACCTCGTCGACACGGGTTCGGACCTCTCGATCTTCCCCTCGTTCTATGTTACGAGACCGCAGGTGGGCCGAGGCACTCTGCCTTACAGCGGCGAACAATTCCGCCATTAAAACTTACGGCACACACAGCCGCAATATAGATATAGGCCTACGGCGCACGTTCTCGTGGACTTTTACCGTGGCCGACGTCAATGAGCCGATCCTGGGCGCAGACTTTCTCGGCCACTACGGGCTACTAGCCGACATCGCAAACGGCCAGCTGATCGACGCCACGACTAAGTTAAAGATAGCGGGACAGCGCCGGCAGGCTGCATACTACAGAGTTAAACCCGTGAAGTGCCCCGGACCGTACGCTGACATTCTGGAACAATTCCCCGACCTCACCCGACCAGCCGGTGCACCGAGAGACATCAAACATTCGACGGTGCACCACATAATAACCACATCCGGACCCCCCACATCGTGTCGCCCACGTCGACTCGCGCCGGACAGACTCGCAGCAGCAAAGGCAGAGTTCGAGGCCATGCTGCGGCAAGGCATCGTGCGACCATCGAGCAGCCCATGGTCATCGGCGTTGCATTTAGTGCCCAAGAAAGACAATTCGTGCGCTCGTGTGGGGACTATCGTGCCCTTAATTCGCGAACGGTGCCGGACCGATACCCAGTCCCACATCTTCAAGACATCAGCTACGCCTTGGCGGGCTGCGCGGTGTTCAGCAAGATTGACTGCGCAAAGGCGTACACCCAAATTCCGGTGGCGCCCGAAGACATCGAAAAAACAGCCATCGTAACGCCCTTTGGGCTTTTCGAAAGCCTGTTTATGACCTTCGGTCTTCGGAATGCTGCCCAGACGTGGCAGCGGTTCCTGGACGGCGTCTTGCAAGGCTTGCCATTTTGCTTCGCGTACCTCGACGACATCTTGGTGTATTCCAAGTCGCCCGAACTCCACCGCCGCCATTTATCGACCATCTTTCAGCCCCTGAGTGAAGCCGACATCGTCATTAACCCCGCTAAATGCGAGGTCGGCGTGACGGAAATTGAGTTCCTCGGCCATTTAATTACGCCCGCCGGATCGACACCGCTACCGGAGAAAGTTAAGGCAATACAGAACATGCCGCGTCCGCAGACGCACAAAGAATTACGACGCTACCTCGGCATGTTGAACTTTTATCGTCGACACCTGCCCAACGCCGCAGCAGTGCAAGAGCCGCTGACTAAGGCGTTACAAGGTCCTACCTCAAAAGGAAAGACCCTCGTGAATTGGACAGACGCAATGGAGCAGAGCTTCACGGACTCAAAAAGGAATCTCGTGGAAGCGACGCTGCTCGCGCACCCGGTACATGACGGAGACTTAGCTGTAGTCGTGGACGCCAGCCAGGCCGCCATCGGCACGGCGTTACAACAGCGCGTCGGCGGGAGTTGGCAGCCTCTCGGTTTTTCTCTAAAAAGCTTTCCGATTCGCAACGTGCTTGGAGCGCTTATGACCGAGAGTTGCTTGCGGTGTACGCGGCGGTGAAATACTTCCGACCGTCCATAGAAGCCCGACAGTTCATCATTTTCACCGATCACAAACCCATTACCCACGCGTTCGAGAACAACCACACTAAGTGTTCACCGCGCCAACTCCAGCAGTTAGAGTACGTGTCGCAATTCACGACTGACATTCGACACATTTCGGGGATAGACAATATCGTCGCCGATTGTTTGTCCCGAGCGTGTGCCGTTATTTCACCCCCTGTGAACTTTGAGGACGTGGCCCAAGTACAGGAGAGTGACGAAGAACTGCACCGCTTCCGTCACGACACTTCCAGCGGCCTGCAACTGGAGCTGGTGCCTGTCCCCGGCTCCGCACGGAAGATTTGGTGTGACACCTCAACCGGCACGCACCGACCGTTCCTCCCGGGGAAATTCCGGCGCAGTGCCTTCGACCGTGTCCATGGACTGTCTCACCCCGGCATCAACACCACTGCGACGCTCGTGGCTGCGCGTTTCGTCTGGCCCGGGCTTCGGAAGGACTGTCGCGAATGGGCGCGCACTTGCACCGCATGTCAGCGCGCCAAAGTCGGGAGGCACACCCACGCACCCGTGGGCACCTTCCCGGACGCGACACGCCGATTTGCGCACGTTCACGTGGACCTCGTCGGCCCGCTTCCTCTCTCACAAGGCAAGCGGTACTTCCTAACTATGGTGGACCGCTTCACTCGCTGGCCGGAAGCAACGCCCGTCGCGGACGTCACAGCCGAGACCGTCGCCACCGCATTCGTCGACACCTGGGTGGCACGCTTCGGATGTCCCAGTCACGTGACAACTGATCGCGGCCGCCAGTTAGACTGCGCGTTGTTCATGCACGTCGCCAGACTGTGTGGCACCCGGTTACACAGGACAACCAGCTACGGTTCCACAGGACTCTCAAAGCCGCTCTAACCTGCCACGACACCTCATGGCCAGAGGCGCTCCCACTGGTGCTGCTCGGCCTGCGAGTCACGCCGAAGGAGGAGATCGGCGCGTCACCTGCCGACCTCGTTTACGGGCAATCCCTGAAAATCCCGGACGATTTTGTCGAAGATGCAAGACTCCCACACGACGCCGTGGCACCCACTCTGGCGGAACGTCTGCGCAGTCACATGGCCGGCCTCCGAGCGCACGCACCGACGCGGCACGGCACCGGGAAGATAATCGTCCACGCCGACCTGCAGCGCTGCACGCACGTCATGTTGCGTACCGACGCAGTACGGCCACCTCTCCGACCGCCCTACAGTGGACCGCACCGCGTGATCGCCCGAGGAGACAAAACGCTGGTCCTCGAGTGCAACGGAAAGCCGTCGACAGTGTCAGTCGACCACGTCAAACCAGCCTACGTCTTGCCCGCTCCATCAGCCACGCATTTCTTCGACCCGGCAGAAGATCTGTTCACGGACGACACACCCTCTGCCAGCGGTCAGACGGAACCCGCACCCGGAGCCGCCGGTGACACACAGCTGCAGCCCGCTATCATCGCGCCGCCACGTGCGCCTCCCACCACCACGCCCAGGCAGCTGGTACGGCCGCCCGGACCGCGCCCACCACAGGCGCACCGGTCGCCCCCACCACAGCCGCCAGCGGACTACGTCACGCGCGCCGGCCGCCGCGTCCGATTCAAACGGCCGTGCTGCGTCGCCAGCGCGCCACGACACCGAAACCGGCAGTCACGCGCCCGAGCCGCCGAACGCCGTCAGAATTCGGCGCCCACGAGCCGCCGTCCGCTGTAGAGACCCGACCTCCAGCTGCAAGTGGTAACTCCAGTCGAGCGTTCGTCACAGCTCCTGGACCCGCGTTCGCGTCTTTTGCCTCCGCCGCGTCGGGCGTTGAGGCCGGATCGGCACCCGCGCCTGCTTACCTCATTCGCTTCTCCGTCGAGCTCCGGACATCGCGCACCACACCGCCCGGCTTGTCCGTAGTAGCTCCCGGACCCGCGTTCGAGTTCCGACGGTACCGCACTCGCGCAAGCGCCTTCGAGACGTCGCCACCAATGACCTGCAACGCGCGCCTTCACGCGCATTGCTACGGACAGTCGCAGCCAGTGCCTGCTGCCGCTGTCACTAGCCGCCAGCGCGAGGACACGCCCACCGCACGCTCGCCGGTCCGGCGCGCTGACGTCACGGGCCGCCGCCCTTCCGACGCCGACCGACCCCCGCCAAAGCTGCCGCACTGCCATCACGCAGTGCACGAACTTTAAACACACGCGCGCCACCGAACGATCGCCGCGTTTTCGCAGCTACGGAGCTCCGCTCTCCAAGGGGGGGATCTGTGTGGCGGCAGCACCGTCCAACGCACGAAGGGCTGAACTACGGCACTGCCGACACAAGTAGGGGCAGCTGTACCGTTATGCGGAATTTCGGCAACGGTGCGTCGCACACCGGACCGCACGGGAACAAAGCTGCCACCAGTTCGAGCTAGTCGACGCGACGCGACACACGTCTCCCCAGTTCTTCCGCCGCGGACCACGTGCGTCGAGTCAACGTGACTCCGCCGTAAATGCGTACGCGCGGTCGTAAACGCAGTCGCCGTTAAATTGTCTTTCGCTTCTTCGCGGACGTTACGGCGCCTCCGGTCGCGCCAAGAGCAGAACATTCTGTGACGCGGCCTTTTGTCTCGCTCGGTCCACGCGGTCGCGCCACGGCTCGTCACTGGATTGTACACCCTCCGGGATCGGTGACCGAGCCGTGCCGCCAGTGCAACGCGCCTATGTAGAGGGACATTAGCGAAGTATATTATTTGTCATTTATTGTAACGGCAGGAAAAATAAATGTGTCCTGTCCAGAGACCGCTTTAGTCATTTATTGCCACAAAGCCTCTCCCATGAGCATAGTGCGTGGGCGCGGCGATAAATGCCGGTTCACTGCACAAGAGCGACCGTAAGCGGGGATACAACACGTTCCCGCTTCACATCTGATGAACGCGGTTCCGCGAAAGCGAACTGATGTCTGGCGTTATGGTATTCAGTAACAGTGCTTAACATGGCCACTATTGTTGTGACGTATGATTGTGCTTGTTTAATGTACAAAAACTTTAAAGACTAAATAAATAACCTGTGTCCTACAAGAACGCTACACTACTGTTTGTCGTAGACACTTTCGTAATATGATTCGCTGAGAGATGACTTATGTGCAACAGGCTAACAATAATTCTGTAGTGGATATCATGCGGCGCTCTGATCGGTGACAGTGTCGCCAACGTAAAACAAGCAAACATGTTCTCACTTTGAAATTAATGAACTGTAGTGACTGCATATAAACTACATTAAACTTCCGACAAGACAATTATGCTATGGAAAACTCATTTCAGGTCCTCATAGCACTTAACAAATGTTTTGTCTCTCTCATGTTAGCATCGTTTACATGAAACAAATCGCGGGCGAGGTGAAAAGCAGAGGCGCAACCCTCGATACATCGTGCCAATCCTGCTGCTGGCAGAAGGCATTTGTTCGTATGAAGCAGTTGGTGTGGCGGAGGAGCCGCAACATAACAGATGGTAGGCGTTGCCGACCGTGTGATGTGGACTTGAAAACAATCAGTACAATAATTTTGATATACAAAGCAAAACAATTTTGTATGAAATTATATGTAAACTCGATGGGAATTTTATCCCTCGCTGCGGTGTGTGTGTGTTTTTTTTTTTTTTTTTTTTTATTTTTTTTTTTTTTTTTTTTTTGTGGAGGCGTTTTTTTCCGTCGGCTACGCGCAAGTTGGAAGGAATGGAAATAAAGTATGATACCACGTAAACACCACTATTCGCTTTTGCCTCATAAAAGCAATTGTGAATATTGTAAAAAAGTTCTCATGAAAACTTGAAGTAAATTAAACCTTGCAATAATGACAGAATTCATCGATCAGTGCGCAAGTAAATTTAGTTATTTGGTTATTATACAACTAAAGCAAATGAGAATATTCCTGAAAATCATTTATCAGAAATTCATAACTAATACATTCAAAAAAGAGTAAAATTCTTTTGCAAAATATTTAAACGAAAACTTACGTACTAGTTAGTAACTGAAGCTTCTTGGCAGTTTAAAACTGTGTGCGAAACGAGATTCGAACCCCGGACCTTTGCCTTTCGCGGGAAGTTAGCAGGTGAGGTACTGCCAGGTGTGAAGTTGTGAGGGCGGGGCGTGAGTCGTGCTTGGTAGCTCAGATGGTAGAGCACTTGCCCGCGATAGGCAAAGGCCCTGAGTTCGAGTCTCGGTCTGGCACACAGTTTTAATCTGCCAGGAAGTTTCGTATCAGCGCACACTCCGCTGCAGAGTGAAAATCTCATTCTAATTGGTAACTGGTTGAATGCATAAGGTTAGTTCTGTTCATCATGTAACTTCATTCATTCATGGGGCCTATCACATATAATGAGGATGCATAATTTGTTAAAGACGTTTATGCCTCGCCCCCAAAGTGATTTCAAAACGTATATATAGAAATCTATTAATACTGTAATTTATAGTAAATTGTTTTATGTTTTTTATACAAAGAAATGTTTTGTAATTCAAATGGTTTGGCTGGAGACATTTGCTAAGTGAGCGAAGCGTCAAATGCAAAATATGTAGTGACGGTGAAGAAATAGAGAGATTGTTACGTACTTCATTTATCCCCGCCTGACGGTGGCGTTTTTCCCTGTCGGATACTACATAGGGTGTGCATCTGTTGCTATGTTTTTATGTATTCAGTAAAACATTTGATATTTAATGGAAATGTGAGAGTCGCGTCTATTTAGAAAAGCGCATCTTTCGGAAACATCCGCTCCCTGTGCTTCATAAAGTTGTTTGTGTGTCGTAGTTATTTATTAAATTTAGTACGATAATTTACAGGCGGTGTTTCTTGTTACTTCTAGCGAAATATTTGAGTAAAAACTTTCGCTCACTGTGTTTCGTTTCGCTGAGTGCTCCAGTGTAAGCTTGAATTTTGTTTTTTCCTGATTTTGGTATTAGTAGTGGTTTAGTATTAGTAATATATGTACTTTCTTCCTTAGCAGAGTGCAAAATTCGAGATAACTGGTATTAGTTTTTTAAACCCTTCTACTTCAGTAACGGAAAACAGGTAACATAGTAAAATATTTACAGATACTGAAAAAAACTAAACGTCTAAGAGCTAAAAGTGTGGACTTTGTCATAGATTTGAAAGTAGTGGGTTCCGGTGAGAGAGTTGATTAAAGTATTTTGATTGGGGGGGGGGGGGGGGGTGGACACAGTGGGCATTCTAGCGATATGCTCTCCTGGAAACGTTGACTTTGTAGCAGAAATAAATTAATAGGGAAGCAGTAGAGTAAGGTCAGTACTCTTGAGGTGCAGTTACAAAACACAAAGGAGGAACTAGGTAGGATTAGGAGGGAGAATGGTGCTGGGGTATGGGAGCTGGCAGTTGGGAAGAAGGCCGCTAGGAGGAGGAGATATTCAGACAGTTGTATTTTGCCTATCGCCAATCGATTTTACAAACTGTCAGAGTTTAATGGGAAGGAGCCTCTTGTAGCTGTATGTGTAGGAAATGGGCAGCAGACTCAGTAGCTAAGCTCGCTAACACAGCTGCAGTTCCACATAGGAGGTTCTGCTGCTAGGGAGCTCACATGGCAGATGTATAGACCAGCAGGAAATGTTGGGAAGTGAGTACCAGGTCACCAGCATTGCGAAACCTAGTGCAGGGTTGTCTCAACTGACAATTAACTAAGGGCAGTTATGTAGAATTCTGTGAAAGATGAGAAGTTAGTGAAGTGTGTGAGGGGTTGGGGGAGGGAGAGTATGATTCAGGTGGTGACCTGGAAAAGAATGTCGTTGTTAGGCGTGTCAACATGGGGCTCGAGAAGGCACTGATGGTGGAGAGCACGGTTCAGATTGTAGAGGTGCCTGCAGAGCCTATCGATAGATCGGGTTTCCCGGGGCGTGTTCTGCACCTCAGTAGGTATGGGAAGGGGAAGTTGGCAGAGCTTATAGGTGACAGTGTAGTGGGCGGTGGTGGGATTACTCTTGAGAAAACTACTGCAGTAGTTACAGCTGCACCTGTTGTAGACAGAAGTTAGATGATAAGTATCTCTACTTAAAGGAAGGCTCTCAACAAAGAAACTACCTTCGAAGGAGGTCAGTCATCCAAGTAGTCAATGAGTCAGCATATTTTATGGAAATATAAGAGGTATTAGAGATACAGTGAACTGCTTATACATGTCGACTCCGAAATATTGGTACATCAGAGCACCACTTAAATAGTGTGACAATTCCGAGGCTTCCTTTACCAGGATACAGATTAGCTGGCTGTTTTTTCAAGGATTTCTTTGTGGAGTGGGGGCGTGGTCATATACCTAGAAAACAGTATTCCATTTGAGTCCATAGATGTATCGAAACACTACATTGAGAGGGTTTTTGAATGTTGTGCAGGAGTAGTTGAATTTAGTGAAACTAAGCTTTTAATTATAGTTATTTATAGGCCCCGTTAACTCTGACTTAACAATATTTCTGCTCAATCTAGAGAGGTTTCATGGTCCACTTTATAGGGAGTATCCTACATGAAATTAGTTCATGTGGTGATTTCGATATTAGTTTTGCGTGTTACTGTGGAAGAAAAAGGTTATTGCGAATCTCCTACATTCATATGATCTGATGTAACCTGTATTTCTTCCAACCAGGGTGCAGGTGAACAGTAGCACAATCATAGAACGCCTATCTAGTAATAAAGAATAAATAAAAATATCTATCAATAAAAGGGTGAATAGCCTTTCAGACCACTATGCACAAATTTTTGTAATCAGACAAATGTTTTAGATAATTGCAAACTACACAGAAAAAGTAATCCAACAATAGTAGAGTTTTTTAAATCTCATTAAGGAACAAGAGTGGCAGGACAGATACAATGTTTCCCTTCATCTACATACTTACTCTGCAATTCACACTTACGTGCCTGGCAGAGGGTTCATCGAACCATTTTCAAACTACTTCTCTACCATTCCACTCTCGAATGGCGCGAGGGAAAAAGGAACACAAAAATCTTTCCGTTCGAGCTCTGATTTCTCTTATTTTATTATGATGATATTTTTTTGACACTCACCTACGTAGGGAGAAATTATTTACGTATTCGGAAGAGAAAATTGGTGATTGAATTTCGTAAATAGATCTCGCCGCAAAGAAAACAGCCTTTGTTTCAGTGGCTGCCACGCTAACTCGCGTATCATATCAGTGACACTCTCACGCCTACTGCACGATACCATGAAACGAGCTGCCCTTCTTTGCACTTTCTTGATGTCCTCCGTCAATCCTACCTGGTAAGGATCCCATACCGCGCAGCATTATTCCAGCAGAGGACTGACAAGTGTAATGTAGGCTGTCTCTGTAGTGGGTTCGTCGCGTCTTCAAAGTGTTCTGCCAACAAAGCGCAGTCTTTGTTTCGCCTTCCCCACAATAATATCTACGTGGTCTTTCCAAATTAAGTTGCTAGTAATTGTAATGCCTAGGTATTTAGTCGAATTGACAGCCCTTAGATTTGTGTGATTTATCCTATACCCAAAATTTATCGGATTTCTTTTAGTACCCATGCGGATGACCTCGCACTTTTCTTTGTTTAGTAATATTTGCCACTTTTCACGCCATACGGAAATTCTCTCTAGATCATTTTGTAATTGGAATTGATCGTCTGATGATTTTACTAGACGGTAAATTACAGCGTCATCTGCAAACAATGTAAGGGGGCTGCACAGATTATCACCTAGATCATTTATATAAATCAGGAACAGCAGAGGGCCTATGACACTACCTTGGGGAACGCCAGATAACACTTCTGTTCTACTCGATGATGTACCGTCCATCATTACGAACTGTGGATTCGTGATTTCCTCTCAGAGAGGTCAGTCACACAACAGAGACGGTACTCCATATGCACGCAGTTTGATTAATAGTCGCTTGTGAGGAACGGTATCAAAAGTGTTGGTTATTTATCAATAAGTCATTTTCTTCAAGGTGATTCATAATGTTCGGTACAATATATGCTCCAAAATCCTACTGCAAGTTGGTCACTAATATGGGTCTGCAATTCAATGGGCTACTCCTATTTCATTTCTTGAATATTGGTGTGAGCTGTGCTACTTTCCAGACCTTCCGTCAAGTGAGCGGTTGTATATGATTGCGAAGAAAGGCGCTATTGTGTCTGCATACTCTGAAAGAAACCCGATTGGTATACCATCTGGACCGGAAGACCTGCCTTTCTTAAGCGATTTGAGTTGTTTCGCAACATCTAAGATATCTACTTTGATGTCACTCATGCTAAGAGCTGTTCTGGTTTCGAATTCTGGAGTATTTACTTCGTCTTCTTTCGTGAAGGAATTACGGAAAACTGTCTAAGACGTGTATATTTCTATTGTCAAACTACACAATTTACGAAAGATGTTTATATTTTATTAATAGGATTAAATAGGAATAATTATTATTTGTCATTTTGGAAATAATTATGGTAGCAGGGAATGTCTGCTCCAAAGTATTTTTGGCGGGAGGGACTGCACATTGATATAATTTTAAAAATGGCACTAGAGACCGCGTATGGATACATTTTAAGAAAAGATCGCAAAAAACAGCGTATTGATACATTTTGAAATGGTAGCGGGGATTGTCTGCACCGGAAAGCATTGTTGGCGGGAGAGACCGCACCAAACTGAAACACGTAACTGTTTCGGAACAAATGAGACGGTACAATATGTTTCGGAACGCTGTTTCGAAACAGTGAAACAGTTCGTTTTCCTAATTGTATAGGCCCACACATATCATATTGAGTGTCTACTGTACAAATATTGCCATATAAACACAAATAAGGTGAGAGAGCGCCAATCACATCGCTGAAAGTATGAAAATTTCACTTATGTGTCTTGGCAGTCTCGTATTTCCTACAGCAAATGCGCTGTTTTCGTGTCATGTGACTTTCATATTTTCAATTGGCTGAGGTCAGAGTTTTGTTTGACATAACAGAGTTTGCCAAACTCTTTTCCCTGTATTCTAGTGCCTAATTTTGATAGGTTCTTCAAAAGGCATATCATAGAATATAATTTATTGAGATAGCATTCTGGGAAGCGAGGCACTTAACATTTATAAGTGTGCCACTCACTTTTCTTACTCAAAGTTAAATTTTCCATTGTTTGCGGTATGTTTCCTTGAAGTATAAAATCCAAACTAAAATTTAAAACAATTCATACAGTTTCATGCCTTTGTGAGACCTGGCTCTACACCACTTACAATTCCTGTTAAGGCAGTTTGTTCGAAGTACAGGTATGTGGCGCTCCATCAAGTACTCACAACAAGCAGATATATTATCATTTTATTACAAACTCCCCCAGTAAATCAGAGATAAAGTTAAGTTGCTGTCGAAATTCAATTTTTATCACAGCATCTGAAAGCCAAAAACAAAAGTATCGAAGTACTGTTGTTGGTTTGCCTGAGAATTATCTATGATACTCAAGTATTAAGATACCTACATTTTGTAATAACCAAACATAGCACATTTACAACAGACAAACATATACATACATAAATCAGATAATTATTCTCGAACACATAAAGAAATGAACTCAAAGAAAAAAAAAATAAACTCACTCAATGGTGAGCAAATACTGAAGAGTCCTCTGCGTGCAACAAATCTGAGAAAAATGTTCTTATAAGGTAGTTACATCTAAAATTTAGTGGACTAAACAAAATCCAGCCAAATACAAATTCAATGAATATTTGGAAGAGAAGAACAAAATTATCTGAAATTATACTGTTTCATTTCTGTGTAGTTCTACTGTACCTATTCTAAGTTGTAGTTTAGAAATATCATTTTTGATACTTTTTACCTTGAAAGACGAGATTGTCTGTTATTGTTTGCCCCTGCTTTGAAAATATGCGCTCACATGAACAGAGGTGGCCATAACACAAAGACGTCGTTTCATTATTTCAAACAGCGTAGGAAACAGCACAATTTTCTTTCCACCACAGCAATGGATCTTGTGATTCGTGTATCAGTGGCGTCTTCATACATTTATAAAGCTCGTCTGTAGCTGCAGCACGTGTATGTTATAAGAGATGTGTAATTTAACTGAATGTTTTTCACACTTTTATTATTTTGAGTGTGACTAATGGGCGTTATTTTGTTGTTTTTTGGTGTTTGTAAAGCAGATATTACGCCATTTCGGAATAGGGCAGTCAATTAGAAATGAAGCTTTATCACTTGAAAGTGTTTCATGAAGTGAGATGTTAAATGTGTTTCAGTATCTGTACCTTGCCCGAATCTCGTCCGAGACAAGGGCGGAATGAAACGTCACTGTTTCGACACAATTAGTCCCTTCCAAGCACAAGTGGACTGAAACAGCGTTATTTTGATACAGCGATACAGTTGTGTCTGGCTCGAGGTCGAATCTGGTCCCGTTATCTGAGACAGAGCGGTATGAAACACCACTGTTTCGAACCAGTGAAACATAGCCGTTTCGAAACACTGAGACAGTTCCACGTATCGATACACTGTAACGAAACATAGAAACAGTGGCCAAGTCTAGTAAGCGAGATGTGAAGCGAGTCGGCAGCAGGTCTGAAGCGAGAGGTTGAGAGGAGCGGTGTGCCTGCCAGCCACCAGCTATTATTTACAAGAGATTATAAACGGATGTGCAGAGACATCAGCTAACTATTACCATAAGAGGAACTAATATTATTGATTATATATATATATATATATATATATATATATATATATATATATATATATATATATATTGCTAGTTGCAAGGTTATTGTAAAATAGTCCCATTTGAACTTTTGTAAAATCATTTCATTACCAGCAGGATATATTCGAAGAAACGTTTTCAGAATATAATTAATTTTTGCCAGCGATGTTTCATTACAGATTACAATCCAACCCAAAAACCATCAACGTAAAGCTTTGCAAAATTGTTGTCAAGAAAAAGTTTAACTATGAATTACATAACTTCAGTCAAGTTAATTGAAGAATAACGTCAGCTTTGTTGTTAAAGAATAACGTCAGCTTTGGTAATAAATACAGCCACTTACTATGACAGCCCACCAGCAGCTAACAGAGTATAGTAAACCAGAGTAAGTATATTCATGTCGCAGTTCGATGTAGCAGTCTGATGGCGATCCAGAAACAGTAAAAAAGGTAAGGAACAGTTTTGGGTTATTGAAGGTAACGACTGAGGGCCACGACGACGACGACACATTCTATGTTTCGTCGAAATAATCAGCAAATCACTTTTAATAAGCAGGATTTAATTTTGTATGCGAAGATTAATTCTCTTTCTCAATAATAATAAGTGCAATTTCAGAGGGAAGATTTCGTTTGTTATTATTAAGCAAGAGATAGAAATCCTAAGGGAAGGTTGCGCAAATAAAGAGAGATAGAGGAAACGGGAGGGTTTCAACTGTATTTAGTAACTCCGCTTTAGTGGCACCGTCATCGGTAACATTTTCATCGCTATCGTGCAGTGGCGATATTGACTGTTTTTTGCCACTTATGTACGTTACATACGACCAGAATCTCTTGGGGTTCCTACCATATTTTGAGACAATTTCATTGCGGAAACTATTAAAAGCATCTCGCATTGACGTCCGCACTAAATTTCGAGCTTCCGTGAAACATTGCCAGTCTTGGGGATTTTGTGTTCTTTTGAATCCAAGGCATGCTTTTTTCGTTGCTTCTGCAACAGTGTCCCGACGTGTTTTGTGTACCATGGTGGATCAGTCCCATCTCTTACTGACTTATGCGGTATGAATCTATCTATTACTGTCTATACTGTATCTTTGAATTTGAGCCATATCTGGTCCTCACTTACGTAATTAGCTTGGAAGGAATGGAAACACTCTCTTACGAAGGCATCAAGCAAATTTTTATCTGCTCTTTTAAACAGATATATTTTGTGTTTATTGTTTGTTGTTTTGATTGATATGGTTTTGAGCCTTGATACAATGACCTTGTGTTCACTAATCCCTGTATCCGTCATGACGCTCTCTATTAGATCAGGATTATTTGTGACTAAGAGGTCAAGTGTGTTTTCGCAGCCATATACAATCCGTGTAGGCTCATGAACTAATTGTTCAAATTAATTCTCAGAGAAAGCATTTAGTACAATTTCAGAAGATGTTTTCTGTCTACCACCGGCTCTGAACATGTATTTTCGCCATCACATTTATAATACTCTTTGAATGTTGCTTTCCATTAGAACGTTCAAAACAGGTTACTAGCAGTAAAAGGCAGCCTGCGTGGCTGAGTAGTGGGATAAGAATATCATGTAGAACAAATTGGGAATTACATCAAAATGTGATAGGTAATCGGAATCGAGACCATTACAAACAATACTGTAGGGTGCTTAAAAATGTTGTTAGGAAGGCAAGGAGTACGCGGCGCGCAAAAAGAATAGCTAATTCAGAGGGAAAAATTAAAACTATATGGTCAGTCGTGAAGGAAGCGTGTGTTCAGCAGCATAAAGTCTAGGATATGAAGTCAGTACGTAGTAAAAATGTTTCTGTTACTGATAAGTCAGGTATAGGTACAGTATTTATCAGTCAATTTCCGAACATAGCTGATGAATTTAATAAAAACGTTATTTCCACAGAGAATCATACAA
Source organism: Schistocerca americana (assembly GCF_021461395.2). Taxonomy (NCBI): domain Eukaryota; kingdom Metazoa; phylum Arthropoda; class Insecta; order Orthoptera; family Acrididae; genus Schistocerca; species Schistocerca americana. The sequence continues at coordinate 59,741,249 of NC_060122.1, forward strand.
ATCTTTTGGAAAACGGCTTTCCGAGGCTGATATCTGAAATTATTCTCCGTGATACTGACGATGGCTAGACTGAGTCAATAATTAAATCACTGAGGACAAAGGACTTTCCTGGAGATGACGGAGTATCTAGCAGAATACTGAAGTATTGTGCTGCACACGTTAGCCTTGTACTTAGCTTTAATCTTTCAGGCAACTGGCCATTCCTAAAGGAAAGATTACAAATAAAGTACTCAATAGTAAGGCCGCCTTATAAAAAGGAGGAATGTACGTCAATCTTAGACCAATTTATATGCCATCAGTATTTGCTGAAGTTATTGAAAAGGCAGTGTGTATAACGATAATTGATAATTTCTTTTCACATAATTTGCTGCCAAATGTTCAGTTTGGTGTTAGAAGTGGTTCAACAACTGTGAATGCTATATTCTCTTTTCTGTGTGAGGTACTGGATGGATTAAACAAAAGGGGAGGATTAGCTCACAATAGCGTCAGCTCTTACTTTAAGAACAGACAGCAACAGGTCATTCTCCACAGTGCTGAGAATGGCTGTGGTGTGGGGTCCGAGTGGGGGAGGGCGGGGGGGTGCGCCCCAGGGATCAGTGGATGCGCCACTCCTGTTACTCATTTCTATAAATGATGCATCTTCTAAAATATTTCTGTTTGAATAAGTGCCATTGTTGCCCACAACATCCGTTACTACCAAGTAGTGCCATCAACAAATAGTACAGTTCGAGATTTGAGTTCAAGGCTTGTAGAAAATAAACTAACACTGAATCACAATAAGACTCGTTTTTACACTTTCTAACACACAGTTCAACAAATCTCGACGGCCTAATGACACAGAATGGTCAGATACCGTTCTGATAGTAAGAAAGGCAGCATTAAATCTTTGAACAAGATGCACGACAGTTCAGTCTCACTGAAGTAAGCGATAGTTCGGCAAGCACAGTAGTCTACTTCAATTACTATCATCCGCTTACGATGTATGGTATTATATTTTGGGATAACTTTTCGCATTCTCAAAGGGTATTTTTGGCTCAGAAAAGGGCGGTTCGGTCAAAAAGTGGTGTAAGTTCGCGAACTTCTTGCCGACGCCTTTTCATTATGTTGGATGTTCTGACACTGGTGTCCCGGTATACACTGAAGAGCCGAAATACTTTGACCAATTCCCACCTCGACGCTGGATGTCGCCTAATGCCGTTGAGGGCATGTGAAATGGTAACGAAAGTACCTAAGGGGAGAGGACGCGAACGGGAGATCACGCTAGCGAAGATACTGGCAGCAAATAGGTAAATACATTGAGTTACGTAACAAACGTCAGATTATCATTACACAAAGGCTGTGAACGAGTCTTTGGAAAACGGCGAAGCTAGTCGAATGTTCAGGCGCTACTGTAGTGAACATCTACGGAACGAGGTAGGGCAGTGAAACTACCACTAGGCACTAAATGATTGGAAGCCCACGACTCTTTATAGAAGGTGGGTTTCGGAGGCTTGTGTTCTCTGTAAAGTAGGATAGAGGATGACCCGTGGCATCTCTGTCGGAAGACCACAGTGCTGGTGCACGCACAAGTGTTTCGGGGCACACCGTTCATCGTTGAACACAGCGCAGCGCAGCAGACCACCCTGCGTGATCACATGTTGATCCGATGACATCGTCAATTATGATTGCAGTCGGCACGTGACAATCGGGATTCGACCGTCGAGCAAAAGACGTGTCGGCTCTACCGGTGAATCATATATATGTGCTACACTACGTCGATGGTCGTTTCCACAAACAGCGTCATCGAGGTGAACGGCAACTCGAAATGCGCGGCGCGGACACAGGCCGGTGGGAGCAGTATTATGCTATGGAAGACATTCTCCAGGGCATGCATGGGACCTGTGGTAGTAACAGAAGATACGCTCACAGCTGCGAACAGCCTGCATCCCTTCATGCTTAATGTCATCCCCGACGGCGATGTCATCGTTCTATAATTGTCCGTCTCGGAAGCAGAACCGTGATGCAGTGTTTTGAGGAGCATTATAACGAATTGAAGTTGATGTCTCAGTGAAAAAATTCGCCTGATGTACTACTATGGAACGCATCTGGGTCGCTATCGGGCATCATCACCGCGTACGCAAGTCAGTGGCCCGTTATTCACGCGAATTACATGACCTGTGCGTAGATATCCAATGCCACAAACCTACCAACAGACTGTCGGATCTCTGATACGCACAATCAGTGATTTATTGTAAAGACGGACAGACAGGCTATTAAACATGTGATCATAATGTTTTGGCTCATTAATTATATTCTTAAATGTTGTTTCTTGATAACAGTATCAACATACTCCCAAGAGCTAGCAGCTTTCACTCAAGTAATATTAGCAACTCCTTGGACCTCGTGCAGAAAGGCGTACAATATTCTGCTACATCCATTTTCGAAACGCTATACCAATAATTCAAAATCGTAGCAGTAATCCACGCTCTTTCAAATTTAAACTTAAGAGCTTCGTAATGAGTCACTACTACTATTCTATCGAGGAGTTCCTTGAAAAGATAATTTCTATGAATTTGTATGTTACATTGTTGATTGCGTTTATATTAACTTAGAGATTGCCGTCTTTTCAGAAATAATATTTACTTTACGTTATCTATTTCCTTCGTAATTTCATATACTGACGCGTTTCATGAGCATGGAGTTTTGCTTCTGAGTTTGGTTCTGTCGAAGTACACGTATAGATACCATAGATAGATAGATAGATAGACTTTTCTCTAGCCTACCGTAAGTTGTGCAGAAGGAATGACTCCCACCATGTCCAGCCCCTCTCATGGAGAGACTGAGAACAACATAACAGGATACATTTTACTCTTCTGACAGTTGATGCAACCTATACGGAAATTTACGAATCATTTGATATATTACAGAGGTCGATAGGGTTAATACTCAAAGACGATGAAATTAATCCTCAATTAAACCACATCAAACTAATTTTCCCCTGCAGTCGAATATCATCGTACGTTTGCCTAAACAGAGGAGATATTCCCAATAACTTGAAAAATGGTGAAGAGCCACAAAGGCTGTTCGTGCCGTTAATTTCAATTAGAGACCACGGCTGCTTCTTGGCAGATAGACAGCATTCTGTCCCTCCCCATTCGACGAGTGTCTCGCCACTCCAAGGAACCCATGCAGGCCAGAACAAATCTTAAGCGTCACTTAAATCTTAAGCGGGTACTTCTTTCTGCCGGTCGGTGCTTAGCGGGTTGCTATGCAAAGCTGACGGGAGAGGCTCCGTCTTCCTCAGTTGCTTCCAGTGGTTAATTGGAGCAGCTCCGTGGAGTTCAGTAGCACAGAAGTTGCCACCTTTTGTACGTCTTCGTGCTTGCCTACTGTTGTCAGTAGCAGCCGGGGACCTTAAAACACCGGTTCCAAATATTTCGCATTAAAGGTAACGCAGCCTCGACTATTTATGATGCGTAGCATCACAAAAATGCTTAACAATTATGACGTTCTTGGGAACTAAAGAGCTCCTCTATAAAAATCAACATGGATTCCGCAAACAGAGATCCTATGAAACTCTGCTCGCTCTGTTCCTCCATGAGATCCTCAGCGCCGTGGACAACGGCGCTAAGGTTGATGCTGTGTTTCTTGATTTCAGTAAGGCATTTCACACCGTCTCGCATTGCCGTTTAATGAAAAGAAATACGAGGTTATGGAGTATCGGAGCAGACCTGCGATTAGATTCAAGACTTTCTTGCAGATGAAACATAACACGTCGCTCTTAACGGAACTAAATTCGACATATGCAAAAATAAAATCTGAAGTACCACAGGGAAGTGTGATAGGACCTCTGTTGTTCACAATATATATATATAAATGCTCTAGCAGAAAGCGTCAGATGCTCTTTAAGGCTATTCGCAGGTGATGCAGTTGTTTATATCAAAGTATCAACGCCAGAAGATAGTAAGAATTTGCAGAACGACCTGCAGAGAGTTGATGAATGATGCAGACGCTGGCAGTTGACCCTGATAATGTAACATATTGGTCATACATTCGAAAAGAAATATACTACCGTACAGCTACACTGTTGATGACAAACAGCTGGACACAGAGTCTGCTGTAAAATATCTAGCCGTAACTACCCAGAGCGATCATAAGTGGAGTGACCAGATAAAACAGTTAGTGGGGAAAGCAGACACACGACTAAGATTGATCAGAAGACTCTTAAGGAAATGTAACTTACCCACAAAGGAAGTGGCTTATAAGCCGCTTGTTCGCCAGATTCTTGAGTATTGGTCATCTATATGGGATCACTATCACGTAAGACAGATAGGGGAGATAGAGAAGATCCAAAGAAGAGTGGCGCATTCCATCACGTGATTGTTTAGCTGGCGAGAGAGCATTACGGAAATTATAAACAAACTCCACTAGCAAACATTACGAGAGAGATGTTAGTAGTAGAGCAAAGTATGTGTCACCCCACTTTCCATTGCTCCCAAATTTATTGAAGATGGCGTTGTTGATGTCATACAAGATGGTGGCGTCTAGACTTGGCAACAGCGCATGACGTCATCCAAGATGGATGCATTTGGCGGGAAAATAGGTCAGCTGGGCTACGACCACTAACCTAACCCTCTAGAAAAAATTAGATCCAAATTCAAATTCCTACACGATAATGCATGCAACACCGTACTGGTCTTTATTATTATTCATTATTAGTGATATCATTTATTGACATTCATTATCATTTATTATTATTTGTATCATGTACATGTGTATGCAGTCAAACTGTTAGTTCATACCCCTGTCACGAGAGAGCCCTGCCGTGACGTCATTCAAGATGGTGGCTTTTGGCGGGAAAATGGGTCAATTCAGCTATGTTCACTAACCTAAGCCTCCAGAAAAAATGGCCGAAAATTTGAATTCCAACAGGATAATGGTGGGCTTCTCTTCATTATTCTTTATATCAAGAATGTGTCCAACTGGGTTATTTGATATCTGCCCCACCTAGATTACGTGATTAAAGATGGCCAACTGGGCCACATCCTAAGTCCACCAAGTTTGAATTTTCGTGGTCACTTGTGGTTCCGCCGCTAAATTATTAAAATCTCGTCATTTGTACTACGCTAAGTCACAAGGTGGGAAAAGGACTCTTTATTTCAGGCATTTTGATCATGCAGTTGTGTCCCAACACAATTAATAAACATCCTCCAGATGCTCACACCATGAACTGCAGAGTGCTGCTAACGTACCCGCAACCGGCTGATGCCCCACGCACCAGGTAGGCAGCGACTACCCTCGGCTACCGGCGTCCCAGAGTCCGCCACACCACTCGCCTTAAGTAAACTTGTTCTGGCGAGCACTTAATGCTGGACAGGATGGAACCTGTGCATGGCTATGTCACAATGGTTGGCCGTTCGATCCAGCACGCGGTAGACAGACAACGCACGCTCGCACATTTGGCGGCGAAGTTGTCTTTCTGGACAGATTTGAACAGGTCCATATTGACGTCAGACACCCGCTGATCGGTCTACGTTCCACCATGTGTCTGGCGTGAAAGGTGTTCTTTCGTCTACGACTGAAAGTTGTTTTTTCAGGACACTGGATTCTTCTCTGATGTCGCACAACGGTCCGAGATGTTTGCTACAAACTTCTATCATGTGACCTGCTAAAAGCTATTCTTTATTATTATTTATTATCATTTATTATCACTTACTACTATTTATTATCATTTATTATCATTTTCTACACTCCTGGAAATGGAAAAAAGAACACCTTGACACCGGTGTGTCAGACCCACCATACTTGCTCCGGTCACTGCGAGAGGGCTGTACAAGCAATGATCACACGCACGGCACAGCGGACACACCAGGAACCGTGGTGTTGGCCGTCGAATGGCGCTAGCTGCGCAGCATTTGTACACCGCCGCCGTCAGTATCAGCCAGTTTGCCGTGGCATACGGAGCTCCATCGCAGTCTTTAACACTGGTAGCATGCCGCGACAGCGTGGACGTGAACCGTATGTGCAGTTGACGGACTTTGAGCGAGGGCGTATAGTGGGAATGCGGGAGGCCGGGAGGACGTACCGCCGAATTGCTCAACACGTGGGGCGTGAGGTCTCCACAGTACATCGATGTTGTCGCCAGTGGTCGGCGGAAGGTGCACGTGCCCGTCGACCTGGGACCGGACCGCAGCGACGCACGGATGCACGCCAAGACCGTAGGATCCTACGCAGTGCCGTAGGGGACCGCACCGCCACTTCCCAGCAAATTAGGGACACTGTTGCTCCTGGGGTATCGGCGAGGACCATTCGCAACCGTCTCCACGAAGCTGGGCTCCGGTCCCGCACACCGTTAGGCCGTCTTCCGCTCACGCCCCAACATCGTGCAGCCCGCCTCCAGTGGTGTCGCGACAGGCGTGAATGGAGGGACGAATGGAGACGTGTCGTCTTCAGCGATGAGAGTCGCTTCTGCCTTGGTGCCAATGATGGTCGTATGCGTGTTTGGCGCCGTGCAGGTGAGCGCCACAATCAGGACTGCATACGACCGAGGCACACAGGGCCAACACCCGGCATCATGGTGTGGGGAGCGATCTCCTACACTGGCCGTACACCACTGGTGATCGTCGAGGGGACACTGAATAGTGCACGGTACATCCAAACCGTCATCGAACCCATCGTTCTACCATTCCTAAACCGGCAAGGGAACTTGCTGTTCCAACAGGACAATGCACGTCCGCATGTATCCCGTGCCACCCAACGTGCTCTAGAAGGTGTAAGTCAACTACCCTGGCCAGCAAGATCTCCGGATCTGTCCCCCATTGAGCATGTTTGGGACTGGATGAAGCGTCGTCTCACACGGTCTGCACGTCCAGCACGAACGCTGGTCCAACTGAGGCGCCAGGTGGAAATGGCATGGCAAGCCGTTCCACAGGACTACATCCAGCATCTCTACGATCGTCTCCATGGGAGAATAGCAGCCTGCATTGCTGCGAACGGTGGATATACACTGTACTAGTGCCGACATTGTGCATGCTCTGTTGCCTGTGTCTGTGCCTGTAGTTCTGTCAGTGTGATCATGTGATGTATCTGACCCCAGGAATGTGTCAATAAAGTTTCCCCTTCCTGGGTCAATGAATTCACGGTGTTCTTATTTCAATTTCCAGGAGTGTATTATAATGCGACCGAGGACACCTTGCTACACTTTTGGCCCCAAAGTTTGCTCAACAGTTGAATCAGCCATGACTGTACAAGAGCACGTTTGGTCGTGTCAAATCCCCTCGCTGAGTTAGCTCTCGCTCTCTCTCTCTCTCTCTCTCTCTCTCTCTCTCTCTCTCTCTCTCGTGCACGCACTTGTTGTAACCGACCATGCACCCCACAGATGTCCGACCACTTACGTCACACACGCTCAAACGCCCCCTCCATACACGTGACGGACATAGCATATTTACAGACGACTAACACCCACATTGCGCATCTAACGTATTTATTACCTAAGTACTTAATTCCATTTCAATATTTATCATATTAAATAATTCAGTTTACAATTTCATATATGTATGCAAAGGTGTTAAACTACCTACTTTCAACTACTTTTAGAGGACCAGACCGCCACCTCTTCCTATGAACCCTCGCAGAGTTTGAATTCTGTCAGTAAAGAAACGTCGCTTGCGCTTTCGCTGCCAACCTAAGAAAATTGTGCGTAAAGAAAGGACACTTACACTATCTTCATCCACCTGACCATCAAATCCTCCTAGGATCAGGCACCAAGTGTGAAATCTGTAGTAAACAAACCTCACTTACATCCTCGCTACCAACGTAAGAAAATTACTGAAAATGAAGCGTACCACCACCACCACTTGCTAGGGGAGCGGGTAGTAAAAGGACTCAGCTTGCACTAGGCTGATGGAAGGAGGAAGGAGTGTACTTTATTTATTTGGGAGCAATTTATTTAGGGATGGAGTACATGTATCACAGTACACACATTCTGACATGCCGCCACAACATACTGACCTGCAAACTACTCCTACATAACTCATGTATAAGGCTCTACACACACGCTTGCTAATTGTAAACCATCAAAAAATTCACTGAACAGTCTACAGACATTAGACACATACCTAAATAATTCAAAACATTAACACCCATAGAACGGAACAAATCTTAATTTCTCTAAATAATAATCCATCTAAAATACAGTCCTCCCTAATCGTCAACTTCTCAAAATCGTACACATGTCTTTAGTTAAACAGCTAGAGATAGACAGCATCACCACCCTCTGTATTCGCCACTCAGTCCGCGGTCCAGCTGACTTAGTACTGGTCATGTGACACAGCCCACAAACACGAAAACAACTCCTAATTTCACCACACAATAGCAAACTGCTCTTAAATAATTCAGTACACAATATCGGCAGACTAGCTCTGTACTTAAACTCTCCAAAGAACGCACAGCACAGTGCACAGACATGCTCGCGAAATAGTGCAACAGATGCGCCCAAACACCCTCACCCAGTACCCCTCCTCCAGCACCCAAACGGACCAAAAGTCTCTGCTCGGCCTCCCCAAAACATGACCTCCTGACGGTCGCATTCGCGCGGAACACCGGAGAAATTCATATCACCTATGCACCTGAGATTACACTACAAGGCAGGCCAAGCACATGTGCGGTCAGCAGGTGGGTTGGGGGGGGGGGGGGGTGGGGGGGGGTTTGAAGGCCTCCAGCCAAGTTCAGCTTCTGCGCGCCCGTGACAGCCAATCAGAAAGGGCGCTCTCCTCTGACACATGTGAAAGCTGCATTGTTCAGGCGTGGACCTGCCTTCACGTCTATCGTCAGATTGGCCCATAGCTCGTTGACACACACGATTAAAACCGCCACAAAAACACTTACCACTCGCCTGCAACCGAGATGGTGACGGAAAACCAATCACTCTGATCTGCGCTGCAGGGGGTTGTAGTGATTGGCAGCACTCTATTTTTCAAACAATTTATTTAACCACACAGTATATCTATCACACTATCACAAAACACCCACCCAGATGTGCCCTGGGCCATGTTGCACAGCCTACAGACACGCACCCAACTCGTTATTTCAGTACACACAATAACAAACTGCTACTAAATAATTCTTCACAGTGACGTGTAGATACGCTCAGTACTCGTAAACTATCCAAATAACGCATAGCAGAGTCTCGCAAAATAACTCAGCAGACGTGCGCCGTTACCCCACGTCCATAGCATCATGAAGTCACACATCCGTCTGATTTCAGACTGCGGACAGGCCCTGCTCGGCTTCCGCAAGCGTGAGTTGGTGCGGTCGACGCGCTCGTCAGCTGTCAAAGCAGACACAGATGTCCGTGCAGGACCGCTTTCCGTCACAATCCCGAGCCGCGACCACCGAACTCGGGTGAAAGTCAACTTCATATCACCTTAGCATAATTCCAAAGTGCAGCCTCCATACGCTAGAAACATCATAGCAGCAGCACATGTCTTTGACTCCTATGACACACTGCGCATTTCTCCTAACACATCACACGGCCCTTTAGCTAAACATAACTACACATTCCTGCTCTCACCTCGTCGCGTGACCAGCCATCTAAAACGTTCTCAAAATTATTCTTTCTTGCGTTGAGTAAGGTGGCGTACATACAATATGAACCGATCGGCGGGTGTCTGACGTGAATATGGACCTGTTCGAACCTATCCAGAAAGACAACTTTGCCGCCAAAAGTGCGAGCGTGCGTTGTCTGTCCACCACGTGCTGGATCGAACGGCCGACCATTGTGACGTAGCCATGCACATGTTCCATCCTGTCCAGCATTAAGAGCTCGCCAGAACAAGTTTACTTAAGGCGAGTGGTGTGGCGGACTCTGGGACGCCGGTAGCCGGGGGTAGTCGCTGCCTACCTGGTGCGTGGGGCATCAGCCGGCTGCGGGTACGTCAGCTGCACTCTGCAGTTCGAGGTGTGAGCATCTCGAGGATGTTTACTAAGTGAGTTGGGACACAACTGCATGACCAAAATGCCTGAAATAGAGTGTCCTTTTCCCACCTTGTGACTTAGCGTAGTACAAATGACGAGATTTTAATAATTTAGCGGCGGAAGCATAAGTGACCAGGAAAATTCAAACTTGGTGGACTTAGGATGTGGCTCAGTTGGCCATCTTTAATTACGTAATGGAGGTGGGGCAGATATCAAATAACCGAGTTGGACATGTACTTGATATAAAGAATAATAAAGAAAAGCCCGCCATTATCATGTTGGAATTCAAAATTGCGGCCATATTTTCTGGAGGCTTAGGTTAGTGGACATAGCTGAATTGACCTATTTTCACGCCAAAAGCCGCCATCTTGAATGACGTCACGGAGGCTCTCTCTGGTGACAGGGGTATGAACTAACAGTTGGACTGCACACACGTGTGCATGATATAAATAATAATAAACGATAATGAATGTCAATAAATGATAATCAATAATAATGAGTAATAATAAAGACAAGTACGGTTTCATGTAGGAATTTGAATGTGTCGCCAATTTTTTCGGGAGGGTTAGGTTAGTGTTCATAGCCCAGTTGACCTAGTTTCCCACCAAAAGCGGCCATCTTGGATGACGTCATGAGCTGTTGGCAAGTCTACTCGCCGCCATCTTGGATGACGTCAACAACGCCATCTTCAATAAATTTGGCAACAATGGAAAGTGGGGTGACACATACTTTGCTCTGCTACTGACGTTATGCATCACGGAGAGATTTACTACTTGAATTTTAGGACAGTACTTTTCAGGAGGAGTGAGACAACACATTACTCCCCCCTCATACATTTCACGTATTGACCACGAGGAGAAAATTCGAGAAATCAGAGCCAATACAGAGGCTTAGTGACAAATATTCTTCCCAAGCACTGTTGATGAGTGGAGCAGGGTTGGAGGGATCAGATAGTGGTACTGAGAGTACACTACGCCACAAACCATTAGGTGGCTTGCAGAGTATGTTGTAGATGGAATGCAAAGGTTTGTATATAGAATTGTAGGCGCGACAAACCTAACCATGCTTACTAGATCGTTCCCCCTACAGGTCCGGGGGTTAGAATAGGCCTGAGGTATTCATGTCTGCCGTAAGAGGCGACTAAAAGGAGTATCACACGTTTCAACCTTTATGTGATGGTCCCATGTAGAGTTTGACATACATTCTTCAAAGTTTTCCCAAAGAGCGAACCAATCTGGGAAGGGCACCTTACAGGGTGCATTGTGTCCATCAAGCATTGAGATCTTTGGCCCACTTTCTCATTGTCGCATTGCAGTCCTGTCCATTCTCCATCTCTTGGGTGAGGACACATACCTGGGTGCGTTTCCACCATGCGCTATGCAATGTCGATTTCTGTGTCGATGATGACCATGAGCTGCTTTGCACCTGATATCTAGCACAATAGCCAGTCTGTTGTGGTGGAGCCTCCTGGTACCCTGTTGGTTGTAGGCCCCCAACCACACAGGAATCGCTCTGCTTGATACCTGCGCCATTAACACCCCGTGTATGCCATGGGGTAGATGCCCATCCCCTAGGGCATCGGGGCTCCCGACAATGGCAATCCTGCCAGGTGTCCTCTGCCACTCCTGGGTGGCACCCATGGTGAGAGCCCCTGGTTGGTGACATCGGGGCAGATGACACTCAATGAAGTGCGGTCTATCTACTCTTCCTGGTCGTGAAACACCAGCAGTCTCTAAGCAATCATGAGCTCAATTCAATGCACAGAAGTACAACCCCAAATCGTTCCTCTCCTTGGCCACACCATGGTAGGGACGTCAGGATAAGGATGGCATTGGATATTATTCGCCCTGGTACCTTGTATGTTCGAGAACTGATGGGGAATCTTTCATGATAATCGAGCGTCAGTTATTTGTTGTGCTTTTAGAGGACAAGTTTGGAGAGGTGGAGGGCTTGTCGAAAATGAGATCTGGGTCAGACTTCATCAAAGCAGCATCCTCTGCCCAGACATAGGAGTTACTAGCTTGTGACAAGCTGGGGTTGTTCCTGCAATAATCATGCCACATAAGAGCTTAAAAATGGTCCAGGGTATCATATTTCGCAGGGACCTTCTTTTGTAGTCTGACGATGAGCTGTGCACCAATTTAGAGCAGCGAGGTGTACATTTCATTCGGCGTGTCCACCGGGGGCTGAGGGATAATCAGGTTGCCATCGGTGCCTTCATCACGGCCATTGAGGGTGATACATTGCCTGAGAAAGTCAACACGATGGTCTATGGCTGTGATGTAAAGCCCTACATCCTTCCCCCGATGCGGTGCTTTAAGAGCTGGACGTTGGGCCACAGTCTTCCCGCTGTACTTCCAGCGTCACATGCCGAGATTGCGGATGGCCATCACATCCCAGTACTCCATGTTCCCCGCCTCCCATCTGGGTCAACTGTGGAAAGCACTATTCGCCTTGCTTGCCAGACTGCAAGGTTCTCCAGAAAGAAAGGAAAATCATGAAGAACCTGGACGATTGACCTACACTGAAGCTAAGAGAGAATTTGAATGCCTGCATCCTGTGCATATGATATCGTCTTACGCCACTGCTATAACAACTGTGGCACCATCAGCTCTGCCAAGCCAAGTCACCTCTGTGCCAGAAGACTACACCTGCTCCCTTGATGGTGGGGGCCATTTCCCTCCCTGTTGCTCCTGCACCACCTACTTCGGGAGCAACACCCCCCAACCATCGGGATGTCCATCCCCACTTCAAAGCTGGAGACGGGTAGGTCTTCCTCAGCTTCTCTCGCTAGGAAGGGGTTCTTTGGGTCACTCTTCCCAGGTTTCTGCTAGTGGGAAAGACAAAACCTGCCAGTGGCTGAAGAGCCCAAATGCAGTTGGTCGTAGGGCTTCACGCTCATTCTCAATCCCGGAGACTGTGACAGTGAAGTCCTCCCAGCCAGGGAAACCCAAGGAACAGTTGGAGAAACCCCTAAGCCCAAGGCAGCCTTACCACTGCTACCTACAAGCTCTGTACCAAAGGATGGGATGGAGATTTCGATGTCCGCTGAGGTCATAGATCTCGCCAGACCCTCAGACATATTGGATATTGACTGCTCAGACAAAATGTCGGTGGCAGCAGGTGACCCTGAGGAGTAAACTGCCTCATTGAATGTTCCATTCCTTCCCAGTCTCATGATATCATCCTCCAGTGGAATTGCGGAAGATTTTTCCACTGCCTGGCTGAGCTATGGCATTGCCCTCCAGGAAACCTTGTTCCCAGCAATGCGGACCTCTGCCTTCCATGGCTATAAGGGATAGTACAGGAACCATAGATACTTAATAGAGTGTCAGGTAGAGTTTGCGTTTATGTCCTAAACTCGGTCTGTAGTGAACATGGTCTTCAAACCCCTCTTGAAGCTGTGCCTGTCAGAATAAGGACGACACAGGAAATAATTGAACGCAATGTATATCTTCCTCCAGATGGCGCAGTGCCCCTGACCATATTAGCTGCAACACTCTAACCATTTCCTACTTTGGGCAGATTTTAATACTTATAAACCCATGTGGGGTGGTGCCATGGTTACTGGCCGAGGCAGAGATGTTGAAACTTGACTGTCTCAGTTCGACCTCTGCCTCTTAAATACTTAAGCCACCACACATTTCAGTGTGTCTCATGGTAGTTTCTCGGCCATTGATTTACCAATTTGCAGCCCAGGACTAATCCCGTCTATCCACTGGAGTGCACATGACGACCTGAGTGGTAGTGACCACGTCCCCATCTTCCTTTCACTACACATGCCTGACCAGATGGGCTTTAAGCAAGCCAGACGTGAAAGCTTTCACCTCTGCTGTCACCATTCAATCTCCCCACACGGTAACATCGATGTGATGGTTGTGCTGCTGACTAATACAATTGTTTCTGTGGCAGAAAACGCGATCCCTCGTTCTTTACGGTGAATGAGGCGTATTGCAGTCCTTTGGTGGTCGCTCCCCCTGCAGCTCCAGGGTAAGAATAGGCCCGAGGTATTCCTGCCTGTCATAAGAGGCGCCTAAAAGGAGTCCCTCCCCATCAAAGGGGTAGTTTGTGCCTGCATCCGGAGACAGACGGTTCAACGATTTACATTTGTGGTCATTTTGGTTTTTTGCTTATTCTGGTTTCTTTCTTCCCTTGTTTCCTTTCTTTGTCCTTCTCCCTCTCTCACTGTCTTCCTTATTTTTTACCTTGCCTTCTTCTGCTTGCCTTCTTGTCCACCCTATGGTCTCTGCCTCGGCGTTTGAGACACTCTGTCGTTTCTCTGCCTCTTTCCCTTTTTCTTTCCTCCTCTTCTTTCCTCCCTGTGCATACCTGAAGGCCGACCCACGGGTTAGCAGACGTAGCCGGTGACGGGGTAAAGTGTAATTCCCCACCCTGGGTAGACAAGTAGGGCCCATGCGAACCCCTTGTAAAGCCCAGGCCCGGGGATGGGTGATTGGCTGAGCTGACACCCGACCATGCCGATTGGTCCCTACATCCGTTTCTCGGGACGTGTGACCTGAGGTGTAAACATTCACCTAAAGCGGGAGCGCCCTCTGAGTGTGTCCCCACAAGGAAGGAGCGCGCCATCGGTGACGCTGGCAATCGTGGGGGATTCATCCGCAATGGATTTCTCTTCTTCCCTCTCGACGTCTGCCCAAAAACGGAAACTTGACCAGCCACCAGTGACAAAAGTACTACGACCTGCCCCAAAGTTCCTCGTAGTTTCTAGATCTGAGGATGGAAAGGATTTTTCCTGTGTCAAACCTTTTGTTATTCAGAAGGGCGTAGATGCCATAGTCGGACCTGTCAAGTCTTGTACCAGGATGCGTAACGGTACCTTGTTGTTGGAAACTGAGAGCGCCTTTCAGGTACAAAAACTCCTTTGGACCACACTCCTGTCCGCATGGAGGCTCACCGCACTTTGAATCTCCTCGTCAGTGAATCCATTGAGTGATCTAGTAGATACCACACCATGTGACGAATTCAGTCTTTCCTCGCTGAGCACGGCGTGATGGCTGTCCATAGGGTCATGAAATAGGTCGACAATGACCTTGTACTGACCCAGACATTTTTCTTGACCTTTGATAGTGTTCAGATGCCATCGCGCATCAAAGCGGGCTATGAGGTTATTTCTGTTCGGCCCTATGTCCCGACACCTATGCACTGCAACCAGTGTCAGCGTTTTAACCACATCTGCCAGTCTTGTTCTAATGCGACTAAATGTGTCACTTGTGGCAGGGATGCCCATGAGGGTGACTGTCCACCTCCGTCTCCTCATTGCGTGAACTGTCAGGGTGACCATGCAGCGTCCTCTCATGACTGACCCGAATTTCCTGTACACAGCGTTCATCCTTGTAGATGAGACAAAGAGAAAGTGTCCACCTCGGCTGCGCACAAGCTTTTTGCTAGCAGGAAGCCCATGCTGCTCCCAGCGGGGAAATACAGTACCGTCCTCACCTCTCCTTGCCCTACAAGGGAGGTATCGACACAGACATGCGATCTGACCTTTAGCGCTATGGTCGTCCGTTTGGCCTATGCTAAGATCGCCCGGTCAACATTTCCTCTTTCTCCTGTCACCCCTAAGACACAAGCACCTTAATCAGCTTCTGCCAAGACAAGGACCCAGAAGTCAGATGCACGGCCTTCAAGAAGGAACCGCCTGTGAAGACTTCTTATGTACCCCAAACTCCCAGCCATCGACTAAACGACCTTCCAAGAAGGCTCATACGAAGAAAAGATCTCCTTCTCCGCCATGGTGCGTTTCTTCTCCTGCGCCACCCAGCGGTTGCCGCCCCAGGCCGTCATCCGTTTTGCCTGGCCACACCGCTGGTAGCCGAACATCTGGCCATTTACCGGCGGAGGAAGCTCCCCCTCACGACCATCTTAACATGGTGGTAGACGAACCTATTGAAAAAATGGACAATGACTCTCCGCCTATTGATGGCGGCAGCAGTGCTCGCTCGAAGCCAGGGCCTCAGCGACCTTCGAGGTGACCCCTCCTTGCTTCTCCTTTTTCTTTTTACTCTCACGATGGCACTTCTTCATTGGAATATTCGCGGCATTCGCTCCAACAGAGAGGTCTTCAAGTTGCTGCTACGCTTGCACTGTCCGCTCATAGTAGCTCTCCAGGAAATGAAGCTACACCCATGTGATTGTACTGACTTGGCACACTGTACCTCTGTGCGTTTTGACCTACCCCCTGTGGCAAGTATTCCGGCTCATGGAGGGGCTATGTTGCTGGTCCGGGATGATATCTACTACGATCCCATCACGTTGCACACCCATCTGCAGGCAGTCGCCGTCTGAATTACTCCATTTTCTATTTTCTCCACTTTCTATTTTCCATTTGTACTGTTTACACTCCATCGTCGTCTGCCGTTACTAGGGCAGACATGATGCAAATTGTTGCTCAACTACCTGCACCATTTTTTTGACTGGAGACTTCAATGCCCACCAACCCCTTTGGGGCTCTCCAGCATCCTGCCCGAGAGGCTCCCTGGTAGCAGACCTTCTCAACCACCTCAATCTTGTCTGTTGGCTACTTTTCTTTCGGTAACTACTCACACCTATTCCCATTTAGACCTCTCTGTATGAACTACCGAAGTTGTATGTCGCTGTGAGTGGTACACTCTTTCTGATACATATTCGAGTGACCACTTCCTTTGTGTTATCCATCTCCTGCATCATACCCCAACTCCATGCTCAACTAGTTGGAGCATCTCCAAAGCTGACTGGGGGCTCTTCTCTTCCAGGGCGACATTACAGGATCAAAACTTCGCAAGCTGCGATTGTCAGGTCGCACACCTCACGGAAGTCATTCTCACTGCTGCTGAATGTTCCAACCCTCATACTACTTCTTCTTCATGTTGTGTACCAGTCCCCTGGTGGACCGCAGCATGTAGAGATTCTACACGTTCTCATCAACGTGCTCTACGCACTTTTAAATGCCACCCTATGATGGCGTGTTGTATTAATTATAAACCATTACATGCACAGTGTCGTCGTGTTATTAAAGACAGCAAGAAAGCCAGCTGGGCTGCTTTCACAAGCTCCTTCAACAGTTTTACTCCTCCTTCTGTTGTCTGGGGTAGCCTGCGCCGGCTATTTGGCACTAAGGTCCACTCACCAGTTTCTGGCTTGACGGTCGCGAATGACGTCCTTGTGGCCCCTGAGGATGTCTCCAATGCCTTCGGCCAATTTTTAGCAGAGGTTTCAAGCTCCGCTCATTATCACCCTGCCTTCCTCCCCCAAAAACAGGCAGAGGAGGCAAGGCCACCTAACTTCCGCTCCTCGAATCATGAAAGTTATAATGCCTCATTCACCATGCTGGAACTCGAAAGTGCACTTGCCCGGTCAGGGTCCTCCACTCCGGGGCCTGATTCTAGTTACCTTGTCGACCTTCATTATGAATAACTTCTTGCGGAAGCGACAGACAGTGGCTGTGTTCTATGATTTGGAGAAGGCTTACGACACCTGTTGGAGGGCGGGCATACTCTGCACCATGCATACGTGGGGCCTTCAGTCGCCTCCCTCTTTTTCTTTGTGCATTTTTAATGGATTGACAGTTCAGGTTACGTGTGGGTTCTGTCCTGTCCGACGCCTTTCACCAGGAGAGTGGGGTGCCACAGGGCTCAGTTTTGAGCGTCGCTCTCTACTCCATAGCGATCAATCCAGTAATGGTTTGCCTCCCAGTTAATGTATCCCTTTTCGTGGACGATTTTACCATCTATTGCAGCACGCAGCGTACATGTTTCCTGGAGCACTGTCTTCAGCATTGTCTTGACCATCTTTACTCCTGGAGTGTCGCCAATGGCTTCCGTTTTTCTGCCGAGAAGACAGTCTGAATTAACTTCTGGCGCTACAAAGATTTTCTCCCACCATCCTTACATCTCGGTCCCGTTGCTCACCCATTCATGGAGACAACAAAATTTTTACTTCTTACATTCGACAGGAAACTTAGCTGGTCTCCACATTTGTCATATTTGGCCGCCCGTCGTACCCATTCTCTAAATGTTCTCTGTGTTCTCAATGGTATGTCGCGAGGAGCAGATCGAACCATCCTACTTCACATATATCAGTCGATCGTCCACTCAAAGCTGGATTTGTATACTCCTCTTCACGGCCGTCCATCTTACGCCGCCTCAACTCTATACAACATCGGGGTTTACGTCTTGCGATCGGAGCGCTCTATACTAGTCCCGTGGAGAGTCTTTATGCTGAAGCCGGTTAATGCCACCAACCTACCAGCACTATACACTGTTTTGTCGGTATGCCTGTCGGCTATTATCAATGCCCGACCACCCATCTTATCATTCCAACTGTCAATACGGGTTGTATGTATTAGCCATGCTACCCCCTGGAGTTCGCTTTTGTCACCTCCCTCAGCAACTTGATTTTCCACTCCCTGCAAGCTTTAGAGTGGGGGAGAGCCAAACGCCAACTTGGCTTCAGGCTCAAGTTCGCATTCACCTTGACATCAGCTCGCTCCCAAAGGAGGTTACCCCATCTTTGGTATACCGCTTGCGGTTTCTCGAATTTCGTTCGAAGTTCATTAGTACGATCTTTATTTATACAGATGTATCTAAGGCCAATGACGGTGTAGGGTGTTCTTTTATTGTCGGGGCACACAGTTTCAAATACCAGCTCCATGGCCATTGTTCAGTCTTCACAGCTGAGCTATTTGCCCTCTTTCGGGATGTTCTTTACATCCACTGCCACCGATATTCTGCTTATGTTATCTGCTCTGATTCCCTGAGCGCCATCCAGAGCCTCAGTGATCCATATCTGGTTCACCCTTTCGTGCACCAGATCCAACGGTCTCTTCAGCAGCTGGTGGACGGCGATTCTCTGGTTACCTTCATGTGGGTTACTGGCCATGTCGGTATCCCTAGGAACGAAGCTGCAGATGCTGCTGCCACGACTGTGGTCCTCCAGCCTCGAACAGCTTCTTGTTGTGTCCCTTCATCTGATTTTAGCAGGGTCATTTGTCAGCGCATTTCGTCGCTGTGGCATGCCGATTGGTCTATACTTACTGAAAACAAGCTTCTGGCCTTGAAACCTCTCCCCACGGCTTGGACGACCTCTTCACGCCCTTGTCGGCAGGAGGAGGTCGTTTTGGCCCGGTTACGGATTGGACACTGCCAGTTCAGCCACCGCCATCTGCTGACGGCTGCGCCAGCGCCGTTCTCCCCATGTGGGCAATTGCTGACGGTACGCTACATTTTAACATCCTGTCTGAATTTTAATACACTGCACATTGATCTTGGCCTGCCATTTACTCTGGATGAAATTTTAGCGGATGACCCAGGAGCATCTGGTCGCGTTCTTTGTTTTATCCACTTGATGAACCTGTCTAAGAACATGTGATTATGCTGCTTTCTTTTAGTCCCTTGCCTGTTAATGTGCCTTTTGTAGTGTTGTCCTTTTTAGTTGCTGTTTTAACATTGTTCCTCGCAGTGCATTCACAGGTTAGTCTGGACGCTAATGACCACTGTAGTTGTGCGCCCTAAACCACAAATAAATAAATAAAAAAATAAATAAATTTGGTGGTCGCCAGAAGACACTGAAGCAATTATGGGGCGTCGGCGAGCTCTACAGCAGCATAAGCGGCACCTTTCCTTGGAGCACCTCATAGCCTTAAAACAGCTCTGTGACTGTGATTGCTACCTTATCAGACAACGGCAGCAGGAGTGTTGGGAGAAATACATCTCACCATTGGGTGTCATACGTCACCTTCACAAGCCTGGGCAATGATCAGACGTCTTTTCGGGTACCAGGGACCTCGGCCTGCATCTCTGCGTTGGAAAATTAGCCCGCAGGCTTTTGCACACTCAAATGACAATTCGCAGTGAACATCCTCTCAGTCACTACACGATGCGGTGAATCCCATAACTCCCCATTTATGGAGTAAGAGTTCCTCAGTGCCCTTGGACTTTTGTCGCGACACAGCTCCTGGACCTTATCGGATCCAGAGCCAGATGATTAGACATCTCTCATCTGACTACAAGCGACATCTTCTCTTCATCTTCAACCAGATCTGGTGTGGAGGCGTCTTTCCATCGCAATGGTGAGAGAACACCATCATTCCGGTGATCAAACCTGGTAAAGACCCACTTGATGTGGATAATGTAAAGGAACTATACAAAATTATTTTTGTGAATTTATAGACACTAATTCAACTACCAGAGATTAATGTGTAAAGCACTTGCTGAACAAACGGACTTTAACACTCTTCGTTTATTAGTTTTAGAATAACTTACCTTTTGCTGTTATCCTGACCTATTGTTAAGACATGTTGTGCCATTACTTACTGATAAAATTGGGTTAAATAATGAAAGTGATTTTGAAGCACAACAATTTCGTCTTTTGTGATACCATTGGTCCCAGCTCCTGAAATTCTGGAAAATTATTACTACTATTTTAATTTTATGCACAGAATGTTGACTGAGGCGACGATCTTCACAGCGACTCTGTTCAACAATAGAGGTACGTGAATGTGTTGATCTTTTTCCTTCCGTGGCCGCTACCATCAGTTTCAATATATCTGCTGCGACATTCAGAACCTGCAGTCTCCCTTTTCATTTAATTTCGAAGTCCACACATTTACGTTCTGAGATGAATAACTGAATTTAACTGTAATACTTTTATCCAGGCCAGGGGGGTGATTGCACTCAAAATGTACATGCCTCTATCCCGTTCATATGTTCGAATACATTCGAGTGTGTACAAGCGTAACTATATTTAAGACTTATTTCCTACATAGTATTAACGTTTTTTTACCACTCATTCACGAATGTACATGCCCTGTTTTTGATGTAGTCAGTCGGTAGGATCCTTCAATAACATTATTTGTAATATTCAGTGGCTTAGTTTCCACAATTGATATTTTCCTGTCGCAACAGCGCTTCAGGCAAAATATTTATTACGCAACATCCACAATAACATTTATTTGAAAATTTCAATGACCGACTGAATAAAGATTTTTCTAATAGTAATAGCAAAACATAATAATATCAGAGGACGCGTTACAAATGGCGACCGAGAGCCATGACGATTCTAAATTTTCAGAAAAATTTAGTACAAATTTTAAGTGGAAGTATTTAAGCAATTTTTCCATCCATTATTGCGACTATAACCAATTGAAGGGGTGAGAATGACCTAATCCAAAGCCACAAAACGTAAATTTTTCATGGGAGCATTTTAAAACTTCGAATAAATCCATAAATCATATTTCAACTTTTCGGGTTTTTTGACAAAACTAGTTTAATTTTGTTCACAATATAACTGTGCAAACATGTATATCAACACATTAGAGAAATAAACATTATTAATAAAAAAATATCTTATCCCTGGGTGAAACAACATTCGGCTTTGGCCTGTCTCAAACTAACTTTACACAAGGTTTACAAAAATTTGTACATCTATATACAACATAACTTACAATGATAGTCACTACAGTGTTTCACACAATATAGCCAATACGTATCATCTATGTTTCATATTCATCACTTTGTTCCTTTGATTCACTCAGACTGTTCAAGTATCCCTTCGAAGCATCTGGTATGTATGGCATTAATGACATAACATCTTTGAGATTTTTGTCACAAATTAGAATGGGCTTTAAGTATTTCCTTGAGAGCTGGAACGGATTACTCTCCTGATGTGCTCGTCCTTTTTTAGTGATATTTACAGTTCTGAATTCTTCAAATTCAGTGTACTGATACCTCACTTTTAAATGTGATGGCATTCCTTCATCAAAACGAAAAGCTGTAGCTTCAGAAAATCGGAAGTGAGATCCATCATCATGTTTGTCTTTTTTTGCAATATTTATCTGCAGGGGTGTCAGATCTATAAAGTCTGCTTGCTTCATTTTAACGACTGAAAATGGCTTATTCTTGCCTAATTCTTAAATGACTGTAACCCAATCATGAGTGGTGCACACAGTCGTGTTTCTGATCTTAATGTGCTTCTCAATCCGACTGAAATCTCGGTCACAGGCAGTCGTGTGTGTCAAACTTGTGGAAACCAATGTTCAATGGCCTTAAATTTTCCTGAACGCACCAGTGATCTCTCTAGTGCAACAACTGCTCAGTTTTTGCCTGAGACTTTTGTATTTCTAAGAATTTTATCAGATAGCTTCCTATCTCGTCAGATCCACGCTCTGCTTCATCTTCACTTCACACGAACATATGTCCCTTTTCAGACCCACTATCATGAATACCAAAATTGTAAAGTCCACAACTTTCTCTTATAGAATGCAGGCCCAGATGTAAGCCTTGTTGTTGGAAAGGTTTGTTGTATATGAAAGGCTATTGTAAGATATTCCTCAGGATTTTCTCTAGCTAATTTGGAAAGCAGAGTAATCATATTTTGTCCAGCAGATGCTTTGGAATGATGTAGGTCCATTTCAATTTTTAATTTTCTAATATCTTCAGAGTTATCAACTGTGCATTTTTTATCTGAATTTGAAATTCGCCACATAAATGACATGTCTGAACGAGGCAATTTAAAACCAATACTAAAATCTTGGGTAAATATATCTCGAAATTTCGAAGCTTTTACTTGTGGTGCACTATTTTCTTCACAATATTTCTAATAATGTTCTTGATATAATGAAGAAATTGACATGTCATGGTCAAAGTACACTTTCTTGGGGTTGTGTGAGTGGCTGTAATGACTGGCATACTTAGGCATATTATTTATGAAATTGTGAGCTATCTGAACTGCTTCTTGTGAAATTTTCCGTGATGGGTTCCCTTTTTTCCTGGAAACAAAGAAAAAGAAAAAGTGATTTTAAAGGTAAATGCCCAAGTCAGACAAATTTTGTGAATTTGTGTCTGAATATGATATGTAAAGAAAGAAACTGGATAAATGAGCACAAGTGAACAAAATTATGGTTTTTCTTGGAAGTAACATTAAATTAATCGTTAAATACCTCTTCTGTCTTTTGGAGAAGTGAAGTGTCAATCACGCAAGTATTTTTGTAAGTTCTTGAGACATGCTTGATTGTTCTGAACCCCATGCACACTTAATAATGCTTCTCTGCATATCAATATATTACAGCCATTAACCTTAACCTGGTACGAAAAAGTGACCATTCGCCATGAAATTGTGCTTTTTCTTTTCTTTGGGTGCTTAAAAAGTGAAATACATTAATCAAAATAATAATATTTTATTTATAAAAAGTACATGATATAAAAATCAATTTCATATTATCATTATTCATAGTTACCTCCTTTGCACTTGTTACATCTTATTATTGCTCAGGAGGTAATTATTTTGGCAATTGAAATCACCCATATCCCAAAAAGAATTGAATACCTGCTCTACACATTCATGAATTTTGCTCCAACACTTGTTTTTACATTTACATCAAGGACCAAGAATTTTAGCACCAACAGTTTGTCCTGTTGTATCAGATATGTACTCTCTGCCATAATTTCTATGTCGTTTACATTTTTCCCTCTTCCAATTGTTCACATTTCTCCCATTTCTTTTGACTTTAGGTTCTTTAGCAGGGGATACTTCAGGAGACCTTTCACATTCATCAGCATCCTAAGCCAAATAAAGTATTCAGAATGAGAAAGACCAAAGCCACTTTAGCACACATATCAAACGTTAATATATTATACAAATAGGCTTACAATATTTAAATTATTACCAATAATGCAGTAATTAATAGGAGAAGTAAAATTTGTTCATGATGCACATGTACATATTTTATTTAGCGAGTATATAACAGTTATAATTATGCAATAATATTTCACTGTGATGCAGACCTAAGCTTCAATGTTTTAAATGTTTAAAAAATGTCATTTTCAGATGAAAATTCATCAGAGGGACAATAACTGCTGCCACTGGACGAAAAACCGTCTTCAGAACTAGCCATTTCTCTATCTGAATCTTCTTTTTCGCTTATGCATGGAAGTAGCCTCTTCTTTAGAAGCGCCATTGTACTGTGGCTTTGGGTTGTTTCAGACGCGAAAAAGACTGCTTCCTCACAGTATGAGAACAAGTGTTAACTGCTCTGCCATCTAGGGAGGAAAAGTTAAAATATTTACGCAGTAGCTTCCTCTGTTGAGTAGACGTTGAACTATCACAAAAAAGGTATTTTGAGAAAAGTGTGGCTTTGGGCTATATCATTCTCGCCCCTTCAATTGTTTCTGTTAATTGTTACGCTAACTGCGTATAAGATCACCAAATTTACTAATGAAATCGGCCCATAAAATTCCCATCTATCCATAAAATAAAAATTTGGAAAAAAGGAGGAACTTCTTGAACATGAAATTTTTAACAGACTACTAAGAAAACGACCGGCAAAAGAAAATACATAAGGTAAGAGCAACAGCACTACTACACTTTTAGTTGACCGTAAATGTGGGACTGAATAGTATTTTTCCAATACCCACAGCGTAGCACGCATTTTTCAAAATTTCGATTTTTTTAGACGATTAGTAGATTGCTGTTAGTAAAATATACGTGAATGTGCCACAAGATGACGGATCATTTTCATTGATTGCCCGCGTATTAGTCATATATCAATCTACTGTTTTACCAGAGACATATTTTACTACACTGATTTACGCGAAAGAGCGCGACATCATATGTGATTTGTTTACGTGTAGTACGAGCCACAATAGTAGTGAAGTTCGGCTGCACGCTGGTGCACGATTACATACAGCTATGGTGAAATTAAGATCACAAACGAAAACGATGTATAATACGTCATATGAGGAATCAGTTGCTCAACCTGTACCTGACAAAGAGATAGAAAACATTGCAGATACAGATACCGCAGTCGGAGCATTAGTGGTACTCAGTTGCAAGCGACAGACGAAAATATGCCAACTCTAGAAACTGTTCCGGATTCCGCAGATGTACCAGGTCCAGCAGAGCCAGGCATTATGCAGATGTAAAGAATAATAACACAGATAGGGAATATAACAGTCCAAATGAATACACAGATAGAAAATGTCACAGCACAGATCGGGAATGTAACAGCCCAAATGAATGCACAGGCCGAAAATGTCACAACGCAGATTGGAAATGTCACAGCACAGATAGGGAATGTAACAGACCAACTGAAGAAGCTAGACAGTGATGTAAAAACGCTTATTGAAATCCACAATAACCTGACGACAAAACTAAAAGAGAGGTAGCGGATCAGATAATAGAAGTGGTGCGTGAAGTTCTAAACTGTGTGAATCGGGATATTGATAATTTGGAAACCGCAGTTAAGGATGTGCCAAATCAGATAAGTTAACTGAAAATTTCAGTACCATGAATGTACAGAAAAACGAGCTCAATACAAAAATGCAGGAAGCTGTAAATCAAGTTGAGGACTTGACAAAACAGCAAAAACAGCATTTTGAGGACTTTCTAGAACAAAAAGACACACACATTGATTTTTGTAGCTCTGTTTCCAGAGTACAGTTTATAAGTAACACAATGGAGCAAGTATACACTACACAAAACACATCTGTAATTAAACTGTAAACTGATATAGGCCAGATACAGACAACTTCGGCACGGGACTTAGCAGGTTGACAGAATCAAATAGTAGAGCAACTACACAGGAAACTTGGTAAAATGAAAGAACAAATGCAACATGCAACAGAAGAACTTGACAACAAACCCACAGGCAAGAGCGATAGTGCGGTCAGTGAATATCCTACCCCTAATGTACCACACTATGAGGTGTACGGTAACCAACGACACCGTGACGAAAGAATGGAACAACAGATAGCTGAACCCACTTTGTCATCAGTTTTGTTAGAAGAGAGTCTTATAAAACACCGTCAATTCAGAGTGTTTATCCCGGAAAAAAATCCGTGCATCCGGTAATTTTTATAAAGTCATTCAAAAATGTATTGTGTAAAACGTGATCGGAACGGCAAAAGATACAATATGTTACGCGTTACATCCAAGGTGATGGAGAATCATGGGAGATGGAAATGTCAGAAACTTGTCTGACATTAGAACAATTTGAAAACGCGTTTCTTTCAAAGTATTGGTGACATGGCGTGCAAGGGTGATTAAGGAAAGTCTTATTCAACCCTGAACAGTATAATCCAAAATTTGGGACACTCCGAAAGTACTTTGAGAAATATTTAAATAAAACAAGATTCTGGGATGAACCAGTGACACACAAGGACGTCCTGCGCATTCTGAAAGCTAAACTACCGCTAAACATTCGGGAAAAGCTAGTACAAGTACCCGAATGCAATTTGGAGTATTTTCTATCTGTCTTGGACTCAATTGACTTAGTTAATGAAGACGCAAGACAAAGCCAAACCAATCAAAGTGATTTCCGTAGCAGCGGTGGCAACCAGCCTGCGCAGCGCCAGCCGCAGTACGGCGTCAACAATGTAGCGCGCACGGCTGAGTCACGATCGGCTTTTGTCGATTCCGCCGCAGCAGAGCATATGGCAGGCGTGAATTCGGGAGGCAATTTCAATAACAACTATAATCAAAATTTTAATCGAGGATTTAAAAAAAAAGTAAAAATGGGGCCAGAAACTATTCTGGCTATTCCGGTAACCGGAAGCGAAACTGGAATAGGAACGATAACGGGAATCAGTGGGTTAACGCTCACAGTAACTTTCAGCCACAATTTAGCAACAATACGGCTAACCCACGAATCGTGCAGTGGCAGTACCCGATTAGCAATCAACACTATCAGTACCAAGATCAAAGTAACACTATGCCTGTAAGCTCAGAGCAAAATCATGATCGCAATGTGCAATGGAGTAACAATAGGCCGGGCGTGAATATTATAGAAGTGACGAACGAAACACCTACAAACCGGAATAACGGGGCGTTAAACTAAACGTGGCCTCATTATGCTCCCCAATGTTGACCATGGATAGCCGTGGGGGCGATCCAAAGTAAGACAGGTATTGATCTCTATTACATAATGAGCCCAACGCCGTAAGAAACATTTTGACAAACAGCTACATGGTGTTACCAGATTTGTGGTTAGAGAAAAAGTATTACTTAAGACCCATGTGAAATCTTTTCTGTCAGCCAAGAAAAACGCAAACTGGCAAATAAGATATACTGGTCCGTATATTATTGTACATATTCCGCATGAAGGAGGTTACTTACTTACGTATCCTCACAATGGTAAAATCAAAGGACTCTATGCACACAGAGACTTGAGGTAATTACTTGAGGAAACTCCACCATGTTTAAGTATCACACTTCATATCTATCTATGCACACGAGTGAAATAAGTAAACTATGGTAAAAAGAAGAAATACGATTAGGTTAAAGTAGGTATATCTTCCTATGCAGCTACGTGAATCAGAGCATTTCACCACTTCTGTTTACATTTGTCAGTGATTGTGGACTGAATACACAAGCAAGCTAGAAGATATACGTCAGTTGATGACTAGCACTGTTAACATATGATGTACATGGAAGGTCGACTGAATAGTTTCTGATCACAGTGGTATTTTAGTTTTAAGTTTATGTACAAAGGATTCTGGAGCGAACAATTAGCACAGACCTCGGAACAATGTAGATGTAAGTTGGTTTTTTTTGCACTTGTGTTTCAAGATTATAAGGTACAGGGTAAGTTACAGACAATATTGGACTCCCTAAGGTACATAAGTATACGGTCACGCAAGTACATGCCATGTTGCAAAGAAAAAAAAATTTTTTTGACGTCTCCACACCACTAGGCTCTATTTATGAATATATCGAGCAAAACGATATTAAATTGTTTTTATGCTCCGATGATATGATTTATGGGTGCTGATGAAAGTTTACCGTGTTATACACCATACGCACGACAACCTGATATAAGTAAAGTGCATCCAGAGATAGTGTTTAGGAATAATAAAAAAAAAACTAGTGTGATCTTACTGAAATAAAAATAGTTTTTCAACTTTATACACACGTTTGAGTGCAAGTACACTGCTAAGGTACGATTTGTAAGCATGCCATGAGGCATACTAAATACCGTCTCTTCTAGAATAAAGTAAAAGAAATGTGTATGAGGTAAGTTACAGGAAACTGACGGGCAGAGAAATTGGACAATGCCGAAACCACCTTAATTCTTTACAGGCGGCGTTCATCGAGATGCTACGACGCTTCAATCGGCGAAGAGAAGCAACTATATTACTCTTACGTCACTACGACTTACGTACGATCTACATTGCAGAATATTACCAAGATCACTTAGAAGTACACTACTTGACACTCACCAACACCAGAAAGTTTTAATTATTGGTCTTATCTTCGGCATGAGAGTACCAAGGATCTATGCTGACTTTAGAGCAATGTATGCACTGATTTTCTCTTATGTTTACAATACTTTGTCCAATCCGAGTTGGAAGCGTTTTGTGAAGAATTAGAGCAAGAAACGACTTAGGTCGCGTGCCAGTGATACAATGATGCACACAAGTAAACATGAACAAACACAGACACAGCCTCAGAAAGCAGTATAGCGCATAGCGGCCAAGCTTCATTATCAATCTGTTTTTCGTACTGCCTAACATTTTAATTTTTCTATTTATGTATGAATTTTAGTATTGTGATTTGTTTTTTTTATTTCTTTCTACTTGTTTTTATGCATACCATGCGTTGTTACT
The DNA here is from genome assembly GCF_021461395.2 of Schistocerca americana. NCBI lineage: Eukaryota > Metazoa > Arthropoda > Insecta > Orthoptera > Acrididae > Schistocerca > Schistocerca americana. The sequence continues at coordinate 59,769,799 of NC_060122.1, forward strand.
ATCTTGGGTGACCTAAAGATGAAATTATTCCCCCCACAGTAACCCGCGGGTAATAAAGGAACATATTTTGCCTCAATTGGAGACAATTTCTATTAGCACTTTTTGTGCATTCATTTGTGGTAGTGTCATTTCAACGTGTAAGCGCGTCTACAGCACGACCTAAGTTAGGGAGGTGCTGTTGTTAACGAAAACGTGTTCTCTTATGCCCTGTGAAATGGCAGATGGTATCGCGATTGCGAACTGTAGTACTGGAGGCACGTATGTTCTGTGAACACATTCACATACCAACTTCTGTAATGAAATACTTTGGGCAATATGTACGCCGATAAACTTTTGAAAGAGAATACAGGAGCAGATAACGGACGTGGGCATAAACTACTAAACCAGCCAGTGGTCTCATGAGCTATAATTTTTTGGGACAGAAAGAAAATCAGCGGGACAGTGTACAGTTACCAAACAACAGTGAGTTACTCAGTGTCAGTGACATGCGAGATATACGCATAGGAACAAGTGAGAATACTATAATACCACAAGCCTTTTCCTTCGAAATAAAGAAGACTTGGTAGATGGAGAAAGCCTTTTACAGCACGAGTGTTTGTGCCAAGTATAGGACAGTGTGCCGTTAGAAGCTAAATAATGAAGTGCAGTACTTACCTTCGTGCAGAGACCGTAGGAGGTGCCCTGTGGTCCCTTCCCACAGCCAAGGTGTACAACGAGTGGAAGCAGATGCAGTAGTTTCGTAAACGCTACGAACGCTGCACAAAACACTTCACGGAAATGTATTGATCGGCGCGCTTGACTTCGCTGTCCGGCAGTGTTTCCAGGACTACTGGAACTGGACTCCAATCGGCGCGTAGCGTGCCGCCAGACTCATTGTTGCGCGTGCGGTTGCTTGTAACTGACGCATTATTGACTGACAGCGTGAATATGGAGGGCAATTTGAATAGGAAGCAAAAATCTACGTTCAAATGGACGCTCACCATAGTGCAAAGAGGCGTAGACACTCGATTTCCTGACCTACTAAATAAAGTCTTAGCACTACAGCTCAAGATTTACGTCCCACGTTACAAAACAAAATATAAGAAACGACACCCATGTTCATTGAACGTTACCCATGTTTGTGTATATGTTAGTGTTAAGCTATAATAAGTAGTAATCTCTGTGAATTTCATTTGTTACATGTTTATCTTGCCCATGATGAGACAACGATGAAACCCAGAAAAGACATTATCAAGTAGATCCTGGTATAAAAGAGGGAGGAAGTGGAGAGCATAAGCAACTACAAGGAAGAATTTCTCCCACTTACTACCCCAGATACCTTTGCAGCCATACAGCCTGGATCTATACACTAAAATATACGACGTTCTTGTAAAACTTTCTTGTTTTCAGCAAAAATGTAACTGCAGAATCATAGAAAAGACTTGTGAAATGTAATGTTATTATCGACGTGCGACTGAAGATATTTTTTGTACATAGGAACAATGACACTGTGAATCATTGTAAAGACTGAACTATAAATTTGATCCTTAAAGACGATGTAATGTAATTTCCAGGTATTTGATCAAAAAGACGATAGTATTTGATGTAAAAGGTGATGTAACGTAATATTCACGTATTTAATGTAAAGGACGATGTAATAATTTTTGTATCTAGTATGTAAGTATTTTGTGTGCTCAAGTGTGTACGCTTTGTTTTCCTTGCTAACTACCAGTGCCAGCACCAGAACTATATAAACTGAGTGATGAAGAGAACTCCATCAAAGGAATGAACAATGCCATTTAAGTACATGCGTAGAGGAGTCAGGAACTACCAGTGTAAAGTGGTTGAGCTCATTGCCCGGAATTTGACATTTCTTCAGACAATTCGCCCAAGGGGGCAATGCAAAGGAATTATATAAATTTTTTTTGTGAATTTATAGACACTAGTTCAGCTACCAGAGATTAATGCGTAAAGCATCTGCTGAACAAAAGCTACTTCACGCCCTTCGTTTGTTACTTTTAGAATAAGTTACCTTTCGCTATTATCCTGTCCTAGTGTTAAGACGTGTTGTGCCATTTCTTACGGATAAAATTGGGTTAATTAATGAAAGTGATTTTGAAGCACAGCGATTTCGTCTTTTGTGATACCATGAGTCCCAGCTCCTGAAATTCTGGAAAATTATTTCTATTATTTTAATTTTATGCAGAAAATTTAGATGCAGGCGATGATCTTCATGGTGACGCTGCTCAACAATAGAAGTACGTGAATGTGTTCATCTTTTTCCTTTCGTGGTCACTACCGTCAATTTCAATATATTTACTGCGACATTCAGAACCTGCAGTCTTTCTTTTCATTTAATTTCGAAGTCCACGCATTTACGTTCTGAGATGAATAAATGCATTTAACTGTAATTCTTTTATCCAGGCCACGGGGGATGATTGCACTCAAAATGTACGTGCCTCTGCCCCATTCGTTATGTTCGCTTATACACTCCTGGAAATGGAAAAAAGAACACATTGACACCGGTGTGTCAGACCCACCATACTTGCTCCGGACACTGCGAGAGGGCTGTACAAGCAATGATCACACGCACGGCACAGCGGACACACCAGGAACCGCGGTGTTGGCCGTCGAATGGCGCTAGCTGCGCAGCATTTGTGCACCGCCGCCGTCAGTGTCAGCCAGTTTGCCGTGGCATACGGAGCTCCATCGCAGTCTTTAACACTGGTAGCATGCCGCGACAGCGTGGACGTGAACCGTATGTGCAGTTGACGGACTTTGAGCGAGGGCGTATAGTGGGCATGCGGGAGGCCGGGTGGACGTACCGCCGAATTGCTCAACACGTGGGGCGTGAGGTCTCCACAGTACATCGATGTTGTCGCCAGTGGTCGGCGGAAGGTGCACGTGCCCGTCGACCTAGGACCGGACCGCAGCGACGCACGGATGCACGCCAAGACCGTAGGATCCTACACAGTGCCGTAGGGGACCGCACCGCCACTTCCCAGCAAATTAGGGACACTGTTGCTCCTGGGGTATCGGCGAGGACCATTCGCAACCGTCTCCATGAAGCTGGGCTACGGTCCCGCACACCGTTAGGCCGTCTTCCGCTCACGCCCCAACATCGTGCAGCCCGCCTCCAGTGGTGTCGCGACAGGCGTGAATGGAGGGACGAATGGAGACGTGTCGTCTTCAGCGATGAGAGTCGCTTCTGCCTTGGTCCCAATGATGGTCGTATGCGTGTTTGGCGCCGTGCAGGTGAGCGCCACAATCAGGACTGCATACGACCGAGGCACACAGGGCCAACACCCAGCATCATGGTGTGGGGAGCGATCTCCTACACTGGCCGTACACCACTGGTGATCGTCGAGGGGACACTGAATAGTGCACGGTACATCCAAACCGTCATCGAACCCATCGTTCTACCATTCCTAGACCGGCAAGGGAACTTGCTGTTCCAACAGGACAATGCACGTCCGCATGTATCCCGTGCCACCCAACGTGCTCTAGAAGGTGTAAGTCAACTACCCTGGCCAGCAAGATCTCCGTATCTGTCCCCCATTGAGCATGTTTGGGACTGGATGAAGCGTCGTCTCACGCGGTCTGCACGTCCAGCACGAACGCTGGTCCAACTGAGGCGCCAGGTGGAAATGGCATGGCAAGCCGTTTCACAGGACTACATCCAGCATCTCTACGATCGTCTCCATGGGAGAATAGCAGCCTGCATTGCTGCGAAAGGTGGATATACACTGTACTAGTGCCGACATTGTGCATGCTCTGTTGCCTGTGTCTATGTGCCTGTGGTTCTGTCAGTGTGATCATGTGATGTATCTGACCCCAGGAATGTGTCAATAAAGTTTCCCCTTCCTGGGACAATGAATTCACGGCGTTCTTATTTCAATTTCCAGGAGTGTATTTAAATGTGTACAAGCGTAACTATATTTGAGACTCCTTTCCTACACAGTATTAACTTTTTTACCACTCATTCGCGAATGTAAGTGCCGTCTTATTTGAGGTAGTCAGTCGGCCGTATTCTTTAATATCATTATTTGTAATATTCAGTGGCTTAGTTTCCATAATTGATCTTTGCCTGTGTCGCAACAGCGCTTCACGCAACATCCACAATAACTTTTATTTCAAAATTTCGAGGACCGACCGAATAAAGGTTTTTCTAACTACAACAATAGCAAAGCATAATAATATAAGAGGACGCGTTACAATCTCTTGGTGTCCCTCTACGATTTTTACCCTCCAATGCGAAATTTGTGATCCCTTGATGCCTCAGAACATGTCCTACCAACCGGTCCCTTCTTCTTGTCAAGTTGTGCCACAAAATCCTCTTCTCCCTAATTCTATTCAATACCTCCTCATTAGTTATGTGATCTACCCATCTAATCTTCAGCATTCTTCTGTAGCACCTCAGCTTACTAGTTTATAATTTGTAACATGCCTGAGAGGACATGTATGTAAAAGTGACTTATTTATTAGCTATCAGCTGTTATGAATATCGTTGAAGCTTCTCTTTCTTTTTTTCTCTTCTTTGCACCACACACGTAATAACAAGAAAGTTATTCCCTACTAACGCTTTGTTCGTCACAGTGTCTGAATATACTTTGCTAGTATTATTTTATTATGTAAGTTCTAGGTGATGACTGATTTTGTCGCAACTATAGCTATGCTGTTTTGCCTAGGTGGACGCTGCTGATAAGGAAATACCTCGTAAAGAAATGGAGGAGGGGGCAGCTGAGGATCTCAGCACCCATGCTTCGGTTGCTGCTTCCAGCAACTGAAGAAAAGATTTCTTTGTTTCAATAGTTCTTGTTAGTTGCGATTTTTTTTGTTCTCTTTGAGTTATTTCTTCAGTTTTATTCGTTTTCATGTGTTGGAGTTGGTTTCTGTTCAGTTTTGAATTTTTATTAACAATCTTTGGTTCATTTATAAACAAAAAATAAATTTTTTGTTTTCATCAACTGTTGTCTAGTTTTTTAAGTGTGTTTCTGTGAAATGATAGTTTATGAGCACACTTTCTAAGTTCATTTTACTGTCTTTAATAGCAGTAAATAATAGACGCTTCGCATTGTGGAAACTAATAAGATAGCAATTTGTAATAAAGCGTCACCGCCGGTTGTTAACGAATGCCAAACACGCAATCCACACGTCCACTGCACTACACATAATGTCACATCACAGCTGGGCCATTTTATGTAATGTTATGGACGTGAGTATAGTAGACTTCTCATTTGGTTGACAGCTAGATGCCATTAAGAAAAATAATATCCAGAGAAATAATAAACAACATCGATTCGATTTGTGCTTGAGGCGACTGAGAAGATGGGACTACATGCACCATATGCAGCTGTATTACCACCAACCACTACGATGTGCGTTCGAGACAGTCTAAGGCACTTGAAAACCTCACGAGAGTGCCATACGTAGGGTAAACATGTACCTCCACCTGTGGCACATATTTTAGCTTAGTGTAAAATGCCGCAATCACTTCACAATTAGACACTTCATAGGACGCAGAGAGCTCAATATAATTTTATCGTTTTTGGAGTGGGTTGGATAAGCGTGTGTAATGAAGTGTAGCCCCATGTCTCCAATGACTATGGGTTAAATCGTGGCCTGAAAATTTGTCCACACTTGTGAACAACTTACATGGGAGTATACACCGGCCGTAAGATGTTTAGGACTCCGTTGGATAAAACATTGATGGAACGTTGCGGAGGACTCCCGTAATCTGCCTTCTCCTACGAAGCTTACTTCCAAGTAGCAGATGCGTGCATATCTGTAGATTATGCGTTTGTACCGATTTAAATCTGCGCCTTAAATCTAATGATTGGAACATTTGTAACATATTTTCTGCGATGCTCCTTACGCCTTCCTAGAGTACCGTATATTGCTACTCGTAGTTTGTTTAGGAATATTGTATTGATGATCTGCACGAATTTCTCACCTCAGTCTTCCGTTGATACACGGAGTAGCTACTTCAGAAAAGGCAGAACAATTTAAACTGTCAATAAAAGGGAAGCTCTCGCGGAAGAGGTTTGTCTCGCTTTATTTTCAGGTATGCATAGCTGTATGATTGTGTGCATAATACATATGCGTTAATGTAAAAGTACAATTTTTATTTCCTATGTACATGGAAAGTGTCGGCTCTTTAACGTCAGTTTGACTTATTGTTCCGCCTCTTTCCAGGCTCATACCAAAATTGTGATTTTAGCCTCTATATCCAGCCAGGGATTTCACCGAGATACGGAAGTGGATCATAGGTCGGTACAAAATGATTTTAGCTTTGTTAATCCTGGCTCTGCTACTTCGTTGTTATTCAATGAGTTCAGCAGCTGCACTGATCTCACCTTGCTCATAACTTTGAGTGAGGTCATTTGCGTAAACCTGTTCGGCTATCTTCACCCTACAGATACAGCTTCCACTGAATGCGATCAGAATCTTCGGAGTAGAGGTAATGTCGCTTGGCATATATGACATCCGAAAACTGGAAACCTAATAGAGCCTAATAGAGAGATGAAAAGGCCAACGCCTCTTGAGCCGATATGTTTTGTCCGAACTGCGGTGGAACGTATGAAGAGACAGGGGATCTAGTATTAGAATTTAAGAGAGCTATAGAGGACCTAAAATCAAATAAGGCAGAAGGGATAGGTAACATTCCATCAGAATTTCTAAAATCATTAGGGGAAGTGGCAACAAAACGACTATTCACGTTGGTGTGTATAATGTGTGAGTCTGGCAATAATCCATCTGACTTTCGGTAAAATATCATCCACACAATTTCAAACACTGCAGGAACTGACAAGTGCGAGAATTATCGCACAATCAGCTTACCAGCTCACACATCCCAGTTGCTGACAAGAATAACATACAGAATGGAAAAGAAAATTTAGGATCTGTTAGATGACGATCAGTTACGCCGGCCGCGGTGGCCTCGCGGTTCTAGGCACTGCAGTCCGGAACCGCGGGACTGCTACGGTCGCAGGTTCGAATCCTGCCTCGGGCATGGATGTGTGTGATGTCCTTAGGTTATTTAGGTTTAAGTAGTTCTAAGTTCTAGGGGACTGATGACCTAAGATGTTAAGTCCCATAGTGCTCAGAGCCATTTGAACCATTTTTTTGATCAGTTACACTTTAGGAAAAATAAACACGAAGGAGGCGATTGTGACCTTGCGGTTGATAGTGAAGCAAGACAAAAGAAAAATCAAGACACGTGAAAGGTCTCTGTTGGATTCCTTTCATGTTAATTTCTTAAATCTGTTGTCATTTACGGCATAGATTCCTCTTCTAAATTTACTGTGGTGTTTCTGACTATCTGGGAGAAGACTGAGCAGTGAAACGTGTTACTTTTACACATAAACAAGAACGATCTGTCACACTACTACACTTTAAAACACAGTTTATATGTAATTCATGTCACACAGTCTCATACGGAACCTACATCCGCTTTCTTTAATATACTGTATATGATAAGATACTGTCATCCCCCTTCCCTTCTGTGTGAGAGGATGAATGAGCAAATGTATTTCTAGTGGCATGCTTCATGGTAGCAGACAAGCCTGTCTGCTAGAGAACAGTAGGACCAACGTTGGAATAGGTAGCTACACTTTCTAAAAGCAGAGAGGTTTCTGTTTTTAGTATGGTCCTGTCCATCCCTTGTCATGTTGGTATAGGAAGCTGCCTCTCTGGTCGCTTCCGTTTTTATCTGCTACGCACGCTCGGTAGGAGCCCAGGTCAGTCTGTCCGCGGCGAGCGTCTGAAGTGGTAAGATCTCCGGCTAAGCGCGTGTCAGCTAAGTCCGTAGGACAATGGATTTCTTAAGTTCAGCCTAACTGAAAATTTAATCACCTTTATTTCAGGTTTAGCTCTAAAATATTTAATGCTATCTTAAATTGCAACACAGTGTAATTCGAGTGTGAAGTTCAGAATATCTTCAGTAGTTGCTTTGTCACTACTTTGTGAGTAAAGTGGAACCACGTGTTGATCAGTAACTCTAACTAAGATCATCAATCTTAAATGCGAATGTGCATGAGATTATAACGTCTCGTCTTGACAATATTTTTCAATATAGCAACTTTTCTTTATGTTCAACCCATGTGGGGTGTACTTTGTGAGACCAGTACCACGTGCTTATACAATTGTTTGTCCCATCAGGTTAATAGTAAGACGATAGTAACCAGTTCGAGGTTATTCTTTTGTAAATTGCGTTTCGATGTAATTTATTTTCATTATCAAAATTACTGTGGAATTACACTCTTTGCATAAACCAAGTTGACCACGTGAAGCATGTGGTGTAATCATCAAAGTAGCCCTCAGCTATTCTTTTCGGGAAGATTTCGCAGAGAGTCAGTATGAAGTTAGTATACCAGTGTGTGGTCATTTCATGACGAACAGGATTGCGCTACGAACGTAACTTCTTTGGGTGAAAATTGAATCGGTTGGTTGTGGTTAATTTCCTCTTGGATATGTTTCAAACGTTCTTCGTGTGTTATTTTATGAATGCAGTGTTCTATGTAGTCTCCCAATCTTGGCTCCCTATTTGATGTGTTCCGTAAGATTACAAACTCACATTTTCACAATACTAAATAAGGCACCAGTTTAGTTATGAATCAAGTTTAATATGCTGAAATTTTAACCGCACAATGATCAATGTTAAAATAAATGTCCAAATATAAACTGATTTCCTTTTATTTAAATTGTCTTTATATATATATATCACCGGTTATCGTAAAATGAGTACTAAAAGATTATAATTAATGTTAGTCTGGTTGGGAATTTGGTAAGCTAGACTAGATACCTGGTGAAACAGTTGCTCAGTAATACAAGGTTAACTTCCCCAGATAGCTCACAACTCTTAGCCCACTTTTATGGTCTTGAATGTCAGCACCACTTACACCTCAAATTAATGCAACAACATTACACACGTTCATAGGATTTGTCGACCTAGAAAAAGCGTTCGACAATGTAAAATGTTGCAAGAAGTTTGACATTCTGAGAGAAATAGGGATAAGCTATAGGGAGAGTCGGGTAATATACAATATTACAAGAACCAATAGGGAATAATAAGAGTGGACTACCAAGAACGAAATGGTCGGATTAAAAAGGGTGAACTACAGGGATGTAGTCTTTCGCCCCTAACGTTCAATCTGTGCATTGAAGAAGTAATGATGGAAATAAAAGAAGGTTTCAGGAGTGGAATCAAAATTCAAGGTGAAAGAGTATCAATGGTACGATTCGCTGATGACATTGCTGTCCTGAGTAAAAGTGAAGAAGAATTACATGATCTGCTAAACTGAATGGACAGTCTAATGAGTAAACAATATAGATCGCGAGTCAATCGAAGAAAGAAGAAAGTAAGGAAAAGTAGCAGAGATGAGAACAGCGGGAAACTGAGCATCAGCATTGATGGTCACGAAGTAGATGAAGTTAACCAATTCTGCTAGCTAGGCAGCAAAATAACCAATGACGGCCACAGCAAAGAGGACACCATAAGCTGTCTAGCACTGAAAAAACGGTATTCCTGCACCAGAGAAGTCTACTAGTATCAAACATACGCCTTAATTTGAGGAAGAAATTTCTCAGAATGTACAGTCTTAGACAATAAAACTGACCGCCGGCCGGCCGCCACAGAGACTAAGTCCGAGTCATTCACTTAAGGTGGACAATAGAACTGACCGCCCCTGACAACTCTTAAGTCCGGCAATCTGCACAATCTGGCAACACTGTAAGATGCGGAAGTGTCAGGAGGAAGTGTTATCTACTTCCGAGACGTTGTCAGACTACGTGAGCCCGTGGTCTAGTGGCAAGCGTCGTGCCTTCTAAACTTATAGTCGCCTGTTCGCGTCCAACTATATATATATATATATATATATATATATATATATATATATATATATATATATACCACAGTCGGTCTAAAGTTACGAGTCTGACTGAACATCAAAGATAATTCGCTTAACATTCTACCCACCAGCAATAACAAGTACTCCAGAAACAATTCCGCAGGATAGCTCGTGGCTGCGCCGCGATCATAACAGCTTACGCTCGAGCGTTTCCTCGCGCTGCAGCGGCTACCGGCCACCGGCCAGACGCCACCCGCCGCCTGAAATCCGGCGCCGCCCAGGTGAACGCGTCGCGACGCTGTCAGTGTGTGTCTCAACTGTCATTTTCGAGTTTGAAGTTCTAGTTATCATCTGGCAGTTAAGCAATGGATTTTGCAAACTTGAAAATCATGAACTACAGTTAAGCATTGTAAAATTGAGTGGTAAGTGGAAATAGATGTAACATCTGCAACACAACGTTTACTTTTGGTACAACAGAGGGGTGAATGCAGAGGAGGCAGCTAGAAAGATTTGAATTGTGTGTGGAGCGACTGATTTTGGGAAAAATACGCAAGAAAAAGATATTCTTGTTTCAACAAAGATCGTTCTGGCATGAATGATTTTCCACATTAAGGAAGTCTCGACTACTGATATATGTGATAGATTACCATTTTACCATCATGCGACATTTGCATTCAACAGGCAAAGTTCAGAAGTCTGGTGTAGGAGCACTGCATGCTCTAATTCCAAACAACAAAAATCAACGGAGTGACTATTATTGAACGTCATCAGGTCGCTCATTGAGCATTCGTATGCAGTACTGTCACTGGTGACGTGTTATGATGCCTTTATCGTAAACTTCCTAAGAAGAAATGAAAGGCCGAGCCCCTCCAAAAGACATAAACTCGAGCAAAGAGTAGTATGAACATAATATTTTACATCTGATAGCTCCAAAAGTGTGTTTTGGGCTACGAATTCTGCCCCAAGGGCTGTGTGCAACACAGCTGGAATTTGTTGCCAACAACTGAGACACCTTTCGGTCTTAGCGTAAGAAAATCGAGCAACACAACTACATCACATGTGCTACTGTATGATAACGCACTTCTTGATTTGAGAAACAAAACTATCCAGGAGACTGAAATTAAAGTCGTCTCTCAAGCACTTGTATTGATAGAGAAGTCCTCTCTCAAGCACTTGTCCCTCTCGTCATATATTCGTAAAGATTTACCTTTCCCGCTCTTGATCGATCGACCGTCAACGCAATTCATTTCTAGACGAAAATACTCTTAAAACTACTCTGGTATAATGATATTGTTGGAACCAGTAGGTTTATACTGGCGTAGAATTTGTAAACAACTTTAGCGTTGTCAGATCGTTTTAGATATCGTGAAAGAAAATTCTTTTGCTGATTAATTTCTCTTTGATGATTACTGTTGCGTTTATAAACTAATGGAAAATCCAATTAAAATATTCACTGTACTAATGCAAATTAAATTCAGCTTACTACAGAAACATCACGACGACAGACTATCTTAATAAAGCATCAAGTATCTGTAAGACGATTGAGCCTATTTTAACACGAATTAGTAGGACATTACCGACTTTTGACTTCGAAAAGATCTGTATTTACTTCATTTCCTGTATCGTTCGCAATTATTATGAAAATGTGGCATTTCATAGACAAAATTATGTATTCACAACAGCAAAAAATATGTCGTCATTATGAATTTGGCAGTACCGTAAGGTTTTCGCTCTGTCACTAAGGGTTACTGAAAGTAGCAAGGCGCATTTTGCTCGAGCGTTGTCTTACGATTCCCTTATTGCGTTTGTATCTGCCTGCTTGTAGCTCTGCTACAAAAGAATTAAAAATCTGGCTCTCAGCGAGTCTCGAAAGGCGAACGAAAGCAGCTTGCACCTGGTAGCCAAACATGTTTCTTGGGAACAGGCTACTTCCTAAAGTGGGAAGACATTCTTTTGTGGTTGAATTGTTGGCAGATGTCAGTCAGACGTGTGCCGTTGGTCTAAGCGTTTCGGTGTGTTGAATTTGTACCAATTATTTTTCTACAGGTTTTTTCTGTCCCAAATAGAGAATTGAAGTCTCCCATTAGTATTTTCACGTTATCTTGGTGAATTTTGCTCATAGTATTTTCGAGTGTATATCTTTTATAGGGGCTCTGAATGAGCATAGTCATAAGTCGATTGTTAATGGATGCGATTTCTTTGACAGAGTTGATGATAGATCTGTGTTCGAGAAATGCAGTGCCGAAGATTGGTACGCTTTTCCTACCTTTCGTTGTATTTTTTGGCGGACGATTTCTTTTGTGAGATTATTGAGGTGTCTTGTTTGGGTCAATGTATCGATGTTTAGTTTTCAAATGAATGTTTTCTGCTTGTAGGGAAATTTACCAGAGATCTTCGATATTCTCTGCCGTGCTAACTTGGACTCCCCAGAGTGCGAAAATCCAACTGCCGCCTATCGGTGGCCAGGTTGTGTACCACCTGTGGTAAAGTTACCTTTGCTTGCATAGTTCATGTTTTCTTGTGTTTCATTGGTTTGGTATGGGTGATACCAGGACCGGACAGGACCAGAGGGTGTTGAAGCCTTTGGAAGCAAATACTTTCAGCCAAGCTCATTGAGATAACAGACGGTGAGTAGCCGTTCAGGATTGTGTTAGTATTTGGTTCACCCCAAGTATTTGATTTCCTCGGTACCACCCATATGGGGGACGGTTTCCCCTATCGGCCACACGGGATTTTTATTATTATTATGTCATCTGTAAATCTGATATGGAGTATCTTCCCTCCACTGAAATAGATGTGTATTGTTCGATTCAATATTTCCATCAGATAAATATGGGTTATAATTACGTTACATTGCTGCTAGTCGACATATTTCTCACTTTTTCTTAGACAGTTGCTAGCTGTTACTCCATCATAGCCGGCCGAAGTGGCCGTGCGGTTAAAGGCGCTGCAGTCTGGAACCGCAAGATCGCTACGGTCGCAGGTTCGAATCCTGCCTCGGGCATGGATGTTTGTGATGTCCTTAGGTTAGTTAGGTTTAACTAGTTCTAAGTTCTAGGGGACTACTGACATCAGCAGTTGAGTCCCATAGTGCTCAGAGCCACTCCATCATAGGAATTTATGTGCGCAGCATTGTTGCAGTACAGACGTTCAAATTATCCGATTTCTATAATTTCATTTCGATACAAGATCGTCCTAATCGGATTCAGCCAATCCTGTCTTAATTTGGATATCCGACTACGACTCTCATCATATGATAGACTGGGTGAACCACATTCTTAATCGGACTGTTGAATCCAGATCACTTCTCTATGACAGGGCCTGAATTCATAAACACTGTGGAAAATAATAATACAATGTGATTATTACAAATACGTTATTTAAATATAAATATATGAACTAACGAGATAACAGTTTATTTACAGGAGCAGAGACCCATCCATCATAGCAGGGCAGTGTGAGATTCGTTTCAGGGCCAGATAGACAGCTGAGGAACTGATTGGTGCATGTGTTGTTCAACACACAGTAGTTGTTATCATCACTGGAATCAATGACTATTTGCGTGTGTGTGTGTGCGCGCGCGCGCGCGCGCGCGCGTGTGTGTGTGTGTGTGCGCGCGCGCGCGCGCGTGTGTGTGTGTGTGTGTGTGTGTGTGTGTGTGTGTGTGTGTGTGTGTGGTTGTTTTCGTGTTAACGCAGAGGTAACAAGGTCATTGCCATGTGTGCCTACAAATGCAAGCGACCTTTGGACGAATATAGAAAACGTATGGTGGGAAGTAAACCATCACGCTACACTGTCGACGACTTAATGAAATCAGTTCCCCTACGCCCTCGAGAAATCTTACGTAATGATCGTGGGTGGGTTGGTTACTAAAAGTATACTAGCCCACAAAGCCCATGTGGACAATTATCTGATAATCGGTCAAGCTTCGCTTTGTCGCAGCTCTTTAGCATACAGGAAGTCCATTTACAATTCTTGCAATGCAAGGTAATTGAAAAATCTCATCCACTCTACGCCAACTGAGGAACTGACTGGTGCATGTGTTGTTCAACCCACAGTAGTTGTCACCCTCACTGGAATCAATGACTGTTTGTGTTTGTGTGTGTGTGTGTTAGCGCACATGTGTGTATTCAGCAATGACTGCCAGCTGCCACAACACTTCACAGAATCCTTGCGGCAGGCAACACAACTGTGCGTGCACTTCAGACTTCATTCAGTGAGACGTCAGGAGACGGATGAAAACGTCAAATTAACGTCGCTTTCCACGCGCGCGCGCGCGCGCGCGCGTGTGTGTGTGTGTGTGTGTGTGTGTGTGTGTGTGCGTGCGTGCGCGCGCGCGTGTGTATGTTTTCGTGTTAACGTACAATCTGAATCAATACTATTAACATTAGAGAGACAACCAACAATAAATATTGCATCAAATATGACTGTAAAGTATTTTAATGCGATGGGAAGTTACAAACTGAATTTTTATCCATCCCACGTCCTGCGTATTACTTTAAGTAAGATGTATTAACTCCATAGTATCGTTAGCAGAGACAGTGCGCTCTTGTTGTCGAGGCTCGCGACAAGTGCAGCGATCAGCAGTGCCCAATGCCGCCGCGACTTGTTTGTGTTGGCTGAGCGTGGACACTGCAGCAGAAGCTTCGCCCTAAACAGAGAGAAATCCCCCTTGCTCTGACTGCAGTGAGCGGATATCAATGCCTGCGTGTTCTTATAGTAACCAACGTGAGACTCTACTTACAGGTGCCATGGAGCAATTGCAACGGGTATCATGTCATTAGTCATCAGAATATTAACCAGTGATGAAATGTCCACTCTATTTGAATCCCAAGAAAATAGGAACCTTCTCACAAAGGAATGTGAGGTGATATCAAAATATATCCAACATACAAAAATTAATTGGAGGGCTTTCATGTATGCAGTAATAGCACACAAGGAAATATTATATCTTGTAAGGGTATATTTCACTTCCTCTTCTCATATTAACGCCCTTGTTTTAATATGAGGTGAGAAAGTAGACACGAAAAACTAAAGCTCCTGAGAAGCATATAAGTCATTTCCTCTTCTCATATCACACCTTTTGTTTTAGTATGAAGTAAAAAAATAAACAGTTTAGAGTTCTGAAGCATAATATGACACCAGATTTTTATCGTAGGCGCTATCGGAAACGCCAAAAGCAGGGAGCTGTCCATTCTTTTGTCCAACAGTCTGTTTCCTTTCATGTATTACTCCCACTAGGAGATTCTTATTTAAGGACTTGTCAGCATCAAGTTCTTCAGCAGAACAAGCCTTATGTTATAGTGCTAAGTACGGTATGGAAAAAATGCAACAAAGACGAGTTCCGCTAGAGCAGTGAGGATATTTGCACACGTGTGTATTCAGCAATGACTGCCAGCTGCCACAACACTTCACAGAATTCTTGCGGCAGGCAACACAACTGTGCGTGCACTTCAGACTTCATTCAGTGAGACGTCAGGAGATGGATGAAAACGTCAAATTAACGTCGCTTTCCGAGTCGTATTCAATCCAGAATGAGGTGTTAGTAAGGTAGTTGAGCGTTCTAGCAATTACACTTTTATGATTCCCATATGAGTATTTCGAAAGCCAAAAGAACCCGTTAGTGTGAAACTATCGGGAACTGCATTAATATCAAACTGCAAGAACTTGAGACAATACGTGGACTCTTCTCTTCGCTGGTGACCTATTACTGTTATTTAGCATTCTCTCCGTCCTAGTCGTAATGCAAATGGAACTTCAGAGGCGCTTTTCGCTATTCTTGATAAACATCAGCAACCTGTAACCACTGAGAGTCACAACTGCGTGATGATAATGGTTCAGGTTGTCAGTAGTTGTGGTGGTGCTATGCTGTCAAACTGCTTACAGTAACGCTAATGGTGGCGCACATAATTTAGCGCTGACTACCTACTTAAGTAAAGATAGTGTTGTGGCGTCATCGCTTGTCTTTATTTGGCCTCAGCTTGAGTAATCCGATTCAACTAACATAGTACTCCAATCGCGGGCTCCTAATACAGTATGACAGCAGAGATTATCGTGCGGGTATTATATTATTTCTGCAATGAAATGCTTAACAAATCTTACCCTCAGTTATGCAGCTGGAATGACTCATTACACAGGTACTCCATGTTGCACTTGGTTAAGTCATCAGTTCGCTGCAATCCTGCTTGCACTGTTCGTAAATACTCGTATGCTTCCGAAATGGTTCAAATGGCTCTGAGCACTATGGGACTTAACTTCTGAGGTTATCAGTCCGCTAGAACTTAGAACTACTGAAACCTAACTAGCCTAAGGACCTCAGACAGATCCATGTCCGAGACAGGATTCGAACCTGCGACTGTAGCGCCTGGAACCGCTCGGCCACCCCGGCCTGCATACTTGTAAACTGACCATTCGTTATTTGACTAAATATGAACTACAATCTGATTCGCATATATATGACATCGGCTAGCGTTGGCACAGAGGTATGACTAAGGGTTGGATGCCGTTGAAGTCCTGTTACATTGATGGCAAGACAAATGTTCGCAAATCACCTCTATTGCCTCAAAAAGAATTGCATCTTAAATATCGAATAACCGACGACCACACTGTCACAGCGCGTTGAAATACAGCAACGACGGCAGATGAAAATTTGTGACCGACTGGGCTTCGAACACAGACCTCCTGCTTACTGGACAGACGTTCTGATAACTGGAGTATTATTTTTTTTAATGTTTGAGAAGACTTTCAGCACCAGGTAGGCGGAGGCAAAGAGGGCAGGGTTCGAAGATCCGGTCCTGTCATGGTCCTTCAACAAGGTTCCGCTTCCAGTTGTTAGTGGCCATGTCCTTGGGATTCCCCCTTAACCACAGTGGGAGTCGGAGACTCTCTTCAGTTACATCTAAGCAGTGCGCATCTATTGCACTATTATAAGAACCGAGGTGCAGTATTTTGGTATTAAAATTTTGTAAATTTGTTGTAAGAACTTATGAGACCAAGCTGCTTAGGTCATCGGTCCCTAAGCTTACACATTACTTAATCTAACTTAAACTAACTTACGCTATGTACAACACACACACCCATGCCGGAGGGAGGATTCGAACCTCCAACGGTGGATACTATGATGACACAGCAGTCAACCTTTCTGCAGCACCTATCTACACACGCTCCTCGTCAGACGCGAATTCCCATTTTTGCCGCATACCACATGCGCGGTACTCCCCGGCCATTGTTCCACTAACTTGCGTCCACACTGTATTCCCGCGAGGGTCGGACGGTGTCGTGCGTCTAGCACTGAAAACTTTCGATGACCCGTGGAGACCCAAATAATTATACAGGATGTTTCAGGAGGAATAGTAAATATTCTAGGAGATGGTAGTATAGACAAATTGTTGAAATAATGACATATAACATGCGTCCAATTTTCATTGAACATACAGATAGCTGGGTTCAATGCATTTCCGTTTCGTATGTTGGTCCTTACAGAACCCAGTTGTCTACACTTCCTTGAAAATGAGCTTCCAGCGTCATTGGAAGAGGTTCATTTGGCTACAAGAATGCGTATGTTCCTCCAGCATGACGGGGCTCCTGCACATTCTAGTCGTCAGGTGACACATTATCCAAACCTAACATTTCCTGGAAGATGGATAATTGGATATGGGCACTTTTCTTGGCATTCAAGGTCCCCGGACCTTATCTCTTTCGATTTTTGCTTGCGGGGATGGTTAAAGGCGGAGTCTACAAAGAAAAAGTAAACCCAAGAGCCGATTTGATCGTTCGGATTATGAATAGTGCAGCCCTCATAAAAGAACGCAAAGACGACCTACACGTGATGTTATCAAGAGAAGTCAATTGTGCATTGAAGTTGGTGGGGGAATTTTTGAAAATCAACTTTGAATGTCCTCGTTGCCTTTGCTTTCAGTTTGTTAGGGTTACGTACTAACAGCTGTATCTCTGTACAAAATAAAAAGTGGACGCATTTATATGGAACTTTTTTATGCAATTCGTCTGTACTACCACCTACTAAAATATCTAATATTCCTCCTGAAACACTCTGTGTATGGATATATGTGTGGTGTCTGTTCTTTCGGACATGTCCGAAAGAAAATGCTTCATGGCATTCTGCAACGACCTTCGGTCGCAGGGGCTGATAGAGATTTCAGAGCTGCTTGGCTGTCTGAATAAAAGTAGATGCTACGATTTTTGTAGGGTCTACTCTAATTCTCCTCCGCGCACATGCTGATAGAAGATACTATGTAATACTGTGGCCATCTTCCCTAAAGAGATTCTAGGCAGTACACCAGACCCGGTGGTTTCATCTGTTTTCGACCTGTCAGTATACAACTATGTTATGTCTCGTGAACGGTGTAGTGGTTCGTTCTTCCACTGCTCCCTGCTTCCAACTGTTACATGGCAAGGTTTATTGAAACAGCTAGAAGTTACTGTATGGTTAGTCGGCATTTCCCCAGCCATCGTCATACTGATTTGGGATTCCGTATATTCTAACTATATCCAGTTATTTACAATTTTTAGCCTTTATGTCCCTGCTGTGGCCTCCATTTTAAGCCACAGGTGTAAGGCGGGCATGTCTAGCCTAATATCCATCCAAAGAGTGGATGTCCTGCTAATTCCGTCTGTTTGTGAAAGCAGCCCAGTCTCTGCACTTTGCGAGACTCCCTAGCAGCCACCTTCTGTTCGACTTTGTTCATATTATATGACAATAAATTATCATTGGTATTTTTGCAGAGGTGTATATGCAGTACGTACTGGGTTTAGACCCCAGTTTACCATACAGCAGCTTCTAGTGCTTATAAGATTATCTTTCGCAGTGGAATATATTCTTTATATGAGGTGTTCATAATAGTTTTCCATCCAGGGCTACCTCTAGATACACTTCAACCCTGTCTAAAGTTTCATCGAGAAACATAATTTTTCATTATATGTGCTGGACTTGCTTCCCCATAAATAATACTACACTAATTTTCGTGCGGCTTGTCTTTGAATACTTTTTCACAATGTTCAGTTCACATAAGTTTAACAATACTATCAAATATTCTAGGTCTTACTGTGAATAAATCGTCTACTTATTCTTTTCAAGAGTAGTCTCTCGCATTCAGCCCATGTATGAGTTCATTCACCACTAGGTTCTTCATCTCTAACTATTTACTCGAAGGTCGTATTACTAGAACCCCCTCGACATCCAGGAAGATACAGAGAGCATCCAGAAAGGGTAGTGCTTTTTCCACCTTCCCGACAAGTTGGTGAAGTGTTACCTCACATGATTTGCTTCGTAAGTATTATGAAAATGTGGCAGTTCATAGATAAAATTACGTATTCACAACAACAAAAAAGTATGTCGGCAGAAAATAAAAGTGGCATTATGAATTTGGCAGTACCGTAAGGTTTTTCGCTTTGACACTGAGGGTTACTAAAAGTAGCAAGACGAATTTTGCTAGAGCGTTGTCTTACCATTCCCTCATTGAATTTGTATCTGCCTGCTTGTAGTTCTGCTACAAAAGAATTAAAAATCTTGCATTCAGCGAGTGTCGAAAGGCGAACAAAGGCAGAGTGCACCTGACAGGCAAGCACGTTACCTAGGAGCTAGCGAACAGGTGCGGGTCTTTGACGTACTTACTGGCTCAGTAGCCGCTATGGCAAATAAATCGCAACATAAGAGACGAGAGTAGTTGTATTTCCCGTGTGAAATCACTTTCGTTGACTCAAAAGCATTAACTGATATCCTTATGTCACGTCTCAAGAGAAAATCACTTGCAGTATTCAATTGAAATGACACGATAATATCAAGTGAATTTAGCAGGATAGTTCTGTGCCATCAAGGAAGTAACTCGTCGGTCACAGAGTTGCCAAACATATTCTGCGCTGTTGCCAAGCTTCAGTTATAGTGCCAGGATGGATACCAGCTGATGTGTTCTGTGAGTGACCTCGGAAGTGACTACAGCTTCATCTCAAAGTTGCTGGTGGCAAGGGCCGCAAGATCCTCATTATATGCCCATGAGTCTTATTCGCATTTCTGTAACTAGGTTTAGAGGCTAGAGTGCAATTACTTGTAATACATCGATGCACTGAATGCAAAGTAAATGTCATATATTAATAACTGCGACAATTAATTGTGTTTTACTGTCTTAATCGGATCGAAACCTTGAAAGCGTATTCACCATACGCGATTCACAATTTTGGAGCTTCTCTAGTGGTTGAGTTGGCAATGCCTCTTTGCTGTACAATCACTGTCATTGGCACATCCACCAGAAGACAGGCATGGCCTGGCTTATTGTTGTCAGCTTTCCTGATGGATATTCTGCCTTTGCTCGAAACATGAAGACTTAAGGTGAATTCGAACATTCCATATGGCGAAAATTTTATGTTTCTATTCTTCCAGGTCTAACATACAAATAACAGTTACAATAAGCGGCAGAAAAGCGCCTGTGAACCAACAGTTAATGATGCAATCATAATTAGTGGAGTCTGACAAGTTCCATCTGTCATCTGATAATTGTGAAAACTACTTTTTCATCTTCACAGCACCGCAGTATGAACTCAAGGGTTTCATAGAATACCTATACTTAATTTCGTTGTGATCGTTTTCAACGACGGTAGGGGAGGAGCAAAACCATCTGACTTGAAACATACTTTTCCAGTGGGATTTGAATCTTTGGTTACGGTTGCAGTAGCACGTCCAGTGAGGTATCAAGAATGTGAGCAATCACTCATTGCTATAGTATTGCGTAGGGCAGAAAGAAGCAGGTTTCCGACAAAGTAAACGATGAGAGACACTGTCGCTGTCACTTATTAAACAGGAATTGTTCAGAAAATTACAACAATATCTAGTGAAATGAGTAGGTTGATGCACCTCCAGTCTGGCACTATCACTGAGTTGCCAAACGTTTTCCGAATGGCACTTATGATATAAATGTGTGTGTGTGTGTGTGTGTGTGTGTGTGTGTGTGTGTGTGTGTGTGTGTGTGTCTGTTCTTAGGACGTTTCCGAAAGAACAGACACTACGAATCGAAATAGACAGACTTCTTAATCAATTAAAGATTGAAGGACAGATGTCCAGGCTGTCATGGGCATTAAATAGAACAACAGCGTCAGATGAAAATTTGTGGCTGACCAGATTCGAACCCGGATTTACAAAATTTTAATACCAAAATACTGCATCTCGGTTCTTCCAATAGTGCAATAGGTGCGCACTGGTTGGATGTAACTGAAGAGAGACTCCAACTCGGATTGTAGTTAAGGGCGAATCCCAAGCGCAAGGCCACGAACAATTGGGAGCGGAAACTTAATGTCATCAGAACCTTGTTGAAGGACCATGACATGCGATCGTTGGACCGACTGCACAAAGTTCAGATTATAAATACATACATACTTAGAAAAATATATTACGTCGGAGCAGTCTTACCGATACTGCAGGTCACTGCACATAAAAATATAAGCTGTAGCCTCTTGGTATCTGTGGAAACAAAATATCATCAAAGTATCCTTCGACACAGCGACTTTGCAGAGGCAAAACGGAGGACTTGGAATTAAAGACGTGCTTTTAAACTAATACACGCCACTAAGACAGGCATCACGAAACTTCTGTTCCTCTCGTTAGATCCTGGGGATAGGAACGCTCCTGTTAATGTAGCACGCCAGCCTAGATTACGTCCGAAAGTACTATGGCGTTTGGAGCCGTATAAGACTTCCACGAGCACAGGCCAACACTAGAACCGTTTATGATTATATTACCAGACATCGTCTTCACAAACCAATTCCGGTAACTTAACCTACAAAAAACTGGAGGAATGTCTGGAAAAATATCAACAATAAAATTATACCAACTACAGTAAGTGCCGTATGGTGCGACTTTGTAAACGAAACCATACCCACAGCGGAACGATTATGTAAAATCAAATTGAGACCATCACCATACGGCGACAAATGACGGCTTGTAGAAACTCTAGCGCACATCTTCTCATATGAAAATAGAATCAGAATTTGGAACTGGACTTCGAAGAAGTTAGCACTGTCAATAGAACCGCAGAAAGTCAAATACCGATAACTGAAGCTTTACAACCCGACTGGAAATGTTACCCGTCCGCAAAGAATAACAGTTATTCGTGGCTTCTGGGACAGTTTGTGTTTTACGTCATAACAAACAAAACTTAGTAGAGTATATGTTCTATATTGCAGTAGAACATTTCAAGCTGAAGAAGAATAACAAATATAAGGAATGGTTTTAAATTTTTTATCTACAAAGAGGTGGGCACTTTTATTCATTAGAAGAGGAATACTATTCTTTCACTTTTTTTATTCCTGGAATACTCTTTTACGTTGGATCTAAAATCAGAACTGTTCTAATTTGGCAAAACCCCATCGGCTCCGAAATTTCTTTTACTTGTTGAAAAATATATGGTTTCCTTACAGACCTCATATGCATCCAGCGCATAATAAATTAAAATATGAATATATTTCTGAATGAATGTTGTTATGGATTTTTCCGTCACCAATTCCATTGTTATAAGTTATGTTCTACAAGGAACGCACTCCACTGGAGGCGGCAATCTGTAATTTATTTTACCTAAATTACTACTTCAGTTTTGTTCTACAATTTAAAAGAATATACGGGTGCAAGCATGGAATACGTGGGAATAATAGCAGCTGCTCAGTACAGGTATGGGAGAGGCATTGTGGCCAGGCCTGAGATCTTCACCCCTGCCCTCTTTGCCTCCACCTACTTGGTGCTGAAAGTCTTCTCAAACTTTAAACAAAAAAATAATAGTCCAGTCATCAGAACGTCTGTCTAGTAAGCAGTAGGTCTGGGTTCGAAGCCCAGTCGATCACAATTTTTCATCTGCCGTCGTTGCTGTATTTCAACGCGCTGTGACAGTGTGGACGTCGGTCCTTCGATATTTAAGATGCAATTGTTTTTTGATGCAATAGAGGTGATTTGCGAACATTTGCCTTGCCATCAATGTAACAGGACTTCAACGGCATCCAACCCTTAGTCATACCTCTGTGCCAACGCTAGCCGATGTCATATATATGCGAATCAGATTGTAGTTCATATTTAGTCAAATAACGAATGGTCAGTATACAAGTATGCAGGCCGGGGTGGCCGAGCGGTTCCAGGCGCTACAGTCGCAGGTTCGAATCCTGTCTCGGACATGGATCTGTCTGAGGTCCTTAGGCTAGTTAGGTTTCAGTAGTTCTAAGTTCTAGCGGACTGATAACCTCAGAAGTTAAGTCCCATAGTGCTCAGAGCCATTTGAACCATTTCGGAAGCATACGAGTATTTACGAACAGTACAAGCAGGATTGCAGCGAACTGATGACTTAACCAAGTGCAACATGGAGTACCTGTGTAATGAGTCATTCCAGCTGCATAGCTGAGGGTAAGATTTGTTAAGCATTTCATTGCAGAAATAATACAATACACGCACGATAATCTCTGCTGTCATACTGTATTAGGAGCCCGCGATTGGAGTACTATGTTAGTTGAATCGGATTACTCAAGCTGAGGCCAAATAAAGACAAGCGATGACGCCACAACACTATCTTTACTTAAGTAGGTAGTCAGCGCTAAATTATGTGCGCCACCATTAACGTTACTGTAAGCAGTTTGACAGCATAGCACCACCACAACTACTGACAACCTGAACCATTATCATCACGCAGTTGTGACTCTCAGTGGTTACAGGTTGCTGATGTTTATCAAGAATAGCGGAAAGCGCCTCTGAAGTTCTATTTGCATTACGAATAGGACGGAGAGAATGCTAAATAACAGTAATAGGTCACCAGCGAAGAGAAGAGTCCACGTATTGTCTCAAGTTCTTGCAGTTTGATATTAATGCAGTTCCCGATAGTTTCACACTAACGGGTTCTTTTGGCTTTCGAAATACTCATATGGGA
Organism: Schistocerca americana; assembly: GCF_021461395.2. Lineage (NCBI taxonomy): Eukaryota > Metazoa > Arthropoda > Insecta > Orthoptera > Acrididae > Schistocerca > Schistocerca americana. The sequence continues at coordinate 59,793,533 of NC_060122.1, forward strand.
ATCATAAAAGTGTAATTGCTAGAACGCTCAACTACATTAGTAACACCTCATTCTGGATTGAATACGACTCGGAAAGCGACGTTAATTTGACGTTTTCATCCATCTCCAGACGTCTCACTGAATGAAGTCTGAAGTGCACGCACAGTTGTGTTGCCTGCCGCAAGGATTTTGTGAAGTGTTGTGGCAGCTGGCAGTCATTTCTGAATACACTCGTGTGCAAATATCCTCACTGCTCTAGCGGAACTCGTCTTTGTTGCATTTTTTCCATACCGTAATTAGCACTATAACATAAGGCTTATTCTGCTGAAGAACTTGATGCCGACAAGTCCTTAAATAAGAATCTCCTAGCGGGAGTAATACATGAAAGGAAACAGACTGTTGGACAAAAGAATGGACAGCTCCCTGCTTTTGGCGTTTCCGATAGCGCCTACGATAAGAATCTGGTGTCATATTATGCTTCAGAACTCTAAACTGTTTATTTTTTTACTTCATACTAAAACAAAAGTTGTGATATGAGAAGAGGAAAAGACTTATATGCTTCTCAGGAGCTTTAGTTTTTCGTGTTTATTTTCTCACTTCATATTAAAACAAGGGCGTTAATATGAGAAGAGGAAGTGAAATATACCCTTACAAGATATAATATTTCCTTGTGTGCTATTACTGCATACATGAAAGCCCTCCAATTAATTTTTGTATGTTGGATATATTTTGATATCACCTCACATTCCTTTGTGAGAAGGTTCCTATTTTCTTGGGATTCAAATAGAGTGGACATTTCATCACTGGTTAATATTCTGATGACTAATGACATGATCCCCGTTGCAATTGCTCCATGGCACCTGTAAGTAGAGTCTCATGTTGGTTACTATAAGAACACGCAGGCAGTGATATCCGCTCACTGCAGTCAGAGCAAGGGGGATTTCTCTCTGTTTAGGGCGAAGCGTCTGCTGCAGTGTCCACGCTCAGCCAACACAAACAAGTCGCGGCGGCATTGGGCACTGCTGATCGCTGCACTTGTCGCGAGCCTCGACAACAAGAGCGCACTCTCTCTGCTAACGATACTATGGAGTTAATACATCTTACTTAAAGTAATACGCAGGACGTTGGATGGATAAAATTTCAGTTTGTAACTTCCCATCGCATTAAAATACTTTACAGTCATATTTGATGCAATATTTATTGTTGGTTGTCTCTCTAATGTTAATGGTATTGATTCAGATTGTACGTTAACACGAAAACATACACACGCGCGCGTGCACGCACGCACGCACACACACACACACACACACACACACACACACACACACACACACACACACACGCGCGCGCGCGCGCGCGTGGAAAGCGACGTTAATTTGACGTTTTCATCCGTCTCCTGACGTCTCACTGAATGAAGTCTGAAGTGCACGCACAGTTGTGTTGCCTGCCGCAAGGATTCTGTGAAGTGTTGTGGCAGCTGGCAGTCATAGCTGAATACACACATGTGCGCTAACACACACACACAAACATAAACAGTCATTGATTCCAGTGAGGGTGACAACTACTGTGGGTTGAACAACACATGCACCAGTCAGTTCCTCAGTTGGCGTAGAGTGGATGAGATTTTTCAATTACCTTGCATTGCAAGAATTGTAAGGAGGGGAGTGAACGTAAATGGACTTCTTGTATGCTAAAGAGCTGTGACAAAGCAAAGCTTGACCGATTATCAGCTAATTGTCCACATGGGCTTTGTGGGCTTGTATACATTTAGTAACCAACCCACCCACGATCATTACGTAAGATTTCTCGAGGGCGTAGGGGAATTGATTTCATTAAGTCGTCGACAGTGTAGCGTGATGGTTTACTTCCCACCATACGTTTTCTATATTCGTCCAAAGGTCGCTTGCATTTGTAGGCAAACATGGCAATGACCTTGTTACCACTGCGTTAACACGAAAACACACACACACACACACACACACACATACACACACACACACACACACACACGCGCGCGCGCACACACACACACACACACGCAAATAGTCATTGATTCCAGTGATGATGACAACTACTGTGTGTTGAACAACACATGCACCAGTCAGTTCCTCAGCTGTCTATCTGGCCCTGAAACGAATCTCACACTGCCCTGCTATGATGGATGGGTCTCTGCTCCTGTAAATAAACTGTTATCTCGTTAGTTCATATATTTATATTTAAATAACGTATTTGTAATAATCACATTGGATTATTATTTTCCACAGCGTTTATGAATTCAAGCCCTGTCATAGATAAGTGATCTGGATTCAACAGTCCGATTAAGAATGTGGTTCACCCAGTCTATCATATGATGAGAGTCGTAGTCGGATATCCAAATTAAGACAGGACTGGCTGAATCCGATTAGGACGATCTTGTATCGATATGAAATTATAGAAATCGGATAATTTGAACGTCTGTACTGCAACAATGCTGCGCACATAAATTCCTATGATGGAGTAACAGCTAGCAACTGTCTAAGAAAAAGTGAGAAATATGTCGACTAGCAGCAATGTAACGTAATTATAACCCATATTTATCTGATGGAAATATTGAATCGAACAATACACATCTATTTCAGTGAAGGGAAGGTACTCCATATCAGATTTGCAGATGACATAATAATAATAAAAATCCCGTGTGGCCGATAGGGGAAACCGTCCCCCATATGGGTGGTACCGAGGAAATCAAATACTTGGGGTGAACCAAATACTAACACAATCCTGAACGGCTACTCACCGTCTGTTATCTCAATGAGCTTGGCTGAAAGTATTTGCTTCCAAAGGCTTCAACACCCTCTGGTCCTGTCCGGTCATGGTATCATCCATGCCAAACCAATGAAACACAAGAAAACATGAATTATGCAAGCAAAGGTAACTTTACCCCAGGTGGTACACAACCTGGCCACCGATAGGCGGCAGTTGGATTTTCGCACTCTGGGGAGTCCAGGTTAGCACGGCAGAGAATATCGAAGATCTCTGGTAAATTTCCCTACAAGCAGAAAACATTCATTTGAAGACTAAACGTCGATACATTGACCCAAACAAGACACCTCAATAATCTCACAAAAGAAATCGTCCGCCAAAAAATACAATGAAAGGTAGCGAAAGGCGTACCAATCTTCGGCACTGCATTTCTCGAACACAGATCTATCATCAACTCTGTCAAAGAAATCGCATCCATCAACAATCGACTTATGACTATGCTCATTCAGAGCCCCTATAAAAGATGTACACTCGAAAATACTATGAGCAAAATTCACCAAGATAACGTGAAAATACTAATGGGAGACTTCAATTCTCTATTTGGGACAGAAAAAACCTGTAGAAAAATAATTGGTACAAATTCAACACACCGAAACGCTTAGACCAACGGCACACGTCTGACTGACATCTGCCAACAATTCAACCACAAAAGAATGTCTTCCCACTTTAGGAAGTAGCCTGTTCCCAAGAAACATGTTTGGCTACCAGGTGCAAGCTGCTTTCGTTCGCCTTTCGAGACTCGCTGAGAGCCAGATTTTTAATTCTTTTGTAGCAGAGCTACAAGCAGGCAGATACAAACGCAATAAGGGAATCGTAAGACAACGCTCGAGCAAAATGCGCCTTGCTACTTTCAGTAACCCTTAGTGACAGAGCGAAAACCTTACGGTACTGCCAAATTCATAATGACGACATATTTTTTGCTGTTGTGAATACATAATTTTGTCTATGAAATGCCACATTTTCATAATAATTGCGAACGATACAGGAAATGAAGTAAATACAGATCTTTTCGAAGTCAAAAGTCGGTAATGTCCTACTAATTCGTGTTAAAATAGGCTCAATCGTCTTACAGATACTTGATGCTTTATTAAGATAGTCTGTCGTCGTGATGTTTCTGTAGTAAGCTGAATTTAATTTGCATTAGTACAGTGAATATTTTAATTGGATTTTCCATTAGTTTATAAACGCAACAGTAATCATCAAAGAGAAATTAATCAGCAAAAGAATTTTCTTTCACGATATCTAAAACGATCTGACAACGCTAAAGTTGTTTACAAATTCTACGCCAGTATAAACCTACTGGTTCCAACAATATCATTATACCAGAGTAGTTTTAAGAGTATTTTCGTCTAGAAATGAATTGCGTTGACGGTCGATCGATCAAGAGCGGGAAAGGTAAATCTTTACGAATATATGACGAGAGGGACAAGTGCTTGAGAGAGGACTTCTCTATCAATACAAGTGCTTGAGAGACGACTTTAATTTCAGTCTCCTGGATAGTTTTGTTTCTCAAATCAAGAAGTGCGTTATCATACAGTAGCACATGTGATGTAGTTGTGTTGCTCGATTTTCTTACGCTAAGACCGAAAGGTGTCTCAGTTGTTGGCAACAAATTCCAGCTGTGTTGCACACAGCCCTTGGGGCAGAATTCGTAGCCCAAAACACACTTTTGGAGCTATCAGATGTAAAATATTATGTTCATACTACTCTTTGCTCGAGTTTATGTCTTTTGGAGGGGCTCGGCCTTTCATTTCTTCTTAGGAAGTTTACGATAAAGGCATCATAACACGTCACCAGTGACAGTACTGCATACGAATGCTCAATGAGCGACCTGATGACGTTCAATAATAGTCACTCCGTTGATTTTTGTTGTTTGGAATTAGAGCATGCAGTGCTCCTACACCAGACTTCTGAACTTTGCCTGTTGAATGCAAATGTCGCATGATGGTAAAATGGTAATCTATCACATATATCAGTAGTCGAGACTTCCTTAATGTGGAAAATCATTCATGCCAGAACGATCTTTGTTGAAACAAGAATATCTTTTTCTTGCGTATTTTTCCCAAAATCAGTCGCTCCACACACAATTCAAATCTTTCTAGCTGCCTCCTCTGCATTCACCCCTCTGTTGTACCAAAAGTAAACGTTGTGTTGCAGATGTTACATCTATTTCCACTTACCACTCAATTTTACAATGCTTAACTGTAGTTCATGATTTTCAAGTTTGCAAAATCCATTGCTTAACTGCCAGATGATAACTAGAACTTCAAACTCGAAAATGACAGTTGAGACACACACTGACAGCGTCGCGACGCGTTCACCTGGGCGGCGCCGGATTTCAGGCGGCGGGTGGCGTCTGGCCGGTGGCCGGTAGCCGCTGCAGCGCGAGGAAACGCTCGAGCGTAAGCTGTTATGATCGCGGCGCAGCCACGAGCTATCCTGCGGAATTGTTTCTGGAGTACTTGTTATTGCTGGTGGGTAGAATGTTAAGCGAATTATCTTTGATGTTCAGTCAGACTCGTAACTCTAGACCGACTGTGGTAAATATATATATATATATATATATATATAGTTGGACGCGAACAGGCGACTATAAGTTTAGAAGGCACGACGCTTGCCACTAGACCACGGGCTCACGTAGTCTGACAACGTCTCGGAAGTACACTCCTGGAAATGGAAAAAAGAACACATTGACACCGGTGTGTCAGACCCACCATACTTGTTCCGGACACTGCAAAAGGGCTGTACAAGCAATGATCACACGCACGGCACAGCGGACACACCAGGAACCGCGGTGTTGGCCGTCGAATGGCGCTAGCTGCGCAGCATTTGTGCACCGCCGCCGTCAGTGTCAGCCAGTTTGCCGTGGCATACGGAGCTCCATCGCAGTCTTTAACACTGGTAGCATGCCGCGACAGCGTGGACGTGAACCGTATGTGCCGTTGACGGACTTTGAGCGAGGGCATATAGTGGGCATGCGGGAGGTCGGGTGGACGTACCGCCGAATTGCTCAACACGTGGGGCGTGAGGTCTCCACAGTACATCGATGTTGTCGCCAGTGGTCGGCGGAAGGTGCACGTGCCCGTCGACCTGGTACCGGACCGCAGCGACGCACGGATGCACGCCAAGACCGTAGGATCCTACGCAGTGCCGTAGGGGACCGCACCGCCACTTCCCAGCAAATTAGGGACACTGTTGCTCCTGGGGTATCGGCGAGGACCATTCGCAACCGTCTCCATGAAGCTGGGCTACGGTCCCGCACACCGTTAGGCCGTCTTCCGCTCACGCCCCAACATCGTGCAGCCCGCCTCCAGTGGTGTCGCGACAGGCGTGAATGGAGGGACGAATGGAGACGTGTCGTCTTCAGCGATGAGAGTCGCTTCTGCCTTGGTGCCAATGATGGTCGTATGCGTGTCTGGCGCCGCGCAGGTGAGCGCCACAATCAGGACTGCATACGACCGAGGCACACAGGGCCAACACCCGGCATCATGGTGTGGGGAGCGATCTCCTACACTGGCCGTACACCACTGGTGATCGTCGAGGGGACACTGAATAGTGCACGGTACATCCAAACCGTCATCGAACCCATCGTTCTACAATTCCTAGACCGGCAAGGGAACTTGCTGTTCCAACAGGACAATGCACGTCCGCGTGTATCCCGTGCCACCCAACGTGCTCTAGAAGGTGTAAGTCAACTACCGTGGCCAGCAAGATCTCCGGATCTGTCCCCCATTGAGCATGTTTGGGACTGGATGAAGCGTCGTCTCACGCGGTCTGCACGTCCAGCACGAACGCTGGTCCAACTGAGGCGCCAGGTGGAAATGGCATGGCAAGCCGTTCCACAGGACTACATCCAGCATCTCTACGATCGTCTCCATGGGAGAATAGCAGCCTGCATTGCTGCGAAAGGTGGATATACACTGTACTAGTGACGACATTGTGCATGCTCTGTTGCCTGTGTCAATGTGCCTGTGGTTCTGTCAGTTTGATCATGTGATGTATCTAACCCCAGGAATGTGTCAATAAAGTTTCCCCTTCCTGGGACAATGAATTCACGGTGTTCTTATTTCAATTTCCAGGAGTGTAGATAACACTTCCTCCTGACACTTCCGCATCTTACAGTGTTGCCAGATTGTGCAGATTGCCGGACTTAAAGAGTTGTCAGGGGCGGTCAGTTCTATTGGCCACCTTAAGTGAATGACTCGGACTTAGTCTCTGTGGCGGCCGGCCGGCGGTCAGTTTTAGTGTCTAAGACTGTACATTTGGAGACAGCACTGTATGGCAGTGAGACATGGACAGTGGGAGAACCAGCACAACAGAAGACAATCGAAGCATTTGAGATGTGGTGCTAGAGAAGGATGTTGAAAATTAAGTGGATTTATAAGGTACGTAATGCACAGAATCGGAGAGGGAAGGGATATGTGGAAAACACTGAGAAGTAGAAGGGACAAAACTGCTAGAACATTTGTTAAGACGTCCGCGACTGACTTCCATGATACTAGAGGGAGCTGAAGACGGCAAAAACTGTAGAGGAAGATGGAAACTGGAATACATCCAGCAGATAGTTGAGATTGTAGGATGTAAGTGCTACTCTGAGATGAAGAGGTTCGCACAGGTGAGGAATTCTTGGCGAGCCAAGACTGATGACTCACAAAAAAGGTATTTCTGAATATCATATTGCTCCTGCATTGGTTTAAGGCGTTTGTTGTAATTGTTTGTCATTGTTATTTTCATATCTTGTTCGTGTTGGTTGGATGACGGTTATGAGTGTTGAATGTTTAGTTACATATTTCCAACACCTGATGTGTTCCTGGTACATTAAAATAAAATTCCTGCATTCTCTTCTTGCAGAAGTACAGACGAACAGATTCTGTGAAATTTATTTTTCTTAACTATTTAAAGGACTCTGGACTCTACCAATATAAATTTCCGTCAAAAATTTGTAGCTCCATGCGTTTTGCGCTACAATCCCCCTGGCAGTTCCTGTAACTCCGCTGAGCGGCCCATCCTCTGTGGCAAATGTCAGTTTTCTTCTCACAAACACGTCTTCTACAGGTTCTCTTCCGCCACTCTGCTGCCACAAAAAAATCTCATTTTTGTTACTATTTATAACTACTAATAGCGTAAAATTTTAATACAGCAGCAATTTTAATTTGCCTCATATGGTTTCGAATGATATTTACTCCTTTATTTTTCTTCTAATTTTATTTCCTATTTATTCATTTGTTCAGCTTGATCTGATTACTGTCATCAAGCCTTCTATTACATCGGGCACACACGCAGTACCTTCTCTTTATAGAGATACCTGCGAAATAATATTTTTAATATGCCAAATAGTATTAAAATGATTTGAGTGTCTGTAGTGACAGTCTGAGTAGACGGTACTGACAATGCAGTAATAAACTTAAACTAACAATGCTTTTACTACTGCTGCTTGTGCCACTAATAGTAATAATAATAATAATGGCAAATAACTAACAATAATGATAGTCAAATGAAACTTTACGGTTCCGAAGACCTTTGCAAGCCCCAAACATCTATGGTACGTATGCAGACTACAGTGACAAACGAAAACTTGTACCAGGACCGGGACTCTAGCCCGGGTCTCCTGCTCACTGGGCAGACGCGCCAACCACTACGCCACCCTGGCACAGGGGCTTTGCACAAGGGAGTGTTGTAGGACCGTTGCTATTCACAATATACATAAATGACCTTGTGGATAACATCGTAAGTTCACTGAGGCTTTTTGCGGATGATGCTGTGGTATATCGAGAGGTTGTAACAATGGAAAATTGTACTGAAATGCAGGAGGATCTGCAGCGAATTGACGCATGATGCAGGGAATGGGAACTGAATCTCAATGTAGGCAAGTGTTATGTGCTGCGAATACGCAGAAAGAAAGATCGTTTATCATTTAGCTACAATATAGCAGGTCAGTAACTGGAAGCAGTTAATTCCATAGATTGTGTGGGAGTAGGCATTAGGAGTGATTTAAAATGAAATAACCACATAAAATTAATCGTCGGTAAAGCAGATGCCAGACTGAGATTCATTGGAAGAATCCTCAGTAAATGCAATCTGAAAACAAAGGAAGTAGGTTACAGTACACTTGTTCGCCCACTGCTTGAATACTGCTCACTTGTGTGGGATCCGTACCAGATAGGGTTGATAGAAGAGATAGAGAAGATCCAACGGATCGTTACAGGATCATTTAGTAAACGCGAAAGCGTTACGGAGATGATAGATAAACTCCAGTGGAAGACTCTGCAAGAGAGGCACTCAGTAGCTCGGTACGGGCTTTTGTTGACGTTTCGGGAACATACCTTCACCGAGGAGTCAAGCTGTATGTTGCTCCCTCCTACGTATATCTCGCGAAGAGACCATGAGGATAAAATCAGAGAGAATAGAGCCCACACAGAGGCATACCGACAATCTTTCTTTCCAAGAACAATACGAGACTGGAATAGAGGGGAGGACCGATAGAAGTACTCAAGGTACTCTCCGCCACACACGGTCAGGTGGCTTCCAGAGTATGGATGTAGATGTAGCTGTAGATAGAATCACCGCTACGGTCTGCATATATACATTACAATAACAATAGTGGGAGACATTTAATAAATTATAGGTGCGCAAAGTAGATGCTCTGTGATTTAGCGAGTTCTTGAGAAACGAAATTTAAGGAGACTGCACCATTGAAGAATACTAGGAACTGAGAGAGATCTGGTTCGATAGGAAGATGTACAGGGGTAACATGTGTGTACAGTTACTGTGGTAATGATCAATGTTGCCTGAGTAGATATGTAATTAACTGTCATCTGAAACTGGACATGTTTTACAGTTCTCTAATATCATGCAGGATGTCATTTTACAGTCGGTTTCTTGCTGCTGCGAAGAAATTCGAGGAGAAATACCGAACGATGGAGTGGGACCGGAAGAATTATGCTTAGATGGGAACGAGTGTTACCGTTAAATTGTTCAGACAAGAGGGTGAACGTTTAGGAGAGCTATGTAGGCACTGTTCGTTCATAAGACAGCAGAGAACACAAAGGATATGGATATCTCTGCACTTGTCTCCACGCAGCCAGAGTAGTTGTGTGCATGACGGTGGAATCTGATCAACGATTCGAACATAACACTTATAACGAGCTGAAATATTTACAGCCTGTTCCAGGTGCTATAAAATTTCCTGAGAATAATCTTGTATTATAACATCAGTATAAACAGTAAGTGGAAGTGTTAGCGTTTGTACTTTTTTTTTTTTTTAAGAGAGAAGAGATTTTTATGTTTGGGTGGGGCACGGAGACTGGCTCATGCCTTCTTGCGCATTGAAGTTACGAGCTGAATCCCGTTTAGATTTTCATCTGTTATTATTCCTAGACCAGGCAACGGCCTTGCCGCATTGGATACACCGGTTCCCGTGAGATCACCGAAGTTAAGCGCTGTTGGGCGTGACTGGCACTTGGATGGGTGAGCATCCAGCCGCCATTCGCTGCTGCCGTTTTTCGGGGTGCACTCAGCCTCGTGATGCCAATTGAGGAGCTACTCGACCGAATAGTAGCGGCTTCGGTCAATAATACCATCATAACGACCGGGAGAGCAGTGTGCTGACCCCACGCCACTCCTAACCACATCCTCTTCTAACGATGACACGGCGGTCGGATGGTCCCGGTAGGCCACTCGTGGCCTGAGGACGGAATGCTATTATTCCTAGACCATTTCTTACATGAGAGTAGCTAATACGGTCTCTTTTAGCGTTAAAGATGGTAGCGATTTCCGATATTTCGGGCTAATGAACTTAGAATAACTGTGGTGTCACAGTCAGACACCACACTTGCTAGGAGGTAGCCTTAAAATCGGCCGCGGTCGGTTAGTATACGTCGGACCTGCGTGTCACCACTATCAGTGATTGCAGACCGAGTGCCGCCACACGGCAGGTCTAGTCTAGAGAGAGTCCCTAGCACTCGGCCCAGTTGGTACAACCGACTTGGCTAGCGATGGTTCACTGTCTACATACGCTCTCATTTGCAGAGACAACAGTTTAGCATAGCCTTCAGCTACGTCATTTGCTACGACCTAGCAAGGCACCATATTCTTCAAGAATGTATTCTGAACTGACAATATTGTGAATCATGTACCGTCAAGAGCGACGTTCATCATAATGGATTGAAGTTAAGTATCAAACTAATTTCGTCCGCTTCCTGAATTCTTATTTCTTGTCATGTTCCAGACCTCATGTCAGTCTAGTTTTTCCCTCCTCACACCAGCCTGCGTGAGCTAAAAGGCGTGCATTTCGGCCTCCACTCAATTCACGGTGTTGGCTCTTCTACCAACACAACATTGGCGACGAGTGTAAAAACGGTGTTCTTATCTATACTGCCCTGATTTGATTGTGTAATGGCTTCGCCACAATCTCCAGATGTACTGTCCAAATTTTATCGCTTACAGAATCAGCAGACGCAGGCATTACTGGATGCCCTTGGACAGCTTGTCCAGGGTCAACGTGCAGTGCAAAACGATGCGGCAGCCGCTGCTCCACCGCTAACGCAGCCACAACATGCAGTTTCACTGACCTTCCGACCTTTTGATGCTGCACTGGAAAGCTGGACGGAGTGGTCACGCCAATTTGGATTTCATCTCGCCGCCTACAGAATTCAAGGTAACGAGCGGTAGCCTTTTCTTTTGTCGTCCGCCGGTGTGCAAACCTACCGTGTGATAGTCAAATTATTTCCCCAACACGACGTAGTAACTCTGTCCTATGAAGAAATTTTGTCTGCATTAGATGCATATTTCAAACAATCAGTCAGTGTAGTTGTGAAACGGTATACCTTCTTTCGTACAAAACGTATGGCAGGTCAGACTAATCGGGAGTGGATTGCAACCTAGCAAGGCCTTACTAGGGATTGTGCTTTTGAGTGTCAATGTGGACTCCCTTATTCAGATACTATGGTACGTGATGCAATTGCACAGAACGTTTCTGATGTTCGTATAAGGGAACAGATTCTGAAATAGTCAATCCCTCCCCTCAACAAGTGATGGACATATTGGATTGGCAGGACACACTCGACTTTGCTCAGGAATCATTTGAAACTTCACCAGCCGTGCATCAGGTTAACTGGCCTGGCGGGCGAGCTGCATGAAGCAGTAAACAGCCCTTGCGCCTGGCCGCGCCGCTGCTGCCAGGCTCTCAGCCACGTGTGCCACGCGAGCAAGCAAATGCAGTGCTCAAATCATGCCCACGGTGCGCTATTAAACATTCGCGTCGTCACGCCAAGCTATTTGCTTTTACTGTAATGAAAAAGGACATGTTAGGAGTGTTTGCCAGAAAAAGCTCAGCTCGGAAACTCAAACCCATTCACGGCCCTTTGCTTCGCGCTGGAATCGGAACCGAACCAAGGTTACTCAGGCTCGCGTACCTTCGCCCATGGAAATTCATGTCGTTCATTCCACTCCCCCCAATGCCACTCTCTCTAACAGTGACTGTGTACGTCCCTCAAACAGTGTGCGTCGACATCGCCGGAACTCCGATCTAGTCGCAAGGTATATTGTACCAGTGCCAGTTCACATTGCACGATACAGTCGCTCTTGTCGTCAGCAGGACAATAAACTTTTTGTAGACTTGGACATTTACAGCAAAGTGATCCCATTCCAGCTCGATACCGGAGCTGCAGTTTCACTGATAAATAAAGACACTTACAAACTGCTGGGCACACCTCCGTTGTGTGCCACAAATATTAAGTTAACTAGCTATTCAGGTCAAGAGATCCCTGTGTTAGGACAGTGCAGCCTTCTTGCAACATACAAAGGACAAACAAAATTTGTGTCATATTACGTCCTTCGTTCTTTTTCTGCAGTGAACTTGTTTGGTTTCGATTCATTTCAGTTGTTTAACTTGTCTATAGTAAATCAGGTCCTATCAGTGAACCAGACTGTGCCTTCAGACAGTGTTTCTCGTCTATGTGACGAATTTGCAGACATTTTTGCACCGGGCCTCGGTTGTGCTAAGAACTATAAAGCACATTTGGAACTGAAAGTAAACGCGCAATCGAATATTTTTCAGAGGGCGCAATGTTCCCCACGCATTGCGTGATGAGGTCGCAAAAACATTACACCATTTGGAATCACCAGGTGTAATTGAACGTGTGCAGGCTTCTCTCTGGGCATCTCCCTTAGTAATTTTGCCAACAGCTTCGGGAAAATTTAGACTTGGTGTGGACTTCAAGGCGACAGTGAATCCACAACTAGTGATTGCAGCTTTTCCTGTACCCCACCCTGAAGATCTTTTTGACAAACTGTGCCCAGGCAAATATTTTTCGAAGTTGGACCTCGCAGATGCGTATTTGCAAATACCGGTGGACGAAGAATCCCAGCGCGTTTTGGTGGTTAACACGCATCTTGGTTTGTATCAATTCAAACGACTGCCATTCGGGTGTGCATCCGCCCCTGCATTGTTTCAGCAATATCTACAAACTGTTGTGCGTCGGTCCCTACTGCAGCAAACTATCTGGACGATATTGTGATCTACCGAAAGACGGAAGAAGAACATTTAGCCAATCTCAGAACATTATTTCAGATCTTGCGACAACATGGTCTTCGCTTACGGAAGGACAAATGTGTGTTTTTTTCTAACGACTTGCGATAACTGGGACATGTACTCAATGCCCAAGGCATACATCCCAGTCCCACACACCTCCGTGCCATACAAGACTTGCCTGCGCTGCAGAATTTGAAGCAGCTACAGAGTGTGCTGGGGAAAATCAACTATTATCACAGATATGTGCCGCATGCCTCTTCCATTTGAGCTCCGCTTCATCGCTTACGCCATAAAGGTGTTCCGTTCGTCTGGACGACAGAGTGCGAACGCGCCTTTCGCCGGTTGAAATGGGCGTTGCTTTCTAATACTTGCCTTACGCCATTCGATCCACTGAAGCCCCTTTTGTTGATGGTGGATGCATCGGATTTCGGGATCGGTGCTGTGCTTGCGCACAAAGATGGCTCGCACGATCGCCCTATTGCCTTTGCGTCCAAATTGCTCTCGTCTGCGCAAAGAAATTATTCACAGATCGAGGAAGAAGCATTGGCTCTCGTATTTGGTGTTATAAAGTTTCATGACTTCTTGTATGGTCGTCCCTTTACCATAATCACAGACCACAAATCTTTGACATCGCTTTTTCATCCGAACAAGCCTGTACCTCCACGTACAGCTCAGAAATTCATTCGCTGGTCTATTTTCCTCTCGCAGTACCGCTACGATATCTTGTATCGGTCCACCGCTAAGCACGAATACGCCGATGCGTTGTCCCGTTTGCCAGGAGGGGACTTCGTGGCGGGCCTGATCAATCCAGACAGAAGACTGATGACTCAGAAAAAAAAGGAATAACTAAATTATCTAATAGAAAAAAATAGAAAGTTCTTCAGAATGTTCGCAGGTTATGCGGTTGTCTGTAAGAAAGCAACCTTGAGACTGTTTGCAGATGATGTGGTTTTAAGTAACAACGCCAGAACACCGTATCGATTTTCGAAATGAGCAAACGTAAATAAATTTAACATACTGTGGATAAGGAGAAAAAGAAATCCGCAGCTGCATTCTTCACGAGATGTAACTCATCCACAACGGAATTGGCTTGCAAGGCACTTCTTGGAGAGAGTTATGAGTATTATTCACCAATGTGGGGTCCTTACCAGGTAGGATTGATAGAAGAGATAGACAAGATTCAAGGTATTGCGGAGCGCTTTGTCACGGGTTCGTTTTCTCAACGCAAGAGCGTTACAGAGATGCTCAACAAACACCGTAGGCAGTTTTTGCAAGACAGGCGTTGTGCGTCATGGAGAGGATTCAATAAAACGAAAAACCACTCCAAGCTACAAATGTTTTATTTATCTTTGGATGACTAGTTTGGGTTCAAAATGTTTCAAATGGCTCTGAGCACTAACTGCTGTGATCATCAGTCCCCTAGAACTTAGAACTACTTAAACCTAACTAACCTAAGGACATCACACACATCAATGCCCGAGGCAGGATTCGACCCTACGACCGTAGCGGTCCCACGGTTCCAGGCTGTAGCGCCTAGAACCGCACGGCCACTCCGGCCTGCACTAGTTTGGGGCCGAGACCCATTTTCATATCAAAGTAACAAAGTCGAAAATGGAATTTCCGAAGATGACAAAAAAGTGTTATGCACATTTACTGTGCATACCGATAACTTTAAATATACATTACACATTTGTTGAAATCTTTGGAAATGCCATTTCCAAAATTTGTAATGTAGATTTCAAAAGGAGTTTCGGCTCGAAACAAGACATCGAATGAAAAATAAAATATTTGCAACTTGGACTGGTTTTTCTTTCTACTGAGTAACAGAAGTGCTGATCCTGGTTACTCCAGCATGCTGCAAGTTTGTACATACGAAGATGTTTACTATTGAAATTTCGTGAGAGCACTCTCTGAGAAGAGGTGGACAACATGAGTTCCCCCATATTATACATGTCACGAAATTATCTCGACTAGAAAATTCGATAAATTAAAATTAATACAGGGGCTTAACGACAGCCATTTTCCGTCGTGCCATTCGCGAGCGGAACAGGGAAGTGCTACCCTCCGCCACACATCGTTTAGCAGCTTGCCGGGCAGGAACTAAATTATTAATGTACACTCCTGGAAATGGAAAAAAGAACACATTGACACCGGTGTGTCAGACCCACCATACTTGCTCCGGACACTGCGAGAGGGCTGTACAAGCAATGATCACACGCACGGCACAGCGGACACACCAGGAACCGCGGTGTTGGCCGTCGAATGGCGCTAGCTGCGCAGCATTTGTGCACCGCCGCCGTCAGTGTCAGCCGGTTTGCCGTGACACACGGAGCTCCATCGCAGTCTTTAACACTGGTAGCATGCCGCGACAGCGTGGACGTGAACCGTATGTGCAGTTGACGGACTTTGAGCGAGGGCGTATAGTGGGCATGCGGGAGGCCGGGTGGACGTACCGCCGAATTGCTCAACACGTGGGGCGTGAGGTCTCCACAGTACATCGATGTTGTCGCCAGTGGTCGGCGGAAGGTGCACGTGCCCGTCGACCTGGGACCGGACCGCAAGCGACGCACGGATGCACGCCAAGACCGTAGGATCCTACGCAGTGCCGTAGGGGACCGCACTGCCACTTCCCAGCAAATTTGGGACACTGTTGCTCCTGGGGTATCGGCGAGGACCATTCGCAACCGTCTCCATGAAGCTGGGCTACGGTCCCGCACACCGTTAGGCCGTCTTCCGCTCACGCCCCAACATCGTGCAGCCCGCCTCCAGTGGTGTCGCGACAGGCGTGAATGGAGGGACGAATGGAGACGTGTCGTCTTCAGCGATACGAGTCGCTTCTGCCTTGGTGCCAATGATGGCCGTATGCGTGTTTGGCGCCGTGCAGTTGAGCGCCACAATCAGGACTGCATACGACCGAGGCACACAGGGCCAACACCCGGCATCATGGTGTGGGGAGCGATCTCCTACACTGGCCGTACACCACTGGTGATCGTCGAGGGGACACTGAATAGTGCACGGTACATCCAAACCGTCATCGAACCCATCGTTCTACCATTCCTAGACCGGCAAGGGAACTTGCTGTTCCAACAGAACAATGCACGTCCGCATGTATCCCGTGCCACCCAACGTGCTCTAGAAGGTGTAAGTCAACTACCCTGGCCAGCAAGATCTCCGGATCTGTCCCCCATTGAGCATGTTTGGGACTGGATGAAGCGTCGTCTCACGCGGTCTGCACGTCCAGCACGAACGCTGGTCCAACTGAAGCGCCAGGTGGAAATGGCATGGCAAGCCGTTCCACATTACTACATCCAGCATCTCTACGATCGTCTCCATGAGAGAATAGCAGCCTGCATTGCTGCGACAGGTGGATATACACAGTACTAGTGCCGACATTGTGCATGCTCTGTTGCCTGTGTCTATGTGCCTGTGGTTCTGTCAGTGTGATCATGTGATGTATCTGACCCCATGAATGTGTCAATAAAGTTTCCCCTTCCTGGGACAATGAATTCACGGTGTTCTTATTTCAATTTCCAGGAGTGTATTTCCACGAAAATCGCTCCGTACTCGCACTTCTGGGCATTTGTAAATGTTACTCCTTCCAGCGATTGTTCTGCAAGAGGATACAATAATGGATTTTTCTGCCTGTTTATACAGAAAACGTTACATCTGTTTGTGATGAAGGTCTTTCAAAACTCCCTGCACCAATTGTAGATTTTCTGCATGTCTTCCTGCATCTCTACACAGTTTTCTACCTTCGCAACTTTTCTTGTACGAGCACCGTAAACGAAGAGGCACATGCATCTTCCGACGCCATCCGCTATGTCATTTATAAGGAGGAGGGCCAGACGTAAGAAGGAAAGCTGCTTTCGCTCCATGAGTCACTGCCAACCGACATTTGTCAATGAAACTTTAACCGCCCATAGAAGGAACACGTACAGCACAGCACAAAAGGTAACTAAAAGTATTAGAAATGAGAGGGAAAGAGATTACATCTTTATGGAAAGACTATAAATACAGCGAAGTCACCCTGCTGTATGGTGGTCCCCTGGACGTTACAAAAAGAGGGACCCGTTTAGTCAGGACGGACGACAACGCATGCTCTGCAACTTGCTTCCATGTTGGGCACAAAGTTTGTCAGGAGTTTTTGCGGTAGGGTGTTTCATTCCTCCATCAGGGCGGATCACAACGGCAGCATGGTCTCTGGTTCATGTGGTCGTACTGCAATACGTCTCCTCAACGTATCCCACACGTGCTCGATGAGGTTTCGGTAGTGGGAATTGCTAACTGAACCAGTCTATTCTCCGGATATCCTCTCGTTCCAAGAGCTGCTCCACATGCACTCTTCGATGCGGTCAGGCATTGTCATCCACAAAAATGGGGCCAGGAGCGGCTGTTCTTTGAAATGACGGATTTGAGGAAGGAGTACGTTGTCATAGTAACGTTGACCTTCGAATGAACCGTGTTCAAAGATCTGCGATGGCACCAGGTGTGCAAGGATTGCAACAACGACGTATCAGGTCGCTTACTCTTCTAGGATGATAGCAGAGCCAGTGATTCTGGACTTTCCCTCATCTGGCGAGAGGTGAGAATACGTAATTCACCAAGGAACATTGTCGGACATGAACGTTTTGGAAGTCCAGATTTTGTGGTATGGTGAGGCATAATGTCGTAGCGGCAAATTAACCTCGAAAGCTTTGAACACAGTACAGCCTCCGGTCAACGTCATTGTGACACTATACTCCTTCCCATGTCGGTATTTTTGAATGGCATTCGTCCGTCACTTCATGTTTATGACTCTGCATCTCAGTCGATATAAGAGCAAAAGTTATAGAACGGGAACACGTTGCTGAACATGTGTTACCGTCCGTGGGGATCACACACCCTGCTAAGAGGCACGTCCAGCCTTTTGTAACGTCCAGGGCACATTCACCATTCGTGGTCATCTGAGTGTAGCTATTGCCTTTGACTACAAGAGGCATTTATATTCGTCTCACTCAGTATTCCTTGTTGTTACCTTATGTACTGTAGTGCAGCTATTCTTTCTACGTACGGTCCAAGTTTCACAGAGAAATGATAGTTGTCGTGACTCAGCGTGCGTAAGTACGTAACTATACTCACCAGTTTACATTCTATGAAATCTAAAGGCATAGTAACACAAGCATGGGGTACGCAAAAAGTTCTGTTCGCTACAAATTCGTCAGCATAATCACACCATGAGTGTAATATTCCATAGATTCGTTATTTATTCATTACTCTGCCATTCGGAACTGCATGGAACACTTTTCCGGAAGTCTTGGAACACGGCATCAAGTTGTGAGGCGGTGTCTACAGCATTTTGGGCTCGTGGACGAAGAGAGCAAGCCGTGTTGCTCACGATCGTAGTTTTCGGTATTCATGCTGATTCTTACAGGGGAGAATTGCCGTCTTCAGAAATATAACAGCACGCGATCATAAAATATGGTTCCAAAGTAATTACGTGAGACTGACCTCAGAAAACGACTTGCATTTTCTTCCAATCACTAGAAATGCTCCGCTTCTCCGGGACCAACGATACAAAGCTGATAGGAAAGGAGAAAGTAGTTTCGTATCCCACTAGGTCTAGTGTCTTATTCTCTGTTGAGTGATTTCAGATGCTTTTCCATCGCACAGTCGCTTATTGTGGTAGGTGTCATTTCGAGACTCGTGTGACGTGTCAAAGGAGGAACTACAGTGCAGTCTTTGTCGGTGAAACAGTTCTGACGAAAAGACTTTTGGTATTACGGCTTTCCCTGTGTCATCCTCCGTTTCGATAGCACTATGATCCGGGAGTATCTGGACTAGTGACTTCGATCCATTTGTCTATATATCGCAAGACCAAAACATTTGAAGGTTTTTTGTCAAGTCGGTAGAGTTCGTTGAGCGCTTCATGAGTGCCACTCATTAAGCTGCTTTTGGCTTCGTTCATGTTTTGTTTGTCTCCGAGACTCCGCGTACGTTTAAATTTGCAATGGGGCTCTCTTTGCTTTCGTTGCAGCTTTTTATAATGATTGTCGAACAACGACGCATCTTTTCCATCCCTCGCAACTTTGTTCCACACATATCAGCTGTACAATCGTATTGTACTATTCTTTTGAACTTTGTACATGATGTCAACATTGTCAGTCCTAGATATGTAATTTTTTCGTTGGCCGATTAGCTAACCAGAACTCTTGTCGCTCTTGCTAAGCGGAGATATATTCCTAGGTTTCGCGCTATTGCAATATAGAATCCTGCTCAACTATGCTATAACGGCTTTACTACCGGAGGTTCCCTTTTCTACTGCGTCGGAAGTTCTCGCCTGTTGTGACCAGGATGTCTAATATGTTATCTTCCCGAGTCGGTTCCCTGATTAGGTACTCCAGTTAATTTTCGGATAAGTGATGTAGAAAATTTCACGTGTTCCGCTGTTCCTACTTCCAGCCTTAATCACTTGAGTCTCCGAGAAAAGTTGGAATCTGCATCTGACTGTTGTTACAGAAATCAATTGCAATGAAGAAATTAGCAGCAGACCCAATTTTATGAGTTATTGTGTCGCTTGACAAGGTCACAAACATGCCTAGCCATCTTTTAGTTTTACTAGCTGGACATCTGCGATATATTTCATGCTAGTGAGATCTCATTTTGCCTGAATGGTTGTTAGATCTTGTTCATTATGTTCCTCATCACCCCGTAGGAGTCTTCCTAAGAGTCGTATACTGCATTTATACCGAGATTGTAGTAGTATTCTGTCCTAATTTATGGATTAAATAACTACGAAACTCCTCACAAATAGATATCACAGTAGATGGAAAAGGAACTGTAGATTCAATAACAACAGACGAACTCAGTAAAGCTTATAAAGTCTAAGAAGGAAGAAGGCATGAGAATGTGGTGATATGAATCCTAAATTTCTTCAACTGTCCATATAAGAATGAAAAATTGTATTAACATTGGTCTTATCGCCAACGCAAAAGGATTTGATTAGGTATCTCCAAAAAAATTACTTCAAGTCGTTTTACGCAAAGGCCTTCCACAGAGTTAGTTAGAACGATACAGTGTATGACAAAACATGTATTAAAATTATTGTGCAGTGATGAAAGTTGAAATAATACAAGGATTTAGACAAGGATGGCCTCGGTCACCAAATTATTCTACTTTCCTTATCATAAACAAATTCCATATATTTATTGTCAACTCATTTTCATGTATATGACTCTACTACAGACTCAGTACTATTTCAGAACTGCCGAATTACTTTATTTGGAAAGCGAGAGGTCCTACAACGTTGCTTGTATGCGCTTGAGAATGTACTCCAGTCCTTATCATAACACCACAGTCGTCTAACGTCTCTAGAGACGTGTGTTAATGTGCTTCCCCACATTAAAGCGCTGATAAGACATGGCGCTGATGCCTGTTAAGTGCCGGTGTCAGTGCGCTCGTGGGAC
Organism: Schistocerca americana; assembly: GCF_021461395.2. NCBI lineage: Eukaryota > Metazoa > Arthropoda > Insecta > Orthoptera > Acrididae > Schistocerca > Schistocerca americana. Next base: position 59,814,287 of record NC_060122.1, read on the forward strand.
ATGAAATCAGTGTTTGGTGGAAAACTACGCTGCTACGGTTTCAGTCACAAACGTCTTGGGAGCTTCTAAAGACTCGAGCACTCGTGGCAGTGCATGAGGCGATCCGTGAGGCTGGGTCAGCACACCAACGACTAGCTTCACCCCAAGCTACTTTCTGTCACAGCATTGAAAAAGAACATAATTTCGACCTTAAATCAATGCTAAATACTCACAACCATGTAGGCAGAAGATATTCACGTGCAACACTATAATCACTTTTCGCAATGAAAACATGCCTACTAACGGGAAGGAGATCCACTGAGTTCCATGCTAAGCACTTCAGTGGAGACCAGATAACTGTGCTGCAGAAATAGTGGCCACCAATTCGACAGGAAGAGAACACTTCGGTTCAACTCCACACGGCTCTAAACAGATGAAACAACTACCACTTCACAAATGGCGGAATTGGCAGTATCACGATGAAAGAGTGGTCACGAAGATTATCCTTACGTCATCAACTCGGGAGAACGTCTCGTAGCAATGTAGCAACGCGAAACAGCTGAGGAGGAATGTGCGATACTACTATATGTTCAGCTTTGACCAGTGACGAAATGGTAGTGCCTTAGTGTGACATCACCTATTGTACTGCATTTCGAATTTATTTGCTCTACACTATTGTTCGATTTCATATTTGCGCTCGTTCCGGAATAAATTACGTTTCAACCTTTGAAGCGTCTCTGGAACAATACTATTTTGTAATAGAAATAACAATGTGAACCGCTGTAAAGCTTTCTTTGAGATACCGATTCGTTCTCTCTCTCTCTCTCTCTCTCTGCCATACCATTAATCTAAGACTGTGTACCTTATTCGTAATTGATATTATCTTTCACAACATAATATACAGTGGTGCCAAAGGACATTGTATAACGATACGAACATATTCAGCAGGCAGTGTTATCGTGTACAAAATATAAAAAAGGGCAGTCGTTTGACAGAGCTGTCCTTCATTATCAGCTGATTCATGTGAAGTGCTTTCGGGCGTGATAATGGCTCCACGACGGGAATTAACAAACTCTGAACGCGTAATGGCAGTTCGGAAATCAAGAGGGAATTGAATACTTCAAGACCCACAGGGTCGAGAGCGGGTCGAGAATACCAAATTTTGGGTATTACTTCCTATCACGGACAATGCGTTGGCCGACGCTCTTCACTTGACGACCGAGGGCAGCTGCGTTTGCATTAGGTTGTCAGTGCTAAATGACCAGCAACACTATGTGAAGTAACTGCAGATACCATTGTGGCACTTACGACGAACGTATCCATCACGAGATTGCTCTGAAATTTGACGTTAATGGGCTGTGCCAGCACACGACTAACGAGAGTGCCTTTGCTGTGCAACCTTATTCTGTCTCTGTAATGGTGAGGGCTGTGGTTACATAGAATAGACTGGGCGTTCTGGTCAATCTCAACCGAGCATTGACTGGAATTAGTCATACTCATGTACCTGGACACCATCTGTAGCCATTCATGGATTTCATTCATATCCATGACAAGGCGCCTTGCCACCGGACTACAATTAGCGATTGGTTTGCAAAAAATTCTGGATAATTAATAGTTCAAAATATTGCCATAAATGTGATTTAGCGTTCATTACCAAGTGTGACACACAGCCGTCTAGCTCATTTCAGCGCTGTTCGATAAAATTAGAGTCCCCACTTTAAACTATTAAACGTCTCACTCACTTTGTGAATACTTGAAAGCATTGCATATACAGCGTCACATATTCAGTGCGATTGTTGCAAATATTAAAGCAACAAAGATATCAGCTGTGTGGAAGTCACCAAGAAGTGCTACGATATAAACACGTGATCAGAGTTTTATCAATCATAGGGAATCCAGTAACCAACCAGGTGTCCGAAACACGCTTCAGCATCCGACAGCAAAGTTTTATACCCCAGCACTAACTTCCTATACAGATAGTGAGACACAATAATATACGTTATGCTGATTGTAATTACATATCTCCTGCTACAAGACGAATAAGGAGTGACAGCAAGCCGCTGGATCATACCTGTTATCACTGATGCGTCCCGTGCCCCCAAAGCTGGAGCTAAGACTTCTTGCAAAGCTCACAAGCTCGGAATGAGATTTTAACAGCGGCTGTTGTGCTGTAAGAAAAGCTCTATCACTTCAAAAAAGAATATCAATAGTTTCTTCTCGGTTTACGTAAGCGCACGATTTCGTAACGACGCTACGACAGCCTCGGCAGAAATCGCAATGATGCTAGGCAACGACTCACGCCCTTCTCCATCGAGCGTGCATTGTTGCGAACGTTCCCAGGGATCGTCACTGAACAAAAACGCCGTGAATTACACAGAGAATTCCGCAGTGTTTTATCGGAGATGTGATGCGGGCATTTTGTGTTCACTGTTGTTTAGAAAGGTAAAACATATAAGAAGCTAAATACAATTGTGTATGGGTGCTGTGACGTTGGTCCTTAAATTATGTGCTATAGAAAGGCCTCGCGTCGTTAAAGGGAATGTGTATATGGATTAAAATGAGTTAAAAGTGAATAAAGAAATTATTGAACTAACGTGCTACAGGAAATATACAAATTTACTCTCGTACAGAACAGAGAGGCGAAAGTTAATACAAGTTCGAGTGGCTTAAAAATGTCCGTACCCAATCATACAACTATCATCATCACACCTTAGCGAAAGATCTTGACAATAACCCGAGAAAATTATGGACAAACCCGAAATCGCTATGTGTGTCTTATGCTTCTATCCAGTCTCTTGTTCACCAGTCTAGTGCGACAACAAAAGATAGCAGAAGCATAGCCAAATCTTATATTTCGCGTTTAAGAAACCCTTCACGCGCGAGAATCGTGCAAACATCCCGTAGTTCGACCACCGCACAGACTCACGTATGGAGAAACAACAGAAAGTATTTAGTTTCCCATGTCCGGATGGAATGCCGATTAGGTATTACGAACAGTAGTCTTTGGTACTGCCCTCAGTTAGCTTGTATTTATACCGAATCTCTACCCAGTGCCGGGTCAAGGAACGGAAAAAATCGTAGCAGAAAGGCAAAAGAACCGACCAGCAAAATTACAGTCCAATAACCATAATATCGGTTTTTGTACAGAGTTCTTGATCTTATTCTCAATTCTAATACAGTAAATGCCGTTGGAAACGTAAGGCTTCTGTCCACGAATCATATTGTTTTAGAAATCATCGCTCGTGCGAAACTCAGCTTGCCCTTTTCTCATATGACACCCTTCGAACCATGCACGAAGAGCAACACGCAGATTCCATATTCCTAGTTATCTGAAAAGCATCTGACACACTGCCCCACTGCAGATTCCTAAGGGCGGTACAAGCATACATATTACGTTACCTAAAGTAACAGAACCCAGTACGTTGTCTTCGACGGCGAGTATTCATCAGAGTGAAGGGCTCCGTCAGATGTCCCCTGGAAGTGTAATAGCACAGCTGTTGTTTTCGATATACTTAAGTGATCTGGCGGAGAGAGTAAGCACAGTCTGCGCATGGTAGCTGAAGATGCTATGATGTAAGGATAGGTGGCGTCGTTGAGTGACTGTGCGTGTAAACAGTATGAGTTAGATAAAATTTCTAGTTGTTGTGGTGAATGGTTAGTAGGTGTCAATAAACAAAAATGACAGTTATTTCATATCAGTAGGAAAAACATATCCATAATATTCGAATACAGTGATGCTAGTGTACTACTTGGCACAGTAACGTCGACTGAATATGAAGGCCTAACATTGCAGAGCGATATAAAATGGAATGGGCATGTGACGGTGATAGTAGGAAAGACGTAGGATTGACGGGTGTGTCGACAAGGGGCTGCAGTTTCAAACATAGCGCCGGTCGCTCGCTCCATGTGACGTCACTCGGTTCTGTTGGTGGACGTAACCTCTAGTAGCTGTCCAGCTTGCCTCCTGCATATGCACCACTCCAGTCCTCTCTGGAAGGCTCCACACGCTGCCGTTACATCTATACAAGTAGAATAGCGTAATACATAGGCAGTCATTGATGTCAACTCCTGATGACGATGTCCTAGGAAAATGGAGTGTCTTATTCGAAATGACGCGGCTAATAAACCGAGTAGATTTTGTAGAAGCATGCTACATGGAAAGACTCCGAGATCACATCTTATGAAGCTCATTGTGACTCGAAAAATATGTAAGCCACAATAATCTCACCAAAGTCACTCAAAGGTTCTCCACGTGCCTTGTGTAAACAAGCTGTTATTAGTAGATCAAAGGACTGCTGTTGATATGTAAAGTCAAGTTCAACGCCCCCCCTCAGGATATGGCTGTCGAATTTCTCTGTCTTCTGCATTATTATTGGGGTGTATTACTATTACACTCAGCATGTGATTGGTAATAAACGGTCTGCGACAATTTTCACTTCTCTGAATTGTGGTGTGAGGTGTCATGGGATATATGAATTCTCAGATATTATATTCCTGGAAGATAGTTTAGGCATATCAGGTGGTACTGTGTAATATTAGCACTCCACTTCTGCATGCAATTGTAGGCGCAATAGTTACCTGAATATTATACTGTTATCATCTTCTCCATATTAATTCACATACACCTAGACTTCCAGCTGTATGTCTTTCTCTGTCATATCTTCATGAGCATCACTCTACTCCACATTTCCCAATATTGATTCATCATCACTGGTACTCTTATATATACCTGCTAAAGACTCGTTGAGGTCTTAGCCCTTTTCAGTCATCATCCAATATGAGTAAAATGTATCACCTCGTACTTCAACAAAACACAAATTCTGTCTGTGCATTTATTGCAGGAATGCACGCCTTTTTTCCTGTGGACTGGTTACAACAATGGACACATAAAAGTCGGTTGAGAAAGCGTTGATCCCAGACTTTCAACTACCTTAATAAAGTTGAAACATAACATTGAAAATCACATTTTCTATACTTGAGGTGTTTCCAAACCTCAATTAAAGAAATCAAAGTTATTGTTGTAGATCCCGTAGTGTAATATTAAGTAGTTTGCTAATTTATAATAAAAATAATAATACATACCTGGAAGACGAGAATCCTATGTCTAGGTTGAAACTGTTTCTTTTAGTGTAACAGGGCCTTGGGATGTAAAAGGACCATAGCTATCAAGCAAGGGTTGTTAGGGTGCTGATATAAACAGATCTGAGGTTACGGTGCCTCTAGCGCCCACTGCCATTGATCTATGTACACCAACATATTCGTATGCAGTGATGTCGGAGATGTTCGGCCTGGAATCTCACCAACCTGACAGTCGGCCGCCATACGGCCCGACAACACGGAGTGCTGCTCTGGGACGCCATTTCATTTCACAGCAGGATCCCTGTAGTTGTCATGCGCATCAGCACGGCGGTGCGTTGTCGATTTTCAAGCCCCAAGTTGTTGCTCTTCATTGGGAAGCATCCAGACTTACATTTCAGCAAAATAACGTCCATCCTCTTACTGAGAGACTTGCTTGGCCACCAGGGTGGATCTCTCCAGAATTGAGTCCGGGATTCTGACGAAATAACTCTCCAGTTGCTCAGAATTAGGCAACTTACTCCTCAGAAGGACATCCAACAACTCAGTCATCAATGCCAAGTTGCTTGCGTAATGGCCAGAGGTGGATGAAAACGTTGTAGACTTCTCCATTTGTGAATGTCCATCTGTTGAATAAATCCCTCAGTTCTTCTGGAACTATAATTATTAGTTTCTCTGTACATGTACATTACTTCTTCCGAATTCCGTCCTATTCAGATAATTACTTTCGTGATGCGTCGGTTTTCTTTGTTTCTTTCTCTTTTATTTTATTTTATTGTTTTTTTTGTTTGGAATGTATACAATGTATTAAATAACGACGTAACAGGAGGTCAGCCGTAAATTTGTTTAAGGAGTAAGACCTGCTTTTGCCTGAAGTGAAATCAACGGAATCCATCCCTCGCAATTCGACGTCGGTGTCTCTCACTACCTCAGTCGTTTATACCTGACGTGCTATGGCCATGTGTTTATACATATCTGGAACAAGTTAGCCTAATAGTGTATAAAATTATAGGAAACCATTTGGTCTCTTCATGCTTTTCGTATTTCGGAAATGGCAGTCTGCGTTCGAATAGTAATGGCGGCTGTTTTGGAGATGTACCGTGTGGCGTACGGATCGTCTTCCCCCTCCGATGGGTCGAGGGCGCCAAAGACACTGTGGTCCAGAGAACTGACCAGTTTGACACTTTAGATCTTTTTTGGTACGGAACTACGGTTAAAAAACTGTCTCAAAACCCGTATGACCATAACAAAGCTTCTCTGGATGTGGAAGCCACCATTTCTGGTGGAATTTCCTTGTTTTGTCTGAGAGTTCCCATTGCTGTAACTTTTTCCTGCAATAATTCTTCAAGCAAAAGAACATTTATGAAATATTATGTATTCCAATATTGTTGTGTTTCCTCTCAGTGTCGCTCGTTTGTCACTGGTTTGTTTTGTCTGATCAGGCTCCCAAAAATTGATTTGTTTCCTCCGACACGATACTCCACCAGTTTGTTCTTGTTACTAGCAATGCACCTTCCTTCTATATTAGTACAATATGCAACATCCTCTAAAGTTCTTTGTGAGATGAAATTGTTCCATACATTCTTTGAGTGGCAGTTGAACTACATGTTATTGGTTCAGGTGGAATTTTCATGGTACTGTATACTCGAATTCTGCTGCATGATGGCAGTGTTTTACTCCACTGAGTTCCATCAGGACCAATAAATAACGCAGCATTTCTGTAGTCTGTCTTCACTTGGAACTACAGAAAACGTGGATTCATTTTTCTTGGGACCGTCAGTGTGAGAATCGCTGTCCTCTTCCTGATCCAAAAGAGCTTTATGTTCAAGTCCTTCAGCAGATCATGATTGAAATTCTATTCTTATGTATTTATGATGATGTTATTTTGCTTCTGTCACATAATATTGAATTCATGCTGTAAATAAAGGATAAAAGTACCTTGCATAATTATTCTGTTCATGAAACTAAACCTACGGTCATCTCAAGTAATATTGGAATAGTGAGAACCCTTTTCTGGTGCTAGGAAAGATTAAACCTTAAGAACCATCGGTCAGATAGGTTCTTTTATAGTATGTAGGCCACCAGGAACTGCAGTTGATGAAAGAACCAACATCCACTCGACCAGTTGAATGTTTTATTTGTTCAACAACGTCATACACTGTTTAGTAACTTTCCTCCGTCCACCAACATGTACCAGACTAATCCCTGTGTGGAGTAAAAATGCGGGACCCGAGTTATCGTGCTAACAGGTTTGCTTTTTGCTGTGAACAATGCACTGATCCACACAGTACCAAAACTGTCAAGAAAAGAAAATTTAAAAATTATGGACTAGCTGACTTTTTGCAGTAAGCGATTCATGCGTCTGAAATAGCCACACAGACCAAGCCCCTTCACCTATAGTTTTTGGACGCGCTAGCGCCACACGAATTAGCTTTCAGCGATGCTCTGTCAGAAGCGCTGATATAGGAGCCTCTTCCCTCCAATGTTCAGACATGCACTTTCCAGGAAATGTGTGTATTGTATTGTGCAAGCGTAGAGTATGATGGGTTTTTAAAGCCCCATTGTCATGTCTACACCAAGGACGAGAGGTACAAGGCATAATGACGTTTTAACATAGTAGAAGGCTATGAGTTCAAATCTTAACAGCTCCTTCAAATTTAAAAAGGAAAGGAAGGCAGGGACTGGAAATTTGTGGACTTGGGTTCGATTCCCGCTGGTACTAAGTTTCTTTTCATTTTATTTTATTCCTGACACTCTTAAAATTTTAATCATAAAATTTAAAGATAGGGCTGTTTAGTCATTGTATGCATGTCGTATGTAGGTGACTCTCTATACAGGGTGAACGTTAATAAAACTGACAAACTGCAGGCACAGATTGCTGACTGGAAATGGAGGAAAAAATGTCCTACGAACATGTGTCTAGAAACAGATAGTGTGCGTGCAAAGACAAAAAATCGTCCCGGAACAAGGCACAGAGTTGCATCGCAAATACGTCACAACAGATGTTCAAAGTGGATTCCATGGAATGCAGTGCACGCATTCACAAGTCGTATCACGGATTGCCGCATTTATCCACACATTCTGGCTTCTCTCCAACTAGCGTCGCAGGCATTGTGAACACACTGTTGAGAGGTCTGCACTTCAGGAACTGGTTCAGCATACACAACGCTTTTCAGATGCCCTGACAGGTAAAAATCCAGGGGATTTAAGTCCGGTGCTCCAGCCGGCCATGCTACAGGGCCTCCTTCTCGTAGCCAATGCCCGGAGAAGATGAGATGTTGGTGAAATGTAAATCGGATGTTGGGTGGTGCTCTGAAATCAAATAACCTGTCGTATTGCCAAAGGCACATTTCCAAGCATCCCAGGCAGAGTATTCCGAAGGAGGTCCAGGTACGTTGCTCCGTCGAGGCGTTGCGGAATACTAGTCTGCCCAAGTGTGTGATCGTCAAGAATCCCTGCCCACAAACTGATGCTGAACCAATGCTGATGAGACGCCTCAACAATTCCTCAAGGATTATGTGTAGCCCACAGTTGACCATTGTGCAGTTTGAGGATGCCAGTTCTAGTAAAGTTTGCTTCGTCAGTGTAATTGTAATGTTCTGATGCAAGAAGCATCGACAAAATCCTTCCCATAGAGGAAAATCCGCTGTAGATAATCCTATCCCTCGTTGCAGGTTATAGGGATAGCAGCAGTTGTCATGCAGGACAACTATAATTGTACCATGTTGATGGACCACTTGTCTGGAGCTTGTACTAGGGTTCGTCTCAATATCATGTAGAGCCTGGTACTCAAAATACGGTATACTGAAGCCTGCCCGCTGCCTACCTGCATGTTCGTCTATCTGAAAGGGCCCAAAATCACATACAGGCCGAAAAAGGTTGTGATGTAGTTGGTGCCCAATTATGGTATTTATTTTGGTATGGCTCCCAGTGTGGGGCGATCTCATTGGTAATTTTCATGTTATGATGTCATGAACAAAATTCTTTTTCACTACAATACAGATACAGCATATATAACTATGCAGCTTTTGGGATTCAGCTATATTCTCTCTCATCACTTTTCCTGATCATTCACCTTTGCGCAGCTGCAATTTCTGACTTCTCTTAGCTTCCGGACTCACTGTAATTTGAAGTCTAAATTGGCATTGGAAACAATTGCACAACTTACAAGCGTCCTTTCTAGGTATCTGCAAACAAAACAAACTTAGCATCTGACAATGTAACACACGAGAGGTCTCTAATGTACACGAGAAAAAGCAACGGGCCCAAGATGGAAACTTGAACTCCACATTAATTAATTCCCAATCACATGAAGACTGATTGCTTTTTTCACAGGTATTTTGCAACGGTGTTCTCTGTTTCCTGTTAGTCAGGTAAGACTGTAACCGTTTTGCAGCACTGCCAGTGACACTATAATATTCTAATTTACTTTTGACAGATCACAGAGAATGCCAGTAGCTTCTAATTTTCTATCTAATGAATTCAGTATATTCACACTGTACGTGTAAATAGGTTTTTGTATATGGAACCCTTAAGGAACACAAACTGTGACTTGGATAATAAATTATTTGCAGCCAGATGCTTAAGAAGACGCTTGAACACAACAACACAACCTTTTCAAGAGGCTTAACGTCAGCCTATTTTAGCTTCTGGAAATGTTCCACATATAAGAGATTGATTACACAGGTAACTTAAGATAGGACTCGATTCACATGAATGCTGTGATTAATTTTGTTGATATGTCATCATAACCACTAGAATAATTTGATTGTAGGGATTTTATGATTGTTGCTACTTCTTTGGGAGAAGTGAGTGTCATTTACATTTTACTGAAGTTATTTGTGGAGACTGTTCTTAGATACCCAATTTCACTGTTTTCTGATTCTGATAAACCCAAGCTGTCAGTCACAGAAACAAAGTATTTGTTTAAGAGTTTTGCAACACAACATGCACTTGTTGCCAATGTCTCATTCAATTTTGGAGCTATCTGTTCCTATTTCTTTCTGGTCTCACCTGCCGCAATCTTCGCTGTATCCCATATAGTTTTTATTTTGTTAACTGACGTAACTTTCTTTTTCTCATAATAAAGCTGCTTAGATTTCTGGATTACTTTCTTCAATATTTTGCAGCAGTCGTTGTAATGTATTGCATTGCTAGCATCAGAACTGTTCCAACATAGTTGTCATGGTTTTCTTTTTGTCACACTTGATACTTTTATTCCTTGCGTAATCTGTGGTTTATTTTTAGACTCCTATTTAATTTGAGTTACCTTTAGGGGAAAACAATTTTCAGATGAGAAAATAGGTGTAAATATGTATCCAGTTCTTGTCTTTGAGTAGTCACCTAAAACTCTCATTTTTTAATTGATTTATTACCCTCCTGTACCCGGATTTAATAGATTTTATATCCTCACAACTATCAGGATTTACCATAAGTCGATGCACATTAGGAACAAACGATTGACAGTGTAACTGACTGTAATAATTGCTCACTAACAGAGCTTTTGAACTGAATGTGGCCTCTGACAACCTGTCAATCAGGACACATACAATTATTGTCAAGAGAGCTCTTTCTCTCGTGTATATATTGTGCACCCGATTGAAAAATGCTCCTATCACAGCACAAAAAGGACGGACGTGTCCTGGGCAGAGTTAGGGATGTTAAAAAAGGGAGTGGCGCGGCGAGGGAAGGCCAGTGTCCTAGACTCGAATAAGGGACTCCAGCTTGCCAGTCTTCGGCTGTCAGGTCTTCATCACCAGCTCACAGGTGACTGCTGATGTGAGGCCATCTCATTCCCGTCCTCACGAGTGTTCAAATACCCTCTAATTTCTCTCTTCTGGTGGCGAGTCTGCTGCTTGCTATTCCATTACAGCGGCGGACTTGGTGCTTCTGCATACGATGTAGTCTCTTCCTGCATGACGGTCTTCAGCACTGACTGAACTGTACTGGAACTGAACTTGCACCGAAACTGAACTGAAACCTACTGTCGGGCCCACTTCATCTCGCATATTTATTTACTTCAGTTCAGTGGAGGTGAACGACTACACGGACATTGCCTCTTCTGTCACGTTGGAAAACTTCTCGAAGAATATTCTTAACGTCGGTCATTGGCTCTTGGAATGTAGGCGAGGGCTTTCGATCACATGTGACAACTGAGTAACACGTGAGCTGGTCAGGCGATGCCCTGATGGCTGAATCGACAGATTCCGCTTATGTGGGGAGGGTGGTAGCTTCTCCTGAAAGTACTGACCTGCAAGCGCCAGCCGTTGCCACTGCTGCTCTGCCCACTGTTTGCCAGTTTGTAACTCTTCTAAATTAAACTAAGTTTTTAATTTATTTTATAATTTCTACTTCACTTCACATTGATTTCAGTAATTTATTTACCTATCTTAAGTACCATTCAACATTCCTCCACTCTTCGGACAAATTCGCCCTAGAATTTACCACTCGACATTCCTCCACTCTTCACACAGCAAAAGCACTAGCACAAGAAATGAAAACTCTCGACTTATACGATTTCACACGCTTCACATTAAGTATGTTGAAAATACTTTATCACTTTACTAAGGCACTGTACGCTCATGAATCACATAGTTCACACATCAATCGTTATAATAAGTGTAACAAATCTTGATGACAATGAATAAACAAAAATAGATTTTCCACTTAGAAAAATACATAGCAACACCTGTTTAATCTACCCTATATTAATGCAAGAATATCTATTCTACAGTATTGTTTATTTTAACATGAGATTGTTTAACAAAGAGTGAAATACATTAAACAAAATTAATACACTATTGTTCAGAAGTAACCACTGAAATACATCAGTTAAGAGTGTGGTATCCAGTTAAAAGGGATTTGATGAAGTGGTATATTATTATTTGGCTTATTTTTTTGTCTTAAATAAAACAAAACTGTACAAAGCAGAAACACCAACACAAAGGTTACAGATATACCTATTCCTAGCATTATATTTTTAGTTTTGTGTTCACTTTTTAATTTTAAGACATGTTTCATCATAACATTGTCATCAATTTTGCCTTGCTGTGAGTTTATGAAGATATCTAATGACTTTAGAAGGAAACTGTCAAGGGAGTCATTGAGGTAGGATAGGTTTTGTGTAGGAAATGCTTGCATGGCGTTTTCTGAAAAAAGCAAACAACATGGTTATGGACCTACCAACCTAGTAAAAACAAAAACAAAGAAAAGAAGGAATACATTGTTACTACAAGATCTACATGTTTCTACAATCTTCTTTTTCTTTTTGTTAAAAAATAAACCATTATCATTTATTAATTATTTACATTTGTATACTATCCACAGTCTACTATGATTCAGCTAGGACATTCGCAACCTTGGTCGAAGATTGTATGGTGCCATGTCTGTATGTTGTGCTGGCGTGGCCACTCTTTTTCCTTTTCGGGCACTTCCTCCACCCTTTGGAAAAGCAGGCACTATTGTTGAAGGAATTACATCTGGAGCCCCCTTAAAGGGTTTTAAACGACTTGCATGGACAATAGTAGTTTGGGTGGGCAGTTGCAGCTAAACGTGGACTGGTGACGTGCTCTCAATAATTTAATAAGGACTTCTGTAACGAATTTCTTTGTTTTTCCTTTCGCAATGTATGGGGTTGACAGCATCACCCACTGACCGATTTTGTAATTTGGATATTGAGCTTGGGCATTACCTAATATTTCCTGCCATTCCAAGGCTTTTGTATTAGATTTTTGAACCATTTTCCATACATCAATCATCATTCGAGAGAAATATTTTACTGTTTCTCCGACTTTTCGGTTTTTCTGCCTGATTACATTAAAAGGGGACGGCATTTTTCTCCCATATACCACTTCATAAGGTGACATGCCAACTGCTTCATGCGTTTTGGCGTTGTATACCAACAAGATTATTGGTAAATACGTATCCCAATTAGAATGTTGTTCATTAATATAATTACTAAGCATCTTGACAATTGTCCAATGAACTCTTTCTGTGGGTCCGTTGCACTGAAAGTTTGAAGATTAGATTATTTTAGATTAATACTAGTTCCATGGATCATGAATATGATATTTCGTAATGATGTGGAACAAGTCAAATTTTCCAATACATGACATAATTAAGTTAATTTAACAACATAATTAAGTCAATATAACAACTTCTTTATTTTTTTGTTTTTTTTTTTAATTTTCATAAGTTTTTTGTTTTTTTTTCTTTTTTTTCTTAATTTAATCTAAAAATTCCTCTATGGAGTAGAAGGAGTTGCCATTCAGAAATTCTTTTAATTTCTTCTTAAATTCTTCTTGTTTATCTGTCAGACTTTTGATAGTATTTGGTAAGTGATCAAAGACTTTAGTGGCAGTATAATTCACCCCTTTCTGTGCCAAAGTTTGATTTAATCTTTAATAGTGAAGATCATCCTTTCTCCTAGTATTGTACTTATGCACACTGCTATTACTTTTGAATTGGGTTTGGTTGTTAATAACAAATTTCATAAGAGAGTATATATACTGAGAAGCTACTGTGAATATCCCTAAATCCTTAAATAAATGTCTGCAGGATGATCTTGGGTGGACTCCAGCTATTATTCAGATTACATGCTTTTTTGCAATAAATACTTTATTCCTCAGTGATGATTTACCCCAAAATATGATGCCAAATGCAAGTAATGAGTGAAAATAGGCGTAGTAAGCTAATTTACTAAGATGTTTATCACTAAAATTTGCAATGACCCTTATTGCATAAGTAGTTGAACTCAAACCTTTCAGCAGATCATCAGTGTGTTTCTTCCAATTTAATCTCTCATCAATGGATACACCTAAAAATTTTGAATATTCTACCTTAGCTATATGCTTCTGATTAAGGTCTATATTTATTAATGGCGTCATACCATTTACTGTACGGAACTGTATGTACTGTGTCTTTATTAAAATTCAGTGAGAGTCCGTTTACAAGGAACCACTTAGTAATTTTCTTAAAGACATTATTGACAATTTCATCAGTTAATTCTTGTTTGTCAGGTGTGATTACTATACTTGTATCATCAGCAAAGAGAACTAACTTTGTCTCTTCATGAATATAGAACAGCAAGTCATTAATATATATTAAGAACGTCAAAGGACCCAAGACCGACCCTTGTGGAAGCCCATTCTTGATAGTTCCCCAGTTTGAGGAATGTGCTAATCTTTGCATATTATGAGAACTGCTTATTTCAACTTTCTGCACTCTTCCAGTTAGGTACAAACTAAACCATTTGTGCACTTTTCCACTCATGCCACAATACTTGAACTTGTCTAGCAAAATTTCATGATTTAGACAATCAAAAGCCTTTGAGAGATTACAAAAAATCCCAATGGGTGGTGTTCGGTTATTCAGATCATTCAAAATTTGATTGGTGAAAGCATATATGGCATTTTCAGTTGAAAAACCTTTCTGGAAACCAAACTGACATTTTGTTAGTACTTCATTTTTACAGATATGTGAAGCTACTCTTAAATACATTACTTTCCAAAACATTTTGGATAAAGCTGTTAGAAGGGAGATTGGACAGTAATTGTTGACATCAGATCTATCCCCTTTTTTATGCAAAGGTATAACAGTAGCATATTTCAGTCTATCAGGGAAAATGCCCTGCTCCAGAGAGCTATTACACAGGTGTCTGAGAATCTTACTTATTTGTTGAGAACAAGCTTTTAGCATTTTGCTGGAAATACCATCAATTCCGTGTGAGTTTTTGCTTTTAAGCAAGTTCATTATTTTCCTAATTTCAGAGGGAGAAGTGGGTGAGATTTCAGTTGTATCAAATTGCGTAGGTATGGCCTCTTCCATTAACAGACTAGCATCTTCTAATGAACACCTGGATTCTAGTATATCCACAACATTTACAAAATGATTATTAAAAATATTTTCAACTTCTGACCTTTTGTTCGTAAAGTTTTCATTCAATTTGATGGTAATACTATCTTCCTGTGCTCTTGGTTGACCTGTTTCTCTTTTAATAATATTCCAATTGTTTTAATTTCATTATCAGAGTTGCTGATTTCAGACATGATACACATACTTCTGAATTTTTTAATACTTTTCTTAATATAGCACAGTAGTTTTTACAATGTTTGATAGTTTCAGGATCATTACTCTTTCTTGCTGTCAGATACATTTCCCTTTTCCGGTTACAAGATATTTTTATACCCTTAGTAAGCCATGGTTTGTTACATGGTTTCTTACGAGTATATTTCACTATTTTCTTGTGGAAGCAGTTTTCAAATGCATTTACAAAAGTGTCATGAAATAAATTATATTTTTAATTGGCATCAGGTTCACGGTACACCTCATCCCAGTCTAACTTCTGTAGGCTTTCCCTGATATTTGCAATTGTTAAATTGTTGACTGAAAGTACTACTTTGGACGACTGTTTAGTACTGCTGAATGGAGCTATGTCATATATTGTAACTAGCTGTGCACCGTGATCAGAAAGACCATTCTCAACAGGCTGAGCATTTATCTGGTTAAACTTATCTTGGTCTATAAAGAAGTTATCCATCAGTGAGCTGCTATCCTTTACCACCCGAGTACGAAAATCAATAACAGGTGTCCAATTGAAAGAACCGAGTAATACTTCAAGGTCAATTTTCCTATTACCTTCTTTCAGAGAATCTACATTGAAGTCCCCACAAATAATAATTTGCTTCCCCCTGTCTGACAGATAGCACAATAAGGAGTTCAAATTTTTCAGAAATAGATAAAAATTTCCCGATGGGGACCTATATACAGCTACAATTATAAATGTGCCTTTATTTAATTTAAGCTCACAGGCACATGCTTCTATATGTTTCTCTACACAAAACTTTTTTGTTTCTATACTTTTCGCACAATGATAACTTTGGCATATATGGAAACTCCTCCTTTCTCCATCTTTTCTCTAATTACATGTGCAGAGAGCTTATAAATGCTTACATTTATCTTATCCATATCAGTAACAATGTGATGTTCAGACAGGCACAGTATATCTATTTCATCCTCAGCTTCTAAATCTTCTAAACAAACCAGAAGCTCATCTATTTTATTTTTTAAACTCACAATATTTTGATGAAATATACTTACAATATTTTTAATTATACTTTTATGGGAACCTTTCCTTATTCTAACATTTGCAGTACTCTCTTGTCTGAGTTTCTCATTGTACTTAGGCCTAGTTCCTATACCAGTGGACACATGGTGTTCAGAGAGGCAGATTATGTGAACTGGGTTGGGTGACTAATTCATTAATGCAACTACCTAGGACTGAGATACAACTTGGTGGAGATAAAATTTCTGGTGATTGGTGAAAATTTATAATTGACAGCTGTGATTGGTGATCCAATGTGCTAGAATTGTGCTGTTTAATTTCTTTCCTAAACTGAAGATTTGTTTCAATCCTGACCTCTCGCAGAGCTTGACATCTTTCTGCCTTACCTATCCTAAAAAAGGTGCTGCTCCAACACTTGTAACCACTGGTATTATACCATTCATGGCAGTGCCTTCCCCCCTTAAATTTCCTGCTATTACCCCAGCCAGCTTACCCTTCCCTTTCCTGTTGAGATGTAGGCCGTGCCTGGTATAGTCCCACCTACTGAGAGAATCAACAGGAACCACACCAATATGAGCCCCCGCACCTGACCCAAGCAGCCGTTCCAACTCCAAATTAACTCTCCCTACAGAAGAGTTCCAATGAGGCCGGTCATGGCGTCTCAGGACAGATACAAATTCAACACTGGTGTGTCTCGATGCCGACGCAATCTTTACCAGGTCACACTCTATACTGTACCCAGGATCTCTGTCGATATTGTTCCCTGGCCCTCCCACATTAACCACGGTGTCTTTCCTGGTAAATCCTTTACAGAGTGAACCTAAATCCTCTGTCACCTGATCCAGACTAGCACTTGGTTTGAAAAAAATTGTGACCTGGTATTCTGGCCCTAATTCCTCCTGCAGAAGTTGGCCTTCACCTCTGGCATGAGAACTGCCTAACAACAAAACTTTCTTTCTTTTCGATGACTTTCCTACATTCTTTTTCAGTTTCCTATTGAAAGTTTGTTGTGTCCTGTCTACACATACCTCTTCTTGAGTCTCATCAGTTCCTAACTGAAGCAACAGGTCAAACTTATTTTTGACATTCACCACAAAACTGTCAGACTTAGTTCTAGGCCTGTTCCTTCTGTTACCTGTTGCCACTTCCCACCTCTCTTTGCCCTTCTCCCTCCTTAACCTGTCCACATCTTCCCTAGCCTGATCTAGCTCAGCCTGAAGGTCAGCAATTTTCCCCTCCTGTTCCACTATCTTCCTATCTCTGCTGCAAATCCTACATAACCACTGATGAGCCTGATCCACTTTCCTGACACCCATGCCATTGCAGTCCCCCCAATGAAAAAAACTACTGCATCCATCACACCAAACCCCGGAACTAACAATTCTACGGCAAGTCAGGCACTTCTCACTCATGGCAAAAATAATACTTTAGCTAGAATAAATCAATTAAATTACCGAAAATCAAAAAAGACGTTACAAGAATTAATCCCATTCACAAATGTATATAAGCAAGTTTCTGATTTAAAATTCCGCTTTTTTTCTGAGGTCTGTATTAAGACAATGAAGGTATACGCTATTTATTACATGTTTCACTCGATGGAACGAAATAAAGGACAATTAAACGAGATACTTTAAGTTTTATTCTACAAAAACGATACAAGAAAGACGCCTATAAACAAATGTATATAAGCAAGTTTCTGATATAAAGTTACGCTGTTTTTCTGAAATCTGTATTAAAACAATGAAGTTATACGCTATTTACGGTAGTTTACTTATTTGTTACCGAGAAACTAACCAAATTACCGTGAAACAAGAAACAAACACGTTTACAAAATTTAAGCCTAAACGCGACTTCGCGAAGTTACGATCTTTTCGTGTTTTCTGAAAAAATACGCAAAGAAAAGTGAAACCCTTAACGGCAAGACTAAACGATACACTAATACACGTATTTAATTTATTGTCAGTGTTAAACTAAATTATATTCCTGTCTAAATCACTTACTTTCTGGAATTAGTTTCTGGCGTCACTTACTCGGCGGCCATCTTGGGAGATGGTGTAACGGAGTTGTGCGTAATTTACGTACTTTTAGTAAGTAGCGTAGCTGTTTCATTAATTCAGACATAAAATTAGATCCCTGATCTGTGATAATAGCTCCAGGTATGCCAAATTTAAGTATCCAGTTGTTAACTAAAGCTTGGGCAACTGTATTTGCTTGCTGATCTGACGTGCCCTTAGCGCTAGGATTTCACCCGGAACAAGTCCCGCCCATTCACCCCCCTCCACGCCTATCCATAGTGTAAGGCCCTCCCCTAAACGGCCGCCAGTTCCGCAAACTGGAAGCTACAACAAAGTTGTTATCGTCGCAGTTCAACACGTGTTATACTGTGATGAAATTCAGCAACGATAAGAAATTTAAGCTTTTCTGGATAGTAATGTAATATGATTATTAAAGAAATAAAAATATTTATACAGAATTGAAAGCATCGCCAGCAATAGAAAACAAAAAATAACGTGATGTTATTTAAGGACAATAAGGAGAAATTTTCATTAACTAATTCACTTACTATAATACGTTTATTTGAGGGAAACAGCAGAGCAAACATACAATGCGAAAACAATGGTCTTGAATCTGTCACGTCGGCAGTAAAGCCACGGATGCACTCGAATAACTCTGTTGTCTAAAATCACCATTATATAGAAATAAGTGAAGGTTGTTTTGTTTATGTAGGCCCTCATAGTAGCTCACGAAAGTTAAAGAATATAAGAATGTCATAAAGTAGAAATGCCTAATGAAAGCAGTAAGATATTTGCATGTATGACATATTTCGTTAGTATTTGCATGGGTAATGGGTGAATTTTAACTTGTAAATTCTTCCAGTACCATACCTGCGCATTATAAACGAGGTTACAACGAATTGTAGCTGTTTCTGTGTGATTGGTGACCTATATGCTGTTGCATACGTCTCAGGAAAATAATGTGTCGTTATTCTTTGTCCTGTCTGTTTGAATGACATTTACGAAATTAATAAATCTTTTGGTTAAAAACAATTTTAAAAAAATAATAATGTTATGTTTATGTTTGTCACAGAGCAGTTATGGAGGAAATATATGCTGCGGTGTTTCATGGCTGTAAAACGTCCTTCATGCTGTGCTAGTTCTTCTTTCACCCCTAAAATTTTTCAGCAAAACTATTCAGTGAATAACACGCGAAATCAGCTTGGGTCGATCTAGCAACAACAAAGTAATTTTGATGCCCTCTGGAAGTATAGTGAACATTGGTGCTTGTTTCACATATACTGTCTGAGTTCTGAAACTTAAGTGTCAAGTATACTGTGGTTCCTCTTTCTCCAAACAAATTATTCTTTGAGGGTAGGTTTATCCTGTTTTAGCTTTGGGTGCTTTTCCTCACATAGAAGTATGTTTCTTCATAGGCTATTCATCTGGATACTGAGTTCTCGTATTTAAAGAATTCAGTGCTACATTGTTTTCTGTAATGTTTGCTGTTGAAGTACTTGGCACAGCTGAGGCCAATTGTGCACGTTTCTTGTAATGTGTCTTTTAACTACCTGGGAAAATTTAAGACCTAGCAAGATATTAATGTAACATTCACTCCAAACGCAGCCGAACGCGGTAAGCCACGTGGGTCAACTGAAACGATGCCCAGGCGCCGAACAAAGACCGGGAAAACCGGGGGTGAATGGGCGGGACTTGTTCCGGGTGAAATCCTAGCGCTAACGATTCCTGTCCGGGAGACTCACCATAGATAGATAGAGTGAAAAGTGATGTAGAACCGTAAGAACACACTTATTACAGGGCAGGTGTTTTTTGAAATGGTCCGTACAGATCCAGTCCACAGATTTGAAATGGACATGAAGCCTCGGGGAGCTTCTGTAAGGCTATTTTTAAACGAGAATGTTCAGCTTGTTGTGCGCACGCAATGCAATTACGAACGTGCTGCGCAACTCCTGCTTTCTGGTTTGCCACCAAAATCGCTCTGCTACGCGTCTTTCGGTTGTCCGCTGTCCACCGTGTCCTGCAAGGATATGATCGTGGGTCTCTGCCATTATTTCTTGTCTAAGGCGTTTGAGAACAACAATTCGTGGCCCAAGTTTTGTTTTACGACATAATACACCATCTTAAAAGCAAAATTGATTTGAGTTGCGTATTTTTTGCATTCTGTATCCTCATTTTGTGCCTTTCCCCAGTCCTCAGTATCTCGGCCTGTTGCTTCCAAAAGTGCTATTTTCCGACTTGTGGTATCTTATCCTGTGAGTCAACCTTCAAGGACGTTGCACGCAGTGTAGTTGATTTCGCCTTCCGGTTGGGGAAACATTGCGGCAGCGGGCCCTTTGCAGCGGTGTCAGCTAGCTGAAACACTATTCCGCTAAGTTCTGCAGTTTGCTGTCTGAGGTCGATCTTAGCGCGATGTTTATCAGGAAATCCAGCCCTAGGATCGCGTCGTACCCATCATTTACCTTTGTTACCACTTCTACATCTTCTTCAAATTGTACACTGTGAATATAGCAAATCAATGATGTACATCCTAATGACTTCACTGTACCTCCTCCTATCCCACTCAATCTATACCTTGGAGGATAATATTTCTTTTCTCCAGTGCATTTATTACTCACTATTGATACGTTTGCGCCTGTATCCACCAGTATTCTTGCCTCTTTATCCTGTATGGTGGCAGATATCCAGCATTCCGCCTTCACATTCGCCTTAATGGCATGAAATTTTATTGGGAACGCCTGTCGGCGGCTCCGACATTCCCGCTTGAGTTTAACTGATTTCTATTTCCAAAAACTTTCTTACACCTGCATTCCTTTAATGTGTGACCTATTCTTTGACAATTAGGGCATTGAGGTTGTCTGCAGGTTTTCGCTATATGTCCCTGTCGATCGCACCTAAAACATCGTGCTCCTGCTGAAAATACATTTCGCTTGTCCTTGTATCTGGTGGCAATGTCTATTTCTTCGAAAGCCGTCGCCACAGATACAGCTTCCGCTAAATTTTTAGGAAACTCTGCCCTGACTCGACGGGACGTTTCAGGAGGTAGCCCACGTAAAAAATGTATCCAGAGCTCTATCTTCTGCCTCTTGTAAAATAACTTTATTTGCTTCGTCACTAGTTGTCAACTGATAGGTGTTAATATTAGCTTTTCTAATCCTATCTACAAAGCTTTCTAACGACTCGTTATGCCTCTGAGTGATAGTGTTTAATTTTTCCCTATAAAATCTACAGCGGTTCTGTTTTTGAAAACGTTTAAGTAATCCTTTCCTCAATTCCTCAAATGTTGGAGCATTCCGTAATTCTTCATGGTATAATACGTGTGCTTTAGCCTCTCCTATCAATCTTAACTTTGTCATTTGTAAGAGCTGTTCATCTGACCATGATCCTAACTTTGCAGCTGCTACAAAATCATCAAAAAAGGCTGTTATGTCCTCGCCAGGTTTACCTGAAAAAGGAGTTACCAAGGCTGCTGCTGAGGAATCTAGGGTGGGAGGGATTGAACCGGTTTGCCTAACCTCACACAACAGTTTAAATAATGCATTATTATCATTTTTAAGCTGTGCTATTTGATTAACTAAGCTCTGAATAGCTTCCTGAGTAGAAACCGCTTGTGGTGCTGACTCTGACTTTGTACGATTTCGTGTCATCATTTTGCAAATATTAGTTACACAATCTTACTACACTGAATGAAAAGATGTTTAAATATTTTCGACAAACTCTAAAAATTATGAGAGAAAATAGACTTCTAAATAAAGAAAATATTACGACTGCTATGCAAACGTCTATCTGTTCACACATTAAACAATACTAACTGTGGAACTTTAGTGACTGTCATTCACACCTCATATTGAGCCAAGGGTTTTTTCTCTGACACCAAAGCTAACTCTTCTGACACTAAATGTAAATGGGTTTTCTCATTTGATGCAAGTCAAATGTCAGGATGAGCATTACTACAAAGGGCGTTTGATTCTAAAGCGTTATGTCAGGGTTAAAAACACTAAATAAATTACTTTTTCTCTGTTAACAACATGTGGGCAGGGTGGGTTCTTCCTTGGCTCGGGTATGAGGCAGAATGAAACAGCATTACTACATAAGATAACTTTTATTGAAAGTTTTGTACAAATGTTTCCTTACTGGATCTTCTGGATGGGAGAGCGGCAGCTGTGTCGATTGCGTAGCCTTGCTGCGTGAGCGGCGGCGTCTGATTACGCCTGGCGTTGTGTATCTCGCATCGCTGTTTCGCCCAGTTGACTGGAGACGCGCCTCGTGGGGTGGCCCGTTTAATTACTGAGAACGAAGTCGTGAATCGGATGGTAATACCTTGGATGTGACGTCCCAGTGTTTCCCTTCTCTATGCGGCCGCGTAAGGCCAGTGTCCCGCACTCGAACAACGGACTCCAGCTTGCCAGTCTTCGGCTGTCAGATCTGTAACCCTCGGATGTTCCCATTGACGATGAAACACAGAAATTGCATCGGGATTGAATACAACAGGCACCTTACTGACTTCTGTACAGATGAGTAACGGTTCAGAGAGTATGTGGTTGGAACGTTTCCTGGGAGTTCCGTAGTAGTTTCCGATTCACTAATGGAGGTTCACTGTAAACCTTGGACCTTCACATTGACGATGAAACACAGAAATAGACCTTCATATTGCCGATGAATCACAGAAATAGCTACGGGATTGAATACCACAGGCACAATGCCGACTTCGGTCCGAGTGAGTAACGCATCGAAAGGACAGGGATTCGAGCCTCTCCTAGGTTTTCAGTAGTAGTTTCCGATGCACCCCTCGAGGTCTACTGTAAACCTAGAAACTTCACATTGTCCATGAAAGACCGAAATTATATCGCAATTCAATACAACAGGTACCATGCCAACTTCTGCCCAGGTGAGTAGCGTTTCAAACGGTCTGTGTTTGGAACCGTCCGTGGGAGTTCACTAGTTGTTTCCGATGCAATAATGCAGGTTTACTGTAACCCTTGGACTTTCACACTTACGATAATACACAGAAATTGCCTCGGAATTGAATCCAAAAGGCACCATGCCGGATTCTGTCCAGGTGAGTAACACATCAAAGGGTCTGTGTTTTATACCTTTCCTGGGAGTTCAGTAGTAGTTTTCGATGGACCACTGTTGTTTTCCTGTAACTCTTATACGTTCACACTGACGATGAAACATAGAAATTGCGTCGGGATTGAACACAACAGGCACCATGCCGACCACTGTCCAGGTGAGTAACGCTTCAAAAGAGTATTGTTTGGAATCTCTCCTGGGAGTTCATTAGTAGTTTTCGATGCACCACTGCAAGTTTACTGTATCTCTTGGACCTTCACATTGACGATGAAACACAGAAATAGCTACGGGATTGAATACAACAGCCTCCATACTGACTTCTCTCCAGGTGAGTGACGCTTCAAACGGCGTGTGATTTTAACCTTTCCTATGAGTACAGTAGAAGTTTTCGATGCACCACTGCACGTTTACTGTAACCCTTGGACCTACACATTGACGATGAAATATAGAAATTGCATCGGGATTGAAGACTACAGCCTCCATGCTGACTTCTGTCCAGCATAGTAACGCTTCAATCGGTCTGTGTTAGTAACCTCTTCTGCGAGTTGAGTAGTAGTTTCCGATTCACTAATGTAGTATTACTGTACTCCTTGGACCTTCACATTGACGATGGAACACAGATATAACAACGGGATTGAATAAAACAGATACCATGCCGACTTCGGTCTGAGTGAGTAACGCTTCGAAAGAACTGAACTTGGAGCCTCTCCTAGGAGTTCAGTAGTAGTTTCAAATGCACCCATGCAGGTCTACTGTAAATCTTGGTACTTCACATTGACGATTGAACACATATATTACGTCGGAATTGAATACAACACGTACCATGCCGATGTCTGTCCAAGGGAGTAACGTTTCAAACGGTCTGTGTTTGCAACCTATCCTGGCAGTTCAGTAGTAGTTTCGGATTCACTAATACAGGTTTACTCTAATCCTTGGACCTTCACATTGACGATAAATTACCGAAATAGCAGTGGAATTGAATGCAACAGGCTCTATGCCGACAGCTGTCCCGGCGAGTAACGCTTCAACCGGTTTGTGTTTGGATTCTGTTCTGGGAGTTCAGTAGTAGTTTTCGATGCACCACTGCAGGTTTACTGTAACACGTGGAGCTTTACATTGACGATGAAACGCAGAAATTGCATCGGGATTGAATCCAACAGGCACCATGTTGACTTCTGTCCAGGTTAGTAACGCTTCAGTCGGTCTGTGTTTGGAGCCTTTCCTGGGTGTTCAGTAGTACTATCTGTTTCACTAATGCAGGTTTACCGTAACCCTTGCATCTTCACATTGACGTTGAAACATAGAAATAGTAACGGGATTGAATACAACACGCACCATGCCGACTTATGTCCAGGTGAGAAACACTTTAATCGGTCTGTTTTCTAAATTTTCCTGTTTATTCAGTATGAATTCCGATTCACTAATGTAGGTTTACTGTAACCCTGGGACCTTCACATTTACGATGAAACACAGAAAGAGCAACGGATTTGAATACAACAGGCCCCGTGCCAAATTCGGTCCAAGTGGGTAACGTTTCGAAACGACTGGTACTGGAGCCTATCCTAGGAATCCAATAGTAGTTTCCGATACACCCTTGCATGTCTATTGTAAACCTTGGACCTTCACATTGAGGATGAAGCACAGAAATTGCATCGGATTTGAATACAACAGGCACCATGCCGACTTCTCTCCAGGTGAGTAACTCTTCAAACGGTCTGTGTTTGGAATCTTTCCTGAGAGTTCAGTAGCAGTTTTCGACGAACCAGTGGAGGCTTACTGTAACCCTTGGACCTTCACATTGACGATGAAGCACAGAAATTGCATCGGGATTGATTACAACAGGCACCTAGGGACTAACGCTACAAACGGTCTGTGCTTGGAATGTTTATTGGCAGTACAGTTAGTCGCATGACCTCTCCTTGTGTTAAACGATCAATGTGAAGCTCTGAGGGTTCAACTAACTGGAAGTGGTGCATCGGTAAAAAGTTACATGACTGCCAGGAGGATTTCTATACATTGGCCATAGGCTCGTTACTCGCTTATGGAGTATCGGCAGGGTTGCATTTGTATTGAATAGCGACGACTTTTCCGTGTTAAATCGTCAATTTGAGGGTGAGAGCGTTGCAGGAAACTGGCAGTTTTCATCGGAATGAAGATACGTGACGCCACAAGAAGTTCCATACATTTGCCTTAGGCTACTTTCTAACTCGTGGAGAAGCCGGCAGCGATGTTTTTGTACTGAATTGCGACGCAGTTTCTGTCTAATGTCGACAATCTGAGAGTGCGAAGATTACAGTAATCTGGCACTTTGCATCAGAATGAAGCTGCATGAATCCCAGGAGAAATTCCATACATTGACCATGGGCACGTTACTCGTTTGGAGAGAAGTCGGCATCCATGTTTTTGTTATTTAATAGCGACGCCATTTCTTTCTTAATTCGTCAATTTGAGGGTGCGAGGATCAAAGTAAATTGGTAGTGGTTAATCAGAAACAAGCAACATGACTCTCAGGAGATGTTCCGTACGTAGTCCGTAGCCGAGCTACTCGCTCGTGGAGAAGTCAGCATTGATGCTTTAGTATTGGAAAGCAGTTTTTGTGTTAAGGTATAAATGTGACGGAGCGGGGCGTACAGTTAACTGGGAGTGGTGCATCGGAAAAAAGCTAGATGACTCCCAGGAGAAGTTCCATACGTTGGCCGTAGTCTTGTTACTCGCTCGTGGAAAAGACAGCAGCAAAGCTTTTGTATCGAACAGCGACACAATTTCAGTGTTAAATCGTCAATTTGAGGGTTCAAGGGATACATGAAACTGGCAGTGGTGAATCGGAAAAAAATTACATGAGTCCCCGGAAAAGTTCCGTAAGTTGACCGTTGGCCCATTACTCGCTCAGGGAGAAGTAGGCTGGGATGCTTTTGTACTGACTAGCAATGCATTTTCTGTGTTGAATCGTCAATTTTAGTGTGCAAGGGTTACAGTAATATGGCAGTTTGCATCTGATTGGAGCTACATGACTGCCAGGAGAAGTAACATACCTTGGCCGTAGGCTCGTTACTCACTCATGGAAAGTCTGCAGCGATACATTTGTATCAGATAAGGACGCAATTTCTGTGTTAATCCGTCAATGTGATGGTGTGAAACTTACCGTAAACTTGCAGTTTGCATCGGAATGAAGCTACATGACTCCCAGGAGAAGTTCTATACATTGGCCATAGGCTCGTTAATCGCTCATGGAGTACTCGGCAGCAATGATTTTGTATTGAATAGCGACGCAGTTTCTGTGTTAAATCGTCAATTTGAGGGTACGAGGGTTGCAGAAATCTGGCGCGATACTCGCTCTGAGGGAAGTAGGCATCCATGTTTTTGTTATTGAATAGCGACAACATTTCTTACTGACATCGTCAATTTGAAGGTGCGTGGGTTACAGAAAATTGGAAGTGGTTAATCGGAAATAAGCTACATGACTCTCAGAAGACGTTCCATACGTTGACTGTAGCCACGTTATTCGCTCGGGGAGTAGTCAGCATCGATGCTTTAGTATTGAAAAGCGACGCAATTACTTATTAAGTACAGTAAACTGGCAGTGGTGCATCGGAAAAAAGCTACATGAATCCCAAGAAATGTTCCATATGTTGGCCGTATTCTCGTTACTCGCTCGTCGAGAAGGCGGGAGCGATGTTTTTGTATTAAATAGCGACGCAGTTTCTGTGTTAAATTGTCTCACCCTCAAATCGACAATGTGGGGGTGCGAGGGTACAGTGAACTGGCGATGATGCTTCGGAAATAAGCTACATGTCTCACAGGAGAGGTTCCATACGTTGACTGTAGACACGTTACTCACTCGGGGAGAAGTAGGCATGGATCCTTCAGTATAGAATAGCTACTCAATTTCTGTGTCAAACCGTCAATTAGAATGCGCAAGGGATACAGTAAATTCGAAGTGGTTATTCGGAAAAAGCTACATGACTCAAAGCAGGAGTTCCATACGTTTAACTCATTCGCATTACTCACTCAGGGAGAAGTCGGCATGGATCCTTAAGTATTGAATAGCGAATGAACTTCTGTGTTAAATCGTCATTGTGGTGGTCCAAAGGTTAGAGTGAACTGGCAATGGTGTATCGGAAAAGAGCTACTTGACTCCCAGGATAAGTTCCATACGTTGACTGTAAGCGCGGTAGTCGCTCCTTTTGGAGAAGTCGGCATGGATTCTTAAGTATTGAATAGCGGCGCAATTTCTGTGTTAAGTGGTCTATTTGAGGGTGCGAGGAATTTAGTAAACTGGCAGTGATGCTTCGGAATAAAGCTACATGACTCCCATTAGAAGTTTCATTCGTTGACCGCATTCGCGTTACTCGATTCGCGAGAAGTCGACATGGATCCTTTAGTACTAAATGGCGACGCAATTTATGTTTCAAATCATCAATGTGAGGGTACGAGTGTTACAGGAATGTGACACTGGTACATCGGAAAAAACCTACATGACTCCCAGGAGAAATTCCATACATTGAGCGTAGGCGAAATCCTCGCTCGGGGAGAATTCGGCATGGATCCCTTAGTATTGAATAGCAACGCTATTTCAGTGTAAAATCGTTAATGTAGGGGTGCGAGGGTTGCAGGTACCTGACAGTGCAGCATCATAAAAAAGCTACATGCCTCCCAGGAGGAGTTGCACACGTTGACCATAGGCGCGCTGTTCGCTAGGGGAGAAGTCGCCATGTATCCTTTAGTATTGACGAGCGACGCAATTTATGTATTAAATAGTCAACGTAAGGGTGGGTGTGATACACTAAACTGGAAGTGGTGCATCGAAAAGAAAGCTAAATGACAAACCAGGATGTGTTTCAAAAGTTGAAAGTAAGTGCCTTATTCGCTCGGAGAGAAGTCAGCATCGATCCATTAGTTTTCAATTGTGTCGCAATTTCTGTGTCAAATCGCGAATGTGAGGGTAATACTGTTAGAGTAAACTGGCATTGATGCATCCGAAAACATCTACATGACTCCCAGGAGGTAGTATATTAGTTGACAGTTGGTGCATTACTCGCTCCGGCAGAAGTCGCATGGAACATTTAGTACTGATTAGCTAGACAATTTCTGTGTAAAATTACAGCAGGACGGCTGTGGAATATCGGAATGAAGCTGCAGTCGCGCGGGATTAGCCGAGCGATCTTAGGCGCTGCAGTCATGGACTGTGCGGCTGATTCCGGCGGAGGTTCGAGTCCTCCCTCGGACATGGGTGTGTGTGTTTGTCCTTAGGATAATTTAGGTTAAGTAGTGTGTAAGCTTAGGGACTGATGACCTTAGCAGTTAAGTCCCATAAGATTTCACACACATTTGAACATTTTTGAAGCTAATGACTCCTAGGAGAAATTCCATTCGTTTACCTTGGGCGCATTATCGTCTAGGTCAGAAGTCGGCATGACTCCTTTAGTACTGAATAGCGACGGTATTTCTGTGTTAAATCCTCAATGTTAGGGTGGAATGGATGCAGTAAACTCCAAATGGTGAATCATATAAAAGCTACATGACTCCAAGGAGCAGTTCCTTACATTGACACTAGGTGTGTTACTAACTCGGTAGAAAGCCGGCATGTGTCTTTTATTATTGAAGAGCGACGCAATTTCTGTGTAAAATCGTCAATATGAGGCTGCGAATGTTACAGTAAACTGGCCGTGGTCCATCGGAGGAAAGCTACATGGCTCCCAGGAGGTGTTTCATTCGTTGACCGTTGAAGCGTTACCCTCTCTTGGAGAAGTTGACCTGGATCATTTAGTGTTGAATAGCGACGCCATTTCTGTGTTAGATCGTCAATGTGATTGTGCGAGGGTTACACTAATCTAACAGTGGTGCATCAGAAAAGAGCTACATCACTCCCGGGAGGAGTTCCATACGTTGACCATAGTTGCGTTACTCGCTCGGAGAGAAGTCGGCACTGATCCTTAAGTGTTGAATAGCGATGCAATTTCTGTGTTAAATCGTCAATGTGAGGGTGCGAGGGTTACAGTAAATTGGTAGATGTGCATCGGAAAAAAGCTACATGATTAGCAGGAGGTTATCTATACTATGACTGTAGACGTGTTACTCGCTCGGGTAGAATTTGGCATGGATCCTTTAGTATTGAATAGCTGCGCAGTTTCTGTGTTAAATTGTTAACCTGATGGTGTAAGTGTGACGGTACACTGGCAGTGGCGAATCGGAAGAAAGTTAAATGAATGCCAGGAAATGTTGCACACGTTACACTAGGCGCTTCAGTTGCTCTGGTAGTAATCGGCATGGATCCTTTAGTAATGAATAGCGGTGCAATTTCTGTGTTAATTCGTCAATGTGAGGGTACGAGGGTTGCGGTAAACTGGTGGATGTGCATCGAAAAAGTGTACATGACTAGCAGGAGGTCTTCCATATGTTGACTGTAAGCGCGTTACTCGTTCGGGGAGAAGTTGGTATGGATAATTTAGTATTGAATAGTGACGCAATTTCTGTGTTAAACTGTAAATGTGAGGGTGCACGGGTTATAGAAAATGGCAGTGGTGCATAGGAAAAAAGGTACATGACTCCCAGGAGAAGTTCCATACGTTGACTGTAGGCACATTAGTCGCTCTGGGTGATGTTGGCATGGAACCTTTGTATTGAATAACATCGCAGTTTCTGTGTTAAATCGTCAATGTGAGGGTGCTAGTGTCACAGTTAATTGGCAGTGGTGAGTTGAAAAAAGCTACATGAATCCCAGGATGTATCCATATGTTGACCGTATTCGTATTACTCGCTGAGTGAGATGTCCTCATGGATCCTTTAGCAATGAATAGCGACACAATTTCTGTGTCAAATCGTCAATGTGAAGGTAACAGTGTTACAGTAAACAGGCATTGATGCATCCAAAAATATCTACATTACTCCAAGGAGGTGATCTATAAGTTGACAGTTGGCGCATATCTCGCTCCGGCAGAAGTCGCATGGAACATTTAGTATTGAATAGCGACGCAATTTCTGTGTTAAATCGTCATTGTGCTGCTGCGAGTGCATCGGAACGAAGCTACAGGATTCCCAGGGGAAGTTCCATACAGTTACCTTAGGCGCGTTACTCGCTCGGGGAGAAGTCGCATGGAACATTCAGTACTGACTAGCTACGCAATTGCAGTGTCAAATCGTCAGTGTGAGGGTGCAAGGGCTACTGTAAAATGGTAGTGCTGCATCGGAAAAAAGCTACATAACTCCCAGGAAGTGTTCCATACGTTGACAGTAGCCGCATTACTCGCTCCGTGAGAAGTCGGCATGGATCTATCAGTACTGAAAAGCGACGCAACTTCTGCGTTAAATCGTCAATATGACGTCCGAGGGTTACAATAAACTGGCAGTGGTGCATCGGAAAAAGCTACATGTCTCTCAGGACAACTTCCATACGTTGACCGTAGGCGTGTTACTCGCTCGGGGAGAAGACAGGATGGATCCTTTAGCATTGAAAAGCGACGGAATTTCTGTGTAAAATCATCAATGTTAGGGTGCGAGGGGTACAATAAACTGGCAGTGTGGCATCGGAAAAATCTACATGACCCTCAGGAGAAGTTCCATACGTTGACGGTAGCCACGTTGCTCGCTTGGGGAGAAGTCGGCATGGATTCTTTAGTATTGAATTGCGATGCTATTTCTGTGTTAAATCGGCAATGTGATCGTGCAATTGTTGCAGTAAACATGCAGTTGTTCGTCGGAATAAAACTGCATGACTCCCAGGAGATGTTCCACACGTTGACCGTAGGCGCGTTACTCGCTCCGTGATAAGTCGGCATGGATCATTTAGTGTTGAATAGCGACTCAATTTGTGTGTTAAATCGTCAATGTGGCTGTGCGGGGGTTGCAGTAAACTGGCAGTGTTGCATCGGAGAAAGTTACATAACTCCCAGGATGTGTTCCATATGCTGATCGTAGGCACGTTACTCGCTCGGTGTGGTGTCGGCATGGATCCTCTAGTGATATGTGAAGTTCCTGCGGAACTTGACTATATTATCTGCATGGACTTCTTTGTGGGGGACATAGCAAACTTGCTTTGAAGACACACACCGACCCATTGCATGGTGCTTCAGAATGCTGCCAATTTCCGGAAGCTACCTTAGCCATTCTTTAATCCTCGTGATGTCTGGTGCCACATTCTTGGAAACAGAATGAATCAGCCTTTTCACCATAACAGTGGATTAAACTCCACGTACCACACCACGATATGTCCCTTCTCCTTAAATGACACCATTTTCACTTCGACGAACAATGACGAAAGAATGACAAAGCTCCCAACGCTGACAAATTCAGGCAGAAACCTAATATCATTTTCCACACAAATAATAGTCAGACGTGAATCAATGAAAGATTCATTATTTATATCAACAATGAATCGGCTATCGAGGAGCTTGTAGATATTGCGCTGACCTCACAAAGCTCCTCTACAGATGGTGATCTTGTGTTCTTTGGATCCAGTTGTCAGAACTCCTAGCTGGTAAAGGTGTTTCTGTAGTTGATACTCCCATCGTTTTCTGGGTCTTCCGGTTGCACGGACACCATCAAGTCTTCCCATAAGTGCTGCTGTTGCCTATTAGGTGTCTGATCTCCTAGGAATGTGGCCCGCCAAGATTATTCTCAGCGCTTTCAGTTTTTCAGCGATGTTCGGTTGCCTCATCAGCTAATACAATTCTTGGTTTTTTTCTATGTCTCCACGAGCTCCCATACTGGACAGGCCCAAAGTCACTTCTCATAATTTTTCTTTCGAAGACCACCCAAATTTCTTCATTCTTCTTTGTCTGCGTTTCTGTCCCATAGAACAATACTGGCACTATCATGGCATTGTATGCTTTAAGTTTGGTCTTAATTGACAGATTCTTGGATGACATTATCTGCTTTAGACTGAAATAAGTTTTAGACCCATTCACAGTATGTTGGTTTATTTCCTGTTTTAAGTTGTTTTTTCTGTCGAACCACGTGCCAAGGTATTTAAAATTTTCCACTTTTAGCAAATTTCCATATTCCTACATGTAATGGGATGTCATTAGGGGTTTCTCTTGATACCTCCATTACCTCAGTCCTTTCTACATTAATCCGTAACCTGATTTTACTTGCATTTTACGCTAGGTCCTCTACAGTTTCTGCCATTTCTTCCCCTGATTCTGCTAGAAGTGCGATGTCGTATGCATAACCCAATAAATCTGTCCTACAATTCGGCATCACCGCTTTGTTTTCTCTTTTCATTTCTTAGATTACTTTCTCCCGTGCGGCCTTTGGTGTTTGACTTTGACTTTTGCCTCCGCTGTGCGTACCTTGACAATATTTATTAACTTCATTCGTATATCAAGCTCTCTCAGGACATACTTAATCTGTGGATACTGTCATAAGCCTTTGAGAAATCCTCGAACGTCACCGGAAACTCATGGGTGAATTCCCAGAGCTTTTCGCAGATTTGCCTCATGGTGAAAATTTGATCGATGGTCGATCGTCCTTTCTGGACGGCTGCCTGGTACTCTCCCACAATATCCTCTCCAATTGCTTCAGTCTTTCATGCATTATTAAAGGTAGCACTTTATAAGGTACATTTACGAGAGAAATGCCTCTGTAGTTGTTATTATTTCTATTAATGTTCTTTTTATGCTGTGGAGACTGCGGTTTCTCCTTCACTCTCTGTATTATTCTAGTGCGGAAAGACGCTCTCTGGATCTTCAGCATTTAATAACTCTTCAAAATATTCTTTCCTTGTCTGTTAACACATTTCCATTCTTATCATTAATAATTAAAGCTTCGTTTCTGTGACCGTTCCTCATATCTTTCAAAATCTGAAACATTTTCCTGCTGTCTGATATTGTATTTTCCTTTTCGATTTCATCACTCACATTGTTCATGAACTTTCTTTTTCTATTCTCAGAATTCTATTTCTTCCTCCTCTTACGGTCTCGAGTGCTTCCTGTTATTCCGCACATTGTCTGTCCAGCATGGGCACCTCCCTTGCTCTCTTCCTGGCCTCCACAGCTTGTTCACAAGCCTTATTGAACCATTTCTTCTTAGTTGTTACCTTTTTCGTTTTGTAGCACAGCTGTAACCGTAATTTGGATATGATACTTCGTGTGCCTCTCATCTACTAGCAGGTGATCTATCTGATTGACGGTGCTGCCATCTCGGGAAATCTAGATGGCTTTGTGGATCTGTTTATGGGGGAAAGATGTTGAACTCACCACAACATTCTGACTTAACGCAAAACTGGATAACAACAGGCCATTTTCGTTTGTTTTTGGATGTAAACTCTATTTTCCAATTGTTGGTCTATACATCACTTCTCGTCGGACTTTGGCATTAATGTCTTCCAGAAGAATCTTAAGATTTATGTTGCTAATGCTCTCCACTGTTCTTTCCAACTCTTCACAGAATTCACTCTTCTCCTCTTCGTCACTTACTTTTGTTGATGCATGTGCAATTACAAGGGTGAGATCGCCACACCTATGCCCATTAGTTGGACATGACATCCTGCTGCTGACTGCACTGAAGGGCCTCAGTAAACCTATCCTCCGCTGACTCACCACAAATCCCATTCCATGTTTATGCTTTCCATTTTCTTCAGGACCACCATAAAAGATTACTTATTTATTCTAACCTAATATCCCTTCCCGAAGCCATCTTGTTTCTTGTAATGCAGTAACGTCCATTTTATACTCTTATGGTTAACTGCTACTTGTCTATAGAAACTTTAAATATTCCACTTTCCAGCTCATAAACCAGTGTACCTACCCATATTCGACTTGTGGTGTTCCATCTTATTCCAAGGCACATTTGTGAGCTTTTTTGTGGGGGTAAAATGTCCCCTGGCTGCGTTACGGGCGCTGTGCAGGGCTAGCCGAGTAGTGGGGCTGCCAATGTTCTGCCCTGAGCTGGCACGATTTCTTTTGAGGGTTTACTCCCTTAGGAGAGCTGGCTTCACCCCGCTTCTAGAGCCTTCCCTGCCTTCCCGTTGGAGATCGAAAAGAAAACTGGAAGGCATCCTCGAGCCCCGAAACCTTATACCGTTGGGGTCGAAAAAGTAAGAGTTGGTTAAGGGACGCCGATAGGAAAGAAAACAGAAGAAGCCTGACACAAGTAAGTGGAAATAATGTCAGGCTTAGCTAAGGACCTATGGGGTTGCCACTCACAAACACCTAAGGTTGGAACCTCTATGGGGGACTGCTCTTTGTCTGTAATCTCATCAACTGACATGTCTGGCATGGGTGATCCTACCAGGAGCATAGCTCCCGCCAGCATGGCTTAGTGGATCACTCACACACGCAAACCTACCAACGTGAAGGTGGTAGTCTTTGAGGTGGTCATTACTTGTGTACTGACTCAAAAATGGAACATTTCGGTGTAGCCAACGTGTGTTACAGAAAATTATGATAAACAAATTTCTTCAAATTAGCTACTTCAAAGACGATGTGTGTTCTTTGCCAAAACAGTTTACGGTTGTTGAGACACAAATGAGGATAAATGTGCACTGAAGATACGTCTGTATATGTCAGCTGCATTTTTTCGCTGTTTTTTTGGTTGTGTCTGGTGTGGTGTATCCTATATACTTACTTACTGATATTTCACAATTTGTGATCTGCTATTAGAGCATACTGAATAAAAAAATAACAATTAAATTAATCAACAAATAACGCAAGGAATCGTATAAATGATTTACCACGTAGTAGTCAGCAGAAAGTATTCATTTTCTTAACATACACATACTTTTAGTGAATTCAAGCTTAGTCCTTCCTTGTCCAAGCAGGAATCACCACCTGTCATCAGAGATACGGTTCTGGGTAGGTGCCTCAATCCGGTATTCAGATTTAATCAGCAAGGAAGAGCAAGGGCAAGAAGCTTACTACTGCACTGTGTACTTTTGGAAGGCACCACGTACTCTCAGCAGAAGGAATAACAAAAATTAGGGTTTAATAACCTGTCGACGACCAGGCCAGTACTGGTCTTTTTCAAAGAACAGCACTGATATTCATCTTAATTATCTGAAGGAAACAACAGGTGAGAAATATCGATGGCACATTTTTCCACCGCCAACACCTACTGCTGATCTGACCTTGAAGAACTGTTAAGAATGGTAGTTGGAGGTGAGGGGATTCAAAATGGGGAATGGTGGAGGGGGGCGGGAGACATAGACAGCGGAAGGGAGCAACAGGCGTACACTTAAATACCGATGAGCACACAAAAGCTACGTGAGTGTAATATCAGATTACATCGGAAAATTGTATCAGTCACGTGCGCGTACCCTCATGTCTATACGATCGTTGCGGAGAAATCAGCATTATCTTACGCACTTCAGAGCATGTAAATTTACATGTTCGTGACAAATTTGGCAATAACTTTAAAACGAAAACATATCTGACATGTTTGACTCACTTCTCATCCTTGGAGCCACTCGAGTCACGAATTGGACAAGGAACAATAGTATATGTTTATTTTTCTTATATATGTATTATATTTTTCTTCGTGGTTCTCTGGATACTTACCAATTTACACTCATCCACAGAGATAAAAGTTGCAAGGTTTTGTTTGCCTTGACGTGATATTTCAGGTTTCACAGCTGAAATAGTGGGGCGCTGGAGTCAAGTCACTCAAAACGTATCTAGTATGAGTAGCTTTGTGAACCAGCTGTTTTTACTAAACTACGACGGAGAATGTAGACAATTTTTTTACATTTTTTAACGTTTATAGTTGTCAATTGTCACACTGACTTTGTTTTAAATGAAGTTATATACCTTTCTCCTGTAGCATTATCAAGGGACTGCGAAGAGGACTTTCGCGACAGAACATGTACGAAACTTGATCAAACAGTAAGAAGAGAGCAGCACCGCAAACAATCCGCCTTCAGGAATAGAGGTCCCTTGGACATCACCCTACTGTATCAAATGTAACCAACTATTTAACTCAGGTTCACTTCGTGTATTTGCCTGTCCACTGAAACTCACCAGTTTGTGATCCGATCTTGAAGGTACTCAGACTTTTACAATGCGTCGAACAGTTGAAAAAGTGGGTATGGTTTTTGTTAACAGCGAGTGTCGCCAAACGTTCAGAAGAGCTGTGCAGCTGTCCTGCTCGTGCCAAGCCCTCACAACCTGGCTTTGCAAACGCTATCAAAAAATTAAAGAAAATGAGTGTGTGGAAAATAAAATACTCCCACAAAAAGGAACATCAGCTGATGAAAGAAATGCAGCAAAATTTTTAGTGGAGCTATCACAACAACTACATCTCATTTCGAAGCTACGTGAATGTGTGAGAGGGGTAAGTCACTGGAGTGTCCTGCAAACATCATAATGCAGTGCATTTCGTTCTTTCCATATTTCGCTTCATTTATAGATTTCTGGAAAAGACTTTCAAAATCAGTTACAGTTCTCCAGACTACGTCTGCGGAGACTGGAGGTGAGTTGATATTTGCGCGCTGGATTTTGTTTAGAGATGAAGCATATTTTACAAATCATGCACATCAATTTTCGCGGCTGTGCACTACTGGCAACTTACAGATCGACGCTGGCAGAGGGAAGTGGATAGAAAACAACCTTAATCTGTCTATGTGCAGGACGGGCTTTCCAAGAATCTCATCAGTGATTCCTGTTTTAAGGATGGAACTCTAAATATTCACTACTATATACAGATACAAAGAGATCTGCTGCTGTAATTATTGGAAGACGTTCTGCTGGACATAAGTCAGCCTACATGGTATCAACAAGGCTGATATTCTGATGATTCAGCGCAGATAATAACAGACATTCTTAGGAAAACGTTTGGAGATCGTTCGATCAGTCATTTGAGAAACACAAAATGACCATCAGTTTCACCAGACCAATAGCTCTGTATTTTTATGTGCGGAGAAAATTAAAACGAGAGTTTTTGAAACACTCATGATTAAAATTTTTATTGTGAGAGATTGAATAATGTAGGAGCCTAACCTTTTATTTTAATGACTGTTGCCTAATGATAACAGTTGTTCAGTTTCAACTGCTACGGGGGCTGTTTCAGTCGGCTTTAGGCTGGTCAGTAATATTGTATTCAAGGAATGCAGGTTTGCCATAACCAAGTTCATGTAACTTTGCACTAAGTGAGGTAACATTTTACTATCAAACACAATACGAGACAGTCAGTATCTTTATCATATATATCTGTTCATGTCTAATCTCAGCATAACAAATATACCGAAATAATGACAAACGCTGTTACAATAATATGCAAAGATGATGCAGTCTACTGGGCGATGTGATAGGTGGCAATGCATAATATCAGCACTTCATCTTTATAATTACTTTCTCGTAATAATTTGAACTTTATCATTAGTCGGTGCAGTTCTTAGGTTTCAGTGAGGTGATGGTGATGGTATAGTGAGAGAGAGATAGAGAGAGAGAGAGAGAGAGAGAGAGAGAGTTAGCACAGGCGCGCGCGCTCGCTCGCGATACTCAGCAATTCGATATGCCTCATCGTGCTACGCCTTTACAGTAACCCATCTACTCTTCAACTGATTGTGACAACAGTATCACTCTCTGGGTGCTGTCATCTCGACATGTATGAGAGAGATATGACTATCTCTGAGTAAGGGGCTGCGCATCCTTTACCTCTAGAAGCAAACATAGATATCTCCTGAAGACATTAAATTCTGTGCTACACCAAAATAAATACAGTGTGTAGCATTGTCTGAGCAGAACCGCTTTATGTTATGTACTAATGCTCATCCTCAAGATTTTGGGAACTTTATATGAGAGTCGTTACAATGAACACCAGAAGCGAACCTGAGATACGTGTCCACATACATTTGGTGCAGTAGGGCACATGTTTACGCTACTTCCTCCTGGTGGTGGGACAGTGGTTGCCGGCGCTTTTAACTTATTACTGTTTGACCAAGTACCATGTAGGTTCAGCTATCAAAGCCTTAAAAAATGGTTCAAATGGCTCTGAGCACTATGGGACTTAACATCCGTGGTCATCAGTCCCCTAGAACTTAGAACTACTTAAACCTAACTAACCTAAGGACATCACAAACATCCATGCCCGAGGCAGGATTCGAACCTGCGACCGTAGCGGTCACGCGGTTCCAGACTGAAGCGCCTAGAACCGCACAGCCACACCGGCCGGCTTCAAAGCCCTCTTAAAAGGCTCTGTCCACGGTGCAGAAGAGTTCTATAGTTCCACGCGAAAGTCGATGTCATAATTCGTGAACTATAATCATTAAAAATTACATGCACATGTCAGAAAGGTGGCCACATTGGTAGTTACCCCACCCTATACTTCTCCAGCAATTTTGGTTTTTATTTGGGCTTAAATGTGAAAGCGCAAATATGCCACCCTGACATATAGAAAGCTGTGTTTTACTGACATACTATCGAAAGACACCGATGAATCGATGACAGGGCAGAACGATACGATTAGATTACGTCGTGAAGAGCAGGGTGCTGTAGGTGGTCACGATGGAGACGAGAGCCGCAGGTCCAGCGTCAGCACGGCCAGCAGGTTGACCGCCGGCCGTCCCGAGGACACCTGCCGCGCCAGCTGCCGCAGCTCGCCGTGGGCGGCGCCGCCCACACGCCACCCTCCCAGCAGCCGCTGCGTGACGCTGGCTCCGGTCGCTGTCCGGTGGCCAGGTAGGAGCAGCAGGACTGGCTATCGTGCTCACTTTGAATGTCACTCGAATCCCCGACTCCTTCGTGATTCCCTTGAATGTCGTGTCTGGCGATGACAGTTTTCGAAAAATGAAATAAAACTTTACTACAGTTATCAGCGCGAGCATTGCGAAGCTTAACACTAGCACGCTGCTATGGATGGAGATAACCAACATGGACAATTCACAGAGCGCTCCACAGGCCCGCCTGAGCAATCGCAAGTAGGGTGCCTTGCAACAGGTGCTTTCGCTGTTCACTTGTGACGCCCGTCTTGTTACCGTGCTTTTCTTGCGAGTTGTCCCAGTTTTGAGGAGGCAAGTGTTTAGGAGCGAAACTCTTTGCTTAATAATGAGTTGCAAGTCCATGTATTTCAAAATAACTAGTATACCAGATCCCAAGCTGTTCAGACTACTTATTGCCCCTACAACAGCGCCCCAGCCAACATGAGCACGAAAATGGCCAGTGAGAAATATACAAAACCAAAGAAACAGTAAAAACACTTACAGTTTAACGAACCGTTTCGGTTTTGTCCTTACCGATCCAACATGGGCCATCAAAATTCTGTCACACAGCGTTACTGACTGTAATATTTTCACATATTTGTGTGTATTGCGCGAAATATCTGTAACTATTGCAGTAAAAGTTAAGATAGGATATTGTAAAGCACCGATAACTACAACAGAATTTATTGGAGATAATATGTTTATAAAACTACAAAAAGAGTATAAAATTTGAAAGCAGATATCAGCTGGAGGATATTAGCGAGTATTAGGATGACAACATCTGCTCGCATCATTTGTTGCCGTCATCTAAAAAATAACCGAACATTGTTATCAAAGTAGTTAATACTGATTTCAAGTACATTAGAAGAATTTAGCGTTTTCAGTATTTTTAGTCTGGTATTTCTTCCACTATATCGCCAGCATTGGCAGCCACTTTTCCTCTGTTGCTACTACAGTTATGCTTCATAATATTCATAAAAAATTCTGTCTTTTGCAACTGAATGTTTTATTTGTGTCTACCACATTTGTTTCTCTAGACGTCAATTGTCTACAACATAAACAAAATTATTTAATTATAAGTATTTTGATAGGAGATCTGTAGTGATTTTTGGCAGCCACTTTAAATCATCTACCTGTTTACACTACAAAAATGAAACTGTGGTGTCACCGCCAGACACCACACTTGCTAGGTGGTAGCCTTTAAATCGGCCGCGGTCCGTTAGTATACGTCGGACCCGCGCGTCGCCAATATCAGTGATTGCAGACCGAGCGCCTCCACACGGCAGTTCTAGAGAGACTTCCTAGCACTCGCCCCAGTTGTACAGCCGACTTTCCTAGCGATGGTCCACTGACAAAATACGCTCTCATTTGCCGAGACGATAGTTTAGCATAGCCTTCAGTTACGCCATTTACTACGACCTAGCAAGGCGCCATGTTCAGTTACTATTGATATTGTGAATCATGTACCGTCAAGAGCGACGTTCACCATTAATGGATTAAAGTTAAGTTTCTAAATTCTAATTTTCTTGACATGTTCCAGACCTCACGCCAGCCTGCGGGAGCTAAAACGCGTGCATTTCGGCCTCCTTTAGTAAAACGGTGTTGGCTCTCTTGCCAACGCGGCTGTGGATGCAGCGTGGCGGGCATTTGGCGGGCGAACAAATGTATGTGTGGCGAGCAGACATGGACGGACCAACTCGCTAGCCAAGATATGGGCTACAAATGGGAAATCCATTGAGATAAACCACTTTGACAAAGGGCAGTATATTATTATGCAGAACCTGTGGACGAGTATCTCGAAAACGGCGAAATTAGTTGAATGTTGAATTGTTCCTGTCGTGAGCATCCACGGAAAGAGGTAGAAAGACAGTGAAACCAACACCAGGTGCTATGTAGTTCATTGTCCACAACTCTTCACAGAACGTGGGGTTCTGAGGCTTTTCTACCCTGTAATGTACGATAGATGGTGATCCGTTAGATCTCTGCCAAAAGAGAACAATGCTGACGCATGTGCATTTGTCTCGGAGCCCAGCGATCATCTTACATTGGGGAACATGAAGCTCCACAACAGAACACCCCTGCGTACTGACATGTTGACCCAACGACAGCAGTAGCAGGCACCACCACAATTTTGATAGCAAATTGATATTCAAATTAATTCATCAATTAATTTCACCGCGAACCACGACCAGCACCATTCCCAGATGACGCCCTGTGTTTTCGTCAACCTCTATGTGGGTTAGCAATTTGGTTAGACATCTGTGCTTAACGAAAGAAAAAGTCAAATATCTTGGCTCTAGATTAAAAAAAAGAATTTATTGACAGTTGGAACCAGGATATACATGTATAGAAAGAGAGAGCAGCAATTTTCCAAGAAGCAGGTGATTTCGTGTACTACTCAGACATTCCCGCTCTAATGAATGATTTTGGTATTGAACACAAAAACGAAGACTGAAGGCTGTTTATTGATTCATCCAAAACCAGTTTAAAGGCTCTTTCATTACACAATTGTAACATGTACGCATCTATACCTGTTGGACATTCTGTACATATGAAAGAAAGATACGAAAACCTAGAAACAGTGCTAAATAAAATAGGCTATTCTGCTCATCGTTGAATGATATGTGGCGATCTAAAAGTAACATGCATGTTCCTTGGTCAAGGTGGCTTTACCAAATTTCCATATTTCTTGTGTGAATGAGACAATAGGGTTAGGGATGAACTCTGATACAGAAATACTGGCCTGTGAGGGAGTTTTTAAAACCTGGTGAGAAAAACATTCCACTCAACAACATTGTAGATCCAAGAAACTTACTCCTACCACCTTTACATATAATGTTAGGCCTGAGAAAACAGTTTGTAAAATCTTTGCCTAAAGTGGACCATGTTTTCAGTATCTCTGCCAAAAGTTTCAGAAGCTAAACAACAAAAAGGCCTCTTTATCGGACCTGAAGTTAGAAAATTGATGTTTAATGTTAACTTTGAATCCACAATGACCTTAAATGAGAAAGAAGCATGGGTATCATTTTAGCAAGTCGTTAAAAAGTTCTTAGCATATAAAAAAGACCGAGATATGTTTCTATTATAGCTACAATGTTGAAGAAAATTAAAACTTCAGGATGTTTGGTGAGCCTGCAAGTTCACTTATTGAAAATTCACCTTGATTACTTCCCATACAGTATGGGAGATGTTAGTGAAGAGCAAGGAGAGCGTTTTCACCAGGACATTAAAGCGTTGGGAAAACGCTACCGCTGGCCTTTGTGCCCGAGCGGTTCTAGGCGCTTCAGTCTGGAACCGCGCGACCGCTACAGTCGCAGGTCCGAATCCTTCCTCGGGCATGGATGTGTGTGATGTCCTTAGGTTAGTTAGGTTTAAGTAGTTCTAAGTTCTAGGGGACTGATGGCCTCAGATGTTAAGTCCAATAGTGCTCAGAGCCATTTGAACCAAAACGCTACCAAGGCCGCTGGAACACCAACATGATGGGGAACTACCGTGGGTCACTTCACCGACAACTCCAGCAAGTGACTCATCGTAGAAAAAGCTACACAAAAGGCTTCAAAGAAAAAAGAGAAACAAAATACGAACAATACCATCTGACAAGTGAAACCTCTATTAACACATGTCATTGTTTTAATTAGCTTAATGTAAATACAAACGATGTTTATGTTGTAACGAAGCATTTCATTGATTTCCCCATTTACTGTATAGCACAGGATTTTTATACTGTATACTAAAAAGCATTTTGCTCAAAAACTATGGGTGATACAGAAAAAAACTCAGACTAGCTTCAGAATCAGCTCATAAAAATCTATAAACCTCAGCTATCAAAGTAAAAAAGTTTTTTAAAAAAAGATTTTCGTTAGCCTGTGTAATTACAGCACTCCTGAATAATTACCTCTACCAT
This sequence comes from Schistocerca americana, assembly GCF_021461395.2. Classification (NCBI taxonomy): domain Eukaryota; kingdom Metazoa; phylum Arthropoda; class Insecta; order Orthoptera; family Acrididae; genus Schistocerca; species Schistocerca americana. The sequence goes on from NC_060122.1 coordinate 59,857,021, forward strand.
GTAGTCTCACAACTTTATTGTGATTTCTGTTTCCCTCATTTCTTTCAGGTACATTAACATTTCGAAAGAATCTATGATCATGTGGGTTTGTCCTAACCCTGAACTTTCTCTGAATGCTTCGGATGTTTTGTGTGTGCTTCCAACAAATCTTTCAGAAATGTCTTGCAACTTTTTATGAATTTCTATAGAGTTTTAGGTTATGACTTCCTTTTCTTTAAGTACTAATTTACAACCCAGTTCACCCACTACTATTTAAAAGAATTTTTTCTGTGAAGATTTGACATTTGTGCGACTACAAACTAGAGCCACAAATGGTCTTGTTTCTGTTTAGATCAAAATTCTTGTAACAATTTGTTTTTAAATTCAGGAAACATGATGTATGGTACTTAAAGTCATTTCTAATCGAACGATAAGAACGTTTTTCTAAATAATCATTTTCTTGTCGAAACTGATATTCATTGCTGTAAATCCATATTCTTGGCAATACTAGTAACATGTGCATAATTTCAGAATTGAGTGATTGCTGTTCGAGATTCTACTCTGATTTGTTTTTCCATTTGCTATCTCTCATCATTGGTCGGAGATTAGCAGCAGCAGAACAGTGCCACGTGCAGGCTATTTTTAATACCACGAAAGAGACGGCTACATTTGGAGAGGTTCTGTGACCAGGAAGCATGAATGGCGTCGCATTGTGTTCAGCGATTAACCGCAGCTCTGCACTGCCATGAATTACCATCGCCGGCGTCTATGGCAACAACCTGGTGATAGTACCATTCTTGCAATGTGTTGGAGAGGCACAGTTATATTTCTCCTGGTGTCATGGTATAGATATGACTCCAGATCATGTTTGGTTGTGTTCGAGAGAATTTTTGTGGCACAGCGGTACATCACAGACATCTAGCACTTTTATGCGTTACTTCTCGTGCTATTGTGCAAATTTAAATGGTTCCAGATGTCTCAGATCATTGAGATACAGAAATAAAAATATTTGGATTGTTTCATTCAACATAATTCATTGTTAAAAACACGATGGGGTAGAGAAAAGTTGTCAGTGACGAGTTATGATTGATCGTAAGTTGCTCTATTATCAGGTTGAAATCTGCTTCCTTTGCCAAAACACAGCAGAGTTTACAAATTTTCATCTCATTAAGATAGTAATCCTCTGAAATTGTGACAGAATTATTAAATAGCAAATAATGGAAAGACAGCTCAATGGTTTATGAAAATGTTTATTCTCGTTATAAAAAGAAACTGTAATTTCCTCCCATATATTGGTCCAAACCCACAGCAATCTTCGTTTCTCCAGCTATCAATGGCGTTTAAAAACTTACATTATAATACTGAATAGGTCTGTAGTCGCTTGAATACCACACTAGATAAGGAAGTTTCGGGTACTAATCATACAGCCAAATACTCTGCTCTTTGCAGACTATCATTTGGCAAAATCTTGTTTCGGTTTTTTGAAAGCTTGAGCTGGAGAAATTTTGTGAATATTTCATTCTAGCTGTTTCCCTGGCCACATGCGTTTGGGACGAACCGCTTTACATACAATCTATTTTCTTGAGGTTGGTGATAAACAGCGATATTCCTCCAAGTTTGAAGAGTAATACAATATGTTAGTTTCATTTCACACACAGAAACATATAGACTAATATACACCAAAGGCAAATTCATAGTGACTTATATTTTTATATACAAACTTTCTTAAATTCTTGCATTAGTTTGCTTAATCCTGAAATGTCACCACAGCTATGGCCATTAAGAAAATGGTTTGCATTTCATGATGAAGTTAGTAAATGAAGTTGTAAGATGTGTGTGAAACTTTTTTTTTTTTTTTTTGCTTTTGCAGAATAGATTCTTTAGAGTCGTTTCAGAAAGATTCCAGATCGATCAGCTTGCGTGCCTTGCCGTTCACATAGTCAAGCCAGCCAGCTAGCTTCCATGCTGAATCATAGACTTTGATGTTCAGCATGCTATCCAACAAACTTACAGTGAAGTTTAGTCCATGTGAGATGAGCGTAAGGAGATGGCTGACAGATGGTATACCGGTCAATGGATGTACCGACGGCAATGATTTAAGCCTGCGGCACTGCCCAGCTGAGGTGTCATAGTGGACATGCAGTGGAAACAGTGCATGTGAGATTGTTGGCGAAGCTTACTTCTGTTCATTATACCTTGCGTGGCCTTGTTAGATCTATCAATTTGGATCCACCACATGTAATGTATGTTGAGCGTCAGGTTGTCATTAACGAAGTGTGTCAGGGTTTATTGTGAGTGCTTTCAGACAGTGCGCTTAATTTCTTAGTGTTCTTGTATTGTGATAGTTTGTTTGGGCTATGGTGTACTATTGTTGTGGCAATAGCGAGAATGTAGAGTGGATGTAATAACCATAAAATTGAATTTAGATGCAACATAACGTAGAAGGCTCCCTACCTTCATTGCATGTAGATCACATTACAGGACTCATGTATGATGGGGTTTATGGTATGACGATGTAAGTCAGATTTATTCATTATAAGCTTTTGATCGTTTTGTGAAACATTGTTCAAAATACAGGAAAGTCTAATAGAAGAATGTATGGGGATATTGTGTCTAATAGTAGACAGTATTAACACAGAAACATACATTCAGTGTATTAATACGAATATTATGACCATAATTATTATTAGTTCCATGAATTTCACTTTGAATTAACAGTTTCGGATTTAATTAACAATACTTTAGGAAATATGAGTAGTAAAATTAATAATATCATCGTAATTGTGTATAAATTGAATGAATTTCATTGTGAATTAACAGAAAAATGCGTAGTCATCCAGAATGAGATTTTCACTCTGCAGCGGAGTGTGCGCTGATATGAAACTTCCTGGCAGATTAAAACTGTGTGCCCGACCGAGACTCGAACTCGGGACCTTTGCCTTTCGCGGGCAAGTGCAAGTGGTAGAGCACTTGCCCGCGAAAGGCAAAGGTCCCGAGTTCGAGTCTTGGTCGGGCACACAGTTTTAATCTGCCAGGAAGTTTCATGCGTAGTCATCTTTGTTTTTAAAAGAGAATGAAACAAGTGTGTTGAACAGAAGGATGCATGCTCATAAATCTAAAATATCCTTTTTCTTCAAATGACTAACAAATGGTATTTTATCTTACAGCTGTTACTGTTTTATACTGCTGAGCTGGACTAGACGTTCCTTCTTTTATTTTTGTATGTCCAATGTGAAAAACTCCATATCAGGACTGAAAAGTTGCCTTGTAATGCATCTTTGTAAATTCAGATCTCTACTGCACACACTGCAGCTGTAGCCAAGATACTGGACAATATCAATTTATTACTTTGGTGGTTAACTACTGCCTTCTCCAAACCCACCGTTGATACAGATTCTTGTAGCTTTATCTGTACTACTGTAAATGGCTTCTTTCTTCATGTTTGAGCAATGATTTTGTACCAGTCTGACGGTGTGTAGATAGTTTTTCGTTTCTCCAGGAATTCCACAGAGCCAAAATCAACATCGTTTTCCAGATAAGAGAACCCCTTGTACTACAAATAGGACCAAGAATGTCCATTTGAAGTAGTGGAGCTGTCAAAAGTTTCAAACAGGAAAGTGTAATTTTAAAATTTCTATTTTGACCAATTCTGGCATAACTGTACATCATTGTGTTTTCTTGTACTACCCATTTCTTTTACGTGTTTCACTACACATGATGAAACTTTCTGCCTTCCTCTCGATGCTATAATTTCGTCCCATACAAACATGAAAGTAAAATTAGCCCTAAGTTCGTGACAGCCAAAACTATAACAATAAAAACTACATTTGTAATGTAGTACTAAACACATTAACTTTGGAGCTGTCAGGGCCATTTACAAATCACATGTAATAGCATAGACATCTAGACTTTGATAATTCTTTATACACTTTCATCAAATTACGTTTACATTCAGCTCTGCTTAAATATAATTCCACGTCTACTTATTTTTGTTTTCATCTTCAGGAACTGACATCTGCATCTGAGATTTATCAAATGTTTTTTAGTGAAGTATGCTTCAGCTTGAGTCATTTTTAGTTTCATCTCCTCTCTTCTATCTTCTATTTATCGTTTTTTACACTAACTGCTGTTGTTCATCTACTTCACTAGACCCACTTTCGGATGGATAATGTTCTTAAGCAGAATCCGATATTTCTCTCTCTTTTTTCATGATTTCTCTTAGGCTTTGTGAATTATTCATATTAGCATAAACATAGGCTATTATAAACACCAGTAACAACTGCCAAATAATCTAGCCGACTGTCTAGACATCAATAAAATAATGTAAACTACTCTAATAACAGTCTAGGCAATGTTACCAAACAAAGCTTATCTAAAAACAGTTAAAATGATATTAAAATTGAAACTTACCTGCAAACAGTTTAAACAATATTTCAATACAAAACTCTCCCAAAAACAGCAAATATAATAAACTTTTCTACAAGGTAATAATAATAATAATAATGATAATAATAATAATAATTAATAGATTAATTCATTAAAACTACTCTATGGTGAAACAAAAAAATCTAATTTAGTTGTATTGCACTGTGATGCAAGTCAGACTTGCTTCACTTTACCATAAAATGTTAACAGAAATTCAAATTTTGTTAGGTGGTATTTTGGTGCTAGTCAGGCTTACTTGACTTTGCCGTAACATGTACCATACAAATCCATACAGAGCCAAACATCATCATGTCATTCAAAAGTGTGCTATTTCTGATACATATCTTAGTACTTAAACCATTTTCGTCCAAATCTGACTTGCACCATAAACTCCATAAACCCCTTCATATATAGAAAAAAACACAAATTCAGATCTTGTTATTCATTGTAATTCCAATCATATGACGTATAATATCTGATTACTCTACAGAATGTATCAGTACCCTTATGCGAAGACGCCTTCAAAAAAGATTACCGTTCTATCCAGTATACTGCTTACAGCAATGGAAACGATTCTGATTTTGTCAACAACTTCAACAAGAATATTTTTAAAAATTAGGAGTAAAATCTCACAGTAGCCATTCATTCACATGGACAAGTACTGAGAAAGACCAAGATGTGACCATCAGTCACAGATTTCTGTACCTCGGCAAGTTATCTGATAAGATCGGTTCTATTTTAAAAGGAAATCATATAACCCATGCGTTTTTCATTCCTAATAAGGTAGAAGATATACAGAGACATTCGGAGACCACCAGAAATGCCAATTATTTTACGACTGGCGTATACTGAATTCGAAATGGCTGCTGCCCGATGCAGTCCATGAGACACACAGGTAGGGATTTCTAGATTAGACTCTGGGAGCACATAATCTGGCAAATTACACAACTGTGTTAAGCCTCATTTGCGAGAACAGAACCATACTATGATTCATCTGTAAAATAACTTAAAAATTTCACATTGCCAGACCAAAGACCATACTTAAGTACAGTGGATGAGACAGAGACACTGCAATGTAGGAAGTGCCATACAGAGTGTGTACTAATTAGGCAAACTGAGTTGCACTCTAATGTACTCCGCAGTTGTGGCTCTCTACAGTGTATTTAATTGATCCTTATCATTCTTCAATAGTCGTTTTACTGTACTTTCTTATTAATATTACATCTCTGTTGTAAGGACACCTCTCATTATTCTTAGAATATTTAGAATTTCACCTTGTGCTTGTATCTTCTGGGTAAGCCATGGCTGCCAGTTTACTTGTTTTTCAAGTGTACTCCCTGTATTATGACAGTATCCAACCATGATGTTCCTCACTGATGTGTACCAAATCTGTTTGGGCAAGACTTTAAAATAACAAGTTTTAATTGGCATATTTTTGCTGGTCTGTTCTTCATTCTAATCCTGTTTGGTGTTTTTCAGTACATCATAATTTTTTCCACTATTTCTATTTGATTTCGCTCTAATCTGATACCCCTCATTTTTCTGGTTCTGCTGTTTCATTGTTCCTATTAGTGATGACTTTGTTCTATGGCCTGTTTTAACTTTTGAGTATCGCCATTACTTTGAGGAATTATTACAACCTGGCTGACAGTGATGGAGCACCCAATGCTCTCAAATTTTGCCAACATTTAAACTTGCTTCCACCAGTTACGTCCTTTGGAAATGATGTGATGTTATATTCTTCTCCCAACATTCTTGGCAATCTACAACCTGGCTGAGAATGATGGAGCACCCAATGCTCTCAAATTTTACCTACATTTAAACTTGATTCCACCAGTTACGTCCTCTGGAAATGGTGCGATGTTATATTCTTCTCCACACATCCTTGATAATCTAAAAAGAATAAAAAATAGACAATAATAATAATCCTATAATTATTTCTTGATTCCTTATACCATCACGTCCCATTCATGTTTACTTGGATGTACCTAAATACGCTACTCAACGCTGTGAAGACAGATGTACTATTATAGAATAACACAAAAGCAATCTGTCTCGTTTTTCTCAAGAATGTATACGTACAGCTGCAGATATCCATGTTACAAAGTTTGCTGTCATCAAATTCCATGCAAAGCTAAATGGACTTTTTTTCGTTTCTTAAATTCAAATAATACCATGAGTGCACCTAAGGCAGCCATTATTTTTAATAAATTATGGCTTAGAAACAATATTACAACAAACTGCATGAAACATAACTTTAAAAAACCTCTTTTCAAATAAATGCTAAATTTGAGAAACATCAGTCTGTAATCGTTTAGGCGGATAAAATTACAGCTAATGCTGGAATTAATGAACACTAAATACACTCCTGGAAATTGAAATAAGAACACCGTGAATTCATTGTCCCAGGAAGGGGAAACTTTATTGACACATTCCTGGGGTCAGATACATCACATGATCACACTGACAGAACCACAGGCACATAGACACAGGCAACAGAGCATGCACAATGTCGGCACTAGTACAGTGTATATCCACCTTTCGCAGCAATGCAGGCTGCTATTCTCCCATGGAGACGATCGTAGAGATGCTGGATGTAGTCCTGTGGAACGGCTTGCCATGCCATTTCCACCTGGCGCCTCAGTTGGACCAGCGTTCGTGCTGGACGTGCAGACCGCGTGAGACGACGCTTCATCCAGTCCCAAACATGCTCAATGGGGGACAGATCCGGAGATCTTGCTGCCCAGGGTAGTTGACTTACACCTTCTAGAGCACGTTGGGTGGCACGGGATACATGCGGACGTGCATTGTCCTGTTGGAACAGCAAGTTCCCTTGCCGGTCTAGGAATGGTAGAACGATGGGTTCGATGACGGTTTGGATGTACCGTGCACTATTCTGTGTCCCCTCGACGATCACCAGTGGTGTACGGCCAGTGTAGGAGATCGCTCCCCACACCATGGTGCCGGGTGTTGGCCCTGTGTGCCTCGGCCGTATGCAGTCCTGATTGTGGCGCTCACCTGCACGGCGCCAAACACGCATGCGACCATCATTGGCACCAAGGCAGAAGCGACTCTCATCGCTGAAGACGACACGTCTCCATTCGTCCCTCCATTCACGCCTGTCGCGACACCACTGGAGGCGGGCTGCACGATGTTGGGGCGTGAGCGGAAGACGGCCTAACGGTGTGCGGGACCGTAGCCCAGCTTCATGGAGACGGTTGCGAATGGTCCTCGCCGATACCCCAGGAGCAACAGTGTCCCTAATTTGCTGGGAAGTGGCGGTGCGGTCCCCTACGGCACTGCGTGGGATCCTACGGTCTTGGCGTGCATCCGTGCGTCGCTGCGGTCCGGTCCCAGGTCGACGGGCACGTGCACCTTCCGCCGACCACTGGCGACAACATCGATGTACTGTGGAGATCTCACGCCCCACGTGTTGAGCAATTCGGCGGTACGTCCACCCGGCCTCCCGCATGCCAACTATACGCCCTCGCTCAAAGTCCGTCAACTGCACATACGGTTCACGTCCACGCTGTCGCGGCATGCTACCAGTGTTAAAGACTGCGATGGAGCTCCGTATGCCACGGCAAACTGGCTGACACTGACGGCGGCGGTGCACAAATGCTGCGCAGCTAACGCCATTCGACGGCCAATACCGCGGTTCCTGGTGTGTCCGCTGTGCCGTGCGTGTGATCATTGCTTGTACAGCCCTCTCGCAGTGTCCGGAGCAAGTATGGTGGGTCTGACACACCGGTGTCAATGTGTTCTTTTTTCCATTTCCAGGAGTGTATTTTTTCCTCAAAATCCCATAGTTCAGTGCATGTACGATCCCACTTGTAAATACATCACTACTTTACAAAATGTTCTCCATCAAATTAATATTTTTCGCAATAATTCCAAAATGAAACCTTCTCTGAAACATCGAGCCACTATTATGACTCATAAAAATAATCTTCCCATGAGATATATAGTTAATGCTACGAGAATGGGTGGGGGGGCTACTTCATTGAAAAGAAAATTGCTGAATATGTAAGCAAATATTATGAGCGCCTTAAACTTTGCAGCCTGTGCAGCAGAGATCATTTAACTATACAGTTTAAAAACTATCGATCCCATCTGAATCGTATATTATGGCATTAGATATGCAAAATGTGTACACAAATATTCCATTAGACCAAATACTAGACACCATCCCTTACAACTAATGCACATTTAGTGACAGATTGCTTGAGAAATTGATGTAGTACTGGCTCTTTTAGATGTTACTTTTAAATACACCTACTTCAGATTTGGAAATGATGCATATATTCAAAAAGAAGGACTGTTAATGGGATCGTCACTTGATTTCTGTCTTACAAATAGATTTATAACCACATTTGAGTATGTTATAATAATTCATTTTTCTCATCACACTAACAAGGTTGTTCCTTGGTGCTGATATGTCAGTGGTGTTCCTCTTACATATGTGGGTGAAAAAGAAGAACGTAATAATTTTCTTGAAGACAAAAATGGATTTCATCATAAAAATAAATATACTGTGGGCCACAATACAGAAAGCACCATTCTTGTTTTGGATTTAAGAATGATATTTACAGGAGTTAGATTTGAATCTGATACATATGGAAAAAATAATAACTCATATCTTGTTATCCATTGCACTTTCAACCATCCTGTGAGACGTAAAATGACGGCATTCTGACCGCCACTTTACAGAATGTACCAGTATCCTTATACAAAGATGTCTCGGAAAAGAATATCGTTCTACCCAATACATCGCTTACAGCAGTGGATACGATTCTGATTTTGTCATCTACATCAACAAAAATATTTTTCAAAGAAGTTAGGGCCGCCCTCCGTCAGCAGAGTTTCAGTCACACTGACAAGTACTGACAAAGACACAGACAGAGCTATTTATCGTAGATTTCGGTGGCTCGGTAATGTTTCTATTAAGATCGGTTCTATTTTTAAAAATAAAACATATAGCCCCTGCGTTTCTCATTCTTAATATGGCTGTAGACACATATAGGCGAAGTGAGGCCGTGATAATTCCCAAATTTTATGCTACCAGCATATATTGAATTCGCTGTGACAATGCCTGATGCAGTACTTAAGACAGACAGACAAGACTTCTGAGATCGTATTCTCAAAACACTTAATCTGATATATCCTTCATAAGCGTGGAGCACTCATCTACAAGAACAATGAGACACTATCACTAATTTGCCGAATAACTTAAAAATTATACATCGTCAGACCAAATACTTTAAATGTACAGCAAGAGACTGAGATTCTGCGGAGTAGGAAGCGTCATTCCGAATGTGTACTAAACAACCAAAAGCATTAAAGTGTACTGTGCAATTTTAAGCGTCTGCAGTGTAATTAATTGAGTCTTGTTATATTTCAATAGTCATTTTATGGCAATTTTGCAGCATACCAATGTTAAGGGTGTTGGTCTGTAATTTTGCCAGTGCGTTCTCATCCCCATCTATTGTACAGGAGTCACGTACGCTTCTTTCCATACGCTTGGTACCCTGCGCTAAGCGAAATATTCACGATAAATGCAAGGCAAGTAAGGGGCTAATGCTAGAAAACCGAACTGATATTGCATCCAGACCTGATGGCCTAGTTGCTTTCCACTTTTTCAACTGCTTCTCCACGCCACGGAAGGCCTAGTACTATGTCCTCCGTATGGGAGTATATAGGAAGGTCAAACTACTTTATGTATGTATGATGCTCCTGCGTCAACGATTTCGTATATGTGAAATTTGATACTGCGGTTTCCTTTTGCTATTTGTTGCATCATCAGACATGCCAACGAGTGAGTGGATAGGAGTCTTCGACCGCTTAAAATGTCACGTATGACCCGATTTTTCTCGGTTTCTCAACAGGGTCTTTTGTTAAGGTATGTACGGTAGTAGCTGTTGCATCCTTTACACATGTAATAAGTTCTGCCTATCGTCACTTACACCTACTCTTTCGAACCGAGACAGCAACAGTTGTTGCCTCCGTAGCATTTTTCTAACACATTTTTAGCCCTGTGTGGCCTGAACGGTCAAAACCATATACATTTGCTGTTTTTTTTTATGTAACACAGAAGCAATAGTAAGAAAATAGTGCAGCACATAGAAAAACTAACAACACTAAATGTGTTAGAATGCAGAAAGGCTACATGTAGGTGACTTTTAGGAAGGTAATTACACAGTTAGTTATTGGAATTCAGTAAAATAATTTGCTCCCCATTGCAGCAGTGAAATTCTTCACAAAGTGAACATTTTGTGTGTGGTCTAGATATAACCTTTACCACATACCTCACATCTTCCACTGTTTGCTGTAAAAGTGTGAACACATTAATTACTTAACCTTACACCTTTTGTCAGGAGTCACGCTGAAGATTAGATGGGTAGATCACATAACTAATGAGGAGGTGTTGAATAGAATTGGGGAGAAGAGGAGTTTGTGGCACAACTTGACAAGAAGAAGGGACCGGTTGGTAGGACATGTTCTGAGGCATCAAAGGATCATCAATTTGGTATTGGAGGGCAGCGTGGAGGGTAAAAATCGCAGAGGGAGACCAAGAGATGAATACACCAAGCAGAATCAGAAGGATGTAGGTTGCAGTAGGTACTGGGAGATGAAGAAGCTTGTGCAGGATAGAGTAGCATGGAGAGGTGCATCAAACTAGTCTCAGGACTGGAGACCACAACAACAACAACACCTTTTGCGACTGAGCACTGTAATTTCTTCTATTTGTTACATGTATTTCTTTCTGTCAGAAATTGTCTTGCAGCTCTTGGACTGATGTGCTTTGCCTTTGTCTTAACCATTAGGGCATGAAAAACTTTTTTCTGAACTACAGGAAAGAAACCATTCCATGAAGCTCACAGTACAAGACATATAGAACTCCATTTCCATCATGTCCCAGAACACGCAAAGTCACCTCTTTCGGATCTTCTTCCCCGTCCCGTAAACAGATCTAGATTAGTCGGGGTGCTCCACATCTCACTTCTCTTTACCGAGTCTTCAGTCTTCTGACAGGCCTGCTACGGCCTGCTGCAAATTCCTTTCCTGCGCCAATCTCTTCATCTCAAAATAGCTCTGGCATCTGCGTCTTCAATTATTTGCTGGATGTATTCAAATCCCTGTCTTCCTCTACAGTTTTTGCCCTCTACAGCTTCCTCTAGTACCATGGAGGTCATTCCCTGTGTCTTAACAAATGTCCTATCATCCTGTCCCTTCTTCTTGCCGGTGTGTTCCACATATTCCTTTTCTATCTTATTCTGTGTAGAACCTCCTCATTGCTTACCTTAGCAACGCACATAATTTTTAATATTCATCTGTGGCACCAAATCTCGAATGTTTCGATTCTCTTCTGTTACGGTTTTCCGTCAGTCCATGTTTCACTACCATACAACGATGCGCTCCAAACGTACATTCTGAGAAATTCCTTGCTGACATTAAGGCCTATGTTTGAAACTAGCACACTTCTCTTTGCCAGGAATTCCCCTCTTCACAGTTCTAGTCTGCTTTTGCAGTCCTCCTTGCTTCGCCCGTTATTGGTTACTTTGCTTCCTAGGTAGCAGAATTCGTTAACTTCATCCACTTCGTGACCATCAGTCCTGATGTTTTCTCTCTGTTCTCATTTCTGCTACTTCTCATTACTTTCACCTTTCTACGCCTTACTCTCAGTCCATATTCCGAACTCATTTGACTGTCATACTTCTTCACTTTCACTGAGGATAGCAATGTTGTCAGCGAATCGTATCATTGATATCCTATCACCTCGAATTTTAATCCCACTCCTGAACGTTTCTTTTATTTCCGTCATTACTTTGTCGATGTACAGATTGAACAGCAGGGGTGAAAGACGACACACCTGTCTTACACCCTCTTTAACCCGAGCCCCTCGTTCTTGGACGTCCACTCTATTCCCTCTTGGTTCTTGTACATTTTGTATTCTACCCGTCTCTCCCTACAGTTTACCTCTATTTTTCTCAGAATTTCGAACATCTAGGTCCATTTTACGCTGTCGAACGCTTTCTCCAGATGGACAAATCCTATGAATGTGTCTTCATTTTTCTTTCGTTTTGCTTCCCTTATCAACCGCAACGTCGGGATTGTCTCTCCGGTGCCTTCACATTTAGTAAAGCCAGGCTAATCGTCATCTAACATACCTCAATTTTCTTTCCTATTCTTCTGCATATCATTTTCGTCAGCAAGTTTCATGCATGAGCTATGAAGCTGATCGTGCGATAATTCTCGCACTTGTCAGCTCTTTCCGTCTTCGGAATTGTGTGAATGATTTTTTCCGAAAGTCAGATGGTATGTGGCCAGATTCATACATTCTACATACCAACGTGAACAGTCGTTTTGTCATCAGTTCCCCCAATGATTTTAAAAATTCTGATGAATTGTATGCATCCCTTCCATCTTATTTGATATTAAGTCCTCCAAAGCTCTGTTTAATTTTGATTCCTGTACTGGATCCTCCATCTCTTCTAAATTGCCTCCTGTTTCTTCTTCTATCACATCAAACAAATCTTCCCCCTCACAGAGGCCTTCACTGTACTCTTTCCACCTATCCACTCTCTCCTCAGTATTTAACACTGCAATTGCTGTTGCACTCTTAAAGTTACCACCCTTGCTTTTAATTTCACCGAATGTTGTTTTGACTTTCCTATATGCTGAGTCAGTCCTTCTGACAATCATTCCTTTTCCGATTTCTTCACGTTTTTCATGCAACCATTTAGTCTTAGTTTCCCTGCACTTCCTATTTATTTCATTCCTAAGTTTCTTGTATTTCTGCATTCTTGAATTTCCCTGAACATGTTTATGCTTTCTTCTTTCATCAATCACCTGAAGTATTTCTTCTGTTGCCATGGTTTCTTCGCAGCTCCCTTCTTTGTACATATGTTTTCTTTTTCAACTTCTGTAATTTCCCTTTTTAGACACGTCCAGTCCTTTTCAGCTCTACTGCTTACTGAGCTATTCCTTATTGGTGTATTTTAGCCTTAGAGAATATCAAGCATATCTCATCATTCATTAGTATTTATGTATCCCACTTCTTTGCATATTGATCCTTCCTGACTAATGTCTTCTGCCTGCTCTTCATCATTACTGCATTGTGATCTGTGCCTACATCTGCTCCTGGGTACGCCTTACAATCCAGAATCTGATTTCGGAATGACTGTCTGACCATGATGTAATATAACTGAAATCATCCCTTATCACCCGACCTTTCCCAGGTTTCCTCCTCCTCTTGTGGTTCTTGAACAGATTATTTATAATAAATAGCTGAAATTTATTACGGAACTCAATTATTCTATCTTCTCTCTCATATTACGGACCTCAGTTAGTCTTTCTCTTCTCCCATATTCTCCCGCAACCTTTTCTTTTTCTCCTTTCCCTAAAACTTTGTTCCAGTCCCCCATCACTATTAGATTTTCATCTCCCTTTACCTACTGTATTACCCTTTCAATATCCTCATATACTTTCTCTATATTTTCATGTTCAGCTTGTGATGTCGGCATGTATACCTGAACTATCGTTGTTGGTGTTGGTGTGCTGTCGATTCTGATAAGAACAACGCAATCACTGAATTGTTCACATTAACACACTCTCTGTCCTATTTTTCTATTCATAACTAATCATACTGCCGTTTAACCATTTTCTGCTACTGTTGATATACTCATGCTCATCTGACCATAAATTCCTGTCTTATTTCCATTTCACTTCAGTGTCCCATACTACATCTAGATTGAGCCTTTGCATTTCAATTTTCAGTTTTTTTAGCTTCCCTGCCGCGTTCAAGCTCCTGACATTCCACGACCCGACTCGTAGAATATTATCCTTTCGTTGGTTATTCGATCTTTTTCTCATGGTCATCTCCCCATTGGCAGTCCCCTCCCGGAGATCCGAATGTGGGACTATTGCGGAATCTTTTGCCAGTAGAGAGCTCATAATTACTCTTTTTCAATTACAGGCCACATGCCCCGTTGATACACGTTACGTGTATTTAATGCAGTGGTTTTCATTGCCTTTTGCATCCTCTTACCGTTGATCACTACTGATTCTCCCGTCTTTAGGTGCAGTTTCCCACCCTAAAGGCAAGAGATCGTTCTGAACCTCTGCCCGCTTCTCCTCCCTCTTTGACAAGGCCGTTGGCAGAATAAGGGTGACTTCTGTTAATGCGTCAGGATTAGCAAGGAAGGGAAAGCTGCACCCGTAAAGAAAACACATTTTTATATCCCTGAATGTTTAACGCCGTAAACAGGCAGGCCTAGAGAAGCAGCCGGGACTGAATAGGCAGAGAGGAGGAGAGGAGGCTGCCAGCAGAAGAGAGCGGACGGCGCCTCCTCTCCCGGCAGCAGGCCGCGGTTCCACCCCCACATGACCACATCAAACCCTCCCTATTGGTGGGTCAGTTCGTAAGACGCGCAGTTCGGTAGCGTTACCTCGGCAGCAACACGTGAGATTAGCTGATGATGGTTTGACACTTGAGTATTAGGGTGGTTCTATCCGGTTTTGGGCAACGTGACTGTAACACTGCAACTTACTGCAAGGCGGAATGCACTGACAAACAGCAAGTGAAAAATAAAAATCAAATTTTTATACTAGTAAACCCATTCAGTAACGGCCCCCACTGTGCACTTCTTACGCCGGAAGTCAAAGACGCTAGCTCTACACTAAATTAGTACAGCTGTAATCGTTTCCCACAGATGGATACAGAGTTGAACTTGGTGCCATTCTTCTGCTTTCTGGACAAACAAGCTATTTATGTTCCGTGGTAATTGGAACCACGATTTTGTTGTCTTTCTACAAAAATACCACAGCTTTAGTGGATGCCAGCCTATAATCAAAGTCATCCATTTACATTTTCTTAGTCAACACAAGCATGATGAGAAATATTTCCTGTCGATCCTTATTGTGCAACAAGCTTGCCTAATTTTCGTACACTTTAAGTCTTTCATGTGTTATAATGGAAGTAAAAACGTTATCATAGTATAGTAATCTGTTTTCATTGCAAATCTTCCTTGATAAACTTAAAACTGCTATTTCTCCTAATGTATAATTTTGAAATTCCCGCTCAGGAGCTTGATTTCACCCTTTATGTCCGCAGTACTCGCACACAACACCTAGTACCCCCCTTTTTCTAGCTTCATTTGTTTGTGTTGTTTTATCACAAAAAGTGGTACTTACCTTCAAGAAAAACATTTAGAAAAATGGTAATAAACCTAACACTGCAAGGAGTCTGATATTTACGGATGTAGATCAAGGAGTCAGCAAAATACGACGAAAATCACCAAAGGAAACAAAAAACTACGGTTGTGGAGCAGTATACGAAATACGCACACTAAGCCAAACGATTCTCTGAAGTACCATGTGATTTTTCTGTTTATTTCCTCCATACATAAAAAATTTACCGATTTAACAACGAGAAAATAGATATTAAACTACCTCATCTCTATGCTGTTAAGCATGAAAATTACAAAGAATTGTACGACAATGAGAACAAAAAATATGCTCTCTTCGAAGCCGCTCTTCAACAAAAATTATACAAACTTTTCGAGCAGCAAACTGAAGTGTTACCAACTCAAGAAAGACACATACTTAAATATGTCATTGCCGCAGGACTTGGGATATATGTACGTAACGGAAATAAATAAGGATCAAAAGAGGTCGTACTTAAATGCACCACTAGGCAACAAAGTGTTAAACCCTGGTAGGTCTTTTCCGTACTTAATTCACTTACACGGCAGATATTCCTGTAGAACACGGTCAACAGATCCTGTAATTCTTCTTTCATTTCACTGAGCATCAGTGAATCTTATTATCGATATCTTTTCGCATTGAATTTTAATCCTACAATTTAACTTGTACTTCTTCGATATATGGACTGAACAGAAGGGCAAAAGAATGAACTCCTTACCCCCTTTTCAATCCGAGAACTTCATTTTTCTTCCTTCTCGATTCTTTTATATGATGTATATGATGCGCCTTTCTCTACAACTTACCCCCATTTTACTCAAAATTTCGAACGTATTCCACGTTTTCACACATACGAACGCTTTCTCCAAGTCGACAAATCCTATGAGCGTGTATCGATTTTTCTTCAGTCTCGATTCCATTATCAAACGCAACGTCAGAACTGTCTCTCTGGTGCATATACCTTCATACAGGGAAACTGATCATCGTTTAACTGATCGTCAGTTTTCTTTTCCGTTCTTCTGTACATTATTCTTGTCAACAACTTAGATGCGTGAGCTGTTAAGCTGATTTTGCGATACTTCTGGTACTCGTCAGATCTTGCTACCTTCAGAAGTGTGTGGATGATGGTTTTACAAAAGTCTGATAGCGTGTTGTCAGTCTCATACATTCTACATACCGACGTGAATAGTTGTTTAGTTGTCATTCCCCAACTCACCCCATCCCCACAAGTGTTTTAGATATTCTGATTAAATGTGATCTATCGCTACTTCCTTATTTAATCTTAGGTAGGTCAAAGCACTTTTAAATTCTGATTGCAATACTATCTCTTCCATATCGACTCCTGTTTCATCTTCTATCACATCTATTCTCGTACAGCCTTTCAACGTACAATTTACACCTGTCTGCTCTCTCCTCTGCACTTAACACTGGAATTACCATTGCTCTCTTAATGTTACCAGCCCTGTTTTTAATTTCACCGAACGTTGTTCTGACTTTTCTGTATGCTGAATCAGTCCTTTCGATTTCTTCGCATTTGTCATGGAGGCACTTCACCTTAGCTTCCATGCACTTCCTCTTTATTTTATTCCACAGTGAGTTGTATTTGTGTATTCCTCAGTTTCCCTCAGCAGTTTTGTATTTTCTTCTTTCTTCGATCAACTGAATCATTTCTTCTGTTACCCATAGTTTTCTCACAGTTACCTGCACTGTACCCATGTTTTTCTTTACAATTTATGCGGCTGCCCTCTTCACATATGTTCATTTCTCTTTAACTGAAACGGCTACTGAGCTATTCGTTATCGCCACATCCATATCGCCAGAGCACTGCATCTCTTCATTGCGTATTTGTTCCATATTCCACTTCTTAGCAAATTGATTCTTCCTGAGTAGTCTCTTAAACTTCGGCCTACTCTTCATTATTCAAAAATTGTGATGTGAGTCTGTATGTGCTCCAGAACTTGCCTTACGACTGGGTATGCCTTATCTGATTTCGTAATCTCTGTGTGATGTAATCTAAATGGAGTCTTCCCATATCTCCCCGCCTGTTCCATATGCATGTCCTCCTATTCTCTTTATTGAACAGAGTATTCGCTATTACTAACTGAAATCTATTGCAGAACTCATTTAATCTTTTTCCTCTCTCCTTCCTAGTACCAAGCCCACATTCTCTCTCAACTCTTTTTTCTACTCCTTCCCCTATAATCGCATTCCAACCCCCTATTACTATTAGATTTTTATCTGCCTTTACATACTGAATTACCCGTTAAATATTCTCATACAGTTCCCCTAACCCATCATTTTTCGCTTGCGACATATTTTCTAAGTAATTCACTTTCTTCCCTACCTTCCTATTGATAATGAATCGTACTCTCGTTATACCATTTCCTGCTGCTGTTAGCACCTAACAGACGATTGTGGACTCTCAAATTAAGTGAGACAATGGTATTTCAACATCCAAATTATTTATTTTATTTTTCTATAAGAGTGAAAACCCATTTGGCTAAAATAATATGCTAAGCAACTGACACTGTGATATTTAACTTGAGGAACCATTGTGCCTTATACCGAACTTCAGCCATTGCTCAGTGCATCTTAACCTATAAGTTAGATCAATGGTGTTAAATCCTTTATGTGTTTTGCTTAATAATACAGACAATTTAGACACAGAAATAACGCTGTGATAGTTATATTACGATCCATGGCCACTGCGTGTAGCACCACATGGGATACAAACATCGAAATGTAGCTCTGGGGCACAAAGTGTTAGGCTGCTTTGCTTTAGTGGCTGCTAAAACAGTGTGCTGTGACTGTGAGATCTTAATTTGGGTGTACTGACTTATATGCTCTCAGCTTGGACAATCTCGAAGAATGTGGTGTGAGTTAAGAAAGAGACAAGTGTGTTTTGTATTGTTCTAGAACCAATATTTACATATTCTGATAAATAATACAGACAATTTAAAGTGTTGTGTGACCCTAGTACATAGGTATCTTGGTACAGCCAAGTTACGGCGCCAAATGTGGTGCGCAGAACAAGATAATGGCTCTGACAAACACACTGATTGGTTATTTTGTCGTAATTTCTGATAAAATACTCGATTGTGATTAGCTGTTTCGTTTTAATGGCTGGAAAAATACTTGGCTATGATTGGAGGATAAGAATTGGGGAGATTGATGATACCATACATTTAACGTGAAGCCAACAGCTGAAGCTCATTGATTATGTTATGCATTTAAGGTCAGACCGACGGTTCAGGCCGACTCGTGTCAGAAATTCTCATTGCCGTCCTATTCACAGTCTCACAGCTAGTAGATGACACAGAACAACAAAAGTTTCCGAGTTAAATTAATGATTTTTCCTAAGTCTAAATATGATTTAAGCTGTTGGCGATTGGTACCCTGGGAAAATGCTCACACTCTTGCAGCCATCATGCGCTATGGAACTTTCAAGTCCGATTAACTCTTGAAGTTACAACTTCGGCCAACAACGAATCACAATAAAAATATTCCCAAGATGTGACGATCAAGCTGTCACTCATCCAGCACTATCCAAGGAGCAGGTATCGGAGCAACACCTATCTCTGAAAAAAGTACCCGTTAAAAACATCAACTACATGTATTCCATGCATTCGTTTGACATAGTGTTTAAAGCCTGTGATGTCACAACCTACTAACTTTCAGTAATATTGACGTTAAAACTGAAAACGTCTCGTAGGAAGTTATGTTGAGAGGGGAACGGGAAAGATAGAAATGAAGCGTTAAGCCGTCCGTGAAATAATAAATTAGTTGAGACCTCAGATCATCGTTTACACTGAACGATACTACGAAATGCCTTTGGATATATAAAAGGATTGGTCAGACTCATTCTGAAGAAGTTGTGTAAGGAAAGAACCACAAAGGCGAGCTTACATATCCTATATAATGCGTATCATTCACGGTGTGAGATGATGAAATAAAGTGGTACCTGACACCAAACAAGAATGGTGAAATGCTTCAACAAACTTCAGCAACGGTGACCAAAACAGTAACAGGTGGTATCCAGATTTCTAGTTGTGTAGATATATGAGTAAACGTTATTTTTAATATGAATGTGCTTCTTTATCGAGAGCTAGTCAATCAAATCTGAATGTAGCCTGTACCACACACCAAATTACGGACTAACACCAAAAGCTGTTTGTGTTATACTCTCTAATCTGCTGGCTGAATTCGCGTATACGTCATATGTCAATGTGACAGTTTTTTTGCTTTTCTGGCCATTGAAAAACAAGGTTTCATTGATTTTCTTTAACGTTACCGGGAAAACGTCGGAAATGTTCGATCAATAAAACGTAACCAAAGTTCAAGACGTCTTTATTAGCTGCTAATAATTTAAAGAACGTGTGACTAACATCCATAACGAGGAAAGGCAGTTTGGTTTTACAACGGATCATAATGAGAAAATATACACACGGCTGGTGTATGACATTTCTAGTAATTTCTTAGGATACCGCAGTAAGAATTTGCTTACGTCACGATAAATAACAACGAATTTCCTAAACGTAAAATTCCTTTATGCAGTTATTAATCGGTTAAGTTTTTGATAGTCACCTAGTTACGTTGTTGGATAGTGCTCCAGTGTTCTCATCTTACGATTGGAGCTCATTTAACTAATGGAGGAAGTCTTTATTCACGTCATTAATTAGACAATGAAGAAAGCGCCTATCGACAAAGTATCACCAACATGGCCGCGCAAGTGCCATCAGTATTGATCTCGTTAGTAGCATCGTCCATACGCCGTGACACGGGAAGTAAGAAATAAAGCATTTACGTTGCGCTCCTTAAGGTCGCAGTTATCCATTGGAGCAGTAAGTATCATACCCTATTTTTGTGAGTTATTTATGGCAGTTTATTTTTAATTTTTAGTTCACGAAAGTACTGTGTATTTGCGACTGACTGGTAAGCTTCGGTCAGTGTCTAACGTCACGTTTAAACTATGGAACGTTGAAATTAAAGCAGATCACAATTAAGTTTCTTGTGATAGGACATCTCTAATTATATTCCCTAAATACGGAACACAAATTGCAGAAGTATTACATAGTCCACGACATTTAAGGGGACCCGGGACCTAAAAATAATGAAATTTTGGGTTGTCAGTTTATTGTGAAACAAAATACTACAGACCTTCCTCTTTAAAATGACATATTAATCTTACCTGTAGCTCAACTCCAAGTATTGAAAATATTATTTTCAATAATGTACTGTAGAGGGCATGTCGCTACATTGAATTTCCATGGATACATGTTCATTGAAAACATCGTTTTTCAAAACATCCGGTCTTTCCAAAGACTTTATATTATGTTGGCAACACGATTTGATAGGCAATTGTTTTGTCTGCGTATTGTAGTCTTCGGATACTGTTGTTTACATTGAGAATTTTGTGGTTATTTCACGATTTGTGTTGTATTTCTATTGCGTAACTGGAACTTATCAAATGTGCCTCGATTTAGTAACAGAGTTTACAAGAGGAAGAAGCCTCCTCCGAGGTACACTAGTGGAACAGTGACAATTTCTCCGACCTTGGGAAATGATTCTGAAAACAGTGCGGTTATTCATGAAGTGAAATCTACTCCTGTCTCTAGCACAAGTAAGAAGTTTAATGGATCAACTGAAAAATACCGCAGTTTATTGGAGAAGTGTAATGAGGATAACGTGTACGAAATAATTAACATTTCATTGCTCTCAGAGGTGATTAAGAGTTCAGTACTGTGTAAGGAATGTTGCAAAATGAGTATGTCAGTAAATGTAAAGCGACACATAGGACTTGCAGCAGAAATCTGTCTCCATTGTACTAGTTGTCATTACAGTGTTTCATTTTGGAACTCAGAATATGTCGAAATAGGCCAAGGTGAAACTGATAGTGAGAAAAGCAAGTACTATGGTGTAAATATTATATGTGTTTATGCTCTAAGGTCAATCGCTAAGGGATACTCTGCTGGTCAAATGTTTTGTGGTGTAATGAATCTACCACCACCACCAACGAAATTCTCAAAATATAACTCGGTTGTTGGATCCTGTGTTGAGGATATTGCCCAAGAATCCATTAAAGAAGCAGTGGAGGAGGCTGTAGCGGTGAATGAAGAAATTCCAGACGTTCAGAATCCTCGGGACCTGACTGTCACACTAGATGGTAGGTGGCAAAAGCGCGGCACACTTCACATAATGGGGTAGTAACGGCAACAAGTGCAGATACTACAAAAATTATAGATGTTGTAATTAAATCAAAGCACTGTAGGTGTCCTAAAAGAGTGAAGGATGAGCATACAGAAAACTGTCGAAGGAATTACAGTGGGTCTAGTGGGGCCACGGAAGTTTCCGGTGTGAAAGACATTTTCAGTCGCTCTCTTCTGTGGTACAAGGTTAGATACCTACAGTTCCTGAGTGATGGTGATTCGAAGTCTTTTGCTGTTGTATCTGAGCTGAAACCTTATGGAAATGATGTTACCATTACTAAACAGTAGTGCATAGGTCACGTTCAGAAACGTATGGGAACAAGGCTGCGTCGACTGAAGACCACAATGAAAGGCCAAGTACTCAGTGATGGAAAACCTTTGGTTGAAGCTAAAAGACGAGGTAATCAACAGATTGCAGAGAGGCTATGGACTGGCAATAAGACAAAATACTCACAGTGTTGATGCAATGGAAAATGCTGTAATGGCACTTTACTACCATACCTTATCAACTGACCAGGAGCCACTACATTGACTATGCCCATAGGGACACAATTCCTGGTGCAAGTACAACAAATGTCAGAGATCTGAACGTGTATACAAGCTTCATCGCCGTGTACCAGAAACTGTCATGAAGGCTATAAAACCAATTTTCAGAGATCTTTCTGCAACTGAACTTTTGAAGAAATGTCTCCATGGACGTACACAAAATCAAAATGAGAGTGTGAATAATGTAATTTGGACCAGAATTCCAAAAAATGTGTTTGTGGAAATTCATACTTTTAATTTTGGAGTATATGACGCCAGTGCTACGTACAACAAAGGTAACATTATGAAGTGCAATGTGCTGCAGAAGTTGGATGTGATGCCCGGAAAGTACATGGAGAGTGCAATGATGTAGATAGACAATGAGAGGAAACGGGATGCTGAAAGGAAAGAAAAGGAGTGTGAGAGCCAAGCCAGACAAAGAATGAAAGGTGCGGAAAAAAGGCTAGATTGGGAGATGTCTAGTGACAGTGAAAACCCCTTTTATGGTGCTGGACTCCACTAAAATGTTAGTAAAACTTTGAAACTCGTTTTCCACAAGTTCACTTTTTGCCATGTAAGGAACATTTTCTGCTAAACTATTAGAGATAAAGACTTAAAATTTTCAAGGAATGTAAACAGTGCCAATATACACCTTGTATCATAGCCTTTTTGTGATACATAATTGATAACAGATTTTATTTCAAAGATACTATGCCAAAAAGTGTGTCAATTATTTTCAGTAGCAAAATAATTAATATTTTCCCAAAAAACATCAATAAATTAAAATCCACATGGCACATGGTATTAAATATATGTAATATTATACCATAAAAGTTTCATCATTCTGGTGTTAATAGTTCATAAGAAAATGTTCCTTACATTTAACATTGGAGGTATAGGACATTCTGGGTCCCCTTAACATCTCTTCCATATCGTCCCTTTCACACTGATGTAGCACTTGTCATATAAACCACAAGTAAATGGCATTTCAGAACAACAAGGCGTTCATTGACGATACATTAGTAGTATCTGATTTCGAAATACCTTTTCTACCATATCTTACAAGTATACCTCCTCCTGTTGTGATTTTTGAACAGTGTATTCTCTATTACTAGCTGATGTTTATTGTGAAACTCAATTATTTGTTCCCTCCTCTCATTACAACTACCCTATCCCATTACCTCCCGCAAATTTGTCCTCCATTCCATCCCCTTTTGCTTCTGACATCGATATATATATACCTGAAATATTGTTGTTAGCGTCGGTTTGTTGTCATTTCTGATAAGACTGATGCATTAATGAACTGCAACACACTATCTGCCCTACTTTCCTATTCATAAATAATCACGGTCCACTTATACCACTTTCCGCTGCAGTTAACATTACCAGATATTCATCTGATCATAAACCACACTTTTTTACATTTCACTTCACCGACCCAATATTATACACATATTGAGCCTTTACATTTCTCTTTCCACATTCTGTAGCTTCTGTATCACATCCAGACTTCTGACATTTCACGCTGTAACTCGTAGAATGGAAGACTAATTAAGAATCTTTTAGCAATGCAGAGACAATAATGACAGTTTTTTACAGCTGGCCACATGTTATGTTGACACACATTATCTGTCTTTCATTCGCTGGTTTCCATGACATCCTGAATCCTTACGCCGTTGATCAATACCGATCACTCGTCCTTTTATGGGTAGTTTCCCAACACAATGCTTCTCTGCCCACTTTAACAAGGCTGTTGGCAGAACGTGGATGACTTCATATTCCGGAAGCTGAAGCCGTCATTCATGACGATTTTTAATTAAAATTTGATTCTTGACTGGAACTGAACCCTGGACCAAGGGCATTTTTCATTTGGAGCCAACAACGATTTTCCTAGATAACAGAAAACTGTTCCCATCCCCTCAGTTACAAGTCTCAGTATGTATTTGCAAAGAACCGATTAAGTAAACCAAAGACATGTGGATTCCAAAAGTTTCATCAACAACGTCAAGAACTGCGATCCGGGTGAAGCGCTAAGCTGCTAGCCAAAAGAAATCGACATCTCTGAATATTATGTAGCCTGTAACTCGTGTGGCGTGGCAGTCGCGTATAACCAGGTTATAAGGTTAATGAGGTAGAGGGAACTCAGACTAAGGAGTTTGCAAGCTTGAGGCTCTAGCTCTACTCTCACAGTATATAGTCTGACACAGCCCTCGGACATGAAAAGTGAAAATGGTCATGTAGGAGGTATAGGATCATAAGAAGTCTAGGTATACTTAGAAAAGACCTGGAGGTATGGGAAGATTTCAGTTACATTACATCATGGGCAGGCAGAGATTCCGAAATCGGATACTGGTTTGTATGACATACTCGGAGGAGATACACGCTCGGGTCACAATTTAGTAGTGATGATGAGTAGGTTGAAATTCAAGTGGCTAGTCAGGAAGTATCCATGCGCAAAAAACGTGGCATACAGAAGTACTATGGAACGAAGGAATACGGTTGAAGTACCCAGAGGCTATAGATACTGCGATAAGGAATATCCCAATAGGCACTTCGGTTGAGGAGAAATGGACACCTCTAAAAAGGACAATTGCTGAAGTCGGAAAGGAGAACATTGGTACAAAAAAGGTAGCTCCGAAGCAACCAAGAGTGACACAGAAAATAGTTGAGTTGATTGACGAAAGAAAAAAAAAACACAAAAATGTTGGGGGAAATTGATAAATACACAAATAAAAGTCACTTAGGCATGAGGTAAATCAAAAGTGCAGGGAAGCTAAGACGAAATGTCTCAATGAAAAATGTGAAGAAATGTAAAGAGATACGACTGTCGGAAGGACTGACGCTGCATACAGAAAATTTAAAACAACCTATCGCGAAATTAATACCAAGGAGGTAACACTTAGAGAACAATGGGGATTCCCCTGTTAAACGCGGAGGAGATATCGGATGATTGGTTGGGGCAAATTGTAGGGTTCTGATAGAGGGAGCACTTGTCTGTAAATATATGTGATAGAAGAAGAAACAGCAGTAGATAGGGGAGAGATAGGGGATTCAGTATCATAATCAGCATTTATAAGCGCTTCCGCCGATTTAAGATCAAATAAGGCAGAAGGGATGGATGACAATCCATCGGAATTTCTAAAATCGTTCGGGGGAGTGGCAATAAAACGACTATTAATGTCGGTACGTAGAATGTATGAGACTCTCGACATACCGTCAAACTTTGGTAAAAACATTATCCACACAATTTCGAAGATAGCAAGAGCTTACAAGTACAATCAGCGTAACAGCTCATGGATCCAAGTCGCTGACAAGGATAATGTACGAAAGAATAGTAAAGAGAATTCACGATCAGCTAGATGGCTCTAGGAAAGTTAAAAGTATCAGAGAGGCAAATCCGACGCTGCGGTTAATAATGGAAGTATGACTAAACAACAACCAATATACGTTCATAGGAATTGTGGACCTGGAAAAAGCGTTCGACGATGTCAAATGGTGTAAGGTGTTCGAAATTCTGAGAAAAATTAGCATTAGGGAAAACAGGCAAAGTACAATATGTACAAAAACCAAGAGGGAATGATAAGGGTGGAAGACGAAGAACGAAGTTCTCGGATTAGAAAGTGTGTTAGACAGGGACGTACCATTTCGCCCCTTCTGCTCTGCTTACTCAACGAGGAAGCAATGATGAAAATAAAAGAAAGGTTCAACAGTGGAGTTACAAATCAAGGCGAAAAAATATCAATGAAAAGATTCGCAGATGACGCTGCTATCAAAAGTGAAAGTGAAGAAGAGTTAAGGGATGTGTTGAATGGAATGATCAGTCTAAAGAGTACGGAATAAGATCTGAGAGTAAATCGGAGAAAGACCAAAGTAATGAGAAGTAGCAGAAATGAGAACAGTGAGAAACTGAACATTAGGACTGGTGATCACGGGTAGGTGAAGTTAAGTAATTCTGCTACTTGGCCAGTAAAATAACTCGGAGCAGGAATACATCAAAGGCAGACTAGCACTGGAAAATTGGGATTCCTGTCAAAGAGAAGTCTAGTAGTCTCAAACATAGGACTTCATTTGAGGAAGAAATTTCGGAGGATGTACGTTCGGAGCACCGTATGCACTGTGGGGAAACTGGAACAGAAGAGAATTGAAGAATCTGAGATTTGCGGTTGGAGAAGGATTTTGAAAATCAGGTAGACTCATAAAGTAAGGAATGAAGAGGCTATACGCAGAATCGGAGAGGAAAGGAATGTGTGGAAAAAACTGACAAGAATTTTGGAGAGCATGGTGGAGATCAGGTAAAAAAATGGGTGGATTAGCAACTTTACCTGAGTACAAGATGCAGTTGGATTATGTAGGCTACATGCATGGGCTGATGGTATGATGTTGAAGTGCCGTGTCAACTTTCTGCAGAATCTCTTTTGGCGTCGTGTGTCCACTGATTGACAGCTAGGAGCTCTGCTCTTCATGTATCACAGTTTTGTAGACAACACTCTGAGCAGCTTAATTTTTTCCTCGTCCTAAAACCAACTATCTGAGCGCTCTCCAGGTAAAGCCTCTGCCAGCTGCCGATGTGGTGCAATTATCCTCCATGGATGTAGATACTCGATGTCTTACACCACGTTCGCGGTATCTGATGTCTGCAGTAATTAGTCCTCAGAGGTGTTGTCAGTGTTGTATTCGGAAATTCAGGTTTGATGAGAGGAACACAGTCGGATACTTAATATGATCAGAAGGATCGGACGACATGAAAAACGTGTCATCCGACAAAGAATGGAAGTTGCGGATGTCACAGCACGACAATAGGCATCAGAGTGAATGCAAGGATGAGACTCATAGTCTGAAACTGATTCTAAGTTCAGCTGATGTGTCTCCAGAAGACAATGTCAGAACGCTTTATGTGATACAGCATATGAATCCTGTCACACTCTTCTGAAATCCCTGACTGATCGACTCCTCATCCAAAGGGTCCTTGTACTGATCAGACTGAACTGATTATGAGGCTGCTGCTACTAGGCAGTTCTGTTCATTGCTTCCCAACTCAGATCGTCTTTGCCATTGTTGGGTGACATGGCAGTGTCACCCAATGAACGATCCATGCTGGAAAATCACCCCTGTCAGTCTTCTTAGATGGTACCACATTTCCCAATCTCTCTTCACAAAGTGCCTAGGCCTCGACTTGCGTGTAACATGGCCATTCAGGTGTCGTTCACTCATCGTGTTCCATATGGGTACCAACCACAAATGCCCCCTCGTTCCTTTAGTACCTCAAGTGCAGGATTTTCTTGCGAAAACCGCAAGAATTCCTTAAAGTGTTCTCTGTGTTTCTGTGCCGTCTAGAAGGCTGCAGTTTGTTAACAATCCTGTTTGTTTGTAATGAGGATGTATTAGACGCTCGCAGCTGGGTGGCCTCGCTCAGCTTTTACATAATCCTCAAATGTCAGTCATCAGTGGCTTTCGGGAAAGTGACACCATGTCCTGGTGAGACTTAAGTGGAACTCCTTCGTCCCGAGCGTTGGTCTGCGAGATATTAAGTATATTTTTATTTTCAAAGCTATTACTACTATTCTTGTTTGATTAGAGAATTATATAGATAAAATATTACTGTTGAATTAAAGCCGATACAATAATCAGAAATGCATATTAAGATAGCCCTTGCAATTGGCAAAACAATAATTTAGACAAACAGCTATTTACTCATCATCGCTAACACACCGTATCAACAGAACAGCAGCAATCACTGAGAAATATTAAATAAAACAGAAATAACACGCGACAGTCTGCAGTTAGGGCATGCTTTCTGTACAATTCTTTTTCTTTCCATATACTTGTGATTACGTGCAGTGGCTAGCATTTATTCTTACGGCCAAAAACGGTGTTTAAGTAGCAGACAATAACATTTTGCCAGTATCACACGAAATTCTATGAAGAATAAATGATAAATGGTGTATTACATAGATTTATAGGATCATTTTTGTGAAAGTAATGCCATTAATCTAATCTCAGCATTATTGTAATTTTTTACTTAATTATAGTTTAACTAACTGTGTCATAATTTAAGTTAAAGTACTCAATACATTAGCACATGACTAAAGTTTTTTTTTTACATTTTAAATTGAGCTATTATTAAACTGTAAATTTTGTGGAATTTGTAGTGACCGATGTTGTTGTTATGGTCTTCAAAAATGGTTCAAATGGCTTTGAGCACTATGGGACTCAACTGCTGTGGTCATAAGTCCCCTAGAACTTAGAACTACTTAAACCTAACTAACCTAAGGACATCACACACATCCATGCCCGAGGCAGGATTCGAACCTGCGACCGTAGCGGTCGTGCGGTTCTAGACTGTAGCGCCTTTAACCGCTCAGCCACTCCGGCCGGCTATGGTCTTCAGTCCAGATACTGGTTTGATGCACCTCTCTATGCTACTCATCTCTGCATTTTCATCTCCCAAAACTTACTGCAATCTACATACTTCTCAACCTGCTTAGTGTATTCATCTCTTGTCTCCCTCCACGATTTTTACCCTCCACGCTGCCCTCCAATACTAATTTAGTGATCCCTTGATGCCTCAGAACATGTCCTATCAACCAATCCCTTCTTCTAGTCAAGTTGTGCCACAAATTTCTCTTCTCCCCAATTCTATTCAGTACCTCCTCGTTAGTTATGTGATCTACCCATCTAATCTTCAGCATTCTTCACTAGCACCAAATTTAGAAAGCTTCTATTCTCTTCTTGTTTAAACTATTTATCGTTCATGTTTCACTTCCATATATGGATACACTTCATATAAATAGTTTCAGAAACGACTTCCTGACTCTTAAATCTATACTCGATGTTAATAAATTTCTCTTCATTAGAAACGCTTTCCTTGCCATTGCTAGTCTACATTTTATATCATCTCTACTTCCACCATCATGAGTTATTTTGCTCCCCAAAGAGCAGAACTCATCTAGTTTAAGTGTCTTATTTCCTTATCTAATCCCCTCAGCATCACCCGATTTAGTTCGACTACATTCCATTATCTTCGTTTTGCTTTTGTTGATGTACATCTTATATCCTCCTCTCAAGACACTGTCCATTCCTTTCAACTGCTTTTCCAGGTTCTTTACTCTCTCTCACAGAGATACAGTGTCACCAGCAAGTTTCAGAGTTTTTATTTGTTCTCCATGGATTTTATTTCGTACTCCGAATTATTTTTCTTTTGTTTCCCTTATTGCTTGCTCAATATACAGATTGAATAACATCGGGGATAGACTACAGCCGCCGGCCGCGGTGGTCTAGCGGTTCAGGCGCTCAGTCCGGAACCGCGGGACTGCTACGGTCGCAGGTTCGAATCCTGCCTCGGGCATGGATGTGTGTGGTGTCCTTAGGTTAGTTAGGTTTAAGTAGTTCTAAGTTCTAGGGGACTGATGACCACAGATGTTAAGTCCCATAGTGCTCAGAGCCATTTGAGCCAATTTAGACTACAGCCCTGTCTCACTCCAGTACTTTCAACATTGCAGCCCAGTCAGCAATCGTGATAATCTAATATATAAGAAACTATCAGCCTCCATTGCGGTAGTAAAATCAACCTTTACCTAGGTTTCAGCCCAAGTAATTGAGCATTCTTCAGTAGATATACCTGATTCTATAATACACTCCTGGAAATGGAAAAAAGAACACATTGACACCGGTGTGTCAGACCCACCATACTTGCTCCGGACACTGTGAGAGGGCTGTACAAGCAATGATCACACGCACGGCACAGCGGACACACCAGGAACCGCGGTGTTGGCCGTCGAATGGCGCTAGCTGCGCAGCATTTGTGCACCGCCGCCGTCAGTGTCAGCCAGTTTGCCGTGGCATACGGAGCTCCATCGCAGTCTTTAACACTGGTAGCATGCCACGACAGCGTGGACGTGAACCGTATGTGCAGTTGACGGACTTTGAGCGAGGGCGTATAGTGGGCATGCGGGAGGCCGGGTGGACGTACCGCCGAATTGCTCAACACGTGGGGCGTGAGGTCTCCACAGTACATCGATGTTGTCGCCAGTGGTCGGCGGAAGGTGCACGTGCCCGTCGACCTGGGACCGGACCACAGCGACGCACGGATGCACGCCAAGACCGTAGGATCCTACGCAGTGCCGTAGGGGACCGCACCGCCACTTCCCAGCAAATTAGGGACACTGTTGCTCCTGGGGTATCGGCGAGGACCATTCGCAACCGTCTCCATGAAGCTGGGCTACGGTCCCGCACACCGTTAGGCCGTCTTCCGCCACGCCCCAACATCGTGCAGGCCGCCTCCAGTGGTGTCGCGACAGGCGTGAATGGAGGGACGAATGGAGACGTGTCGTCTTCAGCGATGAGAGTCGCTTCTGCCTTGGTGCCAATGATGGTCGTATGCGTGTTTGGAGCCGTGCAGGTGAGCGCCACAATCAGGACTGCATACGACCGAGGCACACAGGGCCAACACCCGGCATCATGGTGTGGGGAGCGATCTCCTACACTGGCCGTACACCACTGGTGATCGTCGAGGGGACACAGAATAGTGCACGGTACATCCAAACCGTCGTCGAACCCATCGTTCTACCATTCCTAGACCGGCAAGGGAACTTGCTGTTCCAACAGGACAATGCACGTCCGCATGTATCCCGTGCCACCCAACGTGCTCTAGAAGGTGTAAGTCAACTACCCTGGGCAGCAAGATCTCCGGATCTGTCCCCCATTGAGCATGTTTGGGACTGGATGAAGCGTCGTCTCACGCGGTCTGCACGTCCAGCACGAACGCTGGTCCAACTGAGGCGCCAGGTGGAAATGGCATGGCAAGCCGTTCCACAGGACTACATCCAGCATCTCTACGATCGTCTCCATGGGAGAATAGCAGCCTGCATTGCTGCGAAAGGTGGATATACACTGTACTAGTGGCGACATTGTGCATGGTCTGTTGCCTGTGTCTATGTGCCTGTGGTTCTGTCAGTGTGATCATGTGATGTATCTGACCCCAGGAATGTGTCAATAAAGTTTCCCCTTCCTGGGACAATGAATTCACGGAGTTCTTATTTCAATTTCCAGGAGTGTATGTTTACGAGGGCATGGTCTAGAAATAAAACTAAAACAGCCTGAATAGCCTTAGCCACATTTTGAAAATGTAGTACACAGATACTAAGTCACCACCGAGACTTAAGTCCCGGCGAGCGCCTCGTCTCCATGGACGCCGTTGCGGTGGGCCTCGGGAGCTCACGTGAAACTAAGTAGGACTAGATGACGCGCTGCATAACGACATGGCGGGGAACATTGCGCATGTCTAACTGAGACCATGACTGTCCAAGATAAAAGACCAACGCACTTGTTTCTTAAAACAAATAACTTATAGAATGGTTGAAACTGTCAAACATAAAGCCTCTGCACCAGGTTTTGACTAAAATGTAACAAACTACACATGGATGTATATAAGTGCGAACACACTACCCCGACTTACACTATTACAATATATCGGCCCTTTCACAACGAATGCTGCATTACGCAACCATCGTTATTAATGAAATATGACAGACTCAAAAGAGCGAAACTGTAGTATGTAAACGCCAAAATGCAGTAATCTCGGATAACCTGTACGCAGATGGTCGTGTAGGTGTTTTTATCAGTTGATGTAGATATATTTCTTATTGCTGACACACACTGAATGAAGAATATTATCAAGATAAACTTCTATCTTATTACTAAAAACAACGCGTGAGTGAACGAACATGCCACTTTATCGCCGTGTAATAGCAATTGACCAGCATAGGGCAAATTATGTTTGCGTGTAAAAAGTGTGGTATTTGCGGAACGGACGTGCAACGCCCTTTGATCGGCTTTATACTCTATCGACCGACAGAGGTCAATTTCATTACGGGCTACAAAAGAGAATTATCGCCTCTTATATTAAAGGCTATTGTTAAATAGATATGATAAAACATGCTTGAGCCGAGAAAACACCTTGGAAATTTTTTTATGGGCAATTGACATGGGAAATAGGCAACTTTTTCACAACGAAGAATTAAAAGAAAATAACAGATAGCTACTAATTTGCCCGTGTACATACCATAAATGGACAAGGATGAAGTCCTCTCTGAATTACAGTTATAAATAAATGTATGGGGAATTACCCTAAAAGGTCGAGACGGATCCGCTAAACTTCATCATGTCACCTGAGGCTCCATTTCACCGTTCGTGGGCTAGTAACCATTTATACAAATATGACTATTGTCTATGGGATAGATGCGGGCATCTTAATTATTGAAACCATGTGTACCACATTACGTAAGCACCGTATGTAGAAAGATCACCTGATGGGAATCTTATACCAAAATCTTACGTTGTCGAACGCAAGCAGGCTAACTACTGCCTTAAGGGATGTCTAAAATAAAAAAAATAAAAAAGAAATCAAACACTGACCATCTGTGTGACACCGCCACCGAAATACTGCTCGGCTCCTGTGAATCAACCATTATCTGGTCATGGTATTCTATATAATGGCTTATCAATATGAATCCCAAACCATCTAAAATGAGAAGTCAGTTTAAGATTCACAAATGTAATCATCTGATCCTCCCAGTCGTTGATAGTACCGGGAGAGCCTACCACTAGTCAGCTATATATCTGCATCAGAAAATAAAAGATAATTTTGTGTTTGCAAAGAAATACGCCATTAAAAATTCTGCGGAGTTAGCCAATCGTTTGGAACGCATAACTACTAAGTGAAGACACTTTGCTACCTGGGAACAAAGGAGGATATGAGTGGCAGATTAGGACAGGAATAGAGGTCATTACTCACTACACGACGTTTGGTAGCATCAAAGATACGTTTTGAATTGAGGAACAAATTTCTAGCGTGTATTTTCAGAGCACAGCATTGTATAGTAATGAGTCATGTACTGTGGGACAACGGGAAAAATTGAATATGGAAGCATCTAACATGTGGTGTACTTAAGGAAGCTGAAAACTGTACAGCCCGCATCTCGTGGTCGTGCGGTAGCGTTCTCGCTTCCCACGCCCGGGTTCCCGGGTTCAATTCCCGGCGGGGTCAGGGATTTTCTCTGCCTCGTGATGGCTGAGTGTTGTGTGATGTCCTTAGGTTAGTTAGGTTTAAGTAGTTCTAAGTTCTAGGGGACTGATGACCTAAGATGTTAAGTCCCATAGTGCTCAGAGCCATTTTTTTGAAAACTGTACGTAGTCATTTCAGAAAAAATGAGATGGTCCCCTGCACAAGCGACAAGGAATTATAAGAAAAGATACGGTATTAAGGCATCGGATGATATATTTCATGTTTCTAGAACACAGAAATAGTAGAGGTAGACTGACATTAAAATTCAGGACGTTGGGTTTAGATGCCACAACGAGATGAGCAGACTGGAACAGGAGGTTCAAACCGAGTCATGTCACATCGACCAGTCTGTTGACACCGAAAACAATAAAGTCTTGACACCTTTGCCGATTATTATGGACACTCGGCGCCATCCATTCCATAAAATTTTGCTAACCAGTGTTTTGCCTTCGCGGTGTCCTTGAATCTGAACGTTATTCGAATGTCTCCGTCTTAAAATTTTCCTGCACTCAATGAAATTCCGTGAAACTCAGACGTTTGTTTGTCGATTTTCCAAAATAGCAAAACAATTGCTATGAGAACTTATTATTGCTGACAAGTCAGGATTGTCAGCGAAATAAATAAGCAGGAAAGTAAAATTAGCCTAGATTTCTTTTCGTAAAGCTAACTGAGTTTGCTAAACTAAGCTTCCAATGTGACTGAAACCGAAAGATCCCATCCGTGTGTCACCAGCTTCGACGTACGCCAGTGAGACATGGATATAACATGTGGAAATCACTCAAAATTGACGGTGGCTCTGTGGGAAATGGATTTCTGTGCGACTTAGTGCTAGAGAGATAAAAACCAGTAAATTTGTCTGGGAACAGACTGCAAGAGAGATCTAATTCCCACAGTAAAAATAATGAGATTTTCCGGGTCATGTTTCAGGGGTACCGATGGCCGCAGGACTGAAATTTTATTAAAACTTTCAGAGAGGTACGTAAAGACTAAGATGAGGTTCTAATGGATAGCTAATAGCTCACGTGAGGAGATACGCAAGGAAAACATGCATGAGGATCGCTGAAGATCATAATTTTCTTTGAAAAGTCAAGAAAGGGCATTCAACCAACAGGGGATTATAAAGGGCTCGGGACTGTGATGACGATGATACTGATAATCTAATAAAAATTAGGGTCATAGTTTAACACCTCGTGTCGGTATAACTAAAACTATTTCTTTCCCTACTCTTTACACAGCAGAAAATGCGCAAAATAACTTCCAAAGAACTCACTGCCCCAGCATCGATAACGCGACAGATAGCCAACCTAAAGATCCACCAAGAAAGTCTGTAGTCGCATTAGAGCCCAGTCAGGTACGTCATCAGTCCTAACAATGTGATTGGCCTCCTATTCTATTTCGTGGAGATCGGTGAAATCTGTAGCTGTGATGATTTTAGGCTATCCATATCGCTGTCCGAACACAGAAACGAAATACAATCTGAATGAATGTAGTATTACTGCTACTGATACTACTACTACTACTACTAATAAACTACTAACACAGCGTATTAAATAAACCGTTTATCCTTTTCCTCTAATAAAATTTAATTTTACCTCTCACTGACTAATTATGCCCAGGGTTGAAACACTGGTGTTGTCCGTTGCCACCCCACACCCATTTTGTGTACGAAACTATTGTCTGCTTTCGATCTTGTGAGTGTGGAACTGAATAACTGAATGCATGACAACGTTTTATATATCTTTGAAATACCTGTGTGTTAGCCCAGGTACGATCGTACTTTACTGCAAAATAGTTACAGTACGAAATATGGTTTATAGAATTAAATGCTGAGTGTTATCTGCATAAAATTACGAAATTAGTTGGACTGAATCTAAATGGTTATTGCAAGACCACAGGAGGTTAACCACGAAGTCAGTCGTTTGTCAATAAAACACATATTTCCCCGCAAATAAATAACTGGTTTCCGCAAATAGTTGTTGTATATGCTAAACAACTTCGCAAAAACCATATTATTACAGTGTCTAATTAAGGTTTATTGCTGAGCTACCAATGTTTGGAATTCGATAGTAGGAAAAGGAAGAGTAAGAAAAGTAGTAGGTGAATATGATATGAGGGTAAGGAATGAGAGAGAACGCCGTCTGTTAGAATTTTGCATACAGCATAACTTAATCACAGGTAACACTTCTTTCAAGAATCACGAAACAAGGTTGTATACATGGAAGAGGTCTAGAGATACTGAAAGGTTTCAGATAGATTATATAAAGGTAAGACAGAGATTTAGGAACCAGGTTTTAAATTGTAAGACATTTTCAGGGCAAATGTGGCCTCTGGCAACAGTCTATTGGTTATGAAATGTCGATTATAATGTAAGAAACTGCAAAAAGTGAGAAATTAGGGAGATTCGATCTGGATAAACTGAAAGAACCAGAGGATGTACAGTGTTTCAGAGACAGCAATAGGGAACAATTGACATGAACGGGGGAAAGAAATACAGTAGAAGAAGAATGGGTAGCTTTGAGAGATGAAATAGTGAAGGCAGCAGAGGATCAAGAAGGCAAAAAGACGAGGGTTAATAGAAATCCTTAGGCAGCAGAAGAAATATTGATTTTAATTGATGAAAAGAGAAAAAATAGAAGTGCAGTAAATGAAGAAGGAAAAAAGGAATACAAACTTCTCAAAAATGAGATCGACAGGAAGTGTAAATTGGCTAAGCAGGGATGCAGAGGCATGTATCTCTAGAGGTAAGATAGATACTGCCCACACGAAAATTAAAGAGACCTTTGGCGAAAAGAGAACCACTTGCATGAATATCAAGAGCTCAGATGGAAACCCAGTTCTAAACAAAGAGAGGAAAGCAGAGAGAAGGAAGGAGTATATAGAGGGTCTACACAAGTGCGATATGTTTGAGGACAATAATATGGATATGGAAGGCGACGTAGATGAAGATGAAATGGGACATATGACACTGTATAAAGGGTTTGACAGAACACTGAAAAACTTAAGTTGAACCAAGGCCCCAGGAGTAGTTCACAGTTTTGACGTTAAGTTCGTCACTAATCGCATTTCTGCTACTTTTTAATATTTTCGTCTTTCTTTGGCATGATCTCAGTTTAGATGTGTGCTCAATAGGCTGCGCATCGGATTCAACATGTACTGTAGTTCGTCCTCAATGTTACAGATGGCATCCGTGTTATCTGCACATCATAACATTGATATGTTTTCACCCTGAAATTTAGTTCTACTTCTAAATCTTGTTTTTATTTCTTTCGTTTATTCTTTGGGCTTGGATTGAGTAACAGGAGTACTGTGACTTGGAGAAACTGCTTGTTTTAGGCCGTAACTGTGGGTTGTTCGATTGCTCTGTGGAAAACTCATCAAAGTAGAAAACATGAAATATTAGTAAACTATTTTACATAAATGAATAAAAGCTGTACTTAATTTTGTCAGACTTATTTGCTAATGGATAACATATAACGGTCATGGACGAGAAAAGCATCATTCGATGGACTAATTAACACGCTGTTCTCTTGACGTACAGTATTCAACGTTAACAACGCTTCAAGTTCATCTCATACTTTCACTACTCGTGGGTTCAAGTCGATAATGCTGACTGCCTTAGCTGATGTCTTGAATTGAAACAGAGCTCTTGCTATCTGGGGGCTGCATTGCCGTCAGTATGAAGGCGCTGCTATGCTGAGAGGAGAGGCGCGGTCTTCAGGAGCGCCTGCCACACGTCGCTGTGGACAGCAGCGAGCCCTTGCTTGCGGCTGTGGTATCGATTCACGTTACCCACTAACGGTGTGGCAAGGCAGTCTCTGTATCACACCACGATCTCTCCTGGTATTCTACTCTTATTGTATGTTACCTAACATTCCCTGTAGATTATGCCTATTCTTTTTAGAATTTCTGTACCGTGTAGCGCTTAACGTTGTCGAAGGTTTTCATCCATTATGTGTTATAGCCTTAATCACCTAAGCCTTCCAAAGAGATATTTATTTTTTACTACTATCCCAATAGCATATATTTCCTTTCCTTGTAGAGGTCGTCACTATAGCTGCCCTTTCCATCTATCCGCTAGAGATACTTCTACACTGTCAATGTTTATGTCCTTGCTTTCAAGTTCCCGGAAAATTATTTTGGCATTTGTATAAACTGTTGCTGTCCTTTTGACGACTGTTTCCTTTTCAATTTTTTCATTTCTTCGTGCAGCAATTTCGCTTTAACTCCTTTGCACTTCCTATTGTCTGCATATCTAAGTGAGTAATATTTCTCTATTCCTTACCTCCCTGAAAAATTCTATATTCCCTTGTTTCGTTAATCAACTGGGGTATTTCTTATCCTAAATACACTTTAATAGCTTTTATGTTCCTCATATCTATATTTGTTTGTCAATTTTCTATGATAACCTATTTTAGTGACGTTAGTTCTTCCTCATCTGAACTATTTGTGTAGTATTCAGTGTCGCAATAGCTATCATTCCAGACACGTCGAACACACATCATCTATTCTGAACACTTCAGTTTCTCACTTCCTTGTTTGTTGATCTTCACTAACGGTTAAATTTCTGCCTAATGTTCTGTATGTACAAGCAACCCCTATGGATTAGTGTGGGGGAAGGATATGATGGAAGTCCTGCAGCAATTTCAGTTAAGTGTAGAACACTCGATTTACCACAAGGGGAAATACAGTATGAGATGGTGACCTGTGGAATGCCTCAGAGTCAATTACCAACTAATCTTACATGCTCCTTGAGAAAAAGTGGGACCACATAAGTTTTATCTAAATTAATACTGACGCGAATTAGTAATTACATTTTAATAGGAGCTTATTCTTACGCATAGAGGCTAAAGTAAAAAATAATGTTAACAAGATTTTTGCTACATATATACACATGTAAATTATAAATCAGGCTGAGTAATGAACAATGTGCATGCGTTTAGTAGCCATGGCTC
This sequence comes from Schistocerca americana, assembly GCF_021461395.2. NCBI lineage: Eukaryota > Metazoa > Arthropoda > Insecta > Orthoptera > Acrididae > Schistocerca > Schistocerca americana. The sequence goes on from NC_060122.1 coordinate 59,895,372, forward strand.
AAAGTATCATTTATTCTTCCATTTTGCAGATGACGTCATCCAACGAGTCTACGTGCATGGTGCCAGAAAACACAAAGAAACTTTTGTTGGCCATCAAGCCGTTCCACCTCGCATGCAAGCTGTTTGGTTTGATGCCGTTCACTGTTGATATTAATACTGGATCAGTGAAGAGATTAAGGTCGGATTTGGTTACCGCGACCCTTGCTGGCGTATCACATCTGATTTCTGCCTGTCTTTTGGCGTACTTCTCTTTTAGACCATCGCATCCATTCTCTGCAATAAGCGTTATCTCACGTTGCAATGAAATGAGTTTGTCGGCATTGACCTTCGTTTCGATAGCATCAGATTTCTTCTACAATATAGATAAATATGATAAAATGCTTAAGTTGATAGTGTCATGTGACAAAGTTCTAACGACCCATATCGGGCCTATGACTGCATCTGAGGGAACGACATTAAAGTTACAACTTATTTTACTTCTTTTTTGTGTTTGTCCAATGTATGCATCCTTTTTCAACATTAAAGAAGGGCGAGAGAACAACCATCTAGCTTTTACTGTGGGTGGCTTGTTTGTAACCTTATTATCTCTTTTGAGGTTTGCGAATTTACAGTTAGTGATAAAGCACAGGGTTTCTCTTCTGAATGTTTGTATTAACGATGTAAGAAACAATGTGCTAGTTGTATGTTGCGGTAACATATACGGAATGAAGCGATCTGTACACAGAGGGAATCAACAGGCGCACGGTAGACTGCTTTGGCCCGTATCAGTGTACGTGCGATCTATCACACGACTGCATGCAGACGTATGTGAATTGTCAGAGTTGGTTGCCTCTGTTCACGAGGGCTTTCTAGTGTTACACTTCATCGCTATTTCACTGCTAGCCACACTTCAGATTTACCACCTTGCAACGAAATTATCTCTCCTAGTTTCGGGTAATACCAGTTCCTTTGAAGGAAAGCTGAGTATGTTTCTGTGCGTAGCTCAGCTGACGCTACTCGTGGTGCCCGCTCACTGTGTGGAGACGGAGGCGAGACGAACGCTGAGGCTGAGCTCGCAGCTGCTGCTGGAGTGGCGGAGCGTGGGCGGCGCCGCCCACCGCGAGCTGCGCCTGCTGGCGCGGCAGGTGTCCTCCAGGCGCCCCGTGGTCAGCCTGCTGGGTGTGCTCAGCGTGCGACTCGGCCTCGTCCTCACTTTCGTCTCCGTGGTGACCACCTACAGCACCTTGTTGCTCACCTTCTGGCCCTCATTACAATCACTGAGACATTCTGTTGCAGAAATTAGTTAATGTATCGTATGTATTACCCAGAAACTGAAGACCTCGATCGAAGCACTGTCTTCTTTATTCTAGAGAACAGGATGGGAAGGCGCAAGTGTTGTACACTCCAGTATTGTCACAATCTGTTGCGCTGCACATGCTACACATATCTATGCGCCGCTGTCTCTGATGATCAAGAAGAAAAACAGGTATTACGGCGCAGTGGCGACACATCCAGCAGGCGCCAGCAGCCACCCTCACAATACATACCGCGGTGTGGTGGCAGTACCACTGCACGTATGCAGATATACCACAGGCTGTGCAATTCGAACTAGAAGGCCGCACCGCCAGACCAACCACGACCACCAGGTCAGCACACCGACACGTGCGCACAGCTACAGTCGGTGCTCACAACCCTAACTATTTCCGACTTTCACGGAAATCGACTGGAACCAGTCGTACACGGGGCACGACTCCGTGATAAAGGCCCGCTCTCCGGCTACAAACGTCAATTCCAGCGCAGCGAGAAACCCTGACAAGACTCCACCAGGGCATCACATGCCTCAGTGCGGAAGCCCCTTTAGTTTGCATGCCACCGACGCCGGACTTCGTTAATGTAACGGTGACGTGCAAGAAGCCCTTGCTATATTTTGCTTCACTACTGCTTCACTGCTTTGACAGTGTCGGACTTTGTGCTGGCAGTATTTGCACAAACGTAGAAAATTTCTCTTCTTCTCTCCATGGGACTTCATCAGCGAAGTATAATACCAAGAAATTCTAAGTGTTGTGATCCTGTTACAACTTCTGTACTTTAACGTCTGCCTAAGACTCCAGATTTCAGAGCATAGCTTGCCCAACCAATTGAGAACTTTACGTTACACTTCCGACTTTAATTTGGTCAAACTGACAAAATTTAACTTTGTGGATGTCTGAAGTTATTTTTGTTGTTGATCATTTACTTCAAGAAGATCCAGTTGTGTTTCTTCGAAAGTTATTGATTGTGTTAGGATAGAGCTAATGGATTTATCTGTGTGACATATACTTCGTTTACAATAAAACTCTTTAATAGTGCGTCTGATGTATTTCTGTGTGATATGTCTGTTGTGACGGGACACATCGGAAAGTACATCGCTATTTCTAAATTTCATTTTCATTGTATTGTTCTTGCTTCAAGTTATACAAGGATTTTGTATGACTAACGTACTAGCGTAACACTGGGGCAGAATCTTTACCATGTAGACAATAACAACACCATAACGTGATAAATACTGACAAATAGATACAAGCCTTTTTGTTACAATTAATTTTAATTAAATTTCAAAGAATGGTAGGTTTGCTACATTTAAGTACTGGATACCACGCTTCATTATTATTTACAATGTTGTTTACCGCGTAATATAAAAGAATACGTGAGTTTTACTAATGTACTGGGTGATCTAAAAGTCCGTATAAATTTGAAAATTTAATAAACCACGGAATAATGTAGAGAGAGAGGTAAAAATTGACACACATGCTTGGAATGACATGGGGTTTTATTAGAACCCCCCCCCCCCCAAAAAAAAGTATTGCTAGACGCGAAAAAAGATCTCTTGCGCGCGTCGTTTGGTGATGATCGTGTGCTCAGCCGCCACTTTCGTCATGCTTGGCCTCCCAGGTCCCCACACCACATTCCGTGCGATTATTGTCTTTGGGGTTACCTGAAGTCGCAAGTGTACCGTGATCGACCGGCATGTCTAGGGATGCTGAAAGGCAATATCCGACGCCAATGCCTCACCATAACTCCGGAAATGCTTTACAGTGCTGTTCACGACATTATTCCTCGACTACAGCTATTGTTGAGAAATGATGGTGGACATATTGAGCATTTCCTGTAAAGAACATCATCTTTGTTTCGACTTACTTTGTTATGCTAGTTATTGCTATTCTGATCAGATGAAGCGCCATATGTCAGACATTTTTGAACTTTTGTATTTTTTGGGTTCTAATAAAACCCAATGTCATTCCAAGTATGTGTGTCAATTTGTAGCTCTCTATCTACATTATTCCGTGATTTATTCAGTTTTCAAATTTATACTGACTTTTTGATCACCCAGTACATCAGACTCAATTGTAGTAGTGACGAGATAAAACTACCAATTTTGGACCGATATTTTTGAGCTGGTACGGATGTCATAAGTGGGTAACTGATGAATTAGTGAGTTAGGTAAGTAAAGAAGTTTCCTGTAGAAGCTTTGATGATATGGACTGGATTTTTTCTGAATCAGTTTAAATTTTTAGGTCACTATGAAGTGTTGGGGTTCTAGCGAACCATGTTACGTTGAGTATTATTCTCAGTGTCTTATTGGACAACCTAAAGTATGTTAATGTACTCAGATGCGACGTGTTCTCATAAAGGCTAGACATTCATCACAACTGGTCTTATGATCGATTTGTAATAATCAATATGAACTTATTTACCTACAACTCTAGTTTATAAAATAATGCAACAGATTTCTATTGTGCTAACAATAATCTCCAGATCCCTCTTAAACAAACATAAAATGCCTTGTTCATAAAAATTCCAGTTCTTACAGAATATACAATATAAAAAGAAAAGAAAGCGACAGAGATAATTTGACAGAAGCTCGAATTGAGACCTCTGCTATCGCCGGGGTGCAAGAGCATCGAGTATAGTGGTGCAAATGATTCGGCACACTCTACGTTAATGCTACGACATTAACAGAAGAAGATTTTATTCACAGAGGTCCCATATCCTCCTGTGTGCCAGCGCCTAGTTCCGCCGTGGTGTGGCTCGCTACCTCGGCAGATGACAGGCTACCTCACCCAATTGCAGCTGACGACGCCCATGCCGTATGGCTCAAGTGATCACTGTGTCGGATGTGTGGCACTTTGATGAAATATATATATATATATATATAATGTAAAAAATATAAAAATGTTAATGAATTTAAATATTGGGGAAGAAATGGCTTTAAATATTTTTGTTATTTACTCTTTCAGTACGAACTTGGTTGTAGAACCCCTTATTTACGTGCGGTAATAAAAATTCATTTACACAGAATTAAGCACATTTAAAATTACGTGAACCTTAGCAACCCTCTCATGCTGATAAATTCATACTAACTGATTAATAACATTTATTTGAAAATTGTATAAATTAAATTTTTTTTACGTATCTCGGCCTTGGCACACATTTTCTAAATGCAGTGGTTTTTTTTAAATAGTTACTGAATTCTTTCCCGGCGTTAGCTATGGAACACAAGACTGTCTCTGTTAGCATAAAATGGTTAAATATTGCCAAGCCGACCTGAACATTTAATTATCATTGACAAAACACACTTCACCATACGTGTAACTTATTTGCTTTAGAAATTGAAAGAACCAACAGATTAAAAACTTCAACGTTAATTATCCGCCTATGAATGCACAAATGTAAAAGCAGTAATAAATTCCGTCAGCCTCAGGATCGCTGTAAAAGAAAAATATTTCGTAATTCACTGCTAATTTTATCTGCTCCCGATTTACGGGTTTGGTTAATTTTTTTTTAGCGGAACAATTTTTTAAATGTGCCGCCGCTGCAAATCGTTCGTTCGCGGCACAGCCCAGCAACACCAACGATAATCGCTAAAAATGCTGAAAATTCTTTAAAGAAATATTATACACTCCTGGAAATGGAAAAAAGAACACATTGACACCGGTGTGTCAGACCCACCATACTTGCTCCGGACACTGCGAGAGGGCTGTACAAGCAATGATCACACGCACGGCACAGCGGACACACCAGGAACCGCGGTGTTGGCCGTCGAATGGCGCTAGCTGCGCAGCATTTGTGCACCGCCGCCGTCAGTGTCAGCCAGTTTGCCGTGGCATACGGAGCTCCATCGCAGTCTTTAACACTGGTAGCATGCCGCGACAGCGTGGACGTGAACCGTATGTGCAGTTGACGGACTTTGAGCGAGGGCATATAGTGGGCATGCGGGAGGCCGGGTGGACGTACCGCCGAATTGATCAACACGTGGGGCGTGAGGTCTCCACAGTACATCGATGTTGTCGCCAGTGGTCGGCGGAAGGTGCACGTGCCCGTCGACCTGGGACCGGACCGCAGCGGCGCACGGATGCACGCCAAGACCGTAGGATCCTACGCAGTGCCGTAGGGGACCGCACCGCCACTTCCCAGCAAATTAGGGACACTGTTGCTCCTGGGGTATCGGCGAGGACCATTCGCAACCGTCTCCATGAAGCTGGGCTACGGTCCCGCACACCGTTAGGCCGTCTTCCGCTCACACGCCAACATCGTGCAGCCCGCCTCCAGTGGTGTCGCGACAGGCGTGAATGGAGGGACGAATGGAGACGTGTCGTCTTCAGCGATGAGAGTCGCTTCTACCTTGGTGCCAATGATGGTCGTATGCGTGTTTTGCGCCGTGCAGGTGAGCGCCACAATCAGGACTGCATACGACCGAGGCACACAGGGCCAACACCCGGCATCATGGTGTGGGGAGCGATCTCCTACACTGGCCGTACACCACTGGTGATCGTCGAGGGGACACTGAATAGTGCACGGTACATCCAAACCGTCATCGAACCCATCGTTCTACCATTCCTAGACCGGCAAGGGAACTTGCTGTTCCAACAGGACAATGCACGTCCACGTGTATCCCGTGCCACCCAACGTGCTCTAGAAGGTGTAAGTCAACTACGCTGGCCAGCAAGATCTCCGGATCTGTCCCCCATTGAGCATGTTTGGGACTGGATGAAGCGTCGTCTCACGCGGTCTGCACGTCCAGCACGAACGCTGGTCCAACTGAGGCGCGAGGTGGAAATGGCATGGCAAGCCGTTCCACAGGACTACATCCAGCATCTCTACGATCGTCTCCATGGGAGAATAGCAGCCTGCATTGCTGCGAAAGGTGGATATACACTGTACTAGTGCCGACATTGTGCATGCTCTGTTGCCTGTGTCTATGTGCCTGTGGTTCTGTCAGTGTGATCATGTGATGTATCTGACCCCAGGAATGTGTCAATAAAGTTTCCCCTTCCTGGGACAATGAATTCACGGTGTTCTTATTTCAATTTCCAGGAGTGTAGATGACATGGGCAAGCTAATTTACATTAGTAATACACAATTTTGATAAATTATAATGTATTTAGACCACAACAATAATTAAACTTACATTAGTTTGTAATTTCTCCGCTAATGGCGGCTAAAGATAGATACAGACAAAAGAAGTCTACTCATTCATAAAATGCTACGTCACAGGTTTCTCTCTCTCCCTCAGCTCTCGAGGAAGACGACAAAGAATGCACATTATGTATTCCTATTTATACTCTTGCTGATTGTGAATGTCTCTTTGTAATCTTACAACATTATTTTCCTCTGTGGCTGTATTTTACATTTTTTTTATCGCAGATATTAACATATTTCGTAATTACATTATGAGTATAGAAATATTACAATCATAAATACATCGAGAGTATTATTACAGAAAATATTACAATAATAACGAATGTCCATTATACAAAATTAAATAATATATTTTTTTGTTAAACAATTACAAACATACGAATTGCCACACAGTGGCGTACATAGTACAATTAAATGTCATTTCTTTTTATTAATAGTGTGTGTGCTGCCAGGGAACGTTACAGCACTCTTCATGGGCGAACGGCACAGCTTCCCAGGACGGAGACTGCGTGTTACCAGGGAGGCGTATGCTGTGGTAATCTCTCAGATGCTCTACACGTTGGTAGAGGAACAACAGCACAGCTCTTTCCGCAAGAAAGGCAAAGGATATCGATCAGTGTTTACAAGCACTAATCGGGGGCAGGAGCAGTTACTGTGCCTCCCGAATACTGCGGCAGGTGTGCAGTGTACCAGGCCCTGTAATTTCAGCTCAGCGAGCCGCAGGTAGGAGTCTCCTGGTCGTCTCGTCAGTGGGTGCGGAGTCGGCAGCTCACAGCGACTGGTAGCAGTCTCATAGGCAGAGGGCCCCTTAGCGGGTAGCTGTGCGTCACGTGTTACGCTTCGTAGCTGGTGTACTGCGACTTAAAGACTGCCACAAAGGGCAGCAAATCAGCAGCCTTCACCACGCCTCTATTTCTTAAGAATGGCTTTCAGGACTTCAGCTTGCTGCTTTTCAGGTATATCAGCAGGCTGATACGTTTTCTTATGAAACTTATACTCTCTCTTACGAAACCAAGCTGTGCTGTTACAATGATGTGAAGTTTCCTCGTCGCTCAGGTCTTGTTGCTGAGTTTGCAATTCACGCTTCTCGCTCGTGCGAGGAGAGAATATCTGTTCCGGATTTGTTCTGATTTCCACAGTATTGATTTTCTGTCTGTTTGTCGCTTTGATTGTGACACTTGCCGATGACCTGACTTTGCGAGGCCGGATGCTGGCTGGAGAGGACTTTGAGAAAATTTTATATTTGTCCATAATACATTTCTGATGTGTAACGTTCCCGTCTTCTTTAACAGAAATCGTCCTGAATTTTTCTTAGTTTTCCTCTTAAACACTCTCATGAAACGCATGTTGCATAGGCAATTGCACACTGAACAACTTTCTTTTGTTTAAGCGTTTGATAAGCGTATTCACAAGAGTATTTGATCTATTCTTAAGAGGGGACTTTCACTGAGAACACAAACACTATTTAAAAGATGCACAAAATCCACTATCTTACAGCTATGAAATTTTGTACCATGCTTTACATGGAATTAACATATTTAGTGTCAAGTTCTTTGGATTATATATAATTTATTCTTTTCATGGAATTTAAAAATTTTATTTTCGAACACTAATATGCAAATCTTTTTCTCAGAAAGTATTCAAGAGATTTCCAAAAAAAAATCTCTCTCTTTAATAACTTTGCCACAAACGGCCGGAAGCATCAGTATTTATTACTACTCGTCTATGACGGTGACATTATGTCAGCCGGGTGATGACTGAATGTGGCCTTCTTCTCCGGGCTTCTCAGCCTTTTTGAATATATCGTACACCAGAAGTTTAATTCTGGTTTTCGATGGTGCCGCAGTTGAATGCGCGCCAGAGGTTATGGACCTGGATACCCACTAGAGGTGTCTGTGCTCCGGCGAGCCTCACCATACCAGTGCGCAACTCTGCACACCACGTGAAGCCCGCTGCCAATCACGTTTCCAGCCGACATGTATAGGTGGTCGTGCGGCGCTACCCAAGCAGCCTGGTATTCGCCGTAGTTCGCATGTACATCTCGGGCCTACTGTTCCACTTCACTAGATATTTCCCACGAGGTCGGGCGGTTATCCACTCCCGACATGTGACCAGAGTGCCTTCGGTGTATCGAAATCACTCTCAGAACTGTTGTACAAAGGCTGCGTTGGTTCCCCTCGACACAAAGACGTTACTCTATCGGGTCCCGTCCTGCTTGTTTGCTATTCTACACCCGTCTCCAGATTCTGGTATCACAAGAACGTATGCAATTTCGCATGGTTTGTCGGAATATCATACTATTTTCTCGATACTTCTCGATATCAGGCACATAGCAATATCTCTTGCATAGCAGTACTGCTTGCGCAATGTAATTCTGAAGATATAGACTGTAAATTATTTCTTTAGAAACCCGAAACTTTAGCGAGGTGGAGAGTGCTGTAAAACATTGAGTAACTAGAAACTTATCCCATCTGCGAAGACATTTAACTGAAAATGGGAAAAAATAGGGGAAACTGATATTTCCACTCAAGAATACCAATGTCAGCGGTATAAAAGATTCCAAATCATCCCTTTAAATCATAAAGTCAATTAATGCGTTTCTCATGTTTAGAGAACCAGAAAACGTGTCATCCACCTGTCTTTCACCTGATAGATGCGGACGCCACAATCAATGTTCCCTCAACTAAATAAAAGTGCGAAATGTGCAGAAGCAGTCAACCAGACAGTTTACATGAGAGGGAATGATGGTCCCGTGCAAACACGTGTAGAATCTCCTCAAAGTTCCATGTGATCACGAAAGCTGTCCAACACGTGCAAAGTATTAGCTCGCTGTTCGGTTGTCTAGAGGACGACACGCTGAAGCCAGCTACATTCCTACACCCCAACATGCCTCTCCATTCAGACATCTCCTACCATTAATCGGAAACTTGAACCATTCCCGCCACAGGCCACTGCCGGCGCGCCACACAACTATAGACAGAATCGTACCAAGAAAAAAACCTGCCTCATATATATTTGATCGCTATACTTAAAATTAAATGTTACTATCGCGGTCTCAATTGAACGACATTCGACAATGAGTGAAGCATACGGAAACACACCCTGCTGACGGCTGTGGCTCTGGAAATAGAAATATCTGTACCATTCTTATGACCTGACCTACTCTTCCATTTGCTATCACAGTATTCAATGTCAAATCCATCCATTCCTTTCTTACGACTGGATATAGACATTTCCTTTGCATATGTCGCAACACAAACGCATACATTACAAGCCTGGTGCTCGATGTAAATCTATCATGCATCCCCTACTACTAAGTACAATATTTCACCAATAAATGATTGCTCAAGATATGAAATAATGCCGAGAGAAAATCAGCGGCGGGTGGACATGTCTCATAAGGTTTTCTTGCGAGTGCTACCACTGTGTCTGCGAAAGAGAGGCATAAGCGTCTTACAAACCGCCAGATGATAAAAAAACCGATCGCAACAACTACTGTATGTTACTGTCACAAGCGGTCTTGGTCTACAGGTGCACACAAGTATCCATGTTAAAAGCTGCACTGGCTTTATAAATTGAGGTATAGCATTACCTCTGAATGACGAGTTTTTTCCAGACAGATACCATGACACTGAATATAGATGGTGATGCTAGGAATATATATTGTCAGACCATTAGTGTGGTTACACATCGCCGACGGTGCACCCTCGTGATAAAATTACCGAATTTTGAAAGCGATTCGGCTAAGGAGTGTGGTATCAAACTGGTATTTGCTATTCCCTCATGTCGCCACTAGATATTTCTCCAGCATTTCTAACACATTCTGTCTTGATACTATGTGAGAAGTTCTGTGATATATTCACTGGGTTATAGGGAAGGTTGATTGAGAAGACAAACAGTAGATGGTGTGCTGATTGAGGTCGTAAGAAATGTACACATGCTTTTCAGATCTCTAGTGTTACGCAATCCATGAGAAATGCAATCTGGGATTTGGGACCAAGTCTTTCCATCCAACCACATACCTGCGTTGGTTCTTATGGAAAAGTCCTTTAATGACCACAGCCACTAGAAAATCATATTTCTGACACTGTCATATCTCAAACAGAGTCAGCTTTCTCGAATCTATCTGCTACAGTAAGATTCCAACAGGGTTTTACGTAGTTCCTATGCATCTTGAAACTGCCCCTCAGACTCTGAGCTACCATCCCTGCAGCTTTGCGCATGTGATCGTTCCATTGTAAGTCAGAACTGAGTAGAAGTCGGAGAAAACTGTATCTACCACCTTCTGCAACCTTTGTAGAAACAGACTGAGTTACTGTGACAGGACTGTGTTTTAACCATTCGATGGAAGCGGGAACTGGGAGAAGGACGAGGATTTTGCTGCTACACTGTGTTGTGCCCCCAAACTACATACAAGTACTATAGATGCGTGTCCCTCAGGGCCCATTCACCTCTATCACCCCAACATTCTATTTTCGTTATTCGGTACCATCCATTAGAGAAAATTACGAACTATAAAAGCTCCGCTAACTTCATCGGATAGAAAATGCGGTAAGATTTTTACCATATCTCTCTCCTACCATATATCGAAAATAAATACCGTCTGCTTGCCAAAATAGAGCACATGTGATGATACTACTAAATATACAGCAATTGATTCATTGCACGGACCAGTGTAAAGGTGCATCGCTTGTACTCTAGGAGCATGAGTGTACGCCACAAACTGTACTATAAGTCAGAGACCCTCCCTGTGACCCTGTGTTGTTGTTTGAAACGTTATTTTTTTCTTCTGTAGCACGCTTTGTACACTGATATTTTGTTTTTTTCGCCACGACTTCTAGGTCAGTGTCAAGTTCTAAACTGACATCAATACGTTCTGATCCATTGCTTCTCACAGAAAACTAGATGTCACATGGTGTAAGTCAAGTTGCTAGTGCTGCTACCATAACACACCGCACACACTGGATGATTTTAAGTGCTTGGCGGCGTTGTGGAGGGTTTCCAAACTGCTGTCCAAAGGGGATTGACGACCTCTACATATAAAATCATCTGTCACAGTGACAGAAAAGGTGATGTCTGTGCATTCCATTTCGAGTGATTCGTCTGTGGTGTCACCGCCAGACATCCCACTTGCTAGGTGGTAGCCTTTAAATCGGCCGCGGTCCGTTAGTATACGTCGGACCCGCGTGTCGCCACTATCAGTGATTGCAGACCGAACGCCGCCACACGGCAGGTCTAGTCTAGAGAGAGACTCCCTAGCACTCGCCCAGTTGTACAGCCGACTTCGCTAGCGATGGTTCACTGACTACATACGCTCTCATTTGCAGAGACGACAGTTTAGTATAGCCTTCAGCTACGTCATTTGCTACGACCTTGCAAGGCGCCGTATTCAGTTACTATATCTTCTGAACAGATAATATTGTGACTCATGTACCGTCAAGAGCGACGTTCATCATTAATGGATTAAAGTTAAGTATCAAACTAATGACGCCCGCTTTCTGAATTCTAATTCCTTGTCATGTTCCAGACCTCACGTCAGTATAGTCCTTCCCTCCTCACACCAGCTTGCGTGAGCTAAACGCGTGCATTTCGGCCTCCTCTCGTAACACGGTGTTGGCTCTTCTGCAAACAGAACATCCTCACCTTGCAGTCATGTACGCAATCACTGTTTCTGTGCTAGCAATCCCCTCTCCGTCAAAACTCTTTCTCCAACTTAAACAAGAAATCATTATGTGGTAACCAACAGTGTACTAGGGGACGGAATGGATGGAAAAGATACCGTCGATGTACTGTAATAATAAGCATCATAGTTGATGGTGCGAACAATTTTAGCAATTTTACGGTAATTTCAACACCGACCTATGATGCGGCAGTGTGTTTCCTAATTTCAGTGTTATAGCTAAACCACCCCTTCTCAACCTTGCAAGTATCATTGTGAATATAGATAGATGACCGTGCCATATGTCCATTCATTGTTAACTGTCGAACACATGCATCATCAAAGTATACCAGACAGTGCTCTACATATTTATAGCACCTCGAGCATAGTGCTTAATATACGATCTATCTCTATGTGGATGGGAGTCACAGAACATTCCCGTAGTCTTAGGATAAAATCAGAGACTGAAAGACCCCGCGTACTATCTTTGTTTGACCTATCCGCTCTGCAGCACCGTTACCGATTTAGTATTCAGCTGACCAGAAGTAGACTGCTACATTCTGCATCTCGTGAATGAACAGAGCTTGACGAGTCTTCGCACATCCAAGTCCACAAGATTTCTCCAGACGTGCCCATGTCGAAGAGGTTAGCACCACTTATCGGTGTATAGTGGTAGATTTGGAAGTGTTGTGTGATGTAATAGCAGACGATTAAGAAGAACAAGAAACGAATGAGTTTTATGGATGATGAAGTTCCAAAATGATGGAGTTCAAAGTATTTTACATAAATCAACTACTCTTTCAATTTTAAAGTATTCTTCTAGTGTCTGGGATCAGTACCAGGATGATATTGGTAAGAGGGAGTATAATTACTAGACCGCGGATTTTAGGTAAAAACGTATTTCGTTCCTGAATTCCTATTTGCATAAAATTTTGTATTTATGCGTTTCATGACTATTTACGCTTAATAGCGTCAATTCTATAGGACCTAAAAAAAAGCCTATTTCGACGTTAGTGCCTATTTTTGCCTATTTCGGCTTTAATATCCTAAAAAGTGCCTATTTCATTATACAGGGAGAGTCACCTAACATTAGCGCGGGATATATTTCGTAAACCACATCAAATACTGACGAATCGATTCCACAGACCGAACGTGAGGGGAGAGGCTAGTGTAACTGGTTAATACAAACCACAAAAAAATGCACGGAAGTATGTTTTTTAACACAAACCTACGTTTTTTTAAATGGAACCCCGTTAGTTTTGTTAGCACATCTGAACATATAAACAAATACGTAATGAGTGCCGTTTGTTGCATTGTAAAATGTTAATTACATCCGGAGATATTGTAACCTAAAGTTGACGCTTGAGTACCACTCCTCCGCTGTTCGATCGTGTGTATCGGAGAGCACCGAATTACGTAGGGATCCAAAGGGAACGGTGATGGACCTTAGGTACAGAAGAGACTGGAACAGCACATTACGTCCACATGCTAACACCTTTTTATTGGTCTTTTTCACTGACGCACATGTACATTACCATGAAGGGTGAGGTACACGTACACACGTGGTTTCCGTTTTCAATTACGGAGTGGAATAGAGTGTGTCCCGACATGTCAGGCCAATAGATGTTCAGTGTGGTGGCCATCATTTGCTGCACACAATTGCAATCTCTGGCGTAATGAATGTCGTACACGCCGCAGTACATCTGGTGTAATGTCGCCGCAGGCTGCCACAATACGTTGTTTCATATCCTCTGGGGTTGTAGGCACATCACAGTACGCACGTTACATGATGGCCACCACATTGAACATCTATTGGCCTGACATGTCGGGACACACTCTATTCCACTCCGTAATTGAAAACGGAAACCACGTGTGTACGTGTACCTCACCCTTCATGGTATTGTACATGTGCGTAAGTGAAAAAGACCAATAAAAAGGTGTTAGCATGTGGACGTAATGTGCTGTTCCAGTCTCTTCTGTACCTAAGGTCCATCACCGTTCCCTTTGGATCCCTACGCAATTCGGTGCTCTCCAATACACACGATCGAACAGCGGAGGAGTGGTACTCAAGCGTCAACTTTAGGTTACAATATCTCCGGATGTAATTAACATTTTACAATGCAACAAACGGCACTGATTACGTATTTGTTTATATGTTCAGATGTGCTAACAAAACTAACGGGGTTCCATTTAAAAAAACGTAGGTTTGTGTTAAAAAACAAACTTCCGTGCATTTTTGTACAGTTTGTATTAACCAGTTACACTAGCCCCTCTTCTCACGTTCGGTCTGTGGAATTGGTTCGTCAGTATTTGATGTGGTTTACGAAATACATCCAGCGGTAAAGTTAGGTGACTCACCCTGTATAAGACAGTGGCTTCAAGTTTTTCCACACTATACAACAGATGGCAAAAAAATATTTTCTGCCCAGCGTGCAGCAAGGTGGCTAGTTGATACGCGCTCATGCTTCGTATTTGCCTAACACTTCGGTCTTTTTTTATTTTTTTATATCGCTATCCCTGTTAATACCAAATACTCTTTATAGGTGTTTTATTTTTCATATGTAAAAAATAGATCACGGATCTTTAGGTTAAATTGAAGGAAATTCTTTTAATCAATAAATCTGGTGAATCCTCTGAAAGAAACAAGTTCGGCAGTGACTCGTGTCATGCACTTGTGGCAGCAAACATCCCCTTTCGGAAACTAAAAAACCCTATTTTCAGAGGTTTTCTTGAGAAGTACTGCCATCAGTCTATTCCTGCAGAGTAAACTTTACGTAAGAATTATGTGGATTCAGCTTACAATGCTGCATTGCACAGAATCCGAGAAGATGTTGGAGAATCTTGTATACGGATGAAACTACTGACAGTCTTGGCCGTTATATTGGACACCTGATTATTGGCAAGCTAGATACAGATGCTCCATCCAAGGCTCATTTGGTATACTCAAAACAGCTTGCAAAAACTAACCAACAATCAATAGCACAGTTTGTGAACAATGGGCTTCAGGTGATATACCCAAACGGAGTGGATGAGAATAAGGTGCTTCTGGCCGTCACTGATGCTGCTGCATATATGATAGCAGCGTTTCAACTATTAAAAGTATTCTACCCATTGATGCTTCGTAAAGTAAATGAAGTAATATCTATGGTGAAGAAAATTTTTGTTAAGGCACCATCAAGAATACAGGCATTCAAAGAACAAATTACAGATGTCTCATTGCCGCCAGAGCCTGTTGTCACCCGCTGGGGCACGTGGCTGATAGCAGCAGAATACTATAGTACGCATCTCTCAGCTGTCCAGAAGGTGGTTGAAACTATACCGGAGGATGCTGCATCTGTAACTGCAGTAATGGAGTTACTCAAAGATTCTTCTTTAAAACGGGACTTATCTCACACTAGGGCCCACTACACATTTATGGCAAGAATAATTTCACACTTAGAAGGCTCAGGGAGACCTATCTACAACAATACTTCTTTGCTTGAAGAAGTCAAAATGAAAATTAATGAAGCGCCATGTGAAGTAGGGGAAAAAGTACGGGCAAAAATGCAAACGGTTTTGCAGAAGAAAACTGGACTGAAGGAGTTGTGTGCAGCTGCCGACATACTTAGTGGAAAATCCAGCACTCCTGACTGCAGCGTTCCTGTCCAACATGTGCCGAAAATGAACTACGCTTCTGTCACATCTGTTGATGTAGAACGTTCTTTTTCAGCGTATAAATTGATTCTGACTGACTAGCGCCACAGTTTTGCACTAGAAAACCTAGAAAAGGTTTTGGTTATTTATTGTGAAGCTATGGTCATCTTTTTTACGGAGATCTTTATCTTGCAGGAACTCAGAAATATTTGGAGTTATGTTCAACATTAATGTTGTAGATTGCTGTGCTCTGTAACTGTGTAAATATTCATTCTCCTTGTTTTAATGACTAATGAGATTTTCATACTGTCAGCACTGTGTATATTAATTTATTTTTATTTTCACTGCATCATTTTTATTAGTGCCTATTTTAGGTTTTATGTAACATAAATGAACTACCGAAGGAGCCTATTTTAGGTGCCTAAAACACACTTTTTTACGACCTAAAAATCCATGGTCTAGTAATTACACACACCCCTCAGGCTACTCTGTGCTTAAAACAGGCTATAATGTTCATCGCTTCAGTTTCCGATCCATCAATCATGTGGAATGCAGCGCTGTTAACATTCCAATGAAAGGAATAAATTTCCAGTGCCTGACATACATCCTTCCTGCAGGCTACTGTACAATAAACTACGTTAACACAGTAAACTGAAAGAACTACTTGTCTCTGTGTAATACAAACACAATATACTTTCTAGAGATGTGTAGCGTCCGCTGTTCACATTCGATCATTGTTCAGGAATTATACTATGCTCACATCCGTCCTATATAGAATGATCGTTATTAACGGAGAATGCCAACGGCCTTGCCGCAGAGGTAACACCGGTTCCCGTCAGATCACCGAAGTTAAGCGCTCGCGGCTTGGGCCAGTACTTGGATGGGTGACCATCCGGTCTGCCGAGTGCTGTTGGCAAGCAGGTTGCACTCTGCCCTTGTGAGGCAAACTGAGGAGCTACTTGATTGAAAAGTAGAGGCTCTGGCCTCGGGAACCGACATACTGGTGGGAGAGTGGTGTGCTGACCACATGACCCTCCATATCCGCATCCAGTGACACCTCTGAGCTGAGGATGACACTGCAGCTGGTCGGTATCTTTGGGCCTTCATGGCCTGTTTGGTAGGAGTTTAGTTTTTTATTAACAGAGAATACGTCTTACAAGGAAACAGTTACCACATAGCAGCAACGTCTGACATGTGAAATTACAAGTCATGCAGCCGCTAACTCTGTAAACAGCATAGCTGTCAAGCAGATGTACACTTGGGGATTGAAATTTCTTACAAACACCCATCACTAACTTAGTTATGAAACTGAAGTCTCAATTTTATACCCAAAAGCTAGAAGGGAATGGGGTACATCGCAAAAATCTTTCATTCAGGGGAATGTTCCGAAACAAGATGGTCATGTTTCACCACACATGAGATGGAAGTTGTTTTGTGACAGAGAGATTTGCTGTTAACGATCAAAGGTAGACAGTGTTCTAAGTCAAATACATAACATGTGGTTGTATACAAGTCCAACGCAGGCTATGTCACACAACTCATGCACCTTGACGGAACAATGGAGGTCTGAAGATGGGTGTAGAAAAGCAAGCCTAGCGTGACAAGAAACAGTAACGTCTTTGTGTCGAGGGGAACGGACCAAGCCTTTGTACGAGGGCACTCTGGTCATACATCATGAGTGGATAACCACCTGACCTCATGGGAAATATCTACTGCAGTGAGGAGAGTACCTACAGTGTATGTGCTTGCACTGTCTGTCTATGTGGTATATGTACGAGTGTCTGGCGGTCGATACCTACACTCCTGGAAATGGAAAAAAGAACACATTGACACCGGTGTGTCAGACCCACCATACTTGCTCCGGACACTGCGAGAGGGCTGTACAAGCAATGATCACACGCACGGCACAGCGGACACACCAGGAACCGCGGTGTTGGCCGTCGAATGGCGCTAGCTGCGCAGCATTTGTGCACCGCCGCCGTCAGTGTCAGCCAGTTTGCCGTGGCATATGGAGCTCCATCGCAGTCTTTAACACTGGTAGCATGCCGCGACAGCGTGGACGTGAACCGTATGTGCAGTTGACGGACTTTGAGCGAGGGCGTATAGTGGGCATGCGGGAGGCCGGGTGGACGTACCGCCGAATTGCTCAACACGTGGGGCGTGAGGTCTCCACAGTACATCAATGTGGTCGCCAGTGGTCGGCGGAAGGTGCACGTGCCCGTCGACCTGGGACCGGACCGCAGCGACGCACGGATGCACGCCAAGACCGTAGGATCCTACGCAGTGCCGTAGGGGACCGCACAGCCACTTCCCAGCAAATTAGGGACACTGTTGCTCCTGGGGTATCGGCGAGGACCATTCGCAACCGTCTTCATGAAGCTGGGCTACGGTCCCGCACACCGTTAGGCCGTCTTCCGCTCACGCCCCAACATCGTGCAGCCCGCCTCCAGTGGTGTCGCGACAGGCGTGAATGGAGGGACGAATTGAGACGTATCGTCTTCAGCGATGAGAGTCACTTCTGCCTTGGTGCCAATGATGGTCGTATGCGTGTTTGGCGCCGTGCTGGTGAGCGCCACAATCAGGACTGCATACGACCGAGGCACACAGGGCCAACACCCGGCATCATGGTGTGGGGAGCGATCTCCTACACTGGCCGTACACCACTGGTGATCGTCGAGGGGACACTGAATAGTGCACGGTACATCCAAACCGTCATCGAACCCATCGTTCTACCATTCCTAGACCGGCAAGGGAACTTGCTGTTCCAACAGGACAATGCATGTCCGCATGTATCCCGTGCCACCCAACGTGCTCTAGAAGGTGTAAGTCAACTACCCTGGCCAGCAAGATCTCCGGATCTGTCCCCCATTGAGCATGTTTGGGACTGGATGAAGCGTCGTCTCACGCGGTCTGCACGTCCAGCACGAACGCTGGTCCAACTGAGGCGCCAGGTGGAAATGGCATGGCAAGCCGTTCCACAGGACTACATCCAGCATCTCTACGATCGTCTCCATGGGAGAATAGCAGCCTGCATTGCTGCGAAAGGTGGATATACACTGTACTAGTGCCGACATTGTGCATGCTCTGTTGCCTGTGTCTATGTGCCTGTGGTTCTGTCAGTGTGATCATGTGATGTATCTGACCCCAGGAATGTGTCAATAAAGTTTCCCCTTCCTGGGACAATGAATTCACGGTGTTCTTATTTCAATTTCCAGGAGTGTATTTGAATGATGTAAGAGAGGCGATTTTGTATGGCACAGGATACAAAATGTATGTTTACTACATCGACATGGTACATGTTGCTATATTTCCAGGCAGGAGATCGGTTTCACGCTCTAATATTCAAGCTACCATTCTCAGTGGCAGAGCAGTGTAATTCAGTAAGAATCTATCTGTTTTTGACGATCTGTAGACCACTCTGCAGGGTTTGATTGTCGGTGCAATATGGTGATAGGTACAAAACAGTGTTTTTTTGCTGCAAGTCTCATCTGCAGAAAGACATGAAAGGCAGATGGGACTCCCTGACCGGCGGCATCAGTAAGTCAGTGGGTAAGTTCAATAAGAACCAAACATAATGCTCCATTCTTTCACAAGACATCCTTTGTGCCAGGAATTAGGAGTCTCTACATAGTGGTGAGGACATTTCCGTATATTTAAAGTAGGTAGGGTAACACATGAAGGACAGGGTGCGATGTTAGGTCCTCAAAGAAGAATTTATTCGGCGTTATTCTGCGCTATTTTTTTCGTAAACTGGTTCTGTTAGGGCAAGAATTTCCATGCAGACAAGTAGAGATATCACAGAGGCTCCTAGAAAAACGACCATTAACTATTTCTGGGGACACTACACGAGAGGTCGACTTGGATCTTATTTTAGATAGCCATGTGACATCAGTATAACATTGAGAACCTTTTAGATGGTGAATCACCATGTTTGCATTTTGCAGTGATGCGTCAGCCATGCTGCACAGGTAAGCATACGTGCATGGCTAGATACAGCTCGCATGTCCAGTTAGGATCGCAGAGGGTGCATGAGTTTCTTGGCTATAGGGTCTTCGCTGGACTGCAGGTAGAGAGAATGATCACGTTAGCGGTGGTGAACATGTAAGCAAGCCCCAGTGGGTGACTTGACGCTTAATTACATACAGATGAAAGCAGTATAACACTCAAAAAATCTAAGTGTAGACATAACTTTCACATGCCATCGGCAACGGCGCAAGAGCAAATGGCTAGCGCTCCAGCACTGGCTTGTGTCTGGCTGGCCCTGCAAAGCATGTGGGCGCATTGGAGCCTCTGATAGTTGTGATTGAGGATAGTTTGAAAGTGTTTTTCATGTGTATTGACTGTTTATGCCCTGGACTATTTTCGGCTGTTTATGCATTGTGAGTGTTACACATTCATTATGTTTTGACAATTTACGAGTTGTTTTGGAGTCTGTTGCATTATTTTGTGAACAGATGAGCAGTGCATGATCTGGACAGTTGACAATTAGCAAGCGTGTTTGTAGTGTCTTTTAGATGCATTATGTTGACAATTTACGAGTTGTTTGCCTCTCTGCATATCAATGTACTGCATTATTTTGGTGATTTACGTGGAGTTTGCAAGCTATAGGGTGTGAAATACATTATTTCGGTAATTTAGTAATTGTCTGCGTGTCTGTACATCAGTGTACTGCATTATTTCGGTGATTCACAAGAAGTTTGAAGCTCTGTGTGCCGCATAGTGTGATCCCAAGCACGTCAGAGTGAGAGCTTTGTATCAGTGTAATACATATACTATGTCAAATACATCCCTAAATAAATTGTTCCATAATGAAAAAAGTACACTCCTTCCGCCCTCCAGCCACCCAGAACAGGCTGAGTCCTTTTTCCACCATTTTCCCCCAGACCACCAGCTTGGATTACGAAACAGAATGGACGACAGTGCCCTCTGGTGGCAGTACTGTGGACTATGTCTGTTGGACTCCTGACCTGATGATGGATGCACTGGAAGGAGGTACTCGAACTGTGTAAATAAAGAGTGCCTGCAAACTAAAGACTTACGTCCATCTTATCCAGCACGCTAGAACAGGCTGAGTGCTGTTACTGCCATTTTTCCCCCTCCAGACCGCCATCTTGGATTACATCACAGGAGGGACAATATAGCCGTCTGGTGGTGGTACTGTGTACCATGTCAGTTGCACTCTGGACCTTGGGTTCAACACATTTGATGGTCGTACTGACTCTAATTGTTTGTATAAATACTGAAAGTAGACTTATGTCCATCATATCCAGCACAGGCTAAGTCGTTTTCCCTCCAGTTCCTAGGAAAATGTGGTGGTCGGATGAGTTAGGATAGTGGAGGTGGCCCAAGAGACCTAGTTACCCACCATTTTCTTAGGTTAGTGGAGGTAGCTGTGGTATGCTGCATTGTCCTGCTGGAATTTCAACTTTCTGACACTTTCTTAGGTTGGTGAGGGGAGGGGGGAGGGGAGGATGTTAGGTTAGCAGAGGTAGCCCAATTTACCTATCTTCCTGCCAAAATTTGAACTTCCCACAATGACATCATCGTGACATTGCCATATCTACTGCCACAATCTTGGATCCCCCATCTTGAATAAATTTGGCGACAATGCAATGTGGGGTAGTGTCTCCCTTGTCCCACTAATTCCATTCTCTGCCATGCAGCGCTCGTTGATCGCTCTTGGCTATATCTCTAGCGACGTGTTAAAAGGTTCAGTAGCATGGAGGCTAAGTTCGTCTTTCTCCTGGAGTAACTGCAGCAGCCCATGCAGCAGCAGCAGCAGCGCCAATTAGACATATTACAGCAATCTTTGCAGTTGATGATGAACAAAGTCATGGCACGGTGCGCCTTATCGCCCCAGCTCCCAGGTATCCCGGTTTCTGCCACCCCTACGTCCGCTCTCGTGTCCGCCCTTTAACGAAGGTAAGGAAGACTGGGAAACACACTTGCATTGTCTGAAACATTTCACAGCGTTTCAGGTCGCTGGTGGCTCCCTACAGCGGTCGTTATACTTATCCTGGGCATTGCCAGAGATGTTCTTTCTGCTCCACATGTTTGCACTGTTTTCAGATCCTGTGGCTCTCTCCTTTAACAAAATATATGTGCTAATGACTAACTATTATTACCATAGACACCATGTCCTGGCGTCTCGGCTTGTTCTACAAGTACTATAAACAGCCCTGTCAGGCATACCATTCTTGGGTCACTCATGTGCAGATTCTCAGCCACAAATGCGAGTTCCCTTGCACCAATCAGCGTTGCAAGGCGTCGTATGTGGACTCCTTGATTCGCGATGATGTCGTTAAACTGGCATCTGATCAAGATGTGCGTTGAAACTCGGTAACCCCCCGGTGGAAGACAATCTGCATATAGCTCAATCCTTTGAAATCGAACAAGTAGCAAACGAGCGTCCCATGGCGAGGCCATAGGTGTCAGCAGTAGAATCCTCTCCATGGGCGCCTCTTTCGTGACGTCGGCGTGTTACAGCCGACAGAGAGCACCTCTATTCCTTGTTCGACGTCTCTATGGCTTCGGAGCCGCCGGTCGCCCCTCATCAGCGGTCTCGTGGGTCACTTCCGTCTTGCCTGCAGTGCTTTTCCGCCCACTCTCGCTATAAGACGTGCACAGTCTGTCAGAAAGACAGCCATCTCCAATCTGTCTGTCGCACACACTCAATCCGTTCCCACCTCTTCCCCAGAGGGCATCAGTGTGGTGTCACCGCCAGACACCACACTTGCTAGGTGGTAGCCTTTAAATCGGCCGCGGTCCATTAGTATACGTCGGACCCGCCTGTCGCCACTGTCTGTGATAGCAAACCGAGCGCCACCACACGGCAGGTCTAGAGAGACGTACTAGCACTCGCCCCAGTTGTACAGCCGACTTTGCTAGCGAAGCTACACTGACCGATACGCTCTCATTTGCCGAGACGATAGTTAGCATAGCCTTCAGCTACGTCATTTGCTACGACCTAGCAAGGCGCCATAGCAGTTGATAATTAAAGTTATGAAGCATGTACCGTAACGAGAGATGTTCCACAATTGTGGATTAAAGTTAAGTATTACATCATCTACGTACTTTATTTGCAATTCTCAAGATATTGTCCTGTTCCAGACTTCACGCCAGTCAGCGTGTAATTAAACGCGTGCATTTCGGCCTCCTCTAGAAACACAGTGTTGGCTCTTCTGCCAACACTACAATCAGAATACCGTGCACAAGCTGCAATCAGTTGTACCACAGGACTGCCCACTTACGCGGAAGTTGTTCTTCACATTCCGCATTATTATCTTCGACTTTCCTTTCCAGATCGATATGGGGGTCACCGTCTCCTTGATCAATCTGACGATGTATACACACCTTGGTGGCCTGTAGCAGTCTCCCACCTTTCGGCAGTTAGTTGTGTATGGTGACGGTTCTATCGCCCTGAATGGGCTGTTCTCAGTCACAGCCACATATAAAGACGTTCTCTGGCTCCTGACCCTATTGGTGGTTGATATCCTTCGCCTTTAAACATTTTTGGACTTTATGCTTCCATTCTGTTTGGCTTTTCGATTTCTATTGAAGTTAAGGTTGTTTCCACTGTCGTCTTGTTTCATGACCTCGGTGATCGGTGCTCGGCCTATGCCCCTGTGTTTCAGTCTGACTTAAGGTGTGCTTCAGACTTCCAGACACACATTCCTCTCTGGCCAGATGCTCCGCCGCAGTTGTTGCGGGCTCGACCAATTCCGGTGTCCTTACATCCTTACATCCAGCTCAGTCGACTGCAGGCTCCTGGTGTCATCGAGCCAGTGAAAGCGAGTGCTTGGGCGACCTCTTTAGTGGTGATCAGGAAACCCAATGGCTCTCTTCGTCTATGTGGGGATTTCGGACTTTCAATCAATGCACAGTCCCAGTTAAAACTTATCCCATTCCCAGGCAGGAAGACCTCACAAAACTTGCGTGTCGCAAGTACTCCCCTAACAAGTAAGAGCGACCTAGTCGAGGCTCACCATTTATTACCCTTAGAGGAGGAATCCCAGAACATCGTTTTCATCAATACGCCTTTCGGATTATATAGATACAAGCGCCTTCCATTTGGTATTTCCTCAGCGCCGGCCATCTTCCAGAGGTACCTGGAGCAGCTCATACAGCCCGTCCCAGCTTGTGTCAATTATCTCGATGACATCTTAGTCACAGCTCGTACACGCTGTGTGCATTTGTAAAACCTCGGAACCTTATTTCAGGCCCTGCAGTCCGCATTCTTACGCTGTCAGCTGGAAAAGTGTAGCTCCAAATGGAACTCGAATACCTGGGGCAATGGCTCAGTAAAGATGGCATTAATCCATCAGATCAAAATGTTGTGGCCATGAACGTCCTTCCCCACCCCAAGGATTTATATGACCTCCACGTTTTTTCGGCAAGGTTAACTACTACTTATTTTACCCCAAGCTGCTGACGTTGCACAACCCTTCAATTGCTTGCATCGCAAAGGGGTGCCTTTCAACTTGACTCCTGCCTGTGATCAAGTTCTTCTCCGCTTGAAAACTAGGCACAAGTCCGCCTCTTCCCGGACTCCCTTCTCTCCAGACTGCCCCTTGGTTGTGGCAGCTGATGCTTCAGCCTATGCTATTTTGGAAGTCCTGGCTCACAAGAAAAAGGATGGCTCAGAACAGTCGCAAGATGCTATCCCCAGCACGGAGGAACTATTCTCAGATTGAGAAAGAGAATCAGGCGATTGTGTCTGCCATTCAAAAGTTCCACATCTACCAGCCTGGGACGAAGTTCACTCTCATCACTGATCACGACCCTTGGGCTACCCTATTCAGCCCACATACACCTTCCAGAGCAAACTACTCAATGTCTCTAGAGCAGCGCACTGCTCTTACGCAATTACACTTACATTATCGCCGGCCGGAGTGCCGTGCGGTTCTAGGCGCTACAGTGTGGAACCGAGCGACCGCTACGGTCGCAGGTTCGAATCCTGCCTCGGGCATGGATGGGTGTGCTTAGGTTAGTTAAGTTTAATTAGTTTTACGTTCTAGGCGACTGATGACCTCAGAAGTTACGTTGCATAGTACTCAGATCCATTTGAGCCAACTTACATTATCTGATATCAGCCCAACTCTCAAAACTCCAATACAGATGCTTTGTCACGACTCCCCTTGGCCCCTAATCCCGAGTTTCACCAGCAGAAGGTCCTCTGCATCCACATTGATACACCTCACTAAGGTGCACTGGACGGATTTCTCATTATGGCTGCACAAGTTGCCTCTGCCACACGCCAAGACTCCATTCTGCAGCAGATCCTTCGCTATGTGACCCATGGTTGGCCCTCCTATCTGACTCGCCGGTTGAAAACTGAATTAAGCCCCTGGCGGCACCTTTCACACAGGCTCTCGGTTGTGGCACGTGACCTTGTGTTGGCTGCAGAGCCTGACGCCCTTCAGATGATCATCCCACCCGATTCACGCGACTGCATCCTATACTCGCTACATCGCAGACACTGGGGGATGACCTGTATGAAGGCATTGGCTCACAAGCATGTGTATTGACTGAGAGTCGATGGCGACATGAAACGCTTGGTCTGTGGGTGCACAGTGTGTGCATGTACCTTCATAATCATTTTCTTCCTGGTCCACGTCTCACTGGTACTTGGATGACATCCATCTCGATTCTGTGGGTCGGTTCTAGGGATTAATTTGGTTACTCATTGTGAATGCAAACTCCAGATACCTGTATGTGCTGCACATGGCATCTACCATGACTGATGCCACACTCCAGGCCATCGAAGGCCAGCCTCATACCTTGGTCTCTAATAATGGCTCCAAATTCACAGCAGCCTCCTTCCATGCATTCTGTGAGGCCAATGGTATCAAACACATCTGCACACCTCTGCTCCATCGATCCTCCAATGGCACTGCAGAACGACTGGTCAGGACATTTAAACAACAGCTGACAAAAGCGGTCGAGTCTCCTGCAACCACATAGGCCCTAACCTTATTCCTGAGCACTTATCGCACCTTGCCAATTGGCTGTCATAGTCCGGCTGAACTTCTCCATGGGTGGGAACCACGGACCCTGTTCCATCTGCAGACGCTGTCGCATTCTGAGCGCCGCTTCTGATGCTCTCAGTGCTACACCCTGGGCACAGCCATGTTTGCCTGCTCATATGGGGGCAAGCCAGCTTGGACTTCCGCCACAGTAGCGCAACTCATGGGCGGCGTGTAACATCAGTATAGATAATGAAGGGCTCGAGCGGTTCCACCACAACCAACTCTGGCCTTGTACCCCTTCGTGACACATCACGTCCTCCAACCCCCACCTACTTGTGTTGTGCACGAGGCCCTCGAATCGTCCCAACGGTAGACAGCCACCAGCCCCAGCTCTTTTCCTGCATCCACAAGGATCAGAGGTACCAAGCGAAGTGCTGCCCTTTGGTTACATGTTGATGGATTCCTAAGACTACCCTTCAAATTCATCCCTGGTGGTTGACGACACGAGTCTCCCTCTATTCCATCATTCCACCGGCCACAGCACTATCCTGGGCTTTTCAGCCCCTACTCACAGGTTTCGTGGGGACGGGAGGGATCTGATGTTGGAAGATGCGAAATCTGAACGCGCGCCAGAGGGTGTGGACCTGGATACCCCATAGGGGTCTCTGTGCTCGCCGTGCTAGTGCACCACTTGAAGTCCTCAGACAATCGCGTTTCCCGCAGTCAATTATTTAGACGGCCGCGCGGCACTACCCCGGCAGTGTGGTACTCACCGTAGTTCGCGCGTGCGCCTTGGCCATACTGCGTTCCACTTCCGTGTATTGAGATACATACTGTCGTTATTTCGAGTGTTCCTGCGTTGCTGTTGCTGTTGCCTCGCCGTGTTTACCACCTCAGATGCTGCTTGCTTGCCTCGTGCTGTGCAGTCTGTCGTCCCCTACTTGTCCGTCTGTCCTGCCCTTTTCTCGTTAGCGACACCTCCAGCGGCTCCCCTGCCTGGCGGCTTCTCGTCTCCATTCTCTGCGTGCACCGCTCGTCGGTCGCTCTCGACTGTAACATCAATAACTTGTTAATTATGTTTCTGTAAGTGTAATGTAAACTTCATGCAAAATTCCAAGTACTTTGTCCTACATCTCAGCTTACACTCAGAATTTCCAAACTCACATTTGAATATTTATTAGATTCACTGAAATAGGTGTACAAAATTTCATAATTTTAACATTTGTAGATTCTGAGAAAAGGTATGTAAACTTTAATTTCTAGAAATTCCTCCGAACATATTTTTCTAAAATCACCTCTTCAGAAGGCCCCAGGGTGTACTCAGGGTCCTCTTTCTCTTCAAGGCTTCTCTTCTTGTTTCTTCTTTTCTGTCTCCTTTCCTTTAGAAGGTCTTCAAATGACTTTTCAGCTGTCAAGAGGCACTGTTAATTTATTTTCCTCAAGATGTCTTGAGTGATATGTCCTATCTGAAATCCAATTCTCTCTAATACCTTCATCCTCTGTAGTCTTCAACATTAAAGACAAGAAATGCATCATAAGTGGCAATTCTACCAAATGTAGCAGGTCAAAATGTGTTTTCAAGATATTGATTCCTTATGAGGGAATCTAGACTCATTTGGATTCTGCATTTTACCATGAACACAATGTTTTAGACGTCCAGGATCCGCCAAAAGCCAGTAAATGTGTTTGTCAACGCTCAGGATACAATTTCGAACCCTCTCCCCGTGGATGTGTGGGTTGTTACCGCTTCCACCCTGTAGACATTTAAACCCAGTAATGTGGCACAAACGTTCAATGCATATTCGTCTGTTGACACCATGTGGAAATACGTCGCCCATACTGCAATTTTCGTGTCACACTGTATAGTTCCTGTCTAATGGCCTGGCCACGATACACTTGAAGAGTATAATCTTTTTCACTAGTCTGTTGGGGCCACTAGTGTCCTTTCCATGTTCTAAATGTAGACCTTCATGTCACTGACATGAGTCACAGTTGATCTATAAAACCAAAAAGTACGTATCATAGCTTCCTTGATGTGTCCAGTAGAAGTTTGCTTGAAAGTAAACTAAAGTTTCTTTATAAGTTTAGAACAATTTTTTAATTTCTTACTTTTACAAATTGTTCAAATCTCTTATTTATTTTTTATCTTAGTTCTCTCTTCTTCATTTTTTTCGTATTAAAATAATCAGTAAACTGCTGTAAATGTTGTGTAGCTACATTTGAATAACTTTTTTCCTTACTTACTTTTCTAAGTTTTGAAATAACTTTGGAGTATAGTTTGTTTCACTTTTTCTTATATGGAAAAAATTTTAATCAAACAATTAAATTTGAATCGATGATATATATATATATATATATATATATATACACACTCCTGGAAATGGAAAAAAGAACACATTGACACCGGTGTGTCAGACCCACCATACTTGCTCCGGACACTGCGAGAGGGCTGTACAAGCAATGATCACACGCACGGCACAGCGGACACACCAGGAACCGCGGTGTTGGCCGTCGATTGGCGCTAGCTGCGCAGCATTTGTGCACCGCCGCCGTCAGTGTCAGCCAGTTTGCCGTGGCATACGGAGCTCCATCGCAGTCTTTAACACTGGTAGCATGCCGCGACAGCGTGGACGTGAACCGCATGTGCAGTTGACGGACTTTGAGCGAGGGCGTATAGCGGGCAAGCGGGAGGCCGGGTGGACGTACCGCCGAATTGCTCAACACGTGGGGCGTGAGGTCTCCACAGTACATCGATGTTGTCGCCAGTGGTCGGCGGAAGGTGCACGTGCCCGTCGACCTGGGACCGGACCGCAGCGACGCACGGATGCACGCCAAGACCGTAGGATCCTACGCAGTGCCGTAGGGGACCGCACCGCCACTTCCCAGCAAATTAGGGACACTGTTGCTCCTGGGGTATCGGCGAGGACCATTCGCAACCGTCTCCATGAAGCTGGGCTACGGTCCCGCACACCGTTAGGCCGTCTTCCGCTCACGCCCCAACATCGTGCAGCCCGCCTCCAGTGGTGTCTCGACAGGCGTGAATGGAGGGACGAATGGAGACGTGTCGTCTTCAGCGATGAGAGTCGCTTCTGCCTTGGTGCCAATGATGGTCGTATGCGTGTTTGGCGCCGTGCAGGTGAGCGCCACAATCAGGACTGCATACGACCGAAGCACACAGGGCCAACACCCGGCATCATGGTGTGGGGAGCGATCTCCTACACTGGCCGTACACCACTGGTGATCGTCGAGGGGACACTGAATAGTGCACGGTACATCCAAACCGTCACCGAACCCATCGTTCTATCATTCCTAGACCGGCAAGGGAACTTGCTGTTCCAACAGGACAATGCACGTCCGCATGTATCCCGTGCCACCCAACGTGCTCTAGAAGGTGTAAGTCAACTACCCTGGCCAGCAAGATCTCCGGATCTGTCCCCCATTGAGCATGTTTAGGACTGGATGAAGCGTCGTCTCACGCGGTCTGCACGTCCAGCACGAACGCTGGTCCAACTGAGGCGCCAGGTGGAAATGGCATGGCAAGCCGTTCCACAGGACAGCATCCAGCATCTCTACGATCGTCTCCATGGGAAAATAGCAGCCTGCATTGCTGCGAAAGGTGGATATACACTGTACTAGTGGCGACATTGTGCATGGTCTGTTGCCTGTGTCTATGTGCCTGTGGTTCTGTCAGTGTGATCATGTGATGTATCTGCCCCAGGAATGTGTCAATAAAGTTTCCCCTTCCTGGGACAATGAATTCACGGTGTTCTTATTTCAATTTCCAGGAGTGTATATATGGATGAGGTTTGACAAAGTTTATTTATAAAGAGATAAATATATAAATTTATGAAGAGATAAATGTATTAGATTTTTATTTTTTAAGTAAATGAATATTTCGTTCATGGATATAAGCTTATTTATAAAGAAAAGCTTTATTAAATTTTTATTTTATAAATGAATGGAAATTTCGTTTGTGGAAACTAATTTGCTGAAACCATTTAGAAAAAAATTATTAGATATTTATTTTTTAAAGATATAAACATTTCTTTCATGAATATAGATAAATTATTAAATGGGGGAGACAGTGAAACTAAAATCTTGGTTTCATATCAAGGAATTTTAAAAGACTGATCTATTTGGTCCAGATCTCTCATACGTATGCTACTGCAAGATGAAATTCAGTGATAGCTGTGAGTACACACACACACACACACACACACACACACACACACACACACACACACACACACACACATTTTAATGAATACACAGACAGAAAATATTGCCTTTCAAAAACTCGTCACCGACAAGGAGACCCAGCAGAGGCCTAACGACAGCTGATAAATTGATGTATGCTTAGAGGGAGGCTTACCTGATGCAGGAAAGTCCGCACATGTTGTGATGGCTCACCATGGACTTTCACTAGCGGTGACAGAGATGGACTGAGAGTGGGAGAGCTACTGTTTTTCTGACAACGAAATGCTGACGATTTTGTAATATTACCATTTGAAAGTTAGTCAACTGAGTAGTTATTTCACCACCAGGCCCTGCTTATTCACTCAAGTGGAGGTGATCTGAAGGAACCATGACCGACTGTTGCCTTACATAAGCCTGGATCAAGCACCTGTCACACGGAGCAAGAGCATCAACATTCTGCAGAAATGAGCCGACACACCCTTTTCCGCTGTACACTTGGCTCTTGGCTGTTAAGGACTCTGTATATTAATGATTATAAAGAATCCGCCTCGACTGCAAGTAGAAACCGGATGTTGATTTGCAGTCGACGCAGATTCTTCAAAAAATGGCTCTGAGCACTATGGGACTTAACATATGAGGTCATCAGTCCCCTAGAATTTAGAACTACTTAAACCTAACTAACCTAAGGACATCACACACATCCATGTCCAAGGCAGGATTCGAACCTGCGACCGTAGCAGTCGCGCCGTTCCGGACTGAAGCGCCTAGAACCGCTTGGCCACCACGGCCGGCGGGGCAGATTCTTTATAATCATTAAATTATTCACGACTGCTGACGCGCTGCAATGTTAAAAGTTCTCACACTCTGTATACACCTATACCAACCAAAACTGGAGCCTTTCTGTAGCACCAAGATATCGATGTCACAGTTAGTGGGAACGTGGTAGGAGGAAGGGGTAATTTAGTGAAGTGACTATCTGTTATTCAAAATTACAGTTATTATTTTTATTTGGTATTCAGATGATAAGACATGTCTTTCTTTCATGTGAAGGGAATTGCGATATGCCATTCATTCAATTCTTGAAGATGAATTTCTCAGTAAGTTGTATGATTAATGACTTTTTAAAAGTAGGTGGGCTCTTGGAACCTCTCACAGTCGTTATCTAAACGGAATTCGGCAAGTGCCCCATTCAAGAATCTCACAATAAAAGGGCGAAATGCTACCACTGACTGCCCTAGCGCATACGTGTTTGCACCCAGTTATATCACTACTACACTCGAAGAACACATCCAAAAACTGAGGAAAAACTATAAGCTACATTTCACGAGAAAAACATCCAAAAACTGAAGAACCAGTGAGCTACATTTCACAGGAAAGCACGTCAAGAGCAAAATAATTCTCCAAGTAACACTGGTCTGCGCTACTTTCTTAATGTTGGCTGGGAGTGAAAGCACCAGGCCAAATATTGGCTGAACATCATTCCTATCGGAATTTACCGCGTGAGGTGGAGCAGTGGCTGGCACATTGGACTCGCATTCGGCAGGACGATGGTTCAATCTCGTGTCTGGCCATCCCGTTTTAGATTTTCTGCAATTTCCCTAGATCGCTGCAGGCAAATGCCAGGATGATTCCTTTGAAAGGACACAGCCGACTTCCTTCCCTAATCCAATGAGACTGATGACCTCGGTGTGTGGTCTCCTCCCCAAACAACCCAACCCTATCAGAATTTTTATTAACACTTCTCAGCAAAACTAACTTTAGCATTTAGGACGAGCAGGACATTGGCATATTAAGACAAAACTGTCGAATTAAATAAAACAATTATCAAATAATTCTGATTATCGGTCAACAATGTTATCAAATATTTCAGTGAGATCAAGTAGCAAAAGTTCGTAGTGTTCTCCAAATGCTTGCTCTTAGCTTCAAAGTCATTCATGAGAACATGAGGCATGAAAGTTTAAATTTACAAGAAATGTTATTCTCTTTCCAAGAATATACATATATGTGGTTGAAATATTAACAGAGAATTTAAGTAAGAGATCCTAGAGAATATTCCACCAGTTGAAGCTGCATAACAACCTCTTCAAAGGTTTCATGGAAACATTATTCAGTTAGGTAGACCACATATTTAGAATGCATTTGATTAAAACACAACAAATAATTCAGGTGCACCTAAAAAAAGAAGTTCATTAAAAGGAAACAAAAAACAATTGAAGCATCTAGATATGGAACCACAACGTGTCGGACGATGTGGTCAGGACGGATGACGTGGAATTACTTAGGGCAGCCCGATATGCTATTTGTCACGCTCCACTTCTAAGCACTCAGTGGGAACACGCCACAAGGTACAAACATACAATGATAGCCTGATGAACAGAGAAGTAATTATTAAGTAAAATGATTAAAATTTAAGTCATCCGAATACTCACTGGCAGTGTAGACAAAACCATTGTGAAAAGTCTCCAAAAGATAAAAAGGCACATGGCTAAGGCAACCACTCCCACTTTCATCTGATTGTAAAGACGTTCAGAATAACCGAAATTCAGCTTCGCATCACGTTATGAGGCGAAAACGGTAAATATTTAACGTAGCTATAAGGGAGACGCGAACAGTTGGCGGATGAACCACGCCTAAGTAAACACAAGCAACCAGATTTGCCCCAGTAAGGCACATAAGCTTGCGGGCTCCAAATAGCTAAAGAAAGGGAATTGACGATTTAGCACACAAGGTTCTAGGCAAGAAAAATGTTTTGGGCGTCATGATTAATGACATCGAACATAAAGGAAATTTACAAAACCCATTAATTTAAAGCACTCTACCAGTTCATAACTCCATGAGAATTCCCAAGTTGAAGCTATTATATTTTAGTACAACTGACACGTTCCTCGAATCACCTGGCCAGGTACAGGAACAGGGGACAACAATGACAATAACAACAAGGAAAGCAACAGGAGACGGAACAGCGTCCGATAAAGTAGCAGCAGGGCACAAACCTGAGTAGGAAGTGAACCATTCACCACATTTAAGCTGACAGTGGGGAGGAAGATCAGTCTTTGTGGATTTTGAGTGGTCTCTGCACTCAAGCAACGAACTGAAAGCAGCTCGCCGAGCATATAAAGCTGCTTTGCTATGACAAGCAGTGGAAAAAGTTGTATTCAACAATAGATGTGTGGATGACGATTATCCATGGATCGCTTCCAAACACGATCGGCTAACGGAAAAATATGTCCACTCCCATTTCTGTGCACGTCCCTCGAGTCCGGAAAACGGCCTCAACTTAACTTGTGGCAACCGTCCCACGCTCCTTCACACTAGTAGACGGAGCCTGAGCAGTCGATCGCACAACGGCTCTAGTTCCAGTGTTTCTCATGATATACATATAATATCAAGTTAAAATACAAAGAATATAGGGGTGGGTTCTTGTAGCTAAACATGTAAAACAATTGGTTCAAGAACTGTAATACCACTAGTATGGTTGCTAAAACTAGAAAGCCATCTTTTACCATTGTAATTATATGACTCTTATTTCAAAGTTTTATACCATGAAATAGACAATAAATGTCCTAAAACTGGGGATTTAGTATGTGGGCCTGACTTCTAAACACTAGCGGGCTCCCATCTGCAACGCACTTGGCCGGTAGTTGATGTCAGTGAGAATTGGGCCCTTGCGTCATGTTTTGGTCTGGGATGGCGTCAACTGGCAGCAAATGTCCTGCTTTTGAAGGGGTGTGCTGACCTCGCTGTCTTCATCTCAGGCGCGATGGTATACAAAGGCAGAGCGTTGAAAATCTGAGCTACAGACTTCCCATCTCACGTACCCTGGGAAAGTCAGCTGGACGATGTTTGCACGTGTTGAAGCAACTTGGAGCCGTACCCTCTTGAAGAGGAAGAACCTGGGGCATTCAAATACTTGTTTTGAACAAGAGAAGGAAAAGGTCACCTTTCGCTTCTGTGAGTCTTACACTCTGTGAACTTCAGAACTTTCCATGAATCAAAGCTATTTAACGAAAACCATTCACTTAGATCCTTATAGAGTCGGTACTAGGGTCATTTGTTGTTCAGTAAGTAAAGAGGAACAGTAAAATGCACACAATAAGTCTTAAACTATGCCTCATTGCTATTCCCTGCTTCCCAAGATGCTTGGAAATGTATTCTTCTGCTCAGTGGACAACACCTGACTTCCATTTCCTGGTCATCCGTTATCTATTGTATAAACCTGCTAAAGCTATTGAAATAGTGAAGGCCCTTCTCGTTTTCAGTGTCTGACTCAGCTGAAAGATAGGTGTGCTCACCAGTTCCCGTTTTAATACCGCATGGATCTCCATATTGCAGGCAGAACTTTGGTATTTTCTCTTGAACGAGGGAGAGGGCTCACTGACGTCTGACGACGATTTCGAGGTAGTTACGTGGCCTGTTCAGGTAATGCCGGTGGTCTGGAAAATTGCTCAGCGAAAGCCAACTCCTGAAACAACTGGACGACTGAACAGACGAACAATACCACTAGCACTTAATGCCGACCAGCTTCACAGTAATAGCACTGCTACTCTGTCCTTTAATGACGAATGTCGGCTGCCTCCATCTAAGGTCTAATGCTACTATACATAATAGGAAATCTCACATCACTGATCTGTACTCCTCTAGCGTTTAATTCTGAGATGGGAAAAGGAGTTACTAATTATAGCTGTTAGACAGTACTCATAAATGTTTGAAATATTGCGAAAGTGAGTGCTCCAGTGTCTACGAGGACAGCTACACTTTCACCATGACGCAAAACATTAATACATGGAACAACTGTCATATAAAGTCTCATCAACACTGCATTTAGCCTTAAAAACCTTCGAATGGGTTTTGGGCGCCGCTCATAATTCTCCCCGAGATGGTTATGGCTCGAGCCCGGACGGTTTTACAGTCTCCACATGGAAATGTAGGAGACGTAATATGTGTTTTCTAGCG
Source organism: Schistocerca americana (assembly GCF_021461395.2). Lineage (NCBI taxonomy): Eukaryota > Metazoa > Arthropoda > Insecta > Orthoptera > Acrididae > Schistocerca > Schistocerca americana. The sequence continues at coordinate 59,930,220 of NC_060122.1, forward strand.
TAGGACGAAGGGGTTAGGGGCAGAATACCAGTGGGTAGGCTCCCTTCCTGGCCGCAGGTCGGGCTCCATCGTCACGTGTTCCTATGGAGCCTACGGCCATGGCGCATCATTCGTGTGTCTCAGTGCTGCTGCTCTCTGGACTTGTCATCCTGCAACGAGGAGTTGTTTTCCTAATTGTTCTGTCGGTTACCCTGCCGTCTTTGATCATGGCCCACACCATCACGTTACGGATGAATTGTTTAGTTGCTTAGTTATAGATAATTTCTGTTGCAATATATCAGGAACGTGTCCAACTAAATATATATATATATATATATATATATATATATATATATATATATATATATATATTCGCCGACTCTTCCACAGATTTTGATGGGAAAGCGGCGAACTGTCACCTTACCTAATCGGTCATTAACTGAGTGAAGGTATCCAAGGGATCTTCTTGATCCACCGGCGGGTTTAAGAACTGGGCGGCAGAAACCCTCTGTAGGAAGAATTCGTGTGATCTTCCTTACCAGATGTTGCACTATGATTCAGTGATCAGACTACAGTTCACAATCTGCTGCTTACTCCACCTCTAGTTCTGCATAAGAGTTTCTGCCTTCAGCTCTTGGGAAGCTACACAAGATTTACTACTGGTGTCCAGTTACATCTTAATGTCGGTGTCCAAATGACGACGATTCCAGCCCAGTTTCTAAGGGTCCTGGAATGTTACTGAGTTTAAACATTCAGCCATGTTGTCTGCTGGATGTATTTTAGCTCACTGCCTTATTACGTTTCCTGTCATAAGCGTTCGATAGGGGCAAAGTATAATGCTATGATGAAAAGTGCGCGCACAACTTCCAGGAATGTCTTAACTGTTTTGCAGGTGATCGACCTGCTTCCGCAGGTCATCCGTTTGGGACTTCACTTCGATGGTTCCCTGGAGGACAGAACTGCCCGAAGAACCCACTGTGGAGACTGCCGCAGCGCTCTGGGGCTCAGCCGGAGGTAACACAGTTAAAATTAGAATTACCGACGTTCCAGGAACAGAATCCACCCGTTCGCCCAGCCTCTCATAAGCAAAAAACCGATAGTGCCACACGCTCATCTTTGTTGTTACCTGACTAACGTTCTGAAGTAGTCAGGAAGCCTGTGTGATGAGGCCCTCAACTATGTCTGCGTATATCGACACTAAAGCAGTTAGGCTGCCAAGCTTTCAATTGATAAGTCGTTTTGGAATGCTGCTGGTCAGCCTACGAAGTGGAACTCATTTCATTTCGGATGGACACCCCTTATTCTTTGGTACATCAAAGAACTATATGCGTGTTCCCAAATGATTGGTAACTTAACCAATGGTCAAGTTCTTTGCAGATACGGAGAAACATTGTGAGTACCTCCCTGCCAGATCTGGACGGTGTATCGTGTCTCTCGGCTCCCGTTGTACATCTCTGCTGTGTGACTGTCCGACTTCTCACTCCGTGACGAAACGCGAGCTTAAATTCTTTAACCGCATGCTTTAGTGGAAAATACTGGCGATCACCTGAGCCTGCTGACTGTTAAATTCAGCTCTTTGGTTTGGAAGAACAGCAACAAATTGTGAACCACGCGTTTGCATCACGGCCATTACAGCAATTACGTCTGTATGGATAGAGAACGCTGACAATGGTGAAAACAGACACGTAACGTTTGCACGTCTCTGAAATAATATGCCATTACAGGAGACTGTTGGAGGTTAGACGGGCTCATCGTGTAAGAAATTAAAACTTCCTGTAATAACTCAACACGGAATGCTACCCAAAAAAATCAATGAGTCGACGAGATTGAAAGTTTTTATGCACACAGCGACACGAGACGATGAATGTTGAAGATCTGGTGGGAGAAGATACCCACAGGGGCATGCTTAGATATTGTTTGTGAGACAGTTTTGGGATACTGAAATGAACAGAAATCGAGCAATGCGTTATATCAACTTCAAAGATGATCGCCAAACCTATAGTATGTACTATCTTCTTTAGACTGACACTGAAGTATATATATATGGCCAAACGTTTCTTGTTAATATGACTGTACTCTTAAGTTTCATCAAGCGGAGGTAATGTTGCGATTAGCAAATGAAGTCTGAACGCAGCCTGTACGACACGCCTAAATTCCAGACCAACAGCAAACGTTTTACCTGGTGTGTTCTGTAATCTGCTGCTTGAATATTTGCATTCATTTACCAAACTAAAACACACAGCAGTATATCATTGCTATGCTGCTCTGGCCGCTGAAATTTAGGTTTTCACTTATTTGTTCAACGCCATCAGAAGAATATGGGAAATGTTCCATAAACAATACTGAAGGAGACTTAGAACTGACAGGCCGTATGGTGCTCACCCTTACAGAAGCAACGAAATTTTCACAGGACAGGGGTATATACACTCCTGGAAATGGAAAAAAGAACACATTGCCACCAGTGTGTCAGACCCACCATACTTGCTCCGGACACTGCGAGAGGGCTGTACAAGCAATGATCACACGCACGGCACAGCGGACACACCAGGAACCGCGGAGTTGGCCGTCGAATGGCGCTAGCTGCGCAGCATTTGTGCACCGCCGCCGTCGGTGTCAGCCAGTTTGCCGTGGCATACGGAGCTCCATCGCAGTCTTAAACACTGGTAGCATGCCGCGACAGCGTGGACGTGAACCGTATGTGCAGTTGACGGACTTTGAGCGAGGGCATATAGTGGGCATGCGGGAGGCCGGGTGGACGTACCGCCGAATTGATCAACACGTGGGGCGTGAGGTCTCCACAGTACATCGAAGTTGTCGCCAGTGGTCGGCGGAAGGTGCACGTGCCCGTCGACCTGGGACCGGACCGCAGCGACGCACGGATGCACGCCAAGACCGTAGGATCCTACGCAGTGCCGTAGGGGACCGCACCGCCACTTCCCAGCAAATTAGGGACACTGTTGCTCCTGGGGTATCGGCGAGGACCATTCGCAACCGTCTCCATGAAGCTGGGCTACGGTCCCGCACACCGTTAGGCGGTCTTCCGCTCACGCCCCAACATCGTGCAGCCCGCCTCCAGTGGTGTCGCGACAGGCGTGAATGGAGGGACGAATGGAGATGTGTCGTCTTCAGCGATGAGAGTCGCTTCTGCCTTGGTGCCAATGATGGTCGTATGCGTGTTTGGCGCCGTGCAGGTGAGCGCCACAATCAGGACTGCATACGACCGAGGCACACAGGGCCAACACCCAACATCATGGTGTGGGGAGCGACCTCCTACACTGGCCGTACACCACTGGTGATCGTCGAGGGGCCACTGAATAGTGCACGGTACATCCAAACCGTCATCGAACCCATCGTTCTACCATTCCTAGACCGGCAAGGGAACTTGCTGTTCCAACAGGACAATGCACGTCCGCATGTATCCCGTGCCACCCAACGTGCTCTAGAAGGTGTAAGTCAACTACCCTGGCCAGCAAGATCTCCGGATCTGTCCCCCATTGAGCGTGTTTGGGACTGGATGAAGCGTCGTCTCACGCGGTCTGCACGTCCAGCACGAACGCTGGTCCAACTGAGGCGCCAGGTGGAAATGGCATGGCAAGCCGTTCCACAGGACTACATCCAGCATCTCTACGATCGTCTCCATGGGAGAATAGCAGCCAGCATTGCTGCGAAAGGTGGATATACACTGTACTAGTGCCGACATTGTGCATGCTCTGTTGCCTGTGTCTATGTGCCTGTGGTTCTGTCAGTGTGATCATGTGATGTATCTGACCCCAGGAATGTGTCAATAAAGTTTCCCCTTCCTGGGACAATGAATTCACGGTGTTCTTATTTCAATTTCCAGGAGTGTACATTATAATACAAACATTTTTTGGGGATACCATATTATTTCCCTTACATTAAGTAGCGACTAGTTACCCACACATAAAAATTCTCTACATACATCACATTTGAGTGATTAAAATATTGATACTCCACTCATTACGTTGTTGGATAACGTTTCAGGGTTCTTCTTGTAAGCACAGAGACGAAGTGTTCATCGATTTCATTAACTAGAAACGGGAGAGAGACTTTATCGGCAATTTATCGCCAGCACGGCTGTGCAAGTGTCTCCAGTTTCGACCTTGTTAAAGCGGATGGATGCACGCTGCGGCGAAGACAACTAAGGAATAACTTTCCGTATGCAAAATTCCTTAGCGTCCTAGATATTCACTGAAGCGGTACGTATTCGACTACGAGTAAGTTAGTTCCTTTACTTAATAATTTAAGGTTCACAAAATTATAGTGTAGTTGTGACAGTCCGGTTCGCTGCAGTCTGCGTCTGAGAGTCTTTAGATTATTGGCTTTATAAACTACAACTCAATCATAATAAATCTTTTGGTGAAAGGGACACCTTGAATTATACATACGTCACAAATTCCCCTAGTATAAAACGAAGACTGCGGTACTATTATTTGGTACACTTCGTTTAACGTATTTTCTACTCCGTTCCGTTTACACAGATTTAGAATCTACCTTATTAGTCGAGTTAACCAAGGAAAATTAGGGGAAATAATCCCGTATTCGCAAAATTTTGAACCGTGCTTAGAGGGAGTGTTCTGAACAACGTACTAAAAATCTTGATCAATGGGGAGTGACTGTTAGGGCGGAAGTGGGCTTGAAGGTCTCTTTTATATGCTCTTCTCGAATAACTCGTAATCAGTGGCTTCCAGGGAATACGTTTCCCAGCATAAGATTACGCTACATTCAATTTTCTACAAAAGATGTCATATTCATTTCTTCTCTTAGACTAATAATTTTCACGTTTAGAGGATAAAAAAATCCCAATCATTAAAAATATTGTTCCAGCGGTATAAAATAAATGTCTATTTTTAACTAAAGTAGATAAAACGAATATTAAATATGTCCAGCAGTGACGTATTAAGGGATAAATTGTGTTCAGAAAGTGTAACTAAAAAAAAAAAAAGTCATGTGACTACGGCCTCCCGTCGGGTAGACCCTTCGCCGGGTGCAAATCTTCCGATTTGACGCCACTTCGGCGACTTGCGCGTCGATGGGAATGAAATGATGATGATTAGAACAACACAACACCCAGTCTTCGAGCGGAGAAAATCTCCGACCCAGCCGGGAATCGAACCCGGGCCCTTAGGATTGACATTCTGTCGCGCTGACCACTTTTTTCCTTGTTTTTTTATATTTTTTTAATTTTTTTATTTATATAGATATCTATGTGCGAACAGCCATAGTTAATCAAAACCTGGAAAACTAAAACAGAATGAAGACACCATCGAAGATAGTAAACATAAATAACATGAAAATAAAGCTACCACTTCGTAGTTAGGCTTCCCAGCGACTGCGCCCACTGATAAAGATAGTTCAATATATGATCGTTTGCAGTTTGTTCTGACCTCATCTACCACTGCCTAGAACATTCCAGCTACACAGCGGGCTGTGAAAAACACTCCATAGATAGCTTGCGAAGCATTGTTTGTATCTGGTATGCAGGGAAATAGCATGATGTCATTCTTGCAAATAGAGCCAGAAGTCAAGTAAATGCTTGTGTCCGTCACGATAGAGGCAATGGACCGCATGTCAACGTATCCAGATGACGGAGTTGGTTCGAGTCTTGGGGTAAAATGTCTCACCCGGAAACAATAACGTGCGTGCAGATATATGCTCTGGCCTAACTCGCAAGAGATAAGCCAGCATCTGCCACCCTAGGTGCCAAACCGGTTCCGCCTCTCCACAGCTGAGGCGGTATTCGTCAGAATCTACTGTATTACAACCTACACAATTCGGAGACTCTGCCATGTGGATATTGTAGAGACGTTCTTGTGTCACCAGCTTCCCATTAACGACTACGTACCATTGGAAAACAACATCCGAATCAAGCATGGCATCGTGTACAGTCTTCCACACCACGTGCCACCGTACGTCAGGATATTCTAGTTCGACCACATTTAGGGGGCGGCGTTGCAGGAATTCGTGATACAGGCGTCGAGTTGTGGTCATTCATGGTGTCGTGAGCGCTACACTGGAATAACTTTGTTCTAAATAGAAACGTCCTATATAAAAGAGGGGAGCTGGGGTGTCCTGTAGTGGCACCGGCGCTCTTAGTGAAGCAGGTCGTAGCGCCGTCAGAAGCAGACTCGTGAGGCTCGTAGGACAACGGCGTAGCAGACATAAACTTGAGCTAACATTGAGGGCAATGGCCCTATCATGGACGTTAACTAGGCCGAGACCACCTTTTTCCTTGGGGAGGGTAAGAGATACGTATCTGATCTTCAGTACCATACCAGCGGTGACGAAGTATCCCAGCGCTGCTATAGTGCTACGCGCCAAGGCGTTCGGAATGGGTAGCGTTTGGGCGACGTGCGGTATGCGGGACGCAAGGTATACATTGGCATAATGCGCCCGCTGAACGATGCTAAGGGATCGCAAGCGCTGATTTGCAATTCCGGCCCAAATTTGGTTAAGAAGGCGTTGATAATTGAGAGTAGTCGCGTGTCGCATGTCGCTCGTGAAATCTAAGCCTAAGCAGCCGACAGTATCACTGAAGCGTAAGGGAACAATGTGTTCCTGCGGTAGCCCAATCCCGATGTTCAAGGCGACGGACTTGTCAACGTTGATTTAGCTACCAGATGCTGTACCGTAGATTGCAATCCAGTCCAAAGCCGCCGCCATATCTTCAGCTCCACGTATGCATCATCTGCATATGCGGTGCAGCGATAGCTGGAGTCGCCGAACTGTATCCCAGTGAGCCTGTCTCGGAGACTACACAACAAAGGTTCTAAGGCCAATGCAAATAACAATGTTGATAATGGACATCCCTGTCGTACTGATCGGCGGATCAGCATGGGTGCCCTCAGTCTTCCATTAACAAGAACTCGAGAAGTAGCACCATGCAGAAGGCGTGTCAATACTGTGATAAAGGGGTCGGGGTATTCCATGCGCTTTAGAACGGCCGTGAGGAAAGTGTGGCCCACACGGTCAAAAGCCTGGCTAAAGTCGATAGACGTGAGGGCTGCCGGCAAACGTCTCACCCGTGCAGGGGAGATGAGATCTCTGTAACGACATAACGCAGTTCTGATGTTGTTGGATCCCCCAAGGACGTCTGATCGCTGGACAAGGCGTGCAATAGTATGCCGCGAATACGTTCTGATAGCAGCTACGAAAAGATCTTGAAGTCGCTGTTCAATAACGTGAAGGGGCGATAATCGCGGATATGATTCCGTCCCTTCTGCTTATGGATGGGGACAATCAGTCCTTCCAAGAACGGTGCAGGCAACGGTATACCCGGGGACATCAATTCCTGACAAATTTTAAACCAACACGGTACCAACAGTTGTTTAAAGGCTCGATAGAACCTTAATGCTAATCCGTCGATTCCTGGTGATTTGTGGGGAGCACTTTTACCAATGGCATCGAGCACTTCCTCTTCTGTCACTTCTCCAAGTAAGGTCTGTACCATGTCTGGTGGAAAAGTACCGTGGACATGTGCTGAAACGGTGTCTACTGTCGCCATATCAGGGAGCACTGCTGAATAAAGGTCAACGTAATGCCCATAGAAGGCTTCTGCTATATCTGCTTGTTCTACCACGTGTCGACCGTCGTCCGTTATCATGTCGGTTACCAGTGCCCTACGGCGCCTCCCGCGCTCTTGGAGCACGTGGTGCATATATGGCCTTTCTGATTTTACCATGTCTGGAGCACGCGACCGTATAACAGCGCCCTGTAAATGATGGCGTTCTGAAGAGACGAGCTGCGCTTTCGCGCGACTGACCATGGTCTGCCTGTCAGGTGAGGGCTCCACAGCAAGACATTCCCGTAGGGCGGTGTAATAAAAGTTTTCCGTGCTCCTCCTCCATGCCGCCGCTTCCCGGCCGTAAGCCATGAAGGTGCGCCTAAGAGCAGGCTTCACACATTCAATCCACCAACTGAGGGTCGATCGGTAACGACCACGACGCTGTAAGGACGCGTTCCACGACTCTTCGATAGCACCTTTACATGTCGGCTCGTCCAGGTGGGCGACGTTCAGTTTCCAGGGGGGCCTACTGCGCCACACACGTGCAGGTTCAAGGGCAATGGTGCAAATATAGGCTGTGTGGTCGGTGACTGCAGTGGGCCAGAGCTCTGCTCCTCTCGTCGCCGTCGAAAGGGTGCTTGTGATATAAATCCTATCTAACCGACTGGACGAATGACTTGTATAATGGGTGTAACCAGGAGCTGGGCCATGGATATGGCGCCACGTGTCGATCAGGTGGAGGTCACGCACTAACATTTCCAATTCCGCACACGGGGCGTGATGTGTCTGCTGATCAAATGGTTCAAATGGTTCAAATGGCTCTGAGCACTATGGGACTCAACTGCTGAGGTCATTAGTCGCCTAGTACTTAGAACTAGTTAAACCTAACTAACCTAAGGACATCACAAACATCCATTCCCGAGGCAGGATTCGAACCTGCGACCGTAGCGGTCTTGCGGTTCCAGACTGCAGCGCCTTTAACCGCACGGCCACTTCGGCCGGCGTCTGCTGATCAGACGGAGATAATGTACAGTTAAAATCTCCTCCGATCACCATATCGTCTATGCGGCCCACAAATAGATGCGTAATATCTTCCGAAAAAAAGCGGGCCCGATCTCTCTCAGGGAGACCCTGATCCTGAAGGGGCGTATACATTGATGAGCCGTACACCGTTGACAGTTACAGCCATGGCTCTTGCACTCGGTAAGTACAGTACGTCCGTAGCCGCCAAGCCTTCCCGTAGCAGGACAGCCACACCACAATCGGTAGAAGAGGCGTGGGAGATGTGGGCAGTATATCCGTAGAAGTCAGGGAAACTAGCGACACATACTTCCTGTAAGAGGGCCACGTCGATGTCCGCCCCATCCAGCATGCGTTGTAGCATTGTCAGTTTGTGTGGTGCCCTTATCGCGTTGATATTGATTGTGGTAAGGCGAAGGGTGTGCTGCCTAGCCTCTTCACCTAGGGTAGACGCCATGGCAATCGAAGATAACCGCAAGAGATGCCGGACCCACCGCACCCGTTACAAATTATGAGTCTTTCACGCTAGGAGTGGCATCCCCAATGCCACCACTTCCCCTGTCACCCATGCCCTCTCCAGTAAGTTCCTCAACATCGTCCGACCACAGTGGCTGCAACACGGTGCTGTGTAGCTGATCGGCGCCTAAATCTCTCTCACGCACGTCGTCTTTGGTAGAGGTAGACAGAGCGCCATCCATCGACGCGAGCTGCTGCATCTGTGGTGAAAGAAGTAACTGGGCACTCGTAGTATGGGCAAGTGAACCGTCTACGCCACTTAGATCCTCAGCAGGCGCAGCATGCATGCCGCCTGATGAGATGTCACCTTCTCGACCGGCCGTGTGTAGGAGGCAATCGTCAGAAGGGATCCGCCGACGTCCCTTGCGTCGTCGAGGCGAACGTTGCTTTCGAACGTGGACATCCGTATCCGAATGTGGGAGGCAATCCAGCGTCGTATCACCTTCCTCTAGGAAAGCCGCGGTCGGGACAATTTCGCGTCTACGTCCATCTCGTCCTGAATGTTATGTTACGTCTGGATTCCGTGGGACTGTTGCTGCTGTTGCTGCTGTGGAGGGGGCGACATATGTGTTGGCATCGGGGGTCCTTCCTCCTCCTCCCTTGGTCCTTCTGACGTCGATGGATGTGCCTGATCGCCCTTTTCGTCCTGATCTACAGTGCGCATCGTCGTCTGAGCGTACGTGAGGGGCAGGATTGTCGTCCCTTTCGGGGAAACGGAGTCTCCCACTGGTGTCTGCGTAATTCTACGTTGCAAGCAGCTCGATCGAACATGGCCTTCCTGCCCACATCCGAAACAGGTACGCGGTTGACCGTCGTACATTATGATTGCACGATAGCCACTGATGTTCAAATAGGACGGCACATGTTTCTTGAACTCAAGTTTAATTTGGCGCACACCATTGCAGACCTTATACGTGGAAAAAGTTTGCCACTTGTCTGCAATGTGGCTGATGACATTGCCCTGTTGTCGGAAGGCGTCCTGGACAACTTCCTCTGGGACCTCGAAGGGGAGCTCAGAAACCCTTACGGTCCTTAGGCCCATGCCTGCATGATCCATCGTCACTGCACCAATATTCCCGTCAGATTGTTTAAATCTGAGTGAGTTGTCGTATTTAGACATCACTGTCGCGCAGACCTCTGCACTGGTCATTTTAACATAAATCACGCTCGCCGTTATAGTAAAATGTATTCCGACGACAGTCGCAGGATCTAAACGTAGGCCGGCCGCGGTGGTCTTGCGGATCTAGGCGCTGCAGTCCGGAACCGTGGGACTGCTACGGTTGCAGGTTCGAATCCTGCCTCGGGCATGGATGTGTGTGATGTCCTTAGGTTAGTTAGGTTTAAGTAGTTCTAAGTTCTAGGGGACTGATGACCTAAGATGTTAAGTCCCTTAGTGCTCAGAGTCATCATCATCATCATCCAAACGTAGATCATCGCGTATGAACTATGTATTTCATAGGCTCGAGGACGCGCGTGACCTGGTTGAAAAGTAATTTTGATCGTATCGTGGCGCCATGTGTGTGCCATACTCGCACTGAACTTGGAACAAATACAACTCGCGCCGCGAGAAGGTAAACACAAGCAAGCGCTCACGGTCGCGCACGGCGGGGCGCAGCGGACGTCCTCGCCCCACCGCAGCCGAAAGCAGACTGTCCTCTCAGCTACCGGGGGCGGACAGGAAGTGCAACTGGTTGGAGCGGAGAGGTGTGTGGGGTAGGAGCGCGATAGAGGGTAGGTCGCGGGATTCATGCACTCACCGCCTTCATGGTTCTGCAAACTGAAGGTCGAGCAGGTGATTTTCTATTCTATCCCCCTCCTACCCACCCCTCACTACGACACAGAACCAACCACAGAGTTTTCAACTAGATTATACAGTACATGCCCTCCACAGTTCAGCATACGGATCACTGGCAACGTGCGGCGCAGACATGCCAGAAGACTGGACAAAACGCATTACTGCCACATCGAATGCTGATGCAAATTAGTAAATACAGTAACGCAGGCAACGAACATGGACCGAATCTACGTAAATATGTGCGTATTCTCATGTACCGCCAGAAGAGAAGTTGATTCCTAGTCGTCCAGTAAAACGGCTGTAGAGTTCTTCCGGGAAATGAAGCTTCTCCCCTACTATCAGTGCTGGTCGCTTTTCAGTTTACATACAGACTATATCTCCCCAGTATTTCCTGCCCAGTTCTCTAGCGCGAATAGACAAAATAACTTCACTGTGCTGGTATTTATATAGTGAAGCTGTTTTCAGTTTATTAAGTGAATCCTTATCTCAAGTCGTTGAGACACTTGTTACGTAAAACAGCCCAACAACAGGGGCTGTCTGCCGCCTACCACACTCCAGAGCTTTTTCAAAATGTAACAGGCTGTCAATATGTATTCCATAATATCGATTTCAGTGTCTCTACTATCTCTGTCAATACTTCTCTTGGCGTGATGTGAATTAAATGAATCACGCCATCCCCAAATCTTTTAGAATCTGAAGCGGTCCGAAGGCTTACACTGTTTCCCTCTGCAACCGAAGCGGGTTACATAGGTTCTATAGAGCTAAAAAAATGTCATAAATGAAAAGCACCAGTTTTGTTTCATTTATTATAAAGTTGTTCTACCAAGAACCGACGGAAGATTCTGTTAATATGAAAAAAATGCCAACATAACTAAAGAAATCCATTACAGAAGATTGCTGTTGCAGATTTGAACATGATCAGTCCGATCCCATCAGACATATTCACACCCATCTTGGAGGATATACATGAGATGTCATCAGTCTACTGACCGTAGCACTTGCAACCCACGTCCTCAGTTATTTGCTTGTCGTATTCCAATCTCTGTCTTCCTCTACAGTTTTTGCCCTCTACAGCTCCCTCTAGTACCATGGAAGTCATTCCCTCATGCCTTAGCAGATGTCCTACCATCCTGTCCCTTCTCCTTATCAGTGTTTTCCACATATTCCTTTCCTCTCCGATTCTGCGTAGAACCTCCTCATTCCTTACCTTATCAGTCCACCTAATTTTCAACATTCGTCTATAGCACCACATCTCAAATGCTTCGATTCTCTTCTGTTCCGGTTTTCCCACAGTCCATGTTTCACTACCATACAATGCTGTACTCCAGACGTACTTCCTCAGAAATTTCTTCCTCAAATTAAGGCCGGTATTTGATATTAGTAGACTTCTCTTGGCCAGAAATGCCTTTTTTGCCATAGCGAGTCTGCTTTTGATGTCCTCCTTGCTCCGTCCGTCATTGGTTATTTTACTGCCTAGGTAGCAGAATTCCTTAACTTCATTGACTTCATGACCATCAATCCTTAAGTTAAGTTTCTCGCTGTTCTCATTTCTACTACTTCTCATTACCCTCGTCTTTCTCCGATTTACTCTCAAACCATACTGTGTACTCATTAGACTGTTCATTCCGTTCAGCGGATCATTTAATTCTTCTTCACTTTCACTCAGGATAGCAATGTCATCAGCAAATCGTATCATTGATATCCTTTCACCTTGTATTTTAATTCCACTCCTGAACCTTTCTTTTATTTCAATCATTGCTTCCTCGATGTACAGAATGAAGAGTAGGGGCGAAAGGCAACGGTCTTGTCTTGCACCCTTCTTAATACGAGCACTTCGTTCTTGATCGTCCAATCTCATTATTCCCTCTTGGTTGTTGTACATATTGTATATGATCCGTCTCTCCCTATAGCTTACCCCTACTTTTTTCAGAACCTCGAACAGCTTGCACCATTTTATATTGTCGAACGCTTTCTCCAGGTCGACAAATCCTATGAAAGTGTCTTGATTTTTCTTTAGCCTTGCTTCCATTATTAGCCGTAACGTCAGAATTGCCTCTCTCGTCCCTTTACTTTTCCTAAAGCCAAACTGATCGTCACCTAGCGCATTCTCAATTTTCTTTTCCATTCTTCTGTATATTATTCTTGTAAGCAGCTTCGATGCATGATCTGTTAAGCTGATTGTGCGATAATTCTCGCACTTGACAGCTCTTGCCGTCTTCGGAATTGTGTGGATGATGCTTTTCCGAAAGTCAGATGGTATGTCGCCAGACTCATATATTCTACACACAAACTTGAATAGTCGTTTTGTTGCCACTTCCCCCAATGATTTTAGAAATTCTGACGGAATGTTATCTATCCCTTCTGCCTTATTTGACCGTAAGTCCTCCAAAGTTCTTTTAAATTCCGATTCTAATACTGGATCCCCTATCTCTTCTAAATCGACTCCTGTTTCTTCTTCTATCACATCAGACAAATCTTCACCCTCAGAGAGGCTTTCAATGTATTCTTTCCACCTATCTGCTCTCTCCTCTGCATTTAACAGTGGAATTCCCGTTGCACTCTTAATGTTACCACCGTTGCTTTTAATGTCACCAAAGGTTGTTTTGACTTTCCTGTATGCTGAGTCTGTCCATGCGACAATCATATCTTTTTCGATGTCTTCACATTTTTCCTGCAGCCATTTCGTCTTAGCTTCCTTGCACTTCCTATTTATTTCATTCCTCAGCGACTTGTATTTCTGTATTCTAGATTTTCCCGGAACATCTTTGTACTTCCTCCTTTCATCAATCAACTGAAGTATTTCTTCTGTTACCCATGGTTTCTTCGCAGCTACCTTCTTTGTACCTATTCTACTATAAAAAATAGCGTCAGCATTTAGTGAAAGGAACAATTAATGTAGTCAACCAGTAACACAATCAGTGGAGAGAGATGTGCCGCAACTTTTGGATCATTCACTGTTCAGCACCAAGTGGGTAAAAACACAACTAAACGGTTATACTGTACAGTCTCAGCGATAGACAGCAGCAAGGTATCACATTCATCAATCGACTCCCTAGCTATCTAACACTGTACAAGTTACTTTTGAACTCCCCTCATAATGCACTCAAAAATTACCACAGATATCATAATTCTTTCTTTGTTACTAGTTCCCCTCATCATACGGCAGCATCTCATCGTGATGAGGATATATCAGTAGGTCCGTCCAAAATCATCACCAGACACAGAGTGATGGTGATGCTGAGCATGGTTCAAATTTTCCCCCGTGTTTTTATCGTCTTCGCGTGAAGATCTCGTTTGTTCAGGGAAGCTCGCAATAAAATTAATCGTTCTAACTTGTGGCGGTTTGTCGCTACATTCATTCCCGTACCAGCTCTTTTGCATTATCCTGCTAGTTGTACCATTTAGAACAATTGTGCTTCGAATTGTAGGCACATGCTACTTTGTTCACCGAGACACAGGATACGTGTTGCTCTGTAAAGATCATGTTTGAGGCAGCATAACAGCCGTCACAGGTTGACACATGAACGAGAAGATGTACATAGACAACGAACAGTACACTCTCCGTACGTACAAATATTTTTTTACGAAGCATGTCTGTCTACTCGCACGGCAACTTCAATTGCTGAATCAAGCTGGTGCTCAGCCAAAAGACCGAATGACGAGAAACTTTCATGCATCGTATACAAAAGTGTCGTTTTTCCGTATGTGCAGAGAACTGGGAGGCACCTAGAAGGGACGTGTCTACGATTCAGCCATAAAGCTGTCTAGAGCCTCTCTCATCAACGATCAGCAACATCACCTGCATGATGCCATTATGTTAAATAATGACGTACAAAATAGTGTAATGTAAGCCGCCTTGTTTGAAATACTACTTCGTGTTTTATGTACCCAGTCAATGAACACCAAGATGCTCATACCACATCTAGGTACAGAAGAGCCATGTTATAGGATAAATTGCTTACATGGGTGATAGGAAAGATCAGCAGAGTAGAAATGTAAGGGAACATAGGACGCGGGACTGTGTTCATGCACTTCCATCTTTTTTTTAATCATCAGTCTCTTGATTGGGTTGATCCGGACTGTCACGAATTCCTCTCCTATGCCAGCCTTTTCATCTCAGAATTCCAATTCAGTTTATTTGCTGTATGTATTCCAATCTCTATCTTCCTCTACAGTCTATACCCTCTACAGCTCTCTCTAGTACTATGGAAGTCATTCGTTGATATCTTCACAGATGACCTATCATTCTTATCTGTGTTTTCCATACATTCCTTTCCTCAACGATTTTTGCAGAACCTCCTCATTCCTTACCTTATCACCCCACCCAATTTTCAACATTCTTCTGTAACACCACATCTCAAATTCTTTTATTCTCTTCTGTTCTGGTTTTCCCACTAACAATGTTTCACTGCCATTCAATTCTGTGCTCCAAACGTAAATTCTCTGAAATTTCTTCCGCAAATTAAGGCATATATTCGACTAGTAAACTTCTCTCCGCCAGGAATGTCCTTTTTGCCTTCACTAGTCTGCTGTTTATGTCTTCCTTCCACTGACTGTAATGGATTATTTTGCTCCCTAGGTAACAGAATTCCTTAAATTAATCTACTTTGTGTTCAACAGTTATGATATTGACTGTCTCGTTGTTCTCATTTCTGCTACTTCTCAATGACTTCGTCTTTCTTCGATTTACTCTCATTCCATATTCTAAACTCATTGGACTTGTCATCCCATTCACCAGATCCTTTAACTGCTCCCCACTTTCACTGAAGATACCAGTGGCATTTGCGAATTTTTTTATCCCTTCATCGTGAATTTTAATTCCACTCTTGAACGTTTCTGTTCAAAAAATGGTTCAAATGGCTCTGAGCACTATGGGACTTAACTTCTGAGGTCATCAGTCCCCTAGAACTTAGAACTACTTAAACCTAACCAACCTAAGGACGTCACACACATCCATGCCCGAGGCAGGATTCTAACCTGCGACCGTAGCGGTCACGCGGTTCCAGACTGAGTCGCCTAGAACCGCACGGCCACACCGGCCGGCGAACCTTTCTGTTATTTCCGTCACTGCTTCTTCAACTTGTAGGTTGAACAATAGGAGCGAAAGGCCACTACCCTGTTTTTCACGATTTTAATCCGTGCACATAGTTCTTGGTTTTCCACTACAATTCTCGCCATCTGGTTCTCGTACCTATTATATATTATCCGTCTTACACTATAACCTACCTCTATTTTTCCTCAGATTTTCGAACATCTTACACCATTTTGTACTGTCGACCGGTTTTTGCACGTCGACAAATACTATGAACGAGTCCGGTATTGCAGTATTCGTAGTTGTGTGGTTGATGCATTTCTGAAAGTCTGATGGTATATCTCCAGTCTCATACATTCTACACATCAACGTGAATATCCGTTTTGTTGCCGTTTCCCCCAATGATTTTAGAGATTCCAATGGAATGTTCTCTATTCACTTGGCCTTATTTGGTTTAAGTATTCCAAAGATCAAATGGTTCAAATGGCTCTGAGCACTATGGGACTTAACATCTGAGGCCATCAGTCCCCTAGAACTGAGAATTACTTATACATAACTAACCTAAGGACATCACACACATCTATGCCCGAGGCAGGATTCGTACCTGTGACCGTAGCAGTCGCGCGGTTTCGGACTGAAGCGCTTAGAACCGCTCGGCCACCGCGGCCGGCTGTCTTCCAAAGCCTTTATAAATTATGATTATAATATAGGATCGCCAATCTCTTCTATATCGCCTAATGTTTACACTTCAGTCACGTCATAAGTCCTCACCCTCATAGAGGCCAGTGGTGTAGTGCTTAGCGTTGCTTCCTCTGGAAGTTCGAGTATCGCTTCAGGGTTGTCTCCATCTGGGGACTGTGTGTTTGTGTTCATCATTCCATCATCACTCAGGAAAATTGCAAGACTAGAGAATGAAACCATGGGACTTTGTACGGGCGCTGATAATCAGGCTGTTGAGCGCCTCACAAATCAAACTCATTATCATCTGTCGACCTATCTACTCTCTCCTTTCCGACTACCAATGGAATTAAAATTGTACTCTCAATGTTGCCCATTGCTTTCAATTTCGCGGAAGGCTATTTTGATTTTTCTACATGCTTAGTCAGTCTACTTACAAACATATCTTTTTCGAATTCTGCACATTTTTCATGTAGCCATTTCGCCTTAGCTTTCCTGCACTTTCTATTGATTTTCTTGCTAAATGACTTGTATTTCTGTCTTCCAGTTTTGTACTACGGTCAGCTGAAGTATTTATTCTGTTACCTATCATGTTTTCGCAGTTACCTTTCTTTCGCCGACATCTTTCTCTCCATTTTCTGTGTTTGCCCTTTTTAGAGATGTCCATTCCTCTTCAACTGAACTGCTAGCTCAACTTTTCATTATCGCGGTATCTATAGCCTCAGAGAACTTCAAGCGTACCTCTTCGTTCGTTAATACTTCCGTATTCCAGTTCTTTGGGCATTTATTCTTCCTGTCTGTTCTCTTGAATATCAGCCTAGGCTTTATCATTACTAAATTGTGATCTGACTCTATATCTGCCCCTGGGTATGTCTTACAGTTGAGTATCTCATTTCCGAATCTGTGCGTGACCATGATGTAATATACTTGAAATCTTCCTGTTTTCCAGCTATACCTCCACCTCTTGTGGTTTTTGAACAGAGTACTCTCTATTACTAGCTGAAATTTATTGGGGAACTCAAGTTTTTCTCCTCTGTCGTTCCTATTACCAAACCCATTTTGTGCCGTAACCCTTTCTTCAACTTCTTTCCCGTACAACCGCATTTAAGTCCCCCATGATTGTTAGATCTTCACGTCCCTCCACGAACTGAATTACGCGCTCAGTATCCTCATACGCTTTCTTTCTTCGCCTTTTTCTTACAACGTCGGCGTGTATACCTGAACAATCCTCATTGGTGATTTGATTGCTGTCGAATGTAATGAAATCAACCCTATCACTGAAATGTTCACTTGAACCACGTGGCTGCTACGGTCGCAGGCTCGAATCCTGCCTCGGGCATGGATGTGTGTGATGTCCTTAGGTTAGTTAGGTTTAAGTAGTTCTAATTTCTAGGGGACTGATGACCTCAGATGTTAAGTCCAGTAGTGGTTAGAGCCATTTGACCCATTTCATGAATAACCACTTTCTCTCCTAGCTCTCTATAGACGATAAACCCTACTCCCATTATACCGTTTTCTGCTGCTGTAGATATTACCCTACACTCCTCTGATCGTAAATCCTTATCTCCTGTCCGCTTTACTTTACTGATGCCCACGTTATTAAGGATGAGCCTTATGATTTGACTTTTCAGATTTTTCTGGCTTCCCTATTACGGTTCAAACTCCACACTTTGCACGCACCGACACGAAGAACTTTACCCTTTTCTTCGTTATTCAATCTTCCTCTCATGGTCACCTACCTCTTGGCAGTCCCCTTCCGGAGATCCGAATGGGGATATAATCTTTTGAAAATGTTGGACGATCATGAGTCTTTTTCAGTCATGGGTCATTTGTCATGTGGACGCACATTATGCGTCTTTAATGCGGGGTTCCATTGCCTGCCGCATCCTACGGCCAGTGTTGGTTGCTGATTCTACCGTCGTCTTTTATGGACAGGTTCCAACCGCAAAAGCTAGAGCTAGCCTTGAATCTCTGTCCTCTCCTTCGCCCTCTATGACAAGGCCGTTATCAGATTGATGGTGACGTCTTACGCCGGAAGTCTTCGGCAACCATAGCTGATGATTTTTATTTAATGTGTAACTAGTTGGTGGTTTAGAACCCAGGACCGAGGACGTTTTGATTACTGTTGAAGGACGCTACCTCTAGACCGTGGGTGGGTCCTCCCCCTTCATAGGACCCCAAATTACGGCTGAAGCTGGCGATTCCCCATTCTATCTAACCCATTACGCTACGCGAAGCAAATACAGTGTACTCCATAAAGTTATACGGCGCTCCAGAGTGCGTCTTATGAGTCACTGGCGAGGCAGTGCGTCGACATGCCTGGGCTGCCTGGGGATATTTATCTGGCACGAAACGCGCTAACACTAAGTGGGACGGAGATATGCGTTACTGATAACACTAAAACGTGTAATGTATAAGGACCGATCATACAATACATGTCTGCACATTGTTATACAGTTCTAGATGAGAAATTTATTGTTATTCATCCTATACGGCAGATATAGTTTTCTTCCAGCAAAGGCAGCTTCCAGCACCATAAGTGCTACCCGGTTTTCTGGTTTCGGACAGACTATACGCCTCCAGCATTTCCTGTTCTGTTCTCTTACGCTAGTAGAAAAAATAATGTCGTTAAGATCGTCTTTAAATAGTGAAATTATTTTAAATTAATTGAAAGAGTAGTTATTTGCATTTGTTGAATGGGCTCTTATGTAAAATTCTTTCCTTTGTGTTTAAGTTACAAATGTGATATCGTCGGTAACGTAGGAGTGTTGGTAGGAAAGGGATTGGATTGGTAAATATTGTACCTTGTGGCAGTCTGTTGTTGACAGCACACTGTAAGTCCATGTAACTGTGTTTTACCGTCCTGGTGGTAGACACTGAATGACTAGAAACGTAATACACTTCTGTCACAACTAATTGTAAGTTTGTCAGTGGTAGACTGCCTAAACCTTTTCCATTCAGGAAATGCTGTCACTTGCAGAATGGGCTGCACCGAGTGGAACTACTTACCACACGTCCACAGTATATCTTCCAAGATGGATGTGAATTTATCTGATGGAATGGAACTGATTGTGTTCAAGTCTAGAACATAAACCTGCTGCAAGGCATTGACTGACTTATACTGAAATATCTGAAATTCTGTAACACCTAGCTGAACTGCTTCTGTAGCAGAGGGAGACAATTTGAGCCTCTGGGCCTCCTCAGATTTTGGGGGGAGCCTATTACATAGTGAACAATTTGATACCCCTTCTGCTGTGAAAAGCACTCATGGCAGTGATAGTGAGACAATGAAATACGTATTTTCTAATGCTCTCCTTCAGGCAATGCCTGTGTTCAGTAAACGTGTAAAGAGCTCCTCGTTACGATCATCCCTGTGTCTATGTCTCAAGTTGATGAGCTGTGGTTCCAAATCTACGATGCAGTCATATTTGTGAGTCTGTTTGAAACAGTTGCCGAAAAAGGCTACAGCGACTGTCATATAAACAAATAATTTCATGAACACTCGGCTTGGAATATACATAAACATTCATCTGAGTTTTACGAACCAGTTACGATATTAGATGAAGCGGTTTGTGATGCAGAGGCGAAAATGGGGCGTCGAAATCATCTTTTGTAGCTGTGCATGTGTCACGCACCAATTTCCGCTTTTTCATGTATATATCTGCAGTTATGCTTCCAATATTTAACAACCATGTTGCTTGTAATTTTCCCTAGAGATACCTAGTATTGTATTGTATCTCATTAACAATGTATAAAGAATTGTAACATGACAAGCACTGATAAAGTAATACGACTGATGACAAGCTCCTCCACATCATTATTTAATCCGAAGTAGCTGCAGAAACAAAGACTTTGTAATGACGTCACATGTTTTCAGGATTTTCGGTGTTGTGGATGGATGCAGATTAAAGATAATTTTTTGGTAGCTAACGTTGGACCATTTCAAAAGATGGTATACAGTTTGTTCTGTGAGAGAAAACATTTCGCTGTAACAGCAGTATTTAACGCTGACCCACCTCTTATAAGGGAGCATCCGTAAGAAAAGTATAATAGCGACGATAATGTCTTGTTCCCATGAAAACAGCCAGTCAATTTCCTTTTAATTTTATGAGCAACGTCGCTATAATTTGAGAGCATTATTCGTGTTCAAATTATAAACTGTCGTCTACAAGGGCACTACGTTCTTTTGAGGTGACTGAATTATCAATATAGAACTGCATCTATACAGTCATTCTTTTACTTTCGACTGCAGGATACAATTCACATCACTCACTCCACCTCCCGTTATTTCGCGAAATCCCACGAAGTGAAAAAATTAACTATAGCACCGCCACCGATTAGAGATGACAAAACCACAGGGGTCAAATCTCTATAGAGATACAACTGACCGATGTCGTAACTTGTCTCACATCTCCTACACATGGCCACACTTTGTAACATCTGAATATACAAACTACCGATCACTACAAAATGTCCACGGTTTTTCGAAATTTTAATCAGACTAAAGGAAAAGATAGAATTTAAACTCCGAAGTACATGGTTTCAGAGCATCCCTGCCATTCAAGTCAATGTCTGCATATAAATTTTCATGTACATGGGTATTACAAACATTTCAGACACATGAAGTGACATTACATAGTTCAGCATCTCCCGCCATTTGTTCTCATGTCGTAAGAAACACAATCATTTAACGTTCAGCAACCACAGACTGTAATTCAAAAGGACATTCTTGTTTTGCACACTATTGTAGATCTAGTTTCACCAATGCGATGCTTTATCGCACTTACCCTAATGGAATGTAAAAAAGAAAAAAGAAAAAGAGAAAAAAACAAATCGTGAGAGCATGTCTCGTTGTAATATATTGATTATTCCTTGCTACTATAGTGTTATCTTGAAGTTGTGAGAAAGGAGGACAGGCGCTCCAAGGCGCGGAAGCAGAGGCGATGCTGAGTGCAGACGAAACTAGAGACATATTGTTTCATGACGTAAACCGTAAGGGGAGAGCCTTGCGAAAATGCAGACGCCCCCAGAAGCCGTTCCAGGGCGTTAGTTACTCTTCAAGGAATTAACATGTAACTTCATATGTCGTCTAGACGCTGTGGTAGGTGGCCACTATAGAACTTCGTAGCCAACAGGCATGTATTAGCATATAAAGCCAGTGAGATACCAGCCGTGAGAACAGCAACGTCAGTAGGCTCACAAGGGCTAGAAAGAGAGCGACAACGCCTAAAAACTGTTTACCTGGCAGTCCCTACTCCAGGGAGCCTGAAGGGCGGGGCTAAATGACGTATAACAATAATGTTCCAAGCCTTACTTGACAGAGCAGTTACTTTTAGCTTTCAGCTGAACAGTGTTGATACCAAATACGGACTTAGTTAGTGCAACTGCATTAACATCCCCGCCTCAGGAGCAGTAGAGAGGACCTAACTAAACAGTGATTGACAGGCGCCTGAAAGATACCTGCGGGATTGGCTGGGTGGCTTTCAGTGGGAAAAACAGTGCCCCCATACGACTCTTAAAACCCCTTTGGCAGAGTTCTCAGTCAGACGATCTGGGCACCGAATCCGCGTCCATCGACTCCAGACTCGGTCCAGCTCCACGGAAGTCTGTTCTCTCACTTGGAGTGCGCCGGCCGGGGTGACAGAGCGGTTCTAGGCGCTATAATCTGGAACCGCGTGACAGCTACGGTCGCAGGTTCGAATCCTGCCTCGGGCATGGATGTGTGTGATGTCCTTAGGTTAGTTAGGTCAGTTCTAGGGGACTGATGACCACATATGTTAAGTCCCATAGTGCTCAGAGCCATTTGAACCATTTGAACTTGGAGTGCCTCAGTGAACAATGTCACACTCAGCATGTTTTGTTATGCAGCTAAGTTATTGCCTAAGGATGCTGCTAGTGTTTGCTACTGTGGTTAGCATTTACTCCTGGGATACTGCACTGGCTTCTGTTGTAATAGCACTATTCATGCTTTTTCTAACCCTAGCACTAGCCTCCAGTGTATTAGTAAGTCCTGTCTGGAATAAACAACTATTTCAAAACCCTGGTTGTCCAAGAGTCTCCACAACGAGTTCCCTACCAAGTCTCTCCACCTGCATTTCTAGCAAATGCCTGTACCAGTGTTGGCTGAGATAGAAGAAAACAATCAAATGCCTTCACTGTGAATTGTTCTCCTGCCTTCCGCTCTGTATCGCTCTGGAGCGCAGACTGACCAGTAACCTCTTTTCTCTCTCGTCCACCTATGTCAAGACACGACATTGTAACAGAGTCTCCCAATGTCACCTGGTAGAGAAACCTAGTACATCCCTCCAATACATAAAATTGAGTACCGTCTGCGTGTTGATATCTGACATTTTTGCTGCAGAGCAGATTCGTGCATTGTCGATTGGTCATCACAGAACAGCCTATTTCAAGCAATCTGCCCACGTGTTGGGAAAAACATTGTCATTTCTAGGTTCCACAATGAGCATACCAGGCCGTAAAAGTTTCCCTTTTCCCTACCTACAGAATACCTGTCCTCAGCAGCGTAATTTATAGATGAACATTTGGCAAGTTACGCGTCGGATCCTACACATACACATGTAGAGTGTTGTAACGGCGACCGGAACGGTCGCAGGGTTGTAGTAACGGAAACGCGGTGGGACCCACGGAGCGGTCCGCGAACAACAACACAATGGGAGAGGGCGGACAGGACCAACGAAGGACCTTACGACACAAATCAACAACAGACAACAGAGTCACGAACCAAACAAGACGACCACGTCCACTCGTAAAGCAACACAAAAGTCAATACGCTGTCTAATGCGAGGCGATATGTCCTGAGAGGCACGCGAGGTTAGACTAACTGCCTGAGCTTTTTTTTTCTTTATTGATTTTCAATTCCCCCCGAAGGGGGCGGGCTAGAGCAGCTTAGTACGCTGCTGTACAGCCAACAGATCTTTTTAAAAACGGAAGAAGAAAAGAAACAGGAAAAACAAGCGATAAAACGATGACTTAAAGTGAAAAATGGCGGAAAAATGTGGAAAGTTAAAACAGAAAGCAAAGGGGTTGGCAATGTTAATAAAATACACAGGAATCAGACAAGTAACATAGTAGACACACAATTAAAAAACATGGCGACAGTCTGGATTCTGTTCGCAAGAGATAAAAAATCACACCCAGCGACAGTATGGTGGCCGTTCGCAACACTTCCCAAAAGACACAACACAGAACACTCACTGTAAAACACTCACTGTAAAACACTGCACGAAAATGGTGGCACAAAGATGACACTCCTGAGGCAAAGGCAGATGGGGGGGGGGGGACCTGGAGGAGGGGGAAGAACAAGGAGGGAGGAGATGAGAAAACGAAAGGGGGGGCGGAACCAAGGAGGGAGAGGACTCATAAGGGGGGAGAGAGGCAGGGTAGGGAATGAGAAGAGGCAGAGGAGGGAAATGCAAAAGGACTCGGGGGAGAGAAAGGGGCAGAGAGAGGGGAGGTGGGGAAAAAAGAGGATGGAAGGGGGGGAGAGGGAGCCTGGGAAAAGGACAGAGGAAAGGAGGGGGAGTGAGGATCAGAGTTGATAGGAGGGATAAATGGAGGGAGAGAGGGCATCATCCGGGAGGGGGAGTTGATGGAAGCCACCTTGGGAAAGGAGATGAAGGGTGTAGAGATGGAGGGTAGGGGGGACACAACAGTGAAGATGTGGCAGGTGGCGGGGATGGGCGAGGAGAGGAGCAACCAGGGGATGAGGGGGATCATGGCAGTGGGAGGTGTAGAGCATGCGGATATGTTCGAGGAATAGGAGCAGATGGGGAAAAGGAATGAGGTCATAGAGGATCCGCGTGGGGGACGGGAGGAGTATATGGAAGGCGAGGTGGAGTGCATGACGCTCAAGAATCTGGAGGGACTTATAGAATTTGGGGGAAGCAGATATCCAGGCGGGACTGGCATAACAGAGGAAATGCCTGAGCGAGAGGCAGGCGCTTAAGTACGCTATCGGGGGCGCCGCTATTGGCCGCTGGAACCACGTGTTCCACTGTGGCGCCCTCACACTAAAAGCGGGCCAGGAGGTGCGCGACGCCACAGCTTACCGCGCGATGGTGCAGAGACCTCTATGGGTCTTCGACGTCCATGACGCCTGGCGCGGATTCAAATTCCGCGGCGCGCGGTACCAGATAGAGACTATGCGTGCATATAACCAATTTAGAGGTCTTGATTTCAATGAGTTGTACACTGTTTTCGACAGTGCCACAGCCCTGCAAATAGCGGGAAACTCTTCACAAGACGATTATGTTGGGGATGCAAGAACATTTAAATTTCTCCTGCTTAAGAGCCTTCCGTGACACTCGCATGGACATAGACATCTTCGATGGAAGTTATATTACCGATATTTCGAAACAATATTATCTAGATTCTCCAGTATTAACAAAAAACCATGGCATCCTGCTGTGCCTATCACACCTGTTTTTATACCCTTAAAGATGCACGATGACGGCACAGGATCATCCCAATTCCGCTATTTTGTGTGCCATGGAAGGATGAAGACAGCCCTTTGTGAGTACTATTCTTATGTACAAGATAGAACAGCACATGTGTCGGACGATGTAATATAGCATCGTACTCGAATGCACCCTGCCACTCATTCTATGCATGCAATGCATTTGCCATATTTTGTGTAAGTGTATAACTATGCACGTGTTTTGGATGGATCCCATGACCAATGGTAGGCCTGAGTTGGTGTTCAATGTAGGTGCACTCTGCATCATATCCATAACAGTGTCTAGAGGATGATTCGCAATGCAGTACATGTGGGATAGGATTTTAATATGGATCCACCAGCGAGTGGACTGAGTGAGGTTTATGGGAGCCATCCACAATGCTCGTATAGGCACAGAAATACAGAAAGTACTGCAAATGCACTGCAGCTGTAGAATATATGTCCGTGAGTGACTGGGTACAATGCTACACTATATCGTCTGAGTAATGTGCCGTTCTATCTTGAACATAAGAAAAATAGTCATGAAGGACGGTCTCCCACCATTCAACGGTCATCTAGCACACAACGTAGCGAAAATGGGATAATCATGTGACATCATCGTGGATTTTTAAGAGTATAAATGAGGTATAATAGGTACAACGGCATGCCTCGGTTCGTTGTTATTACTGGAGAAGCTAGACAATATTGTTACGAAATATCGGTAATATGACTTGGATCGAAGTGTTATGCTCTTAAGTAGGAGGAACATAAGTGTGCTTCCATTCCCTACAGAATTGTTTTGCGAAGAGCTTTTTCACTATTTGTAGGGTTGTGGCGCTGTTGAAAATTATGTACAAGTGGCTGAAATTGAGACTTTGTGATTGGTAATATACGTGCATAGTTTGTAAATGTATATGCGTAGAGCAGAAAGCGGCGGACAGTTACGTATCGAATGCATACCTTGCTAACTGTTCGTCTATAAATAACGCTGCATGGGAGATGCACTCTGTAGGTAGCGAGAAGGAAATATCTCACGTTACAGGATGCTAAGTGCAGTCGACACACCGTCAACTAACGAATAACTTACTGCTTGGAAAAAATACTCGAAATCTACAGTTTGTAGATGTGCTGATAGAGTTGTGGGAACATATCAGAGTTGAAAGATATAAGCAAAAGTGGCGAAGCTCATCTGGTAAGCAATAAAAGCATATACTTAATCGGAATAATGTCAGAGCAGCAGCTGAAATCAACTGTGTACACATGTCAACTCCCTGTTGCCAGTCTCTACACGGTAGAGTGGAAGTCAATTGAACCTGTAGAACTGTGCCAGACTTCGAGTTTCCATTAAGTACATTGGTACATGAGTCTATAGACAAGCTCTCTGAGGCATTGTAGCACTACACAGAATTGTTCCCAGACTCCGAGTTTCCGATCTGCGCCATTCATTGAGCCTCATACAGGTATGAGGGAGTGCTACTATCCAAAATGCATGTTATGTATATCATCAGGAAGAGGGAAATTCTTATTATGATGTATTGCATGAGACAAACAAATACACCTCTATAAAATCAAACAGTGCACGGGTATCCAGCAATATGACCATATACAGACGGAAAACTATCGAAAAAATATGAAAAATTACATAAAATCGATAAAATCATGGGAAACGTGGTATAACAACGATAAATTAATGACCGTAAAATTGAGGGAGATAGGACCAAATATGTAAAATCGCGAAAAACTTGCCAAATTACCTAACCTGACTGAGAATACATAACTTTAGAAAAAAATTATGATGAAATGAGGGGGAATTGAGCATGGTTGGGAGTACCACGACACTCAAGACAGCGGAAAACTTGAAAATTATGCTGTGTCTACGTTCAGTTTGAATCCTCCCCATGCCCCTGTAAACTACGTGGGTTTCCTTAACATTTGCATCAACGAAGGCGAAATTACACAGAAGCGCTATATTAAAGCAGGCGAAATATGTTTCCCAAACCAGGACTGTTTTGTCACACTTGTAGTTGAACACAGATATTACCGAATTACGGCCGAATTACGGTTGGTTCTCACAAGCAATGTTATTGCACAAGCGTCAAGGACAAATATCAAAGTGTTTATCAGAGTTAAGCCATTACCTAGCACATTCTGTAGCAGAGTGGACTGATGCCATATATATCAGCCTTAATTATAAGAGGAGAGTGTACTCTGGAGATGTGGTGTTACGACGAAATTGCTGTATTATCCCACACATGAGCAAAACTACCTAGCACCAGACCATGAGAGGAATGCTACCAGGTTCGTGGTGATGTTATTGTAAACAGAAATAAGACTTTTACATCTCCTGTGGCTACTGCCTATGGTGCTTACCCTCTCATAAGATGTCACTGTTTGTTCGCGTGCATTTTCGTCCAGCATGATGCATGTGGTAACTCAATATATCAAGTATCGAAAGTATTCATGTCGTCTCTTTCTCGCTCTACTTCCTAGTGATGCATAGCCGCATCCGTCAAAACCGCTACTACTACTAATAAGCATGACTGACACAGGAATTGTGTTTGATGGTTCGCACATTTCCGACTTAAAAGGACGTATAAAATCCATCATCCCCCTAAGACACAGAACTGCAGTCTTCCGACTTTGTTCTAGTTGCCATCGTATTGAGGAACAGCTCGATCACTTCCTAGGACACCAGAATAGTGTTGCAGGAAGTAGTTTTATCATTTCAAAGTTTCTCACCATAGTGATTGTGGAGAAAACTCGATGGGAGGTTGTATGGCAGATGTTGAACGTACACTGAAGAGGGAAAGAAACTGCTACACCTGCCTAATACCGTGTAGGGTCCCCGAGAGCTCACAGAAGTGCCGTAACACGACGTGGCATGGAGTCGACTAATGTCAAAAGTAGCGCTAGAGTGAAGTGACACCATGAATCCTGCAGGACTCTCCAATAAATCCATGAGAGTACCAGGGTGTGGAGATCTTTTCTGAACATCGCTCGTAAGAGTCTTCCTGTACCCAGTCAGTAGCAATTATGGACGTGTGGGGCGTCGCATTGTCCTGCTGGAATTGCCCAAGTCCGTCGGAATGCACAGTGAACATGAATGGCTGCTGGTGATCAGAGGATCATTGCGTGTGTGTCACCTGTCAGAGTGGTATCTAAACGTATCAGCGGTCCCATATCACTCCAACTGCACACGCCCCACTCAATTATAGGACCTCCACCAGCTTGAACAGTCTCCTGCTGACATGCACGACCATCTCCGACCAGACAACGTATTTCCGGTTATCAAGAGTTCAATGTCGGTGTTGACAGGCAAAAGCTTTGTGTCATGCAGTCATCAAGAACACATGAGTTGGCCTTCGGCTCTGAAAGCCCATTTCCATGATGTTTCGTTGAATGTTCGCACGCTGACATTTGCTGATGACCAAGCACTGAAATCAGCTGCAATCTGCGGAAGGGATACACTTCTGCCACGTTCAACCATTCTCTTCAGTCGTCATTGGTCCCATTCTTGCAGGATCATTTTCCGGTCACAGCGATGGAGATTTGATGTTTTACTGGATTCCTGATATTCACTATACACTCACGAAATGGCCATACGGGAGAATTTCCACTTCATCACTACCTCGGAGATGCTGTGTCCCATCGCACGTGCACCAACTATAAAACCACGCTCAAACTCACTTAAATGTTGATAACCTGCCATTGTCGAAGCAGTAGCCGATCTAACAACTATGCCAGACACGTATTTTCTTATAGAGGTGCTGTCTACAGGAACGCCATATTCTGCCTGTTTACATATCTCTCTATTTTAATATGCTAGAATATACCTGTTTGTCCGCAGCTCGTGGTCGTGCTGTCGCGTTCTCACTTCCTCTCGGCCGGGTTCCCGGGTTCGATTCCCGGCGAGATCAGGGATTTTCTCTGCCTCGTGATGACTGGGTGTTGTGTGCTGTCCCTAGGTTAGTTAGGTTTAAATAGTCTAAGTTCTAGGGGACTGCTGACCATAGATGTTAAGTCGCATAGTGCTCAGAGCCATTTGAACCATATACCAGTTTCTTTGGCGCTTCAGTGCGTATGTCCTGCATTAGGGTATTAAGACCGTTGCATTCAGTACGATTAATACGTCAGAAACCTAAATGCATTAACAATATAGCGTTCTGAGGTGCAGAACCGTGTAGCCATAGGAGAGTCTATTTACCTCAATGATGATTTCTCTCATGGCAGTATGTGTTTGGTACTGATTCCAGACGCTGGAATAATGCTCCAGAATTGATAGCACAGTTGATTTACCTACAATATCTCAAACTCCAGCCGTCTGGAGTTCAATCATGTATAAACCATATATTTCTTCTTAACCGTCTCTTATATCACCACAGCACTCTAATGTCTACTATCCACCGATAAGGGGTGTGAACCTCCTCGACGTCAATACATCTGAAGATATCTAGTTCATCTGGAAGAGTGTCATGAGTAAGATTGGTGTGGAAAAGTCTTTGCTGAACACCAATTATGACCACAGCTCGTTCTGTTCCTTCACAAGACATGAAATTTAGTGGGTACAGTACCAGCCACTTCTGGTCAGTTTCTGATTAAATTGACGACTGTGTTGCAGGCCAAATAGCTCACGAAATAAGAATCAAAGGAAAAAACTACAAAGAACGAAAATCGTCAAACTGAAGGGGGAAACCGGGTAGCGCTATGGTTGGCCCACTAGAAGGCACTGCCATAGGTCAAACGGATATCAACTGCGTTTTTTTAAAAATAGGAACCCCCATTTTTTATTACCTATTCGCGTAGTACGTAGAGAAATATGAATGTTTCAGGTGGACCACTTTTTTCGCTTTGTGATAGATGGCGCTGTAATAGGCACAAACTTATAAGTGCGTGGTATCACGTAACATTCAGCCAGTGCGGACGGTATTTGCTTCGTGATACATCACCCCTGTTAAAATGGACCGTTTACCAATTGCAGAAAAAGTCGATATCGTGTCGGTGTCTGGCTATGATCAAAATACCCAACGGGCTTGTGTTATGTGTGCTGCACGGTATCCTAGTCGATATTATCCAAGTGTTGGACCGTGTGCCGGGTAGTTACGTTATTTAAGGGAACAGGAAGTGTTCAGCCACATGTGAAACGTCAACCACGACCTGCAACAAATGGTGATGCCCCAATAGGTCTTTTAGCTGCTGTCGCGGCTAATCCGCACATCAGTAGCAGACAAATTGCGCGAGAATCGGGAATCTCAAAAACGTCGGTGTTGAGAAGGCTACATCAACATCGATTGCACCCGTACCATATTTCTATACACCAGTAATTGCATGGCGACGACTTTGAACGTCGTGTACAGTTCTGACTCTGGGCACAAGAGAAATTACGGGACGATGACAGATTTTTTGCACGCGTTCTATTTAGTGACGAAGCGTCGTCATTCACCAACAGCGGTAACGTAAACCGGCATAATATGCACTGTTGGGCAACGGAAAATCGACGATGGCAACGACAAGTGGAACATCAGCGACCTTGGCGGGTTAATGTATGGTGCGGGATTATGGGAGGAAGGATAATTGGCCCCCATTTTATCGATGGCAATCTAAATGGTGCAATATATGCTGATTTCCTACGTAATGTTCTACCGATGTTACTACAAGATGTGTCACTGCATGGCGATGTACTTCAAACACTATGATTGTCCGGCACATAGCTCGCGTTCGGTTGAAGCGGTATTAAATAGCATATTTCATGACAGGTGGATTGGTCGTCGAAGCACCATTCCATGGCCCGCACGTTCTCCGGATCTGACGTCCCCGAATTTCTTTCTGTGGAGAAAATTGAAGGATATTTGCTATCGTTATCCACCAACAACGCCTGACAACATGCGTCAGCGCATTGTCAATGCATGTGCGAACATTACGGAAAGCGAAGTACTCGTTGTTGAGAGGAATGTCGTTACACGTATAGCCAAAGGCATTGAGGTTGATGGACATCATTTTGACCATTTATTGCATTAATGTGATGTTTACAGGTAATCACGCTGTAATAGCATGCGTTGTCAGAAACGATAAGTTCACAAAGGTACATGTATCACATTGGAACAACCGAAATAAAACGTTCAAACGCACCTATGTTCTGCATTTTAATTTAAAAAACCTACCTGTTACCAACTGTTTGTCTAAAATTGTGAACAATATATTTGTGATAATTACAGCGCCATGTATCACAAAGTTAAAAAAGTGGTCCAACTAAAACATTCGTATTTCCTTACGTACTACACGAATATGTAATAAAAAATGGGGGTTCCTATTTTAAAAAACGCAGTTGATATCCGTTTGACCTATGGCAGCGCCATCTAGCGGGCCAACCATAGCGTCATCCGATTTGCTCGACAAGTTTCGTTCTTTGTAGTTTTTTCGTTGAAGATTATTTCGTGAGATATTTGGGCCGGTGGCGATCAATGGACCACCCTCTATATGTAATATGCTCAATGTCAACACACAGAGAGTATTGGTTTTTCGATATATCGGTGGAGAGAGATGCAATAAAAGTTTATAAGGCGTTGCTAGGAGGTTCTGTTACAACGGGTTGTATGACTGGATACTGTTTGGATGCAGATTGTTTGTACTTTTTACCTTCTCTGGATGTTACAAAATAACAATGAGAAGTGCTCCCAAAGGTAATAAATGACTGTATAGATGCTTATATCAGTAATTAATACCTATGAAATGAATGTAATGCCCTCATGTAGGACAGTTGCTAATTTGAGCATGAGTGCTATCAAACTGGATTGATTTCACTCGTAAAATTAATAGAAATCGTCTGTATATATTCTCATGGAATCATGACTATTCTTATTATTATCATCACGACTGTGTGTTTAAAAATATGTGTTACTGCATGTATTGTGTTATTTCGTACTTAATTACCTGTAATTATAAAATTGACACCACTTGAATCACAGCTCGTTGTAGAACCCAGAAATAATAGGGTTTTCCCTAACATGTGAGTAGATTACATGAATCAGGCTGTTCTGTGACAGCCAAATTGCTTACGAAAAAATAACGCCTAAACTTGCTCCTATTACAAATGAGTGTCTGCTTGATGTGGACTTCTTCAAGTTGGGTGGCACAAACTTTAACTCCTGTTGTTAGAGAGGAGTTATGGAGCAAAAATGTCAAATGTCAGCAGGTAGACAGTATTTGATTTCGATGTATGGGATGAATCTTATAGGTTTCTCTACTAGGTGTTGTTAGGATGGCCGCACCTCCCTGCTGGATTGGATTGCATACCCGCACACAAACACAGCAGCAGTGGATGAGATTTTCACTCTGCAGCGGATTGTGCGCTGATATGAAACTTCCTGGCAGATTAAAACTATGTGCCGGACCGAGAATCGAAATCGGGATCTTTGCTTTTGCGGGCAAGTGCTCTACCAACTGAGATACCCGAGCACGACCCACGATGCGTCCTCACAGCTTTAATTCCACTTGTA
Organism: Schistocerca americana; assembly: GCF_021461395.2. Classification (NCBI taxonomy): domain Eukaryota; kingdom Metazoa; phylum Arthropoda; class Insecta; order Orthoptera; family Acrididae; genus Schistocerca; species Schistocerca americana. The sequence continues at coordinate 59,962,710 of NC_060122.1, forward strand.
CCTAGTCTCGTACTTTTCAAACTTTACAGAAGCTCTCCTGCGAAGGTAGACGAGGTAGTTGCAGAATTAAAGCTGTGAGGACGGGTCGTGAGTCGTGCTCGGGTACCTCAGTTGGAAGAGCACATGCCCGCGAAAGGCAAAGGTCCCGATTTCGAATCTCGGTCCATGTGGACGACACTTTCGTGATTTGGCAGCATGGCAGGCAGGCACTGGAGGAGTTTATGGACCACCTAAACGGCATACATGAGAATATAACCTTCACGATGGAAGTAGAAGAGAATGGCTGTATTCCATTCCTGGACATACTGATCAGGAAGAAAGCGGACGGCACGCTGGGCCATTCAGTATATAGAAAAAAGACACACACAGACCTGTACCTCCATGCAACCAGCTGCCACCATCCGGCGCAACGCCAGTCAGTACTGACCACCTTGGTGCATAGGGCGCACGTCATTTGTGACAAAGAAAGCCTCTCAGACGAATTACACCACCTAAGAGAGGTATTTCGGAAAAACGGGTACAGTGAAACACAGATTGGCAGGGCCTTCAAGAGGAGACAGGCTGACAAAGTTCAGGAAGAGGAAGTTAACAAGAGACTCGCCTTTCTTCCATATTTGGGGCCCACATCAGCCAAAATCGGGAGGCTATTAAGAAAATCTAACATAAATACCGTCTTCCGACCACCGCCGAAGACGAAAGAGATGCTGGGCACAGCTAAAGACCCACTCAAGCTAAACACACCTGGTATATACAACATTGCCTGCGAATGTGGTGTGCAGTACATTGGTCAAACGCAGCGCTGCATCTCTAAAAGGTGCGAGGAACACATCAGGCATGTTCGACTTGGACAGATAGAGAAATCTGCTATAGCTGAACATAGCATCAAAGAAAACCACACCTTTGACTTCGAAAACACCAGGGTGCTATGCCGAGCCGGGAGCTATTGGGATAGCGTCATTAAAGAATCAATAGAAATACGGGTCCACGAGAACCTTGTGAACAGGGACGAAGGCTATCAACTGAGCGCGGCGTGGAATCCAGCATTAGCCGCAATACGCCAGGAACGCAACAAGAACCGTCCAGCTCACGAGACGCAATCAGAATGCTCTGACGGAGACACGAACGGCGCACCCGCTTCCCCCTCCACCTCGCCCGCCGGCTCCTCTGGATCCAGCCTCCCGCGGCCAGGTGGTGGGGGGCACACCGCAGGTATAAAGGGACCGGCATCCGCAAAGTCTCGGCACTTCGCCAGAAGATGATGAGTATGTCACTCGTCGAAACGTCGCTGTTTGAAGACACCGCCACCCGGCTGGAAGCCCGAGAACTCTTCGCCACCTGAAATAATGTTCGTAGGTTCGCAAGATGATCTTCTTCTGTCTGTCCGGAGATCACTATATCGTCCAGATAGTTTGCTGCAGTAGGGACCGACGCACAAATAGTTTGTAAATATTGCTGAAACAATGCAGGGGCGGATGCTCACCCGAACGGCAGTCTTTTGAACCTGTACAATCCAAGATGCGTGTTAACCACCAATACACGCTGGGATTCGGCGTCCACCGGTATTTGCAAGCACGCATCGGCTAGGTCCAACTTTGAAAAATATTTTCCCGGGCACAGTTTAGCAAAAAGATCTTCTGGGCGGGGCAAAGGAAATGTAGCAGTCACTAGTTGTGGATTCACTGTGGCCTTGAAGTCCACGCAAAGTCTCAATTTTCCGGAAGGTTTTGGCAAAATTACTAAGGGTGAGGCCCAGAGAGAAGCTTGCACACGTTCAATTACACCCTGTGATTCGAGATCGTTTAATGTTCTTGCGACCTCATCACGCAATGCGTGGGGAACATTGCGCGCTCTGAAAAATTTCGGTTGCGCGTTTACTTTCAGTTCCAAATGTGCTTCATAGTTTTTAGCGCAACCTAAGCCCGGTGCAAAAATGTCTGCAAATTCGTCACAGAGACGAGAAACACTGTCTGAAGGCACAGTTTGATTCACTGATAGGACCTGATTTACAATAGACATGTTAAACAACTGAAATTAATCTAAACCAAACAAGTTCATTGCAGTAGAAGAACGAAGAACGTAAAATGACACAAGTTTTGTTTGTCCCTTGTATGTTGCAAGAAGGCTGCACTGTCATAACACAGGAATTTTCTGTCCTGAATATGTGGTTAGCTTAACATTTGCGGCACGCAACGGAGGTTTGCCCAGTTGTTTGTACGTGTCGTGATTGAGCAATGAAACAGCAGCTCCGGTATCGAGCTGGAATGGTATGACCTTGCCATTAAAGTCCAAATCTACAAAAAGTTTATTGTCCTGCTGACGACAAGAGCGACTGTTTTGGGCAATTTGAACAGACACTTGTACAGAATCACTTGCTAATTGACGTGATTTCCGGCGACGTCGACGCACAGTTTTTGTGGGACGAACACAGTCACTATTAGAGAAAGTGGCACTGGACGAGGCGGAATTAACTACATGAATGTCCATGGGCGAAGGTCCACGAGCCTGAGTGTCCTTGGTTCGATTCCGGCGCGAAGCAAAGGGCCTGGAATGGTTGTGATTGTCTGATCGGAGCTTTTTTTGGCAAACACTTTGAACATGTCCTCTCGTATTACAGAAAAAGCAAATAGCTTGGCGTGACGGGCAATGTTCACGCGAATGTCTAGTAGCACTCCGCGGGCATGATTTCACTGCATTTGTGTGCTGGCGCGGCACACCTGGCTTAGAGCACGGCGGCAGCTGTGCGGACGTGCGCGAGGGCAGTTGACCGGGCCGCGTACCGCGAGCGCGCCCGGCGGGCCGGTTAATGTTACACACAGCAGGCGAAGTTTCAAAAGATTCCTGAGCACAGTCAAATGTGTCTTGTCTATCCAATATGTCTATCACTTGTTGAAGGGAGGGATTAACTAGTTTCAAAATTTGCTCCCGTATGCGAACATCAGAAACGTTCTGTGCAATTGCATCACGCACCATTGTATCTGAATAAGAAAGGCCACAGTCACAGTCAAAGGCACAGTCCCTAGTAAGTCCTTGCAATGTTGCTACCCACTCCCTATTAGGTTGACCGGCCGTACGTTTTGTACGAAAAAACGTATACCGTTTTGCAACCACATTAACTGTTTCTTTGAAATAGGCATCTAAAGCAGACAAAATATCTTCGTAGGATAGAGTTGCTACGTCGCGTCGGGGAAACAATTTCACTATCACACGGTAGGTGGACACACCAACACAAGAAAGCAAAAACGGCTGCCGCTCATCACCTTGAATTCTGTAGGCGGCTAGATGAAAGCCGAACTGTCGGGACCATTCCGGCCACGACTCGTGCGCCGCATTAAAACTGCGAAACGGCGGTGCAACTGCATGTTGTGGCTGCGGTAGCGGTGAAGCGGCGGCTGCCGCATCGGTGTGAATGGCACGTTGACCCTGGACGAGCTGTCCAAGGGCATCCAATAACGCCTGCGTCTGCTGATTCTGCAAACGATAAAATTCGGACAGTACATCTGGCGAAGCCATCACACAAGTAAATGTAAGCAATCAGAAAGAACACTTTAAATCGTCGCCAATCTGTTGTGACGTAACAAGACTGTTACGCCACACTGAAGTAGCCGAAAGAAGGGCACGCGTACACACACGCCGACTGGCGTCAAGTCTGGAACAAGATACGTTATGACTGCTATCAAGAAAATACGTAGCTTTGGAATATACTTAACTTTATTTACTCCTTGTGATACATCTCTCTGGACTATACAAATGAGACTCGTAAGATACATGCACTGTTACAATTGGCGCCTTGCTAGGTCGTAGCCATGGGCTTAGCAGAAGGCTATTCTAACTGTCTCTCGGCAAATGAGAGGGAGGCTTCGTCCGTATTGTCGCTAGCAATGTCGTCCGTACAACTGGGGCGAGTGCTCTATCGTATCTCGAGACCTGCCTTGTGGTGGCGCTAGGTCTGCGATCACACAGTGGCGACACGCGGGTCCGACATGTACTAAATGGACCGCGGCCGATTTAAGCTACCACCTAGCAAGTGTGGTGTCTGGCGGTGACACCACAGTATCCTTATAGGAAATATCCTTACTAAATTCCTCTCTGTCCAATACCAGCATCTCGTCAGTTGAATGCAATTCCAGCGAAAAATATAGTATCATCTACTCCAGCCTTTTCTCTGCCGACTTGTGGCTGAAGGTATAATTTCTGTGTAGAGTTTGAGTATGTCTGCCACTATGTTCGAATGACACTATTTTTTCCCAGCAGAATAACACCAGATAAGTCACCGCCATTTTGAATTCCCCCAGAATTTATGGGTGGGCGGTGATATGGGACGTCAGCACTGCCTTGGGACAAAGAAATTCCCACTATTTTTGAAATTCTCACCATCCAATTTCCTGCCATAGATCGAAATTCTGAAAACATTTCAAGGTCCAATCAATAATGCAGGTGAGGCAGGGGGAAGTGGCGGGGACACACAATCTGAATGTGGAAAACACATGTCATCCTGGCGTGGGGATAGGATAGGGTGTGGTGTAGGTGGGGGTAATTAATTGATCAGTTTAGTTAATTCGCATATTAATTTGATATCAAAATTGTGGTGGTGCCGACGTTATCCTATTAATACGAAGGTTGAATGAAAATTAATGCCTCCATCTTCGTTAATTGGGTTCGAATGGGAATATTTTAATAAATCAAACGCAGAAATAATCCTTAGAATGTGATCTTTAATTACCAATATTCACTTTTCCAAATAATCACCAGACAATTGGATACATTTCTGCCAAAGATGAACAAGTTTTCTGAAGCCATCACTGAAGAAGTCGACACTCTGTTTCCGCAAGCACAGTCTCAGAGTTCTCACAACGTCTTCATCAGAAGCATAATGATGTCCCAACAGATCAGAACGGAGAAAGGCGTCATCTTTATTCTCGTAATGTGAGAGGAGTTCCTGGCTAATTTCAAGTCTGTGCACTCTCATTTCAGGAGACAGCATCTGGGTTACCCATCGTCCACTCATCTTCCGATAGCCAATCAAAGCAATAATGTGACCCACACGTTCTTGTGAAATGCCGGTTGTGCTTTCAATTTGTCTCTGAGTGATACGACGATCGTCCTGAATTAATCTGTCAACATTTTGCTTGTGAAACTTGGTGATTCCTGTCACAGGACGTCCAGTTCTTTGTTTCTCACGCAGGTCAGATGTTCCCGTCTCATCATCTTTAAACGTACTGGCCCAACTCACAATACTCGCATCAACACCATCCCATACACTGCTTTCATTCTCTGTTGAAACTCCACTGGGGTGACACCTTCTACTGTCAAGAATTCAATGACTACACGTTGCTTAAATCGAACTGACAGACCGTCTAGGCAGGGTTCCATACTTTACACAACCGTTCAGTGCTGAGGCTCCCCCTCCCCCCCCCCCTCCCCCCACCGCCACAACTGGGGCTGTGGAGAAGAGGCTATGGAACGAGCCAATACCTGCCGCATACCAATGCTGCCAACTGCTGAAGAGTTACGAAGTGGAGGCTTTGCTTTTCAGTCAACCCTCGTAGTTACGAATTTTTTCTATTTCCGTAGCTGAAGAGTGTGTAGCATTTGGAGCGCGCAGCAATCTGCATGGCGTTCGTAAGTTTTATGCACAAAAATAGTGTATTCCTCTGCCTTAGAGAAAGAGGCAGTTGATGAGAACATTTCGGTATTGCGCTTGAGAATTCTGCCTAGTAGCATCACCATATTTCGTTGTCTGCTACTCCCCCTAACATAAAATTTCCCATCTTACAGCATTATTTCCTTTTACAGCACTAGGTATGATATATAAAGTCCTAAGGATCGCCAGCTTCTTTCGTGATCACTATTGTTTTGAGTTGCAACATTCATACTGATGAGAAAATTCCTATACTAAATTGGGGCTTTAGTAGGCACTCGTTGTGCATACTAGCTTTTTTCATTTTTAGTTGGTACGATGCACATTTATTGACTACTTGGCAAACAAGCAGCTGTGCAATTCTCCAGTAAATAATCTACCAGTGAACAACGGGTACACTTCGTTTTCAAAGAAAGTTATCAAGACTATTACTGACATCTTGGATATTCGGGAATCCAGCCGGATATTCGCGTCGTTCTCGCATGATATTTCAACAGTGCCTCGCTGTCTTCTTCAGGTGCTTTCTAATGCTAGCAGAGCATTGTCTGGAACTTGATCACTCAATGGATTACAATGACACTAAGATTGTGACACAGACCACAAGATTTTGGGAGAGTGTCATTAAAGAAGCCATTGAGATTAAGGCCACAGATAATCTAATCAACCGTGACTCGGGATACCAAATCAGCACTGCCTGGAATCCAACACTTGAGCTTGTGAAACCTCAACGGAGGACACTCCGGGATTCTAAAAGAAATAGAAGCGGAGACCGAGAGAATAGCCGTGAGCAAGGTGTCGGACATTAGAGACCAGATCTGACACACCCCAGATCATGAACTCGACTTCAGAAGACGGCCAGGCCGGGCGCGGACGGCGGTCGGAACACTGGCGACCAGAGAGGACCAATGTAGCCGCGTCTGGCGGGCGCGGACCTCAGACGGAACACCCGACGCGGCGCGGACCGATTATGGAGCGCCCAGCACGAAACGGAAGTGGAAATCATAGTAACAGTCATGAGACAGAGTACCCAACATCTCAGATCGGGTCTGACACTACTCAGATGACGTCCACAACCGTTCGGGACGGCCAAAACGGGCGCTGACGGCAGTCGGAACATCCGCGACTCGAGGGGTCGATTGAAGCCGAGTCTGGCGGGCGCGGACCAAAGACGGAACACTCGACTCGGCGCGGACAGAAGACGGAACGCCCAGCTCCTTCCAGGCATAAATACTGGACTCGATTAACCCAAGGACCAGTCTCAGGTTGCACCTGGAGAAGACAGCGAGGCACGCTGTTGAAATATCGTGCGAGAACGACGCGAATATCCAACTGGATTCCCGAATATCCAAGATGTCAACAGATCGCCGGGAAAGCATGAGGAATTACATAAGACTATTACTACTGTGGCTCTCAGACTGATGTAGATTCAGCAGGAAACACTTCTGAAGCTGGTTGAGGATTTAGGCGACGAGAACATAAATTTCTCTATAGATGTGTTTTCACTTCACAGTATCTAGTTCCAAGGAAGAAATAGTGTGAACCCGTAATACGTGAAACTTTTGAGTCTTACTGTAAACTTACGGGCGATGCCATATCAGACTTCATGAACAGGCTCTGCGGATATGGCATTCTCTAATTTGAATGCATACTCAAAGGTAAACATACATACAGGCCTCTTTGTGGATGTCTTTGAACAGTGCTGGAATGTATGAGAAGCAACATAATTGTGGATAATGGTCGTTCTGCCAATGCTGCCTTGTCAGCAGTAATAATTTGTCCTTGTAATGGTTTTCCTGGTTCCGTAATTCGACAAGTAAACGCATTAGTTTCCAGGTCATTTACAAAGGAATATTTTAAGATTGTGAAATTCGACTAAATTCCAGTTTCATCGACACTACGAGGGCAACAACCCGGCTGGAAAAGATTTGTGAAATAGTTGTTGTCGAGTATCCATTAATATCGACAAAGGCGTTCAGACATATTATTTTGATTTTCATTATTTTGATTTTGGGTCGTCAGCACACTCATCTCAGGGCGGCGTATACACCGACTGTCCCTACTTATGTGTTGTATGTGTTCTATTCCGCGTTTTCCACTACATTTTTGTCGTAGTCCAGTAAAGTGGAATTTATGACGGCATAATACATGTCTTGTAATCCTATCCCTTCTTTCAATTTGATTTCCACATGCTGCTTTCCTTGCCGCTGGTGTGAGGAACCACCTAGGTTTTTGTATGAGGCCCTTAACTGTCGGCGTCCTTCATACACTATATGTCAATTGCTTCGATTCTTCTCTTTTCTGGATTTCCCACAGCCAATTATTCACTTTCACATACAAAGCTACATTCAAGTAGCACATAATCGTCATTTTCAAGGGCCGATGTTTTATTAAATGACTTCATGGATTGCCCTCTATTTGATGAGCATTTTGTGAGAAAAATTAGCAATTGCCTGCCAGGTCATTATACACAGATAGAGATATTGAAAGTAAGCTGAGTTTAGCGGTACCCCACAACAATAAACAAAACAACTTTAGTGCTATGAGTCCTTTTGCAATGGAGATATTTCAAGCCAATTTTGAAATAAAATCGAAGCAAGAGGTGAATTATACAAACAGCTATAACATGTATAATACATTTTTCCAATCCTTTATCCCATAGTTCGACCTTTACCAGAAAAATATTGCAGGCTGATATGCAGTGGTAATAAGCAACCGATATGGATAATTATTGGCATTATATCATCATGTAGGACGACGAGAGAGCTGGACTGTCAGGGTGTGTTTACAGAAGTTTACAAATGGAATTTTTGCAAAGTGCTGAAGAATACAATACAGAAAAAAAAATTAAATTTATAGCGTGAGTTCTAATAGGGGTATGAGTGCGAAGTTTTGGTGCTCATCGTGTTACACCTCTCCATTTCTGGAATGAAACAGTTAGTAACCCACAAGAAACCTCTACAACATTTAATCATTTCTTTGTGTCAATAATCTGCAAGTGTAATCAGAAGTTTGTTTCACAGGTACGTGTGCAGAACTGATAGCTAAGAAAGTTATCAAGACTACATTACTTGGAGCTATAGGAAAAAAACAAGAGATGAAACTGACCGAATTAACACAAAGAACCCCAAGATATTTCAACTTAGTTCTATATTCAATCACCTATGCAATTTGTCCTCCAGGTGTGGCCAGATTCCTGAAAGAGTACAACACTCATTACTGAAGCTATCTTATAAATGCATGGAACAGGTAATGTAGACAGATACCGGCCTATTTCTGTGATACCTGTGTTTTCAAAAGTTTTTAGAAAGCATGGTGCAAGAAAGGAGTGACCCATCTCAGTACAGATTAGTTACTGTCTCGTTCGTCGTGCAACTTCAGGAAAGCAGTATCTACAGAAAATCGATTGTATTCTTTTTTGTGTGAGGCACTAACAGGGCTATACGATATGATTTGCAGAAAAGGTACATTCTTTAGCAACGATAATTGATTGTGTGGGCAAAGTAGTAGTTTTTAATAACTGTGAGCATTGAGGAATTATCGAAAAGACTGAGTGTTTTACCACGAAATAGGAAACAGAAGGCTGTCCTCCAGTATCGACAAGCACGCAAAAAATTTGAATTAGTCAGGGTGGTGCGTGTGTAGGAGGAGGGGTTCGCAGATTTCTGTTCTTGAACCGTTGCTTCTCCTGATGTATGGCAATGATTTGCAACTAAATATGACAGATAACGCCAAAATATTTCTCTTTTCAGATGAAACAATTATCATCGTACAAGATGTGGAACCTATTTTAAGTAATGTACCTAATAATGAGGTCCATAACAGCAACACATAGATCTCAGAGATGAACACATAATAGAAACAAAACTCAATACATAGAATTTATTAGATGCATCTCTTGTAAAAGTGAAATGTACTGTCTGAGGGTGGTCGACCATTCTGTAACTGACGGTATAGGGACAAATTTCTTCTAACAGTCACGTTAAAGATCTTTTGTTGAAACTGATTGCTTCTGTCTTCGCTGCAACAATACTATCCTCTGTCTCTGATACAGGATTCTCAAGATTGGTTTACTCTGTCTGTTTTGAATCTATTATCTCATGCGGTGTTATATGATTAGGGCTACTTCGTGCACTCCCAAAGAATATTCGCAGACCAGGGTGCCTATTCTGTATCTTTCCGCCACTGTGCCGATCGTTTCAGTAGTCGAATTAGAGCCCCTGTATTATTCAGTATGCATTTCGGAAGCGATACCACTCGGATCTAGAGAACCGAAGCGGTGTTGTCGGATCGCGTCGCGCAAGCCAATCAAAAGCAAGCGGCCGCAGATCCGCGCATGTGCACTGCAGCGCGCACAGCGCCACGAACACAAAGCGGCTAGCAGATGACACAGGCGCGCTATTCTTCCAAGTACCGAAAATTGCGTTTACGTTGCCATAACGCATGATGCCGCCTTCCATCGAACTGAAATTCTGAGCCGAAATGCATAGAAATTTTTACAGTTTATCTGACCACATGTTTCCATGCATGCCTAATAACGATAGCGTATTTGAGTGTATTCTTCAGTTTGTCGTAAATGCTACATTATGTCATCTTATTTTCATTCACACTGACATCGTGTTTCGGATTTTACGTTTCGGAAAATGAGTTAGGAATAGTGTGTAGTACCACATTGTACTAATACATCTATAAAAACACCCGAAAAATTGATTCTGAGAGTTTCAAAGAATAAGAAGACCCATATGATTAAGTAGCCCACTTCCCTATATGATACGTCAACGATTTGGGTCTTAAAAACAAAACTGAAAAAAAACCGCATTTTCGAGGGCTCCTGCACTTCGTCGCAGTTTATAACACGCATGTCATGAATGAAAATGTTTCGTATATGGTGCTCTAGTCTAAAAATATTACGGCAGAGATCTTCCATCTCTGCCTACTGTGGTTGAGGATTCGATCGGAGATAAATACTTGTGACAAGCAAGATAAGGAAGATGACCGCTGCTAGCTACATTCCCAGTAATTTAAGTTGTGCTCTTAGATTCCTGTCTAACCGCATACTCGGAAATTGCTACATATTCGGAAAAAATGGTGAATTATTTCTGACAAGAAAAAATATAAAGGTCAGTGTCGGTTGTTTCACTCACAGCAACTTCATCTCCAGCAATTTCATATTTCGTATTTTAAACACACAGAAATCACGAAACTATTACTGAGGAAGTACACTCTTAATGTAAGTAATAACGAGTGTTGCAGAATAATCTTACCTTACACGAATAACAATGTCTCAGAACGTGTTGCAAATATGAAGAGGAAAAAAAAATTTTTTTTGCACCCATGCGTGCGCGATTCAGTGTCATTCCGTATCGCATTCCTGCGCGCTAACCACTTCTTTTTATTTTTTTTTATTCCACAAAAACAGTAACAAAATGGCTACAATGAAATAACGTAAATAAGGTGACAGAAAATTGCAGTCATAAATTAGAGCATTCAAAGAATGAGGAATCATATTCAGTCTTTAGCAGTAGCACACATTTAGCACCTTCACTGTCGCCTTCAACTGGTCGCAGTTCAGCGTGCACGTTTTCTTCTTCAGCAGCCTGAGGTTCCTCATCATGATTTCCCAGACCCAAATTAATCATCCAGTAAATCCATGATGTGTGTTCCTTCTAGGGTAAATTACGTTGGACAGAAGAACATTCCAGAAAGGCGATATCGCAAAATCCCTCACTGCCTTGTTATTTTCGTCAGCCCCAGCCTTCTAAACGCATCCTTATGGAGTTCAAGATCTTCCTTTGTATCAGACACCAGATGTTTGCCGTCTTATTCTTGTATCTGCTGTACTACTGATTTCTTTTTCATGTGTGACTTGCAGGTGAGGTTAGGGTCGCGAACGTGACTACCTAACAGATCAAAACGAAAATTTCTGTTCCGACACTGACAATGTTGAGTGTTTATGGAAAAAGTTCAAGGCAATCGTAAAATGCGTTTTAGACAGGTACGTGCCGAGTAAAACTGTGAGGGACGGGAAAAACCCACCGTGGTACAACAACAAAGTTAGGAAACTACTGCGAAAGCAAAGAGAGCTCCACTTCAAGTTTAAACGCAGCCAAAACCTCTCAGACAAACTGAAGCTAAACGATGTCAAAGTTAGCGTAAGGAGGGCTATGCGTGAAGCGTTCATTGAATTCGAAAGTAAAATTCTATGTACCGACTTGACAGAAAATCCTAGGAAGTTCTGGTCTTACGTTAAATCAGTAAGTGGCTCGAAACAGCATATCCAGACACTACGGGATGATGATGGCATTGAAACAGAGGATGACACGCGTAAAGCTGAAATACTAAACACCTTTTTCCAAAGCTGTTTCACAGAGGAAGACCGCACTGCAGTTCCTTCTCAAAATCCTCGCACAAACGAAAAAATGGCTGACATCGTAATAAGTGTCCAAGGAATAGAAAAGCAACTGGAATCACTCAATAGAGGAAAGTCCACTGGACCTGACGGGATACCAATTCGATTCTACACAGAGTACGCGAAAGAACTTGCCCCCCTTCTAACAGCCGTGTACCGCAAGTCTCTAGAGCAACGGAGGGTTCCAAATGATTGGAAAAGAGCACAGATAGTCCCAGTCTTCAAGAAGGGTCGTCGAGCAGATGCGCAAAACTATAGACCTATATCTCTTACGTCGATCTCTTGTAGAATTTTAGAACATGTTTTTTGCTCGCGTATCATGTCATTTCTGGAAACCCAGAATCTACTATGTAGGAATCAACATGGATTCCGGAAACAGCGATCGTGTGAGACCCAACTCGCCTTATTTGTTCATGAGACCCAGAAAATATTAGATACAGGCTCCCAGGTAGATGCTACTTTTCTTGACTTCCGGAAGGCGTTCGATACAGTTCCGCACTGTCGCCTGATAAACAAAGTAAGAGCCTACGGAATATCAGACCAGCTGTGTGGCTGGATTGAAGAGTTTTTAGCAAACAGAACACAGCATGTTGTTATCAATGGAGAGACGTCTACAGACGTTAAAGTAACCTCTGGCGTCCCACAGGGGAGTGTTATGGGACCATTGCTTTTCACAATATATATAAATGACATAGTAGATAGTGTCGGAAGTTCCATGCGGCTTTTCGCGGATGATGCTGTAGTATACAGAGAAGTTGCTGCATTAGAAAATTGTAGCGAAATACAGGAAGATCTGCAGCGGATAGGCACTTGGTGCAGGGAGTGGCAACTGACCCTTAACATAGACAAATGTAATGTATTGCGAATACATAGAAAGAAGGATCCTTTATTGTATGATTATATGATAGCGGAACAAACACTGGTAGCAGTTACTTCTGTAAAATATCTGGGAGTATGCGTGCGGAACGATTTGAAGTGGAATGATCATATAAAACTAATTGTTGGTAAGGCGGGTACCAGGTTGAGATTCATTGGGAGAGTGCTTAGAAAATGTAGTCCATCAACAAAGGAGGTGGCTTACAAAACACTTGTTCGACCTATACTTGAGTATTGCTCATCAGTGTGGGATCCGTACCAGGTCGGGTTGACGGAGGAGATAGAGAAGATCCAAAGAAGAGCGGCGCGTTTCGTCACTGGGTTATTTGGTAACCGTGATAGCGTTACGGAGATGTTTAATAAACTCAAGTGGCAGACTCTGCAAGAGAGGCGCTCTGCATCGCGGTGTAGCTTGCTCGCCAGGTTTCGAGAGGGTGCGTTTCTGGATGAGGTATCGAATATATTGCTTCCCCCTACTTATACTTCCCGAGGAGATCACGAATGTAAAATTAGAGAGATTAGAGCGCGCACGGAGGCTTTCAGACAGTCGTTCTTCCCGCGAACCATACGCGACTGGAACAGGAAAGGGAGGTAATGACAGTGGCACGTAAAGTGCCCTCCGCCACACACCGTTGCGTGGCTTGCGGAGTATCAATGTAGATGTAGATGTAGAACCCATCCCCTCTCTATGAGGAATCCAGTTCCTAACCTGTACCCATTCTGTTCAAGACAATTCGGAGCATGTTACCATATTTCTTATTGTGATTCTGATACTTAAGTGTTTATTCGAATTTATTTTCCATATACATCTTGTATTCAATATGTTCATCGCTCCCAACATCGTTAAAAACGTAACACTAGGCCACGCCAAACAACATAAACACAGCGCTCAATTCTTGTACTATTGTGTAGAGGAATGTAGGTTGACTTCGTTGCCAAATGGTGCTGCTTAAGTCATAAATGGATGATGGTTTGGAAGGTTTCCAATATCAGGCTTCATATAATTGCTTTCCATTTTTACCTGAAAGTTGTAAACACGTTTCGATAGTTACTAACTGAACCATTCGTGGGAAAAAGTACACAAAGTCACTAGTAACGTCAGTTCACACTCATGTAATATACGTAAACAGAGCCTATGTCTTGATATTTAATGATCTTTAAACGCTTATTTGCATTTTTTGAATGTAATCATTCACAGTAACAACCTAGCCAAACCATATTTCTAACAAAGGAAAATTAGTCTATTATGAATTCACTTTCCAACCGAATGCGTCCTCTGGTGATTCTTTAGTAACATAATCACTAAATCCAAAGCTAGAACCGCTAAATATGTTTAAAATAACAAATTATAGGTGTACATAAACCACAGCTGACCGATCGACAGGGCCAGACCGAAATCCAACACCTCTCGGTACAATAGTCGCAAATTCGGTGGGAGGACAGTTCGGTAACAAGTCTCAGAAGCTTACTGAATAGGATATTTCGATAAAGAACGGAAAATGACGTCACTACCGAGACTAACATACTACACCCATCGGTATGAACGATACAGAATAGGGCCCCAGAAAAGTGCAGTCTGTTCGTGAACTTCGTGTATGGCGTTGTTGAGGTAATTAAGAAAATCAGCTGTGCCGTCACTGTACATAGGCTATATTCCTTCAAGGAATTTGTTGTTAATAATATCGGCGAATCCTGAAGAAACTGCAACATTCATTCAGTTAACAGTGGACAAAAAACGATTAACAGTTGAATAATACCTACGCATTGTGCAGAGAGTTATACAGCATTCAGCAAGTGTAATTTGCAGTTGAGGGAGAACTGAAAAATTTGCTTATAAGCCATAAGTATTGAAATACAAGCTAGGAGTCGCTTGTGACACAATTCTATCGTATACGTATGACAGCTCCTCAGTGTAGTCCAGAATTTTTCTCTGTAATGTTTTATTCATTCGTATGTCCTCTGACTTTCTTTTCCATATTTTGTTACTTCTATTTTTTTATAAATTTTCTAATTGTAACTATGCTAGTCTTTCTTTGGCATGCATGGTCTCACGCAACCTGATAAGTAAACAAGCAGATTTCTTTTACCGAAAAATGCTCGCTTCACCTGTACTCGTCTGTTTCTTATATCGTCCTTGCAACATATCTGACGTGTTATTTTGTTTCCAAGGTAGTATAGTTGCTTCACGTCGTCTAATGCAAGGTCTTAAATTCTGATGCTAATTTTGTCATTAGTGCCATTTATGTTATTACTCAATACATTCTTCTTTCTTTGGTTTACTCTCAGTATGTACTGTGTGATTCGTAGACTGTTCGTCTCATTCAACAGGTTCTGTGCTCCTTCTTCACTGCTGCAAACGACAACAGTGTCATCAGCTATTCTCAGCATTGATATCACTTCAGCCAGTAATTTAATGCTCCTTGTGGACCTTCCTTTACCGTTTCTTCGACATACTAGTGACGGTCCCTGCCTTATGGCATTTTTAATCCCAAATCTCAGCTCTTCCATTCATATTGTGTCTTACCAGTCATTCCGTACAGGTCATACCTATTTTTCTAAGAATTATAATATCTGGCTGGACTTCACTTTGTCGAGTACTTTTGATAAATACTGAAAAAGTATCTTGCCTCTATTATTACGTCTGCACTGATTTTAAAGTGTCTTTTTTGAAGCCAAACTGATTATCTTGTGAACGAACCTGGCATTTTTTCTGCTTTGGATGAGGTCCTCCCATGAAGTAAATACTATGTAACAGAAATTGAATTTTCATTTCTAATCTTCTACTCAGCATTTATGATGTATAAGCTGTGAAGTGAACTGTGCATTAGTTCCCACGGTAACTTACCGGCTTAGGGATTGTGTGGATGATATTCTTCCAAATGTCCAAAGGTTTGTCACCAGATTCTATACCGTCACTTATCGTCTGATTGCTATTTCCTCCAACGACTTTAGCAATTCTGAACGAATGTCATCTATGCCTTCTTACTTGTTCGACCCGTCTTTCAAAGCTCTGACCTTAATACTGAATCGTCCATGACTTCTATCTCATTGTAGAGGCACTCACTGTGCTCTTTCCACGTACTCGCTCTTTAATTTGCGGTTACCACTGGGATTCTGTTTGCGCTGTTAGCGTTGACGCTTACACTTTAAGTTTACCCGAAATTGGTTTTACAGTTCTATCTGTCCATTCTGCGAACATTTGGTCACAGATATATCTACTTTTCCCTACAATCCTTTCATAGTGTATTCCTTGCACTTCTTATATTGCATTTCTCAGATAGCTGTATTGCTTTACCGTTTTCGTTTGCTAATCGTTTTTGTAGTTCTTTCCAGCGCTACTCAAAAGACGTATATCTTCCCTCTCCCACAATTTCTTTGCCGTGGGTTTCCTTGTATCTATGTTTGTCTGTACAACTTTTGTGGTTACCCGTTTTAGAGTAGATCAGTCTTCCTCAGATGAAATGGATGCTTTATGTACATCCTCAGGGAATATTAAACGCAAATCAGGTTTCTCAAAACTTCAGTAGTTTGATTAATATTGAATTATGGGGGAAATCCGTGAGCACGGGGGTGAGGGGGTGGGGTGGTTGGGCGGAGAGGGGTTGGAGGACGGACGAACTGGCCTTTGCAGAAACATCTGGAAATATTCAGGAACGAGTAGAGCTCAAAAGTCCCACCATAATTCATTTAACCTTCCTCATGGAGAGCAAACTGTAAATCCCATTAATTGGTTTTCTGTTGGATAAATATTACAGTGATTTATTAATTACTATTTAATCAACTTTTACACACTTTACTTGATGTATTGTACTTAACTACAATAATGTATTTAGTTTTGGAGATAATGTAATATTCTGTTAAGTTATGAAACCTGATTCATGAAGCATAATTGAAACTGTATAATAGTTTTCCCATTTGCAGATGATGTCAGCGTATGAATCTACCACTTTGGTGCCGGAAAACACTAAAAAATTTTTGTTGGCCATCAAACCGTTCCACTTAACATGCAAGTTGGTTGGGCTGATGCCATTCACAGTTGATGAGAAGACAGGATTAGTGAAGAGAGTAAGATCAGATTTGGTTATTGTGAGTATTGCCAGTGTATTACAGGTCATTTCTGTATACATTTTGGTACACTTTCATAGCAGACTGTTAAGTACATGCTCTGCAGTAAATGTTATCTCATTTTTCGGAGAACTGTGTTGGCCAGCATTGAGTTTCTGTTCGATAACTGCAGATGTGTTCTCCAATACAGAAAAATACGACAAAATGATTACGTTGGTTATGTCATGTGACAAAGTTCTGACGACCCATATTGGACCTGTGAAAACATACGAGGGAAAGGTAGTAAAACTGCAACTTCTTCTGTTGCTTTGTTATTTTGTTTCATTGTACGCATTCCTTTTTACGAGTAGTAAAGATGAGGACCACAAGATGGGTCTTGTAGCTACTGTAGGATTATTTCTTTCAAACATTTTAACCCTCTTGAGATTTGCGAATTTACAGCTGGTGATAATGTACAGAGTATCGCTTCTGAATGTTTGCTTACGTGATATGAGAAATGATTTGCTTGCCGCACGTCATGGTAAAGAGTCTACGAAGAACCGATATGTAACCAGAAAGAGTCTACAGTTGTGCAGTAGATCTGTTTGGCATGTATCAGCGTATGTGCGATCTCTCACACGAGTGCATGCAGAGCTCTGTGAATTGTCAGACTTGGCTGCATCTACACATGAGGTTTTCGTAGTGCTACACTTTCTAGGATTTGCACTGCAATCTACAGTTGCGGTCTACCTCCATGCAACCAAATCAGCGTTTCTAGGTTCCAGTTCATCGACAGCTGGCAAGGGAAGTTGGCACTGTGCCTCTGCCTACTTCAGCTGACGCTAGTGGTGGTGCCTGCTCAGTGGGTGGACACGATGGCGCGATGCACAGAGAGGCTGTGCCCACAGCTGCTGCTGGAAGGGCGGCGTGTGGGCGGCGCCGCCCACCGCGAGCTGCGGCGGCTGGCCCGGCAGGTGTCCTCTCGACGCCCCGTGGCCCACCTGCTGGGCGTGCTCACCGTGCGACTGAGCCTCGTCGCTGCTTTCGTCTCCATAGTGACCACCTACAGCACCCTGTTCCTCACGTTCTGGCCCTCAGGTACAGCGACTGCGACATTGTATGGCCGCAAAGTAGTCGATATGTTCATATGTAGCAAGAATGTAAGAAGCCGGCCAACGAATATCATTTATGTAAAATGTAAATATTTGTGGCCGGAAATGTCAAACTCATTATAACGTTAAGGGTTATTATGTTGTGGTGGGATGAATTTCTTATCGAAATCCAACGTTTCGTCCAAATCAGCGGACCACAACGTCTGTGGGATTGTAGCTTTTTCGAAGGTCTGGTACACAACTGCCTTGCCCTACTGACCGAAGTGAAATTCTGTTTTCGCGTGTTCCCTCATGAAGGCTGACGTCACGTATTTTGAAAACTCAAGCGCATGTCACCATTGTCTCGGTTGCTATCGCCCGCTGTTGCTTTTAATCATGGCTGTACACTGCTACACGTCTTCTTCAGTAACGGAAACTAGGTATTCCCTGTATGTTTTGTAATCTATTTGGCTTTTCTGTGTAGTCTTTAGTAGTATCCGCTTGTGGCTGCCAGAATTTTCGTCTTACCAGATCGAATCTGGTGGTGTCGTAGGTGCCAAGCACGTTCTTCAAGAGCTGATCGGTAGAATTGTTCCCTTACGCAGCTGTTCTTCTGTTCATTTTGTATTATTTCATTCGTTGTTTAAATATTATCTCACGATCACATGCTTCAGATGGAATAATAGGTTTTAGGAAGAGACACATTGCCTGGCTGGCCCAGTGATAGCAAATTTCTCTGTGGAAAAATTCGAAGAACAGATAATAGGAACTCCAGGGAAAAAAGGAATATGTGGTTGTGTTACCTAGATGATATTTAATCGTGGAAGAATAGCGGAAGGAAGTAGAGTGCTTTCATGAACATTTCAGTAAGATTAATCTGAAGATTGAGTTCATTATGGGGAGGAGGTAGACGGCAGATAACACTTCCTCTCCAAGTGCTAGTTTTCAACTCAGGAAGTGATACGTCGGCCCACACAATATACCCAAACACCGTTACTCCGGATTTCAAATCACTACAAGTGACCCAAGTGAATTGGATAGAGTAAGAAAAATCTTTGAAGTTCTAATATTTCATCAATGCTGTGCTGAAAAATGAATATTCTCCCACTGAGATAAAATGTCATATCGATGTGAAATCCAAAATTTTCCTGGCGGTAAATAAAGACGTCACGCACCACGTATGGATGACATTGACAAAACAGTAGTAATGGAGTAATTTCCGTACAAGCGCATTTTATGACGTTTTAATTGGCTTAAATAGCTGTAAAACACTCGCACTGACTAGGCCACGGTTTTCCAGTTGTCTGGGGTCCATTGTCACGGGACAGGAGACGCGCTGTAGGCGATGTTGTGCTGTTGGGATAGGCACTTACGTCGGTGGTCTCATACTGTAGCCCCCTAACGTCAAATTTTGCTGTGCTCTCCTAACGGACACGTTCATCATATATTCTTTTTCGCAGATAATAAGGAATAAGAATGGGTCCCTCGAAAATAGTTGAATCCAACTGAAACTTGTCTCCTTAAGCTTGCTTGCTCCAAATTTAAACATACAACCCACACACTCACACACGCACACACACACACACACAAAAGTTTCTAGCCACAGAGGTGGTGGTGGTTAGTGTTTAACGTCCCGTCGACAACGAGGTCATTAGAGACGGAGCGCAAGCTCGGGTTAGGGAAGGATTGGGAAGAAAATCAGCTGTGCCCTTTCAAAGGAACCATCCCGGCATTTGCCTGAAACGATTTAGGGAAATCACGTAAACCCTAAATCAGGATGGCTGGAGACGGGATTGAACCGTCGTCCTCCCGAATGCGAGTCCAGTGTGCTAACCACTGCGCCACCTCGCTCAGTTTTCTAGCCACAGAACATATACGACACATCGCTGATAATCCATGTTCATCCTAGTGTAAGATGTGATAGGAAGTAATACGGGAACAATGACTTTCTTTTTATTATTAATAAAATATACAATAACTGGTAACAGTCCGTGGGAGGCCCAAATCATGTGACAGCTGTATCTTGTTAGCATGCTGAGCCTGAACATCATGTGCTTGGAATCCACTTTATATTGGCAGATAGCTGGAGGTGAAGTGTGGCTGCCATCATTGCACAAACCAAGCAGGACTGACAGTTAAATGTGCCTTAATTCAGTTAACATCAACTGCTGGCACCTCAAGGGATGCAGATGTAGACTTGCAGCTGGTGGCCTTGAAGCAATTAATGCAGAGAGACATCATGCTGTATCACACTGGGTGCGTTTCAGGCAAGCTAGCCCATATTGTCATGATTCTTTAACACATTCTCACACAAAGAGCATATCCACCGCAATACCCTGTCTCTGCAGAAGTTGAAACATCTGTACCAAACACCCTACCCCATGTACATCTCTGGTATCAGTGTTTTCAACAAGTATCGAAGAACCATGTGAAATGGATACTTGAATATAAGTTCACTTGCCAGCCCAGCCTGATGATATTATTTTATTATTCTCGTTTACGCGTCTAACTATTTAGTTCTTTCACATATCTCCATATCTCACTCAACATAACAGTGTTATTTGGTGCGCTGTACCATTATAGCCTGTATAAACCAGGCAATGCCATATAGCTCTGGAAAGCAGGAGGATTCCATTGTAGCACTAGTTTCCTCCCACCAACAATATGATGAATATCTCTAGGCACTACACAGAGCATAATCTAAGTCATAACAGTGTGCCTCTCTATCATGGTCATCCACTTATATGGTTAGAAAAAAAGAGGTTCCACACAAGCGCTTTGTTGAAGGACGAGCATATATATTAATTAGATGTGACTTACAAAATCTTTTTGGACAAGTAGATGTTTACACAATAAATATAGATGTGTGTGCAGTTGTCTAAAGCAGCTATTACCAGTGCTTATTCGAAATATGTATGGAAGTTCCACTCCCCTAGCAGCACCTGATTTGAGTTCGTCGCAAGAAGTGGAGCACTCTTCACGTGTGAGTAATGGAAATTCACAAATACAGAACTGTGAATAGACATAGATTCTGTAAATAGCTGATTTTACCTACTTCCAGACTGCTGTCATAGTCTTCTCTCACGCAGAATCACCTCTGCATTAAACGATTTCGGTACATTTATGCCCATTTCAGCACAAAACTGGTCAATTTATTTATTTACATATTTTTTACACACGCTGACTCCTGTGGTAGTCACCACAATGGAAGTGCTGCGTGTCATGGAAAGGTTTTACTATTGAATATTCGAAAACTCTAGACCACGCTGAGGAGGACGTTGGTGATGTGAAAGAAAGGATTCTGGGGTTGGGGGATACTTGATGGGGAGTCTTGCAACGATGTGGAAACAAGGTTGTGACACCTTGTTTTCCACGAACAGCTGTGGTTTTATGTTAGGCAATAGTCTGCATTTCGTCCTCACTTGTCTAATTTTCCGTGTCAGTGCCTTTGATAATTGATTTTTAACCATCATAAATCTGTCACAAAACTTTAAGATTGTGACTACCACCACTGCATACGATAAGGGCCGAGTACTCCTACGACATACAGGGACTGCCAGGATCCTTCATATGCGACTTCCACACATCACATGAAGCTGTGAAACGTACCAGGTGGTGGGGAGAGAGCGCAGCAGTTCCCGAACACTTAGTGTTTAGTTGGTTAGTTACACTGAGACAACGTTCAGAGCGTGGTGGGGGGGGGCGGGGGGTGGGGGGGTGGGGGTGGGATAGGGGGGTGCCGCCGCTATCAAAGTACTGGCCATGTATCGGTCGACAGCTTGGTTACGGAACATATTATTCTGCCAAAGGATGCTTAATAGGTATTCATGTAAAATAATTGAACTGTAGACATAACTTCCCCTATATTCACGGGTGTGGAATTAGAGGAGACTTAACTAGAGGAGACTTTTCATGACCCATCTTTTATTTCTTTCCTTTTTTCCACAGGGAAATGAATAATGAAACAAATATCCAGGTATGAAACAATTACAATTTTATTTCATTTACATGCATGAAACATGTCTTTCTTTCCTCTCTCTTTAGTGTAGTTCAAATAAAATAAAGATTATTTTTTTAACTTATAATTCAAATCTACAACTGGAAGAACTAATGTCTCCATCAGTGGGGTACATTCTTGAATTCTACCAGCTTGTTATTTAAGTTGTTAATACAGTCTATATTGCTAAGTATTTGTAATGTTTTCACTATCAAGGTACAGGGTGCATGGCCTGTAATGACGATAAGCTAAATATTCTAATCAAATGAAAGACTCTGTTTTCCTGCGAGACATATGCTTCAGCAGATTTACCAAATGAGACTGTGTACACTCTTTTAAACACATTCTCCATGGTATTCCTGCATTGTATGGGGTCCTTAGCAGATAGGAATAATGCAGGACATCGAGAAATATTTCAAAGAAGGGCAGTTCGTTTTCTGCTATAGCAAATAATGGAGGGAGTTGCTAAGGCTTTTGTGGTGACTTGTTGACAAACTACCTATGGGGTTTTGTCTCGGGTTCTTCGGCCGACATTCGTCTGTCTGATGATTTTACTAACGTTTCGCCAGCACGAGTGACTGACATTGTTAAAGGTTCACCCCCCACCCCCCCACCCCACCCCATTGCCGGTGGTGAACTGACAAAGCGATTCCCAACATGTCAAGCACAGTAGTAAACCTCACTGAACGACAATTGACCAAAGAGGAAGTCTCTGTTCTGCAAAGAGGAGGTACTTTCGCTATCATCCCGGGAACTATACCCATATAGCACGTCAATCCTAACAGCGAAACAGCCATTTGGACCCTTCCTTGTGAAAGGGCAGAGTAAATACGTACAGAAACAGCCAGGATACTGCACCGAACAAAACCACCATCATGCAACCTGGAGAAAGAAGAGGTACAAGCTATTAATAATCTTAACGCCGACAAGAGTATATTGATACAGAGCTCCGATAAGGGGAATGCGACTGTCGTAATTAAGACCAAAGATTATGAGCAAATGATTCGAAACCTATTACATGCGACAACGTACCGAAAACTAAGCGCAGATCCGACGCAGCGTATCACACGGAATACGAATCGATTAATCAAGACCTCTTCTCTACCGGGGGGACGTACAGAGAAACCTAAGGAACACAGAAGCCCTACCACCTCGGCTATACGGATTACCTAAGATCCATAAGAACAACGTTCCACTAAGACCGATTGTTAGCACTCCTGGCTCACCGACGTATAAACTGGCAAAACATTTGGCCTCTCTGCGCAAGCCGCACGTGGGGAAGACCGACACATACATAAAAGACTCAGGACATTTCATTGAGGAGCTCAAGAAACTGAAACTTGCACGAAACGATATCCAGTTCAGCTTTGATGTTGTTTCTTTGTTTACGAATGTGCCACTCATAGTCTGCGGTAGAGATGGGCCAAACAGTTATTCTGAAGTAACAGTTATCACGGTTCCAGTTATTCTTTGATGACCGTTATTTTCAACGGCTATCAATTACTGTCAAGTTATTTTTCACTACCGAATACTCCGACGGGGTTACAGTTAAATAACGACATAGTTGGAATCCATCAGTTTAGTTATCAGTATAACTGGATTGAATCGTGCCATAACCTTAGCTAAGTAAATTCTGGTACATTTCAGTTGATGTTTGAACGATTATTATTGTTTCGTATTATATAAGCCATTCTTGCGTCTATAATATTTTGTTACAGACAAATCCTAGTAGATATAGTCTCTCTGAAATATTGACATGCACCTCAACACTACGTCACATTCTGAAAAATTATTCAGCACAGATACCTAAGCCAAACAGTTGCACTTCACTCTCTGAATTGGGATTCTGGTTACAGTTTGTTTGAGGAGCTGCTTGTGTGTATGTGCGGGGGAGTCACGTTACCTTGGAGATAGGTCTCAGTCCAGAAGAGTTAAACCATTTTAACCACCTGCTTAAAAGCTTGCTTGTTCACCGTTTGCATCCAGTGAAGCAGCGATATGTATAATACAAGCCTTTGGTTGGTTTCCCCCGAGGTATCCATGGAAATCTTACCCCCTTCTCTCAGTGCATACTCTTTTTCCTCTATAATTCTTTGTTGCATACAATTCCTAGCAGCTATTAGCTCCTTAGATATTGACATGAATGTTGACAATGCGAAATTGGGAAAATTATGTTGCCCATATATCTGTGTCAAAAATTTGCACTTCACTATCTGAAACACCTTTCCAATTTGTGTGTGTGTGTGTGTGTGTGTGTGTGTGTGTGTGTGTGTGTGTGTGTGTGTCTCATCACGTGAGTTATGATGTGCCTCCTCATGGAGATGAGCCTTAACATGATAACCACCAACTTAATGGTGTGCTGCTCTGATTTTTGCTTCCAATGTGCAGTAATTCTGCATGCATGGATTGGATGAGCCCTTCACAGGTTTACAGTGATGTGGTTTACCAAAATTTCCTGTCACATCCCAGTTCGGTAATTTTGAATTTCAATCATTCTGATAGAATGCATGGTGACTCCCAAGAGTTGGAGAGTCATCATAAGCCAGATTCTGAATTTTTGGCACTAATATCATGATTGTTTTATGTTTTTCTAGAAGGAAGTGTTACGACAAGTATTGTAATAATAGTGAACATATTGAGTGTTAACTGTGTACCAAACACCTAAATGCCTTAACAACAGCACCTGTGTAGGATAAAATGACGTTTTCCTAACAAAATGGAAGACTCTGTGCACAGGAAAATCATGACAGTTTGACACTCCACTACTCTGCAAGATATCCAAAGACAAACACACACACACACACACACACACACACACACACACACACACACATAAACACACACACACACACACACACACAAAACACACATGTGTGCACATGCAGACATGTGCACCTGTGTATGTGTGTATATCTGTGTGTGTGTGTGTGTGTGTGTGTGTGTGTGTCTGTGTGTGTGTGTGTGTGTGTGTGTGTGTGTGTGTGTGTGTGTGTATGTGCTGTTGTACACCAACAATGCCTGTGAAGTCAAAATGTATAAATGTTGATTTGGTACTGGGTTGTGGTTGTGACAAAGTAATTGAAATTGAGAATGTTCAGCACACTGGTAAAGTCCTGTACACTTAATGTGAGTGGGATGGTCTATACAGCCTGATGGACGACACTGTGTGTCAGATGACAACTGATTATGGCTCTTCTTATACTCCAATTTACACCCTTGTGTTTGACAGAATGATGTAGAAAAAGGTTTGCAGAAGTTGCAACAGAACAGGGTGAAACTGTAACCAAATGCCTCAAAACAGAACGAATCACAGTAAGCTGTAACAAAATGCTCACCAAAACTGTAATAATTTATCAGGAAATGTAATGAACTATCCTAAATGCAATAAATTGTCCACAACTGTCAAAAAAATTACCCTCAAACTTAAAAAATGGTCTCCAAACTAAGAAATCCTCTCCTTGTTATAGCAAAAATTTAACAATTTGTACCATATTTCAGCAAAAATTGTTACAAATTATTACAAAGCCCATCTCTTTTTACATAAATGCTGCATAGTGTTACACAGAGAAATCTTAATGCTATCATCATTATGTATACCTGCTATGTGAAACTCTGAATGCTGTCATTGTTCATGGATTTCCATATATTTTGTGTGGAGGGCTTCCCACATCTTCCAGGAGTATACGACAAAGTAAATATCATGCATGCATATTGCAGAATTATCAAATTGAATTTCATGTTATGATTGTTCCCATTTTGTGGCACAGGCTCAAAATCATCATAGCTAGGAGGCTGAAAGTTCCACATTTATTTATGAGGAACACTACAGCTAGCAGCCTTTGACTGCTGGGTACACATCTATAAGCATCCTATGAACTTCTCACGTTCCTACAAGATTTTATGACTCATTTCAGATGAATAAAGGTGCCATGCCTCCAACAGGTCACATGTGTGGAATGTCACTTTGCTGACCAAGTTTGCAGCTATAATGGAGATGTCTCCAGTTATGAGTTATGCTACACTCCATATGGTGGCTAGGGAATGCCAGCAGTTTGAGTGTGGCACAAACTAACGCTACAATTGATTGCATTTTACTTTCTATGTTATACATCACCACATGTTTCACATGACATCTAGGGATACAACACATCAACCAACGACTATGTTATATGATATGAGAGGTGGAGATCTATGATTGAATTAAATGTTTAAGGGGTAGCTGGGTATAATGCGATAAATTCACGTAGGCTTGGGCAGCATCTGCATTTATGTTCTGCTTGCATTCCTTGGGGTCTTTCCACATTTCTGTCCCACTGCAATGTCACAGATCACTGTACATGGTAGAGGGTGTTCGGTACAAAATTTCCACTTTCTGCCAACGTTGGGCGTTGCATTAAAAACGCATGCTGTATGGGAATGTCTTAATTGAATCAAGATATGTTTTGGGCTAACCTACTCTGAAAGTACCCCATGTATTACATATCTGTTGCCAGTGTTTCTCTAAATTAATTGATTAAAGGCTTTGACCTAAATCTCTGCACCTGCATCCCCTGGACTGTCAGTGATTGGTGTTAATAGGAATAATTCTCATTCAACTGTGAGCCCTGCTTGACTTGTGCAGTCAGGGTAGCCACACTTGAACTCAGGCTGTGTGCATTGTAGAGTGCACTTCCACACATGGGATCCATACTCCAGATACTAGCAGAATGTGGTTGTTGTCTGATGCAGTCGACTCCACAGATCAGTGGCAGCTGGACTCACTAGTCACTCACTCACTAATAATAAAGGCATCGATACTGATCTACTGCTTAATTTCTGTGATGTCCAACAGTGGGATAATGATGGGCTATCAACTCTGGGTTGTGTGTGTGTGTGTGTGTGTGTGTGCCTGACTTTGAGAGAGAGATAGTAAATGATGTGTAAGGCACTTGTCTTTAAATAGAGTGGCCTGGGCTATCTTACTTTTCAAACTTGGAGCAAGCAAGTTTAAGTGCATAAGAGTGTACTTAATACAGTACTTAGGGCCACAAATCAGGTGGCTTTTGTACCAGAACTGGTGGGAGTGGGTAGATCACTTTTACTCAACTATTTTGGAGTGTCTCATTCCTATTTTTTACTATTTGTGAAAAATACCGATGTTGAGAATGATGCAGTAATTTTTTCAAGCATTTTTCCCAATTTTCAGTTATCATTTATTTAGAAATATTTTTTCTTATTAATGACGTTTACATGTCCAACATAACATTGCTATATTTAGTATGGTTGCTGAACCTCACATGTTGTTTGTGAAATGTAATTGAAACTACAACTAGTCAAGAAATAGCCCACTGTTGAGCTCCAGCACTCAATTTAATGTACGCTGTGGAATCACTAAAGCTTTAACTTATTGGTCCTCCCTATGAATCAGAAGATGAGAAAATGAGGCAATGCTTTCATTTAAGAAATGGTTGTGAAAATGAACTCAATATTATGATTTATTATAAAGGACACATGAATATTAGTGTGTCAAAATATAGTTAAGTGGAAAAGAACTTTTCAAATTTGCACCTTATTGTGATTTGTGATGACTGCGAACTAAAGCTCTGATTAGGCAAAGTTCGTGAAACAGCTAAAGTTTCATAAAATCGTGGATCTTGTTCTACAAACTACATCCAAATACCTGCCTGTCACGATCACAATGTATCTTTGTCTCTAGCCAACGTCCGCGATTCCTAAAGATGTGAAGGAGCACTGACAGATATGAGTGAGAACTATTTTGCATTGGATTTACAATACTCTTGCTGGCCCTACTATGCTAGAGCTGTAAGCGATGCCTATCATAATCACCAGTGCAATTCGAGCGGGATGGAGACACAGCTACTCGACTACTTGAGAGCACAGGCGCAACTTAGCATCCATCAACCTCCATCAGCTGTACGTGACTTCTGACCCAGAACATCTTCAGCTTCCATGTCGCTTCACCCTCCGTGACCGACTACATGCATTTCATATTTTCCACTCTCCTCCCATCAACTTGCTCCTGTTGTCTCGCTACAAAACGCAACCAGCAACCCTCTCGGAAGTTGCTACAGCCTACCAATGGCGTAATTATCTCTTCAATAATATTTTGTTTCCGGAGATGGTGAAAGGCCAACGTCAAGCTAATTAATCGAATTTGCTCCCCTCTTTGCTAAAAAATCCCACCGAGTATTATGTCTGCTTGACGTCCCTACTAAGTTGGTGCTCATTCAGCCACCAGCTAGTCTCGCATAATAAGCTCCACGAAATGTTAAAACGCTTGCTACAAGGCTAGTAGCTTTCCAGCATCCATCCATAAAATAGGTCAGTGTTCTCAGGAAAGCCAGGAGACGTGTATCGGGCCAAGTTTATCACTTAACAGGCTTCTAGCATTTACCACCTGCTGACCGACTTCTGTGTTCTACAACGAAGGCTTTTCTTTATCTCAGCGAGCCATAGACCATCCCATAAATGGTAATTGCTCTTCATGTGGCATAGCGACTCTCATCCCCTGGCGAGAAGGCGGGCACCCTAACCTATACCTCTGTTTCTGAAAAGGCTAGCACTGTCATATTTCCCTGAGCCTTCTTGTGCTGGGGATTCACAGTGCATAGTCTCTTACTCAAAGCACTCCTCAGATCCAAAGCAAATACTTCTACCCACAATCATTTTTCAACAGAAGAGATTGAGAAGAGGAAATTAACTAGTGAAATCATCGTGATATCGAGACTCCCATTAAACTAATTCAACTCCACTCCGTTTATACAATTACAGAAAAATGTCCCAGAACCAAGAAGAAGTTGTACGCCCAGTGGCGCCACTATGAGGAAGTAGATCCGCTTTTCTACATCTACACGCTGTGACGGTCGCGAGCGGTTGTTATGTATGAGATTGGACGTGGTGAGTTGATGATATTCAAGAATGCCTTTGAGGTGACAAGGACGCCATTATCATCAACACCTCACTGAATTTGAACTGAGTTGTGTAATACAGCTACAAGAATCTGGATGTTCCTACTGAGATATTGCAGACAGACTTGACAGGAATGTAGCCACTGTTCGTGATTCCTGGGAGCTGTGGTCAGGAGGATGTATGGTGGTAAGGAGGCCGCTGTCTGGACTCTCCCGTGGCACTACCGAGGTTGAAGTCACCATGATCAGCGTTTGGCTCTGGCGCTGCGTACTGCATCTGCAACAGGAACTTGAGAGGCACTTGGCACCACAGTGACTCAATGAACTCTTACCAACCTCTTACATCAAGGACAGCTCTGAGCGAGACGCCCTGTAGCATGCATTCCAATGACCCCAAACCATCTCGTCTGCGATTTCAGATGTGTCAAATGAGAGCCCACTGGAGGGCATGTAGGAAGTCTGGTGTGTTTTCTAATGAAATCTGGTTCTGCCTTGGTGTCAGGGGTGGCTGTTTGTTGGTTAGAAGGCGGCCAGTTCAGGGCCTGTAACCAACCTGTCTGCATGCTAGATGTAGTGGACCTACACCAGGAGCACTATCGTGGTTTTCCCAAACATCCGGACAGCAAGTTTGTACGTCAGTCTGGTGACTGGAGCTGTTGTACTGCCGTTCATCAGTAGCATTCCTGGGGGTGTTTCCCGACAGAACAAGGCTCGCCGTACGTCACTTCTGTAACACAACATGCTGTACAGAGCACCGACTTGTTGCCTCGGCCTGCTTTACCACCAGATCTGTCCCAATCGAGCATGTACGGGACATCATTGGATGACAACTCCAGCTTTAATCATACCTGTACTGCCTGCCCACGTGCAAGAGACATGCAACTCCATCCCAAATTCTAACAACCTGCACCTGTACAACACAATGCAAATACACTCCTGGAAATGGAAAAAAGAACACATTGACACCGGTGTGTCAGACCCACCATACTTGCTCCGGACACTGCGAGAGGGCTGTACAAGCAATGATCACACGCACGGCACAGCGGACACACCAGGAACCGCGGTGTTGGCCGTCGAATGGCGCTAACTGCGCAGCATTTGTGCACCGCCGCCGTCAGTGTCAGCCAGTTTTCCGTGGCATACGGAGCTCCATCGCAGTCTTTAACACTGGTAGCATGCCACGACAGCGTGGACGTAAACCGTATGTGCAGTTGACGGACTTTGAGCGAGGGCGTATAGTGGGCAAGCGGGAGGCCGGGTGGACGTACCGCCGAATTGCTCAACACGTGGGGCGTGAGGTCTCCACAGTACATCGATGTTGTCGCCAGTGGTCGGCGGAAGGTGCACGTGCCCGTCGACCTAGGACCGGACCGCAGCGACGCACGGATGCACGCCAAGACCGTAAGATCCTACGCAGTGCCATAGGGGACCGCACCGCCACTTCCCAGCAAATTAGGGACACTGTTGCTCCTGGGGTATCAGCGAGGACCATTCGCAACCGTCTCCATGAAGCTGGGCTACGGTCCCGCACACCGTTAGGCCGTCTTCCGCTCACACGCCAACATCGTGCAGCCCGCGTCCAGTGGTGTCGCGACAGGCGTGAATGGAGGGACGAATGGAGACGTGTCGTCTTCAGCGATGAGAGTCGCTTCTGCCTTGGTGCCAATGATGGTCGTATGCGTGTTTGGCGCCGTGCAGGTGAGCGCCACAATCAGGACTGCATACGACCGAGGCACACAGGGCCAACACCCGGCATCATGGTGTGGGGAGCGATCTCCTACACTGGCCGTACACCACTGGTGATCGTCGAGGGGACACTGAATAGTGCACGGTACATCCAAACCGTCATCGAACCCGTCGTTCTACCATTTCTAGGCCGGCAGGGGAACTTGCTGTTCCAACAGGACAATGCACGTCCGCATGTATCCCGTGCCACCCAACGTGCTCTAGAAGGTGTAAGTCAACTACCCTGGCCAGCAAGATCTCCGGATCTGTCCCCCATTGAGCATGTTTGGGACTGGATGAAGCGTCGTCTCACGCGGTCTGCACGTCCAGCACGAACGCTGGTCCAACTGAGGCGCCAGGTGGAAATGGCATGGCAAGCCGTTCCACAGGACTACATCCAGCATCTCTACGATCGTCTCCATGGGAGAATAGCAGCCTGCATTGCTGCGAAAGGTGGATATACACTGTACTAGTGCCGACATTGTGCATGCTCTGTTGCCTGTGTCTATGTGCCTGTGGTTCTGTCAGTGTGATCATGTGATGTATCTGACCCCAGGAATGTGTCAATAAAGTTTCCCCTTCCTGGGACAATGAATTCACGGTGTTCTTATTTCAATTTCCAGGAGTGTATGTCTATAAACTTACATTCAAGATTCTGGCGGTTGCACTGGTTATGAACACTTCACTTTTGCAATGGCTTATCTCTTGCTCACATTAACCTGTGATCCAAAATACCATTACTTTACATTAATTACTTTTTACTATTGTGATTTTTTCTGTCAGTGTATAATTAAAAGTCAACAAAAATGAAAAGAGTCTACCAGCATGGCTTGCCACAGTTCTAAGTATTCTCAGGTGTATACTGACAGATGTGATACCAAATCATATTTACAATTACACTGTCTAGTCGTCAAAATACGTAGTACCTAGGAAACCTGCATTCTCGGATCGCTAGACAACATTCAAACAAATTGTGTTAATGAATTTTATTACAAAAGGAAATGATTAAAATACTTAACTTTTGTATTTACACAGATGTGGCGCAAGCAAAGGGCGACAGACAAAGTAAGCACGTATCTTCAGTATAGACAGTGCTTCATAGAAGAAGTGAAATGACTAGTTTTGAAGCTATTCTTGAACTGGGTCGTGACCAGTAGGGGCGCTGCGCTTATGTCCTCTGCTCGTAGACGCAACTGCTGTCGCCTTTTTGTCCTGGAGAGGGGTCTGTCAGCGTGCAATTGGCAGACGTCTTGTCACAGCCATTTCTTCTCTAGCGTTCCCGACTGGAATGCCGGCGCTTGACTCTATCCATAACACCCTGCACGTAATTGTAAAAGAGAATTCTAGTATCGATATATTTTTGTATTTGTTTATGCTCCTTAATATCGTAATTCTTATGTGCCTAGAGTGAAACAGCCATAAATCCTGGATGGCTTCAAACTTGGGACAGGTGGTAAGAGGCATTTCTTCATATATACACAGGGTGGTCCACTGATCGTGACCAGGCCAAACATCTCACTAAATAAGCGTCAAGCGAAAAAACTACAAAGAACGAAACTTGTCTAGCTTGAAGCGAAAAAAGTGGTCCAACTAAAACATTCATATTTCTTTACGTACTATACGAATACGTAATAAGAAATGGGGGTTCCTATTTAAGAAAAACACAGCTGATATCTGTTTGACCTATGGCAGCGCCATCTAGCGGGTGAACCATAGCGCCATCTGGTTTCCCCCTTCAAGCTAGCCAAGTTTCGTTCTTTGTAGCTTTTTCATTTGACGCTTATTTTGTGAGATATTTTGCCAGCTATATATATATATATATATATATATATATATATATATATATATATATATATATATATATATACATATATATATATATACTGAATCGCTCACTCGGGGGGGGGGGGGGGGGAGGGCTAGCATTCTTTCTTACTATTCTCTCTGAGGTTTACACCTGTCCGCCATTTTTAAGTCACCCGGTTCACCTAGAAACCTAGATAAGTGGGTGGAGGGGATGTTTAATAGTGACGTCCCAACTGACGTTTTTAATAACGCCATAATGCAGCCACGCTTTCCTAGCCACCGAATGGCCTGAAAGTGGTGGTAGGTGACACACAATTAATCCAATTAAAAGGCCATAGTTTGCGTTCATTGCCCCATTACCAACTGTATCTCACTGTGTTATGCGAACCGGACTGATAACATGCAGGAAGAGCTAAGGACGGCCAAGGATGATCGTAAACATCCGGAGAAAGTAGGAATTTACAGGATAGCATGTAGCTGTGGATGCGTGTAGGTGAATCCTACTAAATCAACTGTCAAAAACTAACTAGATGTATATAAGAGTAGAAGCAGGAAGATCAGCTGTTGGGAGACCATCTGATTCAGTTTGATAAGACTTAAATACTGGAACTACGATTGGATACTGACAATGTGTAGAGTCCATAGTGACTACCAAATACACTTTTAAAGTGAAGAATGATATTAAACAGAATGAGATTTGAACTCCAGTGGAGATGAAGTTTCCTACCAGTCTTCCACCATATGATGGTAGCACAACGGATGACAACAACTGGTAACCCTAAAAATGTGCTCGAGTTTTCAATGCATCTGATGCCACACCTCAGCAAAGGAGCACTCGAAGACGGAATTTTACTTTTGTCAGTAGCAAAGAAGGGTGTGTGTTGGACTTGAGAAAAAAAACTACGTTTCTCTTAAAGACGTCCTCTGCTAATGGGAACGGAACGTTGGGTTTCAAAAATAAATTCATCCCACAGCGACATAATAGCCCGGAATATTTTATTAAGTGAAATAATCCGTTGTTTTATCATTTCGAAGAGGGTTTGTGTGGAATACATTTTGAAATTTTTGAAATACCTTACACACTTTAACATGGACGTTTGCGGCGGATGTGTGTCTATGTGTGTGTGGAGGGTTGGTGGAGGGGGTGGGGACGGGGGGGGGGGTTGACTATGGTTGAGGAAGATACATGTTAGAGTGGCCTTAAGTATCTCGTTTATGATACTGCCAACCCCAGAATGCAGTTGCACACTAACCGCTTCCAGATTCCGATTTGGCTTGCGTTGTGACTTCTTCGTTATTTGCTTTCCTTATGTCAATCTGAGCTTAGACCGGCATTGTTGGTGACTTCCACCCAGGCTCATTGGACAAAGTAGAGAATGTTTTGTCTGTTAGTAGACGTGCCTTTAGCTGTGCTACAGAATATATACAAGTACGATAGAGAACCACCTCACTTTAGAATTGATGCTGTCTCCCATCGCTCGTGTGCCGACTAGAACACAACGTTCACACTCACTTAAATATTGATAATCTGCCACTGCAGTAACAAGTGAGCCAGACACTTATTCTCTTATATAGGCGTTACCGGTCACAGCACCTTATTCTGCATGTTTACATATCTCTGCATTTGAATACGCATACCTATACCAGTTTCTTTGCTGCTTCAGTGTAGGAGGGAAACGTGGTTTCTAAAATCATTCATTTTATGTTTTGTCATATAATATTTTTCAATGGCTTCCGTGGCCATACAGGAAGAAAAGAGAACATCCAAACCTTAGGTACTACTTTAGGTTACCATTTTCATTCAATAAGGCATGCATCGTTCATAGCATGGAATGTTATCGTTAAAGTCCCAGCGCCCTCACTAAGAAAATTGGAAATGCCTTTAATCTACTTAATGAATATCTAAATGGAACAAAATTTCCCTTCACAATAATTGCCTTTGAAGCACTGACATCAATTCTAGAAAAAATAGTGTCTCTTACGGAATTAAGCTTCTTTTTGTAAGGAATTGTTAGCACTCATTCTGAGTCTACACAACCCCATGCACAGAAGCTGTCGACTAGCTTTACATCACGTGCACGTTCATGTTAATTTGTGTGTGCTCACGTCCATGACCTACTAAGCAACACTTACTTCTTCCTTTCCCTTGAGTAACAGCAAAGCAAAATAAGAACCACGTTTAGTATCTCAAATAGTGTTAAACCGAAGTAAACTGGCTCGTTTTCAATTTGTTTCATTTATGAAACAGTTAGTCCTTGTTTTGTAAAACATTTATAGTGACTGTTCTCTTCCAGGTCCCGCAGACCACACTAAAACATATGGTCCTGAGAAAAAAGTTACCTGTATGAGGATTCCTTGAACCTTCCACTGGACGCCATTTTAGTCAGCTCAAATTTTTTTACTAACTAAGCTCACATCAAATGGAGTATTTTTATATCGTAATAAAACTGCTGTTGAACACAGTATTAACTCTTCAACTTCTTTACTGCAAATGTGCCGTATGTGTGTAAAATCTACAAGCCAAACTGCCGAAGCAATAAGCATCATTAGATTATTTTAAAAAGTTATACTCGTTCTCTAAAGAGGAAACACTGGTAATGAATACTACAAGGAACTGAGTTGACCATTCGACAAGAGGAAATCTCCTGGAGGTAATTAATGAAAGTTAGAACCGTAAAACCTCTGGAACTGATAAAATAAACACAGCTCGTATTTAATATACCATAGCAATTTATACATATACATCACTAAATTTTATAAACACACGTATATTGGTTACATACTGAAGAAAGGAAGAAAATCATTACATAACAAGCTTTTAAGGAAGATACCGGAAATCATACTCCACTTTCAGGGGCATCAGCTTGTTGAACTTTTACCATGAAGCATATTCTCAAATAGTGAATAAGGAGCTACTACCGCTTACGTAGAATTTATAACTAATTATAAACACAGAATTGTTGAGTGAGTCTCGGAATTTAAACATTTCTGCCTTTACATAACGCAGGACCCACACATCAAGCTTGACAAGTTTAGACATTTTGCGAGTACACCACACTGATGACTGCCCCACAGAGTAAGGAAACAAATTCGACTGAAGTTATACAATGTAATTACTGAACCATCACAGCTGTAAACGAGTGAAACTTTGACTCTAAGTTCTAACCAAGTTATGCAAATATAGGACATGGAAATGCTATTGGAATTCATGACAAATGAGTTCACTACATGACCACAAAAGACGAAATGCAAGAAGTTGATTGAGTTTGAAGGAAAATTGACGAAATGATGAGATACAAGGACAACTAACTGAGTTAATGCACTTGCAGCACATGGTGTAAAACTAGACTGACCAAGACAGTTCGTCATTAGAA
Organism: Schistocerca americana; assembly: GCF_021461395.2. Taxonomy (NCBI): domain Eukaryota; kingdom Metazoa; phylum Arthropoda; class Insecta; order Orthoptera; family Acrididae; genus Schistocerca; species Schistocerca americana. The sequence goes on from NC_060122.1 coordinate 59,998,575, forward strand.
AACGGTAGGTCAACGAAGGCAGGGCATACTTCGAAAAGATGGCAGAATCTATCTTCGGAAAGATGGCAGACTCTATCAGCCAAAATAGATCTAAGTCTTATGCCCTGAAGGTGATGACCTTCACTGTGGAATCTATGTGGAATACATACTTCTCAGTTTTTAAAGAGAATATCTATGCTCCCAATACAGGGATTTGTAAATGATACCACATTATGTTAATTTGGTTTTCTTTGCGAGTAAGTTAATAGAGAGAACTAGAATCGCTTAGGATATAATCGTGAATGTTCACAGTAGGAATATTAGGCAGAGAAAAGTGGCTAGGTGTTTTGTTGCGTTGCTATTTTGTAAATGAAACGGCGGAAGGACTGATAGAGCTGAGATCCAGTACTCAGTGACTTCCCGTAAAGCGTATCATGCAAACAAATCAAAAGATCTCCTACTTAACCACTACAAGCTAAGTAAGAGAAGTCAGTTGCAGGGTGATACGTCGAGAAAAGATAGAACACCATTTTAAAGTTGTAGTGATGTCCAAATCCATTTATCACGAGAAAGAATGTGTGACGTAGCTTTCCGTGCATTCATCGCTCTGTGGAACAATGGGAGGAAACTGTGTAGGCCGAGGGCTTGCTTATTTGTATAGCATCAAAATTGTCGCCTGTGTACCTTGTAAACTGTATTCAAGGGACTGTTTTGCGGCAACATTAGAAAAATGAAGTGGGCTAATTCTTTGCCTTACTACTTGTAGCTGTCTTAAGAGTGTTTCGATTGGTTCTACTTAATTTGTAAATCAACGAGCCATGTACGGTGCTGTGCTAGCTGACCGAATAAAGATAAATGCCAGCGCAGTATTTAGTGAGTATTGTCTTATTCTTAAAGACAATCTTTCGTCGTAATTAAACAGGCTGTCCTAACTAGCGCATTGCTGCGCAGAAAGCAGATTACTCTATGTTACCAGTGTGTGCTGTAGATAACTAAAGGATATGAAGTTTTTTAATAAATAGATGTAGAAACCATCTCTTCGTGACTGTAAGAAACCTAGTCTACCTGCTATCTCATTTCGATTGGAAAACCAATGTATCAGTCGTTTACACACATATCAAAGATTGAGCTAGATGAATTAACCACTTTTTAAAAAAATGCAATTTGATTTTTAAGCAACGAAGGAATCATCATGTTACATGAGGGGCTCATGTATTACTTAAGTGATGTATAGGACTTCATACACATCAATAAGGAGAGAAGGGCTACAGAGTGGTGTGCAACTGTTGTCATAGCAATGATGGACAGGAACAGAAATGATTAGCGAACAAGTTAACCACAGGTAACAGAAGATATACTGAAGTTGTATTTTCTCAGACGAACAAAGAATTACAAATACTGCAGTATGAAACAGAATCCAGCTCACATAATTTCAACAAGAATGATGTTGGAGCTGCGATCAGCTGGCGTCTGTGTAACATACCATAGTGCAGTAGCTCCAGGCGTTTCGCTGCCGCCGGCGGTCCTACATTGCGGCTACAGAGGGCGCTAGAAGTACGGAGCTGCTGAAAACGTGGATGAACAGACCTGCAAGATTGTGTACACAGATCCTGTGCGACCGATCTCGGTGTCAGATCGAAACTGGAAATTCTGTTACTGTGAGGCCCATCGGTGGGTGTAGGTATCTGATGTCACATTAAGTATTACGTATACCATGCAGTCAGCATGGGTGCATGAACCAGGTGGCTGCTGCAGAGGCCCACACATAGCAACATTTGCGGAGCGGTCCTTGAGGTTATGCACGTTTACGCCGAACAAATTAATGTGACTGTATCGTGTATAAGTCTGTTGCATTAGTTTGGAGTACGGCATGGAAGTTTATACGATTTTAAGTAACCTGATAAGAGCCATGTCATCACAAAAAGCAGTCGATCTCGACCCGAAACCTAATCAAAATTGTCAAAAATGTTCAAATGTGTGTGAAATATTATGGGACTTAACATCAGTCCCAAAACTTACACACTACTTAACCTAAATTATCCTAAGGACAAACACACACACACACACACACACACACACACACACACACATGTCTGAGAGAGGACTCAAACCTCCTCCGGGACCAGTAGCACAGTCCAAGACTGTAGCGCCCAAGACCGCTCGGCTAATCCCGCGCGGCCCAAAATTGTCTCGTGATGTAATGACCTCATGATTGTTCCTGCATTATTTCCTTGCTTTCTGCAACTGTACAGCTGTTGACTCTGTATCTGACTACTTACGGTGTAATTTTCCCTATTGGATTGCTTAAACGAGAGTTTTCTGTGCTACCCTACACAAGGGCTTTGAGAAATATGCTATCCCGTTTTGGTCGCATTCTATGTCTGATGAGTTCATCAGATACTCTGAAACTAACAAGGAACCGCTACAATGTGGCATACCGAGGTTGCACAGTGGTTAGCATACTGGACTCCCATTCCGGAAGACGATAGTTAACCAGCGTTCGGCCATCCTGATTCAGGTGTTCCGTGATTTACTTCAATCTCTTCAGGCAAATGCCGGGAAGGTGCCTTCAAAAGGGCGCGGCCGGCTTCCTTCCTCGTCCTTCCCCAATCCGATGGGACCGATGACCTCGCTGTGTGGTCCCTTCCCGCTAAACCAACCAACCAACCTTGAATGTGAGGTGGCAAAGACTAATGATGTTTACGTTATTCCACGCCCCATATATTGTCTACCACGCAGCCACAACATAAATACAATAGGGGCGGAATGGACGTATCCAGTTGGGGGCACAGCACGAGGCTACGGAGCTAGTTGAAGTGCTTAGTCGACGAGTAACTCCCAAGAGTGCTACAGTGATAATGGCGTTGGTACAAGGCAGAGCAATGGCAACCATAAATAAACACTGCATTATATGCACAACAACTGTGGCTGAAGTTGACATTTCATCAAAAAGGTATCCAAAGAATTTCACAGAATGAGGAAGAAGTGGCACACGAAATACTAACGTTTGTGTAAGATTGTAAGGTGGCGTTATTTTACAACTTACAAACCGTTTACATCCGATACGATACAAGTAAACCCCTTCAGTGATACAAAGACAGGTTTGTGCTCGTTCACCAAAAACATGTATGGGACTATTATACTTAATTTATTGTTAAAGTCTGCATGTTGGGTGTCAGGGGAACAAGCAGAGCTGTGAAACTCGTGGTGCAACGGAAGGACATAGCAACTGACACATTCGTTCGGACAATAGGACGGCATAGCCGCCTCCGGGATCCGCCCGTGAGCTGGACCACCTGCAAAACGGAAGCGCGTGTCCGGCGGGCAGGCGGAGAAGCCGGCCTGGACGGCGAAAAACACACGGCAGCAGGTATTCGCCTACTTTCCTACGGACATAGAAAGAACTTCCAGAAACTTCGATCTGGATTCTAAACTGCGATTGGTCGGCGTTCAGAAACGTTCCCGTTCCGGAAAGATGATTCGCCACCAAAATTTAAGGGGGAGAAAAGACTTTGAGCAGCGAAAAGAGGAGAGTCGTCTTGGAGGTCCTCGACAATCGACGGACGTATCGGCTGTAATTTTGTGGAGTGCAGCTTTGCTATTTTCTCGCTGAGGCGAGAAGTTCTGCGGTTATAGCTTCTGATCATTACGGTGATCTTGCTTATGCACCGCCGTGTAGGAAAGTGAATCTAAGCTGGTGAATCGCGTGTTCTACTCCGTTCTGCACTGAGGTTTCACACTGCTCATTGAGATAGTAGTTCCTTCTTGCTCCGCGCCTAATCACAGATCGGGACTACATTATAGGACAGAGCCAGACAGTTTAAGGGCCAGTATTAATACAGGGAGAACCTGAGATTTGTGATTATTGTTTAGTGTCTTTAAATTATTTTATGATGAATAAATGTGTTAAAATCACGCCATTTATCGTTTAGTAGATAGTATTTTCCTGTACCCATCAATCTTGTCTCTTGTGTACATTTTATAACTTATTTGTTAAAAGGGTGACTACATTTTGATTTTGTGGGCTTATCCTGACATACTAACTTATCCATAGGATAAGATTAGGAAACGGGTAAGTTATCACATGACAATTTACATAATTAATGAGAATAACGTACTCCTACTGGGGGACGTATAAGTGCCAAAGCGACTTCAGTAGCGTTAAAATATCCATTGCGCAAATTATCACTTGTACGTACTCATGGCCAGTCTCCGCCATCAAGTGTGGATGAACGTTAGAAGATGAGTCAGTAAAAGTGGAGTGTCGTATACGCCCGACTGTGCAGAACATGTTCTGGAGAAGTAGAATGATGACGATACGTACTCAACTACGAAAGTGGCATTGGAACATATTTCGAGCCATTTAGTTCATCATCCTTGTCAAACAGGCAGCCACAAATCCCATCTCCGGGTGACAGGTAGTAAACAACAAACTTTGACGAAGTAGCGGGTGCTAAACATTATTACGTACATGGGACATCATCTGCAGCATATGTGCTATGAATAGTTTTCGAATAAGTCTTCAGCAATATGACCGTGTAGTGAATAAGGCAAATTACGGTTAACCAAGGGAGGACAAAGCTCACTAGTCACAAAACTTGTGTTTGCGCCATTCAAGTATGCTCGATACAATTCACAGAATGTGCGTGGTAGTGACCCGCTACGTTACGCATATCAAATGGCGTGCGACATAAATTACAGTGATTTCAAGAAAAGCGGTGGATAGTTACGTAACTTCAAACAGCTGTACGTAACTGGAAGATTTAAGGCAAAGAAACTGCAAACAAATTGTCAACTGTGCAATGCGCACCAAACTCCGGAATCGGCCCGCAAATTTGTAGATGAAATAAAAAAAAAAAGACTTGTTCCATCGTTCAGTAAGGAATTTGTTATCAATCCGACTAACTAGGATTTGAAGAGAAATGAATATTTGAGGAGCTCTGGAAATTAGAGGCACCAAGAGAGTTGTATTAAGTTTAGCTAACATCAACGTCTTAACGCATTCGTACACAACAATGGTAACTGTTAATCTCTAAGCCGGCCGAAGTGGCCGTGCGGTTAAAGGCGCTGCAGTCTGGAACCGCAAGACCGCTACGGTCGCAGGTTCGAATCCTGCCTCGGGCATGGATGTTTGTGATGTCCTTAGGTTAGTTAGGTTTAACTAGTTCTAAGTTCTAGGGGACTAATGACCTCAGCAGTTGAGTCCCATAGTGCTCAGAGCCATTTGAACCATTTTTTAATATCTATGGTAAACTGACTGGAAAGTCATTTATTGTTCTGTGAAAAGTGGAGGCGCTCTGCCCTGTACTACTCTTTCTCGTGTGGCCTCAATTGCAAGGGCAGTAGGGAATATTTACATCAGAGCAAGTAAAAGTGAGAAAATAGGTGTACGAGAACTACAGCTATGGTACGAGCGCTGCTTTTAGGCAATAGCTGGTCAAAATAACTTGCTTTGTTTCATTCATGGTCTGCGTGTAAAAATCATACTCTTTCTGATCAAACAATCCCTCCTAAAAAGTGTTTGACATTGGAATTCATAACAACTGGAACCAATGGACAAATTCAGCCTCTAAATGGCTCTGAGCACTATGCGACTTAACTTCCGAGGTCATCAGTCTCCTAGAACTTAGAACTACTTAAACCTAACTAATATAAGGACATCACACACATCTATGCCCGAAGCAGGATTCGAAGCTGCGACCGTAGCGATCGCTCGGTCCCAGACTGAAGCGCCTAGTACCGCACGGCCACTCCGGCCGGCTTCAGCCTCTGATATTTGCATTTTGTCCATGGCTATAAAATATATTATCACACTATCTGTAGGTAGGCCTACGAGGATAACTAGTTCCACGACAAGCTCCACAGTGGACTGTTTTGCATTTGGTTGCATGCCATCAAATTCCAACAGTTCTCATGGCCCCGTAACGCCAATATGATTCTGTATGCATTCTTTACGAGTGGATAACTGGCTAACGTCCTGCACAGTTTGTGACTCTCAAGGAGTTTTCCTTCGATTTTGATGGTGCTAATATTTGTGATCACTGCTGGGCGCCATTTTTCTTTCGATGTTCATGGTGCTAATTCATGATTTGTTTTGAACATATTTTGAGTGTGGACGATATCAATCTTGGGAAGAATGATATGTACATCCCATAAGGGGTTGATCCCTGCACAACTACCAGACACTCAATTTCCGTCGCCCTCCTGATGTACACTGTGAGTCATTAGCAGCTAATATTTTCTTGCCATGACTGTTAACACAACACTTTGAAATGAACCTTACTAGGGATTGAACTTACGACCTCTCACTTAAGAGGTTCCTATTTGAAAGCTTAATAATTACTTTTAATAATATATGTGATCTGGTGTGATGCAATGGAATGTAAAATAGAATCCAATAGTACGTACCAGTTATTCATCAAACAAGAGACGTTTATCGATGGTGCCTGTTATAAGTTAGAGAGTATGGACGTGAATAGGACTACAAAATTCCAGAATTGCATTAGTTCATTGTATAATTTGACATTATGAACCACGTGTAAATTTTCAAAACCGAGTTTACACCATACGTTCATAAGAATGAAAACGCCCCCGTGCCGTAACAGTAGTTAATGTATACGCTGGTAAGCAAATACATGTCCTGCAGCCACGTAACCAAGTTACTTCCTACCGACAGTTTTCGAAGTCCAACCCACTACAAAGCTGGCATATTGCCTGCTGACTGCTGTTGTATTTTTCGGCCAACGTCAAGTTGTATGGTTATTATCTCATTACTTCTGTACCATCAGATCATTCATTTACGTGTCCGGCCAGCATTTACAAAAAACTGCAGCTGCGATAGCTTTGTCATTTCCTTCGTAAACGTATTGTGCAAGGCGTTGTCCAGGAGAGGGCATTCAAGTAGGTGGCTTGTATTTCTTCAGCCCCGCAGTCGCAAAAAGTGTCTGCGCTCGCTGGAAGGATTCCCCACTTCTTCAGGCTGGTCTTGCATCGCGGGATGCCTACTCTTAGGCGGATGAGGGACCTCCATACAGGGTATTGTAGGTTTGCGCCAGGAGCTAGTTCTTCTTTTGGTGAGACGTCTACGGGCAGTGAGCTCTTCCATGTTGCAAGACGAATTGGCTCTGGTGCTCCCTCCAGCGGCGCAGTCCTAGCAAGGAAACTCTCGCGGGATTTAAGGAGAAACCTTGCTGCCTGATGTCCTTACAGAGGATGTCGGCGGTCATTATCTGGCTTTGTTCTCCCATTGTCTGCAGCAGTGGCCCTCTTGATGTTGGGTGGGACTATTCCAACAATCGGATACAATTTCTGCACTGGTGTTTGCTTCAAGCTCCGTGAGCTTGCAGTATCGTTGACCGCAATATCGACTTGCTTAGCATGAGCTGAAGCGTTCCACACAAGAGCAGCATACTCAGCGGCTGATACATAAAGCGCAAGTGCAGAAATCCTTAGGAGGTGCGGGTTGGCTCCCCAGCTGCTGCCAATCGGCCTCTTAAGCATCCCACTGCGAGGAATGACTTTCAGTTTCACCTTTAGACATTGGTGCCTGTACGTTAGAGCCCTGTCCAGTGTGACACCTGGGTAGACTGGTGTTCGGCAATCTTTCAGTTGCTCACCTCACCATGTGATATCCAGCTTTGGCTCCGCTTCCCTGATAGTACCATCAGATGAGATACTATTACTCTTAGATCTCACAAGTGCTGTGTTACCGTACCCACCGATTCGCCTTTTAATTTTACAGAACTAGAACCTCGTGGAAACGAAATTTTTAATGTTTCCATAGCAGGCTCGAAAATGGCTCAAATGTCTCTGAGCACTTTGGGACTTAACATCTGATGCCATCAGTCCCCTAGGCTTAGAACTACTTAAACCTAACTAACCGCCGGCCGGAGTGGACGAGCGGTTCTAGACGCTTCAGTCTGGAACCGCGCGACCGCTACGGTCGCCGAATCCTGTCTCGGGCATTGATGTGTGTTATGTCCTTAGGTTAGTGAGGATTAAGTAGTTCTAAGTTCTAGGGGACTGATGACCTCAGAAGTTAAGTCCCATAGTGCTCAGAGCCATTTTTGAACCTAACTAACCTGAGGACAGCACATACATCCATGCCCGAGACAGGATTCGAACCTGCGACCTTAGAGGTCGTGCGGTTCCAGACTGTAGCGCCTAGAACAGCTGGGCACACCGGCCGGCTTCGTGACAGGAAAATATTTCTTTTTAACTACAAAACTTGCACCTTTCAGCTATTGTAACCGTCTGTTTACTTCCTGTGATGTTAAATATGGTACATAACAATGTTTTAAGTGACTGGAAGGAAAATGTTTCGCCATCAATAGAGCAACGAAAGAACAGGCTATTGTCCCGCCCGGTAATACGGCAGTACGGCCGTCGACTCAACCGCTGCCTTGCTTATCGTCACGAGAAAACGGCCCCTAGTTCACTCAGGTGAGTATTGGCATTTTAATCTGCATTGTATAACTGTTCCTACTTTCACTCACTAACAATATTTAATTACAGATGAGACCATGTGTAACCTAAAGGAGTTTTTTTTTTTTTTTTAATTCTTGGCAACTAATTTTCTGTTGGACCTCTCTCCAGAGTGGGATGAGGATAACGAGACTCTATTTGCAATAATCTCTGCACACAGAAAAATACGTTACACAGAATGAACTGCACTGCTTTTCTTGTAGTTCTATCCTCACCGCAGTAGCTAACGTATTGTAGACTGCCGTAGTCTTACCGTACGACGACTCCTCTGAAAAATATACTAATGCTACTAAGAACTGCCGTCACCGGCTCTGAAGAAGCAATATAACTTTATTATTTCAGAACTTATATATCTGTTCCTAAAATTAGTTTACTGTGTTACAGTTAATTTTCTGTGTTCTGCTTGGAATCGAGATGGATGCAAACTGTGAGATTGTTACATAATTCAATGGCTACGTCCTTTAAAATCTGCAGTTACGTATTAACCAAAATTGAATAACGAAAAATTAAGTGACAGTCATCTCGAAACATGAAACATTAAGTAAATTAGCAAGTTAAACAGATAATGTCATATCTACATCAGTAAACTTAAAGCTGTATTTTCCAGCTGTATTATTTTTTGTGCGATCTTTTCACAGTGTAGATTTACTCGAAATTGTTAAAAACCGTTGACAAAAAAATTAGGACTGCATTTTTCACTTTAGGACAATGACTTTAATATATGTTTTTAAAAAAATTGACACTGTTCAGTAATGAGGTACGAAGTTTGTGACTATTATGGTGTCACCGCCAGACACCACACTTGCTAGGTGGTAGCCTTTAAATCGGCCGCGGTGCGTTAGTATACGTCGGACCCGCGTGTCGCCACTGACAGTGATTGCAGACCGAGCGCCACCACACGGCAGGTCTAGAGAGACGTCCTAGCACTCGCCCCAGTTGTACAGCAGACTTTGCTAGCGATGCTACACTGACACATACGCTCTCATTTGCCAAGACGATAGTTAGCATAGCCTTCAGCTACGTCATTTGCTACGACCTAGCAAGGCACCATAGCATTTGATATTTATCTTGTGAAGCATGTACAGTCAAGAGAGATGTTCACCAATTGTGGATTAAAGTTAAGTATTCTACCAGTTACGTCCGTTTTTCTAAGTTCTCATTTCCTTGTAATGTTCCAGATCTCACGCCAGCCTGCGTGAGTTAACGCGTGCCTTTTGGCTACCCGTCATAGTGGATTGGCTGTCTGGCCAGTCCTCTACAGTTTGGCGACGAGTATAAAAACGGTCTTCTTTATATTGCACTAATTTACTTGTGTCATGGCTTCGCCACAATCGCCAGATGTACTGTCCGAATTATATCGCTTGCAGAATCAGAAGATGCAGGCGTTATTGGATCCCCTTGGACAGCTCGTCCAGGGTCAACGTGCAATGCAAAACGATGCGGCAGCCGCCGCTCCACCGCTACCGCAGCCACAACACGCAGTTGCACCACCTTTTTGTCCTTTTGATGCGGCACTGGAAAGCTGGACGGAGTGGTCACGCCAATTTGGATTCCATCTCGCCGCCTACAGAATTCAAGGTATTGAGCGGCTGCCTTTTTTGCTTTCTTGTGTAGGCGTCCAGACGTACCGAGTGATAGTGAAATTATTTCCCCGACGCGACGTCGCAACTCTGTCCTACGAAGAAATTTTGTCGGCATTAGATGCATATTTCAAAGAATCTGTCAATGTAGTTGCCAGACGGTATACATTCTTTCGTACCAAACGTACAGCCGGTCAAACTAATCGGGAGTGGGTTGCAACCTTGCAAGGCCTTACTAGGGATTGTGCTTTTGAGTGTGAATGTGGACTTCCTTATTCTGATACTATGGTACGTGATGCAATTGCACAGAACATTTCTGATGTTCGTATAAGGGAACAAATTTTGAAACTAGTCAATCCCTCCCTTCAACAAGTGATAGACATATTGGATCGGCAAGACACACTTGACTTTGCTCAGGAATCATTTGAAACTTCGCCAGCTGTGTGTCAGATTAACCGGCCCACAAGGCGAGCTGCACGGAACAGTAAACAGCCCTCGCGCTTGTCCGCGCAGCTGCCGCCAAGCTCTCCGCTACGTGTGCCGCGCAAGCACGTAAATGCAGTGCTAAAGTCATGCCCGTGGTGTGCTACTATACATTCGCGTGAGAATTGCCCGTCACACCAAGCTATTTGCTTTTTCTGTGATAAAAAAGGACATGTTAAGAGTTTTTGCCGGAAAAAGCTCAGATCGGACACTCACAACCATTCCAGGCCCTTTGCTTCGCGCTGGCATCGAACCAAGAATACTCAAGCTCGTGAACCTTCGCCCATGGGCATTCATGCAGTTCATTCCACTCTGCCCAGTGCCACTCTCTCTAACAGTGACTGTTTTCGTCCCACAAATAGTGTGCGTCGACATCGCCGGTAATCGCGTCAAGTCGCAAGTGATTCTGTACCAGTGTCTGTTCACGTTGCACGAGACAGTCGCTCTTGTCATCAGCAGGACAATAAACTTTTTGTAGATTTGGTCATTCATGGCAACGTGATCCCCTTCCAGCTCGATACCGGAGCTGCAGTTTCTCTGATCAATCACGACACGTACCAACAGCTGGGCAAACCTCCGTTGCGTGCCGCAAATGTTAAGCTAACTACATATTCAGGTCACAAGATCCCTGTGTTAGGACAGTGCAGCCTTCTTGCAACATACAAGGGGCAAACAAAACTTGTGTCTTTTTGTGTCCTTCGTTCTTCTTCTGCTGTGAACTTGTTTGGTTTAGATTTATTTCAGTTGTTTAACTTGTCTATCGTCAATCAGGTCCTATCAGTGAACCAGACTGCGCCTTCAGCCAGTGTTTCTCGTCTATGTGAAGAGTTTGCAGACATTTTTGCACCGGGCCTTGGTTGCACTAAGAACTATGAAGCACATTTGGAACTGAAAGTAAACGCGTAACCGAAATTTTTCAGAGCACGCAATGTTCCCCACGCATTGCGTGATGAGGTCGCAAGAACGTTAAACGATTTGGAATCACAAGGTGTAATTGAACGTGTGCAGGCTTCTCTCTTGGGCCTCACCCTTAGTAATTTTGCCAAAACCTTCCAGAAAATTGAGACTTTGTGTGGACATCAAGGCAACAGTGAATCCACAACTAGTGATTGCAACTTTTCCTTTACCCCGCCTGGAAGATCTTTTTGACAAACTGTGCCCGGGTCAATATTTTTCGAAGTTGGACCTAGCAGATGCGTACTTGCAAATACCGGGAGACGAAGAATCCCAGCGAGTTTTAGTGGTTAACACGCATCTTGGTTTGTATAGATTCAAAAGACTGCCATTCGGGTGTGCATCCGCCCCTGCATTGTTTCAGCAATATCTGCAAACTGTTTGTGCGTCGGTCCCTACTGCAGCAAACTATATGGACGGTATTGTGATCTCTGGAACGACGAAAGAGGAACATTTAGCCAATCTCAGAAAATTATTTCAGGTCTTGCGACAAAATGGTCTTCGCTTGCGGGAGGACAAATGTGTGTTTTTTGCTCGTGACTTACCATATTTGGGACACGTACTCAATGCCCAAGGCATACATCCCAGTCCAGAGCACCTCCGTGCCATACAAGACTTGCCTTCGCCGCAGAATTTGAAGCAGCTACAGAGTGTGCTGGGAAAAACCAATTATTATCATAAATATGTGCGCCACGCCTCTTCCATTTCAGCTCCGCTTCATCGCTTACGCCGTAAAGGTGTTCCATTCTTGTGGACGACGGAATGCGAACGCGCCTTTCGCCAGTTGAAATCGGCGTTGTTTCCTAATACTTGCCTTACGTCATTCGATCCCCAGAAGCCCCTTTTGTTGATGGTAGATGCATCGAATTTCGGGATCGGTGCTGTGCTTGGGCACAAAGATGGATCGCATGGTCGCCCTATTGCCTTTGCGTCCAAATTGCTCTCGTCTGCGCAAAGAAATTATTCACAGATAGAGAAAGAAGCTTTGGCTCTCGTATTTGGTGTTACAAAGTTTCATGATTTATTGTATGGTCGTCACTTTACCATCATCACAGACCACAAACCTTTGACATCGCTTTTTCATCCGAACAAGCCTGTACCTCCACATACAGCGCAGAAATTTATTCGCTGGTCTATTTTCCTCTCGCAGTACCGCTACGATATCTTGTATCGGTCCACTGCTAAGCACGGAAACGCCGATGCGTTGTCCCGTTTGCCTGTTGCTGAGGATAAAGCATTCGATTCTTCCGAACTTGCTTGCACGTTCATTGATTCGGAAACCGATGACGTGGTCGAATCGTTTCCGATTGATTTTCATCGTGTAGCTACAGCCACACTTGCTGATCCTGTCCTTGCTGCCGTTTTGCGTTTTGTTGCTACGCAATGCCCCTTGTCAAAGTCACGGATCGAGGATCCGTTGGTTCGCCGATTTTTTGCTCACAAGGAGAGACATTTTGTTCGACGTGGTGTTTTGCTGTTGCGTTCTGATAATGATCAGTCCAGGTCGTGGTCCCACGTTCGTTACAGTCCTCTGTCTTACGGCTTCGCCACCAAGGACATTGGGGTGCAGTGAGAACGAAACAACTTGCTCGTCAGCACTGTACTTGGTTCGGATCCGATGCTGCGATTACGAATATGTGCTCTTCTTGCATGGCGTGTGCCGAACAACAATCCGCACCGCCGCGGAAATTCTTTGCATGGCCGAAAGCCACTTCCCGTAGGCAACGCTTGCACATCGATTTTGCTGGTCCTTTCTGGAATGCTCGATGGTTGGTTGTGGTCGATTCCTTCAGTAATTTTCCTTTTGTGGTCCGGATGTCTTCCACGACGTCATCTGCCACCATCCAAGCGTTATCTTTTGTATTGAAGGTCTTCCACAGACTATTGTTTCCGACAATGGCTCACACTTCATGTCCGCAGAATTTCAGTCATTCCGCAAGGCCAATGGTATTCAACATCTGACATCCGCGCCGTTTTCGCCTCAGTCAAACGGTGCCGCTGAACGATTGGTCCGGACTTTCACGTCAGAGATGTTGAAGTTGAAAGAGTCGCATTCTCGGGAGGATGCGTTATTGCTCTTTTTGTCCTCGTATCGCTCTCAGCCCCGATATGGTCGCTCGCCGGCTGAGTTGCTCCACGGTCGTCCTCATCGAACCTTGATGTCTTTTGCTGCATCCGCCGCATCAGGTTCCTGTGCAGCGGCAGCCACCTGCTTTTGCTCCAGGCGACGTTGTATACTATCGCAACTATCGCGGTTCACGGCGTTGGCTCGCAGGGCGCATTCTTCGCTGCCTCGGCCGCCCTACGGATCTGGTTTTGGGGGCCTCTGGTGAGGTGCGTCGGCATCTCAATCAGCAGCGCCTCTGTCGTCGCACGGGTTCTGCCGCTCCCCGTCTGCTTTCAGCGACGGTGCCGTCCGCTCAGCGCCCTGGGGACCCATCTACTGGCTCGCCTCATCCCCAGGTGTTACCGACGCTGCCTTCCATTTTGCCCCATGGCGACGCGCCGCCGCCGCCGCCGCCGCCGCCGCCACCGCCTCTTCTTCCGCCGGCGCCGCCCGCAGTGGACGCTTCGCCGCAAACGCCAAGCGCCTCCATGGGTCACGCGCCGCCGATCGCTTCCCGTGACCAGCTGTCCTCCGACATGGAACTCATGCCCGCTCCGGACCAGATGTCGTCTTCGCCCATCGGCTGCCCCGCCCCGATGGAGGTCGACCCTTCGGCCCCTCCTGTCTCTTTACGGGCCCATACACCACATGTTGGCGTGTACCCTGGACTAGGTTTTCAGGCGTTTCCTAGCTGCCCTCGGACCGAATGGCCGGGTGCGGGTGGCACAGCCTCGCCTGTTGTTAGGCTTCCCACCTCGTCGCATACGTCAACATGGGGTCCTCCCCACGGGGGGCGGAAGCCTTATAACACAACCGTTCGCCGATTTGCGGGGGAGGAATGTGGTGTCGCCGCCAGACACCACACTTGCTAGGTGGTAGCCTTTAAATCGGCCGCGGTCCGTTAGTATACGTCGGACCCGCGTGTCGCCACTGACAGTGTTTGCAAACCGAGCGCCACCACACGGAAGGTCTAGAGAGACGTCCTAGCACTCGCCCCAGTTGTACAGCAGACGTTGCTAGCGATGCTACACTGACACATACGCTCCCATTTGCCGAGACGATAGTTAGCATAGCCTTCAGCTACGTCATTTGCTACGACCTAGCAAGGCGCCATAGCATTTGCTATTTATCTCGTGAAGCATGTACAGTCAAGAGAGATGTTCACCAATTGTGGATTAAAGTTAAGTATTCTACCAGTTACGTCCGTTTTTCTAAGCTCTCATTTCCTTGTAATGTTCCAGACCTCACGCCAGCCTGCGTGAGCTTAACGCGTGCCTTTCGGCTACCCGTCATAGTGGATTGGCTGTCTGGCCAGTCCACTACAACTATAATATTCATTACACATTTGATTACTTAGATTTAGGTTTTCCCCTGTCTACGGCACTTGTGGTGCTGTTGTTGAGACTGCTGAATGATAGTTATCTAGGCTCTTCAAGTTTCCAGTAACACGGAATTAATTTTTTGACTGTCAAGTTGCTTTGGGTATACATTTTCGTTAAATCTGCGTCAGCTCCAACTTTCATCTTAGTTTAATGTTCGATATTTATGCTTTCCTAAATTCGCAATTTTTGGAGTCGACTTTACAACATAGATACCGTTAACACACCACCTTTCACTCGATTATGCACAGTTTTAGCACTCACAAGATTTCGACACAGCAAGGCACGGCACAGCTTCGTACACACAACAGGCCACGACGCCTGCGGCTGCTGTCTTTTCGTTTCTATACCCAGCTTCCGCGCCACTTGGCGTCATTGTCATCCACATAACTACGGGTCAAAACCAAAGTGAAATCCCGACTTTCTTATTTCATTGTCATAAGTAATATACCCCCCCCCCCTCCCATGAACCGTGGACCTTGCCGTTGGTGGGGAGGCATGCGTGCCTCAGCGATACAGATAGCCGTACCGTAGGTGCAACCACAACGGAGGGGTATCTGTTGAGAGGCCAGACAAACGTGTGGTACCTGAAGAGGGGCAGCAGCCTTTTCAGTAGTTGCAAGGGCAACGAGACTGTTGACTGATCTGGCCTTGTAACAATAACCAAAACGGCCTTACTGTGCTGGTACTGCGAACGGCTGAAAGCAAGGGGAAACTACAGCCGTAATTTTTCCGACGGCATGCAGCTTTACTGTATGATTAGCATGGAGAGCTGCATCAAACCAGTCTCAGGACTGAAGACCACAACAACAACAAGTAATATACATCTTCAATTAACCTGTAAGCATTACAATCGTTATCATTAGAGAAGCCATTCATTACTGTGGTTTCATTTTTTTTAAACATTAACTGTTACTCCATTTACATTTAATAGATTCTCAAAGACGTATAATACCTTTAGAAAACTCGATAATTTACCATTATTTGAGACCATCGACACTTATATGCATCGCTCTTTATAGTAATAGTTTAATGGAAATATTCATTTTGGGCAAATCTGAGCTGTGACGTTACAACTGCATGGCCATTAAGCCACACGAACTTAAAATGCTGATTTATTACACTAAACTACCACACTCCTTTAACATTAGGATATGTGAGCAAGGGCAAAACCCAGACGTGTAACTTGTCAGTCTTGACCCAGAACACTGTTTTGCCAAGTTCATAGTCAATCACATATCAGAAACACAACAACGACCTATCGCTCTCCAGGTTTTTGCTACTCTAAACACAGCTCAAACCCCTACAGAAGGAGATTGAACTTCCAAAATACAAATTGGAGAGACTGTGCAAAAGCCCTTGACACCGACATATCGCTAATGCAAGTCATAAGTAAAGTGAGGCGAAATAAATGGGTTGAGGAAATGAGTGAGACACACAGTAGCAAACTTGCATGGAAACTGGTTCAGAAATTCAGTGACGAAAGTAGACCTGTGCCATTTATGAGTCAAATGATCGATAATAACGTCGCTCATCAACTTGTTCTTAACAGATAGCCCAAAGAAAAATTGCCAAAGCCTAGGATAACGAGAACATCTCATGTTGGAACAAAGAGCGTAAGTGGGGTCTAAGAAAATAAAAAGTGGAATGTTGCGAGGATGGATGACGAAAAACTGAACTGATTAAGCACTTCGGTGTTACAACAAAAGATTGGATGTTGCATCTATTTACCAATTGTTTTCATGCAAGTATTTCCCCAAAAACTTCGTGAAAATCTTAAGTCACTGCACTCTTGAAATCAGGAAAGACCTTGATGCAGCTAGTAGCTACAGGTCAGATTATAAAAGAGACAAATCCCTGTAAGACTTCAGCCACATACAAAATCAAACTTCGTCCATCAAATCGCAGATTTTTGATCTCACAAGAGCAGAACAAATGGGGAAGTGACATCAAAATAAATTATTCACAGCAGTTGCATCTGTATGTTGCTTAGGATAGCGTATATCAAAGAATTTTACTGGACAAGCGGTACAGCAAATTCAATTTTAGTATGTGGGTTGTTCAATAAGCAATGCTACACATTTTCTTTTCTTCGGCCAGTTTTGGTTAAAATTATTCGGAAGCCGTTGTGTGACATCGTGGAATGTTTCTGCTTTTGCCACTATAATTTCAAGAATTTCCGATAAATGGTGTGGTTATATGTAGCCAATCAAATTCGTGTCTGTAATGGAGGTGCGTTCCAAAAAAAAAGGGCTGTAATTCAGTTTCCTTTGTCGGAAAACCATTCTATCGCAGATATTCTTTAGCGCTTGAAGATTACCTACCGGTACCTGGCAGTGAACAAAAGCCCAGTGATCCGTTGGGCGAGGCGTCCGTCAGCATCGGAACAAGGTCGGGCAGTGTCGTCCAGTCTCCTTTGTGCCGGCCGGCCGCACATTCCTGTGAGTCCTGCAGTGTCGGAACATGCGCACCCTCTCATTCTAATGATGGACGGATCACAAACACCTCGCTGCGCAACTGGACTTCCCTGTTGGTAGTGCCGGCACTCTCGTCCATGAGTCAGGCTACTTAAAGGTATGTGGTCGCCGGGTTCTCACCACCTAAAAGAAGGCCATAAAGAGCAACGAAGGACCATCTGTGCGGAACTGATTGTGCATTTCGTGGGCGATCGTGACAACCATTTGTTGAACGTCGTCATAAGCGATGAAACTTCGTTTCACCACTTAGAACTGGAAACAAAACGGCAATCCTTGGAGTCGCGGTACACGACATTTCCTCCGAAAGAAGAATGTCAAAGTCGCACCATCAGCCGGTAAAGTCAAGGCGACAACGTTCTAGGAGTCTGAATGGGTTATTCTGTTTGATGTCCTCCCACATGGTGTAACGATCTACTCGGGTGTGTTATTTGGTACCGTCAGGAAATCGAAGAAACTACTTCAGCGTGGACGTCACCACAAAAAAGCAAAATCCCTTGGGCTGTTCTTTCTCATCCACCGTACAACCCAGATCTCGCCTCTACCGGCTTCAGTATCTTTCGTAGAATGAAGGATGCACTCCGCGGGAAGAAGGACGTGGATGATGGGGAGCCAGACGTTGACTCTGACGTCGACCATCACAGTGGTACTATGCGGGCATACAGAGCCTCCCAACAAGATGGCGTGAGACCGTTCCAATGAATATAGATTATGAAGGAAAACAGAGTTTTGTAGTCATACGAGTGGGGATTAATATGGTGTATTTGAATGCTGAATAAAACCAACCTGATTCTACAAAAAAAATGTGTTGCAGTACTTATTGAAAGCCTCAGAGTATTTGTTTCTAGTTATTCTGTGTTTTCTTGAGGACAGAAGATTTTATGTATGTTTCGATAAAGGCAAAAGTGAGCATAGAGGTGAACGTCGTGGTTTACCAAAGGAAAACGTACTGGCACCAACATTAGTTAATTTCTACACAAATGCCCAACCAATTTTCGGAATTGAGAAGCTTTTTCTCAACGCATGTGGTCAGCTCTTATTGGACACTGTAGAAGTTAGAACTTCTTGAAGAGCAACTAACAGGCGTCCAATCTACCATGTCAACATATCCCAAACAAAATGAGTTGAGATTAAATATTCTAAGAACACAAATATATGGACCTCATTGGAGAGTTAGAACGGCGAGACAAATATTCATAATATATTGAAAGGGCAAGCAGTTGAAACACATAGCACTCATAATATTCGACGGATATTCCTCGACATTTCTTCGACATATATAAATCAGTCCACTCTTACTGCTAAGAAAGTAGCAACGAGGGTGAACATTTTTAAGAAAGGTATTTTCAGTAATTGTTGAGTTATTCGGCTGTCAACCGAAGAACTGACATGTTCTGAGTTCCTCTTCTTTTCCGCTGCAGAGAACACCTGCCTCACCTGGAATGAACCTGCCCATGTGGCAAAAGTGGATGTCGTGCTGAATGAAATATGCCATTTAACAGCTGCCTGTATAAAGGCTACATCCCAATGTATAGTGAAGCTAGCTTCACTGCTTCCTCTATAGGACGATCAACAACAGAATACACGGAAAATTTGAAACGGTGCTTCCATGAAAATCATGTAATGAACCTGACAGAGATCAGCTTTCCACTAAAATCGAAATCCAAATGAATTTTCCTGAAGTAAATGGACACAAAAACCTCACAAATGGCAGCCATCACCAGAACCTAAGCCGACAGGTACGCAACTGAGACTAGTAATAGTCGTTGCACAAGTAAAGAAAAATCTGTCAACCTAAAAGACGACAGCATCATTTCTTGTGATTGTGGTGACACGCGTGATATGACCCCACAGGCCTCATTGTTCTTTTGGCCCTTACATGTGCTCTTTGAGTATCTATTTCCGGGGAAGCAGAGTAGCTACTGACGTACCCAATATTGGGCTGAAAATGTTTGTATGACAAGTATCAGAGATCACGCCTGAAAGCTCACTGATGTAATTAGGTACACAACAGTATAATGTGCTTCGAAGCTAGTTCTGACGTCCCAGTAAGTGGTGAAAGTAAATATGATATTACCAACAAAATAATTGACCCATAGGCAAGATCAGTCCAGTAAGCCTGATATGTAATGGGAATTGTGAGATGCAATATTGGCTCACAGCAGAAGGTGTAATTAGATTAATGACGAACACTAACTTCACTTAACGAAGGTTTATTCAGCACTTGCACATACAAGAGCGTGGAGCGAACTGCCTCCGCCCAGAAAACACACAGTATATACAGAGCTACAGAACATTCCAGTACAATGATTCCTGACAATTTTGGATACTTTTAGAATGTAATCGAACCGAATATAGAAATTAAAATAGTACAGCCCACTTGAGTTTTGAACTCACCACCTTCAATGCATCAGTTTGAAATCATAACCACAACACGACGGTGCTACGTAGCTTCTTCCTCGACATTGCTCTCTCCTTAAGAGAACAGCGTCTCGGTGTTACGTCATCCTAGTCCGGGAACGAGTCCGGTCCTGCATACTCCGACTCCTGATGACAGATTCTCGCCCTGGCGGTGAACTTCTTAGAACTTCTTTTACAGCTACGCTTTTTGTCATGTTTCCACTTGTTGCCTGTCACTGGAGCTTCGAATTGACCCTGGATTGCAAGATCCTTATAGGACTTCATTCGAAGGACATGGACCATATCTCTGATTTTTCGTCGTCTTGGGCCGGAGTCGAAATCTTGAACTTCATAAGTAACAGCAGACAACTAACTGTCTTACAACCTTATAAGGTCCAACGTACCGCCTGAGGAGCTTGGTTCAAAAATGGTTCAGTTGGCTCTGAGCTCTATGGGACTTAACTTCTGAGGTCACCAGTCCCCTGGAACTTAGAACTACTTAAACCTAACTAACCTAAGAACATCCATGACCGAGGCAGGATTCGAACCTGCGACCGCTTCGCGCGCTTCCAGACTGTCGCGCCTAGAACCGCTCGGCCACACTGGCCGGCCTGAGGAGCTTGTCAGAAGGACCAACCTTGCGAACAGGAGTGAAGATCCAGACGAGGTTACCAGGCTGGTAGAGAACAGGGTGGTGGCTCGCGTCATACCTTCGGCGATCGTTTTCTTGAGCCTGCAGCGTGCGAAGTCGAGCTAACTGCCGAGCTTCCTCAGCTCTGGTTAACACCTGGCCGATGTAGTCGTCGTCTACGTCATCAGGATGTAACGGAAACATAGTGTTAATTGTCGTAGTTGCCTCACGCCTATGCACCAGGAAAAATGGCTTTAATCCAGTGATGTCTTGTTTGGCGGTGTTGTAGGCAAACGTCACGAAAAGTAGCACCTCATTCCAGTTTTTCTGCTCAACACTAACGAACATCGATAGCATGTCGGCCAAGGTCCTATTAAGGCGTTCAGTAAGCCCGTTAGTTTGCGGATGGTAGGCAGTCGTCATGTGATGAGTAATGTTGCACCAACGGTTTATCTCTGTCACAAGATTCGATTGAAAAACTTACCCTCGATGCGTAATTAACGACCTTCGGGCACCGTGCTTTAGTACAATGTCTTCCACGATGAATTTCGCTACCTCAGATGCTTCGGCAGTTTTCACGGTTTTTGTAATGCCATAGCGCGTCATATAATCTGTGCAAACAATAATCCATCTATTGCCACTAGCAGATGTTGTAAGTCGTCCTAGGAGATCAATCCCAACACGGTGGAAAGGCGTTTCGGCTGGTGAAATTCGTATGAGTCGGCCAGGTGGTTTCTGAGGAACTGCCTTTCTCCTCTTTCACCCTCAACAGTGCGACATATAGTGACGGAAACTTCTAAATAAACCTGGTCAGAAACATCTCTTGCGGATTCTATCGTACGTCTTAATATATCGTATATGTCCGGCCTCAGTTGAGTCATGGAATTTCTGTAAAACATTTCAGTGCATGTGTTTAGGATTCACTGGTAGACACCTCTTTTCAAACGGATCAAAATTTGTCTTGCAAAGTAATCCATTACCTACCTTCATTGGTCCTTTCACATCTTCTGGACGATTTAAGGCAAGCATAATTTGAGATATCTTGGCATCCTTCTTCTGCTCAGCAAAGAGATCCTGGAGTGCAGCGAGACAGTCACTATCTTCATCAAAGCCCTGATGGTTGTAGACGCCCCAGTGGTCCCGGTCGCCTACGGTGAACTGGAAGCCGAGTGGTGACCTCTCCAGTTGACAGGATGCTAGGAAATGACTGTGGACGCGTCAGAAACACCAAAGAAACAATATTAATTCATGACACCTTTATTCCTGCCGAGTACAATGTGGCCCGCGTAACACAGGCTGGCTGAGCTTGGTGATATCAATGACCTTCCCCGAGTCCTCGCTGACTCGGAGTGATGACACCAGCTCCGGGCCGCACCAGTCTTGCTAGCGCAGCGCCGCGAGTTGTGACGTAGCGGTGGAATCGCCTTACTTTGGGCGTGCGTGGCTGGCGGTGCCTGGCTGGCTGGCCGGCTCGGCGACAGACAGCAGGCCGCTGTGCGTAGGAGGCTCCGGGTTGGAGTCCCGGCGCTGTCGTCTTGGGAAGCGTTCTAGTAGTGCGGAGTGTACTCTATCCCAGCCCATCTTCTTCCCTGCTCCTCCTGGTGGCTCGTCCGCGGTGGACGGGTGGAACAGGCTGCAATCCCCCAGCGTCGTTGGCTCACCCGGTTGTGATGGCGGATGCACAGGGCCTAGGCCCCGCACGATCTCGACGACGGCTCACTGATGTGGTCAGCATTGGCGGCGAGCGAGTCTGCCGCGATGTCTCCTAATCCTGGGTTGATGATTGACAGCGGCAGCAGAGAGGACCAGAGCTGGTACTGTCCCCAAACGTCTGCTGCTGGATGGGCCGCCCTTACTGCAACATCTCCTTAATAAAGATTCCCATTCGATCACTGAGCTGAGCGCTATGCAGCGCCCCAGTACATATCTAACTGCGAGTGCCTTTTGCTATCAAAGCTGGCGTATTTAAAGGGAGCACGAGCGACGTCCTGACGTCATGCTCGTTTGTAATGAACGCATTCGTTCCACTTATACAGCTGATTTATCTGTCGTACTCGCCCATTAGTTGTTCTTGTGACAGAGTTACGTGTTGTTACAGCAGACTTACGCGAAGTTGCGGAATGCAGTACAGCTGACGCTATACCTCTGTCTTACACTCTACGAAAGTCTCCGTCTAACACAAACCCGCATGCTAAGCAATTCTCTCTCGCCTGTTGTGTGTAACCCGGCCACTGCCCCAGTGTGACAACACATTCCGATACATGTGCAATCCTCTTACCTCTTGGCTAACCTACTGCCTCTGGCTCTCGGCATAGGCAACGAAACTTTGACAATATTCCATGTTTCCAACTCTTTACTATTCTGTGACACTACATGGTTTTGCACAGGGTTACTGGAGAGACAGTCGGCATCTTGGAATTTCGTTATCTTATTAAGCTTCCTGTAATCAACACAAAAGCGACAACTGTCATCCTTCTTCCTGACGAGGTCCACTGGTGACGACCATGGGCTCTGTGAAGGCTGAATAATGTCATTCCTCATCATTTTCTCTACCTCGTCGCGGATCGTTCGACGTTCCGTTGCTGACACACGGTATGCTCTCTGGCTCATTGGTTGGTGGTCTCTGGCGCTAATCCGGTGTTTCACAGTCGATTGGTCTAATTTGATCTTCACCTGTAGACTGAAGCATTCAGAGAAGTTTTGAAGAATGGCAAGTAGTTCCTTAGTGAGATCTGGTGACAGTCGAGCTAGAAGATCTTGTCTCGTAGTGATAGCGCTAATTTCGCCCACAGACTCGGCATGGGAGGTTTCTATGACGCTCAGCTGTTCTTCAATTAACGGCTCAGCGTTTGCTACGCACATGCGTCTTGGAAGGATTTGCGGTTCACAGCTACAGTTAACTATCCACAATTCACCGAATCCGTTCTTAAACGAGACGGCAGAGGCTGGGATGACCAAGTTATTCTTCAGTGGTGTGCTTCTCTTACATTCCACTACAAGGTGCATGGGTTGATGCGTAGCACGACACGTGACAGTTACCTTTCTAGCGCTGACTGCTGGAATAATCACTTCATTCAGCACAATTGTCTCCACACACTCGGATGCGCATCTTCCCGTCCACAGTATCTCGTCTCATCTAGCAAAATCTTCGAGCGACCACAATCTATAATTGCCTGAGAAGCTTTCAAAAAGTCACATCCCAGAATGACGTCGTGACTACACTCTTTAAGTCGATGAATTTTAAGGGCTCTATATAGCCACTTTTACTCACACGAATGGTACATCTTTTTGTAGGTTTTACATATTTCCCATTAGCCACCTTCAGCAGAGATGTTTTGCTGTCGACGAATACGGTTTTCTGCAACTGGCGACTGTACTTCTCCGAAATGACTGAATATTATGCTCCAGAGTCCACAAGAACTTGGGCTGGTCGGCCATCCATGAGGATATGGACGTAGTTTCCTATCATTTTTGTAGTGATCGACGGCGGAGGATTTTTCTCTTCGTCGGCCTCACCTCCAAGGAAGGTCCACCCTTCAGTTTTTCAGGTTGTGGGGGCTACGTGATCGACTGGAGCTTGTAAACAGAGATGGAGACCATGATCGGCGTGTTGGGGAGCGTCCTCTCCAGCGGCTAACTTCCGGCGATGGTGACCTACGTTGTTCATCTATGTCGACTCTCAGTTGGCGTCGGCTAAGATCGGTCTGCTGTCTTCTGGCACGGGCGTCACCAAATATCCGCCGCCTTACTCGACAATAGCGAATCACATGTCCCAGTCGTCCACAGTGGAAACATACTGGTTGGTTATCCTCGGTTCTCCAGACGACGGTCTTCCTTGATGCCCAAACAGGTTCCTCATGCGGCATTATAGGAAAGTAACTTCACTTGGGTCTCAACTTTTTCACTGTTTTAAAGGGAAATGAAGGACGAGAGACTGGGGTCAATGTCTGTTCCACTTCATCCCTGATGACGTCTTGAAGCGTCTCGGTTTTTTGCTCGCCGTGCAATCTCCTAGTGCCTTCTGAACTTCCTCTCTCACTATCTGATGAACAACGCTTGTGACATCAGTTGCTTCCTCCATCACAGACATCGTTACGACGCTTGGAAGCCGTTCCAACTTCTTACGTGTAAATACTTGCGCAGTTCCGCTTGGAATGCTTCCCAGCTTGTGAAATTCTCCTCGTTGTTCTAATACCATTGCTTGGCAGTGCCCTCGAAGTAGAAAAATACGTTAGCCAAACACACGGTGTCATCCCATTTGTTAAATTTGGCTATACGCACAAGCCACTTCTTTGGATCTTGGCCCACGTCACCAGAGATCCCGGAAGGATGTCTCAGGTGTTGGCACACAGTGGCTGTCATCCTAACGTCTTCTTCTTATTCTGCCTCCGATACATTGCGATCTGTTGAATATGGCTCGAAGTCGGGTTTCTCGCCACGTAAACGGTGGCTATCTCGTGTCCTGATGGGAGCCACTGTGTCGTCGATAATGTGCGCTATCACAAGTTCCAATACCCAGCGTCTCCAACGGAATAATGTCGCGTAGAAGAAGGTGTAATTAGATGAATGACGAACACTAACTTCACTTAACGAAGGGTTAATCAGCACTTGCACATACAATAGCGCGGATCGAACTGCCTCCGGCCAGAACACATACACTATACATACAGCTACAGAACATTCCAGTACAATGATTCCTGACACTTGTGGATACTTCTAGAATGCACTCGAACCGAATATAGAAATTAAAATAGTACAATCCACATGAGTTTTGAACTCAGGAGCCGCCATGCAACAGTTTAGTATCATAACCACTACACCACAGTCCTACTCAGCTTGTTGTGCGACAACATTAGATTTTATTCTCAGAGCGATTACTAGGTAATTGCAGTTCCAGTTGGCTCAGTGGGTCAAAGATTACACAGTGGACATGTTTACCATTTCTGAGAAATTACTGCGGGAGTGTTGACCATCAGAAAAGATCAGCTACAGTGTATGTACATTGAATCTGTTTAAGAGGCAAGTATCGTTAATGAGTGGAAGGATCATGAACATAAAAAAACAGATTTAACACTATCTCGAAAATATATTTTATAGCGTGTGCTCCACCGATTCCGCAAATAACAGAAACAATATTTTTCTTATCTAAGGTGCTTTTTCTTAATAACAGTGCTTTACGCAGCAACTACTTTCAACCATAGTACCGTATTCACGGGGACAAATTATTTCAAGAAAAGAGTATGATCACATGCAAAAAACCGTGTTGTCCTATTCGTTATCATTTAAAACGAATTGCAAGTTTGTTGACAGTTACAAATGTGGTCTGTGATACTACAGTGGCAGATTAAGTATAACAGGTGATCATTTCAACTGTATACAAAGGCTAAACTATGTATTCATAGTGTGCGGATCAATGAGACCCCCTGATCTAAAGACCATGGAAGAATTAAGACCGCCAGAGAAGCCAACAGGAGCAGTCTACTGGGACTTTAGAGTGACCACTGGCCAACTGGAATGTTGTCGATCTTTATGTGAGGTGAGATTTCTACGAGCAACGATGGTTAAAGGACGCACCATGAATCCCAAAAGAAATTAATGAGTTATGAAATATTTTTTACACATAGCAATATTAACGAAACTGTCATTACTTTTTATATCTCACAAATGACAAATTAGAATAACGCAAACCCATTTTATACAGAAAATGTTCACATTATAAAGATCACATATTTCTTCTTCCAGACGAAGCATGTTAATAAGAAAGTATGCAATAAGTTAATGGTCAAAGAAAAATAAAGGGAATATACATTTTTGTCTTCGAACTATAAGTAGTTATTACATGTAATATATTGTGATCACTAATTAATTAATTTTCAGTAGACTGCTTTGTTAGTTGCAGACATAATATACATTAGCCGCAAATACTTCTAACAGTGGCCACGTGCACTTAACCAGTATGATCACAATTTAAGTCATTATTACAATTATGTACTATTTAAGATTGGAAAAATGTTGAATAGTTGCAGTTACAGCCAAGTTGCACTATACTTTGCAGTTTCTTATTATCATTTTCTATTTCTTCTGTCTCTTACACATTCACTACCGAAATCACAATCCTAGCGTTCACTCATATAAATTCATATTTGGTGTGATTCTTTCAGTTATATGAACTAACGTAGCATACAGTCTGTGCAACTCACTCTGGATATGGTTTTCGCTCTCTTCTGTTAGCTAACTGTGTTTTACGCACTATTACGTACACAATGCGACCAACCACATCTCGTCCATACTCTGGCTCAAGTCTCGACCTGTTTCTCTCTGTTCACACAAACAGTTCCTGTCTTCTACACTAGCCGTGCAGTAGTTCAAAGAGAAGCGGTGACGAAATAAACAAATACTTCACCCTGGGTAAGGTGAGTCTCACATATAAATGAATTTATCATTCTTCAAAACATATCCTTCTACCCTCTATTTTACTCACACTGTGAGAGCCACGAGCACTGTTCTATCAGAACTATGTATGCACTAGAAACACTTCATGGTGGCTAGTCTATTTACAATGTAAGGCCCATTCAATATGTTGGTGTTCAAAGCACTTCCATAACATTTGAGTGGTACATTATCTTCTTAGTGATGTTACTTCTGTGGTGGTAAAAATGAGACTCACTTACGTGTATAACATTTCGTTGAATTTAGTCCACGCCATTCACAGTACGGAATTAAGGAAACATCTGTGTTAGAGTGGGTACTTTCTCCTGTAGTTGACAGTTCTGATGCTCATATTCCGTGTACAATTTACCTTCGTATACACAAGCTATATTGAAACACATAAACGCAGTAAACTGATAAACTCAACAAAAAAGTTTGCACCTAACAACAAAAACATGGTATCCATCTTATGACTGAAGCTCCCTGTGTCTCAGTGGTTGTTTTTTAATATATAACTATGGAAACGCAGTTCTGTCTTTTATAACCACAAACATCTCTTGTTTACCACCCAAACATGTGGCAGTGAAGTTTCACCATTACCAGTGCATTCTATTTTCTTTAAAATAACCTCTAAAGAAGGGTTGAAAATGATACAAATAGTTTCGAGATTATGACATTTAGATTTACTAACTTTCTACCAGAAATAATATATAACCTCGTATCACACAATGTCATTCATGTGGTTCTTTAAAATTTACATTACAGCTAATATTTTCTCGTTTGTCATCTGCAATTGATCTGGGTTATTCCGTTTTATTTACCAATTTTGTATGTAACGTGGTATATATAACACATTAGTGAAAAATCCTGATCACTTGAAGGTGATAAAGTGGAGAAAAATATCAGCGATTCTGCAAATATTACACAGCTGAAGGAATGACAATGTGTGATGCTAGGGTATATATTATTTCTGCTAGTAGCTTCGAAAATTTAAATACCATAAATTGCAAACTATATGTATCACTCTGAAAATGACAGCCACATAAGTACAAGTATCGCAGCCTCCTAACAAACCATCTTCCACAAATGCTAGAAGTTGTTCCTCTGCATTCTAGGAGGAACACTTATTACCAACATGATGGTTGTCCAGTCCATAGTTCACGCAGTACTACAGCATGTCTTGACAAATTGTTTCCAAATAGATGGACCAGACGCAGAAGACCTGTACCTTGGCCGGCTCGTTCCCCGCATTTCACGCCGTAGACATTTTTCTGTAGGGGGAAGCTGACGGACGCTGTGTACAAGGACATGCCAACTACTGCCAATGATACGCCGCGACATATTGCTGCAGCCTGGTTGGACATCTCCACTGAAATGCTAGCACGTGTGCAGCAGTCTGTCCATACCAGACTGGAATTGTGTATTGCCACGTCTGGTGGTCATTTTGAACTCAAGTGTGCTGAGCAATTATCTCGTTACTGGTCAGAAGCCACATAACTATTGTATGCACATGTGTTCTTCTTCACTGTGTTCTATCATATTTGTTGTACAAGTGTACAAGAGAGGCAACTTTTCAAAATACGACATGTCGTGAACGACTGGTACTAGAATCCTGCAGAAAACAACTCTACATTCTAATTTAATCTACAGGGTTATTACAAACGATAGAAGCGATTTCACAGCTCTACAATAACTTTATTATTTGAGATATTTTCACAATGCTTTGCACACACATACAAAAACTCAAAAAGTTTTTTTAGGCATTCACAAATATTCGATATGTGCCCCATTAGTGATTCGGCAGACATCAAGCCGGTAATCAAGTTCCTCCCACACTCGGCGCAGCATGTCCCCATCAATGAGTTCGAAAGCATCGTTGATGCGAGCTCGCAGTTCTGGCACGTTTCTTGGTAGAGGAGGTTTAAACACTGAATCTTTCACATAACCCCACAGAAAGAAATCGCATGGGGTTAAGTCGGGAGAGCGTGGAGACCATGACATGAATTGCTGATCATGATCTCCACCACGACCAATCCATCGGTTTTCCAATCTCCTGTTTGAGAAATGCCGAACATCATGATGGAAGTGCGGTGGAGCACCATCCTGTTGAAAGGCGCAGTCGGCGCTGTCGGTCTCCAGTTGTGGCATGAGCCAATTTTCCAGCATGTCCAGATACATGTGTCCTGTAACGTTTTTTTCGCAGAAGAAAAAGGGGCCGTAAACTTTAAACCGTGAGATTGCACAAAACACATTAACTTTTGGTAAATTGCGAATTTGCTGCACGAATGCGTGAGGATTCTCTACCGCCCAGATTCGCACATTGTGTCTGTTCACTTCACCATTAAGAAAAAATGTTGCTCCATCACTGAAAACAAGTTTCGCACTGAACGCATCCTCTTCCATGAGCTGTTGCAACGGCGCCGAAAATTCAAAGCGTTTGACTTTGTCAACGGGTGTCAGGGCTTGTAGCAATTGTAAACGGTAAGGCTTCTGCTTTATCCTTCTCCGTAAGATTTTCCAAACCGTCGGCTGCGGTACGTTTAGCTCCCTGCTTGCTTTATTCGTCGACTTCCGCGGGCTACGCGTGAAACTTGCCCGCACGCGTTCAACCGTTTCTTCGCTCACTGCAGGCCGACCAGTTGATTTCCCCTTACAGAGGCATCCAGAAGCTTTAAACTTCGCATACCATCGCCGAATGGAGTTAGCAGTTGGTGGATCTTTGTTGAACTTCGTCCTGAAGTGTCGTTGCACTATTATGACTGACTGATGTGAGTGCATTTCAAGCACGACATACGCTTTCTCGGCTCCTGTCGCCATTTTGTCTCACTGCGCTCTCGAGCGCTCTGGCGGCAGAAACCTGAAGTGCGGCTTCAGCCGAACAAAACTTTATGAGTTTTTCTACGTATCTGTAGTGTGTCGTGGCCATATGTCAATGAATGGAGCTACAGTGAATTTATGAAATCGCTTCAATCATTTGTAATAGCCCTGTACATTCAGTTTATTAATGTCAATAGTCACCGTCCATTGAGAAAAGCGCATGTTTGCACAAGAAAGCACCTTCTGTATGTGTATTGGCTAAAGGAGCTCCTGACTACCAATCCTTTCTGTAAAAGCCACACATCAACAGCACTTTTCATTTCCAAAATATTTGCGATGCAAGTTTTACGTGATTCACCGCATATGCTGACCGCCGGCTTGCTAGGTGTAATGGTAAATCCGTTCACCCTTAAGCAGGACTTTTGATCAGTGTCCAAAGTGGTGTACTGCTTCCCTCAAATTACTTCAAATGGCCTCCATGTAAGCTTCAGCAGCAAAACTATACGAATTTTTGGCGTATTGTAGTATGTTAATTCTGCTTCAGAGGTGATTGGCGTGAGAACTGATCCTCGAGCTAGCCCCGTACGGCCTTCCTTAGTCTGATAGTGCTCTTATCCGAAAACATTGTTAAATCTTCTACCATAAAATAAGAACAGAAGTGTGGCGTCCAAACTTTGTGATAGCTGTAAGTTTCTCTCGACGAATCACTTTATCACTTACTTCGGTTTCTGAACTGCAACGAAACTACCTCGCAGTAGTGACACACGTTGATTTGTTTTTACAGCATGACTTACAGTTCGTGGCTCCCTTTGCCTAACTCGTATTCATAGGCCGAACGATGATTCTAAATTTCATCTGCAGACTACCATCGTCAACATAACACCTGGATACACATTTCTGACCAAAAATCAGTACTGTGGCCCACTACGATTGTGACTGATCTTAGCGCTCCCTATTCTGATTCCAACAGTGTGAGTCTACGGTGTCGGCGGTGGAATTACACATCCTCACTCTAAGAGTTCACATCACACAGAGTATTTTCCAGAACCGTTCTCGTTAAATCACGATGCATAGAGCAGTAGCCTCCTGACTCGAAATCTTGGCAGCAGCGAACTTCATGTACGCGGGTTTCTCACGGTATATTGAATGAAATTGTCTCGTTAATATCCAGCGATGTACTGAAAAACGTTGTGAAACGTATTAAGGAGACAGTATATTTTTTTCCAGAATGAGATTTCCACTCTGCAGCGGAGTGTGGGCTGATATGAAACTTCCTGGCAGATTAAAACTGTATGCCGGACCGAGACTCGAACTCAGGACCTCTGCCTTTCGCGGGCAAGTGCTCTACCAGCTGAGCTACCCAAGCACAACTCGCGCCCCGTCCTCACAGATTTACTTCTGCCAGTACCTCGTCTCCTACCTTCCAAACTGTAGAGAAGCTCTCCTGCAAAACTTGCAGAAAGTTTCATATGAGCGCACACTCCGGTGCAAAGTGAAAATCTCATTCTGGAAACATCCCACAGGCTGTGGCTAAGCCATGTCTTCGCAATATCCTTTCTTTCAGGAGTTCTAGCTCTGCAAGTTTCGCAGGAGAGCTTCTGTAAGGTTTGGAAGGTAGGAGACGAGATACTGGCAGAAGTAAAGCTGTGAGGACGGGGCGTGAGTCGTGCTCGGGTACCTCAGTTGGTAGAGCACTTGCCCGCGAAAGTCAGAGGTCTTGAGTTCGAGTCTCGGTCCGGCACACAGTTTTAATCTGCCAGGAGGTTTCAGTATATTTTTTTGTTATTTCAGATGAGACTTTCGACGTATCAGTGAACGAACAACTATCCATATGTTTCAGATATCTCGATACAAATATTCTAGTCGAAGAAGTTTTTATGGGCTTGTACGAAGTAGCTTCCACAAGTTCTAGGATGTCATAAAACGTTCATCCCTCGACATAAAATACTGTCGTGGTCTGTGTTATGACGGCGCGAGCAATGTCAGTATTACAAAGTAGGCCTACTGAGCTGGAGCCGAGAGCTATATTTGTTCATTGTATAGCGTATTATTTGAATTTTATAGGACAAGATGCAATGAAAGATATTAGTTATGTGCGACACTTTCGGGTGATTATTCGTGAATTAATATCATCTATAAGACATTGGAAAGTAATTCTGACGTTCTCTTGAAGTTAATCGAAGATCTCGCAGAAGAAAAAAGTTCAATCGGCGGGAAGGCCATCGCAGTCTGGTCCCTTTAATCCTACAAACCAACCAACCAACCTAGTGGATATTTTTCAAACCTGCGTCAATTCAGATTTATTGTTTCCCTCAGAATGTTAACTGCAGTTTTGCAGAATTAGACAATTTCATTCTCATTTTCAGAAGAAATCATCGTCATGTCGAGAAATGAAAGCATTCGTGAAAACTTTGCCTGCAAGTTAGGCCTCACAAAGGAATACATGTTTTAAGTTGTGGAATGAAACCATAACGGAAGCGTAGACACTGAACATTGATGATCCACGTTTCTCCAGAAAAATGAAGATGCAAAACTCTACGACGAATGTAATGATCCTCAGACGTATCAAAAGCCGGAGGAAGTGAAGAGAGAATTTTTTTTTTAAATAACTGATGTATCTATAGATTTGCTAATCGTAGGTTTGACTCAAAAGTTCCCGAATTTATTTCACAACTTGAAGCTTTTGCTAACTGTCAAATTGATGCTGATCAAATCCTGAAGTTCTATGGGACAGACTTTGATACAGTCAAGCAAACATTGGTAGCGATGTGTTTCTACATGTGTGCAGAATGAAGAAAGAGGAAGTGGCCAACTTGTCAGATACTACACATATTTCAAGAAGAGAAAACAGTTGTTCAACGCGTGAAATGCTCACAGAATTTGTGAAGCTTGTTCGGATAGTTTTAACTGTACCTGTTACTTCTTGTACCTCTGAGCGGTTGTTTTCAGCCCTTCGATGATTGAAGACTGTTTGCGGTCAGTGACGAAACAAAAAGGATTGTATGATCTGTCAGTTTTGTATGTTCATAAGGAAATTACTAAAAATATTATTATTAACAGAATTTCAAACAAATTCATGTGTGGAAATAACCTAAAATTGGAAGTGTTTTAGACTGAAAGTTAATGTATCATGATTATTATTTGGTATGTAAAGTGAGATATTTCGTGTTTTTGTTCTCCAATAAATCTCAGCCTAGTTGTTTCCCCACTAAATTAAAATTATATGATTGATTTTTGCATTTTAATTTGTATGAATGTTTTTTTCTTTTAGTAACGTGTTGATAACATCGTGGTCTGTTGCAATCACTGTGCCTATGAGTTATTTAAAGTAGATAATACCTTATACAGATCTAGCTGTCATTTTGTTAGTTAGATAAAAGTTGGAAACATAAATAATTTAATACATAAAGAATCGATTAATGTTACGATTACATATTTTCAGAGTATTCGTTACAGTAACTCACCCTAATAACGCAAATCGACTACCGCGACAGCCCTTGCGGACCACGGCCTGTCTCAGAGGCGTTTGTGGGGGCGGACATGTGGCCAGCGAGCCGCTTTGGCCCCGCTACTCATTTCGGGCTGAGTAGACCTCGGAAATGTACAGCCTGTGCAGGTGAGCACGGCTGTACCGTTAGGGCCTGCAAAGTGGGCCGGCGTTGTACTCTAGCAGCCCACTGAGAGTAGAAATTTATTTTTATTTTATTAAGAATTAAAATTAAAATGTATGGAAATATAAACACAGAAATACCATACAATAAACAGCAAAAGTCAAACGCATAGAAATAGTGACATCAACACCGTTTCGTAGAAACAGTCAACGTTAAATTGAGTTTAGCACACAGTATGTAAACAATGCTAGTCCTTGACGTCTCTCATACTACTTTACACCATGTTCCTCGGACCTCACAAAAGCGCAGCGGAGGGTAGATAATACAAAACAATGGCAACAATGAACATGTATACCGAAATATCACTTTAAGGTAGAAAGTGATCCATCCTTCCTCTTCAGTGTACCTGAGACTGTATAACGCATGTTTTTCTGAACATTTAATTTCGGCAGCATTGTCAGTTGCCCAGTCAGAATTAATGGTCTAATAACGTGCAGTCTACTCAGTTTTAACTCAAGGGTTACAGAAGTTTTCTATGTCACAAGTGGTTCCTATTGTGAAGTGGAAAGTTATAACAGTAATTATCAAGGAGACGGAGACGGTAGCAGACTGACCACAAATGTAGCTAGGTCTGTTAACATCGCAGACTATTCAAACGATTGCGAGGAATATCAGTTGGATGTATATGATGAAACTAAAAAAACTATTTTACAAAATCCTTCAGCTTGGTGGGAAGTGGTTCGAGATTGGAGGTGGCTAACCAAAAGTATAGTGTGCAAAAGTGAGAACATGTCAAAACAGGTGCTTAAGCTTATTGTGAATATGACGATAACACTGGAATCCAATAATATAGATTTTCGGTGACATAGTGAGAAAAGAGAGAAATTAAACATTGGAAACTCTTTAGCTACCTCCAAACCTTTTGCAAAGTACAGTCCGGTATTACACGATCTGATAAATAAATCAAAGTAGACCTACATTCAAAAATGTCTTAGCCCTTCACTTCAAAATGTTCTAGCCTGTGCAGCTGAAAAAGAAATTATTAATGAGATTAACGATGCGTCATTATTTTCCGTTATTACACATGCAACATAGGATATTACAAAAAGAGATCAGTGTGATATTTAGATCTTGTGATGTGACGATGCATGAAAGCTTTTTTAGTTTTCGCAAAACAAAATGAAAAGTGCATTAGGAAAAGAAAAGGCTATCAGAACGAGAATTCAGCGAAAGGAAAAGACTGAAAAATATGTGCGTTGTGCAGTACTGACTTCCAGTTTAGCACTTAAAGATGCTACATGTGAAATTCAAGAAGTCAGGTCCTTTTACGAAGAAGTAGAAACGTTGTATTGTTTCGACTGTCATAGAATTAAAAGCTGGGAACATTTGGTATCTTCATGGACCGAAAAAAACCTTGGTCCAACATGTTCGTCTTCTAGATACCAGTCTGTAAAAGCTCTTCGTTATGCTTATATCTATCAGACTACTTAAAGTCCTGTGAAAAATAATATTGACTTCTAAGTAACGGGAAGAAAGAGAACAAACTGTTGTTTCGAAAAAATTGATTTTTTTTCATATAGCGTTGCAATCAAATTTTGCAATTTAGCATCTCATATTATGCAGTAGGAAAAGTAGAGCATAATAGAGTGTGTTCTCTTGTTCAGATGCAGTTGATAACTTATCTTGCTGTCGACTCAATTTTTAAGGAAAATGTCATGGGATGCATCTTTAGCAAAGAAACAGGACGTTTTAAAGACTGTTTGGTCATCATTATAGCCAAGCAAATGAGGAAATTCGAGGGTATGCATAATGTTAACGATTTCTTCGAAGTATTTTCCCAAAACCGGTAGCGATCTCCAAGTGCAGTAGTAATTCCTCAAAAATGATTATAAGGAGGAATTATTCTGTAAATTCCCAGACCAAGAAAGCTTTTGAAAAAATATGATGATGATTTGTTTATGGGGCACTCAACTGCGCAGTCATCATCGCCCATACAAAGAAAGTCCCATTTTTTCACAGTCCAATTATTTTACAGAGTCCAGTATAGCCACCGTCACAAATGATGATGATGTGAAGACAACACAAACACCCAGCCCCCGGGCAGAGAAAATCTCCAACCATACCGGAAATCGAACCTGAGACGCTGTGATCCAGAGGCAGCAACGCTAGCCACTAGACCACAAACTGCCGATTTGAAAAAATAAATAGCCTTATTAACCTCGGTCATTGATTAACAAAACTCTAAGTAATAAAGAATTCAATTGTAGTAGTAACATACCATATTATGCCAAAATGTTACCTGTTTTTAACTATTCCTCTTGGTGTTTTTTTCCGATGAACGCTTATTTTTGAAGGTCATAGAAATAAAAAACTATCTGCGGAATTCTATGCCAGTGAACTCGTTGTCCATAGTATTCAAAGTGATCTACTGATGCCAGTGAAACGATCAATATCTTCTATCAAGCACGGCAAATGGTCCACTTTCATCAGACGTCGATGAGTACAGTGAGGTGTTACAAGTACAAATCAATCAAACAACAGAACTATAGGCCTGTTCTTACTGATATTGACTGTGAATCACTATAATGTGTTTAATTTTTTATCAGATTTAGCGGTATCAATGATTTTTTTTTAATACTCTGAACGTCGTAAACCAATGGTTTCTTTGTTTATATTACATGGAATTTTATACCACACTCTATTAAATTTCTATTTATACCTGCTGTAATGAAAGTTACCTTAATTAATGATAGGTCATGATGTGGGTTACCAACACAAGTACAAGGATAGCGTACCAATAGGGACAAGAAAGGAGGCATGAAGATCGCCAAAAACACAAATAACAATCATCCATTTATTGCATCATTACACACGCACATCATGATATATGAGACATTATAATTGCCATACTCAAATCTATTATGACAAACAATATGTATCACGAAGGGCACAAACAATGGAGTTTAAGAAATTACAATGGCACATCAACTCCGGTATGACAAACAGTATGCATAATGAGGGCCACACAATTTTACCAATGTAAGAAATCAAAATAATGCTAGCATAAAATTAACTAAAATTCCTTGAAGGAAATGTTTATGAGAAGAACACGACGGGCCGCAAGGGAGGAGGCAACACGATACTTAACTCAGGTGCACCAAAACAAACAACGGACAGCAGGCCGCGCCAACAACGGACACGTAAGGCACGCAACTACTCTCTCCGTTGCGGTTCCGTGCGTTCCACCCAAGTAATAGCTACCTGAAACATTTTAATACTTGGAACAGTACACCAGTGATCAGCAAATTAAAAAAAAAACAATAACATGACATGAAAATACAATAATTTAAGAAAATCACATCATATGACTATGAGCTTAAGGACTTTCGGTAATTAACAGATTACGAAACAGCTAAAGGGGCATGTGCCACTATTAAATCTTCCGTAATTAGACTACTAAATTTCTCAGTACCCAAGCTGCAATTAACGCAACAAGAATTAAATCATTTAAGTGATAGTGTTACTTTAAAATAATAATAAAATCATTTCATACAGCAGAGGACCAAGAATGGCCCGATCAGTACTCCCCAGTGAAGCAGTTCACACAAAATGGTACTCCACGGCTCCGAGCACACAGCCCCATACAAGATGCAACACAACCACAGCGACCCGGCGTACCAGAACCACCAGGCAGTAAACCAAAATCGTACTAAGCCAAAACAAGGACCGACTTTTAAAATAACGAGACCTAGCCCGGGCCGGACAACCGACCAAATCCCGGGAAATCCATAAGAAACCTCAGCCAACTTAATACCAAAACAACAATGTATGAACAATATGCAAAACACAAGACCTCTCAGTCCAAAGGCTTCCGTTTAGTCGCGAAGGTGGCTCCGACCCGCCTGCTGAGGTGCCAAACGTCGTACGGAGTGTCGAATGAAGCTTAACCTTCGTTAACGGAAAGCGGAAGCACCACAAGACAAAATAAACTCCAATCTAACTGCACAAGGCAAACTCTAAGGAGTGCCACTCGAAGACTTTGCACTTGAAGATCAAACATAAAGCACCCAGACTAACGTGCCGCTGAACGACGCACTTCCATCACCAGCGTCTAGTAGAGTACGGAGAGCAGCGTACCCCATCGATATACATCCAGGGGACGGTAAACGAGGATAGCAATCCCAGCGACGGAGAGATAGGAGGACGAAATGACATCCCGCCGCACGTAGAAGGTGTTTCAAACTCAGGCGAGATTTTGCTCCCCTTGCGAATCAAGTTAAACGGCACACCACGCCGCTGTCCACACTATTAACCGTAAAATCACGGTCCGGTATTCCCATCGGGCCCCACTCGGCGTCCAGACGCAAACAAACCCAGCCAAGCCGAACTGTCTCCACGCCAAGGTAGCCACCTCTTTCCTCCTCACACGCCTTCAACTAAGCTGCGGCCAGCGATCACACACAGGAACAACCGCCTAACGCCAAAGCGCCGTCTGAGTGAAAACTCAGCGCTAAGATCGATACGGACTTGGAAATAAGCGAGCACCATAACAACCTCCCCCCCCCCCCCCCCCCCCCTCGCAAAACACACCCAGGGGATGTGTGCAGAAAAGGAGAAACGGAGAGAGAGAGGCCCAGAAAGAGGTACAGGGATATCAGCACCCTCCCTCTGGCTCAACATTAGGAGCAAACTTTACTTGAGAGACGTGGACACGACGAGACTTCCGCGATCCCGGCTGTTTAACGAGGAGGTTGACCGGACCCAACACCCTCACAATACGGAAGGGGCCTTGATAAGGTGGTCTCAACTTCCCTTTATCAGCACTCGCCACTGAGGACCCAAAATGACGAACAAAAACCACATCTTTGCACCTGAAGAGGCGCCTACCCCGATTATAGTAACAGGCTACCCTCTGATGCGCCTGTAAGGTATTGCGACACGCCCATTGCCAATTCTCGCGTAGGCTAGCCGGATAAATTTGCTGGGGAAGAAGATAATTAATACTCCACAGGTTGGACGAGGGAGAATTCACCGAGTACCCAAACAGAAGAGCATTAGGGGTGCTACCCGTTGCCTCATGAGGCGCCGAATTAAACGCTGGGCAGGGTCAAGTCCCAACCCTTGGGAGAACGGGCATGAAAAATACAGAGGGCCGCCTTAAGATTCCGATTAACACGTTCAGCAAAGGATGCCTTGGGGTAATAGGGAGTAGCAGTGACGTGGCGAATCCCTTGAGAAAAGAGGAATCCCTTAAAAGCTGCGGAAAGGAAAGCCGGAGCATTGTCAGTAACAAGTCGCTCAAGAGGCGCGAAACATCTCTCTGACTGCAAGAAACCCACACGCCCCCCGACATCCGGCTTTGCCCACTTACAAGCCTCACACGATGCCACATAACGTTTGACATCAGCATGCATTCCTGGCCAAAACATCTTTTCCCGTACCCGATTCAAGGTTTCATTAAACCCGAAATGCCCACTAACGGCCGAATCATGGAAATATTTGATTACCATATCTACTAGAGCCTTAGGGATACACAAATAACTACGAGAATCACTCTGCCTTTTACACAAAACCCCA
This sequence comes from Schistocerca americana, assembly GCF_021461395.2. Classification (NCBI taxonomy): domain Eukaryota; kingdom Metazoa; phylum Arthropoda; class Insecta; order Orthoptera; family Acrididae; genus Schistocerca; species Schistocerca americana. The sequence goes on from NC_060122.1 coordinate 60,037,480, forward strand.
CGACATCTCATAATCGGGAACCATTTCAACTCCTTTAACACGTTAATAAATGGGTCCCCAAGATTGATCTTCAACGTGTTTCTTAGAGAGATTGCAAAACAACTCGGGACCTCTGTCAAAATGGCACCTACTTGCACCTCCTGCTCCTGCTCAGTAAACCTACGGCTCAGAACATCGGCCAGATCCTGTGATGTGTCTGACCTGAAAACGGAAGGATGAAATTCGTACTGCCCAACGGGTCCATTGTTTCCGATGTGACAGTGAAGTGGAAATGTGAAGGGACACTTAAGCACAAAAGCGTACGGGCCGACCTCATCTGCTGACTGACAGAGACCGCCGACAGATGAAGAGGGTCCTAATGTGTAATAGGCACTCCTCTATCCAGACCATCACACAGGAATTCCAAACTACATCAGGATCCAGAATGAGATTTTCACTCTGTAGCGGAATGTGAGCTGATATGAAACTTTCTGGCAGGTTAAAACTGTGTGCCGGACCGAAACTCGAACTCGGGACCTTTGCCTTTCGCGGGAAAGTGCTCTAACATCTGAGCTAACCAAGCACGACCCACGACCCGTCCTCGCAGCTTTACTTCTGCCATTACCTCGCCTCCTACCTTCCAAACTGTAGAGAAGCTCTCCTGCAAAACTTGCTGAAAGTTTCATATGAGCGCACACTTCGCTGCAGAGTGAAAATCTCATTCTGGAAACATCCTCCAGGCTGTGGCTAAGCTGTGTCTCCGCAATATCGTTTCTTTCAGGAGTGCCAGTTCTGCAAGGTTCGCAGGAGAGCTTCTGTAACGTTTGGAAGGTAGGAGACGAGGTACTGGCAGAAGTGAAGCTGTGAGGACGGGGCGTGAGTCGTGCTTGGGTAGCTCAGATGGTAGAGCACTTGCCCGCGAAAGGCAAAGGTCCCGAGTTCGAGTCTTGGTCCGGCACACAGTTTTAATCTGCCAGAAAGTTTTACATGCAGGTACCGTGCCAGTTAGGCGGGAGGTGAGAAAACTTGGATTTCGTGGTCGAGCGGGTGCTCACAAGCCACACATCACGCTGGTACCTGCCAAATTACTCCTCTCTTAGTGTAAGGAGCGTAAACACTAGATGACTGAACAGCGTAAAACCTTGTGTGGAGTGACGAATCACGGTACACAATGTGGCGATCCTATGGCAGGGTGTGGGTATGGCGAATGCCGTGTGAACGTCATCTGCCAGCGTGTGTAATGCCAACAATAAAATTCAGAAGCGGCGGTGTTATGGTGTGGTTGTGGTTTTCGTGAAGGCGGCTTGCCCCTTTTGTTGTTTTGCGTGGCACTATCACAGCAGGGGCCTACATTGATGTTTTAAGCAAATTCTTGCTTCCCACTGTTAAAGAGCAGTTCTTTCAACACGATCGAGCACCTGTTCATAATGCAAGGCCCTGTAATGGACTGGCCTGCACAGAGCCCTGACCTGAATCGTATAGAATACCTTCGGGATGTTTTGGAACGCCGACTTCGTGCCAGGCTTCACCGACTGACATCGATACCTCTCCTCAGTGCAGCACTCCGTGAAGAATGGACTGCCATTCCCCAAGAAACCTTCCAGCACTTGACTGAACGTATGCCAGCGAGAGTGGAAGCTGTAATCAATGCTAAGGATGGTCCAACACCATATTCAGTTCCTGCATTGCCGATGGCGGGCGTAACGAACTTCCAAGTCATTTTCAGCCAGGTGTCTGGATACTTTTGAGCACATAGTGTAAACTAATTTCTTGTACTTCCTATGAAGTGAATCAAGAACCCTCTCTAGCTTGAGCAGCAATGCACAGAAGTCAGTGTTAGGGAACCTATAAACAACAAAAATTAGATGTTTAGTTCCACCAAATTGAACTGCCCCCGCACAACATTCAAATATCTTGTAAATATTGATTCAATCAACTGTGAATGAAGCCCGACCAACATGCATTACATGCATTGATCAAAAATGATAGTGGATTGAGAATGGCTATTTTCTAGCGGAAATCTAGGTCTGCCAATAAAATTTAAAAAGGACGACTGATAGCTGAAATCTATTATTTACAAGTCGATATAACAGTCGCTGCGTGCATCAGCCTTCTGAATCGAAGGTAACCTGATCCAAATATCTGTTCAATGCAGTGTCGTGATACGTCTATGGACTCAAAGCGAATACTGCTTTTTACATACGTGGCCACTCCCCCACTATGCTAGGAACTTCTTGAAAGACAGCCAGCTAATCTGTATCCTGGTCTGTCTTCCTCTACAGTTTTTACCCTCTGTAACAGCCTCTACTACAATGGAAACTACCCGCTGGAGCCTTAACAGATGTCCTATTATTCAGTCCCCTCTTCTTGACAGGGTATTTGTATGTTTCCTTCTTTGCCGATTCGTTCGAGAACCTTATCATTCCTTACCTTATCCGTCTAACTAACATTCAACTTTGTTCTGTAGCACCATATCTCCAAGGCTTCGATTCTCTTGTGTTCTGGTTTTCGCACAGTCCCTGTCTCACTACCATACAATGCTGTGCTGAAAACGTACAGTCTCAAAAATGTATTTCCCAAGTTAAGATCTATGTCTGATACTAGCAGATATACACTAAAGAGCCAAAGAAACGGGTAGGTCCCAGCGAGCACGCAGAAGTGCCGCAACGCGACGTGGCGTGTACTCGACTGTCTGGGAATTGACACCAAGAATGCTGCAGGGCCGTCCACAAATCCGTAAGAGAACGAACGGGTGGATATCTCTTCTGAATTGCACGTTCCAAGATAACCCAAACATGCTCAATAATGTTAATGTCTGGAGACACTGGTGGGAAGCGGAGGTGTTTAAACTCAGGAGAGTGTTCCTGGAGCCACTCTGCAGCAATTCTAGATGTGTAAGGTGTTGTCCTGCTGGAATTCCCCAAGCCCATCGGAATGCACGAAGGACATGAAGGGATTCAGGTGATCAGACAGATGCTTACGTACGTGTCACATGTCACAGTTGTGTCTAGACTTGTCAGGGGTCCCATATCACTCCAACTGAACACGCCTCACACCATTAGAGAGCCTCCACCAGCTTGAACAGTACCCTGGTGACATGCAGGGTCAATGGATTCATGACGTTCTCTCCATAGCCGTACACGTCCATGTGCTCGATACAATTTGAAAAGAGACTCGTCCCACCAGGCAACATGTTTCCAGCCATCAACAGTCCAATGTTAGGTGTGGACGGGCCCAGGCGTGGCATAAAGCCTTGTGACGTGCAGTCATCAAGGGTACACGATCAGGCCTTCGGCTTCGAAAGGCCTTATCAAAGATGTTTGGTTGAATGGTTTGCACACTGACAGCAATTTGCGAAAGAGCTGCACGTCTGTTACGTCAAACGGTTCTCTTCAGTTGTCATTGGTCCCGTTCTTCCAGGACTTATTTCCGGCTTCAAGGATGTCAGAGGTTTGACGCTTTTACCGCATTCCTGATATTCACGGTACACTGGTGAAATGGTCGTACGGGATAATCCCCACTATATCGCTACCTCGAGATGCTGTGTCACATCGCTCGTGCACTATAACACCACGTTCAAGCTCAGTTAAATTTTGAAAACCTGCCATTGTAGCAGAAGTAACCGATCTAACAACTGCACCAGACATTTGTTGTCTTACATAGGCGTTGCCGACCGCCGGTCCATATTCTACCTGTTTACGCATCTCAGTATTTGAATACAGTTTCCTTGGCGCTTCAGTGTATGTTGGCCAGGAATGTGGTTTCGCCAGTGCTAGTGTGCTTTTTATACCCTCCTTGCTCCGTCCGTCGTTCGTTTTCTGCTTAGGTAGCAGAGTTCCTAAGCTTCGTCTACTCCGTGATCACCAGTTGTAACTTTCAGTTCCTCGCTGTTCTCATTTCTGCTCTCTCTCATTACTTTGGTCTTTGTTCGATTTACTCTCAGTCCATATTCTGTAATAATGGACTGCTCATTCCATTCAACATATCCAACAATTCTTCTTCACTTTCACTTGCGACAGCAACGCCATCAGCGAATCTTATCATTGATATCCTTACCCAAAATTTTAATCCCACACTTCAATCTCACTTTTCGTTATTGCTTCTTCGATGTACAGATTGAACAGAAGGGAGAAAGACTACATCCCTGCCCTACATCCTTAATCCGAGTACTTCGTTCTTGGTCTTCCAGTCTTCTTGCTGCTTACACACATTTCCCTATAACTTCTTCTCATTTGTCGGCACTTACGATCTTCGAATTAGTGTGGTTGATGTTTTTCGGAAAGTGTGATGTTATATCGCCAGTCTCTCACACTGCATACACTAACGTGAATAGTCATTTTGTTGCCACTTGCTCCAATGGTTTTAGAAATTCCAATGGAATGTTATCTATAGCTTGTGCCTTATTTGATCTTAGGTCTTACAAAGGCCTTCTAAATTCTAGTTCAGTACTGTATCCCCTGTCTCTTCTAAATCGGCTCCTGTTCCTTCCTCTATCACATCAGACAAATCTTCGTCCTCATAGGGGCGTTCGAGGTACTCTTTCAACCTATCCGCTCTCTCTTCTGAATTTAATAGTTGGATTTCACATTGCACTCTTAATTTTACCATCCTTGCTTTTAATGTCAGCGAAGGTTGTTTTGACTTTCCTATATGCTGAAGCAATCCTTCCGACACTCTTTCTTTTTCGATTTTTTAACATTTTTCGTGCAGCCATTTTACCTTAGCTTCCCTGCACTTCCTGTTTATTTCGTTCCTAATTGGTTTGTATTTCTGAATTCCTGAATTTCCCTGAACATTTTTGTAGTTCCTTCTTGGAGTTGAGCTGCTGAAGTATTTCATTTGTTATCCATAACTTCTTCGCAGTTGCCTTCATTGCACCCACTGTTTTCGTTCCAACTTCTGTGACTGCCCTCTTTAGAAATGTCCATTCCCTTTCAACCGTACTGCCTACTGAGTTTCTCATTATCGCAGTGTCTATAGCGTCTGAGACCTCCAAACGTATCCCTTCATTCTGTAGCACTTCCGTATCCCACTCCTTTGGGTACTGATTATTCCTGACTAGTCTCTTAAGCTCCGGCCTATTCTTTATCATTACTAAAATAGTGTGATCTGGATTTATATCCGCTCCTGTTTACACCATATAATCCCATATCGGAATGCAGACTCTTTGCCTGACCATGCTATAATCTAACTGAAACCTTCCGGTATCTTCTTGTCGTTTTCAAGTATACCTCCTCCTCTTGTGATTCTTGAACAGAGTATTCGCTATCAGTAGCTGATATTTGTTGCAGATCTAGGTTGGTCTTTCTCTTTTGTCGTTTCTGCTATCTACCCTTTCTTCTACTCTCTCCACTACAACCGCTTTCCAGTCCCTCGTGACTATAAGATTTTTCTTTCACTTTGCGTACTGAATTACCCGATCGATATCCTCTTCGTGTTCTCTTTGCGACGTCGGCACGTATATGTGTACTACTATTGTTAGTGTTGTTCCGCTGTCGATTCTGATGGGAACAAACCAATCAAAGTGTTCAAAGTAACTGAGTCTCTGCCCCACCTTCCTATTCATAACGAATTCTACCGTTAATTCATTTTCTGCTCTGTTGATATTACCCTATACTCATCTGACCAGAATTCTTTCTCTTCTTTCCATTACACTTCACTGACCCCTACTGTATCTAGACTGAGCCTTAGCATTTCCCTTTCCAGATTTTCTAACTTCTATACCATCTTCAAACTTCCAACATTCCATTGGTTATTCAGTCTTTCCCTTATGGTCACCTCCCACTTGGCAGTCCCTCCCAGGCGATCCGAACAGGCGACTAGTCAGGTACCTTTTGCCACTGGAGAGATCATCCTGATACTTTTTTAAAAAAATTATTATCCACATGTTCTGTGGATACGCGTTATGTGTCTTTAAAGTAGTGGTTTCCATTGCATTCTGCATCCTCATGCCGTTGATTGCTGCTGATTTTTCCGCCTTTGGGCACAGTTTCCATCCTGATGCTCTATCCACTCCTCTGCCCTCTTTGACTTGGCTGTTGGTTGAACGTAGGTGATTTATTACGCCGGAAGTCTTCGGCTGGCTTTGCTGATGATTTTTAAGCCAAATTTAAGCAGCGGCGGGCTTTTAAACACGGAACCGAGAACGTTTGATCACTTAATAAAGAGGCTAACCCTAGACCACGCGTGCGCTTGTACAGAACGATTTCTGAACTTCAGTAAAGTTGTGACGGTTTATTCATGTACTTCGACACATTTATATGCTTTATGACATATAAACCACAAATATGTAGGCGTAACATGAGGTTACTACAAAATCGTTTATTTTACTTTTTTTGTATTGATACTCTGCTCACTGTAGCAATCCATAGAAAACGTATGTCTTATGTTTTGTTTCTTAAAAGACTAAAACTGTTCTGACAAATATTGAACTGAACAACTGTCTTTCCACTTCTAAATAATTTTTCACAATATTTTAAATATTTATCAGGTATGTCAAGACCCTTCCAGGCCCACTTCCTGTTACTGCTATACTACGCTTTGTAAATTTGTATAGGAATGAAGTGCCCATTGTACAGAGAAGGTGAGTCATAAGGTTTAACTAGTGAAAAAAATGCTGACTGAAAACATAGTTTGGTAACCTCAGAATCCTTGTCCCTAGATCTGTCTTTCACTACGTTGGTTAAAACTATATTTTCTCCTCAAACCGAATAAGTACGGTAATTTTCATCTTCGGTAGCGAAAAACGATTTCGAAAAAAAGTTTCGAAGTTTACCGAGAACATTACCCTAAAAGGATGTGGTAAAAATTTCGATGATTTTCCGTGAGTATAGAAGTGATCATCCCGACAACTGGTACTTTTGGTAACCAGATATCATAGTTTTCGGGTGTCTCTCCATAACGAATACAGATTTCGAAAAAGAGAAAAATGGCCTTTCTACATGAATGTCTAACAAATGTAGAATTAAAATTTCAGCTATTTGCTACGGTTACTTTCCATATTTAGATAACTGCGGCACACGGCGCAGAAACGGCTAAAAACCGGTTTTTGCGGTTCTCTGCATAAATATGGTAACTTTTATTCAGTAGACATCGGCAATGGATAATTTCCAATTTCACCGAAAATATTAACTTAAGACCACGTGGTGAAAATTTTGGCGATCTGCCAATAAAACAAATCGTAGAAACGGACATCGCCGCAGGTGATACTTTCCATACCCACAAATCGTCGTTTATCGGAGTCTCCTTAGGAACCGCTAATGAACAAACGCTTTTACAAGCCGCCTAGGTCCACCCCAGACCACATCTTATGCAGTAAAACCAACAGATTTCTACAATTTGCCTGGGCTGGAGGAAGTGTGTAATGGTCAATTTTTATCCTCTACTGAAGGATAGGTATACAAAAAGTCGTTAGCCCAAGGGCTATACGAAATACTTAACTACTGTGCGATGAATAAAACCCGTGATATGGCAGCCTAAAGAATAGTATTTTCGCTCGTGCCTTTTGGAACGTATTGCTACAGTGCAAAGAACTAGGAGGCCGGGCTGTTGATCAAATAGCGCGCCACACAGGCCACAAGCAGCGGACTACGGATGAAGGCCACAACGTGGCAGCACCTCCCAGCCTGCGTGTCGTTGGCAACACGGACTTTTCAAGAAAGTCCGTGGAAAGGCCGCGAGATAGCAGAACGTCCGGTTCCGAGCAGCAGGCCGGTAACAAGGTGGACTGCTATGCCGGCAGGCTGCAACTCATGCCTGTGCCGTGCCGCCAGAGTACAGCACCTGCCAAATGAAGAGAGACAGTCAGCAGCGAGAGTACAAGAAGCCTCAAAACGGATGGCATGACAAACCGCAAGGAACTAGGGAATGAAGGAGTGGGAAAACAGATAACGATATCTTCGTTATGCATAACCAGTATTTATCGATATTTATTTCGTTTCAGGTACAACAAGTGGTTTTGCATTTTGCATCGGGAAAAAACCGAAATATCAATTCGCTAGAGCAGCATTCCCTAAATTTCTGGTTTTGAAATAAATCTTTTTTTAAAAACATGGGTGCTGCGCGGGATTAGCCGAGCGGTCTTGGGCGCTGCAGTCATGGACTGTGCAGCTGGTCCCATTAAGTCCCATAAGATTTCACACACATTTGAACATTTTAAAAACATGAGTAATTTTGATGCGTAAAATTTCCATTGCTTTGCAGTATCAAACGGTTTTATTATACGCAGAAAATAGGAAAAACGATCAGTGATATTTTAATAACAATGCTGACAGAAACGAACAAGAAACAAATGGCAGGAATATTGGTGCAACACTGTTGAGCCAGTAATGTACCTGTTACCATGTGGTGTGGCCTATGCGATGGTACACGTGTACAGGCAGTCTGAGAGTCTTGTCCCATCTGGTCTGTACGATACTTTCACGCTGTCGCGGTCGGTCATCAGTTGTGTTACAGAATGGCACCATACCTTGACTGGAAGTATTTTACGAAGTGCGTTATCAATGAAGTACAGTGCTCCACTTCCTTTAAAAGATCAAGAATGGGAGGAGAAACAAGAAACTTGCGACATCACATAAGAAGAAAACTTATAACAGTTCATTCATTGTTTACAATAAAAATGAAAGTAGCCGATTCGTTGCAGGTGTCAATGTACTATGGCTTTATCTGCTTGTAGCACTGGAAAACGGACAAATTAGTCCAAAAAACAGAGTTCTTTGACTTTAATTTTCACCCTTCACACTGAGCCGGCTGACCAACTGACTAGACTCAGACTGACCCTCTGCCGAGCTGATAGCGCCCCTTAAATGCACGTGAACAGGCAACCTTTCCCCTATCCCACCAGAGGAAGACACCAAAGCTGCGATTTCCACAGCGGCGCCACCGCCAGAAACGGAGGACGACTGCTTCACACAACGCGCTGCGGCACGCTCTTCAAAACAGAAATTTTTTTACCACGGCTGAGACTGCTGCCCTGGTCAGCACATTCTCCAGATCTCTCACCAATTGAAAACGTCTGGTCATTGGTGGCCGAGGAACTGCCTCGTCACAATACACCAGTCACTACTCTTGATGAACGGTGAAGCTCCATGGGGAGCTGTACCTGTACACGCCATCCACGCTCTGTTTGACTCAATGCCCAGGCGTATCAAGGCCGTTATTACGGCCAGAGGTGGTTGTTCTGGGTACTGATTTCTCAGGATCTATGCACCCAAATTGCGTGAAAATGTAATCACATTCCTAGTCAGTTCTAGTATAATATATTGGTCCAATGAATACCCGTTTATAATCTGCATTTCTTCTTGGTGTAGCAATTTTAATGGCCAGTAGTGAATTTGTGGGGTATCTCAGCATCTCACTGTCATTTATGTTTAAACTAGTGCAAGTTTAACTTCTAGAACTGCACGCTGTACCATTGAATGGCTAATCACAGGAAATAACGCAGCACTAGGGCTAACATAGAGTTCCGTTGTTTCTATCGGCTGGTATTGTTACAAGTTGTGTTTTTGGGAAATTTCGTGGCAGAATAATTCATTCAATCTTAAAATATTTGTTTACAAAATTTGTCGAGCTATGGGGATTAAATATCAACATTATTTTCTGTATTCTGCGTTTGGCTGTTTTAGTTTCTAGTTATGAGCCTTCTGTTTTACATTGTTTCGTACTTCTAACTATCACATGTGTGTAGTATGTAAATGAATTTCAGTTCTTGTTGAAATTATTGTGTGCAGAACATTCTAGACGTGTTTTGTACTTCGTTTATGTACTCATGTTGTGGAACTAATTTCTGCTATTTCGTTTAAATCTTAAATATTAAGGTAATAATGTGTATTATTAACTACTCAGAAACATACATGTTTTGTTCTACTTTACAGTCCTTCTTTTATTGTTTGCTTTATTACTGATGTCGGGTTTGTTATAAATCGGTTTGTAATCCTGAAAGTAAAGCAAGAAGATAGGGTCATTCTGGAAGTTTTTAATAGGGCTCTGTTGTCTGAAAGTTGGGAGCATTTTCTGTTACCTATCATCAACGCACCCCTCCTGTACAATTCAGATAAGTATTTTAGGAAGTGTCTCCTTGAATACTTGTTAGAAAAAATATCATGCACTTGCACATGTACGCATTCAAATGAGATTCTTATCTTTTGAAAGTTGTCTTCTTTCTGCCTTTCCCAAAAAATTGTTAGATAGGTAGGAAACATTACGTTCTGCCAGTTAACGAAATTAGACGCTATTATATGAACCAAGTAATATAATTAATACTGAACCACATAGAACAGGCCCCATTTTATTACAAGCATTGCTATGAAAATTGTAATACAACCGCTGTGCCAATATAATTACTTTTTAATAATTTTTCATTCAAAGATATCAAATCTTGAATGACATTTAGGTTTTTCAATCTTCCTTTGTCCGTGTGAATCTCTTCGTTGTGCATCTATAGGCCAAGTAAAGTATGTCATGTGCAAACGAAACTTTATAGAATGACAATGTGAGAATCAGTATTCCAGGTCGCCTCGAAGGTATACATTGTTTTGGACAGTTGTCTGGTACAGTCCTCGGTTGATGCTTCTGTCTCGCAACAGAAATTTCACTATCTGTGAAACTGTCTAAAATTTGTACTTCCCTGACTCATACCGCAGTGTCTACTCAAGAGTAAGTGACCTGGAACTATAAATGCCTCACTGTGGAAGATAGTGGATCTGAGATACGTCCAGGAAGATGTAAATGCACTGAATGCTTGTTAGAGACATGTACTTTTGTTGATATTTTAAGGGCAACCGGAAAGCTTATGGAGCACTTGGGATGTTGTGCAGCTGAACAACAATCATGTTGTACTATTACCGTATTATGTGCAACAAATGCTGTGAATCAAATTCTGAATTATTCAATTGTCTGACAAATTGAAAGTAAATGATAAAAAATTGTGATTCCAGTCAAATCGAGCAGGAAATTTTAGAAGGAACCTAAGACATTTTTGCAATATTTGTTTAATAAAACCAAGCAATAATTGAAAAAGTGAAACGTGAGGCTCTAGTCTGATACTTGTATTTGTAACAGTTAATGTCTGTACATTCCCAAACAATGATTGCTTTCACTTCACCGAATGTTGTCACTTATCAGCGCATGTTCAGTGATAAAGGATGCCTGTCCACTAATTTTTGCTGTCAGGGAGTTTGATGTGGTTATCAAGACGACAAACAAATTAGGTAACACCCAGTAACTTTCGTTACCACCATGACTCTTATTGTTTCTCGTAAGGTAGCCCAGTTGCTAATTCCATAATAGTGTATTTTATCGCTGTCTGTTGGGTCATGCCGGTGATGGACTCCTGTCACGATAGATGTTTTTCTTCTGTAGTTTACTCACTGTGACTCTTATGCTACTTGGTGACTTCTAATTTTCATCTGCACACGTCATTCACATCAACAACTACTGGCAGACAATTATTTTTTGACCCACTATATTTCATTACGATTTTGTGTATGTCACCAAAAGGCTTTATGAAGTTCGTAAGTGTTAGTCCCTGCTGATCGCGGAACATTTCGGTAATTCCACGGCCTTGGTTGCCAGAATTTATGACGCCAAAATCTGTTTCATTCTGAACCACAAAACTAGGCTTTGTATATGTTTCAGTATTACAGCCTCACTCATTAAATGTGCTGCTATTACGCATTTATGGTTGGCAGCTGAACAACTGTTCACTGCGAATAAGTGTCACTTGGTTTGAGTTACTATATCACCCGCTTTTACTGGGGTCACATGTGTCTAAGCGTCACCTGTGTTTGACATCTTTCCCTGACACCCCCACTCAGTTTAGGAACTTACAGAAAAATCATCCATTCGTAGCATGCAATAAATGTCTATTATTTACTTAGCACTTCAATTAATTTTGAATCCTGGCTCTGGCAACACTCATGCAGAAAATTTGTTGCAGTCTTAGCAGTTGTCTTGTATACGTATTTTCGTATGACTTTTTTCTCTTCTGGCGGGTTTTTTCTTAAAGTTTTCAGCACCGTATCTCTTTACTCGTTGTTTTCTTCCTCATCCTATCATGCAACATGATTTAGTATATGTCTTATGGCAACGTTTCAGTTTTGTCACAGCTCTACAGACAGTTACCGATCTCGCATTCAGCCGTCCATTCTTCACATTTGAAAGCTGGTAATAGCGCTGCCAGCTGGCGTATAGCTTCTTTCGCTGACTCTTCTATAGTGCTGGGAAGATGGGTAAGTCGCGGGACGGATTTCATCACTGGATAGCGGAAGCTGACTGAAGTTTTCAACTCACTTTAATTAGAAACGAGCAAGTTAAACTGACAACAGGTTTACGGATTCAGCACTTCTAAGACACAAAATATTAGTCTTTGAATAACTGTCCTGCCTTAGTATTTTCGCCACCGTGAACACTTGGAGTATCTCAGGTGTCATTAATGGCTCAGTGCATAATTAATTTATTATAGTTAGTAAAAGTAATTAGACTAGCAAAAGAAAAATAAGAAAAAACACTAATATGTCGTTTTACAGGCAAGGAAATTGTATTTACTTGACGAGAATCCTTCACTAATTCCAGATGACAATACATAATAAATATTTAGCATCTTAAGTAGACGAAAAGTTCAGATGAGTGCTTATCCATGCGCAAAAATAATGGCTTTCGCTGTTTTCGTTATCAAACCCACACATTGTTCAGATACATGCAGATATAAGGTGGTGGTTGTTGTTCTGGTATTCAGTCCAGAGACTGGTTTGATGCAGCTCTCCATGCTACTCTATCCTGTGCAAGGTTCTTCATCTCCCAGTACCTACTGCAGCCTACATCCTTCTGAATCCGCTTAGTGTATTCATCTCTTGGTCTCCTTCTACGATTTTTACGCTCCACGCTGTCCTCCAATACTAAATTGGTGATCCCTTGATGCCTCAGAATATGCCCTACCAACCGATCCCTTCTTCTAGTCAAGTTGTGCCACAAATTTCTCTTCTCTCCAATTCTATTCAATACCTCCTCATTAGTCATGTGATCTACCCATCTAATCTTCACCATTATTCTGTAGCACCACATTTCGAAAGCTTCTATTCTCTTCTTGTCCAAACTAGTTATCGTCCACGTTTCACTTCCATACATGGCTACACTCCATACAAATACTTTCAGAAACGACTCCCTGACACTTAAATCTATACTCGATGTTAACAAATTTCTCTTCTTCAGAAACGATTTCCTTGCCATTGCCAGTCTACATTTTATATCCTCTCTACTTCGACCATCATCAGTTATTTTGTTCCCCAAATAGCAAAACTCATTTACTACTTTAAGCGTCTCATTTCCTAATCTAATTCCCTCAGCATCACCCGACTTCATTCTACTACATTCCATTACCCTCGCTTTGCTTTTGTTGATGTTCATCTTATATCCTCCTTTCAATACACTGTCCATTCCGTTCAAATGCTCTTCCAAGTCCTTTGCTGTCTCTGACAGAATTACAATGTCATCAGCGAACCTCAGAGTTTTTATTTCTTCTCCATGGACTTTAATACCTACTCCGAATTTTTCTGTTGTTTCCTTCACTGCTTGCTCAATATACAGATTGAATAACATCGGGGAGAGGCTACAATCCTGTCTCACCCCCTTCCCAAACACTGCTTCCCTTTCATGCCCCTCGACTCTTATAACTGCCATCTGGTTTCTGTACAAATTGTAAATAGCCTTTCGCTCCCTGTATTTTACCCCTGCCACCTTCGGAAATTGAAAGAGAGTATTCCAGTCAACACTGTCAAAAGCTTTCTCTAAGTCTACAAATGCTAGAAACGTAGGTTTGCCTTTCCTTAATCTATTTTTTAAGATAAGTCTTAGGGTCATTATTGCCTTACGTGTTCCAACATTTCTACGGAATCCAAACTGATCTTCCCTGAAGTTGGCTTCGACCAGTTTTTCCATTCGTCTGTAAAGAATTCATGTTAGTATTTTGCAGCAGTGGCTTATTAAACTGATAGTTCTGTAATTTTCACATCTGTCAACACCTGCTTTCTTCGGGATTGGAATAATTATATTCTTATTGAAGTCTGAGGGTATTTCGCCTGTCTCAAACATCTAGCTCACTAGATGGTAGAGTTTTGTTAGGCCTGGCTCTCCCAAGGCTGTCAGTAGTTCTAATGGAATATTGTATACTCCCGGGGTCTTATTTCGGCTTACGTCTTTCAGTACTCTTTCAAACTCTTTACTACGTATCGTATTTCCTATTTAATTTTCATCTACATTCTCTTTCATTTCTACAATATTGTCCTCAAGAACATCGCCCTTGTATAGAAAACAAAGCGTGAGTCAATAAATGAAAGAATGCAAGCTTTGGATAACCTATAGCCAAAATTCTTATTATTAAACCAAGTTGTCTTAAAGTAGAAAGAGCAATAATCTTCTTTAAATTAAATTCAAAATTAGCACCCAATCCCTCTATATACTCCTTCCACTTTTCTGCTTTCCCTTCTTTGCTTACAACTCGATTTCAATCTCAGCTCTTGATATTCATGCAGTGGTTCTCTTTTCTACAAATGTCTCTTAAATTTTCCTGTAGGCAGTATCTATCTGGCCCCTAGTGATATGTGCCTCTACATCCTTACATTTGTCCTCTAGCCATCCCTGCTTAGCCATTTTGCACTTTCTGTCGATCTCATTTTTGAGACGTTTGTATTCCTTTTTGCCTGCTTCATTTAGTGCGTTTTTATATTTTCGCCTTTCGTCAATTAAATTCAATATCTGTTTTGTTAACCAAGGATTTCTATTAGCTCTCGTCTTTTTACCTACTTGATCCTCTGCTACCTTCACTATTTCGTCTCTCAAAGCTACCTATTCTTCTTCTACTGTATTTCGTTTTCCCATTCTTGTCAATCGTTCCCTAACGCTCTCCCTGAACCTCTCTATAACCTCTGGTTCTTTCAATTTATCTAGGTCCCATCTCCTCAATTTCCCACTTTTTTGCAGTTTCTTCAGTTTTAATCTACAGTTCATAACCAATAGATTGTGGCCAGAGTCCACATCTGCCCCAGGAAATGTCTTACAATTTAAAACCTGATTCCTGAATCTCTGTCTCTCCATTATATAATCTGTCTGATACCTTCTAGTATCTCCAGGCTTCTTCCAAGTGTACAACCTTCTTTCATGATTCTTGAACCAAGTGTTAGCTACGATTAAGTTATGCTCTGTGCAAAATTCTACCAGGCGGCTTCCTCTTTCATTTCTTCCCCCAATCCATATTCACCTACTACATTTCCTTCTCTCTTCTCCTACTATCGAATTCCAGTCACCCATAACTATTAAATTTTCGCCTCCCTTCACTATCTGAATAATTTCCTTTATCCCATCATACATTTCATCAATCTCTTCGACATCTGAGCTAGTTGGCATATAAACTTGTACTACTGTGGTAGGCGTGGGCTTCGTATCTATCTTGGCCGCAATAATGCGTTCACTATGATGTTTCTAGTAGCTTACCCGCATTCCTATTTATGTATAATCTACTAATGCATTACCCCAATTTGATTTTGTATTTATAACCCTGTATTCACCTGACCAGAAGTCTTGTTCCTCCTGCCACCGAACTTCACTAATTCTCACTATCTTGTTCCTCCTGCCACCGAACTTCACTAATTCCCACTATATCTAACTTTAACCTATCCATTTTCCTTTTTAAATTTTCTAACCCACCTGCCCGATTAAGGGATCTGACTTTCCACGGTCCGATATAAGGTTAGTGTCTTATCAATTTGGCTCAAAGCAATCAAGTATTTATCACAAAGAACAATTGTATTCTACACTTGGTTCTTCCGTTTATTTAACAAGCAGCAACAGATTAAAAATGGTTTGATTCCGTTTACAAGATATCCCTTAAAAGATTTGGTTAGTCACATTATTTATGAAAATTTTAATTAGTAGCTTCAGCTAGACAGAATTGGTGATGTGAGCCTTGCATACGACGGACCAAGTATTATGACTGCAGACGCCATTGCGTGATGTGCCAGGACCTGTCAACGAAACCAGGGCCACCCAAGAAGGGTACCTGGAACCAGTGGACAGGATATCTCGAGGTCGTTCAGGACAAGTAAGTAACCGAGGGGGGGTGGGGGGGGGGCGGAGCTTGTCCAGACCCACCCCCACCTATCACCTAAATAAAATTACACCATCCAATTGCTATGTAGTTGAATTGAAAGATAGTTTGATTTTTAATCATAGGATGAAAAAGGAATACACACTATCGGTAGTCAGCAAGGTCAATGATAGATTCAAACTATCTATACATCCATAGTACTATCGTCTATCCCCGTCTCTATTTTACCAAGACTAATTGTTGGCCTAACTTGAGCTCAGTTGTTTTGTTAATCAATTCAGCTCTTACTAGCAGCTGAATTTAATATAGGTGGTACCGTTTACTGGTTTTGTGCTCTGTGCTGTGTACTGTTGTGAGAGTTTCTATTTATGGCTAAGGTAAAAACAAGAAAGGAGAGGAAACCCGATTTCAACTCGTCCATTAGCGTTATAGTAAGTTAAAACTATGCACACATTATCATCTACAGCATTTCAATGATGGCACCGGAATCTTCCCCCAAAACCACGCTGATCAACGAAAATATCGTCTGAACGCCGATGGTTGTGTAAAAAATTGCTCAATATTCTATTATTAGTAGGCAAATGGCAAAATATCGTCCAGTATGATCACCAGGTCACTCAATTATGAAAACCATTTCTGATGTGGAAGTGCACTCTGAGGATCAACCTAGAGTTTTATAAACACATATAGTTAAAAACTAAATTTTATTTAAAAGCTTTCCCGCACATTAGCTAGCGTAAATTTTTCAGTTAACGTGGGCTACTTCTTTTTCGAAGATACTTATCACTTAGTTCTGTTCAATTCAGTGAGGCAATTTACCTCAAATATTTCCGAAACTGTTTAAGATATTGTAATTTTGTTAACACCTGATTAATTGTGGGAAAGCTTCCCTCAACTACGTGTCGTTTTTTGCCATACCTACATTAACTGCAGATATGTCGGAACCTACTTTGGTTTTGTAAGTGGAACTGTGGTGAATGACATTACGAAATGATGTTTGTCGGAGAGAGGGATGGGTGTGTGTTGCTTATAGCATCTGCATTAGCCGGTTAAACGATCCTTAGGTTGGTAAAGATAGGCTTATATGGTGGTGGCAACCTACTAGATATGGTACAATGAAACCAAAGACATAACCGAGATCGTGATGATGAGTCGGGCTCATTCCAACATTAGATCACAATTCTGTGGTTTTTATTTCTTCAGTTACGAATATTTGTGATTATGTATTTTATGACAGGCGATAGAAGATGAATAACTAACAAACACATTGGTGTGTCATAGCGTATTAGGTATCAAATGAAACATTAGGACGTCAGTAAACGCTGAAAAAGTCAAGCCTACTTGTTGTAAGAGTTGCAGCCGATTTGACGGTCCATGCCCGACAGTCCGTGGTACCAGAATGTTCCAAAAACCAGCGAGTGGAAATGTGCTGCTGCAGGAGGACATATCCTGGGTTCTATTAATCAGAGAGATAAGGGGTCAAGTGTTTTGTATATCTCTTGGCCAAATGACAAATTGTACACCTATCGGAATAAAGAGCGTACTGTAGGTTTCTTACGAACCAGTGTAAAAGCTTGAACCCCACGCACTTCCTCCAGCCCAAGAAAATCGAGCTAATCGATCGGTTCTTTTGCATTGGTGGCGTAGGGTGGACCTTAGGCGTCTTATGAAAGCACAATTTCTTCATGGGCGGTTCCTGAGAAAAACACGAAAAACCACGATTTTTAGGTACTAAAGGTGCAAGTTGTGGGGATGGACACTTCAGTAACTCACACTCCTCGCCAACCGTACAAATTTTTACAGTATGTTCTTTGAATGATATTCCCGGATAACGCTGAAACTTTTTTCGACATTATTATCCGTTACTGAGATTCAAATATTCAAAGATACCATACTCATTCAACTTTGGATATGCACGTAATATCCTTTATCATGCGTAAATGTAGTCTTAGCTGACGTAGTGAACACGTGGCGAGGGTTCTAGGTCATCGCAAGAGTTCGAAGGTTACCAAACAACAATTATAGTCACCATTTCATTACCTGTAAAACATTATAACACATTGTCTCTATGTAATGGTTACTTTACGGCAATGCAAATAGCCCCACTGTGACGGTGCAGTGCCGAAATTGAGCCATAAAGATTTTAATAGGCATTAAAAGAAATTTAAATGACTGCCGAAAATTGTGTACAACTGAAAAAACTAATAATTCAGTAAAACGTTTCTAATAACAGCTTAATTCTGAAGCAATGGATTAGAGTCCGGGAGTTTTCGAGCAATTGCGATGGACGAGGAAAGTATCCAGAAAAAATGTAAAACTAACTACGGGAATAAAAAGAAATTAGTACACCTGGAAAGATGACTTGAACTGCGACCCTATGACGGAATACGTCATCTGGGGAATAGCAGATATATTGATAATGATTTCAACGTCATCCGCGAACATTACATCTGGTTTCTCAAAATGTTACTTGAGCATTTAGATTTTATGTAAGCTTTATTCACTGTCATAGCTACCAGAGTGCCATCTGTGTCTACCCTTTAACAGGGAATGCTCACAGCCTGATGGCTCATTGCGGTGCAGACTTGTGAACCAATCATGCAAACATGCTACGTGCTTCCTAAAACCAAATGATTTTAAAGGGGTCAGACCGTAGGCCTTCCGAGTGTCGGTGTGATACTTTCGGAGAATCGCCACAGACGTTGGATGTGCTGCGTCAGCTGTGCAACGGTGCTGGTATCAGTGGTTAGGTGAAAATTATCACACCGGCAGACGAGGTTCTGGACTTCCAATCAGCACATAAGCCCCTCAGCACAGTTTTACTGTAGGAGAGCAGTGGTATATCGCTCACCTATCACGGCAAACAAGATTTGGTATGTAGGACATCCATAATTGGCAGGCATGATAATCGGAGAGATCCGCTGCAGTTTTACTGTTTATTCAAACCAAGACGTGTCTCAGGATTTTAAAATCCCATGTTCAGATGAATGAAATTATTGTACTCGGTAATACGTAACATGCGATGGAGCCAGTCAGTTCAGGAGCACCAGTCACTGCATGCTGGCGGAAACTGTGTACCGCTGGCTAGCCGACAGAACCGCCAACCACAACTGTGTGGAGCGCCATGTCGGGAGGTCTGGAAGTGAAAGTGCTTGCCTGCACTGCCGCCTGTGGAGACTACACCACGTACTAACATGGCTGTTTCAACACGTGTCGGTACCTGGTCCCTCAGAACCGCTTGTGCTATTCATCTGTAAATGTAATCATTCAGTGTACTCTTATATGCACTGTTACAACAATAAATCCTGGGTGAATCCGAAACCTCTAAATGGGTGAACTAATGTTTTGTTGTTTATGGATGACAAACTATGTAACTGTGTCGAAGTATATACATAAACTTAAAACTTCACTGACCAACAGAATTCGTTCCCTACTGGCAGTACAAAGAAAGAAAACATCGGAAAGGCGCTCCAGACGCAGCACAAAACAGGCAAATGTGTTCATCTGATAGTAGAGTGCTGAACTGGTTGCCTCAATCCTCATTCGGCCTAATCATCTTGTGGCGTTGCAGTTCTTGTTTTGTGTATTATGTAGCAGACTAGCTACCAACATAAATGCCCAAAAGCTCAAGAAAAAATTAGGAAAAGGAATTCTGACTTATGCAAGACACGTAATGTCGGTGAAAACTCTGCCCATGTTTGAAAATTGATGGAAACCGCATTGCCAAGCGACCATAAGTCACAGAAATCAGCGTATTCACCTCGCCAAAACATATTAGAAAACACCACATCTAAGCCATGACAAGATGAAGATTGTGTAGCAGACTGCAACACCAACATAAATACCCAGTAGTTTCATGTAAGTAAGAAAATAAAACACCCCACTGAAGATAGCACAAAAACTGCTGGGTAGAACGAAACTGAAAAGGTGACTTGCATAAGGTGGAATTCCTCGTCCTATACTCATTCTGCTTTCTCCATCAAAAATTTTGGCATGCGAACATATTGTGAATGCGAATACATTTGTCATTTTTTGAGCTGAGAGAGCACAGCAGGGAGACAGTGACAGGGAGAAAGAGAGAGAGGAGGCAATGGTCGTGGGAAAGTGAAAGTAGCAGTGAAAGAGGAAGACAGATTAAAGAAAGACAGTGGCAATAAAGAAGAATTAGAGATGGCTAGAGATACATTATGTTATAAAAAGTATCTGCATACCCCCAGAAACATACGTTTCTCATATTAGGTGCATTCTGCTGCCACCTACTGACAGGTACTCCATATCAGTGACCACATTAGTCGTTAGACATCGTGAGAGAGCGGAATGGGGAGCTCTGCGGAACTCGGGCACTTGCATCGTCGTCAGGTGATAGGGTGTCATTTGTGTCATACGTCTGTACGCGTGATTTCAATATTCCTAAACACACCTAGCTCCACTGTGTCCGACGAAACAGTGAAGTGGAAACATGAAGGGGCCCGTACAGCACAAAAGCGTACATGCGGACCACGTCTGTGGACTGACAGAGACCGCCGACAGTTGAAGAGGGTCGTAATGTCTAATAGGCAGACATCTATCCAGACCGTCACACAGGAATTCCAAACTGCATTAGGATCCACTGCAAGTGCTATAACAATTAGGCGGGAGGTGAGAAACCTTGGCCGGCCCCTGGTGGCCGAGCGGTTCTAGGCGCTTCAGTCTGGAACCGCGCGACCGCTACGGTCGCAGGTTCGAATCCTGCCTCGGGCATGGATGTGTGTGACGTCCTTAGGTTAGTTAGGTTTAAGTAGTTCTAAATTCTAGGGGACTGATGACCTCAGATCCTCAGATGTTAAGTCCCACAGTGCTCAGAGCCATTTCAACCATTTTTTTTTTTTTTAGAAACCTTTGATTTCATGGTCGAGTGGATGCTCAAAAGCCACACATCACGCTGGTAAATGCCCAACGACGCCTCTCTTGGTGTAAGGAACGTAAACAATGGACGATTGAACAGTGGGAAAACGTTGAGTGGAGCGATGAATCACGTGCACAATGTGGCGATCCGATGGCAGGGTGTGGGCATGACTTAAGCCCGGTGAACGTCATCAGCCAGCGTGTCTAGTGCCAAAACTAGAATTCGGAGGCGATGGTGTAATGATGCGGTCGAGTTTTTCATGTAGGGGGCTTGCCCCCTTGGTTGTTTTCCGCTGCACTATCACAGCACAGGTTTACATTGATGTTTTAAGCACCTTCTTGCTTCCCACTGTTGAAAAGCAATTTGGGGATGGCATTTGCATCTTTCAACGCGATGGAGCACCTGTTCATGATGCACTGTCTGTGGCGGAGTGGCTGAACGACAATAACATCCCTGTAATGGACTGGCCTGCACAGAGTCCTGACCTGAATCACATAGAATAACTTTTGGATGTTTTGGAACGCCGACTCCGTGCCAGGCCTCACCAGCCGACATCGATACCTCTCCTCAGTGCAGCACTCCGTGAAGAATAGGCCGCCATTCCCCAAGAAACCTTGCAGCACCCGGTTGAACGTATGCCTGCGAGAGTGGAAGCTGTCATCAAGGCTAAGAGTGGGCCATCGCCATACTGAATTCCAGTATTACCAATGGAGGGGGCGACGAACTTCCAAGTCATTTTCAACCAGGTGTCCGTATACTTTTGAGGAAATAGTGTAGATGCAGTGGCAACGAAAGAGGGAGGAGAAAGTGGAAATTAAAAATACAAGTCAGCAATCCCCTCCAACCTGGAAACATTAACACTTTGTTCAGGCAGTTATGTGATTGTAAATGAACTATAAGGTGCATGGCACACCAATGCTAGCTTTATTTACATTTTATTCCGCCAGATTTCGGTTATAAAGCATATTGAAACTCACCGAAAAAATCTGCAGCCAACAATATACGATACCTTTAGCGTTGATATGTAATGTTGGCGGCAGATTAATTTTTCAACGAACGCGAACATGGTTTATGACCGAAGCCGGTGGGAAATAAAATATAAAGTCAGCATTTGTGTGTCATGCATTTTATAAACTTAAATGCATAGGTAAACTGGAGGAAACATTGTGGACCAAAATTTTAAACACTGATGTGTAGGGGCAAATCAGGTGGATCCCTAGGAATTTTTTATCTTTCGATGCATGACGGGGGTAGCAGCAGTGGAAAAAAGACAGAAGGTGATACTGTAAGCGATAGAGGAGGAAGTGGCAGTATGGTGTGCTGTAAGTAGCGGGAGAAAAAGGAGACGGTGGGAGATAGACACAGGCAGTGAGAGCGAGATGCTGAGTGAGATGGCTTCATTTTTAGCACACGGCTTTGGCGCAATTTAACTCTTTAATTAATTGTGAGTCGCAATTTAATTTTGCGTGCGGGAATATTCTGACGGCAGCTTCACTGATTGACTTAGGAGCACCTGTTCAGACTTCTACTTCGCTCTTGTGACAAACGAGGCAGCTGTGAATTTCAATTGTTCTGCTGCAGTTGATGCTTGTGGTTAGGCGTGACGAAGGGTAACGACTATATTTCGTGTCCTGTTTAGTCAGAGGAATGTGCATCTGGACTTTAGATGTTTGCGCATGGGTTTTCGTAGTTATTCCGTTGAGGAACGAACTTCGCCCGAACATGTTCATCGTTTAATCTGTACTGCTGCACTTTATTCATGACTACTCGTTAGTAGCTTTCATTTGAATTGGCGCTGATATGACACCGCTGAGCATTCATATATGGGTACTATCAATATACATTTATGAGATTTGAATTATAGGCTTATTGTGTTAGTTAACATTATTAAGCTTGTGGAGAACTGAGAACACTTAAACTTATGAAGACAGGTAACAAAATATGTTAAAAATGACTTTCTTTTAACAAGTAAATTGTATCACATTTTACATCCGTTTTAGTTTAACCATTGTATAATCTGTTCTTTTTATCTATTACCGCCACAATGATGGAAAAATTGTCTGACATTATTTCGATCTCAATTGTACCCCGCAGTGTTACGTGCTGTCTATGTTCCTTATCATTTCGGTCGTTGTGTAGACATGCAATAAAATTAAGTCCGGCAATCCATTGGTAAGTATCATTTCAATAAAGTACCACATAAAATTATATGTCTTAATTTATATAATGTCAGCAAATTCCAATTATGCTAGTTATTATTGTTAATATATTGTCTGTTTAACTCTAAGAAGGGTACTGATGTCAGCTATTTAAATTTTAAATACATTTGCATCTGGTTCCTTAAAATGTTGTTAGAGTATGGAGATTTTATGCAGTGTATAGCCGACTGCTAAAGCCATCCAGAGCGCTTCATATCAAACAACGTCCGCCAGTGCCCATTTCGCTACAGCACCAGCCACACATGTGTATACTATGCGTTTGGCGAGTGTTACGTTTCTTGAACGTTGTAATGGGCATCAATTGCCATAGTACTCACATGTTCATCGATACAGAAAGATATATATGATGATCTCTGTTACGGCATTATGTAAATACTGATTGTGTCAGTTACTAAGTTTTAAAGGCATAATGCCCATGGTAAGGCGACACATTTAGTCATTTTAGAGGATAGTTCCTGAGACAGATACTGTTCTTTTATTTTCACTGCCTCATCCCCATACAGAAATATATTTTCAGTCTTATGTCTATCGTTCAGTTAAACTGGCCACGAATGGTGAAATGCTGTTTTAACCATGACATGCATGGATTTTAACGATGTATGAAGCCCTAATGGCACCAGCTCTAAATCAAGTGTGTTTTATGGTACATGTACTGCAATTAATTCATGTATATAGCGTTGAACCCTGTTACAATATTATGTTCGCTTCTCTAAGCTGTTGTATGTTGCCAAACTAAGAAAAATTCGTTTTCTGACTCTGATCCGAAGATGGCAAGCTTGTTACCCGAAACTAGTAAACCATTCATACAAAAAAGATTTCATTTGGAATCTTGACTTCAATGTTTTTCAGTTGTAAAACATAAATAAAAAAATTACAAAATATCTTCGGCTGGACAGTGTCCATAAACTCGACTGCCTTTAAATAATTAGATTAATTATTTCATATGTTAGGGCTCAGGTGTAGACCCAACCTCTCTGACACACAATGGCGAACCAGCCAGTAGGGCAGGTCGGCCGTTTGCCCTCGCTGTCTCTGATACTCAGTTCTTGCTATGTCCAGACAGTGTTTCCACATGACAAATATTAATTCCAGTTTAGAGTTCATCTGTTCTGAACATCATACCGATTGCTTTCTTCGTGACTTCGTATGAATGCAAGAATCGCTGTCAGTATAGAGGTGAAAAGTTCGAAGGAGAAAACTATTTCACGCTCCAAGAGAAACTATGTACACTACTTCTGTAAGCGAACAATGAACAAAAGAGAATAAGCTGTATGTTTCTACGATTTTTAACATTTCTTAACCAAACTTCTATCCGCCGACTTGACCATAAACCCAAAGAAGGTTTCATCTTAAGTTAAACTATTAAATGAATCTAAGCCATCTCTCCGCACATTCTGTGACCGTAATAACATCGAAACGGAGGGTGACAAAGAGAAGGCCGAAATACTAAAAGCTGTTTGATTGATGATGATCATATTGTGTTTCTTGGTTCAAATCATCGCACGAACGACTAAATTACAGATATCGGAATAAGTGACCACTGGATACAAAAGCAAATGAAGTCGCTCAGCAGGCGAATGGCCACTGAGTTCGACTGGATAATAGTACGAATGCGAATGCGCGTGCTCCTCTTCTCACAGCGATGTGTTATTCTTCTAGCAACAGTATACCACAGGTCACCGGAATAGCGAATCGATACTAGTCACTGGAATACACTCTATAAAATTCTGATGGTCTTAGGGATAAAAAAAGAGAGTCAAAGGCCGCGCGGGGTAGCCACGCGGTCTGAGGGGTCTTGTCACGGTCCGCGCAGCTACCTCCGTCAGAGGTTCGAGTCCTCCCTTGGGCATGGGTGTGTTTGTTGTCCTTAGTGTACTTTAAGTTAGATTAAGTAGTGTGTAAGCTTAGGGACCGATGACCTCAGCAGTTTGGTCCCATAAGATCTTACCACAAACTTCCAAAGAGAGTCAAAGGTTACCTACAACTTGTACGGGAACTATACTGCAGTTGTAACCGTCGGATGACAAGAAACGGAAACAGTAATTGAGAAGGGACTGAGACAGAACTGTAGCCTATACCGATATTATTTAATCTCTACACTGAGAAAACTGAGGGATCAGTGGAGGAATATGCAAAGGGGACAAAAAGTTCAGTAAGAGGATATAAAACATTGAGGTTTACCGATTACATTGTTCACAGCGCGTTCAATAAGTAATGCCACACATTTTTTCAACTGGTTTTATTCAGGACTCTAATACAAAATATTATTATTTCGCACTCTTTCGGCTAAAAAACCTAATTTCTCAACATAATCTCCCTTCAGTGCGACTGTCTTACACCACGTTAATGGCAGGGCCAGAATCTTCACGGATTCATCTACAGCTAGACGTGGTAACCAACGTCTGGCCGCATCAATAACTTCCGCGTCGACATGCTACTTCCCGCTGAGTGTATCCTTCGAATCAGATGTAAATCCGAGGGTGCGCGGTCCAGGCTGTTCTGTGGATGAGGAACAACAGCCTAATGAAGTTTCGGGAGTTGCTTTTGGGTGCGCAGAACTGTGTGAGTCTATGCGTTACCATGTTTGCGTTTTTGTACCAACGAACATGCTGAAGCTGTTTCCTCGGTTTCTTGAGGGTAGCACAATATACCTCCGAGTAGACTGGTGCACCACGATGGAGGACCTCAAAAACAATAACCCCTTCACAGTCCCAGAAGACCGTCGACATGGCTGTCGGCTGAAGGTGTAGCTTTGAACTTTCTCTTCCGAGGAGAGGTTGAGATGCGCCACTCCGTGGACTGTCGTTTTGTTTCCGGTTTGAAGAAATGAAACCATGTTTCATCGCCCGTATACAGGGTGGGCCATTGATCGTCACCGGGCCAAATATCTCACGACACAAGCATCAAACGAAAAAACGACAAAGAACGAAACTCGTCTAGCTTGAAGGAGGAAACCAGATGGCGCTATGGATGGCCCTCTAGACGGCGCTGCCATAGGTCAAACGGATATCAACTTTTTTTTTTTTTAAATAGGAACCCCCATTTTTATTACATATTCGTGTAGTGCGTAAAGAAATATGAATGTTTTAGTTGATCCACTTTTTTCGCTTTGTGCTAGATGCCGCTGTAATAGTCACAAACGTATAAGTACGTGATATCACGTGATATTCCGCAAGTGCGGACGATATTTGCTTCGTGATACATTACCCGTGTTAAAATGGAGCGTTTACCAATTGCGGAAAAGGTCGATATCGTGTCGATGTATGGCTATGATCAAAATGCCCAAAGGGCGTGTGGTAAGTGTGCTGCTCGGTATCCTGGACGACATCGTCCAAGTGTCCTGACCGATCGCCGGATACTTACGTTATTTAAGGAAACCGGAAGTGTTCAGCCACATGTGAAACGTCAACCAAGACATGCAAAAAATGATGATGCCCAAGTAGGTGTTTTAGCTGCTGTCGCGGCTAATCCGCACATCGCTAGCAGACAAATTGCGCGAGAATCGGGAATCTCAAAAACGTCGGTGTTGAGAATACTACATCAACATCGATTGCACCCGTACCATATTTCTATGCACCAGGAATTGCATGGCTACGACTTTGAACGTCGTGTACAGTTCTGCCAATGGGCACAAGAGAAATTACGGGACGATGAGAGAGTTTTTGCACGCATTCTATTTAGCGACGAAACGTCATTCACCAACAGTGGTAACGTAAACCAGCATAATATGCACTATTGTGCAACAGAAAATCCACGATGGCTGCGAAAGTGGAACTTCAGTGACCTTGCTGGGTTAATGTATGGTGCAGCATTATGGGAGGAAGGATAATTGACCCCCATTTTATCGATGGGAATCTAAATGGCGCAATATATGCTGATTTCCTATGTAATGTTCTGCCGATGTCGCTACAAGATGTTTCACTGCATGACAGAATGCCGATGTACTTCCTACATGATGGATGTCCGGCACATAGCTCGCGTTCGGTTGAAGCGGTATTGAATAGCATATTTCATGACAGGTGGATTGGTCGTCGAAGCACACGTTCGCCGGATCTGACGTCACCGGATTTCTTTCTGTGGGGAAAGTTGAAGGATATTTGCTATCGTGATCCATCGACAACGCCTGACAACATGCGTCAGCGCACTGTCAATGCATGTGCGAACATTACGTAAAGCGAACTACTCGCTGTTGAGAGGAATGTCGTTACACGTATTGCCACTGAATTGGGGTTGACGGATATCATTTTGAGCATTTATTGCATTAATGTGGTACTTACAGGTAATCATGCTGTAACAGCATGCGTTCTCAGAAATGATAAGTTCACAAAGGAACATGTATAACATTGGAACAACCGAAATAAAATGTTCAAACGTACCTACGTTCTGTATTTTAATTTAAAAAACCTACCTGTTACCAACTGTTCGTCTAAAATTGTGTGCCATATTTTTGTGACTATTACAGCGACATCTATCACAAAGCGAAAAAAGTGGTCCAACTAAAACATTCATATTTCTTTACGTACTACACCATCTACCACAAAGCGAAAAACGTGGTCCAACTAAAACATTCATATTTATTTCCGTACTACACCAATATGTAATAAAAATGAGGGTTCCTATTAAAAAACGCTGTTGATATCCGTTTGACCTCTGGCACCGCCATCTACTTGGGCAACCATAGCGTCATCTGGTTTCCCCCTTGAAGCTAGACAAGTTTTGTTCTTCGTAGCGGTTTCGTTTGGCGCTTCTTTCGTGAGATATTTGGCCCGGCCACGATCAATGGACCACCCTGTATATTGATACTCGCAAACTCACTAATCAAAAGCTACACAGGGTGTTTGGAAATGCCAGTTACAAACTTCTAGGATTTGCACAGGGGAATGAGTACATAATGTTTAACTCATCCACTTCTGCTTGAGGAATTGAGTCAGGTGTAGCACGGAACAATTATTAGTTAACAGCTAGAATGGAAATATAGCGAAACACCCATTTATCACTTAAGCACATTTGTATTAACACTTACAAGTTACATAATTATATTATCCCAAAACAAGAAGAACTCAGCGACCTGTACGTACAAAACAGTACTGACGCTTTACAACAGGGGATCGATGTGGCGGCCACCAATTTTTTCACAGATATTGTACATACGGAACATATTCTGATACACATTCTCCTTGCTACCTTGTGTCCCTTCAATTTCTTCTAGTGCAGCGACCAGAACTCCTGCCACCTGATCTTCCACTGTCTCTACAGGAGCCTCGTAGCGAGGCAGACGATAAGTGACATCAGGTGATCATCTGATGTCGTATACATCATCCTGTCTACCCTATTGCATAGCAGGACAAAAAACTCTCAAACTTTCTTCTTTCCTTAGCAGACGTGGCATACGTTACACATCTGAACTGCAAGCGTCGTAGAACGAAAACGGTACGGTTCGGGACATGCGTTCCTGTTCAAAATTTTATGTACTCACTCCCCTCTACAAGTCCTAGAAGTTTTTATCGGGAATCTCCGAACAACCTGCAGATGAACTGCGCATCTGGATGTCGTGTGGTCTAGCGCCAGTTACGCCTCGCGTGCCGTTCAAGCAGGTGGTTGTTTACATATCCGCTCCGCCGCAGTTCAAATGGTTCAAATGGCTCTGAGCACTATGGGACTTAACTTCTGAGGTCATCAGTCCCCTAGAACTTATAACTATTTAAACCTAACTAACCTAAGGACATCACACACATCCATGCCCGAGGCAGGATTCGAACCTGAGACCGTAGCGGTCGCACGGTTCCAGACTGTAGCGCCTAGAACCGCTCGGCCACTCCGGCCGGCTCCGCCGCAGTGTCTCAAGTTTTGGGAGTTCATCGCTTCAGTGACGTTTTCGCCTTTGTGTGTTTGACATCGTCGTGGTCTCGTATCGTTCCTCGTTGGGTATATGCCTGACAGTGGCCTAGTCCATTCCTATCTGTTTCTCACGGACTCCAAAAGTATTCCACGTAAAGGTACAGTGAGTTTTCCTTTTAAGCAGTCGACAGACAGTGTGGAGCCTGGATCTTTAGAAACCGGGACGGGTTAGTTGGTACTTTTAGTGTTATCTCGAAACAAGAGCATACCGTCTATTTTCACAATGAGATTGATGTTTTCTTTCTGAAAATCTTTGATCCTCTACAAGTAGACAAGATCTTATTAAAACATTGTAATCAGGTTCCCTCCCGGCGTAGAGATGGCAGGGTCATTGAGGTGCTGTCGGAGAACGCGGATATTGAAAATAATAATACTCCATCTCCTCCAGGAGGTAGAACGTATTCAAGAGAGTTTTGGAACATTATAGCGACGTGAGAAGCAATTGCTGACAACTTGGTCGACACATGCTAGAATGTTATAGCGGTGTAAATTCGGTGGAATTGCAAATCAAAAAGAACATTCCACTTAACAAGGAAGGTTGTGGCTATTGTATTAATTCACGTACAGCGAACAGGTGGGGACGTGTTTTCTGTGCAATGAAAGTGGGTTTTTTCGAACCAACTACCCGCAGAGAGATTTTTTTTTTACGATCTTCCTTCAAGCAAGTTGCTGACCATGTCCCCACCAGTAACGAACTTTGGTATACATCTTCCCTCCTTTCTGACGACTTCGGACAGTTTCCACTATCAGTGCGGGTGATTTTACACCATTGCAAGCAAAGCCGGACCCGGTTCCTGATACTGTTTGGACCACGGCTCTTAATAAGTGGCGACGCACTCAGGATGGTGATGAATTAGTTGTGTCTACCTGTGTTCTACCTTCCCCTGAACCGTGATTGTCTGTCAGTAGTGTGGTACCATATAGCCCTGTTAAGGTGGACTGGGGAGGCAGCGTCTGGCATTCATGCTCCTGTAGGGGCCTCCTACGGACTCCTACGGACTCGCCCTGGAGAGAGAGCGTGTCGGAGTGGTCTATTTCGCAGCCTCCACCACGAGTACAATTGATAGTACCGCAATGCCCTTCTGTTCCTCTATCTACTCTCTACAACGGAAATAGTGATTTGCCGCCTATTGCTACTCACGTTGCGGATATTGTTACCCCAGATTTATCTCCCACTGTATCTGAGATTCACTTTACTTGCGCTCCATTAGTATGTCACCACACCCTGCAGGGTGAACCTTGTTTGGGGTGCGACTCTGACGCTGAGAAGACACAGATTGATATGGAAATGGTACAGTATCCGCCTACACTACTAGTTCTTGTCAGTGGAAACGCACATTACGGCGTGCGTGTCACCAGTTGAGCCCGCAGAAGACGGCGTCAACCGTCGACGCAAACATCTCCACACCCGTAGCATTTTTCTCCAACGTTGCGTTAACACTGAACGAAGCTGCTCTGCCCCTTACGATCAAGCGGACAAGATGGCGGTCATCTCGCGTTGTGGCCACGTTGTGTCATCCACTAGCCTGTCGTCACTATGGACGGCCCTCTTCTCTCCACTGATTCCACATAAGCCCAACTATTGAACGAGTGTGCCCCGCCTCCGGAGACCAATCACTGTTCCTCGTTCAAACTCACCAACACGCCAATATTCCACGCTGTGATGTCGGCGAGGCTTGGTGGCACTCTATTACACCTCTCCCTTCGTATGACAGTTTTGCACCAGCTGAGCATTACATAAAATTGACCTGTCGGTAACACAAAAGATGGCGCTGCTGGGCCTGTTACCGCACTGACATTTAAACCAGGTGTTGAGTTTTCGTTGTTCTGCATGTGCTGTTATCATGGCGTGTTGCCGACCGTTGCTTTTGAGTGTTTCGCTTTTAACAAACAGTCGTGTATCTGTGGGCTGACAAAATGCAGTGGCCGATCTTCACGACAAAGTTTTTGTTGACTCGCTGGGAGCGATTTTCTGTCCCACTCCCGTTGAAGACTTATCACCGCGAATATCCAAAAAAAATTGTGTGTAGTGGCATCAGCCTCCCGGTTCTATCAATGGCAGTTGCATCCTCATGGTACAGGTTGGTCAATAATTTAATTTCCACCAACGAGCGTCTATATCGTATCGGGATTGGTGAAAAAAAAAATGGCTCAAATGGCTCTGAGCACTATGGGACTTAACTTCTGAGGTCATCAGTCCCCTAGGACTTAGAATTACTTAAACCTAACTAACCTAAGGACATCACACACATCCATGCCAGAGGCAGGATTCGAACCTGCGACCGTACCGATCGCACGGTTCCAGACTGTAGCGCCTAGTACCGCTCGGCCGCCCGGCCGGCAGGGATTGGTGACTCGTATAAATGCAGTAGGTGCGCGTCCCTAGATACGCTACAGTACCGGCTTATTCGTCGTGGTCACCTGGAAAACTGTTCTTAGTTCGGGAAGCAATTGGCTTTCCTCACTCTGTCAGTTGAAGCTGCATTTTCCACTGATATAACTCTGAGGGCGGCTCCTATTTTCTCCGAGGACCAAGAATAATATGATCGTATAGCTGGTTGGTCCTTGGTGGAGAGGGTTACGACGACCTTTTGGCTTTTCGAATGTTTGTGTCTACGGCTTGCTAGTCATGCTTGCATCTGCCCCTATTTCGAAAGATGTTTGCCAACATACTGAATCTTACCTCTCGAAGACAGGGCTTTGGCTAGTTCCGGCACGAGATGCTGCCCTCATAGTGTTTTTGTTTCCTCAGCTCTGTTTTTCCCCTGTATTCCTTGCTTTCAGATTATTATGATATTATTTTAGAAAAATTAAAAAAAGATCCTTCTGCAGGAGCAGCTCAGTGACCGGAGTGAGGCGAAGGGGCCACGTCTCGGGATTCGACCTCTGCCTACCTTGTCTCCACCAGCCTGAAGCTGACTGACCAGTATTGATTGTTTTTCGTAAAATGTGTTTCCTGTTTGCTTCAGTTGAGACTCTTCAGTTTCACTTTTTTGAAATTAATTCTATTTACATATAATTATTGTCTTACTCATTTTATTACCTTTTTTTCACTGAAAGTTAACTGTACATATGCACTACGCAATACATTTCTGTTAGTAAAGAAATTATTTTTCACAGCAATAATTATAGTAGAACCGCCTGGATGCAACACCAGAAATATGTCAGCAAAAAAGGAAGAAGCATTTAAAAGCGGAAATGATAAACGACCGATTGTTTTGATTTTCTGGAAATAACGCCTGTGGTACCAGATGGCGCTGTAGACGGCAACAACTGCAGGGAAAGACAGAAACTGAACTACAGTCGACAAATAACAGGGGACATTGCGTGCTATTCTCTGTGATGTAAAGGTTGGCGCTGGAGAGGAAGTCTTAGGGGTGTCGCAATAAACCAGTCAGAAATGTGATGAAAAAAAAAACACATTTGTAGTTCGTAATTTAATGGTCTAAATATCTCTGTAGCCATTCTCGTCACCATTTTGAGTTGTTAAGCAACAACTGTTGTTCAATATTTTCCTCACCCAGACGCCCACAACCGTCTGAACCATGTACCAGGAAGACAGTGTTTCCACGGACCATTCAGTGTCAGCTGACGAGGTTTCTCCTTCCCCGCAGCTGTGGCCCAGTTCTGACAGTGACTAATACTCCCATGCGCCGCGCGTGGGTTCCAGCGGTCTGACAAATCGTTTCTGCATCAATCTCACCGACATATGGATCGTATCCGCGTCGCCCTCCGCATCTCTTCGAATCTTCACTGTTAAAATGTTGTCTGCCTTCCTGAAAGGCAGGAGGCAAATCGGGTGTCGCCTGCGAGAAGCAGGGCTAATTTAAGTGTGTAGAGACGACGACGGTTCGAATCCAAGGTGCATATGGAAAAGATGTTTATCTTTTTTCTCGTTTTATTGAGTAATGAGTATTCTGAGTAGTTTGATGCTGGCCACAATTACCTCTTCGCCTGTACCAACCTCTATCACAGAATGTGACGTACTCCCAACGTATCGATTTTCTCTTGGATGTATTCCAGTCTTAATCTTCCCCTGCAGTTTTCACCTACAGATGCCCTGCCGTGTGTCAGTTTTTTCAACACATTCCCCTTTCCTTTTCCTCGAGATTCTGTGAAGAACCATCGTGTTTCTTATCTTATTAACCTACATAATTTGCAACATTTATCTGTATCACTACATCTAAGAAGCTTGGATTATCTTTCTTTTCATTTCTTCCACATTATCTTCCTTACATTTCTGTGCTCGATACGTACATTCCCAGGAATTTCTTACTTAAATTAAGGCCTATGTTTCATACCAGTAGACTTCTCTTGGTCACGAATGCCCTTATTGCCTGCGCTTGTCTGTTTCTTATATGCTTCTTGCTTAAGCACTCCGTCTTCACTCCAAAAGTAGCCCATCGGGACCATCCGACCGCCGTGTCATCCCCAGTGGAAGATGCGGATAGGAGGAGCGCGTGGTCAGCACACCGCTCTCCCGGTCATTACGATAGTTTTCTTTTACCTGAGCCGCTACTATTCGGTCGAGTAGCTCCTCAACTGGCATCACGAGGCTGAGTGCACCCCCTTCTTTCTTAGTTACTAACTCGTAATTATATTTCCAAGTCCCTAAACATGGAGATTTAATTTATCACTTGTCTCGTTCCTCCTACTCATACTTTCGTCTCTATTTAGTTTACTTTCAGTACATACTCTGTGCTCATTAAACGGTTCATTACATGCATCGAGTCCTGCTATTCTTCCTTGGTTACACTGTGATTAGCGAATCTTATTATTGATGGCTTTCCACTCTAAAATTTAATACCACTTCTGATCCTTTCTTCAACTTCCACGATTGCATCTTCAACGTACAGAGTAAGAGGTTCTGGTTTTTGTTTTCCTTTTCGTTCTTGGACACATTGTACGCGTTAACACAAAGAAAGCGTACGACGAAAGAATTCTCCGAAAGGGACGGAAATCAGTATATGTGACGTACATGTACAGTGAATCAGTTACTTAAAATATGAGACAATTTAGATGAAGTCTTCACGAGAAAAAGCGTCACTAATTTCCAAGTCAATAACGCATTGGTCCACCTCTGGTCCTTAAGCAAGCACTTATTCGGCTAGGTACTCACTGACAGAACTGTTGTATGTCCTCCTGAGGGATATCATGCCAAATTCTGTCCAACTGGCACATCAGATAGTAAAAATTCCGAGATGATTGACGGGACAGTCGCATAATTCTCCAAACGTCTCCACTGCTGAGATTTCTGGCGACACTGTTGGGGAAGGTAGGACTTGGGAAGCACGAAGACAAGCAGGAGGAACTCTCGCCGTGTGCGGATGGGTGCTCATCTACATCTACATTAACATGGTTACTCTGCAATTCACACTTAAGTGCCTGGCAGAGGGTTCATCGAACCATTTTCAAACTACCTCTCTACTATTCCACTCTTGAATGGCGCGTGGGAAAAAGGAACACCCCAATCTCTCCGTTCGAGGTCTGATTTCTCTTATTTTATTATTATGATCATTTCTCCCTACGTAATGTGATAGGACAGCCATCATCTTCTGTCTATCCAGGTGGTTATAACGAAATTGCAGCTACCCACAGAGATCCAATGTGGGCTGTAATTATCATGTAACAACAGAACTTGGTAGATTTGTGGGCGTTTCGTTGCTGAAACGTAAGCCCAATATGGCTTTCCATGAGGGGCTACAAAACGGGGTGCAGAATATCGTCGACTTACCGTTGTGCTGTAATACTGCAGTGGACGACGACCGAAGGGATGCTGGTGTGAAATGAATGGCACCTCAGACGATCACTCCTGGTTGTCGGGCGTATGCCGGGCGACACTCAGCTTGATATGCCACCACCGTCTGGGGCGCATCCAGACATGTTCGCTGGTCATCGGCGCTCAGTTCGAGGCGGGATTGATCACTGAAGACAGTTCTACCCCAATGAGTGAGGTTCCAGTCCCCAATGGCCACCGAAAATGTTTCTGGAAACGCCCCTGAAAGCAGTGTGGTACCAACCTGACAGTCACCCCCGTTGCGGCCCAACAACCAGGATTAATGATCTGGGGTGCCATGTCATTTTATAGCAGCAGCCCTTTTGTTGTCATCCTCGACTTACTTACAGCCCGTCTTGGCGTGCCATTTTGGGCTTACATTTGACCAAGATAATGCCACCCATACACAGCTACGGTTTCTACTGCTTGCCATTTTGCTTCTCAGGCCGTACCTTTGCCAACAAGATTCCCGGATTTCTCCTCAACTGAGAAGCTTCTGAACATCATGGGTAGGGCACTCAAAACAGTTAGGAATTTTGACCACTTAAAGTGTCAATTGGACAGAATTTTACACTATATCTCGCAGGAGGACATCCAAAAACGCTATGAGTCAATGCCAAGCCGAACTGCATAGGGCCAGACGTGGAGCAATGCGTTATTGATTTGCTCAATTAGTGATGTTCTTTCTCTTGAACAAATCTTCCATTTTACAGAAATTGTAATTTTTCTCTCCACACACGTCAGAGCTATCGATTTCCGCCCCATTCCGTTAATTCTTTCGTGGTGCGACTCATTCAATAGATTACACCTATTGTTCTGAGATGTTTAAATATCTCACTTCATTTAATGTTGTAGAATCCTTTTCCTAGGTCAACAAATTCTACGAAAGTGTTATCAATTTTTTGTATGTTGCCTTCATTCTCAAGCGCAACGTCAGACCTGCCATGCTGGTGCCTTTACCTTTCTGAAAGCCCAAACATTCGTCGTCGTCTGAATCTCGATTTCCTTTTCCGTTCTTCTGAAAATTAATTTTGTCAACAATTGATAAAATGAGTTGTTAACATGATTGTGCAGTAGTTCTGGTAGTTACTTATTAACCTTTGTTGTCTTTGGGATTGTGTGGATGTCTTCTTCCGAAGGTCTAATAACATTTATGACGTATATAACCAGACTCAAGCAACGAATGAAAATTTGTACGAAGGCCGGGATTCGAACTTAGGTCTCCTGCTCGGTAGGCGGGTGAGCTAACACTACGCCGCCTTCACACAGGTGCTTTGCACAACTCCACGGACTACCCTAGCCGTTCTCTCACCTCTAAGTTCCCATTTACGTTCAGCCCACTTTGTATTCCACCTAATTTCGAACAGTACTGCAGAGAACCTCCAACTGTACTGGAATAGCACATGGCTCTGAGGCTGAATCCAGTGCTTCTTTCGATGCTGAGATGCTATTCCAATACAGTTGGGGAGCTCCTGCAAAGCTGTTCGAGTTTAAGGGGAATACCAAGTGGTATGCGTCATCGGAATTTAATAATTCCAATCCCAAAGAAAGGAGGTGCCGACTGATGTGAATATTAGTGAACTATTAGTTTAATAAGCCATGGCTGTAAAATACTAACACGAATTCTTTACTGAAAAATGGAAAAGAAACTAGCAGAAGCTGACCTCACAGGAGATCGGTTTTGATTCCAGAGAGATGTAGACAATGCTGACCCTACGCCTTTTTGTAGAAGATAGGTTAAGGAAAGACAAACCTACGTTTGTAGCGTTTGTAGATTTAGAGAAAGCTGTTGACAATGTTAACTGGAATATTCTCTTTGAAACTCGCGGCAGCAGAGGTAAATTGCAGGAAATGAAAGGCTATTTACAACTTTTACAGAAACCAGACGGTAGTTTTAAGAGAAGAGGGGCATGAAAGAGAAGCAGTGGTTGCAACGGAAGAGAGACAGTTGTAGTATATCACCGGAGCTATTCAATTTGTACATTGAGGAAGCAATAAAGAAAACCACAGAATAAGTTGGAATTGGAATTCAAGTCCAGGGAGGAGATATAGAAATTTAGAGATTTTGCCGTTGACATTTTAATTCTGTCAGTGATAGCAAAGCACTGGGAAGAGCAGTTGATACGAACACTGTCTTGAAAGGAGGATCTAATATGAACACCAACAAAAGCAAAAGGATAATATAATGTAGTCGAATTAAATCAGGCGATACTGCTGGAATTAGATTAGGGAAATGAGACAAAGTAGTAGGTGAGATTTGCTATTGAGCCAGCAAAATAACTGATGATGGCCAAGGCGGAGAGCACTAAAGATGTAGACTGGCAAAGTCATGAAAAGCGTTTCTCAAGACAAGAAATTTGTTGACATCAAGTATAGATTTAAGTGTCAGGACGCCCTTCCCGCAAGCATTTGTATGGATTGTAACCATGGATGGAAATGAAGCATGGACGATAACCAGTTTAGACAAGATGAGAATAGAAGCTTTTCAGATGTTGTGCTACAGAAAAGTACTGAAGATCAGGTGGGTAGATCACGTAACTAATGAGGAAGTACCGAAGAGAATGGGTAGTCAAAGAAATTTGTGGCACTACCTGACTAGAAAAAGGGATCAAGAGACCACAAGTTTAGTAACGGACGGAAGTGTCAAGAGTAAAAGTCGTAGAGGGAGACCAACATATGAATATGGTTAGCACATTCAGAAGGATGTAGGTTGGAGTTATTACCCTGAGATGATGAAGCTTGCACAGGATGGAGTAGCATGGACAACTGAATCAAACCAGTCTTCTGAAAGAAGACCGTAATCAACAACTGCAACAGTCCTGTCATGTGTATCTTATAACTGCGACGTAAATGCAAGAGATCTTTCTGCAAAATATTTTCAGTCAATACTCACGTACCTCCAAAAATGATACAATTTTATGCCGTTGTCAAAGTAATGATTTTATTAAAAAGACATTCAGCGTGAGTTTCGTGGACAACTCTTACTGTCCTTTCCCATAGTAATTTAAATGACCGAGATAATAATAAGGCATCTTTCGAAAACAGAACCCTCTTCTTTAGCAAGTACCGAGCGAGGTGGCGCAGTGGTTAGCACACTGGACTCGCATTCGGGAGGGCGACGGTTCAATCCCGCGTCCGGCCATCCTGATTAAGGTTTTCCGTGATTTCCCTAAATCGGTCCAGGCAAATGCCGGTGTGATTCCTTTCACAGGGCACGGCTGACTTCCTTCCCTGTCCTTCCCTAATCCGATGAGACTGATGACCTCGCTGTTTGGTCTCCTTCCCCAAACAACCAAACCCCCAACTCTTTAGCAAGTAATGCTTATATATTTGCACCGTAAGTGTTGGTGCGGTGCGTCATTTTCCGTAAGTATTACATTGTTTGGTTTTGACTCTTTG
Source organism: Schistocerca americana (assembly GCF_021461395.2). Classification (NCBI taxonomy): domain Eukaryota; kingdom Metazoa; phylum Arthropoda; class Insecta; order Orthoptera; family Acrididae; genus Schistocerca; species Schistocerca americana. The sequence continues at coordinate 60,075,732 of NC_060122.1, forward strand.
ACATATTCTAAACGCTTTTTACTGTATCTCATTAAGTTTTTATGATAAGATGTTCGTCGCCGATCCGTGGCTATGCTTTGTAGAGATCTTCTTCTTGGCTGAACTGTTCATCTCCCGTGTTTCTCTTCTGTACGAAGGTATACTCAACACAAATACCATCAGAAAAGGCGTGTTATTACTTAAATTTGTATTCTATGTTAGCAATTTTTTCAGAAAATATTTTCATGCTAATTCCAATACATATTTTGTATCCTCTCTACTTCTGTGACAATCAGTTATTTTACTGTCCATCTAGCAAAACACCTTTAATTCATTTAGCGTATCAATTCCTACTTTAACCCCCTCAGCATCGACTGATTCAACTAAATTTCGTTCTCTTTATTTCACTTTAGTTGGTGTTCGGTTTTAAATCTGTTTTCAAGACGCTGTCTATTCCGGTCAGCTGCCGAACTGAGTTCTTTGTCGTCTCTAACAGAATTACTAGGTTAGTATCAATCCAGGGACTTCCTATTTCCTCTACCTTAACTTTAATTTCCTTTCCAGAGTCCTCCATAGTTTCGTTCTCTTACTCCATGCACGGTTCGAAGCCGTTGCTCGATCCCTACGGTTTTAATTTTATTGAACAGGGGGATTTAATGTTCCTATCAACGACAACATTAACGGATTTTCTCGAACAAACGCTACTACAACGCAAAACATGCTTTTTGTAACAAACTTATGTTTTTTATGTTGCTATGGTACGGTGTTGTCAGCTGAATTCGTTTTATATCCTTAAATTTTCGCACATGTGTGTGTTGGAATGGTAACTTGATCAACGCAAGTGATGTAATTACGCTTTCTGAGAAAAGAGTCGCCAAATTGATCTGAAGCTGTACTACTGTACTACCATTATCTTTTACCAAAACTAATTAAAAAACGTGAAGCTGTATCCTAAAGGGGCTATTATGTGAAATTCCATATTGCGCAGTGCAGTGGACAGTGTTACAATGCGTGACGTCACAGTACGTACTAGCCTTATTACCAGCGCACAAAACTAGGTGATTAAAAATTACAAATCGAATTTTCGAAGAATAAGTGACGAAAATGTTTGTATTAAACTGCCTTGTATTTAGACATTCGCAAACTAAGTAAATAAAGTTACGAACATCAAACAATACACAAGAATGTACTGCCCAGTAAGAATAAGTGTACTTGCATAAGAAATGAGGTCTGAACTGAACTTTGCCTATACTGACCCTGGTAATACATTTTAAATGCAAAGCTTGACTCTGAATGATATCACTATGTCCTGACTGTAATGACGAACTGACCCTTTCAAATGTTCATCACTTACGTTGTGGCATCGGAAACTGTGTACTGCTCGAAAGTGGTGAAAATAAAACACAGTGCAGCAGCAAAGAAAAATTTTTACCCAAGTTCAGTGCAAGGAGGAACAGCTAAGCACATGATGCTTTATTTTGAGTGACTGTGTCCCTTTCGGTGCAATGCGATGACAAATAGAAAACAAAATTTTGGTCAGAAGACAGTGGCAGAAACTCGACTTACTAAATGATTGAAAAGAGACCAGGGTTTAAAAACTATATGGTGGATATCTGATTCCTTAACAATTACAACCATCTTTACAAAAATCGCTTTTTATAAAAAATATTACTCAGCCATCAAATTAGTTAACAGAACCGTAAAGGAACGGTGCATCTATAACTCTGAAAGCAAGTCATATGAACAGATAGTTTTGCTTGACCCCGTCTTGATAGTCAGCCTAACTGACCTCTACCAACAAAAACAAAAGTGCAAAATATTTATCTTTCTGAAATTTATGATAAATGAAGTGCAAGATAGCACCCCAGCGTCAACATTACCCGAAAGTCTTCACAGTTCTCAAATCAGTCTCTACCAGATCATATTTCCAAATAGCAACATCTTTTGCATTCGCATCTCCGCATTCTGCTAGTTCAGGACTGATCAGAAGTGTAATCAACACCCGACTCCCTCCTTACTTCTCACTAAAGGCTACTGACAACTATAGATCCCATTGTTCAAATACCTTACGGGTTTTCTGCCGGGTGACGTCGCCCACCGCCGATATTTCGACAGGAGCACACCGTGCCATTCTCAAGGCACCTTTCGTCAGAATGGTTACAGTGAGAGGCAGATCAAACGTGCGTTGCGCTATCAGCCTTCTGTACAACGGGTGAGTGACGACAGCAACGAAGTGGCACCTAAGTCTACGACCTTTTGCCTTACGCAGGAAGCACTTACAACAGGATTGGCCGCGTTTTGCGGAAATATGATGTGAAATGGGTTTTTCGACCACCTTCTAAGATTGAGGCCCTGTTGGCGTCCGTAAAAGATGATCTTGGTTTGCGCAAGGCTGGTGTCTATCGTATTCCTTGCAGTTGTGGCATGTCATATATAGATCAGACAATCAGGACTGTGGAAGACCGGTGTGTTGAACACAAGCGTCAGACACGCTTACAACAGCCGAGCAAAACCGCTATTTCAGAACATTGCCTTGACACCGGTCATCGTATGGAATACAACAACACGGTGATTCTGGCTTGCACGTCCAGCTATTGGGATAGTGTTATGAAGGAAGCTGTTGAAATCAAACTATCAAGCAACTAACAGAGATGGTGGATTTTGTTTAAGTGCTACTTGGAATCCAGCTCTGTCTCTCATCAAAAAACAGAGGGAGAGAATTAATGCTAGCTCACCTGTTGATTAATAGTCACTAAAGATATTTCTGATGTTGGTTATATTTGGTTGTGTGTTGACTCTGCAGTTACTTGTTCTGTGTGGTATCTTCATTGTTTCTCCTCTGTTAACCGAGGTATTAAATTCCCTTGCACATTGCTTCCTCCTTGCAGTTGTGCCTTGAGAATGGCAAGGTGCGCTCCTGTCGAAATATCGGCGGTGATCGACGACATCACCCGGCAGCAAACCCGTGGGTGATTTGAACACTCCATTCGCCGGGGAAAGTTAAGGTTTCACACAGATCCCATTGCTTGCACTCAGAACGTAACATATCGATTATTAGTGTTTGAAATGTCTGTAGCACATAATTGAGGTGTAGAATAAAAATGGAGTTCACGTCACTTCCATTAAGCACCAACACAGCTGCCAGCCTTCTTTCTTTGTGCTACAGACATTAAAAACGGAAATGCTTATCGTATAATTTTCTTTCTTTGGATCGCTTCCGAGTGTGTCTCAAAGCAAGAAAATATATTTTCTATTATTTAACCGCGTTATTGGATTCAAGAAAAGTTACAAGTTTGATTTGAGTCGTACCAAATTTTCTTCGTCAAAGATAATCTTTCTCATTACCAGCGCACACCGCATTAGCTACCGTACCATATCAGATCGCAGGAGTTTGCGGGAAATAACGCTGGGCGACTTTACTGTGGCCCGTGTGTCGTTTACAGGGCAGCAGTTCCACAGGAAACGTGAGACAGTTTCTGGCTGTGCCGGGAAGTGACAGCCCAACAAACAAGCCGTGACAAACGGCGCTGCCGCGCGCCGTTCAGTCCGCTGCTGCGACAAACTCGGCTGTCGACGCGGCGCGAGCCGTGATGGATGGTCGCGATGGCGGCTGGCGGCTGGCGGCGCGCCCCCAGTCATGAGCTCCACACACCGACCTCTACCCTCGACCTGCCCCCCCCCCCCCACTTCCGGTGCATGACAGGTGGTGTAATACGAAAAGCGAGGATACTACGCAAAGGTAATGATGTGGTGCCATTCCAGAATAGTAAGTGACTTAATCAAAACCAGCCAACATGGAAATCTGCATGTAGCAAATACACCAGACATAAAATTAGTCACTCCTAGAAGACATTGGGCTGAAACCATTTACCACCTTTACAATGCTCCCCTTCCAGGAAACAAACGAAGAAAAAACGCTATATGCAGACCACACAGAGCCTTTGAAGTGTAGTGCGCACCTGAACTATTTAGAGAGACCCTGCCATTCTCATCCTTACGGCGTGAGTCCATAAACCCACAGCATAACTTGTTACAGAACGCTGGAACATTGAAATGTACCTGTAGCCGTCGTTTTTGTGTTATTTTATTGCAAGCAGTTTGGGTGACAATATACCATCTTCAGGCCTTAACTGAACTTCAATCGCACACACGATTCCATCAGTGGCCAACGTCTATGAATTGGCTTCCGGAGAATACTGCAAAAGCACTATTATCTCTGCAGCCATAAACTACCCACTCACTGCAGAAACATTCGAAATAGAACGTTGCTGACTCAATCTTTGGGCGTGATAGTTTTCACGTTTCTCTCGTCAGTTGGTAGTTCATGGTTGCAGACACAACGTCGCTTTAACTGTATTCTACGAGCCAGTTCACATACGTTGGCCACTGATGGGATCGTGTATACGTTTGGAGTTCACACCCTAGCGTCCGTTAAAGCCCGAAGATGGTGTACTGAGTCACCGAAACTGGTTGCAACATAATAAAATATCAAAACGACGACTGCAGGTGTTTCATTTTATTGCGTATGTGAAAGGCCGAAGTTTCGCAGACCATCAGACACAAGGACGGACGCACAGTAACATTGAAAGCCTCTGGTTCTAGCCTTCTACTCAACACAGAACACAGGGCCACGGTCAGTTCTGAGTACTATCACGCTAATTGGGAACTCCGTTGAAACGCAGCGATCGACGGTGGTCATCGTAACTACCGCTGGAGTCGCTGGAAAGATCAAAGAATATACTCGCATCCCAAGCGACAGATGTCGTTTGGTCCAACATGCTCTACAATTTCCTGTTTGTGCAACTTGTACTCTCAAAAGCCAATATCAATTTGATCCTTCCCATCCGTTGCCACCTTTATTTAATTAGAAAACGGCGCTCAAGTTGATGTCGTGTCCTTGGACTTAACGGAGGTATTTACACTGTTCTGCACTGCTGATTGAGCATTGAACCAGATTTGCGACTGGATTCAAGACTTCGCCGGCCGCTGTGGTCTAGCGGTTCTAGGCGCTCAGTCAGGAACCGCGCGACTGCTACGGTCGCAGGTTCGAATCCTGTCTCGGGCATGGATGTATGTGATGTCCTTAGGTTAGTTAGGTTTAAGTAGCTCTAAGTTCTAGGGGACTTATGACCACAGATGTTGAGTCCCATAATGCTCAGAGCCATTTGATTCAAGACTTCCTTCCAGACAGAACTTCACATGTTGCTCTGAACGGAACAAAATCGACAGACGTAGAGGTAATTTCCTGATCACCGATACACCAAGGAAGTGTGATAGGACTGTTACTGTTTACTATGTGTATAAATGATCTAGTAGAAGATATCTCAAACTACGATCTCTTTCCTGCAAATCCATATAAACTACTAAAAAGTCGTAAACTGCTGGTTGAAGACAGTACATGTATATGTGCAAAATTGACATTTTCTTGATCAGTTGTAACTCTTTATTATTAAAATAACTGAAAACATTTATTCCGTTTCTGCAGTGATCTCTTCAGATTACAGCACATAAAACATTGATACAAAGGTTTCTAGTGTTTGTCGAAGTATTCAATGCAGTGAATACATTAGACAATTTACGACTGTGTTCTGTATCACTCATGAGTTCCGACACTCAAACTCCTCTTCAAATATTCTTGCGGGTCAGCCATCAGAGCACTTTCATGACTGTATGCCTAACTAAAATTGTAGCCTTAGACGTATTATCTATAATCCACTTGCATTCGTTGCTAAATTCGCATAGACCTCCACATTATGTTCTGATGTCTTCAGCCGCTAAGGTGGAACACACACTGTGTTAAAGATTGATGTTCAGGAAATTCAATCAATTACAAGTTATCAAGATAGTGAGTAGTATCTACACACTAAGGAATATTAGGTTAATAACGATCATGAAATTTAGATATCGTGATTTTGATTTTATTCAATTTACCCAGGGAGACAAAGTAAATGTTGTCCTTGCCCCCCATTGTCTGCACCGAGACAAACTTCATCGCGCGATATCTTTTCCCGTAATTCTAGAAAAGCCTACTAGTACTCTAAGAGTGGTGGGAGCTACTTTATCGGACCTCCGTTGGCCACTATTAGTTTAGGAATTAATGACTCAGATCTACTGTGTTATTTTTTTTTTTTGGCGTTCAGTGCTCATCTCTGAAGATTAAATATGGTGCTGTTTCATCCCCAGGACCACACAATCTGCACTTAAGGGCTCCTTTCTGCGTATACACCTACACATGGCCAGTCATTAGACTTAACACGGCTTTAATCTGCCCTGTAGGCAATGGAAAGTGTGAAGGAGAAGAAACTGAAACCATTTCAGATTTGGGGTGGGGGACGTGGAAGGGCGTTAAAATTAAGTGAAATTATAAACAACTAAATGAAAAGGTAATGGAAGTAACAGGAAAAGAGATAGGATTCAGGAGCATGGGCAAATTCCCAAGGCACTTCCTGCACTAAAAATGGTTCAATTGGCTCTGAGCACTATAGGACTTAACAACATCTGAGGTCATCAGTCCCCTAGAACTTAGAACCACTTAAACCTAACTAACCTAATGACATCACACACATCCATGCCCGAGATAGGATTCGAACTTGCGACTGTAGACTGAAGCGCCTCGAAGCGCTCGGCCATTGTGGCCGACACTTCCTGCAGCGAAGAAATGTTAATTTGGTGCTGAAGGAGCCACTAAGATTGTAAGGCAAGGAAGGGACAAAGATTACTGCAGGGTGTCAGTTGAGCAATTTAGTATACCCCTAGGATGCGATAACTGATCTCTGGTGACCTATGGTGAGGGGAAGCTATCCATAAGATATTGAAAATTTTAAAGAAACAGTAATGTCACACAGAGGGAAATGCCTTACTGAATAACAACACGACTGGCACAGACAAACATGGGAATATAGGCGCCACACCACATTAATGAGAGGAGGGATTATCTATTTACAACAGAATCAAGTAGTCGCTGTGAAAATTACAACCATTACCGTAAAGCCTCAGTACTTGAATTACTCACTGAGATAATAAAATCAGTATTTAATAAATAGACTTGAGGGTTAAAATTGTGAAACCAAATTTTGACACAGGTGTATGGGCATGATAAAAGCATAATTAGGAGAATAAATCATGATAGGGCCAATGGTTGCAAGAGTCGTTAATGGATTAAAGAAAGAAACCAGTAAAATGTGTATGAAAACCATTAAGATCGCCGAAGTGTGTGATGGAAGCAACTAAAACTGTACAGTTAGCTTCTGATGGGAGTTAACTAACATCACATACCTACAGGTGACTGCAAACCCGCTCCACTATTACCACACTCAGGGCCTGAAGTTGGAAGTAAGAAGTTTTAACAGTTCGAGAGAGTCCAGCTCAGCCGCTGTACCCAGTGTTGCCTTCTGTAGGACCCCAAGTCTCGTCTGTCTGCAAGTGTTTATCTTCGGTTTCCCAGCAGCAAGTATTCTCTCTCAATGCTCTGTAATTAGACTGTTTCTGGTGGAGTTGATATCTTGCTAGCCAATAGTAGGAGTCATTGAGAGGTACGTCCAACAATAATTTTGTAGAAAGGTTGAACAAACTTTTTCTCCTGCAGATTCTGCTCTATTGTAAGAAGGAAACCAGGAAATCTCTCCCACTCCATGCAACAATTCTGAAGCTGACAAATAGGCAGGCTTACACACAGTCGTGAACACTCCAGAGAAATAAACATTATGAATGAGAGAGAGGACCTCTGACAACGACTTGACACGGAAGTTCTTACGTGGTGTGGCTGCCGACGCAAACGGTAGTTCTCACGCTGCAGCGTCTGTGAATGGCTGAAACTGGATTACATTTTTGTCTTTTCTAAGAGGATTCTTCATTATATCAAGAAAAAAATTATTGGCAGCTGGCTGGCCCCTGTAACATCCAGAGTACGGGGTGGGAAAAGCGAATTCGGCTTTCGATTGCCTGCGCTTAAGTCAGCTCTTAGTTCTGAACACTTTAATGATTACTAAACGGCATTTTTAGGTAAACTTCTGTGTCGGCAAAGCCAGGATGGAAGCTTTTACCTCTGCAGAAAAAACAGCCGGACCTTCACCATAGTAACAGAAGGGAAAAGAAGAAGCAATTTGCTGGGCAGTCACTGTCAGTGATGAATATTATGTGCAGTTATGTTGCGGTGTGAGAGATTGACTACGTAGACCATGGGGAATGACTTCATAACATCATAGAAGATGTGTGGCAGTTTTGGGGAAAGCAGCCATGTAACATCACGTCCACATTAAAAATAAATAAATAAATAAATAACAAAAAAATGAAAAAAATGGATATGAGTGAAGTTGTGCTAAGATTCATGTGTAGCACAAGTTCATCAAGGATATTTTAACTGAGTATGGGTACTGTTGTTATTTTTTGCTGTGCATGCTCATCGTCTGATGAACTGAACGACAGAATTGGGAACCTTCCGTCCTGCTTGTTTATTGCTGTAACACTATACAGTGAATAATGTGCAACGCAACATTACTCATTACGGCATTACGCAGAGGATATACAATTATTTCTTTCTTTGCCACTGCGTTAGGCCCATGTCGAACTGTAGCCCGCCAACTGCTTTTCTGTTGTTTGCAGATGTCGTCTGCACGTGTGTACCTGCCTTTAGTTTTTCGAACGAAGCTGAAACGATACCTTCATGATCAGAAGAAAATGGGACATGAAATAAAAAATGGGTTCAAATGGCTCTGAGCGCTATGGGACTTAACATCTATGGTCATCAGTCCCCTAGAAGTTAGAACTACTTAAACCTAACTAACCTAAGGACATCACACAACATCCAGTCATCTCGCATGAAATAAAAGCTCGTCGCACTGCGGAGAACCTATGCACTTGTTAATTGTGTCGCAAGTACTCATTGCATTGCCGTGCTGTAACAATTAGGACATTGCAAAGACTAAAAACTCCAGTCAGCTGTCGGTCGTGTAGTCTCGGCAGTCTTCGGTCCTGTTCGCGAGTGTGAAAATGCGAGGTGCCCGCACGGCGATACTAATGTTCATGCGCCCAGTCGTGGTTTAGACAGTATCAAATAATGATCGAAGCAGTTACAACAAGTTTTCACCATAAATATTGCAGATTCACAACTACCGACAAATCACGACACCAGTGATTGCATGCATTAGAATTACATCATCGTATTCGATTCGATAAATTCGATAACATTCGATAAAGGTCGGATTGTAGCCTATCGCGATTGCGCTTTATCGTATCGCGACATTGCTGCTCGTGTCGGTCGAGATCCAATGACTGTTAGTAGGATATGGAACGGTCGGTTCAGGAGGGTAATACGGAACGCCGTGCTGGATCCCAATCAACAGCAATAGAAAACAAATCTGCACCGCCGCTGATGCGATGCTTAAAAGTCAGTTAATAAAAACTGGCCGGGCCTACTGGCCACACTTTCTAAGATAGTCCCTGAGAAGCAAAAAGAACGTATAAAATAAGAAATAATTCATTTTTCCCATTTTTCGTCACGTTTTTGCGAAAGGTTAGACACACGGACTGATTTTTACGGAATGTTCGATACAAGTAAAAAATGGATAAAACTGTTAGTGTTTATAGTTCCAACAGACCTTTTTTCGGAAGCAGGATGTGATTCCCAAGTACAAATTAGCAGCTTGTACAAGTGGAACTACATGACCGTAATTAACGTGCTGATTAGCACAGAGTTTATATCTGCAGCCCGCTCCTTAGAACAGTTAGTTCTATCCAACATTGCTACACTACTGGCCATTAAAATTGCTACAACACGAAGATGACGTGCTACGGACGCGAAATTTAACCGACAGGAAGAATATGCTGTGATATGCAAATGATTAGCTTTTCGGAGCATTCACACAAGGTTGGCGTCGGTGGTGACACCTACAACGTGCTGACATGAGGAAAGTTTTCAACCGATTTCTCATACACAAAAAGCAGTTGACCGGCGTTGCCTAGTGAAACGTTGGTGTGATGACTCGTGTAAGGAGGAGAAATGCTTACCATCACGTTTCCGACTTCGATAAAGGTCGGATTGTAGCCTATCGCGATTGCGCTTTATCGTATCGCGACATTGCTGCTCGTGTTGGTCGAGATCCAATGACTGTTAGTAGGATATGGAACGGTCGGTTCAGGAGGGTAATACGGAACGCCGTGCTGGATCCCAATCAACAGCAATAGAAAACAAATCTGCACCGCCGCTGATGCGATGCTTAAAAGTCAGTTAATAAAAACTGGCCGGGCCTACTGGCCACACTTTCTAAGATAGTCCCTGAGAAGCAAAAAGAACGTATAAAATAAGAAATAATTCATTTTTCCCATTTTTCGTCACGTTTTTGCGAAAGGTTAGACACACGGACTGATTTTTACGGAATGTTCGATACAAGTAAAAAATGGATAAAACTGTTAGTGTTTATAGTTCCAACAGACCTTTTTTCGGAAGCAGGATGTGATTCCCAAGTACAAATTAGCAGCTTGTACAAGTGGAACTACATGACCGTAATTAACGTGCTGATTAGCACAGAGTTTATATCTGCAGCCCGCTCCTTAGAACAGTTAGTTCTATCCAACATTGCTACACTACTGGCCATTAAAATTGCTACAACACGAAGATGACGTGCTACGGACGCGAAATTTAACCGACAGGAAGAATATGCTGTGATATGCAAATGATTAGCTTTTCGGAGCATTCACACAAGGTTGGCGTCGGTGGTGACACCTACAACGTGCTGACATGAGGAAAGTTTTCAACCGATTTCTCATACACAAAAAGCAGTTGACCGGCGTTGCCTAGTGAAACGTTGGTGTGATGACTCGTGTAAGGAGGAGAAATGCTTACCATCACGTTTCCGACTTCGATAAAGGTCGGATTGTAGCCTATCGCGATTGCGCTTTATCGTATCGCGACATTGCTGCTCGTGTTGGTCGAGATCCAATGACTGTTAGTAGGATACGGAACGGTCGGTTTAGGAGGGTAATACGGAACGCCGTGCTGGATCCCAACAGCCTCGTATCGCTAGCAGTCGAGATGACAGGCATCTTATCCGCATGGCTGTAACGGATTGTGCTGCCACATCTTGATCCCTTAGTCAACAGATGGGGACGTTTGCAAGACAACAACCATCTGCACTAACAGTTCGACGACGTTTACAGCAGCATGGACTATCAGCTCGGAGACCATGGCTGTGGTCACCCTTGACGCTGCGTCACAGACAGGAGTGCCTGCAATGGTGTACTCAGCGACGAACCTGGGTGCACGAATGGCAAAACTCATTTTTTCGGATGAATCTAGGTTCTGTTTACAGCATCATGATGGTCGCATCCGTGTTTGGCGACATCGCGGTGAACGCAAATTGGAAGCGTGTATTAGTCATCGCCATACTGGCATATCACCCGGCGTGATGGTATGGGGTGCCATTGGTTACACGTCTCGGTCACCTCTTGTTCGCATTGACGGCACTTTGAACAGTGGACGTGTTACGACCCGTGTCTCTACCATTCATTCGATCCCTGCGAAACCTTACATTTCAGCAGGATAATGCACGATCGCATGTTGCAGGTCCTTTCTGGATACAGAAAGTTTTCGACTGCTGCCCTGGCCAACACATTCTCCAGATCCGTCACAAACTGAAAACGTCTGGTCAATGGTGGCCGAGCAACTGGCTCGTCACAATACGCCAGTCACTACTCTTGATGAACTGTGGTATCGTGTTGAAGCTGCATGGGCAGCTGTACCTGTACACGCCATTCAAACTCTGCTTGAGTCAATGTCCAGGCGTATTAAGGCAGTTATTACGGCCAGAGGTGGTTGTTCTGGATACTGATTTCTCAGGATCTATGCGCCCAAATTGCGTGAAAATGTAATCACATGTCAGTTCTAGTATAATATAATTGTCCAATGAATACCCGTTTATCATCTACATTTCTTCTTGGTGTAAAAATTTTAATGGCCAGTAGTGTACAAATCACCATGATCGACATTGAAACTTAATTTGAATTCTTTCCTAACTGAATACACTAGCTCATATTGTGCTGTAACTACAACACGACCGAAAATTGTCTTTACAGTCAGGTCCTATAAGATCAAAAAGTTTGCACTAGGCATGTGTTACTAACATGAAGTTGGCTTTTATTTCCTTCTTTATCTTTTTTCATTTCCTGTGTACTGCAATGTGTACTCTCATCCCCTGCATCTTGAACAGCGATTATTTTACCTTGTTATTACACATATATTTTCTTACTGTGTGCCAGACTTTAATTTCTGAATCTAAGCTTGAAATCTCCCCTTAAAAAAATTTATGATTTACTGTGCTGGTAAACCCGTTACGTTATTTGATTTTGAAACAGCTGAGCAAAACTGAACGTACTCAGACATTTCTCTCTTTACTTATTCTGATCATCACTAAACTGACACAAATTATTTTTAGCTCAACGCAATCTGACTTTCAATAATCCCTACAAAAGAATGCCCCTGACTAACAATAACCTATACATTTCAAGAATCACTTACCCCACAAAAATCTTTGTTACTCGAACTACTGCAATACAGCGAGCGCCAATACTGCCAGTTAAATAAAGTATTCTAACTACTGAAGGCACCAACTACTGATAGGCATAGTTAGCAAATGAAAGATTTTGATAAAGAACAAGCAATGTATTTACCTTAATAATATTCAAAATTTATCTATAAACTGCCCAACACTACAATAACAAATATTCCAACAATGCAAACGAGCCACAGACTGCACACAGTACAGTCAGTGATTTTCATACAGCGCGCTAAGTGGCGTTACCAACACAAAAACCTAAATGGCCTACTTACAAGCTGCACGGTACAGCTACATCCCGAAACATCGCATCCAGGATTGGGTATGCAATGTCCTGTTCTACAATCGAACTGTGCTACACATCCGGATATTTTAATCTTTAAAGCTTCGTAATCTACCAGCAAGCCTTTGGACAGATAGTTACGAATTCTAAGCCTCTGACACTAATCAGTCTGTCCTCAAGTTCCTTCCTCTATTTTCTTTTCTGCAACTGGGCCACATACTTAAACGATTTCAGCACCCTTTTCTCTTCGATCATGTCGTGCTCTGATTTTGTCTCTCATCGGCCCAATATGAAGGCGCCCACAGATTATATTGATTGTTTCTGTTCCATCAGTTACTATTCATGCAGTCTGGATGCTACTCTCCCAATTATGCATATGGAAGCCCATATTGTGGCAATCCGTAATGTTTTTGTACAAAGCGCACTGATTCTCTGACTTCATTCTTGCAATCGTAGGCTAGTTCGTCCACCAAGTATAAGAATATAGCTGCGTCACCCATATCACACCTGTTAGAGTGATGTCCTTCTGTATTCGAATAGGTACCTTTGTTTGGCAGACACGTACCAGTTCCTTCGTTTCAAATAGTGCGTCCTGGTAGGAATCTCAAAGACTTAAGGTGCCGGGCTAATATTAATTCACGCATCATTTAAAACAAATTTATTAACAACAAATCTTACTCAACAGTAATTAGGAAACATTATCGACCCGAGAGTATTTATGATGACAATTAGAAGTTTCAAATCAAGCTCAGTACCTATTTGTGGTAAAAAGTTTAAAATGCCCAAGACTATTTCAAAATGCATGTAGTAACCTTTAAGCAAATTTACAATTAACTGACAGTAATTCAAAACTAAAAAAACTATTTACATAAATCCATTTTAACCAAAACACTTTAAATACACAACAAATTACAACGGGACCTCCGTATCACAAATTTTGTACACGCCTTTTTTATCGTGCCACAGATTAAAATTTGCTCATTTGCAGTACAGGAGTACCGAAAAATATCAAATGGCTCTAAGCACTATGGGACTTGAGATCTGAGGTCATTATTCCCCTAGACTTAGAACTACTGAAACCTAAGAACATCACACACATCCATGCCCGAGGCAGGATTCGAACCTCCGACCATGGCAGCAGTGCGGTTGCAAACTGAAGCACCTAGAACCGCTCGGCCACAGCGGCCGGCCTGAAAAATATCAAACAAGTTGAGGTGACAGTTCGTCTGATGAACGCCCAATTAAGAGGAGTGAACTATTCTATTACCAAGGTAATTACTTTACTCAAGAACAAATCTGGAGCATTAGAATTCTCCCGCTGCTATCTCAGTGGGTTTACAGACCCGTAATCCTATGTTAGTTGCCTCGTTAGCCTTGTGCACAATTCCTGGCAATACATTACACACATCGTTAAATTGGCGTGGTATGTACTGAAGCATAAATCCGTTACCACTAGTACCACACATGCATACAAATAATGAGCCCCACGAGAGCAAACTTGGTGATAATCATTTAACATGAACAATTAAAACAAACAAATGACCGGTCACGAAATAGTGGAACTAATGGCGCCCACAAGAGGGGACTCAATTACAATTTCGCATGTTGAACAACTAAGACACGCAGATGGGCATGTGGTCAATAATAAGGTTACTAAGCTTCACGTGGAGTTATCAGTACTCGTATGCCAATGCAACCAAGGCGCAGCGACAAAATGGCTGTACAGAGCATCAGTCGTTACTTTAACCGACGATCTCTTTCGGGGAACACGAGTATTGTGCCCGCGAAAGAGGAGCTCCTTTCCAAGTTACAGGTTCCCAAAGAACAGGTCTCAAGTACAACTAGGTCGCTCTATCACTCCAGGTGCAGCCAAGTCGTTTTCCAGCACATACACGGACTGCTCCCTGCACAGGACCCGCTCGCCACCTACCTCGTGCCGTTGCTAAGACTTCTCACCTGCCCTTGCCACGCCGCCTGGCGGACTACATTCGAACCATAAGGCTCTCTGGCAAAGAGATTCTACACAACCACGATTCTACCAGAGAGGCACAAAATGAAAAAAATACCGAACTTTGAGGAAGATTTCGACACACGGTACAATACTCCCACTGAAGTCAAAACTGTGGGGAAGGTCGTGCCACAGTCGCTATACCGGCAGTCTGGTTGCTTAGTGCCTTCAATGGAGAAATGTGTGCCCTTATCTGTTTACCACCACATTTTTCACATACCAGGGACGTATCTGGGTAAAGAAACTTGGGTACTTCATATGGACCCAAAAACCGAGGCACCATCTAGATGTGGTTTTATTAGCCCCTTTACTCTAAACCCAAATATTTTTTACATAAGCCTGACTGCCAACGCGCAGAGTGATGGGACGCCTACCCTTATTACAATGCGCAGCCTCCCCCTCGTGCGCATGCAGAATGCTGTTCCCTATAGTCTCCCATCCTTCTTAAATGTACCTATGTCCTCCAACAAGGGGATGCATGAAAACACTTGAATGTGTGAGGCACTTGTTCCTGGGGCAGGCTATCCATCATGACGGGTAGTAGAACACAAAATCTCCTTATTCAGCCTGTACCCCTGAACCTTCTCCCCCACTTTTAATCGCCCCTTAATTGCACCCATCTGTGCGTCATTGTCTTTCCTAGCGCCCAGGGAATGTAGTTCAGGTACTCGCAAGTGCAGTACAAACGTATATTTCATTAATTTCTTCAGTCTCAGGTTGAAACATTTGGCTCAGGGCATCGTCGTCTTGGTTACCAGTTCTCATAATGTGTCGGACCTCAAAACGAAATGCCGATACCCGCACCATCCACCTATCAAGTTTTCCCGTCTTGTTCGGAAGAGCCAGCACCCAGGACAACGCTTGGTTGTCGGTTTACAATAAAACCTGCCTATGTTCAAGATCGATTTGGAATCTTTCCAGTCCGGACAACACAGCCAAACCTTCCAGTTCGTAAAAATATTTCTTTTCTGGCTCAGCTGACGTCCGGGAGGCGGAAACCATAGGCTTCCCTTCTCTACTAATTTCCTGGAGAAAGACTTCAGCAATACCAGTATTCAGAGCATCTCTCAATATGATAAATTGACAAAATCAGGCATCCCCAAAACAGGTGCGTTGGCTAAAGCAGCTTTTATAGCATCAAAAGATCACCGCTGGGACGGTCCCCAAACAAAAGGTTCTCCCTTGCGCCGAAACTGGCTTAAGAATGCGGCTAATTGAGCAAAATACTGCACAAACGTACGAAAAATATTCGGCATCCTGACAAACCTAGAGATGGGCTCCTTGCTTCTTGGCATCGGAAATTTCTATACCACTAGAGTGCGTTGCTGATAGATACACACGCCATCAGCAGAAACTATACGCTCCCAAAAATGACATTTGCTTACTCACTGAACTGACTTTGGAAGGTTTAATTGTGAGAGCAACTTCACGCATTCTTTCCAGGACCTGGGCAGTATGTAACGAATGATGGTCTAAGACACGGCTATATGTCACGACGTCATAAAGATAGTCTTAAACAAATTTATATATAGATCTCCCAAAACTGAATCTAACAAACGAGATAATTCCGCCACCCCTCTGGCAAGACCAAAAGGCACCAGATTATATTCGGATTCTAGACGGTGGTAAATGCAGTCACCGCCTTAGATTCTTCGGCTAAAGGAATTTGATAATATGCCTGATTTCAGTCCAAGATGGAAAAACACTTAGCCCCAGAAAACCAAGCAAAACATTTAATCAAATCGGACAACGGGACAGACTCCAAAACTATTTTTATCCACTAAAGGTCTTTAACCTTGCCCTTGAGTGTTAGCCGCTAAGAAAGTAAGCGAGGCGTAGGGAGACAGATGGTCTAATTACTCCCTCCGTCAGCATTTTATGCACCAGTTGCCTCAACTCCATCCTAGGAGCGGACAAACGGCAGGGGGACTGGAGAACCGATACTTTATCAGTCAACTGAATGGTGTACTCAGTATTATTTGTGACGCCCAAGTGGTCCGTCAGCACTTCAAGGAATCGTCCTAACATGGCCTCCCTCTGTTCTGTACTCAAATGTGATGTGTCAGATTTGATTAGATTAGATTCAGTTTTCGTTCCATAGACCCAAAAATTGATATGATTCTCGTGGGTGTGGAACATGTCAAAATATAGCATAAAAACGTAAGACATCTGAATATAATACATACTATCCTGATCATTTATAGGTGAATACAATGCAGTAACTGGAACAGGTAATATTTACAGAATTAACACGCTGTCAGAATGAAACACTGTTATACACTATTAATAAATTTATCATACACACAATACCTAATCTTGACTGCTATGACCAAGTGCTGTCAAAACTGAAATCTAACATATTTTTACTTAAGATGGCTTAACAGTCTCTGTTAAGATATTCATCTATGGAGTGGAAGGAGTTTCCTACCAAAAGGTCTTTCAGTCTCTGTTTAAACCGTGCTTTATCTAAAACCGAGTTTTTAATGGTCGCTGGCAATTTATTAAAAATGTGTGTTCCTGAATATTGGACCCCTTTTTGGACCAAGGTAACTTATTTTAGATCTATGTCCATTGTTTTTATTCCTAGTAATGATACTATGTATCAGTCAATTTGGGAACAATAGACTGGATGATACATACATTATTTCGAGACTGATGCTGACACCAACGGTATTCTACACTCGGCCTAATTCTAAACTGAATGGCGGAAACCACATAACCTAAAACAAAACCGGTTTCTTAAATAATCACACAAATACAAGACGCATAATCAACTGCATAACAATAAATTGGATACCCCGACTCAGCTCCTGGAATTAAAATACAAGAGAATACTGCCTACTACAGGAAGAACCTTATCGTTGACACGTCGGCAACGTAAGTCTGATTTCTGTACCTGCGAGACTTGGGAAACGCGCGAAGTATGCCGTTACCCCCTCGCTCGTCAATGAGAAAAATTACTCCCCGAGTCTAGTTGTGGACAAACAGGTTCTACACGAACCGTTGCGCGTATAAAGTGGAGGTTGCTATACGTTGGCGATTTCATTTTACGCGTCTTCCTATTCAATACGTTGGTATTATTACATTGCCCCTTTTTCTTGTGGCGTCATCAAGATTCCTTCTCCATTTTTATTACAGTCACGCGCATAATGACACTCATTACAACAGAAAGACCTGTAGCCTTCTTGAAAAGGCTTCTTTTTTCGTTTGAACCTTAGCGCAATCATGTGCAAAATATCTTTTTATTACATCGGAAACACGCTATATATTGGAAGGAAAATCAGCATTGGTCGTATTTTGTTGTTTTATTGTCAGCAAAATCGATTTTCGGTCACTTAGTGACCATCCTCAGCGCTGTAATATACAATTAAAATTGGTAGGCACTGGTATCAAGCTATAACCACAAGCTTGGAGCGTTCACATAAACTCAACAAAATAAGGCCAATGCTGATTTTCCTTCCAATTCTATCCACTATTTGGTCGTGGCGCACACAACACGCCATGGAGTCGCCAATCAACAACGCTATATATTTTCTAAATTCACCGATAGGCTGAGTCCGTTCACTTGCGTCAGCATGTACTTGTTTGTTACGGAGATTTATTTCCCAGTTCCTGCGTATCCTATTACTAAACCTAAACTGCTCAATGCGAAAGGCTAACTGATCTAATACAACAAATGTCTGATTTTGTGGTGTCACCGCCAGACACCACACTTGCTAGGTGGTAGCTTAAATCGGCCGCGGTCCATTTAGTACATGTCGGACCCGCGTGTCGCCACTGTGTGATCGCAGACCGAGCGCCACCACAAGGCAGGTCTCGAGATAACGGAATAGCACTCGCCCCAGTTGTACGAACGACATTGCTAGCGACAATACGGACGAAGCCTTCCTCTCATTTGCCGAGAGACAGTTAGAATAGCCTTCTGCTAAGTCCAAAGCTACGTATTTTCTTGATAGCAGTCATAACGTATCCTGTTCCAGACTTGACGCCAGTCGGCGTGTGTGTACGCGTGCCTTTCGGCTCCCTTCTCAGTGTGGCGTAACTAGCTTGTTACGTCACAACAGATTTAGTGCACAATATCGCCCTTTGTCTTCTACCCGAAGGTCCTCAATTATATTTCCTACAACATCATATTTCCACACACAGCGCCGACAGTGCTACTCGGGGATATCCTCAAAAGCCGGCCGAAGTGGCAGAGAGGTTCTAGGCGCTACAGGTTTAAATCCTGCCTCGGGCATGGGTGTTTGTGATGTCCTTAGGTTAGTTAGATTTAAGTAGTTCTAAGTTCTAGGGGATTGATGACCACAGCAGTTAAGTCCCATAGTGCTCAGAGCCATTTGAACCATTTTATCCTCAAAATATTAAGCCAAATTCTCCGACCTCCGTTGCACACGTTATACAGGAGAATTTATAAGTTAATACCGCGCTGGCTTAGAGTTGATTTTGCAAAATTTTACTTCCAAACTCAATTAACGATAAATTTTTAATGGCTTCAGTAATCACTGTTTTAAATTTCCATACAGCGCGAGGAAACATCTATAACCCTACTATCTCAGGCGCTTGTAAAGCTTCGCTCGAAGTTTGTAAGGCACTGTGAACCATAGCAACTATACGATCTTTCCATTAGTATCTATTGCAAAATCTGATGCAGTTGCAAACAGATCGGAAAAGGATTGGGTAGACTGTCACACAATTCCCAACCCCCTGTACCACACCATTTCACTCACGTGACAAGAACGATGCATGCCTTCCTTTCCTTTTGAAGATCTTGAACACGAATAAGCAAATGATGGTTTTGCACTTGTATTCGGATAACTTGCACGTGTGTAGGAACACACTATCCCGCAAGAACTTTATACTAGCATGCGCAGTTTCTAGGAGGCTACTACAGCTCGCGCAAGCTTCACCCTCCTGCCCACAGCTTCCGCATCGACTACAAGGCAGCTTTCCCAGCACACAGCGCAGCCGTATCGTTAATTCAGTTAGGCTTCCATCAAGTTTTTCTTGACGAATGGTGAGCTCATGTTCAAGTTGACTTGGTTAAATATGATATCGTTAGCTCGTTTCTGGCTGCAGTTGCACGTGTGGTGTAGCCTACGACATAAGAATGACTGTATTAAGGCAGTCGCAGTTCCAAGCACATAAAATGGAAACAAGTTCTTCCACACGACAGGTTCAGGACTCCACCACCCTCTTCCTGCACTTTGCTACCTTTGGTATGGTAGGACTGTAAAGGAGTGGTTAGGTGCCAAGCTAACATGAATTCACAGATCCTTTAAAACAAATTTATTAACAATTCTTACTCAACAGTAGTTAGAAAACATCTTTGACCCTAAAGCAATTACAACACCAATTAAAAGTTTCAAATGAGGCTCAGTAAGCATTTGTGATAAAATGTTTAAAATGCCCAAGACTATTTCAAAATGCATGTGGTAACCTTTAAACAAATTTACAATAAACTGATAGCAATTCAAAAATGGTTCAAATGGCTCTGAGCACTATGGGACTCAACTGCTGAGGTCATAAGTCCCCTAGAACTTAGAACTACTTAAACCTAACTAACCTAAGGACAACACACACATCCATGCCCGAGGCAGGATTCGAACCTGCGACCGTAGCGGTCGCGCGGTTCCAGACTGTAGCGCCAGAACCGTTCGGCCACCAGCGGCCGGCAGCAATTCAAAACTGAAAACACTATTTACATAAATCAAATTTAACCAAAGCACTTTAAATACACAACAAATTACACTCGGACCTCCAAATCACAATTTTGTACGTACAATCTTTTTTTTTCGTGCCACAGTATAAAATTTTCTCGTTTACAGAACAGGGGTACCGAACAATATCAAATACGTTTAGGTGCTAACTTCTTCAGATGAATGCCCAGTTAAAAGGTGTGAATTATTCGATTACCAAGGTAATTAGTTAACTCAAGAACGAAAAAAAAATCTGGAGCATTAGAATTCATCAGCTGCTACCTCAGTGTGTTTACAGAGCCATAATCTTATGTTCTTCGCAGGTCAGCCTTGCACACACTTCCTGGCAATACATGAAACACATCACTAAATTCGCGTGATGAGACCTGAAGCATAAATCCGTTACCACTGGTCCCACACGTGCATACAAATAATGGGCCCCACGAGGGCAAACTGAGTGACAACCTTTTAACATGGACCCCTGAGTGACAATCTTAACAATTAAAACAAACGAATGACGGGTCACGAAATAGTGGAACTAATAGCACCTACAATAGCGGACTCAATTACAATTTCGCAGGATGAACAATTAAAAGACACAGATGGGCAAGTACTCAATAACAAGGTTACTAAGCTTCACGTGGAGTTATCAGCACTCGTATGCCAATGCAACCAAGGCGCAGCGACAACATGGCTGTACAGAGCTTCAGCCGTTGCTTTAAACGACGGTCTCCTTCGGGCAACACCAGTACTGTGCACGCAAAGGGGAAGCTCCTTTCCAAATACAGCCTCCCAAAGATAGGGTCTCAACTACAAATAGCCCGCACTATCCCTCCAGGTGCAGCCAAGTCTTTTTCCAGCACATACACGGGCTGCTCCCAGCACATGACTCCGATCGCCACCTTCCTCGTGCCACTGCTAAATCGAGACTCATTCACTGGTCGAGCGACGCCGCCTGGCGGACCACATGCGCGCCACAAGGCCCTCTGGCAATGAGATTCCACACAGCCTGCGATTCCGCCAGGGAGACGCAAAATTGAAAAATACCAGAATTTGCGGAAGGTTTCCACGCACGGCACACGTCCAAGAAATGGTTTCTCGTGACCAATTACTTAAAGTAGTGCGTCGACCTTCGAAGCTGTGAAACGACGTTCAGCTCCATCATTAAAATGCATTGTTTCATACGCTCCAGTTTTACTTTGACCCACGTTTAGTGCAAATATGCCTCTTTAAACTCCTCGTTAGTTCTGGAGATTATCGCAATCACGTTCATTGTTGCGACTGCCTCTTTTCTTAGATTTGACGAGCAAAAGTAACAACACGACATGGAGTCAGAACACAGCTGCAGGAAGTATGGTGCTTTTTATGCGGACAGTTTGTTTACAGTGAGAATTTCTTATCTTTATTATCTCCTCTACGTTTTGTATATGACATAGGGCAGCACGCCCACACCACATACAAGCTTCACGTCAAGTCATGCTATGCTATAATCTGTTATCTCACTTTAAGTGCCTGAAATCCATCTTAGGTCCTGTTACAGTCGTTTTAGAATACGAATGGCGTGACGTCATTTTATTTATGACAAGTACAGCTTCTTTTTTTGTTTCATAAGGTTTTATTTAAACTGTTAATTTTTAATCACGATGTTATCTTTCGTAAATTATTTGTAATAAAATGCCCAAAGTGTTTGACATTGTGTTGATTTACGAAAACGTCTTACGCGCTGTCATTTGCGCTTGATGTGCTACCATTTTATTCATGTTTTGTATCACTACTCAATGAGTTTAGAATATGCCGTATCTGGCTGGCGTCATTGGTATTTGATGTACTTTTATTTAGTTTATATTTTAGAATGTTAGTCCTGTATCTATAACAACGTGGAAAGAATAAATCCTATAAGTTTTAATAATTTCATTAACTACAATTTACAGATCCTGCTATGCAGTGCTACTGCCTTATGGCTAAAATACGCCACGGGTGGTGTCTTTGTTCGTGATGTTTATAGATTACACATTATATTTCAATTTTTTTATTCATGTATTACATGAACAAGTTATCAATAACGTACTTCATGTTTGGGTTAAAATAAAAGTCGCAATCTTTGGACACTTGCCGCCACTAGCGAAATACTTGTTGACCTTTACGCTCTTAGAGGCAGTTACTTACTAATTTCATGGCCAGTTTTACATTTGTATGTCTGCTGTAATGCAAGACTTGCATATATGGTATGTCATCTATTTTTGAACAGTAGCAGCGAGGTAGAGCCAAAGTTGATACTGTAATGCATTTTTATAAACGTTACTGCTGTATACTGTAGGCTCCACTATGTTTATACCACAAGCTGATTTGATAATGGACAAGCAGTCCGAAACCGGTCATCGAAAGCAAATCTTCTTTCTGTGTAACGCAAGACAGTTTTCATGACGGTTGTTTTAATCCCAATACATTAGTGGAACCATTGCAACCCCTGCCAGCTGGAGATACGTAAATTGGGTGTTTTTCTATAGGCTAATTGCTGTTTTTCCATAACAAGTCTCGGTGCCTGAATCGTCTGTATTGTTCCTGGATCCCTCGGAAATCCAAACTGATATTAACTCTCCTTCACTGCACCTTCTTTTCAATTCTTCTCAGAACTACCTTTACGAGGATTTTTGTTCGTGTGATATTAAGCTTAAGGTTCGGTACCGTTCACATCTAGTAGCTGCTACCTTCTTCAGTATGGAAACCGTGACGCATTTATGAAAGTCAGATGGTACTTCTCCTGTTATGGACCTAATCACTTTCAACAGCATCATTTTCACGCTGTAGCTTGCCTAACTATGAGGTTGCTATACCGACATAGGGTAATAGCCGTATGTACGTGAGTGTAGTAGGTAAGGCGTCATAAACTTTACATACGGAAGAGCATACAGCGAGGGAACCAAAAATACAGATGAATACTTGGCCTAATGTTTACGTTCGCGTTAAAATTGCTATGAACACATTGCAGTACCAAGGAAAGCCTCGTCTCGCTGAGGCGAACAGACAAGACGCTACGCTGAAAGAGTGAACCGTTTCCAGAATGGCGCAGCGCTAACTCCTGTGTCAGAACGACTTCCACGAGGTGACTCGAAGCAGAGCGACGGCCTAGAAGAGACTATACGGGATCTGCACGATGCGCTGAGGATAGGCATAGCATGCATTTATGCATGTGTGGCCAGGGAAAAAGTATGTCCCTCGGGCGGTACATCTTCTGCAGCCTACTCCAACGATATGACGTCGTTTATCACGAAGGACGGCGCGCGATTTGCAAGAAAAATCGCTCCACAACTTGTTATACGCCTGAAGAACCGCGAGAGAACGGCTCAGAGGGTTGGAAATTCGGGTTTACATGTCACGTGATTTATTTAGATGTGGGATTCCTCAAATTATTTTATTTTATTGATTACTGAATATTCCAAACAAGTGATGCCCTTAGGGCGACAGGATCGTTTGTGTTGCAGCGATCATATACTTTGAGATTTGATCTGAAGCATTTCCTACACACGGAAGTAGACGTTTAACTATTTATTCCTAGGCGTTTTTTAATGTTTGCAGTCTTCTCCTGCAGAATGTACGGGTGAAGGGGTCGGGGGGGGGGGGGGGGGGAGTAAATAAAAATGTGGAATCACCACCAATAAAATACATGCTTAATGTAATATAGAAAAACCGTCGTGGCAGAATGGGTAAATACAGGTCCTGTCCGCTTTTAAAGGGGATCTTGTACCATTTTTCATACAAGATAGTGGTAAATCAAGGTAATGATGTTCGAGGTGAATAGCGATTACGGACCCTTCTCTCTATAGCAGACCACGGAGGCGAGGTGAGACAATTTATCCTCGTGTCCAGAAAACCAGACTTGGACGATGCGAGTTTTCTCAATAGGGGCCCTGTCCTCTTGGAATAGAGCATCGCCGTTGGGGAACTTGTACCATGGGATCGACAAAATCAGCCAAAACGATCATGGAGTCCTTGGCTGTAATGCAACCCTGAACAGTGCCCATGAGACCATTGAAATACTATCATATGGCTGCATCAGTCACCACTAAATCCCCGCCATGTTCCATTCTTTGCACTTAAACTCCGCTACACGTTGGAAAGAATGTGAAGCAAGACTTATAACACCAAATGACTCTTTCATTTCTCCATAGTCCGAGTTTTGTGACTTCGACACTGCGTTTTCCTGATACGGACATTTGAGTCACTTCCCTCAGCGGCTCAGCATTGGTTTGCTAAGTACAGGCTTGGCAACCCTGGAGTTTCTCAGCTGGGGTATGGTAAGCACCACCAGTCCTCTGTCAGCGTAAGCTCTGGTCATACTTCAACGACCACCGTGCGGCGCACCTGTGGAATGTTGTATGTTTCGGAGAACGGGGGTGTTGGCTTCACGGGCTGGGCCGCGAGGTAGGTACACACTTCTATAAAAAACCTTCAGCTTCAAGGTGTGCTACGTGTTGAGGAGGTGAATGGCTGTTGAGGTGAAACAGTCTTTAGCGGGCAACCTCTGGGGCACCTACCACCACCCAGTTGTGTAAGGCTTGCTCAGACATGCAGGGCTCGGCCTGGTTCAACGGTTGTTTCCCTAGCGTCTCACGGGATCCCTGTGGGACTGTATCAAGAAACTACTACTGCTGACGCGACGGGTGTACCGTCAGGCAGCACCTACACCCACTCCTCAAAGAGAGCTCGGTTGGTCAGTCCTCCAGAAAAAAGTCTCATAATCATAGTAACAGGGCATTAGTGTGTAATAACACTTTCATTGTAATCAAGCGAACAGGGGGAACCTTTGAGAAGATATCCCTTTCTACATTCATAAGGCATTGGAAGGTATCGCTGGGTTCTGAAAAGTGTCAAACGACTTCGTAACGGAACAGTTTTAGGTGAAACTGCTAATTCCAATCAAATATTTAAGCTTCTGGGATGTAAGGACTTAGATGACTACCCAGTAAAGGCTGAATTGCATAACACCCTTAACTTTAGTAAGGTTACCTGCTCCGATATAATGGTGGTGGACCCAGCAGAGTTATGAGAAAAATCGAAAAATATGGGCGTCAGGGAAGTGCAGAATTATGAGGATAATCAATGACAAATTGGAAAATCGGCAACATTTATTCTAACATTTCATATTCTAGAATTACCTGAACATATCCTTGCCTCCGTCTTAAGGTTCGCTTATTTGGTCCTAACCCCATGCGATGCTACAAATGTCAACGATTTGGCCATACCACTATGGGATGTAATGGGAAGGCTACGTGAGGCAATTGTGGAGGCTCAGGTCATGAGTCAGGCACTTCTTGTACACTTCCTGCGAAATGTGTAAACTGCTGTGCGGGTCACCCAGACTTGAGCATTAAGTGTGGGGTCTACAAGGAGTAAAGGAAAATTCAGGAGCTGAAAGTAAAGAGACGCAAACCCTATGGTGAACCTAAAAAAGCTTTAAAAGCTATGCAGCCGCTGGTCTTTGCTAATTCTTTTGCATCAGCCCTCAAGGCACCAATCGCTATGTGTGATGCCTCCGCACCACAAATTCATGTAGGAGAGCATGCGCTTGTCAATGGACCTGTGGAGGAAACGCCCCACTTGCAACTGATGTAGTTCGGAAGCCATCAGCAATAGACTTACCACCTAAGCCACGTACCACTACCCAACATCAGAAGCCAACTAAGCCATCCCCGCAACCGAGACAACCACCTCCTCCTGCCAGTAAAGAAAAACTTCCTTCTAAAAGTAGTTCTAAGTCCAAGAACGCCGTAGTTAAACCTTCGGATCGGCGAGCTCTCTCCCTTTCTGACAGGGACTATGCTGTTGAGGATATGGACTTCCAGTCGGAGGAAACGGAGAGCAAGGAACCGGCTAACGTTCCCCCTTCCACAGCAAATCACCGCCTCCGAGGGAGAAACAAAGGAACAACCATCGCTCACCAATGGCTTCCACACTGGCTTCTGTGTTTCAGTGGAATCTGAATGGATATCACTTACTGCTCCAGGATAAATCTTTCTGGATCTGCTTACAAGGAACGCAGCTTAAAGTCACCGACACACCTGCATTACGGGGCTACCACACATACAAGAAGGACGATACTACTGCAGACAGGGTTAAAGGTGGAGTGGCTATTTTCGTTGATGACAGATGCCACTCCTCTCCCGTCCCTCTTACCGCGACCATACAAGCAATTGCTGTGAAAGCTCTCGCAGCAATATCACAGTGTGTCTTTGTAGCTACAACCTAATGATGCTTTGGATGCAGACGCACTGGCAGAACTCTTCTGGGCCCTCCCAAGCCCATTCCCCCTTGTGGGGGACTTCAGTGCCCACAATGTGCTGTGGGGCTCGGCTACCACGTGCTCCAGGGGTCGTCAATCGAGAGACTCGTCCATTGTGAGAATATCTGCATTTCCACAGCTACAGGGTCTTTTTCAGGCACTGATCTACGTTTTTGTACCCCAGATATTGCAGACTCAGTTCAGTGGGAACTGGCTCTAGATCTACGTTCTAGTGACTGATCACTTCCCAATGTGGAGACCACGCATATGATACAAAGCGCAAATTGGTTACAGTACAGTCGACAGGCTATGTTTTAACAAAAAGTGTGTGCACAGGAGGCGGTGGCCCATATTACTTGTAAGATCGAAAGGGTTGCCGCAGAGTCCATACCCAAATCTAGTAACCACCTCAGACGACATCCTGTACTTTGGTGGAATGACGGCTGCCGATTGGCAATCAGGTCCAGACGAACAGCTCCGCAGAACTTCAAACACTATCCAACTCCAAACAATCTCCATTTCTTCAAGTCTGCGAGAAGAGGCACATGGGAGGCGAGTGATCAGTCCACAGAAGAGGGCTTTCTGGAGGAACTTCATAACTTTCATTAATCGGTCCATTTCCAATGCGCTAGTTTTGGGAATCAATAAGACGGATTTCAGGAAGGGGTAGTACACGTCCCCTTATGGCCTTGTCAAATAATGTGGTCTTGGTGAACACGCCAGAAGACATGGGTCACGTTTCAGCTGAACACTTCTCTACTGTTACTACGTTATCCAGACAAGCTCCGGCTGTTCAGGCATTCTGTGGGACTGCAGAGATAAGGAATCTAAATTTCTTCTCGCATAATGAGAAAGTCTACAACCTTCCATTCTCCATGTGGGAACTGGAAAAAGCTTTGTGTACAGCCAGAGACACTGCTCCAGGGCCTGATGAGATCCATTATGCCATGCTTCGTCATCAGTGCCCTGGAGCGATAGGACAGCTCCTCTCTTGTTTCAATCAGATCAGGTTTGATGGCCAGTACTCCACGACTTGGAAGTAGGCAATATAAATTCCATTCTGGAAACCAGGCAAGGATCGTACTGCCCCTAACAGTTACTGGAGTGTCGCAATTACCAGTCGTATGGGGCTCTTGAACACATGGCCAACAGCTGCCTGGTCTGGCTGCTGGAGTCCCGAGGTCACCTGAGCCTCTCCCAGTGCGACTTCAGGCGCTACCGTTCCACCATAGACAATTTAATTCTACTGGAGACGTCGATACAGGAGTCCTTCTCAAGCCAAAAGTATTTGGTTTGTGTTTTTTCTGACCTCGAAAAAGCATATGACACCACTTGGAGATATAACATCCTTCGCCAACTTCATGAATGGAGACTACGTGGACACCTGCCGCTTCTGACCCAATCCATTCTTGAAGACCGGCGTTTTCGTTATCGCATTGGCGATGCCATGTCTGATTGCTATGTTCAGGAGAATGGTGTTCCCCAGGGCAGTGTCCTCAGTGTCAAACTGTTTGCCATCGCTATCAATGGCATTTCCTCTGCAGGCAGGAGCCCTGTCAAATGCTCTTTGTTTATGGATGACTTTGCAATCTTCTGCTCTTCCTCTGATCTTACGACGACGACGAGGCTGTAAACCTGGGCCCAGAGAGCTGGTTTTCGGTTGTCACCAGAGAAGACTACATGTGCAAATTTTAACCCTGCTCGTCGGAGTTTTAACCAATCAGTGCTGACAATGAGGGACAATATTTTACGTTTCCAGCACACTGTGCGCTTTTTGGGTTTATTATTTGACTTGAAATTAGCTTGGCTCCCACACCTGAAAGACCTACGAACAAAGGGCTTCAAGTCGTTCAATAATTTGAAATGCCTTGGCACAAAATCATGGGGAGCTGACAGGCCCCGACTCCTGCAGTTTTATAGGGCATTTCTTTTATCACGCTTAGACTACGGCAGCGTGTTCTACGGATCGGCCTGTCCTTCCTACCTCCGGATGTTAGATACTGTCTATCGTGAGGGCATTCGGATATCGACTAGAGCAGCTCAGTTCAGAGTCTGTGTGCAGAGGCTGGTGAACCACCACTCTGGATTCGGCGACGTGTCTTTTTGGCTCAACAGGCGCTGAAAATCTCAGCATCACCACAGTAATTGGCCTTTAGTTCAGTGATACAACCCACCTTCGAACGACTGTTCAGCAATCGGCCCAAAGCAACCAAGCTGTTTGGTATATGTGCTACAGACTGTCTCAAGGATCTGGATCTCTCAGCCATGAAAATACACACCCAGGGATGGAACTCACAGGCATCGCCGTAGGAGTTTTCTTGTCTGTTCCGACCCTCTTAGTGCACTGGAAGCACTTCACCAATTGTATCCGGTAGACCTGCTGATTCAGCTCATTCATGACAGCTTACAGCGGCTCCAACATCGTGGCAGGGAGGTGATATTTTGCTAGGTACCTGGCCACGTTGGGATACATGGTAACGATATGGCTGATAAAACTGCCAAGGAAGCATGTTGGAACAGTGCTGTCCATCAATGTCCCACCCAGTGACAGGCCATCATCTCATTTGCTTACAAATGCATCATGTTTCAGTGGGAGACTGAATGATTGAAAGTGACAGGCAACAAACCGTGGTCGCTCAAATCGACTTCAAAGGCTTAGTGGACTTGATGTCAGCCTCGCCACTGGAAGGAGGTTGTGCTTACCAGAATGCACATCGGGCATAACCCTTTCATACATGGCTTCCTGCTCCGGCAGGAGGATCCACCAGTCTGTGAAGTTTGTGGCGTGCCACTTTCAGCTCAGCATATTGTAGCTACGTGTGTCCTATAGACTGATATTAGCGCAGCCCTCGGTCTCGCTGGAGAGCTGCCCACCATTCTTGCAGATACCGATACCAGTGTTACAAGAGTGGTGAAATTTTGTGAACCGTTAGGCCTCATTCCTAAATTGGCGTGGAAGGGCGGCAGCCTTTAAAGTGTTACAAACTGCTCCGCATGTGGCGACAGCCTTTATCCCCATCCATGAGATTTGCAAGCTGACTTTTCGTCAGGGCGCTGATGACCATGATGTCGACGGCCCCCTCAACCCAAATCATCATCATCGTCATCATCATCATTTGATTGGTTTTGGAATTCTAGTTCGCCCTACAATTTCCTTTTTCTGGAGCTCCCTTCGTGTTGTTGCGGTCCTGACAGGGTCAGCGAGTGCGACATTCAGTTTTGCAGTGACTATGCAGCTGTCGTCTTATTTTTCATCACAATACTTTACAATGACCATACAGCACGATCACTCGCCACACGCTTTGGTCCGCACTGTAACTTATCGGTCGATTTTTCCGCTTTCCCTTTATCGACATAAATCTTCTATACGACACCTCTCGAAACACGGAACTCTTAGGCGACTTTGGTTACGGAAACACCCGTTATACGAGCACGAATTTGGCCACGTTCGAGTTCACTGTTCTCCGATACAGTGCACTCACAACTACGAGGAACACCCTTCTGATCACGATTGACACTTTCAGCATATCGAGGACACTTCAATGGTGCCGCGGTTGTCAAATATAAAAGCGCAGCCTGCAGGCTTGACTAGCACCTGACTTCACGTTCAAGCTTGCATTCCTCGAGACGTTCCCATATTTCTATTTCTGTGCATTCCCTGTATATCATGCCCTGTCGAGCACAGTCGCGATCGTACGGTTATTGCAGGGACGTTTTTGATGCAGCCTCATAGTCCACGCAACACCTGTACGGGATTATCCTCTTTTCAAAGTCCATGGACAAGCACTTGATACATACTAAATATGATACGAATGTCGTAGATATTTTCTGTGGTGCAGTCTTAAAGAAACACTAGCAGCACCATACGCAGCTTACTCAAAAGGCTGTGCCTACCAACTACCAAAAGCGTATAAAGTTCTGTAGGGGATACAGCGAACGATTATTCACGTTTTCTCATTCCTGGGAAACGTCCTATTCACTGATGAATGGCCTTTCACAAGTGGCACCTTTCTTAATAAACACGATGTTCATATCTAACTTTTGTGTATCCACCTTCTGTTTCATAGGGAGAGTGAGACAACGGGTGCTCATTACATGACAATTAATGGTAATAGAGTCAGCCGTGTGTCTGAGTCTCTTTATGCAAATGCAAGTGGTTTCGATTATTCACTGCATCGTCATCAGATCCCTCTATTGGCAAAAACTGGACCTATAGCCATTTTTTCATACTACTGTAACAGTTTGATTTTTATTCCTGTTATGGTACAATGTAAAGTTGATTTTGAGTCCAGTTATTGCCAGTTGAGGTGTTTGATGACGGTACAGTGTGTCACCGAAACCGGTAGTTTTCGACATATGGCTGAAGGTGATATCATTAATTTTTATATACGATCATATCTAGTCGACAGGAAACTACGTATCACAGTAAGGGAAAGCATCGATGTAAAATTTTCGTTTAATATCTAGAGTGGCGTTATTACTAAACGAAACTGTGTCCGAACAGGCCATTAAGGCACGACCTCACCGACCGGCCGCCGTGTCATCCTCAACCCACAGGCCTCACCGGGTGTGGATGTGGAGGGACATGTGGTCAGCACACCGTTCTCCCGGCCGTACGTCAGTTTACGAGACCGAAGCCGCTATTTCGCAATCAAGTAGCTCCTCAGTCACAAGAGCTGAGCGCACCCCGCTTGCAAACAGCGCTCGGCAAAAAGGTGGGAATGTAAGGAGATGGGACCTGGATAAACTGAAAGAGCCAGAGGTTGTACAGAGTTTCAGGGAGAGTATTAGGGAACGACTGACAAGAATGGGGGAAACAAATACAATAGAAGAAGAATGGGTAGCTCTGAGGGATGAAGTAGTGAAGGCGGCAGAGGATCAAGTAGGTAAAGAGACGAGGGCTAGTAGAAATCGTTGGGTAACAGAAGAAATATTGAATTTAATTGATGAAAGGAGAAAATATAAAAACGCAGTAAATGAAGAAGGCAAACAGGAATACAAACGTCTCAAAAATGAGATTGACAGGTAGTGCAAAATGGCTAAGCAGGGATGACTAGAGGACAAATGTAAGGATGTAGAGGCTTATCTCATTAGGGGTAAGATAGATACTGCCTACAGGAAAATTAAAGAGACCTTTGGAGAAAAGAGAACCACTTGCATGAATATCAAGAGCTCAGATGGAAACCCAGTTCTAAGCAGAGAAGGGAAAGCAGAAAAGTGGAAGGAGTACAT
Source organism: Schistocerca americana (assembly GCF_021461395.2). Lineage (NCBI taxonomy): Eukaryota > Metazoa > Arthropoda > Insecta > Orthoptera > Acrididae > Schistocerca > Schistocerca americana. The sequence goes on from NC_060122.1 coordinate 60,107,758, forward strand.
AGAGGGTCTATACAATATTATGGAAATTGAAGAGGATGTAGAAGAAGATGAAATGGGAGATACGATACTGCGTGAAGAGTTTCACAGAGCACTGAAAGACCTGAGTCGAAACAAGGCCCCGGAAGTAGACAGCATTCCATTGGAACTACTGACTGCCTTGGGAGAGCCAGTCCTGACAAAATTCTACCATCTGGTGAGCAAGACGTATGAGACAGTCGAAATACCCTCAGACTTCAAGAAGAATATAATAATTCCAATCCCAAAGAAAGCAGGTGTTGGCAAATGTGAAAATTACCGAACTGTTAGTTTAATAAGTCACTGCTGCAAAATACTAACGCGAATTCTTTACAGACGAATGGAAAAACTGGTAGAAGCCGACCTCAGGGAAGATCAGTTTGGATTCCGCAGAAATGTTGGAACACGAGAGGCAATGCTGACCCTACGACGTATCTTAGAAAATAGATTAAGGAAAGGCAAACCTACGTTTCTAGCATTTGTAGACTTAGAAAAACCTTTTGACAATGTTGACTGGATTACTCTCTTTCAAATTCTAAAGATGGCAGGGGTAAAATACAGGGAGCGAAAGGCTATTAACAATTTGTACAGAAACCAGATGGCAGTTATAAGAGTCGAAGGGCATGAAAGGGAAGCAGCGGTTGGGAAGGGAGTGTCCCCGATGTTATTCAGTCTGTGTATTGAGCAAGCAGTAAAGGAAACAAAAGAAAAATTCGCAGTAGGTATTAAAATCCTTGGAGAAGAAATAAGAACTTTGAGGTTCGCCGATGACATTGTAATTCTGTCAGAGACAGCAAAGGACTTGGAAGAGCAGTTGAATGGAATGGACAGTGTCTTGAAAGGAGGATATAAGATGAACATCAACAAAAGCAACACGAGGATAATGGAATGTAGTCGAATTAAGTCGGGTGATGCTGAGGGAATTAGATTAGGAAATGAGACGCTTAAAGTAGTAAAGGAGTTTTGCTATTTGGGGAGCAAAATAACTGATGATAGTCGAAGTAGAGAGGATATAAAATGTAGACTGGCAATGGCAAGGAAAGCGTTTCTGAAGAAGAGAAATTTATTAACATTGAGTATAGATTTAAGTGTCTGGAAGTCGTTTCTGAAACTATTTGTATGGAGTGTATCCATGTATTGAAGTGAAACATGGACGATAAATAGTTTGGACAAGAAGAGAATAGAAGCTTTCGAAATGTGGTGCTACAGAAGAATGCTGAAGATTAGGTGGGTACATCACGTAACTAATGAAGAAGTATTGAATAGAATTGGGGAGAAGAGGAGTTTGTGGCACAACTTGACTAGAAGAAGGGATCGGTTGGTAGGACATGTTCTGACGCATCATGGGATCACAAATTTAGCATTGGAGGGCAGCGTGGTGGGTAAAAATCGTAGAGGGAGGCCAAGAGATGAATACATTAAGCAGATTCATAAGGGTGTAGGCTGCAGTAGGTACTGGGAGGTGAAGAAGCTTGCCCAGGATAGAGTAGCATGGAGAGCTGCATCAAACCAGTCTCAGGACTGAAGACAACAACAACAACGATCATTTATCACACATTTCGTCACACCCTGCCTTCAGTGGCTTGAAGACACAGCGGACGAGCTGTTGGATCTTATTGCTGCTGTGTGCAGGCAAATTGAGTTGGTGAATATTATTTATTTTACAGAATGTGTAGTGTCTACTGGCAAATGTGAACTGTGCTTATCCAGAACAAGCAACGCTGGATTTTCTAAGGAGCCTTCACGTATTTCTGGAAATGGTGGAGCCATTCGATGAAAACAGCCTTGGCGTGTACCGCTTCTCTGTAACCATCATCACTGCAGCTGGAGGGGTCGCGCTGATTAGCGGTGAATTCATTTTGTTCTCCTGAAATGTGCATCGGCGATAGGTAATAATGTCCTGTGGCGCTCATGCAGCAAACGGTTTGACCTCTGTAGGCCACAACTGCTGAAACTACACATCTATGCCCTTTCTTTGCAGCACTTTTCGGCCATTTTCCTGGTACAGCCTATATACCTGCTTCGCCTTCCTCATAGACTCGATGGGGAGAAAAAATATATTTATATTGCAAAGTTGGCAAGTTGCTGAAAAAATGTTCAATTTTTGTCTTACTCCCTCCCGATACTGATTTTCTCCAATAGCCTCAAAATTAAGTTACGACAAGCGATGAATGAGGGAGTCCGGTCTTCCCCTTCCTCTCTCAAAACTTTCTCATCCAGCAAAACAGCTATCACATTCATTCCCCCCCCCCCCCCCCTACTATGATTTATTTCTTGGATTTAACTATGTAGCACATATTGCATATAGTATTAATAGTACCAGGTAAGATATACCACAATACAGCAGAGTCTCTGTGGACTTATGAGCAGTAAAGAAGTGCAATATCATTTCTCAAGCAAGCACCTTTTTTTCTTCCACTGCACAATCTAGGTTTACATTAGGGGGACAAGAAAACTTGTTTAAAGCTTGACGGCGTCCTTCCAGTTCCCCCCCCCCCCCCTCCTCCCTACTCCTCCCCCCCCCTCCCCCGTGTGTAGATCATCCTTCCCTGTTCTCACATTATCTGTGTCACGGTTCCCTTGGCTGATATGTGGCAGGAAGGCTTTCTTAAAGCATCCACGGCAAGGTCCCAGAATTAGTATCGCTTACTGAAAGTTATAATGTACAGATAGTATTGGGAACAGAAAGCTGGTTGAAGCCAGACGTCAACGACAACTAAATCCTAAGTTCAGAGTGCAATGTTTATCGTAATGATAGGTTAGTAGTAGTAGCCATTGGTGGTGGCGTGTTTATTGCAGTAAACAATTCGATATAATCTGACGAGGCTATCACGGATTCGAATGTGAATTAATCTGGGTGAATTTGAGTATCAATGAACGGTCAAAAATGGTAATCGGATCCTTTTATAGGCCAACTTGGTCGGGATCTGTAGTTGTAGAGCGCTCCAGACAGAGCTTGCAGAGTATCATAAGTAATTTTCTTGATCATGCCTTTGTAATAGTGGGCGACTTCAACTTGCCAGGTATAGATTGGGAGTATCACGCGATCAAAACTAGTGCCAGAGACTGGGATTTGTGTGGAATTGTTCTGGATGTCTTGTCTGAAAATTACCTTAAGCAGATAGAGAACCAACTCGTGACGGTAACATGCGAATAATCTTTTTTGAGTGGACCATGAAATGAAAAATTTTTACATTAATTTAAAATTTCTGTATAAAGAAACATAAAATATAATTAAAATGTAGATATTCTTCCGAAAATGTGCGTTTCCTCTTCTTTGTTTTGATTGGTGGTGGAGTGGATTTCCCTACGTCAGAACGTATACAACGCCACGCCGAGTCCTCTTCCGCCGCGCCAAATTCACCTCGCCGCCAGTACGCTGAGGGCCGTTCCGCTGCAGCTGTTTCTTACTGGGGTGCGCTGCTGCATTCGAGAGTAAGCCTAAAACAGGTCTTTAAAAATCTCATAATAATTCCTGTGCATAAAATCACTTTGCTCATTAAGTAGTAGGCCTGGGGTTTTTCTTTGATGAGCTTATATTTCAATCTCTTCGATCCCACGCCCGGTTTCCCGGGTTCGATTCCCGGCGGGGTCAGGGATTTTCTCTGTCTCGTGATGACTGGGTGTTGTGTGATGTCCTTAGGTTAGTTAGGCTTAAGTAGTTCTAAGTTCTAGGGGACTGATGACCATAGCTGTTAAGTCCCATAGTGCTCAGAGCCATTTGAACCAAGCCAATCTCTTCGAGCACGTTGAGATAGAGACTTTTTGGAGCTTTATGGAGCACCTCCATTTCTTCATTTATATTACTCACTTCATGTCTACTCTCTTTTACATGTGTTCCAAATGCTATTCGATTGCTATGACTGCAATGTTCCCTGTATCGAATTTCAGAACTCCGCCCTGTTTATCCTATATAATAACTGTCACACTCAGCACATCTAATCTTATATACTCCGGAATTATTGTATTTCATTTGTTTTGTCGTTGCTGGTTTGTGACTTAGTCTATGTGCGATTTGCCCTTCATTCTGAAATGCCACTGCGATGTTTTTTGGAAAGCATTTAGCACAAGTTTATCAAATCTAGTCATGATTGTCTCAATGGGAATTTCGCGATCGTTCGTTAAATAAAATATGGCGTTTCAGTCTTCGATCGCAATTCTTTATTTTCAATTACCGGTTTCGGGCTAGCTGCCCATCTTCAGATCTGTTAGAAAAAGTTAAAAATGTAATTAGTATGAGAGATACAGTTAGTGATAGAAGTATCTTAGTTTACAAAAAGAAATTTTGGAACGTATTAAATGCCAACATACCATATATTGTAGTTACAGACTAACTTGTCCGTACAGAACACTCGGTTCGCTGTCATAAGTAAAGTAAATTTCAATCTGTTAAAGCCTTATATCGCAGTTTTTAAGAGTAACCTGATTGGTAACAGTAAAAAGTGTGTAACCTCCCCACAAAATAATAAATAAATATTATTGATAATGATTCTGATTTTAGCGTAACTTCGTCACAAAATAAAATAAATATTATTTGGTTAATTGTTCTAATTTTTGTGTAACCTCAGAACAAAGTTGGTTCCCATTTAATGTACCCACAACATTCTTTTCTCATTTAATGTAAGCTCGAAACAGAAAAATTCCTAAACCTCGTAATTAAAAATAAATTCAGTAACCTGGTAAATTTTGGACGACAGCAGTGCTGCGTCATGGCCCTGTAAGATCATTCTGAATAAAAAAGCAAAAATTCTTACCTCAATAAAGTCGCCAACTATCTGCTCTTACAATAACTTTTTCCGGCGCAGCTCTGTACAATGCTGGCCGATAGATTTGTCATTTATGAAAGGAAGCAACTGATTTTTCTTTTGCAACAATCGGAATGATCATGGATTGGAGAAATTAGTAAATTCTTTAAATTGAAATGAATGCTTGTTAGAAATTACTTTATATGACAAAGATTATTATTAGGACATTTTTAAAAGATTTACATGGGAGTTCAGATACATTACTAGATATGCGCGAGGCAGCTTTTTACCTTATACAATAATACGCAGGCTCTGGCATCGCTGCACCGCGACCGGCCCAGCCAACACGATACACCAGACCAGAGCAGATTCCAGACCAGACAAGCGCAGACTAGCGCAGACTAGCCCAAACTTGCAACAACTTACTGCTACAGCTACACAGTTCGTACTGAGTCAACACTGCTCTCTGGTCAGTGATTCTCTTATACCTTGCATATTGCAGGCAGCGCATGAGCAATAGATCGAAATTACGTCTGCTCGGACCTCTTACATAAAATTACATCTGTATTACATCTGCTCTGACCTCTTGCATAAAATTACATCTGCTCGGACCTCTTACATAACATAAATTGCAAAAATTTGGCAACGATGGTGAGTCAATTGGACTTGCCATGAGCAACGAATTTTTTTAATTAAGTAAGTTTACAGTCACAGAGTATATACATATATATATAAGTGCAGAACATGAAATGAAATATGGTGCACATGCACTGAGTACAGAACATATCAAACAATGACAAAATGTATATGCAATGAGTACAAATCATATTAACAAATGACATAAAGTGCACATGCACTGTATATATTTCTACCATTTTACAAGAGCTAGTATACGCAATGAGTACAAAACATATTAACAAATGACATAAAGTGCATACACACTGTAGTACAGAACATATCAAGCAATGACAAAATGTATACGCAATGAGTACAAATCATATTAACAAATGACATAAAGTGCACACGTACTGTATATATTTCTACCATTTTACAAGAACTAGTATACGCAATGAGTACAAAACATATTAACAAATGACATAAAGTCCACACACATTGTAGTATTTTTTTACCATTTTACAAGAACTAGGATAGGAAAGGGAAGGATTGCATCATGGTTGTAGCACAGTAGGTTGCACATAGCTGCACTGAAAGTCCATATCTTTCTACAGAAGCACAACACCAAATCAGACAATCTGAAGTTATCTTCCCTGAAGTATTAATCAGTGTGGCCAAGACACTGAAATGTCGTATTAATATTCAATCTTATCATTTGGTAGTACATTAGGTACACCAAACAGTGGAACCATAATAACATCTCCATTGTTCAAGATGGTGGACACCATGATGTGTCAACACCACACTCTTTCACCAACGTAGAATTAGTGCAGAAACCAAATATAGTGCTCCATGATCATAAGGATAGACAGGACAAACGGATATTGCAGTAATTTCTGGTAATTAGGTCAGAAGGTGAAGGACATTAAGTCTTATGCTAGTCATCATTGAGAATTACCCTAGTCTATCAACCGATTTGAGTAATTTGTGGCACTCATTGGCTAGTTACTAAACATTTCTGTACTATGTATGAAGTATTACAGAATATTATTCATAAGTCATCTGATTACAGTGAACATTGGCACTCATTGCCCAGTTACAAACCATTTTTATGCATTATTCAAAAGGGATCATTCAAAGAAAGAGTTAATTAATGGCATACCATTTACATAATTCATCTAGTTATAGTAATCATTGGCACTCATTGGCCAGTTACTAAACATATAGCAAGTATTGAATATTACAAAACATTTTTCATCATTCAAGTGACATACGACATATTTAAAATAATTATTGGCACTCATTGGCCAGTTACAAAGTATTCATATCGTTTTATAAAACATTATTCAGTATTATTGAGAAGTCATCATTCAAAATGAGAGTTAATTATTGGCATAGCATTTATAGAGTATAACAAAAATATTATTTACAGAAATTATTGGCATAGCATTTATACATTGTTACAAAACATCACTCAGTATTACTCAGAACTTTTCATTCAAGTAACATAGGACATATTGATAATGTAACACACTGTAACTATTACTCAAGGTCTGTGATTAGAAAACATCATTCAGTATTACTCAGAACTCTCTTAAACTGGTAGCATTATTTGGGACTGGTAATACATTTTTTTGTGTGCTAGCAATGCATTGCGTTGGGATCGATAATTAATTGCTGGGGCATAACAATATTTGCTTTTGACTAATTGCTGCAAATGAGGATAGGTAACGTCATTCGTCATGAGTCAGCTGTAGCAAGGTTATGAAGCAAGTAGAGTATATGTGATCACATTCATGAATGACACACACAAATGGTTAAAAAAATGCAAGTACTAGAACAGGTTTAATAACTAACTGCTTATAGCACATTAATTTCATGAATAGCTTCTCCTGGAACAAATACAAAATGGATTATTAAGCTGAAAGAAGAAACGCATATTATGCTGAAAAGTAGTGAATTTCGAATTAACAGGTAATGAAACGTGTACTCAATATGTATGTACTCTAGCTGTCCTTTCCAAAACGTTCAGTCATTATACCATGCGACATAAGACATACTGTCAAAACAAACTGCAACAAATACTTAAATAACTACATAGCATCTCTTAACTAACAGTAAATATATAAACTTCATCATTATTCTCATCTGCAAAGAAAAACTTAAATGTGGTGCATTAAGTGGCCATGTGAAAATTATCACTATCATCACCTGCAAACAAAAACTTCATTATTCACATCACCATAACTCCATTACTATCATCACCTGCAAAGAAAAACTTCATTATTCATATTACCATATTCTTCATATTACTATTCATCGTCATTCATTATCATCTGCAAAAAGACACTTCATTATTCATTATTCATATTACCATTTACTTCACACAACTATTCATAGTATAGAGTTTCTTATTCCTAGCATATTTCATCACTAAGACTAAGATGTGTAGTTCTGTCTGTCAGCCTGCATCAATCGCCTCGTATTCTGAAAGAAAAAATTAGTTAAGACTGCTATCATACGATGTGTATAGTATATTCTTGTTAATGCTTGTTAATTCAGATTCATTTACTCTTCATGACGAGGTATTGCATCTTCTTTCGTTCATTCCGAAGGTGAAATTCCCATTTAATAGTAATCCTCTGTGGTTTGTTTAATTTATTTCTTTTACACATTATTTCTTTCTGAAAATGATGAATAAGGATTAATATCTTGCATTTAAATCATATACCCATTAAATAAAAACTGATTTCTAGTGATATAATTAAGCATACAGCATAGCATGACAGAAAACGTATTATGTCAAAAACATAGACAGTGTTCAGGTGCAAAACTGTACACAGAGTATCATAATGTAGTAGCAAAAAAAAAAAAAAATGTAAAATAGTCACGATGTTGAGATATCATAAGGCAAAATGTCAAAGTCAACTGGTGTTTGTTATATCTTAAAGATTTCGTAGTGCATACAAACAAAACAGGAAAACAATCATACATACATGAAAAATGGAAAATGTGCACAGTCTGATATATAACGACAAGAAATGACTTTCTTTGTGTTCAGCTTGTATGTTGTATAGTTGATAGAGGCGAGAGTTGAAGACTTTAATAGAGAAAGAATTTGATAAAATTAATGTGTCACTAGATAGAATTGCATAATTGGTCATAAAATATGTAAGTTTATCTGAAAAAATGTGCACGGTCTGATGTGTAATGACAAGAAAAGCGACCTGCTAACCTTACCTTGCCAGGCACTTGCCAAGAAAAAATATGATAATCATCAGTAAGTATTCATATAAATATAATTGCATAAGTGGTCATATAAAAATCAGGAAATGGCATTACAGTGTGATAAATCATAAAGTATGTTCATTCAATAAAGGGTTTAATATTGGAGACATGGTGATTGCCTTTGCTTTTTCTGGTTCTCAAAGTTTCGACGTGTACTACACTGGGGTGAGGAATGCTGCGAATTCGATATGGACCTGCGTATAGAAGCTCAAATTTACTGCATCTATTCTTTACTCTGTTGGATAGATAGTGTGTACATACTAATATCTTCTGTCCAATGTGAAAGTCACGGCGTGTACAAACCTGTTTTTGCTGTCTTCTCCGGCGCTCTGCGGGACGTTTGATGTTGTTCAGCGCAATGTCAATTATTTCATGGTGTCGTAGTCGACGTGATGTAGGAAAAGATACTAATTCTTTAATTTTGTTAGGTGGTTCAACATTTTTCATTATAACAGTCGGAGATAGCATAGTAGATTCATTTGGTATGGAATTAATTACATACTGGAATGAGAGTATGTGTGCGTCCCAATCTATATGTCTTTTATGGCAGTATATTCTACACAGTTTACCAATTACTTTCATTAGTCGTTCACAAGGGTTCGAAGAAGCGTGATACTTGGATATATAAATTGGAGAAATGTTTCTTGTTCGTAACATACATGTCCATATATCAGATCGAAACTGTGATGCATTGTCGGAAATTACTTTCAATACATGTCCTACATGAAATAGAAAATGTTTTATAAATGCTTTCGAAACAGATTTAGCAGTAGCTTTGCGTAACGGAATGAAGGTAACAAATTTCGAAGTGAGTTCAACAGTGACAAAGATGTAGCAAAAACCTCTATTAGTTCTGGGAAGTGGACCAAAAATGTCTACAGCGGCCATGTGTCTCAATTTAACAGGTACAATGAGATGTAATGGAGGAATATGTGAAGTCGTGTCTGACTTAGCTTTCTGGCAGATTTTACATGACGCTAAAACTCGTCGAATACGTTTCTCCATGTTGGCAAAATAACAGTTCTGTCTCAGTATAAGAAAACATTTTCTGGCTCCGCAATGTGCATAACTTAAATAAGTATACCAAATTAATTTGTTAACAAGCTCGCCAGGAATGCATATTAACCAGTTGTTGCTGTCAGGGTGAGAGCGGCGAAACAGAATGTTATTGCGTACAGTGTAATGGTTTCTGATGGTAACATTATTCCTATCTTGCCAAAGGTGTTTAATTTCTTTCCATACGTTGTCTTTACTTTGCTCTTGTGCTATGTCTCGTAATGACGACGAAATGAAATTTTCAAATGCAACTTGTTGAATATACATGACGCTGAAATTTGCTTTGCAGAAGTTGGTTGCGATGTCTTGCTGATTGTTACTGAGAGAACGGGATAGTGCGTCTGCTACAATATTTTGTGTACCGCGAATGTGAACTATTGTAAAATTAAATTCCTGTAAATAAAGTTTCCATCTGCTTAACCTGTCGTGTGTAAATTTTGCGGAAAGTAAAAACTATATAGCTCTATGATCTGTGTAAACAGTAGTGTGTCTTCCATAAAGAAAATGCCTAAATCTCGTAAATGCTCATGCAACAAATAATGTTTCAAGTTCTGTAACAGAATAATTGCGTTCAGCAGGTGACAGAATGCGACTCGCAAAGGCGATGTTTTTAATTACTGTAAAACCATCTTCTTCAATTTCCTGAAAAATATGTATACCTAAAGCGGTGTCAGAGCTGTCGGTGGCAATGGAAAACTTTCCAGTAAGATCTGGATGTTATAAAAGTGGTGCATTCAACAAAGCTTGTTTTAGATTGACAAATTCAGAATGTGCTTGGCTATCCCAAGACCAAATAGTGTTTTTACCCGTCAATTGACATAATCTAGGAGTGTCTAAAGCAGAGTAATGAATAAATTTACGCAAAAAGTTAATTAAAGCCAAAAAGCTGCGAAGTTGTTTCTTCGTCGTAGGAATAGTAATGTCACGTAAAGCTTGAAGTTTTTCCGGGTCAGGCACATTGCCTTCTGCTGAAATTACATGTCCAAGAAATTTTATAGAAGTCTTGCCAAAGTGCGATTTGCTAAGATTAACTGTGAGTCCTTGTGCACGAAATGTTTGTAACAGTTGTTCAAGAATCAAATTGTGTTCAGACCAGTTAGCTTCTGCAATAAGAATGCCGTCTACATACGTTGTGATTCTGTCTTTTAATTCTGTCGGAAGTATAGTATTCAAACCGCAAATAAACGCTGCTGAAGAAATAGTTAAGTCGAACGGTAATTTACAAAATTGATAACAGTCACCAAAACAGAGAAAAGCTGTGTACTTTCTGCAGTTCGGATGGAGCTGAATTTGCCAAAATCCCGATTTCAAATCTAACGTGAAATAAATAGCAGTACCATGAAATTTCTGTATTTCTTCTAGTGTCCGTGGGCGATCTGTTTCATTAATAATGATGTCCTTAATGTGACGCGAATCAAGTACGGGGCGAAGTGAACCATCCTTTTTCTTAACAATATGGAGTGGGTTTATGTGCGGACTAACTGCCGGTTCAATAATTCCTTGGTCAAGCATAGCTTGCAAATTTTTCTTAACTTGTTCTCTGTGAATATACGGAATGGGATAATGTTTGGCTTTAAATGTGTCGTGCTGTTTAACTTGAAATTCATACATAAAACCGGACATAGTACCAAGGACGTTGCCAAAAACTGGAGCTTGCTGTAAAAGAATTTTGCGTAGTTGCGTGCGTTCGTCGTCTGTATTTGCACTGCTCTGTTTAGCTTTATCAGAAATCATTAGCATAACGTCATAGTCGGCTTCGTCTGGAGTATTATAGTTGTGTACGTACGTATCTGTGAACAATGTGGAATGACAATCTATGTTACGTGATGCGGAAATGACCTCTGTACGATTAATTGTTTGTTCTTCTGCAGATAAAGAGTGCTGAAATTCTAATGCCAGTTGTACATTTTCATCCTTTAACATTAAATAGGAGTTTTGAAAGTCAATAATTGCGTCATGTTGTACTAGAAAATTCGTACCTAAAATAACGTCTGTTGTCAATAAGGGAACAATCCAAAAATTTGAGTGAAACGTATGACCTGCAATACAAAATGATAAGTGTGTCTGTAATTTTACATCTACTCCTTTACCAGATATTGCTCCTTTTACTTTAGTTTTGCCTAAAGGTAACGTAGGATAGGTGTTCTCTTTATTACATTCGTTGAAAGTTTCCTCATTTATAACTGACATAGGTGATCCAGAATCGATTACTGTTGAAAATTTGGATGATCCCACTTTACTTCAATGACAGGGTGGGAAATGGTTTTTTGAATAACTGGTTTTCCTGCAAAAGAGTGTCTCGGATGTCTTCAAAAGTAATAACATTTTCGTGAACAAGGTTCTGCGTGTCAAAAGTATTGCTTGCGTTGCTGGAAGATGCAACCTGTACTGTATCTAGTCAAATTCTATCTGACGTGCTATTATTTGCAGGAGGATGCTGTGGCATTTCACCTATTTGTACTGTTCTGTTATTTCTTCCTGACGTATTTCGTTCGGGATGATATCTACTGTCTGGTTCATTCATGATAATATGTTGTTGTGGATGATTCTGCTGCTGATAAGACCGACTGTTATTAAACGTACGCTGAAAATTGTGCTCATTACTTTTACGTTTGTCATGATAGTCATTTCTATACGGTGCATTGCGATATGCATTGAAATGGTGCGTTTTCTGTATGTACTGATTTCCTTGTTGCTGTGCGTTACTATTTGGTGTGGCCGACGACGCTATACGTGTACGCGGCGAAACATTAAAGCTTGGTTGACCTTGCAGACTGCATTGTTGGTTAGGTATGCTAACCGGTTGGTTTTGTTGCTGTTGTTGAGAAAAACCTCTATTGTTACCAAAATGTGGTTCCTGTTGCTGATAATTTTGACGATACTGATAATTAAAATTTTGTCTGTTATTAAAGTTCTGGTGGTTGTCGTTCCTGAAGCGTCCATTACCTTTGCTATTGAAATAGCGTGGCTGATTGTAATTGCTGTATGCTTGTTGACCTCGGTTATTATATGAAAAATTTTTGTTTATGAAGGAATAATCTGATCGCTGAACTTCCAAAAGCTGTAACAGATCTCTGAATGCCGAAATATTTTCTTTCTACTGACCTGTTAAAAGTGATACTCTTAATGATCGTGGTATTTAGAAATACATAATTGGATAAGATCAGATTCACTGTATGGCTCACTTAAGTACTGGTTTTGTTGGACCATGTGTTCAAAAAATTGCGTGACAGTGGAAAAATTTGAGTTCTCATAATTCGGTAAACTAATTAATTGATTCTTGATTCCGCGCTGTGTCGTCTTCGACCAATACGCTGACAGAAAAGTATTCTGAAATTCTTCTACCGAATAGCATTGTCTCGCGATCGGTCTCATACGAGTTGCCGGTTCGCCTTCCAAAAAACTGCAAATAAATTCAAGTTTGTGTGTGACGGGCCAAGTTGGTGGAAAAGCAAAGCTAAATTGTTGTATCCAATCCAAGGGGCGAATCTGTGTTCTGTCATTTTTAAATACTTTAAATTTTCTCACGGATAGAAAGTGCTTGTAATCAAAATTATCGTCTCTGTATGTCTGAACAGGTTCAAGATTGTATGATAATCTGTTTGTCTGAGACTGTTCGGAATCTAACTCACGTACTCTCTGTAAATTACCTAAAGTATACAGGCTGTGTGAGTCCGACAAATGTTCGGAAAGTGGCGTATGCTGTGATGTTTTAAGGGCTGAAACATTTTTCATCTCCGTCACTTTGTGCTGTAAAGATGACAATTTTCTACGTAATGTATTATTGGACGAACCTATCTCACTGATCGTCAGATGTAAATTTTGGAATTCGGGTGTTTGATTAAACGAAACTGGTGACGTATCGTCTGATTTGGTGTAATTATTACTTTCGATAATGTCAATACGACTGGCCAATTCGTCATATTTTTCAGTCAGTACTTTTACCTGATCATCGTATTTAGTATCACAAGCATTAATTTGTTTTTGTATTTTACGTGTGGTTTTGTTCACGTCCTTAACGTCTGCCTTGATGGCATTGGGATCCTGTATTAGTTCCAACTTTTCAAGTCTGTTGGTCATTGTCTGAAAGTCTAATGTGTGTGTGTCTGTTTTTGTTTTAAAATCGGAGATTTCATCATGCAATTCGGTGTTCAACTGTTTGATAGTATTAATTTCGTCTGATACTGTAGCAATATTGTTGTCTACGTCTGTTTTTGCTTTCGTAAACAATTTACGCTTATCTTCCTGTCTTTGTGCAGTAATTGTTTCCATGACTTGTTGCTTTACTTTATTCTGTTCCTGTATAAATTTACGGTAACGCGTTTCACTGTTTTGTAGGTGGTGATTAAAACGTTCGTCAATATGGCTGTTCTGCTGGTCAAATTTCGCGCCTACTTTCGCATCCAGTGTACGTGAAAGTTCTGCTGACATTAATTTAAACTCGTCGCGTAACTGTGTTGCGTTTTCAGAGCATTGTTTAGCGACTGCACTAATTTCATCTCTAAGTCATTTAGTTCTGGCTGTATGTGTATTATTTAATTCTTGAGCCACAGATCAAATTTCTTCACTACTACTCCTAGCACAAGCCCTAATTTCCTCGCGTAATTGTTCTTTAGTATCATGACATTGCGCGGCAACGTCTGTAATCTGTTCACTAAGTTGTTTGTTCTGTTCATTTAGGTTGTCGTGTTTTTCATTCAACTGTTTAAGATTTTCAATCAACTGTTTGGAATTGTTATCTTGTTTTTCATTAATTTCATTAATTTGTTGTTTGAGATTTTCACTAAGTTGTTTGTGATTGTTGTCTTGTTCTTTCTTTGACTGTTTGAAATTTTTATTAAGTTGTAGCATTAATGCCATAACTCGATCCATGCCAAAATTAGCTACTGTATTCTCTGTGCTGTGTGATGCTGTCTCTGCTTTTGTCGCGTTTTGCGTAACCATTTGGTCATTCTCTGATTCTTGAAAATGTTTGCTAATCGGATGTGCACTGTTGGTCACTACACCGGAATCAAATAAATCTGACGTGTTTTGTGAATATTATTCACCTTCGTTAGAAACAATTATCTGTTCACTACGTAAATTTTGCAAATTAGGCGTGTCAAACTGGGCAGCGTTCATTGTATCAGAACGTGCCGCGTCATCAATTGTCATTAAATTAACAGAGGCCACAATTGAATTTGTTTGCTCCTCATTAGCATTAAAATCATTACTAGTGGTCGGTACGCACTAGTTATCTGTAATTAGGGGATTATCATCGTTACACTGAGTGTCGCTAGTATTATCGGTCAAATTATTCGAATCGGCTATTTCACTCATTGCACATCGCAATGTACTATTAACAGTTTTTCGTGGCATTTCTCACAAAACAAAATAAGCACAAAAATAAAGCAAAGACAAAGCAAAAATGGAACAAACACAATTACAACAAAGAGCAATAAATCGCCGATGATCTGCGAAAGAAAGAGTGACAAATTAGTAAATACGTTGCGCCAGATGCAAACTACATTTAAGTAAATAAGAGCAGATATATGACTACTTCTCAGAGATTCACAAAGAAATACGATCCTGGCCGGTTGTCGCCAAGTGTAACCTCCCCACAAAATAATAAATAAGTAATACTGATAATGATTCTGAATTTAGCGTAACTTCGCCACAAAATAAAATAAATATTATTTGGTTAATGATTCTAATTTTTGTGTAACCTCAGAACAAAGTTGATTCCCATTTAATGTACCCACAAAATTCTTTTCTCATCTAATGTAAGCTCGAAACAGAAAAATTCCTAAACCTCGTAATAAAAAATAAATTCAGTAACCTGGTAAGTTTTGGACGACAGCAGTGCTGCGTCATGGCCCTGTAAGATCATTCTGAATAAAAAAGCAAAAATTCTTACCTCAATAAAGTCGCCAACTATCTGCTCTCACAATAACTTTTTCCGGCGCAGCTCTGTGCAATGCTGGCCGATAGATTTGTCATTTATGAAAGGAAGCAACTGATTTTTCTTTTGCGACAACCGGAATGATCATGGATTGGAGAAATTAGTAAAGTCTTTGAATTGAAATGACTGCTTGTTAGAAATTACTTTATATGACAAAGATTATTATTAGGACATTTTTAAAAGATTTACATGGGAGTTCAGATACATTACTAGATATGCGCGAGGCAGCTTTTTACCTTATACAATAATACGCAGGCTCTGGCATCGCTGCACCGCGACCGGCCCAGCCAACACGATACACTATACCAGAGCAGATTCCAGACCAGACAAGCGCAGGCTAGCGCAGACTAGCCCAAACTTGCAACAACTTACTGCTACAGCTACACAGTTCGTACTGAGTCAACACTGCTCTCTGGTCAGCGATTCTCTTATACCTTGCATATCGCAGGCAGCGCATGAGGAATACATCGAAATTACATCTGCTCGGACCTCTGACATAAAATTGTAGTGTTGGCAGAAGAGCCAACACCGTGTTGCTAGAGGAGGCCGAAATACACGCGTTTAAGCTCACGCTGACTGGCGTGAGGTCTGGAAGAATTAAAGGAATTAATAGTAGCAAATAAGGTTCGTAGTTGATGTAATACTTAACTTTAATCCATAATTGGAGAACATCGCTCTTGATGGTACATGTTTTATAATCTCAATATAAACTGGTAATGGCGCCTTGCTAGGTTGTAGCAAATGTAGCTGAAGGCTATGCTAACTATCGTCTCGGCAAATGAGAGCGTAGTTGTCAGTGAACCATTCCTAGCAACGTCGGCTGTACAACTGGGGCGAGTGCTAGGAAGTCTCTCTAACCTGCCGTGTGGCGGCGCTCGGTCTGCAATCACTGACAGTGGCGACACGCGGGTCCGACGTATACTAACGGACCGCGGCCGATTTAAAGGCTACCACCCAGCACGTGTGGTGTCTGGCGGTGACACCACAAAAATTACATCTGTATTACATCGGCTCGGACCTCTTGCATAAAATTACATCTGCTCGGACTTCTTACAAGTGCCCTCTACCTATAACAATTGTGCATCTGTTGTTTCACCGTATATATTAATGGCGAATATTCTTTTTAATAAAACAATTTTTAAAGTAATAGCATACGAATAATCTTTTTTGAGTGGACCATGAAACGAAAAATTTTTACATTAATTTAAAATTTCTTTATAAAGAAACATAAAATATAATTAAAATGTAGATATTCTTCCGAAAATGTGCGTTTCCTCTTCTTTGTTTTGATTGGTGGTGGAGTGGATTTCCCTACGTCAGATCGTATACAACGCCACGCCGAGACCTCTTCCGCCGCGCCCAATACGCTGCGGGCCGTTCCGCTGCAGCTGTTTCTTACTGGGGCGCGCTGTTGCATTCAAGAGTAAGCCTAAAACAGGTCTTTAAAAATCTCATAATAATTCCTGTGCATAAAATCACTTTGCTCATTAAGTAGTAGGCCTGGGGTTTTTCTTTGATGAGCGTATATTTCAATCTCTTCGAGCACGTTGAGATAGAGACTTTTTGGAGCTTCATGTAGCACCTCCATTTGTTCATTTAAATTACTCACTTCATGTCTACTCTGTTTTACATGTGTTCCAATTGCTGGGCCATTGCTATGACTGCAATGTTCCCTGTATCGAATTTCAAAATTCCGCCCTGTGTGTCTTCGATAATGCGCAAATTTCCAACCAAGGACCTGCGAATCACATAACAATGGACCACCTTCATCAAGCTTATGATTGTCTCCTCACGCTTAAAGGCCAAAAGTATAAATATGTCAAAGAGCTGGCCAGAAAGTATGTTGGGCAAACGAAATGTGGTTTTACGACCAGTTGACGTCAGATACTTCAAACGATCCTGAGGTGACTGAAAGGGAGCTAGAAGACCGAAGAAGAACTGTAGAATTAATGTATTATGCCAATAATGTTGTACTTTCTTTATTCATAATTTTTTTAAACTGAAATATGGTTAATTATGAGAAAAATGGTCCTACAAAGAGTTTTTCATTCACTTTGAAGCAAAACTGAGGCAACTCCAAAATTCAAAACTCAACTGCACGTACCTGAGTGCATGCATTTGTGTGTATCCTCGCTAGTAGTATTAGATACCCCATACCCTAATACAAGGCTGACAACTTTTTCGTTTAGGTGAAAACTGAATTTTTAAAACTTTCTTTTTAATTTTCCACAAACTGGAAAAAGTGGAGCTGCCTTCTTCTTGCACCAAACCCTTGAATTCTCAAATCAGTCTTTATCAAATCATCTTTTCAAAAATCAGCATCCTCTACAGTTGTATCTCTGTTCTCTTCTAGCTATTTCCAGACCGCACAACTGCGTGGCCAACGCCCGATTCTCTCACTTCTGACTGAAAGCTACTGACAATGAGAATACTGCTGCCAAACAAAGCTCACACTGCTTGTACTCAAAATCTCTGTGGCGTAACATACCAACTACTGAAGACTTTGTCTGAAAACTATCCAGTGTATAGATATTACGTCTCTCTGGATTAAAAGAGGCAAGGTGCAGCACAAGTGGTTATAGAGCGAAAGAGTGGACGAAAAAAATATGCGAGAACAGCGTCGTTCTGTTATATCCTACCCAGTAATGCCACCCGAGCCCGCTGCCAAAAGGTTGGCAGCATCAAAGTCCGGACGCCGTCCGCATAAGCAGCGCCAGTGAGACAGGAAATCGCCGCAAGTCTGCACGCGCCACCGCTGGCTTCTGGGTTCTTAAGCGCTGGAGTCGCGAGCGCTAGGACAGTTCTGTATTCGCCGCTCAGTTGCATACTCGCCACCGAATTGTGTACTTGCTAGTCAGTTGTGTGTTCATCGCAGCAGAGTTGTTGTTTGTCGTCAGCCGACGCTGACCTAGCCGCTCCGACTCGAACTAGACAGATTTCTGTAGACACGGAGTTCACTACTGTGTTTCTGTATCTTCGTTAATAAAGATAAGTACCGACTTTTATTTAATCAGAGTGTTTGGGTTTTCATCTTTCTGTTCACTGTTCCAGCGGACCTGTCGGCCCGCTATTAAAAGTGTGGCGGTGACTTCGTAAGCCGTTTCTACAGCGAATTGCTTGTCGCTACGAACGCCGCCACAAAATTTACATTATTTTAAATCAGATTGCAGTTAACGAACACCTTTCCTGCTGATTAAAAAAAATGGTTCAAATGGCTCTGAGCACTATTTGACTCAACTGCTGAGGTCATTAGTCCCCTAGAACTTAGAACTAGTTAAACCTAACTAACCTATGGACATCACAAACCCATGCCCGAGGCAGGATTCGAACCTGCGACCGTAGCGGGCTTGCGGTTCCAGACTGCAGCGCTTTTAACCGCACGGCCACTTCGGCCGGCTCCTGCTGATTAGAAAGCAGCTTTAAACAGTAGAAAAACTTTTTGTCTCCAAGACAATGAAATTTCAACTAAAGCTATCGAACATCAAAATAATTAGTAACAGTCCTTTCAAACAGCCAAGGCTATAGTCACAGAAAATAGTGTTTCTACCGTATAACAACAAGAGGTAGACATTACTCACAGAACAAAATTTTACCCTACTCAATAACAATGACCAGAGCATATTCAAATCAGTATTTAAATAATAAAAGATCTATCCGAGAACAACAATAATAATAATAAACCTGTATTTAAATAGGCCAGTCTAAAAAAATTAATGATCTTACCCTACAAATTAATAATGGTAATGCCTATGCAAAACAATTTCAATAGTTAAAAACTGATACAGTGAACCAGCTTATCACGTATATTACAACAAGTGAATGTAAATACAACACAGAGCCCCTCCAAAGGTCACACATCGAATGAAAGTAGAGTTCATATCGCTTTCACTGAATTCCAAAAGTAAGCCACAAACCTTACAAGCTTTTTCTGCATGCCGTTCAAGTTTTTCGACACATTGAGTAATCACCGTCTATAGCCTTTTAAATGCTTACCGCCCCTCACATTACAGTGAAAGTAGAGCGAGAAGGGTGTGCAGAGACAGAGGAAGAGAGGGAGAGAAAGAGAGAGATATTGTGCTGATGGTTTACAGGCTCAATATTGTGGAAAAGGAAGTGCTATTGACGTGCGGTTTTCACAGAATGGATTGGTAGTTAGGGGCTCATATTGTTAGCCAATTAACAGATTGTGATAATCTTTAAAAAGTGGCCAAAGGAACATATTTTTTTTTTATAAATAGGACAGTATCTATGGACATTAACAAACTAAAGATAGGGTAAATTAGAATGTCAGTGGTGTTGGTTGCAGGATTTTATTACTAGTCGTTTATGAGATATCGTATTTGCTGACACTTGCTTGTGCCAGTCATGCTGCGTAATTGCAACGTACATTGTTGTTACGTTTGCTTCAGGTAACATTCCGAGCGCAGTGACAGCGAGAGTCGACAGAGAGAGGCGACAGAGAGAAGTGTCGCCCAGCGACAGCTACACTACTGGTTCTCTATTATTTCTTACGTGAGCTCGTTCGCAGGGCGCGACAAGAGCCGCGCTGCACGTCACGCCTGCCTGCGCCTGTCGCGCACACGACGGGTGACACTGCTGCTCCCAGACCAGTAGCGTCGCGTGTCGCCGAGCGTAAATATGGATTTTACTCGCGAAGAAGACGAAAAGCTGATCAATTTGGTCTGTTTCAACACCCAGATATATGATGTCAAATTAGATGCATACAAAAATACACTTGCAAAGGAGAATATATGGAAATATGTGAGGAAGAAGCTCAATAAAAACAGCGAGTGTTATTTATTTAACTACAAATGGTTCAAATGGCTCTGAGCAAAATGGGAGTTAACTTCTAAGGTCATCAGTCCCCTAGAACGTAGAACTGTTTAAACGTAACTAACCTAAGGACATCACACACATCCATGCCCGAGGCAGGATTCGAACCTGCGACCGTAGCGGTCGCGCGGTTCCAGACTGTAGCGCCTAGAACCGCTCGGCCACCCCGGCCGGCATTTAACTACACATTTTATTTGCCAAGTACTCGAATTTATATAAGTATGTACAAGTATGATACATAATCAAATTAATTTCGTAAATAAAAACAATATATACATATCGTTATGTATGTTTCTCGTAAATAGTATTCAAATTAGCTACGGAAGTTCAACGAAGATCAATTACCAATATTTACAGCATTATCTTGCCTTGCTACTCCGCCCTGTGTACTACAAAAGAACCGTTTAAACTTGTCTCTCACCTCAAATCCAACACTCTTTGTAAGACCTCCGTTATACGCCAATTCTATCATACTTGTTGACTGAGTCGGTGTTTCACATTGATAGAAGGAAATCGGTTGATCTTCAAGATAAGCATCTCGAGAATATTATGTAGGCAACAAGCTGTTATAATCAGGTCATCAACTGATTCTGGTAAAATTGCAATTGGTGCATAAAACACTCCAAATACTTGAGACAATAACTCAAAGGTGTTTCCTACTACTCGACGAGAACGACACAAATGGTAGTTAAGAATTTAATTTTCCAAATCCAATTTTGCAACTCTTCGAGAGTACAAATGCTTCATCTTCGATTATGAAGTGCGGCATTGAAATATCAGTGTTGGGAAAGCAATTAGATGCAGGTAAATTAAATTTGTTTGTGGAAATCTTTTTCCCCAACTCGGATTTTTGAAAAACACACCTGTCACCTTCATTGCCATAAGAACCAACATCTACAACAATCAATTTGTAATTGGCGTCAACTACTGCAAGCAGAACGATGGAAAAGTAGTTTTTATAGTTGAAAAAATGAGATCCGCTTTTTTTGTGCTTTTATGCCTCCATATTTGCCATGAATAGTGTAGTGTCGGCAGACTTGCCAACACTACGTACACTAATAGAAAGACGCGGCCAAGATGCACGCGCTAACTCACGCAGGGTGGCGTGAGGTCTGAAACAGGATACATAATGAATGCTATAAAGAAAAGTACGTAGCTGCTGGAATACTTAACCTTAATCCATCATTTGTATACAGCGTTCTTGATGATACAAGTGAGACTCTCTCTAGATAAATGCAATGTAATGCTAATGGCGCCTTGCTAGGTCGTAGCCATTGACTTAGCTGAAGGCTATGCTAATTAGCTGCTCGGCTAATGAGCGATGCTTCGTCCGTGTAGTCGCTGGCAAAGTCGTCCGTACAACTGGGGCGAGTGCTAGTCCGTATCTCGAGACCTGCCTTGTGGTGGCGCTTGGTCTGCGATCCCTGACAGTGGCGACACGCGGGTCGGACATGTACTAATGGACCGCGGCCGATTTAAAGCTACCACCTAGCAAGTGTGGTGTCTGGCGGTGACACCACATTCCTCCCCCGCAAATCGGCGAACGGTCGTGTTATAAGGCTTCCGCCCGCCGTGGGGAGGACCCCATGTTGACGTATGCGATGAGGTGGGGAGCCTAACAACAGGCGAGGCTGTGCCACCCGCACCCGGCCATTCGGTCCGAGGGGAGCTATGAAAAGCCTGAAAACCTAGTCCAGGGTGCACGTCAACATGCGGTGTATGCGCCCGTATAGAGACAGGAGGGGCCGAAGGGTCGACCTCCATTGCGTCGGGGTATCCGACGCGCGATGACGCCATGTGGTCCGGAGCGGGCAAGAGGTCCATGGCGGAGGACGGCTGGTCACGGGAAGCGATCGGCGGCGCGTGACCCAGGGAGGCGCTTGGCGGCTGCAGCGAAGCGTCCACTGCGGGCGGCGCCGGCGGGAGACCAAGCGGCGGCGGCGGCGGCGGCGACGCTTCGCCATGGGGCAAAATGGAAGGCAGCGTTGGTAACACCTGGGGATGAGGCGAGCCAGTAGATGGGTCCCCAGGGCGCTGACCGGACGGCACCGTCGCTGAAAGCAGACGGGGAGCGGCAGAACCCGTGCGACGACAGAGGCGCAGCTGATTGAGATGCCGACGCACCTCACCAGAGGCCGCCAAAACCAAATACATCGCGCGGCCGAGGCAGCGAAGAATGCGCCCTGCGAGCCAACGCCGTGAACGTCGATAGTTGCGATAGAATACAACGTCGCCTGGAGCAAAAGCAGGAGTCTGCCGCTGCACAGTAACCTGATGCGGTGGATGCAGCAAAGACATCAAGGTTCGATGAGGACGACCGTGGAGCAACTCAGCCGGCGAGCGACCATCTCGGGGCTGAGAGCGATACGAAGACCAAAAGAGCAACAACGCGTCCTCCCGAGAATGCGACTCTTTCAACTTCAACATCTGTGACTTGAAAGTCCGGACCAATCGTTCAGTGGCACCGTTTGACTGAGGCGAAAACGGCGCGGATGTAAGATGTTGAATACCATTGGCCTTGCAGAATGACTGAAATTCTGCAGACATGAATTGTGGGCCATTGTCGGAAACAATAGTCTGTGGAAGACCTTCAATGCAAAAGATAGCAGACAACGCTTGGATGGTGGCAGATGACGTCGTGGAAGATATCCGGACAACAAAAGGAAAATTACTGAAGGCATCTACCACAACCAACTATCTAGCATTCCAGAATGGACCAGCAAAATCGATGTGCAAGCGTTGCCAAGGGGAAGTGGCTTTTGGCCATGCAAAGAATTTCCGCGGCGGTGCGGATTGTTGTTCGGCACACGCCATGCAAGAAGAGCACATATTCGTAATCGCAGCATCGATTCCGAGCCAAGTATAGTGCTGACGAGCAAGTTGTTTCGTTCGCACTATACCCCAATGTCCTTGGTGAAGAAGCCGTGAGACAGAGGACTGCAACGAACGTGGGACCACGACTCTGGACTGATCATTATCAGAACGCAACAACAAAACACCACGTCGTACAAAGAGTCTCTCCTTGTGAGCAAAAAATCGGCGAACCAACGGATCCTCGATCCGCGACTTTGACAAAGGCCATTGCGTAGCAACAAAACGCAAAACGGTAGCAAGGACAGGGTCAGCAGCTGTGGCTGTAGCTACACGACGAAAATCAATCGGAAACGATTCGACCACGTCATCGGTTTCCGAATCAATGAACATGCAAGCAAGTTCGGAAGAATCGAATGCTCTATCCTCAGCAACAGGCAAACGGGACAACGCATCAGCGTTGCCGTGCTTATCAGTGGACTGATACAAGATATTGTAGCGGTACTGCGAGAGGAAAATGGACCAGCGAATGAATTTCTGCGCTGTACGTGGAGGTTCAGGCTTGTTCGGATGAAAAAGCGATGTCAAAGGTTTGTGGTCTGTGATGATGGTAAAGTGACGACCATACAAGAAATCATGGAACTTAGTAACACCAAATACGAGACCCAAAGCTTCTTTCTCTATCTGTGAATAATTTCTTTGCGCAGATGAGAGCAATTTGGACGGAAAGGCAATAGGGCGATCATGCGATCCATCTTTGTGCGCAAGCACAGCACCGATCCCGAAATCCGATGCATCTGCCATCAACAAAAGGGGTTTCTTGGGATCGAATGGCGTAAGGCAAGTATTTGAAAGCAACGCCGATTTCAACTGGCGAAAAGTGCTTTCGCATATCGTCGTCCAGACGAACGGAACACCTTTACGGCGTAAGCGATGAAGCGGAGCTGAAATGGAAGAGGCATGGGGAACAAAGTTATGATAATAGTTAATTTTTCCCAACACACTCTGTAGCTGCTTCAAATTCAGCGGCGAAGGCAAGTCTTGTATGGCACGGAGGTGCTCTGCACTGGGATGTATGCCTTGGGCATTGATTACATGTCCCAGATATGGCAAGTCACGAGCAAAAAACACACATTTGTCCTTCCGCAACCGAAGACCATTTTGTTGCAAAACCTGAAATAATGTTCGAAGATTTGCTAAATGTTCATCTGCTGTCTTTCCGGAGATCACAATATCGTCCAGATAGTTCGCTGCAGTATGAACCGACGCACAAATAGTTTGTAAATATTGCTGAAACAATCCAGGGGCGGATGCACACCCGAATGGCAGTCTTTTGAATCGGTACAAACCAAGATGCGTGTTAACCACCAAGAGGCGCTGGGATTCTTCATCCACCGGTATTTGCAAGTATGCATCGGCTAGGTCCAACTCAGAAAAATATGTACCCGGGCACAGTTTGTCAAGAAGATCTTCCGGGCGTGGTAAAGGAAAAGTGGCAATCACTAGTTGTGGATTCACTGTGGCTTTGAAGTCCACACAAAGTCGCAGTTTTCCGGATGGTTTTGGCAAAATCACTAAGGGTGATGCCCAGAGAGAAGCTTGCACATGTTCAATCACACCTTGTGATTCTAAATCGTGTAATGTTCTTGCGACCTCATCACGCAATGCGTGGGGAACATTGCGCGCTCTGAAAAATTTCGGTTGTGCGTTTACTTTCAGTTCCAAATGTGCTTTATAGTTCTTAGCGCAACCAAGGCGCAGTGCAAAAATGTCTGCAAATTCTACACATAGACGAGAAACACTGGCGGAAGGCACAGTCTGGTTCACTGATAGGACCTGATTGACTATTGACAAGTTAAACAACTGAAATAAATCTAAACCAAACAAGTTCACTGCAGAAGAAGAACGAAGGACATAAAATGACACAAGTTTTGTTTGTCCCTTGTATGTTGCAAGTAGGCTGCACTGTCCTAACACAGGGATTTTGTGACCTGAATATGTAGTTAGCTTAACATTTGCGGCACGCAACGGAGGTGTGCCCAGTTGTTTGTACGTGTCTTCATTGAGCAATGAAACTGCAGCTTCTGTATCGAGCTGGAATGGCATCACTTTGCCGTTAATGCCCAAGTCTACAAAAAGTTTATTGTCCTGCTGACGACAAGAGCGACTGTCTCGTGCAACGTGAACTGATAAAGGTACAGATGCACTCGCGACTTGACGGGATTTCCGGCGACGTCGACGCACAGTATTTGTGGGACGAACAGAGTCACTGTTAGAGAAAGTGGCACTGGGCGGAGTGGAATTAACTACATGAATGTCCATGGGCGAAGGTTCACGAGCATGAGTATTCCTGGTTCGATTCCGGTGCGAAGCAAAGGGCCTGGAATCGTTGTGAGTGTCTGATCTGAGCTTTTTCTGGCAAACACTCTGAACATGTCCTGTTTTATTACAGAAAAAGCAAATAGCTCGGCGTGACGGGCAATTCTCACGCGAATGTCTAGTAGCACACAGCAGGCGTGATTTCACTGCATTTGCGTGCTTGCGCGGGACACGTAGCTGCGCGGACGAGCGCGAGGGCTGTTTACAGTTCCGTGCAGCTCGCCCGGCGGGCCGGTTAATCTGACACACAGCTGGCGAAGTTGCAAATGATTCCTGAGCAAAGTCAAGTGTGTCTTGCCTATCCAATATGTCTATCACTTGTTGAAGGGAGGGATTGACGAGTTTCAAAATTTGCTCTCGTATACGAGCATCAGAAACGTTCTGTGCAATTGCATCACAGACCATAGTATCTGAATAAGGGAGTCCACATTCACACTCAAAAGCACAATCCCTAGTAAGGCCTTGCAATGTTGCAACCCACTCCCTATTAGTCTGACCGGCCGTACGTTTTTGTACGAAAGAACGTATACCTTTTTGCAACTACATTAACTGTTTCCTTGAAATAGGCATCTAAAGCAGACAAAATTTCTTCGTAGGACAGAGTTGCTACGTCGCGTCGGGGAAATAATTTCACTATCACACGATACGTTTGCACCCCTACACACGACAATAAGTGAGGCTGCCGCTCGTTACCTTGAATTCTGTAGGCGGCGAGATGAAATCCAAATTGACGTGACCACTCCGTCCAGGTTTCTATCGCCGCATCATACGGTCGAAATGGGGGTGCAACTGCATGTTGTGGCTGCGGTAGCGGTGAAGCGGCGGCTGCCGCATCGCTTTGCATTGCACGTTGAACCTGGACGAGCTGTCCAAGGGCATCCAATAACGCCTGCGTCTGCTGATTCTGCAAGCGATAACATTCGGACAGTACATCTGGAGATTGTGGCGAAGCCATGACAAGTAAATTAGGGCAATACGAACGCTAATTCCTCTTTTAAGCCTCGTCGCCAAATATGTGTAGTGTCGGCAGACTTGCCAACACTACATACACTAATAGAAAGACGCGGCCAAGATGCACGCGCTAACTCACGCAGGGTGGCGTGAGGTCTGAAACAGGATACGTAATGAATGCTATAAAGAAAAGTACGTAGCTGCTGGAATACTTAACTTTAATCCATCATTTGTATACAGCGTTCTTGATGATGCAAGTGAGACTCTCTCTAGATAAATGCAATGTAATGCTAATGGCGCCTTGCTAGGTCGTAGCCATTGACTTAGCTGAAGGCTATGCTAACTGGCTGCTCGGCTAATGAGTGATGCTTCGTCCGTGTAGTCGCTAGCAAAGTCGTCCGTACAACTGGGGCGAGTGCTAGTCCGTATCTCGAGACCTGCCTTGTGGTGGCACTCGGTCTGCGATCACTGACAGTGGCGACACGCGGGTCCGACATGTACTAATGGACCGCGGCCGATTTAAAGCTACCACCTAGCAAGTGTGGTGTCTGGCGGTGACACCACAAATAGTACCTATACAGTTTGGTATATTCCATTAATGCCAGAAATCTTGTTCAACGTCCTTAAAAGCAATTTCATTTGGCAATGGCAAGGTTATTCGCACCACTTTTGTTCTCAATACGTTCAAAACTTTCATAACGATCCGGGTGATATAGCCGTCTGGTATGCGATAGTCATTTGACAAAAGACAAACGTTTGTCCTGTGGCCATGTATCTGTAAAAAAGGGGAAAAAAGAATTCCTTATCATTATTTATATAGACAATATGTGTTTTCTAAATGTACACCACATACATAAGAAACTGTGATTAGTATTTGAATGTTAACTTGTAAAATGCATGTAATAATTTTCACTAGAGGTGAGGATTGTAAAAGACGGTGGAAACACATTAAAAACTCCTACAATAGATTCAAGCGCAACAATAAATCAGGAACAGGATCTGCTACACTTAAGATCTCTAAATGGACAATATATAAACAGTTGAGTTTTCTTGAGACCGTACCTCAGCATAGAACTGGCTCCACTAACGTGGTGAAAAACAGGGTACATGGAGATGATACTGCTGAGTAATCTGGGGGTGAGAGTATTGTCGCTTACAGGGCGGTGAATGAGGAAGGAGCTGCGACTGAAACTCTTACAGACCGCCAACCTACAACAAGAGGCCACTAATACTTAACGACGCCAAAACAAAGAAGACGATACCATTCCCCATTCATTAGAAAAGAGGGATGACAATCCGCAGACATTGTTGAATAAAACAACACAAAATATGATATTGAAACACATTCATTTTGCAATCACGTCGGAGATGTTATAGGCTCGCTACCACAAAGTTACAAACTTAAAACGAAGCAAGAAATTTTTAACATCCTGATTAATTATCATATGATGGCAGCTGAGAATCCTTAATCTTCTATTCAGCAATTCAGTACCGAAGCGTCATTGAACTCCAGTTCATGTCACTCAGATTCCCCAAGTCTAACTGCGAGCACTCCTGATTACATAATTTCAAAGCCTTCTATTTCCACCAGTTCCGTTGCCATGTATGCATACTCGCCTCAGAAGCCTTCTCATTTGACACTACCACATGTCCAAGAACAGCAAAATTTCAGTGTAGAAGAAATTGAAAGTATCATACAAGACGATACAAATAGAATACCTTAACGTAAAGAATAATTTTTCTTCGACTGTAATCACATCTCTTGTAGTTGTTGGTTGTAATTCTTCACGAATTAAATTCAAAATAAAATAAAATTGTTTTTTTTTTTAAATTAACCTGCAATAAGAACTAAGTTTTTCTTCATCACTTCGTAAATGTTTTTCTTAAATGTAGAAACTTTCCTTGCATCGTTCCTTGAACATCGAGTTAACAAGGCGTCTCCTCTTTAAATATTGGTACAGAAACAAACTCTTCAAAAAGTAAAAGCACAATTTAGTTAGTCGAGATGTTTTCGCAGACAACCGTCGTCTTCGAATTCGAACGACACGCTGTAGAGGCTGTCGCTGGGTACGGCAACAACATGTCACTGCCATGGGCGTCACCTGTCCCTGTCACCTGTCTCTGTCGGCTGTCACCCGTCGCTGTCAGTAAGCTCGGAATGTTACATTTTCAGTGTGCCTGTGTGTTGCTTGAGTACATTGTGACTTGCTAGTCAATTAATATTTGACAGTGGAAGCAGTAGGTCGCGAGTGGATTTTGGGATTTACACTACTGGCGATTAAAATTGCTACACCAAGAAGAAATGCAGATGATAAACGGGTATTCATTGGACAAATATATTATACTAGGACTAACATGTGATTACATTTTCACGCAATTTGGGTGCATAAGTCCTGAGAAATCAGTACCCAGAGCAACCACCTCTGGCCGTAATAACGGCATTGGTATGCCTGGGCATTGAGTCAAACAGAGCTTGGATGGCGTGTGTAGGTACAGTTGCCCATGCAGCTTCAACACGATACCACAGTTCATCAAGAGTAGTGACTGGCGTATTGTGATGAGCCAGTTGCTCGGCCACCATTGACCGGACGTTTTCAATTGGCGGGAGATCTTGAGAATGTGCAACAGTAGAACATTTTCTGTATCAAGAAAGGCCCGTACAGGACCTGCAACATGCGGTCGTGCATTAACTTGCTGAAATGTTGGGTTTCGCAAGGGTTCGAATGAAGGGTACAGCCACTGGTCGTAACACATATGAAATGTAACGTCCACTATTCAAAGTGCCGTCAATGCGAACGAAAGGTGACCGAGACGTGTAACGAATGGCACCCCATATCATTACGCTGAGTGATACGCCAGTATGGCGATGGCGAATACACGCTTCCAATGTGCGTTCGCCGTGATGTCGCCAAACACGGATGCGACCATCATGATGCTGTAAACAGAACCTGGATTCATCCGAAAAAATGACGTCTTGCCATTCGTGCACCCATGTTCGTCGTTGAGTACACCACAACAGGCGCTCCTGTCTGTGATGCAGCGTCAAGCATAGCCGCAGCCATGTTCTCCGAGCTGATAATCCATGTTGCTGCAAACGTCGTCGAACTGTTCGTGCAGATGGTTGTTGTCTTCCAAACGTCGCGATCTGCTGACTCAGGGATCGAGACGTGGCTGCACGATCCGTTACAGCCATGCGGATAAGATGCCTGTCATCTCGACTGCTAGTGATACGAGGCCGTTGGAATCCAGCACGGCGTTTCGTATTACCCTCCTGAACCCACCGATTCCATATTCTGCTAACAGTCATTGGATCTCGACCAACGCGAGCAGCAGTATCGCGATACGATAAACCGCAATCGCGATAGGCTACAATCCGACCTTTATCTAAGTCGGAAACGTGATGGTACGGATTTCTCCTTCTTACACGAGGCATCACAACAACGTCTCACTAGGCAACGCCGGTCATCTGCTGTTTGTGTATGAGAAATCGGTTGGAAACTTTCCTCATGACAGCACGTTGTAGGTGTCGCCACCGGCGCCAACGTTGTGTGAATGTTCTGGAAAGCTTATCATTTGCATATCATAGCATCTTCTTCCTGTCGGTTAAATTTCGCGTGTGTAGCACGTCATCTTCGTGGTGTAGCAGTTTTAATGGCCAGTAGTGTACTGGTGCCGAAAAAGCAGACGTGCTCGCGGTGTATGGACAGTTTAGTAAGAACGTAGTTCGTTCTTGCACGGTGCGGCAAGATATCCTAAAAGACGTCAAGCATGTCGGCAACTATTTATTAAACTCATGAGCCAGTTACGTCAAAGTGGCAGTGT
This sequence comes from Schistocerca americana, assembly GCF_021461395.2. NCBI lineage: Eukaryota > Metazoa > Arthropoda > Insecta > Orthoptera > Acrididae > Schistocerca > Schistocerca americana. The sequence continues at coordinate 60,138,214 of NC_060122.1, forward strand.
AACATCTAGGCAACGTAACAGAAGGAAACAAGTGACGATAGGAGAGGGGCAAATTAATGTTCTTGCTGCTGTTGCAGTTGATTCGCATGTTATCTCCCGCACATTCGCATGAGGAAGTGTCCTACGTTTTCTCCATTGTCCATCCCTGTCACATCTCTCTCTATTAAGAGTTGCACTGAAACGATTATCAGAATCGTTTTAACTTCTGAACATGGGCGTTAAGTCAGAATACTCCAGATATATGACATGTCTTGTACAGTGACGAAGCCACATTTATCAATCATAGCTAGGTGAGCCGCCGAAACATGCGCTATAATTCTGTTGGCAATCCTCGCCAGCTTCATCTGGTGGAACCTCAGCGTCCGTGGCGTGTAAATATATGATGTCGAATAGTGAAGCATCGTCTAATAGGCCAGGATTTCACAGGCAGAATAATGAACGGGCACAAGTATCGCAACCTCCTACCAGATTATCTTCCACAGATGGGAAAACACGTTCCTCTGCAGACTAGGAGGAACCTGTGGTACCAACATGATGGCTGTCCAGCCTGTAGTGCACGAAGTGCTACAACATACCTTCAAGAGTTGTTTCCAAATCATTGGAATGGACACAGAGAATCTATGCCTTGGCCGGCCCGTTCCCTGAATTTGACACCTGCAGACTTCTCCCTATGTAACCCGCCAGGGTAGCCGAGAGCGCTAACGCACTGCTTCCTGGACTCGGGTAGGCGCGCCGGCCCTGGATCGAATCCGCCCGGCGGATTAACGCCGACGGCCGGTGTGCCGGCCAGCCTGGATGTGGTCTTTAAGCTGTTTTCCACATCCTACTAGGTGAATACCGGGCCGATCCCCAGGTCCCACCTCAGTTGCACGACTCACACACATTTGCAACACATTCACACTATTTCACGATCTGCACTAGACACAGACAGCTGGCGTACACTACTTCCATCCCAGGGGTGGCGGCAGGAAGGTCATCCGGGCACCCCTTAACATTAACCATGCCAGTTCCGTACTTAACACTGCCGACCCTGCGCACAATGCGGGATAAAGGCGGTAGCTCAAGAAGAAGGAAGACTTTTCCGTATGGGGAAAGCTGAAGGACGCTCTCTACAGGGGCATACCAACTACACCTGTGATATGCAACGACGTATTACTGCAGCCTGCTTGGACATCCCCACTTCACTGCTAGGAAGTGTGCAGTAACCGTTCCACTCCAGACGGTAAGTGTGTACTGTCGCTGACGGTGTTCATTTTGAACACGATTCGCACTACAATTCTGCAACAAATACCGTCGATATACTGATGTACCCTACTTTTAGTATGTTAATGTCAATAGGCATCGTTCCATTTAAAGGAATGTATGTTAGCACGAAAAATACAGTTTCTAAGTTTTATTAAAATCTGTCGATGGGTTAGCAATGTGAGACCCTGGCTACCAATCTATTCTGTGAAAACGGTGTAACATCCACGAGATAAATTTTTGGCTACAGTGCGACGAGAGGAAATTATGCCTCTAACAGTTATAAACATTGTGTATTCGACGTATGAAAAAACAATGAAAACTTATAAATATTGATATAATATTCTATGATGTTATTGGACATATCGATGTGTATCATACAAAGACAATGATAATTGTAAATTCCTTTTATGATCTGCCTCGGTCTTCCTTTGTTTTTACCTTTTGTTGGTTGGCTTTTGTAAGTTACGGACGCATATCAAACTGAGGTCTGTTAAGAAATTGTAATTATTTGTTAATTATTACTTGAAAATAGAGTTCATTATTATTATTATAAATATGAATGATTAATTATTTGTAACTCTAATTCCTCTCTCAGTAAGCATTATCTCTGTTAATTATTTCTCTCCGCTGCAACGAGCGCAGCCATTGATGATAGCGATTTGTATCGCGTTTTTGTCTGTGTTTTCCTTAAAAACAAATCAAATGTTTGCTAGATGAAGTCTAAATAGTGGACAATACGAAAGTAGAGTTTCTGTTAAGTTTAATAAGCAGTTAAAATACTTATTTGGTCTAACAATAGAAAGTCTCTATAAATTTTCTGCCGCCATCTTAACAATTATCACAACGGCAAATTCAAATTACGCAACTCTGCAGACATAAATGCTGAACGTAATACAAATGTGTAAAAATAAATGTGCACCGGTGGTCCCGAACTCATTTTAATGAAATTAATTCGAATCAGATTGGTTCTTTAAAAACAGTGCTCATAGCACGACTGTTATAACAAACTTTTCTAGCTGATGTATGGAGCCGAAAGAATATTGTTTCAGGTAACATACGTCAGTGTTGTGCGCGGCTGATATTCTGTGGTTTTAATGATCATTTTGCTGAAGATAACTGTTTCCATCATAATACATAGTTGTATAGAATCTGTTGTATGAACTGTGATTTAGTGACACTTACACAACTTACAGACAACACTTCAACACGACGTTAACTTGGAGTTCTTTAGCAATTTGATCAAATCTTTAGCCGGGAGAAAAATTATTTAGTAAGTGCTCATGTAATAAAATAAGATTATCATTTCCATTTACAAATTAGTTAAATACCAAACCACAGAATAACACAGCGAACTCCACACTGGCGCCCAACGTGGGGCCACCAATGCACATTTATTCATTTTAATAATTGAACTTGTGATCTATTGCAGGTACGGGGCACCGAAACAAGCTCTTAATCACTGTTTATTTATTAGTTTCATGAGCACTGACATCTTCATACCGTACTGCTGTACGAATCTGTGTCTGCACTTGTGCCAGACACGACTTACTTCAGATAAGCAATACAGTCCACAACTGTCAATAAATTCAGGTAGGAACAGATGTGCATACTCGGTAACTTCACAGCAGCGCGCGGACAACATTTGCTGCGTGTGCAATTTCAAATTTAAATTAGAACCTGCAGCCATAAGTAGTAATAATTGAATATTCTGGCTGCGAGAATAATATTGTTGAGTGTTATTTGTGTATATATGTTAGTTAAAAGATCATTTGGTGTCAACTGGTGCTTGTCAGTGATTTATATATTTATTGTGCTATATTGGTGATAGAATGGTTAAACAAAAGAAAAATAAACCGAATGAGCATACTGATGCAGAGATGACATCAGAGTCTCAGGTAGAACAATCTACCCATATTTCTGTCGAATTATTAGAAAATTTAATTATGAATGATAATTTAGAAACTGATGTCCCGAGTGATAGTAAAACCGAGGAGTTGCCAAAACAAACTGACACGCCTGGATTCAACCAGTTAGGAATTAATGACAATATTTCTTCTGGGCAAGGGGCAGAGGTTAGCAGTGCTCAAGCTATATCCATACAGGATATGCTAACAGCATTATTTGAAAAGTTTACTATTAAAGAGCAGGAGCGTGAAAAACAACGTGAGCTTAAAGAGCAGGAGCGTGAAAAACAACGTGAGCTTAAAGAGCAGGAGCGTGAAATACAACGTCAACAGGAAAAGGAAGAACGTAGACAGGAAAAGTTTATAGAAAAACAGCAACAGGAGCTAAGGGACCAAGAAAAAGGAAAGAAATTTATGGAAAATATAAACAATATTTTTCCGGAAAGAGATGAAGAAATTGTCCGTAGGATAATTAAAGTGTTGGTCGATCGTGATGATGCTATTACTACCCATTTTAAGCAGGAGATCGATGCAGTAAAAACCACTATTGAACCGTTAACAAACATTCCACTTCAGGTCAATAGTCTTCAAACTGAAGTAGATAGTCTAGAGAACCAATTCAAAGCCTTGGCTACCGCTGTGGAAACAATGCAGGAGGACATTCCCTCGGAAATCCGAAAGCAAGTCCGAACAGAAGTAGCCAGGGTGCTGAACTCTGAAAATCAAAACTTTGAAAATCTGACAGTACGCAGTAATGGTGGTGGTGGTGGTTAATGTTTAACGTCCCGTCGACAACGAGGTCATTAGAGACGGAGCGTAAGCTCGGGTTAGGGAAGGATTGGGAAGGAAATCGGCCGTGCCCTATCAAAGGAACCATCCCGGCATTTGCCTGAAACGATTTAGGGAAATCACGGAAAACCTAAATCAGGATGGCTGGAGACTGGATTGAACCGTCGTCCTCCCGAATGCGAGACCAGTGTGTTAACCACTGCGCCACCTCGCTCGGTACGCAGTAATGACAACACTGGTACTGACAGGCAAAAGATCGCAGATAATCTGACGGCGAATATTAATGCACTACAAGGAAGACCAAATTTTGGTAATCAACCGATATTACCACAGCAACATGTGACACCAAGGAACAATAACAGTGGAATAGAATGTACTTGTAATAAAGTAACCTCACCACCTTCGAATGATAGCAATTCCATGCACTTAACTACTTTGATGCATGAAGAAAGCCTGATTAAGCATAGACAGTTTCATATATTTAACGAAGAAAGCAAGAAAAACATACATCCAGTAGTTTTCATTCGAAACTTCAAAAGTGTTCTTCCAAAGTCATGGTCGGAAGAACAGAAAATACAGTTTGTGGTTTCACATATTTCTGGTGGTGCGTCGCTCTGGGCATTAAATGCAGCAGAAACTTGCAAGACTTTACGAGACTTTGAGAATGCGTTCCTTGATCAATTCTGGTCAGCGTCTACTCGAGAGCGACTCCGTAAAATTGTTTACAATGTAGAAATGTACAACCCGATGTCAGGTCCTTAAGAAAGTACTTTGAAAAATATATTAACATGACCCGGTACTGGGATGAGCCAGTAACCACCAGAGACTTATTGCGAGTGTTAAAAGCTAGATTACCCATACATATTAGAGAAAAATTATTTAATGTTACAGACACCGATCTGAAAGAATTTCTGTCTGTAATTGATTCTCTGGATCTAGTGCAAGAAGACGCCAGAAAAAATTCTGACGTGATCATCAGTAATAACAGTCCTAATAGAAAAAATTCATGGAATGGAAATAATGGAGAGAGGGGCGAAGGTAGTCCAAAGAAAAATAAAAGTAAAGCTTATAGTAACGGAAAATACAATAATAATAATAGTAGTAAGAATCCCTACAACCAAAATTTTGGTTATCCTAATAATAATAACAGTAATTATCAAAAGGCCGAAGAACACCAACAACCGAATGGTAATCAGAGGCCGTACCACAATGAAAACCCAAACAATAACAATAGCAACCGAAAGAGACGAAATGACAACAGGTCAGACAGTCCATATAAAGACAAGCCTAAAAATATGCGGGGTGACAGTGAATATTGGCGACAGCCAGGGCCATTCATTGGCAGCCGCAGCACAATTCTATCAATTCAGGTCAGCCAATAAATTATGTACAGGCTATACCTATACCAAGCAATCAATATCCACCGTGGTGGGATCCAAGCAGGCCTCCTCCGATAGAAAACTCACAAAATGTTAGAATAGTGGAGGTACCTTTGGAAACAAAACAAAACACTCAGAAGCCAACGAACTAATTTCGGTCCCTGTAGGCCTTCGCCAGGTGACCGAGGCCAACAATGAAGGCAATAGGTCGACGGAACAAAAAATAAACATGATACGGTATCAGGATGGCAACAGGATCGAAGATGAGCTATATCAGGAACCTGCTGTCTCTGATAAGCCACAAAGGGAAAATATCCAAGCAAGTGTCACCGGAGCTGTAAATGGTGTAACAACTACTATTCTGCTTGAGACAGGTGCGAATGTGTCAGTTATGAACACGCAGTTTTTCAAGAAGGTATCGGAGATAAGGAGATTGCCGATTTTGCCGGTTGCAAATTGTAAGGTTATAGGGGCATTGGGAAAAAAGGTACAGAGTATAAAATACCAGACACAGGTGGAAGTTTCCTTGGGAAACGATCGCTTATTATGCACGTTCCTACTAATGGATAACTTGTCAGTACCGGTGCTTCTGGGTCTTGACTTCCTTCGGGAAAGAGAAGCTGTAATTGATCTCGCCCGTGGGACATGTGCACTCAAGTACCAACAGCGACCCGTAACATTAATGCTGAATCGGGAGTTCGGTGCGAACCTTCCACTGATGAGAAAAATGAATCTTTCTGTCAGCAAACAGAAGTTGTTAGTGTTGGATCATAAGCACCCACAGATGTGTCACAAAAATCGAAATAATGATGCACCCAGCAACGTGAGTGACATCGTCACAACGATAGAAGAGGAAGTACAGGAGGCAACTTGCATTAATGCTTCAGAGGCTAGACAATTAACAGAATTATTATCCGGATACCTCGAAGTCTTCACTGAACGCCCTGGAATCATAAAAGATTACCAGTATAATATGAAAGTATATCCGCACAAGACCTATTGCAGAGCATCTTACTCGGTCCCCTGGACTAAGAAAAACGAAGTGATGAAAGAAATCCGAAAAAAGGTGGATTGGGGCATTATTGAAACAACTAATTCGCCATATAGCAGTCCCCTACTAGCAATAACAAAAGCAGATAAAAGTATGCGCTTAGTTCTCGACCCACGAGACATCAATAAGATTATAGTGCCATTGCGAACGAGACCTGAAAATTTAGACGAACAAATCCAGACGTTTTTAGGCAAGAAATATCTAACCTCATTCGATTTGCGTTCTTCAGTTTGGCATATCCTCTTATCAGAAGAATCCAGACAATATACCGCCTTTGTGCTTGGAGGCTGAAGCTATCAATTTCGTGTTCTTCCCTTTGGATTAAATATTAGTGCCGGTGTGTTCGTAGCAGCGCTGGATCACGTACTAGGACCCCAGTTATTAGATCGAGTCACAGCATATGTTGATGACCTATTGCTAGCAACAGATACCTGGGAAGAACACCTTGATTTAATACAAAATGTGCTAGACAAGTTTCTAGCAAGAGGAGTAACAGTAAATTTGAAAAAAATCCAAGTTTGCTAGGGAGGAAATAAAATTCCTTGGTCATGTAATATCGCCACAAGGTATAAAACCAGACCCTAGCAAAATGGAGGCAATTGCAAATTTTCCGTACCCACGCACGAAGAAACAACTTAAAAGTTTCATTGGCTTAGCATCTTTCTTCAGAAGATTTTTAACAGCTCAACAGCTTAACAGTGAAGCGTTATTGTTTTTGCTAAAGAAAAACGCACAATGGTGCTGGACATCGAAATGCAAAGAAGACTTTGACAGTATCAAAGAGGCACTTATCAATGCATCAATTTTACATCAGCCGGATATGTCAAAGGATTTCTTTATTGCAACAGATGCATCAAATTATGGACTCGGAGCACGCCTGTTTCAAACAGAAAACATCAACAACAAGCTAGAAGTCAAGATGATTGAATTTGCAAGTAGGATCCTAACCAAATGTGAGCGATCCTACACTGTGACCGAACTTGAGGCACTTGCCGTAGTATTTGCCTTTAAAAAATTTAGATACTATGTTTACGGGAAACATGTCAATGTTTTGTGTGACCACCAAGCTCTGAGTTTCATGTTGATATGCAAATTACTGCACGGGCGCTTAGCTCGATGGACTCTCGCCTTGCAAGAGTATGACTTTGAAATTAGACATGTCCATGGACCAGATAATGTAATTGCCGACGCATTGTCTAGGCTACGACGAGGATTACGAGCGTTTGCAGCTCTAGTAGAAAGTCCTACAGAATATAAAATTCTTCTTATAAAGGACAAAGATAATAGACAAAAATATTTAGCGTTGTGGAAAAGGGTAAAACAATGTCAAGAAAAGGATCCGATATGGAAGAACATCAGGGACGCATTGTGTCAGCAAGATGATAAGTGCTTTCCACCAATATTACCAGTTGAACAATGACATTTTATTTTACAAATCTGACAATCCTAATAGTAGATGGCGAGTGTGCATTCCATCAGACCTGTTGGATGATTTAATTTGGTTAACGCATCGGTCATGGGGGCACTTCGGCATTATTGAGTGTACTATGAAGATAAGTCAGTATTGTTATTACCCAAATTTAAAAAGAATAGTTCAAGAACTTATCAGAACCTGTAAAATATGCCAAAAGGTCAAACAGAGCAATATTTGCAGAGATATTGAACTACACCCTATTACTGCAAAATGCCCGCTGCAGATTGCAGCCATCGACATTGCAGGCCCCCTACCAACTGCCAGAGGAGGAGTGAAATATGTGCTTGCAGTGTATGATTTATTTTCAAAGTATGTGAACATGTACCCACTTAGGGCATCGACTGCCAGTAGTATTGCAAAATGATTGACAAACGATTACCTCAAATCTGTCGGGTGCCCATCGATTGTCATAACAGATAATGCCACGTATTCTACTGGAGAGAGGTGGAAGAACCTTATGGATGAATATAACATCAAACATGTTCTAATTTCAAGGTTTTCACCGAGCAGTAACCCGGTTGAAAGAACTTTCAGGGAACTCAACCGGTTCATCCGAACGTACGCCCACAACAGGCACACTAAGTGGGTGGAATACCTAAATAGTTTCATGGAAATGTATAACAATTTACCACATATGACAACTGGTTTCGCGCCCAGTGAACTAATGAATGAACAGAAAAACGAAGGGGACGCATGGGTTAATCCAGTGCCGAAGATCGAAGAGGAGCAATTAACTTATCAGAAGAAACTAGATACAGCTGTACAGAATATAAATCGCCAAGCAGAGTTCCGCAAGGCGAAATTTGACAAAAAACTTACTAAGACACAACAATATTGTATCGATGAGTTAGTATTGTTGAGGACGCATCCCAAGGCATCGATAATCAAGAAAAAAAATAAAAAATGGCAATTACTGTATGAAGGATCATATAAAATAGCTAATATCCCACATGAGGGGTGCTATATACTAGAGGATGTCAACAGAGGAAAGAGGAAAGGACTGTATTGTCATAAAGACTTAAAAAAAATTGCGATAGGAAAACTAATTTAATGTTCGAATATACAAAGAACCAATCAGAAGTGCAAGTGTACTACCCCATAACTGTAAATATAATGTTTATGGTAAAATAATTAGCACTAATAATTTGATAATATTATGTATGTATTAGTTTATAAGCTTTTATGTCAAGTATTACACTGCAATGTTGTTGAATTATTTGAACAAGGAGTAGAGAATCCCCATAATAAATGTATTTTTACTTTAAAAGGGATAAATAACCTGAGAAACACTTGAGTGCTATTGCATTAAATGTGAGGAATTTTACCTTTCTATACGTAGCATAGAAATGATTAAAATGCTTAAATAATATATTTGTTCGTGTGTAAGAATGGATATAAAAAAAAGTATTTTCATAAGATTAAGTCATGTAGTCCCACACGCGTAGCGAGTGTTGGTGGTGTGTGAGCTGTGTGACTGAGAAAAAAATAAATAAATAACTAAAAAATAAAATAAACTGCTTCCACCACTAGTGAAGCGAAATCTGAATGTGTACTGATTTACGTAGACGGTTTCATTACAAAGTCATTTAAAATGCTCTTAAGAGCAACATTCCGGTTAGATAAACCGAACATGGACAATCTGTCCCAAAAACATGGTAAATAACAATCCCAATAAAAAATATAAATATATGTATCTGTAATAAAAATGGAAATTTACTGTTATCTGGACAGTTCAGTAATGATCTCATGGTCAAGATAATGTAGCAAATTCCGAAAGTTTTATATTGTCTCATGTTCATGTTACTGTGTAAAATTTTAAATTTTGTTGTGTAGTCATGGTAATATGAACTTATGTGCAAGTGTACCAGACCTCATTACTTGAAAAGTGTCATTTGCATGTAGATTGTCTGTTAAGTACTGTGGAAAACTACTGACAGCAATCTGAACAGTGAAACCTGTTTCGCAGGAACTAGTGCACGCGTGAAGAACTGTGATTTATATTGTGAATAATGATGAACAGTAATAAACACTGTGATCACGTAACCTTATGAACGCTGGAGTGTCAAAGTTAGCAGCAACGCTATGAACGTTGAGTACTGTTGACTGAATTAATAATTAACTGGAACTGATGACCTTTAGTAGTTTGATATGAAGCATCTCCGCGTGCCAAATTTAATGTGACAGACTGTACAGCCAGCCGCGTGGCAAAACAATAATGCAACGTTGGCTACGCAGCGCGTCGCGAAAATATTTACATTCCGCTTAAGTAAACGAAGCACACTACGGACACTTGTATGATTAACGGTGCAGTGTTCAAAATGTGCATATTGTGATGAACTTACATGTGAATCACTACATTGTGTTGAACAGTGTCAAAATACAGAACATACTCCAAAAACAGTCTAATTCCATCCGTGTGAATGCAAGTGAAATGGACACTAATAAACTTTTCCACAGGATGAGAATAAAAATTATCTTGTCACTGATGCTTATATTTTGACATTTCATGTACCCGTCTTAAACTGAGGGAGGTGGGAAAGGAGAAGGAAGACCTGCTGCAGCGCCCACTTCTATCCAGCAGCAGATCCAAACCACGACGCAGTCGACGGCAGCCGACGCCCCACCGACTCAGCCGGGGGCGCTCCAGCAGCACCCACTACCTGTCTGCGGTCCAACGGCTCGACACGGGGGCGGTCTTACGACGTCAGCAGCAAATTCTTATGACATTCGATAAATGAGTGACTGGAAATTTTATGATACCCCACCATGAGAAAACATTCATTATCTCAGATGCTTACAACAGTCATAAATTTGCATTTTCCAGCGCATTTTATTACATTCATGTCAAGCCTGACTGTTAAAAGTAGGTGTCTGTATTTTCTTGAAGCCCCTTGGACGGTTTTATTCCCGGTTTTCCGAGTCCAGTGAACCGAAATGGGGGGGCGGGGGGGGGGGGGGGGGATAAGTTAATCCGGGAAGTATCCGTAGCAATTTCCGAGATAATACAGTCACTGAAGTCATTTAAAGTACTCGATTCAACTATAATTTTGTCATGTCTAAAACAACATTGAAACTAAACATATGCATCTTGAGAGTAGCAAATCTACGTGGGTTACGTGGACTGATAAAATAAATATAAAATAGACAAACTAATTTTTTTTTCTCAGCCCAAGGGGCATTGTAACATCCATGAGATAAATTTTTGGCTACAGTGCGACGAGAGGAAATTATGGCTCTAACAGTTATAAACATTATGTATTCGACGAATGAAAAAACAATGAAAACTTATAAATATTAATTATTTATATAATATTCTATGATGTTATTGGACATATCGATGTGTATCATACAAAGACAATGATAATTTTAAATTCCTTTTATGATCTGCCTTTGTCTTCCTTTGTTTTTACCTTTTGTTGGTTGGCTTTTGTAAGTTGCGGACGCATATCAAACTGAGGTCTGTTAAGAAATTGTAATTATTTGTTAATTATTATTTGAATATAGAGTTCATTATTATTATTATAAATATGAGTGATTAATTATTTGTAACTCTAATTCCTCTCTCAGTAAGCATTATCTCTGTTAATTATTTCTCTCCGCTGCAACGAGCGCAGCCATTGATGATAGCGATTTGTATCGCGTTTTTGTCTGTGTTTTCCTTAAAAACAAATCAAATGTTTGCTAGATGAAGTCTAAATAGTGGACACTACGAAAGTAGAGTTTCTGTTAAGTTTAATAAGCAGTTAAAATACTTATTTGGTCTAACAACAGAAAGTCTCTATAAATTTTCTGCCGCCATCTTAACAATTATCACAACGGCAAATTCAAATTACGCAACTCTGCAGACATAAATGCTGAACGTAATACAAATGTGTAAAAATAAATGTGCACCAGTGGTCCCGAACTCATTTTAATGAAAATAATTCGAATCAGATTGGATCTTTAAAAACAGTGCTCATAGCACGACTGTTATAACAAACTTTTCTAGCTGATGTATGGAGCCGAAATTAATTACGCACGAGTTGCGAAGAATATTGTTTCAGGTAACATACGTCAGTGTTGTGCGCGGCTGATATTCTGTGGTTTTAATGATCATTTTGCTGAAGATAACTGTTTCCATCATAATCCATAGTTGTATAGAATCTGTTGTATGAACTGTGATTTAGTGACACTTACACAACTTACAGACAACACTTTAACACGACGTTAACTTGGAGTTCTTTAGCAATTTGATCAAATCTTTAGCCGGGAGAAAAATTATTTAGTAAGTACTCACTGTAATAAAATAAGATTATCATTTCCATTTACAAATTAGTTAAATACCAAACCACAGAATAACACAGCGAACGCCACAACGGAACAACAATAGCACTTCCCATTTCCGCAATATTTGCGGTGCAACTTTCAGGTGATTCACCCAGTAGAGTCAGCAAAGTCTTATTGCAAAGAGAAAGTGTTGGTTAGTTCATCCATCCAATACAAGTGTAGCTATTTGAGGAGAGGGTTGCCGATTTTGACAGGGACGAGCGGCAATCACAACAGCGGACTCGTGCTGAAGGGAGTGCAGGTCACGTGATGAAGACGCGGGAGACGGCGCGGCGCGGCGGCGCTGAGGCTGCTGTACTGACGCGTGCGCGGCAGCGGCCGCCAGTGGCTCACCGAGATTACCCCAAATCTGACAAGTGAGTGGCGGAGGGCACTCGTGGCAGCGCAGTCCATTTCCCGGCCGCCGGAGTCGGGCGGAGCGGCTCACGTGGGCCAGCATTGGGCGCGACGGGTGACTGACGTTGAGTCCGGTGCAGTTATCGCAGCCGCTGACTCACCGGCGGCGCGTGGAACACGTGATTATTAGCCAACACGACTCTGATCTCCGGCCTCATTTGCGGAGCAGAGTGCCCTCGCTGCAGCTCTGTCGCTCTCTTACCCTAGTCGGCAAAGTAACAGGATGTGGCACTGGCGCACACGCGTATTTCCAACGTGACCAATCTTGCAGTGCCACTGCAGCGAAGTACTCTTAGTTTCCGAAATTTTGGAAATTGGTGGTAAGTTAGTATGGGACCAAGCCGGTGAGATCATCTGTCCCTAGGCTTACACACTACTTAACTTAATGTAACCTATGCTAAGGACAACACATATGCACCCATGTCCGAGGAGGACTCGAGCTTCCAACGGGGGGGCCGCATTAGTTTCCGAACTTATAAGATTACAGACCTCTCTAGCAACTACTCACAGTCTGCAATCTAAAATAATAAACACATTGCAGTTCAAGACGTCACATCTATGGGTCCTTTGAACACTTTTTACATATTTAGTGAAGAACAGCCTCATTTTTTTCGGTTCTGTACCTCAGTCGGCAAAAATCGAACGCTTACAGGAGAATCTGCAGCGAATTGACGCATGGTGCAGGGAATGGTAATTGAATCTCAATGTGAACAAGTGTAATGTGCTGCGAATACATAGAAAGAAAGATCCCTTGTCATTTAGCTACAAAATAGCATGTCAGCAACTAGAAGCAGTTAATGCCATAAATTATCTGGGAGTACGCATTAGGAGTGATTTAAAATGGAATGATCATATAAAGTTGATCGTCGGTAAAGCAGATGCCACACTGAGATTCATTGGAAGAATCCTAAGGAAGTGCAGTCCGAAAACAAAGGAAGTAGGTTACAGTACGCCTGTTCGCCCACTGCTTGAATACTGCTCAACAGTGTTGGTTTCGTACCAGATATGGTTGATAGAGGAGATAGAGAGGATCCAGCGGAGAGCAGCGCGCTTCGTTACAGGATCATTTAGTAATCGCGAAAGTGTTACGGAGATGATAGATAAACTCCAGTGGAAGACTCTGCAAGAGAGACGCTCAGTAGCTCGGTACGGATTTTTGTCGAAGTTTCGAGAACATACCTTCACCGAAGAGTCAAGCGGTATATTGCTCCCTATTACGTATATCTCGCGAAGAGACCGTGAGGATAAAATCAGAGAGATTAGAGCCCCCACAGAGGCATACCGACAATCCTTCTTTCCACGAACAATACGAGAATGGAATAGAAGGGAGAACCGATAGAGGTACTCAGGGTACCCTCCGCCACACACCGTCAGGTGGCTTGCGGAGTGTGGCTGTAGATGTAGATTATTTTTCCCTCTCTCTGTCTGTCTGTCCGACAGCTGGAAACCCTTTTCTCCAGGAACGGTTACACGTTGAAAGACGTGCACTTCATTCAGAATTCAGTTCTCGCGTTTCGTATTTCTAATCCACGCATTCTGGTATTCGGTAAAATAATAATGCAGGTAATATTAATAATTTCTATGGGTTGCCTGATTTATTTGACGATGTCTACAGCTTGTCCTTACACTTTTCTGTGAGAGGAGCTTGGCACCAGGTATTTTCTTTATTTATTGGCGAAGGCAGCAGTCTTCCTAACAGCCATGATCGCTTCCCGTTTCCCATCCCTTTTCCGACCGCCAGGGTAGCAAGTGGTGGCGTTTGAAAGTTCAGTAGTGGCCAAAGCTTCTCCTGTTCTCAGTTCCCCAACCTGCCTTACCAACCTTGTAAATGATATTTCTTCTCAACTTCAACGACGCGAGGTCGTCTCACTTTGAAATTCCGGCCCTATGATTGGTCAGTTCAGTTGCGCGCCCGTTTCTCGCGGGCGGGCGCCAACCGCCCCCCGCGGATGGATGGTGGACGAAGTGGCAGTAGGGAGTTCTAATGTGGCCGTGCCTGAGGCCGGAGGTGCCGCTTCCAGGAGATGAAGTTCGGTAAGCATGAGCGCCGACGTGCACTGTAGGTTCGCGCCCTGCGGCCCAGAGGGAAACTTATAGGTCATTGTACTGATGTGCGCTCGTTGAATTACGGTTTCTGCAATGTTTTCCGTGTTATAAGACTGTAGGGTTTTCCTTATACAGTTGGGCATAATGTGCGAGACGTGTTAGTCACAGCAGCTCGTGGTACGGCACTAAAGTGAATACATTCATGCTCACTTTTCCACTTCGTCCGACAGTAGCTCTTTCAGTTCTCACGTGCAAAATTCGACTCATAATTTATGTCTTCCTAGCTTGAAAACTTGTGCCCTTTGTCCTACGCCACGTGGTGAGTGTCTGGCGCCCCTTCATGTTTTGTTAACGTAGTCGGACCGCGAGCCCAAGGTTATATGAATGGTTTCGCGTCTTGCTGGTTGTATTCCTTTAGTACAGGAGGCTACCTAGCGATTCACCCACAGTAGCATCTTTCTAAGTCTTTGGCTGATTCATGGTGGTGGTCGTTGCATGCCTGCAACCCCTTCCTTTAGTAAATTGAACCCCATTTGATAATACGGCGATCGTCCCTAAAATTCCTTGTCTCCTGCTATCGCGGCTTATTATGAACGAGCGTTGGGGCAAGCTGCTGAACTCAGTTCTTTCTTCCCCCACCCCCATTTGATTGTATAATTGTGCGGTATTCAACTGTTATATAAATGAGTCCTTTAATCCGTACATTCTCCCTTTCATTGCGTGAAACCATCCTTAGTGTCACAGTAGAGTAACGAAGAACTATAACGGTGGCTACAAGGTCGTGCAGGTCTCGCGCCTTTAATGACAGGATCAAGATTCAATATCGCGCGCCTGGCACGACCATTGCACTCATGGCACCGGTAATAGTAATAATAATTTTCAATTATCCCCCATTGATAAACTGGGAGGTGTTCACAGCTCAGTGTGAGTACGTGAGCACTAAATCCAGTTGATGTGGTGGAAGTCGTGGCTTCTGTTTTACCTTGCTGGTTTTAAAAAAAAGAATATCCAAAAATTACAGCCCCTACACAGAGAGATAGTAACCTGTAAAATAAAACGAGCCACCGCTCTTATCGTATAGTTGAAGTTTGTCATATATTAAGGTCTACCGTCTCTTGACGGTGTAAAAAGTGTTAGCTTCGAAGTTAATGAAATCAAAAGACACTATCTTTTTTTTCACAAATTTCGAACTCACACGTTCACTCATCAAAACCTACCGTGCACTCCCCGTTGACCTCGACTCACGAAATTTAGCTAGTAGCAATGATTCACAGTACTATTTAGGGAAATAATCGGCAATTGGTTAATGTTTAATTATACCTTAATGATTTTTTTGTCATTTGTATTCATGTCCTGTTGAGATGTCTTTTTCTCACGAATGTATCGATAACGGTAACAGGCAATAGCTGTCGAGATACTCGATTCCCGGGATGGGTGAACTATCAACATACATAGTTAAGTTTGTCCGGAACCCTCGATGTGCGATTTCTTTTTTCTTTTTACGCTTATTCGGGTAACAGGATCCGATTCTTCTCTTCAATGTCAGTTTTGATTAATTCCAGTCTTCGTTCATCATAAGGAAGAAGCTGTTATTTAAGCTCAGTTTCCACTAAAGCTTCTCTCTGATGAAGTGAAATGAGCGTGTGGCTAGCGTCTCCCACCGTGCAGACGGTCGTCTGAAGCAAGTCGTTTAGGTTGACACCAACTCGGTGACTTGCGTGTCGAGCCCTGCTGATGAATTGAGATTCGCAATAATTAGATCTGAATCTGAAGAACGCCTCCAGCAAGAGTCGAAATTTGTTATTGTAATAGACATGATTCATGCGGAACTTTCGCTCAGAGACATCAGTTTGACTTCAGATGGCGAAAGGTTCGTAAGAATGAAGGACAATCAGGATCTCACTTATCTACTTAAGGAAAACGTTCAACAGTGTAAAGGGAATAAACAGCAGATTTCTGAAGTTCAACTGTATAACGTGCAAGGCCAAGTTCCAGTGATCCTTAATAATGTCAAATTGGTGTGTGAAAGAGGGAATGTCAGAAGAGAATTGAGTTAAATGGCAATAAATAATGTGCTAATTTTACGTGAAGATACGAACCACTAACGAGGAATTGCTGGCGGCGTGGTAAGGCAGCTGTCACAAAATTTAGAGTAGATGAAACAAAATTATGAGTGAAATTTCCTGCCAGATTAAAACTGTGTGCCAGCCCGAGACTCGAACTCGGGATGTTTGTCTTTCGTGGACAAGGGCTCTACCTCCCGAAATACACCCAAGCGAGGCTCATGACCCGTCCTCACAGCACCCCTTTCGACGGTACGTCGTCTCCTAGCTTCCAAACTTCTTTGAGACTTGCGGGACTAGCACTTCTGGAAGAAAGAATATTGCAGACACATGGCTTAGCTGTTGCCGGGGTGATTTTTCCAGACTGAAATTTTCACTCTGCTCCCCAGTTCGAGTCTCGGTCTGCTGAATATTTTTATTCTGCCAGAAAGTTTCGCATCAGCGTGCACTCGGCTGCGGGGTGGAAATTTCATTATGAAAATGATGACTTCCAGCTCACGGTGTAAATGAAGCATACTAAACATCAATACCGTGAAAGACAACATGCGAAAGGTAAGCATATATCTAGGAATTAAGGGAGAAGTTCAGAAGCAGAATGAAAGGAACATCGAAATTTTTTTGGTTCAAACGGTTCAAATGGCTGTGAGCACTATGGGACTTAACATCTATGGTCATCAGTCCCCTAGAACTTAGAACTACTTAAACCTAACTAACCTAAGGACATCACACAACACCCAGTCATCACGAGGCAGAGAAAATCCCTGACCCCGCCGGGAATCGAACCCGGGAACCCGGGCGCGGGAAGCGAGAACGCTACCGCACGACCACGAGCTGCGGACTAAATTTTTTGTGACACACGTGACACACGACGCGAAGATATAGTGGAAAAGAAGAGGCAGAGAGGGAAGGGTACAGAATAACCGCACTATAAAGGAGCAAAGTTGATTGAATTTTGCTATGACAACTAGGAGTAATTAGCATAGCATGAGCATATAAAAGTTTCAAAATGGCTCTGAGCACTGTGGGACTTAACATCTATGGTCATCAGTCCCCTAAAACTTAGAACTACTTAAACCTAACTAACCTAAGGACATCACACAACACCCAGTCATCGCGAGGCAGAGAAAATCCCTAACCCCGCCGGGAATCGAACCCGGGAACCCAGGCGTGGGAAGCGAGAACGCTACCGCACGACCACGAGCTGCGGACTAAAAGTTGCAACGAAAAATGTTGCAATGAAAAATATGACGGAGACTGTAAATCTGATAAAAGCGTGTGAATGAAGATGACAGATGTAGTAATTACGCTGACTATACCCCGTTCATCATAAAAATAAACCTAGCTGTGTTACACGCATATAGACTGAGCGATAATGTGGAACAACAGCTTTACCGGTACATTAAACTTGGCCATCCAGCTGGTTCAACTAACCTCCAACGATGTGAGCAGTTGCAGTTCAGACGTAAAAAAAAAGCCGAGGAAAGAAAAAAAAAACTTAGAATGTCACTTAATTTTTAAAGATAGTGAAACAGTTTTGGGGAAGCTCCAGTGCCACCGCACCAGTTATTCCGTGACTGGGCATTGCACACCAAACAGTCACGTGTTGAGGGTGGGAAGGCTTGTCGATCGCGAAATGCGTAGGAATATTCTCAGTCTTCCAAATGTGCCACTTTTGATTATTGGCGAACCTATCCAAATGAAAGTAGGTTTGGCGCTAAACCAGACCATATTCACATCAAAGTCCTTTCGTCAGTTCTGAGGATAATAGTGTTGGCGAAACACAACCGTTGTTCCGTGACCCTGCGGCTTAATGGCTGATGGATTTGAATTTATTAGGTCTTGAACGACAATTTCTTGCAATGTCCCTCAGATGTTTCCCACGTTTTGTACAGACAGCCCGATCGATTTCCTGAGGCTGGTTTGAAACGCAACTCACGTGTCTTATCGATGTTTTCAGGCGTTTTCACCGGTTTTGGAGGACCGGCAATGCCAGCACCGTGATGACGAACACTACCCTTTCTCTGAATGTTGCGAATCCATTTCTTGATTGTTACCACACTTGGAGTGGCTGTTCTCTACTTGAACTCGGTCGTAAACTTTTCTTTGAGCCGCAGATGGGCTGTTATTGCTAGCATAGCAGGCGTTCACAAGCGCTAAACGGCCAGTCATGCTGTACAGTGACATTTTCACGTGCAAATGGCCAACAACAAGAAGGCGCGTGCGCATTCGCATACTAATTCCCATCATGCCCCGCGGCCAACCGAGCAGTCTGAACGTCCTAACGTGAACCATTCAGACGTTATGACGATCTTATTTCATACAGTTCAATAATTGTCACCCTGAAGGTATGCCATACATCTAGAGTTCTCTGTACGAAATTTGAATAGTTCTGCAGAATTATGCGAAGAAAACACCAGCAACTGGGAAAATTTTGCTGCTGAAAAGAAACTTATTTGTCGATTTGCGAAATTAAAATAGTGATCACAATTTTCAAGAGTTTCGCAAAAGTAATTTCTTGTGAAGATATTTATGATTTCAGTAATATGGGACCCACTTCACCGTCACAAGCTTTTCGATCGGATGCTGAGCATTGCTGCCCTAGTTGTGATCGGCACATGTCTTCTTATTGCGATGTATTACAACAACTTTAATTTAATTTGACGGGCTTTGCTACAGTAAATTAAGTACCGGATTTGCAGAAAGTTGCCTCTCTAATGTGTGTGTGTGTGTGTGTGTGTGTGTGTGTGAGAGAGAGAGAGAGAGAGAGAGAGAGAGAGAGAGAGAGAGAGAGAGAGAGAGAGAGGGAGAAAGAGAGAGAGAGAGAGAGAGAGAGAGAGAGAGAGAGAAGAGAGAGGGAGAGAGAGAGAGAGAGAGAGCTGGATATGAGATGAACTATGTGCTAGTATTCTTAGCTCTAGGATCTAGGAAACGTCCACTGTGCAATGAACGCCAAAAATTAAATATGGCAGACTTTTTCCGAGGGCTTCACTTCATAGTTTGGAGGTCATTATTTTTCATTATATTACACCGATTAGGAACAGACTTTTGCATTATCTTTTAAAGTAGTCCTTCACATAATAGAATACATGACTTTGATAGACACTAAAGAGCAGCCGGCCGCGGTGGTCTAGCGGTTCTAGGCGCGCAGTCCGGAACCGCGCGACTGCTACGGTCGCAGGTTTGAATCCTGCCTCGGACATGGATGTGTGTGATGTCCTTAGGTTGGTTAGGTTTAAGTAGTTCTAAGTCCTAGGGGACTGATGACCACAGATGTTAAGTCCCATAGTGCTCAGAGCCATTTGAACTAAAGAGCACAAAATCAGACTAACGAGGAAGAAATGAAACTTGTTCTAGGTTCTCACGTACGGAAAGAATATGTGACTTAGAAAAAAGAAGAAACAAAAATTTTTTTCAGGTGACTGTCAACCGCATCGATATACTTGGAACCGGCCGTTGTGGCCGAGCGGTTCTAGGCGCTTCAGTCTGGAACCGCGCGACCGCTACGGTCGTAGGTTCGAATCCTGCCTCGGGCTTGGATGTGTGTGATGTCCTTAGGATTAAATAGATGTTAGTCTCCGGGACTGATGGCCTCCCATAGTCCTCAGAGCCATTTGATACACTTGGAGAAATTCACTGTAAACACTGCGCTGTCTTGTAATGTATTTATTCACAACCGGTTTCGATCATCATGTCAGCTATGGCAACTTTCCTGGCTAAACAGCATGTGTGACATGAGAAGTTTTCGAGTTTAACGATGATTAATGATCGAAACCGCTTGCTAACAAAGATACTGTAAGACAGCACAGTGTTTACTATGCATTTCTACAAGAGAAAAAAAAAGCCAGAAAAAGACATTATATATGCTTTAGTAAGTAGCGGAGAGTTGGCAATGAGGTAAGCTACATATTAATCTTCTGTAGCATTAGTGAAATAAGATAAACTTCATTCTGATGGGGAATGTATCGTTATACTTGGTCTCCAAATATTTCCACGGCATCTTCTTAATAGACTAATGGTATCGAAAAGAAATCGAAAAACAACTGCTATTCAAAGCAGCCAGGTACGTGACAAAATGGGTAACTCTTTCTCTCAGCTTCTATCTCACCAACTATCGGTTCTTGTACTGTTTTTCCTTTAGCTTTGGCTGGATCAACGGACATATGCGATGTGGGCCAGTTTACCATTTTGTAACTAGAATAGACGTTAATTTAAGTGTCTTCGAAGAGCTTGCCAGTCTGTGGACACTGCATGCTAAAACGAGAGGGGTCGGAAATATCTGAAGAAGCAAAATTACGCATAAAATTTTTTAAAGTAGGTAATTGTGAAGTCATCAATGTATGTACTGACTGAGAGCCGTCAGTGAAGGGAAAATCAACGGCTCTGCAACTTTGCTCGAAAACTTTTAAAATCACCCTGTACTAAAATATTACTGCATTATACACCAAGAGTCAGTGTGTGGAAAAATCTTAAAACCAAAAATATGCAGCTTGTTATGCCACCGGTTCTGGAATGTTAGAATAAACCTACAGGTACGGCATTAAATACGCGGGAATTGTGAGACTACTGTGAATTTCTTGATTTCGAGTGTGGTGAAGTTGTCCTACAATGTGGGACGCAGTATTGCTAAAGGAAAGCTTCTGAATACATTCCGGATCTAGAAAAATCCTGTTTTTTGGCATTTTTAGTTGAAGTTGGTTGCCACCTCAAAGTCTAATTTTAAAACTGGAACATAAAAGCATAAGCCCACTTGAAATTTCAACAAAACTAATCATGACTCAGTTGTAAAATCACGATTTGGTTACTTTCCATATGTGACAGGAGAGAGTGAATGTGCTGTGGATGACAGCAATGTGACTAAATATTCTGAAAAACGTAAATATTGCAAGGGTCATTTGATAGTCGTTTTCATAAGTTGTAAACCTATTTTTAGTTAGTGAACAAAATGTTATGCAGATTCTCAGTGACGCAGCAATAGAAGTTGAAACGTCGCCTTTGAAGAACAATTTATACATGACTGTGTTTAAACTGATACACAATATTTTTTAGCGCAACGCGATCTGACTTTCAGAATTCCCAACAAAAGTATGGTCCTGACTAACATTAAACTATGCGTTTCACAAATCGCTTACCTCACAAAAATCTTGGTTACTCGAACTACTGCAATACAGCGAGCGCCACTACTGCCAGCTAAATAAAAGATTCAAACTACCGAAGGCACTAACTACTGATATGCATAGTTAGCAAATGAAAGATTTTGAGAGAGAACAAATAATGTATTTACCATAATAGTCATAATATATATAGCAGTTCATGACAAATTTCAGAACTCCGCCATCTCTCTCCCCACATCCACCACTGCTGGCGGCTCACCTCCAACTACGCAACGCTACGCGCTGTTCACATCCAGCTGCCGCTGCCCAACACTACAATGGCAGACAACAATGCAAACTAGACACAGACTGCACACAGCACAGCCAGTGACTTTTATACAGAGGTGGCGTTACCAATAAAAAAACCTAAACAGCCTACTTACATAGCCACCATA
The DNA here is from genome assembly GCF_021461395.2 of Schistocerca americana. Classification (NCBI taxonomy): domain Eukaryota; kingdom Metazoa; phylum Arthropoda; class Insecta; order Orthoptera; family Acrididae; genus Schistocerca; species Schistocerca americana. The sequence goes on from NC_060122.1 coordinate 60,160,432, forward strand.
CTCCCCACAAAAAATTTTACAAATTGTTTTGTGCAGTGGCCAATAATGATTTGATAAAATTTTTCATAATTACAATAATAAAGATATGAAATGCACACACTTATTGATACAATGTTGGTCAAAAGCTAAGATTTTCTCTCAGTCTATAAAGACAGTCCTGATTCATCACAGTAAAATTACAGTGTTTTTCTTTTTTTTCAAAGTCTGAACAGTAAAAGAGAATGCACACAGAAGTAGTGGATTTCCATGCAGTCTTGAAGAAGTAGTGTCCTTCCAACGGAAAGACAGTGCTGACTCTTGACATGCAGACAAGTGTTGGGCCACAACAGAGCAAACCCACAGCAGAGTCATTTGACGTTTTGAAGAATATTGGTAGGTAGGTCATCACAGAGTAGACCCACTGTAGTCCTGGTAGAGAGTATGGTATTGGTGGGTCACCAGAGGTGCAGACCCACTGCAGTCCTTGTAGAAATAATGGTACTGGTGAAGCAGCAAAGGTGTAGACCCACTGTAGTCCTTCTAGAAATAATGGTATTGGTGGGCCATCAAAGATGCAGCCCCAATGTAGTCCTTGTAGAGATGGCCAGCAGCCATCTGCTGCGACTGTGCAGGTGCACAATCACCATCGAAGAGTCTTGCAGAGAAGATGGTTGGTTGGTTGTTTCGGGGAAGGAGACCAGACAGCAAGGTCATCGGTCTCATCGGATTAGGGAAGGACGGGGAAGGAAGTCGGCCGTGCCCTTTGAAAGGAACCATCCCGGCATTTGCCTGGAGCGATTTAGGGAAATCACGGAAAACCTAAATCAGGATGGCCGGACGCGGGATTGAACCGTCGTCCTCCCGAATGCGAGTCCAGTGTCTAACCACTGCGCCACCTCGCTCGGTCTTGCAGAGAAGATAGCAAGTCCATAAACTACCACTTGTGCACTCACGAAGTTTTTTGGAATTGTCCTTAGAACCAGCAATGCTGTTATCCAGTCCCTTGCTGAATTATTAACACACGTGCAAACACTATCAGTCCCTACTTCTTTCATATTATCCATATACTATGACCAACAGAAACGTGTGCAGTGAAATGGAACTTATAAGTTAATAATATGATGAACTGGTGTCAATTACAATTATATAACATAAGAATACAATTACCAAGGTACAAAATGCATCATTAAAGAACATAACAATACAGACAACATTTGTAGTAACACAGGCTTTACAAAAGAATAGAAATAAACATATACATCAGTGTTACAGGAATTATGACATAAGTAAATAAATAAAATAATGAGAATAATTTTTGAAACATTAATTTCACACATGAGAATTGAAACAGAACAGAATTGATAATGTGTAAACATCTTTACAAAGAAAATTACATATTATAAATGCAAATTATATTTGAGGATAACAGTATTCCTCGTCATTAGTGAATGCAGCTTAGTACCAGAAAAATTCTACAACATAAATCTTATCAGATACACATATAAATACAGGAAGAACATAAATACACAAGGGCACACAAACATATAGCAGAATAACACAAGAGGAAAGGATAGGGTTTGTTTTCAGTGTAATATTTGGTACTGCAGTCCAACCCAAAACTTCATTCCATAGATCTTTCGTACTATTTCAACATTGTTTCCACCAAAAAAAAATCCTATTCCACCATGCTTTCTGTATATATATGTTCACATATTTCTTACCTCATTATTTATTTTCCATTATCTTACCTTATCATTTATTTCCAAGAAAATCCTACCTAAACCTGTTGTCCCTAAACCCTACTGTTTTGCTTATATCCTCTTTCAAAATACCTTTTTTTTGGCCAAACCATATTCTTATAGCTTCTCAATGCATTTCTTCCAACTCATCACAACTCGTTCTCTTATATAGCCTACCCCATTTTAAGCTAACTTAAATCTACTGAGCTCAGATGCTAAACTAAGGAACGAGGCAATGCAGCAGCACAAAACAAGTAACACAAACAGCAAGGACAAAAAAATTCAAATTTGCAAAGCAAGCTACAGTAAATCTAAATTACCAAGCAATTCAACATTACAACTAATATGAGGCAATGCACAGCAAACAAGAAAAATGAATCAGTAGTAAACTGGCTTAGCAGAGTAACACAAATTCAAATTCAGTAACACTATGCCTGGCAAACAGCAGCAGAAAATGAAATACCTAAACATGACACAGCTCAAGCAGAAAAAATAGTACACTAAAGATAACAATGCAGATAAGGGAAATGTATAATCACATCTTAATGTCTAAGTAATTAAAGTGGTGCACCACAACTATTTCTACAAAAGAAATTACCAAGTACTTGAAAAGAAAATTATGAATGCAGTTCCTGTGAAGGTAAATGTCTTTTTGTGCTCCCTCATTTTTTTTGAAAAAAATTATTATTTACTCCATCTGTAGACAGAAAATATTTGTATTAGTACATCTATAAAATTTTATTTTAACCAATGCTGCAGTGCCACTAGAAACTAGATATTAAACAAAATGAGCAATCTCTGAACTAGAAAGACAATGGATGTAAAATGTTTCTCATATTTCATTAGGCATTTTAGTAAATATCATAAATTAAGAGCTCCACAGTGTAATCATATGTTTTCAAGTTCGAGCGTGTCGTATATGCGATGCTTTCTACAAAGGAATGTCAATAGCGAGGATAATGGCCTCCCTTTTTTTTTTTTTTTTTTTGCACCTAATGGCTTTCTTTTGTCACACGTCTACCTCTCAGCTGTGCGCCCAAAACGCATTACGCCAAGGTCACTTACCTTTCTTGCTGAAATATTTATGTCGGCAGTTTCCGCCACAGTGACAGTCTCATATAAAAATATTTCACAGGTCAAGAATTTAAGTTACAAATCTGTAGAAACAAAATCCTATAAATATAACAGCGTCCAAAAAATTTTCGTTGGCATTGTAATACATTCACGCATTTACATACATTTCATAACTCTTAAAGTACGATTCTTGGTTTCCAACATCCTTTTTCACAAGTCAGAGTCCCTAACCACTATTCATTACTCCTTACCTTATTACACATATATCGTAAAAATATCATAACATCTCAGTCAATTCTCAAAATCGTCGTAGCTTCCTCCAATAATTTCAAAACCTAAAAAAAATTCTCTGCTCATGTCAGTAGTGTCATTTACCTCAAACTTACTTTAAAAATCATGCTCCCTTACCAAATACGTCATTCAAAGCTCTCATAGTATCACAATGGTTCCGGAAAAATATGAGCATTTCACAAAGCACAAACAACATACAATTTTGTAAGTGTGAAGTTATCCAACGGTGTAATTACGTAAACATCTGTCACTGATGTAGTAAAATAAATATTTGTCTCTCTCAGTTAAATGATCAGATAGCTGTGTAATTCTGTGTTAGAGAAATATGATACCAATGTGTGAAGTTGTATAAGCAAATACCATATTAGCTAGGGCTCCTTGTGCTTGCCAAACACATGATACACAAAGTAAGCGTGTACCCCCCTGAGGATTATACATCGGTAAAGAATGCTAAAATTTTTCTCAAGGCTAGCATCTTATGTTATTTTTCTCGGAGCCAGCGGGCGCACGCGGCTGCCTGCTGTGCGAGTCATTGTCTGTCTCTTTGTTGGCACGCGCCGTTATTGGGATTAGGAGACCTAACTTCTACAAATTCACTCTGACGAGAAGGCCCTGCCCTGTTTGAATCCCGCCAGTTCTGATGCAGTTCAGGTCTGTCGTTACAAATATATCATCTGTTGTCATGTCGATAGATTCCGTAGTTTCTTCCTTGTCCGTCACGTGGTGGAGAATTTCTCCCTGAATCGTAACTGTGCGCCGAACTGTTGCGTCTGAAGTTATTCTGCCTCCCTTGATAATAATTATTTTGGTTCCCAAATTGTCTGTTTCTCTGATTGTCTCTGTGATAGTCACTACTGCGGAGAGGTGATTTTTCCCTGTAATTATTACTACTCTGCCAACGGTTGTCATACGGGTGGTGTCTGTTTTGGTCACGATATGTGTTGTGAGAATAGCCTTGTCGTGTCCAGTTATTATTTCTCTCATCGCGGAATTGTGATGGATGTGACCTGTAATTGTTGTGCTCCTGTTTTCACGTTCCGCGAATGTCAGTGTCAACTTCCAGTTCTTGTAAGAGCCCCTGAAAAGCTTCAATGCCGTCTTTGCAACGTTCTGCCAAAATAATATGCCGTAAATGTTCAGGAAATTTGATTAAGCAAATGCGGATGAGTTCTGAGGGGCTGTATGGGTTTGAAAGATACTGATTCTTGCGCAACATGTCTTGAAAATATTTCACAAGACTGGAAAATTCAGATTGTTCGAAATGTTTCATCATTATGATGCCATGTTTTACTCGGTCTTGTGTGGCTTGAGACCAATATGCTGAGAGGAATGCATGGTAAAATTCTCCTTCACTGTGACAATCGTGAATGACTGATCACATTCTTACAGCTGGTTCATTCTCTAAGTAGCCACACATAAATTCTAATCTGTGTTCTAACGACCAGTTGGGAGGAAAACAATGAGAGCATTGATGGAGCCATGGTTGTGGATGAATGTCGTTGCCAGAATTCTTAAATGTTTTGAATTTACGTGTAGTAATGAACAGCTTCTAGTCAAAATCATCATGTCGGCGAGTCGCATATCGGTCATTGTTAGGTCGTGTCGGCCGTTCCATCTCAAAATTCGGTGCAAATTGCCAATTTCTTTAATAACTTCCGAAATGACCTGTGTTTTTATTTTGCGGCTTTTCCGTATTTCTAAGTCCCTCTTCCCGTGTTGGAGCGCGAGTGTCCTCTGAAATATGTAACTCTTGTATTACCTGCGTCAACTGATCTTGTACTTCCCGGATTTCTCTTTTGTACTGTGTATTGATTTGATTTTGATATTGTTTGAATTTTCTAAAATGTTCATACTCTTCTGTGTCAGTGAAGGCTACAGGTCTTGTGTCATTCAGATCATCATCTACCTTTGTAGATAAGTTAGTGACCTGATCCGAAAGTTCAACTACTTTCTCTGATAATGTACTAATTTCCTCCATGTGTCTTTCTACTGTGTCCTTTAAGTTTTCCTGAGTTTTTGCAAGTTGCGTAACCGAATCGGTAGATGCAACTGAGTCAATTTTAGCTTGCAAGGTCTCATGATTTTCATGAACAATAATTTGCAGTTCTTTTATGGCTCCTTCGTGATTCTGTAATGCATTTTCATGCCGCGAAAAAATAGGTTGAAAATGCTCACAAATTTGTGTTTTTATGTCGTTGCAGACTTTTTGACATTTCGATTCGATTTTATGTAAATCAGTAGATAAATCTTCACGTGTTTGTTCAAGTGTGGTGTCTAACTTTTGAAGATTTTGTTCCATTGTGTCTAACTTTTGAAGCTTTAGCTGTGTTTGTCTCTGATTTTGTTCCATTGTGTCTAACTTTTGAAGATTATGTTCCATTATGTCTAACTTTTGAAGCTTTTGTCCCATTTGTTGCATTAATTGTAATAACAATGCACTGGTGTCTGAAACATGTTCTTAAGTGATATTCGGCAATGCATTTGAACCGGCAATATTCACATTTTGACAAGCAGAAAATGTGTCTTGACTTATTTGAGAAAACGGTGAGGACGCAAAACCTGAATCTACAGTATTTGCAAGGTTGTGTCCTGTCATTTCGGAATTCTGAGGCGAGCTGTTGCCGACCGATCGATCAATAATGCTTCCCTGTTCACTAATTGTTTCACTGCCTATGCCATTGTTTGCCACCCGCTCCATTTCCTTATGCACAATTACCAAATTACTATGTTGAACATTAGTTAATTCATTACACGGTGGCGCTAACACACTACTTTCGTCTTCACTGTCATTTCTCAGTTTACTTTGGAGCCTAGTATTACGTTTTTCACACGCCATTATTGTCACAATATTTCACACGACGACACAGAAAAACACAATTTGAAGAGGAAAAATAGGGGAACACATTAACGTAACACTGAAAATAATATCTCGTTAATTGCAAGCGCTGCAGCGAAATACTTTGTGCAAATCTACATGCATGCCACAACTGCTTTACTGTACAACAATGAAAGGCTTCAACTATAAAGGAGATTCTCTCTACAATTACGCGCTAGCAATAAACAATAGCTACACTAATTACACAAACTACAAGAAAAAAAAACCAGAAGATTCCAGTGAGGTATCCTCGGCTAAGGGTCGACATATGAAACGTCCCCTTTGAAGAACAATTTATACATGACTGTGTTTAAACTGATACACAATATTTTTTAGCGCAACTCAATCTGACTTTCAGAATTCCCTACAAAAGAATGGCCCTGACTAGCATTAAACTATGCGTTTCACAAATCGCTTACCTCACAAAAATCTTGGTTACTCGAACTACTGCAATACAGCGAGCGCCACTACTGCCAGCTAAATAAAAGATTCAAACTACCGAAGGCACTAACTACTGATATGCATAGTTAGCAAATGAAAGATTTTGAGAGAGAACAAATAATGTATTTACCATAATAGTCATAATATATATATATAGCAGTTCATGACAAATTTCAGAACTCCGCCATCTCTCTCCCCACATCCACCACCGCTGGCGGCTCACCTCCAACTACGCAACGCTATGCGCTGTTCACATCCAGCTGCCGCTGCCCAACACTACAATGGCAGACAACAATGCAAACTAGACACAGACTGCACACAGCACAGCCAGTGATTTTTATACAGAGGTGGCGTTACCAATAAAAAAAACCTAAACGGCCTACTTACAAGGTGATTTGTTTAAAGATATTGAAAAATTTTGACTACCAGACACAAGAAAAGATTATTTATTCGTCACACGACCGGTTTTGGACTTGTACCCATCCTCAGGTATTTATACACTCATGTACATCTTTACGTTGTTGGATATCACTATTTGAATGCAAAGAAAATTATTTGCTGGTGAGTAAACAGATACAAGTCAACAATTGTAAGTGGCAAGGCAGCATTTGTCGAAAATATATCTGTACTTACATAAGGATGAAGTTTCCTTATTATAATTATGCTGTGGTAACAGTTTTTCCACTCCGTTGCACATTTGTTACTATTTTCTACATAATTTTAATGAGGATTGTGTTGTATTGAACTGGGGAGCTAGAAACGACGGAGAGGCTTCATCCCCGCCGTAGCCCTCAGTGGTTCATAACCCCACATCAGGCTACAGCAGTCCACTCAGCCCCCCGCCGCCCCACACCGAACCCAGGGTTATTGAGCGGTTCGGTCCCCAGTGGACCCCCAGAAAACGTCTCACACCACATGAGTGTAACTCCAAATATTTGCATGGTAGAGTAATTATGGTGTACGCGTACGTGGAGACAGTGTTTACGCAGCAATCGCCGACATAGTGTAACTGAGGCGGAATAAGCAAAACCAGCTCGCATTCGCCGTGGCAGATGGAAAACCAGTTTAAAAACCAGCCACAGATTGGCTGACATACCGGACCTCGAGACTCGGAAAGCAGTGTGTTACACCGCACGGCTAACCGGACGGGCCTTTAATGAGGATACTCCACCTTTATTTAAGTGTAGATGTATTTTCAACAAATGCTGCCTTGTCTGTTACAATTGCTCCATTTGTATCTGTCTAGTCACCAGCAAATGATTTTCTTTTTATTCAAACAGTAATCTCCAGCTGTATAAACATGTACAGTCCTGCTCAAAAGTATCCGAACGACCTGAATTGCATTTCGTCTGATTCACATGCAACCCGCATAACGCAGCTGTCTAACAGGTCCTCTAATCGCTCCTTAGGAGGAGGAGATTAGTGTTTAACGTCCCGTCGACAACGAGGTCATTAGAGAGGGAGCGCAGGCTCGGGTGAGGGAAGGAAGGGGAATGAAATCGGCCGTGCCCTTTCAAAGGAACCATCCTGGCATTTGCCTGAAGCGATTTAGGGAAATCACGGAAAACCTAAATCAGGATGGCTGGAGACGGGATTGAACCGTCGTCCTCCCGAATGCGAGTCCAGTGTGCTAACCACTGCGCCACCTCGCTGGGTAATCGCTCCTTGGTATAGTCGTTTGACTATTGAAAATGGCTCCAACAAGTCACCACTAGAAAACTCTGCTCTGTATAGCGATAACTCAAGATGTAAAGTAATACCACGATACTACAAATATCAGGGAACACCTTAACACAGATAAGACTGTCCTTAAGGCTTGCAAGCTCACATTTATTGCAATAAATGACATACCTGAAATGTTACCGCTCTCATTATTACGTCAGATAGGTATTGCACGTAGTAAGTTCGTCGTATTCATAATTTCCTCTTCAAAGTAACATACCGTACTTGTTATTCAACACAAAATGACGTTAAAATTTATGTTCTTCACGAGCAGCTAGTTGAGAATATATATGAACTTCAAATGACACGACGAACCGTCTCGTTCTGCATTTGGATTCAAACCCAGGCCATGCAGACTAAGATTTCGTGACTGACGGAAACTAACAGTCATTCCTGATTAGGCATACAGAGAGTGATATTCCTCGATTTTATATAGTATCATTTAGCAAATATCAACTTTAAATTGCTTAACGTAAACATTTTTAACGGACGCGAATTCCTACCCAGCATTTATTGTCTCTGTTAACGAACTACGAGAGATGTTAAATATTGCTTCTTCACAAGTAACTTACTTGAAATTCCGTCAGGTAAAGCTTTTTGTTGGACAGGTATTCCAACCCAGAACCTAATCGGATTTTTATCGAAGCACAAACAACTGTGACATATCGGACTTTCTCGGCAGTAGCTAGATCTTTTAACTGAAACGACGAGACGAAACATCAATTTTTTCCTTCCCAGGTCTCCAACTCGGAACCTATCGCTGTTATATTATAGAGAAAACGAACTTTAAATATGGGTTTGTTACATCAGCAGCGACATGTGAGCATGTTTGAACTAGAAATAATACGTCGAAGAGTTCAGTGCTGACTGGGAATCGAACCCCACACATACTGTTGTTGACTACACACTAAGAGACGTCAGCTACCGAATTTTTCTCCACCAGCAGCTCGGAATAACATCCTTGAACTTACAGTGCTCTCTCAAATAGTTCTGTGTCTCACTGGGAGTCAAAAACGTCAGATATCGTTAGTGTTGACAACGAATGAAAATGCATTAAAAATCAAAATTATTATCCACCAGCAGATAGGTGTCCTCATGCTGGAGCTTGATAATACATAATGAAACCTTTAGTGCCGGGCCAGCATTCGAACCCATTCACGCGCAATATGTGGAGATGTTGAGAAATCTGCAGTTTTGAACAAACAACAAATTGCAGTCCAGCTGTATTGTCACGAAGGGATCAAATTCCGCGTTAAGGGAGGTCTGAGTGGCATTCCAAGTTCAGAACCAGTTTTATCGACATATAGAAGCCCAAATAAAAGTTGGAATAAGGGTCCTGTGACCCTACATAGCGTTTGTTTCGTCAGTAGAAATAAATAACTAGTATATGAAAGGTTACTGGCGATAGAGCTCCCACATTTCGCCACTCCTGACTTTATTGTGGTTCAACCTAACGTCTACTTGGTAGAGAAGGAATATCATGTTTAATGTGAATTTCAGACCACAATGCCATTATACCTTCTTCACTTGGCGTAGCCAGAAGAGAATAGAATCTGTCTCTCCCTATTAAAAATCATCGGCAGAAGTTGGAATCCAACTCAGACCATCATCACAGGAACCTATCATCAATCCAACAGACCACTAAATCCTCTTCTGTTTGACTCATTTTTCTATCAGAACACCTTTGCGGCACACTCGATGAGAATTCCGACACACAGGCTCCCTGTAGTGGTTTGCAGCATTTCGGTACATTCATTTACTTGGTTGACCGAATCGCCATGAACTAGCTGCCTCGGCTACCCAGTGCATACATTCGACTCTATTTTGTAATCACCGAAATAAAATCACGTAACTGCCACCTACACAGAACTGCCAACAGTGCAGGATGCAGAACTTTAAATAGGAAGTGTTCCTTTCCATTTGAGCTACGCTATTGCGCTATCTGTTTGTTGAAAACGTCTTGCAGTGCAAAAGAAAAGCTGTAACTGTCTGTCTCTCAGAAGTCTTGATCCGGCCGTTTGCATTATCTCACAGCACTGTGGAAGGCGGAAATTCTGGAGGAACTGTTGTTGACTTCTGGAGGTACTGCAGTTAGATGACAGGTAGTAGCGTCACGATAATTGTCGCGCATCGTAGATAAGACGTCGCGAGTTCTATTACATTCACTGCTACATCTCTTACAACGCAATTCTGCTGTCTGCTGAAGTTACAAATTTAATGGAACTTTGCACATAATTCGCTTCACTTCTCAACCCAAAATAGCCGCATGTGGAAAAAAGGGCTAATTTCTGCGACATTTTGTTCTTTTCAGGTTTAATAGACGGCCAGGTTGCAGATGGATCTCGAAGCTTTTGTATAATGTATGGGGAGAGCGCATCGTGCCAAAATAGTCAGAAAAGTATTTTCTACATTAGCTGTCGTCTGGTAGTGGCATTTTTTCTTCTTCATACCTTGTTTGACCGCTTTAACTCAGAACAAGTTTTCTACATGCATGTAATCAATAAACTGCATGTGCATCGACAGACTGTTATAGATAACGTCAGAGAATTCGCATATATCGTTGATGATTAATTTCTCTCTCATGTTTAGTGTTGTTTTAACAACACTAAAAGAAACCTTACGAAAATTGTGCACTGTATTATAAGAAATGAAATAAAACTACCCACGATAACCTTGCGACGAAAGTCTGTTTTGATCGAATTGAGTATATGTACACAAGCGTTTCTCTATCGGCACGAATTAGTAAAATACTACTCACTTAGATTTCGATTGGGCCTGTGTTTAATTGGTATGCTGTGTCATACTCAACAGGTATGCAAATGTGGCATTTCATAAATAAAGTTATGTATTCCTAGAAACCCAAAATTTGCTTGCCAGCAGCGGAAAGAGGCGTTACCTGTTGTGCAGCATTGTTAAGTTTTTCACCATTGCACTATGAGCTAAAAGTATTTTCTTGCGGTTTCCTATCGATGTTTGATCTGACTGATTGTAGCTCTTTCACAGAAGGGATAAAAGCGTTGCATTCAGGGAGACTGGAACCGCGAACCATAACAGACTCTTTTTCACAGGTAATCAAGTCACCACAGAGCTAGCGAACAGGTATGTGATGTGCTTTCCTCTTACGAGGTTAATAGTGCCTAGAACTCGTAAACGGCTATTTAAAGAACGAGATTAGTTGCGATTTCCACATGCTACGACTTTCCTGGGCTGAAAACCGTAAATTTTCAATCTTGTATTACACCTCAAGCGATAATAGATTATTCAATGGAAATTACAGGAAAAATCAAGTGAACTTTGAGGCTTAATTTCGTGCACACCAGGAAGTAATCGTCGATCACAGTTTTGCCAAATATACGTTGCCTTGTTGGCAAATCTCAGTTACAGTAACAGCAGGAAGAAGACGAACCGATGTGATCCTACAGCGGGCTGGGAAGTGACGATAGCTGGCCTCTCAAAGACGCGGCTGCTACGGCCTGGAATACGTAATGCATCTGATTCGCATTTCTGTAACTAGGTTTAGGAACTGGAGCGTAGTTACTAATAATACTCAGAACTGACTGCAAACTAAGCATCATAAATCAGTAACTCTCATAGTTGTTTTTATATTTCTTTCGTAACTGTACTCAAAACTAAGAAATTCATTCACGGACATTTTCGTGCCTCGCCGATAATCGAGCACACCAAACAAATAGAAATAAAAAAAGAATGTGTGTGTGTGTGTGTGTGTGTGTGTGTGTGTGTGTGTGAGAGAGAGAGAGAGAGAGAGAGAGAGAGAGAGAGATAGAGAGAAATAAAGAAAAAAAAAGAATGATAGAGAGGGTAGAAAATTATTTTAAAGAAATTGAATGCCGGTATATAAAGATCACATTCATTAAAATGACACGTTCCACATCATTACGAAAAGTCGTACTCATTATCTATGGAACAAGTATTAATCTAATCTAATCATATCATATTGCTGACTAGCCGTGAAGAGTCATGAATTACCGAAATTTTCACCAATATCAGTAACCAAAACTAAACTTGAAAATAAAAGACGACAGTTTTTGTAATAAACCGGGACTTCTATCAAAACCCTTTCATCCCTTGTCTGGTCTGGTAACCAAGTGGGTATGCATTTAAAGATGAAGTGCATGATGTGAAGTTCTGTGACGGAGGTACGAACCCAACACGTAATCGGATTGTTAACTAAGTAAAATCAAATGTTACTTATTGGTTTTTCATACCAGCTGCTAGGAGTTTGAATCTAAAATAAGGACACAAATTTTTGTGCCTGAGCGACAATCGAACCGCACTCCTATCGTTCTTCTTTAACGTCCACGAATGTAGCTTAAGTATCAATTTCTTACTCACCAACAGTAGGATGTGTGCGTGTTTGACCAGAAATTGTTGGCAACACATGAACAGACATTAAAAATACACGTTATTTTTCACTAGCAGGCCGGTGTGCACGTGATAGGGCTTGAATTGAAATTATGAGTATTTTTGTTCTGGATCAGGAATCGGACCCACATACTTACCTTTGGAGGAGACCTAGAGAAGACTGCAGTCTTGGAAAAAGGAACGAAATAATTGAACTATACTGTACCGAGGGATTCAGATCCTCGAAAGAGGAGATACGAATTCGAATCTCAGTCCAGCACCAAATTTTTCAACGTCTCTAGTTCAATCACGTACAAGTAAAATTAGAGCCCTGTTCCTTTAAATGTAATGTAAGTAAGTTTACTGGTGACAGTATTTCTGTTTACAATGACCTCCGCCTATGTCATTTCCCAAAGCAAACCTGCTCTGTCCAGTTGCGAATGAAGGAACGTGATGTTTAATGCGGATTCTGGATTATAACGTCTTTCTCTTGAGGTTACCAGAGGTGAAGTAAATCTGGTTGTGCCGCTCAAAAGTAAATGCCTGAACCGACGCATTGCACCTGTGATAGTTCGTTCCACCAGACCATTGTGGCCACATTTCCCAGCCCCAGGAGCGTGCTGTAACGGATGATGTGCTTAGCTTACAAAATTAGTCACGGTGGAAAAGATATGAGTCTATTAAATGGTTAAGTGGAAGCCAGCTTCTGACTCGGAGATTATGCTATTCTCACGTCAGCAGGATGTAAAGACTCCTCTAGGCATCACAGCCTTGATGTCGAGCCATTTTGAAATTTTCACTAATTCAGGAAATTTCTTAGTTCGAGAAAAGTCACTGTGAATGTGACGTTACCGGATTATTCGATTATTTTCGTCATTATTACTACCATTTTCTCCATACCACTGCTGGAACACGTGTGCTTGAAGATCATTTAATACCTTTTGGAAGTAGTTGCCCAAGAACAGGTTCTTTCCCTGTCTACGGAATTCTTTTCGTGTTAATATCAAACATCAGAAATTACTCGTAGATTACATTAAAACTAAAGTACTTGCTGAAGACGTTACTTGATAACAAAAACGCGCAGCCTTGCTTCATTTACTTGCGCCTAGAAATGGCTATCGAATACTGCCAAACCAAAAGCCAAGGGATATCACTGCCTTGCGATATACGTCGTTGTCAGTTCTTCCATATGATTTGGCCGACGTGACCTGTTTCAAGTTGCGTACGACAAAGAATGTTTTAGAAAATCAGTTGTTTTCCTTTACAATAAACAGAAAGATTTTCATTCTAAGCTATCCAAGTTCAAAATTTTCGCAATATTAGTTCATATTTAATATTCGCTTCTATAATGTAGGAAAGTATTTCACAGTTGCAAAACCCGCATCCGACTCATTGTCCTTACACTTAGTCGCTGACCAAAATTCTAGCTCAGAGTGAAACCAGTTTAAGTAACCTAATGTAGCGAAGACTGTTTCCCAGTGCTCTTTCTCACCGGAAAATATGCAATTCACTCATTGGGCTCCATAAGTACACTGTAACAGTAATTTCTGTGTTTATGCAATGCATACTGATTGTAGAATTTAGTGGTGCCCTCTCTTCCAATTCTGTATACAATATGCCTGACCTAAATGGGCCCTTTATCATTAGAGGCTCTGGGCGGTGCAACATCATACTGACAACAGTAATGTACTTATACCGACAACCTCACTGTTCGTTTTACCTGATTTTGTAATCATTTAAATAAAACAACATGACCTTCCAGTGGGAGACATTTCGTCCCCCGTTTCCTTCTGTGAAATTTGTCAGTAAGCTTTTTGCCTTCCAACCAGCGAAATGCAGCAGAGTACGGCCGGTAAACGATTCACAAACCACGATTTAGTGCCGTTAAGACGAGGCGTATTTATAATATTGAAGCTAGACTGTGGATACTTGTCTTCCTTGAGTGGGCATTTGAAGGCGTTTACACACACGTATACGAGGGTAATCCCAAAGGTAAGGTCTCCTAAGAGACACGCATGTGCCAACGCAGGCACAAACGAGAGATCCTTAATTTTAATGCTAGGCAGAAACGACAGTAGTAGTTGCATGGTGGCAAAGTGATAAAGAGCACGAGAACCGATACTAAGGTCTCAGGTTCAATCCCTCGTTAGGCCCGTGATTTTCATGTGCCATTTTACATTTATTTCCCGTCAGTGTTTGTTGATGTGAAAAATCCCGAGTTGCACTGTGGTCCGGAAGTCACGTTAAACTGTGGGTTCCCCATTAACTGGCTAGGTGAATCAACTCAAAGGTCGGAGGAAAGCAACGGCATACCACTTCCAACAAGACCGTGCCTATTAAAGCACTGCGGTGTTCAAACCACTCTTCCGACTGATGACTGCTTTACTATCTATGGGTTCCAAAGTTAATGGTCTTCGGGTTATCAACATTTTTGTGCTTTCATGCCGTAACTTTGATACCAGTAAACGTAAGTAACCGGCCGCGCACTGTCACCGTTCGAGTTGCCAAGGTGGTAGACGACGATGCTGTCGACCCCAGTTACAGTCTTGGTCACGTCTATGTTTCAGTTGAATTCAGGTCGTTCGGATACTTTTGAGCATGTCTGTAGATAAATGCACATCCCTGAGGATGGGCGCAAGCCCGTAACCGGTCGTGTGATGAATAAATAATCTTGTTGTGACGGTAGCGGAAGATTTTCTACACCCTGTAAAAGTACAGTCACGGAGTTCAGCAGCATCCGCTATGAAAATAATTCAGGATTTGCTTAAAAACAATTTGATCGTTGAAAATAAAAGCTGATAAGCTGTTTTCATATCAAAATGATCCAGGCATTCATTACCAGTGAATATTTCCTAGAGCTAAGAACATTTGCACATAGTTACATAAGCCTATGTCTCTTTGAGACGCCACACAGATGACGAGCTTTCCATTCACAACATTTAATAAAAGGCGAATGTTACGGATAAAAGACTCAAATTAATTGTATGCAGGGCTCCTGTGCTGTAGCAGATTTTGTTCATATACGTTGATTATACCATTTAAAAATGTTAATGGTGTGTACGAACACTTGTATGCTGCAACTAACCCTACTGAGCAGCGAGAACAAACAAGTTAAGGTTCCAAGCTCTGACCTCCATGTGGCTCTTTCGCCCTCTCTCTCTCTCTCTCTCTCTCTCTCACTCTTTCTCTCTTTTCTCTCTCTCTCTCTCTCTCTCTCTCTCTCTCTCTCTCTCTACACATCAAGAAATCTGACCCAGAGTTACCATCACCAAACGACACCCTCCGGTAGCTGAGCACGGCAGCACTGACTCTCTCATCAAAGAGATAATTTTCAACTATTTGGTCATCCGATAACCGTGTCTCTTCTGAAACGACGAAAATTGTGTGAGTCAGCTATTCTTTCACCTCCTCTAATCGCGCAAGATACTGTCCCTGTTTTCCAACCCCGACGATGAAAAAGGATCAAAAGGTGCTTGAATCGTACGACACGTCTGAACTTCTGGCTCTATCTGATTGGCTGCTGATGATGTCATCATAAGCGAGAAACCGTAACACCCCGATAGTCAGTGAACTCCTGACGATGATGGCGAAGATGGTCATCGAAAGCTCGAGCATTTTATTCGAATTGACGCGGCTTCAAAACCGAGAACGTTTTATTCACGTCTGAACTCGTCTGCAAAAAGAGATAGCGTATATCTTGGTAAATGTTGGAAAACCTCAGTATGTATCAAACACTGGAGTGACAACTATCTTCATATCCGGAACTTAATTTATTTTAGCTAAGAGAATCAAATTAAATGAAAATTTATATGTAAATTAAAGATGGTCACTTATTGTTGTTCTAAAACAACGCAATAGATAGACCAAAAAGGGCAACTACCATTTAGACTGCTGAGGCTGCCAGCAGTCGGATACATAACGGCGCTCGACACGACATATGAGGACTTGTTCGTACGTGCACCGACCACAACTAGGGCAGGGAAGCTCAACTTCCGATCGAAAAACTGTATATTAGTGAAGTAGGTATTTTCAACTATAGATTTGCCATTAGAAATTACGCTAAGATTGTCGATAAAACTCTTGGGGTACTATCCAGAAATGTGATTGGAACTGTCATCGCTACTCTATTGCGATTTCGTATATTTTCTGCAGAAAAAAGTGGTTTGCTTCATGACTGCAATTACCACATAAACCAATATCTTCACAAAAAAATGTCATGAAGATTTTCTGCAGAAGTCTTAGGGAGTTCTTCACACTTGTGATCACAATTTTAGTTTCGTAAATCGGCAATTATTTTCGACATTAAAATTTTCGCTATTACTAGTGTTTTCTTCATGAAATTCAGCAGAATTATTCAAATTCAATACAACTCTATAACAACGGCAGGCATATCTCCTAAGATCTCAGAAAAAACGTTTATTTCTCAAAAGACTGATGCCAACTTCACAGCTAGTCAGCTACTCAAAAATATGATCACAATGGTTTTCGCGAAATTCTACTGAACTATTCAAAATTTGTACAAAGAATTCTATAGCTATAGCATATGTATAAATAACTGTTAATAAATGTAATATTTATCGGAAATCGGTTGGTAAATTTGCTGTTATTCAGTTATTCAGTATTCTGATCAAAATTTTTTTCTAAAAATCCTGCAGTACTATTACAAATTTTTACACAGAACTCTAGAACTAAAGCAGGAACCATAAAAAATGTGTATTTCACGAATGTCGGATGCTAACGTCACATCACTGTGGAAATGGTCTCTTATCATTGCAATTATCTCACACCCATACAAAAAACTGTCATTAAAGTTTTCTGTAGAAACCTTCTAAAGCTATACATAGTTGTGATTGTAAGTTTTTTCGCAACTATAGCAATTAATTTTTTGTAAAAGATTAAAATTTTTCCAAATATTGTTATTTCCTTCGCGAAATTCTGCAGGACTATTCAGATTTTGTACAGAGATCTCTAGAACTATGCCATACCTATCAAGAATTGCGAAAAAAATACGCATTTCTCGGAAGTCAGCTGCCAACTTCACCAGATTGTAATACATGTATGCAGGTGTAGAAGACCTACAGAACTGCACTATCTTCCATCATCTGAGCTGTACCTAGGTGTTGTCAGTTTTCAGAAAACGGTGAAACAGTTCATAGGCTGTTGAGTTAGCTGGAACACCGGGAAAAACAAAAATACACATATATTTACTGAGACGATGTGTATATGACTTATCACTCTTTCTTTACGCTGAAAAGCAAGAAAAACGAAAATTTAAACTGCGTAAGAACTATGAATGAAAAGGAAGCGACATAAATGATCGCAGGTTCCGGCTGAAAGAGCTTTGTGCTTACGAAAGATTGTAGGTGCAGTACTGATAACAGAATTCGGGTTTAGTGCACTGAAAGGAGACTGGTAAGGAACAGTGGAAGGAAACAAATACTATACACAATTCAGCACAGAAGAGAAAAAAATTAGTTTTTAACAATAGAAACTTCCTGCTATCAAATACGAAACGAGTCTGAAATAGTTCAGCAAATTCTGCGAGGGAATGTTAAACTGAAGATTCTTCAAGGCTGAAAAGTTGTCTTGGAAATATTGGGAAAACCTGGCTGTTAGATATAGGAATATTGAAGACTGGAAGGAAGAACAGACTGCTTCAAACCAGTCAAATGATCACTACAATAACTGTATGAAAACGTAACAGGTACACATCTGAAAATTTCACGTAAGAGATAAAACGAAAATTGCCAAGGAATTGACGACCAAACAGGAATCGGCGGTATTTGAAGAAATGGCGGAAATTTAACATTGCTTTTCGTGGCCAAATGCTCCACCAGATGACGCGCCTTCACAGCTGGGAGAGAGCTACTGACGGAAGTAGAGCTGTGAGGGTAGGTTGTGTGTAGTGCCTGGTTAGCTCAATCACTAGAGCATTTGCTTGCGATTGGGAAAGGTTAAGAGGTCGAGTCCCAGTTCGTCACGCAGTTGAAATCTACCAGGAAGGTGTAGTCTCGTGGTTTGCTCGCTAACCGACAGTGAGGAGCTGTACCGATTGGCTTCCCACAAGTTAAGAAACACAGTGCTCTACGAATTCTTCGTCTCACAGACGAACAGCTCGAGCTGAGAACCGCAAGACCTCTATTTGCGAAATCCATGTCATTTTTTATAGAGCAGATGTTTGGTTTACCCAAATAATACTTGAGAATAAAACATGTTTCACAGTATTCTAGAACATACTGACGTCGGCGATATTGGCCTATAATTATGCCTAACTCTCGGACGTCCCCTCCTGAAATCAAAGAATGACCTTCTTTCCAACGGCATGTTAGTCAGCGTTGGTCAAGTCACTCACGATAAACTGCCGCTGGAACGGGACCCCGTTCTTGCATATAACCTCTGTGGAATCCCGCACTCACGAGTGAACGTAAACAACAGACAGTCTCACTCAAGCATGTCCTCAGCGTTCGGACCAGCACACAGTATCTGCCGGCCAGAAATAGACAGTGTAGCATATACGCTTACACAAAAATGACTACATTTGTGTAATGCCAACTTATGAACCCACAAAAATCCTTCTACACCATCGAATTAGTCTCAGGTGAGTTAACAGTTTCAAAGCTCGTCTCACAGTTTAATGTCCCTGCTGGTGCCAAACTCATACCAGAAATGCCTTTGAAACATAATTCTTAGTGTAAATACTCAGGTTTAATGTTCTCCGTCATTCGAAATCATCGGCTCCTCGCAGATGCAGGGTGGTCAGAAACAGCCTGAGAAGCGCGGAAGGGCGTTGCACAGGAGATTGTGCAGAGAAATGACTATGATGAAAAAAATCGATACGTTGCGTCGTTTCCGAGTTTTTTAGCATTCAGATTAGCCAATCAGGTGGTCGCGCGCCCTAGTTCGAGCATCCTACCTGAGGTAGCGACGCTCAAACCGAGCAAAATCAACTTTTGTTCACCTAGCTTATATATATCACTTCACGAAAAGGCACATGTTAACTGGTGATGAGTATTTCAACAATTGGCAACTCATGGCAGCAGATGTCTTCGCATAACGACATTTTCTGGCGTGCAATTGCTTGTATTTTCTCGCGCAGTGAATTGAGTAGTTAACCTCAGCGCTAAATAACTCAGAAACAGCGCAACGTATCGAATTTTTTTTCTTAGCAATTATTTCTCAGCACAACCTCCCCAACAACACCCTTAAAAGTTTTTCGGACTTTTTCTGTCCACCCCGTCTAAATGGAGAATGCGCCGAAACTTTTCTTTCCTGTCGGCGGCTAGCCAGTGTTTTTGTTCCGCGGGAAGTGCATTTGTAGCGCACGTGTTCACCACGCTAGTATAATGCCGGACCACCCCTTTGGGCGGGCCATTGTTCCGGGAGAGCGAATTATGTCCGTCGGTCCTGTTGATAAAACCTGGCAGGCGAGTATTAACTGCGCCGTTGTGTGATCGGCAGGGGATTTTTGTAGCAGTGACACGTGTTGTGGGCTGTTACTCGCATTTGATTGTCTGCTTTTATGCAGTGCCCGGCATCAGTGCTTTACCAATAGCTTGCGTTTTTTGCTTTCGAGGAACTAATTCGTTATTGTTGTGGTCATCTAAAAGACAGGAGATGCCGGTTTTACATCTACGTCTACAACTACATTTATACTTTTTAAAATACTATGAAGGGCGTAACAGAGTGCACTCCTCATTGTGCGAAGTATTCAGACTTTTCACACACTTTCATTAGCGTTTGAAGTACGGGAGGAATACTTGTTTAAATGGCCGTGTACGCACCGTTCTTAATCTCGTCTACGCAGCCTCTGTGCGATATGAAGGCATCTTTAGAGTCTTTCTGTACCAATGAAAAGTCCAGTGCGACTGGAAAAAAGTGCAAGATGACAGAATCGAGCAATAAAACGATAGACCAACATTCTTAGCGTTGGTTTGCTCCAGAGTTCTTAGGCACTTTGTCACTGCGAATGCAGAATGTTTCCTTGAGAGGGATAACTTCAAAACTGAAGATTTCGACTTCGCCGGGATTAGGCTAAAAGGCTTTTATATAAGCTGTATCATTTTAAGATTTGTAGTACAATGGATATTTATGTCCACAATTACCACAGAACTGCACTAGAATCCGTTCTGTTCGGTTCGAAAGACCGAAGTATTATCTACTTATCCAGCAATTACTATAAGATTTTAAAAAATCTTATAATTATGAATTTATCTCCCAGAAATTAACAACTGTTTATTAGCAGCAATCAGATTTTGAACAAATTGACACCTGTACTGACCGAAAACAGTAATAAGTAATTTTAAGATGTACAGAGCACATTAACATGCTGCAGGCATTTTTTAGCACTTCCAGACATCTTGTAAACACTTTTTTCCGAATCACAAATGCACTTGTTGACAATATACGATTTATTTATTGGACACTTTTATGTGATTGACATAACACTGTCTTTGGAAAAGACGGAATGTCGAGAGGTGTAATGCAATTTCGGATGTAACAAAAAGTGTAGCCAACACATCAGAAAGTTATTGAAGCGTACCCACATGGCCACTTCGTCTCATAGAATTTTCACGTAAACTCCAGTATTCTTGTAGCGTTACGCTGAAAAAAAAAAAAAAACTATTCCTCCTACTGTGCAGGATGCATGAGAATGGCGAAATAGGGTCAGATGTCAAGTATAATGTAACAATTTAATAATTCCACTTCCAAAGAAGGGACTGACAGTTGTCAATATTACCTAACTGTCAGTTTAATAAGCTGTGGTTGCAAAACACTAACACTTGAAAGAATAGAAAAACTCCTAGAAGCCGACCTGGGGGAAGATCCGTTTGGGTTCCGGAGAAACAACCTTACTAGACGTACGACTTATCTGAGGATGTAAATGATCAAAGGCAAACTGAAGTCTATAGCATTTGCAGACTTACAGACGGCTTTTCACGAAGTTGAATGGAACAAATTCTTTAAAATTCTGAAGATAGCAAGGTTAAAATACGGGGAGCGAAATGTTATTTACAATTTATACAGAAACCAGATGCCAGGGATATGACTCGATGGCTTGAAAGGGAAGCAGTGGTTGAGAAGGGAGAAACAATGTTACTCGGTCTGTATGTTGAGCAAACAGTAATGCAAACAGAAGAAAAATGTAGCGAAGGAATTAAAAATTAGGGACAAGAAATAAAAAGTTTCAGATTTGTCGATGACACTGTAATTTAATCAGAGGCAGCTAAGGTCATGGAACAGCTGTTGAACGCAGTGGACAGTGTTTTGAAAGGAGGGTAAAAGATGAATATTATCGAAAGCAAAACAAGGGTAATGGAATATATTCGAATTAATTTAGGTGCTGCTGAGGGAATTAGGAAACCACACACTAGTAGTAATAGACGAAGTTTGCTGTTGGGGAACAAAAGAAATGGACGATAGCTGGAGTAAAGTGAATACAAACTGCAGATAGACAATGGCAAGAGAAGCCATTTTTCCGCAGAAGAAAAATTTGTTAACATTGAATATGAATGTACGTGTTCGGAAGTCTTTACTGGAGATTTTTGTCTTCAGTATAGCCTTGTACGGAAGTAAAATATAGGCAGTAGGAGGTCAGACAAGAATGTGATGCCGCAGAAGAATGCTGCAGGTTAGATGAGTAGATCGTATAACTAATGAGGAAGTACTGGCACAAATTTATTAAAAGAAGGGATCGGTTGACAGGACACCTTCTCAGACATCGAGAAACATCAGTTTCATGTTCGAGGAATGTGTGAGGCAAAGAAATTGTAGATGAGAGATGAATATAGTAAGCAGCTCCAAATTGGCGTAAACTGCAGTAGTTATTCGGAGATGAGAAGCCTGCATGGGAGAAGGCAGCGCGGAGAGCTGCATGAAACGAGTGTTCGGACTGAAGAAGTCGGCAACAACAACAACAACAATTACAACTGAGAGTTTGATAATCTCCTCTTGGCTGAAGTCGGGAGCTGTGCAACGGCCGGCCGCTGCCCGAGCTATTCTCGGCGCTTCAGTCCGGAACCGCGCTGCTGCTACGGTCGCAGGTTCGAATCCTGCTTCGGGCATGGATGTGTGTGCGGTCCTTAGGTTAGTTAGATGACTGATGACCTCAGATGTTAAGTCCGATAGTGCTCAGAGCCTTTTGAACCAATTTTGGCTGTGCAGAGTTGGTAGTGCCATGGATATAAATGATTTTGTATTATCTTGTTCGCGGGACAAACGTGCTAACACCATAAATAGAAAATTCGATTTGCTGAAATTTCAGATGACTTTTGCCATAAATATATTTTCCCAATTTCGGTGTCCTTGGCGGTCAGTTCTAGCTTCATGATACATTTTCCAGCAAAGAGTCGGAAAACAGTATGTAAATGAAACACGCCATTCACCAGTGGCCACTGCGGTAGTATTGCACACGTTAATATTTACGTCCACAAACGCCACCATCAGTGCCTCTTTCTACATACATGAAATTAAAAGCAATACGTATTACTGTTATTGAACTATTAATTTTGTGATTACATTTCCTACTGATTGTTCTTTGCTGCCGGGTGACCACATTATGTACTTAAATGTTTGTGGTTGCCGAATAACACTTTGAAAAAAAATTAATCGTTTTCCCCAGAATGATCAGAGACATACCATACCTGAGCTCTTTATGTTGTCTTCTTTCCCTCACCGTGGCCGTAAGTTATTGTACCGAATGTTGTCGCCCATCCACACTGCTGTGTGTTACCGTAAACTTAAAACCTTTGCTGCTTGAAAAACAAATCGAACAGAACTGAGTGTGAAAAGTAAAGTGCGCATTATTGTGAAACCAGAATTTCTCCCACCGTTTAAAATGTGTGCAGTTGCCAAAGACGCCACCCGGTTACATTCCTGTACGTTGTGTTTGAATTAGGGATTCCCAGCAGGGCTTGCCGCTGGGCGGTCGGTGATATCTGAAAATGGGTGTTGGTCTGAGGTCTTAGGTTTGGATTTTGACATGAGACGCTTACAAGGAATAAAATTCTTTATCTTATCGTCTGACTGCCGTGCATTCGTAATGATGCAGACACCCCTAGAATATATACATATATATGACAGAAAAATATTTGTAACAAAGAGGACGCTATGATTTATCCATTATCTAGAAAAACTATTACCAGTTATTCTTTGCCTCACTTGTATTGAGAAACTGCTCTCCTATTTTTTATTGATGCAAACGTATCCGTCATCCACGATACAGGCCTGTGATCACCATCACGAGGTCTCTTGCAGTCGAAAGGTTCGCCATGACCGACAATCTTTCCTGACTCATAGAGCCACGTAATAAGAATTTTATTCTTTCTGAAGTTGAAAAACACTTTTCTTCTTCGACCGACGTCTTGGAGATTGTTTCTTAAACTGTTGATCTCCAGTATCAGTATTTTGCACGCTATTTAAAACTAGTAACGGTCGTCCAAGTCTCTTTTCAGCAAACTTCGTCTCATCCCAAATGGTGGTAAAAGTCTGTGCCTTGTTAATTATTTACGCTCTTCATTTTCAGTCACACTGCACAACCTAGAAAATATGTCATGAGATAGTGCTCACCGTCCAGAACGTAGGATATGCAGCAACCCATAGAAAACGGCGGCGTCAAGGACCAAACCACTATATCACTTTGAAACGCCACAACAACCATACACAACGTTGTTAGAAATAATATTCATACACGGGATAAATATAAACAATACGGATGCATAACGCCAACAATTTCAATATTCTAGCCACATTCCCAAGGATTAAATCTAAGATGAGTTTACGATTGACAAAAATAGAGAAATATAATCCTCCAAACCTCTACTTTCAAAACAAATTTGTGAATAAATCAACATTATTTTGATTGATATAAATAATGTTGTGGTTCATGGTGTGGGTTCCTGTAGTCATGTCCTAGTTCATGATCTACGGGCAACGTATGAGTGGCCAAGTAAGTGGTCTCGACAGTCGGGATACCAATTACTTTGGAATAAGGCTGGGCATCTCGGACATATTTTGAGTCGTGGTCACCTTTGTGCTCATACGGCAAAGACTACCAAATCCACTGGTTAGTCCCTCAACCGTTAGAGGTAAAACCCAATGGGACTCGGGGCAAGTAAGGCTAGCAACCTGCATCCCTGGTACTTTAAATATGATGCTGGCAACAATCAGAGCAAAATGCCTCGGACCTTTGGAGGTGACGGAGTCCCACCTCTGACAAACCAGGGCCTCCTAAGATACGACTTGGCAAACAAATGGTAATGAGATGGGGAGCTATTAATATCAATGGGGGCTACTCTGGGAAGAAGGTAGAGCTGGCAGAGGCTGCAAGTAAGATGGGGCTGGACGTTTTAGCTGTTAGTGACATTCGGGTAAGGGGTGAGAAAGAAGAGGAAGTGGGAGAATACAAGGTCTATCTGTCAGGAGTCAAAGCAGGAATAGCACAATGGGGTGTAGGGCTTTACATCAGGAAAGAAATGGAACCCAACGTAGTTGCAATAAGG
This sequence comes from Schistocerca americana, assembly GCF_021461395.2. NCBI lineage: Eukaryota > Metazoa > Arthropoda > Insecta > Orthoptera > Acrididae > Schistocerca > Schistocerca americana. Next base: position 60,185,412 of record NC_060122.1, read on the forward strand.
TATGTAAAAGAACGACTGATGTGGATAGATTTGACTGCGTCTAGCAAGAAAATTAGGATTGAGTCAGTATATTCGCATTGTGAAGGGACAGATCAAGATAAGATGGGTAGTTTTTATGAGGCACTCAGTGATGTAGTTGTTACAGTAAAGGACAGGGACAGTGTTCTGCTCATGGGTGATTTTAACGCCAGGATTGGAAATCGAACAGAAGGGTATGAAAAGGTTATGGGTAAATTTGGGCCGGCCGAAGTGGCCGTGCGGTTAAAGGCGCTGCAGTCTGGAACCGCAAGACCGCTACGGTCGCAGGTTCGAATCCTGCCGCGGGCATGGATGTTTGTGATGTCCTTAGGTTAGTTAGGTTTAAGTAGTTCTAAGTTCTAGGGGACTAATGACCGCAGCAGTTGAGTCCCATAGTGCTCAGAGCCATTTGAACCATTTTTTTGGTAAATTTGGAGAGGATATGGAGGCCAACAGGAACGGGAAACAACTCTTGGATTTCTGTACCAGTATGGGCTTAGTAATCACAAACTCCTTTTTTAAACATAAGAACATTCACCGGTATACTTGGGAAGGCAGGGGAACCAGATCTGTCATTGACTATATAATATCAGGAATTCAGGAAGGCTGTGAGGGACACACGTGTATTCAGGGGATTCTTTGATGACACTGATCATTATTTAACCTGCAGTGAAATTGGGATTGTGAGGCCGAAAGTGCAGAAGGTGAGGTCCATATGTAGGAGGATAAGAGTGGAGAAACTTCAGGATAAGGAAATCAGGCACAAGTACATAACAGCGATCTCAGAAAGGTACCAGTTAGTTGAATGTAGTCAATTACAGTCATTGGAAAAGGAATGGACAAGGTACAGGGACACAGTACTAGAAGTGGCTAAAGAATGTCTTGGAACAGTATTGTGTAAAAGTGGGATGAAGCAAACAGCTTGGTGGAATGACACAGTCAAGGCAGCCTGTAAAAGGAAAAAGAAGGCGTATCAAAAATGGCTACATACTAGAACTCAGGTAGACAGAGAAAGTTATGTTGAAGAAAGAAACAAAGCCAAACAGATAATTGCAGCATACAAGAAGAAATCTTGGGAAGACTTTGGAAACAGGTTGGAGACTATGGGTCCAGCTGCTGGAAAACCATTCTGGAGTGTAATTATCAGTCTTCGAAAGGGAGGTAAGAAGGAAATGACAAGTATTTTGGACAGGTCAGGAAAACTGCTGGTGAATCCTGTGGATGCCTTGGGCAGATGGAGGGAATATTTTGAAGAGTTGCTCAATGTAGGCGAAAATACGATCAGTAATGCTTCAGATTTCGAGGTAGAATGGGATAGGAATGATGATGCAAATAGGATCACATTTGAGGAAGTGGAGAAAATGGTCAATAGATTGCAGTGCAATAAAGCAGCTGGGGTGGATGAAATTAAGTCGGAACTCATCAAATACAGTGGAATGTCAGGTCTTAAATGGCTACACAGGATAACTGAAATGGCCTGGGAGTCGGGACAGGTTCCATCAGACTGAACAAAAGCAGTAATCGCACCAATCTTTAAACATGGAAACAGAAAAGATTGTAACAACTACAGAGGTATCTCTTTAATCAGCGTTGTGGGTAAAATCTTCTCAGGTATTGTTGAAAGGAAAGTGCGGGTATTAGTTGAGGACCAACTGGATGAAAATCAGTGTGGGTTTAGGCCTCTTAGAGGTTGTTAGGACCAGATCTTCAGATTACGGCAAATAATGGAGAAGTGTTGTGAGTGGAACAGGGAATTTTATCTATGCTTTACAGATCTAGAAAAGATATATGACCGGGTTCCTAGGAGGAAGTTATTGTCTGTTCTACGAGATTATGGAATAGGAGGCAAACTTTTGCAAGCAATTAAAGGTCTTTACATGGATAGTCAGGTAGCAGTTAGAGTTGACGGTAAATTGAGTTCATGGTTCAGAGTAGTTTCAGGGGTAAGACAAGGTTGCAACCTGTCTCCACTGTTGTTCATATGTTGAAAACAATAGACTGGCTGGGTGAGATTAAGATATGTGAACACAAAATAAGCAGTCTTGCATATGCGGATGACTTAGTTGTGATGGCAGATTCGATTGAGAGTTTGCAAAGTAATATTTCAGGGCTGGATCAGAAATGTAAGGACTATGGTATGAAGATTAGCATCTCCAAAATGAAAGTAATGTCAGTGGGAAAGAAATATAAACGGATTGAGTGCCAAATAGGAGGAAAAAAGTTAGAACAGGTGGACGGTTTCAGGTACTTAGGATGCATATTCTCACAGGATGGCAACATAGTGAAAGAACTGGAAGCGAGGTGTAGCAAAGCTAATGCAGTGAGCGCTCAGCTACGATCTACTCTCTTCTGCAAGAAGGAAGTCAGTACCAAGACTAAGTTATCTGTGCACCATTCAATCTTTCGACCAACTTTGTTGTATGGGAGCGAAAACTGGGTGGATTCAGGTTACCTTATCAACAAGGTTGAGGTTACGGATATGAAAGTAGCTAGGATGATTGGAGGTACTAGTAGATGGGAACAATGGCAGGAGGGTGTCCACAAAGAGGAAATCAAAGAGAAACTGGGAATGAACTCTATAGATGTAGCAGTCAGGGCGAACAGGCTTAGATGGTGGGGTAATGTTACACGCATGGGAGAAGCAACGTTACCCAAGAGACTCATGGGTTCAGCAGTAGAGGGTAGGAGGAGTCGGGGCAGACCAAGGAGAAGGTACCTGGATTCGGTTAAGAATGATTTTGAAGTAATAGGTTTAACATCAGAAGAGGCACCAATGTTAGCACTGAATAGGGGATTGTGGAGGAATTTTATAAGGGGGCTATGCTCCAGACTGAACGCTGAAAGGCATAATCAGTCTTAAATGATGATGATGATGATGATAAATACTGTTTATATTGCAGGTGATGCAACTGAGTGCGCTAGCGGCTTGGATAACAAATAAACGTAGCAGCAGCAGATAAAGAAAGGAGATGTCTACTCCGTAGAGTGGTGCTACGTGCTACCTAACGGGGCAACAGGATCCGTTTCAAGGCAGGGAGTTCGCACGCTGACTGCAGCATTCTCTGATGTCACTGACGTGCGTGATACCTGGTATTAACCGCTAACTGGTACATCCAAAAATGTTAACCCACAAGGTACACGTGTGTCCTCGGGACACAAAAATTTTGAACGTGTTTTAGAAGTAAAAATATTAAAGTTGATAAAATTTAAATATTAGCTATTTAATATGGTAGTATTAGTGCCAATACAAAACTAGTTTCTTTATTTCTGGTCATCTCTTCCAGAAACTGTATAAAAAAACAGTGGAGTAGTTAAAACACAAAAAGTGAAAAGCATGCATTTGTCAAGTCCCAGTCGAGAGGTACAAACTTTAACCTATACTACTGAAATTACACATTTACGATCAAAATGGACTGTTCTTCAAAGCTGTAAACCTAAAGGAAAGGTCCAATAACGCACAAAGATTTTTGCAGGCATAGCTTCTGAGAAGATTCTATAGTAACATTTTCAGTCGAATGAAATACCTTATTTATGAAAGTGGTAAAAAAATAGCTGCAATTGCTTAAAAATCACAGGTTTTAGGTAATTTATTGTTTTCACCATTTAAATTCAGTATTTTTACTCGTCCAAACCACCGAAACATTTTGAGCACAAAACACTGGAACATTCCTAACACATTGGTGCTCGACATATGGTACACTCTCCAGATGCTTTCCTATCTTTCTTAGATGGACACATTGAGGAGCTTTTTGTCTTAGATTTAGTAGCAGGGGTCTCTTGGCGGGCTTGGGATGTTCCTGGTGCCTCGTTAGGATTCGTTCCTAAAATATGACAATTCGAATTTCTGACATCTTTTCTCAGAAATGGAGAATCCAGTCTTCTTTTCATATTGTCACAAGTTCTGTTCGTTGAATAAGGAATTCTCAACGAGTCACATCGTTATTATCTTCTTTGCCATGGAGTAAAACAAAAGCATGTACACCAGCTATATCCAATATGGTATAGACGATTGCCATAGGCCATCGCCTTGTTCTTCTGGAAGTTGTATAATTATATTTTCATCAAGAGCATCAACACCCCCTTTTGTTCTATTGTAGTCGTGTGTAATTTCAGGCTTTGTTCCACCTCACATTCACCACGGTTCATTGTTGATATCATGTTCACTACCATGTTCTTTCTGGGGTGTAGCGTTATACAGCCAGAGTATCCATGCTTTGAGGAAGACGCATTTCTGCGTTTGATGATAGCTCAGCCTTATTCTTTCTTATAGTGCCAATATAAGTCAAACGGCAGTTGGACAACTCATTAACCAGTTCTACACTTGAGAACCAGTTCTCTCCAGTCACATTTTGTTGCTTCCTCTGATTTGTTCAACCAACCGCAAGACAACTGCTGTTCGAAGGAGCATACGCTGTGCGGTGGTTACAGCCTAATTTCCACTATAAATTTCGGCATTCAAACAGTAATGCATTTTGGCATCAGCCAGGATGACTCTTTTTATTCCATATTTCCTTAGCTTGGAAGGTATGTATATCCTCAATGCACATCTGCCACTGAATCTAGCAAGCATTCGGTCCACGGTGACATATTCTCCAACTAAGTAGTTTTCTTGGCAAGATTTTACAAATGAATGTAATAGCCAAGAGATGTGGTACAGTTTATCTCTGAGTTTTCTGGCATCACGGGTTGTTGAACCATCAAAACGAAGACAACGCAATAAAAATAATAGACGTTTCAAGGGCATATTTGCGCTACAAATTGGTCTACCAGTGCCATTTGTAGCATATAAAAAATCCAGATCTTCATTGTTTGATTTGAGTGCTCCCCAGAATAACAAAGACCCATAAAGGCCTTTACTTCCACTTTATCTGTAACTTTTGGCAAAGAATTTCTTTTATACTCAGGTGGCGATGATATAATTTTTTCGTTGGTTCTGACTACTATCTCTGCAATCATTTCATCAAAGTAGTTCTCAAAATGCTCGAGGGGTCTTTTTGTTTACCGTCTAGCTGGGCCACGTATTCCAGGAAGATGAATTGGAGAGATGATATTACTTTGTGGGGTTCTTCCACGTATGCCGGGTCTTGTTAACCATTTGAATCTATTCCTCCGATAGATTTCCCTTCATTGCTGTCATCAGCACTTTCATCACTTTCAGTTGTTTCACAATCGCTGTCACTTCCGCTTATATCATCAATATCACTGTCCACTGGTTAGTTCTGAGTATCGATGATATCTTCCTCACTCATTTTTATGAAATCTGGTACAATAAATCCAAAATACTGCAAGTACTGTTAAGAAAAAAAAAACATTCACTGCAGGTACAACTGGGTCCTTGGAACCCGTGTGCTTCTATAGATGCGAAACTAGCAAAGACACACCTACGACAATGCTGTGGGCAGGTAGCCAACTGAATGGTGGGAGAGTATATAGGAGTGCAAGTCAGTGTTGCCGCACACATTGCAGTGCTGGAAAAAATAAATCTCTGTCGGGTCCCTAGGACTCAGGTGTACCAGTTACAGGTTAAGGACAGGCTTCGGCTAGCATCTGTCCGAAGTAGAATGGGCCATGCTGTCCGCCGGGGCTTTGTCTTGGAGCAGATTCACATAACAAGCGCTTAGCACGCGTTTTGATAATGCGCCTTTACAACTTCATACATTTTATGCAGGTCGTACACGTGCTAACGGGCGTTTTAATAAATGGCGTGTTGAACGCTGCGCTAGCGCTAGACTGTTGCCAGCGCGTGTCAACTCGCGCTTTAACATCATGGGTTTTCTGTGTTATCGTTCAGTTGAGCGCGCACTTTTAACGCGTATAGACGTATCGTCCGAAATGGAAACGGAAGCTTTTAATACCGAATTATTTATGCATGAAATAAAGAAACGTCCTGCTATATAGAACATGACAAATAGCATTTATTCAGATAAGGAGAAGGACTTGGGAAGAACTCGTTCTCATATTCCGGGAAGGAGACGACAATGAAGAAAGGAAGAAATTATTGTGTGAGTAGATATATTTATATTTTCAAAATATTGCGATCTAGCCAGCCAACTTTTCCTTCGTTGATAAAATAATTTGTTACATGTACTCGAACATTGTCCGCCTGCCGCACAGCACGTCCGGTGTAATGTGAGACCAGATTTTCTAGTGGTGGAGTATGAAGAATATCTCCATAGTAGTAGCCATCCCTCATTCTGACATAATTGTGTAGTGTACATATCGATTTTACGGTATTTTCTGCAAAACTTGTGTTAACATCTAATTACCTACGTAAAATACGCCATTTATTGCTCATTACGCCAAACGTACATTCGACATACCGGCGCGCTAATGTCAGACGGTTATTAGATATTTTTTAGCATAAGTTAGTTACCTTCCTCCATAAAGCCGCATTAAATTCTCCATCATGCCAAAAGCTTCATCAGCCACTATCACGTATGGCAACACTTTTGGTGTATTTTGTATTAACAATGCCTTTGTCTCAGGTAGGTATAATCATCCTTCTGTCAGTTTCTTGTACAATGAAGAATTGTTGAATATACCTGAGTCACTGTTTTTACCGTAGACACCTATGTCAACCCATACCAAAAAAATAGTTTGCATCCGCTAGCGCTAATAAAGCTAGCGAAAAATAATTTTTCTATTTATAATACATTGAACCCGTGTGTTCAGGCTGGATTAAGCTTATGTTTACCGTCCAACGCTCCCTAACAATTAGGAAACTTTGAGTTCTTTTCAAATATATCTTTCAATGGTTCACTCATAACAGTGGGTCTCAACTTTCTCCAAATAGTTTCACATACTTGTGGTATTATAGTCACTGCAGTGGACTTGCCAATTCTATAATCATAGCTTAATATACCAAGTGAACATCCTCTGGCCAAATATCTGAAAAAAGACATAAAGCCTTAATGTAAATATTTGAAAAGGGGCTAAGAGGCTGGTCTACCATTACTTAATTCTGTTTTTTTATTCAGTGTCATCTTTGCAAAAGAAATGGAAGAGTTTACAATTATATGAGAGTGGTAAATAATACGAAGACTGTTAAATTTGGATCAGGAGCTTCGGAAAATTCGTCATATATTCATTATAACAGACTACGATTTCTACAGGAATCTATAGCCAACAAAGATACAGAATGTAGTTTCGATGCAGATAATGCATCAGATTCGTCCTAAGTTACAGATGGAAGTAAGTTCTGCCTTTAAGAGTCCTAAATCCAGTCCAAAAAAAAAATAAATAAATAAATAAATAAAAATAAAAATAAAAAAGTGATACTGACGAAAGATTTTCAAACATAATACAGCAAAGCTTAGCACATAAAAATGCTTCGGAACCACAAGAAGATGACGATGAAGGCAAGCTGTTTTGTTTGTGACTCGTTAAAGAGATTTAAAAAATCCCAGAATGTAGACGACTTCATACTGAAATTAGCATTTATAATTTAATCTAGCAAAACCAAATTTTCCTTCAAGGACCGCAACATCAGTCATTTGAAAATCAAGATTATCATAACCCGTTACCACAAAGAAGAAACTATTTGTCACAAGAGCAGCGTAGTCAAGCTTCTGCAGAAGGCTTTCAATTACATGATTGTAGATCACAGCAGTCTAGTGTGCCAAATAATTTAGCACATGATGGTTATACTACAGCGGTGGGACCTCTTTCGCCAGTAACACACACACTCCATCGCCAGCACTAACCAATGCCAGCAATGAGTCGGAGTTACAGTTGTTCTGCTAGTAACAAAACACGTTTAACGCACGTTAAGCGCTTGTCATGTGAGCCTGCTCTAAGGTGTGCAAATCCCCTGAATTTTCTTCGAGCCCGGCAGCGTTTCTGGATGCATTACGCAGCAACAGGACGTCGTAGGTAGTTCATTGTAATTTATTTCGTGGTACTTACCAGCTTTCGTAAACCAGAAAAATTTAAGAATATTGCACACATCAAGTGAAAAATTGTTGAGAGTTGTGCCACACTGCAACAATAGTACGCGCCGCCTCTTTGCCCCGTATCCTGAGTAAATGCAGCAAGACTGCCTCTAAACAAGACACCAGCACATAATGTTGACATATGCACTGTGATAGAGATATTTTCAGTGCAATACAAGGATAAAACTCAAAAGAATCTTAATTCCTCTTTAAGAAGTAATTAGAGACCACGTGGCTCTCTCATGCCTCTGTCATGTCTCTGAACAATGTCAAAAGTTTGCCAGTGGAGTTCGGTTCGCCCCCCGCATACAGGATGTTTCGGAAGGAATATTAAATGTCTCAGAAGGTGGCAGTATAGACCGATTCGAGTAAAACATTTGATATAACATGTGGCCAATTTTCATTGTTTACAGAGATACAGTTCGTTAAAGAGATAAGTATTTAGTTCGGTTGTTGGTGATCCATATGCTCTCGGTTTATTTGTCTACTGTTGTTCGTTGTTTGGAGCTCTAGTTGTGAAGTTGTACTTAAGACTAAACAACTGAATATTTCACCCGTGATTGTGACTGTGATTTTTTGGCCTTTTCTAGTGTATCGTTTAAGGATGCTCTACGTATTAACAAAATGCTGTATGACATTTGTGCACTGGTCTTTTTAAAAGCGCTGCTACCGATCGTAGAGAATATGGTACACGGTTTCCTAATCACAGAGTACCGGACTGAGGTGTGTTTACTGGTGTTTTTACTAAACTGGATGAGACTGGTATAGAAGCACGCAGTCATATGTCATCCTGTAAAGAGCCTATTTCAGTTCACTTTCAAGTAATTCCTCTAGTAGGTTACTTTTCTTTGTAAGTACATAAATCTGCGACCAGTCACTTTTCTCGAAATAGTTATTTATTATTCCATGAACCGGGTTCCGAATCTTTACAGGCTCATCGTCAGATTGTTTTCCGGAAGTTACATATCTATTTCAAGCATAATACTGGGTGCTGTCTCTGTGACAAGAACATGAAACACGCTTTAATACATCTTTGTACTTACTGCGACAGGATGGGCGGCTTATATTGTTCTTAATATCCATCTGTCAGCTTCCATAGCGCTTCCGGAAAAAACATCTGAAGATGAGTCTGAAAAGGTTCGAAAACCGGTTCATGGAATAATAAATAACTAATTCAAAAAAAGTGATTAGTAGCAGTTTTACGAGTTTACATTCAACAAACAGTCACTGTTACTGAAACATCCGTAGTAGATAAGCTTAATCGGTAACTTTTCTGCTATTTGTTTTACAAATTGCGCAGCCGGAAGAGGGATTGCGTAGGGAACCATAGCCTTACTAATTTTTATATTTGTGTTCCATATCAGCAAAGTATATTATACCTTTCTCCAAAATCTTCACAATGAATAAACTCTGCAGTGTTTCTGAGTGTGTGGGTTACTCATTGCACACACCGTCCAATGGTATCAGGGTGGTTGTTCTTATTTCTCTCTTCCTATAGACGCTTAGAATCTTTTACTTTTCCTTCATTGAATTTCGATTCCCCCCCCCCCCTATTAGGGGGGAGCGTCAGGCTGCTTCGTAATAGGCCGCTCTACAGCCTACAGAATAGTTAAAAAAACATAATGAGAATATAAGAAACAATAAAAACAGGTGATAAAACGGTGACGTTGTAAAAAACTGTAAAATAGCGGAAAGTTGTGGAATTTAAAATATAAAAACACGGTGTTGATGATGCAGATGAGACACACAGTAAGTAGACAGACACAAAAAAAAACACAGCTACAGTCTGGTTTCTGTTGGTATGAGATAAAAAACACAAGTAGTGACAGTATGGTGGCTGTTCGCAACACTTACAGGGGACGCACGACACTGAACATTCACTTTAAACAGCACTATAGGAGCGACATGGCGGCAGATGGGGTTGGGGGGAGGACCCGAACTGATGAGGGAGAGAAAATGGGGGAGTTGAGGAAAAGAAAAAGGGGGCGGGGAGCCGATGGAGGGAGAGTACATAGAAAGAAGGGGGCAGGGCGGATGCGAGAAGGAGTGGGGAAGGCGATCGAAGGGAAAGCAAAAGGACTCAGGGGAGAGAGAGGAGTCAGAGAGAGGGTTGGTGGGGAAGAAACTGGATGGAAGTTTGGAGAGGGAGCCTGAGGAAAGGACAGAGGGAGGGAGGGGAAAGTGACTATAAGAGTTGATAGGAGGGATAAATGGAGGGAGAGAGGGCATCATCCGGGAGGGGGAGTTGATGGAAGCCACCTTTGGAAAGGAAATGAAGGGTGTAGAGGTGGAGGGTATGTGGGGTGCAACGGTGAAGGCATGGATGAGGGGAGGGATTGGAGAGCAGAGGAGCAACCAGGGGGTGACGAAGTCGGAGGGAGGTGTAGAGGACACGGACGTGTTTGAGGAAAAGGAGCAGATGGGGGAAAGAAATCAGGTCATAGAGGATCTGCATGGGTTGGGTAATTTTTTTCGTTTATTGTATTTCAATGCCCCATCTGGGGTGGGCTGGCAGTAGCATATGCGCTGCCCTTCAACCAAAAGATAGTAATTGTACGAAAGAAGACATTTAAAATAACAGAAAGGAGAAAATATGACGTACATAGATATGAAAAGGGAGAACAGCACGGAAGAGAACAGTCGGGTGAGTTCATCAGGCGACACTATGAAAGTATCGTTCACATACCTCTAAGTTACATTTGGTTTAAGGTAAGCTGATTAAAGCGCTCTTTCCTCTAAATTCTCCACAAAAAAGCTGGCCATCAAGGGAGATGAAGGGCTGACCATTGCGACTCCATCGTTTTGTTCAAAATATACTTCGTTGAAAATAAATCAGTTTAAGGATACGGCTAGCCGAAACAAAGCAGTGACGTCCTGCTGAAATTCTTGACCAGTTAGTGGCACCGAATCTGCGAGAGGGACCTTTGTAAAGTGAAGCCACACCAAAGCTAACTAAACGGTCAGCGCTGCTTAGACAGAGAGCCCCCAGTCTGTTGATAAAATCAGCTGAGGTAGGGATGTGATGTGACCACTTGCCCAACAGCGGTCGCAGCAAAGAAGCAAATCATATGTAGGACCTCCAATGTTGCCCACTATTCGTCATAATGGAAAATATAACTCACGAATTTTTGAAGGCCATACATTGTTAGTGGTACACAACCATGTGGTCTTAATCTCTTGTTAATCTTTTGAGAAAAGCGGGAGAAATTCAACAGTGTAGAAGTTTTCCGTTCCACACCTCCTGTAGGATCGCAATCAATCCCCCAACAGGTAGAATCACTCAGCAGACCATACATCTAACCACCATACACATATGAGGCAACAAAATTTATTACATTTTCCAGCCTTCAATACCGCTACATTACCCTTTCTGCAGAGGTTAAATTACTATGTCGAAGAGGAGCTTTGAAAAGAGCACGGCAAGATTCCCTTGTTATTTGTTCTGCAACACCCGAAGGAAGGCGTCTTACGGCTTCTTCACCTCAACTCAAAAAGTTTACCAAAGGTGATGCCCTAGTTGTAGGTGTAAAATTAAGTTCCTTACTTAATACAGACAGCGTCGTCTCGTTCGGGATTTAAAATTCACAATACGCCTTGCGACTGGCCAGGCAAACCGAGTCGCACAGTTATACAAATGCCCACCGATGTCTGCTCAAACACTTGGCCAGTAGTGCAGAGTGATGCGATAACAACGATCTCCCGCGTCTTTAGTCCCTTCCTGAATGGGCCAGCATCTGGAAGCCCGCTGCAGTTTCTCGGTGACGGGCCGTCCACTGTCCCTACTGTAAAATGTGGCGTTTTTTGGTTTTGTCTTGCTTTAGGGCGCAAAAAGAAAACTATAGAACACGAGGACAGAGAACAGTTAAAGAAACGACTATACGTCAGTCCCAACTGACATAATAGAAGACAACTAAAAAACAGGCACATGGAAAAAGGGCAAAAAAGACACCATACAGAAACGGTGGTCCAAAACTAAAAACTAAATGGCCTTCGCCATAATAATTTGGCGGATAAAAAGTAAAACGTGGTCGACAACCCATTCGTCATTTGCTAAAACAGCCGATAACTCAGAAGGCAATCCCAAGTGGGAAAGCAACCAGTTAAAAAAAGGGCATTCCATCAGGAAGAGGAGAACAGTTAAAACATGTGCGCAATGTGTACAAAGTGGTTGGGTAGCGCCACTTATCAAATGACGATTGCTAGAAAGGCAGTGCCCTATACGCAGCCTAGTGAAAATGACCTCTTCCCGGTGGGAGGGCCTACAGGAAGTCGTCCAAGACGCTGTGAGAGCATGAATAATCCTGAGCTTACTCCCATGAAGGGAGGGCCAATGGCGATGCCAAAGGGACATCACCTCCTCACCAACGGCAACACAGAGATCGTTGGAGGGAATATATTAACTAGTGTGCTGAGGTACGAGGACTGCAGCCTTCACAGCAGAGTTAGCAGCCTCGTTTCCTGGCAGACCGACATGACCAGGAACCCACAGAAACATCACACTGGCTCCACCAAGAGTGAGCAAGTGACAGTATTCCTGGACCCACTGCACAGAGGAATGAGCGGTGTACAGAGCACTTAGACTTTCAAGGGCACTGAGTGAGTCTGAGCAGAGGACACAATTGAAAAAGCTGTGTCGTCGGATGTACTCCGTGACCTGATAAAGGGCGAACAGCTCGGCTGTAAATACTGAGCAGTGTGTCGGAAGCCAATATCGAGAGACACAGGTGCCAATGAAGAAGGCACACCCGACACCACCGTCAGTGAGAGAGCCAAAGGTACTATCACAAAGTTCCATGCGAAGGTCATGAAACTGAAGGTGATAGCCTGAGGCTCTTCCTTAGGAAGAGAAGGTTAACATGGGCCGCTTCACGACGCCTAGCTGCTGAGGGGTTCATACTCACTGGGCAAGATGCAAGTAGTGTGAAGGTAAGCCGCCATAGCAAGTGACGAATGCGGACTCCAGGAGATAACAGAGAAGAGGGACGCGCCCCATACTGGCGATCAAAGGAATCATCAAAGAAGGAGGCCATAGGACGGGTGGCCGCACGTGGCAGACAAACGGCATATACATGCTGAGGAGAATGTCACGGCGGTAGAACAGCATCTTCAGCATACAGACTCTCAACCAGGCTAGTGTAGAAGGCACCCATGGCCAAACGGATGCCACGATTGTGGATAGTGTTGAGATGGTGTAAAAGGGATGGACGTGCAGACGCATAAACAAAGCACCCATAGTGAATTTCGAACGGACAGGGGACCGGTACAAACGGAGGAGAGTAGATCGATCGGCACCCCAGGAAGTACCACTGAGGACATGTAGCACATTGAGGAACTGCATACAGTGGCTTGCCAAGTACGACACATGGGAGGACCAAGAGAGTTTCCTATCGAGCATGAGCCCCAGGAATTTCAACGAAGGGAAGGCCAACAGGCCCAAGATGTAGAGATGGTGGGAGAAACCAATTGCGTCGCCAGAAATTCATACAGACGGTTTTGTCAGTGGAAAAGCGAAAGCCATTGTCGATTCTCCAGCAATAAAGACGATCAAGACATCGCTGTAGACACCGCTCAGTGCGATAGGTCAGTGGAGGGAGAACTGCAATAGATGGTAAAATCGTCAACAAAAAGGGAGCCGGTGATGCCCAGTGGGCGACAGGCCATTACAGGGTTAGTGGCGATAGCTAAGAGGATGACCCTCAGGACGGAACCCTGAGGCGCACCATTTTCCTGGATAAAGGTGTCTGAGAAGGCAGAACCTACACACACCTTGACAAATCAGTCTTTTAAACATGTGTGACGGAAACAGGGTGGGCGGCCAAGGAAGCGCTACGTGTAAGGATTACAGATGATACCAGTTCCCCAGAAGGGGTTGTAGGCCTTCTCCAAAGCGAATAACAAGGCCACAAACATTTCAGCAGAAAATCATTCATGACAGGAGTCGACAAAGTAACGAGATGGTGAACTGCAGGTCGCCACGCTCGAAATCCACACTGTGCATTCGTCAGTAAATTACAAGTCTCCAGCCACCATACGAGCCAGACATGAATCATATGTTCCATCACCTTGCAAACGCAGCTGGTAAGAGAGATGAGGCGGTAGCTCGAAGGAAGCTTCTTGTCCTTATCAGGCTTAGGTGTGGGTATGAGGGTCGCTTCACGCCAGCATCTGGGAAATGTGCCCTCTGCCCAGATCCGGTTGAACATGTTAAGCAGAAAGTGCTTGCCCATAAGAGAAAGGTTCTGCAACATCTGAATGTGGATGGCGTCTGGCCCTGGGGCGGAGGATCACGATGAACTGAGAGCATGATGTAGCTCCCTCATAGTAAAGGCAGCATTGTAGCACTCACGATTCGGAGAGTAGAAGGGTACCGCCCGAGCCTCCTCCGCTCGTTTCCGATGGAGGTGGCAGTGTGATTGTGGGAAGACCTCGAAACTGTCGCAAAACGGTGGCCCAAGGTGTTGGAGATACGAGGAGCAATAGGGTCGACGATGACATCGTCTGCTACTGTCAGGCCGGAAATTGGGGAATAGATCTTGGTCCCACAGAGCCGTTGGAGGTTGGCCCACACGACAGAGGAAGTGATGGAACTGTTAAAAGAACCAGTGAATGAAATCCAGACAGCTCTTTTGCTATCCCGAAGAACTTCACGACACTTTGCACGCATCTGTTTATAATGAATGCAGCTTGACATCGTAGGATGAGGGTTAAAAACGCAGAGAGCATGTCTCCGTGTGCGAATTGCGTCGCAGCAAGCCTGAGGGACTGGGACACGACGTGGAAGTGCGAGGGTCAAATGGCTCTGAGCACTATGTGACTTAACTTCTGAGGTCATCAGTCGCCTAGAACGTAGGACTAATTAAACCTAACTAACCTAAGGACATCACACACATCCATGCCCGAGGCAGGATTCGAAGCTGCGACAATAGCGGTCGCTCGGTTCCAGACTGTAGCGCCTAGAAACGCACGGCCACTCTGGCCGGCGAGGTGCGAGGAATGGAACGTTCTGCAACAGTAAGGATAACGTTTGTGAGATATTCAACCTGGTCATCACAACGGAAATCTTACTGTACGAAGGTCGCCAGGGAGGAGTAAAGCTGCCAGTCAGCTTTAGTAAGCTGTCATTTGGGCGTGCATATGGATGGGGTAGGAGTCAGCAAACGGATAGCATAAGGGAAATTGTCGCTCGAGTAGTTGTCAGAAACAACAGACCACTCAAGACGATGAGCAAGCTGAGTAGAGCAGAAGGATAGGTCCAAATGGGTACAGGTGTGTGAGAAGTCAGAAAGGAAAGCAGGTGCTCCAATGATAAGGCAGAAGAGGTTAAGTTGTTTATGAAAGTCCGCCAAGAGGGCATCTCTCTGACAGGTCCTCGAAGAATCCAAAAGGAGATGATGCCCTTTAAAGTCACTGAGTAGCAAAAATGGGGAGTTGGCTGTCCAATAAGCTGAAGGAAGTGACATCAAATGACAGAGGAACATAAGTGGTGCAAAGCGAAAAAGTCAGGTGGGGAAGGAAATGGCGAACTGCAACAGGTTGAATATGGGTACTCAGGGACATGGGTTGGCTATGAATGTCATCCTGGGTGAGCAGCCTGACGCCCCCATCAGATGCAATGTCAACCTCAGGGGGAAGGTCAAAAGGAATCGGTAAGAAATGTGAAAGCTCAAAGTGGTCGTGAGGCCGAAATTTCGTTTCCTGAAGGCAGAGTACAAGGGAACACTGCGATGCTAAAAGCAGCCGTAAGTCCTCTTTGTGAGATTGATGGCCACAAACTTACCATTGGAGGAGAGTCATGACGAGGAAGAGATGAAGAGGTGTCAACTCGGCGGCTGCCGAGTGACAGCCGGTGAAGAGTCGCTGTTACAGGGCATTGTGCAGTCGGTTAGTGGAGTCCAAAGCTGACAATCGGTTGGCAGTGCGCACTGGCGACATGGAGACTGGCCGGGCTATCATGTGGCAATATCGTCGAAAAGGATGTTAGAGTTGATGAAGGACAAGACTATTTGCCTTTGGTGGACTTCTTTGAGCCTTTCCGGTTAGAGAAAGACTCGGGTGTTGTTTGGCTGGAGGGACCGAGGAAGTCTTCATGGGAGTAATTCTGTCCTTTCCAGCCTCCCAGTGGTGTAGCTGTTGGCGTCACCCCTTGAGGTGAGTGTTTGACAGCTTGTTGCACAGCTGGATTGGGGGATGGCGATGCTACCTTGACACTGGGCGATTTCACAACCGCAGAGGTGAATTGGAGGTCGCAGGTCTGAGTGGCCATGTCCTTCATGGAGCGAGAGGAACAAGAACAGAACTATAGGTGCCAGATGGGGGAACGCAGGGTTTTCTACTAGCCAGTAACTTGCGAGCGACTGGGTAAGGCACTTTTTCCTTTACCCAGACCTCTTGCACAGCCTTCTCATCAAGATACACTGGACAATCCGGAGAGGAAGCAGCATGGCCGCCATTTCAGTTGATACAGCAGGTAGAAGGAGGCAGACAACCACCCTCATATGCATCCCCGCCACAGGTGTTGGCAAGACGTGATTGAAATGTGATTGAAACGATGACACCCCTCGCATCAGGATTGGAATGTACAGCCAGACTGTGATAATTTCATACCCTGCTTTGATCTTGAATGGAAGCACCACTCTTTCAAATATGAGGAAAAGTTTGCGGTTGGGGACTAAGGAGGAATCTATCTTTTTAATTACATGATGGACGGCAATGACACCCTGATGAGAGATGTAAGAAAGGATTTTGTCCTCCGCTAGACCGTCGAGCAGCCTAGTGTAAATTACACCATGGGAAGAATTCAAAGTTCTATGGGCCTCGACACAAACAGGACAGCCATGGAGAAGCGAGGCAACACGCAGTTGTTGTGCTTGAGAATTAGAAGTAGTCTCCAAAAGCAAATTACCATTTTACAGGGCTGGCTATTGCATCAACACCTTTCTGAATAATAAACGGATTTACCATGGCGAGGGATTGACCGTCTTCAGTATGTGATACTACGAGGGTCCGTGATGCAGTGGGAAAGGTCTTTTAATCAGTAGCCTCATTACGTTTTGTTGACGTTTAGTGAAAGATGATTTACTCATCGCGAGAAAATCCCCCATCATTGCCAGTGCCTCCAACGGCCGCTCCTTCCAATGGACCCACTTCACAAGGGGCGCACCCTGATTGTTCACACTTCAGGTCACACCTACCGAACACCTGACAGAGGGACCGACGGGAATTTGGGAAGGTTCCAGCTCAGACAGTCACCCATCGCTGGGCCTATACCAGGGGGTACATGCGAACCCTACATGTCGATCTGGGGCTGGAAATTACGCGTTACCCAGTCACCTGTTACATGTCAGATGCGTGGGCCGGCCTTCAGGAGGCGGGCCGGCCTTCAGGAGCGCACAGAGAGGAAGAAGAAAAAGAGGAACCTCGAACGAAAAAGCGGAGGAACGAGAGGAGAAGGGAAACAAAGGAAGGAAAAGGGAGCGAAAAACTAAGGTGAGACTTTTCTTACGTCAGCGACAGACGATGCCGAACATTCCCAATAACATGCCAGACATGTTCCCCAAGGGAGGGGAAAAGGAATCGGAAGAGTATAGACATGCAGCATGGAAGGGAAAAGTGCTGCAAAGGCTGAGGCCCCATGGTAACCAAGCAAGGACCCGCCAAAGAGTGGTGAGCACACTTGGGAGAAAATATGGCGTCTATGAAGGGCTTCTAAAATGCTTCTGACGAGACAATCTTCTATTGTCGGTGCGGTGAGTAGGTCGTGCTCTTACGAGTGCATCTAGTAAGACTTCGTTTTTGGATGGAAAACGTTAATTAGTTCGTTTTCTGATGTCGGTGACTATTGTATTACTAAACACCAACAACGAAGAAAAATATTGCTCCTTCGTTCAGTGTGAAATGATTACCTACTTGTATCTGTTGTCCTCTTTCTCCTAAGTGTGGGCCTAGAGTGGGATTTGCAGCAAAATTCTCATCCTACTAGTCAATAATTGTCTTTTTTTTTCACTAAGTTAAACTCATACCTGGATCTATAACCGCATTTGCGCTTGCCGATCTCTATCGATATAGCTGTGATAGCTGCGGACTCACTTTGAAGTTCTCCTATGTGAACAATATGATTCACCCTATTCAGTTTCTTGATCAGAATGAACATTTACAAACCAGGGTAGATGTTGATGAACTGTGCTAGACCTTTAGGCATCGTGGTGACTGCAGTTCCTGGTATTCTTCTGATTCATGTGTTATGATGTATCTTGCTGGTGTGCGAACCCCAGGTAACCACCTCCTGTAGCTTTTTGTTAGAACAACTGCTTGGGTATTGCGAATATCAGAGGTTATTTTATTCCGAAGAGCATCCAGGTCCTATCGTCCCTGCATAAACTCTTTTGTTGACAGAATGCTTTTAATAATGAAACATGGCTGTGAGAGAGCAATTGTACAAGAATAATATAAAATAAACAACCAGTTGCTACAAAAGTTTACTTTTAACAGGTTTCGACGCCGACTATGGGTGTCTTCATCAGAAAACCCACAGTTACCTAGAAAGAGGTGTATCAGCAGTCCGACGGTCTTGCAACGGGTAATCCTTTATGTCGTATCCTCGCAGAAGTATTCATAAATTCCTTACAAGAAATAACTTTTAAAAAACGTTTTGTTGTGCTCCAGGTTTTGATTATCTACAAAGGCTCTTTTTTTAAGTCATCAGCCTTCTGAATGGTTTGATGCGGCCCGATACGAATTCCTCTCCCGTACCAATCTCACAGTAGCACTTGCAGCCTACATCATCAACTACTTGTTGGATGTATTCGAATTTCTATCTTCCTCCACATTTCTCACCCTCTACAGCTTCTTCTAGTACGAAGGAACTTATTTCCTGAAGTCTTAACAAATGTCCTGTCATCTTGTCCCTTCTTTTTGTCAAAGTTTTCCACATACTCCTTTTCTCGCCGATTCTGCGAAGAACCTCCTCATTCCGTACATTACTAGCTTACCTAATTTTCAACCTGTTTCGGTAACACCATATCTCAAACGCTTCGATCTTCTCCTTTTTCCAGTTTTTCTTCAGTCCACGTTCCACTATCATACAATCCTGTGCTGCAAACGAACATTCTCAGAATGCTTTTCCTCAAATTAAGGTCTATGTTTGATACTACTGGACTTCCCTAGGTAAGTCATGCCCTTTTGGCCAGTGCTAGTCTGTTTTTATATCCTCGTTGCTCCGTCCGTTGTTTTGCTGCCTAGGTAGCAGAATTCCTGAACTTCATGTTCTTCATAAGCACCAACCACTTTACATTGTCGAACGCCTTTTCCAGCTCGACAAATCCTGTTAGTGAGTGTTGATTTTTCTTTAGTATTGTTTCTATTATCAAACGCATTTACCTTTCCCAAAGCCAAACGGATCGTCATCAAATGTATCCTCAATTTTCATTTACGTTCTTCTGTCATATTATTCTTATCAACGAAATTAATGCATGGAATGTTAAGCAGATTGTGCCATAGTTCCAGCACTTATCAACTTTTGCAGTATTCGGGATAGTGTAGATTTTATTTTCCCCAAAGTCAGATGTTATACCGTCGGACTCATACATTCTACACACCAACGTGAATATCCATTTTGTTGCCACTTAACCCAATGATTTTAGAATTTCTGATAGAAAGTTATCAGTCCCTTCTGCCTAATTCTATCTTAAGTCTTCAAAAGCTATTTTAAATTATGATTCTAATACTCGATCCATTATGTCTTATCTTTTGACTCCTGTTCCTTCTTCTATTAGGTCATCAGACAAATCTTCGCCGTATAGCAGCCTTTAATGTGCTCTTTCCACTTCTCTCATTTGGCAGAGGAATTCCCATAGCACTCTTAGTGTTGCAGCCCTTGTTTTTGAATTCACCGAAGATTGTTTTGACTTTTCTATATGCTGAGTCAGTCCTACCGACAATCATTTCTTTTTAGATTTCTTCACATTTTTTCATGCAGCCATTTCGCCTAAGCTTCCCTGTACTTCCTGTTCACTTCATTCCTCAGCGACTTGTATTTCGTATTCCTAAATTTCCCTGAACATTTTTGTGTTTCTTTCTTTCATCGATGATCTGAAGTATTTCTTCTGTTACCCATGGTTTCTTCGCAGGTACCTTCTCTGTATCTATGCTTTTCTATCGAAGTTCCTCGATTGCCCTTTTTAGAGATGTCCTTTCCTCTTGAACTAAAATATCTACTGAGCTATTCCTTATTGCAGAATGTATAGCCCCAGAGAACTTCAATCGTATCTCTTCATTCCTTAGTACTTCCGTATCCCACTTCTTTGCGTATCGTTTCTTCTTGACTAATCTCTTAAACTTCACTCTTCATCACTGCTACATTGTGATCTGAGTCTTTATTTACACCTGGGTATCTGATTTCGGAATCTCTGTCTGAACATGATGTAATCTAACTGAAATCTCCCCGTATCCCCCGACCTTCTCCTCCTCTTGTGATTCTTGGACAGAGTATTCGCTATTATTAGCGGAAATTTATTACAGAATTCAATCAGTCTTTCTCCTCTCTCATTGCTAGTACCAAGCCCATATTCTACCGTAACCATTTTTATACTCCTTCCGCTACGACCGCATTTCAGCCCCCCATGACTGTTGGATTTTCACCTGCTTCTTGTTCGTACTGAATTACCCGTTCAGTGCCCCATACACTTTCACCATCTCTTCATCTTCTGCTTGTGACGTCGGCATGTATACCAGAACTATCCTTGTCGGTTTTCTGACAATTCTGATGAGAACAACCCTATCACGGAACTGTTCATAGTCACACTCTCTCTGCCCTACCTTCCCGTTCATAGCGAATCCTACTTCCGCTACACCATTCTCTGCTGGTGTTGGTATTACAACATTATGTGCCTTTAATGCAGTGGTTTCCGTTGCCTTTTACATCCTCATGCAGTTGATCACTGCTGATTCTGCCTCCTCTAGGAGCAGTTTCTAATCTCAAGGGCTAGAGAGTGCCCTGAACCTCTGTCCGCTTCTCCGCCCTCTTTGATTAGGCCTTTGGCTGAGTGAGGGTGACTCCTTATGCCGGAAATTAAGCGATGGCGGTATTTTAGCCCGGGACTGAGGAAGTTTTGATAACTAATCAAAAACGGTACTCCTAGACCACGGGTGCCCTAGCAACGCTTAGTAACAATACTGATCGTCAATTCAAAAGTTTCATCAAGCTTGACAAAAAACTACTCTTAGATGTGAGCTCGCAAACGAATTCCGTAAGTTAAGCTACTTCAATTTACCATAACAATAACTGACAAGATAATTTCTTTCAATAGTTTTCAAAAATAAACCTACTATGATGGAACAGTGCTGTCCTGTTCAGCACACACTCATTCCCACAAAAAAACATTTTTCATTCTTCCTTTCGTACGACTGTTACTACAACTTGGCAGGTGAATATCTTGAAGCTGGGATCATTGTGGCTAAAATTGTTGCGGTCAATAATGGATACGATCCGACGAAAGCGGATAATATGTTCAAAAATAAAATCAATAATTAAATTCTTCGCTAATGAACTAAATGAAAAGAAAAAATTCTCTGTACCATTATTAGAACCTGTATCTTAGAGGATTCAGCATTTCCTCCAAAACAAAAACGGATGTAGAGTAGCATTTTCTACCAATAATACCTTAAAAATAGTCTTCTTCATAATTTGAAAGAAGCTCATTTTCCCTTACAAAACTCAGGTGTCAATGAAATTAGTCATGACATATGTTCAGTTTATTACATAGAACAAACAAAAGAGCATTTTCTATTATATAAAAAAACATCTTTTAGGAAAGATGGTACAAACATACATACATGGTCTCTGACGATCATTTATTAATCGCAGGCCATAAACCTAAAGACGTTCATGGCGTCAGTATCCTGCACACAAAGAGGAAATGCTTGAAACTTAACATTGTTGAAGAGTTAGAAATTTCCAGACATCTATCTTATAACGAAGTTTTAGTTTTCAGTGATCAATTGCAGTTACGAAATAAACAAATAATGGTATGAAGGCACTGCTTAAAAATGTCTGAAACTAACGCGACATTTTCTTCAGAGTAGACTCTAAAATGTCCTTCTCCTCTCCCTTTTTTCATTTTCATGTATTCGCTTTGTACGAAAGTACACCTAATATTTGCTATTGTACTGTGCTATATAATTTTCATTTCGGGTTATACTGGCTATTTATATGTGGGAAGGACATTTTTATCCCATTTAAAATATTTGTCGTAAATTAATCAGCTCGTATCTTCGACTCTTAATAGTTACCGTGACTTGTTTCATATAAATGTGAGTTTCTTCGTCTTATGCCATCTCCAGTGGCTGTTACGTCAAGCACACGTTAGAAGCGTGCACTGCGGTACGTCATGTAGCTACTGGCGGTTACCAGGTTTACGACAGTTTCAAAGTCTTTAACTTTATGTGGTTTTAATATTAACGTCTTAATGAAGTATTTTGTGTGACAAGAGCATCATTGCTCTTAAATTTGTTCCTCTTATAAATCTGTTCGTGATAAAAACAGTCCATTCCTTAGTATTCCTTGGCGTTACTGTTTATTTATAGTCTTTCTATATAACTGTGGATTTTCTGATGAAGCCACCCATAGTCGGTGTCGAAGCCCGATAAAGGAAAAATTTTGTTACAAACCGTTTGACTTTTTTGTAAGTATCATATTAATAATGTGTATTAGAAACTCATCCCCCTTAAGGAACACTATCAGTGTGTTTCTTCTGGTTTTAGTAAACGGTGAGAAAGCACGCGGACTACTAAGTGTTTATTTCATATTATACAGTTTCATTTATGTTTTTCCCCATAAACACATCATCATTTCCCTACACACTCTGTTATCATTAATACTTGGACCTGTGGCTGAGAAATGAAGAGCAAGTGTAAAATGAAACCTATTCCCTAGGCCGTCGTGTTGAAGTCTCTGTGTTAGCTTCCATTGCGTTTCTCGAAGAAGTGATAGCGTCAAACATAAGTAAATTCTATTAACGACCTCACACGACATTGCACACCATATTGGGATATAGGAAGGCATTGCCTACTTTTAAAGAAAATCACAGTTGGTTCCAAAAGTCTGTGGCCTGTGGCAGGAGGTGCATTTTGAATAATAACAAATCAGGTACGAAAGAGAATAAGGATTTGTAATAGAAGTGTATAGTTTTGAGCCACACCGGTCACCTCTGATATGACCACGCAAATGAACAAAGTATGGATGAAATAGAACACTTCATGCCGACGGCAGAACGTAATCCTACAAATCAGGTACGAAAGAGAATAAGGATTTGTAATAAAAGTGTGTAGTTTTGAGCCACACCGGTCACCTCTGATATGACCACGCAAATGAACAAAGTATGGATGAAATAGAACACTTCATGCCGACGGCAGAACGTAATCCTTGAACAATCACACATAAAATTTAACACTTCATATGCGTGTACTGTATCTCTGTCATTTACTAAGGATTAAACACATTAGAGAAAGAGATGAAGATAGACGAATGGAGTTTTGTCGAAATAGATGACAGAGGGATAGAAAAACAATTAAACTCACTCAAAAGAGTAAAGGCCGCTGGACATACCAGTCCGATTTTACACAAAGTACGCGAAGGAACTTGCCGCCCTTCTTGCAGCGGTGTACCGTAGGTCTGTAGAAGAGCGTAGCGTTCCAAAGGATTGGAAAAGGGCACAGGTCATCCCAATTTTCAAGAAGGGGCGTCGAACAGATGTGCAGAATTATAGACCTATATCTCTAACGTCGATCGGTTGTAGAATTTTGGAACACGTATTATGTTCGAGTGTAATGAGTTTTTCTGGAGACTAGAAATCTACTCTGTAGGAATCAGCATGGGTTTCGAAAAAGACGATCGTGTGAAACCCAGCTCGCGCTATTCGTCCACGAGACTCAGAGGGCCATAGACACGGGTTCCCAGGTAGATGCCGTGTTTCTTGACTTCCGCAAGCCGTTCGATACAGTTCCCCACAGTCGTTTAATGAACAAAGTAAAAGCATATGGACTGTCAGACCAATTGTGTGATTGGATTGAAGAGTTCCTAGATAACAGAACGCAGCATGTCATTCTCACTGGAGAGAAGTCTTCCGGAGTGAGATTGTTTTCAGGTGTGCCGCAGGGGAGTGTCGTTGGACCATTGCTACTCACAATATACATAAGTGAGCTTGTGGATAACATCGGAAGTTCACTGTGGCTTCTTGCCGATGATGCTGTAGTATATCGAGAGTTTGTAACAACGGAAAATTTTACTGACACATGGTGCAGGGGATGCAAATTGAATCTCAATGTAGACGAGTGTAATGTGCTGCGAATATATAGAAAGAAATATCCTTTATCATTTAGGTACAATATAGCAGGTCAGCAACTAGAAGCAGTTAATTCCATAAATTATCTGGGAATAGGCATTAGCAGTGATTTAAAATGGAATGATCATATCAAGTTGATCGTCGGTAAAGCAGATGCCAGACTGAGATTCATTAAAAGAATCCTAAAGAAATGCAATCCGGAAACAAAGGAAGTAGGTTACAGTACACTTGTTCGCCCACTGCTTGAATATTGCTCACCAGTGTGGGATCCGTACCAGATAGGATTGATGGAAGAGATAGAGAAGATCCAACGGAGAGCAGCGCGCTTCGTTATAGGATCATTTAGTAATTGCTAAGGCGTTACGGAGATGATAGATAAACTCCAGTGGAAGACTGTACAGGAGAGACGCTCAGTTGCTCGGTGTTGAAGTTTCGAGAACATAACTTCAGCGAGGAGTCAAGCAGTATATTGCTCCCTCCTACGTATATCTGACGAAGAGACCATGAGAATAAAATCAGAGAGATTAGAGCCCACACAGACGTATACCGGCAATCTTTCTTTCCACGAACAATACGAGACTGGAATAGAAGGGAGAACCGAGTACTCAAAGTACCCTCGAGAACAATACGAGACTGGAATAGAAGGGAGAACCGAGTACTCAAAGTACCCTCCGCCACACACCGTCAGGTGGCTTGCGGAATACGGATGTAGATGTAGAACTAGTTGCAGATCGTCGAGTAGTCCCAGTTGTTTACTGATGAAGCCAGTTTCACCTCTGACGCTCTCACTAGCAATATTGACTCACATCAGTAGTCCGACGAAAACCCACACCTATTATTGCAGACCCATTTTCAAGAACACTTCTCTGTATATGTGTGGTGTGGAGGGACAGGCAATTTCGTTGTGCCTATCTCCTTCCCTAAGTCTCCAACTTCCACGCACAGTTCAATCTGGGAGGGTAATATGAATACTCTTTTTTTGGACTGGCCAGAGCGCCAATCCAAAATGACGGGTAGCCGAAAGGCACGCGTTTAAGCTCACGCAGGCTGGCGTGAGGTCTGGAACAGTTAAAGGAGGTGAGACTGGTAAAAAAAGGTACGTGGCTTCTGGAATACTTAACTTTAATCCATAATTGGTGAACATCGCTCTTGATGATACATGAATTACAAGATTATTAGCAAATGATAAAGGCGCCTTGCTAGGTCGTAGCAAATGACGTAGCTGAAGGCTATGCTAACTATCGTCTCGGCAAATGAGAGCGTAATTTGTCAGTGAACCATCGCTAGTAAAGTCGGCTGTACAACTGGGGCGAGTGCTAGGAAATCTCTCTAGACTTTCCGTGTGGCGGCACTTGGTCTGCAATCACTGATAGTGACGACACGCGGGTAGGACGGATACTAGCGTACCGCGGCCGATTTAAAGGCTACCACCTAGAAAGTGTGGTGTCTGGCGGTCACACCACACTCCTCCCCCGCAAATCGGCTTACGGTTGTGTTATAAGGTTTCCGCCCGCCGTGGGGAGGACCCCATGTTGACATATGCGACGAGTTGGGGAGCCTAACAACAGGCGAGGTTGTGCCACCCGCACCCTGCCATTCGGTCCGAGGGGAGCTAGGAAACGCCTGAAAACCTATTCCAAGGTGCACGCCAACATGCGGTGTATGCACCCGTATAGACAAAGGAGAGGCCGAAGGGTCGACCTCCATCGGGTCGGGGCACCCGACGGGTGAAGACGCCATGTGGTCCGGAGCGGGCAAGAGTTCCATGGCGGAGGACAACTGGTCACGGGAAGCGATCGGCGGCGCGTGACCCAGGGAGGCGCCCGGCGGTTGCAGCGACGCGCCCACTGCGGGCGTCGCCGGCGGAAGAACAGGCGGCGGCGGCGGCTCGTCGCCACGGGGCAACATGGAAGGCAGCGTCGGGAACACCTGGGGCTGAGGCGAGCCAGTAGATGGGTCCCCAGGGCGCTGACCGGACGGCACCGTCGCTGAAAGCAGACGGGGAGCTGCAGAACCCAGGCGACGACAGAGGCGCAGCTGATTGAGATGCCGGCGCACCTCACCAGAGGCCCCCAAAACCAGATACATAGCGCGGCCGAGGCAGCGAAGAATGCGCCCTGCGAGCCAACGCCGTGAACCGCGATAGTTGCGATAGAATACAACGTCGCCTGGAGCAAAAGCAGGAGTCTGCCGCTGCACAGGAACCTGATGCGGTGGATGCAGCAAAGACATTAAGGTTCGATGAGGACGACCGTGGAGCAACTCAGCCGGCGAGCGACCATCTCGGGGCTGAGAGCGATACGAAAACCAAAAGAGCAACAACGCGTCCTCCCGAGAATGCGACTCTTTTAACTTCAACATCTGTGACTTGAAAGTCCGGACCAATCGTTCAGCGGAACCGTTTGACTGTGGTGAAAACGGCGCGGACATCAGATGTTGAATACCATTGGCCTTGCAGAATGATTGAAATTCTGCGGACAGGAATTGTGGGCCATTGTCGGAAACAATAGTCTGTGGAAGACCTTCAATGCAAAAGATAGCGGATAATGCTTGGATGGTGGCAGATGACGTCGTGGAAGACATCCGGACAACAAAAGGAAAATTACTGAATGAATCTACCAGAACCAACCATCGAGCATTCCAGAATGTACCAGCAAAATCGATGTGTAAGCGTTGCCAAGGGGAAGTGGCTTTTGGCCATGCAAAGAATTTCCGCGGTGGTGCGGATTGTTGTTCGGCACACGCCATGCAAAAAGAGCACATATTCGTAATCGCAGCATCGATTCCGAACCAAGTACAGTGCTGACGAGCAAGTTGTTTCGTTCTCACTATACCCCAATGTCCTTGGTGGAGAAGCCGTAAGACAGAGGACTGTGGCGAACGTGAGACCACGTCCCTGGACTGATCATTATCAGAACGCAACAACAAAACACCACGTCGTACAAAAAGTCTCTCCTTGTGAGCAAAAAATCTGCGAACCAACGGATCCTCGATCAGTGACTTTGACAAGGGCCATTGCGTAGCAACAAAACGCAGAACGATAGCAAGGACAGGGTCAGCAGCTGTGGCTGTAGCTACGCGACGAAAATCAATCGGAAACGATTCGACCACGTCATCGGTTGCCGCATCAATGAACATGCAAGCAAGTTCGGAAGAATCGAATGCTCTATCCTCAGCAACAGGCATACGGGACAACGCATCGGCGTTTCCGTGCTTAGCAGTGGACCGATACAAGATATCGTAGCGGTACTGCGAGAGGAAAATTGACCAGCGAATGAATTTCTGCGCTGTACGTGGAGGTACAGGCTGGTTCGGATGAAAAAGCGATGTCAAAGGTTTGTGGTCTGTGATGATGGTAAAGTGACGACCATACAAGAAATCATGAAACTTTGTAACACCAAATGCGAGAGCCAATGCATCTTTCTCGATATGTGAATAATTTCTTTGCGCAGACGAGAGCAATTTGGACGTAAAGGAAATAGGGCGATCGTGCGATCCATCTTTGTGCGCAAGCACAGCACCGATCCCGAAATCCGATGCGACGACCATCAACAAAAGGGGTTTCTGGGGATCGAATGGCGTAAGGCAAGTATTGGAGAGCAACGCCGATTTCAACTGGCGAAAGGCGCGTTCGCATTCCGTCGTCCAGACGAACGGAACACCTTTACGGCGTAAGCGATGAAGCGGAGCTGAAATGGAAGAGGCGTGGCGCACATAGCGATGATAATAATTGATTTTTCCCAGCACACTCTGTAGCTGCTTCAAATTCTGCGGCGAAGGCAAGTCTTGTATGGCACGGAGGTGCTCTGGACTGGGATGTATGCCTTGGGCATTGAGTGCATTTCCCAGATATGGTAAGTCCCGAGCAAAAAACACACATTTGTCCTTCCGCAAGCGAAGACCATTTTGTCGCAAGACCTGAAATAATGTTCTGAGATTGGCTAAATGTTCTTCTTCTGTCTTTCCGGAGATCACAGTATCGTCCAGATAGTTTGCTGCAGTAGGGACCGACACACAAACAGTTTGTAGATATTGCTGAAACAATGCAGGGGCGGATGCACACCCGAATGGCAGTCGTTTGAATCGGTACAAACCAAGATGCGTGTTAACCACCAAAACGCGCTGGGATTCTTCGTCCACCGGTATTTGCAAGTACGCATCTGCTAGGTCCAACTTCGAAAAATATTTACCCGGGCACAGTTTGTTAAAAAGATCTTCCGGGTGGGGTAAAGGAAAAGTTGCAGTCACTAGTTGTGGATTCACTGTTGCCTTGAAGTCCACACAAAGTCTCAATTTTCCGGAAGGTTTTTGCAAAATTACTAAGGGTGATGCCCAGAGAGAAGCCTGCACGTGTTCAATTACACCTTGTCATACCAAATCGTTTAATGTTCTTGCGACCTCATCACGCAAGGCATGGGGAACATTGCGCGCTCGGAAAAATTTCGGTTGCGCGTTTACTTTCAGTTCCAAATGTGCTTTATAGTTCTTAGCGCAACCAAGGCCCAGTGCAAAAATGTCTGCAAATTCTTCACAGAGACGAGAAACACTGTCAGAAGGCACAGTTTGGTTCACTGATAGGACCTGATTGACTATAGACAAGTTAAACAACAGAAATAAATCTAAACCAAACAAGTTCACTGCAGAAGAAGAACGAAGGACGTACAATGACACAAGTTATGTTTGCCCTTTGTATGTTGCAAGAAGGCTGCACTGTCCTAACACAGGGAGCCCGTGACCTGAATATGTAGTTAGCTTAACATTTGCAGCACGCAACGGAGGTGTGTCCAGCTGTTTGTACGTGTCTTGATTGATCAGTGAAACTGCAGCTCCGGTATCGAGCTGGAACGGTATCACTTTGCCATGAATGGCCAAGTCTACAAAAAGTTTATTGTCCTGTTGACGACAAGAGCGACTGTCTCTTGCAACGTGAACTGACACTGGTACAGAATCACTTGCGACTTGACGTGATTTCCGGCGACGTCGAAGCACACTATTTGTGGGACGAACACAGTCTCTGTTAGAGAGAGTGGCACTGGGCGGAGTGGAATGAACTACATGAATTTCCATGGGCGAAGGTTCACGAGCCTTAGTTTTCTTGGTTCGATTCCCGCGCGAAGCAAAGGGCCGGGAATGGTTGTGAGTGTCCGATCAGAGCTTTTTCTGGCAAACACTTTGAACACGTCCTTTTTTATTATAGAAAAAGCAAATAGCTTGGGGTGACGGGCAATTCTCACGCGAGTGTCTAGTAGCACACCGCGGGCTTGACTGTAGCACTGCATTTGCTTGCTTGCGCGGCACAAGTGACGGAGAGCCTGGTGGCAGCTGCGCGGACGAGCGCGAGGGCTGTTTACTGTTCCATGCAGCTCGCCCGGCGGGCCGGTTAATGTGACACACAGCTGGCGAAGTTGCAAATGATTCCTGAGCAAAGTCAAGTGTGTCTTGCCTATCCAATATGTCTATCACTTGTTGAAGGGAGGGATTGACGAGTTTCAAAATTTGCTCCCGTATACGAACATCAGAAACGTTCTGTGCAATTGCATCACGGACCATAGTATCTGAATAAGGGAGTCCACATTCACACTCAAAAGCACAATCCCTAGTAAGGCCTTGCAAAGTTGCAACCCACTCCCGATTAGTTTGACCGGCCGTACATTTAGTACGAAAGAAGGTATACCTTTTCGCAACTACATTGACTGATTATTTGAAATATGCATCTAATGCAGACAAAATTTCGTCGTAGGACAGAGTTGCTACGTCGCATCGGGGAAATAATTTCACTATCACTCGGTACGTCTGGACGCCTACGGATGCTAACAAAAAAGGCTGCCGCTCGCTACCTTGAATTCTGTAGGCGGCGAGATGGAATCCAAATTGGCGTGATCACTCCGTCCAGCTTTCCAGTGCCGCATCAAAAGGACGAAAAGGTGTTGCAACTGCGTGTTGTGGCTGCGGTAGCGGTGGAGCGGCGGCTGCCGCATCGTTTTGCAGTGCACGTTGACCTCGGACGAGCTGTCCAAGGGCATCCAATAAGGCCTGCGTCTGCTGATTCTGCAAGCGATAAAATTCGGACAGTACATCTGGAGAATGTGGCGAAGCCATGACACAAGTAAATTAGGCAAGATCAATACGAACGCAAAATCCTCGTCGCCAACTTTTGTGGACTGGCCAGAGCGCCAATTCACAATGATGGGTAGCCGAAAGGCACGCGTTTAAGCTCACACAGGCTGGCGTGAGGTCTGGAACTGTTAAAGGAGGTGAGACTAGTAAAAAAAGGTACGTGGCTTCTGGAATACTTAACTTTAATCCATAATTGGTGAACATCGCTCTTGATGATACATGAATTACAAGATTAATAGCAAATGATAAAGGCGCCTTGCTAGGTCGTAGCAAATGACGTAGCTGAAGGCTATGCTAACTATCGTCTCGGCAATTGAGAGCGTAATTTGTCAGTGAACCGTCGCTAGCAACGTCGGCTCTACAACTGGGGCGAGTGCTAGGAAATCTCTCTAGACTTTCCGTGTGGCGGCGCTCGGTCTGCAATCACTGGTAGTGGCGACACGCGGGTCCGACGTATACTAACGGACCGCGGCCGATTTAAAGGCTACCATCTAGCAAGTGTGGTGGCTGGCGGTGACATCACACTCTTCAAGGTTGGAAACACAGAGAAAGAGGCTTTCATTTTGCAGAGATCCTACTTAAATAATGCCACAGTTACAAGGTTCAACGTGAACTCGTACATCACATTCTTAAAGGAATGAGATGAACTACCTTTAAATAATGGAAATTACTAAACATATGTCCATTAGCCCAAGCTTAGTAATAAATGGGAAGACACAGTTCCCTCACTTTCCACTTCTACCTGCAGATAATAGTCATAATCCCATCCAGCCTTTGTCTAAGATACCGCTCCTAGTGACATGCCATATTTTTTCCCCATTATTTTATTTACAATAGTTTCACTTTCCCTGTTAAAAATGATTGCTGGCAGATGTAAAAATTACCGAGCTATCCATTTAATAAGTCACGGATGCAAAACACTAACACAAATTCTTTACAGACGAATGGAAAAACTGGTAGAAGCCGACCTCGGGGAAGATCAGTTTGGATTCCGTAGAAATATTGGAACACGTGAGGCAATACTGACCCTAGGACTCATCTTAGAAGCTAGATTAAGGAAAGGCAAACCTACATTTCTAGCATTTGTAGACTTAGAGAAAGCTTTTGACAATGTTGACTGGAATACTCTCTTTCAAATTCTGAAGGTGGCAGGGGTAAAATACAGGGGGCGAAAGGCTATTTACAATTTGTACAGAAACCAGGTGGCAGTTATAAGAGTCGAGGGACATGAAAGGGAAGCAGTGGTTGGGAAGGGAGTGAGACAGGGTTTTAGCCTCTCCCCAATGTTATTCAATCCGTATATTCAGCAATCAGTGAAGGAAACGAAAGAAATATCTGGAGTAGGTATTAAAATCCATGGAGAAGAAATAAAAACTTTGAGGTTCGCCGATGACATTGTAATTCTGTTAGAGACAGCAAAGGACTTGGAAGAGCAATTGAACGGAATGGATAGTATCTTGAAAGGAGGATATAAGATGAACACCAACAAAAGCAAAACGAGCGTAATGGAATGTAGTCAAATTAAGTCGAGTGATGCTGAGGGAATTAGATTAGGAAATGAGACAAAGTAGTAAAGGAGTTTTGCTATTTGGGGAGCAAAATAACTGATGATGGTCGGAGAGGATATAAAATGTAGACTGGCAATGGCAAGGAAAGCGTTTCTGAAGAAGAGAGATTTGTTCACATCGAGTATAGATTTAAGTGTCAGGAAGCCGTTTCTGAAAGTACACTACTGGCCATTACAATTGCTACACCACGAAGATGACGTGCTACAGACGCGAAATTTAACCGACAGGATAAAGATACTGTGATATGCAAATGATTAGCTTTTCAGAGCATTCACACAAGGTTGGAGCCGATGGCGACACTCACAACGTGCTGAGATGAGGAGAGTTTCCAACCGATTTCTCATACACAAACAGCCGTTGACCGGCGTTGCCGGGTGAAACGTTGTTGTGATGCCTTGCGCAAGGGGGAGAAATGCGTACTATTACGTTTCCCACATTGATAAAGGTCGGTTTGTAGCCTATCACGATTGCGGTTTATCGTATCGCGACATTGCTGCTCGCGTCGGTTGTTATCGAATGACTGTTAGCGGAATATGGAATCGGTGGGTTCAGGAGAGTAATACGGGCCGCCGTGCTGGATCCCAAAGGCTTCGTATCACTAGAAGTCATGATGACAGGCATCTTATCCGCATGGATGTAACGGATCGTGCAGCCACGTCTCGATCCCTGAGTCAACAGATGGGGACGTTTGCAAGACAACAACCATCTGCACGAACAGTTCGACTACATTTGCATCATCATGGACTATCAACTCGGAGACCATGGCTGCGGTTACCCTTGACGCTGCATCACGGACAGGAGCGCCTGCAATGGTGTACTCAACGACGAACCTGGGTGGACGAAGGGCAAAACGTCATTTTTTCGAATGAATTCAGGTTCTGTTTACAGCATCATGATGGTCGCACCCGTGTTTGGCGACATCACGGTGAACGCGCGTTGGAAGCGTGTATTCGTCATCGCCATACTGGCGTATCACCCGGCGTGATGGTATGGGGTGCCATTGTTTACACGTCTCTGTCACCTTTTGTTCGCATTGACGGCACTTTGAACATAGGCCGTTACATTTCAGATGTGTTACGACCCGTGGCTCTACCCTTCATTCGATCCCTTCAGCAAGACAATGCACGACCGCGTGTTGTAGGTCCTGTACGGGCCTTTCTGGATACAGGAAATGTTCGACTGCTGCCCTGGCCAGCACATTCTCCGGATCTCTCACCAATTGAAAAGTCTGGTCAATGTTGGCCGAGCAACTGGCTCGTCACAATACGCCAGTCACTACTCTTGATGAACTGTGGTATCGTGTTGAAGCTGCATTGGCAGCTGTACCTGTACACGCCATCCAAGCTCTGTTTGACTCAATGCCCAGGCATTTGAGGCCTTTATTACGGCCGGAGGTGGTTGTTCTGGGTACTGTTTTCTCAGGATCTATGCACCGAAATTGCGTGAAAATGTAACCGCATGTCAGCTCTAGTATAATATATTTGTCCAGTGAATACCCGTTTATCATCTGCATTTCTTGTTAGTGTAGCAATTTTAATGGCCAGTAGTGTATTTGTATGTAGTGTACCCATGTATGGAAGTGAAACATGGACGATACATAGTTTAGGCAAGAAGAGAATAAAAGCTTTCTTAATGTGGTGCTACCAAAGAATTCTGAAGATTAGATGGGTAGATCACATTACTAATGAGGAGGTACTGAATAGAATTGAGGAGAAGAGAAATTTGGGGCACAACTTGGCTAGATGAAGGGATGGGTTGGTAGGACATGTTCTGAGGTATCAAGGGAGTACCAATTTAGTACTGGAGGGTAAAAATCGTAGAGGGAGACCAACAGATGAATACACTAAGCAGATTCAGAAGGATGTCGGTTGCAGTAGGTTCAGGGTGGTGATGAAGATTCCACAGGATAGAGTAGCATGGAGAGCTGCATCAAACCAGACTCTAAAGACCACAACAATAACAACAACAATACAAGGTTATTTTGTTTAGACACACGCGTGCAGCATGTCACCGACGATTGTTGTTCAAATTATTTTATTCTAAAAAACTGGTTCAAATGGCTCTCAGCACTAAGGGACTTAACTTCTGACGTAATCAGTCCCCTAGATCTTTTTTTTTTGTCATCAGTCTACTGACTGGTTTGATGCCGCCCGCCACGAATTCCTTTCCTGTGCTAACCTCTCCATCTCAGAGTAGCACTTGCAACCTACGTCCTCAATTATTTGCTTGTCTATTCCAATCTCTGTCTTCCTCTACAGTTTTTGCCCTCTACAGCTCCCTCTAGTACCATGGAAGTCATTCCCTCATGTCTTAGCAGATGTCCTATCATCCTGTCACTTCCTCATATCAGTGTTTTCCACATATTGCTTTCCTCTCCGATTCTGCGTAGAAACACCTCATTCCTTACCTTATCAGTCCACCTAATTTTCAACATTCGTCTATAGCACCACATCTCAAATGCTTCGATTCTCTTCTGTTCCGGTTTTCCCACAGTCCATGTTTCACTACCATACAATGCTGTACTCCAGACGTACATCCTCAGAAATTTCTTCCTCAAATTAAGGCCGGTATTTGATATTAGTAGACTTCTCTTGGCCAGAAATGCCTTTTTTGCCATAGCGAGTCTGCTTTTGATGTCCTCCTTGTTCCGTCCGTCATTGGTTATTTTACTGCCTAGGTAGCAGAATTCCTTAACTTCACTGACTTGTGACCATCAATCCTGATGTTAAGTTTCTCGCTGTTCCCATTTCTGCTACTTCTCATTACCTTCGTCTTTCTCCGATTTACTCTCAAACCATACTGTGTACACATTAGACTGTTCATTCCGTTCAGCAGATCATTTAATTCTTCTTCACTTTCACTCAGGATAGCAATGTCATCAGCGAATCGTATCATTGATATCCTTTCACCTTGTATTTTAATTCCACCCCTGAACCTTTCTTTTATTTCAATCACTGCTTCCTCGATGTACAGATTGAAGAGTAGGGGCGAAAGGCTACAGCCTTGTCTTACACCCTTCCTAATACGAGCACTTCGTTCTTGATCTTCCACTCTTATTATTCCCTCTTGGTTGTTGTACATATTGTATATGACCCGTCTCTCCCTATAGCTTACCCCTACTTTTTTCTGAATCTCGAACAGCTTGTACCATTTTATATTCTCGAACGCTTTTTCCAGGTCGACAAATCCTATGAAAGTGTCTTGATTTTTCTTTAGCCTTGCTTCCATTATTAACCGCAACGTCAGAATTTCCTCTCTCGTCCCTTTACTTTCCCTGAAGCCAAGCTGATCGTCACCTAGCGCCTTCTCAATTTTCTTTTCCATTCTTCTGTATATTATTCTTGTAAGCAGCTTCGATGCATGAGCTGTTAAGCTGATTGTGCGATAATTCTCGCACCTGTCAGCTCTTGCCGTCTTCGGAATTGTGTGGATGATGCTTTTCCGAAAGTCAGATGGTATGTCGCCAGACTCATATGTTCTACACACCAACGTGAATAGTCGTTTTGTTGCCACTTCCCCCAATGATTTTAGAAATTCTGTTGGAATGTTATTTATCCCTTTTGCCTTATTTGACCGTAAGTCCTCGAAAGCTCTTTTAAATTCCGATTCTAATACTGGATCCCCTATCTCTTCTAAACCGACTCCTGTTTCTTTTTCTATCACATCAGTCAAATCTTCACCCTCTTAGAGGCCTTCAATGTATTCTTTCCACCTATCTGCTCTCTCCTCTGCATTTAACGGTGGAATTCCCGTTGCACTCTTAATGTTACCACCGTTGCTTTTAATGTCACCAAAGGTTG
This sequence comes from Schistocerca americana, assembly GCF_021461395.2. NCBI lineage: Eukaryota > Metazoa > Arthropoda > Insecta > Orthoptera > Acrididae > Schistocerca > Schistocerca americana. Next base: position 60,221,183 of record NC_060122.1, read on the forward strand.
TTTTGACTTTCTTGTATGCTGAGTCTGTCCTTCCGACAATCATATCTTTTTCAATGTCTTCACATTCTTCCTGCAGCCATTTCGTCTTAGCTTCCCTGCACTTCCTATTTATTTCATTCCTCAATGACTTGTATTTCTGTATTCTTGATTTTCCCGGAACATGTTTGTACTTCCTCCTTTCATCAGTCAACTGAAGCATTTCTTCTGTTACCCATGGTTTCTTCGCAGCTACCTTCTTTGTACCTATGTTTTCCTTCCCAACTTCTGTGATGGCCCTTTTTAGAGATGTCCATTCCTCTTCAACTGTACTGCCTACCGCGCTATTCCTTATTGCTGTATCTATAGCGTTAGAGAACTTCAAACGTATCTCGTCATTCCTTAGTACTTCCGTATCCCACTTCTTTGCGTATTGATTCTTCCTGACTAGTGTCTTGAACTTCAGCCTACTCTTCATCACTACTATATTGTGATCTGAGTCTATATCTGCTCCTGGGTACGCCTTACAATCCAGTATCTGATTTCGGAATCTCTGTGTGACCATGATGTAATCAAATTGAAATCTTCCCGTATCTCCCTTTGAACAGGGTATTCGCTAATACTAGCTGAAACTTGTTACAAAACTCAATTAGTATTTCTCCTCTTTCATTCCTCATCCCAAGCCCATATTCTCCTGTATCCTTTTCTTCTACTCCTTCCCCTACAACTACATTCCAGTCGCCCATGACTATCAGATTTTCGTCGCCCTTTGCATACTGCATTACCCTTTCAATATCCTCATACACTTTCTCTATCTGTTCATCTTCAGCTTGCGACGTCGGCATGTATACCTGAACTATCGTTGTCGGTGTTGGTCTGCTGTCGATTCTGATTAGAACAACCCGGTCACTGAACTGTTCACAGTGACACACCCTCTGCCCTACCTTCCTATTCATAACGAATCCTACACCTGTTATACCATTTTCTGCTGCTGTTGATATTACCCGATACTCATCTGACCAGAAATCCTTGTCTTCCTTCCACTTCACTTCACTGACCCCTACTATATCTAGATTGAGCCTTTGCATTTCCCTTTTCAGATTTTCTAGTTTTCCTACCACGTTCAAGCTTCTGACATTCCACGCCCCGACTCGTAGAACGTTATCCCTTCGTTGATTATTGAATCTTTTTCTCATGGTAACCTCCCCCTTGGCAGTTCCCCTCCCGGATATCCGAATGGGGGACTATTCCAGAATCTTTTGCCAATGGAGAGATCATCATGACACTTCTTCAATTACAGGCCACATGTCCTGTGGATACACGTTACGTGTCTTTAATGCAGTGGTTTCCATTGCCTTCTTCATCCTCATGTCGTTGATCATTGCTGATTCTTCCGCCTTTAGGGGCAATTTCCCACCCCTAGGACAAGAGAGTGCCCTGAACCTCTATCCGCTCCTCCGCCCTCTTTGACAAGGCCGTTGGCAGAATGAGGCTGACTTCTTATGCCGGAAGTCTTTGGCCGCCAATGCTGATTATTTATCAAAGTTTAGGCAGTGGCGGGGATCGTACTCGGGACCGAAGACGTTTCGATTATGAAGCAAAGACGCCACCCCTAGACCACGGGTACACCTCCCTAGAACTTAGAACTGCTTAAACCTAACTAACCTAAGGACATCATCCACATCCATGCCTGCGGCAGAACTGGAACCTGCGACCGTAGCGGTCGCGCGGTTCCAGAACTGTAGCGCCGAGATGACTGTGTTATCGATCTTGGTGTTAACAGTCATCCTTGGTTCGCATAGTACAGGATCTTTGGTTACATCTCACGTAATTACGCCTAAACATAATTTTTCTGAAGAATATGTACTATTCAGTGCCCACAAATTGACCGCTAGAGCGGAGTGAACCTGTGTAAATAATAACTTTACTAATCTTCGGATGCATAGAGGCGTTCTGGGCGCGATCTGTGTGAAGAAGATAATGGAACTTACTTTGCCTACGAGCTTCGTAAGACACGCTCGGGCTGAAGAAAGTCTCTGATCGCTAATATACCTATAGACAGATTGCGACGTCACCCACCCTGAGATAGTAACATCTCACATCCCATACGGCTACTGCGATATTTTAATAGATACTATCTTTTAGATGTAGAAACGCACCTACCAACTTCCGTTTATATGAATATATGAAGAACAGATACCACTGGTGATATTGCAGGTCTCGAAGAATGAAATTACAATGAAATCCAGACCATTACACGCTTACAGGCGTTGATAAATGTCAACGGGGACAGCTGAAAATGTGAGCCCTGGGATCTCATGTTTACATGGCAGATGCTATATCCGACTTTTTTCGCTTTTTTCTTGGTATTGTTCGTTGCGTTTGGTCTGGGTGGACGTCACAAGACATCCGTTCAAGTTGACCATTGATTCCTTTACTTAGTTTTCTTTTATTACAGAGGCGTGCAGCCATCTGATAGAACACGCTGAGCTACCGTGCCGACATCCGACTGAGCCTTCGAGGACAAAGAGGACAATGCGACTGCAAGGACTTGTCTCTGGCACGCTCCCCATGAGACTCCCATTTCCATCTTATTGTCCACAGACTACACTTGTAGTGCCCCTGCCCACTATACTCATTACTCGCGGTAGTCAACCCGCCGATTGCCGTAAGAGTTTGAGCAGTATGACTGCGTCCGCACTGGTGCAGATCATTGGCCGGTAAGCCTTATCTATATGAATGTGGTATCTTTCACAGTGCGAGAAGGGGACGTTGATTTAGTGAACGTGCACGAGAAGGCTCGTGCCACGTATATTAATACTATGCTCTAACGGTGGCGCAACAGGAATCACTCGCATACGGGAACGACCATCGAAGAACCAGTACCAACATTGCATCTTACCGCAGGTCAGTGTCGGCCAGTTAACGTATGTGCGGACGTTCATCGTTGAACACAGTTACGTTCGAGACGACATATAAGGACGTGTACCATCTGCTTCTTCGACAGATCGCCCGGAACAGGGTGGAACGGAAGCATCCAGCCGTTAATTGGCACGTGGGGTGACGCACACCCACTTGCATACAACAGTCAGCCGCACGGGATTAGCCGAGCGGTCTCGGGCGCTGCAGTCATGGGCTGTGCGGCTGGTCCCGGCGGAGGTTCGAGTCCTCCCTCGGGTATGGGTGTGTGTGTGTGTTTGTCCTTAGGATAATTTAGGTTAAGTAGAGCGAGCTTACGGAGTGATGACCTTAGCAGTTGAGTCCCATAAGATTTCAAACACATTTTTTTTACAACAGTCAGGTCAACATGCTAAATTGTAGTGAACCGGAAATACCCAACGAATGACAAAAAGAACGCAATACATTTGGAGGTTTCGGCCATGTGTCAGCAATGCGGCATGCTGGACACGGACGGCCACCGGCTGGCCTGCTGCGAGGCGTTGGCTGTCTGGACTCTAGCAAAGAAGGTAATAGAAATCATGCGGCGCACTATATACACAGCAATATCTTCCGACTTAGTAATTTTTCCAGAGGAAATGTATTTTCCACGTCATAAGACGATCGCAGTGACGTATATCACAGGTATGACGCTCCATTACATGTACAGACACACGCCTGTACGTACAGCGAGTACTGGGTTACTCGCAATACTTGGAAGATGGTCCCACAAAACTGTTGCGGCTACGAGAGTACAAGGACTGGTATGGCTATTTCCTAGGAACGGTTTTTGCAGACCCGCCATATACTTGGGGTGTGCCGGATGCGCAAAAATGAGCGGCGGTACTGTCGTTGTGAAACTGACCAAGTAAAGCGATGAGCTAGGGAAATTACACGAGTATGTGGCCCAGGAAGAAATTATACCTGTACAGTTTCACAAGCTGCGACACTGTCGCGAATAAAACAGTGACCCGTATACACAATAAGTTTCCTTTAATTTACGTCTATGGTCACAAACTTTTTGTTAACAGATTACCGGTTTCTGTCTATAGTGACCATCAGATCTGTTTTATAAAAAGTTTTATAAAAAGTTCTAATGTACTGCAGCCATAGTGGCATCGTCAAATGTTAAATGCAATATTTGACGATGCTGGTGCCGATTTTGCATTTAACATTTGACGATACTACTATGGCTGCAGTATATTAGTACTTTGTTTTTATACAACAGATCTGATGATGGTCATTAGAGACCGAAACCGGTAATCTGTTAACAAATAGTTTGTGTTCATAGACGTAAATTAAAGGAAAATTACGTGTACACTTAGCAGTGGGATGTTTTAATGTCTACAAATACTTTTTTAAGTGTGCCAGAGATAGCCACACTATGACTTTGTTGTTATTTCATGCTGCATGGTAGGACGGCAGCGAGGTTCCTTCCAGGACACTTATAATGTATAAGGACATACTATGGTTTTGTGAATAACAGAGGTTTCTGTTCCTCCTACCTTCCTTAAAAAGAAAAGAAAATTTTAAAAAACACAAAATAAACGAATAATCGTAATGCGACAGTAAAAAAAAAAAAAGAGATGGCTACGAAATAAATGTCGGATGTAGCGTCTACCATGTAAGCATGAGAGTCCGGCTTCGAGTCCCGGACGGGGCATTAATTTTCATCTGTCCCTGTTAATATCTATCTACGCCTGTAGGAGCTAATGGTCTGAATTTCATTGTAAATTCAACTTTCGTTCATGTCGCACAACTCCTTCTTGGTGTTGCGATGTTTTCTTTCGTCAGTATTTGTTATTCTTTCTCAACCATCACGTATACTTCAGTGTGGGAATAGCGGTTAAATAGCAATACTTTGTTAATGGATTGTGAAAATAAACACGAAACGTAGGCTCCTCAGTTCAGGACCGGCCGATGCCGACACAGCGTCATCAAACGAGAGAAAGGCGAGCGAAAGGAACGGCGCCAGTGGGTGCTGCTGCCAGCGACACACGGCGAGCGAACGCCGCGACTGCACACTCTTTGGTGGCCGCAGCCCTCCTGATCAAACGGTGATTTGTTTTTGATGAAATTCCTCTGTGTTCCGCCATTATTGCGTCCTCTTTGTGCCCAGAGAGTGGCTGCGGGGGGTCGGTGGTTTCGGGCAGGGGGCTGCCACGCACGTGTAATAATGTTCTATTAGAGAAACAAATATGACAATAAAGGCAAACACGTCGCTTTAATCTCCACTGCGCCCCGCACCACGCAGATTCGAGATACGAGCAGCAGTCGCAAAATTACCTGCCGCAGAGAACACTGCTCGCAAATATCTCCGCTTCTTCCTCGCTTCCACTGCCGCCATGACTACACAAGGAGATCGATAAATCGACTAAAATTTTCGAAGGAATCAAAGTTTATTCCACGTCAAGGGAATTCTTTCCCTTCCCCTTCGGCCAGGTGGGAACCACATGACAATTTCAGTTCCCTCCCATTTGTTCCTTAGTGTTCCTGTAGCACTCCTTTGTCATTTCACCTTGTCTCTTTATCCCTTCTTCAAACTAATTCATTCCTGTTCCCTTTCAACATCCGCATCGGAAACCTTCTGAATTCTATATATACAGTTACGTCCATGTTCCTCAAGGTATCTTAATATGTGTGGCGGACGGTACTCGGCGTACCAATGTCACTTAATCCTTTTATGGCTGCAGTCGCGTATGGTTCGCCGGAAGAACGATTGCTCGTGAGCTTTAGTGTGGGCTCGAAGTATTACACCAGTGTCGAATGTGCTTTCACTTCCAATGTTTAATATATTCTACCAAGAACCGAAGGAACAGTCAGTCATTGAACTTAATCATTATCTTAATAATCAAATCGCGAGATATATGTTGGAAGAAGCAGTGAACCGACCGACTTTTCTCGGAAATCTTACAGTAGACCAAACCGTGATATAGAATGGCTCTCTTGCAGCGTCTGCCGCTGGAGTTTGCTGAGTATCCCGGTAGAGCTCATTGAATGAACCTGTAAGGAATCGTAGTACTTTGGACCTTCTCTATTTGCTGTATCACTCCTATCTGCCTGCCGATGTGGCCGAGCGGTTGTAGGCGCTTCAGAATGGAACCGCGCGACCGCTACGGTCGCCGGATCGAATCCTGCCTCGGCAATGGATATGTGTGATGTCCTTAGATTAGTTAGGTTTAAGTAGTTCTAAGTTCTATGGGACTGATGACCTCAGATGTTAAGTCCCATAGTGCTCAGAGCCATTTGAACCATCACTCCTGTCTTGTGAAGATCCCGTACTGACGCCAGGGACTGGTCGAACCAGAGTTTTATAAGCTTTCTTTACTGATGGGCTACTTTCCTTTGGGTTTCTCCAATGACTCTGTCTGGCATCTGCCTTACTTGCTGTTAATTTTAGGTGGTCATTCCACTTCCGCTCCGTACGCACAACCCTTCGTATTTTATGGAAGTAACTGCTTACCACGATTAACTTGAAATTTTATAACCGCATATTGAACGGTCTTTCTGTCTGTGTGTTCGCAGTACTCTATATTTGTTTACGTTGTGAGTCAATTGTCACTCCCTGCACCAAGAGTCGATCCTCTGCAGGTCTTCCTATATTTGAACCTCTGACGTTATCTTTTAGGTCGTTTACATATTGTGACAAGTAAGGGTCCTATAAAAGTCTCTTGGGGCACGCCCAAAGTTACGTTTACGTCTGAAGACTTTCCTTCGTCCTGAATAACATGCTGTGTTTTAGAATGAGAATTTCACTCTGCAGCGGAGTGTGCGCTGATATGAAACTTCCTGGCAGATTAAAACTGTGTGCCGGACCGAGACTCGAACTCGGCACCTTCGCCTTTCGCGGGCAAGTGCTCTACCAACTGAGCTACCCAAACACGACTCACGCCCCGTCCTCACAGCAGTTTTAATCTGCCAATAAGTTTCATATCTGCGCACACTCCGTTGCAGAGTGAAAATCTCATTCTGGAAACGTCCCCCAGGCTGTGGCTAAGCCATGTCTCCGCAGTATCCTTTCTTTAAGGAGTTCTAGCTCTGCAAGGTTCGCAGGAGAGCTTCTGTAGAGTTTGGAAGGTAGGAGACGCGGTACTGGCAGAAGTAAAGCTGTGAGGACGGGGCGTGAGTCGTGCTTGGGTAGCTCAGTTGGTAGAGCCCTTGCCCGCGAAAGGCAAACGTCCCGAATTCAAGTCTCGCTCCGGCACACAGTTTTAATCTGCCAGGAAGTTTCATGCTGCATTCTGTTTACTAGGAACTTTCCAGTCCATTCACACAGGTGGACTGATATTCCACACGCTCGTATTTCTTTCGTTAAGTGGCACACAGAACGGTGTCGAATGCATTCCGGAAGTGAAGAACACAGCATCCACCTAGGCACCTGTCTACTGCTTTCTGGGTCTCGTCCTGCAAGCTGGGTTCACAGGATCGTTGTTTTCGGAACCCATGTTGGATCCAACACAAGACATTTTTCGGTCTCAAGAAATATCTTAAAACATAAAATATGTTCCAGATTCTGTAACAGACGTCGTCAGATTCATAGACCTATAGTTTTGCGGGTCTGTTCGATGATACTTCTTGAGAACGCGAATGACTTGGGGGTTTTTCCGTTAATTAGGTGAGTTTCGCCCCTCTAGAAACGTACGGTACTGCTAGACAGGAGACAAAAATTCTTAAGAAAATATGCAGTACCAAACAAGAACCTTCCATCAGCAAATATATAGATTCACCAACACCGTGCGCTAAATACATACATACAAACAAATCCAGTGATCACAGTCCCGCAGGGCACGCGCTGCTTCCACACACTGCCTCCGCTCCTATGTGTTTTGTGCTCGGTTCCTTCACATATCTTCAGTCCTCACGACTTCCAGGTTCCTGGTCGTCCACCAAGCACTGCCATTGGTCGTCATATGAGTCTTCTGGAGTTTGGTTTTCCCGTAACCGCTTTGTTCACCTGCCTCTCTATTGCCCTACGGGCGATGGTTTCTTTTGTTCTTCAGTTTCTGTAGGATTGTTGGTTCTTGCATAAAGAGACATATTTTGTAGTTCTTCCCCTCTCCTCCATTTTCCGTTATCTATGATCGGTCGCCTTATCTTCTTCACTACTCTTCTCCCGATTGTAATAGTTTTTACTTTTCTCGTTTAGGTATGATCTACGTTTATGAACCGTACATGATAACTGGAAATATAAATGTGTTATAGCTTCTCATCTTAGTAATCGCTGATACTGATTTTGAGGCGAGGATCCTCCAGAGAGCATTTATCCATTTCATCCGCATTGCAATACTTTCTTTTACATCCATTCGTACGTTGTTGTCAAGTATGTGCACTAGTGAACTCTCTTGAACCTCATGCCACCTATCTCAAGAAATGCTTCCTGCTGTTCCTTTCTTCTTGCTGTTCCTTTCTTCCTAATCTTCTTCCTAATCGCATGAACACTTACGGAGATGCTTTGGGAATTCAAATGGGAATCCCTGGGAGGAAGGCGACGTTCTTTCGAGGAATACTATTGAGTAAATTTAGAGAACCGGCATCATAAACTATCTGCCGAACCACTTTGCTGCAGCCGATATGCATTGCGTGTAAGGACTGCAAAAGTAAGATACGAGAAATTACAGTTCATACGGAGGCATACAGACTGTTGTTTTTCCTTCCTCTATTTGCGATTCGAACAGGCGAGGGTATGACTAGTAGTGATACATGGTACACTCGGCCACGCACCTTACATACGTTTGCGGAACATATATGTAGATATAGATTTAGAACTCCGTTTCGTATTGGTTCACCTTTAGGCCTACCGTCTGTGCTTAGTTACCTATTTTATGATACATTTCTTTCAGCTCTTCGTTTGATTCACTTAGTAGTACTGTATCATCGGAATATGGGAGACAATTGAAATTACCATCGATTAGGGCTCCAGCCCACTCGTGTTGCCTAGATTCCTTTTATTACTTTCTCTAAGATGACACTTAACAAAACGCATAGAAAAGCATTCTCTTGTCTGAGACCTTTCTTAATCTAGACCTGTCTCGTTCTCGAACCTTCTGATGTAACCATTCAGAAACGCACTATTGCAATTGACCCAGCCATATAAATTTGCACCATTCTCACTATGCGCAGTAGATCTTGATATACTGTGGCCATCTTTACGGAACGTATAACAATAAGCTCGCTGAAAAACTACTTAATGTTATTAATCCAAAATAACTGGTCAGGGAAAACTAAGGAAGATTTACAAGACATGAACATTACAGAGGAAAATGTTATAAATCTTGTACCCTTCGGATCACTAGCAACGAAGCACGTATTCACGCAGAAGTCTAAGAAAAAGAGTGGAAAGAAATGGTTTATGAGCGGAAAACGAACACCGTTAACTTATGAAAAAGCGCTGGGAGTGTAAGATGGCACAAAGCATCGAGCTAACTACCAAGTTACAACGTTCTCCAAAACGAAGAAGTAAGAGTAATGCACCACACTGACAACGTGTCATGGTTTCCAGACTAAAGATTGAGAAGTGAGACAACGCGTCCATCAGGCTGTCCCAGTATTCTGGCAATCGCTAGCCGCCAGAGGCTACGCTGCCTGCGCTGTTGGACACGTACATCTGCGCCTCGCGGTCGACTTCTCTGCTCCGCGCTATCCTTTCCTCCTCTCTGAAAATGGCGCGGGGAAAATTAATTAACCAGATCAGTCGTAATTCGGTTCTTTAAGCCTCTCATCGCCCTCGGTGGCTCGGAGCCGCTGCTGACGAGCCATTTCGCTCAGCCACCCCTGTCCGCACTTCGGGACGTCGCCGCAAGCGGGCCGGACAGGTTGCTGTTCACTTGGCCCTCATCCACCGCGAAAGGTAAGAGAAAAAAAAAAAAGTAAACTCGAGGACGAAAGCTGCGTATGCCGGAGTAACGCTTATCAACTGAGGTGAGCTGTCTTCGACGTTCAGCCCTCAGTCATTGATAGTGCGGAGACTGGCGTCGCAGTAAGAAGGGAAAAAGCATTAGCAAAAATCTCGAAAGGTTCTTCAGCGACTTACTTCAAACTTTTACGGGATGCTCAAATAAACTTTCATACATTTTTATACAACAATGTTTAGGTTTTCTATGAAAACCGACTACGAGAAAGAAAAATTCTGTACTGTGCCGTGAAAAAGCGTGGTTTCAATTTCTTTCTAGCAGTTAGTTTTAAGAGACAGCGGGACATTTAATCAATAACAGAAATAGTTCCTCCTATTTATCTATATCATTTATACTTTTACAGTATATAATTTTAAACAAAAATTGTACCCGCAACTGTGTGGTTTTTAGATTTCTTGCTCGGAGGCGGTTTTAACAGAAAACGGCAATATTATATCAACGGTTATCGATTGCTCAGTCGTCCGACACTTCGCACTCCTACTGGTTTACAGAGTATTGAAAATACTGTCTGGATGTACTGTCATTGGAGCTACTAATTTCATAGATCCACAAGTAGGACGAGATTCTCATACGCCGCAGACCAGTGATCACAACCGATTTACCCATTTATTAATACTGTCTGGATGCACTGTCATTGGAGCTACTAATTTCATAGATCCACAAGTAGGACAAGATTCTCGTACGCCGCAGACCAGTGATCACAACCGATTTACCCATTTATTACAATAAACAGGACTCAAGGCCAGCGAGAGAGAGGAAAGGGAGATGTCCAGAGACAGGTTTGCACGACCTTGTTGAGATGATGGCGGATTTCTTGCACAAAGACTCGTCTCGCTTTTGTTCACTTCCAGTCTCCGAAGACATTCTGCAAGCGCCTATGAATATCTGCGATGCTCTGCTTTAGTGACAAAAGAAAATGACAGCCATCTACTTGGGACACACGTGTGTTACAAATATCTTTCAAAACGCTACGTATAGCGGCGCCGCGAATCAGAAACTAGAGTGGCTGAAGCGGAAATATTCCACGATATCGTACAATAAATTCCGGACACTTTCAACAGAAATTGTCCGAGAAAAAATGTGTTGCATTACTTATTGAACGCTTCTCGTAGTTGTCAGCTTCGTGCTCGCCCGAACTTTTAGAAAGCAGAATAAGTTCGTAACTACTTGCTGACGTGCAACATAATATACACCCTTTTATTCACCTTTATTGCTGACGGAAAGCAAGAATCCACTGCCGATTCTACCCCGACTAACCCGACCACTTTCCATATCCAAAACCTGAAACAGAAGGATGGCAGACTGACGTGCGTTACATAATTAGAAACACAGGCATCCCTCAACAACAGCTCGACCAGGTCATTGTATACCAAACCTACTGGGTCCCAGGGACGTGAACACAGACTGCTGGAGGGGAGACGAGTGTTGTGGGAAGACACACTCGTCTCCCTCTCGCAAGGTTGGTAGCCTACGTAAGGGATTTGTGCTTCTGGTGAAGTAAGACTGGCCATAGGGGTCGACGACCATTCTGGTGTTGGGGAGGATAACTCGAAAGCTGAGTTGGATCCAAATTAGTCTCGTCAATTATTTCATAAACAGGAAAGAAAACAACGAGCAACACGCAACACAAAGGAAAGCAGAATACGCAGAGCGTTCGATAGTAGCTACCGCGCAATCACTTACTAAGACTGACAGTGTCATGAACGAGGTTGCTGAGGTCCGACCTCCTCCCCACTCTTATGCTCTATCCGACATCGCTGCGGCCGAAAAAAGGTCCCGCAAGGCCTCTGATGAGCGGCATACATTCCCAAAAAAGAACTGCCTTGTAATGTCGCAACTGCGCGTTGCGTGATATTGACTTTCTGTAACAGTGGTTCCATGTGACTCGGAATGCTTTTTATTCTTGCCGCGTTCTAAGTTTGTACTATTGCCCAACGCTCTTACTACTATGATCGTTCTAGAGAACTAGAACACAGTCAATAGTAGAAGTTTCCTTTCTTTTATGTTGTATTACTGTTATTATTATTACTTAGTTCAGCCCTTAAAAGCACGTAAAACTACTGCTCAGCTTCCAGAAACTTTATTGTTACTACTATACACGTCGACTCTTAAGAGAGCACATTATAACCACCCGTTAGCTGTAATGTTCTCATCCTCCCAAAACGGTTTCATTTTATAAGCGTGTGTCTGCAATAGTTTTTGCGTTCTACATTTCTTTCTGTTTGTTGTTTGGATGTGAACTTAGCAGTGTATTTCGTTTGTTTGATTGCGAGTGGGTGAATGGAGGTTTCGCTGAGACAGCACATTGTTTCTAACCTCACAGGGGAGTATATTAGGGGGGGAGGGAGGGGGATTGATGTTGAGGAATGTCTTCAAAGTCTTAAACGCGGGTCCAAATTGCTAAGCTTGCACACCTTGCAGTTTGCCACTAATAGAAGAATCATCAGGTGTTTATAGAAGTACTATTTCGCTATGGGTCTAACGAAATGTCTTTAATCTCATTAAGTATCATAGTTTATCAATCACGAGTTCTAAGAGTTCTTGAGCATTACTCAAGAAATTCTGGGTTGAAGCAAGTACTTGCACCTAAGTACCATCCCCAGAGTAACGCAGCAGCACGAATCATGAGGAGTTGGGCGGTTATGTCACACTTGTGCTAATAAACATGCGAAATGGGGAGAATTAGCGTCAGACTGCGAAAAAAGAATCAATTACGTGCTACTGGAATGACACTCGTAATAGTATCAGGAAAGTAAGCGGTCAGCGAACCGTTGTTAAAATTTTTGCCACGGCCCCTGAGAATTATTTAGACCAATCAGCAATGAAAAATATAATAAAAAAGCATTTGACAACAAACGTGGCATTAAGGATCCGGAATCGTACAATAGGCTCCACTAAACGATACTACACTACTGGCCATTAAAATTGCTACACCCAGAAGAAATGCGGATGGGAAACGGGTATTCATTGAACAAATATATTATACTAGACCTGACATGTGATTACATTTTTACGCAATTTGGGTGCATAGATCCTGAGAAATCAGTACCCACAACCACCTCTGGCCGTAATAACGGCCTTGATACGCTTGGGCATTGAGTCAAACTGAGCTTGGATGACGTGTACAGGTACAGCTGCCCATGCAGCTTCAACACGATATCACAGTTCATCAAGAGTAGTCACTGGGGTATTGTGACGAGCCAGTTGCTCGGCCACCATTGACCAGACGTTTTCAGTTGGTGAGAGATCTAAAGAATGTGCTGGCCAGGACAGCAGTCGAACATTTCCTGTATCCAGAAAGACCCGTACAGGACCTGCAACATGCAGTCGTGCATTATCCTACTGAACTGTAGGGTTTCACAGGGATCGAATGAAGATTAGAGCCACGGGTCATAACACATCTTAAATGTAACGTCCACTGTTCAAAATGCCGTCAGTGCGAAAAAGAGGTGACCGAGACGTGTAACCAATGGCACCCCATACCATCATACCTGGTGATACGCCAGTATGGCGATGACGAACAAACGCTTCCAAAGTGCGTTCACAGCGATGTCGCCAAACACGAATGCGACCATCATGATGCTGTAAACAGAACCTGGATTCATACGAAAAAATAACGTTTTGCTCTTCGTGCACCCAGGTTCGTCGTTGAGTACCCCATCGCAGGGGCTCCTGTTTGTGATGCAGCGTCAAGTGTAACCGTAGCCATGGTCTCCGAGCTGATAGTCCATGCTGCTGCAAACATCGTCGAACTGTTCGTGCAGATGGTTGTTGTCCTGCAGACGTCCCCATATGTTGACTCAGGAATCGAGACGTTGCTTGTCGATCCTCTACAGCCATGTGGATAAGATGCCTGTCATCTCGACTGCTAGTGACACGAGGCCGTTGGGATCCAGCTCGGCGTTCCGTATTACTCTCCTGAACCCACCGATTCCATATTCTGCTAACAGTCATTGGATCTCGACCAACGCGAGCATCAATGTCGCGATACGATAAACCGCAATCGCGATAGGCTACAATCCGACCTTTATCATAGTCGGAAACGTTATGGTACGCATTTCTCCTCCTTACACGATTCATCACAACAACGTTTCACCAGGCAATACCGGTCAACTGCTGTTTGTGTATGAGAAGTCGGTTGGAAACTTTCCTCATGTCAACACGTTGTAGGTGTGGCCACCGGCGCCAACATTGTGTGAATGCTCCGAAAAACTAACCATTTGCATATCACAGCATCTTCTACCTGTCGGTTAAATTTCGCGTCTGTAGCATGTCATCTTCGTGGTGTAGCAATTTTAATGGCCAGTAGTATATTAGACAAATGAAATGGTGATGGCCACAAGAGGAGTGCTAAAAGTAATAAGCATGCTTTAGAAGAGTCATGTATGAACTTTGATAATGTTAGTCAACTAAAAACAGAATATTTAGCTAATTACACTGTCTCACAAAGAAGCTAAGCACCCAGAAGCCATGGTTGAATTGTTAAAGTAGCTTCGTACAATTACGCAACACTGGTGTATATATAAATGATTAGAGCTGCAATTCTTTGTGACAGGTATAACTGCCACCAGAGTGCAACTGTCTTGTTCATATTTACTGATGTTACAGGGCGTGCTATGGTATATAAGGTGCATGAATAGAGTCAGTTGTCGAGTAGTCACTGCGAACGAGACGAAGTTGCTGTGTACTTTTGTGAGACCGCGTTATGAACACTTGACTGAATTTTGAAGTTTCCTCAGCGTGTGTCTTCATTTAGCCAACTGGTCGAATCCTCCAATATCCATATCTGTTGGGCATTCAGATGTGACAGAGGCCCAGTGTTGGACTATATGGAAGTATGAGGTCAGGCATACTCATCTTCAGTTTTGCGATCGATCACGTATGAGTATCAAGGACGTCGTAACCATTTCATATCTGCACCTGTCACTTTAGAACATGTAATGTACTCCATGCAATATTTCTTTTCATCCCGCACTGCGCTTCAGAGAGTAGCAGGCGTAAGGTGAGGGGCATATGAAGTGTCATAAAAGTGTGAGACTTATACGTTCCCACTTCAGGCGCACACAGTAGATACGAGAACTAGTTTATTTGTTTAGAATAAGATTAGTTCTCGATTTTGTTTTATGCCTCATGTCCTGCAGCTAAGCGACACGCATCCGGAAAGCGACATCTATCCGGAGCAACCTGCAGCCAACCATGGGTAGCGTCCATTTGTCAGTAGCATGGCTCAAAATGGTTCAAATGGTTCAAAATCGTTCAAATGGCTCTGAGCACTATGGGAATTAACATGTGAGGTCATCAGTCCCCTAGAACGTAGAACTACTTAAGCCTAACTTACCTAAGGACATCACACACATCCATGCTCGAGGCATGATTCTAACCTGCGACCATAGCGTTCGGTCGGTTCCAGACTGAAGCGCCTAAACCGCTAGCAGCACGGCTCAAGTCTACAATCTCGGGAAGATGGGCATCAACCGATTCTGCCATTAGCGGAAGTGGTTACAGCAGTGAAATATTAGAAATATCGTTGTAACTGAGACAGTTATAAGCAAAGAGGAGAAAGTGACGAAATCATGAATATGAGAAAATAAGATTCAAAGTTTGCGACCAGATTTAGCATTCTATGGTCAATTTTTACATTGTTTACAATAACCATCATAAACACTGGCTATTAAAGAAGCTATACATAAAATACCAATGAATTAAATTCATGCTGTTGTGCTCAGTAATTTAGTTAGCATTTATACCCTTCTGCCTCCAAGGATGTCACTTATATATCTTTGACTCTCATTAATATCGGGATTGCAATGACTCAGATCAATGTAATAGAATACTTTGTCGCAGTTTCATATTTTGCGTTAATCCATACAATGAAAAGTTATATTAAGTACATAAGAGAAATTAATAAACAATGTTACGTTCTCTAACATAAATTTCCAAGAAGATTCTTAGCAGACACATATGCAGATACTCCCTTTTGGTTTTATTATACCATATGTCTATTCTGGGTCCCGTATCAGTAGGCACCACGTCATTATCAGATTGTGGGTTTGCTCCTCCATTGCCTGATGCTCTCCAATATGGTTTCGAAACAAATTTTTTTGATTTGTGATTAGTATTGTTATAGAATGGGTGGTGAATTAGCGTCATAAATGGAAGTAACTACAGCAAATTCTGATCTTTTCCTGTTATGGCAGGTGATGATAGTACATTTAACTGTAATATCACTCTCACTGAGTGTACTGGATTTGATCATCTGGACAATGGACTCAGAATTCAAGAGATTGTTGAGGGTAGTCTAATAATATACTCCATACTGAAGTGGCATGAAATCAGTGAGTTATATTCTACAGTGAGTTTTATGATATACATCCAAAACTTTATGATGCTTTCGTTCTGTT
The DNA here is from genome assembly GCF_021461395.2 of Schistocerca americana. Classification (NCBI taxonomy): domain Eukaryota; kingdom Metazoa; phylum Arthropoda; class Insecta; order Orthoptera; family Acrididae; genus Schistocerca; species Schistocerca americana. The sequence goes on from NC_060122.1 coordinate 60,237,408, forward strand.
GTGACCCCCTGCATTTTCATTAAATGCAATGAGGGTCATTACTGACTAAGGACCTTGTAGTATATCCATCAGCATAGCTATCATTTTAATTGCTTGTCTGTTCATTACCTCCACTATTCTCAATATGTTCCCCTTATTGATACTTCTATTTCAATGTTTTGAAAGCGGAAACAGATTCCAAACAGTCAAGTTCTACTGCACCAAATCACCTGATCACATCAACTTACAAAATGTTTTGAATCAAGGAGATGTATGCTCACTTGCTCTTCTTGGCATTCTTGTTAAAAACTTCTTCAAGTAATCACGAGGAAGCAGTTCAGATCACCTCATACACCAATGTATATTTACCACCAGATAAACTGACTTCCCCACTGCAATATGGTGCACATATTTCCGTACATTCAATTTTGTTACCTACACCCCTTTGCTTACTATCACCTCCATTTTAATAAAATATTTAAGTTCTCAGTTTACGTTTGAGGGGACCAGAATCTGAACTGGCTATGTCCGCTTTAACAAAAATTAGAAACAGTTAGCACTGAATTTCGAACCTATTGGCAGCCAAAAGTATCTTGCTATACTTTTTATTCAACAAAATTGGCCGTAAATGCATTAAAAGTATCTTTAATGTCGGACATTATTAACAAAACTTTTCATGTGTACATTATGTCAGAAACATGGCTGGTCATGTACTGCCCGTATCAAAACTAGCTATGTCCCATAATACAAGAGCAGCTACAGGCTCTATACGAGAAGTATTTTAAAATTGTTACACTTTAATCTTTGTAAAAGGTACTTTAAAATTATTGTTCATTGAAAATGTTAGCTTTAGAAGTTCGTTACTATGAGGTTTATTTTAAAAATATTTCAGAAGCGACGTTCTGTTAGGCAAAGTTGGCAGATTAGGATTAGGTGAACGCTGAGCTCATTATTGTGTAAATGGACTATGTGATTGTCAGATTGGAAGCTTTTCCACTAATCTGTGCTGTTTCCATAACGGTGAAAGTAACACTGTCCTTTAAGTGAATTTAAAAAAAAGCTTGAAGGTGGATGGAAGTATGAAATCTACCCCTGTAACACGGCATACAAGAGTAAGTAAGTAAGTAAGTAAGAGATGAAGAAAATTGGAAAACAAATGAGAATGAACTGCAGAGGTAAGAATAATTAAGTAATATGTTTTCTTTAGTTCTTTTGGTTACTATACACATTCAGATGAGCAGGAACATTATTAGCTAATTTTTCTTTTTGGTACTCATGCTGCAAGCCAACAAGTCTTGTTTCGTGTTGCCATCTATCTGCAGCTTCCAATGTTGGTCACTAACCACTCATGACATAATCCATGCAACATTCAATGCTACATCAAAATATGTATATAACACTGTCTGATTTTGGAGTCCACTACAGCAGTTTCTCCTGAAAGACCAAGATAAAGTAAGGTACTGTAATCAAAGGTAATAATATTAATATTATTTGAAGAAACCTGTGCTGGCTCCAAGTAAGAATTAAATGGTAATTACATTTTGCAGAGACACATTTCTTGGTATACTACGTTTATCTACGGACATAGTGCAACGAATGTGTAAAATAACATTTTGTAACTGGCTTATCTCCTTGACAGCTTTGAGGTGGTGACCGTAAAAGAAAGGCATTTGAATCATGGAAACAATATATGGCATGGTTCTTAGAAAATTTACACACTGATAAACTACAACATTGTCGGTTTTTTTTTTTACACCTTGATAGTATCTTTCATCTGATTTGAATGCTGCAAAATTATCGAAACAATACAGTGATTCTGTCGCTGCTGATCTAAAGGTTAAGACGGCTTACTTCTGTACCTTTATAAACCAGAATTTTAACGTTGGATTGGAACTCCAGCAATGGATGACGTTCCAAGAGCATTATGTTACAAGAAAACCTTAAGATAACTTACTCCAACAGTGAAAGTACCCAAATTACTTCTGAGCTAAAGATACATAAACTAAGAGCTAAGGCGGTCTATGACATTGTAAAAACACCAGAAGAAAGAGTAGTGTAGTTTTCATACATCTGCAGACAAAAATATTTATGTCCAAAATACGTGATCAAGTTGCATGTTATTCAAGACCGTTGCACTAATACAATTTCACTGTCTGTGCAGGACATTTAACACAAAATGTTTCTTTATGTGTTGAAGGAAAGTGATGTCTCAGAAGGAACAAATAAAACTGCATTTGTAGTATATGATCGTCTGTGTAATACTAAACATGGTGGACAATGAAGTTAGGCTCATATCAGACAGTTGCGTTGGCCAGAATGAAAACTCCTCTACGGCCACAATGAGTTCTTATTGGTTTTCCCATGATGCGCCAAGCACTAAAATGTGAATTGCAGAGTAATCATGTAAATGTAGATGAAATTCAACCAATTTTTCCTGAGTACATATCACCATATCGTGTTTTCGTGTGAATTGCGGTTTTGCGGAAGAGAGACGCAATCAGATTTCCAGAAGTGTGTATTTCACGACCATGTAACAGTGAGAATACATGGCAAAGATACAGTAGTTTATGACTAGAAGTATGTTTAAGTTAAAAATATTAAAACACGAAGACTTTGACAATTTTGGTTTCAATACTTCAAGAAACGTTTTCAAAAGTAAAAAACTGGAACGTATACTAGTGAGAGTTGAAGCAACTTCAAGCATGTCAACGTTTTCATTCCAAGTCTTAATGGCTATCAAATGATCATCGGCATAATGTGTAACAGTCTCAACTAACTCGTCACAAAGCACAAAATCCAAAGCAATATAAATATGCTTGAACTGACGCTCAATCCGAAAGGAAGAACACAGCATTGATATGTTCGCCCCCCGAATATGAAAGCAAGTTTGATTTTTCGTGGCTATTCCTGTCTGGTGTGAGTATATCGAAGAACAAGCAAACAATAATTATTAATGACAATAGTATGTGATCAGTTTATACAAACTTTGTGCGCTTGACAATGGCCTTTTGCATAAGGTCCGTTCATTGTAAATTGTACCGTGAGTGATTTTTCAACGTGAGTGATTTTTCTTCATCGGGCTTTGTTGTTTGAATAATTCCAAAGTTTTGGTTCGTACTGGACGTTTGATATAATTTGTAACACAGAACCTTTAGCCTTGCCAAGGCGCCGTTTAATTGGAACAGTAGCTTATAAGTGAAACACAAGATTAAATAATACACTGTATTCACAAAATACTGTACCAAATTAAATAACACAGACAGTTACATTAATGACGTTGTGCCAAATAACTGTCTGCAGCGATGGAAGATATTCGTCCGATCAGGATGGCTTCTAGAACAAAACAGGAGCCGTCTTCTCGGCAAGACAACTGAACTGCATAATTATTCTAACGTTTCAACGGTTGCACGCCACAACCAATACAACCGCTTACACTAATTAATATCTGATCTAATTCTTTATTTATACTCTGAACTTATATCTACGTTTATGCTATATACCCACGCACATGCCGCGAATGTGCCTTTAAAAACTGTGGTCAGTATAAAGGGATATGCGAAAAGGGGGGGGGGGGGGGATGTGCTTGGCATGACCAAAATACCAATAGTTCCACAAGTTTGAATAAAGAAAGGGAAACTGAAAGTTACAGATAATTTACTTACTAAGCATGTCGTAGAAGAATGGCAATGGGATAGTCATTTGGTTGACTAAAAATACGTAACTGGTGATGCAAAAAATAAATAAATAAATAAAATAAATACAGATGGAATGGATGTAAATTATTCTGACAACTTGAGTGAACTACATGAAGCATATAAAGAACCAACCCTTTAAATTGCATAAAATCAGTTTAATGTCCATTATTTGATGGTTACCTAACAGGTATTTTTGGATCAAATTCTTAAGAGTATTATATTTTTAAATTGTAACAAAGTGGAGGGAATTCAATTTTGTTTAATCAATAGGCTTCCTCAAATAAAGTAATGAGCTTTTTTGTGTGCTGCTTAATACAGATTTGTTACAGAAATGTTTATGCCCAACTATGTAAGACGAAGAACTGGCTATGTACAGTAGGTCAGTATCAAAAGTTGTTACATCCCCATAGATAATTTCCCCATATTTTGATCATAAATTACTTACACTTTCTAATATTGCCAATATTGCTATTTGTAGCTTACTTTTGACATAATTTAATCATTTCACACACAAATTGAATAATACTGTGAAGCAAGAATGCGTATATATATATATATATATATATATATATATATATATATATATATATATATATATATGTATGTATGTATGTATATCACAATTTTTCTCAAAACTATTTACTTGGACATAATCAGTTCTAATTCTAGCCCTGTCATATATCAGACCAGATTCGGAGTTAGAAGAATTGATTTACGAAATACCTCAACACATTCTCTTATTAAAACTTCGAAGCAAACTCGTAAGATTACAAAGTTTTCAAAAGTTTGTCAAAATGAAGTAGTTCAGCATCGTAAAGCACATGTCGACGCTGTTACGTTAATAACACCATCCCTGAATTTGAGAATTTCTTTGAAATTTTATCAGAACCTCTGTGTAGACTCTGTGGTTTTTTACGAGACACTTAAGTGAATCTATATTTTTGCTTTATCTGTGCCGATATCACATTAACTGAAAGTAATGGTAGCTATTCTATAAAATTTACTACAGAAGTATGGAATTGTAACATACATAAATTGGTGTTTTATTTTTCAAAAGTAGAAGAAACACTGCACATCAAAATAAAAGTCTAGCAAATACAGATAACGACACCAAGCCAGAGCCGATTTTTCGATGTATTTTGGTAATTAATCTGAGAATAGCATTACAGCAAGTGGACTGTCGCACTTGACGAACATAGGCTCTCTTTTTGCGGAGGCAATTTAGGCACCATTCACAGAGTAAACTTAAAGTCATTAGCTGGTTTGGAGGTAACTTATACTTCTCACTCAATTAAAACGTGAACACTGAGAAGTGAAGTATGTTGTGTTAACAAATTTCTAGCATCTAATAGTTTACAGGTGAAGATTAATAATATAATATAACCATATGTTTTCTTCTGTTCTTAGATTTTTTAAAAAACGATGTATGATGTCCCTTAAAATAATCTAGGATTGTATTCAAAATGTCACTGATAATCTCATATTATGATAGAGTGAATACAAACTGCACCAAAGTATAAATTTATAATGATGCTATGCAATTGTTCCCAGTTATTTAAGTATATTTTTTACAAATTGTGCTTCCTTGTGGCAGTCATATTATTTCAACCATTTCGTTTTCATATTTAGGCTAAAATGCATATTAAATAAAATTTAACTGACCTATCGTTAAAGGAGTTTGTTAAGATACAAAGTACAGCAATTAGACTTACAAGCATAGTAACTGAATCCTGTTGCTTAAGCAGGCGTGTAAGAGTGCTATTTCAGTTTAAGCACATAATTTCAAAGAGTAGAAAATTAACTGATTACATGATTGATTTTATTCTTGACAATTGCTACGTCTTAGTAGAACACTTTTATTCACAGTTCACAGCTAATCTGTTAGTGGAAATGTAAAGAAAATAGCAAGTACATTTTCCCGCAAAGCCTTATAATTTGGCTTCTTGTACCATCAGCCTATAGGAACAATTCCAAACATAGAAAAATGCACTATTTATATATTCATTGAGAATTTGCAGCCTTTAATTAATACAAATGTATATCTTGGATAGTAGACCACAAGATATTGCTATGGCTCTAAATAGATAGACTACGTGTAGCTTGGCTAGGCATTCATTTTTCATAAATAATTATCGTACATATTTGAATAACAGTAGGTTTGTTAAATAGAAATTTAGTTCGTTAGCAAACAGTGAGGACAGCAGTGGGTGATTTAGCGTTTTGATTATCATATGCAAAAGCCTATGTTCCTCGTCATACATTCTAATTACTGATCCTCATTTTTTGTTATTTTCTGTTATTGGTATAGCATTTGGTGATGACTGACATACAGCAACACCACACTTAAATCACACACATACACGCTACACGAGACTGAAATCTGCAGTCTTTGATGTACGACGTATATACTCTATCGTGAGGAGATAGGGACGGCGTTCTGTTTTACTTCTTTACATTTTTAAGCAAGTGTAAGCTAATTTTTCACTGTTCTGCTATTAAAATTTTCATTTTCGTGTGTAGCACAATATTCTTATTATTTTACTTACATCTATATTCTCTCTTTTTATGTCTGTCTGTCTGTCTGTTTCTCTCTCTCTCTCTCTCTCTAGAGGAAGAGAGAGAGAGAGGAACAGAGAGAGAGAGAGAGGAACAGAGAGAGAGAGAGAGAGAGAGAGAGAGAGAGAGAGAGAGAGACATCGCAATATTGCAGTCTTTGAGGTGGACAGACGTGGAAATATGTGTTTCACTTACGTAGCTACTCCAGTTTTCATTCCCCTAGCCATCACCACCCATCACGGGTCCCCTCCCCCTCACGCCGCACAATGCCATCTTAAAGTGCATACTTTGCTGCCGTTCTCACAAATGGAGCTACACGCAGTGATCTGCAGTGCTTCGGGCAATAAATTCCCTCTTCTGCACATTTTGTAATAGCCCTGGCGTCTCGACCTATAGCAGATTGCCACAGATACATCACGACCCTTGAAAGCACCTTTTTGAAAATGAGGTGATGTCCGTTTCTTTTTCCACGCTAATTTGTCCGTTATAAATTATGTGGGATTTCCGTCATAAACAAGGTCCATCCTTTCTCATAGGAGAAAGGGCAAAATTAAAAAGAAAAAGAATCTAGCTATGAAGAAGGACAAGTTCCTAGAAACTTTCGTCTGATAGTGCAGTGTGCAAGATAAACAAAAGTGTATCTCAACAGACTTTTGTTATACAACTATAACAGACTCGTCCCAGAACGGTGGACTTATCAAAAAAGCTAAGTTAGAGAAACGAAGAGTTTTGAAGTTGCAAATGGGAACTGTATGTCTCTTCAGGGTATTTTGAAGCTGCCATGTTGAAAACTTGTTTATGAATCGACTAATAATGCCTTTTCGATATAACGGTTTGGCAGGTTCCTTACCCCTTGTTTTCTTACAAAAATCGTCATAACGTTAACGAAGACAAAACTTATATTTGAAAGACAGGTAATCACTATAAGATAGAAGGCTTTCAGGCCGGCTGAGAAGCGGGCCAGAAAAGCTCAGTCGTTGAGAGAATTGTATAATTAAATCAAGGATTCAAGTTCGCATCCAGATCTGTGGCACTATTGTAATCAGTCATATATTTTCAGCATTGGTATTCATTTAAGCTTTCATTATTGCAATTAGCTGCTGAATCTTACAACTGAGCAATGCAGTCTAAGAACATTTTCTGAGGGCTGGAGATAAGAAATTGTTCCTAAATTTACATTCAAAAGTAATGATGTTGCATCAAATATGTTTCCTTTAATGCTTTTAATACGACGGTTTGAATACGTGGCAGTAGCAGCAGTAACAGTAGATTAGTGATAGTTATGCACTTACTAGGATTCTTAGTGTATCCTGAATAAAGACAATGAGTAAAGAGATTAAAAAGAAGCAACAATGCTCATTATGTGCTAGATTATTGGAACAAACATATTTTTGTGTCTTAAGACTATGTATTGAACTCAGCACTGATGTGTTCCTTCGAAATGAGATAGGTATACTTACAATAGTTACAGCAATTTCTTGTTACAATCAGAATTTCTTCCAGACTACATAGCATGCAGACTGTCTGACAGAAGCAATGAAGCACCCAGAAGTCATATCAGTGTTGACTTCACCTACGTACAAACCATCAATGAAATAATAAATGATTAGAGTTTCGGTTTTTTGTGACGGATAAACCGGCCCCCAGAGCGCTTTATTGTAATTCGTGTTTAGTTTTGTTAGCACGCCTGGTGGAGAGCACTGTTTAAGGAATGTCAGATATTGAGTGAACACTCGAAAGAACACAGGAATGACGAGGAATGGAGTGAGGCACCGTTGTCAGCATGTGACAAACTTTGAAAGGGGCCTCAGTGTGACTTTCCATTTGGCTGGCTGATCGAATCCTGCAATGTTCAGATTTATAGGGTATTCGAATGTTACAGCGGTCGGGCGCTGAACTGGATGTGAGCGTCAGTGCAGCTCTGCTAGTTGTCAAGTTCCCGCTCGACTACGTCGGACAACCACTAGAGGGGAAGGCCGTACTGTGCAGCAAGCACACTGTGACCACTTCATATCTGTGCCTGCCACCCGATATCAAGTAACGGACTCCTTGCAATAGTCTGCGTCATACCACACAATGGTCGGAAATTAACAGTAAGTAAACTAGGGAATTGGCATCGCATGCATAGTCTGCTTTACAGCGGCAGCATCTGGAATGGCGTCGTGACACGGAAACACGAACTGCTGACGAATGGCGTAACACTGCGTTCATCGATTGTTCGTGGTTCTGCAGTACGCCGGACGACCCTGACCGAGGTGTTGGAGAGGCACGGCGGTGTTAATCCTGGCGTCGTGGTGGAGGGATCTGTCGGCCATGACTCTGGGTCACGGATGGTAGTGACTGAATTAACCCTAACGGCGATACCCTACATAACGAAAATCCTGCGTCCTCAAAAATGGTTCAAATGGCTCTGGGCACTATGCGACTTAACTTCTGAGGTCATCAGTAGCCTAGAACTTAGAAATAATTAAACCTAACTAACCTAAGGACATCACACAATCCATGCCCGAGGCAGGATTCGAACCTGCGACCGTACCGGTCGCTCGGTTCCAGACCGTAGTGCCTAGAACCGCACGGCAACTCCGGCCGGCCCTGCGTCCTCATGTGTTTCTCTCATGCGGTAGTACCATGGTGCCATTTTCCAACAGGACAATGTTGTGACGATGAAAACTGTTCTGAGAATTGTACTGTATCATTGTATGAAGTACTTGAACGGCAGATACAGGGAAAAATTGTGGAAAAATTCGAATTTTTTTGTTGCGTAATTTACTAGATTGATTCTTTAAGAATAATGTCGCAAAGTTTCGTAATAGAATTCAGGCTACAAATACGTTTGTAAAAACGTTTGTTTGGGCGCCTGCGCCTGCTACGCCCCCTCCTTCTATTCTGTGATCCACACCTCCATCTTCTCACGCTAGAAATTTCTTGTGCGTTATTTTTCGTTCGCACAAGCTAAAAGAACTGCAGATGAGTCTAGAAGGCTGTGGCAAAGATTATCTTTGCTTGTTCCTTTGTCTACAACGTGTTTTTCTTCATACGACGTTCTACAAACTTATTTAGATTTTTAGTTTTGAATATATCAATTTGTCTTGCTCGATATGCGTCGTAACAGGGGACTCATATTCAAGAAAGTGAGGAAATGTCGAATATCACGTGTAGAAGATACAGGAAAACCATTTTCATAGACGGCGCAAATGTTTATGGCTACTTCTGCTGCTGTCATTTCTTTATTGAACTTAAAAGAACATGTCCGAAATTTTCCACCTTTCAGGTACGTACACAACCCTAACCGTTGAAAAAATGTGTGCATGTGAAAACAGAATAAAAATGACAGCTGTAATCATCGTACATGGATGCACTGTCCAAAAACAGTACATGTGTCCTCGACTGTTGTGAAGATAGCTGCATGCGATGTCTGTCTAGTGTTCAAAAAGTGAAAATACAGTACGATTAAGTGCCTGCAGGGACTAGGCTTCCATCCAGGTGCATTCTCACTGAAGATATTCCAAAGCATCGCTGAAGCTCGACTGGAGAAAGCTCAGTAGGCGGAGGCAGAAGAAAAATAGGCAAAATTCTCCTAGGTAAAGGAGGAAGGGGAAGACGATGAAGAGAATAAAGATTACGGATATGGACAGCACCAGGCCCCAGAGGTATAGCAATGCTGTCAAAAACTGAAATGAAACCTTTAAACGCGAACTGATGTATACTGACTCCTTTGAGCTATAATATATCCTTTCTCAGGAACTATGAAAGCTACATCCTGGAATCTGGCGTAGTTCTTAGGAATTGCTTACTGAATAATCCTTTGCAACACTTTTCCGTCATCTTTTCTTCGTGCAAATTTCTCCTCTAAAATTTGGGAAAAATAAATCCCCAAGGAATTATGTCCCTACACAAAAATCAGTTCCACACGTTTTATTATCCTCTTATGCAGATGTAAACTTTGAAATTCCAGTTTGATCTCTTGATTAGTATACGAGAAAAGGTACATTATAGGAACAATGGTAATTCAAATCGTTATAAAATGTACGTCATTGGGCTTTTTGAGACAAAAACTGCATAGAATATCAAGTACTATGTTGTACATAACAGTCTCAAGTTTTACTATTTTAGCTATAACATTTTTGGAGATATATACGTTTAAGTACAAGAATACATTTTTCCCAACGTCTGCCCTTAAATATAAACAATAAAACCGACCTTTCGACCTTATTCCTCAGAGCAAGACCATTTGTGCAGGACTGAGGGTGCCGCTACTCATTGCAGACAATCGGAGTCAAAATGTCATATGAGAGGCGTTCAATAAGTAACGCAACATATTAGTTTTCTCGGCCAGTTTCGGTTAGAAAAATATGAGGCTTGTTGTGGAACATCGCGGAGTATTCCTGCTACATCCCTTACAGTTTCATGAAGTTCCGCTAGGTAGCATTCCGGCTGGCCGCACATAGTTGTGAACCCTGCAATGTTCGAATGTGCGGTCACTCTCATTCGAAGTGACCACAGTCAAATATTTCGCTGGTTAACTGGAGGTCTCTGTTGGTAATGGTGACCCACCCGTCCACCAGTTTGGGTACTCAAAGGTGTACTGTGCTACCCTCACGAAATTCAAGAAATGACTCCCAGGGTTCGTCTCCACAAAAGTGCTAACGAACTACGCCTTCTCCCTGACAACGCAAAGCCTCACATAACTCTGTGCACTTGAGAGGAGGTTCCAAAACCTTCATTGGACTGGTCTTCCTCATCCTCCACGGAGACCGTATCTCGTACCTTCCGACTTCCATCTGTTTGGCCCGATGAAAGATGCATACTACGAAGAGCAGTCCTTGGTTGATCGGTATATCGTTGATGCAGCAAAACGTTGAATCAGACATCGACCAGTAGAGTAGTATCATGCGGGCGTACAGGTTCTCTCAGTAATGTGACGTAAGGCCGTCGCATTGAACGGTGACTATGTTGAAAAATTGAGTTTTGTAACAAAAAGAGTGAGGAATAATACTGTGTACTGGAATCCTAAATAAAACCAATCTGTTCAATAAGTAATGAAACAATTTTTTTTCCCGACCTTTCCTTCAAGAAAAATAAGGAATTTTTTGTGGGACATCGCGGAATATTCTGCATCACATCCTATATTTTTCCCGAGGGCATGCAGCTTTACTGTATGATTAAATGATGATGGCGTCCTCTTGGGTAAATCCTTCCGGAGGTAAAATAGTACCCCATTCGGATCTCCGGGCGGGGACTACTCAAGAGGACGTCGTTATCAGGAGAAAGAAAACTGGCGTTCTACGGATACGAGTGTGGAATGTCAGATCCCTTAATCGGGCAGGTAGATTAGAAAATTTAAAAAGGGAAATTGATAGGTTACAGTTAGATATAGTGGGAATTAGTGAAGTTCGGTGGCAGGAGGAACAAGACTTTTGGTCAGATGAATACAGGGTTATAAATACAAAATCAAATAGAGGAAATGCAGGAGTAGGTTTTATAACTAATAAAAAATAGGAGTACGGGTAAGCTACTACAAACAGGACGTTATTGTTGTGGTCTTCAGTCCTGAGACTGGTTTGATGCAGCTCTCCATGCTACTCTATCCTGTGCAAGCTTCTTCATCTCCCAGTACCTACTGCAACCTACATCCTTCTGAATCTGCTTAGTGTATTCATCTCTTGGTCTCCCCCTACGATTTTTACCCTCCACGCTGCCCTCCAGTACTAAATTGGTGATCCCTTGATACCTCAGAACGTGTAATACCAACCGATCCCTTCTTCTAGTCAAGCTGTGCCATAAACTCCTCTTCTCCCCAATTCTATTCAATACCTCCTCGTTACCTCCTCACTGGTTATGAACTGTATATTAAAACTGAAGAAACTGCAAAAAGGTGGGAATTTAAGGAGATGGGACCTGGATAAACTGACTAAACCATAGGTTGTACAGAGTTTCAGGGAGAGTATAAGGGAAAAATTGGCAAGACTGGGGGAAAGAAATACAGTGGAAGAAGAATGGGTAGCTTTGACGAATGAAGTAGTGCAGGCAGCAGAGGATCAAGTAGGTAAAAGACAAGGGCTAGTAGAAGTGCTTGGGTAACAGAGGAAATATTGAATTTAATTGATGAAAGGAGAAAATATAAAAATGCAATAAATGAAACAGGCAAAAAGAAATACAAACGTCTCAAAAATGAGATCGGCAGGAAGTTCAAAATGGCTAAGCAGGGATGGCTAGAGGACAAATGTAATGATGTAGAGGCTTATCTCACTAAGGGTAATATAGATACTACCTACAGCAAAATTAAAGAGACCTTTGGAGGAAAGAGAACCACTTGTAAGCATATCAAGAGCTCAGATGGAAACCCAGTTCTGAGCAAAGAAGGGAAAGCAGAAAAGTGGAAGGAGTATATATAGGGTCTATACAAGGGCGATGTACTTGAGGATAATATTATGGAAATGGAAGAGAATGTAGATGAAATGGGAGATACGATACTGCGTGAAGAGTTTGACAGAGCACTGAAAGACCTGAGTCGAAACAAGGCCTCGGGAGTAGACAACATTCCATTAGAAGTACTGACGGCCTTGGGAGAGTCAGTCCTGACAAAACTCTGCCGTCTGGTGAGCAAGATGTATGAGACCGGCGAAATACCGCCAGACTTCAAGAAGCATATAATAATTCTAAACCCAATGTGAAAATTACCGAACTATCGGTTTAATAAGTCACAATCGCAAAATACTAACACGAATTCTTTACAGACGAATGGAAAAAGTGGTAGAAGCGGACCTCAATGAAGATCAGTTTGGATTCCGTAGAAATATTGAAACATGTGAACCAATACTGACCTTACGACTCACCTTGGAAGAAAGATTAATGAAAGGCAAATCTACGTATCTAGCATTTGTAGACTTAGAGAAAGTTTTTGACAATGTTGTCTGGAATACTCTCTTTAAAATTCTAAAGGTGGCAGCGCAAAATACAGGGAGCGAAAGGCTATTTACAATTTGTACAGAAACCAGATGGCAGTTATAAGAGTCGAGGGACATGAAAGGGAAGCAGTGGCTGGGAAGGGAGTGAGACAGGATTGTAGCCTCTTCCCGATGTTATTCAATCTGTATATTGAGCAAGCAGTAAAGGAAACAAAAGAAAAATTCGGAGTAAGTATTAAAATCCATGGTGACGAAATAAAAACTTCGAGGTTTGCCGATGACATTGTAATTCTGTCAGTGACAGCAAAGGACTTGGAAGAGCAGTTGAACGGAATGGACAGTGTCTTGAAAGGAGGATATAAGATGAACATCAACAAAAGCAAAACGAGAATAATGGAAAATAGTCGAATTAAGTCTGGTAATACTGAGGGGATTAGATTAGGAAATGAGAAACTTATAGTAGTAAATGAGTTTTGCCATTTGGGGAGCAAAATAACTGATGGTGGTCGAAGTAGAGAGGATACAAAATGTAGACTGGCAATGGCAAGGAAATCGTTTCTGAGGAAGAGGAGTTTGTTAACATCGAGTAAAGAAGTCATTTCTGAAAGTATTTGTATCGAGCGTAGCCATTTATGGAAGTGAAAAGTGGACGATAAATAGTTTGGACATTTTCATGTTCGCGCACCCGACAAATTCTCACAGAAATTTCTCTCGAGTGTTCTTTCTTACTCCTCTACTGCCCGGATCTCACATCTTCCGATCTCAATCTGTTTGGCGCAATTAAAAATTTTTTCCATGGAAAGCAGTATGCAGATGGGGGCAACTACTGATGAAGCAAGACGTTGACACCGACGTCGACCAGCAGAGAGGAACCTTACGAGCATATAGTCCCTCCCAGTAAGGTGGCGTAAAGCCGTCGCATGGAACGGAGACTGTATTTAAAATAGAGTTCTCTGGAAGGGACACCCAAGCAGGAAGTGGCCATGGGAAAGAGATTGAATAACCAACGAAAGGACTACGTTCTACGAGTCGTGCCATGGAATGTTTGAAGTCTTAAATTAGTAGGGAAACTAGCAAATCTGAAAAGGGAAATTCTAAGTCTCAGTCTATGGTGGGAATCAGTGAAGTGAAATGGGAAGAACACAAGATAGGTAGAGGGTACTATCAACCAGTAGCAGAATATGGTGTAATGGTAGCAGGATTTTCTTATAAGTGGGAAGGCAGGACAGAGACCGAGTTACCATGAACAGATGAGTGATAGGGTTGGTCTCATCAGAACCAAACCAACACAGGCAGTTATGCTTCAGGTATATATGCCGACGGCGCAAGCTGAAGATGAACAGGTAGGGAAAGTACATCAGGATGTTGAACGTGTAATTCAGTACGTAAAAGGAGATGAAAATCTAATAGTCACTGGGAATTTGAATGTGTTCGTAGGGGAAAAAGCAGAAGGAAGGGTTACAGGAGAATATAGTCTTTATACAGTGATTTAAAGAGAAGAAATACTAACGGAGTTCTGCAATACATCTCAGCCAGTGATAGCGAATACTCTGTTCAAGAATCAAAAGAGGAGGGTTGTATAATTGGAAACGGCCGGGGTACAGGAAGATTTCAATGTCATTACATCAAGATCAGGCGGAGATTCCGAAATATCATACAGTACTGCGACGCATACTTAGGAGCAGACATAGATTCAGATCACAATTTAGAAACTTGAGAGACTAGTCAAAAAGAATCATTGCGCAAAGAACTAGGATACGGAAGTACTAAGGAATGAAGAGATACGCTTGAACATCTCGAAGGTTGTAAATACTGCGATAATAGGCATATCAGTTGAAGAGGAATGAACATCTCTAAAAAAGGGCAATCGAGGAAGTTGGAATGAAAAGCATAGATACAAAGAAGATAACTGCGAAGAAACCATGGGTAACCGAAGAAGCACTTCAGGTGAGCCATGAAAGAAGAATGTACAAAAACGTTTAGGCAAGTTCACGAGTACGGAAATAAAAGTCACTTAGGGATGAGATATATCGTAAGTGCAGGAAAGGCTGGACGAAAAATTTGAAGAAATAGGAAAAGAAATGATTGCTGGAAGGAATGACCTATTATATAGAATAGTGAAAGAGTCATCGATGAAATTAAAAGCAAGGGTGGTAATATTAAGAGTGTAAAGGGAATTTTACTGAAAAATTCAGAGGGCAGAGAAAATAGGTGGATAGAGTAAATGGAAGGTATCTGTGAGGGGGACGACTTATCTGCTGACAGGACAGAAGAAATAACACGAGTTGATATAGAAGAGATAGGGGATCCAGTATTAGATTCAGAATAAAAAAATAAAAAAAACTTTGGAAGAGTTAAGGTCAAATAAGTCAGAAGGGATAGATGACATTCCATCAGAATTTCTGAAATCGTTGGGGAATGTGACAGTTTGGCGTCTAGAACGCATGTCTGGCGATATAACATCTGACGTTCGGAAAAAACATAATTCGCACAATTCCGAAGACTGAAAGAGCTGACATGCGAGAATTATCGCACAATCAACTTGACAGCTAATGCATCCAAGTTGCTGACTAAAATAGTACACAGTAAAATGGAAAAGAAAACTAAGGTCAGTTTGTCTTTACGGAAGGTAAAGGCACCAGTGATGCAGTTCTGAAATGCGACTGATAATGGAAGCAAGACTGAAGAAAAATCAAGACACGTTCATGCGATTGGTCGACCTGGAGAAAAGTTCGACAGTGTCAAATGGTGTACGATGTTCGAAATTCTGAAAAAATAAGGTGTAAGCTATAGGAAAAGATGTGTAATACACGATATGTACAAGGGGCAAGAGGGAAAAGTAAGAGTTGAATACCAAGAACCAAGTTCTCGGGTTATAAAGATTTTAAGACAGGGATGTAGTCTTTCGCCGCTGGTGTGCAATCTATATCCATCGAAGGAGGAATGACTGAAATAAAAGAATGGTTCAATGGAGGCATTATAATTCAAGGTGAAAAGATATCTGTGATAAGATTCACTATTGATATTGCTATCGTCAGTGAAAATGAAAAAGAATTACAGGATATGCTGAATGGAACGAACAGACTAGCGAGTACAGAATTTTGATTGAGAGTAAATAGAAGAAAAAGTAATGAGAAGGAGCGGAAATAAGAAAAACTAGAAACTGAACATCAGGACTGGTGATCACGAATTAGATGCAGTTAAGGAGTTCTTCTACCTAGGCAGCAAAATAACCCATGACGGATGGACCAAGGGGATATAAAAAGCAGACTAGCATTGGCAAAAAGGGCATTCCTGGCCAAGAAAAGTCCACTAATATCAAACATAAATCTTAATTTGAGGAAGAAATTTCTGAGAATATGCATTTGGAGCAAAGCATTGTATGGTAGTGAAACATGGACCGTAGGAAAACCGGAACAGAAGAGAATCGAAGCATTTGAGATGTGGTGAAAATTAGTTAGACTGATAAGGTGAGGAATGAGGAGGTTCTGCGCAGAATCGGAGAGGAAAAGAATTTGTGGAAAAAACTGACGAGAAGAAGGGGCAGTATGATAGGAGATCTGCTAAAACAACACGGAATAACTTTCATGGAAATAGAGGGAGCTGTAGAGGGTAAAAATCAGAGACTGGAATACATCCAGCAAATAACTGAGGATATTTTTTTCAAGTGCTACTCTGAGATGAACTTGGCACAGTAGAGAAATTCATGGCGGACCACATCAAATCAGTCAGAAGACTGAAGACCCAAAAAATAAAAATGAAAAATACCAAAAGCACAAGAGTATGGAATAATATGGTCTACTGGAATGCTGAATAAAACTAACTTGCTTCCAGAGCACTTCCTCACCGAGAATGCTGAAATATACATCCAGGTTCATGGTTACGGTAACCTAAATTAGTTCGTCCAAGTAATGGTAACCACCGCCAAAATGTCACAGAACCATCTCCAGCCTGAACTACGCTCTGCGAGTTAAAATCTTCGTTGGGCCGTTGGTTCACACAACGCCTTTCACTATTTTAAAACAGGGAGAATCGCAACTAATCGGATCCATTACATGGTTCCAGTGGGCTGCTGTCCTTATGCTGTCCCAATAACTACTAAAGAGGTGCAGCTTCAAGTGAGTCTCTAAGCAATGGACTTTTGTGATGCCTTTTTCCCTTCGATGCAAACTACCACGAATTGCCTTCTGTGCCAACATCTTCCCCTCTGATTAGCATTTGCACCCTACATCCTCAGTTGTATGTTGTATGTATTCCAAAATATTTCTTCCTCTACAGTTTTCCTCCCCTAGAGCGTTCTCAAGTATTATTTATTGCCTGACGTGTAAACACATACCCTATCACCTTGTCCCTTCTTCTTGTTACTGTTCTCCATGTTTTCCGTTCTTCGCCTATTCTGCAGGAACCTCCTCACTCATTACCTCACCAGTCAACCTGATTTTCAACCTCCATCTGTAGCACCGCATCTCCAATATTTCCATTGTCTTGTGTTTCGCCTTTCCCACAGTTCGTGATTCACTACTATATAATGCTGTGCTCCAAACGAACATCCTCAGATTCTTCTTCCTCGAATTAAGGCCTTTGTTTGATATCAGTCGACTTCTATTGGCCTGGAATGCCCTCTTTGACTGTGCTAGAGGGCTTCTTACGCCCTCTTTGCTTCGTTTGTTATGGGTTATTTTCCTTCGAAGGATGTAAAATTTCTGAACTTCGTTTACTTCGTCTACCAGTTTTGATGCTAAACTTCTCACTATTCTTATTTTTCCTACTGCCGACTACATTCTTCTTCTCCGATCTACTTCCAATCCATTTCTGTACTCGTATGGATGCTTGTTCATTTCATTCAACAGATCCCGTAATTCTCCTTCACCTCCACTGAGGATGGCTATGTCCTCTGCAAGTCTTATTAACTGATATCCATTCACAATGAATTTTAAACCCACTCGTGAACCTTTCTTTATTTCCGTCATTGTTTCTTCGATGTAAAGATCGAACTATAGAGGCGAAAGATTGCCTCCTTGCCTTACGGACTTTTTAACCCGAGTACTTCATTATTGGTCTTCTATTCTAATTGTCTGTTTTTGTTTCTTGTACATATTGTATGTTACTCGTCTTGCCCTATAGCTTATTCCAGTATTTCTCAGTATTTCGCACGCTTTTTTCCAGTTGACAAATTCTATGAACAAGTCCTGAGTTTCCTGCAGCCTAGTTTTCATTAACGTCAGGATTGCCTGTCTGTTGCCTTTACCTGAGTCCAAATGTCCCTTATATGCAGTTCCCTCCGCAATTTTCTCTCAGAACCATGTTAAAATGGACCAACATTCGGTGACAGCAGAATTCCTTTCGATACTGGAACCGCTTGTTACTAAGAAGGTGTGACAGTCTTTTCTGGTCGCTGTTGGTTGACATCTTTTTACGGCCACTGTTCTTACGCCTTGTTACATAACTGTGAGTAGTGCACCGTTCCTTGTAGACACGTTGGGCACGCCGATAAACAACACATCGAGTAACCTCACTCACAGTATGCCCATCGCCAAGTCCAACCGCGATAGCTCCTTTCTGCCATTCACTCACGGCTCCATATTTTACATTTCACATTGCTGATCCCATATAACCGACTGGCACACACAAGTATCTTCGCTGTCATTACAGACGTCACCGGTGAAGAGTCACATGAGGATCTAATACCATTTCCACAACACTCCGACGGAACCAACGTCGGCGACCAACTAGGGACACCTTTGACGTCGAACGCTCGGCACCGCAGGAAACTATGCGTAGACTAAATCCATTCATAAAAACACTAGTGGTCAGCGACATTTCCATACAAAATGCCGCATTTGTCTGCTGGCTTCATCAGACAGTGGCATGTTTTAGCTGCACTAACAAGTGCTCGGGTTGCGTGAAGGGTGTAGCTACAATAAATGTGTTTTCATGCGGGTTACTGAGTAATCTGCGTACACTGATATTATGAAGAGACTTAATCTTACGAATGTGATCGAAATATCAGGGACAAAGTTGCGACCTGCTCAATACAGAAATGAAATCGGCCTCGTGGACGGAGAGTTCGCGGATACATTATATAATTCAGAAATATAATGGGGATGACACAGAAATGCATGATGTTACACTGGAGGGATCAACTGATTTTCCAGGGCAAGAAGAACGTGGACCTAAACGTCGCTGTCCAAGCAGTACACGACGTTCATCTCTAGAGCAACAGGAAAAGTCCAGTCAAAGTGAATACGAATTGTCTCCACCCAAACAGTCGTGGTCCTGTGTATTACAAGGCACTGATGACATAGTACTAGAAGACTTTTATGAAGACTATTATAATCGTGGCTTCAATTCTATCAGCAAACTAATGAGGCACTATAAGTGCATTAAAAGTAAATCAAATGCAGATTAATTCTGAACAATGTGTCTAGTAAAAGAAGAGCTGCAGCTTGTTTCAAAGGAAACAGACGGTTGCGATTACAAGCTATAAAATACTATGTAATACCGCAGTTTGATAGAGCAATGTCTTACGAATCTACAGTTCACTATTGGTATCCGCAAATGTGGGCACTAGAAACATGTAAAAAAGTTGACATGGACAATTTCGAAGCTCCGATTTCCTTTATCGAAACGTTAAAAATGAACATGACATTTCATCAAGGTACATTACTATATTTGTCACACGTAAGGACATAGAACACAGTAATACACGCATCAAAGAAACTTTTGCATCACCGCGGCTTCCAGAACTCTTGAAGATAGACGTTGACTGTGGATATTGTATCACAGACACGGTCCCTTTGATTGTGCAGAGATGTCACAAAACCCGCCGAAAGATGTAAACAACCATGCAAGAGCAGCGCCTACTAGACGGAGGGGGTCCGACAGCGGATCAGTTCCAGTCATTCCACCAGGAAGGAGGTACACGGCTCGTGTTCAGCCATGCCTAGATTGTCAATACCACGGTTCGATCTCTTCCGCATTGTTACTTTGTGCTAGGAAGGGCTCACAACAAGGGAAGTGTACAGGCGTCTCGGAGTGAACCTCAGCGATGTTGCTGGGACATGGAGATAGGAACTGTCAATAACATGCCTCGCTCAGGCCATCCTAGGGCTACTACTGCAGTGGATGACCGCTACATACCGATTATGACTCGGAGGAACGTTGACAGCAATGCCACCATGTTGAATAATGCTTTTCGCGCAGCCAGAGGACGTCGTGTTTCCACTCAAACCGTGTGCAATAGGCTGCATGATGCACAACTTCATTCCTGACGCCCATGGCGAGGCCCATCTTTTGCAATCAAGACATCATGCACGGCGGTACAGATGGGCCCAACAGCATGCCGAAAGGACCGTTCAGGATTGGCATCACCAGCTCCTCACCGATGAATTTCGCATATGCCTTCAACTAGACAATCGTCGGAGACGTGTTTAGAGGCAACCCGGTCAGACTGGGCGCCTAAGACACACTGTCCAGAGAGTGTAGCAAGGTGGACGTTCCCTGTTGTTTTGGGGCGGCATCATGTGGGGCTGACGTATGCCACTGGTGGTCATGGAAGGCGCAGTACCTACTGTATGATACTTGAATGCCACCCTCAGACCAACAGTACAACCATATCGACAAGGTATGTGTCTTCATGGACGACAATTCGCGCCCCATCGCGTACATCTTGTGAATTATTTCCTTCAGGATAACGACATTGCACGACTAGAGTGGCCAGCATGCTCTCCAGACATGAACCCCATCGATCATGCTGGACCGACAATGCATTTATGAACTTGTGGATAGTATGCCACGAAGTATACAGGCATGCATCAATACATGACTGGAGGTACCGGTGTGTACAGCAATCTGGACCACCACCTCTGATGGTCTCGCTTTATGGTGGTACAACATGCAGTGTGTGATTTTCATGAGCAGTAAAAAGGGCGGAAATAATGTTTATGTATCTCTAATCCAATTTTCTTTACGGGTTCCGGAACTCTCGGAACCGAGGTGATGCAAAAGTTTTTTGATGTGTATAGTATACGTCAGAAGGCAAAATAGTTTGAGGAGGAAGTGAACAAATCTGTGACCGAGCAGGGCGTCGAGAAATGATATTTTTGGAACCGTGACGAGTGACAATTCCACTATTAAATGTCTCCATCATCAACACTGTATCACGGAAGAGAGAAAACTACAGGTAGTGTTGCTGCCTTCCATAGCGCTACCCACAGCAGCACACCTTACGTGGCCTTATTTGTGACAGGCAGACTATCAAACGAGTTGTACATCTGTTATGAAGAGGCACAAGGCACTTTCGGCCCAAACATTTCAAAGTAACTTGACACATACTGCACACGAAATATTCATGGACAGACGAGCAAAAGTG
The DNA here is from genome assembly GCF_021461395.2 of Schistocerca americana. Classification (NCBI taxonomy): domain Eukaryota; kingdom Metazoa; phylum Arthropoda; class Insecta; order Orthoptera; family Acrididae; genus Schistocerca; species Schistocerca americana. Next base: position 60,258,917 of record NC_060122.1, read on the forward strand.
GGAAAAAGACTAACGAACGCATGAAATGTGTTCTACAGTCAATTCTTGGCGAAAATTAATAAGAACTTACCGATCTACACTCATGCTCATAAATTAAGGATAATGCTAATACATGGCGAAACAACTTTCTGGCCGGCGGTTTGCGGGCTAAATCACCTGGGGGTATGACCACGCGGTGCATTTCACCTGCGGTCGTCGCACGGAGGGGCTGGAAGCAGTCCACGTACCCAGAGGAGTGTTGGTGCATGTCTGAGTACGGTGCAGCGAGTAAGTGTGCAGACGATTTCAGACGTGCTAATGATAAATGTGTGTTGAAAATGGCTCAAAGAACACTTATTGATGTTATGAGCGGTAGAATACGAGGGCGACTGGAGGCTGGCCAAACACATCAGGTCGTAGAACGGTCCCTCCGTGTGCCACAAAGTGTGATCTCAAGATTATGGCAACGATTCCAACAGACAGGAATCGCGTCCAGGCGCTACAGTTCGAGACGTCCACAGTGTACAGCACCACAAGAAAACCAGTATCTCACCACCACGACCGCAGAGGGCCACAGAGTACTGCAGGTAGTCTTGCTCGGGAACTTACCGCAGCCACTGGAACAGTTGTCTCCAGACACACAGTCTACAGACGACTGAACAGACATGGTTTATTCGCCTGAACACCTGAAAGGTGCATTCCACTGACCCCTGGTCGCAGGAGAGCCCGTAAAGCCTGGTCATTGGAACAGTGGTCCCAGGTTGTGATCACGGACCAATCCCGGTATAGTCTGTACAGTGATTCTCGCCGGGTTTTCATCTGGCGTGAACCAGGAATCAGATACCAACCCCTTAATGTCTTTGAAAGGAACCTGTATGGAGGTCGTGATTTGATGGTGTGCAGTGGGATTATGTTTGGTGCACATACACCCCTGCATGTCTTTGACAGATGAACTGTAGCAGGTCAGGTGTATGGGAACGTCATTTTGCACCAGTATGTCCGCCTTTTCAGGGGTGGAGTGGGTCCCATCTTCCTCCTTATGGATGATAATGCACGGCCCCACCAAGCTGCCATCGTGGTGGAGTACCCTGAAACAGAAGATATCAGGCGAATGGAGTGGCCTGCCTGTTCTCCAGACCTAAACCCCATCGAACACATCTGGGATGCTCTCGGTCGACATATCACTGCACGTCTTAAAACCACTACGACACTTCAGGAGCTCCGACGGCAATGGTGCATGAATGGGAGGCTATACCCCAGCAGCTGCTGGACCACCTCATCCAGAGTATGCCAACCCGTTATGCGGCCTGTCTACGTGTGCATGGTGATCATATCTAGTATCGATGTCGGGGTACACGCGCAGGAAACAGTGGCGTTTTGTAGCACATGTTTTTCGGGACGGTTTTCTCAACTTACCACCAATACCGTGGACTTACAGATCTGTGATGTGTGTGTTCCCTATGTGTCTATGCTATTAGCGCCAGTTTGTGTAGTGCCACGTTGTGTGGCACCACATTCTGCAATTATCGTTAATTTATGAGCATGAGTGTAGATGCAAGTTTGCCAAACAAAGATATTAAGCTGAAGATATTGCCACCGAAAGCAACAAAATACTCCTTGATGTTTACTCCTTCCGGGAATGGAAGCTTTATATCAGAAGGTCTGCTGATTTTGTAAGATTACAGTGTTCCAAACCACAATTGAAGGTAGATGATGGTTATTTAATCGCCAAACTACACCCTGTGATATACGATCAAGTTTTCTTTGTGTTAAAATGTCACTTGTAGTACAATGCAACGTTTAACGTGGAAATGACACAGAGCTTTTTTTTTTTTTTTTTTTTTTTTTTTTTTTTTTTTTTTTTTTTTTTTTTTACTGCTCGAGTGTGGTTTCGTGCAGTTCCAAGCGTTCGAGGTCAAAAATGTCCCTTGTAAATTTTCCGGTGAGTTTACCTTACTACAGTACTGTGTGGGAATCTTCGGTAACTGTATTGGTCATCCCTATTGGTATGGGTTGCAGGGTGAACGAGATCTTGTTTTACAAGAAAACGACTGACAAAGCTACCGGTTGACGATAACGGCAGTTTGTTAGCTCATCGCCGACACGGCCTCGCTACTCGTTATCGCCGGGCAGGATCGTTGGCAACCAGGGCGCTGTGGAACGTTCGCTGGCAAAGGCTTGCCTTGCCTTGTCTTGTCTCGACTGCAGCACGACTGATCTCGCGCCTCGTCCTTCTTCTCCGCTAACAAGCGAAGACGCGGCGCCAGTTTCCCCGCTGCGACAGCGCTCCCCCGAGGACAAAAGAAGGGGACGAGCTTCAGCTAAAATAACGAATTGGCGTCCTGCGCTGGATCAACCGGGGCGCTTCGCTTTTGAAAGCCCACGGTAGGAATTTCTTGCAGTGTAGAATTTGTCATCTGCAAGCAAGCATGTTTTTCTACTGTTCACTATTCGGCGGTTAGTCCTGTAAATGTTAGAAGTATTAATTCTTTCTTCCGTTGTTCTTTTTATAAACCTTTGTTTCTTGGAGATCTACGTCTACATCTACATTATTACTCCTCATTTCATGAGTACGTGCTTGGCGGACTGCTATTTCCATGCCATTCCACTAAGGAACGGCACAAGGGGAAAACGAAACTTAAAATATTTACGTATCTCCTCTTACTTCTCATATTTTATTACTGGGATCATTCGTCTCTATGGACGACAACAAAACATTTTCATACTCTGAGGAGAAAATACGTGACTGAGATTTCATCGTGGGATCCTGCCTTTGATTTTAGGATAACCACCCCAATTCGCTTATCATACCCATGGCACTCCCTACCCATTGCGCGATGCTACAAAACGAGCTGCCCTTCTTTCAACTTTTTGGATGTCCTCCGGTAATCCTATCTGACACGTATCACACAGCATACGGCACTACTCGAGAGGAAGGCGGGCAAGCGTAGTTTAAGCGGTCTCCTTAGTAGAGCTTTTGCATTTTCTCAGTGTTCTTTCAGTAAACCTCTGTCTTAGTTTTGCTTTCCCCGCAACACTCTCTATGTTATCGTTCCAACTTAACTTATTTGTAATTGTAATGCATAACTATTTAGTAGAAATCACGGCCTTTAGATTTGTGTGATTTATCGTGTAACCGCAATGTAGAGGATTCCTTTTCGCACTCATGTGGATCACTTCACACATTTCATTATTAGACTAATAGTCAACTGCCACATTTCACTCCATACAGATATCTGGTATATCATTTGCAGTTTTGATTGTGAGCTGAATTTACAAGACGCTAAATGATAGCATTATCTGCAAATAATCTAAGAGGGCTGTTCAGATTGTCTCCTAAATCACTCATGTACATTAAGTACAACAGAGGACCTATAGCACTTCCTTGGGAATCGTGGGACATCACTTCTGCTTTGCTCGATGACTTCTCGACATGTCTTAAGAACTGTACCCTTTCTGACAGGAAAGCACGAATCCATTCGCATAACTGAGGCGATACTCCATAGGCACGCAAACTGATGTGAAGTTGTCTTTGCGGAACGCTGTCAAAAGCCTGCTGCCAATCTATATGGAATCAGTTTTACATCCCCTGTCAATATCAATCATTCCTTCGAGAGAATAAAGCCGTGGTTGCGTTTCATAAGAACGGTATTTTCTGAGTTTGCGTTTTCTATTTGCCGTTAAATCGGTTTCGTCACGGTAATTCATAATCTTCGAACACAGTATATATTCCTAAAGAGCATTACAAATCAACGTTACAGATACGGGTCCGTAATTCAGCGGATCACTCCCATTTCTTTTCTTGGGAACTAGTGTGACTCGTGCTACTTTCCGGTTGTACACACATAAAAAAAGGCTTGCATCACCCCAGTTCCCAGATCTCCTGAAGTTAGACGTTAACTGTGGATCTTGTATCACAGACAGAGTCCCTTTAACTGTTCAGATATGTCACAAAACCCGCCCAAGGATGTAAACAACCATGCAAGAGCAGCGCCTATTAGACGAAGGGAGACCGACAGCCTATCAGTTTGAGTCACTCCACCAGGAAGGAGGTAAGCGGCTCGTGTTGTCTGTAATTCAGCCATGCCTAGACGGTCAATACCGCGGTTCGATCGCGTCCGCATTATTACTTTGTGCTAGGAAGGGCTCTCAACAAGGGAGGCGTCTAGTGAACCAAAGCGATGTTGTTCGAACATAGAGCAGATACAGAGAGACAGGAACAGTCGATGACATGCCTCGCTCAGGCCTACCCAAGGGCTACTACTGCAGTGGATGACCGCTACCTACGGATTATGGCCCGGAGGAACCCTGACAGCAACACCACCATGCTGAATAATGCTTTTCGTGCAGCCACAGGACGTCGTGTTACGACTCAAACTGAGCGCAACAGGCTACATGATGCGCAACTCCATTCCCGACGTCCATGGCGATGTCCACCTTTGCAACTACCACACCATGCAGCGCGGTACAGATGGGTCCAACAACATGCAGAATGGACCGCTCAGGATTGGCATCACGTTCTCTTCACCGATGAGTGCCGCCTATGCCTTCAACTAGACAATCGTCGGAGACGTGTTTAGAGGCAACCCGGTCAGGCTGAGCGCCTTAGACACACTGTCCATCCAGTGCAGTAAGACGGAGGTTTCCTGCTGTTTTGGGGTGGCATTATGTGGGGCCGACGTACGCCGCTAGTGGTCATGCAACGCACCGTAACAGCTGTACGATACGTGAATGCCATCCTCAACTTTATAGTGCAACCTTATCGGCAGCATATTGGCGAGAAATTCGTCTTCATGGACGACAATTCACGCCCCCATCGTGCACATCTTGTGAATGACTTCCTTCAGGATTACGATATCGCTCGACTAGAGTGGCCAGCATGTTCTCCAGACATGAACCCTATCGAACATCTCTGGGATAGACTGAAAAGGGCTGTTTATGGACAACCTGACACACCAAGTACTCTCGGGTGTCTATACCGGATCGCCATTAAGGAGTGGGACCATTGGGACCAACAGTGCCTTGATGAACTTGTGGATAGCATGCCACGATGAATACAGGCATACATCAATGCAAGAGGACGTGCTACTGGGCATTGGGAATACCGGTGTGTACAGCAATCTGGACCACCCCCTGTCAAGGTCTCGCTGTATTGTGGTACAACATGCAATGTGTGGTTTTCATGAGCAACAAAAAGGGTGGATGTGAAGTTTATGTTGATCTCTGTTCCAATTTTCTGGGAACCGAGGTGAGGCAAAATTTTTTCTGATAAGTGTGTATGTGCTACGTCCGCGGACCTAGCCGAATCACGCGCGCCCTTCAGTCATTCAGCCGGCCGCACATGCGCGGGGGCCGGCCTCAGCTTCACGTCGCGGCCGCCGGAGGTTCATGGCGTTGTCTCCGGTTGAAGACATCGCTCCATTCAATAGTTCTTGCCTGCAGCTCCCTCCATGGTCACAAGAAGTAACGGGAGCACAGAGCTGATGCCTCGGCCACTCGCTCTTGCTCGCTAGCTGTGTTAATACCGAAGTGTCATTGTATAGATCTTATATGACAACCTTGGGCTTAGAACTTAGTTACGATTTGGATTGCACTGTGGATATGTGAATTGTATTGTGAACTTAATTACGTAGATAATTGCTATGAGAGCAATAGACGGTGCCTGCTTCAGTGTGGAGAATGAAGATAAGTAGTCTTCCTGATCGCTGGCGCCTTACTCTGAGACTAATCTTTTCTCGGCCATCAGATCTTGCGTCACGCCCCGGTCACGTCCTGCTACCAATTCCAACTTTAGTTTGCCACTCCAGGCAGACATAAAAATAAGATTACTAGGTAAGGAGCAGTTGCATAAACGTGCTCTGAAAGGAACCGGACTGGTATACTTTCTAGACCAGAGGTCTCGTCTTTATCAATTTAAGATGATTCACCACACCTAGGATACCTACTTCTAACAAACTGTGTGTGACAGTAGCTTTGATTCGAATTCTGGAATATTTAATCGACTTTTTTGGTGAAAGAATTCCGGAAATCCGTGTTTAGTACCTCTAAAAAATGGTTCAATTGGCTCTGAGCACTATGGGACTTAACATCTGTGGTCATCAGTCCCTAGAACTTAGAACTACTTAAACGTAACTAACCTAAGGACATCACACACATCCATGCTCGAGGTAGGATTCGAACTTGCGACCGTAGCGGTCACGCGGTTCCAGACGGAAGCGCCTAGAACCGCACGGTCACACCGGCCGGCTTTAGTACCTCTGCTTTAGTCCTATTGTCATTGTAACATCACCGAAATAGCTTAGCGAAGGTACTGATTGCGTATTGCCGCTGGTTCACTTTGCATACGACCAGAATCTCTTCGGATTTTCTGCAAGATTTTGTTGTGAAAATTATTAAAATCGAATGGTCAGTTGCTGTGGAAGCTATTAAAATCTAAGGGTATATTAGATTACAATAATTGTGACGGTCTGGTTGAGGTATATATTATGTACGCAAAGAGCTGAAACGAAATACATTTTTATCGTACGGCAGATGAAACGTATTTGAAGATGACTGTGCAACAAGACGTCATTGAGCTGTAGCACCATAAAGTTGCTATGAAGTTGGATGTCTATATAGGTAGCATTTCAGGGCAGCTGCACAAGTTAAATGTGAGTACCGCCATTGCATTTATACTCTAAGGCAAAAAAAAGAGAGATTACATTTGAATATCGGTTGTTTGTGGGATGACAGTGTAATGCCTCGTTTAATCTCGGAACCCCAAGACTCAATGAAGAACATAAAGCGGTGGCATGGAGAGAGTCAGCGTCCTGCAGGATCTGACCATCCCCACGAGATGGGGTCAGGGATTTTCTCTGCCTCGTGATGACTGGGTGTTGTGTGCTGTCCTTAGGTTAGTTAGATTTAAGTAGTTCCAAGTTCTAGGGGACTGATGACCATAGATGTTAAGTCCCATAGTGCTCAGAGCCATTTGAACCGTTGTTGCACAATAAACTTTTATTAAATTCGCGTACCCCAAGAACCGGCGAGTTAGCTATCGCTGTCTTAATGTGCTCAAAGGCAACCTCCTGGGCGGGTTCCCATTCAAAACGCACACCCTTTCGACGTAACTGATTTAACGGTGCCACCAACTGGGCAAAACTAGCAACAAAGCGACTAAAGTAATTCGCCATACCTATAAATTAAGCAACTCCCCGCTTATCAATAGCAGGAGGCAATGCCTACAGGGCTTTCGTTCGCTCTTGGTCAACACGAATACTCTGACCCGACACAATACGGCCTAAGAAAGACACCTGTTTAGGTAGCGTGATTTTACTAGGTTTAACAGTTAGACCGGCTCCCTGTAACCTCAAGAGATCATGCCGGATATGCTCCAAATGATCCTCAAACGAACGACTGTAGACAACCATATTCTCTTTCTAATACATTGAACATATCGATTAATTCCACCTACTGCTCGGTTACCGTTATCGTTGTCACAATGAAAAAGTGCTCGTAACTTGTTTCGCAGCTTGAAAGAGTTTGTTAAACACACCGAGGAACTCTTTCAAATTAAAATAATCTAATAAATGGCAAGCAGTACTGTGTAAACTATCTGTCCATTGATTGACATAATAAATCCTGGAGCTGACTGGAATCGTTGTAGCCCTATGGCCCACGGTGTCTCTGTGTATTCAGCTACGCTGGTCACCACTTTGCTGATGATTAGCAATCCCCGTACATCTCCAGTTCTTGCCATCTGTAATTAAAAGAACTGTTTCAACCGGTTTAAATGTACCTTTGGACATTTCTATTTTTGTGTTCTGTCATATTGAAGTTTGTTCCTTCCCGTACTCTCCTGCATGGTGGCTCTGGCGTCTACGTGTAACAATTACATTCTCTTTCGTATCGCAGTGACGTAATCATTGCAGTTGCAGATAAAAGTTACCGGCTTCCTTTGCAACAGGCATGATATACTGCATTTTCGTATAACGAATAATTTAGGCGACATAAACCCTCTCGCGCTATGTGTGGTTTGTACTGACTCAAAGGTGCCGAAGGGCACCTAAATGTCCCAGTCTGCTTGATATCTGTCAACATAATGTCCCAGCATTTCCGTTTAAATTCCATAAATTATTTCCAGTGCACTGTTTGTTTGATGGTGATAACTAGTATACTGCAGTTTTTCTATCTTTAATAGTTTGCATTCATGCTTCATCGTGTAACTTACATAATTAATACTCATGTCGCTGAGCAACAATGTTAGTATACTGAATTTCAGTATAATGTGCTCTACCCAGTTCTGCGGGACTGTCTTTGTATCCTGCGCATCAATTGGCTCTATCGGTACGAATTTCTTCAGTGAATACTGGAAAGTCATAATTGTACTTGTTACCAGCTTGGGATTGTGGTAGTGGTGCAACTATACCTACATCACATCTCTAGTATTATGAATTCTTGGGCAGGCGTTATCTCTAATGGCTGGTTCGTTTTAACTTGGGTATACATATTTTTCTGGCAACTCTAGCGCTCACGAATAAACTTCTCTATGTCGGCCTAACGCAATACTGTTTTATTCTTTGGAACGTTTTACCTTTTCCCTCATGTCCTCCAATTTGAGACGCGTGCATTTGCAGGTCGGCATGGCTCGTTCTCTTTGACAGCTCTTCTAGCGGCTCTTCTGTCGCTTGGAGTGTTATATTGTCTCTTTGTATTATCTGTGGTGCTTCACGGTGTGTGTCCTTGGCGACTGCATCAATCACGCTGGTAGTGTTTACGATTTTATCTTCCCCACTCACTGCATAGCCTTTTTTTCTCCTCTCTGTATCACTTGTTACTGCATGCTCATTCCGAGTACAAGACCATGCATCTGCCACTTTATTGCGTTTTCCTTCCCTTCATAAAATCTGATAAACATATTTCTCTAATTTTAACACGAATTTCATCAAACAGGGGGACAGATCCCAAATACTACATAACCATGTGAGTGTTTTGTGATCTGTCAGAATTTTGCAGTTTCTTCCACACAGAGAGGGCCAGAAATACTTCACGGCCCACACTATTGCGAGTATTTCCTACTTCACTGTGCTGCAATTTTGTTCCTTTTTGTTAAGTATTGAGGATATAAAGGCTACGAGCAGATTCTTGCCCACTGGACCACGACAAAGAACTGAACAAGTAGCATGCTGACTGGCATCTGTGGTTATTGCGAACTCCTGTTTAAAGTGCAGGTATTGTAATGTGGGTGGATTGATAATCTTCTGTTTCAGTTATTGAAATGTGTACCTCCTGTTGGTTCTCTAGCTATTCGGATCTCCTTTTTTCAAACTGGTTCAAATGGCTCTGAGCACTATGATACTTAACATGTATGGTCATCAGCCCCTAGAACTTAGAACTACTTAAAGCTAACTAATCTAAGGACAACACACAACACCCAGTTCTCCTTTTTTGAGCAGTTCATACAAGGATCTGGAAATTTTGCTGCAGTTGTTCAAAAATCGCCCGTGGTGGCCGACGAGGCATAAATATGCTTTCATTTGTGTTGTTGTTTGTTGTTGTAGATATTTCATGATGGCTTTCACTTTGAACAGATCCAGTTTAAGGCCGTTGGCCGTCAATACATGCTCCAAAACGTAACTTTCTTTCTCAAAATTCGCACTTACCTATCTGGAGTTTAGACTGATGTGTCTCAACCATTTCAATACTGCTTCTAGTTGGGCGTTATGATTCTCGAACGGGATTCCATCTAAATAGATAAAAACTTGGCTACCCTATATGCTGGTCAACACAGTGTTCATCAACCCTTGGGATGTGGATGACGCCGATTTCATCTCCTTGGCTATCTTATTGTACTCAAAATGTCCCGTGGGACATCAGTTGGTAGTGTCCCTCAGCTAAGTTCATTGTTGAAAATTCTTTTGCTTTCCCTAGCCTGTCCAATATTTGGTATATGTTGGGATGGAGGTACATTATATTGAAAGCTATTTCACTTAACTTTCGGTAATCTGTTACCACTTCGGTTGCCCGCCAACATTTAATTTCCTTCTTAGCATTATTAATGGAAAGTTCGAGGAGCTCTTACTATGTGGTATTATTCCATACGCTACAATGCCGTCGATCTTTTTATTCAGTGCTTCTTGCTGGACGTGTGGAATCTGGTACGGCCGTTGATTGATAATCATGCCTTCTGCTTCTGACTTTAACGGTATCTGGTGCCTCATTACTGCCGTATGCCTGGGTCGATCACACGGTACATGAAACACGTCGTTAAAGACGACACCAGTTCCAGTTCCAGCTCCAGGATTCGCGTTAGCATCCTTCTTACTTACACACATCCCAACGCAAACCTGGTACCAAATTGTGTTCGCCACCCTTCTCATGTCCTGAGAGGAAGTAAGAAGGACACATTTTGATTGTAAAGGTTTTCCTCGATTGATGCAAGAGATGATCGACTTTCACGTGGGCAGCTTGCCGGACTCCACTGTGTAAAGAAACTACAAGCTAATAGGAGTTTCAGGGACTCAGAACTCGGAGTAAATCTCAGTGAAATTCAGGCCTAAGTGGTATATTTACCACTGGGAGATATTGGATAAGCAATGACAAGACACAGGTAAAATAAACCAAAGGATTGTTGCGACCACAGATTCAATAACAAAGGAAAAACTATTCTCAATAAAAATGATACAACATCTCAGGCACTGACAGGCATACGCTTGGAACACACAGTGAATAAAAGTAGTGGACGTCAAGATTATGACATAGATAATCCCTAACGACGGAGGATGAGCTATCGGCGTAGTTGGCCGACAGGTACGTCTCGAGATGTCACTGGAAGTCGTAGGTCCCGCTGCGGTGTCTTCTGACCGGGCTCTGACTGATGGGCTGCTGAGAGCCGGCCCATGAATTGTACCAGAGCTTCGGTGCAGTGAGCTGCCAACGTGTTAGCTTGCACCACCGTATATAGCCGGGGTGCGAAGGAATTTGTGGCGATCCAGTTCCTCACACGTGACACGGCGGTGGAAATAGGTTCCTGTCACAGAGGATCTCTGGTGGCGTTTATCGTGTCGTCGGTCATCCTTGTTGTGACCGACACAGTCCGGGTAGGCGTAGCCTTGTGCATAAGCAACACTGTGATGCTTCAATGTCTGAGGAGTTGCCTATGCCGTTAGGCGTACGTCGAGTACATTACAATTCCGAATAAGCAAAATGCACTGCTGAACTGGCACTATTGAACACAGTTGCTCTGACTCAAGGCCTTTATTACTGTAAGCGGCCAACGAAGTTTTCAGTTGCCTGTGATGTAGCTCTCTCAATACTGCTGTTCTTCAAATCATCTCCCAGATTCTGCAACCTGGCGACCACCGACACAGGAATAGCGCCACAGACGGCTAGCACAATGAGAGTCCCGTTTTTGGGAGGGTACCCTCTTTTTGCATTCGTTAAGTTTCTGGAAGATTCCCTTTGACCTACATAGCCTGGTCTGAACATTACCATAATTGGTCGTATCACGAGGCGCTTATTCTGCGGTCACGCGCTTGGTATGGAACCTGAGTCATGCACACACTGACCACGGTCCGCCTCTTGTGTGCGCATTGGCTGTGTACAGTATGACGCCAGACTGACGCTGTGTGGCAGCAAAGGTCTGCTCCAACATTTCCTCTGTCTTCTCAACTTAACCTGTTAATTTACTGCAATTTTCCGTCTATAGAATCGGATTACACGACGCTATGTCGGTTTAGATGTGGATGCGATGACTGTCCCCACAGCCGCCTTTCTGCGTGGATTAAATCCCAATATCTGACACACAGACGCTGTCTCGGAACCAGCGGTCTCTAAAGCGGCGTAATACGCGAAAGATGATTTCTGCCAGTGCGCCCGTGACAATGACGCGAGCTGATAAGATCTCTCGCCACCACAATGAACTTCTAGAGGACGTCTGCACACCGGATTTTGAAAAGTGTTCTTCCACCTGGCCAGCCGTCGATTAATTCTTGTCGAATGTGCAGTCATTGATTGCCAATCAATGGGACGATCGACGCCCTGTATCTTTCGAAGTATTACGGCAGCCACCATGTCCCATTGGAAACGACCCTTAAGATGTTACCACTCACATGATGATATCGGAAGATTATAGTTCCCCGAATCTTTGGCTGAGGATGGATAGAAGACTGTTGCCTCGACAGCACAGGAACGATAGAATGTGGCGTGCGATTCTGCGGCAGCTCGGCGTGGTTGATCTCTTGCTGCGATTAAACCTCTTCCCCCTGTTATGAATGTTCCCTGCCTGCAGACCAGCTACAGACCTACAAGATTTCCCCAATTAATCTCAACTTGATCGGTATACGTATGAAAAGTAATTTGCTGCCCGATATGCTTAGGGTGACCAATGTGGATGTTTCTCTCCTGCAGAAGTAGGACTGGAGTCCTTACGTCTTCTACTGGTATTGTTTCCGTCACACCTACTGCTGCGGGAAGCAGTGGAACGGCTTTCCTTGTGAGAGATGGAACAGAGGTAACCAATGTGATGTCCTTGCCGTCGGCACTGGGGCTGTCGTTCGATATACAGGGGACTCGTGTTGTTAAGGTCTATGACCCTGCTGTGCAAATATAAGGGGTCACCAGTCCCAGTTTTATGCGGAAGAAATTACGCCACTACTGTTGGACCGCTATGACCTCATCATTATTAGCTGAGACTTTAATAATACGCCGTCTCAAAAAATCCAACTACCAACCTACATTCTATGCCCCTAACTACGGCTCTTGGTACAACGCCTTCATCTTGCTGGTACTTGGGAGGTGTTACATTGTGATCGTCCAGACTTCACTTACGTGACCCACCATTCCGCCAGCAGATTCCACCGAATCTACGTCTCCTCTGGCTTTCCGATGATTATTCTAACAGCATACCGTTGACATCTCCGAAAGGAAAGACACCACACCGAATCAGCAGCTGCGATACATATTACGTAAACTGAAGGTGGAGGGGGGAGAAAGGAAAGGAATGAGAAGGAACTGATCATACCTGCTTCATCGGGCCTTATGCAGAATCGGTGGCGACAAGCGAAAATGTGTGCCAGGCCGAGACGTGAACCTGGGATCTCCTGGTCACTGGGCAGTTGCGTTAGCTACTATGCCACCCGGACACGGTGTTTATCGCATACGCACGGACTATCTCGGTACGCTCCCCAGCCGACACGCTTTCCGACCTAGCGCCAACTATCGCAGACCCTTCCCACGTCCTGCACACTCGCTAATTTTAAATTCCCGCTGGAGGTCTGACGATATTGTGCATCTGCAATGATTGATGTAGATTTATTGCTCATCAAAGCGAGTCAGTAACATGACTGCATGGTGTCTGTTCTTTCGGACATTGTTATAATTTATACATCTGATTCATCTCGATAGCCAATAACCTACTGCCTTCACTGTGCATCGAAATGAATCAATGATATGACTGCGCGCTGTCTGTTCTTTCGGACATTCATATAATTCATACATTTGATTCGCCTCCATGGGCAATGAATCCACCACCTTCAGAGGCAACCTAAATTAGCGAGCATGGAGTATATGGATGAGGACTGCTGATAGATGGCGTCAGGTGGCAACGTGGGCCAGCCAGGGAGTGTGCCGAGATAGTCTGTGCATTTGCGATAGGGACTGTGACCAGATGGCGCGGTGGTTAACACAACTGACTAGTAAGCAGGAGATCCCGGGTTCGAGTTCCAGTCTGGCACACATTTTCACTCGTCGCTACCGATTCCGCAGAGGTCTGACGATATTGTGCATCTGCAATGATTGATGTAGATTTATTGCTCATCAAAGCGAGTCAGTAACATGACTGCATGGTGTCTGTTCATTCGGACATTGTTATAATTTATACATCTGATTCATCTCGATAGCCAATAACCTACTGCCTTCACTGTGCATCGAAATGAATCAATGATATGACTGCGCGCTGTCTGTTCTTTCGGACATTCATATAATTCATACATTTGATTCGCCTCCATGGGCAATGAATCCACCACCTTCAGAGGCAACCTAAATTAGCGAGCATGGAGTATATGGAAGAGGACTGCTGATAGATGGCGTCAGGTGGCAACGTGGGCCAGCCAGGGAGTGTGCCGAGATAGTCTGTGCATTTGCGATAGGGACTGTGACCAGATGGCGCGGTGGTTAACGCAACTGACTAGTAAGCAGGAGATCCCGGGTTCGAGTTCCAGTCTGGCACACATTTTCACTCGTCGCTACCGATTCCGCAGAGTCCCAATGTAGCTGCTATCTTCAGTTTCTTCTCTTTCCTTTCTCCTGCCCCCTCCCCACTCCACCTTCAATTTACATGTATGTGGCACTCCTACAGGACTTATGACGCAGGGAACCCATAGTACTGAGTACATGGGCTTTATGTGAATGTCGATTCTGTGGTATCCACTACGACTTAGTTATTGCTCGAATGTGTCAAGCGGCTTTACGACGTGTGCTAGTTAGTTACGATAGGGAAAAATTGCTATGGCACCTACAAGAAGCGGACTTCTGTTATGTGCTTCTCCGAGAATTTTCGGTGCTCCCACCACCCCCCGATCCGCAGACGGAGATCCATTGTCCCAAGGCATAAATTCTCATCCTTACTCGCCACCGGCTTAAAAGTGTCGTGGTGTGAACGAGGTACCAGGACAGTGTCGGCGAAGAACCTCCCCCCATGCACATCATTATCTTAGAACGACGCAAATACGAGGGAAATTAGTACACTCTCTGGGTCCAACGGATGGTAGCAGGGTGACAACCCAGGCAGATATTGTACATGAGTTTGTTGACCACTATCACCGGCTGTATCAGGAGATGCGCCACGATGATGTGTCCTTGGCAGCAATCCCCCAGACCCTCACTGGCACAGTTGAGCATACGGCGTCGGCACCCGTTTTGGAGGAGGTCACAAACAATGATGTTGTTGAGACCTTTGCCAACGCTGCAGTTGGTAAATCACCAGGACTAGGTGGTTCGTTGAAATTCTACCTGATCTTTAAGGATGTAATGGCCCCGCAGTGGAAGGAACTGTACCAAGAAGTTTTGTCATTAGTGGTCCCCGTTCCGCCGGCTTTCAGGGAATGGCTCGTAATTCCGGTGCCCAAACCAGCTGGAGGCCCTCGGATTGGACATTACCGCCGATCACCCTACTTAACTCTAATTCCAAGATCTTCATCAGAAGTTTGGCGATGCGTATTAAACGAGTATTGCATCAAGTTATTTCATACGAAGAAATTTCTTTGGAGGGGAGATGAGACCGAGAAGAAGGATCATGATTAATTTAAGGAAAATACGTGAAAAGGTGGTGTAACTTTATGCGTCATTTATCATTCCCAAACAAGTATTTTTATTTAATAACAATTCACTCTTGATAACCTACTGATAATTACCAAGATTCCTGCGAAATAAGTATAAGCAGTTACGATTTTTAAATTAAATTCACATAATACAAGGATACTTGCATTACAGATAAAATTACAAACGGCACTCAAAGAATGTCAACTATGCAACAAAATGATGGCCTGACTACAACCAGTTAATTAATTAAACATGCGGCGTCACTCTCTCCCTGCAACTAGATCATAACTGTGGCTAATCCCACAACAGGACTTGAACATGACTTCAACAAACATTACAGTTCATACATTTCCACAAGTTATTGCGCTGTCATGTGGACGAGATACGGGGAAGCTGTACAAACGCTACCCACATGTAAAACCGAAGCAGCAGTAGTACTCTGCTGATCAGTTAGAAGCCTGTTCCACATAAATGACGTTAAGAAAGTTTGGAAACTTGTGGTAA
The DNA here is from genome assembly GCF_021461395.2 of Schistocerca americana. NCBI lineage: Eukaryota > Metazoa > Arthropoda > Insecta > Orthoptera > Acrididae > Schistocerca > Schistocerca americana. Next base: position 60,274,697 of record NC_060122.1, read on the forward strand.
GGTCTTATGGGACCCAACTGCTGAGGTCATCTGTCTCCAAGCCTACTTAATCTACTTAATCTAACTTTAACTAACTTACGCTATTGGAGAACACACACACCTATGCCCGACGGAGGAATCGAACCTCCGAGGGGGGGGATCCGCACTGACCATGACAAGGAGTCACGTTAAGACTTAAATAAACTACCGGGCCCCTAAAACATAATTATAATGATAATGGAAATCTATTAATTGATTTAAGAAAAGACGAAACTATGAGCTCAATTTGCCGAAAGCCTTTTATCAAACACCCACAATGGCCTTAAATAACAAAAAATTGAGTCACTTCCTAATCCGGCGACCCCCCGCCGTGGCACTATACCAAAATAATAACATCAAACTACTCAACTTGAGGCTGCAGAGGAAGATCCGCAGAACCGCATGTGACCTGCGAACACCTAGGCCTCGTGCGATGACGGGAAAGCCGCCGACACACAAGGAAAATGCGTCACTGCTCAGGACCTGCAGAACAGCAACGAGTCAACCGCTGCCAGTAAAAAGCTAACAGCGTATATCAGAGAGCAAACAGCTACGAAGTTTGATAGAAATTAACGTACTCAGCAATACTTAAACAGAGACCCCATTCGTAACATTGGAAGTTAACTTTGCCAGCAATAGCACGAAGCAGTGCACTAGGTCATTTAAAAGAATAATTATGTAATAATTCAAATAAGACTTAAAAAATCAAGGTGTATCTTTAATGGGTTAAACCATATACCTATAACCCGAAGGGCTACTCAAAACGGGGGAAGAGAGTGCGCAAATACAAGCACGCACACACACATGACCACATGTGTGTACTTTTGGGCTGAGGAGGGTCACGAGGTCCACAAGAAACAGATTTTACAAACAGTTCTATCAAATGCTCAACAATAACAAACCATGATTTCGAGTACCAAATTAACATTGCAAAATACTAGCTTGGCGGATATAGAGACCTCCAGACTGAGACACACTGCGCCGAAGTGGCCACCGACAGGCATAAATAAAATTGAATTCGTGCCCAGCGTACACCGGGCAGAATTAACATTTTTTAAATGTGGTAGTTACTAAACGGTGTTCACAGATAATTTCAAACAAACGCCAAGTACGCCAGTAGCTTCCGGACTCCAGGTAGGCAGTGGATTATGCTGTCCTACTGCTCGTGGCTGTTGACAAGTTGTTCCGTGTATTTCCGCGTATTTAGCACACCACGATTGCCTGATGCACGCCGTAAATAGGTTGCACGCGACGAGAACCGCTCCTTGTCCACTAAACTCGCCGGTAGCAATGGTCAACGCTGCAGGAAAACGCTGGCCCCTACAGCCCAACGGTCAATGGTGTTAACTCTCTGAAACCAAGCAAAGACGATACGAGGAGGGCTAAAGTCAACGGAATGCGCGAACAGAACCGTCGATAGGTTCACGCGCACGCTCTCAAGGAAGCCGCCGCGGCTCAGTAATATTATCCAGACAGCCCTTAGGGGCTATGGAGAAGTGATCGCCCTTGCGTCGGATTGCAGGTTACGCCGTGCTCTGACCACCGTGGGATTTGATGGCGCATTTGATAAAGTGAATTATTCTTTCCTTGCTGTCGTGACGGATGGCCTTTACCCAAGTGATCATGTGCATTCTCGGGTGCCTCGTCGAGGGTGATGATTAATAATAGGGTGGGAGGACACCCTCACGTTCAGTCCTAAAAGGCCGTCCTTTCTCAATTACGAAAGATAACAGCCATACCACGGCACTGAACTATAATCGCTTTGTGTAATGGTTACAGAACCGCTTCCATGGCGGCTGAAACATCTTTTGGGGATTACACTGAGAGAACAGAAATTTCAATGCCGCACGGCACTAGCATGTGTCCAGCGGTGTGTGAATGCGGCAGATGGTAACAAGAAAATGGTCGAGTCATGTGCCACTGTAACCGGCAGAGGGCTCTGGGCAGGGAGTGTGGCCCCACTACAGACGATGTAGATACTTCAGTGTTTGGATATCGTATTTACGAAAGATAACAGCTACACAATGGCGCTGAACTATGATCGGTTTATACAAGCTTTACACACTGGCGTCCGATGCCACTCCTCTGAGTTTTAGATATGGTCCAAAGGGCCGTCTTTATTGAAACCCGTATGGCGCCCTGGATACGTCATTTGACCTAGATTCTACCGATGACTCCAGTGAAGGCTCCATTTTGTCACTTTGTTAGTAACGGACATCTCTTCGTGCCCTCACTCTCCCTCCCTCACAGCGGGGATTGGTACATAAAGTTCGAGAGCTTGCGACGGCCCTTCAGATCTATACCTTGCGTAGATTTAACGTCGACACAGTTTCACTAGCTCAAAAATGGTTCAAATCGGTCTGAGCACTATGGGACTTTACATCTGAGGTCATCAGTCATCTAGAACTTGGAACTACTTAAACCTAACTAACCTAAGGACATCACACACATCCATGCCCGAGGCAGGATTCGAACCTGCAACCGTAGCAGTCGCGCGGTTCCAGACTGCAGCGCCTAGAACCGCTCGGCCACTTCGGCCGGCAGTTTCACTAGTCTCCTTATTAATGAATTTGCGCCTCTGTCTGGCCTGCCCCGTACTGCACTCGTTCACATCACTCCCGTGTTCTCCCACATGAGAACGTTCTTCCTCAATTACCCCTACGTGGCAACCTTCCCCCTCCCCCCCCTCCCCCTCCCTATACCAGGGTACCTACGAAGCGTGATCTGTACTGCCAGATGGTCACGCATCACCCTCGGAATGTGGTTGAATGGCTCCAGCCAGGAGTAGCAGGTCCTGCGGTGTGGCGAGCAATCCAGGAAAAAAAAAATTACGACGGAGATAAGCACCACTTGGTACATCGTCGTCAACGAAAAGTTTGCGATAAGGCATAGAGAGCACAACATTGCTCTAGCTGAATCCCCAATGAGCATTCAGTATCGTGCGATAGACACAGAGGACATTGCCTGCAATGTGGACGTCTGGCTTCTAATTCAGAAGATGCTTGCCTTCTATCTCCGAGTGGCACCCCACACGATCGAACCCGAACTGCTCCGTCGCTCGATTGAAGTGTACTTTCCCCAATCAAAGGAACATGAAATTAACTAGATCAAAGGACTAGCTTTTCCGGGGTGCTCTCAAAGAGTTGCTCGACTTTTGGAGATCTTTTTCAGAACGACACGATCAACTGCAGTACATTTCCAGACATCGTCAGACATTTTCCAATTAGTTAAGGAATGTATTCAAGTATCGCCCCCCCCCCCCCCCCGTCCCGTAGCTAGGTAGTTACAAGGATCCCCCCAAATGGCTCTGAGCACTATGGGACTTAACATCTGAGGTCATCAGTTCCCTAGAACTTAGAACTACGTAAACCTAACCAACCTAAGGACACCACACACGTCCATACCCGAGGCAGGATTCGAACCTGCGACCGTAGCGGTCGCGAGGTTCCAGACTGAAACACCTACAACCACTCGGACACACCGGCCGCTAAGGATCCCCGCCCCCGCCTCAGTTAGGTAGTACCGGTTAAGAGAAAAACCTCGGAATGAACAATTGAACAACATTGTATTCTGAGAAGCCGTACCTGAGTCCCAGCTGTGGAGAGTTGCGGCCAGACAATGTGGTCGTCCTTCTTATATTGTACTGCAGGAAGCGAATCCTCAGTTTGGTTGTATTCTGTTTTATATTGTTTGCTAACAAAACGCAAAATTGTCGCACAGATTTTATTTTGTATTGTAATTTCCTTATGTACACTATTGGTGGGTCCATGTGAATCCACTAACAGAAAACAAAACAACAGAGAAAATCACCGTAATCGGGGGCTCGCTAGATCGAGTCCTGTTCGTATCTTTTTAATATATATATAAATACATCTGCGTAGTGCAGGAGATCACAAGTTCGAATTCTGATCCTGAGCACGTTTTCATTTGGCATCGCTGACTCCGCATAAACTCCCGATGCAGTTGGTATCGTGACCTTTTCCTTTTTCTTTCTTTCCTTTCCCCCACCTCCCCCACTTCACTTTCAACTTACACAGCCAGATATGTATCTAATCATTAGATTTTGTTACGCATTGTTAACTATCGTTATTTTCATTTAACACACGAAGACCTTCGCCTTTGACGTTTAGAAATGTTCAAAATGAACTTATCATTCATTGCCCGCGACGATGATCGACAAAAAATTGCATCAGTCTCGTAACCAATTCGCCCTCGATGGTCCTTCGTTGCTCTTCTTGGTCTTCCGTTAGGCGGCGTCGGAAACAGCGGGTACACATCTTCCAGTACCTCAACTGGTGGACGAATGTGTCAGCACTTTCAACGGAGACGTCTAGGTGAGCAGAGGTTTTGATTGCGATTCGTCTATCACCCCGAATGATACTGTCCCCATGTTCCAACTCTGAAGGGACAGGGGATGGGACAGGTTTGCGCAGTCTTGTGCGATGATGACAGACACCTCGCCAACGATTCTCCGTGCTTTTGTTCACTGTCTGGTCTGCGTAGACATTCTGCAAGCGCCTATGAATGTTCTAGTTTCCCGCCAGCTCTCTGCTTGGGTCGTACTTCCGTTGCAGATGCAGTTTTGAAGGCCACGTATAACGCCCCAATTGAGTGAACTTCATGGAATTATAAGAGCCGAAGTGGGAGTATTCGACATGACCCCACAACAAATACTGCATTGTATCAACTGAAATTGGTCGAGAAAAAATATGTGTTGCATTACTTATTCAACGACTTTTTATCATCTTAACCTAACAACATCCATGTGATTTAAATTACGAAAATTAGGAGTAAGGGACAGAAAACCGCCTGTTTAGGAATTTGTCTGCCTTAACACATTTGGTCTTTGTTGAAAACTGTGCAGTGAGCTGTGTGAGCCCTCTCACAAAGTTTCACTCTACGAAAACATTCTATCAATCTGACCTTATTTTCAGGAAATAGTGGTGATGATTGGTTTAGATGAACACACGGTACAGGTACACCGCCGATCATTAAAATTACAACATCGGGAAGCACAGGACACAACTAAATTTAAGTTGTACGGGAAAAGTGTAATAAGAAGAATGCACGCTTAAATTTGTTGTCAGCATACAGTTTGCAAAATTTGGTACACAGAGCTGCCATCCATGGGGCTAACAACGGCTCCAATCTGGCTGGACATTGAGGGTAGCTGAGCTTGGATTACAGAGTATAGGTACCTCATCCGTGGTGATTCGAACCTATCTCATTAATCAATCGTAGTGGCTAACAGGAGATGGAGTGCTAGTTTCACGGCACCCCACGTCCATATGTTTTCAATGGGTGGGAGACCTGGAAAACTGTCTGAACAGAGCATAACTAAAACATCCTATGCGTCGAGATAGGTCAGTCAGGCAGCAGCAGCCGGCCGAGACACTAGCAGTAAACGATTTTGTGATATTTTACGAGTTTTTAACCAAGAGCGAATTGTATAGTTTCGTCTGTGTGCTTTGGCAATTAGTTTCCTGAATTTCTGCGTGTCAATTTGATATTTAATAGACACAGTTCTCGCGTATGCGTTTGTGTCTGTTTGTCTGACAAACACATTCGAGGTGCCGTCTGTGGGTGACACTGTCCCTACTCCAGATTGCAGTCGCTTGTCCTGCTTTACAGGAAACCTCCCAGCCAGCAAGATCCCGGCAATCACAGAGGGATTACTGGTAGATGGGAACTCAGATGTTAGGCGCGTCATGAGGACCCTTAGGGACAGGGCTGCTAAAGCTGGGCGGGGGGAGGGGAAGAAAGCCAATTTGCAGTTCTTGTGCATACCAGATGGAGCCATTCCAGATGTGGATCATGTCCTTCTGGATACAGTGAAGAGCAAAGGGTGCAGCCAACTGCTGGTGGTGGGTCATGTCGGTACCACTGATGAGTGTCGCTTTGGGTCTGATGATATTCTCCTTGGTTTCGAGCGGCTATCAGAAGCGATAAATGCCGCCAGTCTTGCTTGCAGGATGAAAGTAGAGATCACCATTTACTGCATACTCGACATGACCGATTGCGGATCTCTGGTACAGACCCGAGGGGAGGGTCTGAATCAAAGACTCAGATGGTCCTACGATCATGTAGGCTGCAGATTGCGTGGACGGGGCAATGTTTTAAGTTAGAGGGTATCGGGAAAATTAGGAGCTGAGTCTCGAAGGATGGAAGTCGAACACAGGAAGAATCGAGGTAGCATCGGTATAACAACTGTGTTGGGAAAGTACCAGAGCTCCAAGCGCTAGTAGTAATCACTGATGCTCAAATCGGTTATACGCATTGAAACCTGGCTAAGTTCATCTGAAATTTTTTGGAAGGACTGAACGGTGTTTCAGAAAGGATAGGTTAAACACACTTGCCGGTGGTGTGTTTGTTGCTGTTAGAAGTAATTTATCTTGTAGCGAAATTGAAGCAGATAGTTCCTGTGAGTTAATATGGATAGGTGTCATTCTTGACAACCGGAATAAAATAATAACTGGATTCTTTTACTGAACTCCCAACTCATATGCTACAATTGGTGAAAGGTTCAAAGAAAACTCGAGACTCATTTCAAATGCGTACCTGACTCATACAATTATAGTTGATCCTGACTTCAATTTACCATCGATGTGTTAGCGAAAATATACGTTTAAATCCGGAGGTACGCATAAAGCATCATCCGACATTGTGCTGAACGACTCTTCTGAAGAGTATTTCGAGCCGTTAGTTTATGGGCGCACTCGAGTAGTAAACGCTTGCGAAAACACACTTGATCTCTTAGCAATAAATAATTCTGAGCTAATAACGAGCGTCAAAACGGATACAGGGATTAGTGAACACAGGGTCGTCGTCGCAAGACTGAATACCATAATTCCCAAATACTCCAAAAGTAAACGAAAAATATAAATATTCAAAAAAGCAGATAAAAATTCGCCTGAGAAACAATCTCCACTCCTCTCAAATTAACAATATAGTTGTAGACCCGACGTGGTTTGTATTCAGAGAAGTAGTATCGACAGATATTTAGATATTCACACAAAATAAATTAACAAAAGACAGAGTTGACCCCACTTGGTACGCAGAACAGGTCACAATACTGTTACGGAAACAACGATAAAAGCCTGCCAAATTTAAACGAAATCAAAATCTCCAAGATTGGCGATATTGAACAGAAGCTCGAAATTTAGCGCCGACTTAAATACGAGATACTTATAATAGTTTCCACAACGAAACTTTGTCTCGAAACCTGTCAGAAAATCCAAAAAGATCCTGATCGTATGTGAAGTATGCTAGCGGCAAGACGCAATAAATGCCTTGTTGGGCGATAGTAATGGAAATTCTGTCGATAACAATGCTGTTAAAGCAGACTAACTAAACATAGCGTTCCGAAATTCTTTCACCAAAGAGACGAAGTAAAAATTCCAGAATTCGAATCAAGAACAGCTGCCAACAAGTGTAACTTAGAATTACATACCTTCGGAGTAGTCAAGCAACTTAAATGGCCTAGTAGCAGCAAATCTTCCTGTACAGGCTGTTTATTAATTAGGTTCTTTTCAGAGTACGGTGATGCAAAATCTCCCTACGAAACACACAGCCGCTTGTTCGTGGAAAGATTCGTACCCAGGAACCGGCAGTAGGAGTAGGCCACTAAATTACAATCCATATCTTTAACGTCGATATGCAGCAGGAATGCGGAACATATATTGTGTTCGAACATTATGAACTACCTCGAAGAAAACGGTCTGTTGACGTATAGTGAACACGGATTTAGAAAACATCTTTATTGCAACACACAAGTGGCTCTTTACACACACGAAGTGTTGAGTCATACTGACAAGGTATTTCAAATTGATTTCGTGTTTCTAGATTTCTAGAAGGCTTTTGACACTGTACCACACGATCAGCCTGTAATGAAATTGCATGCTTCTGGCCTATCGTCTCAGTTATGCGACTGTCTTCGTGATTTGCTGTCAGACAGGACACAGTTTCTAGTAACTCATAGAAAGTCATGGAGTAATACAGAAGTGATTTCTGGTATTCCCCAAGGTACTGCTATAGGCCCACTGCTGTTCCTTATTTATATAAACGATTTAGGAGACAATCTGAGCAGTCGTCTTAGGTTGTTTGCAGATGACGCTGTTGTTTACCTTCTAGTGAAGTCTTCAGAAAACCAAAATAAATTGCAAAACGATTGAGATAAGATATTTGTATATTGCGAAAATTGGCAATTGACGCTAAACAATGAAAAGTATGAAGTCATCCACATGTGCTAAAAGGAACGCGGTAAACTTCGATTACTCGCTATAGCAATCAGATCTGAAGGCGATGGATTTAACTAAATACCTAGGAATTACAATTAAGAACAACTTCCAGTTTGAACGAACACAGAAAATGTTTTGGGGAAGGCGAAACAAAGACTGCGATTCATTGGCAGAACACTTAGAAAACGCAAGAGATCTACTTAAGAGACTATCTATACTAGGCTTGTCTGTCCTCTTTTTGAATACTGATGTGCGGTGTGGGTTCCTTACCAGATAGAATTAACGGAGTACAGCGAGAAAGTCCAACGACGAGCAGCACGGTTTGTGCTATCGAGAAATAGGGGGAGGGGGGGGGGAGAGTGTCACGGATATGATACATAATTTGGTGTGAACGTCTATAAAACAAAAGCATATCTCATTGTCCCGGGTTCTTCTCACGAAATTTCGACCACCAGCTTTCTCCTCAGAATGTGAAAATATTTTGCTAACGCCTAGCTCCGTAGGGAGGACCGATCAACGTAATAATGGAAACCAGAGCTCGCACGGAAAGGTACAGGTGTTCGAGTTTTCCGAGCGCTGTTAGAGAGTGAAATAATAAAAAATGATTCAAGTGGCTCTGAGCACTATAGGACTTAACTTCTGAGGTCACCAGTCCCCTAGAACTTTTTTTGTTTTTGGTCATCAGTGTACTGACTGGTTTGATGCGGCCCGCCACGAATTCCTTTCCTGTGCTAACCTCTTCATCTCAGAGTAGCACTTGCAACCTACGTCCTCAATTATTTGCTTGACGTATTCCAATCTCTGTCTTCCTCTACAGTTTTTGCCCTCTACAGCTCCCTCTAGTACCATGGAAGTTATTCCCTCATGTCTTAGCAGATGTCCTATCATCCTGTCCCTTCTCCTTATCAGTGTTTTGCACATATTCCTTTCCTCTCCGATTACGCGTAGAACCTCCTCATTCCTTACCTTATCACTCCACCTAATTTTCAACATTCGTCTATAGCACGACATCTCAAATGCTTCGATTCTCTTCTGTTCCGGTTTTCCCACAGTCCATGTTTCACTACCACACAACGCTGTACTCCAGACGTACATCCTCAGAAATATTTTCCTCACATGAATGCCGGTATTTGATATTAGTAGACTTCTCTTGGCCAGAATGCCTTTTCTGCCATAGCGAGACTGCTTTTGATGTCCTCGTTGCTCCGTCCGTCATTGGTTATTTTACTGCCTAGGTAGCAGAACTTAGAACTACTTAAACCTAAGTAACCTAAGGACATCACACACATCCATGCCCGAGGCAGGATTCAAACCTGCGACCGTAGCGGTCACGCGGTTCCAGACTAAAGCGCCAGAACCGCACGGCCACACCGGCCGGCTAGTGAAATAATAGAAATGTATGGTAAAAGTGGGTCTGAGAACCCTATGCCAGACACTTAGGTGCTATTTGCAGAGTATCCATGTAGATGTATATGTAGATATGGGACAATATGGCCGATATCTTGCTGAACGATAACGAAGATTTAAAAAATATGGCACAGCCCCCAGACTTATCACGTCAGAAATGTGATGGGTACCGTGCAGATTTGTCTGATATGGGAATTAATGGTGATTGTACTGTGCACTCAGTGGATGCCATGCCATAATTACGGGTGATGGGCCGTTAACATGATGACAAATGTAATGTTGCAAATTTCGTTCTTTTGTCGCTACCCGTTGGTGTAATTAAAGTGCAGCTACTCACGGAGATCCATGTGGGCTGTAATTAGCATATGGCAACGAAACTTTGTAGGTATGGTGATGCGTTAATGCGGAACCCAATTACGCTGGGACAAATTAGTCCCAGTTTCAGTCAACAGGTGCAAATCTCGCCCTGTACATCTTAATATGACGGTATGACGTTGACGCTGTCATATACAAACAAACAAGTCGTGTGACTAGGGCCTCCCGTCGGGCAGACCGTTCGCCTGGTGCAAGTCTTTCGATTTGACGCCGCTTCGGAGACTTGCGCGTCGATGGGGATGAAATGATGATGATTAGGACAACACAACACGCAGTCCCTGAGCGGAGAAAATCTCCGACCCAGCCGGGAATCGAACCCGGGCCCTGAGGATTGACATTCCGTCACGCTGACCACTCAGCTACCGGGGGCGGACGACGCTGTCATACGACAAGCGATAATGTGAGTGAACAGTTAGTGACACTGTTTTATGTGAGCGGCAGCAATTACAAATGGTTCAAATGGCTCTGAGCACTATGGGACTCAACATCTGAGGTCATCAGTCCCATAGAACTTAGAACTACTTAAACCTAACTAACCTAAGGACGTCACAAACATCCATGCCCGAGGTAGGATTCGAACCTGCGACAGTAGCGGTCGCGCGGTTCCAGAATGTAGCGCCTAGAACCGCTCGGCCACACCGGCCGGCGCAGCAATTACCGTACTCCACTGAAAGAGTATCGTTGACGGAAAGTTCTGAGGAGAGGCCCGATGTCTTTAAATGGTTTAACGAAGATGATAATGAAATTAGAAAACACCAGTGAGCTTGGTGTGGCACCTGGAAGAGAAGGCTTCGTATCCCGGAGGAGTTATTGACGAGGTTGCTGTTGCTGTAACTGACCATGAAGCGCGTGTCCCGGATAGTGCTGTTGGTCGTGCAGTGTCACGGGATTTGTTCATCCCATGGTCAACAATACAGAAAGTTTGGGGGTGTGCGTTACAGTCATACTTGTACAAGATCCAGGTGATGCAACAACAGAATCCGCATGATCCGCAGGAATGTTCCTAATTTGCTGTTCGGTTTCTACTCTGGATCGAAGTTTCTGACAAGTAACCTAGTAATTTCCTATGAAGCGACGAGGCACATTTTACACTACAGGATACATCGGATACATAGAACTGACGAATATGGATTACTGCAAACCGCGTATTGTGACCGAAGAGCCAATACAATCGCAGCATGCAAATCTGCAGTGTGGATTTACAGGCGCCTTTGTTCTCGATCCTTTTGTCTTTGAAGAGAACACCCTCAGATGGCCTATCAGGTGTACTGTTACGTCTGCGCATTATCGAGACCTCTCTGTACAGCGTGTGATTCCCATTTTTGCAAGAGTGCAGCTGTGTCGAAATCACTGTTTCCATGCAACATGGAGCAACATTTCAAGTCGCCCAGTGAAAGGTCTGCTCATTGCAACATTCTACGAACATGTTGTTTCGAGAGGTTTCCCAGATGTATCGCCTGCAAGATCTCCCAATTGTAATACATGGCCCTGGGAATATCTAAATGCGCACGTTTACCATGGACACGTTTTGTTTCTACCTGATCTAAAGGCCTGTGTACAGGACCGCATTGCATATATTCCACTTGAACTGCTGCGAGTAAGAGTTGGTCACGTTCCTTTACATATGTAGCAACTCATTGACGTCTCTGCTGCTCATCTTAAACAAACTGTGTAAGAGTCAGTTAGTAATAAAATTAATATTATGCCTGTATGACTTGTGTGATATTTTCTTCGTTACATATGGAAACAATTTTGTATGTAACTTGCCCGCGAAAGGCAAAGGTCCCGAGTTCGAGTCTCGGTCGGGCACACAGTTTTAATCTCCCAGGAAGTTTCATATCAGCGCACACTCCGCTGCAGAGTGAAAATATCATTCTGGAAACATCCCCCAGGCTGTGGCTAAGCCATGTCTCCGCAATATCCTTTCTTTCAGGAGTGCTGGTTCTGCAAGGTTCGCAGGAGAGCTTCTGTAAAGTTTGGAAGGTAGGACGCGAGGTACTGGCGGAAGTAAAGCTGTGAGTACCGGGCGTCAGTCGTGCTTCGGTAGCTCAGATGGTAGAGCACTTGCCCGCGAAAGGCAAAGGTCCCGAGTTCGAGTCTCGGTCGGGCACACAGTTTTAATCTGCCAGGAAGTTTCATATCAGCGCATACTCCGCTGCAGAGTGAGAATCTCATTCTGGAATTTTGTACGTGTTTCTTGCAACACAGATCCAGATTTGCACCTGGCGGCCAAGCATGGTACTAATTTTTTCAGTGTGAATATGTTATCCATTAATGTATTAGCGTATCTACCAACTTTCGCTGCTATACGATAATTACAGCCCATACTGAACCTGGTTAATGGTTGGACTTTAATTATAACAAATCGCTATATCGAGAACCGAGACACGTCTGACAGTCTGATGTCAATGCGGGGCCCGACTTTGCCACCACCACCGCCCCCGCAAGTTTTCACCATTGCAGGGTACAAGGACATGGCTGAGGTCGACAATGGTGGGGGATTGACTTAGTGGCTTAGATCTGTTGAACACTCACCCTGACTTTTTTTTCCTATTGACGATGTAATTAACAAATTTGCCAGGAAGAATAGGCCCATAGAATTCATCATTTAAGGAAGAAAACCACAATTGTACCTTTTTTATATCGTAAGATGGTATTGTTTTGGATATGTGTATAGCCAATTGAAATAAGACTTTCTTAAACTTTGCATGTGACTTGATCATTAAGCCGTGCTCACTCCAAATTATGCATTTCCTTGATCTTGGCTGTCTATCTGTGATTGGTTTCCCGCCATTGTTGTGGTTATACCGTGGTTCTTCCTCCTTCTATGTGCGGCAGCAGTGATGTGTATCGATATTTGCACCGTGTACCATCTTTGGTCTTGTGCATATAGTTTCCAGCTAGGGTGTGTGCGGGCAGTAGGTCGGTTGGTGCGGACCAGGGAGGCTGTCTCCATGCGGCGCGGTCGGATGGGTCTGCTGGCGGTCCCTGTGCAGTGTTGAAGCGTGTGTGTAGCTGTTCGATTGCTACGAGCTTCTCGGTTCACCGACCCAGGACGTCAAAGTTGAGTGGTGTCGTAAGTACCCAAGCCACGTCGGTTCATGTTGTGTCGTTCGTTTCGGTGGTTCGATGTTGGGGAGCTTTTCCCGTGAGCAGCACCGAGTGGTTGTAGTGGTAAAATCGAGCAGCCGTGCGGTGGAATTAACTTTATTGGTTCACTAATATTCAAGTGCACCAGCGGAATTTTCTGCCGTTAGTGTTCTGGTTACCCGCCCTTGCCACTGACGTAAATTCAGGCAGTGTTCTTTTGGTGGAGTTAACTATATTCCGTTGTTTCAAATTCAAGTGTACCAGCTGAATGTTATGCCTTGTGGCCGTTAGTGTTCCAGTTACCTGCCGTGGCAGTGTCTTTTCCTCACCTGTTGTCGCTGTGCAACACGGTGTGTAGTTTTGATAGCTTAATACACACGTCGTTGTGGATAATCATGTCCGTAATATTTTGGTCTCTGAGTTTTCCTGTACTAATTAGTAGTTAGCAAGTCGTTTGGTCGGTCGGTCTGTGACTGTCTCTTGATTGGATTACCGACGGATCAAGTGTAGTAGGGCTCAACACATGTCTCACCTAAGTTAACGTTAATGTTTTGACGGCAGGCGCACACCCCCTGGAGGCGTCTTAGTGCCGTTGTCTATTTTCTCCTTTTCATGGTGTTTAATGGTCTGTTGCTAATTATTATAGCCAAAGCTTTCAAAATAGTTTTTTATTGTGTTTTATGTAGATCAAGGGCCTTCAGCCCGTGTAAGTAAGTTTCTATTCTAGCAAGTGGATATTTTGCTGAAAGTTACTGTTGTTGTGCTATCTTTTCATTTAGTGCGCTGTAAGCCACTTAAAGGTTGGAGGTATTTTGAATTTTTGGAAAATCAATTGTGGGCCCTCAGCCGCTTAAAACCTTATTCTTAAAATTTTCCCTTAAGCGAAAACATTGCGGCCTTCTGCCTTAAAAAATTATGGTAATATATTTTAAAATTTTGAAACTTAATTGTGGCCTTTAGCCGTTTGTATTGCATGTTGTTTATGTTTGTTCAATCCACTTTTGCCTTGATGCTTCCAGCCTAGCTGTGATATAGTTATATATTTTAATTACTTTATTTGCAATTTTAACTGCCTGTTTTCAGTCACTTGAAATTCATCTTTTTGATTTTTAAGATTTCTTGTTTGGAGGCCTTCAGCTGTGAAAGAACTGGATTTTGAAATTCGTAGTTGTAAAGGTTGGGCTGTGTCCAGTTTTGGTCTAAATGTGTTATTAAATACCAATAAATTACGATTTCGAAGTGAAACTGACCGCCATCTTATTTGGCGCTTTCCACAATCCTAATCACCTGTTTGTTCTGCCCTGCGGGTTTAGCGGGCGTTTCAATCATTATTACGGTAAAAGTAAAGGTACCTCAAGATATCTTTGGCGCCCCCTCCTTGAGGTTTTTCTGTATCCGCCACAGATGACGTGGTGGTATCCCTACGGTCAGTGTTGTCGTTTGGCGCACCCTTGTCGCCGCTCCTCTCTTTGTTACCGTGTCAAGGAAATCTGCAACAATCATCGAGTGCTAGCAGTCCGTGGTGCTCCACACGCCATCGCAGTGTCCTCGTGGATAAGTGTCTTACTGCAAACGGTATCTTTTCCCGACCCAAGGTACATGATTTGGGTGTAAGATCTTGCTTGGCGTAGCAAAAAATACCGCGTGATCCATGAAGAAGGAAAAGATTTCAGCTGTTTATTACAAAGTAAGAAATAGAAACACACTGCGTGTCACGAGATAGAGGAAGCCTCGAAGTTTTCACGTAATTGAGCTATTGTCTGTAGCAACATGGCGACTACATCACAAAAAGATATCATTTTGTATGTTGCAATTTGCACGAAGTCAGTCCGTTGTTCAAGTGTCACGTACGTTGCGCCGTCAATTCAGCAAGAAGTCGCCTCTGCACAAACGTATTTATGACCAGTATTCAAAATTCTTCGGAATTGGTCTGAAAAGCAAAAGAAAAGCACTTGGTGGCCACAAACTTCTGATGAAAACGTCGAGTGTATCGAAATGCTTTCAGACCGAGCCCTCGTAAGTCCACAAGGGGCTCGGGCCAGGAAATTCGACTTCTGCGAACAACGATATTGCGTCTTCTGAAGCGACACATGCATACTAAGCTTACAAATTGCAGTTCCTGCAGCAGTTGCGTCCCGGTGACCATGACGGAAGGTAAGAAATTTACATTTCTGTTCTCCAGTATATGGGAGAGAACACTTTTTCCGAACGACTCATCTTTTCGCACGAATCGACGCCTCATCTGTAAGGTAAAGTAAACCGTCGCTATGTAAGAATTGCGGGTCAACATGAAAATTACTCATCGAACCTGAATGTGTTTTGTGCTGTTTCTGTTCAATGTTTATCGACCTATTTGCAGAGGAGTCTGTGGTAGGAATATCACACCTCACCATATTGCAAAATTGGTTGTTTCCTCAACTTCACGAAGATCCCAGTGATTTCATTTTTACGCATGACGGCACCCCGCCTTTCTCTCACCTTGAGAAGCGGCGTTACCTTATCAACACAATCCTACAGCGTTCCATTGGAAGAGGAGCACAACAAGATGTTTTTCATTGCTTTCATCCTCCCAGGTCACCGGACCACACACATTGCGGCTTTTTCTATCGGGGTACATAAAACACACAGCCTTCGGCCCACTTATGGCATGTAACTGTATCCAGTGACGTGCACAAAGTATTCCTGTCTTTCACAGTTTGTCTCTATTAAACGACTGAAATCTGTTCTTGGATTCTGAATCACCCCGTATGTCTATTCCGTCTGTCGTTAGGGATGCGGGGTCGTTAAGATACTGCCAATTTTCGAGTATGGTCTACCTGCACCCATCGATTCAATATTCGCAGTCGTGTGATTCAAACCAATACGAGCATCAGTATTGTGGATCGATACACGGCAGTGTCGACAGGCTACAGTTTTACCTCAGTCGAATCCCGACACTTCCTTTTGGACGAGCAACTAAAATGAATACGGTACAACTGGCGTTTGTCTGAAATCAACGGGTTAAACATATCAACGATAACATATCCTAGGCTACAGGTCAGTCATCTGCCACAACCTCCATCTGGCAGTCACAGTCACTTACTTCACCGACTCACCACCAAATTGTCACCTTTCTCCCCTAACTTGACCTTGGATTATGCTACAGATCAGTCTGTCACCAAAATCAAATCAACCAGTTTCAACCTAGTTTACCGTACTCATTTTGAGGCCTCATTGTTAGTACATGTACTTCCTTCTCAAGAGAGGCATAACACGAGGTTCTCACAAAAATAAAAATAAAAACAGCATTCAGATGCAGTTTATGAATGAGAAACCTGCCGTGTAATCCTTACTTACAGATATAATGTACAGAGTGCCCATAATCAAATTTCAGATTTCAAAAAGTTGTAGAAAGGGAACCACTGAACAGAATGACGTCCAATATAAACAATATATTATTCACGCAGGGGAAAACGTCATGGAGCGAATAAAATAGTTTAGCCATATTTTACCGGTGGATGGAACGTAAAAGGGTTCGGTTACAAATAACAGACAAATCGCAATATGGCGGATATGGTTTGAGATGCACACTATACTACCCGTACTATTAAATCAGCAGAACTGCACAAGTTAGGCAGTCAGCGGTTGTGGTACCGTTGTTCGGTAAACTAATCCTCCACATAGGATGAGAAAAATCGGTTTTTGTCCTCAGGTCAGAAACCGGATAAACAAGAAAATGGCATGGGTTGCAACTCTCCGGCGCCGAAAATCGCATAAGAAGCAAAAGGACATCGGTTTGTAATTATCGTGAGACTGGAGAAAACCATGTATAAAATGCTCTCCGTCTTTTTCCGCCACAAGATGAAATCGAGAAACACATTGTCCCACTCTTAATCTGAGTGTCTTAGGGATCACATTCACAATGCATTGCGCAATGCGTGCCCTCTGTTTGGCCACTTTGGTATCTGGAGGACTCAACACAACATCTTTGAGGTAACCCGACAACCAAGAGACGCACGGATTAAGACAGGTGATCTGGACGCTCAGGCTGCAGGGAAATGACGTCTGATAGTTCTAGAATTTCCGAAACGCTCAGCAACAGACATTTCACTGGCTGCGCAGTGTGCAGAGGAGCGCTGTCTCGAATAAAAACGGTCCTACCCACTCATCACCGGTCTTGACTTACGGGAATGACGATGGTGCACGAAAGACTCTCGCAGCGTTTACCAGTGACGGCACAGTTAACGGGACCCGCAGGACTCATCTCATAGAGAAAATACGGCCCTACGATAAACGATGCCATCAACCCACACAAGATAATCACGTTAGCAGAATGAAATTGTACCGTTCGATGTGTGTCCATATTTTTCGGTGCCCAGTCTCTGCAATTCTGCGTACTGACATGTACCTGAAGATGGAAATGGGCTTCATCTGTCCACAGGATTTTCCATGCCCATTCATAACCCCTTCCCTGCGAGCAAGAAATTCCAAAGCGAACGTTTCCCTAGCTGGCAGGTCAGTAGGAATCATGTCCTAAACATGGGTGATCTTGTATCGGTAGCACTGCAGGACGTTTCGTAGGATTTTATGGACTGTGCTCTCAGGCTCTTCCGAAGTTCGGGCGATTCCCTGTGTACTTCGTTTTTGCACACAACTTTTGACCCATCCTGCAATGTTGTTGACTCAACTTCGACATGTGTAGGATCAACAGCTTTCCTACCTCTGCCACACCGCGGTTCAAAAGCACGTTTTCTTTTAATTTTGTAATCATTTTCTATGATCATTTTCTCCAGATCCTTAGCAGACAGACATCGCAGCAATGCCTTTTTCCGCGTCACTGAGTATTCGGAACTGCTGCACGGTTAATGGTGCACAGTCGCCATTCTTGCGAAAGAGCTCTACCAGCAGCATACTATCCGTCATGGAGACAGTTATGTTGGGCATATCAGACACAAAATGAGGAAAAGCCAGGTGTCAGGTGACCGTTCAAAAATGGTTCAAATAATGGCTCTGAGCACTATAGGACTTAACATCTGAGGTCATCAGTCCCCTAGAACTTAAACCTAACTAATCTAAGCACATCACACACATCCATGCCCTAGGCAGGATTAGAACCTGCGACCGTAACGGTCGCGCGATTCCGGACTGAAGCGCCTAGAACCACTCGGTCACACCGGTCGTCGTGACTGTTCGTGTGCATATTATGACACTTATAGCGCAATCTATTTGTCACACTTTCGTTAAATTTGTTTTGTTCCGTGACGTTTACTCCAGCGTCAATAATGTGCTACGAAAATTTGACGTCATTTTGAGCACTGATTCCTTTTCTACAGCGTTTTGCAACTGGATCTTTAATCAGGGGCATCCTGTGGCTTTAATCCTACTTCAGACGCTAATCATTAGCATATACAAGCATATTAATTAGCAGTTGGTTGTACTGCGCCGTTTTAATGGTGTTGCAACTTTAACTGACGAAGTGTAGTTCACCCGCGACTGGCTCTATCGCTTGTAGTCTAACGCCACGGTGGCTGGCGCAGGCAGTGGGTTGGCTCGCTGTGTGGCGCGGCTGCGATAAGCCACCACGCACGCGTTCTCACCTCTCCCAGCCGATAAATCACACTGCATCCGGCCAGCCTCCCGTTTTTTCGGCAGGCCCAGCTGGGTCTGGCCGTGGTCACTGGTAGCCAGACAGCCGCAGAGGTGATGCTCGCGGCAGCGCTCAGCACGCGAGGCCGCTGCGCTGGTGAAGGCCCCCATACACCGGCCTACTAGTCGGCCGACTCCTCTGTCGAGCGGATCTGCCCCGACGCGCTCGCCGCTATGTGGTGGAACTTACAGTGCTCGAATACGTAGTCCGTGTGCGTCGGTTTCCTGGCGGACCTCTACCTGTCCGTAGCGGCCGCCACCCGCCGTCCCACACGCCGTCACTGCAGACAGATGGGCTCATCCATGAAGTCGCAGTGTGCTCATACACATATGGTCGTGAATGGCACACTCTGTCGCGGTGACTCCCACGTATCCTGCTATCTCATTCAAGTTCCGATCCGTCGCGGAACTGTTTGCTCCTTACGAGCCTGATGGTGACAATATTTTGTCAAAAATCATCACAGGCGATGAAACGGGTTCATCACTTCGAAGTGGAAACAAAACGGCCATCTATGGAGAGGAGCCGCACTACCTCCCTTCGGAAGAAAAAGTTCCGAGGCGGTAAAGTCATCGTGTTAAAGTCATGGTGTCGATCTCCTGGGACTTTCATGCCCTCCCTCACAGTCCAACGATCAACTCTCAATGGTACTATGCTGTCCTCAGGAAACTGAAGAAACTACTTCAGCGTGTTCGTTGCCACAAAAATACAAACGAATTTCTCCTTCTCCATGACAACGCAAGGCCTCACACAAGTCTGCAAACCTCAGACGAGATCAGAAAACTTCATTGGATGCTTAAGGGGCTCCGGAACGCCCTATACTTGCAATGTTAAAATAACGCTTATAAATTACATCTTTCCTCACAAAGTATTTGAGGTAGGAAGTTGAACTTTTTACAGATTATTTATTGGAATATGGGCTACAACTTAACACAGGGATTTTACAAAATTTTAGTTCAGTTATTAAAGATGATTTTTTTTCAATTGTAATGAAAATTCACAACATTCTTTTGCAATTTTTTATTTATATATTCAAAAATATAGAGTTTTTTGGAAAAAGGCTGTGTTAAATTATGCAGAAGGTACTGTGTAACATTTACTGAAAGTTTGAAACAAATATGTTTCGAAGATCCTTAGAAAACATGTAATTTGTATGAGAAAATAAAAGTTTTGGGAATCGAGCGACAAAGATTGGATTAACTTTTTAGTGCATTCCAGGTCCATAGGATGGATTATCTTCATCCTCTGCAAACTCCTCCTCCAGCTTCCTCTTGTTCCTCCTCCTGTTTACTCTTGCTTGTATTTCTAGACTCTTTACAGCCCTGTCTGCAGCCCGAAGGCGTTCCTTGTCTAAAGCAAGCATCGCTCGTACCATGTTAGAACCTATCTTCATTCCCATATTTCTAAATACCTTGCACCTTACAATGTTGCCATCATTGAAAGTCGCAACAGCATCATACACACCAAAGTGAAGTGTTTCTATTCCAACAAATACAGTCTTGGGGATTCTCGACCATATAACACTATTTACACTTTCATTGGGGTTTTGAGTTTTTCCGTGAATACACTTTTTCAACAGTTCAGGTGCTGCTAAGTCTCTGAAAATAGGTTTTATCACCTCCATTACTGCATGAGGCAGACTATGCTTATGAGTGTACACTTCACCAGTTAGCAATCCTTTGTTATATTTACACCAACTGTCTTCTTCTTTGGGACACAAGCTACGTTGGGGATTTTCATCGGTTGAAGAAGTATGAAAAAAAAAGAGCCCAAACAGCCTTCTTCATTTCGTCGACACTTTGTGTATTTTGCCTAATAGCCATTCCATAATAGTTCTGTATTTTGTCAATTACACTGTCAGTTAACCTTCCCTTCCCATCCAACCCTTTACCATCACTAAGTTTTTGTTTTTTGTATGAAGCTTTCAGTCGCCGAAGTCTTGTTCCCATTCGCTTCTGTACGTGTCCAATACACTCAAATTTCTGCACTACAACATCATCACCATAGGGCTTCAGTCCTTGAACATGTTTGAAACTTTTAGAATCACCGTCACCAAGGTAATTAACATATCGCACTTTATCACACGCCTCAGAACGCTGGAATATACTGGCAACACCAGCCACTTCCATTCCTCCACTACTGCCACTATAGTTAGCTTTGCAATTATTTTCATGTGTACCTTTATATTTTTGTGGACATCTACAATACTTTGATATTACTGCTACATCTAAAACTTTCCCTGTATACATACTGGTGGCAGATACTACACCATGAAGAGATGTGTGTCCCCGTTTATGCCAGGTACCATCGAACGCTGCAGTCAAATCTCTGTTACAATTATTTTCCATTACTGCCTCTTCCACAGCGTTCTTCATAGATTCTGTAGAGACATCTCTTACTTTACACCCTATTAATTTATTATAGGTCGTAAACGTGGTTGGGGGTTTGGAAGATTCATGATGCCACAGAAAATTGCACCTGCAGTAGCACCCTTACCAACTGAACGCAAGGAATAAACAAATCTAATGTTGTGTTCGTAGATTTTGCTACCATCTTCTTTTGTTGCAGTTACTGCAACACTGTTCCAAAAGGTGGTCATGTATGAACACTTATCACATTTCAGTTGTATTTCACTAGCAAGTCCTACGTGCTTTATTATGGAGAGTTCCAGACCGGCTTCACTACAATGAATACATCTTACACAGTTTGAAAAAATTCCTTTGAGAACCGACATATCAAATATTTCATTCACATCCGATTCGTCCATAAAACATTCATAGTTTTCACTCATTGAACCAAGCTTCTTCTGTGAAGTATTTTCTTTCCCACTTTGACTGCTATGGGCAGGTGTACTTGAGAGGTTAGGTTCACTCACTTGGTTATCGTCTTTATTGTTTACAGTAATAACACATACCTTTGGCTTTCCAACATTTCTCCTTTTCTTAAAAGCCTTCAGAGGATTTCTAATAACTTTACTTTTACTCAATATTATACTTCAACAAAACAGAGACTCAAGAAACGGAATTAATTACGAATATTTTCGAGATAACGACAGAGTAAATAAACATGAAACAATCGACAATCACACCAGCGATATATATTGAACCATCACAGGTTAGCCACAACACATACTTTATCTCACATCACTAAAATGTACCTGATGAACACGGACGTTAATAATAACACCATTTGACAGCAGTTTAACAGCGCCACAGTGGGTCACGCCCATGTAGAACACATTTCAAAAAAAAAAAATTTAAAAATAGTTGTAGTCTTCGGAATTGAATAAATTATATATCTATTAAAAGGTAATAGTCTGCAGATTCAGAAAACTCAAAAAAGTAAAAATTGAACTTTTCATGATTTTGAGCCTTTCCGGAGCCCCTTAAGGCCGGCACTACACTGGTACCCACCTGAAGATGGCCAGAAGACTCTGCGCCGAAATATCGTGGCAGGACGTTACTGATGTCCGGCAGTTCTCCCGTGTTTTTATGGAACAATCAGTACGCCGGGAAAGATTTAAACATCACACACCATATTATTGGTTACTAAACCCAATTTTTTAACAAAATCGCCGTTAAATGTGGCGGTCTTAAGCTACCTTACTGGGGAGCCTGTGTGCCTGCATGGTACCACTCCACTGGTCGACTGTCTGAAAAAGAATCATTTGTAGACATCCAAAGTAAATTTAAATATTAGAAATTATTTTTCTTGGTTTATTTGGGATGTTACCTTTCACAGATGTGAAACGTGCACGCTAAACAGTTTATAGACGAGAAAAGAATATGAACCTTTTCAAATAAAGTGCTATAGGATACGGCTGAAGATTAAATGCGTTGATCGAGTACCTGATGATGAGATATTGAATTGAACTGGGAAAACAAGAGATATGTGTCACGTTTTTACTAAAAGAAATCAGCTATTGAAGGGGCACATTCCGAATTATCAGGACATTGTCAAGTAATAGCGGGACTGGTAAAAATTGAAGTAGGAGATCAAGAATTGACAGTTGTTCGAACGGATGTACGTTTCAGTACTTATGTAGAGATTAAGACGTTCGTACTCGATAGACAAACGTGGAGAACTGCATCAAACCAGACTACGGACTGAAGGCCACAGCGGCAAAGTGTGTGTCGTAGAGGACCCGATCTGGTGAGAGGATTGCATACTTCAACATTTCAGAGTTCAAACCCCTGATTGCTCCCATTCCGAGAGTACCGGTACTTTAGCGATCGGATACGATAATTACACATGGCAACAGCCGCGCTGAGGTAGTTACGTCGCATCCGTTAGATCACCGAGGTTACGCACCGTTGGGCTGGCCAGTACTTGGATGGGTGACAGCCTGAGGAACGCGGCCTACAGGCAGCAAATTATCCTCTGCTTTTACGACACGGGGAACGGGAGACGAGGGTTCGTAAAGCTCTGATCCAGAGTCTTTGTGCCAATGTCCTGGATTCAGTTTCAAACCTCTCCGCAGTACCTCAAGAAATGAGAGCATGCTACACTGTTGACGGTGGTCTGTCCACTGTATGGGGACGGTAAGCTCGGCTGTCCCAACGGCGCACTTCGAGAGCAGTGAGCCGGGTTTCACCCTGTTGCTTCTATCATCAACACAAACATGACACCACACACACACACACACACACACACACACACACACAGGCCCGCCCGCTGCGCACACACGCACACAGGCTACAGTCATACACGCTTGACAGAAACACTTACATACACATCTCTCATACTTTATGAAGGAGATGTGCCTGCGTGCTTGAACGGTAGGAAAACTTTTTTCCAATTAGGCGGCTCAACCTGCCCTTCAGTATTTCTCCGCCGCTCATTCAGTACGTCTTTACTGTGACAGAACTTGCCTCTTTTATCTTGCAATAAAGGCATCTTCTCTCCTATGTAAGTCAGTAGACTTTTCTGGTTGTTGTCAGTGAATGTAAAATCTACAGAATCGATAGGCCACACCATATTCCTCTTGATACTTCTTCAATGCTTGACGTTTCGATCCTTATGCTGGAATCTTCTTCAGAAGTCCTCTGTTGACCCTCGATGCCTGAACTCTGTCGAAAGACAGGGTCCTTTTATTGATAAAGAGCAACTTTCCGTGAGTTTCGATAGAAGTGGAGTTATTGGGAAGCTTTCGGCTGCCGTTGGTGAGCCGTCGTCATTGGGTAATCCATACATTTGAAGAGGAGGTCGCCTCGGTTGTTTTCTTGTACATTACTCGCCATTAAAATTGCTACACCAAGAAGACAAATATACTAGAACTGGCATGTGATTACATTTTCACGCAATTTGGGTGCATAGATCCTGAGAAACCAGTACCCAGAACAACCACCTCTGGTCGTGGTAACGGCCTTGATACGCCTAGGCATTGAGTCAAACAGAGCTTGGATGGCGTGTACAGGTACATCTGCCCATGCAGCTTCAACACGATACCACCGTTCATCAAGAGTAATGACTGACGTACTGTGACGAGCCAGTTGCTCGGCCACTATTGACCGCGCGTTTTCAATTGGTGAGAGATCTGGAGAATGTGCTGGCCAGGGCAGCAGTCGAACATTTTCTGTATCCAGAAAGGTCCGTACAGGACCTGCAACACACGGTCGTGCATTGTCCTGCTGATATGTATGGTTTAGAAGGGATCGAATGAATGGTAGAGCCACGGGTCGTAACTCGTCTGAAATGTAACGCCCACTGTTCAAAGTGCCATCAATGCGAACAAGAGGTGACCGAGACGTGCAACCAATGGCACCCCATACAATCACGCCGGGTGGTACGCCACTATGGCGATGACGAATACACGCTTCCAATGTGCGTTCACCGCGATGCCGCCAAACACGGATGCCGGCCGGCGTGACCGAGCGGTTCTAGACGCTACAGTCTGGAACCGCGTGACAGCTACGGTCGCAGGTTCGAATCCTGCCTCGGAGATTGATGTGTGTGATGTCCTTAGGTTGGTTAGGTTTAAGTAGTTCTTAGTTCTAGGGGACTGATGACCTCAGAAGTTAGGTCCCATAGTGCTCAGAGCCATATGAACCATTTGAACCAAACACGGATGCGACCATCATGATGCTTCGAACAGAACCTGGATTAATCCGAAAAAAACGACGTTTCGCCATTCGTGTACCCAGGTTCGTTGTTGAGTACACCATTACAGGCGCTCCTGTATGTGATGCAGCGTCAAGGGTAACCGCAGCCATGGTCTCCGAGCTGACAGTCCATGCTGCTGCAAACGTCATCGAACTCTTCGTGCAGATGATTGTTGTCTTGCAAACGTCCCAATCTGTTGACTCAGGGATCGAGATGTGGCTGCACGAACCGTTACAGCCATGCGGATGAGATGCCTGTCATCTCGACTGCTAGTGATACGAGGCCGTTGGGATCCAGCACGGCGTTCCGTATTACCCTACTGAACCCACCGATTCCATATTCTGCTAACAGTCATTGGATCTCGACCAACGCGAGCAGCAATGTCGCGATACGATAAAATGCAATCGCGATAGGCCACAATCCCACCATTATCAAAGTCGGAAACGTGATGGTACGCATTTCTCCTCCTTACACGAGGCATCAGAACAACGTTTCACCAGGCAACGCCAGTCAACTGCTGTTTGTGTATGAGAAATCGGTTGGAAAGTTTCCTCATGTCAGCACGTTGTACGTGTCACCACCGGCGCCAACCTTGTGTGAATGCTCTGAAAAGCTAATCATTTGCATATCACAGCATCTTCTTCCTGTCGTTTAAATGTCGCGTCTGTAGCACGTCATCTTCATGGTGTACCAATTATAATGGCCAGTAGTGTACTTGTGTTCGTCTATGTTTATGTTCCTCGCCCGCCATGTCGTCCTTGATGCCAGCTAGCCAGATTCATCTACAGAAAACTGACTATAATCTGTTACACAGAGTTTGTATTAAGGTTACCAACACGGACAGGTCTCGCCTCGCACCGTCATACAGTAATGCGTTCTGAAACACTGTCGGCGTGGACATTCAGTATCACTGACTTATGATCACTGCTCTATATCCTGCCCGTGCTCTCCACAAGTACTGTGGCACATAGTGAGTTGCTTGTTATGTGGCCAGTACGTTCGTCTGATCCCTCACCCACCTGAAAGGTCTGGTCGTATGTTGCTAAGCGAATGGCGCACCACCACTTGCTATCCACCAGGATTAGCCAACACTATCATAGAGCTAAAGAAATATGGAAAGGTGAAGCCGTGTCTATCACCCAAGCTCAGTTTGGCTCCTTGTGCAGATGGCTTAGAGTCATGCCTGCTGCCAGGGATGGCAGATCACTGTTTTAAATTTCGTTTCCTTTTACAATGTATTCTCATTATTTGCTGGTATTATCCCGAGTCTTCACGGGTTCCATGCGGATTTAGTACTGTATCGCAAACCTACACACACTGGTTTACACCTGCAATCTAGCAGCTGTCAGCACCCAGCGCAGGAGAACGGAGTTTGAAGGCAGTGATCCACAGTTCACAAATCTTGTCTGATTGATATAGTCTGAAGATAGAAGTAATGCATCTACTATCAATGTCCTGCAAGAACAGACAGACAGTCAAATAGAGTCAAAAGGCCCATCATGCAGCTATTCCGGGCTAGAAGGAAAACAAGATGAAGTACAGTCTGTTGCATTCCTGCTCTATGCTGGATCTATTTCTGCCAAAACCAGCAGGATTCTTACGAAGCACAACATCAGATATGTGTCCTATCCATATACCGAAATAAGAGAGATACTGAGAAAAGTGAAGGACGACTTGGGACTTCGAATACCAGGAATAATATAAAACTTCCAGGAAAATTAAAACTGTGTTCCGGACTGGGACTCGAACTCGGGACCTTTGCTTTTTTCGGTCAAGTGTTCCACCATCGTCTCCTGCCTTCTGCTGCACTGCAGAGTAAAACTTCCGTTCTGGGAAAATCTCCTATACTGTGGCTAAGCCATGTCTCCACAATATTCATTCTTCTAGGAATGCTAGTCTTTCGCAGGAAAGCTTCTGTGAAGGTAGGAGACGAGGTTCTGGCAGAAGCAAATCTATGAGTCATGTTTGGGTAGCTCAGTCAGTAGAGCACTTGCTCGCTGAGGGCAAAGTTCTTGAGTTCGAGTCTCGTCTGGCACTCAGTTTTAATCTGCCACCTAGTTTCATATCAGCCCAGAGTGAAAATTTCATTCTGGTGGAATAATATAGCTTGCCAATGTGCCATGTCATACATTGCATAAACAACTGCGACAGTGGACATCAGATACAAAGCACATGAGAGGCTACACCGAACTAAGAGAGGCAATTATGCAGCCACTGCTGAGCACCGTTTGAAACTCAATCATTCCATGAACTATGGTGAGACGTTTGCCCAAGATACTGCGACAATGTTGGTAAACCTCAAATCGAGGCACTGTATACTAAACTGGAGAATGGAATTCTGCAGTGGAGTTGCTGAAAACTCAACGATGTGAGAGGCAGAAATCCTCAAAAATACGAACTGAGAGTGTGGACATCGGAAACGAACCACAGATAAAGCACAGGGCACAATGTACCTGAGATGGAAAGTCGCAGGGCGCTTGTAGCGGGAGCAGATCGCAAGGCGAACACTTACAACTGCGCCAGACCAGAAACGGAAGGCTAGCGCGGTCTCACCTTTTTTGGAAAGGAATCCCATAGTTCCAGTTTTTCGAAGTACTCGTATGAGCGCCTGTCACTTTTACTTCTGGATCGGCAGTGCTTTATATTTCTATTCGCTTTGGTAGTCATTTCGGTATAGGAATTTTATTATTTGTTTCTAGCAGAGTTCACCATAGGTTGCTGTTTATAATAGCGTTATCGTGTGCCTTCAGGCTACTTTCGTCATTATTGTTGTGTCGGTACATCTGGCCGCCTTATTTCTTGTCGCTAGCGAAGTCTTTATCCCGAAGTGCGAATGGTTTCGTTTTGGGACTGTGCACAATTCCCATAGAATGCCCTAACAGTATCACGGATGCGTTCCTGTAGGCGTTGTAGGTTGGCGAGGTCGTGGAGTTGCCAGGTCAGATAATCCGTTGCCAGATGCAGGGTTTACCGAAACATCCTGTTACATAGACGTTGTAGTGTGTTTATGCTGCTGTTGGCAGAATTTCCCCGGACCACTGCTGCGTATTCAAGTAGCGGACGAACGTGGCATTTGTAGGTGATGATGCCCAGATGAGAAGGTAATGATGAGTTTGCGGTGAGAACTGGGTATAGTTCTCTTAACCTTCCTATGCCATTGCAGCGAATTTCGGCGTTGTGTTGCCACCATAGTAAACAGCTGTCAATTGTGACGCCAAAGTATGTGGCTGTTTGTCGCTATGGAACTGGGCTGTCACGCATTATAGTTGGTGGGAGCACTTCAAGAACTCGTTGACTGGTGATAATGCTTGCCATTTCTTTACCCATTCAATCAAGGTGTTCGTTGACGCGTCAGATTTATTCTCTTGGCAGACAGCCCCGTATCATCAGCATATAGCTCCATGTTCACCCGAGGGGCCCGTGGTAGGTCCAAAGTGTACAAGTTGTACAATATAGGGCCTAGATCACAGCCCAAAGGGACGCCAGCCCCTATTTGAGATGCAAACATGGAATGAAAGGCTTGTAGATAGCTGTGTAACTGCTGTATATGCGATGGAAGGATTTCCAACGTGTGCAGTTTACGCAGTAGTCCATGCTGTACGGAGTCGAATGCTCGAGAAACGTCTAACAGGAGGGCTCCTAAATAATCCGTCCTGTCTTGAACTTCCATAGCTTCTTCTACTAGACGCAGAAGTTGATGAGTTTCGAGTGTCCTCGGCGGTTGCTCTTGAGGTAGAATGCCTTCACCGGTTTTATGTTGCAGCAGTCTTCTAAGATAGAGACGCTCAGACACTTTAGACAATGCTCGGAGAAAGCTAATTGATCGATAATTTGTTACAGGTCGCTGTTCCTTGCCAGGCTTAGTAGCTTCCAGGCTGTAGGGTATTGACGGTGTCTAATATTCTTTCCAGATAACCTGCAGCTACGGGCGGCAGTAGTTTGAGCATGCTGTTTTGCACAAGGTCGGCTTCACTAGCTCTTAGAATATTTAGATGATGTTTTCTAACTTCGTGTCTTTGATATGCTGGATGCGATCTTTGTCGTCTCTGGCAGCGAGAAAAGTTAGGGTTGGTCACTCGCCAGAGCGTGTGTTGGTCATCAACTGGATCACGGAGAGAGTTTTCAGAGATGTCAGCTAGTACGTCTGGTTTGCCATTTGGGTCACTGGCCACTATATATCCAACTTGTGGTGGTGGCATTCGCAGAGACTTCTTCAACAAGCGTTGGGTTGTATGTCATGCAGAATCATCTTCTGTTTTTGGAACTGTTTTCCCACAATTCTTTATGGTGAACTTCCAGAGCCTACATTCGATTTAGGAGTCGTTTTCTTCTCCGTTTGATTGGTTCTTTGCCTTTCGCGACGGATGTGATTCTTTCCTGTGATGGTGTCTTGGCGGTGTTGTGGTAGCTGACAAACTCACTTCCTCTGTCCGGTTTTGGCAGCTTCACGGATGGTGGACTTCATTTGTTGGAGCGCGTCTTTCGCTCCTGCCTCTTCAGAGTTTGGCAGGTGAAGTACTTCTTTTGTCGTCTGCGTCCTGTAGTTTTACCCGTCTGACCTCTTATTGGTGAGGCCTTGGAGCGGCGTTCATGCTGGGTTCATTTCGAGAAAGAACAAGGTGAGTACGTGATCAGACTCAGCGCGTACATGATGTGAAATCTGCTAATAGATTCTTATGTCGATGGTGTCGGGTCGTCCACGGATTGGACAGAGTCCAAGCGCTATTGAGTGGTGATTTCAATGACACATACTAGGCGTTTCCTATTGACTTTGTTTAATCTAGAATTCCAGGCACTATGCTTTCCATTGAAGTCACCTTCCAGGAAACTTTGTCCAGGGGGGACAGCATTACTCTGAAGTCCTGTGCATGCAGTTGTCTTCCTGGAGGACTATATCCAGAGATAACTGTCGTACGCCATTGGGCACTGAAAATAGCGATTGACCTGAGACGCCCTTTCATTAAAAGTATTAATAATTCCCTCATCCAATAACCGACACCAACAAATATTTCATTTTGATGAAATTTTGTGTCCTTATTAGGATCCACAAGATTCAGCGCTGAAAGGTGCATCTGATGCGGTCTGATGGTGGATGGCAGTTCCTCCTCCAGCCCTTCGACGATGTGTCAGATAACTCAACTAGTTGGCTAGTTTGATGTTGACACAAGGTATTAGTTTGGTCTCCGATGCTAGTGTGTTCATCGGTGAGGAATTGATTGAATTCTTGTTTTGGATGTAGCCCATCAGCTTTACACGTATGTTCATTACTCTCTTCTGTGGCTGGCTGGCTGGCTGTTGTGCATTTCCGTGAACAGCTTTAATGCTTTTCTTCACTGCAGAGCTAATCATCCGCGGGAGGCGATGCATCATGGACATGAGCATTTCCATGAGCTGCTGCAGAGTACTCATCTCAAACAAAGTCGCTGCAAGAGTGGGTTCTGTGTCTGCATTTGGCGCTGAGCTCCTAGCTGTTGTAGGTTGAGCGTGTAACACCACAACTCAGACCCTACCTAACTGTTTACTGATTTAATTTTTTTTGCTTTATGTTTATTTAATATTATATCGTTGAGTTTCTGGAAATGTTGTTGATTTGAATCGATAACACAAAACTATATACTTCTTTCTTTGTAAAAACTTTGATGTCTCTATAAAATACTGTGCATTGTATTGTCTTTATTTGTTAAAAACTTTTTCTCATTTGGAGGGAACAAAACTTGTATATAAGTGTAATTTTGTTTAAATAATTTCTTATAGAAATACCAATATGTGCAAACGATATATTTTGTTTAAAGTAAATACTTGCTGTTATGTAAAGACTGAACCTCACTAAGGGCTTTTAGTTGATGTATAATGTAAAACCTGGTGTGGTTCCCCTCCGGAACGGAACTTAGAAGCACGTGCAAATTGTGGTTGGCATAAGCAGAAGAGGTGGATTAAGAGTCAGTCGGAGACGAGCTACTGAACCGTTAACAGCTCATGTAAAGGTTGTGATTTGAGCTGATGCTGAGAGGGCTTTTAGTGCCTTTTTAATACACGTCAGAGCCTCGGATGAATGGAGTAATATGCTGGCAATACTCTGAAATTAATATCTATCTTCGCCACCAAGAAATGACAGAGTCCAGCTTGTCTATCTGCATCTCCATCCAACAATATGCACTCGCCACCACAATGCGCAATCACTGAAAAGGGACCAGGAAACAGTAGAATTGTACAGTGATGGATCAGCTCATTGGATTTTTCAGTGTGTTCAAATATAAGGTAAACAAAAAGACTATCTACGAAAACTTACCTTGATTTATCCTCTGTCACTTAGTGTCCTTCCCATGTTAAAGTGCTTACCGAGTGTCCTTAGTGAAAGAATATTAAAGCCCAGTGTTGTACTAATTAATGCCTCTTGAACACAGTAAAAAGAAAGTTAAAGTTAATGTGGCAAAAGCGTGTGCTAAAGTAAATAATGTTCGACAAAAGTAATTTTGCAACTGAAACTGCTTATTAAAAATTTGTGGGCTTGTTAAAAAACTAAAGTGAAAAATACAATTTAAAGTAGTTCAAACATGTATTAAAATAATTTGCCGTTACTTTGAAAAATTAAAAGTTCTTGAAACTGAATCTCATAAAGTTTTGCTTGGTTAACGGTTATAGTGCTGCCTGTTGTAAAGTGCAAAAGGTGAGTCACTAACTCACAAATATGTCAACTTTGTGTCTCATTGCAGTAAAGGTTGAGAAAAGTAACTGTGGGAAGTTATATACTCATGCTTGCTAAATGCTTCATCCTCTTATGTACTGAAAGTGCATATTAATAGTGTAACAGGATCCACAGTTTGTACATTGTGCTCATGACAGATAACAGTTAACAGAAAGACTACTTTCTATGAAAACACTCTAACTTCTATTATTCAGAGGACAGTGAGAAATAGTTTTCTAGTGAATTTTTTTTCCCATGTCAGTTAGGAAAGAAATTGGTAAAAGAAAGACTAAACCTATGCCCAGTTTATAATTTTGCAGTGAAATTTATTCACATCTCATGTCAGATAGGAAAGTGTTTGAAAAGTGCCATTAAATTTGTGCTTAATTGTATATTCCTAAAGTGCACTTTAATAGTAATATTATTGAAACCATTCAGTTTGATCAAGCCTTGAAGGCAAAAGTGTATGTCATTATCTGTTGTACTTATGCAATTAGCCTTGTTCTCCTATAACTGTTAGCACTTTCTTTAACGTCAACATCTGCTAGTGACAGAGTTCATTGCACTCTCGTTTGATAAAGTGTCTGTCCATTAAAGTTACTCATATCTATTTTCTTGAACAAGAATGTTACTCATTCTTTTGTCTAATTAGGCTGGCGACCGCTTTTTATTGTTATTTTGACAGTGTGGATAGGTAAATTATTATTTGTTTTGTTTAAATATTTACGTAATTCTGACTTTCACTTCCGATAAGCCACCTCCGCTAGGTACATCACGGTCAACATAACAAAATTCCTTTCAGAGGGTAACACTGCACTGTTGCTTTATACTATAATTGATTTAACAAAATAGTTTCATTATACGATCTGCCTCCAACTAAAAGGTTATGGTATATCTGTAGCAGACAGGAGTGTTATAATCGGTATCTGGTTGCTGTTGATGCTGGTTGCCCGCTTGGTTTGTGCGCTAGCTGGTAGAGCCATCTTGCCAGGGAGTGCTTCAGTTCTAACATGTGGGACGTTATTTTTTTACTGCTGACTTCGCTGAGGTGGTATGCGACGATTCGTCGGCTCAGCAAATCTTCTTGTTGTTCATATCCATGCCGTGGTGCAGAATGCGAAGCACTGGCCTGTTCGATAACTGTGTCGAACTGCTTATGGCGCTTGTTAGTTTTGTTTGCCTGAGCATACGTTACTCCACGCCGGACATTCGGTGAGTGCCTGTTTTGCCTTCTAGAGATAACCAGCGAGGTAGTATGAGCCGCAGTGTGTGCAGTTGGGCTTCTGTATGTGGGATTCGAAGGTGAGGTGACTGTCGTCATGCTTCGCACATTTTGGCGGCATTTCGCAGTGACGTGCGACGTGATCAACGTCTTGATACCTGAATTATTGCGTGTGACAGCAGCGTCGAGCTCCTAGGCATTCCACGGTGATTTTACACGCACACATGTGATCGTCTTGGCAGATTTTTCCTGTTTGATTCAGTATCTGGTACGCTGACTAAGACCAATGGTGTCTCACTGTGCGTTCGGTGTGGTTCCATTCTCGCACCGTGAATCCATTCTTAACGAGTTCATCTTTGACATAACAGAGTTCAAGCCGACATGGAAGTTTCCGTATCGCCCCTTCTGAAGTTTTGCCGCGGGCACAGCGTAGTAGTAGTGACCAGTAACACTGTTTTTAAGTGTTGCGATGTCAATGGCGTGTTCTTCGGCTGTTGAAGGAAACTTTTGTGTGTCTTCTCCTGCATATTTGACAGAAAAATGATTTTTTCGATACTCTGGTTTAACATGGTGGTAGATTGTCATGTAGTCCCGTCAATTTCTGCTGGCGGCGCATTTTTTCTCGGCTGCACGAAGCCCCGTTCGTCTGGGGCATTGTTTACCTTTTTTGAAACCCATTTTCGTCCCGGCACTTGAGTAGTGTTAAAGACAGTCGTCGAAGGCTGCATCCACAAGTCGTTGTTAACAACGGAAAACAGTCAGCGGACGTCGGTGCGTGTCCTCCGAGATCCAAAACGAGTGGAACGCCGTTCGCAGTTAATCCCGAGTTGCGTGTACGGGAAAGTTGCCCGACCGCAAGTCTGCTCTTCTCGGTAACACAGCCAAGGGTCGACTAGGCAGATGCGTACATGGGACCGGACTGAAGAGGGAATGCCTAAGAAAGTGTCTAGTCGGTGTGGACGCACAGAAAAAACCTGGAACTCTAGCGGTCTGGAAACGGAATTCTGGCCCAAAGCTCCGGTCCTGAGGACTCTGCTAGCGGGAACGGAATACAACCGACGATGGAGCGGGAAGAGCATAGGTACTAATAATGCACAAGCGTAAAATGTGAGTAATATTAGCAACAGGTTAGATATGAACTGTTCATTTAATTCCTCTCCCTATAAAATACCCAACGTGAAGCTAAATTAGAATTTTTACTTTATTTGTATTGAAAAACATGAAGTTGCAAATTTTGTAAAGTATGAGTAATTGAACTGCACTCATGAAAAGGTATGAACTAAATAAATAAATACTTGTACACCAATCAGCTGGGCAGATCATATTGCACGCTTTAAAGCAGCCCGCTCCCAACCCTCAAGGAGGAAAGTAAAAAATGCAACAGAATAAAACTCTCGAAGATAATGAGTCACGTTTTCGAAATGTTGTACAAGAACGACGGTGATATCCGGCAGAATACCCAGCATCTGAAGAATTTATTAATGTTAGTGATAAAAGGGGGGTGGAAACCCTTCCTTTTGCCACACCTTCGCTCCGGGAAGGAGTTGGGGCATCCCACCTGAGCAGGTGTTCCCGAATTGCGTAACTGTGGCAGGTCGCGGTAGCAGCCCGGTATGCATCTACCCTGAAAACTACATCCAGCCTGGCCGGCACACACGACCTTGTCGATAATTCGTTGGACGGATTCGATCCCGGGCCGGCGCACCTCACGACATCCCGCAAGCGGCATGCTGATGCGGGTCGTTGTATTGTAAGTGTACAACAAGTAAAGTTTCATTTTTTTACTATTTTTCCTCGTTTCGCAATTTCAGTAACCTCCAGTGTAGATTCTCCTTTTGAGACAAATCAGGCGGAGCGGCATGAGCTCTTGTGGCTTAGATGTTCCGTTCCCCTTCTATCTTTAACAAACACAGGCACACGTATGAGTATAGTGCGTGTGTGTGTGTGTGTGTGTGTGTGTGTGTGTGTGTGTGCGTGTCTATATACGTATATTGGGTGAGTCACCTGAAAACTTGCACCGCAAAAATGCAAATGGAAAGTGCCACTCATGGGCAGTTTTCACAGAAAGGACTGGTAGTCAGGGGATCAACAGACTGTAAAAATACTTAGAAAGTGTACCTTTTGTGCAAACACACACTTTTATAGCTGGAACAAAACCGATCGACATTATCAAACTGAAAGTAGAGGAAATAAGATTGAAAATGGTTCAAATGACTCTGAGCACTATGGGACTTAACTTCAGGGGTCATCAGTCCTCTAGAACCTAGGACTACTTAAACCTAAACAACCTAAGGACAACACACACATCCATGCCCGAGGCAGGATTCCAAGGTGCGACCGTAGCGGTCGCGCGGTTCCAGACTGTAGCGCCTAGAAACGCTCGGCCACCACGGCCGGCGAAATAACAATGTCAGTGGCGTTTTTTGCAGGGCTCTATTCCGAATCTTTTACGAGGTATCGTATTTTGAAACGTTCCCAAGCCGCCATTGGTACAGCACCTGTGGTAATTCACACTAAGCAACAACACAAGCGTATACCCTAGTTACGTGAATTCTGTGCTGTGAACACTTGCTTAGTACAGAAGAGGTGTTTCACAGTAGCGAAGATGGACGAGCTCCTAAGGAATGCATTTTAGAGCCCATGTTTAGTGGGCATTTTTATTTTCTTCTCTTGGTTTTTTCTACCACCAGTGAAAGTTGCGTGCCCTACAGTCTTAGCAACAACAGCACCAGTATGCGTATTCCACGGTCAGAGTTATCAGGACGGTTTTCGCTTGTAACTGGCGACTAGTTCATTTAAGGTATAGCGAGCCTTACCTCAAATTGATAAGTTGATCCTTCTCCATCATTCTAGAAAGTTTGTAACATCATCACGGAATCACCCTGTACATACATAAATTTAGAGGCACCGGCACTTATACACTGAAGCGCCAAAGAGACTGGTATAGGCATGCATATTCAAATACAGAGATATGTAAACAGGTAGAATACGGCGCTGCGGTCGGCAACGACTATATAAGACAACAAGTGTCTGGCGCAGTTGTTAGATCAGTTACTGCTGCTACAATGGCCTTTTCTCGAGTGCACCAGGAATATCAGGAATCTGGTAAAACATCAAATCTCTGACATCGCTGCTGCTGGAAGAGGATCCTGCAAGAACGGGACCAACGACAACTGAAGAGAATCGTTCAACGAGACAGAAGTGCAACCCTCCTGCACATTGCTGCAGATTTCAATGCTGGGCCATCAGCAAGTGTCAGCCTGCGAACTATTCAACGAAACATCATCGATTTGGGAGATCAGAGCTGAAGGCCCACTCGTGTACCCTTCATGACTACACGAGACAAAGTTTTACACCCCGCCTGAGGTAATCAACACTGACATTTGACTGTTGATGACTGTGTGAGATTGTCCACAATTTGTATCTGTACAGTGGGTGGACTAATTAATGAAAACTTAGCTTACCACTTAGCAATCAAATGGACAAAACATATGAACTGTCTTCTCAAGCCAAGGGTGTTACACATAAATTCTATATGAATATGAACCTGGGCCTATAAGTCAGTTTATATCACTTGGGGATCGTAAAAAACATCATCAGAAATGCTGCTGTCACTTAACTAGAATGCATGAATTAATAAAAGTGAAAGTCTGGGGTCTATTCTAGAAAGACAAACCAGCTATTCCCTTTCTTATTCTATTTATAATTTATCAACTGTTGCTTTCAGAGATCAAGTGATACACAAAAATCATGTTCAATTACTTTCCACACTCCGTAACAAAATATTTAACTCTTGGACATATGGAACTGAAGATTATTAAAATCGTTATCCCTACATATGAAAAAATTTTTATCACAGGAAAGAATGATTAGAATCTTCATTAACTCATTTACCACTACTATGTCGTAGCTGGTCAATGCACTGAGTTGTTGGAGAATAAATTTACTTTTTGAACCAATGAAAAAACTCTCATGTACTCATGTACGTGTGATTCCTGAACGTGGGCAGCACATTTTTCAGTAGTTGCAGGGGCAACAGTCTGGTTTATTGACTGATTTGGCCTTGTAACATTAACCAAAACGGCCTCGTTGTGCTGGTACTGCGAATGGCTGAAAGCAAGGGGAAACTACAGCCGTATTTTTTACCGAGGGCATGCAGCTTTACTGTATGATTAAATGGTGATGGCGTCCTCCTGGGTAAAATATTCCGCAGGTAAAATAGTCCCCCATTCGGAACTTCAGGTGGGGACTACTTAGGAGGATGTCGATATCAGGAGAAACAAAACTGGCGTTCGGCAAAACGGAGTGTGGAATGTCAGATCCCTTATTCGGGCAGGTAGTTTAGAAAATTTAAAAAGGGAAATGCACAGATTAAAGTTAGATGTAGTAGGAATTAGTGAAGTTCGATGGCCAGAGGAACAAGACTTCTAGTCAGGTGAATGTAGGGTTATAAATACAAAATCAAAAAGGGTAATGCAGGAGTACGTTTAATAATGAATAACAAAATAGGAGCGCGAGTAAGCTACTATGAACAGCATAGTGAATGCATCATTGTAGTCAACACAGACACGAAGCCGACACCTACCACATTAGTAGAAGTATACAGGGTGCTACAAAAAGCTACGGCCAAACTTTCAGGAAACATTCCTCACACACAAAGAAAGAAAATATGTTATGTGGACGTGTGTCCAGAAACGCTTACTTTCCATGTTAGAGCTCATTTTATTACTTCTCTTCAAATCACATTAATCATGGAATGGAAATACACAGCAACAGAATGTACCAGCGTGACTTCAAACACTTTGTTACAGGAAATGTTCAAAATGTCCTCCGTTCGCGAGGATACATGCATCCACCCTCCGTCGCATGGAATCCCTGAGGCGCTGATGCAGTCCTGGAGAATGGCGTATTGTATCACAGCCGTCCACAATACGAGCACAGAGAGTCTCTACATTTGGTACCGGGGTAGCGTAGACAAGAGCTTTCAAATGCCTCCATAAATGAAAGTCAAGAGGGTTGAGGTCAGGAGAGCGTGGAGGCCATTGAATTGGTCCGCCTCTACCAATCCATCGGTCACCGAATCTGTTGTTGAGAAGCGTACGAACACGTCGACTGAAATTTGCAGGAGCTCCATCGTGCGTGAACCACATGTTGTGTCGTACTTGTAAAGGCACATGTTCTAGAAGTACAGATAGAGTATCCCGTATGAAATCATGGCGGTGAATCGAGGAAGTACAGTACATACTGACGAAACTAAAATGAGCTCCAACATGGAAATTAAGCGTTTCCGGACACATGTCCACATAACATCTTTTCTTTATTTGTATGTGAGGAATGTATCCTGAAAGTTTGGCCGTACCTTTTTGTAACACCCTTATATAACAACTAGCTCCACAATGACGAAGAGACTGAAGAAAAGTATGATGAAACAAAAGAAATTATTCAGATAGGGAAGGGAGACGAAAATGTAATAGTCATGGGGAACTGAAAAAGGAAGAAAAGGAAAAGTAGTAGGTGAATATTGAATGGAGGTAAAGAATGAAAGAGGAAGCCGCCTGGTAGAATCTTGTACAGAGCATAACTTAATCATAGCTAACACTTGATTTAAGAATCATGAAAGAAAGCTGTACACGTGTAAGAGGCCTGGAGACACTCGAAGGTTTCATTTAGACTGTGTAATGGTAAGACAGAAATTTAGGAACCAGATATTGTAAGACATTTCCAGGGGCAGATGTGGACTCTGACCACAGTCTATTGGTTATGAACTGTAGATTAAAACTGAAGAAACTGCAAAATGGGCGGGAATTTAAGACGATGGAACCTGGATAAATAGAATGAGCCAGAGTTTTTAGAGAGTTTCAGACAGAGCGTTAGGGAACGATTGACAAGAACGGAGGAAAGAAATACAGTAGAAGAACAACGGGGAGCTTTGAGAGATGAAATAGTTAAGGCAGCAGAGGACCAAGTAGGTAAAAATACGGGGCTAGTAGAAGTTC
Source organism: Schistocerca americana (assembly GCF_021461395.2). Classification (NCBI taxonomy): domain Eukaryota; kingdom Metazoa; phylum Arthropoda; class Insecta; order Orthoptera; family Acrididae; genus Schistocerca; species Schistocerca americana. Next base: position 60,313,452 of record NC_060122.1, read on the forward strand.
TTTGGTAACAGAAGAGATCTGTATTTGATGAAAGTAGTATAAAAATTCAGTAAATGAAGCAGGCAAAGAGGAATACAAGCGTCTCAAAAATGATATCGACAGGAAGTACAAAATGGCTAAGCAGGGATGACCAGAGGACAAATGTAAGGATGTAGAGGCATATATCACTAGGGGTAAGATAGATACAGCCTACAAGAAAATTAAAGAGACCTTTGGAGAAAAGAGAACCACTTGTATGAATATCAAGAACTCAGATGGAGAACCAGTACTAAGCAATGAAGGGAAAGCAGAAAGGTGGAAGGGGTATATAGAGGGTCTATACAAGGGCGATGTTCTTGAGGGCAATAATGTGGCGATGGAAGAAGACGTAGATGAAGATGAAATGTTAGATATGATACTGCTTGAAGAGTTTGACAGAGCACTGAAAGACCTAAGTCGAAAGAAGGCATTGAGAGTGGACATTTCATTAGAACTACCGATAGCCTTTGGAGAGACAGCCATGACAAAACTCTACCATCTGGTGAGCAAGATGTATGAGACATGAGAAATACCCACAGACTTCAAGAAGAATGTAATTACTCCAGTCGCAAAGAAAGCAGGTGTTGACAGGTGTGAAAATTACCGAACTATCAGTTTAATAAGTCCCGGGTGCAAAATACTAACACGAATTCTTTACAGACGAATGGAAAAAGTGCTAGAATCCGATCTTGGGGAAGACCAGTTTGGATACGGTAGAAATGCTGGATCTCGTGAGGCAATACAGGCCCTACGACTTATCTTAGAAGAAAGATTAAGGAAAGGCAAACCTACGTTTCTAGCATTTGTAGACTTGGAGAAAGCTTTTGACAATGATGATTGGAATACTCTCTTTCAAATTCTGAAGGTGGCAGGGGTAAAATACAGGGACCGAAAGGCTACTTAGAATTTGTACAGAAACCAGGTGGTGGTTATAAGAGCCGAGAGGCATGAAAGGCAAGCAGTGGTTGGGAAGGGCGTGAGACATGGTTGTAGTCTATCCGCGATGTTAAACAAGCGGTAAAGTGAACAAAAGAAAATGTTGGTGTAGGAATCAAAACCCATGGAGAAGAAATAAAAACTTTGAAGTTTGCGGATGAGATTGTAATTCTGTGAGAGACAGCGAAGGATTTGGAAGAGCAGTTGAACGGAATGGACAGTGTCTAGAAAGGAAGATATAAGATGAACATCAAGAAAAGCAAAATGAGGATAATGGAATGTAGTCGATTTAAATCGGGAGATGCTAAGGGAGTTAGACTGAGAAATGAGACACTTAAAGTAGTAAATGAGTTTTGCTCTTTATGGAGAAAAATAAATGATGGTCGAAGTAGAGAGTATATAAAATGGAGACTGGCAAATGGCAAGGAAAACGTTTCTGAAGAAGAGAAGTTAATGAACATCGAGTATAGATTTAAGTGTCAGGAACTGGTTTTTGAAAGTATTTGTATGGAGTGTAGCCATGTATGGAAGTGAAACATGGACGATATATAGTTAGAATACGAGAATAGAAGCTTTCGAAATGTGGTGCTACAGAAGAATGCTGGAGATTAGATGGGTAGATCACATAAATAATGAGCAGGTATTGAATAGAATTTGGGAGAAGAGACACAACTTGGCTAGAAGAAGGGATCGGTTGGTAGGATATGTTCTGAGGCATCAAGGGATCACCAATTCAGTAATGGAGGGCATTGTGGAGGGTAAGAATCGTAGAGGGAGTCCAAGAGATGAATACACTGAGAAGATTTAGAAGGATGTAGGTTGCAGTGGGTACTTGGAGATAAAGAAGCTTGCACAGGATAGAGTAGCAAGGATAGCTGCATCAAACCAGTCTCTAGACTGAAGACCACAACAACAACAACAACCACTTTCTTCAGACATTCAGTGTAACTTTGCCTCTATGAAACGTGATCGACTGAGTCACATCTGCTACCGCTATAAAAGTGTAACATGAGTTGTTAAACGCCCTTGATATACGTATATAAGCTAATTAACAGGAGGCTGCACAGCCACGTAACTGTTGAAATCTGTACACAATGGAAAATTAGCGTCGAGCAGAATGAAGCTAGCCAGCAGGGCGTGTACGGCACTGCATAATTCGTGGGAGTGGCGTAGCAGTGTAAGCGGAGCGTGCCGGCTATTACGGTAGGTCGGCCTCCCCTAGGCAAGCTGGACTGTGTGGCGCTATCGGCGCAGACGTCTGCGGGCCGCGCCTCATATTCTGCATCGCGGGCCACTAATGCCGCCCGGCGCTTATCTCGCCCCGTGGCGCCCTCCCCTACTTGCTCCCTTACCCCCTCTTCCCTATCCTCCACCCTCCGTTGCGGACCCTTTCATTATTTTAAACGAGGCGGCAGGCGGGCTGGTCGGCGGGCGGCGGTGTCGTTTCGGCCGCCACCCCCGCGCTGTCATCAGTGCGCTGTGGTCAGCTGCACGCCGCCACAGGGACGCGGCCGGTCCGCTATGGGGGAGGCAGGTCTCCGCATGCTACTGTTGTTCCATCACATGTCGCGCGCCCGCCACAACGGCTTTTGCTGATGGACGGGCGAAATAAAAGCGAACCGCAGCTGATTTTTTATGCTCTTCCGCCTTGTAAGAACGTACTTCTCCCGAAGCCGTGCATACGATTCGGTGTCACGGCGTGGCTTAGCACAGTTACACCACCACTAACATATCAATAGAAATATTCACCTATTTCTAAACCAGAGTGAAAAAGACCCTATCATAGCACAAAAAATGCTTATATGTCCTGGGCAGAGGTAAGGTTGTGGACGAATTGAACTACCTTTTCGACTTATCTGCCAGCATCGAAGACATTTAAATCAAAATACCCTGAAATATTCACGCTTTTTTTAATTCGAGGTTTTAGTACCCATGTCATGCAACAAAATGCATAGCGTCAGGTAAACACAATACATAATGTTAAGTCGTATAACATGACACATGCCATTATATCATCCAGCATGGCATTTTTCATATCGTTCAATACGACACGATGTGGCATTAAAGTCGAAGATGCATGCATCCCCTTTCTGGTATACTTCCCTCACTCTCCTTTTGTAGAGGCATCCCACTTTCTGTTTGTTCTGACAACTCTCACCCTACCTGTAACCAGGGCTTGATTTGGGGGAGAAATGACCCCTTGGGGACGAAGTCAACCGCACCCCACCAGATACCAAAAAACGTATTTAGCTTCCCCCCAGGAACAAACTTATCACCAGGGATTCTATACCGCCGGAAAAAAAACTTCTCTAGCTATAACACGTATGGTCTTCAGGCATGAGATATTAAGTACTGTTTACTGTGGCTGACTAATCTTCTGGATTTTGTGCAGAGGATCACGGATATTAGCCTATAAACTGCAAAGTGGTATGCCAACACCTTGCAGCTAAGAGAGCTCCCTATGCTGGGGAAGCACGGTTAACTTGAAAAAAATCTTTAATATGTAAAGATATTTTGATTTAAATGTCTTTGCAGCTGCCATGTAAGTCGATAAGCGAGATCTCTTCTTTTAGATCATTAACTATGACCAGGAGATATTCGCCTTTTTTGTACCTTGATGGGAGCATTTTTATTCTGGACCCCAACTTTTAATCTACCATAATTTGGCATCAGAATGTCATAACTTGGCAACCAATGTAGATTTTTGTTGAACCGGAAGACGACTGATCCGGCATAGATTTATTTATTGTCTTTCGTTGCATTTCCCTTGAGATTGGCATCGGTAGTCTGGCTCCTCTATGGTTACGTGTCTAGTAACGATGAACATGTTCAGTATAGCCTACTGAGTCCCCAGACCACATGAAGCCCCACTTCCACGTCGAATTCACATGCCTGCGGGAGATTCTTTCTTTAATTTTCTCATATTTTCACTTTTTATTTCTTTTATTGTTTTCTTAATTTATTTCATATTTTTATTTTATATATTTTGTGTAATTTCTGTATTTTTTTAAATATTTAGTTTTACAGGTACGAACGTTTTGCGCTAAATGTGTGACATTGTATACGCAAACATGTGAAAAATAACCATAATTACTTAGTATAGTGTACCAAATAACAGGGAACATAAATATCATAAATATGGCACCCAATGAAATGTCAAATACTGCGCCAATTTTATGTAAATAGTTTATAATACGCTTATAAACTTATGAAACGACTATTTCCATAGATAAATTTATTTAAAAGCTTACTGTATTGCAAGCTGAACGATTCACCTAACATTAGGCTTGACAAGCACACAACTTGTTATTATCTCTTATCTTAAAATTCTTGTCATTGTTTATTTTAAAAATTCAATATTATAAACTAAAAATATTAAACCGCCGCTAGAAAAACTGACGTGTAAAAGTTTGACCTAAAATGTTGCAAGAACCAGCCCGAATTAAGTATGACTATGATTAGCTGAACTAAGCAGAACTGTGAAGAAATGTATGCGCGACAAAATACTATCAACACCAACTCTTAATTTAAGAATATATTTTTATTATTTTCTGTATCACTTTACACCGTCTCAACAATTGCGATTAGCATAAAACCGGATTTCACCTGCATTTTGTCTGTAACTCTAGATCATTCTATCGTGGCAACGAAAAAAACTACAAAAGTACCATCGTTAATTATGTATATCTGTCTACCTTCTTACATAATTTTAACCGGATTGCATAAGTATGAAAGACAGGAGTGGCGCCCATAAAGAACACAAACGTTTTTTGCAAGTAATATCCTAATGAAGCTAGATATTTGATAGTGAGTTCTCAATTTTATCGTAAGAATACATTTTTTTTAATTTTTGGATTCTATTTAAACCATTTCTGCGCATTCAACTCACGCAAGAACATATTCTATGTGCTACGTTCAGTTCCACTATACACCATCGTTTGTCAACAACGGACAATGATTACTGGATTAAAAAGATTACTTTTTGACTTTATCCATTTGCCCACCATCGGGCAAAGTTTGAACCGATTAGTGCAAGTTTAAAGTATATAAGTGTCGCGCTTCGAAGACCTTCCAGAAAAACATGTTTTTACACGTAAAATGCAGACGAAGCAAGATTTTTTCAAAAGATTAAGACTTTCTTAGACTAAGGTCCGATTCTTCGGTGGACAAAATCTGAATCGCCAGTCTCGTTCCAATCTAGAGTTATTTAGGGGAGCCAATTTTGTACGTAACATCCAGACGAGGGTGTGTGTTCCTGCTGAGCTTTAATTTCAGTCCAATTCAAATCTTTGGCAAAAGGAGTTAATCGATTCGGACAATTGGACTGAGCGCCAGATCCGATCCCTCATGAAAACCTGCTCATTATATTGTAACGTACCTCCTGTAGGAGGTCGGAACTAAATCATAGACTTTCCACCCGCCAAGTTCCTAGGTCAAACAGGAACTGAACACCAAGATCACCTCCAAACGGTTATTCTACGCACGGCCTTGTTATTTATATCTCTTACACCGCTTCCACGTTGTGACGATAACGTCTTACCTATATTTATACCGACGTGTAGTTCGTACAGAATATTGTCATTTTTATGTAAATGTTTTGTAAACTGTGAAGTATTATATAGTTTACTGCTCCATACATCGGTCGACAGTTACACCAATAAAGATGGGATAGAAAAGGTTCTGTTTTAGGGAGACAAAAGAGCGCCAATGGAAAAGAGGGAAGGACGAGGAAAGCACGTCAGCAGAGCGCTACATTAGCCATCAGACTGCGCTCATCTTGGTGTGGAAACGAGGCTGAAGTATGTTCAGTTCCACGAAATTTGAGCTTGGAACGGAGGTTGGTTCCGCATGTGAAACGTACAGTGTTAGTATTATGGTCCATGGAAAAAGAGCCACGTCTGAGTCATGTAAATGAGGCTATGCCAACGCAATATTCGCCGAAACCTTTGCAGGACTTCACATCTTCGCCTCCACACAAAGCACTGTTATTATTAATACTGTAAGTACGCATGGGCCAGTGCTTATCGTCATTAGTGGGGAAATAACTTGATTCTGACAGTATTAAACAGACTTATGACATACGTTTAAACTTTGTTAAACTTTTCATTTCTTTTGAGTGGCAAGAATATATTCATCCACGTGTACTTGTGCCAATGGAGTATCTATGTAAAGGTTTATTTTCATGACAACTTTTGAAGTCAATTTATTTAGAAACGCCAAAATTAGTTTTGTAGTCTTTAGTGAGGAGAAGTGATTTACTTTTTGATTAGTATCCAATAGTAAGCAGCAAAACTACGAAGGCATGCTGAAAAGCAATGCATCCGAATTTTGTATGTGGAAACTCTTCAAGTTTATTAAGTAAAACGAGCGTCATTAACAATCTAAATCTTTATCCATAAAGTCCACATATTTATTTCTGAACGTAGTCACCCTGGTAACAACCACAGTTCGCTCGCGAGAGACCACTTTGTTAATACTAATACTGTAGTGTGTTCGGCTCTTGTGACGGAACCAGTACCTCATCTCCGCTTACACCGCCTCATCACCACCGAAATGAAGTCCTCGAATGTGTTCTGTAAGTTCTGAAAACTGACGAAAACCAAATGGAGCCAAGTCGGGGCTGTATGGAGGATGATCGATGACAGTGGAACCAAAGAGTAGTACTGTTGCAGATGTCGCAGCGCTCTCGTGTGATCTGGAGTTGTCACGCCGAAGGAGAGGGTATTCTGTGTGTGGACGAAGTCTTCGACTTCGAAACTCGATTACAGCACGCTGTTTCTCACGCACCGACATAGTTACGTTACACACCGCCGTGTTACACGCCGCAATTCTGAGCCCTCCAGTGGGAGAGAGCTGCAAATGTTAAGACATGAGTACAAATGTGAATATTAATAATGTTTCATTTATTTAATAATCTTTAGGAGTTTTATCATAAAAAATTCGGAGGCATTACTTTTTAGCACGACCTCGTAATACAGTTGTGAAGGACTGACTCCATTACATAGTTCTCTCATGAAACTTTCAGGGGAAAAATTTGATTTACTACCTGAAATTTTGAGATTAAACATTACAACTGCCTTGTTTACTAAAATCTATCTCCCATGTGGACTGGCGACCGTACAGTTACCTTCGTATTGAAATTTTACCGTCTAACCTCCTTGCCTAGGGACGCCAGATGAGTTGATGTCGTCAAGCTCTGAATGAAAAATTGCGCAACGGATAACTGGGGAGGGGAGCTTGAGAGCGCTACCTAGAGAGCGTGCCCTTTCTGTAGGATACTAGGCAAGGGGCTGAAGGGCTCACACGCTGATGTGTGGGTCCCTGCATTCTATATCTTCTATTTTTAAATGAATTCCTTTAACTGGACTCCTATGTGATTTTTAAGGTATGTTAAAGATTGATGACAATTGATTACGTATTTATTTTAAATATTATCACTCGATTTTACAGCGATTGCAGCAATTGTTCCAGTTTACAGATATTACAATTTTACAACTTATAGCTCGGGTATATTATATATTAATCCGCACGCACATTTCTACGGGCAAGACAGAATAGCGTTGGCCTAATGTATACCACCAAAGTCTCCCAATATTTTGCATAGGACATCCGTTATGTGAGAAGGATAACGGGCAAACTGGGGACCAGATACATTAACACAGGGGTCCAATTTCCTAAATTAACGAGATCATTCATTTCCTTAGACAATCAGAAGCTGGAAATAAGAGAATTAGTACAAAAATTCAAATACCTCTCTTCCATGCGTGAACATTGAGACAGACGCACTGATGGAATGTCTGCTCACTTACCCGTCTTCTGTAACATTCCCTAGAATATGGCGGGCACCTGGAGGTCTTCCTGGGTCCCGGTGGAGGGGGTGGTCGAACCACTTGGCCGTGACCAACCTCTCCACCCCAAATCTTGTGACACTGGCAAGTCTTTGACTTTTACCTGCCTGTGCTGTCTCTCTGATCCCCTACCCAGGAGTAAGGTTGGCACTACTATACTACAGAACTACTTCCCAACAAAGATTTGGCCACGCTTTACGGAAAGGTGTGAGGAGGATTAGGAAAGTTCATGTGCAGATTCACATTCACGTACAAGAAATGCATAATACACGACACATATAAATACGTATTATGAAGCCTGACACATTTCTTTCCACCCGTCCACATGAGTTCTGTTGCACCCGCGGCCCTCCGCGTCGTGTAATAAAATTGGCTGCGGAGCCGCCTCTGTTTCTATTTCCCGGTGCGAGCGAGCAGCGAAACCTGCTGCTTATAGAGCGGAAACTACTTTACCGTTTCAGTATTCTTCTGTTTGACCAAACAAGCATTTGAAAATCGGCATTTTTCTGTATACTGATAACGGTATGACCAGGAGACAAGTAAATGACTTTGAGCACGATTGTCTCAACAAATCATTAGTATCAGATCACAATCATAGTTATGAAGTGCAAAGTGAGAGGTTTATTTTATTTTATTTTACTTTATTTTTAAACGGTGGGGCTCTAAAATCATCAACATCGCCTAGTTTACGGGCTATTTACTAAGTAGGTTACGTGTACTGTTTGAATTGTAACAACCTTTCCTTGACAGTAACCAAGCACGAGGCGTATCCGAAAAATTGAGCGCTTTCTGTTATTACATAAATTGTTTTCGTTAGAATAGCTTTTCTGGAGGTTTTAGTTTCCTGTAAAACTACTTCCCTTTTCACGAAGTCGAAGTTCACTTCTAAGCAACTTTCGTTATGTTGTTCTAGCTTTTTCAGCCCCTCTGCATACCAGTTCTCCGGTCGGGAATTTAAGCAGGTGACAGCTTGAGCCCTTCATCCCGTACAAACCGTTGTCCACCAAGCCATTATTTGAACTGGACTTCCACTTGAAATCTGTAATTCATAATTACGAGGCTTCTTCTAACAGTGAAGAATATCTGTTTCTCCTACATTTCTATTCAAGATAATGGCAGGAAAATTATTTAACGATGTATTTTGACAGCTATTCTATATAATCAGCGCTCGAATTTAAACATTTGTAGGAAAGCTCGGGATCGTCCCTATACCTTCTACGTATTCAGTTGCCCACAACGTCCTCTTCCATTCGTTGCCATTTCCAAGACGCTTTAAGGTCAAGTAAGTCCGATTAGCAAGACAGATGGTAATCACTCGGTGCCATTCCGGACTACACGTCGGACGTAAACCCATTTAAACTGCAGAAGCACATCGTTCGTCAATGCAGCCAAATAGCAGCGAGCGTTATCGTGAAGAAGCACAATGCCAGTTGACCATAAACCGTCCTCGTCGTTTGTTCTGAATGGCTTGCTGGAGTCTGTAAAGCGTCCGACAGTACGGCGCTGAATTTGTGGTCTCTCTTGTAGGCATAATATCGGTAACTGAGACGTCCTTTCGATCCAAAAATACTGTGGTCATAACTAGTTTTGTGCTCCGAAATTGGTTACCTTTTTGTTTCTTTTATTGACAGCCTTGAACGATGCCGTCGTACTCACTGGCGCTTTGTTTCTAAACCTTGATGCGAAATAAAGTTACAATGCCGCACCACATGAGAAAACTCACAACAGCTCCCATCACTTGTCCATTGCATTACATTCATTAGTTGGTTCAAATGGCTCTGAGCACTATGGGACTCAACTGCTGTGGTCATAAGTCCCCTAGAACTTAGAACTACTTAAACCTAACTAACCTAAGGATAGCACACAACACCCAGCCATCACGAGGCAGAGAAAATCCCTGACCCCGCCGGGAATCGAACCCGGGAACCCGTGCGTGGGAAGCGAGAACGCTACCGCACGACCACGAGATGCGGGCGCATTCATTAGTCTAAAGTTGTGGAACCTACCTGGCACATTCACTCTCTTATAGCCCAAATCACCTGTAATTATTTGGTAAAGAACTGATCGTAAAATTTCTGAATAGTACAGGATTAGCCCATGAATAGTGGAACGCGTGTCCGTTTGATTTGAGTTCGTCAGTCTCAGCTGAAGGTCGGCATGATAGTTCGGCTGCCACTACACCACTTTCAAATTAAAACTTCGTTCATCAAGTTACGTAAACCATATTACGTTTCGAACCTTAGACTCGGCGCGATCGAATAAGTTTGTCTCACGTTTTGAATTTACGCAATTAAACAGTAAACGATCATTCCTGATCACTGTTAGCGTCATATTGGTCCCGCTGGTTGGAAAAGTCCTAAGACACGGCGGCGGGGGTTGGGCCGGAGATACTGCGTGGCTCGTCAGATTAAATCGTTCTTTGCGTTTAGAATGAGCGTTCTACATTACCGCATCCTGCGTGCACTCAGGAAGACGTGACACATACGCAAAATCTACACCCAGAAATTCATGTAATCGTGGGCAGGTAAATAGCTAGTCTGGTAGGTTTTCTTATTTAAATTGTGTATCCCAGCCGAGCGGTGTGGCCGCTCGGTTTGAGGCGCAATGCATGGATTTCGCAGCATCTCCCGCCGGAGGTTCAAGTCCTCCCTCGGGCATCGGTGTATATGTGTTGTTGTTAGCATAAGTTCGTCTAAGTTAATTCAAGTAGAGTGTGACCTCAGTAGTTTGGTCCCTAAGGAAGTCACACAGTATCAAATATTTTTGAGTATCTCAATGATGGTAGTCTCATTTGAAGGTAGGTCGTGTATGACGGCTGAACCTGGTGTCTAGTTGAGGAGTGTAGCAGTAGTAGAGACCACGGTACCTGAGCCTTCTCTTACAGAAAAGTGTATAGTGAATATAACATCACGTCACGAATTAGCCGACTCTGAACGTAACATGATAATCGGTGCAAGACGCAAGGGGCATAGCATATTGAAGGTTACATAATAATGCGGGTTACTCGCGTCCACATTGCCTGGGATGGATCGTCAGTATCACGGGCACTCTTTCCACACACGTAAACCGCCGCACAGGTCAACCACGAGTGTCAAGTCCCCGCAGAGCCGCACGGTGTCCTCCTGTGACGTCTGGCCACTTGTTCAGTTCTTTTGAATTTCATAGGACCTCCACCATTTCACTGATGCTTTATTCTCCTTTTACAGCATATTTCATGCAGTTTTTCGCTTCGGATTTATTGTGAGGCTGACTACTCTGCTCTGGGACCTAAATAAAGTGCTCCCTGGCCCAAACAGGAGCTCTCATTTACAACGCCAGTCCCCGCAATGGTATTTTATTGGAGGCTTGTCTAGTTAGTCATGCTGCGCGTATATATACAGGGCTATTACAAATGACTGAAGCGATTTCATAAATTCACTGTTGCTCCATTCACTGACATATGGTCACGACACTCTACAGATACGTAGAAAAACTCATAAAGTTTTGTTCGGCTGAAGCCGCACTTCAGGTTTCTGCCGCCAGAGCGCTCGAGAGAGCAGTGAGACAAAATGGCGACAGGAGACAAAAAAGCGTATGTCGTGCTTGAAATGCACTCACATCAGTCAGTCATAACAGTGCAACGACACTTCAGGACGAAGTTCAACAAAGACGCACCAACTGCTAACTCCATTCAGCGATGGTATGCGCAGTTTAAAGCTTCAGGATGCCTCTGTAGGGGGAAATCAACGGGTCGGCCTGCAGTGAGCGAAGAAACGGTTGAACGCGTGCGGGCAAGTTCACGCGTAGCCCGCGGAAGTCGACGAATAAAGCAAGCAGGGAGCTAAACGTACCACAGCCGACAGTTTGGAAAATGTTACGGAAATGGCTAAAGCAGGAGCCTTACCGTTTACAATTGCTACAAGCCCTGACACCCGATGACAAAGACAAACGCTTAGAATTTTCGGCGCGCTTGCAACAGCTCATGGAAGAGGATGCGTTCAGTGCGAAACTTGTTTTCAGTGATGAAGCAACATTGTTTCTTAATGGTGAAGTGAACAGACACAATGTGCGAATCTGGGCGGTAGAGAACCCTCACGCATTCGTGCAGCAAATTCGCAATTCACCAAAAGTTAACGTGTTTTGTGCAATCTCACGGTTTAAAGTTTACGGGCCCTTTTTCTTCTGCGAAAAAAACGTTACAGGACACTCGTATCTGGACATGCTGGAAAATTGGCTCATGCCACAACTGGAGACCGACAGCACCGATTTCATCGTTCAACAGGATGGTGCTCCACCGCACTTCCATCATGATGTTCGGCATTTCTTAAACAGGAGATTGGAAAACCGATGGATCGGTCGTGGTGGAGATCATGATCAGCAATTCGTGTCATGGCCTCCACGCTCTTCCGACTTAACCCCATGCGATTTCTTTCTGTGGGGTTAAGTGAAAGATTCAGTGTTTAAACCTCCTCTACCAAGAAACGTGCCAGAACTGCGAGCTCGCATCAACGATGCTTTCGAACTCATTGATGGTGACATGCTGGGCCGAGTGTGGGAGGAACTTGATTATCGGCTTGGTGTCTGCCGAATCACTAAAGGGGAGCATATCGAATATTTGCGACTGCATAAAAAAAACTTTATGAGTTTTTGTATGTGTGTGCAAAGCATTGTGAAAATATGTCAAATAATAAAGTTATTGTAGAGCTGTGAAATCGCTTCAATCATTTGTAGTAACCCTGTACTAAGGTATACTACCAAAGAGTCTTCGATAGTTTTAGTTAGTGTAAGGTACGGTACCAGAAGAAGTCCGAAATCCCTAAATGCAGATGCAGACTAAGATTAATAAACAAGTAAAACAAAAAATATGTGACGTGTTGTTGTCAGATACAGAACCTCACACCCAAGGACTTGAACAGTCGTAAATGTTTCCACAAAATTTCGCTGTAACTCTAGCAGATTGCGTGTGTTCCCAAATAAATTCGTAAAGCTACATTGCTCGCTACACATATGGGAGCCCTCTCTACATGTTGTTGTTGTTGTTGTTGTTGTTGTCGTCTTCAGTCCAGAGACTTGTTTGATGCAGCTCTCCATGCTACTCTATACTGTGCAAGCTTCTTCATCTCCCAGTACCTACAGCAGCCTACATCCTTCTGAATCTGCTTAGTGTATTCATCTCTTGGTCTTCCTCTACGATTTTTACCCTCCATGCTGCCCTCCAGTACTAAATTGGTGATCCCTTGATGCCTCAGAACATGTGCTACCAACCGATCCCTTCATCTAGTCAAGTTGTGCCACAAATTCCTCTTCTCCAAAATTCTGTTCAATACCTCCTCGTTAGTTATGTGATCCGCCCATCTAATCTTCAGCATTCTTCTGTAGCACCACATTTTGAAAGCTTCTACTCTCTTCTTGTCTAAACTATTTATCATCCATGTTTCACTTCCATACATGGCTACATTCCATACAAATACTTTCAGAAACGTCTTCCTGACACTTAAATCTATACTCGATGTTAACAAATTTCTCTTCTTCAGAAACGCTTTCCTTGCCATTGCCAGTCAACATTTTAAGTCCTCTCTACTTCGACCATCATCAGTTATTTTGCTCCCCAAATTGCACAACACCTTTATTGCTTTAAGTGCCTCATTTCCTAATCTAATTCCCTCAGCATCACCCGACTTAATTCGACTACATACCATTATCCTTGTTTTGCTTTTGTAGATATTCATCTTATACCCTCCTTTCAAGACTCTGTCCATTCCGTTCAACTGCTCTTCCAAGTCCTTTGCTGTCTCTGACAGAATTACAATGTCGTCGGCGAACCTCATAGTTTTTATTTCTTCTCCATGGATTTTGATAAATACTCCAAACTCTTCTTTGGTTTCCTTTACTGCTTGCTCAATATACAGATTGAATAGCATCGGGGAGAGGCTACAACCCTGTCTCACTTCCTTCCCAACCACTGCTTCCCTTTCACGTCCCTCGACTCTTATAACTGCCATCTGGTTTCTGTACAAATTGTAAATAGCCTTTCGCTCCCTGTATTTTACCCCTGCCACCTTCAGAATTTGAAAGAGAGTATTCCATTCAACATTGCCAAAAGCTTTCTCTAAGTCCACAAATGCTAGAAACGTAGGTTTGCCTTTCCTTAATCTTTCTTCTAAGATACGTCATAGGGTCAGTATTGCCTCACATTTTCCAACATTTCTACGGAATCCAAACTGGTCTTCCCCGAGGTAGGCTTCTAAATTCCTACCTTTTTTTCAGTTTCTTCAGTTTTAATCTACAGTTCATAACCAATAGATTGTGGTCAGAGTCAACATCTGCCCCTGGAAATGTCTTACAATTTAAAACCTGGTTCCTAAATCTCTGTCTTTCCATTCATCTGTAAAGAATTCGCGTTAGTAATTTGCAGCTGTGACTTATTAAACTGATAGTCTGGTAATTTTCACATCTGTGAACACCTGCTTTCTTTGGGATTGGAATTATTATATTCGTCTTGAAGTCTGAGGGTATTTCGCCTGTCTCATACATATTGCTCACCAGATGGTAGAGTTTTGTCAGGGCTGGCTCTCCCAAGGCAGACAGTAGTTCTAATGGAATGTTGTCTACTCCCGGGCCCTTGTTTCGACTTAGGTCTTTCAGTGCTCTGTCAAACTCTTCACGAAGTATCATATCTCCCATTTCATCTTCATCTACACCCTCTTCCAATTCCATAATATTGTCCTCACGATCATCGCCCCTGTATAGACCCTCTATATACTCCTTCCACCTTTCTGCTTTCCCTTCCTTTCTTAGAACTGGGTTTCTATCTGAGCTCTTGATATTCATGCAAGTGGTTCTCTTTTCTCCAAAGGGCTTTTTAGTTTTCCTGTAGGCACTATCTATCTTACCCCTCGTGACATAAGCCTCTACATCCTTACATTTGTCCTCTAGCCATCCCTGCTCAGCCATTTTGCACTTCCTGTCGATCTCACTTTTGAGACGTTTGTATTCCTTTTTGCCTGCTTCATTTCCGGCATTTCTGTATTTTCTCCTTTCATCAATTAAATTCAATATTTCTTCTGTCACCCAATGACTTCTACTAGCCCTCGACTTTTTACCTACTTGATCCTCTGCTATCTTCACTATTTCATTCCTCATAGCTACCCATTCTTCTTCTACTGCATTTTTCCCCCATTCCTGTCATTTATTTTCTCATGCTCTCCATGAAACTCTGTACAACCTCCGGTTTAGTCAGTTTACCCAGATCCCATCTTGCTAAATTCCTACCTATTTGTCGTTTCTTCAGTTTTAATCTACAGTTCATAACCAATAGATTGTGGTCAGAATCCACATCTGCCCCTGGAAATGTCTTACAATTTAAAACCTGGTTCCTAAATCTCTGTCTTCCCAATATATAATGTATCTGAAGCCTCTTAGTATCTCCAGGGTTCTCCCATGTACACACCCTTCTTTCATGATTCTTGAACCAAGTGTTAGCTATGATTACGTTATGCTCTGTGCAAAATTCTACCAGGCGGCTTCCTCTTTCATTTCTTAGCCCCAATCCATGTTCACCTACAACATTTCCTTCTCTTCCTTTTCCTACTGTCGAATTCCAGCCACCCATGACCATTAAATTTTCGTCTCCCTTCACTACCTGAATAATTTCTTTTATCTCATCATACATTTCATCAATTTCTTCATCATCTGCAGAGCTAGTTGGCATAGAAACTTGTACTACTGTAGTAGGCGTGGGCTTCATGTCTATCTTGTCCACAATAATGCGTTCACCATGCTGTTTGTAGTAGCTTACCCGCGCTCCTATTTTTTTATTCATTATTAAACCTACTCCAGCATTACCCCTATTTGATTTTGTATTTATTACCCTGTATTCACCTGACCAAAAGTCTTGTTCCTCCTGCCACTGAGTTTAACTAATTCCCACTATATCTAACTTTAACCTATCAATTTCCCCTTTCAAATTTTCTAACCTACCTGCCCGATTAAGGGATCTGACATTCCACGCTCCGATCCGTAGAACGCCAGTTTTCTTTCTTC
This sequence comes from Schistocerca americana, assembly GCF_021461395.2. NCBI lineage: Eukaryota > Metazoa > Arthropoda > Insecta > Orthoptera > Acrididae > Schistocerca > Schistocerca americana. The sequence goes on from NC_060122.1 coordinate 60,329,276, forward strand.
TGATAACGACATCCTCTTGAGTAGTCCTCCCCCGGAGATCCGAATGGGGGACTCTTTTATGTCCGGAATATTTTACCCAAGAGGACGCCATCATCATTTAATCATACAGTAAAGCTGCATGCCCTCTGTAAAAATTACGGCGTAGTTTCCCCTTGTTTTCAGCCGTTCGTAGTGCCACAATAGCAAGGCCGTTTTGGTTAGTGTTACAGGGCCAGATCAGTTAACCATCCAGACTGTTGCCCCTGCAACTATTGAAAAGGCTGCTGCTCCTGTTCAGGAACCACAAACGTTTGTCTTGCCTCTCAACAGATACTCCTCCGTTGTCGTTGCACCTACGGTACGGCTATCTGTGTCGTTGAGGCACGCAAGCCTCCCCACCTCCATGGTTCATGAAATACAATTATTGGAGAAAATTAAACCGTGTAAAACATGGTTAAATCGCTAGTAAAAGGAAACGCACAACATCTCCTTGAGGCTGGTAATTTCATATATACTATCTGATCAAACATATCCAGACACATATCGGTGCACGTTGATGTGGGTGATGTCCCCCCTTCGCCTTTATGACGGCTTGGATTTCTAGGGGACACTCTCAGTGATGTTCTCGAATGTCCGTGAAGGAATTGGACCCTGAAGAGTAGAAACCGTAGATGGTAGAGATCTCGGCCGCTGAGGTGTGGAACGAAGTCCATCTAACACTTCCCAAATGTACTGCGTTAAGTTCAGGTCAGGATTATAGGAAACCCCGTCCATTTCGGAAATGTTCTTCTCCATTGCCTGTTTTATGACAGGAAGCATTTTCATGCTGATACAAATGACCAGTCTCCAAGCTCTGTCTCTACCACAAGCTGAACACAATTCTGCAGAATGTGTTCATAGCCTTCCACATTTCTGCTGTTACTGCATCTCTCCTGGCAGCACAACACTCCCCGCCTCCTTGTATAGTGACAGGCCTGCCTTTCGTTACATCCAGTGGTCAGTTGCGCATTACGTACGGGTGTCTAAACACTTTTAACCAGATAATGTACTTTCCTGATTCACCTAGGTGCTTTCACGGAACACCGCTATACTGACTTATTTTCAGCGCCGAGTGTGTCTTAATACCCACCCTGATATGCCAAACCGTTAATTGAAACACACTTCTTAGCAGATATTCTTATCGGACTACAGTGAAAGATACATTTGTACATACAGCTACGACATCAGCTACCGTAAAAAATGTTTCGTTGCTGCTACTTGGATCAACGACCATCTTCTGGCACTGGTCAAAAAATTACTTAGAGCAATATGCCTTCTGATGCATTAAACACAGTTTTCTCAGCAATAAGTTAAATCCGTGCTGCCCTTACATACCACTAGCACAATTTTTCTGTCTGAACAGATTTGTAATTTCACTGCAAAAGATGGCCAAATATGTGCTACTTGTAAGACATGCATAGTTTTCTTTTTTTGGTCATCAGTCTACTGACTGGTTTGACGCGGCCCGCCAGGAAATCCTCTCCTGTGCCAACCTCTTCATCTCAGAGTAGTACTTTCAGCCTACGTCCTCATTTATTTGCTGGATGTATTCCAACCTCTGTCTATCTCTACAATTTTGCCTTCTACAGCTCCCTCTAGTACCATGGAAGTCATTCCCTCATGTCTTGACAGGTGTCCTATCATCCTGTCCCTTCGCCTTATCAGTGTTTTCTAAGTATTCATTTCCTCTCCGATTCTGCGCAGAACCTCTTCATTCCTTACTTTATCAATCTACCGGATTTTCAACATTCGTCTGTAGCACCACATCTCAATTGCTTCGATTTTCTGTTCAGGTTTTCCCACTATCCATGTTTCACTACCGTGCAATGCTGTACTCCAGACGTACGTTCTCAGAAATTTCTCCCTCAAATTCAGGCCGATATTAGATACTAGTTGACTTCTCTTGGCCAGTAATGCCCTTTTTGCCATTGCTAGTCTGCTTTTGATGTCCCCCTTGCTCCGTCTGTCATTGGTTATTTTACTTCCTAGGTAGCCGAATTCCTTAACAGCATCTACTTCATGACCATCAACCCCGATGTTTTCTTGTTGTTCTCATTTCTACTACTTCTCATTACCTTCGTCTTTCTTCGATTTACTCTCAATCCATACTGTGTACTCAATAGACTGTTCATTCCATTCAGCAGATCATGTAATTCCTATTCACTTTTATTCAGGATAGCAATGTCATCAGCGAATCGTATCGTTGATATCCTTTCACCTTGAATTTTAATTCCGCTCCTGAACCTTTCTTTTATTTCCATCATTGCTTGTTCGATGTACAGATTGAACAGTAGGGGCGAAAGGCTACATCCTTGTCTTACAACCTTTTTAATACGAGCACTTCGTTCTGTGTACTCCACTCTTATTGTTCCCTCTTGGCTGTTTTACATATTGTATATGACATGCATACTGGCTCTTATTGTGTTCATTCCGTAATCCTGCAGCAAACTTCGTTACTGTGTGGAATAAAAACATATTCACATTATCTGTAGGCTATTGATCTGCCAGTTCACTATATTAACTGCGACCTCAACGACCACAAACTACATGGGAACAGCTGCGTCCATCACAGAAGTCATTACCAAAGATCTTCCCCAACTTTTGGACCGAATGTACAGAAGCGTACAGACAGCGAAAGTGTTCCAGTGAAACATAATAACAACACTGATTCTTGCCTGTACAATTTTAAGGCGACTGCGTGTGACTCATCAGAAAGCAAAATGCTATAAATAACTTTCTGACCAGAGCCAGAAGATGATCAATCTCGACTATGTAAGTACAGGCAAGTTAATGAAGTTTTAGACAGCAGCCGATGGTTTAGCTACATAAATGTGTCTTTTATGAGACATACTACAAGAGCATGAAAAGATATTTCATTATTTGCAGAACAGTACCTGCCTCACATCCTTACCTAACCAGAGTAAGCATTTCTTCCAATAAAGCTTTAAACCTCCAGTATTACTATCATCGTAATCCAAAATAGAGGTTTGATGGCTGTAATTATACTCGCTGCCACCTTGAAATGGTATAAAACTCATTATGTTATAGAGTAGCGCATACAAGCATGCGCGACTTATGTGCACAGTTAGCATGTTCCCTCGCTAAAGTAAAGTAGTTACAGCAAACTTCGCCTTGTGACCCACAAAGAAACTCATATAGTGTTCGTTAATGGCATGTGGCAGTATGATATTTTAGATAACATTTAACATGAAACAGAACAGAAATAATAAGTGCTTCTTTCGTAGTCATGAGAGCCCGGATTTTATGTAACTACATAGTCTATTCCTTTATACGTAGTTAGAAGAAGAACTAAAATATCAACTAATTAAACTGAAAGGACCCTTATTTCAAAGTTTAAAATCACATGTTTTTAAATATTTTGTAGTATAGTAGGTATTTCACACTATACTACACAATTTTACATATTCTGACCCTTAACTCACGAGGTGACTTTTCTGTAACGTACTGTACGAGGTGGGGGTCTCTGGGACCCCTATGTTTAAAACCGATATTTAAGGCGCAGATCATTTTAAATTTTTAATTTAAGTTATACAATGTTTACTTTTACAGTTATGTAAGTCTTGTTTGAGACCCCTTGATTTTATTGCACTAAGAAAAGTCTGCAATATTTTATCTTTTATCATGCAAAATCACATATTTTGTACAGTTTTTTTAATAGTAGGGGAGATCAGAGCTAGTTGGCATAGTTTTTAATTTACGACTTTTCTATTTTTTCCTGCCGGCCGGAGTCTCCGAGCGGTTCTTGGCGCTACAGTCTGGAACCGCGCGACCGCTACGGTCGCAGGTTCGAATCCTGCCTCGGGCATGGATGTGTGTGATGTCCTTACGTTAGTTAGGTTTAAGTGGTTATAAGTTCTAGGGGACTGATGACCTCAGAAGTTAAGTCCCATAGTGCTCAGAGCCATTTGAACCATTAAAAATTATATTTTCCTATAGTACTTTCCGCTTAACTGACGCTGCAGATAGTGATGTCCCTTGGCTATTAATTAATGATGACGATATCACCTACAATTGCACGCTGAATTCGTGAAAAAAAGTTTACTAAGACTTTACATCTATGCCAATTTATGCCACATGTGGGGCAAATTTGCACACGTGCTGTGATAAGTTTGCATGGTTAACAGGTTCTGAGGAATAAACACAAGTCAGTAGCTAGGACACTTTTACTTCAGTACAATATGAAGGACAAATAGTATTGACGAAGTTTTAATTTTAGATCTACAAATTTCTAGTACATTTTGTATTAGTGTCTGTCAAACTGTCAACAACATTAAAATATTATTAAGTCAGTAAATGAACATAAAAATGTTACATCATAATGAAATAAAAAATATCAACGAAATTATAGAATCACAACTTCATGTCCAGCAAGAAAGTAGCTCGATTGCTCACTTGAACTGGTGGTTTCAATTTTCACACAATTTTGCTTCGTTTACACCAAATCGAGTCACGAACGTCATGTCTTCTCCAAAATTTATTTTCTTTCACCACTGTGGAAACAAACATTTCATCACCATCAATTTCCAATATCTGTCCAGGCTACAGACGCGCACTGTGCTTCACCATCACAAAGTCTTGAGTAGTCGTTGTTGGTGGGCATTCTCGTGATGGAGGAGACTTGGGCTGATATTCCTGTCCTGTACTTAGTGGGAAATCGAGGCTATCCTCCGAAACAAAATAGCTTATTATATCTGATGTTTCGTCTTCAGATTCCGTCATTTCCGAATTATTTCCCCGAGAAGGTTTTCCCTTCCTCTTTGTTTTAAGTTGCAGGCCTACTAATTGACACTCGCTTACTTTTTGCCAGTACGTTTTTGTTACGATTGTCTATCAAGGTAGCAGTGTGTCTCCTTTTCCAGAGACGGTTAGACAGTTTTAGTGGGCCTGCTTTTGGAAAAGGGTGAATTTCTTGTGGTGTTACAGTTCGGGGCGATGACAGTGTGCTTGTAGCAGATGCTTCAGTGGAAAACGAGATGGAAGGACAATGTTGAGGAGGCGCATCAGTTACAACGTCGGCCTTCACAGTCTGGACACCATCAGGACGCGGGCGATCAGTGATAGATGATGGCAGAATGTAGAATTCATGGAAGATATCAGGAATGAAAGGGCAAATCCCGCTTACTCGTAACCCTCCGGTGATATTGGATGGGGTTGTTGCAAGCGGAAAAGCTGTGTTCGCTAGGCTAGGTATGTCATAAATTGAAATCGTTCGGCCAGGATGATTACTCATCCAAGCATCCCAAGCAGTACTGATATATTTTTAAAGTGGCCCAAACACACTCCGGTCCAGAGGCTGCAATATATGACTGCAGTGTGGTGGATATGATAGGACAAACACCCCACTTTCTTTAAATAAGTCAAGTACTTCAATAGACAAATGAGAGTCCTTGCTGTCAAGCAGCAGAAGTGTTGGGTGATCCTTCGAACTTCTAGAATAGCGAATGAAGTGCTTGGAGAAATTAACAAAATTTGTTTCTACCATGCAACCTAACTTGTTGGCATCACCGTCGGAGCCAGCTGGAGCGTCTCGAACAAAATGTGGTTTTATTTTGCTCTAGGAAATTTGAAGAATGGACTGATCTCCAGCTGATACACACGTTCCTAGGATTACGAGACTGCCTCTTTCAGCAGAGGTTATCCTTCCAATTTGTTTCAAACCTTTCCCTGCTATCACTCTGTGTGGTTTCTGTACAGCTGTGATCCCCGTTTTATCCGTATTCCATATGTCGTCAGCTTGCAACTTCCGTCCATCCAAAATCCTTTGAAGCAAAGTGAAAAAAATTGTTCGCATTTACTTAATTAAAACTGGTGGCCCTGACTAGGCTTGTTGCTTCAGGTGTTCAGACGGAGAAACTCATGCCTCTTCATAAAATATTTCTAACCTCCTTCCAGCTTAAGCTGATGTAAATATGTGGGGCTTCCTTAATGTGTTCACTTAACACATACTCCTCTTCAAGAGAGAAAATCTGTAACATAAAGTACGAAGTATGTCATCTGTTGCGAACTTGATATTATGACAGACATGTGTAGTAGAAACATATATGGCCCTGGAGTTCAATAGGCCCACAGGGAAAAGCTTACATAACTATTAATTTTGAAAGTTATGTCACTTGGCTGATACATACCTTCCTAAGAGTTTTATATCCAGTTAGAAGATCAGGGACTTTATCAGTGCAAGCATCACGTTCTCTCTCTTTTTGGCAATACCTAGATAAGCTCCGTACGGGGATGTTGAATTTCTCTGCTGTGGCGGCTAGGCTTCTTTTGTCGATAATGTGAGCACGTATGGCATGCTTTACGTTCTGAGCAGTATTCTTTACACGTTCCGTCTTTCTCTTGTAATTCCTCATGGCAAACCTTCAACGAAATGTATCAGAAAGCAGTTAAAAACGCCAGCAGATGTGAGTGAGGGGTAAGTTGACTTACGCCAAGTGGTCTATGCCAACATTCCCCTACTCCAAGATGCAAGCTTGCCCCAACAACATATTTTAGACAAGATGGATGCCTCACTGTTACACAGAAAATTTTACGAACCAGTTCAGAACTTGAATACAATTGTTATTGTCTCCTCTACCCATCACAGCTGCTTAAAATTCCCAGACATATTCTAGACCTTCACGGAATAACAAAACCTTAGAGCGAAAAAAATACTCTCCCGTCTGAAAAACAAGAAATATGAAGTCCTCCCTCGCTGGAAGTTCTCATCAGACTGAAACCACGATGGAAGTTTGACTGCTGCGATCCTAGCTCTCTGCACTTATATCAGTAGAAAAAAGAAGCAGTGTGTCAACTTACTCATATGCCAACTTTCCCCGGTGTCTCCTACTCTTAACCTAAATGTTACAGAGTATCTGTGTGGGACGTAAATTTTCAGATAAAACTAAATTCCAGAGCTTATACTTTCACTTAAAATTCTCGGAGGTTCAAAACTAAAATCAGCAAAAGTTACATTCTGTGCTGGAATCTACAATTTTCTTCATCACCACTCAGAACACAATTGATTTTGGGTAACAGTTTAATTGTTTTATTGGAGAAATAGAATTACTCCCATCACAATTGTCCAGAAGTTCTTACTATGAGTGATCCTCTTGTTCGCTAGCAGATCTGCGATGATTAGCAAACCTGTCGTCACTGGCTGTTGGTAAAATCGTCATTGTTTTCGTCTACTTTTTAATTTGTATCACTAGCATGTTCCTCCATCCATCGAGTAACAGTTTCATCAAACTTAGGGTCGTTAAAGTTGACACGTTCCTCTGACCATTTTTAGGCCTACGCTGAAGGAAACAGGAACGTAATTCACGAGGCGCTTCCTAGGGACCCCAAAGACGTGTCAGTAACACGTGTCAACGGCAAACAGAGAAGGTGATACTACAACCGACAACAGAACATTAAATGGTGGGCCATTTAAGGAGGGTAGAATGAGGTATAGAAGCATTGCGCCAGAACTAACCTGAGAGAGGCATTTGAAAAATTTTTGCGCTGTCTGAAAGACCATACCTGGTGAGTTATGGGTAAATATTATGTGGAATTTACACAATTTCTGAAGTTCCATACATTTTCGTTACATAGGAGGAAGGAGAAAAAGTAAGCTTTATTATTGCGTTTTTCGTAGTGTCGTTACTTTCAAAGGTAACCTGCACTAGTTCGACCTGGACAACAATGACTCGTTTTAAACAGGTTACTTTCTGGCTCTCAAACGCTTCACAATGCGTAATATTCTGTTTCATTTAAGTTAACCATGGCACTGGTTCGTCTTTTTAGTTACAGAAACTGGAAACGTGGATTTCTGTTAACACTGCTTCAACCATTGATGGTAAAATAGTCCTCTAAAAAACTTGTGATAAACACTTACGAAACGATCGACGTAAGAGGAATAAACAACTGAATACTTCAAAGGGACAGATTGTACTCACACAGCTGCAGGGACAGCCTGCATCACGTAATACTGAAGTTTACAAAAAAACTATGTTTGGCGTTGGTTGCAGGTAACATACCCTGGAACAAATTTCAGGAACTTGAATTTAAACATTTAAAGAAACACCGCAACCTAATACTCCTGACGAGTCCACTTTAAGAAATATTATCTGACTTCTTGGTATAGTGAATTATTAGAAAAAATGAAGGCTGCCAGGGGCAAATCACCTACATGGATTTCTGCTGATGAGAGGACGAATGCTGGTGGCCGTTTCATTAATAATCGAACTGTGGACCAACTGGACTCTGCGGCTGGATGTAAACGCTGTTTAATTTATCGTAAACCTTTGGAGGCAACAAACAGTTCAACAATTGCTGTGTTTATAAATAACGGACTTGGGTGTAAGGCCAGATGCCCTGAAAGAAGAGAGGGTCACAGCTCCATACATGATGAATGTAGAGAAATCACTTAATTTATTTTATCCAAATTTCGTGCGTGTTTATATGTGCGGCTCAAGCAGTGCATCGAGAGGCGAAGACAGTGAGACATCAATTCCCAGAAGTAAATCCATTTAAGTCAGTAAAGAAGAAGATTTTCTTGAAATGTCATTGTGCACAACGCTAGAAGCAGCAGCTATCGGATGTAGCTATGCCTCTGGAGCCAGTGATACCATGGTGGACAATATGGATACAAGTTCTGATTTTCTACAGTTAGCACTCAGCAGCTGTGTGGAGTCAGTCAGTGGTGGAAAACTTTTCTTCTGACTTTTCTTCTGATCTATGAGTGTATCCATGTCAGCATTCAACAATTCTAAAGTGCTCAGCTCAGTTTCAAACATTGCAAGTTACATCAGCTGGCTTCAAGACAGTACCAAGAGCTTAGAGAGTCCAACTATGCCTCTTCAAGAGGCTGTGGGAACAATGGAAGATGTAATTTGAAACGTCGGTGTTGCACTTGGTGAAGTGGGTGGTGTAGTTTCCAGTACACTGCAGTCTGTGCTGAATAAGACCCTGGATACTCAAATCTTGTTATATTGTCTGACTCATTTAACGCTAAAATTGTAGAACCACCTGAAAATATTTTTCCTAACACAATCCGTCTGTACAAATATACACCATTAACTTCCTGCGAAGCTGAACATTCTTTATTTATACAAACATATTGTCAGACAAAAGGCTTTTCATGGCAAAAGCACATTAGGAAAAGTATATTATAATTAATTGTATACCACCCTTACGAGTTCGCTCGGGTTCAGATATGGCGAGCTGGGGGGACCAGCACAGCAATTTAAACTCGTCGCTGTGTTCCTCGAACCACTCTGCCACACTCCTGGCATTGTGACACACTGCATTATCTAGTTGAAAATTGCCACTGCCATCGGGAAACATGATCGTCATGAAGAAGTGAGTGTACGTGGTCTGCAGCCAGTGTGCTACACTCCTTGGCCGTCTGGTGCGTTGCACGAGCTCCGCTGGTCCCATGGATGACCACGTGAATACTCCCCAGAGTATAATGCAGCCGCCGTCCAGAAGTACAAGTCTCAAGGAGCTGTTCCCCTGGAAGACGCCCTCCCAGCGGCATGGTAAAGAAGGCATCGGAATCACCACACCATGCAGTGCTCTGCCATCTGCGCAGACGTGCAGTGCCGATCGTCAGGTGCCGATGTCAGTTGTAGTCCCCGATGTCGATGTGTTAACACATTTGGCACATGCATTGGTCGTCGTCTGCAGAGGCCCATTATTAGGAGTGTTCGATGCATTGTGTCTTCAGACACAATTGTACTCTGTCCAATATTAAAGTCTGATGTTAGTTCCGTTACAGTTCACTGCCTGTCCTGTTTTACAAGTCTGCCCAGCACACGATGTCCGACATCTGGGATGGTAGCCCAACCCCACGACGTCCGGACGTGGTTCCAGCCAGGTGTCGCCACGTGTTGAAGGCACTCACCACAACACTCATCCAACACACGAAAAATTGTACATACTCCGAAATGCTCGCGTCTAGCCTCTGGGCCATCACAATCTGTTGTCGGTCAGAGCGCCTTCCCCATTCTACACGAGGGCAGCAAGCTCATTGATACTACATGCACCGTGCATGTATTTGACGAGCAGTCATTTCTCGCCAGATGACACCGCTTTCGCCTGGACAGGTTTGCATCGATAGTGGGTCGGTGTTCATGACGTTCCAGCTGATAGTGTACTTGAAACAATACTTACATGTTAAAATGCGTCTCACCTGTCTGTGACATGTCATTTTCAGAAAACGTATTTCTAGTATTATAGAGCAATTGTATTACAGGAAACGAGTATACATGGAAGATACATAAAATGGCTGACATAGTGCACAATGAGAAATCATTAATATACAGTATGGCGTACTTAACAGCTAATATCTTCCTGTGACCTGCATTCATCGCTTCTGTTTATCAACTGACGTTGACATGCGTCAAAACAGTGGCAGAAACCGTAACAAAACGGTACCACTGTGTGAGGCACATGATCTATGCTCTACCAGAAACACTGTCAGGAGAGGAAAGGTGGATATGCTTTTAGCGAAATGCTTAACATAGTCTTGTAATACACTTTCATAACAGCCTCTTACAGATATACACTGTAATAGTGAACACTCATAGTGTAAACATAATCATTTGAAATGCACAATAAAATTTTGATCCCACGTGATTGAGTAGTTGCACTGAAGACCCTAAGTAATTGGTACACCTGTCTAATATCGTGTAGGGACCCCGCAAACTCGTAGAAGTGGTGCAACATGACGTGGCATCGACTCGACTAATATCTGAAGTAGTGCTGGAGGGAACTGTCACCATGAATCCTGCAGGGCTCTCCATAAATCCGTAAGAGTACGGGGGGTGGAGATCTCTTCTGAACAGTACGTTGCAAGGCATCCCAGATATGATCTGTAATGTTCATGCCTGGGGAGTTTGGTGGCCAGCGAAAGTGTTTAAACTCAGAGGAATGTTCCCGGAGCAACTCTGTAGCAATTCCGGATGTGTGGGGTGTCGCATTGTCCTGCTGGAACTGCCAAAGTCAGTCGGAATGCACAATGGACATGCATGGATGCAGGTGATCAGAAAGGATCCTTACTTTCGTGTCACCTGTCAACGTCGTATCAGGGGTCCTATAACAATCCAGCTGCACACGCCCCACACCATTACAGAGCCTCCGCCAGCTTGAACAGTTCCCTGCTGACATGCAGGATCCATGGATTCATGAGGTTTTCTCCATACCCATAACCATCCATCCGCTTGAAACAATTTGAAACGAGACTCGTCCGACGAGGCAACATGTTTCCAGTCATCAACATTCCAGTGTCGGTGGTGACGGTCTGAGGCGAGGCGTAAAGGTTTGTGTTGTGCAGTCATCTCTCTCTATTTTGATACCTATGCCTATATCAGTTTCTTTGGCGCTTCAGTGTAAAATTCGCGGACACTTACATGGTAGACGTCGTACCTGTGCAACGATCTGCAAGACCCAGGCCGAGTGACACGACTGTTAAAAATCTCAAAGCTGCTCAATGACGTTCTCTACACATTACTAAATTACGAAAGTGGTGCCGCTTTGTTAAGTGCTCTGCCACTGTTTTGACATGTGTCAACGTCAGTTGATGAAGCGAAGCGATGAATGCAGGTCACAGGAATATGAGACTGTTAAGTACGCCATACTGTATATTAATGGTTTCTCATTCTGCACAGCGTCAGGCATGTTAGGTATCATCCATATGTAACAGCATCCTGTGATACGACAGTTGGTGTATAATACGAGAAATTTGTTTTCCGACGATGACATGACACAAACAGGTCACACATATTTGTATGATATAAGTTATTTTTTCGAATAGGTAATAACGGCTTGTTTCTATGCCCTACGCCGTATGTCAGTACGTTCCATTAATCTTTAGTTAACATGTACATGACACTGGTTCCAGAAGCCGAAATCATGACTGTGTAAAATAGATAAAGAATTAACAAATGGCAGAAACTTCTTTAAAAAATTCTATATGGCTGTGGTCTTCAAGGAAGGAAAGATCACTACCTACACACCGTTTTGGGTTTCCACAAAAATCTTTCGTCGGCCTAAGTGCTTAGTATTGGAACACGTTATTCCATAGAATCTACATGTTAAACCATAGAAACAGTCAAAGAAAAAAAATGACGAGAAGCAGGAATTAATAGGTGTGTTATTCATAGTTGTAAAGAGCAAGAGAAGTATAAGATTTACTACAAAAAGATGGAAATAGTTCTCTAATTCACGTCCCTCACATTTACTTTGCAAAATGTATCTGCAGCACACTCACGCTTGCAAATTTCACAAGCATTAATACTGGATTGGCCAGTAGCTGTTTCCAGAACCGATACATCGTTTGGTTGATGGAAATAATGCGGTTTACTGTACCAGTGTGGACACGTTCGCACAGTAATTGCTCTTCTTTAATTAACTGCACCAATTACATGAACGACCTCCATACGTTATGGCAGTTACGTTCACATAGCACAGAGCCTCTCTAATTATTTAGTCTTCTCTGAAGCTGAAATCCTAACGTTAATTGCTATTAAATGATTGAGAACGCTTATGCCGGCTTAAATAATGAACACGATGAAATTCGCCAACAGATATGTGATTCATGCTACCCGGTTTCACCGACATTCGTTTAATAATTGGTGTGGTGCCCGCTTCATCTCTCAATGAAAAATAAGTAAACATTTTGAAAGAAAAAAAAATGCTGACTTTAGCACTTGTTTGCTGCACCTCATGATCTAAAAGTCCTCAGAGACGTAAACAAACAACACTATTAAACATTAGGGTAAAGACACAAAGTACACACTAACAATAAGAACTTGCTGTAGTAAAGCAAGCTTGTTCCAAACTCTTAGAGAATTTTTATGTGCTTCTTCCTTTTCATCTGCAACTTTGTGCTCCAGATTCATTTCTCTATTCCTCTTCAATCCTTCGTAACTTTGTTCAGTCTTATCATTCACGTTTTCTACTTCATCGTAAAAATTCGTGAGGATTTTTTCTCAGAATGCTCTTAGCCTGCGACCATTTTTATCATCAGGATAGTAAACGAACGAAATAGTGCTATTTGGAAAGCTATCTGATTTACTTTTGTATGAGTATATATGATGTTAATTTTTTTTCTTAAGGCTTGCAAACCATCTTTCCTTTCTCTTCGTATTTAATTTCTTATAGGACTACTTCCTTTGAATTTTCTGACCTATATCTACGAATAGATGTTCAGAATTTTTCTTCATGTTGCTACATTGGACACTAGCGATATCTTACTTCATTTGGACACGCAACATTTAATAAATTCAGTACTCGTTACAATAGTACGTATTAAAAAAGTTTCCATCATAATGTCACTTGAAAATATTTATAACAGCACACAGATACGAAAATGAGCCACAATCTAAAACTATATTAATCTTCACGAGCCGCCAGTATGAAAGCTTACGAGAATTTACTGACCAAAGGGATCGTTTTATATTTTGGAGATCAATCGTTAACATATTCTAAGATCCAAATATAGGTGTCTGCCAACAATAACAATAACTAGAGCGCTATTCGCTCCAAAATTAAATGTTAACATTCTATCCTTACGTTCGAAAATGATATTCAGATGTCATTCGCACTTCATCCCACAAAACGCAAATGAATTCGAGAAATCGAAATTCACAATACAGAAATTATGTTCAGTATGGCTTCTGTTGTTTGTCCCACATTGGGCATCTACGTAATACGGAAGATGCTTCATGGAGCGACGTACTTTTATTGTCTCCAAAATGACAGCTAATTCATGTTGATTACATTTATCGATGAGTAACTAGGCTCTTAGATTTAGCACCAACAGTAACTAAAACAAGCGTATTACGTGGGCAAGCTACAGCGATTGGATTTATATCCAAGAAATTTATTTGTAGCTATAGCTAAATTGACTATAACAAATATTTATAAGATACTTAATAGTATCATGTGAATCAATAAGTTTCCATCATGCTGTTGTTGTGGTCTTCAGTCCAGAGACTGGTTTGATGCAGCTCTCCATGCTACTCAACACTGCGCAAGCTTCTTCATCTCCCAATATCTACTGCATCCTACATCCTTCTGAATCTGCTTAGCCTATTCACCTCTTGGTCTCTCTCTACAATTTCCACCCTCCACGCTGCCCTCCAATACTAAATTGGTGATCCCTTGATGCCTCAGAGCACGTCCTACCAACCGATACTTTCTTCTAGTCAAGTTGTGACACAAATTTCTCTTCTCCCCAGTTCTTTTCAGTACCTCCTCATTAGCTATGTGGTCTACCCATCTAATCTTCAGCATTCTTCTGTAGCACCACTTTTTGATATCATCTATTCTCTTCTCGTCCAAACTATTTATCGGCCGTGTTTCACTTCCATACGTGGCTACAGTCAACACAAATACTATCAGAAACGACTTCCTAACACTTATATCTGTACTCAGTGTTAACAAATTTCTCTTCTTCAGAAACGTTTTCCTTGCCATTGCCAGTCTACGTTTTATATCCTCTCTACTTCGACCATCATCAGGTATTTTGCTCCCCAAATAGCAAATCTCATTTAGTACTTTAAGTGTCTCATTCCCTAATCTAATTCCCTCAGCATCACCCGATTTAATTCGACTACATTCCATTATCCTCGTTTTGCTTTTGTAGATGTTCCTCTTATATCCTCCTTTCAAGACACTGTCCATTCCGTTCAACTGCCCTTTTAGGTCCTTTGCTGTCTCTGACAGAATTATAGTGTCTTCGGCGAACGTCAAAGTTTGTATTTCTTCTCCATGGGTTTTAATTCCTACTCCAAAGTTTTGTTTTGTTCCTTTTACTACTTGTCCAATACACAGATTTAATAATATTGAGGAAAGGCTACAACCCTGTCTCACTCCCTTCCCAAGCACTGCTTTCCTTTCATGCCCCTCGACTCTTATAACTACCATCTGGTTTCTGTACAAATTGTAAATAGCCTCTCGCTCCCTGTATTATACCCCTGCCACCTTCAGAATTTGAAAGAGAGTATTCCAGTCAACATTTTCAAAATCTTTCTCTAAGTCTACAAATGCAAGAGACATAGGTTTGCCTTTCCTTAATCTTTCTTCTAAGATAAGTAATAGGGTCAGTATTGCCTCACGTGTTCCAATATTTCTACGAAATCCAAACTGATCTCCCCCGAGGTCGGCTTCTACCAGTTTTTCCATTCGTCTGTAAAGAATTCGTTTTAGTATTTTGCAGCTGTGACTTATTAAACTGACAATGAAGTAATTTTCACACTTGTCAACACCTGCTTTCTTTGGGATTGGTATTATATTCTTCTTGAAGTCTGAGGGTGTTTCGCCTGCCTCATACATCTTGCCCACCAGAGGGTGGAGTTTTGTCAGAACTGGCTCTCCCAAGGCTGTCAGTAGTTCTAGTGGAATGGTGTCCACTCCCAGGACCTTGTTTCGTCTTACATCTTTCAGTGCTCCGGCAAATTCTTCACGCAGTACTGTATCTCACATTTCATCTTCATCTACATGCTCTTCCATTTCCATCATACATTAGATTAAAGAGAAGACAATAGTGTGCCTGTTCGGTTTATTTCCTGGGGTAGTTGTTACACTGAGGTGAGCAAGACAAACTAAATGGATTTTTAATGGAATTCTTCCGTGCATATCAGAGTGAAATGGCCATGCACCAATTGGGAGTGTCTAACTTTTAGTGACAACCGCGCTTTATCCCAGCCAAAAGTATCACCTGCCGGATCTACTTAGATTTGCTGACAACTCAGTTCTTGACCCATCTCCCAGCAGACGTAAATGTGTCTGACACCAGGCGTACTAAGTTGGTCCCTCCGTAGAATCTCCTTTCTTCTCTAGAAAGCCGCAGAACTCACTGTGGGTGTGTAAATTCACGCCCACATTTTCCAGTGCACTCCTGATAAAAATTAGTTCACGATCATCACTATCCGAATATGCGAACTGCAGTCTAATTGAGTCATCAAGTTCAAAGGTCCCGTTTAGCTCCACGCTCCGCCCAGGTGTTATTATCGTTGCATCCATGCTGGACAAAAGAACTGGACGTCTGCCCCGCGATTCAAAAATTGCTTGGAGGTGCTCGCCGGCAACGTCATTGTCTGGTGAGATGCTGTCCCTCGACTTTAAGCATACTCATGTGCTGAAACACCAAAGTATGTGACATAAGACATACGACTACAGTGGGACTTTTCGAAGCATGATGGAACGCTGCTTAAAGAAAGTACAAATAATTTCTGTCTATAATTAAGGCTAAAGTTTTTTTTTTTTTTTTATTTTGTCATCAGAAACCGCATATGGCAAACTTCCGTGGCCTCAAATGTACAGCTGCATGCTGGTTTCGGAATTAGCAGCCTTTCGGAAGACAGCCTGGTTCATCTGCATCCATTGTCTGATCAAAGCTATCCGGACACATATTAGTCGACATGAATAAGGGGCGTGTCCACGTATCATCTTTATGATTGATTCATCTCTGTTTGGGACATTTTCAATGAGGTGTCCCAAGCTCTGTGAAGGAATGGCAGCCCAGAATGCCTCAAGAGCTGAAACCAAAGAAGGTAGTGATAATGGGCGCCTGGATCTGAAGCAAAGTCGAGGTTCTAAGTAGTCTCAAAGGTATTCCATTCGGTTCAGGTCGGGACTGTGGGCAGGCAAGTCTATTTGGGGAACGTTATCGTCCACAAACCACTGGCTACGCTGTTTTATGACAAGGTGTACTGTCATGCTGATACAAATAATAATAATCTCTACGAACTGCTCCTCTCATGTACACAGTATACGATGGTGTAAGATGTGATCATATTCCTCCGCCTTAACATTTCCTTAAGCGCAATAATGGAACCGCAAAGTAACCACAAAAAACCCGTCCATACCGTTACACTTAGGACTGTTGATATTTTAAAAAAGGTCGAGTCCCCGATATATCGATATTTGTGGAAGTATCATTATCAGCTCTCGATTTATAGAAGGAAGCAGCGATGTGCCGGTATAAAGTCTGAAAATTGTCGGCGTATCCAACTATAAAAATATCGACTGCACATTGTACATCTACTGCCGATATAGAACTGTATTTAAGTATTGATTTATTATTAGATATGCTGTACACCAACAAGCTAGCAGGCTGCCTGTCCCCTTCAGAGCAAGAATTGAAGGAAAAACGAAGCACGTTCGCGCTTGGAGATAACCACTTTGCAAACAATGGTGGCTGCATGTAAGTGGCACAATGGAAGGTGTCCGATGGGTCGGTCGTTCGCTTTCGTCACATGTCGGACTTGTCTGGTACACTTTCCTGTTTTCTGATTGCTGCCAACCTAGCAATTGTGTCAAAAGTGTGTGTAAAACTAAACGCTGCAGTTTCCGTTCGTAGCACCGAGCGCCGATTTCGTCAGTATTTCCGCTCACACGACTCCGTCCACCACAAAGACGATTCTTGTCATTTACATTTTTGTTCATCATTTTCAGCAATTGTTTTTGAAGAAATCCGACATGAAGAAATAGCGCACTAGTTGCATTAAAAATTGTTTACTAACGCAGCTGGTGTGTTATTTCTTCACATCTGAAATTTTGTTATTCCATTCACACCGCCAGCCAATTACGTTTTACTACAACTTCAAACGAACAGCTTCAAATATTTACCCAAAATTTTGAAAAAATATAAAATAAAATATCAGCGGTAGATATTGCCATTCTGATATCTACACATCGGGCGAAAAAGTATCTGGTATATATCGATATTTTATTATCATCTCTAATTACACTACCTCCTCCGTATTACAGAGTTGGCTCTACATATTATGACAGGTAACTTCCTCAAGGCATTCGCCAAACCCACACCCTTCCATCGGATGACGGTCTCCATATCAGTCGTTACCAGTTATCCAATGCGCAGTGGCGTCACTCTCTGGACAGACGCAAGCGTCGCTTAGCATTCACTACAGTAATAAGTGGCTGATTAGGAGCTACGCAGCCATTGTAGTCTAACCTTTTTTACTCCTTACCAGATTCATAGTGCTTATTTCAGTGCTGGTAGCACGTTGGGACTTCCGCTTATTTAATAATAGATTTTTACGATCCTGGACGGTCCCTGTCCATCACTACACGAGGCCTGCATTGTCTTCAAATGGTTCAAATGGCTCTGAGCACTATGGGACTAAACTTCTGAGGTCATCAGTCCCCTAGAACTTAGAACTACTTAAACCTAACTAACCTAAGGACATCACACACATCCATGCCCAAGGCAGGATTCGAACCTGCGACCGTAGCGGTCGCGCAGTTCCATACTGTAGCGCCTAGAACCGCTCGGCCACAACGGCCGGCATGCATTGTCTTCATTGTCTTAGTTTATCTGTGATTGTTTCTTAGCCTCCCTACACCACAATCTGGTCACCAACAGTCGGAAGTTTTAGAAATGTTGAAATGACCCGAAAGAATTTTTTACTCAAATGATATTCAATGATTAATCAACGTTGGAGGTCACTGAACTCTCTTGACCGAACAGTTCTACCGTTACTGCACCCCTACTGACAACACAGCACTCCCCTCCTCCTTTCGTGTTGCTAGGTCCGCCTCTCGCGGTATCTGGTGATCAGTTCCGCGTTGTACTTCGGTGTCCGGATGAATGTTATCAAGTAGCATACATCAGACGTTTACAAGCCGCTGCTCACTTCTCCCCTTCGACTCTCTTGTGAACCAATCGCCAGCCTCGGCAGTTTTAGGGAACCTACTAATTACACTGGCATTTTATCACTCCGAACATTGTCACCGTTGTGGAAAATTTTAATGTTAGTCAAGCAAAACGTATGAAATCTATGGTCATCTGCCTGATTTGTTTTTAAACTTTGATTATTCTAAGAAACCAGCGGACGATGTAGTAATTCTCGCAGTCACGCTTTTAAACGTGGAGTTACTTATAAACTCACGGGTTCGTGGTCTACGTTCATACGTAGAGAATGGTAAAGGCACCGAAATTGGCTTTGAGTTATAGTAATGGTGTATGGTAGCGTGATTGGTATTGGTTGGTATCGCCATGTAGTAGGAGTAACGTGCTGGGCATCTGTAAAGCTATCAGGATCATGTAGCAGTAATGGGCTGAACATTTGCTAAAGTTGTGATGGAGGAAAGAACAGGAGCCGGCCGAGCGGTGCTAGGCACTACAGTCTGGAACCGGGCGCCCGCTACAGTCGCAGGTTCGAATCCTGCCTCTGGCATGGATGTGTGTGACGTTCTTAGGTTAGTTAGGTTTAAGTAGTTCTAAGTTCTAGGGGACTGATGACCTTAGTGCTCAGAGCCATTTTTGAATGAACAGGAGGAGTAACGGTCAGATGTTGTCGACAGCCACTTTTCGCCTCCTTGTCAAGGAGGACATGTTCAGATCATTCTCGTGTTCTGGGGGTGGAAAACTGCCTGTGAAAGGTGGAAGAATCAGTCGTGTTCTGGGGGTGGAAAACTGGCTGTGAAAGGTGGAAGAATCAGTTGTGATCAATGGCGAGAGAACGCCGAAGGCAATGGAGAGCATTGAATTTAAGATATATTACGCGTATCCGCAGGACATGTGGCGTGTCAATCTGGAGTTGAAAGTGAAGGATTGGCTATTCACAGGAACACAGTGTTTCGAAAACACTGCATGAATTCGCGTGTCAGAATAGAAAAATGGTCAGCTAACCTCAGTCTGAGATTTACCACTTTCCTTTTGTAGTTAAAAATTCTGAACATAGTTTCACACTTAACATCGATTCCAGATGATAGTTGGTTGACAGCTTCACACAGAAATGCTTTTTTCCAGTTTTATTTGGCCGTTTTGCTGTCCAAAACAATGATGAATTTCATACAGTGTTGATTGTAACCACATTTGGCGTCTCGTAACTGTTTATTGTCACTACCGGCTCGACTCACAACTGTAATGGATCCCTATCGCAGCCGTGGCTTTTCTGGAGCTGAAATTTATGTTTTGTCTGGTAGCAGACACTGAGGTGTGTTCAGACTGGTACTTTTATTCGGAAAAGATGAAACGAGATCAGCAGATACATATGACGCCGTGAAGCACGCTAATATTATCCTCTGAGAGGAGGATTTCAAATCAAATGGCTCTAACCACTATGGGACTTAAAATCTGAGGTCATCAGTCTCCTAGAACTTAGAACTACTTAAACCTAACTAACCGAAGCACATCACACATATCCATACCCGAGGGAGGATTCTAACCTCCGACAGTAGCACCAGCGCGGTTCCGGACTGAAGAGCCTAGAACCACTCGGTCACAACGGCAGGCTAGAGGATTTCAAATTTCGACCGTACATGTGTCTAATGGAAAACGGTATCGTACCATAATTTCGAATTTTGTGTAGTTAACAGAAAAGCCAAACGGGCCTTAACCTTGGGAGTTAACAGAAGAAGAAAATCGTAAATGAATGAAAAGAAAAAAACGAATGGTCGCCAGCCTGATTAGGCACATTAATTTGGAAATATAGATTTGAGAATATTGGGTATTAGTTGTTGAAGTTACTTCTGTTGAGTTTTTCCTTTTGGTAGCAAACAGTATACAAACTGACACCATACACTCTGTAGTGTGTCTAGTAGCAGTTGCCAATAACACAGACACACACACACACACACACACACACACACACACACACACACCAGTAAATTATGGGGAGCAAAACTGCACCGAGCTCTCAGAGAGATGACATCCACACTCAAGAGCATTACTTAATCAAATACTAAAACATCACTGCACGAAGTGCAGAACTACACTCCTGGAAATTGAAATAAGAACACCGTGAATTCATTGTCCCAGGAAGGGGAAACTTTATTGACACATTCCTGGGGTCAGATACATCACATGATCACACTGACAGAACCACAGGCACATAGACACAGGCAACAGAGCATGCACAATGTCGGCACTAGTACAGTGTATATCCACCTTTCGCAGCAATGCAGGCTGCTATTCTCCCATGGAGACGATCGTAGAGATGCTGGATGTAGTACTGTGGAACGGCTTGCCATGCCATTTCCACCTAGCGCCTCAGTTGGACCAGCGTTCGTGCTGGACGTGCTGACCGCGTGAGACGACGCTTCATCCAGTCCCAAACATGCTCAATGGGGGACAGATCCGGAGATCTTGCTGGCCAGGGTAGTTGACTTACACCTTCTAGAGCACGTTGGGTGGCACGGGATACATGCGGACGTGCATTGTCCTGTTGGAACAGCAAGTTCCCTTGCCGGTCTAGGAACGGTAGAACGATGGGTTCGATGACGGTTTGGATGTACCGTGCACTATTCAGTGTCCCCTCGACGATCACCAGTGGTGTACGGCCAGTGTAGGAGATCGCTCCCCACACCATGATGCCGGGTGTTGGCCCTGTGTGCCTCGGTCGTATGCAGTCCTGATTGTGGCGCTCACCTGCACGGCGCCAAGCACGCATACGACCATCATTGGCACCAAGGCAGAAGCGACTCTCATCGCTGAAGACGACACGTCTCCATTCGTCCCTCCATTCACGCCTGTCGCGACACCACTGGAGGCGGGCTGCACGATGTTGGGGCGTGAGCGGAAGACGGCCTAACGGTGTGCGGGACCGTAGCCCAGCTTCATGGGGGCTGCACGATGTTGGGGCGTGAGCGGAAGACGGCCTAACGGTGTGCGGGACCGTAGCCCAGCTTCATGGAGACGGTTGCGAATGGTCCTCGCTGATACCCCAGGAGCAACAGTGTCCCTAATTTGCTGGGAAGTGGCGGTGCGGTCCCCTACGGCACTGCGTAGGATCCTACGGTCTTGGCTTGCATCCGTGCGACGCTGCGGTCCGGTCCCAGGTCGACGGGCACGTGCACCTTCCGCCGACCACTGGCGACAACATCGATGTACTGTGGAGACCTCACGCCCCACGTGTTGAGCAATTCGGCGGTACGTCCACCCGGCCTCCCGCATGCCCACTATACGCCCTCGCTCAAAGTCCGCCAACTGCACATACGGTTCACGTCCACGCTGTCGCGGCATGCTACCAGTGTTAAAGACTGCGATGGAGCTCCGTATGCCACGGCAAACTGGCTGACACTGAAGGCGGCGGTGCACAAATGCTGCGCAGCTAGCGCCATTCGACGGCCAACACCGCGGTTCCAGGTGTGTCCGCTGTGCCGTGCGTGTGATCATTGCTTGTACAGCCC
The DNA here is from genome assembly GCF_021461395.2 of Schistocerca americana. Lineage (NCBI taxonomy): Eukaryota > Metazoa > Arthropoda > Insecta > Orthoptera > Acrididae > Schistocerca > Schistocerca americana. Next base: position 60,351,437 of record NC_060122.1, read on the forward strand.
TCTCGCAGTGTCCGGAGCAAGTATGGTGGGTCTGACACACCGGTGTCAATGTGTTCTTTTTTCCATTTCCAGGAGTGTACATTAATCTGGTGATCTATAACGTCTTGACGTTCTGTCAGATGTTCCACACTTTCCTTTAGGTTCGTCTGCGTACGTGCCAATTCAGGAAGTTGCGCAATTGCACATGACATGGCATCTTGCTTTTGTACTAACTGCGGAACCATTTCCGTCTGTTCGCGTACGGTATCTATCTTAATCGCCACATACTCCTTCATTTCTATACGTACGCGGTGAGTAGATTCCTCACATTGAGCTTTCACCAATTCTATTTGTGCAGTTAATTTTCGTTCCGTCTCTTCGGCCTGATCTTTAAGTTCCTTTGACTTCGCCTCTATCCGCTGCTCTAATTCGGAAAAACTGTCGTGTAACTGCTGCTTAATCTCAGCTTTCAGATTTTCCTGCCCCTCATTAACTGAGGCGAACTTCGCGTTAATGTCACTTTTTAGATTTTCTTGCCCCTCAGTAACTGAGGCTAATTTTGTATTCATGGTCTCAGTTAACATCTGCATCTGCCTCATGATAATGACCAATGGATCTAATCCATGTTGCGTACTTGCTGTTACATCTCCAGCCGTGTCTACAGGGCGTTCTATCGCGCTATCTGTAGGGATCGGTTCTACGACACTTCTTACTGCATCACTATTAGATTTTCTTGCCCCTCAGTAACTGAGGCTAATTTTGTATTCATGGTCTCAGTTAACATCTGCATCTGCCTCATGATAATGACCAATGGATCTAATCCATGTTGCGTACTTGCTGTTACATCTCCAGCCGTGTCTACAGGGCGTTCTATCGCGCTATCTGTAGGGATCGGTTCTACGACACTTCTTACTGCATCACTATTAGATTTTCTTGCCCCTCAGTAACTGAGGCTAATTTTGTATTCATGGTCTCAGTTAACATCTGCATCTGCCTCATGATAATGACCAATGGATCTAATCCATGTTGCGTACTTGCTGTTACATCTCCAGCCGTGTCTACAGGGCGTTCTATCGCGCTATCTGTAGGGATCGGTTCTACGACACTTCTTACTGCATCACTATTATCCGTGCTAACAGCTGAAGGCTGTTGCGTGTTGCTCTGCTCTGCTTGACTCATCTTAGACATTGCCCTAGTTAAAGCCATATAAATGTTCTATCGTCAATATGTATATATCTCATTTCACACAAGTATACTTCTGTGGCTACTTTCTTATACTATATACAGGTAAGCGCAAATAGGGCAGGTCAATCAAACTGCGTCTGGTATGAGCACATTCAGTAAATGTTCAAATCTACGTCTACTACCTCAATACTAGCAAGCTTTAATAAAAAACTAAAGATCTGGCCTCATTTTCTGCGCCCAGGGTGCTGCTTTTATTTGTAAATGGACTTAATTTGGCTGCGAGTATTTCTTCTCTTTTCCAAGTTAAGTTGTCTCGTCGTAGTTCACATGAAACAGAGAACAAAGTTATTTTAACAACGTCCAAAAACGTGTCCTGTCACGGATTGGCCATTATAATGAATTCTACTCTGCTTTTGTAAATGATGAAAGTCTATGTGAATGCAGCTTGCCGCTAACTTGGTGTAATGTTTTGTCTGTACAGAAGTGTATCTGTCGCCTTTATCGCTCTTTCCCTCTCACACATAAATCGGTACAATAAAGTCAGGGCTTCGTGTTTTCTAGTTAGGCTGATCCGTGAAAAGACAGAGAAACAATTATGCTAATGGAGGATTCTCTCTCTCTCTCTCTCTCTCTCTCTCTCTCTCTGTCCTTTATCTGTGTACAGTTTAAATATATTATTTACGTGAAATCAGCCTAGTAGAATCTCTGGTGGAGCCCTTCGTCTTAATATTCAGCGGCTGGCTTGCTAGAAAAGATCTTTACATTTGTTATTATTATTAAGCGCTGCATTCAGTTGGGAAAATCGATCGTTTGAACAATTCGTTCAGTTTACGACAGATCTAAAATTTCAGATGTGGACGAAGCCTTTTTGGACGATTTCAAAAAAACTCAGAGATTGCAGGCTCTCTTCGTCACAGCTGAAACTTCCCAACTAATTACAGGGCCCAGACAATCATCAGTGATTCAGACAGAGAACTCATTCGTCATTCACTCTAGAATAAAATGGTCACAAACCTTATTTCTGAGGAAAATTGTATATTGAATCCATTTCCGTACATGTTCCGTTTTCTGTTGGTTCCAAGTCTCATGTAATTTTCTTTTACAGGTTTTTCTTTCTCTTTATCTATCACGCTAGCGGCACAAACTTTCCTAGCTCGCTTTAGTGCGAAGAAGAGTAAATAAATCTCCTTTAGCAATCCGACAATCTTCCAACCGATACTTCCGAAGCTGTTCCTTTCTCCCACTGTAATAACCATGGAGCATACATTTCTGTACCTCTGTTGTTCCAAAGAATAAACGTACTAGAAAAATACCTTGGCGTCGACGAGCTGTCAGCGCATATATTACTAGAAAATCTGATCAGATACTTTTCAAACGTAAATAAATGTGGATGATTTGATTGACCATTATTAATTATTGTGTGGTAGAGGGTAATTTTCCGTGGGGAGATTACATGGCGAAAGAGAAAAGGGAACAGCTACGGGTGTTAAACGAAAACCATGTGAAGCTCGATTGTGGATGAAAGCCAAAACTAGAGACAATTGTTTGACATATAAAATATTCGCATATGGTTCAAGTCTAAGCAAACGGATATGCAGAAATTTCAAACTACATTCTCTACAAAGACTTCTCGACACACATGATTGTAGTAAAACACCGGTTATTTGTTACAGGATGAAAGTTTTACCGATAGCTGTATTACACAAAGCTCAAACACTGAACATATAAGCAATTATATTTACCTCTAATAAAGTGTTACATATCTGTGTATGGTATAACATTAAGACAAAATTTAACAGGTTGAAATAAAAAAGTGACCACATAATTATTATGCATCAAATATAACCAGGGCAGTGTTAAACACTATAAATACGACATATTGTTACATTTTGTGAAAGAAACGTTAAATGCAACAAAAGCTTAGCGGTGAGTGCTACTTCGAAGCTGTGCATTCTAGTGTTAAAACAAAGAAAAAAGTATCTAGTTTGTGCGTGGAAAGAAAGAAAAGTGCCGGAGTTCTCGTTTGTTGAAGGTTTGGTAAAATTCACATGAGTGCGCAAGTTGCTCTGCAAGCACAAAAAGTGGATGTTAGATGTATAATCTAACATCGGTGAATATTAATCGTACTCTTTCATGACACGGTGACAGCTACATACTGATATTGCGACAGTCTGTGAAGACTATACCGGAAGGCCAATTAAAGTACAAGAGGTTTGACAAGAACGCTACTGTGGCTCTCACAGCCAAAACCAGGAAGTTATCCTTATTAAGTGATTTGAAATGATTTGTGGGTCACCCGACCTCGTAGTTGTTGCGGGTTGACGACAAGCGCCGGCACGAAGGTAGAGAACCCAAGAGCCGAGAAGGTGTGAGACGTCGTCAGCTAATAGTACGCTGACGCGGACCGCACCACGACAGGAGCGGCTTCTATAAGAAGAGTGTTCCATATGAACTTGTGTGAATTACTTGAATGGACATTGTATATAGCGAAGGACACTGATTATTTGCATGTCGCCAATTGCTTGCGACCGAAAGTTAAGTATTGTCAATTTACTTTATTGTAATAAAAAACATAAAGGTGGTTTGCTTGAATTGTTGTATAGCTATCAGAGGAAGCAGCACCCTTTAGGCACCCTGTAAGAGACGAGTGGGCAGGACACCACAGTGGTTTACTCCCTCTTGAGTCCGTTTTGGGGATACTTTAAGTCTGCAACTTGGATAACTCACCATTAAAATTCACTGAACTACGTGCATAAACGAAACGATGTTTTCCTGCAGTTTCTCCACAAATATTACAATATTTCTTTCACAAGGTGCAGCTTCAAACAGAAATCTATGTACAACTATTACTCCTCGGAAGCTCGGGATCTAATGCCGACTCGCAGAGTAATACAAATAAACACTCCCAAACTAATATCGCCAAACAAAACTAATTTTCTTCATAGTAAATGTATTGAGCAGGTCTCACGAAATTCCTTGTACGTTGTAGTATGTGTTCAACAGCGTGGTACCTCCGCAAGACGAAGGCAGGTTCCTTTTCAACATCACATCACGGCATACTGTGCCTCTTCGACTTTACCATGCCATATTCGAACAACAAGTGACCAAGAAAAATGTTGTACCACATTCAAACGAGAAGGACCACTTGTCCCAACACCTGTAAATGATTACTGTTTCTTCATAGCAAACTGGCCAACCAAAGACCGTTATAGTAATCAAGTAAAGAGGTTGCTACGGAAGAATCAATAGATTAAATATATGATTACTCCGTCGTTGAACCGTCGTCTCTGATCTACCATACCTCGAGTCCGTTTTCTGTAATCTGGTTTGCCCATGCACCGAAATCCAGAGGAGTCAGATCGATAGACCGAGGAGACCAGGCGATGGAACACCAGCACCCCTTTCCGATCCAACAACTCAGGAAACTTCTCTTGGAGAAATGTGATAACACCCCATGATAGTAGAGTGAGGATCTTTCCTGCTGGAAAATGAGGCATCTGTGGAACTGCGTTCGCCGGCGTGTCGAGACACATGCACCTAGCCACTAGCGTGTATGCGTTATGCGCCTCAGAACTGTTCATGAAATGATGAGGACCCCAGCTTGGAGAGGGTTTCTATCGACCGCACATTTGCCCAACAACATAAAATGTCGAGTTCCTTCTTTATAAGAATTCGTTTGTGTATACATGCCTCTAGCCTGGTTACTTCGTATAAGCATCGAGATTCACGGAAAATCGCAAAAGTGCTAAATAAGCAGGGACTATTCAGTATGTAGTGAGGGTTACAACGTATATCCACCTAAAAACATAACAGGTCTCCGCGCTTTCTTCATTTTAAAAATGGTCACAGTGACCTTAAACGTTATTTCTTCGACTACGAGATAAGAATTTATGTCCCATTGAGTCCCTAATTAGTAGTGATGACTGAGCCCACTCGGCTCGTTTTCTCAACTGTTACATCTTTGCTTACTGGCGCAATCCCTTTTCCTGTCACACCACAGGGTGGCGCTTTGGTCCTCTTGTAGGTGGCTCTTTGGTAAGCAATCCCTTTTCCTGTCACACCACAGGGTGGCGCTTTGGTCCTCTTGTAGGCAGAGGGAATCGGAGGTAGCTTGTTGACGGACGGCGGGGCAGTGAGAGGAGTAACGTGTGAATAACGGTGAGCATGCTATGACGGAGTCTGATCGACGGTTTCTCGTCCAAGTAGGTGACTATTTGTACGGAGCCGTGTTGATGTGAACAGTGGGCTCTACACTGTTGTCCCCGATTGACTGTCCGGAATTGGGAGTGACCGTCTGATGATGTGGGCATCGTGATCAAATTGATTTTCTCTGGTATCCGGCCGCCCTACCTCGCTATTGGCTAAGGTACTTCTGTTTTGGGTTTTTGGCACCTGTGCTCCGGCGCTATGCTTGATCCCGTTAGTCTGGTTTGCCCGCTATTCTCCGCCACTCAGTAGTCAGGCTACTAAATTCACCCCCTCTTTGTGTGGCGATCCATTTGAGTGTATTTTGTGGTGTCAACGCCAGACACCACACTTGCTAGGTGGTAGCTTAAATCGGCCGCGGTCCATTTAGTACATGTCGGACCCGCGTGTCGCCACTGTGAGATCGCAGACCGAGCGCCACCACAAGGCGGGTCTCGAGATACGGACGAGGACTCGCCCCAATTGAACGGACGACATTGCTAGCGACTATACGGACGAAGCTTTCCTCTCATTTGCCGAGAGACAGTTAGAATAGCCTTCAGCTAAGTCCATGGCTACGACCTAGCAAGGCGCCATTAGCCTTACATAGTTTGAGAGTTATCGTATGAAATGTCTCATCAAGAACGTTGTAAACCAACAAAGAATTAAAGTTAAGTATTCGAGGAGCTGCATACTTTTCTTATTAGAATCAATACTTATCCTGTTCCAGAATTCACGCCAGTCGGCGTGTGTGTACGCGTGCCTTTCTTTCGGCTACCCGTCACTGTGGACTGGCTGCCTTAGCAGTCCACATCACTGGCGACGAGGGAAAAGTGTTCTTTCTGATTGCTTACATTTACTTGTGTCATGGCTTCGCCAGATGTACTGTCCGAATTTTATCGCTTGCAGAATCAGCAGACGCAGGCGTTATTGGATGCCCTTGGACAGCTCGTCCAGGGTGAACGTGCCATTCAAACCGATGCGGCAGCCTCCGCTTCATAGCTGCCGCCGCCACAACATGCAGTTGCACCGCAGTTTCGCCAGTTTGACCAAACCCACGAGACCTGGACTGAGTGGTCCCGCCAGTTTGGATTTCATCTCGCCGCCTACAGAATTCAAGGTAATGAGCGGCAGCCGTTTTTGCTTTCGTGTGTAGGTGTGTCCACCTACCGTGTGATAGTGAAATTATTTCCCCGACGCGACGTAGCAACTCTGTCCTACGAAGAAATTTTGTCTGCTTTAGATGCCTATTTCAAAGAAACAGTTAATGTAGTTGCAAAAAGGTATACGTTCTTTCGTACAAAACGTGCGGCTGGTCAAACTAATAGGGAGTGGGTTGCAACTTTGCAAGGACTTACTAGGGACTGTGCGTTTGAATGTGACTGTGGCCTTCCTTATTCAGATACAGTGGTACGTGATGCAATTGCACAGAACGTTTCTGATGTTCGCATACGGGAGCAAATTTTGAAACCAGTAAATCCCTCCCTTCAACAAGTGATAGACATATTGGATAGGCAAGACACACTAGACTGTGCTCAGGAATCTTTTGAAACTTCGCCAGCAGTGTGTAACATTAACCGGCCCGCCGGGCGAGCTGCGCGGCCCGGTCAACTGCCCTCGCGCAAGTCCGCACAGCTGCCGCCACGCTCTAAACCAGGTGTGCCGCGCCAGCACACAAATGCAGTGAAATCATGCCCGCGGTGTGCTACTTGACATTCGCGTGAACATTGCCCGTCACGCCAAGCTATTTGCTTTTTCTGCAATAGGAAAGGACATGTTCAAAGCGTTTGCCAGAAAAAGCTCAGGTCAGACAATCACAACCATTCCAGGCCCTTTGCTTCGCGCCGGAATCGAACCAAGGACACTCAGGCTCGTGGACCTTCGCCCATGGACATTCATGTCGTTACTTCACCCCGTCCAGTGCCACTTTCTCTAACAGTGACTGTGTTCGTCCCACAAAAAGTGTGCGTCGACGTCGCCGGAAATCACGTCACTTAGCAAGTGATTCTGTACCAGTGTCTGTTCGAATTGCACAAAACAGTCGCTCTTGTCGTCCGCAGGACAATAAACTTTTTGTAGATTTGGACTTTAATGGCAAGGTCATACCATTCCAGCTCGATACCGGAGCTGCAGTTTCTTTGCTCAATCATGACACGTACAAACAACTGGGAAAACCTCCGTTGCGTGCCGCAGATGTTCAGTTAAAAAGTTGTTCCGGACAGCTCATCCCTGTGTTAGGACAGTGCACTCTTCTTGCAACATACAAGGGACAATCAAAACTTGTGTCATTTTACGTTCTTTGTTCTTCTACTGCAGTGAACTTGTTTGGTTTAGATTTATTTCAATTGTTTAACATGTCCATTGTAAATCAGGTCCTATCAGTGAATCAGACTGTGCCTTCAGACAGTGTATCTCGTCTATGTGAAGAATTTGCAGACATTTTTGCACCGGGCTTAGGTTGCGCTAAAAACTATGAAGCACATTTGGAACTGAAAGTAAACGCGCAACCGAAATTTTTCAGAGCGCGCACTGTTCCCCACGCATTGCGTGATGAGGTCGCAAGAACATTACACAATTTAGAATCACAAGGTGTAATTGAACGTGTGCAGGCTTCTCTCTGGGCCTCACCCTTAGTAATTTTGCCTAAACCTTCCGGAAAATTGACACTTTGCGTGGACTTCAAGGCCACAGTGAATCCACAACTAGTGACTGCTACTTTTCCTTTGCCCCGCCCGGAAGATCTTTTTGATAAACTGTGCCCGGGAAAATATTTTTCAAAGTTGGACCTAGCCGATGCGTACTTGCAAATACCGGTGGACGACGAATCCCAGTGCGTATTGGTGGTTAACACGCATCTTGGATTGTACAGGTTCAAAAGACTGCCATTCGGGTGTGCATCCGCCCCTGCATTGTTTCAGCAATATTTACAAACTATTTGTGCGTCGGTCCCTATTGCAGCAAACTATCTGGACGATATAGTGATCTCCGGACAGACAGAAGAAGATCATCTTGCGAACCTACGAACGTTATTTCAGGTCTTGCGACAAAATGGTCTTCGCTTGCGGAAGGACAAATGTGTGTTTTTTGCTCGTGACTTACCGTACCTGGGACATGTCATCAATGCCCAAGGCATACATACGAGTCCAGAGCACCTCTGTGCCATACAAGATTTGCCTTCCCCACAAAATGTGAAGCAGCTACAGAGTGTGTTGGGTAAAATTACCTATTATCATCGCTTTCTGCGCAATGCCTCTTCCATTTCAGCTCCGCTTCATCGCTTACGCCGTGAGGGTGTTCCGTTCGTCTGGACGAAGGAATGCGAACGCGCCTTTCGCCAGTTGAAATCGGCGTTGCTTTCTCATACTTGCCTCACGCCTTCCGATCCCCAGAAACCCCTTTTGTTGATGGTAGATGCATCGGATTTCGGGATCGGTGCTGTGCTTGCGCACAAAGTTGGCTCGCATGAACGCCCTATTGCCTTTGCGTCAAAATTGCTCTCGTCTGCGCAAAGAAATTATTCCCAGATAGAGAAAGAAGCTTTGGCTCTCGTGTTTGGTGTTACTAAGTTCCATGATTTCTTGTCTGGTCGTCACTTTACCATCATCACAGACCACAAACCTTTGACGTCGCTTTTTCATCCGAACAACCCTGTACCTCCACGTACAGCGCAGAAATTCATTCGCTGGTCTATTTTCCTCTCGCAGTACCGCTACGATATCTTGTATCGGTCCACTGCTAAGCTCGGAAACGCCGATGCGTTGTCCCGTTTGCCTGTTGCTGAGGATAAAGCATTCGATTCTTCCGAACTTGCTTGCATGTTCATTGATTCGGAAACCGATGACGTGGTCGAATCGTTTCCGATTGATTTTCGTCGTGTAGCTACAGCCACAGCTGCTGACCCTGTCCTTGCTACCGTTTTGCGTTTTGTTGCTACACAATGGCCTTTGTCAAAGTCTCGGATCGAGGATCCGTTGGTTCGCCGATTTTTTGCTCACAAGGAGAGACTTTTTGTTCGACGTGGTGTTTTGTTGTTGCGTTCTGATAATGATCAGTCCAGAGTAGTGGTCCCACGTTCGTTGCAGTCCTCTGTTTTACGGCTTCTTCACCAAGGACATTGGGGTATAGTGCGAACGAAACAACTTGCTCGTCAGCACTGTACTTGGTTCGGAATCGATGCTGCGATTACGAATATGTGTTCTTCTTGCATGGCGTGTGCCGAACAACAATCCGCACCGCCGTGGAAAGTCTTTGCATAGCCGAAAGCCACTTCCCCTTGGCAACGCTTGCACATTGATTTTGCTGGTCCATTCTGGAATGCTCGATGGTTGGTTCTGGTCGATGCCTTCAGTAATTTTCCTTTCGTTGTCCGGATGTCTTCCACGACGTCATCTGCCACCATCCAAGCGTTGTCTGCTATCTTTTGCATTGAAGGTCTTCCGCAGACTATTGTTTCCGGCAATGGCCCACAATTCATGTCCGCAGAATTTCAGTCATTCTGCAAGGCCAATGGTATTCAACATCTGACATCCGCGCCGTTTTCGCCTCAGTCAAACGGTGCCGCTGAACGATTGGTCCGGACTTTCAAGTCACAGATGTTGAAGTTGAAAGAGTCGCATTCTCGGGAGAACGCGTTGTTGCTCTTTTTGTCTACGTATCGCTCTCAGCCCCGAGATGGTCGCTCGCCGACTGAGTTGCTCCACGGTCGTCCTCATCGAACCTTGATGTCTTTGCTGCATCCGCCGCATCAGGTTCCTATGCAGCGGCAGACTTCTGCTTTTGCTCCAGGCGACGTTGTATTCTTTCGCAATTATCGAGGTTCACGGCGTTGGCTCGCAGGGCGCATTCTTCGCTGCCTCGGCCGCGCGATGTATCTGGTTTTGGGGGCCTCTGGTGAGGTGCGCCGGCATCTCAATCAGCTGCGCCTCTGTCGTCGCCTGGGTTCTGCCGCTCCCCGTCTGCTTTCAGCGACGGTGCCGTCCGGTCAGCGCCCTGGGAACCCATCTACTGGCTCGCCTCATCCCCAGGTGTTACCGACGATGCCTTCCATATTGCCCCATGGCGACGCGCCGCCGCAGCCGCCGCCGCCGCCGCCTGTTCTCCAGGCGGCGCCGCCCGCAGTGGACGCTTCGCTGCCGCCGCCAAGCGCCTCCCTGGGTCACGCGCCGCCGATCGCTTCCCGTGACCAGCCGTCCTCCGCCATGGACCTCTTGCCCGCTCCGGACCACATGGCGTCTTCGCGCGTCGGGTACCCCGACGCAATGGAGGTCGACCCTTCGGCCCCTCCTGTCTCTTTACGGGCGCATACACCGCATGTTGACGTGCACCCTGGACTAGGTTTTCAGGCGTTTCCTAGCTCCCCTCGGACCGAATGGCCGGGTGCGGGTGGCACGGCCTCGCCTGTTGTTAGGCTCCCCACCTCATCGCATACGTCAACATGGGGTCCTCCCCACGGCGGGCGGAAGCCTTATAACACGACCGTTCGCCGATTTGCGGGGGAGGAATGTGGTGTCACCGCCAGACACCACACTTGCTAGGTGGTAGCTTAAATCGGCCGCGGTACATTAGTACATGTCGGACCCGCGTGTCGCCACTGTGTGATCGCAGACCGAGCGCCACGACAAGGCGGGTCTCCAGATACGGACGAGGACTCGCCCCAGTTGTACGGACGACATTGCTAGCGACTATACGGACGAAGCTTTCCTCTCATTTGCCGAGAGACAGTTAGAATAGCCTTCAGCTAAGTCCATGGCTACGACCTAGCAAGGTGCCATTAGCCTTACATAGTTTGAGAGTTATCGTATGAAATGTCTCATCAAGAACGTTGTAAACCAACAAAGAATTAAAGTTAAGTATTCGAGGAGCTGCATACTTTTCTTATTAGAATCAATACTTATCCTGTTCCAGAATTCACGCCAGTCGGCGTGTGTGTACGCGTGCCTTTCTTTCGGCTACCCGTCACTGTGGACTGGCTGCCTTAGCAGTCCACATAAACTGTATTTTCCTTTGCATTGCAATTTTTTCAGCATTTTAGTGATTTTTGTCATTATGTATTGAGTGTGAAATTAATTTGGTTTCAGTGTGTTCCAGGGCATCATTGTGACCACGGAGGTCGATTATGGAACTTGAACTATAAGGTGACAAGTTCTCACTTGCCCGACATGTGCATGAACTGTAGCGTCGGGCATGGGTCATGATAAGCAAACGCTAGTGGCCCGAAATACGTTGGTTCGTTTTCTGTAATCACATTGGAAGGTCTTGGTGATATCCAGCACTTCTCTTAAAAGACGGAATTTATTGTTTAGTGTTGTATGTTTTATTACTGCTGTGACCTTGTGCTGTGTATTAGCGCTCAAGCAGTTCTCCCTCCTTCTGAAATTTATTTAAGTAAATTTTTTTGGGAGGGGGGGGGTCTTGTTAACAGTTGGCTGCCGAATTAATTATTGTGTTTGGTCTTTACTGTTAAAGAATTAACAGGTTAATTATCTTTGTTTTAGTTATGCGGTCACTGTGACACTTAGGTACTGATCGCTGTCTGGAGCGGGGTTTGCGTTTTGTATCGTTGGGTCAGACCTTAAGAATTTACTTATTTTTGATGCTCAGTCTTGCATGAATCATATGTCTCTCTGTTTCCCCGCGGCCTGCCGAGTTGCTCGTAGCGTTGGAGCAATTGGCCCCGGCGGGTTGTCCACTAGCCGTCTATTCACCGGCCGTTGGCCTGTCCACTTCGGCTGTGAACGTGCGTGCGGCGGGGTTTCCTACCTCCTGCCTTTCGGCAGCCATTGAGGCGGCGCGACCACCTCTGTTGCTGCGGCATCTCTTCGTAAGTTAAATTCTTAGTCTATACGGCGTTCGGACTCAAGTTTAAGTCAAAGTCTCCTCTACCGTAACCCATCCTAGTCAGGCCTTGCTTCCGCAAGCCCGGCCTTGACTTGTTATTGCTGCCTTAAAATTTAGTTTGATTTGAAGATCCTTAAATTCTAGATCCCTTTCTGTTCCAAAATTGTTAGTGTCCAAAGAACGCTCCAAATCATTTATCCTAATCCACGACCAGTAAATTTTAAAAAATTGTTGTCTTTCATGTTTGAGAAGATGCTTATGGCAGACACTCTCCAGATTCATGAAACACTGAACACGTACATCTTACAAATGTTGTTACCTTTCCTGTTTGAGGAAATGATAATACCTAAGGGGCTTCAGACTGTCAGCTGCTGAACTTATAAAATTTTGAATATTGTTACGTTCCTATTTAAAAACTTGCTAATGTCAAAGAGCTGCTACAGTTTTGTGAAATGCTGAACCAGTAAATTTCTATAAAAAAGAGACTATCCTTCGGCTCCTAAATTGTTAGCACCAAAAGTTCCCCCACGTTATTTGAATCGTAATCCTGAAATTGTAAAATGTTTCTAAATATGGGCCGGCGTCCTTATTTAAAGTTTATTATCTAATGAGTGGTTCTCAAATTATTATGGTAATGCCATTTCTGTAATTGTAGAAAGTCACATTTGCCTAGTTGAAATTTTCCGAGTGCCTGAAGTGCTCTCGAGTTGTATTTTGACAACACGATACCATCAGTTTTGGTTTGAAGCGGGCCTTCGCGGAGACGGACGACGCGACCCATTTAGCCTGGCGACAGCGTTGTCAAGATGTACTGCGTTCCTTTTATGATGATATAATGTTACACATAATAATGCACATTACGTTGTGCCATTAAAAAGAAACCCAACCGTCTGTCAAAACATACAGATCGTTCAGTGTACTGTGTGAGAGTGATTACATGTGATGGAATTTAATGAACTGTCTTACGAAACACTCGAAGAAAAACAAAATCAGCTGTGTATATTCATTTTATGACGAAATTCAGTTGTTTTCCCAAACATAAATGGATACGTTTAAATTTAAAAGGAATTTAAAGTAAATACTCATAAAATAATTGAACGGAAATTGTTAGAATTTTGTTGCCTAATGCAAATAGTTGGGTTGGGTTGTTTGAGGAAGGAGACCTGACAGCGAGGTCATCGGTCTCATCGGATTAGGGAAGGATGGGGAAGGAAGTCGGCCATGCCCTTTCAAAGGAACCATCCCGGCATTTGCCTGGAGCGATTTAGGAAATCATAACGCAAATAGCTCATGCAGTTAATCAGAGAAGTTGCTGGCAACTATTTTGACCTGAACTAGTTAAGAAATATTTTTAATACAGAAATTTGGTTTTCATGGGCAGTACACTGAAGCGCTAGAAGAACTGGTACAGGCATGCGTATTCAAATACAGAGATAAATGAACGGACAGAATTTTGCTTTGCGGTCGTTAACGCCTATAGAAGACAAGTGTCGGGTGCTGTTTTTAGATCGGTAACTGCTGCTGCAACGGCAGGTTATCGACATTTAAGTGCGTTTGAACGTGCTGTTATAGTCGGTGCACGAGCGATGGAACACAGCATGTCCGAGATAGCGGTGAAGTGGAGATTCTCCCGTAGGACCATTTCACGAGTGTACCGTGAATACCAGGAATCCGGTAAAACATCTAAATTCTTAGATCGCTGAGGCTGGAAAAAGATCCTGCAAGAAAGCGACCAACAACGACTGAAGAGAATCGTTCAGTGTGACAGAAGAGCAACCCTTCCGCAAACTGCTGCAGATTTCAATGCTGGGCCATCAACAAGTGTCAGCGTGCGAACCGTTCAAAGAAACGTCATCGATGTAGGGTTTCGGAGCCGAAGCTTTACGCCTCGCCTGGGCTCTTCAACACCGACATTTGAGTGTCAGACGAGTCTCGTTTCAAACTGTATCGAGTGGATGGACGTGTACGGGTATGGAGACAACCTCATGAATCCATGGACCCTTTATGTCAGCAAGGAACTGTTCAAGCTGTTGGAGGCTCTGTAATGGTGTGTGGAGTGTGCAGTTTGTACGATATGGGACCCCTGATATGTCTAGATATCACTCCTACATGTGACACGTACGTAAGCATCTTGTCTAATCACCTGCATTCATTGATATCCATGGTGCGTTCCGACGGACTTCTACACTTCCAGCAGGATAATGCGACACTCAGCGCGTCCAGAATTGCTACAGAGCGCCTCCAGAAGCACTTCCGATGGCCACAAAACTCCCCAGACGTGAACATTATTGACCATATCTAGGATGCCCTCCAACGTGCTGTTCAGAAGAGATCTATAACCCCTCGTACTCTTACGGATATATTGACAGCCCTGCAGGATTCATGGAGTCGTTCCCTCCAGCACTACTTTAGACCTTAGTGAAGTCCATGCCACGTCCTGTTGCGTCGCTTCTGCGTGCTAGCAAGGGTCCTACACGATATTAGGCAGGTGTACCAGTTTCTCAGCTCTTCAGTTTATGTCTTCTGTACCAGTAACCCAAAGTACATTTATTTTTTTTTTTTTGCCCCAAAGTGACAAGGTATCTGGACCAGATGAGCCTCTATGTCACCAAACAGCATGTACTTCTAAATAATCGACCATATGGAACCGAGTGGACACTTTTCTCACACGAGGTCACGAATCCCATGGATCAAGCGAATCGGGTCGGTGGTATATATTTATTGACTCCCGTAAAGCATTTGATGATGATGATGTTTGGTATGTGGGGCACTCAACTGTGCGGTTGTCAGCGCCAGTACAAATTCCCAACCTTTCCAGTCTCGCCACTTTCAGGAATGATGATGAAATGATGGGGACAGCACAAACACCCAGTCATCTCGAGGCTGGTGAAAATCCCTGACCCCGGAGGGGAATCGAACCCACGACCCCTTGCTCGGGAAGCGAGAGCGTGACCGGGAGACCAGGAGTTGCGGACTACAGCATTTGAGTCAGCACTACAAGTACGCTTAATATCGCAAGTACGATCGTATGTGTAACATTTCTGACTGGTTTAAATGTTTCTTGCTAAGGAAGACGCAGCCTGTTATCTTCCATGGACAGTCATCGAACGATGTAGTCGTAACTTCAGGTGTGCTCGAGGAAAGTGTGTTGCAATCTTTGCTGTCCGTATTGTTTATGAATCACCTTGCAGACGTCTTCACACTTTGGGCAGATCATGCAGTTATCTGTAATGATGTGCTGTCAGAAAAATGATGCTAATATTTAGTCGGGTATTGACAGTATTTAAAATGTGACAATTTCTTTTAAATGCTCAGAAATAAAAAAAAATTGTACACTCCACAAAACGAAAGAAACATAGTATTCTATTGCTATATTTTCAACGAGTCCCAAATGGAGTAGGTAAATTCACGTAAATAACTGAGTGTAATAGTTTTTAGGAATATAATTTGGCAGGATCACAGAGGCTCAGTCGTACAGAAACTAAGTGCTAAGTTGGTGGACAACTGGGGAAATGTATGTCTACAGTGTACAATGGAGATGGCGTGCGAAACACACATGTGACATCCTAGAGTATTACTCAATCATGTTGGTCCCATACAAAGGAGGATTGACAAGGAATACTGAATGTAAGTAAAGAAGGATAATGTTAATGGTCAAGGTTTGTTTGACCCATGGGAACACATATAAGAATATACAGCCTACAGTTGCAGATTAACTTTATCGTTTACCTTGGTTTCAACGTTAGTAATAACGTCTTCTTCAGAACCTGCAAAAAGTTAGTATTATAGTGTGCTAGTAAATTATATTAGATATGGTCATCCTACAGGACGCAACGTGTAGTACTTACATAAAGTATTATTTAAATATTTGCCTAAAAAAAGGCATGTCCTATGTCAACTTTATAAAACTTGATGCATAACCATAAGGTTTTGTCAATTCATTAAACAAGCTGTAGCAAATTCACTTTAAGCCCGTTTTATGGGCCTCGTCGTGTAACTAGAGACTGCGGAACGAGAGGGCTTCGCGGTCTGCCTCAAACAGGCAGAGCTATAGCAGTAAGGTTTAAAGAACATCTTCCAATAAGGGGCTTAGGAACACGGGGGTCAGCCTTTGCGGAACATCTGGTGCATATGGCTCATACACCTAAACCTTTACGTGACATAGAGCTACTACATCATGAAGTTAAGGGCTGTAGACTCGACACGCTTGAGGAACTACAAATTTATGAACACATAACTACAGATAGAGGCATTTTACTGTACGATCAACTGTATCTAAAAAATAAGGCATACGTCGAAGGCTTCCAGCCTATATTAGGTTTACAATAATTCAGAATGGATGTGACCATTGCAGTTTCTGTAATAATACAACGTTCCCTAAAGATGTTCATACCAGATTTGTTGGACAGTTTATAAGGCTCTGTAGTAGAATGTAAAACATAGTCATGCTGGATACTGTAATTGACGTACAATAGTAGAGTATAAAATTAATTCATAGCAAAAATATTATCTGACGCGTGCGTAATAAGAGTTTGACTCTATATGTCTCGCGCATGCGCGCCGCCCTCTGTGAGGCAGACCGCGAAGCCCTCGCGGTCCGCAGTCTCTAGTCACACGACGAGGCCCATACAATGGGCTTAAAGTGAATGCTCTACAGCTTGTTTAATGAATTGACAAAACTTTATGGTTATGCATCAAGTTTTATAAAGTTGACATAGGACATGGCCTGTTTTAGGCAAATATTTAAATAATATTTTATGTGAGTGCTACACGTTGAGTCCTGTTGGATGACCATATCTAATACAATTTACTAGCACATTATAATATTAACTTTTTGCAGGTTCTGAAGAAGACGTTGTTACTAACGTTGAAACCTAGGTAAACGATAAAGTTAACCTGTAACTGTAGGCTGTATATTCTTATATAAACAATATCAGTTGCTGTCGCTGTATAAAATTGTGAAAAACCATTTAAGATGGACGCAAACTACCTACTTAGAAAGAAGACCTGCTTAAAAAGTTTCAAGAATCAGTTTTATGTGATGTCTCTAGGAATATACCGCAACACTATACGAATCGCTGCGATAGTGATCGCAAGGTGAAGGTTACACTACTTACTGTGTGCTCAGTTACGTTTAGGCTATTGTTCTTCCCAAACCGCAAACGAGAATGGAAAGGGAGTAATTTCCAAGAAGTGTGCTATGTAAGGCACCATATGGCACACACTTCAGAGTGATTTGCAGAATATAGGTGTAGAAATAGAAGTATTGAAGATCTTGCCGGCACGGTATCTCAGCGTGTTTGGTCAGAGGGTTAACTGCCCTCTGTAATAAAAAAAACTGAGTCAATGGATCAACGACGAACTGAAAACGGGTGTCTTGCGACGTCCGCCACGAGCAGATACAACGAACTAAAACGAACAAAATGAGATTTCAGTTTTTGTCGTAGGGACAACGTCAGGTTGCTGTGATTCCCAGCAGCATATACCAGTGAGATCCATTACGTCCACAGTCATTGAAACGATCAGATAACGATCACATAACGGTCAGATAACGATATTACTTCTATGAATATAATACGCATACAAAGACGGAATGTTACGGCAATATGCAGAAAAACGGTAGTTGTCATGGTCATGATTGGTGGGATATATACTGCCTTCACACACGTGCCTTCCTATCAATGGTGCATACTACACAAACGTTAGGATATTTGATTTACTTCGTACCCACAATGGGCGGATTATTCTCTAAGAATCAATGGTTTATGGTAGGATATGTGATAAAAAAGTAAACAGATTTTTTTCTTAAAGAATATTTATTCATCAAAATCATATTTGTGCCCTTGAAAGTAGTCCCTCTCAGATATAACACACTTGTGCCAGAGATTTTTCGAATTTTCTAAGCATTTCTAGAACTCACTTTTCGTTATTATATTCAGCTCCTTCAACAATTCTGTTTTCATCTCAGCAATGGTAGCAAAACTACGTACATGTTTCGCTTCAGCTACCGGAACAGAAAGAAATCGCAGGCTGAGGCAGCATAACGGTTTTGTGTATTACCAAAAATCACGTATAATCATTGAGGTGTGAACGAAAGAGTGGCTTTGCTACACTTCTGGTAGTTTTCTTCGGATTGCTTCATGCAAACGGCGCATAACTTCTAGGTGTATTCCTTATTGATCGTACGACCATAAGACAGGAATTCATGATGAACTGTCCCACTGTAATTGTTGAAAAACAGTGAGAAGTTGTCTTCGAAATTCTGGCAGTTTTCATTGGGACGATTGGGCATTGGTTTCGACATCATACCCGTATGCCCATGTTTCGTCACCAGTTATAGCGTTCTTTAGAAGTTCTGGTTCCTTGTCTACTTTTTTCAGCAATTCCTGAATTATGTCTGTGCGACGTCATTTTTGGTCGAAATTCAACAGTTTCGAAACAAACTTTGCTGCTACACATTTCATGCACGAAACATTGGGGAAAATTGCTTAGCATGAGCCAGAGCTTATGCTGACATCATGAAAAAGCTCTCTCATGGTGACTCGGCGATTTTCCACAACTTCTTTCACATAGTAATATTGAATGCCTGGGCGCCCGGGGTGGTCGTCTACTTCGTCTTCTCGACCCTCCTGGAAACGTTTCTACCACTCGTAAACTCCTGTCATAGTCATAGCAGATTCACTAAAAGCGGCAGTCAAAGTTTAGAATACGATGTGCACTGTATTCCATTTTTCAAGCAAAATTTAATGAATTTTTTTTGATCTGCCATTTTCGACAGTAAAAGTTCGCCGAGCACTCGAGAACACGTATAAGCTATTCGGCTGTCAACCATAAGCTAAATATTCAAAACCACTGAAAACGTAAAAGTGTATCAGGAACTTGTGTACGAAGAAGATAAAAGAAAGTAAAAGCGGATATACAAAGAGAGGAAAACAAAAAATCTGTTACTGTTTGATCATACCTCGTACATGCCTATTTCAGGACATCCAAACCATCGCAATTCCCACTCGATACGGATCATTGGCGATGAAAGACAGCATCAAGATAAAGTTGTGAGCTGGTAACATGACAACAGAGGGAAAAGTGGACGGCAGAATGATGGAATGGAGGCAGCAAGGCGCCGCTGCAGTCCGAGGAACTTGGAACTGGGCTGTTGGGTGTACTGCCAGAGAGAAATGGTTTTTCTCAGACCGTGCGTACGGGGGAGGAGCGGTCCAGAATAAGACAAACTCATTACAGCGGCGGAAATAAATGGAGCGCCGGCTGGGATGAAGCGGGAGAGCCGCGATTTGAGAAGGGGCCGACCCTGCGCTGCCCCGCCCTGCGCGCCTTCCCAGGCCCCCCTAACCTCTGTTATTCCGCACAACCGCTGCCGGAACGGTGTCTTTAGGCAGGGCGGAGCGAGGAGGCGAAATAAGGGGACTGCAGGAAAGTGCGCGACGCCCGCGGAAAAACCACCTCGGCCTATGTCCGCATTCAGTGCTATTTCAAAACATATTTCGCAACACAAGAATGTCAGTGCGAAATTCAAGTCCGCCAATTGTGCCAACAACCTGTCACAGTCCACGTTATATGACATCATCAGTGATTAGGCTTACCTTAATTCAAGTCTTACTCTTTAGATTGTTGGTTTCTGCTACACCTGCTTTAGATACTGTGTCTCACCTTCGCTTGGGATCGATATAATGAAATTTCTGATCCACCCTTCAGTAGAGTACAAGTCCTCCACAAATCCAACGTGCTGGTTTCGTCAGTACTATGTGAAGAATTTGATGGGTATAGTCTATTACAGGTCTCTGGACTCCAAGCTGCCACGTTTTGTAACTACATTGCCGGAAAAAAAATAGTACATCATTTTAGACGTTTCCAATTCACTCAAGAATTATTGCTGCAACAGCGCATATGGAGTACATGAAATGATTACTCATCAATGGCACGAGCGGTTCTCAGGTATCACGTATCGACCTCTGCAGGAGCACGCATTTTAGTGCGCGGTGTAGCCTCCATGTGCGGCAACGCAGGCGCTGACTCTGATATCCAGTCGATCGTACAGATGGCGAATACTGCCTTGGGATACATTCTGCCACAACTGCTCGAAATGATTACGCAGTTTTGTAAGAGATGTTGGCTGAGTCACTTCTCGTCCCGCCAAGTCCCACACCTGCTCGACTGGAAGCAAATCTGCAGATTCTGCTGACCAGGGAAGTTTCTGCACTTCACGAAGAGCACATTGCGATCCACGGGTAATGTGTGGGGGAGTACTGTCCTGTTGGAACAGCGCAGGTCCACTGGCAGTGTGTGGGTGAGTATTATCCTTTTTGAACAGCACATCACCTTCCTGCTGCAAGACCGGCAAAAGAACGGGTCCAACAATATTCTTCAAGCAAGTCAGCGATCCCTCCAGAAACACCAAAGGTGAACGAGCGTTGTAGCTTATCGCATCCCAGTCCTTAGGGTTTGGGGGCGGGGTAGTTTGACTCGGACGAATGCACTCGACGAGACAGCGCTCATTAGGTGTACGTCGTAAGCCCAAACGACACTCACCTGCGTGCAGGCAGAATCTGGTCTCATCACTGAAGACCACGGCGCGCCGTTCCACCTTCCAAATGATCCTCCGACGGCACCAGTCCAGCCGTGCACGTCGATGATGTGCCTTGAGTGGAAGACGGGCTAGAGGTGTGCGTGGCTTTAGTCCCACAACTAATAACGGCTTCGCAACAGTTCCTGCCAATACGTCTGAGCCATCAAACCTTCGTATCCGTGCTGTGGAAGCTGTAAGATCTGCCACTGTTGCCCTTACAATACCACCATCCTGGCGGGCGTCTGTGCTGCTTGAACATCCTGAACCTCGTCCACTGGGATGAGAACGTTCACCAGTGATTCCACCATCGTTACACAACTGCGCAACAAGTCCAGCTCGTGTGACAGTTCTCCTAAGGACCATCCCGCCACTCTGAAGCCCACAATTTGAGCGTTTTCAAACTCGCTCAGTTGGCTGTAGTAGGCACGAGTGCGTCCCTGTGGCACAGTTGGCTTCTTGCTTCTTACGTGTGGACCACACTGAGCCTCCTGGCTATGAGCATTCCTTATTAAAGGATTGACACAGGTGGCGTTCCGGTAGCTGCGCCATTCATAGACGTCCCTCTCCCCACCAGTTTAAGGTACGTGGTATCGTAACTGACGTACAAAAATGTATTTAAAATAGTATTGAACTTTGTGAAAATCAGCTCGAATTTCATTTCTGTTACAATTAAGTTAAACGAGCTGCAGTTGCATATTAAATATCTAAAATGGTTCAAATGGCTCTGAGCACCATGGGACTTAACATCTGAAGTCATCAGTCCCCTAGAACTTAGAACTACTTAAACCTAACTAACCTAAGGACATCACACACATCCATGCCCGAGGCAGGATTCGAATCTGCGACCGTAACGGCAGCGCGGTTCCAGACTGAAGCGCCTAGAACCGCTCGGCCACTCCAGCCGGCATATTAAATTTGTTTCATTGTATATCAATGTGGTTGTAATTACACTTAAGCCTACTAGTATATCCTCAAACCTGTCTATTACGTTATCAAAATAAAACTGCTTAAATATTTATGAAATATAGAAGAACTGGCAGTTTATGTATAAAATATCTCTTATTAAGGGGACCACACCCTACCTATCTAACCCATGTTAATTTAGGCAAGTATTTGACCCATTTCTGAAGAACCTATTTTATGCAGGCCCTTAAAATTTTACTGTATGTTACATGATGCCAATAGAGTCAACTGTACTAAAATGTACTTTATCCATTTTATAGTTTTTAAGAAATACTTTTAGAAATTTATTAACAAAAAATATTAAGTTTTTTCTGCAGAAAATATTTTTTGTGAACTTCCTATTGGGGGAATATTAATGAATGTAGTGCCAGAGGTGGCTTTTTTTGTTATGCCTACTCTGAAAATTTCATTCATTTATCTATGACAGTTTCTGTTATAATGGGGAATATGTATTGAAAATTTTAGTTTGTGCGAAATTGGCTTTAAGGGAAAAACTTCTGAAATTTGTTACTTACAGTTAATTAAAACTGTCCTGCTGCATATGATGGCCTGTCTTTGGCCTCTAGCAGGTCGTCCAGTTCCTTTTTCACCTTTCTGGATGTTTGTCTTGCTTTCTTGGCCATACTTGATGCAGACCTTTCTGCATCGGCTATCCTCGTTTTATCGCAATGTTGCAGCCCAGTGATCATATTATCACCAGGATTAATTCCCAGCTTTTTCAGGACCCAACACTTTCCAATAATACCACAGGTGAATGTAATAACATCATGAACTCCTAATTTCATTGCATGCATGCCTACAAATACAGTTTTAGGAAGGTGGTTCCAAATTATGCTGCTGAAACATTCATTTGGGTTCTGTGTCTGCCCATGCAGACATTTCCTTAGAAGGTCGGAATGAGCCAAGTCTCTGAAAATAGGTTTCATTGCTGTAATAACAGCAGCAGGTAGAGAATGCTGGTGAGAATAAGATTCTCCAGTTGCCTGAGCTCCATCGTATTTGCACCACGAGTTTTCTCCTGATGGACACAATCCATGACATGGCTTGTCATCAGTAGAGGACTTATGGAAGAATATGGCCCAAACATCTTTCTTCATTGCCTCCAGATTTTCTTTATTTCTCCTAATTGCCTGCCCACAGTATACCTGCAAGTTTTCTGTTTCAGTTTTAGTTAACTGACCCTGTCCGGTCAACAATTATCCATCTTATAATTTTTTCCCTCTCATATCAACAGTTAGTTTCCTCAGCCTTGTTGCCAAACGTTTTTGAAAATGGCCTACACATTCTATTTGCTAATAATGGCATCTCCATATGGCTTAGAGTTCACCACATTGTTGTAATCCTTACTGTCACAATCGCCCAAATATTTGGTGTATCGTACACCTCTTGTTTCTACGGAGTGATGAAATATTTGTTGTACTCCATGAACTTCCATACTTGTTCCTCTAAAATTAGCCACACAGTTGTGTTCTTTATGTTCATTGACTTTACAACATTTGCAATACTTAGACACTATCTCCACTTCTAACACTTTACCGGTATCTACACTCGTGGCAGTCACTACTCCAATCAGAGAAGTATGTCCTCTTTTCTGGCAATTTCCATCACGTGTAACTGCAGTATCCGAACATCTATCATTTTCTTCCACTACTTCCCTAGCAGCCAGCTTCATGCTTTCCTCACTGACTTCACATACAGGTTTCCCTAATATTGCAGTTAGTTTTTCAAATTTATTTGGTGGTTGGTGTAAGTGCATCACTGAACAAAATCTTCTCCCTGCAGCCATGCCCTTGCCAACGGATCGTAAGACATGAACTAATCTGGCATTGATTTCATAAGGGCTACTTGTATCTGGTTTTTAAGAACTCATAAATGGAATCAAAGCTGAACATTTAGTGCAAATTAAATCCAAAGCAATTGCTAGGCCTTTCATCCCACTGGCATTATAACAAATTTTCTCACTCTGTGACTCACCACAGTGTCTACATTGTACAAATTTAGAAATTAAATCTTATAATATTCTCAAATTTATAATAATGTTATTGCACCCCTTGTCACTTACAGTAAATTTGTTATAACTCTCTTGAAATGGTGAGAGCTTCTTTGATGATGCACTTGTTGAAGAATTAAAGTTAGAAACATCGTTGCCAGGCGAAATAACCTCTTGTATAGAAAGCTTTCTAATCTTGTTTCCTCTAAATTTTCGTTTCTTGAAAAAGCCTTTATCTTCAATAAACACAACAAAACACACGTAAACAGGCACTGCAAACGTAAGTATAACAACTACTCGCAATCACACTTGAACAAGACTAACCGCATGTCTGAAAGCGTGTTGTTTACAAACAGCAGAAACAAAAGAATACTGACCGTTGCATTCCAAGGATAACCAACACATTCCGGAGTAAACAAAAATCCATAACGTGCTATGTAGGGGATAAAAAATATCTAAAATAAATGCAGAAAAGTGGGTGACAGAAAAGTTGGTCTGGCACATAAACACACGTGGTAGGCAAATGCTCTTTAAATGCCCGAAAAAATTTTTTTTCAGCAAAATCATTTTCAGAGTACTTAAATAAAACCTTCATCTATCGAATAATGATGAAAACCGAAAATCGATTTTTTTCAAAATGAGCCACGGTGTGGTGTGGTCCCCTTGCCCTTAGATTTTTCATGTCTGCAATATTTTCGAAGTTATGAGGGACTTAATATTCAGATTAATAGTTTAGTAGCATAAATACAGCAGACGCGTCTGGATTGTAACTGTATGTGTAAATTACAAATTTTTGTTCTCTAGGGTCTGATGAGTATCTGTTACTTTTCAAACCAGTCTTTTAATTAAAGGTGAATGTTGTCCAACACCTTGCTCTGTTCGTATGTGGCACAATTTTGAAATTTGCCAAACGAACTGGTCCCCCAAGAAACACATTGTTCCAATCGTGGTCATGGCAGCAACATATGTAGTAACATATTAAAGCATTTTCAGTATTCTAAAAATGAATTTCTTACAGGAATCTTACAACACAGTTTCTGAAGAATTATATTATGTAATTGTATTAGATATGCAATTAGCAGTATTGTACGGTGTCCTAAATATGTCTTTCACTCGATTTCAGTTTTTGATAATGTTCAAAGACTTTCTTGTCAAGTGTCACAGCCTACTTTGTTTCAATAATGGATTTCAATGGTATATCATAATGAGCTGATCAGCACGGACTTAGCTTATAAAAAGAACATAAAAGTTATACATTTCCTTTTCTTGAACAGTAGCCACAGTGGTAATTTTTGGCGAACAGACACACTGAAATAAATGGGAATCTTAATAATAAAACTGATACACTGTCTTTATGCCAGTTTTATTGTGTCAACATACGTTGAGATCACAGTTTCAGCTTCATATAACGACATAAAGCGCTGATGATGAAGTTATGACTTCGAAACGTACACGGAAATAATAAAATGGTATGTAGACAGTAAACGGTTTTTTTCATCCTGTTTTCCATTGTATTTTTTCTGAAGTTTGGCATTCTAACTTGCAAGTGATGAGCATTAAGAAGATACGTAGTGTTTCTGCGCATATTTCTGCAACAGACGAGCTACGCAGCCTTCTAAATGAGATAAACGAAATTAAGAGTTTGGGTGCAGAACATTATGCCATATGTAGCCTGACAATCGATAAGCTCTGTTTGTCCTGCAATAGATGAGCAGGAGAACGAAGACAGGAACCAAGAAACTAACTGCATCCAATACTACGTACCGAGCGAGGTGGCGCAGTGGTTAGCACACTGGACTCGCATTCGGGAGGTCGACGGTTCAATCCCGCGTCCGGCCATCCAGACTTGGTTTTCTGTGATTTCCCCAAACCATCCCATTCAAATGTTGGGACACAATCCGAGCATATGCTCCGTCT
Organism: Schistocerca americana; assembly: GCF_021461395.2. NCBI lineage: Eukaryota > Metazoa > Arthropoda > Insecta > Orthoptera > Acrididae > Schistocerca > Schistocerca americana. The sequence continues at coordinate 60,377,074 of NC_060122.1, forward strand.
CTAATAACCTCGATGGTGAAGGGGCGTTAAACCCCAACTTCTTTCCTTCCTTCCAATCTATATGCAATGAAGGCCCTACAAAACTTAGCATTGTGTAAAATAAGATCTGAATCAATCTACTGATGATGGCACGAAGGTACCAAAATATGTTTGGTCTGTATAAAGATTTTTTGTTTTTGTAAGAGGCTGACATGTGTGGCCGTAATTTAATCTGATAATACGCTTCTTGCTGGAGCTTCAAACTAAACAATGATAAAAATAGTTTTTTTAAAAAAAATTGTGAATTTAGTAATGTAAATTGGACAAAAATCTGTTATTGTCAGGAGATTAAGTCACTGAAGTATATATTCCACTAGAAAAGAACATTGAAATAACGGCCAATTGGAGCTGGGATCACATACGCCTTGAGAAATGTACGGATCCTTGAGTCGCCGGCCCCGTCCCCTGACTGGCCACGTTAGGTGCAGGTATGGGATACGATGAGGGGACTTGTACTATCACACGAGCCATAAGCCATAGCTCTGACTTCTTATGTGTTTGACTTCTTATGACTTCTTAGTATTTCAAGCGTGCCAAGAAACAGCCCAAAATGACATTCTTGCTGGATGAAATTCGCGCCCATGGGAGTCATTCTTTATACTGATGTTGACGATGGACATATTTTCAAATGGAATGAAAGTTTAATCCACTGCCCGTTATTTTCGAGTCATTACAGCAGTTTACATGCTGCTGATTCTACTAACTGTATTCTTTTGTTCGTGTTTCTTAACTCCACAATTCCCTCTGATACTACATTTGTGATCTCTTGATGTCTCCGAATGTGTCCTATCGACCGATCCCTTCTTCTAGTCAGGTTGTGTCACAAATTTCTTTTCTTCGCAATTCTATTCTGTGCCATCTCATTAGTTACGTGCTCTATCCATCTAATCTTCAGCATATTTCTGTAGCACCAAATTTCAAATTATTCTATTATCTTGTCTAAACTGTTTATTGTCCACGCTTCACTTCAATAGTTGGCTGCATTCCATACAGATACTTTCAGAAAAGGCTTCCTAAAAGTTAAATCTACTCGTACTTGTCTTGCTTTCTTTGACGTTCGTCTTATATTCTCCTTTATATACATTGTCCATTCCGTTCAGTTGTTTTTCCAAGCCTTTTGCTGTCTCTGACAGAATTACAAAATTACAATGTCGCAGTCAAATATCAACGTTTTTTAATTTCTGCCCCCTGGACTTTAATTCCTACTCCATATGTTCCCCTGGTTTCCTTTACTGTTTTGTCGATGTACAGACAGAATACATTGGGAATATGATACAATCCTGGCACACTCTCTTTTCGACCACTGCTTCCCTTTCATGCCCCTCTATTCTTTATAACTGCCGTCTGGTTTCTGTACAAGTTGTAAATAGCATTGAACTCCCTGTATCTTACCTCTGCTACCTTCAGAATTTCGAAGAGACTATTCCAATCAATACTGACGGAAGCTTTTTGTGAATCTACAAATTCTATAAACGTAGGTTGCCTTTCCTTAATCTGTCTTCTAAGATTAGTCGTAGGGTCAGCATTGCCTCGCCTGTTCCTACATATCTCCGGAACTACACCAGCTTTTACATTCTTCTGTAAAGAATTCATGTGAACATTTTGCAATGTTGACTTATTACAGATCGTTCGATAAAATTCACACGTATCAGCACTTTCTTTCTTGTGTGATAACTGACGAATATCTACACAAAGCGCTTCTTTTCTGTCAGTGCAGATAACGTATGTGCATTACTTGGCATGTGTCGATTGCGCAAAAATTGTCGCAGTGATGTTGATATGTCTCATTGCTAGTTGACAGCGCATTAAGTCCGAAAAGGAAGCCATCATTATCTGTTTATGTTTTCGCTCTCTTTGTTGCGTGCAGAGCCACAAGTTCAGCCGCAGGCGAGCTCTGTAGTCTGGGTACTCTTCCGTTCACCGCGAGGACTCTGCAATTCTTGTGGGCGATGTGGAGCAGCCCCTGCCGCTAACCGCGGTTGGACATTTTAACTGTACGAGTGTAATCGATACCACATCGCCGGAGTGCGCCACGCGGCAGCATTTTCAGCCTTCAGACAGTAGGCTTATGAGGCAGTCTTCCAATTCATAACTAACGGTAAGTCTGCCATAACGACGACCACAATTAGCAGCATCAAAAAAATTAAACTTTGAAAGTTGCTTAATTCATTCACAACTTTCAGTTCTGACTGTCATTCGCATGTTCTAATACCGCAGACTCTCTGCAATGAAATTCTATACTGAATGGTCGATCTCTGAAAACATGGCTGTCTTTGGCACTCTCAGTGGAATGCCATGAGGAAAGTCTTTGAGGTACCTGTATCGGCGAGCCAGCACGTGGTCTAGTGGAAAACGTTCGATTTGCTTGCACAAAGATTGGTGTAGTAGGACGCTGATCCAAGGCAGGTGACGGTCTAGTAAGAGGCTATTATACTTCAGTAAGATTTATGTAGAAGTGAAAGGGTAAGTTGTACATTTACACATTGCGTGCTATGTTCATGTTGGATGGCTTGGATTTGTGGCATTTCCAAAACTTTTGGGAGCACATACTAAGTTGACGACGAAATGTTCGTGGTTTGGTGGTACGAATAACCTTCGAAGCACGGTACAGAATCGGCTTTTATTTTACTCTAACCGAATATTGTGGCAATTAAATTCATAGCACTCCGATTTAGTAAATTTCTTTCAACATATTCTGATGCACATGATCACCTATAATGATCCTTTCTTCCACTTAGTAAACAGCTACTGCGTCAGATTGTCTAGGAGGGGAAGGACCAGTCCCAAGTAAGAGCTGAACATCATCGGTGACCAGTATTATATTTATCGAACAATGTATGCTTAAAAGATAATTGAAACCAGTTAAGAAAAATTTACTTATAAGCTTTCAACAATTAACATCAACAAGTCTCAAAATTTCATAAACGTGCACATCCTCGAACATGTTCCCCAGTGTTTTCTTTCCATTCAGTAAGACTCTAATACAAAGTCACTCTGACTCACATTGTACTGTTAATACAATAGGAAAGAAAAAAATTATATATGGCTATGAAAATAACTATGTTTAAGAGCAATAAATGTGCTTTGCACTTAACTATCACACTTATGGAAACAAAAGCTTTCAACATCTCACGTCACAGTGGCAAAGGAATTTGTTGCTATTCCCTTGGGAATTACTTACTTATCACTAAATATCGGTTCCTATAATAAGATACCATGTAAGTAGTATGAGATAGATTTCTTTTGTACAAGCTTATGTGCCAGAAGAACGATGCAAAAATTTAATACGCTATCTGTGCTTCAAAACGACAGCTGCGACAAGAAGAATTCGTGTCACAAACAAGTTAGCAAATCACCTTGTCATATTTTCTGATAGCTTGTTTACTGATTTAAAATTGCTTGGTATCGCAGAATGTTCCAAAGTACTACCGTCGAAAGGAATGAAAACATACTACAACACTCACCCTGTAATTTACGTTCAGCTTCCCAAAAGGATACACACACACATCGAAAAAAATACGTAATTAAAAAAAATAGATACGATGTTGCGTCAAGTAATTTTCTTGGCCCACGCGAATACTGTTAATCAGAAGGCAGCGCAAACAGCGACCTTAGAACCCAGCCGGCTGCATCCAGGTAATTATTAAGCATAAATGGGATACAGCCGCCTCCCAGACAATTCTGCGTATGGCGCTAGTAGCTGCTAGTACTACCTAGCAAGAAAAAGGATATTTAAGTTCAGCAAATAATCAAATCATGAACGATCTTACCCCTTCCGTTATGAGACTAAACACAATATGGATACGAGCGTAATTACACACCCAAATAGCAATAAGGTGGCAGAAACCAAGCTCTCCAGTATCAACAGCGAAAAAGCAATCAAGCCCTCATTACTGAACACACAGCAAAAACTCAAGGAGATAAAACTACTCGCCCATCACCCGCAGTTCAATTTGAAAACAACGCCCAAGGGCGTAACGGTAGCAAGGGGCCGCCACACTGGACGGATAATCATCAAGATTTAAATGCACGCACACGATTGGCAAACGAACTTCGATTACATTAGCAGACAGTACCTTAAATACGAAGCAATTGGCGCGAATCGTTTTCTCATACAATTAACATGTTAAAGCCACTCACAGCAATAAATGAGGTAACTTAAACAAAAGTAAACAAAGCTATCATGTAGAAGAAGAAAAAAACGCATCATGTGTTAATTACAGAAAATAACAAATTGACTCTGGTATACTAAGCTTATGTTACACACTCGTGAAGACCTCTTGAATTCACACTGAACGTGCTAATGACAGGGGCTTAAACAAGCATGAAGATTGAGTCAGCAGTTTTGGAGTTTTAATAGGTGTAAGGCGCATAAGCAGACGACGATGCAATGGTTCAAATGGCTCTGAGCACTGTGGGACTTAACATCTAAGGTCATCAGTCACCTAGAACTTAGAGCTACTTAAACCTAACTAACCTAAGGACATCACACACATCCTTGCCCGAGGCAGGATTCGAACCTGCGGCCGTAGCGGTCCCGCGATTCCAGACTGAAGCGCCTAGAACCGCTCGGCCACACCGGCCGGCTACGATGCAACGAGAAAGAACATTTTGCGAACCTCACGCTGTCCCCAAATCCACTCAACAGAACTAATGTACTTCAGTATAGTTCTAAGACAGCACGCATCATTCTTAATCAAGACACTTTCAGTGAGAATCGTTTTCTCCTACAATCAACATGTTAAACCCACTCCTCAGTAGGAATGGCTTCAGTCACTCGTGTCCCCTAGAGCCGTCTCTTATTCGAGGACGCGCGACTCCTTGTGGAACACTGAAGTCCAGTCGCCTGACAAAAAAATTGTACAGCTCAAATGACAACACGCCATGGCTGAAGAGCCATTCCTGTTCTCCCACCTCCCGCGATCCTCACCCACTCGCTTATGTCAAAATTGCACGCTTTTCACTGGAGGCAAAGATGGCATGCGGAAGACGTACCGTGACCTGTCGAAACGGTGCATCTCAAACTGAAGCCCCAGGCGAGGGTTTACAAAGCTGCAACTATTTCTGACGTCATTTGACTTGACTCAGATGGACTCTGACTTCGTTTCCATAGTCCTTTTTTGACTCTGAGTGTAAATGGAGTGGGGACTTCGAACACTCTATCCGGTCTCAGAAAATGGGTGGATAACTTACTATGAACATTACCATATGAATCCCCTTTCCCAATATTTTTGACAAACGTTACATCCCCGACACCAGTGGTTCCCAGACGACGCCCCTTGTTGTACTTCCTTACTTTGGGTGCGCTGAATATTAGCCTTAGCACTTCGCAGATATCCTTGATAGACTCGGCACTGGGGTTGTCCTGCAACAGACTTTGTATGCACCACAGGTTGACGAAGGGAAGATTTAAGGGGATAAGGGAAGTGGGATTCATGCCTACTGGTACTGAAGACGAAATTCAACCAGGGCAAGGTACAGACCCAACTAGTCTGCGTGTCAGAGTGGAAGACAATAAGAGAGCATTTCAAGTTACAATTGACCCATTCTTTGAATGGTGTCTAATGACATCAGGGCTTAGTGCTAACACAATTTACGAAACTCCCTAGAAGTAAAAGCAGAACCATTATCACTAACCATAACTCTGGTGGCACCGAACCAAGCAAAAACTCTAGTAATGCTCTGTGTAGCCGCAACACCCCAACTAAGCAAAAACCATCAAGACCTAGTAATCCCATCAACGACAAAAATGTATCGATACCCATTCTGGGTATGAGGCAGAGGACCGATGTAACTGATAAAGAGGTGTTCCATGAGCGTCTCAGCTTGAGTAATGTAGCCCCCTTCCGACATTAGGATTCGGTCTGGCCATATGGCAGTCCTGACACTGAGCAACCGCCCTCCCAACATCTTGATGCAATGTACGCCAGGAAAGGGATTCCTGGATTTTACTGATAGTTATATAGGAACTTATGTGGCATCCTGCCACTGAACTATGATAGTACTTAAATACCGCCGGTATCAACATGGCCGGAAGGCAGATTTCTCCTGCCCCTGATCCGCACTGCAACACAAGATATTTCTCCTCAACTCGTACCCGGGGACTGACTGGTGGGACACTAATTGCCCCCTGATACAACTCATCTCGAGATCCTCCTCCTGATGCCCGAAAAAAATCACCAAATTATGTGGGAATATCTGTAGGAATAAAATTAATCTCCTGGTCCATTGGCTCGGCGATATCTAGAGAGCACTCTTCTTCTTCTTGCTTCTTAAACATGCGACACAGGGCGTCGGCTACGTTATCAAACCCTTTTACGTGGCTCAAGTTGAACCTAAAGACGCAAATCCTCACTGCCCATCACGCAATGCGTTCAATTTTACGTGGACAGGCTAGAAACCAACTGAGAGCCTTATTGTCTATCTCTGGTGTAAACTCTCGATGTTCCAGATAGTATTTAAACCTCTCGGCGAAAAGAACAGCAAGCGCCTCCAATTCGTCAGAATGTTTTCTCTGTGTCGCCTATAAACATAGTGAAACGTAGGCTAACGGCCTTCGCTCACGTTCTTGCTCTTGAAGAAGAACAGCAGCCACCATAGAGTTGCAGGTGACCGTCTGAATCACAAACGGCAAATTAAAATCAGGTCTTGCCAAAACTGGAGCGTTACTTAAGGCAGCCTTAAAAGGGTCAAAGGCAGCCTCCTGACTGTCCGACCATACAAAGGCCTCCCATTTCTTGCGAAAAAGATTCAGAGGATCCACTAATTCTGCGAGCGTGGGTACAAATATCCGGAAACAGTTGGTCATCCCGATGAACCGCGTCACCCCTTCCTTAGTTTTGGGAGGACTAAAGCTATAAATCGCCTGGGTCCTCGACTAATCTGTTCTAATACTGACCGCCGAAACTAAAGTGACTTCAGTCGGCTTCACAATGATGCTAGCTCCCTTTAAACATTCCAAAAGCAAACCCAAGTGCTGAGTATGACGATCAATGTTGGACTATAAATAACAAGATCGTTCAAATAATTGTAGACACATTTGAACTTACGATCGCTTAACACCAAACCTAGTAACTTTGATAGGACCGCTGCTCTAGTGGACAACGTGAGCGGAACCTGATGAAATTCATACAGGTTCCAGTCATTGCAAAAGGCGGTAGCTAGCTTGGATTTCATATCTGGCGGAATTTGATTATACACCAGGTTAAGATCAATGACCGAAAAATGACGAGCCTCCAAAACCACGAGGAACACCCATACAAATCGGGAAGGGGTACAGACTCCAAGAGCACCTTGCAATTACGAAGATAATTAAAAGTGCCCTAACGTCCCTTCGTTATTCTTCGGAACCAGGGATCTTATTGAGGCATTTGGTGATGTGGATGGCCGTATGACACCTTACGTAAGCTCTTATTGACAATATCATGCGATATTTTCATTCTAGGAGGCGATCACCATTATGGCAAAGGCCTGATCGGAACTTGATCAGACGGCAAAATCATACTCTAAATGACTGGTAACACCCAGTTTGCCGGTTAGAACCTTGGGAAAGTCACGCAACATCCTAAGGAGAGCCTGGGCTCGTGCAGATTCCAAATGGCCCACAGCGAAACCCCTTCCTTGAACACACTACTATGGTTACTACACAACCGCTCCCGCTTAGGTTGATGACATAAAGAAAACTCCACCTCTGGACAGAAGCCAAAGTAGAACCTCTTACTTACATAATTCAACACAAGCCCCTTCTTACCGAAGAAATCACAACCTAATAAAAGATCAGTATTCAGACCCTTTGTGACCAAAACCTTTACGACCCATGAAAAACGAACAGCACAACAAAATACACCACAATATAGAGAAGACTTCATCATTAACAGCTCTGCAAGAAAAACCCACCGGATGCTAATCTGGAAACTTACAAATGTAAGCGTAACACTGCTGGCTCATCAAGGAAACACTACAGCCCGAATGGAGCAAGACACACAAGGGCTCATTGTCAACTTAAGTACACAGTGCCTTACGGTGAGTAGTCGGTCACAGTCAGGTAAGATGGCCAGGCTGACCGGAACGGCAGCAATTTCCTCTGGTACTGCGCTTTTTACTACGACGGACAACCGCCGGACTCGAGTTACCATGTTTTGAAACCACTGCCCTAGCTCTTCTGTGACCCGTTTGCTTAACTTTTTCCACAAGCGTAAAACGTGGTAAGTTCTTGGGTTGTCCGCAAACAAAACTATAGACTCGTCTTTCCGCTTAATGCCCTCCAGGAGAGAGGCAACAACTTCCTGCTCGGGCAGTGGCAAATCAAAAGCTATAGCAGCGGTTCGCCCCTCCCGGACATACTTACCCAAACTCTTTTTACTATCCTCAGCACAATACAAATGTTCCTTAACAAGGTCACTTTTAATTCTGGCCTTCAAACGCTCTAACAGTACGCGTACATGCAACTCTTTTATGGGCCCCCTGTTGGCAAGGACCCCTCCCCCCATTACCCCCGCCAAGGACCGTTGGCATAATGGGTACGGCAACCAGAGAACATTTTCCCATGGTAGCTGGAAAACACTAACTTGCTCCTCTAACTTCGCAACAAACCACAGAAACTCAACTAAAGGATTAGGTAACTTAGCGAAGGGCAATTCTGCATACTCCACCTCCCGACTGCCGGGTCCTGGAGGAACTACCTCCCTCTCTAAAACCTCGGAATCTACCTCGCCACCTACCTGGCTGCCTCCCAGCTCAAAGTACTCAAACTAGTTTGTACGTTAATTAATTTTGCTACGCAGTTGCGTGATAACAGTTTAAAATTTGGGATCGCTAGCAACCGCGACAAGATCCTCTATTCTCCGCAGCCATTGCGAAATTTCAGCCTGCCTACGATAAATCTGACGACGTGGAGCAACGTTATGTTTCAAAAAGTTCAAGTTTCCATCGAGTTGGGATGGGGAAGCGGCGCAATGCTGCTTGGCCTCGCTTACTGTCCAACTCTTTCGGCTGGTACTTGCATCGGAACAATCGCCATCTCCCACAGTCGTGCTGGTAACTTAACAGTGTGTCCATCGCCTAAATATTACACTGAAGAGCCAAACGAACTAGCACATCTGCCTAACATCGTGTAGGGCCCCCGCAAGCACACAGGAGTGCCGCAACACGATGTGGCATGGACTCCACTAATGTCTGAAGTGTTGCTGGAGGGGACTGACACCACGAATCCTGCAAGGCTGTCCATAAATCCGTAAGAGTAAGAGGGGGTGGAGATCTTTTGTGAACAGCACTTTGCAAGGCATCCCAGCTACGCTCAATTATGTTCGTGTCTGGGGAGTTTTGCGGTTAGCGGAAGTGTTTAAACTCAGAAGAGTGTTCCTGGAACCACTGTGTAGCAAGTCTGGACGTGTGGGATGTAGCAGTGTCCTGCTGGAATTGTCCAGGTCCGTCGGAAGGCACAATTGACTTGAATGGATGTAGGTGATCAGATAGGATGCTTACTTAGGTGTCTCCTGTCAGAGTCGTATCTAGACGTATCTGGGGTCCCATATCACTCCAACTCCACGCACCCCACACCATTACAGAGTCTATACCAGCTTTAATGGTACACTGCTGACGTGCAGGGTGCATGGATTCATAAGGCTGTCCCCATACCCGTACACCCAAACCCGTACACGTCCATCCGCTCGATACAATATGAAACTCGACTCGTCCGACTAGGCAACATGTTTCCACTCACCAACAGTCCAATGTCGGTGTTGGTGGGCTCAGGGGAGGCGTAATGATTTGTGTCATGCAGTCATCAAAGATACACAAGTGGACCTGTGGTGTCACCGCCAGACACCACACTTGCTAGGTGGTAGCCTTTAAATCGGCCGCGGTCCATTAGTATACGTCGGACCCGCGTGTCGCCACTATCAGTGATTGCAGACCGAGCGCCGCCACACGGCAGGTCTAGAGAGACTTCCTAGCACTCGCCCCAGTTGTACAACCGACTTTGCTAGCGATGGTTCACTGACAAAATACGTTCTCATTTGCCGAGACGATAGTTAGCATAGCCTTCAGCTACGTCAATTGCTACGACCTAGCAAGGCGCCATTATCAGTTGCTATTGATATTGTAAAGAATGTACAGACAAGAGCTATGTTCAACATTAATGGATTAAACTTAAGAATGCTACCAGTTACCTCCTTCTTTCTAAGTTCTAATTACCTTGTCCTGTTCCAGACCTCACGCCACAGCCTGAGTGAGCTTAAACGCGTGCCTTTCGGCTTCCTCCAAACTCCGTGGGTTGGCTCCTGCCAATCCACAACAGGACCTACAGTTCCAAAGGGCCATACCGATGATGTTTCGTTGAATGGTTCTCACGCTGGCACTTGTTGATGACCAGCATTGCAATCTGCAGCAATTTGCGGAAGGTTTGCACTTCAGTCACGTTGAACAATTGTCTACCAACATCTTCATCGCTACCTCAGAGATGCTGTGTACTATCGCTCGTGCGCCGGCTATGATACAACGTTCAAACACACTTAAATCTTGATAACCAGCCATTGTAGCAGCAGTAACCATTCTAACAACTGCGCCAGACACATGTTGTCCTATACAGGCGTTGCCGACCGCAGCACCGTATGCTGCCTGTATACATACCTCTGTATTTGAATACGCATGCCTGTACCAGTTTCTTTGGCGCATCAGTGTATCACTACCGGTGGTATATGAGAACTAGTTGAACATCAAGAACGCATATAGACTCAAAATCCCAATGCCCAACAAAATATTAAGTAAGTAATGGTATGCAAAGGACATGCGACGAATACTCATAAAAATATAGAGGGGATACGTTATATACAAAATCAGAAAATTAAAAGATATGACTTGGTGTCACTCACGTCAGTTAATATGTGCGCAGCAGCTAGAGCGGAACAAACAAGGGCATCAAATGTATGTTAACTTAGGGGTGTCCTCCAAAATCTCTCCTGACAACGTAATTACTATTTCCCTGGGAATATAACGTCTCATACTATCGCCCTATTTATAAAATAACGAACCCATCCAGGTAGGAACTGACACACAGCAAGCTTTATCGCTTTAGGTAGTGTTAGGTTGGAACAAGTTAAAAGTAACGTAGGAGTACGAAACCAACAAGTCACCAAAGGATAGGTATCCTAAATAAGGGGTGTACTAGCGCAAGACGTGGCAATAGTTGTGAGCGATAAGGAGTTGTTGAAGGGCCTCATACGTCAAACCAGCCATGGAATGGAACAATACTACGTCAAAACATTGTTAATGATGAGGAAGAACAAGGCGATCAAACAAACAATGTAGTTGCACAAGCCTAGATATGTCAGGAGTCTTGAGCCACGCAGTAGAACCTGTGACCAACGAGTGTAGCAAATAACATACTCAAAATCCACAGCTGTCATCAAGTCAACATCAATGCAGTGTGTGTGTGTGGTTTGAGGTTTTCGGGCGCTAAACAGCGTGGTCATCAGCGCCCAAACGCATAGAAACAGGAACACATGCGGGGAAGGGACGAAGACGGACAGCGAACAAGGAGAACGGCTAAAAGACACAGACCTGACGCAGTTCCAAATCCTCCCATACAGAGGCAAAACAAGAGGGGAAGAAACGCACTAAAAAAGGAAAGGAAACAGAAGGAAAAGAGAACAGACATCGAAGTGAAACAAGCAGGTAATCGTGACTGGCGGACCTCTTACCTAAAACCTGGGTGAGCCAGTCACCCAGCAGCACATTAAAATTCTCTCCCTAAAATCCGAGGCAACAAACTGGACAGGACACAAAACCGTAAGACCTTAACCACAGCCGTTGCGTCGTCTTGCAAAATAGAGGGCAAATCCGGTGGCAAGGAAACCACCGCCCTCTGGTCAGAGAATAAAAGACAGTCAAGTAAAATAGAGCGGACATTAATCTGGACGCCACAAGCACTGAAGATTGGGGGGTCCTCCCGCCGGAGTAAAAAACCATGCGTTAATGGACTCTGCCCGATGCGGAGGCGAGTGAGGAGAACCTCATGCCGCCTGCATGACTGGTAGGACGTACGCCATGACCACGTGGTGGCCTTAAGCAGACGCAGCTTATTTTCACCGACTGCCATCCAGAACCTAAAAAATCATAAAATACGCGTGTATGGTAAGAAAATTATAACGTCCCCCATAGGGTGTGTGGTAAAGGAAAGGTCACAATCCTAGAACAAAGTTAAACCAAATAAACACAACGCACGTGTTGCCATCAAGAACACCGAATGCCCCACATGCGACCTGGATGATTTGTCGATTTGGCTCTAAAAATGCAATCGGCTAAAAACAGTATGCAAACGAGTTGATTAGGAAACAGCAATAACTTCACCCTCCTAAATATCAAGAAGACATCTGTCTCATAAGGAAAACCCATCATAAACTCGTATAAGCTTACAAATCGCCATAACATGGTCATTAATACAAACTGGCTACATACCAGTCACATGGAGCGTTACAATGTGAGATTCACGGAACTGCAAAAACAACTAAAGTTTATGAGATATACAGATGCCCATAATAATGGGACCTACCGTATGTCACAGCGACACAAACCAAAGGATTATCATAAATAGTAACGTAGCAGGTGCACACTAAGAAACGAAAAAGTTTAGAATATCGGAACCATTATAGTGAACGATATAAGAAGTTTAGTTAATAAGAAGGTACACAAAAATAGGTAAACCAAGATAACCAATAAGCGCCAAAGAAAACGCAACGAAATAACAAAATAAAACATACTAAAATTAAACCCACAAATGGCAGATAATGACCAGATCAGTGAAGATCCCCCGTATCAGTGCAAAATTGGACCTGAAATATAGTGTGCCATGTGCTATTCTATTCAAATGAAATCGGTAGTATAACGTCAACGCCAGGAAACACGCAGCGAAATTCCGTAGCATAATACATAGCTAAAAAAACTGCATATCCAGCCAGAAACTAGTAATCAAAATAAAAAAATGAAATTTGCAACTTTGGTTGGTTTTTCATTGTACTAATTAACAGAAGATGCTGACCCATAGCTATTCCAGCATGCTGGATGTTCGTGAGTCTACCAGTGTGAACTTGCTGTAATGCATAGTATTGGCAAATATCAGTTGTCAACAAAAATAATAATAGAAGCCCAACCAGTGACAGCAAGGCATGTATTCCCAGCCAAAATAGTAAAACCGCTGCCCTCTGTCAAAGATCAAGCTAGTCACTCAAACCTATTACATGACAAGCACTTACGTAAAACAAAGTACCCTTAGAATAGTGACGGGAACACCCAACCGACAGAACTATACACCACATAATTAACAGTAAACGCAGTGGGGAAACAATTTCAGTAAAAATACCGTTACCTATCCACAATAAAACCACTGTCTCGTAAGACTTAAAAATGAAATCGCTTCTGTGCCACCACTTTGTCGTATGTCTGACCTTTGTATCAGCACAGTGAGTGTACTAATGTGTGCAAAATTAGCTTACCAGTTAGAGTGCAAAAAGACAAAACCTATGACTGTCTTCTCAAGCCCAGGGTGTCAAACAGTCATTCTAAATAAATGTGACACTGGCCCTGTAAGGCAGCTAATATCAGGTTTGGATCATAACAAAAATCATTAGAAATGCTGCTGTCATGTTCCTAGAATGCATGAATTATTATAAGTGAAAGTTTGGGATATATTCTAGAAATACAAAATAGATATTCCCTTTTTTATTCTAAATGTAATTTATCAACTGTTATTTTCAGAGGTAAAGTGATAAACAACAATCATGTTCAATTACTTTTGATAATCAATAACAAAATATTTAATTCTTGGACATATTGAAATGATGCTTATTAAAATCGTTATGTCTACACATGAAAATTTTTTATCACAGGAAGGGATGAATATTAAAAATCCTCATCAGCTCATTTAGATCTATGTTGTCTTTGCTGGTCAATGCACTGAGTTAGTGGAGAGTAAATTTACATTTTGAACCAATGAAAAACTCTCATGTACTCAATGTGAGGGTAGGTTAGTATCCTAACTTTTGATATTCAATGGTCAAGTGTACACAAGTTGGAGTGAGCAAAATATAGACTCAACATTTACTGTGGCCTAATGCACGATGGTACTTTACCAAGTGGCATCTGCAACGGCATTGTATCTGTGCTGGATCTGAAACGCTAATTCGCTACTCTGGCCTTCACTGAATTCACTCAGTCCCAACTTTCCTGCGTTCTGTTGAATGTTAATCTTTCCCTAGTCGAAATAATGGCTATTGCACACTCGCTATGGGTTGGAGTGACGTACACAATTTCTTTGCCAGCAAAAATTCCCGCAGCAATATTTAACTACCGCTTTGCTATCGGTTGCCACACTAGGTGAAGCGTATCGTCCTCACTTGGCAGAAATCAAACTCTCAATGCCTTCACTTGTTTCCACACACTTGTGCGGCCCTCCATGAGACGAGAGAGAGAGAGAGAGAGAGAGAGAGAGAGAGCCTTAATTTTAAGTCTCAAAATGCTTTTATATAATGGGGATCTCCCTAGTGTGTCGTGTCTGCATCGCCAAGTATGCCTTCAGCCAATCACCATCTCGCTAGAGGTGAATAAACTTTCTTTCTGGGCCACGTCCTAGCCCTGTTAATGACATGCAGCCACTTACCCTTGGTTACGGTCTTAGTTATGCCTAAAGGAATAATGTATAGTTCTGACCTTATCCCTTTCTGCACTGAAGATCGCCGTTGTCTTGCTAATGGGAGTTTTACGATACATTAGCCACCTACTCGGTTCGTCGCCAAAATGCATTTCACTCTAACTTGTTTCTTTCGTGCCACTGTCCATATATTGGTAGAGACTGTGTTGTTGGTTTTTGGGTACATGAGATTAACTGCAACTGCCTTTTGTTGATACAATGTAACCATTATTTTCTGAGGATTTCGTACTGTATCGTACTGTCGTTATGGCTAAAGTTCATGTAAGGTTCATCAAAATCCGGACGCCTTACAACATATATCATAATAAGAAAGTAAAATACCTTGGCTAAACTACGCAACAACAACGGAGAAATGTAGGTACAAAGTGAATAAAATAACCACTCTACACAGTAGTTCAAAGCAACAGCCGCCACACAGCAAGGAACTGGTCACCTATGCACTCCATGTACAGACAATCAGATGATCGATGTAAATTGGAGCCATCAGTATCTGAAATTAGTGAAATCTACAATGAAAGCAAAAACGGTCAATCCTAAAGCAACTAGTCAAGAATAACAACGAATCCAAACAAGATAAATGCCACCATCCCGCTTTTTAAGTTTTTATGTCGATGATTTGAGAACAAAACAAGCACCAGGAAAAGTACAGAGTTTAAAGGTCCCATTTCCTACAAAGTTTCCTAGACATTCCGTAAAATAAACATTAGTATTGGTTCTAATAATAAAAATACGTTATCCAAATTACTTATTTGTTCCATCGAGAGGCACGACCCTTTTTGAGTTCTGGGCTCTACAAAATTAAACACAGTGACTGTGATGCATTATTATCATTATTTTTTACATTGGGGAAACCGGTAGTATTTTCAAAGAAAGGTTTCGAGACCACACTCCTCTTTATACCATTAAGCATCCCACGTTTAGGGAACATCTACGAACGACAAAACATAAGGTCGTTTGTATCAATGACAAGCTGGAAATATTGCACATCGTCCATAAACGTGGGATGTTGGATGTTCTTCAAGACATGGAAATTTATATTCATTTTGAAAAAGAACACGGGAACGTTTTATATAAGCAGTAAATACTTTTTCGAAATTTTCATAGGTTGTTTTGAATTTATTCCTGGAATCCTCAAGAGAGAGTGTATGGTTATTTTCTAGACTCTCTCCGCCTTTTCAGTGACATTTCCTTCATATTTGGTGTTTGGACACTAATTTTTTTCTGTCTTTAAAAGGTCCTCACTTTAATGTCTTAGTTGTTCCAATTTCCTGATGCACTTTCTCGTTTCTAGCCGTTTATAATGATACGATGTATCGATCTATGCCCTCGACAGTTATCTTTTATCGTAGACTCCGCTGTACCATTTTTGACCACGTTCTCAGACTACAGATGTGCTCAGTTGTTGTCAGGTCGTCGAAGTAAACACTCTAAAAGTGGTATGTTGGCATTTATCTTGTATGGGTTCGATGTCCATCTTGACTTGTTACTTTAGGCTTGCGCGTTTGTGGTTCTTATGGCTCTAAGCACTATGGAAGTTAACATCTGAGGTCATCAGTCCCCTAGACTTAGAACTACTTAAACCTAACTGACCTAAGGACATCACACACATCCATGCCCGAGGCAGGATTCGAACCTGCGACTGTAGCAGCAGCGCGGTTCTGGACTGAAGTGCTTAGAATAGCTCGGCCACAGCGGCAGGCTGCGTGTTTGTGCTTTCGTTGTAGATTTCAAGAAATCTCTCTCTTAAATATAGAGTACAAGGTTTTGTCGAGAATCTTGCTGAACAGAGTTGAAGAACAACTTCGGCCGACAATAGGAGAGCACCAGTGTGGCTTTAAAAAAGGGAGGAACTGTACAGAAGAGATATTTGGAATAAGGAGGATAATAGAATACAGACACAGGAAAGGAAGAAAGACATGTGTGGACTTCCAAAAGACCTCCAGTTCAGCTGACAGAAGTACTATGCTTGATGTGTCAGAAGATGGAGGACTGGGTGCTACAACACACGCAATAATAAGTGAAACGTTAAGCGACTCTGCTGCGAGGATCAGGCATCGCAGTACGCTGTCAGACAGCTTCGAAATTAAAAACAGAAGTCCGTCAAGGGGATGGACTGTCACCAAATTTATTTAACTTTATTTTGGACGATGTAGTGAGACAGTGGGAACAACTAAATTGTAACATGAAAATGAAACGTGTGCAAATAGGGTACAAGGTCAAACATAATGTAACAGTGGACTGCCTGTCATTCGCAGACGACATGGTTCTCTTAAATGAGACAGAAAAAGAGAGCAAAGTCAGCACTAAAAAATCTAGCAGAAACTGCGGAAACGGTCGGACTGAATATGGCATATAAGAAGACCAAGACATGAGGATGGACGAGGAGAGATTGACTACGAAGACATGAAATGCAACGTGTCATGGTCACAGGTGGCCATCCACCAAAATCAAAGTTGTCTTAACAGAAGAAGAAAGAAACAGGAGAAGCGAGAAAATGAAGAGGTACTGGGAAGAAAGAAGACGTGCAAAACAAGCCACACCTGATCCTGAAGGGTCCTAACGAAGCAGGAGGAGAAATGTATACTAACTCACTGTATTTTGGTGGAATGAGTTTAGTTTGTTCAGATGAAATTCCTGTTTTTTGCATAAGAGTTATTTGGCTTACTGCTTCCATCCCATTTTCTGAAAGATTTTGCAGGAACGTCTTAAAAGGCCGCAAAATTTACTTTTATTTAGTTTATTTTGTTTCCCAGAATTATTGTTTCAGTTTCGTGATATTTAAATAAAATTCAGATCGTTACAGTTTCTTTACAGTGCGTTGAAGACGAAAGGTAATAAGTCGTCCTCCTGTCAAACAACAGTTTATGTTAGATGCCCAAAATACTTCTTCCATAGTGTATCATTTGATACCATATTTGTCGGAGTTTCACGAATTACGTTCGGTGATTTTGCTTTAACACTAAATCATCTATTAATTTTCTCTACCATTTGTCTGTCTATCGAGTCAAATGCTTTCTTGAAGTCAATAAGTGACACAGTTGTAGGTTTGCTGATTAACATTCTGTGGTCATTTATTGATTATAAGTTGAAAATCTGTCTGGTGCAATATGCTTCCTGTCGAAAACTACCCTCATATTATTCCAGTTGTTCGCCTAAGGTTTCTTCAACTCTGTTCAGAATGATTTTTGATAATATTTTAAATGCGACTGGATGAAGTGACATGCCTATGTAACTTTTGACATTTGGTTTGTCTCTCTTTCTATGTAGCGGTCTGATAAATACTATTTTCCACTCTTCTGGGATCTTTGATGTTCTCAAAATGTTATTAAAAAGCAAATATAGACCACTTATAATCTTAGTTCGTGACTTTTATTTTTATGATATCAAGATCAGTGTTTAAGGCAGCTGAACGCGACCAAGTAATATACGCGAAATAACTGCTGCAGATATCTAAATGTAGGTCGCATTTAGAAAACGACTTTTGTCCGGTGTCCTAAAGAGCTGCTGTCACTGGGAATAACAACGCAGCTAACCATTTTTTTCGCGAGTGGAGTAATTTGTCAAGTGCTAATTACTATACATCTAAGAATATTATAGTCAGGCGAAACAGGCCGGTTGTAATATCTTCTACTGCAGATTCTTTCCCTGAGCACAAATCTCTTATTCGAAAAATGCGCTACTTTGTAACTTCCGCCCAGATATCTGCGGCAGAAGGTTCAGTATGTATTGGTCTGACAAATTAATTACAACAAAAGAATTCATATAATCCGGTATAATGTCATGAAAGCTTTTGCAGTTTTAATTAAAATTCCTGGCTGATTAAATTTTTTTCCTTCACAGATCTTCAGAAAAGAGTTACACAATCGGGAAATGTTTAACTCTACCGTGTTTCTCACTACCGCTAAAAGAATTTTTCTCACCAGTGTCCACTCTGTGGATACCGCCGCTTCCGAAACCTAAGCAAATATCCTTGAACGATAGGAAAATGTAGTTGGAAGTAATTTTCCACGTTGAGTAATTTTCTTCATTACTTTCTGGAGGAAATTAAACTCTGAATTGCTTCACAATTCTTGCTCTAGGTGAACCACGTCCTACAAGAGAAAACGTTCGTGTTTCTGGGTTCATTCGTCGTGTAACGGTAGAATAGGTTCATGATTGCTGGTAAGGACACAGAATAGCTCATCATCTTACGTGATGGAATTGTACACCGATAATCTGTTTGATTTTTCCCGTAAAAAGAACAGGACCGATTTCGTTCCCCATCCTTCGTTCTTCGTGTTAAATGACCTCTCTATCGACGAGAAGTCTTACCCATCTTTTTTCGTTGTGGATCAGAACAGGTACACAGTTCCCTAGTCATGCGGTTGCCCACAGAAAACGTAACACAAATGTGAATGCGTGGAGCGACTTAGAGGAAGGTACTCCTGTAGATACGTATAAGAAGGTTTTATGCCATGGTGATGTAACACCGTATTGCACATGTCCCAAACAATTTTCTACGATTGAGTAAAGATGATAACAGTGATTCTATTATTTCTGGAACAGTATTTGGTAAATGCGTTGAAAGCTTGTCATCTCCTTGGAAACTAAAACCTTTTTTTTAATGTGAGATTATGAACCTGGTTTCTTCCCTGAAATATGTCCCCAGACACTGGACATTACCCGTTAATAACGCAATTTGTGATGATGATATGTGGAGCTGTCAAAACTTCCACAAAGTGCAACAAAAAAGCGAGTGGAGGGTGACTCAGTAGTAACACAGACTAAATTTAAAGTAGAACACCGGCTTCAAACAACGTACTCTGCTACTTCAGTGTATAAAGTTGAGCCCTGTGGGTTCAACATTTTCAGGACAAATATATTTGTCAGTTGTGACTTACGCTGCTTAAGAACATGTAAATCTATGAACTGATGTGCTGGAACATAGTATTTCTCACAACACCGTCTCTACCGACCCGGGTCTCGACAATATTGCAGTAATGTGCTCTTATCTGTGGTGTTGTAAAATTCATAGTGAGCTAATTGCAGCGCTGCTCCCTTAGGCAACATTATTCCACGATGAACTGCTAAGGAAGCGAATGGAACCCGTTTGTATGAAGCAGCTTGACTGTCCGCACGCAGATATTTGGGACATTTATTGGGATCCGTAAACAAAGGAGGGGATGCAGGATAGCATAGTCGAGAATGCGAAACGTACGAAATCTGTAACATATTCTTTGAAAGAGACAACATACATAATGTTTTCCGTTAAAGATAAATATAAAGTATCGGATCATACCCTTTAACATCCCAAATAGACATCATAACATAAACAAAATTCAAAATAGTATTAAAAGGTTCAGAAACATAATCTTAAGAATGAAAAAAACTACTTCTAAGTCACTTGCATTCAAGGGTGGTGAAATTTGAAACGGAAAAAATGTTCAGATGTGTGTGAATTCCTAAGCGACCAAACTGCTGAGGTCATCGGTCGCTAGACTTACACGCTACTTAAACTGATTTAACGCTAAGGACAACACTCACACCCATGCTCGAGGGAGGACTCGAAACTCCAGCGTGAGGGATCGCACAATTAGTGACATAGCACCTCTAACCGCGCGGCCATTCCACGCGGCTTTGAAACATCTACATCTAAATCTACGTGATTACTCTGCTATTCAGAATAAAGTGCCTGGCAGAGGGTTCAATGAACCACCTTCAAGCTGTCTCTCTACCGTTCCACTCTCGAACGGCACGTGGAAAAAACGAGGAATTACATTTTACGATGCGAGCCCTGATTTCTCTTATTTTATCGTGATGATCATTTCTCCCTATGTAGGTGGGTGCCAACAGAATGTTTTCGCAATCGCAGGAGAAAACTGGTGATTGAAATTTCATGAGGAGATCCCGTCGCAACGAAAAACGCCTTTGTTTTAATGATTGCCACTCCAATTCACGTATCATGTCTGTGACACTATCTCCCCTATTTCGCGATAATACAAAACGAGCTGCCCTTCTTTGTGCTTTTCCGACGTCATCCGTCGGTCCCACCTGATGCGATCCCACACCACAAAGCAGTACTCCAGAATAGAGCGGACAAGCGCAGTGTGAGCAGTCTCTTTGGTAGACCTGTTGCACCTTCGAAGTGTTCTGCCAATGAATCGCAGTCTTTGGTTTGCTCTACCCACAATATTATCTATGTGATCGTTCCAATTCAGGTTATACGTAATTTTAATTCCTAAGTATTTAGTTGAATTTACAACCCTCAGATTTGTGTGATTTATCGCGTAATCGAAATTTAGCTGATTTCTTTTACTACTCATATGAATAACTTTGCACTTTTCTTTATTCAGGGTCAATTGCCACTTTTCGCACCATACAGATATCTTATCTAAATCATTTTTCAAGTCGTTTTGATCATCTGATGACTTTACAAGGCGGTAAATGACAGCATCATCTGCAAACAATCCAAGACGGAACCTCAGATTGTCTCCCATGTCGTTAATATAGATCAAGAACAATAGAGGGTCTATAACACTTCCTTGGGGGACGCCGGATATTACTTCTGTTTTACTCGATGTCTTTCCGCGTATTACTACGAACTGTAACTTTTCTGACAGGAAATCACGAATCCAGTCGCACAACGGATACTGATGAAATGTGTTCTGATGAGATGAAAAGAGGGAACAAATGTTTAACGTTCTCCACAGTGGTTTAGAATGCAAAATTCAATCCACAACGGAACACAGTTGTCCATAGCCTTAAGGCAGGAGCGATTTCCAACAACAGATACACCTCCCGAATAAGCATCATTTGCTCTGATTTCACTGTATTCGTGATACATGTTGTTATATTACACCAATCTCGGAAGCGAGGACATGTGTAGAAATCACGTCAATACAATGAGTACTTTGTGCATAACTGCATGAGGGGTCCAAGCCGAAATTTTCGCAGCTTGCGCTCTGATTGACTGACACTGGTCAATTGCTTCCTGTTAAGATGTGCCTGGTGGTACCTTGGTCTGGCACACCTCGCTAACCGGCCGGGGTGGCCGAGCGGTTCTAGGCGCTACATACTGGAACCGCGCGACCGCTACGGTCGCAGGTTCGAATCCTGCCTCGGGCATGGATGTGTGTGATGTCCTTAGGTTAGTTAGGTTTAAGTAGTTCTAAGTTCTAGGGGACTGATGACCTCAGAAGTTAAGTCCCAAAGTGCTCAGAGCCATTTGAACCATTTTGAACACCTCGCTAACAGCCAGAAGGAACTAGCATCTATTTATCTTCGACATGACAAGTGATTTACGAACGGCGCTCGAGAGCGCGATTATGGACGTGCCTCACGGATGTGGACGTGTTTCAAAGTCAGCACTATCTTGTATGTGGATAGTACAGCTGGCTACGTTTTGGCCAATGCATTGCGGCCGGACTTCCGATGACATAAAATGTGATGATCCACGTAGTGTTGCCAGATATCTCCACCCACACCTTCTCCTCGCCCACTAAAATCACAGGCCAATTGTCCTATGTATTACATCCAAAATGGTCACTTGTCCTGCTGTGTTTCTCCTGCTGTTTGATGTCATAATCGAATAATAATCTATGATGTCATGATGTAATAATCCAATAAGGGCTCAGCCTCTATCACATTACATACCAATTTCCCATTGCTAAAACCGTAGTTTGTCGACTTGGGGATATGTATTAGCCTCCCTGCTTGCCAGATCACTTTTGCCACATGTTTTTTTGTGATCTTACATGGTAGACACATACGTACAACTTCGAGGACAGTTTGACAAGGTTTGAACTCTCTGTTCAGACACGATGCTGCGACAGTGTTGCATTTAGATTCCTGTTAAGTCACACCTGAGGCGGTTACTGCGTCTCGAATGTGCCTAAAACGTAATATCCATTCTGTAAGAGACATAAAATCACAGACCACTTACTTGGCACTTACAGTGAGCACTGAAAGATGTACATTTTGAATCTTTGAAAGTCTTTAAAATAGTACAGTCTTCTGAGATTGAAGATCAGGAGTATCTGCGAAACATGTAGCTAGCTGATGTTGTTGTGGTCTTCTGTCCTGAGACTGGCTTGATGCAGCTCTCCATGCTACTCTATCCGTGCAAGCTTCTTCATCTCCCAGTACCTACTGCAACGTACATCCTTCTGAATCTTCTTAGTGTATTCATCTCTTGGTCTCCCTCTACGATTTTTACCCTCCACGCTGCCCTCCAATACTAAATTAGTGATCCCTTGGTATCTCAGAACATGTCCTACCAACCGATCCCTCCTTCTAGTCAAGTTGTACCACAAATTTCTCTTCTCCCCAATCCTATTCAGTACTTGCTCATTAGTTATGTGATCTACCCATCTAATCTTCAGCATTCTTCTGTAGCACCACAATTCAAAAGCTTCTATTCTCTTCTTGTCCAAACTATTTATCGTCCATGTTTCACTTCCATACATGGCTACACTCCTTATAAATACTTTCAGAAACGACTTCCTGGCATTTAAAACTATACTCGATGTTAACAAATTTCTCTTCTTCAGAAACGCTTTCCTTGCCATTGCCAGTCTACATTTTATATCCTCTGCACTCCGACAATCATCAGTTATTTTGCTTCCCAAATAGCAAAACTCCTTTACTACTTAGTGTCTCATTTCCTAATCTAATTCCCTCAGCATCACCCGACTTAATTCGACTACATTCCATTATCCTCGTTTTGCTTTTGTTGATGTTCATCTTATATCCTCCTTTCAAGACACTATCTATTCCGTTCAACTGCTCTCCCAAGTCCTTTGCTGTCTCTGACAGAATTACAATGTCATCGGCGAACCTCAAAGTTTTTATTTCTTCTCCATGGATTTTAATACGTACTCCGTATTTTTCTTTTGTATCCTTCACTGCTTGCTCAATATACAGATTGAATAACACCAGAGATAGGCTACAACCCTGTCTCAAACCCTTCCCAACCACTGCTTCTCTTTCATGTCCCTCGACTCTTATAACTGCCATCTGGTTTCTGTACAAATTGTAATTGTAATTGTAATTGTAAATAGCCTTTCGCTCCCTGTATTTTACCCCTGCCACCTTCAGAAATTGAAAGAGAGTATTCCAGTCAACATTGTCGGTCTTTAACAACTAGGTGTTTTCACTCATTTGCAAATGCGTAACGATATGCCAAACTACCCACGTCTGTGTACTTTAAACTTAGTTTCACGAAGTGCACTACCAACTGCAACTCTGTATCTTTGAAAAAGTTGTATGCTGCCAGAATTTTGGAATGCTTGCTTTGCTAGTCACACATCTTCTTAATAAATTGTGTGGAACCGAAAAGGTTGCAGCTGCCGTGGCTAGCGGCATGCCGTCTTCTTTAAGAGACTTCACGGCAAAGAGCATATTCAGTTCCGTGCTTCTGTTACAATTACGGAGCATTCAGTAGGTAAACACATTATTCATTCACAACTACTGACAGCTATTAAAATTAAAATTAGTAATCAGCAAAACATATTTACAAGACCACTACAACTGCTTTATTAAGAAAAAAAATCGCCGTGTCCGTTTGTCCCCACGAAAATGTGTTCTGTCTGCCACCGCCGTCCGAGCGCTTTTTGAGTTAGTTTTCGTAAAAATCCAAAGATGGCAGCATACTGGCACGTGGAGGGAAGCGAGAGCCCATCAGCACGCCATGGTAGAACCCCCGTGTATTCACTCACATGCAAACAATAATTATTTCGTCTTAGTGTCACTATCCAACTGTACGGGGTCAAAACATGAATATTAAGTTACAAACTTCCTCCCGCTTTAGTAAACAGAAAAAATCGTTTGGTTCTTTTTGTATTTGGTTTGGTATACGGTGGGCCTTAAGGCCCTTACGGAGGCACCATTAGGTTGTGTGTGGTTCCTTAGAAAACCTCAAAGGAGGCTTTGTCACCATTTTTTTCTTACCAAAAAACGGCTGCCGATTCCAAGCTGGGTAAGCACAGCAACTGACTCACACTTTTACGTATATTCCTAAGAGCCCGACCTCGAACAGTATTGAAAATTTTATTTATGTCCCTATCGGTTTCCGAGGTATGGAGATTAAAAGTAAAATATTGTTTGAGGCGAAATCTGAATAATAAAAAACAACGGCTAATTCTCAGAGTTTGATATCATATTCTGTAAGCACTTATCTAGAAGTGTCATCTCCCCATTTTCAAAACTCGTCATCGGTTATCGAGCAAGACCGAAACAACATGGTTTTTTGGTACCAAAACCGAGAAGCAGATACCAAGACGGCAATGGACACCAAATGGGTGTTATTTATACGGTATATTCCTTTGATCCCAATCTCGAACAAAGCTGAAAATTTTCTTCATAGTTTTATTTGTTTCCAAGATACTGAGGCTCAAAGCTAACCTATTTCTATAGGCTCTATGCAAAATTCGCGAGTAAAATCCGGCGTGAGGCGAAAAAGTAGTTTATTAAGTGACGCAGCACGGATAAATACGCTGTAAAGGGTCTGTTCTGGGTGCCTCATGTTGTAGTGAAACACATGCAAAAGTTTGCAAGTGTAAAATTAGGTTCGCATTGCTTCATTTCACATCCGTAAACTAACAAAATTTTACTGACGCATGATGATCTTTTCACATGAGTGACATACCCTGCTACCGCAGGGAAAAGAAGGGAAGCAGCTGAATGTTCCTCTAGTTGTAGCACAGAAAAGGCGAATATGCTAGTGTTTAAAAGTCTCTGGCTAAAAGGGGGGGGGACGGCTGCCACGCTTCACCTTCTCAGCACCCTTAAACACGGAAACTTTTGGCATGCGAACGTATTCGCGCACTTTATTATGAGAGAGGAGGGGACAATGGCAATGGAAATGAGACAGAAAAATAATAAATACTGGAATATAGTAGGCAGGGGTTGTGGTGTAGTGAGAGCGAAGAAGACAATGATATTGTGAGAGAAAGGGAGTGACGCCGTGGCAGTGGAACATAGTTGCAGTAACAGGACAGTGCTAGGAAAAAAGTGAAGACAGTGTCAGTGGGAGAGAAATAAAGAGAAGGAGAAAGTGGAAGTGGGTAGCAGTCAGCAAAACTGAGAGAGAGGAAGAAAGTGCAGTGATAGGAGACAGCTGCAGTGGAACGAATGAATCAGATTGCAACAGTAGTACCGCGTACCGTCAGGTGGCTTGCGGAGTGTGGATGTAGATGTAGATGTAGTAGAGGACAAGACAGTGACAGTGGGAGGAAACTATAGTAGTGGGACAGAACGAAGAAGACCGTGGCTGTGCTACAGAAACAGTGACAGAGGGATACAAAGACATAATATCAGTGAGTTGAACTGAATGAGTCAGTGGGAATGGACAAGTAGGAGTTCATTGGTATGAGAAGCTTACAGTGATGGACTAGTGGTGGAGTGAGCTACAGTTAGGTGAATGAGGGATGAGTTGCTGTTAAAAAGAAAGTAAATACGTCTACATGCCAAACTTTTGGGGAAATGTTTAAGTGTGCTGAGGAAGGTAGAATGAGGCATCTGGTATCCCTCTTTTCAGTAAGAGTCTTTTACACAGTACCATATTTCCATTTTTTGTGCTACGATGGATGCTTTTTCTTGCTAATAACTAAAGCGCTGAAACCTGTTTAGCCAGTAAACAATATTCCTATGGGCATTAGCTGATAACCTTTATTGGCTGAAATATCCATACGAGAATTTTCGAGGCAAAATACGACGACGGGCCATTCCGTGGTAAGAAATCCATTCCGCAATTAGGGGTGGATGTGTGGTTCTGTTGTTGTTGTTGTGGTCTTCAGTCCAGAGAATGGTTTCGTTCAAATGGCTCTGAGCACTATGGGACTTAACTGCTGAGGTCATCAGTCCCCTAGAACTTAGAACTACTTAAACCTAACTAACCTAAGGACATCACACACATCCATGTCCGAGGCAGGATTCGAACCTGCGACCGTAGCGGTCGCGCGGTTCCAGACTGTAGCGCCTAGAACCGCTCGGCCACTCCGGCCGGCCAGAGACTGGTTTGATGCAGCTCTCCATGCTACTCTGTCCTGTGCAAGCTTCTTCATCTCCCAGTATCTACTGCAACTTACATCCTTCTGAATCTGTTTAGTGTACTCATCCCTTGGTCTCCTTTGCTGTCTCTGATAGAATTACAATGTCATCGGCGAACCTAAAAGTTTTTATTTCTTCTCCATGGATTTTAATACGTACTCCGTATTTTTCTTTTGTTTCCTTTACTGCTTGCTCAATTTACAGATTGAGTAACATTGGGGATAGGCTACAATCCTGTCTCACTACCTTCCCAACCGCTGCGTCCCATTCATGCCCCTCGACTCTTATAACTGCCATCTGGTGTTTGTATAAATTGTAAATAGCCTTTCGCTCCCTGTACTTTACCCCTGCCACCCTCAGAATTTGAAAGAGAGTATTCCACTCAACTTCGTCAAAAGCTTTCTCTAAGTCTACAAATGCTAGAAACGTAGGTTTGTCTTTCCTTAATCTATTTTCTAAGATAAGTCGTAGGGTCAATATTGCCTCACGTGTTCCAATATTTCTGCATAATCAAAACTGTGTAACACCATGGATCTAATACGCTACTGATTTATTTTGCTTTTATTTAATGTTTCATCGTTGAATTTCTGTAAATGTGTTTAATTGAATCGATAACACAAAATTGTTTGCTTCTTTCTTTGTTAAAACTTTGATGTCATGATTTGATTCTATGCAATGTAGTATGTCTGTCATTTAAATTCTTTGTCCCATTTGGAGGGAACAAAACTTACTGTATATAATTGTAATTTCTGTGTGAATAATTTTTGGTATAAATGTCAATATGTGCAAATGTTCTGGTTTATTTCATGTTTTGTTTACTGTTCTGTAAACTGCTGACCTTCACTTAGGGTTCTTAGTTAGTTTGTATGGTAACGGTATAGTGGTTCCCCTCGGGAACGAACTGTGTAGCGCGCGCAAATTTTGGTTGGCATAGGTAGAAAAGGTGGAACCAAGAGTCAGTCGGGGACGAGCTACCCAACTGTGCACTGCCATGTAAATTGCATATTGTGCTGGTTCCGAGAGAGGCTTTTTCTGCTACTTTCCAATGTCTCGGATGGATGGATAAATAGCTGGAACGATTCTGGAATTGGTATTCATCATCGCCACCATGAAGGGCCAGAGTCCAGCAATTCTATCTGCAAATACACCTACCAACATGCAGTTGCCACCACATTGTGCAATCACTGTCAAGGAGTACTATAATAATGTACAGTGAAGGATCAGCTTATTGGATGATTTAGTGTGCACAAATATAAGGTAACTTATAATTGAATTCATGTACCTTCCTTGATTTTTCCCTATCACAAGACCTTTCAGGTTCCTCTCCATTTAAACTATGATTACCGAGTGTCCTAGTTTGTGGAAAAAATGAAAGCCTCAAAGTTAGACAGTTGATTACATAATATTGTTTGATCTTTGATTCTAAGGGAATATTCAGATTTATTGTGGATTTAGTGAAATTGGGGGAGGCAGTAAATTTAAAGTTTTGTGGAGTTTCAAAGCCTCCTATTTAATCATTTACTTGCAAGTAGAAGACTGTGGTAATGAAGACAATTTGCAGTTTCTTTTAAAGATTAAAAGCTCTTAAAACTGAGGCTTATAAAGTTTTGCTTAGTTAACGATCATAGTGCTACCTGTAGTAAATTTTAAAAGGTGAGTCAGTTTCTTGTAAATTTGTCAACATTGTGTCTCACTGTAGTAAAAGTCGTGAACTGCATTTATGGAAAGTTATATACTCATGCTTGCTAAGCACTTGTTTCTTTTGGGTATTGAAAGTGCATATTAATAGTATAATAAATTCCACAGGTTATCCTTTACCACTATTTATGAAAACAATAATTTCTTTATTCAAAAGACAGTCAGAAGTAACCTGTTAATGAATTCCATTTAACTTTCATTCTAAACAGAATAGTATTTAGTTGAGAGATACTTAACCTGTGACCAGTTCATAATTTTGCAGTGAACTACATTTATAATTTCATGCCAGCTAGGAAGATGTTTGAACAATAATACTGAACCTATGTCCAATTAATGATTCTGCAGTGAATGTTAATAGTAATGTTATAAAGACCATTCAGTTTGAACAAACCCTGAAAGTAATAGTGTGTTTCGGTATCTGTTCTATTTTTGCAAATAGTTTGTGCTGCTCTAGCTATTAGCTTCAATCTCACCGTAAACATATGTATGTGTCAGAGTTCATTGAAATCGCGTGTGGCAATGTATAGGCTGTGTTTGTCCGTTGAAGTTACTCATACCTACTTTCTTAAACAAGAACGTTAATCTTTCTCTTGCCTAATTAGACTGGCGACCGTTTTCCTTATTCTTTAAACAGTGTAGCTAGGTAAAACATTGTTTGTACTGTTTAAATATTTACGAAGTTCTGACTTTCATTTCCGATAAGCCACCTCCGTTAGGTACAACACGGTCAACATAACAAAATTCCTCTCAGAGGGTAACACTGCTCTGTTGCTTTATACCATAATTGCTTTAACAACATAGTTTTATTTCACGACCCGTCTCCTACTTTAAGGTTATGGTATAGCAGTAGCATACAGGAGTGTTATAAGTGGCTTTTCCGTGACAGGACTATTTGTTCTGTAGTTCATGGTACGTAATAAACCAAATTTGGTATTTGATTTCACAAGCTACGTAAATGCAGTTGCAGTGTTGTAACTGATCTTCCCCGAGGTTGGCTTCTACCAGTTTTTCAATTCGTCTGTAAAGAATTCGTGTTAGGATTTTGCAGCCGTGGCTTATTAAACTGATAGTTCGGTAATTTTCACATCTGTCAACACCTACTTTCTTTGGGATTGGAATTATTATATTCTTCTTGAAGTCTGAGGGTATTTACCTTTCACATACATCTTGCTCAACAGATGGTAGACCTTTGTCAGGACTGGCTCTCCTAAGGCCGTCACTAGTTCTAATGGAATGTTGTCTACTCCCGGGGCCTTGTTTCGACTCAGGTCTTTCAGTGCTCTGTCAAACTCTTCACGCAGTATCGTACCTCCCATTTCATCTTCATTTACATTCTCTTCCATTTCCATAATATTGTCCTCAAGTACATCGCCCTTGTATAGTCCCTCTATATACTCCTTCCACCTTTCTGGTTTCCCTTCTCTGCTTAGAACTGGGTTTCCATCTGAGCTCTTGATATTCATAGAAGTGGTTCTCTTTTATCCAAAGGTCTCTTTAATTTTCCTGTAGGCAGTATCTATCTTACCCCTCGTGAGATAAGCCTCTACATCCTTACATTTGTCCTCTAGCCATGCCTGCTTAGCCATTTAGCACTTCCTGTCGATCTCATTTTTGAGACGTTTGTATTCCTTTTTCTCCTGCTTCGTTTACTGAATTTTTGTATTTTCTCCTTTCATAAATTAAATTCAATATTTCTTCTGTTACCCAAGGTTTTCTACTAGCCCTCGTCTTTTTACCTATTTGATCCTCTGCTGCCTTCACTACTTCATCCGTCAGAGCTACCCATTTTTCTTCTACTGTATATCTTTCCCCCATTCCTGTCAGTTGTTCCCTTATGCTCTCCCTGAAACTCTCTACCACCTCTGGTTTAGTCAGTTTATCCAGGTCCCATCTCCTTAACTTCCTACCTTTTTGCAGTTTCTTCAGTTTTAATCTGCAGTTCATAACCAGTAGATTGTGGTCAGAGTACACATCTGCCCCTGTAAATGTCTTACAATTTAAAACCTGGTTCGTGAATCTCTGTCTTACCATAGTTACCATTATATAATCTATCTGTAACCTGTCAGTATCTCCACGCTCCTTCGATATATACAACCTTCCTTCATGATTCTTGAACCAAGTGTTAGCTATGATTAAGCTGTGCTCTGTGCAAAAGTTCTACCAGGCGTCTTCCTCTTTCATTTCTTACCCCCAATCCATATTCACCTACTACGTTTCCTTCTCTCCCTTTTCCTACTATCCAATTCCAGTCACCCATGACTATTACATTTTCGTCTCCCTTCACTATGTGAATAATTTCTTTTATCTCATCATACATTTCATCAATTTCTTCGTTATCTGCAGAGCTAGTTGGCATATAAACTTTTACCGCTATAGTAGGCGTGGGATTCGTGTCTATCTTGGGCACAATAATGCGTCGACTTAAAGGGGTACATGTTCAATCTGGTGTCCTTCCATCGCAATACACCGTCGATAACGACTTACGACTGAGTGACATGCCAACTTTATTGTTTCCAACAGAATACCATCAGAGGCTTTCTCAATTTGCTCTCTACGATCATCCAGTGTGCGTGGTCTCTCAGCGTAAACTGTCCTCAAATCCAGGTGAAAGTGAGGTGGCGCCGCATGCTGTTGAAAGTAATAATCTTCATTTCCAAACACAACGCTAAGACCAGAAGTTATCTTTTACAAGTATGAGTCATCCGTGACAGTGTTGTCAAAGGAGTACGGCCCGATTAACTCTCTAGAAGACAGACCACACCAGACTGTTACTCCTGGTAGATTAGCGTGACTTTGCTCAGTTACGTATGGATTCTCCCTGGCCTTGTACTCGCAATTATGGCGGTTAATTGTTCCATCAAGTTTAACGTCGCTTCATCTATGAGCCGTGGCGGGACCGGCGCCGGTAGTTCCGCGACATGAGTTCGATCGATTTCCTGGTACAGAGGTTTGTCTTGGGACTTGGGCCGATTGACTGGCGGACAGAAGCGAAGACGGCGTGCCTAAGCCCGGGCGGCTGTTATCACGTGGTTAAACTGGAGGCGGCGGGAGTTGGCTGGCGCCGTGCATTCTCCGGCAACCTCGTGAGCTGTGGATGTGCCCGCTTCCTTGGAGGGACACGCTGTTAAGGTCTTGCGATGTGATGGTCTGACATCGTCGCAAAAATCGCCCCAGCATCAAGACATCCAGTTAAGTATTCTAATTACTAAGAGCGCTTAGTTAACTGTGATTGTGATCGCTCTTGGTACAGTAAGAAATTACCGGACGCGTGATGTTATGTGTGTTCGATTTCATTTGATCCCTCTTACTAAGCATGTGCTCTGCTTCCGCTTAATATTGATGTATTTGCGTAATGTTAGTTCATTAGCTATTATTAGCAAGTGTTTAATTTGCTTACAATATCGGTTAATCCACGTCAATATGTCCTCTGAGGGCAATCTGGGTTTTTATTTCTAAAGGTTGCTGTGTTGAGCTTTTCAGGCTCACATAAGGTGGTCAATATGTGTGTCATTAATTTCTAGTGAGTGTCGATTCTCGTGAGCCAGTTCATTTCCCACTCTTAGCGTTTGTTTATCAGGTACTGTTTCACTTAAAGAAAGGACTTGCGAGTCAAACTAGTTGTTGTTTAGCCCTGAGTTTATAGTGTTAATTTACTGGTCAATCTTCAGTGTTAAAGTTAAGAAAAGTTTTTTTGGCCTACTGTTGTCGAGTGTGGTCTGTGTTTCAGTGAGCTGAGGCAGTGGGCAACCGAGATGCAGAACTTCCCTTTACATTACAAGTTTGGCTTACGGGCTTTGGACTTCGCCTGAGCTCGTGTGTTCGTCTTCGGTAGCGTTTGCTGGGTTCAAATTTCGGTGGCCTACTCGATGTGGGGCTGCAAACGGAGTCACGTCTTGTTTCGAGGTTAA
Organism: Schistocerca americana; assembly: GCF_021461395.2. Taxonomy (NCBI): domain Eukaryota; kingdom Metazoa; phylum Arthropoda; class Insecta; order Orthoptera; family Acrididae; genus Schistocerca; species Schistocerca americana. The sequence goes on from NC_060122.1 coordinate 60,409,450, forward strand.
GTATTACTTCCCTCAGTTGGCTCTACGGTTCGTGGCTAAACTTCGGCCTTAGAAGCTTGGGCCTTACTTCTGTTGTTACACATTTATGATTGCATAAAGTTGTAACTTTTTATGCCCTAAAAGCCCATCTTACAAGCCAGTGGGCATTTGAATGATTCCGTGGCTCGCTCTGCAAGGTTCTCTAGTCTAGTAATTTTCAAGATTGCCCAAGGTAAGTTTTAATAAATATGTTCTAAGTATTCTTGTTAAAATTGAAGCTGTGTATCCACTGTTATTTTACATATAATCTTAAAGTATTGGAATCGAAAGGGTCTTAAGTAACGAGTCTTAACTAGCGTTGTTTTGTTAAAGTTATGGTCAAATTCGGCCTTAGTGGCTTTTCTCAATGTTTATGGCGGAGCGTTGGATAATGATTTATTAACTTGCTTATGATTTTATGTAATGAGTGTTCCGTAAACCATCTTGCCTGAGTGGCGTCTGTCAATTTTTATGTGAGATTGTTTTTGGTAGTTAATAAACACATTCGAATTGAAATATTCACTTTGTTGGGTCAGCCCTTCCAGTCCCTTTACATTTAAAGGTTAAAAAAAAAAGCAGATGTTAAATAAAATCGTTCCAATCTGACCAAAGAATTTGATCTTGGAAACGTTGCTGTTCTTCACATCGGTTAATAAACACTCACATCGTCTTTAATAACATGTAGAAATCTTAGAATGTAAGGCTTAAAGTACTGAGACCGCAAAATTCTATGAACACTGCTTCTGCATAACCCAGTCTCACGAGAGCATGGCCTCACAGATTCCTTGCCTGGATTACTGCATCGACACTCTCATTGTCTGTTGAACTTCACTGTCGTGCACTATGTCCCTTCTACATATCGTGCACCGTTCCTTCGACTTCATACTTATCACTGATTCTTGTAATTGTTAGTCCTGTATGTTGTTGTGTTGCAAATTCAACCCTCCAACGTCGGCGTACCGCACTCACATTCTCAATTTTCCAGTAACACTTTAGCACACATTTCCGTTGTTCAAACAATAACGCCATGTTTACTGACAATCCTGAAACAAAAGAAAGCATTGTGATGTTTATCGCCCCTTTCTAAATTACACTACTGGCCATTAAAATTGCTACACCAAGATGAAATGCAGATGACAAACGAGTATTCATTGGACAAATATATTATACTAGAACTTACATGTGATTACATTTTCACGCATTTTGGTGCATAGATCCTTAGAAATCAGTACCCAGAACAACCACCTCTGGCATCAATAACGGCCTTGATACGCCTGGGCATCGAGTCAAACAAAGCTTGGATGGCGTGTACAGGTACAGCTGCCCATGCAGTTTCAACACGATACCATAGTTCGTCAAGAGTAGTGACTAGCGTATTGTGACGAGCCAGTTGCTCGGCCACGTTTTCAGTTGGTGAGTGATTGGAGAATTTGCTGGCCAGGGCAGTAGTCCACATTTTCTGTATCCAGAAAGGCCCGTACAGGGCCTGCAGCATGCCGTCGTGCATTATCTAGCTGAAATGTAGGGTTTCGCAGGGATCGAATGAAGGGTAGAGCCACGGGTCGTAACACATCTGAAATGTAACGTCCACTGTTCAAAGTGCCGTCAGTGTGAACAAGAGGTGACCTAGACTTGTAACCATCACGGCGGGTGATACGCCAGTATGACGATGACGAATACACGCTTCCAATGTGCGTTCACCGCGATGTCGGCAGACACGCATGCAACCATCATGACGCTGTAAACAGAACCTGGATTAAACCGAAAAAATGACGTTTTGCCATTCGTGCACCCAGGTTCGTCGTTGAGTACACCATCGCAGGCGCTCCTGTCTGTGACGCAACGTCAAGGGTAACCACAACCATGGTCTCCTGGCTGATAGTCCATGCTGCTGCAAACGTCGTCGAAATGTTCGTGCAGATGGTTGTTGTCTTGCAAACGTCCCCATCTGTTGACTCAGGGATCGAGACGTGGCTGATCGATCCGTTACAGCCATGCTGATAACATGCCTGTCACCTCGACTGCTAGTGATACGAGGCCGTTGGGATCCAGCATGGCCTTCCGTAATACCCTCCTGAACCCACCGATTCCATGTTCTGCTAACAGTCATTGGATCTCGACCAACGCGAGCAGCTATGTCGTGATTCGATAAACCGCAATCGCGATAGGCTACAATCCGACCTTTATCAAAGTCAGAAAATTGATGGTATCCATTTCTCCTCCTTACACGAGGCATCACAACAACGTTTCACCAGGCAACGCCCGTCAACTGCTGTTTATGTATGAGAAATCGGTTGGGAACTTTCCTCATGTCAGCACGTTGTAGGTGTCGCCACCGGCGGCAACCTTGTGTGAATGCTCTGACAAGCTAATCATTTACAGATCACAGCATCTTCGTCCTGTCGGTTAAATGTCGAGTCTGTAGCACGTCATCTTCGTGGTGTAGCAATTTTAATGGCCAGTAGTGTATTACCCATTAAAATAGTGGCACAAATGGCTACAAATGGCTCTGAGCACTATAGGACTTAACATCAGAGATCATGAGTCCGATACAACTTAGAACTACTTAAACCTAACTAACCTAAGGACATCTCGCACATCCATGCCCGAGGCAGGATTCGAACCTGCGACCGTAGCAGTCGAGCAGATGTGGACTGAAGCGCCTAGAACTGCCCGTCCACCGCGGCCGGCTAACAATTGTGTTTCTGTCTTCTTTAATTAAAGATATATTCGGTTTCATTCTTTATCTTAATCTATGTATTATCACCTGAACGCTCTGTCAGCTGAACACTGCAAACGTTGTCATATAACCACTGTTGTTGTTGTTGTTGTAGTCTTCAGCCTAGAGACTGGTTTGATGCAGCGCTCCATGCTACTCTATTCTGTGCAATCTTCTCCTTCTCCCAGTACCTACTGCAGCCTACATCCTTCTGAATCTGCTTAGTGTGTACTTCTCTTGGTCTCCTCCACGCTGCCCTCTAATACTAAGTTGGTGATCCCTCGATGTCTCAGAACACGTCCTGTGTTGCCTTCACTATTTCATCCCTCAGAGCTACCCATTCTCCTTCTGCTGTATTTCCTTCCCCCATTCCTGTCAATTGTTCCCTTATGCTCTCCCTGAAACTCTGTACAACCTCTGGTTTAGTCAGTTTATCCAGGTCCCATCTCCTCAAATTCCCACCTTTTTGCAGTTTATTCAGTTTTAATCTACAGTTCATAACCAATATATTGTGGTCAGAGTCCACATCTGCGCCTGTAAATGTCTTACAATTTAAAGCCTGGGTCCTAAATCTCTGTATTACCGTTATATAATCTATCTGATACCTTTCAGTAACCGCTATTGGGTGAAAAAATTCACATAAAACCATCCGTACTCTGCGTGACCGCTACGGTCGCAGGTTCGAATCCTGCCTCGGACGTGGATGTGTGTGGTGTGCTTAGGTTAGGTTTCAGTTGTTCCAAGTTCTAGGGTACTGATGACCTTAGAGGTTGAGTCCCATTGTGCTCAGAGCCATTTGAACCATTTGAACCAACCGTAGTTGTGTAGCTGTGTTCCAGTTAATAATTAGAAAACCTAAAACCGTATACTAAAGAAGCTATGATGGGTAACTCTGTACTGCGCAGCGCAGTGAACCGTTCTGCAATGCCTGACGTCATAGTTCGTATCTCGCAGTTCTAACGTACGAAAGTAACAGAGTAAATATTCTCAGTAAGATTTCAAACTGAACTTTGAAAGAATAAATATTCATCATGCTGCTCTTAAAATGTTCTGCAAATTTACATACCTAAACTAAGTAAAATTCCGAACATTAAATGACACAGATACTAAGATGTAACACTGTAGTGTAACAATAATGATGTCTGACAAAGAAATGGAACTTGATTTAAACTTTAATTCAAGTCACCCTCATGATAGTTTTGAAATGCAACGCTTCACTATAATATATCTTACTGTGCCCTAGCAGCGTTGTTAAACTGGCCCTAACAAACTTTCGAGACTTACATTACGGCAACGTAAGTTCCATACTGGTTTGTAGTGGTGAATGTTAAAATGCAGCGCAAAAGCAGACCAGCTGGAGAAAACATTGCGCAAGTGGAACGCAAGGAAAATCACATCATAGACTGAACATTAAGTGTCTGCGTTCCGCTAAGTGCAATACCGTTACACTCCCCCCCCTCCCCCCCCCCCCCCCAAAAAAAAAAAAACTTTAGTGGAGGAACGGTAAAGGAAACTGAAGTTATTGAATGATGTAAAGGAGATTAACACTTAAGAATTGTGTTATGAAAATGACTTTTATCAATTAGAACAATGTTTACAAAATTCACTTCTCATTAAAAAGGTGTTATACTACCATCTAATTCATCAACGGATTGGCAAAAGAGGATTAATCTAGAGCTCTGAGACCAAGCCATGTGAACAGATGATTTTGCTTAACGTCGTCACAATAGTCGAGCTAACCAAACCGAATGTGAAGTAAATTGGTCAACAAGTTTCCAGATTTCTGATAACAACGTTAAGCAACGACTTCTCTATTTAGTGGTATTTATTATAAAGTTTTTAGGTTCTGTAGGGGTTTTCGAGTTAATATAGGTACATTTGAAAGACTTTGTAGGCGCGTGGTAGAAACTGAGCTGGTAGCATCGCCACTAACAACTTTTCTCTCTTGAAAGACGTTAGCAAGGTGGCCAACGCCAGCGCTTACTTTGTCATCTGTTCCACAATAAAACATACTATTCCCAGTAAGACACAAAATTTTATGAGTAATTGGTATTTCCAATTTATTCTCAGACTTTTTAATTTACATGAAACTTGCATTTCCTTATTGAGTTTATTCTTTTAGGACATTAAAATTAAGGACATAAAAAGACTTTGTCGCTCTGGGCCTTGGAAGTTTGGCCACCCATTCCCGTCTTACCCACTCCATATAGCCGGCCCTTCTTAATGGTGGAGGCACAGTACCTGAAAGTAAATGTACAAAAAATACGATTTTATTACATCAGCGTCTATGCTTCGAATATTAATATGTTCCTGTTTTCCAGTCGTAGTAAGACCATAGAAATACATCTCCAGAGATAGAGACACAGAACAACATACACGCAGATCTCACATCCTGTACACGAGAACATCGGAGTGTGAGCAACATATTACACTGAATGTTCTATTACATGCTTCTTAGAGCATGTAGAGTGGATATAGCAGATAAAATTAGGAACCAGTGTCCGGAAATGTACGGTTTGGATACAAAATAAGTCTTGTGATCGGATCACTTTCACAACAAGAATAAAATCATGAAACGAGTTGTGCTATGCATGGAAGAACGGACCTGACTAGTGTAAGTTGATGATTATTGTGGAGGGGATCAATCAGCGGGGTAGGCCGTACCCTTTCGAAGGACCCATCCCCGAATGTGCCTGAGGCGAATTAGGGAAATCACAGAAAACCTAAATTGGGATGTCCGGACGCGGGTTTCAACCGTCGTCCTCCCGAATGCTAGTCCAAGGTGGTAACCACTACACCATCTCGTTCGGTCTAGTGTACGTAATGTACTTTGTTATTCAAATTCAGTATGTAGTACGATTTCAAACTGTGCCGATTACCGAAATGTCTTTTAGGAATCAAACTTGTTATAGATTAATTGAAAAGGAAAATTAGAAATATCAATATTCCAGTACTCCACATACCTGCCGTGTTTTGGTTGTGAAACTAGCAAGTATTTACTAACGGAAATAAAAGTTACCGAACAGCTGAACATCTGCAGATAGATAACTGTGGAAAGAGACGCTGATGTCACGCACACGTGAACTCAAAGTCTCTTTCAGAAAATATGAGTTTATGACGTCACGCGACATAGCGTGACTGCCGACAACATCTCAATCCTCGCTTGTCAGCTTGCTCCCATCCTTAGTCCACAATACCTCCTCTCTTTCTGTATTTATGTGCGAACCTTCTTTCCCTCTCTCTCTCTCTCTCTCTCTCTCTCTCTCTCTCTCTCTGCGGCTCTCTTTTCTGCCTCCACCTTGTTATCGTTCATTCTGCCTCCACCAGCGCATACCGCGGGCAGAGCGCGTGCCAAACTCAGCCGCGCAGCGGGAAATGGAATTTGGTAATTGCGTAGCCGCTGATTAAACAGGCCGCCTGTTATGTTAGAACCTTTGTTCGGCCCACACGCGACAGTTATTTAAAAACTGCGCTGAGAACAATAGCCGCGTCTGCAAGCTAAGTTTCGTTTGGCGTACATTCAGCGTAACAGTTTTCTGTCCAAAACTTCAATTGTATTACCTAGAAGGAAAGGCTAATTACTAGACAATACCTGTAACTCACTTACGATACCCACCATATCGAAGCTAAATGCATTCGAGCACACTTTGTGGTGATATTATATACGAATCTTGTAAAGAAAAATGCAAACAGTTGTTAGACCGTATCGGCTTTTATCGTGTATTAATTGGATGACTAAAGACCCGACTGTAAAGCAGGGAACCTGTTTTGCTCTATCTAACTGTTTTATTTCGTATATCAAAGACGAAAATATTGTACTATGAATAATGTATAAGGTAAAAATCATTTCCTCCAGAGACCTAGTTAGCACAGAACTTCAAGCTGTTCTTATATTTAAATACGCGACCCGTCTCTCACCTCTTTTTCATCCATCAGCAGTACTAGCAGGCATTTGCACCATGCCCACTTCTCGCAGTCAACTCATGAAGATAAACCTTCTGGACGCTTTCAAAACTGAAACATCATTTCCAACGTACGACGCAAGCCGTCCAATAAATACCTCACTGATGCTTACTGCCGCCGGATCGTTAAATATGGAAATTTACAATAGTAGAAGAATATTACAATGTGATTGCTGAATATTTTATTGTTGATGGATAAGATCTGTTACTTAAGCTGGCTAATATTCTAAGGAATTCGTCTTGTCACGTTCACGTCCCTTTTCCGCGTTGCCTCCACTTCTCTAGGTGGAACAGAGGCGAGTTAGTAGGAAATTAATTTGTTCGTAACAGCTGGACGATTGCTGGGAGGGGTCGCGTTCCGCTAAAACGTTAGACACGCCATGCACGCAGTTCGCCGGTATAAGATGTTAAAGCAGCCAACGCAATAACACCAACCTCAGCGTTGAATATTTTTTGGCGCCCAGTTAAAAATTTATTAGTAGCTGCATAGGCGATGCAACGAACACCTTACCTACAAGCCATCTTGTTCCTTAAACAATGCCCCATTACCCAATAGTGATACTTCGATTTGTCTGCCGTCGGTTAATTCATCACCTGCGTTCTTTGAAGGAAGAAAAGAAGATCACAGAGTTTTTTCGGATGTCATGGAAACCAAGAACGACGATATTAAATCATCTCATGGCTTGTAAATTACGTAAAAACCTTCAGTCTAGAAACCGACACAACGGACGTAAGATATTTCAGTTAAATAAACTGTTATTCATCCGGAAGAAGTGCTAACGTAACTTTCCAATAAGCCTAGGCTCAGTTCTGTTTGAGATATCTGTTACTAAGATAACTGAATCAACTTCGGATACAAGTTAACTGGAGGGGCGAAGTAGCTATCTAAGCTACGGATGTCAAGATATTTTTGAAAAAAAAAGTTGAAATGTGTGTGAAATCTTATGGGACTTAACTGCTAAGGTCATCAGTCCCTAGGCTTACACGCTATTTAACCTAAATTATCCTAAGGACAAACACACACACCCGTGCCCGAGGGAGGACTCGAACCTCCGCCGGGACCAGCCGCACAGTCCATGACTGCGGCGCCTGAGACCGCTCGGCTAATCCCGCGCGGCAAGATTTTTCTTTTTTTTTCTTTTTTTGAGAGCAGCTTGTAATCGAAGTGAACAAAGTACCCTTGGGAAACATTGTAAGCTACGGATGAAGATTTAAGTGAGTGTTTCTATCTTACCTGTGTCTCGTGTTTCGTATTACACACATTCATTTTCAGATAATGTTGACCTAACAGGGCATTTTAGACAATTTGTGAAAAAAGTAAAGCAATTAAAATATATTCTTAAGGAATAAAATCAAACTTCCGTGGCGTCGATCAGATATTAACTTTTTGGCTGCAATGAAAGACCAGTTGACCGACAAAATGTGAAGCATTTCACAGAGGTAGTTCACTACATTTGCCTGAATGCTCGCTACATTTGCCTGAACGTAATATAGACTATTGTCCGTAAAGGAAGTACTGCATAATCCCAATAAATACCCGCCACTGACATGCATTTCATTCTCATGTTCCATGTCCTAAGTCGCTTTTAACTATGGAAAAAAATAAAAGCTATAGAGAAGGCATCAAGTGTATCACACTAATGTATCACTCATAGACTGGTGGAGAACTTTGCAGTTCGCGCCATTGCGACAGCTTGCGTTCCAGGCGATTTGCGTGTGGATGACTATAATGGTTGCAAGCCGTCACTTGCTTTAATCATAAATATATGCCTGAATGATACTCAATGTTATTAATTTTACGTAAAGAAAAGTATTATCCTTTCAATAACATTCAAATCGTTAACTACACCGTATATTTCTTGCATATGAATTTGTGAATTTACTCACGGCACATTTATTGGCTATCCTTGTGGTCACTTTCAGAACTCAAATTAAAAAAACAAATTAAATCACTTAGTAAGACTGAACCTGAAATTACTGCTGTAGCCATATATCACCACAATAAATAGAAACAGTGAACAGTTGAAGGACTATGAATGAGAACAATGTCATGCTTATGTTTAAAAATAAAGTCCAATTTTATTAATTCTTTTGTAACTACAGCTAACTGATAAATCTCACACAAAAACGACAAACACAAAGGCAAAGCATACATTGGGCTGGAAGCTATAAAAATTCTCCTCTGAATTAATCCCTTTTATAATGCAATCTGAATGTGTTTACATGAATCCATGTAAACATGAATCCATGAGGCCCAACTCCAGTGAACTGTAATCAACTATACCAAAAGCTATGGTTCGTATGAGAACAGGGAGCTGTGAATATCACTTGACAACCCTGCGCTGGTGAAGCAGTACTTTACCATTTAACTTTGATTCAGGCGGCAGCAGGAAAAGGCGCGCTGTGGGCGAGCAGCATTGCGCTGCAGCAGCTGTAATGTTCAAACGCGTGCAAGAAAATTTGCAAACTACGCAGGCTGTCATTCTGATTGTCAGAACACGGGAAACTTCCCTATCGGAGCCCTGAAATCGCGGTAGATTTCTGTGCGAAGAGCATTCGCCGGTTGGGCCAAACCAATTTGACTCACAGGCACGAAGATGTGTGCCGGAATTATCAAACGTCAGGGCGGTCGACTCAGGATGAATATGTTCACCATCGCGGCATACGGTATCTCCGAGATGGTATGTAGTTCCACTGTCTGCACAGCTGGAAAGTGCCACTGGCTCTTAGTCCACTACGAGATACAGTCAACAGTCTCACACACTAGGGAAAGACCTGAAGTTCTCCACCAGGGGAGGACGAGAAGTCGAAGAAGGCAAAGAATCACAACCACCTTCCACCAAGCCTCGGTAAAGGAGCCGAATTAGTGAAAACGAAACCGCCCCCACGTTGCACAAACCAATTGAACTATCCTCTATTCATTGACTCCCTCCTCTTGACTTTTTTGTCGGCCTGGTAGCCAATCCAGACACAGCAGTGGGATTCCCATATTGGGGGAGTAGGTCTCCAACTCGCACATACTGAGAGCGACTTCAAATCTTCCTCGTCTGGAGAAAGAGCTTAAACTAGGAAGGCATCGTTCTCAAGGTAAGCATGGCCGTGTTTTGGCCAAAAGCATCTATGTGGACGGGACCACAGTCGTCTAGATAGATGTTTACGGAGAGATCTAATATTTCCGGTCTGACGATTTCCAATTTCTGTAAGGAGGCTTTTAAGCTTTCCAGACAGTGGTGCTCATGAAATACATGTTTTTCCCGCTCGCTAAGAGAACCAAGCAACTTCCTGGCGTCAGGGGGTTACAGTCTTGCCTCCACTATACCAGCCACTCTGTCTGCATCGTCCAAGCTTCTAGCATGAGAATGCACCAAGTTTGATGACCTTGACACCTTTTTCACAATAGCTCAGTTTACAACAGTCTCTCTAAAAAGAAGAAAGAAAGTTCCACCCACTTTCCGCAATCCTTCGCGACAGACTGCTGCCTGTCCCAGACAGCGACCTGAGACCCTCCTATCTGCCCCCAAGCGGATGGAGAAGAGGGTGTCGGCCAGAAGTCCCTCTGCAGGTAATATCCACTGATCGCTGCTTCCCAGAATGACTGACATGGCCAGGTCGTTGCATTCAGCATTTATGTCCACGAAGGAGGCGCACCACCTCTCAAGCCTCCATGTTGGCAGTGGTGCCGCATTTGTGTTGCTGATCATGGTGATAGCGGAGCGAAAGGTTTAAACCAACTGACAGCTTAGCGACCCTACCTGACGTATAGTCAACTGTCTCTTCATGAGACAATGCGGAGAGCCACTGAATTTAACCAGAGCGTTGGAGCACAGTCAGACCAGCAGAGGCCTCTTATCACGAGCAGTTGTGAGACCTGGACTCCTCCCAGCGCTTACGGTGTTGAAATAACTTCCAGACATGCAGCTGGGTGACGGCCTCGACCACTGCCAATATTTCGGCGGTTCACAGTGCTGACATCATTTCAGACCCTACGAGCCTTTCAGATGAGTTAACTCATCTTGCGGTCATCTTCCGTCAGAAGTGTCGTACTGAAAGACACATCAGACGTGCGTTGCGCTATCGACGAACCGTCCACCAGGCGAGTTATGATAAATCCGAGTTGGTACCACATCGACGTTTACGATCTTTCTGTCTTACGCAGAACCATCTCCAGTAAGACTGGTCATATTTTGCTGAAACACGATGTGAATGTTTTTTCCGACCTCCATTTAAGATTAGTGTCCGTTTACGTTCCGTTAAGGATGATATCGATCTGTGTAAGATGGTTATCTATCGTGCTTCTTTTGGTTGCGCTGTGCCACGTATTGGTCAGCATTCTAAGTACTGGAGGACCGCTGTACTGAGCATAAGCACCACACACATCAGCCGCAAAAAACGGCGATTGCAGAACATTGTCTTGGCATGGGTCATCCTATGGAATGTAACAATACGGCGATTCTGCCATGCATTTTGTAAGGGATCCGTGATCCCACGAACATAGATGCTAGTATGCGACCCCCAGGTGAATACCAGACAGGAATCGATTGTCGAGCGCTGCAGGAGGCAGTGAAATTAGTGTCTAGTGAGCTGCAATACTGGAGAGAAGGGCAAGAATGGTGGTCGAGTGAGTAGTAAACCGTAAACTCACCGGAGTATGATAGATGAGCGCGTCCCCTGATCGTCGTGGGGTTGACCCTCATCGATACCGATTCGCGAGTGATACGAAACCAAAAGTGACAAGTGCCGAATTACGTGTTTCGCGTCAGCCGCGTCGGCCAGCAACAACCATGGATTGCAGTGAGGATTGTTGTGAATGTTAACCATCAGCATTGCGTGTGACGAAGTACTTAAAATCGGCAACCAATAAAAAGATATAACCGTAATTAAACGTTTAAGGCGAAGGCAGTAACTGCCTCAGAATTTGTGTGTTATTATAGAAAATACATATCAGTTTGTACATCGCAACCTTTATGGTCTTTAATAATAGACAAACTGTCACTCATTATCTATTTCGTATTAGAGCAGCTGCACTCGGTCGAAATACCCCTGAAACCACAGTAGAAAAACCGATAGCCTTTCATCCATAAAGCACACGGACATATAATTATAACAATTAATTGTTTGGCGGCTTTGGCAATTCACAAAAAACCCAATAAAGGACAAAACGGGGGTGTTTCAATTTCCAGCTATTGGTATAGTGTTATTAAGAAAATAGTTGAGATTAAATTAGCAATTAACCCTGAAATAGAGACGGACGTTCTTCCTAAACTTCTGCGTGGAATATTGCCCTCTCCATTGGTAAATATAGAGAATCAGGATTAATGTTACTTTGATCGTTCTTCAGCAGTTTTCACTACTGATAACTTCTGGCGTCAATCATCTCTCATTGTGTGGTAGTGCTGGCGTTTACAGTGTGTGAGAGTCTTATCTTTCCAGAATTGCTCTGCAGTTGCACAGATCTTACTAACTGCAGTTTTGCCTTGAAAATGAAAGGATAGTCGTCTGTCAAAATATCGTCGGTTATCGATGACGTCACTCAGCTGCATTCCCATGAGTTGTTTGAACCAGTATAGATTTTCGCGACATACCCACAACTTTGCAACTTCTGCTTCTATGGCTGATATTTTTATAGCTAAGCCCACATGTCTTTATTAGACCCCATATAATTCCTGAATGTATTATTGATGATTCTTTTTGGTTTCGAATCAGTTACCTATGCTTTACAGGAGACGTACATGGAGTCAGATACAAAAGCATAGGCCTAAATTAGTTGACTCAGAAAGTTTGTAATATCATTTTTGTTGTGACTTGGCGAGACAGCCAAGTCACTAGGAGAGGAAGCCGAAAGGCACGCGTTTAGCTCACGCAGGCTGGCGTGAGGTCTGCAACAGGTCAAGGTCTTATAGTAGCAAAAATAGTACGTGATTTCTGGAATACTTAACTTTAATCCATAATTGGTGAACATCGGTCTGACGGTACATGCATCACAAGATAAATAGCAAATGATAATGGCGCCTTGCTAGGTCGTAGCAAATGACGTAGCTGAAGGCTATGCTAACTATCGTGTCGGCAAATGAGAGCGTAATTTGTCAGTGAACCATCGCTAACAAATTTAATTCTGAAAATTTTTTACTATCACGCGATCTTTTTCTTCCTGTTCTCTGTCCTGTTCCTCTTGTCTAATTTCTGTTGAAATTAAACTATTATTGTGAGCATTCAAAATCGGTTGTACTTCTTCTCTAATTTCTTTCTTTGATTCGTCTTTCATGTTTTTGAAACATGTCCCTATTCGTGAGCCTAACTGTGTTTCCATTGTTTCCATCTCGGTTTTAATTGTTCCTATTTGTGAGCCTAACCGTATTGTCAAAGTTACCATCTTCGTGTTAATTCTTCCTATTTGTGATTCCAAATTTAATATTGCACTCATCAACTGCTCCATAGTAACTGGTTCGAAACTCTTTTCACCCCTAACATTTCCCGCAAAATCAACTTCTTTCGTCATAGCTGTAAAGCTATCTTTGTTCGACACTATTTCAGAATCTTCTAGCGTTAATCTCGTATTCTGAAAATGTTGTGATTGTGAAAAATTTTGAATTGGTTCCGGACTATTTTCCCTGCTTATTAAATTATTTTCTACTTCATTATTCATCATACTGTTCTCCTGTGTTGGCGAGTTCGCCATGTTAACAATTTCGTCATTCTCACTATTCATCATTTTCGCCTTTTTCATCGATCGCGTAATCATTTACAAAACATACAAAACTCGTCACAATACGAAAATTACAGAAAATATAACACGTTATCACCAACAATACCATTCACACGAAATGCTTCCCGACAAACACGATTAACGAACAATTGAAATCTTCATAATTGCACAAAATTGTCAAACCTGTGTGCAAAAAATACCATTAGAAGAATGACAATTACCTAATCTACACATGCAATATAGACTACAATTACTAAACTACAAATTACTACAACAATACTACTGTCTGCTATTTATACCTTCAGAAGAATTCCAAGGGACGATCCGAAGCAGCGGTCGCCACGTGCATGGGGGCTTAATTATATAAATATGAAAATACTTTTATGTTTTTTAATTTTTTAGTAGCTGTCTGTTCGGTTACGCTGTCTCGTAAACGGTTGGCCGTGACTAGTTTTAGTACGCAATCTGACTGCATCGAATAACAACAAAGAATGAAAGAAAATTTTCGTGAACACAATCAACTAATTAAGTCCCCAGCAACTATAAAACGTACGAAACCAAAGCACAAGTGTAACTGTTCAGTGTGTGGAAGTGTGATTCAACGTACACATCTGGCACGGTTCTTCTTCAATATGACAAGAAGTTTTAAATACCATTTATACTGAAGTAATTAAAAAAAAATAGAAATACTATAATTGCGTAAGGAAACCAGAATTACACGCTAATACAAGAACGCAAGCCAGATGCTTTGTTGACTGAACCTGTACTGACGCATTATTTAAGACACTGAAATAATAAAATGAAAGGGGATTTTTTTTACCTTGATATATATTGACGAAAAGCACTCTGATCATTACAATATCTGCATTCGAACCACCTCTGCTGTCTAGCCCATCAAACAACTGCATACAACATGGAAGAAGCACTCCCTACTACAACATCTCAACACCGACTCACTACTACCACATCTCGATAAGCACTGACTACTGCCACATCTCGATAAGCACTCTCCACCACGACTTCTCGACAAGAACTGCCACTGGAGGCGGCGGAATAAAACTCTTTGGCGCAATCTCTGGCGCTGTGGCTCAGTGTAGCCACCTTTCACTGGTTTGATGAATCATATTCCTTTTCGCGCCAGATCAATGCCCGCGACTGGGCATCCCGTCATACAGGATCTGACATCCCGTCATCCAGGCGAAGGCGACTGGTTGAATCATGCACGGCGCCTCGGATGCAATCCGATGGGGATGTGGGTGATATGGGGAACATTCATCTGGCTTTCCATGGGATCTGTGCTAATAATGGAAGGCACTTTGTCAGCTACAGGATGTACGAAATTTATTACGGACCAGCTGCATCCCTTCGTGCTTTTATATATCCCGCGACCGCGGTGACATCTTCCAACAGGGTAATTATTATCCATGCTACAGTGAGTGGAGGTGCATGATAATAAAGTCCCTTGATATCTTGGCCCCAAAATTCAGCTGACTTGAACGAAACGGAGCGTTTCTGGGACGCTACAGGCAACCTTTCAGCGCCCACACAACACCGGCTCATAATATACGGTAATCGCGTATCCTATACCTAGGTATCTAGTGCCACGAACCGTCGCAAACCTAATAAAGTGTTGCCGAATGTAGCGCACTCAGATGCACTGCTGTACTGAGTTTCAAGGGTCGACAAACTCATAAGTAACCGGATGGTCATTATGTTTTGCCTCATCAGTGAATAATCGAAAATTAATCTCTGGAACGCTCGATCTAGTTAAATATATTACGTTATATTTGCTTACATTCAGATCTCTCTGAACACTAGGGAGGGAGATGTCTTCCGCAGGATACCAGGGCACACGAATATTAAGGAAAACGGGAGAGCAGATGTGGCAGCCTAGAGGTCAGGTACGATCCTCAGATAGTTCAAGGTGCCAGCCCGCTAAATGCTATGATCTCACTGCTGAGGCATGGGACGATGGTAAGAAGAGTTGCTAAGAAGTGACAAACAACAAGCCGTGTCTGCCAAAATCAACGACTTGACCAAGGCGTACCTCCCTCCAGCCACACGGACTGTACGAGGTCCGTTTCACCCGTGTTCTCATCAGACACAGCCCTACTGCGCATAGCTTCCTGCTGTGGCGAGAACGCCCTCCCGCACGCAGCGCTCGTGGCCTACAGATCACAACGTGTCACGTTTTAGTATACCCTGTTTTACATTCAGGCGAGAGGGCAGCAGGTAATTTACTGACAATTTGCCACCTATTTTAATTGGTGGTAGAACGAAAGTCATACGACTTCTGAGGTTCTCTGAAATGCCCGACTTGTACCTAAAGTTTTTGGGAGTTAATCTAACGATACGAAAATACCGCGAATCGTACTATTAATCAGTAAATATTGCAACAGAGACAGTCTTTTATCTGAAAGCGGGGAGAAGTTTCTAATGTGTTATCAAGGTGGTTGGCTCATCCATTTTTATTGTAAACGTCAGCCGGCCACATATCCTACTGTATGTATTTTGGCTTAACACTGTGCTTCTTGTGTTTAAATTGATTATTTTATAACATCTGATCATATTCACACTGTTATGATCCTCGTCGTCAGTTGTTATGATGACAAGTGGCCGATGCTAAATAGAAACATATACTGCGGGTTTGGCAGTGAAGTTGGTAAGGAGCTGGCTGCATAGTTTGTATCTGCAACAACTGATATCATTAGTAGTTGTTGGTAAAAAATAATATTTATTGTACTTGTGTTACAGGCTTCTTCATAAAGGCCATTGCGTAGTGACCTAACGCTAAACAACACTTAATACTGGGCCGTTTTGATGACGTTTCTTACCCTCCTATCACAAAGGAGCTGGACTGGGAGGTGGAACTGGCAGTGGTCACAGGGAAATTTACTCTGGAGCGTATGCCTGGAGCATGAGGATCAGGGGGTGACTGAACCGGCGACAGCATCAGTATGGGCATCGCCGTTGGTTATCTTAATGAATGTATCAGGCAAATTGCGGCTGTGTGTGGATTTTAAAGCCACCTACAATCCTCAACTTGTTGTTGCAACATTTCCTTTGCCACTTCCAGAATACTTGTTTGACAAATTGTGCCAGGCAAATATTTTTCTGGCTTAGATTTGCAAGATGAAAAAAAACTTCAAATGTGTGTGAAATCTTATGGGACTTAATTGCTAAGGTCATCAGTCCCTAAGCTTACACACTACTTAAGGTAAATTATCCTAAGGACGAACACACACACCCATGCCCGAGGGAGGACTCGAACCTCCGCCGGGACTAGCTGCACAGTCCATGACTGCAGCGCCTCAGACCGCTCGGCTAATCCCGGGCGGCTTGCAAGATGACTATCTTCAGATTCCTGTAAATGAAGAATCCCAGGAGATCCTCGTAGTGAATATGCATTTAAGTCTCTACAAATTGAAAGGGCTTTCGTTCGGATGTGCCTCTGCACCAGCACTACTTTGGCAGTACAGACTATTTCTGCGTCGATTTCTTCAGTGTGTAATTACCTAGATGACAACGTAGTTGTTGGTTCTACGCAGCAAGAACATTTGCAAAATTTGAGACAGTTGTTTGAAGTACTCCGTGAAAATAGACTTAGACTCAACAAGGACAAGTGTACATTTGTTTCGGAACAGTTATCCCACTTGAGACGTGTGATAAACTCTCAAGACATCCAACTAAGTCCGGATCATTTAAGAACAATATCAGAGCTACCAGCACCCAAGACGGTTAAAGAAATTGCAATCAGTTCTAGGCAGGCTCAATTATTATCAAACATTTATGCCTTACGCATCATCCCTTGCAGCACCATAACGCACACAACCTTAAAGGATTGTAAGGATGACAGTAAGTGATTAACTTTATGTAAGATTTATTGTCACTTGTTTTGTGACGATTTAGAAGTTTTTTTCCACATTCGTTTTCAACTTAATGCTCGTACTGGAGCTGATAACCTCGGCGTTTAGTTCCCATAAATCAAAATGTCACACACACACACACACACACACAAGAGCGCGCGCGCACACCGAAAATAGTAACTCTTATAGCTCATTAATGAATTTGGTGAAACACACACAACAATAAAATGAGCAGTGGTTTTAAATATGCTGCTGCGGTAGTTCCCATTTCATTATGCGATTGGATAGTTCGTGATCACAGAGGGAGAGAGAGAGAGAGAGAGAGAGACAGGATTTACACGGAGGCCCGCTCTCCAGGCCACAGCACGGCTGTCGCAGCACGGCCGCCTGAGGAGGTGGAGAAGGCAAACGGCGGGTCTGCAGCTGCGCGTGCCACGGCTGCCTGCGCGACACGTACGTCGCCTCTTCTCCAGCGACAACTCTATTGGAATTCTTTCTGCCGGCTCAATAAGTTGAGCGGCCGCCCATCGCCAGCCGGCGTGTCGCCGGAATGCCGTACAACACGACGCTGCGCGCCTGCTGGCTCGCCATCTCTCGTCACTGACATCCGCAGGCAGGTGTTCTGCGACTTCAGCAACGCCTATACAGGGTGTTACAAAAAGGTACGGCCAAACTTTCAGGAAACATTCCTCACACACAAATAAAGAAAAGATGTTATGTGGACATGTGTCCGCAAAAGGTTAATCTCCATGTTAGAGCTCATTTTAGTTTCGTCAGTACTTCCTCGATTCACCGCCAGTTGGCCCAATTGAAGGAAGGTAATGTTGCCTTCGGTGCTTGTGTTGACATGCGACTCACTGCTCTACAGTACTAGTATCAAGCACATCAGTACGCAGCATCAACAGGTTAGTGTTCATCACGAACGTGGCTTTGCAGTCAGTGCAATGTTTACAAATGCGGAGTTGGCAGATGCCCATTTGATGTATGGATTAGCACGGGGCAATAGCCGTGGCGCGGTACATTTGTATCGAGACAGATTTCCAGAACAAAGGTGTCCCGACAGGAAGACGTTCGAAGCAATTGATCGGCGTCTCAGGGAGCACGGAGCAATCCAGCCTATGATTCGCGACTGGGGAAGACCTGGAATGACGAGGACACCTGCAATGGACGAGGCAATTCTTCGTGCGGTTGACGATAACCCTAATGTCAGCGTCAGAGAAGTTGCTGCTGTACAAGGTAACGTTGACCACGTCACTGTATGGAGAGTGCTACGGGAGAACCAATTGTTTTCGTACCATGTACAGCGTGTGCAGGCATTATCGCAGCTGATTGGCCTCCACGGGTACACTTCTGCGAATGGTTCATCCAACAATGTGTCAATCCTCATTTCAGTGCAAATGTTCTCTTTACGGATGACGCTTCATTCCAACGTGATCAAATTGTAAATTTTCACAATCAACATGTGTGGGCTGACGAGAATCCGCACGCAATTGTGCAATCACGTCATCAACACAGATTTTCTGTGAACGTTTGTGCAGGCATTGTTGGTGATGTCTTGATTGGGCCCCATGTTTTTCCACCTACGCTCAATGGAGCACGTTATCATGATTTAATACGGGATACTCTACCTGTTTTGCTAGAACATGTGCCTTTACAAGTACGACTCAACATGTGGTTCATGCACGATGGAGCTGCTGCACATTTCAGTCGAAGTGTTCGTACACTTCTCAACAACAGATTCGGTGACCGATGGATTGGTAGAGGCGGACCAATTCCATGGCCTCCACGCTCTCCTGACCTCAACCCTCATGACTTTCATTTCTGGGGGCATTTGAAAGCTCTTGTCTACGCAACCTCGGTACCAAATGTAGAAACTCCTCGTGCTCGTATTGTGGACGGCTGTGATACATTACGCCATTCTCCAGGGCTGCGTCAGCGCATCAGGAATTCCATGCAACGGAGGGTGGATGCATGTATCCTCGCTAACGGAGGACATTTTGAACATTTCCTGTAACAAAGTGTTTGAAGTCACGCTGGTACGTTCTGTTGCTGTGTGTTTCCATTCCATGATTAATGTGATTTGAAGAGAAGTAATAAAAAGAGCTCTAACATGGAAAGTAAGCGTTTCTGGACACATGTCCGCGTATTTTCTTTCTTTGTGTGCGAGGAATGTTTCTTGAAGGTTTGGCCGTACCTTTTTGTAACACCATGTATAAACAACAAGTGTCTGACGCAGCTGTTTTTTTATGACTTCCCTGACTTTTGGAAAGCGGCCAAGGTCCTGATGTTCAGGAAGCCAGGGAAAGAACACTCCTTCCCACAAAATTACCGACCCAACAGCCGGCTGTGCTCGCTCAGCAAGATTGTTGAGAAGATAATACTAAAACGCATCGCCAATGACACCCTAAGACCGGAGCAATTCGGCTTTAGGAATCACCACTCGACAACACAACAACTCCTCCGCGTAGTCGAACATATAACACACGGCTACAACATGAACAAAGCCACAGGGGCCGTGTTCCTGCACATCGAAAAGGCTTTCGACCGTCTCTGGCACAACGGACTCATACGCAAACTAAGAGAAGCTGGTTTTCCTGACGGACTCCTACGTCTCATACACTCATATCTCACGAACAGGCGTTTCAACACTAACGTGCAGGACAAACAATCAACAAAACAAGGTATCCAAGCTGGAGTACCCCAAGGAAGCATCCTAGGGCCCATCTTGTTTAACCTGTACATTAACTACTTCCCAGCAACACAAAACACGACGTTAGCCATCTACGCGGATGACACCGCCATTCTTGCGCAAGATTGGAAACCGTCGAACATCAATTCACGAATATAGACAGCATTCAGAACAGCTGAGTCTTGGTTGGAGCGATGGCGTATTAAAGTAAACTTCGACAAGTATGAAGTAGTTCTGTTCAAACATCAACACTATAGACCGATAACACTACATACACGCCCAATTCGTTTCCGAGAGAAAGTCAGATACCTAGGTGTCTGGCTGGACCGGAAACTCACATGGGGGGACCACATCGAGTACGTTGCTAACAGAATGCACGCGAGGCTCAGACAGCTGTATCCAATGCTCAACAGGGAAAGCACACTGAATACGAGGGTGTCGAAGTCCATATACAAGACACTGATTAGACCTCTGATGACGTACGCATCTCTACATCTACATCTACATCCATACTCCGCAAGCCACCCGACAGTGTGCGGCGGAGGGTACCTCGAGTACCTCTATCGGTTCTCCCTTCTATTCCAGTCTCGTATTGTTCGTGGAAAGAAGGATTGTCGGTATGCCTCTCTGTGGGCTTTAATCTCTCTGATTTTATCCTCATGGTCTCTTCGCGAGATATACGTAGGAGGGAGCAATATACTGCTTGACTCCTCCGTGAAGGTATGTTCTCGAAACTTCAACAAAAGCCCGTACCGAGCTACTGAGCGTCTCTCCTGCAGAGTCTTCCACTGGAGTTTATCTATCATCTCCGTAACGCTTTCGCGGTTACTAAATGATCCTGTAACGAAGCGCGCTGCTCTCCGTTGGATCTTCTCTATCTCTTCTATCACCCCTATCTGGTACGGATCCCGCACTGCTGAGCAGTATTCAAGCAGCGGGCGAACAAGCGTACTGTAACCTACTTCCATCGTTTTCGGATTGCATTTCCTTAGGATTCTTCCAATGAATCTCAGTCTGGCATCTGCTTTACCGACGATCAACTTTATATGATCATTCCATTTTAAATCACTCCTAATGCGTACTCCCAGATAATTTATGGTATTAACTGCTTCCAATTGCTGACCTGCTATATTGTAACTAAATGATAAGGGATCTCTCCTTCTAGTATTCGCAACACATTGCACTTGTCTACATTGAGATTCAATTGCCATTCCCTGCACCATGCGTCAATTCGCTGCAGATCCTCTTGCATTTCAGTACAATTTTCCATTGTTAAAACCTCTCGATATACCACAGCATCATCCGCAAAAAGCCTCAGTGAACTTCCGATGTCATCCACAAGGTCATTTATGTATATTGTGAATAGCAACGGTCCTACGACACTCCCCTGCGGCACACCTGAAATCACTCTTACTTCGGAAGACTTCTCTCCATATGAGAATGACATGCTGCGTTCTGCCATGTAGGAACTCTTCAATCCAATCACACAATTGGTCTGATAGTCCATATGCTCTTACTTTGTTCATTAAACGACTTTGGGGAACTGTATGGAACGCCTTGCGGAAGTCAAGAAACACGGCATCTACCTGTGAACCCGTGTCTATGGCCCTCTGAGTCTCGTGGACGAATAGCGCGAGCTGGGTTTCACACGACCGTCTTTTTTTAAACCGATGCTGATTCCTACAGAGTATATTTCTAGTCTCCAGAAAAGTCATTATACTCGAACGTAACACGTGTTCCAAAATTCTACAACTGATCGACGTTAGAGATATAGGTCTATAGTTCTGCACATCTGTTCGACGTCCCTTCTTGAAAACGCAGCTCCCGTCTGGGGATATGCAGCTTCTACATGACTGCGCCGCCTGCAGATCATACAGAACAAAGTGCTACGAATCATTAGCAACGCTCCGCGCTACACACGCACCGTGGACCTTCACCATGAATACCGCCTTGCTACCCTCAAGGAAGTGTTCAAAAGACACGCCAAACGACTACACAGGAAATCGATGCACTTGAACAATCCTTTCATCCTCACTCTGGGAAATTAGCATCACAACCATAGGTGGAAGCACAAGCGACCAAAGACACTACTAGCTAGGGCATAGCCAGCTATGGTAAACTAACATATACAAACAAGCGACAAACGTCGGCAAGCCCCTGCATATCAGCAACACTGACTGCCAACTACCAGCTGCTATTAGAGCCGACCAACAGGCCACAGCAGGGACACCGACGAGCTCGCCCGCTGACGCACAAACAAACCGCCAACATTACCTTACACTGTGCATCCGATGTATGACCTATCGGACACAAGAACGATAATAAACCTAACTGTTGCAGGTTGCTGACGCTGAACGAGAGCTCTACACCGGCACCCAGCGCCAGCATCCGAGCAACACAACCGCACAACGTCAAAGGTATCGACATGCGTGATACCCACTACTAACAAAGCCTACCCTTGCACGACCTATCGCAGGCAGCAAGACATCCGCTACTGCTCTTACCACCCGACCTAACTATCGCAGAGGTTTTTTTCCCTTGGCTCTTGCCTTGGCACTTTTCTTTCCTCTGCACTTCAGACCGCTACCCTTCGTTCGACTTCGACCCAATCTATCTCCAGATGAGCGCGTATTAATGGTTAACGTTAACCAGACGTACGCAAACATCGCAGTACCCACATCCTGCGACACCTCACTTTAGTGAATACTAACCCTTATGCAGAGATGGCAGTAGACCTACTGTGTTGGCCATCATGCCGGTGTGGGGGTGGAGGGGCTCCACCGCTACTGAAAAAAAAGGCGCAGTTGTTAGATCGGTTGCTGCTGCTACAATGGCAGATTACGAACATTTAAGTGTGTCTGAACGTGGTCTTAGCGTCGACGCACGAGCGATGGGACACAACATCTACTAGGTAGCGATGAACTGGGGATTTTCCCGTACGAACATTTCACGACAGTACCGTGAATATCAGAAATCCTGGAAAACAAATCTGCGACATCGCAGCGGCCGGAAAAAGATCCTTCAAGAACGGGACCAACGACAACTGAAGAGAATCATTCATCGTGACAGAAGCGCACCTTTCCCCATACTGCAGCAGATTTCAGTGATGAGCCATCAGCAAGTGTCAGCGTACGAACCATTCAACGAAACATCTTTGATATGGGCCGTCGGGGCACGAAGGCCCACTGGTGTAGCCTTGATGACTGCACGTGACAAAGCATTACGCCTCACCTGGGCGCACCAACACCGACACTGGACTGTCCATGACTGGAGCATGTTGCCTGATTGGACGAGTCTTGTTTCAAATTTTATCGTACGGATGGATATGTACTGGTATGGAGACAACCTTATGAATCCACGGACCCTGTGTGTCAGCAGGGGACTGGCTCTGTAATGGTGTAGGGCGTGTGCAGTTGGAGTGATATGGGACCCCTGAGACGTATAGAGAAGACTCTGACAGGTAACCCGTACGTAAGCATCCTGTCTGATCACCTCCATCCACTCACGTCTGTTGTGCTTTCCAACGGACTTCGGCAATTACAGCAGGACAATGCGACACCCCACACTTCCATAATTGCTACAGAATGGCTGCAGGAACATTCTTCTGTGTTTAAACACTTCGGCTAGCCAACAAACTCCCCAGATTATTGAGCATATCTGGGATGCCTTCCAAATTACTGTCCAGAAGAGCTCTCCACCCCCTCGTACTTATTTATGGACAGCGCAGAGGGATTCTTGGTGTCAATTCCCTCCAGCACTACTTCAGACATTAGTCGAGTCCATGCCGCGTCGTGTTGCGGCGCTTTTGCGTGCTCACGGGAGCCCTACGTGGTGTTAGGCAGCTGCACCAGTTTCTTCGACTCTTCAGTGTAGAAGATACACTTCGTGGACATTTCCTGATATTCACAGTTGTTCAATACAGCCAATAATAAAATGTACCGATTCTTCCTGGCAGGTTAAAACTGTGTGCCGGACCGAGACTAGAACTCGGGTCCTTTTAGCTACCCAAGCACGACTCGCGTCCCGTCCTCGCAGCTTTAATTCTGCCAGTGTCTCGTCTCCTACCTTTCTAGAGCACTTGCCCGCGAAAGGCAAAGGACCCGAGTTCGAGTCTCGGTGCGGCACACAGTTTTAATCTGCCAGGAAGTTTCATATCAGCGCACACTCCGCTGCGGAGTGAAAATCTCATTCTGGGTACAATGTACCCCTCTTTCTTATGCTATATGTTATTACACAACGTGTCAGAGCACTCGTTGCTCATGCGACTTGGCACCTGTGTGTGATGATGGTTACTTAGACCGAGGAGGAGGATTTGTGTGATGTAGCGATTGAGGAAGACATCGGAGTTGATATGCAAGACGTAGAGGATCCAGGATCTTCTTAAATAGTTAGAGGAAGAGGCAACCAATCTTATTTTCAGGTTGTTTTTAGAACCTGTGAGTCTGGCGATATATCGTCAGTCTTTGGGAAAGACGTCATCCATCCAATCCCAATGCTAGCAATGGGACATGAATGGAGAATTATCGCACTATCACGGTAATGGCTCATGTATCCAAGTTGCTGACAAGCTAAATATTCAGAAGAATAGAAAGGAAAGCTAAGAGTCTTTTAGATGACTATCAGTTTGGCTTTTAAAAAAGGTTGTAAGGTTTTCATATGTTTTCACCATAGCAGATAAATCACCTTTACTGTGCTTGGTCAAAGATACAGGAGCGCGTTTTACGAGTAGTGGATAAGATTCTTGACTCTGTGTTTAACGTAATCTGTGGTTTGCTTGGTCGCCTGTTTGTTGTGCAACGCTTGAGGCATTCTTATTTGAGGTGCAGTAGCAAGAGTTCAGTTTTAGAGATGGAGATCTGATATTTGTGAATCTAGGACAAATTATCTGCAATAGTTTCTTGTAGAAATGAGAACTTGTTTATAAAACTATTTTATTGTATTGATGAACAAGGGCTTCGTAGGAATATTTAAAGGTAAGCCAGGCACGCGCTAGAATGAAAGGTTTCTTTGTCAGAACTATCAACTGGAGGATATCTTTGTCCCTTAAACAACTACTAATCTTCAGGATTAGTCTTAATTTATCACAAATAGCCCAATTGGCTGAAATCTCTGTAATTTTTGTAATGAGAGAATTTCGTAATCTTAGGATTCTTTTTATGTTGTACAGACTTTTTTTGACAACAATCAGATTTTAATGTTCCAAGAATGCTTTTCTATTGTTAGTAAAGTTTAAAATACTATATCTTGTATGCTCTGAATCTTGCGCCACACACAGCCACAGATTTGGTGTAGATTACTTTTCTGTTGCTGTTGCATTTGCTGATTTCAGTTTGACTTCGAGAAGATCGGTACACAAGACACAGAACAACATGCTGAGCAAGTAGTAAGTTACTTTTATTTGAAAGCAGAGCTCACTTTGCATTCTGTTGAGCAAATAGTACGTCATAAGAATTTTGAGGTGCTGTACTTAAGAAGCAGATTAATTTACTGTGAACAGTGACAGTAATATTGAACAGTTGTTTTCCTTCATATTGACTAGTGTTTTATTTTATATTTCGAGTCATACGTTGCACTTTCTTAATGTACTTCAGAATCGAGTGTCAGCTAAATAGTTTTCACTGAGGACACAACTGTTTGTTTCGGCATTTCATTAGATTCATTTTCGTTTCTTCTTATTTAGCATTTCATTAATATTTAAGTTTTGTTTCACGGGCCAGTTCACATGCACAACACAATGGCGGCCAACAGTTAGTTTTCCTCTCTAGTTGAAAACAATATCGAAAGCACACGTTATACGAGGAGAAAGTATTTGAAAATGATATTCAGTACTTCACACACACAAAAAATACAAAGAAAACTTAGAAGCTACGGGCACTAGAGAGGAAGTTGCGACTGGTAATGGAAGCAAGACTTCAGAAAAATCAACAAAGTGTCATAGGTTTAGCTGACCTGCAAAAAGGGTTAGACAACGTAAGTTGCAACATGTTCTAAACTCTGAGAAAAATAGGAGTAAGTTAGAGGAAAACGTGTATGCTGTGTAATACATACTAGGGCCAAGAGAGAACAATAATACTGGGAGAAAGAAGCAATCAGTTCGGACTGAAAAGGGTGTAGAAGAGTTCAATCTATACATCGAAGAACCAACGATGAAAATAAAGAAAGTTTCAAGACTGGGATCAAATGTCAGGGTGAAAATGTATGAGTGATATATCTGAGTGATATGTTTATAGTCAGTGAAAGTGAAAATGAACTGCAGTACATGATGAATGAAATGAACAAAGTGGAATGATTACAGAATATGGCTTGAGAGTAAATCGAAGAAAGACGAAAGTTATGAGTAACGGGAATGAGATTAGCGATGAAGTTAACATCATATTTGGGGACCACGAAGTAGGCAAAGGAATTCTAATAGTTCGAAAACAAAATAACACACTACGATTTAAGCAAATAGAACACAAAAAACAAATTATCAAAGACAAAAAGAGCATTCCGGTCGAAATAAGTCTACTGCTGTCAAACATAGGCCTTAATTTGAGGAAGTAATTTCTGAAAATGTGTTTGGAGAACAGCATTGTATGGTACTGAATTCTGGAAAACAGGAAAAGAAGAAAATCGAGACATTTGAGATGTGGTGCTGTGGTAGAATTTTGCAAATTTGGTGGACTGATAAATAATGAGGAGGTTCTCTGAAGAATCAGTGAAAAAAAGAATATAAGGATAACACTGACAAAAGCTTTCCTTTGTTGTTGTAGCAATCCAGTAAAGCGGTAAGACATGTTTAAGGTATCAACGAATAACTTTCATGTACAAAAGGGAGTTGTAGAAGGTAAAATCAGACATCTGAGAATAACTTTCATGTACCAGAGAGAGTTGTAGCGGGCAACACAGACAGAAATACATCCAAAGAGTAATTGAGGAAATAGGTTATAAATCCTAATCTGAGCTGAAGAGGTTTTCACAGGAGAGGAATACGTAGCGTGGAGAAAAAATAATTATAAGCGAAACCCATTGCCTCGAGCAGACTGAAAATAAGATGTAAATGGGATGTAACTTTTTATTTTTATATTTGAATCAGTCGCTGAAGATCCTTGCGGTGCTAGAATCCCTTACTGTCATCCATTTATTTTTCTAGAAAGACTTACCACAAAGCTATGATAAATAAAACGCTTCCTCTTCTTATTGGCAATGTGAATAACTATACTTGTTTTGTAAATAAAACTGCCTTTAGAATGAGATTTACACTCTGAGACGGAGTGTGCGCAGAAATGAAACTTCCTGGAAGATTAAAACTGTGCGCCGGGTAACTTGGGTAGCTCAGATGGTAGAGCACTTGCCTGCGAAAGGCAAAGGTCCCGAGTTCGAGTCTTCGTGCGGCACACAGTTTTAATCTGCCAGGAAGTATCAAAACTGCCTTTTCCTGCTGCTAGTTACTTTATTTATCCCATACCCGTTTCGCCTTCTCCTGTTCTAAGGCATCATCAGTGGGATGATTTGCTGATCTGCGTTTCCTCACATCTGGCCTGGAGGTCGCACTACCACTTTTACCACTACCATATAATCACGTCTTTGTGTTCTCGCCTTCCACAGTGTTCACCATGTTTCTCACTCTATTTCGTGGTGGACTATTGTTCTTTTGTCACTCGATACAACTATTTCATCGTACATTGTTTTTCACAACGTAAACATTGCGAGTCCATTACGTGTTTCGTAAAGTAAATAGCAGCAGGAAGAGGCAGTTTTATTTACAGAACAAGTATTTATATGCTTACTGCTGAGGATGTCCACACAAACAAACTTATGAATAACTTTCACTATCGTCTGGACAACTGATCTGGACTGGTTTGGCCAACAACCATGAGCACCCAAAATTTTCCTTTGGGATTTAGAGAGGACTTCCTTCAGTCGTGTTAAGATAATGTGGCACAGTTTCTTCGAAACTGGATGTCACCTTGACAGGTGTAGGGTGGGTAGTTCTGGCGGAACCTCTGCTGCAGCTAACCAGGAGTCCTTGCAACTTCGATGCTGAAAATAATGCACTGAGGGAACAAAGGCCGTAGCTTGTGACTTAGCCACTCTCAGACACTTCCGTGTATTCAGTGTGCAGCAGGAAGGGGCAGTGGGTCCCCTTCCTTCGAGTGCGAATGCGCAAATACGCCTACATCCTGTGGGAGTCTCTGAGTAGCGAACAGCAGAATGATGGACAGGGACTGCAGGTAGGTGGCGCTCGCTGGGAGTGTGGACCGGCCTTGAGGCGTGCCGAGGCAGTCCGTGCAGTGGCGATGACTCTGGTCCCGGATGGCGCAGTCGTTGCTGCACCTGCCTAGTAAGCAGGAGATGACGGGATCGAATACTGGTCCAGTACACATTTTCGCTTGTCGCCGCTGATTCCGTTTAACGTCCCGTTGCAGCCGACAGGAGTGATTTACATGTGTCCTTCTCTACCATCCGTCAAACTTGGGACAAACTGGTTCGTTGCTACCACCTTCTGGAGTGTTGGAGCAAGCGCACTCGGTACACCGCATCTGAGGACGCCTCGGTGTGAACTTGCTGTACTGCGATGGCAGACCGGTGGTAGCAGCGCGTAGAGCGCTAGCAGTTGTTTGTTTCGTTCACGTTACCACGAACGGAGGAGATTTTATCCCGCGAGAACCATTTTAAAGCAGCACAATGAGTTTTCCCGTCTACCATAGCAGAGTAATTTGTGAATTTCGATGAACGGTCATTGTAAGACAGACATAACTGAAAATGTGCTCTCTCATTGTTATTACAGAGATTTTTGGCTCTGGCTGCAAATACCATTATAATGGCTATAGCTCCCATGCCAGAATGTAAATTTTTTGTGTTTTTAGACCCATTTTTCTGCTTGTGTCTGCATTAATTTTTCACTAACCTTTTTTTCGAGTTGGATGGCTGTAATGTTAATAGATTCTTTTATTTAGGTATATCAGTTTTTACAGATTTCAATTCAGAATTCTGAAAAGTGTTTCTTTAATTTGCGACGAAAGACTGTTAATCCTGCTTTGTGTGGTGGATATGAACAGTCTGTTTACATGATTTTTATTATGCCTATTTTATCTGTTTCTATGTTATATTTAGTTGCCATGTATGGACAGATTAATGTCATGGAAAATTTGAAACTGCATCCTCTTACCAGGTGGAGTGCGTGTGAAGTCTGTTGGTGACGAAGTCTAGTTGCTTATTGTAAACAGGGTGCATTAATGCACGTTGTATAAGTTGTTCAAGTGTCCGTGAAACACCTGATTCTAATCTTTATGTACTTGAGTTCAGCCTTATGGCAATAAACTTGCACAAATATTATTGTTTTCTGCAAAGAGCAGCACTGACCTCGTTTTAATCAAACTAATTTAGACCTCTTTGGGAGGGAATGAGTTTTTTCTGCAAGTTTCTACTCCCACCTCCTATCTTTCTATTCATCAAAAACAGATTCCAAAAAAATTCGGTCAAGCAAAATCCATCTGACGCTTTTGTCATTGTGTCATGATTATGCGGAAAGTTTTTGAGTTAGTGCCACTAATGCTTATCAACGAAAGTACAAACATGTGGTGTGTCAAACGAAATTTTTTACTGGACTGTGAATGAGTTGTTGGGGAGGGGGGGTGGGGATTTGACATGTTCCGTTGAATGACCACTTACTGGCAGATGTGCAAGTAACTTCATTTCGTAGATTTTTTAACGTGGCAGACAATATTAATACCAAGCCAAAATTTGTTTGCAGGTGATGGAGTTATCTTTGATAAATTTTTATCTGGAGAAAGCTGCTCGCATATTATTAAGACTTTGATAAGATTTCAAAGTGGTGCAATTTTGCTTTAAATGCACGGAATTGGGTATAACAATTAGTGGGGGTGTGAAACGGAAGGTTACATAAGCTGAATAGTAGATGAATTCTGAGTTTGACATCGATTAATTTGACATTAGAAAAATGCTATGAGTCTACGCATTTCCTCTACCAAACGCTTGTGTAAGGATATGTATCAAATAGGTAGGAATTTGAATGTATGACACCCAGTGAACTGACCACGTTCTAAGTCCGTGAGCTCCGCTGAGCGCCCAATTCTGCTCTCCCATGATGTCTAATGACTACTGAAGTCGCTGATATCGAGTACGTTCCAATAGGTGGGAGCACAATGCACCTAATATGAAAAACGTATGTTTTGGTGGGTGTGGGGATACTTTTGACCACATAGTGTGTGTGTGTGTGTGTGTGTGTGTGTGTGTTTGTTGTAAAAGTAGCAAACATGTATTAAGTACTTTATGTGTAAATTATTGTTTTACTGTTTTATTGTGGTACAGTGATGGTTGATGTATCGTGGTGGTATTTCCTAGTTTGTGATACTATTTTGTAGTTTTTGGAGGATTTGTTCTTCCTCTAGGTACATTTTATTAGTTTACATAATGATTGGTTGCTTTTGTTTGTCTTGTCATTTATTAGGTGTCCCTTCTCTATTATTGCTTTTTGAATTTGAAAGTTTTCTAATAGTGTTAGATCTTTCTTGTTATTCAACAGGACTATTTCCATGTCTTTTTCTATTGTTGTAGGTTTTCGAGCAAGTGGTAATCTGCAAATGCTGAATGCCTGCTGCCATATGCTATTCTCTGTTCTTTATATCTCCGACCTTTGTATACAGTTTCACAGCTGTTACACTGGAGTTGGCAAATTCAAGAGTTTTTGGTACATGTCAGTGTGATCAAATGGCTCAAATGGCTCTGAGCACTATGGGACTTAACATCTGAGGTCATCAGTCCCCTAGAAATTAGAACTACTTAAACCTAAATAAGGACATCACACACATCCATGCCCGAGGCAGGATTCGAACCTGCGACCGTAGCGGTCGCGTAGTTCCAGACTGGAACACCTAGAACCGCTCGGTCACTCCAGCCGGCTTAGTGTCATCCCTCATTTTTTTGACATTTGTGTATGGAGCTATTAAATTGGTATGCTACTTTTATTGCTTGTTTCTTGAGGACGTTTCTTGAGGATGTTCATATTTTCCTCTATCTTATTGTTCATGTTTATTGTTATGGTTTCCTGGTATCCGTTATTTTTTGCAATCTGAACAATTATGTCCAGTTCCTTATTATAGTTGAATTTGTCATGTGGTACTGTGTTTACTCTGTGGAGTATATATCCAAGGGCAGATTCTTTTTGGGCCTGTGGTTGGTTAGATGATTGATGTAATATCGTGCCTGTTGCGGTGTTTTTACTTTAATGCTTAATGAGTGCTGGTTATGAGTCGTTGTGGTGGAATATCTACGAAGTGAGTTTGGCCTGCTTGTTCTGTATCTAAGGCGAACTTCACGTTCTTGTGTAATGTTTTTATCTCTGCATGTAGTTGTTCTAGTTTTTTATGTTTTATCTACCAAATAGAGTATGTTACCCATGTAGCTCCACCAATAGAGTGTATTGTATTATCATGGTACTGCTTTCTGGAAAATTATTTCTTCTATTTTTTTTCGTTAAGGTTTTCGGATCCCATTGGCAATCCTGCTTCTTATTAGTATAATTATTTGTTGAACTCAAACTAATACTGGTCAGTAATGAGGTGTAGGAGAGTGCTTACGTGTGTTATGTGTTCTTGTAATAAATGACTGCAGATATCAAGGTCTTTTATCTCGAGTGTTCCTTTTGTCTGAGACTGTGGAAAACATGTTTTCTTCATCAGATGGGATCAACATAGCTGCATTTGGCATATGTAAGCCTTTTATGTATTTTATTAATTCTTCCGTTTTTTCGCTGTCCTGTCATTTTGCATTTTATACTGCTGTGTGAGAATGTGTAGGAGGTTTCTGATGGGGGCTATTCAACATTTGAGATGGGTGTTATAGGAGTATGTAGTTTATGAAGTTTCGGTTGGCATTAGGTATCATATGAGCTTCTTTTTTGTCATCAAGTGTATGTTCTATTGTCTTTAGCACATTTTTCATCTTTGTATGGAACCTGTTTGTAATTTTATTCTGTTTTGTAATTTTATTCTGTGAAATGATTTCTTGTGCCCTGTTACGTACATCCACAAGGGCGGCTTTGTTTGCCTTTGTTATGATTATGTTGGCTCTGTGTAGATTTTCCCCAGTGGTTCCAGAGTTTTCGATTCTGTTGTTATCTCTCTTGGCTTACTGAGTTCATTTATTTGTCTGTTAATTCTCTTGTTAGAACTACGTTCATGGTACTTGTGTCCATCCTCAATTTCTTGAGACAGTATGTCCTCATATTATGAGATCAGATTTTCTATGATATGTTCATTTGCTTTCGTGTTTAAATTTTGTTTTAAACCTTTCTGTAGCAGTTGTGTTACTTCATCCCTACGTTTGGTGTCCGTGAGGCTTATGAAGCATGGGTAGAATTGATGTGTTTGTCTCTGCCTCTTTGAAGTATTTGTATATTGTCCATATGTGTCTTTAGTTTCTTACTATGTGTTGCTATAACTTTTCTGTGGCATTATAGGTGTGCTCTTCAACTTTGCCCAGCATGTAGTAGAGCAGACAGTTGGTATTTATAGTATCAGCTAAGTGAAAGTGCGCTTCATAGAATTTATGATACAATTAGCGTTTTGCTTCTGTGTATAATGTTCCAATTTTACTCGCAAGGCTGCATTTTTGAGATAGTGACTCTGCTCTTTGATCTGCATGTGAACTGTTTCTGATTGTTACGCTGACATACTTAAGTAAAAGGTTATCGGATATAGAATATCTGTTAAAACTGATGAGCTGAATCATCTGCTGAAGCCTGAGATGGATATTTTGGTACTTGCAGTGAAGGTCTACAGGAAGTGTTTGGTTGGGCATCATACACATATTGTCTTTTTGTTTTTCGACCTCACACGCACAACCTGTCGAAAAATATAAACACTCACCCACTGACCCACCCACCCACCCACACACACACACACACACACACACACACACACACACGCTCTGTCCGCAAAATATAAACACTCACAGACACAGAGCAATAGCAGGCGGTCCCACCACAACCAAAACAGGCAAAATACGAACAATCCTGCAATAGTGAAACAGAACATATGACACGGCGAGATGACAACGGTTCTTCAAACACGAAACGTGTATATGCTTAGTGTTAGTGACTGTACAGTATGCCAAAATATAACGTCTGTTCATGGAAGAGCAGAATAATGAGGTAAACAAGAAATAAAGCGTGAGTAAGGATAAGAAGTACAATTTTTTGTTGTAAGTGAAAGCATGCGAACTGCTCATGATCCTAGGTAATATAGCTGTAAGAGAAAAAATCATATTGTTGAATGTCCACTGAAGATCCTTTAGAATGAAGCTAAAGGCATTTGGTCTTCATAATACTTCTATACCAGGTGCAAGGCACGGTATTTATCCTATAGAGCTTGTAGGCCCCTATATCTGTAACTGCGGAAAAATAGTCTGAAAAAAATCATGTGTTAATATAATAGACCTACTATTATATGTGTCGTTCTATGTGGTAGAGAGATGTCAGTTCATTTCTTTTAAATTCTTCAGAGTAAGGTGTCATCGAGTGTTGTAAACGGAAAGAGCCATCGATTTATCTCTTGTCCAAAAGAGGTACGTTTTCTGTCAACGGAGGCAGTTGTATCATGCCTTCATTGTATGACTGTCGCTCATGCACATAAGCGTTACATATTTATTGTTTAGAAGGGCTGCTCTCGAGTGTAATAGTTTATTCTGATAACAGTTTACCGCACAAAGTTTTACAATTTGTACTTACTGTACATTTTTTCTATAACCTGTACTGAATAGCAAAGTGAGAAATAAGCAAATGACTTAGTATTTGCTGCGTGACTAGCACGTTGAGTTGCTGGAGGAGACGAAAGAAAAGCAGTGGTTAAAACAAAAATACGAAACACGTATTCAGACACTTTTATACTCCTCTTCTATTCCACTAAAACGCTAGGACGTAATGAAGTCATCTTTATATGTCTCCCAACAGAATAATTCTTATTAGACATGGATTTCTCTTTGAATGTGAGGACCCATCAGTCTCCAATGCTTGGTAAGTGCAATTAACGGTACACCACGTAGTCATGTTAGCGGAAGATCTGTTCATTCCTTTAAAATTATGTTGCTGAAATTAAGATATTCGACAGAAGATTTTAATATGTACTGGGAGCAGGTGTCCAATCAACTTATTATGTACAAATTAAGACTACACAGTTTCATAATCTATTTTTTTAGTATTGGACTCCTTTTATGAACGGTTATTTTATACGTAAAATCTGTAGTTAATTTCAATATTAGCAGTTTTATCTTTGAGTGCTTATTAGTCTTAATATAGATTAACTTTTGTTTTTAATTAACCACATTATTCTGCTAAATAAAAACTTTTTACACTAATATTCACTCTGTTGAGTATCACTGGCAAAAGAAACAGACAAATAATCAACCAGTTTGGACGCACCCCCATATTGCTGTAGAATATCAGACTGATATAAATTTAATTATGTTTGAATTTGATTATGACGTATGCAGAGCATATCGTTTCAGTTACATTCATGCAAATACTTTCTGGAGAAATAAAATTTCTGTAGATGAAGTTAATAGATAGTGGACTGATCTTTAGAGCACATTTAAGAATCAAATGCTACATTTAATTCTGTCTCGAATGCACCGTCATTTTATGACTCGAAAATGACAGTTCAGTCGGGCGACATTCAAATTGTTTGTTGGGCATTTTGAATATTCCTTATAAGACCGCTCATATCATAATCATTCCCATTCATCTTACAGCTCGCTGCCTCTGTATATATCAATTCTAGTGCGATGTTATGGGACGATTAAACTATATATAGCGTCTACTTTGATGGCAGCTAAGTATTACTGTCCATTTTGGCACTATACAGACACGTCTGTGTGCCAGAGGGAAAATATCACCGGAGTTACTATAATCAATGCAATGGTTGGTCCTATATCGTATCGTGTTATGCTCACGTGCTCGTTGTTTCTTCTGTGTTGCTCAGCGACAGATAACTAACAGACGTAGGCCCGAGGCATAGGAAAATTCCAAAAAAATACCCCACTAAAATATGGAAAACCTCTTTGGTACGACACTGCGATTTGCATTTTGTAGTAAGTAAGTCCATGACAGCTTCATAAAATATTGAGTCTTTGGCTGTTATTCGATAGTGGTTCTGTGAATCATTAATAAGTATTTACTTAAAGCAATAATCCGGAAATTTATAACGAATTCCAAATTTTCACAATTTGTTATATTATACTATACAAAAATATTTTGCTTTCAAGGTTTTAGAGCGTTACTAGCTTACTGAACTCTCCTAATATTCCTTGCATGGCAAATCTGAAATAACCTCGTATGTCAGAATTTCCTCCAAGATGAAATTCGCGTGTTAAACGGTACTTTTAGTTCCTCGATAGTTTTTCTTTCAATAGCTAGTGCACTGGTATCTTCTAACATTGTGTAAAGACGTTCAGTGACCAGTATCGACATGTTATATACGTTCTTTGACTTATGTGTCTGTTGCAGCGGAAGCAACCTGTTTCTGGTGTCATATGAATGTGTGGAGTCTGTTCTTTTGGACAAGCGAGAAAGAAGAGCTACCACGCATTCATATAATTGATTCGCCGCAATGGACAATGAATCCCCAACTTTGAGCGCAGATGCCCAATTACGTTTGGCCTCCTGTGGGAATCTCAAAGCTGTGAACATGGAGGACATTGACGCTCACTGAGGATAGGTGAAGCTAGGTGAGAGCGTGGTTCTGCCAAGGGCCGCACCGGTGCAGTCTGCACAGCTGCGACAAACTCTGTGTCTGGGTGGCGCAGAGGCTAACGCAAATGTCTAGCAGCGCGACATCCCAGTTTAGAATCCCTGTCAGGCATGCATCTTCATTTGTCGCCGCTGCTTCCGCAT
The DNA here is from genome assembly GCF_021461395.2 of Schistocerca americana. Classification (NCBI taxonomy): domain Eukaryota; kingdom Metazoa; phylum Arthropoda; class Insecta; order Orthoptera; family Acrididae; genus Schistocerca; species Schistocerca americana. The sequence continues at coordinate 60,445,299 of NC_060122.1, forward strand.
ACAGTTCCGATGCAGCTGACATCAGTAGTTAATTTCCTTTCCTTTTCTTTCTCCTCCCTCCGCCTTTAATTTTGACACCATCTCTTCGCAGTTTCTCCACGCGCTTAGCCAATTAGATAGCTGTTACTTGGATCATTGTGGTGTGTAAGTTTGAAACGTACTTGTTAGTTCGGGGAGTCGTGCGATGAGTAGACGTAGGTGGCAGCAGCAGTTGGCAAATTTTCTGGCAGTATTGCAGTTATGCAGAGTTTTTACTACTAGGCAAGATGTCGAAGTCAATTCATTCGTGTGGTACTCATATTGCACCATATATTTTACATAAATTTCGGGATCTTAACTTGCGATGATCTGTGAAGAAGAACTGTTAGTTACGCACAAGGTGTTACAGACGTTCAGAGTCTTTGTCACTCTCGAGGGCTGGAAGATGATTATGAGATTGTACTCCCGTCATTGAATCCGAAGCATTATGTATTTAGTTCACTTATTCTCTCTAATTCTTTCCTACAATTTATTTATACTATATTTTGCTGGAAAACTTTTGCGTAAATTTGAATCTGTATACCTACTAAAATTCTTGACTGACACCAGTCTTGGAAACTAAGAGTGTTATATCCTTAGCTTACTCAATTTGAAATCGATATATACATCATTTAATTACATTTGCTGTTACTCATATTTAGTTCACTATGTAATTCATTTAACATATTAATGGTGCAGCTTTTATCCGACGCCAAAATGTGATCTCATGTTGCAAATGAACAAGTAATAAACATAGTTCTCTCTCATTAATAGTGACCAATACCCCGTTCTCTGCGCGCAAAGGATTAAGTGTGAAGGTAAGCTATGCCGTCGATTGCTCAACGCAGAACTGCTGTGGCAGATACTGCACCTCGTGTCTTGCACAACACATGGCATTGATGTGTTCAGTATTCCATAATAGACCGTAAGATTCAGTTGTTTCAAACCACATCAGTATTCTAATAAACTGCAGAAGTATTATCAACAGTTAGTCATTTCCATATCTCAGTCCAGAGATTATAAACAGGGACGAAGAGCCCCATTGCAGAGTTACACTGACGGAAAATAAGTTGCAACACCAAAAAATAATTACCGTAGAGAAGTTAAATTTCTGGAATAAGTACGTCTAAGTAACATATTTAAGTGATTAACATTGCAAGATCACAGATTAAAGCAAGCGCAAGATAAGCCACTGCAAACGTGTGTGTTCAAATGTGTGTGAAATCTTATGGGACTTAACTACTACGGTCATCCTAAGGACAACCACACACACACCCATGCCCGAGGGAGGACTCGACCACCACCGGGACCAGCCGTACAGTCCACGGCTGCAGCGCCCTAGACCGCAGGGCTAACCCCACGCAGCACTGCAAACGTGAAATAACGGTACATTGATAACCGGTGAAGCTGCCAGAGTGTTGAATGCGAGCATACGTACATGCATTGTATTGTACAGATGGCAGATATCAGCTGGTGGGAAGGGGATCCATGACTGTTGCACTTGGTGAGTGAATACAGGGACTGTAAATGTTGGTTGTGACAGACGCTGCAGTTGTCGTCCAATGATGTCATACATGTGCTCGGCTGGAGACAGATCTGGTGAACGAGGAGGCCAAGGCAACGTGTTGACATTGTTTAGAGCATCTTGGCTTGTAACAGCGACACGTGGTCGAACGTTATCCTATTGGAAAACAGTCCCTGGAATGCAGTTCATGAATGGCGGCACGACAGGTCGAATCACCCATTTGACGTACAAAATGGCTCTGAGCATTATGGGACCCAACTGCAGACGACCCGAGCACAGAATCGTCTGTGCATGGGTGCTGGAGTATGTGGCAGTGTTACGGCTCTGAGCACTATGGGACTTGACATCTGAGGTCATCAGTCCGCTAGAACTTAGAACTACTTAAACATAACTAACCTAAGGACATCACACGGATCCATGCCCGAGGCAGGATTCGAACCTGCGACTGTAGCGGTCTCGATGTTCCAAACTGTTGCGCCTAGAACCTCACGGCCACCGCAGCCGGCTGATTTGACGTCCAGTTTGCTGTCAGGGTGCTTGGGATAACAATGAGACTACTCCTGCTCTCATGCGAAATCGCACCCCAGGCCACAACCTCATAGATCCAGTGTGTCTACCACGTAGGCAGGTTGGTTGAAGGCCCTCAAATGGCCTCTTTCTAAACAACACACGGCCGTCAGGGCACCGTGGCAGAAACAGTTTTTGTTGGAAAGCGAATCACATCACCACCCTGTCGTCAAATGTACTCTTGCTTGACGCCACTGGAGTCGCAAATGGTGGTAGTTTGTGGTCGGTGAAATGCACGCTACATGGCGTCTGTGTCGGAGCTGTCATCGAAGTAACCGACTTGTAACAGTTCGCTGTGTCACTGAGATGCCAACTACTGCAAAGATTTCTGCCGCAGTTGCAGTACGGTGGGCCACAACTGTACGCCTAACATGACGGTCTTCCCTCTCGGAAGTGCAACGTGGCCATCCAGAGATCTTGCGAATATAACTGCCCTTGACCAATGTTGCCAGAAATGCTGCACAGTGGCAACACTCTTGCTAAGTCTTTCTGTAATATAGTGGAAGGAATATCCAGCTTTCGTAGCCCTGCTACACGACGTCGTTGAAACTCAGTGAGGTGCTGGCAATGGCCACTTTGTCGCCTTAGAGACATACTTGACTAACATCAACTCATCACGTCCAATCTCAAAGGACCGTTACAGTGTGTATTTTCAAGAAACCTGATATGCATCATCATAGTAGTGCTATTAGCGTCACTGTTATGCTACTGTTGCGAAACGTGAGTAGACGTTCAGACGTAGAAACACACTCACCACCTTTCATGTTGCACAACACCTTCTTGGTATTGCTATGTTTTCCCGTCAGTGTATAAGCTGATCACAATTAGACTCTTGTAGTTTTATACCATCTTACGAGTGATCTACTGGGTTAATTTCTTATGCTCTTTCAAAGTCAAACTGCGTCACGAAATTTTTTATTGGGTCTTGTATTTGCTTACAACAGATCATAATTTCACTAAATCGGGGTTAGGATGTACTGCTTGTATTGCTAGCCCAATTTCCTAAAATAGTAGCTTTCGTGCCAAGTCCGATGACCGTCTGTTTGGACTGATGCATGTGGTATGAGGTTTGTTGTTGTATTCAGGGCGTGTTGGACTGCTGACTCTCAGGTGCAAATATCGATCCAAGCTATACTGGCAGTAGGCCTTCCTCATTTTTAACAAGATAGCCACTTCTAATAGTGAATACGTAAAAAGGAATGAAGCATCTTCGGATTTCATGTTAAACTTTGGCTATGTGAGGCAAGTCATGTGTTGAAAGAAAACAATGGCTTTTCATCTCCTACAAGATCATGACCAATAAAAACACCGTTACACTGGATGAGGCTAACGCAGTTGAGTTATTTTCAGCATTTACGAAATTCAGGGTGTTTAAAAATGGTTCATTTGAGTACACAGAACGTCTGCGTGAATGAAGACAGAAGCTCGAGGTTAAATTTAATGTTATAGAACTAAATCAAAAGTTTACCTCGGTGCCAACTGTACGTTTTAGGTTCATGTACTTGTCTGTAAGAGGCTCCCTTATGTGGTTAGGTGGCTCTGTCTCCTCTTTCAGGCAATAACACAGCAAAAGACAGCGTTATGATTTGTCCGTTTCGATAAGCGCACTTCTGTTACAATACGCTGCACGGTTCGTCGAGGAAATGGCAATGCCCCTTCTACAGCTCAAAATATTCAATCATGGCCACAGAAGACTCAAGACACTCGTTTAAGTAAACGGAGATCCACATTAGCCCCCCCCCCCCCCACAGCATGTGTTGGTTCACGACATACAACGTAATGAACTGATTATTGCACCGGGTCGACAGGCCCACTCGTTGTACCAATCCAGAGGTACCCATTCCGTACGTGTCCGCCTGGTGCATTTTGCAGCGACCTCCAGGATTAAATCGTTCCAAGCCTCTCAAAACCATAATAAACCACGACATGCAAAGTTCTGGGCGTGGCAATGGAATAAAATTTCCGTCCCCTTTCATTATTCGGTGATAGGGCTACGTACCATTTAACTGGAAAAGTGAACCAGAGCAATGTAAGATCATGCAGACACATGCACAACGATCATTAGTCAAGCACGAGAAAGACTGTTCAGATCTTTATGTGGTTTGCTCGGAGAAACCATTTTCGGCGCGGTCTTATTTGTGGAACCGAAGGCTAAAGGAATCACGTAGCTGGATGTGATTGAGATCTCGCTTCTTTCTAAATTGAGAAATGAAAAAGATTCACTTCTCAGCTAAACAAAGCGCCGCCATACTTGTACCCATCCGCAGAAACATTTCTTAAGAACCACTGAACCCACATAGACGGCTCTTTAAGGGATCGATCTCATGTTCAAAACATTATATCCCCCGAACTCTAAGTCATACAATGACATAAGTTTGCAGGCAAAATCAGTGGTGTATGTAGATACTGTCTGCAAAAAGTGTTACGAATAGAGTTAGTAGTAAAGAAGTAATAAATTTAAACGACATGTGTAATGCGGGTTTTATTGGTAACATCAGCGAGAAAAAGTCTCGGAAAGGTTCGAAATTACGTGTAAAGTTTGTTGCAAGTCTCATTCTCAAAACACAGGGTGAATGAAGTCTGCAAACCTAGCCTTCCATGAGCTACACTGCCTGAAGACGTGTTCAAAATTCCTAGCTGCAATACTTGACTTCGTGCCTGAAACCTGTACCGTGAGATTGTTGCTCTTTAGGAGCAGATTATAACAGCAGTTTAAATTTGGTCAATAACTGTATAAAGTATGGAAAATATAATTTTTGTTGTCCATTTAAGCCATTAGATAGGCAACGTGCAACTGCAATTGGGGTTGGCGTTAATCGTGTAGCAATTTACAGGTTGAACCAGAACTCCACAGATAGACTTTGAGAGGAGTTTGTAATGATTAAAGCGAGAAAAAAGTGTCCGGTAAACATTGGCTCTAAACTGCACACCTTAAGAGCTATCAGCACTTATTCATCTTTGGTATTGCGAAACACATTTTCTACTGAAAACTCATTGGTTTCCATATTGTGGGAGGAGGTAGTATGGACAAACAAAAAATCCTGCCAACATGCCTTCTAAACTGCACACCTTTAGAGTAATGAGCACTAGACTAGTAGAAGACGTGTGCTTCACTGTAGTGAAGATGAGAAGTGCACATAGTTCTTAAAAATGCACTTCATAATCCATGTTTACTGGAGACTTTATAGTTCATAGTACCACCTCTCAAAATACTGAAAGCTTTCCGCAGGAGAAGTATGTAACGTTAGTGAACCTGAACAAGTGCTCGTAGCTCCTAACGAATGCACTTTGTAATTGATATTGACATTGCTTTCGTGTTTTGGTCCATACTGTCACTTCCGAGAGTTTTTCGGTGGAGTTCTGATTCATTTTGTAGACGACCTTCCTCACCAAAGAGCAGCCTCAGGGCCGCACGGATCTAATAATCCCAGATTGTTCTCTAAGGGCGCTTGATATCATGATATAAGATCGTTTTCCTGTGTTGTGTGTTTGATATGCGCCTCACCTTCCGAATAGTTTGGGCGCAATGCGATGCAGCGCAACAACGGTAGTGAATGCAGTGACTCCACAAATGCTCTCAAAACTGTGGTACAAGTTGGGCTGCCGTCTAGATGTTAGTCGTCTATCAGGTGGCGAGCACAATGAAGATTCGTGGAAGGCAATGTGGAATTATTATTAAAATTAATTGAGCTGTGAGTGCGATCTTATCTTTTGCGGTCGTCAGTTGAATGTCTCTGGTATCGTTCCCTAGCGTCGGCCTTAGTGACGTCTCGTTTGGGGAAAACCATGCACCTTGAAGGCACTTTAACGCCAGCTGTGATCTCTGCCTGTATTGTCTGGTCAGCTGTTCCGCAGAATAAGAGAGCTCGCTCGCCAGGGACGGCGGTGACTGACAGCTGTGTTACCGTGGAGAGTGTGTGTTTTTTTTTCTTTATTGTAATTTCACACCTTACATAAAGTGGGCTGGCAGCAGCACAGTATGCTGCTCTTCAGCCACAGGTATGACAAGAGAATAAACAATGGAGACACAGAATGAACATAATATAATGGGAGACAAAAAACAGTAGACACAATAATGAAAAAACACGAAGCCGTTCACACGCGAAGAAAACCAAAGAAACTGTTAGCACTGAACACGGACACTGATGATGGAGACGACATGTGAACGATGAAGCGTGGGCGGCGAAAAACACTGAGGCACAAACACGACGGCACACACACAAAACTGATGGCGATGATATCCGGCGCGCGAATGTCCACTTATCATGTGCGAGTCCGGGGACCTGCCAAGAGGGGAAAAAGGTGATGGGGAGGGAGAGGGGAGATGCCAATGGCAGAGGAGATGGGTGGAGGAATGAAGGTATGGGGGGTAGGAGAAGCCTGGGAGAGGAGAGGGAAGGAAGGGTGGAGGGAGGGAAGGGAGAGAGAAGGGAGAGAGGCTGCCCTGAGGAAAAAACACAGGAAGTGGGAGGGGAGGATCAAAGTTGATAGGAGGGGTAGATGGATGGGAGGAGGGTATCATCAGGGAGGGGGAGCTGGCGAAAGCCACCTTGGGAGAGGGTAAGGAGAGGTGGAGAGCAGGTGGGACGTGGAAATACAGCTGCGGCAGTGGACGGGGGTGGAAGAAGATGTGAGAGACAAGCAGGTGAGGGGGATCTAGTTTACAGGAGGTGTAGAGGATCCATATCCATTTGAGGAAAAGGAGGAGGTGGGGGAACGGAATAAAGTCGTACAGGATCCGCATGGGGGAGGGGAGACGGATGCGATAGGTGACGCGAAGAGCATGGCGTTCGAGGATTTGAAGGGATTTGTAAAAGGTAGGAGGGGCGGAGATCCAGGCAGAGTGGGCGTAGCAGATGATGGGGTGGATGAGGAATTTGTAGGTGTGGAGGATGGTGGAGTGTTCCAGACCCTATGTATGGCCAAAAAAGGAGCTTGAGGAGACGGAGGTGGGAGTGTGTCTTGGCTTGGATTGTCCAGAGATGGGGGGTCCAGGAGAGGCGACGGTCAAGGGTGACACCAAGGTACTTAAGGGTGGGGGTGAGAGTGATAGGACGCCCATAGATGGTGACATAGAAGTCGAGGAGGCGGAAGGAAGGGGTGGTATTGCCTACAATGATCGCCTGGGTTTTGGATGAATTGACGTTGAGCAACCACTGGTTGCACCAATTGGTGAACCGGTCAAGATGGGATTGGAGAAGGTGTTGGGAGCGCTGTAGGGTGAGGGCTAGGGCAAGGATGGCGGTGTCATCGGCGTACTGGAGAAGGTGGATGGGGGGTGAAGGCGGCGGCATGTCCGCCGTATACAAAAGGTACAGAATAGGGGAGAGGACGGAACCTTGGGGCACACCGGCGGAGGGGAAAAAGGTGTAGGAATCCATGTTATGGATGGTGACGTAGGAAGGACTTTGGGAAAGAAGGGACCCAATCAGATGGACGTAGTTAATAGGAAGGGCGAGGGTTTGGAGCTTGAAGAGGAGACTGGAATGCCACACACAGTTATAGGCGCGTTCGAGGTCGAGGGAGAGGAAGATAGCGGAGCAACGGGAATTGAGCTGTTCAGAGAGTAGATGAGTGAGGTTAAGGAGAAGGTCATCGGTAGAGAAGGACGGCTGAAAGCCACACTGGGTAACGGGAAGGAGGTGGTGCTGGCGGAGATGCTGGTGGATTCATCAGGTAAGGACGGATCCCAGGACCTTGCTGAAGACCGAGGTAAGGCTGATGGGACGGTACGAGGAGACAACGGACGGCGGTTTGTCGGGTTTAAGGAACATCAGGATGCGGGGAGGTTTTCCATAGGTTGCGGTAGTAGCCGGTGGACAGGACTGCATTATACAGCCTGGCCAGGGTGGACGTGGAGAGTGTGGCGACGCCATTTCCAGAATAATTGCTTCCATCTGCCGTCGTTCAGCCGTGTTGTGTCTTTTGAGTCGGCCAATTCCTATTTCTGGTGCCTCTGGGTTGCAGCAGAGAAATGAATAGCAGGCACCTTGTCTGAGTGTGAGTAAGTGCTGGATGCGATTTGCAGAAGCCCCTGTTCATTAATGAGCCTTATTAACTGTGACTTGTGTCGAGTCCACGCCTATACCATGTGTAGCTCCTGCTAGTAAGCGTTATTTAACCGAGAGTTTAAGAGTAGATCAGCAACATTGGTAATGCGGAGGCGCCTGAGCTATTTTTAAGACATTTGTAAAGTGGGTCACATTTTGACTAGCTCTGATTCCGTTATTGTCTGATTAATTACAGAGAGTGTTTCTTTAATGTCTGTACCTGCACCTTATTGTAAACTCTTAGGGGTTCAAATCTTGTATTCTTCTTTGTGTCTAAAGCACTCATGCGTCGGTTCTGTAGAATTATGTCTACATTTCATTTCGAATGATCGGGTGTTCAAATTATTTTAAAATATTTGTATCTTGAATTGTCTGTTTGATAAACGGGCCCTGTTTGTCTTATTCTGAGGGCTATCTGTGATATGTGTCTGTTACATAATTTTAATGTGCACCTTGTACATGTTTTAGAGCCCGAGCTGAACCAACAAACTGCTTGATTTGTGTGCTGAGCTCAAGAGCTTAACCTTACCTTCGTCAGTGCATTAAATTTCGTCTTCCTTCTAACTGTGCTCTGAACTGTTGGTCAAAGCGGTAGTTTTTGTTTGTGCTGATTTACGCATTTAAAAGACTTACAAGGGGAGACCGCCAATTGTGAAATTCAGATTCGATTCATACTGCGCATAATAAAAGCTCATTGCCAGAGGTGTAATGGCCGGCCGAAGTGGCCGTGCGGTTAAAGGCGTTGCAGTCTGGAACCGCAAGACCGCTACGGTCGCAGGTTCGAATCCTGCCTCGGGCATGGATGTTTGTGATGTCCTTAGGTTAGTTAGGTTTAACTAGTTCTAAGTTCTAGGGGACTAATGACCTCAGCAGTTGAGTCCCGTAGTGCTCAGAGCCAGCCAGAGGTGTAATGTGGCAAAGCACCAAGATGCACTTCTCAGCCGTTGTCGAGAAAATCGACAGTTAAAAGAAACCGTTGCCGTGAAATACTCTCTACGACTTTTAAATATGCACAGCGTCGTGGCGCAGCGGTAAGCGCTCGGATTTGTAATCCGAAGGTCGCCGGATGCAATTTTTTTTTTTTTTAATATTTGTTTTTTGTAATTCAAATGTGTATACACACACACACACACACACACATATATATATATATATATATATATATATAATTCCCGGCAATCAGTTGCAACAATTATGCATATAATAAGTTGTTGAAAGTCGTTTGTCGTGGAAAAACTGGCGACTTCGAACATCATTATGTTTTCCGCAAACGAAGTTGTATTTCACAAATATTATTAATTGTCTTCATAATGTTAATCACGTATAGTTAACGGAAGACGTAGAAACGATATTCCGAAACGAATACGTGTAGCGTAAGTCAAACGTTCGAATTGGAACAGAGACCCCACGAACACAAATTTGCTGTGACAGGTATGAAATATAAACTCCGTTACTCGCTCGTTACACTTGAAGGACAGATGTTGAATGGGCCGGAACGAGCCGCCGCATAACAGCGTAGTTGCCTGCTAACTTCGAAAGAAGGTAGATGCGGTCCCTAGCGCAGCTTATAACATCGTCGAAAATCAGTGCGGAAGGGAGAGCTTTGGTACACCCTGTTAAAAAGCGGAAAAATGGAGGCGGTACAATTGGAGAGCGATCCGTCTTCACCAACATGCATAAGCAATTCATTAATAGTATATATATATATATATATATATATATATATATATATATATATATATATATTACAAAAACAATAATAAAAAAATTGTATGGCGTGAGATTCGATCCGGCGACCTTCGGATTACACACCCGAGCGCTTACCGCTGCGCCACGACACTATAGATAACTATTAATCGTAGAGAGTATTTCACCGCAACGGTTTCTTTTAACTGTCGATTTTCTCGATAACGGCTGAGAAGTGCATCTTGGTGGTTTGCCACATTACACCTCTGGCCATGAGCTTTTATTATGCGCAATATGAATCGAATCTGAATTTCACAATTGGCGGCCTCCCCTTGTCAGTAAAATATATTTGGATTCTAGAAAATTTTTTTTAAATTGTCACGGTCGTTATTCTAATGCCTTTATTAAAAGCTTCCTGTAATTGTCTTTCCAAACTGTAAGGAAATTCCTCAGATTTCTGCTCTTTGGTGGATTTCGTTTCAAATGTAGATTTTCTTAACTGTTCCTGGTGTTAAATAACCATTCAAAATATTTTTTTTTTTTTGTTTCTAAATCGTTGTTAATAGTCATGAGTGCCTCTGGTGGAAGCTATGAAAGGTATGCCACATTTCAGAAATCACCTTTGTTAACAACCTAAAAGAAAAAAGAAATAATAGTTAAGTCATGAAATTTCTGTGTTTTGCAAGCGCAGCACCTTACCATTCGCAAATCCAGGCTCCTTACGATTTCATTAAAGAATTGCTGGGCATTCGATTTGTTGCTACAGCTTTGACGTCCTAAATGTTGGCTTGTTGAAAAAATTACACAAGGTTATATACTCATGCATGTGAAAGATATATTCTGATAGTATCAGACTGTCATTTTCAAGCTAAAACATTGTAGGTCTATGCGAAATTCACCCAAAATTTCTACTTATTTCGCGTTGAAGATAAAGTTTTGAAATCGGATGAAGATTTCTGCATTTGACTATCTCTGGATAACAGATTTGACAGTTTAGCAAGAAAATATTTATGCGTTAAATCCAGGACAGACGAATCGAAAAACTGGTAGAAGCCGACCTCGGGGACGATCAGTTTGGATTCCGTAGAAATACTGGAACACGTAAGGCAATACTGACCCTGCGACTTATCTTAGAAGATAGATTAAGGAAAGGCAAACCTACGTTTCTAGCATTTGTAAACTTAGAATGGAAATGAGCGTTTGGCGTCATTGGCCGGGAGGCCCCTCGCGGGGCAGGTCCGGCCGCCATATCGCAGGTCTTATTACATTCGGCGCCACATTGGGCGACCTGCACGCCGGATGGGGATGAAATGATGATGAACACAACACAACACCCAATCCCTGAGCGGAGAAAATCTCCGACCCAGCCGGGAATCGAACCCGGGCCCAGAGGACGGCAATCCGTCACGCTGACCATTCAGCTACTGGGGCGGACTGTAAACTTAGAGAAAGCTTTTGACAATGTTGACTGGAATCCTCTCTTTCAAATTCTGAAGGTGGAAGGGGTAAAATGCAGGGAGCGGAAGGCTATTTACAATTTGTACAGAAACCAGATGGCATTTATAAGAGTTGAGTGACATGAAAGGGAAGCAGTGGTTGGGAAGGGAGTGAGACAGGTTTGTAGCCTATCCCCGGTGTTATTCAACCTGTATATTGAGCAAGCAGTAAAGAAAACAAAAGAAAAATTCGGAGTAGATATTAAAATCCCTGGAGAAGAAATAAAAACTTTGAGGTTCGCCGATGACATTGTAATTCTGTCAGAGACAGCAAAGGACTTGGAAGAGCAGTTGAACGGAATGGACATTGTCTTGAAAGGGAGATATAGGATGAACAGCCGGCCGCGGTGGTCTCGCGGTTCTAGGCGCGCAGTCCGGAACCGTGCGATTGCTACGGTCGCAGGTTCGAATCCTGCCTCGGGCATGGATGTGTGTGATGTCCTTAGGTTAGTTAGGTTTAAGTAGTTCTAAGTTCTAGGGGACTGATAACCACAGCAGTTGAGTCCCATAGTGCTCAGAGCCATTTGAACCATTTTTTAGGATGAACATCAACAAAAGCAAAACGAGGATAATGGAATGTAGTCGTATTAAATCGGGTGATGCTGCGGGAATTAGATTAGGAAATGAGACATTTAAAGTAGTAAAGGAGTTTTGCTATTTGGGGAGCAAAATAAGTGATGATAGTCGAAGTAGAGAGGATATAAAATGTAGACTGGCAATGGCAATGAAAGAGTTTCTGAAGAAGAGAAATTTGTTAATATCGTGTATAGATTTAAGTGTCGGGAAGTCGTTTCTGTAAATATTTGTTTGGAGTGTAGCCATGTATGGAAGTGAAACATGGACGATAAATAGCTTGGACAAGAAGAGAATAGAAGCTTTCGAAATGTGATGCTACAGAAGAATGCTGAAGATTAGATGGGTAGATCACATAACTAATGAGGAGGTACTGAATAGAATTGGGGAGAAGAGGAGTCTGTGGCACACCTTGACTAGTAGAAGGCATCGGTTGGTAGGATACGTTCTGAGGCATCAAAGGATCACCAATTTGGTGCTGGAGGGCAGCGTGCAGTGTAAAAATCGTAGAGGGAGACCAAGAGATGAATACACTAAGCAGGTTCAAAAGGATGTAGGTTGCAGTAGGTACTGTGAGATGAAGACGCTTGCACAGGACAGAGTAGCATGGAGAGCTGCATCAAACCAGTCTCAGGACTGTAGACTGAAGACCACGACGACGACAGCAACAAATCCAGTAAGCTGTTAAGTAGAGGCTGCCATATCTAGGTCGTTTCTTGATTTTATTTTTTGGATTTTTTAATTTTGGGACACTGTAACCGTTCATTGACGCCGAATGAGGTTATCTGCACTTTCTGTGACTCACTTGGGAGAATATGCTGGTGAGGTTCGTTAGAAATGCCAAACTGGGCTCCAACCCTACGGCTCTCCGACCATAGCAGCAGTTCGTTCCTAATGACCTCGATACTGACGTGACGGTAAATTCATCTTTCCTGAAGATTAAGCCGACCCGCGTGTTTATGGTTCATGGCTAGTATTTCTATGAAACGGATGATACAGGTAGCCGAGTTTTGGCCGGCGCACAGTCTGCTCCCGACGGTACCTCTCAGACCGAATGGAACTCAACTTTGACGCTGGAGATTCCCCCTGGAGAGCGCTCAGTACTGATGGCGCGCGGCTGCAGCTGCATCGCTGCGTAGGCGTTTCAACTACTCTGCTCGCTCTCAGAGGCAGCTGTTTACAATGGAAATGCAATTACGGGTTCGCTCACCAGACGGCCCCGTTCGGCCGCCCCACGACTCTGCACCATCGCATTGCGCCTCTCCAAAATATTGTCGGCAGCCCTCACGCAGTGTCATGGAAACGTGTCCTTTTTTCCCCACTCGTTAAAACTCAGTAGACATTATGGAAATTTACGTCGGCTTTCGCTCCATCAAATGCATACCCTGAATTTTTACTATAGATGTGAATTGGAGAGGAATCACTCTCCATAAATTACTGTTCTTCACGAATTTCACTTTTTTTCCTTTTTTTATTAAAAATATACGTTTTTCGTTCGGAACAAGTGGAATGTTATTAAAATTTATGAGCTGCTGGGGAGTGGCTTTACTGCAGCTTTCGTATCGAGCATATGAAGTCATAGTATCTGCGCAATATTATTCTATGTGCGTTTGTGATAAGGCGTAAATAAAACACATTAACCTGACAAGGCTACATACTTGGAGCTCGTTTCCAAATGTATCAATCCAAATTGGGCAGATTCTTGAGTAGAGCAGAAAAATTCCCTGCAGCCACAATAGTTCTCGTATGCAAACTACATCTAATATACAGTCTGTCTGGGACTCACTGATAAATGATAATTTAAGGTATTCCTTATTATTATTGTACAGTTATTAGGAATTTAATTTTGGATTTGGTACTGTTTTTTATAAGAATTATTTTAAAAGTGTACGAATTATACCTCCTGAACGTATAACACTCTCCTCACAAAATAAAATCCACATCTTACGTGTAGTTAACTCTGGAGGTAAATATTTTCTTAATCGTGTCTTTTTTTTCTCCTTCGGTGCTGTTCTGTGCATTTAAAACTTGTAGTGTGAGCTATAATTTCAGCCTGTAGCTTCTTCATAACATTACCAAGCCGAGCACCAGCCCTATTTTTCAGAAAGTGCTGCCCCATTATTCATTTTCTTATCAGCTGCCAGCTCAACCTTCTTTCTCCCACCATTAAAAATACTTAGAAACTTAGATCTAGAAACAGGGACCTCCCCTGAAGAGCACGTTGTATCCTGTAGCATACAGTTTTCTCCTTGCCCGACCGTTCTTTCTTTCCTTGATTTGGCCTACTTTTCTTAGGAGAGTTCACATCAGTATACCGCATTTGAATGTTTCTCTGACCCACAGCATCTGCAGTGTTCCAATATATGTTTTTCTGACGCGTCATATCATCTTCTGATATACACAATACTATGTAGAAGTTATCAGCATGCGGAAGTACAATGCTTTACGTGTTTCAAAACAATGGGCTTCCACGTATTTGCAGATCTTCGCTTCCACGTATTTACCGATCTTTCACGTTTCCCTGGCTTTTCTGTAAATTCAGGCACGTCGGTGTATTCATTGGATAGAGTTCATTTTCAATGTTCACCATAAAAAAACACAACAGAAAACTCTAGAACATTGCATGAAATAACACAATAACAAACTTAAGTTGACGGACTGCGAGTTGTAATATTATTGGTATTTCCGTACTACGAAAGCTTTGAGTATTCTTTGAAAGACATTTGTTTTGTATAATTTACGTAACTGTAAAGATGCGCATCTAGCGCGGACGCTAATACATCGATTGCGCAGTCAAAGAAACATTTTAACAGAAGCTGAACTGTCGTTCCGCTTCGATCTAAATAAAAGATGACGGTAGAAAACGTTTGTAGATCTTCAGATTTTAATGTACTTCTGCTTGTGGTGTGAAAACGTAAAGGAGGTCGACTTTAAGTTAAAAAAGTGAGCGGTCTTGCTAGCGTGCAGACAACATTATTAATTAATAAAATTAATATAATTCATGTTCGAAACTGTAAATCAGCAAGTTATTGTTATCGGAGGTGTTGAACAGTGCAAGAATTGTCTTCAACGAAAGGAGAAAAGTAGTGACTATAATTTGTGACAAAAAAAAAAAAAAAACGTGAACCAAGGAGACAGCACAGGACAGGCTGAAATCTGATCGCACCATACTGTTAGAAAAGTAATTATGTAAGTTGTATTGTTTATAAATAAGCCCTAATTTGCTAGTGAGAATTGTTTGAATTTATTTAGTGTTTACCAGATCTCTTATTCTATTCTTTTCCTTTATACTTCTTTTTTAACCTCCAGGCCATATTATTTTTAGAAATGTCAAAAAGCCTTTACTACAGCAGAAAATACTGCGGCATCCTGGTCGTGTACAGAAGGCCGCTCCTTGTCTTCTATACAATTCATAGCTGCCCCATTTATGAATGATTTCATTTGCAAATGCATTTTTTCTTACTGTTCATTGTTAAAGGTCCCTTAGGTAATTTAAAAAATCATACTGATTACGTAAAGAAATCCGGGTTGTTCTTTTCCAAGTAATAGAAGTCTTTGCGTATTCAAAAACTAGTCTCCTTCTGACAACGATCAGGAGCCGACCAGAAGACGGACGTCTTCGACCGCTTTCGTGTCTCCTGTGGCAAAGCTGTGCCAAACTGGGAACACGGCATTCTAGTATGAAACACAGATTTAAATTGACAGAATTGAAATATATTTAACCTAATAAAAGTAATAATTTTTTTTTATCATACTAGATGTGGCGCCCGAACAGGGACCTGATAAAAAAAATTTTAATCTGTTCTGTTATTGTTTCATGACATCATCCGGTGGACATCGGGAAGCCGTAAAGGAAGTACTGAACGAAATCGAGGAAGTATAAAAAACAAAGAGAAAAATTCGAAAAATAACAGCAGTGCGCAAAACGACTGATGTAAGTACGGTTTTCATTACGCATAAAATCTCGCGTCTTGTATAATATAACTGATTTCCGGAATTTCTTTCCTTACTGCTTCATTTTATCCTATCGCTGTTATTTCCTTGCAGAGTTGCTTATTTACGTAGTTAGAATTCATTTCTGATCATCTCTTCATGCAAAGTTTATTTGTTAGTATTATGAGCATCTTCATTGTTGCTACGGTTAAGAACACAAGATGGATGCCATAATAGCAGGATTCAGTGTCTAGTAGGTGTTTGTCACTTATTTTCAAAGTTAGGTGCCATCTTGTCTTCTACCCGGTATAGCTCTGCAATTGTCACCTACCGCGGTGTGACGTTTGACTATCAGCGCGCGCATCTGAGAGTTGACGATCGGCGTACCGCGAAATATTTCTTTGAGCAGTTACGTCACAAACTTGAAAATAAACATGGCAGATGACAAAGGAAAGCCGACAAACAGTCTGGATGACGGTGATGACACAGTTGTCAAGTCATACCCACTACGTTCGCGAACGGGAACAGGCAGACCCGAATCGCGAATGGAGACAACGGTAGACGATGATGGTGTGCGTGACGTATCGTCACAGCAATCATCGTCACAGCAAGCGGGAGAAAATTTGATGGTTGAAATGATGAGAATTTTTTTTCAAGAAAGAGAACAGGAGAAACGGGAAAGGGAAGCTTATAAATTACAAAAACAACGAGATAGACAAGAAAGGGAACAAAAAGAAAGGGAAAAGGAACGGGAGACAGAGCGAAAATGGTTTGACCTGAATACCATGATTGGTACAATGAAAAATAGGTTAGATAATATTGATGCCAACTTAGAGGCAAGAATTAGGACAGTCACGATGGAATATATCTCGGAATTGAGTACTAAAGTTAATGAAAGGATAGAAGGTATTCTGCAGAAGGTAGATGCATGTGAGAGCACAGTAGGTAACGTGCACAAAGACATCAAAGTACAAATCGAAAGTTGCCAGGCAGTTACAACAGAAGTTTCAAAAAAGTCCGCTGAGGTCGGAGCTAAAGTAAACAAGCTTGCAGACAATGTCGTCACTCTGCAAGGCCAGGTCAATGACCTGACACAGGCGCTATCCGAAATAAACATTGAAAAGAGGGTGAATGATGCTGCAGCCAACGTACGTTCCACGATAGGAAAAGAATATGTAGAATGGGTCGAGACTAAGGAACAGTACATAGCAAACAAGGTTCAACACGACTTAAAAGAAGCCGTTAAGTCAGCCACAGTTGAAGTTTTAGCTGCTCCAGGTACATCAGGAGATACGATTCTCACTGAATTAGGAGAGATTCGTAGAGTTTTTCACCGAGATCTTCCCGAGTGGAAACGACACCTCACTGAGGAAATCGAGCAGTTGAAACGACAAGTCAATGATTTTCCTAATGACAATAGAAGTGAGCATTCACACTTGCTTTCTTCAGAACATGAATACAATAATA
Organism: Schistocerca americana; assembly: GCF_021461395.2. Classification (NCBI taxonomy): domain Eukaryota; kingdom Metazoa; phylum Arthropoda; class Insecta; order Orthoptera; family Acrididae; genus Schistocerca; species Schistocerca americana. The sequence goes on from NC_060122.1 coordinate 60,462,614, forward strand.
ATCCCGTGTCTCGTGTAGAATTCTCTCCACTTGTACATGGACACAGTAGTAAGAATCCTTTAGTACGCAACCAGAATGATCAAGTAACTCTTGTCGAGCTCATGAAAGAAGAAAGCGTTCTCAAGCACCGCGTATTCCAGCCTTTTCTGCCAGAGAAACGCAACATCCACCCAATGGTTTTTCTGAAGTCATTTAATGGTGTTTTTCCTGAGAGCTGGGATGACAAGCAACGTATGCGCTTTATAGTAGGTTACATTCAAGGAGAGGGTTCTGTCTGGGGAACAGAAGTAATTGACAGATGTAATAAATACGCTGACTTCGAAAAGCAATTTCTGAACAAATTCTGGAGTTCAGGCATACAACAACGCCTTATAAAGGAAGTATATAATGCTGAACCGTTTAACACGAGAAGTGCTGGTCTCCGTAGGTACTTCGAGAAATACCTGAAAAAAATACAATATTGGGACACGCCCATTTCCACGAAGGACGTAATTATGATCCTTAAGTCAAAGCTACCGGTATCAATCAGGGAGAAGTTAGTAAATGTCAGTGACGACGACACGGAGGCTTTTCTGTCAGTACTTGACAACCTTGACATGATTCAAGAAGACGTGCGTGCTAGTGCGCGGAGTAATTGTAATCTTGGCCCGCACACTACACAGCCGCACGGTGTAGGCGCAGACTCAGGTATGTCATACCAACCCAACAACAGTAAAGGACACGACGTTCCGTGCGATAATAACAACTACTATTGCCGTAACGGGAAGCAGAAACATAAATTCCAGGATCAAAATAGGTACCACCCCATATACCAGACAACACAACAGCAATACGGTAATTCACCAGTTAATTACAATGATCGCTAACACTACAATAACGATCGCCAAAATAATAATAATTTCAATGGAAAAGGACGTTGGATTAACACCAACAGTCAACAGCAGTATGGTAACCAGCCTAGATTCCAGCACTGTTCTCAAGGGAGAAATCCTCCAGATCCTTCCAAGCAATACAAACAACAGTATGCTCCAAACTTTAGGAATAGTCCTCCGCCTTTTACCAACTATCAAAGTCACAATCATGAACCTCAAAATTCTCGCATCTATTATGCCCGAGCAAACCCGCCAACACACACCATCTCGACTGAAATTCCGGCAAATAGCTCGCAACTTAGGTGGAATACGGAAGCAAACCTCGTACCGAGCGTACCGCCCGGTACTTCAAAAGTAATTGTGAGCGAAATTCAATCTAATGAACATGCGGAAAACTAAAAGCAGCTTCTTTTTCTTGCCTCCTTGGGGAAGCTGCGGAACATGTTGGGGGCGATTTCATTAGGGGGCAAATCAACCTTATACGATATGACAATGACTCTGACTTACGAGATGACTTGCTGAAGGAGAATGACGTTTTGAATGGTGAGGATTTATGGGAAAACCAGGTTCAGGCATCCACTATGATTCATATTCATGATGTACCACTTGTCGCTATAATAGATACTGGTGCCAATATCAATGTTTTGTCTTTATGTGTATATAAGAAAGTGCGTTCTGTAGCAAAAGTTCTGTCATTGCCAGTACAAGGGTGTACCGTCTCCGGAGCTGTAGGCTCTCTAGTTCAAAAGGTGACGCTACAAATTCATGTACCAGTGAGATTTGCATCAGACACCATACCATGTACTTTTCTAGTTGTGAAAAATCTGTCAGTACCTTGCCTCCTAGGAATGGAGTTTCTACGTAAGAATCGTGTCATCATAGATTTGCATGAAGGTACATGTACTTTCAGATGCAGTGATAAGAGTATAGTGATTCGACTTATGAGGACCAAAGTTAAGTTGTCCAGCCAAGAACATAAAGTAAAGCTCCGCAAGCTCACATCTCGGCAACAATATTTCAATTATTTAGACGAGTCAATAGATGCAGCCGAAGACTTTGACTTATTACCGACACATGAAGAATTACTGACGAAGGTTAATGAATCTGAAGGATTAGGTGACCGACAAAGAAAGGAACTATACGATCTGTTGACACAATTTACCAAAGTGTTTTCTAAGAAACCGGGAATCATAGCCAACTATGTATTCGACATGAAGGTTAAGCCCCACAGCACCTACTGTAAAACCACCTATGCAGTTCCGCATTCCCGCAAGGAAGCAGTACGACAGGAAATCCGCAAAATGTTAAACTGGAAAATAATTGAGCCCTCTGACTCTCCATATTCGAGCCCATTATTGTCTATATTTAAACAGGACGGAAGTGTTAGGCTTGTTCTAGACGCTAGGAACATCAACAAAATTATTGTTCCTGTGTGTACCCGACCGGAAGCATTGGAGGAGCAACTGCAAAGGTTTTATGGTATCAAATTTCTAACCTCCATCGACCTTCGAAGTAGCTATTGGCAGGTGAAGTTGTCGCCTTCTTCAAGGAAGTACACGGCCTTTATCTTTGCGGGTCGGTCATATCAATTTCGTGTCGTACCCTTTGGCTTGAATATTAGTTCAGGTGTCTTTATTGCCGCACTTGACCATGTCTTAGGTCATGATTTACTGGACAAAATAACTGTCTACGTCGATGATATCTTAGTAGCCTCGACTTCATGGGAGGAACATCTTGACTTGATTCGGAAAATCTTCGTGAGGTTTGCTAACTTTGGCGTTACTGCCAATTTACAGAAATCAAAGTTTGTAAAAAAGGAAGTAAAATTCCTTGGTCATATTATCTCTTCTGAGGGAATCTCTCCCGATCCTAACAAACTGTATGCAATAAGGAACTTCCCTGTGCCCTGCACCAAAAGACAATTAAAAGGGTTTCTAGGGTTAACGTCTTTCTTTCGTCGCTTTATACCAAATCAATCCATGAACAGTCCAGTGTTGCACAATCTATTAAAGAAAAACGTTCATTGGGTATGGACCTCTGAATGTCAGCAAGCCTTTGACAAAATCAAACAAGCTCTTCTGAATAGCAATATCCTCAGTCATCCGGATATGAACTCCGAATTCTGCATTTCTTGTGACGCCTCATTTCAAGGTTTGGGCGCTTGTTTGTTCCAGCTAAAGAAAACTAGAGATAAAGAAGAGATTAGGATAGTTAGTTTTGCCAGTCGTGTGCTGACGGAGTGCGAAAGATCGTATTCTGTTACAGAGTTAGAAGGATTGGCAGTTGTGTGGGCGTTCCGCCGTTTTAATTATTACGTTTATGGCCATCCGATCAAAGTGTATTCCGACCATCAAGCTCTTAGCTTTCTCCTTTCGTGTAAGCTCTATCATCCGAGGCTTACTCGCTGGTGCCTATTTCTACAGGAGTACAATTTCGAAATTGTTTACGTGAAAGGCAAGAACAACATCGTTGCAGATGCACTGTCACGCATGCCGGAAGGTATGCCGGAGCCTACGGAACTTGTAGAACAGATTTCCAATCACAAGATACTCCTTATGAAAGATCCCTTGAATCGTAGTTATTTTCTACGTCTTTGCCGACAGATGGGTACTCTGCAAGAAAGTGACCGAAAATGGAAGAGAGTCAAACAGCTTCTACAAGACAAACCCAATCATCGTTTGTCGAAATTTTATAAATCACACAATGGTGTTTTATTTCATCGTACATCTATGTTGACGGAGCAATGGTGTGTTTGTATTCCTGAGGAGTACGTTGAATATCTCATATGGTACACTCACCTATCCTGGGGACATTATGGCCCCGAGAAGTGTAAAAGAAAGATTTCTGCCTATTGCTACGTACCCAATCTGCATAAGAGAATTCACAAACTGCTAAGCACTTGTGTAATCTGTCAGAAGGCAAAGCCCTTCAATCTTTCGAATGTCATACCATTGAATCCTATCTACACTGAGCGTCCTAACCAAATAGTCAGTCTCGACTATGCAGGTCCACTTCCTAGAGGAAGAGGAGGTGCTAAGTACCTTGCTGTTTTGCTAGACCTCTTCACTAAGCACGTGCGTTTATACGCGATGAAGTCTTCCAGTGCAAAATCTTTAATAAGACGAATAGAAAAGGATTATTTTCCTCGTTTTGGTAAGCCGGAAACCATGTTGTCTGATAATGCTTCAAACTTCGTTGGAAAAGAGTGGAGACAGTTTCTTGCCAATAATGGTATTAGACAGATTCTAATCTCAAGATTTAGACCGCAAAGTAACCCGACAGAACGAGTCTTCAAAGAATTTAATCGTTTTATTCGCACCTATGTACCGAACCAGCAAACACGGTGGGTCGATTTCGTTACTCCATTTGAAGAGATTGTAAATAATCTTCCGCACACTTCGACCGGTTTCACACCTTCAAAATTAATCTCAAGGCAAAGGGAAAGCAATGAATGGACTGATCCCATTCCCAAGATAGAAGGTCCAGAAGTCAACCTAGATAATAAGTTAAGACAAGCCCTGATCCCTCTCACAACTCATGCCAATTTAAGAAAAAAGGCATTTGACAAGCATGTCAATAAAGTTCTGTCGTATCGCCTGAACGAGCGTGTTCTTCTGAGGACACACTTCAAACCATCTCTCATCTTACGTAAAAATCGTAAGTGGCAACACTTATACGAAGGACCGTTTGTTATAGTCAGGAAGCCACATATTGGTTGTTACGTGTTGGCAAATCCAGTTAGTGGACGAATAAAAGGACTTTACCACCATGTAGACCTGAAGAAGTACCATGAAAAACATTTAAAAAAAATATCATTTATTATGTTAAGCTGCAACTTGAAACAAGAGTGTGATCTGTTTAGAAAGTAAGTGAATCAACAGCATGTACATGTATTCTGCAGGTGACGTAATCATTTGAGTGAAGTGGTCATGAAGTAATGATGGAGCTTGAAAGATATGAAGTGATTGAAGAAGGTACTCTACGTATTTGGAAAATAAGATTTTCTTTAGTTTTAAGGTAGTTTTAAGTTTCTTGAGCACGAGAAGACTGCAGTCGTTGGATTGAGTAAGGGGTGTGCCAAAGTGCCACCTGCTGCTTTAGTTTTAAGTTATGGCAAATCTCCTTTTTACCAAGTAGTAAAGGTTTTCTTTAAATCCCTCATTCAGACCAGAATGTCCGTATATGTGAAGTATTAACCTAAGTTAAGCCTTCAAAGGATTGATATTTTAAGTCGCTAGAACCATGTACAATGCAAAACTGATACATTGTAATCTGTAGATTACACCGAGTATAAGCAGCAACATATAGTTAATGTACAAAGAAATGAATAATGGTACTCGCAACTGGAGAGCAACCTTAATTTATTTGTTACTATGAGTCAACCAGTTAAGAAATTTGCATTTATAATAAGAATTAGGTCCTGTATTGGAGAAACTTAGAGAGACTATTCCTATGTCACGAGTATTATACAGAAACCTTCGATATTAAGACACCTAGTTGAGGACTGAGATAATCTGCTTATATTCTTCTGCTATGTCCGCATGCCGTGATGTTGAGATATATTTGAAGATGCTTTGGAAACGGATTTGTGCGAAATTTTAATACTGAAGTCAAGTTATGCCACGTGGATGACATTAAAAACGGTGGAGCCGAAGAATGAATTTGCTCAACTGATTATTTCACCTATTATCTATCTTCGTATCTTTCATTTCCTTGCACTATCCTATTGTAGTTTTCTTCTTTAGCGTTCTTACCTTTCTACCCTACCCGGTAGGGGAAGAAATTTGGAAATTGGTTCAAAAGACTTGACGTGTGTATATTGTGTGTATTGACGATCGTGGCTCGTTGGTTAATGCGTATCTGCGGTTACTTATCGGAACGTGATGTAAATCTGATTTGCTGTGAGCAAAAGCATCCCAGGAAATAGGAATAATTTTCCCGATTTCTGCTAGATGAAGTTTTGAACGTGAACTGTTCGGCACGCCAAAGTGGGTATATTTACTGATTATTGATGTAACCGAATAAATGAAAAAAAAGGGGCTGTTATAGAACAATAAGAAAAGGAAAAGAATCAGATTTAAAATATATATAAAATCTAACGTGCTTCAGAAGCACCATTCAGAATAGCAAACACGTTTTTCGTTAGGTCTTGGACAGTAATTAAAAAAAAACTATGTATATTTTGTAAATGATCCTTTCATGATAAGTAATTTTAGCATTACCTGTGCTACTCTGTGGTATAGAGAGACCTATATGGACACGTATGGATTGCTGCGTGTGACTCTGTGACAAAATGATGGACACGTGTGTAAAATAGTAATTTGACACATGTATGGGCACGAGAAACTAGTTATCTCTTGTGTGAATCAGAACTGTAATAAACTTATGGATACGAGTGATGTGCCGCGTGTGAAGTAGCATTACAAGTATTCTCACGTTGCAACGACGATACAGTGACTATCAGTCAAAGGATAGACAAGCTATTGTCACTGGGTTATTTGGTAACCGTGATAGCGTTACGGAGATGTTTAATAAACTCAAGTGGCAGACTCTGCAAGAGAGGCGCTCTGCATCGCGGTGTAGCTTGCTCGCCAGGTTTCGAGAGGGTGCGTTTCTGGATGAGGTATCGAATATATTGCTTCCCCCTACTTATACTTCCCGAGGAGATCACGAATGTAAAATTAGAGAGATTAGAGCGCGCACGGAGGCTTTCAGACAGTCGTTCTTCCCGCGAACCAGGGTACCAGGTTGAGATTCATTGGGAGAGTGCTTAGAAAATGTAGTCCATCAACAAAGGAGGTGGCTTACAAAACACTCGTTCGACCTATACTTGAGTATTGCTCATCAGTGTGGGATCCGTACCAGGTCGGGTTGACGGAGGAGATAGAGAAGATCCAAAGAAGAGCGGCGCGTTTCGTCACTGGGTTATTTGGTAACCGTGATAGCGTTACGGAGATGTTTAATAAACTTAAGTGGCAGACTCTGCAAGAGAGGCGCTCTGCATCGCGGTGTAGCTTGCTCGCCAGGTTTCGAGCGGGTGCGTTTCTGGATGAGGTATCGAATATATTGCTTCCCCCTACTTATACTTCCCGAGGAGATCACGAATGTAAAATTAGAGAGATTAGAGCGCGCACGGAGGCTTTCAGACAGTCGTTCTTCCCGCGAACCATACGCGACTGGAACAGGAAAGGGAGGTAATGACAGTGGCACGTAAAGTGCCCTCCGCCACACACCGTTGGGTGGCTTGCGGAGTATCAATGTAGATGTAGATGTAGATGTAGAACCATACGCGACTGGAACAGGAAAGGGAGGTAATGACAGTGGCATGTAAAGTGCCCTCCGCCACACACCGTTGGGTGGCTTGCGGAGTATCAATGTAGATGTAGATGTAGATATTGTACTTACTGCAATAGGAGACAGTAGTCATTTTCATCGATGACTGTTCTTCGTCGCTGGTGCAGTCAATTTACCGTCCAGGTTGACCATGTCGCCTTGACGAGCTGCTCCAGTACCCACGATTCAACAAAATGCACAAATTTAAAAAAAAGAAGGGTTGGTAGCCACTGAACTATCTGCCTCGTGCAGGACGCGGACTGCCAACGCTGTTAAACCGCCAGTTCGTTACCACGTGACTGTGAAGCACTCTGGCAACATTCAATGATTGCTCGCCGGACCGTACTCAACAATAAGCATTCCTCTCCATAACGGGCGCAAGCGTGCTCCAGATTTGAGATGAAAATGGACATAAAAATAATAAAACGTTGATAAACTACGCACGATTTTACTGTATTTACATTTAAAGGACACTAATGATGACTTTTCCTTAACTATAAAAATTGCTACGGCGATATTGCTAAATACATTGCTTAAGAAAGACCTGTACCAGATGAAACGTGTTTTGCTAATATTTGCTAACGAAAGAACATAAAACCTAGACACAAAATATGAATAATATATAATGTATATGTACATAGTCTATGTAGTAATTTTTATTGTCTTAAATTCTTACTCTATATTCCCTTAGATTAAGATGCTAGTTAATGAGCAAGTCCTAATACAGATTTTTTTTCTGTATTTTTATGTGCTGAAACATGAATTGGAATGAGATTAAGACAGCCACCAAACTGACTCATTCGTCATTGAACCAGTCATCAACTTTCCTGATTCCCGACATGACCCGGTGGATCGTCGAGTCAAGAAATATCACTTCCCCTTCACATAGTGAAATTCCCAGTGTTTTTCCACCAGAATGTGAAAAGGTGATCCCCAGTTTTAGTGCAGTGAAAAGTGACAGGTGATGAAAGAATTCCCCTGTGAAAATCACCCGAGTTCATGGGAAATACTCCCAACTACAAAGTGAAGAGTGACGTCGCTACGAGAAAGACTGATAAAAGTTTTATGTTCTGTTCACAATTGGCGGAAATGCACCAATACTGTAATAGAATTTTTTTATTGTCAATATTTATGTATATTTGTATCTGTATGTGTATTTAATTTGTACTTGTATCTTTGTTAGTATTTCAATGTTTCAATTGACTGAATGAGAGTAATTCTTGAGAACACGCAGAAAAGGAACCTATGTTAGATTCTTGAACACTTATGATGGCATCTGCCACAACCAAGTTTGTTAATGATCAAGCAACTGTGAGTAGCTTTGACGACTTAGTGTGAAACGCATATAATTCTATGTGCCTTATGTTATGTCTGTTTTGCTCCCTACAAGGAGACATCCTTAAATACTTCATTCACTAAGTACGTGAATCCAATAATATTACGACTGCGCGTGAGTCGTTACGATCTTTCAGACTCATTACTCCTCACGCGGGAAGCGATGTAATATTATTGGTATTTCCGTACTACGAAAGCTTTGAGTATTCTTTGAAAGACATTTGTTTTGTATAATTTACGTAACTGTAAAGATGCGCATCTAGCGCGGACGCTAATACATCGATTGCGCAGTCAAAGAAACATTTTAACAGAAGCTGAACTGTCGTTCCGCTTCGATCTAAATAAAAGATGACGGTAGAAAACGTTTGTAGATCTTCAGATTTTAATGTACTTCTGCTTGTGGTGTGAAAACGTAAAGGAGGTCGACTTTAAGTTAAAAAAGTGAGCGGTCTTGCTAGCGTGCAGACAACATTATTAATTAATAAAATTAAAATAATTCATGTTCGAAACTGTAAATCAGCAAGTTATTGTTATCGGAGGTGTTGAACAGTGCAAGAATTGTCTTCAACGAAAGGAGAAAAGTAGTGACTATAATTTGTGACAAAAAAAAAAAAACGTGAACCAAGGAGACAGCACAGGACAGGCTGAAATCTGATCGCACCATACTGTTAGAAAAGTAATTATGTAAGTTGTATTGTTTATAAATAAGCCCTAATTTGCTAGTGAGAATTGTTTGAATATATTTAGTGTTTACCAGATTTCTTATTCTATTCTTTTCCTTTATACTTCTTTTTTAACCTCCAGGCCATATTATTTTTAGAAATGTCAAAAAGCCTTTACTACAGCAGAAAATACTGCGGCATCCTGGTCGTGTACAGAAGGCCGCTCCTTGTCTTCTATACAATTCATAGCTGCCCCATTTATGAATGATTTCATTTGCAAATGCATTTTTTCTTACTGTTCACTGTTAAAGGTCCCTTAGGTAATTTAAAAAATCATACTGATTACGTAAAGAAATCTGGGTTGTTCTTTTCCAAGTAATAGAAGTCTTTGCGTATTCAAAAACTAGTCTCCTTCTGACAACGATCAGGAGCCGACCAGAAGACGGACGTCTTCGACCGCTTTCGTGTCTCCTGTGGCAAAGCTGTGCCAAACTGGGAACAGGACATTCTAGTATGAAACACAGATTTAAATTGAAAGAATAGAGATATATTTAATAGTAATAATTTTTTTTATCATACTAGAGAGTCTGTGACGACTCAGCACTCAGCCAGATAAGTACAAGAGGATTTGGTACTTCTTGCTACGAAAGGTCAAAGGGATTTGGTATTTTTGGTGTAAAATACTGCATTTCACTACCTCTGAATAAGAGATTTGATATTTTTGCAAGAAAATATTTATGCGATAAATCCAGCAAGCTGTTAACTAGAGACCGCCATCTGTAAGTCACTTTTTGATTTTTTTTGATCTGATACCTTTTGGAGACAAGCTCCACACATGTGTCATTTCACCAACGCTCTGCTTTCCGAACCGCAGACCAACACAAGCGTGTACAGTAAAAGCCAAATGCTCACCCTAATCAGACTCGAACTGCAAAAATTACTCGTATAATAACAGACTGAGTATTCATTCTACAGTGGAAAGGCCGCTGTTTTGAAAATCTCTGCAGATTATAACTGCCGCACTCCTTGCTGATGTATGCAGCAAGAGAGAATTCGACGTAGTGCTGGAAGTAAAGCTGTGACGGCGGGTCGTGTGTCGTGCTTTGACAGCTCAGTCAGTAGAATACTTACCGCGAAAACCAAAGGCCCCAGTTTCGAGCTGTGGTCCGGTACGTAGTTTAGAATTTCTAAACCCTTAATAACCGAGTTCATTTGTGCTTGAAAGGTAAATCAAAAAACACATTTTGCCACCCTACTGAGACGTTATAGAGTACATCATATCAAATTTAAGATATATTGCACATATCAGATACAGTTGGATATCTCACGTATTTGCTACAACATTTGTGAAACTGAACACTTTAAACATTTCACGATTAAAAGTGAAAAGTACATGTTGGCATACAGTTCAATTAATTATGTATAATACAATATAGCCTTATTCGTGAAATTCTCTGAATCAATTTAATCTGTTGTTCAAGGATGACCGTTAATTTGCTAGGCAGGAATACTGTTTGTTCTTTACAGTGTGGTCTTTTACATGTTTGCTTTGCCACTACAACCCGAGATCTATGTCCTGCTGCATCAGTTCGGGTAGACATTTCTGGAACTGATTTTGTATGACCCTGATGTTTCTTTCGTAGTCATTGTGCCTAAACATTGGTTGGACAAATACCACTCTTTATATTAGCCGTGTCCAATCCTGCGGCAGAGTGCCTCTGTTGTTCTGAATCTGAAATATAGAAGATTTTTATCACGAGGAATTTCGAAACTTTTACTGTCTCTCTCCGCGTGTAGGGTAGGAGGTCCAAAATCTACATTTCCAATATATGGAGCACATAACCACAATGAGACATCGTTAATAAAAAAATTAAACGCTTTGGTGCATTACCAGCTGATTACAAACTCGACAGCGCACTACAAGTGAAATTTTAACTGTCAAAACAAATTTGAGGTCTAATGTTCTGATGAATATTGCAAACTAGTAATAAATTATAAAGTTCATATAGCCTACATAAATAACGAATACAACCGACTGCCTAAGTATTTTGGTGCTGCAAACCAACGGAAACATTTGCTTTCACTCTACTTGATTTCATCTTCTGCATGCGCCGACAAAGGTACACATATGCCTATGACGCGTCTTTTGCACAAACAGTATTTTCAAAGTCTGTTGCCGTGTAACAACATTATTACATCAAAATATGATTTACGTCACGTCACAGGCACTAGACTAAAAGCAAATAACTGTCAGAACTGAACTTACCTGTATATCTAGCTATAATTCACGAAACAGTGATAACATCTTGTGCGTGTTCGTGGACAAAGACACGAACAACATGTCGCTGTGGAAGAACCCGAAACTCGCAGGAGCTATAAGCACACGTCTGCGGGGTTGGTAGCTTCGTGTACGATCTTCAGCTACCGTCACTTTCACTCAAACGCAAATAACCTTCCATTTATTAGCGTCGCTCTAGTATTATGAGCATTAAATCATAATACATTCTGAAATAAATGTTTGAAGAAAGAAACGTTACATGGAAGAATATGCAAGCAGTTCCGTTGTACTCTTCCGTATATTTCCTTTGCCTTGACAGAAGTGGACACAAAACATAATGAGTATTGTCGTACTTAACTTTGGCATGTATTCAGTAAGTTAGAAGAAAACATTTTTAATTGCTTTGTGGAAATGGGGAAACTTCTTCATTATTCGTTAAATATGGTTCTTTCCTACTTCACATATCGATTCTTTGGGTACATATTCTAGTTGGTTTGAAGACATTACCGAACCCCTCTTCTTTAACGTAATTTTGTCTTCAGTAATATGTATTATTTATTCCTCGAACTGTGGTATTAACAGTTTTTCCTTATAGATTCCGAAATGTTCGATTTCTACACTAATTCCACTTTTATTGTTCCAGCTCCTCTTGTGACACACAACGCTTACTTCATAAATACTTCTGTGGAGTTCTGTGTCCCTGCAAATTCCTTCCAGTACCACAACCAAAATCAGTGGGACACCTCACAGATTTCTTGACGTCAACAGCTAATTACCACCATGCTGTTAGAAACCATAGAATAATCTTTGAACACTTTTTATGCCACTTAATTCAATTCATAATTCCTTTGAGAATCTGCTCTGTGTTCTAAAATATATCTAGAATTGGTTGATATAATCGTTGCGTATGACAGTTCACATTTAGCAAACTTATATTCCCCAGTCACTATCGCGCAGCACTCTGTTGTATTTCTTAGAGAGGTCATGTATGATGACACCACGTTGGGCAGTGCCAGTTAGATGATAACGTTCTTACGACTCCGGCTTCAGTTGGCTGTCGGGTAACAATAAGCAGCACTGTGCATGGTCTTTGTCGATACGTCCACCCGCCAGCTGGGCTGCAAAGAACAATCGAGATACAGTATGAATGATTTCCATTCCTTAGACTTACGCATAATCTAGTTTGCCCACTTCGCTCGAAATGTAGCGCGGGCGTCAATGCGAGATGCTTTTAATAGTTTCCACAATGAAACATTGTCTCAAAATATGGTAGAAAACCCAAAGAGAATCTGGTCGTATGTAAAGTACACCAGTGGCAAAAAACAGTCGATACTGTCACTGCGCGATAGCGATGTAAATGTTACCGATGATGGTGCCACTAAAGCGGAGATACTAAATACAGTTTTCCTAATTCTTTCACGAAAGAAGACGAAGTAAATATTCCAATATTCTAAACCAGAACAGCTGTTAGCATGAGTTACATAATAAAAGTAGATATCTTAGGTGTTGCGAAACAACTCAAATCACTTAAGAAAGGCAAGTCTTCCGGTCCAGATGGTATTTCAATCAGGTTCCTTTCAGAGTATGCAGACAAAATAGAGCATTTCTTAGTAATTATATACAACCGCTGAAAGTAGCAAAAGTCACAACAGTATTCAAGAAAGGAAATGGGAGTAACCCACTGAGTTACAGACCCATATCACTGACCTCAGTTTGCAGTAGGATTTTCGAGGATATACTGTACTCGAACATTATGAGTCACCTTGAAAATGACTTATTGATACATAACCAACAGGGATTCAGAACATCTAGTTCTTGTACAACACAGATAGCTTGTTATTCCCATGAAGTAATGAGTGCTGTCGACAAGGCATCTCAGATCAATTCCATATTCCTAGATTTCCAGAAGGCTTTTGATACCGTCCTCACAAGGGACTATTAATCAAATTGCGTGCATATGGGGTGTCGTCTCAGTTGTGTGACTGGATTCGTGATTTCCTCTCAGAGAGGTTACAGTTCGTAGTGATAGACGGTAAATCACCGAGTAGAACAGAAGTGATATCTGGCGTTCCGCAAGGAAGTGTCATAGGCCCTCTGCTGTTCCAGATTTATGTGGTGTCACTGCCAGACACCACACTTGCTAGGTGGTAGCCTTTAAATCGGCCGCGGTCCGGTAGTGTACGTCGGACCCGCGTGTCGCCACTGTCAGTGATTGCAGACCGAGCGCCACGACACGGCAGGTCTAGAGAGACTTACTAGCACTCGCCCCAGTTGTACAGACGACTTTGCTAGCGATGCTACACTGACAAATACGCTCTCATTTGCCGAGACGATAGTTAGCTTAGCCTTCAGCTACGTCATTTGCTACGACCTAGCAAGGCGCCATTACCAGATTATATTGTAATAATGTCTAAACAAGAGCGATGTTCTCCAATTGCGGATTAAAGTTAAGTATTCCAAGAACTACGTTTTTTTTCTTTATAGGATAATTACTTTACCTTGTTCCAGACCGCACGCCAATCTGTGTGAGCTTAAAAGCGTGCATTTCGGCCTCCTCTAGCAACACGGTGTTGGCTCTTCTGCCAACACATCACATGGCGACGAGCTAAATCGCGTTTGTACTAATTCTGTCCTAATTTACGTGTGTAATGGCTTCGCCACAATCTCCAAATGTTCTGTCCGAATTTTATCGCTTGCAGAATCAGCAGACGCAGGCCTTATTGGATGCCCTTGGACAGCTTGTCCAGGGTCAACGTGCAATGCCAAACGATGCGGCGGCCGCCGCTCCACCCCTACCGCAGCCACAACACGCAGTTGCACCACCTTTTCGTCCTTTTGATGCGGCACTGGATAGCTGGACGGAGTGGTCACGCCAATTTGGATTCCATCTCGCCGCCTACAGAATTCAAGGTAACGAGCGGCAGCCTTGTTTGTTAACATTGTTCAGGGTGCACACGTACCATGTGATAGTGAAATTATTTCCCCGACGCGACGTGGCAACTCTGTCCTACGACGAAATTTTGTCGGCATTAGATGCATATTTCAAAGAATCAGTCAATGCAGTTGCAAAAAGGTATACTTTCTTTCATACGAAACGTATGGCAGGTCAGACTAATAGGGTGTGGGTTGCAACTTCGCAAGGCCTTACTAGGGATTGTGCTTTTGAGTGTGAATGTGGACTCCCTTATTCAGATACTATGGTACGTGATGCAATTGCACAGAACATTTCTGATGTTCGTATAAGGGAACAGATTTTGAAACTAGTCAATCCCTCCCTTCAACAAGTGACGGACATATTGGATAGGCAGGACACACTTGACTTTGCTCAGGAATCATTTGCACTTCGCCAGCCGTGTGTCACATTAACCGGCCCGCCGGGCGAGCTGCTCGAAACAGTAAACAGCCCTCGCGCCCGTCCGCGCAGCCGCGTGTGCCGCGCAAGCAAGAAACGCAGTGCTAAAATCATGCCCGCGGTATGCTACTAGACATTCACATGAGAAATGCCCGTCACGCCAAGCTATTTGCTTTTTCTGTAATAAAAAAGACATGTTCAGAGTGTTTGCCAGACAAAGCTCAGAACGGACACTCACAATCTTTCCAGGCCCTTTGCTTCGCCCCGGAATCGGAATCGAACCAAGAATATTCAGGCTCGTGAACCTTCGCCCATGGAAATTCATGTAGTTAATTCCACTCTGCCCAGTGCCACTCTCTCTAACGGTGACTGTGTTCGTCCCACAAATAGTGTGCATTGACATCGCAGGAAATCCCGTCAGGTCGCAAGTGATTCTGTACCAGTGTCAGTTCACGTTGCTCGTGACACTCGCTCTTGTCGTCAGCAGGACAATAAACTTTTTGCAGACTTGGACATTCATGGCCACGTGATACCATTCCAGCTCGATACCGGAGCTGCAGTTTCATTGCTCAATAAAGACACGTACAAACAACTGGGTACAAAATGGTCTTCGTTTGCGGAAGGCCAAATGTGTGTTTTTTGCTCGGGACTTACCATATCTGGGCCATGTACTCAATGCCCAAGGCATACATCCCAGCCCAGAGCACCTCCATGCCATACAAGACTTGCTTCGCCGCAGACTTTGAAGTAGCTACAGAGTGTGCTGGGAAAAATTACTTATTACCACAGATATGTTCCACATGCTTCTTCCATTTCAGCTCCGCTTCATTGCTTACGCCGTAAAAGTGTTCCGTTCGTCTGGACGACGGAATGCGAACGCGCTTTTCGCCAGTTGAAATCGGCGTTGCTTTCCCATACTTGCCTTACGCCATTCGATCCCCAGAAACCCCTTTTGTTGATGGTAGATGCATCGGATTTCGGGATCGGTGCTGTGATTGCCCACAAAGATGGATCAAATGATCGCCCTATTGCCTTTGCGTCCAAATTGCTCTCGTGTGCGCAAAGAAATTATTCACAGATAGAGAAAGAAGCTTCGGCTCTCGTATTTGGTGTTACTAAGTTTCATGATTTCTTGTATGGTCGTCACTTTACCATCATCACAGACCACAAACCTTTGACATCGCTTTTTCATCCGAACAAGCCTGTACCTCCACGTACAGCACAGAAATTCACTCGCTGGTCGCTTTTCCTCTCGCAGTACCGCTACGATCTCTTGTATCGGTCCACTGCTAAGCACGGAAACGCCGATGCGTTGTCCCGTTAGCCTGTTGCTGAGGATAGAGCATTCGATTCTTCCGAACTTGCTTGCATGTTCATTGATGCAGAAACCGATGAAGTGGTCGAATCATTTCCGATTGATTTTCGTCGTGTGGCTACGGCCACAGCTGCTGCCCCTGTCCTTGCTACCGTTTTGCGTTTTGTTGCTACGCAATGGCGCTTGTCGAAGTCACGGATCAAGGATCCGTTGGTTCGCCGATTTTTTGCTCACAAGGAGAGACTTTTTGTTCGACGTGGTGTTTTGCTGTTGCGTTCTGATAATGATCAGTCCCGGGTCGTGGTCCCACGTTCGTTACAGTCCTCTGTCTTACTGCTTCTCCACCAAGGACATTGGGTTATTGGGGTATAGTGCGAACGAAACAACTTGCTCGTCAGCTCTGTACTTGGTTCGGAATCGATGCTGCGATTACGAATATGTGCTCTTCTTGCATGGCGTGTGCCGAACAACAATCCGCACCACCGCGGAAATTCTTTGCATGGCCGAAAGCCACTTCCCCTTGGCAACGCTTGCACATCGATTTTGCTGGTCCATTCTGGAATGCTCGATGGTTGGTTCTCGTCGATTCATTCAGTAATTTTTCTTTTGTTGTCAGGATGTCTTTCACGACATCTGCCACCATCCAAGCGTTATCCACTATCTTTTGCATTGAAGGTCTTCCACAAACTATTGTTTCCGGCAATGGCCCACAATTCATGTCCGCAGAATTTCAGTCATTCTGCAAGGCCAATGGTATTCAACATCTGACATCCGCGCCGTTTTCGCCTCAGTCAAACGGTGCCGCTGAACTATTGGTCCGGACTTTCAAGTCACAGATGTTGAAGTTGAAAGAGTCGCATTCTCGGGAGGACGCGTTGTTGCTCTTTTTGTCTTCGTATCGCTCTCAGCCCCGAGATGGTGGCTCGCCGGCTGAGTTGCTCCACGGTCGTCCTCATCGAATCTTGATGTCTTTGCTGCATCCGCCGCATCAGGTTCCTGTGCAGCGGCAGCCACCTGCTTTTGCTCCAGGCGACGTTGTATACTATCGCAACTATCGAGGTTCACAGCGTTGGCTCGCAGGGCGCATTCTTCGCTGCCTCGGCCGCGCTATGTATTTGGTTTTGGGGGCCTCTGGTGAGGTGCGTCGGCATCTCAATCAGCTGCGCCTCTGTCGGCGCACGGGTTCTGCCGCTCCGCGTCTGCTTTCAGCGACGGTGCCGCCCGGTCAGTGCCCTGGGGACCCATCTACTGGCTCGCCTCATCCCCAGGTGTTACCGACGCTGCCTTCCATTTTGCCCCGTGGCGACGCGCCGCCGCCGCCGCCTGTTCTCCCGCCGGCGCCGCTCGCAGTGGACGCGTCGCTGCAACCGCTGGGCGCCTCCCTGGGTCACGCGCCGCCGATCGCTTCCCGTGACCAGCTGTCCTCTGACATGGAACTCTTGCCCGCTCCGCACCACAGGACGTCTTCGCCCGTCGGCTGACCCGCCCCGATGGAGGTCGAATCTTCGGCCCCTCCTGTCTCTTTGCGGGCGCATACACCGCATGTTGGCGCGCACCCTGGACTAGGTTTTCAGGCGTGTCCCCTCGGACCGAATGGCCGGGTGTGGGTGGCACAGCCTCTACTGTTGTTAGGCTCCCCACCTCGTCGCATACATCAACATGGGGTCCTCCCCACGGCGGGCGGAAGCCTTATAACACAACCGTACGCCGATTTGCGGGGGAGGAATGTGGTGTCACCGCCAGACACCACACTTGCTAGGTGGTAGCCTTTAAATCGGCCGCGGTCCGGTAGTATACGTCGGACCCGCGTGTCGCCACTGTCAGTGATTGCAGACCGAGTGCCACGACACGGCAGGTCTAGAGAGACTTACTAGCACTCGCCCCAGTTGTACAGACGACTTTGCTAGCGATGCTACACTGACAAATACGCTCTCATTTGCCGAGACGATAGTTAGCTTAGCCTTCAGCTATGTCATTTGCTACGACCTAGCAAGGCGCCATTACCAGATTATATTGTAATAATGTCTAAACAAGAGCGATGTTCTCCAATTGTGGATTAAAGTTAAGTATTCCAAGAACTACGTTTTTTTTCTTTATAGGATAATTACTTTACCTTGTTCCAGACCTCACGCCAATCTGCGTGAGCTTAAAAGCGTGCATTTCGGCCTCCTCTAGCAACACGGTGTTGGCTCTTCTGCCAACACATCAATTTACATAAATGATCTAGGTGGTAATGTGATCAGCCCCCTTAGATTGTTTGCAGATGACACTGTGATTTACCTTCTAGTAAAATCATCAGACGATCAGTTCCAATTACAAAATGATCTAGAGTGTATTTCTTCATGGTGAGAAAAGTGGCAATTGTCACTAAACACTGAAAAATGCGAGGTCATCGACATGGGTACTAAAAGAAATCGGATAAATTTTGGGTATAAGATAAATCGCACAAATCTAAGGTCTATCAATTCGACTAAATACCTAGGAAATACAATCACGAGCAATTTAAATTGGAAAGACCACACAGATAATATTGTGGGGAAGGCGAGACATAGACTGCGCTTTGTTGACGGAACACTTGGAATATGCGACAAACCCACTAAAGGGACAGCCTACACTACACTTGTCCGTCCTCTGCTGGAATATTGCTGTGTGGTGTGGGATCCTTGCCAGGTAGGATTGGCGGAGGACATCGAAAAAGTGCAAAGAAGGGCAGCTCGTTTCGTGTTATCGCGCAATAGGCGTGAGAGTGTCACTGATATGATACGTGAGTTGGGGTGGCAGTCACTGAAACAAAAGTGGTTTTCTTTGTGGTGAGATCTATTAATTAAATTTCAATCGCCAACTTTCTCTTCCGAAATCGGAAATATTTTGTTGACACCCACCTACGCAGGGAGAAATGATAACCATAATGAAATAACAGAAATCAGAGCTCGAACGGAAGGATTTAGGTGTTCCCTTTTCCCACGCGCCATTCGAGAGTGGAATGGTAGAGAAGTAGTATGAAAATGGTTCAATGAACCCTCTGGCAGGTACTTATGTGTGAACTGCAGCGTAACCATGTAGATGTAGATGTGCGCTGAGCTGTCAGTGTGTCCGACTGACAAGCAGCAGGATCGGGTTCGATTCCCTGCCGGGTCGGAGACATATATCAGGTGGGGGCTCCTGCCCATCAGTGCCATATGATCATTTCATTTCACCCAAAATATGGAGGGCTTTGTCATCTTCGATTCCTGCTGTTGGAGTCCTGGAGATATCAACAACGATAGGCGCACAGGAAATGTAATAGATTCAGATGGAGATAAACTTACTGCCAGGACGATAATTCAACAGATTAATTTCTCATTATACGTCTGATACGTTATTCACAGAACACGGCTCAGATTTAGTAGTCGAAAATAACGATTATACTACTGTATTGTTGTTCTCAACAGTATCTGATTTCCCCGTACCGCTATTGGTGTTGTTCCATAACCTGCTCTTGGCGGAACCCGATATAAGATATTATAAAATGGACCATTCTGATATGGGGGTTTCTGCTGATAGTGAATTTTTTCAGGTTGGCCGGTGTGGCCGTGCGGTTCTAGGCGCTTCAGTTTGGAACCGCGTGACCGCTACGGTCGCAGGTTCGAATCCTGCCTCGGGCATGGATGTGTGTGATGTCCTTAGGTTAGTTAGGTTTACGTAGTTCGAAGTTCTGGGGGACTGATGACCACAGATGTTAAGTCCCATAGTCCTCAGAGCCATTTGAACCATTTTTTGAATTTTTTCAGTTGTGCAGCAACGCACTCATGTAGATGTCTACCGTGGAGATCTCAGTCCAGCTTGCAGTAATCTGTTCCCGACGCTGGTGACGTTCTGCCTATAAACCCTGCACGGATTGCAGCTGTTCCCGTCAGTCTACTCGCAAGAGTGATGCGACAATCCATCACTTACTGGTGTAGCCGTTCTGGAAGGATGCCTGCTTCTTCCTCTTGCTAAGCTGTTGCCCTGAATCTATATCGTCACTACAGTCATCTAATGATTACACTAATTTATTTATTTTTATTTACTCGTCAAGTTCCGTAGGACAAAATTGAGGACCAAATCTCCAAGGTCATGGAACGTGTCAGTACATGAAATTACAGCATAAACGTAATAACAGATAAAAATAAATGTTCATGAACCTTAAAAAGTCAGTCCATAAGTTCAAGTAAATACTATCAGCAATACAATAAAAATCAGCTTAATTTTTCAAGGAACTCCTTGACTGAATAGAAGGAGTGACCAATGAGGAAACTCTTCAGTTTGGATTTAAAAGCGCGGGGATTATTGCTAAGATTATTGAATTCGAGTGGCAGCTTATTGAAAATGGATGCAGCTGTACACTGCACACCTTTTTGCACAAGAGTTAAGGATGTCCGATCCAAATGCATGTTTGATTTCTGCCGATTATTAACCGAGTGAAAGCTGCTTTTTCTTGGGAATAAACTAATATTGGTAACAAGAAACAATAATAAGGAATATACGTATTGAGAGGCCAATGTCAAAATACCCAGACTCGTGAACAGAGGTCGACGAGATGTTCGTGAACTCACACCGCTTATTGCCCGAACCGCCAGTTTCTGAGCCTAAAATATTCTTTTATAATGGGAAGAGTTACCCCAAAATATAATACCATACGACAAAAGCGAACGAAAATAAGCAAAGTAGACTAATTTTCGTGCCGAACGATCACTCACTTCTGATAACGTTCGAATAGTAAAAATGGCAGTATTAAGTCTTTGAACAATATCCAGAACGTGGGCTTTCCACGACAGTTTACTATATATCTGAACACATAGAAATTTGAACTGTTCAGTTTCACTTATCATATGCCCGTTCTGTGAAATAAAAAAGTCAGATTTTGTTGAATTGTGTGTTAGAAACTGTAAAAACTGAGTCTTACTGTGATTTAGCGTCAGTTTATTTTCTACAAGCATGAACTGAGGTCATGTACTGCACTACTTGAAACCGAGCCAATGTTGCACCCGACATCCTTTACTACCAAGCTAGAGTCATCAGCAAACAGAAATATTTTAGAGTTACCCGTAATACTAGAGGGCATATCATTTATATAAATAAGGAACAGGAGTGGCTCCAACACTGATCCCTGGGGAACCCCCCCCCCCCCCCCCCCCACTTCACAGTACACCACTCAGACTCCACATTACAAAAAATGGTTCAAATGGCTCTGAGCACTATGGGACTTAACTGCTGAGGTCATCAGTCTCCCAGAGCTTAGAACTACTTAAACCTAACTATCCTAAGAAAATTACACACATCCATGCCCGAGGCAGGATTCGAACCTGCGACCGTAGCGGTCGCGCGGTTCCATACTGTAGGGCCTAGAACCACTCGGTTACTCCGGCCGGCTCCCACACTGCAGCCGTTATCCAGAATGTGAATAATGATCTTTTGCTGCCTGTTGATAAAGTTAGACGTGAACCAATTGTGTGCTACTCGTCGTATTCCGTAATGGTTCAACTTCTGGAGCAATATTTTGTGATCAACACGATCAAATGCCTCAGTTAAATCAAAAAATACGCCAAGCGTTCGAAACCTTTTGTTTAACCCATCAAGTACCACACAGAGAAAAGAGAATATAGCATTTTCAGTTGTTAAACGACTTCTAAATCCGAACTGTACATTTGATAGCAAATCTTGTGATATAAAATGATCAATTATCCTTACATACACAGCCTTTTCAATAACTTTTGCAAACACTGATGGCATAGAAATAGGTCTAAAATTATCTAAATTATCCCTTTCTCCCGTTTTATAAAGCGGCTTTACTACTGAGTACTTTAGTCGCTCAGGAAACTGACCATTCCTAAAGGAAAAATTACAAATATGGCCAAATACAGGGCTAACGCGTGCAGCACAGTACTTTAATATTCTGCTGGAAGCTCCATCATAACCATGAGAGTTCTTAGTCTTCAGTAATTTAATTATTGACTCAATCTCCCTCTTGTCTGTATCACAGAGGAGTATTTCAGACATAAATCTCGGAAAGGCATTTGCCAAGAAAGTTATATCATTTCCTGTAGAAACTAAATTTTTATTTAATTCACCAGCAACGCTCAGAATATGATTGTTAAATACTGTACATATATCTGATTTATAAGTAACAGAAATATTTTTACTGCGAACTGATTTTATATCGTCGACCTTGTGCTGCTGACCATTACTTCACAACTGACCATATGGTTTTAATCTTATCCTGTGAATTAGCTATTCTATTTGCGTACCACATACTCTTTGCCTTCCTAATACCATTTTTAAGCAGCTTACAATACTGTTTGTAATGATATACTGTAGCTTGAGTGTGACTACTTCTAACGTTTTGATATACTTCCCGCTTTGTTCTACATTATATCCTTATCCCACTAGTCAGACACCCAGGCTGCTCATTACTGCTGGTACCCCGTTTAGAATGTTCTAATGGGAGCTGTCTGTTTAATACCTCGGTATGATGCTCCAGTAGCTCTCGTGACAATGTTCCGATCTTTTCCAGAGCCCTTAACATAGTGGTCATCTGCACGTGCACGTCCTGTGGGCATGCCGTTTTGCTATATCCACCTGAAAAAATCCAGGAGCGTTATATAAACTCGGTAGCTATCTTGTTCATGTATGATTGGGGATTGGCTTTCTTCATCATTGATGAAATTCTGATCAACATTTAACACAGCTTTTACAGTAAGAACTCTGCAAACAGCTGTAACTTAAACCAGTTTTATTAATCCAATACAGGTTTCGGGACTTTGCGGCTACATCATACCGCGAGTATAAAAACTAAAATACGGTAAACAGCGTAGTAGAGTCTACACATGGCCCTTCCTTCGTAGTTACAATCATAACGTCCATAGGGTGGATAGTCAAATGATAAATGGTTTGGTGAGGGAATACATCATATGCCATGTAATAAGGAGCTGCAAGCAAGTCAGCACAACACACAACTACCCATGTGAGTCGCAGCAGCCTCCGACCGCAGTGCCTCACCTGGGTGGCTGTGTTGTGTTGACTTGCTAGCTCCCCCTTGTTACATGGCATTTGATGTATTCAGTCACCAAACCTTTTATCAATTGACTATCTGCCCTATGCAAGTTATAGTTTTAACTATGAAGGAAGGGCCATCTATAGTCTCCGCCACGCTTTCTTCACGATTTAATTTTTATATACACCTGATGACATGAAGTCCAGAAACCTGTAGCGCATTAATAAAACTGGTTTAAGTTACATCTGTTTGCGGAGTTCCTGTAAAATGTACTACCACAGCTGCAGACGCCACAAGCACAGAATCGTCTGTGATACATCACAGACATGAAAGTGCTGGAGTATCACTGTGGTAGTTTTTACGAGATGTTCGTGGTGGTACACATACCATTCCAGTCAGTGTAGATCTACCACTTTGTTACGACACGTGGCGGTGACTACAAACACAGGTTTCACGTCGGTAGCCATCAAACGTCATTTAGTTGTTGTGAATGAATGTAAGAAATGGAAATAAAATGCAGCTACTCCAGTAAAACATCAGCTTTCCGCATGATGATGTACGTTATGAAAGACACAGATGGACAAGAAAACAAACGCGAAACACTGTACCGCTGCTGAAAGCTCAGTAACGTTGTGAAGCTGTATACGTCAGTGTTATTGACCCACCTCATACAGATCGTGTTACGACCTGAGAGTGAAGCTCGAAACAAGAGTAAAGAGGCACGAGCAAGGTACACGGGAGGCATAATGCGACGCGGCACGGCCGTTGCAACACAGCGGCCGGTAACACGTAGGCTGTTAGGCCCCGCCTGGCGCGATCTGCTGTGTGCACGCGAGCAGCGACTGGCGCCTGGCGACTGCTCCGTAATTAATGCGCCGCGAGTGGTGGTCCGCTTCTCCGGTGTCAGCGCGGCACGTGAGCCGAATGCCGCTCTTCCGCGGCGTCACGGCGCGCCGGCTACCGCTGAGTGTACCATACAGGCAGATGGGCTTCACCGACATGCGGTTGTAACGTCAGCAGCTCAACGCCAATGCTTAGTACCACAGTCACACCTCACAGGAGTAGTAATTTCCTCACCAGTACAGTCTACGTTTCACGCACAAGGAATTTAACTAGTTCTGCAGTCGTTGGAGGTGCTGAATTAACTGGACAGCGAAGTGAATAATGTTTAATATGGCGGCCGAAGTACCGACGACATACTGCCGTTAATAAGGTAATACGTCTGTAGGTTAGACAGGTACCTGTATTGCAGCCTCTGATTGTGGATATGGTTCCCTAGAAACTTGTCATTCTAGATTATTTATCTTTTCGGTGACATAGCGTGTATCCAAGGATTGCCTAAATGACTTTTGGGTTAAAAGCGAAAAAGAAATTTGTGTTCTATTAAAGTAAGTAGTCTTTTCCCCAGGGCTTCACCCACATATGCATTCGACACATAGTGTATCAAACACAATTCCTCCCCCCCCCCCCCCCTCCTCTCTGTGCCCATTTCTTGCTTCCTCTGTCTACCTCAGCTTGCACCTCTACCTGCCTGTCTCTTCCTCCCCACTGTCTCTGTCCCTTCATCTCCTCCTACCCCTCTATTTGTCCATTTTCGCCACCTCTCTCTGATCATATCTACCTCTCACTCCCTCTGACCAAAATCCCCCTCTCCATTGCTCTCTCCATAACCACCTTCCTCTCTTCCTTTTCCACCTGTGCACCACCCCTCAACACCTTCCACATGCTTCATGAGTCTCCCCATCCTCATTTCTCTCCGTCCATTTTCTCCTCTCCTTCCTTCTGCCCGTCCCCACCTCTATCCATCTCGGTCTCTCCCAAGCCATGCTCATTGGCATGTGGAGCCCTTGCAATTCAGTTCAGTAAAGCAGACCAACCTACTCCCATAATACACCCATCACGTAGGGCAGCCTACACATTCGGGGTTCCAAGATCATTTACTTTCCCTGATATACAGGCTGCCATGAAAATCAGTTCGATAATGTAGACCAAAACTCTAACACAACACACATGTCATGCAACCAGCATGTCTAAATCAGGAAAACAACTTATTTCTCCCGACATCTAAGTTGCCCTTCAAAGTAGGTTAATTTGGCAGGCCAATATAGGTACCACACAACATGCCTGTCATGCAGGGAAGCCTACACACTAGGATCCGCCAAAATATCTTTTGCCCATATCTCTGCTCCTATTAGGCCTAGGAGTCTGTAGACCACTCAGTGCTGACACTCATGAGGCCTGCTGTTTCCGTACCAAATTTGGTTGAAATCGATCTAGGGGTCTGGGAGGATATACTGGACGTACTCATACAAACAAACACTCAGCTTCATGTGCATAACATGCGAATGAGACTCATTAACGACGTCATATTAACGTATTGGTGCTTATCCCATCTTTTCTGAAATTCTTCTTCCGATTCTTAGACATCCTGTTAACTCGAGGATTAATCCTGGGCTGCTGCTGTGGCTTATACCAAATACCACATACTCCATACACTACCCCAGACACGACGACACCTTCTTTCATCCGTTCCTGCTGACGTGGTATTTACTAGAAAGTGATCTTCATGGACTTGCCCCAGGCAACATCGTCAGTGCCACAGTCCTCGTCGTCGTAGTCGTCGTCATAATGATCATCGTCATCATCAACAACAACTACTACTACTTAGTTGCGTGCCCACACTGTCACCATCAATGTTTTCACAGGAAATCATCAAAAGAAAGGATTTTTATTGTACAGTGTTTCAATCTTTTTAATCAGTAAACTGTATATCAGGTGATTTTTCCTACATGTGCGGCCACAATCATTTTTCTAATAAGTGTTCCAGGTGTCAGACGCACTTTCTCTGGTGTTTCAGCAGATATTTGCAATTTAGTTTTTGCAGTGTGTAGCCAGTGCCAGAGAAAATACTGCTCATCAACGCCCAGTGTCGACGTGAAACATAGGTTAATTTCCCGTAAATTACTTTTAAAGCGAGATTTTACCTGCGCTCCAAACTTAGTCCAGCTCAATATTTATTTTCTGGATATGTATCAGGAAGAGACAGTGAAGTCCGAAGGTAACCAGACTCGTGCGCTGAGTCAGCAGCACTTGTGCATGGCACCAGGAGTCAGTGCTGTGCAGGGCGGTGCTGTCGTTGCTGCAGAACTAGTTTCTCTTGATCAAAGAAATTCAGGAGTGCAGAAAAGCAAGTCACTTAGGAATGAAATAAATAGTAAGTGGGGGAAGCCTAAGGCGACAGTGCTGTATGAAGAAGGGATGAAATCGAAAAAGAAGTGGTTGTCCGAAGCACTGACGCAGCATATAGAAAAGTCAGAACAACCATCGGTAAAATTAGAAGCGGGGGTATTAACACTGGAAGTGTAGTGGAAATCCCACTGTTAAATGCAGAGGATAGCAGAGTATACTGAAGGGGTAAGACCTCTCAGATGACGTGGCAGAAGAAGAAATAGGAGCCGATATAGAAGAGATAGGAAACTTAATATTGGAATCAGAAATTAAGAGAGTTTCGGAAGACATAACATCAAATAAGACAGATGGGATAGATAACACTCCAACAGAATTTGTAAAATCATCGAGGGCATTGCAACACAGTGACTATTCAGTTTTGTATGAAGGATGTATCTGTCTGGCGATGTACGATCTGACTTTCTGAAAGAAATCATCCACACAGTTCCGAAGACTCCAAGAGCGGACAAGTGCGAGAATTATAGCACAATCAGCCTGACAGCTCATGCATCCAAATTGAAGACAATAACAATTACAGAAGAATGGAAAAGAAAATTGGAGACGTGTTAGATGACGATCAGTTTCGATTTAGGAAAGGGAGAGGCGCCAGGGAGGCGGTTCTGTCGTTGTGGTTGATAATGCCAGCATGACTAAAGAGATATCAAGACATTCCGATAAAATTTGTAGACCTGGAAAAAGCGTTCGGCAATGACAAATGGTGCAAAATGGTCGAAATTCCGAGAAAGACATGAATAAGCTATAGGAAAAGACAGGTAATATTCAATGTGTACAAGAGCGAAGACCGCACAACAAGAGTGGAAGACCAGGATTAACAAGGGTATAAGATAGGAATGTAGTGTTTCACTGCTACTTTTCAATCTGTACGTCGAAGAAGCAATAACGGAAATAAAATCTAGGTTCTACAGTGGAATTAAAATTCAAGGTGAAAAGAAATAAGCGATACCATTTGCTGGTGACATTGCTATCCTCAGTGTAAGTGAAGAAGAATTGCGTTATCTGCTGAATGGCATGAACAGTGTACTAAGAACAAAATATTGACTGAGAATAAGGTGAAGAAAGATGGAAGTAATGAGAAGTAGAAGAAATGCGAATAGCGTGAAAATTAACATAAGTATTCGTTATCACTAAGAAGATGTGGTTAAGGAATTCTGACACCTAGGCAGAAAGTCAAAAAGGGCGTTGCTGGCCAAGAAAAGACTACTCGTATCAAACATAGGCCTGGATTTGAGAAAGAACTTCCTAAGAATGGACGTTTGGGGCACAGCATCATATGGCAGTGAAACATGGATTGTGAGAAATCCAGAGAAGAAGAGAACCGAAGCATTAGCTGGACTGATAAGGAATGCAATGTGGAGGTTTTCCGCCGAGTCTGCGAGGAAGGGAATATATGGAAAACACTGACAAGAAGGGAAAGGAAAGTAAGACATCTGTTAAGATATCAGGGAATAAATTGTGAGCTGGTGCGTTTCTGGTGCCAGATTTCATCGATTGTCATTTTGATCTTTGAGTCGACTTCAATGCTTATTTGTCTTGTGCTCATCTTTGGCGGCGCGGACTCAACTGCAGCGCGTGCGCTCTGCTGGGGAGGTGTGTCGGTATCGGCTATGAGCGAGACTCACGTAGGACTGTGTACGTAGGCAGGACTGCAAGAAGACGAGTCAGTCCGACAACGAAGGAGCGGGTCCAGCGGCTACGGTGTGTGGAGTCGTGAGGGCAGGTCCACCGCTCATGGTGATTTGGTTTTCCTGGAGGTCGGAAGAACAAGCTCCTTCGAGTCTGTTATAAGCTACGCCGGCCGATTGTATTGGAGTCGCCGAGTTGCTTCGGTGGGATGCGTGCGGCTTAATTGAGTGTGCCAGTGTACCGAAAATCATTTGGAATTGTTTTAGTTGTTTATCACTTACCTCGGTGTCGTGACTAACTATCTTGACGGCAAATGAGGAAATTTTGCTACTCCCAACCAACCGACATGAAGCGTGATTAAAGACGTAGCTAGAAGCGCAATGAGTAGTGAGTAAGTCCGACTCTGGCGATTCAAGACACGCCGAGATATGTCCTCCATTCTACGTTGTAGTTCATTTGGTTGTTTGGTGTGTAAAGGTGCCCTAATTCTTGTCATCTTAACTTCAGGGCATTATTTTTAGCGAACTTATTAATCAAAGTTTATGGGCTGGCACTGGCCAAGTAACACACGGAGGCTAATTTGTTTCTAATCAGTTTTATTGATCACCTGTTCTTTAGATACGATTGTGTGGTTTATGTCTCAGAATATTGTCTGCCGTTGACGTGTGTTGTGTTACAGATAGTTGGCAGCGGTCGACTCGAGCATAATGGGAGCAGAACACCACGACGACAGAGAGTAAGTAAATTTGAAGATTAGTTTGGTTCAAAATGGTTCAAATGGCTCTGAGCACTATGGGACTTAACATCTGTGGTCATCAGTCCCCTAGAACTTAGAACCAATTAAACCTAACTAACCTAACGACATCACACATCCATGCCGGAGGCAGGATTCGAACCTGCGACCGTAGCGGTCACGCAGTTCCAAACTGAAGGCCTGGAACCGCACGGCCACAGCAGCTGGCTATTAGTTTTGTCAAAATCAAAGCAACTCCTTAATTGTTTTAGTTATTTGTATATACTTTTGTTTAGGAAAGTTGCTAGCCAAACCTTAAATGAACTGTGTTCTTACCCTTAATCTGTTGCTCAGCTGATGGGAAGTAATGAGAGTTCTGATGGGAATTGTACAGACATTTGTACTATTTAAGTAAAGCTTTACCTGAGTATATTCACCTATTCATATTCAAATTTCAAATTTTATACGTCTTGTTCCGATTAAAAAAATTTATTTGTTATTTGTCCAAGTGATCTGGCCTTGTAAGGCAGTTGTGATTGTGATTTTATGTTTTTGATTGTAATAAAATATGTAGCAACTACAGCGGATTACTATTGTGATTTTGGTGTGTCATTACCATCATACATTTCAAATTGCATGATACTAGAAGGAGCTGTAGAGGATCAAAACTGTAGAGGAAGACAGAGACTGGATTACATCCAACAAGTACGAATTGCAAATGCTACTCTGAGATGAAGAGTTTGGCACAGGAGAGGAACTGTGGCGGGCCATATTAAACCAGTCACAGGACTTAAAATACACATCGATAAAATGAATATTGCGCTACTCAAATATCATCCAAACATAAGTTACAGTGATGTTACACTGGCGTGCAACACTTGTGCACACATCCTATCAGGGAAACCGTAGGTTTCCTGATCTACGTTTAATAGCATTATGGGGCTACGCGTCAGCACATCTTTTGCAGTGTACCTGTTCTATTTTACATTTTGCTCCGTTTCTAAAATAAGTAGTGCCAAACCTTATCAATCATGGTAACTCTTTGCCACAGACTTCGTTCTTCAGTTTTGGTCTTAATACTAGGGCTATTCAGAAAGTAAGTTCCGATTGATCGCGAAATGGAAGCCAGTGTGATAATCAGAAATATTTTATCTGCTACAGTTAGCTACAGCTCCCAGCCACTGCTCTACATAGTCACCACACCGACTTATACATTTGTCGTAGCGTTGTACCAACTTACCAAACCCTCGTCATAGAAGGCAGCCGCCTTAGCTTCCTGCCAATTGTCTACGCTCAACTATAGCTCGTTGTCTGTGAGAAAATGTTTCTTCATAGCCAGTAGTTAATGTGAGCAGAGATGAAACACAGAGGGAGCCAATTACGGGCTGTAGTGCGAGTGATCAAACACTTCCCATCGAAAACGCTGCAGGAGCATTTTCATTGAGCCTGCAGATTGCGACCGAGAATTGTCACAAAGTAGGAACCGTATGACAGCTCCGTAATGGGGGCTGCATAACATCGGGCGAAATCTCTCAACAGGACCTCATACTTGGGCGGGAGACCCTATTTTCTACGCATATTCATGTGCTCACCGCGCGCTTAGAACTGAAAAGAGTGAAGTGATGCAACCGACAGACATACTAGAGACACTGTGGAACACATATGTGCAAAGCTTTATTAGATTTTCACAGTGGTTTCCATTTCTTGACCGATCGGAACTCGTATATTCGACAGCAACCACATTCATGGTGTTTCGAATTCCCTATTTTTGCGTTCGTCCACAATTCGTATTTCAGATTCGTACGGTCGTTCACGCGTGGGAATGTTTAAAAAAATGTGAATTTCAGCCGAATCTGTAAACCAGTAGGCTTCTTTGCCTTAAATGTGCTTCCGCTGCCCTTACAATACGGTGATACTGGCGGGCATCTGGTGGACGCCCAGAACCTATTTTCCGGTGTGTGAGGATGTTCACGTGATACTGCGACTAGCATCGTTGCACAGCTGACGCAGCACGTCCAGCTTGAGTGGAAGTTCTCTCAAAGGAATCCCGACACTCGAAAGGCCACAATGTCACCCATTTTAGACTCTCTCAGTTGTCTGTAGGAAGCACGAGTGGGTCTTAACGGTATGGTTGCCTGCTTGCTACACACGTGTGCAGCACCCTGAGTCTTCTGGCTGTGAGCATTTCCCATTAAAGCGCAGACGCAAATGCCACTGTGATAGCTGTGCCGTCACACCATCTGCTGACGGAGGACGTGGTAACCATTATCAATACATCTATTTATCCCCCAGGTGGCATGTGAAATCACCAGATCAAATTGATCGCTGCCCCGCCCTGCGGATCCCTCCGACTGGCTGCTGCTGTGTAGATTCTCTGACAATGCGCGGCACGCGCTCCACCGATCGCACTCGGGAGCCTCAGGCCACCAGTGCTCCGCTGAAGCTAGGATGCCCTGTGGCTGAGATGAACTCGTCGCCGCCCAGCACCCCTGTACGGGCACGCCCACGGAGCCGCGTCGCCGTGAGGTCAGCTGCCGACGCCTGCTCCACCGGCGACTGGGAAGCCGTCAGTCGCGATGTCCGCGAGGTCCCGTAATGGACGGACCACGCGCCGTGGGGCCGGGCTGCCGTGAAGTCCGTGCGTCAGTCCCCGGCGGCGCCTGTTACCAAGACCGCGCTGCGGCCGGTCCTGCAGGAAGTTCTCGCTGTAGTTAGTCACCCATGGTACCGACCGAACTCGGGCCGACCCCCAGAGCTGCAGCTGACATCTGGCGGCGAACGGATGATTCCTGCGAGCTGGAACAGACTTCCGAAATCGAAAGATTGAACATTCGGACACGGACCACGTCCGTCCTCAGAGCCGACTACTTCCTAATGGCTTCTATCAGTTGCTGCCTGCGCTCCACTATTTATATCCGACAGGAGGACGTTTTGTACCTTCGGTGTTAGCTTTTTGTTATTACTCGCGCAGTGTATTGCAGCGTAACTTAGCGTGCTGGCCTCACTTCCCCTTACTCAACACTCTACAGGTTTCGCTCGGCGCTCGGTCTGTATGCATTCTTGCGTCAGCCGGTTGGTAGACTGCTGCTGTCAGCTAGGCTATCTGTGCGTGCTTTACTTCGCAACGTCTCGGTCGCCAGCGTGCCTCCATTTCGCCATTCTCCACTGCGTGAAGCAAGGCATACTGCATGTGGCCTCAACAGTAATTTCCAGAAAACGAAGAAGATGGCCTTTCCCGCTCATTATGCATTCAATATTTATCAGGTGACGACGGTCGACCAATATCAGTGGCAAGGCTTTTCCCCGCTTTCTATAACTGTGTGCGATACTGTTCTTCGGCAGATTTCAGCCGTCCAGGGACATCAGTGGAATACGGAAAAAAATCACAGCAGAGGAATCGAAATGTCGAGCACTGCAAAAGTTTGAAGAGGAAAATGAAGAGGCCTAAGAAAATGATTCAAATGGCTCTCAGCGCTATGGGACTTAACTTCTGAGGTCATCAGTCCGCTAGAACTTAGAACTACTTAAACCTAACTAACCTAAGGACATCACACACATCCATGCCCGAGGCAGCATTCGATCCTGCGGTCGTAGCGGTCGCGCGGTTTCAGACTGTGGCGCCTAGAACCGCTCAGCCACTCCGGCCGGCGAAGAGGCCTAAGACTCGCAAGGGACGTCTTGACTGCGAGGTCGTTAGTACAATCATCCCTAAGGCTCATTTGAAAGTGTTGTGTTAAGAATTATGACAGGAAAAAGTATTAGCTGCTAATGACTCGCCATTTGCATTGGGAGGGCGACAGGAAATGTGTTTCCGAGCGGTGCAGAGATCAACGTTCTATTGAATCTGTGTATTACATTTTACTTTCACCATGAACTCCTGATGAAGAAATGGCGCGTGACAGTAGTCATGTAGGTTCAGCACCAAGGTCCAGACCATCAAGATCGAAGGCGAACTCCATCGAAGTTACAAACCGTGCAGAACGTCCAGCTGGGTATCCACTCTGAAAGAATGCATTTAGAATCATGTTGAAGTGAAGGGGTGATGAGAATTGATGGAATGTGATTGGCATGCAAATTCAAATGGTCCGTCGTGGAGCTTATCGTGAAACTGGCTATCCTGCAAGGGGTAGCTGCAGATTGTGTGATAATATGTTTTAGAAGCAGGGAAAAAGGAAGCATCCAGAGTCTTAATTTGTACGATAGTTCCAGGTGGTATCAACTGCAATGTCACACACTTTCGAGGAGGGGAAGTTTACTCTAAAGGAGTATGATTTTATATGGAGATCAGAAATCAAGCATAAGCGAGCTATTTTGTCAGAAATCGGAAAAAAGCAATGTTCACCTCATAGCTGCGGTCGTCTTACGCCCTTTTTCCCGTTTTTGCGTGCTGTGACGTAAATTTTTCGTATATCCGCTACAAGATCACGCACACGAGAAAGAATCGTTGGTGGTAGAGCAC
The DNA here is from genome assembly GCF_021461395.2 of Schistocerca americana. Classification (NCBI taxonomy): domain Eukaryota; kingdom Metazoa; phylum Arthropoda; class Insecta; order Orthoptera; family Acrididae; genus Schistocerca; species Schistocerca americana. The sequence goes on from NC_060122.1 coordinate 60,495,837, forward strand.
CTTTGACGTCTCGCAGCACAATAAATAAATTTCCATCGAATGTACCATCCAGATTAACAATTAGCATAATTGTATACGAATGACTTAAGACGCTCATGTTAGTTGATCTTGATACGACCCTTTTGGTACCACTAATTTCCAAAGTTTCTTTCATACGCATTTCCTCTTCAAATCCAGATTGATCGGAGTTGAAAACATATTCCTTACTGAGCGGTGGGATAAGTTTTTTTTATATTGTTTGCAAATTTTCGGGCCGATTCCACAGTCTGCAGAGCATCGTCGCGCTGACGCTTTGTTTGACATTTCTTTATCTTATGTCTTCCAGTTCTATATCACTGTTTGAGGTTGCGCAACCATCCACTGCTAACCTTGAAATCACAGTAATCTATGCCGCCCGCAATTTGATGTGCACAACCTAGTAGGTCAATCTCATCGGCATCCAGTAAATTGTATCGAGCATCCCTGAAACGCGGAAACACCAGTTGCCGTAAAGAGGGCGCCTATTCTCCCTTGAATATCCGTAGGTTTTCCTATGTACTACATTGTCGTATTACTGTGGACTTATTCCAGATCTGTTCATAATTGCATTTTTACCATGCTGCGGATGATCCTCCATGTACGTAATAATGTTTAGTGCCTACTCCTTCTCCTTTGCTACGTTTCCCTAGAGACGGGATTTATTGTGCCCTGTCCGACAAGGATGATGAACTAAATGACTGGACACCTGTTTCGGTAACACTTTCACTTGTTAGGCCGGCATCGTCATCATTGTTCTCGTCATTGTCTGCACGGTCGAGCGTATACACCACTCATTCCGCTGACTCATCTTGCAGAACCGATAATATTTCATCTTCTACTTCTTGTTCACTCTCCGAAATTCCTTGGTTTCCTTTCTGACGAAATGACAACTGAGGTAACTGTTGTTGTAGATGTAGTGCAATATATCCTTATTTGTTGTTGCCGTTGCTCTGCTTTGTATCACTAACACTGTTTCACTGTCGTAAGTTACTCGTCCACAAAGCAGTTCAGCTGCCCACCGTAGGCTCATGCTATGCTCACCACTGGATATCTCCAGCCCAGCCCTCTGTTGCCATTAGCAGCCAGCATCGTGGTTGCATGATAGACAACATATGGTGCGTCTAATGCCGCAAACATCATTGACCGTTTGCGACCTCGCACTCAAAAAAAAAAAAAATGTTCAAATGTGTGTGAAATCTTATGGGACTTAACTGCTAAGGTCATCAGTCCCTAAGTTTACACACTACTTAACCTAAATTATTCTAAGGACAAACACACACACCCATGCCCGAGGGAGGACTCGAACCTCCGCCGGGACCAGCCGACCTCGCACTCAAGAGGTTCCTTGTTGAAAGTTTTATCATCAGTGACAACGGCGAAGAAAACCTGCGGACTTACGTTTAATTATTTATGTTTTCTAATTTCCTGGTACAGTTCTTAGCGGATACTGTAGGCCCGTCACGCTCTGGTTCATCGTCGGGTGTCCTTGTTCAGTGTCGTGGGCTTTCCCACTGTGGTCACTGAGACCCGTGACGTCAACGTGATGCTTCCGACAACATATGTATGGTCGCAGGTATTCCGACCGTCAAAGGAAGCCGCAACAGTGGGGCTCCTACGACCGTTTTGTAATCAGGATACTATTTCACATTTTGCTCAGACTTAGAAATGACAATGCACGTTTAAACTTTCTTACTTTTACGTTTTTATTCAATTTTTTATTCTTATCTTTTTCTTCTTTTGACAGATACTGCAGCAAATGATTGGACTTCTTCTCTTATTTAAGGAATTTTAATTTTTCACTCCATTTTGTGTAAGAAAGCCAGAGATTTTAAATATGTTAAATCCCCTGAGTCTTTATACAGGGTGAAGAAATAATGCCGCCATTTGTGGTTTGTATGCGATTCTTCATCCCAGTTCAAGACTAAAGTGTATGTTGCAAAATCTAGACCCGCCAGTAGCTTTCCAGAAATGAAATTACAAAAATGAGGCTCTGGCAACGCTGTAAATGCGTGCAGTGTGACCAAGAACGGGCAGCTTGAACTCTGTACTGTACCTGAGTTGTCACATTAGATCAGTGAGACGAGGCAATGCGGTGGGGAACCGACATGCAGACTCGCTGACGGTCGAATGGTCACTTTTGTGTCAGATATCTTATTTTTTCAGTTGAGCATAAAATTTTATCCGATTCACAGCTCCATGAAGCGCTACCTTGTGTGTTTCTTTATGTTGTTGCCTTTATAGAAACATTAAGACGTAACATGAACTTCTTACAGAGGTTAACGACCACTTTGCTTCGTACATGGCACAAAAAAACCTAATGGAAAATAATAGTGGATACAGTATCATCGTGTGCGTACAGTGAGGTACAAAAACACAATAGATTGCACGTTATGCTACGTACAGCAGTTCCATTATGTATATCTGATATTCAGGCTTATCTTCACAGAGCCGGCATATAAGTGTACGTGCGACGTGCACTTTAGATAAGATGTTCAAAGCTACCTCCTTCCATATGGTACCAGTTCAAGGAACATACTCTGCTAGAACCTACGCAGCACACCTGCATCCCCTATTGCCGAAGATGCACGGGAGCTATTACATTGTGTACGTACTATAAACTCGTTCCTTTAAGTGTCCACGCAAATATAAATCTAGTGGATTAAGGTCCAGGGAACACGGAGACCAGAACGTTGGACCTCCACGACCAATCCATTCCTGTGGATTGTTACTCACATTCATTCCAAAGGGTAGCATCATGCTGGAATAATAGCTTTCGCCGAACGGAAAGTGGAACTTTTTCTAAGTGTCAGGCAATGTATTCCAAACAAACGTGAAATACAGCGCTGCGTATAACTTGTCAGGCAATAGGTTACGGTCCAAAAGCACTCTTCCTACAATTCAATCGCAAGGGTTTAGGCAAAAGGATGGGTTTCACCATGTTCACGGTTAACATGTGAGATGTGTTCCGCTCCATAATGGCTGTTGCGTAGGCTGAAAACACCTTCACGAGAAAAGCTAGATTCGTCAGTCCACGTCACGTTATTTATAAAATGTTCGTTATGTTCCCCTGGGTGCAAAATGACTTCTCAAAACTTATCTTTAGTCTTCTGGCCGCTGGTGTTGATTTAGCGTGTAATGATACGGATGCATTTCTTCATCGTGCAACTTCAAGAATTAGTCTTTGAAATATTTGGAACAGTCTTGCAATATCACGGGTACTCCACCATGGTGACTGGTGAACGGTTTCAACAGTCGTGTCCTCTGTTTGTGGAGTACGTCTAGTCCCTGGACGACCTCTGTTAATTATTTTTGGCTGCAGATAACCGGTTTCAGGAAGGCTTTGCTCCAGGCGACGAAAAACATTGTTATCGGGATGGCTCTGAGCACTATGGGACTCAACTGCTGAGGTCATTAGTCCCCTAGAAATTAGAACTAGTTAAACCTAACTAACCTAAGGACATCACAAACATCCATGCCCGAGGCAGGATTCAAACCTGCGACCGTAGCGGTCTTGCGGTTCCAGACTGCAGCGCCTTTAACCGCACGGCAACTTCGGCCGGCGATATCGGGATGGCGCCTTTGAGGAAACGCACGAGGAGCAGCAGCAGCAATTCGGTTGCCGAATGCACCCGATACCAAACACATGTCGACCTATCCCTCGTTTGTGTACTCCGTCGGGGAGTCACGCGATATGAATCTGATAGGACCAGTTTGTGTTCTTGAGCTGCGCGGTCACTAGTCACGTGCATCCAGTTTATTGGATCCCACTGAACCTGCCGAGGTTTCGAGCCATTCTCCATGGTGCTCCATGGTGGATGTGAATCCCGGAAGTCTACTCAGTGGGTTACAACGGCTGGAGCGTTCCTCTGTACATTCTGATACATGGCACGATGTGATTGTTTTGCGTGGTCCTTCTTTTCACACATTTGTTTCCGAAATGCGCCAGATCTGAGTCTGCCACATAAACTTTTATTCTGAATCTTGGTGAGGAATCGCATACCGCCCTTCAAATACGGTCTTTATTCTTCTTCCTGTATCTTCTTATAAGGTCTCTTAAACTTTTTTGAGATGTTTGTATCATTTTCTCCTGTTTTAAAAAGGTAGCCCAACAGAATCTTGTTTGATTTCAATTATGGCATTCACTGCTCCTTATTTATCTTATTTACCAGAAAGCCAAAGATTTAAAACATCTTCTTACGTTAATCTTCGACAGCATTCACGGTCCTGGGGTGTTGGTTAAAAAAATTACATATTTCAGTTGGAGTACTATGATTTTCTGTCGATTGATTGACGTTGTAGCCTGCGAATTTTATGAGATTCGCTGCAGTGAGCTTTCCGTCCATTGTTACAAACCACACATCATCAAAACTCGCAGTCGGCAACACAATGGGACCTCTGCTCTAAGCATGTATTTCTCCGTTATTCCAGTTCTTGTATTTTGTTCCACAGACATTTGCTGAAGGTTAAATTTCCAACAAAAAGAGAAGTTTCATGGTACCCTGCGATCATAGCTTTTATTTTAGCCTTTTAAATGACGTTTTCGGTGACGATCTAGCCATCTTATTTATCAATCCAGAGGAAAAGTCTTCCATATGACTTTTGACGTTCGTCTGTGAGTAAAGGAAATAAAACAGGAAACATTTCGGTCTCCTTTTCTGTCTGTCCGCCGTCAATGTGTATGGTGTGGAGTTTCTTTTCTTTTTTTCTTTTTTTTTTCTTTTGCTTGCTTCGAACAACCGTCAAATGTCCCATCCCTCCATAAGAACAGTTTCACATTCACGCAGGATTTTCTCCACTTCTTCGCAATCTAAAATCAAACCTCATTTGTTAGTAACAGACCCTCCTCAGTTTTCAAAAAAACTTTTACTTTCAGTTAGTTTAAAAATGTCTCTGCTCAGCTAAATCTCCGAAATTGTGCAGGTGTTCTGCTTTACAGAATGCAGTTTTGAATTTCTCGTAATCTGGCATATTTGTGAAGCACTCTACACCTTTGTTTCTCAGTTAATGAAATACCAATTTAAAAATATGGAAAGCAGGCACTGTCTCTTCTTCGTAGACTCCTTTCCTGCAGTTATGCAGCCCTTTCCTAATCTGCACATCTGTTTCGTCAAGTAGGTAAGAAAATTAGCTTACAGCCAGGACTTAAACACATGCAATTTTTAACGGTATTGGCACTAACTCTGGAATTAACTAACACCCAGTTCGTATCCTGATCTCATTTTTTGTCCAAAAATAGTTCAAATGGCTCTGAGCACCATGGGACTTAACTTATAACGTCATCAGTCCCCTAGAACTTAGAGCTACTTAAAACTACCTAATCCAAGGACACCACACACATCCATGCCCGAGGCAGGATTCGAACCTGCGTCCGTAGCGGTCGTGCGGTTCCAGACTGTAGCGCCTAGAACCGCACGGCCACCCCGGCCCGCCATTTTTCGTGCACTTGGTATCCACGACCATCCTCCAGAACGCGGTTTCCCTTTAGTTGTTGCAGTTATTTCTTACAGTGCATAGATCTCAAGTAGCAGAGTCCTACGAAACCATACGGAAACGATGGCTGTCTTCGAGGGCACTCCGTAACTCACATATCCACTGCTGATGAGCGGCTGTCGGAAGTCAACAGTGGGGAGGCTCTGGTCTGAAAACCCACGGTACAAAACTGCTTGCTCGGAGGTCTCTCGGTACCAGTGCACCTGCAGAAGAGTAGTCTGCTCTTCGGGTGAGATCTGGGAAAACGTCACCGGACGACGATCGCTACAGCTTCCCCTGTTAATAAGGGAACATTCCCAAGTCTAAACAAACGATCTTGATGAGACTTATGTTTTGCTCAATTTCACGTTGAAGGGGTAAAACACACCCCTAAAAGTAATTTCACGTATGGGGTTCAGAAGAGTATCTTCACAATGATTCTTCATATAAAAGTTGATACACAGTTACCATCCTTGACAACTTTATAATCAACTCTTGCAATAATTTGAAATTTTGCAAATAACCCCACCACCATTAATTACTTTTTAAAAACAAAACCTTTTCTTTCGACGTACATCAAATAACCTTTCAAGCGACATACATCAATTTTCTAAAAAAGTGCTTTGTGAAATACAATTTTTGGAAAATGAGCTGTACACATTGTGCTATCGCCGTATTCTCAACAACTCTCACTTAAAAATCTAAACATTCATTATTATTCTAATTACTTATTTTACTTATACTTGTTTTATGGGTGAAACTGATTTTTACGTTTTACATTCATAAATTATTGTATTGTAGTTAACCATTAGACATAGGGTCTTTTGTTAATTGGAAAAGTAAATCACTATTATGATACAAAAGCATTATAATACTGATAGTCCGTAAAGAAATGCTTAAAATATAACGTTATTTTAGACCATACACGTAAAATGAACGAAATTTCTTTGTTTAATACACACCACGGAGAAAATCATAACACAAAATTCATCGGTATTTAATTCAGTAGGATTTCAAAATGTTTCGGGTGATCCTCTAAATATCCGGATTTGTATAGGCATATTTTAGTACATTGCTAATTCTTGTCGGAGAGGAATTATTATCTACCAGTGACTGCAGTTTGATTATATTGTTTATTCAGTGGACCAAGAGGATATGAAGGATGTTGCTTTTAGTAGATATATACAGACGATAACTTTTACACAATGTAAGGAAATGGAGGGCAGTGTCAGAAGCCGAAAGGAAGAAGAAAGTCAAGTGTGAAGTGTTGGATATGCATGACTTTCGTAAGTCAAACCGTATGGCGTTACTGTGAGTCCTATGTAGGTACAAAGTGTAATTACAAACTGTTTCGGGTATCTCCACGTAGGCTATTCCCACTTCGATCAATTGCCACCCGTCTTGTGCTGTACCCTCGATATAGTTTGAAGCTTTCTTTCCTGCCACACGTAAATTTTTTGTTTTGTTTTGTTTACATTTCCCTTGCGAAGCGCTTTAATGCACGTATGTAGGTATTCGAGCTAGGAATATGTCAGAAATCTGTTCACTGCATGAGTTGCAAGTAAATAGCACAATGGGCACCAACTGCATTCTACTCTTTCATAAAAGAACAATGTACGTTGGAATTGTAGCAGACTGTGTACACCGCACTTTTTCAGAGATGTCTTCAGCAGGAACTCAGTTACTGTTGATGAATGTTTAATACATATAACCGTTTATAAGAGGATGCCTCTAACATTCTAAGCGTAAGAAAAATGATGAACATCGTGAGAAGAACTTTTTTTTATTCAGAGTCGATTAGAAAAATAATCGATCAGCCGAGCAACAAATTTTGACTGTGCTCTGTTAATCTAATGGGACTTTTTAAAATAAAATGATTTCTCTGCTATCGTCTGTTCAAATGCTGTCAGAAAAGGCACTCTGCGTAAATGAAAAGCAATTACAGTTTGCTGCGTAAAAAAACATCACCCGCCATTCACGGCCTCATATTTCCCGTGAATAATGCGCTTTGGAATATTAAATATGGCAGTTCACGCACAGACGTCCATAAATTCGAAAAGAATTACATTCCTTTGTTCGTCGCTTGAAATATGGACCATTACGACTAGGTCCTTAAACTATCACGGGAGGAAGGGAGCGCGCCGTTATGGAATTCATTTATGGCTGCAAATCTCGGACGCGGCCTTCTAACAGCAGCATGCTGAATTTGTGAAGCATTTTAATGCACTCGCTTTAGAACTTACTGGTGTGACGTGCTGCGCTACTGCAATTTATGACTGCTGCTTTTAATGAAATCTTATCGCGGAATGGTTTTATTTGACTGTAAATCGTCTCGTATATTATGTAAAATTATGTTTCTTTACACGCAGCATTTATGTGAAGTAGGAAAAGGCGTACAGTGTAATATGAATACTAGCCTTCTACCGAAATAAGCGTCACCGGATTTAAAACACTGGGCAAGCGAAGTTCACATTCATTTCAAACCATCCAATACGTTTTCGGAACTCTTCCTAAATAAATTTCTTTCCCAGATTATGAAGCATTGTATGGTAGGTCCTGTAAATGTAGTACTGATTGACAATCGAATAAACGCACCAGATACATTCTTCTCTTTTAAAAAATATCAATACCAGTTTCGGGTCCGAAGCCCGTTATCTATTGACCATATGCCCATCCTTGTCAGAAGCAAAGGCTGAACACTGTTATTCAGCGAGAAAGGCCGAGGCAGCTACCTCTCATAATTTTTCCTTCAGAAGAACAAGTTTCAAGTCTAATGAAACGACAGGTGTTCAACAAGGAATGCAACGCATTTTTTTCATTCGGGATCCAGTATCTCATACGATTCCCCACTCTTCTGGTTACAAAATCTTATTTTTCAAAATTGTTCTGCACGACGGCGTTACGTCATCTTACTTGGAGGACCCGAATACCCTCAAGGTACCGCTCTGCTGGCCTACGTCAGAGCCACACCTAGCTGCATCAATAACCTCATCACAATCTACGTAGTGCTTCCGCCGTGCGACATCCTTCATTGGGCCAAAAAGATAGAAGAGGCGGCACCCGGCTGTAGGGTGCATGTTTACGCTTCTAAGCGATGAACCCAAGTTTCATCGTCACAGGCGATGTTCGACAAAGACTTGTCACAAACTGCCACGTGACTCTCAAGCAGTCCCGCACAGGTGGTCCTTCGTCGCTCTCTATCGTCTGCTATTAGGCGTCGAGGATACCAGTGGACACACAGCTTAGAGTACCCAAAGTGGTGGACGAGTATGTCAGCTCTATAGAAAGAGACGTCCAGTTGTGCTGCGAGGTCTTTGATTGTGATCTGTGGTGTCACCGCCAGACACCACACTTGCTAGGTGGTAGCCTTTAAATCGGCCGCGGTCCGGTAGTATACGTCGGACCCGCGTGCCGCCACTATCAGTGATTGCAGACCGAGCGCTGCCACACGGCAGGTCTAGAGAGACTTCCTAGCACTCGCCCCAGTTGTACAACCGACTTTGCTAGCGATGGTTCACTGACAAAATACTCTCTCATTACCCGAGACGATAGTTAGCATAGCCTTCAGCTACGTCATTTGCTACGATCTAGCAAGGCGCCATTATCAGTTGCTATTGAGATTGTGAAGAATGTACAGACAAGAGCTACGTTCAACATTGATGGATTAAAGTTAAGTATTCCACCAAGTACCACCTTTTTTCTGAAGTCTGAATTCCTTGTCCTGTTCCAGACCTCACGCCAGCCTGCGTGAGCTTAAACGCGTGCCTTTCGGCTTCCTCCAAACTCCGTGGGTTGGCTCCTGCCAATCCACAACATGATCCGTAGATCAACTCGAATGAGACTGCCCGCACGTTCCAACACTGTGTGAGACCGGCCGCCAAATAGGAAATGGGACAGATTTGCGCCATTTTTTTACTATGATAACAAACACCTCGCCAAATGATTCCGGTGCTTCTGTTCATTTTCAGGTCTCCGTAGACATTCTGAAAGTGCCTATCAATAACTGCGATGTTCTGGCTTTCCTCTGAAAGAAATTCAATGACGGATCTCCGCTTGGAACGCTCCTCCGTCACAGACACCATTTTGAAGGCAACGTAAAATACCACGAAGTACCGGAACCTCGTGAAACTATAGGGGCTGAAGCGGGAATATTACTCAATGTCCCACAACAAATTCTGCATTTTTACGGCAGAAATTGGCCGAGAATAAATGTTTTGAATTATTTATTGAACTCTTCACACAAAACTGACCAAGATGGCGCAGTGGTTAGTACGTAGGACTCTCATTCTGGAACGATTCAAATCAGTATCCGGCTATCAAGATCTAGGTTTTCCGTGATTTCCATAAACGGTTCCAGGCAAATTTCGTACATGTTTCCATTGGATGGGCACGGCCGATTTCCTCCACCTTGCTTGAAATGTTCCAAGCTTGTGCTCCATCTCTAATGATCTCTATGTGGACGGGACGCTAAACCGGAGTCTTCCTTCTTATTCATTTTCTAATGGTATAAGTGTTTGCCTGTGACGATCTCGAAGTCATCAGGAACTCAGTTTTAATCTTTCTTCCATTCTGGTGCTGTTCTCCTCGACCTATTTTGTGAACGAGTAATTTCAGTGTGAAACATCGAAATAGCTCCACTTACGAATTATCCCTCCATACGTGCACTGTGTTCTCAGTCAGGGAAGAATTGACATAGGAATTAAATTTTTTCTTTTGTGGTGGTAGAATCGTGAAATGTCCGGAAAAACTTGTCTATATATATACTGAAATAAATCTGAAACTGAATAAAACTGAATAAATCACGGAATAATGTAGATAGGTACAAACTGACACACATGCTTGGAATGACATGGGGTTTCATTAGAACCAAAAAAACACAAAAGTTCAAAAAATGTCCCACAGATGGCGCTTCATCTGTTCAGAACAGCAATAATTAGCATAACAAAGTAAGACAAAGCAAAGATGATGTTCCTCACAGGAAATGCTCAATATGTCCACTACCATTCCTCAACAATAGCTGTAGTCGAGGAATAATGTTGTGAACAGCACTGTAAAGCATGTTCGGAGTTATGGTGAGGCATTGGCGTCGGATGTTGTCTTTCAGCATCCCTAGAGATGTCGGCCGATCACGATACACTTGCGACTTCAGGTAACCCCAAAGCCAATACTCGCACGGACTGAGGTCTGGGGACCTGAGAGGCCAAGCATGACGAATGTGGCGCTGAGCACACGATCATCACCAAACGACGAGCGCAAGAGATCTTTCACGCGTCTAGCAATATGGGGTGAAGTGCCATCCTCCATAAACATCGTACGTTCCAGCAGGTGTTTATCAGCCAGACTGGGGATGATGCGATTCTGTAATATATCGGCGTACATCCCACCCGTCACGGTAACAGTTACAAAACCAGAATCACGCATTTCCTCGAAGAAAAAAGGCCCGATAACGGTAGATGTGGTAAATTCAACCCATACCGTGACTTTCTCGTAATGCAATGGAGTTTCCACGACAGTTCTAGGATTTTCGGCATCCAAAATTCTGCAGTTGTGGGCGATGACAGACCCTCGGACCGTGAAATGAGCTTCGTCGGTCCACTGCACGTTACTCAACCAATCGTCATCTTCCGCGATCTTTTGAAACGCCCACACCGCAAATGCCCTCCGCTTCACTAAATCGCCAGGTAACAGTTCATGCTGCCGATGGATTTTGTACAGATAGCATCGGAGGGTACTCCTCAGTGCCAACCACGCGGTAGTGTATGGAATGTCGGTGCGAAGTGAGACTGCACGAGCGCTGACTACCCCGTGCATAGACGAACCCGCTAGTCTCCATTTCTTCCTGAACTGTCTCAACAGCATTACGCCTTGTGCTCGGTCGGACACTACGAGGTCTATCGTCTAAACAACCCGTGGCTTCGAACTTCGAAATCATTCTCGCCACAGCTGCATTTGTCAACGGACCTTTACCCGTTCGAATCCCCTTCCTATGGCGATAGGATCGTAACGCTGAACTAGCACATTCCCCATTCTGATAACACAGCTTCACTAAAAGTGACTTTTCAGGTAACGTCAACATGCTGCGACTGCTGGCGCATCTGTTTCTCTCTCTCTCTCTCTCTTTTTTCTTTATTGTGATTTTAAACACCTTATACAAAGGCGGGCTGTCAGCAGCATAGTACGCCGCTCTTCAGCCTTGAGTTTGACAATAAGTATTACATATAGGTGGCACAGAGAATACAATCAAAACGGCAGGCAAAAAATGTAGACACTAAAAAACAAAAAAACATGGAGCTGTTCCCGCTGGACGAGAAACATCACTAACACTAGTTGACACGGCGCACATAACATGGATGATGGCGACGGCACAGTGAACGGTGGTGGCGTGACGGCGAACAAACACTAAACACAAACGAAGGTACACACACGAGACACTGATGGCGATGATCTCCGGCGTGCGTATGTGCACTGAGCATGTGCGAGTCCGGGGACCTGCCAAGAGAGGAGGATGAGGAAAGGGAGTTGGAGAGGGACTGGGGAGAGCAGAGATGCCATAGGCAGGGGAGATAGGGGGAGGGAGGAAGGGGGAGGGAAAGCCAGGGGGAAGAGGGGCGGAGGAAGGGGGGTGGGGGAAAAAGAAGGGAGGGAGGGTGTCTAAAGGAAAGGACACAGGAAGTGGGGGGGGGGGGATCAAAGTTGATAGGAGGGGTAGATGGAGGGGAGGAGGACATCATCAGGGAGAGGGAGCTGGCGGAAGCTACCTTGGGAGAGGGTAAGGAGGGTGGAGAGATGGAGACCGGGTGGGACGTGGGAATACAGGCGTGGCAGCGGGCGGGGGTGGGAGAGGAGGAGTGAGACAAGCGGGTGAGCAGGATCGAGTTTGCGGGACATGTACAGGATCCGTATCCTTTCAAGGAAAAGCAGGAGGTGGGGGAAGGGGATGAGATCGTACAGGATCCGCGTGGGGGAGGGGAGACGCATGCGATAGGTGAGGCGGAAAGCATGCTGTTCTAGGATTTAGAGGGAGTTATAAAAGGTAGGGGGGGGGCGGAGATCCAGGCTGGATGGGCGTAACAAAGGATAGGGAAGATGAGGGATTTATAGGTGTGGAGGATGGTGGAGGGGTCCAGACCCCACGTACGGCCAGAAAGGAGCTTGAGGAGACGGAGTCAGGAGCATGCCTTGGCTTGGATTGTCCGGAGATGTGGAGTCCAGGAGAGGCGGCGGTCGAGGGTGACGCCAAGGTACTTAAGGGTGGGAGTGAGGGCGATAGGACGGCCATAGATGGTGAGATAGAAATCAAGGAGGCGGAAGGAAGGGGTGGTTTTGCCTACAATGATCGCCTGGGTTTTGGAGGGATTGACTTTGAGCAACCACTGGTTGCACCAAGCAGTGAACCGGTCAAGATGGGATTGGAGAATGTGTTGGGAGCGCTGCAGGGTGGGGGCAAGGGCAAGGAAGGCGGTGCCATCGGCAAACTGGAGAAGGTGGATGGGGGGGTGACGGCGGCAGAATGTCCACCGTATACAAAAGGTACAGAAGGGGGGAAAGGACAGAGCCTTGGGGCACACCGGCAGAGGGGAAAAACGTGTAGGAATCTGTGTTATGGATGGTGACGTAGGAAGGACGGTGGGAGAGAAAGGAACCGATCAGACAGACGTAGTTAATGGGAAGGGTGTAGGTTTGGAGCTTGAATAGGAGACCGGAATGCCATACGCGGTCATAAGCACGTTCGAGGTCCAGGGAGAGGAGATTGTGGAGCAACGGGAATTAAGCTGGTTGGACAGGAGATGAGTGAAGTGAAGGAGAAGGTCGTCGGAAGAGAAGGACGGCCGAAAGCCACACTGGTTAACTGGAAGGAGGCAGTGCTGGCGGAGATGCTGGTGGATGCGTCGGGTGAGGATAGATTCCAGGACCTTGCTGAAGACTGAGGTAAGGCTGATGGGACGGTAGGAGGCGGACAGCGGTTTGCCAAGTTTAAGGAACATCAGGATATGGGAGATTTTTCACAGGTCGGGGTAGTAACCGGTAGACAGGACTACATTGTACATCCTGGCCAGAGTGGAGAGGAAAGAGACAGGAGCTTCACGAAGGTGACGGTAGGTGACACGACTGTGACCAGGAGCGGTGTTGCGTTTGGTGCGGAGTGTAGCAATGAGATCCTGTGTAGTGATAGGGGCATTGAGTTCTGTGTGTGCAATGTTGTCCAAGTACTGGAAACCAGGTGCGAGGGGAGGGACAGAGGTGTCAGTTCGATCGCAGACAACCGGGAAGAGGGAGTAGTCAAACTGGGGATCATCGGGGATGGAAAACACATCGGAGAGGTAAGAGGCAAAGTGATTGGTCTTACTAAGGGTGTCAGGATAGGGGTGATCATCATGGAGAAGAGGATAGTAGGGGGAGGGTTTAGTTCTGGTAAGGCGACGGAAGGCTGACCAGAACTGGGACGAGTTGATAGGTAGGGTAGCATTTAAACGGGTGCATGTCTGTCGCCAGTCCCGGCGTTTCTTAGCTGCGAGCAAATTACGAATGTGTCGCTGGAGTTGCCGGTGGCGTCATAATGTGTCCGTGTCACGTGTGTGGAGGAAGGCACAGTAGAGATGGCGTGATTCATGGAGGAGGAGGACGGCCTGTGGGGGTAAGGTAGGATGGTGGCAGTAGGGACGTGGGCCTCCATGGCCTCAGATAAGGTCTGCTGGAGAAGGGAGGCGGCATGGGTAACATTGTCAGGGTGGTGGTGGGTGAAGGGGTGGCTATCGACCTGGGTGGGGAGGGTATCCCGGTAGGCATTCCAGTTGGCACAGGAATAGTCATGGACGTACTTAGGGGGAGGGTCATTTCGAGGGTCAGGGCAGAGTCGACGACCGTCTGAAATGGCCAGGAGGACAGGGAGATGGTCGCTACCAATAGGCTCCAGGACATCCACTGTTATGCGGCCAAGAAGGTTGGGGGAGGAGAGGATAACATCGGGAGTTGGATTCGGGACGGGTGTGCTGGGGGATCGGGATGAGGTCACCTTGAAGGGAGGAGAGGAACCGATGTCGTAACTGGGCGGCGGAACGACTATGGATGTTGAGGTCAGCGGCGATCACGTAGGAGGAGAAGGTACATTAATGTGGGAGAGGAAGTCGAATGGAATAGGGGCGTTATGGCATACATAGATGGTGGCGCAGGTAACGGTAAGGCTTGGGAAGAAGAGACTGAGGATCAGGTGTTCGGTGGGGTCGGGAAGGAGAGGTTGGAGCCAAACGGGGATCTGGCCGTGGTGACCAATGGAAACTCCGCCATGCGCAATCGGGAGGGGATTATCGGAGCAGTGAAGGAAGTAGGGTGTAGTGTGGATGGTGTGGTGGGGTTGGAGGAAGGTTTCATTGAGGAGGAAGGCATCCACGCAGTGGGTGGCAAGGGTGTGCAGGAAGAGGTTCTTGTTGGCGGGAAGGGAGCGGATGTTGTTGAAAAGGATATGGTGCTGTTGCGCCGTGACAGGGATTTAAACAAGGGTGTCAAGAGGGGAGAAGGTGAAATGGGCTTGGATGTTGGAGTAGGTGGCGTACATTTTTAGGTGGAAAACGGAACAGGCGGCGAGGGAGATCTGTTGGAGGGTGTGGGGGCGCTGAAAAGGGTGAACATTCTGAAGGACGATGGTGAGGAATCTGATGATGTCCTCAGCGGTAGGGGGTGGGCAAAGGGAATTGCTGGGAGGGGTGGGGGCGTCCAGAGGACGGACAGGGACGGTGAGTTCAGGAGTGGTAGGAGGGGGTTGGGCCTTACATTTCTGGGAGTAAGTAGGATGAGGGAGGTTACAGGTATTGCAGGACGGGGGGGGGGGGGGACTGGAGATTGGGGCATTGCTCACAGTGCAGGCAGGTGGGGGCCTCTTGGCACTCAGATGTCGTGTGTGCATTATACCGCAAGCACCTCTGGCAGCGGAGGGATTGAGGAGGGGAACGGGAGGGGTCAACTCTATAACGTTGGTTAAAAAGGAGGGCACCCTCCTTCAGGAGACGGTCTATGGAGGGGGTGTGCTCAGAAAAGACCCGCATAATGTGGGTGGGGCCGGCAGAGCTGTGGATGAGACAAACTGCATGCACCTCCAGATGGGGATGTGCCTGAAGCTCCACCAACACCTCCTCCTCCGTGATCATCAGACTAATGATCATGGCAGTGAGAGTCGGCGGGCGATGCGGGGGTTGGGGTTGGCGGGAGGGAGGCGGGGAAGGAGCAGAGGTGAGGGAGGCATTATGGCCAAAGCGGGTGACACGGATGTGGGAAAGGAGGTCTGTGTGGAGGGTAGGACTGGGAGAGGAGATGAGCACCGAATCACGCCAAGGAGTGAGGAGGGAGATGGGGGCACCAGGAAAATTCTGGCGAAGGGAGAGGGTGAGGTTACGGGCTTCAAGAAGGGAGGGATGAGGACAGGAGAGGAGGTAGCGGTAGGAGGAGGTGTTAGAGGAGGTGGAGGGGGGCCAGGAACAGGCGAGGAGACATCCATGGCATCATGGGTGGGGGAAGGGGGACGAGGCGGAGCCTTTTTGGGAGTAGAGGAGGCAGGGGTGCCACTGGGGCGCTTGACGGCGGCAGAGGAGGTGTGGGGCATGGGACGGATTGGAATGTGGCGGGGAGTGGCAGGTCCCGGTGCTGGAGTCGGCGCCGGAGATGGTGAGGGCGATGGTGAAGGCGACGGTGAAGATGATGAAGATGAAGGCGAAGGGGAGAGTTGAGCGTGGGCCGTAGCCCTCTGGGCAACCACCCTAGTGGGGACCGCAGAAATGGAAGGAGCACAGGGAGGGAGTGGAGGGAAGGGATCAGAGGAGGCGTGGGAAGGAGGAGCTGGGGATGGGGCGACAAATAGGGAGGGAGATGGGAGAGTGAGGAGTGGGATGATGGACTGAGGGGGGAGTGATGCAGCACACCACGTGATAGTGGTGGCAGCAGCGGAGGGGGAGTTGTATATGATGGTAGTGGTGGTGGCTGTAGAAGAGGTTCTGGGGGTTGACATTATGATAGGTGGGAAAAAAACACAGGACAAGACAAAGAAGCAAACGAGAGACGGGCAGGGTGACGAGAGACACAGAGCAGAAAGGGATGGAGAATGACGAAGGACGAAGGAGACTGGGGCGGAAGCCCCACTCTGCTGTCGCTGGTGGGGGGCGACCCGGCTGGCTGGCTGGTGGGGACATCTCCGCTGCTGCTGCTGCTGCTGCTGCTGGTGGCGGTGGTGGTGGCGGTGGCGGTGGTGGTGGTGGTGGTGGTGGGGGCAGCTAGGACCACTGCTGGCTGCTGGCTGCTGGCTGGTGGCTGCGACCGCTGGTGGCTGCGACCGCTGGTGCCTGCGACCGCTGGTGCCTGCTGGCTGGTGGCTGCTGGCTGCTGGCGGGGACCGGGGCCAGCGGGAACCGCTCTGGGCTGTTGGCCAGGACCGCTGCTGGCTGCTGGCGGGGACCGCTGCTGGCTGCTGGCATGGACCACTGCTGGCTGCTGGCAGGGACCACTGCTGGCTGGACTGCTGCACGCCGACGGGCTGGCTGGCTGGCTGGCTGGAACCTGCAACACCTATCGCTTCGATTGGTACCGTAATAGCACAATCGAAGGGCGGCATTCAAACGAATTACCGCCGGAGAGTTTCTCTCTCTCATTACAGCTCCTTTTATACACGATTGCCATGCGCAGTCACTGACGTTTTGCTGTCCAGTGCCATCTGTCGGACATTTTGTGAGCTTCTTCTTGGTTCTAATAAAACCCCATGTTATTCCAAGCAGGTGTGTTAATTTTTACATCTCTATCTACATTATTCCGTGGTTTATTAAGTTTTCATATTTGTACTGACTTTTTGATCACCCGGTATTTTGGTTGTGTATTAAGCACTTCTGTGTAGCTTCCGTCAACATCCTTAAATAGTCTACAATAACTGACGTAACGCGAATTTCCTGGTAGCGAGAAACGGGCATGCATCAAAATATATTCAAAGCAGATGCAAAATAAGATAATGAGGAATTTTCCAGCAAAAATAAAGACACACACATAGAACCGAACTTTTCGTGGTTGGAAGTGGAGGGCTGTGATTTTGGCAACTACCGAGGTTGCGCTAAACGGCATTTATTGAAGAACTAGCTGAGTACCCACCGTTGTTCAGGTACGCATGTATTCTAGTCTTCTGCTAGGCCACCTCCGACCCCTCTGTCCGCCTACTCCTTGGTGTCATCTCTGTCCACGCCCTGCACGCCCGCCCCTCTCCGTCCATCTCCTCCCGTCCCTCTCTCTGTTGATCTGCACCTCCCACCTTTCTCTGTCGGTATACTGCTCCGAACTCTGTCCATTTGCTACTTCGGCATTGCCCCATCTCCTCCTCCCGCCCTTTAATTCCATCTCCTCCTCTCTCCTCTTTCTCCATTTCCTCCTTCGCTTCTCTGTGTCCTCCTCCATCCTGTCCATCGCTTACTCTCCTCACTCTCGCTGTTCATATCCCCCTATCATTTCATCTCCTCCTCCGCCTCTCTCTGTCCACCTCCTCTGTATTCATCTCCTCCTTCTCCACGTATGTCTGCCCATCTCCTCCACACCGGCATTCTCTGCGCATTAACACTCCCAACCCAACAGAACGCAGGTGTTTCTTACACCACGGTATTTATTTCCAGATCTTAAATGATATTTGTACCAAATTCGGTTCATATAGTTCCACGGATTTTTTAACCACGAATCTGACATATATTTAATAAATTTCACACGTCTTTGTACACATACTCTACCTCTATCTCCAACGAATTACGCGCTGTAGTTTTATTTTCACGCTACAAAATGTTTATGACGTCGTATTTCCTGATCTATGTATTGTACAACGACATAATTTTGTAGGTACATCCAGTGATACCGTCTGAGAAACGTATTGTGGACAGAGTTAATAGTAATGGAGTAATAAATTATAGTGCAATGCATCAAACAGCAGTTTTTCCACGTCTCAGTATTTCACTCCAGATCTCCTGAACCGTGTGTCATATACCGTTATATTTTTGAAGGTGCATTCAGAGACATCGGTGGATACTGTCCACGAACTGTGTTGCGAATAGAGTTAGTAGTAAAGGTATAATAAATTACAACGCCATTTTTCTTGAGGTAGTTTTACTGCGTAAACAGCGAAAATGTAGTAAGCGGTATAACCTTTTTCTTCCGTCATTTTTTGGGGACTGTTAGCGAGAAAGAGCTTCTCAAAGGTTTGAAATTATGCTCAGAATTTGTTTGAAGTCACTGAATGCCCTCATTCTAACTTAATGGATGGAAAATATATAGGTATTCGTTCATTGTGAGCTACACTACTTTTTGACACCCACCCATTTGATAGGTAGGTCCTTACCCCCACCCCGATTGTATTCAATAAGTGATATGTGTACCAGGTTCGGTTGAAATCAGTCCAGTGGTTTAAGAGGATCCTTTATTGTATGATTATATGATAGCGGAACAAACACTGGTAGCAGTTACGTCTGTAAAATATCTGGGAGTATGCGTGCGGAATGATTTGAAGTGGAATGATCATATAAAATTAACTGTTGGTAAGGCGGGTACCAGGTTGAGATTCATTGGGAGAGTGCTTAGAAAATGTAGTCCATCAACAAAGGAGGTGGCTTACAAAACACTCGTTCGACCTATACTTGAGTATTGCTCATCAGTGTGGGATCCGTACCAGGTCGGGTTGACGGAAGAGATAGAGAAGATCCAAAGAAGTGCGGCGCGTTTCGTTACCGGGTTATTTGGTAACCGTGATAGCGTTACGGAGATGTTTAATAAACTCAAGTGGCAGACTCTGCAAGAGAGGCGCTCTGCATCGCGGTGTAACTTGCTCGCCAGGTTTCGAGAGGGTGCCTTTCTGGATGAGGTATCGAATATATTGCTTCCCCCTACTTATACCTCCCGAGGAGATCACGAATGTAAAATTAGAGAGATTAGAGCGCGCACGGAGGCTTTCAGACAGTCGTTCTTCCCGCGAACCATACGCGACTGGAACAGGAAAGGGAGGTAATGACAGTGGCACGTAAAGTGCCCTCCGCCACACACCGTTGGGTGGCTTGCGGAGTATCAATGTAGATGTAGATGTAGATGTAGATGTAGAACATGCATGCATACATGAATACGTACATCCATGTTTATAATGTGCATGAATTCATTTGCGATAATGGTGTTGCGGTCTGCAGTAGAGATTCCGGCTTGGCTACGACACCACCCGTAGGTAGTCACAGACGCCTTCCTGCGACTGAGACCAGTACAATAACCAGGAACCACTTGCAACGTTAGCAGTCTTAAAGTACGACAGACAACACAACAAGAGTACAGGCTTGGTATCAAAGATATTTTGAAATGATTTTGCTTTTGTAATTCCATAAACGTAAAATGAACATATTTGTAGTCTTTAAAAAACTCTCTAAAATAGATTCAGATTTAATAGAAAGCTCCAAATTATACCACTACTTGAAGGGTTAACTTTAATTATGTAAAAATGTAAAAATAAAAACTCGATTCAAATGATGAGTTTCAGCTCTTAACATATTTAGCTGGTTTCCACTTTAAAAGAGTCAAAAACTAATTAAATTCCAATTGCATTCAATATATTTTTGTCGACGAGAACTACCTCATCATAAAAAACTGTACCATATTTAACAGACAATAACAACAGCAAGGAGGACATCGAAAGTAGACCGGCACAGGCAAAAAGGGCATTCCTGACCGAGAGAAGTGTACTAGTATCAAGCATAATCCGTAATTGTAGGAAGAAATTTCTGAGAATGCCCGTTTCGAGCACAGCATTTTATGGTAGTGAAACACGGAGTGTCGGAAAACCGAAACAGAAAAGAATCGAAGCATTTGATATGTGGTGCTACAGACGAATGTTGAAAATTAGATGGACTAGTAAGATGACGAATAAGGAGGTTCTGCACAGAATCGGAGAGGAATGGAATATGTGGTAAACGCTCACAAGGAGAATGGATGATAAGACATATGTTAAGACATCATCGGATGATTTCCATGGTACTTGAAGGAGTTGTAGAGGGTAAAAACTGTAGAGGAAGACAGAGACTGGAATACATCCAGCAAATAATTGAGGACGTAGGTTGCAAATGATACTCTGAGATGAAGAGGTGGACACAGGAGAGTAATTCGTGGCGGGCCGCATCAAACCAGTCAAAAGACTGAAGACTCAAAGATAAACCAAAAAAGAAAGAAAACAAAAGAAACTCACAACACGTTTAACAACTAATGAACCTTTGGTTATCAATCACCACAGGACAGCACAACACAAAACTATGAGTGATCACTGCACTACCTTAGCCGTACAGCGTTACAGTACATGGTCTATACGGTCAAAAGCATCAACCGAGCTAGATATTTCTCGCACACCAGAAGTTGCTTGCACGCCTTAAGATTGGCACATTTTAAAATAGATCGCCTTAAAAGTGCCAAATCTGTATTGATATCATTTATGCTAGATAATTAATCAGTAAAATTAACTTTAAGGTGCATCGTGCACATCGAACTTAGAACGAGCAAGCAGCCCTGATGGGCGCAACAAAATTTCTTATACTACAATTTTAATTAAACACACACTCAGCAACCAACATCAAAAGGAGACGCCGACTGTGCCTTATCACAAATTACCATTGCACCAGTCCTTTATTCACACTAAATGGGAAAAGCATCTAATACGCATCTCGTGTATTTAACCAGGATACACAGCAACTCCCCGGTGTTACCTCGCCTGTGGCGCCGCAAGAACAAGACTGACCATGAATTGCGAATACAGACTTGCATAACCCACACACGTGCATTTCTGACTGTATTCACTTCTCACCCCAGGAGTATAAAACTTCATCTGTGTGACACTTGTAGCAATGAGGGGGAGAGAGGGAGGGAATTAACGACCAACGGTTTGCTGTTACCCTCAAGTTAGACAAACATAACGCCAGCAACACCGTGCGACAACGCTGGATCAACTGACGTGGGCGGCTTCCGTGTTCCGTGCCTGTTATGTGGTGCACAAAAGCCACCCACGAAGTCCGTTGTTAATTTGTATAGTCTGCCGTCTAGGTGCTTCCACACAATTCCAGTCCTAATTGCTACTCACGCAATAGCACCTCTTTCACTGTAAGATATTTTCTCTAATCAATAGTGAACACTTGCCAAAAGAACGAAACCTAGGAGGTTGCGGTAACAGCAACGCTAAAAAAATGCAGACCAACCTCAGTTTCACCGACCATAGCGCGTCTACAGAAAACTACCACCAACTACAGTGACGACGCTGAACTAAAACAGTACCAGTTACGACACAAAACCAATCAGCTCAACGTAAATGAACGGTCTTCGTCCAATAACTTGGTTTTTGCTTTTCCATGTCAAACTGATAATTCATGCGGCGACCAAGATGGAAGAACTGCAGATCAATGATGCGTCCAGCGACACCAACACCTTGCCCTGCTACGCCGAGCCACACGACACAGCTTCCACTTACACCAAATCAGCGGGCCGACCAAGAGCTCCTCGCTACATACGTACACCGTGTGTGTTCTCCAGAGAGGGCGCTCCCCTAACAGTCTAGAAGCTAGCTGCCAGTCAACGTACACAAAGTACGGCAGACACCACACAGGCGCGCGAATTCAAATCGCCGGACGACGGACTCCTGAAGTAACTGCGCAAGGTACATGCGAGGGCACCCACCCTCTCCCATACCCATAGGGTACCCGCGCTTCTCGGGCAGTTGTATGTGGTACATTCAAGACCGTATTACCCCTACTGATCTAGGCCGATTACGTGGGGTTGGCGGGAAATCCCTCCTCTCCCATCTCTTCTTTCTGGGCCTATGGGAATACATTAAAATGGAGGGAAACCATCTTGCTCCTCTTCGTCCTTCTTTTATTACGAGAGCGATTGCATCGTCTCTTCACCACAGTGAGAAGGTCAGGTTAGTCGTAAATTACAAAAGTAAATTAGTTTCTGAATTATTAACAATTATAT
This sequence comes from Schistocerca americana, assembly GCF_021461395.2. Taxonomy (NCBI): domain Eukaryota; kingdom Metazoa; phylum Arthropoda; class Insecta; order Orthoptera; family Acrididae; genus Schistocerca; species Schistocerca americana. The sequence continues at coordinate 60,518,316 of NC_060122.1, forward strand.
TGTACTACAGTTCTCTGTAGAGCAATCGTATGAGCCTAGTCATTTGCACTCTGTAATTTGCGGTGTCGGCCGCACTTTCAAATACGAGGCGCGCCAGTTATGCAGCCGCCACCGCGAAACGAGCTACCTATCACGTATAATTACGCCGCCGCCAATCAGCTGCCAGCAACCCCTCTCCGGAGCTCCAGCGGTGGGTGTTCTTAAATTCGAACATTCATGCAATTAGCCCATTTTGTGCGTTTGCCAAATGATTAAAATTTAACGATTTTCATAGTGGTCAGGGCTCGTGATCTGCTGAACAGATATTGTATTGATGAGTGACAGATTTATAAACGTTTTGCGTGTGTGTGTATTTCTACATCGAAACTGACGCTGCAACTTCAGCAACAAAGTTATGTATTATTTTTTCTATCAGATGTTAGATGTAGAATAAGTTAATATCTGAATTCTCTGTTCATGAACACCATCTGTTCTTCTCTCTTGTATCCACTAAAGAATCACACAGAGTGCAAGGGAGGACATAACGTAGTTAAAAGATCAGCCTTTTTTTTTTTTTAAATAGTAACACCGAGGTCAGAAATTAACTTATGGTTTGTTGACTATAATTTTCTTTTAGCAATAATTTTTTGTTAACATTTGTTGTTTATTTACTAACAATAATTTTTACAACTCTTTTATTAAATTTGTGCGTTATTCACAATAATTTTCAAAACTATTTTATTAAAAGTAGGCCGGTTTCTCTGCTCCGAAAGTGCACTTTCAAGACTCGAATCGAACATGCGAGCATATAATTATGACTGATGACACTAACATATATTTTCTACACAACATTCCTTCAGCGTGAAGTTTAACCGGATGCCGGCTTTGAAAACGTGTCGCTACTTCAGCTTGCTCCTTCGTATCATGTGAGCAGTAGTCACTCTCTCCCAAACAGAGTAGTTCGTACCTCTCAGACATCTGCACCTGCCATGTCCAACCATGACGTAATTATGATTACGTACCGAGACGTCAAACGCATTAATTTATTTGAACTTGCAACTGAGGCGCAAGAAAGAATTTTTAGGAACATCTTCTATTCCGTTTCCGGACATGAACGGAAAACACGAGGAGAGGCAAGGTTTGTGTTCAACTTTCCGTCAAAAAGATGCAATAAGTCTCGGATAAGGCAATGGTGGTGAATGAGATGGGCCTAGTCGTTTTCAGGGCAAGCGTCGTGGCGTCCACCTCAGTGTACGTAGGGAAGTTACGGAAAACGTAAGTCAGGACTCACTCCTTAATGCATAACCAGTATCTCAAGTACTGCTAATAATTCAAACTCTCTCCCCATTTGCAAATATTCACTGTAGTCTCACTGGGCGCCAGCAGCTTACGGAACTGTAAGGTTTCGGGTCGCTTATGTCTTTCAGTTCGTACTGGATCCACTGTCGTCTTTCCCGCAAAATTTTCTTCGCCGATGATGTTTGTAAGTGGAAGAACTCCGTTGTAAATTCTGCGGACTGTGTAAACATGCTCTAAAGCTTACCTTGGCTTACCTACGTATGTATTTGAGTACCTGTAAGGTGCTTTTGTGTTAGGCAACATGCGTCATCAATACGGGACATATTTTTGTAGCCTGGGGTCATAGCAGAAATGCGATGTACAAAATGCCGTCGAACCGAAACAGTTCTTACGCATGTCGCGAGGTACATTCAAGACACTTCGAGTCGGTAACAGTTAGTACCGACAGCAACCGCAATAAAAAACCTATTAATCAAAGAACAACGCCATTCGTCATTCAGGCGTCTCACAATGAAATGGCCATGAGACTATACGGTTATGGGAGGTATTCCTTAGAATGCAGCCTTATTAAATCGTCCAAAAAGTTACACCACAAAGTACAGTTCATTGCTTTCATTTCCAAGGAGTTAGTTTCTTACTCAAAGACAAGTCATGAGGAAAACAACCTGTAATATGGGGAGTGAAGCGACAAATGAAAATTTGTTCCAAGGCTGAGATTCGAACCAGCTTCTGCTCACTAGGCAGATGCACTGGCCAGTACGCAACCCTGACACAGTAGTTTTCCCAACTGCACAAACTACCCTGTCCCCCTTCCTCTATCCAAATTCCCATTCACGCCTCAGCCTACTTAGTATTCTCCTAAACTAGAACAGCATTGTAGAAGCTCTCAAACTGTATTTGGATAGAATCTCACCATCGAACGATACGGTGGATCCTGCCTGAAACCCAGGCACAGTGTGTTAATGAAATGAAACGATATGTTTCAAAGAATGGCTCTGAGCACTATGGGACTTAACTTCTAAGGTCATCAGTCCCCTAGAATTTAGAACTACTTAAACCTAAATAACCTAAGGACATCACACACATCTATGCCCGAGGCAGGATTCGAACCTGCGACCGTAGCGGTCGCGCGGTTCCAGACTGTAGCGCCTAGAACCGCTCGGCCACGCCGGCCGGCCGATATGTTTCCAAAGCCCTTTTCAAGTCTCATTCATATATTTGGGTGAGTGAGGGAGGCGTGCTCTCATAGTTTGTGCAGTTGTGCAAAGCCATTCTGCCAAGGTGACGTGGCGTTAGTGTATCTGCCTCGTGAGCGGGAGACCAGGTTTCGAATCCTGGCCTTGGTGCAAATTTTCATTCGTCGCTTCATTCTGCGTATACACACACAGAAGTTTGGAACCTTTAAAGGTTTTTGGGGCCATACAGTTTCATTTGACTAAAGCCACCAATAAGCTCACTGATTTGAAAATGAAATGCTGTGAACATGTATAACGGCCATAAAAGCGTAAGACGAGGATGATATCTATCCTAGCGGTATGTAGCGGGTGACAATGCTGCAGACAAAGCTCCTCCCCCTTGCCGAACAATAACCGGCGACAATAGGAATATGTCTGCCACCGCTGACAAATAGCTCCCTCCGTCATTAATTGTAGCAGCGCTACCAGCGTGAGTTTCGTAGTCTTGATTCATAACATAATGGCCAATCCGATGACCGATATATCACAGACCACTATAGACAATTAATCTTCCCGAAAGCGGCAATCACGAGTGTAACGCCGCATACTCCGTTACGAAACGGGAAGCACACAGAAGAGTTATTTGGTGCTCTACTGTTGTGCGTCAGAGAAAATATACTGCATCTCCAAATAATAACAACATCTATTTCTCTGTTCCATTTAAATTTGTGGAAGGGAGGTGGGATAGTGGAATCTTTGGTGCGGAGATTTCCTCAGCACAAAGTATTGAAAACAAGCTCAGTAACTAAAAAGCTTAAAAATACTTTTAGATTATGCTTCCTAGATCGACTTGTACTCTGCAGACTAACGTACAGTTTATCGCAAAGTGTACGGACTTTACTAGATCCATTTCCTCTTCTTGATATTACCATTACGCACGACAACCGAGAAGAATGACCGGGCTACCTATAAGTACACATCAAACATTCGTAAATTTTACCACTCCGCGATGTGGAGATGTATGTGTTGTAGGAATAAACAAGTTTCTCCACTCGTATTGAATCTCGTACTATCGAAATCTTGATAGTGTTCTGTGTTATGAGCAGCACCTACAGCGTGGCGCATCCATCCAGAGTTCGATGAGCACCTCTATGATTGTCTCACGCTTACTGAACGGTGTGATTTGTGAGTCCATTAGTTAAACATTCATGAGTTAATCAATGTAACGGGCAGTTTCAGTTGAAGAAATGTGCAATTTTTGGTGGGACATCGAGGAATATTCCCGCTTCAGTCTCTATAGTTCCTGGTATTTCAGATAGTTGGCGGCACAATAAGTGGGGTCTGTAACGGAGGTGTGTTCCAAGTAGAGAGCTGTCATTGAAATCCTTTTAGCGGAAAATCAGAGCATCGCAGATATTCATAGGCGCTTGCAGAATGTCTGCAGACACCTGGCAGAGAACAAAAGCACGTGAGCCTGTCAACATCGCAAAAAGGTCGCACAAGCCTTTCCGATCTCTCGTGTGCCAGTCAGTCGCGCACAGCTCCTTCAAATGGTGCACACCTCGAAGTCTCTATTGGTTGTGCTGACACAACTGATCACCAGTCGGGGTACAGGAAGTCGTGTGTCCGTTGCGTTTCTCGTCGTCTGACAGAAGACAATAAAGAGCAACGAAGGACTATCTGAGTGGAATTGCTTGTACGTAACAAGGGTGGTCGTGACGGTATTTTGTCGAACATCGTTACAGGACATGAAACATGGGTTCATGACTTCGAACTGGAAACAAAACGGCAGTCCATGGGGTGGTGCTACTCCACTTCTCCTCCGAAGAAAAAGTTCTAAGGCAAACACTCAGCCGATAAAGTCATGGAGACTGTCTTCTAGGACTCTGAAGCGGTTGTTCTGTTTGATTTCCTTCCTCACGCTGAACTCTGAAGTGTACAGTGATAGCGCAGGAAATTGAAGAAACGACTTCAGAGTGTTCCTTTCCACAAAAATGCAAACCAACTTCTGCTTCATGTCAACTCAACTCTGTGCACACGAGAGGAGCTCGCAAAACTTCAATGGATTGTTCTTCCTCATCCACACTAAAGCCTTGATCTTGAGCCTTCCGACTTCTACCCGCTTGGCCCAGTGAAGACTGAATTCCACAGAAAGCAGCACGTGGATGGTTCGACCAGTAGGGGGCAACAATGCGGCTCTACAGGCCCTCCCAGTAAAGCAGCGTAAGACAGTGGAATTGAACGGAGACTGTGTTGTTAAATAGGGTTTTGTAGGCAAAAGAGTGGGGGATAATATTCTGTACTGGGATCCTGAATAAAACCAAAGTGCTTTAAGAAAAAAATGTGTTGTGTAACTTACTGAATGACCCTTGTAGCACAGCTACTCAGAACAAATTTTTTTGTAACCAGACAGATACTTCACGCTCGACCTGTGTTACAACTACTAAAGTCTACGCAATTCAGTGTTCCCACAAAACTGCTCAGTGACGTCGTGAACTTTGGTTTTACATTATGGTTTTCACTGGCACACTCATGAGTCCTCTGTTTTTTAATTCATCAACCTTCTGTCTGGTTTGTTGTGTCCGGCCGCGATGAGGTAACGAAAAGAAGGTCACAGAAAGACACCACCAGAAATGTCTTCCGTGATTACCACATTATGGTGACTATTGAGATGTGTGAAAATCGTAGATGCAGACCACTACCTCCGAGATTGAGACGTTGAACACTTCCAATGCCAGATCCTTCGATGACGGTGCCAGAATGCAAATTTCTGAAACCAATTTGCAGAGGGGCCGAACGGAGACACCTCTGCATGAAGTGAGGACGACTGCAACCTGTGAAGCGTCTTCGATGCTTTAAGTGTTCGACGACATATTCACAGTGTATAAAAGCCATAGTTCTTCCGCACCAGCCTCGGCTGTTGCTCATCCGCTGTGAGTTGGATTCTAGCTGACGTCTGTCCAGACAGCTCAGAAGTAGCACGCCCAAGTGAAGATGTTAGCGGCCCTGGCGCATTGGCGGGTTGCTGGCGAGCAAAGATGATTCATTGTCAGCATGAAGTGATCTTGCGCTGCTTAATGCAGCGCTCTCGCTCCCAGTCTACCGTGTGGTATTTTTTTGCTACTGGACGCCCTGTTGGCTTCCGCGCTGAAGCACGTTGCTGGTATCACCTTGTGATGTGGTGCTGTCAGGAGACAGTCAGTTCTATCAGTAGATGGTAAGCGTCTAGCAGCACGAATTTCACCAGGCCAGTACATCAGCTAGTTCATGGATTGTGTTGGTGCATAGATTCACTACACCATGGAATCGACTGCTATTACTTTGAACGTCATTGATCGCAATGACCAACTCTTGATGAGGGCCGGAACGCTGAAGTATTTCGAAGGTGCTAGCGTGAAGCTATGACGCAAGACATAGTGTCCTGCTTATTCTGCTCCACACTGATCAGCCACCTGCCTAATAGCCGGTATGTTCACCTTTGGCATAGATAACAGTGGCGGCGCTTCGTAGCAGGCAAACAATGAGGCCTTGGTAAGTCGCTCGATGGAACTGGGACCACACCTGCACACACAAGTTACCTAATTCCCGTAAATTGCGGCGAGGAGGAGGACGAGCTCTGACGCCACGTTCAGTCAAGTTCCAGATGTGTTCCATTGGGTTCAGATATGACGAGTTGGGGGGACGAGCACATCAACTGAAATTCGGCACCGTGTTCCTCGAACCACTCCATCACATTCCTGGCTTGATGACTTGTCGCATTATCTTGCTGAAAAATGCCACTATCGCCGGGAAAAATAATCGTCATGGAGGGGTGTACGTGATCTGCAATCCCCACTGGACGCATGGACACCCACGTGAATGTTCCCCGGAGCTTAATGGAGCCGCCTCCAGCTTGTATCTGTCCCGAAATACAGGTGTCAAGGAGCTGTTCCACTGGAAGACGACGGATCCGCGCCCCCCCCTTCCCTCCCCCCACCGCCCGCCCCCCCCCCCCCCCCCCCCACCCGCCGTCGGCATGATGAAGAAGTCGGGATCCAACAGGCCGTGCAACGCTCTGCCACTGCGCCAACGTTCAGTAGCGATGTTGATTTCAGTCGTAGTTGCCGATGCGTGGTGTTAACATTGACACACACATGAGGCGTCGGCTGCGGAGGCCCATCGTTAGGAGAGTTCAGCACATTGTGTGCTCAGACACACTTGTACTCAGCGCACCATTAAATTCTGGTGTTAGTTCCGCCACAGCTCACGACCTGTCCTCTTTTACCAGTCTACACAGCCCATGACGTCCGACATCTGTAATGATGGGTGGCCACCCGACCCCCAGACGTCTCGACGTGGTTTCACCACGGTTCGCCATGGGTTAAAGACACCCACCACAGAACTCATCGAACAACCGACAACTTGTGCAGTTTCCGAAATGCTCGTGCCGAGTCTCCATGCCATCACAATCTGGTTTTGGTCACACACATAGATCGGGCGCATTCCCCATTTGAAGCACGGACTGCATGCTCGGTGATAGTACACGCACCGCGTCATTCCGCATCATTCCTCCTATCACATGGACAGGTTTATATTGGTAGTATGTCGGTGATCATGATGTTTTGCCTGACGAATATATTCTCTTAACAGGCTGTTGACTCCTGTTTCAGTTCCTTTCTGCGTCCTCTAGCGTACGAAATTGAGTTTATTGCACCATTCCTCATGAGCCAACGAATCAGCTTGCGTCACTTCCTTTGGTTTTTTGTCACAGGTTTCTTTCGGTTGAAAGGTCTCAAGTCGTAATGTGTCGAAGATCTGACCCACATGCGACATACCAGCTCGTTTCGTAATACCAGCTCTGTCTCTGGTATGACTTGATTTTATGTTAAATGTATTCTCAGGTGCAAATACGAACAACCATCAGATGTATAAGGGAATGACGACAATGAACGTTCGTTGCTAGACCCGGTCCCGAACCCGGATTTCCCACATTCGCGAGTGTTCGCCTTAACCGCCTAGCCTACCCGTGTACGTCACGGCCAAACCAAAACTTCCATATGTCGTCCTTCCTGTGTCAAATCTACATTGTCGTCATTCCATTACGTAGGTAGTGGTAGCTCGTGTTCGCAACTGCGAATACATTTAACGTATTCCGTAACAGCAGTGTCTGTTCCTTTGGACTTTCAGGTACGTCTGAAGGAACAGTGTATTGTTCTTCTTAGCAACTAAGGCACTGCCGTGTCGTATGACTTGATTTTGGCTGTAGCAGCGTTAATGCGTTTCAAAAACAATTTCTGACCACCCACTACTCGCAGCCATAATGCTGCCATTGATGGAGTTTTAGATCAGTTAGAGCATGACTGTCTAGTTTGCGGCAGTAGTAACAGTCTGAGGAGAGATAAGATCCTCCTATGTACAGGATTCATGTAGTGTTAATTCTTATCTCCATAAGAGATACAGGAATCTTGTTTCGTCAGCTTGCTTCCACCTCGTCTTATCCGCGGTTAGCACGTCTACCATCTGGACAGGACAAGAGACCAATTGAGGGTTCATAGTAATCTTCTAGAGGAACATAATTTTTTTCAGTATCATTTTAATGTTCTTGAAGGAAGTACTCATTTCGGTAGTAGGGCACGAGTCTGTAATCTCATACTTCAAATTTAAAATGCTTGACTTGGTTATGAGAGTCTGTACCTGTAGCTTTACACTGTACGAGTGAGAGTGTTGGCTGGAGATTGGACAGGGTGGAGGGATGAAGAGATCGCAGTCACTTAGTGAAACTCTTGGTCAAATCACAAGAGAAAAAGGAAGTCAGGGAACATTGGCGTTTAACATTGTGTCGACGACGATGTCATTAGAGACGCAGCACGTGTTCGTATTGAGGAAGGACGGGCTTGGAAACTAACTGCCTTCGTTTCAAAGGAACCATCCCGACATACAACTTGACGATAGTGTGAAACTACGGCCAAACATCTTTGTCGATGGCTTGACGGGCATTTGACCCTTCGTCCTCCAGAGTGCAAAGTCTCTTGTCTCACTGCTGCGTCACATCTCTCGGTGGACAAGGCAGAACCTGTGATGGTGATGCTGTCAATGGTTGGCACTTCACTAAAATCGAAACTAAAAACCACTGTAATTGCATGAATTTATATGAATGTGAACTGTGTTATTCTTCTATTCTCTAAGCCTAAAATTGGATTTAGGCTTCTCCATGCCACGTCATTCAATAAGACAAATCACTTATGTCGTGGGTGCTAAACCCATAAAAATGCATTGAAGTAATTATAAACTGCTACATTACAACAGCAGTTTAGTACAAAATGAAGTACATATCGTACATATTGCAAGTAACATCGGATCTTGCAACGTAAAAAAACAGAAGAATGACGACGGTGAATTATTATCATTATAACATGTGTTTTATAAAGTGCCCTGCCCACCTTGCAGATATGCCAGGTCCAATCAACATTTCTGTGTCTGAGGGTATGTCTTTTCACTTTCTTAGCATTACTGAGTTTGATACCCTTACAGGAAGAATGTAAATTCAGGAACTGTCAGTATAACAGTTGTTAGTTGTCGTAGCTGTGTTGAGAATGTACCAGAGCTCCAAGCGCTAGTTCAGCTTAGAACTACTTAAACCTAACTAACCTAAGGACTAAGGACATCACACACATCCATTACCGAAGCAGGATTCGAACCTGCGACCGTAGGGGTCGCGCGGTTCCAGACTGAAGCGCCTAGAACCGCTCGGGCACATCCGCCGGCTCCAAGCGCTAGTAAAAAGCACTGATGCTCAAATAGTTGCAGGCACTGAAAGATGACTAAATCCATAAATAATTTCAGCCGAGTTTTTTGCGAAAGGATACGCTGAACACAATTGGCGCTGGAGAATTTCTTGCTGTTAGAAGTAGTTTACATTGTAGCGAAATTGAATTAGATAGTTCCTGTGAGTTAGTATGGGCAGAGGTCATTCTTGGCAACCGGAATAAAATAATAATTGGATCTTTTTACTGATCTCCCAATTCAGATGATACAGTTGCTGAAAGGTTGAAAGAAAGCGAGCTTGATTTCAAACACTATCCGAACATACAATTATAGTTGGTGGCGACTTTAATTTACCCTCGATATGTTCGCGAAAATATATGTTTAATTCCGGAAGTACGCAAAAAACATCATCCGACATTCTGCTAAATGCATTCTCTGAAAATTATTTCTGGCAGTTAGTTCATGAGCCCACGCGATTAATAAACGTTTGTGAAAAGACACACCTCTTAGCAGCCAATAATCCTGAGCTAGTAAGGAGAATCAAAGAGGATACAGCGGCTAGTATCACAGGGCTGTCGTAGCAAGACTGAATATTGTAACCCCCAAATTCTCCAAAAATAAAGGAATAATAAACCTATTAAAAAGAAACTCACTTTAAGCCATCCTGAGAGACAATCTCCACTACTTCGAAATTGATAATATAAGTGTGGATATGTGGCTTGAATTCAAAGAAATTATATCGGCAGCAATTGAGAGATTTGCACACAAAACTAGTCAGAACAGTGTTGCAGAAACAACGAAATAAACAAGTATAAACGGACACAAAATCTCCAAGATTGGCGATCTCTTACAGAATCTCAAAATTTAGCGCGGACTTCAATGCTAGATGTTTATAACAGCTTCCCCAACGAAACCTGGCAGAAAATCCAAAGCGATTCTGGTCGTATGTGAAGTATGCGAGCGGCAAGACACAATCAGTCCTTCTCTGGGCTGCAGCAATGGAGATACTATCGAAGACGATGCTGCCAAAGCGTAGTTAGTAAACATAGCCTTCCGAAATACCTTCACCAAAGAATACGAAGTAAATACTCCAGAATTCGAATCAAGAACAGTTACCAACATGAGTAACGTTAAAGTAGATATCATCGGAGTAGTGAGGTAACCTAAATGACTGAGCAATAGCAAGTCTTCCGCTCCATATTGTATACCACTTAGGTTCCTTTCACTGTATGCTGATACAATAGCCCCATACTTAACAATCATATACAACCATTCGCTCGACGAAAGATTTGTAACCAAAAACTGGAAAGTTGCACAGATCGCACTAATATTAAAGAAAATTAGCAGGAGTAATCCACTAAATTACAGGCTCATATCATTAACGTCGATATGTAGCAGGATTTTGGAACATGTATTTTGTTCGAGCATTATTAATTATCTCGAAAAAAACTGTCTGTTGACACACAGTGAAAACGGATTTAGAAAACATCGTTCTTCCGAAATACAAATAGCTCTTTACTCGCACGAAGTGTTGAGTGCTACTAACAAGGAATTTCAAATTGATTCCGTATTTCTAGATTTCCAGAAGGCTTTTGACACTGTACCACACAAGGGCATGTAATGAAATTGCTTCTTTATGGAATATCCTATCAGTTATGCGACTGTCTTCGTGATTTCTTGCCAGAGTGGTCACAGTTCGTAGTAACTGACAGACAGTCATTGAGTAAAACAGAAGTGATTACTGGCGCTCCCCGAGGTAGTGTTATAGGCCCTTTGCTGTTCCTTATCTATATAAACGATTTGGTGGACAATCTGAGCAGTCGTCTTATGTTGTTTGCAGATGACGCTGTCGTTTATCGAGCAGTAAGGTTATCTGAAGATCGAAAAAATTGCAAAACGATTTAGAAAAGATGTCTGTATAGTGCGAAAATTGGCAATTGACCTTAAATAACGAAAAGTGTGAGGTCGTCCACATGACTGCGGAAAGGAGTACGTTAAACTTCGGTTACACGATGTTGTTGATGTTGTGGTCTTCAGTGCAGAGAATGGTTTGATGCAGCTCTCCAACTACTCTATCCAGTGCAAGCTTCTTCATCTCCAAGAAACTACTGCAAACTGCGTCCTTCTGAATCAGCTTAGTGTATTCATCTCTCGGTCTGACTGTACGACTTTTACCCTCCACACTTCCCTCCAATACTAAACTGGTGGTCCCTTGATGTTTCAGAGCATGTCCTACAAACCGATCCCTTCTTCTAGTCAAGTTGTGCTACAAATTATTCTTCTCCCCAATTCTGTTCAGTACTTCTTCGTTAGTTAAGTGATCTATCCATCTAACATTCAGCATTCTTCTGTATCATCACATTTCGAAAGCTTCTACTCTCTTCTCGTCAAAACTAGTTATCGTCTATGTATGCTACACCCCATACAAATAATTTCAGAAATGACTTCCTGACATTTAAATCTATACTCAATGTTAACAAATTTCTCTTCTTCAGAAGCGCTTTCCTTGCCATTGCCAGTCTACATTTTTTATTCTCTCTACATCGACCGTCATCTGTTATTTTGCTCCCCAAATAGCAAAACTCATCTACTACTTTAAGTGTCCTCCTTTCAAGATACTGTCCATTCCGTTCAACTGCTCTTCCAGGTTCCTTGACGTCTCTGACAGAATTACAATATCATCGGCGAACCTCAAAGTTTTTATTTCTTCTCCATGGATTTTAATTCCTACATGAAATTTTTTTCTTTTGTTTCCTTTACTGCTTCTTCAGTATACATACTGAATAACATCGGGGATAGGCTACATCCCTGTCTCACTTCCCTCCCAACCACTGCTTCCCTTTCATGCCCCTCGACTCTGGTTTCTGTACAAATTGTAAATAGCATTTCACTCCCTGTATTTGACCAAGGCCACATTCAGAATTTGAAAGAGAGTATTCCAGTCAACATTGTCAAAAGCCTTCTCTAAGAGTACCAATGCTAGAAACGTAGGTTTGCCTTTTCTCAATCTATCTTTTAAGATAAGTCGTAAGGTCAGTATTGCTTCACGTGTTCCTACATTTCTACGGAATCGAAACTGATCCTTCCGGAGGTCGGCTCCTACCAGTTTTTACATTTGTCTCTAAAGAATTCGTGTCAGTATTTTGCAGCCCTGACTTATTGAACTGATAGTTCGGTAATTTTCACACCTGTCAACACCTCCGTTTTTGGAACTGGAATTATTATATTTTTCTTGAAGTATGAGGGTATTTCGCCTGTCTCATACATCTTGCTTACCAGATGGTAGGGTTTTGTCAGAGCCGGTTGTCCCAAGGCTAACAGTAGCTCTAATGAAATGTTATCTACTCCCGAAGCCTTGTTTGGACTTAGGTCTTTCAGTGCTCTGTCAAATTCTTCACGCAGTATCATATCTCCCATTTCATCTTCATCTACTTGCTCTTCCATCTCCACATTATTGCCCTCCGAATGGAGGACTACTTTACCTCCGGAATATTTTACCGAAGAGGACGCCTTCATCATTTAACCATACAGTAAAGCTGCATGCCGTCGTTAAAATTATTGCTGTAGTTTCCTATTGCTTTCAGCCGTTCGCAGTACCAGCACAGCAAGGCTGTTTTGGTTAATGTTACAAGGCCAGATCATTCAATCATCCAGACCGTTGTCCCTACAACTACTGCAAACGCTGCCCCTCTTCAGGAACCACACGTTTGTCTGGCCTCTCAACAGATACCCCTCCGTTGTGGTTGCACTTACAGTACTGCTATCTATATCGCTGTGGCATGCAAGTGTCCCCACCAGTTTCAAGGTCCATGTTTCATGGAGAGGGGGGGGGGGGAAGAGGGGGACAGTTTCACGATAAATCAGTCAAATCTAAAGGCCGTAAATTCAGCCGAATACCTAGGAATTACAGGAACAACTTAAATTGGAAAGGGAAGATAGAAAATATTGTGGAGAAGGCTAATAAAAAACTATGTTTTATTGACAGGACACTTATAAAACGTAACTTGTCTACTAATGAGACTGCCTACACTACTCTTGTCTGTCCTATTTTAGAATACTACTGCGTGGTGTGGAATGCTTAGCAGATAGGATTGACAGAGTACATCGAAAAAGTTCAAAGAAGGGCAGCACGTTTTGTATTATCGCGAAATAGGGGAGAGAGTGTCACCGAAATGACACAGGCTTTGTGGTGCACATCGTTAAAACAAAGGCGTCTTTTGTTGCAGCGGAATCGTCTCACGAAATTTCATTCACCATCTTTCTCCTCGGAATGTGAAAATATTTTGTTAACGCTGACCTATATAAGGAGAAATGATCGCCATAATAAAGTAAGGGAAATCAGAGCTCGCGCGGTAAGACACAAGTGTTCGCTTTTTGCTTGCTATACGAGATTAGAGTAATAGAGAATTGTGAAGGTGGTACGGTGAACCCTCTGTGAGGTACTTAAATGTGATTTGCAGAGTATCCATGTAGGTGTAGATGTAGATGTACCTCAAGTCTTCTAAATTTGTCTCCTATATCTCGTCACGCAAAATATCAAAACGTAGGATGCTCTTTACTTTTTATTCGTTAACGTTTAGCCGTAACCAAGAAATGAAAGTAAGAACCTGATTATGACCATTCATTCAGGCCAGGTTCACATTCAAATGAGCAAAAAATAGGCAAAGTTCTGAAATTTTTCTGAGACAACGAAATGAGATGCAAAGGATCTGTTTGGGGATTATAGCTGACCAAGCTTTATTTTAGATTTTCAATACAAAAATACCAAAATGGCGGCCGTAATTATGTCTTGATCAAGAGCCTGCGAGACTAAAGTACGCAGACTGCGTTCAGTGTAGACCGTCAAGAGTTATCTGAAATAAGAAATGGATAACATCAGTCGACGTTGCACATAATTTATGGGAGCTTATACCTAATAATAATAATAATCTTAAGTTTAATGATTTGGTGCTCTCTCGAACTCTTAGATTTTTGTTTTCTTTTTCACCATTTACGGCTTTATACAAAATAGTTGAGATTAACAAATTTCGTATATTATACATTCAAGTTCCCAAGAAAAGTGTTTACTTTTCGGGGGTCAAACGCAGAGGTTAATAGATGGAACCGTTTCTATTTTATGTTGTACGAACTTTTCAAAAATCTTTTCTCAAGAAAAACCGTTTAAAAATGGTTCAAATGACTCTGAGCACTATAGGACTTAATTGCTAAAGTCATCAGTCCCCTAGAACGTAGAACTACTTAAACCTAACTAACCTAAGGACGTCACACACATCCATAAAACCGTTTAAAGTAAGGGTAAACATTTATAAGTATTATCAGTAGAATTCACATAAAAACTACAAGTTATTACATATTTTTGATGTCACCGAACACAAATCTGAAGTTAGATTTTCAAAATTCAAAGTGACTAACCCAATATGGTGGACCAAAATTTATGTTTTGACCAATTTTGACCAAAATTTAACCAAAACAAAGTGTTTCCGCCACTTACGAGGGCCTGCAATTCCAGAACCGTATAACCAACCCTTCTAACTCGAATTGTTCCTGGATAGGAATTCCCTCGTTCTTCTTTGTGAGAAAAGCCGCTCTGGCTGAGCTGGATATGCAGTTTTCGGCATTCTGCACACGTTGTTCGTTAGCTTTTTCGGCGAATATGTTTGCATGCGTACGGCAGTATACATCATTTTTTTGAACGTGCGCCACGGCACGACAGGTTTTCTAGCGAAGCCGGGTGTCTCCGGCTGAGAGCGTCCCACGACGGTCGTCACACTGCTTCAAACAACGGGCTGTAGAAACTTTTGTAACGCACTGATTGAACAACCTTCTAGTTCCAAAATTCTAGGTGCATAGACCTTTGAAAAAATCGAATTTTCGACCATTTTGAATAAGAATCAGGCCTTAAATCAAATTCCGAAAGAAGACTATGGCCAGAGAACCGCAACAGGACATATTCTAATGATTCACAGTATTACAAAATGAGCAAAACTTCCCACAACCGCTCACCAAGGCACCGTTTTACATGACAATGATCTTCGGTAATTCGTTGCTTTATTCCTTCCAAAGCGCGCGTTGCACCTGTTCATACCCGATATAAGACTTCCAGTGAGTTTTTACAAACGTTTTCCGAGGCACTGTTAACTGCGACGAATAATTATCGGCATTGTATTGCACGTGACCTCACCGACGCGTGTTACCTTGATAGTTTGGCTCCTGCTTTTTCACAGCGCACATTTCAAAGGTCCTTTATTTACCACCATTAACGACTAAGTTAAAATGTTCTTCTCATTTATGTTTTACTTTAGATAATGACTTTATGAAATTACTATTAACCTATCAGCGTAACTAATGTTGACGGTATGGCCGGAGGAGCGTAGCAGTTTTCAAATAATATATATTATTAACAACATAGCATTGTTTCGTGCCACGCGTACTATGTGACTGCCGGCTGTCTATACGATACTTCAGCACGATACTGTCAGCGCTAGCAGTCCGCAGTCCCACGCTCTGAAAACGTCTGCGGCACAACTCAATGGACGGTAGGTACTCTCTCCCTACCTCGCTGCTTCTGAACATTCGTGACCGACTGATGACCAGCAGGAGGAGGATAAAAGTGCTATGCGGGTGAAAAATGTGACAAGAACACCACAATGTACCATGTCTTTTCTGGCTATAAAACACCCTTCTGGAACAAACGCGTTTTGCAAATTCCTATGTGCGGAATAGCACACAAGCGGCTCGCAGTGAAATTGCGTGATTATGGAATATCGTCTTAGTTATGTGACTGGATTTGCGATTTCATGTCAGAGAGGTCACAGTTGGTAGTAATTGACGGAAAGTCATCGAGTAAAACAGAAGGGATTTCAGGCGTTCCCCAAGGTAGTGTTATAGGCCCTTTGCTGCTCCTTATCTATATAAATGATTTGGGAGACAATCTGAGCAGCCGTCTTCGGTTGTTTGCACATGACTCTGTCGTTTGTCGACTAATAAAGTCATCAGAAGATCAAAACAATTTAGAAAAAAAATATCTGAATGGTGTGAAAACTGGCAGTTGTCCCTAAATAACGAAAAGTGTGAGGTCATCCACATGAGTGCTAAAAGGAAGTCGTTAAACTTCGGTTACACGATACATCAGTCTAATATAAAAGCCGTAAATTCAACTAAATACTTAGATATTACAATTACGAACAACTTAAATCGGGAAGAACACATAGAAAATGTTGTGGGGAAGGCTAACCAAAAGTGCGTTTTATTGGCAGGACACTTAGAAAATGTAACGTACCTACTAAGGAGACTGCCTACACTACGCTTGTCCGTCCTCTTTTAGAATACTGCTGCGCGGTGTGGGATCCTTACCAGATAGGACTGACTGAGTGCATCGAAAAAGTTCAAAGAAGGGCAGCACGTTTTGTATTAATGCGAAATATGGGAGAGAGTGTCACAGAAATGATACAGGATTTGGGCTGGACATCATTAAAAGAAAGGCTTTTATCGTTTCGACGGAATTTTCTCACGAAATTCCAATCACCAACTTTCTCCTCCGAATGCGAAAGTATCTTGTTGACACCGACCTACATAGGGAGGAACAATCACCACGATAAAATAAGGGAAATCAGAGCTCATACGGAAATATATAGGTGTTCATTCTTTCCGCGCGCTATACGATATTGGAATAATAGAGAATTGTTGAAGGTGGTTCGATGAACCCTCTGCTAGGCACTTAAACGTGATTTGCAGAGTATCCATGAAGATGTAGAAGAACGTATGGTAATAATGGAGGGCACAAGAAACTGACCAGTAAAGATCTTTTAACTTTCAGTGGTCAGTTTCTTAATCCCACATAATTTCCATGCGTTCTTCTGCAAAAAGATATTCGATCTTTAACGCGCTCCACTGCACTAACGCACACTACTTTCTCGTTTTCATGTTTTTATTATGAACATACGAGTGCATAAAAATAGGCAAACGGTAATGTTTTCTCTGTTAGTGCAGCGTAGTGTGCTAAACATCGACAGCCTTTCTGTTGGAGAAAACATGCAAATATTAAAGGAAACCAAACCCAAGCCACCGACGATGCTTTAAATAAAACGGAATGCGTCTGCTCCCATTAAGATGGAATAACTCACAGATTACTTGCGAAACCTCATCAGCGGAATATAAACATGAAAAACAAAATGACTACACGCCTTCTTTTGTAGACCGGAAGAAACGCGAAGCACGATGCTGAAGTGAACATTCTACAACTGGCTGAACGATGAGCGACAAAGGTGTTGATTATGTTTGTCTTTGTCTGACAGTTTGACACGCCTTCCTTTTTGAAATGAACGTGTTTCGTTGGCAACAAATCGTCCTTGTGTACACAGAGTGAGTCAAGCGCTGTCAAAATGACTGAATACTTGCGCGAAAGTAACACAAATTGCGGCCAATCTGCTGCGTTTCCACCCCACCCGATCAATGTAATAATGTAGTCTCGCGCAAATGTCATTTTCTCTGGTGCTCTCTACCTGAGTGGTCATTCGTTGAAGGCAATAATGGCACATATTCTGTGACGCGTTCTGAGTGCAAACTGACAGTTACGTTTTACAAATACGTACTCTGTGAGCTTTCATCTGATACTAATTCAAAGTTCTTCTGCAGATTTTATGGTTATCATAATTCCCTGAATGACGGGCTAGTATAAAACACTGACACAAAGAAATATTTGTATGAGTAACATTGCCTACACGTAATTGGACGCTACCAAAGTACTAAAGCCAGAGATGAAGTGGAGTTTCACACAATAAAAATTGTTAATGACTGCAAGGGAGCGTGCTGAGGTATAAGAATGAGCATCTAGCATGAGATCTATAAGGAGCGATCAGAAAGTTTCCGTTTGAACTCGTTGTTGCAGCGCATATGTACAAAGGGCGTTCAAAAAGTTTTGCAGAGTCGTCTACAACTTTTTAAATTTATTGTAAGAGGAGAGTGAATTTTTTTACGAACATACTTAGAAAATTGGTATACAAAAGTATTTTCTTTTATTTACAGGGGAGCCATAATGGACCGCGAAGTAGATGTCAGGTTGCGACTACGATCGGTGCTGCAGCTCCTCTTCAAGACTGGCGATGACTCTGCCACGTTGATTCACAGGAAGTTGCTCCCTGGTAATGGGGAGGACGCAGTGGATCGCAGCAGTATCCAGCGGTGGTTGCAGAGGTTTTAAGAAGGGGATTTCTCTCTACTGCACAACCCACGATGCGGTAGACCGTCGACGGCAGTGAGTTATGTGAATAAGGAGACCACTGATCAAATCATCCAAAATGGCAGATGTATGACGACACGACGGGTTGCTGAAATGACTCGTTTGTCATTGGGTAGTGTGGTATCACTGGTACAGTCAGTAGGGTACAGAAAAATCTGTGCACTTCGGGTGCCTAGATTATTGGCAAGAGAAATGAAAACGATGAGGAAGAATGTCTGCGAGGGTGTCATGAAGGCCTTTACTGAAAAGTGGGAACAGTGTTTTGACGGCGTCATTACCCGGGGTGAAACATGGCTGTTTTTGTCCGAACGTGAGAGCAAACCGCTCGGAAGAAGAGACAAAGACTTTCACGAACAGCAGATCGAACGGTGATGGCCTCCTTCTTTGGGATCAGCGTGGTGTCATTGTCATTGACTTTTTGGAACCTGGCTCCACAGTTAACCAGGACCGTTAGTGTTTGTCATTGGACAAGCTGCGACGTGCCATCAAGACCCACAGACCACAGTTTCATGGTCAGCTCATCAGCCTACACCATGACAATGCCAGACCCCGTACAGCCCTTATGACGCGGGAGAAAATCAGGAAAATGGGTTCGAAAATTGTTCCTAATCCTCGCTACAGTCAGGACTTGGCTCCGTCTGAGTTTTACCTCTTTGGTCGTCTGAAGGCCCACCTGCGTGGTAAAACATTTGACAGTGAGAAAGACCTTATTTCCTGTGTCAAGCGATGGTGTAAAAGTCAATTCCCACAATTTCACCAAAGTGCATTTACCTCATGGAAAGAATGTTGGGTCAGATACGTCACAGCTGATGGAGGCTCCAATGAGTAGGCTCAATATATAACCAAATGTTCCGAGTACATTCACAAAAAATTTCATTCTCTTCTTGCGAAAGACCAAAAAGTTAGTGACGAGTGTGCAAAACTTTTTGAACGCCCTTTGTAACATAGCGAGACTCTGATTCGGATACGCAAGGGATTAGTGTGCAACTCGTGTCTTTCGGACATGCGTGCGGTGAATACAGAAACGTGAACTATGTGCGACGTCATTACTAATGCTTCCAAACAGGGCCAACGTGCTGTTATTCTTTTCCTGACTGCCGGAGGACAAACACCGGTAGACATCCATCGGAGAAGAAAGAGCGTGTGCGTGTGGGGGTGGGGGGGAGGGGGTGGGGAGGGGGTTGAATATCTTCATATAGTTAAGGCTAACCGGCCATTGGCCTACTTCGTCTGTGCTGGATGCACACGCAATGTCCGAACTCATTACGGGTTCAAATGGCCTGAGCACTATGGGACTTAACATCTGAGGTCATCAATCCCCTAGAACTTAGAACTACTTAAACCAAACTAATCTAAGGACATCACACACATCAATGCCCGAGGCTCGCGCGGTTCCAGACTGTAGCCCCTAGAACCGCTCGGCCACCCCGGCCGGCACTCTTACGGGACTCGGTAAGATTGTCTGCCGCGAGTAATGAGTGTAATGGGCAGGGGCAATACGAATGTAGTGTGTGGACATTAAGCTGGGAATGTGGGTCTGACGGGGATCGTGCAAGGGATAAATTCCTGCAGTCGCACTATCCTCTGTGTACTCCGTGGCTCAGATGGACAAAGCGTCTGCCATGAAAGTAGGAGGTCCAGGGTTCGAGTCCCGGTCGGGGCACACATTTTCAACTGTCCCCGTTGATGTATATCAATGCATGTCGACGTTACGGTATGGTGCGCCGTGGTCCGTGCTGGTCGCGATTCGAAACAAGACGCCGATCGGTGTGGTGTGCCAGCCACTTCCATTACAGAACTCAAGTTGGAGGCACTGGAGCACCCGCCGTCGAGACCTTATCGCTCTTCATGCAATTATCACGCGTTCTGTCCTTTAGAAAATGCCTTGAAGGGTTGAGAAAGTATGCAGCGGGCAGTTACGAACTTCTTCGCGAGGCAGAACACAGTGTTTTAGCAAACGGGTAGCTCCAAGCTGGTGCGTTGGTGGGATGATTGCCTGAATGCTCACGGCGATTTTATCTGACTGACGTACCGCTTTCAAAAGGAAACTTTTGATCACCCCTTATGATAAGTTGTGCTGTATAATGTGAATGTTTATGGCTTTATACAAAACCGCAATCGTGATGTGATAAGAAATGATTAACGAAGTATCCATGGCCATATACACTTACTTAATGTATACGCAACGGTAATGAATATGCATACCTATATATTCTAGCACTTGCTAGTAGGTAAGTGTTGGGTTGGCTGAAGATCCAACACCGTGTTACTAGAGGAGGCCGAAATGCGCGCTTTTTAGCTCAAAAATGGTTCAAATGGTTCTGAGCACTATGGGACTTAACATCTTAGGTCATCAGTCCCCTATAACTTAGAACTACTTAAACCTAACTAACCTAAGGACATCACACACATCCATGCCCGAGGCAGGATTCGAACCTGCGACCGTAGCAGTCGCACGGTTCCGGACTGAGCGCCTAGAACCGCGAGACCACAGCGGCCGGCGCTTTTTAGCTCACGCAGGCTGGAGTAAGCAGGGAAGAACTATACTGACGTGAGGTCTGGAACATGACAAGGGACTAGAATCCAGAAGGCGGACGTAATTAGTGTGATACTTAACTTAATCCATTAGTGATGAACGTCGCTCTTGACGGTACATGAGTCACGATATGATCTGTTCAGAATTCATTCTAATTACTGAATATGGCGCCTTGTTAGGTCGTAGCAAATCACGCAGCTGAAGGCTATGCTGTCGTCTCTGCAAATGAGAGCGTATGCAGGCAGTGAACCATCGCTAGCAAAAGCGGCTGTACAACTGGGGCGAGTGCTAGGGAATCTCTCTAGACTAGACCTGCCGTGTGGCGGCGCTCGGTCTGCAATCACTGATAGTGGCGACACCGGGTCCGACGTATACTAACGGACCGCGGCCGATTTAAAGGCTACCACCTAACAAGTGTGGTGTATGGCGGTGACACCACAGGAAGTACCTATCAAAAGCCTGTACACAATCAGTTTATAGCAAAAGTGGTGCAATTAAAATGTTTACATATATTTCTAATAACTGTTTGTAATAACTGGATTTAGCCGGCCGAAGTGGCCGTGCGGTTAAAGGCGCTGCAGTCTGGAACCGCAAGACCGCTACGGTCGCAGGTTCGAATCCTGCCTCGGGCATGGATGTTTGTGATGTCCTTAGGCTAGTTAGGTTTAACTAGTTCTAAGTTCTAGGGGACTAATGACCTCAGCAGTTGAGTCCCATAGTGCTCAGAGCCATTTGAACCATTAACTGGATTTACACTAGAATCTTATTTCCCACGAAATGTTTTACTATTCTACAAAAGTGCAATGGGTAGTTTCCAGCAGCGCGGGGTAGCCGCGTGGTCTACGGCGTCCAGTCACGGTTCGTGCGGCTCCCCCCTGACGGAAGTTCGAGTCCTCCCTCGGGCATGGGTACGTGTGTGTTGTCCTTAGCGTAATTTAGTTCTAGTTAGATTAAGAAGTAGTGTAAGCTTAGGGACCGATGGCCTTGGCAGTATGGTCCCATAACATCTTACCACAATTTTCCAAAATTTTTCGTAGTTTCCCAAAGTCCTCAGCAATACAGAACAGCACCTAGTGATCCTACTTTCTCCACCTGTAATTTAATTAATGCAAAGGAGAGCCTATTTATTATTAATGAACTGCAATAACAGCTTATGCTTCAGTTGTTGAACTATGTGTACCATGTCTCTTCACTATGCGGTGGAACCTGCGGCAACCGGTCATCACAAGATTGCGGCATGTCAGTGTGGAAATGTCTTACGTACGATGTGAGCCATTCGCGGCACGTGTTGGTGCTGTTTATTGCTTGACATCTTGTCTTTGTGGTACTGCCGTCCCGTTTCTTATTCGATTTACTGGCGTCGCTAAGTTGCTGGCTTGCCTGCCCGTGAGTTTCAGCAGCAACGCTTATCTATAAGAACACTGTCGTACTATCTATGGATAGTATTTCTGGGTCGTCGTGCGTCGGGAGTTCATTCGGGACGGAGGAGCAGTGAGGTCCAGACAGCCATGACTCAACCGACCAATGCCGACACACGTGACTTGAGTGGGGACGACACTGATTGGTCGTTCGCTCGGTCGTCTCTTCGGACGACGTGTATTTGGTCGGCTACCGTTTCTGGGTTCTCCGTGTGTGCCTACTTGTGATTCGTCCTTGTTTTTCCAGTCACTGGTTTTAGTATTATTCGAGTTGATTGTGGAAGTGTTTCGTGCAACTGTGTGTAGCTTGTGTGGTTTTGACTGAGCAGCTATTTTAATGCTATCTGCGTGCTGCATGTAATGAGTCAGTTGTGGTGGAGCAGCGAGGAAGTCTGTGCGGTGCGAAGCCAGGTCGGGATCGCTGGCGGCGTGCACGCACTGTCGTGAGGCGCTAGCAGCGAGGGCGACAAGTGCGTTGCCCACCGTACCTGGACGCTGAAGTTAAGTGATCACCTAACCCGTTATGAAACCTCAACTATTGTGACACCTCTTCGTTCATTTGCGGGTTGTTGCTCCCTGGGTCATTCGGGCTAGCAACAACGTATGTTGTGTTGGAGTCAGCGAAATCTAGCAGCCATCTTAGTATATTGTGATTAATTATTAAATTGACAGTTACTTGCCAGTGAAGTGCACCAGCGGTATTTTCTGCCCGGTGGCCGTTAACGCCCCAGTTACCTGCCTTGGTCATTAGCGTAGTTGTCCGGGTGTGTGTCATGTTGATGCTGTCAGGCACGGCGTGTAGTCTGACAACCTTTTAAGTTGTTTGGTTCATGTTTTGCTTAGAATGGTTATTGTTCCCTTGGCTCTTTTTAGACGCCAACTTCTGAAAACGTAGTGCTGTTCGTATGCTCGTCCTCGGTCGATACTTTCCACCACTGTGCCGTTGGTCGGACGGGAGGGAGTTGGTTAAATTGTTTGTCGGTCCTTGGGCCGTCCCTAGTTTGGGTCGCCATCCGATTATTTAACTTTAACTGTTGGCTGCCTGCCTCACCTCACCTTACGTTTGAGCTACCTTCTCAGGTTGATCCTTGGAACACTTCTGAGCACCCCTTGTTGTGTTTGTTTTAGATTGTGATTTTCATTTTAGTTTGAAGTATTGTGCGAGGCCTTTGGCCGTTTATTAATTCAGTTCTTTTTAAATTTTACATAAAGGCCTTTATCTGTGTTAAATTAAAATTTTGAAGATTGATTCTATTTAAAAAAAAAATATTTTTCCCTAATATTTGTTCTATCTGACGTTGTTTGTAATCCAGACCCAAAGCCGCTAGTTGTTCGATGTGTTATGTGTGGCCTTCAGCCGAGGATTTACGTGAACCCCCTTTAATAAGGCTTTCAGCTGTGTGTATTCTTTAAACGAAAATTTTTTGTTAGATCGAAGGTGTTTATTTTAAATTGTTTGTCTGATTTGTTGTTCAGGCCATCTGCCGTTGTTTCATATTTGTTTGTAGTCTTCAGCCATGCAATTAGTTAATATTTCGTTAATTAGGCTTTCAGCTGTTCTGTTCAATTTCTTGGTTAGAAAAAATACTTTATTAATGTGTTTCAATTATGGTGGTCCTTCAGATGTGTAGTGTAGGCCTTCAGCCGCTAATTGCTTTCAATTACATGGGTTTCTTAAAATTTTACCTTCTATTTTTAATTGCTTTTGATTTCTAAGCCAGGCCTCCACCCGTTTTTGTTTTTGGTATGATTTTGGGCCTTCAGCCCAGAAAGCGTATCAAGTTTTCTTTAACCAGGCCTTCAGCAGCTCTGTGTAACTGTGATCTTTTAAGGCAATGTGTAAATAAGTGGTTCTTAGAAAAATAAAGTTGCGTGTTTGACTGTGCAACTCACAGCAACTGTTTACAGCCACATCCACAATCGTAACGTTATCCTGTGCGTTCTCTAAGTGCCTATCAACCAGGTTTCACGATGATAAACGAACGACGTGTTGAACAAAATAATTCAGAGGATTCTTACAAATAATTTTTATAGGGTTCTGGAAACACAGCACACAAATCACAAATACCACATGGTTTCTGAACGTATGAAACATGAGGTGAAAGTCACGAAGAATCCACGAAATTACATGTTTTCAAGATCTGTCTTCCAACAAGTCTATAAACCATTCATAATGCAGCAGAGGATGACAAATCTAATTCTACAATTCAAGAGATTTGAAAGATATTGCTCCACTCCCTAATTCAGCTTCTATTTCACAAAAAGTCTTGCATTCTGTACGTCTCTGTATTGATACGCGCAAGAATACCATTTCACCTTGAAATTCACTACAAGTTCTATACGTGAAATGGTTGCAAAATACTGTGCAGGTATTCTGGACACTCGACAGTAATAACCCACATACTGTATATTAGTGACCATGGCAGGTAATTGTAAAATCTTGTCCAAAAACTTCATCATTGGAGGACATTGAACCCAGAACACGAAGCAAGCGAGCAAGGTAGAGGCAGAGAACCGAGAAAAAGTGTCGAGTCGAAATAACACGGCCTTGTGGCAAGACACCAGCCAACTTTCCACACTGACTGAAAGCCCTAGCGGCACTCCAAAGGTACAAGTAATCTTCGGTGGTGCCACATAAGAGATAGTTAAAAAATCGAGTCTAGAGTTATCATAGTTATCTATAGGATATGACAATGAACATTGAAAGATGAACTCTTGATATTAGAACACAATAATATCATGGAAAAAAGCGAAAATGCAAACCGAACAGACAACTTTCATGATATTTCTGTACCTCTCGTATGGAATATAATAACGAGAAAAGAAAACCAAACCCAAAAATGCCGTATAAGCAAAACCCTATCGAAAATATATCAAATGGTCCTGCTTACGAATAACATATGGTACTAAATTAATTTCCAAATCATTGTACTGGACTAAGAAGGTCTGATCACCAGACAGGATCCCATTTCATATTTTGTCTTTAGTACTCGTAAAATCTGAAAGATACTATTTACAAAGAACTATACCAGATAAGAAAATGAGTATTACTACTACCTATGCTGATATTTCGAAGAACTATTATAACATGTGCATCAGTTTATATATTTATAGTCCAGTTCTCAACATTGGTCAAAAGTTTTTTGCTGGCACATGGAGCAGACAACTAAAATTATTTACAATTTTTAAACTGTGACTCTTCGTGGATTAGAATCCTACAAAAATCTTCGACATTAAAATTTACTCTAGTTTCATTCTCTGAACGTCGATGGGCATTATCCCATTTAAGATACTCGTATGTGATTTTCTAAAATAAATAAAATTTCAAGGAATTATTAAAATCAGTGTACTTGGTGCGATTATGGACCCTTAGTTATACCTTGATTCTGAGAAACTAGAACGCCCACAGCATCTTTCACTTCAGAAGTGCATATAATAAAAATTTTTGATGATTCACCCTTTATGTATACCGTATGACTTTATTATGTGTAGCCGAATTCATCAAATTATATTCAGTCTATTCTTTACGAAAACCAATATTTACAGACTTGTTACTGCTCTTTAGCAGCTCACAAACGAGTTGTGGGAAGAATATTAAAATAGATAATCCATATCTAAAATAAGCACATTGCAAGTATGTAATAATCTGTATCTCTTCCTAAACCACGGAACTGATTTAATCCGAACTTATCGCGTACTGTCTGAAAAGAATCGCTATAAGGATAAGAACCACCTACCTTTCTGAGGGGTGGGGATGAAAAAGTAGTGTGCCACACGATGTGCTATCTTTTTTTAAGCTTTTATCTTTATTTTTATTGTGTTAGTTACACTTAGGCTTCCAGGGTTTGCCTTTTGCTTTCTTCCGTTGACGACCATTCCTGGTTTGCCACTTAACGGATGAAGGGACTCATGAACTTGCTGT
The DNA here is from genome assembly GCF_021461395.2 of Schistocerca americana. Lineage (NCBI taxonomy): Eukaryota > Metazoa > Arthropoda > Insecta > Orthoptera > Acrididae > Schistocerca > Schistocerca americana. The sequence goes on from NC_060122.1 coordinate 60,544,627, forward strand.
TTAGTGCCTTTCACTTCAAACTCACCAGCAAACCGTAACTGTATTCATCCAGTATTTGAGAACGACAGCACATAGTGATTTGCAACAAACGTTATGCACAATTTCAAACTATTATGAAACATTTTCTCGAAGACGACTCCCACAAAATGATGAAAGAAAAAAAGTTTGTCGTTCACTATGTTTTCTGTTCATGCAGTACACTGCCACATAAGGCATGACGTTGTCATTTATTACTTATTTACTACTAACTATATTCACGAGGTACTTTGCAGACAGTATTCATATATACCACTCAATGTATCTGCAAAACTATATTATTGTACGACGTATGCCTCAGGTGATATGACGTCATAAACACGGATATTCGTGAAAAACTTCCACATCGTGCATGGAGTTTTAATTTATTCCTTATTTACTATTAGTAACTCTATTGCTTTCCATTTCGAAGACTATATCCACACATACCGCCGAATGCACGTACAAACTTGTCACTGTACGACACAGCTGAGGAGATAAGGCTTCATAAATATACGGCTGCGTAAAAACGTAATTGAGGTCGAAATTCGCTAGAGATACACATGAAATACGTAAAGAAATAGGAGTGAAATGTATTAAACGTATGTGAAGAACAACTGAGATGTGCATGTGCGGGCAAAGCTGCATATAAAAAATTCCTCCTAAACCACTGGATCGATTTCAACGTACTTTGGTACACTTATTACTTACTGTCTGGAAAGAAGGAGATGGACAGCGAGTGAGAAATGGAGAAATGGACGCAGAAAGGGAAGAGGAGAAAAAGGACATATAGAGAGGTAAGAGAAGGACATACCCATGAAAGAGAAGGAGGTAGATTAAGAGATGGGGGAGAAGGAGATGAAGTGGACAGTGGACAGATGAAGGGAGGTGTACAGGGTGGGAGAAAGTTGATTGAGACAGGAGAAAGAGTAGTTAGAGAGGGGGAAGAGCCAATAGAATGAGGAGGAGATGTAGTAGGAGAAGATGGGCAGAAGGAGACGGACAGAGAGGGGGGAAGAAATGAGAGAGAGGGAGCAGTTGGTGATGGGCTTAGAGGACGGAGGAGCAAACTGACTGAGGGAGTGAGGAACAGCAGGTGGACACAGCAGGGGCAGCAGGAGATGGAGCGAGAGTGGACGATGGAGAAGACGGACAGAGCAAAAGAAGAAGATAATGATGGACTTATAGAAATGCAATAAGCTTATGACCCGGCCATACCAGGTACTCAGTCACACTGTAAAGATGTCGTTCACTCTGGAAAAACCATGATTTATCCATTCGCTGGAAACGCCAGTTACTGGGGTGTTTTGTGCTGTCCCTAGGTTAGTTAGGTTTAAGTAGTTCTAAGTTCTAGGGGACTTATGACCATAGATGTTAAGTCCCATAGTGCTCAGAGCCATTTGAACCATTTTTGAATCGCCAGTTGACGGATGCATTCGAATGAATGTGGAGCAGTCCTTCTTGTATGTATACGTTACATATTGTTCAGCCGAATCAGGAAGTTTCGCGTGCAGCTATCTGTTCCAACATCCACGCTAGGTCTTCGGCCACAGGTGCTGTCCGAAGCTCGTTCATATATAGAGTTATATGAATGCATGGTGTCTGTTCTCTCGGACATGTCCGAAAGAACAGACACTACGCAGAATCCTCAGCTGTTACGTCCCAATACAGCTGACAGCAGTGATCTGATCCCCTCCGTTTCCTTTCCTTTCTTCCCGTCTGCACCCCCAGTTTACAATTTACATAGCATATATAGGTGATTAAAGGAGATTTAAAAAAATACTTTTTAATGTGACAAAGATATCACAGTTGTGCCGCCCTCTGTTAGCGGTTGATGACAGGTTTGAATGCTTGTGATATTCAAAAACAGTGTTCAGGCTGCCGTGTAATGACTATTTCTTCGAAGATGTTGCTGAAAATGTCCGTTTACAGTACTGCGTGCTAATAACTGCCTAACACGTTTAAAATACTCAGTTTCAACGAAACCGGTTACCAGCTCTACTGGAGGGCCCACCGGTGTGTCGTACACAAAACGTTCCATCTCCCCTCACCAAAAAAGATCCATTGGACTTTAGCAACTGAAGCAGTACTTATCAGGCGCTAGTCTGATCCGTCTCTGGACTTCACTACCGTGAAACCGTTCAAGGACCTCTAGCATCAAGACATTTTTGTCACATAAAAATGTGTTTCTTTTCATTTCCTATGAACGCTCTAAAATTCTGTACCCTTTTTTTTACATCCGGCATATATACATACGTCCTGTACCAACGGTTTACGATTTATATCATGAGCGCCTTATCACAGGGATACAAATCGCAGATACGGAGTCCAGAACAAGCGCGTTAACATATAAGTGTTGCACAGTTTATGTGAAGGCAGGCTTTAGCACGTTTCGACATTGATACCCGTACACGTTCAGAAATTCTAGGGTTGTTTCTAATACGTTGACAGCCACCCACAATACGTTCTCAGAGTTCATCAATGGAAAACCCTGCCCCCCCCCCCCCCAAAAAAAAATCCTATAGCTTCAATTCATGGGACCTGGGAGGCCATGGTATTGGCTAGCTACGACCGAATGCTATTTTGGACAAGATTGGTGTTTGTATTTCGTTGCTTCAAGGCCACTCTTCGCTTCACACCAATGAAACTAACATATTCAGCTGATCGGTAGTGACGTACCAGCCAGCCTCCTTGCCAACAGCGGAGGTGCAACATAAACGTAGCCTCAAATATTAACAGTGTTGTAACTAGACGTGGCTGCACTTACTCATAGCTGTATCGAGGAAAACAGTGGGTTCCGGATCTATGTTTATTGTAAGCATTTGATTCTTTCATTCATCTCTACCTGCCATTTCAGTTTGCACGCATGACAGTCAAACACCCAGTGTATTTTTTACGACACTGCAGTGACTGTGTTATTCTGAATTACGGTTCAAAGTCCCTTTGGACGGAACAGGCACTACGGCGACTACAGGCGTTACTAAATATACATGAAATATATTCGCAATTGCGGATGTGGACAACCACATCCGCTGACTCCAGACAAGCGACTTTCAAGTAAAATGTTTCATGTGCACGGAAATACATGTAATGGGTGTACGACTACGGGTCGACGAGATATGGAGGTCTGGGTCTGCCGGCAGTCGTGATCGGATAGCCAAATGGGAAGACGACCGCTCACGATAAGCGGGGAGTCCGGCTTCGAATCCCAGTCCGGCAATTTTCATTGACGTCATTCATTTCTAAAACTGATGATTGTCCAGATTCGCAACTGCGAATACATTTAAGGTACAGTGTATTTTGTGTGAGTATTCCTCTGTGTGTGTGTGTGTGTGAGAGAGAGAGAGAGAGAGAGAGAGAGAGCGAGAGACAGAGAGAGAGAGAGAGAGAGAGAGAGAGAGAGAGCGTCAGCATCGGAAATAAGCAGCCGATGCAAATGCGCTGTAGAGGCTGAAAGTAATGTTCACGCATACGTAGCCCCGCCACAGAGGTAACGCTATATTTTACTTCCCTGCAGCTGGATGAATAATTTAAAAATATCTCTGGAGGCGACTACTTACGTGCTTTATCGTATGCTTAAAACTGCGAGACGACCTTCAAATGGCAGCCGTATATCAAAGGAAACGATGCATTATGCGAACGTCGGCGGCATTTGCTCCCTCCACAGCAGTGTCGCGATGTTGCAACTTGCGCGGTTCAACCCTAGGCTACTAGCATTGCTCCTGCGGGGAATGTATAACTAAGTAAAAATTTTCGCAGTTGGCTGAGTCAGTATTGCTTCTGAAGACGTACAAACATAACAATTTGCAGTGAAGCATCTCTCGGCCCACCAATGAGTTTTACAACTACATGTTTTCTGAGCACTCGTCAGTCGTTAATAAGGTGACCATACTTCTCGGAGACTAACCTGGGATCAGTTTTGTAATTGCTCAGCGCATGGAATCTAGTAATGTTCTGTGGCATTATTAAAGCTTAAAACGAAATGAATAGGACGCACCAAATAATAATACAACAAACATAATCCAAAACGGAGGTACATTCATAGCTACTGTGTGATTATAGTAAACAGGACATAACGCTTATTTAGCTAATTAAACATTGTTTTTAAAACTCAGTTGCTCATGGCCCCATACTTCTGCGATGAATGAATTTGATTCAGCAGATATTTGCTTTTTTAAAGACCTCTTGTAAGTTAAAGACGTCTTAGTATTCCGAATAAGTGTATGTCATATTTTCTTCATTAGTATACCTTTCAAAGTCTCTACTCTCATTTGAGTTTTCTCGTATTTCCGTGTCTTAGTCATGAAGGAAAAATACACTCGACTGCTCAGTTTGTACGGGAAAGACATAACATATTCCATAATCTTAGAAATATTATCATATCATACTTGTTTGGATGTGAAGTGCTGCGATATTTGTACTCGACTGATGTGTGATAGTTTTTTCTATGATCCATTTCTCTATTTTCTGGGGTGTGACAAACTGCTGCATATAGTACAAACACTTTTGCAATCCTAGGAACATAAAAGGTTACATGTTGAAACCTTAAATGACCGAGAAATTGATCTGATTTATAACTACGGTAAAATTTAGGCGTCCTGGCAGAACCCAATGTAGAAAAGGGGATTGGACTCCAAATATCGGATCTGTTCCGGCCAAATCGAGTCATCTGGTTACCTTAATTAATGTAGACTTTCCACACGTGGCTGGTCGCTAACTCCCGCTCAGAGGAACCCAAGTTGTGGGCTAAATTCTATCGCCGTGTTTCGGGAGAACATTGAACGATAATTGGCACGTAGGTAATGTCGCCCAAGACTGCAGAATTCATGAAAACTGAAGTTCTACTCGAAACCCATGGCACTATTTCGTTACTGTAGCCAGTTTCTTGGGCGCTTCGGCGTATGTGAAGCTGTTGAAAATTTTTGAAGTAAATATGATTATGCAGATTTCCTAAGACTGTTCTTTATTGATGTTCATTACTTATACAACACATGATTAATTTCGCGCCAAACGCTTCATCATCAGATTGGTATGGGAAACTAATCACATCTGTGCCGATTCAATAAAATACTTTTAAACATGGATAGCAGAAAACTGCTGACATTCTGCCATAGCACTTTACGACATAAAACTATGTGTCAGTTTTTGTTTTGGTTCAGAATACGAAGAAAACCTATACCAACTGAGGAGCATAAGCACCATCCCGTGATTTTACCCACTCCGTAAATTGACATTGCAAGATATTGGTTGTGTCCGACTATAAATGCACGTACGTATTTTTTGAAACAATATAGCCCTGATTGGTTTCCCCGATACATTTACTGAAGAACTGCATTTTCCGAAAAATGGTTCAAATGGCTCAGAGCACTAAGGGATTTAACTTCTGAGGTCATCAGTCCCCTAGAACTTAGAACTACTTAAACCTTGCTAACCTAAGGACATCACACACATCCATGCCCGAAGCAGGATTCGAACCTGCGAATGTAGCGCCTAGAACCGCTCGGCCACGCATTTTCCGAAATCTATCATGTACGTTACATGGAAGTCTATAATACTTTCGATTATATATACGAGTATACTATCCTACTCTCTGCAGCTTTGGTTGTCTGTGTATGTGTGTGTGTGTGTGTGTGTGTATGTGTGTGTGTGTGTGTGTGTGTGTGTTCGATACATATACTATACATAGCCACCACTCTCCTCTCTCTGTGTTCGTCTATTCCACTTCATCTCTCTGTGCACTTCATCCTCCCACCGCCATCTCTTCACTGCCTTAATCGAATTCTCTCTGTCTCTTCATCTCCCCTTCTCTTTGCCCACCTCCACTCCATTCAACCGTATCTTCTCTACTCCTTTGCCCATATTCTCCTTCTCTCAGTCTATCTACCCTTCCTCCTCTCCCTGTCCATCTCCTCCTCCTCCTTCTCATCCTTTCTCTTCCCCCCTCCCCCCCCCCCCCTGTCACTGTCCTTCTCCTTCTCCCCAATCTCTCTGTCAACCTCCACCTATTTCTTCCCCCCTTCTCTCTGTCCCTCTTGGACCCATCTCTCTTTACATCTCCTCCTGTCCCATTGTCCCTATCCATCTCCACCTTATACCCTTCATATGAACCTCCTCCTCCCCACCTCTCTGTGTTCAACCCCTTTTGTCCGCTCTTTCTGTCCATCCACTAAGGTCCCCTTCTCCCTGTCTATCGCTTGCTGTCGCCATCTTCCTTTTCACTATGTCAGGGGCTTGGCAACGCTAATCCGCCCTAATATATTGATGTTTCTGAAAAAGGGTTTGATAAGGTAGGCTAACAGTATTCCAGCACAACATGGCTGTTGTAGAGGGCACCCTACAAGTTGGGGATTGCAAAACGTTTTCTTACCTCTGACATGTAGGCTGCCCTGCAAATCAGGTCTATAAGGCAGCCTGATACACCTCCCACACAGCATACGGGTTGCGTAGGGCAGCCTTTATAGCAGGGACTTTTGCAGATATTGCCTCCCCTTCAGTAGGTTATGAACACCACAGTGGTGATAGCTGTGAACTTAGCTCTTTATATTTGGGTGACATCGATACAGGTATCTGCGAGGATATTCTGGACATATATGAATACATGCTGCCTGATGTAAGTACAGATACTACCCATTTCTAGTGGTTTCATCAGCTTACACGTTCCACTGACATGTTGCACACATTTCCTCCACCACCACTTTTGGCCTGTCTCCTCTCCCCCAGTCTGGTAAACTTCCCTTCCTCTCTGACCATGTATTCTTTCCCTTTATCTGTCTTCCTTTTTTTGAGTCATCAGTCTTTTGAATGGTTTAAAGTGACACACCAGAAATTCCTCCACTGTGTGAATGTCTTCATCTCAGAGTAGCACTTGCATACTATGTCCTCAATTATTTGCTGGGTGCATTCCAATCTCTGTCTTCCTCTACTGTTTTTGCCCTCTAGACCTCCATGTAGTGCCACGGAAGTCAAAAAAATGGTTCAAATGGCTCTGAGCACTATGAGACTTAACATCTGTGGTCATCAGTCCCCTAGGTCTTAGAACTACTTTAACCTAACTAACCTAAGGACATCACACACATCCATGCCCAAGGCAGGATTCGAACCTGCGACCGTAGCGGTAGCGCGGTTCCGGACTGAGCGCCTAGAACCGCTAGACCACTGCGGCCGACCACCGAAGTCATTCCCTGATGCCTTAACAGATGTCCTATTATCCTGTCCCATCCCTTTGTGTTTTAGACATGTTCCTTTCTTCTCTGATCCTGTGCAGAACCTCCTCATTCTTTACCTTATCAGACCATCTAATTTTTACCATCCACCTGTTCTACCATATCTGAAATGCTTCTATTCTCTTCTGTTCCCTTTTCCCACTGTCTAAGTTTCACTACCATGTAATGCTGTGCTCTAAACGTATATTCTCAGAAATTTCTTCCTCAAATTAAGATCTACTCTTGGCCAGGCTCATACATTCTATGCACCAACGTGAATAGAAATTTTGTTGTCACTTTCCTCAATAATTTTAGGAATTCTGTTGGAATGTTATCCACCCCTTCTACCTTATTTGATCTTAAGTCCTCCAAAGCACTGTTAAATTCTGGTTCTAACAATGGATTCTCTATCTCTTCTGAATCGACTTCTCTTTCTTCTTCTATCACATCAGACAAATATTCTCTCTGATAGAGGCCATCAGTGTACTCTTTCCTCCTATCCCCTCTCTCCCCTGCATTTAACACTGGCATTCCCGTTGCACTCTTAATGCTACCAGCATTGCTTTTAATTTCACCAAAGGTTGTTTTAACTTCCCTATATGCAGTCCTCCTAAGAATCATTTCTTTTTCGATTTCTTCACATTGTTCATGCAGCCATTTCGTCTTAGAGTCCCTGCACTTCCTATTTGTTTTATTCCTCAGCGACTTGTATATCTTTATTCCTGAATTTCCCTAACGTTTTTGTACTTCCTTGTTTCATCGATCAACTGAAGCTACCCATGTTTTTTTCACAGATACCTTCTTTGTACCTATATCTTTATTCCAACTTCTGTGATGGCCCTTTTTAGATGTGTCCATTCCTCTTCAATTGTACTGCCTACCGAGCTTTTCCTTGTTGTTGTACCTATAACCTGAGTGTACTTCCCTATCCCACTTTTTTGTGTATTGATTCTTCCTGACTGATCTCTTCAGCCTACTCTTCATCTCTACTACATTGTGATCTGAGTCTACATCTGCTTCTTGGTATGCCTTACAGTCCAACCACTTACCTCTCTATCACTACCCTTCTCTGCACTCTTCTCGTCTCCTCCTTACGTCACGCCCCTCCCTCCCCCTTCCTGGGCCATCTCCGCCTCTCCCGCTGTCTGTGCAGTGTCACATTGCATGTCACTCAACCTATCATCCTCACCCCTGTATCTGCACATTTCCATCTCGCCAATATCTCTGCCTATCTCTTTCTCCCTTGCTATATAGGTATATACAGGGTGGTCCATTGATCGTGACCGGGCCAAATATCTCACGAAATAAGCGTCAAACGAAAACACTACAAAAAACGAAACTTGTCGAGCTTGAAGGGGGAAACCAGATGGCGCTATGGTTGGCATCTAGATGTCGCTGCCATAGGTCAAACGGATATCAACTGCGTTTTCTTAAATAGGAACCCCCAATTTTATTACGTATTCGTGTAGTACGTAAAGAAATAGGAATGTTTTAGTTAGACCACTTTTTTCACTTTGTGATAGATGGCGCTGTAATAGTCACAAACATACGGCTCACAATTTTGGACGAAGAGTTGGTAACTAGTAGGTTTTTTAAGTTAAAAAACAGAACGTAGGTATGTTTGAACATTTAATTTCAGTTGTTCCAGTGTGATGCATGTACCTTTGTAAACTTATCATTTCCAAGAACACATGCTGCTACTGTGTGATTACGTGTAAACACCACATTAATGCAATAAATGCACAAAATGAGGTCCGACAATCTCAATGCATTTGGCAATACGTGTAACGAGCGAGTTGTTCGCCTTCCGTAATGTTGGCAGATGCTTTGACAATGCGCTGACCTGTTGTCAGGCGTTGTCGGTGGATCACGATAGCAAATATGCTTCGACTTTCCCCACAGAAAGAAATCCGGGGACATCAGATCCGGTGGACGTGCGAGCCATGGTATGGTGCTTCGACGACAAATCCACCTGTCATGACATATGCTATTCAATACCGTTTCAACCGCACACCAGCTATGTTCCGGACATCCATCATGCTGGAAGTACATCGCCATTCTGTCATGCAGTGAAACACCTTATGGTAACATCGGTAGAACATTACGAAGGAAATCAGCATACATTGCACCATTTAGATTGCCATCGATAAAATGGGGGCCAATTATCCCTCCTCCTATAATGTCGCACCATACATTAACCCGCCGAGATCGTTGACGTTCCACTTGTCGTAGCCGTCGTGGATTTTCCGTTGCCCAATAGTGCATATTGTGCCGGTTTACGTTACCACTGTTGGTGAATGACGCTTCGTCGCTAAATAGAACACGTGCAAAAATTCTGTCATCGTCCCGTAATTTCTCTCGTACCCAGTGGCAGAACTGTACACGACGATCAAAGTCGTCGCCATGCAATTCCTGGTGCACAGAAACATGGTACGGGTGCAATCGATGTTGACGTAGCTTTCTCAACACCCACGTTTTTGAGATTCCCGGTTCTCGCGCAATTTGTCTGTTACTGATGTGCATATTAGCCGCGACAGCAGCTAAAACACCTACTTGGGTATCATCATTTGTTGCAGGTCATAGTTCATATTTCTTTACGTACTTCACGAATATGTAATAAAAATGGGGGTTCCTATTTAACAAAAGAAAAAAAAAACGCAGTTCATATCCGTTTGACCTATGTCAGCCACATCTAGCGGGCCAACCATAGCGCCATGTGCTTTCCCCCTTCAAGCTAGACGAGTTTAGTTCTTTGTAGTTTTTTCGTTTGATACTTATTTCGTGAGCTATTTGACCTGGTCACTATCAATGGACCACCCTGTATAAGGTGTGTCACCTAAAACTAGCACTGCAAATATGCGGAATGGAAAGTGCTATTGATGTGCGGTTTTCACAGAATGTATTGGTAACCGGGGTCTCGTACTGTTAGCCAGTAAACAGATTGTATTATATTTAGGAAGCGTATTTTTTGTGCAAACATTTACTTTTTTAAATGGAACAAAGGCTTTTGACTCCAACAAACTAAAAGTAATTTAAATTAGAATGTCAGTAGAGTTTTTTTTTTTTGCAGGGATTCTACTGCGAGTCACTGCGCGGGATTAGCCGAGCGGTCTAAGGCGCTGTAGTCATGGAGTGTGCAACTGGTCCCGGCGGAGGTTCGAGTCCTCCCTCGGGCATGGGTGTGTGTGTTTGTCCTTAGGTTAATTTAGGTTAAGTAGTGTGTAAGCTCAATGACTGATGACCTTAGCAGTTAAGTCCCATAAGATTTCACACACATTAGAACATTTTTTCTACTGCGAGTCGTTAACTAGATAGCGAAATTTTAAAAGTTCTCACACCGAGAACTGAAGTGTACCTGTGGTAGCAAACACTACAGAACAACACAAGTGCATACACCAACTATGTGGATTCTTACCAGTAATAAGACAATTGACCAACAGAGGTTGTGTTCAAAATCACCAACGTCCGAGGTCAGCGGCAATACACGCCTCCACTATGTATCGAACGACAGCTGCACACGTGTTAGCAGTTCAGCAGAAATGTCCGAGCAGGTTGCAGCAATACATCTTTGCATATGATCAGGTGTAGTCGGTATGTCCTTGTAGATAGCGTCTTCCAGGTCTACAGACGTCAAAACTGGGGAATGGGGCGTCCAGTCCAACGATTTTGAAACATTTCAAGAAGACATGCTGTAGTACTTCATGCACTATTGGCTGGAACACTGATGTCTCCTAGTCTGCAGAGGGAAGTCTTCTAGCACCTTTGGAAAACGATCTCTTAGGAGGCTGCGGTATCTGTGCGCCTTCCGTGTTCCGTCTATAACAAATGGGCCTATCAGATGATGCTTCAGTATCCCACACCAAACCTTTACACACCGTGGACGCTGACGTTATACCTACGAAGCCGACAGATGTCATAAACGTAGCCGTGATTTATAAGTGTGACTTCATCTCTAAAGAAGAAAAATAATTCATCTGCAATACGTCTTAATACCCGTGCACAGGAGTTAACACGATTCTCATAATCATTTCCATTCAGCTCTGAATAGAGAAAGATGTGATAGAGATGGAACCTATGTCGATGGAGAATGCATAGCACACTTGCCTGACTCACGCCACTTCCTCGTGTGACTACACGGGAGCTAACTTACACATCAGTTGTAACAGCAGCAAGACCAATAATTGCCGCCTCTTCTGTCGTCACTTGTTTCTTTGTGTTAATTGTCTAAGTGTTTACACTTTCACGTAACTGGTTGAAATGGTCGATAAATAATTGTCGAGACAGTTGATATCTGTTGGGATATCTTGCCGCATACACGATACGAGAACGAACTGCATTCTTTCTACACTCTCCACATATCTTGAGGATGTTGGCTTTTTCTGCATTGGTACATCCGTCACCCACTCACGACCTACTGCTTGGACTGTCACACACTAACTGACTAGCAAGTCACGGTGCACTCAACGAACCTACAACCACACTGTAAACAATCATAAGAACATCGTAAATAGCAACTACGCAGTTAGAGTGGCACAAACAAGTGTCGAATTGGAAAGTTTTCGAAATACAATATCTCTTAAACGACTAGCTCTAGAATCCTGCAACTAAAACAACTGATATTGTAATTTACCTTAAATGGTTCAAATGGCTCTGAGCACGATGGGCCTTAACTTCTCCGGTCATCAGTCGTCTAGGACTTAGAACTACCTAAACCTAACTAACCTAAGGACATCACACACATCCATGACCGAGGCAGGACTCGAACCTGCGACCGTAGCGGTCGCGCAGTTCCAGACTGTAGCGCCTAGAACCGCTCGGCCACTCCGGCCGGCAATTTACCTTACTTTACAGCCTCTAAGTATTATTAGAATGTACTTATTGGCTAACAATACGAGCCCCTGACTACCAATCCATTCTTTGAAAACTGCACGTCCATAGCAATTTCCATTTCCACAATATTTGCGGTGCAAGATAGTTCACCTAATATATATATATTTATATATATATATATATATATATATATATATATATATATATATATATATATATATATATATAATTTATAAATATTTCGTGCAAATTGGCTCATCGACGATGAATTAAAGTTTCCCACCGTGACTTTATAGTCTGTGTTTACTGGACATTCCTCCTTGCTTTGGTTCACAATACCTCTCAAATAGGAAATATGTTTTTTTCTCTTTTTTTTAATTCCCACCACACTTAGACGACATTGTTACGTAGTGGAAACTAGAAGTTTAAACTAACTGTAAGATTTAAACCAGGATACATAAACATCAGTACTCTGCTTTTTAACGATGAGTAAGTAATTTCTCAGAAGACAGAAAATGCACCTTCTAAGCCAAATACGAAAGATCCATCAAAAAAATCTCAGAAAAACATTAAGTAAAGACTTTAAAAGGGAAATTTCCAGTTTACCTCAAAGGAGCACTAAATGAATAGCTAACAGAACAGGTGTCACATTTGCAGGTTTCGGTGTTAGCTAATGTTTATCAGTGTGGCATTACACCCCTCTACCCTCGATGCATGCCGAACTCAGTTGGAAAGGGCGTCATGAAAGCCGTCGTTCCCCTCCTGAGGAGCAGGTCCACAAATCCAGTAACTGGTCATTGATATCCCTAAAATGGTACTGAGACGGAGTCGACGTCCGAGCTGATCCGGTGCATATTTTACTGGCTACAGATTTGGGAGTCTTGCTAACCACGACATTACCTCCAAATCACGCAGACAGTTCGTAGAAATATGTGCCGTTTGTGGATGAGCATTGTCCTGTTGAAAAATGATTAAGCGATGGTGTCACGTGAGAGGTAAGACAAGAGATCGCAGGTTGTCCATAACGTACCACTTGGCGAATGATGGCTCAGTCCTTACCAGCCGTGACCTGAATTCACCCATGAATGTTCCCCAAACCATAATGTGCGGAGTAACACTGCTCTCAAAAACAAAACAAACAATGAGAGTTCTAGCCAGGTCGCAGCCATATTCTCCGACGGTGGTCACCTAGGATGGTGTGTATCCGCGATTCATCGCTGAACACAATGAGACGGCATTCTCCAGCAGTCCAAGCTACCATGTCACACCACCACTCCAAAAGCAGCTATCTGTGTTGCAGTGTTAGCGGCAGCCTACGCATGAGATAGCGATTCCCTAAACTAGCATTTGAAACTACAGGGTGTCCACAATGAGACTCCAACATTTTAATATCCTATATCTTTATCATTTCAGATGGTGGATCTGTGAATCCTGAAGGGGCAGACAGAGCAACTCAACAAGTTTGTAGTGTGCAAATTTGATACGCCAAGTGGCCGTAGTGGAGCTGCAGTCAATTGTTTTAGCAAAATGGAGGACATGAAGGAGCGTACACAAGTGATCTGGTGGTGTGCAGAGACAAAATCGGAGACCCAAGTGCAAAGAAACTTTCGTCGAGTTTACAACAAAGCGCCCCAGCCGTTCAAGACTATGAAGAACTGGTGTGATCAGTTTTTGGCTACTGGGAGTGTTGCGAAGGGGCATGGTGGTGGTAAGCCTGGGATCAGCGAACATCATGTGGAACAAGTGCGGCGGTCATTCGAACAAAGTCCAGAGAAGTCAGTGCGACAGGCAGCACGAGAACTTCGTATGAAACGTTCAACAGTGCACAAAGTACTTCATCAGCGATTACGTTTATACACATATAAAGTGCAGGTTCTGCAAGAAATCAGACCTGATGATCGACCAAAGCGAGAAGAATTTGCATATGTCATGTTAGATCGCATTGCCGCAAACGACACATTTTTATCACGCGTGATGTTTACTGACGAGGCAACCTCTCACGTGTCAGAAACTGTCAATCGTCACAATGTGCGCATCTGGGGGTCCGAAAATCGACATGCACCTAGGGAAAACGTGCGCGACAGTCCGAAAGTTAATGTGTGGTGTGGTTTGATGATAAATCGCATTGTGTCCTCGGAGTCTTTCGCGAGGGCATACATGAATAAAACGTTCTAGGTTTTCCAGCCGCGGCTGGAAAACAGACAACGTTTTATTCATTATAAATCGCATTGTTGGGCCGTTTTTCTTTCAGGAGCCCACTGTGGATGGAGCCATCTACCTGGACATTTTGGAACAATTTGCCGTGCCACAGATAACAGACCTGCAGCCCAATGTGATGTTTCAACAGGACGGTGCACCACCCCATTGGAGCCTTGATGTCCGATAATTTTTAAATGACACATTCCCGCAACGATGGATTGGCCGTAGAGGTCCAATTCCTTGTGCGCCACGTTCGCCCGACATAACCCCCCTCGATATTTTCTTGTGGGGTTATGTAAAAGACCAGGTATACGCTCACCAGTAAAGGACCTGCATGACTTGAAACAGCGCATAAGAATTGTCATCAACTCTGTCACAGAACAGATGCTCCGCAACACATGGCACGAAATCGATTATAGACTTGATATTCTTCGCGCTACCCGTGGCGCCCATGTACGTGCTTAACCGTCCACCTGTGTATGAAAATCTTGATGAGCTGCTGCAGGATTTCCCTGTATTTGTTCGTCAATAAATTGTTTCCTCTCAGATTTTATGAGTTCAAATGTTGGAGTCTCATTGTGGACACCCTATGAAGAGAAGAGAAGAACAAAAACTAATTCCAACACTGAACTGTAATGTCAGTATTCGACAAACGCTTTGCTTTCAGTGAAATATGCCAACGTTCCGGCCATTGTCACATGTAGCCGTCGTCAGGGTGACGATGTACGATCAAGGAACAGTGGGGCCTGGTGTTCCCCCTCCTTACCACCACTGGCTGGAAACAATGAGGCAGGCGGAGGGCAGGCGAGGTGGAGAACCCCGGCAGCGATTACTCAGTCTCAGTCGGCAGCAGCGGACAATTGCCGCCCTCAATATGTGCGCCGGCTGGGGGGGGGGGGGGGAGAGGGAGCGCTCCCCCTTGACGCCGGACAGCCTGGGGCCGCCGCAGGCGGAAACCTGACTCCCCGATGGGGAGGCCGAGCCCGTGGTCGATTCCAGGCTCTAGGACGCTCTTCCGACTGTTAAGAGGTGACTACTGTCGTTCCAGCACTACTGCTCTTTATAACCGCAACACCAGGAATGACAGCGTAACGAAATCTTCCTTAACTTGTTGTGTACGTACACGGGCGGAAAAGAATCGCAACACACATTGCAAGATCAGAGGTTAATTTAAGTGCGAGGTAAGTCATTGCAAATGTGAAATTTTGGTACGTTAATAACCGATGTAACCGCCAGAATGTCGAATGCAAGAGCGCAAACGTACACGCATTGTGTTGCACAGTTGCTGGATGTCAATTTGTGGGATGGAATTCCATAGCTGTTGCACTCGGTGGGTGAGTACTGTGGTGTCACCGCCAGACACCACACTTGCTAGGTGGTAGCTTTAAATCGGCCGCGGTCCATTAGTACATGTCGGACCCGCGTGTCGCCACTGTGTGATCGCAGACCGAGCGCCACCACAAGGCAGGTCTCGAGATACGGACGAGCACTCGCCCCGGTTGTACGGACGACTTTGCTAGCGACTACACTGACGGAGCCTCGCTCCTTTGCCGAGCAGATAGTTAGAATAGCCTTCAGCTAAGTCAATGGCTACGACATGATCCAGCGAAAAGCAGCGCGATTCGTCATGGGGACATTTAGTCAGCGCGAGAGCGTTACGGAGATGCTGAACAAGCACCAGTGGCGGACACTTCAAGAAAGGCGTTACGCAATACGGAGAGGTTTATTATCGAAATTACGAGAGAGCACATTCCGGGAAGAGATGGGCAACATATTACTACCGCCCACATATATCTCGCGTAATGATCACAACGAAAAGATCCGAGAAATTAGAGCAAATACGGAGACTTACAAGCAGTCGTTCTTTCCACGCACAATTCGTGAATGGAACAGGGAAGGGGGGATCAGATAGTGGTACAATAAGTACCCTCCGCTACACACCGTAAGGTGGCTCGCGGAGTATAGATGTAGATGTAGATGTACGACCTAGCAAGGCGCCATTAGTAACATTGCATGTATCTAAAGAGTCTCACTTGTATCGCCACAATCTCCAGATGTACCAAAAGGATGGATTAAAGTTAAGTATTCCAGAAGCTACGTACTTTTCTTTATAGCATTCATTACGTATCCTGTTTCAGACCTCACGCCCTCCTGCTTTAACTTAGCGCGTGCCTTTCGGCTTCCTCTCATTGTGTCTAGGCTGTCTTGTCTAGACACAACAAGTACAAGGACGCTTAATATTCCTTGTCGATAATGTTGGAATTGTCACCCAATAATGTCACATAAGTACTCAACTCTAGACAGATCTAGTGACCGAGCAATCGAAGGCAACATGTCGACACTCTTTAGGGCACATTGGGTTACGACATTTGTATGTGAGCCAGACTTATTCTGTTGGAAAACACTCCCTGGAACAAGAATGGCAGCTCAACAGGTCGAATCACAAGGCGTTCAGATTTGCAGTCAGCGTGTGTGGGATAACAACGAGAGCGCTCTTCCTGTCACACGAAATTGCACCCCAGGCCATAACTCCAGATAAAGTCCAGTGTGTCTAGCATGCAGACATGGTGGTTCCAGATCATCAACTGTCCTCCTTTTAACTAACACACGGCCATCACTGAAACCAAGGCGGTAGCATGTTTCATCAGGAAAGACCTCCACCCTGCCCTCCAACGAACTGTCGCAGCGCGGGGTAGCCATACTGTCTAGGGCGCCGTGTCACGGCTCTCCCCGTCGGACGCTCGATTCCTCCCTCGGGCATAGGTGTGTATGTTGTCCATAGCGTAAGGTAGTTTAAGTTAAATTAAGTAGTGCGTAGGTTTAGGGACCGATGACCTCAGCAGTTTGATCCCCTAAGACCTTACCACAAATTTTCTAATTTCGAGCTCTCGCTTGACTCCACTGAAGTCACAAAAGGCCGTACTTTGGGATCAGTAGAATGCACGCTATACGGCGTCTGTCTCGGATTTGTAATAGTTCACTGTTTGACTGTGGTGCCAACTGCTACAGATGCAGTACGCCGAACACGATGGTCTTCCCTTTGAGCAGTGTCACGTGACCCGTCGAGAGGACGCTCTTCTTGCTAGCGTCCACCACTATGAGCAGTCACTTACTGTGGCTGCATTCCTGGCTGTATCGCAGGAGAAACATCCAGCTTCTCGTCACTTTATTACACGACCTCGTTCAAACTCAGTGAGGTTCTGACCATGCCGTCTTTGTCGCCGTAAAGGTATTTTTCGCTAACATCAACTTACCAGTCCAAAGCTAATTCTCACAGCAATCCTGATCTGCATCCTCACAGTGACGTCACTAACGCCGCTCTTAATCGACTGGCGCGAGCTCTGAACACTCATCTCTCAGATGCAGAAACACTCCTACCGACTTTCGTTTGTGACCCACAACTCTTTATTGGTGCTGCGACTTTTTTTCCGCCAGTGTAGTATAATAAGAAAAATTCGGTGCGTGGTGAAATTTGTAAATGGTCTGGCGGAATATGGGGTACGATGATAAGTTCAGAGAGCTGCCAACTTTAGCAGCCTAAGTTGGGCATGGAGTCGAAACGAGCTTTGACGACAGATAATCGTACGACGTTCCATGCTGCTTCACCTACATACCAGAATTCGTCTATTGCAGTGACTTGTCAGTCTCTCTGCAACTTGTGACCAGATGTCATAAATGAATGGGAGATATGAACATGCTGACCAGAGCAACAGTCAAGCACCCTCTATATGAGGGTGCTGTCCTCACCAAGGGCAGTATTATTTTTGTTTTATCTTGTTGATAGATACTGACAGAGAGGCCTCAAAGCCAGGGAAAAGCCTCCGGCATCAACAAGCCAGAGATCTAACTGGTACTGTTGAAATAAACGTCTAATCCAGTAACACCCAATACCATCACGCCAGTCGTGGACTCCTATAACCGTGACGAATCAAATCTGACAAAGGATGTCCATCTCGATGCTTTACGCAGAACAGAGATAGGTCTGGAATGATGACCTGGTGCCAATCCTGTGTGGAGTGCTATCGTTGGGCGAACCACTGTCCAAGCGCCTTCTTTTACCGCCGTGCCAAGAGAAGCAGCGGGAATGGTCGAAGAGGTGGTAGTCCGTGGTGCACCAGGCCTCGTCTCACTGTCGAAGTGGGCGGTTGTCTTGCAACAAACAAGTTTGTTTTCTGACTCAAGGTAAATGATGCTGCTGTACAATTCTCCACGATAGGGAAAACAATTCGTCTGTTTCCTCGGGTGACAATCGCCCAATGCAGTCAGACCTTGTATGCTATTTGAGAGCCGGCCGGAGTGGCCGAGCGGTTCTAGGAGCTTCAGTCCGGAACCGCGCGACCGCTACGGTCGCAGGTTCGAATCCTGCCTCGGGCATGGATGTGTGTGCTGTCTTTAGATTAGTTAGGTTTAAGTAGTTCTAAGTTCTAGGGGACTGATGACCTCAGAAGTTAAGTCCCATAGTTCTCAGACCCATTTTGCGATTTGAGAAAGGCTTGACCACGTCATATGGCTGTACGATCCAGCACTGCCGGGGAACTATTTCTGTTTACTCCGGCGACGGTCGTTTGGGGTCGTCGAGATCATGTGTACCGTTGAGTATGGATACCATACTCTCCTGCCAATTGTGGGAACCCTATCAACAGGAGCAGCTGTAACACGAGACGATAAATCGCACTGCTGTTATCGAATTGTGACCCGTTTTGGTGGACGTTACTCCTTCTTACACGAGGAATATCCCGATATTCTCACAAACAACGAACAATCATATGTGGTTTCTGAATGACAAACACCACGGGTAATTTTTCGTTATGTATACACGGTGCAGTTACATTAATGTGACCACCGCCTATGTCCGACGTCTACGTGGGGAGACCACTTAATGAAGGCAGGTGGCAGCACAAGCAGTGGAGGGAATATAAAGCCTGTAAGATAACGTGAAAAGCAGGGCAGTCGTTGTAATGCGGAAAACGCGCGATTTATCTGATGTCCGAAAGGACATGATAATTGGCTTTCGGGCTGAGACTGGAAGCATTTCGGACATAGCTAAGTTTTTAAACTGTGTGCGTACCGCTTTGGTTAAAGTATACCGTGCATAGGAAAATGGCGCTATTCAAATCCCGCCCCGAAGCAGCTGTGTTGCGCCACAGATCGTAGATGACTGGGGTGAACGATGGCTGAAAATGTGTAAACGACAAATAGACGCCCAACTGTTGAACAACTGATGGACTAAGGGGATATCTGTGGTGTCACCGCCAGACACCACATTTGCTAGGTGGTAGCCTTTAAATCGGCCGCGGTCCGTTAGTATACGTCGGACCTGCGTGTCGCCACTGTCAGTGATTGCAGACCGAGCGCCGCTACACGGCCGGTCTAGAGAGACTTCCAAGCAGTCTCCCCAGTTGTACAGCCGACTTTGCTAGCGATGGTTCACTGACAAATTACGCTCTCATTTGCCGAGACGATAGTTAGCATAGCTTTCAGCTACGTCATTTGCTACGACCTAGCAAGGCGCCATTATCAATTGCAATTTATCTTGTGATGCATGTACCGTCAGACCGATGTTCACCAATTATGGATTAAAGTTAAGTATTCCAGCAGCTATGTACCTTTTCTGCTAGTCTCAATTCCTTGTCATTTTCCAGACCTCACGCCATCCTGCGTGAGCTTAAACGCGTGCCCTTCGGCCTCCCGTCCTAGTGGATTGGCTGTCTTGCCAGTCCACAAAAATATCAACAGTGTCAGCTCAACGACCGTTCAGCGAATGTCGCTGCGTATTGGACTCCTCATAAGACTTCTTGGTCATGCGCCCATGCTGACATCCATCGGCGAGGAAGGCTGGGCTCAGCCAGCCATTGTCTCAAATGGATGTCTACTGAATGGCGACAGGTGGATTTTCCAGAGTAATAATGTTTTATGTTCCATCGGACAGACACTGTGTGACCCTGCAACAATCGTCGTAAAAGTCTAGTCCGGAGGAGGGAGCGTTATAGTCCGGGGGATGTTTTCGTAGCATTCCTTGGGTGTTCTCATCACTCTGGAAGGCAGCTCGGCACGATGGCATCTACCAGCAGGACAGTGCAACATTTCACACAGCTCGCCGTGTACGTGCGTGATTCAAAGAGCACCAGTATGAGTTTACCGTACTCTCGTGTTCAGCAAACACCCTAGATTGAAACCCAATCGACAATCTGTGACACCCTCTGGATCGCGCTGTTTGCGCCATGGATCCTCAGACAAGAAACCTAGCGCAGATGGTCACTGCACTGGAGTCACTATAACGACACAGGCCTGTGGGCATCTTCCCGATACTCATTTAATTCTCTTCTTGCACGTCCGCAATGCAAAAGTTGGTTATCTAGGCTTCTGACAGTGGGCCACGTTAATGTGACCGGATCGTGTAGAATATAGATGACGTCACCCGCACATGATTAGCGTAATTGAGATGAAATGCTACTGATCTAGATATATAAGGATGTGCCACGTTCCATGCCTACTTTATTTGTGCTGCTTGGCACTTCCTTGGTGTTGCGGTTTTAATGGCCAGTTGTGTAGTAACAACCTCATTACAGGTCACGGCTGTCTCTTCCACGAAAATTCAATGTTACTTATCGGGTTCTTTATTGGAAAATTTGTATCAGTGACTCATTGTATAAGTACTAGATCACTATTGCCAAATTCAGAGGTTCGTTCCCCACGAAGTTCTATGATCTGCCGTGTCACATTGTTGTGTTCTGGTCACAGTGTGGACCCATACTATTGGCTTTTGGGGCCACCAGAAAAAAATGCCCAGCATCTTGCATCCACTGAAAAGGAGTGTTGGGCTTCATGGACCTGATGGGTAGGCCTTACCTAATCTGTATTAAGTGGCTGTGATTCGGATATTACCACTTTTGCTTGAGGGTTAATGACTCTCCCATCACTTTTTGGAAATACAGTTCCGCAAACTACTGCAAGCAACAGTTTTCTCAGAGAAGTACAACTAGCGGTAGACGGAAATGACCAGTGAGATTCCCTTCAAGGAGTTCCTGAGGCTGCCTCACTGAAAGTCTAATATTTCAAAATAATTTTTCACGGGGTACCGTAAGATAGCCGAGTTTTATAGCAGCTCTCTTGTGTTAAGAAAGCTGTCTGTAGGCTCTTCAGGGAGGAGGCAATGTTCTTAATGTAGCCTGTATCAAGCCAGGAGGGAATGATATTTTTTTTATTTTATTTGATTTTTTACTTGTGGCATCAGCTTTGTTTATGGTTTGATCTTATCAGTCCACCTAATTTGCAACATCCTACTACAACCTCGAGTCTAAAACGCTTCGATTCTCTTCCTGTTCAGGTTTTTCACAGTTCGTGATTCACTTCCATGCAGCATTGTGCGCCAGACCCACACTCTCAGAATTTTCTTCCTCAGATTGAGACGCATGTTTTCTAGCAGTAGACTTCTTCTGACCGGGAATATGCTGTTTGCCTATGAGAGCGTGCTTTTTATCTCTTCCTTGCTTCGTCCATGATATCTTTGTTTGCTGGTAGGGATGCAGAATTCCTCTTGCATGCTCATCCAGCTTCAACGCCAGACGCACAAGAGAACTGGTTCATTTTATTTCGTTTTTGACGCTCTTGGATAAAAACAGTTTAAAAAAAAATTAAAAACGAATTAATTATGAACAATCATTTGAGTAAACAAAGGGAAAATACCAAAGTTCAATAAATGATCTTTCCTTCGTCGGGTAACACAGTCATATTCAATTTTTTGAAAGATATTTCCGCTATTTGACGGTTAATTGTTCATTTATTTCACACAATATTGATTTCGGCTTCGTAGTCACTCTCAAGTGCATGTTGAAATGTTAAAATACGTCTGACCTGTCTGTGACAGTCATCGTTGAAGAAACGTATTTCTAGTCTTGTAGACCAGTAGTGGCTGGTTCAAATGGCTCTGAGCACTATGGGACTTAACATCTATGGTCATCAGTCCGCTAGAACTTAGAACTACTTAAACCTAACCAACCTAAGGACATCACACACATCCATGCCCGAGGCAGGATTCGAACCTGCGACCGTAGCAGTCACGCGGCTCCGGACTGAGCGCCTAGAACCGCTAGACCACCGTGGCCGGCAGACCAGTACTCGTATTACACATATCCAAGTGAGAAATAATGAGCTGTCAGTTGATGAACAGAAGTGACGAACTCATGTTACACGAATGTATTAGGCGTTAAATACGTCGTGGTGTATCTTAATGGGTTCTCATAGTGCGTAATGTCAGTCATATTACGTGTCTTGGATATGTACTCGTGTTCCGTAATACGACAAATGGTCTATAAGACAAGAAATACGTTTTTTCGACGATGACAGGCAACATTTCAACACGCACTTGAGAATGTCTACAAAACCGAAATCATAACAATGGGAAGTAAGTAAAAAATTAACAGTCACCTGGCAGAAATTTCTTTGGAACTTCAATATCACAGTTTTGTTACTACTTATTTCTCATTCGCCTACCCTCCCATATATATTGGGGGCACCAGACACATTTCCTGTAGTATTTCGGCACATTTTTAACATTTCGTCTTTGCAATGTTAGAGTCAGCCCAAACAAACGGTGTTTATCACATATTTTATGCGACGCCGAGTGTTCGGTATCTCGCAATGCAACAATAACGGATATTTCTGCCTAATGTTGAGCAATACGTGACATTGGTTTATGTACAGAGTCAATTGGGAAACCGCGTAACAAGCGTAGATCTCGTTCAGATCTTCCAGAGTGTAGGTCTGTCTGTCTGGCATCGCGTTACAGCCTGTATCATTGCTCAAGTTCAAAGTTTTAAGTATGTTGATATGACAGTCATTGCAATAAACACATGAACTGCTGCTGAGTTATGAGTTTGTGTACATATGGTCCAGTAGGGAAAAATTTTGACGAAAATCTTCTGATGATGGCGATACAGTGGTATGTTGGGGTCTTACCTTTTGACTGTCTGATAATGTTCCACACTTGTTATGAGCTTGAAGTCCTCTACTAAGACTTCTCCAGTACAGCAATTGCAATTAAATAAATTACGAAATAAATTCCATGTCTCAAATTGGCAGCTATAAACGTTAGAAGTTAATCGCCAACGTCATCGAATTAGCCAAACCCCTCGCTAAATTATTCAAAACAGCAGATATTTATATTTACTTGCTTTCCGTGTATTTTTGGTACCTTGCCTTAGTTGTATCTTACAGAACACAGCAGATTCGTCACCGACACGCTCACGGATCTTCCAGTGTCACCCGTCAGGTCGTTTATGTTCATGGCACTATACCATCCCCTTAGTATACGCCCAAACGTACTTTTTTGTCTAGATTTATTTTCTTTAAGGATGCAGTGTAAGGCGCGAGTATTTGACTAGTAACCGAAACGTCGTGTGTCACAGGTTCGATTCCAGCCACTGCTTAAAACTTGAATAAAAATCATCAACAATGGCTGCCGAAGACTTCCGGCATCAGAAGTGTTCCGGCGTACCACAAGTGACGGCATAAAGATGAAGAACGCAACAATAGAGAAGGCTGTGAGACGACGACAGGCAATAGTACGTTGACTAGGATGGCATCACGACCGGAGCGGCCTCTGCAAGAAGACAATATAAGCGCCGCTGCTGCCAGCCTCGGCCATACAGTGGTGGACCGGCACTGGCAGACCTGGCGTTAGAAGAGCCGCCATCCTAGCTGCTACACTGAGAGTTGTGTCTTACATCAACTGCTAACATGGACGTTCCATATAGTGAAGGACATTGATTATTTGCACGTCGCCCATCGCCTGCGACACCATTGTAAACCAAAGTTACGAATTGTCCCTCTACTTCATTGTAATAAAATCCATTAATGTGATCTGCTTGAATTGTTGTATAGCTATCAGAGAGAGCGGCATCCCTTAGGCACCCTATAAGAGACGATTGGCCGGAACCCACAAGAAGTCACCTGCATTCTGGAAACGGCCTTGTGTAAAGAGGGTGGCGAAGCGGGTAGAGGTTGTAATGATTCTTTATTTACGTGACCATTACGGCACTCCAACCCCAGTTCTCGATACCAGTAATATCGTACTACTTTTCTGCGTAGTAAGGGACATATTTCTGTGACAATATTCACATTTGGTTTTATTAATGAATAGGTACTCCGATGAATCGATATATTACAGTGATATGGTTCTTGTGTGTATTCATTTCTGTGAGACTGTCATAACCTTTGACTTACTTGTAACCGTTTTGGCGCGAATGCGCATAGAGCAGTATTTGTTTCACTTTGCAGAAGTTAAGTTGTTATTTTGCTTTGTAAAAGAACAGTCAACTCTTGTGTTTGGTTAAAGTGGAAATTAAATACATGAAGATTGATACAAAACTGTTTTCTTGATGATGTGACAATTAAGAAGAAGTATATGTGAATTTACAAGAAGTTTAATAAAAATGTGGATCGTGAACACCAAGTCAAAAATTATTTCTACCATACCATTGTTCTGATCTGGGAGTGTTTGATCGTTAAGAATTTCCTGAAAAACGCATTTTTTTGGTCTTCAAATATTGCTAAAATACAGATCTGGACCTTGTAGCTGTCAAAGTGGAATCACCCTGGAATCAACAAGATGAGCCACAACAACCTCGACGAAATCTACGTGGGTATCCATTCAAGAAAAGTGCCAGAATTAATTACCTTTATACAGTGACTTCATTATTTCCATTCTGACGATACCATCCACAGTCAATAACTTTGTTGTTGCCCGATAAAGCGAACATATGCTGCGTGAGCAACATTATTAATCTGATTTCTAACCTACTTTGCAAGTGTTGGTATTGTTAGAAGGTTCAAGGCACTCGCTTTGCCTTGGGGTTGGAAACTGACCCTGAAGGCCGAGAAATCAGCAAGGATCAACGCCTTGAGGTTGCGAGAGGCAATTTAAACCACTGCATTGCAAGCACGTAATGTGTATCCACCGGATATGTGGCCTATAAATGACAAAGCGTCATGTGATCCGTCCATTGGCATTTTGGATTTGTCCCCCATTCAGAGCTCCGCAAGGGAACTGCCAAGGGTGAGGTAACGATGAGGAAGAGGACGAATAACGAACTAACATGTATCATCATACTAGTCGAAGCATGTAATGTCAATAGTCTGAACGTGGTAGCAAGGTAGTAAATCTGGAAAGGTAAATACAAAGCCTCGATTTGTATGCAGTGCGAGTCTTCCGACATGCAAAGAAGATAAATATTTCAGGTCAGACGAGGATAAGCAACAACAGAAAATGGTGTAATGGGAATGGGATTCATCATGAAGAGAAAAGTAGGGGAGAGAGTGAGTTACTGTGAATAACCCAGTGACAGGGTTGTTCTCATCACAATCGACAGCAAACCACCGCCCACAACAATAGTTCAGGTATAAATGCTGATATCACTGGGAGACGATGAAGAGATGGAGAAAATATATGAACATTCTGAGCTGGTAATTCAGTAAGTGAAGGCAAATGATAATCTAGTAGTCTTACGGGGATGGAACGCTGCTGTAGGGAAAAGAAGAAATAGCTACAGGAGCATGTGGTCTCGGTATTAGGAATGAGGAAAAAAGACTGAATTCTGCAATAAATTTCAGCTAGCAATAGCGAATACACTGTTCAGAAACCTGTACTTGAGAAAGCCATGAAGACACGAACAGATTCCAGATGGATTATATCATGGTCAGACAGAGATTCCGGAATCAGATATTGGATTGTAAGGTATAGTCAGAGACAGCCATAGACGTGGATCACAAGTTAGTAATGATGAATAGTAGTCTAAAGTTTAAGGGAACCGTCCAGATGAATCAATACTGAAAGAAATGGGATACTGATGCAATGAGTATTGATGTGATAGGGCTGAAAGTAGGCAGTTAAGACGAACAGGAATGGATATCTCTAAAAGTGGCAATCACAGAGGTTCCACAGACAAACATACGTACAACGAAAGTAAGAAAGTAGTAACCTTCGGTAGCAGAAGAAATACTTTAAATGATCGGCATAAGAAGTATCTACAAAAAAGACAGGAATACACCAACATAAATCAAATAGGAATGAAATAAACAGGAAGTGCAGGGAAGCCAAGGTGAAATGGCTACAGAAAAAGTGTGAACACATCGAAAAAAAAGATCACTGAAGACTCATTGAGGACGTAGAAAAAGAAACACAATCTTCTGTGAAATTAAATATTAAGACTGCAAGAGGAATTCCGCTGTCAAATGCACAGGAAAAAGCGGTGAGGCCTGTATAAGAGGAAGGATTTGACTGATGACGTGTTTTAAGCAGAAAATGCAGTCGATATGGAAGACAGGAAAGATCAACTATTAGAATATAATTTAATAGAACTTTGGAAAAATTGCGATCTAGTAAGGCAGTAAGTGTGAATAACACACATCCGGAGTTTGTTTAGATGAGTGACAACCAGCCAACTACTGAAGCAGGTAGAATCCATGAGCGTGCAGACATGTCATCGGACTTTCGGAAGAATTTTGTGCACAAAATCCCGAACATATTCCACAACAAGGTTAAGAGTTTGTAAGTAGGCTGTTTAGGTTTTTGTATTGGTAACGCCACCTCTGTATGAAAATCACTGGCTGTGCTGTGTGCAGTCTGTGGCTGCTTTGCATTGTTGTAATACTCGCCATTGTAGTGTTGGGCAGCGGCAGCTGGATGCGAACAGCGCGTAGCGTTGCGCAGTGGGAGGTGAGCCGCCAGCAGTGGTGGATGTGGGGAGAGAGATGGCGGAGTTTTGTAATTTCTCATGAACTGCTATATATATTATGACTATTAAGGTAAATACATTGTTTGTTCTCTATTAATATCTTTCATTTGCTAACTATCCCTATCAGTAGTTAGTGCCTTCCGTAGTTTGAATCGTTTATTTTGCTGGCAGTAGTGGTGCTTGCTGTATTGCAGTAGTTCGAGTAACCAAGATTTTTGTGAGGTAAGTGATTTCAGAAAGGTATAGTTTAATGTTAGTCAGGGCCATTCTTTTGTAGGGATTTTTGAAAGTCAGATTGCGTTGCGCTAAAAATATTGTATGTCAGTTTAAGGACAGTCTTGTATAATTGTTCAAAAAGGGGACGTTTCATATGTCGACCCTTAGCCGAGGATACCTCACTGGAATCTTCTGATTTTTTTCTTGTAGTTTGTGTAATTAGTGTAGCTATTGTTTATTGATAGCGCGTAATCATAGAGAGAATTTCCTTTGTAGTTGTAGTTTTTCATTGTTGTACAGTAAAACAGTTGTGGCATGCATGGAGATTTGCACCAAGTATTTCGCAGCTGCGCTGGCAATTAAGTAGACATTATTTCCATTGCTATGTTATTTTATTTTGCTCTTCAAATTGCGCTTTTCTGTGTTGTCGTGTGAAATACTGTGACAATAATGGCGTGTGAAAAACGTAATACTAGGCTCCAAAGTAAACTGAGAAATGACAGTGAAGACGAAAGCAGTGTGTTAGCGCCGCAGAGTAATGAATTAACTAATGTTCAAAGTAGTAATTTGGTAATTGCGCATAGGGAAATGGAGCGGGCGGCAAACAATGGTGTAGACAGTGAAACAGGTAGTGAACAGGGAAGCGTTATCGATCGATTGGTCGGCAACAGTTCGCCTCAGGAATTGGGAATGACAGAACACAATATTGCAAATACTGCAGACTCAGGTTTTGGGTTCTCACCGTTTTCTCAAATGAGTCAAGACACATTTTCCGCTTGTCAAAATGTGAATGTTGCCGGTGCAACTTCACTGCCGAAAAGCACTGAGGAACATGTTTCAGACACCAGTGCATTGTTATTACAATTAATGCAACAAATGGGACAAAAACTTGAAAAGTTAGACACAATGGAACAACACCAGTGACAAACACAGCAACAGTTAGACACAGTGGAACAAAATCTCAAAAAGTTAGACACAATGGAACAAAATCAGAGACAAACACAACAACAGCTTCAAAAGTTAGACTCATTGGAACAAACTCTTGAACAAACGCGTGAAGATTTAACTACTGAGTTACATAACATTGAATCGAAATGTCAAAAAGTCTGTAATGACTTAAAACCTCAAATTTGTGAGCATTTTCAACCTATTTTTTCGCGGCATGAAAATGCATTACAGAATCACGAAGCAGCCATAAAAGAACTGCAAATTATTGTTCATGAAAATCATGAGACCTTGTGGGCTAAAATTGACTCAGTTGCATCTACCGATTCGGTTACGCAACTTGCAAAAACTCAGGAAAACTTAAAGGACACAGTAGATTCGATTTCAACACAAATGGACACTCTGAAACTTGGTTCACAAAAACACACTGAGGAAATGTGTTCACTATCGGAGAAAGTAGACGAACTTTCGGATCAGGTCACTAACTTATCTAGAAAGGTAGATGATGATCTGAATGACACAAGACCCTTAGCCTTCACTGACACAGAAGAGTATGAACAAATTAGAAAATTCAAACAGAATCAAAATCAAATCAATACACAGTACAAAAGAGAAATCCGGGAAGTACAAGATCAGCTGACAGAGGTAATACAAGAATTACGTATTTCAGAGGATACTCGCGCTCCAATACGGGAAAAGGGACACAGAAATACGGAACAGCCACAAAATAATAACACAGGGCATTTCGGAAGTTATGAAAGAAACTGGCAATGTGCACCGAATTTTGAGATGGAACGGCAGACACGACCTAACAATGACCGATATGCGACTCGCCGACATGATGATTTTGACTATAAGCTGTTCATTACTACACGTAAATTCAAAACATTTAAGAATTCTGGCAACGACATTCATCCACAAGCATGGCTCCATCAATTCTCGCATTGTTTTCCTCCCAACTGGTCGTTAGAACACAGATTAGAATTTATGTGTGGCTACTTGGAGAATGAACCAGCTGTAAGAATGCGATCGGTAATTCACGATTGCCACAGTGAAGGAGAGTTTTACCATGCCTTCCTCTCAGCATATTGGTCTCAAGCCACATAAGACCGAGTAAAACATAGCATCATAATGATGAAACATTTCGAACAATCTGAATTCTCCAGTCTTGTGAAATATTTTGAAGACATGTTGCACAAGAATCAGTACCTGTCAAACCCATACAGCCCCTCAGAACTCATCCGCATTTGCTTAATCAAATTACCTGAACATTTACGACATATTATTTTAGCAGGACGTTGCAAAGACGACATTGAAGCTTTTCAGGGACTCCTACAAGAATTAGAAATTGACACAGATAGTCGCCGGATGCGAAAACAGGAAAACAATCGCTACAGGTCACATACGTCACAATTCCGTGACGACAGAAACAATAAATGGACACGACAAGGCTATTCTCACAACACAAATCGTGACCAAAACAGACACCACCCTTATGACAACCGTTGGCAGAATAATAGTTACAGAGAAAGATTGCATTTCCGTAGTAATGAATATGACAGAGATTACCTTAGAAACAGACAATATGGGAACCAGAATAATTATTATCAAGGGAGGCAGAATAACTTCATGCGCAACAGTTCGACGCACAGTTACGATTCAGGGAGAAATTCTCCACCACGTGACGGACAAGGAAGAAACTACGGAACCTACCGACATGACGACAGACGATATACTCGTAACGACAGAACTGAATTGCATCAGAACTGGCGGGATTCAAACAGAGCAGGGCACTTTCGACAACGTAAATTTGTAGAAGCTAGGTCTCCTAATCCCAATAACGACGCACGCCAACAAAGGGACAGACAATGACTCGCACCGCAGGCAGCCGCTTGCGCCGGCTGGCTCAGAGAAAAATGACATAGACGCTAACCTTAAGAAAAATTCCAGTATTGTTTAACGACGTATACCGCATGATAATTGCGTTGAAGCTCAAACTCTGAGTACTATGAAGAGTAAAGGATTGCACCACACTTCACACGTAAAACCGCTTATTGAGAGATAATCTGTTTGTCTTTGCCATAAAACTCTTAACTTCACATTTCTAGTATGTTTTGTCAGACTTATGAAACTGTTAACATGCAACAATGTTTGAAGTTAAATATTCCAAAAACTTTGTGAGTGCACAAGTGGTGGTCTATGGACTCTTCAATGGTGATTGTGCACCTGCACAGTCGCAACAGATGGCTGCTGGCCGTCTCTACAAGGACTGAAGTGGGTCTACACCTTTGATGACACACCAATACTATAATCTCTACCAGGACTACAGTGGGTCTACTCTGTGATGACCTACCTACCAATATTCTTCAAAACTTCGACTGACTCTGCGATGGGTTTGCTCAGTTGTAGCCCATTACCTGTATGCATGTCAAGAGTCAGCACTGTCTTTCCGTTGGAAGGACAACACTACTTCTTCAAGACTGCATGGAAATCCACTACTTCCGTGTGCATTTTCTTCTACTGCTCAGACTTTGAGAAAATCACTACTATTTTACCGTAATGAACGATCAGGACTGTCTTTATGGACTGTGAGAAAATTTGAGCTTTTGACCAACATTGTATCAATAAGTGTGTGCATTTGATTTCTTTGTTATTGTAATTATGAAAATTTTTTTTCAAATCTGTATTGGCCACTGCCCAATCCAATTTGTAAAATTTTTTGTGGGGAGCATGGGGGCTATGTAAGTAGGCTGTTTAGGTTTTTTTATTGGTAACGCCACCTCTGTATGAAAATCACTGGCTGTGCTGTGTGCAGTCTGTGGCTGCTTTGCATTGTTGTAATACTCGCCATTGTAGTGTTGGGCAGCGGCAGCTGGATGTGAACAGCGCGTAGCGTTGCGCAGTGGGAGGTGAGCCGCCAGCAGTGGTGGATGTGGAGAGAGAGATGGCGGAGTTTTGTAATTTCTCATGAACTGCTATATATATTATGACTATTAAGGTAGATACATTGTTTGTTCTCTATTAATATCTTTCATTTGCTAACTATCCCTATCAGTAGTTAGTGCCTTCCATAGTTTGAATCTTTTATTTAGCTGGCAGTAGTGGTGCTCGCTGTATTGCAGTAGTTCGAGTAACCAAGATTTTTGTGAGGTAAGTGATTTCTGAAAGGTATAGTTTAATGTTAGTCAGGGCCATTCTTTTGTAGGGATTTTTGAAAGTCAGATTGCGTTGCGCTAAAAATATTGTATGTCAGTTTAAGGACAGTCTTGTATAATTGTTCAAAAAGGGGACGTTTCATAAGTTCACACATGCAAGTTTCTGACAAGAATGATATACGAGGCGAATGAAAAAGAAAATCAGATGATGATCAGTGTGACTTTCAAAAGGTAAGGGTATCAGAATGGCAGTTCCGTCGTTGCGATTAACAATGAGACCAAGACTTAAAGAAAATCACGACAGGTTCACAGGACTTATCGTCCTAGATAAAGCGTTCAACAATGTAAAAAGCTTCAAGATGTTAGAAATTCTGGGAAAAATATACATAAGGTATAGAAACAGACGAGTATTGTATGATAAGCAGCAGACCTAAGAGGGGAAAATGTGAGTGAAGAACCGAGAACAATGAGCTTGGATTAACAAGTATGTAAGAAAAGGATGCATACTTTCTCCTCTACTGCTTAATCTAGACATCGAAAAGCACGATGGAAACGAGTACAGAATGTGGGTAAACCGAATAAAGGATACAATAATGAGAAAGAGCGTAAGTGAGTGGGATACAAAATTAGACATGTTGAACGAAGCAAAGAGAACATAAGGGGCAGACTCCAAGGGGGGCATTATCTTGGTGTTAGAATATGTCGGTCTTAATTTGAGGTAGAAAATTCTGAGAATGGACGTTTGCAGGACAGCAGTTTATGGTAATGAATGTGACAAAAACCGAAAAAAGACACTCGAGTGAGTTGACCGATAAAATAAGGAATCAGGAGGCCTCCAACTGAAATGTTGAGGAAAGAAATGATGAGGAAGAAACTGGCAAAGATAAGGGAGAGGATGGTAGGACATGTGTGAGAAAATCACGAAGTACCTCCCATGGTGGTCGAGGGAAATACAGAGACTAAAAGTTGTAGAGAGATTGAAATAATCCAAAAAATACCAGGGGCTTTCAATGAGTAATCCCATACGTTTTTTTCTGAAAGCAGGTTGCTTTTTTAATTCACGATTCCAATATATTCCTCGCTCTTTGGGCTCCAAAAACCTGTTTTTAAAATAATCTCCGTTCAGTACACCGGCCTTCCGTCCTCTTAATGGGAGGGCCTCCTTGGCAGCACGGTACCACTCTACTGGTCGATGGCGGAGCCAACGTTTCGCTGCATCAACAACCTCCCCCTCATCCACATGGAGTCCATTCTTGGAAGGATCAAACAGATGGTGGCCGGAAGGTGTGAGCTCCAGGCCGTGGGTTGGATGAGGAAGAGCAGTCCAATAAAGTTTTTGAGCTGCTCTCGGGTGTGCAGTCTTGCTTGAAGCCTTTAGTTGTGATGGAGACGAACACACTGAGGTCGTTTATTTCATTTTCCAGAAGGTAGTACAATAAGTCTCAGAGTTAATCGTTGCACCATGACAGAAGACATGAAACAAAATAACCCCTTCCTAGTGCCAGGGCTCTACCGGCTCAGGCTGCGGCTTTGAACTTTTTCTTCCGTGGAGAGTTGGTGTGGCTCCACTCCATGGATTGGCGTCCTTTTACCCGTTCGGAACGATAAACCCAGGTTTCATCGCCTGTGATGATTTTCGATAAAAAATTGTCACTATCAGCTTCGTAACGCACAAGTAATTGCGCAAAAGTCGTCCTCCGTTGTTGTTTGTGGTCCAACATTGCAGGAACAACAGCTGTGTGTAGTCTGCCAGCACACGGCAAATCGTCCCTGTTGCTGTTGTGACAGACGCTTTGCCCAACGACTCACTGTCAGGTCTCTGTAGACATTCTGCAAGCGCCTATGAGCATCTTAACGACAGCTGTCTGTTTGGAACTCACCTACGTCATAGATGCAATTTTCAAAGCTGAATGTAATGCCGACACTTATCAGAACTTCTTGAAACTATAGGGGCTCAAGGGAATAACCTACGATCCCCAACAACAAATTCTACGTATTTTGAACCGAAACTGGACGAGAAAAATATAAGGTGTTGCATTACTTCATAATTTATTGCACACCACTCGTAATTGAGGACGTAGAGTATGAACGCTTCTCTGAAATGGAGAGGCTGGCACATGAAAGCAAGTAGTGGCAGGCCTCATAAAAATTAGTGAGAACAAAGCCTATCCTGCCCATTAGGAAATCAGTCCAGTTAGGAAATCAGTCCAGTGACGAAGTAGTCTGACGTCCTGAACACTTCTATGGCGCATTTTGTGGCAATGCCGTCAAAGAACAAGGCGTCAATGACAGCGCTTTACGTACATCGAGATGTAAATGTGAATAACCGTAGTTTGTCACGAAATGGGTGCTATCTCACGTGAAACTATTTACAGGTGGGAGGAAGGAAGAAGGGGGGGGGGTATTGTATTGTATTGTATGTTAACCGGCGGCCTGGAAACGACGAAGAGGCGCCGTCCCCACCGCAGCCGCAGTGGTCCACAACCCCACGACGACTACCGCAGTCCTCTTCACCCCTCCGCCGCCCCACACCGAACCACTCAGAGTTAGGCACAGTAATGGTGGTGTACGCGTACGTGGAGAACTTGATTGCGCAGAAATCGCCGAAATACTGCAGCGAAGGCGGAATAAGGGGAACCAGCCCGCATTTGCAGAGGCAGATGGAAAACCGCCTAAAAACCATCCACAGACTGGCCGGCTGACCGGACCTCGACACAAGTCCGCTGGGCGGATTCGTGCGGGGGTCCAGGCGCTCCTTCCCAATCCAGAAAGCCGTGCGTTAGACCGAACGGCTAACCGGGCGGGCTGGAAGAGGGGGGGCGGCTACTAACACATCGGTTTTCTCGTGTATCAGCGCTCTAAAAAATCACCGACAGCAATGAATATAATTACGTTCACGGAGTGATGATAAATTTTCACTGGTACGTCAAATACTCGTCATAAGAGACGAGTCCAAATGATGAACGGTTATCCGTAACCTTCTGGGAATGCAGTAAAATAAATTGTTTTATAGGTGGAAACAGATAAGATTTTGGTCCTATCATATGTCCGAAAGAACAGAGACATTTTGATCCCGCAGCCGTTATGAATCAACATACAATGAAATTCCTCTTAGCTGCTAGTGGGAATTGATTTAAACACATGGGGAAAGTTGAAAATTAGTGCCAGATCACGAAGGCAGGCAAACGCCCTGAACATTGTGCTATCCCGAAAAGCGATCTGGACGGGCTAGCCTAACACGCCTATCGTCAGACCCAAATTCTCAACTTATCCACGCACTACTAATGTAGTGCTCCTCGCCAGTTATTAGATAAATTGAGAGCCTGGGTCTGATGAAAGGCGGTCTAGGGTAATCTATCCGATTGCCATGACCACTGTGACAAGATGGCGCGATGGTCAGCGCATCTGCCTCTTAAGCACATCGGTCCGGCACAAATTTTCTCAACATGCCCCAGTGATTTCAGTCAATGGCCACTAGCAGCTAACAGCCAAGTCTTCTGCCTATTCTGCCTATTATGTTTGCTTTGTCACTGTAAACTGTCGTGAGCGCACACACACGCACACAGACACACAAACACACAGCGAGAAAATGCTTAGATAATCTATGATAATTGTTGTTTATAAGTCCATAATGCCACAAACTGGAAGAGTCATTCATCCTCCTCTGTGTTTACGTTCCTCGCTTAGTCACTGTGTAAAACAAACAAGAGATAAAACGAAGAAGGCAAGATCATTTAAGCATACTCTCTATCGTCTGGTGTATCTTGCTGAATGGCATTTAAAACAAGTAATTATCGTCTACGTCTTACTTACTCCTCAACAGGTTTAGCTATACAAGCAGTACACAATCAGAGCAGTGTGCCTCTGAATTTTCCCGGTGTACGTTGTGGTCAGTTTATGAAGTGCTCCAATAATGTTCACTCCATGTATTCCGGATTGTATCTTTTAGAAGTGATTCGCAATCACCGCAAAAGTTTGTGTCGAACTTGAAACTGCCGTTCGGTGTTAGTGTAGTAAATGTCTTAGTAACTGAACCGAAAAATTAGATTTCACCTTCAACCATCCAATATTACACCACACAATATAACACCGTTGTTAACTGTTTTGTTTTTATTCCGATAAGTCACTTACTCCTTTTTTTATCTCAATATTATCGCCGTGATGAGACTCAATCTTAGAAACTAATGTTTGAGAAGTCTATGGTTTAATTCAACGTATGTCACAAGATGAAAGACTATAAAATTTTAAAAATGTACAGATCAATGTGTTACCTAGTAACTAACTGTAATAAACAGCTAGCTAACTGAATATAAAAGAATTACATACCGCTAAGATACTTTGTTACTACTACTAGCAGTAACGCATCTCTTAGCTAACAGATAAGACTTGTATACTTTAGTGTTTGGCTTCAAACAATCTATATACAAAATATGTACTGTTTCTCTGATCAAGGTAATATAGGCTAAAATTGAAACACATGCGCTCATGTTACTATCTGAAACATATATGAAGAAGCAGTTTCGACATATAACATTCCTAGCTGCTATGAAATAAAAACGAAAGTCAGAGTATGTTCATTTTTACTCTGTGAATAGAAGCTAATAAGAAATGTAAAGTTCTAAAATATAGTTGAGTCCGCTTTAGAATATTTCTTCACGAATATGTCTTCAGATGTTTCATCCGTATAAATCATTCCAGGTTCCTATTTTCAGGTCTGTAGAGAAAGCTACGTGATAGCTTATATATGTCCGTATTCATTATCGCCCATAAATCCACGTTCGCGCTAAGTTGCTACGTCCTATATGTAGCAGAATTACGACTCCTTTCCATAGACTACTACGAGGTTGAGCAACATTAAATCTCTGACAATGCTAATAGGAAATGACTTAGATGAAACTTTGTGTCAGATTCAAACTGTGCAAAAAAGGTATACGAAAATGGAATAAGCTCGATAATCTTCGTGTCGTTGGCGTTAAGCAGGGGACTGAAAGTGACAGATTAATGTTCTTGTCACTGGGTGTGTGCGAGGGGTAGGTAAGGGGGATGGGGAGAGGTAAGGGGGAGAGGACTAACATATTGCAAGACGGCACACAAATTGTGTACTACATTCATGAATCACAGCATTGACCGACAACTTGTATTAGAAGTCCGTTTATTTATTACAAGAAAAACAAGAAATGTGAATATGGAAGTATTAAAGTGACGAAGAAAATAGCTACCGTGAGAAGAGATGCTGGACAAGCGTGTTCTCCCTCCGCCCCCCTCTCTCTTCCCCCCACCTCTCTCTCTCTGTGTCTCCCTCTCTGATTTTTGTTTTTGTCAAAAATAAAATAAAGATGACAAAAATAGGAATATAAGATAATAATTGTCATATGTTCTGCCTAATTGGAGAGGATACTGAAAGGAATACGTGTTTCATGTCTTCATGAACGCCTTCACTAGGCACAGAAGGAAGCCACGATAAAGAGAAAGTGAATAAAGATTCTGAGACAACTGGCACAATAGGAAACACGTATTTGAGCTACATCGACAAATAACAGAATACGACACATGTTTTGGTCAAGTAAATGACGATAATTACTTGTTTTAATTTGATTACTACGAATGTTAGAAAAAGAAAATGGACTAAGGCATTTAGTAATTTCATTCCAAGATAACATGGTTGAAAATAGAATCAAAATGCGAAAAAGTAGAGGAAAGAAAGACAGAACCGTAAAAAAAAAAAAATCAAATTAGGATCCTGATACCCTATGGCATCACACCGGTTGGACAAAAATATACGAACGAGAGAAAATACCTTCAATACTTTGCAAGTGTCAGTCGTGGCCAGAACGGTATTCTGTTAAGTTTTGAGTGCAACATGTCTGAGCTACGTAGCTTCTAACATGGTCCTCGTATGGTGGATGCTTCCGTAACCAAAATACCCAAAGTGTTCAAAGAGGCACAAGATTTACATCGCATAAAGGAAATAAGACAAAATCTCCGCTAAGTCACAACGCGGACGACAGTATGTTGAGTGATCCTTACAATCATCGAAGAGGACTGTGCCGAAACATAAGAGGACGACAGTTGCAAAAGTCACTGCAGAACTGAATATCGAAATCACGAACCCTGCCACCACGCAATCTACACGAAAGACGCTGCATAAACTGGGAATTGCAGGGAGACTTGGAACAAAACCACACATCAGTGATGCACGAAAAAGTAGTGTTGAAGGGATGAAACCTGTACTACGTAGCAATAGAAGGAAGTTATTTCGTAGGATATTTTTTTTCACACTGTTTCTTAGTTACGGCTTCACGTCGCAACTATGGTGGGGCTTCGGTGATGTCCTGGGCAGCCTGTGGTGGTATTGCTTGGGTCCCATGTATACTCTGTAAGGTCGCATTAGTGCCAACGATTATGTGATCATTTTGGCTGCTCAGGACCATTTAATGGTACAGCTTTTCTTCCCCAGTTATGACGCTGAGTTCCAAGGCGAGACGATCCCTGATCACACAACTCGGTAATTCAGGACTGGTTCTGCGAGCACAAAGACGAGTTGTCGCATCACTCCCGGCCACTACAGTCACCAGATATCAAATTTATGGAGCCTTTTAAGAGTAAGGTGTGTGATCGCTACCCATCTCCATCATCATTACCTCAACTTGGCACTATTTTGCAGGAAGAATGCTATAAGACTCTGTTGGAAACCATGCATTTGACTGCCGATGGTTTTCTTACACCATAGTAGTGATAGTAATACGTTGTGCTTGTGTGCTTTCATATTTTTGTCCACTCCATGTGTACTGCCATCGGAGGGAAAGAGCAGTAGACCCAGAACGCAAAATCCACTACCAAAAACAGTTTGGCATCGCATGGAAATCTGCGAAGGTATGACTACTTATATTCAAACTGTGCACAAAATTTGAGTTAAGGTCTTATGATTCCAACAGCAAATACCAGGATGTTTTGGTAGGTTTGGGCTCAATTTTCATTTCTAGTTCACTCACCCGTTTCACTCGTTCCTTAACTAGAAAATGGAAAGTTTCTAAGAGCCTACCAAAACATCCTACTGCAATCCACTTTTTCAGGTCTAACTCACTTAATTTAAACTACATAAAAAATTAATAAATATGAATATTTTTTCATATCATATTCGAAAGCTTTTAAAATAATTATGTTTTTCATACAAGAGGTAAAGTAAGAAATTAAAATTTAATATTTTTTTTATAAAAGATGAACATAAGAAAATAAAATTTAACGTTTTATAAAAGGCGAATGTACGACAAAATTGTATATATTTTTTTAAAGAAGGCAAATGTAAGAAAATAAAATTTAATATTTTTTATAAAAGGTGAATGTAAGCAATAAATTTGATATTTGTTATAAATGATGAATGGAAGAAAATAATTAAAATACATTATGGTGAATTTAAAAAGTACCATATTTTTCCAGGGTTGGGGTTTTGGGAGGTGGGGGAGGAAAGGGGTATGAGCATAGACCTGGAATTATATACGTATTAAATTTCCGGGGTTCTGCTTTGAAGACCCTGGAATCATAAATTCATTATCAACGATTCCAAATGTTCAAATTCTGAATTTAATATCATGAAATTCGTTATTTCTATTTTTAAGTTTCTTCATTCCCTTCTATTTCATTTTCATCCCTTTGTTTCCAATTAACTGAAAACCACAATGAGTAATTAATATACATTATCAATCCAATAAAATAATCTTAAAGTCATTATTAAGACCAATACAAATTTTTTCACCATATCTAGTACATAAATATTCACGTTCAGTAAACATTTATCTCTAACTCACTGAATGTTTTAATCAGTTGATTCCCTACACCTTATTTGTTTACAAATGTGGCAGTATACATGTGATGTGTTACGACAGCAAAAGGAACCTGTGACCACTGGAGGTACTCTAGTTTACGTATTAAAGTTTACCATTAGATATCAGTTTAATTTTTTGTCGAAAGTAATCCAAAACCTTATTCTGAAATAGTGTCCTGTTTCTCCACTAGGCAGTGCCACACGTTCCTCCAAAATCGTAACACAACACACACACATATGTAATACTAACTAATGTAAATCCACCCAATGATGGAGGTTTAAACCTTCGAAACCCGTCGTGGAAAAAATAAAACGGTGACTGGTAACAGTAAACTTGTGGTTTCATTTAATGTCAGTAATAGTCACGGTAGAGCCTAAGCTAAAAATGTTCGCATTTAAAGTTTAAACTTTCTGTAAATAAAGTAAAAGCAAGTTGCGAAAGGTTTGGCGTATGGCTACTTACAGAAAACTTATATAATAATAATCACTTTACAAGTATTGGAGACATTATATACACAAAAGGAGAACAAAAATTACAAGAATTTAAACCAGTTACAGAACCTTTTCGCCATAATAATATGATTGTAAAGGTAACAGACTTCATAGTCTGTAAGGAGAAATAAAAAATGGAAAATTTCTTGTAAAAAAGTGAGAATGTGATGGTTTTAATTGTATTTTAAGATCTAGATTTTCTAAATTTAGTTTGGTAAGTCCAAGCAAAAATTCCATATTTATTAGAATCCAATACACAAAAAATCAAAGCTGCTAAACAAATTATTAGCTAAGAAGGAATATAAGGGATTTACGAACCTTAAAAATGGAAGTAATGAATTTCATTGTAATGAATTCACAATGTGAAAATTTGAACTTTTTGGCAGTGAATTTATTATTCTAGGGTTCTCAAAGCAGATCCCTGGATATTCAATACGTAGTTCCAGGGTGTATGCTTAAACACCCAGGTAAAATAAAATATACTCTTTATATTTACCATAACGTATTTTATTTATTTTCTTACATTTCACCTTTTATTAAAAAAATTTAAATATTATTTTCTTACATGCATCTTTTGTACGAAAAAAAATAATTGTTTTGAAAACTGGTGAATATGGTACGAAAAAATAATCATTTGATTAATTTTTCTAAGTAATTTTAATAAAATTAAGCGAGTCAGACCCGAAAAACGGGATTACAGTAGGATGTTTTGATAAGTTCTAGGGAAGTTTTAATTTTCTAGTGAAGGGATGAGTGAAGCGAGTGACTGAGCTAGAAAATGGAAACTGAGCCAGAACCTACCGACACATCCTACTGCAAATATACTGAATGAAATAAAAGAGAATAAAATCATCAAAATAAACGCAGTTTGTTCCAAGATTCTGCACATTGTAACACGCTTGGATCCTCCTTGGAATGCTGTGCAGTGTGTGATCATGCATTATCGTCTTAACAAACGTACCAGTCGCCTACATACATATTGACTGTTGGGCTGGACAATAAGTAGGACGATCCAGTCCCGATGCTGTACAGCTCTCACTTTACCCTCGATAGCAGTGAGAAGCGTCCGATAGGAAGGAGCAGACTCCTTAAAAACTCACTTTAGTCGAGTCAGCAACTGTACTGTCCTCGGAGTCTTTCGCTGCAGCATGTCTGAATAAAGGCTTCTCAGTTTTCAGGGGTAGTTCTCGAGCTTCTGAAGGCCATCTCCACCATCGTCGTCAGAGGTAAAACACTGAATGGCAGGGCTGGAACGGTTTGACGCTTACATCCACGGTTGCGGTCTCTGACACCAATGAGAGAGGGCCGAAACGACGCTCCTTGGCAGCTGCTATTAGCTGCCCAATAAGCTTTAGCACACGCGTCGCTTGGATCCTCCCTGATTGGTGTCAGAGTCCGCAATCGTGGCTATATAAGCGGAAAACTGTACCATGCCCGGCAGTCAGTGGTTTTACCGCTGACGACGATGGTGGAGATGGACTTCAGAAGCTCGAGAATTTTATGCGAACTGAGGCGATTTGAGAACCGAGAAGATATTATATAGCTACTGTATTAATGTTTTGAAATAATGCTTACTTATTGTTCAGTCTCAGTTGCACGTTTTTAATTAGACTGCATGTTTCGATCACTCAAGATTATCTTCATATCTAAGTAGTTGCGTAGACAAACAGTCTGTCCACTCAGAATCATTTACAAGAGTACTGGAAGCTGATACAGCGTACTTACTATACTCTGATATAAGTACTTCTCCAACCACCAATATTTCCTCCCTCCCCTGTACCATTCGCGGATGATGCCTGGCACGGATGACTGCCGATAAACTTACGTATGAACTCTGATTTGCAGTTGTGATGAGTTCTAGAGACTTGAGACAGTAGTACGTTACCCGACTCTTCTTCGAATGCACGCTCTAGATATTTCTACAACACTCCTCTCCATACACACGGTACCTCTTTTGAAGTGACAGCCAGTGAAGTCGATTGATCACCTCTGTAACGCTCTCGCACCTACGTTGTTCTGACAAATATCAAATGAATCTTACAAAATGAGTTCGTCCGGCATGTTATGGATACATGTACCTAGCTGTATCACAACACAAATATTGACATCAAAGAGAAATTAAAAGTGGAGTTAGTAAAACATGTTATAAGAGATGCAGAATAAATTGCAGGGACCACGCTCAACGTATAGCAGACAACAGAATCACTAACACCTCTTTGCAGTATAATCCTAGACCAAATAGAAGTATTGACAATGCTTTAAGGATGCACACAGAAATATTATGAAACAAAATAATTAAGTCACTTAAATTATATCTGTATGGTAATGTAAAAATTTTTACATCCATTTTTCCTAAATACAGGATGTTGCCGATTAAAGGCTGTAGAATCCGTGTGCATAGAACATTAGGGATTAAGGATTAAATATAATAATAATAGTAATGACGTCACGACATCATTGGCCTTTGGTAATGGAATGACAATAATGAGACAACATTTTACACTGAGTTGACGGCTAATAGTAATTACTTGAAACGCCTAGTTTCTGAGATAATTATTTAAAATGATATTACTGAAATGAATTCTTTAAATATTCTTCAAGTTACGCTGACAAGAAATTTCTAGTCTCACCAGAGATTGCTAAAATGGATGTCTCGACAATGAGAAGTGACTTCGTGGAGACTAAGTAATTGACAATGTTACCTGTTAAGATGTCTATCTCTCACACAATTACTTATTCGTGGAGAGCCATATGTATGATTTGCTCTTAAACTTTTAAAAGACAGGAATAGTAAGTGCTTCCAGATAAGAAGTAGCTTTAAATGCATTACACAGAAAATGCAATTTTACTTTGCTATTAACAGTTTGAGAGGTATGGTGCATTATAGAGTAAGTTCTCATGAGTGCCTGTGCTTTTGGCATAATTCTACGGTCTTTATCTAAATTCATGTACAGTGAAATAACAGTACAGAGCAATGGCGTATATCGTGTAGTTCGCTACGATGTCTGCGCCAGGAGAAGAAGGAAACGAGTAGAGAAAGTTGAACATAGATTTAAAAAAGCGAACAATGTAATTCAGTCAGTGAATGCATGAAAACTGTCTATCTGTAGTAAACCTGAAAATTTTTTCTTGATGTAGCTAAAATTGTCTGTGGTGATATTACAAGCATGTAAGCTAAGTATTAATACTACAATGTTTCGGTGGCGGAAAGAATGGTAGTAGCCGTCTCTATTTCATGTGAAAATTTTTAAAATTATTCCTTTTTCGTACAATCCACACATTTCCCTCATTTTACAATCGAATACTCCTCAGGGCATAGCCTTCAACTTACCTTTGCCTTGTACTCTGGCCAGTGATGAAAACTGTACATATCCCACTTTATTCACTGACAAAGGAGCTAGTTCTTCAGAACTAATTATTCCATACAATAATGGTTTGTCAGGCTACCCCTACCGAGGAAACATCTCCGTTGCAGTATTCCCAATAAGGAATCGCTAACACATATG
Organism: Schistocerca americana; assembly: GCF_021461395.2. Classification (NCBI taxonomy): domain Eukaryota; kingdom Metazoa; phylum Arthropoda; class Insecta; order Orthoptera; family Acrididae; genus Schistocerca; species Schistocerca americana. The sequence continues at coordinate 60,587,743 of NC_060122.1, forward strand.
TATAACTGTCTCGTTTCGTTTTCGTTGCAGAAGATAGAACTGCGTCACACAGTGGAAAGATACTGTTACACCTGTAAGTGACTCTCACATAACCTAACACACTGTCTGCCAAAGAGGAACAACGTTCAGAAGTTCAGCACCAGAGCGAACAGAATGTTGCTGGATCAGAGAACATAAACGTTGCTTCCAAACATCATTGCCCATCGAAGCATGAATTGTGAGACATATCACAGAAACACAGTAATGCAGAATAGGCCAATAGGTCTAATCCATGTTGTCAATCACGATGAGCATGAATTTGTCACATGCAGCAAAGGGGCTGCTGTATTCCGCGTACTTTTTAGGGATCTGTGCCTCGACCTGTAAGGAAGCAACCTTTATAGGATCACTTCGATTACCTCCTATCTGCCTGCCTGCCTGCCCGACGGTTAACAGCCCTTTTCCCCAAGGACGGGTGAACGTATCAGTTTCAAATTTATGTCACACATTAAGGTCTATAGGTCTTTGCTGGTGTAAATATTTTAAGTTACTAAGTCACTTCGATCAAAAAATATGGCCATTTATTTCACACATTTTGACACTCGAAATCTCACTCATCAGAACCTACAGGTTGCTTCCCGTTATCTGGAAGCATGAAATTTGGCAAAAAACAAGAATCAACAGTACGAGTAAAGGAGAAAGCCCGAAAATTGTTAATCTGTAATTATATCAATCGAAAATATACTTTTTGTAATTTTTTATCCGTCTTTCTGTTTGTACGTCTTTTAAGAAACCTTTTTCTCTGGAATAGGTTGGCGTAGTAAGTGTAAATTTATATCACATATATAAAATCTCTAGTACTTTCACGGTATACAAAATTTACGCCTCGTAAGTCAATGCAATCAAAGGATTCGGTCATTTATGTCACATATTTTGATACTACCAAATCCACTAATCAAAACCTATAGGGTATTTCCTGTTGACCTAGAATCATGAAATTCTGCTAGGAGCAAGGGTTGTCAGTTTAATTAAAGCAAAAAATCTGAAACCTGTTAGACTGTAATCATATCACATACAAATCTATTTTGCCATTCAACCTACACTGCATTCATCACCTTCAGGAGCATAAAAGACGAACATTGCTGCATGTAAATATAAGCTGTAAGCTGTAGTCATGATTTAGTAAGTAAATGAAATTGTTATGTAAACACATATATAAACTGAAGACCCCTGGTTGCTTCTTTCTGTATGTTCGGTCTAGTCTGATTAACCACTGTTAGTTTTTGATAGGGTCTTGAAATTCCTGGGACCAATATCTTGCCAGTATAGGCATGAATAACAAGCAAAAATCGTCGAGATTCTCGATTCCCTGGATTCTCGTCCAGAACATTAGGACCACATACCTAATTGTTGTTATGTCCAGCCTGGGCACGGATAACAGCGGAGACGCGTCGTGGCATGGAGGAAAAGAGTCTTCGTGGGTCGCTGGAGTGAGATGGCACCACATCTGCACACACACATCACTTAATTCCCGTAAATTTTGGGGAGGGGTTCGATGAGCTCTGTCGCCACACTGAATCTCACCCCAGATGTGTTCGATTGGGTTCAGATGTGGCGTGTTGGGGGGATCAGCACATCAGTTGGATGTGTTCCTCGAACCACACCATCACACTCGTGGCCCTGTGACATTGCCTATTATGTTGTTAAAAATGCCACTGCCGTCGGAAACACGATTGTCATGAAGAGGTGTACGTGGTCCTCAACCAGTGCACGATACTATTTAGCCGTCAGGGTGGCTTTAAGGAACTCCATTTTGACCCGTGGATTCCTCAGAGCACGATGGGGCCGCTATTAGCTTGTCTCCATCCTCCAGTAAGGTGTCAAGCGCCCTTCCCCTGGAAGAGGACGGATTCGAGCATTCCCATTGGTTCTATGAAGAAGGTATCGGGATTCATCAGATCATGCAATGCTCTTACAATGCGCCAAAGTCCAGAGCCGATGGTCATATGCCCATTTCAGTAGTACTTGCCGATGTCGTGGTGTTAATATTGGCACATGCATGGGTCGTCGACAGCGGAGGTCCATCGTTAGAAGTGTTCGGTTCACTGTGTGTGTTCAGACACACTTTTACTCGAAATCGGGACCTTTGCCTGTGAAGTTTGGAAGGTAGGAGACGAGGTACTGGCAGAACTGAAGCTATGAGGACGGGTCGTGAGTCGTGCTTGGGTAGGTCAGGTGGTAGAGCAGTTTCCCGCGAAAGGCAAAGGTCCCGAGTTCGAGTCTCGGTCCGGCACACAGTTTTAATCTGCCAGAAAGTTTCATATCAGCGCACACTCCATTGCAGAGTGAAAATCTAATTCTGGACAATTTTACTCTACCTAGCATAGAAGTCTGATGTTAGTTCCGCCACAGATCGCCTCCCGTCGTGTCCAGCCTACGACGTCTGACATCTGTAATGAGGGGTGACCGACCAACCACAACACAACGTCTGCACATGGTTTCAGCTCAGTTTCGCTACGTGTTGAAGACACTCACCACAGCACTCCTCGAACACCCGATAAGACATGCAGATTCCCAAATGTTCGTGCCGAGCCTCCAGGCCTTCACGGTCTGCCCTCGGTCAAACTCAGATAGATCGCGCGCCTTCCCCATTCTACTCACCGACGCGACGCTCACTTGCAGTACATACGCCGCATGTGTGTCTGACCAGCAGGTATTCCTCGGCAGGTGACGCTGATATCACCTGCACGGATTTATATCGATAATCGGTCGGTGGTCGAAATGTTCTGGCTGATCAGTGTATGTTCATAATTAAGTGTGTAGGGAACTCTAAGTGCGCGAGTCCTGCTCGCACTTTCTTTTTTCTTTTTTCCAGTGTCCATGTCTGCAGCTTAACGGTTCGTAGATCCACTCGGGTTTCCCGCTCTCTCAGGTGTATCACGCACGAAAGAGCCGACAGGGAGACTATTTACTTCCCGCCAGGATTTCGCAATTTTGTCGGGGAATTAGGGCCCGCATGGGACAGTGCTGCCACCCTCCTTTCCCCCGCTTTCCCGCCACCCACCCCTTCTTCACTCCTCCCAGCGATTTTTAATTGTCTTCTGCGCCGGCGCACAACCTGTGTCCTGGTAATGAAAAGTGGCGGCCGATTAACCAGTGGGGGCGTTAATGCTGGCCCCGCGTTTTATCATTGCAACCGATATAATGGCCGCTCACACAGCGCCGCCGAATGAATGAGGATTGGCGCTCGCATCGGGGGTGAGCAGGCCGGGCAGACCGCCTGTTTCAATGGCCGCTCACAAAGAAACCGGGCCTCGTGCAGAGCCAGCGGCGATTACTGGGGGACACTGCAGGTTTTAGGCCGGATTACATGGATAAGCAATACCGCGAAATAAAATGGGTTGGCGCTGGGGGAGCGCTGCGTTACTACGCAGACAAATCACCCTGCAGCAGAGTGCGCGATCGGCGGTCGAAACAGACCTATTGCTCTGACGGTAATGTGCAGGTCCGATCCGTGAAATGTATCCTTGCAGAACGTGCTGCGGTTGTTAAAAACAAGCGCTATTGGATCTGCTCCAGTAACACTTCGTTTCAGGAGTAACGTTAGGTTGTCAGCAGAGATTTTGCTTTGGGATATCATTAATTTGTACGATGTTGTGCCATCATCTGTGTGACGTTTACGGCACAAGCAATAAATTTTCCCGACATAGAAGTTTTCTGGGTTTGGTACCGCGTCATAATGTAAAAACTACTGCTGCTACAGAAAAGTCAACGTTTCGGCCTCGATTGCAGCGGCCTTCTTCTGAGTCTAATGGTGCGTTCTAGCTATGCAGTGTCCTTTATATTTTGTTGTTAGTGTTCACTGCGTATGCCATTACGTCATAACTTTAAAAAGGTAGTTAGTTTCATTGGTCACTTAAAGAAGAAGGGGAGGGAACTTTATTTTAATAGGTTATTGCGGAGGAGGGAGAACGTGACCTCTGTTGCCCATTGGCTCTCGTGTTATGTGCCATGATTGGTGGCCACCGTCGAATGAGAAGTTTGCTGTTGTTTACCAACTGCTGGACGTCGGCCGCGCGGCGGCAGTTACTCGCCGGTAGTGGTCGTGCCTCGTGTTGACAGTGCGGTCTGTTGGGCTCTCATTGCTGGCAGCCAAGATGGGGCAAGCCTGAGTCCATCCTCTCTGTTCATGTTCTTAGGGTGTTTAAGTATTCCGATGGCCTCTCTGATTTTGCGTTTCGTCATAATTGGTTGCTCGGCCAACACAAAGGCTTCGCTGATTTTATTTCTTTTCCGCAGTCATGGTGATGTTCTGCCACTGCGGATTTGTCGTGTTGCCCTAGACGAATATAACGCTCGTGCTCCCGAATGCGCATTGCTATTGCCCTACCACTCTCGCCGATGTATTCCTCTCGACATTCGCATTCCACCTTGTAAACACATGCAGTGTGTAATGAATCCACCTTGTCCTTGGTGGAGCCTACCACGTCCTGGATCCTACGACCACTATAAAAGACAGGCTGCACCCCAACGCGGCAAAGGTGTTTGCCTATTCGGTCAGTAACGTTTTTCACACAGGGTTAGCGTACTGTTGGCTGCATTTTGTCTATATTCTGTACACAGCAGACTATAAACCCCAGATGTGTGCAAATGAGAGCGACTCTTTTTCCTTCAGCAAACTGGTTCAAATGGCTCTGAGCACTATGGGACTTAACACCTGAGGTCATAAGTCCCGTAGAACTTAGAACTACTTAAACCTAACTAACCTAAGGACATCACACACATCCATGCCCGAGGCAGGATTCGAACCTGCGACCGTAGCGGTAGCGTGATTCCAGACTGAAGCGCCTAGAACCGCCCGGCCGCACCGGCCGGCCAGCAAACTGGAAACGAGTAGAGATTTTAACATGAAGGAAAATGCGGTGTTCGCCAGCTCTGGATAAACTGCGACGGTAGACGATACCTGACTGCGCAGTGCCTTGGGAAATGGCCGTTCCCTTTGTTTGGAGGTAAACAGTAGGATAAGTTCGGTAAAGGTTGGATGTTGGCAAACAATTCAGACTTTTGACTGGCAGTAGCTACAAAAACGACGAAAACCGTGAGATACTGCAAGTCTGTCAATAATGTACGAATCCGTCAAACTGTGATGAGAAATCCAGCCTCAGCCAAACACCACAGTCGAAGCTCACGTGAGTGTCTGGTAGGCATGTAGCCTGAATGCAACACTGGCTTGGTATCTCTGTGGGGGCTCCTTTATCCCTTTCCAGAAATCATGAGTCCATACCACATAACATGACTGGATTGTGTAAGGCTTGTCCCAAGTATAGATAGACGACATGAACTGTTTCAAAGATGGGATGAGTGACTGGCGACTCGGAAGAAAGGACCAGAAACGCTTCAGATCGAAAATGCCAGTTCATTGACGTCAGTGACGGGAATGAATATTCTAGGGCAAGCAGCTGCAACAGGATCTCAGGCAGCATGCTGAACCAGTCATTACGACATTGACAATTATCTTAAGAAGTTTCAGAAAATAATGCTGCGTTTACATACATTAGTATTCTCAGCAGCTATTGTCAATTAGAAAATGAAGAAAGGTCACTTCCTTAGAACGCTGCATTAACGCAGAAAACACCTTATCGTCTTTCATTTCCACTAACTATTTCAAGAACATGTCTCAAGGAGCACACTACATCTCACGAGAGAACGATTGAGCTAGACTTGACTGACTTGCAGTGGTTGCTTTTCCACTCTCTGAACATGCACGCACTAGGTGAACTAGCTGACGCAAGCCATGGACTGCTCACCAGCTGCTTACTACTCAGCCCCCATCAGCCACTCACTGCTCCCTGGCCACCCGCTGCACACCACCCATTGGCCATGTACCACTCACCAGCTGCTCACCACTGACCACCCATCAGCCAGTCACAACTCACCAGCCTCTGCTCACTGTCAAATCAGCTGCTCCCCTCTCCCCAGATACTCACAGTCACCATTCAACTTTCATCATCTGCTCACCAGTCACACGCTGCTCACCACTTACCGCTGGCCAGCCAGTCAACTCTTGCCAACCGCTCATCACACACTGCTCCCCTACAGCTCCCGAGTCCAGAGCCACCCCGTTATTTTCGCTCCACTGATTCAGCTAGCAGTTCTCTCGGCTCATTTACTGTTTTAGCTTGTATTGCTCTACCCTTGCTCACTGATTCAGTTCACACTTCGAAATGATTACTCCTTGACACAGCAATCTCCACCCACATTCAGCTTACCATACATATTACTCATTATAATAACAATTATGTGGATTATTAAATTTTATATATATTGGCTGAGAATTCTATTTTCAGTCCTGGCAACTGAGTTCTGTTCTAAAGTGGAGAAATCTCGCTCTGCGCCTCTCTTTGATGACCTACGGAGAATTGTGTTCCAACGCACTCTAAATAGAAGTGCTTTTATTGGACTCTAAGAAGAAATGAGCTGTTACTTTCCTCTGTAAAACTTAGCTGGTTCTGTTAGTTTTGGATCTCACCAGCCAGTAGCACCAGATCTTGTGAGTTCCTTTCAATGACTAATAAACATGCCAAAAAATTCTCCACCCTTACGGGTCTTGCCTTGGTTAACCGATGAAGTATACTTTCTCTCTTAGTGTGAGGAAGAAGGTAGAGCGACTCCCTCATTATTTAATAGATTTCTGGTTACGACCAGTGAGAAGGTATGCAGGTACATATTTATGGACAACCTCCCCCATTAACAAAATAATTACTTTGAGCCTACCACATATCTCCTTAGTGGATTCTGAACAACCATTCCAGCTATCCTCCACTTGGCTGAACAGATGGTCCCACACTTGTAGTGTCGTGATCCCTCCTACCCTTCATATGCTCATTTCACACACAAGCTAACCACCCTCACTCATCACTGCTGCTGTACTCAGGCAGCAGAGGGCTCTTCTCTGGTTTACCTGCGCTCAGGAGAAACATCTTTACGAGCCCTGTGGTTCCACTAAGTAACGTTCTCATTTCGCTAATCAGATAAAAGCCCCAGGGCTGCCGTTATTAGACGACTCCTTCAGTATACGAAAACGGAAAGAAATAAATTTAATTCAGGTATCCATCATTTGCAATTGTTATTATTAGTAGCAGTTTTCACGTAGTACTACTGAGCTGAGTTGATATACTAGTCGGATAATCATATGAATTATATTATTGCAGGTTTTGGAAAAAGTCGTCACATAACAAATGTTTTAGTAGTATGGCATTAGGTTCAGGTGTGCCTATTAAATACATGTTATATACGGCCAAACTAAGGAAAAAAAATGATGTATCATGGGACAAATGGAACATTTAGATTCGTAGGGAGAATAGAATATTTTAGTGATAGACGACATAAAGGGCTCTACCATGACCCGTTCTTCTTCAAGAAGTCTAAAGAAGAAGGCAGGACAGTAATTAGATAGTTTGTACCAGAAACGTATGTATGTAAGGACGATTCCGTAAATGTTATGCTTAGAGTTCAAGGCGTTCAAATGGCTCTGAGCACTATGGGACTCAACATCTTAGGTCATAAGTCCCCTAGAACTTAGAACTACTTAAACCTAACTAACCTAAGGACATCACACACACCCATGCCCGAGGCAGGATTCGAACCTGCGACCGTAGCAGTCCCGCGGTTCCGGACTGCAGCGCCAGAACCGCTAGACCACCGCGGCCGGCAGTTCAAGGCGTTTGAAGATTATTCTGACTGAAGCCTTAAAGTTCTTTCAGTAACTAAGAGCTATGATTGGATGTGATTCATATTAAAACTTAAGTTGCCTTTCAATCGACGCTACTTGCAAGACATTCTTCATCTTAGATTGTAGACCTAGTAACTGGATCCTGAACGAAAGGAGGAGACAAAAAAGGCTTTCTGGAAAGATGAAAAGCTATTTGAAATTTAATACTTCTTTAAACGTCTGCCTTGTTGTGTACAACCTACTTTCTTCCAACTAGGCATGTATATCTTCTACAGGAAAGCTACAAAATCATTGCCCACCAGAACTCCTTTTCGAGAGTTGGTGAATCCCAGGACTCAAGAATAAACGCAATCATTTGATACGTTCGTCATACACACAACGGCTGTTATCAGCATTATGGGGACATTAAATCCTAAATCTAACCGCAGTCCTTTTTCACTGATACATGACTCCTGGAAACCGATGAAACCACTTATGCTGCTTCTTTCAGAGACCCAGTTGAAATCATGCGGCCACAAACTGCCTATAAATATGGAGGAAACAAGAAGTTTCAACTACCAATAAGAGCTTCCATTATTTGTGGAATGCCATCTTACCGACAGCACAACAAGGACACAAAAATGCGTTCCAGAAAATACAACAGATGGGAGGACGAACGCTCAGAACAGAATTAGCTTAGTATCTGTCTGATATCGCTGATCTGCTGAATATTACGTCACATCGTTCACCAGCAAAGACGATGTTACGAGTGCCAAGCCTAACAGTTTTATCAGGATCTTTCAGCAGGCACGGGTACCTACCGCATTAGACCATGAGGATGGTTGACCATTTGGTCTGGGTCATTCAACACGGCACTTGCAGTGGACAGAATGGGACCCTCGTTTCCTCAGTGTTTAAAACGACTGATAGGATAAGAGAGTTGCTAAATAATTTGAGTATTAGTTTGGGGTTAACCAAGTGTCCCCACAGGATAGCTGGACCTCCAATCTAGAACGCCAGTGAAACATCACTTGAGAGTTCCTTACAAAGAACAACTTTCTTTCTTAAGATTCAGTTACCACTTTGAACACTGGCGTATGCCAGTGACGTTTCTCTGTCTGTTGACGACAGTAACGACCTTGAGCCGGCACGTCTAATCGTGGAAGAACGACCACAACATGAAGACGACTGCCTGTCAACATGTGCAGATCAGTATCGACGGCATAAATCTCCCAAAGTACTTTGTCACACTCTTCTTCTAAATGACAAGTCACGTTAAAATATATGGCTTCAAAAGCGAACAATGACATGTATGATTGTGAGAAGAAGATTCTGGACCAACTCAGGTCGAAAACATACCGCTTGCCAGACTCAGTTACTTTGAACAGCGTAGAATGTTGGCCCACAACAAAAGAAGCAGAGTAACGATTTCCTGTTATGGAAGGACACCTGGCTTGATAATTCATGATCATTTGATCAATGGGGAAATTCCCAGGTGGTACGAAGCGTTATCCACTGCTGAGAAGAGAAGGGAAAGCGGCCCACGCTTTTATCGAAATGTATTTCGAAACAATCAAGAAACAATAGCAAAACACGGGTTTTCGTTGAAAATCAACGGTAATCGACCTATTGGGAGAGCGAGACAATTGACTAGATTACCTCCAAGTAGACCGGGCAACAGATTGCGCCAAGTGGAGTCAGATAGGCAAAAAGGGGGACAGGGCTAAGTTACGAGACAATTCCGAGGAAGGAGAAGGTGTTATCGGTCTTTCCATACAGCATTTACCTCAACACTTGCTCAACGAGTGCTTAAGACAGAGGAGAGTATTTAGGATAGTCAGTTCACAGGAACTTATTTTCAATGACTGCTTATTTAACGATGAACACTCGTTGTACCTATTGTATTCGTCTGAGTTGGTTTTATTCCTAACCACGGATTTCTACATTCTTTTCAAAATTACACCTCGAAGGCATGACATACTAACTTTAGCACTGACTCAATCCCAGAACATTAAGTATTAACGTACACTGTGCTGTACCAGACTATTCAAGCTGTCGCCACACCCGAGCAGGAAGACGTTTCGGTCGTACCAAGGGAGGGAAATAATTATAGAACATCTCGTAATTATAGAACATCTAGACAAAACTGTATTTAGTGTTCCCTGTCATTTTTATCCTACAACAGCATTAGTGGCAGTCAAATAGGGTTGGTTGGTTTGTTTGTGGGATTAAAGGGACCAGACTACTACGGTCATCGGTCCCTGTCAAACAGGGCATGTGGACTTCACTCTCAGAGAGCATCTGTACGATTTGACACATCACACTCTCTTCTTTATACATGAGAATATCAGTGCTCAAGACGATGTCCTTTTGCATGTTAGGAATAGGTTTTGGCAACAGGTTGTGTACTGTATGTTGTAAAATTCCGAAAGTACACTGATAACTCTGCTACAGGTTATCTCGATTTCCTTTCCAATACCGAAATTTTGAAAGCTCACTTTCTTTTGCAATGTGCATGCGGCCACTTAATTCACGAATACGAAGCTGTTATGAGCTCCAGTTACAGCAAACGTAAAAGACAGGCATAAAGGTTAAGAGTATAATAATTTTTGTAGTAAGTAAAACATGTAGATTTTAGAATCAAACAGCTTGCCGGGATCCAAAAACTTACAACTAGCATGGAATATATTCATTCAACCGTGAAAGTGCATTTAGTACGTTTCCGACCAGAAGGAATATCGCTGACAAAAACGTTTATATCGGAGTAATTTAGCACCATGGATTCATTTGCTTTAATTACAGCAAGGCGATGCTGCTGTCACACACACAGAAGCAGATGAATCCATCTTTAGAATCAGTGCGATGTAACCCACACAGAACAGAGAATGGACGAATATGAACCCATTGGTTATCTGTTTATTCAGACACGTACATACATGTAACACAAATCTTGTATTAACTGAAAGATGTGGAGATAATGGAAGTAATAGCGAAGGACATTTGCAAAGACAGTGGACCGTTATCAAACATATTTCAAAAACTAGGAACTATTTTTCACAGATGTATATTCGTTTAAAATCAGGATTGTATTGGATATCCCAAATAAAAAAGAAGTAAAGTGTGGTCAGTAGCCGACAGCTCACATTAATCCGATACTTAGGTGTTGGCCGACCTATTTCGGAATCTGTGTGAACTGCAGGCTCAAACAGGCAGCCCCGCAGTTACATAAAACGTGTTACACCTGTAAGATTGCAAATGAAATGGTTACCAGGACAGGCAAAGCTCCGCATGACAAGAGCTTCGATGCGACATCGGCAAAGGCCACACACGAGGGGAATCTTATCGTGGTTACACAATTCATAGCAACATGATCATCACAGGTAACATGAAATGGAAACCTTACGAAACTGCACTTTAGTGTGAGTGATGATTTTAAATGAATCTTTGTTACCTTCAAGAAATACAGCCCCGAAAATAGCTCGTTAGAGAAACCAACACAACGGAAGTAAACACGCTGTTAAGTGGCGTGAATCTGAAAAACATAAGTGACAGTCTATTGTCGGAAAATGAAGTCATTTAAATTTAATTGCAGAATCGTATTCTGTTAACAAGATTACATTGTACCTAATTAGCTACGGTTACCAACACTGCGAACACACAGTGCTGGCTGCACCGAAGGTCCCAGTTGGGAAAAAGCTTACGTGACTCTTTGGATGACTTCGCACAGATTATCTTACCCCTTCCGGTCATCCAAGAATGAATGTAAAATTAGGTCGCTGTTTATCCTTCGTCCCTAAGCTCGACACAATCTATATTGAAACCACCTGAATTGTCATAACTGAGGACAATCTTAAAATGTAACAGCGATCCCGCTCCTGGGACGACGACATAGATTACACAATGCTTGCCATTTGGTCAGGCGAAGAATTACGCACCCTGATCGACCTTTACAACCACGTATGAAAAGGACTTTGGAAGACTAAAGATAAAATAAGGGAGGAAGGATAGATAACATTCCATCAGAATTTCTAAAATTATTTGGAAAGTGGCGAGAAAACGACTATTTACGTTGGTGTGTAGATTGTATGAGACTGACGATATAGCATCAGACATTCGGGAAAACATCAGCCACACAATTCCGGAGGTAGAAAGAGCCGACAAGTGCGACAACTAGCGCACAGTTAGCTTAACAGCTCATGCTTCCCAGTTGCTGACAAGAATAATATACAGAAGAATGGAAAACAAAAGTGAGGAAGAGTTCCATCACGTTGGCTTTAGGAAAGGTAAAGGCACCAGAGAGGCAGTTCTGACGTTATGGCTGATAATGCAAGCAAGACCGAAGAAAACTCAGCGCACCATCGTAGGAGTCATCGACCTGGAGAAAGCGTTCAACAGTGTAACGTGGTGCAACGAGTTAGATTTTCTGAGAAAAATAGGGGTAAGCTGCAGGGAAGGACGGATAATATGCAGCATGTGCAAGAACCAAGAGGGAACATAAGACTGGATAACCAAGAACGAAGTGCTCAGATAAAAAGTGACGTAAGATAGGGATGTAGTCTTTCTCCCGAATGTTCAATCTATACATCGAAGATGCAATGACGGAAAACAAAAGGTCATGATGTGGATTAAAATGCAAGGTGGAAGTACATCAGTGATGAAAATCACTGACGGCAATGATTTCCTCAGCGAAAGTGAAGATGAAATACAGGAGTTGAAGGGGATGAACAGTCTGATGAGTACATGATATGAACTGAGTGTAAGTGGAAGAAACGTAAAAGTAACATAAAAAGAACAGCGAGAAACTTATCATCAAATTTGGGAACGACGAAGCACACGAAGCTAAGGAATTCTGCAATAAAGGAATTCTGCTGCATAGGCAGCAAAATAAGGCAAGATGGACAGAGAAAGGAGGCTGTAAAACAGTCTAGCAATGACAAAGACAGCATTCCTGTCCAAGAGAAGTCTACTACAGTCAAACATATGCCTTAATTTGAGGAAGTAATTTCTTAGAACGTGCCTTTGGGGTACAGCATTGTTTGGTTGTGAGACATGGACGATGGGAAAAACCGGAACAGATGAGACTTGAAGCATTTGAGATTTAGTGCTACAGAAGAATGTTCAAAATTAGGTGGATAAGGTAAAGAATGAGGGGGTTGTCCGGAGAATCGACGCGGAAGAGAATACATGGAAGTCACTGAGAAGAAGAAAATAGGATGATAGGACCAGTTAAGACAGGATATAACTTCCGTGGTACCAGAAGCAGCTGTGGAAGTTAAAAACTGTAGAAGAAGAAAGAGACAGCAATACATTCAGCTAATAATTGAGTGCGTAGGCTGCAAGTGCTTCAATGAGATGAAAAGATTGGCACAGTAGAGGAATTCGTGCAGAGTCGCATCAAATCAGTCAGGTGACTCAAAAAAAAAAAAAGGTAAATTCCTGGATGATTGGCGCACTTGTGTATTTGTTCCCATAGCCAAACTTGTCAGAGACCCAGATTCGGTCAGTTAATATCGTCCCATCGTTCTTTCTTGTTGCATGTTCAGATTACTAGAAAGAATCTAGAAATTTAAAAATGAACACAAACAGTCTCGACCGCAAAGAACTTACTTTGATGGTAACCGGTTTCGGTCAGTTTTTGCCATCCACAGACCCTCATACCATGATGGTCGGCGGTGGCGGAGAATAGAGAGGTTACTGTAACTCCACGAACGTCAGTTGACGTACTTTTTGCAAGACCACTGTTCTTCACGAACAATATTCTCAAAAATTACTGAATATAGAAATGGCACTTGGAATAGTGATTTGAGAGTAACTCCCTTCTGCACGCCCCCAGTACGATTTTAGAAAAGGAAGAGGCACTAGAGACAGCGAATGTAGAATGCACTTACCTTTTAATAGCTTCATGACGGCAATGGTTTTCGATGGATTCGGTGCTCATGACAACGTGGCCTTGACCATCCTAACACAGAATTTTCAGTCAGTAGACGTTCCGATCTCATTGCCCGCAACCTTTAATCCATCTAACGGAAACGTGTAATATATGCTACACAACAGGAAAAAGCTTTGCCTGGACCACGCCTGCTCTACAGAGGACTGGCACAAGACTCCGTTTTTCTGTCCTATTCGTAACAACTAGATGCAATTATCTGTCGTTCAGTAAAAACCATAACGTTCGCCGACATACCTCCACTTACAAATTTTCCCTAAGCTTTAGGATGGCACTCATGTTATTGGATCGAGCGGCGGATGCGCTCTTGTCCTGGACTGGCATAACTGGATTCTGTCTTGCAAATCTTCTGCGCTTCTCTTTAGACGGAAACAATAACACTCCAGTTACGATTGGGATCTTTTACCATCCTCGTCAGGAGCTTAATTTAATTGCTTGGGGTCTACGTCAATGCTGTTGAATCATCCCGTATCTTAAGGGGCCGTTGTTCCTGACCACTCATCGTTTACTGTGGCGTGATTGGTTCTACTTTGGTTTATGGGTGCACTTTATACGGTAATGCTCCGTCATTTGTACTAACGAAGGTCGATACGCCACTATTCCGAGCTCTACGATTGAATCTGGGAGCAATGAAGTCTTCTCCTGCGAATACGCTTTTGGCAGAGGCGTGAAATACGCTCCCCCAATTGAGGAGGAGTTTGTTGGCTCAGAAATTAATACTTGGTAGAGCACTGAGTACAACTCATCCTCTCCTCCATAACCTAAACTGATTTGTTGGGGACAATGGGTACGTCGATAGAATTCGAAGGAGGAAGAGACTTCTACCAGTTCAAAGCCGCAGACACCTAAGACTGTTGATACCCCTTACTCAGAAAACTCTCTGCTAACTGCGGCTAGCTTTGGATACGAATGACTGAATCCCCAATGAGGCCTGCCACTGTCCCCCAACTGACTGCATCAACGTGGCAGTCTTTGATCAAAATACGAGGGTCGTTCAATAAGTAATCCAACACATTGTTTGTGAAAGCAGGTTGGTTTTATTCAGGATTTCAGTAAACCATATTATACCTCACTGTTTTGGCTACAAAACCCTGTTGTTGACAGTCTCCGTTCAGTGCGACGGCCTTAACGTCATCTTACTGATTGGGCCTATACGCCCACATGGTATCATTCTAATGGTCGATGTCGGAACCATCGTCTTTCTGCGTCAATAAACTCCTCATTCACGTACTGCTTCCCGAGAAGTGCATCCTTCACTAGGCTAAACAGATGGAAATAGGAAGGTGCGAGATCCAGGCCATTTGGTGGATGAGGAAGAATATGCCAATGAAGTTTTGTGAGCTTCTCTCGGATAGGTAGCCTTGTGTGAGTCCTTGCGTTGTCATGGAGAAGTTTATTTGCTGAGACGATCACCTAGAATGAGTATGTCCGCACCTTCCAACTTTGCATGAGTCACAGCTGGGGGAAATCGTACAGGTTTGCGCGATGCTGTTGTAATTTTGACAGACCCCTCGCCCAACGACCCATGTGCTGCTTTTGTTCACTGCCAGGTCTCCGCAGACATTCCACAAGCGTCTGTGAATATCTGCGATGTTCTGGCTTTCCGTCCAAAGAAACTCAATGGCCGCTTTCTGCTTAGAACGCAACTCTGCAACAGAAGCCATTTTGAAGGCTACGTATAGCGTCGCCACCTATCGGAACTTTATGAAACTATAGGGGCCGAAGTGGGAATACTACATGGCCTCACAAAAAATTCCAAGGTTTTCTAATATAAACTGGCCGAAAAAAAGAATTTTGATTACTTTCTGAACGCCGCTCGCATACACAAACATATTCAAAACAAGAGAGAGGTGTACATAATCTTGATCGATGTGTAAGCTTCCGACGAAGGCCAGGACCTTCACCGAAGTTCTTATAGTTACGGACTCAAGGAGTGCAGAGGGAAACATAGAAGAACAGTAGCGGGACTCAAAACGCATCCGCCATGTGTTTGATCAACCAGTATGAATGCCAGCTTAAACGCGTCCTGTTATTATGTTCACTCTGCTATATCATACGACAAGTTGGTGAAATATCTGGCGAAACATAGTGTGATTGGTGTCGAACTTTACCACATCTGTCTACTGCATACGGATTAGAAGTCAGAAATGAGTTCCATATACTCTCTTAAAAATCACCAGCGAGTCCTGTGACGTACTCTGCGAATGAGCTGTCCGCGCCGTGACTCGTGAGTCTTCGCCACAGCTCACTTGTTACCTGAGTCCGTGGGGTACAAGATGATTCGACTCGCTCAGATTTGGTAGCGAGTACAAGATTTGGTAAGTACAACCGCGGACCCAGCGGAATTTCTGCTATATACGCAAGTGTTTTGAAAGAAATTCCCTCTGTTAAACTGTAAACTATTACTCAGTTTTCTCATACAATAATGATTTCGGCTTTACAACCATTCTCAAGTCAAAGTTGAAATCCCACAAAATATCCGATCTGTCTAAATGACAGAATCAAGTTATACACCTGTACAACTACTGATGGGTTAGCAGTAAATATTGCTCTGTTTATAGATAAGGTTATATAGACAAAACGTTTTAGAAGACAGAAGTAAGTCTATATGAATTTAATATCTATTCAGAGCATGTTTTACAATTACGTTTCGAGACAATACCAGGAAACATAAGAGGAGGATGAAGTATAATCTCTAAATGATGATTAATTACTGAAATAAATGACAGATGAACGATAAGTTACACAGCTCATTCTTAGCCCATAATCGCAACCATTAATTTGACGTAGCACACAAACAGTGTGGGGCAAGAGTCACTGGACTTTGATTTAAACTAAAGACTAAATTCATGTTTCTTTACAAATACAAACAATACTTAAAATTTTTGTGTTCAAATTCTTTTCCGTCTTCATTAATACATCCTTGAAGTCTTTTTGGAACACTGTTACATACTCTTAGCACTGACCAAATCGTGAAATGAGCCGTGTATACAGTCTTTCAGTTCTGCAGCGGTCTGAGGCTTTTGAGAATAAACAGAGTTCTTGACGACACCCCACAGGAAAAAATTCATGGGCGTGATATCTTCTGAACGTGGAAGCCTGTTAACATATGCCCCTTGACCAATCACCCCTTGACCAGTCACTTTTCTTTGGGAAGCTACGTTTAAATAACAGCGGACGGCAGTGGCATAATGTGGCCTAGCGCCATCGTGTAGACAGTAAATTTCCTGAAAGTTTTTAGCACGCGTTTTAAGTCCTGGTAGCACGTAATTCTGGAGCATATCCAAATAGTTATCTCCTGTCACTGTTCCTTCAAAAAAATATGGTCCAAGTACGCCAAATGATAGTACTGCCCCACAAACACGACAGACTGATTTAGTGGGTGTTCTAACAAAAGTTTTTGATTGTCAGTATACCAATAAATGCAGTAGTGTCTGTTAACGTGTCCGCTTAACTTGAAATTGGCCTCGTCAGTTTTTCATTGTCCGTATACCAATAAATGAAGTTATGTCTGTCAACGTGTCCGCTTAACTTGAAATTAGCCTCGTCAGGCCACACAATTTTACTGAACAGGTTAGGATCCTGTTTCTTGAGAACTTTTAACATTGCAGCGCGTCAGCAATCGTGAAAAATTTATTGATTATAAAGAATCTGCCTCGATTTCAGATTGAAACCGGGTGTTGATCTAGGTTTCGGCGTGGATAACCACGCCTTCTTCGGAACACACGAAAACTACAAACTGCCTAAAGAAGCATGGTCCAACGTAAATACAGAATGCCTGAGTCTTTTGCTCTTTTGGGCGTTCTGTATTAGGCAGTTTGTAGTTTTAGTGCGTTCCGAAGAAGGCGTGGTTATCAGCACCGAAACCTAGGTCAACATCCGGTTTCAATTTGCAATCGAGACGGATTCTTTATAATCATTAGATCATGTTTCAGTTGGTCAAGCATCCATTCACGAAACTGAAGACGTCGATGTGGAACATCCTCACGTAATCCAAGTTCTATACGTGAAATGTAAACTTTAAGCTTCTGTTTGTGTAACATTCTTTGTAACGACCATCGTGATAAATCCAGCTCAGTTGTTAATCGTCTGGTTGGTTTTCGCAGACTTTGGGTCACAGCTAAACATACCCGTGGTTCGTTTTTCTCACTTCTGACTGCTAGTGGGAGCCCAGATCTTGGTGTATCTGCGAGGTGCCGGGGCTAGCAGTGTATTTAACACTAAATTCTTCTAGAATCTACATATGTAAATGATGCTCTAAGCCCCCCCTATTCTAACTCCGACTTTTGCTGTTGCAAATGCATTAAAAAGATATGCAAACTGACTGTAACGAACCCTGCAAGTGGAGTAGAGAAAGAGTTTGGCACCTGCAATAATTTAATTTGACAAATAATTTAAATAAAGGAAGGTTTCATTAACTTAGTGAGAAATGATAGGATTGCTCTGCCAATTAACAGAATGAAAGTTCTGTCCAAAATAACAATATGATTTATTAAGACTAAACACAAAATAATAAACAAAAACACATGAAACATTTACAATACATCAAATAGGCTCAAATTGGATACTCAAATAAATGCTGTGAAAGTGAAGTTGTCCCTAAACTAGATTATGACGTCTATGACAAAGTGGTATGTGGAGCCAATTCCTTGCAACTCAAATCCTAAGAGAGACACACAGCTAACCCAACATTAATTGCTGCTACATTAGTGAGAACTCAGACAATGAACACCCAAGACAGAACAAAGTTAGAAAAGACAAACAGGCGCGCTCTGCTGAGCTCTGATTATCACCTAGCAAAATTGCCTGCTTTGCCGGTGCTGCAGACGTACATTACCAAGCTGTCTTCTTAACTGCACGGACACGATCTGGCGTACTGGAGGCGATGGCTGGATGCTTCGACGTCCCGTCGTGGTGATGATAATGTCACGAGTATAGTCCGAAACAAATTATCCTGGTCTGGTTGTTCCAGACTAAAGACTTCCTAGCAATACAAATGCGCCTCTGAGGGAGACGAAGAAGGCTCGCCACACAATCACTGACAGTACAGTGATTGATTTTAACAACCGAAGTCACACAGTAACTCCAATACAATCAACTTTAGCCAAAACTGCTCAAGACAGACAACATAGGCCGCTTGTACGCAGAACGCTCAATTGCCAACTGTACTCGGAAAGTTACGTTGAAGTCAAAACGCCGGCCGAAGTGGCCGTGCGGTTAAAGGCGCTGCAGTCTGGAACCGCAAGACCGCTGCGGTCGCAGGTTCGAATCCTGCCTCGGGCATGGATGTTTGTGATGTCCTTAGGTTAGTTAGGTTTAACTAGTTCTAAGTTCTATGGGTAATGACCTCAGCAGTTGAGTCCCATAGTGCTCAGAGCCATTTGAGCCATTTTTTTGAAGTTGAAACTTCAGCAACTTTGTTAAACAGTTACAATCAAATAAAAGTATGTTAGACAGCCAACAGAAGGCAGTCTGTCCAGAGCAGCAAGAGCTCAGTCTTGTAACCTACCCTGACCAAAAACCGAGAGCCGACCCACAAGAGCACCTGTACAAACCGAACACAGAACATTCCAGCCCCCACGACAGTGGCCGTGGTTAACCGTTCCAATCAGCAACTCGGAAACCGGCGGAAAATTCCGCTCTACTGCCGGAGCACTACCATTCCACCAATGGAGATTCTTGGCGCCAATTTCTGTGCCGATTTTGCTACGTCACGGAGCTATGCCCTGACCAAGCCAATCACAGTTACGATTTTGCAGACAGCGCGGGAATTTGCCCGCTAAAACTGCCTAGGTAGACAAGTCATTCACACACCTCGCTGGTAGCCATCCAGAAAGTGTTTTCGCTAAGTTTCTGCGAAGTAACGGGACCTCTAGCCCAGCTGCTACTTCAGGCCCCTCCGAGCGTGTCTCCTCCGCTATTCTACCATGTCGGCGTCTGGAAAGCATTCACTCGACTGCCTCACACGCATCGGCTTACCCTTTCAAGATCAGCAGAGCCCACCTGTCACCGGACCACCCGGGTGACAAGAGACGCTGCGTGGGAAGTCCGCATGTGAAGGAAGAGCAACTTTTCACCGCATGCAATTGGAGAGGAAAATCGTAAGATAGAAATATGAGAGGGGGCTCGTGCCACCTCTCATATCCACAACAAATCCATGTTCTTCAGATCCATCTCATATGTCATACACTGTTTGTCTAGTCGGTCGTTTTGACCTAATGTGGCTCCCCCATTCATTAACAACTGCAATAACATCACTTAAAAAAAATGTTTTTTAACACGATATCCTTTCTTGTTTCGATAACATCGTGAAAATTCGGAAAACTACAGCTGTAAACACATCTCACAGATCACGCTTTCACTTGTTTGATTATTGTGTTTGTCAGTGCATTGTATACCAACATAACAAGGCGTAGTTATCACAAATTGGTAATAACAACTTAGTGGGTAAAAATTTCCTACTGTGCTACGTCTTGCTGTTACCTTTTTTTTCCTTTAACCAACTGTCTAGTGAATTTTGTATCACCCTATATTTTCTCGTGGAAGAAGATTAGAATCGTTGGACGAAATTCGTACGTTTTTCCTTTGAAACGTAGACCACACTGAGAAATTTATCCCAGATATCACTTCTGTCACTACTAGCCTGCAAGCTTCAGAAACAGAAAACGAGTCGACAAGTATGAGGCGACCGCAGCGCCACCGCTCCCAGACTCATCGTATTCTCGGAACTGTAGCGGGAACGAGGGAAGTGCGCTACTTCTCATATAACAGCGGCGCCTTCAGTTGTGAGGTATGCAACCCGAACTTTAGGTGCATTTCGACCCTTTTCGGATCTCTAATACAGATTTCGTCGCTGGTGTAGGTCTTTCAAGAATGTTCACTGATGTGGTGGATCTCACAAGGGTCTAAAGAAGGACACTATGCAGTAGAACAACTAAGTATTCCGCGAAAAACCTGGATTACGCAGACAAAGATATTAAAAGGACATACCCCAATTGTATCGCTCATCCGGATATGCCACGGCAGTTGTACTGTACTCCTTATAAAATGAAAATTTAGTCGTCTCCATAATGCATACTGCATAGAAAACCCAGATAAGGTCGCAGATCTGAACCAGGTGATACTAGGGTTTACGCGTTACGAAAGAAAAGGGCAGAAGCTTCTTGATCACAGCAAGAGCTTCTCACCTGTTTCAGCAGCTGTCCGGATTACCCGCTTTCTGTATATAGTTCTAAGTCAGACACAAAGGTGGAGGAAATATCATAACAAAGGTATCCCCATTCTAAAGAGTGCGTCCGATGAATTCCTTCTCCGTCTGCCAGAAGCCAGCACGAGCAGATGTGATATACGAGCCTGATTGCAGAAGCTGTGATCAACGAAAACGATACCGGCGAGGTGGTACTGATGTCATCGGTGCAGCCTTTAACGGGTCTTCATATGTTCGAGATACTCAGGGGCGATATATGTGTTGGACTGTCTACACCTCCTGTGAGCATTTATGCCTCCTTGTTACTGTAACATTCTATTGCTTAACAATTGTACTAAGTGTATCGTGAAGTTTAAATTGTAACGGTGTAACTTGAAATACCTGTGTTGCATAACAGTATGATATTGAATAACTGGTCTGTCAGTTCTCGCTTCACTGACTAAATGGGTAATACCAAATGCCAATAAATAAATAAATAAAAGTGTTTGGCATTGCTACAGTTCCCTTTGGTCCAATTACCGATGCAACAAGTATTGCACTAGAAGCCTTCCTAAGAGACAATCTCCATTCCTTCCGAACTGACTATGCAAATGTAGACAAGATGTGGCTCAAATTCAAAAATATAGTAGCAACAGCAATTGAGAGATTCATACCTCATAAATTGGTAAGAGATGGAACTGATCCCCCATGGCACACAAAACAGGTCAGAAAGCTGTTGTAGAGGCAACGGAAAAAGCATGCGAAGTTCAGAAGAACGCGAAATCCCGAAGATTGGCTAGAATTTACAGACGCGCGAAATTTGGCACAGACTTCAATGCGAGATGCCTTTAATAGGTTCCACAACGAAACATTGTTTCGAACTTTGGTAGAAAATCCGAAGAAATTCTGGTCGTATATAAAGTACACAAGCGGCAAGACGCAGTCAATACCTTCGCTGCGCAGTGCCGATGGTACTGTTACCGACGACTGTGCCGCTAAAGCGGAGTTATTGAACACAGTTTTCCGAAATTACTTCACCAGGGAAGACGAATGGAATATTCCGGAATTTGAAACACGAACAGCTGTTAGCATGAGTTTCTTAGAAGTAGATACCTTAGGGGTTGCGAAGCAACTCAAATCGCTTGATACGGGCAAGTCTTCAGGTCCAGATTGTATACCGATTAGGTTCCTTTCAGATTACGCTGATACAATAGCTCCCTACTTAGCAATCATATACAACCGCTCGCTCACCGATAGATCTGCACCTACAGATTGGAAAATTGCGCAGGTCGTACCAGTGTTTAAGAAGGGTAGTAGGAGTAATCCATCGAACTACAGACCTATATCATTGACGTCGGTTTGCAGTAGGGTTTTGGAGCATATACTGTATTCAAACATAATGAATCACCTCGAAGGGAACGATCTATTGATACGTAATCAGCATGGTTTCAGAAAACATCGTTCTTGTCCAACGCAGCTAGCTCTTTATTCGCACGAAGTAATGGCCGCTATCGACAGGGGATCTCAGGTTGATTCCGTATTTCTGGATTTCCGGAAAGCTTTTGACACCGTTCCTCACAAGCGACTTCTAATCAAGCTGCGGGCCTATGGGGTATCGTCTCAGTTGTGCGACTGGATTCGTGATTTCCTGTCAGGAAGGTCGCGGTTCGTAGCAATAGATGGCAAATCATCGAGTAAAATTGAAGTGATATCAGGTGTTCCCCAGGGAAGCGTCCTGGGACCTCTGCTGTTCCTGATCTATATAAATGACCTGGGTGACAATCTGAGCAGTTCTCTTAGGTTGTTCGCAGATGATGCTGTAATTTACCGTCTAGTAAGGCCATCCGAAGACCAGTATCAGTTGCAAAGCGATTTAGAAAATATTGCTGTATGATGAGGCAGGTGGCAGTTGACGCTAAATAACGAAAAGTGTGAGGTGATCCACATGAGTTCCAAAAGAAATCCGTTGGAATTCGATTACTCGATAAATAGTACAGTTCTCAAGGCTGGCAATTCAACTAAGTACCTGGGTGTTAAAATTACGAACAGCTTCGGTTGGAAAGACCACATAGATAATATTGTGGGGAAGGCGAGCCAAAGGTTGCGTTTCATTGGCAGGACACTTAGAAGATGCAACAAGTCCACTAAAGAGACAGCTTACACTACACTCGTTCGTCCTCTGTTAGAATATTGCTGCGCGGTGTGGGATCCTTACCAGGTGGGATTGACGGAGGACATCGAAAGGGTGCAAAAAAGGGCACCTCGTTTTGTATTATCACGTAATAGGGGAGAGAGTGTGGCAGATACGATACGCGAGTTGGGATGGAAGTCATTAAAGCAAAGACGTTTTTCGTCGCGGAGACATCTATTTGCGAAATTTAAGTCACCAACTTTCTCTTCCGAATGCGAAAATATTTTGTTGAGCCCAACCTACATAGGTAGGAATGATCATCAAAATAAAATAAGAGAAATCGGAGCTCGAACAGAAAGGTTTAGGTGCTCGCTTTCCCCGCGCGCTGTTCGGGAGTGGAATGGTAGAGAGACAGTATGATTGTGGTTCGATGAACTCTCTGCCGAGCACTTAAATGTGAATTGCACAGTAATCATGTAGATGTAGATGTATTGCAAAGATAAACAACTGAGAGGGCAATACGCATATATGTGCAGAGATAATAGTCTGCTGCTAAACAATCATGTACAGACATTTTCAGTGATTTAAAGCTGAGGAAGACTCAGCCACCTGCCAATGTTTGCAGAATTGCTGTGAACGTTTGCAGACACTCCAGTGACTCGGATTAACTGTCTATAGACTAGAAGACAAGTTCTGTTACTTATCGTCATTTTGGTTTACCTGCTGAGGTCTTGAAAGTATAATATCAGCATAGAAGACTTCATGTTGCTGCGAAATGGTGATTTTTAATGAAATAGCTATTCGGAATCTATTACAGGACGACTTGTTCATAGCATGCACTACTGTTTGTTTTACACGAACTTGTAGAGTTTATTGTCCCACTGCCTAATATGTGTAGTACCGGTAACCAGCAATGCTTCAGATGGTCTTTGGTGCCGTCATTCTGTGGCTGCTGTCCCTTGCAAACGTCTTCCGCAGCCTCCTCTCATCAAATTCACTGTCGGCCTTTGGTAATTGTACCTGAGGAACTTTATGTCACTTTGACTCACAGGAAGTATAGTACCCAGAGAAGGTCGCGACTACGGTCACAGCAAACTTATGACTCTTATAGTTTCATGTATTCGCTGGAACCCAGACGTGTAAAGTTGGCTAGCTTTTTCCATTTTCTTATAATCAAATATTAACTTCCTTTAGGATTTTTTTTTCTAGAAAATAACAAAATAAAAAGATTAAATCTCCATTTCCTCCGAATAATATCTCGTTATTCATGACGCAAATATGAGACATCACTCATAACAGTATGTCTTTCTCACAAGCTTATACAGTCTATCATAGGGACTTACAGTGAATAAAATCATAAGGGCAGTGTCGATGTTTGAAATGTATCAACTTTGGCCGCAAAGATCAATCAGAGTCAGCGGCTGATACATAATTTCTTTTCGGGTGGGGGATGGAGGTGGGGAGAGTGGGAGGGGGGGGGGGAATGGGGTGGCACAAGGATCAGAAAGGTAATCCTGTCCTCATAGTCTTCTTGCGTCTAATTTTAAAATCAACACAGAAGCAAGAACCTTCGCACAAGCACAAATACGCGCACACCCATCCACAGCTGCGGATTACGTATAAGAAACTAATTTTATTACATACACTACTGGCCATTAAAACTGCTACACCAAGAAGAAATGCAGATGATAAACGGGTATTCCTTGGACATATATATTATACTAGAACTGACATGTAATTACATTTTCACGCAATTTAGGTGCATAGATCCTGAGAAATCAGTACCCAGAAGAACCACCTCTGGCCGTAATAACGGCCTTGATACGCCTGGGGATTGAGTCAAACATAGCATGGATGGTGTATACAGGTACAGCTGCCCATGCAGCTTCAACACGATACCACAGTTCATCAAGAGTAGTGACTGGCGGGTAGTGACGAGCCAGTTGCTCGGCCACCATTGACCAGACGTTTTCAATAGGTGAGTGATCTGGAGAATGTCCTGGCCAGGGCAGCAGTCGAACATTTTCTGTATCCAGAGAGGCCCGTACAGGACCTACAACATGCGGTTGTGCATTATCCTGCTCAAATGTAGGGTTTCGCAGGGATCGAATGAAGGGTAGAGCCACGGGGCGTAACACTTCTGAAATGTAACGTTCACTGTTCAAAGTGCCGTCAGTGCGAACAAGAGATGACCGAGACGTGGAACCAATGGCACCCCATACCATTACACCGGGTGATACGCCTGTATGACGATGGCGAATACACGCTTCCAATGCGCGTTCACCGCGATGTCGCCAAACACGGTTGCGACAATCATGATGCTGTAAACAGAACCTGGATTCATCCGAAAAAATGACGGTTTGCCATTCGTGCACCCAGGTTCGTCGTTGCATACACGATCGCAGGCGCTCCTGTCTGTGATGCAGCGTCAAGGGTAACCGCAACCATTGCCTCCGAGCTGATAGTTCATGCTGCTGAAAAGGTCGTCGAACTGTTCGTGCAGATGGTTATTGTCTTGCAAACGTCCCCATCTGTTGACTCAGGGATCGATACGTGGCTGCACGATCCGTTACAGGTATGCGGATAAGATGCCTGTCATCTCGGCTGCTAGCGATACGAGGCCGTTGGATCCAGCACGGCGTTCCGTATTACCCTCCTGAACCCTCCGATTCCATATTCTGCTAACAGTCATTGGATCTCGACCATGCGAGCAGCAATGTCACGATACGATAAACCGCAATCGCGACAGGCTACAATCCGACCTTTATCAAAGTCTGAAACGTGATGGTACGCATTTCTCCTCCTTACACGAGGCATCACAACAACGTTACATCAAGCAACGCCGGTCAACTGCTGTTTGTGTATGAGAAATCGGTTGGAAACTTTCCTTATGTCAGCTCGTTGTAGGTGTCGCCACCGGCGCCAGCCTTGTGTGAATGCTCTGAAAAACTAACCATTTGCGTATCACAGCATCTTCTTCCTGTCGGTTAAATTTGGCGTCTGTAGCCCGTCATCTTAGTGGTGTAGCAATGTTAATGGCCAGTAGTGTAATTTTATCACAGTCGTTATTAGATTTGGTGGAATGAAGGCTTCCTCATATGTTTCTTACAGACGAGATCCAAAACTTCCTCAACGTTTATCGTTGACACAATATCTTGATGGATAACCATCGGTGCCAGTCGATTTAGATGATCTTCTGTCATCTTGCTGCAGTCCATGTATGCTTCAACACTTCGTGTAACATGACTAAATTTCTGAGACAGCGTTTTTTGCATGTGTCCGATTCACTGTAGCCGATCATTTAACAAATGATAGAGAAAAAGTACGAACGCTGATAGATGGTTATACTCCCCTGAAAAGTGGGTCTGTTGGTGTGTTCAGAGCGTAGTGTACATTGCTACGTACACAGAGTGCCATCAGTAAAAGTTCATGAAAGTTCTCCATTGATTAGTAATAGTGCCTCTTTATTTATATAGTTAACTAAGTTTGCCCACGCCTTCGTTCGCGTCTCAGCAGTATTCTTATGTTGAGTACAGGTCGCGATGCACGCCGTCCGCTCAGGGGCACCATCGTACGAAGTAATGTGTTACACGTTTCACGTCTTCCTGTGTGTACGGAATCACATATCCGACACGAATGCATCGATTTCAATGCATTTTTTAATTTATTTGCAGGCTAGTTTAATCAGAATTTTCGCGACATACAAGGTTTAATGAAATTTTGTTTCACCGTCCACACATAATCTGCTATATAAAGAGTTTGCCGACAGCGACACGCTGCATAATCAATATGTGAAACATCATTTCACGTCTTTCTAGAAAACATATCTCAAAGATATCTACAGAAAGTCAGCGAGAACAAATGTTTCTTTTATGGTTTCCTCACAGTCACCATTTTTGTCTTCGGACTCGCTGCTCCAGGCGCAATCATAGGACCAAAATACGGGGAGGAGTCATACCGTATGCGGAAAGGGTTCTTCCGGATGCCATGAAGGGTACACGGTGCAACCAACTGCAGGTAGTGGCTCATGTCGGTACCAATGACGTGTGTCGCTTTGGGTCGGAGGAGATTCTCTCTGGTTTCGGTCGGCTAGCGAAATGGAAAAGATTGCCAGTCTTGCTTGCGAAGTTAAGGCGTAGCCCACCATCTGCAGCATCGTCGATAGAATCGACTGTGGTCCTTTGGTGCAGAGGTGAGTGGAGAGTCTGCATTAGAGGCTCAGGCCGTTCTGTGACCGTGTAGGCTGCAGATTCCTTGACTTGCGCCATCGGGTGGTGGGTTTCCGGGTTCCGCTTAATAGGTCAGGAGTCCACTACTCACAGCATGCGGTTACACGGGTAGCGGGGACTGTGTGGAAAGGACTGGGCGGTTTTTTAGGTTAGAGGGTCTTGGCAAACCACAGAAACGGTGTCCGTCTAAAAGGGGGCAGGTAAAACACAGTAAGGTAGTTGTAGAAACAAACGGTATTGTAGTTGTAAATTATCGTAGCTGTGTGCGGTAGAATCAGAGCTCGAAACCTTAATAGAAAGCACTTAAGCTCAAATAGTTATGGGTACGGAAAGCTGGCTAAAGCCGGAAAAAAGTTCAGCCGAAATTTTTTTCAAATTACCTAACAGTGTTCAGAAAGGGTAGATTAAAATACAATTGATGGAGGAGTACTTATTGCTGTCAGATGTAGTTTACCTTGCAGTTAAGTTGAAGTAGATAGTTCCTGCGAAATAGAATGGGTAGAGATTATACTTGAGAATCGAACTAAACTATTAATTGGATCGTTTTACCGATCCCCTGACTCAGAATATATAGTTGCTGAACAGTTCAAAGAAAATTTGAGTCTTATTTTAAATAGGTACCCCACTCATACAATTACAGTCGGTGGTGACTTCAATCTACCCTCGATACGCTGGAAAAATTATACGTTTAAAGCCAGCGACAGGCATAAAACGCCATCCGAAATTGTACTGAATGCTTTCTCAGAAAATTATTTCGAACAATTAATACATGAGGCCACCCGAAGCGTAAATGGTTGCGAAGTATACTTGACTTCTTAGCAACAAATAATGCTGGACAAATTGGGAGTATCATGACGGTTACAGAGATTAGCGAGCACAAGGCAGTTGGTGTTAGTGTGAATATCGTAACATCCACAACCATCAAAACAAAACGCAAAGTACATCTATTTAAAAAGGCTGATAAAATTTCTCTTAATGCCTTTTTAAGAGATAGTCTCCACTCCTTCCGATATGATCACGTAAGCGTAGAAAAGATGTGGAATGATTTAAGAGAGATAGTATCGACTGTAACTGTTAGATATAAACCACATAAATTAGTAAGTGATGCTACTGATGCCGCATGGTACACAAAACGGGTCAGATCGCTGTTGCAGTTTGACTAAGTAGCCTGTGTTCTTTCTGAGGTTTCAAGCTATCGCTCTAGCAGAGTTCATCAAATTCGATTCATTGGTTCAGCAGTGAAAAGATGACAGACAGAACTACATAGGTTTCTCTTAAAAACGCCAAACAGGAGACATAGTACTGTTTACCAACAAGAGGATTTTGATGAAATGTCAAGACACATAGAACAACAAATGTACTGACTGTAAGAGGCTCGATGATGATGTAACATGTATACGTGTAGCTAAAAATAAAGCTGTCTATAGTAAATGGTGACAGTACTATTTCCTGGTAGCTAGGAAAAGAATGCACAGAGATGAAATATTTACCGACATTATAAGTATGTGTGAAACTGAACGCAGTCCTAAAAATTTACAAGTTTTTCACAAAGTAAAGCCAAGGCGCTCATAAGGTGGCCAAAACAAATATTCGGTAGGACGGGTGCTGGAGTGTAATTAAGGAAAGCTTTTAGTTCACTCATTGGTCAAGCCTTTCCCATTGCTGGAAGCACATCTGCGCAGATC
This sequence comes from Schistocerca americana, assembly GCF_021461395.2. NCBI lineage: Eukaryota > Metazoa > Arthropoda > Insecta > Orthoptera > Acrididae > Schistocerca > Schistocerca americana. Next base: position 60,616,611 of record NC_060122.1, read on the forward strand.
CTGTATAGGGAAGGGAGGGCTAGCAGAATTTTTGGGCACTCTGGATAGGGATGCAGTGGCTCGAGGCACGGGAGGGCTCCCGGTGGAGATGCAGGTCCTCTGCGTGGAGGCACAGAGGACGACAGACTTGGCTGAGAGCTGCGGGCTGCTTTCTCGAGACTCGGCTCGTCACGTCATCACAGAGATTGCTGCTGCTGGCCGCTGCAGCAGATGCAGGGCTCATGTCTGTGAGTCGTCGAGTCTGGTGAGAACAGCTTGCAGTGTCAGTTATCGTGGGAAAATTACGGTCAGGTATTTTCGAATCATTTCATGCTAAATATCGTTAGGTAACACAACTCAGTTTTTTCTCTCATACATCAGCGCTCATTCTTAACCGTGTAGGTTGAGGTATTTGTATGTGTAGTCTCCATCTTCTGTGATGGTATGATGGAACCCGACAGCGATTGTGCCCATTAGAGACGCTCTGTTGATCTACGGGTCCCTCGCATCTTACATATTCCTTTTAGACCTTGTGTTGTGCACATAGTTCCGCGTAGTCAGCGCGTACACAACTTTCCCACTAGAGCGCGCCCCGCTAAGCACAACAGCGCAAGCGCAGCGCTCGTCCGCCTCCGCACTACGGGATGGCGCTATCTTAGAGACGGACCAAATTCTGCTTCCTCCGATTAGTCAGTCTGCATCAGTCTGCCTTAGTCTGCCTTAGTCTGCACCAGTCTATAGTCAAGTTTCAGTCTACGCCTCATAAGATTATCATATTCCAGTACATAGCCATGAAGAGAAATGTATAGACACTTTGTCAAGTATCAGAGATATATGAGAATAAGATTAACGTTCCAAGACCAGAGGAACTTCATTTTGTCAATTCTAAATATCATCCAGAACCAAGTTAAGTTATTTCTATGATTTTTATTATTTTAATAAATGTGTGTGAACATTAGTCAAGTTGGTCACCGTCAATCTGCTACTCTAAGCGTGCAAGTGGTATTTCTATCGTCTGACCTAACGGCAGAAGATAAACACGCCACGATAAGACCACGAGACATATTGCTGACACTCGCCTACTTCGTTAGAGAGACCAGTCAAATAATCTGATGGTGTGGGTACCGAAGGTCTTACAGTACGCACACTACACCTTGTGAACCTCATTTAGCACTCAGTTAAATTGTTACAATGTTCAGTATTTGCCATCCATTTTGTTTTCTCTTGTATCATTATTGTTCATATTAATGTGTACCTTTTTCTTCTTATGTGTGCTCTTAAAATGCAAACAAAAAAGCGGTTAATTTGGAACAAGAGTTTCGATTCAGAAGATACGTGACTCCCTCCAACAATTAACCCTCAATGCTTTTGTGAGAACGTACATCCATAATCCGTTTAAGGGGTGCTAATTTGTCTCATTACATGGTCCGTTGCACAACTTTCATCTCTGTATCAGAGATATTTGGGAGTAATCTATCTATCGTTCCGTGCAGCTCGAACAGGTTATTAAAACGAAAGCTTTGTTAAGCTACAGTAGGCGTTCGCATCTTCAGATGCAGTTCACCTGTCGGTAGCTCTGTTTCCGGCAATGCTAAATTCCCTTTCTTTGGTTATTTACTACCTGACGAACCCGGCATTGCCGAGGTATTCATTTTGACAATTTTCAATTAGAAGCGGAAACAAAAAAGTGAACAGTGCTTGTAGTAAAGTATCGAAAAAATTTCATTTCCATGTATTTGTGAAAAAATCTTTGCAATTATGAAACAGTCGTACAAAGAAACATGCTTAATGTACAAATGTGTAAGAACGCTATTCAAATAAAGAAAGGGCATATGAAACAATTAGTGTACGCTGATCGTTTCCGCTTCGGGTGTTACAGCCAGATTTTGTAAACGTCTCTATGGGAACGCCTCTTCATAGCTCTATAGATGACTACCGCTTGCCTACAACCGTTTGCGCATCGCAGTTCAAAGATGTCAAAAGCGCTGCCAGATGTCAGGGATTCCAATAAGACGACTTTATCCTACTATAGTCTTAGTAATAAAGAAAACTTGAAGCATGACGGAGCACCATTTCATGAATCTTAGTGTTTATGACGTCTCATCTCGTGACCGATATATTGTGCAATGACACACACTGAAGCACCAAAGAAATTGGTCTAGGCATGCGTATTCAAATATACAGATACGTAAACAGTCATAATACGGATCTGCGGCCGGCAAGGCCCATATAAGACAAGTATCTGGCGCAGTTGTTAGACCAGTTACTGCTGCTACAATCGCACGAGCTATGAGACGGAGCATCTCCGAGATGTCGATGTAGTGGGGACCTTCCCGTACGACTATTTTACGAGTATACCGTGAATATCAGGAATCCGGTAAAACATCAAATCACCGACATTCATGCGGCCGGAAAGAGAACCTACAAGAACGGACCAATGATGATTGTAGAGAATCATTCAACTTGACAGAAGTGCTACCCTTCCGCTAATTGCTGTAAATTTCAATGCTGGGCCATCAACAACTGTCACCATGCGAACTAACCAACGAAACATAATCGTTATGGACTTTCGGAGCCGAAGGCCCACTCGTGTACCTTTGATGACTGCACGACACAAACTTTAAGCTTCGCCTGGGCCTGTGAACACCAATACTGGATTGTTGATGACTGGAAATATGTTGCCTGGTCGGAAAAGTCTCATTTCAAATTGTGGATGTGTACCGGTATGGAGACAACCCCATGAATCCATGGACCCTGCATCTCACCGGCGGACTATCCAGGCTCATGGAGGTTTTTAATGGTGTGGGACGTGTGAATTTGGAGTGATATGGGACCCCTGATACGTCCAGGTTCGACTCTGACAGGTGAAACGTACGTAAGCATCCTGCCTATTCACTAGCATCGATTCATGTCCATTGTGCATTCCGACAGACTTGGGCAATTCTAGCAGGACAATGCAACACCCTACGCGTTCAGAATTGCTACAGAGTGGCTCCAGAAACACTCTTCTGAGATTAAACCCTTTCGCAGGACACCAACCTGCCCAGGCATGGACATTATTGAGCGTATCTGGGATGCCTGGCAACGTTCTGTTCAGAAGAGATCTCCACCCCTTCGTACTCTTACGATTACATGGACATTCCCGGAGGATTCACGGTGTCAGTTCTCTCCAGCACTACTTCAAACATGAATCGAGTCCATGCCACGTCGTGTTGCGCCACTTCTGCGTGCTCGCTGGGGCACTACACAATATTACGCAGGTGTACCAGTTTCTGCGCAGGTGCATGCAACGGCATATGCGGATAATGTCAAGAGTCAGTAGCAAAGAAGTAATGAAACGTCAATCGCAATGCGGCAGTTTTTCAGGCGTCTCAGTATTTATGACGTCTTATCTACTGAATTATGTGTGCTACCGCTATATATCTGTGCTGGGGCATTTAGCGGCATATGTAGATACTGCCTGCGAAATGTATCGAGAGTATAGTTAATAACAAGGAAGTAATACTTCTAACCGTAATGCATGATGCGGCAGTTTTTACGCTGTTTATCACGTCATATTTTCTGAACTATGAGAGGTAGGTGGTTCTTCTCCCTACAGCGTTTGCTGTCTGACAGTAAGGGATATGTGTAGCAAGTTTGGTGGAAGTTAATTCAATGGTTTAGGAGGACATACAGAACATACACATCAGTTTTTATAATATGTTTGGATTTATCACATTCATTGGGACCATGTGAGTCAAAGCTGCTTGGTCATGGAACGAGTCAGTACTTATTTTACAGAACGCTATTTAGAGACTTTGTAAACAAAAATTAAAAGATTATTAAGACACAAAAACCAGGGAGTATTGATGTAAATAGCACAATGCAAGGAAATACTCTCAATTGATGCGATGAACTCCAGTATAAAATAAGAGTCTCCTTACGCAAAGGTATTGCATGATTCAGTAAATATAATTTTTTGTTAAATCGAAGAAAATGGCTTCTGTCATGATCCTGTCATTTAGATCTGCTAATGTCTCAGACACAAAAGAATAAATTGCATAATTTGGGGATTCTCCTATCCTGAATTCAAACTGAAAAGCCGACAGTTAATTATACGAGGAGCGTTCAGTAACTAATGCATTTCTTTCTCGAACAATTTCGGTTGAAAGCGGAATTTGTTGTGGAACATCGTGGAATATTTCGCTTGTGCCCCTATAGTTCCATGTGGTCCCGATGGGTGGCAGTGCTATATGTCGCCTGCAAAAAGGCGCGTGTAACGGAGGTGAATTCCTAGCAGACAGCTGTCACTGAGTTTCTTTTGGCCGAAAACCAGTACATCGCAGGTATTCAGAGACGCTTGCAGAATGGCCTGGCAGCGTACAAAAGCGCGGTGAGTAGTTGGACGAGGCGTCTGTAACCATCGTAACTCGGTCGCGCAGACATGTCCGATCTCCAGCGTGCCGGCTGACCGCACACGCTGTGACTCCTGCAGTGTTGGAGCTTGCGGACCCTGTCATTGGAGGTGCTCCACGGATCACAGTGAACACCTCGCTGCTGAACTGCATCTCTTTGTTGGTAGTGCTGACGCACTCGTCCACCAGTTGGGATAAACGAAGATTTGTGGCCCCTGGGTCCTTCGCCGCATAACACAAGATCATAAAGAACGATAGACCATCTGTGCGGAGTTGCTTGCACGTTACGAGGCTGGGCGTGACAATTTTTGGTCGATCACCATTGTAGGTGACGAAAAACGGGTTCATGACGTGGATCCGAAACAATAAGGCAATTCATGGAGTGACGCGACACCGTATGTCCTCCGAAGAAAAAGTTTAAAGCCGCATCCTCAGACGGCGACAGTCTTCTGAGACTCTCAAGGGAGTTAAAAGCGGTGACTCGTTTCTTTTTCTTCTTTTTTTTTCTGTAGGGGCTGTCATTTTTGATATTTTTTCTAAACCGGCAAGGTAAAACAGAGGCCACTACTTCCACCACATCAACTGGATTTAGTGCTCACGTACTCACACTGAGCCGCGAACACTTCCCAGTTTATCAATGGGGGATAATTGAAAATTATTATTACTATTATCGGTGCCATGCGTGCAGTGGTCGTGCCTGGCGCGTGATTTTGAATCTTTATCGTATCATTAACGGCGCGAGACCTCCACGACCTTATAGCAACCGTTATAGTTAGGCATTATACTCCTATGACACTGAGGGTGATTTCACGTAATGAAAGGGAGAATGTAGGAGAATGTAAAGATTTAAGGACTCGTTTATTTAACAGTGGAAATATTGAACAATTTTACAATCAAATGGAGGTGGGAGAAGAAAGAATTGAGTTCAGCAGCCTGCCCCAACGCTCGTTCATAATAAGCCACGATAGCAGGAGACAAGGAATTTTAGGAACGATCGCCGTATTATCAAATGGGATCCAATTTACTAAAGGAAGGGGTTACAGGCATGCAACAACCACCGCCATGAATCAGCCAAAGACTAAGAAAGATGCTACTGTGGGTGAGTCGCTAGGTAGCCTCCTGCACTAAAGGAATAAAACCAGCAAGACGCGAAACTATTCATACGGGTTAGATACTAGATAACTTTGGCTCGCGGTTCGACTACGTTAACGAAACATGAAGGGGCGCCAGACACTCACCACGTGGCGTAGGACAAAGGGCACAAGTTTTCAAGCTAGGAAGACCTAAATTCTGAGTCGAATTTTGCACGGGAGAACTGAAAGAGCTACTGCCAGACGAAGCGGAAAAGTGAGCATGAAAGTATACAACTTAGTGCCGTACTACAAGCTACTGTAACTAACCAAGACATCTCGCACATTATGCCCAACTGTACAAGGAAAACCTACAGTCTTATAACCAGGACAATTTGCGTAAACTGCAATTTAAGGAACGCAGATCAGTACAATGACCTATAAGATTCCCTCTGGGCCGCAGGGCGCGAGACTACAGTGCACGTCGGCGCTCACGCTTACCGAACTTCATCTCCTGGAAGCAGCACCTCCGGCCTCAGGCACGCTCACACTAGGACTGAACTGCCGCCCCTTTGCCCACTATCCACCCGCGGAGGGCGGTTGGCGCCTAGCGGCGAAAAACGGGCGCACCTGAACTGGCCAATCAGAGGGCCGGAATCTCACACGGAGGCGACCTCGCGACGTTAAAATCGAGCAGAAAAAGCAGTTAAATGGTTGGTAAGGCAGATTCGGGACTGAGAACAGGAGAAACTTTGTCCACTACTGAACGTTCAAACGACACCACGTGCTACCCTGGCGATCCGAAAAAGGATGGGACACGGGAAGCCATCATGGCTGTTAGGAAGACTGCTGCCCTCGCCCATAAATAAAGAAAATTCCTAGCGCCAAGCTCCTCTCACACATCAGTGTGAGATAAACTGTAAACATCGTCAAACAAATTAGGCAACCCATAGAAATTATTAATATTGCCTGAATTATTATTTTACCGAATAAGAGAATGCTGGGATTAGAAGTACGAAATGCGAGCACTGAATGGTGAGTGAAGTGAGCGTCTTTCAGGGTATTTCGTTCACGTTCTCCCTCATGGTGCAAACGACCAAGTGTGAGCTGCATTATGGTACCCCCAGGAAGTTGAAAAAACGACTTCAGTTTTTTCTTCGACACAAAAATGCAAACGAACTCTCGTTCTCCATGACAACGTAAGGCCTCACCCAAATCTGCCCACCCGAGAGCAGCTCACAAAACTTAATTGGTCTGTTATATGTCATTTACACTATAAACTGGGTCTCGCACCTGCCATCTATTTTGCCCAATGGAGAAATCATTGTGCGGAAAGCAGTACTTGGATAATGTGGAGGTTATTGATGCAGGAAGACAATGGCTTCGACGTCGACGAGTACTGTCGTATCAAGCGGACATGCGTGCCCTCGTAGTAAGGTGGCATAAGGCAGTCGCATTGAATGGAGATTAAGTTGAAAAAATATAGTTTTGAAGCCAAAAGAGTGGGGGGAATAATATGGTCTATCGAGGTCCTGAATAAAACCAACCTTCTTGAGCCGTAGTAAAGTTAGCTTTCAAAACCTCGCCGCAGTGCGTAGCGTGAAGCAGTCGCCCTCCATTTTCTGACGGTGTCGCCTTTGTCGCAGGTGAAAGCTTCGGTGTCTCCCTCTCACGAGAAAGGGGAAAAGTGGGCTGTTCACGTGGGTTTAAGAAGTGGCTGTATGGGCTCTCGTGGAGAGTTGACAGTCGAGGCATCAAGAAGCGACTCTCTGCCGGTGCTAGAGGGACAGCACGGAGACCGTGGCATCAGCGTAAGCGATGCGAGCAGCGGCTCCGTGGTATGGGGGGTTAACTGCTCGTCGCGAAAGGAATCTTGCTGAGCGTGGGTCCGCGAGGGGCCTAATCTGCAGTTCGGCCGTATGCTGTCGACCGGCGAGAAGGTTCTGAAAGGCGGCGCGCCTTCCTGCGTCCGTTCAAACGGCTAGCAGCGGGCGGCTCGGCAGAGCATTTGGATATGCTGCTTTGGTTCGGTCCTCGGAATTGTAACGCACCAGAAGTATTGATTGTTAACAGATTTTATGAAGTTTAATTGAATTGAATTTAGTTATTCTTGTTAATTATACCAGCCGTAATTTTTGAGGGTTTCCCGCCATTCATTCTGGTCTGCTCACCCGCGGGAATGTGGTAATATTAGAAAGGGTGGTTCGTTTGTCCCCTTTTGAGGACGAAAGGGGGGGGGGGCGGAGTTAGAGTTAATCTGTGGTTCGGATTGCTTCTTTCGCCTCCCAGCTTACCTGCCATGTCTGTGAAAGTCTAAGGCACCAATGACTCTACTGTTTAAAATGCAAGACACTAAGACCTCATCCATTCTCTCGCCTGCCATAACTAGTATTACTAGACTCACGGGTAAAAGGTGCTCTAAGAAAGAAGAAAAATTCCTTTTGCCTCGTGGTAAGAACTAGTCAGTTGCATAACGAATTCCTGCTCATCTGGAAGCTGCAACTTACGTAAATTTGTGTTTATGTATATTTGGCTGTAATTAATCAAGGTTGTTAACGTATGCTGTAGTGGATTTTTATATTGTTTCCAGTCAGCAAAAAGTGTTGTGCGTTTTTCCAATTCAATACCTTTTAAGGCTTTTACTCAACGTGCGTATGTGTTTTATGCAGTTAGTTGGATATTAGTGTGTTTATTTGCCATGCTAAAGTTCGCCATTTCATTACGGGTAGAAAATGTTGCCTTGAAAGGAGAATGTTGTAAAAGTTCTCAAGTCCTACCTGGCGAAAGTGTGTGTATGTCGTAAGTTCACTGGCAGAAATTTGTAAAATTAGTTTATTTTTATATATTTTTGAAATGTTAATGTTATTAACTGTGAGTGTCCTCCCGTGTACGAAACTCATGCGTTTTGGTTTTTCTATTTTGAGAACTTTTGTAAACAGGATTGTCTTTATATATTTCATACAAGTTAGATTCTGCGCCATTTAATGAATGGAGTGAAATTCACCTGTAATTTAGCTGAGCTTAAAATATTATAAAGCGTCGCGTTGTATACGTTAAATTGCTTGCCTGTACTTGCCTTTTACTGGCGTGACTTTTTTTATAATAATTTAATGGTCCTTTCCTACCGTAAATTGTGACTTACTTGTTAAATGATTGTTGTTTTTTTTTTTTTTTAAATCGTAAAGTCTTGCACTAAATTTGAATAAAGGGTGTTATTGAAAATTGTGTGTAATTTGACCAGTTATTCCTTGGCATCTACTTCCACTTTACAAGCCGGCCGTAGTGGCCGTGCGGTTGTAGGCGCTTCAGTCCGGAACCGCGCTGTTGCTACGGTCGCAGGTTCGAATCCTGTCTCGGGCATGGATGTGTGTGATGTCCTTAGGTTAGTAAGGTTTAAGTAGTTCTAAGTCTAGGGGACTGATGACCTAAGATGTTAAGTCCCATAGTGCTCAGAGCCATTTGAACCATTTTTTCCACTTTACATTTTGTGTATTGATTGAGATTAATAACCTTTGGTGAACCACTAGTAATTTTACGGTTCACTTCTTTCAGAAAGCAAAATGTGTTGAACTTCTTATTAAACGCCCCTCGTATGTACTATGATGTGGCACTGTTATTCTGTACATTACTTTCACAGTGATTTTTAAAAACACTGGGAGCTAAAAAATAGGCTGGTAATACACAGAATGTAGATGCTAATCATTTACGTGGCCAATCATGTAACACATTTCATACCAATCTGACGTTCTTTGCGTGCCACCTTTATGAAGTTGCGATTTTTATGGGCGGTCATGTAATTAGCGATCCAGTACCAATTATGGATCAACTCAGGAAACAAAGAGTGTGAGCTGTCGCCACTTATAACAGGGCAGCACGCACGATGACGCCTCCAGTGGCTCGTGTTTCTCACGCAACGCGAGGTGAGGCGTAGCGTGGCGTGCTGTGGCTGGCTGGCTCCCACGGGAGCGGCGTCGCGGCCCACGCCCTTTGCCGAGGCGGGAAGTTTCCGCCAGATAAGCCGCACACGCGGCCAGCGGCGTGGCATGCACAGTGTGCCGAGGGCGTGGTGGAATCAGGCGCGACGGTCCAGTCCATCTCCAGCTCACTGCCAAACACAAATATAAATGTTTTGCATGGGCAAAGTGAAGAACTAGTTCTTGTTACAGGGCTGCAAAGTGGTCGACGAAGTTAGCTAGCGATAATTAGCAGGGATCCAATAAAGCCCAAGAGTGTGCATTTCACCTACGCGATAAGGAGGCAGTGAGGAAGCTGGAAGCCATATGGATAGGGTGCAGTCTGAATCCCTGTGTGCATACTCAGTATCTAGGGTTAAAGCTGAATCCTGCCTTGACCTACGTATCGTACTGTGTACACACAAAACTAAGATATGTGTGAGAAATCATCTTACCCGCCACCTGCGAGTACGACCTGCTGAACGCAACCCAGTGTCCTCCGCACATCCGCAATTAACTGTTTCTCTGCTGCCGAGTACGCCGCCCCACTCTGTTTGTAAATGCTAACCATGATGAACCAGGCCGCATAGCCACCGAGTGCCTAAAACCAAACTCGTTTCACTCATGGGAGTGGTACCTTCAGATATAAGACGACAAGCAGCAGCAGAGAACGAAAATAAGGAGCAAGAAACATATGCAAGCCATCCACTGCTCGGAATTCTATTTTATCCATCACGACTGGAATCCAGAAAAAGCTTCCTAGTTACTACAGCACCAATTACAACTTCTGCAGGAGCTCGCCGAACTGAGCTGAGGGGAACAAAGGTTCCTGAAGGATTATGGACAGCAACAGAGAATCTAAAACCAAGCGACTCTCTGCAATACGGGACCTGGAAGAACCTCAACGGGTCAAAAATTGGGGTGACCAACTGCAAGGCTAATTTGAAGAAGTGAGGTATCAGGGATGATGAATTTTGTGAATGTTGGGCGAGGCAGGTACCTGAACATTTTTTGTTTTTTGAGTAATGTGACCGAACGCTGTGACGTGGGAGTCTCGTTCGCAGCTGTGCCATTCTGGCTTCTCAGCATTGGACTCACACAGTTTGAAATTCCCTAATATTACATTGTAACTTTATATTATATTGTATTTTATTGTTTTTTGGGCTCGGATGAAAAAAAGGGATCCAATACGGAGCGAACAGATATTTACAGCCCATACAGGAAGTATACTTGGAATTGTGATCGAAGGACATAAAAGGAAAGCACCAGTTGAGGACGGCATGAAACGGATCCTCAGTTACCCCCAGTGTTATTCTGTCAGTACATTTAGCAAGCAGTTTACGAAACCAAAGGGAAATTTGGAAAGGGAGTTAAAGATCAGTGTGAAAGAGTAAAGACTTCGATCAACTTCTGGAGGTTCTGGTTCATATCAAAGTAGAACTTTCTTAAAGATACCATGTTCGCGATTGAATGCAGAAAATATTTATTTATACAGTTCCAATTTTGACCTTATGGCTGTTATCAGGTGGTATACTGGAAACGACTGTGTTTCAGTACATGTCAGACTTCAGACCTGTGTTGATGAATAGCCGATTGCAGTGTAGAAGTTGCTAATGTCCTTAAGGCCCAGATTGCAATTGTGAAAATAAATATCTAAAGAAATGGTGAACATGATGTGTTCTCTTTAAAAATGGTATTTTGCAGTGACATTATAATTCTGTGAGGGACTTGGAAGAGGAGCTGATAGGAGCAGATACTGTCTTGAAAAGAAGTTGGAGATGAACACCGACAGAAGTGAAACGATGGTGAATACGTTCTCGAAAACGTTTGCAATGCTGACGAAACTGAGCTGAAGTGGAAAACTTCGCAAAAAACACTCTTGCCTCACGTTGTGAATTAGCGATTAGCGTGGATTCCTAAGATAATTCGAGGGTCAAGGATACTGATTTGCTTGTGCTAACGGCTACTGGTAGCAACTGCCTGGACTCGTCATTGGTGAAAGTAAGAAACCGGTTGTTCCAAATACATTCAAATGTCTACGATGCCTGTTGTTTTCACCTCACAAAAGAGCGCCTCGATGGACAGTACGATTTTCAACGGATGGTCTATGGGAGTATACAATCGCTCATCAGAATTACATTGATTTTCGTGGACGACGCACCAGCCCACCCATGATGTGATAACTTAAGCGAGAAAGACGAGTACATAACAGTGGTCCATCTTCCATCTAACATTACCTCCTTGTTACATGGATCGAGGTGTTCTTGAGACTTCAAATAGAAAACAGTTGTTATATAAGTTATTTCTAGGAAGAGAAGAGGAAGGAAGAGAAAATCTCTTAAGAAATCAGTAAGAATATTATTTTAGAATGTCCGTTCTACATTATCAGAGAAGCATGGGATAGTATAAAAGAACAGAATTTGAGAATAGCCTGGAATAATATTTTGCGTACGGCAGAAAGTTCTTAAAGTCTAATTGGAAATGACGAACAGAATAGTATACCCGAATAATGTGCTAAGAGAACTCAACTGCCATGAATATGACGAAGACGTTTAAGAACGGATGAGCGTCGACCACGCAGATACAGCACACTAAATCATGTAGGATGATGAAATTGTAAATTCGTCACTGATAGAGATGACACCGCCACCAGCATCTAACTAGTGGTCGATAACATGATGATGAAAATATACCGCCTGCTTCTGAATCATATACAATTTTAGTTTCTGCCATGGTATGGTTCGAAGCTCAAGACGACTTTTACCAGTATCAGATTTATGAGCTGAAAAAAGTGCATGATTTAGTTGCTCGTAAGTGGGTAGGCTTGCTTAGAAGACCAAAATTAAGAACTTTTCTAAGCGCTAATACTACAGCATGTTGTGAAATGCAAAATGCATACCTATTACATATTTTCTGTTCACTGGGCTGTACTACATGCATTCGTAGTGTTCTTATCATTTTAATAACAAAAGAGATTCATGTTATTATAAATACAGGAAGTAAAGGGCATATGTGCAGATATTGCTATTCTTGAGTCAGGGTAGTGTGCTGAACATCACATCAGTATTAACGTCATTTTCATACTACTAATTGTAACTACTACAAGTTGACAGGATTGACAAGTGTAGTCCACTTAGTGGTGCAGTAACGACCTTGCAGGTATCATCATTTGGTAAGTTATGTGATGTGCTTGCAGGATGACTTTTCAACGCAAGGAAGAACAACCAACACACTGATGTATATGTGAAGGTACCAGGCGTGAAAATACCTGTACGTACACTCGTGTACAGCCTGTATATGTAGTTTTTAACTATCAGCAAAAATATACAGTTCGATCAGTGGAATAAACCGGTTTTATGAACACACAAGTACCACAGTTATTCCAGATAGTCGACACGCTCATAAGCGGCGTAGCGCGAAGATTTTAAATAACACTCTTATTTTCCAACCGAAATAAACGCTTCACTTGACCACCGATGTCAGCTCTTATCGATGACTCACACACTATGTTTACACGCAGAACCCAAAAACAGATCTCGTAAACTCCTCTTCCACAACCGATTTCCGCTCATACGTTAACGCACAGTCACTTCTGAAACGACTTGTTCTTATAAATTTTATGTTAATGGACACGGAGTGGCTTTCTATGCAGGGAAAGGGAGGTAGAGAAATATTAGGCTGTGCATGAAGCTGTCTACATCCGATATTTAAACGACGAGAAATAGCCATTTTTCTGATCACTTCGCTAAATCAGAAGCTGCAAAAGCTTATATCCCGAAGTAATTTGTATAACACAGTCTTCGTCTTCTGGAAGTTATTTTGCATATAATTGTAGCGATTTAAACGTAACAACAGCTGCCAATGCTGTTTTCATAAAGCAACACAATATTTGAAAAGTTTCTGCCATATAGAGTCACAGTTTTTCAGAAGAGTATTTTCAATGTTTGATGAAATCCATAAATCACGATATCATCATTTAATCATAAATATTTATACCAAGTATCCCTCGCGCTGTTATCTAATGAATGTTCGGTCTAAGTTAATATATTCAGTAACATGCAGCTATTTTGATACATTATTCTATTTTATGTTTACTCATAATGTGTGGGCTATGATTTTATCTTATGACATTTATTTGATATTTATGGCCTTAATCTGGAACAGTGTAAAAGATGAAACTGTATTTGGTAAATTCAAATTTATGTTGTACTGTACCTTTAACAACAATTTTACTTATATTGGGTTTATTTCTAAATCACTCTCTCATTCCAAGTCTTCAACATTTGACCCATTGCTGTCAGCTGCTTCAAGGTACTGGAAATAATATTCACTCGTTTTTCGTCAGTGTAATCGTAACTGTACGTAACTTTTATTAAGAATGGATTCTGTTCCTCGAGTTTGAAACTGCTTGTGAAATTAAGACATCAGATTTCTTTACAATACTGCAGCTGAGACACTCCACATCCTTGTAGTCCTCTCTCTTCATTTTGTTAGCACAAATTTTGGTTTGATTGATGGCTCTGCAACAACATTGGCCCAGTCGTCAGGATCATAAATATTCCTCTTAAACAGCACTCTTCTCTCTTCGACCGGGGGAAACCAATGGGTAATGATTTTGAATCTTTGGCGTTCTAAGAGGGCTCTCTCTAACGCCACTATAGCCCAGTTCTTATTTTGGCCTTTGCAGTTGCCCAACTCAGTGTTGTTTGACTGTTAACACTGACAAACCTTCGCAAATGCCATTGCCCTCGGTCATTAAGTGAAGGCTGTTGACCATTGCGTTCTCAGTGGAGAGAGGTGATGCGTGAAGTTTGTTATTCTCGGCACACAGTTGACACTGTACATTACGCAGTACTGAATTCCCTAACGATTTCCGTAGTGGTATGTCCCTTGCGTCTAGCACCAACGACAATTCCGTGTTCAAAATCTGTTAATTCCCGTCCTGTGGCCACAATCACGTCGGAAACCTTTTCAGCTGCATCAGTTGAGTAGAGTGAGTTGTGTACGTAATGCTGCAGCCATCTGTATATGTGCATATCGCTATCCCATGACTTCTGCCATCTCGGTGTATAGCTGTATTTCACGAATCTATTAATATCCAGTCTTTGCTTAGCAGTTACGTAGCTGCCACAGACGTAATACACTGCAAAACCAAAGAAACTGATACACCTACCTAATATCGTGGACGGCCCCAGCGAGCACGCAGAAGTGAAGCAACATGACGTGGCATGGACAAGACTAATGTCTGAAGTTGTGCTGCAGGGAACTAACACCATGTATCCTGCAGGGCTGCCCATAAATCTGTAAGAGTACGAGGGGGTGGAGACGTCTCCTTAACAGAACGTTGCAAGACATCCCAGATATGCTCAATAATGTTCGTGTCTGGGGAGTTTGGTGGCCAGTGGAAGTGTTAAAACTAAGAAGAGTGTTCCTGGAGCCACTCTATAGCAGTTCTCCACGTGTGGGGTGTCGCATTGTCCTGCTGGAATTGCCGAAGTCCGTCGGAAAGCACAATGGACATGAATGGATGCAGGTGATCAGACAGGACGCTTACATAAGTGTCACCTGTCAGAGTTGTACTTGGACGTATCAGTCCAACTTCAAACACCCAATATCAATACAAAGCGTCCATCCGCTGACATGCAGGGTCCATGTATTCATAAGGTTGTCTCCATACCGGTACACTTCCACAACTTGAAATGATACTTGTCCAACCAACATGTTTCCAGTCATTAACAGTTCAATGTCGGTGTTGATGGGCCCAGGTGAGGCATAAAGGTTTGTGTCGTGCAGTTATTAAGGGTACATGAGTGGGCCTTCGTCTACGGAAGTCCGTATCGATGATGTTTCGTTGAACGTTTCGCACGCTGACATTTGTTGATGGTCCAGCGTTGAAATCTGCAGCAATTTTCGGAAAGGTTGCACATCTGTCACGTTAAATGATTCTCTTCAATTATCGTTGGTCCCTTTCTTGCAGGATATTTTACCGGCCACAGCGATGTCGGAGAGTTTATGTGATATTCACGGTACACTCGTGAAATAGTAATACGGGAAAATCCCCACTTCATCGCTACCTCGGATATGCTGTGTCCCATCGTTCGTGCACAGACTATAACACGACGTTCAGAATCACTGAAATAATCCAGAATGAGATTTTCAGTAGCCGGCCGGTGTGGCCGAGCGGTTCTAGGCATTTCAGTCTGGAACCGCGCGACTGCTACGGTCGCCGGTTCGAATCCTGCCTCGGGAATGGATGTGTGTGAAGTCCTTGGGTTAGTTAGGTTTAAGCAGTTCTAAGTTCTAGGGGAATGATGACCTCAGATGCTAAGTCCTATAGAGCTCAGAGGAATTTGAATCATTTTGAAATTGTCACTCTACAGCAGAGTGTGTGCTGAAGCTTCCTGGCAGATTGAAAATGTGTGCTGGACCGAGACCAGTCCAGGAAGTTTCATTTAAATCTTGATAATCTGCCATTATAGCTGCAGTAACACATCTAACGACAGCGCCAGACACTTTTTGTCGTATATAGGCGTTGCCAACCAGAGCGCCGTATTCTGACTGTTTACATATCTCTGTATTTGAATACGCATGCCTATACCAATTTCTTTGGCGCTTCAGCGTGGGATACCTTTCTGTTGTTGTAACACTTGCGGGAACTCTTCTCTAAGAAACTGTAAAACTAAATTTAACACTACAAATATTGCATGTGAACAGTGAAATACAGTTTCCCGCCTAATAGGCAGATGGGCGAGACAAATGTGGCCAACTACTTTGTCTTACTAAAATAAAATTCAACTTGTTTGCAATAAAACTTGTCTCAATGGAACTAAGGTTTAAGTGAAAAATGTTTGTTTCTTGATTTGTGAATGAACTATTCGTTACGGAAAAGAAAACTACTGACAGATGTAAAATATGAAACTTCCTCGCAGATTAAAACTGTGTGCCGGACCGAGACTCGGAATCGGGACCCTTGCCTTTCGCGGCAAGTGCTCTACCAACTGAACTACCCAAGCACGAGTCACGCCCCGTCCTCACAGCTCCCGAGTTCGAGTCTCGGTCCGGCACACAGTTTTAATCTGCCAGGAAGTTTCATATCAACGCACATTCCACTGCAGAGTGAAAATCTGATTCTTAATGTAAAATATGTGCAGAAAGTAGTTCAGCAAAGTACTTTATGCGAACATCAAAAATCATAGAGCACTTGCCCGCGAAAGGCAAAGGTCCCGAGTTCGAGTCTCGGTCGGGGACACAGTTTTTGTGGTGCCACCACCAGACACCACACTTGCTAGGTGGTAGCCTTTAAATCGGCCGCGGTCTGTTAGTATACGTCGGACCCGCGTGTCGCCACTATCAGTGATTGCAGACCGAGCTCCGCCACACGGCAGGTCTAGAGAGATTTCCTAGCACTCGCCCCAGTTGTACAACCGACTTCGCTAGCGATGGTTCACTGACAAAATACGCTCTCATTTGCCGAGACGATAGTTAGCATAGCCTTCAGCTACGTCATTTGCTACGACCTAGCAAGGCGCCATTATCAGTTGCTATTGATATTGTAAATAATGTACAGACAAGAGCTACGTTGAACATTAATGGATTAAAGTTAAGTATTCTACCAGTTACCTCCTATTTTTCTAAGTTCTAATTACCTTGTCCTGTTCCAGACCTCACGCCAGCCTGTGTGAGCTTAAACGCGTGCCTTTCGGCTTCCTCTCAATTTAGTGGGTTGGTGTCCTGCCAATCCACAACAGTTTTAATCTGCCAGGAAGTTTCATCAAAAATCATGTTAGATAGTGTTATCACTCACTAGATAACACCATTATTAAAGGGAACTTGCACTCAAAATAGTGAGTAACCATTTCGCCATTTTATAACACGCTCTCTGTGTTCTGGAGTTGATTTTTTAAATTTTTAGTACGGAGTGGAACTTTAATAATGACAGATGTATATAATGAGCCTCTAGGTTAAGTCACAACTGGTGGCTACAAACGTGAGTACTGGCTGCCGAGTTACGCCGCCAGCTGTGGGTGAGCGGCTGTCCACCTGCGGCGCGGCCTGGCCACCCCCCTCGCCGTCATCAGCGGCCTCGTCGGCCTCGCAGACCCGCCGCCGTCGGCGCTGTGATTGCGGCCGGGGCGCCACTCAGCTGTCAGATTTGGGTAATCTCGCCCCGTGGGGCACCGAGCCGCTTTAATGCCGCCACATCAGCGCGCGCCCCGAGCCACTGCGCGCCGCCGCACTCGGCTGCTACATTAGCGGATGTTGAGCGACGTGTCGGCTCCGGCAGTACTGCAGTCGGGCCACCGTGGGCTGCTCTTACCTGCGCTCCCGAACAGTAGCCTGTACGCATGAAACGTAAATGTGTGTATAATCATTTTGATGATTATTTCAAGAAATACAGCAACCATCCCGTTCATATATAGCGTTATTTATGCCAAGACGAGTTTCGTCTTTTCGCACACGTTCACGTCGCGAAATACATTTATAATGTCGTCAGTATTGACGAAGATATAGATGTACGAGGTACGTTCAGAAAGTAAGTGTACTGTGACAATAACGGTCTGTGGAATTTGTTTTTTGAGGGTTGGCAACACTGATTGGTACAGGGGTATCCCCGGACCAGAGTGAGCATCACAGGAACACGGTAGTACGTAAACTCACTCTGTAGTGTCTAGTTGGGTGAAAGATGTCAGTAAGAAATCTCGCCAAATGCAATGTGGGCCACAATGGTAAAGCCGGCCGAAGTGGCCGTGCAGTTAAAGGCGCTGCAGTCTGGAACCGCAAGACCGCTACGGTCGCAGGTTCGAATCCTGCCTCGGGCATGGATGTTTGTGATGTCCTTAGGTTAGTTAGGTTTCACTGGTTCTAAGTTCTAGGGGACTAATGACCTCAGCGGTTGAGTCCCATAGTGCTCAGAGCCATTTGAACCATTTGAACCACAATGGTAAAAGCAAAACATCAGGCACGAAACGACTTTATTGTTCATACGATGCGTTTCGGAAATGATTCCTTATCAGATTTCAAGGAGTGACTGTAGCACTTTGATATGGGTTTTTAAGTGGTATATGAAACGTCATATCTACGTCCAACAGTCGCTCCTGGACATTTGATGATGGATAAATTACGAAATCGATCCAATAAAGTCATACCTTGTGTGGTGTCACCACCAGACACCACACTTGCTAGGTGGTAGTTTTAAATCGGCCGCGGTCCATTAGTACATGTCGGACCCGCGTGTCGCCACTGTGTGATCGCAGACCGAGCGCCACCACAAGGCAGGTCTAGAGATACGGGATAGCACTCGCCCCAGTTGTACGGACGACTTTGCTAGCGACTACACTGACGAAGCCTCGCTCCTTTGCCGAGCAGATAGTTAGAATAGCCTTCAGCTAAGTCCATGGCTACGACCTAGCAAGACGCCATTAGCCTTACAAAGCAATTGATACTTATCGTATAAAGCATGTCTCATCAAGAACGATGTACACAACAAGGATGGATTAAAGTTAAGTATTCCAAAAGCTACGTACTTTTCTTTATAGCATTCATTACGTGTCCTGTTTCAGACCTCACGCCATCCTTCGTGTGTTTATAGAGTGCATTGCGGTCCCCTCAAATCACACTGTGTCGGCACTTCTGTCGACACATCACCTTTCATGATGTTTCACGTTTGCCTTTACGACCCAGACAGCCGGAAGGCAGAACTAGTGATTACTGTGAATTAAATATGTGGTGTCACCGCCAGACACCACACTTGCTAGGTGGTAGCTTAAATCGGCCGCGATCCATTTAGTACATGTCGGACCCGCGTGTCGCCACTGTGTGATCGCAGACCTAGCGCCACCACAAGGCAGGTCTCGAGATACGATATTGCACTCGCCCCAGTTGTACGGACGACATTGCTAGCGACAATACGGACGAAGCCTTCCTCTCATTTGCCGAGAGTCAGTTAGAATAGCCTTCTGCTAAGTCCATGGCTACGACCTAGCAAGGCGCCAATTGTAACAGTGCATGTATATTACGAGTCGCATTTGTATAGTCAAGAGAGATGTATCACAAGGAGTCATTAAAGTTAAGTATAAAGCAGCTACGTACTTTTCTTACTACCATTCAATAGTTATCCTGCGTTAGATAGCGTGCCTATCGGCCCCCGCAAATTAACACTGTGTCGGCACTTCTGTCGACACATCAAAATATATTCAGAATTTTACGGAAACTGGAATTAAGGAAACCAAACGTAGATCGATAAGCTCTCAGCTCTTTCCCACTTCACACACGTTTTACCCACACATACAAAAGCAATGTGATTTTTAAACCAACTTCGTGTTGATGACAGCTTCATTTCGATACTGCAAATTTTGTTTATTTTTCAGTCTTCATTATTTTAACACGTTCGCGGCACACATTTAGCTGTTCATAGCCTGTTTCATCTCTACAAACTTAATAATTTCATCATCCTCGATAATTTTTTTTACTTTTGAAATTGTGAGTTTCGGTCCGAAGGCTGTAGAGCCATACAGTCCGTTCATATGTTCTAATGTTTGTCGACAGCTACGATATTTTCCTTCTAATATGTTAAATGAAAACACTCTTCCGCTGAGGCTGTAAAATCATGACACAGGGCATAAGAGGACAGTGCATCTGCAGACCTATCATTTGTATTCAGCTGATTCATATGAGAAGGTTTCCGACGTTATTATGCCCATACAACGGAAATGAAGACACTTTGTGTGGTGTCACCGCCAGACACCACACTTGCTAGGTGGTAGCTTAAATCGGCCGCGGTCCATTTAGTACATGTCGGACCCGCGTGTCGCCACTGTGTGATCGCAGACCGAGCGCCACCACAAGGCAGGTCTCGAGATACGGACGAGCACTCGCCCCAGTTGTACAGACGACATTGCTAGCGACTACACGGACGAAGCATCGCTCATTAGCCGAGCAGATAGTTAGCATGCATTGCTCATTAGCCGAGCAGACAGTTAGAATAGCCTTCAGCTAAGTCCATGGCTACGACCTAGCAAGGCGCCATTTGTAACATTGCATGTACCTCAAGATAGAGTCTCACTTGTATCACCAAGAACGTTGTAAACCAATGAAGATATAAAAGTTAAGTGTTCTAGTAGCTACATACTTTTCTTTATAACATTAATAAGTATCCTGTTTCAGACCTCTATCTAGCCTCCTTGAAATACGCGTGCCTTTCGGCTACTTCAGTGTGGCGTAGCTGTCTTGTTACGCCACAACACTTTGAACGCGAAATGGTGGTTGGAGCTAGACGCATGGGACATTCGATTTCGGAATTCAATTTTCTGAGATCCACAGTGTCAAGAATGTGTGGAGAACAGCAGATTTGAGTCACTACCTCTTACCACGGACAACGCAGTGGCGGAAGGCTGTCGCTAAACGATCGAGAGCACGCGATACTACCGTCATTACATATTTGCATATCAGTATCCCATGACTTCTGTCATCTCAGTCTAACAGGTCATATAGTGCTATAGGATAGAGACTGAGGCAATACTAGCTATGTATATGTCCAAGTACATCTATTGAGCAACATTACGTGTGTAGAATTCTGGATTTGAATATTTAATAGGAATCTAATGAATATCTGTTATTAACTGGGCCGCAAATAAAGACTTTAGCTTAGTATTTTTGCTTCCTAACCCAGTATATAGCGCTCTGTGTTATAGTTCAGGTATGATGAGAGATATTTCAAAGAGCGTATAGTTAACGCCGGATTGTGGATTTCCCCACACAAGATACTTTGCTATTTGGACCTTCAAGATGGCGTCATTCCGAGAAATGATGCAGATGTTCTTGATCTGAAAAATAAAGATGGTTAATAGAATAACGTTGTAATTTAAATTTTTGGGATAATTGAAGAAATTACAAACTTAAGAATTTCCTTTGAATCAGTAATTCCCAGATGAGGTTAGAATGTGTTAATAAAATAGACGAACTAAAGTTATTAATTTTATAGTAATTTATCACTTACTTAGATAAAATTATCACTTTGCTTCTCCAATTTACCTTTGACATTGTTGTTGCTGTAAACTGAAACTTAATAACAAAGTTTAAAAATTGTTCTTATGCAAGCCTGTAAGAAATTGTGAGAGCGGATTGTGCTGTCAGTCGGCACCTAGTACCTGAAGCGATAACACGTACACGTCAGTCACGGCTAGTGTAAGAATCTTTATGAGAATTCTTTAATTTGTTAATACTATTTAAAAAGAATTGCAAATGTCTGTCAAGATTTTTCTACTGGACTCGAACAGTCCAAGTGTGAACATTTGTCTCAGAGTTCGTAATTTGCCACGACTATGTTAACATTTATATCTCGGAGAATGGATCTTTGAGACAGATTTTTTGAGTTCGCGGGAATGCTGAACTCTGGGAATATTCCAATGTTACAGTTTCATATTTGTGTCGACTAAGTCAGAACTTGCCGGGTAAATGAACATTATAAAGTGATTGCCACTGTCTGATTAATTTGTATTTAAGTGAAAGTGCTTACCTCTCATCATTATTCATTGTGAGGAACTTTATCAGGCTCATCATCAAGTGAATATGTATGAAGATGTGAAACGATAACTGGTGCTATGTTGTCTACATCATTTCAAATTTTGATACAAAATCAGATTAATGGCAGAGGAAGAACTACCAAAGGCGTTAAACGCATCTCAGGTAAGACACAAGTCTACTAGCCCATCTTTGAACTCCTTTTGCTCCTGACTAACGTATATTTTAATTCGTATAGGCCATGCTAATAGATACTAGAGCTGAATGAATTTCTTTAAAGGACTGTTAGTAATGCATTTCTCCTTAAAAATAAACTCTACTGTTCGTAGAATGCGAAACACTCAGAAGCAATGGTCTGCAACACGCCACGATAAGGGGATGTGTAGAGCAGCGGAACCATAACAAGTGATTTAAATGACAGAGAACTGGCGTGAAGGTAGCCCCAGCAGCGCCCCCTGTTGTGTGGCCGGACTTGTCAGGGTAACACAACGCTGAGTCGATGCGGAGGCATCATACGAAGTGGAAACATGTAACGAAATGCTGCTATGCCTGCAGTGACGAGAAATGTGCAAGGGTACCACTGCTTCCTTGGCCCATCCTTTGGCCTGAGATGTCGCCCATCGAACATGTCGGGGATATGGTTTGTTGGTAACTTGTTCGTTCAGGTCTTTCTACAGCTCTGGTTGATGCTTTGTGAAAAAGCTTCCAAGCCACATGCCAGAGCATTTCCCAGCAGCATCTTCAGCGGCTCTTTGATTCCATGCCAGGGTGAAGTATCGGAATGTGAGTGCATTGGGAACGGGGCAGAATGATTGGTCTCCGGGAGGAGGGGCTATCGTTTCGTGAGTGAGGCGTATGTATAGCCAGTGAAAAGAAGACGGCCGTACACACCGCCGACAGGAAACTGTAGGACACAGTACGACCACAGCGTGAGATGACCGCCATCTTGTCCACTTGGCCGTAACGGATAGAACAGCTTCGTCCACGGTGACGTTGGAGCTCTGCAACTGGTGTGGCCTTGTCTGCGTCGAATATTTCTGCGGGCCTGACTGGTAGCACGGATGGCACTCCGTCTGTCCGTTCACCAGAACCCACCAATGCCGCGAACTGAAATAGGCACGTGAACGCCGACACTGGCGTTCTAAGAGGCAAAAATGGTTTCGGGCGAGTTCCGATTCAACTTGTTCTTCAGTGATGGCGAGATACGAGGTCGAAGCCGCCGTGGTAAAGGCATTGGGCAGACTGTACTGTTGAGCGGCATAGCGGGAAAACGCCAATTGTGATGGTGGATAGCCTATAGCACGCGATCTCATATCCTACGTCTTGAGGGCAATATCAACAGCTACCGCTACGTCAAGGTGGTTTTACAGCCCGCGCCAGTGCCCGTCCTGCAGGCCGTTTCACATGGCATATTTCAGCATGACAACGCCGTGCTACATGTGACGAGGAATGTGCAAAGGTACCACTGCTTCCTTGGCACATCCTTTCGCCTGAGATGTCGTCCATCGAACATATCGGATATATAGTTGGTTTGGTAACTTTTTCGTTCAGGTCTTCCTGCAGCCGTGGTTGACGCTTTGTGACCACACTTTCAAGTCGCAAGGCACAGTATTTCCCACCAGCATATTCAGGGGCTCTTTGATTCCATGCCACGACGTCTAGCGGCTGTGATTGCAGAGCTACTTCATACTGAATATTCACAGTCACAATGCATGTGCAGATCTCTAATGCCAATAATTCATGTAATGACATGTCCCTAACCGGTGGAATTAATTTCACTGTGATCACATCTATTGCTCTAGCTGTTTCACTTTTTCCAAACAGTATTGTATGTTGTTACATTTGTTTCCACCAATACATCTTTTTTCTTTTACATTTTGAGATGATACGTTTGACTATGAGATCTGTTATTTTCAGTTAATTACAAGCGTGAAGTTACATTTTTTGGTACGTGACATTAAGTTTGTTACTACTGTATTTTTAGAATTGTAACAGACAACTCTACATTTTTTTCATTTTTTGAAGCCAAAAGTGGAGAAAGTTTATTGTGGAAGGAAACTGAATTATTGAATCGCAATCAGATCATATATTTTAGTGTCTTAGACCGACTTTTGTACTGGATAAGTTCAGTATCAGGATATTTTTGTGTTAGGTCCCTATTACCGCGGGTTCACCCTAACAAAAATAAACTCTTCAGCTACGTTCGGAAACTCGTCGTAAGAACTGCAGTTAAATTCAATCAGTACAAGTGAATCCCGCCACGGGAGGGAAAACGAGAGAAACATGACACTCGTGTTATTTTGAGCAGCATCGCAAACACGTGAAGCAGAAAGTAGGTGATGTATCTCTCAGGAGATGTCGCAGAATGGAATGGTTCGACGAGAGGAGCGTTTGGTCCCTTTTTGGGGGGAGGGGGGGAGGGGGGGGGGCGCCCAGAGGTATTTGTCGACCTTGGCCAGCGTCTGGCCCGGCGCCTGCTGGTTCCGCCCCCACCTCTTTTTTCTATTTTCCGCCGTCTCTGCCTTTCTTTATCTGGGACACTTCCGTCGGCCGTATATCCGCTGTTCTCTCTGTTTGTTCAGGTTGTTTGTCAAGCTTCCTCGCCGCGGTTCGGCTATTTATCGTGCAGGCTTCGGAAATATGGCTTACGTGGCCGACCCGGGCGAAAGCCGGGTCACCGCGTGGGCAGCCGTAAAATATTTCTGTCCTCCGTGGGCGGAATCGACAATTTTGTGGCCGCATAACGCTCCAACATGCTCTGTTGCAACACTGTGCATTCAGTGTTAGTTGATGAAGGTAGGCTCCACGTATCACGCGGGGTAAGTTGTTTACGTTACGGAGGAGTTTCCCGCAGTGCCGGCAGCCTTTGTGTTTTTATAAATCAGCCTAGATGCTTAATACACAATATAAATTCCTGTTGTCTAAGGGCGCATTTCTTATCTGATTTTTTTAGCCATTTGTGGCCAAATGTAACAAAACCTTTTGAAATTTCTCCGTTTGTTAATGTTTGTGTTACTTCTTCCCACTCTTTGTCGATGGGGCGAAATAATTTCATGTCTTTACTATCCTACAGGCTGTATCCGATAGCGGAATATAGAGTTATAGATTACTGAAAATGTGTGTCGTATAGTTTTATGTTTCATTTCAATAGACGACTACACTTCTTATTTACGCAGGACGGTAATCACAAATTATGCCAGGGTGAGGTGAAAACTCGGACCCGGTTATACAACTTCCATGCATGAAGCCGCCGAATTACGAAAGCACCAGGCTCCTCAATAAGAAACACAAACGAAAGTGTTAGGAGAACGATGTAATCAAGTCCTGTGCAAGACGAGACAGCTGAATTGAAATCCTCGGGGGATTGTGATGGTGTTCAACTGATAACTGCAGTCAAAAATTCTCAGACAGTCCACGGAAGAAAAAACGGGTCAGGCATAAACACTACAGCGTCGGGAAAATTCGCGGAATTCGGGACAAAGAGAAGAAAATATACGCCATCGTTGCGGAGAGTTATGTTGGAGGTTCAGAGGGTATGACACCAACGAGAGGAAACTATATATATTACTTTTAATGACGAAACAAATGGGGTTCCCTGCGAGCAATGGTGCAGCTTCAATTGAGTTAAAACTTTTAGATTGAAGGGCCGTGTGACAGTTTAGAAAACCGTCAGAGGTATAGGTGACAACAATGGAGATGTCTCCTGGAAATGCGGACGAAACGTTAGTGAATAGTTTTACATACTAAATGCCAAAGAAACTGGTGTAGCCATGCGTATTCAGATACAGAGATGTGTAAACAGGCAGAATACGGCGCTGCCATCGGCAATGCCTATATAAGACAACAATTGTCTGGCGCAGTTGTTAGATCGGTTACTGCTGCTACAGTGGCAGATTATCAAGATGGTATTATACTCGATGCACGAGCTATGGGACACAGCATCTCCGAGTTAGCTGTAAAGTGGGGATTTTCCCGTACGGGTATTTCACGACTGTACCACGAATACCAGGAATCCGGTAAAACATCAAATTTCCGACATAGCAGCAACGGGAGAAAGGTCCAGCAAGAACATGACCAATGACGACAGAAATGGATCGTTCAACGTGAAAGAAGTGCAAACCTCTAGCTAATTGCTGCAGATTTCAATACTGGGTCATCAGCAAGTGTCAACATGAGAAACATTCTACGAAACATCACCGATGTGGGCTTTTGGAGCCGAAGGCCCACTCGCGTACCATTGATGACTGTACGACACAAAGCCCGTCAACGCCGACATTGGACTGTTGATGACTGAAGACATGTAGCCTGGTCGGATGAGTCTCGTTTCAAATTATATAAAGTGGATGGACGTCTACCGGCATGGAGGCAACCTCATGAATCCATGGACCCTGCAAGTCAGCAGGGGACTGTTCAAGCCGGTAGAGAATCTATAGTTGTGTGGGGCGTGTGTAGTTGGAATGATGTGGGACCTGTGGTGTCACCCCCAGACACCACACTTGCTAGGTTGTAGCCTTTAAATCGGCCGTGGTCCGTTAGTATACGTCGGACCCGCGTCTCGCCACTAGCAGTGACTGCAGACAGAGCGACACCACACGGCAGGTCTAGTCTAGAGACTCCCTAGCACTCGCCCCGGATGTACAGCCGACTTTGCTAGCGATGGTTCACTGTCTACATACGCTCTCACTTGCAGAGACGACAGTTTAGCATAGCCTTCAGCTACGTCATTTGCTACGACCTAGCAAGGCGCCACATTCAGTAATTAGAATGAGTTCTGAACAGATACGAGGGGCGTTCAGAAAGTAAGCTCCGATCGGTCGCGAAATGGAAACGACTATGAAAATCCGATAAAGCTTTGCACAGATGTGTTGGGTAGTGTCTCTAGTATAAACCCAGTTAGCATCACGTCGGTCTTCTCATTTCTGAGCTCGCAGTGAGTGCGTAAAGATGTCTAGAAAATAGTGTCTGCCGCCAAGTACGAGGGCCTGGTGAGAAATTTCGCCTGAAGCTATGCAGCTAACATTACATAACTGTCTTGCTGTTTCGTCTTCACGACAATTCTCAGCCGCATTCTGCAGGGGCAATGAAGATGCTCCTTCATCGTTTTCAAATGGAAATGTTAGATTACCCACAATACAGTCCGCAATTGTCTCCCCCTGAGTTTCATCTCTGGTCACATGAACCGCCGTCTTTGAAGACAACATTTTGACACAGACAACGAGGTGTAGGCCAGCGTGGAGAATTGGCGGAAAGCACTGGCGGCTGCCTTCTATGATGAGGCTATTGAAAAGTTGGTACAACGCTATGACAACAGTCTAAGTCAGAACGGCGACTACGTAGAGAAGTAGCTGAAAGGTGTAGCTAATTGTTACAAGTAAAGCATTTCTGATGTTCACTGTGGTTTCAATTTGGCAATCAATCGGAGCTTACTTTCTGAACAGGCCTCGTAATATTGTGAATAATGTACCGTCAAGAGCGACGTTCATCATTAATGGATTAAAGTTAAGTATCAAACTAGCTACGTCCGCTTTCTGAATTCTAAATCCTTGATATGTTCCAGACCTCACGTCAGTATAGTTCTTCCCTAATCACGCCAGCCTGTGTGAGCTAAAACGCTTGCATTTCGGCCTCCCCTAGTAAAACGGTGTTGGCTCTTCAGCCAACACAACAGGACCCATGATAGGTCTACATCGACTCTGACAGGTGAAACGTACGTGAGAATCCTGTCTGCTCACCTCCGCCCACTGATGTCCATTGTGCATTCTGACGGACTTGGGCAATCCCTGCAGGACAATGCGACAACCCACACGTCTAGAATTGATACAGAGTGGCTCCAGGAGCACTCTTCTGAGTTTAAACACTCCTGCTTGTTGTTTTATATAGGCCGAACGCAGCGGCGTATTCTGCCTGTTTACCTATCTCTGTATTTCAATACGCATGCACTTCACTGAAGGTATTCTGTCGGATGCGGAAGCGATATACGTGAAACTTAAAGTCCCAAATTACTTCTAATCTGAGACAGGAGACAGTTTTTATCGTGGTATTTGCGTTCATTGCATCGATATCTATAAAGACTGTCTACTTTGGATTTCGCAAAACAAATGTGCTGTGGATCAGTGCAGCTAGCACTTTCACGACAGGTCGAGATTTGACTAAATTGTTCGTCATTCTCGTCGCACTACGGGGACAGCCGTCAGCACTTGTGGGTGTGCAGCCGGCCCGGCGGCTGACAGGGCCGAGGTGACCCAGTGTCGGCTGGCCCACAGCCAGCGGCCGCCCCGGCGGGCCGACCTTTGCGACCGCCGGCAGTAAAGAGTAAAGGCCAGCAGCCGCGTGCCGGCACGTGGAGGGCGCGCGCGGCTGCTGCTGCCACAGGACATGACAGGCACCAGCGGGTCGGGCCACAGAGAGATCACCCAGCAGGGGAGGTGCCGCACGGGCGTGCGGACACTTGCCACGCCGGACATTTGCCACGATTGTACCTGCTCCGAAGGGTTGGGTCCGTGTCTCGCCCTCGCTCTCCTCCTCCTCCTCCTCCTCTTCCTCGCCCGCCGCTTAGTAAAAGTACTTACTGAGGCTTACCGCTGTTTTACTTAGCATAGGACCAGAATCTCTTTCGATTTTCCGCCACACTTCTAGATAGAGCATCGAAATCGGCACCAAATTTCGAGCCTCCGTAAAACTTCGCCAATCTTGGAGATTTTGCGTTCGTCTAAATCAGGCTCATCCAAGAATTGCGCCCGCCGGGCGCGCCCGCGCCCCACGGGCGCAAGACAGTGTAGTTCAGCGCCCCGTCGGCGACCGTGTGTCGCTAGTGTCGCCATAGTCGCGAGCGAGCGAGAGAGAGAGAGAGATAGAGCTACAGAGCGAGTGAGACCGCGCAGCACTGCTCTGCGATGGACTGTCCCGCGGTCAGATCTAACGTAAACAAAATATTATATTTTAGAAATAGTTTTACGTAAGGTACATTTAGAGTCTCATTCTTACTGTTAGTAGTTACAGGTAAGTATTTTTTTTTGTTATACTTCGTGCTACAATTTTTTGTATCCCTTTTCGGAGTTTAGAAATCGGATCCTTAGATTGCTGTTTTGTACATAATAATTTTAACCGACCAAGTTTGAAAACTTATTAAAATAGAATTAAGGTTATAAAGCTCCTTAATTCTTACAGTCAACATTGTTAAAGAAAATTAACGTTTTACACGTTTTTCTTTTTCGAGGAAACGGTTTTGTCTAGGCTTGGTACAATATTCTGTGAGACTAACCTCGAAGAATTGGTCAAATTTTTATCGCCAAGGAATGAACGGTTCTTAGTTTTAGCAAGCTTTAAAAGAGAGAAAAAGCGCTCACAAATATACGTGTAACCAAACATTGAGAGAACTTTGACCGCGTGCATGTGCAATAGAGGATATTTCTCTTGTGGAAGACAGCTGTAAAAGTTATCCAAAGTTTTACACATGAGAAAGCGGTCCTTCAGGCGGATATGGCACTGCAGGCCAATCAGCTCTAGCTGAAGCTCTTGTGAGACGTCCTCTGCCCGAAGGGAAAACGGGCGAACAAATATATCTATCGGCTGGCGTTCGGGCGGTCCGCACGGCCATTGCAGCAACATACGAATTCGTCCGGGGCGCTGGCCGCGGGCGATCGCGAGCGCTAGCGCACCAGGGGCACAGTTGGGACCAGCCTCGTCTAAATTATAAGTGCCTTTTTCGGTGCTACTGCAGCAGCTTACTGTCGTGTTTTGTGTACCATGGGGGATCAGATCCGTCTCTTATTAATTTATTTGGTATGAATCTCTCGAGTGCTGTTGATACTACTTCTTTGAACTTAAGCCACATATAGTCTGAACTTACATAGTGTGGAAGGATTGGAGACTGTCTCTTAGAAACACGTCAAACCAATTTTTAGCAGCTTTTATAAATAGATATATTTCGCGTTCAGTTTTGGTGAATTCCTTTTTTTACAGAATTGAGCCTCGCTAGGACTGTGTGTTCACTAATCCCCGTATCCGTCGTGATCCTCGGGATTATTTGTGGCTGAGAGGTCAAGTGTGTTTTCGTAACCGTTTACAATATGAACGGTCTCGTGAACTAATTGTTCAAAATAATTTTAAAAAAAAATTTAGAACAATTACGGAAATTGTTTTCTATCTACAATAGGGTCTGAAAACGTATTTTTGTCAATATACAGAAGGTAGATTGAAGTCACTGCCAACTATAATTGTATGAGATGGGTACCTATTTGTGATGACACTGAAGTTTCCTTTGAACTGTTCAGCAACTGTTTCATCTGAGAACGGGGGTCGGTAAAAGGAGCCAGTTATTAATTTATTCCGGTTGTCCAATATAACCTCTGCCCACGTTAAGTCACAGGAACTGTCTGCTTCAATGTCGCTTGTGACCTGGAACACACATTGCATTATTTTTCCTTACGTTGTGCTTCTTGTTTCTGTTGTAGTGCAGATCATTACAATTACGCCTTTTCCCTCCAAAAACTAGGATGTATTCTCTGTGACTCTGTAAATACCAGAGCTAAACAATGTAGAACAACAACGTACGTTACAAGCATAGCATTCTGTATTACTTCATTTCCTTAGTTCTAACATTATAAAAATGTACGTTGACTTTAGATGACATGTCAGTCATAGATGTTCTTATCTCTATTTAGTGAGCGTATTTTCAGTTATGTTTTATACGTTGCCCCGCTACACTTTACTAACTAATGTTTCGCCGCAAGGGATACCGAATTTTAGAGAGAAAATTAATATGAAGTATGTCGTTCTTCTTTTTAAACGTTCACATACCCATTTCTTCTTCCCTTATTGTCTTTTGGGCATGCAGTTGCAGTAATTAAAGTAGGCACAAATACAGTGACCAAAAAGAGATGATTAGTTTACATTCGCATTCTCTTTACATCGTTCCTTTCTTGTTGTTCCCATGGCGATGGACTGTTTCTATTGCAATAAGAAAGAGCGAAAGGAAGCTACCGTACAGAGAGAGAGAGGGATCTATATTTATACTCGGCAGAACTAATTACATACTGACATAATCGTCGGTATTGCTTTCGTTTTCCAAAAGTCATAAATATTTAGATTACGAAGATGAAGCTCTGTATTTCGCCAAGATGTCGAAGAAGAAGGCCCCTTACGTACTGGTCGAATCGAGTAGGATGTGGAGACGGAGGTTTGAAAGCGGACAGAAGTACGAGGAAGGGGGATCCTCACCTGAGGGATCGCTACTCAAGTTACCTGGCGAAGGCGCAAGCGTGGCAAATGTCCGGCGTGGCCAATGTCCGGCGTGGCAAATGTCCGGCATTCGCCACACGTGTCTGATGCAGCGACACTTCCATTGTCTGCCTATTGCTCCTGCATTTGGAGAGAGCAGTCGAGATAAACCTCTTTGCCCTCGATTCAAGGCTCATAGACAGCTGCTGTCTTGTGTTACGCCGTTTGTACTCTCCTAAACTAGGCCAGTTTATACTGACGTAAACACTAAAAAAACTGGGTGCCAAACGAACACAATTTCATAAAAATTGGAATATGTTTTCAAGCGAAAGAAAATCACATACCCAGCAAGTCAATAAGGCATTGGTCTACTTCAGGCCCTTATGTTACTCGTTTTGGCATCGATTGGCAGAGTTACTGGATGTCCTCCTGAGGGACATCGTGCCGGATTCTGTAAGATTGTGAAAATACCGAGGTGGTTGGGAGGGCTTGTCTATAATGTTCCAACGCGCTCAGTTGGGGAGACGTCCGGCGAGCTTGCTGCCAACGGCAGGGTTAGGAAAGCACGTAGACAAGCAGCATAAACACTCGCCTTTTGCGGGAGGACGTTATCTTGTTGAAATGTAAGTCGAGGGTGGCTTGCCGTGAAGGGCCACGGATCACGGTGTGAAATATCGACGACGTGCAGCTCTGCTGTAAGGGTGCAGCGGATGACGACAACAGAAGTCCTGCTGTGACATGAAATGGCAGCGTAGACCATGAGTCCTGATTGTAGGCCGTATGGAGGGCGGGGTAAGTTTCCCGCTTCTGTGTCGCGTGTCTCTAAGCACGTCTTGGGCCTGTTTTACTTGAATGGACCACCGCTGAGCAGCGAAGAGGTGTCTGGAGGCAGTTCGTACCGCATTGGGATACCAACCACAGTGTCGCTCGCCATACGGTCCCACAGCCAGAAGGAATGGTACGCGGTGCCGTTTCTTTTCTTTGATTCTCATCCGCGGCATCCTTACAACACAGCGGCACGTGACGACATTCTACGCCCAATTCCGTTACCCTTTACGGCAGCCCACACAGGGCCTGCACTACTGGCCATTAAAATTGCTAAACCAAGAAGAAATGCAACTTCCTGGCAGATTAAAACTGTGTGCCCGACCGAGACTCGAACTCGGGACCTAAGCCTTTCGCGGGCAAGTGCTCTACCATCTGAGCTACCGAAGCACGACTCACGCCCGGTACTCACAGCTGTACTTCTGCCAGTATCTCGTCTCCTACCTTCCAGACTTTACAGAAGCTCTCCTGCGAACCTTGCAGAACTAGCACTCCTGAAAGAAAGGATATAGCGGGGACATGGCTTAGCTACAGCCTGGGGGATGTTTCCAGAATGAGAATTTCACTCTGCAGGGGAGTGTGCGCTGATATGAAACTTCCTGGCAGATTAAAACTGTGTGCCGACCGAGACTCGAACTCGGGAGTCAAACAGAGCTTGGATGGCGTATACAGTTACAGCTGCCCATGCAGCTTCAACACGATACCACAGTACATCAGCAGTACTGACTGGCGCATTGTGACGAGCCAGTTGCTCGACCACCATTGACCAGGCGTTTTCAGTTGGTGAGAGATCCGGAGAATGTGCTGGCCAGGGCACCCGTCGATCTTTCTCTGTATCCAGAAAGGCCCGTGCAGTACCTGCAACTGGCGGTCGTGCATTATCCTGCTGAATTGTAGGGTTTCGCAGGAATCGAATGAACGGTAGAGCTACGCGTCGTAACACATCTGAAATGTAACGATGGTTCAAATGGCTCTGAGCACTATGGGACTTAACATCTTAGGTCATCAGTCCCCTAGAACTTAGAACTACTTAAACCTAACTAACCTCAGGACATCACACACATCCATGCCCGAGGCAGGATTCGAACCTGCGACCGGAAATGTAACGTCCACTGTTCAAAGTGCTGTCAATGCGAACAAGAGGTGACCGAGACGTGTGACCAATGGCACCCCATACCATCACGCCGGGTGATACGCCACTATGGCGATAACGAATGCACGCTTCCAATGTGCGTTCACCGCGATGTCGCCAAACACGGATACGACCGTCATGATGCTGTAAACAGAACCTGGATTCATCCGAAAAAATGACGTTTTGCCATTCGTGCAGCCAGGTTCGTCGTTGAGTACACCATCGTAATCACTCCTGTATGTGATGCAGCGTCAACGGTAGCCGCAGCCATGGTCTCCGAGCTGATAGTCCATGCTACTGCAAACGTCGTCGAACTGTTCGTGCAGATGGTTGTTGTCTTGCAAACATCCTCATCTGTTGACTCAGGGATAGAGACGTGGCTGCACGATCCGTTACAGCCATGCTGATAAGATGCCTGTCATCTCGACTGCTAGTGATACGAGGCCGTTGGGATCCAGCACGGCGTTCCGTATTACCCTCCTGAAACCACCGATTCCATATTCTGCTAACAGTCATTGGATCTCGACCAACGCGAGCAGCAATGTCGTGATACGATATACCGCAATCGCGATAGGCTACAATCCGACCGCTAAAGTCGGAAACGTGATGGTACGCATTTTCCTCCTTACACGAGGCATCACAACAACGTTTCACCAGACAACGCCGGTCAACTGCTGTTTGTGTATGAGAAATGGGTTGGAAACTTTTCTCTTGTCAGCACGCTGTAGATGTCGCCACCAGCGCCAACCTTGTGTGAATGCTCTGAAAAACTAATCGTTTTCATATCACAGCATCTGCTTCCTGTCGGTTAAATTTTACGTCTGTAGCACGACACCTTCGTGGTGTAGCAATTTTAATGGCCAGTAGTGTACATTCCAGCAACATAAATACCGTCCGCACCCGGCAAGAATTTCTGCAGCTTGTCTTCGTGCTTCTGAATCCTATCTTGGCTGTTACAGTTGTCTGTTTTCTCCCTAATTGAAAACGTTTTGAACGGTATCCCTCAGGAGAACTCCCAACCACTCTGCCAACCAATGCGAAGCCGAATAACTGGACCAACGTGTTACTGTCGTTCATGATTTGTAAAGTTATTTCTCTTGAATAAATCTCCCAATTTTTCTGAAATTGTAATGCTTCGTTTGTCAGTACATGTAAATGGAATTAACTGTTTTCCGTCCCATTCAGGTAATTCCTTATGGGTCAGCCTTTATTTTTGTCTTACAGTGTCGTATCACGTTCCTATTTTTCTCGGAGCTTCCGTGCCGTCGCGCGAACTAACGTGCGGCCACAGTACACGCACTGATAAGCAATGGGCAATGCGTCAGACGGATAACGCTAGGCAGCGGTAAACTTTTCACTGTTCCAGAATCAATACTCACACGCCCTGTGGCTACCAAACTACTTCCAGTAAAGTTTCCGAGATCCAACGCACTGGACTGTGTCAGCCGCTAGAAGACCCATACCCAGCCTCCAGCTTGTTCATAGCAAATTGCGCTGATAAACTCGACGATGAAAAAACACTAGGACACAGTACAAAACCAATACAGGAAAAAATCACAAAAAACGACACACTGAAAGTTTCGCGAAAATGAATATATCTCACTGACTTTAATGAAATCCGTCGCTAAGACAGTTTCGTTCACTAAAAATCACCGTCAATTCTAATACTTTGCTCCAAAACTTAATTTCTTGTGCCTACTTGTTCAGCTCTACACTCTCGCCAAGCTCCAATACTAAACTAGAAAACCTGAATCACTCGACCCAAAATTATAGCCCGCGCATAGGAATCACTCAATTTTCTCTGTTGTTGTTGTGGTCTTCAGTCCAGAGACTGGTTTGATGCAGCTTTCCATGTTACTCTATCCTGTGCAAGCTTATTCGTCTCCTAGAACCTACTGCAGCCTACATGCTTCTGAATCTGTTGAGTGGATTCATCTGTTGGTCTCCGATTTTTGCCGGCCGAAGTGGCCGTGCGGTTAAAGGCGCTGCAGTCTGGTACCGCAAGACCGCTACGGTCGCAGCTTCGAATCCTGCCTCGGGCATGGATGTTTGTGATGTCCTTAGGTTAGTTAGGTTTAACTAGTTCTAAGTTCTAGGGGACTAATGACCTCAGCAGTTGAGTCCCATAGTGCTCAGAGCCATTTGACCCATTTTCTCCGATTTTTACCCTCCACGCTGCCCTCCAGTACTAAATTGGTGATCCCTTGATGCCTGAGAATATGTCCTACCAAGCGGTCCCTTCTTCTAGTCAAGTTGTGCCACAAATTTCTCTTCTCCCCAATTCTATTCAGTACCTCCTCATTAGTTATGTGATCTACCCATCTAATTTTCAGCATTCTTCTGTAGCACAACATTTCGAAAGCTTCCATTCTCTTCTTACCTAAACTATTTATCGTCCACGTTTCACTTCCATTCATGGGTACACTCCATACAAATACTTTCAGAAACGACTTCCTGACACTTAAATCAATACTCTATGTTAACAAATTTCTCTTCTTCAGAAACGCTTTCCTTGCCATTGCCAGTCTACATTTTATATCCTCTCTACTTCGACCATCATCAGTTATTTTGCTCCCCAAATAGCAAAACTCCTTTACTACTTTAAGCGTCTCGTTTCCTAATGTAATTCCCTCAGCATCGCCCGATTTAATTCGACTACATGCCATTATCCTCGTTTTGCTTTTGTTGATGTTCATCTAATATCCTCCTCTCAAGACACTGCCCATTCCGTTCAGCGGCTTTTCCAGGTCCTTTGTTGTCTCTGACAGAATTACAATGTCATCGGCAAACCTTAAAGTTTTTATTTATTCTCCATGGATTTTAACACCTACTCCGAATTTTTCTTTTGTTTCCTTTACTGCTTACTCAATATACAGATTGAATAACAACGGAGATAGGTTACAACCCTGTCTCACTCCCTTCCCAACTACTGCTTCCCTTTCATCCCCTCGACTCTTATAACTGCCATCTGGTTTCTTTACAAATTGTAAATAGACTTTCGCTCCCTTTAATTCTCCCCTACCACCTTCAGAATTTGAAAGAGAGTATTCCAGTAAACATTGTCAAATGCTTTCTCTAAGTCTACAAATGCTAGAAACTTAGGTTTGCCTTTCCTTAATCTTCACTAATTTTCGCTGATGCGAGAAATAGCTCCAGAATTTTCAAACACACTGCTAATACAAACCTGTCGCGTCCAAAATTATTTAGTACTATATCTTACTTAGCAATAATACTATTTTCTCATATCCAAACAGACGGTTGGACGATCAGATGTACTGATGTTTCGAAAAA
Source organism: Schistocerca americana (assembly GCF_021461395.2). NCBI lineage: Eukaryota > Metazoa > Arthropoda > Insecta > Orthoptera > Acrididae > Schistocerca > Schistocerca americana. Next base: position 60,652,993 of record NC_060122.1, read on the forward strand.
CAAGCTGCATGTCCGTTTTCACTTAATTATCATTATATCTATCATAGCACAAGACGACTGTATCATAAATAACGTAACTCAGAAATATAAGATAGAAAAATTTACTATAAAGGAATAAAATATTATTTAGAACGTGCATAATAGCATAAAAACACTTTTATTCATAAGTAGTGTTCGGCTTCGACCCGAGGTCGATCATCTTCGATATCAGTGGGTGGTGCTCCGTGCCACTGTCCCTTTGAGTCATCACTGGAGCACAGTCCGAAGGAGATCCACATCGGGTCGAAACCGGTCACCAGTTATAGATAAAAGTGTTTTTACGCCACCAATACTGTTCTGTATAATATTTTTTAACTGGTTCAGTCCATCGTTACTGTTCCCAACAAGTTTAGAAAGATTTAGCAGAGATACAGAGGAGAAGACCCTTGTGAATAACGCGAGTAACTGCCACGGTCAGAGTATTTCGCAGAATTAATACACCTACATCTACATAGATACTCCGCAAGTGACCGTCCGGTGCGTAGCGGAGGGTGCCCTGTATTACTACTTGTCCTTCCCGTTTCTGTTTCACTCGCAAACAGAGCCAAGGAAAAACATCTACCTATATGCCTCCGTATGGGCCCTGTCCGTAAACAATCTTGCAGCCTGCCTCTGAATTGCTTCTATGTCTTCCTATAGTCCAACTTGGCGCCAATCACAGACACTGGAGCAGTACTCTAGAATAGTTCGCACCACCGTGGAATATGCGGTCTCCTTTACAAGTGAACCTTAAGATGTCTTCGAGCCACTTATTCCAGCCACTTATTCCATATGCTCGTACCTTTGTTAACGACCGTTGTCAAAAACTTTCAAGATATCTAGAAATATTGAAGCTGTCTTTTGCCTTTCATCGGTAGTTCTCAGTATATCATGTGAGAAAAAGGGCAAGCTGAGTTTCGCACGAGGGACGCTTTCTAAAACCATGCTGATTCGTGGACATAAGCTTCTAAGTCTCAAGATAGTTTATTACATTCGAACGGAGAATGTGTTCAAGGATCCTGCATCAAACAGAAGTGAGGGATAATCGTCTGTAATTTAGCGGGTCTGTTCTTATATCCTTCTTATATACTGGAGTCACCTGCGCTTTTCTCCAGTCGCGTGGGACTTTGTGCTGGGCGAGGGATTCACGATAAACGTAGCCTAAGTAAGAGGCCAATGGCGTAGAGTACTTGTTATAAAAGCGAACTGGGATTCCATCTGGTCCTGGCCATTTTTTTTCTTTCAAATCTTTCTGCTGTTTCTCTAAGCCAGGTATGCTTATTACTATGTCGTCCGCACGGGAGTCCGTTCGATGGTCAAATGACGGTATGTTTGTACGATTCTCCTGTGTGAACGATTTCTTGAACGTGAAATTTAATACTTAGGCTTTCGTTTTGCTGTCAACAAGGGACTGAATCGAAGCCTTAGGCCCACTGAGCGATTTTACGTAAGACAAAGATTTTCTCTTTTGCTTAGGTGTAACGGTGGTAGTTTTGAATGCGCCATGAATAGATCTTTTCACAGACGCACGAATCTCTACTAACCTTGGCTTGTCGTTATTTGTACGTTGCCTTTTAAACCTAGAGAACAACAGCCTCTGCTTCCTCAACATCCGCTGAATTTCGTTATTAAACCATGGTTAGTCTTCCCCTCTTTTATCCACTTACTAGGCACACAAACCTCCAGACCGCCAAATACAGTCTGCTTAAACTTTGCCCATAATTCCTCTTCATCCATCATATTGTAACTAAGTGATGCCAACTACTGTTTAAGTGAGATGCCAATAACTGCTTGTCTGCTCTATCTAGCAGAAATACTCTCCAAGCCTTCGTGACTGATTCATTAACTTTCGTAATCATCGTTGCTATATAACATCATAATCGCTAATCCCCGTTTCTGTGCTGTGATGAACCTATTCAGTCCCTTCCACGTGCGGTTCTAGACGCCGTAGAGAGAAAAGCAGAGAACTCAGTGACGAAGAAATACGATGAATAATCAAAAACAATGAGGCTTTCGGTGAAGATAATGTTCCAAAGTAGCTAGTAAACGACGGAAGACCACTACAGTTTAAAATAATAACGCAGCTTTAAACAGTGTTTGGGAATAAGAAAGACTGGCTGACGAAGGGAAAAGTTCGTAACCTTGGTATATGATAAAATTATCACAAATATGGAGACGGATCTCACTCCTTAATGTAGGCTACCAAATCCTATTTCATTGTCTACTGAAGAGAATGATCCCAGCTGCAGAAGGAATTATAAGGGACTATCAGTGTGGTTTGTGAAGGAATATATCAGCTGTAAATCAACTCTTTCGCTCAGTCAGGTAACCGAAAAAGGTTGGGAACTTAATGCAGATGTAACAAAAAAGATTATGACAACATACATAGGGGCACAGTCACCACTGTCTTGAAAGATTTTCAGTATACACAAAATTAGTACGACTACTAATAATATGTTTAGAGGAAACTTACTGCAGGTTTACGGCATTCTGAAGTCAGAACTGGTCTTACAAAAGGACACGCATTATTTCTAATATCCTTTTTATTTAATTTTAGAAGAGATAGGTGGAGAACAACGAAAATTACACCCTGCGTGAACAATACAAGACAATTACAAAATAAATTGTCTTTCATATGAAGACAATATTGTTCTGATAAGTGGTAAACAAACAGGAGTTCCTGCTCAAGACAAGTTCCTAAAGAGGTATTGTAAAGAAAACAGGGTTACAAGTTAAGGACGAGAAAACTAAGTATATTGTCGTGAGCAAGACAGCAAAAGATGGTACCTCACGGACAGTTGAGGATGTCGCTGTGTAAAGAACAAATATATTTATATATTTGCGAAGCATTTTTAGCGCGCGGATTAGAATGGAAACGAAAGTAAGGGAAGGATCACAATGTAAATAGAACATATTTTTGTCTGCGTCACGTGCTGTGCAGTAGAGCACTTTTTGGAAGTATTGAAATGAAACCATAAAAGGCCGTAATTATCTCTTTAGCTACATTGGGTCTGAAGTATTAACATTAAGGGAAACAGATGAACAAACCTGCTAGTGCTCGAGAGAGAGGTGGTACGGAAACTATTTGGCCCTAAGAGGGACACCCAGGAAGATGAATGGAGGACATTAAAAACCAGGAACTGTAAAATCGCTACTCAAGCATCCGTAGGATGAAGAAAAGGGGATTCTCGTGGGCTGGACAACTAACTAGGATGGAAGAGGAGGAACTACCGCGCGTAACATTCGAAGGATTCATAGAGGGCAGAAGAGGCCGAGGAAGGTCGTTCGTGTTGTTCGACATCATAACCATAAATCTGTTGCAAAACAAACTGAAAATGGATTAACAACAGTAGGTTCAAACTAAGAAATTTCTTAGGTTGTCTTATTTATTAATGATTATTTATTGTCATGCAGTGGTTACAGATCACAGGTTCTGTGGTCCAACCAAAAACATACAAAAATATTGCACCCACGAGAGCAGACAAAATCACGTGCTACTCGCTTGCACGTGCAGACAAGAAAGTGTTCATTAACAAAAACTAGTATTAAGCTCTGGGAGACTCGCACCAGCGATTTAATATCTTCGTCGACAGGGATCACATGAATAACGTCGAAACTACAAAGGATACTATACATCTCCTCCCAAGATAGCATCCAACTTCTGCCTACACGTGGTTATCAAGCCGACCTTCCGATACCATTTCGGAAGTCGTTACGTAATTCAATATTACGAGATCCACACTGCCAAGAGTGTGCCGAGAATACCAAATTTCTAGCATTCTCTCTCACTACGGACAACACAGTGGCCGTCGGTCTTCTCTCAACGACCGAGAGCAGCGGCGTTTGAGCAGGGTTGTCAGTGCTAACAGACAAACAACACTGTGTGAAATAACCGCAGACTTCAAAGTGGGATGTACGACGAATATATCAGTTAGACAGTGTGGCAAAATCTGGCGTTAATGGGGTATGGCCACAGCTCACCGACGCGAGTGCTCCTGTTACCAGCACAACATCGCCTGCAGCGCCTCTCCTGGGCTAGCGACCATATCAATCGGACTATTACGCGATTGGAAAACTGCGGTCTGGTAAGATGAGTCCCGTTTCAGTTCATAAGATCTGATGGGAGGGTTCGAGTGTGGCGCAGACCCCAAGAAATTATGGACCCAAGCTGGCAACAAGACACTGTGCATGATGTTGGTGGCTCCATAATGGTGTGGGCTGTGTTTCCATGGAATGGGCTGGGTCCTCTGGTCCAACAGAACCGATCATCGATGGGGAATTACTCTGTTACCTGGAAACCATTTGCTACGGTGCTCGGACCTCTTGTTCCCAAACAACGATGTCATCACGTCGGGTCACCGTTTTTTGCGATTGGTCTGAAGAACTTTCTGGACAATTCGAACAAGCGATATGACCACCCAGGGCGCCCGACATGAATCCCATCGACTGCTTATGCGAATTAATCGAGAGGTCACTTCGTGCAGCTATGGATGCTTATAGAGCAGCACGGCGCAATGTGTTAGCAGGCAACATCCAACGACTTGTTGACGTGGCGCCAAGACTACTTCCTGCATTTAGTATTTTGACAATATGGGATCATCAACGACTATTTCTATACGATGTACTCCAAGCCAGAGAAGCCATAGCCTCCTCTGGTTCCTCTTATGCAGAAGGAGAAGGGGTCCCTTGGGAATATACCTTCCACAGACCCCCCCTCCCCCCCCCCTCCCCAGTGGTCCAGTGGACACCAGAAAGTGTTTGAAAGAACCGCTGGCTGCTGGTCGAAGGGCTTCAAGGTCTTCCTCTGTACCTGAAGATACGTCCGAGAAGCCCTCCCAGCGAGCCCCTAAGCAGTGGTGAGAGGACAAAGTTTCAAAGACGAAGTCCACTAAGAACAGGGAGCCTCCAGTGCCCCCTACACCAGCACTCCCCCACGGCTCTGCGTCCGAGGACGAGGTGGAGATTCCGGCGTCCCCTGAGGACCTAGACCTCGCCGACGCCTCACATGACATGGTACTGGATGCGAACACTCAACCAGTGGCATCAGGTGATGCTGAGGCCTAAGTTACCTCCTTCGTCACTACAAGCAACCCCAGTGGAACTGTGGCGGTTTTTTCTCCCACATGGCTGAGTTACGTCAACTTTTAAGCACTATCCCAGCTTTATGCATTGTCCTTCATGATACCTGGTTTCCCGCGATACGGAACCCCACCCTTCATGGCTACCAGGGGCACTACAAAAACCGTCCTGCCTACGACAGACTGTCAGGTGGAGTATGTATTTTCGACCTTACCTTGTCTGTAGTGAACCTGTGACCCTTGAAACACCTTTAGAAGCTGTGGCTGTCAGGGTGATGACAACGCAGGAAATTACCATTTGTAACATCTACCTCCCTCCAGATAGTAAAGCACCACGACACGTTTTGGCTGCACTCATTGCGCAACTCCCCCCACCTCTTCTCCTTCTGTGTGATTTCAACGCGAATAACACGGTGGTCTAGGGGTAGTGTCTCTGATTCGGGTTCGATCCCCGCCACTGCCTAAATTTTGATAAATAATCAGCATTGGCGGCTGAAGACTTCCGGCATAAGAAGTTTGCCTCATTCTTCCAACGGCCTTCTCAAAGAGGGCGGAGGAGCGGATAGAGGTTCAGGGCACTCTCTTGTCCTAGGGGTGGGAAATTTCCCCTAAAGACGGAAGAATCAGCAATGTTCAACGACATGAGGATGCAGAAGGCAATGGAAACCACTGCATTAAAGACACGTAACGTGTATCCACAGGACATGTGGCCTGTAATTGAAGAAGTGTCATGATGATCTCTCCATTGGCAACCGATTCCAGAATAGTCCCCCATTCGGATCTCCGGGAGGGGACTGCCAAGGGGGAGGTTACCATGAGAAAAATATTGAATAATCAACGAAAGGATAACGTTCTACGAGTCGGGGCGTGGAATGTCAGAAGCTTGAACGTGGTAGGGAAACTAGAAAATCTGAAAAGGGAAATGCAAAGGCTCAATCTAGATATAGTAGGGGTCAGTGAAGTGAAGTGGAAGGAAGACAAGTATTTCTGGTCAGATGAGTATCGGGTAATATCAACAGCAGCAGAAAATGGTATAACAGGTGTAGGATTCGTTATGAATAGGAAGGTAGGGCAGAGGGTGTGTTACTGTGAACAGTTCAGTGACCGGGTTGTTCTAATCAGAATCGACAGCAGACCAACATCGACAACGATAGTTCAGGTATACATGCCGACGTCGCAAGCTGAAGATGAACAGATAGAGAAAGTGTATGAGGATATTGAAAGGGTAATGCAGTATGTAAAGGGGGACGAAAATCTAAGTCATGGACGACTGGAATGCTGTTGTAGGGGAAGGAGTAGAAGAAAAGGTTACAGGAGAATATGGGCTCGGGACAAGGAATGAAAGAGGAGAAAGACTAATTGAGTTCTGTAACAAGTTTCAGCTAGTAATAGCGAATATCCTGTTCAAGAATCACAAGAGGAGGAGGTATACTTTGAAAAGGCCGTGAGATACGGGAAGATTTCTATTAGATTACATCATGGTCAGACAGAGATTCCGAAATCAGATACTGGATTGTAAGGCGTACCCAGGAGCAGATATAGTCTCAGATCACAATATAGTAGTGATGAAGAGTAGGCTGAAGTTCAAGACATTAGTCAGGAAGAATCAATACGCAAAGAAGTGGGATACGGAAGTACTAAGCAATGACGAGATACGTTTGAAGTTCTCTAACGCTATAGATACAGCAATAAGGAATAGCGCAGTAGGCAGTACAGTTGAAGAGGAATGGACATCTCTAAAAAGGGCCATCACAGAAGTTGGGGAGGAAAACATAGGTACAAAGAAGGTAGCTGCGAAGAAACCATGGGTAACAGAAGAAATACTTCAGTTGATTGATGAAAGGAGGAAGTACAAACATGTTCCGGGAAAATCAGGAATACAAAAAAACAAGTCGCTGAGGAATGAAATAAATAGGAAGTGCAGGGAAGCTAAGACGAAATGGCTGCAGGAAAAATGTGAAGACATCGAAAAAGATATGATTGTCGGAAGGACAGACTCAGCATACGGGAAGGTCAAAACAACCTTTGGTGACATTAAAAGCAACGGTGGTAACATTAAGAGTGCAACGGGAATTCCACTGTTAAATGCAGAGGAGAGAGCAGATAGGTGGAAAGAATACATTGAAAGCCTCTATGAGGGTGAAGATTTTTCTGATGTGATAGAAGAAGAAACAGGAGTCGATTTAGAAGAGATAGGGGATCCAGTATTAGAATCGGAATTTAAAAGAGCTTTGGAGGACTTACGGTCAAATAAGGCAGAAGGCATAGATAACATTCCATCAGAATTTCTAAAATCATTGGCGGAAGTGGCAACAAAACGTCTGTTCACGTTGGTGTGTAGAATATATGAGTCTGGCGATATACCATCTGACTTTCGGAAAAGCATCATCCACACTATTCCGAAGACGGCAAGAGCTGACAAGTGCGAGAATTATCGCACAATCAGCTTAACAGCTCATGCATCGAAGCTGCTTACAAGAATAATATACAGAAGAATGGAAAAGAGAATTGAGAATGCGCTAGGTGGCGATCAGTTTTCTTTATGAAAAGTAAAGGGACGAGAGAGGCAATTCTGACGTTACGGCTAATAATGGAAGCAAGGCTAAAGAAAAATCAAGACTCTTTCATAGGGTTTGTCGACCTGGAAAAAGCATTCGACAATATAAAATGGTGCAAGCTGTTCGAGATTCTGAAAAAAGTGGGGGTAAGCTATAGGGAGAGACGGGTCATATACAATATGTACAACAACCAAGAGGGAATAATAAGAGTGGACGATCAAGAACGAAGTGCTCGTATTAAGAAGGGTGTAAAACAAGGCTGTAGCCTTTCGCCCCTACTCTTCAATCTGTACATCGAGGAAGCAATGATGGAAATAAAAGAAAGGTTCAGGGGTGGAATTAAAATAGAAGGTGAAAGGATATCAATGATACGATTCGCTGATGACATTGCTATCCTGAGTGAATGTGAAGAAGAATTAAATGTTCTGCTGAACGAAATGAACAGTCTAATGAGTACACAGTATGGTTTGAGAGTAAATCGGAGAAAGACGAAGGTAATGAGAAGTAGCAGAAATGAGAACAGCGAGCAACTTAACATCAGGATTGATGGTCACGAAGTCAATGAAGTTAAAGAATTCTGCTACCTAGGCAGTAAAATAACCAATGACGGACGGAGCATGGAGGACATCAAAAGCAGACTCGCTATGGCAAAAAAGGCATTTCTGGCCAAGAGAAGTCTACTAATATCAAATACCGGCCTTAATTTGAGGAAGAAATTTCTGACGATGTACGTCTGGAGTACAGCATTGTATGGTAGTGAAACATGGACTGTGGGAAAACCGGAACAGAAGAGAATCAAAGCATTTGAGATGTGGTGCTATAGACGAGTGTTGAAAATTAGGTGGACTGATAAGGTAAGGAATGAGGAGGTTCTACGCAGAATCGGAGAGGAAAGGAATATGTGGAAAACACTGATAAGGAGAAGGGACAGGATGATAGGACATCTGCTAAGTCAGGAGGGAATGACTTCCATGGCACTAGAGGGAGCTGTAGAGGGCAAAAACTGTAGAGGACGACAGAGATTGTAATACGTCAAGCAAATAATTGAGGACGTAGGTTGCAAGTGCTACTCTGAGATGAAGAGGTTAGCACAGGAAAGGAATTCATGGCGGGCCGCATCAAACCAGTCAGTGGACTGATGACCAAAGAAAAAAAAAGAACACTTTGTCGGATGGAGCCCAGGTTAATGACCGTGGCAGAGATGTTGACGAACTACTCACTCGCCTCGAGCTTTGCCTCCTCAATACAGGTTCCCACACACATTTCAGTGTGGCACATGGCACGTATTCGGCCATTGATCCCTCGGTTTGCAGTCCTGGCCTCCTGCCATCTATCCACTGGAGAGCACATGACGACTTGTGTGGTTGTGAGCATTTCGCCGTTACTCCCCCGGCGTCATGCCCACGGCTGCCTACCAAGACGGGCTTTAACCAAGGCAAATTGCGAAGCCTTCACCACTGTCACCGTTGAATCTCCCCCACATGGTGCCATCGATGTGGTGGCTGAGCAGGTCACTGCAACAATATTTAATGCGGCGGAATACGCGATCCCTTGTTCCTTAGGGTGCCCCCTGCGAAAGACAGTACCTTGGTGGTCGCCGGAAATTGCTGAAGCCATTAAAGAGCCTAGGAGGGCTCTACAGCGACATAAGCGACACCCTTCCCTGAAGCACCTAATAACTTTTAAACGGCTCTGTGCCCTCGTTCACAAGCTTATAGAAAGACGGAAATAGGAGTGTTGGGAGAGACACGTCTCAACTGTTGGGTGCCATACGTCACCGTCTCACGTCTGTAAGATGATCAGACGTGTCTTTGGGTACGTCATCTTCAACCTGATCTGGTGCGATATAGTCTTCCACCGCATTGGTGGAAGAGCGACATCATTCCGGTGCTCAAACCCGCCGACCAGAGTGGCCGTGCGGTTCTAGGCGCTACAGTCTGGAGCCGCGTGACCGCTACGGTCGCAGGTTCGAATCCTGCCTCGGGCATGGATGTGTGTGACGTTCTTAGGTTAGTTAGGTTTAAGTAGTTCTGCGTTCTAGGGGACTGATGACCACAGCAGTTACGTCCCATAGTGCTCAGAGCCATTTGAACCATTTTTTGCTCAAACCCGGGTAAAAAGCCGCTTGATGGGGATAGCTATCGCCTTATCAGTCTCACCAATGTTCTTTGTAAGCTGCTGGAATGTATGGTGTGTTGGCAGTTGGGTTGGGTTCTGGAGTCATATGGCCTACTGGCTCTGTGCCAGGGCAGTTTCCACCATGGTCGCTCTACCAGTGATGATCTTGTGTCACTCGTGTCTGCCATCTGAATATCCTTTTCCAGACGCCAACACCTTGTAGCCATCTTTTGTGATTTACCTGGCGACATCATATCCTTGCAACGTTATAAGAGTGGGGTTTCAGAGTCCCGATCCCGACTTTTGTCCAAAACTTCCTGTCGCATCATCCGAGTCCAAGTTGGTGCCTCCCATTGTTCCCCCCCATATGCAGGAGAATGGAGCTCCGCAGGGCTTCGTATTGAGCTATTAACAGCGTAGCAGCGGCTGTAGGGCCGACCGTCTCACCTTCTCTGTATGCAGACAACTTCTGCATTTCGTACTGCTCCACTGGTACTGGTGTTGGTGAGCGGCGCCGACAGGGAGCCATCCACAGGGCGCTTTCATGGGCTCTAGCTCAAGGCTCCCAGTTTTCAGCCGCAAAGTCGTGTGTTATGCACTTCTGTCGGCGTCGTACCGTTCATCCGTAACGAGAGCTTTATCTTAATGACAGTCCACTCACTGTAGGGGATAAATATCGATTTTTAGGACTGGTTTTCGACGCCCCATGGACTTGGCTTCCTCTGTCAGCTTAAGCGGAACTGCTGGAGGCACCTCAATGCCCTCCACTGCCTGAGCAACACCAGCTGGGTTGCAGATCACTCTATGCTGCTGCAGCTCTACAGAGTGCTTGTTCAATCCCACTTTGACTGTGGGAGTGTGGTTTATGGTTCGGCGGATCCTTCACTGTTGCGTTTACTCGACCCAGTGCACCACTGTGGCGTTCGACTAGCGATGGGAGCTTTTAGGACGAGTGCGGTGACCAGTGCCAGCCGTTGTGGCCGAGCGGCTCTAGGCGCTTCAGTCTGGAACCGCGCCGCTGCTATGGTCGTAGGCTCGAACCCTGGCTTGGGCACGGATGTGTGTGATGTCCTTAGGTTAGCTAGGTTTAAGTGGTTCCAATTCTAGGGGACTGTTGACCTCAGATGTTAAGCCCCGTAGTGCTTAGAGCCATTTGAACCATCCGGTGACCAGCGTCCTCCATTGAAGGTTAGGCGTACACAACTGATCGCCAGTTACGTTGCGCACGTTCGTAGTCCTCCTGTGCGTCCGAATTACCGCCTCCTTTTCCCACACACGGCGCTTCATCTCCCTCGTCGGCGGCCCCGATCAGGGCTTACAATTGCAGTTCGCGTTCCATGCCTTCTGTCCGAACTGGAGTCCTTGCCTTTACCACTTCTCCTGGAGGTCCATTCACGTACACCCCCATGGTGTACATCTAAGTTGCGGCTTCCCCTGGACCTTTCACATTGCCCTAAAGACTCCGCTGCCACTTCCTCTCGATTCTTGACATTTACTGAGGCCATGATGGCTGATGGGTCACGTCGGTTTCGCGTATGTCCATGTAGGAAACATTGAGCAGCATTCCTTGCCCTATGGCTGCGGTATTTTCACTACAGAGTTGGTGGCTATATTATGCTCTTGAGTACATCCGTTCATGCCCTTAGGAGACATTTCTTCTGTGCACTGACTCCTTGAGCAGCCTGCAGGCTATCGACCAGTGTTAACCTCATCATCCTTCGGTAGTGACTATCCGGGGGTCCATTTATTCCCTGGAACGGTCCAGTCGTTCAGTGGTGTTTGTCTGGACCCCAGGTCACGTCGGAATCCCAGGCAACGAAATTGCCTACAGGCTGTCCAAACAGGCTACATGGAAACGGATTATAGAGATCGGCATTCAAATTACTGACCTGCATTCGTTTTTATGTCGCCAGGTTTTTCGGCTTTGGGAGACGGAATGGCATAGGCTAAGTATGCACAACAAACTGCGTGCCATTAAGGAGACTACGAATGTGTGGAAGTCCTTGGTTCTCTGCCGGCTCCACATTGGCTGCGTTTGGGCCACCCACGGCTACCTTCGCACCGTGAAGACCCGTCTCAGCGTTGGTGCGGCGCCCGGTTGCCAGTGGCACATATTCTGGGGCAGTGTCCCACTTTGACTACCCTGCGACGAAATCTTGGGATACCAGACTCGTTGCCACTAATTATAGCTGACAACACCTCATCGGCTGATTTAGTTTTACGCTTTATTCGTGAGGGAGGGTCTTATCATTTGATCTAAGTTTTAGCGCATGTCCTTTGTCCCTTTGTGTCCTCCACCCTAGCACTTTTAGGGAGGAGGTTTTAATGTGTTTCAGAGTTGGCTGGCTTCTCCTTTTTATTCTCATGTGCAGCCAGCCATGGTAATCTGTTTTGTCTTTTTAATCTCTTCTACCTGTTTCTTGCGTTTCTGAGCTTTCCTTCTCCCCTTTGTCCATTTAAGTGTTTGTTGCCCTGCCGTCGTGCTTGTGGTTTTTCCTTTCATTCCGTTTTGTGTTCTCAGTCTCGTTCGTTTTATTCACACCCTTGTGGCATTGTTTTTTTCGGAACAAGTGACCTTGTAGTTTGGTCCCTTCCCCCCTCTTTTAAACCAACCAACCAACCAATCTAGATGAAGTAAAATAACTTTTTTTATTTAGTACAATGTTGTAATCTGCTATGACCAGAGGGCCTACACAGAATATTTTATGTATTTCCACTTTCTGCTTTTCCTTTCACATTCTGTCATTGGTTCAACAATATTAACTTAAATTAGGTCGAGTTTTACCTTTGTTGTACAACATTTATGGCTACTGTCTGGCGCTGTATAGAAACTCTTCTTACCTGTCTAATATCTTGGACGACGTATTCTGTTCTGAGGACCACGTATTACATCAGCATTGTCAAGTGCTTAGCCACCGCACTATATGTGCTTCTCCCTTGAAGTTAAATGGAGAGGCTGCACTGTGCCTTGACGATTTACAGTGGTTATGAGTTGTCTCACATGTCATTACGACTTCACGTTGTACGTAGTCAGTTGGTTGTATAGCAGCGGTACTACACAGACGTCTTTTTGTGACGACACATTGTGCCTTATTTTGTTTTCCACTGTATGCAACAACCTGGCGAGGGTCTGTCAGCGAATGAATCTGCTGGTGCAATAAAATGGAGCAATGCGTATGTGTGCAACCACGAATTACCAACAGTAATTACTTATTGTACGCAGCACCCACGTATCATTCAAAAGATCGAGTACTCCGCTGTCGTGATGCGACTTCTAAATATGTATTTAGATGGCAACATGCAGTGTCTTTTCGTTGTTGCTTGCTTAATGTAGTTTGTTCCCATAGATCACTTTCTGTTCAGTAATATAAGTTGCAGGCCAACAGTGTTTTTGCACGACTATAAACCAATTTATATGCTTGATGCAAGTGAATATAAAGGCAATAATTTTAGAGGGTCGAAGAAGAAAATATAAATAATTATAGTTATAGAGGTACTAATGCTAGAAATATCACGACCGTCACACATTACATCCGCAATTGCCTTCGTATTGGTACCTTACAGTTTCTTTGCTTTCCTATTCAGCGCTGACACTGCAGGATACGCCCATTTCCAACAGGAGGAAACCGTACAGTAGAATTAAACGGCTAAACTTCCGCAGCTGGGTCACTACTTTCATTTCACAATTTACGTGGTTAATGTGACCATGGATCCATTTATGAATCGTCCAGCAAAAGCATCTGCCGAAGCTGCTGTCAGTCCCTGAAAATGCGGTTCAAGGACTTAGCATTTCAACCCTCTGCGAAATACATATTCTCACCGGCTGCATTCATTATCGTATCAGAGCCAACACCAATTTCCCATGTTCGCCCACTCTGACCTCTTCTGAGTTCAGCTGCTGGATGAGGTGTGCGAGTGGTTTTCGATTCTTCAAGTTCCTTCAGTAAAATTGTGACTTCATTCAGTTTGTGCCAGATTCTCTGTCTTTCTATTTACTGGTCTGTTTTATCCTACAGCAAGTACCTGTGATCAGTTGTTATTGCTCATTGCCTATTACAGCCCCACGTCACATAATCCGAAGTGTCTGAAACATCACACTCAATTTTATAAATCTGTCACTTACCATTCCCAAATAGTTCACGTATGATTCGTGACCCGCCAGGTAGCATATCGTCACATTGACAGTCTTCATTTCTTTTAAATTGACCTTTGCCTTCATGTTTGGAAGGAAGCGATAAACGCTTATTGTTTCTGCTGCGTCCTAAGAACGCTGCCGTTCTTGGAGAAACAGGGTTCAAATTTCCTCTTCTGTTGATACAGGTTTGCTTGCGGTTTCCTCAGCGTTTTAATTTTCAGTGGGTAGTTCATCTACAACTGTCGATACTCTCACTTTTTAACCTGTATTGTCCATACCCTTTCCGAATTTAAATGTCAAAGGACCACTTTCCTAGAACTATGAGGGAGGCCCCTGTTTATTCCGGCCGATATCCATCAACCAAAGAGAGAATCAGGTATTGCTAAATTAACACGGTTTGTGATGGTTTCAGCAGTCGCAGCCAAAATCTCGACATACTTGCTCTATATTCCACCCTGTCTCAGTTGTCCAAACAGCCCCCAAATATATTCAGCCGCCATGTTACGGCAGTCTCAACTTCATATGTTCCAAATTCTGTAATTTGTTCAATATTTGTAGTCGTTTCTTATCAATATATTGGCTAAAGAAGAAGTAGTTTCTATTCTCTTAGTTTTTCAGGTATTTTACGTATTTTTATTAATAGGTTTCAAGAGAGATCTCCTTTAAATAAATTTGCTCGTGAGTGGGTAAATGTAATCTACGGCATTCCTGTAGTGTCGTTACAAAGTCATTGCTGCCTCTCATTGATTTACATTGTCAACGTCTGTTCCATTTAGCCATACGCTGTCGGTATATGCAGTATCTACTCTTCCTTCCTGTAAAGGTACGAAGTTTTCCAACAGTGGTTTACGGCAATATCGTAGTAGAATCACACACCGAGTCACGTGAACTTAACTTTTATCATCTCTACACTGTGGGGAAAACATGCAACTTCCTGAAAGGCGAGCTCATGTAGTGAAAACAGAAAAAAATCAAGAAAGCTAAGACAAGAAAGAAAAAAGGAAAAATCAAAAGAAGGTATAACGTTCTTTAATAAAAAGAAAGATTACGATTACATTAAATGAATGTCAGAACTGTAGAAAGAGTACTGTATTCGAATTGTCGTGTTGCGTGTTGTAAGCGCAAGTGGTGTGCTTACTCTGTATTATTGTTAGCAAAACTTTACACGAATTGACTGGGCAATGCAACTCCCAATACCAATAAAGGAATACAGTCACTGCAAAATACATTCAGCCCCTTACGCACTGAATCATCTAACACTGTTCCAAACTGATAACTTTGGTCCCTGTGCACATAGCGTGTAAAATAAATTGTCTTACCTCTAGAGCAGCAACGGAGTAACGCGATATATTCTGGTCTCTCATAAAAAACAAAAATATGCTAGCTACAGGCTCAGCAGTGTGCAGTGCTGGCCATAATACTTGAAATGCACATGAAATTCATTTGGCTGATAAACGAGAACATTAGTGAAAATCCAACGTCTTTATAAAAAATATGACCTGGACAGGGAAGCGGTACTGATCATTCCTACCACTGAGTTTTTTTAGCAAAATTATATTGCAAGTTAAGTTTGGCTTTTCAAAAACATCTGAAAATTGATGTTACATTACTCGCAACTGATTTTCAAACAGTGAGAGTTAAACAGCAAGCGTTATCTAGCTTCATTAAACCAGTATAAATGTAGACCATCAGATTACATACAACTCTGTTAACAAATCTTACACGCATTACTAAAGTGAAACATGTAACTGGCCTTTTTATCGAAACAGTGTGAGCCGTGCGCAGCTCATGTTCATGCCATTTATTGTCTGTCATCTTCTGTTACTGTACTGCCACCTCGTTTTCTATTCCATTTACTGACGTCACTTACTTCCTGCCTTACTTACCCGTGAGTGGCAGCAGCAGCGCGTATCGGTAAGCACACTGTCGTACCGCCTCTGAAGCGACCGATAGTATTTCCGGGTTGTCGTGTGTCTGACTAGTCAGTTGGGGACGGACCAGCAGTGCAGTCGGGACGCAGTAGCAGTGAAGTCGGGAATGGAGCTCCGGTGAGGCACCGACAGCTAGTGGTCACCGACCGCTGGCGACACACTTGAACTGTCCGATGGAGAGAGACTGAAGTGGGACGACCGTTGGTTGGTCGTTCGGTTGATCGTCTCATCGGCTGACGTATATTTGGTCCTTTCACCGTTTCCGGGCCTGGGAGTTGGTCGGTTGTCGTGGAGTAGCGAGGAAATCTCGGTGGCGCGTAGTTTGGCCAAGCCCGCTGGCGGCCTCTATGCAGTGTCGGTGCTTTTCCCATTGCTATGAGGTTCGTGGCTCACCTATCCTGAACATGAAAGTTGAAAATTTTCAAATGTGTGTGAAATCTTATGGGACTTAACTCCTAAGGTCATCAGTCCGTAAGCTTACACATTACTTAACCCAAATTATCCTAAGGACAAACACACTCACCCATGCCCGAGGGAGGACTCGAACCTCCTCCTGGATCAGCCTCACTATGGTGTGTAGTTTGAGAGATCAATTGTGGGCGCCAATACCTTGTACGTTGTTCCATTGAACTCCCTGTTGTTTACTGGTCGGGTAAAGCGGAGGTTACCTTGTCGGTGGGGCAGTCGACTGTGCGTAGGTTGGGTTGTCGTCAGATCGACAATGGTTGGGCCGACTGCCTTTCTCACCTACGCGAGGTATAGTGTTTGAATTACAGGCGAACGCTCATAACTTCTGAGCAACCTTGAGTGTACTGCCTTTTCTTGTTTGTTCTTGTTGTTTGCACTTTTATAGCTTCTAGCCGATTTTTAGATTAAGGTTGTTTTGCCCTTAAAGCGTCAGATGGTTAGGGCATACAGCCTAATTTAAGAACTGTTTTACATAAAGCTTTTGGCATTTTTAAAATTAATGTTATTGAGTCTTAAGTGTTGGACCTTCAGCCGATTTTGAATTTACGTTGTTTGCTCTTAAAGCGTCAGATTTTTTGGGCCTTCGGCCTAATTAAGGAACTGTTGTAAGATAAGGCTTTGCCTTTTAAATTTCTGATTTTGGTTGAGCTTTAAGTTATTGGCTTTCAGTCGTTTTTAAATTAAAGTGGTTTTCCCTCTAAGCCATGAGATTGTACGGCGCATTCAGCCACTAATTAAGTCCCAAAACTAAAGCTGTGTTTTTTGTAAAAGAATTTTTTCTTGGCTCTTCTAATGTTTGATCAAATAAAAGGTTGTATGTTCGAGTGTAACTGACAGGCGCTTATTTTGGCCGCTTTCCACAACTTAAACTACCTGTCCGGTCCTGTGGGTTTAGCAGGGCGTCTCACAGTTTACGTATATTCTGGGGTTACTAAACAATTACAAATTATCCGCTAACTCGTGTATACTAACGCGCTGGCAAAAACAGAAATCATTATTATTTTACATCTTTACCTTGGTTGCATGAACACTTCTGCTTCCATGTTCGACAATACTGACATAACTAAATCAATCTAACTCTTGGTGGCTTCACACAGCACACCACAAAAACTGCCTACTCCATCGTTTTTCTCTCTAAGACAGCTACCTACAACTGTGCGCCAAGATCTCTCTTACTCCAACAAAGCAGTATCTTCGGCTCTGTGGTCGCGCACAGTCAGCTATCCGGATTAACGAACTTACCAGAAACATTTATTGTTTATAGTATACTAATTCCAATTTAGTTTATTAATATTCTTATCCTGTTCTGGTGCCACATACAAGTGTGCCCCAGTATACACCTTGCACTTCCCGTAAATTTACAAAGTTTTCCAACAGTGGCTTACAGCTATATCCTAGAAGAATCACACATCGAGCCACGCGAACGTGACTTCGATTATCTCTACATTGTGGAAAAAAATGCAACACCCTCAAGGACGATCTCATACAGTGAAAACAAGGGTGACAGGTACCTCATCACTGAAGTAGTACATGATGACAAATTCAGACCAAATGACGTACATACGCCCCAGTAACGAGTGCCCGAACAGTCGCCTCAGTACACCGTGTACCCCCAGTGGCGGCAACAAGGACATGTGCTCTCGCGCGAAAATGAAAGTAAGGTGTTGAATGGCTTCCTGCGATTGACTGTCATGACCATCTTGCTCCTTTTGTTACAACTCGGTAATAGTTCTTGGAAGGCCTGGAGAGCGAGTAAATTTCTGTTTGATCATGTCCCATTGCGTTCCTCTGATCTGGCGTTCTTGCTGGCCTGAGCAGTTGTTGTAAGCCACGAGGTTTCAGTGGGAAATGTTGCGCCAAGGGAAAAATTGACCTGGGCTTCTATGGGCCTGTGGAAGTATCAAAGGCACGTGAACATTATAATGAACCACCGACGTCACAAAGCTTCATGCTGCAGTGGCCCGAGGAGTATGATACTGAACTTACGTTGACATTTTGGCCATTAAATTTGCCAGTTATGTACTCGATGGAACACCTCTGGGGCACTATCGTGCGCCAAATCACCGCCCGCAAACCACCGGCTTGTAATTTATAGAAATCTTATGACCTATGTATAGTCATCTGGGGTCACATACCTCCTGAAACCCACCACGAACGTGATACATCCATGCTAAGTGAGATCGCTGCATTATGGCGTTCCAGTGGCGGACCAACACACTGTTGATGAGGCAATCATACTGATTTAGCTCCACAGTGTGCGGCGGGGCGGGGTCGGTCGGTCGTCCTTTCTTCTCCTTACTCTCTCTCATTCAGTTTCGTCGAACAGTTCACCTACCTCTATATATCTTCCTTCCGACGTCCCTTCACACTGCAGTAGTAGATATGTGCTTGGCAGTATATAGCAGCATTGATGAAACCACTGCCTCATACCTACCACAGCGAGGCCGCGTAACTCCAGTTGCAAATCAGTTCCTGTAAATTCATTTTCACAAATTTCGGGTGGTAGGAGAATGCAGTTTAATTGCAGTAAGTGTTTGAAAATTCTATTAACGTCTTTTTATTCATAAGGAAGCACATGAAATGGCTATAAAGTCCGCATTTAATAATGCAAATGCTGTATCGTTCCAAAAAATGGCTCAAATGGCTCTGAGCACTATGGGACTTAACATCTGAAGTCATCAGTCCCCTAGAACTTACAACTACGTAAACCTAACTAACGTAAGGACATACCACACATACATCTATCATTCCAAGTTCACTGTTTATACAACATATTTCACACGCAACAGCAGCCAGAATTCCTTCTAGTCCGACCAGATTAATTTTGCGATCTAACCGTCACTGACCCACCAGTATTAGCGATTTGAACATTCGGTCGTTTCAGTCGTCTTCTATGTTACAAGTGCTCACCAAAGCATTCCGTAAAGAGCACGGAATATCCCACGCGGAATTGTCCCTACGACCAAAAGATCACACGCTTATAAAACTTCAACAAATTAATTCCGAAACATCACACTTTCTCAAAATGTCCGTAACTTAAGCCGCTTTAGTCTCGACACGTTCTAAACACAATGAACTCCCTATTTCTACATTTTACATACTATTTTCACGGAGACATCTATCATGCTGTTACCCGGAAACAGGTTAGCGAGGGACTCTCTCCTCTCCTCTCTGCCTATCTAACTACCTGCACGCAGTAAACGCTTAATTCTAATTAGCTATTTATCTGAATGACCCATCAGAATGACCCTTCCAGATCATTCTCGCGGCAAAACTTGCCTTTCCAACCACTAATCAGATAGTCATTTACATCATTACAATTTCAGTTTCTAATATATTGTTTAATAAAATTGAACAAAATGCAAAATGTTCTTTAAATTAATATAGAATCTCATTCCGCTTCAGACTTTTATTCCGGTTGCTCTCTTACAAAAGCGGGCACACATCGACATACGTCATCAGCATCATGGTTGCAACACAATTTTCCCATGCTGCAATTTTATAAGGTTTTACATAAAATAACATCAAGTTTTAATGTATGTCCCGCATACACTATCTCGCTCATTCCCATGTATTCACACAACAAAATAATAAGCAAATAGTAATTTTCAATGATTTTTATACTACGTAACGTAGAGTAATTAAAGTTTTGAAAAGAAAATTCCAATAAAGGGATTTTATATGCTGTGAGCTTTGTTACGAGTTCAGATGCTAATTAAAGACAATCTGTTCTTGTTCCTAACTGAGTTTTAAAATATGTGTCAGTTTTAGGATATTTAAGTAATTTTCGCAATTCTGTGACTATAATAGGTAAAAATCTTTAATAACAAAGGATTGCCTACCAAGTTTGAACAAAATCGGGTGATAATTATTATTGTTTATTCAGATTCGTAGGGGGTATAAATTTGCGTACTGACTGAATGTTCCTTGAGACCGTTCTGACGACTGGTAACGTCAGAGTTAAAAAAAACGTAGCCATCCTGAAGTTACCGTGCTACATGGCTACGTACCTTATTGCATCGAATGTTATCTCGTAATAACTTGCTACGTTACTAGTGGACATGCCCAGGGTTCCAATGAGTTTCCAGACAGATTTTTTTCGTATTTCCTTCAGTATCTGGTATTCCGCTTCTAAAATGTCTGTTGGAGTCAGCCCAGGTGCATATTATTTACCGCGTTCCTTGCTCGATGGAAAACGTCGGTTTCTTTCTCGATACAAACGAGTTAGTTATGTTTATTCGTGGGTTTACGTTCTTAAGTAAGACGAGTCCAATACTTGGTTTAACAACATGTGATAAATCGTATTTCTGCATATAGGACAGAGCAAGCAGGATACGTTCAACAGCTTTTGGCAAAATCCCCATGAAAGTGATAATTTAGTACCAGGGCTACTTTACAGACAATATCAGATTGGAACACATTTGTTCGCCTCGTATTCACATCCTACAGCGATGTCTGCCAGCGACAGCCATGTAACAGTGCTGCTGTAGCTTCAACAAAACAACTTTCCAACAGATTGCGGCGGGGGCCTGGGGCAGTGTTAACTACACGCAGTGAGCCCTACTTGCTAAGCCTTGCATGCACTAACCAAAGATCCAGCACGGCGAGCACGTGGTGCCCGAGAATGAACTATGATTGACTAGTAACTAAGCCCTACAACACGAGTAGCTGAAACGTCAGTCACAAACTTATTGTAATCGTCTATCGTTAATAGAATACTGCATTAGATTAACATCGAAACGCTTTTTCGCAAGGGCCTCTAATAATTATACTTGGAAAGACATTTAGCATTTTAACAATATGAAAACTAATACTTGTTACAGTGTGAAAGTAGCTATTAGCATTACAGTATTTGTTTACAATTTTTGTAAACAAAACACGTACTGTTTGCAAAAACAGCAGGGAAAGTTCGTCTGAAGCCCCAATACGTGTAAACAAAACATGTGCGCTTTGAACATGACTAAACGTTAGGTACACAGGGCCGCCTATATACACTTACCTAGCAAAGTGCAGTCTGGTACCTGATATTCGTATGGATGCACACAAACTGATACAGATGCTTGCCCTATGGATTATGAGAACATGAGATAGAAATTTTATCACCCCCAGGAGACTTGAAACTTATTTACACAATGCCTCTACGTTCAGTAACGGTTTCAGTTCGGCTATACACCCAGTACACCATTAATCATCTTCGCCCCAGTTATCCTGAGAAATCACATCCTCATCCGATGGATGGAACTATTTGATGGAGAGCTTTACTTGAAAAGCCTCCGGCAGCTGAGCCAGATGGCGCTGGTTGAGCCCAGCGCTGCATTACACGGCCACGTACTCGGGTAGGGTGGCGAGGCGTGCCGTGGTGTGGGGTGTCCGGCGGCCGGCCGCAGTATCAGTGATATCGACCCAGGCTGCCCAGGAGCCACAGGCGCACCTGAGCCTCAGCTGGCGGCCGGAGGGAGGGGTGTTGGTAGGCGCGGGGGAGACCGAGCGTAATAGCCCAGCGCGGTGGACGCAAGCTGCCAGAGGTTCCAGTTGCTTCCCCTAAGTACGACCTCCAGTGACATTACGATTTCATTGATTAACTCGCTGCATTGTGTAAGTGATATGCTACTACTAATCTGGTCAATACTATATTCTTTACTTCGTTTGCCAGCTAGCAAACAAAAATACACAACTGGCCATCAAAATTGCTACACCACGAGAGTGACGTGCTTTTTTCTTTGGTCATCAGTCTACTGACTGGTATGATGCGGCCCGCCACGAATCCCTTTCCTGTGCTAACCTCTTCATCTCAGAGTAGCACTTGCAACCTACGTCCTCAATTATTTGCTTGACGTATTAAAATCTCTGTCTTCCTCTACAGTTTTTGCCCTCTACAGCTCCCTATAATACCATGGAAGTCATTCCCTCATGTCTTAACAGATGTCCTATCATCCTGTCCCTTCTCCTTATCAGTGTATTCCACATATTCCTTTCCTCTCCGATTCTGCGTAGAACCTCCTCATTCCTTACCTTATCAGTCCACCTAATTTTCAACATTCGTCTATAGCACCACATCTCAAATGCTTCGATTCTTTTCTGTTCCGGTTTTCCCACAGTCCATGTTTCGCTACCATACAATGCTGTACTCCAGACGTACATCGTCAGAAATTTCTTCCTCAAATTAAGGCCGGTATTTGATATTAGGAGACTTCTCTTGGCCAGAAATGCCTTTTTTGCCATAGCGAGTCTGCTTTTGATGTCCTCCATGCTCCGTCCGTCATTGGTTATTTTACTGCCTAGGTAGCAGAATTCCTTAACTTCATTGACTTCGTGACCAACAATCCTGATGTTAAGTTTCTCGCTGTTCTCATTTCTACTACTTCTCATTACCTTCGTCTTTCTCCGATTTACTCTCAAACCATACTGTGTACTCATTAGGCTGTTCGCCCGTTCAGCAGATCATTTAATTCTTCTTCACTTTCACTCAGGATAGCAATGTCATCAGCGAATCGCATCATTGATATCCTTTCACCTTGTATTTTAATTCCACTCCTGAACCTTTCTTTTATTTCCATCATTGCTTCCTCGATGTACAGATTGAAGAGTAGGGGCGAAAGGCTACAGCCTTGTCTTACACCCTTCTTAATACGAGCACTTCGTTCTTGATCGTCCACTCTTATTATTCCCTCTTGGTTGTTGTACATATTGTATATGACCCGTCTCTCCCTATAGCTTACCCCTACTTTTTTCAGGATCTCGAACAGCTTGCACCATTTCATATTGTCGAACGCTTTTTCCAGGTCGACAAACCCTATGAAAGAGTCTTGATTTTTCTTTAGCCTTGCTTCCATTATTAGCCGTAACGTCAGAATTGCCTCTCTCGTCCCTTTACTTTTCCTAAAGAAAACTGATCGTCACCTAGCGCATTCTTCAATTTTCTTTTCCATTCTTCTGTATATTATTCTTGTAAGCAGCTTCGATGCATGAGCTGTTAAGCTGACTGTGCGATAATTCTCGCACTTGTCAGCTCTTGCCGT
The DNA here is from genome assembly GCF_021461395.2 of Schistocerca americana. Lineage (NCBI taxonomy): Eukaryota > Metazoa > Arthropoda > Insecta > Orthoptera > Acrididae > Schistocerca > Schistocerca americana. The sequence goes on from NC_060122.1 coordinate 60,676,318, forward strand.
CTTCGGAATAGTGTGGATGATGCTTTTCCGAAAGTCAGATGGTATGTCGCCAGACTCATATATTCTGCACACCAGCGTGAATAGTCGTTTTGTTGCCACTTCCCCCAATTATTTTAGAAATTCTGACGGAATGTTATTTATCCCTTGTGCCTTATTTGACCGTAAGTCCTCCAAAGCTCTTTTAAATTCCGATTCTAATACTGGATCCCCTATCACTTCTAAATCGACTCCTGTTTCTTCTTCTATCACATCAGACAAATCATCACCCTCATAGAGGCTTTCAATGTATTCTTTCCACCTATCTGCTCTCTCCTCTGCATTTAACAGTGGAATTCCCGTTGCACCCTTAATGTTACCACCGTTGCTTCTAATGTCACCAAAGGTTGTTTTGACCTTCCTGTATGCTGAGTCTGTCCTTCCGACAATCATATCTTTTTCGATGTCTTCACATTTTTCCTGCAGCCATTTCGTCTTAGCTTCCCTGCACTTCCTATTTATTTCATCCCTCAGCTACTTGTATTTCTGTATTCCTGATTTTCCTGGAACATGTTTGTACTTCCTCCTTTCATCAATCAACTGAAGTATTTCATCTGTTACACATGGTTTCTACGCAGCTACCTTCTTTGTACCTATGTTTTCCTTCCCAACTTCTGTGATGCCACTTTTTAGAGATGTCCATTCCTCTTCAACTGTATTGCTTACTGCGCTATTCCTCATTGCTGTATCTATAGCGTTAGAGAACTTCAAACGTATCTCGTCATTCCTTAGTACTTCCGTATCCCACTTCTTTGCGTATTCATTCTTCCTGACTAATATCTTGAGCTTCAGCCTACTCTTCATCACTACTATATTGTGATCTGAGTCTATACCTGCTCCTGGGTACGCCTTACAATCCAGTATCTGATTTCGGAATCTCAGTCTGACCATGATGTAATCTAATTGAAATCTTCCCATATCTCCCGGCCTTTTCCAAGTATACCTCCTCCTCTTGTGATTCTTGAACAGGGTATTCGCTATTACTAGCTGAAACTTGTTACAGAACTCAATTAGTCTTTCTCCTCTTTCATTCATTGTCCCAAGCCCATATTCTCCTGTAACCTTTTCTTCTACTCCTTCCCCTACAACTGCATTCCAGTCGCCCATGACTATTAGATTTTCGTCCCCCTTTACATACTGCATTACCCTTCAATATCCTCATACACTTTCTCTATCTGTTCATCTTCAGCTTGCGACGTCGGCATGTATACCTGAACTATCGTTGTCGATGTTGGTCTGCTGTCGATTCTGATTAGAACAACCCGGTCACTGAACTGTTTACAGTAACACACCCTCTGCCCTACCTTCCTATTCATAACGAATCCTACACCTGTTATACCATTTTCTGCTGCTGTTGATATTACTCGATAATCATCTGACCAGAAATACTTGTCATCCTTCCACTTCACTTCACTGACCCCTACTATATATAGATTGAGCCTTTGCATTTCCCTTTTCAGATTTTCTAGTTTCCCTACCACGTTCAAGCTTCTGACATTCCACGCCCCGACTCGTAGAACGTTATCCTTTCGCTGATTATTCAATATTTTTCTCATGGTAACCTCCCCCTTGGCAGTCCCCTCCCGGACAGACGCAAAATTTATCCGACAGTAAGAAGATGCCTCGATATGCAAATGATTAGCTTTTCAGAGCATTCACACAGGGTTGGCGCCGGTGGCGATACCTACAACGTAGGAAATGAGGAAAGATCCCAACCGATTTCTCATACACAAAAAGCAGTTGACCGGCGTTGCCTGGTGAAACGTTATTGTGACGCCTCGTATAAGGAGATGAAATGCGTACTATCACGTTTCTGACTTTGATAATGGCCGGATTGTAGCCTATCGCGATTGCGGTTTATCGTATCACGACATTGCTGCTCGCGTTGATCGATATCCAATCACTGTTACCAGAATATGGAATCGGTGGGTTCAGCAGGGTAATACGGAACGCCGTGCTTGATCCCAACGGCCTAGTATCATTAGCAGTCGAGATAACAGGCATCTTATCCGCATGGCTGTAACGGATCGTGCAGCAACGTCTCGATCCCTGAGTCAACAGATGGGGACGTCTGCAAGACAACAACCATCTGCACGAACACTTCGACGACGTTTGCAGCAGCATCGACTATCAGCTCGGAGATCATGGCTGCGGTTACCTTGACGTTGCATCACAGACAGGAGCGCCTGCGATGGTGTACTCAACGACGGACCTGGGTGCACGAATGGCAAAACGTAATTTTTTCGGATGAATTTAGGTTCTGTTTACAGCATCATGATGGTCGCATCAGTATTTGGCGACATCGGGCTGAACGCACATTGGAAGCGTGTATTCGCCATCGTCATAGTGGCGTATCAGCCGGCGTGATGGTACGGGGTGCCAATGGCTACACGTCTCGATCACCTCTTGTTGGCATTGACGACACTTTCAACAGTGGACGTTACGTTACAGATGTGTTACGACCCGTGGCTCTACCCTTCATTCGATCCGTGCGAAACCCTACATTTCAGCAGGATAATGCACGAACGCATATTGCAAGTCCTGCACGGGCCTTTCAGGACACAGAGAATGTTAGACTGCTGCTCTGGCCAACACATTCTCCAGATCTCTCACCAATTGAAAACGTCTGGTCAATGGTGGCCGAGCAACTGGCTCGTCACAGTACGCCACTCACTGCTCTTGATGAACTGTGGTGTCTTGTTGAAGCTGCAAGGGCAGCTGTACCTGTACACGCCATCCAAGCTCTGTTTAACTTAATGCCCAAGCGTATCAAGGCCGTTATTGCGACCAAAGGTGGTTGTTGTGGGTACTGAATTCTCAGGATCTATGCACCTAAATTGCGTGAAAATATAATCACATCTCAGTTCTAGTATAATATATTGGTCCAGTGAATACACGTGTATCATCTGCAATTCGTCTTGGTATAGCAATTTTAATGGCCAGTAGTGTATCATCGATGGCGAAGTCATAGGGCAGATAACCGTGTTACGTCCAGTGACACAGACAAAGAACGTTGAAGCAGAAATCATCACACAATTCAGTTGAAGAGGTTTTGAAATTTTGCACTACAATAAAAACCATAAAAATTTAAAATATTACATTAAGTATTTAATAACGACATTCATGGAAGACTAAAATTTATCGCAGTGAGTGGAACAATAGCAAATACGCTGAAAATGGCCACGCAAGAATTTTACAAATTCATGGCAGTACGTACTATAGTCTATGAATCTGAAATCTGATTTACGGGCAAAAGCATGTGATCAGTAATCAGGTTGCGAAAATGAAATTTCTAAGTAGAATTACAAAGTGGACCAGAGACGAAGAAGAAGAAAATTAAGATTGAGCTTGATAATACCTCCGCATGAAACGTCTACAGTTCTGTTCTTGTGACTTTAATGTGCCTCTTTGCCGATTAGCACCTCGATGCAGGACATTGCAGCGAGAATTATCTTCCACAAATTCCAACTGTTTTGGAATGGCTCACTTCGAAAGTGATACATCTCCTTAGGCCACAACGTCGGCTTTACGATTTTCTATCATGTAACTTTCTTTTCGAAGCAGCGATTATCATCTTGAAAAATGTTATTGGAAAATCGACGTCGTATCCGATTTTTATTGCAAATTGCCGAATTTTCGGGCAGTCAGTGGAAATTCTTTTTCAAGTATCGCGGGTAGCGTAGCGGAGCTAGCACATGCTCACTGCCAATGAGACCGATAGAGGTGAAGCCTGTGTTCACTTGTTCCCTTGTGAGCGGCTTTTGATTGTATTGATAAGGTCGTACTTGAGGGTAAATTGGCCGTGCGGTTAAAGGCGCTGCAGTCTGGAACCGCAAGGCCGCTACGGTCGCAGGTTCGAATCCTGCCTCGGGTATGGATGTTTGTGATGTCCTTAGGTTAGTTAGGTTTAACTAGTTCTAAGTTCTAGGGGACTAATGACCTCGGCAGTTGAGTCCCATAGTGCTCAGAGCCATTTGAACCATTTTGAGGGTAAATACTCATAACATCAACTCGATATGTCGGATAGTCAACACGTAATGCGTCGGAAAGGTAGCAGAATAAAATTGAAACAGACTTATATTTCACTGGGATACTATATTACTACACATTCTGCGTATTTTTATTTCATTATTGCGAATGTGAAACTAAAAAAAACTCCAATTTTGCGAAGTCAACATTTGAAATAAGCTGTAAGAAACAACTTTTGAGCGTTGTTAAAAAATATAATAATGAATTGAATCTCAACTTACCTTTCTCGACATTAAGCTTGGAAGGAATAGTATTCGTGGTGAGGTCTTAATGCTTCCCGTACTGCTGTTCCCTTATCCTCTACGCATCTCAAATGTCTTACGGCAAGGCGTATTTTCGGCACCGCAGTTGGCGATTTCGAGTAGTCTGAGGACTAAGGATTCCCCCGGATTGCCTGCGAATCCTCTGGATACACATCTGTGAGGCCCTTTCAGGATGTTCGCTTCCCTTCGCAGTCTCTACACGAGCCTCCCTCCCTTCCCCAACCGTCTTTTGACGGCGTCTCTACAGCAGAGGGGAAGATAAGCGATGAATGGAGCCAGTCTGTCGAAAGATGTTGCAGATTACTGTGAGCAAACCTTGCGACATCTCTTAAGGCACTCACGTTAAAATCTAATGGCTATGGCGTCTGGTCCCAGCATATCAAACACAACTCTTGAATGACCTACACCTAGATATAAGAGTATTATCATCTTGCCAGATGTTACTCATTACCGACCAGATATTTTATATATTTTGCACACGGTCGGGAAGTCCGATTTCGGCTCAAATTCGACGGCAGTAGCTTCATTACTGTTCAGTACTTTCAAGAACTGGATTTTGATGAAAAATAAATATGTTAGTCATAAGTATAAAGTCTTTCGTGTTCTAATTGTTTGGTAACCAGCATGGTACTTAGCCATATTTGCAAAATTTCCTTTAAGAATGGACAGTTTCCTGAACGATTAAAGTACTCAGTAGTACACACAGCGCCGGCCGAGCCGAGCAGTTCTAGGCGCTACAGTCTGGAACCTCGCGACCGCTACGGTTGCAGGTTCGAATTTTGCCTCGGGCATGGATGTGTGTGATATCCTTAGGTTAGTTAGGTTTAAGTAGTTCTAAGTTCTAGGGGACTGATGACCTCAGAAGTTAAGTCCCATAGTGCTCAGTACCAGTATCCACAGCTGCCCTCACATATCAGAAGCTTTGTTGTTATGAGGGATGGTGAGTTAGCAAACTTGTGTTCGTGTAGTAACGTTCAGCCGCCATAACATGTCTGCCTATTCAGGTAAGTATAGCTTGTGATGTGTGCCACGCTCTATTCGCTCCCTAGCGGAGTGGCTGCGTGGGTGGAGGAGCCATGTCGCGGATTGGGTGGCCCCTCCCGCCGGGGGTTCGAGTCCTCACTCGGGCATAGATGTATGTGTTGTTCTTAGCATAAGTTAGTCTAAGTTAGTTTATGTGTAACTATAGGGACTGATGACCTCAGCAATTTGACCCCTTAGGAATTCACACATACATACATACACATGCAGGGTCCATGAATTCATGACGTTGTCTCCATACCCGCACACGTCCATCCGCTCTATACAATTTGAAACGGGACTCGTTCGACAAGACAACATCTTCCCAGTCATCAACAGTCCAATGTCCTTGGTGAGGGGCCCAGGTTAGGTGTAAAGTTCTGTGTCGTGCAATCATCAAGGGTTCCGAAAGCTGAATCGTTTTCACGCTAACACTTTTTGATGTCCCAGCATTGAAATATGCAGCAATTGAACGATTGTCTTTAGACGTCGTTGGTCCCGTTCTTGTTCGTTTGTTTTTTTTTTTTTTTTTTTTTTTTTCCTTGGCGCAGCGATGGCGGACATTTCATGTGTTTCAGGATTCCTGATATTCACGGTACACTTGTGAAACGGTCGTATGGGATAATGTCATCTTCATCGCTACCTCGGAGACGCTGTGCCAATCGCTCGTGCACCGACTATAGTTCCACGTTCTATAGTATGGATTATAGCTGTGTATTTCTTTTACTGTGTTAAGTTACATATTTACTATTAATGTGTTTATTTTTGATTAGTAATATTTCAATTTCATGTAACAATTTTTTAATAACAGTGCTGAATGGGATTTCTGTACGAGATGAAGAGAGCAAGCGCAACTTCGATAGAAAAGAGAACAGAAAGCGTGCGAATGAAGGGTCCACATGTACATACGCTGAGAGTAGGGACACCATACACCGACGTTTCCATGGATTTATTCCAATTTCGAGGAGGTTCATAGGCGTCTATGGGTTTTGGTATGCAGCCCTCCGTGGTAAACTTCGACTTTCTTTTATGCCTGGAGAAATTCGATTGATAGAAAACAGATTTTAAATAATGTTAATTAAAATTCACTAAAATGAAAACCAGCGGCAAGCTTACATACACGTATTTTTCATACTCGGTTATTGACAACAATGAGAAGCCGCCACAATCGACTATCGCATGCACTGCGACACCGCCGTCCCGCCAGACTATCGTGCGCAGGCGAGCCAAATGTACAGGCGTGCGTCCGTGCCGCAAACGTAATGTAGTGGGCGGACAAAAAGACGGAATCACCAAAAACACGACACTGTACCATGCATAACACAGTGAAGGTAACCCGCTGGCATTAAAAATAGGTTCCAACCGTCCCGGAATGGATAAATACAAGTCTTGTATGATTTTCAAGAGCGTCCTGTACCATTCTTTCTGCAAAATAGTGGTAAGTTCTGGTAACTGTGATAACTACACCAATATTGTTCTGACCACAACTGACACTTGCACGCAGGGTTTTTTCCAGCGTAGACCACGAATGCTCAGTAATGTTCAGATGTCGTGACAGGTGGTCGGGAGAGGTGCGAAAATTCATCCTCACAAACATTAAATCAGACCTGGACGATGCGAGCTGTGCGAACGTGCGCCCTATTGTCTTGGCACGCAGCGTCAACATTGGGGAACTACCGTCGTACCAAGAGATGGAACTGATCAGCCAGAATGGCTACATAACCTCTGGTAGTAAAGCGACCTCCCCGAGTAATCATGAAGTCAATGGAGTTCCACGATACGGCTGTCCAAATCGTAACCCAACCGCCCCCCCCCCCCCCCCCCCCCCCGATGTTTAACCTAAACTCGGCCACATGTTGTAAGCATTCAGGGAAATTACTTTCTTCCATTGCTCCATAAATTAGGTTTTATGGCCTGGGCACCACGTTTTCCTGTTAAGAGCATCACATCACTGATGAGTGTTTTCGGAATTCCAGTTCCCCCTGCAAACATATCCGTTAGAACGCGTTGTTTTCGAGTGATATACATAAAAAGAGGTATTTAAACGGTCGTCATCCCCACGCTCACACCATCGGTGGGGATTTTTAGTCTGTTGTTCATGACACTCCCACCTGCAACTGTACAAAAATTACAGACTACACGAATTTTTTCCGTATTCGATCTTTACTGCTGGTCGTCGACTGGGCTATTGGTCACTAAAGCACCCACCATATCAAAACCAACAATTTGTCCTTCGTTCGACTTCACTTAGCTCCGACATAATGCACTCATAACTACACAAACATTGTTCTGGCCACAAATGACACTTGCAACGCATTGAGGACATAGTTAGTGGGGGGCCAGCGCAGGGCTGGCCACGGGTGTGAAGTATTTTCAAGTTTTAGATGACTAATGGTGACTTGTAAGTAGCCATAAAATAGTTTCACTTCTGACCCAGCAAAAACTTGTATAATACCGGCATATTCTCGAAAGAAAAATTCCTGACACGTTATATATTTTTTCCTTTCCTGACAGGTAGGTATGGGCGCCCTTGCGTTCGTGGTCGAGCAGAACAGTGCAACCCGCAGACTTAGCTAGCGCCTACACGTACGTTGAAGCATCCATTTATTGCAGTGTTTTCATATTTTTGACCAACATCTATATCTCGATGCAGCAGCACACCGAGACGACTCGGTGTTCGTATCATTTAAATCCGCTACGATTTTTTTACTGGTCATGCTTTTATTTCTGTCGGATAACTTGTCGTCGACAGACTCTATGAGTCCGATTTGACCCAAAAGTCCTGGATTTTTGAACACTTTGTCCGGCTCAGTTGAACGTAGCGGGTATCGCGTCGGAATAAAATTTTGCAAAATACTTTCATTTCAAATACGATACGGTCTTAATATTGTAATTAACGTGTGATTAAAATATTGTGAATAACTGGGAAATGCTACAAACAATACATCGGCGTGTAACTTGTGATTGTTGCTTGGTGGGCAGAATCTCTCCAATGTTACCTGTGTTGTAAAATCTGATCTGTTTTATGTTTTTCATTTGCAGCCTTGTGCGACTTGGGGAACGTTAAGACCTAAAGGTGCTTGTACACACACTTAAAAATTTTCAGATGTGAAAATTCGTCAGACTGTAAGTTCGCACACGAGACTTTTGTGGCAAAAACTTACGAACTTCAGTTTTAAGACGTGAAAGTCGACGTGAAATTTGGACACTTTAGAAAGCTCTGTACTTGACATTATAACTACACCGTGTAGTGGGAATGATGCATATACGAACATCATTAAATTGTAGCATTAGTTGCTTCTGGCCAGCCTAATCCATCACAGTCGACAGAGGAGTTTAGTCACTGCGAAATGGATTATACACGCATCAAGAGAATATAATAGTTGCATTTTAACAATGACGGATCAGCACAATTTCGCTGCCGCAACTACCTAACTGCTGACGTCATTGCCCAACGTCATCCATCATTCACACATGAGCCATTTCATAATTTGGCATTGCCATTAAGACTCTGAAAGCAGTCTAAATAATTTCTAATGTAAATTTTATTGACTTGATGGAATATATGTTTTTTTTATTGATGTAGCTGTATGGTGACTATTTCAAAAATTCATATTTTCACTGTTCGCAGTATTACTTCCCTACCACCACTGTTCCACACCTTTGTCTTATTTGGTTTTTGTTATTGCGTCTGTCTCTATGTATCTTATAAGGGTATGCTTCAGCTTATCGCACCCTGGAAAGGAAAGTGGCACAAGTCAGAAAATGACAGTTTTTAGTTTTTCCCACTAAAAAATACATTTGAAATTCCCTAAGGTGCACCGAAAACGTCATACTTCTATCTCGCAATTTGTCCACTTTAGGTCATATGTGTCAGTTTTGTTGACGCGCCACTGCAAAGAACAGTATGACTTCAGCGTTGTTACTAGCAGGTGTCCTTGGGTCATTCGGGAAGAGCGACACATTCTGAGTTATGAAACTTTTGATGTGTAAGTTAAGTTCAATGTAATTGTTAATATTATTAATTATTAGCTTTTGACGTTTACATCTGTTGTTAATGTTACGAAATTTCGTGTATTACAGGCTCATAAGGAAAAAGTGGACCTTCTGCTATAAAGAATGTTCGTATTAAATACCTATTGTCGGCAAAAATTATGTCTACATTATATAAGCCCACTTATGATTCCATGTTTTAGTAAATTGTGCTCCTTAAATTGTACCCAATTCATGTGCCTAATTAATGTTACTTATGAAGTTGCATTAATTCTCATAAATTACAGTTTTACATTTCGTATTTTTCTAATACAACAATTTCACCTTATATATGGAAAAAGTATTAAATGAGGAGTCACAAAAATAGTTTTTAAAAATTCATGGAAAGTGATAGAAATCAACGAATTAATAAACAATCAGCTGATAACGCCTCACATTCGACGAGAACAGGACTACATGTCCACGTTACTATTGTATAGACTATAATGGAATTTACAGCCAAAATTAATTACTTGAAATTTAAAGTGCGTTTATACTATTTCAATATGAGTTTTATAGAATTCTTTAAGTCGATTTCCCTCAAGTAGGGCATTTTTGAGTTGCGTCACCGCTATTGCCGGGGTGCGACATGTGTGTTCAGTAAGTCAGAAAATTTTACGTATTTAAATTGTATGTTTCGTAAAACGTGTGCAAGGTGTGGCATCTGTCATTAGCTTTCTGACTCCGACCAATCACAGTGCAGTAGGTTAGTTGTTATTGGTGCAAGATGAAAAAACAGTGAGACTTTTAAATCTGACAGCTGCACAATGACAGGAATGTTTGTTTACGTTCTAGAATTGCTCATATTACATTTCCGAACATATGAATGAACTTACATAAATTTGTGTTTATTTTTGTCCCGTCTTACGATTTGTTTGGCTCAATTTTCAAAAGCCTTTATGGTGATTACGTAATTTATGCTTTTGGGGCTTTGTAACCAATCGCAAACTTTACTTTTGCAGTGATTTTGGTATCTAAACAAGTCTTTCCAACACATGTTGCTTCTTAACGGTTATGAGATAAAGATTTAGGCACATCCACTGTCAAAAGTAGATAGTTAAACATCTTCAGCAGTGGCTTAACTACAAGTGACAAATGGTAGAATTATTTCACAGATAGCGAGTAATAATATCACAAATTATTTTTGGAGCTCGTCATACCCTCCTAGGTCTTAATCTACAGAGACTGTCCCCCTGTGAAGAACGACAATATTTCCACCAGGCTGTTAATGTAAGTAGTTTTGTTTATTTAGCATTGCTAGCTGGTTTCGAGCGACTGCTCATTGTCCAGCGCACAATGCCTGTGGATACATCGTCCTTATACGCAGGATAAAACAGAAATTACATATCACTTAGTTACGACTAGCATCATAATATTAATACGTACTGTCGAAATAGTTATCCATCAATCAAATTCCTATGGTTATCCATTCCAAAGCCGTGTACAAAATCAACGAAGAACTCCATATCTCAGAAGACTGCAGTGTACTCTCGAAAATAGTTACTGTCACTTTGAAATTACTGTTGTAGCTGACCGTTCAGAATCACAAATAAATCTCCCAAGACTTATAGCGGAATGTACGCTTGTTAGAAGCTTCAAGTCATAAACACAGGTGAAGTGAGAACCTCTGGACGCATCGGTGCGAAGCATACCATTCATCTACAGGAAAATCTGCTTTAGAGTAATATATTTTGTGAAACTCAGTATTTAGGATCAGACTAGCAAATTATTTGGACCGTATTATAAAGGCAATTATCAAAGAATTTTTTTTTCTTTTTACGGAAAGATTTGAACCAGTTTGTCCTGCAAGAGAGCTTCAGTAGGTTTTTGAAATTTAGGTTTTATATAAATCTTATGTAATTATATTTCAAATGACTTATTACACTGAACGAAAGCTACTGTTTCAGAACAACTGAAAGCTGTACGGACGGGATGTTTTAAACACTGGCCAGTGTGCGTATTATATAATTGGAATAACGTTTACGTTAATTGAGAGATTCGTAACTTGAGTATGTACCTCGAGTCACAACAGAGTTTTGTCAAACTACGTAGACTTCACGTACCCTATACAAGTCTCTATGGAGTTTCATTCCTATTGTAACATGACGTTACCAATCGTCTTGTTCTCAAACCAAACTCTAAATCAAACTATATGTTTTCAGTCATGGTAGCACTTTTATGACGCTTCATTCTGGATGGCATTTTATTAAGCTCTTACACAACGGACAAGTATCAAACGGAATTCAGAATCAACGGAAAGTACATGGAGAAGATATAGTACATTCGAGTACCACTGGGAAGTTGATATGAGATGGCTAATGCTTAAATTTCAAAGTACGAACTATTCCCATAGCGAAGATGCTGGTAACATTGTACCACAAAAGTTATATTGTCCACTAAACTTTCTCCGTGTGCATACGTATCTATGAATACCGGGGTCACATTATACACTCCTGGAAATGGAAAAAAGAACACGTTGACACCGGTGTGTCAGACCCACCATACTTGCTCCGGACACTGCGAGAGGGCTGTACAAGCAATGATCACACGCACGGCACAGCGGACACACCAGGAACTGCGGTGTTGGCCGTCGAATGGCGCTAGCTGCGCAGCATTTGTGCACCGCCGCCGTCAGTGTCAGCCAGTTTGCCGTGGCATACGGAGCTCCATCGCAGTCTTTAACACTGGTAGCATGCCGCGACAGCGTGGACGTGAACCGTATGTGCAGTTGACGGACTTTGAGCGAGGGCGTATAGTGGGCATGCGGGAGGCCGGGTGGACGTACCGCCGAATTGCTCAACACGTGGGGCGTGAGGTCTCCACAGTACATCGATGTTGTCGCCAGTGGTCGGCGGAAGGTGCACGTGCCCGTCGACCTGGGACCGGACCACAGCGACGCACGGATGCACGCCAAGACCGTAGGATCCTACGCAGTGCCGTAGGGGACCGCACCGCCACTTCCCAGCAAATTAGGGACACTCTTGCTCCTGGGGTATCGGCGAGGACCATTCGCAACCGTCTCCATGAAGTTGGGCTACGGTCCCGCACACCGTTAGGCCGTCTTCCGCTCACGCCCCAACATCGTGCAGCCCGCCTCCAGTGGTGTCGCGACAGGCATGAATGGAGGGACGAATGGAGACGTGTCGTCTTCAGCGATGAGAGTCGCTTCTGCCTTGGTGCCAATGATGGTCGTATGCGTGTTTGGTCCCGTGCAGGTGAGCGCCACAATCAGGACTGCATACGACCGAGGCACACAGGGCCAACACCCGGCATCATGGTGTGGGGAGCGATCTCCTACACTGGCCGTACACCACTGGTGATCGTCGAGGGGACACTGAATAGTGCACGGTACATCCAAACCGTCATCGAACCCATCGTTCTACCATTCCTAGACCGGCAAGGGAACTTGGTGTTCCAACAGGACAATTCACGTCCGCATGTATCCCGTGCCACCCAACGTGCTCTAGAAGGTGTAAGTCAACTACCCTGGCCAGCAAGATCTCCGGATCTGTCCCCCATTGAGCATGTTTGGGACTGGATGAAGCGTCGTCTCACGCGGTCTGCACGTCCAGCACGAACGCTGGTCCAACTGAGGCGCCAGGTGGAAATGGCATGGCAAGCCGTTCCACAGGACTACATCCAGCATCTCTACGATCGTCTCCATGGGAGAATAGCAGCCTGCATTGCTGCGAAAGGTGGATATACACTGTACTAGTGCCGACATTGTGCATGCTCTGTTGCCTGTGTCTATGTGCCTGTGGTTCTGTCAGTGTGATCATGTGATGTATCTGACCCCAGGAATGTGTCAATAAAGTTTCCCCTTCCTGGGACAATGAATTCACGGTGTTCTTATTTCAATTTCCAGGAGTGTATAAACAAGAAACAATCTGTGGTGGTGTTTGGGGTCTGTTAAGTAAGACCGTGGTCGGGTTGATCAGTAGAAAAATTTATTTGACAACAAATTGAAACATATACATATATCATACATGTACAGAAAGTAAATGCAGTTGCAATTAATTATATGCCCATTCACCTGCAGCGCCGATAATTGTTTGGCATCTCCGAGGCACGCTTGAAACCAAGTTTCTGCATATTCACGTGGAAGAGAGCTCCAAATGCCCAAATTTGCATTGATAGCTGTTTCAATGTGAAGATCTTTTTTCCTTGCAACTTTGTTTTGATGTAAGACCATATATCTTCAATAGGATTATTGTGAAGCGAATGTGAGGGCCAGTCCAGTACCTGCATATCTTTCTCCTTTTCCAAGTCGCTGCAAAGCCTGACGCGGCACTTCGGATCGTTGTCCTCTTGCAGTATCCAATCTTCATTTCTGTCGACTAACCAGTGTTTGGCAAACAGTATCAAACATCTTTGATGAAAGACGAAGGTTCCCTCTAGTGGGCTGTGAAAGAACTAAGGCGATATCTTACCCCATCTGTGTGTAATGCCGACCATGCTGTTCATCATGGTTTGGATGCACATTCATGCGTTAATTACGTTTTCTGCGTAATTTCTGTACATGTTACAGTATTCTCTAATAACCCAATGTTACACAGATATTTCTTTACATATGATGTTGGTTAACTGTTGTGGATATGCTTATGATGTGGACAGTGGTATCTTGGTGATACCCTTCAAAGTTGCTGCCATGGTATTCCTGTAACCTGTTTTCAGTTCCGGGACGGGTAGACAGTTGCGAATGAATGAAAATCTCATAAGAAGTCAGTGTGGAAAATGCAAGGAGTGCTTACAAAATTGTTAACTGCGTATCTAAAAAAATAAGTAAAATTAAGTTCAGACCATATGAAATGTTATGTTGTTTGCCATTGTCTGTAACGAGACATGGAAAAAATAAATATCATGTTTATTATTTCAAATGTAATCAGCCTAACTGTTAATACATTTATCTCTTTGTGAGACAACACGATCAGTACCTTCATCGAAAAATATTTTCGGTTGCATACGAAACCGTGATTGTACTCGAGCGTGCACATTTCCGTCCGAAGCAAATCGACAACCACGAATGCCTTTCTTCAGGGCTTCTATACTATGAGAATCGCATGAGGAGGTATCAGGAGGATTTGTAAGGGATTCCCAGAGAAACATTGGAGTGTAGTCGAAACAGCCCTCGCAGCACGTGCGCTGGCGTTATTCTGCAGCGGAGTGATGGCGTCCGTCAACGCGCTGCTCACCGAATTTCTGGGACAAGGCGCCACAGTAACGTACAACGGTACGTGGACACTTGACAAAAACTGAAGAGTGCCGTAAAGACTGAGAAGCCATAATTCTGATGAACGACATCATTCGGTTACTAGATAATGTCCGCCCTCATGCTGCCAAGATCGTTTTTGAGTTCGCTTTAGGTGTTTCGCGGGGAAGCCATTACACATCCATCATACGGTCCCAAACTCTCTCCATTGGATTCCCGTAGTTTTGAAACCCTGAAAAAAGACATTCGTGGTCGTAAATTTGCTTCAGATGAAGAGGTGCGCCCCTGGGTATAAACTTGGTTCTGTAAGCAACCTTCGACATAATTCCATAAGGACATGATGTTCTCGTCTCAAGGTCGGATAAATGTATTGACAGTTACGGTGATTACTTCCCAATGAACAAATAGTTCACTTACTTTCTTCCCATTCGTCATGTTTTCAGTTAACTGCCCCTTATACACATAAAACACAACTTGAGTCAATGTCACCAGTCACACGCCAGTCACTAAAACAAAATCCTTTGCAAGTACGTCAGTGCTGAGAAATTATCCCGGTATGCCCCCAAATGCTTCCTTAACTAACGAGTGTCCGGCTTCAACGCACATCGCTAGAAGGATGTACACAACTTGCCATTAAAATTGCTACACCACGAAGATGACGTGCTACAGACGCGACATTTAGCCGACAGGAAGAAGATGCTGTGATATGTAAATGATTAACTTTTCAGAGCATTCACACAAGGATGGCGCCGCTGGTAACGCCTACAACCTGCTGACATGAGGAAAGTTTCCAACCGATTTCTCATACACAAACAGCAGTTGACCGGCGTTGCCTGATGAAACGTTGTTGTGATGCCTCGTGTAAGGAGGAGAAATGCGTCCTTCACGTTTCCGACTTTGATAAAGGTCGGATTGTAGCCTATCGCGATTGCGTTTTATCGTATCGGGACATTGCTTCTCGCGTAGGTCGAGATCCATTGACTGTTAGCAGAATATGGAATCGGTGGGTTCAGGAGGGTAATACGGAACGACATGCTGGATCCCAACGGCCTCGTATCACTAGCAGTCGAGATGACAGGCATCTTATCCGCATAGCTGTAACGGATCGTGCAGCCACGTCTCGATCCCTGAGCCAACATATGGGGACGTTTGCAAGACAACAACCATCTGCACGAACAGTTCGACGACGTTTGCAGCAGCATGGACTATCAGCTCGAGTGCCATGGCTGCGTTTACCCTTGACGCTGCATGAAAGACAGGAGAGCCTGCGATGGTGAACTCAACGACGAACCTGGGTGCACGAGTTGCAAAACGTCATTTTTTCGGATGAATCCAGGTTCCTCTTACCGCATCATGACGGTCGCATCCGTATTTGGCGACATCGCGGCGAACGCACATTGGAAGCGTTTATTCGCCATCGCCATACTGGCGTATCACCCGGCGTGAAGGTATGGGGTGCCATTGGTTACACGTCTCGGTCACCTCTTGTTCGCATTGCCCAGCACTTTGTTCAGTGGACGTTAAATTTCAGATGTGTTACGACCCGTGGCTCTACCTTTCATTTGATTCTTATGAAATCCTACATTTCAGCAGGATAATGCACGACAGCATGTTGCAGGTCCTGTACGGGTGTTTCTGGATACAGAAAATGTTCGACTGCTGCCCTGGCCAGCATATTCTCCAGATCTCCCACCAATTGAAAACGTCTGGTCAATGATGGCCGAGCAACTAGCTCGTCACAATACGCCAGTCACTACTCTTGATGAACTGTGGTATCGTGTTGAAGCTGCATGGGCAGCTGTACCAGTACACGCCATCCAAGCTCTGTTTGACTGTTTGTCCAGCCGTATCAAGGCCTTTATTACGGCCAGAGGTGGTTGTTGTGGGTACTGATTTCTCAGGATCTATGCACCGAAATTGCGTGAAAATGTAATCAGATGTCATATCTAGTATAATATATTTGTCCAATGAATACCTGTTCATCATCTGCATTTCTTCTTGGTGTAGCAATTTTAATGGCCAGTAGTGAATATTCTGATTGTCCACGTGTGCGAGATGTAGTGAAGCCGAGACACAATAAAAAGCGGCGAAGGGAACTCTTCACCATGAATACCTCCGCATACTGTTCGAAACTCTGAGATTCGAGTCCGGAATTCTTCAGTCAAATCTTCGCTTTCCACTTAATCTGTAACGAGTCTTATTACATTAATCTCATTCATCAGTACGCCGTTTGCTTGAGACAGATTATCTCTCAGACGCATGTTATTTATCATTCTCAAATTTTCCGCTGTAAAGAATTTTACAGCCTTAGTTGGTGCAGTTACAAGTAGAACAAGGACAAAAAGAAGAGTACCCCAAGGATACCGCACACCTGTTCCACCAGATGCCAGGGTAATCTTTGGTAAGCCTAAGACAGTGCAACGTTTCTTGCCGAGTGTGATACAGAGTAATCCAGCTATGCCACCAGACGGCGCAAAAACACATCGTGTACACAAGATACTGATACACAGTCGGTACAGTAAAACCTTCCAAGAGCGGAATCCCACTGGCGTAAAAACATATTGTAAGCACATAATACTAGCACATTGGTGGTGTGGTAAAATCTGCCCACCGCATCAACGCTTACAAAGATATGATAGCTGGGACATACTCCGATAAAAATACAGGTAAAATTTAATGATAAATTTAATCTCGTCCTTACGAATAAAGCAGTTTAATTCGAACAAGAGTGAGGAAGGTAATATCCGAGTCTTGGCGGGAGCTGTAAAAGAACATAGTTGCACTCTACGTCTGTCCATCTTCGTTCAGTCTCTCAGTTTAAGAAAGATAGGATTTTGAAATGTTAGGAATTCTTTATTTTTTTTGTTCATATTTTCAGTACATTAAAGACCCAAAAATGGTTCAAATGGCTCTGTGCACTATGGGACTTAACAGCGGAGGTCATCAGTCCCCTAGAAATTAGAATTACTTAAACCTAACTAACCTAAGGACACTGCACACATATATGCCCGAGGCTGGATTCGAACCTGTGATCGTAGCGGTCGCGCGGTTCCAGACAGAAGCGCCTAGAACCGCTCGGCCACTCAGGCCGGCTAGGTACATTCAACCACATCAGATTTGTCAAAAGACTCATGTAGGATACACTATGTGATCAAAACTATCCGGACACCCCCCAAAACATCCTTTTTTTATATTATGTGCATTGTGCTGCGACCTATTGTCACGTACTCCATACCAGTGAACTCATTAGACATTAGACATCGTGAGAGAGGAGAATGGGGCGCTCCGCGGAACTCAGGGACTTTGAACGTGGTCAGGCGATTGGGTATCAATTGCGTCATAGGTCTGTACGCGAGATTTTCACACTACTAAACATCACTAGGTCCACTGTTCCCGATCTGATAGTGAAGTTGAAACGCGAAGGGACGCGTACAGCACAAAAGCGTTCAGGCCGACCTCGTCTGTTGACTGACAGAGACGGCCGACAGTTGAACAGCGTCGTAATGTGTAATAGGCAGAAATCTGTCCAGACTCCCGCACAGGAACTCCAAACAGCATCAGGATCCACTGCTAGTACTATGACAGGCGGGCGGTGAAAAAACATGGAGTTCATGGTCAGCGGTAAATACCGAACGAGGCCTCACTTGGTGTAAGGGGCGTTAACATTGCACGATTGAACAGCGGAAAAACGTTTTGTGGCGTGAGGAATCGCGGTACACACTGTGGCGATCCGATAGTAGGGTGTGGGTATGGCGAATGCCAGTGAACGTCATCTGCCAGCATGTGTAGTGCCAACAGTAAAATTCGGAGGCGGTGGTGTTATGGTGTGGCTGTGGTTTTCATGGAGGGTGTGTTGTTTTGCATGACACTATCACAGCACAGGCTACATTGGTGTTTTAAGCACCTTCTTGCTTCCCACTGTTGAAGAGCAATTTGGGGATGCCGATTGCATCTTTCAAGGTAATCGAGCATCTGTTCATAATGCAGTCTGTGGCTGAGTGGTTACACGACAATAACATCCCTGTAATGGACTGGCCTGCACGGAATCCTGACCTGAATCTTATACAACACCTTTGGGATGTTTTGGAACGCCGACTTCGCACCAGGCCTCTCCGACCAACATCGATACCTCTCCTCAGTGCAGCATTCCGTGAAGAATGGGCTGCCATTTCCCAAGAAAGCTTCCAGCACCAGACTGAACGCATGCCTGAGAGAGTAGAAGCTGTCATCAAGGCTAAGGGTGGGCCAACACCATATTTAATTCCCGCATTACCGATGGAGGGCGCCACGAACTTGTAAGTCATTTTCAGCCAGGTGTACGGACACTTTTGATCACATTGTGTACTTCGTTTCGTGACGCATAGCCAGCTCGGAAATATACTTGAAATGCGTTTAAGAATTATTTTAGTTTTCTACAGGTGCCAGAACAGGACTTCCAGGACCTGTATTACATCAGTCTAGTTAAGCTTAAGGTAACATGTAACAGTTGCTCTCAATAAAAAAGAATATCCTGTAATGTGACATATACTTAGGGTTATTCGCACAATATAGCAGCGCCGGATTGTTCGTGAGAGATGTTTGCGACCACAGTATCCAAGTAGGCGAACATGTTTTGAAAATGGACATAAAATTGCCATCGAAGCACCGTTAACGTAAAAAGAGTTAAGGGGAGTTAGAACGGAAAAAAATATTTCCACACTTTTGGATTTTTATCTCATCATAAAATTTCCAATGTTCCGAATAAAATTATATATATATATATATATATATATATATATATATATATATATATATATATATATATATATATATATATATATATCACTTATAAACTCACGTGGGAAGTATTTTATTTGTTTTTTAAATATAATCTACACCGGTTGAAAATGTTAAAATCTTTACGTGCATTAGTTAAAGATGTAATAAAATCGATAATTATTTATATAGGAGGTTGTGACTTGCTGTATTATAAAGGTTAAATTACGTGTTTGCTTTGACAGCACTGTCAGCGTTGTATGTCGACGTGCTAACGTTTTCCTGAGGTAAAGTGACAAATAAATTGGTAAATTTATCAAAAAGTTAAGTATGACGCCAAAACGAAGTGTTCTTAAGAAACCTGGGTTTCATGGCAATAGATTTTCGAATAAAGAGAAACATTGTGTTCAGCATGTGGCGTATGAAGTTAAAGAGAATTAAATACACGCAAACTTGTCAGTATCTAGAGAAATACACATTAGTGCTCCGAAGATTAAAATAAAACGTAGTGATACACAGTTTTCTCAAAACTAAAATGATGTAAATTTTAGATCAGGCTATATTCTGATACAATCACACGTCTTAACAAGGATGTTAGGTGAATGTGTGTGTTGTAAAATATGTGGAGGGCCAATTAGTTTACATGAAGACATTGGGGTATGAAATGGAATAGCCAGGAAACTTACTATTAAAATGTGCCAGTTGTAAATATACTCGTTTATTTTCGAATTCTGGTAAGTGTAAAGATAATTATTTTGAAGTAAATGTTAGGTGGTTTTATGGCCTGAGAGCTATTGGCAAAGGACACACTGCAGCCGAAACAATATGTGCCGTGATGAATATGCTACTCCCACGTTGTAAAATCGATAAGTATGCAGGACGTATTTGACCTGCTGTGTAATCTGTTGCATGTGAGTAAATGAAGGGTGCTGCAAACGAAGCTGTTAATATAAATGATGGTATGACTGACACACCAGTAGCTTTCGATGACACTTGGCAGAGGTGCAGCTACAGTTCTAAAAATTCTGTTGCTATGGTGACCAGTGTGGATACTGGAAAGGTAATAGATTACCAGATTTTAACCAAACATTGTTATAAGTGTATATCAGAGAATGAAGGAGGGCATACCTGTGACAGAAATTATGAAGGGTGTATGTTACACTAAGTTATTACTTGATGTGACTCAAAAGCACATAACAGTGTAGTGGCGGCTCAGCCTTATGGTGAGAAGATTATCACAAAACTGGAATGTGTTGGTCATGTCCAGGAGAGGAAGGGCACCAGGTTGAGGAAGTTGAAACAAAGTTTGAGAGACAAGAAACTTTCTTATGGTAAAACCATAAGAGGCAGGCTGACAGACAAAATGATTGATGAACTACAGCACTATTATGGGATGACCATTAGAAATAATACTGAGGGTTTGTAGAAAATTAAGTCGGCAGTATGGGCTATGTTCCTCCACAGACTTTCCACTGATGAAAAACCGGTACACCACCTTCGCCCTTCTGGATCTGATTCATGCTGCAGTTACCAATTGGCCCAGTACTCAAACAGTTCATACAGCCATATACATTACATCCCAGCAGCAGTCACGGTTGTTATAAGGCCTAGAATGAGAATTTCACACTGCAGCGGAGTGTGTTCTGATATGAAACTTCCTGGCAGATTAAAACTGTGTGCCGGACCGAGAGTCGCACTCAAGACCTTTCCCTTTCGCGGGCAAGTGCTCTACCATCTGAGCTGCCCAACCACGACTCACGCCCCGTCCTCATAGCCCTACTTCTGCAGTACCTCGTCTCCTACATTCTAAACTTTACAGAAGCTCTCCTGCATGGGAATGAAGAACTAAAGCGGGGGTCAGCGATGCTGTCATTGCTTTTAATGATGGCAACATTGGTAGGGTGAAAGTACTACAGCATATGGGAATTAATCCTGCAGCAAACTGCATCAGAGAACTTGAACAGATAGACAAGGTTCACAATGATAAAGTAGAGTATGCAGCACAGTTGGGCCACCAAGGAGTCCGGAAAGAAGAATAGAAGAAAAAACTTGGAATAAGATCAAGAGGACGATATACAGGGTGCTTATGAGTGACTGAAAATAAAAAATTAAGCATATATTAAGTGAGTTACAGTCTTTTGAAACTTTAGAAGCCGTTCCCGAAAGTTTAGATTTTCTGTTGCATTTTTCTCTAAATCTCAGAAACCACTTCGAGTACAGCACTCAAATTTTCAGAGAGTAATAAAATACATATCCTGAGTCTACTGAAATAAAAGAAGAATATAATGTTATGAATAATAAAAATTATTAAGGATAACGTACAAGAAAGTTCACAAAATTTTAAGCGTGTAATTAAAAAAAAATGGCTCTGAGCACTATGCGACTTAACTTCTGAAGTCATCAGTCGCCTAGAACTTAGAACTAATTAAACCTAACTAACCTAAGGACATCACACACATCCATGCCCGAGGCAGGATTCGAACGTGCGACCGTAGCGGTCGCCCGGCTCCAGACTGTAGCGCCCAGAACCGCACGGCCACTTCGGCCGGCTGTAATTAAAAAACTGTATTTCCAAAATCAGTGGCTGAAATACAATTATTGTAGTGAAGTAGACTCAGAACATACAATTTAATATTCTGTAAGAGTTTCAAGTTAATGGCTACTGAGGTTCCTGAAATACAGGGAAGATAAATCACTAAATTTAACATTGTCGGGCTAGGGCGTTACAACTACCCTTACAAATTTCTGGGATAGCGTAACAGAAGACGTCGATTTACACGTTGGTACAGCATTGAACTCGGCCATTGCGAGGTCGAAGGGGAACTGTACACCAAACAGCGGAAGTCTGAACACCAGTGACGTCACAGTCAATACAGCAAAACCGCTATGTAAAGACGAGCCCAGGAACCGCGTAGCACTGCGTTACCGCCTGAAACCTCGAGACGCAAGTCGCCGATGTGTCGTCAAATCGAAAGACTTGCACGCGGCTAACGGTCCAACAGACGGGAGGACCTAGTCACACGACCACCTGAAAGTGGTCGTGAAGGTAGATGCGGCTACAAAGCATCGAAGATCTTATTCAGCTGTTAAAGGCAACAAATAGTACTGAAAGGGTTGTCAAGGTGTCAAAATAAAAGTAGTCTTCCGCTCTTTATTGACGTAGTAGAACTTAGGGTAAGATCTTCAACTCATCTGATGCTCTGGCGTCGTTTCTTTCTTAGTTGCTTACGACCCAGAGTACTTGCGTCGTTAGGGGCGTCCAAAGTGAACTGCCGGCAGCGATGTTACGTGTCGCACATTTAGCTAAGGAAGGTGGTTTTTTTATGTATGAGTACCAGTGAGGTGAGGTATCAAGAATTATGGAAGATACTCGTAGCAGATAAGCTGAACAGGCAATAGATTGTAAAATACATGAGCATACGAATAGGTTTCCAGTTGTTGACGACAAACACGTTACCGCTCATTCCGGCATAGTGAGGAGAACTTCGTGATAGGCAGTTCATTTCAGTGAAAGCTGATGGTGAAGAAGATTACTGAAACACATAAATTTTTTTTCACAAAATGGAAGTCTGAACGCTGTAGAAGAGTGTAAATTAGCACTGTCGAAACACTACGTTCAGGAATCACATGTAGATTTGTGGAACAAGATAGTCTGACTTAGGTATGCAGAAAACATTGCAACTTTGGTATCCCTTATATATTGTCGATACCACTTCTGAGATTGTTCGCCGTTTCTGATAGCGTCGTCAACAGTTGGTCACTAAACTATTAGGTAACTTTATCGAAGAAAAGCGGCTACAAGTGACACGTGGGTGATACTAATATTAATGACGACGCTATCTCACTAACGTGTAAATTTACATTATATTATATCTATCCCGTTATAAGTTCATTTTAAATTTTAACAGATAATTTCTTTTGAACTGGTTTCTGCCTCTTTCGTTACAATCCGGCTAAGGACAACGCATAAGCCACTAGCTTGACTTCACAATTTCTCCAACACTCTTCCACCTCTTTTATTTTTTGTTTCCTCTCTTCCGGTGTCCGTTCCCTTCCTTGTCTTTTTGATACTGTTTATCTTGTAAATCCTCCAAAGTCTCGACGTTTTTAAGAATTTATTTTCTGTCTTCAATTTACGTCGTATCTGTGATAATTCCTTCTAATTCTTCATGCACATTTGTAAGCCAACAGTGTTTGCCGTTTACATCTTGAAAATTGTGTGTAGTTCTTCTTGTCAATGAGCTATGACCAATTTTTTTACTGTGCTCGTAGAACTTTGCTCTTCGCTTACCAATTTCATGTGTAATCTTTGATACACCACTGTATTCTTCTGCGTTATTCCTATCATTGTTATTCCTAACATTCCTAACAATGACAAACTGCCTATTGCCTTCTGTCTCGGGTTCTTCGGCCGTCGTTCATCTAATGATTTTACTGACGTTTCGCCAGCACGAGTGGCTGCCATTGTCAAAGCTTCACCCTCCATTGGCGGTGGTGAACTGGAGCCAAGCTCGCGGCCGCACACTATATGTACCTGGCGCGCCAACGTCCGAGGGCTTCTCTGCGGTCATTTCCGGTGCGGTTCCCCTCTTGCTACCTGCGACGGTCGTTCGCTGCAGTACGGGAAGCCAGGATCCGTTTACCTTTCCTCTTTCTTGTTGAAACTCTTCGCGTGTTTTTGTATTTCTACAGCTTCTATGAACAAACGCGTATGATAGTACTTCTCTACAGCCAGAACTTTCGTGTCGGCTGAGTGAGACCGACAACGTAATAAAATTCCCCGACACGGAATTTCTGGCTGTACTGTCATACGCACTTGTTCAGAAGCCAATAGGCAGTTTGTCAACAAGTGGCCACGAAAGCCTTAGCAATTTTATATTCCTAACAGTTTTTCTTTCCTTTTTCCTTACTTCTTAAGTTTCTTTTAGTGGTGCTAGATGTAGTATGTCTGATGCTTATTGTCGTACAGAATCGTTTTGTTGATACAGAATATCATTTTTCCCCGGTAACTGACCGCATGTCCCACAGTCTTTCCCGTAGCGTTCTGCCGATCGAAGCCGTGTCGTAGGCGGACTGGTGGAGCGGCGCAGTCGTGTTCATTTACTCGTCGCCAGAGCGTTCCGCCGCGACGCTGCGAGGTGGTGGGCGAAGAATTCCAATAGAGTTGTCGCTGGGGGCTCGGCGCGCGCCGGGCCGATATGTCGCCAGGGGTCCAGGAATGCCGGCCCTGCCGCCACCCCCGGCTCGTGTTCTCGCCTGCCTGGAGCACTGCTTCGCCTGGAACGCCCACAGCCTTGCACCGCCAGGCAGAAGAAAAGAATACCGCATTTCTTCGACAATAGGCCACATAAGACACTTGACGAAATGTGTACTATTCCTACGAATTACATAAGCATCAAATCGCATAATGTCTTACTTAGATCAAACTAATTTTTAGTCCGTTATACGCAAAAAAAAATTCTTGCCACTGATGGCACTTGTGACGGACCGCTATATCGACCGTCTTAAGTTATTATTACTGGGCTGGTGCCCAAGTTCGAAGCGTTTCTCCATATCTTTAATAAACAAAATGTTCAAATGTGTGTGAATTCCTAAGGGACCAAACTGGTGAGGTCATCCATTCCTAGACTTACACGCTACTTAAACTAACTTATACCAAGAACAACACACACCAATGCCCGAGGGAGGAGTCGAACCTCCGGCGGGAGGGACCGCTAAATCTGTGACATGGCGCCTCAAACCCACGGCCACTTTAATAAACACAACGGATACATATACCAGAGACTTTAGTTATCAATAATATATTCTCGTTCATTATTTACAACAGTCTGCCAATGATGGTGAAATTTTTCGATTCCGAGACGGTGGAAATCATCGTTTGAGGCAAAGAAATCGTCGAGCCATGTAGGGGGCACATTTTCATCGGAAAAGTAGGTTACTTGAAGGCTGTTCTGTAAAGTGCGGAAAAGGTGAAATATTAGGGCCCAAGATCAGATGATTAAAGTTGGTGCGGAATGACTTTCAAACGCAACTCCTGTACAGTTTTTTTTGCCAGTCTAGCAGGATATTGGCAGGCGCTATGGCGGAGAAACAGCACTGGTCGTTGTTCTTGGACTCCGTCTGCAAGACCTCTCAATTTTTGACAAGAAATTCAGCAGTGGTGCGTACACCTCGGGGAAGTGATTCGTAGTACACCAAACCATAGCTACCATAGCTGTTCCACCAGATGTCATAATATTATCTTTTGTGAACGCTTGTAGCTCTTTGTAGAAGTGGTACCTGCTCTGTTTGGGTTCGGCCATTCCTTTAATATCCTCATGTTAGCATAATGATACCATTTCCATTACCCAGTAACGATACACGATAAGAATGATCGGTGTCGTTCGCGAGCCAATAGATGACAAGCAAGCAGAGATGCAAATATGGCCACCCGCTGAGTTTTGTGAGTTTGGCTTCGAGTATGCGGTAGCTATCACCAGATATTTGAACCGTCCCCATTGCAAGCAAATGTAGCTCCATCACAGTACATCACACCTGCCAATTCTCGAGAACACTGACGTGAAGCATTGTGGATTATTACGTTGGCCGGCTTGTGTGGCCGTGCGGTTCTAGGCGCTTCAGTCTGGAACTTCGTGACCACCATGGTTGCAGGTTCGAATCCTTCCTCCGACATGGATGTGTGTGATGTCCTTAGGTTAGTTAGGTTTAAGTAGTTCTAAGTTCTAGTGGACTGATGACCTCAGATGTTAAGTCCCATAGTGCTCAGAGCCATTATTGCGACGATCTTCATCAAAAACCGAAAGTCTTTTTAAACGTGGAGAGTCACTAATTTCACAAAGATCCTGCTGAAAACGAGAAAATCATGTTCTTTCCTGTCTCTGTCCAATGGCGTTGTCATACACGGTGCAAATCTCTCTGGCTGGCAAACAGAAGAAATGTCGAAAATGTTCCGATTTGTCCACTTGGCACCCCATTCACTGCTGTCCACAGCTCCACTCACTATCTCCAAATAACAAAATTGTCAATATTTAAACTCAAGTAGCAACAGTGAACCATAAATAAAAAGTGACAAGTGATGAAGAAACCCACCGCAGGAAGAATACCACCATGCAAAACAAAAACACTACGAACTTATGCACCAAACTATTGCATCGCTGAACGACATTGTAGAGTAGACCGTAAAAACACAAACACTGCAGTATATTATTTCATGCTAAGACAAGAACGAGACAATGATCGTGTGGGAATCACAGCAGTCCCACGAGCACTGAAAGTAGACACACGACGAGACATGGTAGTTCGTGTCGGTGCGGGAGGTCTGCTGTGATTGCCGAGGCCGTTAAGAGGACCGAACGCTGGCGTAAAGCGGGAAATCTGGTTTCGAGGCCCGGGCCGGCACGAATTTCCATAGCCACAAATGCATTGTATAGCCGGAGTCTGATGGAATTCGCAATTGCGGATAAATTTCTTGCGCCTTAATTTAATTTGTACCAGGAGATCGCTCCATGTTGGGATGTTACATAGACTGCTGAAAGAGAAGCCACCGATGGGGCAAGGGGAATTTTCCATGTGTTAACAGGAAGGCAGGAAGCATAGCGTAAGTTACAGGACATCACCGCAGTTAAAACGATTGGTCAACTGAAAAGTTGGTCGAAAGCAGCGTGGACCAACAGCCGGGCCGAAAAGTCCATAACCTCGCCGTCGTCTATTGGGAATATTTAAACATGTCGTAAAAAGTACTTATGTTGCGATGTATGTGTAACTCTGTAAATATCTGAACCCCCAGCTAGACCAGAATTATCCTGAATATAAAGGGACTTATTTGTAAATACCATGAATCAATGATGGCACGTTACTGCAATATTTCCAAAGAACGGGTCTGACTTGAATGCAGCTTGTAGTAACTGCGATTTGTTATTGAGACTCTAGTGGTGTCCTGATGGATTCATATGATGGTCTGCGAGTTAACTGAAGTACGTATTGAGTATAACCGCCCTTATAGAGAGGTAGATATCGTTTGTGAATGTTATAGTGCGATTATTCAGTGTGAGTTATCCCTAGAAAGCGGTGGTTTTTACTCAAGAATTGTAATGCTCACGTTCGCTCATGCCACTTTCTGAGCAGTAGGGCAAGTTATTAAATCAGGGCTGAATTACTGTTGTGAGATAGCAGACATTACGTACGTAATTATGAATTCCTAATATTCGTGCGGCATCTCCCTAGGCCGATATTATGCACTCGGTGCGCTTAGGTTTCTATAGGTCAAGTGATAGGCGTACCATATTCTCCCAAGAAAAATAAGCGCATAGAGGATATTAGAGGTCAACCACATGCTTTTAAAGAAAGATAAATCCGTCTGACCTAAATAACAATTTGTACAGTAGCAAAAGACGGCAAAATCCTCATATTATTTATGAAACTTGCTACTGCGGAAGAGAAGTCTGAAAAACAGACACATATATTATTCTTAGTTTTTGAGGAATACCAGGCGTTATCTGGGTATTGATGTAATTTTCTCTAGCATTGTTCCGGGAATCACCCATTTTCAACTATTAAAACATAGAATGAGATGTTCACTCTGCAGCGGAGTGTGCGCTGATATGAAACTTCCTGGCGGATTAAAACTGTGCCGCACCGAGACTCGAACTCGGGACCTTTGCCGTTCGCGGGCAAGTGCTCTATCCTGAGCTACCCAAGCACGACTCACGCCCCGTCCTCGCAGGAGAGCTTCTGTAAAGTTTGGAAGCGAGGAGACGAGATAGTGGCAGAAGTAAAGCCGTGAGGACGGGGAGTGAGTCGTGCTTGGGTAGCTCAGTGGTAGAGCACTTGCCCGCGAAAGGCAAAGGTCCCGAGTTCGAGTCTCGGTCCGCCACAGTTTTAATCTGCCAGGAAGTTTCATATTAAAACATATTCTGAGCTCTAAGATAATGAGGAACAAAGTGACCGATTTCATGCAAACCTCCAGCGCCTATTAACGAACGTTCTGTCATAGGGCGAAATAAACGAAACTTGGTGGCTGGACTGAGGATTCCTTGGTAGCACAACGCTGCGTCGTCAGTTAATGTACGAGGGCTATTTTTAAAGTAAGAACCGATTTGTAACGGAGCAAGAGAAACTTTATTTATGAACGTTAGTTTTACGAACTACACCGAAGTGCCAAAGAAACGTATAGGCAAGCGTATTCCAATACAGAGATATGAAAACAGACAGAATACGGCGCTGCGGTCAGCAACACCTATATAAGATAACAAGTGTCTGACGCAGTTGTCAGATCGGTTACTGTTGCTACAATGGCAGATTATCAAGATTTAAGTGAGTTTGAAAGTGACAGTCGGCGCACGAGCGATGGGAGAAAGCATCTCCAGTGTAGCGTTGAAGCGGGAATTTTCCGGTACGATCATTTCACGAGTGTACCGCGAATACCAGGAATCCCGTAAAACATCAAATCTCCCACATCGTTGCGGCCGGAAAGAGATCCTGCAAGAATAGGACCAAACACGACTGAAGAGAATCGTTCAACGTGAAAGAAGTACAACTCTTCCGCAAATTACTGCAAATTTCAATGCTGGGCCATCAACAAGTGTCAGCGTGCGAAAAATTCACCGAAACATAATCGGTATGGGCTTTTGGAGCCGAAGCAGCACTCGTGTACCCTAGATGACTACACGACACGAAGCTTTACGCCTCACCTAGGCCCGTCAACAACGACATTGGACTGTTGATGGCTGGAGACATGTTGCCTGGTCGGACGAGTCTCGTTTCAAGTTGTATCGAGCGGATGGACGCGTACTGGTATGGAGACAACCTCATGAATCCATGGACCCTGCATGTCACCAGGGGACTGTTCAAGCTGGTGGAGGCTCTGTAATGGCCTCGCGGTTAGAGGCGCCATGTCACTGACTGCTCGGCCCCTCCCGTCGGAGGTTGTAGTTGTCCCTCAGGCATGGGTGTGTGTGTGTTATTCTTAGCGAATGTTAGTTTAAGTAGTGTATAAGTCTAGGGACCAATGACCTCAGCAGTTTGGTCCCTTAGAAATTCCCATACACGCTCTGTAATGTTGTGGGGCGCGTGCAGCTAGAGTGGTATGTGACCCCTGATACGTCTAGATACGACTCTGACAGGTGAAACGTACGTAAGTATCCTGCCTGATCACCTGCATCCATTCATGTCCATTGTGCATTCTGACAGCAATTCCAGCAGGACAATGCGACACTTCACACGTCCAGAATTGCTACAGAGTAGCTCCAGTAACACTCTTCTGAGTTTAAACACTTCCTCTGGCCACCAGACTCCCCAGATATGAACATTATTAAGCATATCTGGGATGCCTTGCAAAGTGCTGTTCAGCAAAGATCTCTTCCTACTCTCGCGAATTTACGGACAGCACTGCCAGATTCATGGTGTCAGTTTCGTCCAGCACTACTTCAGACGTTAGTCGAGTCCATACCATGTCAGGTTGCTGCGCTTGTGCGTGTTCGTGGGGGCCCTACACGATATTAGGAATGTGTCACAGTCTCTGTGGCTCTTGAGTGTGTATTACTGTAAATTATGTGCAGCCATTTATATACAAATTACTCAAAGGTAACTTGGAGTGCTGAGCAACGGCTTGCCTGTGTTCATGGCATACGAGGTGTGGGACTCTGTCTCTTGAGTGAGGTAGCAGGCCGATGTTTCAGTACACACCGTGGGCGTGATTAAGCAAATTATAAAAAGTTTTATTGTTTTTGTTGCGACTGAATCTGTTGTTGTTAGTGATTTAAAGAATCGATTCTGTATTGGTTTGTTAAAGGTTTATTGCTTTTCGGCTACGATGGCGAGGCAGATAGTTTTTAGAATGATTGATTTGATGTATCGAGCATCGATTCACTCATGTGCACTAAGATTTTTTTCTGTTGCCGTGTATGAATTAACTGTCGTATATCTAAATAGATAGCTAATTATTTACATATAATCGCTAATAGCTTCGCAGTGTTGTTTGTAGATAGTATTACAGCAGTTGGTGTTGGTCGTTACATATAACAAACTGTAATCTGAAGTTATAGCTTTGATCATAAGTAAGTTAAGTATTATCAGGCTTCCTACGTTTCACCTTGAATAATGAGGACACAGTGCCCGATGTTCTAAATTGTTATGTTGTTACCTAGTTAGCCGTTGCAGGGCCAGACTGAAATTTTTTCGTATTTTATTTTGTTGTGTTGTTGTTAAGGATATTTTGTGTTTGAATATTCTAATCCTACTTCACTTCTATGGACTACAGAGAATTATATTATTTTACCGTAAATGGTTTCTGTTTTGTTAGTTGAAATTTTTCAATGTTAAATAAGTTACTGTTAAACTGAGCTTCACATCTCCAGAAGCACTCAGCACTCCGTCTTCAGGCCACAAGTGGCCCACCGGGACCATCCGACCGCCGTGTCATCCTCAGTTGAGGATGCGGATAGGAGAGGCATGTGGTCAGCACACCCCTCTCACATCTCCTGAACCTGCAGCCCAAAAACCACTCCAACTATATCCCACGCTAAAATAGCACTTGCTGGTCTAATTTTAACATCTTCCTTAATAACACTATTCCAGAAACTGAAACTTCACACTACGGTGTCTGTATTATTATGTTCCATTGTTCTGCAGTAGAAGCTTTCCTCGACTGTTGTACGCATAATATCCGCCTGTGATCAATATAAGTTTCCTCCAGCGTCCTCGACGGTCCTCCTCGGGCCTTCATGTTCTCATGGTCTGAACGATGTATGACACGCCACAGCTGCAGACGATGAGGTAGAAACTCACGTTACGGAAAGCTAGATTGTCTTTCATAGGCCCTAAGTGGGCCGTAATCGTAAATGGTGGTCAAAAATTTAACTCAGTGTATCTTCAGAATACGCCCAGTCCTGATTGAAATGCTACATAACTAAACCAAAGGATTCTGTAAACCATTTTGTGGTGTCACCGCCAGACACCACACTCGCTAGGTGGTAGCTTTAAATCGGCCGCGGTCCATTAGTACATGTCGGACACGCGTGTCGCAGACCGAGCGCCACCACAAGGCAGGACTCGAGATACGGACTAGCACTCGCCCCAGTTGTACGGACGACTTTGCTAGCGACTACATGGACGAAGCATTGCTCATTAGCCGAGCCAATAGTTAGAATAGCCTTCAGCTAAGTCAATGGCTACGACCTAGCAAGGCGCCATTAGTAACATTGCATGTATCTAAAGAGTCTCACTTGTATCGCCACAATCTCCAGATGTACCAAAAGGATGGATTAAAGTTAAGTGTTCCAGAAGCTACGTACTTTTCTTTATAGCATTCATTACGTATCCTGTTTCAGACCTCACGCACCCTGCTTTGGCTTAGCGCGTGCCTTTCGGCTTCCTCTCATTGTGTCTAGGCTGTCTTGTCTAGACACAACACATTTCATTACACTCATCACTCACCCGATTCACGCTTGGTCGACAAAACATCATACAGCTCATCTGTCTTCCACTACAGCCATTTTAGCGTAAGGTAACTTCAGAGTGCACTAACGCAGCTGACGAATTTTCAGGGTCTGATACGAAATGGGCTCTATAAAGCGAGGCATGAATTACCTTGGTAATCCGGTACATTTTTAAACCATTTGCTTCAGACGCTGATGTGACCAAACGATTCAGAGCAATTTTCTTAAGGCAACAGTCTACAACTGTCGACTGCTTGAAGTAATGGGTAGTAAACAACCAGTTGTACCAACACAACTTCATTCATGTACCAGTTTCGGTTCACAAAACCGTCATCATTGCAGAAAAAGCTAGACATCGATGATCCACACGCACTTATAACTGCAGTGCCATCTGACATAACTTGCTGTAACGATTAGCAAATATTGTGTGATCGACCCATCTGGAGCAAGTTTATAATAGGGTGCCACTGTATTTATATGTACTGGTATGTGTGAATCATTAATGTCCAGCTTTGTCTCCAGTGGTAATTGAGACAATAAAGTTTTGTTGCTACAGCTTCTAGTTTACAAGGTATTGTTTCAAGATTAAGAGAAAATTTGGAGAAAATCAAAAGTAAATTCCGTGACAACAATAATATGTTAGCTGGAAGATTCATTCGGTCAGCTTTAGAGTAGGTGAGTAACGCAATTAAAACTGGTGACCCGGACAGAAAACTGTATGAGATTATCCCAAGGTAATATTTATTTTCTGTAAAAATGGACCCATGATATCTGTCTTATGTTGTATAATAAGTAAAACCACACGTAATTTCCTTTTCACTGGCAGCTACATCTATATGTACATCTGAAAACATATTTCGCAAGCCACTGTACTATGCGTGGCAGAAGGTACCATGTACCAATACTAATCGTTTCCTTGTCTGTTCCACTCGCAAATGTTCGAGGCAGAACGGCTGCCTTATGCACCAGTATGAGCCCTACATTCTCTTACCTTACTTTCGTTGACCTGAAACGAAGTATAAGTTGGCGGCAGTAGAATCGTTATGCAGTCATTTCAAAGTGCTAAGTCTCTAAATTTTTTCAATAGTTTTCCTCGTATAGAACATCGCCTTTCCTCCAGAGATTCCCGTTTGATTTCCCGAAGCATCTCCGTAATACCTGCGTGTTGTTCGAAGCTATAGGTAACAAATCTAGCAGCTAGCCTCTGAATTGCTTCACAGTCTACCTTTCATCTGACCTAGTGCGGAACCCAAACACTCGAGTAGTATTCAAGAAGAGGTCGCACTGGCGTCCTAAATGCGGTCCGCTTTACTGATGAACCACATTTTCCTGAAATTCTCCTAACAAGCCGAAGTCGACCATTCACCTTTCCTACCACAGTTCTCACGTGCTCGTCCCATTTCATATCGCCCAGATATTTAAACGACTTGATTGTGTCAAGCAGGATACTACTAACGCTGTATCCAAGGATTACGGTTTCTTTTACATATCCCCTTTAACATACATTTTCTACGTTTAGAGCTAGCTGCAGTTCAACACACGAACTAGAAATTTTGTCAAAGACACCTTGCATCCTCTTACAGTCCACAGCATAATCACCAAACAACCGCAGATTGCTCCCCACGCTGACCACCAGCTCATTTACGTATACAGAAAACAGTAGCAGTCCTATGACACTTCCGTGGGGCACTCCTGAAGATTTTCTTGTGTCTTATGAAGACTCGCCGTCGAGGACAACATACAGGATTCTGTTCCTAAAGAAGTATTTATACTGCGAACTATGGATCAAGGGCAAGAGAAAGCATCTGTCAGGTGCCCCACTGAAGACTGTTAACCACGGTACGAGCATATGGAACAGGTTCCCAGATATGTGACTCGAAGACTTTTTAAGTAATAGAATCAAGTATGTTTTTCTCAGCTCTTGTCAGCTCTTGCCGCCTGACAAGTGCGAGAATTATCGTACAATCAGCTTAACAGCTCATGCATCGAAGCTGCTTACAAGAATAATATACAGAAGAACGGAAAAGAAAATTGAGAATGCGCTAGGTGACGATCAGTTTGGCTTTAGGAAAAGTAAAGGGACGAGAGAGACAATTCTGACGTTACGGCTAATAATGGAAGCAAGGCTAAAGAAAAATCAAGACACTTTCATAGGATTTGTCGACCTGGAAAAAGCGTTCGACAATATAAAATGGTGCAAGCTGTTCGAGATTCTGAAAAAAGTGGGGGTAAGCTATAGGGAGAGACGGGTCATATACACCATGTACAACAACCAAGAGGGAAGAATAAGGGTGGACGATCAAGAACGAAGTGCACGTATTAAGAAGGGTGTAAGACAGGGCTGTAGCCTCTCGCCCCTACTCTTCAATCTGTACATCGAGAGAGCAGTGATGGAAATAAAAGAAAGATTCAGGAGTGGAATTAAAATACAAGATCAAAGGATATCAATGATACGATTCTCTGATGACATTGCTATCCTGAGTGAAAGTGAAGAAGAATTAAATGATCTGCTGAACGGAATGAACAGTCTAATGAGTACACAGTATGGTTTGAGAGTAAATCGGAGAAAGACGAAGGTAATGAGAAGTAGTAGAAATGAGAACAGCGAGAAACTTAACATCAGGATTGATGGTCACGAAGTCAGTGAAGTTAAGGAATTCTGCTACCTAGGCAGTAAAATAACCAATGACGGACGGAGCAAGGAGGACATCAAAAACAGACTCGCTGTGGCAAAAAAGGCATTTCTGGCAAAGAGAAGTCTACTAATATCAAATACCGGCCGGCCTTAATTTGAGGAAGAAATTTCTGAGGATGTACGTCTGGAGTACAGCATTGTATGGTAGTGAAACATGGACTGTGGGAAAACCGGAACAGAAGAGAATCGAAGCATTTGAGATGTGGTGCTATAGACGAATGTTGAAAATTAGGTGGACTGATAAGGTAAGGAATGAGGAGGTTCTACGCAGAATCGGAGAGGAAAGGAATATGTGGAAAACACTGATAAGGAGAAGGGATAGGATGGTAGGTCATCTGTTAAGACGTGAGGGAATGACTTCCATGGTGCTAGAGGGAGCTGTAGAGGGCAAAAACTGTAGAGGAAGACAGAGATTCGAATACGTCAAGCAAATAATTGAGGACGTAGGTTGCAAGTGCTACTCTGAGATGAAGAGGTTAGCACAGGAAAGGAATTCGTGGCGGGCCACATCAAACCAGTCAGTAGACCGATGACCAAAAAAAAAAAAAGTTTTTCTCAGCGGCAGGTGTTCATCAGAAACAAGGTTGTAGTAGGAGTGTCTCGGGGAAGTGTAATAGGGCCGCTGCTACTTTCTGTATACGTAAATCATCTACGGATAGTGTGGGAAGCAATCTGCTGTCGTTTACCGATAACTTTGTGGCGTACGAGAAGGTGTTGAAGTTGGCTGACTATAGGAGGATGCAATATGAGTTAAAGATACCCGCCAGTTGGTGTGATGAATGGTAGTTAGCTCCAAATGTAGAAAAATGTAAGTTAATGCGGATGAGAAGGCAAAACAATCGCGTAACATTTGGCTGCAGGACTAGTAGTATCCTGTTTGACACAGTTTACATATCTGGGCGTAACGTTGCAAAGCGATATGTAATGGGACGAGCGTGTGAGGATTGTGGCAGAGAATGTGGTCGACTTCGACTTATTGGGAAGTTCTTAGGGACGTGTGGTACGTCTGTAAAGGAGTTCGCACGCAGGATACTAGTGCGACCTGTTCTTGACTACTGCTGGAGTGTTTGTGATAGAAGCAATTCAAAGGCGGGCTGCTAGATTTGTTACGGATAGGTCCGAACAACAAGCAAGTATTACGGAGATGCTTGGGGATCTCAAATGGGATTCTCTGGAGGAATGCGACATTCTTTTCGAGGAAGACAATGAGGAGACTTACAGAAACGGCGTTTGAAGCTGATGGCATAATTATTACACTGCTGCCAACATAAGCTTTGCATGAGGACCACGAGGGTAAGATTCGAAACATTAGGGCTCATACGGAGGCCTATACAGTAGATAGCCGTTTTTGCCTCGTTCTGTTTGCGACTCGAACAGGAAATGAAATGAATACTAGTAGTACAACAAGGTACCCTCCTCTACGCAGCTTATGTTGTCTTGCGGAGTATTTTGATGTAGATGAGCCACTCACTTTGCTAGGAATCTATTCCTTATGCTCGTGCCTTCATAAGCAGTCTGCAGTTGCCACTCAGTCTAGTGCTTTTTGTAAATTTAGAAATATAGGATCTGCTTGTTGCCCTACATCCACAGTTCGCAGTATATCATGTGAGAAAAGGGCTAACTGAATTTAACAAGAGCAATGATTTCTAAAACCCTGCTAATTCCTGGACATAAGCTTAGTGTATTGGAACTAAGAATATGTTCAACAAACAAAGAGTGGTTCGAATTTCAAAATGGATGACATTGGAGTAGCCACCATGAAATTTAAACTGAAATTACAGTTTCAGTTTGAGTGACATTTAATGTGTGTCAATGTCTTGGTATAGTCTGCCAGTCATTACGCGTCTTCCCTGACGCAGCGTCCTTAGAAGTCGCGGCTTTTGATAATGCCCTGTTTTGCACATAAAACATTTGTCAGAGATAGGTTACGGCTCTCGATACTCTATGTGTACCGCGTGCAAGAGTATTGTGGTTTACAAATATTTCATGAACAGTATTGTGTCTCATAGCACATGGTAATCATCATTATGTATGGCACGGGATTTTGGATAATTTCGTACACAAAATCCTTTCATGCGAGGATACCGGCCTTAGATGTGCCCCGCCTCTTTCCCAACCCACTCCACTCCGCCGGTGACACCTCTGGATAGTCAGTTTATTTTCATGCATATATATGTGTGTGTGCGTGTGTGTGTGTGTGTGTGTGTGTGTGTGTGTGTGTGTGTGTGTGAGTGAGAGAGAGAGAGAGAGAGAGACAGACAGACAGACAGAGAGATTAAGATTTGAGGTGCTTCAGGTATACCGGTCAGATTGCGTTTGCTCAAAGGGAAAGAATAGGCTCCATGTATAATAATTTTGTACTTATTTGTTTACAGTGCATATTCATTCATGCAGCGATGGACGAAGATAGAATTTGAAATGGTTCAAATGGCTCTGAGCACTATGCGACTTAACTTCTGAGGTCATCAGTCGCTGAGAACTTAGAACTCCTTAAACCTAACTAACCTAAGGACATGACACACATCCATGCCCGAGGCAGAATTCGAACCTGCGACCGTAGCGGTCGCCCGGTTCCAGACTGTAGCGCCTAGAACCGCACGGCCACTCCGACCGGCGATAGAATTTGACTAATAGCTATTTGCTGCTCAGGTGAATGTGTTAGAGCTTTCTTCTTTCCAGACTAAAACATTGCTCTTTCACTACACATCATACTGATTGAAAAAGCTTTACTTGATTCACGTTCCTCTTGCACCTAGTGTTTAGCGATTTTAAAACATATTATGCGACAAAGTCAGAACATCCTTAGTGTCTTTTTTCTGTGCGAAAATGTATATTCTCAAGTCTGACTTTTGTCTTTCTGTACGTGGCGCTCCCTACCCGCAGTGTCTCCACAGTTTCTCTTCTCATACCAAGTTTACGAAGTTCAGAGCTGACCTTCCACGGTGACAACGGGTTCCGGACTGCAGCCGCCACCTCACATCTCCTCTTCCAGTGGGCCGCTGCCTCAGAACTGGCACACTTCCAGACTCCTTACTCCCCCATCCTGTTCCTCTTCCTCGTGGACGCCGCCGTCTCTCCGTATCTGGGACGCTTCACTAGACCGTATCTCCGCTTCCCTCGGTATTTGCTCAATGTGTTTGTCAACCTTCTCCTCAATCCTCTGATGTTTATCAAGAGAACCAGCAAAAATATTACTCTGTTTGGTGGTTTAGTGTGAGGAACGTTGACATGTACCTGCACTGAAATACCTTTTACCATAATCTGAGTAGACAAAAAGCTAATAGTGCTGCAGTGCAGTTCTTCACCTTACATCTCTCGAATAAACGTTACTAAAAATCAACTCTGTTCTACACGTTTCACAGTACCTTCTTCTCTCCAACACTCCTACATAATACTTGCTGATTTCACGAAGCAATATTTTCTATTGAGACAAAACAAAGAAGGAATTACATAAAAGGCATACGTGTATTCATTTATTAACTTTCGAATGACAAGGAATGTTTCAAATTTTCACAACGTGTTCATTCTTCGTTTTTAACATATCAATTTAAAGCGCATTCTGCATAACTAATAGCTAAACATTATTGTGGTCGGTATACATTGGTCTCTGTTTCATCTAACAACGCTGACCTTCACTGTAAAAGGCACTCCCATTTTCTGACTGTATTTACATGCAAATTAGATACACATTCATCACCGTGTGAAAATTTTAATCTTATGTTCTACTAGTCTTACTTCGAAACCTGTACACATATTGTATATTCTCCAAAGCATCGTTTGTGCCGTTCTGATTGTAATAATTGTAGTGGGTCTAGTGTGTATACGTTGTTCCACTGTAATCGTTAAATAGAAGAAAAAGATAAGCAAATTATTTTAAAAGGTCTCGACGCAAAACAAAACGATATAACGAATTTTTGAGACTTCGTATTACTACTGAAAGCTGCGACGACGCAATAATGATAAATGAAGTCTACGCAAGGTACTGCTGAAATATACCACTACTTACAGTAAACCACTGTGATACAAAGACAGGTCTTTCATGCACAAACACGTAGGGCTGTAACACCAAGCGCAGTACATCGACAAGAAAGGGTCACTGAATTATAGGCTGCGGTCAGCACAGTTGGTTATAGTTTTATGTCATTCTTCGCTACACAACATTTCTTGTAATGTGATTCGGTCAGTATGGATGTACGATCTGATGTTATTGAACCACAGTTCACTGAAAGCACTGTCTGCGTCATAGCTGAGATTCAGGTGTCTTGTGACAATGAAATACTTTCTTACAGTCTCATCTTCCATCCACTTAATACATTATGCAGAGACTTCATTAAAGAATCTGTAGAGAAGCAGACATAATTGTGGGACTCCATGATAGCGTTCTTAGAAATGCCATCTCCTGAAAACAGCTGCAGAGGTGACACAAATGAATAAAATTTTCACAGAAGTCACTTCAGAGCGTACGGTCGTAGAAGAGAAAGATGTTCACGTAAACTGGCCGTAGCATGCTTCAAAATTTGGGAAACGACGAAAAACTTAAACCAAGATATCTGAATGGACCATTGTATCTTAGTCACTCTACCATCGCACTAAGGGTGAGGCACGAAACCTTCGCTCCATGGTAAATGGCAGCTCGCTCTTACAGAAATACCTTTATAATGCCAATCCGAGCAATCATAAGAAAACGTGAAATGTTTAAAAGTTTATATTTTCAACTTAGCGTAGGCAAGTAGTGCATAAGACTTTCGTTTTGTAGTGCAAGTCCTTTCAAGTAGCATGCTGAACCGAGTACGAACAGGAGATAATTGTAAAATATTTTCTTAATGATCGTAACTAGGCACAATTGTAAGTAGGCTGTTTAGGTTTTCTTATTGGTAACGCCACCTCTGTATAAAAAAATCACTGGCTGTGCTGTGTGCTTGTTGTCTGCCATTGTAGTGTTGGGCAGCGGCAGCTGGATGTGAACAGCGCGTAGCGTTGCGCAGTTGGAGGTGAGCCGCCAGCAGTGGTGGATGTGGGGAGAGAGATGGCGGAGTTTTGAAATTTGTCATGAACTGATATATATATTATGACTATTAAGGTAAATACATTGTTTGTTCTCTATTAAAATCTTTCATTTGCTAACTATGCCTATCAGTAGTTAGTGGCTTCAGTAGTTTGAATCTTTTATTTAGCTGGCATTAGTGGCGCTTGCTGTATTGCAGTAGTTCGAGTAACCAAGATTTTTGTGAGGTAAGCGATTTGTGAAATGCATAGGTTAATGTTAGTCAGGGTCATTCTTTTGTAGGGATTTCTGAAAGTCAGATTGCGTTGCGCTAAAAAATATTGTGTATCAGTTTAAACACAGTCTTGTATAATTGTTCAAAGGGGACGTTTCACAATATACGTACTCCTCTCTGTTACATTTCAGTGGTAAGTATTCGTACTTCCTCTATTACAACATTTTTAACACCTGTTGTTGTAGCGGTCTTCAGTCCGAAGACTGGTTTGATTCACTTAGCTATGTTACTGTATTGTGGGCAGAGTTCTTCACCTGCCAATAACTCCTGGAATCTACAGCCACTGCCGGCCGGTGTGGCCGAGCGGTTCTAGGCGCTTCCGTCTGCAACCGCGAGACCGCTAAAGTCGCAGGTTCGAATCCTGCCTCGGGCATGGATGTGTGTGATGTCCTTAGGTTAGTTGGGTTTAAGTAGTTCTAAGTTCTAGGGGACCTCAGATGTTGAGCCCATAGTGCTCAGAGCCATCTGAATCATCTACAGCCACTAGAAGTTCCTAAATGTATACAACGTTCCGGTTCCGTCCACAGTTTGTAGTCCCCACACTTGTTTCTTGTACCGCACTGACGACGTATTGACACCTCGGCATGGGTCTTCCATAAATTTATCCGGTGGCTCGTTAGAGACTAATTGAATTTCGTTCGTTTTCTCATCCCCATGCATCATTGTATCCCGTACGGCTGTAAAATAACGGGACTGATGCTGTTACAGAGCAAGCACGCAGGCGACCAAGATGCACGACCAGTAGCTGTACCCAGCGATGTGGCGCACTTCTTAGCACCCTGGACTCGCATTCGGGAGGACGACGGTTCAAATCCGCGTCGGGCAATCCTAAATTACGTTTTCCGTGAATTCCCTAAATCGATTCACGCAAATGCCTGGATAGTTTCTTTGAAATGGCACGGCCGATTTCCTTCCCCATCCTTCCCTAATTCTATGGGGCCGACGACCTCGCTGTTTGGTCCCCTCCCCCAAGTCAACCAACCAACCAATCGCTGTGAAGCGTGAAGGCCTCTCATTTGAGTGCGGCGTCTCTGATGTCTGTAGATAAATCGCTGCGTCCATGGGCTTCATTTGTGTAAGAGCAATTTTTTGCTTTTCCAGAATATGGATGTGTAATGCTAGAGCAACGAATGACCGTGGAGTATTACTTAAAACTTCGAAAAAGTGCTACTGAAATCTATCTTTTAGTAAAAGAAGTGTACGGCGAAGGCT
Source organism: Schistocerca americana (assembly GCF_021461395.2). Taxonomy (NCBI): domain Eukaryota; kingdom Metazoa; phylum Arthropoda; class Insecta; order Orthoptera; family Acrididae; genus Schistocerca; species Schistocerca americana. The sequence continues at coordinate 60,717,282 of NC_060122.1, forward strand.
GTTTGTCACGTACGCGAGTTCCTGAGTAGTTCAAGCTTGTCCAAGACGTCCGAGAAGATATTCAACGTGGCCGGGACGCCATTAAACATCAATTGTTCAAATGTGTGTTAAATCTTATGGGACTTAGCTGCTAAGGCCATCAGTCTCTAAGCTTACACACTACTTAACCTAAATTATCCTAATGGCAAACACACACACCCATGCCCGAGGGAGGACTCGAACCTGCGCCGGGACCAGCCGCACAGTTCATGACTGCAGCGCCTTAGACCGTTCTGGTTAATCCCGCGCGGCCCTTAAACACCAAAAGCAAAAGAAAGTATCGAAAAATTAGGTAACTGATTCGACCTGAGTATCGGTTGAGCATTCGACCGCTTGCTGAAGCTGTAGGACATAACAAAGAAAGCGTAAGGCAAATTTTACGTAACCAGTTTAACATAAGAAGAGTGTCTGCGAAAATGGTGCCGAAAATGCTCACGATCGAACAAAAAGACACTCTTGAAGATGTTTGCACTAACGCTTTGGATGCCACTGAAAATTATCCTAATTTCATGGAAAGAATGATAACATGGGACAGCGAAAAAAGCTCGGATGGGCAAATCAAGATTCAAATCGATGGTGATGGCGTTTTCCGTCATTCATGGAATTATGTCTTCACTGGATTCTTGAAGATCAGGCTGTTAATCATCATTAATGTCTTGTAATTCTTGCTCAATTCCGAGAGGAAATAAGAAAAAAATGCGACCCGAACTGTGGAAGATCTAGTCATGGGTTTTCACAGAGTCAGCACCAGCTCATGTAAGAGCTTTCTACCGAAATACAGCATCCCATCATTTCACCATCCAGCTTGTTCCCCAAGGTCAAATCTGCATAAAAAAGACCAAGATTTCAATCGTTCGAAGCAGTGAAAGGAAAAGCAAAACGCGTCACCAAGGAGATCACAGAGGAAGACTTTTAGCACTGTTTCCATCAATGAAAAATTCATACATAGCGTTTTAGGCATAGAGGAGGGGAGTGTACTGATTGTGACTATAGTTAAATGCGTATTTTTTACAAGCATAGTACAATTATTTTACAACCGCACCTCACACCCGATCAACAGTACTAATGCCAATCATGTGCGCTGTGTATCTTGTTTGGAATAAAACATGTTCCAGTCACTCACAGTACTTGCTGTTGACAGTAACACTCTCTTTATCCTTCACTCCCACGGTTGCATTCAATACTGCTCTGTCCTGTCTTGTATTTGTTTTCCCAAGGTGGTAGTTGAATATTAATAATGATCACAGCGTTATCGTTAGAGTCGGTTGAAGAGTTGACCAATTTGCAACACTGTATGGGTGCAGTGGATGAAGTGGAAGAGAGATGCCAAGTCAAGCCATTCTGCAGCCTGAGTGTTGTTGCATTACCCTGTGTTTTGTGTGGTACATTCCTGTGACTGTATATTATGGAGATACTTCCACTGATACAAATGTAACGTGGGTAACAAATATAACAAATCGTAGTCATATTATTACTGTGTAGCGAGCCATCGGGCACGACCGTACTCTTTTGCTACAATATTTAGAAAATATCCCTCAACTACTTTCGAAACTTTGTCAGTTGCGTTTGGGTTCACCCTGCAGAAACACCGCGAATCAAAGAAATATCCGCTGCTATGAACCATTCACCTTGCAAGAATCACAACGAAACTTTTATACACGTTTTGAGGACACTGTCAATCTTACATCTGTTTTCGAGACCGTCTGCTGTTTAAATTGAAAGCGACACTGCGTATGAACACATGTAACATACTGGCCTGCAAGGTAGTTCCAATGTTAATTACAAATCTTGTCCAGGGTGTCTACATTGCTTTTCTCAGATAGATTTTCCCTATCTCCATAATGAGGTTGCAAAAGTTCTATAATATATCGGTCGACATATTTGCTTAAAAGATTTTTTTTTCGATAACGAAAGTAAATAAGTCACGATTACGTGATCACTTGAGTGCGAAACTCTGTGAAATTGTCTGCGCCTGTCTGTATGCCAACAGTTTGTACGAAATAAAAATTTTATTATGCCTCCAACGCGCGAAAATTAATTAATTAATCCTGAAAACTTTTCTTGTTTGTGTTCTATGTTGTTGAGAAATGTGAAATATATATCAAGTTGTATGCAGTACGACGGTGCTACCAGTTAAATGCGGCGTGTTCGCTGTTTTCCCCTCTTGCCCCTCCTCGCACTCAAGCAGGGTATGGTGGCGTTGGGGCAAATATGAAGCAAGGCTAACAGCCCTTTGGCGCTTGGACCCGGGCTTGGCCCGCGAACCGAAATCTTGGCCACTCCTGCTCCAGAGTGACTAATTTTACAGTTCTGTTAATGTCCTTATCTAAATTCAGAGATGCACTGCTAGAATCATTACAGCTAACAGCAAATGCAAGCGAAATGCTCGGAGAATATAATGGGAATCCTTGGAGGGAAGATGACGTAGTTCTCACGAAATCATTCTGGGTAAATCGAGTTCTACTTGACCATGTGTGGTACCTGTGCAATGCCATCAATATACGGCAAGTGTCAGCTGTGGTCACAACAGTGTTTAGTGTTTCTGTGAGTGTATTATGTCGGAACTCAGTGTATTCCGCCGTGGGCAAATACCGGGTGATCAAAAAGTCAGTATAAATTTGAAAACTGAATAAATCACGGAATGATGTGGATAGAGAGATACAAATTGATACACATGTTTGGAATGACATGGGGTTTCATTAGAACCAAAAAATACAAACGTTCAAAAACGTCCGACAGATGGCGCTTCATCTGATCAGAATAGCAATAATTAGCATAACAAAGTAAGACAAAGCAAATATGATGTTCCCTACAGGAAATGCTCAATATGTCCACCATAATTCCTCAACAATAGATGTAGTCGAGGAATAATGTAGTGAACAACACTGTAAAGCATGTCCGGAGTTATGGTGAGGCATTGGCGTCGGATGTTGTCTTTCAGCATCCCTAGAGATGTCGGTCGATCACGAACTGAGGTCTGGGGACCTGGGAGGCCAAACATGATGAAAGTGGCGGCTGAGCACACGATCATCACCTGACGACGCGTGTAATCTTTCACGCGTCTAACAATACTTTTTTTTATTCTAATAAAACCCCATGTCATTCCAAGCATGTGTGTCAATTTTTAACTCTCTATCTACATTATTCCGTGGTTTATTAAGTTTTCAAATTTATACTGACTTTGTGATCACCCGTTATTTGGTGCTGGGGTGGTAGGTGCTACCGTAATAAAGATAGCTGAAGCGTTTCGTGTTTCAGGAGGCACCGTATTGAAGATTTATCCGGCATACGGGGAAATCTCACTAGTGCCGAGGATAATGTGACCATTTTTGTTAATCAGGCCCCTGTCACCAATACAAACCTCACTTGTCTGTACTGCATGAAATGGAGTTAGGTATTTTTTGGCATAAGAGAGCGAACTACTGATGCAAAAAGTTTCATTAAAAATTACATTCCTTGTTAAACTTAGTATAAGTCGTTTTCCAACCAAGATTGTTTTTTGTGCTCCTCTTTCATCGAAAAACAACAAAAGTGACAACACGCGTTAGCTGAACGAAAATTTCGAAATAGTAAAAAAGTATCCTAATCAGAAGTGTGTAAATCTCAAAATATTATTACGTTCTGATTTTGCTAATTTATTTTTAATCCAGTCTCTTTTTGATATAGTCATGGAACTTTCTCTTACACCGGATAGTTGTAATTAAACCGACGTTGCTCCGAGTGTTGCAAGACATTGACACGTCGCAGGTATGTTGGTTGATTGGTGCGCTCGTGGAGTAGCTGAAAAAAATAATAGTTCCACTTTCTACCACTAGCTGAAAAATATGGTGCTGTAAGCAGTCAGAATGTAAAAGGTTCCTGTTCTGAAGTCGGTATGTTGTTTGTAGCTTGACCATGTGCGTTGATTTGTTCTGTGAAATGTCTGTTGGTGCATAGGGTTAAAAAGGATCAAGTTTACAGTACGAAATGTAATGGCTATTGAGGAGAAAGACCGTGGACTGTTGGTAAAGTTGTTACCAGAACGGCAGCAATAGTAGCGCTGCTCTGCGGTAATATCGCTGACAGAAATAGCTCCGAAATGGCACCACGTCATTAAATTGGCTCAAGAACATGATCAGGAAATTGGAAGAAACAAGTGAATTAGGTGATGCAGCAGGCAGAGGGAGACGGACCACCTCCAAGGCAGTTGTTGGTGAATTTGCTGTAAGTATTGCCGATCGTGCAGCTCGTGCCTCAAAGTGTGCGCCCAGTGCTCTCAGCACTGGAGCTGTGTCACGGGAATTCTTTCTGCCCTGGTCAACACTTCAACACACTTTGTGGCGCCTTTATACACTGCTATCCCAACGAGATTCTGGACGCGCAACAGATGAAGCCCCAAGACAGGCTACACCGCCGCGACTTTGCCATTCCTTTTTTGACACACATGGGAATGGATGCCATGTGACTGGGTGATATTCTTTCGATGGACGAGGCACGTTTTACTCTACACGATGTCCTAAATGCATAGAACTGCTGTGCACTCAGCTTATGTGACTGTGTGGTATGGTTTCATAAGGTCGTCCATCCTCGGTCCATTCTTCCTCGAGATAACGACACCTCATGGGCCTATCAGTTCTACAGTGTCGTATGCACTTTATGAAGACCTCTTCCATGGTACTAGAAGGAGCTGTAGAAGGTAAAAACTGTAGAGAAAGACAGAAATTGGGATGCATCCAGCAAACGATTGACGGCGTATGCGATATTGCAGAGCCTGTGTTATTCCGAGTTACGATGCAAATTTCCCTCGGAAGTTCATGAATGTCCGAAGGAACAGCCACTGCGGCGACTACAGCAGTTATGAAGTACATGAAATCCATTCGCAATTGCGAAATTGGAGCACCAACAGCTTTATAATGGACTGACGACATTGAAAATTTGTACGGGTTTCGAACCCGGATTTCCGGCTTGTTACATGCAGCATGCACGTCCAAGAGAAATTATAATTAATTTAATTTGTGGTAAGGTCTTATTGGACCAAACTGTTGAGGTCATCGGTCCCTATGCTTACACACTACTTATCCTAACTTAAAGTAACTTACGCTAAGGACAACACACACACCCATTCCCGAGACAGGACTCGAACCTCCGACAGGGAGAGCAGCGCGAACCGTGGCAAGACGCTCTAACCGTGTGGCTACCCCGCGTCGTCTAAGAGAACTTTCCATCGTAATTCTAAATAACACAAGTACTCCAAAATCGCATTCATCAGCAGACACCGGACAAGCGATTTTCAAGTAAAATGTCTGGAAAAACACGCAGTGGAGGCACGAGTACAGGCTGTAGATAGATGGTTGACCGCATATGGAAGTTTGGGTGTGGCCGTGACTCGTCCTAGGATAGTCAGATGGTAAGGCGACCGCTCGACATAGGTCCGGTCCGGTGCGGCACAAATTTTCACTGTCGTCAGTCCACTATGCAACTGATGGTAATACATATTCGCAATTGCGAATACATTTCATGTGTTGACGACGTTAGTTGCTGTGCTGAATGAAAAGTATTGACACAGCAGAGGCATTCGCTTCGGGTCGTATCAAACCAGTCAGAAGACTGATAACTCGAAAGCAAAAAACAAAAAGATCTCTTTGTGCAACACGTGAATCCAGCTTTGCAAGAACGCAACAGTGTCCACACTATTTTTTTCACTTAAAAATGGGGCGACACCACATGCCGCTTGCCTGATGAAAGATTTGTTTCAAGAAACTGGTAATGACTACGTCATCTATAGGCAATTTAAAGATATGTGGTCTTCCAGATCCCCGACATACATCCATGTAACTTGTGGTTGTGGGAACGTCTGAAAGATAATGTCTGTCAGGGATGTATCCTGATCCTTCTTGATCTGAATGATAGCATGCGACGACATATCTCTCTGATTGCACTGCATATACTGCGAGCAGCTGTTGACCATGTCGGTTACCGATGCAGCATGTTGCTGAGTCAGGAGACCTTGTATCCACATCCAAATAAACGTGCCAGAACTACCGTTTTCATGTGGTTCACCGTTTGTACCTTTCTCCTGCACCCACACGATATTCTGACTACTTGTCGTTATGGTGTCTCGGAAGGTGTCCTATCTACCAATACCTTCTTCTAGCCAGGTTGTGCCACAAATTTCTTTTCACCCCAATTGTGTCCAGCATCTGCTCATTAGTTACATGATGTACTCATCTGATCTTCGGAATTCTTCTGTAACACCGCATTTCTAAAGTTTGTATTCTCTTCTTGTCTAAATTGTTCGTTGTCTATGTTTCAATTCCGTACATGAAACACTCCATACCAATACTTCCAGAAAGGATTTCCTAACACTTAAATATATATGCGATAGTAGCACATTTCACGTCTTCTGTAACGCTTTTCCTGCCATTGCAAGTCTATTTTTAAATCCTCTCTACTTCGGCCTCATCAGTTATTTTGCTGCTCAAATAGCAAAACTGTTCTACTTCTGTGTCTCGTTTCCTAATACATTTCATGACTTTATGAGGGGGAAGACTTGTCTGGTGACGAAGAAACAAGAGTCGATGCAGAAAAGATAGGGGACCCACCGTTAGAATCAGAAATTCAAAGAGGTTCTGAAGACTAGGGATAGAAAATCAGGGGGACACATGATACTCCACTAGAATTTCTACAATTATTGAGGGAAGTAGCAACAAAACGGCTATTCACGTAGGTTTGTCGAATGCATGAGTCTGGCTGTATACCAACTGACTTTCGAAAAATTATCATCCACATAATTCCGAAGGTTGCAAGAGCTGACAAGTACGAGAATTATCGTACAATCATCTTAAAAGCTCATGCATCCAAGCTGTTGACAAGAATAATGCGCAGTAGAATGGCATAGAAAATTGAGGATGTTAGGCGGCGATGAGCTTGGCTTGAGGAAAGGTAAGGACACCACAGAGCCAATTTTGACGTTGCTGTTGATAAGGAAAGCAAGACTAAAGAAAAACCAAAAATTGTTCATAGGATTTGCCTAAATGGAAAAGCCGTTCAACAATGTCAAATGCTGCAAGATGTTCGAAATTCTGAGAAAAATAGGAGTAAGCCACAGGAAAAGACGGGTAATAAACGATATGTATTAAAGCCGAGAGGGAACAACAAAAATGGGAGACTGAGAACGAAGTGCTCGGATTTAGAAGGATGTAAGGCAGGGAAGTAGTCTTTCGCCAGTTCTGTTCAGTCCTAAGGCCTCCTAAACTTACCTGCAGGTGGTATCTAATCTTTCTCCTAGTGGTAAATCCTTACATTTGTCCTCTAGCCATTCCTGCTTAGCCATTTTGCTCTTCCTGTCAATCCCATTTTTTTGACGTTTGTATTCCCTTTCGCCTGCTCCATCTATGGCATTTTTATATTTGCTACTTTCAGTAACTAAATTCAATTTCTCCTGTGTTAGCCAACGGTTTCTACCAGGCCTTGTCTTTTACATATTTGATCATCTGTTGCATTCATTATTTCATCTCTCAAAGTTACCGACTCATCTTCTGCTATATTCCTTTCCCTTGTACTTGTCAATAGTTCCCTAATGCTCCCTCTGAAACTCCCAACAACCTCTGATTCTAACTTACCCAGGTCGCATCTTATTAATTTCATACCGTTTTGAAATTTCTTTAGTTTTAATGTGCACTTCGCAACCTCTAATATTGTGGCCAGAGTCCGCAAGTGCCCCTGGAGATGTCTTCTAATTTAAAATCTTGTTCCGAAACCTTTGTCTTACCATTACTTTATCAATCTGAAACTTACTGAAGTATCCAAGTATCTTCGACGTCTACGCCATTCTTCCATCATTGTCAAACCAAGAATAGGTGATCACTGACTGGAGCACTGTGAAAAATTCTATCTGACAGCTTCCTCTGCCATTCCTTTACACAGGTTCATACACACATACAGTTTCCCCTCATCTTCCGTTTCCTACTACAGAACTCCACTCCACCATCAGAATTAAATTTTCGTGTCCCTTAAGTAACTGAACAGTTTCTTTTATCTCACCATATACTCACATACAGTTTCCCCTCCTCTTCCGTTTCCTACTACAGAATTCCACTCCACCATCAGAATTAAATTTTCGTATCCCTTAAGTAACTGAACAGTTTCTTTTATCTCACCATATATTTCTTCAATGTCTTCACCATCTGCAGAGCTGGTTGGCATATCAACTTATACTACTGCGATGTTTGAGGGATTCGTGTCTGTCTGGCTATGATAATGCGTTAACCATGCTGTTCATAGTAGCTTACTTGTATTCCTATTTTCTTATTCATTATTAAACTATTCCTACATTACGTTTATTTGATTTTGTATTTATAACGTTTTATTCGCTTGTGCAAAAGCCGTGTTCCTCCCTCCATCGAACTTCACTAACTTCCTCTATATCTAACTTCACAATATCGATTTCCCTTTTTAAATTTTCTAACCTACCTGCCCCATTACGGGATCTAACATTCCACGCACCAATCCGTAGAACGCCACTAGTTTCTCCTGATGACGACGTCCGTCTGAGTAGTCCTCGCCCCAAGATCCGAATGGGGATTATCTTACTTCAAGAAAATTTTACCCAAGAGGATGCGACCGTCATTTAACCATACAGTAGAGCTGCATGCATGCTCTTGGGGAAAACTAGGGCCGTAGTTTACCCTTGTTACCAGCCGTTTGCAGTACCATCACAGCAAGGCCGTTTTGGCTGCTGTGACTACTTACAGCGCCATATATTCACCTGGTGATAGAAAGTGGGACTATTATTTTTTGCAGCATATTCCTCCAGTACACGAATTAATATCCACATACCTACGATCATTCAGCTCCTGCAACGTATACAGCACGCAATGCAGTGCAGCACTCAGAACAGCGTCAGTTTACTTACAACCACCAGGTATATCACCTACAGTCTCAAAGAACAAAAAATATCTGTGTACAGGAAGTGTCAAGTCCATCTGTCACAAAAAGCGAAGGGCAATTCATTAATAGGTGACTCACATTTTATACTAATTTTTCTCGGCGTGCACCGTGAACTGTGTAACAAAATGAGATTGGTCCATCCACTTCTTAAAAGCAGAATTGATTGTGCACGTAAGTGGTGACGTAAACACGTTTTATTTGGAATGTTGTTGTCTGAATACGCACAAGAAATAACGTGAACTCCAAGTGTGGCGTAACACATGCAACGAAATTATTTTCTGTTCATCTCATATACTGGTTTTATATTCTTTCTCAAGCAGCCAAAACACCTCATTATCCATGTAAACATACGACCCAAAGTTTATGAAAATGTTTTGCAGTAGCATTTAATTTCGTTAACAACAGACATTTAACACATTTACTGATAGGATGATTAATAAGGAACGGTATTAGTGTCAAATAAACATTTTGAAATAAAAATCATGAAAAAGAAAAGACAAATCCGTTACACTTGCTCCTTATAGCTGTATCTTCACAGCTTCTTTTATACAGGAGAGGTAAAGCAATGATTAACTATCAGAATTTCTCCTTTCATATAGTACATAGAAGCAATATGCACTCATATGCACGCAGTTGACCTTTTTCCCAGTTCTCCAATCGTGCTTTCTTATCCGTAAGTCCCATCTCAAAGGTGAAATAATCACAGCAGCTTCGTTACGTGAAGATGCTTATTTCTTACATTCAAGCAGTTTTTTAAAATTTATATTGTCGTCTGAAGATGATACGACATACTCAAATGTTCTCAAAATATACTGGTTATAATCTAGATGTAAATGTAGGATTTTTCTGTAAAATTCAAATTTATGATTTACATATTTGATAATTATTCAAGAAAATTTTCAAATGTTGAGTTGATTGTACTGAGATGAAAAATATGATTATGTAGGAGCAACGTGGCCTCAATGAAAATTTTTTGCCAACTGTTGAAGGATATATCGAGGCAAGACAATGAGAAAAAGTACTTTATGTCGAATACATTTAATGATTACTGATTCTGAAACTACGATAAAAGTTAAAAAAATTAAAAATGACAAACTGAAAATAAGTAGTACCCTTTTTTTGCTCTTTATGTAAAGACCATAAATCCTTGTAGGCTACAACTGATGTAGTTCGTGAAATGTGGAAACGGCGTACCCTTTTATTTTATGTGAGTGATGATGTTTAAAACAAAAGATTATTTTGTTGTAATACGAGCTCTTTCATCTCTCGTATCCCAGCACTTCGTAGGTCCTTTGTGAGTTGAGAAAGGCAAGGACGCTACAGATATGATGGCATCATCTTTTGCTCTCCATATAACAAAAACGAGGTTTAGAGACTCGTCTCTCGAGCACGTTGCCGGCCATTCCAACGTAGATGCTTGTTAGTACTCGTTCTTAAAATTTTCTGTTATTTCTTCCGCTCCTGAGTATTGTCTGCCTCTTTTGGATAAACATATTAAGCATCGGGCAGTGCACACTCTTCAGGAACGTCTGAATGTTCCTATGAGTCCACAGTGGATGAAATTTCAACCAATTTCTCTACTCAAGCTGCAATTATCCTACCTCAAATATCTTCCACTTCTTGGTAAGGAAATATTGTGATTTATAGAGCAGCGGGAATTATCGTATCTGCATAAATACAGTTTGCTGTTCTCGTCTGAATAAGAAATATTTTCCACCATTCATAGTGACAAGTCTCAAACGTCTATCAGCTGGATGGCACTGTAGTGAGAACTGAACTCGTGCATCTGGATGACGAGGCGACTTGCAAGTTTGTGGTGACGAAATCCGCAACATGAAAGTGTCGGAGGGCAGTAAGTATAGATCTAGGTTTCTGGCTGCTTGTAGACTCGGGTGACAAAAGTCATGGGATACTTCCTCACACCGTGTCGGACCCCCTTTTGCCCAATCTGGTGCAGCAACTAGATGTGGCATGGACTAAAGTAGTCCCCTGCAGAAAAACTGAGCCATAATTGCGAAGGTGTTACCGATGCAGGTTTTTGTGCGCAGACTGACCCCTCGATTATGTCCTATCAACGATCGATGTGATTCATGTTGGGAAATCTGGGGGTAGACCACTTGCTCGAATTGTCGGGAATGTGCTTCAAGTCAGTCACAAATTACTGTGGACCAGTGATAAGGCGTGATTTCATCTATAAAAATTCCTTCACTGTTTGGGGACATGGTGTTCATTAATGGTTGAAAATGGTCTCCAAGGAGCCGAACATCCAGGGGACCAAGTCCATTCCATGTAACCACAGCCCACACCATCTTGCACAGAGGCTTGTTGACAACTCGGATCTACAGGTTCGAGGAGTCTGCGCTACGCACAGACCGTAGCATCAGCTGCTACCAACAGAAATCGGGACTTATCTGACCAGGCCACGGTTTTCCAGTCGTCTAAGGTCCAACCTATACTGTCACGAGGCCAGGAGAGGCGGCGTTGCACGCGATGTCGTGCTGTTAACAAACGCCCTCGCGTCGGTCGTCTGCTGCAGTAGCCCATTAGCGCCAAAGTTCGCCACATTCTCCTAACGGATACGTCGTACGTCACAGAATGATTTCTGCGGTTACTTCACGCAGTATAGCTTGTCTGTTAGCACTGACAACTCTACGCAAATGTTGCTACACTCGGTCGTTAAGTGAAGGCCGTCGGACACTGCGTTGTCCATGGTGACTGGTAGTGCGTGAAATTCGTATTCTCGTCACACTCTTGACACTGTGGAGCTCGGAATTTTGAATTCCTTAACGATTTCCGCAGTGGAACTTCCCATGCGTCTATCTCCAACTAACATTCCACGTTCAAAGTCAATTAATTCAAGTCGTGTGGCCATAATCACGTCGGAAACTTTCGCACTTTAATCACCTTAGTACAAATGACAGTTTGTAATGTTATGTGAGCCTCACTCTCCCTTTTTTTTAACTAATTTGTGTCTGATTTTACTCTGAGAAGCTCAGTAATGCATGTAAATACAGTAAATGTAAATTTGATTCAAAAAGTACTTGAAGTGAAGTGAAGCGCAGCTGGACGGCAACAAATTCTTTAGCGTGCAATCCCCGCAACGATAGTAGTTGCGAATCTTTGAGTATGGAGTCAAAGAAGACAAATGATGTATTAAAATAAAAGAGAACTGTTAATCTATATCTTGTGGAAAGAGGACGTGTTGCTAGGCCGTCGCTCAGAACGTATTGTTACATTTAATGAAAATTGGTATTTTAGTGATAAAATCGAGTAAAGTATGTGTAGGAGTTGCCAAACATTTATGTATACAAATTTTCTTGAAGTAAAGAATAGAAATAGCTTGTTTTTGGCAAAGGAGGTGAACTTCATTGTCGTCGCTGTCTATCAATCGACAGAATTGTAAGTGTACGAACTTCACTAAAATACAGGAAAAGAAATGCATTCTCTATAGTTTTCATTCAGTAAGTAACAACCCCTCATAATTTCTTAATTACAGTAACTGGATTATGTTCTTGTACAATGGTATGGTGCTGAACTCCACTGACCAATTTTCATGAGCAGGACGTGTAGTTTGAAGGAAGTTTGTGTGCTAAGCAATCTCCTTTTCTCCCGAAAAGCAGATTGCTGTTTGATCTTACTTACTTACAACAGTGGTCCATTAGGTATGAAAAGCTACGAAAACTTGGGCTCAAAGCTATCCGCGGCCAGGTAACTAACAGAGTCGTATTTTAAACCTTAAAGAGCAATAACTTCCTCCAAATTGTAATACGTCACCAACTGGTGCAGAAGCTGATCATTCAAGGAGGCAGCAACCAAAACTGAGGCACCAGCTACGACTTAAAGTAAAAATCTCAATCAATCTCTCTCTCTCTCTCTCTCTCTCTCTCTCTATCTCTCTCAAAAAATGGTCATTTTATATAGGCGCCCGGACAGGGATGCGAAACGGAATTAAAAATATTTCATTCCGTTGTTCGAAACGCCTTTGTAATTATCTTCTATTTGTTAGACTTTACATATTTAAGATCTTATAAAAAAAAGTAATTTTAAATTAGTGCCCGAACAGTTGCGCCAATGCACTGCCCTTCTATACCTTGTGTACACGATTCTGCCGTCATGTGTATAACTTCGTATCACCATTCCACGCATCATGTCAGTGTATAGGTCGACACAGGTATTCAAGTGGCTCGTCTTACTTGCTAGTTGATTGAGCCCGTTCCAGGTTGTGGCATGTACGGAGATGTCAGTTATTTGTACAAACGAATATTAGTACGACTGCATTCTCAGACACTACAGCGCCATCCGTAGTTACCACGTATTAGCAAAGCTTGGTTCACACAGAACTTCATCCCGTTATTTATTTTCTTCTCTTTATATAGTAAATGACACAACACAAGGGAATCTCAGTGCAGTGCTGGATGTAATAAGCTCCCTGAGTTCCTGTTTGTGGCGAGCAGGAGAAAGAACTGTCTGCAACTGTGATTCTGTCTAGACAAGTGTAGCAAAGCACTTAAAACACTCCAAGTCTACGCCGTTCTCAGTGAACGGTGATGGATATTTATCACTGTGGCTAGAAATTTGCTTGATATTTCCGTAGTATGGAGTGAATGTTGAAATGTCACTGTCGGTGTAATCATTTTACGTAATCTGCAGCTACTTGATGCTGTTATTAAAAACGCCGGTAAACGATGAAAAAGCTTGTTAATTAATGAGGTTTCGTCTTGTGGCTTTTAATATGCTGAATCCTAATATGGTAACAACATTTCATGTTATTAACACTATACAGGTTGGTCCATTGATCGTGACCGGGTCAAATATCTCACGAAATAAGCTTCAAACGAAAAAACTACAAAGAACGAAACTTGTCTAGCTTGAAGGGGGAAACCAGATGGTGCTATGGTTGGTCCGCTAGATGCTGCTGTCACAGGTTAAATGGATATCACCTGCGTTCAATGGACCACCCTGTATACGTAAACGAATGCATTTGTAGCGGTGTGCATGACGCATATTTCATATAATGAATTTAATGATTTATTATGTGAATCAGATAGTAGAGCAAGGTATCAAAGCTGGTCCAGAATAGAAAGGCCAGCAAGAAAGTCTTTTAAATCATGGAGACAAGAACGTTTTGCGCAAGAACCTCCTGGATCAGAAAAAAATTCAATTCCTTTACACATGAGCATAGGTTGGACCTAATGAAAGAAAGGCTGTTTCTGTAGCCTGATCCTCAGAAAATGAAAAAATTTAAGTGAACGTTGTCTAAGGTAATATATCACGCAAGAAGGTTGTTACTAAGCACTTATTCAACAAAAAGAACGCAAGTTCGAATCGAAAGTGACTGCAAGGGGAAACCATAGGTATCATTCAAGGAGATTATTTCTAAGTTGTTATTGTATTTCTGATGCCCAACAAACCGAAAAAGTTCAATACGTTAGGCAGCGTGATGAGTCTCACATTTTATCCTCAATAGTTTCTTCCCTGAAGATGTTGGTGTAATCAGTGAAGAAAAGACAGCTTTTGTCGACACATCCAGTTCATTGAGAAGCAGTACAAGGATAATTCAAATGGCGTAAGACAGCCGTTTCATTGGTGAAAACGGTTTGTTACATGCTTTAAGGAGAGGAAGTATAAGCTAAGTGACACTTCTATGAAATTAAGAGATGTTTAGTTCTTCATACTTAAAAAACTTACGTTCGTACTACAAAAGTAAATTCCATTTACTTGCGTTTCGATAAATTTCTATTTCATGACGGGGTCTTATTCTGAGAAATTTTTGCAAACCAGAAGAAACAGTGCGGTCAGACATGAGTTCATGGCCCAGGAACAATGCAATTACGCTATTACCTAAACCAAGGAATAGAAAACTTTTTAGTTGGCCTTGTCATTAATTACTGGGGATGGGCATAAAGCTTTAATTGTTACTTCAAAAAAAATGAAAATTACGTGTCTTTCTATTTGTTTCCAGGAAGATGTCTGTAGCCCTAGGACACCCTTTTATCCTTTTGCCACAGTATTGCACCTCGTCACCAGAGACCTGCAACAAAATGGACCATTAACAGGCTGCCTTTCGTAAACATGTCTGCAGGTATCAATGGAAGGAACGATTAACTCAGTGTTACCTAAAAATAAAATAAGGTTCGTTGTGTATGCTTGTTTCTTTCAAAAGCTTTCATCAGTATCGTGTACTTTTCTCGTCCCCACCCCCCTCTCCAAGCCCACAGGACATCATGTCTTTCATTCCAGTCTTCCCTCGCTGTCTTTATTTTAGTGAGTCTCTTCCTAGCAAATGCTCTTTATGTTACTGAAGCACGCACACTCTCTCTCGCTTGCACACACAACACACACACACACACACACACACACACACACACACACACCACATACCTGAGAGTCCACATGCAACTACTCTTTACCACGAGGATACGCCAGCTGGTTCGACAGGATGAGAGAGGAAGGTTCGGAGTGGTGCGCACGGAGGGGGGGGGGGGGGGGGGGGGCTTGGTGACGGTGAAAAAGAGGAATTTCCACGCGATGGTTTTATTTTCGTGTGGCTCGACAGCCTCTCCGCCTGCAACAGCGGAAACCTTTCTCCCAACATTCAGGTAAACTGAGAGCGAGAGAATTGGATGAATAAAATATTGGCTTTAAAGAGACTTTGGGAGCGAAAATTCGGCCGCGCTCTGCCGGCGCTCCCTTGAATTGGAAATATTTTTTCTCTGGCAGCGCAGCTGAGCCAGTGGTTCCCAGCAACGCTGAGTTTGGTCTCTGTCTGAACCTAGTAGCCATCGTCAAAGATGCATTTAACAGATACTTTGCCCCATCGAATGAAATATTAGTAGAAGCATACATGTGTAATAAAGGTCGTACAGTCACGAGGAAGAACATCTCCATAATGCCTCACTTCAGTGAACAATCTGCCGTTTTTATAAAACATTGCCAGTATGTGGCATTTAATTGAAAAGAATAAAATGCAGTTTCGGTTTTCAACACATGCACTGAAGTACTAAACATGGGGTGTAGAAAATTATCTGCCACCAGTCACAATAAAAGGTTATTTATTTTCACACGACCGTTTCGGGCTTGCGCCCATCTTCAGGTGTTTATACATTCATGTACATGTTTGTACTTTTGGAGATCGTGTGAAAATAAATAACCTTTTATTGTGACCCATAAAGGAACAGTCACGGAGTTCGACAGTATCCACTAGGGATAAAATTCATTTAATACTAAACATATTTTATCATACTGTACACATATAATAATTTAAACTTTATTAGCTCCAGACAGCGGAAATACTGAATGTTCGAATTATGGAAGTTGTTATAGAGATGGAAGACCTAGTCTCATCCAATACGGTGGCCATAGGGAATGTCTGCTGCTAAATTACTGACATGAGTGGATGGAAATGAGTTTGAACAGAACACTTATCAAGCTATCGTCAACTCTTTTAGATTATTGCTGTTTAAGTGCGTTAAAAACTTAGAGGTTAAAATGAAAACGAACTAGAAAGAAGAAGTCCCAAAGATGTTGAAAATCTTCCGTCGTTGGGATGGGATGATGGAACGTGAACTACGCTAGTTAACAGGATTTGGTTTGATAATGGGTGGTGCACTGAACGGGGAAAACTCTAGAGAAACACATATACCCGAGTACCTTTTTTAAGAGACGTTGGGTGTTGTAAATATGCACATATGCAGTGTCGTACGTCGGGTGCTGAGATAGTGTTTATTGCCATAATCGAAAAAAACTAGCAATTAACAAAGTAGCAGTAATAACACATTATAATAAAAAATAAGTCCTAAGCAACTAGCCAGATAGATAGGCTTACGCTTTACTTGCTTGTGACAACTGCAATTATAATATTGAAAAAGAGTTGTGAGTATGTGATTGTAATACGAAATTCCCATTTTGATTCATTGTAAAAGCATGAAATGACCAGGTATAGAAAGTAATAAGCTACAAGACGACCAAATTACTTCTGAATGTCATCGATAGCCGACAAAGATAGCATTATTCCTCTCATTTTTGACGCAAGACCAGAAGTTACAAGACGCTTTCGCTACAGCCCGTTGACTGCCGGTCTTAGAAAACAGGAGGACCAGCACTCCTAAGACTCGTGTTGTTCAAGGAAGCGACATTTCAATTAAAATCTATTTAGAAATAATTATAAAGAGAGCTGAATGTTATTTATCGATGTTTGCTGGCGATAACTGCTGCACGTATTGTCAGCAGCATGTTATGTGTTGTTTGAAGTTATTTAATGGTATCACAGCAGTTAACATACGAAAGTTATCTGCCATGAGAAACGGATGAATAAAAAAGTCAGCTGTAACCACAATATGTGACATCATTTAAAAAATTCAACGCAGAGAACACCTTAATGACAAGTCCTGTACACCATTTCTACAGTGTGTGGCACGTTAGGTAAAAATCAGGTACATCCGACCTCGCACAGGGGCTTACCAACAATCTTTCCTCCCACGAGTTATTCGGCGTTGGAACAGGAAAGATTGAAAGTGACTCTGGTACTTAAAGTACCCTCTGCCACACACCGTAAGGTAGCTTGCCAAGTATGGATGCAAACAGTACACAGAATCGATGGGTGTACGATATGCATGCATTGTAACCTCATATTTCATTGCGCAAGATACAAAAGAAATAATAATTTTAAAAAAAGGCAGAGAGAGACGTCTAAGCCTATAATCAATTGGTCAGTACAGACAATAGCATCCCGAAGGTCCATAAACTATTTTCCCTTTATGCGTAACATCAATTTGAACTGCAGAGTAGTAGGTGAGAGCGTGTTGTCTGGTACATTAATCAGAAAGAAAACGAAAGGCACATCTAGGGTGGTTACTTAGCACACATGTCATTGGATACTGTGGTGTCGTGATTCAATCGATCCACTCAGAACTTAAATTAATCTTTCCAGGTATTGGACAAAATTCCAGAATGGAATATGTTATTCATTTTTATTAATATCTTCGACTTTTGGTAGTTAACACAGGAGAAATCAATGAAATGTTGTTAATCCTAGCAGCCACTCTTCCTCATTTGCTGGATCAACTACGTTTATTGCGTAGCTAATGACAAATGTTATCCATATTTTGCAACTGAATGTTTACTTTGTGTTTAAATAAATAAAATTTCCCCTATTTATATTAGGTGTCATCTATGACCTACAAAATAAAAGGTATTTTTGTAATAATATAAGGGGTGTTCAATAGGTAACGAAATGAATGTTTTTCTTGGCCAGTTTCAGTTCAAAATATGCGGAATTCGCTGTGATACATCGTGGAATATTCTCGCTTCATGCCCCCACCTAACCCCCAGAATGACGTCTGTAACAGAGGGGCCTTCCAAGCACAGAGCTGTGATTGTTTCAAAAAAATGGCTCTGAGCACTATGGGACTTAACAGCTGTGGTCATCAGTCCCCTAGAACTTAGAACTACTTAAACCTAACTAACCTAAGGACATCACACACATCCATGCCCGAGGCAGGATTCGAACCTGCGACCGTAGCAGTCGCGCGGTTGTGATTGTTTCGTTTAGAGGAAAACCGGAGCATCACAGACATTCGTAGCCTCCTCCAGAATGTCTACGGGGAAACGTGAGTCGCTGGGCGGGGTCACCCGTCATCATCGCAGCCAGGTCGCGCTAACCTCTCTGATCTCGCACACGCCAGCCGCCCGCACGCAGCTGTGACTCCAGCAATGTTGGGACGTGTGGACACTCTCACTCGAGGTGATCGAAGGAAGTCCTCGCTGCGCACGTCTCTGTTCGTGGTGCTGACATACTCAAAAGTGTGTTCCCACTGCATTCAAATGGTTCAAATTGCTCTGAGCACTGTGGGACTTAACATCTGAGGTCATCAGTCCCCTAGAATTCAGAACTGCTTGAACCTAACTAACCTAAGGACATCACACACATCCAGTCCCGAGGCAGGATTCGAACCAGTGACCGTAGCGGTCACGCGGTTCCAGACTGAAGCGCTTAAAACCGCTCGGCCACACCGGCCAGCCGCACTGGATTGCTCGATGTTACCAGAAGACCACAAAGGGCAACAATGGACCATCTGTGCGGAATTTCTTGCACGTAAAGAGGCCGATCGTGACAATTTTTTGTCTAACATCGTCACAGGCGATGAAACATGGGCTCATCTCTTCAAACCGGAAACAAAACGGTAATCCATGGACTGGCGCCCCACCAACTATACTCCGAAGAAAATGTTCATAACCGCACGTCAGCCGATTAAGTCATCGCGACCATCTTTTGGGACTCTCAAGGGATTATTCCTTTTAAGGTCAAGCCTCATGAACTCGGACATGTGCAGACAAACCGTCAGTAAACTAAAGAAACAACTTCCGCGTGTTCTTCGCCACAAAAATGCAAAAGAACTTATCCTTTTGCATGAAAACTCAAGGCCTCACACGAGTCTGCGTAGCCTGGAGGAGAGACAACCGCGCGGTGTAGCCGCGTGGACCTGGGCGCCTTGTCACGGTTCGCGTTGCTACCACAGTCGGAGGTTCGAGTCCTCCCTCGGGCATGGGTGTGTGTGCCATCCCTACCGTAAATTAGTTTAAGTTAGATTAAGTAGTGTATAGGCCTAGGGACCGACGACCTCAGCAGTTTGGTCCCATAGGAACTTACAACAGTGTCCAGAGCTCACTTCATTGGATCCTTCTTCCTCACGCACCCTACAGCTCGGATCTCGCACATTCCGGCTTGGCCCAAGGAAGGATGCAATCCACAGGAAGCAGTACGTGGCTGATGTGGAGGTTATTGGTACAGCAGTCTCCGATGTCGACAAGTAGAGTGGTACAATATGAGCATACATAATTTCATATGAGACGTACTGTGTTTCACGGCAGCACATTTAAATTTTCCCACGATACACTTCCGAAATATGCACAGTGAAAAAATAAATATTATGTTCTAGACCATTGTCGATGCCTACTATGAATAGTGGGAACATGTAGGGTATAAAATCAAACCTTTATCCGGTGATTTATTACATAAAGAACACTTACTAATGAAGAGCTCACATTACGGGTTTCGGCAGTTGGCTACCGTCTTCAGATGTAATTAATCCACTTACAGCTTCTTCATGATATACAAGGTTTTTCCGTAAGAGCGTTCAAAAATTTAGCAGGACATAGAGGATGCTCCACCAAACAATCAGAGATAGGGGAGCCGGGATCAGAGATGCCTGCTTAACGAGATAATACGAATAAAATCCCGTTACTGTGTACTTTTTTAATTACATTCATTGAAGTTAACTGAAAAAAACCCATCATTTACATAATGAACGTACCCTTTGCACTGAATCTTACAAAATGTGCTGAAAATGACGGCCATTAGCCTCAATGTAAGTATGACAGCCGGCCGGGGTGGCCGAGCGGTTCTAGGCGCTACAGTCTGGAACAGCGCGACCGCTACGGTCGCAGGTTCGAATCCTGCCTCGGGCATGGATGTGTGTGATGTCCTCAGGTTAGTTAGGTTTAAGTAGTTCTTAGTTCTATGGGACTGATGACCTTAGCAGTTAAGTCCCATAGTGCTCAGAGCCATTTGAACCAAGTATGACATCATCGAACAACATTCTGACGCACCCTGACAAATATCCCTGGTATGTTTCGAACCATTACTGACAGATACGATTCTGGCCACTAATTCTATCTCCGTATCTACTGGAGCTTCGGACTCAAGTGTCTTTAGATATCCGCATTGGAAATAATCAAAGGGATTTAGATCAGACGAATTCTCAGGTCATGGAATGGGAAGTAGCCGGCCGTTGTGACCGAGCGGTTCTAAGCGCTTCAGTCCGAAACCGCGTGACTGCTACGGTCGCAGGTTCGAATCCTGCCTCGGGCATGGATGTGTGTGATGTCCTTAGGTTAGTTAGGTTTAAGTAGTTCTAAGTTCTAGGGGACTGATGACCTCAGACGTTAAGTCCCATAGTGCTCAGGGCCATTTGAACCATTTTTGAATAGGACCTCCTCTTCCAATCCAGCACCGAGAAAGTTGAAGAGAGGTGGTGCACCGTCATCTTGTATCCACGTCCTCTCAGAACAGCCAAGGGTACGTTCACCAACTACTCAGGTAGAACCTCAAGCACAGTTGGCCATTCAGGCGGCCAGATGGAAGATATGGCCCAATCAGATTGCCGTCTGCAATGCTGAACCAGATATCCACAGCAAAACTTATTTTATGGTCTGAATCTACTACATCGTGTGCGTTTTCCTCATCCCACACATGCCCGTTCCTGCTGTTCGAAATACCGTCACGATCAAATGAGGCCTCTTCAGTAAACAACACGGCTTGGTGGAAATCTGGTCGGTCAATCCACTGTTGGAGCAACCGCTGATACAGTATGACCCATGATACAAACTCAGTCACAAGCATTGCATAGACTCCTTGTGGATGATTTGCGTAAAATTGTTGTTCGTGGGGTACCCGCCACACGTTAGTACGTGCAGCGCCCATTTCACGTGCAATAGGACGAGTACTTGTAGCAGGGTCCGCTGCAACATGTTTCAGCACCTCGTCTTCAAAATCGAGAGTGCGAGTGGTCTTCATGTTGCCAGGTCCCTCGTTTCTTCTTTTCAGTGAACCATTCTCCCACATTCGTCGATCGAGGGAAATAAACACTCGTCATGACGGATGATGCCTGTTAGGAAATGATTCCCTATGCCGCCTTTCGGCAGCGAGAGCATTGCAACGTACTTCCACATAAACAAGATGCATATCAGTGAGTTCTGCGAGGTATTGCTCCATCGTATTGTACTGTACGTCTCTGGATAGCACTGAGTGATGAATGGCTCTGTCGTCGTTTCATAAGACGTTTTGTCATGGGACAGTGCAAATACAATGCAATGGAGCCACCGTATGGACAAGTAAAGCAAACAAAACCTGCACCCCGACTTCCTAGTAATCAGGCCCATCCACTTTGTTTCCTTGCAGGAATAGAGAATGTTCATGTAAATAAATAGCACAGTACGTGTAAACATGTACGCATGTTAGTTGTAAATAAACTGAAAAACAGTAACACTAGACAAAACGGTAGACGAGTTTAATTCCAGATCTCCTTAAGCTTCTCCAACCCCAGGTTCCATGACTCAAATTGTTCGGTGGAGCATTCTCTATGTCCTGTTACATTTTTACACGCTCTTACGGAAACACCCTGTAGGATAAGTATGTGTGTGTGTGTGTGTGTGTGTGTGTGTGTGTGTGTGTGTGTGTGTTGGTGCTCATGGGCGCTAAACGCCAAGGTTATCAGCGCCCTGACACACATTAACAGAAACGAATGTGGACAAAATTACTAAAACGAGGTCAAACACGCAATGACAACAGAAAAAGGCTAAAGATGCTATACAAGAGACTAAAAGATAAGTAAAACGAGAAAGGAGCTAAAAGGACGCCTCAGGAACGTATCACTGGCTGGGCACTTATGTAAAATATGGGGGAGCCAGTCACCCTGTGAACAAATTGAAACCTTCTCCCCAAAATCTCAGTAAAAACATTGGATAATTCACAAAACTTTAAAACTCTAACCACATTCGTTTGATTATTACCTAAAAGAGATATCACATCCTTCGGCAAGCCAGCCACGGCCCGCTGTTCGTAAAATAAAACGCAGTTCAATAAAACGTGGTGTGATTTGTACGCCACAAGCACCAAATATTGGAGGGTCCTCTCGCCAGAGCAAGAAACCATGTGTCATAGGGCTGTGGCCTATGCGAAGGCAAGTGAGGAGAACCTCGTCCCATCTACGTGGCTGGAAGGAAGTACACCACACCCACGTTATGGGCTTCACTAAACGAAGCTTATTGTAGGTCACTTCCAGCCAGTCATCCTCTCACCGACGCATGACTCTCTGGTACCTAGCAGAAAGCCAACTACTTCCCCAGTCGTTGCAGTTGGAGGAGGGCATCCTGGATGGTCTGGACTATATTATCTGCTGTATGCAAACGTTTCAACACTTAGAGAATAGGGTCCTGGCTTTCAGGTCTCTTAGGTGTTAAACAAAGACAATCTAAAGTAAAAAATGGGGCCCAGAAACCGCTCTAAATCTCTAAAATTTGGTGTCCCTCATGTACAAGACAGGTAAATTAAAAACTGAAAGCCGTGCGGTTCTAGGCGCTTCAGTCTGGAACCGCGTGACCACTACGGTCGCAGGTTCGAATCCTGCCTCGGGTATGGATGTGTGTGATGTCCTTAGGTTAGTTAGGTTTAAGTAGTTCTACGTTCTAGGGGACTGATGACCGCAGATGTTAAGTCCCATAGTGCTCAGAGCCATTTGAACCATTTGAACCAAAACCTGAAAACCCGTCTTAGCAGCCCACTCCTCTAACCGCAGTACAGTAAGTTGCAGCTGACGACTCGCTGATGCGACACTGGTTGAGGAATAGGAAACAGCAAAATCGTCCACAAATAAGGAGCACTTTACTGTAATTCTTACCGTAGACGTGATACTGTTTATGGCTAAGGGGGTTATACTTAAAATACTACCGTGAGAGACACGATGCTCCGGCTCAAAACAATCTGACAGCAAGTCGCCAGATCTGGTCCTAAAACGGTGCTTAGACAGTAAAGACCGAATGAAGATGGGAGGTGGCCATTAAAGCCCCATTGATGCGGCTCAGCGAGAATATAGTGTTGCCAAGTGCTATCGTAAGCCTTACTGATATCGAAGAAGATAAGAATACAGTGAGGTCTGCGTAGGAAAGACTGCTGAATAGCAGCCTCTAGCAGAGTCAGGTTGTCGACAGTGGACCTATATCTTCGGAATCCACACTGTGAGCAGGTGGGAGTTGCCTGGTCTCTAACTGCCAGACGAGACGATGGTTAACCATTCACTCCAGAGTATTTTCTGCACAGCTCGTTAAGGAGACACTCTGATAACTACTGGGACCTATGCGGTCCTTTCCTGGTCTGAAGAAAGGTATCAAAATCGCCTCTCTCCACGATTGGGGAAGTTACCCATCTGTCATATAAGATTAAAACATTCCTTCGACGCTGCTGGCAAACGTGTAAGCATGCTTTACTGGATCAATAGTTGGTACTAAAGTCCAATTTTCTTCTCTCTGCAGTCGCATGGTAGCGACGAAACGCCAGATCCTGGCTGGCATTTGCAGTAGTTTGCGGAAAGTTCTCCGCCAGCGTCTGAGCGATGTTAGAAGACATCTTCGTGTCAGTACTGAGGCTATTGGTGAACGACTGCGCTTACTAGAAATCCTCCTGATGACTTCCCATATTGTCGTAGACAAGT
The DNA here is from genome assembly GCF_021461395.2 of Schistocerca americana. NCBI lineage: Eukaryota > Metazoa > Arthropoda > Insecta > Orthoptera > Acrididae > Schistocerca > Schistocerca americana. The sequence goes on from NC_060122.1 coordinate 60,741,515, forward strand.
GGAACGGTTGGTGGAGTTCAAGAACGCTTGCCATGATCTTTTCTTGCTCTCCCTAATCACACGTCGAGCATTTTCTCTCGCAACTCGAAAGGCTATGAAGTTATCTCTCGTAGGGCGGCTTTTAAATCGTCGAAGAGCTGCACCCCTGTTCCGAATGGCTGAACGGCACTCATCCATCCACCAAGGCACAAGTCGCCTCGATTTTAGGACTTTGGGATGGATAAGTCAGTGACATTATGGATCACTTATGTGATATGGTCCACCCGTTCCTGGACGCTATCGCAATGTTCAAACACAACGAGCTGACTGAACTGCGCCTAGTTAGCCCTGCTGACCATCCATGAAAGTGGCTTCTCTTCGCTTTGTGCTCCATCAAGTAGGTGAAGCGGAGTGGGAACTGGTCATTGGAATGGAGGTAGTCACTGACCTCCCGCTGAACAGTCTGCGAGGGCTGGAGAACAGAAAGAGGGGTTGTTGACTGAGAAAGACACAGCAGCAGTACAAAAGTGAGTGTTTAGGATGCACAGCTCGTGAGATGTCATGTGGCTCTCCAAAACTCGACCACGAGGGCAAGTAGAGGTCGAGCCCCATAAAACCTGATGAGAATTGAAGTCTTCCAGTACAAGGAAAGGTCGAGGGAGTTGTTCAACAAGGTCTCTGAGAGCCTCAAAGTCGATCGAATCTTGTGGATGGAGATACAGCGAGCAAACAATGATCCTCCAAAACCCGTGAATTTCGACAGCAGCTGCTTGTAGGTCGGCAGCCAGGGGGGAGACAAACACAGCATCAGCTCCCTCAGCCCTGTCCCTGGTTAGCACATCCTTCCGGTGAAGGGTAAGCCATGTAGCACACGGGTGTCAGTGGCTTGAAAATGTGTTTCTTGTAAACAAAGGCACAGAGTGAGTTCCTCTTCTAGGATTTTCAGTTCCTCCACATGCAGCCTCAACCCATTAATTTTCCACTGTAATATGGAAGCCATCTATCATGGGGGTTGCACTTTCACCCTGTCTTTACACTGGGGAGTGGAGCACATAAAAGGAGTTGGCTCAGTCTTTGGGTGAGATCTTTGCCCCTGTCTGACATCAAGCTCCACTAGTTCTACCAAAGAGTCAAGAGAGACGTCAGAGAGTAGGACGTCCTCATTCTCAGACAGTTTACTTCCAGACTCCATCGGTAGTAGCCGCTTGGCCTTTGATTGTTTGCTCAGGTTAGGCTACAGGGCCAATACCATGGCAGTGGCAGGGACATGGCTGGATAGTGGAGCAGACTGAACCTTTGGAGGAGTAGGGAGCTCCACAACGTTAGCAACAAGAGACTTGTCTGATCTTTTGGGAGTGGACTTTGTAGGAATTGCAGTGGCACAAGTGGAATGGTAAACAGAGGTGCTAGTGCTGACACTAGCAACCTCCATTTGGGTACCAGCATCAGTCTTCAGAATTGGTTGTTTAAGAGTGGATGCAAAGCAGGTAATAAGTGCTCGGGACTGCATGGCCTTATAGATATTTCTCGTCTTTCCATATGAAATACATCTAGTATTTCCCATACCTTCATTTCTGCAAGAAAGACAGTGCAGTTCTTCCTCCAGACATGGTGATCACTAGAGCAGTTTACACAATGGAAGAGATGCACAACCATCACCTTCATGGGAGGCCTTACCACATTTGCCACAACCCAAGGAGGTGTGCACAAAGTGCTGGCCGGTAAGACAGCATATTGGCTTAGGGAAATAAGGCCACACACTGAGTCGGAGGAAACCAGCCTTAATGTGCTCAGGATGTTTTGTGCTGCCGAAAGTCAGTATAAATGAGTATGACCTCATGAGGCCACCATCCACTCGTTTCGTTACGTTCTGTACAGCAACAATAGCTTTCAGTTATTCTCGGGGAATGTCAATCAGATCCCTGCAAGTCACAACACCTTTGCTGTTGTGCAGTTCACTTTTTATTGCATATTCCCCGAAGAACTGAGCTTTATCGATGGTATTAACTTGTTTGGAATTGAACCTTTCTACCAACAGAGTGCTTGACAGTTTTTAAGGTTCCAAGGATTCCATCTAACCCTTTTTGTATGTAAAGAAGGTTAAACTTTCTCCAAACTCCCTTTTCACATTCTAGCCACCAGCTTGCATTCTGTTACTCAGTAGTGAGAGAGTCTGTAAATCCCAAGTCTGGAGCACTGGCTACACGAGCCCTCTTGCTTGTTTGGGTGTTGGGGCGGACCAGCGGCCCCTCCTCTCCGTTGGGTGGAGAAAGAGAAGATTTCTAAAGATCCATCTTGGTCCCACGAGCAACTAGGGAACTAGAAGTCCACCTAGACAGAGTCCCATGTGCCTAGTTAAACCTTGTACAAATAAGGTGCAGTAGGTTAGCCGACCGGTGTGGCCGTGCGGTTCTAAGCGCTTCAGTTTGGAACCGCGTGACCGCTACGATCGCAGGTTCGAATCCTACCTCGGGCATGGATGTGTGTGATGTCCTTAGGTTAGTTAGGTTTAAGTAGTTCTAAGTTCTAGGGGGCTGATGACCTCAGTAGTTAAGTGCCATAGTGCTCAGAGCCATTTGAACCATTTTTGCAGCAGGTTCCCCAGAGGTTGCCCGCTAACGACTGTTCGACCTCAGCAGCCATGCACCTCATCACCACCAGAACACTGAGGGTTTTTTTTTTTTTTTATATAAAGAGGTTTGTACCATCCTCGCGAACCGGGCAGTCAAGCCAAGATCGCTGTTATTTGTGACACACAACGTTCCACTGCCGCGCCATACAGTGGTCGTTCAAGCATGTCCACAGCTCACAGCTTACGGTGACCGGAGACTGGCGGCGCTTACCAGTCCCCAGCTCAAGAACATCGGGGTCTCCAAGACTCCAGCAAATAAATGCTGAATCCCTGAGGGGCACAATAAGTCCTGTTATGCACACTTTTACTGTGCGACCATACGATGCGTAGTTCACTCATATATTTTATATGACACCATGACGTTCGAAGAGCGTTAGTTTGATTGTATATATGACGACGAAGTCGCTAGTTGATTAATCACATCTGATGATGGCGATGAACTGTCGAAACTGGAAATGTGAACGTTTTAATTGTTAAGCGTTCTTCATATAATAAATCATTAATTAATCATTTATAAGGGGCATATTTCCGTTTGGAAATTGTCATGTGTTAATATTTTTGAGAACTAAATAAACAAGCAGCTGCAAGAGACGGATGATATTTGATCCGATCTACATGATAAACTCAACAGAGAACTGTATAATTTTGTGCCAACTTGTAAAACGCTCATGATGCTTCATCAAATAAATTACCTTGTTTATTTAATAGCTATCTACTAGCAATTATTTATTTGTTTCACCAGACTGTGTGGAATATGTTTCATTTACCTCTGATAGTTTATTGACAGGGCCGTCATTTCACCATCAGTACTAAAGAAATGATAAATGCAGTGCTGTAAATGTCTGAGTCATTTGAACGAACAGACAGTTGAAGATACGAAAAATTAAGCAGCTATTGTACTCGACGAAGTAAACATCAGTTCAGTAGGAGCGAAAGCCGTCAACATCCATCGAACCACCTGTGTAATGCTTTTACCTACCCACTCGAAACACAGCTGCTCTTTTACGAAGCGCGTACTATGTTTACTACACCTCACTATGAAGCAACTAACGATCAGTTGCGAGTATCCTATACAGGTGATAATTTCCTTGTTTTCATGCGATTCCTTTCCTGTGCGGCTGTGGACTCGTCGTTACGTGTAGAAGGCGGGATCGTTTGGACATCGCGGCCTGGTGCAGCAACGCCGGTATCGACCACGCGCAGCCCATAACCCACGGCACACCTGAGCCGGTCAGGGGGAGTGCACCGTACAGATGGCCAGCAGCAGGGGGATGGCGGCGGGAAGGTAGTCTGTCTGTTGTAGCTGTGTGCGGTACTGTTTTCTGAAATGTTTTATTAAGTATTTCAGATTCGGGCCACTCGAACAGTTCCCAGTTTCTTTTTAATTACTGAAAGGAAAAACCATTTACTCCTGATATCACAGTTTTGATGCCAGTAGGGCTGCGCTATTGAGAACGCTGTTTATACGTTTACTCACCAAATGCTATATAATTCCTTACGATGAAATATCGCCAGATTTTTTTTTCTTGTCTTACAAAGCGTTTGATTTTGTAGACCACGCAGTACAGGGAAACTTAAGTTTTTTGGAACTTATAGCTATCTATACAAATTGCTTAAATCATTCTGTCATACTTAACAAACACAATATAGAAAGTTGTGTTGAATATTTCAGACCATGTAGGAAAAGCAGAAAATTTTTGTTACTGGAGAGCCCCACGTGGTTCAGGATTGGTCCTCTCGATTCCTAGTATACAGTGTGCTTCAGCTGGAATGGTCAATATTCAGGGATATGACAGGAACGATCATTCGGAGCAGAAAAGTCGAATAAACAAGGGGTCTAAAATTCATACCTTAAGAGCTACTAACACTTCTTCTTCGGTGCCTTGAAACAACCTCTTGCACCTCATGTTCTTTGCTTTAGACGTTTTGCAAGGGGGCAGTATACACCAAAACAAGAAAAAAATACCAGCAAACATGGACAATAAAGGGCACACCGTAAGAATTACAAGCGTCTTCGTTACTGTGGAACGCATCTCTTTTACTGAATAGGTGCTCGAAGCTCTTAAGGAATTCTTTTTAGGGTCTATGTTTAGGAGACATTTTTCGTTTTTAGTTCCGTACAACCTCCTTCCAAAATATGAAAAGACAATACAACTTTCAGTGGAACAGATTTGTTTCACAGTACTGAAGATGTAGAAGTGTTCATAGCTCATATGGTATGCGTCTTAGAGAGCATGATTACTAGAAATCTTAGTTTCCAACGGCGGTCTTGTCACATCCCTGAATATTCTCTAGCACTTGCCCGCGAAAGGCAGAGGTCCCGAGTTCGAGTTTCGGTCCAGAACACAGTTTTAAACTACCAGGAAGTTTCATGTCAGCACACACTCCGCTGCAGTGTGAAAATCTCGTTCTGATTGTTTATGATGTTTTTCAAAGAATTATTAGGTGGTTCTCTGGAAATGGTTTCTCCCTTGATTCTGAGCCGGCCGGAGTGGCTGAGCGGTTCTAGGCGCTACAGTCTGGAACCGCGCGATCGCTACGATCGCAGGTTTGAATCCTGCCTCCGGCATGAATGTGTGTGATGTTCTTAGGTTAGTTAGATTTAAGTAGTTCTAAGTTCAAGGGGGCTGATGACCTCAGAAGTTAAGTCCCATAGTGCTCAGAGCCATTTGAACCATTTGAACCTTGATTCTGAAAAAGCACACAAAATTCATTGTTGTACAACAAACAGAGTCATACAAAGAACTGAAGTGGCACATGAACTGGAGTCAATAAAGCAGGTAGAATGCTGAAAATTTTTGCTTGTACGTATTGATAAAATCTTGAAATGGAGGAAGCGTATTACAGAGCTCCTTAATCAACGAAGTTCATCTGCTTGTGCTCTTCGTATAATTGCTGCTCTTAAAAACGCACGCGAGAAGTAAGAACAGTATATGATGTTCACCTGTGGTCCTCATGCAGGTACTTTATCGAGGGGTTGCGCGTTCTGACTGCGCCATTATGACTCCATCCGCCCATCCATTAACAGTTAAAACCAGAACTGCTACAACTGCTACTTTTTGTATACGATACTACAATATATATTCGCTACTACAATTCGTCACAAATAATCCAACACAATTTGAGAAGAATAGTAAAGTACGTACCTAAAACACCAGAAGAGATAATGACCTTTACGAGTATTAAGCATTATTAAAGCTGTCAGTAGCTTAGAAGTTACTTCAATATGCATCAACAAAAATTTTGTTCGTTTTCCTAATAACATAAAGTATCTGACTGATAAGGAAGAGCCGGCCGGAGTGGCCGTGCGGTTCTGGGTGCTACAGTCTGGAACCGAGCGACCACTACGGTCGCAGGTTCGAATCCTGCCTCGAGAATGGATGTGTGTCATGTCCTTAGGTTAGTTAGGTTTAATTAGTTCTAAGTTCTAGGCGACTGACGACCTCAGAAGTTGTCGCATAGTGCTCAGAGCCATTTTAACCACTTTTTTCTTAAGGAAGATTTAAACCCAACCTTAAGTCGTTTCTCCTGGAAAAGTACAAACTCATGGACAAATTTTTATTCATAAACTGGTAGCCTGTTAAATATAATATGCGATCAAAAGGATTTCTTTTGAGGTCGCTACAAGAACAATTTTGAAACGTAGGGCGACTCCGACTGAATAGCAGTCATTAAGAACCACCTGGAGACAGCAACAAATGTGTTTGCCAAAATATCGTGGAGAACTTATGACGCAATCTAACCGGAGATCCATAAATTCTACACATATCACAGTAACCCACCAATTAACAAGGCCTGGAGAGCCGCACAGACTGCGAACGATTCTCCAGACGACTTCAGTTATCGACTTGATGTGTAATTTATTCAAATAAGAAGATGATTTTTTAACATTTGGGGCTAGGTTGGGAACTGCGAGTTCGATTCGTCTTGTGCAATTTTTAAACTCAGTCTTATTAAAAAACTGGAGAAGTCCTACCAGTGGAATATTACAGATATTAATCTGCATTTGCTGGATTCCCTAACTGTAGCTTCCTTCTCCAGTCTCACAAAAACAATTTCTCATCTCACGAGAAATTTTCCTGACTCAACGACCGTTGTAGCCTGTTACATCTAGTCGTTCTATATTTGGTTCTGCCGAAACTCGTTGCATGAGCATACTGGACGGTTGGGTCGGTTACAGACCAGAATAATTAGGGTAAATGTAAAAGTAACTGCCATAATTATACTCTACAATACAAGTCTGATTTACCAGTAAATGTCAGCATCATATCAGCAACTCTGTACATTTCGTTCAACAGGTTCTAGAACTAAACCTCCGTGACCAGGATCTTACTGTGAGCTTTGACGTAGTATCCCTTTTCGCCAGAGTGCTGTTTGTTGATTCGCTCAAGTTGATCATGGATAAAATCAACCTGACAATTACTAATCTCCTCGAATGTGCCCTGGCATCAACATTCTCTTCAATGGCGACAATTATCAGTTGTGGCAAACTATGGAGGACTATGACAAGATACCTCTGGATACAGCTGCACTGAAGCCTACATGCTTTTTCGGATATGTTTATGACACGGGAGTGAAAGATTTCACGAGTTCCTCCACTATCATAATTCTCTTTATCCTAGTACCATATACACCAGGGAGGTGGAAGGGAACGGAGAAACGACATAAGGCTAGGTTTAAAACTTCCTTTGCTACCAGAGAACGGTCCACTCCCTTTTTGGACGTCTTAGTCAAGCGCAGAGGGGACAGCATGTAGTTGGTTGGTCGATATAGGGGGGGGGGGGGGGGAGGGGGGTTAGAGGGACAAAGCACAAAGCAACGAGGTCATCGGTTCCATAGGATTAGGGAAGGATGGGGAAGGAAATCACTCGTGTCCTTTCAAAGGAACCATCCCGGCACTTGCATGAAGTGATTTGGGGAAATCACGGAAAACCTAAATCAGGATGGCCGACGCGGGTTTGAGTCGTCGCTCTCCCGAATGTGAGTCCATTGTGCTGATCACTGCACCACATCGCTCGGTACGGACGGCAGTACAGGGCACAGTGTGTACAGAAAAGTCACCCGCACTCATTTCTATCTCTACGCTGCCAGGTGCCATAATCCTCCACAGCGTAAGGATGTACTACATAGAATGTGCAATATCGGCCGAAGAGAAAACGATGAAGAAGAGAAGAAAATGGCTTATCTGCCGTACGCCGGCAAAGTGTCGAAAAAAAAACCGCAGAGTCCCGGTTCGACGCAGCATTAAACGGAATGTCAAATGAAACACCTTTCAGCCGTGTAGTTTCCAAAGTTTATTTGGCTGCAGTAGCAAGCAGAAATCTACTAATACCAGTCTTGCTGGCCCCCGTTTTGGCCAGAACCGAGGTGGAATCTTCTTACACATCGGTCAGGGGCCTGAAGATGACGTAGTAAATCGCCGAAACTGGTAGGCAAATAAAATAAGTTTGGAAATTATACGGCTGAAAGGCGCTTCATTTGACGTCCTATATCGAGAAGCCGTGTCCCGGAACCATCTCTGAAAAGCAACATTAACCGCGTTTTCCGTCCACCATTCTAAAACGCGCGCCCTGCTAGGTACGGGAAATATAACTTATTCCGTGTAAATTTGATAGGATGCATATCGAGGAGACTATGCAGACAATCGAAGATAGAGGCATGAAACCCACAGCGAACATAAGCAACAAACAAAATCTGCGGTTGCAGAACACTGCATGGCTACAGGACACTCCACGAAGTATGATGAAACAGAAGTGCTCGTCTTTTTGGGAGTGTACTGTCAAGGAAGCTATTGAAATACCGGTGGCTGACGGGCCGATCAACACAAACACTGGGTTAACTGCCAGCTAAACTTGGGACCCAGCATTCAGCCAACTATAATCACAGCTTCGAACGAGAGCGATTTCCGACGCAGACCACGGGAGTACTGAAGGACCGGAGTTCGCGCCCAACATCCGGCGGCGCCCCTGGCTCCCTCCCCATCACCACCTGTCCACCAGCCGCGGCGTGCTACCGGCGTTGGAGGGAAGGGTGGAGGGCGATAGGAGTATAACGGGGGCGAAATGTAACAAAGACGCTCATTGTACAGGTATCACATGATACGACGGCAAGGTATGCTGTCGAAATATCGTGTTACGAAAACGACTGCGCCCGTCTGGAGATCCTACAATACTACGAACATCTGATTCGTCAGGAAAGTCTAAGATCACAATGAAATCGGATTTCACTTGTCGTGAGGCCAAAAACGCGTAAAAAGTGACAATGCAATTTTTAAGCGTGGTGAGACTGGCGCAGGACATGTTCAGCATGCTATCCACCGTTTTCTGCCACAAATTGAAACCGTAAAACTTCATGTTCCACAATACAGCAGAGTTTCTTAAAGACCTAGTTCAGAACACGTTACGCAGATCATACCTTCAATTCACCAACGTTTGTATTCGAAGGCTGAACACGGCACCTCTCAGATAACGCCGGAGCCAGAAGTCAGACGGATTAAGATCAGGTGATCTAGACGGCCAGGATGTAGGAAAATGATGGCTGATAACTCTAGCCTTTCCAAAGTGTCTTTGCAGTAGCTGCTGCACTGGTTGTTCAATGTGCAGAGGAGCATAAAAATGATTCTATTCACACGTCCACTCTGTTGAACGGATGGAATGGCGGTGATGAGCAAAAAAACTCTCATATCGCTTTTCAGTAACGGTACAGGTAACAGGACTCGCAGGACCCGCAGGACCCATGTTTTTACATTACTGTGTTTCTATGCCCAATCTGGGGCGGACTGGCAGCAGCATATGCGCTGCTGTTCAGCCGAAAGACATAATTATACAAAGAAGGCATTTAAAGTACCAGAATGGAGAAAACATGGCGTACATAGATATATAAAATGGGGAGCAGTACAGAAGAGAACAGACAAACAGGGGGGCGACTGTAAAATGGCAGTGCACTCAAAAAGCTACACACTGGGACAATTAAAGAACACAAAGCAAAGTATGACCAGAGCAGAAGAGTATCGATGGATGGCGAAGCATATAACAATCACTAACAGTAACACTGGACACAAGACCAGCACATAATTAAAATCACAGCTCTTGATGCATGGTAGAACAGCACCAATCACAACATTAACATAGCACACCAGTTACGATGAGCATACTGAGAGGATCTGCCAGAGGCATAGAGATGAGGGAGTGGAAAGAAGGGAGGGAGGGGAGGAGAGGGGGGAGAAGGAAAGAAGGGAAGGAGGAGTGGAGAGGCGGGAGACGGGCGCAGGGGGGGGGGGGGGGGGACGCCAAAACAGCCTGGGGAGAGGATGTGAGAAGGAAGCAGTCGAGGAGGGGGTGCAGTGACTCAGGTAGGGAAGGAGGAAAATCCGCTCTGGGAGAAAGAGAGGAGAGGAAAAAGGGGGCCCTGGGGAGGGGGGGGGGGGCACAAGGCCAGGTTACAGTTGGAAGGAACGGTAGATGTCATGGCGAAGTTCAACATCCAGGAGGGGGAGGAGCTGTAAATTGTCATGGTGAAGGAGATGGAGGGTGTGGAGGTGGAGAGAGGAAGCAATACAGCGATAGAGCTGCGTCAATGGGTGGGGTGTGGAGAGGAAGGAGGAAACCAGGGGGCAGGGAGGGGGGAATCAAGCCTATGGACAGTGTAAAGGATGGGGAGATGTTGGAGGAAAAAGAGGAAGTCGGGGAAGGGGATGAGGTGATACAGGAGACTTGTGGTTAAGGAAGGCGGATGTGGAAGGCAAGGCAGAGTGCATGGAGTTTGAGGATTTGGAGGGCCTTGTAAAAGTGGAGAGTGGGGGACGGAGATCCAGGCAATGCTGGCATGACAGAGGATAGTATGGATGAGGGATTTGTAGCTGTGGAGGATGGTGGAGGTATGCAGTCCCAATGGCCAAACAGACAGGAGTTTCAGGAGGTGGAGGTGGGAATGGGATTTCTGCTGGATGGTCAGGAGGTGATGGGTCCAGGTGAGGTGATGGTCGATGGTGAGGCCAAGGTATCTCAGGGTGGGGGTGAGCTGGATGGGACGACCATAAATGGTGAGGTAGAAATCGTGGAGTCAGAAGGAGCAGGTGGTGCGGCCTGTGATGATTGCATGGGTTTTGGAGGGGTTGAGACGAAGGAGCCACCTGGGTGACGATGGATTCCCAGTAGGAATCCCAGTTGGCACGACAGTAGTCATGGATTCAGGACCCATATCCTCTGAAAACCATGGCCCTACGATGTTACCTTAGCAAAATGAAGGGGTATCAGATGATTTGGGAGAGGATTTTCCGTTGGCCATATTCTGTAATTCCGTGTACTGACATGTGTTATGACGTAAAGTCAAGCGCCGGCACGCCAGCTGGAAACGAGAAGGCTCTAAAGAAGACGTCAGCCAATGGCACGCTGGCCGACCCCTCTCCACGACTACAACGCGACAGCAGCGGCCTCTATATGATGAGGACATAAGCGCCGCGCCCGACTGGTAGCGGTCCAGCTCAAGAATAACTTGAAGACTAGTCATTTCGCTTCTGCTATGTAGCATTGTCTGCACTGAAGAAACTTCCGCATTGCTGATGTCGCCCTTTGCTTGCTACACATCTATGTAATTCTCGAAGTCATTTACTTTTCGTAATAAAACTCCTTAATAAGATTTGGTTGAACTGTTAGTCTAACGATGCGAGAAAGTAGGTTTCGTAGACCCGCCACAGTTGACGAAGAGGCAGGATTTAACAACATGTCCTTGAATCGGGAAATGGGCTTCGTCTGCCCACAGAACGTTCATGGCCATTCTACGTCCATTTCCAAACGAGCAGGACATCCAACCGCACACACATCATGCTACGCAACCCATCTCTCTGAGTGTGGTGGAGGGTAACTCCGGTATCACTTACTGATTGCCCCCTCCCTGTTCCACTGTGGAATGGCGCGTAATAACCCTCTGTATTAGTTCCAATCTCTCAAATTCTCTCGTTGTGATCATTTGGCGACACGTGTGTGGCAGAATGTAATACCCTTCCCGTAATGTGCTCTTTCAGAATTACAATAGCAAACCTCTCCGTGATGCACAACACCTATAAAATTTGCCACTAGAGCCGTTTATCATCTCTGCAACGCTCTCGCGCCAATTACACGGTCCTGTGGCGAAGCACGCCGCTGTTCGGTGGACCTTTTTTATTTCATATATCAGTCCTGCATGGTAAGGATCTTACATTGGTGATCAATACTCAAGAATCAGTCAAACAAGCGCCTTTTAAGGCACTACATTCGTGTGTGAGCTACGTTTCCTTAAAACTCTGCATTAGTACTCAGTCTTGCATCTGCTTTGCCTCGTATTTGTTTTACATGCTCATTCCACTTAAGGTCGGTCTAGATAGTTACTCGTAGATTTATTACGGTAGATACTTCTTTCCAGAAATTTTCCATCAATAGTGTAGCTGTACAGTAATGGACTTCCTTTTCTTATGATGGGCAATATGTTATATTTATTTACATTCAGCATCAACAGTGAGAGCCTGCACCATTCATCAGTCCTTGTAGGTCATTCGGCAAATATACGTCTTCCGGCATTGATACTTTCTAATAGACCACCACATCATCTGCGAACAGTCTTAAAGAGCTTCCAACGCTTTCTGCTAGACTATTTTTATACATTGTAAACAGTAATTGTGGTATCAAACTTCTCTGGGGCACTCCGGAAATTAGCTCTACATCCGCCGATTTTGTTCCGTTAAGAGCGATGTGTTGAGTTCTGTCTGCAAGAAAGTCTTGATCCACTCGCAGATCTGATAAGAAACTTGTTAAGATCGTATGTTTTTCACGAAACGGCAGTGCCGGACGGTGTGAAATGCCTTCCTCAAGTCAAGGAACACGGCATCGACCTTAGCATCGTTCTGTAGAGCGCTGGGAGGAGGAAGATTTCTGTTTGACGAATCCATATTTATATACACAGGGGAGATTTTCGTTCTCCAAAAAGTCTTAATTCTTGAGCTTAAAATATGATCAATAGTTCTGCAATCGATTGATGAAGTGTTGGCAGAAGAGCCAACACTGTGTTGCTAGAGGAGGCCGAAATGCACGCGTTTAATTACACGCTGACTGGCGCGAGGTCTGGAACCTGTTAAGGGAATTAATAGTAGCAAATAAAGTACGTAGTTGATATAATACTTAACTTTAATCCACAATTGGTGTACATCGCTCTTGACGGTAAATGTTATAATCTCAATATGAAATGCTATGGCGCCTTGCTAGGTCGTAGCAAATGACGTAGCTGAAGGCTATGCTAACTATCGTCTCGGCAAATGAGAGCGTAGTTGTCAGTGATCCATCTCTGGCTAAGTCGGCTGTACAACTGGGGCGAGTGCTAGGAAGTCTCTCTAGACCCGGTGTGCGGCTGCGCTCTGTCTGCAATCACTGACAGTGGCGACACGCGGGTCCGACGTACACTAACGGACCGCGGCCGATTTAAAGGCCACCACCCAGCAAGTGTGGTGTCTGGCAGTGACACCACAATTGACATCAACGATATAGGCCTACAGTTATAAGCATCTGTCCAACAACCCTTCTAAAAAACGGGAGTAACCTGTGTTTTCTTCCAGTCTTAGGGACCGTTCTCTGCTCCAGCGATCTACGATAAACTGGTGCTCGAATGAGACGAACTTCTTTTGCAAAACCTTTGTAGAATCTTACATGATGATTTTCCACTAGTAAGCAATTGTCGTCGCATTTCTATTCCGCTAACGGTTATCTGTTTCGATGTTCGTACGATGATTGAACTGAAAGATCGTATTACGGTCTTCAGCGGCGAAACAATTTCGGCAGACTGAATTCAGTACTTCGGCTTCTCTCTGTTACCTTCCTCTTCTGTGCCTGTGTAGTCACTGAGTGACTCAACAGATGGTTTTGAGCCGCTTACTGATTTTACATAAGACCAAAACCTCTTGGGGTTTTTAGTCAGATCGGTTTACAAAGTTTTACTTTCAAAAGTCATTGAACACTTCTCTGCTTGCTCTACTTATGCCTATGTTTCCGAGGTGTATCTTACTGACTAAGTCACCATTAAGCAGTTTCTCGACATGCACCATTGTGGACCGACATCAACGCAAGAAGTGCCGCGGAATTTTATGCTCATTGCTCACAGGAATGTCCAAAGTTCGGGAAATTCACAGTGCACTGAAAATTTTGCACACCACCGCTCGAACTCTCCTGCAGATCAACTGCTTTCCTCCCCCTGCCACTATGCACTTCAAGAAACATGTCTTTTCAAATTTCGTAATCATTTTCTCCACACCCTTGGCAGAAATGAGACCCACGATTTTTTTCGTACACTAGAGCGTCCGGGTCTTCTGCAGAGCTACCGCCGCACAGTCACCATTCTTGTAAAAGAGCTTTTCCAGCAGTGCGTGGTACTGCATTGAGAGAGGATTGCCGAGCGTCTCCAACTCAAACGTCGGTACAGACATGTGCCCCACTTCTTTTATTCTGATTAGTCTGCCGGTTACGGTGTCATCTCGTGGCAAAATGTTGGTTTTTTTCCGCGACGTTTCTCTGTTCTTCGACAATATTCCGGTCAAATTTGACGTCATTCAGAGCAGTTATTCGTTTATTACAGCATTTTCAAACTATAATTGTAATCACCCTGCATGTTGTCTCATGTTTTAGAATTTAAGGTTCTCCTGTGGTAAACTAGATCTCGGCATGACATCGTCACCCCTACGTCAACCCTCAACAAACACCCCTCCCTCCCCACTCATTCAATCCGACACTTTTTAGCACCCGTAACACACGAAAAGCGGAACCATCGTTGTCCTACGACAGTTAATATTTGTTCTAAATCTGAAGAAACACAGAAGCTCATCATCAAAAATGTTCTTCCACTGCCGTATGCTCTTAAAGTGATCATTGGATTCTCTGTCTTGATACCAGCTCTGCAACGACTGAACATTTCACCTCTATCACCTCGTGCCTCACGGAGAAATTGTGTTGTTTAGGATTTCATGCCTGTGAAGTTGACAGGCCTACTCTATCCAAAAGTTTGTAATTGCAGTTGATCCACTGACAATCAAGCCTTTGCGTTCTGGTAAAAGACGAACTTGAATTTTCACTCCAGAGTATCGCGTTTACAGTGTGCGCACTAAAACTGTCTGTCCTCTATCACACGTTCCAGTAACAGTTACTTTGAATTCGTTAGCTCTGTTGAATCTGTAATTGTGATCTGATTTGTGATTCATTTTTGATGGAGCCTTCTGTACGTGAATGTGTGCATGTGCGAGTGTGTGGTGTGTGTGTGTGTGTGTGTGTGTTTGTGTGTGTGTGTGTGTGTGTGTGTATGGGTTGGTGGCTGTGTATGTGTGTGTAATAGTGTTGTCCATGAGGGTGTAACACCTTGAATGTTCACGTCTGCTGGTTTTCCTTGAAAAGTGGATTCAGAGGATACTGAAAAGAGTCTTTCTCTTCTTAAACTCATTTAAGTAAGCAGCCACAGAGTTGAATATGGGTCTGACTTGTAACTGAAGTTCGAAAACAAATGGAATGGTTTAGAGAAGGCCCAGCACCGAAACTAAACTGGGTGAAGTTGATGATAGGTATGACGGCATTTATGATGTGCTACTACATTTGGCAAGTCGCCTTAAATACATCAGCAGTCGTCTGTCGTGATCCACAGAGAGTGAGAGCAGTGGTCGTAGAGTTACTGTTCTAAAGAAACGTAACTGTTATTTCCTTCGAGCCAACCCGAGCTCGAACACATTTCTATTCAGTACAGTCAAATTTCCTTCAGACAAATCAAGGCTTTATCCTTCTTCGTATTAAATAACATCCGAAGATGTATCACTTAAAGGTGATTATCTAGTGAAAGACGACATTGAGAATTTCAAGATGCACAACGTAATATAATCTTAAAATACTTTTAAACTAATATTAATGAAACCACATTACATAAAAAGGACTTTAATATTTTAACATCTATACGTCAGAAATGTCATCGCATCAGGTCTACCAAGTCCGGCAGTCGGCGTTTCGCGCTTCCCAGTCTCTCTACCTGTTGAAAAAGTATCAGAAGTACATGTTTCTCGCCACTAAGCGGACGTTCGGGTAGAAAGACTAACTCCAGTAAGTACGAACGTTTTGCACCGTTAGTTGACATTGTACATAAAAATGGTTAAATCAGCGAAATGTTTTTCGACATGTAGCTAATGATTTACAGCTTACAGCACCCAATATAATTTTTTATAGTGGGACACATTGTAGGACTGTTGCCTCTGAACTATTTTCAACTAGTTCATAATGATATTTGCGCGTTATTATCCGTTGGCCTCAGGAACGACTATGGTGCGTCCGTACCTGAACCTACAGCAAATACCACACTCCACAGTAGAAAAACAGGTTTTCTTCCTAGCTCATAACAAAATTCTTTAAGCATCCCAAGGGGTGCACATAACGCCCGGGAAGTAATGACGCTGGATAAAGTAACATAATGAACTTTCATTACCGTCTCCGAACATAACTAGCAGTGCTACCTCTAGCTCTACCTACATTACATACATCATACTATGACAGCTGAAGTAAAATTTACTCCAACTGACCTCTTCTTTCATAAAATGTATCACTAGAACAATATACAAGGCCATTCAATACATAATGCAACACCTTTTTTTCGATCAGATTCGGTTGAAAAAAAATGTGGAATTCGTTGTGGGACATCGTGGATTATTCCCGCTTCAGACTCAAATAGTTTCATGAAGTTCCTATTGGTGGTGGTGCTATACGTAGCTTTCAAAAGTGCGTCTGTAACGGATGTGCAGTCCCAGCAGAGAGCTGTCATGATTTCTTTTGATGAAAAACAAGAGTATCTCAGATATTCATAGACGCTTGCAGAATATCTTCGAAAACTTAGCAGTGAACAAAAGCACGTGAGTCGTTGGACTGGGCTTAAGTCATCTTCGCAACAAGGTCCCTCAAACCTGTTTGATCTACCGCATGGAGACCGTCTACACACAGCTATGACTACTGTAATGTTACACGTGCGGAAACTCCCATTAGAGATGATCGACGGATCGCAGTCAAACACGTCATTGCACAAGCAGGCGTCTCTGTTGGCAGTACCGAAACATTTGTCCACAGGCTGGGGTACGCCGGTTGGGGTACGCAGAAGTATGTGTCCGCCGCGTTCCTCATCGCGTAACAGAAGATTAAAAGACAGCAACGAAGGACCACGTGTGCGAAATTGTTTGCGCGCTACGAGCCTGAGCGGGATCATTTTTGTCGGACATAGTCACAGGCTATGAAGCATGAGTTCAACACTCCGAACCGGAAAAGCAGGGATGCGCCACACGCCTCTCCTGCAAAGTAAAAGTTTAAAACCGCACCCTCTTCCGGCAAAGTCATGGCGACGGCGTGGCCGTGAAGACGTTATTCTGTTTGATGTCCTCCCCCACTGTGTAATGATCAAATCCTAAGTATATCGTGCTACCCTCAGGTATTTAAACAGACGACTTCAGCATTGTCGTCGTCAGAGAAATACAAACGAATTCACCTTCTCCTTGATAAGGCAAGGCACCAAACAAGTCTACGAACAGGACAGTTCACAAAACGTCACTGGACTGTTATTCGTTATCCACACTACAGCCCAAATCTCTCACCTTCAGACTTCCATCTGTTTGGCTCACTGAAGCATGAACCACCGTAAACAGTACGTGGAGGATGGAGAGGTCATTAATGCACCAGGACGTTGGCTATGATGTCGAAAATGTAGGGTGGTACCGTGCCGACCCTGCCAGTAACGTGCCGGTCGGTGTGGCCGTGCGGTTCTAAGCGCGTCAGTTTGGAACCGCGTGACCGCTACGGTCGCAGGTTCGAATCCTGCCTCGGGCATGGATGTGTGTGATGTCCTTAGGTTAGTTAGGTTTAAGTAGTTCTAAGTTCTAGGGGACTGATGACCTCAGTAGTTAAGTCCCATAGTGCTCAGAGCCATTTGAACCATTTTTTTGCCAGTAACGTGGCGTCACATTGAAGACAGAGTATATTGAAAAACAGGGTTTTGTAGCCAAAAGAATGTAGAACGATACGGTTGCTGGATTCCTGAATAAAACCAACCAGTTATTAGAAAAAAAAGTGTTGTATTTCTTATTCAACGCCCTTTGTATTAGCCCTCACTAAACACATTTCCTACGTAAACTTTGGATACAATTTGTCAGACATAAGTGTGCCTTGCACTCAAACAACGCATACGCTCTCTCTCTACGTGATTCTACAGAACAATATGTTCAAATAACATCCAGACTTTAAAAGCAGCAGACCAATAATTTAGTAACATATGCTGTTCAACAACCAACATGTGATTCGATATAGCAGACTATTGCGAGAAGTGAATCATTATGACATTCGATAACTGGCATTTCGCAAGGACTTGAGAACCGCTGTTTCTGCTCTATTTTATTTATCTATAAGAAACAATTGATAATAGTGCAAACCTACTCTCTTTTAATATTTCGTCGAGTAGTCTACACAAGCTGACAGTCACATACTTTGGAAAAAGTTAATTGTTTGTAATAGGCAATCTTCTAAAGTCGATGTACTATATTTCTTTACGTATACAAGTAAACCCTTTCTCGAAAGTGATAAACTTTTCACCGTTTTATTAACTTTAATTCCTATTGCACTTAGTACTTGTTAAGTTCATTTTCACAAAAAATTAATTGACCTCATAGTTCTCATAACTGCACCGTCTTTCCTTGTCACTGGTGAGTTCCGTCGAGGACGAGAGGGACGTCATAGAAGACGTACCGTGGGATGGTGTGGCCTCGTTGATGTTGCAATAACATCTGCAAGCGCTTCTAAACCAAAACTAGCGAACGCGGAAATGGCGTACTTTCCAAGATTAATATAATGTTAAATTTTAGGGTGCTCAAGTTCTGCAGTGAGAGTCCACCATTCGTCAGTTTGTGAAATGTTGATAAGTGACAACAATCACAGACCGATGCTAGGGCAGTAAGATGACGACAAGATAGTGCTAAACACAGTTAATACAATCAATAGTACTCACCCGTTCCAAGTTTATTTTATTACATCATACACATTTATGTAATCCCGCACACACACAAAACACGTAACATGAATGAATGGCCACTACAGTTTTTCAGCTTCTGTTTCTTTAATTTCAGCCATTTGCTTAAAATCGTAGTCTATCTTTAATACTACCCCGAGGAACAAGAGCAAGTAAACAACAAGCTATTTTACTGTTTTAAAAATATGATCCGCATTGTTGTTATTCTGAATTGTTGACATTCAAATAGTACTTTCCGTCAATATTCTCACAAAATTACAGCTTAAAATAATTAAATGTAAAGATCTCGACAGATGATTGAAAACTCTCTGTTACCGGCAGAAGCTCTGGTGACGTCATAGACTACGAGTAAGACGAAGGTAGACGCGTGTTACTGTAGTATTAGCTGAAGTTACTAGTGTTTTTCCGAAACTTTTCTGCAAACAGTTTAGTTATTTTGTGGTGGAGAATAGATGTACAAATTTTTAGGAACCATGGAAAAGAATTTTGTTTGGGCTGATAGTGGAAACCTTCTTGACGTTGATACGTTTGTAATCTCTTCACTATTTGAAGAAACTCAGATTTTTATGTTCCGTAAATAAGAGGCTTCAAAACTGCATTTCATGGCGACTGACAAGGAAATATTTTGACAGCGATAATTCACAGAATTAAAATGATGTTATCAGCAACGTGGTTATACGCTCAGACCATGCAGAAAGGGTTTTCCTGGAACTTGTGAAAGCCTGTGCCACAAAACACAGTGAAAAGTTCTTCATTCAGTAGATAAGTCTGATTGTTAGCTACTGTGGTTTTTGCCGGGACTACTACGGTTTCCCAGGTACCGTTTTTCTAAAGTTAAATTTTCAGACAGCGTA
Source organism: Schistocerca americana (assembly GCF_021461395.2). Classification (NCBI taxonomy): domain Eukaryota; kingdom Metazoa; phylum Arthropoda; class Insecta; order Orthoptera; family Acrididae; genus Schistocerca; species Schistocerca americana. The sequence continues at coordinate 60,761,027 of NC_060122.1, forward strand.
ATCACACTTGTGGGGAATTGCAGAGCAGCGTTGTGTTTGCCTTCAGCAGCTTTACAAATTGCAGTTTAATGTTCCTCTAGGTCATTAATTAAATCACCAGAAAATTGTGTCTGCTAAATACGCATTTGACACAGCATAACCTTCTATTATCTGTTGTTGTACTGCAACTTAACTGCTGCCGAAACACTGTCATTGAAAAGCGCTTAAGCAGGACCATTTTATAGAAATGCGCTGGTCTTATTACATTTTCTTGTAGTTTTAAAGCAATGTTAAATTTTTATCTTTGCTCTACTAAACGCTCAATAAAGCCAGTTGGAAGTGGCAAAGTGACGTCGGAAATTGTTAAACGGTTTCTCATATTCATCAGAATAATAAAAATATGTCTCACATGAAACAGTCTCTTATCACCATCCTTGATCAGGTGTAAAACGAAACTAATAAATGAAAATAGATAGCCCAGTTGCTGAATTTAAAGCTCTTAAATAACTCTGTTATGAATAAAATTAACTTAAGAAGACATTAGTACTAAGCAGGAAAAAATCAGTTTGCTCCAAATGTCGAAACATCTCATCCTCGCAACCATTATCAAGGTAAGCTTGGCCATGTTTCGGCAAAAAAGGTCTACCTATACACGACCAAAGTCCCTCACTGAAAGACAGATCTGATTTTTCCAGGCTGACCATTTCCAATTTCTGAAAGAAGGTTGTTAAGCTTCCTATACAGTCGTGCCCGTGAAATACATGATTTTGCCACTCGCTAAAAGAACCTGGCGACTCCCTGGCACCAGGGGAGTTAGTCTTGCGTCTACCAAACAAGTGTACCAACTACTCAGTTCACTTCGATCTAGCTTCTAAAATGAAAATGCTTGTAGTTTTATGTCCTTCCCGCCGTTTGCACAAAAACTCAGATTGCAGCAGTCTATCTTAAACTGCTTCCTCCATCCGCTTCTCACTAGCTGGCTGCTTTCGTGGTGGTCTCTCACGCGTTCCAGGTAAAAATGTTTTGTGAGCCGGCACCCATTTTCACAGTGCGCTGCTTCCCTGAATCACTCACACAACCCGTTTATTGGGCACAACATTTATTGACCACAATCCATCTTTCTCCCTGTTTACCATCGCCTCCACTCTGGCCCATCAGGTACAAATTCTGTACAGGCTAGACATGCAATTATATGAACATTCTGCCCACAATTTCCTCATGTAAAAAAGGTTATAAGACACACAAACCAAATGTAGTACTGGGGAAGACAGAGATCATGACCTAAAATCTGACTAACAGTGTAGTTCAAGTGAGAGAGAGGCATGCCACCATTGAGTTGTATATGAGAGACTGGCAACAACCACCAAGAAAGACTTCTGTGGGTAGGTATTTACTGTAGTACTGGCTGATAATCCTAGAATTACCCTGGTATTTCCTATTAGAAACGGAAACAAAAAGTTACCATTGCTACGTATTCATGAAAACGTCTTTGAAGTTAGGGAACAGTCTTACAAAGAAATGCGGATAACGTACAGCTGTATAATTGTAGTTCCCGGACATTTTTGTAGGGCTCGGCTCTGCTGTTTTGCGTGTCTACAAAGCAGTTTCGCAAACGTCTCTATGGCGAACCCACTTCACAGCTGCGTAAACAGCTACTGCTTCCGCCTGTAGCCATTTGTGCTAAAGTGCTGCCAGTTGTGGAGGATTTCCTTAAGATGACTTGACTTGACTCTATGAGTGTATTAACTGTAAAGAATAAATGTGGTGTCACCGCCAGACACCACACTTGCTAGGTGGTAGCCTTTAAATCGGCCGCGGTCCATTGTATACGTCGGACCCGCGTGTCGCCACTGTCAGTGATAGCAGACCGAGCGCCACCACACGGCAGGTCTAGAGAGACGTACTGGCACTCGCCCCAGTTGTACAGCCGACTTAGCCAGAGATGGATCACTGACAACTGCGCTCTCATTTGCCGAGACGATAGCTAGCATAGCCTTCAGCTACGTCATTTGCTACGACCTAGCAAGGCGCCATAGCATTTGATATTATTTTGTATTGTGGTTATAACATGTACCGTCAAGAGAGATGTTCTACAATTGTGGATTAAAGTTAAGTATTACATCAACTACGTACTTTATTTGCTACTATTAATTCCTTTAACTGTTCCAGACCTCACGCCAATCTGCGTGAGCTTAACGTGTGCCTTTCGGCTTTCTCTCATTGTGACTTGGCTGTCTTGTCAAGTCACAACAATAAATATATTAAAACTTCATGAATGAAGCGCCATTTTTCACGCATCTCAATATTTATGAAGTCATATCTCTTGAAGTATGTGTCGTACAATGATATATTTGTAATGGTTCTATGGTGCTCAAAAGTAACCGAAATATCTGAATTGAGCTTTGCCTGATTTATTACAATAAATGGAACTTCAGAATACAAGTTTCCACCTGAAATTATGTTATGAACATTTTTCTACTGGACTGAGACGTAGCACTCCAATCCCTTAAAATTTTTTCCTGTACTGCGACCGGCTGAAAGCAAGGGGAAACTACAGCCGTAATTTTTCCCGAGGGCATGCAGCTTTACTGTATGGTTAAATGATGATGACTTCCTCTTGGGTAAAATATTCCGGAGGTAAAATAGTCACCCATTCCGATCTCCGAGCGGGGGCTAATCAAGAGGACGTCATTATCAGGAGAAAGAAAACTGACATTCTACGGATCGAGCGTGGAATGTCAGATCCCTTAATCGGGCAGGTAGGTTAGAAAATTTAAAAAGGGAAATGCATAGGTTAATGTTAGATATAGTGGGAATTAGTGTAGTTCGGTGGCAGGAGGAACAAGACTTTTGGTCAGGTGGATACAGGGTTATAAATACAAAATCAAATAGGGGTAATGCAGGAGTAGGTTTAATAATGAATAAAAAAATAGGAGTGCGGGTAAGCTACTACCAACAGCATAGTGAAAGCATTATTGTGGCCAAGATAGACACGAAGCCCATGCCTACTAGAGTAGTACAAGTTTATATGCCAACTAGCTCTGGAGATGATGAAGAAATTGATGAAATGTATGATGAAATAAAAGAAATTATTCGGGTAGTGAAGAGAGACGAAAACTTAATAGTCATGGGTGACTGGAATTCGAGAGTAGGAAAAGGGAGAGAAGGAAACATAGTGGGTGAATATGGATTGGGGGAGAGAAATGAAAAAGGAAGCCGCCTGGTAGAATTTTGCACAGAGCATAACTTAATCATAGCTAACACTTGGTTCAAGAATCATAAAAGAAGGTTGTATACATGGAAGAATCCTGGAGATACTAGAAGGTATCAGATAGATTATATAATGGTAAGACATAGATTTAGGAACCAGGTTTTAAATTGTAAGACATTCCAGGAAAATACAGGAAAATTAAATAGACCTTTGGAGAAAAGAGAGCCACCTGTATGAATACCAAGAGCTCAGATGGAAACCCAGTTCTAAGCAAAGATGGGAATGCAGAAAGGTCGAAGGAGTATATAGAGGGTCTATACAAGGGCGATGTACTTGAGAACAATATTATGGAAATGGAAGAGGATGTACATGAAGATGAAATGGGAGATACGATACTGCGTGAAGAGTTTGACAGAGCACTGAAAGACCTGAGTCGAAACAAGGCTCCGGGAGTAGACAACATTCCATTGGAACTAGTGACGGCCTTGGGAGAGCCAGTCCTGACAAAACTTTACCATCTGGTGAGCAAGATGTATGAGACAGGTGAAATACCCTCAGACTTCAAGAAGAATATAATAATCCCAATCCCAAAGAAAGCAGGTGTTGGCAGATGTGAAAATTACCGAACTATCAGTTTAATAAGTCACAGCTGCCAAATACTAACGCGAATTCTTTACAGACGAATGGAAAAACTGGTAGAAGCCGACCTCGGCGAAGATCCGCAGAAATGTTGGAACACGCGAGGCAATACTGACCCTACAGCTTATCTTAGAAAATAGATTAAGGAAAGGCAAACGTAAGTTTCTAGCATTTGTAGACTTAGAGAAAGCTTTTGACAATGTTGACTACAATATTCTCTTTCAAATTCTAAAGGTGGTAGGGGTAAAATACAGGGAGCGAAAGGCTATTTGCAATTTGTACAGAAACCAGTTGGCAGTTATAAGCGTCGAGGGGCATGAAAGGGAAGCAGCGGTTGGCAAGGGAGTGAGACAGGGTTGTAGCCTGTCTCCGATGTTATTCAATCTGTATATTGAGCAAGCAGTGAAGGAAACAAAAGAAAAATTCGGAGTAGGTATTAAAATTCATGGAGAAGAAGTAAAAACTTTGAGGTTCGCCGATGACATTGTAATTCTGTCAGAGACAGCAAAGGACTTGGAAGAGCAGTTGAACGGAATGGACAGTGTATTGAAAGGAGGATATAAGATGAACATCAACAAAAGCAAAACGAGGATAATGGAATGTAGTCGAATTAAGTCGGGTGATGCTGAGGGAATTAGATTAGGAAATGAGACACTTAAAGTAGTAAAGGAGTTTTGCTATTTGTGGAGCAAAATAACTGATGATGGTCGAAGTAGAGAGGATATAATATGTAGACTGGCAATGGCAAGGAAAGCGTTTCTGAAGAAGGGAAATTTGTTAACATCGAGTATAGATTTAAGTGTCAGGAAGTCGTTTCTGAAAGTATTTGTATGGAGTGTAGCCATGTATTGAAGTGAAACGTGGACGATAAATAGTTTGGACAAGAAGAGAATAGAAGCTTTCGAAATGTGGTGCTACAGAAGAATGTTGAAGATTTGATGGGTAGATCAGATAACTAATGAGGAGGTATTCAATAGAATTGGGGAAAAGAGGAGTTTGTGGCACAACTTGACAAGAAGAAGGGACCGGTTGGTAGCACATGTTCTGAGGCATCAAGGGATGACAAATTTAGCATTGGAGGGCAGCGTGGAGGGTAAAAATCGTAGAAGGAGACCAAGAGATGAATTCACTAAGCAGATTCAGAAGGATGTAGGTTGCAGCAAGTACTGGGAGATGAAGAAGCTTGCACAGGATAGAGTGGCGTGGAGATCTGCATCAAACCAGTCTCAGGACTGAAGACAACAACAACAACAACAACAACGATGAAAGATCTCAAACATGGTTTGAGACATAAGTAACGATGTGTGAGCCGGTTTACACTTGAAATAATAAGGCATTTAGTTTTGTGAGAGATGAGAATTTGAACCCAGCATCTAAACAAATTGTCAACCGAGCACATTCAAACGTTAAAAATATTAATTTTTTTACGAATAGCGACCTTGTTGGATCTGGAATGATGAAACGAAGAAGCTTTGAACGAACGGGATTCGGAATCTGCATCAACTGTAATTGATTTCTAGTCACACATGGACGTTAAAAATCGGTTCAGTATACCAGTAGCGAGATGAGCACAGCTGTGTGACGATATCTACCAGTTACTGCGGAATGTAGTTGCTCTCCCAAACAGCATCCCACACAAGCAAATCAGCTGCGTCTTTACATGAGGCTGCTGGTACTTTAGGTACTTGGGCTACGCATGGTTCTGTTTAAAAAGAAGAGCTCGATATAATCATAGGGTGGAGCTGTCACATCTGGTTCCATGCCCAACAGCTAATTCGCTGCATATAGTAATCTGTAGCTGTCGCAGCTGCACCCAAATAGTCTATGTATTGGCTAGAACTGTGAGCTAATGAAGTATATACGAATACAAAATATTAATTAAATGAATAATTTAATAACGAGGGTCCTATTCTAATGTCTGTAATTAATGTAGGCGACAGAGAGGTTGTTAAATAATGTTTATTCAAGAAAGAACATCCCAAATAAACGATATTCCATTAAAATATAGACAGAACATACTCTTATCACGTGCAGTAAAGTCACGTTGAGAGCGTTACGGTAATGTAGCAAAATCCTCATCGGTAACAGATATGGGAAAACCAGGTCCATATCTTAATCTCAGGCTAAATATTCACCACCTCAAAACAGTTCAGAGTTCAACGTGACGGTTCATAAATTATAAGAAACATACATATTACAAAGAATAGCAACTCGTCCTCAGCGCTGTAATGCAAATGGAAGAAGTTAGTGTCATACTCTATAGCACATTCAGATCTCTGGAAATCTAATATACCTTCAGAAGTTAAAGTATGGCAGTGACAGTTCATCACCTAGAATCAATCACCTAATATGACTGAATCATGCACATCACCATAGGTAGTTCTGCCTTCTTCCAGCACTCGACACCAAGTGTCCCCTTTAAGATGTAGCCGAAAGAGTTCTCAAAAGTTAAAGTTTCATAGTGGTTCTTCAGCATCTAGAATCCGTCACCTATACATCCGAATCACGCATGTTAACCACAGGCACATCTGTCTTCTTCCAGTGCAATCGTCAAAGTGTTCAGAATCGCTCCTCTGAGCTGCTCACTTGCAAAGTCTCAGTCTTCTCCTGTCTCCTGCAGTGTTCCACTAGTGTCTGCTTTTCGATTGGGTGTAGGCCGTCCCCACCAATAATATTGTCCTTACATTCTACAGACATGATTTGACTCATCTTGACCACTTCTCGACTAGAATAAATATTAAAACAATATTTCAATAAAGAAATGTTACAAACATTCAGTCTCACTCATACCATTCACAATAATTACAAATTAAGGTTTGTTTATAAAGAAATAACCTAATTTCCTTTGTTGGGGTCTTTGTCCCACGTAGCGCGGGGTCTGCTGCCTTACTATTGATTTGGCAGTGTTTGTTTCAGAAGGTGGCTGGATGGCCTACCTGCTGCCACCCCAAACCCCGGGATGGAATGAGTGTACCCCAGCTGTCTGCGTCTAGTGTAAACCATGGAATAGTGCGAATGCTTTCAAATGTCTGCGAGTCATGTAACTGAGACGGATCGTGGGGACCAACCCGGTAATCACCTAGCGGGATGTGGAAAACCGCCTAAAAACCACATACAGGCTGGCCAGCATACCAGTCCTGGTCGGTAATCCGCCTGGCGCATTCGATGAGCGGCCAGCGCGCCTACCCGAGTGAAGGAAGCAGTGCATTAGCGCTCTTGGCTACCCTGGCGAGCGAAAGTATATAAATGCACTTACATTAAATGACAACGAAACGTCGTTGAATTTTGTTTAAACAGTTATTTAGGCCAGCTGGTCAGAAGTGTCACACACACTCCTTTACAAAAGTGGTGTGAGGTTAACACACACGACTGACCACATCTTAAACTACCATTGTTTTGTATCATAAATTGTTATTAATATTTAAATAGTGTTACTGGCAAATGATAAACTGTTCATTAAATAAATACAGAAGTATGAGAAAGTGTTAAATATACTCACTTAATTATTGGCTGTGTAATTTCACATACTTCAACTAACCCCACTGTGCGGCCACTTGAGTTACGGTGTACGAATCCTTTAACACTATGAGAAGACTATGGGGATTAGTAGTTAAATTTATTCAAGTCCCATTTTTACCTGTTTTCTCCAGAAACACTTCCTGCTACTACATACAAGAAAGCAGCCGGAATTTTATAACTGTTTATTCAAATATAATATTATGTGTGTACATTGTACTGGACATAAAAACAAACATCTGCTCCATGAGCTGTATATGACTGAAACTCGTACATGTTCAGTGATGCACGTGCATTAGTCATTGTACCAAAACCAAATTGAAAGAAAAAACCACAACACGTTTAAAATGTTGACAACTTTGCACGTTTTCAGTTATCACTGTTGACTTGATGAGAACTACACTCCTGGAAATTGAAATAAGAACACCGTGAATTGATTGTCCCAGGAAGGGGAAACTTTATTGACACATTCCTGGGGTCAGATACATCACATGATCACATTGACAGAACCACAGGCACATACACACAGGCAACAGAGCATGCACAATGTCGGCACTAGTACAGTGTATATCCACCTTTCGCAGCAATGCAGGCTGCTATTCTCCCATGGAGACGATCGTAGAGATGCTGGATGTAGTCCTGTGGAACGGCTTGCCATGCCATTTCCACCTGGCGCCTCAGTTGGACCAGCGTTCGTGCTGGACGTGCAGACCGCGTGAGACGACGCTTCATCCAGTCCCAAACATGCTCAATGGGGGACAGATCCGGAGATCTTGCTGGCCAGGGTAGTTGACTTACACCTTCTAGAGCACGTTGGGTGGCACGGGATACATGCGGACGTGCATTGTGCTGTTGGAACAGCAAGTTCCCTTGCCGGTCTAGGAATGGTAGAACGATGGGTTCGATGACGGTTTGGATGTACCGTGCACTATTCAGTGTCCCCTCGACGATCACCAGTGGTGTACGGCCAGTGTAGGAGATCACTCCCCACACCATGATGCCGGGTGTTGGCCCTGTGTGCCTCGGTCGAATGCAGTCCTGATTGTGGCGCTCACCTGCACGGCGCCAAACACGCATACGACCATCATTGGCACCAAGGCAGAAGCGACTCTCATCGCTGAAGACGACACGCCTCCATTCGTCCCTCCATTCACGCCTGTCGCGACACCACTGGAGGTGGGCTGCACGATGGTGGGGCGTGAGCGGAAGACGGCCTAACGGTGTGCGGGACCGTAGCCCAGCTTCATGGAGACGGTTGCGAATGGTCCTCGCCGATACCCCAGGAGCAACAGTGTCCCTAATTTGCTGGGAAGTGGCGGTGCGGTCCCCTACGGCACTGCGTAGGATCCTACGGTCTTGACGTGCATCCGTGCGTCGCTGCGATCCGGTCCCAGGTCGACGGGCACGTGCACCTTCCGCCGACCACTGGCGACAACATCGATGTACTGTGGAGACCTCACGCCCCACGTGTTGAGCAATTCGGCGGTACGTCCACCCGGCCTCCCGCATGCGCACTATACGCCCTCGCTCAAAGTCCGTCAACTGCACATACGGTTCACGTCCACGCTGTCGCGGCATGCTACCAGTGTTAAAGACTGCGATGGAGCTCCGTATACCACGGGAAACTGGCTGACACTGACGGCGGTGGTGCACAAATGCTGCGCAGCTAGCGCCATTCGACGGCCAACACCGCGGTTCCTGGTGTGTCCGCTGTGCCGTGCGTGTGATCATTGCTTGTACAGCCCTCTCGCAGTGTCCGGAGCAAGTATGGTGGGTCTGACACACCGGTGTCAATGTGTTCTTTTTTCCATTTCCAGGAGTGTATTTCAGACAGCAGCTCAGCATCTTCCATCGCTGGGGTAGGAGCAAGCCCGTTGGAAAGTTTATTGGATAATTTTTCACATACGGCGTATTTCCCAGATAGTTTGTACACAATGGAGTAGCGTTTGAGACACGTTAATACAGCATATGTTGATTAGGAGAATGGAAAATTCTGGAATGTTAACAGTGTGAAAGATTTTCGACAAAAAGCATATGACGTCTAGGATATTGTAAATGGGGAATCCTGCGGCCCAGAACTGCGCGAGGCTGGTTTTTACGTCACACTAAAACAGCTGGCTGAGTAGCTGGAGCATCTCCGCCATTACCTGCACTGTCTGCACCAGCAGCCACGAGAGATGCGACAGCGGGTTCCAGAGGACAGCGGCCACGAGGAGTATGTGGTTCTCCAGTTATTTTGCTCAGGATGGCCAACGACTGTCGGAGGTACCACTCCGTCTCCGCGCCCACTGGAGTCTACCGCTGCTGCCATCCCCTGGTGTGCTGGCACTGCCCGCCACTTCCGTTTGCTCCTGACTGTTTTGCATAACATCGCATATGCCGCTCAACGCACTCATTGCAATCATCACACCATCCACTGCTACCGCCAGGACACCTGTTGGCGTCCCCATGTAGCCAACGAAGCACTGCTTCCAGTAAAGCGGGCCGCCGCTCCTCGTAGCCGGCCTCAGGTCCAGGCTGTAGATCCACGCCCACAAAATCATCGGGCTGCGACTGCTGCAGTTCATGTTGGTCGATCGGCACAAGTGCTGCTCGACGGACTCGCCTTCTACCGCTACAGTTCGATGAACTCGGATTCGTGAGCTTCGACTTCTACTCGGCGTGGACGAAGACGAGAGACTAGCTAATCACCTCACCCAACAACCGCAAAAATACAGTCTGCACTCCGCCTTTAGTGCACCTGGCCTTTTGTTCATTGTACAGAATTAGCTAGATCACTCGCCCATTCGTTATGCTCACCTTGCAGGTGAGCCTTACTGTCTGCTCCAGAGCATAACAGGCTGGGTGACACATTGCTACCAGCTTACCGTCAATCTCAAGTGTACCTAATGTATTTTACATGAAAGAAAAGTAATAACGCAACTCGGTGGTTTTATTTTCTTTGGGTGCCGTTAGATCTCTTGTTTCCAGATCGATCCATGACGCCAGATAGCTCATTATATGAATAAAGTATCTGTTGAGGGAACTGTCATTATTGTTAGCTAATTTATACTATATTTGTTAAAATTACGTTAATACCTTAGTTGCGACACCAACCGAAAACGTTAAAACCAGTGGAGACGACAGTTGGGATAAACTCTTCACCCTCGAGGAAACTACCAGCGATCCGCTGCGCCACACAACTGTCGCCACTCTAGCCCCTGACTGAGCCAGTAGGCGGAAACCGTCACACGGCCGTTTCCATCATCGTAGTGCACTATGTCTCCTACAGATTCGTAACAGAGGATGGCGAACATGGTCCCTTCCGTCCGCTCAGTCAACGAATAAATGGTGTTGCATGGGTCCATCAAGTGTTCCATTGTAGACCCACCAATCATCTGTCCACTATATCTGATATGATCCCGGTTACTCTAATTACTACCTACTGAAGCTAATTTGTTTCCCGTCATCTAATTCACGGAATTTCAAGTTAAGTCATAACATTTTAAATTCTAATGTGTAGAACTGTCCTGATCGGCCGCTGTGGCCGAGCGGTTCTATGCGCTTCAGTCCGGAACCGCGCTGCTGCTATGGTCGCAGGTTCGAATCGTGCCTCGGGCATGGATGTGTGTGACGTCCTTAGATTAGTTAGGTTTAAGTAGTTCTAAGTCTAGGGGACTGATGACCTCAGATGTTAAGTTCCATAGTGGATAGAGCCACTTGTACTACTTCTTTGAAATGCCCTCAACAGCAATTTCAACTCTTGTTGCTGTCTTGATTCACTGAAAACATGCTGAAAGGTACGAAGAAACAAGAGTTCTAATGCGACCCAAACAGAAATAAACTACGGAGATCCAGGGTAGAGTGGATACTAATTGTACTAATAGCGTGTTTTAACTCTACACGCGATAGAGAAACGAATTTTGTAAATTCTCGAATAAGAGCGGCACACTTAAGCCCATTTCTTATTTAATACCCAAAACTGAAAGTGTTGATAATCGATTGTCAATCTCCACAGTTGCAGATAATTCGTCCAAAGTGGATATCTTATTAAAATAATTATTTATAAGCATACGATAACTTAGTGGAGCATAGTGTTAAACCCATACAATCATTTGAAACGAAATCTCACAAAACCGAGCTTTGCTAAAAGATAACCGTATTTATTACTTCTCACTACATGACATACCACTGGTCAGCAAACGACGGCTCGAGTACTGTCACTCTCGCATTGTTCTTGCAGAGCTATGTTGCACCCACCGAATTTCTCGAAGTCACGGCATGCTGACACGTAATGGTGTTTTCATTCAACAAACAGGGGATAGGCAAAATAATGCGAACATCTGTACTTATTTCGGAATGGTTTATTAATAAGGGGTAGCAGCCCCATTTGCCCCCAATACAGCTGCGATTCTTCTTGGAATAGTGGCTTATAATGATTATATGGTCTTGAATGTTATGCCACTCTTTCATTAGAACCTCTTGAGCCGTGGGTGGCTCGTGTTCCCTCCATCACCTATTTTACACCCTGTTTTTTTAAACGCACTTCCAGCTTACTACGTTAATTTAAGTTACTACTGTCACTGAGTTGCTCCTTTGCCTGATCGTGAGGGGCGCGTATCGATATATCCCCTCTCGTAGTATCTTTGCTCGACTGCCGTTACTTCCCGGTCGTTGTCTGCCGGAAGCCAGTTCAGTTCGGATAGGGAGTTGCGTTGCGAGTTAGGGCCGTTAGTCAGTTGGAACGTGTCTGGAGCGCAGTCCGGACCTGCCAGTCGGGAAGTTGCATGCGACACTAGTGTAGTCGGGTTCCAGCAGTGAGGTCTGCGCCTACATGGTTCGCCCGACCATTTCCGCCACGCACAACTTGACCCGGACCACGGTCTTGGTGGATCGTCGGTCGGTCGTCCAAATGGACGACGCGTTTTGGCTCGCCGATCGTTCATGGGTCGGCTGTGTGTGTGTGCATCGACTCCCAATTTTTCTTCGTGTGTGCTTAGTTACTGTTGGGCATTATTCTGGTCTTCGTGCAAGTGTTTGTCAGGTTGTGATTTCCTTTGACAAGTTATTTAAATGTTGTTGGCATTCTGGCTCTGCGACGTCGGTCGTTTGATCGGCCGATGTGTAACTGGTTCTCTGAGTTCTTCTGGCCCCCTTCAATTATCAATTTGTGGAACTTGGGTCGCTCCTTTCCTGGTACAGAGTGTCGTTTAGCCAGTGGGCGTGTTTCCTCTGCATGGTTGGGTCCGAGCCAGTATTTCCGCCGTAGTGTGTCTGGAAGTGAGTGGGAGGCGCACCAGCAGTGCAGTCACGACGGAGCAGCAGTCGCGGACGGACCAGCAGGCAGTCGGTTGGTTGGCACGGACCAGTGAAGACATCTCCGTGCAAAGCAGTCGCCTGGGTCCACTGCCGGGACCTGAGCAGTGTCGCAGCGTGTGTGGAGCTGTCCGATCCCTACGAGCTTCGTGGTTCACCGACCCAGGACGTCAAGCTTGAGTAATAGTTTCAACCACCCAAGCCACGTCCATTCATGTTGTGGTGGTTCGTTTCGCTGGTTCACTGTTGGGGAGATTCGATGTTCGAATTCTTACGTACCAATTGGTGGCAGCCAAGTCGTTGTGCCGGTAAGTCGGTGGCTGTCCCCTGGTTGGGTTCCGACGGATCAAGTATATTTGGGCTCACCACCAATCTCGCCTAAGTGATCGAGGGCAGACCGACCTCCCTGGAGGCTTTCTGAGTGCCACCAGTGTTATCTGTTGTCAGCTACCTTAATCTTTAGGCTAATTGTGATTTGTTTTCTTTTCTTAAAATTTTGCAAAATTATTTTTAAATTTATCTTTCAAGCTTAAACACTGTGGCCTTCTGCCTTTAAAAGATTCTGGTAGCATATTTTGAAATTTTGAAGATTAATTGTGGCCCTCAGCCATTGGTATTGCACTTCGCATATGTTGCTTTTTTTGAAAGTGTTTTATTGCTATCTTAATTGGATTTTTTTATCTTGTTGTTTTTTAAGAATTTTTTTGCCTTCTGCTTTTAAAGGTCTATGGTAATATAGCCTAAAATTCTGAAATTTAATTGCGGCCCTCAGCCATTTGTATTGCACTTCCCATATGTTCCCTTTTTTTAATTATTTCATTGCTATCTTGTTGATTTTTTAAGATTTCTTGTTTGGAGGCCTTCAACCACGATAGAGTTGCATTCCGTAAAGGTTCGGCTGTGGGCCGCTTTGGTTGTAAATGTTATTAAATTACAATAAATGACAGTTAGAAGGAGAAACTGACCTCAACCTTATGCCCCTTTACACAATCCTATTACCTGTTCTGCCCAGCGGCATTAGCGGGCATCTCACCTCTTCTAACTCCTCTAGTGACGAGGAAGGAGGAAATATGTTCCAGAGTCTGCGCTCCAAAACTGCCCACAAGGGTTCGATAACGTTCAACTATGGCGACTATGTTGGCCGGGGAAGACGCTGCAGTTCAGCTGCATGCTCCTCATGCCACGATTGTACTGCCCTGGCTGTGTGAATGGGTGAATTATCGCCCTGAAATATGGCATCATTGCTAGGAAAAACATTTGAATAATGGGGAGCACCTGATCACCTATATGTTCACATAAATTTGTCTGTAACACGGCTTTTGAGAGTAATGATGGAATCAGCAGAATACCCTGATATGGCTGCTCACCAGATCACACTTCCACCTTCATGCTTAACCGCTAGAGTCAAGCAATCAGGACTGCACGCTTCTTTTGGCGTTCTTGACATGTAAACCCGGCCTGATGTTGGAAATAACCAAAACGTTGACTCGTCGGTCCATATGACGTGTTTCAAGTAGTCAGCCGTCCAGGATTCATGCTCTTGACACCATGTTTTGTTTGCGTTGGTTGTTGTCACTAAAGGTTTCGGGATTGCAGCTCGTTCATGAATATCCGCTTTATGGAGCTCTCGGCGGACAGTATTGATAGAAAAGAGGCCTCGAAGATGGCTATTGGGCTCTGCAGTCACTTTAACTGCCCTAGTTTTGTGTTGTTTTGACACAATTCGTGTTAGCGTACGACGATCTCTGTCGTTTAGTTTTAGTTTGTGCCCAACTATTACATTTACACAATGATGTCATTCCATGTCTCGTTTAGGCTGTCACGATAGTTGAAACTGTTGCTCTCGAGAGCCGGCGGGAGTGGCCGTGCGGTTCTAGGCGCTACAGTCTGGAACCGAGCGACCACTTCGGTCGCAGGTTCGAATCCTGCCTCGGGCATGCATGTGTGTGATGTCCTTCGGTTAGTTAGGTTTAATTGGTTCTCAGTTCTAGGCGACTGATGACCTCAGAAGTTACGTCGCATAGTGCTCAGAGCCATTTGAACCATTTTTTGGCTCTTGAGACATTCAATAAGTTGGTTGTCTTGGTTACTGATGCTCCAGCTAAGGGCTCTCACAATCTGTCGTCTTTGGAACTCTGATATGTCTTTCACTGCATGTCGTCGTTGGCCTCTGAATGCAAATACGAAGTGTGCACTACTCGCAAAGAACCTGCACTGATGCCTAGTTCGTACTGAAATCGCACAGTCCAGCACAACACATGCCTTACCTGCGTTGTTGACAGTCAAACACAGCCATTCCATTACTACCACTGTTCACGTTATTTGGCCTATCCACTGTATTTCAGCAATGAAACAAAAAATACCATTTGTGATTAAGCAACATAAAAAAATTTCAAACAGACGTGACCTCAGCCTCTGCTGTGGACTAATCTAATCTGGCTTCAATCCAGTCCAGTCGTCATGTTTGACGGGCACCCGAATAACCGGGGGCTCGGCGTTGTTCACTTGATACTGCCGGAGGTGAAGAGGTCTTTTAGTGTGAGTGAAAATAAAGCTTTATAGGCATAAATTCCACAATACCGGAACTCAAAAGAAAACACTTTTATTATCTAGGAATAACGAAATGAGGGGAGGCTCGAGAAGAAGGGGGGAAAATCTATCAGTATCTTTACGGTTACAGACAACGTCCAACGTATTGGCAAATAAATCACGATAATGTGGTAGCCTCTGCCATTTCCAAAGCGCGTTCACCATATATTGGCGTAAAAGATGGGGGACGGGTTCGTTGTCACACCCGTATTCATTGTGGGTGTATTGTCCGAGGAATCATACGATTCTATTAGTCTTTGTCCGAGGCAAAACTGAAAAGTCCGGACAGAGAAGAAGTTCAACTGAGAATACAGCTTCAGCTGATAGCGTAAGGTAATCCGGTTGTCGGAGAATCTAGTGCCAGTGTTCTCGTCCGCAGTAGATTGTGAGATAATGTATCAGGTTGATGTGCCTCGAACACCAGTGCCATGGAGTTGTTCGTTTGTTGGGATCAGATATTGAATACCCTATACTATGATGAGCCGACTTCTACTGGGAGGATGGGAAGGCTAAGGTTAAACCACACTGTTTTCCTAGATAATAATATCGCGGCCATTTCAGCAGGGGAGAGGGATAACTGCACACCCCAACGACAAAGTAAAGATCTAGAGGTGAAGTGGGTCACTGATAGAATGCCTGCTCCCAGAAAACTTATTGGATTACAAAATTCACATACGTGCCGCAGTCTAGTGTTGATCTGGCCAGCATCCTTACGAGGAGCCAGACTTGACGGTCGTAGACACGTAAATAAGCGAGACGTAATCGAGTGAGTAACTCGAGTACGTGTTAAAGCGTTACGCCGTATTAGTAATATTGAAACTTTTACTTTGATATTGAAAAAGCTAACCTTCCAAGAGGACGGGGCCTTGCAAGCGCTTGACACCAGAATAGAAAAATATGTCTTTTCCATTGGAAACGACCTGATAAGTACATCAGCTTGCGTGCCATCATTGCGGGGAGCGGGAATAGTTGTACAACATAATTCACTTTGCAGAAGATGTTGGTACTTTGTGAAGAAGGCTAAGGAAACGGCGTTCGTATTCAAGAATTGCCCCTTGGATTGGATTCGTCTTCTCCCGCCAACTGTGTGCAGCCATTTTCATAGGGTAGTGATTCATGGCAAGCCCTAACGATTTGTGGCGAGTAATAACCGATGTCCATGGAATGACAGCTTGATGAAGCACCCTCGATAGTAACAGGGTGCATTTCCGTTCATTAATTTTTATCTCAGTGACAGGGCAACAGGAATCCAATGCCTCTGTGAGCAAGGATACGTCATCAATATGAGGTAGCAGTACCATAACATCATCCACGTGCGCTCGCACGGCAGTTGCTCCCAGTTTGTTTCAGCCACGTAACTGATCAGCAATACGGTGAAGCAGAGGTTTTAGGGACAAGACAAAAAGCGACATGGAGAGTGGTCTCCCCATCTGTATACCATGGGAGTAAGTTGTCCACTCCCCATTGCAGACGCTTCATTACCGTTAAAAATTCTGGCTAATACATGTCACGGTTTGTGATTCAGACCGGTACCAGTATCAAGAATGATAATCTCGAGGGAAGGGTCCTTTAAGAGGGATGGGTCCAGTACTCTGGGGACGTGGTTCAAGGTTACAGTTACGGCACAGTGAACAGCGAAAGAAGTGCGTATCACGTCTACCGCTAATAGTTGCCCACATAAAGAGGCAGAAAGATGAAAACGATGGAGTCTGCTGCTGTAAGTAGCTGTAAAGCGTTTATAGCCGACCAGAGTGGTATTGTGACAGTACCAGACATCGTGCGCTTGCGAAGAATGCAGTAGATTGTCTAGTTCCTTACTGAAATTAAAACTGAGGGTCTGATTCACAGGACGCAAAACCAAATTAAAATCTTCTGCGGAGTCTAACGAAACAAATAAATATATCCTTTGTTAATGAGTAACTAGTTTACATACACTATAACTCTAAATGTTGGAACGTCTTTTCGAAAGATATTTGTCTGGAATGTCGCCTTTAACGGAAATGAAGCCTTGTTCAGACAAGAAGAAAGCAATCAGAGCTACCGAAGCACGACTCACGCCCGGTCCTCACAGCTTTACTTCTGCCAGTATCTCGTCTCCTACCTTCCGAACTTTACAGAAGCTCTTCTGCGAACCTTGCAGAACTAGCACTCCTGAAAGAAAGGATATTGCGGAGACATGGCTTAGCCACAGCCTGGGGAAGGTAGGAGACGAGATACTGGCAGAAGTAAAACTGTGAGGACCGGGCGTGAGTCGTGCTTCGGTAGCTCAGATGGTAGCGGACTTGCCCGCGAAAGGCAAAGGTCCCGAGTTCGAGTCTCGGTCGGGCACACAGTTTTAATCTGCCAGGAAGTTTCATATCAGCGCACACTCCGCTGCAGAGTGAAAATCTCATTCAGGAAGAAGAAAACAGATTAGAAGAGCAGGTCGGACCTTGAGGAGGTATTGAATCGATTTGGGAAGTAAATGGGATACGTCCTGAGGCATCAAGGAATCTTGGTTTACTAATGGATGGAGGTGTATGTAGAGAGGCGGTGGGGGGGAAAGAACAATTGACAAAGACCACGGTTTGAATATGGTAAGATGGTCCAAGTGACTATAGATTGAAGCAACTGTGTAGAGATAATATACTTGTTGGTTTAGCTTAGAGAATTGAATCTAACCAATCTTCCGACTAACGACCACAACTCCAACAACGGAAACGACACATAATTCCCTAATGAAAATATTTTTTCTCCAGTATCTTCACAATTTCCCCTCCTCTGCCAATCTATCCATCTGTACTAAACTTTTTTCAGTGATATGATGCATATATTTCAGTATCTGCGTTCAACCACAGCTTTTGCCCTCTACGTTTCTCTCTGGTACCACGGATGGTTCCTCCTACTGTCGCAGCACGTGTTCTGTCACTCTATTTAATTAATATTTTCCAGGTATTCCTTTTGTAGTCTTTCCTGCTGTGAAGCTTCTAGCTTCTTATCTCATCAGCCAGTTTTCATAATTCTTTTGTAAAACCACACCAAAAGAAATATAATGTCTTCTTTTCCGGTTCTCAAATAAGAGTACAAACTTTTCACATTGTATAAGTGAAAACTGCTGTGTAAATATTTTAGAATCAGCTGTCCAAATAATTAGAATACATTAGGCAGTTGTGTAATAAGATAAAACATTGAGGAGCTGCCAGTATCTCGGCTTTCGGCAGCTGTTTTGAATTTCTGTGAAGAAGTGCAAATTTGTGAAGTCAAGATAGCGCATCGAAAGTAAGGGGTAAACGGAAATAAATCTACAAAAATGTATTCTACTCTTGGGAAATTTTGATGCAGGACATGTTAACTTTCACTAAAATTCTTAATGCTGAATGGCAGGTGGCAGTGAACTGATCATTTACGAAATTGTATCAAACGAGACATGTGCAGTGACCACTATTTCTCTAGTGTACCAGCCGATAAGATTTGTTATGCAAATTGTCTACGGAATTAACAGGGGTGGTTTCCGGCCCAAGCGACACAGGCTGCTGCTTGGGATGCGAAGGTGAGAGATTTGCCAGAGGTGTCAGAACAGTGAGATTTGTGTACTGCAGCCAGTTCTGATTGTCAGGCGATACAACACGGTCATTGAGCTTTCACAAGGTAGGCAACACTACTTTCAGAGCAGTTAGGACTCACTGTGCGTGTCGTCAGAAGATGAAATTAAATTAAAATTAGGGTCATCGACTGATCCATATCCAGCCACAAATAGAGTACTATTTAATGTGATAGTCTGATCTAAGAATTACACAGTGTTAATTTTCATACGTAGGTTCTAATACCCTAAAGAAGTTGCCAGAGTGAAAAATCCTTGAGGGCACATTGGGGAGTCGGCGTTGATACACCAACAGACCGGGAATCTTCATACAGTGTGACTGCATAGGCACGAGTGCTCCTCTATCATGTCGCCACGTCGCCTCATATTACTGCGCTGATTCCGTATAGCAGACTGTCACATACATACCACCTGAAACGTCATGACTTACATCAGCGCTGAAAGGTCACGTGACTCCCCGGTACCAGTTGTACATCACGATCACACCTCCAAAGAAACCAGTGTGCGCTTTTAAGTCATTTAGATATACAATCTTTGCACACTGAACTTATCATCCTGCTTTAAAAACTATTTCGAAGATTATATACGATATGATAATACGACGTTTGATCAACGAATACAGAAAGTGATTTTTTCCACAGACTTTCGTTACTCCATTTCAGTATTTACATAGTCTCCTTCCTGAATGCACTTTATAGAATCTCTGCGGGTCCTCGAACACGTTGTACATTTTATGTCACGTCCTTGAGAATCACATTTCTTGAGCACTGCTTCAGAGTAGTCGTCGGATGCCCCGAAGCCTTGCCCTTAGTGATGGGAGGTATAAAATATTCACAATGTGGAAGATCGGGGCTGTAAGGTGGATGTAGAACACAGGTAGTGTTGAACTGAACCAGAAACTGCGCGACTTATTGATTTGCGACGTGTGGTCGCGCATTGTCATTGTCTTGTCGCACCCAGTCCGAGAAAATTCTGGTCGTTTCCTTGCAATGTTCTTTCTCAGTTGAGCTTATACTGATGTGAAGTATGCTGGTGTGACACTAGTGTGACAGGGAATTGCAAGGCCTTGAATCATTCCATGAAAGCCACAAAATGTAGTCAACATCTGTTTCGCTGCAGAGGAACAACTTTCTCTTTTTCAGGTATTGGAGAAACTGGCGATTTATACAATGCGATGGCTAGTTTTCCTTCAGGACCGTAATGATGCAGTGATGACTCATCGCCAGTGACAGTGGATTTCAGAAGAGGAAATTCAGCAAAGAGACGCAGTACCTCAACGGCTCGTCTCCGTCGGCACAGCGTTTTGTTCGGGAGTCAATAGACGTGGCAAGCAGAGGCCATAAACATGGAGATGATCATGGACAATGCTAAAGACACTGCCATATGAGAATATCAACAATTCACGGAGGTTACGTAATGTTATCCATCGATCCTCACGGACTATCACAGCAGCTGTGTTGATGGTACCTTCAGTCACACCAGAAATCGAAACACTAGGCCCACCTTGCTTAACACAGACAAGTGGGGCTTCTTTCATGTCCTTAATACTGTTGCACGAGGTAGCGGATCTTCAACGTTCGCTTTATTGGCGGTATCGTTTAAACTAACACCGAATTTTTACTGCGCCGTAGTACTCCTCCTGCGTCACCTCCATTGTTTGGTACCCGAAACGCAAATATCGTCTGCAAAATAGGGCTTTGCCACCAGTCTGCCGATACGAGAGTATTTTCGCCTGTGGACGTTATACATAAAAACCAGCTCTTTCCAATGATTTATGCTACAGATAGGGATCCATTAAACCGCAATAGCAGGTGCTAATGATACTGGAGGTAGCCATTACTGAGCACAGCATGAGGCTACGGAGGATAGTTGAACTGCTTAGTCGATGAGTAACTCTGGACAGTGCTGCATTGCTAGTGGTGTTGATCTAAATCAGAGCAACAGAAACGACAAACGAAGCAAACCCTGCATTATATCTATAACAACAGTTGCTGAAGCTGATATTTCGTCAGAAAGGAAGCCAAGGAATTTCACAGAATGAGAAAGCAGTGACAGATGAAAGTTTAGAGTTTGTGCAAAATGAGTCAGTCTCATGTGTTGTGTCACACACATTCGACTGTGTCGAGCCACTTGTCGGATCGGCAGCCACACGTGATATCTCCCGTGAAACATAGTAACGGAAATTGGTTGTCCAAGGAGCGGGTACTAAACAAAGAAGATCATCGGCAGCGCAGAGAAAAAGCAATTATGAACATATTTCGAATAATTTCGCAGCAGTATGACCGTGTAATGCATAAGAAAAACTACGGACGTTCAAAGGAGGACAAGGTTTACTTGTTACAAAAACTGGGGTCTCCGTGTTTTGAGGGTGCTCGATAAAATCTGTGGGATGTGCATGATAGTGACCTACTATTTCGTGCACAGCAAACTGTACGTGGCATTAATTACAGTGATTTCAAGGGAAGCAGTGGATGGTTTCATAACTTCAGACTGTGCTAGATAATTGCAAGACGTAAGATAAAATTTCAAACAGAGCATCAGCATGACGATGCACAGCAAACTGCGTAATCGGCCCAAAAATTCGTATTTGAAATAAACAAACTTGTCCCATCTTTTCGTAAGAAACTTGTTTTCAACTTCGTGCAATCGGGATTCGAAGCGGAAATGCACTGTGAAAGTTATCTTGAAAATAATTAGAGATTCCAAGAAAGTTGTATTAAGATCAACTAACTTCAATGCCTTAAGGCATTCGTGTACAATTATGCTGACTGTTATTGTGTATGGAAAATTGCCTGGAAAGTTATTTATTGTGCTGCGAGAAGCTGGAGGTGCTCTGCCTCCTACGACTTTTTCTCGTGTGCATGATCTTGCAAGGGCAGTAGTTTATAGTTACGTCACAGCAAGCAAGGGTGCGAAAATGGGTGTAACAGTACCACAACTACGGTATGGGCATTTAGTTTGGCAAATAGCTGGTTAAAATAAGTTGCTTTTGCTTGATTTCTGGGCTGTGAAGAAGTCATACTCCTCTAGAGCAAACTGTCCCTCCTGAAGAGTGTGTAACATTTCAATTCATTCCACCTGGAACCACTAGACAAATTCAGCCATTGGATGTTTGTTTTTTCTGTGCCTATAAAACATACTATCGCAATATCTGCAGGTATGCATTAAAGGACAGCCACTTTCACGATAAGCTCCACCAGAGACTGTTTCGTATTCGGTTGCAAACCATCACATTCCACCACCCTGTTACACCAATATGATTCTATAGGCATCCTTTTAGAGTGGATACCTGCATGGTTTGCTACTTCCAAGGAGTTCGCCTTCGATCTTGATAGTGCGGATCTCGGCAGTCACTACGCTGCGCCATTTTTTTTTCGGTGTTCATGACGCAAGTTGAACATTTCTTAAATGTCGACGAAGTCCACTTTCTGAAATGAAATACATACGCCCCACAGAAGTTGGATCTCTGCACCTCTGGACACACAATTTCTGTCTCCCTCCCAATGGACATGGTGAGTGATTGACAGCTATTATTCTCCCATCATTGTTGTTAAGACAACACTCGCTAGGGTAGCCGAGACGCCGAAAATTAAAGATGTCCTTTCAAAGTATGGGGTTGTCAGGCAGATAGCCAACGAAGGGTGGGCTTCGCATTTCAAGCTGCAGTGCTTCAACGGCATTCGCTCCGTGGAGATGGAAATGAAGGCAAACATTCTCTCCCACATCTTTGTTGACGGGTACAAGGCGCATGTTATTTACTCAGGGCAAACCCCTACATGTAATGTATGTAACGAGTCTGGTCACCTCCGTCAGGACTGCCCTCGCCGTGTTTTTGTGCTAAAAAATGACCTTACGCAATGCCGGAAATTAACACTCAACGATTTGTTGCGAGCCAGTAATACAACAGAGCCGGCGGCTGTCGTGGATCCTGTTACTACCTCTGAAAATGTTGCACTTAATGTGAATGACTTTCCGTCTTTAAAACCTGCATTAACTGCTGAAATTCCGTCCCGTGGCAGCGAGATTCCCACTAAAAAGCGTCCTCTAGAGGACACTGAAAAAAATGTTGATGAGGACTCTTCCTGTGAAACACCCGTTGCCAGGAAGCCGAAGCCCAGTCCTGAAGATCTGTTGGAAGTGGAAAAAGGAGTTGAAATGCAGGTCGATGTGGCTCCCAATTCCTCACAAGGAATTACACCGCCACGAACAGATAGTGACGCAGCTGGTAGTGACCTTTCACAGAAATGTGACCCTGAGCCTCAGGTCACAGCTGCAATAACCGCATCAAGTGCACAGCCCATACAGTGCGAACAGTACGAGGAAGTACCAAGTAAACAACCTGCTGACTCCGAAGCGCAACGCCGCGCCGAAGGAGATATAAACAAGCATCACCAGCAAGACAACACAACAGACAACACGCCGGAGCCAAATATTGACGACTCGCAAGCCACCGCCGTTGCGCCAGACGGCCACCGTCGGCGGCTGCGACCGAAACCAGGTCTTGCTGTCACGCGTCATCAAGCGAAAGCCACAGCAGAGAAGAAAGGCATCAAGAAAAAGAATATTAAATATGAAGTCATCAGGGCCAACACTGAAGAGGAGAAAGAGAAGGACCACGGTGACTTATAGCAATGCACTTTCAGGATTTCAGGATAATTTTCTTCTCAAGCACTTTGTTTAAAAGCAGTGAAAATTTTTCTAGGAAGTTAGTACATGTAATGGGCACACAGCTTGTAAAGATCGTGACTTGTAGAGAAGCACGTTTCTGCTATAATCATACCGATCCTCATCCCAAATAACTTCTTCTGGTATGTCTGTGATGCAAGCTTATAGCATTACTACTATTAACATTAATAAAATACAGTCACCCTTGAAACTGGCAGCACTAATAGAATTCTTGTACCAGTCTGGGACAGATATCGCGTTGCTACAAGAAGTTGCGATAGCGTAATTTCGGATCCCAGGCTTTTTTGAAATTGTCAATGTTTCTACGGAAGCCAATATCGGTGCAGCTATTCTTATAAGGGAAGGCATTCCGGTGACTGAAATCGAACGACTAGAATCAGGAAGAGCCATAGGCATAAAATTTTTCGATGTGACAGTGCTTAACCTTTACGCCCCATCAGGAAATTCCCACAAATTGGATCGTGCGAAGTTTTTTCAAGATGAACTGATTTATTTATTGAGGAAAAATCCGTGTTCTCTTATACTAGGTGGAGATTTTAACTGTGTGTTAAACCAGAAAGATCAACAACCCAATTTTAACTACTCGCCACAGTTAAAAAAGTTAGTAAATGATCTACAACTTAAGGATGTGTGGGAACTTCAGCACCCGACGTCAGTCGGGTTCACGTATATAACCAGCCACTCCCTCAGCAGACTAGATAGAATTTACGTGTCACCAAATTTGCAAAAATTTTTATTAAACGTTGAAACTATTCCCGTGTATTTTAGCGATCACAGTACACTTTTAACTTACTTTAATTTAAGTGTACAGCCAACTCGTCGATTCAGAGGCCAATGGAATTTGAATATCTCTGTTTTAACTGACGTAGAACTGGAACAGGAAATAAGAGTAGCGTGGACTATGTGCCTCCGCACAGTAGACAAGCACCCAACAGTCATTGACTGGAGGACTAGGAGGACTAAACCAAGGCTGCGGAAAGTTGTCACGCAGTTTAGTACAGCGAGGCACAGGGAGCTGAGGAATACAATGGAGTTTTATTATAAAGTTTTAAGAGACTTATATCAACAGGCACATGATGACATAATTCGTCTGAATGATATCAAAAAAATAAAAGCCAAGTTATTAAGCATTAAACGGCAACAGATGGAGGGACTAAAAATTAAATCGAAAGCCATATCAGTCGTAGCAGATGAAACAGCTTCTCTGTATCACTTGGTGCGGCATTCTAAAAATAGACGTCAAACTTTTATTGATGAAGTCCAGACGCATACTGGTACAAAGCTCACATGCCAGAAAGAAATACTGGACGAAGTCCACAGGTACTATGAAACCTTATATGCCCCTACCACCGTGGAAGATGCAGCTCTCGAGGACTTTCTTACTATTTTAGGTCCACAATTGTCGGGAACGGAAAACGCTGACAACCTGTCTCCTATTACTAAAGATGAAGTGCATGAGGGAGTGCGTAACTCACCTCTCAAAAAATCTCCGGGACTTGATGGCCTCCCTGTGGAGTTTTATGCCCGTTACTGGTCTATAATTGGGGACATGATTACTTCCATGGCAAATGAGGTCCTGAACGGAATAACGGTCCTTTCAGAGTTTAAGGAAAGTAAAATAGTACTGATTCCTAAGAGTAAAGGCACAACCAACTTAAACAATTTTCGGCCTCTTTCGCTACTAAATTCTGATTACAAAATAATTTCGCGTATTATCAACAAAAGACTCTCTGCCGTTTCCAACAAAATATTGAGTCATCATCAATTTTGTTCTGCGACCAGAACGATATTCGAAAGTCTATCCGCTTACAGAGACGTCATTGCAATTATCTCAGTGACAAGTATAAAATGTGCTTTAATCTTTATAGATTTCAACAAAGCTTTTGACCGCGTTAGTCATAGGTACCTCTTTGCGACGCAGTCAAGAATGACTTTCCACCCTCAGATTGTCAACATGCTGAGAAATATTGCAACAGGTATAAATGCGAAAATAGCAATCAATGGCCAAACATCTAAACTCATACAGATAAGGCGAGGGGTTCCACAGGGCAGTCCCTTATCTATGCTTTTATTTCCCGTATCTTTAGAGCCCGTTCTCCGCACTGTCCAAGCAAGACTAACAGGCATAACATTGAGTGGTGAGAAAACTGTCATACGAGCATATGCTGATGACATGGGTGTTGTAATAAGGAATAAGGAGGAGACAGTTACACTGAAACGAGAAATCCAAAGGTATTGTCTAGCGTCGGGAACGATAACAAATGAAAACGAAAGTAAAATATTGAATCTACGGGGCCTAGATCACCTCCTACTGGCGAGTGGTGAGAAAACTGTCATACGAGCATATGCTGATGACGTGGGTGTTGTAATAAGGAATAAGGAGGAGACAGTTACACTGAAACGAGAAATCCCAAGGGATTGTCTAGCGTCGGGAGCGACAACAAATGAAAACAAAAGTAAAATATTGAATCTACGGGGCCTAGATCACCTCCTACTGGCATGGGCAAAACAAGACAACAAACATAAAATTTTGGGAATAACCTTAATGGCATGTTCGATGTGGACGGCTGCTTTTAACTGGACGGAAACTAGGAGGAAAGTTCATGGTGTTGTAATGGAGAACATCCATCGAACTATGGACCTGGTGCAAATAGTCAGATTCATCAACTCCTGCGTTTTGTCTAAAGCGTATTTCACTGCGCAGGTATTTCCAATTCTTAAACTAGTAGCGAAAGGGATCATGTCCACTGTTACCAATTATTTATGGCGAGAAGACATATTCAGGGTTGGTGCGACTACCGTTATACTGGATGTGAGAAACGGGGGCCTCGGTTTGGTGGACATTCGCAATAAAGCGTCTGCTCTGTTCCTCAAACGGACTTTCCATGTACTCAGAGAACTTCCACAATGTATAACCGCAAAGCTCTTTGAGGCTGTGACACCCCATAGTCTGCAAGCACCGATTGATGTGAGAAGGATTAATGCCTGTCTGCAGTATGTGAGGAACTTTTTCCTCGAAGCAAGTTACCTTAGTGACGAAATCAGAAGCAACACATGTATCACAGCGCGCGACATCATACTTGAAAGGAAGTTAAATGAGGGCAGAAACAAAACTGAAAAGAAATTCCCTAATTGTGACTGGAAAGCTGTATGGCGGAACATCAACTATGCCGGGCTATCTACAGAGGCTATTTTCGCATGGTACAAAACAGTTAACAATGTCATCAGCAACAACGAGAGGCTATATGAGATCGGTTTAAACCAGACACACCTTTGTGGAAAATGCAATCTGGTGGATACACTCATCCACAGATACACCTGTGGTGGCAATGTGCATAACTGGAATTGGATCGGGTAACAAATCGCCTTTCTCACCAGATCCTCGACAGTATATATAACGTCATCGCTCCTCCTGGGACCAGATATGACATACTTTCCGAAATTAAAAACCAACGCCATTAGCTGGTTACTGGGAAAATATGTTAGTTACGTCATCAACAAACTTGGGTCGGACAACGAGATGGGGCGTTGGTTAAATATGTGGAACCACTACAACACCTTGAACGAGAACGAACAGAAGAAAATTAAAAGTCACTTGTGTGCTCATTATTATTTACTATTACCTTGCTTCCGGAACTTCTATGTTACACGAAGAGTTTTTTTCAAAACATTTTGTTCAGAATTACTCGTGTTCGAGTTCCAAAGTATTTGTGTGATTCAAGAAGAATTGTTAAGTTTTATCAGTGTTCAGTTTCCACTCAGAGAAGAGGTCTATTTGCCTTTCTTACATCGGAGAATGGGAGTTTTGTGTTAAGATTTCTGCACACTTAGTGCTATGACCCAACAAGGGACATGAAAAAAGGGGTGGGAGGGGTTTGGGTATCGACGCACTGGCAGTGCCGTGAAGAGACCCCAGGAAAAAATAGTAAAAACAGAAGGAAAAAAAAAAGAGCGCTAACGCACTGCTTCCTGCACTCGGGTAGGCGTGCCGGCCCAGGATCGAACCCGCCCAGCAGATTAAAGACGAGGGCCGGTGTGCCAGCCAGCCTCGATGTGGATTTTAGGCGGTTTTCTGCATCCCGCGAGTTAAATACTGGGCTGGAATACACGTTCCGCCTCAGTTACATGCACTATTCCATGGATTACACTAGACAGTTGGGGACCACTAATTCCGTCCCAGGGGGAGTGGGGTGGCGACAGGAAGGGCATCCGACCACCCCTTAGCATTATTATGCCACATCCAATTAACCAGCAGAACTCGCAGGTCAGGATTAATGCTCAGAAAGAGAGAGAGATTGTTGTTAACACAACATTTTCGAATGAGCCTTACTAAAGTTTGAATTAGCGACCTCGCACAGTCTTAATTGATCAGCACTCTGGTTTTGTTTGACTACCCTAAATTATCATCGCAGCAGAAAATATTCTCATTCATCACTCTTTGGTTATGTATCGATAGCAAATTCTAACAGCTCACATGCTCCATGAGCCACAGCTTAAAATAGGACATTATATAGAGTAATACATGATGATGTAACAGACCTCCAGGAACAAGGGTAAATGTGTCAATGTGAGGTAAGGGACCCTGGTCCATATGCCACTCAGTTGAATGTTATAAGAGAAAATCATTCTGATACCAATGACAGCGGACATCTGCTTCAAGCTCTTTGCATTTCATATTTTGGAAGCAGACGATATGGCGCAAAATAAGAAAAAAAACCTGCCTTCAACATGGGCTCTAATGAGCTCACCTTGAAGCTATGACTACCAGTTCGTCTGCAGTGCTGTGAAACACATCTCGTCTACTGAAAACAACACGGAAAGCAAAGAGATTGCAATATAAGAGGTCTACCCTCACATGTATCAGATATACTTTCGCTTATAACGTTCGAGTCGGTTGTTTTCTCCGGACATCTGCTTCAAGCTCTTTGCGTTTCATATTTTGGAAGCAGACGATATGGCGCAAAATAAGACAAAAACCCTGCCTTCAGCATGGGCTCTAATGAGCACACCTTGAAGCTATGACTACCAGTTCGTCTGCAGTACTGTGAAACACATCTCGTCTACTGAAAACAACACGGAAAGCAAAGAGATTGCAATATAAGAGGTCTACCCCCACATTTATCAGATATACTTTCGCTTATAACGTTCGACTCGGTTGTTTTCTCGACCAGTGCTTCTTACCTCAAATTATACATTTGCCCTTCTCCGTCATCCTTAATAGCCTGTAATGTCATTAGGAAATCAGGTGAGTAGGCGTGTAGGTGTGTAGCAGAAGGAAAGCAGAGTTTGCAGAACTTAGAACTAATATTTTGAATTTAGGCGTATCCTTTAGTTCAAAAATGGTTCAAATGTGCGTGAAATCTTATGGGACTTAACTGCTAGGGTCATCAGTCCCTAAGCTTACACACTACTTAACCTAAATTATCCTAAGAACAAACACACACACCCATGCCCTAGGAAGGACTCGAACATCCGCCGGGAACAGCCGCACAGTCCATGACTGCAGTGCGTTAGACCGCACGGTTAATCCCGTTCTTTAGTTCCTCTAAAATATGATTTGTGATACACATTATCAGCATGTTTTCAGGTCTTGAGAACTAATAATGCTTCAGAGACACAACGTATTAAGAATACCAAATACCAGCTCCTCGGATTAGAAGGGTTGTTGGACGGGGATTTAGTGTTTCACCCCTGCTTTTCGATCAATACATGGAGAAAGAATGACGGAAATAAGAGAAAGGTTCAAGAGTGGAATTAAAATTCCGGGTGAAATTTGCATCAGTGATAAAATTTGGTGATGAAATTTCCATCTTCAGTGAAACTGAGTAATAATTGTAGGACCTCGTGAATGGAGTGAATAATGTAATGAGCACACACAATGAACTTTGTGTATATCGAAGAAATAGAAATTAATTTCGAGTAGCAGAAATTGGGCTATCAATAAACTTAACACCTAAACTTCAAGGACTAACTTCCATGGTATTTTAGAAGGGGAAGATAGAAATTAAAATATATTGACAAAAAACTGAGAAAATTAGATGGAAGTCCTGCTCTGAGACGAACATGGCTTTTCAGGAGATTAATTTCGGCTGGCCGCCACAAACCACTCAGAAGATGAATGATTCCCAAGAAAGGTAATGCAACATACGACAGCACTGTGGTAAGTGATTAGATGCTTTTTACAAGCTGCTTTTTATGTATTCTTCTGCAGTATCTTACAAACTGAAGCGGGTTTCAGAAGGATGTCAGATAATTTATGGCTACCATGTGTCTTTTTATGAATCACAGAATTTCTGTAAGGCCCGAAATTTACATTTCAGTTTGGACTCAAACTGGTGTGAAATGAAATTTATGTAAGAATTCGTTAGCTTATTCCTCGCTCTATAGTTTACATTAAGACAATGTCTGATTTTTTTTATTTGAAGTACTTTTCAGTCATTTCAGTTGCGAGGAATGTCTCTTCTTGGCAGCATTTCTTTTCTGGCAATAGGAATAAACCTGTATTGGACCGTACAACGTAAACACTGAAACACTGATTCGTTTCAGTTTCATATGTGTGTCTGTTTCTGCTACTGAGATCGAGACCATGTTTCCGTACATTTCTTATTCGACAGAAAATTTTGCTGCGTTTTAATTTAATTAGATTGTGAGATTTTCCCCCTTAACGACGTCAAATAACTGCAAAATGTACATGTATTGGCTTCTGCTCTACAAACACAATAACGATTTATTTCATTATTATATAAGAAGGCTGCTCTCAGCTGACGAAGGAGGGAAATTTAGCGAAGATGATAAAAGAACAACAATTTTGGGCAATGTCACACGGTGCTTTATATCACAATTAAGTAATGAAATGTATTTGGAATATATGGCGGTAATTATAAATAAAACTGGATATTTTCGAAATTCTTTTTTAATTTGGTAAAAATGGCATTTCGTAATTTCCTTCCCCCTACCGAGGAAACTCAATAATTTACTGTTATCGTAAAGTCACACAGCAAGTGGCTTGATGTGTGATATTATGTGACTGGCTGTTATTTCCTTCTTTGGCGTCTGGAAATGGTTGACCTATGCATCAGTTTGCTCTCCCAAACACATCGGTGCTAATTTGCAACTTGCAGCGTGAGTGAGATACTTTCCAAAGATTCGATGATTTCGTTAAGGCCGAATTCAGAATTTATTCAATGGAAGGTTGGAAGATCTAGACTCCTTTCCGTACATAAAATGAACCATAAAACATGCTACTGTCAAGGGACGAGGGTTAAAACACTGCAGAATACGTTCGCGAAGAGAGATGTACCTCCTTCCTCTCTGCGATGTATTAAAAAAGAGATTTCACTGGAGTACGTTCCTTGTGCGGCGTCTCGAGACCTAATGCACGCACAAGTAATGGTCTCTGTTCCAAACAAAACTGAGAACAATTTACTTTCTCTAATTTATGGACGTCTGTACTAGAGTTGCACTGTATAAGTTCACACGGTAGGATTTTTCTGCAAAAATATGGGCCTATGAAGAGGCTGTGTAGGACACTTACTGTAACAAACGCGTGTCGTATTTCATCCAGCCTAATATTATGGCCGCTGGAAAATGTTTGGAGGGAGCTGGAGCTTTCTGCCTGAGGTAATGTCTTTACGCAACGCGATACCGAAAAAAAGCACCACTAACTAACGCGCCCCAAACAGGATATGTTTATTCGTATTTGCAGTCTCGAAATATTCCTCGCATCATTGTTCTGATAAAATATTGCAACAAACAGGCTCAGTAGCAGGATGAAAGAGTGGAGTAAAACTATGCATGATAAACATCAGGTCATTCTTCTATCCTTTCGCATAGCTCCAACTGGCCTTCACATAAATAGATCGTAAAAAGACGACATCCGGAATGTTTGTTACATTCGATGAATCGATAAACTGGTTAGTTTTGAAGAGGGAATCGATGTCCGGAAATTCTTGTTTTGCACTAGGAAGGAAAGAACAATAATAATATATTGAATGTACGTAACTTTACAGTCTCACTCACCCCCTCTTGTACAGGAGCTGTATTTTCCAATATTTGGCTCAAAAGGTTATGGGAAACGGGTGGTCCTAGAGGAGGTCTTCGTATTTGCTAACTCCCACCAGAAATTAGAAGCTCTCAACATAGGCATACAAATCGCAGAGCAGTACGGAGCTTATTTAAACTGTAGTGTAAGAACTTCTTGTATCGCATTGTCTGGGATTTTTTCCTACATTCAACAAGCAGCCATTGTGCACTAACGACATTTGGCTTTTAACATAAGGCAGCACATTACAAGTAACTTGTGTAATCTTGATGGTTATTATTCTCACTTAGAATCTCCGGTTCACTAACAATTTCACGATTTGCATCAGATATTCAAAATTTATCAAAAATACTTCAGAGTGTAGCACTGTCCCGTATAAAATCAACGCAACCTCGAGTGATTGAGTCTACAAGATTCAAGGATTTTCCTATTAACTATCGGAAATCCAGTCAGTGTATCACAATTTTAATTCTGATTATGTCAGTCATTATGTTCTACACATTAGAGGCATTAAGATCATGTGAGATACGTAGTTCAGAAAAACCACAATGCAGAACGTTACACTAGGCTGTTCAAGTAACAAATAGAAACGAAATATCAGGAGAAATTACAGTGGATCTCCCACAGGGTTCTACATTGGCTCACAACCGTTTTCTGTTTTTGTTAGTGGTCGGCCATTTTCTTTGAATCTGGAGACACAATTAGTCCTAGTAGCAAATGATACAAGCTTCGTTAAGCCGAGAAAAAATCATTCTAAGAAAATAGTAAATGATGTTTTCATGGAAGTTGCTGAAAATTTTTGCGCTAATGGGGTAGTTTTAAATTTTGGAAGAAAAAGCAGTTCACCATAGTCCGTAGTATCAACAAAATCACGCTTCATCTTAACCAAGTATACCAATAAGAAATATTAAACATGGTAGAAAATTGTAAGTCCTTAGGTCGTCGTATTGATGACAATCTGTTCTTGTAGTCTTCTGACCCACTACTGGTTTGCTGCAGCTCTCCAGGCTGTTCTGTCTTGTGCAACCCTCTTTATAGCTCAATAACTACTGCAACCTACGTCCTTTTGAATCTTCTTACTGTACTGATCTCTTGGTCTTCCTTTGCAATCTTTACCCAACCTACTTTATTCAAAAACTAAATGTGTGAACCATTGGTGCACCAAAATTTGTCTTATCAATCGCTCCATTCTTTTAGTCAAGTTGTGCCACAAATTTCCTGTTTCCCCAATTATATTGAGACTCTCCTTCTTAGTTAAATAATTTACCCACCTAATCTTCAACATTATTCTGGTGCACCGTGTGTCAAAAGCTTCTATTCTCTTCTTGTCTAAACAGTTTATCGTCCATGCTTCACTTCCATGCATAGCATACTATACAACTTAAGTTGGAAAAACCATGTAGTGGACACACTAACAGGTTTAGTTTCGGATACTTTTACCATTAGAATAAATGCTTACTTTGGGGATACAGAATTCAGTAAGTTAACATAATGTGTATTTTTCCATTCGTCGTTGACATAGAAAGCAATAAAAACTTTGTTTGTGGAATAGACGCACGTATATCGTGCAAGTATCTTTTTAACCAGCAGAGAATATTAACCGCAGTCTTATAACACATTTAATCGCTTATGAAATTTGTTATCAGCAGTTCATCTAGGTTTAGGAGTAACAGAGGTATTTACATGTACTACACTAGAAGGAAAAAAAATTGCATCACACACTAATGAATGTAACTTTGGCACTAAAACGGTGAAATGCGCAGCTATAAATCTCTTTCAGAATTTACCCACGAAAATAAATTATCCGTTGCATAAATGTTAGTTAGAGAGGTTTCCCCTTGAAAACTCGTTCTACACCATATAGGTGTTCTTGAGTAGACATTACAAGATACTTATTAAAAGAAAAATAGGTGAAAACCTATAAATGGAGAGAATGCGGACGTATAAATATTATTTTCTTCTTTTAATTAATTTTTAAGTGTGCTATTTTGGTGCTGATGATAGGTTCCACATTATAATGTTCGTCGTAAATCTGATATACACTGAACCGCCAAAGAAACTGGTATAGACATGCGTATTAAATACAGAGATATGTGAACAGACAGAATAAGGCGCTGCCGCCGGCAAGGCCTATATAAGACATGTGTCTGGCGCAGTTGTAAGATAGGTTACTGCTGCTAAAATGGCAGGTTATGAAGATTTAAGCGAGTTTGAACGATGTGTTATAGTTGGCGCACGAGCGATTGGGCACAGTGTCTCCTAGCTAGCGATGAAATGGGAATTTTCCCATACCACCATTTCACTAGTGTTCCGTAAATATCAGTAATCCGATAAAACATCAAAACTCCTACATCGTTGCTGCAGGAAAAAGATCTTACATGAACAGGACCAAAGACAACTCAAGAGAATAGTTCAACGTGACAGCAGTGCAACCACTCCGCAAATTGCTACAGATTTCAGTGCTGGCCCATCAACAAGTGTCAGTGTGCGAACCGTTCAATGAAACGTCATCTATATGAGCTTTCTGACCGGAAGTCCACTCGGATACCCTTGATGACTACACGACACAAAGCTGGGCCTGTCAACATTGACATTGGACTGTTGATGACTGGAAAGATGTTGCCTGGTCGGACGAGTCTCGTTTCAAATTATATCGAGAGGTTGGACGTGTACGGGTATGGAGACAACCTCATGAATCTATGTACCTTGCATGTCAACAGGGGATTGTTCAAGCTGGTGGAGGTTCTGTAATGGTGTGGAACGTATGTAGTTAAAGTGATATGGGACCCCTCATATCTCTAGAAACGACAGGCGCACGTGCTTCTGATCATCTGCATCCATTCGTGTCCATTGTGCACTCCGAAGGACTTGGGCAATTCCAGCAGGATAATGCGACACCCAACACGTCCAGAATTGCTACAGAGTGGCTCTAGGAACACTCTTCTCAGTTTAAGCACTTCCGCTGGTCACCAAATACCCCAGACACGAACACTATTGAGGATATCTGGGATGCCTTACTACGTACTGTTCAGAAGAGATCTCTACCAACTCGTTCTCTTACTGATTTATGGACAGCCCTGCAGGATTCGTGGTGTCAGTTCCCTCCAGCACTACTTCAGACATTAGTCGAGTCCATGCCACGTCGTGTTGCTGCACTTCTACGTGCTTTCCTGGGCCCTACACGTTATTACACAGGTTTATCGGTCTCTTCGGGTCTTTAGTGTGTATAACAAGGAACAAATTGTGACTGTAACTAACTACTGAACCCTTGTGGCTAGTGTAGATTGGTTTCCCTGTGTATATCTGACAACCGGCTCATAAAGCGCGCACAGCATAATCCCGAGCTTTTCTGCAAACGCGGGCCTTGTGTACTGTGACAGCGAAGAGCCTGTCTCCAAGACTAACCACAGGTGTCGCAGGCTAGGCTGGGCGACCCGGAGGAGAAACACCCCTCTGAAGATGTCCAGCGCAGCTCTGGACGAAACGTTAGGAGCTGAAGAGTTTCATGGACCACGACCTTACATCCCGGAAGGTTTACCAGAAGATATGTCATCCGGTCGTGAAAGCTTTCATACTATGATGTGTGTGATGTTCTTAGGTTAGTTAGGTTTAAGTAGTTCTAAGTTCTAGGGGACTGATGACCTCCTATGTTAAGTCCCATAGTGCTCAGAGCCATTTGATTTTGAGAGTTTGCGAAGCTCTGAATCGAATTGGGCCGTTCTGCGGCTCGCGTTGGTGCTGTTTGTAGGTTTCCGTCGTCTGTTGTAGGCCACACCGTATCGTTTAGCTGACATGGTTATGGCTGTTTGTCTTCTTCTCGTCTTGACTGGCGCCACTTGGTTTCGCAAGCGTTGCCTATTTGCTAGTGGCAGCAGTGGCGGTTGTCGATATGTAGTTACTGTGGTCCTATCTTTGGGGTGACGTCGTTATTCTTCCGGGTCGTGTCAGTGTGCAGTTAGTTGGGGACTGCGGTGGAGCCAGGTCTGCGCAGTGCAAGACCACGCCGGAACTGCTGGCGGCGCGCATGGACTGCCGGATCGAAGGCCTGCGGTCACGAGGGTGCACGACCTCGTCGTAAACGGGATCCTGCAAGTTTTAAGTCGAGTGCATTTGGATTCAAGTAGAGAAACCTCCACCATTGTGAGATTTTGCGATTCTCCAGTGACCTGGGTTCGCATTGCTGCTCGTCGTGTTGCCAAGGCGAAGAGCAGCGAGTGGAGTGCTTGGGGAAGGCGGATCTCATTAGGTTTCCTGGACTCCTAATTACTATTTATTGCGTTCAGTTTGTTACTATTTGTTAAGTTCAACAAGCAGTATTTTTCCTGCCTCGTGGTCACTAACGCCCCTGTTACTGGTCCTGGGGTTTAGTGTATGTAACGGCAATGAATGTTTCCTCGCCTTGCAGCTGCTGTACGGTAAGGCGTGTTATTTTGACTGCTTTCTTGATTGTAGGTAGGATACGATTTTTGTTCTATGGTGGTAGTGATTTCTTTCTCGTTTCGGCGCTCTAAGCACAGTATTCTGCGGGCGGAGTCCAGACCGCCAGTTCCGGCTTGGCGTATTTTTACATCTTTGCATTTGGTTTATTGGACGTCAGGTAGTCTCAGTAAGATTATCATTAGTCATTCGTTAGACTGCCACTAGTCTGCGTTACCATCTTGTGAAGTGGATACAATTCTTGGCTGCATATCTCATCGCTAACGAAAGTGTTTTTTGCCAGACCTACTCAGAGGTCGATTCCTGGTGCACCGTCTGTCACTGAACCTTGTGTTTTGTTACTGTATTTGCTATTTTATTGTATATTTCTAAAATTTTTTATATAGTTGCTATTCTTGGCGTTACAACAGGTTTAAATGATTGTGCTACCAAGTTTAATATCAATTTGTCTCACCTGTTTGGTGATCAGTTGCTTGTCCTTTTAAATTAACCTTTGCTGTCGTATTTGCTGTTTTACTGTATGTCTTTTTTTAAATTTTTCATACAGTTGCCATTTTCGTCGTTACAGCTGGTTTAAATGGTTGTGCTACCAAGTGTACCATCATTTTGTGCCGGCCGGAGTGGCCGAGCGGTTAAAGGCGCTACAGTCTGGAACCGCACGACCACTACGGTCGCAGGTTCGAATCCTGCCTCGGGCTTGGATGTGTGTGATGTCCTTAGGTTAGTTAGGTTTAAGTAGTTCTAAGTTCTAGGGGACTTATGACCACAGCAGTTGAGTCCCATAGTGCTCAGAGCCATTTGAACCATTTGAACCATCATTTTGTCTCACCCGTTTGGTGATGAGTTGCCTGTCTCTTTAAATTAACCTTTGCTATTGCATTGCTGTTTTACAGTGTATTTGTTAAATGTGTGTGTTCTGATCACACAGACTTGTTTTTAAAACATTATTTGCTGTGTCTGTATTTGATGCTCATTTGGTAAATTGTAACACACTGAAATCACTATTATTTACACAGTTGTTTATTCTTTCATTAATAACGTGTGGTTTCTTTATTTATCGCTGAGTCTGGAACCACCGCTTTAAAATAAATGCGTGTGATTGCAAAAGAGAACCAATAGTAACTGAATATTGCCCTGTCCACAATCGTAACCGAATCCCGCCTTCCTTGCATACCAGGTTTCACGAATATCGGTCATGGTCACTTACACTTACGAATCACCCTGTTGTGCGTCGTGTTTATTGACCGAAAAGTATGTGATTAATCTGTTGGTGTGGCTTGTTGGTCTTGTTTACTGTTTCTGCTCGTGCAGTTACAAGTTCGTTTTCTCAGCGTTGTTGTCTGAATCGGTTTCGTGTGCAAGGATCAGCCTGACTGTGTTTGTAGTACCAATTTCGCTGCTTTTGATTAAGTTGTTTTCTTGTGAGTACGTAACGTGATTTTCATACATTTTTAAAATTTTCTGGTTGCATAGGCAGGGATTGTGGGATTGTTTTAGTCTGGTTATATACATGCTTGTATATGTCTGTATCTTAGTTCAGCGATTGCTGTCAAGTGTTTATGTGATTTCATTACTACAAGAACTCGTATTCAGCAACTTCATCAGAGAATTGAGAGGTTTTTTCCAAAAGATTAATTTTACCCTGATGCTCCGATTACATGTCTTCATTTAGCTACTACTATGAAAGTGCTTATAATATTTCATTACTATAAGTGCACACATTTAGAAACTTATTAGGCCTAATCTAAGAGGTGTTTTCTTTTCACAACATTAATTTTACTCATGTTGGTTTCATTCATTTGTCTTCTTCTTCTTCTGCTTTTACGGCCTCATTGGACCACTTCAATCATTTCTGGTCCTCTTCTTTGGTATTTTCCCCTTCCGAGTGGCCCAGTATCTCTTCATTCGTTCCGATGCTTTTCGTCGTTCCTTATCTGTAAATACCCTTTTCATTGTACGTCGTTTGTCAATTTTTTGTTTAAATCTTATTTCTGTGTCCCTCAACTTCTTTAAATTTGGCGTTTTGTTCTGCAAATCATCCAGAGTTATTTCCAGTTCTTCCATATCCTCTCTTATTTCCTTAAGCCATCCTCCTTGTTGTTTTAAATTCCAGAGTTTCTCAATAATTTTCCTTGATAATCTGGTTTCTGGTGTCCTGAGAATGTGACCACAAAAAGAGATCCTTTTCTTTCGTATAGTATCAGTGATGGGCTCCAGTTCTCTGTATACCACTTCATTTGGAACTATCCGCCATTGCCCAGCTTTTTGATATTTCTTATTTATGCATGTTCTAGCAATTCTTCTCTCTACTTTTAAAATTTTGTCAATTCTGTTTTTCTGGGTGACTTTAAAAAGAGTTTCACTTCCGTATGTAACCTCTGGTTGAACCACCGTCTTGTAATGTTTTAATTTTGTTTTAATTGATAGACATTTTTTATTGTACGTAGACCATGTTAGTTTTTGAGTTTCATTTTTTATCATTTTATCAGTTCTTGCTCGCCATCCAGGTTTCTCGTCCAATTCATGTGTTATAATTTCACCCAGGTATTTAAATTGTTTCACTATTTTAATTTCCCTATTGTTCACTGTGAAGTGATCTAGTACAAGTGGATCCGTTACCATTATTTCAGTCTTTTCAAATGATATCTGGAGTCCTAATTTTTGTGCTATATTTTGTAAGCTTGTTGTTTGTTTCGTGGCTTCCTGAATATTATTAGCTAGTAATGCTAGGTCATCAGCAAATCCCAAGCAATTTAGGTTTATTTTATCTTTCTTAGTTCCAATTTTAATATTCATAGGATTTTCCTTGTACCATTCTCTCATTACATATTCAAGAGCACATTTGAATAGCAATGGTGATAAACAATCTCCCTGTCTCAACCCTGTTTTAATCGTAAATGGTTCAGATATTTCTCCTCTAAATTTTACTTTGGATTTGGTGTTTGTTAAGGTTAACTGTATCATTTTTATTAATTTAGGATGAAGTCCAAAATTCCTTAATATTTTCATCATTGAAGACCTATGGATGCAATCATACACCTTTTTGAAATCTACAAAGGTTATGACTAGTTGTTTTTGCCTTCTTTTGTAGACATCCATAACTAACTTCAAGGTGATTATCTGTTCTGGGCAGCTTCTCCAGGATCTAAATCCTTCTTGATATTCTCCCAGTTCCAGTTCTAATTGATCTTTACAGCGGTTGTATAGTATTCTTGACATGATCTTATACGTGCAGTCCAAAAGGGAAATTCCTCTATAGTTGTCTGGATTTGATTTTTCTCCTTTCTTATGTAATGGATGTATTATAGCAGTAGTCCAATTTTCTGGAAATTTCTCTTCATTCCAGATTTTTACTGTGTGTTGGTGTAATGCTATCTTTACTGGTTCTGCTGCATATTTCCAAAGTTCAGCAAACGTTTGATCTTCTCCACTTGCTTTGTAGTTTTTGAGTTCTTTCAAAGCTCTGTAGACCTCATTAATTGTAGGTGGATTTATATTTTCTGCTGGCGTTTTAATTGGGGTTTCTGTGTTTATATGAAGAAGTTCTGGGGGATCTTCACAATTTAGTAACTTGTTAAATGTTTCTGCTAGAATTTCTGTATTTTTACTATTGCTATGGGCTAGGTTATTATCTTTATCTTTTAACATTAATGTTGGAGGATCATATCTTTGTAATTGTCTGCCAAATATTTTGTAATAGTCTCTTGAGTTTGTTTTTTCACTATTTGTTTCTATCATTAGAAGTATATCTTTTTGGTACTGACGTTTAACTCTCCTTATTATTTTTTGTGTTGTCTTCCTTTGTTTTGTGAGTTTCAATATGATTTTTCTGTTTTTTCATTTCGATGCCTTAACCAGGCTTGGTGTCGATCCAACACTGCTTCATCACATTCATCGTTCCACCACTGGTGTTTTTTCCTTGGATTTATAGGGGCAACTTGTTCAGCTATTTGTTTCAATTTGGGAATTATTTCTTCCAGATCATCTGTTATTTTTATATCCCTGGTTTGTGCTTCATAATCCTCATTTTCTATCAGTTTATGAGGGTCATAGGTTCTCTTCTTCTTCTGGTGGGATTTTTTCTTTGCTAATGGGGTTAATTTAATTTTAATTTTTATCATGTAATGATCTGATCCGGTATCTGTCCCTCTCAGTACTTTCACATTGTAAATTTCCTTGTGGTAATTCTTATCCATGCAGACATGGTCCAGTTGCCATTCTCCTTTTTTCCAGTCTGGGTGTTTCCAATTTTTTAGTTTACTTGGTCTTCTCTTAAAATACGTCGACTTTGAGATCATGTCATGGTTTCTGCAAAATTCCACTTGTCTTATGCCATTTTTGTTTGTTCTTCTTTGTGCTGTCCGTTTCCCTATTATGTCTCTATATCTCTTTTCCCTTCCTAACTGGGCATTGAAGTCTCCAATTAAAATTTTTATGTGATTTTTATTAATGTTATTCGTCGTTTGATCTAAGAGCTCCCAAAATTTTTCTACCTACTCTCTGTGTTCTTTTTTATTATTTTTATCATTTGTTGGGGCATGGGCATTTATTATTGTGTACATTTTATTTGCAGCTTTTAGAGTTAATGTTGAGAGCCTGGGAGATTGTGCTTTAAATTCTATTATGGACTCTATTATTTTCAGACTCACCACGAATCCTGTTCCAAATTGTGGACACTGTTTCATGACTCTTTTCCCTGGTATTCCCTTATAAATCCTATATCCTTGTGATTCTATCGGCTCCTGATCAGTATTTCTCATTTCTTGAAGCCCGGTTATGAGAATCCCCTTGCGATCCATTTCATCCGTCAGAATTTTGAGTTTGCCTGGTTGTATGAGGGAATTTATATTGTGTGTCGCAATGTAGTTTATTTGTTCTGTCTTGAGTTTTGGTCGTCTGTCCGTTTTGGGTATTTTCAGATGCTCCGACTCATCCAAGTTATCTTTCAGGTGACTGCCCACCGTATCCGAGTGCAGTCTTCCTTGGTTATTGCCAAGCGGTGGATTATTCCTTGAAAGATTTCCTTCCATGTTTGACTTTCAAAGGTAGTCAACCTTGTATGGGACAAGCTCCGAGTTACAACTACGGTTGTTTGCCGTAGAGGTTGTTTAGTGTTTGGTCCGCGAGAGCTGTTTTATTTCGCTCAAGTCCGCCGGTAAACCGGTGAGGACCCCCCTATATATTGTCTATATATTTAAATTAATTTATACCAAAAGTGCCCACTTTGCTGTCTTTAGAGGTCATTGTCTTATGTTTACACGGTCTCCCGATTCCTTAAATTATTTTCTTAACCACACATATCAGCAAAGGTGCGTAAAAGACTTTGTGTTACGAAAGTATTGTATAGCGCAGTGTGTTAATCTACCTCCTGTTACGTGGCGTCCTGCTCCTGGAGGTATTGGGCACGCTTGAGTCCTGTCCCACATGGTATTACATAAATTAAACGAGCGTTATTGCTTGAAGTACTTTGAACAATGTTCAGGTGCATTTCTATATTTTATTGTAATCTTTGTCCAATAAAATCGTTTTAAATGAATGGTGCTTATTTGAGGTGTATTCCTTTCAGTTCCTCAAAACAACTTTTCAATGGTAGCAGAGTGTGGTTGTGGTTATGGGAGACGGTAGTGCTTTCGTCTGATGAGTAGTATGGTAATTAATTTGTAGGTGTTTCAGCTGGTGTTGCTGATTTGTCATTTTCATATGCTGAAGAGAAGGAACGACTGGTGTCTGTGCTTCATATCTGGGGCTCCGGTAGCGATCTGTCTTAGCTGGTTGCCGGACGAAGTGGCCGTGCGGTTAAAGGCGCTGCAGTCTGGAACCGCAAGATCGCTACGGTCGCAGTTTCGAATCCTGCCTCGGGCAAGGATGTTTTTGATGTCCTTAGGTTAGTTAGGTTTAACTAGTTATAAGTTATAGGGGACTAATGACCTCAGCAGTTGAGTCCCATACTGCTCAGAGCCATTTCTTAGCTGGTTGGAGGCAGAACAAAAAATGGTTCAAATGGCTCTGAGCACTATGGGACTTTATATCTATGGTCATCAGTCCCCTAGAACTTAGAACTACTTAAACCTAACTAACCTAAGGACAACACACAACACCCAGCCATCACGAGGCAGAGAAAATCCCTGACCCCGCCGGGAATCGAACCCGGGAACCCGGGCGCGGGAGCGAGAACGCTACCGCACGACCACAAGAGGAGGCAGAACAGTCCAAACTCGCTTCCCCTGAGACAGCTCTGTTGTAAGTACAGCTTCCTTTAGTATTTAAATTTGTGTACCAGAGTAAGTTTTGGGGAGGGGAGGAGAGAGGTTGATCCGTACGGTCTCGCCTTGTGCGCATTTGAAAAATCCCGCCACTCTCCGTGTGGGGCGCTCTCTGACGCCCCCTGGCGACTGTTTTCGCGACCTCTCGCATGCAGCGGTGTGGGAGTGAGGGGTCTTCGCTCGTGGAACGTTCAACTGTGTGGAACTAGTTGGCAATCTTGATCGCCTCACGCGGTCGCGATCAAGTTTTCCTGGTTGTGTCTTCAAGGCTGTAGTAATGTATTTAGGTGTTCATGGGGCAAGCATGAGATCGCGACGTTATGGGCAATGTAGGACTTGCGTACCATTCATTATTCTTCTTACTAGCTATGGTCAGCAAAGTATTTGGTTCGTTCTCTGGTCGTGCTCCTCACCTTACAGTGTTCGACCTGTTGGGTTGCATTTTTATTGTCTGTTTATGCCCGCTGTCGAGTGTGCTTAGTCGGTAAGCGGCTGAAAATGAAAGTGATTGTGAACTGCTGACACATTGTTAGTTAACGTGTTTTGGAATGTGGAGGTGCTGTATAGCTTCGGCTAGGCTGTGCCAGCACTGGATTAGAGTTGTTACTGACGGCTCGCAAATCATATGCAATTCTTGACGTGTTTTGTAGGTAGAGCAAAATGGTTCAAATGGCTCTGAGCACTATGGGACTCAACTGCTGAGGTCATTAGTCCCCTAGAACTTAGAACTAGTTAAACCTAACTAACCTAAGGACATCACAAACATCCATGCCCGAGGCAGGATTCGAACCTGCGACCGTAGCGTAGGTAGAGCAAATGGCT
Organism: Schistocerca americana; assembly: GCF_021461395.2. NCBI lineage: Eukaryota > Metazoa > Arthropoda > Insecta > Orthoptera > Acrididae > Schistocerca > Schistocerca americana. The sequence continues at coordinate 60,804,085 of NC_060122.1, forward strand.
GAGGTGTTGCTGGTCTGTTTTGTGTCATCGGCATGGAGGCACGCATATTTCGTTTGTGTTCCATCACGTGAAAGATAATACCATATAATTCGGCTGTCTGTTATGCTGTGTGAGATTGGTTCAATGTCTTGACGATAAGACACGAGTAGTGCCCACTGATCAGAAAATAGTCTGCATATTTCTGAGAGGAGGACGGGAAAGTACGGCGTTGTGTACTGTGTCCTATACTGGTCACTAAATTGAGACTGAAGGTACCACTGTTCGTTAGATGCCCATTTAGTGGCGTGATCTGTGGATATGTTGTTCGTGATAGCTCTGTCTGACACAGTATTCCGGTTGTCTGTTTGTAGTTTGCTATCATTTTGTTGTTCCTGCATGTGCGTATGTTTGCTTGTTTAACCAGCTTGTGAGTATGTCTGCTTGTTTAATGTTGTCACCGTCTTACTAGTTTCATGTGATCCCATTATAATTTGGGGATGACATGTCTGTGTCTGACTTGAGGTCTCGGAACTGTTTTTGTGCATTTTGAGTCAATTTAAAAATATGGAGGCCCTCTGGCTCGTTATATGAAAATGTTTCATGCTTGTCCATGTTGTTTGTATCATACGCATTTTCATTGGTATTCGGTTGACCGCGTGTACTACGAAAAGAACAACAGGTGTGTGTTCCATAACATTTCGGGCCCGTAGCCGCATAGCTTTCACTTCTTCTTCTAATATGTCGGCTGGATACCGTCCAGCCATCTTCAGAGTGAGCCGAGGTGACTGACGCTCCAGCACTTGCTCCGTCCCTTTAAACCATCGAATCGCACCACTGCGCATGGGTACACAGACACACAAGGCGCCAGACACGTTGATCGGCGTAGGAGAGGTATGACATATGCATGGAATTAGATTTGTGGTTGCGTGGTGGATCCACACGGTGATATCGATGTCTCATCGCGAGCTGCACCGTCGCGACGTCTTCGTGACTTTATTACAGAAAGTGCTGGAATCCATGATTTGTCCGAGCTGAAGTCGCTGTCTCTATTATTAAATTCGTCGCCAACTGAATTTCAGTTGCTTCTTTCACTACTGAGTCCCAGAAAGGTGTAGTCGAGGCTAAAGCTTCAACGTTATCGTATAGCATAAAATACCCAGTGTCAATACAGTGCTCTGCCACCTCAGATATACTAGGCTGTAACAGCCGGGTGTACCTGCAGTGCTCTGCGCATCTCTCCTGGACTGTAGATGTTTTATGCCTGACGTATGAGCGGCCGCACTCACAGGGGATCTTGTAAACCAGAGGCTTCCGAAGCACTAAATCATCTTTAGCGGAACCCAGGGGCGCTGCTGTCTTTGGTGGAGGGCGGAAAATCACTTTCACTTTGTGGTTACTGAGGAGCCGTCCTGTTTTTTTTTACGATAGGCCTCCTGCGTATGGCAGAAAAGCACTCTCTGTAATAAAACTCACAAAGACTTCGTGACGGTGCATCTCGCAGTGATACATCGATATCACCGTGTCGGTCGACCGCGCAGTCATAGATCTAATTCCATGCATATGTCGTACTTCTTTGCCAACGATCAACGTTTCGGGCGCCGTGTGCTTCTGTGGCCGCATCCAAAGTAGTGCGATACGCGGGTTTAAAAGGACGGAGCAACTGTTGGAAGATCAGTCACCTCGGCTCACACTGAAGACGGTACACACCCGAAATATTAGAAGAAGAAACGAAATTTACGCTGCTGCAAGTCAGAATTTTTATCAATTATTCACTGCCCCGATAAAATATGAATATGCACAACGGACGTGTGTTTGTTGTCACCGTCGTCCACTTCGCTCTATGTTGTGTACATAGTTCCACGTAGTCAGCGCGTACACAACTTTCCCACTAGAGCGCGCCCCGCTAAGCACAACAGCGCAGGCGCAGCGCTCGTCCTCTCCGCTCTACGAGATGGCGCTGCCATAAAGACGGACCAAATTCTGCTTCCGCCGATCCGCGTATTAATATGTAATGCAGCCAATGAGATTGCTGCTAACGTAGAACCTTTTCTCCTCGCGGATCACACTCGCGCAGTGATACCTGAACGCTCGAGGCATTATTACGAGTGTACAGACCTCCGATTAGTCAGTCTGCATAAGTCTGCATTAGTCTGTAGTCAAGTTTCAGTCTGCGCCTAATAAGATTATCATATTCCTGTACATAGCCATGAAGAGAAATGTATAGACACTTTGTCAAGTATCAGAGATATGTGGGAATAAGATTAACGTACCAAGGCCAAAGGAACTTCAGATTGTCAATTGTAAATAGCATCCAGAACCAAGTTAAGTTATTTTTATGCCTTTTTATTATTTTAATAAATGTGTGTGAAAATTAATCAAGTTCTGTTTAAAGTTGGTCACCGTCAATCTGCTACTCTAAGCGTGCCAGTGGCATTTCTATCGTCTGATCTAACGGCAGAAGATAAACACGCCACAATGAGACCACGAGAGATATTGCTGACACTCGCCTACTTCGTTAGAGCGACAAGTCAAATAATCTGATGGTGTGTGTACCGAAGGTCTTACAGTACGCACACCACCCTCTGTAAGCTTGTTTTGCAAATTCCTACAAGAATGATTCTCACTTGGTGGTGCCTGAGGGGCCTAGGGAGCACCTTGCTATTTCAGAGAGTTTCTTTTTAAGTTATGGCTAGCACCTACTATGTTTTAAATGTGTTGGGTCCCTGTCTTGAACTGAAGAATAGTTTCAGTTGGGGCCAGTGCTTGTAAGGGCAGTCAAAGCCTGTTATAAGAGCCTATTGGTACAATGCAAAGTGGAGCCAGTTGTAAGTTCATTTGCTCGAGTAACCATTGGTGCGAATTAGAACGGCAGCCGTTTCCTTGTCTGTTTACACTAATTTGGATTACTTTTAGAAAAAAGAAAAAAAATTTTGAAATAAGAATTTGTGTCAGCACTAAACATTGTCAGTAGGAAACATCCAGCTCTTCCTTTTCCCATCTCACACATTCTGCAGGTTTTAACTCCCACAGTCTAATGGAATGTTATAAGTCGGGCAGTGTGCCGAAATTTTACTGTCCAACAGCGTGATAGCTATTCCGCACACCAACGAAATTGTTTCACCGCACCTCTGTGGCAACATACTGTATTGTACCGCCTCTTGTTGCTGAAAGACTAATCTCGAACATACTTCTTTAACACGTTTCATTCTTCCCTCTGAGGAAGGAAGGAGGACTTTTAGGGCTACTATATGCCGTTAGCAGTCAAATTTTTTCTTGGCATCTGGGATTTATTCACTTACATTATTCCTTTGGCATTAGTGCATTAGTCTTTAGCACTATCAGTTGATGCTAAAATCATGTATATAAAATATACATTTGTTACTAAGATATACGCTACTGGCCATAAGAATTGCTACACCACGAAGATAACGTGCTACAGACGCGAAATTTAACCGACAGGGAGAAGATGCTGTGATATGCAAATGATTAGCTTTTCAGAGAATTCACACAGGGTTGGCGTCGATGGCGACACATATAACGTGCTGACACGAGGAAAGTTTCCAAGCGATTTCTCGTACACAAAAAGCAGTTGACCGGCGTTGCCTGGTGAAACGTTGTTGTGATGCCTCGTGTAAGGAGAGAAATGCGTAGGCCTACCATCACGTTTCCGACTTCGGTAAAGGTCGGATTGTAGCCTATCGCGATTGCGATTTCTCGTATCGCGACATTGCTCCTCGCGTTGGTCGAGATCCAATGACTGTTAGCAGCATATGGAATCGGTGGGTTCAGGAGGGTAATACGGAACGCCGTGTTGGAACCCAACGGCCTCCTATCACTAGCAGTCGGGATAGGCATCTTCTCGGCATGGCTGTAACGGATCGTGCAGCCACGTCTCGATCCCTGAGTCAACAGATTTGGACGACTGCAAGAAAACGACCATCTGCACGAACAGTTCGAGGACGTTTGCAGCAGCATGGACTATCAGCTCGGAGACCATGGCTGCGGTTACCCTTGACGCTGCATCACAGACAGGAGCGACTGCGATGGTGTACTCAACGACGAACCTGGGTGCACATATGACGAAACGTCATTTTTCCGGATGAATCCAGGTTCTTTTTACAGCATCACGATGGTCGCATCCGTGTTTTGCGACATCGCGGTGAACGCACATTGGAAGAGTGTATTCATCATCGCCATACTGGCGTATCACCTGGCGTGATGGTATGGGGTGCCATTGGTTACACGTCTCTGTCACCTCTTGTTCGCATTGACGGCACTTTGAACAATGGACATTCCAGTTCGGATGTGTTACGACCCGTGGCTCTACCTTTCATTCGATCCCTGCGAAACCCTACATTTCAGCAGGTCCTGTAGGGGCCTTTCTGGACACAGAAAATGTTCGACTGCTGCCCTGGCCAGCACATTCTATAAATCTCTCACTAATTGAAAATGTTTGGTCAGTGGTGGCCGAGCAGCTGGCTCGTCACAATACGCCACTCACTACTCTTGATGAACTGTGGTATCGTGTTGAACCTGCATGGACAGCTGTACCTGTACACGCCATCCAAGCTCTGCTTGACTCAATGCCCAGGCGTATCAAGGCCGTTATTACGGCCAGAGTTGGTTAATGATCTCTCAGGATCTAAGCACCCAAATTGCGTGAAAATGTAATCGCATGTCAGTTCTAGTATAATATATTTGTCCAATGAATACCCGTTTATCATCTGCATTTCTTCTTGTTGCAGAAATTTTAATGGCCAGTAGTGTAGATTTGATTAAAGGGATAGAAGTCAACTTTAGTCACTAAAACATTAGTAAGACAGGAAAGTGTATTTTAGTTGACACATTATAGCATTTTTTCGGTTGTACATCCGCTCATGAAAAAATTCGACACACGCGGTAGCTCCGTACACAAAATGTTAAGACCTCAACCCGAAACATTTCTGATCGTGCAGTCTATATTTAAGGCATGTCTCAGATTTCTTAGCTGCGTTCCTTTTCATATCTATAAATGCAGCCAAATTCATCTACTTCCTGTAATACATACATGCATTTTATTCAGTACTTCAGAATCCGCAGCACCTGCCATATACTAACTCGACCGAGCTTCTGAGAATCTGCGGCAGCTGCGACCTAATACCCACTGATAGCGCAATAGAGAATCGGCAGTGTGCAAGTACTGCAGTGGCCAGTACCCTAAATTTGTGGAGGCCATCGACGTCGTAGTTCACATTGAGACTAAGGTAGTAATGTTATTGTTTAGTATTAAGTTTGCAGTAATGGTTGGGCTGGCTCCAAAATGCATCAAATTATTGGTATCCAATGACCTTGAATAGCTTGCTGTTGAATCTGCATTTTGAAGTAGCATATATACATGTGTGATAGATCATACTGTTGGGTGTAAGGAGCTTAGACGTTCCTAGGAAGCCTCTTATTATTTTGATAAGAAGAGTTCATCTAATAAAGAAACCCGTTAAAATAACTTTTACGCTGGTCTGTAAGTTCCTCTTTCCCAGATCAGATGATGAAAAACATGTGTATACCAGTACAAAGAATGTGACTTTAGTGCCGTCCAAAACTAGTGATTATTAGTATTCGATTAAAGTCATTGTTAAGTCGTTAAATGAACAGACAGACATCCCGCCTGAGCACTGAAAGAAACAGTTCAACTGCTTGTTAATGTCATTGAAAATAAAAGCTTTTACCGGATTGATAGAAGAGATAGAGAAGATCCAACGGAGAGCAGCGCGCTTCGTTACAGAATCATTTAGTAATCGCAAAAGCGTTACGGAGATGATAGATAAACTCTAGTGGAAGACTCTTCAGGAGAGACGCTCAGTAGCTCGATAGGGGCTTTTGTTGAAGTTTGGAGAACATACCTTCACCGAGGAGTCGGGCAGTATATTGCTCCCTCCAACGTATATCTCGCGAAGAGACCACGAGGATAAAATCAGAGAGATTAGAGCCCACAAAGAGGCATATCGACAATCCTTTCCACGAACAATACGAGACTGGAATAGAAGGGAGAACCGATAGAGGTACTCAAGGTACCCTCCGCCACACACCGTCAGGTGGCATGCGGAGTATGGATGTAGATGTAGATGTAGATTACACAAAGCTGTCAAAACTGGCAGCGAATACAACTGCAGTAATAAATATTGACTCAAAGGACAGTATCCGTTTTAGGTGGTCAATTCTAGCCCGATTCATCCTATCAACAAAGACGCATTACAAGTGTCTAACTGTGTTTCACATGAAAACAAATTAATGTTTCCAACAGTCCGTTTCCTTCAGAGTTTAAACATGTTCAAAAGTCAACTGCTCTTCAAAAATCCCTCATACTCTGCTCTTGCACACTACGTTACACGCACTCTCAAAAACATACTGATCTGGTTATGTGAACAACGTAGCACTCACCGAGCCCAAAGCGATGGTGCAGTCTAAAATGGACACTTACCTCCCTCCTCTGAGTTGGTCGTGGGGCAGTTGATCATTTTAGGACTCGTCGCTGGTTTCTGCTTATCGTGAAGAAAGTACTTCAAAACAGACAAAAATATGTTTTATCTGCATTCGATACACATTCGAAGAGAAATGATGTCATTTTAGTGTGATTTTCATCTCACATTCTAGGAGGAATGGCTTAATTTTACTGTGGTTTCTCGCATTCTAAGAGAAATGACATAATTTTAGAGTGATATTTACAGTGTTTTGTAACACATTAGAACATAAATGGTCGCTTGTGGTGATCAGTCAAGTGGCTGCTTTGATGCGGCCTGCCAAAACTTTCTCTCCTGTTCCAGTGTGCCACTCTCATCATTTGAGAGTAGCGTCTACCCCCAACATCCTCAATAATTTGTTCGTGTTCCCCTACAGTTTTTACACTCACTTGCTCCTCCAAGTACCATGGAGGTTATTCCTTGATGACTTAACACATGTCCTACCGTTCTATCTCTTCCTCCTGTCAATACTTTTCACATATTTCTGTATACACCGATTACGTGGAACACTTCCTTATCTGTTACCTGTATACCTAACTTTCAGCGTTCTTCTATAACGTCACGTCTCAAACGCTTTGATTCTCTTCTTCTCTGCTGCCTGGTTCACTTTCATAAAGTGCTGTGGGCCATACGTACCAGAAGTTTCGATGTGTAAACTTCTTTACCTGTATTATTTTGCTTTGTACATCCTCTTTGCCTTGTCCGTCATACGTCACTTAGCATACAATGAAGCAGAAATCCTTCACTTCGTCTAATTCGTGATCTTCAAATTGAGTGATTATTTTTTACTAATCTCATTCCTACTACTCCTCATTACATTTGTCTTTCTTCAGTTTATTCGCAGTCCATATTCTGCACACATTAGTCGATTAATTTCGTTCAGTATGTCTTGTAATTATTTCTCACTTTCACCGTGGGTAGCTGGTTGCCTCTGGATCACGGGGTTCCAGGTTCGATTGCCGGCCGGGTTGGAGATTTTATCTGCCTGGGGAATGTGTGCTTGTGTTGTCCTCATCATTTCATCATCATCATCATCATTTGTGAGAGTGGCTAAACTGAATTGTGGAAAGGAAATTGACTGTGTAAAAATTGGGGCCTTGTACAGGCGCTGATGACCGCACGGTCAAGCACCCCACAAACCAAACATAATCATCACCATGGGTAGCAATATTATGTCATAATCATATCACTGATATTTTTTCACTCTGAATTTTAATTCCTCTCCTGAAACTATTTTTTTTTTATTTCCGTCATTGGTTCTATGATGTACAGATTGAACAAAAGAGAAGAACGGCTGCACCTTTGTCTTGCATCTCTCTTTAATCGAAGCAGTACCTCTTTGTTCGTCCGTTTTTATTGTTCCTTGTTTGTTTCTGTACATATTGTATGTCAACCATCTTTCTCTGTAGTTTACACCTATCTTCCGAAGAATATCGAACATCTTGCACCATTTTACAATGTCGGCCGATTCTCCTAAGTCGACCAATCCCATGAAATCTCTATTTTTTTCTTTACTGATACTTTCATTACCAAGCGCATAGTCACAACTGCCTCTGGTGGCTTTATCTTTCCTCGATGATGACGATGATGTTTGGTTTGTATGGCGCTCAACTGTGCGCTCAACAGGGCCCGTACAAAGTCCCAACTTTTACACAGTCTAATTTTTTACACAGTACAGTCCAGCTATTATCACGAAAGATGATAATAATGATGGGGAAATTATGAGGGCAACACAACGACCCAGTCTCCGGGCAGAGAAAATCCCCAACCCTTCAGGGAATCGAACCGGGGCCGCATGATGTATCGAGAGGTAGCAACGCTAGCCACTAGACCACGAGCTGCAGACATCTTTCTTCGAGGTAATCCTATCGCCCTCAAACAGACCCTAAATTTTCTTTTCCACTCTTCTGTATATCATACTTCGCAATAACTTACACGATGTGTAAGCTGTTACACAGATTGCACCATTGTTTTCGTAATTGCTCGCCCTTGTTATTTTCCAGATTGTCCGAAGGATACTTTCCCAGAATTCGGACGGTATCTCTTTTGTCTCATAAACTCAGTACACCAACTTGGGCCTTTACGCTGCGCTGTGACATAGCTAGCTGTCATACCTCCTTAGCTGGGTTGTCGGCTACATGCTCATACTCTGCAGTTGCTCACCCGCAGAAGAGCAAGAGAACTGTCCGCCTCATGAAGACTCACCACATGGAAAGCGATCAGTAGGATACGTTACCCATGCAGTGACAGCCACGCTAATGGTGCGCTTTGTCTCATTGGCGTAGGTGTGCGCAGAACAAATATTGTGGTTTAAAGGCCACTGGACGGCAAGGTCGTTAGACGTAGCACCGTCTCAGATTGTGGAAGGTAACGTGGTATTTGTGTTGTGCGCTGTAGGGAAACCATGGAAACCCTAAATGTATATGGACGGAGAGGGACACAGGATGACCCCACCAATGCGATTTCATCGTGTTAACTACTGTGCCTTCTCATCCGGTTACTGGAAGGTATTTTGCTTGATGTAAATCCGGTATTTCATATTTTTGTTGGTGGAAGGAGAAATACTGTTACAAAAAGGACTTACTGAACTGAGGATCAGCAACTAAATGCTAGGATATCCAGAGGTGCATTTAATACAGACTGCCTCTTCATGAAGGACTCTGCCCGACTACAACGAGTTGCTTTACTGAAACAATTTCTCACACGTGTGGGAATCCACAAAGCTGACTGCTGAACAGGATCTCTGCGTGTGAATCATTAGTGTCCGACAATGATTCGAATTCTCTGCACAGTCTGAGTATCGATTTGGAGCAAAGTCGGAGACACTCGGGCTGTGTACCATTCTCGCAGCCCCCTCCCACGGAGGGTGGCACTGTCAAAGGCATGTCACGTCACTGACGAGAGACTAAAGCAAAAGTACCGGGGAGTCAACTTTCCCTCTGGTTTTCGCTGTTTTTCGAAGTCTTCGTATCACTTCCTGCGCTGCTCTGTGCACGCCTACGGCAACTTCCACTACTATGGAGACTTTGCTTCTTGAATTCTGCCATCATCGACCACAGGGACTGCCTACTTGCTCCACAGAACTCTGTGACCCTGCCAGTGCGATTGTGTTGTGTCTGTGCAGTATGAGGTTATAAGCAATGGTGTAGGGCAACAGAACTGGCGAACCGCCCCAGAAAGAGCCATGTTGCTGCCAAGTTCAAGTGATAGATGGGGGTAACTTTTTCCTCTGTTAAGTGTTTAGTCTTTGAGGAAGATGCTTTCGGGTCTTTGCGCTTGTAAAAAAAAATCCAACTTCGGTTACAAAATTTTTGCATACGTTTCCATAACAGAGGTCTTCTGATAAGCCTTACTTTGCACTGCAACCCTATTGAGCCAGAGGTCTGTTTATTTGATTTCGGTGTTTCGTAATGACAATGATATGCCTCTCAAACTGGTTATACGTCTATTCAGCTTACACGTCTGCAGTTTCATAAGGGGGCTTCAGGGATTCGTTACATGGAAAAGTGTAAAAAAAAATGAACGTCAAGGGATTCCTGCACTGTCAGAAACGTTCTCCTGTACTAGAATCTGTCGTTCCCTGTGTTAAAACTGATTTCATTAATGACTACATATCGGGTCACATAATTTGCTTGGTACTGACTGACTGGCAACAAATATAGCTGTGGGATAAGTGAGACCATCCTTGCGCATTTTTTTCCTTTTCTATACTGCGAGAGTATAATATGCCTCTGCACTGTAAACCGTCGGCACTGTTTTTCTTTGTTACAGTCATGGCATGTGTGTAAAGGATGAACATTAGTAAAACTGACTAACTGCGTGGACGGGTTCCTGACTGGAAATGGAGGAAAAAAGGTCCTATGAACATGTGTCCCACAATACATCATGACCACGAAAGATGGCGCTGACGAATGACAGTTCCTCTGACCACGTGACCGTGCTTTCCATGCTTGTTTCAGGCTGTGTGATTGACACAGCCGTATTGTAAGTGGCAGAGTGGTCCGATATTCATGCCAGGAACAAGTCGAGATAGTTTTCGTGTACAACCAATCAGATGGAAACGGTCGAGAGTTAGCACGGCTATACCAAAACATGTACCCTCACAGACACCAATTACATCAGACAACATTTAAAGCTCTTTTTTGGGCTTTGGTGTAGTGATGGGTCGCTCCTGACAGACGAACGTACAGGGAGGCAGTGGACTGTGCGTACACCACATTTAGAGGACCGGGTGCTACAGGATATTGAGACGAACCCTACTACAAGCTACGGGCCAGTTGTCCGCCAAATAAAACGAGTTATTACTTTCTTAAATTGTGTATAAACTTTTATAAGCTACTTTTTAATGTTTACATTTTTATCTTATGCTATGCAGTAATCTGACTACTAAAAAATGTTATTCACAGAAAATGCTTGCAAACTCTTAACTGTGATCACCAAAGTTTCCAAGTCTTTATCTTTGAAGAACTACTCTATTACACATGCTTACAGGCTGCTCTGTGTTACCTTTAAAATGATTGTGGGCTCAGTTTGGTTGCATCGATCTATTCTTAAAGTTAATTTGTATGTAAGGGATTAAACGGAATAATCAACATAAACCTCTTCCTTTTGGGTTGTTGTTGCTGTGGTCTTCAGTCCGAAGACAAGTTTGATGCTGCTCTCTATGCTACTCTACCCTGTCCAAGCCCCTTCATCTCCGAATAACTACTGCAGACTACATCCCTCTCAATCGCATTCACATCTTCTTCTCCCTCTACGATGTTTACCACCCACACTTCCCTCCAGTACTAAAATGGTGATCTCTTGATGTCCGAGAACGTGTCCTGTGAACCGATCCCCTTATCTACTAAGATTGTATCACAAATTTCTCTTCTCCTCGTTTCTTTTCAGCACCTCTTCATTAGTTAGGTGATCCACCAGCCTAATCTTCAGCATTCTTCTGTAGCATCACAATTCAAAAGCTTGTATTCTCTTCCTGTCTACACTGTTTATCGTCGATGTTTCATTTCCATACATGGCTATGCTACATACAAGTTCTTTCAGAAAAGATTTCCTGACACTTAGATCTATATTCGATGTTAACAATTTCCTCTTCTTCAGAAACATTTTTCATGCCATTGCTATTCTACATTGTACATCTTCTCTACTTTGGCCATAACAGTTATTTTTCTGCCCAAATAGCAAAACTCATTTTCTATTTTAAGTTTTTCCTCTCCCATTTTAATTCCCTCAGCATCAACGGATTTAATTCGACTACATTCCATTAACCTTGTTTTGTATTTGCTGATGTTCATATTACATCCTTCTTTCAAGAGACTGTCCATACCAGTGAAATGCCGTTCCAAATTCTTTGCGCCCTGTGACAGAATTAAAATGTCAACGACAAAACTCATACTTTATTTATTCTCCTTGAACTTTGATTCGTATTGCACTGTTTTCTTTCGTTTCCTTTACTGTTTGCTCAATGTAAAGACTGAATAACATAGGCAATAGGATACAACCTTGTTTCACTCCTTTCTCAACCACAACTTCCCCGTCGCTCTTCTCTACTCATATGACTGTCGTCTCGTTTCTGTACAAGTTGTAAATACACTTTCACTCTCTGTATTACGCCTTTACTACCTGCAGAACCTCAAAGAAAGTATTCCTGTTGACTTTGTCAAAAGCTTTTTCTAAGTCTACAAATGCTGCAAATGTAGGTTGGGCTTTTCGTAACTTATCTTCTAAGAGAAATCGTAGTATCACTAATCTTGTGTGTCACTACATTTCTCCAGAGACTGGCTTCTATTTTCCATTCTTCTGTAAAGAATTCGTGTTAGTATTTTGCAACCATGACTTGTTAAACTGAATTTTCTGTAATGTTAACACCTGTGAGCACCCGAGTTCTTTGGAATTCTAATTACTACATTCTTCTTGAAGTCACGGTATTTCACTTGTCCGATACATATTGCACACTAGCCGGCTCTACTAAGGCTATCAGCAGTTCTGAGGGAATGTCGTCCACTCCTGGGGTCCTGTCTCTGTCACATTCTTCTCTCAGTTTCATATCTCCCATATCATCATGTATGTCCTCTTCTGTGTCTCAAATACAGCCCCTTCTGTAGTCCCTATATATATTCTTTCCCTCCAGCTTTCCCTTATTTGCTTAGGACTGTTTTCCCATCTGAGCCCTTGATATTCATACAGCCGCTTCTCTCTGCTCCAATGTCCTCACTAATTTTCCTGTAAGCAGTATCTACCCTTCCCCTAGTGGTATATGATTCTATATCTTAGCTTTTGTCCTCTACCATTCGTGCTTAGTTATCTATATTACCTTTCACCAGTTCCATTTCCTGCATTTTTATATTTTCTCCTTGTAGCAAGTATATTAGATATCTAGTGTTATTCAAGGATTTTTGCTTTTTAACTATTTGAACATCTGCTACCTCTAACATTTCATCTCTTAAAGCTACTGCGTTCATTTCCCTTGTTCTTGTCAATCGTTCCCCTAATTCTCCTTCTGGAGCTCTCAACAGCCTCTCGTTCATTCAGCTCATCCAGGTCTCATCTGCTTAATTTCGTAAGTTTTTTTTTTTTTTTAGTTCTTCAATTTTAACACACAGTTCATTAACAACAAACTGTTGTCAGAGTCCACATCAGTCCCTGGAAATATCTTATAGTTTAAAAAGTGGTTCTGAAATCTCTGTCGTAACATTATCTTTTGCGTTATCATTTGTTATTTCCCATTTGTTAGTTTTAACACCAAATATTACCACACAACCTAACCACAAATTACACCTCATTATTTCATTGTGTTCATCAGCTGTTCATTTATTTCTCTATTTAATAGTTACTTTTATCTTATACCATCAGTATTCCATCTAAAACTGCTAAGTTTCACAATATTTCTAGAATACTACCAAATCTTCACTATATCCTCTCTTACATATCCTACGCTCTTGACCAAGGCGGTTGGAGACCCTCTGCAACGCTGTTGCAGTTTAGAGGGAATACCAAGTTGATCGAGGCATGAATGCGAATTGAGATTGAGGGAAGCATGCTAGGGAGTCCGTGCAGTTGAGCAAAGCCAAGGTGCCTAGGTGGTGTAATGGTTAGCGCTTATGCCCACTGATTAGGAGACCAAGGTCCGAAGCCTGACCTTGGTACAAATTTTCATTCGTCGCTTCAGTCTGCAGACATACGTCACAGTAGGTACCTTTACTCAACAATTAATGAAAACGTGACGTGATATTATGGTTTCGGAAGATGTAGTCACCTTAAGAACAAAATGGAGTTAGCTTGTAATCTCTCTAGGCTAGAGACAATGTGGAGAAACAATTTTTACGTTTATTCCCTAATGCGGCTGTTCCCGGCGGAGGTTCGAGTCCTCCCTCGGGCATGGGTGTGTGTATTTGTCCTTAGGGTAGTTTAGGTTAAGTAGCGTGTAAGATTAGGGACTGGTGACGTTAGCAGTTAAGTCTCATAAGATTTCACACACATTTGAACATTTTTTTTTACTCTCTAATGTAGATTTGTAGTTAAACTGTAGATTGTCGTTTGCAGAGGGCACGTCGATTTCAGAGTCCATTTTTGTCAAAATATTGTCAACAGGTAAAACACTTTTCGGCTGTACTCACTGTGATCCAGAGTGAGGTCCATTTGCGACTGATGATGAGTGTTTGTTTAGAAACGTATTGAGGCGGCGTCTAGAGTCAAATAATGTGTAGGGACCACAGCCCTAATAATATTTCGCCATTTTCTTGATCAATATGAATCATGCTTAGGAAATGTGTGAATTTAATTACATTTGACCAGTAAAAGATTGTCTAAGTATTTTTAGTCTGCAACAGGTTCCTTACGTTTGTATTGAGTTTCTACATTAGGTAGATTGCATTTAAAAATGAAATACTGTCTCAGTACAAGCTGAATATTACTCTCCTCATTCATTACCAGTGATTACAGGAGTATTTTGATTAGTCCATTGTATTAGAAGAATAAAGAATGGTCGTTTTCAAAATCTATGTTCGTTATATGTTCGTTGTTGATGTTACTTGTCATCGTGAGGACAGATCCAAACAGAAAGCAGAAATGAAAATGAAATCTGAAAGCTTCTACAGAAACTAGCTGCAAGCCGGGTCTTCGCTGAGCCGCCATAGTCCTCTGACAGCTGTCAATAAAACGCACCTGCGCCTGTCGTAGCTCTTCCCATGCCTGCTTTTCTTTTGTCCTCCTCGAAACTAGACAGTGCGGGGACGCAGTACGAGCGCGCCACCTGCATCTTCCCAGGCCACACAATGGCTCGCGGCAGCAAGTATGGGCCTGCGGGGCGGGCCGGCGTACTTAGTGCCGCCCCTCCCTAATGCAATGGTCCGGGCCCAACCCTGAAGCTCCTGCCCTTCTCCTGTGTTCTGCACTCTCATGGTTGTGTGAACAAACGAGGAGAACACAGAGCTTCCGCCCTCCTCTCTCCCTCTGACAGTTTCTGTGGCTAACAGAGATAATGGACGCACCGTTGTGTGCCCCCTCTCTAAAAACTACGTAATACATTGGGCATTCAATTCATTATACACTACTGGCCATTAAAATTGCTAAACCAATAAGAAATGCAGATGATAAACAGGTACTCATTGGACAAATATATTATACTAGAACTGACATGTGATTACATTTTTACGCAATTTGGGTGCATAGATCCTGAGAAATCAGTGCCCAGAACAACCACCTCTAGCCGTAATAACGGCCTTGATACCCCTGGGCATTGACTCAGAGTTTGTATGGCGTGTGCAGGTACCGCTGCCAATGCAGCTTCAACACGATACCACAGTTCATCAAGAGTAGTGACTGGCGTATTGTGACGAGCCAGTTGCTCGGCCACCATTGACCAGACGTTTTCAGTTGGTGAGAGATCTGGAGAATGGGCTAGCTAGGGCAGCAGTCGAACATTTTCTGTATCCAGAAAGGCCCGTACAGAACTTGCGATATGCGGTCGTGCTTTATCCTGCTGAAATATAGGGTTTCGCAGGGGTCGGATGAAGGGTAGAGGCACGGGTCGTAACACATCTGAAATGTAACGCCCACTGTTCAAAGTGCCATCAATGCGAACAAGAGGTGACCGAGACGTGTAACTAATCGCACCCCATACCATCACGTCGGATGATACGCCAGTGTGGCGATGACGAATACACGGGCAATGTGCGTTCAGCGCGATGTCGCCAAACACGGATGGGACCATCATGATGCTGTAAACAGAACCTGGATTCATCCGAAAAAATGACGTTTTGCCATTCGTGCACCCAGGTTCGTCGTTGAGTGCAGCATCGCATGCGCTCCTGTGTGTGATGCAGCGTCAAGGGTAACCGCAGCCACGGTACCGAGCCGACAGTCCATGCTACTGCAAACTTAAAAAAAAAAAAAATCTATGGTCATCAGTCCCCTAGAACATAGACCTACTTAAACCTAACTAACCTAAGGACATCACACAACACCCAGTCATCACGAGGCAAAGAAAATCCCTGACCCCGCCGGGAATCGAACCCGGGAACCCGGGCGTGGGAAGCGAGAACGCTGCCGCACGACCACGAGCTGCGGACGCTGCAAACTTCGTCGAACTGTTCGTTCAAATGGTTGTTGTCTTGCAAATTTCCCCATCTGTTGACTCATTGATCGAGACGTGGCTGCACGATCTCTTACAGCCATGCGGATAAGATGCCTGTCATCTCGACTGCCAGTGATACGAGACCGTTGGGATCCAGGTCGACGTTCCGTACTACCCCCCTTGAACCCACCGATTCCATATTCTGCTGGATCTCGAACAACGCGAGCAGCAATGTCGCGATACGATAAACCGCAAGCGCGATAGGCTAGAATCCGACCTTAATCAAAGTCGGAAAGGTGATGGTCATTTCTGCTCCTTACAAGAGGCATCACAACAACGTTTCACCAGGAAACGCCGGTCTACTGCTGTTTGTGTATAAGAAATCGGTTGGAAACTTTCCTCATGTCAGCACGTTGTAGGTGTCGCCACCGGCGCCAACCTTGTGTGAATGCTCTCAAAAGCTAATCATTTGCATATCACAGCATCTTCTTCCTGTCGATTAAATTTCGCGTCTTTAATACGTCATCTTCGTGGTGCAGCAATTTTAATAGCCAGCAGTTGTATACACATAGGTGACAAAAGTCATGGGATAGCGATATGCACATATACAGATGACAGTAGAATCCCATATACAAGGTATAAAAGGAAGAACATTGGTGGAGCCTTTATTTTGACCCAGGTCATTCGGCTGAAAAGGTATCCGACGCGATTATGATCATATGACGGGAATTAGTAGACGTTGAACGCGGAATGCTGGATGGAGCTAGTCGCATCGGACATTCCATTTTGGAAATCGTTTGTGAACTGAATGTTCCGAGTTCCACAGTGTCAAGAGTGTGCCGAGAATACAAGATTTTAGGCATTATCTCTCACTACGACCTTCACTTATCAATAGAGAGCAGCGTCCTCTGCATACAGTGGTCAGTGCTAACAGACGAGCAACACTGAGTGAAATAACCACTGAAGTCAATCTGTCCCTTAGGACAGTGCAGCGAAATTTGACGTTATTGGGCTATGGCAGCAAACGACCGACGCGAGCGCCTTTGGTTACAGCAGGACATCGCCTGCAGCGCCTCTCTTGGCTTGTGACCGTATTAGGTGGACCCTAGGTGACTAGCAAACAGTTGCCTTGTCAGGTGAGTCCTAATTTCAGATGGTAAGAGCTAATGGTAGGGTTCGAGTGTGGCGCAGACCCCACGAAGCCATGGACCCAGTTGTCACCAAGGCACTGTGCAAGATGGTGGTGGTGGCTCCGATTACGGTGTTGGCTGTGTTTACGTGGAACGGACGGGAAGCTCTGGTCCAACATAACCGATCGTTGACTGGTTATGGCTATGTTTGGTTACCTGGAGACCACAGATTCAAAACAACGATGAAGATTTTATAGATGAGAACGTGCCACATCGCCAGGCCACAGTGTTGGCGATTGATTTGAAGTACGTTCTGAACAGTTCGAGAAAATGATGTGGCTACTCATATCGCCCGACATGAATCCTATCGAACATTAATTGGACGTAATCGAGCCGGCCGGGGTGGCTGTGCGCTTCTAGGCGCTACTGTCTGGAATCGCGTGACCGCTACGGTCGCAGGTTCGAATCCTGCCTCGGGCATGGATGTGTGTGATGTCCTTAAGTTAGTTAGGTTTAAGTAGTTTTAAGTTCTAGGGGACTAATGACCACAGATGTTAAGTCCCATAGTACTCAGAGCCATTTGAGCAAATGACAACGTCAATGACGAGTGTAGTGAGCAGTGGGTCATACAGATTGGACCTTGGATAAATGGAAACGTGTCACCTGGTCTGATGAAGAACTTTCCATTCACACCAAGCCGTTAGTAGTGTCCAGATAAATTCTCATCCAGGTAAACA
Organism: Schistocerca americana; assembly: GCF_021461395.2. Classification (NCBI taxonomy): domain Eukaryota; kingdom Metazoa; phylum Arthropoda; class Insecta; order Orthoptera; family Acrididae; genus Schistocerca; species Schistocerca americana. The sequence continues at coordinate 60,822,002 of NC_060122.1, forward strand.
GCCGTCCGAGAAATGCACTGCACCACGTTTGGGGGCAGTATTATGCATCGGTGGACACTCACATACGTTTCCTTCAACATCTCCTCAGTTCGACTATAATAAACTTTCTAGAGATTGAGAGGCTTATGTCCACGAATCTCCATGGTTTTAGAACGCATCACAAATGTGGAACTCAACTTGCTCTTTTCTCTCATCACATACTGCGAACTGTGGATGAAAGGCAACGGGCAGACTTCATATTTCTAGATTTCCGGAAAGTATTTGACTCGGTACCCAGCTGCAGGCTGTTAACGATTGTACGGGCATGTGGAATAAGTTCACAGGTACGTGTGTGGCTCGAAGACTTCTCAAGTATCAGAACTCATTATGTTGTCCTCCACAGCGGATGTTCATCACAGACAAGGGTGTCGTGAGGAGTGCCCTAGGGAAGTGTGATAGGACCGCTGTTGTTCTCTATATACATAAATGATTTGACGGACAAGGCGGGCTGCAGTTGCAGTTGTTTGCTAATAATGCTGTCGTGTACGGTAGGGTGTCGAGTTTGATTGACTGTAGGAAGACACAAGACGACTTAGACAAAGTTTCTAGTTGTGTGGTGAATGGCAGCTAGCTCTAAACGTGGAAAAATGTTAGTTAATGCGAATGAGGAGGAAGAATAAAATTGTAATTTTCGGTTATAGTAATACTAACGTCCTGCTTGATGCACTTAACTCGTTTAAATATTTGGGCGCAAGTTGCAAAGCAATATAAAACGGAACGAGCAATTTGAGAACTGTGGTATGGAAGGCGAGAGGTCGACTTCGATTTATTGGGAGAATTTTAGGGAAGAGTATTTCATCTGTAATGGAGACGGCATATAGGACGCTGGTAAGATGTGTTCTTGACTACAGCTGTAGTGTTTGGGATGCATAACCGGTCGGATTGATGGAAGACATCGAAGCAATTCAGAGGCGGGCTGCTATATCTGTTACCGTTAGGTTCGAACAACAGGTGTTATGGAGACGCTTCCGGAACTCAAATGGGAATCCCTAGACAGATTTCTTTTCGAGAAACACTGTTGAGAAAATGTAGAAATCCGGCATTTGAAGTTGAGTGACGAACGATTCTACTGCCGTCAACATACATTGTGCATAAGGATCACAAAGATAAGATTCGGGAAATTAGAGCTCATAGAATGTCGTTTCTCCCTCTCTCTCTTTGCTGAGGGAAGAAATTCTACCAATGAACCGAAGACGACTATCCGCCTTCACCACAACTGCCATTACATGCTTGTGCCACTTCATATCGCTCTGCAATGTTACGCCCAAATATTTAATCGACGTGACTGAAGCGCTACACTACTAATGGAATATTCAAACATTACGTAGATCTTTTTCCTATTCATCTGCATAAATTTACATTTATCTATATTTAGAGTTAGCTGCCATTCTTTACACCAATCACAAATCCTGTCCAAGTCATCTTGTATCCTCCTACAGTCACTCAACGAGGACACTTTCCCGTACACCACAGCATCATCAGCAAACAGCCGCACATTGCTATCCACCCTATCCAAAAGATCATTTATGTAGATAGAAAACAACAGTGGACCTACCACACTTCCCTGGGGCACTCCAGATGATACCCTCACCTCCGCTGAACACTCACCTTCGAGGACAACGTACTGGGTTCTATTACTTAAGAAGTCTTCGAGCCACTCACATACTTTGGAACCAATCCCATATGCTCGTACCTTAGTTAGGAGTCTGCAGTGGGGCACCGAGTCAAACGCTTTCCGGAAGTCAAGGAATATGGCATCTGTCTGATACCCTTCATCCATGGTTCGCAAGATATCATGTGAAAAAAGGGCGAGTTGCGTTTCGCAGGAGCGATGCTTTCTAAAGCCGTTCTGATGCATGGACAGTAACTTCTCCATCTCAAGGAAATTCATTATATTTGAACTGAGAATAAGTTATGGTTCATCTGTAAAGGAGACCGCTTTTAAAACACTAATACGACCTATTCGTGAGTACTGCTCGAGCGTTTGGGATCCCTATCAGGTCGGATTGAGGGAGGACGTAGAAGCAATTCAGAGGCGGGTTGCTAGATTTGTTACTGGTTGATCATCCCGCGATTGTTACGAAAATGCTTCAGGAACTCGGGTGGGAGTCTCTAGAGGAAAGGTGGCTTTCTTTTCTTGAATCGCTACTGAGGACATTTAGAGAACCAACATTTGAGGCTGGCTGCAGTACAATTTAACTGCCACCAACGTACATTTCGCGGAAAGACCGTAAAGATAAGATAGGAGAGATTAGGGCTGGTACAGAGGCATATAGGCAGTCATTTTTCCCTCGTTCTGTTTGGGATTGGAACAGGGAGAGAAGATGCCAGTTGTGGTACGAGGTACCCTCCGCTACGCACCGTCTGGTGGATTGCGGAGTATATATGTAAATGTAGATGTAGATACAGCTTTCCATACATGGAACAACAGGGTGTTAAGCCGGTGGTCGTAATATTTTGGTTTATGAGTGTATATATACAAAGGATGCTTTAAAAGCAACGGAAGGCTCATAAATATACACTCCTGGAAATGGAAAAAAGAACACATTGACACCGGTGTGTCAGACCCACCATACTTGCTCCGGACACTGCGAGAGGGCTGTACAAGCAATGATCACACGCACGGCACAGGGGACACACCAGGAACCGCGGTGTTGGCCGTCGAATGGCGCTAGCTGCGCAGCATTTGTGCACCGCCGCCGTCAGTGTCAGCCAGTTTGCCGTGGCATACGGAGCTCCATCGCAGTCTTTAACACTGGTAGCATGCCGCGACAGCGTGGACGTGAACCGTATGTGCAGTTGACGGACTTTGAGCGAGGGCGTATAGTGGGCATGCGGGAGGCCGGGTGGACGTACCGCCGAATTGCTCAACACGTGGGGCGTGAGGTCTCCAAAGTACATCGATGTTGTCGCCAGTGGTCGGCGGAAGGTGCACGTGCCCGTCGACCTGGGACCGGACCGCAGCGACGCACGGATGCACGCCAAGACCGTAGGATCCTACGCAGTGCCGTAGGGGACCACACCGCCACTTCCCAGCAAATTAGGGACACTGTTGCTCCTGGGGTATCGGCGAGGACCATTCGCAACCGTCTCCATGAAGCTGGGCTACGGTCCCGCACACCGTTAGGCCGTCTTCCGCTCACGCCCCAACATCGTGCAGCCCGCCTCCAGTGGTGTCGCGACAGGCGTGAATGGAGGGACGAATGGAGACGTGTCGTCTTCAGCGATGAGAGTCGCTTCTGCCTTGGTGCCAATGATGGTCGTATGCGTGTTTGGCGCCGTGCAGGTGAGCGCCATAATCAGGACTGCATACGACCGAGGCACACAGGGCCAACACCCGGCATCATGGTGTGGGGAGCGATCTCCTACACTGGCCGTACACCACTGGTGATCGTCGAGGGGACACTGAATAGTGCACGGTACATCCAAACCGTCATCGAACCCATCGTTCTACCATTCCTAGACCGGCAAGGGAACTTGCTGTTCCAACAGGACAATGCACGTCCGCATGTATCCCGTGCCACCCAACGTGCTCTAGAAGGTGTAAGTCAACTACCCTGGCCAGCAAGATCTCCGGATCTGTCCCCCATTGAGCATGTTTGGGACTGGATGAAGCGTCGTCTCACGCGGTCTGCACGTCCAGCACGAACGCTGGTCCAACTGAGGCGCCAGGTGGAAATGGCATGGCAAGCCGTTCCACAGGACTACATCCAGCATCTCTACGATCGTCTCCATGGGAGAATAGCAGCCTGCATTGCTGCGAAAGGTGGATATACACTGTACTAGTGCCGACATTGTGCATGCTCTGTTGCCTGTGTCTATGTGCCTGTGGTTCTGTCAGTGTGATCATGTGATGTATCTGACCCCAGGAATGTGTCAATAAAGATAATTTTACGTTCTCTAGATTCAGAAGTGCAGTTCTCTGTGTCAGATAGAATGGTCATTACATTGCATTGCTGTTGTCCGTGGGCCGGCCGGTGTGGCCGTGCGGTTCTAGGCGCTTCAGTCTGGAACCGCGTGAACGCTACGGTCACAGGTTCGAATCCTGCCTGGGGCATGTATGTGTGTGGTGTCCTTAGGTTAGTTAGATTTAAGTAGTTCTAAGTTCTAGGGGATTGACCATAGTGCTCAGTGCCATTTAAACCACTTTTTGGTGTCCGTGTTTGTTGCTGGTTCCAGGCCTTGTAGTGTATACAAGGGTGTTGATTGATTATTCCACTGTCCAGGACTTGAAGACGATGTTTATTCGTATGAGACAGGGATACCAAATCCTATGGAGAGTCAAAGTGACCTCATTGTGTGTCTCCAATCGGCTGGCTGGTAGAATCGTGCAATATCCTGATTTTTGGGACATTCGGTAGTGACAGTGGCTCAGTGTTCGACTGAATAGGAAAGAGAAGGCAAGTATACTCCTCGTCAAGGTTCCAGTCGACCGCCTCTGGCCACCACAAGGTAGGATGACTCGTATTCTCGACAAAGCACACGGTAACCCCTTCATATCCGCACCTACCATCCGAGAAAAAGTGATGGACCCCCTTGTACTTTCTGTGTCAACCTGCACCATTGGTCCGACTCCAGCAGCCAACCATAGGGAACTACCGCCTCATCCATAGCCTGCCGTTTACACCACAGCACAGACTGCTGAGTGTGGAGTGGTGCTGTGACCAGGACTGGACCGTTGATGAATGGTGTCGCACTTTGTTCAGCAATGGATCACGTCTGTCCACAATCCCAGCTGAACATCGACGGCGAGGATGGTGGCGACGCGGCGAAAGGCGACACTAGGGTTGGCTATGCTCTGACAAATACGCCTCAGATATGCACCGAGTGTCTCCTCTCGAAATGCAAGTCACCCCACTACCGTCCAGATCTACGGAAATGATGTACGTGCAGGGAAACGGAGAAAAGAATGAACCGTAACTGCGTGTCCTGATACACGCCAGTCATTTAGTGGGTTGTAACTGGATCTGTTGACTACTATAATGAGGCGAAAATTCTGGAACACTATAAATTTATTGATCAGAGATCGTGAATAAGTTGCATGGTAAAACATGTGAACAAATATATTACTTTGAGGAAATGACTTCGGATACTAAATACAAAATACTTCTACAGTACATCATAGGAAAAGAAACGAGTGGAATTGCTCTAGAAGGATAATGACTGAATTGGTAATGAACGTGCCATTCTGTACTATTGGAAATTAAACACAGCGCTAAGTTAATTATAATGACCGTGTTAGTAGCTTAGTGAAATTTTTTTAAAAAGAATAAGAACCCCAAATAGCAACGTTAAGGACAAGATGTAACTTCGAAGATGAATAATCGTATTGTGCGGAAATGCGCCTATCATATGGCACCAATTACTCACTCGCCACATGCTGCGATAGTTACGCGAAACAGGCGAGGCGAGACGAAAGAGCAGGCCGTACTGGAGTCTGGATCTCTGAGCCCCATCTGCTCTACTGCGTCAGTCCAATGACAGGCATCTGACGTATAAGAAGGCCTCAGCCGAATGTGCGAAGAGTTGTGCCCTCTTCTCCTTCGTGGTGCAGGTCTGCCAAAATCTTCCTCTTGAGCCAGTACACAGCCGCAGCTCTTAACAGGAGCTCACAGCCCTCCAAGCGCCGTTGGCCCACAGAGCTACCAATCTGCTCACTTGGACACCAGTTGATGGGGGTAAGGGCACCCAGACCTCCCTGCCTAAAGACTTTAAGACCCTGATCCCCTTTGGTTCCTAAAAGCTCGTCTCACCTGTCTCGTTGGTTAAGGGGAGTCTCTAGGCCAAACACACTGCTCTGCCAGCTAACTACTCAACAAATAAATTGGCCAAACACACCAGAAGTAATGAGAAAAAGAATAACGTTGCCAATCATAACACACTTCTACGTATAATTACTCTCAATTTCGCATATTCTCCTGTTTTTGGTTTTTTAAATGGTAACTGTTGTGGCGTAACAAGGCAGCTACGCCACACTGAAGTAGCCGAAAGGCACGCGTAATCTCACTTAGGCTAGAGAGAGGTCTGAAACAGGATACGTAATGAATGGTAGCAAGAAAAGTACGTAGCTGCTATAATACTTAACTTTTAATCCCTTTTTTGTATACAGCATTCCTTGATGATACAAGTGAGACTCTATCTTAATATGGTTAATGGCGCCTTGCTAGGTCGTAGCCATTGACTTAGCTGAAGGCTATTCTAACTGTCTCTCGGCAAATGAGAGAAAGGCTTCGTCAGTGTAGTCGCTATCAATGTCGTCCGTACAACTGGGGCGAGTGCTATTCCGTATCTCGAGACCTGCCTTGTGGTGGCGCTCGGTCTGCGATCACACAGTGGCGACACGCGGGTCCGACATGTACTAAATGGACCGCGGCCGATTTAAGCTACCACCTAGCAAGTGTGGTGTCTGGCGGTGACACCACAGTAACAACCTATCGTACTATGATAGTTATAGTCCGTAGTAAAAATGACACACGAGGCTGGCTACAGTCTGTCATGTTTCACTGGGCAGAGGTCGACATCCTCCAATGGTTTGGAGTCAGACAGTAGTGTTACTCCCGGTCTCATTTATAGCGTGTGAAAACATTTTACCGGCTGTCTCATACTATGGAGATTATGCACGTTGTTTGTTTAGTGCTGAAAAAAATAAAAGAACTGCGTTTGACGCGATCGTAGAGAAAGTTTATGACAAGAGTAGATGAAACTCTAGTATCTGAGGCCATTGTTTAGGGTATGGGAGGGATGTTCGGACACTTCCGAACACTCAGAGAACGTAACAGTGGAATTCTATGGCTAAAGACTATCTGTTCTATATAGAAATTAAAGACTACTCTGTGCACGAAGTAATGGTGCCTACGACGTTACAGTTGCTTACAAGAACATCTTTGTTGATTAGACGAGAAGACAAAGAACGGACATTTGAGATGAATAACAAAGGATTCTACGGCACACATTACAATAAGTATTCGCACGTCAACCTTCAGGACAGTGTAAAATGGCCATATAGCGCAGAAAGTGTTCACAGAAAGTCATCACGACTGAAATTTTCTCAAAATACGGCAACATTCTCATTTGTGGAAACTGGGGTCTACAATTCCCAACTGTTTCGAGTGATAAATTCTCTATTCATCCGCCAGAACTAGCGTATTTATTAGTTAGAAATGCCAATTCTTAATACCCCATGCAACTGTTGCACAGATAAACATTATTAGAGCCAAAAGTAAAACTATCAACTGTCTGGCACGACATCTGGGCATAGTGGGCCTACTCGGTATTTAGTGATTGCGTAATGAGTAGAAACACTCAGGTGTGATGGCGCAGAACTCAAAGAAGCAAGGAGCACAATGCCACAGACTGTGCGCGAGAGAGCGTTAGCAGCACCTGATAGGCACTATGACATCACTGCAAGGGAGGCGGAACAATATTTTGTGAACGGTACAGCATGCAGTAGCGGCACCTAAAGACTGCCTAAGAACGCCTTTCACGTTGCAAACCTAGCATGAAAGGATGCTCTGAAGCTCTGAAACTAAACACTACTCCAGCAAAGAATGTTGATGGGCTTAAGAAACTGGAACACTTTCAGTCACCCACAAGGGGGAAATCATGTCTCTGGTCACTATAAAACCCTCCTCTTCCTTCCATTCAGTAGTCAGTGAGTTATCATTCCATATGCATCACTGATACCGATGGAAGGTCACCTCCGTTAATACCGGGATATTCTCTTGACATACAACACAATGTTGACAGCTGCTGCCACTTCGGAGTCTATTGCCACAAGTCCTCAACCATATGGTCGTAATGGGGGAACTTCAACTCAGAGGGCTGGCATTCCTGTCTGTCACATTGGTGACTGAATAAAGATGAGTGGTGTGGCGATTGCACACTCTAACCTTGTATACCAGTAACACAACCAGTTTGTAGTTGCAACACTTCTTTATTGATTACATATACACATGAATTCATCAGCAGTAATAATCAATTAACAACATCTGCATATCAAGGCCCTATCCACAATTTGTATTTACAATATTAATCGTCACACTTGTGACAATGGTCCCTTTACGTGCCAGTAACAACAACCAAAATAATAGATCAAATAGATAACCACATGCTTACAATGTCGGCTATCGCCTTTCTCACTCAGTTTTACACTTACTGAAAAGCTAAAATTAATTTGATGCTACCTGACATGAAGGCTACTATTAATTGTTCTGTTTACACTTAGCATTCTACTACACTCAACGTCCGGAAGGTTCTAGACTTTATGCAAGCTTAAGGCTAAACGTCAATTTGATGAACATGTGATGGACGCGAGCAAACGTTAATCTATTACGATTTCACAAACACACGATCCAAAGGGTGAACTTATCCTCAACTTTGGGCAGTAGGAAATCTTCTGCTTAAAACAAGCCTCTCGTTTAATGGAATAGAGAAATCGCGCGTTGACGGGGTCCGGACGGCCGTGAGTTCAAATCCTGAGATTTCCGTTACACTGCAAGCTCGCGGGGCGAGGTTTGCTCGCGTCGACCACTATTCACGTTTCTGAAAACAGGAAAACATGAGCGGCAGACACACTGTAGTATATACAAGTTAGACAAATATATATACAGAAAGCAATACCGTAATATAAACAAGTTAACCAATGAACAGAATTAAGGAACTTAGTTTCCTCTGATCAAAAAAAAAAAAAATAAATAAATAAATAAATCTAGATACTACGTGAAAAGATGTGTCACTCCATACCCAATGACTTAAGGCCCATCTTACAAGATAATCTGTCTTTATCTGTCTTTGCTGAATGGCTGACATCACATAGATCAAACGTGCAGTACCTAACGTGACAATCAACCTTCAGAGAGGTATTTGAAATTGCAGTAGAAAATCAATGTCGCTTCAATAGGTCGCTAATGCAATAAGCACGGCCTCTATCCGACCATAAAACACAATGTGACCTATATTTATCATGGCCACTTGCCTTCCATACACACGAGAAATTATTAATAAACAACTACCGCTAATTCGTAAAACCAGAAAATTATAAATCTATTACTAAATTAACAATAGACGTTCAAGTGAACCAGCTACCTTCAGCGTGCCGCTAAGCACCAAATCCTAACTTAAAAATGCAAGGTGCTATTTCTAGCCACTTTAGTAATATAATTTCGTGGCCGTTCCAGAACATAACTCGCCTCGCCACTACTGCAGTGAATGTTTTGCTGGCCACTAGCACGAGCAACTGCAACAGTCAACAGTCCTTAAGTACACAATAATATTCACTATACATAGAAGGAGACACCCACTACTGAAGCTTGGCGATTAATTTCTTCTTCTTCATGTGCATTTCACACGCCATCCATCAACATAGCTCTCGAGGTATCAGCAAATCCTGGTTGCTACTGGCCAGCCGTGTCAATACAACTTTAATACCTTCCGTCAGCGGCCCATGCTTCTTCGTTGCTCCAACGCAACTGGTCCTCACGGCATACGGCCGTGTCGCGTGAGATGATGTCGCCAACTCCCCACAACGACAACATCGAAAGCACGTCACGCCACAGACTGACTCGGTTCATGCGCGGACCAACTTTCCTCGACTTGCGCACGCGCGCCACCGTAAATAGCCTGCCTCAAAGACCCAAAGAGAAGAAGGCACAGGGACAACAATCAAAGATGGAAGTAAGAATCGATATCGCCTGGCGCCAGAAACCCACCGGCTCAACGAGTATATCTTCCGTGGGTGAAGAACTGATCCACATGACCACATGCTGTTCAACCTGGGAGCAGGATACGTGGTGCTGTTAGTCCTTGGCAGTGCGTGTGTCATCTTACCGGCTGTACGTTGGGCTAGCTCCTGGGGCTGTCCTCCATGCCGCTGTTGGAACTTCGTCTACTCACCATCACGACAACTGTCAGCAGGGATATGCAGATTTCTGGGGACAAGCCTGAGAGCACCTGCACTCAACGAGACTGCTGAGACTTTGGCAGATATTCACGGCCATGCTAGGCTGTGGGGACACGCCACCAGCCAATCTGTACTGCTTCAGACCGTGGAACTGACCATAGGCAGTACCAGGAGTTACGATCGCATATTGCGTGATGGACGCTGACGCGCCACTCTGAGCCTTCCTGCAGAAGTGGACTGGGCAGGCTGCTGTCAGCCAAATCAGGAGACCAAATCACTGTGAAACACCAGCAAAAATTGGATGTTATTGCCTCGTGAGTGAACAGGTCCTCATCACTGCCTCTGTGCTCGACCGTCCTGGACCTTCATAGGGGGACAAGTTATAATGACGTAACTTCGCATATCAGCTTCGAAATTAATGATAGCAGAGATAGAGTAAAAACTTGACAGGGGGTTTGAAATTAGTATTACATAAATCCTAATTTCAAATCACTGAGAAGAAAATTTAGGGATTCATGTAGGATAATATGACGGATATATAGCAGTCCAACAAAGACTTAAAAGTTAATATGTACTGAATCCTCTTCATTCCTCCATGCAATACGTATTTACACTGAAACAATAATGATTCCATTCAGGTGATCTGGAACAAAGTTTGTACATAATATACTTCTCGAATCTTTGCTGTTGTATTTCATTTTATGATCCAATACATTTTGAGACTACCTGTGATGTTTCAGGGACTCAATTTGGAACTCATCCGTCATGTCCATTTCATGCAGTTAAGTCTGAATGTTGCCTCTAGTTCCCTTTGTACGAGTACTACGGTCTCAAGCCTTAAGAATGGAAAAGACTCATTGTTTTCAGTTACTGTATCACATTTTGTGTACTTGCAATTTTTCTTGTGTCCTAATCTTGTGATTAAACCAATTTTAAGCTGTGGCTGTGTTTCATCCGAATCTGTCTTTCTCGTGGATGACGGAAGTCTGTAGTCTCCTATATGAATATCGCCTATTAGGGGAAGTAAGCAGAAATGTAGAGAGGTTTAATGGTGCCGACAGCAGAGGTTATTGATCAGGATTATAGAGTTAGGTTGCTGAGTAGCGCATTGTGCATCTCTGGGAGTTTTTCCTGACTGCTAGCCTATTTTCATTGTCCAGTAATCTTTCACTGGAACTAATATGAACAATCTTGTTCGGTAGACACTCTGTCGTGGTCTAACTACAGGTGTTTGGATGTTACATAAGTGAGCTATAATCGTCTTTAATAAATATATTATTTCAGATCTGGGATGTTAGCGGGAGACTGTGAGTCACTTCGTGTGTAATTTTACTTGTGCGCAAGTAATCGCGATTTCTGTGGGAAGTTCTCTGAGCGTAGATCGAATTGCTGTAACGTGCGCTGGCAGTTCAAAGAAATCATGCCTTTGCTTTCACCTAGAGCATATGAAGTAAATTCATTGGAAATATTTGTACTTATCATTCTATTAAATTTCTTATTTTTTACTGTTTGTGGGAACTTGGGAATTTGTGGCTCAGTCCAGCCTAATATTCTTATGACTTGTGCTAGGGCTTAGGTTTTCTGCTTTTAGACCACTAATACAAGGTATACACTCACTCCTTCAGCACATGTTCAGTACACGTGTAAATACCTGAGTTAAAGTTTCTTCTGCAGTAAAATTGATGGGTTTTCTTGCCCACATAACTGCTATGTATATCAACATGCTCCTCGGATGTATTCATGCTATTCATGCTATTCTATCTGGAGTAAGTAATGATATTAGGTAATATATCATCCTTACACACATATGCATTCAATTCTATTTTAACAATATCCTCTGATTGAAATTCTGTGGCTATATATGCAACTCAAAAGCAAATTTAATAAATCTAAGTAAGTGAAGATTAATTACAAAATGAAGATAACGGTTTCAGTTTACAATTTATTCATGCCAATCACGTTAAAGAACTGGACATCTACAAATTTAATTCACTTTCACAGTGCCAGCTTTAAAATGGAAAGGAAATAAACCATAACAGCGGTTCTAGTAAATAAACATTGTAAACCCATTCATTAACGACTTAATAATTCATTTCACTCACTTACACTGCATTTATGAATCAGAACCTGAAGCAAAGCAATCCCTGCACCAGCTACAGGTTGAAACCTCGCATATTTTGCGGTATTAGTGAGATCCTGTTGTAATGTGCACCATGTTGTGCTATTGCGAATTTGTTACATCAACATCTCGTTATACGGATACTAAGAAACAATAGTTTAGATACTCCTCTGACCGAGGTTATCTTGCATAGCTCAGCTGCAAAACTAAACCTCCTAATTTCTTTTCACGGATAACGCTTAATTATATATACCTCCGAAGATTGGTAGTATTATTCTTTGTGCAGGTATTTTTCTACTCGATCTATCAAATTGTGGACACTGAATAGTATTTTTCCTTCAAACAATTATTAGCAAAATACAATTGACACTCCGTCTTCAGGCCACAAGTGGCCCATCGGGACCATCCGACCGCCGTATCATCCTCAGCTGAGGATGCGGATAGGAGGGGCGTGTGGTCAGCACACCACACTCCCGGTCGGTATGATGGTTTTCTTTGACCGGAGCCGCTTCTATTCGGTCGAGTAGCTCCTCATCTCTATCCATTGACTACTGGTAATATGCCAGCCAAGGATTACTGTCAACGCCAGGATCAGTGAGTGCAGGTAACTGTGATTACCGTGTTATTAATTCTCTATAAATACTAAATAATTATGCCCGCAATTTTTGTCACTTTGGTCGTTTCCCGAATTAAAAAATAAATCACTTTTCATTGATATACTCTACCAGCATAAGATGCTTTAAATTATCGCGATATTCATTTGTGATCTATTTTTAGCGCTGTAATAGATTTTAAACTTTCTTCAGAAAACATCGCTTCTGAGCATGGTTCTTTAAACACATTCTTGGCAAATACTTTTGGTTCAGTGTCTTCCCAATTTTAACCACATGAACAGGTTTAACTTCTTATAATAAAAAAGTTGCTAGAAACATTTATGTCCCATCTTTATCTCTGATAATGATGGCTGTTGAATAAATGAATTAAAATTTGTGCCAAAGCCAGCACTTGGAACCAGGTCTCTGTGTTTACTAGTCAAGAATGCTGACCATTACACCACCACAACAATATGGCTAACAGTCGTGCACAGACTACCCAAGTCGAATACCCTCCGCATCTCAAACTTCAAATAATATTTCCAACTTATTTTTCCCTAAATCGTCAATGCGAGGGATCTCCGGCACTGGAATAGCACCCCAGCATAGGACATAATGTGAAACTCCTCTACCTCTGGTGACCGTATATTGTACAAAGGTTGACCAGAAAGTAATAACGCACTGCATTTTTTTCTTTTACAATACTTCATTGAACATAATGAGAATTACACACACGAAAGAATGGTGTTTTATCTACACACCCTATTTTTCCTCTTAATCTCCATCCCGTCCTATGGTCTTCCTCCAGCACAAAACAAGGGCGTGTATGCCTTATCAGTGCCTATCCTTGCCCTGGTGGTGGAGCCAGTGCTTCGCTGTGTGAATCATCTCCTCATCGTCCTCAAAATTTCTTGCACAAATAGCATCCTGTAATGGTCGAAACAAGTGGAAGTCCGAGGAAGCTACCTCGGGGGTGTAGGGTGGATGTGGTAACACTGTCCAACCTTGTTTTTTGATGTGTTCGGCAGTCCGCATTCTCACTTCCTTTACTAATTGACAGATACATCGCCAACTGCCGAATCGTAATGCGTCTCTCCTAGCGAATGACAACATCAGCTTGCTGCAACATGTCAGGTGTGACAGCCGTGGATGGTCTCCCCGACCGCTCCGTCAAACTGCCTTCTGATGACCTCGCTCTCTATGTCGAGCGACTAACTGTACTTCTATCGACAGCAGATGCTCCGATAGAGTTTGCACAAGCGTCTGTCAATATTCTGCAGTGAGAAATTTAACGACGACACGTTACTTGTAACGTACATCGCCTACAGACGTCATTTTGAAACTGTCCTGCAGCTACGCTCTCTGTCAGAAGTGACGGAACCTTGGCACACTCACTCAGGTGACTTCAAATAATACATAAACGTTTCGCATTCGCAGCATTGTTTTCGGGTGAGGAAAAAAGTACCGCGCATTACTTTCTGGGCAACCCTCGTAGGTCTTATAATTAAATTTTCCTCTAGGCATTTAAGTCTCATCTTTGTCTACAATAGTAATGGAAGCTAAATAAATGAATTAAAATTTGAATTTTATTCGAATTAAATTAAAATTAAAATTAGAAAATAAAAGTAAAAAATGAATTTTAACTTCCTTTCCGCAGTCACAAACCATCTACTTACTATCGGCACGTAATGTAAAAAATTTGTCAGCAAGCTTGGCTAGTTCAGAACCGATAATAGGTAATTTAATGTAAGAGCCTGATTCAGTTTTAGATTGTTTTATTAAAACAGGATCTAGCATCTAATGGATGCTCCTAGCATCTTCTTCTCGTGTGCTGCTGTTGGCCCTTTGAAGCCTATGTTCGGTGACGTCAACATTTCGTGTACGATTGAAGATCCCTTCGCCTACCACTTAGCTGCTGCGCCTCTCATGAAACACAATAAACAAATACATGCATTTTTAGCTCCAAAAAATTACGTCAAATACATAAACATGCCGTTTTTAGGTAATACGTAAAATAAATTAGCTCGAGTGGACATTTACCTTCTGTCGATGCTTGGATTCCTGGTACAAAAAAAAGTCCTGCATCATCACATCGAGACATCATCAGCTGAACGACATACGACTGTATCCGTTTCATCTCACATGACATTTCATTTCATCTCCATACTACTCGTATAAAGTTACTAAGGAGTTAAAAAATTCCGTTTCTTTTGCGCAATTAGCAGTTCATGTCAAATATTGCTTAAGACAGTGAGGTGTATACCAATACAAATTCTTGCTTAAAGTTATGTTACATGTGGTTAATAAGAAACTTTTTCATTTCAGCTAATACTTAAATAGCTTCCAACCATTTTCTTTTATCAGACATGCAGCAAATATTTACATGTACATGTACAAAATGTACTTACGTACATTTTGTCTTAAAATATGTTTTGTTTCTTGGTGGTTGACCCTGTAATACAAAAAAACCACGGCGATAAACTGATCGGTCCATATTTTATCGATGGTAATTTGAATGGTAACAAATACCGAAACGTACTTGAAAATGAACTGCCAGACCTGCTTCAAGACCTGAGCATCGAACATCCACAAAACATGTGGTTTCAACAAGATGGTTGTCCGCGCATTATTCATTAGTAGGCCGGCCGGTGTGGCCGTACGGTTCTAGGGGCATCAGTCTCGAATCGCACGACCGCTACGGTCGCAGGTTCGAATCCTGCCTCGGCCATGGATGTGTGTGATGTCCTTAGGTTAGTTAGGTTTAAGTAGTTCTGTTCCAGGGGACTGATGACCTCAGAAGCTAAGTCCCATAGTGCTCAGAGCCATTTGAACCATTATTCATCAGTAGCGCGCGATGTACTAGATCGACTATACCATGGTCGGTGGATCGGCAGGGCGGATCCTGTGAATTGGCCAGGCAGATCGCCTGACCTTGCCTCGCCAGATTTTTTGTTATGGGGTTTTCTAAAAGATATCGTTTATCAGGAAACGCCTACCACTCGTGAAAACATGATGTAAAGAATAGGAGATGCTTGCGCTGCAATTACAAAAGACGTGTTATCAAGATGCGTGCAGGGATTTACAATACGAGTCAATAAATGCATCGAAATTGGAGGTCATCACATCGAGCATTTGATTTCATAAAACGGTGAATGCAAGGGATTTGCGGACAAAAAGCAGGCCGAAAATGAGAGGCGAGAGTACTCACTAGAAACAAGAATTACGAAATTCATTTACTTGCAAGTATTTCCAGATAATCAACAATAAAATGAAACCAATCGTTCCTTTTCAGGACCACCAAATCTTAAACGGGAATACGTTCATCTTTAGTTTGCAAGTGAGTTAGTCTTTTCCTCAGTTAGCCTTTTACTTTGTTCACTCTGTGAGTTAATGAGTTAACTCGTTAGTAAGTAGGATATTTGGTTAGTTACGTAGCTAGTCAGATGATTTCTTTGATAATAAAAAGTTGTGTGTGTTGTGGGTTGGCAGGAGAGCCAGCACCGTTTTACTAGAGGAAGCCGAAAGGCATGCGTTTTAGATCACGCAGGCTGGCGTGAGGTCTGGAACAGGACAAGGAAGTTATAATTTAGAAAAACGGACGCAGCTGGTGGAATACTTAACTTTAATCCATTAATGGTGAACGTCGGTCTGACGGTACATGCATCACAAGATCAATAGCAACTGATAATGGCGCCTTGCTAGGTCGTAGCAAATGACGTAGCTGAAGGCTATGCTAACTATCGTCTCGGCTAATGAGAGCGTATTTTGTCAGTGAACCATCGATAGCAAAGTCGGTTGTACAACTGGGGCGAGTGCTAGGAAGTCTCTCTAGACCTGCCGTGTGGCGGCGCTCGGTCTGCAATCACTGATAGTGGCGACGCGCGGGGCCGACGTATACTAACGGACCGCGGCCGATTTAAAGGCTACCACCTAGCAAGTGTGGTGTCTGGCGGTGACACCACAGTATCACGAAACAAACACAATTTATCCCAATCTGCGGAAAAAATTAATATTTTGGTCAACATTCGGGAAACTCTAATTCCTCTCTCTCTCAAACTCCACCCTATGGGGAGACAGGGAGAGTTTTAGTTGCAGCGAACCAAATTTACGGAGGAAATAAGTATTTTTTATTTATCCATAACCATTTTCCAGGCAAAAATGAGAACATGGATCTTCTTGAACTACAGTGTCAACTACCAAGAATCAAACCACATGCTTCAGACAAAATGTACGTAGCTTGTAAGTAGAATCTGATTTCTGCAATAAAAAATGGGGGTTCCCATTTGAAATTTTAAAGCTGCCCCCCACCCCACCCCCAGGGGGCTGGGATGGCGGACTAATTTTAGCACCAGCAGATGTCCCCCTCGAAAATAATCAACTTAGGATTCTACACATTTTTTTCGTGTGAAGCTTATTTTTCGAGTTATTCTGGTTTGTCAGCTTAAAATTCATACCTGTATAATCCAACTGACACCTAATATCAAATGTGAGAAATTTTCCAACAATTCTTTCTTGTGTCTAAACATGGTCTACATGGCTGTCTTAAATCCGCTTTGTTTCTTTCTAAAGCGAAACACCTGGTAAGTTCCTACGTGCTTAAAACATGTTTTTTTATGTGAACTATACAGCTAAATCCATGGATTATCAAGATAACTCTCTTGTCGGTATTTAATCCGTTTCAGCAATAACGAGAGAAAAGGAAAAAAGACATGGTTGTGGTTATTATTCCTTGACCATGATATTCCTTACTAGCTTTAACACTATGTTAAGCAAGAACTTTTCAAATGTATGTGAATTCGCAAGGGACCAAACTGCTGAGGTCATTGGACCCTAGACTTTCACACTACTTTGTTGAACTAACTTACGCTAAGGGCAACACTCACACCCATGCCCTAGGGAGGACTCGAATTCCGCCGGGAATGGCCGCGCGATTCGTGACACGGCGCCTCTTACCAGGCGGCCACTCCCCGCGGCTGTTAAGCTGGTGGAAATAAATAGCTCCTTGTGATTATGTGGTGAGCATTCTAATTTAAACAAATTATGCTCACCAACAGCTTTACCCTCTGTAAAGCCAAAGGACCCCTATCGAGTCGTACCTAGAGAGTAACCAATTCAGTTGCCCACAGGAGCCGCGCGGTCTTGGGCGCCTTGTCACGATTCGCGCGGCTTCTCCCTTTGGAGGTTGAGTCCTCCCTCGGGCATGGGTGTATGTGTTCTCCCTAGCGTAAGTCAAAGTAACATTAAGTAGTGTGTAAGCTTAAGGACCGATGACCTCAGCAGTTTGGTCCCATAGGCCCTTACCACAAATTTCCAATTTTTTTTTTTTTTGCCCACGGGAGGTGATGTGTAAACACATCCGATCTTATCTAGTTCTTCTGACACAACTCTTAGCTGTTCCTCCTGAAGACGATCAGTACCATCGTGCCCAAATGGCGGTAATACAACATTTCCAATTACTAGGTACTCTATTTCTACTGACACACCCATCGGGTTCTCCTCCTGAGGGCCTTTAATATTGTCACCCGTACCTTTTAATGGTGCCTTTATCCTCTTGAATATGCTACTCGTTCTTTATGTCGGCAGCAACTAATACTGATCTCCACCGAAACAATGGGCTGATGAGTGTATCTTTTCATTTATTTTTTCTGACACGACTATCTGTTTCTCCTCCTGATTACAACTAATGCAGTCGTCCACAGGAAACGGTGGGATAACTTTATCAGTTACAGCTATATCTGTTCCCTCGGACTTACGTGTTGGAGTCTCCTAGTAAAAGAACTTTAATATATGTATTACTCACGTCTCCTTTCTCTGTGGCAGTGGATAATCCTACAGTTTGCTGCGCGTGATTACCTGCTTCTTTTTGTTATTGTTGCCATTCAGCTGTATTAGAAACGGCTTCATCGCTTGGAATTGATACCTGCTCTTCCCTCCAGCGAACAATAACTTCACAATACTGGCTGTTTCTTACCGCAGAATACCTTTTAATACCTCCTTTACTGTTACGAAAGTTTGTTTACTTCCTAGGGATCCGTGTATCTCCCCTATCTTTTTGTATACTATCTAGTTGTCTTCAGTGAGTTAGGCTACCCTTAACATTCTTTACTTCTTACCTATTATACTTTTCGGCACACGGGCAAGCGGTTGACTTTTTCATACTTTAATGAGATATTTTTTCTGTGGACAATCTAACCATTTATTTCCATTTACATACCTCTCAAAGAAACGTTCATTGCTACCATTTTTGTCGCCAAAATAAGCAGGGCACGTTTCTCCTTTTCCCACTCAGAACAAAGCGTTTCTTTAAATACTCCACAACATTCTTTCCAGTTGGGTAAACTTGTCCTTGTGGAACATTGCTCAATTCTTCGCTTCCATGTACAAGTGTGAAACACCGTGCGAGGTAGCGCAGTGGCTACCACGCTGGACTTGCATTCGGGAGGACGACGGTTCAAACCGGCGTCCGGTCATTTTTATTTAAGTTTTCCGTGATTTCTCTGGATCGCTTCGGCAAATGCCAGGATGGTTCTTCTGAAAGGGAATTGCCGATTTACTTCCCGATCCTTCCGTAATTCGGAAGAATTCTCTAATGACTTCGTTATGGACGGGACGCTAAAAACTAATCTCCTCCTCTTCCTCATCCTCCTATAAATATGAAATAACAAACTGAATGTTTGTCACATCATTCCAAGAGCTCGGAAATGTGTCTTCAAATGCCTTTGATGACACTATTGTGTGTGTCGCATTACCAGGTTTAAATGTAGCTATATCATTTGGTATTTTAGTGTTACTTCTAAAACTTAATTCTCTCCACCAATTTTTGCTCGTTTCATCTGGCAAGAATCAAACCAACATCTAAGTGCTTCCATTTTACTACCTGATTTACTATTAATACTAGTTAATCTCTCAATAATTTTAAAGACCTATGTCTTTCTTTCAGGAGTGCTAGTTCTGCAAGGTTCGCAGGAGAGCTTCTGTAAAGTTTGGAAGGTAGGAGACGAGGTACTGGCAGAAGTAAAGCTGTGACGACGGGGCGTGGGTCGTGCTTGGATAGGTCAGATGGTAGAGCACTTACTCGCGAAAGGCAAAGCTCCCGAGATCGAGTCTCGGTCCGGCACACAGATTTAATCTGCCAGGAAGTTTCACAGTTTTACATTGTTTCACTGAAATAGGCCCTAGCATCTAAGGGATGCTTCGGACACTTTCTTATCGTGTGCGGCCATCGGCTCTTTGAAGTCCATGTCCTGAGATGTCTTCGTCTGCCACTTAGCTGCTCTGCCACTCATGAAACAATAAAAAACACAAATAAATAGACATTTGTAGTTCTCAAAAACACTTACATCGTTCACATAAACACTGTATTTGTTACTTATAAGCATGGGCGGATTGTAATCATATGTCGTTGGTCTGAAACTAATACAAATGGTTCAAATGGCTCTGAGCACTATGGGACTTAACATATGAGGTCATCAGTCTCCTAGAACTTAGAACTACTTAAACCTAACTAACCTACGGACATCACACACATCCATGCCCGAGGCATGATTCGAACCTGCGACCGTAGCGGTCGCGCAGTTCCAGACTGAAGCGCCTAGAACCTCTCGACCACTCCGGCCGGCGGATCGATATCTGGGATGTGTACTTTTTTGTCCCTAAAATATAGGGTCGCGCTGGTGATGTTTCTTCTCTGATCGCTTCTAATACGATGAGGTGCTGTCATTATTCATCCGTACCAAGAAGTGCGTAGGTTCCTTGCGTTCATGCGAGAGTGCTTTATTTTCGTTACGAGTGCGGCTCTACTTATTTGTCTGCTTGCTTGTGTTTCGTCTTCATCAAGATCTACGTTTGCTTGCTAATAAATATATTTAATGAAAAATTTAAGGTGCGCAGATCTTTTTGTATTACAAACCACTAACACATCCATAATTAATTCGTACTGTATAACATGCCCAAAATTTAGATAAGCTAAGTTATTTAACCATATATTAACTGGTGTGTTACCCACTGCCAAATATGGAAACCGAATATTTATTTCCAGTTAACATACCGTTGTATTAATATAAACCACCCGCAAGCATACACGTTTCGCATGATGACACACCACATTTTATTATTGATGTCTGTACCTCTTTACACGACGAGGGGACAACATTAGGATCCCTTTTATATTACGATCCCGCTAGGATACCTCTTTATATGAGAATTGCACGGTAGAAACGTTTGACATAGATGACTCTGCCAGGATCATTTATATTTTATTAGAAGACATTTTACATGGCATTGTGCCTCGGATGCACGAGGAAGATAAATACTGTACATAATGCATGAACTGGATGAGCATCACTGCGGTGAAATATTTTATATGTACAGAATTTTTGTTGTATTGTGGTTTTTTGTTGTTGTTATTGTGTGTGTGTGTGTGAGTGTCTGTTGTGTCTGTGTGTAAAGAATGTGTTTCAAATGACAAGTTTTGGATGGGACTAAAGCGTTCTTCTGTGACTGTGAGGTACTTCCTTTCAGTAAGACAAAGTGTTGGTTGAGCTTTATTGTTACATGCATTAAACGTGAGAAACGTGAGTTTTTTGTAGGTACAGAACCAGAAACGCATTGGGCTATTTTGTTTTTAAAGAAGCAAAGGACTATTCGTTAATTATTACAGAGTTCAGGCGAAGTATGAGTACTGATTACGCTCTTTCTTTGGTTATGTTTTAGATTTGTCTATGTTTACTAATTATCATTGATTTTTTCTTGAGTCCTATGAGTTCAGTTTGGGAGACTGCTCATGAGAATTTATTCAAGATATCTTATAACAAGAGATTGGAAAGTGCTTCAAGGAGAGCAAATGGTGGCGATGTAGAAAATAGTAACACAAAATGAGTGCAATGTCGGAGTAGAATTGTTGGGTAAATGTGTTCGTTAGGTTTGATGATAGTACCGGAGAGTGTCGCACAGTGCCTTCGTCCGGAAATCTGAAATTTTGTGACTTTTAATCGAGATTCTGAGTTTCACAGCGCTTGTGCTACCTTGCATTTAGGTGTTACAAAAGTTGTTCCTGAAAATCATTAAACAAATTTCAATAATGCATTTGGTTTTTTAACCCTGATTACCTCCACCGCCATACGCAAATGCATCTGTAACATGTGGCAGTTCGAAGGGTTGGCTAGCCACTTGCCCTTAGCCCTAAAACACTAAAGGAGAGAAAATGTCACTTTGCTACTAAACCATCCTAAAGTTTACTACACATTTTATTCAAAGAAAGTCACAATTTGTAGGTTATGCATCAGATAATTACCATTATTAGATCGCCAGTGGTATGTTGAATAGCACATTAAGTACAAAATGCTCAGTTTTATACCCCAGTTCAATTGTAAATTTTACGAGGATTTAATAATCGGGCGTTAGTGGAATCCTTCCGAAGTTCAGTTATTAGTGTGGGGTCCTGCCCATTTGTCTCTTATAGGGCGCCTGAAAGATGCTGCTTTCTCGGATAGCTATACAACAATTCAAGCAAACCACGTTAATCGTTTTTATTACAATAAAGTAGATTCACAATACTTAACTTTGGTTTCCAATGGTGTCGCAAGCTTTGGGCGACATGCAAAAAATCAGTGTCTTTCGGTACATAAAATGCCCGTGCAAGTAACGGATGCGGATCAGTAATAACGGCTGTCGTAGTGCTCTCTTCTAGTCCGGGTCTACTAGTGTACGTCTTCTACAGTCCAGCCGAGGCTGGCAGGAGCGGGACTTATATTCTCCTCTTGTAGAGGCCGCTCCTGCCGTGCTGCGGTCCTACTCAGCGGGCTATTGGCTGATGACGCCTCACAGCCTTCTCCGGCCTTGCGTCCTTCATATTCGTGCCGGCGCCTATCGTTATGCCGGAACAGTTAGTATGGGAGATGATATCAGTAAAAAGATCACTAAATAGAATTAGAATTTGACTTGAAAGATGGGGAAACATAGCGAAAATGTGAGCAGGAGATTAGTTGAGTTGAAAAGTTAGCATCAAAATCGTACAGAAAATTTAAGGGAGATATAACGGCATTGGCAAATCAGTAGGAAATTTATACGATGGAAACAAAAGAAACGCAGTAAAGACTCATGACTATAATTGATCAGGTACGAAACATTTTAGATGAAGGGTTACAGAACTTTAGCACTCATATACGGGAAGAACAAAGATCTGAGCAGGAAACTATATCCAAAGGGGTGGAAATAGAGTTGATAATTGCCGATAAATCACTTTTGCATCCAGTCTTAGACTATTTTTTAAGAGCGTAGGACACACACAAAAGAGGAATAACAGGGAATATTGAAAAAAATACAAGAAATAGCGGTACAGATGTTCTCAAATTTGTTTCACACGAGAGGGTAACGGAAATGTTGAAGAAACAGAATTGACAGACTTAAAGATAGACGCGAACGCCTACTTACATAATTTCAAAAACAAATATTAAATAAAGTATCTATAGATCAGCCACCTATTTATAGGTCCGCTAGGTAGAGTGAATACAAGATTAAGCTAATTGCAGCAAGCATGAACGTATTCAAGCAGTTATTTCCTCAGTTTAATGGGAAGAAACCCTAGCATGTCGTACCATGTGAAGTTACGTCTACCATGCACTTCACAGTGGTTTTCAGAGTACTTATGTAGATATAAATGCAATATTATGGTGAGAGACGCAGGTGAAATTCTTTCACTGATACTAGAGCCACGACAAGTTTGTAAATTCCTACGGCTGCAGCGATGAAATCGCTCAGGTAGATACCAGCGACCGACATCAAATGTCCAGTTCTGAATTATGAGATGCTGCTCCCAAAGCCGAATGTTGTTTCTCACTTGTGTAGTCCATTTTCCTATTAACTTTGATGACAAATTGCTGGGTCAGAGACAACGTAGCGCGTCACCCTGACAATAAACTTCGTGAAGATCCTGCCAGTTGATGGCGCCGTGAGTTAAACTGTGAATTACGGCGACGGACAGATGAGAGCCGCTTACGATTAATCAAACACAGGGCGCGCCACCCGCGTCCCGGACAGAGGCTGCAGCAGATAACAGTGGTACAGAGACGATGAAGCTGAACGGTAGCGCGTATTCTGTCTCGACTTGTTAACACTTTATAGTCCGTCCGTCAACAGTTAAGCACTCCATGTTTTACTGAGTGACTAATGTGCAAGCTTTTAAGCACTAACTTCCGTAAGCCGACTGAGGTAACGCAAAGCTTAAGCCATAAAGATTAGATCTTTCGTGACTTTCTCAACTCGATTGGAGAGAATGTCGGGATCGTACAACTGAAAACTTAACGGTCTATTACCTTCCCCAACTTTTCCCGATTATAAATCGCTCACACCGACGATGGGACGTTAAATCCTAACCTTCCTTCATTTCGTTGTGAAGCAGCAGTCACGTGAGGGACGGAGAAAATGAAACTGACCTCGAAAATTTTTATAAGTCTGACACAGATTTAGTCACCTAAAATGATGGACAGAAGAACTGCTTCCACAGTACGCGCTGTGTGAAACTTTATCGCAGGTTAAGACTATGTGCGGGGTGAGACTCGAACCTCGCTCTTCCCAGGCAAGTGTTTTACCAGGTGAGAGCGACTTACGAACCGCCCACGAGTTTCGAGTCCAGTTCCGGCACTCAGTTTAAATATGCCAGGAAATTTCAGAACTGTTCTTTACATTCACATGGATGCGTCAATGTGCGCGATTTGTGATTTATGTCATGACCTACATAAATTACTAATTAGGATAGTTCAATTACGGACAACCTGCAGCTCTGAACTTTTAACACAAGACCAAGGCAGTTTATGTTATACCTTGTAGAAGTGGGTGTATTACAATTACGCCGTGTTAGTGAGGGAAGTTAATGAAAAAACTTATTTTGTAGTGTTAACACTGTCTTGACAGGTTCTAGTGAATATATGAAACTTTTTTGCATGATTGCATCATTGTGCTACCTTCTACTCTGTCCTAAGTGAGACCTCAATTTCTTTCTGAGAACCAGGAAAGATGGTCTCTTCCTTCCACTTGTTTTCATCTTACGACGCAGAAAAAGAAGAATTTCTCAGATTAATTCTCACCTGCAATATTTCTTTTATCTTCTAATTGGTGTTGCCTCGTAGCTTAACAGCTTGGCAGACTTTGCCTCTCCATCGACTTGCAGCTGCACCTTTTGATAGGTGAAAGGAAATTAAATCGTAGAATTTATAGAATATTCAACGCTCACCAGCTCTAAATGTTACGGTCAGACGTGAAGAACCATCGAACCAGGTAAACCAATCGAGTTTGGTCGTCTGTTGACTCGCAGCGCTATCTTCTTGCACGTCAAGACTCGCTTTCGTTCTGACTGACGCATATAAGACTGCTTCCATCACATCAAATAGAAGACTCATCTATGGCCCAAGTTTCAGCTTCAAAGCAGTCACCATTTGTTAATGCTAATAGAAAACTGATTCGGGACAAATTGTTTGACGAAGAACTTAGACTGCCGCTCGCAGTGCAAGTGATACGTGTAACTGCATACTGATTAATCGATATGAAAAATGTGTAAAGCTTTTCCTCTATAATTGTAATTGTTGACTGTGTGTACCTGACCGTTGGCAGCAACTACTTCCCATTAGTTACTTAGTATTCACTTATAACGTGCCGACTTCTTCCCTAACCGCATTTTGCAAAACAATAACTTTCAGACTATGATGTTTTTCATCTATATGAATACAACTACTAACAAGGTACTTAACATTATTCGCGGCGTGGTACATTTTAAAAACAAGACACATGCAGACACGTTGACGTATCTCAGTCAAGTGTTGATTTTCGATCCTGGGAATCTGTTGCATGACTAAACACACAAATAAAAGCATTTTTGTTTCATATTACTTCTAACTTTTATTACATCATGACCAGAACTTTTATAACTGCCCAACACAGTAATGACATCATAGGAGTTCCACACAATAAAAGATTCTGCTCCTGACGGAAACAAATATTGAGCTATAACGTCACAGCCACGATCATTTTTATGGCCTTTCAATAATGCATACAGTTCTTAATGTCTATAAGGTACAATACATACATAGAATTGTGGACAGTTGGGAATATGAGTCTCACGGGAAGCGTGCAAGGGATAAGTCCCTGCAGTCGCGCTATTCGTCTGTGTCCTCGGTGGCTCAGATGGATAGAGCGTCTGCCATGGAAGCAGGAGATCCCGGGTCCGAGTCCCGGTCGAAGCACACATTTTCAGCTGTCCACATCGAGGTATATCAACAACACCTGTCGGCAGCT
Source organism: Schistocerca americana (assembly GCF_021461395.2). NCBI lineage: Eukaryota > Metazoa > Arthropoda > Insecta > Orthoptera > Acrididae > Schistocerca > Schistocerca americana. The sequence continues at coordinate 60,847,938 of NC_060122.1, forward strand.
GAGGTTTTCAGTTAGTCATCATTTATTCAAGGGAAAAGCTGCACGCTCATCAACAGTAACTGTTCTTTCGAGAACAAGTTACTGTCTTCATATATATAGTTAAAGGCTACCCAACCATTGACCTTCGTCTGTGCAAATGCGCACAGGTTACCCAAACTCTTACGGGAATCGCCAAAGCGTGCGCAAGTAATGAGTGGGTGGGCAAATGTCTATAAGGTACAATACGCATGTAGAATTGTGGACAGTTGGGAATGTGAGTCTCACGGGAGGCGTACAAGGGATAAGTCCCTACAGTCGCGCTATTCTTCTGTGTCCTCGGTGGCTCAGATGGATAGAGCGTCTGCCATGGAAGCAGGAGATCCCGGGCTCGCGTCCCGGTCGGAGCACACATTTTCAGCTGTCCACATCGAGGTATATCAACGACACTTGTCGGCAGCTGTGGTTTTCATTTAGTCGTCATTTATTCCAGGAAAAAGCTGCACGGTCATCAACAGTAACTGTTCTTTCGAGAACAAGTTAATGGCTTCGTATATATAGTTCTTAATTTGTTACAAACGCTATTATAGTTGGAGCTATCAACTTAAGAAGTGTTTCAAATGTTACCTATTGTTCTCGCGTGGCTTAATGTGACTCTTAATGTTCAAAAGCACAACTTTTAGTGAATACTAATAATTACTGAAAGAATACACTGCTCGTTGTAGGCTGTATTGCGCTTTATCACACACATCAAAAAAACGTTTTGCATCACCTCGGTTCCTAGAATTACGGAACTTGTACAGAAAATTGGAATAGAGAGCTACATAAACATCGTTTCCGCCCTTTTCATTGCTCATGAAAACCACACATTGCATGTTGTACCACTATAAAGCGAGACCTTCAAAATGGGTAGTCCAGATTGCTGCACACAACGATACCTCTAATACCTCGTCGGACATCCTCTTGCATTGATGCATGCCTCTATTCGTCGTGGCATACTATCCACAAGTTCATCAAGGCACTATTGGTCCAGATGGTCCCTCTCCTCAACGGCGATTCGGCGTCGAGTCCTCAGAGTGGTTGGTGGCTCACGTAGTCCATAAACAGCCCTTTTCAATCTATGCCAGGCATATTCGATAGGGTTCATGTGTGGAGATCGTGCTGGCCACTCTAATCGAGCGATGCCGTTACCCCGAAGGAAGTCATTCACAAGATGTGAGCGATGGTGGCGCGAACTGTCGACCATGAAGAAGAATGTCTTGCTAACATGCTGCCGATATGGTTGCACTATCGGCTGGAGGATGGCATTCACGTATCGTACAGCCGTTACGGCGCCTTCCATGACAACCAGCGACTTACGTCGGCCCCACATAATGCCACCCCAAAATAGCAGGGAGTCTCCACCTTGTTTCAATCGCTGGACAGTATGTCTAAGGCGTTGAGCATGATCGCGTTGCCTCCAAACACGTCTCCGACGATTGTGTGGTTGAAGGCGTGTGCGACACTCTGCGGCGGCGCGGTTCTTTCCGTCCCTTTATGACGGACCTGCACCTACCTGTGAACATCGTCTCAGCAGATCATCAGTAGGAAAGCCGAGTGAAACCTACTGTACTTCGACGTGAACCAGGCTGCAATTAAAGTCACTAATCCACGTATCGGAAGGAACATGAAATGAAAGGTTGGAAATTTTGTGCTCAATTAATATAGTCTGAAAGTTAGGTGAACAAGTATCACTGCCAAGCCCGTGCTAGTCTTCACACAGTCACTCACAATCCCTTTCACTCACGTTAGCAAGTTTATGGTGTTGCATTTCCCGAAAACGTAATAGCTACGAAAATGCTGATTGTTTTTGATTGATAACGCTCGCCATAATTGAGCTTGTTGGTACCAAATGCAGTCACAGTTTGTAGCCACCGACCTGCTCAATACGCCACGCGGAATAGATGACTTTTCTCGTCACAAAATTCACTTCAAAATTCCGAAATTTCTACACACACATCGGAATAATTATGCCGTCACTTTCCAACACTTTTGATGTATGGAACACAGCTAGATCTGGCAACTTATCATTTCCATCGGAACTACTACTGCACACGTCCGTTGTCCATATCCATACTTCTGCGAAATGTTCCCACACTAAATCCTACTACATAACTCGTTAAACAATTATCTTCATATTAACATTAATCCACACTCACGCATCATTCATACTGCTAAAACACATTTATAACATTTTACATACACAATAAGACATAATAACACTTTATGAAAATACTAGAACTGTTTATGAAAAACATTCTATTAATTTAGTGCACTCTACTGCGCACAATCGAAACTATATCAGTCCCCTATCCAGTACTGTCCCCTATTGGCTGATACATAAACTACGTGTGCATGCAGTCTCGCATCACCATCTGTCACTATCCAGCTCTGAGACACATCTCCCAGACATGATCATTATATGGCGCTACGCCTCACACCCCCTAAGATTATAAAATTTTATTCCAAAAAATTTTAAAATTATACTAATATCGATCCAGACTTAAAATTACAAAATATTTCACAAAAATATTCTCATTCTTATAGACTAAAACCACAAATCTCTTACTTCGGACTCGGCAGTCTATAACTAATCTAATCTAAAATCTTTAATTTCTTTGATAATAATCCTTTCTTACTTGAAAACCTTTTTTGCAAATCTTTCAAAACCATTCCTAACTTCTTTTATAATTTTTTACATTTACTTTTTGAATGTCTTTTTCAGGCACTGCAGTTGGTGTCCTACTACTTAATAATAGTATTTTGTCCTACCTTAAAAAACTGCACATAACTATCGCCTTTTATCACACACATTACCGTGAGTCTTGAGTATGGCACCTTGCGTTGTAGCGTCCATAATACACCTCCATTCTCCACTTATTGGTCCCTCCATGGTTTACATTCATTGCTGTCCCTAAAACCATACTTCCGTCTAAGCCTACTTCCATTATATACATCCTTATATACAATTACTTATAGCATAGGAGATTATTTACATTTTTTACTATTTAGTTTAACTTGAATTCCAATGAAAGTAAATTAACAGAGTATTGCTTACTCAAATCAGCAATTTTTTCTTTTACACTCAGTGCCACGTCTACAATGACTGGAAACTCTACCAAGTCAAACAGCAAATTGTCTGGTCTTAGCCCCCACATCAGTTCACATGGAGCAAACCCTGTGCCTCATGTTTTATATTATTAATGACATTCTCAAAACATCCTATATACTGTGCCCATGCCGTATGTTTTCTATGACAATAAGTACGACATAACCTTTTCAACTCCTTCATAATTCTTTCGCACATGTTTCCTTGCGGAAAATACGCTGAAATCTTTATGTGCTCAATGTTCCCGCTTTCTAAACACTCCTTAAATTTGTTGGAGATAAACTGCAGACCATTGTCTGACAAGATAGCTTTTGGAACTCCTACTACCACAAAATACTCCTTCTGCAAACGATTTACTAGCGCTTTCGCATTAGCTTTCTTAATTGGGTCTAGTTTCACAAATTTTGTGAACCCATCCACCAACACAAAAACGTATTCACCACCCCCTTGAGACACAGGCAAAGAACCGAGCAAATCACATGCTACCAGGTCTAATTTATTCTGTGGCTCAACACTATACATGTCTCCTTGAACTATTTTGTTATTAGCTCCCACTTTTTGGCATCTGTCACACATTTCAACGCTTTCTTTTACTCGTCTCCACATATTATTAAAAATTACAGTTTCACTGAGTTTAGTTACACATTTATGGCCCCACAATGCCCAAACTTTCTATGAATATAGACAATTAATAAATTCACATGTCGATCAGGAAAACAAACCTTCCATTGACCATCAGTTTTTTTTCTCCGACGGAATAAAACCCCTTGATGCATCTTATAATATTCGGCAACTTTAGGATAAGCTGGATTACTTAAATAACTTTTTACTATTTTCAAATTGTCGTCTTGGTTCTGTTCCCTTCTTAATTCTTTACACACTTTTTTCTACTGTCCCTCTCCTCAATCTTCATCACAGCTGCAAATACATGAACCCCTTCTTTGTCTGTCAACATATTTCCATTATCCTTATTATCTTCTACCCCCCTGGATATTGCATCAGCCACCACATTCTCAGATCCTTTTATGTACTTCATTTCCAGATCGTATTGTTGCAAGTGTAGAGACCTCCTAGAGCCTGGGGTGTTTTAATTTGCACGTCTGCAGATATGTCAGTGCCCTATGATCACTGTATACAAATACTTTATGTTCCAACAGGTAGTGTTTAAAGTTTTCTAATCCAAAGATAATCGCTAATGCCTCTTGCTCTGAAATGCAGTAATTTTTCTCAGACTGTTGTAACGATCTGCTCGCAAACGCTATGGTTTTATGAACCTCGTTATCTCCTTCTACACACGCTTGAAACAGCTCTACTGCAATCCCGCATCCACTCGCATCTGCCATTAAGCAAAAAGCTTTGGAAAAATCAGGATGATGAAGTATTTGGCTTTCGCATAAGGCTTTCTTTAGTTCCTCAAATGCAATTTGACATTCATTTGTCCATTTGTATGGTACATCTTTCCTCAACAAATTTCTTAAACAGGTTGCGTTAAACAATTGCCCTGGTACAAAACGCCTGTAAAATCCAAATAATCCAAACATCCCTTTTAAACTCTTTCTACTATTCGGAGCTTTATATTCCATAATAGCCTTCAATTTTTCTGGATCCGGCATTATTCCTTACCCAGTAATGATGTGACCTAAAAATTTTAATTCTTTCTTAGCAAAATCAGTTTTTTCCAATTTCAATCCCCCTTTTTCAGTAGCATCCAAAACTTTACTTAACAAAACACAATGTTCTTCCCATGTGGCAGTTGAAATAAATATATCATCTACATAGACTGTGATTTCCTTAAGTTGTTCATACCCCAACACTTGTGATATGGCTCTAACAAAAGCACACACACTTATACACTCCTGGAAATTGAAATAAGAACACCGTGAATTCATTGTCCCAGGAAGGGGAAACTTTATTGACACATTCCTGGGGTCAGATACATCACATGATCACACTGACAGAACCACAGGCACATAGACACAGGCAACAGAGCATGCACAATGTCGGCACTAGTACAGTGTATATCCACCTTTCGCAGCAATTCAGGCTGCTATTCTCCCATGGAGAAGATCGTAGAGATGCTGGATGTAGTCCTGTGGAACGGCTTGCCATGCCATTTCCACCTGGCGCCTCAGTTGGACCAGCGTTCGTGTTGGACGTGCAGACCGCGTGAGACGACGCTTCATCCAGTCCCAAACATGCTCAATGGGGGACAGATCCGGAGATCTTGCTGGCCAGGGTAGTTGACTTAGACCTTCTAGAGCACGTTAGGTGGCACGGGATACATGCGGACGTGCATTGTCCTGTTGGAACAGGAAGTTCCCTTGCCGGTCTAGGAATGGTAGAACGATGGGTTCGATGACGGTTTGGATGTACCGTGCACTATTCAGTGTCCCCTCGACGAACACCAGTGGTGCACGGCCAGTGTAGGAGATCGCTCCCCACACCATGATCCCGGGTGTTGGCCCTGTGTGCCTCGGTCGTATGCAGTCCTGATTGTGGCGCTCACCTGCACGGCGCCAAACACGCATACGACCATCATTGGCACCAAGGCAGAAGCGACTCTCATCGCTGAAGACGACACGTCTCCATTCGTCCCTCCATTCACGCCTGTCGGGACACCACTGGAGGCGGGCTGCACGATGTTGGGGCGTGAGCGGAAGACGGCCTAACGGTGTGCGGGACCGTAGCCCAGCTTCATGGAGACGGTTGCGAATGGTCCTCGCCGATACCCCAGGAGCAACAGTGTCCCTAATTTGCTGGGAAGTGGCGGTGCGGTCCCCTACGGCACTGCGTAGGATCCTACGGTCTTGGCGTGCATCCGTGCGTCGCTGCGGTCCGGTCCCAGGTCGACGGGCACGTGCACCTTCCGCCGATCACTGGCGACAACATCGATGTACTGTGGAGACCTCACGCCCCACGTGTTGAGCAATTCGGCGGTACGTCCACCCGGCCTCCCGCATGCCCACTATACGCCCTCGCTCAAAGTCCGTCAGCTGCACATACGGTTCACGTCCACGCTGTCGCGGCATGCTACCAGTGTTAAAGACTGCGATGGAGCTCCGTATGCCACGGCAAACTGGCTGACACTGACGGCGGCGGTGCACAAATGCTGCGCAGCTAGCGCCATTCGACGGCCAACACCGCGGTTCCTGGTGTGTCCGCTGTGCCGTGCGTGTGATCATTGGTTGTACAGCCCTCTCGCAGTGTCCGGAGCAAGTATGGTGGGTCTGACACACCGGTGTCAATGTGTTCTCTTTTCCATTTCCAGGAGTGTATTTAAACCAAAGGGTACTACCTTATATTGATAACATCCGCCTTCAAACAAAAAAGCAGTATATTTTCTGAATTCCCTGGCCAGCGGCAGATTCCAGTAACCAGAGGTCACGACCATAGATGTAAGATAATTAGATCCCTCAAATATTTGTAGTAACTCATCAGTGTTTTCTGGCCGGTCACTTTCTGGTAACACAACTTTATTCAAAGCATCCAGCACTAGTCTTACAAATCCATCCTTCCTCGTAACCACGATGACCGGTTTATTATATACACTCACAGCCTTTTCAATGGTCCCCCATTTAATCATATTCTGTATAAGGTCCCTTACAGCTTCCCTGTGTCTTTCAGCTATAGGTATAGATTTTTGAAAAAAGGAGTGTCATCTTTTACATTGTCCTTCTACAATACCTGGTACACTAGCTACTTCTTCATCGATCACATCGTCTTGTTCCCTTTTTACATCAAAAATTATTATACTTTCTTTAAAATTTAATCTCCTTTTATAATGGTTAAAGAAATCTACGCCAATCAACATTTTTATACACCGATCAGGAATTATAAGGAAGTTATGGAATACTTCCACCCCATTTATTTTCACTGGCAACAGAACTTCATGTCTAACAGGTTTCTTTCACTTTTCCAGTAGCTACAATAATCTGTACCCCCATTACTGGCATAATTACAAGATCATTCTCTTTTTGCAATGATTCTAACCAAACTTTACTCACAGCACATAAATCACTACCTGTATCTGCTAAATACTGTACCTCTTCATCACACACCTGCAGACTAATTATTGGTTGACTCAATACTTTCCTTTCCTTTCCTTGCCAGTATCAGCACCCTCCTCCAACAAGTCGTTCACAACCTCTCTTCGATCGAGACCTTGCCTCTTTCCGGAAATTACACAGATTTTTGCAGAATCACCAATACCACTTTCTATCCACTAGTGATAACTCAAGACTCCCTTCTGGCGCTTCGCTATTCTCCATTATAGCCTCTCTCTCTTCCCTTCCTCCACTATTAACTGGTCGACCCCCATTTTGGTCATCATCCTCCTGCTTCTCCCTAATAGCCTCACAAATGTCGTTATTTATAGATGCTAATATTTCCTCCACACTGGCACACTAATTTCCTGTAATTCTGCAGCCTTTGTACTTTCTCCTTCCTCAGAACATGACTCGACTTCAACTTGGTTGCTAACCACTTTCTTGCAATCGGATTCTGTCACATCTTCCACTAATACACCATCCCTCTCGTCTGCAATATGTTTATGTCTATCCACAAAATCCTCTAAACCTCCATTAAACGTACAGATTTTTACGTAGCTCGTTTCGCCTGTTGCTACTACCTTCTCCTGTACCTCCCTTACAGTCCCTGTCTGGTTACTATTAACACATACAAAAGGTTTTGCTAGCGGGCTCAAACTACTACTTCCCGTCTGGTAAATGCTAGCCCTTCCACAGACGGCATTTAGTTTGACGGATTCTGTAGTTCGGTATCCTTTCTTACGTTTACACCTGTCTGCTGTTGCCTTTGCGCAACATCATTCAATCGATAATCGTGCACCTGCTCCCCATTACTTGCACCTCTGCCCCTGCCATTTCCACGGAACATGCCAATTCTGTTAATGTTTACATTATGTCGCGGTCCTGCATCGTTTGGTGGTCTCTCATTACGATTTGCATAATCCTCCTCAGACAATAACTTCTCAACCCTCTCCAAATGACTAACGAACTTACGCACATCATCCCTCGGCGCTGAAATAAGTTTGTTCCGCCAGTACATAGGCAGTTTAGCTTCCAAACCCATAACAATAGGCTCTGGCTCGATTTTGTTGTTTAAGTATGACAAAATTTGTCATCCACTTTAACGCGAACTTTTTTACACTTTCCCTTCTGGGATTATACTTTTCCACCGCCCAGAAGCTATTTAATAACGCCATCTGTTTTTGCTTACTTCAATATTCTTTCAAAAATGCCTCTTTAAATTTATCCAAAGTATCATACTGTTCAGTAGCAATAACCGCCCAAGTTCTGGCCTCTCCTAAGAATTTTGACGTAATAAAACTTATTTTTTGTTTGTCTGACCACACCTTCAAAATCATTCCAAAATTCTTTTGGATGCACATTTCCTGTTGGATCAAAACGTAAAAACTGTCTGTTAGTGACATATGAAATTTCAGATGGTTCTACCACAAAACGACACCCACTACTGTTAATTCCATGTTTGAGGTTAGTTTCAACTTGGCATAGTCTACTGTCATGCTCATCCAATCTACTTTCCACCTGTTCTACTTGGTTAGTTAGCTGAGGAACATTTTTTTCAGACTCATCCACTCGTTCTGACACAGTTTTTACTTCATTCATACATTTGTCAGACTCAGAACTGATTTTGCTGGCTAACACTTTGTGATCAGTTTCACATACAGATTCTACAGCCGCTATTTAACCTGTACTTTTTGTATACCTTCTCTAATTTCATCTACTCTTTGTTTGTTTCCAACAGCAACTCTTTTCAAAGCCTCTGTTAATTCACCTTTTACAATGCTATCAGATCTTTTGCAATTATTCTCGAGAAATTTTGTCATCTACTTTATTTTCTAATGACTTAAATTCATTTTCCCACATTTCATTTAAAACAGCAGTCTGCTTTTCAAGTTTTTCATTAAACCCACTGTCAAGTTTACTAATTTTTCAGTAAAACCACTGTCAAGTTTTTCGAGTTTACGATTAATTTTTTCAGCCAAATTAGATTGTTCATGTATAGAGCCCATTAAAACGACAAACATTTCCTGCATACTTCCTAGTTCCATTTTTGGCATCACGGTTTCTTGTTTACCTTGTTCCACCGGAACTATACCAAATTTGGTATCCACATTTGACACGTTTGCCACATGTGATTCAGTAACATTACTAACACTATCATCACACAACTGATCGTTACTGAGTTCATGCTTAATGTCACTTTTGGGATTAGTATTTTCCCCTCTAGTTACATTAACAGACATACTTGAAGCAGACTAAATTTCACTGCCCGTAAATAACATAGAAATACCATCAAAAACCTCCCCTTTTATTTTGACATCTACTCCTTCTCTCTGTTCAGGTGTGCTAGTGTGTGAAGAACTCACACTGGATGAAAGTTCTTCCTCCTTCACCGTATTGACAAAATCTTTATCACATTCCATGTTTCTCAGTCTTTCAGCACACACACACACACACAACAGATGCAACAAAGTTGACTTATCTTTTGTCGAATGCTGCAGCCTCGGCGTGTTGAAACTGCGAGTCCGACCCCCTGCGGCTGCCGTGTCAGTTTCCGGGCCCCCGCTCGTCGTGTACGCTGGCCGCGCTGCCCCGTTGTACTGCTCGCCGCCACCGCTAACATGCCATCTGCTGCTTCGCTGCGCTTCCGTCGCTACTGCAGCCGTTGCGTATCATCTTCTTTCTTGCAACCTACTGTACTTCGACGTGAACCAGGCTGCAATTAAAGTCACTAATCTACGTATCGGGAGAAACACGAAATGAAAGGTTGGAAATTTTGTACTCAATTAATATATTCTGAAACTTACGTGAACAAGTATCACTGCCAAGCCGGTGCTAGTCTTAACACAGTCACTCACAATCCCTTTCACTCACGTTATTAAGTTTATGGTGTTGCATTTCCCGAAAACGTAATAGCTACAAAAATACTGATTGTTTTTTATTGATAACGCTCGCCAAATATTGAGTCTGTCGGTTCCAAATGCAATCACAGTTTTTAGCCACCGACCTGCTCAATACGCCACGCGGAATACTCGTATATGAATTTTCTCGTCACAAAATTCACTTAAAAATTCCGAAATTTCTACACACATATCGGAATAATTATGCCGTCACTTTCCAACACTTTTGATGTATGGAACACTGCTAGATCCGGCAACTTATCATTTCCATCGGAACTGCTACTGCACACGTCCGTTGTCCATATCCATACTTCGGCGAAATGTTCCCACACTAAATCCTACTACATAACTCGTTAAACAATTATCTTCATATTAACATTAATCCACTCTCACACATCATTCATACTGCTAAAACTCATTTATAACGTTTTACATACACAAAAAGACATAATAACACTTTATGAAAATACTAGAACAGTTTATGAAAAACATTCTATTACTTCAGTGCACTCTACTGGGCACAATCGAAACTAAATCAGTCCCCTATCTAGTACCGTCCTCTAGTGGCTGATACATAAACTTACGTGCGCATCCAGTTTCGCGTCACCATCTGTCACTATCCAGCTCTGAGACAGATCGCCCACTTAACCGCCTCCAAGACAGGATCGTTATACGGCGCTACGCCGCAACTCATCGGTGAAGAAAACGTGATGCCAATCCTGAGTGGTCCATTCGGCATGTTGTTGGGTCCATCTGTACCGCGCTGCATGGTGTCATGGTTGCAAAGATGGACCTCGCCATGGACGTCGGGACTGAATTTGCGCATCATGTAGCCTATTGCGCACAGTTTGAGTCGTAACACGACGTCCTCCGGCTGCACGAAAAGCATTATTCTACATGGTGGCGTTGCTGCAGTAGTAGCCTTTGAGCGCCCTGAGCGAGGCATGTCATCGACAGTTCCTGTCTCTCTGGATCTTTTCCATGTCCGGACAACATCGCAGTGGTTCACTCCGAGACGCCTGGACGCTTCCCTTGTTGAGAACCCTTCCTGGCACAAAGTAACAATGCGGAAGCAATCTAACCGCGGTATTGGCCGCCTATGCATGGTTGAAGTACAGCCAAGAAGAGCCGTGTACCTCCTTTCTGGTGGAATGACTGGAACTGATCGGTTGTCGCACCCCCTCCGTCTAACAGGCGCTGCTCCTGCTTGGTTGTCTTCGTGGTGTTGCGGTAGCGTTCTCTCTTCCCGTGCAAGGGGTTCCGGGTTCGATCCTCGGCGAGGTTACGGATTTTTCCAGCCTGGAGATGACCGGGTGTTGGTGTTGTCTCCATCATCATCAACATTAAGGACGGAGGAAGAAAATCGCAAACCACGTCTGCTAGGAGCTTGCCTAGTCTCCCCCATCGTTCCCTACGCTCCTTGGAGTATGGGAATTCATCATCATGCATGGTTCTTTACATCTTTGGGCGGGTTTAGTGACATCTCTGAATAGTCAAAGGGACTGTGTCTGCGATACAATATCCACAGTCAACGTCTATCTTCAGGAGTTCTGTGAATTCGGGTGATGCAAAACCTTTTTTCACGTGTGTAAAATCGTGCTATTAGCTGATTTCGGCAGTGGGCCATAATCCTGCACATTTGCTCTGTCATGTATAACATGTCGTGCTCATCACATACACTCCTGGAAATGGAAAAAAGAACACATTGACACCGGTGTGTCAGACCCACCATACTTGCTCCGGACACTGCGAGAGGGCTGTACAAGCAATGATCACACGCACGGCACAGCGGACACACCAGGAACCGCGGTGTTGGCCGTCGAATGGCGCTAGCTGCGCAGCATTTGTGCACCGCCGCCGTCAGTGTCAGCCAGTTTGCCGTGGCATACGGAGCTCCATCGCAGTCTTTAACACTGGTAGCATGCCGCGACAGCGTGGACGTGAACCGTATGTGCAGTTGACGGACTTTGAGCGAGGGCGTATAGTGGGCATGCGGGAGGCCGGGTGGACGTACCGCCGAATTGCTCAACACGTGGGGCGTGAGGTCTCCACAGTACATCGATGTTGTCGCCAGTGGTCGGCGGAAGGTGCACGTGCCCGTCGACCTGAGACCGGACCGCAGCGACGCACGGATGCACGCCAAGACCGTAGGATCCTACGCAGTGCCGTAGGGGACCGCACCGCCACTTCCCAGCAAAGTAGGGACACTGTTGCTCCTGGGGTATCGGCGAGGACCATTCGCAACCGTCTCCATGAAGCTGGGCTACGGTCCCGCACACCGTTAGGACGTCTTCCGCTCACGCCCCAACATCGTGCACCCCGCCTCCAGTGGTGTCCCGACAGGCGTGAATGGAGGGACGAATGGAGACGTGTCGTCTTCAGCGATGAGAGTCGCTTCTGCCTTGGTGCCAATGATGGTCGTATGCGTGTTTGGCGCCGTGCAGGTGAGCGCCACAATCAGGACTGCATACGACCGAGGCACACAGGGCCAACACCCGGCATCATGGTGTGGGGAGCGATCTCCTACACTGGCCGTACACCACTGGTGATCGTCGAGGGGACACTGAATAGTGCACGGTACATCCAAACCGTCATCGAACCCATCGTTCTACCATTCCTAGACCGGCAAGGGAACTTGCTGTTCCAACAGGACAATGCACGTCCGCATGTATCCCGTGCCACCCAACGTGCTCTAGAAGGTGTAAGTCAACTACCCTGGCCAGCAAGATCTCCGGATCTGTCCCCCATTGAGCATGTTTGGGACTGGATGAAGCGTCGTCTCACGCGGTCTGCACGTCCAACACGAACGCTTGTCCAACTGAGGCGCCAGGTGGAAATGGCATGGCAAGCCGTTCCGCAGGACTACATCCAGCATCTCTACGATCGTCTCCATGGGAGAATAGCAGCCTGCATTGCTGCGAAAGGTGGATGTACACTGTACTAGTGCCGACATTGTGCACGCTCTGTTGCCTGTGTCTATGTGCCTGTGGTTCTGTCAGTGTGATCATGTGATGTATCTGACCCCAGGAATGTGTCAATAAAGTTTCCCCTTCCTGGGACAATGAATTCACGGTGTTCTTATTTCAATTTCCAGGAGTGTATAATGATCATCACACAGTCTAAGTGCTGCAGCCTGCCGCACTTAGAGTGTTTTACGATGCAGTACGACTTCTGGTTTAATGCATGTGTCATAGAAGAATATGTAATACATGGCAGACCAAATGTGCTTGATAACGGCTCATGGCCGAATTTAGCTAACAGCAGGATTTCAATGAAGCACAATACAGCCTACAACCGACAAACCATTCTTTTATAAAACACTTAGAGGCAGTGAACCCCCACGGAAGCAAAATCTTAATAACTACTGAACTACATACAGCTTTGTAAATTTCTCAGTCTCTACTCATTTTGATAATTTACGTATAAATTACGTCTAAATAACATTTTCACATGGATTCTACGACCTTCTCCACCTTACTGCATATGCTATTTTAAAAATTTGTTGTTTATTACTTGTAAGAACTTATTCAAAAGCAATATTTTCTAACAATTGTTAATGAATCGTCAAATGTAATAAAAACTAAAATTAGCACAAAATAAATATAAAACATACTAAATAATTTAAATGCTATTCCTTTTAATGGATTAAAGTACAGTCTTTGGGTAAACTGATCTACGTACGTAAACATACACCCGGAGGAAGGAAGAAAGCTTGGGGTTTAACGTCTCGTCGACGCCGATGTCATTAGAGGAAGGCACACGCTCAGATTGTTTCAAGGATGAGGAAGAAAATCGGTCGCACCCTCTTAAGACAACCTTCACAACATCTTCCTAGAGCGATTTAGCGAAATCATGGGAAGTCAGAAACTGGATGGTGCCGTCGCCCACACATATGCGCCCAGTGCGCCACCTCGTTCCGTAAAATATGCTCTGCATTTGGACGTTTCCGATTTGGAAATCGCAGTATTCAATTACAATCCTGAATCGGCAGTTGTATCACACACTGAAGAGACTGGTCTACCCGCCTGACGACATCGAATGATCAGCTGCTCACACGAGGATTGGGACAAGTGCCAGAAGATCAGCGACTTTTTCAAACTGAGTCACTGGAGAATCTTCCTACATACTTTCTGAGCCACCTACATTGCATTTTAAAAAACATTTCCCACAGACAATTCTTTGAAATTTTTACGTATGAAGTGTCATTGCACTTCAAACCTTTCATATTTGCAGACAGCTAATTTTATGTCTTATACATTTCATTAATTGTAAAAGTTTCTTTTCCATTCTGCTGTCGATAACTTCACGAAGAAGACTGTCATTTCACGGATAGTTGAATGTTTTCGTCATCTGATTCATTATCTTCTGCCCAAAAACAAAAACATCTTCGCATGCAAAAAAAAAAAATGGATTCAGGTGTTTAAAATGGTAGGTATGAAATATAACGAGAGTAATAAATATTGTGAATAGCCAGTATAATATTTTAAATACATTTAACCTGTCGGGCTACCTCTACAGTGATACGTCATCGTATATGGACTTCGTAATGGCACACTTCCCTTGCAGTCTGCCGCGATATGTCTCTTGCCTAGCCTGAATGATCTATATTTTAAACGACCAGCGAAGGAATGTAATTTTTTAAAATTTATAGGACACTGTGCGGGAACTGCAATATTTAAGTTCGTGTGACATTTTGTAGATAAGTATGATATTATGAATTAGAGAGGGTGCAGTCGCTACAAATATGGGTCGTATTTCACCCGTGGAAGTGGTGGAGCAGTCGTTTGCTTATGCTCACAGCAGCTACAAATATCGTCAAATGTTGTGCCGTATTCCCGTTACACTGGAACATACTAAATGACACAAATTATGTGTGAATGAAGAGAGACAATACGTAAGATAAAACGAAAACAGTTTCAGAAGTAACCAAGCGTGGAGTGTTGACAGTACAGCATAAAAGAAATTCTACACAACTTTAGCAGCTGAACAAAACTGATGGGAGAGTCTATAGAACTGTAGAAAACAGGGAAAAATCCTTGCCACACTATGAACCGAAACCTATCGTAAAGCAGCAGACGCCGGCCAAGACAGAGCGGCATTGGGAAGTAACCGATTTTGTGAGATTTATTAGTTTCATCTGTGTGCTTTGGTAGTTTAATTTTCAATCCCTGAGTGTCAGTCTATATCATTACACGTAGTTCTTGCGTTTTCGTCAGTGGCTAAATTATGGTCTCGTAGCGCGTGGCGGTGGACTTTTGTTCATTTGCTTTGTAAGCTATAGTGCTTTTAGTTAGTTGCGACGTTTGACAGTTCAGTAAGAAGCGAGTGGGGCAAATGATAGCACAGCCATATGATTAATATGTGAAACTTCCATATCTACCGCGATATTCAAGCAACTACAGAATTTTTAAGGACCAGCGATGGCCGGTGAAACGAATTGCTGTGGGTTTTGCAGCAATATAAGTGAAGAAGTTGCATGTTGATTTTTATACTGAAAATGGGATTTTTCATAAACTGTTGACGTGTCGTACTCTCAGCTGCTAGCTTAATGTTATATCTGTCACAATTTAGCCTGCCGGGGTGGCCGAGCGGTTCTAGGCGCTACAGTCTAGAACCGCGTGACCGCTACGGTCGCAGGTTCGAATCCTGCCTCGGGCATGGACGTGTGCGATGTCCTTAGGTTAGTTAGGTTTAAGTAGTTCTAAGTTCTAGGGAACTGATAACCTCAGAAGTTAAGTCCCATAGTGCTCAGAGCAATTTGAACCATTAGTCACAATTTGTTTTTTAACTGCATTAGAATGTTAGTGACACTCTTATGTGTTTTGGCAAAAGAATCAGATTTTAACACGGCAACAAGAGATGTTATGTATTACTCAAAACTCGTCAGTCTTCATCAATCCTTGTACTCAACTACCTTCTTGGTGGGGCTAGTTCATTGATCTGGTAGCGTGGAGTGTTTGGCTTGCACAGCACTATAAGTTATATTAACTCTGCTTTATACATGATACCTTCAACTTTATCCAATGGAACATTTCTTTCTACCCACAGCAAAATATCCACTTTCCTCCACAGCGTTGTTGGAGCTTTTTCCATCACTACAGTGTCGCATGCGCGAATTCGGAGAAATATTTTGCAGCACAACACAACACATCACAGAGTCGGTGATTGCATTCTTGGACGACGACATTTAGTTCGAACCTCGTTTTCAGACCTTCTGCACTGTTGTTATTAATGCAACGTCAACACAAAACACTTGTTCACAGCACCTAACGGTTTCAAAAATCTTCAACTCACGAAAATACCACTTTGTAAGGATAGCTGACGAATGCTAATACGCGTCCAAGGTGCAACACCAAGTGGTACGTTTATCCACAGCGTGGCAACACAGGTGCTTTACCACCCGAACTGCAGGCGGCGTGCTAGAGAAAGCCGGCTCGCCATTGGTGTTGCCTGGGAAACAGCATCACGTCCCCTCTTGTGAGCCGAACGTCAAACGTCGCACTATCGTTGGCATTAGTCAGTCTGTCCAGAAGCAGCCCCCGGGTAAGACAAAGCAACAACACGAAAGTAACCGATTATGTGAGATTTTACGAGTTTCTAACCACGAGCAGACTATAAAGTTTCATCTGTGTTCTTTGGTAGTTTAGTTTCTGAATTTCTGCTTGTTAATTTAACTTTTAATAGGTACAGTTGTCGCGTTTTCGTTTATGTCGGTAAATAATCAATTTTGTGACATTTTACAAGTTCCTAACCGGGAGCGAATTATCTAGTCTCACCTGCGTGCATTGTTTTTGAATCTCTGCTCATTAATCTGTTTTATTACAAACAGTGTCTACAATAGAGTTTCGTAGCGCACGTCGAAAGTCGTTTGTTTGTCTGTGCAGTGTAGTTTTCCAGCGTGGTTAATAAGAACAGGGATTGCCGTGTGACAATGTGAGCTGAGTTGGTGACACTTTGCTTTCGGCTCCATGCTTGATGGTGCAGTGGATAGCCATCACTGTTGTGGTTCGTCAGTGACGATCGAGCGAACGTCCAGTCTGTCGATCGGTCCGCACCTGTGGCCAGCCCAGGGACCCCTCACCCATGGGCGAGTTGGAGGTCACCTCGGGGCGTGGCAGGCTGCGAAAGACTTCCCAGTTGGCCGAGCGTAAGGCCTCCCTGGTTAGTCTGACAAACAGGTTCCAGGAGGTGTCTGTGGCTGGTAGTGTCTCTCAGCCAGATGCAGTCCCTTGTTCTGTTTCATTGGAAACCTCTCTGCTTGCAAGATACGGGTAGTCACAGAGGTGGGATTATTGGTAAGTGGGAGTTTGAATGTTAGATGCATTACGGTGCTTCTTACGAACATGACTGCCAAGGAGGGAAAGAAAGCCAATGTGCTTTCCGTCTGCATACCGGGAGGTATCATTCCAGTGTGTAAAGGGTCCTTCCTGATGCCATGAAGAACATAGGGTGGAGCCAACTGTAGGTGGTGGCTCACGTCGGTACCAGTGATGGGTGTCGCTTTGGATCGGAGGAGATTCTCTCTGCTTTCGAGTGGTTGTCAGAAGTGGTAAAGACTGCCAGTATTGCTTGTAAGATGAAAGCAGAGCTCAGCACTTTCATCATGATCGACGGTACCGACTAAGGACCTTGTACGGAGCCAAGTGGAGTATCTGAATCAGAGTCTCAGACGGTTCTGCGACTCTGTAGGCTGCAGATTCTTCAACTTGCGCCATATGGTGATGATGCTCCAGGTTCCACTAAATGTATCAGGAGTCGTTTACAAGCAGGAGGCAGCTAAACGAATGGGGCTGTGTGGTGTGGACTGAGCGTTTTTTTTTTAGGTTACAGTGCTTGGGGAAACATGGAAGAGTTTCACCCTCAATGGGGGCAGCTCGGACACAGCAAGAATTTAGATCTAGGAACCATCGATATAGCAGATGTAAATTGTGTGGCTGTATTAGGAAAGTACCAGAGCTCGAAGCGCTAATAGAAAGAACTGATGCGCAATTCGTTATAGGCAGTGAAAGATGGCTAAAGCTGGAGATAAGTTGAGGGGAAATTTTTGCGAAGGATTTAAAGGTGTCCAGAAATGATACGCTAAATACAGATGGCGGTAGCGCGTTTGTTACTGTTAGAAGCAGTTATCTTGTAGCGAAATTGAAGTAGATAGTTCCTGTTAGTGCGGACAGAGATCATTCTTCGCAACCAGAAGAAAATAACAACTGAATCCTTCTACCGACCTCGTAACACAGATGATACAGTTGATGAAAAGTTAAAAGAAACTTGGGACTAATTTCAAACACGTACCCGACACGTACAGCTATAGTTGATAGTGGCTTCAATTTACCCTAAATATGTTCCCTAAAACACACGTTTATTCCGGAGGTACGCAAAAAAAAGAAAAAAAAACCATCTGAAGTTGTGATAATCGCAGTCTCTGAAAATTGTTTGAAACAGTAAACGTTTGTTCAAATAGCTTTGAGCACTATGCGACTTAACTTATGAGGTCATCACCTAGAACTTAGAACTAATTAAATCCAACTAACCTAAGGACACCACACACATCTATGCCCGAGGGAGGATTCGAACCTGCGACCGTAGCGGTAACGCGGTTCCAGACTGAAGCGCCTAGAACCGCACGGCCACACTGGCCGGCAGTAAACGTTTGTGAAAGCACACTTGACTTCTTAGCAACAAATAGTCCTGAACTAATAACGTTCATCAAGACGGATCAGGGAGCATTGAAAACATTTTTACGACCAAATTTCTGAAAATATGTATTATATTTACGTGTGCTTCACAGCACCTCATCAGGATTCTGAGGAAAAAAAACGGAAACGAATATATGCGTGAAATAACTCGACAAACTGAATTACGTTTAAGGCATAAAGCGGTAGGTTAACTCCCAACATAATTTTTCATCAACATCGCTGGGTACAGATGACAAGCTACCACTACGAAACAATAGGCAAGTGGTCCTGCAAAGCCATGCAAACCGAATGTACAGGTGTTAACTAACAGAAACAAATAGCTGTTTGAACCAAATACTTCCGTAATTTTGCAATAATATAATAAAATGTACACATTACAGAGTAAATAGAACACGAACCCATTGATGATAGTACAAAGGTGATGAAGCATGTTCGGAAACTTTGAAAAAGCGGTGTTTTGCATAACTGGCTGGCCTCACATCCAACAATTAAAACAAAGGTGTTTCTCGTTGCGGCGGGATCTTCTCACGAAACTTCGATCATAAACTGTCTCCTCCAAATCAGATAATTTTTTTTTTTTTTTTTTTTTTTTTTACGCTGATCTACACTACTGACCATTAAAATGGCTACACCACGAAGATGACGTGCTACAGATGCGAAATGTAACCGACAGGAAGAAGATGCTGTGATATGCAAATGATTAGCTTTTCAGAGCATTCACACAAGGTTGGCGCCCTTAGTGACACCTACATCGTGCTGACATGAGGAAAGTTTCCAACAGATTTCTCATACATAAACATCAGTTGACCGGCGTTGCCTGGTGAAACGTTGTTGTGATGCCTCGTGTAAGGAGCAGAAACGCGTACCATCACGTTTCCAAATTTGATAAAGGTCGGATTGTAGCCTATCGTGATTGCGGTTTATCTTATCGCGACATTGCTGCTCGGGTTGGTCGAGATCCAATGACTGTTAGCAGAATATGGAATCGGTGGGTTCAGGAGGGCTATACAGAACGCCGTGCTGGATCCCAACGGCCTCGCATCACTAGCAGTCGAGATGACAGGCATCTTATCCACATGGCTGTAACGGATCGTAAAGCCACGTATCGATCCCTGAGTCAACAGATGGGGACATTTGCAAGACAACAACCATCTGCACGAACAGTTCGACGACGTTTGCAGCAGAATGGACTATCAGCTCGGAGACCATGGCTGCAGTTACCCTTAACGCTGTATCACAGATAGGAGCGCCTGCAATGGTGTACTCAACGACGAACCTGGGTGCAAGAATGGCAAAACGTCATTTTTTCCGATGAATCCAGTTTCTGTTTACAGCATCAAGATGGTCGCATCCGTGTTTGGCGACATCGCGATGAACGCACATTGGAAGCGTGTATTCGTCATCGCCATACTCTCTTATCTCCCGGCGTGGTGCATTGACGGCACTTTGAACAGTGGACGTTACATTTCAGATGTGTTACGACCCGTGGCTCTACCCTTCATTCGATCCCTGCGAAACCCTACATTTCAGCAGGATAATGCACGACCGTATGTTGCATGTCCTGTATGGGCCTTTCTGGATACAGAAAATGTTCCACTGCTGCCCTGGCCAGCATATTCTCCAGATCTCTCACTAAATGAAAACGTCTGGTCAATGGTGGCCGAGCAACTGGCTCGTCAGAATACGCCAGTCACTACTCTTGATGAACTGTGGTATCGTGATGAAGCTGCATGGGCAGCTGTACCTGTACACGCCATCCAAGCTCTGTTTAACTCAATGTCCAGGCGTATCAAGGCCGTTATTACGGCCAGAGTTGGTTGTTCTGGATACTGATTTGTCAGGATCTGTCCACCCAAATTGCGTGAAAATGTAATCACGTCAGTTCTAGTATAATATATCTGTCCAATGAATACCCGTTTCTCATCTGCATTTCTTCTTGGTGTGGCAATTTTAATGGCCAGTAGTGTACATAAGGACAAGCGATCAGCATAATAAAATAATGGAAATCTGAGCTCGCACGGAATGATGTAGCTGTTAGTTATCTCCACGCGCTGTTAGAGAGTGGAACAGCAGAGAATTGTTGTGAAGGTGGTTCGACGATCTATCTGCCAGGCACTAGAGTGTCATTCGTGGAGTTGCCATGTAGATAAAGAAGAGAGGTAATAGAGAGCAACCGAAGAATACGAAACAATTTTTACTCTCGGGTGTCTACACGCGGCAGGAAATGAGATGCCAAGCTATACATCGATGATGCGGGAGGACGACGGTTCAATCCCGCGTCCGGCCATCCTGATTTAGGTTTTCCGTGATTTCCCTAAATCACTCCAGGCAAATGCCGGGATGGTTCCTCTGAAAGGGCACGGCCGACGTCTTTCCCCATCCTTCCCTAATCCGATGAGACCGATGACCACGCTGTCTGGTCTCCTTCCCCAAACCAACCAACCTATACATCGATGACCAATCGCGCTCTCGTGCTAGGAGTCTACTAGGATATCCGGTAATAGTTTCTTCGAGGGGTTGGGGATATGTATATCAGATCTCCACAGTGAATTCCTCCCGGAATATTAGCAGGGGAAATAAACTGATCCATCACAAACATCCATTAAGAAATACGCTTGAGGAAGATCGAATGAAAATGAGGTTGAAAACACCCAGAATAATGGTGAAACTGAAATACCCGGGGTCATTTCCAAAAGAAGATATCAGATAGCTGAAGCAAAGAAGACGTTGAAACGTCCCCTTAGAACAATTTATACAGGACTGTGCTTAAACTGACACACAATATTTTGTTAGCGCAACGCAATCTGACTTTCAATAATCCCTACAAAAGAATGGCCCTGACTAACATTAAACTATACCTTTCACAAATCACTTACCTCACAAAAATCTTCGCTGCTCAAGCTACTGCAATACAGCGAGCGCCACTACTGCCAGCTAAATAAAAGATTCAAACTACTGAAGGCACTAACTACTGATAGGGATAGTTAGCAAATGAAAGATATTAATAGAGAACAAACAATGTATTTACCTTGATATCATCATATATAAATATAGCAGTTCATGACAAATTTCAAAACTCCACCATCTCTCTCCCCACATCCACCACTGCTGGCGGCTCACCTCCAACTGCCCAACGCTACGCGCTGTTCACAGCCAGCTGCCTAACACTACAATGGCGAGTATTACAACAATGCAAAGCAGCCACAGACTGCACACAGCACAGCCAGTGACTTCTCATACAGAGCGCTACGCGGCGCTACCAATAAGAAAACATAAACAGCCTACTTACAACGTGAATTGCGGCGTGTTAGACTATTCTCAGCCGGATACACCATGTTTAAAAAATTGACATTAATGCAAAAAGGCTTACTTTAACGTTACTGGATTACAATATCGTACTAGAGACAGCCTGAGAAAATAAATCTACATCTTCGTTTTTCAAATATCATCTAGAGTATGAGTACAACATAATTGATTTATTTAGAGAAAAAGAATAAAAACTGCTAAGTTGAAACAGGAGTGAGGTGACATTTTGAGATAAAACGCATTTTGTTGGTTTGGAAAATGTATTTACATCTCTGAAAATGGATTACGAATGCGTATCTATGTCTCACACTTTCCATTACCACTACTTGCAATTTTTTTTCTTTGACTGTATAACAACTTTGGAAGAGCAGAGGAAATATGAGATTAGGGCTGAAAATTGACTGCAGTACTAAGAGACTGATGCATTACCTGAAATGTGAAAGAAAGTTAGTCAAGAAGAGCAATAAGGTTTTTGAGCCGTCGAACCATAGACATGTATTCGGATGGATCGAAACGACAAATATACAAGAATTGAAAAAAAAGTGAACAGAGGAATAAACACAGTGAGTGCTTCATATACAAATATAATTCGGATATACAATCAAATGTTCACTGCAATGTTGACTTTAAATGTGCAAAGCATCCCAAAACTGGAAAGACCACGGCAGTCAAAGAACCAACAATAGAGGAGTAGTTGGTGCGAACAGTTGTAGGTGTTATGTACGACAATTCCATAACATGTCAGAGGACTATGTGTGGAGACATAACAAGTAAGTAATGAACAGTTGCAATAAGTGCTGGCCGTTCTCGACACAAGTAAAACACTAAATACGTCAACAAGTATTCGCCTCCAGACACACTTTTGTACACACACATTCTGTTGTTCAGTTGTACCTCCTGTGAGAATATGAGACACTTCTTTTAAAGATGGTGTATGTGGATACGTAAAGCTGAAAGTGATAAATTTGGAGTATGTGAAACAAGCCTGCATCAAACAGTGGTTGAAAATTTCCTCTTAATCATTAGGGTAATAACTGACGATGTTAAAACTTCTAGTCTTATGTTCCCAGCAAATGCATACAGCCTTCCCGGCAGAAGGCCTCAGAAAGAAGGCCGAAACGTCACATCCAAAGATTCTGGGAAAAGTGGCACAATACCAGTACACTAGAACTCTTAAAGCCATTGAGAATGGCAGCGAAAGCCTGCGTTCTTACTTGTCCTTGATAATGGACAATGGACAGCAATACACTATTTATAGTATATTTGAAGCCATATTGCATGTCTACTGCTCACTGCGTTTAAAATGCTTATTCTCGCAGGCTCTAATGACGTGTAGGATACTGTTGAGGCTTCTACACACAAATTCCGTTGATATCGTCATAACGTACGAGAAATGTCGCAATGTACACACACACACACACACACACACACACACACACACACGCACACTCACACACACTCAGACACACACACACACATACAGAAACAGAAAGAAGGAGTTCTTCCCTGGAATGAACAACAAAATCACCGGTCTCATTCGCTTGGCTTTCATCCGGACGGCATGAGAAGGGGGCCTCCGTTCCCCAGAAGTGAGTGCTTGGGAGATCGATGGAGCAATAAGGAGGCTCCCAGCGGTGTGCTCCCCACCTCTGTCATCTCCGCCCTTTCATTCCTCTTTCCCGTGAGCGTCCCTAAAAGAACGTATTCATGAACACAGTTCTCTGCAAACTGTCTGATATTGGGCTCCATGCCATCTAGAGTTGAGATTTATAGCTTCATATCATTCAGTCCGTCCTATCTTAAATTCGAAATATCTTAATTTCTTTGAGGTATTTTCATGACCACTTGAAATAAATAAAATACATTGTGGTTTTATTGTAAAGGCTTTCGGCTACAAAGAGGTATATTTGATATGCGCTGAGTAGACAAAAGTCATGAAATACTCCGTAATCTTCTTTTACTAGGCAGCTCGACGTGGCGTGGATCAACAAGTCGTTAGAGTCCACCGCAGAAGTACTGATCCATGTTGCGCCTTCAGAGATCCATAAATGCGAAAGTGTTGCCGGTGTGGAATTCTGTGCACGAACTGACCTCTAGATTATGTGTGGAAAATGTTCGACGGGATCCGGCGATCTGCGTAGCCAAATCATTCGCTCGAATTATCCAGAATGTCCTTAAAACAGGTAACATGGCGCCCATAAAAACTCCATCGTTGTTTGGGAACATGAAGTCCATGATGGGCTGCAAATGGTCTCCAAGCAGCCAAGCGTTACCATTTGCAGTCAATGATAGTTTTAACTGGATCAAAGGACCCAGTCCATTCCACGTAGACACAGCCCACACCATTATAAAGCCCCCACCAGCATGCATAGTGCCTTGCTGACAACCTGTGTCCATGGATTCGTGGGATCTGCACCACACTCGAAGCCTACCATCAGCTCTTAAGAAACGAAATCGGGACTCGTCTGACCAAGCCACTCTTATCCAGTCGTCTAGGGTCCAACCGACATGGTCACGAGCCCTGAGGTGAAGCGCTGTCCGCAACGTCGTGCTGTTAGCAATGGTACTTGAGTCGGTCGTCTGGTGCCTGAAGCCATGAGCCGTGCACGTCTCGTGCTCATCCCATTTAATGTTTGTCATCTTCTATTACGGTACTGCCGCCTCGTTTTCTTATTTCACTTACTGGCGTCACTAACTTCCTGTCTTACTTGCCTGAGAGTGGCAGCAGCAGCGCGTATCGATATTGCACTGTCGTACCATCTCTGTAGCGACCGATAGTATTTGTGGGTCGTCGTGTGGCTGGAAGTCAGTTGGAAACGGACTAGCAGTGCAGTCGGGGACAGAGCAGCGGCCGGCGACGAAGGAGCGTCAGGGATGGAGCACTACTGAGATGCAGACAGCCCATGCTTGCCGACCGCTGGCGACACACATGCACTGTCCGACTGAAGGAGACTCGAGTGGGAACGACCATTGGTTGGTCGTTCGGTCGGTCGTCCCATCAGCCGACGTCTGGTCCTTTGGCCGTTTCTGGGTGGTGGCAGTCGGTTGGTTGGGGCAGAGCAGCGAGGAAGTCTCCGTAGCGCTTCGTCAGGCCGGAGCCACTGGCTGTGTACACACGCGGTTGGAGTTGTGAGGTCCTTTTTGGGAGGCTTACGAAGTTCGTCACCCACTGATCCTGGACACTGAAGTAGAGTGCTCACTTAACCTTCTATCAAGCCTCAACTGCTTTCACATATGTTCGTTTGATATTGGTTGTCGCATTGTGGGAGATTCACGCGAGCAACTACGTGCGTGCATTGAAGTCAGCTGGAATTGCAGCTATCTTTCTGTGTGGTGTACAAATTAATTTAATTCATTCCTTCATTAAGTGTACCAGCAGTATCTTCTGCCTTATGGCCGTTGACGTTCCGGTGACCTGCCCTGGTCGTTGACGTAGTTTTTGGCAGTGTATTTTCCTTCTCGTGTTGATGCTGACCAGCACGGCGTGTAGTTCGACAGCTGAGGTCTTGTTGGTAGTTTTGGGAGTTTATTCAGACTTGGTTGGATTGGGCACCAGTATCCAGAACGTCATGCTAGTGACATCTTGTTGTGGTTTTGCTGGTCGGGTGGAGCAGAACTGGTCTTGTTAGTTGGCTCGTGGGCTGGTTTTTGGTTGGCTTGCCTTCCGATTAAGAGGTTCTCGGTCTGGCTGCCTGTCTCACCAGGACTTGCGTTAGTGTTACCTTCCCAGGTCGACCCTTGGAACCTTCTGAGCGCCGCTACTTGTGTTTTACATAGTGATTTCGTTTTTAGTCTTAAGCACTCTTTGTGGCCTTCAGCCGAGTTTTTGCTTATTGAAATTGCAAAGCTTTTCTTCTTAGGCCTTAAGCTATAAAAAAAAAATTGTTTCTTGTTAGGAATGTGGCCTTCAGCCGAGTTTCAGCCTTTCAAAATTAAAATTGAAAATTCCTTATGCATAGCCCTTAAGCTGCAAATTTATTTCAAGTTGATATGTGGCCTTCAGCCGAGTTTTCAGCCTTTTCAAATCAAAACTTGAAAATTTTGTCTAGGCCTTAGGCCGTAAGAAATATTTTCTAGTTTTAATGTGGCATTCAGCCGAGTTTTCCATCTTAAATTAAAAATTGGAAATTTCTTCGTCAGTACTTTAGGCCGTGAGATTGTTTGGGTCTTGTATGTGGCTTTCAGCCAAGTTTTATGTGAAACATTTTAGGATAAAGCCTTTAGCCTATTTCAGTTTCAATTTAGAAGCTCTTCCCTTTAGGCCTTAAGCCGTAAAATTGTTTTCTGCATGGTGTGTGGCCTTCAACCGAGTTTTAATCTCTCTTAAATTAAAAATTCAAAATCCTTGTCTTGCCCTTAAGTCACAAGATTGTTATTCTTTAGTATGAGGCCTTCAGACTAGTTTTTCACGAAATATTTTATGATAAGGCCTTCAGATTTTTCAAATTGAAAGCTCTTTTTCCCAGGCATTAAGTAATTAAATTGTTTTGTTGAAATGCGGCCTTAACCCGAGGTTTGAGCCTATTTGGATTAAACATTGAAAATCTTTGTTTCGGCCTTCTACCGTAACACTCTTCTTGATTAATGTGTGGCTTTCAGCCGAGTTCTATGGTAAAAACAGAAGCTAAGGCTTTCCGCCTATTTATATTGAAGATAATTTTTTTGTCTATAGAAGTGAAACCTCCAGAAGAACTCCTGTAGCTCAATTTCTTGCTTAGGCCTTGTGCCTTGGATTTTCGATGTGGCCTTCAGCCGATCTAAATTAAATCCTAGGAGGTCTTCCTTTAAAACCTTGAGAGTTTTTAATTGTTGCTTGTGTGATTGTCTGTTTTAAGAAATAAAGTTTATATGTTGAGTACAACTGACAGTAACTGATTTGGGCCCCTTTCCACAAATATAACCTCATCCGCTCTGTCCTGATTGCACAGGGATTTCAGGCCGTTAACACTAGATTTTGTCGCACTGTTCTGACGGATATGTTCGTCGTAGTCTCACATTGATTTCTGTGGTTATTCGGCGCAGTGTTGCTTGTTTGTTAACACTCATAACACTACCCAATCGCTGCTGCTCTCTGTCGTTATGTGACGGCTGTGAGCCCCTGCGTGAGAGGTGGGAGGTAGTGCCTGAGACTTAGTATCTCGGCACACTCTTGATGCAGTGGATCTAGGAATATTGAATTCTCTAACGATATCCGAAATGGATTGTCTCATGCGTCTAGTTCCAACTACCATTCCGTGTTCAAAGTTTAACTCCCATCATGCAACCACAGTCATGTCAGAAACCTTTTCACATGAATCGCATGAGTACAAACGACAGCCCCGCCAATGCAGTACCCTCTCATACCTTGTCCACGAGATACTACCGCCATGCGCGTGTGTGCGTATCGCTACACCATGATGTTTGCCACCTCAGTGTAGTTTTTCTGCTGTTTACCACTAGTAAACAAAGCAGATTAGACACGTTATATTACTGCTATTGTATAACGTCCCAGTATTTTACCAATAGGCGTGTCGGTAGAAACTCTGTCATGAGAATACCCTGCTCTTTTTCTATTAGAAAGCAGATGTTCGATACTCTATTCTCAGCGAATTTACAGTTCATAAAGACTGTCGCTGATAATAGCGCATCTGTTAAACAAAATAATTTCGCACGTATTTAGCGATTGAGTTACAAAGTAACAGCTAGTTTTTACGGATATATGAGCTATTTATGAAAGGTGATAGGTAAATCTGCTGAAATTCTAAAAATAGTTTACTTTAGTGTTAAATAAATAAGATGGAAGTAGTGCGCAAGAATAACGAAAGTATTTATACGTACAGTGCACAATT
Organism: Schistocerca americana; assembly: GCF_021461395.2. Classification (NCBI taxonomy): domain Eukaryota; kingdom Metazoa; phylum Arthropoda; class Insecta; order Orthoptera; family Acrididae; genus Schistocerca; species Schistocerca americana. The sequence goes on from NC_060122.1 coordinate 60,875,832, forward strand.
TTTTAGTTACTGATACTGTCAAAGGAACGCTGAGACATGAGAATATTGTTTCTGGAACAGATAAGAAAACATTCATTCAGTGCCCGCCCGGTTAGCCGTGCGGTCTAACTTACTGCTTTCCGGGTGGGAAGACGTGCGGGGGACCGTCACGAGTCCGCTCGGGTCCAGTGTGCCGACCAGTCTGTGGATGGTTTTTAGGCGGTTTTCCATCTACCTCGGCTAATGCGGACTGGTTCCCCCTATGCCGCCTCAGTTACAATTCATACGGGAGGTAGTTTGGAATCTAATATTTTGGATAAATTATTTCAGATGATGGGTTTGATGAAAAGTGAAATGCATAATGAGATGGGTTCGATGAAAACTGAAATGAAAAATCATCTGAACAATGTGAATAGTAATATGGGTTTGTTGAAAAGTGAACTTGGTGGGCAAATTAAAACTTTGGACGAAAAATTAACCGAAAAAGTTAATGAGTTAGAAAGTAAATTTTATAATAAGATGGAAGCATTAAAGAAGTCAGTCAGCAATGAAGTTAAAAAGCAAAGAGAGGAATTGTATGACGCAGTTAGCAGTAGGCTGACGGACGATGTCAATTTAATACGTAATGATCTGAAGGAAAAAGTAGACCAAGAAATTAAAGTGGTCACTGACGAACAAGTGAAAATCCGAAACGAACTAGATCGGCCAGTCAGTACCTTGAAGGGACAGATCGTGAAGGTTCAGAATGAAACAGAAAAGAAATTAAATGACACGGTAATCGCAATTAATACGGAAGTACAGGATAAAACGTGAAAGTTAGAGGTCGGTGTGAACCACAAACTCGTAGAGTTTAAAAATACAGAATTAGAGAGTTTGAGGTCCGAAACCAATACAATCAAAGAGCAAGTGAAAAACTTATAAAATGTAAAAAAATTGACGGCCACGGTCGCGTTGGGTGGGGCATATCCTAGCCATGTGACTTTTGAAATCGAGAAATTCGATCCGAAAGGAGGGGTCCAACCCGTTATATTCATGGACGTGCACAGGAAAACAATCCCGTCCGCGTTATACGATGGATTAGAATTGCGAGAACGAAATTAATTGGAGACGCGAGTAGCTGGGTCGTCCATGCAACGGATAAATGTCGAACATTGGAGGAATTTCTAATTAAGTTCGAAGATAAATACTGGTCTGCGGATAAGCAGGATGAAGTGTTACAAGAATTTATGTAAGCTTCTCGTTACCGGCCAAGCAAAGGGCGAGCCCATACTGACTATTCGACTTACGTTAGAGGATCAACTGAGGACGGAATGACGGTATTTACAGTAATATATTCTACAAAATTCTGAAGGTAAGAGTGATAAAATACAGGGGACGGAAGGCTTTCTACGACTTGTACAGAGACCAGACTGAAATTACAAGTTAGAAGGATGTGAAAGAAATGGTAGAAGTGACTGAGATTTGGTTGTTGACCAGTTTGTGAAGTAAATCAAAGAGAATTTTCAAGGGGAATTAAATCTAAGGGACAAGAAAAAAATCTTTGAAATTTGCCACTGATATAACATTTCTGTCATACACGACAAAGGACTTGGGCGGTTAGTTGAACGGACTGAATAGCGTCTTGAAAAGATGCCGTAAGATGAACATTAGCTAAAAGTAAAACAAGGCTAAAGGAATTTCACTGATTTAAATAATGTGATGGTGAGGGAATTATGTTACGAAACAGGACGTTAACAGTAGCAAAGATGTTTTGACATTTGGGCACAAGATAAGCGACGCTGACCAAAAGATAGAGGTTGTATCATGCATTTGTAATAACAAGAAAAGAATTTCTGGGAGAGATAAATTTTTAACATCAAATATAAATCTAAAGATTAGAAATTGTCCAAATGTAGTTGGAATGTGGCCTAAAAAGGAAGTGAAATGTGGACGATAGAAATATCAGAAAAGAGAGAACTGAAACTTTTGAAGCGTGATGCAGCAGGGTAATTGCTGAAGACAGGAGAGGTGTAGGTTGCATAATTTATAATTTTAACTAATAAGGAGTTAACCAATGTAAACATGCAAAATTTATGGGACAACCTATCTGTCAGAAGAGATTAGTTTATACAACAGTTACTGGGTCTTCAAGGTAGCGTCAAGTTGGTAATAAAAGGTAGCTTAGAGTCGGGGCGGGGGGGGTGGGGGGGAAGTATAAAAATTGTGGTGGGAGGAAAAATAGGTTTGTGCAGAATAAGCTAGCATGGAGAGGTACATCAAACCAGGCTTCGAACAGAACGAGAATAATGTGGAAACAGTGTCTAGCACAACCGTAAAATTTCCTTTGTTTCTCCCTAACTTGCCTGCCATGATTATCTTCCATAGTGGGTTCGCACAACAACAGAGTAAGGGGGGTGGGAGGGGGCGGGAGGGAATTGTCCTTAGTGTCTGTTAATAACTGAGAACCCATAAATTCGCCATCGCTAGCGAAGTGCTTTATATACGGTGACTCGTTATGTGCTTATGAAGTGCGGTAGAGCTGCTGTATATTACCACACCATTTCTCCGCAGGGAGATGGCGTTTACCTCAGTCCCTCATGAGGTGAGATTATGGTTTAACCTTCCACTGACGAGGAGGAATATATGCACGGATTTAGCAAGGATATGGAAGGAAATCAGCAGTGCCAGATTTGAATCTCTAGTAGTTTCAAAAAGTCACGTGAATGGTAACTATGGATGTAAGGCCGGGGATTTGAATCATCACCTTCACGAACACAAGTCCTGTTTCTTATGATCGGGCGCCTCCATCACTCCTACTGCGAACTGGCAGGTTCCTTCCTTCTATTTCAGTCGCATTTGAGTTTGGTGTACTTTAAATGCTGCAACGTATTTCGGTCGTACACACCTAGTATTGACAGTGTTCCCCCATGCTTTGTGTACACATTCATGTCTGAGGAAACTGGAGGTAGTTAGAAAAACTTTACTTTCCACAGGTAAAAATCTGTTGCTAAAAGAAACTTCTAAGAACAGAGAAAGTCTGTGGAATATTTAGATGGTGTAGCAAGGACACAGTGTGCACCGCTGCCCTTATTTCTCAAGACATGCAGCGAAGAAACTTCCCTGCGATGAAAATGGCTCTGAGCACTATGGGACTCAACTGCTGAGGTCATTAGTCCCCTAGAACTTAGAACTAGTTAAACCTAACTAACCTAAGGACATCACAAACATCCATGCCCGAGGCAGGATTCGAACCTGCGAGCGTAGCGGTCTTGCGGTTCCAGACTCCCTGCGATGAAAATACGAAGTAATGAACCAATCTGAAACTTCTGTTTGCTCGTCCCTCGGGTGAGACCAGAGTGATAAGCACCGGAATAGTTGAGAGGTAGAGGAGAATGACGTCCCGTTCAGGTCGAGCAGTTACTTTCTAGTAATACTATGGATAACACAAGAAAGTTTCCCGTGTATGTTTTTCTTCGAAGAAAATGAGGTAAAAGTTTGTAATACACAGGTTTCTAACAGAGTCGAGAATGGAACTTTCTTATGACTTCTTACAAGTCGCCATTCTTCTTCCAAAATATTAAAAGCACTCGATAAATTCCATGTCCAGCCCCCACCCCTAAAACTATCGAATTTGTGCCCTTTTTACGGATACTAGAAAAAAAAACTGTGGATTTCTAAAAGGGAAAATTTTGGCCACAGTCCTTGATATGAGCCTTATAATATTGTGACGCTTGTTAGTGTTTATAGGTATAAACTTCGTAATCGGAGGCGGGGAATGTACTAAAAATGGCTGGCAGGAATATGCCATCGCTGCGCAATTTCCGTCTCTTTATTCAGTGTTTATGTAGCATTCGTCGTAAATCTTCTTTGTACCAGCAACCTTAATGTCGATAAATAGACGCACTTTCCTCCTCTTTTTATGGAAAATACCACTATAAACTTAAAAGAACAGTATGTCACTACATTCAGGTTGGGATAGGATGTACAATGCCCGTAGAGAAATAACTAAAAACGTATAAGTACGAGTATATCGATAACATTGTAGCTACAGATGAAATCACAGTTTGATTTTACATAGAGTACTCTTCGACATTGGTCTTTTACTTTGCTTACATTCTTTTCGAACCTTTCTCCAACGCTGAAGTGAAGCGACTGAAAAAAGAAGAAAGCACAAGGCACTCCAGGTTTATTTTTTTTTTTTTTATTGGTTTCATGAGGCCCGCTACGACCTCGTCTCCTGTGTCGACCTCTTCATCCCAGAGCAACCTATTATTTGCTGCATGTATTCCCGTCTGTCTTCCTCTGCAGTTTCCGCTCTCTATAGCTCCCTCTAGTACCACCATGGAAGTCATTCCCTGAGGTCTTGACAGGTGTCCTATCATCATGTACACTCTCCTTGTCAGTGTTTTCAACATATTAGTTTCCTATCCGATTCTGAGAAGAACTTCATCATTTCTTACCTTATCAGTCCACCTAATTTTCAACATTCCTCTGTACTTCCACATCACAACTGCTTCGATTCCCTTCAGTTCCGGTTTTCCCACAGTCCATGTTTCACTACCATACAATGCTGCGCTCCAAATGTACATGCTCAGAAATTTGTTCCTCGAATTAAGGCCTGTGTTTGATACTAGTATACTTCGAAACTTCCTGGCAGATTAAAACTATGTGCCGGACCGAGACTCGAACTCTGGACCTTTGCCTTTCGTGGGCAAGTGCTCTGCCAACTGAGCTACCCAAGCACGACTCATGCCCCGTCCTCACAGCTTTGCTACTGCCAGTACCTCGTCTCCTACCTTCCAAACTTTGCAGAAGGTCTCCTGCGCAGGAGAGCTTCGGTCTCGCTCCGGCACATAGTTTTAATTTGCGAGGAAGTTTCATATCAGTGCACACTCCGCTGCAAAGTGAAAATCTCATACTAGTTGACTTCCCTTGGCAAGGAATTCACATTTTGCCAGTGATGGTCTCCTTGGTTCGTCCGTCACTGGTTAAGCGGACTAGGTAGTAAAATCCCTTCATGTACTTCGTGACAATCATTCTTGATGTTAAGTTTCTCGCTGTTCTCATTTCTGCTACTTCTTATTGTTTTCATATATCACCGATTTACTCTCAACCCAAATTCTGTACTTGTCAGACTGTTCATTTCATTCAGCAGATCATTTAATTCTTCTTCATTTTCTCTCAGGATAGCATCAGCGAATCGTATCACTGATCATTTCACCTTCAATTTTAATTCCACTCCTGAACCTTTATTTTGTGTTCATCATTGCTTCTTCGATGTACAGATTGAACAGTAGGAGCGAAAGACTACACCCCTGTGTACACCATTTTTAATCAGAGCTCTTTGTTCTTGGTCGTCCACTCATATTATTCCCTCTTTGCTCTTGTACCTACATCCTGTATATTACCCGTCTCTCCTTATAGCTTACCACGTTTTTTTCTCAGAATTTCGAACATCTTGCACCATTTTACACTGGCGAACGCTTTTTCCAGATCGACAAATCCTGTGAACGTGTCTTCATTTTTCTCTAGTCTTGCTTCCGTTACCAACTGCAACGTCAGAATTGCCTCTCTGGTGCCTTTACCTTTCCTAAAGGCAAACTGATCGTCATCTAACATACCCTCAATTTTCTTTTCAGTTCTGTATACTATTCTTGTCAGAAACTTAGATGCATGAGATATTAAGCTGACTGAGTGATACTCCTTGCACTTGTCCGTTCTTGCAGTCTTCGGAATGGTATGGATGATTTTAGAAATTTCGGTGGAATGTTATCTGTTCCTTCTGTCTTATCTTATCTTAAGCCCTCCAAAGTTCCCTTAAATTCAGATTGTAATACTGTATCCCCTTCTTCTTCTAAACTGACAGACAGATCTTCCCCCCCATAGAGGCCTTCAGTGTACTCTTTGTCTGCATTCAACTGTGCAATTCCCGTTGCACACTTAATACTATCACCCTTGCTTTTAATTTCACCGAAGGTTGTTTTGGGTTTCTTATATGCTGAGCCTGTCCTCCAAACAATCATTTCTTTTTCGATTTCTTGACGTTTTTCATGCACATATTTAGTCTCAGCTTCCGAGCACATCCTATTTATGTCATTCTTCAGCAACTTGTACTTTTGTAATCCTGATTATCTGGGAACATTTTTGTACTTCCTTCTTTCAGCGATCAACTGAAGTATTTCTTCGGTTACCCATCATTTCTCCGCAGTTACTTTCTTTGTACTTTTTCCGTTTTTCTTTCCAATTTCTATGATTGCACTTTTGTAGAGATGTCCATTCCTCTTCAACTGACTGCCTACTGAGATATTCCTTATTGCGTTAGAGAACTTCAAGCATATCTCATCAGTCCTTATTGCTTCGATATTCCCTTCCTTTGCGTGTTTTCCTGACTGATCTCTTAAACTTCCGCTGCTCTTCATCACTACTACATTGTGATCCGAGTCTGTATCTGGTCCTGGGTACGCCTTACGATCCAACATCTGATTTCGAAATATCAGTGTGATCATGATGTAAACCAACTGAAATCTTCCCGCATTACCCGGCGTTTTCCAAGCGTACCTCCTCTTGTGAGTTCCGAAAAGAGTCTTTGCTATTACTACCCGAAATTAATTACAAAACTCAATTAGTCTTTCTCCTCTCTCATTCCTTGTCTCTAACTCATATTCTCCTGTAACTTATTCTTCTTCCCGTATCACTGCTTTCCAGTCCCCCATGACTATTAGATTTACATCTCCCTTTATGTACTGGATTACCCTTTCAATATCCCCATATACCTTCTATTCCTCTTCGCCTTCAGTTTGCGATGTCAGCCTATACACCTGGATTATCGTGGGGTGTTGGTTTTATGTCAATTTTGATAGGAACAACCTGTCACTTAACTGTTAAAAGTAACACACTGTCTGTCCTACCTTCCTGTTCATAACGAATCCTACTCCCGTTACCGTTTTCTGCTATCGTCGAAATTGCCCTGTAATCTTCTGACCATAAATCATTGTCTTCTTTCCATTTCACTCCATCGACCCCTACTCCACCTATATTGAGCCTTTGCATTTCTGTTTTCAGGTGTTCTAGCTTCCCTACCATGTTCAAGTTTCTGAGATTCTATGCCTCGACTCGTAGAACGTTATCCTTTCGTTGGTTATTCAGCCTACTTCTCAAGGTCACCTCCCCTTTGACAGTCCTTTACCGAACGAGGGATTATTCCGGGATCCTTTTCCAATGGAGGGATGGTCATGACACTTCTCAATTACAAGGCACATGTCCTGTGGATACACACTACATGTCTTGAATGCAGTTGTTTCTATTGTCTTCTGCACCCTCATGCCTTTGATTATTGCTGATTCTTCCGCCTTTAGGGACAGTTTCCCACCCCAAGGACAAGAGATATCATGAACCTTTGTAGACGTCTCCGGCTTCTTTAACAAGACCGTTGGTAGAATTAAGGTGACTTTTTACGCCGCCAATGCTGATTATTAATCAAAACTTAAGAGCTGGCGAGTTCCCAACACCGACCAAAGAGGTTTTCGTTATTAATCAACGACGCTACCCCTAGACTCCGGGGTAGAAAGAAGAAAAGTAGAAGATTGGATCCGAAATATTGCAGACCAGTGATCTTAACACCGGTGTGCTGTAGAATACATGAGCATATTCTGTGGTCCAGTATAATAAAATTCCTTGAGAGATGCTTCTATCCACAAATGAATACCGACTGAAATAGCATTACTCCTGCGAAACTCATATCGCAATTTTTTCGCACGAAGTACTACGAACCACGGACGAAAGGGAAGAGATTCCATATTCGTAGATTTACGGAGGACGTGTGGCACGTTACAACTCTGCAAAGTGTTAACAATGATCAGAGCATATGAAGTACGTTCTCAGATATGAGACTGGCTTGAAGATTTTTGAATTAATGGCAACCAGTACGTTTTCCTCTACGGCGGGTGTTCATCGTAGACAACGCTATCGTCAGGATAGTCAGGTACAAATATTGTGCAAACTGAAGGTTACTTGGTAATTTATTTATTATTTTATTCATTCCTTTAACTCCTTATATAGAGCATACGGCTGCAACAAGGAATCACCATCTTTCTCTCTCTAGTGCCACTATTTTCCCTTCTTCCCATCCTATTCCTTGCTCCGTCGTTCCAGCGTGATCCAATAAAGTCCTTGCTTCGCAGTTTTTTCATTTGGTCTCCTAAGCGTATGTCCTAACAATCTCCACTTCCTGATTCGTATTTGCAGCTCAATTGGCTTCCGGTTGGTACTTTCCCAGGGTGTTTCGCTAGAGATGACATTTGGACACCACATCACCAGCATGTTCCTCAGCCCATCAGAGACAAAGTTCATTTACAATATAATAGCTTTATTTTAGTTTGCATTAGTATCATTACAATATTCGAGTACTACATATAAGTGCACCCCAGCAGACTCTTTTCAACTCAAATTCCCAGTAACGTGCATGCGATACTACAGCATGCTGTGCTGCACTGCTACAGAAAAAAAAATTTTTTAGTGCTTGTATGCCACCTGAGAAAAGCCGCTTAGCGGAAAATGAGCCCCATGATCGGCAGAAGTGCATCTTCACAGAAATGTCACTCTGCACCACTGTTCCAAACCCATCGAAAGCGATCAGTGCGCTCTTTTAACGGTGTGGGTAACGTTTCGTCGGTGAGCTTATTAGCCGATACAGAAACGAGGACACGGTACCTACGCTGGAGTGTGCAATTAGAAGTCATTTCCAGTGGAAGGATCGGGTTGGCGGTCGCTGGCAGGGCGCGTGTCACGGCTGCTGGCACGGCTGTTTTGCGGCGCAGGTTTCGTGTAACTCGGCGCGCGCGCTGCCCACATTCGCGTCACGTAGCCCGCGCGACACCGGAGAACTGGCCCGCAACTCGCATCGCATTAATTACGGCGGCAGTCGTCGTTCACAGGGGGGCCGCGACAGCTGCGGCTGACGACGCGGCGCCAAGCGACGTGGGGGCTGGAGCTGGAGCTGTCCGCCGCAGGGCGGGCGCAGCGCTGCCCGGCCGTCACGAGTCGCTCCGCCCTCAGCCTTTACTCTTCAGCCGGCCACGCTGTGTTTCCTTGAAACAGCAGTCTCGCAGGGAACCTGCTGGACCAAACCGCTATTCTTCTAATGTCCGCGAAGTAGAGAGAGAAGGAGGAGGGACGAGGAGATGGACAGAGAAGGGGAAAGAAGGGATCACAGCATCCCTGTATCAATTACAGTAGAGTGGATAGCTGGGCAACTGCTGAAGAGGTCAAAAATAGTCTACGTAATGTGACGGTCTGATTAGTACACTACTGGCCATTAAAATTGCCACACCACGAAGATCACGTTTTACAGACGCGGAATTTAACCGACAGGCAGAAGATGCTGCGATATGCAAATGATTAGCATTTTGAGTGTGTAATCGCACCCTAGATAAAGACTGCAATCTGTGGGGCCCTGGAAGAATTAATGTACGTTGTACGTCTGGTGGCGCCTCACTACAACAGTACAATAGAGTACAACGAAACACACCGAAGTTAAGTAAACAAAGCCATTTCGTTCCAGAACCAGCCGTGCTGCGTAGAAGGCTGTACAAAGTAACACATGTCGATATGCAGACAAACTCGCCAAAAGCGTTTACTGGCCCATCTTGTAATGCCTAAACAAACGACATTATGCGTCATAACTCGGAAACAAAGCCGGCCGCTGTGACCGAGCGGTTCTAGGAGCTTCAGTCCGGAACCACGCAGCTGCTACGCTCGCAGGTTCGAATCCTGCCTCGGGCATGGATGTGTGTGATGTCCATAGGTTAGTTACGTTTAAGTAGTTCTAAGTTCTAGGGGACTGATGACCTCAGAAGTTATGTCTCATAGTGCTCAGAGCCATTTAAACCATTTGTTAAGTCCCTTAGTGCTTAGAGCCATTTGAACCATTTTTTCGGAAACAACAGTATTTCAGACAAAATTTTATTTACCGTTTTACTCTTATTTCGATGCATATACTACACCCACGAAGTATGTGCATTTAGTTTTAAATCACCATGCTTACCCTATCTGATGAGATGTATCAGAACGCTCCACGTAATGCTGAACTGACCACTAGACATCACGAAATACGGGCACGCTGGTGTAAAAGGAGGCAGAGATTACTGTGTGTCGCCAGTAGGGAAGCAGCAACAGCAGATTCTGTCGGTAGGAGCGCCCTGTCGTTTGAAACGTGGACTAATCACTGGATGTTGAGTGGGTAATACACCAAAACACCCAAAAAATTGGTATAGGTATGTCCATTCAAACAAAGAGATGTGTAATCAGGTAGAACACGGCACCGCGGTCGACAACGCCTACATAAGGTAACAAATGTCAGGAACATTTGTTAGATCGATTACTGCTGCTACAGTGGCTGGTTATCAAGATTTAATTGAGTTTGAAGAGGTACCAGTGAACTGGGGATTTTCCCGTACGACCATTTCACGAGTGTACCGTCAATGTCAGGAATCTGATAAAACATCAAACCTCCGACATCGCTGCAGCCGGAAAAAGGTCCTGCAAGAAAGTGACCAACAGAAGAGAATCGTTCAACGTGGCAGAAGAGCGACCCCTCTACAAATTACTGCAGATTTCAATAATGGGCAATCAACAAGCGTCAGCGTGCGAACCATTACACGAATCACCATCGATATGACTTTCGGATCCGATGGCCCACTCTTTTACGCTTGATGACTGCACGACACAAAGCATTACGCCTCGCCTAGGCCCGACATCACTGACAATGGACTATTGATGACTGGAAACATGTTACCTGGTCGGACGAGTCTCGTTTCAAATTGCATCAAGCAGGTGGACGTATACTGGTATGGAGACAACCTTATGAATAAATGGACCCTGCATGTCGGCAGAGGACTGCTCAAGCTGGTGGAGGCTGTGTAATGATGTGGAGCATGTGCATTTCGAGTGATGTGGGACTCCTGATACATCTAGAGACGACTCTGAAGGTGACACGTTCGTGAGAATCCTCTCTGATCACCTGCATCCATTCAAGTTCATTGGGCATTTCACGCAGGACAATGCGACACCCCACACGTCCATAATTGCTACAGACTGACTCCTATAACACTCTTCTGAGTTTAAACACTTCCGCTGCCAAGGAAACTCTCCAGAAATGAAAATTATTGAGCAAATCTGGGATGTCTTCCAACGTGCTGGTCAGAAGAGATCTCCACTCTTACGGATTTGTGACAGCCCTGCAGGATTCACGGTGTCATTTCCCTCTACTACTACTTCAGACATTAGTCGAGTCCATGCTGCGTCATGTTGCGCAGCTTCTGCGTGCTCGCAAGGGCCCTACGGGATATTAGGCTGGTGTACCAGTTTCTTTGGCTCATCAGTTTATTTCTAATACTCAGAAGAGATTTTAGTGATATTGCCGCACTACATTTTATATGATCTTTACTAAGGCCAGTTATTTTGCTGCTCAAACTACAAAAGTCATTAAGTGCTCTTATTGTCTCATTTTGTAACTTGATTTCCACAGCATTGCCTCATTTAACTGCGATACTTTTGTTCATATTCTTCAGCCCACCTGTTTTCAAATCACTGTGTATTCCGTTCAATAATAAATAAAATGTCTTCACATAAAACTTAACAGTGGCCGATATGTGGTTGTGGAAATATCGGCGACTAAAAAGAGCATATTGTTTATTCGAAGGTCGCAGTGCGTCGCAAGACAGATGCCAATCATTATATTTGATTGAACGTCCACCTTCGGACCTCAACATTATTCGTGCCTGATAATATCCCAACTCTGTGGTTTAGATCCTACAACAGTAATTACTGATTGTTGAATTTTGCATTTCGTGCAGCTACTCATTGAATTATATCTTGCATTGCACCCTTTTCCAGGTGCGTATAGTCCAAGTTCTAGTAAATACCGTGCATCTGTTCGCGACAGCAGTACTCAAAACTGTGAAATTTACGTAAAATATCTAGTTCAACGAGAAATGGTTACATCTACGTGCACTTAGAAAGAGTCAGTTTTTAAGGAATAAATACTTCACTGAGTTCTTGTCATGTAAGATTAGAATCCAATCTCAACCAACATGAGACTGCATAATAATGTAGCGCAGCAAGAGTTCCGTGAAGCATTTACTCACGAATGTCACTGCGAAAAATTACGTTGCCGAACCAGTCAGTGGTGCGATGGACGATGGAAACCGCTTAGTGTACGCAGAACCTACTTTTAGAGTTTAAGGATTTACATTCATCTGCGTGACAAGACGTTTACCTTACGAGTGAAACTATACCTCGAGCAATCGATGATAAAGGAAAATGATGCAGACGTTCGGGAGTGACACGAAAAACCGTAAAAACGGACAGAACACGATAGTAACGGGTTAACGGATACAAAATATCAGATAACATTCCTGTTTTGTAGTTTCGTTTCTGTATTAGAACGTAACTGAACTACTCAGTGCAGCATACCCCCTTCCTTAACCTTTGTGGTGGGGTATTGAGCTTTGCGTATTAGACATATCTTGTTCTACTGGTTTCTGTTGCTAGCCTATTCGATAAAAAAAAATAAAGAAGAAGGAAACGTTGACATCTATGTAAACGTGTGTTACATGTAGACGAAGTGAATGGATGTTGTGCTGAAATATCTGTAAGCACTCAGCCAGACAGCCCCTAAACACCGCTCTGCATTTACCGAACATCACACTTGTCTGGACATAAGCGGCCTTATCTACTTAGACTTCTCTATCCCTAGTTTATCGGTAGAACTCACATAGTTTAGCAGTTCTAATTAAATCAGTCCCACCAGTTTGGGTCAGTTATTTTGTAACAGCCTCTGAAAGATACAGGATGTCTCGTCTTGTTAAGAGAACTTCTAATAGTGGACAACATCCCTTGGCATACAGTATATCTATAATTACCAAATAAGTGCAAGGAATCTCTGAAAAAAAGTGTTTTTCTTTTATATCCTTAAAGACTAGGAGAGGCCAGCAGTTAATATTGTTCCTATGGTGCGAAACATTGTGCAAGCCTCATCCATGTTATCTATTTCAGTTACTTGCTCCTCTAAAGTGTACTTGAAGACTACAGTGGTAATGAGATAAGTTGATAATGTACCGTAGTACATATGAAAAGCAAAACGACAGTTTTGCTTCTCTTTTCGTTTTAAAAACACGAAGTATACCAAAATGTGTTGGTAGTGGGCATATTTATCATATTTATCTGAAGGTTGCGTCATACTATCCAAACCACACCCATTAGGTGTGGATACACTCATCCAAGGAGAAAGCCAATAGAGGATGAACTCTTTTAAGAGTAACAGAGATAGGGAAAGTAGAAGCAGAATCAGGAGAGATAAATCAAATTGAATTGCTAATGTATAACGAACGCCTAGCCGAAGCAACACAAGCACTAGGAGAACTCCTAAGACACGTCGCCATCCCCAGTACTAAAAGAACAACGAAACAGTGGTTCAACATGGAATGTCAACCTACACAAGCTCAGAAGGTACGCATATAACCATTCTCAGAACTAACATGGCAGAATGACATGTCTACAAGAAAACTATAAAAGAAATGAAGAGAACATTCTAGGAAAGAGAAGGAAGGAAATTAGTGGATAAAATACAAGAGACCCATACATTGCACTACTCAGGAAGAGAGTAGAAACATATTACAGCTATATGAAAGAATGGGGCGGGGGGGGGGGGGGGGGGGAGGGGGTTGACACTTCGACAGCATACTGAACAAGGAGGGACCGAAATGCAAACTATAGGGAAAACAGCAGACACTGCAGCAAACCACTACGAAATCGTTCCCTTTAACTACAGGTCAAAGATGCCATTTATAGCGTCCAGAACAAAAAAAGTCGCAAGCCCCGCAGGCTCTATAGCAAAAATATAAAATATGCCAATGATAACACCAGAAAAACGGAGACTGGAGATAATCGTTAATAAAAATAATAAAAGTGCTGCGTTTATTTTCCTGTCGCCATGGAAATTATTCCCTGAGGTCTTAGCGCATGTCCTATCATTCTGTCCCTTCTTCTTGTCAGTGTTGTCCACACATTCCTTTCTTCTCCGATTCTACGGATAACCTTATCATTCCTTATTTTATCAGTATACTTACTTACCAACATTCATTTGTAACACCACATCTCAGACGCCTGATTGTCTTCCGCTCCGTTTTTCCGACAGTTCATGACTCACTATTATGCAATTCTGAGCTACAAACATACATTTCTTCCCCAAATTAAAGCCTATGTTTGATAGCAGTAGACTTTTCTTGGACGGAAATACTCTTTTTACCTGTGCTTGTCTGCTTCGTACGGCCTCCTTCCATCGTCCGTCGTGGCTTAGAAGTTAGCAGAATTCCTTCACTTCGTCACTTTGTGATCACCAGTTTTGATGTTAAGCACCATGCTGTTCTCATTTCCTCCATTTCGCTTTACTTTTATCTTTCTTAGATTTACTCACAATCCATATTCTGTACTCATTACAGTTTTAATTCCGTTCAGCAGATCCTCTGAATCTTCTTCACCTTCACTGAGGATAGAAGTGTCATCAGCGAATCTTGTCATTGATATTCTATCACGCTGAATTTTAATCTCACCCTTGAACTTTTTTTTTTACGTCCCCTTTGTTCCTTCGATGTGTAGGCTGAACAGTGGGGGCGAAAGGTTACATACTTGTCTTAGACCTTTTTAAGTCCGAGCACTTCATTTCTGGTCTTCCAGTCGTTTGACGTAATAAAATAGAACACCTGCAGCCTGTCGTTTTATTACGTAAATGAACTCACGAAATGCAGCAGACCATCACTCGCATGGATGAACATAGGAAAAATTCAGTCCTATTGTTCCTTCTTGCTTCTTGTGCATATTATGTTTTACCCTTCTTTCCCCAGGCCTTACCCTTATTTTTCTGAGAGTTTCGAACATCTTATACAATTTTATATTTTCGAACGCTTTTTCCACACTAACAATTTCTATGAACAAGTCCTGTCTTTTCTTCAGTCTTGCTTCAGTTTTAAAGCTTTTCATTTATGACATTGACCATGCCAAAGATTGGCGCTATCAATCTTATAATTTTCTGCTGTACTTTAAACGTACTTTAACCGTATGTCTTACCAAAGTGCAGCCAGTTTAATCTTTAGAGCTGCCACCCCACTTTAAACACAATCTTTAGTGCTATTAGACAGTTGTTAACTTTATGTTCTGATGATCTTGTTCATTCGGAGAGTGGAAGCGCTAAATAAAAAGTACAAAGTGCGACTTGCCGCTGTTTTCCAAAACTTGGTTTAATAGTAGCTCCCCCCGCAGGCAATGCCTGGTCTAATTTCCATTTCCTCCAACGATTTTAGAAGTTCCGATGGTATGTTATCTATCGCGTCCGCCTTATTTCATCTTATGACTTCCAAAGCTCTTTCACATTATTTTTTACGGATCCTTCACCTCTTTCACATCCTCTACAATTTCTTTTTCTGTCACCTCATCGAAGAATTCCTCCTATCATAGAGGCCTTTGATAAACACTTCCCAATTATCAACTCTCTCCTCTTCGTTTAACAGTGGAATCTGCATTGTACTCTTTAATCTTGCATACTGCCGACGGTCATTTATCTTTCTATTTCTTCACATGTTTCCTGCAGACATTTCGCCTTGGCTTCCCTGAACTTCCTATTTGTTTCATTTCTAAGTCATTCACAATGTTGTAGTCCTGTTCGTCCCTGAACATCTTTGAACTTTCTTCTTTCGTTGATCAACTGAAGTATTTCTTCTCTTCTCCATAATTTCTTCGCTTTTATCTTCCGTGCACCTAGTTTTTCTCTCCAACATCTGTGATTGACCTTTTTAGAGATGCCCACTCCTCCTCAACATAAGTGCATTCTTTGTTATTTCATATCGCAACAGTCACATCTTTAGCGAATTTCAAATGCATCTCATTATTGCTCATTACTTCAGTACTCCGTTCCACATTGATTCGTCGATACAATTCTCTGAAACTTCAGTCTGCTCTTCATCATTACTGCATTGTTACCTGAGTCTTACCGTCCAATATTTGGATTTCGGAATCTCTGCCTGTTCATGATGTAATTTAATTGAAATCTTCCCTGCCTTTTCTGAGTATACCTCCTCCTCCTGTGATTCGCTATAATTTATAGCAGAACTCAATCAGTCCCTTTATTCTGTGATGCCTACTATCAAGCCCACATTCCCCGGTAATCCTTTGTTTTACTCTTGCCCCTACTCTTTTTCTTATGATCACATCCCCCTTGCAGTCCCCTCCCAAAGAATCGGAAGGGGGACGACTAATCCTGAATATTTTGCCATTGTAAATATCATCATGTTACTTTTCAACTACAGGCCACATATCTTGCGATTATACGTTACTGCGTCTTTAGAACAGTGGATTATATTGCCTTCTACGTGGTCATTGCTGACTCTTCCGCTATTTAGCAGCAGTTTTCCGCCCCAAGGCCAAAAGAGAGAGCTGCGCGGCCAGGGGCGCCTCTCCCGCCAGAGGTTCGTGTCCTCCCTTGGGAATGGGTGTGTATGTGTTCTTAACATAATTTACATTAAGTAGTGAGTAAGTCTAGGGACCGATGACATCAGCAGATGGTCCCTTAGGAATTCACACACATTTGATCAAAAGAGTGAACTGAACATCTGACTGCTTCTCCGTCGTCTTTGACAAGGCCGTTAGGAGGACATTGCTGACGTATTACGCCAGAAGTCTTCGGCCACAATTTCTGATAACTTTTATTCGGAATTTTAGCATCAGCAAGGTTCGAAACGGGGGGCCAGAACATTTTATTTCTAGGCAAAGGCTAACCCTAAACCACAGGTACATATAAAAGTTATATATAAAGGAAAGACGACCCGAAGGACACCATAAAAATAACGGAAATAATAAAAGAAACATTTGCAGACCCCTCTTAGAAAAGGAAACGCGATTCAGAAGAGGAAGATCAACTATGACGGCAACAAAACGCCTACTAAAAGAGCGTATGGGAAGCCACTGAACAGAGAGAAAAGTTTTATGTAATACTTATAGTCTTCGCAAAAGCCTTTGACATTACCAACATAAGGCTAGTATCCAAAAAAAACACCCCATAGGAATCAGAAATGACTATAGACACGAATCACAAACATAATACTGCGATTGAATGAAATAAGAATCTCAGACAACCTCTCCTTATCGAAAACAATGTGGCAAAAACAAAAGAACGAAGCACAGAAATGGAGATCTACATACGGGAGAGAGAACATAATGTCGTTCTACATTTAAAATACGTACGTGTCACTATACAAACCAGTCCAAAATGACTTAGAAAACATGTAACAAAAAAAAACAAATGCAAGCAGTCATGGCTTTTCACGAAATAGAAAACGTTAGTTCCCTCAACGTAGAGTCAGCTATGGCACTGTTGAGAGACAATATCTCGCCATACTCACGAACGTCGCAGAAATCGTCGTCCCACATTTCACAGAAAAAAAAAAAAACGTAACAACACTAGACCTGTCGTTTGAATGGAATTGGAAGTATGCATATCTACACGACCCAGATTCGTACAGCTCCTGGCGAGAGAACCCTTCCCTACTGAAGATCTACCGACAAACCTTATACTACGCAACACTAGCGCTTCGGAAAGGTTACTAAAACATTGGCGGGGAGATTACCTCCAGGTTATTATGGCACTGATCGGCAAAGAAGAACTTTGAAATGGGACACGTGAGTAGCAGAATGGCAAACAACGGCTTCCACATAAATTACAACAACACAACGTACCTTGAACCAAACGCAAAGTATGAATCTGAATTGTGTAACCGAATATGTGAACGTTGCCATAAAGAACTCTGCACGAATGGATCGCGGTCAATAACTGACTATGCAAACCACGAAACGTGAAGTTTTTGTTCTCTTGTTTTATTATAACTGTACTTTCAACTAGTATAGCTATTTGGATGCAGTGGCCTGCTGTGACTTGAAGGCAACTGTCACGAATTTATTAGAAACAGATTTTATACACCTGTTAACAGAAGATATCGAATGGGAACTCATAAAAAATTTTACTGTTAAGAACAGTCATGATTTTTAGGAGTGTCCATTACAATGTACGCTGGTTCCTGGTGACATGCAAGTAAGTTTCAAAAAGAAAGTGAAAAATGTAAAACAAGGTATTTTATTGGTAGTTAACAAAATACAGTCTTAACAGGAAATTAAACAGATGTCACTTGTACAACATATCGATTATGAATTAATTTCTGATGATACTCAGAGGAACAGTTGCTGTGACAGATTAGAACAGATGAAAGCTGAACAGCTTTGCCATTTAATTACGGTTTTCTTCGTGCAGCCGGTTTTCTTATGCTTCAAGTTATTTTTCAGCTCAACCATTTCTGGCAAATGAGCTGCAATAGAGAGTAACTGTGAGGGCAATAGTTCTCCTGCTTTAGGAGTTGAGACCTCATCTTCTTCCTCAGAATGCTGTTCGTCTTGTAAACTTAACAAACGCTCTGTAATCCTTAGGTTGAAATCAAGGTAATGGGGCATAGTCATCTTTGGCGAATCGTTCCCAGATCTATGAAGTAAAAAATTGTTTTTACGGTCCACTTTCTGGTTCAGTTGCAAATCCAGTAAAATTACATTCTCAGAAATTTCTTCTTCTTATGATTGATGCTAGTAGACTTCTCTTGGCCAGGAATGAACTTTTTGCCACTACTAGTCTGTTTTTTTTTCTGTTCTCCTTGCTCATATCGTCCTGGGTTATTTGGCTGCCTAGGTATCAGAATTCCTTAACTTCATCTACTTCGTGATCACCAGTTATGATGTTAAGTTTCTAATTGTTCTCATTTCTGCTACTTCTCATTACTTGTGTTTTTCTTCGAGTAACTTTCAATCCATATTTAGTAGTCATTAGATTGTTCATTCCATTCAACAGATTCCTTAATTTTTCTTCATTTTCTTTGAGGACAGCAATGCCATCAGCAAATCTTAACACTGATATCCTTTTACCTTGAATTTTTATCCCGCTCTTGAAGGTTTCTTTCATTTCCGTCACCGCTTTTTCCAAGTTTAGATGGAACAGCAGGGGCGAAAGATTACACCCCCGTCTCAGGCAATTTTTAATACCTACATTTCTTTCTTGATCCTCCACTTTTATTGTTCCCTCTTGGCTCTTGTAAATGTTGTTTACTACCCGTCTTTCCCTAAAGCTTACTCCTGTTTCCCTCAGAATTTCTAACATTTTGCACCATCGAACGCTTTCTCCAGGTCGATAAATCCTACGAAACTGTCTTGAGTTTTCTTTAGCCTTTCTTTCATTATTAACCGCAACTACAGAACTGCCTCTCTTCTACCTTCACCTTTCCTAAAGCCAAATTGATAGTCATCCAACACATCCTTAGTTTTCGTTTCCCTTGTTCAGGATATTATTCTTGTCAGAAATTTGGGTGCATCAGCTATTAAACTGATTGTGCGATAATTCTGCACTTGTCGGCTCTTGTTATCTTCAGAATTGTATGGATGAGGTTTTTCCGGAAGTCTGGTGGCATATCGCCAGTCTCACACATACCACACATCAACGTGAATAACTGTTTTGTTGTCTCTTCCCACAATGATTTTAAAAATTCGATGAAATTTTACCTATCCATTCGACTTTATTTGATTTCTCTCAAAGTTCTCTTCAAAGTTGTGATTCTACTATTGGATCCCTGTATATTTCCTACAGATTCCCATATCTTCCATCGCGTCATCAGGTATGTCCTTCCCCTCATAGAGGCCCTCAACCAATTCTTTCAACCTATCTGCTCTCTCCTCTGCATTTAACAGTGGAATGCCCATTGCATTGTTAATATTACCTCACTTGCTTCTAATTTCAGCGAATATCGTTTTGACTTTTCTATATGCTGAGTCAATCGTTCCAACAATCATTTCTTATTTCCATTTATTCGCATTCCTCATGCATCCAGTTCGCTAGAGCCTTCTTGCACTTCTTATTTATTTCATTCCTAAGGAACTTCTTTTTCTATTTTATCAATTTCCCAGAAAATTTTTGTACCTGCTTCTTTCGTCGATCAACTGAAGTATGTCTTCTGTTAGCCATGGTTTCTTCGCATTTACCTTCCTTGTACCTAGGGTTATCTCTCCAGCTTCTAGACTGTCCTTTTTACAGATGTCCATTCCTCTTCAACTGAACTGCCTACTGAGCTATTCACTATTGCAATAGCTATAGCTACAGATGATTTGAAGCGTATCTCTTCATTCCTTAGTACTTCCGTGCCCCTTCTTTGGGCATTGATTCTTCCTGACTAGTCTCTTAAGCTTGAGCCTACTCTTCATCAAAACCAAACTGCGATATGAGTCTACATTTGTCCCTGGGTACGCCTTACAATCCAAGATCTGGTTTTGGAATCTCTGCCTGACCGTTATGTAACCTAACAGAAATCTTATAGCATCTTCCGGCCTTTTCCAAGTACACCTCCTCCTCTTGTGATTCTTGAATATCGTATTCGCTACTACGAGTGAACTCAATTAGTTTTTATCATCTCTCAATTTTGTTACCAAGCCCATATTCTTTCGTAACCCTTTTTTCTACTCCTTCCCCTACCAGCCCATTCCAGTCACTATTAGATTTTCATCTCTTTACGTTGTGAATTACCCGTCCGTTATCCTCGTCTCTCCAACTCCTGTTTGCGGTGTTGGTCTGCCGTCGATTCTGCTGAGAACAACCATATCGCTGAACTGTTCACGATCTGTCCTACTTTCCTATCCATAACGAATGATGCTCTCGTTGTACCATTTTCTGATGCTGTTGAAATACCATATTCTCGTCTGACCAGAAATCTTTCGATTTCACTTCACACTCCCATTATATATATTGAGCCTTAGCATTTCCCTTTTTCTACCTGCCTACCACGTTCAGAAGGCACAGAAATAACATTTATAAAAACTGTCTCCAATAGGTACGTATTTTCACGAAGCAAGTTTCTAATAACGAAGGAGTACTCACCTCCAAAGCTAACACATCGCAAACAAAGCTGGTAATTGGCGCCAGGTGGTGGTAGTGACCATTTCTCCCGCCAGAAGCCTGGACCAGTATGTCCGTGAACAATTGATGTTGCGAGTGAAAATGCCGGATCTCTGATAACGGGACAGAAAACTCTATGTCCATTGTAATGGACAACAGGTCTCAGGATGATATATGTAGTACTATTAAACAGAGTCTTGATCTCTTTTTTTCTGTGAATTCTCTACTCCGATGATGAATGGTGTGCTAGGAATGCCCTATAATTTAAATACTTTCGAGATCACATGTACGGTGTAATTGTAATATTTCGTTGAGGGAGGAGGTAATACGAAAGTGCAATCACTTCAGGAATTTTAATTAAAACGGTATGCAATTTTGTATGTGCATAATCAGATTTTATGAATTCTCTAACCTTAATTAATGTGACACAATTAATCGGAACAAACTGGTATATTAAAATTTCTGAAAATTTCCAGATGTGAAAAACGAGAATCATGTCATGCATTTAAGAGAATGCCACGACGATCTGCTGGTCCTTTTTTCAGGCGCAGAATTCAATACAACACAATCTCCAGTCAAAACCATGCTGATTAGAAGCAAAACATGAAATATATGTTTTGGTTAATTTTCTGCGTCTCGTCGAGGTTGGTTGGTTTATGGGATTAAAGGGACCAGACTGCTACGGTTATTGGTCCCTCTCATCGAGGACAGAGTAGTGAATACGGACGTAAAATTGTAGCAATTGCCTTTCATTACTCTTCGAACGCTTTCTTTCATTACTCTTAGAACGCGACCTGTTATCCGATTACATTATTTAAATGTCTAATGCAACTTTAGGCAACTCTGTGCACATAATATTCGCTGATTTTCACGGGTGTGCATCCAGCCCTGGCATATTTTCAATGCTGCAGTAATTCCGAGAATTGTACACTCTCTATCACACATTTTCAGACACTACTTTTTAAACAGAATTTCGAGCTCCCTAAAGAGAATTTCATGACACAATTAATTATCTTCGAAAGTGTTTGATGTCGCCAGAACGCTATACTACTGAAATAGCTACATGAGCAATATTTGCCCTTCCGTATTGGAGAGCACTGTCTCGTATTCACAATTACGACAGTTTTTCTCCCTACAGAAACATTAACACTCTACAGTTCCCTCAGAAAATTCTGATTATTTAAACTATTTGACGTGCTAAATATTGGCTAATGTTCTGAATGAAGGAAAGAAGGGAGGTACGAGTATAAAAGCCCATCGATCAATCGACTCGAATCACAAAATGGGATTGGATTACAATGAAAAAAGAGAATCAACCACAACCATTTAAAAGATTTTAGTAAACCCTTAGCTTTACCTTTCATAAATATATGGAATTCATAGTTCTCTGCTAATTTATGGAATGTAAATGACAATAGGAATGGGCTTTTCATACGGAGCGAGAGAACGGGTTGCTCAGGAAATGGATATTGTGTGACAAAGAGCGACAGAGGAAGGTACGTGTTCCGAGAGGGCAGCGATTTGACAATGGGTGTTCCAAAAACTTAACGAGACTGAGTGGAATGTATTAGTTGAGGAGTTCAATCGGACTTGAACGTTTACAGTACATTTACCAAAACAGAAGGCAACCGAACCAATTGAGAAGCTGATGATTTTTCTTTCTTTGTGAACCACAGTCACGTAGAAACGTCTCCTAGAAATTTCTGCATTTAAATGTATATTGTAATATTGTTTTATTTCGCATTATTGCGACTTCAGCTTTATATAATTTTCGACGTCTACAGGTCATTCAGGTATGTCGACATTTCTAGATGCATCGCCTATGCACCTCATAACAGCTATAAGGATGAAAAAGCTATAGAGGGAAATAAAGATTGAAATATACAGTAAAATCGAGGAAATTTCATTTCAAAAAATAGAGATCTGGTACTACAGAAAGATATTAAAAAATACACGGACAAGAGGTTTTCCGCAAACTCGGCAACGAGATAAACGTGTGAGGAACACTGAGCAGAAGAAAGGACAGATTTACGGGATACATGTTAGGATATCATTGAATTACTTGAATAGAGGGTGAGGGACCTTTAGGGCGAAAAAACTATTAAGTAAAACAAAGACTGTATTATATCCAGAAAATACACCGATGGACAAAAAGATCTCAAAATTAAGAAGCAATTAATGCAGAGCAATGCAGTTTCGATAATACTTTTGTCCACGTAACATATTCAAGTGATTTAGGTTGCAAGTTCACCTGTTAATGTAAGCGCGAAAAAAGCTGTTGCAAATGTGAAATGCTGGTACATTATTAACCGACGTAACAACCAGAAAGTTGAATGCGAACAAGCAGACGTGCATGCATTGTGTTGTACAGGTTCCGCATGTCAGTTTGTGGGATGGATTTCCAAGCCTCCTGCATTTGGTCAGTCAGTGCATTGGCGGTTGCTGTTGGTTATGGATGACGCTTCGTTTGTAGTCCGATGATAGCTCCTATGTGCTCGATTGGAGGCAGATCTGGTGATCTAGCAGCCCAAGGTAACATGTCAATACTCGGTAGATTACGTTGGGCTACAACAGCGGTATGCAAACGAGCGTTATCTTGCTGGAAAACACCTCTGCAATAGTGTTTATAAATGGCAGTAGAACAGGACGAACCACCAGACTGACGTACAAATTTGCATTTAGGGTTCGAGAGATAACCACGGGACTGCTCTTGCAGTCACATAAAATGACATCCCAGATAATAACTCCAGTTGTAGGTTCACTGTATCTAGCACGCAGATATGCTGGTTGCAGGCTTTAATGAGCTTCCTTCTAACCAACACACGGCCATCACTGACACAGAAGCTCTACCGACTTTAGTCAGAAAATATAACACACCTCTACTCCACCCTACAATGAACTATCGCTTGAAACCACAGTTGAGTATAAAAGGTAATGGTTTGTCAGTGGAAAGCAGACCGTCTAACTCGGAGCTGTTCTTGTAACAGTTCGTTATGTCACTGTGATGCCAACTGCTGCTCAAATTACTGCTGCAGAGGCAATACGATGATTGCTCCCTCTCAGTAGTGCATCGCTGGTGTTCGGAGCCTTGTCGTCCTGCTACCGTACTTTCCCGTGACCACCGCTGTTAGCAGTACAGTGGCTACATTGCTGTCATGCTTTCTGTAATACCACGGAAGGAACACTCAGCTTCTCGTAGCCATATTACATGACGTCGTTCTAAGCCATTTAGCTGCTGATAATGGCGTCTTTGTCGTCTTAAAGGCATTTTTCACCAACGTCAACTCAAAACATTCAATCTCAAAGGTAACCAGCGCTCAAGACCCCTGAACCCTGTATTCAAACCGGTTTTTATCCTCATCGTGACGTTACTAGCGCCACACTTACGCCAGTGGCACGAAATCTGAAAGGACATCATCTTTCAGATATAGAAAAACGCAAAAATTGTAGGGTAAGACAGCCACTGCAGTACATTCAACAAATAATAAGAAGGATGGAGGCAAATGAATAGATTGGCCATAGAAGAGAGTGATTCGTGGCAGGACGCATCAAACCAGTCTTAAGACTGATGAGGCAAAAGTACACTACTGGCCACTAAAATTGCTACACCACGAAGATGACGTACTACAGACGCGAAATTTAACCGACAGGAAGAATATGCTGTGATATGCAAATGATTAGCCTTTCGGAACATTCACACAAGGTTGGCGCCAGTGACGAGACCTACAACGTGCTGACACGAGGAAAATTTCCAACAGCAGTCAACCGACGTTGCCTGGTGATACGTTGTTGCGATGCCTCGTGTAAGGAGGAGAAATGCGTACCATCACGTTTCCCACTTTGATAAAGGTCGGATTGTAGCCTATCGCGATTGCGGCTTATCGTATCGCGACATTGCTGCTCGCCTCGGTTGAGATACAATGACTGTTAGCAGAATATTGAATCGGTGGGTTCAGGAGGGTAATACGGAACGCCTTGCTGGATCCCTACAGCCTCGTAATACTAGCAGTCGAGATGACTGCATGGCTGTAACGGATCGTGCAGCCACTTCTCGATCTCTGAGTCAACAGATGGGGACAATTGCATGACAACAACCATCTGCACGAACAGTTCGACGACGTTTGCAGCAGCATGGACTATCAGCTCGGAGGCCATGGCTGCGGTTACCCTTGACGCTGCATCACAGACAGGAGCGCATGCGGTGGTGTACTCAACGACGAACCTGGGTGCACGAATGGCAAAACGTCATTTTTTCCGATGAATCCAGGATCTGTTTAGAACCTCATGATGGTCGAATCCGTGTTTGGCGACATCGCGGTGAACGCACATTGGAAGGGTGTATTTGTCATCGCCATACTGGCGTATAATCCGGCGTGATGGTATGGGGTGCCATTGGTTACACGTCTCGGTCACCTCTTGTTCGCATTGACGACACCTTGAACAGTGGACGTTACATTTCAGATGTGTTACGACCCGTGGCTCTAGCCTTCATTCGATCCCTTCGAAAACCCTTCATTTCAGCAGGATAATGCACGACCGCATGTTGCAGGTCCTGTACGAGCCTGTCAGGATACAGAAAATGTTCGACTGCTGCCCTGGCCAGCACATTGTCCAGATCTCTCACCAATTGAAAACGTCTGGTCAATGGTGGCCGAGCAACTGGCTCGTCACAATACGCCAGTCAGTACTGTTGATGAACTGTGGTATCGTGTTGAAGCTACCTGTACACGCCATCCAAGCTCCGTTTGACTCAATGCCCCGGCGTATTAAGGCCGTTATTACGGCCAGAGCTGGTTGTTCTGGGTACTGACTTCTCACGATCTATGGACCCAACTTGCGTGAAAATGTAATCGCATGTCAGTTCTAGTATAATATATTTGTCCAATGAATACTTGTTTATCATCTGCATTTCTTCGTGGTGTAGCAATTTTAATGGCCAGTAGTGTAAATAGTACACTTCTGTGAGTTTTCAGTAGTTAAATTGATGTGTCAACTACTAATAGTTTAAGACTTATTTGGAATACAAAATTAAGGCTCATTTGGAGTGTGAAGTAAACTGTCACTTTCAACTTGGAAACTTTGCAGTCCCCTCTTATAATCGATTTCTATACTCGTGAGTAGATATTTTGCATTTGTTATTTTAAGGACAGCGGAAGATAGCCGATGTGATGCTCCGACTGTATGTAACTCATTTTGTAAACACGTCAAACATGTGAAAGACCTAAAAGTAATATTCGCGACCAGTTTAAGAATATCTCATTCCTATCTCCTCTCTCACTGCGAGACCACCGAATTAGAATCCAGTGTTTTAACAGCTATGCATCTGATCTCGATTACCGTTTGAATACCTTAATTCCTTTGACGACGAATTATTTTGTACATCAACTTTATTCCTGCCATTGTATTGTCTGGCAGAGACCACTGACTTCTACCAATAATAAACGGCTGCAGCAGCATCCGTTCATACCGGCAGATAACATTAACTGAAAGCAAACTGATCAAGGTAATGAATTACAACGAGAATGAAAAGAGGGGAGAGAAACAAGGAAATGCTTCCTGACACTGAAGGCGTTTTTTTATTTTCAATCTCAGATCACTTCATGTACCCAAAAACATGTTCGAATAAAATATTCTTTCCGAGAAATGTTTCTATAGGGAATATATATCTTAAGGGCCACCAACCTGTTTACGAACTTAGTTACATACTTGCTACGGAGTTACAATCTAAAGTGTAAATAAAACTATTTTGGAAAGGTAGGCAAACTTAAATATCCCATTAAGCCATTAACGGGTAAGACACGGTTACTGCCTTTCTCCCACCCATTTCAACCTGTACAGTAGAAAGTATAACTGAACATGAATAGGGAGAAAAATTAGAGTAAGAAGAATCTGAAGTATTTGGTTTGCAGACGACATAGTCCTTCTAGCAACAGATAAAAAATAGTTATAGGATATAGTGGAAACCACCGAAGTTAAAGGAAAAGAAAGAGTTGTAGAATGAAAATCAGTAGAAAGACAACAAAATTACTTGCTCTAGGTGTATATAAAACGGTAAGAATCTGCTGACTGGAGAAATATTGGATCATTTGCGTTGTTATAGATACGCAGGAAGGAGGAAAGCAGGACAGCAAGCGAATGGAAGAGCAGCACAGACTTTAAAACCAGGATGGCAATGATGACAGAGGGATTTTTCAAACAAAGATGATTTTTCCGGCATAAATATAGAAAATATTTGAGGAAAAGACAAGAAAAGTGTTTTGGACGGGGTGTCCTCCTGTAAGGTGCTGAAACGTGGAAAATGAGGAATAAAGACAGAGCAAAACAGGAAGCTTTCGATACGTGGACTTGGCAGAGGATGAAAAGTGGAAGTTGGATAAACAGAGTGCCAAATGGAGTACTGATAGTGGTAGAGCAGTTACTGTTTCACTAAGCAGAAGGAAAAGGAACTATTTCGTATAAGTATTAAGAAAGAAATATGGGCTTGTAAATACAGTGTTCGAGGTTCATGTGAGAGCAGGAGGAAACGACGGTGAAAGAGATTTCACATCCTATGTGATGTGCTGTATAGCAGCGTATTCAGCAAAATCAAGTGACGAGGATACTCTAAGTCCAACTTTTGAAAAAAACTTTAATCTAGTCAGTTACATTTTATTTTAAAATTTTCAAAAAATATTTATTTTTAATGAATTCTTCCACCAGATTCCGTACACAATTTAAATTTTTCAGTTAAACTTAACGCAAAACCTTAAATCTCAGAAGTAGATGTCACTTCCCACACTGAATGTCGTGTTCAGTATATTGAGATTCAGAAGCTTACATATACATGAGCATCTATTTAGATAGTATGTCGAGAGTAAAGTCAACAAGAATGAACGAAATTTGCATTTTTCAATTTTTTTGCTGTTCGTGAAGTACGCGTTATTGGAAGTGCACTAAAAGGTATTTTCATGTTTCTGACCCTACTTGAACATCAATACTTCTTTAGAAAGTACGTTATTTTTATTTTTTTAGACTGGACATAAAGTACGGCCGCCCTTGGTAATGCATGTTATGGAAAATGCCTTGGTAATACTAGGGTCAAGAAGGAAGTTATGAATCGAGGGAAATGGGCACACAAAGTATGTACTAACATAGCAGGAAACCGTTGATGATGACGGATAATTCAAGGCCAGTGGTAACCGAACTCAAACGCTTCGACATCTTCTCTCCAGCCGACTGCCATCAAGCGACTACATCGAAAAATCTTCTTTGATCCATTATGGATCGTTTGACGACGGCTAGCATCAACTTCTTGATGCAATAATTTGCCAATATTTGTAGATATTGTAAAAATTTATTTTATTTTATGAACTTCTAAGTGCTACCAGTTTCGGCCTGAAGATGGCACGCAGTAATTTACCAAGAGCTGCATGTATTGTAGAAATTTATTTTATTTTGTGAACTTCTATGTGCTACCAGTTTCGGCCTTAAAATGGCATTAATGTAATGCCGAAACTGGTAGCACACAGAAGTTCATAAAATAAAATAAATTTCTACAATACATACATCTGTTGGTAAATTATTGCATCAAGAAGAACATCGAAAAATGTCTTTGTGGTGTCACCGCCAGACACCACACTTGCTGGGTGGTAGCCTTTAAATCGGCCGCGGTCCGTTAGTATACGTCGGACCCGCGTGTCGCCACTATCAGTGATTGCAGACCGAGCGCCGCCACACGGCAGGACTAGAGAGACTCCCTAGCACTCGCCCCAGTTGTACATCTGACTTTGCTAGCGATGGTTCACTGACTAAATACGCTTTCATTTGTAGAGACGATAGTTTAGCATAGCCTCAGCTGCGTCATTTGCTACGACCTAGCAAGGCGCCATATTCAGTTACTATGAATGTATTCTGAGCAGATAATATTGTGAATCATGTACCGTCAAGAGTAACGTTCATCATTAATGGATTAAAGTTAAGTATCAAACTAATCACGTCTGCTTTCTGAATTCTAATTCCTTGTCATGTTCCAGACCTCACGGCGGTGTAGTTCTTACCTCCTCACGCCAGCCTGCATGAGCTAAAACGCGTGCATTTCGGCCTCCTCTAGTATCACGGTGTTGGCACTTCTGCCAACACAACACTTTTCACAAGTTTACCGTGGGAGAATATGCACGAGATATTGTAATTTTTTTTTGGGTAAAACTGTTTGGGTATTGTGTCTCGTCATTGTAAACTAATAAAACAACTAAACTGCCGACGTTTCGACCGGCCTACTGCGATCCTCCTCAGGGCAGTTCGTTTTACGTGTAGCCCGGCTGGTATTAGAGTTTTTGTGTCCATTTCCCCGGTAAAGATCACTTTCCGAGACGTCGCTGCGGCCTCCTTTGGACAGCAAGCTCGCAGGTGGAAGCTCTGCAGCAGACTCCCGGCCGACTCTGAGGAAGCGGAGGCCGACGTTAGGATAGCGTGGTGGGGGGAGGGAGGAGGGTTTGAGGTGTGCTGAGGCGGCTCGTTATTAAATTCCGCGGGTCGGCGGCGGTGCTCTTCCTCGCGGCCCATCGCCGCCCTTTGAGCGACGAAGGGCTCATCCTCCTCCGCACTCGCGGCCCGCCGGACGTCTCAATCGAGGTCGGTCCCTCCTAGGTGCGCGGTCTGCGGTCTCACCAGCCTGCGGTTTGCTAATGACCCGGCCGCCGGCCCGAGCAGCCACTGGCAGGTCCTTCTGTTCTCCGTGCGAGGCTAAAGTGAAACGTCTAGAAGCGAGAAATGAGTTACTGTTTTTCTGCTGAAAAATACACTTATTCCTCGACTTAGTGGCCTTTTAGGTCAATACTTTACCTGTAAATTCAGTCCCTGAACTGCGATTGAAAACGAACAGCTGGAAAATAGCCATTTATGGCGGTCATAAACAGTCAACTGGTGTCAGAATGTTCTTCTCGATAAAAACTCCTTATTTGTGTTCAAATTTCCGTGGATGGTACACCGGTGTGTAGAAGTTAAGCACTGTAGTAACTTTCGCATGTACATTACTGGCCATTAAATTTGCTACACCACAAAGATGACGTGCTACAGACGCGAAATTTAACCGACAGGGAGAAGATGCTGTCATATGCAAATGATTAGCTTTTCAGAGCATTCACACAAGGTTGGCGCCGGTGGCGATACCTACAACGTGCTGACATGAGAAAAGTTTCCAACCGATTTCTCATACACAAAAAGCAGTTGACCGGCGTTGCCTGGTGAAACGTTATTGTGACGCCTCGTGTAAGGAGATGAAATGCGTACTATCACGTTACCGACTTTGATAATGGCCGGATTGTAGCCTATCCAATTGCGGTTTATCGTATAGCGACATTGCGGCTCGCGTTGGTCGAAATCCAATGACTGTTAGCAGAATATGGAATCGGTGCGTTCAGGAGGGTAATACGGAACGCCGTGCTAGATCCCAACGGCCTCGTATCGCTAGCAGTCGAGATGACAGGCATCTTATCCGCATGGCTGTAACGGATCGTGCAGCCACGTCTCGATCCCTGGATCAACAGATGGGGACGTTTGCAAAACAACAACAATCTGCATGAACAGTTCGACGACGTTTGCAGCAGCATGGACTATCAGCTCGGAGACCATGGCTGCGGTTACCCTTGACGCTGCATCACATACAGGAGCGCCTGCGATGGTGTAGTCAACGACGAACCTGGGTGCACGAATGGCAAAACGTCATTTTTTCGGATGAATCCAGGTTCTATTTACAGCATCATGATGGCCTCATCGGTGTTTGACGACATCGCGGTGAACTCACATTTGAACCGTGTATTCGTCAACGCCATAGTGGCGTATCATCCGGCGTGATGGTATGGGGTGCCGTTGGTTACAAGTGTCGGTGACGTCTTGTTCGCATTCACTGCACAATGAACAGTGGACGTTAAATTTCAGATGTGTTACGACCCTTGGCTCTACCCTCCATTCGATCCCTGTGAAACCCTACATTTCAGCAGGATAGTGCACGACCGCATGTTGGAGATCCTGTGCGGGCCTTTCTGGATACAGAAAATGTTCGACTGCTGCCCTGGCCAGCACATTGTCCAGATCTCTCGCCAATTGAAAACGTCTGGCCAATGGTGGCCGAGCAGCTGGCTCGTCAGAGTACGTCAGTCACTACTCTTGATGAACTGTGGTATCGTGTTGAAACTGCATGGGCAGCTGTACCTGTACACGCCATCCAAGCTCTATTTGACTCAATGCCCAGACCTATCAAGGCTGTTATTACGGCCAGAGGTGGTTGTTCTCGGTACTGATTTCTCAGGATCTATGCACCCACATTGCGTGAAAATACAATCACATGTCAGTTCTAGTATAATATATTTGTCTAATGAATAGCCGGTTATCATCTGCATATCTTCTTGGTGTAGCAATTTTAATGGGCAGTAGTGTAGTTACTTCCGCACGATATGTCACTGCCAAGTAACATAGATCGGTGAAACTTTGTCCGTACATAGAAAAAAACTGGTACAATACAGAACAGAAGGTGCTGAAGGAAATATCCACATCCAAATACATACCCCGCACAGTGGGTGGAGGAAGGTACTGTGTATAACTACTAGTCGTTTTCCTTACTGTTCCACTGGCAGACAGAGCGACGGAAAAACGACTGGGTATATGCCTCCGTATGTGCCCTAATTTCTCGTATCTTATCTTCGTGGTCTCTACGCGAAACGTATGTTGGTGGCAGTAGGATCGTCCTGCAGTCAGTTTCAAATTTCGGTCTCTACATTTTCTCAATAATGTTCCTCGAAAAGTACGTCGAGTTCTCTCCAGGGATTCCCATTTGAGTTCCCGAAGCATTTTCGTAACACCTGCGTGTTGTTCGAACCTACCGGTAACAAATCTAGCAGCCCGTCTCTGATTTGCTTGGATGTCTACTTTTAATCCAACCTGGTGCGCAACTAAACGCTCGAGCAGTCCTCAAGCATAGGGCGCACCAATTCACCGAAGTCGACCATTCGCATTGCCTATCACATTCCTCACATACTTATTCCACTTTGATATTGCTTTTCAACGATACGCCCAGATATCATACGATGTGACTGTGTCAAGGTGGACGCTAGGGAAGTTGTATCGGAACATTACGGGTTTCTTTTCCCTACTCATCCGCATTAACTTACATTACTCTACATTTACAACCAGTTGTCATTCATCAAACCAACGAGAAATTTTCTTTAAGTCATGTTGTACCATCTTACAGACACTTGTCTTCCACACCTTCCCGTACACCGCAGCTTCACAGCAAACCACTGCAGATTGTTGCCCAAAGTGTCTGCCACATCAGTTATGTGTGCAGAAAATAATAGCAGTACAACCCTACTTTATGGACCACTCTCAACGAACCCTGGTCTTTGATGAACTCTTGTCATGGAGGACTCCCAAGTGTAAAGACGTGTTGTATCCTATGTGTTATGAGTATATACATACTCGCTACGGGCAGTAATGATTTGATTTATTTGCAAGATACTATTATGTTTGCTTACTGTAAAAGGAATCTCAACAGAACTTGGAAACAATTAAGGTAAAGAAACTTGTTTTGTTACCAATGCGCGTATTCAAAGTGATGATGAAGACAATATATAGCATTGACACTCAATCATTTTGTAAACCTAATTGTTAATGTATAATCAGTTTATTGAGTGTCTTTATTGTGACCATTATTAATTTTCAAAGAGTCGAAATACAAATTTTAAAGTTAGTGCCATATTGTTACTTATCCCAAGTTAATACCAGTTCCCGTATCCACCATTTCGATTAACTATTTTTCTCAAGATGTTATTGTCTCAGTCACATTCGAGTTATTTAAAATGTGTGCTAAGAAACAGTCTTGCACAATAGCTGTTTGCTGACTATACAATAAAATACTAACAAAGAGCAATGCGAAGGGCGTTACCATGGCGCAGATAAAGGTAAGACTTTTATTATTTCAGAAACAGCATTCATTAAACACAGGTCAATTATTTTCAAATTGATCAAGTTTTCTTTTACAACCACGACTAGTTTCAAATCAATAGTGTTGCATCAGATTCAGTTTTTGTGTGACGTAAATTCATGCCGTTTTGGTTTGATTTAATGTTATTGACAATTTACATTCTCATAGCTAAATTAAATTTACATTTTCGCTAGGAAAAGTTCAGCACAGGACAAATTGCATAAACAACGAGATAAAATACACTTTCACATGCCATTCCTATTCAAACAGTTGAGTTTCATACTACTGTCAGTTAAGTAACGTCAATCACATGTCAAACGTACATGTTTCAGTAGAACCCTGTATGTACAACACGTCTTTACACTTGAGAGTCCTCCATACATCTTTCGATCTAAAGTTATTCTAACACATTACCGATTACACCTTGAATCAGCTATCGCTGTTGAGCAGCGACGCTACTACAGAATCGATACTACATTTGACCAGCTCTGGTTCAATATGATATTTTCTTACAAAACTTGAATTAAATTACCTGTGTACATACAGGGTGTTTCAAAAATGACCGGTATATTTGAAACGGCAATAAAAACTAAATGAGCAGCGATAGAAATACACCGATTGTTGCAATATGCATGGGACAACAGTACATTTTCAGGCGGACAAACTTTCGAAATTACAGTAGTTACAATTTTCAACAACAGATGGCGCTGCAAGTGATGTGAAAGATATAGAAGACAACGCAGTCTGTGGGTGCGCCATTCTGTACGTCGTCTTTCTGCTGTAAGCGTGTGCTGTTCACAACGTGCAAGTGTGCTGTGGACAACATGGTTTATTCCTTAGAACAGAGGATTTTTCTGGTGTTGGAATTCCACCGCCTAGAAGACGAAGTTTTCAACGGAGGTTTAATGTAAACAAAGGACCGAAAAGCGATACCATAAAGGATCTGTTTGAAAAATTTCAACCGACTGGGAACGTGATGGATGAACGTGCTGGAAAGGTAGGGCGACCGCGTACGGCAACCACAGAGGGCAACGCGCAGCTAGTGCAGCAGGTGATCCAACAGCGGCCTCGGGTATCCGTTCGCCGTGTTGCAGCTGCGGTCCAAATGACGCCAACGTCCACGTATCGTATCATGCGCCAGAGTTTACACCTCTATCCATACAAATTCAAATGCGGCAACCCCTCAGCGCCGCTACCATTGCTGCACGAGAGACATTCGCTAATGATATAGCGCACAGGATTGATGACGGCGATATGCATGTGGGCAGCATTTGGTTTACTGACGAAGCTTATTTTTACCTGGACGGCTTCGTCAATAAACAGAACTGGCGCATATGGGGAACCGAAAAGCCCCATGTTGCAGTCCCATCGTCCCTGCATCCTCAAAAAGTACTGGTCGGGGCCGCCATTTCTTCCAAAGGAATCATTGGCCCATTTTTCAGATCCGAAACGATTACTGCATCACGCTATCTGGACATTCTTCGTGAATTTGTGGCGGTACAAACTACCTTAGACGACACTGCGAACACCTCGTGGTTTATGCAAGATGGTGCCCGGCCACATCGCACGGCCGACGTCTTTAATTTCCTGAATGAATATTTCGATGATCGTGTGATTGCTTTGAGCTATCCGAAACATACAGGAGGCGGCGTGTATTGGCCTCCCTATTCGCCAGACATGAACCCCTGTGACTTCTTTCTGTGGAGACATTTGAAAGACCAGGTGTACCGCCAGAATCCAGAAACAATTGAACAGCTGAAGCAGTACATCTCATCTGCATGTGAAGCCATTCCGCCAGACACGTTGTCAAAGGTTTCGGGTAATTTCATTCAGAGACTACGCCATATTATTGCTACGCATGGTGGATATGTGGAAAATATCGTACTATAGAGTTTCCCAGACCGCAGCGCCATCTGTTGTTGAAAATTGTAACTACTGTAATTTCGAAAGTTTGTCTGCCTGAAAATGTACTGTTGTCCCAAGCATATTGCAACAAACGGTGCATTTCTATCGCTGCTCGTTTAGTTTTTATTACCGTTTCAAATATACCGGTCATTTTTGAAACACCCTGTATATACTTCACTATTGCTTAAGAAGCCTTCATGCCAGTCACATGTCTGGGGACCTATTCAGTATGCTCGTAACTTCGTTAACAGAGGCAGTGAGTCCAACAGAAATAACACGGAAGTCGCTGTAGTTCATGATAATCCTGGACATTCCAAACGGCAGGAGACTGTTCGTGATAGGGCGTGTAGACGCCACGGACGGCAGAGAGGGCTCAGCAGTGTTCTCCCATGTTGGCCGTCGTGTTTGTAAGGAATTCTTATGGTAAGGCGTTCCATTCTTCCAGCAGGTAGTCGTCGGTGCATGTGGACGTGCTGCATTCTATACGTGCACGACGAGATTTAACACTTTGACTGGCAGTTCTTTCGATTTAAGAGTGAATCTACTCTTCCGTAGTATAGTAACTGAAATATTTACTTTTATTTGAGTTATTTAGATGAGTTATTATGTTAATATTTGTTTGAAATATGTAAGTTTATTAATATAATAAAATAACTTAGATTTTTCAAGCAAGATAAGGGCTGCAGAATAACAAGTAGGTGTTACATTGTTCAGTGTTTTGATTTTATTAGTATAAGTAAATGTTCTCGACCGTAGCGATATCTTCTATTGTATTAGTTCTCTCTCAGTTAGAATTTCCGTTAGGTTTATGTTTATTGTTGGAAAGTGTTATCTGCGAATGTTTTGTGTTATACTAGTTACGAATAAAACAGAATCAATGGTAATCTCTGGTTCAGCTTTGTTTTTAATTGATTTTAATATGTGCAGTTATTGAAGTGTTACAATTTTACATCTGAGGCTGATTGGATTAAAAATACTAGACTGCACTTACTATAATTTTGAAGTCAGTCTCAATTCAACATCGGCTGACTGTCATTTATTTGAAGAATTTCACCGACTACTCTGCAGCAACCTCTCTGACTTTCAACGTGTAATCTGACGTGAAAACTTATTTACGACGAATATAAGGGCTTGTGAATAAACAATTTACGACGATGTCAAGCTACATTACGTCCGCTGTCAGTGTTTCAAGAGATTTTAGTGAAGTGTGTGACTCGTCCTCCCAGCTTTAAATAAATGTAAACTGAAAGCAACTCTGAAGGTTGAAGATATCGTCACTCGACAACTTAATAAATTTATTACTCACGAAGACTAAAAAAGGAAGATAAGCCACAAGCTAAGAGAAAATTTAGATAGACTGAAGATCCCGACATGTCACGGGATACAGTTTCTCTGGTTCTTTAATACTAAACCTTATTTACCGATGGCCTCGATCGGTCTCCAGTGCGTTGAATGGTCATGTAGTGTTTGAAACAGCCTTTTGTCGAACTAAGTCAAGCTGCTCGAGGGCGGCAGCTGCGCATTCAGAATGTAATGAAGTGAAAGACGTGGCTTACCTTTGTCTTACAGACAGCGAAATTTTACGTCAATTGAAGCATTGAAGCAATGGTGTTTGAGATATCCTGTGTGGCTGTGTGTCCATGAATGTCGTGTGAGTAAGCGTAGGGTCAGTTTGCTGGGCGGGGGGGGGGGGGGGGGGGGGTTACGGTCGAAATTGACGAGTCGCATTTTGGCGAAAGGAAGTACAACAGGGTTAACCTCCGGTGGGATTATGGGTTTCGGGGTGGGGGGTGGGGGGGGTGGGGGCTGTAGTTTCAGGTCAAGAGTGTGACGATGTAGTCTACTACTCTCTACGTAAGAACAAACTATTAGTGGTAGGGGAGGCGAAAGAAACAACACTTGTAAAGTTTCTATCCCGTGCTTCAGTTGACCTATATAGTTCAACTGAACAACAGGATATTACTGCTAATGAAAACGAAGAAATGTACGTACGCTAAACTTGTACCCCGTATTGCAGTTAACCAATACAGTTGGAATGAGGTTCGAGATACAATCGATATATATGTGACGTGAGGTATTCTATGCTACCAATATTTCCACCCTTTTTCCCCCTTCATTTTCCACAGAAATAGTACGATACAAATACGCGATATCCTTAACGTGAAAATACTACTTGCCTTGATATGTGTCAACTATGTTTTTCGTCTCTCGTATTCGTAATAAATATTCTGTGAAGACATTATTATCTACGAGTAATGTAAGACGTCTTCGGTCAAAGCCGACGGGTTGTATCCCCTGCTTCACTACACCCGAATTGTGTCACATTTTAAATGAGTATTTCTCATTTTGATTTCGTAAAATATTCGCTGAAACGTTTTCTCCTTATTATATGAACCACGAAACACTTTTTTTTAATTTGTTGTAGGAAAACAGGATAGACTCCATGGATAGACAGTCCAAACTAGTCGTGTGCCAAAAGCCTTCTTTGGAAGCGTATTATTGAAAAAATTACACTGTGTGAAAGAAATGTGTAAATTTATATATATAATCTAGAGGCAGTGATTTCACTAATTTATAAACCATAAGTTAAAACTTTGCTAGTGCTCTTAACAGAAAACACTGACAAACCATAAAAAATGGCCGGCAAGGTTCACGTTGCTGGCAGCCGAAGTGTTAGGTCACTGTAAAGCCTCTCATTCCGGGAGCACCGCCACACACGCTGTTGGATGCGGTAGCACATTGTCATCGACAAAAATGGGGTCTTCACCAAATGCTCACCTGAAAAATCGCACATGAGAAGGAGTGACCGGTGACAATACCCGGCTCAAGGTTTCAGCGGTCAGTACGTCTTTGCAACATTATGCCTCATGCCTCGCCACTCCATGATCCTTGGAGTACAAATACGATCATTTTAAACTATGTTCCTGGAACCGGATTAGCATTAGGGAGGCTCGAAAGGCGGAAGGGGTGGTGATTACGAATGGAATATACTGTATTCTCTTTGTCTGGTGTATTTCATGACGCGAGAACACTGCTGTTCAGGCGTTCACAGAAACCGATGCATACAGTTCGACTACACACCGCCTATCTTCCACTGTGTATAATACAGTTAAAATAATGACAGATGAGAACAGCTAATAATTAAAGTAAGCGAATACTAAGCTTCCAAGTTGCAGCGACAGTTTATTTCCCAATTCTTGATAGCCTTAAGTTGTTAGCGGTTTGAACATCGGTCTAAATGCTCATAACTGTCGCAAGCGTACGTACTTTCTTTTGGGCCATTAGTCTTCTGACGGGTTTCGTGCGGCACGTGACGAATCTCTCTCCTGTGCCAATATCTTCCTCTCAGAGCAGCTCCTGTAGCCATCTTCCTCAATGATGTGCACGATATACTCCGGTCACTGTTTTGGTTCCCCCTGAAGGTCCCTCACGCACCATAGAAGTCATTCCTTAATGTCTTAACATGTTGCTATTGTGGTCTTCAGTCCAGAGACTGGTTTGATGCAGCTCTCCATATTAATCTACCCTGTGCAAGCTTCTTACCCTCTGAGTAACTACTGCAAACTACACC
Organism: Schistocerca americana; assembly: GCF_021461395.2. Taxonomy (NCBI): domain Eukaryota; kingdom Metazoa; phylum Arthropoda; class Insecta; order Orthoptera; family Acrididae; genus Schistocerca; species Schistocerca americana. The sequence continues at coordinate 60,914,247 of NC_060122.1, forward strand.
CTTTCGAATCTCCTTAGTGTATTCATCTCTTGGTCTCCCTCTCCGATTTTTGCCCTCCAATACTAAATTGGTGATCCCTTGACGCCTCAGAACGTGTGCTACCAACCGATCCCTTCTTCTAGTCAAGTTGTACATCAAATTCCTCTTCTCCCCAATTCTATTCAGAATCTCCTCATTAGTTACATGACCTACTCATCTCATTTTCAGCGTTCTTCTGTGGCACCACATTTCGAAAGCTTCTATTCTCTTTTCGTCTGAACCATTTATCGTCCACGTTTCACTTCCATTCATGGCTACACTCCATACAAATACTTTAACGAAAGACTTCCTGACACTAAAATCAAATACCCGACCTTAACAAATCTCTCGTCTTCAAAAACGCAATCCTTTCCATAGCCAGTCTACATTTTATATCTTCTCTAATTTGACCATCATCAGTTATCTTGCTCCCCAAACAGCAAAACTCATCTACTACTTTAAGTGTCTCATTTCCCAATCTAATCAGCATCACCTGATTTAATTCGACTATATTCCATTATCCTCGTTTTGCTCCTGTTGATGCTTATCTTACGTCCTCCCTTCGACACATTGTCCATTCCTCATTTGGATTCGCAGCTCTTTGTATTTACCGTGCCTGCAGTTAAAATTGTGGGATGTGACATCCGCCAGTTATGCAAAACACGTTTTTTCCAAGCACCCAAACATGTTTAAGCACCACTGTGCCATCATCAGTAGGTTTCCGTTTTATTTAATCTGTAATGTGACCATTTTTACTACATGACTGCAAAATTATGTGGATATTTAGTTCAAACAATAGTTAGTATCTTTTTGTTAATATCTTTATACTTGGTGTGCATGATTTTTCAGGACAGCTTGTGTATTATTTATTACAGGTTGCTTGTCATCTGCAACCAAACGATGTTGATGAGAAAGTATGTTCGGAGTTAACCTGTCATCTAAACGTAAATTAGTTTGGTGCGATATTTCGTGACTATATTGGCAAGCTCTTTTATTCTCAGAGTCATGGCGAGGTGTGATGATGCACACATAAATATAACACTTATTTTCACAATTAAGGTCGTAAAAGCACTTTGCACTTCACGAGATTACAGTGTAATTGTGGTTGTTGTGTGTCCCAGCCCAGTCAGAGGTCATTTGTTCACCAGAGTTTGGCACCAAATTTGAATTTTGTTTACATTCTATTTGTGTGTGTGTGTGTGTATACTTTATCTGTTTGTGCTGTCTTTTTTGTAAAGCTCCCTTAATGTGTTAAATAGCGTGCCCTTCCAGAGTGTAGTGTATTCATTTATGGCCTGTTTTCTTTCTGTTATCTCCTTCTCTATGTGGAAGTTTTCCTCAATGGTCAGTTTGCTGTATAGGCTGAGGCTGGGTTTTAGTATTCTTAAGTCTGCTTCTATTGTAGTTGGGTGGTGGTGATTATGGGCTGTAAGGTGGTCTACAAATGTACTGTGGGAGCTGTTGCTTTTTAAAGCACTGAGATGTTCTGGCTATCTGGTTTTGAAGTATCTGCATGTTTGTCCTATGTACACTGACTGGCAAATGTTGTATGTGAGTTCATATATTCTTGATCTGTTGAATTTATCTGTGGGTGTTTCTTGTGTTCTGAACTTTTCCTGTGCTGTGTTCTCTGTCCTGTATCCTATTTGGAGTCCCTGTTCTTTAATGTGTTACCTATTCATTGTTCGTTTTCTGTGTTGTGTGAGGATTTGTGTGTGTATGGTATGTTCATTTTTGTACTGTTTACATATTTCTCGATTTAACGTGTCTACCATATGGGTACCATAGCCATTTTTTACTGCTAATTATTTTAATGTGTTTAGTTCTTATGTGTAATTCTGTTTGTTCACTGGTGTTCTGTTTAATCTATTGAGCATGAATCTGAATTTTTCTTGCTTACGTTTAAATGGGTGGTTCGATAGGTTGTGAATGGTGGTGGTTGTGGTCGTCGGTTTCCTGAATATTGTGAAGTTGTGCGTGTTGTTTGTTTTATGTATGGTCGGATCTAGCAAATGTAGCGTGTTGTTAGTTTCTGTTTCTAATGTGAAGTTAATTCGTGGGTGTAGGTTGTTTATTTCATTGTGTAGCTTTTCTATGTGGATATGTGGTTCATTAATCAGGTATATTATGTCATTGACATAATGATACCAGCATATAAATTTGGAGTTTTTTGGTTTTATTATTTGTCTGAACCTCATGTTCTCCAGGTTGTTCATAAATATGTTACCTTGGAGGTCCCTAATTGGTGTTCCCATTGGTATTCCTTCATGTTGAGAATAAAATTCTTTGTTGAACACAAAATAATTTTGTGATGTAATGATCTGGAGTATGGTAGTTATTTCATTGATGTGTGTGTCTGGTGTGTTTCCTTGTTGTTTCAATCTTTGTGTGATGATGTTGATTCTTTCATTGGAATACAAGTGTACATTGATGTGGCATCAAATGATATGAGGGTTGCTATGTCTGGTATGTGTATGCTCTTGATTCTGTTGATTTATTCCTTTGAGTTTTCCAGGTGCCTGCTGTTATCAAAAGTGCCCAATTTTTTTTTAGTAGTGTGTGTATGTGTGTGTCTTTTGGGCTAGATGGTATGATGGAGTATTTCGGAAGTTAATGACAGGCCTTAATGGGATATTATCCATGTGAACCTCTGACAGGGAATTTAGGGTGGGTCCCTTTGGATTTTTCTGTGTCATCTTCTTTACCTGGCCTTTTGAGAATGTATTTTCTATGTTTTCCAGTGTCTGCTGAATTTTTTTCTGGTACCTTGCTGTTGGGTCACTGGTCAGGTTTGTGATGAAGTCCTTGAGAAAATCTAGTATTTTCTCTATGTATTCTTTTTAATCCATAATTACATTAATATTACTTTGTCTGCTCTTGTTACTATGTCATTGTTCTGTTATAATTTTTGTAGTAGCTTGTTGGCTGTGATTTCCTCTGATGTCGTATGATTAGAAATAATTGTGGATTTGAGTGTTTTGATTATCTGTGTTATTTATTCAGCTACAAATTCTCTTGTCAAATTCGCATTAAAATTTGGTGTTCAGCCGTTCCTGTTCCTTTATAATGTGTTTTGATTCCGTTGTGAGGTTTTTTATTGTTTAGTGTGATATTTTTGTGTTAATGTTGTGTTTGGTTCTTTTGTAGTAAGCTCTTTTCTGATTTGGTAAGATTTATATCAGTTAGGTTGATGACTCTGTCATGGAATTTATATTCTTGGTTGTAATTGTTTTTAGTGGGTGTGTTTGTGCTATTAATTATTCTGTTGAGTTTTCTGTTTTGTTTCTCCTGTTTTCTTGCATTACTTTCTGTATGTATGCCTCTTCTCTCTCTGCTATTTCATCAAAGTGAGGTGGTATTGTAAATTTGTTGGCCAAATCTAAATGTGTTTGGTAAAGTTTAGCGTTGAGCGATTGCTTTTTAGCATACATTTCCCTCTTTTCTTACGTTAGCCACAAAACCTTCACTTTCTTTTTCACAGAGTTTTTGATATAGTCTGGAATTACATTATTAGCTAGGCAAATGACTCTATAAAATGTAAATAGCCTTTTGCTCCCTGTATTTCCTCCCTGCCATTTTCAGAATTTGAATGTGAGCATTCCAGGCAAAAGCTTCCTCTAAGTCCACAAATGCTACAAACGTAGGTGTGCCTTTCCTTGATCTCTCTTCTAAGATGAGTCGCAGGGTAAGTATTGCCTCGCGTGTTCCAACATTTCTACGGAATCCAAACTGATCTTCCCCGAGGTCGGCTTCTACCAGTTTTTCCATTCGCGTTAGTATTTTGCAGCTGTGACTTATTAAACTGATAGTTCTCTAATTTTCACATCTGTCAACAACTGCTTTCTTTGGGATTAGGATCATTATATTCTTCTTGAAGTCTGAGAGAATTTCGCCTGTCTCATACATCTTGCTCACCAGATGTTAGTCATGAGTGGCTCTCCCAAGGTTTTCAATAGGTCTAATGGAATGTTGTCTAGTCCTGGAGCCATATTTCAACTTACGTCTTTCAGTGCTCTTTCAAATTTTTCGCGCAATATCATATATCTCATTTCATCTTATATTTCTATAATATTACCGTCAAATACATCAACGTTGTATGAAATCTCTATATACTCCTTCCATCTTTCTGCTTTCCCTTCTTGCTTAGGACGGGTTTTCCATCTGAGCTCTTCATATTCATACATGCAGTTCTCTTTCCGCCATGGGTCTCTTTAATTTTCCAGTTGGCAATATCTATCTTAGCCCTAGTGATACATGCCTCTACATCCTTACTTTTGTCCTCTAGCCATCTCCGCTTAGCCATTTTGCACTTCCTGCCAGTCTGATTTTTGAGAGGATTGTATTCCTTTTCCCCTGCTTCATTTAGTGCATTTTTATATTTCGTCCTTTCATTAATTAAATTCAATATCTCTTCTGTTTTCCAAGAATTTTTACTAGACCACATCCTTTACCTACTTGTTCCTGTGCTGCCTTCACTATTTCATCTCTCGAAGCTACCCATCCTTCTCTCACTGTATTTCTTGTCCCCGTTCTTGTCAATCGTTCGTCTGAAACTTTCTACAACTTCTAGTTCTTTTGGTTTATCCAGGTCCAATCTTCCGAAATTCCTACGTTTTCTTGAGATTTAATCTACAGTTCGTAAACAATAAATTGTGGTCAGAGTTCACATCCGACGCTGGAAATATCTTACAATTAGAAAGCCGCTTCTTAAATCTCTGTCTTACCATTTCGTAATCTATCTGAAACCTTCCAGTGTCTCCAGGCCACTCCCACGTATACAACTTTCTTTCATAATTCTTAAACCAAGTGTTAGCTATGCTTATGCTATGCTCCGTGCAAAATTCTACCAGGTGGCTTCCTGTTTGACTCCTTACCCCCAGTCGATATTCACCTACCACTTTTCCTTCACTTCCTTTTCCTACTATCGAATTCCAGTCCCACATGACTATAAAATTTTCGTCTCTTTTAACTATATGAATACTTTCCTTTATAGCATCATACATTTCTTCCATCTCTTCATCATCTGCGGAGCTAGTTAGCATATAAACTTGTACTACTGTGTTAAGCGTGGGCTTCGTGTCTACCTTGACTACAATAATGAGTTTACTTCGCTGCTCTTAGTAGCTTACCCGCGCTCCTGCTTTTTTATTCGTTATTAAACCTACTCCTGCATTACCCCTACCTGACTTTGTGTTTATAATCTTGCATTCACCTTTCCAGAAGTCTTGTTCTTCCTACCACCGAACTTCACTAATTCCCACTATATCTAACTTTAACCAATCCATTTACCTTTTAAAATTTTCTAACTTAGCTGCCCGATTAAGCGATCTGACATTCCACGCTGCAATCCATAGAAAGCCAATTTTCTTTCTCAAGATAACGGGGTCCTCCTGAGTAGTCCCCGCCCGGGGATCCGAATGGGAGACTATTTCACCTCCGGAATATTTACCCAAGAGGACGACATCACCATTTATCCATACAGGAAAGCTGCATGCCGTCGGGAAAAATTACGGCTGTAGTTCCTCCTTGCTTTCAGCTGTTCGCAGTACCAGCACAGCAAGGCCGTTTGGTTAATGTTACAAGGCCAGATCAGGCAATCATCCACACTGAGGTCCCTGCCTTTTCGGGAACGACATGTTTGTCTGACCTCTCAACAGGTATCTCTCCGTTGTGGTTGCACCTGCGGTACGGCTGTTCTGGATCGCTGAGGCACGCCAGCCTCCCCAACAGTGGCAAGGTCCATAGATCATGGGGGAGGGGGAATATCTTAACATATCTTCTGTAAATCTGTCCATTCTTTTTACCAGTGTTTCTCGTGTATTCCTGTCCTTGCCGATTTTGTGGAAAATCCACGTCTTATTTTGTTCATTGTCTTCTGCAGGTATTATGGCGAGGGGAAGCACGATGTTGCGTGTGAGTACTGACCTCCAAGTTTTTGAACACGCTACACTCGTAGATCACCGTTCTTGTGACACTATGCCGCTTCTCCTTGTACGTGTTTTCCGAGGTGCATTCGGTCCTTGCTTCGGTGTTGTAGACGACAATGGACCACTGCGTGGAAGAGCGTAGGTGGAGGAACTCTTGGAACGAGAGGATGTTCGTCGAACCGACTGGCCTGCCCGTACCCTCAGACTGAAGCCCCGTAGACCGCGTGTGAGATGCGTGGGAAGACCAGTTTCAGTACGCTCACGTGCACCAAGAACCATGCACCAGTTGCCAACCACGCTGATGGACGAATGGAACGCTCTGACACAAAAACTCCTCACCAACCTTGTGGCCACCGTAGGAACACGCTGCAGAGCATGCACTACCATCCGCATCGACCACAAACCCTACTAAGAGCCGTGCCCCATTGTCTGTAATGTCCTGTGTTACCATTACCCTCGATGACTTCAGTGTCTTTGAATAAAAGTGTCATTTCTGTCCCTCTCATTGCGTATGTCTTTCGATTACCTCTGTAGTATACTGTAGCGGTACTTTTTATGTACGGTCCAAGTTTAATCGAAGTATGCTACTTGGCGGTAACATATAACGCGAAGATTACTTTGGTTTTTAAGTTTTGTAATTGTGATCTCTCGCTGTGATATGGAGCGACAGAGTTTCATATTTACACAGTGGAAAATATGGCATCATACTGACTGTTCACACGATTGCCTCAGATTTTTTGATTTACATTGATTTGTACTCACGCGCAATAAAATCACGTGTCCTTTCTAAGAGCCATAAGGCGAGACAAACACCCTCTAAGTGCGGGGCGTCCCTACTAAGAGTCATAGACTGCATTTTCCGTAGACTTTCGGCAGATATTTGCAATTTAGTTTTTGCAATGAGTATACGAAGTCAACCCTAACAAATACTGCTCGTCGCGTCTTTCATACAACGCTCTGTGTCAAAAACATATCATGTATTAACAGTGACAGTGAAACACGAAGAAAGGTCCAGTATTCTAGCAGCGACTGATCAGCGCTGCTGCAGTGCATAGCAGTCCAGCAGTGGGTGCAGCCCAGACTGATTCTGTCGCTGTCGGAGTACTGGTTATTTCTTCGTTCTTTACTGTCCCTGTTAATATGTATATATATATGTAACGAAAACTATACAACACTCATTTGGGTTCACTCTATCCAATGGCCACAAAAAAATCCCGCTTTAAAAATCATTTTGTTCGTAATGTGAAACAAAACATCTGCTTTTGTGGACTCTGGGGCGATGCAGTATTTGTTTTGGCTGAATTCCGCTTCTCACTGCAATAACTACAGAGCAATGTGCCCAAGAAAATGCAACTGATGACTAGGAGGAACACCCCTCGTATATAGCGTGTTCCAGAATTCACAGTGACAAGCTTCTAGAGGTTTCAGAGGCGAATTAATAGGCAGTTTTGGCAAAAGATTCCGGAACAGTCCTACATTCTGATCTCCGGGAGGGGACTGCCAGAGGGGAAGTGATCATGGGAAAACGACTGAACAACCACCGAAAGGAAACCTTCTATGAGTAGCGGCGTGGAATGTCAAAAGCTTGGACGTGGTAGGGCAACTATAAAATCTGAAAAGGGAAATGCAAAGGCTCAATCTAGATATAGGAGGCGTCAGTGAAGTTAAACTGAAAGAAGATTAGGATTTATGGTCAGATGAATATAGGGTAACATCAAAAGCAGCAGTAAATGTTACAATGGGAGCATAATTCGTTATGAATAGGAAGTTAGGGCATAGACTGTTTTACTGTGAACATTTGTGTTATAAGAGTGTTGTTATCAGAATCGACAGCAGACCAACTCAATCAACAATAGTTCAACTATACATGCCGACGTGTATAGTAGGGGGAAAAATGGTTCAAATGGCTCTGAGCACTATGGTACTTAACTTCTGAGGTCATCAGTCCCCTAGAACTTAGAACTACTTAAACCTAACTAACCTAAGGACATCACACACATCCATGCGCGAGGCAGGATTCGAACCAGCGACCGTAGCGGTCGCGCGGTTCCAGACTGTAGCGCCTATATAGTAGGGGAAGGAGTATATTAAAAGGTTACAGGAGAATATATGCCTGGGACAAGGAACAAGAGAGGAGAAAGACTAATTGAGTACTGCAATAAATTGCTACTAGTAAAAGCGAATACTCTGATCAAGAATCACAAGAAAAGGAAGTGTACTTGGAAAAAGGCACGTGATACGGGAAGTTTTCAGTTACATTACATCATGACCAGACAGAGACACGAAATCGGATACTGGATGGTAAGGCGTACGCAGGAGCAGCTATAGACACAGATCTTAATTTAGTAGTGATGAAGAGTAGGCTGAAGTTTAAGACATTAGTCGGGAAGAATCAATAAACAAGGAAGTGGGATATGGAAGTACGAAGAAATGACGAGATTCCCTTGAAATTCTCTTAGGCTACAGATACGGCAATAAGGAATAGCTCAGCAAACCGTACAGTTTAAGAGGAATCGAAGTTTCTAAGAAAAGCATCATCACAGAAATTTGGAAGAAAAACACAGGTAAAAAAGAAAATAACTCCGAAGAAGTAATGGGTAACAGGCGAAATATTTCACTTCCTCTATGAGAGAAGGAATTACCTAAATGTTCAGGGAGGTTAGGAGTAAAGAAATACAAGTCGTTGAGAAATGAAATAAACAGGAAATGCAGAGAAACTAGGACGAAATGGCTGTATGAAAATTATGAAGAAATCAAAGAAGAAAAGATTGTCAGAAGGACTGATAAGCATATAGCAAAGTCAAAATAACCTTCGGTGAAATTAAAAAAGTAGTAACATTACGAGTGCAACGAGAATTCCACTGTTAAATGCAGAAGAGAGCTGGTAGGTGGAGATGGTACACTGAAGGATTCTATGAGGGGTAATGTGATAAAAAGAAGAAACGGGAATCGATTTAAAACAGATAGTAGAATCAGAATTTAAGTGAGCTTTGGAGGACTTAGGATCAAATAAGGCAAAACATTCCATCAGAATTTCTAAAATCATTGCGGAAGTGGCAACAAAACAAGTATTCACGTTGGTGAGAACGGCGACATACCTTCAGACTTTCGGAAAGATATCTTCCAAAGAGTTCCGAAGACTGTAACACCTTACAAGTGCGAGAATTATCGCACATTCAGCTTAAAAGCTCATGCTTCCAAGCTGCTGAAAAGAATAATATACATAAGAACAGAAAAGACAATTGAAGATGTGTTAGATGACGATCAGTTTGGCTCTGGGAAAGGTAAAGGCACCAGAGAGGCAGTTCTGACGTTGCGGCTAATAATGGAAGCAAGGGTAAAGAAAAATCAAGACACATTCATAGGATTTGTCGACCTGGAAAAAGAGTTTGAGAATGTAAAATGGTGCAAGATGTTCGAAATTCTTAAAAAATAGGGGTAAGTTAGGGAGAGCCGGCTAATATACAACATGTACAACAGGCAATAGCGAATAATAAGAGTGGAAGACCAAAAACGAAGTGCCGGGATTAAAAAGGGTGTAAGACAGAGGCGTAGTCCTTCGCTCCTACTGTTCAATCTGTACATTATAGAAGCCATGATGGAACTAAAAGAAAGATTCTGGAGGGAAATTAAAATTGAACGTGAAACGATAAAAATGGTACGATTCGTGCTGTCAGAAGTGAAAGTGAAGAAGAATGAGATGATTTGCTGAGTGGAATGAACAGTCTAATCAGTACAGAATATGGACTGAGAGTAGATCGAAGAAAGACGGAAGTAGTGAGAAGCAGCAGAAATGGAGAACAGTGAGAAACTTAAGATCTGGGTTGATGGTCTCGAAATAGAAGAAGTTAAGGAATTCTACCACCTATGCAGAAAAATAACCAATGACGAACGGAGCAAGGAGGATGTCAACAGCAGAATAGCAATGGTGAAAAGGGTATTCCTAGCCAAAACAAGTCTGCTAGCTTCAAACATTGGCCTTAATTTAAGAAAGAAATTTTTGAGAACTTACGTTTGTAACACAGCACTTTGTGGTAGTTTAACATGGACTGTGGGAAAACCGGAACAGAAGAGAATCGAAGCATTTGAAATGTGGTGCTACAGATTAATGTTGACGATTGGGCGGACACGTAAAGTAAAAAGGTTCTGCGCAGAATCGGAGAGGAAATGAATATGTAAAACACACTGACAAGCAAAAGGAAAAGGATGATAGGACATTTGTTAACTCATCGGGGAATGACTTCCATGGTACTAGAGGGAGCTGTAAAGGGCAAAAGCTGTAGAGGAAGACAGAGATTGGAATACATCCAGAAAATAATTGACGACGTAGGTTGCAAGTGCTACTCTGACATGAAGTGGTTGACACAGGAGATGAATTCGTCGCCGGCTGCATCAAATCAGTCAGAAGGCTGATGACAAGAAACCACGTCCAGAAATGTACCATTTGGCTATAAAATATGTTTGAAAATCGTATTACTTTCGGATCACCCGCTTCACGATACCTTCAGAAACTGAGAGGCGGGCTCCGTCGTCAGTCTTTATGACACTACGCGCCATTTTTGTGCAACTTTAACGAAGTCTGCTAGAAGCTGGTTCGTTCCCAGCTAGGAGAGTTAACTGTGCTACTCACGGACGTGCCTTCGTACGTGGTACGATACATGTTTCGAGAATCTATTCGCTTGAATGAGTGCGTACAGGGACGTGCCCAGAGACCTGATGTAACACGAACCGTAATCCATGCGTTCGGGCAGCACGTTGGCACTGATACACCGCAGTCATAATTGAGGCTATCGTTATGACAACACTGGAACATGTATGGGTCGTCTGCTACATAGCCCCATGTAAGACAATGTGGGCTGAATGATGCTCTCCGATACGTATCTGTATGAGCGCTGTACTCTTTCAACAGATCTGCCATATCTCCCTTTTTCTGCTTTATAGAGCGAGCATTCGAACACCTTGTAAGGCGCTTACTAATTATGAAAATGGGTCAGTGGAGAATCGATATGCGCATGTACCCTGAATTAAATGGTTTGTGCCTCATACCTGTTGTTTAGACCCTTGAATCAAATTAGTAATGCAGACTGACTGTAAGGAGTTTGTAGAAGTTTACCTAGGAAGCGAGCACTTACATTTTTCTGCAATGATATTATAGGGCATAGAAAAATAAAACTCAATTTACATGAACCAGACTAATCGCTACAAGCATCTCACCATCTAAGAAAATTCTGTAAAGCAATGTTATGGGCATGTGTATTCTGACTGCTATCACAGCTCATAATTAATTACATCAGGTAATCACAAATTCTGTACTTGATCGGCTCGAAATATTCTGGAACCTTGTCCGCAAAATTTTTCTACGCTTACCTTTTACTACCGGCCGCTGTGGCGAAGCGGATGTAGGCGCTTCAGTCCGGAACCGCGCTGCTGCTACGATCGCAGATTCAAATGCTGCCTCGGACATGGACGTGTGTGGTGTCCTTAGGTTAGTTAGGTTTAAGTAGTTCTAAGTCTTGGGGACTGATGACCTCAGATGTTGTGCCATAGTGCTTAGAGCTATTTGAACCATTTACGTTTTACTTACTGTGCGTGGTCCCCTTCGAAATACTCTCCTCCATAATTGACATACCGCTCTGAACGTCGTTTCCACTTCCGGGAACAGTCTTGGTACGCCTCTTGCTGGATTGCGCGAATTTTCTTTTATCTCGTCCATCGTTGCAAATCTTCAACCTTTCCTTAAGAAAAAGTACGCTGGGGCCAGGTCTGGAGATTGCGGAGGATGAGGCAGCGCAGTGATTTCGTTTTTTTGTGCGATTGTTACGCACCAGCAGGGATGGATTGAGTGCGTTATCGTGATGCAAGAGCCATGAATTGTCTGACCACATTTCAGGTCGTTTCCCTCTCACATTTTCTCGCAGACGTCCCAGCACGTCCCGACAGTACAATCGATTAACAGTTTGTCCCTGTGGGACGAATTCATGATGAACTAATCATTCAAAGTCAAAGAAAACTGTAGGCATGATTTTTTCATTTTACTTGACCTGAAGAACCTATTTTAGTTTTGGAGAACATTTCCCGACCCATTGTGAAGATTGAACCTTGGTCTCAACATCATAACCGTAGACCCACGTCTAATCACCAGTTATGATTCTTTTTAGGAACATCTCGTTCTTATTTGCGCGATCTAAAATCTCTTCACGGGTTGCTAGACGAACGCCTTTCTGGTCCTGACTCATGAGACGTGGGACGAACTTGGCAGCAACACGATGCATTCCAAGATGCTGTCTCAGGATTTCATGACATAATCCAACTGAAAAGTTACATTCTTCTGCAATCTCTCGGACAGTCAGTGTTCGGTTGGCACGTACAGTTTTGTTGACGTTCCTGCATGAGCGCCATCGGTAGACGTCGGGTGGCGTCCTGAACGTGAGTCATATTTAACTTCCGTCCCGCAGTTTTTAAAACATGTGAACCATTCTCAACATCGAGTACGGCTTAATCATTCATCGCCGTAGGCTTCCTGCATCATTTGATGTGTATCTGTAAAGGTTTTATTGACTGACGCAAAATTTTATGCGGATAATTCGCAAACCGTGGAAAATAACGTTCTATTCAATACAGCACTGAACAATGAAAAAGTGACATACAACAATAAAAGTTATGGCAGTTGCACATTAAACACAGGCGTGTGCAGGAATGCGAACCGCATTTCGTTCCAACACACCATGCCGCGAAATTACGAATATTCCGGAATCTTTTGAACAGACCTCGTATACGCAAGGAGCGCTGCTATGCCTGATTTGCCTTCCCCCACATTTACTTTTTCTGCTGAAGGATCACGTAAAAACCCCAGGCTATTATAATAACAGTAAGTGATGATAGTTTGGCAATAAGGACCTCGCAAAGATTCTACTAATTGCTGATGGAAAGTAACACATCTCACATCATATGATCGTGTGCTAACTGCTGAGAGCAATTCGTCATAATCTCGTCTACACAGGGAAATGACTGGAATCAGAAAACTGATTTGAAAAAAAAAAGAAAATTTTGAATGTAAATCCACATAATTTACTCCCGCAAGTAATACAATGACAAGAGCGTGGGTAATATTGATGCTTGGAAACAAGTGGCACACAGAGTTCTAACACATACGATAATCTAACAAGGTAAGATTTATATAATTCAGAAATCGTTGACAAATTTTCACTGGTAGGGAATGTGATGAAAACAACTTTTCCACTATTTAGTTGAATTAATAACAAATAGACTCTTATGGAGCCTTGTAACATACTCTCCTCACAAATACTGAGAGACCGAATATCCACATGTGACAAAAGCCCAAACCACGAACGCGCAATAACTTCGTGGTGTGAATCAAGAAAATAACAACGCATAAACTATGAACTCGCTGTGAGTGATTAACAAAATCACACTTCAGGTGTGCTCATTCTGCACAGAGGCAAACAACATCTTGCCAACACACCGTACGACAAACAGCAACCCGAGCATCAGGCCTCAAACCAAGTCTTAATCCAAGTGTGTCAGGAAACAATGTCCATATTCAGACTCGAAAACCTGAAAGGTAGAATAAAAGATGAGTAAGTGGTTCTCATTAGCAATAGGTATAGAATTTCACCCTTGAAGAAGTTCTGCATTGAATAAATTGCGAAATTTAGTAACTTACATGTTGAAAGTTTGCAAATGTTACAGCTAGCTATCATTCTTGCTAGCTACTAGTAATTTCACTATCCTTCAACAACTTCCCACAGAAGCTCAAACAGCAGTACGCAACAACCCACCAGCTGCACTGTTTCCGAGATGCTCGTTTACAGATGCAGCGACATACCCCTCTGTTCCTTGTCAGACTCTCTCATGCCAGTGCATTTATCTACCAGCGGCTCTTGTCGTCGACAGAATGATTCGCCATTCATATCTGCTTACATACATGCTTACCTTACCGTGTCTGTACCCAAAACGTCATCAAACAGCATTTGTTCTCTATTGGTCAGCAGCGTGTGAAGATAACGGATCAGTGGTGTCACAAAATTAAGCTCCATCATCCGAAACAGTACTTCCTCGAATACTGATCGAGCTAGAACCGACCATGTTCTGCTACTAAGATTGACGAAACCGTGATCCGTTTCCTCTGATTTCTGTGCACGGAAGTTTTGAGGTAACTGAAGCCAGGAATACTCAGCACCTCCCCTTTTTAGCTGATCTTTACACTCAAGCATGCAAGTAATTTCCCAAAAAACTATAAGATATTCTCCTTAAAAACGTGGACAGCCCGTGATGTACTATTGCTAATTTAATAATGGATAATGCACAGCACATGTACTTTATCGGAACACCACAGTATTTCACAAGGGATTAAATACAAATCAAAAGCCGGCCGCTGTGTGCGTGCGGTTCTAGGCGCTTCAGTCTGGAACCGCGCGACCGCTGCGGTCGCAGGATGGAATCCTGCCTCGGGAATGGATGTGTGTGATGTCGTTAGGTTAGTTAGATTTAAGTAGTTCTAAGTTCTAGGGGACTGACGACCTCAGATGTTAAGATCCATAGTGCTTAGAGCCATTTAAACCATTTGAACAAAACAAAAAACATGTAAATGCAGATAAACGCAATATACAGAAACGAAGAGGGATTGATAATTAAAAACCGAAAGAAAAGAAACAAAACTGTTTGACATTTAGCTCATTAATGTTAATAGTAATTATTTTCTACAATAATGACAGTGTTGGACGTTAATGGGTTCGCTAAGTTATTATGATTAATGAAAGTGACAATTTAATCAACTAAATCAAGTTTTAGCTATAATGCTGAATGTTACTGGAAAGAAATTACAATAGCTATCGAATATGACAATTCACTATTACCTAAAATCAATGAAAGTGAAAGATGCTGTTCTTTCTGCAAAATGAGTTCTTACATCACTGATTAGAAAAAAATAGTTCGCGGTATTTCTCAGCCAATGTTCCTTCAAAACAGTTATCTGGTACTGTCTGCAATTCTTCAACGTCCGTGTCGTTAGTCAATGACCCTCGAGCGTGCAATCCACTGTCGGCTGTCATGGTGCTGATCTCCTTCTTCGTGGGCGCCTGTTGCGATAGTTAACAGAAACACTGGATGTGTGTAGAATTAATTACACTTTGCGTCTCTCCATGCAACGACGAACTAAGACGCGCTTCTTTCCATCAACGTGTGAGTGACGTAATCCGATGTCATGTTTGTTTGTCGTTTATAGCTACAGTTTTCAGGTTTATGCTTCACTATTCGATCTCGGCTCGGCACATTTCAAAGTATGTCCACCAGCACTGCGAAAGTATTTTAAGTTGATTGTACCGAGAACCAACAGTCCGTGGAGTCTACCAAACGATCCGTGATGTGCGCAATTGTCTCGATAATCATATCAAGTACGCACCGTGCATTCAAAGTTCTTTGTATCAATATGCGACAAGATAATATGTTACAATATTTTCCGTTTAATTTCACAGTCCGCGGTACGCACTAAACAGTCATTGCTGTCTATACTCGAAATCTGTGTATTTACAAAATGGTTCAAATGGCTCTGAGCACTATGGGACTTAACATCTACAGTCATCAGTCCCCTAGAACTTAGAACTACTTAAACCTAACTAACCTAAGGACATCACACAACACACAGCCATCACGAGGCAGAGAAAATCCCTGACCCCGCCGAGAATCGAACCCGGGAACCCGGGCGTGGGAAGCGAGAACGCTACGGCACGACCACGAGATGCGGGCTGTGTATTTACAGAGTTAACGCAGCTTACCGGTCAGAACATGAAAGTTTTGAGCTTAATGAGTCAAACTGTAGTTCCGGCATCGTGGCACATAAAGTTACTAATTCCTTATTCATGGTACACACCGAAATCACTGTTCAAACACAGCGGCCACGAATACAATAGACAATATGTCATCGTACAACCATGACACGACGATCAAATCCATTCTGTTCTTTTTGCTCATAATGTTTGTTGGTGATTTTCTCTGTCGACCTATCGATACGGCCGGTATTACACTGTCAGATATTCTTTGACAAAAAAGTGAAAAATAATGATCATATTTTCTTTGACAAAATATTTGACTCTGCGCAAATGCGGTTACTACATGTCATCAAACTTTGAAATGGGAGAAGATGGCTCATTACTGTGCTCTGCAGTTGCGTGTACCACAACATCGTACTTACACTTGAAAGAGTAGGAGAAGAAAAGAAAATGGATACCTGGTGAAGCCGTGGGTTTCACAGCGAGCTACTAAAAGCATCCAACAAAATCGTTACGGGAACTGCAAGTAGAGGGCGTAAATTCGCATGAAAATTACTTGTGAATGGACGAAAGTACATTTCAGTATGCCATCAAGAAAGTGGCTCATATTACGAAGCAGAACACTCACCTCAGAAATGCTGTAGCCGCAAAAGACAAACTTACCGTAACACTGCGATACCTTGAAACAAAAGAAAGCTACTCCAGTTTACGGTATAGGACTCCAATACCGCGGTGCGCAGAGACGAAAAGAATTCCAGAAACTTGTGAAACTGTGTATAAAGTAACGAAGTGGGAACGTCTGAAGCCAATAACAGTTTAGAACATACTATAGCCATTAAGCAATAGTTTTATTTCTGCAAAAGCTGTAGATTTTGTCATTTATATCCTCAGGGGTGTATCCTTGGCCGTACTTTTCGGCAAATCCCCTCTGCAATTTTTTTATATCTCTCACATCTTCTTATTCTGTTTTAGAATTCGGGATTCCACAAGTGATTCACTGAAGTAACAAAAATCACGGGATACTTCCTAATATCGTGTCGAATCTACTTTTGCCCGACGTAGAGCAGCAAACCGACGTGGCACACGTCCACAGCAGAAATATTGAGCCAGGCTGCCGCTACAGCCGTCCATAACTGCGAAGCTGTTCCCGGTACAGATTTATGTGTACGTTCAAATGTGTGTGAAATCTTATGGGACTGCTAAGGTCATCAGTCCCTAAGCTTACACACTACTTAACCTAAATTATCCTAAGGACAAACACACACACCCATGCCCGAGGGAGGACTCGAACCTCCACCGGGACCAGCCGCACAGTCCCCGACTGCAGCGCCCTAGACCGCTCGGCTAATCCCGCGCGGCCTATGTGTACGAATTGACCTCTCGATTATGTGTCATAAATGTTCTGTGGGATTCATTGCGGGCTATCTGAGTGGCCGTATCATTCGCTAGAATTCAGCAAAATGTTGCAGAATGTTCTTCAAACAAAGTGCGAACGACTCTGGCCCGGTGACATGGCGCATTGTCATCCACAAAAATTCCATCGTCCTTGAACGGCCGCAAATGGTCACCCAAGTACCAGAACATCACTCGGATGCAGATCATTCCATGTAAACGGAGCTGATGTCATTCTGGATCTGTGGCTTCTTTGGGTCTGCGCCACTCCCTAAACCTGTCACCACCTCTTGCCAAATGAAATAGGGATTCATCTGACCGGGCCACAGTTGTCAAATCGTCTAGCATCCAACCGATGTGGTCATGAGCCCAGGGGAGGAGCTGCAGGCGATGGGCTCATATGAAAGGCACTTGCGTCGGTCGTCTAGTGCCATAACCCATTAATGCCACATTTCGTCCTACGCCCCACATTGATTTCTGCGGTTGTTTCATTCAGTGTTCCATCTCTATTACCACAGACAACTCTACGCAAACGTCGCTGCTCTGGATCGTTAACTGAAGGCCGTCGGCCACTGCGTTGTCCGAGGCAAATACCAGAAATCTGGCATTCTCGGCACGCACTTGACATTGTGGATCTTGGAATATTGAATTCCCTTGTGATTTCCGAAACGTAATGCCCAATGCTCAATGCTCCCCCCCCCCCCCCCCCCCCCCCCCCATGAACCATGGACCTTGCCGTTGGTGGGGAGGCTTGCGTGCGTCAACGATACAGATAGGCGTACCGTAGGTGGAACCACAACGGAGGGGTATCTGTTGAAAGGCCAGACAAACGTGTGGTTCCTGAAGAGGGGCACCAGCCTTTTCAGTATTTGCAAGGGCAACAGTCTGGATGATTGACTGATCTGGCCCTGTAACACTAACCAAAACGGCCTTGCTGTGCTGGTACTGCGAACGGCTGAAAGCAATGTATTATTACAGCCGTGATTTTTCCCGAGGGCATGCAGCTTTACTGTATGATTAAATGGTGATGACGTCCTCTTGTGTAAAATATTCCGGAGGTAAAATAGTCCCCCATTCGATCTCCGGGCGGGGACTACTAAAGAGGACATCTTTATCAGGAGAAAGAAAACTGGCGTTCTACGGATCGGAGCGTGAAATGTCAGATCCCTTAATCGGGCAGGTAGGTTAGAAAATTTAAAAAGGGAAATGGATAGGTTAAAGTTAGATATAGTGGGAATTAGTGAAATTCGCTAGCAGGAGGAACAAGACTTTTGGTCAGGTGAATACAGGGTTATAAATACAAAATCAAATATGGGTAATGCAGGAGTAGGTATAACAAAGAATAAAAAAATAGGAGTGCGGGTAAACTACTACAAACAGCGTAGTGAACGCATTATTGTGGCCAAGATAGACACGAAGCCCACGCCTACTACAGTAGTACAAGTTTATATGCCATCTAGCGCTGCAGTTGATGAAGAAGTTGATGAAATGTATGATGAGATATAAGAAATTATTCAGGTAGTGAAGGGAGACGAAAATTTAATAGTCATGGGTGACTGGAATTCGACAGTAGGAAAAGGAAGAGAAGGAAACGTAGTAGGTGAATATGGATTGGGGCTAAGAAATGAAAGAGGAAGCCGTCTGGTAGAATTTTGCACAGAGCATAACTTAATCATAGCTAACACGTGGTTCAAGAATCATGAAAGAAGGTTGTATACGTGGAAGAACCCTGGGTATACTAAAAGGTTTCAGATAGATTATATAATGGTAAGACAGAGGTTTAGGAACCAGATTTTAAATTGTAACACATTTCCAGGGGCTTTGAGGAACGAAATAGTGAAGGCAGCAGAGGATCAAGTAGGTAAAAAGACGAGGGCTAGTAGAAATCCTTGGGTAACAGAAGAGTTACTGAATTTAATTTATGAAAGGAGAAAATACAAAAATGCAGCAAGTGATGCAGGCAAAAAGCAATACAAACGTCTCAAAAATGAGATGGACAGGAAGAGCAAAATGGCTAAGCAGGGATGGCTGCAGGACAAATGTAAGGATGTAGAGACATATCTCATGAGGGATAAGATAGATACTGCCTACAGGTAAATTAAAGAGACCTTCGGAGAAATGAGAACCACTTGCATGAATATCAAGAACTTAGATGGAAACCCAGTTCTAAGCAAAGAGGGGAAAGCAGATAGGTGGAAGTAGTATATAGAGGGTCTATACAGGGGCAATGTTCTTGAGGACAATATTATGGAAGTGGAAGAGGAGGTAGATGAAGATGAAACGGGAGGTAGGATACTGCATGAAGAGTTTGACAGAGCACTGAAAGACCTAAGTCGAAACAAGGCCCCAGGAGTATACAACATTCCATTAGAACTACTGACAGCCTTCGGAGGGCCAGTCCTGACAAAGAAAGCAGGTGTTGACAGACGTGAAAATTACCAAACTATCAGTTTAATAAGTCACAGCTGCAAAATACTAACGCGAATTCTTTACAGAGGAATGGAAAAACTGGTAGAAGCTGACCTCGGGGAAGATCAGTTTGGATTCCGCAGAAATGTTGGAACACATGAGGCAATACTGATCCTACGACTTATCTTAGAAGAAAGATTAAGGAAAGGCAAACCTACGTTTCTAGCATTTGTAGACTCAGAGAAAGCTTTTGACAATGTTGCCTGGAATACTCTCTTTCAAGTTCTGAAGGTGGCAGGGGTAAAATACAGGGAGCGAAAGGCTATTTACAATTTGTACAGAAACCAGATGGCAGTTATAAGAGTCGAGGAACATGAAAGGGAAGCATTCGTTGGGAAGGGAGTGAGACAGGGTTGTAGCCTCTCCCCGATGTTATTCAACCTGTATATTGAGCAAGCAGTAAAGGAAACAAAAGAAAAATTCGGAGTGGGTATTAAAATCCATGGAGAAGAAATAAAAACTTTGAGGTTCGCCGATTACATTGTAATTCTGTCAGAGACAGCAAAGGACTGGGAAGAACAGTTGAACGGAATTGACAGTGTCTTGAAAGGAGGATATAAGATGAACATCAAAAAAAGCAAAACGAGGATAATGGAATGTAGTCGAATTAAGTCGGGTGATGCTGCGGGAATTAGATTAGGAAATGAGACACTTAAAGTAGTAAAGGAGTTTTGCTATTTGGGAAGCAAAATAACTGATGATGGACGAAGTAGAGAAGATATAAAATGTAGACTGGCAATGGCAAGGAAAGCGTTTCTGAAGAAGAGAAATTTGTTAACATCGAGTATAGATTGAAGTGTCGGAAAGTCGTTTCTGAGAGTATTTGTATGAAGTGTAGCCATGTATGGAAGTGAAACGTGGACGATAAATAGTTTAGACAAGAAGCGAATAGATGCTTTAGAAATGTGGTGCTACAGAAGAATGCTGAAGATTAAATGGGTAGATCACATAGCTAATGAGGAGGTATTGAATAGAATTGGGGAGAAGAGGAGTTTGTGGCACAACTTGACTAGAAGAAGGGATCGGTTGGTAGGACATGTTCTGAGGCATCAAGGGATCACCAATTTAGTACTGGAGGACAGCGTCGAGGGTAAAAATCGTAGGGGGAGGCCAAGAGATGAATACACTAAGCAGCACTAACCAGATTCAGAAGGATGTAGGCTGCAGTAGGTACTGGGAGATGAAGAGGCTTGCACAGGATAGAGTAGCATGGAGAGCTGCATGAATCCAGTCTCAGGACTGAAGACCACAACAACAACAATGCCCAATGCGTCTAAGGTCGAAAACCATTCCGCTTCCAAAGTCTGTTAATTGCCGCCGTGCGGTCATAATCGAGTCTGAAACCTTCTTACATGAATCACCTGAGTACGGATTATGACACTGAGAACGCCTGCCCTATTAATTCCGTATGCACACGGTAAATATCGCTATCCCATGACCTTAGCCTCAGTGTGCAATATTTCATATGCCTCGTACGTTTCTATCAGTTATATACGGCGCATCGTGTAAACTTCGGATCCATGTTGTTAAACGTTAGATGGCAGACGGCTGCAGCGATGCCAGCGCTGCAAGCGGCTACACTTCTCCTTGCTGTCAACAGCCGAACGCTTTCTTTGATCAGATCTAGGAAGAAGCGACAGATTTGAATAAAGAAAATTTGGCCAACACCTAACTTCGACAACGTTCCTTATCACACTTCCAAAGAAAATTTTGTATTGTAATGTCTGCCTGTGTTTCTATAAACCTCATTCATCTCGCTTCACACTTCACTTTCGAAGATTCTGATAACATAGATTTATATTTTTATGTAAAACTATAGCTTCATATTATTCCGCTCGTAGAAAATGATTTTAAACGACATGCTAATAAATGAGAAAATATACAGCATCTGAATAAATGAAAATAACAATCACATTGTTAACGACTGTATTACGTAACACGAACATATTTGTACAAAGAAATAAATTTACAAAATTTAACCTGAGATAACCCTTTCAATGTATCGTGAAAATAAAGCAGAAATCCATTAATAGAAACCACAGGAAAAAATCTATATCGCTCTGTAGTGTTATCTTCACAAGCTGTCATAATGTATTGGCTCATCAGCGTATTTCAGAATGTTACGGTTGTTATCAAATTGTGAACGATTTATGACAACAAACTTCATGAAGGACTATAGACTGATCGGCCAGAACATTATGACCAACCTGCTACCGATATAAACGCATCCAGGTGATA
This sequence comes from Schistocerca americana, assembly GCF_021461395.2. Lineage (NCBI taxonomy): Eukaryota > Metazoa > Arthropoda > Insecta > Orthoptera > Acrididae > Schistocerca > Schistocerca americana. The sequence goes on from NC_060122.1 coordinate 60,936,079, forward strand.
GCAGCATCAACTGCCGAAGAATGTCAGTCACACGCACGGCGCATGGCCATTAAAATTGCTACACCAAGAAGAAATGCAGATGATAAACGGGTATTCATTTGATACATATATTATACTAGAACTGACATGTGATTTCATTTTCACGTAATTTGGGTGCATAGATCCTGACAAATCAGTACCCAGAACAACCACCTCTGGCCGTAATAACGGCATTGATACGCCTGGGCATTGAGTCAAACAGAGCTCGGATGGCGTGTACATGTACAGCTGCCCTTGCAGATTCAACACGACACCACAGTTCATCAAGAGTAGTGACTGGCGTATTGTGATGAGCCAGTTGCTCGGCCACCATTGACCAGACGTTTTCAGTTGGTGAGAGATCTGGAGAATCTGCTGGCCAGGGCAGAAGTCGAACATTTTCTGGATCCATAAAGGCCCGTACAGAACCTGCAACATGCGGTAGTGCATTATCCTGCTGAAATGTTGGGTTTCGCAGGGATTGGATGAAGGGTAGAGCCACGGGTCGTAACACATCTGAAATGTAACGTCCACTGTTCAAAGTGCCGTCAATGCGAACAAGAGGTGACCGAGACGTGTAACCAATGGCACCCCATACCATCACGCCGGGTGATACGCAATTATGGTGATGACGAATACACGTTTGCAATGTGCGTTCACCGCGATGTCGCAAAACATGGATGCGACCATCATGATGCTGTAAACAGAACCTGGATTCATCCGAAAAAGTGACGTTTTGCCATTCGTGCACCTAGGTTCGTCGTGGAGTACACCATCGCAGGCGCTCCTGTGTGTGATGCAACGTCAAGGGTAACCGCAGCCATGGTCTCCGAGCTGATAGTCCATGCTGCTGCAAACGTCGTCGAACTGTTCGTGCAGATGGTTGTTGTCTTGCAAATGTCCCCATCTGTTGACTCAGGGATCGATACGTGGCTTTACGATCCGTTACAGCCATGCAGTCATCTCGACTGCTAGTGATACGAGGCCGCTGGGATCCAGCACGGCGTTCCGTATTACCCTCCTGAACCACCGATTCCATATTCTGCTAACAGTCACTGGATCTCGACCAACGCGAGCAGCAACGTCGCGATACGATGAACCTCAATCGCGATAGGCTACAATCCGACCTTTAGCATAGTCGGAAACGTGATGGTACGCGTTTCTTCTCTTTACACGAGGCATCACAACAACGTTTCAGCAGGCAACGGCGGTCAACTACTGTTTGTGTATGAGAAATCGGTTGGAAACTTTCCTCATGTCAGCACGTTATAGGTGTCGCCACCGGCCTCAACCTTGTGTGAATGCTCTGAAAGCTAATCATTTGAATATCACAGCATCTTCTTTCTGTCGGTTAAATTTCGGGTCTGTAGCACGTCATCTTCGTGGTGTAGCAATTTTAATGGCCAGTAGTGCAGTATCAGTGAGCGTGCTGTCCGACCGTAGAACGGGGGAAGGCACAAGGTCTATCTGAGTTTGACCAATGGCACGAGCATTTGGGAAACTACACGACTTGTCCGATGTTCGAGGAATGCTGTTGTGAGTCTTCAACACGTGGCGAAACCAAGGTGAAAGCATGTCCATACGTCCTCGGGTTGGGCGGCGGCCCCTCATTACAGATGGCGGACGTCGTAGGCTAAGCAGACGGGGAACACAAGACTGGAGACGAACTGTGGTGGATCTAACAGCAGTCTTTAATGCTGGTCAGAGTACAAGAATGTGTGAACGCACAGTGCACCGAACACTCCTAACGATGGTCCTCTGGAGCTGACGATTCATGCATGTGCCATTCATTGTTGACATCGTGACATCGGCAACTACGACTGAAATGGGCTCATGGCCATCGGCGTTGAACGTTGACCCAGTAGCAGAAAGTAGCATTGTCACAAGAATTCAAATAAATTCTTCATCATGCCGATGGGAGGGCGCCAGTCTGTCGTCTTTCAGGGAACAGCTTCTTGACACCTATACTACGGAACGAGACGAGCTGGCGGTGCCTCCATTATGCTCTGGGGAACACTCACATGGGCATCCATGGTTCCTGTAGAGCTCATGCAAGGGACTATGACGGCCAAGGAGTATCGTACACTGGTTTTAGACCACGTACACCCCTTCATGACGATCATGATTCCCGAGAGCATTGGCATTTTTCAACAAGATAACGCACCATATCACAGTGCCAAGAGTGAGGTGGATTGGTAGAATGTGAAGGAGTCGTTCGAGGAACACAGAGGAGAGTTCGAAATGATGTTATGCCCCCCTAGCGTGCCAGATTTGAACCCTGTCGAACTCATCTGGGATGTGACTGAACGTGGCGCCAAAAGTCATAGCCCGCCTCCCCGGAATTTGCAGGTTGAGGTGACGTGTGTGTGTGCAGGTATGTTGCCAACTGCCTCCATCGACCTGCCAAAGCCTCATTACTTCCAGGCTACGACACGTCGCCACTGTTATTCGTGCCAGAAGTGAACATACCGGCTATTACGCGGGTGGTCAAAATGTTCTAATTGATCAGTGTACTTACTGTGATGGCGTTGTATGTCTGTTTAAACAGCTGTCTACAAAAGGCTCTCGCGTAGCACCATATATTGCCGTTATTACACTGTTTTTGAAAAACATCCACTTTTTCCGATTCTGATTTGTCCCTGGATGTGATGTTAAAAGTTGTTAGTGAAAGAACATACGCTACATAAGTTACCTTAATGAGATTTTCAATTTCAAATTTTGTAATCACAACACCTGTGTCACAAGGTGGCTAATTTCAAATCCATCGCGCAGCAGCCAATACATCTTTGTGAATATATTCTTTTCGTGAAGAAATAATTTCCTCAATTATTTGCAACCCACGTTTTCTTCTTCAGCCTCTTGCAGTTGTCGAAGACTTACATGACATTCGTGAGTTATTCGGTTCCGCACTGTAAAATAATTTGTAAGTGAAGTCCTTATTTTACCGCCACACCAGCCATAATTCTTCTTGGAGATAAATTAAGTAGCGCCTGTTTGGTGCGGGACTTCTTACCCTTTGTGAAACCAGCCTTTGTCATTTTTGTGTTTCTGGAGAATGTAATCAGTTTTCAGCCTGCTATCAAAGCTGCAGGTCTTACATCATTCATAAATAAGAGAAGTTATATTGAAAAATTCCCTGCAGTTCCTTTCTCTATGTTTTACTTGTCTCTTGTCACTTTAATAAAAAAAATCTGTCCATCACCTCTTTCCAAGCACATTTCACTGCAGTTTTCTAGCTGTTCGACTTCCTCTTGTATGGCTTGTATCCTTCATTACATGCACTTGCATGAAAAATCTTTTCGTCCTTCCTCACAACTTCGAAAAATGTGATACTAATATTTTATAAGGTTAACACGTTTATTCTGAGACAGTAACTTACTTCTCTAGCTCATGGACCTCAGAGAATGTGTGTTCTATAATTTCATGTAAATGATTTATTCCAAATCGTTTATAGGTAAGTTTCCTTTAATTTACGTCTATGGTCAAAAACTGTTTGATAACAGATTACCGGTTTCGGTCTTTAATGACCATCATCAGATCTGTTTCATATAAATAAAGTCCTAATGTATTTTTATGAAACAGATCTGATGATGGTCATTAAAGACCGAAACCGGTAATCTGTTATCAAATAGTTTGTGACCATAGAAGTAAATTAAAGGGAACTTATTACATGTACGGGTCACTGTTTTTCGCGACGATGTCGCAGCTTGTCGTTTACAGATTCTGGTTTGAAAACTAGAAAACAAATACATTATCTGAACGCTTCGATCTGAAAACACTTGTCAAGCACAAAGAACCAATCCGACATCGTGTCGGCATCGTCTCAGAACCTGACGATCGTTGCAGAAGGGGCCACGCAGCTCACGCTGGGTCATCGTGTTCGGATGCAGAATGCAGCAAGCAGACCGCTGCGATTTGCCTGGTTAATTGGTTCATCAATATGTGAAACACAGTAACAGGAGGCTCCTATACTCTGTGCACGGCTTTAGTAATGGAATAGTTGATGGTGACCAACACATCCATTTGATTCATGGAAGAGCTCTGCTGGACGTCTACTTGGCGTGCATACAAATGAACACGGTTACCATGTTCTTCTCTTCGACTGAAATATTAACAGCAGTCTCAGTCCAATGGTGTGATTAATGTAACTCTAAAATTCAAATGTATGTTCTCCTAAATACACATGACCTTATAGCGCTAGATAGGCTTCCATTCTATAGACGAGTTAGAGTCCAGTGGGGAATAAAAGACCGCTACTAAACAGTGCGTCGTTATTCTTTTTGGAATGGAGAGAGTGGAGTACTGTTAGTTAGCTGTATGAACAGCCACTCTACCTTCTAAATATTAAACCGCTGCGGTTAATGACATTCAGACGGTCAGCGTTACTAACTGTGAAAGTAATGAAGTACGTTAACTCTGAGACTATTGTCTTCATCAATAGAGGGTCGTCTGGCAATCAAGACTGTAATCTGATCTATATCTACGGCTCGATCTATAATCCGCAAGCCATCTTACAGTGTGTGATGGAGGATATTTGGTGTGTCAGTTTCACTTCAGCAAATCCACGTTGAAGTAGCGTTTGGTTCCCAGGAAGAACTATTGCTTGTGAGTCTCCGTGACGACTGGATTTTCTCTGGCAGAACTGAGTGACAATTGTTGACCTATACGAAATAAAATCGTCAGAACTTCTGAACTGTTGGCGTCCGGAAACTCAAACTGCACGGTTGGCTGCGGTGCATGATGGCAACTAGTACGCGCTGTATGGTTTGGTTTAACAACGAAGCCCACTTTCATTTGTATGGATCCGTCAATAAGCAAACCTGGCGCATTTGGAGGAGTGAGAATCCGCATTTCGCGATCGAGAAGTCTCTTCGCCCTCAACGGGTGACTGTGTGGTGTGCAATGTCCAGTCACTGAATAATCGGTGCGATATTCCTTGATGGTACTCTGACTGCCGAGCGGTGCGTGCAGGTTTTGGAAGATGATTGTATCCCCAGTAACGAAAGTGACCCTGATTTGGAAAAAATGTGATTCATGTAAGACGGAGCTCAACGCTATCGACGCAGGAGAGTGTTTGTTGTTTTATTGTTTTGCAGGAGCATTTTAGGGACTGCATTCTGGCTCTGGGGCGAGGCCAATTGCGTGGGTCTCGATTGGCAGCCATATTTTCCGGATCTGAACAAATGCGACTCCTTTTTGTGGAGCTATATTTAAGAAAAGGTGTACAGCAATAAACCCAAAACCGTTGCTCAGCTGGAAACAGCCGTTGGAGGTCGTCGGCAGCATCGATGTTCCGACACATCAACGTGTCACGCAGAATTCCGCCATTCGTCTGCGCCATATTATCGCCAATAATGGCAGGCATATCGAACACGTCATAACCTATATCCGAATGTCTGTCGTGACATTTATATGTTGAATGAAGTGTGTGCACACAGTAATTTGTAACTAATTTAGGTTTTTTTCATGTAGTTCAATAATTGTCGCCATGTATATCTGCTGCCATGTCGGAAAGATTACCAGTGTATTATTACATTCAACAGAACCATTAAATCTTATTAGTTGCCCTGTCGGAAAGTGTTTATCATTTCTTACTATACACCAAGCGACAGTTGAAGCGACCCCAGTTTGTAGTAACGCAGCGAAAAGTGTGATACCTGGTGAGCACAATTAATCACAGTGGCTTAATACTTACACGCTTGCGTTGGCGTTCATTAACTACTTTTTCAAATACCGAGTGATTACAATTAAACTGCAGCTACTCAAGCACGTCCAGTGTGGGCTGTAATTATCGTATGACAACGAAACTCTGTAGATACGCTGAAGAACAAAATAGTTCCAATTATGACCACCAGGTACTTATCTGACAACCCATAACGTGAGTGAACACTCTGGCTATCGAGTAAAGATATCGTGCGCTCTCGTCAAACTGTTTTATGTGGACCGCTGCAATTACAGTGCTGCGTTGAGAGGGTATCGCCAACTGAAAGATCTGAGGGGCGGCCCGATGTCATTAAATGGTTTAAAGATGATGATAATGAAATTCGAAAACACGGGTGAGATTGGAATAGCAACTGGAAGGTGAGGGCGTCCTGTCCCGGTGGTGGTTATTGACGAGGTTGTTGTTGCTGTACCCGACCATGCAGCACGTGCCCCAAGCAATGCTAGCGCTCGCGCAATGTCACGAGAATTGTCCATACCATGGTCAACAGTATGGGGAGTTTTGCAGTCTATTTCACACCGGTACTTGTACAAGATCCAGATGATGCGGCAGCTGAAACCGGGTGATGCTCAGCAATGTACTGAATTTGCTCTTCGGTTTCCAGCACTGACTGAAAATGATGACATGTGGCTGGGCAATATTTATGGAATGATGAGGTGGAAAACAGGGTGCAGTGAATAGCCAGAACTGCAGAATTTTCAGTACTATTAAACCGCTTGTTGCACACGAAAAGCCATTTCTCGCAGTATGGTGTGGATTCACAAGCACCTTCATTCTCAGTACCTTCTTCTTTGAAAAGAGAGTGTCGGCCCCGATAGCTGAGAGGTCAGTGTGACGGATTGCCGTCCTAAGGCCCCAGGTTCGATTCCCGGCTGTGTCGGGGACTTTCTCCGCTCAGGGACAGGGTGTTGTGTTGTCTTCATCATCATTTCATCCCCATCCTGCGCACAGGTCGTCCAATGTGGCGTCGACTGTAATAAGACGTGCTCCAAGGCGGCCGGAGTTGCCCCGAAGGGGCCTCCCAGCCAGTGACGCCAAACGCTCATTTCCATTTTTTTTTTTTTTTTAAGAGTACATCCAGATGGCCTGTTAGGTGTACCGTGTCGTCTGCACGTTATCGAGATCTCCTTGTACAGCATGTTATTCCTACTTTGGGAGAGAGTAACTGTCAAAACCACTATTTTCATTCAAAATGGGGCAACATCTCATGTTTCTCGCGCACTGAAAGATTTGCATAACGTAACCTTCCACGAACGTACTGTGTCCAGAAGTTTTCCAGATGGATGGCCTGCAAGATCACGTGATCTGAACCCATGTGAGTATTGGCTCTGGGATATCTTCTGGGCCGGCCGAAGTGGCCGCGCGGTTCTGGCGCTGCAGTCTGGAACCGCGAGACCGCTACGGTCGCAGGTTCGAATCCTGCCTCGGGCATGGATGTGTGTGATGTCCTTAGATTAGTTAGGTTTAACTAGTTCTAAGTTCTAGGGGACTAATGACCTCAGCAGTTGAGTCCCATAGTGCTCAGAGCCATTTGAACCATTTTTTTGATATCTTCTGGGATATCTAAAAGAACGTGTTAGGAGGGACACGTTAGGTCTCTACCTGATCTGAAGACCAATATACAGGAGCACGTAGCTCATATTGCACCGAGACTGTTGCTAGCCACTGTCAATCATTGCCTTTTAGGGATGCAGTATCTCGTCGACATCTTCGGTGCTGATACTAAAAATAACAAAATAATGCTCGTCTCACTTGTTTGTCCTTTTCTGCCCACGTCCCAGCTCCTAATGCTTGACGTCTGGAAAAATTTCTACATGTCTTCCTTGTTTTCCCACAGCCAGTTTAGCACCTGGTGGCCAAAATTGAATCTAATTACTAAAAATAACAAAATAATGCTCGTCTCACTTGTTTGTCCTTTTCTGCCCACGTCCCAGCTCCTAATGCTTGACGTCTGGAAAAATTTCTACATGTCTTCCTTGTTTTCCCACAGCCAGTTTTGCACCTGGTGGCCAAAATTGAATCTAATTTCCTTTTTTCCAGCGTAAATCGGTTCCGCGTTAACGTATTGGAATATCTACGAAGTTTCGCTGGCATACGATAATTACAGTCCACACTGGATTACTGCGAGTAGGTGAGCTTTAATTACAGCCACCCGGATTGTAAAAAAAAATCGTTATGTTTGATGTACTGTCGGAGGAATATCACGTGACATATTAGTACTTAAAATATTGAAATGAGAACAAGTTTATTCCACAAACTCCATTCTGAGCAGTTAAGTGAGTGTTATGTGAATAGTAAGCCGCGTGCAGAGTAATAACAATCACTGTATCGTAGGTGGTAGTAATTTGTGTCATATCCCTACTGGAATGTGGTAATGTTTATTTAGCGTTCTTCTAAATATAATGCACCTTGAAGTTCTTTCCATGTTAGACACTCACGAATACAAATGCCTACTAAAGATTCAGTAATTTCAGTTAACGCATACTAATTGTTGTCTGTTATAGGTACACCGGATAAAAAACATTAGTTATTCATGGGTGATGTCACGCTACTACGGTGTAACATCCCATCTGCCTTTGATAGTGGCCATAATTCGGCGACGAAATAAGCCGACAAGATCACTAGATCCTTCAGGTAAGCCACATCCAGCTGCAGTCACTCATTAACGGTTAGGTGACGCAGAGCTGCCAAATTATGGAGACGTTAATTGCTGCGATTCACCTACTGTTTATAACACTGCAATGCAGATGCGCTGCCTAAAATTTTTGCCCGTTGTGTCTGCTGTAAACATGATATACTTTTTTTACTCTGTAAGCCTTTAGGTAGCTTTGTGTTAATTAGAAATGCGATATGTGCTGCAACCTGTATCAATTGTATTATGGTGTACTTATTCTGGAGTAGTACCGTTAGGGAAAGATAAGAAAAGTAATATCGTTGGCAGACAGTAAAAACTTGTATAGGGGCGCTGTCTCTGGACGTGGGTGTGTTGTCAGTGCCTAGGGTGCTTAGGGGATCTACTCGGTTGTGGGACGTGGGCGTGAACGGATGTAAGAATGTCGTAATTCGTCATTGCAAATCAAGGTGTGCTCGCAATGTTATGTGTATAAACGGGAGCACTCTAGACGCAACGAATACTACGGCTTAACATGTATAGCGACCTGTAGGGTTGTTTTATTTTCGTTCCTGTTAGAAACTTTACGAGTCGTTACCCAGTGATAATCTCAATGAATTTAATTTCAGTACTAAGTGTTGTTCTTAAAAACTGTGGTACCTGTATCTGTCATTATGCTCAGCCATTGTTACCTACTTAGGGTCCCACTTCTTTCCAGTTACTGAATACCCGAGAGTCGTTGTTTATATATTTAAAAAACCTTAGTTAATGACTATCATTGTTGCCAGTTTCGTTTGTTTGCTAAAAGTATATGTGAAAGTAGTGAATAATGAAGCCTCAGTAAGTTAATAGTGTTGTTCAACATTATTCAGAGCAATATCTTTCTTGCTAATTGAGTGGAGACAAAGTGAAGTACCTTGAAGTTAAAGGAATCTCGCAGTCTCATTTCTAAGAAAAGAAAAAGTTAAGTTTACGAGTTTCTTCTTTGTGATTGTTGAAATAATGCTGGTGTGTACTGGCTTGGTTCGTATTTCAGCGTTGCTAATCTGTCGAAAGCCAACATTTAGTTGTTTAACCTATTAAATTCTCATAGTCAGTACACTCTATTCAAAGTACGTAGCTTTGCATATCAAGGAAACAAGTGCACTGAACTTACGTATATTATTGTCCCAGCAATCATTTACATTTTAATAACAGCTTTAAATATCCTTTTCCAAATTATTGTATCTGAGTATTAACGATATAAGACATATGCGTTGTTATATCTTAACGTATTGTGTTCTTAGACGCGTGCGTTGCCCTACCTACAACCAAACGGTTACGGATTCATTTCTGTCCAATTTATTGATCAGATAGGGGACAAGCGTTCCAACTGAGCTGGTGATCGTATTGATTAATTTCATTATTATTTCAATTCAATATATTGTGCACTCTTTGAGACATGTGCTACCCTTTGAGTGATGGCAGTGTTTTAAGTATTGAACCAAATACAAATAAGTACAGGAGAAGAATAGGCTGTTAATTAGAAGAACTCGTTGTACACTTCTCTCTACTGTCCGGTAAAAATCTCTTCGGAGGTGATAGCCTTGTCCAAAATCAAATTCGTTATGCATACGTGCATACTATCATATTATTGCATTAACCGTTTAATAAAGGGGGGGGGGGTGGAGGTTACATAGTCCGTATGATGGTAGACATTTCCCACAGGATGAAGATCGGGTGACCAAGCAGGTCAACAGATGTGCAGTAGGCTGCCTCAGAGTTCGCAGAAGCCAGAACACACGCGTACAGCCCGGTGAACCCAACTATTGTTAGCCTGGGAGACGGGAGCATCCACAGCGTACTCATCACGAAGACGTAGGAGAAACAGTAACATTTGGTAACCAAGGGAGTTGACATAAGCACCTTGATTCACGTTCACGATAACCTTAATAGGTGCAGTGTAGATTTGGCACGAAAGCACACCCAAAACAACACAGCATCACCTGCAGCGTTAACTTCACCTTCCACACGCTACGGATTGAATGCCTGATTGGGACATCGATACACTTAACGACTTCCATCATATGCAATCAGCTACTGTACAGTTTTTATATTGTTTTTGTTATCGAAGACCTGCAGCTTTATGTAGCGTTTCGAGAATGCCGTTTGGCGAGGTACCAAACATCAAATGTCCGTTGCCTGTCCAGTAGTAGTATTTGCTTGGTAACTGACTGATGTGGACACGCAGTGAATGGCTCCACTAACCCCTTCCTGATTTGAAATCTATTGTCACTGATAAGGCGCGTCGTTTCCAGTTGCCGCTTGGAATATTTTTGCGACAACTGCGAGTTACGTGGCTGCGAGTGGGTCACTATTCTTTGTAGAGACCTTGAGCAAATCTGCGTTCTTTCAACAATAACTCGGGCAACACCATTCACTGTTTCGTCATGGGCACGTCCAGGCACAACAGCTGCTTTCTGCCACTCTGTCACTCCTCCACTTCGAGACCAGGCGAGATGGTGCAGTGTTTAGCGCACTGTACTCGCATTCTGGACGACGACGGTTCAGATCGCCGTCCGGACACCCAGTTATAAGTTTCCCGTTATTTCCCAAAATTGCTCCAGGAAAATGCCGGAATGGTTTCTTTGACAAGGTGACGGCCCATTTCCTTCCCCATCCTTCCGTAATCTGAGCCTGTGCTCCATCTCTAGTGATCTCGTTCTCGACTGGGAATTAAACACCAAATCTCGTCTGTTCTCGGCGATCCATCTCACTGTGTGGTTTACGTCAACGGATTGACACGTACACACCAGTTCACTGCCACGACTTATGTCAGAAGTGAGTGAATAGTACGTCTGTACATCATTTAAGCGTTCCAAAGCGATCAGTGTGTCCTATTAAAAGGGGAGAGTGTGGGAGAGCGACTAGTATTTTGTCTTACGAGCGTTTAGTTTCTCTACATTTTTTATAGCTACTTTAACGTTAGCATACACAGCCACGCAAATAATGTAGAGAACATTCAGAGAAATGTATCATACAATACACGCATCAACAAAAGTTTTGCGTTACCCCGGTTCCCATAACTCCTGAAGATAAACGTTGACTGTGGATATTGTATCACAGACACAGTACCTTCGACTGTCAAGAGATGTCACTAAACCCGCCCAAAGATGTAAACAACCATACATGAGCAGCGCCTATTAGACGGAGGCCGCCCTACAGCCGATCACTTTCAGTCATTCCACCAGAAAGGAGGTAAGCGGCTCGTGTTGTCTGTAATTCAGCCATGCCTGGACGGTCAAAACCGCGGTGCGATGGCGTCCGCATTATTACCTTGTGCCAGGAAGGGCTCTCAACAAGCGAAGTGTCCAGGCGTCTCGGAGTGAACTAGCGATGTGGATCGGACATGGTGGAGATACAGAGACACAGGAACTGTCGATAACATGTGCCGCTCAGACCGCCCAAGGGCTACTACTGCAGTGGATGACCGCTGCCTACGGATTATGGCTCCGAGGAACGCTGATAGCAACACCGTAATGCTTTTCGTGCAGTCACAGGACGTTGTGTTACGACTCAGACTGTGTGCAAGAGGCACCCCAGTCCGGCTGAACGTCTGAGACACACTGTGCAGCGAGTGCAGCAAGGTGGAGGTTCACTGCTGTTTTGGGGTGGCATTATGTGTGGCCGACCTACGCCGCTAGTGATGATGGAAGGCGCCGTAACGGCTGTACGATACGTGAATGCCATCCAACGATCGATTATGCAACAATATCGGCATTATATAGGCGAGGCATTCGTCTTCATGGACGACAATTCGCGCCCCCATCGCGCACATCTTGTGAATCACTTTCTTCAGGATAACGACATCGCTCGACTAGAGTGGCCAGCATCGTCTCCAGACAAGAACACTTTCGAACATAACTTGGATAGATCGAAAAGTGTTGTTTATGGCCGACGTGACCCACCGACAACTCTGAGGGATCTATGCCGAATCGCCGTTGAGGAGAGGGACAAAATCAAATGGCTCTGAAGCACCATGGGACTTAACATCTGAGGTCATCAGTCCCCTAGAACTTAACACTACTTAAACCTAAGTACCCTGAGGACATCACACACATCCATGCCCGAGACAGGATTCGAACCTGTGGTTCCAGACTGAAACGCCTAGAGCCGCTCGGCCACAACGGCCTGCAGAGTGGGACAAGTGGACAAACAGTGCCTTGATGAACTTGTGGGTAGTATGCCACGACGAATACAGGAATGCGTCAATGCAAGAGGACCTGCTACTGGGTATTAGAGGTACGGGTATGTACAGCAGTCTGAAGGTCTTGCTGTATATGGTGGTACAACAAGCAATGTGTGGTTTTCATGAGCAATAAAAAGGGAGGAAATGATGTTTATGTTGTTCTCTATTCCAATTTTCTGCACAGATTCCGGAATTCTGGGAACCGAGGTGATGGAAAACTCTTTTGATGTGTGTACTTCTACATAATTACAAGCTTCATTAGTGCAACGTTGTCTTCACTAATACTTGCGGAGCAACCACTGGCTGTAGTGACTCATACGAGTACCTAATATAAAACCATCATTTATGGAGCACATTCCCCCACTGTAACGCACAATAATAGCGATGTGCTCTCAGCCGCCAGTATACACGTGGCCACTGCGGTCTCGTCTTGATCTGGAGTAATGTCGGATGTCAGAGCTACCGAAGGCAGCTCTTTGCCAAAGGCTGTTTAACTGGTGAGTCTATGTCAACAGCAAAGTTGCTAGGTATGTCTAGAGTCTCTTTGTCTTGTCATCTCATGTTACAGAATTTTTTAGTTAATTTTCTAAAACTAAAACATGATATATAGTGTAACAGTTACTAAATTTACGGGCGGAAATTTTAGAGGTAGTATTCTCGTTCAAAGGATCAATCATACCTAATTTAAGTTACGTTAACGTGAATAATTGTATATTTCTATGAAATTTCGGAAGTTGCGAGCGTTGTACGTAACATACATAGTGGTAAATCAGCGTCTGTTGTTTACAGTTACGTTAGCGCTGATTGTAACTAACGTATGGTGTTACATTTAGCTTTGCTTTTCAACAGGAGTGTACACTGCCTGTGTTTACTGTGAATGTACTTTTTTTCGATTCTGATAGCGACTTTATCCCAAAACAGTTATAGGAAATTATTAACTGTTACCCGAGGTTCTTCTGTTCCTTTAAATGAAATCTCGCTCTACGCCCTAATTACTTCAGTTCTTGAAATAATTTAGTAATAGCTTTAGCTCAAGAGATCTGGAAATGAAGAGAAACAGCATGCTTATTTTAAAGTTATTTGTTTACTGTTCAGTAATAAATGGCACCAGCCAAAATGGACTCCCAATGTGAATGTTCTTCTCGAACATGGAATGAGTTGGCTGGCGTCCGTAAGTATTTTACTCATCACCTTAAATGCGCTTATTATCGAAAGTACTATCGTATGGAGTATCAAGAGATGTTTCTGGCTGGATTGAGGATCTTTTGGTAAGGAGAAGTAACTTCAGCTGTACCTCAAGGCCATGTGCTGGGAACTATACTGTCCATGTAGTATATTACTGACCATGCAGACAATATTGATAGTAATCTCTCATTTTGGAAACGATGCAGTCGTCCTACTTGAAGTAACATCTGAAAACAACAGCACAAACATTCAGTCGGTTATTGATAAGAGTTCAACTGTTGTTTGCTTTAATGTTCAGAAATGTAAAAAATTATCTTAAAACGAAAAATGTTGTATCCTATAACTATGTGTGCTAAATCTAGAGAGCAAGAATCAATTCGTTTTGCCAACTTTTTTATCAAGGAAACTACAATAAACCACCAACTGTAACACACTCTTCAGAACCAAGAAAATAATAATGACCATGCAATTAACAACTAATTCCTATAATCTGAGTTCCCCTTGACTCTATACCTGTACACTGTTCCATGTAGAAGTCAGCTGTTAGCAGCCAGTAGATAGGCTAACACGACGGAAGCGATGTATCATAATTGTTGCGGAAGAGAGGATAGTCATGGTGGCACTGGGTCCGCAGATGTTCTCCACACTCGGCGAGTTGAGAACTGTCTGCTGAATGGCTGCACGCCAGCTTATCTTTTTTGTTTTTCCTTTATTGTCATTTCATTCCACTGCCCTTATGGACAGGGCAGGGCTGGCAGCGGCACAGTCCACCACTCTTCAGCCAAACGATTTAACAAAATACGTGAAATGGGAACGCTAACAGTAAAAATAGGAGAGGATAAAAGAGGGACATAAAAAACACAGTAAATGGAGATGATGGGAGATAAAACATACACCAATATGGGGACATGTGCAGGGGGACAGTTAAAAAAGTCGACGTAAAGTTAAAAGAACACAGCTGCCAATTCGTTGCGCACTCATAATCACTGGAGTCGAACACAAGTTAAAAGTCGGCCATAGGAGAAAATCACAAGAAGAATCATGGACTATCAAGTACAACTGAACACAACAATATCGCAGCACACGTTAATGGATAAAAAACCTGGGAGTGGTGGATCTGCCGGAGGTGGGGTACAAGGGAGAAGGGAAAAAAGGAGGTGAGAAGGAGGGGAGAGAAAGGGGCACAAGGTGGTGGGTGCGCCGAACAGGGGTCTGAGGAGGGAAGGGACAAGAGAGGAAAACAGTTGAGGAGGGACTCAGGGTGGGGGAAGGAGGAGAATCCGTTCTGGGAGAAGGAGGGGAGATGGAAAGGGTGGCCCTGGGGAGGGGGGTACAACGCCAGTTTACAGCTGGAAGGAAGGGTAGATGTCAGGGTGAAGTTTAACATCTGGGTGGGAGAAATTGCCCTGACGAAGGAGATGGAGAGTGTGGAGATGGAGTGAGGGAAGGATACAGCGATAGAGGCGCAGCGTTGGTCGGGGGGTAGAGAGGAAGGAGAAAACCAGGGGGTGGGGGCATCAAGCCTGCAGACAGTATAAAGGATGTAAAGATGTTGGCGGAAAATGTGAAGGTGAGGGTAGGGATGATGTCATACAGGAGTCGTGTGGGGTAAGGAAGATGGATATGGAAGGCAAGACAGAGCACATGGCGGTCTGTGATTCGGAGAGCCTTATAAAAGTGGGGGGGGGGGGTAGGAGATCCAGGCAACGCTGGCATAACAGAGTATAGGATGAATGAGGGGTTTGTAGGTGTGGAGGATGGAAGGATGCAGTCCCCATGACCAGCCAGACAGGAATTTCAGGAGTGGAGGTGGGAATGGGCTTTCTGCTGGATGGCATGACCATAAATGGTGGGCAGAAATTGTGGAGATGAATGGAGTGGGTGGTGAGGCCTACGATGATTGCCTTGCTTTTGGATGGGTCGATACGAAGGAACCACTGATTACACCAAGTGGTGGTCAAGTTTGCTTTGGGGAGTGCATTGGGACCATTGAAGGGTGGAGTAGGTGCCAGGAAGGCGGTGTCATCGGCATATTGGAGGAGGCGGACAGGAGGGGGTGGCTTGGGCATATCGGCGGTGTACTGGATATAGTGGAGAGGGGAGGGGAGAGGATGGAGACTTGGGGGATGCCAGCAGCAGGATAAAAGATAACGGAGTTGGTGTTGTGGAGGGTGACACAGAAAGGTTGGCATGGGAGGAAGGAAGCGACCAGATGGACAAAATTGATAGGCAGGGCGTAGGTTTGGAATTTAAAGTGGAAACTGGGATACCATATGCAGTCATAGGCATTTTGGAGGTCGTGGGAAACAAAAATGGCAGAACAACGGGAGTTAAGCTGGAGTGAGAGAAGGTGGACGAGGTTCAGGAGTTGGTCTTCGGTGGAGAAGGAGGGTTGGAGGCCATGCTGGGTAAAAGGGGAGGACGTGGTGTTGATTAAGTCGCTGATGGATACGACAGGAGAGGATGGATTGGAAGATCTTACTGAAGATGGAGGTAGGCAGATGGGACTATGGGAGGAGGTGACAGAAGGGGGTTTGTTGGGTTTGAGGGCTAAGAGTACACAGGAAGTCTTCCACAGGGCGGGATAGAAGCTGGTAGAGAGGATGACATGTATAGGTTGGCAAGGACAGTAAGGAAGGAGAGGGGGCTTTCTCTAAGGTGGCAGTAGGGGACACAGTCGTGACCAGGGGTCATGTTGCATTTTGACTGGAGGATAAATTAATGTCTGTGCTGTGATTGGAGTGTTAATGTCAGAGGGGGACAACTGCTGCAAGCACTGGAGACTAGGAGCAAGTGGAGTGACTATCAGTGCGTTCTGTGATGGTTGGGAAAAGAGAATAATCAAAGTGGGGATCACGAGGGACAGAGAAGACTGTGGGAAGGTGGGAAGCGAAGTTAGGTCGTTGGGAAGGGGGTGGTCGTTATGGAGAATGGGGTTATAGGGTGCAGAATGGGAACCAGTAGGCGATGGAAGGTGGACCAGTACTTGGAGGAGTTGACAGGGAGGATGGCGTTGAGTTGTGTACAAGTCTGGCGCCCGTCCCAGCGTTTCTTTGCTGTAATTAGCTTCTGTAAGTGTCGCTGTATTTTCCGGTGGCAGTGTATCACTGTTATGAAGGCACAGGAAGGAGCGACAGTGGCGGTGAGATTTACAGAGGAGGAGGACAGCCCATGGTGGGAGAGTGGGATGGTGGGGGTGGATGGATTTAGTAAGAACATGGGCCTCAATGGCATCAGTAATGGACTTCTGTAGGAAGGATGAGGTATGAATGATGCTGTCAGGATGGTGACAAGTAAGAGGATCTCTTTCAACCTGGGTGGCGATGGATCCCCAGCAGGCATCCCAGTTGGCACAACAGTAGTCATGAACTACCTTGGGAGGGGCTGCAGGGGGGAGACAGAGGAGGGGTCGGTGAGCAGACATTTTGATGAGAAGGACGAGAAGGTGGTCGCCACCTGTGGGATCAAGTATGATGATACACCCAGGGAGGTTGGTGGAGTCAATGACAACATCAGGGGTGGTGTCGCTTTTGGGACAGGTATGCTGGGGAAGGGGAACATGGTCACCTTTGATTGTGGGGAGAAACTTATGCCGCCGCCGAAGGGCGGCAGGAGAGCGGCTATGGATGTTAATGTTGATGGCAATCACATAGATGGAGATGGTGCAGTCGGTGTGGGAGATGAAGTCATAGGGAAGAGGAGCAGTGGAGTGGACATAGATGGTGATGCAGGTAATGGAGGGGAAGAAGGGTATGAGGATAATGCGTTTGGTTGGGTCTTTGAGGAGGTTTTGTGGCGAGACGAGGAAGTGCTGAAGATGGCTAATGGCAACTCCTCCCTGCACTCAAGGACCAGGAGCATCAGTTTGGTGGAGGACACAGGGAGAGGTGTGGATAGTATGATGGGCCTGGAGAAAGGCTTCAGTCAGAAGAAGGTGTCGACCCAGTGGTGGGAGAGAATGTCCATGAGTAGGTATTTGTTGGAGTGGAAGGAGTGGGTATTCTGGAATAGGATGTGATGCTCATGACAGGAGGAGAGGGGGGTTAAGAGAGGGGGAGGGTATAGGGTGGAGAGGGCGATTAATGGGGTGGACAGGAAGATCAGGGCTGGCAGGAGGGGGTTGAGCTTTACACTTGGAGTAGGTGGGATGGGGACCATTTCAGGTGTTACAGAAAGGAGGGGTGATGAGGTTGGGGCAGTTTTTGAGAAGGTCTTGCAATGGGGAGAGGTGGGGGGGGGGGCTTTTGCAGTTGGGGGTCAGGTGATCATTGTACATGAGACAGGGCTGGCAGCTGCAGGATTGGGGAGGAGATTTGTAGGATTCAACAGGGTGGCGGTGGTGAAAAATCGGGGTACACTGAGTAAGGAGGTAGTTGATGGGGTGGACTGTGAAAAGACCGCATGAGATAGGTGGGATCGGAGCCATTGTGGATACAGCAGGCAGAGTGGATTTCCATGTCTGGTGTGAGTTGTCTTTTGCCAACTCCTCAACCTCCGTGATCACCAGGCTGCACTTCATGATCACGGCAGTGTAGGTGGGGAGGGGGGAGCAACAGGGAGGTGGGGACTGATGTGGAGAGGAAGAGGAGAGGAAGGGTGTCAGGGGTGTGTGGGGGCCAAATAGATGGGAGTTTGCAAAGAAGGTCCGTATGAAAGGAAGTGGAGGGGACTTGATGAGGACTGAGCCCCTGTTGGGAATCGGTTAGGAGATGGGAGCACCAGGTAAATACATATCTCCAGGGTGAGGGTAAGGATATCAAGGAACCTGGGGTCTGGGATTGACAGGACAAAGGTGTGGAGGGTAGGGGCTGGGGAACTGGTGTCAGGAGGAGGGTTGATGTCCATGGAGGCGACGGTGCTAGGGGGAGGAGGCGGTGACTTTTTGTGGACTGTGGTTGGAGCAGAGTCGGCAATGACGCGCTTCTGGGGCTTTTTGGAGAGTATAGGCTGGGAGGAGGGGAGGAGGATGTGGAGGAGAGGGAGGTGGTGGGTGACAGATCACATATCTGTGGTGGAGGTGCTGGGACATGCATCTGGTTCAGTGGTGGTGATGGTGGCCCAGCATTACGTGATGCAGGCTGGGGAGGGAGATGATGAAGTGGGGGATGAGAAAGGGGAAGCCGGCCACCTGAGTGGTGGCAGGAGACTCGGCAGTGGCGGTATATGTGAGGGTGGGGGCAGGAGAGTCAGCAGTTGTGGTTGTGGAGGCTGGAGGAAGGGTGTAGATGTGGCGGTAAACAGCAGGGGAGGAGGTGGGAGTGCTGGCCGGAGTGGCCGAGCGGTTCTAGGCGCTACAGTCTGGAACCGTGATAACCGCTACGGTCGCAGGTTCGAATGCTACCTCGGGCATGGATGTGTGTGATGTCCTTAAGTTACTTAGGTTTAAGAAGTTCTAAGTTCTAGGGGACTGATGACCCTAGAAGTCAAGTCTCATAATGCTCAGAGCCATTTGTACCATTTTTTTAGGTGGGGGAATGGGTGAGTGGGGAAAGGGATGGAGGTGAGGCGAAGTATAAGCAGGGAAGCCAGGGGCGGCACTCCCGGAAGTGACAGTGGGAGTGGGGGAGGGGGAGGTGTAAATGTCAGTGGGGGTGGAAAGTGTCGTTAGGGATGTACGGTGACAGATGGACGGACGGACGGCGACGACGGATGGGGGGCGACGATGAACGGCGACGGACGGACAGCAGGCGGCGGGGAGCACCGGGCGGCGGCGGTGACGGCGGCGGCGGCGGCGGCGAAGCCCGGACCGTGGCGGCGAGCTCCGGCCGGCGGCTAACAGACATGCAGGCAGGCAGACAGACGGACGGACGTAAGACAGCAGCGGCAGGCTGTAGCGAGCAACGGACGGCGGCGGCCGACACACGGACGGCGGAAGGCGGCGAGCACTGGGCGAAGGCGATGGCTGACGGACGACAGTTGCCGACAGGCAAGCAGGAAACAGACAGGCAGGTAGGCAGGCAGACAGACAGACGGCAACAGCAAAAGCAACAGCAACAGCCAAAGCAACAGCAGGAGGCGCTTCGAAACCGTAGCCCAGGCAGTATAATACGTCGACTTCGATTTGAGATGATCCAGCCCTCGAGAATAAGGCTTATCTAGCGCCGGGCGGAAGGACATTTCAGGGACTATTTGCACACACGTGATCGCCATGAAGTAGTTCGTTGATCATCGCGCCCACTTCCTCTGCTGCTGGTTAATGCTCTCTAATGGACGTTGGCCGTACCTGCGTGTTTTTTGTCAACCGTGGTACTTACTTGCGAACACTCTTGTGTTGGCCAGACATCGCAGTGGAGTCGGCAACCCGCGTCGCTGATCTGTCTGCGGAGTTGCCGCTAGAGTGGGCGTCTGCGGTGACTGCAGCAACGCTTTCAACGAATCACAACTGGAATCGGCCAACTCAGAAACACCTGGGTATAACAGTTTGTAAGCTGAAGATGAACAGATAGAGAAAGTGTGTGAGGATATTGAAAGGATAAAGCAGTATGTAAAGGGGGACGAAAATGTAATAGTCATGGGCGACTGGAATGCAGTTGTAGGGGAAGGAGTAGAAGAAAAGGTTACAGGAGAATATGGCCTTGGGACAAGGAATGAAAGAGGAGAAAGACTAATTGAGTTCTGTAACAAGTTTCAGCTAGTAATAGCGAATACCCTGTTCAAGAATCACAAGAGGAGGAGGTATACTTGGAAAAGGCCGGGAGATACGGGAAGATTTCAATTAGATTACATCATGGTCAGACAGAGATTCCGAAATCAGATACTGGATTGTAAGGCGTACCCAGGAGCAGATATAGACTCAGATCACAATATAGTAGTGATGAAGAGTAGGCTGAAGTTCAAGACATTAGTCAGGAAGAATCAATACGCAAAGAAGTGGGATACGGAAGTACTAAGGAATGACGAGATACGTTTGAAGTTCTCTGACGCTACAGATACAGCAATAAGGAATAGCGCAGTAGGCAGTACAGTTGAAGAGGAATGGACATCTCTAAAAAGGGCCATCACAGAAGTTGGGAAGGAAAACATAGGTACAAAGAAGGTAGCTGCGAAGAAACCATGGGTAACAGAAGAAATACTTCAGTTGATTGATGAAAGGAGGAAGTACAAACATGTTCCGGGAAAATCAGGAATACAGAAATACAAGTCGCTGAGGAATGAAATAAATAGGAAGTGCAGGGAAGCTAAGACGAAATGGCTGCAGGAAAAGTGTGAAGACATCGAAAAAGATATGATTGTCGGAAGACAGACTCAACATACAGAAAAGTCAAATCAACCTTTGGTGACATTAAAAGCAACGGTGGTAACATTAATAGTGCAACGGGAATTCCACTGTTAAATGCAGAGGAGAGAGCTGATAGGTGGAAAGAATACATTGAAAGCCTCTATGAGGGTGAAGATTTGTCTGATGTGATAGAAGAAGAAACAGGAGTCGATTTAGAAGAGATAGGGGATCCAGTGTTAGAATCGGAATTTAAAAGAGCTTTGGAGGACTTACGGTCAAATAAGGCAGAAGGGATAGATAACATTCCATCAAAATTTCTAAAATCATTGGGGGAAGTGGCAACAAAATGACTATTCACGTTGCTGTGTAGAATATATGAGTCTGGCGACGTACCATCTGACTTTCGGAAAAGCGTCATCCACACAATTCCGAAGACGGCAAGAGCGCACAAGTGCGAGAATTATCGCACAATCAGCTTAACAGCTCATGCATCGAAGCTGCTTACAAGAATAATATACAGAAGAATGGATAAGGAAATTGAGAATGCGCTAGGTGACGATCAGTTTGGCTTTAGGAAAGGTAAAGGGACGAGAGAGGCAATTCTGACGTTACGCCTAATGACGGAAGCAAGGCTAATGAAAAATCAAGACACTTTCATAGGATTTGTCGACCTGGAAAAAGCGTTCGACAATATAAAATGGTGCAAGCTGTTCGAGATTCTGAAAAAAGTAGGGGTAAGCTATAGGGAGAGACGGGTCATATACAATGTGTACAACAACCAACAGGGAATAATAAGAGTGGATGATCAAGAACGAAGTGCTCGTATTAAGAAGGGTGTAAGACGAGGCTGTAGCCTTTCGCCCCTACTCTTCAATCTGTACATCGAGGAAGCAATGATGGAAATAAAAGAAAGGTCCAGGAGTGGAATTAAAATACAAGGTTAAAGGATATCAATGATACGGTTCGCTGATGACATTGCTATCCTGAGTGAAAGTGAAGAACGGAATGAACAGTCTAATGAGTACACAGTATGGTTTGAGAGTAAATCGGAGAAACACTAAGGTAATGAGAAGTAGTAGAAATGAGAACTGCGAGAAACTTAACATCAGGATTGATGGTCACGAAGTCAATGAAGTTAAGGAATTCTGCTACCTAGGCAGTAAAATAACCAATGACGGACGGAGCAAGGAGGACATCAAGAACAGACTCGCTATGGCAAAAAAGGCATTTCTGGCCAAGAGAAGTCTACTAATATCAAATACCGGCCTTAATTTGGGGAAGAAATTTCTGAGGATGTACGTCTAGAGTACAGCATTGTATGGTAGTGAAATATGGACTGTGGGAAAACCGGAACAGAAGAGAATCGAAGCATTTGAGATGTGGTGCTACAGACGAATGTTGAAAATTAGGTGGACTGATAAGGCAAGGAATGAGGAGGTTCTACGCAGAATCGATGAGGAATGGAATATGTGGAAAACACTGATAAGGAGAAGGGACAGGATGATAGGACATCTGCTAAGACATGAGGGAATGACTTCCATGGTACTAGAGGGGACTGTAGAGGGTAAAAACTGTAGAGGAAGACAGAGATTGGGTTACGTCAAGCAAATAATTGAGGACGTAGGTTGCAAGTGCTACTCTAAGATGAAGAGGTTAGCACAGGAAAGGAATTCGTGGCGGGCCGCATCAAACCAGTCAGTAGACTGATGACCAAAAAAAAAAGTATATGAAGTGTGCTGTTAGGATCGAGTAGGTAAAAGAGGGGGGGGGGGAGTAGGAGCAACCTTCGGTGAATTAATAGATCACTAAGGAAATGCCATCAGTCTACAAAGGATATTGCTTACAAAATATTCGTACGACATGTTCTTGAATATTGCTCATGTTTGTGGGATTCATACCAGACAGAACTTACAGGGTACATTGAACTTGTACAGAGAAGGGTAGCTCCTACGGTCGCAGGCTTGTTTGACCCATGGGAGAGTGTGACGGAGATGCTGAAGAAACTGAGCTGGCAGACACTTGTTGACTGACGCTAACAATTCCTAGAAAACCTATTTATTAAGTCTTATTAAAAAGCTTTAATTGATGAATGTATGAGTGTACCGTCTTGTTATAAAGTGCAGCTACTGATGGAGGTTCAGTGTGGGCTATAATTATAGTTGCAGCGAAACTTGGTAGATGTACTAATGTTTTAATATGGAACCAAATTAAGCTGGTAAAGATTTGGTTCCAATTGTGGCCACCAGATGCAAACCTCACACTGTACTGCGTCTCATGGACGTCTCCAGTACTCATAGTGAACAAATTGTGTTAACGGTGGTTCTGATAAAATCAGTGTTAAGCCTTTCTTAGTTATTTGACCTTTTCTGCCTACGTCCCTTTTTCCAGTCCATTACGTAGGGAAACATTTCTATTCTTCTTCCCTGCTTCACAGCAGCAGATTTTTCACGTGTTGGCCAAAATCGGAACTAATTTTTCCAATGTGCATTAACCCATTACAAAGTTTCGCTACCACAGGATAGTTACAGAACGCAGTGGGCCTTTGTGCGACACGGTACTACAGCCCCCTATGTATCTTTCCCGTATATTTCGCTAGGACAAGATAAGATTAATTACAGCGTCCACAAACACGTCTAAACAGTCATTCCCACCGCGCTCCATTTACGAATTTACCGGGAAGAGGCTCTAATAACTGGTACATTGAGAAGTACCCACTGCCATGTACTTCACAGTGATGTGCAGAATATGGATGTACATGTAGATTTATTATCGTGATAGAAGTACGAAGTATGTAATCAGCAAAAGGAGATGGATCGCTGACATCAGATTATACATTGGTTGTCCAGAAACTGACCAAGTCGTGTTGTCCTCACCGGGTGCCTCGTGGTGCTCGTGGCTGGAGGCGGACACTGCAGTAGACGGTTGTTAGTCTGCACAACACCACACTTGCATAAAGCTGAATCGAAGACCCCACTTCTGCAAGTTGATCTTCCATCTCGTGCTACTAGAGCGTAGTCCCTTGAGAGCCTTCCGTGTTGCACATTTCTCTGAATGACCAGGAGGGAGCTGTTCTTCGGAACCATCCATTTCTCCGAAACGTTGTCATACCCCCGCCACTTTGATATCACTGCTTGCTGTGGTGTTCGTGTAAGAGCTTTAGTAGTTGCCAAAAAGCCCTTTCTTGATTTCAGCCGAGGATGTGCTGGCTGACGGCCATATAAACAATGGGCATCCGTAGTCATAGCCTTGCTTTTCTCGCATCTAGCACCTATCTCGCGTCCAGTTTTAGGAGGCACTATTCCTGCAAGACACTGAAGTTTGTCTATGGATGTGCGTATGTCTTTAATAACCAGTGATAATGTGACATGTCTCGTTAAGCGCCACATCTATGTTTCGGGTACGACTGATGACCTAAGCAGTTAAGTCCCATAAGATTTCACACTTACGTTTCGGGTATGGGTGGATTTGTACCATGCCGAACATACTCAACCAGCGCAGGAGCTACACAGCTAAAACAGGGACACAGTGAAGATTGTTACGTGTAATACTCGTAAGACGTTCACTGCAAAAATAGTAACTTTTTACGACTAGGCATTGTGTTTCTCTACCTCAGTCACACAAATTGGATCAACTGTGTTCGACTTCTTAGAAAGTGATTGTCAGCTATTTAAAAAAGAAAAAAATAAGAAGATTAGTAAAGAGTTGGAAACTAAATTACAAATTCCGAGCTACTTTGACAACTACACTCACTTTTATATGTTACTTTTTTAACTCTAGCCGTTCAAAGAGCAGTATCACAAAGCCATTGTTCATATTCGTAGCAAAAGTATCGCCGATAAATCTGTTCACACTGTTTAGCGCTGTAGTAAAAGTGTGTGCTCATAACAGAATATTTACTATCAGTGATTGCCTCGTAATTCCCAAGCGTACAATAACGGCATTTATTTATTATAGATGGCACACATTATAGTGAATAGCGCCATTAATATGTTGTTTCAGATTGATACAACGTTTGGGTGCTTTTCGATGGAGGATATTTCACATTTTGTTTCGGTTGTTGTCATTACTGAAGTGACCGATGTATCGTCGCGTATCAGTTAGACTCAATCAATGCTGCACGACAACTGTTGCTGTGTATACTTGCCACATCGCCATTGGACGATACGTGTGTTGCTGGGTGGGCAATATTTAACGTAACCCTTAAAGTAACAGTTACGGAATCATACCTGTTAAGTGAATAACACGTTTCACACAGTAACCTAATAATTTTTAAAATTCTCTATCGATTAATTTTTTAGTGCTGAAGCATTCACCAATAGGAAATAGAGTTTTCTCCATTCATCTCCCTTGTGGCTAGAAAAGAGTTTAGTACTGGTACGTAAAACACACTTTAACATAATAAGCAAATCATAATATTGTTTGACGTTTTCAGCGTGCTTTTATAATTAATGTTTGGATATGCAGCGTAACGCTTACCGCTCAAGAAGCAGAAGCTGCAGCTCATCCTATGGGGTTTTATACGTGGGAGGAGAAAGAAACTCCGAAAATATCCCGGGAAGGGGACTCCCGTAAGCCTAAGGAAGGCAATCGTCTAAGAGTAGTAGGCCTCAACAGGAATATCAAAGGCCCTCCAGGTTGAGGGTTGTGTGTCTGAGATGGTGTCCCGTCCACATAAAAAGAACTTCATTCTTAAGCTTCTGGTAACAAGAAACCAGTACAGATTTAACGCGTACAACTTCAGCACGGATAAGGCCAAACCATTTGGACTAGTAGACAAGGGTTCCGGAAGTGGGACTACCATACTGGTCTATTGTCCGAAGAGACACAGGAAGACGAGGCAAAGATTGATTGAGGACGGAACAGGCCGAAGGGGTGATGATGGTTCTGATGATGTTTGTCATTGTTCTAGGCGCTACAGCCTGGAAACGCGCGACCGCTACGGTCGCAGGTTAGAATCCTGCCTCGGGTATGGATGTGTGTGCTGTCCTTAGGTTAGTTAGGTTTAAGTAGTTCTAAGTTCTAGGGGACTGATGACCTTAGAAGTTAAGTCCTTAGTGTTCAGAGCCATTTGAACCATTTTTTGATTGTTCACTGATCAAAATTAGCTGCTTGCGGTCAGCAGTAATGAAACAATTCCCGCATAAAAGAGGAACATACCGAATTTACTGCTACTTATTGTTTACAAAGCCATTTCATCCTTTATGAAAGCCCCTGATATTCCTTAAAGCACATGATCTTCGTTACACACCCATGATATTCCAGCTCGGCTGTGGAATGTGGTTTCCCATAAGGAATGGGCATTTCCGATCAATCATCCATATAGCGACGGTGGTGGAAAACTTCTAATAATGAAAAAGGTAGTACAAACTCAGGATGTGCTATATTCTGACGTGCTGAATGGCTCTAGAAATGAAGAAAGTGGTACGGAATAACTCTTAGACCAACTGCCTCACCTCACTAGTATTGCGGTAGCTCCGGTGAATGCCATTTTTCTCGAGTCAGCTTTATAATCCTTAGCGTGCCGTGAGGCTTTTAGCAGATGATGCTGTTGTATACCTCGAAACAGGGAGAAAGGCTATGTATAACACGATTACGCGATTGTAGAAGAATCACAGGAAGCAATCATATCCAATAAGTATTTCGGAGTACAGAGCGATCTTAAGTGGAACGACAACGTAAAACTCGTCAGGAAGTGCAGTCCACCATCTAAGATATCGTACAAAATATTCGTTCGATCAACACTTGAATAGTGATCATCTTTCCGGAATCCATACGATACAGAACAAGTAGGGGAACCAGAGAATTAACGGAAAGCGGCGCGTTTCGTCACAAGTTCATTTAGTAAGTGCGGAAATGACACCGCGGTGTCTATCCAACATCACTGGCAGACTCTACAATAGAGGCGGTCTGCATCACGATGCGGTTTACTGTTAAAACTTCGAAGGGGTATGTCCCTAGAAGATTAAAGCAATACATTGTTTCCTCGCACATACAGCGGGTGAAAACATCATGAATATAAATTAAGATAGATTCGAGCTCAGTCGGTAGCTTATCAACAAGCGGTTTTCCTGCAGACCCTTCAGGACTATAACAGGAAATAGGAAAGTGACAACGGTACACAAAATTCTGAAACGCTTCCTTTCGTATTGTTTGATAAAGTTTACTGTTCATGCGTATCATAGTCTCGAACAAAAGGATCCAATTAAAAATAAAACCAAGTGCACAGGCTTTATTAGACTGAACGAAAATCAAATTAAGGCCATAATGGTCATTGGTAGTCAATTGCGCACTTGGTGACGAATGACCGTGTATCTAGTTAATGTTCACACGAAAGGGATTATTATGTAGAAAGAAAATCGAACTTCGAATTAACATTCAGGTCACGAAGCAAGTCGCTTGCAACTTAAATATGTGGAAAGTACTTGCGTTACGTAATTAAAACAGGAGAAATAGGAGGTGGATCATTTTACAAAATAAAACAGTGTTGAAACATCCCCTTAAAGAATTTAGGAATGACAGTGCTGGTAAACCTCTTACATCATTTGATTTTCAAACAGATGAGCAAAACTGAACGTACTCAGACATTTCTCTCTTTACTTTTTCTGATCATCACTAAACTGACACACAATAGTTTTAGCGCAACCCAATCTGACTTTCAATAATCCCTAGAAAAGAATGGCCGTGACTAACAATAACCTATACCTTTCATGAATCACTTACCTCCCAAAAAAATCTTCGTTACTCGAACTACTGCAATACAGCGCATGCCAATACTGCCAGCTAAACAAAAGATTCTAACTACTGAAGGCACTAACTACTGACAGCCATAGTTGGAAGATGAAAGATTTTGATAGAGAACAAACAATGTATTTACCTTAATTGTGTTCAAAAGTCATTATATATGTCAGTTCATGACATCCAGTCTTACAAATATCGTTTTTCTGACCGACACACGTCCAGATCGTACGCTCTCAAAACTCTGCCATCCCTCTTCCCACATCCACCGCTGCTGGCATCTCACCTCCAACTGCGCAACGCTACGCGCTGTTCACATCCAACTGCCCAACACTACAATAGCAAAAATTCCAACAATGCAAACCAGCCACAGACTGCTCACAGCACAGTCAGTGATTTTCATACACAGCGCTACGTGACGTTACCAACATAAAAACCTAAACAGCCTACTTACGTAGACAGAGCGCTACATGACGTTACCAACATAAAAACCTAAACAGCCTACATACAGTGTTGACATCGCCCAATTACAACAGACAAAGTGATACAAAGTACTTATATCCGTATCATGCAGCTGCCAGAAAGGGAAGATGGAAACCATCTAATGTTGTTTTTTTCATAGACAGAATAATTACAGCTTCGAGAAACAAATATTAGCATCACGCAGGGGGCTTTAGATGTTACTTTCCCGAAGACTTCCTTTCTTATAAGTACAGTTAAAAAATAATTTTTTATGTTCATTCAGTATAGATGCAACATCTCCGCAATCAATTTAAATGAAATTACATGAGAAGTATTACATAGGCTTCCATAAGAAGCAGTAGCACTTCGCGTTATTTTAGTACCATGTCCCTAAAGGATTTCGTAATTGGGCACGATAGTACACCGTTGTTGTATTCTCAAAAGATATGTTATGGTGCCCTCCGCTTTTTTTTTCTGAGTCGTCAGTCTTCTCACTAGTTAGATACGTCCTTCACGAATTCCTCACCTGTGCCAAACATTTCGTCTCAGAGTAGTACTTGCAACCCCGCCCTCTTTAATTATTTACTGGATGTAATTCCAGCCTCTGGCTTCCTCTCTAGCTTTTACCCTCTACAGCTTCCTCTAGTGCCATGGAAAATACTCCGTGAGGTCTTAACATATGTCCTATCATCCAGTCCCTTCTTCTTGTCAGTGTTTTCCATGTCCTCCTTTACGCGCCAATTCTGCGGAGAACCTCATCATTCCTTACATTATCAGTCCACCTAATTTTCAACTTTCATCTGTAGCACCATATCTCAAATGCTTCGATTATCTTCTGCTCCGGTTTCCAGAGAGTACAAGTTTCACTACCACATAACGCTGTACTCCAAACGTACATTCACAGAAATTTCTTCCTCAAATTAAGGACTGTATTTGATACTAGTAGATTTATCTTGGCCAGGAATACCATTTTTGCTAGTGCTAGTCTGGTTTTTATGTCCCCCTTGCTCCGCCCATCGTGTGTTTTTTTCCTACCTAGGTAGCAGAATTCCTCAAGTTCATTTCCTTCATGGTCACGAGTCCTGATGTTAAAGTTGTCGCTGTTCTCATTTCTGCTACTTCTCATTAATTTCTTATTTTTTCGATGTACTCCCAATCCATAGTCTTTACTCATTACTAACCATTTCTTTCAGCAGATCCTGTAATTATCTTCCACTTTCACTCAGGATAGCAATGTCATCAACGAATCATGTCACTGATATCCTTTCGCCTTGACTTTTAATTCCACTATTGAATCTTTCTTTTATTCCTGCCATTGGTTCTTCGATGTATAGATTGAACACTAGGTACAAAAGAACACATTCCTGTATAAGAGCCTCTTTAATCCGAGCACTTTTTTCTTGGTCTCCCACTCATAAAGTTTCCTTCTTGTTCTTGTAAATATTTTATATTACCCGTCGTTTCCTATAGCTTACCCCTTTTTCTGAGAATTTTGAATATCTTTTGCCGTTTGATATTGTTGTCGAATGGTTGTTCCAGGTCGACAAATCCTATGAACGTGTCTTGAGTTTTGTTAAAACTGGTGGTCATCTACCACATCTTCAATTTTCTTTTCCATTTTTCGACATATTGTTGTTGTCAGTAAGTTGGATGCGTGAGGTGTTAAGCGGATTGCGATAGTTCTCGCACTTGTCGGCTATTGCGATCTTGGGAATTGTGTGGATGACGTTTTCCCAAAAGTCTGATGGTATATCGACTGTCGCATACATTCTACACACCAACGTGAATAGTCGTTTCGCTGCCACTTCCTCTAATGATTTTAGAAATTGTAATGGAATGTTATCTATCCCTTCCGTCTTATCTCCGCTACACATCGTAAAAGGTATCATTCCCATTGAGAACTCGATATCCCAGCGAGTAGAGCTCCTTAAGTGCAAGGAGCTGCGTCACGTGTGTATTCGCCGAAGGAAAGCTCAACTCGTACTCGCACAAAATGCTGCTTTATAAACAAAGATATCGTATTTTGCTGTGACGTTTCGACAAACCGAAGTACGTTAATTACAAAACCAATTGGATGACGGCGATGTTGCAGGAGTTAGAAATGACATGGAAACAGCCCTAATACTATTGTTTTCGCCCCTATTACTGGTATACGCGGTGTCACAAACTTCTACGGCTCGTATAGGGGAGCGAGTACTTAATAATGTGAATAGGAATCCTTTCCCGGAATCGTCCTCCAACAACGTTAGAGTGTCGTAGTTATAGGCGCCGACGCCTGTAAATGTATGTACGAATATGTATGTAAAAGATGATGCCGCGATGATGTTGCAAACTTTGAAGGATGATGGAAATGGGTAAACGTATCAATTTTAGGTAAGGATCCCTGTACCAGAAACGAACGAGTCGAAAGTTACAAGCGAAATCCATTCTTATGCCTTTGACAGTAGATTATGTGTACTGGTACCTTTGTTGCTAAGACTGAATGGTATACAGCTTTCAGAGGTGGTAGTATGGACTAAAACAATAAAAAAAGTGCAGTAAACATGGCTCTAAAAAGTATACCTGAGGAGCTGTGAGCACTAGTTCATCTTCGCTGATGTGAAACACATTCCCTATACTCACAGATCTTAAGGTATGTGTTCTGAAGCCCATGTTTAATGGACTTTTTTATGTTGGTCCATATTACCACCTCTGACACATGTGTACTCTACGATCTTAGCGACAACGGAATCGGTACATGTATTCCACTGTTAGAGGTATCAGGACGGTTTTCACGTATAACTTTCGACTCGTTCATTTCCGAACCAGAACCCTTATCTAGGATTGATAAATTTATCCTGCTCCATCATCCTTAGAAGTTCGTAACATCATCACGGAATCATGCTGTATATACACATATTTACAGGCACTAACGCCTATAATTTTGACGCTCTGTGCCGTCGTTGGATGACGTTTCGTACACAAAATATTGTGTGCTCACTACAAGTTCTAGACATTTTCAACGGTAATTTACGAACACCCTGTATATACTGCATACACCAAACACTCTTCGCTGATATAAAAGCCAACATTAGGGCCACACTACGCTCCTGCGTAAAAGGCTGTCAGTGTTAGGAAGACGCGGGCAGATTAATGAGGAACCACGCACTGCGGTTTTGCTTCTAGTGCTCGATGCGACCACATTACGGAAGTCACTACTGCATTGTATACGTTTAAGAAAGAAGGATCCAAGACCTGAAGGCGATAAATCGGTTTCTACGCTCAAGCTAAGGAATCGTAAGACGATGAGAATAGCTCCATAACTATCGTTGGATGCTGTTTACGGACGATGAATCTGATACTCTTCTGAAGCCATGAAATTTGATGTCTGAGAGAACAGAAAAGTCCCCATCCCCCGCCCCATCCAAACCCCCATGTTGACATAAATTTTCCTAACAGCCGAAGAGTAACGGGAGTAAGAAAGCGTATCCAACCGATAAAATGGTTCATATATTGCTGTGTACGTATGTACGTGAAGGATATGAAAATACTGTGTATTGCACAAGGGAGACCCCTATTCTTGTGTAAGCTAGAAACTCATTTTACACATTTTAATTCCTCTTTGCCAAGTGCGTATATCCTCACAGGTAGGATGAGCTCATTAGGGAGGGAAGAAAAGGTTAAGGACAGTTTAACAAACCAGCCAACCAGTTTTAACTATAAAGGTTTATTAACAACCCGTGACCATTGTTTTAACAATTGTAAAACTGCCTTCTTCAGAAGAACATGAGCAAGTTGAATTGTTGAAACCATGGCCAAGCGTTGTTAATAAACCTTCATATGTACTTGGTTGGTTGATTTTCTTAATTCAAGCATTTACAACCACCGTTGCTGAACAGCAGCAGTGTTCAAAATTTTCAAACTCTAAGTACCGTTATTCGTGTACATTTGGTTTTGGGTGACGACACTCCACTTATCTACCGCCTATGGTGCTGTAGATAATGAGGTTATCTACAACGTTGGGCCCTTCGCCTATACTTCAGCTGTGAGTACGCTAATACAGATTACACGAGTGGCTTTGTGGTTACCTGCCCCTGGGATCGAACTGTAGAGAGATTTTTGCTGATAAAATATCTGGGTTTTGAACCCTGGTCGGAGGACTCATTTCAACACTGCTACGAGATCTCACTCAGCCTTTGATATTTGTGTCTTCTGTATCAGCTCTCCTACCCGAAATCGCTCAAAGTGACCACTTATCTGTGGCGTCGCTCAATGCTGAAGTAAAGCGACCGAAATGGATAATCAACGAGGTGAGTTGGATGCTGTATAGCAACACAGCAGTAGTGGATCATCGTCTGGGAATGGGTAGATCACATTGGAAAGCTGATCAACGAAACATGACGGGGCACTTTGCGCAAATCATCAAAACCTCCTACCATGATGCAGCCCTCCACCATGGGCGAGCATTAGATAAGGGGGGCGGTTGCGTCTTTAGAGACATTAGTGATTAAGTTTACAGCTGTCCTTTCACTACTTTCCGACTGGAATAGTGGCACATATAACGTCATAAGTCTACGACACTATCTGATGCAAAAAGCTATGGCACCTATGTTTGACATATGAAACCTAAATGAATGTTCCTGGGTTTTTTAAAGTTCCGATATGAAGCAACACACTTTTCCAGCTCAAGGGGAGAAACCGCTGCATTTTCCTTCCTCAAATACGGGACGGATCCTGTATGCCCAAGCAGCTGTTGCACTGTCGTCGTCACTAACACGCTACGAAACTCTAGGTGGCTTTCAGTGTAGTTTCAGGAAACATTATTCCAGCGCTGGTAGCCTTAGTCTGCCAGAGGTGGCTATACTACAACGTTTCCTTAACCAGCGTCTTCTAAATGGAATTTTTCCCCAGCAATGCATCGGACCTCAGGCGAAATCTGGACGGGCTAGTGTGCGAAAAACCGAATATCATTTTAAATATAGAATTGGAAACGTCCTATAAGATGGTTTTATACAGGAGGAGTATCACTCTAAGGCTACGTTTCCAGTGGGATCATCTTTCTAATACATACTAATAGTGTTGAAGTCACCGATAAGATTACGTTCCTTTACTCCTCATTTACGCATATTTTATGTATTTTCCGCAATTACTTCAGCCTTGCTGCAACCACACGACACTTGCAGTTCGCAAGAGACTGGAGGAACGTGTCTAAAATAGAGATTTCTCCCTACTGAGAATTTTGTAACTTTTTTTCCAAGTTACGATAAGGAATACCATTTTATATTTTAAAATGTCGGTGAAGTTTCTATTATGTGATTGTCGTATTTCCACACAAGACGGATCTGAATTTACAATCCCTTAAAGCGCTTGGCACTTCAAACCAGTCAACAAACTTGTTGGCTCCAGTACTATAGAGTCTTCATAGAGTCGACGGCTTGATTACCGTTGCATAATGTTTTGGGTCAGCTAAGCTGTCGCATCCGACGATAAATAATTTTGGAGCAACCATGTTTGAAACAATGCCCTGTACGTGCTGTATTGAAATCTTCGGAAGTTTATGACTTCATACGCGAATAAACATAATCTGGAAGCTCGTCATTTGATTTCCCTGCCAGGATTTTCAGCGACCGCCTGTTATAAATCTTCTCAGAAAGTAGCTCAAAGTTATATGAAGTACTGAGGTCACTGGAGCACATGAAGCGTTCATCTTCCGAGCCTACTTCATATGTCTATGTGAATTGCAAGCAACTTGGCTGGTGTACCACACAGAGAAAAAATGAAAATAATACACGAACCTCACATCATGCTACAAACATAGTGCAATATTACCGCATTCTGATGGATACCAGGGCAGATTGATATCCAGGGAGGCGAGCTAGTAGAGGAAGCAACTAAGGAAGTTTGTTGAGGACGCAATGTGATGTCTCGACGAAAGATATTATGTCGCTGATGAGTCAAAGTCCATGAACGTTTGCGAGGACACTAGCTAGAAGTGAAGGGCAATAAGCATAGGTCGGTAGAATCAGTCATAGGGATGAGACGAAGTTAATGGCGCCGCTTCCTTAGACTTCAAGAAAATCAAATCAAGTGAATGAATATAGTGTAAATCAAACAGATAATACTGACGAATACATAACCAAGTGAGACGCTAGTAGACGAAAATCTGCGCAACAAAATAACTGAAGAGGGCCAAGGTAGAAATGATACCATTACATGCAGAGTTGCTATAGCACGAAAATAATTTCTGAAAAAGAGGAACTGGTTAAAATCTAACTTTAATTTCTCAGGAAATATTTCCTGCAGGTATTTGTCTGGAGTGTAAACTTCAAAGGAAGTGAAACGTAGACGATAAGTAGTTCAGAGAGGAAGAGAATGGAGGCTTATGAAATGTGGTGCTATGGAAGATTACTGAAGATTTGGTGGGTAGACCGGTGTACTCATCTGACGATACTGAACAGAATTGAGGAAAATATAAATTTTTGGCACAACTTAACTAAGACAAGGGTTCGATAGGTAGGACGCTTCTGAGGCGTGAAACAATCGTCAGTGCTATAACTAAGGGTTCATGTACGCTGCAATAGTTACTCTTTGATGAAGAGGCTTGTACAGGCTACGGTAGCGTGGAGAGCTGCATCAAACCTGACTTCGGACTGAAGACCACAACAACAAGAACATGGCTTCCTTCCGAGGCGAGGGTCCCGCCTTCGTGTGGTGCTACTGGAGCAGGCGTATCCGTACTCACCGTTTTACGGAACGCTCGTTACACAATGCCGAGAGGCCAGAAGTATTTAGTAGCTGATACCTCGTCTATAGTTTCTGTGACCAGATGAGAGTGATACACATTTTAAGATGTTTTGAGTGATCAAAAATTCAGTCTAAATCATTCGGTTGAAATTTTGTGTGGTGCGCAGTGGCATCCTCGTCCATTTTTAATTTGATGTTCACCCAGTCACGTGGAATTTCCGGAATATTTTATTCTATTCTCTTTGAAATCATTATAGAACATTAAACTGCTGATTCTGTTTTATGAACATGTGAGTGTGCGTACCTATTTCAGTCGTACCCTCTATTTTAGTATGGCGTTGAAGACCAGGGCGTTGTCATCCTATTAATTTCCTTCTCCCGATGGATATACATTATCTAAGTGAATTATAACACAAAATGGTATTTAATGCAACACCGCTGAATGGAAAATGCAGTATGTTAGTTTACTAAATATTTATGTTCTTGAAAGTGTCAGTTATACTTGTCGTTAGAATAGATGTACGGTTACGTTTAGCAAGTTTACTATGCAGTTACACCATTTTAAGTTTTCACCAATATGTGTGCTCCAAGCCGGTCGCGGTGGTCTCGCGGTTCTAGGCGCTTCAGTCCGGAACCGCGCGACTGCTACGGTCGCAGGTTCGAATACTGCCTCGGGCATGGATGTGTGTGATGTCCTTAGGTTAGTTAGGTTTACGTAGTTCTAAGTTCTTGGGGACTGATGACCACAGATGTTCAGTCCCATAGTGCTCAGAGCCATTTGAGCCATTTGTGTGCTCCAAGGATTTAGAATTTTATCGTATCCTGATGCCATTCCACGTAAATCAGTTTAGAGCGTTTGACAGTACAAAAACATGAGCCGTGATTTTCCCAAAATATTAAGCAAACACGTGTGAGTAAATTCAGTCACTCTGTCACATTATCAAACTGTACTCTTATTGCTTTCTCGCACCTTCAAATGCATAGTTGCCATATTACTTGCTTTATATAGAACGTAGTTGAAAGCCTCGACCTGAGAAGATTTGCCCAAATTTACTGATACTTTACGAGCTACTACTGTCAGTAACAAATCATATAATAAACAATACGTTACAAATCGTGACGAATTTCACTGATCAACAATATCAGGTCGCATTTTCGATTTGCATACTCTGCCGTACGACAGAAAAATGTTAAGCGATTGTATGCGAAATTTCTTGAAGTAACGATAAAATTCGTCTCAGTCAGCATGCTGAATGTTGCAGACAGAAAACTGTTATCGGTACCCACTGGAAATTTGCCCAACGCAGTCCACGGCGAAACCCCCGAGGGCATCTGAGCATCGGACAACCGGTTCTGAGCAACCAATTAGCCAGTAATTTTTGGATGGCTCTTCATAAGGCCGATTAATGGCAACTCAGTTGAGATTTAATCGATCCAGCAACATTAATTAAAACGTTCTATGTGCTAATTACTCTTCATGAATTCTTAAAACTCTGTTAAATTACCAAAAGCAATTAGTGGACGTTAATCGATGTTGTATACGATACAACAAGACAAGGTGGGGACTGGCGGTGAGTTACGAAGGTTTCGGTGTGTTGATGAAACACGCGCATCGAAAGAAGATACTGCGTCTCTACTAATCGAAAGGGTTTTGAGACCTTCAGGTAGCTTCCAGCGTGATACGGAGCGGACTTTAGTTTAATTCAGAAGGAGAGGCGTTTCTCGTAGGATCTTTATTGCTTGACATTATTTAACTACATCCACGATTCGCCTTTTTGACGAATAGTGTATACCGTTTGAGGTTATTACACACTCCAAAAATACTTCGGCACTCAGATATACTTACTATTCTGACAGCGTTTGTATCCAGCTAACTTTATAAAATTTTCAGTGATGGCAGGCGTTGTTGTTATTAGGTAAATTACGTATATTTGCTACATAAAACAACACAGGGGCGTAAAGCTACAAGTAACACTCACTTGGTGGCTCGAAAGCGTAGTGGACGCTAAGTTTCATTTCGAATGTTCATTTTATTGCAAGAGTGACAATAAAATGACAGCGAGATGAGGAATACTCTTGAGACCCGTCTCTGAGGGACTAAGCGCTTTCGGCAAATCTATTAAGCAACATAGACAAGACACAACAGGGATGGCGTAAGTGTTAGGAGCCCATGTTTAACGATTGGATCATTCGACTGAAAACGTTACGGGACGCTGAGAAATATTCCTGTGAAAGCACGACAAAACGCTGTATTTGTTGAATCACACCATACATTGTTTCATGGAGCTTTTCACGATTCATACATTTTTCGTCTGGTTAATTTCTTTCAGAAGTGAAGTTGTTCCCAGTTTCTTGTCGAACCGACATAGTGTTCGTTGCTCTACTTGCCAAGTGATCATCCACTACCTTAGAACCAAAAGATATTCGTAACATGTGAAGTGGTCTAGGAAATGCGATTGAGATGCTCAAAGTTTTTCAGCGGTTAAACAATGCAATTAAAGTGTGCTACGTTAAGATATTGTTTCCGTCTGTGTCTATAAATTGAAAATTCAGCTACGAAAATGTGTTGCTCATGAAATGAAACTGTTGTCCCTTTACGGAAACCAGCGGGGGAAATGTTCGTCAAGATAGAAAATTTTCTCTTTTTTGTTCTTTCAATTGGTTGTGTCACCATGTAACATCGCTGTGTATCATCTTAGACTAACTCATTAGCAAGAACCTACAGTTTCTCTAGAAATATGCTGCAGTTTGGCACGTTTCGCTGCATAAGTACTGCGAATCGACGGTGAAGTCGAACAAAAAAATCATGCATAATTACCTAACCATCTCACAGTGTAAGTGCAAACGAAGGCAATCATGTTAAGGTTTAAAGTACAGCGGATGACAGCTTCATTAGAGACTTACGATTACCAGTAACCAGAACCTTCAACACCCTCGCCTCGCACCCTCCCGCCCGATTCCTTAAATAGTCGACCTCCCATGTAAAAAACATCTGTTTCATGCATGTCAGTCTTTATGACGCAACGTCCCCTGAACTTTGTATAAACCATGTAAAAAACATCCGTTTCATGCATGTCAGTCTTTATGACGCAACGTCCCCTGAACTTTGTATCGTACAACGATATAAATTTTGTCGTAAATTCAGTGGTATTTATAGATACTGCCCGCAAAATATGTTTGTAGTAAAGAGGTAACAAATGAAAACACCCTACCTGATGCTGAAGCATTACTGCATAAACATTAAAAATGTAATAAACAATAAACGGTATTACTTTCGTTGTTTTGAGGTTAGGAGAAGGTGGGTGTCAAAGAGGAAAAGTTTAGAAGTTATTTATAAGGTTTGCTAGCTGTCGCTAAGTGTTCTCTTTCTCAGATACAAGATGACTGTATACTGAGGAGACAAAACTCACGGAATAGCGATATGCACATGCGTACACAAAGTACAGAAAGACGGCGCATAGAGGCAGCTATCATTTTTACTCACAAGGGACTCTTCCCCTCGCACCCCCCTCAGATTTAGTGATAAGATGGCCCAGTGGATAGCCCGTTAAAGCTGAACACAGATCAAGCATGAGAAAAGAAAGAAGGTGTACTGGACTGGCTGGAAAAACAAGCAAAACAGAAACAGTTAACGGCCCAAGCGTAGGATGTACACTGTGGAGGAAGTTCAGTCAGCGATGGCGTCGTAGTTCTGTGGTTACGGTCTTGGACTACAGCGAGAGAGATCTGTGTACAAATATTCCTCACGCTTTTTTTTTTTTTTTTTTTTTTGACGCAATATCGTGAACTGTCCGTCCGGTCTGACCCAAGTGAAAACGTCAGAAACATTAAAAACACGTGATAGAGCACAAGGAAGACTGTGTGATTATGAAACTTTTTCGTTTATTTGCTGCACATTATGTGACAAACTCTTACCTTTATCATCATTTCTTTGTGAGCGATAGCGGTCACAATCATAGGAACACCCAAATCGGTCAAGGAGGCATATCCCACTCGCTCACCAGGTGCAAAAGTTAGGTGCGTCGATAATAGATTCCTATCATATGACACAGGTACTGTCACATATGTCGTGAATGACACACCACATATGTTTTCCGGTAGAGGATTCGCATGACTTAGTGCCTTGTCATCAAACGCTTGCGGTTCCCATTCGGAAACCACGTCCTTGGGGGAACTAATACAGTAGTTGCGTGGAGTCAATATTCGTTATAGAACGCTTTGTTACACATCGCTGCTGCAAACGGTCGTTAAATCATCACACAGACACAAATTTGAATACAGCGAACAAACACGTCAACGATGGGACGGACACAAGGGAGATCTGAACACGGATTTTCCACTACCCAGTCCAACACTTTGACCACATAGCCACAACGTTCGTGTGTCTTCGAGCTCTCTCACTGTTGCACGTCTTGAGCTTGGATCCTCCACTGTTTCTATTTCGTTCTTTTTTTAGTACATCTTCTTCCTATTTTCACGCTTGATCTGTGTTCGGCTTGGGACGGGCTATCCACTGGGCCGGCCATCTTAACACTTAATCTGAGGGCGGGGGGGGGGGGGGGGAGTTTCCCTTGCCATACGATACATATGAAAAGATTACGAACGTGATTATGGCCGGACTACTGGATTTGATAGACCTTTGATGCGGGATACTAGTTTGAGCCAAACGCATGGGACATTCAATTTCGAAAATCGTTGGGGAATTCAATATTCCGCGATCCACAGTATCAATTTCAGACATAACCTCTCACCACGGACAACACAGTGGGCGAGAGCTTTTACTTAACGACCGAGAACAATAGCGTATCGTTGTCTGAGCCAACAGACAAGCAACACTGTAATAAATATCACAAGAAATCAAGGTGGAACGTAGAACAAATGTATCCGTTAGGACAGGTAGCGGGATGTGGCGTTAAAGGGATATGTCAGCAGACGACGGACGCGAGTGCCTTTGCTAACAGCACGACATCGCCTCCAGCGCCCCTCCTGTGCTCGTTATCACGACAGTTGGACCCTAGGCTACAGGGAAACCGTGGCCTGGTCAAATGAGTTCCGATTTCAGTTGGTAAGGGCTGGTAGTATGGCTTGAGTGTGACGCAGACCCCATGAAGCTATAGATCCACGTTGTCAACAAGGCACTTTGCAAGCTGGTGGTGACATCATAATGGTGTGGGACGTGTTTACATAGAATGGGCTGGGTCCTCTGGTCCAACTCTATCGATCATTCGCTTCAAATGGTTATGACTGGCTATTTTTGCAGCCATTCATCGACTTCATATTCCCGAATGACAAAGGAATTTTTGTGGATGGTAATTCACCGTGTCACGGGCCACAACTGTTTGCATTTGGTATGAAGAACATTCTGGACAATTCGAGCGAATGATTTGGCTCTACATGAATCCCATCGGGCATTAACGGGACACAATCGGGACATCAGTTCGTTCACCAAGTCCTACACCGGCAACACTTTGGCGATTATGGATGGCTATAGAGACAGAATGGCTCAATATTTTTGCAGAGCTCCTTCAACGACTCATTGAGTCCATATCATGTCGAGTTGCACTACTACGCCATGCAAAAGGAAGTCCGATACGATATTACTGACTTATGTCGCCTCATTGTAGTTGAAAGGTTGAGAGCGAGTAGCTGGGAGTGAAAGTGGAGGACCAAGAAACGATATATGCCCAAGAAACAATTTATTTTATTTTTTAAGCCCATCCCTTACCAAAATAATTAAAACTACTCTAGCTGATTGCCGTGAGGCTTAATAATAAA
Source organism: Schistocerca americana (assembly GCF_021461395.2). Taxonomy (NCBI): domain Eukaryota; kingdom Metazoa; phylum Arthropoda; class Insecta; order Orthoptera; family Acrididae; genus Schistocerca; species Schistocerca americana. The sequence goes on from NC_060122.1 coordinate 60,976,757, forward strand.
TGAAAGAAATTAATCACGTTCCAATCGGCGTTTCAGGAATTCATAAACTTGATAATTTCATACAGTAACATGGTAACTGCAGCACAGAAAATGCAGTTGTCAATATGCGTGGAATTATATAAAATATACTCTATAATAAAAATATGGAAACAGACTACTGCAGATTACACACATAAGATGTATAAAAAAAAGCAATTTTCAGAGCTCTCAATAAACATTAATAAGAATTTGATAATATTAAATGAATGAATCACAAACATTGGAGAATCATTCAACAGTCAGTAAATAGCGTTGGTACGGAGGCACAATACCTGTACTCACACAAAGCACTTCTAAAACGATATGTCAGTGATGGACAACCCCTTTTAACACTGTGGTAGTGGAACAAATATTCTGAGGAAACAGCCAGAGGGTGCACTGCCATGAAACTGAAGCCAAATGAAGCAGGGAAAGTCACAAAAAGTCTCGTAGCCAACCATGTACAGAAGTCACTGGTTGTGTCACAAATGAATCTGAAGGCTTGTGTTGCGTGTGTTATACATGTCCTCTAACCAGGTTAATTTTACTTCGCCGTTGGCGGTGCAGTGGGTGAAGTCACGAACATCTGGTTCCCCAAGTGCAGCCGGTCTCGTTCTCCAGCTAGCCCAATATTTCGCACTGCAGCGCCTCTCCTGAAACGCAGGTCAGCGAGTGCGTCTCCTGGCGGTGTACGTTGTGAGTGCGCCGCCTCCATTGTCCAGCTGCAGCACCACGACTCCGAGCCAAAAACTGATAGCGAGCCTTGGCGGACAGCGCTTTCTAGCTGGACGCCGTAGCACTCTTTGATAGGCGATGTGGACAAAGGTACGACAGAGGGCCAACCTCTGTGGACAGGAGCCGCCACACGGCTCTTTTTAAACCGTCGTCGCCATTTTGTTAGGGGCTACGTCGCTACTACTGTGGAAGCCGAGTTGCCACTATTGTTACGGTAGGTCGAGCTCGCGAGTTCGAGAAACGGCTTCTGGTGCAGTACACCGCTAAGGCAATTTCTCCCTGCCACCATTACACAGGTACTCGCAAGGATTAGGTAACAGGACGGGAGGATGAAGGTTCTGCAACACTCCAGTATATTAGTAACAAAGACACAAATGTCGAATAAGGATGTCTGCAACACTAAAAACCCCTCAATAGCTAAGCGCAAGTAATCGTAGGTAAACTTCACAGTACCTGGCACATGATATTTATAACAAAATGTCTGTTCACTTCTAAGAGTTCACTAAACGACGTTCCCTGTCTGAATCAATCCTGGACGATGATCTGTCACCAAGTGGGTGAGAACTGCCCTTTTATCTTCTGTCTTCCGTCCGTTATTGTCCGATCTTTGGCGGATTGTACTCGGCCGGCAGATGGCGCAGGTGGCGAGTCTCTATGGCACTTGCGCCAGCTCGCCTCTTTGTGCCTGTGGTGTTTTTGCCTGGCTGTGCCTTTTTCGGACGTCGCAGCAGGCTCATTTGACGGGATACTACGCATGCCGTGAGTTACGATGCCGCAGCATACTTGTTCCAGTCAGTGTGACCGCCGCCTATCAGCGACGTCACAATGCAATAACGTCTCACGGATGGCCGATGGCTGTACCAATAGTGAATGGCACGTAAAGCGTGTCGAGGGAACGCAGAAAGTAGTGCGGTGTTTTTGGATAAAATAATTCTGGGTCTTGAGCCACCTCATTATAAACTACTACAAAAACTAAGTTGCCAATGAGTACACAGAAAAACCAGCCAAAGTTGCAAATTCTACTTTTTCTATTTACTCGATGATTAGTTTCGGGGTGGGACCCATTTTCAAATCATTAAGATAGATAAAATGATATTCCCAAAGATGCAAAACCATGTCATAAATACAGGGCTATTACAAATGATTGAAGCGATTTCATAAATTCACTGTAGCTCCATTCATTGACATATGGTCACGACACACTACAAATACGTAGAAAAACTCAAAGTTTTGTTCGGCTGAAGCCGCACTTCAGGTTTCTGCCACCAGAGCGCTCGAGAGCGCAGTGAGACAAAATGGCGACAGGAGCCGAGAAAGCGTATGTCGTGCTGGAAATCCACTCACATCAGTCAGTTATAACAGTGCAACGACACTTCAGGACGAAGTTCAACAAAGATCCACCAACTGCTAACTCCATTCGGCGATGGTATGCGCAGTTTAAAGCTTCTGGATGCCTCTGTAAGGGGAAATCAGCGGGTCGGCCTGCAGTGAGCGAAGAAACGGTTGAACGCGTGCGGGCAAGTTTCACGCGTAGCCCGCGGAAGTCGACGAATAAAGCAAGCAGGGAGCTAAACGTACCACAGCCGACGGTTTGGAAAATCTTACGGAAAAGGCTAAAGCAGAAGCCTTACCGTTTACAATAGCTACAAGCCCTGACACCCGATGACAAAGTCAAACGCTTTGAATTTCCGGCGCGGTTGCAACAGCTCATGGAAGAGGATGCGTTCAGTGATGAAGCAACATTTTTTCTTAATGGTGAAGTGAACAGACACTATGTGCGAATCTGGGCGGTAGAGAATCCTCACGCATTCTGCAGCAAATTCGCAATTCACCAGAAGTTAATGTGTTTTGTGCAATCTCACGGTTTAAAGTTTACGGCCCCTTTTTCTTCTGCGAAAAAAACGTTACAGGACACGTGTATCCGGACATGCCGGAAAATTGGCTCATGCCACAACTGGAGACCGACAGCGCCGACTTCATCTTTCAACAGGATGGTGCTCCACCGCAATTCCATCATGATGTTCGGCATTTCTTAAACAGGAGATTGGAAAACCGATGGATCGGTCGTGGTGGAGATCATGATCAGCAATTCATGTCATGGCCTCCACGCTCTCCCGACTTAACCCTCTACCAAGAAACGTGCCAGAACTGCGAGCTCGCATCGACGATGCTTTCGAACTCATTGATGGGGACATGCGGCGCCGAGTGTGGGAGGAACTTGATTATCGGCTTGATGTCTGCCGAATCACTAAAGGGGCACATATCGAACATTTGTGAATGCCTAAAATGCTGGTTTCTCATACTCAGCATCACCCTGTCGGAGATCCGAATGGAGGACTAGTGCGGAGCGTTTTGCCAGTAGAGAGCTCAACACGACTCTGACACGCATACACTGCCACAAAAAAGTTAGTGCTTTTAGAGGTTTCTAGTTCACTCAAGTTCTATTGTTGCAGCAGTGTATGTGGAGTACTTGAAATGATTACGTTCTACAAACAACAGGACAAGCTGTTCTGAGATACCAGGTATCGACCCAAGCTAAAACACGCGTAGTATGTGAAGGACCATACACGGGCGGCAGTGCAGGCATTAATTCTGGCATATGGTCACTCGTACGTACGCATTCCCGTAGTTCCACTGTTAAGAGCTGTTGACACATGTGAGCTCACAAGTTCTCTAATCTTTGCTGTAGTAGCTGTAGGATCTACCACTGGTGGCTATCCAGTAAGAGACTGTACTGACAGGCGTCTGTTCTGCGCGACCCCCCAGAACCTTTCCTACATATGTGAGAATGCTCACGTGCCCACTGAAACCAGCGTCGTTTCACAACTGACGCAGCATGTCCATCTTGTGTGGCAGTTGTCCGAAAATACCATCCCCTCACTCGGTTGGCCACAATTTGAGCACTTTCAAATTCGCTCAGTTGGCTGTAGGAAGCTCGAGAGCGTCTCCATGGTATGGTTGCCTGCCTGCTTCACAGGTATGAACCACAATATGCCCACCGGCTGTTAGCGTTCCTTGTTAAAGGGAAACACGGGCGGCGCTGTGGCAGATATGCCACTACATTATCTGTTGTCGGTCAACGCTGATCCCATTATCAGTACATCTAGTATCCTCAGTCATCGGATCGAAACTGACGTCTTTCCAGGTGTACTAATCTCTTCTTCAGGCAGTATAGATCTTTTACTTGCACTTTCTGAACATGCAAATTTGGTACTTTCTGCAAATTATATAACAATAATGTTATATCACATTCTGAGAGTTTCAGGTTTTCCTCTAAAAATATTTATGACGACGCAATTTGTGCTGCTATTTTGAAACAACTTGATCCTTATTTAGCTACAGTGTCACAGTTAATTAGGGCTTAGGACACTTATGATTTAAGTGTGAGTTGAAAACGTCAAATATTAATGAATTGCATAGTGACAGTGTTGGTAGCACTGCAGAACATAAACAGTGGTGTGTCCACCTGGCCCATGTAACACTGTATGCGACATCATGTTCAGAGACAAATAGTGGCACACTGTACTGTCAGAACACCGGTGCATAGAAAAACATAGCAAAGTCTTGCCCAAAGTGCTTTAGTTGCCATAGGTGTCTCAGTGCCGAAGTTGCAATGTGATTTGTTATTTTTGCAGCAAAAAATGTCATGTTCAGCCAGTGTGCACAGAAAAGCTGCGTGGACAGCAGATTCAAAAGCAACTTGCCATAAAACCAGTTTAAATCAGTAATGTTGTCATGGCACAGCAAGCCACACAGCAGTGCGGCTCAGTGGCTGCAGTAAATGCTGTGAAAAGCCGCCCAAGTACAAAACTTAGCAAACACCAGTCTGGTGATTTTCATGTGCCACATGAGTCAAGCCAATGCAAACACCGGTCAACAACTAAATCTTTCTGTAAATGATACACGTATAGGAACTAGATATATTACTAACCCCAAACTTTAAAGGTTTCTAAACATACACTCGCAAACTTGAACAGATAGTTCAAGGCAAACCAATCATGACTGAATTCTAAAGCCCCAGTGCATTTGATACAGTAGTTCTCAAAGAATCCTACAAGCTATAAAATGAGTTTCCCAAGGAATGAAATACACAAGGCATAAAGTGCCTTTGGGACACGAGAGATAGATATCCACATCGATTGGAAAAATTCACCTCCGAGAATCAATTAAGTGACTGGGTTCAGCAACGTTTGCAGAAGGCATCATTACTTCTATAGGCGTTTCAAAAATGGAGAAACTAGTTGTAGGATAATTTTACGAGGAAATCCAAGTCATAGGGACAGTTTCCTTGAGAATACAGGAACGTAATTTAATATCACGAAGAGGCCCGTTAAAAAATTAAAAAAAACAGGCGTTTTGACTACTACTCTTCTTCGTTACCATTATTTTCCGTCACAAAAAGGCGTTAATATAACGAAAGTATCAAAAACAGTATCAACAAAGATTTCAAGGTGCAAATATCAGTGAAGAAAGAAGACGTGTATATAGGTAAACATATGTCGGAAAACCTACCAGAGCACGTTGAATACCATGAGAATAGCGTAGTGAAGTTTAGGACTGCATTAGAAAACTTTCCAACGGGCATCTCCTTCTTCTCCATAGAAGAATAATGATTATCTTCACAGAATCTCCTAAATATATGGTACACGTTAATGTCTAGTTAAAATTAGCACTGTAATACAGTAAAGTAGTATAGTTTTACTGTCTTGCACTTAGCCTCGATGGTGGCCGAGAGGTTCTAGGCGCTATAGTCTGGAACCGCGTGACCGCTACGATCGCAGGTTCGAATCCTGCCTCGGGCATGGGTGTGTGTGATGTCCTTAGGTTGGTTAGGTTTAAGTAGTTCTAAGTTCTAGGGGACTGATGACCTCAGAAAATAAGTCCCATAGTGCTCTCAGCCACTTGAACCGTTTTTTTGTTCGGATCCACCTCTTCACGTGGGTATCTGAATACAAGAGGGAAATATCTGTTAGGGAACCGAATGTTCCCCCAATCATTAATAACGGCGATTACAAAAAAAAAAAAAAAAAAAAAAGACATTAAAAGAAAATACATACGTTTTTTCATGTGAGACCCAAATGTTGGGATGGATAGAAGACACAACATTCATTGTGCAAATAATAGTGTGAGTGGCTTTCCCCAAGGTGGGCGGCAGGGGACGGGGTGTATCTTTGACCGATACCAGTATATTATTTTACAATGTTAATTTCATGTTGCACTTACCATACTAATTCAGATGTTTATTCACCTGCACCATGTTGTAAGTCAATATTGTATGGGCGTGTGCCTAGTGGTAACTGTGTAATGCTAGACTGCCATCGTTTGCTGATATAAAGAAATTGGTTTTGTAAAGAAGTTACCCAACTTTCCCTGTGGAGACACTATCAGGCCGCTCCGGGCCTTTAATGTAACGTGATACACAAATGTTAAATGGTGTGTATTTTACCCGTTTAAAAAAGTTGGTTCCTGATATTCAGATAGCTACTGTAATGTCATGTGTGTGCGTGCATGTGTAAGGTGATCTTCTAGCAACTAAAATTATCAAAATGCTTTCTGCGATTTTTGTAACCATAATTTTGTTTGAGAAAAGGCCTTATCCTCACTTCCTATTGATGTTCAAATAGCAATCCAGCACTATAAGTTTATTCGTAATCGTATGTGGTGGCCCTGAAAGTTCTTAGATGTGACTGTAATTATGATCCTTAACCGTAATCGGACTAGCAACTTTCAGTATGCAGGAAGATGGCAATAAAATCTTACGGAGCTTTTTTACAGTCCGTTGACTAGCGGATGATAGTTGTCAATGTCAGTGTTGTAAGGAAATAAAAGTTCATAGAAATGACATTACTTTTTCATCCGATTATAATTTGGTTGCAGGTTCTGACGACCATACAGTTAATAGCCGACGCTTGCGATCTTCTCAGGAGCCGACTTATCGTACACGGGGATACCAGTTACTTAAGTAAGACATGGAGAGATACCTTGTCTAAATATTATAATATATTGCTAAAGAATGCATCGTCGATACCTGATACACTCTATGGAAATTCAGTGTTAAATCTGTCCGCAGTAAGACTCGAACACACATTTACAAATTTCGCTACAATAAAGCGAACACACTACAGTACTTTATATGGGCGCTAATTACGTTCCGTTACTAGCTAAGAAGCAAAAAATAATTTTATTTGATCTCACGTATCATGTGTAAAATTCAGGGGTATTACTATGGACAGCACGGAGATTTAGACACTCGCAGACACATAACTGGATAGTGGGTATAAAATTTGTTGCCTCTGCATTGCATCACATGAATGATGTTGACTTTGTCCTTTCGGTAACCGTGCAAACAATCAGGTACACAGCGAAAGCATGTTGTCTTCAGTCCAGAGATCCTGAGTAAAGTTCTTCATTTCCCAGTACCTGCTGCATCCTACATCCCTCTGAATCTCTTCTCCCCAATTCCAGTCAATACCTACTCATTGGTTATGTGATCTACCCATCTACAGCATTCTTCTGTAGCACCACATTTCGAAAGCCTCTATTCTCTTTTCGTTTATACTATTTATAGAAAGTATAGAATACGCTAATGTGTGGTTCCTGCGCAACCGTGGCGTGTGCCAGGGACGTGCGGGCTTTACCTTTCGCGACTTGTTCCTGGTATGACAGGTGCTCATAGGTCCCCGTGGCAGCCTAGACATCTATCGTCATAAACCTTCAAAAATGGCCGTGAAAGACAGAAGAGAGGGTAAAACATTTTCGTATCTATTATCCAGTTGCATAATCGATGTGTACTGCAAAATTTGCTGTCAAACGACATTACGACACCGTACAGAAATAATTAAAAAACCTACTTGACCATGAAAGATCAAAATTTACTTCTATCGACAGACGGGGTTCACTGTTCTGTTCTGATATATTGTGCTTAATTTGCAGGCATGAATGACGTGAAGATACCAAATAAGATTTTTAAGTGGCAAGCATATGATTCCACTGCCTGATGCAGTTTTTGGTGGAAATGAACGAAGAATATGGTGCTTTATACATGAACACAAAGTCCGTGATTACGTCACGTCGTGTGCGTGGACCGTCGATTTAAAGACCGCTGTTGTCACATTTACGAACGAAAAAGAGTGCAGTGACGAATCTAACACCACGAAGACATTGCAAGGTGATGAAAAACTCATTTCTCAGTTCATGTGAATGCATTTAAAATGAAATTCGCGGTGTAAAAGGGTCAAGTTCGGACAAAGAAACGCAAGCCAATTCGGTAAGCTCATAAGTGTTAAACAAAGCGCAATTTTGGCAGAATTCATTGTGGTCTTGAAAGAATTACAATGATAGTTTTCTAAGACATTTTGAGGACACTGCCAACCTTAAATCTGTTTTCGAGACCGTTTGCCATTTCAGTTGAAAGCGCCCTGTACATGTGCGCATTTAATTTATTGAGCTGTAGTGTAAGTAATGTTTTAAAGACGAATCATTTTACGTTAAATCTGTCCATGACGTTTACAGTCTTGTTCTTGAGACGTAGCATGTCACTCTCGCACTTTAACAACACTGTCAGTCACAAATGGTTCAAATGGCTCTGACCACTATGGGAGATAACATCTGAGGTCATCAGCCCCCTAGAACTTAGAACTATTAAACCTAACTAACCTAAGGACATCACACACACCCTTGCCCGAGGCAGGATTCGAACACGCGATCGTAGCGGTCGCGCCGTTCCAAACTCAAGCGCCTAGAACCGCTCGGTCACACCGGCCGGCTGTCAGTCACATTAATATTCATATTTTAGGTTATGATCTTTGTGTTCCCCAGTACTACATTTGGTATGTTGGTTTATGACATTTTTTACGTGAGGAAATTGTGGGCAGAATGTTCATATAACTGCTTGTGTAACCTGTAGAGGACTTGTACCCAGGGGGCCGTAGTTGAGATGACAGAGAACAGGGAGAGTGATGGATTATGGGCCATAGCTCCTCAATCCAGTGACCTGGCTTGTAACTTGTACCAGCAAAGGAACTGCCCAATTCCCTCATAGTATCGGAGGAGGAGGAAATTCTACGTGCGCCAGCCGACACTCTGTCGCAAATGTGGCCAGTTGGTGGAAAGCGGGTGGAGGAAGCCATTTAAGAAACACTGATGTAATCTGAGCTTTTGTGCAAACGGAGGGCAGCATTGTCATGTTAGATGCTGGAACAACACGGACAGAGTGGCTGGTGCACGGGTTCAGTGGAGACAAAACTGTAACTCCCACGATGCCAGTAAGTCACCAGGTTCTCTTGGCGAGCGTCAAAAACATATATTGCACATGCATGACTGTCAGGGAAGCTTAACAGCCTTCTTTCAGAAATAGGAAATCGTCTGCCTGGAAAGATCTCTCTCTATATTTGGGACTGTGATCCCATCTAGATAGACATTCCTTTTGTCGAAACATGGTCATGCTTACCATGAGAATGACACTTCCTTAGTCTAAAATCTTATTTTTTCAGACAAGATAGATTGGTAATTGGATTCTGTCAGGGTGTGCAAAGCAGAGGCTTGCTCCCACAGCGTGGGAACCCCGGAGCTGTGTCTGGATTGGCTACCAAGCCAAAAAACAGTCAAGAGGAGGATAGTTCGATTGGTGTGTACAATGTGGGGAGGAGTTGTTTTTGCTAATTCTGCTCCTGTACTGAGGCGTGTTGGAAAGTGGTTGTGATTCTTTGCCTTTCTCGGCTTCTGGTCCTCCCCTGGAGGAGAACTTCAGTTTACCTTGTGGGTGAGTGTAAATTATGGTGGGCAAGGAGCCAGTGCTCGTTTCCAACTGTGCCAACAGTGGAACTCCATATGATCTCGGACATACTGTGTGTGGTGAGGGTGAACCCATTCGTCCTGACTCTGCCATCTAACGTGTGACAGTTCCAGCACAAACCGTTGTGCCTGGGAGTCAAATTGGCTTGGCCAGATCAGCGAACGGATTAATCTCACACTGATATCTACCGGGATTTCAGGGCTCTGATAGGGAAGTTTCCAATATTCTAATAATCAGGATGCCAGTCTGTGTAGTTTGCAAATTTTCGTGGACGCCTCAGAACATTACAGCTGCTGCAGCGCGCCACTCCTCGCCCACAGCGCTCCGATTTATGCTGCCGCCTGAATCAAGGTGAAAGGTTAAAGTGTTGCTGCACTGGCATAGGGTTGTTAAGTGACATTAACAGGTCCCCGTTCTCAGGTGAACCATACTTTTTGGTATAACTGATTCCGTTTGGATAGAGTTGGGCACTATAGTGGATTCACGTAAAAAAAGTCAAATGGAGTTGTAGAAGGGATTAATTCAGGGGAGAATTTGTATAGTTTCTACCACAATGAAAGCTTCGCCTATCAAGCGCCATCCCTTTTGTGATTTGTGTTTCTCATTTTTTGTAAGATTTATAAGCTCTTGGTTGCTATAAAAAGATAAATGAAAACTTGTCATTATTTTTGTAATAATAAATATGCCACTGTTCTCATTCACACTCCCTCTACCGTTCAATGTTTTTATTTGATTACGATGATAACATGGGTACACCAGCAATTCAAGGTTTAATATTATTAAATTAGTTAATTCGATTATCAATTTGAGTTCTGAAAGTGACCGCAGACATAAGCAACGAAAGTGCCACAAGTAAATTCGCTAATTTCATATATAAAAATTAAGGACGTAGCTCACGATTTGAGGTTATGGAGAAGATAATACTTTTTTTTATGTAAAGATAATAACATTTGGCATTGTTTGGACATATATTTATGATTACAGCAAGTGACAGCTTGCATCCTCAGGGAGAATTTCCATGTCTCTCCATAATGCGTTTGCAAACGGGATAAAATTTTTCGATCACAATTTGTGTGGGAAAGACTTTTTTACGACTGTGGAACTAAATAAGTCACGATTATGTGCGAACCTGAGAGCGTAAATCTGTGAAATTGTATCCATCTGTCTGAATGTCGACAGTTTGGACAAAATAAAAATTATGTCTTTAAAGTGCCAAAATAACTACTCAGAACTGAAAATTCGTTTCGTTTGTGAACTATGTTGTTGAGCAATACGAAACTAAGTCGTATGCAGTACGACTGCATTGCTATTTAAATGCGGCACGTTCGCCGTTTACCCATCTTCCCGCTCAGATAGCATGGCGTGGCAGTGGGGCGAATGACCAGTCTCTCTGAGTGCTATAGCACGCGAGCCATGGCACAGTTCGTGAGCCGAATTCTTACTCATTCCTGCACTATATTTATTTTACTACTCGCTATCCTTAACTATTATTTGACTGGTAGGCACAATTTGTCAGTACATTTTGGCATATTATCTCCGATTCACAATTCCTTCTGTTTTATTTACTGTTACGTCTCTTCTCCCACCTCTCCTTATTCTCTTCAGTGTCACTGTTGTCGGTGCCACTTTGGTTGTTGGAGTCTACCGCTGGAGATTGTTGTTACATTACATATATGCATGTTTGTTACGTCATGTCTGCGCACTCTTCATGTGTTGCTTTTCAAATACTGTCTGATAATGCATTTAATTCCGCCTTCTGTTCTCAATCTCTTATTGCTATGTATATATGTATTTCTGTTTTTGTGTATTCTACGAGTATGTCTATTGCTCGCAGATTGCCCTCAGAAGAAGACAGCGTGTTCTAGGGAAACTTAAAAATGGTTCAAATGGTTCTGAGCACTATGGGACTTAACATCTGATGTCTTCAGTCCACTAGGACTTAGAACTACTTAAACCTAACTAACCTAAGGAGATCACACACATCCATGCTCGAAGCAGGATTCGAACCCGTGACTGCAGCGGTCGGGCGGTTCCAGACTGAAGTGCCTTGAACCGCTCGACCTTACCGGCCGGCCTAGGGAAACTTCTTCCCCAAATGTGTACCTAGGTGTCTGCCTCAGACTCACTCTACTTTATTGAATGTATCCTCTGGTTTGCTGCCGGATCCTAAAATCAATGTGACTCAATATTTCGGCGATCCAACTGTTCGCCATTATCAGGAGATAGGAGTTCCTTCTTCAGTTCCGCTGAAAACTGATACAAAGGGCTGCAGATCGTCGTCCTGCGTACTGTAACGGCACATGCACTATCCATCATAGTTCCTAGCCTGCAGGACTGGGCTGGTCTATCAAAGTTATATAAGGAAATGGTTCCTCCACGATCTATTGTTAGTAGTTTGGGTGCACCCTCTTACAACCTGACGAAGTATTGAATATCTGATCTCAGTCCATATGTTCAAGTGGCTCTGAGCACTATGGGACTTAATATCTAAGGTCATAAGTACCTTACAACTTAGAACTACTTAAACCTAACTAATCTAAGGACATCAACCACATCCATGCACGAGGTAGGATTCGAACCTGCGACCGCAGCGGTCGCGCAGTTTCAGATTGAAGCGCCTAGAACCGCTCGACCACACCGGCTGGCCTAGGGAAACTTCTTCCCCACATGTGCCCATAGGTGTCTGTCTAAGACTTACGCTACTTTATTGAATGTATCCTCTGGTTTGCTGCCGGATCCTAAAATCAATGTGATTCAACATTTCGGCGCTCCAGCTGTTCGCTATTTTCAGGAGAAAGGAGTCCCGCTGAAAACTGATACCACGGCTGCAGATCGTCGTCCTCCGTGCTGTAACGGGGCATGCACTATCCTTCATACTTCCTAGCCAGCAAGACTGCGCTGGTCTATCAAATTTACAACCTGGCGAAGTACTGAATATCTATTCTTAGTCCATATGTTGGCAAGTGTAAACACCACATCTCAGATTCGGTGGATTCTATTCGAAGATTCAAATGTTTGAGACTGGGTCCTTCGGATTTACTAGTAATATTTGAAGTGGTATCTGTGTTCACACGAGTCCCTCTGGAAGATTCTCCGGAGTTGGATTAGTAAAAGACTGGATGACGAGTTGGTGAAGCTTTGTCGTCATGTGCTGACGTCAACGAATTTTTTTCATTTGATGGCAACATTTATGAACAGGATGATGGAGCGGGTAGGGTAATCGTTTATCAGCCTTAGTAGCCTATTTGTTTATGATTTCGAGGATACATAAATGTAGGCTTCAGATTTACAACCAAAGTGCTTCAGGATATAAGTAGACGATACATTTTTCGTCTGGCCACATAGACGTGATGCTCTCAACACATATGGGACCAACTGTCTTCATCCTAGCATTAAATTTGTCATGGAGATTGAAACTGATGGGATGCTTCCGTTTTTGGACGTCATGGTTTACCAAAAACAAGGTGACACATTGGGAGACAGTGTTCAATGAAAGGCGACATATACCCACCGGTGTCAGCATGTTAAGGGTTGCCATTCACCCTATGAATGCAGCAGCGTCCCTAGGATTCTGTTACGCTGAGCGTAGCATTTCCGACACGGATAATGTCACCCAAGAATTTGCCCGTTTGTGCTGTATTTAAGGAAAATGGATAGTCAGAGAGCAGATTCTTTAGGCTATGGGGTTTGGACTATCCCCGGAGGTTAATTAAGAGGAGCGTAGACCTGTGGCGTTTATTCCTTATGACGAGGGCACATTGTTTAAGGCTGGAAGTATTTTAAGGTAGGGTGGGTAGGTAGGTAGTTAGTGTTTAACGTCCCGTCGACAACGAGGTCATTAGAGACGGAGCGCAAGCTCGGGTTAGGGAAGGATTGGGAAGGAAATCGGCCGTGCCCTTTCAAAGGAACCATCCCGGCATTTGCCTGAAACGATTTAGGGAAATCACGGAAAACCTAAATCAGGATGGTTGGAGACGGGATTGAACCGTCGTCCTCCCGAATGCGAGTCCAGTGTGCTAACCACTGCGCCACCTCGCTCGGTATATTTTAAGGAGTTTTAACATTAAGAGTGTGTTCTGTCCACTTCCCAAGATTAGAGCATTAGACGGATCTGTGAAGAATGATTTGGGGCTTGGGAAGCCTGGCATGTATAAAATTCCGTATCCTTGTGGGTAGGCTTACATCGGCTGTTTGATTCGCACAGTTCAAGACAGTTGCGTGGACCATTGCCATCATATGAGGTTACAACAGCGGGAAAATTTGGCAGTAGCTTAAACGAGGGACGCGGGATGAAATTTGGCGGTACTGTGACAGTTGCCAACATTTTTGATTTTTGGAACAGTCTATATAAAGGGCAAGTTGAATTTACGAGGGTAATCCGAAAAGCAAGGTCTCCTATTTTTTTTTTTATACGTACAGAACTCTGTTTGTGTTGCAGTTGGTCACACTGTTATCAAGAGTGCATCACCCGCTGTGTGTGAAGATGCGCACGCCGCGCTGAGGTGCTCAGTATTGGCTTGGCAGCCGTTGAGAATGGAGCTCCCGTTGGATGTTACCGCCAAGTGCGAAATGCGCGCAGTTATTCGGTTTTTGAACGCAAAGGGCACTGCACCGATTGAAATCCATCGCCAATTGATGGAAGTGTATAGTGAGTCGTGCATGGATGTCAAAAATCCTTCTTCACCAAAGCCGCGTAAATTCAAACAAACACAGTCTGCCGGTAACGTCATGACAACCGTTTTTTTGGGATCGTAAAGGGCTATTGTTGGTCGACTTTATCCCCACAATTAACGCTGACAGGTATTGTGAGGCTCTGAAAAAATTCAAACGGGCAATTCAGAACTGGAAAAGAGGAATGTTGAGCAAGGGCGTACACATTCTCCATGACAACGCTCGCCCACACATCGCTCGGCAAACCGTTGCTCTCCTGCAACAGTTTCAGTGGAACATAATCACCCACCGACGCTATAGTCCTGACTTGGCGCCCAGTAACTGTTACCTGTTCCCTAGGTTAAAAGAACAATTGGCCGGAAAGCGATTCAGCTCCGACGACGAGGTGAAAGGAAAAGTTCATAACTTTCTGAACAACATGGCGGCGGGCTGGTATGACATGGGCATACAAAAACTGCTACAGCGTCTACAAAAATGCATCTACAGAAATGGTGATTATGTCGAAAAATAGCTAAATGTTCTAGCTGTAAACTGATGTAAACCATTGCAGAAATAAACAGGTGTATGTACATTTAAAAAATAGAAGACCTTACTTCTGTGATTACCCTCGTATATTGACCGACAGTATGATTAACACAGACAATGGCTTTCCTCTTAGCAAGACGTGGAACCCTGCACTATCTCGCATCAAAACAGAAAGTTCTTAGGTGCGGCCACTGTAGGTTGTTGATAACAGTCTTTGAGAGTGATATATCGTTGTTACTGGTGTTCCACTAAGGGCGACACCAGCTGTTCCCTCTTGGAGGCCAGCAGCTGTGATGGGCGGCGCATGGGCCGTGTACGGTACAGAAGTCAGTATAGGACGACCATGTGCATCCTTGGCATCAGTTTCCAACGGGACTCAGCAGCAGTGTTCTCCAGAAGATGGCGGAGAGCTGGATCGCCGAATTATTGAATGAAGTTGGTTTTAGGATCCGGCAGAAAACTTGAGGAGACTTTCAAGAATTATTACGCCGTGAAAGCGTACGAAGTCACACGCTACTACATTCACTCTTAGGATTTCAGTCCATCTCGAAGAGCTAAGACCATCGCGCACAGTGTTATGGAGCTGGGGCCATTAAGTATCAGCACTTCTCCGTCGGAGCGTCGACGGCGGTGGTCTGGCAGTGGGCGGGCGGCCGCGAGGCAGTGGTAGGTACCAGCAGGTCCGGCGCGCCGCCCCTCGGCATGATCAATACGCGGCCAGCCGGCACCGGCGGGGCCGCTGCGTCTCAAGGGACGGCGGCCCGGATTATCCCCGGCCGCACTCCTCATATGACTCGATATCTCGGCCGCTCCTCACCTGCTAACGACGTCATTACTTGCACGAAGGCGGCCTGATGGGTCCTCGCCGGCTCTCGGCGACTCCGGCAGCTCTCGCAGGGTCTGCGAGCGAGCCGCGGGACTCCGCGCACATGTGCGCAGGTTATTTGTATTCAGATGACGACTGCGCTTCAACTATGAGACATACAGAAAACAGACACTCATGGATACCAAAGAACAATGGGCAACTAAGACAAGCAAAAAGATTTACATGTTCTCCACAAGCTGCGACATCGTCGCGAGAAAACACAGTGACCCGTATACGTAATAAGTTTCCTTTAATTTATGTCTATGGTCACAATCTTTTTTGTTTAACAGATTACCGGTTTCGGTCTTTAATGACCATCATCAGATCTGTTTCATGAAAACAAAGCCACTATGGCTGCAGTACATTAGGACTTCGTTTTTATGTAACAGATCTGATGATGGTCATTAAAGACCGAAACCGGTAATTTGTGAAACAAAAAAGATTTTGACCATAGACGTAAATTAAAGGATTTACATGCTCAGCAAACTGGACACAGAAACAGTAGTGTTATAACACAGTGAGGAACTGGAAACTTAAAATTAAATTTAAAAAAACGTGCTAAGATATCTCAATGATATTAATTTTACATGACATCCTGTACCTTAATCTACGCACTGACGCCCTTACGGTCTGATTCTTCCTTGTTTACGTTGTGTACTGAGTGTTTAATATGCCTCCGATAATTGTGAGTCCCGCCGACTGTAAAGTACGGGCTATTATAAGCCCTAAAGGCCTAAAATCGATCGATATTCAACGTGAAATCTGTGCAGTTTACGGAGAAAACAATATGAGTGATGGATTGGTAAGAAAGTGGGTGATAGCATTTAAAGATGGGCGAATAAATGTGCGTGATGAACAATGGAGTGGGCGTCCTTCGGTCGTTAATGAAAGTTTGGTGCACGAAGTGCACAATAAGGTGAGAGAAAACAGACGCTTTACGATTTCCTCCCTGCGGTATGACTTTCCTAATGTTTCTCATAGTGTTTTGAATGGCATTGTGACCGAGCACTTGAATTACCGAAAATTGTGCGAGCAGTGGATACCGAAAATGTTAACGGATGTGCACAAAACCAAACGTTTAGACAGTGGATTGACCTTCCTTGAGCGGTACGTACACGACGCTGATGATTTCTTAAGCCAAACTGTTACGGCCAATGAAACATGGGTGGCCTGCTTCTCACCAGAATCAAAGCAACAGTCCATGGAAGTTGAGCAAGGGCATCGGTCTGCTGCAAGACAATGCCCGTCCGCATGTGTCGAATCAGACCAAAGATCTCATCACATCTTTTGGATGGGGAACTCTAGATCATCCTCCGTACAGCCCCGATCTTGCGCTCTGTGACTACCATCTGTTCCTGCACGTGAAGAAACACCTGGGCGGTCAGCGTCTTCAAGACGATGACGAAGTCAAAACACTGGTGATGCAGTGGTTAACAAGTCAGGCGGCAGACTTCTATGAAGAGGGTATTCAAAAACTGGTACAACGTTATAACAAGTGCCTCAATATTGACGGAAATTATGTAGAAAAGTAGATTAAGGTACAGGCTTTCAGGTAAAAACAAAATTATTGAGATATCTTAGCACGTCTTTTTTAAGTTTCAAAACGGTACTTACTTAAAAAAACACGCCTCTTTTGTAACCAGTTTATAATGATAGAGATCCTCCATGTTATACAGTCACTCTAAGGAGCGGCTATTGCATAATGCATAATGCATAATGGGCGGAAACTAAGCATATATCTATAGAAAAAGTGCTGCAGAATAAAATGCATTTGGCGGTTAAGAGAACAATGCGTGAAACCTTGAATGACTATCGTAGCAGAATATTTTCGAATTATCTTTGACAAAGCCCAATGAGATTCTAGTCATGTGTGAACCCTGTCAGTGACACCGAAGTTAGTGTCCAGCCACTCATGGACGAGGTGGGGACTGAAATTGAGAGTAACAAAGGAAAATTGGAAACGCTGTACTCTGTTTCCAAATGTTCCTTTAGAAAGGAAACCCCAGGAATACAAACATTGTTGTACCATCGAAAAGACGAGTGAAATAGATATGAGTGTCAGTGGCGTTGAGAAAATGCTGAAATTGATAAAATTGAATAAAGGCCCAGGGGCCAATCAAATCTGTATCAGATTGTATACCCATTTCACAGCTGAGTTGGTCGCGCTATTAAGTATAACCCATAGTACATCCATGGAACAAAAACTGTGCCCTGTGTCTGGAAGAAAGCACAGGTCACACCTATCTGCAAGAGGGATAGCAGAAGTAACCCACTAAACTACTGTCCTAATTCCTTGACATCAGTTTACTCTAAAACCTTAGAACATATTCTGAGCTGAAACATAGGCAAGTATCTCGAAGAGAACGACTTCCTCCACTCAAACCAGCATGCGTTTTGAAACTTCTTAATATGTTTTTACTTAAATTGCAATAACTGAGAAGTTGAAACTTCTTTATTTAATTCCGAAACTGCTGAGTGACATCATTTGCAAGTGAACCAGCTTAAACTGTTGAATGAAACTGAACGTACTGACACTTCGCTTGTATTTATTATTTCAACATTGATCTACAGAATTTTCCCTGACAAATACAGCTCACAGTTATTCTATTCATTTATGACCCACAATTTACAAGAATAACGCAATCAGACTTTTAATTAACACAAAATAATGGCCCTGAATTAGAAGAAATTCTGACAATAACCCTTACATTTCATAAGTCACTTACCCCACAGAAAATCTTCGTTACACGAACTACAAGGATACAGCAGCACCAATACAGCCATCTAAATAAAAGATTATAACTACTGTAGGCTCTAACTACTAATATGCATGTGGTTAGCAAAGGAAAGATTTTGTTGCAGAGCAAACAATGTTTTTAGCCGATTTTACCTTATCATGTGATTCAAAAATGGTTCAAATGGCTCTGCGCACTATGGGACTTAACATCTGAGGTCATCAGCCCCCTAGAACTTAGAACTAAATAAACGTAACTAACCTAAGGACATCACACACATCCATGCCCGAGGCAGGATTCGAACCTGCGACCGTAGCGGTCGCGCGGTTCCAGACTGAAGCGCCTAGAACCGCTCGACCACCAGCGGCCGGCTTAATCATGTGATATCCAGTTCAAAAATTATACAAACGTCCATGACATCCAGGTCCAGAATTATATAATGGTCAACAATATTACGTCTCCATGACGGACACGTCCAGACCGTCCGCTCGCGTAATTACTGCAAACCTCCAACACTGCTAATTATCAACGTCTAACCTAAATCGCTGTTGGCTATTCCCTTCCAACTGCCATCACTGTGGCTATTCATCTCTAACTGCAAGTCCGACCACCCACAGAGTCTCTTACAAAGACAGCTCTGTCAGAGTTATTAATGCAGTCGATCGCGCTGCCAACATACAGACATATAAACAGGCTACTTACAATTTCAACACGTAGATCATGTGAAATAAGACTCGCATTTTTCTCACATGACATTTTGAAAGCAAAGGATCTAGGCAGTCAGCCAGATACGTTATTTCTCGATTTCCGAAAAGTATTTGGCTCAGTACCACACGTAGCTTATTACCAAAATTGCGACAATAAGGGGTATCAAACAAAATATGTGACTGGGCTGAGGATTTCTTGTTAGCGAGGAAGCAGCATGTCAACTTGTTATCTTGGATAGAGATTCATCGGCACGTGCTGAAGCAACTTCAAATGGGCCTCAGGGAAGTGTATTGAGTCCCTGGCTGGTTATGTTGTATACTAACCATCTTGCGAACAATATTATTACTAACCCCAGACTTTTAGCAGATAATGTAGTTATCTGCAACGGAGTACTGTCTGAAAGATGCTGTACAAATATTCACTCAGAGTTTCAAAAGATTTCAAAGTCGTGCAGTGGCGGATAATTTGCTTTAAATGTTCAGATATGTAAAATCTTGCATTTCACAAATGAAGAAATGTAGAATCCCTTGAATATGACATTAGTGAGTCACAGGTGGAATCTGTAAACTCATACAAATGCTTGGGAATAAGAGTTATTAGGGACGTGAAGTAGAACGATAGTATAGACTTAGTCGCGGGTAAAGCGGGTAGATGATTCTGGTTTATTGGTAGTCTAGAATACTAGGGAAATCCAAACAGTCTGCAAAGCAGATAGTTTGTAAATCACTTATCCAAGGATATTGCTCAAGTGTGTGGGATCCACACCAAACAGGCCTGACAGAGGTTACTGAACGTATACAGAGAAGGTGAGCACGAATGGTCACAGGTTTGTTTGACCCGCGGGAAAATGCCGCTGCAGTGTTGAATGAACTGAACTGGCAGACTCTTGAAGATAGACGAAAACTATTCTGAGAAAGTGAGCCGACAAAGTTTCAGAACCGGATCCAGATGATGACTGTAGGGATATCCTACAACCCACTACAAGTCGCTCCTATAGGGATAAGATTAGGTATATTACAGCATGCACAGAGGCATTTAAACAATCGAATTCCCTCGCTCCATACATGAAAGGAACGCGAAAAAGCCTTAATAATTGGTACAGCGGGACGTACTCTCTTCCATGCACTTTACAGTGGTTCGCCGAGTACTGATGTAGGTATAGATGAAGATCACCGTATAGAATATCTCTCCAAGTTTCTAACACTCATTACAGGCTCTCAATACGAACTTCCCAAGAAGCAGCGACTGCAGCCCGCTTTGGAAATCTGTTAACTGGGTTGCATTCCACCATGCACGAACTAATTTTACGAGATAATATCGAGCGAATCATTTCGGTATTTTTTTTTTTTTTTTTTTTTTTAGATTCCACACCTGAATCGGTAAAAAAGGAACACTTGTAGGACCACTATTTCTGTTGTATCCGCTTGCTACACGTGGGTGTCGAGGACTAGCTGGGTGCTTACAAGACTGTCGTAAACAAACACATTCACAAATAGGCAACTATAAGATTCTGAGGCTTTGGCTGACTCTGCTCATAAACTGATAGTAGACTGGTCTGGTCTCGATGCAGCGTCCTCTTAAGCCGTATCGGTGATGGCGCTACGTGCACATCCAGCCGGAGGTGTGGATTCAGGAATGCCGCGGACTTTTGTGGCATGGTTTACTGTCAATCTCGTGATGTGTTCTGTCTGTTGTGGTACCAATACTGTTCCGACACGACAGATTTGTTGTCCATCTGCCTCTCAGTCCCTCCAACTTACACTCCTGGAAATTGAAATAAGAACACCGTGAATTCATTGTCCCAGGAAGGGGAAACTTTATTGACACATTCCTGGGGTCAGATACATCACATGATCACACTGACAGAACCATAGGCACATAGACACAGGCAACAGAGCATGCACAATGTCGGCACTAGTACAGTGTATATCCACCTTTCGCAGCAATGCAGGCTGCTATTCTCCCATGGAGACGATCGTAGAGATGCTGGATGTAGTCCTGTGGAACGGCTTGCCATGCCATTTACACCTGGCGCCTCAGTTGGACCAGCGTTCGTGCTGGACGTGCAGACCGCGTGAGACGACGCTTCATCCAGTCCCAAACATGCTCAATGGGGGACAGATCCGGAGATCTTGCTGGCCAGGGTAGTTGCCTTACACCTTCTAGAGCACGTTGGGTGGCACGGGATACATGCGGACGTGCATTGTCCTGTTGGAACAGCAAGTTCCCTTGCCGGTCTAGGAATGGTAGAACGATGGGTTCGATGACGGTTTGGATGTACCGTGCACTATTCAGTGTCCCCTCGACGATCATCAGTGGTGTACGGCCAGTGTAGGAGATCGCTCCCCACACCATGATGCCGGGTGTTGGCCCTGTGTGCCTCGGTCGTATGCAGTCCTGATTGTGGCGCCCACCTGCACGGCGCCAAACACGCATACGACCATCATTGGCACCAAGGCAGAAGCGACTCTCATCGTTGAAGACGACACGTCTCCATTCGTCCCTCCATTCACGCCTGTCGCGACACCACTGGAGGCGGGCTGCACGATGTTGGGGCGTGAGCGGAAGACGGCCTAACGGTGTGCGGGACCGTAGCCCAGCTTCATGGAGACGGTTGCGAATGGTCCTCGCCGATACCCCAGGAGCAACAGTGTCCCTAATTTGCTGGGAAGTGTCGGTGCGGACCCCTACGGCACTGCGTAGGATCCTACGGTCTTGGCGTGCATCCGTGCGTCGCTGCGGTCCGGTCCCAGGTCGACGGGCACGTGCACCTTCCGCCGACCACTGGCGACAACATCGATGTACTGTGGAGACCTCACGCCCCACGTGTTGAGCAATTTGGCGGTACGTCCACCCGGCCTCCCGCATGCCCACTATACGCCCTCGCTCAAAGTCCGTCAACTGCACATACGGTTCACGTCCACGCTGTCGCGGCATGCTACCAGTGTTAAAGACTGCGATGGAGCTCCGTATGCCACGGCAAACTGGCTGACACTGACGGCGGCGGTGCACAAATGCTGCGCAGCTAGGGCCATTCGACGGCCAACACCGCGGTTCCTGGTGTGTCCGCTGTGCCGTGCGTGTGATCATTGCTTGTACAGCCCTCTCGCGGTGTCCGGAGCAAGTATGGTGGGTCTGACACACCGGTGTCAATGTGTTCTTTTTTCCATTTCGAGGAGTGTATAAAAACTCTTTCTCTAAGGAATGAGCAGACGTATCAAGTTAAAATCTATGTTCATACTAGAGACTACGGTCCTTTGTAGGAACAAAAATGTGAATCTTCTACGTCAGTGCAAGCAAAAGATATGGCCATTGATGTCCCATATTTTGAAACAAACTTACTCACGAAAACGTATAGGGTCCTTCGGGTAAACATAGAATAGCGAAATTTGGTTAGAAGCAAGGTTTAACAGTATAAATAGTGGACGAAACCAGACACTGTCGATTCGTAGTTATGACCGACTTTAAACTCAAAATTTAAGCATTTTAGGAAGTCTCGGAAGGCCCAGGTCCGATATCTCGCCAGCATCAATGTCAGTAACGGCGAGATTCTAGATTTGCGGGGTGCATGAACTGTCTGCATACACACGACATTGCAATGCTTGTGTTATTCCCAAATACGATGCAATGTACCTTCGGACTTGAGTGCTTGTCCGAGGGAACTGGCACTGCGGCGACTACAGCCGCTGTGGAATACATGAAATGTATATGCAGTTGCGAATAGGAATAACCATCAGCTGTATAATCGAATGACAACATTACGGCGATGAAAATTTGCTTCGTATTTCGGAATAACAGTATCACTGCAATATTTTAGGCATCCGCCAACACCGGGCAAACGACTCAATTAAAATGTCTCTCCTGTACGGGAATATACATAAGGGACGTAACAGTACAGGATGTAGACACATGCTTGACGACATACGGAAGTTTTGGACTGAACTTGAGTCGTCCTCGGATAGCCTAATGATAAGAAAAAAGCAAGACGACCGCTTGCGATAATCTGGAAATCCTGGTTTGACTTCCAATCCAGCACAAATTTTCACTGTCGTCATTCCATCACGCAGCTGATGGTTGTCCATATTCACAACTGCGAATACATTTCAGGTATGTCTATATACATAGTTTGTAGCCCAGCCCTTCCCGTAGTTGACCAGTTTGTATGAATAACTTGTACTTTTCCTGCAGTCGTCATAAGCCATGGAGGCCCTTACGAATAATTCTGTACAGTGTGCCAGGAAAGTCTTTTTCTCAATTTCCGCACTGCTTATACAGTTGATTGACTGAGACATACATCATTTTGGTGGAAGTACAGATACATTTCTCGTTAGAAGCAAAAATATGCAGCTTACTTCAGAAAACACCTGAATGCAACTTGAATGATTAGCTAGAATTGAGCACTAAACGTACTTACAAAATTTTATCCAACTTCTGTGGTACTACAATTATAGAGGAAATATGTTTACTGCCAGAGATAACTTAGTTAGTTATTAAAAAATCTTAAAGTTACTTGTATAGCTTCCATAACGACGTAGGGAACAAAAATGTCTTCGAAACAATATAAATTATAGCTGTAGGAGTATTCCAGTACTGTACCATCTTGTTCATTCGACAGCCAATTGAATCGCTAGCTGACATGACGTCAGACACAAACAAATGTATCCACAAACTTGTTTTTAGCTCACGTTCTTCAGCATATGACGTGTCAATGACAGATCCGTGTGCTATAACGCCTGTAACGAAACATTTCATGTAAATGAAACGTAAAAGCCTTGTATATAAAGTAAAAGCATTTGTAACGAGAAAACCATCAACATTCTGTTACTTTATGGGATGAAAGTAATGTGACATTAATACGATAAATCCGCTGTGCCACCTGACTGCGGTCCCAGGCCTGAAACTCGTTATGGTGAAATACAGGGGTATCAAAAAGAATCATCCGATCTGGCACACATATATTTCTGAAACTAATATACATATACAATGAATTCTGCTTTGTTGATGAACGGGACACTCAAAAAGTTTTTTTTTTTCATACCTTTTCATAGGTGTTCAAATATGCCGCCCCCCTTCCCCTGAGATGTACGGCATATGTCAATGTGGTATTCAAATATTTTCCACCCTGTACTCGAGTTACAGCTTCCACAGCTGCTGGTATGCGATATCTCAGTTCATTCGTTATTGTTGATAATGGGGGCATATAAACGAGTCTTTTATAAACCCCACAAGAAATAATCACATACAATAAGGTCCGATGACCCTGGAGGCCAGTAATGTAAGGTCCAGTGCGATTAACCATCGTTCAGTAATCCTTTGACATCAAAATTCCCGCACTTCCGGATGCCAGTGTGGCGGTGCCCCATCCTGTTCGTAAATGAAGTCTTTCAAATCAGTCCCCAGCTTTGGGACAAGAAAGTTCTCAAGCATATCGTGAAATATGCTTCCTGTAACAGTGTTCTCGGCAAAGAAAAATGGACCATACACCTTTTCCCGTGAAACTGCACAAAACACATTAAATTTTGGAGAGTCCCTCTCTGGTTGTACAACTTCATATAGTTGTTCCATGCCGCATATTATCATATTATGACGATTTACCTTTCCATTGAAATGGAATGTTGCCTCGTCACTGAACACTAAGCGTGGAAGAAAACTGTAATCCTCAATCTCGTCATCAACAAAATTACTGAATTTCGCACGTTATTTTCACCTTCACGAAGGGCTGAATTTTGTATGGTTTCATGTGTAAACGTCAACGCAATACATTCCAGACCGACATCGGTGGGATGTTGAGCTGCCGACATGCACGGCGAACGTATTTCGTGAACTCCTCGTGAAAGTATGGCTGGCGCGTTCGACGTCTGTGTCAGACACTCGGGGACGGCCCGGCGATTTGCCTGTACACAAACAACATGTTTCTAGGAATTGTTCATGCCATCGTCAAATGCTCTGTGCTGTAGGAGGATCCACATCGTACCTAGTACGAAAGTCACGCTGAACATTTTTTATTGACCAGCACTGCACAAAAAGTGCAACAAGAAAACCACTTTTTATTGTCCCAACACCATTTTTACTAGAAATGAAGTGGACGCACACTGCTGCTACCTAGCGGGAACCATGTAAAACCCGAGACTTCGCTCTTTCCAATAGTACATTGTTCACTCACATATCTCAAATACCGTAATAGTTATGATCTTTATTTAGATCGTATGATTCTTTTCGATACACCCTGTGTATCCTTTACTCACGAAGTGTGACTTCTTGAAGTAATTCTTCAGTGATAATTTCGGAAGTTGTTCAGAAATGTTCTTGCAGTATTTTGTTATATATAAGCGACCTGTGCTCTCCGGTAGAACGTTCCATTGTGTAAGTGCGCTTCCAGAACAAATTTTCACAGCGCAGTGGAGAGTAAACTAATTTTAAAGTTCCTGGAAAACTGTGTGCCGAACCAGGCCTGAAAACCGTAACCTTTGCTGGGTTCGTGTTTCGGTCCGGCATACAGTTCTAATCTGCCAGGAAATTTCAAATCAGCGCACACTCCGGTGCACAATGAAAATTTATTCTGCAAACCTCCTAGGACCTTGCCTGTGGATAAGCCACTGTTACACAGTATATTTTCTTTCGTAAGTGGTAGTGCCGCCTAGTCATGCAGGAGAGCTATTGTGAAGTAGGAGAAGAGGTACCGACAGAAGTAAAGTTTTGAGGCGGACCGTGATTCGTACTTCGATAGCTCAGTGTGGGACCAAAGGTTCCTGGTTCGATTCCATGTGTGGAAGTTTTAAATGCGTTTCATTTGATTGGTTACTGCAATTTATCTATGTATGTGTATTGCAATGGCAATATCAGCACAAGGGTGCTTATGACGACGGTAAGCACTGTTTGCCTTTTTTGTAAACCAGTTAGGAGAATTCATTCATGGTGCTTGGTGCTGACAAAAAGTAATGCCCACCCTATTATTTAACCTCAAATAATGCTCGATTCTGTCGCGGGTTATGGTTCAAATGGCTTTGAGCACTATGGGACTTAGCCTCTGAGGTCATCAGTCCCCTAGAACTAAGAACTACTTAAACCTAACTAATATAAGGACATCACACACATCCATGCCCGAGGCAGGATTAGAACGTGCGACCGTAGCTGTCGCGCGGTTCCAGACTGTAGCGCCTAGAACCGCTCGGCCACTCCGGCCTGAGTCCCGCGTTAGTTTTTCCGGTAGGGTTAGTGTATTAACAGCAATTTGAAGATGTTTATTGATGTTGGCCGGTAGGCAGTTCGCGTATGGAATCACTAGAAACAAGAAGCCGGATGCTTCCCTGCAAGGAGTATGTAGGCCACTTGATGAAAAAGCGCCGCGCGGGATTAGCCGAGCGGTCTAGGGCGCTGCAGTCATGGACGGTGACGCTGGTCCCGGCAGAGGTTTGAGTCCTCCCTCGGGCATGGGTGTGTATGTGTGTTTGCCTTAGGATAATTTAGGTTAAGTAGTGTGTAAGCTTAGTGACTGATGACCTTATCAGTTAAATTCCATAAGATTTCACACACATTTGAACATTTTGATGAAAAAGCGCCATCGCAACTCAGCTATGCACCGCCAATTGACCCCCTTAATGTTTGCTGTCTGGGGTCAAAGTTAACATTAAGAAATTTGGGGTTGATCTATTTTCTATTACAGCATTATGATTATAATGAATTTCCGTTACTTATCCATTTCTTTTGTAACAGAAGACATATACAGTGTGGTGACAAAAAGTCTGAAAAGCTTACTGGATGGATTATGCTGAGAAGTATGCGTTAAGAAAAAAATTCTATACGTCGCGCCGTTTCCGAGTTAACTAGCATTAAAGTTAGCCACTCAGAGCGTTGTGCGCGCAATTGCTACAGATCCGCTGGAGACGGTTTCACCAAACGTATCCTTCGTTTGGTGTCGCAAAGCCCAACGAGAGAGAGGACCAGAAACTGCATATGGGACGGTAGTAAGGACAGAACCCGATCCAAAGGCTGTGTAATCTCGTGATCATTCGCTCTATAACAGCTGACTAATTGTACGTAGCTGGCCACTTGAATTTGGGCGTGCAACGGTCTGATTGACTATCCTCAGTCCTAATTATCTCGGAACGGCGCAATATATCGAATTTTTTCTTAACAATTATTTCTGACAATAACCTGCCCTGCAACACTCTTACGGGCTTTCTAGACTGTTTCCAGCAATCGCATTTGATACAAAATTGTTACATTCAGCTGCGTAAAGTAGGGAAGGAAGATTAGGTTTAACGTCTCGTCCACATCGAGGCCATTAGAGTCGGACCAAGCTGACATTGTGTCAAGGATGGGTAAGGAAATCGGCCGTGCTCTTTCAAAGGAATCGTCCCAGCATTTGCCTGAAGCGATTTAGGGAAATCACGGAAAACCTAAATCTGGATGGCCGGACGCAGGTTTGAACCGTCGTCCTCCCGAATTGCGTCAAGTACAAGTAACTGATGTATGTAAATGTGTGTACGAAGTACTGTTTGTAATATTCGTTGTAAATACCTATAGATATTGCTGAATCCTGCCTAGTTGTCAAAGATGGGGTGTCTAGGAAACCCGCTTCTCAGATAGCTAGACACCAGTTCAAACAAATCGTATTAATAAGTTTTATTAAAAAAGGACAAAAATACAATACTTAACTTAGTACAATCTTATGTGCAACGTATGGACCTTCAAAGATAAAGAAGAATTGTCTACATTCCTTATTGATCTTCGAAGTTTTAGGATGAGATCATACTAATACAAGGTCTTCCTTTTCTCGTTCGGATGGGCAATTCGTAGAATAACATTTTTCTTTCCTTTAC
The DNA here is from genome assembly GCF_021461395.2 of Schistocerca americana. Classification (NCBI taxonomy): domain Eukaryota; kingdom Metazoa; phylum Arthropoda; class Insecta; order Orthoptera; family Acrididae; genus Schistocerca; species Schistocerca americana. The sequence continues at coordinate 61,004,630 of NC_060122.1, forward strand.
ATAATACGGTAACCTACTAATTAGGACTCGGATTAGATGACTTTCAATAATTGGTTCTTCAATTAATTTAGCACGGTTTAAATGCCATTCGAAATAATTCCTATAACCTCTCCACCGTTTAGAATAAGGAGGAGGGTCTAACAACTCTAAAGTTAAATGTTGTTGTTTTCCTCTCGACCAATAATTTTGTTTAAACTACTTAACAAAATCATCTCAGTCCCTAAATTCAGTTCTATGCAGTACTGCTTCTTAATGTCCTATTACAAATTGAATCCGTTTTCCATTACTCCATTTAGGAGATAATGAAGTTTCAAAAGCTTTTATAAAGATTATAGGGTGAAGTTCGCCTCGTGGTTTGAATACAGGAAATCGACTTGCTACATTTGAATTTGTCGTTATATCATCCCAACATTCTGCGAGAGAAATACTTGGATTTTGTTTAGATTGCAGAGACGGAGTTGCGTCGGATTTGCTTGCCGTGATTCCTTTATTTATGTTGTTGTCGTCTGAGCTAGCAAACACGATGCGACTGTTGTCTCTGATTACGTTATTACATCTACTACTTGAAATGTTTTCATTATTATCTAATTCCGATAACCGTTTAGTAATTCCCTGTATTCGCATTTCTGTATTGGATACGCGGTTAGCTAATATCGATTCTTCACTGTGTTCACGATGTGAACGCTCTGTACCTTCGTCAATGTTATTATCGTTGGAAGTCTCAAGGTTACTGCATATTTCGGTAATTAAAAATTTCATGTTTCCTATTTCAGTATGATCTTTTTCTACTCGATGAGTTAATGTCTCTAATTCTACATTATCTATTGAAGAAATCTCTACAGGTTTGGTAGAAACCTCTTTAATAGATTCTAATAATTCTCTACGAACAGTTTCTGTTTGCATAGAAACTTCATCTCGTAACTTATCGTTATTTTTCTCTCTTTCATTTACAACTAAGACATTGACATTATCTAGTCTCTTGGTTAAGTCAGTAATATCATTTCGCAAGCGAGCTTTTTCCTCACGCGATTCCTGGATATGTTCTTCTAACCTTTTACAATTATCAGCAATCTTATTACTAAGTCCTACTAGTTTTTCCTGCATTTCAACTTTAGAAGCCTCTATTTTATCACTTAATTCTCGACTGGTTCCAATAAGATGTTCCTGTAACCTGTCTGTCGATTTTGTTAGCTCCCTTTTAAGTTCCTCTTTTAATCTAGCCGTAGATTCTTCGTTAGAGTGTTTTAATTCCTGTTTTAATCTAGCAGTAGATTCTTCGTTAGATTGTTTTAATTCCTGTTTTAGTTCCTCTTTTAATCTAGCAGTAGATTCTTCGTTAGATTGTTTTAATTCAGCTAAAAAATCCCCATCAGATTGTTTTAATTTAGCGATCGCCCTAAAAAGGGATATCATGCTCCTATCGGACACAGATTGCTCTTCGTCTGACGTTTCACTTCCCGACATTATTGTAAAATATTAACTAGTTACACACGCAGACTTGTAATGAACAATCCTATTAAACACACTCCCTATGTACAACACTCCACTTCCAACTTGAAACAGACTCACCGGACGCTAATATTGTAGTTTGTAGTTCTTGGTGATCAGTGTGCTGCTATGGCCTGCAGAAGTAACAGCCGTCGATGCAGCCGCTGAGATGCTGCGACCCCGCTTCCGCAACCGGCAGGACGCTGAGTCGAACGTCGGAGACGCCACTGGCTGCAACCACGCCCGGCCCCACCGTCGACAGTCGAAGCCCTCAGCAACACCTCCAATACCAGCCGGAAGAACGCCCCCCAGCTGACGTACTGGGCCTGTTAGTTTAGGGAGAAAAAGGTTGTCGGGGTTTGCAGCGTTCAGCTGCTGCCCAACAGATGCGCCTTCTCGTGGAACAACTGCGTGACCGTACTGCTTGGCTGCGCTCCGTCAGATGCCCACACCCGCTAAATCGCCGCTGGCTGGTGAAGGCTCCACGAAAACTCGCGTTGACTTCCGAAGGAATCTTGATGTTTTGTTTCGTACCTGTGTGTTATAAGGTCGCCACGGTGTAGTGTAACGACGCAAGTTTTGTATAAACGATTTTCTTTTGACATATGACCATGTGCAGACTTCGTCACCTACGTCAGTTACAACACACTTCAAAATTATTTAAGTTCTTTTTCAATTTTCTTTGAATGGTTCTTGAACGAAACTGTAAAACATCATCATTTGAGTCGAATGCGCGGAATTACGTCACGCAGTCCAATTTGTTTGTGCAAACTTTTTTTCAATTTAGATGTCGTTTTGTTTCTTCTCAGAAATTATGTCAATGCAAGTTTGATTTAACAAATATTAGAACCACATTGAATAAACTTTCCGGATTCAAACTCGCGATAAACGTTGTCAAAATTAATAACCAATTCATTCACATAATTCTTCATAAATAAATTCTCGGAACACGTATTTGAACTTTAGCAGTATCCACTAGTTTATTATCTTCCTAAATATAGTTGTGAACCTGAGCCTTGACAAGATAGGACTGAACATTTACAACATGATTAAATTTTCTATGACGTCATTGTTGTACAAAATTACAAAATCTTATTTTTTCAGTTTTTAAAAGCACGACGCAACAACTCGATTTCAGGATCTTCCGTTGCTCTTTGGTTGTCGACCCGCGACGTATAGTGGCCAGCAATTTTCTCTCTGGTCCCGGCAGTGAAGATGCTGTCTCCGTTCGTTGCGCCGCCCTCTCCGTACATGAAACATAAAAAATAAGTACAAAACTTTAGATAATTCACAACAATTACAAAGATTACAAAAATACATAAACAAAACACTAAATTAAATTTATATTCACCTGCAAACTGGGCTGACACTGGTGAATGGGTGACGCTTCAATTTCGCGTCCCACTACACCACTTGCGACTTGCACCAGGGAAGAACAGCGTTCTGTTATTCGGTTTTTGCGTAGTGAAGGTGTGAAACTATTGAAATTCATCGACGAATGAAGGTTCAATACGGTGATGCATGTTTGTCACAGCAACAAGTCTACAAATGGACTAGGAAGTTCTCAAATGGTGTGACTTCAGTGGAGGATGCTCCTTGTCCAGGTCCGGCACAACGAGTTGTGACTCCACAGAACATTGCAGCAGTTGAAGCCATGGTGAAGGAAAACCGCCGAGTGACACTGAATGACACTGCAGCATGTTTACCGATTAGTCATGGGTCAGCACACCACAGTGTGCATGATGTGCTCCAGTTTCACAAAATGTCTGCAAGATGGGTGCCACGGCAGCTGACTCCTGAAATGAGAGAACGACGTGATGCTTGTGAAGAACTTCTTCGGTGCTCTGAACGAGAAGGTGATGGCTTCATTGCAAGAATCGTTACTGGGGACGAGACCTGGGCTCACTTCCACCAACCGGAAACGAAGAGAGCGAGCAAGGAATGGCGCCATTCCTCATCACCAAGTGATTTCCATATGTTTGGACCACTCAAAGACGCAATGGGAGGAAAGAAGTGCCGTTCTGATGAAGAGGTACGCCACGCGGTGTATGAGTGGTTGCGCGGACTACCAAAAGAATTTTTTTCTGGAGGAATTTATGCACTTTGTAAGTGCTGGCGGACTTACATTTAGCATTGGAGGGGGGGTGGGGGGTTTTGTTGAAAAGTGATACAGCTTTGTACCACTTCTGCACAATAAATAATATTTAAAAAAAAATGTTTAAGGTTTTCATTTGACTCACCCTCGTAGTATATGGTCCTTACGCTTTCCTGCCTTTCATATTTTTTAAATTACTTGCAGTTTTTCAAATGCTACTTGATATTTCTGTGCGTTGAGGCTAATACATCCTTTACAAAAATCTGCAACTACATTGTACAGTGAATAAAAAGATTTGCAGTGTACTGGGTAGATTGTCAACAGACGAACTTTACATACTGCAGATGCACTGCCCACCCCCTTTATATGTTGGATCCCGCACAGCTGAGAATTACTTCTTCCTACATTGAGAGACATTACTAGTTTCTCGGCCGTATTACTTTTTTAAATTGTAAAACTTCAGTTGTGAAATCCTGACACAAATCAATTACTGACCAAATATCCACTCTGAGGTAGATATTGCCAAACAAACAGGGGAATGCAATATACAAACACATCATATATTTGTTGATTTTAAAGCAGCACATGACACCAAAAAATAAATAAGATTATTGAAGCTTGGAAAAAGTAGTATGTAAAGTAAGCATACAAGGAAATCTAATAGGGTGATGCTTTTTAACGTAGCACTAGAGAAAGTGATAAGGTTAGCCCAAATCGAAACAATAGGCACAGTATGTGGTCCAGCTTCAGGCCTATGCGGATGATGTGAATATTACTGCAAGAACAGAACAAGCTGCTAAAGAAACACAGAGGGCACTGCTGGTAGAAGCAACAGGAACGGGACTGGAAGTGAACGTAAATAAAACCAAATACATGCAAACAATACTACTGGAGCTAAATACAGTATCAGAAACTGACCAGGCACATAAGGAATCTGTTAGTGAATTGTGTATCTGGGAATACTGGGAACACCACAGAATGATATTAGTATAAAAATAAGGCGGCACATCCACCTTGCTAATACTTGCTATTATGGGCTGACCCTACAGAGTATGTCCAAAATGTGCTCAGAAGAACAAAGTGTCACCTGCATAAAACTCTTTTACGTCCAGTATTAACATACGGCTCAGAAACGTGGACTCTAACACAACAGTGTGAAGGATGTTTTGAACGAAAGTTTTTACGCAAAATTTATTGGACAACTAACGAAGATGGTGCATGCCGTATAAGATGTAATTTTGAACTCTGTATATTACATAAAGATCTTGAAATCATAAAGTTCATTAAAATAAACCGCATGTTTTTCTCTAGGAACGTGGGAACCCAACGAAGATAGCATTGCGACAAAACCTAGTATGACGAAGAAGCAAGGGAAGACCAAGAATTCGATAGTTAGATGACTTACAAGAAGATTTAAAAATTATTGGTGTCAGAGGATGGGGACGCAAAACGCTGGACAGGGACGAATAGAATGACGTCGTAGAGCAGGCCAAGGCCCATCAAGGGCTGTAGAGTCAGGAAGAGGAACAACATCGCGAGAAGTTACTTGTTCTCGAACCTATTAAAATTTCTCACTGTCCAAAACTGTCCGACAGATCACTGGTGGACCACTTGAGACCACACGCCAACTCAGAGCACGGCGAGTGGATACCTGCCAGAGCGAGTGGGACATAAGCGAGTCTACAACTTCTTCCCTGATATCAGGGAAAGACTAAAACTGAAACATATCGATCCCAGCCGCGGTGTGGTACACTTCCTCACAGGACACGGCACTTATCCCACGCACCTGAGCCGCGTGAGCCTGCAACAGACTAGTAGATGCACATACGGGGAAGAAGGTTCTCCAGAACCCACTGTCCTCTTCTGCGGGCAGCACACAAACATAAGACACACACTACATGTCAACCACCAGAACACACAGAACGAATTACATGCCATATTGCGTGACCCATACCAGTGGACAGAACTAAATACACTGACTGACGAAATCTCCAAAATCACATACACAGAATACCTACGCATCAGACCACACAGAAGGCAAATCGGTTTACAAAGACAGCAGAGTGCCCATGAGTTGGATGACACCACATATCTCTAGTCAAGAAGAAGACACAGATTCGGACCAAAACAACGACGTCGATGATCCATAGTGGCAACCTGTGCGACATTAAACAGGCCAGGAAAGCCGATGCTAGGTGCTTATGACTCAACACACCCATATAAAACCATTAAGCACCACAACTGTAAATATCTACATATGTAGTAGCATCATCATGTCTAACGAGAGGCGTATAGTGACCTAGGAGGGGCTCAAAGGTAGAGCGATGCACGGCCTGGATGGGAGGATCTTAATTGTGGTTCCTCGTTCCAGAGCCCAACCCGACGGATACAGTGATGTAGACCATGGACAACCACCATCAAGGCCGGATTGTTTGTGCAGCCGGGAGGTGTCATTTGCAGATCAATTGACCAGAGTAAAAAAAAAAGTAGGATGGACATGAAGTGCCATATTGTATTCTCTTATTTTATATTAATGTTAGCTTCAAATGGTAGATATAGTAAAGGAATTGTGAGCGGCGTCCGGCGGCTTGAAGTCCATTCCAAGGCCCTGGCCGCCACTCACAACCAGGTGACGGGAACCTCTCCTCCTATACTATTTCCTATCTTCTTTTTTCAACTCTTCTTATATATATCAAAATTTTATTTTGTATTGTAATCCTCTTACATATTGTTTGTAAGGTTATTAGATGATCCACCTCCACGTGGCGGGATACGGGCAAAGGTGTGAGTGGGGTCGGGAGTCAGGGTTTTGCATCACTAGCCGCTCTGATCCCCTAATCCCGTCACAGTGGTCAAGTGTCTTTCAGCGACCCACCATAAGAAATCAGAGGGTGGGTCAGTAATAAGAGCAGCAAGTGAAAAAAAAAGGTGTCCGAAACTCCAGGTGTGAAATACTGATCTACCTACAGCGCTGTGCAGATTCTGTAAAGCCTCCTCCACTACGTCAGCAGCGCATGCAGAATACCAGTGTTACGCAGAAAATGAGAGAGTCTATATCTTATTTTGCGAACGGGAGCTTTCACGGCTGACGTATTCGGGGATTCCCCTAGCGTCAGAGTTCCACAAAACCGGCAGAAAAAGTTGTGAGAGAGCCGGCTGACTCGCTCCGCGGCTGCCTCGTGCCCCGCCGCCACCTGAGCAGGTAGCTCCGGCAGACAGCTTTAATGAGCCGAGGGCCGCTAAGCAACGCTAATTAACCCCCTCTGAGGGCGCTGCCTGCCTTCTCTCCGCTCCGCCCCCGCCCCGGAGTTTCCTCCGACTCCGCCCAGCCGGCAGGGCGACGCTTAACCGCTTTGACGCAAGGGAACACGAGTATTAGCTGCTGCTTCCCGAACTGCACTCCGGTTTGTTACTTCGTATCTGCTTACTTGCTACTTACTCCACTGCTGCTCGCTTCATTGCAGTGACTTTACAGGCATTGTCAACATTCTACGGGTCCGTCACATAACGTTCTTCTCTTTGGCACATCAAGAAACGTTTCTTCTTCTTCTTCTTCTTCTTCTTTATCGTCGTCTTGTCCCACGTCACGTGGGGTCGGCGTTGCTCTTCAGGATCCGTCTCTTCCATGGTACTCTATTCATTGCCTGTTCCTTCTTCCATCCTTTCTCCCTTAGGTTCCCGGATATCTTATCCTTCCACCTCATCTTCGGTCTTCCTCTCCTTCTCGCTCCTTCAATCTTTATATCTTCAGCTCTGTTTCCGATATACTCTTCACCTTTTCTCTGTAAGTGGCCGTACCACCTTAGTAGTCCTCTAACAAATTCATTTCTAATCCTGTCTTTCCTTGTTACCCCAAACATCCACCTCAGCATCCTCATTGCCGCCACTTCCATCTTCCTTTCCTGGGCTACTGTGATTGGCCATGTCTCTGCCCCGTATATCATAGCAGGCCTTACCACCGACTTGTACACTTTCCTTTTCAACCCAATGCAGGCCTTCTTGTCACACAACACTCCACTCATTTTCCTCCAGTTCTTCCAACCGCAATTTATACGGCGTTGTACCTCGCTTTCCAGTCCTCTGTCCCTCTGTATGTACGAACCCAGGTATTTAAATTTGCAGACCGATTTCAGCTCATCATCCTGGATCTTGCAAGACCTCATCTGCACATCCTTCAGTGCTAAATATTCTGTCTGTCAATAAACGTTTCTAAAAAACAGAAAATCTGATCCCGTAAGCATAAACTGCTGCAAGGCACATCATACTGGAAAGAAACTACATTACTGGTTGTGAAAACTGCAACACCCGGAATTAATGGTCAGAATCACTCCAAAATTGGAGGAAGTGTAGAACAGTGAAATCATAATAAGTGATTAAGATTTCAGTAAGATGACACGAACGTCGGCCCAACTGTGTCCCATTTTACGTGTCCATACAGGTCAGTTATTGCAAAGCTGCCAAACAAAGGTGAAACGTGCAAGCAAGTTTCGGTGTGCCTCATCTGTGTCAAAGCGTACAGCATCAGCGTATGATCGAGTTGAAACAGGGCAGAGCCACTGGCCTCAGAGAAATAAGTTTGTGGTGTCGAGCTATTCCTGCTCGTACAAGGCTCGCTGCTAAGACAGTGATGCATGTGTGGTACCAGTGGACAGACGAGGGTCGCACACAGCAACAAGTGAGTACTGCACCACACAATTCGACCACAATTCACCATTACCGCCGTCTTGTCCGTGTGGCTGCAACAGGCAAAAACAGGTAGTACCATGTTGAGGCTTTAAACTCTTCAAACATTTCAAAAATTGTGTAACCTAGCCGATTTATATTAGACTGTGTTTACACTGAGGTGACAAGTCGTGGGATAGTGATATGAAGGTATACAGATGGCGGTCCCAACCCGTACACAAGATGTAGGAGCGGTTCTAGGCGCTTCAGTCCGGAACCGTGCTGCTGCTACGGTCGCAGGTTCCAATCCTGCCTCGGGCATGGATGTGTGTGATGTCCTTAGTCTAGATAGGTTTAAGTAGTTCTAAGTCTAGTCCCATTGTGCTCAGTCCCATTGCGCTCAGAGACATTTGAACCATATGAACAAGATATAGAAGGGCAGTGAATTGCCGGAGCTGTCATTTGCGCTCAGGAGTTTCATGTGAAAGGATTTGTGGTCACATGACGGAAATTAACAGACTATACACGCTGAGTAGCAGTTGGAGCAAGACGCATGGGACATTCCATTTAGGAAATTGTTGAGGAATGCAATATTTCGAGACCCTCAGTGTTAAGAGTGTGCTGAGACTTTACCTGTTACCTCAGACAACTCAGTGACCGACGACCTTCTCTTAACGACCGAGAGCAGTGGTGTTTGCTTGGAGTTGTCAGTGTCAAAAGACAAGCAACACGCAGATCAATGTGATATATACCGCGCACGTATCCGTTAATGGGCTATGGCAGCAGACGACCGACGCGAGTGCTTTTGCTACGTAATGCCCGATGCTCATGCTTTACTGCATGAACAGTGAAAATTTAATGAGCAATAAACGGTTTTCTTTTCGATGTTGTTAAGGGCATGTCACAGAGAAAAAGTTTCGAAAAGGTTTGATTTATAATATTTGCTAGCATCGCTAAGTGCTCTCATCCTGAAGTACTAGACGAAATATGCTCAGGTGACGGAAGTCACGGGATAGCAAAATGCACATATACAGATTGCAATAGTATCGCGTACACAAGGCGCAAGACAGCAGTGAATTAACAGAGCCGTCATTTGTATTCAGATAATACGTGTGAAAAGGCTTCCGATGTGATTATGACCGCACGACTGAAATTAAGGATACTGGGTGGAAAGAGCGAATTTTTTATGACTTTGTTAAATTCTATAGTCATTCCTGATTGCATCTATATAAACATTACAGGGTTTCAAATGAAAAATGACCTATACATACCAAATTTAAAGTTACAGTCATGTATGCCGCCACACCACCTTAATTTCTGTTACAGAAACCACTATCATTGCAAAAAGAACTGTGAACTTTCAATTTCCAGCGATTACACGTATGATACATTGTATATGTTGGTAACAATGCGGGTTTCTATTGTCTGTAAATGATTATCTTTGCTAGTACTTACATTTGTTTCTCTGAAGCAGTTTGTTCACGTGTTAATGAATGTTTGTTTCCCAAGTGCTACGTATATTTGTGGAAGTACATATCCTTCAGTGTGCAATAAATACGAACTATGCCACGCATCAAGAAATTCAATAAAAGGAAATTCCGTGGTAGCCAGTTCACAAACAAAGCAAGCCACACTGTTGAAAGTAACCTATGTATCAATTCTTCAGCGAAGAAACTCCCACATGGCATGGCTCCTGGTCATTCACATTTTTCTGTTAACAATGACGCTGTTTGTAGTGGATTTGTTGTTAATGATGTGGGTTCAAAATGGTTCAAATGGCTCTGAGCACTATGGGACTTAACTGCTGAGGTCATCAGTCCCCAACAACTTAGAACTACTTAAACCTAACTAACCTAAGGACATCACACACATCCATGCCCGAGGCAGGATTCGAACCTGCGACCGTAGCGGTCGCGCGGTTCCAGACTGAAGCGCCTAGAACCGCTTGGCCACTCCGGCCGGCGTTGATGTGGGCATCTTATCTTATTTGATAAAGGAAGTGGCGTAATGTAAACAATGTTATAGTGTAGGCTGTCTAGAAATAACTGGACAACAGAGTAGCAGGAAGGGTTTAGCGTCAGAATTAGTTGTTCTGTGTAGACCCTGCAACAAATCTACCTTGAAAATGACTTCGAACATTGTGCATAACCCATACGATGTGAATTTCAAGTTAGTGTATGCAGTGCGTGCAATAGGTAAAGGAAAAAAAGGCTACTCAAACGTTTTGCGGTTTGTTGGACCTTCCTCCTCCTCTCACTAGGTCCAGCAAGCACATTAAATACTTTTAGGTTCATTGGCGGTTGTGTCTAAAGCATCTATGAAACTGGCAGTAGAAGAAACTGTAAATATTAGTGGAACCAGGGGAATTGCTGTTGAACTTGACGGGACATGGCAACGTCGAGAACGTCGTTCCTTGAATGGTGTTATAGGTGCTACTCCTCTGGAGAATGGAAAAGTTGTTGATGTTGACTGCTTATCTAAGTACTGCCACACCTGTCATGGTAACACTGAAGGACATAATGTGTTGTGTCTAGACAAGACAGCCTAGACACAATGAGAGGAAGCCGAAAGGCACGCGCTAAGCCAAAGCAGGGTGCGTGAGGTCTGAAACAGGATACGTAATAATTGCTATAAAGAAAAGTACGTAGCTTCTGGAATACTTAACTTTAATCCATCCTTTTGGTACATCTGGAGATTGTGGCGATACAAGTGAGACTCTTTAGATACATGCAATGTTACTAATGGCGCCTTGCTAGGTCGTAGCCATTGACTTAGCTGAAGGCTATTCTAACTATCTGCTCTGCAAATGAGCGAGGCTTCGTCAGTGTAGTCGCTAGCTACGTCGTCCGTACAACTGGGGCGAGTGCTAGTCCGTATCTCCAGACCTGCCTTGTGGTGGCGCTTGGTCTGCGATCCCTGACAGTGGCGACACGCGGGTCCGACATGTACTAATGGACCGCGGCCGATTTAAAGCTACCACCTAGCAAGCGGGGTGTCTGGCGGTGACACCACATATTGATCATCAGCGTTCTAAGAATTATGATAGTTACAGTGTAGGTATGGATAGTGGTGGAGCTCTACCAACATTTCAGAAGTCGGTGCCCGTTTATAACGTCAGATACACGAAGTACCTAGGTGATGGGGTCTCTAAAGTTTTCAGTAAAATTAATGAGTTCAGTGTTTATGGTGATACCATGGTAACAAAACTGCAGTGTTGTGGCCATGTGCAAAAGAGGATGGGTGCTATATTGAGGAAGCTACGAAGAGAAATGAAAGGAAATTTGCTATCTAATGGAAAACCTCTGTGAGGCCGAGGCAGATTGACAGAAACTGAAATGGACCTTCTTCAGAGTTATTATGGACCGGCCTTTAGACGAAATGCACTTCTGAATGATGTTACAGCAATGCGAAAAGCTGTATTGGCCACCTAGTATCATAAGTTGTCCACAAATCACCACCCTGTTCACGGACTTTGTCCTAAAGAAGCAGCTTCTTGGTGTGGTTACCAAAAAGCAAAAGAAGGTGATCAAATATACCACCATAAGATTATTTTCCTGAGACTGTTATGAATGAAATAAAACCAACTTTTAGAGACCTGAGGGACCCTGTTTTGCTTAGTAAATGTCTTCATGGGTGCACTCAGAATAGAAATGACAGTTTCAACCACTGCATGTGGGAAATATTACCCAAGAGTGTTTTTATAGGACTAAATACATTAAAGGTTGGTGTACTAGATGCAGTGATATGTTTCAATGATGAAGTGATAGGAAGGCTGAAAGTCCTGAGAAATTTAGGTATAAAATGTGGCTCTAATACGGAAAATCAATTGCTTGCATGTGGCAGACTACGGGTGCATGAAGCTGAAAGATTCGTTCTTCATGTTATCAAAGAAGCAAGGAGTGCTAAATGGAATGCCAAGAGGAAGCATGAAGATGAAGAAATGTTGCAGGATGAAGACTGTGCTTGAGGAATGTTCTGAGGCGCAGTTTAATTGGACTCATATCTTCATTCGCAGTTTCCCGCAAGTTATATTTTTCAGAATTCAGGTACAAATATTTCCTAAAGTTTATAAAGCATTGCTCTAACTTTTTTCCTGTAACTTTCAATAGTCCATAGTTATGTAGTACACCCAAGCTTCATTGCAGAATCAACTAAATTATAGAAAAATAACATTTTTATTAGGAAAACAGTTATAAAATTTAAAATGTAAGATGTGGTATTTTTTTATCCTTGTAACGTACATGATAGGTGGAATTAAACAGGCCTAGTACCTCGGCCATCATGTCATGTTTACCTGGTGAGAATGTGGTCTCCTTAAAATGTATAACATTGGATTAAATGGTACCTTAACTTGAAGAAGCGGTTTGTAAAAAAAATTGCATAAAGTTCTCTGTAATTTTTAATTAGCCTAAACAGGTTCAAAAATATTTAAAATACCTCTAATTTGTTTAGAAAGTGTGCTGCATTACCTGATATCAACGAAAAATCTGTAAAACATATTCATTATAAACAGTGCCTGAAACAAATAGGTGTTGATTGATGATATTGAGCTGGAAAAGTAATCTGTATCCTCGGCAGACTTTGAACTCGGAATAATAGTTGGAGCTGGGCGCATGGGACGTTGCATTTCGGAAATAGTTAGGGATTTCAATATTCCTCGAGCCACAGCGTCAATTTCAGGCATTACCTCTCACCATGGAGAACTCAGTGGGCGACGGACTTCACTTAACGACCGAGAGCAGCAGCGTTTACGAAGAGTTGTCAGTGCTAACGGACAATCACCACTGCATGCAATAACAGAATAAATCAGTGTGGTATGTAGGTCAAACGTATCCGTTCTGATAGTGCGGCGAAATGTGGCGTTAACGGTCTATGGCAGCAGACGACCGACACGAGAGCGTCTGCTGTCAGCACGACATCGCCTGCAGCGGCTGTCTTGGGTTCGTGGCAGTGTCGGTTGGGCCTCAGACATCTGGAAAACCGTGGCCTGGTCAGATCCCGATTTCAGTTGATGAGGGGTGAGGGTAGGATTCGAGTGTGGCGCAGACTCCGCCGAAGTCATGGATCGAAGTTGTCAACAAGCTGGTGGAAGCGCCATAATAGTATGCGCTGAGTCTACACTGAATGGACTGGATCCTAGTTACGTTCGGTTACTTCGTGACCATTTGCAGCCCTTCAGGGACTTCATGTTCCCAAACAACGCAGTTTTTATGGACTACAATGCATCATATTACTACTCGATAACCGTTCGCGATTAGTCTGAAGAACATTATGGTTATTTCGAGCGTCTGATTTGGCCAACCTGATCGCCCGACATGAATCCCACGAACGTCTGTGGGACATAATCGAGAAATCAGTTCGTGCACAAAATCCTGCACCGGCAACATCTCCGCAATTATGGACGGCTGTAGAGGCAGCATGGGTCAACATTTCTGCAGGGGACTTCCATCGACTTGCTGAGTCCATGCCACGTCGAATTTCTGCATTACGCCGGGAAAAAAGGAGAAACGGCATGATAATAGATGGTGTCCATGACTTTCGTCACCTCACTGTGAGTCTCATGTTGTTACGTAAGTCATACTGGGCGAAAGGCGAATGCTTACCACTCTCATGGAACCGGGAAAACGCGTAATGTTGAAGGACGCTTCTAGTGACGGCGTATTCTAACTTACCATATTTACTCTTTACTACCTACTTAATGGAAGTGTGCTGTAATGAAATTTCTGTTACATTATTTTATTTACGTACGACAGAAGAAATGACCCTCTTTAAACACTGTGAATCCTGCTGTGGGTTTTCTGTACTAACTCTACATTCCTTCAGGCAACTCCGAGGTGTTTCTTGTGTATTTATACCATTCCTTCTATCTGTCAAATCCATATTAATTCATCAAGCAATGACTCACTGATGACGCAAAGTGAACATCTTTTTTATTTAATTTTATTTATTTTTTATAAAATACGTAAAGTACAGACAGTTCCATATCTAAGATTTACGAAGGCTAATGTCTCGATACTTCGTGACCATACAGCGTGTAATATTACGAGGTGATCTCCTGGTAGAACTGGTCAGGTACTGGATTTCTGTCACAGACGTACTGCACTTGTGTTTCATTTTCTATTCTCACTACTGACTTGTCTTGTTCGTCCATCTCACATTTCTTATTACAAGGAGAGTGCGTGACTTCAAATGCTCACAATATTAATTGCTCACCCCGAAAACAGGCGTATGGGCCATTCGCATGCAAAAGTGCGTGTCTTACGACGCAACTCATTTTAACGATAGCTTACTCATATTCTAAGAGAGGAATTTTGGTTATGGGAAGAAACGAAATAGCGATATCGTAAGACAAAAAAAACATCGAAGACTCAAAATATTGACAACCTCCTCATATATACACCTTTGGCCGATATAAGCTCCACAAGAGATGGATCGTTGACTTTGTGGGTCTAAAATGTGAAAAATCAGAAGATCAGTTACACGATCGTCATTTCATCATCAGACTATTCAATGAACCTTCTGACCGAAGTACAAGTCTATGTTATAATGTGCGTCGCAAGATGCCGGTTTTGACGTTGACATACCAGTATTATCGTTTTAGAGTGTAATTTTTTCTTGCGTTTAATACTGGATTGCTTGACTGCGGAACTGATGCTGAGTGTGAAAAAGTGGCTTTGGTAAGATGTGCATTTTTTTTTCCTCCACGTAGCTTTGTCCATACCAGCACTTTCAAGATTAGTTAGCTACAATTACCTATGCAAGACTATCAGGTCAGGAGAAAAAGTTTGTAGTTCAGATATCATACTTATTTGAAGACCAGAGTGAAATATGGAAATTAGTCACAACATGGAAATATGTGTCTCTTCTTCGTTCCTGGTTCAAAATGGTTCAAATGGCTCTGAGCACTATGGGACTCAACTGCTGAGGTCATTAGTCCCCTAGAACTTAGAACTAGTTAAACCTAACTAACCTAAGGACATCACAAACACCCATGCCCGAGGCAGGATTCGAACCTGCGACCGTAGCGGTCTTGCGGTTCCAGACTGCAGCGCCTTTAACCGCACGGCCACTTCGGCCGGCTCTTCGTTCCTGTTATATCTTCAGTATGTTTCCTCGCGTTATCATAGTTCCTCCCTTATACCTTGTGTAGGTGACCAAATGTCTGTCGTCGTAAGTCGTACAGTTTCGCACTGCAATGTTTTCACGATGAGTGATTTATATTGTAGGCCCATTTTCGTGCCGGTTCTGATTGTTCGAGTCCACGCACTCTAATGGTGTGTAATATAACTGCTAAATAATTATTTGAAGTGACGTGCTCATGGCGTTAACCACTAACATTCACCAATGGGGCGAAATTTTCTCTACCGATTGTCCTTAAAGGTGCCATTGTTCTACTTAATCATATCGACTTTTTACGATTGGGTTCTTGCTGCGAGCTAATACGACCTTGGCGTTCCCGAATCTGTTTTGATCCACAAATTTTTGATAAACACTTCCGTAACTGGGTGTTACAGCCAAGTGCCGGCAAAACAGAAGTCACTAGTTGCCACCCTAACAACAACAAAATTCGGAAATTCGTGGTAAGGTCTTATGGGACCAAACTGCTGAGGTCATCGGTCCCTAAGCTTACACACTACATAATCTAACTTAAACTAACCTACTCTAAGGACAACGCAAACACCCATGCCCGAGGACGCTCTCGAACCTCCGACGGGGGTAGCTGCGCGAACCGTGACGAGGTGCCCTAGTCCGCTCGGCTACCCCGCGCAGCTAACAACAACAACGCCTACAAGGGAATACAGGTATATTCTGATGGGAAACAGCTGGGCACAACAAAAGCCCGTGTTTCCTAGAGGTCACTCTTGACAGGATACTCAGCTTTAGAGATCACTTGCTAGGGCATGACGCTAAAATGAAGACAAGAAGCAAGATGTTCCAGAAACTTTGTGCTATGACATGGCGTTCATTGGCGGTAACACTTCGCAATTACCTTCTCTGTGCCCATATTTTTCTTTCATACTTCTGTGAATGCTTGTTTTAGAGACGTCCATTCCTTTTCAACTGAACTGCCTACTGAGTTATTTCTTATCGCAGGAAGAACATCCATACAGAACTCCAACATATTACTTCCGTATCCCAATTCTGTGAGTACTAATTCTTCCTGACTAGTATCTTAAACTTCAGCCTACTCTTCAGCACTACTAAATTGTGATCTAAGTTTATTTCTGCTCCTGGATATGGCTTACAATTCAGTATCTGATTTCGGAATCTCTGCTCGACCGTAATGTAACCTAACTGAAATCGTCCCGTGTCCCGCTGCCTTTTCCAAGTATGCCTTCTCAATTCTTGACCAGAATAATCTCTATTATTAGCTGAAATTTATTGCAGAACTCAATTAGTCTTTCTCCTCTCTGATTTCATCTCCCAAGTCCAATATTCTCCTGTAACATTTTCTTCTAAGCTTTTCTTCCATCCTTCCCCTATAACTGCATTCCAATCACCCTTGAGTATCAAATTTTCATCTCCCTTTACGTACTGAATTACCCTTTCGATGCCCTCACGTACTTTCTCAATCTCTTGATGTTTAGCTTGCGACGTCGGCATGTATACCTTAACTATCTTTGTCGGTGTTGATTTTCTGTCGATTCTGATAAGAACAAACCTATCACAGTAACACATTCTCTGCCCTACGTTTTCCTATTCATAACGAATCGTACTCCCGTTATACCATTTTCTGCTGCTGTTGATATTACCCTACACTCATGTGACCAGAAATCATTGTCTCCTTTCCACTTCAGTCTCTGACACCCACGATGTCTGGATTCAGCTTTTGCATTTTCCTTTCCAGTTTTTCTATCTTCCCTCTCACATTCAGATTTCTGGCGTTCCATCTCCAGAGTCATAGAATGCTATCATTTCGTTGGTTATTCAATCTTTTTCTCATGGTCAGACCCCCTTGACCCTCCCCTCCCAGAGATCCTAATGGCGGACTATTCTTTTGTCAATTGAGAGACCATCATGTAAATTTTTTCTATTATAGGCCACTTGTCCCGCGGAAACACATTATGCCTCTTTAATCCAGTGTTTTCCAGTGCCTTCTGCGTCCTCGTGCTGTTGACCATTGCTGATTCTTCCGGCTTTAGGGGCTTTTTCCCATTGCAAGGTCAAGAGAGTGCCCTGAATCTCTGTCTGCTCCTCCGCCATCTTTAACAAAGTCGTTGGCAGAATGAGGGTGACTTTTTACGCCGGAAGTCTTCTGCCGCCAATGCAATTTTCACTCAAAATTTTTACTGACCGAACCCGGGACCGAGGACGTTCTGATTATTAACCGGAGATCCTAGCCCATCCTTGCGGCACAGCTGTGCGTCGACCATATTCTGCACCCCATTCTTTTGCCGTTCACGGCAAGCCATCCTGGGCTTACGTTTCAGCAGGATAATTGCCTCTCGCAAACGTTTCTGCTGCTTGTGTTCGTGCTTACCAAACTCCTCCCTGGCCACCAAAGTTGCCAAATCTCTTCCCATTGAAAACTTTTGGAGTTTGGCAATATACCGCACCATTTGGACAGATTCCTGCACGATACCCTACAGCAGAGCATTCATCAACACTATTAATCAATGTCAGGCCAAATAACTGAGTGCATGTGGGCCAGAGGTGGACCAACGCATATCTCACTTGCTCAATTAGTGAAGCTATTTCTATTGAATAAACCATCCAGTTTTACTCAGATTGCAATCGTTTGTTTGTCGGTACCTGTACATCACATCCACCGATTTCTGTCCTGTTCGAATACTTCCTTCGTAGAGATGCATCTCCACCCCCTCCCCCCTAGAACGTATATGCCCGAAACAATGCTTTCGTGGCGATCGTAAGGGTTCCAAATGGAAATCAAAGACAAACACAGAACATATTCTGCAATTGTATGTGTTGTAGCCCTCTGTGCTTTTTAAATACTATAAATTTAAGTAACTTATAATTATGAATTTCTTCCTGTTTGTTAAGTAGTGTATATGAATTGTTAAAGAAAAACTTTACTTTTGTGATGTGGTAGTAGCGATACTTAAACAAATATATAACCATTAGTATTGTAATAGGATACGGAGGGGTTCTTTCGCTTTGTATGGTTAATGTACATTACAGTGTTGTCATTTTTTTCCATTTTCCATCGTTCCTTAGTTGTATAAAGGTATGTTCCATCTTTGCAACTAAATGAAATGTAGTTCGTTTTTGCCACAGACGCTTCTTTTACTTCTGAATCATCTACCGTGGCCCTCAAAGCATATACATATAATAAATGCATTATGTAGTAGTGACTACTCTGATGAACTAAAACATTATGACCACTTCCCACCGCCACGCCTTATGCCTTCTGGTGGTGTTGTGGGCACGTGATGCAGCAAGGATGGAATTTAAATGGAAGAGAGACGAACGGACAGCCATCTTAGGGAAGATATAGTTCGTGAATGGGAAAATGCACTGATAGAGGCGGTTTTGACAAAGGGCACATTTTGTGGTCCTGCGATTTGAATCGAGAATCTCTGAAACGGCAAAGCTGGTCGTCTGTTGGTGTACACTGTTTTAAGCACCAATGGAAATTTGTTGAAGGATGGCGAAATAACGCGTAGGCCGTATGTTATTGGACGAAGGTGATCCATGATAGGCAGCGGTCTGTGGCAGATCTGGCGACGGAGTACAGTGCTGCTGTAGCAAACAGTGTTCCGGAATACACCTTCCAGAGACCACTGCCGAACATGGAGCTCCACGTTACACGATCCCTAGGTGTTCCTGTGTCGACTCAACAAAAAGGTCATTTACGATTGCAATGGGCACAGCATCCCCGAGTTTTCATCGTGACTCAGTGGAAACTTGTCGCCTGTAGAATGAATCGCATTTCTCGTTACACCTGGATCCTTAGAAACCGCCATCCAATTGAATGGCTGCACGAAACATGCACTGCGCCACATATGCAGGCCGGTGAGGGCAGAATTACGCTATGGGGCTTCCATGAGGTCTGGCATAGTAATCGAGGGCATCGTGACAGAACTGAACTACGTGAGCGTTATTGCGGACCAGCTACATCGCTTCCGCAGCATAACTGACCGTGTTGCATGTTCAGATCATCCTGCAGTGGTATGAGGGGCATTATAGTGAACTCACATTGACGTCTTAGCCAGCAAACGTGCCTCATATGTACCCACTGGAACACATACCCGGCA
This sequence comes from Schistocerca americana, assembly GCF_021461395.2. Classification (NCBI taxonomy): domain Eukaryota; kingdom Metazoa; phylum Arthropoda; class Insecta; order Orthoptera; family Acrididae; genus Schistocerca; species Schistocerca americana. Next base: position 61,024,091 of record NC_060122.1, read on the forward strand.
TAAAATTGCATGCCCGTAAAACACCGTCCCGTAGGTTGTGGTAACTGCTTCACCTGTGGGTACGCTTCTGGTCCCACACACTTGTGAAATCTTGTCAAGGACTCATACAATCTATGCCAAACAGTTATCTGTTGTACTGTTCGAAAAGTGGAACGACACGTCATTAAAAAGGTGGTCGTAATGTTTTGGTTCATTGGTGTATGATGTCACTAGGTTACGTTTTCTGGTGTTATGCCTTTCTTTTCCAGGATAGGAACAGTTGTTGGTGCACAAGTATCTTGAGGCTGAACTATCGTTTGCTTTTACTTATGATTTCCACTGTTGCTAGTTCATGTGTGTCGTCCTGCAAACGTGTTTACTCGATACTCATACCGCAAATATTCAATTTTTGGCGTTTTTTTCACCCACGTTTATCACTACTGAGCCGTGATAAAAAGATTGCTGTTTTGAAGAGCGCGCTGCACCGCGTTGTGTAAAGCAGTCACCCTCCGTTTCTGGCGGTGGCGCCGCTGTGGTAATCACAGCTTTGGTGTCTCCTTCTGGTGGGAACGCGGAAAGGTTGCCTGTTCACCTGTATTTTAAGGGCGCTATGAGCTCTGTAGAGGAGAGTCGGTCAGTCGAGGCGAGTCTAGTCAGTGGGTCAGCCGGCTCAGTGTGGGGCAGTCAGTGTCTGTCTGTCGTCGGAGTGCGAGTATGGCTGTCGTTTGGATCAATCTTTAAGCCAGAAAATGAGAGTCTTGCCACTCCACCAGTAACAGAACTCAGCTACTGGTCGCCCGGTCGGGGCTGAGTTCCTGCATCTGAGTCTGCGCGTTAGGCCGCCAGTCTGCTGCAGTTGCTCGGGCAACGGTCATTGGCGGTTGGATCGGCCGGTTGGTCGGTCGCGCACTGAGACACGAGATGACGAGTCCGCCTTGAGCGACGGCGCATGTGAGGTCACCACGTGAGTCCACTGGGCCGCGCCTTATAGCGAGGGGTAGTGGCTTCGCGGCCGACGCGAGAGCAACAGGAGTCAACCCACGACATCAGTCTGGCCGGGGCGAGCAGCAACGCCGTGAGACGGGAGATCGGCGCGCCTTCCTGCGTCCGTTGAAGCGGCTGGCAGCGGACGGTTCGGGAGAGCGTTGGGGGTGCTGCGCCAGGTCTTTGCCAGCAATCGCAGTTTATTAGAAGTTAAGTGATTGGAGATATGATGTTTGATTGTTAAAATCTACTTGTTTTCTTGGTGAGATCACCAGCCGCTTTGTTTTGGGGTTGTCCCACCATTCTTCTCCGCTTGCCCACCCGCGGGAAGGTGGTTATTGTGAACTTGGTGGTCCGTTTTTTCCTTGTGGAACTGGGGAGGTTTCGAGCAATCTGCCGTTCGGGTTGTTTAGTAAACCACCCCTCCCCCCCCCCCCCCTGTCACGTTTGTCGGATTCAGTGTTAACAAATTTACAGATTTAAGATAAGGGCCGAATTCCTGAAATATGTTTTTATCTTGCCTATCATCTTGCGAGGCTGTATATGTGTAATGTAGATCATGTTGTACACTTTATGTAAGTCTGAATTTCATGGATTTTATTTAAATAGCCATTTTTATAAAGTTGCCACCGTTCCACCGTAAGCGCCCTTTTAAAAACAAATTGCACTTTTGATGGAAAATAAGTTCTTAGTGTGAGTGTTTGTACCATTTCCATCCCTCTAACGGGGTGCATAGTTAATTTCTTTTTGTGAGTTGTTAAGAATTTTAGCTTAAAGTAATCTGGTGTGTTGGAGACTTGCACCAGTGTAGTTTTTCAGAGATCGTTGTGAGCGGTCGTGACTACGGACGCGTTGAAAGGGTGCGGAAGCTTCTCAGCCCGAAGGCTTCTAGTCTTAAAAAAAAAAAAAAAAAAGAAGTTCTGCCTTTCTGCCTCTGAATAATTGTAACTTGATATTTCGAGGGTGCTTTTCTGCTTATAATTTTAAAACTCTTTTCAAAAAGCTTTAGGAATAAAATTCACATTTGTTAAATTGTATCTTGATATTTCGAGGGTGCTTTTCTGCTTATAAATTTTAAATCTGTTTTTGAAAGGCTTTTATGAAAAAAATTTCTATTGGTTGAAATTTAATTTGTTTCCATCCTTGGCAACTACTTCCATGCTCACATAGTGTGTTTAATGTTCTTGATGAATCGTTAGTAAATAAAGTAAATTCTTTAAGAACATATTTTGAAAGTAAATTTTCACCGTTTAACTACACTTCACCTGCGCTTTTCACTGTGCGTTGAACGTGTGTGCTTACTGTGCCTAGTGTTGCCAACTGTCGCTTTCTGTTTATCTTTCGTCTTTTGTTTGTGTTGTGTATGCGTGGTTTGATATTCGAACTTGCGTTTTGTGTTTGTGTTTTGTCACGTGGAAATCTGTTATTACTTTGCGTGGGTGGATTATTTATGTATTTATTGTTAATGTGAAAGTGACAGATCCTGTGAGTAAGCAACATCAAACGATAATGTAAGCTCTCGAAACTTCTGCTGCAAAAGCTGTTTGTAGCCTGAAAAACTAGAGAATGACATGAGGTAACGTAACATAGTAACATATTTGTAATTACTACTTCATGCATTTATTATATATAAATATATATATACTAAATGTATTAAGTAGTAATTTTATATATATATATATATATATATATATATATATATATATATATATAGTAATAATAACAAATCTTCGCCGGCCGCGGTGGTCTCGCGGTTAAGGCGCTCAGTCCGGAACCGCGCGACTGCTACGGTCGCAGGTTCGAATCCTGCCTCGGGCATGGATGTGTGTGATGTCCTTAGGTTAGTTAGGTTTAAGTAGTTCTAAGTTTTAGGGGACTGATGACCACAGAAGTTAAGTCCCATAGTGCTCAGAACCATTTGATCCATTTTTGAACAAATCTTCTTTCTGTCTTGGGGCGGTCGTGTTACTATTGATCTGGAAGTCTTAGTTGCAGAGGGTGGCTGGATGCCCTTCCTGCCGCCACGTTGAAGCCCCCAGGACGGAATTAGTGTACCCCAGCTGTCTACGTCTAGTGTAAGCCATGGAATTGTGGAACGTTTGCAAATGTCTGTGAGTCGTGTAACCGAGGCGGAACGTGGGGACCAGCCCGGTATTCACGTAGCGGGATGTGAAAAACCGCCTAAAACCCCATTCCAGGCTTGGCAGCAGACGCCCTCGTCGTTAATCCACTGGGTGGATTTGATCCGGTTGAAATGGTTCAAATGGCTCTGAGAACTATGGGACTTAACATCTGAGGTCATCAGTCCCCTAGAACTTTGAATTACTTAAACCAGGGCTTCCCAACCTCTTTCTAGGGGATCCGCGGCCACCTTTCACCAAATCGTGTAAAGTAATGAGTAAAATTATTGAATAAAAATGTGGACATCAAATTCATCACTATTTTTTTTTTTCGTGTGAAAAATATGTGTACTTTTACTTCAGGTCGTATCCCCAAGCAGCCTTTGCGGTTCCTTAGTGAGATCGTATACACAGTTTAGTGCCGGAGAATGCGGCTTCTCTGATTGACTGTTTAGCAACAATACAGGGGTCGTTTGTCCGCCGGCTGAAGGCGCTAGATGCGCTGAAACGTTTTACGCATGCGCGGAGCGAGCTTTGTCCACCAATCACAGCACTCGCTGGCATGTATGCCGCCCCAGGCATCATTAAATGTTAAACTTGCTTCGTCAGTGCACTACCTACTCCATAAGTCGATTTTTGTCCGGATTATTACTTCTAACATGGATCGGCGGCTGAAGTCAGGATCGTTGAAGAAGGATGCAGTTTCTCCATCGCCTTCACAACAAGGGAAGTTTCCAGTTGAAATGAATGAGGAACACTTTACATACATTCGAACATTTTTCTTCGGATTTCACGAAAAATCACACACACACACACACACACACGAATGTTACGAAATATGCATGCTCCTTACACAACAGTAGCCAAATAGTGGAAGTGAACAGACCATAAGCGGCAGCTTGTCAACAGTGAACAGTTTGGACATGACGTTGATTGCTCTTGGAGGAAGACAGCTCCAGCGTGAGAAATTTCAATTACCAAGTAATTTTAATCAGGTATAGTGTGTTAAACAAGGGGAGTAAATCCACTAGTAAGTGTCTGGATACAGTGGAAATCAAATTGGATCGTTAATTTCAAGTTGTTTTCATTCATCTCTAAACCAAAGACTTTTGATACTTCGGAGGAGGGGGGGGGGGTCATTGGGAACATGGCACTTGCATTAAGAAGCTTTCAATTCCCATGGGTTTCGATCTGAATTTAAAGTTACTGTGCTTTTGACTGACTAGGGGTCCGCCATGGATTTTCGATTGAAGAAGGGGGCCGCCAGCTGAAAAGGTAGGGAATCCCTGACTTAAACCTAAATAACCTAAAGACATCAGACACATCCATGCCCGAGGCAGGAGTCGAACCTGCAACCGTAGTGGTCACGAGGTTCCCGACTGAAGCGCCCAGAACCGCTCGGCCACACCATCCGGCTTCGATCCGGGCCGGCGCGCCTAGAGACACATATTAAGGGGCCACTGAAGATGATTCATAAATAAAAGAAAGCAATCTGCCTTTCTCTTGGTTGCGAACACGGAACCATAATATTCACAATCTTCACGAAGAATGAAATAACTACTTTTAAATAATGACGTCCTAAGTCGCCAACTTTTCAAGTTGTAAAGTAGAGAAATTGCAATGAACGGTCTAACCTTAATGATGTTACATAAACGAGTTGTCTTATTTCGGGCGAAGAACGTATCTCAACCTGCTGTCTCTTTTCAGAGTAGAACAACCTGACAAAAAGAATGGATTCTGAGATAATGTGCGGCTTTCAGCGGGCACCGAGAAGGGCGGAGTATCGCAGAGCGCCGCGCGCGCCTGAGCGGCAGGAAGGAAAGAAGAGAAACTCATTATATCGGCGGAGATAAATGGAGTCCCGGCCGCCGAGGTGCAGCGCAGCTCCACGCTAGCCAGCCCTCTAATAATCCCGCCGCCTGCCTCCCCCCTTAGCCCTACCGCGTCTTGCGCGCCTCTATAGCCGCCCTCCGTTTTCCTGTAAGCGCTATTGGTAGCACCGGCCGCGGAATAAACGTAAAGACGCAGCTCGACGCCGTATAAAGCAAAGCCGTACGCGAAACAATTTCAGCTCTTCTTCGCCAGCAATCCGTTTTCTTTCTTCTGAAAATATTGAATGCATCTTGACGAGAGATTCTTCACACTGGCTTTGAGGAACAGATGGCAGACCCTAGATCCTTTGTAGGAAGTTTTCGTATATGGGTACCCAAGCTAGATGACTTGAGATTGACTGTGTACAATAAACTGAGAAAGAATGATGGAATTATTATTGTGTTGAAAGGACACTTGTCGAGACTAACTGTGTGAGTATGCAGTATTCTACATCACGCAAGAGTGTATAAACCGATATGGAGGAGGAAGATAAGAGCAGAATAAGTGAAATGGGAGACGGTTGGAAGAAAACTTGTAATTATTGCATACCGAAATTGGAAATGATTCATTCGCGATAGAATTTTGCCGACGATCACTACAACTGTTTGAAGAGTTATTTTCAAGAAGTGTCCTGAATATGTGACAGATGAATAATTCCTAACCCGTCTACATATTGTGATGACAGCATCGCTATACTATCAGTCATGGAGTCTGAACGCTGAGCTCATGGGGTAGCGATATGCACATATACAGAGTGCTTCATTCATCGTGACCAGGCCAAATATCTCACGAAATAAGCGTCAAACGAAAAAAAACTACGAAGAACGAAAGTAGTCTAGCTTGAAGGGGGAAACCAGATGGCGCTATGGTTGGCCCGCTAGATGGCGCTGCCAAACGTCAAACGGATATCAACTGCGTTTTTTTTAAAAATATAGCAACACGCATTTTTTATTACATATTCGTGTAGTACGTAAAGGAATATGAATGTTTTAGTTGGACCACTTTTTCCGCTTTGTGACAGATGGCTCTGTAATAGTCACAAACATATGGCTCACAATTTTAGACGAACAGTTGGTAACAGGTAGGTTACTTAAATTAAAATATAGAACCTAGGTACGTTTGAACATTTTATTTCGGTCGTTCCAGTGTGATACATTTACTTCGTGAACTTATCATTTCTAAGAACGCATGCTGCTACAGCGTGATTACCTGTAAATACCACACTAATGCAATAAATGCTCTAAATGCTCAAAATGATGTGCGTCAACCTCAATGCATTTGGCAGTACGTGTAACAGCATTCCTCTCAACAGTGAGTAGTTCGCCATCCGTAATGTTCGCACATGCATTGACAATGCGCTAACGCATGTTGTCAGGCGCTGTCGGTGGATCACGATAGCAAATATCTTTCAACTTTCCCCACACAAAGAAATCCGGGGACGTCAGATCTGGTGAACGTGCGGGCCATGGTATGGTACTTCGACGACCAATCCACGTGTCATGAAATATGCTATTCAATACCGCTTCAACCGCACGCGAGCTATGTGCCGGACATCCATCATGTTGGAAGTACATCGCCATTCTGTCATGCAGTGAAACATCTTGTAGTAACATCGGCAGAACATTACGTACGAATTCAGCATACATTGCACCTTTTACATTGCCATCGATAAAATGGGGGCCAATTATCGTTCCTCCCATAATGCCGCCCCATACATTAACCCGCCAAGGTCGCTGTTGTTCCACTTGTCGCAGCCATCGTGGATTTTCCGTTGCCCAATAGTGCATATTATACCGGTCTACGTTACCGCTGTTGGTGAATGACGCTACGTTGCTAAATAGAACGCGTGCAAAAAAAATCTATCATCGTCCCGTCATTTCTGTCGTGCCCAATGGCAGAACTGTACACGACGTAGAGAGTCGTCGCCATGTAATTCCTGGTGCATAGAAATATGGTTCGGGTGCAATGGATGATGATGTAGCATTTTCAACACCGACGTTTTTGAGATTCCAGATTCTCGCGCAATTTGTCTGCTACTGATGTGAGGATTAGCCGCGACAGCAGCTAAAAGACCTACTTGGGCATCATCATTTGTTGCAGGTCGTGGTTGAAGTTTCACATGTGGCTGAATACTTCCTGTTTCCTTGAATAACGTAACTATCCGGCGAACGGTCCGGACACTTGGATGATGTCGTCCAGGAAACCGAGCAGCATACATAGCACACGCCCGTTGGGCATTTTGATCACAATAGCCATACATCCACACGATATCGACCATTTCCGCAATTGGTAAACGGTCCATTTTAACACGGGTAATGTATCACGAAGCAAATACCGCCCGCACTGGCGGAATGTTACGTGATACCACGTACTTATAAGTTTGTAACTGTTACAGCGCCATCTATCACAAAGCGAAAAAAGTAGTCCAACTAAAACATTCATATTTCTTTACGTACTACACGAATATGTCATAAAAATGAGGGTTCCTATTTTAAAAAAACGCAGTTGATATCTGTTTGAGCTATGGAAGCGCCATCTAGCGGGCCAACCATAGTGTCATTTGGTTTCCCCCTTCAAGCTAGACAAGTTTCGTTCTTTGTAGTTTTTTCGTTTGACGCTTATTTCGTGAGATATTTGGCCAGGTCACGATCAATAGACCGCCCTGTATAGATGAAGGTAGTATCGCGTGCACGAGGTATAAATGGGCACTGTATTGTGGGAGCTGTCATTTACACTTAGGCGATTCATGTGAGAAGGTTTCCAATATGATTATAGCCTCATGACGGGAGTTACCATACTCTGAACGCGGAAAGTGCCGAGAATGACGACTGAGAGCAACGGTGTTTGCGTGGAGTTGTCTGTGCTAACAGATAAACAAGGCTGAGTCAAATAAACGCAGAAATCAATGTGGGGCGTACGACGAACGTGTCCGATATAAAAGTGCTTCGAAATTTCGCGTTAATGGGCTACGGCAGCAGACCGAAGCGAGCGCTTTTGGTAACAGCCCGACATCGCTTGGAGAGCCTCTCTTAGGCTCGTGACCATGTCGGTTGTACGCTGGACGACTGGAAAACCGTGGCCTGGTCAGATGAGTCTGAATTTCGGTTATTAAGAATTAATGGCAGAATTCGAGTGAGGCACAGACCACACAAAGCTATGGAGCCAAGTTGTCAACACGGCACTGTGCCAGCTGGTTGTGGCTCCATAGTGGTGTACGCTGTGTTGACATGGAACGGAGTGCGACCTCTATTCCAACTCAATCGATCTCTGACTGTAAAGGGTTCTGATCGGCTACTTGGAGACCATGAGCAGGAATTGATGGACTTCATGTTCACTAACAACGATGGAAATTTTATGCATGACAATGCACCATTTCACAGGGCCACAGTGTAGTGTTGGCAGAAGAGCCAACACTGTTTTTCTAGAGGAGGCCGAAATGCACGCGTTTAATTACGCGCTGACTGGCGTGAGGTCCGGAACAGGACAATGTCTTGAGAATTGCAATAAAGTACGAAAATCGTGTAATACTTAACTTTAATCCATAATCGGTGTATATCGCTCTTGTACAGATATAATCTCCATTTTACTATACACTGGTAATGGCGCCTTGCTAGGTCGTAGCCAATGACTTAGCTTAAGGCTATGCTAACTATCGTCTCGGCAAATGAGAGCGTGAACCATTGCTATGAACGTCGGCTGTACAACTGGGGTGAGTGCCAGTACGTCTCTCTAGACCTGCCGTGTGGTGGCGCTCGGTCTGCTATCACTGACAGTGGCGACGCGCGGGTCCGACGTATACTAACGGACCGGGGCCGATTTAAAGGCTACCACCTAGCAAGTGTGGTGTCTGGCGGTGACACCACATTCCTCCCCCGCAAACTGGCGTACGGTTGTGTTATAAGGCTTCCGTCCGCCGTGGGGAGGACCCCATGTGGACGTATGCGACGAGGTGGGGAGCCTAACAACAGGCGAGGCTGTGCCACCCGCACCCGGCCATTCGGTCCGAGGGGAGCTAGGAAACGCCTGAAAACCTAGTCCAGGGTGCACGCCAACATGCGGTGTATGCGCCCGTAAAGAGACAGGAGGGGCCGTAGAGGCGACCTCCATCGCGTCGGGGCAGCCGACGGGTGAAGACGACATCTGGTCCGGAGCGGGCAAGAAGTCCATGTCGGAGGACAGCTGGTCACGGGAAGCGATCAGCGGCGCGTGACCCAGGGAGACATCCGGCGGTTGCAGCGATGCGACCACTGCGGGCGTCGCCGGCGAGAGAACAGGCGGCGGCGGCGGCGGCGGCGGCGGCGGCGCGTCGCCATGGGGCAAAATGGAAGGCAGCGTCGGTAACACCTGGGGATGAGGCGAGCCAGTAGATGGGTCCCCAGGGCGCTGACTGGACGGCACCGTCGCTGAAAGCAGACGGGGAGCGGTAGAACCCGTGCGACGACAGAGGCGCAGCTGATTGAGATGCCGACGCACCTCACCAGAGGCCCCCAAAACCAGATACATAGCGCGGCCGAGGCAGCGAAGAATGCGCCCTGCGAGCCAACGCCGTGAACCTCGATAGGTGCGATAGTATACAACGTCGCCTGGAGCAAAAGCAGGCGTCTGCCGCTGCACAGGAACCTGATGCGGCGGATGCAGCAAAGACATCAAGGTTCGATGAGGACGACCGTGGAGCAATTCAGCCGGCGAGCGACCATCTCGGGGCTGAGAGCGATACAAGGACAAGAAGAGCAATAACGCGTCCTCCCGAGAGTGCGACTCTTTCAACTTCAACATCCGTGACTTGAAAATCCGGACCAATCGTTCAGCGGCACCGTTTGACTGAGGCGAAAACGGCGCGGATGTCAGATGTTGAACACCATTGGCCTTGCAGAATGACTGAAATTCTGCGGACATGAAGTGTGGGTCATTGTCGGAAACAATAGTCTGTGGAAGACCTTCTATGCAGAAGATAGCGGATAACGCTTAGATGGTGGCAGATGACGTCGTGGAAGAGCATCTGGACAACAAAAGGAAAATTACTGAATGAATCGACGACAACCAACCATCGTGCATTCCAGAATGGACCAGCAAAATCTATGTGTAATCGTTGCCAAGGGGAAGTGGCTTTCGGCCATGCAAAGAATTTCCGCGGTTCGGCACACGCCATGCAAGAAGAGCACATATTCGTAATCGCAGCATCGGTTCCGAACCAAGTACAGTGCTGACGAGCAAGTTGTTTCGTTCGCACTATACCCCAATGTCCTTGGTGGAGAAGCCGTAAGACAGAGGACTAACGAACGTGGGACCACGACCCGGGACTGACCATTATCAGAACGCAGCAGCAAAACACCACGTCGAACAAAATGTCTCTCCTTGTGAGCAAAATATCGCCGAACCAATGGATCCTCGATCCGTGTTTTCGACAAGGGCCATTGCGTAGCAACAAAACGCAAAACTGTAGCAAGGACAGGGTCAGCAGCTGTGGCTGTAGCTACACGACGAAAAGCAATCGGAAACGATTCGACCACGTCATCGGTTTCCGAATCAATGAACATGCAAGCAAATTCGGATGAAAAAGCTATGTCAAAGGTTTGTGGTCTGTGATGATGGTAAAGTGACGACCATACAAGAAATTATGAAACTTAGTAACACCAAATACGAGAGCCAAAGCTTCTTTCTCTATCCGGGAATAATTTCTTTGCGCCGACGAAAGCAATTTGGACGCAAAGGCAATAAGGCGATCATGCGATCCATCTCTGTGCGCAAGCACAGCACCGATCCCGAAATCCGATGCATCTACCATCAACAAAAGGGGTTTCTTGGGATCGAATGGCGTAAGGCAAGTACTAGAAAGCAACGCCGATTTCAACTGGCGAAAGGCGCGTTCGCATTCCGTCGTCCAGACGAACGGAACACCTTTACGGCGTAAGCGATGATGCGGAGCTGAAATGGAAGAGGCATGGGGAACATATCGATGATAATAGTTAATTTTGCCCAGCATACTCAATAACTGCTTCAAATTCTGTGGCGAAGGCAAGTCTTGTATGGCACGGAGGTGCTCGGGACTGGGATGTATGCCTTGGGCATTGATTACATGTCCCAGATAAGGTAAGTCACGAGCAAAAAACACACATTTGTCCTTCCGCAAGCGAAGACGATTTTGGCGCAAGACTTGAAATAATGTCCTGAGATTGGCTAAATGTTCTTCTTCCGTCTTTCCGGAGATCACAATATCGACCAGATAGTTCGCTGCAGTAGGGACCGCCGCACAAACAGTTTGCAGATATTGCTGAAACAATGCAGGGGCGGATGCACACCCGAATGGCAGTCTTTTGAATCGGTACAAACCAAGACGCGTGTTAACCACCAAGACACGCTGGGATTCTTCGTCCACTGGTATTTGCAAGTACGCATCTGCTAGGTCCAACTTCGAAAAATATTTACCCGGGCACAGTTTGTCGAAAAGATCTTCCGGGCGGGGTAAAGAAAAAGTTGCAATCACTAGTTGTGTGTTCACTGTTGCCTTGAAGTCCACACAAAGTCTCAATTTTCCGGAAGGTGGTGGTGGTGGTTAGTGTTTAACGTCCCGTCGACAACGAGGTCATTAGAGACGGAGCGCAAGCTCGGGTTAGGGAAGGATTGGGAAGGAAATCGGCCGTGCCCTTTTAAAGGAACCATCCCGGCATTTACCTGAAACGATTTAGGGAAATCACGGAAAACCTAAATCAGGATGGCCGGAGACGGGATTGAACCGTCGTCCTCCCGAATGCGAGTCCAGTGTGCTAACCACTGCGCCACCTCGCTCGGTTTTCCGGAAGGTTTTGGCAAAATTACTAAGGGTGATGCCCAGAGAGAAGCCTGCACACGTTCAATCACACCTTGTGATTCCAAATCATTTAATGTTCTTGCGACCTCATCACGCAATGCGTGGGGAACATTGCGTGCACTGAAAAATTTCGGTTGCGCGTTTACTTTCAGTTCCAAATGTGCTTTATAGTTCTTAGTGCAACCAAGGCCCAGTGCAAAAATGTCTGCAAACTCTTCACATAGACGAGAAACACTGGCTGAAGGCACAGTCTGGTTCACTGATAGGACCTGATTTACTATAGGCAAGTTAAACAACTGAAATAAATCTAAACCAAACAAGTTCAATGCAGAAGAAGAACGAAGTACATAAAATGACACAAGTTTTGTTTGTCCCTTGTATGTGGCAAGAAGGCAGCACTGTCCTAACACATGGATATTCTGACTGGAATAACTATTTAACTTAACATTTGCAGCACGTAACGGAGGTGTGCCCAGTTGTTTGTACGTGTCTTTATTGATCAATGAAACTGTAGCTCCGGTACCGAGCTGGAATGGGATCACGTTGCCATTAATGTCCAAGTCTACAAAAAGTTTATTGTCCGGTTGATGACAAGAGCGACTGTCTCGTGCAATTTGAACAGACACTGGTACAGAATCACATTCTAACTGACGTGATTTCCAGCGACGTCGATGCAACTTTTTGTGGGACGCACACAGTCACTTTTAGAGAGAGTGGCACTGGGCGGAGTGGAATTAACTACATGAATGTCCATGGGCGAAGGTTAACGAGCCTGAGTATTCTTGGTTCGATTCCAATTCCGGCGCGAAGCAAAGGGCCTGGAATGGTTGTTAGTGTCCGATCTAAGCTATTTCTGGCAAACACTTTTAACATGTCCTCGTTTATTACAGAAAAAGCAAATAGCTTGGCATGACGGGCAATTCTCACGCGAGTGTCTAGTAGCACACCGCGGGCATGATTTTAGCACTGCATTTGCTTGCTGCCGCGGGACACGTGGTTGAGGGCTTGGCGGCAGCTGCGCGGACGAGCGCGAGGGCTGTTTACTGTTCCGTACAGCTCTCCCGGCGGGCCGGTTAATGTGACACACAGCTGGCGAAGTTTCAAATGATTCCTGAGCAAAGTCAAGTGTGTCTTGCCTATCCAATAAGTCTATCACTTGTTGAAGGGAGGGATTGACCAGTTTCAAAATCTGTTCCCTTATACGAACATCAGAAACGTTCTGTGCAATTGCATCACGCACCAAAGTATCTGAATAAGGAAGTCCACATTCACACTCAAAAGCACAATCCCTTGTAAGGCCTTGCAAAGTGGCAACACACTCCCGATTAGTTTGACCGGCCATACGTTTTGTACGAAAGAACGTATACCATTTTGCAACTACATTGACTGATTCCTTGAAATACGCATCTAATGCAGACAAAATTTCTTCATAGGACAGAGTTGCTACGTCGCGTCGGGGAAACAATTTCCCTATCACACGGTACGTCTGGACGCTGACACATGATAATGAGTGAGCCTGCCGCTCATTACCTTGAATTCTGTAGTGGGCGAGATGGAATCCAAATTGGCGTGACCACTCCGTCCAGCTTTCCATTGCCGCATCAAAGGGACGAAAAGATGGTGCAACTGCGTGTTGTGGGTGCGGTAGCTGTGAAGCGGCGGCTGCCGCATCGTTTTGCATCGCACGTTAACCCTGGACGAGCTGTCCAAGGGCATCCAATAAGGCCTGCGTCTGCTGATTCTGCAAGCGATAAAATTCGGACAGTACATCTGGAGATTGTGGCGAAGCCATGACACAAGTAAATTAAGCAAATATAAAGAAGAAGACCCTTTTGAGACTCATCGCCAAATTTGTAGTGTTGGCAGAAGAGCCAACACTGTTTTTCTAGAGGAGGGCGAAATGCACGCGTTTAATTACACGCTGACTGGCGTGAGGTCTGGAACAGGACAATGTCTTGAGAATTGCAATAAAGTACGAAAATCGTGTAATACTTAACTTTAATCCATAATCGGTGTACATCGCTCTTGTACAGATATAATCCCCATTTTACTATACACTGGTAATGGCGCCTTGCTAGGTCGTAGCCAATGACTTAGCTTAGGGCTATGCTAACTATCGTCTCGGCAAATGAGAGCGTATTTGTCAGTGAACCATTGCTATGAACGTCGGCTGTACAACTGGGGCGAGTGCCAGTACGTCTCTCTAGACCTGCCGTGTGGTGGCGCTCGGTCTGCTATCACTGACAGTGGCGACACGCGGGTCCGACGTATACTAATGGACCGCGGCCGCTTTAAAGGCTACCACCTAGCAAGTGTGGTGTCTGGCGGTGACACCACACACGGTTACTCGCGATTCGTTTGAAGAACATTCTGCACAATTGGATTGAGTTATTTGGCTACTCGGATCACCAGACATGAATTACCTCGCACATTTAAGGGAATAACTGAGAGGTCAGTTCCTGCGCAAAATCCTGGGCTGACAACACTGTCTCGGCTGTGAACGACTGTAGAGGCAGCATAGTTTAATACTTCTGCAGGGGCTACCAAGGACTTGTGTACAGGCCACATTGAGTCGCTGCACTATGTTTTGAAAAGCCACCCAACGGTGTGTGGCGGACGGCACTTTACGTGCCACTGTCATTACCTCCCTTTCCTGTTCCAGTCGCGTATGGTTCGCGGGAAGAACGACTGTCTGAAAGCCTCCGTGCGCGCTCTAATCTCTCTAATTTTACATTCGTGATCTCCTCGGGAGGTATAAGTAGGGGGAAGCAATATATTCGATACCATATCCAGAAACGCACCCTCTCGAAACCTGGCGAGCAAGCTACACCGCGATGCAGAGCGCCTCTCTTGCAGAGTCTGCCACTTGAGTTTATTAAACATGTCCGTAACGCTATCACGGTTACCAAATAACCATGTGACGAAACGCGCCGCTCTTCTTTGGATCTTCTCTATCTCCTCCGTCAAACCGATCTGGTATGGATCCCACACTGATGAGCAATACTCAAGTATAGGTCGAACGAGTGTTTTGTAAGCCACCTCCTTTGTTGATGGACTACATTTTCTAAGCACTCTCCCAATGAATCTCAACCTGGTACCCGCCTTACCAACAATTAATTTTAAATGATCACTCCACTTCAAATCGTTCCGCACGCATACTCCCAGATATTTTACAGAAGCAACTGCTACCAGTGTTTGTTCCGCTATCATATAATCATACAATAAAGGATCCTTCTTTCTATGTATTCGCAATACATTACATTTGTCTATGTTAAGGGTCAGTTGCCACTCCCTGCACCAAGTGCCTATCCGCTGCAGATCTTCCTGCATTTCGCTACAATTTTCTAATGCTGCAACTTCTCTGTATACTACAGCATCATCCGCGAAAAGCCGCATGGAACTTTCGACACTATCTACTAGGTCATTTATATATATTGTGAAAAGCAATGGTCCCATAACACTCCCCTGTGGCACGCCAGAGGTTACTTTAACGTCTGTAGACGTCTCTCCATTGATAACAACATGCTGTGTTCTGTTTGCTAAAAACTCTTCAATCCAGCCACACAGCTGGTCTGATATTCCGTAGGCTCTTACTTTGTTTATCAGGCGACAGTGCGGAACTGTATCGAACGCCTTCCGGAAGTCAAGAGAAATAGCATCTACCTGGGAGCCTGTATCTAATATTTTCTGGGTCTCATGAACAAATAAAGCGAGTTGGGTCTCACACGATCGCTGTTTCCGGAATCCATGTTGATTCCTACATAGTAGATTCTGGGTTTCCAAAAACGACATGATACTCGAGCAAAAAACATGTTCTAAAATTCTACAACAGATCGACGTCAGAGATATAGGTCTACAGTTTTGCACATCTGCTCGACGACCCTTCTTGAAGACTGGGACTATCTGTGCTCTTTTCCAATCATTTGGAACCCTCCGTTCCTCTAGAGACTTGCGGTACACGGCTGTTAGAAGGGGGGCAAGTTCTTTCGCGTACTCTGTGTAGAATCGAATTGGTATCCCGTCAGGTCCAGTGGACTTTCCTCTATTGAGTGATTCCAGTTGCTTTTCCATTCCTTGGACACTTATTTCGATGTCAGCCATTTTTTCGTTTGTGCGAGGATTTAGAGAAGGAACTGCAGTGCGGTCTTCCTCTGTGAAACAGCTTTGGAAAAAGGTGTTTAGTATTTCAGCTTTACGCGTGTCATCCTCTGTTTCAATGGCATCATCATCCCGAAGTGTCTGGATATGCTGTTTCGAGCCACTTACTGATTTAACGTAAGACCAGAACTTCCTAGGATTTTCTGTCAAGTCGGTACATAGAATTTTACTTTCGAGTTCACTGAACGCTTCACGCATAGCCCTCCTTACGCTAACTTTGACATCGTTTAGCTTCTGTTTGTCTGAGAGGTTTTGGCTGCGTTTAAACTTGGAGTGGAGCTCTCTTTGCTTACGCAGTAGTTTCCTATCTTTGTTGTTGTACCACGGTGGGTTTTTCCCGTCCCTCACAGTTTTACTCGGCACGTACCTGTCTAAAACGCATTTTACGATTGCCTTGAACTTTTTCCATAAACACTCAACATTGTCAGTGTCGGAACAGAAATTTTCGTTTTGATCTGTTAGGTAGTCTGAAATCTGCCTTCTATTACTCTTGCTAAACAGATAAACCTTCCTCCCTTTTTTTTATATTCCTATTAACTTCCATATTCAGGGATGCTGCAACGGCCTTATGATCACTGATTCCCTGTTCTGTACATACAGAGTCGAAAAGTTCGGGTCTGTTTGTTATCAGTAGGTCCAATATGTTATCTCCACGAGTCGGTTCTCTGTTTAATTGCTCGAGGTAATTTTCGGATAGTGCACTCAGTATAATGTCACTCGATGCTCTGTCCCTACCACCCGTCCTAAACATCTGAGTGTACCAGTCTATATCTGGTAAATTGAAATCTCCACCTAAGACTATAACATGCTGAGAAAATTTATGTGAAATGTATTCCAAATTTTCTCTCAGTTGTTCTGCCACTAATGCTGCTGAGTCGGGAGGTCGGTAAAAGGAGCCAATTATTAACCTAGTTCGGTTGTTGAGTGTAACCTCCACCCATAATAATTCACAGGAACTATCCACTTCTACTTCACTACAGGATAAACTACTACTAACAGCGACGAACACTCCACCACCGGTTGCATGCAATCTATCCTTCCAAAACACCGTCTGTACCTTTGTAAAAATTTCGGCGGAATTTTTCTCTGGCTTAAGCCAGCTTTCTGTACCTGTAACGATTTCAGCTTCGGTGCTTTCTATCAGCGCTTGAAGTTCTGGTACTTTACCAACGCAGCTTCGACATTTTACAATTACAATACCGATTGCTGCTTGATCCCCGCATGTCCTGACTTTGCCCCGCACCCGTTGAGGCTGTTGCCCTTTCTGTACTTGCCCAAGGCCATCTAACCTAAAAAACCACCCAGCCCACGCCGCACAACCCCTGCTACCCGTGTAGCCGCTTGTTGCGTGTAGTGGACTCCTGACCTATCCAGCGGAACCCGAAACCCCACTACCCTATGGCGCAAGTCGAGGAATCTGCAGCCAACACGGTCGGAGAACCGTCTCAGCCTCTGATTCAGACCCTCCACTCGGCTCTGTACCAAAGGTCCGCAGTTAGTCCTGTCGACGATGCTGCAGATGGTGAGCTCTGCTTTCATCCCGCTAGCGAGACTGGCAGTCTTCACCAAATCAGATAGCCGCCGGAAGCCAGAGAGGATTTCCTCCGATCCATAGCGACACACATCATTGGTGCCGACATGAGCGACCACCTGCAGATGGGTGCACCCTGTACCCTTCATGGCATCCGTAAGGACCCTTTCCACATCTGGAATGACTCCCCCCGGTATGCACACGGAGTGCACATTGGTTTTCTTCCTCTCTCTTGCTGCCATTTCCCTAAGGGGCCCCATTACGCGCCTGGCGTTGGAGCTCCCAACTACCAGTAAGCCCACCCTCTGCGACTGCCCGGATCTTGCAGACTGAGGGGCAACCTCTAGAACAGGACAAGCAGCCATGTCAGGCCATGACACTGCTCGGCGGCGGAAGGAGACTACGCGAATTTACACTATTCAGGTACTAAAATGCGATGCTACACTCTCAAATACTATAATACGCCCGAAATTTATGAATTAAACAATGCAAGTACCAAAAACACGCAAAGAAATTAAGAATTAAACTATGTAACAAATGAGTGAGCTAGGAGTATACGACTTGCTGCTGCAGCTGCTTATCCAACGGCGGCAGGTAGTAGGTCGTACTAAAGATACAAACCAATTCTGACGATTTTATTTGAAATTACTTTAGCACGTTTTGCTCCATGTTGCAATAGCAGATCTTCCTATTTCATTCTATTGTTAATACCACTGAAAATATTCTGTCAACCCAAAACCACAGAGTAAGAAAGCAGAGTATTTTCCATTTGAAAATAAAAGAAGCTTATATAGACAGGTACCTGAGTGGAAAAATTAAAGAGGCATTGCATGCAAATTATGGAAGACATACAACGGCATAGAGGCTATTATTGGAATTAAATTTTTTGCACCCTCGAATAAAATCTCATACATTTTGCGGTAATGAATCAGTTTGTGCCTTTTTACAAGTCCTAGCTTTCTTAGTAATTTTTTCATTTGCAAATCATTCTTTAGTGCCTAATGTATCCCCTTCTACTTGGATTTCCAATGTAACGGTTCCTATTCATGGGTACCGTATGTTAGTATATACTTCTGCCGCTAATCGTATTCATTTTTTTCTTGGATACTCCTTCTGGTATCTCGTAATACCGTACGTAATTCATCTACGTAATTGTAAGTTACCTCTGTGGCATTATATTGGATTTTTGAAGTCCTTCCTTTCTTAAGTACTAGAAAGCGCTTCCATAATATGCTACGCAAATTTTCAGGCACTTAACCTTGTGTCATGATTGTATTTGATTTCGTTGTTGTAGAACACTTTCTCTGCTATCATCCTTCTGATCCCGCTCCCTCCCTTGTAACAGGTCCGGGAAGCTAGTATCCATATAGCAGAATTCTTGATCTTATTCTCTTGCCGTTTCACGATGTGGCGATGCTGCGAGCAAACCCTATTGACAGTCAGTGAGTAGGGAAAAGAACGGACACTCAATCAAATATCCAAGATTTTTTTTTTTACCGTAAAAATTTCTGCTCTGTCATTGCAATACAACAACACTTGGAGAAATTACGAATTTTAATTTAACGTAAAACCATAACAATACATTTTACCACCATCAGTTCACTTAATTAAAGATTTAAAGGAATGAGAAATCATCCAAATTAATCCAATCCATTAAGCAAGGATACCTTTATAAATGGCAGTCACGATTTCCTTAAAAAAAGAAGAGTATAATTCAGTCACACATGATTTGCAATAAAGACACTTATGCTGTCCAAAGTTCTTTAAATTAAACCTCTTAATTAAAAGCAACGCTCCACAGGAAATTTAAAAATACATATAGCACTAAAGCACATAAAGCATTCAGTCTGTTGTAGCTGCCTCTTAATGAAACTTATTCTGCACTTTGCTGTGGCAAGGGAACACGTTGGCATCTCTTACTATAGCTTATCTACTGACTAGAATGCCCCTGACGCAGAAAAAAATTATTTACGTACATAAGTTTAGAGATTTCCTGAAACACAAGTACTTTAGGAAAAATTCAAGCTAATCCTTTTATGCCCAGCCACTAGACAATTTTCACAGTGAACGCCTTCAGCAAATGTCACAATCCACTAACTGCTCAACACTACAAGAATAAAACCAGAGAATTCATGAGATTGTCACGTTTAAAGGTCATAATCCTCACGCAAGAAGGTGGCATCCTCGTAGGAGAAAAAAAATCCACACTCCTACTCCCCTGCACGCAAATATTAAATGACACCAATACTTAAGATACGGAACACACCATGAAAATCCGGAGTCACATTTAACCCACTTAGAAAGTGCTTCTGTCTGGAGCAAGCCATCCTTCACAATTCTGAACACACATTTTACGTTCAACGGCGGCTCTTCAAGACTCCGCTAAATGGCAAACATGGTTGACAACTCCCGAAGTGACGTTAGTCTGTCCTACCGCTTTCTCCCGGAAGAGCTTGCACTCCGCATCACAGCCACTTCTGAAACACAGACATTAACTGTAAACAGCTACCCTGCCGCATCCGTTGAGCGCGCCTTCCGTACCGTCCAACTGCTCAGTCGTAACTGGTTTTCTCTCTGTTATCTCTCCAACACTTCTGAACAGAAGCAATTCGTACACCATTACTCAGCCGCCGCAGTAGAGAGAGACAACCACACCGTACGAATGCCCAAAAGTAATCCGCCACTCTCTCCTCAGCAGACACACGCCTACTTCCGTCACGTGACCGTTCGACCTCTCTGTTCCAGCGATATTATCGAAGATTGGTGCCAACCCTTGGCACAACGAACTGAAACTGTAGCAGCCGATTTTTCCCGTTTACAACAATTTACATTATTTGTTTGTGTGTTCTTGTTCATTAATTGTTAATATATAGGTCCCATATGGATAAGAAAACTGTTGAAATGGCATACTCATTTAAAAACATTCTTGCCTTCTTGCCAGGCCAGAGTTAATGAAGTAATTTCAGACGGAATACCAATGTATATTCACCGTGAAATACTATGCAGTGGCATATTAAGTTACGTAAAATACCGGTCGCACGAATGCTAGACAGCAAGTGTAAGTGGTGTACTAATCAGCGGGGTGCGTTCTTTTTCTTGGTTTTGTATCGAAGCGTTTCACATGCGCTGCTCACTTGTGACTGGAAGGCAAACCCAAGTGACAGTGCGTTCGGATGGATGTCTACGCAACAGGGGTCCAGATGCTCACGAAAGAGGATTTGCGAAAAACTGGCTCTCTCCTCGTGTGCGCTTTATCAGTGGCTCCTCTACAACATACTACCACACCTTGGTGTGGGAATCTCGATGTATATGAAGACTGTGAACAAGTATCGAAAAAGAAACAAGACTTTAATTACCAAACTTTATTTCTTTGAGTTGGTACAATAAAAGCTTTCCGAATGGAGATTATTACCGGCTGTGATGCCCTTCTTCAGATTTGATAAATACATATCGATTGTTTACCGCTGTCGAGCTCTGGCACAAAGATATTCATGGGCGCTCTTGGAAAGAGGTCGTGCGCCACAGCCGAAAGAGGGATGTTAAAACAGGAGGAATGTGCGGAATGACAGGGACCGACTTTCACTTTCAACATGGTCGGGGCGTGTTAGCTCCAGCCCGCGCTCCGCTTAGCATTAATCTGTAAAACTGTTCCCAGTGGCGTTTGCTGTATGTCAGAAGGCAGGGACTTGTCTTTGATTGGCTAATTAAAGCTCATTTCTTTCTGGTTACCGTATTATATCTATGTTGGCGCAATTTGACACTCGCGTGTCTGTCAAAATGTATAAACTGTTATTCTCTTTCTATTTTAGAAGCCCACTCGTTATTGAGTACCTTAGAGATTATTTAGGGCAGAGTGTGGGTGCAGTGGCGTTAGGGACCAAAGGCAATCTAAAAATGTTCGGCGCTATCCCAGTGAAATTGAGAATGCGCAAGTGTAAGGAATATACGTCGTGCATTGTATTCGCACGTCTTGGTAAAGGTTAACGACTGTATTCGTATCTCACTTGCCTAGATTGCTAATTTTTTTGTTAGTTCTGTTTTATTATACCTGGTTTCCTTAAACGACTCAGTTTGTAAGCCCCATACAAAGGTACATCGCCTTGCAATTCTGTGAACGAATGTCATTAGCTCTGGTAGCCATACTCTGTTGTACTGTAAATGTACAAAATCTTGCTAATTGCTCACTGCCATGAACTCTGACGTGATGCTTTTTAAGTAATTACGTTTACTGAATGTTGAGAGGCTTTAGAATCATAACTGTTTGAATGTCAAGTCCGAGCCCATGCTTATGTTTAGTCATTCTAATTGGGGAGTCCCGATGTGTGTGCAACTGTTTCGGGCTGAAGCCCAGTAGTTTTTTTCTACATCAGTTTGCTCAGACTAAAGTGGCGTAGAGCCCACGCAACAGCAACGTTAATTACAGATAAAATTCTCATTTGCTCTAAGGGCAAAGGCTGTTAATTGTTCTTTGTAGATTTTTAGACAACATAGCTGTATGGAGATAAAAAGCGATTAATTTACTTATAACCAATTATTCAAAATCACAGTCAGAATCGCATTATTTATTTTTCAGCCAACCGTGCACAGGCACGGTGACGACTCCATCGAGCGACAAAATGGTGTAAATTAACCCATCGCGGGTTGAAACCGGTTGGCGGCAAAATAATTAATGTGTTTGTGACTGTCATTTTTAATAATTGATATTCCCTGTAGGATTGTATTTGGTCAAATTTTTAAGTGGCTTGAAGCACGTGATTACGTCTAGTTATTGTAACGGTCAAAAGTCTGCTGCGAGTGTGTAACTGTTCGGCCGAAATGTGCTGACTTTCTAAGAGTACTTATGGGTTTATAATTGCGCAGTGGTTAATTGTCTTATTAAACGAAGTATCTTCTAAAGTATCAATGTATGCAAAACTTGTACTTCTATGCAAATGAAAGTTTGTAAATAACGGTTAAATGGCTTACCACTTAAGGATCTTTGTATCCAAGTAAACCTGCTCCATAATTAAAGTTTAGTTTTACTTTATTAACAATCAAACAAATGTAACACGTGATCGGTATATGCCCAACAGACGACATATTGGTCAACCCCTCATGAGACCATACGGTGCTTTTTGGGCGCTGTTGATAATATCCACTGGACGGTAGTGTGATCTTCCAACGCCGATATAAACCGTGAAAATGAGGTAATGTTTATGCGGTGTTCGGTTGTATGGAATCAGTGCAGTCAGGTGATGCGAAGTGGATATCTTACAGAATGGCAAAGAGGAACCACAGAGTTAGGACGATGCCACGACAGCACCATGAATATACAAGGATGCACGATTTGTGGTTTACCAAACCAGCGTGTCGAACGTGTCTTCAAACAGCGGCGTACTACTCGCTGGCCGGTCAGTGTGGCCGAGCGGTTCTAGGCGCTTCAGTCTGGAACCGCGTGACCGCTACGGTCGCAGGTTCGAATCCTGCCTCGGGCATGGATGTGTGTGATGTCCTTAGGTTAGTTAGGTTTAAGTAGTTCTACGTTCTAGGGGAATGATGACCTCAGATGTTAAGTCCCATTGTGCTCAGAGCCATTTGAACTACTCGCTGCCAAGTAAAACGGCCTAAGGGCACTCACTATTCGTGATAAAATGCTAAGCCACAGGGTCCGACGAGTACAGTGCCTGGTCTCTAACCAGACAAGAGCTCTTGCTGTCGGTGAATGCAGGTCCACCTCAACCAGTTTCTGAGCGATTATTAAGAAGCGAACAGCTTGCAGCGGACATGTAGTGAGATACCTAACGGCCATTACTCACAGCGATACAGTACACATTGATTTTCTATAGGTCAGACCTATGGATGGTACCTCACTGAAAGAATGTATGCGAGGTCTGTTAAAAAAGTATCTACTTCCTTCTTTTTTTTCCTAACACTTAACGGAATTGAATCTAGCGCGCTTTCGTGGGTCGACCGTAAACCTTTGTGCGCTTGCGTGAATTTTTTCCCGCATGTCGATAGCGTCAGTTGCTGTCAAGCAGCACTTGAGCGAGGTGGTGTGTAGTGATCGCGTTGGTTTTTCATTGCAAGGAAAATGACTAAAGCAGTGATGCTGGAGCAAATTTTGCCAGATTATGGCGACAGCAAGGTGGAAATCCTTCGGAAAATCAGATGGCTTTCAATGACGATCCTATAGGTATCACACAGATTAAGGATTGGTACAACCGGTTAAAAGACGGCTGCACATCGGTGGAGAGCGAGGTACGCTCCGGTTGGCCATCAATATACCGAAGTGATCAGGTCGTCACCAAAGTAAACGCTATGGTGGTGCGTGACATTCCTGTGACTATCAGGGAAAACGCAGAAGAGGTGAGCATCAAGAATTTTGCCGCATTACATTGTGACAGAAGACCTGGCCATGATGTGAGTGTCGGCGAAATTCATTCCGAAGCTGCCGACCGCGGAAAAAAAGCAACTTCGTTTTGAGGCCTCACATGACATGTTGGACTCCACAAACAGAGACCCCGACTTCATCTACACCATAATCACTAGTGACGAGTCCTGGGTGTGTGGGCCAAATTCCAGTCGTCACAGCAGAAACATCCCTCATCACCAAAACCAAAGTAGGTCCGCCAAGTGATACCGACTGCTTTGTTTGACTCCCTAGACCACGAGTACTCACCACAGGATGAAACAGTCACTAAAGTGTACTACAGGGGTTCCTCCATCGCCTATGCAACTCAGTGTGGCGCATTAGACCGGACTTGAAGTCAACAGGAAATTGACGTCTCCGTCACGACAATGCTCCTGAACATTCCTCACACTTGATTCCACATTTCTGTGGTTCAACAGGTTCCTGATTCTCCTGATTTGGCCCCCTGCGACATCTGACTGCTCCACAAACAGAGGCCACTGAAAACAACGCAATTTAAGACAAGAGAGGACATAAAGGCAACAACTGTAGCCGAGCTAAACTCCATTTCGAAAGGATCTTTACCGGCATGCTTCCAATAATGGCGGCACTGCTGGAGACCCAAGGGAACTACTTTGAGGGTAAATGATAATTAATCTAAACCCTCAGCTGCCGACAGGTGTTCTTAACATACCTCGATGGGCACAGCTAGAAATGCATGCCCCGACCGAGACTCGAATCCGGGATCTCCTGTTTACATGGCAGACGCTCTATCCATCTGAGCCACCGAGGACACAGATGAATAGCGCGACTGCAGGGACTTATGCCTTGCACACTTCCCGTGAGACCCACATTATACTTTGAGGGTGTTTAGGTGTCCAACGCTCCAGGTAAACCAGTTTTTTCCCAGGCGAAAGGTCGGATACTTTTCTAACAGACGTATTATGGGCCGAAGAGTGGTTACTTTGCCTCTTTTCAAATAAAGCAAGGCCCTGAGTGCACCGACAGCTCAGTAAGGCGTTTAATTCGGAGTGGGTGGAAAGTATATTTCCGGCTGGATGTGATTTTATGATATCTGATGTTTTGGATGTTTTTCGAATCATGACTTGGGCCCAGATATTCAGTTTACACTGTACATAAATCATAATGTTCATCGTACTTGAACATTCTGGTAGACTAAGTGATCTCCCTCCTGATACTGCTTTCGTCTTCCGGATGACAAATGCTCTGACGAGCACACGAGCATGATATCACGTTTCTACTGGCATGCTTAGCCACACTATCTTAGTCGACAGTTATTTTCATTAAGTTTCTGTTTAGACGTAGTTGAGTTGTGTTCCACTGGTGGTACAGATATTGAACTTTCATGATCTGTCTTATTTTTTCTTAATTTTACAAAAGAATTTTTTTTTTCAGAAATTGTTCATTTCACCAACCACAAATCAGGACGGGGAGATGATTACGGGTAATGTTCTACACTAGAAAAAATGTAATTACCGTCGTTTTCTGACGAACATATGTTGTTAATTCCTTTCTGTTGGCTTACTTTTAGGGCTTAAAAAGGTGAAACTTTATACCATATGCACATATGTTTAAGCTGATAAACTTCACAATAGCTATATCGAAAATATTTAAATGTAATAAATTAAACCAATAATATCCTCCCTAAGGCGCACTTGGAATAGCATTTCCCCTTTTTAGAGCCAAAAATCTAAACCAACCAAGGGTAAATAACAACCGATATTTGATAGAAAACAACCATAATTACAGATTTTCTAGTTCGGAACGTTACAGATTATCACATTCTCCTCTTAAGTGGTGGTTTGTGAAATGAAATATTCCTGCCAAACGTTTAAAAAAAACAGATGTGAAAATGGAGTTTCTATCCCCTCCCCCCCCCCCCCCCCCAGTTGATCTGAAATACACCTAAATTCGATCTTAGCGAAAGTATAATAGAACGTTACATTACTCGGACCACGATACCAAATTATATTTTTCTAGTATAAGTGGGAAATTCGAAATTAAATATGTCCTTCTTGGACGGGAATATACGTAACGCACGAGCGTAGGTTGTGGACATGGGCGACGAAGTTCGGGTCTACCCTCGATTCATGCTCGGACTGCCGAAGCTGTTAATGCGACCACCCAACATAAACAGGGAAATGTGAGTTGGAGTCCGGGTCCGGCGCAAATTTTATTTCCCTTCATTCCAATAAAAAGCTGAAGATATTTCATATTCACAACAACGAAAACATTTCCTGTGTGTAGGAAAGATGTATGTACTTTATTATTAATATTATCGAACATGCAAGCAAAGTTTTAAAAAATTAAAAGGTTCACTGTAGCGCGTGGCAACGAAATTGATGCAATGCTCGTCTCAGTCTCAAATCTAGTCGAGAGAGCGATTTAGTATCCTATTTGCGCATCTTATGGTTAAATAACTAGAAAACTATGCTCAGATATTTATTAAATCGCTAGCTTTTCTATGATAAACCACAAGAAACACATTTATGACACTGTTCAAACCAATCCTCATGGCTTCGAAAACCTATGGGTAGAGGCACCTACCCCTTGGAGTGCAAGGTTGTTTTCGATATCTGCGATAGATGGACGATTCGCACATGTGCTGTAAGGAAACGATAATCAACTAATTTATCAAGTGTCCTATGTGTTTTTAAACTACAGTCTGTTAGAGAACCAGGGACATAATCATACTCCTAATAATATTTGATTAAAAAACAAATAGAGTGTCTTCGACGTATTCAAATATTGTTGTACACGTATTGTTGTAAGAAAACTGATATGGAATATTTCACTTCTAATCAGTTTTTAGTATCTTAGGGAGTCGTCAAATTAAGATTAAAGCATAAACATGTTGTCACCACAGTGCTGGGGCAGGATCTATATAGCTGGGGGCGTACCCTGCTTTAAATAGGACGACGTTTTTTCAGAGAGGTCTCGTTGTGCGATGGCATCGGTAAAGGCTTTCCCGCTTTTCAATATGCAAACCCTGGAGGATGTATATAAATGGCCGATCAGATATTCATTTCCACCCCCAGGAAAATGATCAGGTATTAAAAGCGCTTGGCGCGTTTGGGGAGCAACCCCACTGGGTTCTCCCTAACGTATTCTGCGCGTGATTCGTGTATTAAAGCGGTTCGCGTCCCCAAATTCGCAGCCGACAGCGGGCGTGGAGGGAAGTTTTCTCTTTCCCTCCGTGGATTAAGTTCCGGAGAACCAGTCCACTTGTTACCACCATCCTTTGAGCTGGATGTTACGCAGGTGCAGCTTCTTCAGGAGTAAATCATTAAAAACAGTCTTGTAGCTCACAGTCTGCTGCGATCTTTCGATCATCGACTAGAGATCGTGTTCGCATTCAGTACAATACAGACTTCTCACTGTAAGTATGTATTTTGAATAATATCTAGGCTTGCAGCAATGGAAGGCAAAAGTTGTTTTGAAACAGAGATAGCTCTTCCAGAATGGATTATTTGTTTGTTTACTATTGTGGACAGAAACAATTCCACTTTATGTTTTAATCTGTGATCAGAAAAATGTGTGTGAAATCTTATGGGTCATCAGTCCCTAAGCTTACACACTACTTAACCTAAATTATCCTAAGGACAAACACATACACCCATGCCCGAGGGATGACTCGAACCTCTGCCGGGACCAGCCGCACAGTCAATGACTGTAGCGCCCAGACCGCTTGCTAATCCCGCGCGGTCTGTGATCAGAAAATGGAGGGCAAATGAGAAGGAGAAAGGTACAAGAATAAGAGCCGGGACGGATTTATGTCGATCTGTTCTGTAGCTTTATGTGTGTAGTAACTTCTTAATCTTTATTGTATTTTCTGCTTTGCAGAGTTGTACTAGTGAACTGAAGTAGTAGCAGTAATTTTGTAGTTTAACACGATGTGCATAAAGCGGTAATGTCAATTTTATTGAGAGGATGTTTCAGATGATAGGATTTACAGTTCCTTGAAATCTCATTTGTTTGCAGGAGCATAGGCGTAGTCTTTGAAATACGATACTTTCACTAGAAGAGCATAGCGGCTATAGTTTGTATGGCGAAAGAACAACCCTGACGGCTACGCTGTTGTAGTCTTCGGAACTGCGGCGACGGTGAGATGTTGCCATACAGACGCGTTCTTGGTTACGTATGTCAGACGCGCGAAGCGGCCTACTATTATTCACAAGTCTCTTCTGTCAACCAACTGACCAGAAGTCATTGTCGTCTTAATAAATATACAGATTCTTTGATAACAGGTGCAATATTGTCGTCGTACGACCTACTTCAAATTTCCCTCTGGGCACACTACCGTAGAAACTGTAAATACAGGGTAAGTCGTAAATGAGAAGAACTGTTCCAAAGACTGGTACACAAAAAACAAAAAAATTTGATATTTACTAGGGGAAAGTCATCCGTATTTTAATAGAAAGAAGATTTTTTTGGTAGAGTTTGGGAAGGGGAGTAAATAGCGAGGTGACCTGTCCCATTGGATGAGGAAAGGATAAGGAAGGAAATCGGCTGTGATCATTAAAAGGAACAACCCCGTCATTTACCTGAAGGGAAATCACGGAAAACCCAAATCAGGATAGCCGGACGTGGGTCTGAACTGCCGTCATCCCGAATGCGAGTCCAGTGTGCTAACCACTGCGCCACCTCGCTCAGTGACAAGGAACACCGCTGGGATCTGTGCATGTTATTCTCCAGTGATGCACGAAATTTAGTGAGCTCCACGTAGCTCCTTGAGAATATTCGTTTCAGCATGGGATACAAACAATCGTATAAAATCTTTTGAACCACACGTTGTCGAAAGTGATAATGTGTACAGTCTCGTATCACGAGAAGTATGATCTGTATACGAATATAGCGGCTGAGGGACTGCGTCAGTCCAAAAAGCTTCGAGATTGGATTAATAAAAATGGAGATAAGTTAAGACAGTGGTTTTGATGCCACATAGTATCATGAGAATGTTAACACAACCATGTGAAACTGTCAGAAATGTGTTCCATTCTCGCGTGACATTGGCGTTAGTGTCGGATATGTCGTCAAACCTACTTGTGAATTTCTACACTCTGTCGTTTTACGGTATGATCGTATTTATAATACCAAGTCTCGTCATCTGTGATGGTTTTTTAGAGACAAAGATTGTCCACGTTTTAAATTGGAATTGAAACGCACCATGAGTCCTCATCTCGTAGCTTTAGTTTGGGAGTTAAGGCATGCGGGACAAAGGTAGCACACTTCTCCCTTCTTGAAAACATTCTGAAGAATGTCTTCAACACTTCACTTAGAGGTGTTGCTCCTTCGCTGTTTGTGACACATGGACGTTGTCAGACTGCGGCCTCACTTCCACAACTAAACACAGCCTGCTCGCAGCTGACTGGTCGAATGCACATGTGTTGTTTACAGTTATCTGGTCACGCTGCCACCGTAGTCAATGTGCTGACGTCGCTTGTACGCCAAGAATAATACCAGTCTCAGAACATTTGGGCGGAAGATCTGGACTACTTGAACGTAAATTGGGATTGGAAATGGGAAGAATAATTTTGTATTTGTGATTCAACGTGAGACAATGAATACAAAATATTTTTGCTTGTTCCTCTCCCTATATACATACAGTCTGTTAGGTAAGAGCATTGTCGGGATTAGACACGGATGGTAAAAGACAACACCTCAGTTCTTTCACAGCCCAATAGAAGGAACGTATGACCTCTATGCAACGTCCATAAAACATTACTTTACTTTCGTTTCTCGACTAAGATACGGGATGAGAGACATGAGCGCAGCTTAAGCGTCACGATTTGAGTTTGTTTTCTCTGAGGCCACCCAAAAGGTCCGAATATGAGTAATGCTGCGGCGTCTGAATATATGGTGTTATCAAAGTAATTTGTATAAAAATGGGAAACACACTATAAATTAGCTAAAAATATTTATTACTTTGAAGATCTTGGCTCAATCGGTAAAGTGACTCCAAAAGGGGAAAAAATATATATTAACTACTTTCCAGGTAACCCATTCTCAACATTGTATCAAGAACAAGGAAAATACCCCTTGGAACACTTGTAAATGGAAATTCGATGCATCTGGAGGTCTTTTCAGGTTGAACACGCGGAGAACTTTGTCTCCAGTATGCCTGGCAGAGGCCAAGAAATTACCGACGCTGCGAGTGTCTGGACGTATTATTACACGTATTTGCACTTTTCGTTTTTTTCGCATATGATTTATGTTGTGTTTTGGTTTGTTGTCCAATACATTTTCTTGCTAATTAGCCCGACCACGATCTTCAAAAAATGGCTCTGAGCACTATGGGACTCAACTGCTGTGGTCATAAGTCCCCTAGAACTTAGAACTACTTAAACCTAACTAACCTAAGGACATCACACACATCCATGCCCGAGGCAGGATTCGAACCTGCGACCGTCGCGGTCGTGCGGTTCCAGACTGTAGCGCCTTTAACCGCTCGGCCACTCCGGCCGGCGACCACGATCTTCCTTAGCAAATTACACGAAAGCTACATCATCCACTGTGACTCATTGTTATTCGTAACCTCCTCCCACAGCCCTAGAACTGACGATGACTTTGCCTGACTGGATGTCATGAATTTCTGGGTATTGTTGCTCAGCAGATTCAATTACCCAATGTGCTTGTAAATTTTTAGAGTTATTACCTGGCATAGACGGCAGAGAATCAGTTCCGGCACATGCCATGTGTCACAGTCGGTATCTGGGGACATGAAAACAGGGAAGTGTTGCGGGAGGCGGCTCCACTCTTGATGCTTTTCCACACCGAACCGAGTCGTATTCAAGGAGCGCAAACGGCGCAGTATGACGATGCCTAATACGTCATTCTGCGAGCCTCCAGTACGGAGATGTAACGTCAGCCACTCCACAGCGTCATAGCACTGACGGAAAATACAAAGACAACGGGAATTACATTAATTTAAATTGACGCCTATCGATAATTTTTTTTTAAAATTTCAGGCTTCTGGGTGGTTTGATGCGGCCCGCCACGAATTCTCCTGCTGCGCCAAACTTTTCATCTTAGAATAATACTTGTAACCTAGGTCCTCACTTATTTGCTGGATATATTCAAATGTCTGTCTTTCTTTGCAGTTTTTGCCCTCGACAGGTCTCTCTAGAACCACGGAAGTTGTTCACTGAGATCTTCACAGAGATTCAATTATCCTGTCCCTCCGTCTTGTCAGTGTTTCTTGAACATTCCTTCCCTCGTCGATTCCGCGGAGAATCTCCTCTCTCCTTAATAGTCCATCTAAATCTCAGCATTCGTTTGTAGTACCATATCTCAGATACTCCATTCTCTTTTATTCCTGTTTCCTCACTGTCCGTGTTTCAGTACCATACAATGTTGGACTCCATATACACATTTTCAGATATTACTCATATTAAGACCTATAATTGATAATAGTACAATTGGCCTGGAGTGCCCTTTCTGCTAGTATTAGTCTGCTTTTTATGTCCTCCACCCTCCCCCTCCCCCCCCCCCCCCCATGAACCATGGACCTTGCCGTTGGTGGGGAGGCTTGCGTGCCTCGGCGATACAGATGGCCGTACCGTAGGTGCAAGCACAACGGGGGTATCTGTTGAGAGGCCAGACAAACGTGTGGTTCCTGAAGAGGGGCAGCAGCCTTTTCAGTAGTTGCAGGGGCAACAGTCAGGATGATTGACTGATCTGGTCTTGTAACACTAACCAAAACGGACTTGCTGTGCTGGTACTGCGAAAGGTTGAAAGCAAGGGGAAACTACAGCCGTAATTTTTCCTGAGGACATGCAGCTTTTTTTTTTTTTTTTTTTTTGGTCATCAGTCTACTGACTGGTTTGTTGCGGCCCGCCACGAATTCTATTCCTGTGCTAACCTCTTCATCTCAGAGTGGCACTTGCAACCTACGTCCTCAATTATTTGCTTGATCTCAGTCTTCCTCTACAGTTTTTGCACTCTACAGCTCCCTCTAGTACCATGGAAGTCATTCCCTCATGTCTTAGCAGTTTTACTGTATGGTTAATGATGATGGCGTCCTCTTGGGTAAAATATTCCGGAGGTAAAATAGTCCCACATTCGGATCTCAGGGCGGGGACTACTCAAGAGGACGTCGTTATCAGGTCAAAGAAAACTGGCATTCTACGGATCGGAGCGGGGAATGTCAGATCCCTTAATCGGGCAGGTAGGTCAGAAAATTTAAAAAGGTAAATAGATAGGTTAAATTTAGATATAGTGGGAATTAGTGAACTTCGGTGGCAGGAGGAACAAGACTTTTGGTCAGGCAAATACAGAGTTATAAATACAGAGTCAAATAGGGGTAATGCAGGAGTAGGATAAATAATGATTAAAAAATATAGGAATGTGGGTAAGCTACTTCAAACAGCATAGTGAACGCATTATTGTGGCCAAGATACACACGAAGCCCACGCCTACTACAGTAGTATAAGTTTACATGCCAACTAGCTCTGCAGATGACGAAGAAATTGATGAAATGTATGATGAAATAAAAGAAATTATTCAGATAGTGAAGGGAGACGAAAATTTAATAGTCATGGGTGACTGGAATTCGGTAGTAGGAAAAGGGAGAGAAGGAAACGAAGTAGGTGAATATGGATCGGAGGTAAGAAATGAAAGAGGAAGCCGCCTCGTTGAATTTTGCACAGAGCACAACTTAATCATAGCTAACACTTGGTTCAAGAATCATAAAAGAATGTTGTATACATGGAAGAAGCCTGGAGATACTAAAAGCTTTCAGATAGATTATATAATGGTAAGACAGAGATTTAGGAACCAGGTTTTAAATTGTAAGACATTTCCAGGGTCAGATGTGGACTCTGACCACAATCTATTGGTTATGAACTGTAGATTAAAACTGAATAAACTGCAAAAAGGTGGGAATTTAAGGAGATGGGACCTGGATAAACTGACTAAACCACAGGTTGTACAGGGTTTCAGGGAGAGCATAAGGGAACAATTGACAGGAATGGGGGAAAGAAGTTCAGTAGAAGAAGAATGGGTAGCTCTGAGGGATGAAGTAGTGAAGGCAGCAGAGGATCAAGTAGGTAAAAAGACGAGGGCTAGTAGAAATCCTTGGGTAACAGAAGAAATATTGAAATTTATTGATGAAAGAAAATAATATAAAAATGCATTAAATGAAGAAGGCAAAAAGGAATACAAACGTCTCAAAAATGAGATCGACAGGAAGTGCAAAATGGCTAAGCAGTCATGGCTAGAGGACAAATGTAAGGATGTAAAGGCTTATCTCACTAGGGGTAAGATACATACTGCCTACAGGAAAATTAAAGAGACCTTTGAAGAAAAGAGAACCACTTGTATGAATATCAAGAGCTCA
The DNA here is from genome assembly GCF_021461395.2 of Schistocerca americana. NCBI lineage: Eukaryota > Metazoa > Arthropoda > Insecta > Orthoptera > Acrididae > Schistocerca > Schistocerca americana. Next base: position 61,057,289 of record NC_060122.1, read on the forward strand.
GATGGAAACCCAGTTCTAAGCAAAGAAGGGAAAGGAGAAAGGTGGAAGGAGTATATAGAGGGTCTATACAAGGGCGATGTACTTGAGGACCATATTATGGAAATGGAAGAGGATGTAGATGAAGATGAAATGGGAGATATGATACTGCGTGAAGAGTTTGACAGAGCACTGAAAGACCTGAGTCGAAACAAGGGCCCGGGAGTAGATAACATTCCATTAGAACTACTAAGAGCCTTTGGGGAGCCAGTCCTGACAAAACTCTACCATCTGGTAAGAAAGATGTATGAGACAGGCGAAATACCCTCAGACTTCTAGAAGAATATAATAATTCCAATCCCAAAGAAAGCAGGTGTTTACAGATGTGAAAATTACCGAATTATCAGTTTAATAAGTCACGGTTGCAAAATACTAACGCGAATTCTTTACTAACGAATGGAAAAACTAGTATAAGACGACCTCGGGGAAGATCAGATTGGATTCCGTACAAATATAGGAATACGTGAGGCAACACTGACCCTACGACTTACTTTGGAAGCTAGATTAAGGAAAGGCAAACCTACGTTTCTATCATTTGTAGACTTAGAGATAACTTTTGACAATGTTGACTGGAATACTCTCTTTCAGATTCTGAAGGTGGCACGGATAAAATACAGAGAGCGAAAGGCTATTTACAATTTGTACAGAAACCAAATGGCAGTTATAAGAGTCGAGGAGCATGAAAGGGAAGCAGTGGATGGGAAGGGAGTGAGACAGGGTAGTAGCCTATCCCCGATGTTATTCAATCTTTATATTGAGCCAGTAGTGAAGGAAACAAAAGAAAAATTTGGAGTAGGTATTAAAATCCACGGAGAAGAAATAAAAAACTTGAGGTTCGTCGATGACACTGTAATTCTGTCAGAGACAGCAAAGGACTTGGAAGAGCAGTTGAACGGAATGGATAGTATCTTGAAGGGAGGATATAAGATGAACATCAACAAAAGCAAAACGAGGATAATGGAATGTATTCGAATTTAGTCGGATGATGTTGAGGGAATTAGATTAGGAAATGAGACAAAATAGTAAAGGAGTTTTGCTACTTGGGGATCAAAATTACTGATGATGGTCGAAATAGAGAGGATATAAAATGTAGACTGGCAATGGGGAGGAAAGCGTTTCTGAAGAAGAGAAATTTGTTAACATTGAGTATAGATTTAAGTGTCAGGAAGTCGTTTCTGAAAGTACTTGTATGGAGTGTAGCCACGTATGGAAGTGAAACATGGCTGATAAAAAGTTTGGACAAGAAGAGAATAGAAGCTTTCGAAATGTGGTGCTACAGAAGAATGCTGAAGATTAGATGGGTAGATCACATAACTAATGAGGAGGTACTGAACAGAGTTGGAGGGAAGAGGAGCTTGTGGCACAACTTGACTAGAAGAAGGGATCGATTGGTAGGACATGTTCTGTTTAGCATTGGATGTCAGCGTGGGGGGTAAAAATAGTGGAGGGAGACCAAAAGATGAATACACCAAGCAGATTGAGAAGGATGTAGGTTGCAGTAGGTACTGGGAGATGAAGAAGCTTGCACAGGATAGAGAATCATAGAGAGCTGCATCAAACCAGTGTTAGGACTGAAGAGCACAACGACAACAACAATTTGTGTGTTCCTTTCTCCGTCCGTCATAAGTTATTTTGCTCTCTAGGCAGAACAATTTCTTAACTTCGTCTACATCATGATCCCCAATGCTGATGTTAAGTTTCTTGCTTTTCTCATTTCTGCTATTTCTCAATACTTACTTTTTTCTTCGGCTTACTCTTAATCCATATTTTTGACTCATTAGACTAATTCCATTCAACAGATCCTGTAATTCTTCTTCCCATTCACGAAGGCTAGCAACGTCATCAGAGAATCATGTCAATGATATCCTTTGACAATGAATTCGATTCGACTCTTAAAATTTTCTTTTATTTCCATCATCGCTTTTTCGACGTATAGACCGAACAGTAAGGGCGAAAGATTATATCCATGTCTTACACCCTTTTTAGTCGGTGGTCTTATATTTCGGTGTTGTACATAATGCACATTAACCGGCTTTCCCTATAGGTTATCCCTATTTTTCTGAGGTTTTAGAGCTTCTTGCACCTTTTGACTTTGTCAAACACTTTTTCCAGGTAGACACATCCTATCAACGTTTCTTGATTGTTCTCCAGTCTTGCTTCCACTACCAACCGCAACGTCAAAATGCCTCTCTGGTACCTTAACATTTTCTAAAGTTAAACATCGTCATTTGACAGATCCTCGATTTTCTCTGGATAATTAGGGCAAATGGCCACAGCAGCGTCTGTGAAGACATAATGTCCAGCTGTAAAATGCCTTTTCTGAAACCTCTGTCTCAGTGTCTGGTCATCCCAACTGCATTTCTAGTTACCGGATAGCTTGACTGAGAGTTGTGGCTTGCTGCCGGCTGGAAGAAGACTTCACATTCGAGACCACAGCTGTACAGGCACTTAGCCGTTGTAAGTTGCCTCTGCTGTTTGGCAACCACCGTGTTTGAAGAAAATGTGGACGAGCCTAGGCCTTCCTCTGGTGAAAGACTGTACAAAGTAGCTGCAGCCTACCGTTGAGCGAGACACCTGAGTACTGCCACACTGTCTATGCCTACGAGTATTGCTGATTTAAGTCCTGCGCTTCCACCTTCATGGCACTCACCATCCGTGATACGCTGTTTGCACCCCCTCAAGTACACGACCATCTTCGAAAACGCCGAGGCAGGCCGCACCAGCTGCCGGTGGGCCACTGTGGCTTTGCGCTTGCAAACGCCTGTGCCACCCGTCTGCACTTCACCGCCACTGGCTCCTGCGTTGCACAGTAGCCACAGCTAGCGAAGCACTACATCTGCACTCTTAGTCGCGTACAACTGTGTGGATCAGGCGGCCTCCGATGAATCGGAGAAGACACTCTGTACAGAAATTTACTAGCGATATATATGATTCCAGACAACGCTGTTCCACGGCCGCCATCCACATCGGCTTCCAAGCCCGACCTTCTGCACCATTAGCATCACAACCTAAACTGCTCAGTTTCGACGCCCACTAAAAATCCTGACTCGACGTGTGAACACTAAAGTAACATCACCGGTTTCTCAGAAACAACATCTTCTCCCTTCTGCCTCTTTTCCTGCATTACGCTGGATCCACGTTTCTGAGGATTTCTTCCACACTATAAAGTTCTCTGTGTCAGCATACATCAATTGTGTTACCCTCTGGCCCTCTACAACAGAGTCTGTCAAATTGACTTTTACATCTATGACATTATGGACATACAGAGACTCTCTCATACAGTCCAACCAACTCTTTTTAAGGCTTCCTCTTTCTCTGGAGTCTTCCATTCCTATCTCTATGTCTGTAAGAGATGTCTTCGATCTATTTTCATATGGATTTTTCTCTTCTGCACTTTGTTGGAAATGTTAACAGCTTTTAAGGTTTCTAGGATTTTCTCGGAAGGAATCTAATTAATTCTGGTGACTCCACACAATCACCTCAACATTTTCCTTTCATCTACATGTAGGCTGTTGCACTGGTTCATAGTTTTTGCCAATGTCTCTGCTCCTGAGGAATCTAGACTTCTAACAATCTCGAACCGTATTCATAGACCTCCAGAAGGCGTACGGCTAAGTGGCTCTGAAGAAACTGTGTGGGAAAGGAAATAACATAGCGTCACAGCATTTCAAAATCACGAAGGGATTAAAACAGGGATTCTGATTTTCTCCTATATTGTTTAAAATTACATCCAGAAAGCCTTATCCTTGTGGAGTAGGAAATGTCCAGGAATGGGTATTCAAATAACAACAGATCAATGTTCGTATAAAAATCAAATGTCTCTAACCACTATGATATTTAACATCTGAGGTCATCAGTCCCATAGACTTAGAGCTACTTAAACCTAAGTAACTAAGGACATCACACACATCCATACCCGGGGCAGGATCCGAACCTGCGACCGCAGCAACAGCTCGGTTCCGGACTGAAGCGCCTAGAACCGCTCGGCCGCAGTGGCCGGCAATGTTCGTATACCTTGCTCTTTGCGGATGATAAGGATGTGCTGGACAGCGAAGAAGTGATACCTCCTTTAAGCTACAAGAATGATTAGAAGAATTTGATCAGTGTGGATGCAAAGTAAATTTTCAAAATACTGAATGTGCAGTGGAAAAAATCTATGAAACAAAATAACTGTAGACAGTACAGCAAGGCAAGTGAAAAATTTAAATATTTTTGTGGCATCTTATCGGAAGACAGAAGAAGTATTTTAGAATCACACCAACGAGTAGTCTATTGGAAAGGACCAATCTAGTAGGAATCCAGTTGCGATCTTGTAAGGTAACGTGGTAACTGAGGAAGGCGCTCTTTAGAAATATTGTAGAGCCCGTAAAGACCTATGGATGCTGGTCTTGGGAGCATACTGGAAAAAATAAAACCAAACTGAGAGTTGTGGAAATGGATTGTCTCAGGAGATCGTGTAAAATTTTTCGATGAGACCACGTGGGATGTACAGTGATTTGGAAAATTACGCAGACTCAAGAAATCATCAATGATAGAATCGTACAAAGCCAACTCGCCTGCTATGATCATAAAGTACTAATGACAGACGACAGATGGCCAAAGAAGAACTTGATGTACCATACTCAGTGAAGAAAGAAAAGACTGAAGGTTGCGTGATAAAGGAAGAAACAGAGATAAAAAAAGACGAGAAAGCATTGGAAAGAGAGTACCCGAAGGCATCCGATATGTGGGATGTGGTGACAGCTGTGGGAACCCCACAAGAGAGGAAAAGAGGATTCCCGAAATCCTTTTTCAATTTCTTTATCCAGTTTGCACCCCATGATCTAAGTCACAATCAAGATTTTCATTCGTTGCCACAGTTGATCCGAGGTATCTGAAGCAGACTACCCTCTTTTTTGCCCCCCCCTCCCCCCCCCCCCCCGGATTCAGGGCAATAGCACGCTAGCACGGACGAGAAACGAGAATCCTATTGGCTCCAGTCAGAGATTTCTATCAGCAACCTACAGAAGAGCCAATAATGTGGTCATTAGGGACACACGAACACTCATGTATCAGTTCTCGAGACGGTTGACGTTGACATCTGTCAGTGCAGCCTAATTGCTTTCAAAGTATCACCACAGTATCGGGGAAAACTCTGTCAATAAGCGAAATACGTTTAGTCCACCGAATAAAATGGGTAAAAGAAAACCAAGACCGTATAATAGTGTCGGACACGAAAGACCAGGTGGTGCGCATGGATGACATATCACGAGAACTACTTACGTGAGACATCGGTCACGGCTTTATCCCCAGCTGATGGCTAGAGGAGTGGCTCATGCTATCACATGGGTCTGAAGTACTCGTAACCTCTAGCGCACTGACTCGGCGTGATTCAGAGCTTGGACAAAAATACGAAAACATGCAAGAAATAAATGCTCGGACACAAAATAATGCAAATATTAACCGATCCTGTAGGTTGCGCTGTTGTATTTGACCACAAACGGCACCTGTGAGATGTTCTCAATACACTGTAAGTGTCAGTCGTGACCAGGACAATATTCTGCGCAGCTGTGAGTGCGTTATGCAGGAACTACCATAAATGACTTCGAACGTGGACAAATTGTTGGTGCTCGTATTGTAGGTCTTTCCGTAATCGAGAGAGCCGAATTTTCCGGTGTTTCACGAGGCACCATCGAAGATTTACACCGCATACATCAAAAGCGGAAAGTCATCATTCATTAAGTCACAATGCGGACGAAAGCGTGTGTCGAGTGATCGTCACAGACAGTCATTGAAGAGAACTGTGGCGAAAACTAAGAGGACAATTGCTGAAAAATTCACTGTAGAACAGAATGTCGCATTCGCGAACCCTATCAGCACTGAAACAACACGAAGGGTGCTCAGTACACTGAGAGTCTCAGGGCGAGCTGGAATTCAAACACCACTCTTCAGTAATGCGAATGCCCACAACAAGAAATGATGGTGCTTGAGCCGTGGTAAAATTTGCTGTTTTGAAGAGCGCGCCGCAGCGCGTAGTGTAAAGCAGTCGCCTTCCGTTTCTGGCGGTGGCGCCGCTGTGGCAATCGCAGCTTTGGCTCCTGCCTCTGGTGGGAAAGGGGAAAAGTTGCCTGTTCACGTGAATTTAAGGGGTGCTATGAGCTCGCCACTCGGTCAGTCTGTCAGTCTAGGCGAGTCTGGTCAGTTGTCAGCCAAATTAGTCTGTGTCTACCTCTCGTCCGCATTGGTGAGGCGGTTGGTGTCTGTCTGTCGTCCGGAATCCTAGTATGTGTTAGGCCGCCAGTCTGCTCGAGTTTGCTCAGGCAATGGACATTGGCGGTTGGATCGATCGGTTGGTCGGTCGCGCACAGGGATACAAGATGACTTGTCCGCCTGGAGCGTCGGCGTATGTTAGGTCGCCACCTGAGGCCAGTGGGCCGCGCCGTATAGGGAGGGGTAGTGGCTTCGTGGCCGACACGAGAGCAACAGGAGTCAACCCACGACATCGGTCTGGCCGGGACGAGCTGCCACGTCGTGAGACGGGAGAACGGCGCGCCTTCCTGCGTCCGTTGAAGCGGCTGGCAGCGGACGGTTCGGGAGAGCGTTTTTAGGGTGCTGCGCCAGGTCTTCGCCAGACATCGCAGTTTATTAAAAGTTGAGTGATTTGCTATATGTTGTTTCATTTACTTGTTAACTTCTATTGTGTTCTTGGTCAGTCTCTCGTCCCCAGCTTGCTCGTCTGTCTCTCGTCCGCATTTGTTAGGCAGTTAGTGTCTGTCTGTTGGTCTGCCGTACGTTAATAGCTGCCTCTGTCATGTTTGTCGGATTCGGTGTTAACGAATTTACTGCGGTGTAAAGGCCGAATTCCTGAAATATGTTTTTACCTTGCCTATCATCTTGAGAGGCGGTATATGTGTAATGTAGAGCATGTTGTACATTTTATGTAAGTCTGAATTTCATGGGTTTTATTTAGTCATTTTTAAAAAGTGGCCACCCTTCCACCGTAAGAGTTCTTTTAAAAACAAATTGCACTTTCGGTAGCAAATAATTTCTTAGTGTGAGTGTTTGTACCATTTCCATCCCTCTTACAGGGTGCATAGTTAATGTGTTTGTGTGAGTTGTTAAAATTTTTAGTTTAAAGTAATCTGGTGTGTTGCAGATTTGCACCAGTGTAGTCTTTCAGAGGTGGTTGTGAGCTATCGTGACTACGGCCGTGTTGAAAGGGAGCAGGCAAGCTTCTCAGACCGAAGGCTCATACTGTCAATATTGTTCTTTCTGCCTCTAAAGAAAACTATAAATTGATATTTCTGGAGTGCTTTTCTGCTTGTAAATTTTAAATCTGTTTTGAAGAGGCTTTTATGAATAAAATTCAAAAATGGCTCTGAGCACTATGGGACTTAACATCTATGGTCTTCAGTCCCCTAGACTTAGAACTACTTAAACCTAACTAACCTAAGGACATCACACAACACCCAGTCATCACGAGGCAGAGAAAATTCCTGACCCCGAATAATATTCCCGTTTGTTAAAGGTAATTTCATTTTCATCAGTTACTTCCTGGCAACTACTTCCACGCTCACCTAGTGTGATAAAATGTGTTAATGTTCTTGATGAATCGCTAGTAAATAAAATAAATTCTTTAAGAAAAGATTTTTAAAGTAAAATACACGGTTCAGTGCTGAAGACATTAAACCTACACATTCGAGCACTGGAAGAAACAGATTTGGCCCGTAGCCGGCCGCAGTGGCCGTGCGGTTAAAGGCGCTGCAGTTTGGAACCGCAAGACCACTACGGTCGCAGGTTCGAATCCTGCCTCGGGCATGGATGTTTGTGATGTCCTTAGGTTAGTTAGGTTTAACTAGTTCTAAGTTCTAGGGGACTAATGACCTCATCAGTTGAGTCCCATAGTGCTCAGAGCCAGATTTGGCCCGATATGTATTGTTTCACACTGTTTGCAGCTTCTGGACGGATTTACGTCCCAAGGGTGACACATGGCTGGAATTGGGTGATGATTTCGACAGCCATTTTGTGGTATGCCATGGGTCCCAAGGGTACTTTGTGCCGTGGTGTTACTGATAATCATTAGACGATCATTATGGCTGATCAGGTCAATCCCACGGTACAAAATTAGTTCCTCAGACGTGATCTTAGCTATACCTCAACTTCTCACTATTTTGCAGAAAAAATCGTGTAGTGCGAAGTATGGATGAAGGGCACCTGGCAAATTTGATATTTGTAGAATGCCGAAAAATATTTCTCACGGAGGGCCAGGGCAGTCTGTTAAGGAAGGTACGAGCATATGCAGTAGGCTCCCACACCTGTGAGTGGCTCGAAGACCTCTGAAGTAATAGATCTCATTATGTTGTCCTCGACGACGAGTGTTGATGAAAGATAAGGGTATCGTGAGTAGTGCCAGTGGCAGGTATGATAGGCCCACTGTCAGGTTCTATATACACAAATGAATAGGCAGACAGAGTGGGCTGCAACCTGGGGTTGTTTGCTGAAGATTTTATGGTTCACGGGCAGGTGTCAAAGTTGAGTCACTCTAAGAGGATACAAGACGACTTAGACAAAGTTTCCAGTTGAATGAAGCTCGCTCACAATCAAGAAAAACGTAAGTTAATTTCGATGAGTAGGAAAAACAGACCCATAATCATTAGTAGTGTCTTGCTTGACGCAGTCGCGTAGTTTAAATATCTAGGCGTAACTCTGCAAAGCTGTTTAAAATAGAAAGAGCATGTGAGGATTGTGGTAGGAAAGGCGAATGGTTGATTTCGATTACTGAGATGTGTTGGGTGCCGGCCTCTGTGACCGAGCGGTTCTAGGCGCTTCAGTCCGGAACCACGCAGTTGCTACGGTCGCAGGTTCGAATCCTGCCTCGTGCATTGATGTTTGTGATGTCCGTCGATTAGTTATGTTTCAGTAGTTCTAAGTCTAGGGGAGTAATGACCTAAGATGTTAAGTCCCATACTGCTTAGATCCAGTTGATGCGTCATGTAACTCAAATGGGTGTCCCTGGAAAAAAAGGTTGCGTTATTTTTGACGAACAGTCCTGAGAAAATTTAGAGAACACGAATTTGAAGCTGAGTGCAGAATGATTCTACCGTCGCCAACGGACATTTCGCGTAAGAACAATGAACATATGATCAAAGATATTAGTGCTTATACGGAGCCAATTAATTATTCAAAAACAGTCTTAATCGCATTTATACCTGCCGTTATGTAGACAGGAGTGACACCACCTGCAGTCCCCCCCAGGGGGTCCACAACTCTTTTGTGGACACGTGCGTAGCGAGCACGGGACCCCGAGCTAATGTGGCCCTCCTTCCTTTCCGAGCTGCATACATTCCCTTCCCTTTCCACATCCCTCCCCGTCCCCCATCTTCGCCCCCCCCCTCACCTCTGGCTCTTTCCTTCCCTTTCTCCCCCTCTGGGAGTATGGTTTGTGCCTACGTCCGGAGACGGACGCTCGAAACTTTTCCAAATTACTTGCTTTCTACACTTACAAGTCCTCGTCCTTCCTCTGTCCTTCTCTTTTCCTTCCCTCTTCTCCTTGCCCTTTTCTCCGCTGCGGCGTTTGAGACCCCCTCTTCTTTCCTTTCCCTTTCTCTTTTTTCCTCCCTGTGCGTGTCTGAAGGCTGACCCACGCACTTCCATGCGTAGCCGATGACGGGGTAACGCGTAATTCCCTGCCCCGGGTAGACAGGTAGGACACGTACGTACCCCCTGGTAACGGCCAGGCCCAGGGAGGGGTGATTACCCGAGCTGATACCTTCCGAAAGTGCCGATTGGTCCCTCCATCCGTTTGTCGGTAGGTGTGACCTGAGGTGTGAACAATCACCTAAGGCGGGTGTGCCCTCGGTGAGGGCCCCCACAAGGGAGGAGCGCGCCATCGAAGACGCCGGTAATCATGGGGGATTCTTCCGCAATGGTTTCCTCACCTTCCACTATGTCTGCTCACAAACGTAAGTTCACTGAGTCTCAGCCACAGACGGTTCTTCCATCGTTGCCACAGTTCCTTGTTGTTTCTCGGTCTGACGAAGGTCACGACTTTTCCACGGTCAACCATTTCATTATTCAGAAAGGTGTCGACGCAATTGTGGGTCCTGTAAAGTCTTGTTCCAGATTACGGAATGGCACCCTGTTGTTAGAAACACACAGTGCCCTCCAGGCTCAAAAATTGCTGCGTACTTCTCTGCTCCACACCTTCCCTGTCCGGGTGGAACCGCACCGTACCTTAAATTCCTCGCGTGGAGTCGTTTATACACGCTCCCTCGACGGATTGTATGATGAATAAATTCAGCACTACCTGTCTGACCAGGGCGTCACGGCTGTTCATCGGGTTATGAAAAGGGTTGACTCGAACATCATTCCAACCCGCACTGTCTTCTTGACATTTGACAAAGTTCAACTCCCATCAAAAATCAAAGCAGGCTATGAGATAATTTCCGTTTGCCCTTATGTCCCAAACCCTACGCATTGCTATCGATGTCAGCGGTTCAATCACACCAGCCAGTCCTGTTCAAATCCGGCCAAATGTGTTACGTGTGGCAAGAATGCCCATGAGGGTGCTTGTCCACCTCCATCCCCTCGCTGCATCAACTGTATGGGTGACCACGCTGCTTCCTCTCGAGATTGCCCCGTTTTTAAGGACGAAAAGCTCATCCAGGAAATAAGAGTGAAGGAAAAGGTGTCGACCTTTGCTGCTCGAAAATTATTCGCCAGTCGACAGCCCACCGTGCCTCAGAAAGGAAAATACAGCACTATCCTTGCTTCTCCTCGGCCAACAAAGGAGGCGGCCACGCAGACTTGCGACCTCACCTTTAGTACCACGGTCGTCAGATCGGCCAGCGCAAAGATCGCCCGTTCAACCTCACCACTTTCGCCTGCCCACTCAATGGCTCACCCTTCGTCGGGTTATACTAAATCTCGAGCCCAAAAGTCAGACACCAAGTCTTCGAAAAAAGAGCATTCTCGTGAAGAGTTTTTACGTACCACAACTTCACAACCATCGGTTCCTCCTTCATCTAAACATCATACTTCCAACAAGGCTACGAAGAAACACAGTTCCTCTCCTTCTCTGCCAAGGCATGTCCCATCTACAGCACCACCTGGCGGAAATCGCCCGCGGCCGTCTTCTGTGTCGCCGAGGCGCACTGCTGGTGGCCGGTCAACCGGCCGATCGCTGGTGGCAGGAGCTGCTCCTGACCAACCTATGGATCAGGATCTTCTGCCTTCGACTGAATGCCATTCCATGCTGTCGGTCGCAAGTTCTGAGCAGTCGTTGAGTTGACAGCACCCTTGGTCACGTTCCTCCATTTCCTGTTCACCCTATGTCCATTATCCACTGGAATATCCGCGGCATTCGAGCCAATCGGGATGAATTGTCGATCCTCTTACGATCCTACTCGCCGGTCATCTTCTGTCTTCAGGAAACAAAGCTGCGTCCCCATGACCGCTTTGTGCTCCCTCATTTTCAGTCCGTCCAATATGACCTCCCCTCTGTTGAAGGCACTCCAGCCCATGGAGGACTCATGATTCTTCTCCATGATACTCTCCATTATCACCCACTCCCCTTAAACAGTTCCTTCCAAGCTGTCGCCGTCCGTCTTTCCCTTTCTGGATACACATTCTCTCTTTGTACGGTATACATTCCATCGTCCACACCAATGGCACGAGCTGATCTCCTTCATCTTCTTGATCAGCTTCCACCCCCCTATTTGCTGGTTGGGGACTTCAATGCCCACCACCCACTTTGGGGATCTCCGCATCCTTGTCCACGTGGCTCACTATTGCTAGACGTCTTCCACCAAGCGGATCTAGTCTGCCTCAACACTGGGGTCCCCACATTTTTGTCTGCCTCCACGACAAATGTATCTCATTTGGACCTTGCGGTCGGTACTGTTCCGCTAGCTCGGCGCTTCGAATGGTTCGCCCTTGATGATACACACTCGAGTGACCACTTTCCATGTGTTCTTAGACTGCAGCCTCAACTGCTATATATGCGCTCGCGACGCTGGAAGTTTGCCCAAGCCGATTGGACACTTTTTTCGTCTCTAGCGACATTCGATGACCGTCGCTTTCCCAGCGTCGACGATGAGGTCACACATGTTACCGACGTTATTCTCACAGCTGCGGAACGTTCAATACCACGCACCTCCGAATTGCCCCGGCGCCCCCCAGTTCCTTGGTGGAACGAGGCATGCCGTGACGCAATACGTGAGCGGCGACGTGCTCTTCGCATTTTCCGTCACCATCCAACTTTGGCCAACTGTATCCGCTATACGCAGCTCCGTGCGCGATGCCATCGCGTCATCCGCGATAGCAAGAAGGCAAGCTGGAAATTCTTTATTAGCTCATTTAACACCTTCACTCCCTCCTCGGAAGTTTGGAGTCGGCTTCGACGGTTCTCAGGCGCGCCTAGTTTCTCCCCGGTCTCTGGGCTCACTGTCGCGCATGATACCTTAGTGGACCCCGTCGCAATTTCTAACCCATTGGGTCAGCACTTTGCTGAGATTTCGAGTTCTTCAAATTACCCGCCAGCGTTTCTCCCGAAGAAACGTGCAGCGGAAGTGCGACAGCTTGCTTTCGCCTCTCAAAATCACGAAAGCTACAATACTGTTTTCTCCATGCGAGAACTCCAACATGCCCTCTCTTCTTCTCGCTCCTCCGCCCCAGGACCGGATGGTATCCATGTCCAAATGTTGCTGCATTTATCAACCCATAGTCTGCGTTACCTCCTTCGCCTTTATAATCGAATTTGGACCGACAGTACCTTTCCCAGGCGATGGCGGGAAGCTATTGTCGTTCCCGTTCCGAAACCTGGAAAGGACAAACATCTCCCCTCTAGTTATCGCCCCATTTCTCTCACGAGTAGTGTCTGTCAGGTTTTGGAGCGTATGGTGAATTACCGTTTAGCTTGGTGGCTGGAATCCTGCAGTCTTTTAACACCAGCCCAATGCGGATTCCGAAAGCATCGTTCTGCAGTTGACCATCTTGTTGCTCTCTCCACTTATATCATGAACAATTTTCTCCGGAAACGCCAAACGGTAGCAATATTTTTTGATCTGGAGAGAGCATACGATACCTGTTGGAGGACAGGCATCCTCCGCACACTGTTCTCTTGGGGCTTTCGGGGCCGGCTGCCCCTTTTTCTTCGCGAATTTATGGCAGAGCGCACATTTAGGGTGCGGGTGAACACTACTCTCTCCCGTACTTTCTCCCAAGAAAACGGGGTACCCCAGGGCTCCGTGCTGAGTGTTGTACTGTTTGCCATCGCCATTAATCCAATTATGGATTGTCTCCTTCCTGATGTCTCGGGCTCCCTCTTTGTGGACGATTTTGCGATCTACTACAGCTCTCAACGGACCAGCATTCTTGAAAGACGTCTTCAAGGATGTATCGATCGCCTCCACTCGTGGAGCATCGAAACCGGCTTCCGTTTCTCACCCAGTAAGACCGTTTGTGTTAATTTTTGACGACGTAAGGAGTTTCTTCCGCCCTCCTTACATCTAGGTCCTGTCAACCTTCCGTTTTCCGACGTCGCTCAATTCTTGGGTCCTATGTTTGACAGAAAACTGTGCTGGTCCTCCCACGTTTCCTATCTTTCGGCTCGCTGTCTGCGTTCCCTTAACACCCTCCGTGTCCTGAATGGTACCTCCTGGGGAGCGGACCGAGTGGTCCTTCTCCGCCTCTATCGCGCCTTAGTGCGCTCGAAATTGGATTATGGAAGCATAGTCTACTCCTCTGCTCGGCTGTCTATTCTTCGGCGTCTCGACTCTATCCACCACCGTGGATTACGTTTAGTGTCTGGAGCTTTTTACACCAGCCCTGTGGAAAGCCTTTATGCTGAGACTGCTGAACCTCCGCTGTCCAATCGGCGGGCAGTCCTTCTGAGTCGTTATGCTAGCCATCTGTCTTCCATGCCTGCTAATCCAGCCCATGACCTTTTTTTCGACGCCTCCTTTGATGTAGGGTATGCAGGCCGCTCCTCCTCCCTACTACCCCCGGGAGTCCGCTTCCGTCAACTGCTCCATTCTCTTTCCTTCCGCTTTCCTAAAACCTTCTTGACAACTTGGGGTACAGCACCGCCTTGGCTCCGTCCCCGGATCGACTTGCTCCGAGACCTATGTCAATTTCCCAAGGATGGTACCCCTACACTTGTTTACCGTCGGGCATTTGCTGCTCTATGTGCACAAATGCCGGAAGCCACATTTATTTACACCGACGGCTCGAAAACATCGTTAGGTGTAGGGAGTGCCTATATTGTTGGCGACACCCCAAATCACTTTCGGCTTCCCGACCAGTGTTCGGTTTATACTGCGGAGCTTTACGCTGTTCTCCAGGCTGTCCACTACATCCGCCGCCATCAGCGGATACAGTACGTAATCTGCTCAGATTCTCTCAGCTCTCTCCTAAGTCTCCAAGCTCTTTACCCTGTGCACCCTCTGGTCCACCGGATTCAGGACTGTCTGCGCTTGCTCCACCTGGGGGGCGTCTCGGTGGCGTTCCTCTGGCTCCCGGGACACGCTGGTATCTGTGGGAATGAGGCGGCCGATATAGCGGCCAAGGCTGCAGTCTCTCTTCCTCGGCCAGCTATTCAGTCGCTTCCCATTACCGATCTACGGAGCGGTTTATGTCGCCAAGTTGCTCATTTATGGCATGCGCATTGGTCAACACATCCCCATTATATATTGCGGGAAGTGAAAGCCCTTCCTTGCGCTTGGACCTCTTCCTCCCGAACGCGTCGTCGGGAGGAGGTAATTTTAGCTAGACTCCGGATAGGGCACTGTCTTTTTAGCCATCGACATCTTTTAAGCGGTGATCCTCCCCCACTCTGTCCCCACTGCTCTCAGCTGTGGACAGTCAGACACCTTTTAATTGAATGCCCCTATTTTAATCCGTTACGCTCCCGTCTACAGCTATCGCCTGATCTATCGTCGATTTTAGCAGATGACACGCGCTCAGCCGACCGCGTTCTCCAGTTTATTAGTGACAGTGAAATGACGTCAGTCATTTGAAATTTTTTTTTTTTGGGGACAACAAACCCCTTTCTATAGTGGATTTTTAAGCATTCCTTCTGCCTTTAGTTTCTCAAATTTTATGACTTTGTTCCCATTGCTGCTGGTTTTAAATTTCGTTTTTTTCCTGTTTCCTACGTCACGGGCTGGGCGCTAATGACCATAGAAGTTTTGCGCCCTAAAACCACAAACAAAAAAAAAAAAGAAAAACAAAAAAAAACCACCTGCAGTCGTCCAATGGTGTAAATGCTCAGATGACCCCTACGTCTGGTTGAAACCGGTTGGCGGTATAATAATAATAAATGAGATTAAGACTTTTTTTGAATAATTAATTAATCATACTAATCGCTGCTTCATCTCCACAACCGTGTTGTCCAAGAAACTTTTTACAGAGCCGACTGGAACAGGAAGGGAAATGTCTAGTAGAGCCATGGACCTTACGGCGGCTTGCGGAGACTGTGTGTAGATGTAGATGTGTAACATTCCTTTGAAGACCACAACTAGAAGCTGTGCTTATCCGTTTGGAGACAATGGAACCTTTCTGAATGCCAACAGTTTTCGTACCCCGTATTAGGCATTTAGAGGTACTGTTCATTTTCTTTTTGTGTTGCCACATTTTTTTCCACCTCCTTTATGTCGTATGACGATTTGGAGACAAAATTATGGTGAACGTTGATTTCTTGTTCTGATTGTTGCAAGGGTCGACCGAAGTCAGGTCCTGTCAGATACGTTTTAAAAATCCAGTGAGCGAAACAGTTGGACGGGCAAGCTGCGACAGCAGCCGGCAGCGCAGGTCGGTAGGAACGCAGCGCAGCTCTCGTTTTCGGCATACTTTGCCCGGAGCTCCCGAGCGCCCGGCAGAAGAACGCACGGCGACCTACGGTGTGGTGTGAGGTGCAGCCGCTGCGCGCGCGCCAGCTGGGGGCTGGGGGCGCATTCTCGCACTGCGCAACACCTGCAGGCTGGCTGCCGCGATGTCCTCCACTGTGTGTGAGAATGAGCAACGCAAGCAGCGAAGCAGTTTCCTGTACGGCCGTAACAGGAACCACTCAACCCACTCTCCGTACCGAACGGCGTTTGTGCGCGAGCTGTCACGTTGCTCAGCGTGTAACTAGTGACGCAGTATCAGGAGCGGGGTGATTCGCAAAGTACCAACAACCACCGCCACTGATTTTGTAGAAAACCGAACTTCCTTGCGTAAAACGGGTTTAAACGTGTGATTACTTTACCACTGCGTGAATTTGTGAAATACGCTCCAAGACCACGATGAATGGGACGGAAATCGGTGGATGTGATGTACATGTACGAACCATCAAATGATTAAAACGTCAGAAAAATTGGACGATTTATTCAAGAGAAAGAGCTTCAAAAAAGGGGCAAATCAATAACGCGTTGGTCCACCTCCGACCCTTATGCAAGCAGTTATTCGGCTTGGCATTGATTGACCAAGTTACTGGATGTCCTACTGAAGAATGCCGTGCAAAATTCCGTCCAACAACGTGTAAGACCGTCAAAATCGCGAGATGGTTGGAGGGTCCTACCCATAGTTTTCCAAACTGGGTAGAGATTTGGCGACCTTGGTGGCCATGGTAAGGTTTGGCAAGAACGACGACAAACAGTAGAAACTGTCTGGGCCAGGATGTCTTTCCACGAAGGGCAACAAAACGGAGCGTTGAATGTTGTCAACCTACGCTGTGTTGCAAGGGTGTCACGATGACAACCAAATGAATCCTGCTACGAAATAGCACCCGAGACCATCACTCCAGGGTCTCGGTCGGTGGTATCCCATCGCTCTCTAGGACGTCTTAACGCACAGTTCCACTGGTCATCGGGGCACCGTTCGAAGAGGGATTCACCACTGAAGACAATTCTTCTTCACTGACATTCCCGTGTCTGGAGGCGCCCCAGTTGGTGGGGTACAAAACTGCCCGTCGTCTGCCGTACGGCCTGAGGACCAGCATGCCATTTATTTTTATAGCAGGACTCGTTTGGTTTTCATCGGCGGCAGCGCAACAGCATAGCGGCATGTCGACGATATTCTACGCCCCATTTCTTGCTCTTCATAGCAAGCAATCCTAGGCTTAAATTCAACGCTCACCCGAAAGCGGCGGTAGTTTCTGCCCCTTGTCCTCGTGCTTGCCAAACACTACTTTGGCTAACAAGGTCGGCGTTTTCTCCCCAGTTGAGAAGGTTTGGAGCATTGCTGCTAGGACCCTCAAACTATCTCGACGATCTAGCGCGCCAATTGGGCAGAATTTGGTTCGATATCTCTCAGGAAAACACCCTGCAACTCTGTCAGTAAATAACAAACCGAAAACCTGCATACATAAGCGTTAGAAGTGCATTAGCGCTTATTGACTTGCTCAGTTTATCATGCCCTTTCTCTTTAATAAGTAATCCACATTTTGTGAAATGGCAGTCATTTGTTTGTCTGTTCACGTAAGCCACATCTACGGATTTACGTCCTATTCGAATAATTCCTTCGGGGTGGTACATCCTTTTTTCCCTTTTCGTTTTTTTTTCACGTTAAGCATTTAAATCCTATGCAGCAAGTAAAAATGTGGAAAAGGGTCGAAATTCTGTAAAACGTTTCTTGCAAGTCGGTAAGTGCTCTCATTATTAAACACTGGAAGAGTACAGCCTGTGTAATTTGTGCAAAATTTTTAGAAAACTAATTTTGCACGTATATGAACGTTTATGACTTCACATTTCAAAAGATTCAAATGGCTGTAAGCATTATCGGACTTAACATCTGAGGTCATCAGTACCATAGACCTGGAACTCCTTAAACCTAAGTGACCTAAGGACATCACACACATCAATACCCTAGGCAGGATTCGAAACTGCGGCCGTAGCAGGAGAGTGGTTTACGACTGAAACGCTTAGAACCGCTCGGCCACAGCGGCCGGCCCTTCACATTTTCCTAACTGATTGTCGTACAACCATATATTTTTCCAAATACCAAATACAATGAATCCTACACTACTGGCCATTAAAATTGCTACATCACGTATATGACGTGCTACAGACGCGAAATTTAACCGACAGGAAGAAGATGCTGTGATATGCAAATGATTAGCTTTTCAGACCATTCACACAAGGTTGGCGCCGGTGGCGACACCTACAACGTGCTGACATGAGAAAGTTTCCAACCGATTTCTCATACACAAACAGCAGTTTGGACCGGCGTTGCCTGGTGAAACGTTGTTGTGATGCCTCGTGTAAGGAGGTGAAATGCGTACCATCACGTTTCCGACTTTAATTAAGGTCGGATTGTAGCCTATCACGATTGCGGTTTATCGTACCGCGACATTGCTGCTCACGTTGGTCGAGATCCAATGACTGTTAGCAGAATATGGAATCGGGGTGTTCAGAAGGGTAATACGGAACGCCGTAGTGGATCCCGACGGTCTCGTATCACTAGCAGTCGAGATGACAGGCATCTTATCCATATGGCTGTAAGGGATAGTGCAGCCACGTCTCGATCCCTGAGTCAACAGCTGGGGACGTTTGCAAGACAACAACAACCTACACGAACAGTTCGACGACGTTTGCAGCAGTATGGACTATCAGCTCGGAGACAATGGCTGCGGTTACCCTTGACGCTGCATCACAGACAGGAGCATCTGCGATGGTGTACTCAACTCCGAACCTGGGTGCACGAATGACAAAACGCCATTTTTACAGATGAATACAGGTTCTGTTTACAGCATCATGATGGTCGCATCAGTGTTTGATGACATCGCGGTGAACGCACATTGGAAGCGTGTAGTTGTCATCGCCATACTGGCGTATCACCTGGCGTGATGATATGGGGTGCCATTGGTTACACGTCTCGGTCACATCTTGTTCGCATTGACGGCACTTTGAACAGTGGACGTTACATTTCAGATGTGTTACGACCCGTGGCTCTAACCTTCATTCGATGCCTGCGAAACCCTACGTTTCAGCAGGTTAATGCACGACCGCATGTTGCAGGTCCTGTACGGGCCTTTCTGGATACAGAAAATGTTCGACTGCTGCCCTGGCCAGCACATTCTCCATATCTCTCACAAACTGAAAACGTCTGGTCAATGGTGGCCGAGCAACTGGCTCGTCGCAATACTCCGGTCACTACTCTTGATGAACTGTAGTATCGTGTTGAAGCTGCATGTGCAGCTGTACCAGTACACGACATCCAAGTTCTGTTTGACACAATGCCCATGCGTATCAAGGCCGTTATTACGGCCAGAGGTGGTTCTTCTGGGTACTGATTTCTCAGGATCTATGCACCCAAATTGCGTGAAAATGTAATCACATGTCAGTTCTAGTATTATACATTTGTTGAATGAGTACCCGTTTATCATCTGCATTTCTTATTCGTGTAGCAATTTTAATGGCCAGTAGTGTAGTTTAAACAGAAAGAAGAACACAGGTTATTTAAACAAAAGAATAGAAAGAAGATTTCATTATAACATATCAATATATTCTGAAATATTCCATATTGCTAAGCATGAACAAATAACCAAGGAATAAAAAACTCACATTTAGTATTTCTTTCGCACATTCCGTGCTACGACAATGCCCTCCCTCGTCGATCCAGTATTTCTTAAAATGAGCTCTCCTGGCATGCGCGTGAATATTACATAGCGTCGCTCTGTTTGGTGAAGCGTTCGTTCGAAAATTTAGATTTGCTGGTTCACTAAAATGATATATGTTGTAGCGATGCTACATTGCACTTCTTAACACGTCATCAGCGAAACAGTAAAAGGTAATCAAGTCTCTAGAACTATTCGTAATAAAAGACAAAATTTTCATGATTCATATGTTTCGTATTTTATTATGATCAAGCAATTATTTGCAAATCTGCGCTCGGTGGGTCATGGTGTTTATTTGAAGCAGTTAATTATGGACTCACGTCTTTGTGTGGACGCAAATTACAAAAATATTTCTTTTCCTAACATTTGCGCTGTGATGCGTAACATTTTACCAATTACAGCTCGATGGCTGTTCTTCTCTTTTGTGACAAATGTTTTATGTACAGAGCATCCGAAACCCAATAATATTACAACCGACACACGGACGCGAGGTCACTGCTACGCCGGCCACGTTCCACTCAACGCCTGGTCCACAGCAAGCGGCGAGAAGAGTACTGTGTCCGGCGACGACAGAGTTACAGACAACCAGTTGGACTGTTCAAGTTAATGTGCAAGTCCTTGCCTATGACTGTGAACTTTGTCTCTGAATAGTGCTACGAGAAGGAGTTTCTACCGAATTGTGCTTCAGGTTGTATTATCAACAACAGTCAATTTCAGCAGAAGTGTCGGACTGGTTCTATCTGAGTATACAGGGTGGGCCATTGATCGTGACCGGGCCAAATATCTCACGAAATAAGCGTCAAACGAAAAACTACAAAGTACGAAACTTGACTGGCTTGAAGGGGAAAACCAGATGGTGTTATGGTTGGCCCGCTAGATGGCGCTGCCCTACGTCAAACGGATATCAACTGCGTTTTTTTTAAATGGGAACCCTCGTTTTTTATTACATATTCGTGTAGTACGTAAAGAAATATGAATGTTTTAGTTGGACCACTTTTTTCGCTTTGTGATAGATGGCGCTGTAATAGTCACAAACATATGGCTCACAATTTTAGACGAACAGTTGGTAACAGGTAGGTTTTTTAAATTAGAATACAGAGCATAGGTACGTTTGAACATTTTATTTCGGTTGTTCCAATGTGATACATGTAGATTTGAGATCTTATCATTTTTGAGGACCATGCTGTTACAGCGTGATTACCTGTAAATACTACAGTAATGCAATAAATGCTCAAAATGAGGTCCGACAATCTCAATGCATTTGGCAATACGTGTAACGACATTCCTCTCAACAGCGAGTAGTTAGCCTTCCGTAATGTTCGCACATGCATTGACAATGCGCTGACGCATGTTGTCAGGCGTTGTCGGTAAATCACGATAGCAAATATCGTTCAACTTTCCCCACAGAAAGAAATCCTGGGACGTCAGATCCGGTGAACGTGCGGGCCGGTGTTCGACGACCAATCCACCTGTTATGAAATATGCTATTTAATACCGCTTCAACCGCACGCGAGCTATGTGCCGAACATCCATTGTGTTGGAAGTACATCGCCATTCTGTCATGCAGTGAAACATCTTGTAGTAACATCGGTAGAACATTACGTAGGAAATCAGCATACATTGCACCATTTAGATTGCCATCGATAAAATGGGGACAATTATCCTTCCTCCCATAATGCCACACCATACTCGCCAAAGTCGCTGATGTTCCACTTGTTGCAGCAATCGTGGGTATTCCGTTTCCAAATAGTGCATATTATGCCGGTTTACTGTTATTGAGATATTTGTTGAAGGCGCGAGTGAGCATTTTATTTGGTTGAAAATAAAGGTATTTAAGGAAATAATTTGTTGTTCCTGAGCTATTGTTATTGGAAACTGAATTGCTGGAGTTGTTTTTAGATTTTACCTGTACTTTTTATGAAATATTTTAATTGGTGAGTATTCTTGTAAATGGTAACTGGGAGCCCTTCTAAGCAAATATTTGTTTTGACCTTTTTGAGTGTAAATAAACGGTGTTTGCAACTTTAACATGTTTCTCACTCCAGTACCACCACTCCAGATCCCATGGAGAAAGATTTAGCGAGTGTCTGAAGGCGATACCGCCCTCGGACGATACAGTGGCTCATCGTATTGCTGCACTAGCCACTGACATACAAAATTATTTGGTATCACGGCTTCAAGATAGCCCGAAATTCGCCTTGCAACGTGATGACAGTACTGATATCTGAAACCTTTCCTACCTTCCTATTTTTGTTGGTTACTGTCTACATCTACATCTACATGATTACTCTGCAATTCACATGTAAGTGTTTGGTAGAGGGTTCATCGAACCACAATCATACTATCTCTCTACCATTCCACTCCCGAACAGCGCGCGGGAAAAATGAACAACTAAACCTTTCTGTTCGAGCTCTGATTTCTCTTATTTTCCTTTGATGATCATTCCTACCTATGTAGGTTGGGCTCAACAAAATATTTTCGCATTCGGAAGAGAAAGTTGGTGACTGAAATTTCGTAAATAGATATCGCCGCGACGGAAAACGTCTTTGCTTTAATGACTTCCATCCCAACTCGCGTATCATATCTGCCACACTCTCTCCCCTATTACGTGATAATACAAAACGTGCTGCCCTTTTTTGCACCCTTTCGATGTCCTCCCTCAATCCCTCCTGGTAAGGATCCCACACCGCGCAGCAATATTCTAACAGATGACGAACGAGTGTAGTGTAAGCTGTCTCTTCAGTGGACTTGTTCCATCTTCTAAGTGTCCTGCCAATGAAATGCAACCTTTGGCTCGCCTTACCCACAATATTATCTATGTGGTCTTTCCAACTGAAGTTGTTCGTAATTTTAACAACCAGGTACTTAGTTGAATTGACAGCCTTGAGAATTGTACTATTTATCGAGTAATCGAATTCCAAATTCCAACGGATTTCTTTTGGAACTCATGTGGATCACCTCATACTTTTCGTTATTTAGCGTCAACTGCCACCTGCCACACCATACAGCAATCTTTTCTAAATCGCTTTGCAACTGATACTGGTCTTCGGATGACGTTACTAGACGGTAAATTACAGCATCATCTGCGAACAACCTAAGAGAACTGCTCAGATTGTCACTCAGGTCATTTATATAGATCAGGAACAGCAGAAGTCCCTGGACGCTTCCCTGGGGAACACCTGATATCAATTCAGTTTTACTCGATGATTTGCCGTCTATTACTAGGAACTGCGACTTTCCTGACAGGAAATCACGAATCCAGTCGCACAACTGAGACGATACCCTATCGGCCCGCAGCTTGATTAGAAGTCACTTGTGATGAACGGTGTCAAAAGCCTTCCGGAAATCTAGAAGTACGGAATCAACTTGAGATCCCCTGTCGATAGCGGCCATTACGTCGTGCGAATAAAGAGCTAGCTGCGTTGCACAAGAACGATGTTTTCTGAAACCATGCTGATTACGTATCAATAGATCGTTCCCTTCGAGGTGATTCATAATGTTTGAATACAGTATATGCTCCAAAACCCTACTGCAAACCGACGTCAATGATATAGGTCTGTAGTTCGATGGATTACTCTTACTACTCCTCTTAAACACTGGTGCGACCTGCGCAATTTTCCAATCTGTAGGTACAGGTCTATCCGTGAGCGAGCGGCTGTATATGATTGCTAAGTAGGGAGCTATTGTATCAGCGTAATCTGAAAGGAACCTAATCGGTATACAATCTGGACCTGAAGACTTGCCCGTATCAAGCGATTTGAGTTGCTTTGCAACCCCTAAGGTATCTACTTCTAAGAAACTCATGCTAGCAGCTGTTCGTGTTTCAAATTCTGGAATATTTCATTCGTCTTCCCTTGTGAAGGAATTTCGGAAAACTGCGTTCAATAACTCCGCTTTAGCGGCACAGTCGTCGGTAACAGTACCATCGGCACTGCGCAGCGAAGATATTGACTGCGTCTTGCCGCTTGTGTACTTTACATACGACCAGAATTTCTTCGGATTTTCTACCAAATTTAGAGACAATGTTTCGTTGTGGAACCTGTTAAAGGCATCTTGCATTGAAGTCCGTGCCAAATTTCGCGCGTCTGTAAATTTTAGCCAATCTTCGGGATTTCGCGTTCTTCTGTACTTCGCATGCTTTTTCCGTTGCCTCTGCAACAGCGTTCGGACCTGTTTTGTGTACCATGGGGGATCAGTTCCATCTCTTACCAATTTATGAGGTATGAATCTCTCAATTGCTGTTGCTACTATATTTTTGAATTTGAGCCACATCTCGTCTACATTTGCATAGTCAGTTCGGAAGGAATGGAGATTGTCTCTTAGGAAGCCTTCTAGTGACACTTTATCCGCTTTATTAAATAAAATTATTTTGCGTTTGTTTCCGGTGGATTTGGAAGAAACGGTATTGAACCTAGCTACAACGACCTTGTGATCAATAATCCCTGTATCAGTCATGATGCTCTCTATTAGCTCTGGATTGTTTGTGGCTAAGAGGTCAAGTGTGTTTTCGCAACCATTTACAATTCGCGTGGGTTCGTGGACTAACTGCTCGAAATAATTTTCGGAGAAAGCATTTAGGACAATCTCGGAAGATGTTTTCTGCCTACCACCGGTTTTGAACAAGTATTTTTGCCAACATATCGAGGGAAGGTTGAAGTCCCCACCAACTATAACCGTATGAGTGGGTTATTTATTTGTTACAAGACTCAAATTTTCTCTGAACTGTTCAGCAACTATATCATCGGAGTCTGGGTGTCGGTAGAAGGAGCCAATTATTAACTTAGTTCGGCTGTTAAGTATAACCTCCACCCTTACCAATTCACACGGAGTATCTACTTCAACTTCACTACAAGACAAACCACTACTAACAGACACAACCACTCCACCACCAATTCTGCCTAATCTATCTTTCCTGAACACCGTCTGAGACTTCGTAAAAATTTCTGCAGAACTTGTTTCAGGCATTAGCCAGCTTTCTGTGCCTATAAAGATTTCAGCTTCTGTGCTTTCTATTAGCGCTTGAAGCTCAGGGACTTTCCCAGCACAACTACAACAATTTACAACTACAATTCCGACTGTTCTTGATCCAAGCACGTCCTGTATTTGCCATGCACTATTTGAGATTGCAGCCCATCCCGTACTTTCCCGAGGCCTTCTAACCTAAAAAACCGCCCAGTCCACGCCACACAGCCTCCGCTACCCGTGTAGCCGCCAGCTGAGTGTAGTGAACTCCTGATCTATTCAGCGGAACCCGAAACCCCACCACCCTATGGGGCAAGTCAAGGAATCTGCAGCCAACACGGTCGCAAAACCGTCTGAGCCTCTGATTCACACCCTCCACCCGGCTCTGCACCAAAGGTCCGCAGTCGGTTCTGTCAACGATGCTGCAGATGGTGAGCTCTGCCTTCATCTCGTAAGCAAGACCGGCAGCCTTCACCAAATCAGATAGGCGCTGGAATCCAGAGAGAATTTCCTCAGATCCAAAGGGACAAACGTCATTAGTGCCGATATGTGCCACCACCTGCAGCTGGCCGCACCCCGTGCTCTTCATGGTATCCGGAGGGTCCCTCTCCACATCAGGAATGACTCCACCCTCCTTAGCCGCCATATCCCTAAGGGGCCCCATTTCGCGCCTAACATTGGAGCTCCCAACTACTAATAAGCCCACCCTCTGCGATTGCCCGGACCTTGAAGGCTGAGATTGATCCTCTGAAACATGGCAGGCAGCTGCATCTGGCTCAGCCAGAGACAGTACCTGAAACCTGTTTGTCAGACGCACCGGGGAGGCTTTCTGATCAGCCGCCGGGGACGTCTTTCGCTGCCTGCCACGCCTTGGAACTGTGGTGTCACCGCCAGACACCACACTTGCTAGGTGGTAGCTTAAATCGGCCGCGGTCTATTTAGTACATGTCGGACCCGCGTGTCGCCACTGTGTGATCGGAGACCGAGCGCCACCACAAGGCAGGTCTCGAGATACGATATAGCACTCGACCCAGTTGTACGACGACTTTGCTAGCGACTACACTGACGAAGCCTTTCTCTCATTTGCCGAGAGACAGTTAGAATAGCCTTCAGCTAAGTCCATGGCTACGACCTAGCAAGGCGCCATTAGCCTTACATAGTTTGATAGTTCTCGTATGAATGTCTCATCAAGAATGCTGTATTCAACAAGGATACAATAAAAGATAAGTATTCGAGGAGCTGCATACTTTTCTTATGAGAATTCACTACTTATCCTGTTCCAGAATTCACGCCCGTCTGCGTTAGATAGCGTGCATTTCGGCCTACTCAATCTACAAGGTGTTGGCACATTTACCAACACATCAGGAACGACCACCCAATCAACCACAGGCGAGGGCTCAGCCCCACTGCGGGCAGCAATCGGGGCAGCCACAGCGGCAGACCGATCTGGTGACAGACGGGACGAGGTTGACATCCCCGTGATACCAAGTCCGGCTCCCCACAGTGGTGCCCATTGGCAACAGCCTCAAGCTGCGTGACCGAAGTCAACGCCGTTTGCAGCTGTGAGCGAAGGGATGCCAACTGAGCCCTCATCCGAACACAGCAATCACGGTCCCTGTCCATTCTAAACGATGTTAAACAATAGTTACTGAAACACGAGTCCGTACTTAGATAACGCAAGGGAAACACGCAAAGAATGTATGAACTAACTCGTACAAATGCCAAACGACTGCGCTACAATCTGCCTGAATTTACGATTACAGTAACTAAAACTTGAGATTACACCACCTATAGGAAACTCACACGCAATTTAAGTAAGAATCTACGAAGTAAACACTAAAGCGCCATGCTACAACTCTGAAATACTATAATACGCCCGAAATTTATGAATTAAACAATGCAAGTACGCAAAAACACGCAAAGAAATTAAGAATTAAACTATGTAACAAATAAGTAAGCAAGGGGTATACGACTAGCTGCTGGAAGATGTTTATCCAACGGCGGCAGGGACTGTTATGAAAGAAATCCACGAAGACTGTTGTTTTGTATAGCTTGGAAAGGGAGGACTGCAGGAGGAGATATTTTCTTTCGAGTGTATTCCTTTTTCGTTGACAACAATCTGTCACAGACAAATTTTGTTGGCTTACAAGGTGTTTCTGTAAGAGCATGCAGAAATGGAAGAGGTCATATAGGATGCTCCATTGAACAACTTCAGACAGGGAACCTGAGGTCAGAGAAGCCAGCTTAAGGAGATATAGAAGTAAATTTGTCTAACGCTTTGTCTAACGTTACTGTTTTCCAGCTTACTTATAACTAACATTCCTAAAAGATTACACGCCCTGCTCTGTTTATTTACATGTACATTCTTTATTTCCTGCAAGGAAGCAAGGAGGACGAGCCTGACTATTAGGAAGTCATAATGCAGGTTTTGTTTACTTTATATGTGCATAATGTGTCTCTGCTGTATCGTATTTACCCTGTATCATGACACAACGTGCTATGAATCAACTACAGACCCAGTCATTGCTCAGTGCAATTCAGAGATGGATTAATATCAGTACAGTTTCGCAGAACGCACTGAAGTGCATCTTGTGTATGAGGAAGTAAGTTGCAATGCTCTGGCTGCTGTAAGGCTGTACAGGTAACGACCTCCTAATAGGCATCATCTGTCACGATGAGTGTTTATTGCTTTCGGTCGACAAATGCGGGAGACTAGTTTATTGGAAAGAAAGAATGAGGGACCTGGCAACATGAGGACCACTCGCACACCGATTTTGAAGAGGAGGAGAAGGAACGTAGATCCCAATACAAGCACTCGTACTGTATGCGAAATGGGCACTGCATGTACTAGCGTGTGGCGAGCACTCCACGAACAACACTTACCACCGACATCACCCACAACGAGTCCATGCAGTGCTTGTGACTGACTTTGCGCCAAGGTTCCCGAACAATGGATTGATCGACCAGATTTCCTTCAAATCGTACTGTTTACTGACGCGGCCTCATTTGATCGTGATGGTATTTTGAACAGTAGGAATAGCCATGTCTGAGATGAGGGAAACCCTCACGATGTAGTAGAGTCACACCATCAGGCACGTTTAGCTGCGAATATCTGCGCCGCCATTGTAGGCTACAATCTCATTGGGCCATATCTTCTACCTGGCCGTCTGAATGGCCACTTGTGGGTCAAATGGATCTGAGCACTATGGGAGTCAACTTCTGAGTTCAACAGTCCCCTAGAACGTAGAAATAGTTAAACCTAACTAACCTAAGGACATCACACACATGCATGCCCGAGGCAGGATTCGAACCTGCGACCGTAGCGGTCTCGCGGTTCCCGACTGTAGCGCCTAGAACCGCTAGGCCACTCCGGCCGGCGGCCACTTGTGCTTGAGGTTCGTGCAGAGAGTTCTACCTGAGCTTTGGCAGGACGTGAGAGGATGTGGATACAACATGACGGTGCACCGCCTCATTTCAGTGTGGATATCTGCAACTACCTCAGTGCTGTATTTCCTGGTCGCTAGATTGGTAGCGGAGGTCGTATTCCGTGGCCTGCGAGGTCATACCTGACCTGAATCTTCTTGATTCTTTCCTAAGGGGATATCTAAAGTCACTTGTGTGTATGACACCCCAGTGGATACAGAGATGGAATTAGTTGCCAGAATTGTAGCTACCTGTGATGTGATTTGAAACAGACCGGTGATGTTTCTCAGGGTGCTTCTGAGTCTTCTTCGCCGATGCCTTGCTTGCATTGAGGTTGATGGGTGTCAGCTTGTGGGGCGGCGGGTGGAATATATGTTGTTATTTAAATGTTTTGTTATTCCGGCCGATGCACCATATGTGGGGCGGCGGGTGGAATTATTGAGAATATAAAATGTAGAATGTAATGTAGAAAAGATGCATTTCCCGGCCGATTAACCATATGTGGGGCGGCGGGTGGAATTAATTGTTATATAAATGTTCCTATTATTTATTTAATGCTGTCTTTTGCCGTTCTCAACACTGGCTCTGTAACTACAATATTGGCAACCAGAAAGTGATTAGCAAAACGTGAAGCCTGTAATTAGAATTCCTAGTGCCCGCTTCATCTGAGAAATACATTTATAGCTACAGCTTATAGCTCTCAGGAATTAGGAGATTGTCTGGGATTCATAATCAAAAACCATTCTCTCTAAAATGTTCACGATATTCTGAAAGTCACAGACCAAAAAGAATCCACACAACCAACTAACAGAGCCGTTCCGAGTCTAATGCGCTGATGCAACTATAACTGTTCAAATTAACTGTTTAAGTGAATGCTCGCCATAATTTGATGATAATGTTCATCAAACGCCACGCTAAATAATGGTAGAATGTCTGTCCCGCGACGGCACGTGAAAATACGACATACATAAACTGAAGATAGATCATTAACGTCATCCCAAAATTAACGCTTCACTCGAAAACTGTTTCATGGTTACGCGTATCCCGAGTAACTTATTATGGCATCCAATGCTGTTTATAGCAATGATACCGTCGCGACTCGACTCCCGACACAGGTGGTGCGCTAATCAGCGTCTGGAGAGAACTGGGGCCTTCCTCTCTCGTGCAGCGTTCTTATATATAAAGCCGCGGTGCGGACGGCTAAGGGAACGCCTGATCAAATCTGCTCTCCCAACTAGCCGCTGGCTAGTAATGCACCACTTTAAGTTATCGAATAAATCATTGCTTCCTTTGCTGATGGCCGATGAAGCTCTCAATTTAAATGTGCATTCAGCACACAGGTAAGTAATCATAATAAAAGTCTGACGTGGCTAAGTCAAATATTTTGGGCGAGAGAATTAATTTAATTGCACTACACGCAGTAGACAAGCTCTGAACTTGCCGTTTGGAAATACGCTATCGCTTTAGTTTTGTAGTTATTCAATTGAAACTTCTCACACCTTTATGATGATAGCGGATCTCCCGTCTACTTAAATTTAAACATCCTAGCCTTATTTATTCGCCTACTTAATCTATCTTGCTTCCTTAATTTCTAAGACAAAAACCAGAAAATCATGAATTTCAACTAAAATTTTAATTTATGAGATCCAGAATACTGTTTCTAGTAAACTATTATGAAAAAGGAATGCAAATATAAATTTTTAAGTTTCTAGCTCTTTTCTGTTGCGCCAATGATTTTTACAGAAAAACGTCCAAATTTCGAAAATGGTTAAAGTTATTGAACTGATATTCAACACACATTGATTTAGTATTACTCCTGACATGTTAGAAACGTTTCAGGTTATTTGCTTGATTTTGAAAGTATTGCACAACATTTATGACGTCAGAGCTAATTACAGCGGACTGGCTGGCACACAATGGAAAGACTGATGTGAATTTTATACGGCGTGAGTAGGCTGCTTCCCTACAAGTTCCGGCATATTTTATAAGACACAGTACAATTGATACGTCCATTGGGTCAATAATGGTATTTGCACTTGACTATAACTAAAGTAAATAAAAAAGCACGCAGTGATGTGATTTTATACCTCTTATCTCCTTAAGCTGGCTTCTCCGACCCCATATTCCCCACCTCAGATTGGTCAGTGTAGCATCCTCTATGCTCTATTTATTTTTGCACTCTCTTACGGAAACATCCTGTATGTACCGATTCGGCTGCAGAGTTTGCTGGAACTGAAAAGGGGTTCGTGGCAAGAGTGTGTGCTGTTTCTCCTTCAGTAAAATTCACACACTGTGCGATACAGAGGAAGGTGCTGCTGCCAAATTAGTACAAGCGCTTAATGATATTCAGTCTTGTAAATCCTGTGGAAGTATGATCTTTAAGCAGTAAGCTATTTTCTAATCTTTTCGAGGGAATGGGTTCTACTCATGGTTCACTTCCCTTGCACGTGGAAATATGTTGTTTGTCTCGTGGTAAAGACCTTCATCGCGTTGTACATCTAAAGGATTAACCTCGTCTTCTCCTACTGAGTAGCAGTCTTAAGGTCGGGACTCTGTTTCTGGAGAAAAAAATGACTTCTAATATTGTGCTACTTGGACGAAGATTTTCAGAAACTAAATGATCTTAACGTATCATTTATAGTGCGAAATAGTATCATCATGTTTCTGAGCGGGAAAGTGCCTGCGTTTAAGAGAATACTTTGACTCTGGGTAAGGCAGAGGGGTAATTGAAAGATGTCTTCTTGTCTGAATGATTTCGTGAAGGAAAATTAATTGGATGAAGATAAAATTAGTACCATTGGTGCAATAAATCGTCAAAAAATCGAGTATAAATTTCGACTTGGAATTAATGTGCCAATTTAGAAAGAAGGACATTGGATATGATATTACTCTTCGTGTCAATTTACTTGTGTGAGTAAGCATTTTTCGCAATGGCAAGTTCGACTATAGCTTGTGAGGTGAGGGGGGGGGGGGTGGAGGGGGGGTTGGAGGATAGTGTACGGTGGAGGATCTGCGAGTTGCTGTTTCAAAGACCCAACCAAGGCTGGATGCGCTTTCTTCACATATTCAGGCACACGTACCACACTAAATGTGCAGTTTTCAGTACATATCCTTTTTCAACGGTGTTCATTTTTATTCTTCTTTATTTCCTTTTTGGATTATCAGTTTCAATATAAACGTTATTAAATTGGTATTTAAATGTTGACTATTGACTTATTGTCATCTAGTACGTCGTAATCTTTCAAATATTAAAACATTTTAATGAATTAAAATAATTGCAGCTGGAAACTGTTAGGCTTTAACTATTTTGCGAAGATCTTTTTGAACTAATTTGTAAGAAAGTATGTAATGAATTATACGTAGTTACTCAGTTCCAATAACTGCATACACAACCGTGCGTATTTATAAGTTAGCTATGATCGTTAACTTCCGCTACCAAATGCAAGACAATTTTTTTAAAAAAAGTAACTCTGATGTGTAAAGGACACACTATAATAATAATTATTATTATTGTTTCAACTGATAGTTACAATAATATTAGACAAAAGCATAGCTATCACGAAGGAAAGATAAGTAGGGGAGTGGACGGGGGGGGGGGGAGGGGGGGGAGGGGAAGGGAAGGAATAGTTTGTGTTTCAGATAGTGCGGCTTGTGTTTCAGATAGTGCGGCGCAAAAGTTCAGAGACCCTTCGTCTATAAAGACAAACAGGGTTCACACTGTTGCATAACAACAGACGCCGTATTGATGTTAATTCACAAGTCTTCCTAACTCGAAGATAATCCTTGATGATCGTTCGCAGAGGTATCATGATTATCGTCCGTCATATAACATTCAATCCTCTCGCCTTACTTCGGAAAAGGAAACAAGCTCTACTGAGGGAAGCCAAGAAAATCTCTGCATCATCTTCTCTACCACTGCACCAGGAATTCTGTCATCCGTCACAGCAACGATTGCGATCAAAAAGACCTGCAAGTGTTACTGCAGGACAACTCATCGCGGATGGTTTTGATCTAAATGAAAGCTGGAAGCATGAATGGTCGAGAAAAACATTGGGAACATGATTCCATCACCTTGATCCCACAAAGAAGCCAGAACGTTTTGGCCTACCGAGGAAACTTTGGTGCCGCCTCAACAAGTTAAGGACTGGACATGGTTGTTGTAGCTACTTCAGGTATAAATGGGGCTGGATCAGTTCACCAATGTGTGAAAGTAATCAAGAAGAGCAGACAATTGAACATTTAGTCCAACGCTGTCCACTTTATTCATACCCTGGAATTCCCGATTGCTTGTTCACTCTCACACCCAGCTTCATTAACTGGTTGAAAACAAGGACTTTAAGGTTTAATCTTGTCTTATATCATATGACTATTGTATAAAATCTTTTGCCTTATATCAAGTGTATATTGTATAAAATCACCATACGATTAAATAAATAAAGAACCAGACCAGTGGGGGTTCTTCTGGTCGCGTTTGGTTTGATGCCCTGTTATTGTGGGCATCGGAGCGTGCGTCTATGGTGCTCGCATCATTTTCACAGCCTTGCGGCCGATGATCATGTCAATCTTTGCGTTAACTATTCCATCGATGATTCGACCTGATGTGGTTCGGATTGTGACAGCGTCAGTCAATGCGGTCGTGGTTGTCGATTGTACTATCACATCTTCCACGTTGAGGGCTTTGACTGCGTGATTCTAATCAGTTGTTTGAAATACGCCACTCACCGCTTTCTCGTGGTGCTCAACATTCCTATTTGATTGGTCTTGCGGTTGTGCATAGCTGTCTCGATTCAAAGAAATCCTCCCTTTGGATAGCTCTTGCATCTTCATGTATGAAGATAGTAGCAGTCACTAAATGTGTCCAGATCTTTATCTGCCACATTCATTAACTTCTCACTTGTCTGTACAGGCAGTTTCACTTGAAGGATCCTGTTAATCCTTCATCCCGACACTTGGTTTAGTTTATGTATTTTTCAAAGTAACAGGCTATCATGGTGTCACTCAGAACTGACGACCTCTTTGCAGAGAGGCTCTTGTATACCACATGACCAGTATTTAGCCAAAAATACTATCTAAAATTCTTGTTAAGTAGCCCAAAAAGCCGCTTCCTCCTGAAGAAAACTGCCAACAAACTGGATTTTCTGTGATCCTTTCCGCGAACAAGGACAAATTCCATGAAAGAAGCAAATAAAAGCCACTGGATGGGCGCTTTTCTCATTCATTGTGTAAGGGTTAAACTGCTGGTACTGGATTATATTTTCCTCCATTATCGCGTTAGTGATCAATGAAAGTGTGTCCAATACATAGGTTGTATCAGAGTTCATAATGACGTATCTGAACTAGGTCCAATTTGCCGCATAAATCTATCATTCTGCCTAGACACTTGTTTATCCGAAATGTGCGGATGTGCGGATTTCTCTTGAACTTTAGAAGGCTCTTCGATTCCTGCTTCTGTCCGGAACCGCGCTGCTGCTACGTTCGCATGTTCGAATGCTGCCTCGGGCATGGATGTGTGTGCTGTCCTTAGGTTAGTTAGGTTTAAGTAGTTCTAAGTCTAGGAAACTGATGACCTCAGATGTTAAGTCCCATAGTGCTGAGAGCCATTTGAACCATTCGATTCCTGATAGTAATACTGTCTTTGCCTGTTCCTGTGTTGTCAACACAGTCTACACGACAGAGGTAAGAAAAAAGTAATTTGCTTAGCAACACATCTGTCTGGCTAGTAGTAACTGGCTAGTAGTAACTTCTTATTTTCTGCATGACAACAGATTCTCTTCCTTATATTCTCTTAACAGCAAGGTCTGAAATAATCACCTTATAGTACACTTGCTTTGCCGTAAAAAATAAAGGGACACCAACACAATGAACTAATCTGAACTACCTTAATTACAATAGAACTGAGCATAGAATAAGATGACATGGGCTATATAGCATAACAGTGCCTTAAAGTACACAGCTGAGCGCATATGTTTCTCTAGATAAAAATACATTAGTCCCAACGTCCCTGAGGCATATGTAGAAGTCAAAATTGTGCTTTGTAGGCTACTGCTGAAAATGTGATCTACGCGGAATAATTATCAGAAAAATCGCATTTGCATCCTAACTTTGATAAATCTCTTACGCAACTGACAAAAGAAGACGGCCGTAAGCATAGGCTTCCGCGACCGTTGTCACTATCAATAAATTTCTTCTGGGCTGTTGTTGCCTTACGTTACAAAATGAAATGCCTAATTGCACCCTGCGTTGCGTTTCTGACTTTACAGCAGCTGCTTTGGCTGCAGAGATTAATTAACCCTAGCAGATGCGTACCAGCAGTAAAAATAAGTTTAGAACAACACAGCACAAAATGTTGAGGTTTGGAATGGAAGTAGCATGCTTTCATTATCAGACATCATGCTAGACGCCGGAATTTCTGCAAAAACCACTAATATGGCCAAAATAGGCATAGGATGTTTACCTAGTTCACTTCGTTGAATAGGCTGACCAACGCTACATCTAGGAAACCGTTTGTTGTGGTAAGTTCCTATGGGACCAAACTGCTAAGGTCATCGGTCGCTATGCTTACATATTACTTAATCAATCTAACATACGGTAAGGACAACACACACCCCCATACCCGAGGGAGGACTCGAACCTCGGACAGGGGAAGCCGCGCGAACTGTGACAAGGCGCTCTAGATCGCGCGGCTACCCGGCGCGGCTAGGAAACCTTTTAACATATACAGATATACAGTGTTTTTGTGGCATTGGACAGTGCTGCCGTGTCTTACAGTAAATGTTGTGGCTGTGAGTTCATAAATGCTGCTTATCGTTCCAACATAAAATGTATTATAACTTCAAGTAATAAAAACTGAACATGACTTTCTGAACATCATCTACTTCATTCCCATGAACATGGTCGTCCATGTAAGTTCTTTGTGTCACTATCTAAGGGACTCAAAGCACATGGATCAGATAAGAACGGACAGATACAGTTACATAAGATATGATGAATAATGATCACCATATTTTGTGCAAAGGGGTGAAAAATGCCATATGAATCATTTAGAGCGACGACAATGGCATCATAGTGTTTTCTTCGACACAATCTAATTCCCACCGTTTCTTTTGATAGCAAGACGGGTGAAGGAAGTGTTACACACGGCAGAAACTTCACAATGTTTTCTGCCATTTATTTTCGTTCCACCTCTCATATATACATAACGTTTGATGTTACGATATATTGTCCAGTATGAAAGAGAAGGACACCTGTTTCAACAAGATTAATTCGTTTTAGCTTCCGGGAAGTTCTCTGTGGTTGTTGAACTTATCTGGCCGACATCTAGTGCTATTCATGTAGCGCTTGCGCGACCTTATTATTCGGATACTTCAAAGTTAGCTTCGCAGCAATGAAAGGCAGCGGCTCTTTGACTGATTACTTTATCGACCTACTTGATAAGAAAACGTATAGCATTAGGCTGTCAACACGTGCGTAAAAATGGAACTGCTCCGCGATTTCAGCATGAAAGATACTTTTAATGAAAATTCGCTATCAAATTCAGATACCGCAAAGGCGCCTATGTTATTTGTTAGCCAAATCAAAAACCGTCCTCTAAATTGGATTTAGTCACATAATTCTCCATGGCTCCTACAATTCACCTTTGCTGATATTGTACGATTTTACGGAAATGTCATCTATTGCATTAAAGTTACAGTGAGTATACGATATTCACTTTGTGTATGTCAACTAGAATTTTTGCTCGATTTCGTGCAGTGAAAAGTTGTACAATCTCTCTCCAGAGGGTATGAACGTATTACCAGCTGTGTGGAAACAGAAAGCGAGCAACTGCCTAGGTGTATAAAGTATCCAGTACTTGAGGACACGAACAGTTATTTAGCAAATACTCGCCATGAGGTCAATAGAAGCATCAAGAAGCAGTCGCAGAAAGTCCTAACTACGGTACGTAAAGTACTGTCCAGCCAAAGAAATAGGTCTATCAGTATGAGCACACGTGTATAGTTTCTGTATCACACTCGACATGCCTAGTCGTTAGTCTCGAGAAGTGTTCGCAGGTCCACCTCGTTTTTGAAAAGTGGAACAATAAAAAAGACTATGAAGCAGACTGAATATATCGCTACATTGTTAGCGTGATAGGGTACGTCAAAATCTATTGGATGTTTGAATATGTACACTTACTGCCCACCGACATGCTCTAGATGTACTCACCAGCCAGTGTACGAAATGGTGTTCATTTCTGCCACCAGCTAGCACCTGTGTCAAATGGTCTGGTGTTGACTCACTGTATTCTCTGGCGCCTTGATGGGCTCGTGTTCAGGTAACCACTGGCAGGGAGTTTATTTGATGGCGCCAGTAATGCAGCGCACTGTGTCGTTGAGTTTTGTGTCTACCTTCTTCACATGTACACTTTCCAACAAGACAGGTGCCCAGTACTCGGCGGCAGAGTACACAAGACTGATGCCAGTTAAACGCAGACAGTCAGCAGAGGTTCCCCAGGTGGTATATACACTCCTGGAAATGGAAAAAAGAACACATTGACACCGGTGTGTCAGACCCACCATACTTGCTCCGGGCACTGCGAGAGGGCTGTACAAGCAACGATCACACGCACAGCACAGCGGACACACCAGGAACCGCGGTGTTGGCCGTCGAATGGCGCTAGCTGCGCAGCATTTGTGCACCGCCGCCGTCAGTGTCAGCCAGTTTGCCGTGGCATACGGAGCTCCATCGCAGTCTTTAACACTGGTAGCATGCCGCGACAGCGTGGACGTGAACCGTATGTGCAGTTGACGGACTTTGAGCGAGGGCGTATAGTGGGCATGCGGGAGGCCGGGTGGACGTACCGCCGAATTGCTCAACACGTGGGGCGTGTGGTCTCCACAGTACATCGATGTTGTTGCCAGTGGTCGGCGGAAGGTGCACGTGCCCGTCGACCTGGGACCGGACCGCAGCGACGCACGGATGCACGCCAAGACCGTAGGATCCTACGCAGTGCCGTAGGGGACCGCACCGCCACTTCCCAGCAAATTAGGGACACTGTTGCTCCTGGGGTATCGGCGAGGACCATTCGCAACCGTCTCCATGAAGCTGGGCTACGGTCCCGCACACCGTTAGGCCGTCTTCCGCTCACGCCCCAACATCGTGCAGCCCGCCTCCAGTGGTGTCGCGACAGGCGTGAATGGAGGGACGAATGGAGACGTGTCGTCTTCAGCGATGAGAGTCGCTTCTGCCTTGGTGCCAATGATGGTCGTATGCGTGTTTGGCGCCGTGCAGGTGAGCGCCACAACCAGGACTGCATACGACCGAGGCACACAGGGCCAACACCCGGCATCATGGTGTGTGGAGCGATCTCCTACACTGGCCGTACACCACTGGTGATCGTCGAGGGGACACTGAATAGTGCACGGTACATCCAAACCGTCATCGAACCCATCGTTCTACCATTCCTAGACCGGCAAGGGAACTTGGTGTTCCAACAGGACAATGCACGTCCGCATGTATCCCGTGCCACCCAACGTGCTCTAGAACGTGTAAGTCAACTACCCTGGCCAGCAAGATCTCCGGATCTGTCCCCCATTGAGCATGTTTGGGACTAGATGAAGCGTCGTCTCACGCGGTCTGCACGTCCAGCACGAACGCTGGTCCAACTGAGGCGCCAGGTGGAAATGGCATGGCAAGCCGTTCCACAGGACTACATCCAGCATCTCTACGATCGTCTCCATGGGAGAATAGCAGCCTGCATTGCTGCGATAGGTGGATATACACTGTACTATTGCCGACATTGTGCATGCTCTGCTGCCTGTGTCTATGTGCCTGTGGTTCTGTCAGTGTGATCATGTGATGTATCTGACCCCAGGAATGTGTCAATAAAGTTTCCCCTTCCTGGGACAATGAATTCACGGTGTTCTTATTTCAATTTCCAGGAGTGTATGTACCATGGTTAAGAGATCACCAGTAAGAGTAATACTATATATAGGAGGCTACAAGTATGTGCCCTATCCGATGGTTTCTGCAAATGCATTACCGCACAACAGAACGTGCAACTTTCCATGTCACGAGGCGTAAAATTGTGACGTCATTTGGCCCAGAGTCTAAACCCATCAAAGCTGGGCCTTGGTATAGATTATATTCGGGGAAATTAATGTCTTGCACTTAATTCTACCTGTAGATGGTCTGACTACCGATTATATCCCAGACTGATGTATTATGATCGACCACACAGCCGCAAGCTACACTTCAGACGAAGTAGACATGGCGTCATTATTCATTTAATCACAAATCAGCAAATAGTCTAAAAGAGTTTTGCCAGGGAGTGAAATTACAATTCGTCTGAGAGACGAGAGGTGTAGATCCACCATATGAAGAAAATTCGAGTACCCTTCTACCCAGTGCCACTCGTGAAAAGGTGCATGAGTCTCCAAAATTCACAGAAAACCGACTTAAGAAAATTACTAAATGCCTACAGTGCTAATTTTGAAAAACATCTGGCTGTTATCTACAGCATCTTGGTGTTATATGCCAGTAGAAATGTCAGCTTGATGTGTGTCTGCACTATACACTATGACGTACTCCCCATAGCGTTCTCCGGCACCAAGTGACCAGCGGTTGTGTAAGAACATACAAGAAGGCAGAGTTATACCATTGCCAGACTCCCTAACGAAAGAAGCCATCCGCTGGTGTATCCTGGGTCTGGTAGCGTGACGAAGCTTTACGGCTACCAGCACTTGAAAAGATTCCACCAGTCAGATGCAGCAGTGTATATATTAATTATAGCTAAACTTTAGTACGCGTACGATATTTAACTACTTCATTATGTTTCAATGTAAGAGATCTTGTCTTTATATGATAAGTTCACTCGAGCATGAGTACTGCAGTACATAGTTAATGTAAGATATTACTTTTTTTATCTCTAACATGGTTATGATGATTTCTCATTTAATATGTACAGCGTGTTTCAGAATTGATGGTCAATAATTCACACACGGAAAGAACAGGCCAAAAGTAGGTAAAATGCTCGAAGAAACATAGGTCTACAAATTAACCGTCGTCGAGATACAACTCATTTTCTGTTGCGGGTTATCAGTGTCAAGGAACACATGAAAATCTCTAAACATTAAGGAAATGTGTTCGAAATGTTGTCCATGCGTCTAAATGCAACATTTAAACATTGAACTCGGCTCTGAAATGAGTTGTGAATCTCTCAGGTATTCTTGGGGAATTTTGTAAATACTGGAAGGCTGCATCAATCCACAAGCGTAATTCCTGAAGAGAGTTGACCTCTGTGGAGTATACCAGGCTTCTGACATGAACGCACACACACAAACCCGTGGGATTTAAATCCGGAGACATAGTTTTGTCTAATATGTAGATTTTATACAGTGGGTGGTAGAGTTGGGCTAACTTCCATACAGAACCTAATACACAGAGCAACTTACAGTACTGCTGTTTGGTTAGTCTCTGTGGAAGGAAGTGTGGTCCAGTTATGCAGTCTCCGAGCACTCCTGCCCAGATGTTCAGTGAATAACGCTGCCGATATCACGATACGCGTGTTTTTTAAGATTGACATCGGCCAGAATGTGACAGTTCTAGTAGTTAAAAATGCCGCCACGTGTAAATCCAGCCTCATCCACGAACAGAATACTGCTTACAAACAGAGGATTCAGGGTACACTGTTGTTGCACCTATTGCCAGTAATTCTCTCTAGGAACGAAGTCTGCTTTATTGAGGGCTTTCACTCGCCGGAGACGATATGGAGAGACTAATTGCCGATCTAAAATCCGCCACACACTGCTATGACTCAGGACACGCTCTTGGATAGCAATCCTACTTGCTGAAGTGCTCGGACGTTCGTGCACAGTGCGTAGCACTCTTTCCTCATCATCGGGTATTATCGATTTGAGTCATCCTTCCCGTACATGGTGTGCGAAACTCCCAGTTTCCCGAAGGCGCTGATGCAAGCGGCTAAATGACCACTTGTGACGGGCTCCTGCGGAAAGGAAAAGCGTCTTCATAAAATCTTGGAACCTCAAGGGTACTGCATTACGCTTTGCTATACATGAAGTGCATGTCAGCGTAGTCTTCATCGGTGTAACCTCTCTCCACGGTGGCTTCACTTTCGTAAGCGGTTGTGAGACCGGTACGGCACAATGCCCGGATTGGGAGAGGGAAAGCTGCGCGTGCTTAAACAGACAATCGATCCCAAACCTTGAGATGTAAGAGTAAGTACCGCGGTATCCACGGCATTTACGTTTGGTTCCCAACTGGAATTAATGTGATCTCTCGGCAACGGTTGATTTGAGGACCCACGTTTATGAGACTTTTGTAACAACTTTTGGCCTGAACATCACTTCCGAATCATCCTATGCACGTATACGTTTCTGGAATCTATCAGTTTTGTCATTAAAGCCCGGAAGTAGCTTCGGTAATGTATTTATATATGCACGGCCTTCAGTTTCGAAAACAACAGATTATTCCCATTCATTTGTGTGGTAGTCAAAATGGTTCAAATGGCTCTGAGCACTATGGGACTTAACATCTGTGGTCATCAGTCCTCTGGAACTTAGAACTACATAAACCTAACTAACCTAAGGACATCACACACAACCATGCCCGAGGCAGGATTCGAACCTGCGACCGTAGCAGTCGCGCGGTTCCGGACTGAGCGCCTAGAACCGCGAGACCACCGCGGCCGGCAGCGCTCAGTCAGCTGCGTTAACTCCGTGAAGGGTTCTTTGTGATGGTGCACGGGAAAACTGAGTGTTGTTTATCGGCCAGTCAGCAAGATGGCAACAAACTATGTATATTGATTCCTGGAGAAACTGTTGCATCAGAAAATTCGTTTTCACCTAACAATGAGAGTAGCGCCAATAACGGTGAGGTATGTCTGAGAACTTCGGCGAGGTTTCGAATGTAGATGATGTACTGGCAGAAGTAAAGCTGCGATGGCAGATCGCGAGCAGTGCTTGGCTAGCTCAGTCGCATGTCGGCACGATGGCTCAGCGTGTTCGGTGTAATAAAAAGGGATCAAGGATCAAATTGAACGGATGTCATGTGACGTTCACCCAGACCAAACTCAACGAACAATACCGAACAAAATGAAAAGAAAGCCGCCATAGCAAGTGCTTGCAAAAGTCGAAGGTCCCACATACGAGTGCCAATTCGGTAAACAGTTTTAATCTGCCACAAAGGTTCAAGTCAGCGTACACTCCGTCCCCCGCAGAATTTTGTTGTACCTTGAGAATGCTTCAAAAACTAAACAGAAAAAAACTGAAATGAGTTTCGCAGTAAAGCAAACAGCCTTTCATACGTAGTAGCGGTGCTTTTATTCTATGGAGATACTAATAATACACAATTCTGTGAAATTTTGGTTGAGTCACCTGTTGACATCACGAAGTGTAAATTCTAACATGTGATGTTGAAATCAAGCCACAGTCGGCGACTTGCAGTTTATATTAGCGATTCGCATTAATAAGCAATTTAACTTCTGAGAAATGATGATATGTAATCTTTTATGATTGCTTAATGTTGTAGTGAGTAATTTGTTAAAACTCACATTGTAAAGCTGGCTTGTTTAGCGATTCATTTGTTAAGTCCACTATGGAAATTACTTTCGTGTAGATGTGGTGCGCCTAACGTAACTAAATGAAAGGCAGTCTGTATTGTGCCATACTTGTTTCGTTTCCTTCTATTTGTGAAGCATCTTCATTGGCATGTAATACATGTTTGTTATTGCATATAGCAATTGCGTTGAATAATGAGTGCAGATTTGAAACTTCCTGGCAGATTAAAACTGTGTGCCCGACCGAGACTCGAACTCGGGACCTTTTCCCTTAGCCGGCAAATGCTCCTTTTTTTTTTTTTTTTTTTTTTTTAAATCTTATGGGACTTAACTGCTAAGGTCATCAGTCCCTACGCTTACGCACTACTTAACCTAAACTATCCTAAGGACAAACACACACACACATGCCCGAGGGAGGACTCGAACCTCCACCTGAATCAGCCGCTCAGTCCATGACTGCAGCGCCTTAGACCGCTTGGATAATCCCACACGGCAGCAAATGCTCTACCATCTGAACTACCCAAGCACCAATCACGCCAGGTTCTCACAGCTTCACTTCTGCCAGTACTTCGTCTCTTAGCTTCCAAACTTCACGGACGATCTCGCAGGAAGGTTGGAAGGTAGGAGACGAGGTATTGGCAGAAGTGAAGCTGTGAGAACCTGGCGTGAGTCGTGCTTGGGAAGCTCAGATTTATATGCATGTTTTGCATTGCTGGAAGTTTTCGAATACGTGTTATTATACTGTAATCTGTAGTGATAAATAAATCAACATAGAAAAAAAAAAGAAAAAAAAGAGTACTTGCCCGCGAAAGCAAAGGCCCCGAGTTCGAGTCTCGTCGATTCGGCACATAGTTTTAATCTGCCAGGAAGTTTCATATCAGTGCACACTCCGCAGCAGAGTGAAAATATCATTCCATTTGCGGATTTGTTACAACATTACAGTTTTTCTTCTCTCGTTGCTAGGGGAGAAACTACTTTTGGTAACACAAGTTTCGTGAGGTTAAATGACTTAGTACTTAGTTGGACAGCGCATGCTGGATGACCGCTATTCGGGCTTTTACGAGTACATTTCGACTTAACGCCTCACTTCCGCTATTCACTGTATTTCAGTATGGTGTGTTTATTGTATGTAGTGTTAACAAGTGTTATTCTGCCTGGTGTTCGTTCGTCTTTTCTTTGTTTTGCGATTTCTGTATGTAGTTTTATATAGTTTGTATGGTGTGTGTGTGTGTGTGTGTGTGTGTGTGTGTGT
The DNA here is from genome assembly GCF_021461395.2 of Schistocerca americana. Lineage (NCBI taxonomy): Eukaryota > Metazoa > Arthropoda > Insecta > Orthoptera > Acrididae > Schistocerca > Schistocerca americana. Next base: position 61,100,087 of record NC_060122.1, read on the forward strand.
GTGTGTGTGTGTGTGTGTGTGTGTGTGCCCCCGCGGTTTTGTCTTTTTTGGTTCACAGAGTATTTATTTCATTTGTTTTTCTTCTACATATCAGTTTTTATTGTTTTAGTGCCCAGTATTATTGAAGAATAGTTGGTTATATTGATTTAGTCATTTAACACTTTCTGGTTTTTAGCAAGGGATCTTCTTATGCTAAAGCTTTCCTGTAATTTTGCTTTCTGTTGGGATGGTCAATCCTAACAATTTTGTATACCAAATTGTTCTTGTTCTTTCTTTATTAAGTCTTCAGTAAAGGTAGAAAGGATGTTTTCATACACGCAACTTTTTACTTGTTTTCTTGCATCTAGTTTTGAAATTTCTGCCTGTCATTCTTAGATACACTGATATATAGTCCTGACATTCTAGTCGGTATGTATTTGTCAGTGTGACGAAATTCTGTGTTGGTTGGCAGATCACATTATACCTTATGTACGAAGGAGAAATGTTTCTCAGCATGTGGTTTCTTGAGACCATGCCACATACTTCCTCAATGTTACTACTTGCGCTGATCAGAGCTTAGCGAATATTATGGAAAAAATAGAATCAATTAGTTTGGAAGGGAGGGAGGGCGGCATACTCAACGCCAAAACGCAACTCAGCGGATCCATATGATTAGCGACAACATTCGGCTCCATGTATTTTTAACTGTATTGCGTGAAGACCAATGGCTACTGGCATGTATTTTGTAGCCATAGTTTTGTAGCTCCCCGCTGCATTATACAGGGTGAGTCAGCTGTCCCTGCCTATGAGGTTTATACAACCAACATCACCTTGACATATCACGTGCAGGATCTTAATATTCTCTCGCTAACTACATGCGCACTATTAGGCCCATAGAAAAATTAGCAGGACTTTTTGTAGAAAATTCAATGTAGCCGAATAACTCAAGAAAAACTTACGAAACTGACCTTCAAATGATCTTGAAGAACTCGAAAACAGTGGCCTCCATTTAAAACGTATCCCTGTACAGTATTTAATTACATTAAATTTCCCAAAAAAGTGTCCTGTTCATTTTTTTCTGAAGGAGTAATAGTTTGCGTGTAACGAGCGAGATAATATGAACTCTTGCATGTGGTTTTTGTATGCGTTGTATGTTGTATAAGACTTGTCGACAGGGGCAGCTTAATCGACCTGTATATCGTTCTACGACAGGTGTACTTTGCCGAAGTTTATATATTTATCAGATCGTTCCAGAAACAACAGACCTTCCTATCGCATCGTGACATGCACGTATTCCCTCCTGACGTAGTGTAACGTCGTTGACTTCTGTGTATGTTACAGGATGGAATGCACGTTTTCAACATGTGCGCTTAAATGGCAGCCTTCGTTTAGGAAGATGTCGAATAACCTGCTCAGTTTATTTCTAATGACTGGAATTCCATGTGACTTTATACTTTTGTTGGTGATTATCGGCAATTTTCTTTCAGTTTCCATCTTTACTTGTAGTCATTCTTATACTGGGGTTCTGCCAGTTGTGTACAAGTTATATTCCCAGGTTTGTTTAGACCGCCTCGTAACAATTTATTTTCTTATTGAAAATAAGATATGGTTCTTAATTTGAACATCTTTAACACTAGTAATACCAGTTTTTAGATGTTACCCAGTTAGGAGACACCTAACTTTACACAGCTCTTTATTTCAGGAGTGTTAGAGTTTCCGATAAAAACAAAAGCCTCGTCTTCCTTTTCAACTTGTAACCTCCCAACAGAAAAAATATATATAATTATACTTACAACATTCACATTAAGTTTAACCTCCCAACAGTTTATTATTCCGTAACCTCGCAATAATAATGTGACTAACCTCCCAATAAAAATTGTGACTCATATATAGCCTTTCAATAATTAGCGGACTGTGAACCTACACTATCTGGACGTCAACAATGCTGCGTCATGGCCCTGAAAATTCATTCTGAATAAATTGAAAAATCTTACCTCAATGAAACCGCCGGATAGCGCGTATATATCTGCTCCTATAAGTAATTATCTGGCGCATCCCAGTGCAATACTGGCCACTAGATTTGTTATGTATAAAAGGAAACAACTGATTTTTCTTTACGATAATAGGGATGACCATGGATTGGAGAAATTAGTAAATTCTTTAAATTCAGATGAATGATTGTCAAAAGTTAATTTTATAAGAAAGATTATTATTAAAAGATCTTTAAAAACATTTACATGGGACTTGATATAACAATAGCAAAAATTTAGCTGTGACAAATTAGATAAGCGCGCGGCTGCTTTTACCTTATACTACATCGCTCTGGTACGACCGCTCCAACCGGCCGACTGCAAGCTACCACCACTACTGCCGACAATGCTCTCTGGTCTGCGATTCTATTATAGCTTACATATCGCAGGACACGCGTAAGCAGTCCATCGAAATTACAGCTGCTCGAGTGCGCTAGCAATAAATTCCTTAGTCATGGACCTCTTACAAACTCATAATCGCTGCGCTACCACCGTGAGCCGCAAGTATTGTATATACACTCCTGGAAATTGAAATAAGAACACCGTGAATTCATTGTCCCAGGAAGGGGAAACTTTATTGACACATTCCTGGGGTCAGATACATCACATGATCACACTGACAGAACCACAGGCACATAGACACAGGCAACAGAGCATGCACAATGTCGGCACTAGTACAGTGTATATCCACCTTTCGCAGCAATGCAGGCTGCTATTCTCCCATGGAGACGATCGTAGAGATGCTGGATGTAGTCCTGTGGAACGGCTTGCCATGCCATTTCCACCTGGCGCCTCAGTTGGACCAGCGTTCGTGCTGGACGTGCAGACCGCGTGAGACGACGCTTCATCCAGTCCCAAACATGCTCAATGGGGGACAGATCCAGAGATCTTGCTGGCCAGGGTAGTTGACTTACACCTTCTAGAGCACGTTGGGTGGCACGGGATACATGCGGACGTGCATTGTCCTGTTGGAACACCAAGTTCCCTTGCCGGTCTAGGAATGGTAGAACGATGGGTTCGATGACGGTTTGGATGTACCGTGCACTATTCAGTGTCCCCTCGACGATCACCAGTGGTGTACGGCCAGTGTAGGAGATCGCTCCCCACACCATGATGCCGGGTGTTGGCCCTGTGTGCCTCGGTCGTATGCAGTCCTGATTGTGGCGCTCACCTGCACGGCGCCAAACACGCATACGACCATCATTGGCACCAAGGCAGAAGCGACTCTCATCGCTGAAGACGACACGTCTCCATTCGTCCCTCCATTCACGCATGTCGCGACACCACTGGAGGCGGGCTGCACGATGTTGGGGCGTGAGCGGAAGACGGCCTAACGGTGTGCGGGACCGTAGCCCAGCTTCATGGAGACGGTTGCGAATGGTCCTCGCCGATACCCCAGGAGCAACAGTGTCCCTAATTTTCTGGGAAGTGGCGGTGCGGTCCCCTACGGCACTGCGTAGGATCCTACGGTCTTGGCGTGCATCCGTGCGCCGCTGCGGTCCGATCCCTGGTCGACGGGCACGTGCACCTTCCGCCGACCACTGGCGACAACATCGATGTACTGTGGAGACCTCACGCCCCACGTGTTGAGCAATTCGGCGGTACGTCCACCCGGCCTGCCGCATGCCCACTATACGCCCTCGCTCAAAGTCCGTCAACTGCACATACGGTTCACGTCCACGCTGTCGCGGCATGCTACCAGTGTTAAAGACTGCGATGGAGCTCCGTATGCCACGGCAAACTGGCTGACACTGACGGCGGCGGTGCACAAATGCTGCGCACCTAGCGCCATTCGACGGCCAACACCGCGGTTCCTGGTGTGTCCGCTGTGCCGTGCGTGTGATCATTGCTTGTACAGCCATCTCGCAGTGTCCGGAGCAAGTATGGTGGGTCTGACACACCGGTGTCAATGTGTTCTTTTTTCCATTTCCAGGAGTGTACTTACCTCACTTAAGATTCATTACAGGAAACTTTAGGTAATACTTGTAGCCCATCATCAGCAATCGGTATGTCAAACGTTTTGTGGAGTTACCGTACCTCGACCACAGAAGTATTAGGAAACTAGTAGTTAGTGATATTACACACATTCGTTATTGAAATTCCAGACTTGATCTACCGCATTCTCTGCCATGTCTGAAGCTCATTTATTATAGATCAACCAGTGTGTTTGGCGGAACATGTGAAAATGAGGCGTACTTTTGAATGCAACTAGGGCCTCTGCAGAAATCTAAGTGGCCCGTATCCTTTATTTTTCTTTCCAGTTGTACATTTCTTGCTATGAACTTTGAGGCGCGAGTTGTCTTTCTCGTGGTCTTTCCTTGTGCCTATGATGACACTTTGTTTCCCATTGCTATACTTGTGTCTAGTGGCGACAGTTAATGAAGTTTTTATATAACTGGGTGGACGATTTACTGGATATCTGTCGCTTTTAGTTTCGTGCTTCATGCTGCCCTTTGTTGCTGGAATGGTGCACAACTTCGAAAAACAGTGAAGGTTGTTGTTTCACTGTGTCTAGTCTGAATGACAGTTACTGTTTCCTAAGTGAATAAAACAACGTTCACATCTGTCCCTGATAATCGTCTGGCTTACCTGTGTGACAACACATAATCAGGCTGCTACTAAGCAATTGCATAGCACTGCTACAAGCTGAAACAAATCACATTGTTTTGACATTAGTTACAGAAATCTTCCCATGGGCAGTGCAACAGTTCCAAGAGCCAGCAGAGTACAAATTAACAGTCTACTCTCGCGAGCTGCAAGAAAATGTGGGATGTGGATGCTGAATGTCGAAGAATTTACAGCATTCCCACGCCCGGATTCCCGGGTTCGATTCCTGGCGGGGTCAGGGATTTTCTCTGCCTCGTGATGGCTGGGTGTTGTGTATTGTCCTTAGGTTAGTTAGGTTTAAGTAGTTCTAAGTTCTAGGGGACTGATGACCATAGATGTTAAGTCCCATAGTGCTCAGAGCCATTTGAACTTATAGCTATTAACATGTTGAGACTAACTGCATGTTGACAATGACTGCATGTCGGTTTGTATATCTTTACATACAAACTGACATTCAGAATAAAACTTCGTTTTATAGAGGGCACACTTTTGGTAGATTCACATAGTCTCAACTGAAAAGATAGGTGCATATTTGTGGACGAAGGACAGGTTCAGGGAACCAAGTAAAGTGGTTCTCCATTGACAGTCGAAAGATCCCCCACTACCAGTCTTAAGGTACAGATTGATGAAATAACCGTATGTCATCTCGTTCAGCAGCCTTTGTCACATGTGGCTCATCTGGTTCATTTCTGCTGAAAAGACTGCTAAAGTGGCGAACCAGCAGAATGTAGTATTTACATAATGGGACACTATATTTGGTGCCCATTCAATCGTCTCTGATTCTCCAATAAATGAAGCAGAACTCGACATCAAGCTTCAATGTTTGCACCATCCATACAAGATTTACTCTCAAGGTAGGGAGTGAGTGCGCGTCTTTACAGCAGTGATTACCTCCATTGTTTGTCCAGAATATACGAAAATTAAATCAAAAGAAGTTAGTCTCTATGTTAAAGATAATTATAAATACACCATGGTGGAATATAATACTCAGTGAACACATACATGGTACTAGTACACCGAAAATATGATGTATCATGGAAGAAAAGTAATAGGTTTACAACACTTCTAACAAGGGAACCTGCCCATCGCACTCCCCTCAGATTTAGTTATAAGTTGACACAGTGGATAGGCCTTGAAAAACTGAACACAGATCAATCGAGAAAACAGGAAGAAGTTGTGTGAAACTATTGAAAAATAAGCAAAATATACAAACTGAGTAGTCCATGCGCAAGATAGGGAACATCAAGGGTAGTGTGAGCTCAGGAGCGCCGTGGTCCCGTTGTTAGCGTGAGCAGCTGTGGAACGAGAGGTCCCTGGTTCAAGTCTTCCCTCGCGTGAAAAGTTTACTTTCTTTATTTTCGCAAAGTTATGATCTGTCCGTTCTTTCATTGACGTCTCTGTTCACTGCAATAAATTTAGTGTCTGTGTTTTGCGACCGCACCGCAAAACCGTTTGATTAGTAGACAAAAGGACGTGCCTCTCCAATGGGAACCGAAAACATTTGATCGCTAGTCATAGGTCAACCGATTCCTTCACAGGAAAACACGTATGATATATTCTATACGACACTGGTGACGGCATGTGAGTCACGTGACAGGAATATGTTGTCGACCCACCTAACTTGTACACTTGGCGAATGGGTAAAAAGATTCTTCTACTTTGCCCAATTTAGATTTTCTTGTGAATGTGATAATCACTCCCAAAAAAGTAATGAAAACATGAGAGTTTGTCACATAAACTGCAAGAAATGAATGCAACAGTTTCACAGTCGCACAGTTTTTCCTGTACTCTGTCAAAAAATATGTTTTTAACATTTTCAAATTTTTCCGTGTGTAGGCCTGCATATATCCAACCAAATCTGAACATGTCCTGGAATTTTCGAGAGCGAAGTTGATTATGTGTGACTGCCTGAACTTTGATAATTGTCTGAAAATAAAAAAATAAACCCTTCACTCAGGGAAGGCTTGAATCAAGGACCTCTCGTTTCGCAGCTGCTCACGCTAACCACGGGCCCACTGCACTCCTGAGTTCAGACTATCCTTGATGTTGCCTGTCTTGCGCATGGACTACTCAGTTTGTATATTTTGCTTATTTTTTTTCATAGTTCCACACAAATTCTTCTTGTTTTCTCGATTGATCTGTATTCAGTTTTTCAAGGCCTATCCACTGTGCCAACTTATAACTAAATCTAAGGGGGGTGCGATGGGGAGGTTCCCTTGTATCATATATATTGAATTTCTAATTTGTGTATATATGCATATTAAATAATGAAGGTACACAATGATATCAAATAACATGTACACGTAATAAAATGTTTCTTACTGTACTGATGGTATTTGCATTAACATGATTCAATTACTGTAATAATTACAAAAACTTAGAACATTTTAACTGCTTTCAGGGTACCCTTCTAATTACTACATCTAACTACACAGATATTTCAAACTGCAACAGATATATAGCTCGAGCTTAGGAAAAATGGAATAGGGATTACGATGGTCTTGGTATTTACTGATTGTGCACATTATTTGTACAAATATCATCACTACAGAGAAAAATAGACTACAAGCATATAGTTTATCTAAATCTAGTAGTGTTTTAAAGTTAAATATAATATCATGTTATAATAAGTAGCAGAAAAAACGACGAGGAAGAGATGTGTCGGGAAAAGGGCCACGCGATCACCGTAGCCCTTACACTGGGGACGAATATCGCGAAAGCTGAAAGAGCTGCCATTCGAGAAGTATGGAATGATCTTAAAATAGTCATTCTGCCTGCGGAGAAAGGAAATCCCATTGTACTGCTTCCACTGTCTGAGTACAGTCGTAAAATGCAAAAATCTTGGGACCCAGCGCTCAGCCAACCGCAGTGTTGGCCGAGAGTCACTTTCGCACCCGACGGAGACTACAGAAGCGATGAGGGACTAAGTTTCGCTCACAGTCTTCGACGATCCCGTCCCGCAAACAGTTCACCCTACACTTATTCTTCATACATCCATATTTAAACTAGATGAAGGTGGGACACAGCTCGTATAATTTTTATTAAAAATGAAATTCCTGTACTTAAGATTTTTTATTTACTTCGCTACTAGTTTCGACGTCGCCTCTACGCCATCTTCAGGCACGTACACTTTGATTAAATCAGTTGCGTGTGGCTCAGCCTAGAAGTCCGCGGTGAGACCAGCACGTGATCCACCTGGATGGCGGGCAGTAACTTGTTCTGTGATCTCCATTTTTATCAATATGCTTCCCCACAAAATAACAATGATCATATTTTATAAGAAATGAACGTATATTTTCATTACTCTTTCCCAAGTTGTAATACATACTTAACTAAAGTTTTGATATCAATGCCTGCACTCAAACGTCCTACATCAATGATGTCCAACTTGTGCTTCCATCCTCCCTATGATAAGTACTACTAAACACCCATTAAAACTCATACTTCTTTATAGCTCTGCTTAGAAAATCCTTTGTCATCCATTTACAGTTAGCGTCATTCATGTCATAATACGCTGTCATATTGTATCATAAATTGGCAATACTTTATCATCACATCTCTTGTTCAACATTTCTTATTCAATGACAACCAAGATACCATCCACATACTTGTGTATTTTAAGTAAGTACGCGCATTGGCGAATTCATTACATGCAGTGCTGACCATCACACCGCATCTCACCTACCACATGCGAATGATCTCAATATTTAGGTCTCTCATGCAAAACACATACTGAACCACTGAACTACATAATATCAGATAATATGTGAAAAGAATTATTGTTTCACTGATTATAATCGGAACTGCCAATTACTGTTCATTACGTACGTAAAAAGTGTTCAGGTCTGGCCTCAAAAACCATCTGACTTATCTCCGTAACAATGGAGAATTTGACTGTTGTTAAGCATTTGCATTCCACTGCTGCAAACTGATTGAAATCACTATGCTTTACCATTACTTAAATGTGCATCGCAAGTATGCCAACTACTAGATGATTAGAAACCACTGAATAACAGGAGTATTGTGAACGCTCAATGTCAAGTAATTTAAAAACTCTTGTTTCTGTTTTTAAACCAGATTAGAAAATGGTTTACGTTGTTATGGACAGCTACAATAACTTTTAATATTGAAGAAAATGTTATGAATATTATAATGTAAAACAGAGTTAGTTTTAAATTGTCAGTTTAAATCAAGAAGTGTTTAGAGTAATATGGTTTTTTCCTGATTTTTGCTCATTCTGTATTATTTGGGGCATCTGTACCGTAAAATTCAAACAATTCATGTTTCTCAAATTTGCAAAACCACAATTAACATGTTACGTTTTCACAATTGCAGTGCACACGGATGTTATTTAACAAATTCCTGCTTTTGTAATTGCCTTTCGGCCTTTCGAAATTTGGCCGTCACACCACTGCACGTCTGCTTCAAAACACACTCGTCATCGAACCATCTATGATTCCAGAGAAAATGAACAATATAGTAGGCCACTTCTCATTAAGTAACAACATTAAAAATGAATAGATTGACGGTAGAGTTACAGCATTTGTGCAATAAATGTTTTGTGGTCTTCAGTGCAGAGACTGGTTTGATGCAGCTCTGCATGCGACTCTACCCTGTGCAAGTTTCTTCATCTCCCAGTACCTACTGCAACCTACATTCTTCTGAATCTGCTTAGTGTATTCATCTCTTGGACTCTCTCTACGATTTTTATCCTCCACGCTGCCCTCCAGTACTAAATTGGTGATCCCTTAGCGTCTCAGAACATGTCCTACCAATCGATCCAATCTTCTAGTCAACTTGTGCCACAAATTTCTCTTCTCCCCAGTTCTCTTCAATATCTCCTCATTAGTTACGTGATCTACCCATCTAAACTTCAGTCTTCTTCTGTAGCACCACATTTCGAAAGCTTCTATTCTCTTCTTGTCCAAGCTATTTATCGTCCACGTTTCACTTCCATACATGGCTACACACCATTAAAAATACTTTCAGAAACGACCTCCAGACACTTAAATCTACAATAGATGTTAACAAATTTCTCTTTTTCAGAAACGATTTTCCTTGCCGTTGCCAGTCTACACTTCATATCCTCTCTACTTCGACCATCATCAGTCATTTTGATCCCCAAGTAGCAAAACTCATTTACTACTGTAAGCGTCTCGTTTCCTAATCTAATTCCCTCAGCATCACCCGATTTAATTCGACTACATTCCCTTAATCTGGTTTTGCTTTTGTTGATGTTCATCTTATATCCTCCTTTCAAGACACTGTCTATTCCGTTAAACTGCTCTTCCAGATCTTTTGCTGTCTCTGATAGAATTACTATGTCATCGGTGAACCTCAAAGGTTTTATTTCTTCTCGATGGGTTTTAATTCCTACTCCGAATTTTACTTTTGTTTCCTTTACTGCTTGCTCAATATACAGATTGAATAACATCGGGGATAGGGTAAAACTCTGTCCCACTCCCTTTCCAACCACTTCTTCCATTCCATTTCCCTCGACTCTTATAACTGCCATCTGGTTTCTGTACAAATTGTAAATAGCCATTCGCTCCTTGTATTTTAACCGTTCCTTGAATTCTCCCCTTGCCACATTCAGAACTTGAGAGAGAGTATTCCAGTCAACATTGTCAAAAACTTTCTCTACGTCTATAATCGCTAGGTCAGCCTTTCCTTGATATTTCTTCCAAGATAAGTGGTAGGGTCAGTATTGCTTCACGTGTTGCCACATTTCTACGGATTTCAACCTGATCTGCCCCGAGGTCGACTTCTACCAGTTTTTCCATTAGTCTGTAAAGAATTCGCATTAGTATTTCGCAACCGTGACTTATTAAACTGATAGTTCTGTAATTTTCACATCTTTCAACACCTGCTTTCTTTGGGATTAGCATTATTTTATTCTTCTTGAAGTCTTAGGGTATGTCGCCTGTCTCATACATCTTACCAGATGGTAGAGTTTTGTCAAGGCGAGCTCCCACAAGACTGTCAGTAGTTCTAATGGAATTTTGTCTACTCCCAGGGGCTTGTTTCGACTCAGGTCTTTCAGTGCTGTTTCAAGCTCTTCACGCAGTATCGTATCTCCCGTTTCATCTTAATCTAAGTTTTCTAACCTACCTTCCCGATTATAGGATCTGACATTCTACGCTTCGTTCATCTGACCCGGAGATATGAACGGGGGACTATTTTACCTTCTTAATATTTTACCCAAGAGGGCACCATCACCATTTAACCATACAGTAAAGCTGAAAGCCGTCGGGAAAAATTATGGCTGTAGTTTCCCCTTGCTTTCAGCCGTTCGCAGTACCAGCACAGCAAGGCCGTTTTGGTTAGTGTTACAAGGCCAGATCAGTCAATCATCCAGACTGTTGCTCCTGCAACTACTGAAAAGGCTGCTGCCCCTCTTCAGGAACCACACGTTTGTCTGGTGTCTCAACAGATTCCACTGCGTTGTGGTTGAACATACGGTACCGCTATCTGTATCGCTGAGGCATGCAAGCATCCCCCACCGAACGGCAAGGTCCAGGGTTAATGGGAGGATGGTGCGATATATATACAGTTGGATGTGTGACCATCGCTTCCGCCATGCGCTGTTGCTATTTTTCGGGGTGCACTCAGCCTCGTGATGCCCATTGAGGAACTACTCGACCGAATAGTAGCGGCTTCGGTCAAGAATACCACCATAACGACTGGGAGAGCAGTGCGCTGTCCCCACGCCCCTGCTATCCGCATTGAGGATGACATGGCGGTAGGATGGTCCATGTAGGCCAATTGTGGCCTGAAGATGGAGCGCGCCCAAACTTTCAGGAAACATTCCTCACACACAAATAAAGAAAAGATGTTATGTGGACATGTGTCCGGAAACGCTTAATTTCCATGTTAGAGCTCATTTCAGTTTCGTCCACCTACGCTCAATGGAGCACGTTATCGTGATTTCATACGGGATACTCTATCTGTGCTGCTAGATCATGTGCCTTTACAAGTACGACACAACATGTGGTTCATGCACGATGGAGCTCCTGCACATTTCAGTCGAAGTGTTCGTACGCTTCTCAACAACAGATTCGGTGACCGATGAATTGGTGGAGGCGGACCAATTCCATGGCCTCCACGCTCTCCTGACCTCAACCCTCTTGACTTTCATTTATTGGGGCATTTGAAAGCTCTTTACGCAACCCCGGTACAAAATGTAGAGACTCTTCGTTCTCGTATTGTGGACGGCTGTGATACAATACGCCATTCTCCAGGGCTGCATCAGCGCATCAACGATTCCATGCGACGGAGGGTGGATGCATGTATCCTCGCTAACGGAGGCCATTTTGAACATTTCCTGTAACAAAGTGTTTGAAGTCACGCTGGTAGATTCTGTTACTGTGTGTTTCCATTGCATAATTAATGTGATTTGAAGAGAAGTAATAAAATGAGCTCTAACATGGAAAGTATGCGTTTCCCTACAGGAATGTTTCCTGAAAGTTTGGCCGTACCTTTTTGTAACACCCTATATATGATGCAATCATTCCATTAGTAAGCAGGTGCCTGAACCAGAGTGGTTGGTGGGTCACTTCTTCCATAAACAGCCCTTTTCAATCTATCCCAGGCATGGTCGATAGGGTTAGCGTCTGGAGAACATGCCACTCTAGTCGAGCGATGTCGTTATACTGAAGGAAGGCATTTAAAAGATCTGCACGATGGCGGCGTGAACTGTCATCCATGGAGACGAATGCCTCGCCAATGTCCTGCCGATACGGGTGGACTAATGGTCTCAGGGTGGCGTTCACATATCGTAGAGCCGTTACGGCGCCTTTCGTGACCACCAGCGGTGGACGTCGGCCCCACATAATTCCACTCCAAAATAGGGGGGAACTTCCACCTTGCTGCACTCGCTGGACAGTGCGTGTCAGGCGTACAGCCTGACCGGACTGCCTCCAAACACGTCTCCGACGATTGTCCGGTTGAAGGCATATTCGACACTCAACGGTGAAGAAAACGTGATGCCAAACCTGAGCGGTCCATTCGGCATGTTGTTGGGCCCATCCGTACCGCGCTGCATGGTGTCGTGGTTGCAAAAATGGTCTTCACCGTGGACATCGGGAGTGAACTGCGCATGATACAGCCTACTGCGCACAGCTTAAGTCGTAACATGACCTCCTGTGACTGCACGAAAAGTATTATTCAATATGGTGGCGTTGCTGTCAGGGCTCCTCCATCCATAATCGATAGGTAGCGATCATCCACAGCAGTAGTAGCCCTTGGGGGGCCTGAGCAAGGCATGGCATCCACATTTCCTGTCTCTCTGTACCTCCACCGTGTCCGAACAATTCCCTTTGGTTCACTCCGTGACGCCTGAACACGTCCCTTGTTGAGAGCGCTTCGTGGCACCACAAGGTAACAATGCGGACGCAATCGAAACGCGGTATTGACCTTCTAGGCACGGTTGAACTACAGACAACACGAGCGATGTACCTTCTTCCTGGTGGAATGACGAACCGTTCGGCTGTAGGACCCCCTCCGTCTAACAGGCGCTGCTCATGCTTGGCTGTTTACATATTTGGGCGGGTTTAGTGACATCTCTGAACATTCAAAGGGACTGTGTCTGTGATACAATATCCACAGTCAACGTCTATCTTCAGGAGTTCTGGGAACCGGGGTGATGCAAAACTTTGTTTGAAGTTACGCTGGAAACCATTTCATTAACTGGAATGCAAACTATTTCGTGTGCTAAAAAGCATACACGGTAGGTTTTGGTTGTAAACATCTAGCATCCAGCATCCTGTGATATACGTGGTGACGCTGTTTCCTTGATATAAACCATCAAGCACGAGAAAGTGTAAAATCGAATGTGAACGTAAGAGAGTAAACAACAATAGGACAGCCAGCCATCGAAGAGGGAACCTCTGGTTCATGTGTTCAGTAAAAGCACTGAGTGCGTTCTAGAGACAGTTCTTTGGAGAGCTGATATGACGGCATAATATTGGCTGAAAGGTACCATACCTTTTCCGCAAGCCACCGTACGCTGCTTGGCAGAGAGTACTCTGTCACCACAACAACTCGTTTCCTTCTGTGTTTCACTCGCAGACAGAGCGAGGGAAAAGCGACTATCTACATGCCTCAATAAGAGTCCTAATTTCTCGTATCTGATCTTCATGGTTCATAAACGAAATGTTTGTTGGTGGCAGTTGGATACTTCTGCAGTCAGCTTCAGATGCCGGTTCTCTAAACTTTCTCAGTAGTGCTCTTCGAAACGTATTCCTCCTTCTCTCAGGAGATTTCTACTTGAGCTACCGAAGGATATTCGTAACACTTGCATGCTGACTGAACATACCGTATATATAGCAGCTCGACTCTGAATTACTTCGATATCATCTCTCAATCCGATCTGGTGCGGATACCAAACACTGCAGCAGTGCTCGGGAATAGGTCGACCTAGTGTCCTGTATGCGGCCTCCTTTAAAGATGAATCGCACTTCTCCAAAATTCTTCACTGCGACAACCCTTACCACCCGGTCCATTTCATATCGCTTTGCTACGTTTCATCCAGATATTTAAACGACGTGACTGTGTGAAGCAGGAAACTACTAATGCTGTATCCGAAAATTACGAGTTTGTTTTTCATACTCTTCCAATTAACTCACATTTTTCTACATTAAGATCCAGCTTTCGTTCATCATACCACCCAGAAATTTTGTCTATGTCATTTTGTATCAGTCTACAGTAACTTATCTTCGGCTCTTTCCTGTACACCACAGCACTATCAGATGCCAGATCATTTATCTAAATAGAAAATAGCAACGGTCGTACCACACATCCCTCGGGCACTCCTCATGTTGCCACTGTCTCCGACGAACACTCGCTGTCGAGGACAACATATTGGATCTCTTTTACTTTGTGTTACCAAACACGAGAAACAAATGATTATTACCAAACATGAGAAACAAATGATCATTCATTCACAGAAGACAGTTCAGTAAACTGCTATTTGAAGAAAGATTATGAGGGAATAAAATAGTGGTCATTAGGCATGAAGGATGTAACATACCCTACCCAATTATTATATTCACCAACACTCGATTTCACATACTTTATGTATTCCATATCTGTACATAGTTCACTCTCCGTAAATACCTACCAAAGACAGGCTACGAGGTATTCTTCTAATCATTTCAATTCAACTTTAAATCGCAGACATAATGGAAAATGTGGTGTACATCATATAAGGAAAAGAACGAATATTAGCAAGTATGACTTTTATTTCAAGTTTGAATCAGGATCCTATTTTCCCGCTGGCCCTGCATGTGAAGCATATTTATGTCAGTTTAATTACTGGTGCCATTATCGGCGTCCAGTATGTTATGCTTGGCATGTCGTATAAGCAATTTCCACCCGATTAATTCAGTTGATTGCATGCAAGAAAAGAACGTACGCCACAAAAGCTACGTTAATTTACCGCAGCACGAAATATGGTGCAGTGCTCCTTTGTGGACTATTGATTATAAACGCAAAATTACAGCAGCGAGTACCCTCACGAATAAAGCCAGCAGACTTCGCCCGTAACTTATACGTGGTTATTAATTACATCAATTTTTAGCACTGTTCCCCCTATTAACAAGACCTGAACAATAAACCTTCGACAGAAATGTAAGTCAACACGGAACTTTTATAGCGTACGTAATAACACGGGGAGCCATATTGTCGGTTTCTTTCGTTAAATTTTACAGCATCGTGTCTACAGCACAGTCAGACACCAGTTAGTATTCAGATTTTTCGTAGTCCTCATGTTTAATTTTCTATTAATATTTTTCTACCTGTACACTTTATATCTTAACCTTGTAATCATTTATCTTCAACTTGTCATGCTGCTGAGAAATGTACTCAGTCCAGATGACGTCCTATGCATGCGTCCGTAGGATATCCCTTATTCCTGGCGGAGAACCACTATTAGTGTGGCACCTCCCGATTTCTGCTCTTAAGATTTAGTAATTCATGAGCTATTTTTCAATCCTCTATAGAAAAATATGCGTATTTGCATTTTATATCCTCGATAATATCCTGTTTTGTTTATCTTCTGACATTTAAGGTAGGTTCACGCTATGCCACTCTTTCAGTGCGCTATAGTCTGGATGAAGCCACTTGGTAGTTGACGTCTGTCCCTTGCCACTGCAGTGTTGCCACATCCGCTGCCAGCTGCAACTTGGTTAAGGGCAAACTGCGAAAAAAATTGGAATTCTTTTATTGCACAGTTTATTAGATTGATTCTTTAAGAATAACATCACAAAGTTTCATAATCGAATTCTGGCTAGAAATATGTTACAAAGAGTTTGTCTGGGCGTCTGCACCTGCCACGGCCTTCTTTCTATGCTGTGATCCGGACCTTCTCCAGGACAGAAAATTTTTGTGCGTTTACTTTTCGTTCACACAATCGAAACGAACGTCATATGAGTCTAGAATGCTGTGAGAAACATTATCATTGATTGTTGCTTTGTTTACAACGTGTTTTCCTAATAGAACATGCTACAAACTTCTTTCATTTTTTAGTTGTATCAACCTGTTTTGTTCTAAACGGTCGTGATAGTGGACGCATATTCAAACAGTTGAGGAAATGTCAAATTTCACGTGAAAAAAACACAGGAAATTTAAATAACAGTCCCTTTGTGACATATCGTGGTGCAAATATGTTCAGGCAGAAGTCAGTGGAAAGCCATACACACGCAAACACAGTTTGCCACTTGCTGTTTTAGATGTTATAAAATCAACTTACAGCTACCTAGCTAATGCTGAACTGCCGAAAAAATGTGTACATAGGAATACACAGAATACAAATGAGAGCTACAGTCACGTTCCGTTGTCCAAAACCAGTATTTGTGTTCTCTATTGTTGTGAAGATAGCTGCATCTGATGCCTGTCTAGTGTTCAATAGTGGAAAAGTACTTAGGATTAAGTGTCTGCAGAGATTATGCTTCCATCTAGGTGCATTCACACTGAAAATACCCAGAAGAATTGATGAAGCGCGAGTGGACAAAGTGCAGACAGCAGAAGAAAAAAAAATGCATAAGTTGGCTGGGGAAAAGAGTCAGGGGAAAGAGATTACTCCAGGAAGACGAGGAAGAGAGTAAAGGTTATCGATATGAGCAGCATTAGTCCCTAGAGGTATAGCAATATTGTCAAAAATTGAAATAAAACTTCAAATGCGAATTGCCGTAAACTGATTTTTTTAGCTATAATGTACCTTTTCTCAGGAATTATAAAAGCGGACATCTTGAAATTTGGAATAGTTCTTAAGAATCAGTTTGAATAATCCTGTGGATTACTTTTCCGTTATCTTTTCTCTGAGAAAACCTCTCCATTAAAATTTGAGAAAAATAGAGCAGTCCTGGGTTGACACAAAACTGAAAAATTAATTTCAAAACAACTATAGCCATAAACAAAAAGGTGTTCCAAACCAGTCATTAACCTCTTATGCGTATATAAAGTGTGAAATTACAGTTTCATTGCTTGATTAGCTTACGAGAAAACGTACATTATAGAAACAACGGTAATTAAAAATTGAAATCCTTGTAAATAGTACGTCGATGCGCGTTTTCAAACAAAAATTGCACAGAATGTCACGCATTCTGTTGTACATAATAGTTTCCAGTTTTACTATTTTACCTACAGTATTTTTGAATATATATACAGGGTGTTTCAAAAATGACCGGTATATTTGAAACGGCGATAAAAACTAAACGAGCAGCGATAGAAATACACCGTTTGTTGCAATATGCTTGGGACAACAGTACATTTTCAGGCAGACAAACTTTCGAAATTACAGTAGTTACAATTTTCAACAACAGATGGCGCTGCGGTCTGGGAAACTCTATAGTACGATATTTTCCACATATCCACCATGCGTAGCAATAATATGGCGTAGACTCTGAATGAAATTACCCGAAACCTTTGACAACGTGTGTGGCGGAATGGCTTCACATGCAGATGAGATGTACTGCTTCAGCTGTTCAATTGTTTCTGGATTCTGGCGGTACACCTGGTCTATCAAGTGTCCCCACGGAAAGAAGTCACAGGGGTCCACGCAGCCTCCTGTATGTTTCGGATAGCCCAAAGCAATAACACGATCTTCGAAATATTCATTCAGGAAATTAAAGACGTCGGCCGTGAGATGTGGCCGGGCACCATCTTGCATAAACCACGAGGTGTTCGCAGTGTCGTCTAAGGCAGTTTGTACCGCCACAAATTCACGAAGAATGTCCAGATAGCGTGATGCAGTAATCGTTTCGGATCTGAAAAATGGGCCAATGATTCCTTTGGAAGAAATGGCGGCCCAGACCAGTACTTTTTGAGGATGCAGGGACGATGGGACTGCAACATGGGGCTTTTCGGTTCCCCATATGCGCCAGTTCTGTTCATTGACGAAGCTGTCCAGGTAAAAATAAGCTTCGTCAGTAAACCAAATGCTGCCCACATGCATATCGCCGTCATCAATCCTGTGTACTATATCGTTAGCGAATGTCTCTCGTGCAGCAATGGTAGCGGCGCTGAGGGGTTGCCACGTTTGAATTTTGTATGGATAGAGGTGTAAACTCTGGTGCATGAGACGATACGTGGACGTTGGCGTCATTTGGACCGCAGCTGCAACACGGCGAACGGAAACCCGAGGCCGCTGTTGGATCACCTGCTGCACTAGCTGCGCGTTGCCCTCTGTGGTTGCTGTACGCGGTCGCCCTACCTTTCCAGCACGTTCATCCGTCACGTTCCCATTCCTTTGAAATTTTTCAAACAGATCCTTTATTGTATCGCTTTTCGGTCCTTTGGTTACATTAAACCTCCGTTGAAAACTTTGTCTTGTTGCAACAACACTGTGTTCTAGGCGGTGGAATTCCAACACCAGAAAAATCCTCTGTTCTAAGGAATAAACCATGTTGCCTACAGCACACTTGCCCGTTGTGAACAGCACACGCTTACAGCAGAAAGACGACGTACAGAATGGCGCTCCCACAGACTGCGTTGTCTTCTATATCTTTCACATCACTTGGAGCGCCATCTGTTGTTGATAATTGTAACTACTGTAATTTCGAAAGTTTGTCCGCCTGAAAATGTACTGTTGTCCCAAGCATATTGCAACAAACGGTGTATTTCTATCGCTGCTCGTTTAGTTTTTATTGCCGTACCAAATATACCGGTCATTTTTGAAACACCCTATATATATATATATATATATATATATATATATATATATATATATATATATATATATAAAAAGTACAAGAATACATTTCCTGTCCTTAAAGGCAACACACAAACACGGTGGTCACTACAAAAACGTTGTTGCTCTGTAACACGGGACGGAGTGTCGGATGCGGCTGACGCGAGGTGGCGGAAATGGGATATGCTCTGTGGACAGCTGATTGCAAGTGATCAACGGCTAAACTGCGCTAGACGATGGGTGTTGTAGCCCTGAACTGGAACTCATGTCGTAACCTAACCACAACAGCCTGATGGCCAATGTATCCAAGTAAAGGCAGAACTAAAGTCGTGATCGCTTTGTTCACGCAGTTTAAGGCTAACCTCTAAGAGCATAAGAGCAAACTCAGGACAGAAAAATTTCATAAGATTTTTTTTGTGTAGCGATCCTCCGTAGCCAGTTTACAGTATAGTGATAAAAACAAACTGTACTTCTGGCTTTCGTTGGTTAGCTGAAACCCACTGATTACATGGGACATCGCGTTACCAACAGGTGAGCAGTCCTGGTTGGCACTTGGTTGCAGATAATAGATCCCACAAGCAGATTTCAAACGGAAAAGAATGGTTTGAAGGTAACGTACATTAATAAGAGCAAATAAAAAAGCCAGTACGATGACGGAAATGATGCTGCAAAGCATTAGAAATAAAAAAAAATTAAATGTAAACCAATAAGGCTGGTGTTTTTTACTTTGAAGACCCAGGTGAAGCGATTAATTGACTGACCTCAAGTAGTTCGGTTTCACGCAGTGCCGTGTGAACCTTATCTAATGTTCAAAGAATGTTCAAATGTGTGTGAAATCTTATGGGGCTTAAGTACTAAGGTCATCAGTCACTAAGCTTACACATTACTTAACCTAAATTATCCTAAGGACAAACACACACACCAATGCCCGAGGGAGGACTCCAACTTCCGCCGGGACCAGCCGCACATATCTAATGTAATCCGATCTCTGTGATTATAATAAATGTATAAACGACGTTGAATTGCGTCATGTGGCCGGCCAGCGTGGCCGAGCGGTTCTAGGCGCTTCATTCTGGAACCGTGCAACCGCTACAGTCGCAGGTTCGAATCCTGACTCAAGCATGGATGTGTGTGATGTCCTTAGGTTAGTTAGGTTTAAGTAGTTCTAAGTTATAGGGGACTGATGACCTCAGATGTTAAGTCCCATAGTGCTCAGAGCCATTTGAACTAGTTTTGCGTTCTGTGTGGACAGATCCTGCTGTGTTTGGTTAGTGCTACACATGAAATGTGACGGATCCAGTAGCATTTGACTAGTGCTCATACGAAAAGTGTGCATTTCGTTACTATCGCTGTGTGTGTGTGTGTGTGTGTGTGTGTGTGTGTGTGTGTGTGTGTGTGTACCATCGCGCGCGTTTGTGTATATCGTTATCATGTGTGATGGGAAAAACGAAATAGAAGAGCCAGACACAGGATTAGGGATCCGAGTACATCATGATAGGAAGACGTATAAGGAATTGGCAGTGAACTAACCAATTGTTGGGCAGTGTCGCACCGGCGAACGGTTAGGACGCTCTGATTCACGGAAACCAGTTACAACGCGTGAAGTGTCAACTATCAGTTATTTATATCGGACTATGGTGCGGCAAACGTGTACTAGCACCGAAAAGAAAGATGACACAGAGAAGCCTGAAACATAAAATCCCCTTTTCCAGACCTTTTCCCGCTGAAAAACATCACACTACGATTCTTCCTTTCCATCCTCGCACGTACACCAAAAATGACAAATATCTAAATAAGTGACAACGGCAAAGAAAAACAAATATCTCATCGAAGGGCACTTACCGATTCTACGTTACAGAAAAGAGCTCACGCACGTACAATAGCAAAATGGTTCAAATGGCTCTAAGCACTATGGGACTTATCATCTGAGCTCATCAGTACCCTTAGACTTAAAAATACTTAAACACCTAACTAACCTAACGACATCACACACATCCATGCCCGAGGCAGGATTCCAACCTGCGACCGTAGCAGCAGTGCGGTTCCGGACTGAAGTGCCTAAAACCGATCGTCCACAACGCCGGCTTATAATAGTAGATGATCTAGTGTCAGTGCAGGAACTATGATTTCGAAGAGATCTGAAAACGTGAGCAGGATGTCCCTGTTTTCAAATGGCTCTGAGCACTATGGGACTCAACTGCTGAGGTCATTAGTCCCCTAGAACTTAGAACTAGTTAAACCGAACTAACCTAAGGACATCACAAACATCCATGCCCGAGGCAGGATTCGAACCTGCGACCGTAGCGGTCTCGCGGTTCCAGACTGCAGCGCCTTTAACCGCACGGCCACTTCGGCCGGCTCCCTGTTTTCAAGAGAGGTTGACAGATACCCTTAACTACAGGCCTATTTCGCTGACGTTACGCTCTTTTAAAGTTCTGTATCTAGTTTAATCCTCGTGTGTTATGATATTCTGGATGATGAAAATCTCTTCCCTAGGAATCAACACGGATTGTGGAAACAACGTCCGTGTGAATCACAGCTCGCTTTGTTCCTCCACGAGAACCAGAAGGCATTACGTTGCCGGGGTTGCAGTTGACACTGTTTTTCTCGAACTTGGGATTTCCGAAAGATAGTATTATGTGATTATTACTTTTCCCTGTATACGGGGTGTCTGTTTTAAACATATAATAATATAAAATTTAATAACTTGAAACTTAAATGAGAAATTAATTGGCAGTTTGCTTCTACATGTATGACAACTCAAAATGTTTTCTGTGTTTGCTTCTGGCAGTTGGGACCGAGAGCGTATGTGCGTTAAATGCTTTGTTCACGCGTCAGTAACCAATGTATTCCACGGCAGAAAGTGTTACGTTGGCGCGGATCTAAAGTTTGCTACACTCGTACAACCAACTGACGACGTTCCAACTTACGTAACAATCATAAAATGGGACAAGGGGCTTCGGGGAGTGGGAATTTACTTTTGGTGTCAGACCACAACGCCATGCACGCAATTTCAGAGGTTACTGTTGAGTTAATCTGTACAACCTTCTTTGGATCCCTTGTTTGTCAATCCGACAAACAAGTAGGTGCTCAAAGCCATTTTTCTAACATTGTCAGGGATGTTTTGGACCATGCGTTCCTACATCGCTGTGTTGGGACGGGTAGTCCATTGAATGCTATGCTTCCTAACTTGGAGAGAAATGGATTACACGTTAAACATCTGTCGCGCCATTAGCGTTGCGCACATCGATCTGTATTAGGTGCGTAAAAATCCTTTTGAGTTGCCACACTTGTAGAAACAAACCGTCAATAAATATCTGCATTACTTCTAGAGTTATTCCACTCTATATTATTATATGTTTAACCCAGACACCCTGCATATAAAGGACCTGGATTATAACGCCGAAAGTTTTGAAGCTTTCTGTAGATGTTGTTACCGTAAATAAAAGAGTTCGTTATGCTAGGATATTATGATGAAATTATAATGAAATGCAAGACGCACAAACAATCGACGCATGATTCACGGATCGACGGTTGCCCCTCAACACAAACAAAAGTAATGTATTGCGCTTAAACAGACGAATTATTTGATTACTCGATTGCCAATCACAGGGAACTATGCGTACGGAACGATTTACAGTGGGGCCACCACATAAAACTGATCATAGAATGGCAGGTGCGAGACTAAGATTCGTTGGAAGAATTCTCTGTGGACGAAGATATCTTAAAAATTTTCCTCCGAACGATACTTACTCATCAGGCTGAGGTTCTTGTCAGGTAAGTTTGATAAAGATATTAGAGAAGCTTAAACATGACTACTTACCTATTCTCAATAAATAATGCTTTCCGCGACATCAGAGCTTTAGTATTTCCTTGTTCAACAGGTTTACGATGCAGCTGTCCGTTGTAACTTCTACTTAATCCTTGTCCGATATCGGAAAACTGCCTGCAAATATAATAATCTGATAGTAAATCGTGCAGTTGCTGTATCCATGAATTTCTGTTATGTTGTCGCATAAATCTAGTAGGATGACTAAATAAGCTCACAGCCACAAATTTCCTACACTTAAGAGCCAAAGAAACTGGTACACCTGCCTAAAATTGTTCGGTACTGGAATAGTTATACTGAAGGACGTTGTTTATATTGCATGTCACCCTTTGCTTGCGATACATCTATGTATCTCTCAAGGTTAAGTATGGACATTTATTTTCTGTAATAAAATTTATTAATACAATTTGCTTGAACTATTGTCTAGGGATCCGAAGAAACAGATTTCCTTTTCACCCCATATTTGACAAGTAGGCAGAATACAACAAATATCCTTAGGGCGACCGTGAGCACGCAGAAGTGTCGCAACACTACGTGACATGGACTCGACTAACGTCTCACGTAGTGCTCGAGGGAATTGACATCATGAATCTTACATGGTTGTCCATAAATCCGTAAGAGTACGAGGCGGTGGAGACCTCATCTGAACAGCACATTGCAAGGCATCCCAGATATGCTCAACAATGTTAATGTTGGTGGCCAGCGGAAGTGTATAAACTCAGAAGAGTGTTCCTGGAGCCTCTCTGTGGCAGTCCTGAAGTATGAGGTGTCGCATTGCCCTGCTGGGATTGCCCAAGTCCGTCGGAATGCACAATGGACATGAATGGGTGCAGGTGATCAGGAAAAATTCTTACGTAGGTGTCACCTGTCAGAGTCGTATCTGGATGTATCAAGGGTCCCATATCGCTCCAACTGCTCACGCCCCACACCATTTCAGAGCCTCCACCAGCTTGAACAGTCCCCTGCTGATCCATGAGGTTGTCTCCACACCCGTACACTTCCATCCGCTCGATACAGTTTGAAACCAGACTCGTCCGACGAGGCAAGTTTCCAGTCACCAACAGTCCATTGTCGGTGTTGACAGGCTTAGACGAGATGTGAAGCCTTGCGTCGTTCGGTCATCAAGGGTACACGAGTTGACCTTCGGCTCCGTAAGCCCATATCGATGATGTTTCGTTGAATGGTTCGCACGCTGACAGTTCTTGATGGCTCAGTATTGAAATTTGCAGCAATTTGCGGAAGAGTTGCATTTCTGTCACTTTGAACGATTCTCTTCAGTCGTCGTTGGTCCCATTCTTGCAGGATATTTTTCCGGCCGCAGCGATGTCGTACATTTGATGTTTTACCGGATTACTGATATTCTTGTTACACTCTTGCGGAAAAATCGCGACTTCATCGCTACCTCGGAGATGCTGTGTCCCATTGCTCGTGCGCCAACTGTAACACCACTTTCTATCTCACTTAAATCCTGATAACCTCCATTGTAGCAGCGACAACCGGTCCAACAACTGAGCCAGACACTTGTTATATTGGCGTTGCCGACCTCAGCGCCGTATTCTCCCTGTTTGTATAACTCTGTATTTGAATACGCATGACTATACCAGTTTCTCTGGTACTTCAGTGTATTTCGATCTGCTAGATCCGTTACTTTACTTTGCAGCTCTGACCATTTGTTTCACATCTACTTCAGCACTTATAGTGTTTATACAATTGGGTACATGATGATACAACCAGTTCATCAGAAAAGTTCAGTACGTATTCTGGGAATTCGATTGTCTTCTATACTTAAGTTTAGCCTTTCGGCAGTACCAATTGCTGGCGAATTTTGTTTGGTGATTGAATACATTATACGATATATTCCCTAGTCTGTTTTACAAGACTGAGCTAAAGTCACTTAATCACACGAAAGATTACATGAATTTCCAGTGGAGGAAGCAAGTTGTGGCTCGAAATGGACTGCCTTTCAGTTTAGAACGATAAGAAGTTGAATAGCTTAAAGCAAAGTACAAGGAATGCACAACCCATATATTACCGAGATGTTGCTGAATTAAAATGTGACAGACCGTCCTTAATTATGGAGATAAAAATGAATCTTTGTTTAAGAGCGTCTATTCGTTGCAGTTTCCGAAGGACGCACTGCTTGACGGTTGCTAAGGAACAGACACACTGTTGGACAGGAATATTCACAGGTAATAATGGACAATATGAAACACAATACATACATAATATAGGTGATACATTTAAAACGAAAAACGGTACACATTTCAGCATTAGCGAAGGAGGATAACAAGCATAAATAACATTCCTTGTTAGACATAGACCGGACTCCCAGCAAAAATATCAGACTCTCAGTAAGGAAAATGACCTCCTCGCACACTAACGCACATTTTGCACCTGTTATTCATGCTGCATATCAAACAGTTGAAGAATCCTTGGAGTGTATTTTTCGACTTTTCTCTCAAGGCGATTTTCAGTTCTTGCGCGGTTGGAGAAAAGGTTGTTCATTGAGAAAGATGTCTGCCAAGAGTGTCCCAGGCATGGTCTAGAGCAGTGGTCGTCAAACAGCGCGCAGATCAAGGGTGGTGCAGCCCCTGTCTCTCAGCCGTCTTTTAGAATATTACACATCTAGTAACTAACAGCAGGATCCAGAAACCGCCAAATAACGTTAGGAGTTTAGTGGTTTCTCCTCACTCAGTAGCATGCAGACATACTTAAGGCAACAGTAATATTTTAATGTGTGCTTAATTTTAATTGATGCTGGTGAATTCGACCGTGATGTAAATAAGGTGATTCGGGAATTCTAATGGGATTCCCTGAAGGTAAAACGGCGTTCTTTTAGAGGTACACTATTGAGAAAATTTAGCGTACCGTCATTTGAACCTGTCTGCTGAACGATTCTACTGCAACCAACGTACATTTCACGTAATGACTACGAAAGTAAGGTAAGGCAAATTAGAGACGCATATAAATAATCATTTTTCCTATCTCTGTTTGTTAGTGGGACAATTTCCCATAGACTTCACTCTTGTCGCAGACAGATAGGGTACACTAGTTCCGTCCGCCGGCCGGGGTGGCCGAACGGTTCTAGGCGCTACAGTCTGGAACCGCGCGGCCGCTACGGTCGCAGGTTCGAATCCTGCCTCGGGCATGGATGTGTGTGAAGTCCTTAGGTAGTTAGGTTTAAGTAGTTCTAAGTTCTAGGGGACTGATTACCTCAAAAGTTAAGTCCCATAGTGCTCAGAGCCATTTGAAACATTTTGAACTAGTTCCGTCCTAGGGAGAGGCGGAGTGTGGAAGTGAGTGTACATAAGGAAAGATTACAGGATGGGTTTCATTGCCAGAAATTGCATTAGGAGATTGGCTCGAATTTAACAGCGATGGAATAATGACATAGTGAGACTGCGGTTTACCGTTAATGATATTTCTTTTCGCTTTGATCATGCCATTAATAAATGGATGGGCTCACTAGGGCAATATTCAACGCTGTTCTGGATTTTATCGGCCTCACTTGACTATCGCCCGAGTGCACAACTACATAATGTTATCCTGGAACTCTTCCACTTGGTCCGTGTTAGCATAGATAAACAACAATGTCAGAAATTGAGTCCGCCTTGATGCAAAACACCTAGTCATTGGATTATTTCTTTACTCTCCCAAACTAGTTTCGGTGACAAATACCAGCATCATCAGTAGGTTTTTTAATCTAAAACATGCAGAAACTATGCTATTTTCTGCATGTTTTAGATTCAAAAACCCACTGATGTTGGTGACATTCGTCGCCGAAACTAGTTTGGGAGAATAAAGAAATAAACGAATAACAAGGTGGTGTGCATCAAGGCTGATTCAATTTCTGATATTGTTGCACAATTACATTCTGACAAGGTATTCATAGAGTGCGATGTCGTTAGAGGCCAACGGTGTTTACGGCAATCGAAGCCCCACATATTACCAACCATGAAATTGGCTGCTAATGGCAACAGGTGGCGGGGCTAGATGTTTCCATTGGTGAGCACAGCATGAGGCTACGGAGCATAGCTGAACTGTTTAGTTGAAGAATAACTGACACAGGATCATGCATCCGTAGTCTAGCAATAGAGCCTTTGATTAGTAATTAAATTCTGAATAAAAATCGTCAGCAATGGAAGCCTAACACCTCCGGCTTAAATAGGAATCCTCAATCTGCCAGCGGCCTTGTCAAAGAGGGCGGAGGAGTGGACGGAGGTTCAGGGCACTTTCCTGCCCTCTGGGTGGGAAACTGCCCCAAAATGCGGAAGAATCAGCAATAATCAAGGACATGTGCCCCGTAACTGAAAAAAATATCATGATGACCTCTCCATTGGCAACACATTCCGGAATAGTCCCAGGTAGGAAAGCTAGAAAATATGAAAAAAGAAATCTAACGCTCCATGTAAATATAGTGGAGGTCACTGAACTGAAATGGAAAGAAGGCAGGGATTTCTGGTCAGATGAGTACAGGGTAATATCAAAAGCAGCAGAAAATTGTATAACGGGAACAGGGTTCGTTATGTGGAAGGTAGAGCAGAGAGTGAGTTTCTGTGAACAGTTCAGTGATAGGACTGTTCTTATCAGAATCGAAAGCAAACCAAAACCGACAACGATGGTTCAAGTATACATACCGATGTCGCATGCTGAAGATGAAGTAATAAAGTATATCAGGATACTGAAACGGTAATACAGTGCTTAAATGGAGATAAAAATCTAACAGTCATGGGGACTGGAATGCAGTTGCAGTGCAAGGAATAGAAGAAATGGTTACAAGAGAGTATGAGCTTGGAGCTAGGAATGAGTGAGGTGAAAAACTAACTGAGTTCTGCAATTAATTTCAGTTAGTAAAAGCGAATACTCTGTTCGAAAATAACAAGAGGCAGAGGTATACTTGGTAAAGGCAGGGAAATACGGAAATACATTAGTTAGGTTACATCATTATCAGACAGACATTCCAAAATGAGATACATTACAAGGCGTACCCAACAGTAGATACAGACGCAGATCACAATTTACTTGTGATGAAGAGTAGGCTGAAGTTTAAGAGACCAGTCAGGACGAATCAGTACGCATAGAAGTGGAATGAAGAGATACGTTTGAAGTTCTCTAAGGTTATAGATACTGCGGTAAGGAATAGCTGAACTGGCAGTACGGTTGAAGAGAAATAGACATCTCTAAAAATTGCGATCACAGAATTTAGAAAGGAGAACATAGGCACAAAGAAGGAATTGCGAAGAAAGGATGGGTACAGAAGAAATACTTCAGTTGATCGATGAAAGAAGGAAGTACAAAAATTTTCGGGAAAAATCAGGAATACAGAAATGAAAGTAGCGTTAGGAATGAAATAAATAGGAAACGCAGTGAAGGCAAGGCGACATGGCTGCACGAAAAGTATGAAGAAATCGAAAAAGAAATGATTGTCGGAAGGACTGACTCAGCACGCAGAAAAGTCAGAACAGTTGTCAGTGAAATTAAAACCAAGGTTGGTAACATTAAGAGTGCAATGGGGATTAAACTGTTAAATGCAGAGGAGAGAGCGGATAGGTGAAAGGAGTAAACTGAGGGCCCGTACAAGGGGAAATACTTGTATGATGTGATAGAAGAAGAAACAGGAGTCGATATACGACTTCTGAATTTGGTGTATAGAATATAACAGTCTGGCGATACGGCATCTGACTTTCGGAAATAGGCCATCCACAAGAAAGACAAGAATAATAAACACAATAATGGAAGAGAATATTGAGGATGTGTTAGATGAGGATCAGTTTCTCTTTAGAAAAGGTAAAGGCGCCAGAGAGGCAGTCCTGACGTTGCGGCTGTTAATGGAAGGAGGACAAATTGTAATATTTCTCGACCTGGAAAAACGACAATATCAAATGCTGCAAGATGTTCGAAATTCTGAGGAAAACAGGGGTAAGTTATAGAAAGAGAAGAGTAACATACAACATCTACATTAGGCAAGAGGGAGTAATGAGAGTGGAAGATCAAGAACAAAGTTCTCGAATTAAAAATGGTGTAAGACAAGGATGTAGTTTTTCGTCCCTATTGTTCAATCTGCACAACGAAGATGCAATGATGGAAATAAAAAAAAGTGCCTAGAGCGTAATTACAATTCAAGCCGAAAGGATATCAATGATAAGGTGCCCAGATGAAATTACTATCCTTGGAGAAAGTGAAGAAGAATTACAGGATCTTCTGAAAGGAATGAACAGGCTGATGAGTACAGAATATGGCCAAGAGTAAATCAAAGGAAAACGAATGTAATGAGAAGTGGAAGAAATGAGAAGAGCCGAAAAATTACCATCAGGACTGATGGTCACGAAGTAGATGAAGTATTTAGGGAATTCTTCTAACTTGGCAGCAAAATAACCCACGACGAATTGAGCAAGTAGGCCATCAATAGCAATGTAGCACTGGCAAAAATGGCATTTCGGCCCAATAGAAGTCTAATAATATCCAATATAGGTCTCAATTTGAGGAAGAAATTTCTGAGAATATAAGTTTGAAGCACAACATTGTATGGTTGTGAAACATGGACTGTGGGAAAACTGGAACAGAAGAGAATCGAAGCATTTGCGATGTGGTGGTACAGAGGAATGTTGAAAATTAGATAGGCTGAAAAGGTAAGGAATGGAGAGGTTCTGCGCGCATCGGAGATCAAAGTAATATATGGAAAACATAACAAGACGAATGATGACAGGACACAGGGAATAACTTCCATGGTACCAGACGAAGCTGTAGAGAGTAAAAATTGTATAGAAAGGCAGAGATTGGAATACTTTCAGCAACTGATTGAGAACGGTGATTGCAAGTTCTACTCTGAGATTGGCACGGGAGAGGAATCTGTGGCGGGCTGCACAGTGTTAGTGATTTTGGTACTAAGCAGAGCAATGGTATAGATAAACAAAGCAAACTTGGCACTACAACAACAGTTGCCGAAGTTCACATTTCGTCAGAAAGTATTCCAAGATATTTCGAAGAGCGAGAAAGAAGTAGCAGATGAAATATTAGGATACTGGAAGATGAGTCAGTGGAATGTGTTACGTCGTATACGCTCGATTGTACGGACAATGTTTATGAGGAGTATAGTAATGACGATACGTTATTAACAAGTGAAAGTTGAAAGAGACGTCCAGCTATGTAGTTCATCGTGCTTGTCGGACAGGGAGCTACAAATCCTGCCTTCAGCGAAAGTAAATCTTTATCCATGGAGCAGGTACTCGACCTAATTACGTACTTGAAAGATCATCCGCAGCATGGTAAAACAAAAAAAATTATGAACCGACTTCGAATGACTCCGCAGCAAGATGACTGTGTAGTGTAATAAAAGAACTACGGATATAAGGGAGAACAAGGCGCACCTGTTAAAAAAACTGGTCCTCGCGGTTTTCAGTGATGCTCGATACAATTTACAGGATGTGTACTACATTATGCACATAAAATTGCGGGACGTAGATAACAGTGAGATCAAGGGAAGAATGGACGGTTGTTTAACTTCAAACAGTGCCACAGAATTGGAAGAAGATAACCAAATTTCAAACAAAGAGTCAACTTGATGATGCACATTAAACTGTGGAATCGGGCCAAAAATCTGTAAATGAGATAAACAAATCTATCCCATCGTTCGGTAAGAAATTATTTGTCAACTCCTACCAGCGAGGATCTGAAGAGGAAATGCATATTAAAGGAACTCTGGATAGTAGGGATACCAAGAGATCTGTATGAAGATCAACTCACAATAGTGTCATAACGCATATGTATACAATCCTGTCGACTGTTAATTGACTGAAAATTTATTTATTGTGTTGCAAGAAACTGAAGGTTCTCTGTCCTCTACGATTCTTTGCCATGTGCGTTATCTTGCAAGGGCAGTAGGGAATATTTACGTCGCAGAAAGCAACATTGGGAAAAAGGGCGTTAGAGAAGTACAGCTATAGCATGACCAATGGTTTTAGCCAACGGCTCGTCAATATACTCTGCTTTTGTTTCATTCCTGGTCTGCGTGTAAAAATTACACTCCCTTAGAGAAAACTATTGCTCTGAAAAGTGTGTGCCATTGCAATTCATACCATCTGGAGCTACTGGACTAACTGACCCTATGGATGTTGGCTTTTTCGGTGCCTATAAAATATATTAACGCACTGTCTACAGCTAGACCTTAAATTCTAGCCAGTTTCACGAAAAGATCACGACAGACTGCTTCGCATTCGGTTGCACGCGATCACACCCCATGAGCTCTCACCACGACATTACACGAACATGATTCAATGTGCATTCTTCAAGAGTGGGTACCTAGCTGAACGTTGAGCACTGCTTGTAAGTTTCAAGGTGCTCGCCTTCGATCTTGATAGTGCGAACTTTTTTGATCACTGTGGCGCGTCAGTTTTTATTCGGTGTTGATAGTACATGTTAATGTTTCGCTTTGAACATTTCTTGATTATCGACTATGTCCATTTTGTGAAGTGTAAGACATACATCTCATAGATTGTCGATCTCTGCAGCTCCAGGACTGTCTCACCTCTTATGCACATGGTAAATCATTGGCGGCTAATACATTTTGTCATAATCGTTAACACAACACTTTCAACTGAGCCTTACTAAAGGCTGAAATTGTGACCTCGAACTGAAGGAATTTCTTGTAAGACGTAAAAAAAGAAAAAAAATGCGGTGCACGACCAATCCGAGGGTAATGCCAACTGGAACATGCGCTACACAAGTACTGGCAAACAAATGACTACAATTTCAGAAAAACTGCATGATTTATTCGAGAGAAAGTGTTTCACAAATTGAGATTGTCAATAACGCGTTGGTACACCTCCGATCCTTACGCAATCATTAATTGGCTTGTTTAACAGAGTTCCTGGATACCCACCACGGGCATATCGTGCCAAATTCTGTCCAAGTGGCACGTTAGCTGCTCAAGACCCCGAGATGGTGGGAGGGCCGTGTCCATAATGCTTCAAACATTCTCAAATGAGGAGAGACCCTGCTGGACAAGGTAGGGTTCAGCAAGCGCGAAAACAATTTTGCTAAAATGTAAGCCTGTGATTGCTTACTATGGAGTAAAACAGGACGTAGCGTAGGAGGACACCCAACAACTCTATCAACCAGTGTAAAGACGAATAACTGCTTGCGTTAGGGCTAGAGACGGACCAACGCGTTTGTCTTCCACGTTAAATCCCTCCAAAGTTGCCATCCAAGTGGTGGTCTTACTCAGCATCTCCTTCAAGTTAATTAACCTTCTGACAGTAATTCACATTGTCTCCTTACTCCCTGTCTAGCTGGTGTGGTCCAATCTGCCTACGACCTCCTCCGCATTTCGGAGATGCAGGCCGCAAACGAGGCACTTTAGAACGTAAGCTTTTTAGAAATGAAAATGATCGTGAGGCGTCAGTGGCCGGGAGTTCTAATGCGGGAAGTTCGGCCCCCAATTGCAAGTCTTATTGAGTGCGACGCCACATTGGGCGACTTGGGCGTTGACGATGGGGATGAAATGATGATGAGGGCAGCACAACACCCAGTCCCTGAGGGGAGAAAAGCTCCCACCCCAGCCAGGAATCGAGCCCGGGCCCTCGTGCGTGGTATTCCAACGTGCTGACCGTTCAGATATTGGGGCGGACCAGTTTTTTAGAAAAAAATATGCTGACCTGGTACTCATCCACCTACCAACATACCTTGTAACATACGTTTTGATACGCCCAGTGGACTCCAGTACAGATCTTAAGTAACGTGGAACAACGAACTCGTGTCCGACGTCCGAGCTCAATTCGTTATGATGTCCAGCTGGGTTAGCGCCATTGTCGCTGTCAGGGGTGGAAGTTCTTCGTGCTAGATTTCTCAACCTGTGTTACCCGAAGTACAAAAATCAGGAATGCAGCAATATAATTTTAATAAAAACCACCACAGCTTTATTTAAGGTTCATTTATTGCAGCACAGTCGGTTTAGTTCTAATGAATAGCATGAGGTGACCTGCAATTGAACAAAACCAAGATTAGTAATAATGGAAAAGCAAGTAACATTAAAACTTTACCAAAAGCCTGGTAACTGTTTCTCGCAGAACTGTGTCGATATTGTGACTCAAAAAGTCTAGTCGTCTTATGTGACTTCTAGGGAACATATTAGTGACACTCCACCAGCAGCCTGGTATAAGCACAGTCAACAGGAAGTGCGCAGTATACTGTTCAGGCAGGGAAGTGCAGTGGAGGAGTTCAACATGCAAACTTCGTGCCTGACATTTACCTAATGCGATATATCCATTATAGGATACTATAATGGTTCAAAATATTGATTCATGTATAAAAGATTCACTATATTTTTCCAATCGGTTTGCTAAAGAAGTTCACAGATTAATGTGGAATAGAGTAGTACTTGGATAACTGAGCCCGTAGAGGACATACACAAGAAACGCGAAGGTCCAAGATTGCGATTCCCGTCCGGTTCACTGTTTTACACTACTAGGAAGATTCAAAAGAAGAACAAAATAATTTTTTACAATACGAGAGGAACAAAAGCCAGTGCTTGCCTCAAGTCGTATCACCATTATCGTTAATAATAAAAGTACATCACAAGCAGTTATATACACCGAAGAGACAAAAAAACCGGTGTATCTGGCTACTATCGTGTAGGGCCCCAGCGAGCATTCAGAACTGCCGCTACACAACGTGGCATGGACTCGACTAACATCTGTTCTGGAGGGGACGGACACCATGAACCCAGCAGGGCTGTCCATAACTCCGTAATAGTAGAAGGAGGCGGAGATCTCTTCTGAATGCACGTTGCAAGGCATCCCAGATATGCTAAATAATGTTCGTGTCTGGCGAGTTTGAAGGCCAGCGGAAATGTTTAAACTCAGAAGAATATTCCTCGAGTCACTTCGTGGCAATTCTGCACGTTTAGGGTGTCGCATTGTCTTGATGGTTCAAATGGCTCTAATCACTACGGGACGTAACATCTGAGGTCATCAGTCCCCTAGAGCTTAGAACTATTAAACCTAACCAACCGAAGAACATCACACACATCCATGCCCGAGGCAGGATTCGAACCTGTGACCGTAGCAGCAGCGCGGTTCCAGACTGAAGCGCCTAGAACGGCCACAGCGGCCGCCCATTGTCCTGATGGAACTGCCCGTCATACTGCACAATGGACATGAATGGATGCAGTTGATCAGACAGGATTCTTACGTACGTGTCGCTATCAGAGTCGTATCTGGACGAATCAGAGGTCCCATATCACTCCAACTACACACGCCCCACACCATTACAGATCCTCCACTAGCTTGAACAGTCCCCTGCTGACAAGCAGGGTTCATGGATTCATGCGTTTGTCTGTGTACCTGTACGCTTCATCCGCTCGATACAATTTGAAGCGAGACTCGTCCGAACCAGGAAACATGTTTCCAGTCATCAACAGTCCAATGTCGGTGTTGAGCAGTAATTCTGACGATACTCGATAATAGCAACTGGTGAATAAAAATGTGAATTCTCGTTTGTTAAAAATCCTGAGTATCTTCACCGTTTGATCTGAAATTTTGACACAACGTTTCTTTCGAATACGCACGAGTTTTTATTTATCTTTTTATTATATATAATATATAAATAAATGTGATATATATTATTACCAAAAATTTGCGAAAGTTCTTGACCGATATACTTGAAATTTTTACGCAATACTCTATGAACACTTGGACTGACACTGGTTATATATACATAAAGTTATGTAATCATAACGACCTGCTTTAGTGTGAACATGACTACAAGAGCGATTCACCTCAACGGATTATGACGATATGTAATTCTTGGCGACTCATAAACTCTGAATTAAGTAATAATTGTTGTTGATCTGGTGATCGGTCGTCAGTGAGCTGAAACTAACAATCATTAAAAAAAACTAGCGATCTTGGAATAGGATTATATCCACACGTTTTAACATAACAGATCACCTCTCTTCCGACAATGTCGAAACATCTCAAAAAGTACTCGGCCAATTTATCTACAATTTCCACATGTTACTCTTATACAAGTATGAACTCATATATAACAGTGAAATGTTCTTAGCAGACAGGGATGTTGTATTTATGGCTTATCGGCCTATTATTGGAATATGGCTACAAAACCTGAATTTGCAACAGGAATAAACAAGGCTCAATATCAGAGTCAGGGGGGAATAGATGGACAGCGGGTGGGAGGAAATAGACATAGAAAGTAGAAAGGAGGAGATGGACAGAGAGAGCGGGCAGGAGAAGATGGAGAGAAAAGAGCGGTCGAGAATGTGGACATAGAAAGGGGGGAGGAAGTGATGGAAAGAGAATGGTGGAGAGAGAGGGACAGGGGTGGATGGAAAAAGCTTGTGAGGAGAAGACAAAATGAAAAAAGAGAGAGGATATGGTGTATAAAGACAAGGGGAAGGAGGAGGAAACAGATAGAGACAGGAGGAGAATGAGATTAGGACGTATATCCAACTTCCATACTAAAACACTTTTGTTTCTTTTCATGTAGCCGTACAGTGCCACGGCAAGTGTGTTCGGGAACTGCTAGTAGTGATTATCAAAATCTTATTGTCATTAAATACATAATACACTTAAAGCAACCAAAGTGCGTTGGTTCAGTCGTATGTTGTTACTAAAACTGGAATCGAGCTCTAGTTAACTTGCTAACATGTTTTAAGCGAGAACGCTGCATCATTAGTTATGGTAAGGTGAGTCTTACATAAAGAGAGAGCGAGAAATCGCAAATCTACATGCGACCTAAGGAACAGCATAAGAACCTGAATAGTTTATCACTCCAGGAGGACTTGAATAACATTAACGACACAGCAAGTGTAGTTGCTAAGTACGAAGAACAATTGTAAAAATTCTATTATCATTATATGGTATAAAAGGACGTTAAAATTCCCAAAATGAACGAATTCTTTGTCTACTGTTATCATAAATGTGATCTTAGCTAGATATGTAATGATATGTTAACAAGGACGTTGCGCAGATAACATTAGATGAATGAAAAGCAAGAATGTAAAAAAATAACATTAGGTGTGCGTAAAATTTTCCAAAAGCAGCACAAAAAAATGCAGAAAACTATGGATATAATAGCTATACAGGGTGGTCCATTGATAGTGACCGGGCCAAATATCTCACGAAATAAGCATCAAACGAAAAAACTACAAAGAACGAAACTCGTCTAGCTTGAAGGGGGAAACCAGATGGCGCTGTGGTTGGCCTGCTAGATGCCGCTGCCATAGGTCAAACGGATATCAACTGCGTTTTTATTAAATAGGAACCCCAATTTTTATTACGTATTCGTGTAGTACGTAAAGAAATATGAATGTTTTAGTTGGACCACTTTTTTTGCTTTGTGACAGATGGCGCTGTAATAGTCACAAACGTATAAGTACGTGGTATCTCGTAACAATCGGCAGCGTGCGGACGGTATTTGCTTCGTGATACATTATCCGTGTTAAAAAGGACCGTTTACCAATTGCGGAAAAGGTCTATATCCTGTCGATGTATGGCTATTGTAATCAAACTGCCCAACGGGCGTGTGCTATGTATGCTGCTCGGTTTCCTGCACGACATCATCCAAGTGTCCGGACCGTTCGCCACATAGTTACGTTATTTAAGGAAACAGGAAGTCTTCAGCCACTTGTGAAACGTCAACCACGACCTGCGACAAATGATGATGCCCAAGTAGGTGTTTTAGCTGCTGTCGGGCCGCACATCAGTAGCCGACAAATTGGGCAAGATTCGGGAATCTCAGAAACGTCGGTGTTGAGAATGCTTCACCAACATCGACTGCACCCGAACCATATTTCTATGCACCAGGAATTACATGGCGACGACTCTGAACGTCGTGTACAGTTCTGCATTGGGCACGACAGAAATGACGGGACGATGATAGATTTTTGCACGCGTTCTATTTAGCAACGAAGCGTCATTCACCAACAGCGGTAACGTAAGCCGACATAATATGCGCTATTGGGCAATGGAAAATTCACGATGGCTGCGGGAAGTCGAACATCAGTGACATTGGCGGGTTAATTGATGGTGCAGCAATATGGGAGGACCGATAATTGACCCCCATTTTATCGATGGCAATCTAAATGGTGCAATGTATGCTGATTTCCTACGTAATGTTCTATCGATGTTACTACAAGTTGTTTCACTGCATGACAGAATGGCGATGTACTTCCAACATGATGGATGTTCGGCACATAGCTTGCATGCGGTTCAAGCAGTATAGAATAGTATATTTCATGACAGGTGAAATGACTCTGAGCACTATGGGACTTAACATCTATGGGTATCAGTCCCCTAGAACTTAGAACTACTTAAACCTAACTAACCTAAGGACATCACACAACACCCAGCCATCACGAGGTAGAGAAAATCCCTGACCCCGCCGGGAATCGAACCCGGGAACCCGGGCGTGGGAAGCGAGAACGCTACCGCACGACCACGAGATGCGGGCACATCATGACAGGTGGATTGGTCGTCGAAGCTCCATAACATTGCCCGCACGTTCACCGGATCTGACGTCCTCGAATTTCTTTCTGTGGGGAAAGTTGAAGGATATTTGCTGTCGAGATCCACTGACAAAGCCTGACAACATGCGTCAGCGTATTGTCAGTGCATGTGCGAACATTACGGAAGGCTAATTACTCGTTGTTGACAGGAATGTCGTTACACGTATTGCCAAATGCATTGAGGTTGACGGACATCATTTTGAGCATTTATTGCATTAATGTGGTATTTACAGGTAATCACGCTGTAACAGCATGCGTTCTCAGAAATGGTAAGTTTACAAAGGTACATGTATCACATTGGAACAATCGAAATAAAATGTTCAAACGTACCTACGTTCTGTATGTTAACATACAAAACCTACTGGTTACCAATTGTTGGTCTAAAATTGTGAGCCATATGTTTGTGACTATTACAGCGCCACCTATCACAAAGTCAAAAAAGTGGTTCAACTAAGACATTGATATTTGTTTACGTAATACACGAATATGTAATAAAAATGGGAGTGCCTGTTTAAAAAAACGCAGTTGATATCTTTTTGACCCATGACAGCGTCATCTCGATGGCCAACCATAGCGCCATCTGGTTTCCCCTCAAGCTAGACAAGTTTCGTTGTTTGTAGTTTTTTCGTTTGACGCTTATTTCGTGAGATATTTGGCACGGTCACGATCGATGGACCAACCTGTAGAATCTCCGCATTTTATCAGACTTCAGTATACAGTTCACAACATTATATCTTCATCTGAAACATGATAACAGGTAAGGGCAAGAAAACGCAAAATAGGTTTAAATAATTAAATTAGTGCAGGTGTTCAAGGAGTAGAAAAACATGACAGGTCGGTATATAAAGGAGTATCCCACAAATCGCACCACATCATACACAGTTTTCTTATTGTATACAATATTTACAATAATGGCTTCCAATGCTACGTTATCACCAGAGGAATGTCCGCCTGGTTAGCTAGGCGGTAACGTGCTTGCCTCCGATGCAAGCGGGCCCGGGTTCGATTCCCGTCCGTGTTGGAGATTTTCTCTGCTCTTGGACTGGATGTTGTGTTGTCCTCGTCACCATCGCGCAAGTCGCCCAGTGTGGTGTCGCATGAAATGAGACTTACACTTGGTGGCCGAAATTCCCCGGAAGGGGCCTCCCGGCTAACGACGTCATATACTCATTTCCATTTTACCAGAGTAATTATAGTGACATAGCATAATCTTGACTGTCGCATGTGAAAGTGTAAAAGTCACTAGCATAAAAAGTGACAATTTTTGCATCGTCATTATACAAAATAAAACAGTTAAACATTCTAAAGCAAGCAATTTCTAATTATTTGGCGTTCACGATCAGAGAAGGAAGGTATGCTAAATATAGACTTTATTAAATAGGTTGTCGGACAATTAAAGCCGACTGACACAGAATGAAGAGTACAAAGACAAACAGTAAGTGTATCTACAAAACAACCAGGCACAGCATATAGCCATGCTATAGAATCTTAACAGTTGTGAATATACGACAATACAGACTGATCAGGTAGAACATTATGTTCACTGACCTACCATCGATCTAAACCCGTCCATGTGATAGCACCGCCACCTGGCAAGTCAGACACACGCACGGTGCATGTAGCATCAGTGAGCATGCTGTCCGTGTGTAGAATGGGGAAAGTGCGCGATCTAGATGAGTTTCGCAGAGGACAGATTGTGATGGCCCGGAGGCTCGGCAGGAGCATTCCGGAAACTGCATGGCTTGTCAGGTGTTCTAGGAGTGGTGTGGTGAGTGTCTCCAACACGTGGCGAAACCACATCCAGACGTCATCGGGTTGGGCGTCCACCTGTCATTACAGATGTCGGACGTCGTAGAACAGGCAGACTGGTAAAACAGGTCGGGCGGGGAAGCGTGGCGGGACTTACATCACACTTTAGTGCTGAGCAGAGCATAAGTGTGTCTGAACACAATGCTAACGATGGCCTTCCTCAGTCATCTCCCGGACATCCGCAATTTTTTGCCAATGGAGAGATCATATTGACACTTTTTCAATAACAAGCTACTTGTTGTGTGGATACGCAAAATGTGCCTTTAAGTCAGTGATCCCCATTGCCTTCTGCATCCTCATAATGTGGATCATTGCTGATTCTCACCCTAGGGGCAACGGGATGCCCAGAATCTTTGTCCACTCCCCCGCCCTCTTTGACGATGCCGCTGGGTGATAAGAGACTGACTCCTTATGCCAAAAGTCTTCTGCAGCTATTTCTGATGGTCTTTTTTTCAGAATTTAAGCCTTGTTTGCCGTAGAACCTGGCTCCCAGAACAGTTTGAATACTGGGTAAAGACGCTATCCCAACCTTATAGCCGGTCGGAGTGGCCGAGCGGTTCTAGGCGCTACAGTCTGGAACCGCGCGACCGCTACGGTCGCAGGTTCGAATCCTGCCTCGGGCACGGATGTGTATGATGTCCTTTGGTTAGTTAGGTTTAAGTAGTTCTACGTTCTAGGGGACTGATAACCTCAGCAGTTAAGTCCCATAGTGCTCAGAGCCGTTTTGAACCAACCTTATACATTTCAATAGCCAAAGGACAAAGCGGGCGTTCTCAGAAGACTGAAAAACATAATATGAACCAATAAGTCATCAATGTCGGTATCGTAACTGTGTCTAACATTCGTCAATATCTGCAATTTACATTTGTGATAGTACATTTTCCATGTTTTAGGTTTCACTTTCACGTGCTCGACTCTTTATTTTCCCTTGGCGTTACGCTTTAGCGGCTTATATGTAATATTTCTTGAATGACATCTTCCTGACAAAGACAATGTATTAGTTAACACAGTGTCATTCAAATCCTTTCTAGAGTTTTCTTTTCTCTTCCCTCATCCCTACCATCACTCGTCGCTATTATAGCTTCGTTTTTGATATTCACTCATGTGGATAATCTCCGTGATAAGTAAAGACTCTGTTCAACATTGCTCTCATTGATTCTCATATGTTAGACGTATACCAAGAAGCTGACGGATTCTGGACAAGTGTTTCATCACAAACAGTGATTCCAACAACAATTGGGATTCAGCGGCGGATATGGTGCAAACGAAGCTAGAGTGCCCGGCGCGTGCGTTCGCGGAGCGCGGAGGTGTTGGTACCCACAGGGCTCCATATTGTGGCTCACATAACTCGTGATTAGGCCCCCTGCAGGGCGGCGAAGCATAATCACTGTAACGAAGATTTGTTAGCCCCGCCGAGACGCGCGCGGTCGCACAAACAGAATAGCAGAGCGCAGAATTCACTTGTGGCACGGACGGCCGACTGGGACTCTCTCGCAGCTTCCTTCAACTGTTATTCTTGATGATGAGGCATCTGTTCCCTCCCCCGCCGTATGTGGGTAATTACTGTTCCACACTTGGCTCTGTTTCCTGGTATATTATAATTTATCGCGGATTTCGGTAATTCGAATATGGACCATCTTTAATCTTCGCTTTGCAAAACATATTCAGTTCATACAGTTTGAAGCGTAACAACAACACGTTCATAACAACGTGGCCTATTGTTCATCATTCGGAAGCTAATTATTTTCTTCTTTCGGCACTTTGAAGCTCGGCCCTTTGGGACAAGAGGCCATAGCATTAGCGGACTTGCCAGCCCCCTACTTTTTCGTTGTTATTTGGTTTAAAAAGAAGGTAATACTTTCCGCACTAGGTGGCGTAAGCTTTAGTGGTATTTTATTTTTGAATCTAGCAAATGTTAACCTCTTATAAAGTAAACTAAATTACAATAAACGAGTGAATAAGGCAACATACTGCTTTCCTCATCATTAACCCTAGAACACTAAAGGGAGGAAAATATTACACTGTTTCTAAACTACAGTAACTTTTAATTCTCCATGTTTCATTCAGAGGAAGTCATTATTAATAGGCTAGTTAATTACAAATATAAGCTCTCCAGTAATGTGTCACACACGAAATAAGTAAAAATGTCGTTTTTCATGTCCAACACTGACAAAGCCACATTGACGGCAACTGTGAACTGGTTTGCTAAAAATGGTTCAAATGGCTCTGAGCACTATGGAACTTAACTGCTGAGGTCATCAGTCCCCTATAACGTAGAACCACTTAATCCTAACCAACCTAAGGACATCACACACATCCATGCCCGAGGCAGGATTCGAACCTGCGACCGTAGCGGTAACGCGGTTGCAGACTGTAGTTAGTACCAGACAGTTCGTTAGTACGAGGGACGTTTAATAAGTAACGCAACAGATTTTCCTGAGAGCATGTTGGTTTTGTTCAGGATTCCAGTACACCATATTATTCCCACTCTTTTGGCTACAAAAACTCATTTTTAAACATAAGCTTCGTTCAACGCGACGGCCTTACTACTGTTACTGGGAGGGCCTGTTACCATTCTACCGGTCGACGACGGACCAACGTCTTCCTGCGTCAATAGCCTCTGCAGCAACCACGTGCTGCTTCCCGCTGAATGCATCCTTATTTTGAGCCGAATAGAGAGAGCTAGGAAGGTGCGAAATACCGGCTGTAGGGTCATGAGAAAGAACAGTCGAATGAAGTTTTGCGAGCTGCTTGCGTTGCCATGAAAGGGAGAAGTTCGTTTGCAATTTTGTGGCGACGAACATGTTGAAGTTTGCCTTTTGCGGACAAGTGGTCTACCGACTAAGCTACCCAAGCACGACTCACGAGTCATGATCACAACTTTACTTCTGCTGATACCTCGTCTCGTACCTTCCAAACCTCACAGAAGCTCTCCTGAAAACGATGTGCTGGACCGACACTCGAGCTCTGGACCTTTGCCATTCGCTCTACCGACTGAGCTACCCAAGCACGAGTCAGAATCCACGCGAGAGCAAAGGTCCCGAATTCGAGTTCCGGTCTGGCACACAGTTTTAATCTGCACTGAAGTTTCATATTAGCGCACTGTTGCAAAACGAAAATTTCACTGTGGGTGCTGAAATTGCTTTTCCGTTTCCTGACGGTAGCACAATAAGCTTCAGAGTTGGTAGTTGGACCATGATGGGGGTCCTCAAACAGAATAATCACTTCAGGGTCTCTGCACACCGTCGCCATTATTTTACCGGCTGACGGTGCGGCTTTGAATTTCTTCTTCGGAGGCGAGAATGGTGTGGTACCACTCCATCAACTGCCGTTTTGTTTCCAAATCGGAGTTATGAGCTGATGTATTATCATCTGTGACCAGGTTCGACAAAAAATTGTGAAGATCAGGCTCGCAACGCACAGATGTTGTTCTTTACGGACTGCTCTCAGACGGCGAGAAACACAAAGAGCACATACTTCTGAGTACGGCAACTGCTGCTCGTGTAGACAGCACTACCGTCAGAGACATCCAGCTGAGAGCGATAGTAGGATTGTGATCCGTC
The DNA here is from genome assembly GCF_021461395.2 of Schistocerca americana. Classification (NCBI taxonomy): domain Eukaryota; kingdom Metazoa; phylum Arthropoda; class Insecta; order Orthoptera; family Acrididae; genus Schistocerca; species Schistocerca americana. The sequence continues at coordinate 61,142,613 of NC_060122.1, forward strand.
GATCACTTCGAATGCGAGTGATCGCATGTTCGAGTACTGTCAGCTGTGTGAGGATGGCAGGCACACAGGAGGCTAGACTGGTTTGCATGGCTTTGATTTGAGGATGACAGACTCCTCGCCCAACGACTCTCAGTGCTTTTGTTCACCGCCTGATGGCCGCGGACCTTTTGCAATCGTTCCTCTGGTTTTCCACCGAAAGAAACGGAATGATCTGCTCTGGCAAACATCTGACGCGTACGCACTAGTTATTAAATTACTATGACATGATAGTCATGTGTTCACACTGTTGCTAGCCATTTGAATAATTCATTGCTATTGACAGCAGTCATGCAGAATGGGTCTCATTTTATTTGAGGCCCCCCCCCCCCCGCTGCCCGCCCCAGATTTGGCCGAAATCAGCCATATATTTCAACTGATCGAACCTATCACTGAACGCCAGAGGGTATTCTTTCATTCCTCCAATCATTTCTTACGTTCCGATAATATTGACCGGCCTATTCCCTGATTATCTCATTACACTCTTTTACAAGAATAGGATTTTCGTTTCCATTTACATCTTTATTTCCTTACTAAATTACTGCATGATGTTCTAACTATTACTATGCGGTACTGCATCTTCCCTTCGCCTTGGAACGTAAATTAATGCGAGTGTTAGGTAAAACAGATATGAGAAAAATGATACACGGTGTGAAACGGTGGAGGATAGTATTCATAAGACAATGTTACGATTAGAGAGCAGTAGTACTGTCGAGGTGTTACTAACCACGCTAAGCTCAGATATATATGGAGTAGCCGGGTGTTTCGAGGATCTAGAAATGCTTCGTGTGCTGAAGCAAGCTGGCTAGTAGTATCTTGCTAAACTAAGTAAGTCGACGATGAATTTTTGGCAACATTCCAGAATAAAACAGAAAGACTAACCGCGTTAAAAATGCCATCGTATATCATGTATGTGAATATTATTCTTTATTGAGAAGTATTTTTTGGGGGTGGTTCTCTCGTACTGTTTTTTGCCATCCGCAAATTATTTGTTGGGTATTCTGTTACTTCCTCTAGGCAGTGTTTCCTACATATATACTGGCCAGTTACAATAAGGCGACCATATGTCAAAAGGCCGAATGACCAGCTTCTGCAATGCGTACTGCAAAGACATGCAGGAATGAGTCGGTGGGGTTCTGGAAGGTACCGAGAGGGCTGTGGAGACATGTCGACTGCTGAGCTGGGTTTCCCGGCTGAACATTCATGGCGCCAACTGCCAGATCGTCATCATCCGACTGATACTGGACTGGGTTTAAATCGGAGGAGATTTGTGGCCAGGGGAGTAGTACGGTAAACTCAATCTGGTGCTCTTCGAACCACGCACGTACAGTCTTAGGCAGAATAACTTTCCGCCAGGGGTCCGCCACAGAAACTAAGTCCCAGTCGTTCACTTAAGGTGGCCAATAAAACCGACCACCCCTGACAACGCTAAGTCCGGCCATCTGCACAACCTGGCAACACTGTAAGATGTGGATGTGTCAGGAGGAAGCGTTGTCAGATTTCGAGATGTTGTGTTGTGTGAGCCCGTGGTCTACTGATAAACGTCGTGCTTTCTGACCTTATAGTCGGGCCTAACCGTATCTTTCCACAAAAAAAAATAAAAAAAAAAATCATTTCGGCCCTCGTCTAAGGTTATGAGTCTGATTGAACATCGTCGATAATTCGCTTTACACTCTACCCACCAGTAACAACTAATACTTCCAGAAACAATACCACAGGGGAGCTCTAATGTGGAAAATCTTTCATGACAGAACTATCTTTATTGAAACAAGATTATCTTTTTCTGACATATTTTTCCCAAAAGATCTCGCTCCACACGCAGTTAAAATTTTTCGAGCTGCCTCCTCTGCATTCACCCCTCTATTATACCAAATGTAAATACTGTGTTGGAGGTTACATCTTTTCCCTCTTGCGACTCAATTTTACAACTCTTAACTGAAGTTCATGATTTTCAAGTACGAAAAATCCAGTGCTTAACTACAAGATGATATCTAGAACTTCAAATTCGAAAATGACAGTTGATACATTCGCCGACAGCGTCGCGCCGCGTTCACCTGGGCGGCGCCGGATTTCAGGCGGCAGGTGGCGTCTGGCCGGTGGCCGGTAGCCGCTGCAGTGCGAGGAAACGTTCGAGCGTAAGCTGTTCTTATCGCGGCGCAGCCACGAGCTGCCCTGCGGTATTTTTTCTGGAGGCATTAGTTGTTACTGGTGGGTAGAATGTGAAGCGAATTATCTTCGATGTTCAGTCAGACTCATAAGCTTAGACGAGGGCCGAAATGTGGTAACAAAAAAGAGACACGGTTGGACGTGAACACGCGACTATAAGATCAGAAAGCAAGACGATTACCACTTTTTCTAAAGGAAGGTGTAAATAGATCAGGTGGCAGAGTGGGCCTGGCCACGGTGTCCCCGTCTCCTGACAGGATACGGGAGAGGCAGCGGGAAGAAACATTATGCATGTATGTAATTCTTTTATTATTATCTTTAGTTTTTGTTTATTTAATTGTAATTTCCCAGAATAAAAATCATATATGAAAATGAAGGGAAAGAAATATAGTGCCAAAGTAACATCCTCGTCAATTCACTGGGAGTAATATCATATCCATCGAAGGTACGTAAACCTGGGACGCCCCACCGCTTCGGGGGTCATGAAACATGCTGCATAGTAAGTCCGGAAAGTGCGTTTTGTATTTAGAGTGGTGTCGGATGATTTCGTGTTGTTCTAGTAGATAATGCGAATAGTCCATGCCCGATATCAAGGTCCGAGGGAGCACATAGTGTGATGCGTGTCCTCCAATCCAGCGGATTGCCGGTGTCTTCTGTGAGGGGAAAAAGACAGCGTCAGGGAAAAATAAAGCGTCCGTCGTGATGGTGGATTCGTCGGTGCGTCAGAGGAGTGCCATGATGCGTTGCGTCAGCCGCCAAACATCCTTTGCCTCACCGCACTGCAGAGAATGTTCGTCGATGTCCTCCTTGCCACATATAAGGCAGAGTGGGGAATCTACCATGCGAATGTCGTACAGTCGTTGGCTGTTGACCGTGTTGCGGTTGATTAATGTATACCATGACGATCTAGCTGCCGTGGTGAGGAGAGGCGAATGGACAGCTCGCCGAATCTGTCAGCAGTCTCGCGTTGGGTAAGTTCGACAACATTGCTGCCATGATGACGCCTCAAGTATCGATATATCTCACGTGTTATGGGGATTCTTGTAGAAGGAATCTGTAACTGAACATAACTAAAATCAGCAAAGAATCGCGCTACGTGGGAAAAAATGGGCGATATTGTGAATACCGGCACCGGCGGTTCACAAGACGGCGGAAGAAGCACTTCCAGGGTTGCCGATGTGATGGTGTGTTGCCTTTAGTTCCATGTCCGTAGTGTCGCTCGCAGGTACAGAGCTAGAGCCTTGTTCCACACATTAGTGAGATGAAGTCCTCCAGAATGGTGTGGGAGAGTTAAAGTCTCGTATTTGATAGTAAACGTCCCGTGGCTGACATAGTATCCACAGGACGCCATTAACCTGTCAGCAGTACCAGTGGCATTGGAAGAACCTGTGCCATGTGCGGTAGTCGCGACGCCAGATGAACATTAGTGTATTCCACCCTTTGGAGCAGGTCGTGGGTTCGGAGTGAATTGTTCCGTATGTCCAGTCGGACGTGCTGGAGGAGACGTCGGTAGCTCGGCGCCGCTGATTGCCGTATCGATTGAGTGAACAATACTCCAAAGCATCGCAAAATGTCCACCGTCGTAAACGGACTGTGCAGAGCGTTCACCCCTCGTCCGATGTGCATAATGTTGGTTTTATTCATGTTGACTCTGCTTCCCGCAGCTACTCTGTACGCAGTAAGAAGGGTAAACACCTGACTTACTTCGTTCTCCGACCGGACGAGTATCATCAAGTCGTCGGCATATGCACGACACGTGAAGGAGCTCGTACCGAGTAAGTGTCCGTGTAAGTGTCTTCATCAATGGTACGAGCGGTATTACAAACAGCATCATCGACAAAGGACATTTCTGCCTGACTGAGCTGAAAACAGGAATCGTTCCTACCTCCCTGCCATTGACTCTCACCGTCGAAGAAGCGCCGCGAAGGAGGCGCATGAGGACGGTAATAAAATCCTATGGTATCGCCATGCGTCGCATGGTCGAGTCAAGGAAATTATGGTTGATCCTGTCAAAGGCACGATCAAAATCCACTGATACGAATACGCTCGCATGCGACAAGCTTCCGTCAGGGAAATTATGTCACGGTATTCACCTAGGATAGAATGGATGTTGTTCCGAACCCCTAGAGTAGCCTGGTCTGGTGGTACTGTCTTGGATAGTACAGTCTTGAGCCTTGCCGCCAACATTCGCGCAAAGATCTTATTGTAGTATTAAGCATTGCGAGCGGTCTAAATTGATGGGCGCTGACACACGCTGTCGATTTCGGTGTTGGTACACGTAGTACCGCCATGAACTGCGACGGTACGTCCGTGTCAGGGCTCAATAAGTCATTATACATCGACACCAACTGGGACATCATTAAATCCGCAAATGCGCTATAAAATTCGAGTGTCAACTCATCTGGCCCAGGGGATTTATGCACCGCACCCATCGTGAGTGCCCTCCGTATGTTATCTTCCGTTAGGGGCTCCAGTAGCGCCTCTGCATCCGGACCATCCACCTCCGTTTGCAGCTGTCGCAAAATTTCACAATGTGTTGTGTTGCAACTTGGCGTAGATTTTTATTGGTCCTATCGTGTAATTTTTGTATTTGGACGATCTATCGTCAGATTTGGCGGACTGCCTGCTGTCACAGTTGGCCAAAGATGCTATATGATTATAGCTGCTATGGCGCAATTTCAGTATTACGAGACAACACGAGAATTAGCGAAAATGATGCATCTACATTCATTCACAGCCGAAATAACAATAACTACAACGCAGAACGAATGGATATAGCATTGAAAATTATACACATATTACCTAAAGATTTGACAATGAACGTACGTGAAGAGAAATCTACATACACACAATGCAACGCACATGATATTTTAAGTGAACAAATGGATTTAAAACATAAACATTTCATACAAAATTTCATTGAATTCCTAACCAAAGATAAAGGATAGACAAAAACTGCTTGCCACAGGCATATCGATTTCAAAGATCATACATACAACCCGAAATGGTAACACCATACGGCTGATATCAACTGACTGCCGATGCACGTCCACCGCGCTGGAATTAGTCAAAAATGGTTCAAATGGCTCTGAGCACTCTGGGACATAACTTCTGAGGTCATCCGTCCCCTAGAACTTAGAATTACTTAAACCTAACTAAAGACATCACACACATCCATGCCCGAGGCAGAATTCGAACCTGCGACCGTAGCGGTCGCGCGGTTCCAGGCTGTAGCGCCTAGTACCGCTCGGCCATTCCGGCCGGCTGGAATTACTCCAACCCCGCACTGTAACTGTAATGACACCATAGAAGGTAAGATCTATCACATCCTCTTTGCATGTACAGAGTGGGAGAGGCAGAGATAATCTTTCTTATAACAATTCCGTCGTCTGAAAGTAGGGTTTCCTACGAGCGCTACCATTCATTGAATAATGCCTCATATAACAAGGAGCCTTCAAAAAAATTTACAACCTGCCAAGATATCTTTGTAATAATAATCTAGCAATGTTATATTAGCATATATTTTGTATGTATTGTTATTTTAATTTAGGCTCTGAACTGTTGTAATGTAAGTGCTCATATTTTTTAGTTTTATGTCTTAACTCTTTATGTTAATCGTTAATGTTGCTATATTTATTTCACAGTTATGTGATCAATGTGTGGGTTGTATTACATGTACCTTCTTTAACGTTTAGCTGGCTAGATGGCCTTTAGCTGCCGGAGACGAAACATATAAATAACTAACGCATTATATAGCATCTTTGGCCAACTGTCACAACTATCAGTCTGTCGAATATGACGATAAAACGTCAAATTATAAAAATTACAATATAGGACCATTAACAGCAGAACCAAACTACACGAAATGTTATAGCACACGAAGCGTAAACATACGTCGCGTTGAAATACAATTGTAGTGGCGTGGCAAGACAGGCAAGCCACTCGGAGGTAGCCGAAAGGCACGCGTTAAGCTCACGCAGATTGGCGTGAGCTCTGGAACAAGGTAAAGTAATTATCCTATAAAGAAAAGAACGTAGTTCTTGGAATACTTAACTTTAATCCACGATTGGAGAACATCGCTCTTGTTTAGACATTATTTCCATTTCAATATACACTGGTAATGGCGCCTTGCTAGGTCGTAGCAAATGACGTAGCTGAAGGCTATGCTATCGTCTCGGCAAATGAGAGCGTATTTGTCAGTGTAGCATCGCTAGCAAAGTTGGCTGTACAACTGGGGCGAGTGTTAGGACGTCTCTCTAGACCTGGCGTGTGGCTGCGCTCGGTCTGCAATCACTGACAGTGGCGACACGCGGGTCCTGCGTATACTAATGGACCGCGGCCGATTTAAAGGCTACCACCTAGCAAGTGTGGTGTGTGGCGGTGACACCACAACAATAGAGAATGATATCGACCAATGGTGATATACACTGAGCAGCTAAAACGTTAAGACCACAGCCCGCCGAGACGTCGGCTGCCAGCTGGTGGCGTTGTGGGCCGTGACGCGGCAACAGAAGTATGTAAACGGAGCGGGCACGGACGGGGGATCATCCTATCGAAGATGTGGCTAGCAAATGGCGAAATCCATTGAGATAACAACTTTGACAAAGAGCAACGCCTGTGACGAGTACCTCGAAAGCGTCGAAGCTGGTCGAAATGTTCAGGTGCTTCTGTCGTCAGCATCTACGGATAGAGGTAGAAGGACAATGAAACTACCACTAGGTGCTAAATAGTTTGCCGTCCACGACTCTTCGTAGAACGTGGGGTCCGGAGGCTAGTCTGCTCTGCGAAGTAGGATAGATGGTGACCTGTGGTATCTCTGCCGAAAGAGCACAATGATGGTGCACGAACGAGTGCTCGGGATCATTGCTGTAGCTCCGGACCGGACCAGCCGTACGTGTTCCCATGTTGACCAAACGGCGTCCCCAGTTACGGTTTCAGTGGACGCGGGACCACCGGGATTCGACCGTCGATGAATGGAAACGTGTTGGCTCTGAGAGTGAATCAGATTTTTGGTACACTAGGTCGATGGTCGTCTCCACAAACGCCGTCATCGATATGAACGCCGGCTCGAAACATAGAGCGTGCCACTGACGCAGATTGGAGGGAGCGGTATTGTGCTATGGGAGACATTCTCCTGCGCTTTCATGGAACCTGTGGTAGTAATCGAAGACAGACTGATAGCTACGAACCACATGCATCCCTTCGTGCTTGATGTCTTCCCCGACGGCGCTGTCATCTTTCAGCAGTATAATTGTCTCGCAAAAAAATGACTCTGAGCACTATGGGACTTAACTACTGTGGTCATCAGTCCCCTAGAACTTAGAACTACTTAAACCGAACTAACCTAAGGACATCACACACATTCATGCCCGAGGCAGGATTCGAACCTGCGACCGTAGCAGAACTGTCTCGCAGCCAGGACCGTACTACAGTAGTTTGAGGAGCATTGAAATGAACTCACGTTGATGTCTGGACGACTAAATTCGCGTAATGTAAATCTTATGGAACCCATCTAGATCACAATCAGGCGCATTAACCGACTACGAAAATCAGCAACCTGTTGGACTAAACTAAAAATAAACTCCTCCCGCACAGGTCACGAAGGCCCAAAGGTACCGACCGCCCGCCGTGTCATCGTCAGTTCACAGGCGACACTGGATGCGGATATGGAGGGGCATATGGTCAGCACACCGTGTAGTGTAACGACGTATAGATTTGGTTAAATGATTTTCATTCGACATATGACCATGTGTAGACTTCGTCACCCACTTCAAAATTATTTATATTCTTTTTAAATTGTCTCAGAATGGTTCTTAAACGAAACTGTAAAACATCATTTGAGTCGTATGCACAGAATTACGTCACAGTCCAATTGGTTTGCGTAAACTTTTTCAATTTTAGATGTCGTTTGTTTCTCCTCAGAAATTATATTGATACACGTTATCTGATTTAATCGATAATAGAACCACATTGAATAAACTTTTTGAGATTCAAAGTCGCGATGAACGCGGTCAAAATTCAATAATCTTGTCAAATATATTATTCATTCATTCACATAACTCTTCATAAATAAATCCTCGGAACACGTATTTCAACTTTAGTAGCATCCACTAGTTTATTATCTTCCTACATACAAACGTGAACCTGAGCCTTGACGAGACAAAACTAACATTATCAATAAGATTAAACTCTCTACGACGTCATTGTTGTACAAAACATTACAAATTATTCATTTTCAATTTTTTAGAAGCACGACGCAATAACTCGGTTTCAGGATCTTCTGTTGCTCTTTGGCTGTCGACCGCGACGTATAGTGGCCAGCAATTTTCTCTCCGGTCCCGGCAACGAAGATGCTGTCTCCGTTCTTTGCGCCGCCCTCTCCGTACATGAAACATAAAAAAATACAAAAACTTTAGACACTTCACAACCATTACAAATATTACAAAAATACATAAACAAAACTAAATTAAACTTATATTCACCTGCAAATTGGGCTGACACTGGTGGATGGGTGACGCTTCAATTTCGTCCCACTACAACCGCTCTCCCGGCCGTATGTCAGTTTACGAGAACGGTGCCGCTACTTCTCAGTCAAGTAGCTCCTCAGTTTGCCTCACAAGGGCTGAGTGCACCCCGCTTGCCAACAGCGCTCGACAGAATGGATGGTCACCCATCCAACTGCTAGCCCAGCCCGACAGCGCTTAACTGTGGTGATCTGACGGGAACCGGCGTTACCACTGCGTGAAGGCCGTTGGCAGCAACCTGTTATTTACGCAATTTACATGACCTGTGTGTAGACATCTGATGCCACATACCTTCACATACCCACCAAAAACCTGTCGGATCCCTGAAACGCAGAATCAGTGATGTATTTCGCTCCAAAGATGGACAAATAGGCTATTAAGCAGGTGCTGATCAGTGTATGGACGCTAGTACCAAATCTGTATATCCGAAAATATGATTAACCAACAATACAACAAAATGAAATGTATTATGTACCTTTCGCAGATGGTCTGAAAGTGGAAGTATAGCCGAAATGGATCCATCACTATAAATACATCATTAAACTACTACAGCAGCAATCTAGATTTTATTACGTAAAGTGTCTCTAAGAGATATCGTCTACTCTCCGGGCCCATTGGATAGAAAATGGTTCTAGTGAATACTCCAACAACAGGATGACGGGACGAAGTCATTTGCATTTACATCAACAGTTACATTCATCATGTCACTTTATGGTTTGTGACGGAGATACATAAAGTGTCACCGTCACTTTTTCCACATCCTGTTCGACTCGTAAGATGTGTGCGTGAAGAAAGACATTCGGGAAATTCTGAATAAAAGCCAATTTCTGCAGTTTTATTTACTAATTTTATGATATGTGCGACGAGATAATACTTTGGTTGTTACTTCTTGTGAGGTACGGTTTTGGAATTTATCAGCGAGTTTACTCGTGAGGCTCACAGACCTGCGGCTTCCAGCACGGGAGTTGGATGAGCATATCGGTGAAACTCTCTTACTACTTGAATAATGTTTTAAATGCTTTACCTTTTTCTTTTTTACTGAAACTATTCGGTAAAAAATTCATTTTTGTGTTATTTTCAGCATTATACGTCAGCTCCATGATGACGTGCCCATGATTTCATTAATAGTCATAGTTGGTGTGATATTGGCACTTAAGTAAGACACAGCGCCAAGTTCGAAAAAGTTAGCAATGGGAAAGAGGGGTCTTCATGATTTTGAGTTTGGTGCATATTACATAACACTTCATTGCGTGTGAACTTTCGCTAACGACATGAAGTTTTCTTTAGTCCCGCGTAGAGTTCTCTACCCGTCAACAGTCTCCAGAAAAGTGATCTGATGTAGTACACTAATTTGCGAACAGGCTCTCCAGCAAAAAAGTCAGCATGAAATACCGACAATATTCCTTATATTTCATAAGCAGTTTTAGATGTCGAAATGAGAGTTTGGTAAATGATAGAGGAGAGTATTTTCCCATGGTTATTACGCAAAACTTCATTATCTACCATGTTATTTGAATGAATGAAATTTGCAAGGACCATCGATAACATGTGAAATGAGAAATCTCAACGTAGGTGTAGTCATTGTAATTTTAGGATAGGTTCTTTTATAACTTATTCAACTAACTTTTCCTCAGTTTCTCAACAAATTTAATAAGCGACTATTTCAGCATTCTCTCGCAGATCAGCCTGCTTAACATGTTAGTGACGTGACATTGTGTAAATTCCTCTGTGTTTTGCCAAAGGAAGCGACTTTTAACATGGTACAGGAGAAATGTAAGTTTTACTCAAAATTAGCCACTCATGAATCTTCTCTGACAGTTACAAGTGAAAATACAGTTACAGATGAAAATAAATCGCAACCTTTGTTGCATTTTCAGCGAAATCGTTTTTAGATACCAACCACAGCAGAGGTGCCAGTGGAATGATCACTATGCGAGTGTGGGCTTGGAGGGGCTCGCCGTAATATTTATTAAAAATGTGAGCGTAGCCTTGAGTTTTGAACGGCACTTTGTCTCCAGCGCTCAGCATTTCCCCTACAGCATCTGCCCGCAACCCCTACAACTACTCCTCTACCCCACAGATAGCCCGCCGATTGCGTATCTAGTAGCCACGTTAACACGTGCACACTCTGATGGGATTCATCATACTTAGGCATAATATACAAGAGTAAGCAACACAGTTCAAATAATTTACAAACCTGTCGCATATAGAGAAATAGCAAATTATGGTTTCTAGTGTTCAATTTCTAGTTCTTTGTTGTTTTTATCATCTATCAATGAAGTCTCATTTTAGTTGGAAAATAAAACAGAACATGGCCATTGTTCAAACGATGCAACTGTTACTGGGAAGTAAAACAAAGATCCAAGAACAAATCAAAAAATAACTGTATCAAAATGTCAGCTTGCATACATGGCGTCAGTGACAGGATGGTAAAGATCCTCTACAGGGCCTACGTACTACAACAGCAACATAAATCGTGGATAAGCTTCAGTCCACTGGAGTGTATGAGTTATGCTAATAGATGGGTAGTTGTCTATATTGCCGCCGTTGACCATCCTGTTAACATACGCTCAGCAGAGGAGTATTACACATGGCTCAGATAACACAAATTGCTAAGTGAGTGCGAAATACATGCATAGAATCACACATTCTAACAAGTGCGCTTTTAAGCTTGGCAGCAATCGCCTTTCAAGAAGGAAAAAGTGAGTGGGTCTCGCAATACAGGAAAACAGTGTGTGGATGTGAGGCGCAAGGAATGTTATCGACTTGCCCTCCTGGCTTTCATCTACTGCGCACTCTGTTCGGAGAGTGGCCCTATCATGTACCAAAGTAATCAGCAATGTGTGGCCAATAGGAGTCACTGATTTTCGTGTTACACATCATATCGAGGCGGTAGTTTCCACCTAATCTACAGTTGATAACCAATAATAGTGAAAATATACCGCTTCTAGCGACAATGTGCTCAGGATCCTGTAAATATCAAATTAAATATATAAACTGAAATCGTTTGCTCGCATCCATCTCTATATGCAGGATAATATCAGGAATTTCTGTAGGGTTTTGATCTGGTTTTTACTAATAGATACACTCATTCACGAGAAGGTTTTTTGTACATAATTTACGAATGTTTCTTACAAATTCTCTGAATTACAATGAAATAAATTTAATTAGAAAAATGATTTAATCGCCACATAGCAAAGAGCAGCCGTAGCACGGAGGGCAGCAGGGCCGCGGCAATACAGCAGTGTGGTGATGCGTTGGCACAGTGTGTGGACGTAAAAAGATAGGTTTTGGGAACGAATCCCTGCTAGGTGACCTTTTCTCACTCTGCCCTTTTAACCTAGAACTCACCATTCAATGATGTAGAGATACGCATTTCGAAATGTGATGAAAATTCCAATTTCTGCCTCTCTTAGATTACGGCACTCTCAGTTCACTGCGAATTCTTTGAAAAAAAAGGCAGAGTGTTACTCAGCTTTGAAGTATCGTAACACATATGACCAATAACGCAAAGTCAACCACCTTGTCATTAGGCTGAGATGAGGGTCTTACAATTTGAAATAATCAAACATTTCAATTAATTGTTTTTCTACTATCATATGACAACAACTGCACAGCCAAAAAACATACGAATCGAAAATATGTGTTGTTTTAGTTTTTATGCTACATGTAAAATATCTTACGCAAACCCATACTTCAGTAACTTTGGTTCATATACATGCAGTAAGTTCTTTCAGAAGCGCAGCGGATGACTCAACTTTCAGCTTTCTGCCTTCCTTACATCAAACGTAAATGTGGACACGAGTTTCCATGCAAGGTGAAGAAGTCTGCCCTACAGAGTCCATGACAAAGAATTGCGACAACGAGTTTGAACAATGCATCACAGTGCATGCTAAGCGACGCGGGGTGGTGGGTGGGGGAGGGGAGTGGGGGGGGGGGGGTGCTGTAAAAGGATACAAGTTTGTACGTCGTGCGTGCTTTTGTTTATTTTTTCTCTTATTTGTGCCACCTCAGCCAATCTCCGACACCTGGTGAATCACTGTCACACAAACGCCTATGGTTCACGTACGATCTTCAGACTGTTTGGAAATATATTCCTTACCTCATGATTGGTTCCTATCATTGCCATGATCTCACTCAAAACGAAAATTCAATATTGAAAACATAACATTCATTCCTCCACACAATTTTGGCGACATATCCTACTTATATTGCGAAAGTTATGTAGAAGCATTGATATTTAATTACCCAATGCTGTTCCCTGAAATTGTTTATAACTGTACGCAATGGCCCGCAAACACATTACTTTATATCACGCAAGTAACCTGGCCGTACATTCTCAATGCTACCTACGCGGGGTTGGATCATTAATATTATATACAGGGAATGCTGAGGTCACATTATGTGACAACTGGAGGAAGCAGATTCCACAAAGATATACGCAGCGGAAATGCGAAATGCAAAAGTACTCAGCGAATTGTTTCTTTTCTGTTACATCTTTGTAAGGGTAACGAGCATAAAAATTTCGCATTGCTTTCGTCTCCAGGTCCTATAATAATTTTTGGAGTATATTGGGGAACACGAATCAAGGATGCTAGAAAACTTCCGACCAGGATACAATTCAGAAGGTATAGGAAGTTCATAATTTCAGCGAAGAAAATATGTGAGGAAATTTTGCAACTGAATAAGCAGCATATATTTTACGAATGATCTGAGCTAGCAGTTACAGGCGTAGGGTACATGGGGAACGGTTAGGGAATGGCTGACAATACATAAGCATCATGACAAGGCTTAATGATGGTGATAACCATGGTAGGCTGCGTACAGTCGGGAAGAAAACTGACGACAAGAAAAGAGACGCCATAGTAAAGAGGCTTAAAGCAGTGCGAACAAACTGTTTTTGTCTATTCCAGATGTTTCTTTACTGGCTGTTCTGATGCGATCAGCAACGAATTTCCATCATACACAAATCTCGGCGTCAGAGGATAACTCACATCCTCAGGTTAACTCACATCCCCAATTATTTCTTGCATACGTTACAATATTTCTCTACCCCTGCAGTTTGTGCTCTGTACGGCTTCCTCTAGTACCACGGCAGTTACTCTCTGTCTTAACACGTGTCTTATCATCCTGTCCTTTATTGTAGACAGTGTTTTGCACATATTCATTCCACATAGGTTGTATGTGGAACTGCCACATCTGTTATACTGTCAGTTCACTTAATTTTCAGAATCCTTCTAGAGCAACATTTCTCATATGCATAGAAAATCTTATTTTCTAGCTCTACCACATTTCGGGGAACACTTCCACAAAATTTTGAGCTCCAGACGTACGTAGCCGGATTTTTCCTCAAATTATGCTAGCTTTGGCCTTTATTGGCCTGCTTTGCTTCGTATGCCATGTGCTATTTTTCTTCTTTCCTCTCATCTGCTTGATCGCCCCAGATTCTGATGTAACGATTATCACTAATTTCAGTCTGATAGTCATATTTGCTTCGTGTATCTCTGGCATGGTTTCAATCCATTACCTCTGCACGCCGAACAGTCCACTCATTCAGCAGGTCTTGCATTTCTCCCTCGCTTTTATTCGGGATAGCTGCATCACTGCCGAATCGTATCTTTAGTATTCTATCTTCTTGAGTTTTGATTACACTTTAACACCGATCTGTTATTTCCGTCATTGCTTCTATGTCCGGGTGAATCGCTGTGGAGAAAGACTGCATCCCAGTCTTACACCCTTTTAAATCTAGACCACTTCTCTTTTAGTTTTCTATCTTTATTGTTCTGTCTTGAGTCTCGTACACAATGTCTAGTATCCACCTTTGCCTACCGCAGACAGTGTCTGTGATTCATATATCGCGGCTAATTAATCATCTCTCTGGCATAATGCTGCCCTGTCTTATCACATACATACGGGAGAGAACAATGCAAGCCCTCTATAGTTGGCACACGCCGAATACAATACTGACAGATCGGTAATTACGTGACCTCTCTGTTCAGTACACAGCGCAATAATCAAAAGCGCTGTTTGCAACTTAATACAAAGCTGTGAGAGCAGTTGGTTTTACCGGTCTACAGATAATAAATACGTGTAAGCCTGTGTATCTACGGTTAAAATGACCTAGTGTAATACCAATTTTTAAAAATAAGAACCCTCATCAGTGTTAATTGGATGCCAGTACTAAAAATCCAGCTCCGGAAAGAATCAGAATGTTGTACTATCTTCCGTTACTCCCCCGCCTTTCTCTTACTCTTCCTCAGCATTATCCCTTTTCTTGGGAAAGAGGGACGATCCTCAACTGAACGTCTTGAACACTGCTGCGATTTGGTGTTCAGAGGGACGGACCAGCAACAATCGGTGGAAACAAAGTCCGTTAAGCAAACACAGCGTGTCCGACTAAAATACTGCCTTCTTAAATCAATTACGATCTCTTTCCTTGGGAAGCAAAGAATAGCTTCAAGAAGCTACTTCAGAATTAGCTTCATCATGAACATGTCTGAAATTAATGTGCTACGAATATGGGCATAGAATGGCAAAAGTTTGACGGTTATGGTAAAACTGGAAACACTGAGGAATGACATCAATATGCCAGAAGTAAGTACTGTATAGATTGTTGTTGTTGTTGTGGTCTTCAGTTCAGAGATTGGTTTGATGCAGCTCTCCATGTTACTCTATCTGTGCAAGCTTCTTCATCTCCTAATAACTACTGCACCCTACATCGTTCTGAAGCTGCTTACTGTATTCATCTCTTGGCCTGCCTCTACGATTTTTACCCTCCACGCTGCCCTCAAATATTAAATAGGTTATTCCTTGATGCCTCAGAACATGTCCTACCAACCGATCCCTTCGTCAAGTTGAGCCAAATATTCCTCTTCTCCCAAATTCTATTCAGTACCTCCTCATTAGTTACGTGATTTACCCATCTGATATTAAGTATTCTTCTGTAGCACCACATTTCGAAAGCTTCTAGTCTCTTCTTGTCCAAACTATTTATCGTCCATGTTTCACTTCCATACATGGCAACCGTCCATACAAATACGTTTAGAAACGACTTCCTGACACTTAAATCTATACTTGACGTTAATTAATTCCTCTTTTTAGAAACACTTTTCTTGCCATTTCCAGTCTCTTTTTTATATCCTCTCTACTTCGACCATATCAGTTATTTTGCTTCCCAAATAGCAAACCTCATCCACTACTTTAAGTGTCTCATTTCCTAATCTAATTCTCTCAGCTTCACCTGATTTCATTAGACTACATTACATTAACTTGATTTTGCTTTTGTTGATGTTCATCTTATATCCTCCTTTCCAGACAATGTCCATTCCGTTCAACTGCTCTTCCAGGTCCTTTGCTATCTCTGACAGGATTAAAATGTCGTCAGTAAACCTCAAGTTTTTATTTCTTCTCCACGGATTTTAATTCCTACTCCGAATTTTTCTTTTGTTTATTTTACTGCTTGCTCAATATACAGGTTGAATAACATCGGGGATAGGCTACATACCTGTCTCACTCCCTTACCAACCACTGCTTCCCTTTCGTGCCTCTCGACACTTATAATTGCCATCTGGTTTCGGTACAAATTGTAAATAGCCTTTCGCTCCCCGTCAGGTGACACCTTCAGAATTTGAAAGAGAGTATTTCAGCCAACATTGTCAAAAGCTTTCTCTAAGTCTCTTTCAGACTGCCAAGGCTGTCAGTAGTTTTAATGGAATGTTGTCTTATCCCGGGACCTTATTTCGACTTAGGTTTTTAGTGCTCTGTCAAATTCTTCAAGCAGTATCATATCTCCCATTTCGTCTTCACCTACGTCCTCTTCCATTTCCATAATATTGTCCTCAAGTACTTCGGCCTTGTATAGACCCTCTATATACTGCTTCCACCTTTATGCCTTCCCTTCTTTGCTTAGGACTGGTTTTCCATCTGAATTCCTGATATTCATACACATGGTTCTCTTTTCTCCAAAAGTCTCTCTAAGTTTCCTGTAGGACGGTATAGATTACTGAAGTGCAATGGAAAAAACTACATCTCAGCCTAATGAAGTTGGAGATTCTGCTGCAACTTAGAAATATACTGTATAGCTCTCTTCGCAGTCCCATATCTTGCTATTTCTGCTACTTATCCCACACAATGGTGGAAACGTCAGTGAAGACTGCAGTAGGAATTTATAAAGGAGATGGACGGAATTCTTGTTCAATAAGCTCTTAAGTCATTTGGACTGCTTTGCCCACCACTTCAACGCTTGTATTCGTATCGCTGCAAGAAACACTTGAGCCGTCCTACAGTCATGCTTTGCCGCCTCTAGCATGTTTTGTGACCATTCCCCCCAAATATTCATTTTATTGGTCGTGTTTCACATGGAAATGGTGTGACCTCTTGAAGAGACTGGAGGAGTGATGCCTACCTGTCACATGTTTTGCTGTTCCGATATATACGACAGCCTAAACCAGTCGCTAGACAGCTTATCATCGAGTATGACTAGGTAATATAGAACGTACCGGTGTGTCATATCAAGCAGAACTGAACGATAACAACTTGTTATTGTGATGTCAGTGTAACGCCAGTATCAAACAAAAATTTTTAAAATTCTTGTTTCTAATTATTTCCACGGTGGAGTCACTTGCAAATATTTTGTATATACAGGGTGTTAGTGCAGATACTGTGATCATTGGTGCCTTAATAAGTACATACTTCAGTGTGTTAGTTATTGTCTGTCTGCATCCAACAGTCTCACCACAAATATATCACATAATTGTTTACCTGTTGTTTACTGCTCGATCGTAACTACACCACCAAATGGACGACACCTGTCAGTATGGGATAATCAGTTTTCATCCACGTATCGACACTTCAACTTCTGACTTGCTGCCTAGGGGAAAATAAGCATTAATTTACTTAGAGGTACGAACCAAACTAAAAATGTATTACTCCTAATATCTGTAATTATTGTCTACCAATGAGGTAAAAACTGATGTATTGTTGGTCAGTACATTGTCCCCTGTCACCAATAAAATATCTGCACTTATGCCCCTACCACCGTGTGCAAAAATAAAAGAGCTAGGCCAGAAACATTTGACTTAACATTTCAGACGCAAAGTGAAAGGACACAATAGCTTCACATCAATGTCTCCTGACAAACTCGTGCTTGTTAAGAGTCTTTAGATCGTCGTTGATTCTGGAACCTTCAGGGACATCGCATGAAGAAGACCTTCAATTGATTGTGTTTTTCGGGAAACAACGTAGAACTTGCAACATGATGGAAGAATGAAGATCTTAACCGCCGGTTCCGATTCCGGTGCCATAGCGCTACGCTGCGAAACCTCGCCCTTTCTCCCGTCCAGTAAATTTGAATACGGACCATAACAAAAGGCTGCCCCCGGTTCACAGAGGAAATAAAGTCTCGCGACATCTGGCAGAGTACGGTAGGTGCCGGAAACGAAATTAACGCGGCCGTAACTCGGAAGCCGCCCAGAACAGGAGGCGCCCCGTCGTCTGGTCTAGGAGCGAGGTTGTCTCCCCGCCAACTCCGCTCAAAGTTCCCCCGGGTCTCTAATTAATTCAGTCTCATTTGGCCTCAAATCTCGGATATAATATCCGCGGAATATTCTCAGGGAGGTGACGTAACGCTGTTACAGCGTTAGTCCCACCCCCCTCTGCGCTCTCAGCGCCGCTACCCCACGCAGACAGCCCGCCCCAGGCGTCGCCGTGGCGCCGAGGGATTTCCGACTTCTGATGGAGACCTACAGCGGCTCTGGTGCGGGATGGATTTGTAGGATATGCAGTGGGGAAGAAGCGGCGAGGCCTCTAAGTCTGACTTACGTGTTGCTGAAGTAGTGAGCCGCACAGACTTCTGATTAGATCGACTCAGTTAAATGTGAAAAAAGTGTAAGATTTTTCCAATAATAATAATTTTTACCTTTTTACTCAACAGCTTATCTGCTGGCTTGATGCCGTACGAGAAGACTGTGTTAAGTGCTTTCCTTAATTAACATCAGGTGAATGTTTCGACGGCTCTTCAAATAGCAAGACAGCCAAGTCACTATGAGAGGAAGCCGAAAGGCACGGGTTAAGCTCACGCAGGCTAGCGTGAGGTCCGGAACAGTCAAGACCGATGTACACCACTTATGGATTAAAGTTAAGTATTACATCAACTACGTACTTTATTTGCTACTAAAAATTCCCTTAACTGTTCCAGACCTCACGCTAGTCTGCGTGAGCTTAACGCGTGCCTTTCGGCTTCCTCTCATAGTGACTTGGCTGTCTTGCCAAGTCACAACATTTTGGCGACGAGCTAAATCGCGTTTGTACTAATTGATCTTGCCTAAATTACTTGTGTAATGGCTTCGCCACCATCTCCAGATGTACTGTCCGAATTTTATCGCTTGCAGAATCAGCAGACTCAGGCCTTATTGGATGCCCTTGGACAGCTTGTCCAGGGTCAACGTGCGATGCAAAACGATGCGGCCGCCGCCGCTCCACCGCTCTCGCAGCCACAACACGCAGTTGCACCACCTTTTCGTCCTTTTGATGCGGCACTGGAAAGCTGGACGGAGTGGTCACGCCAATTTAGATTCCATCTCGCCGCCTACAGAATTCAAGGTAACGAGCGGCAGCCTTTTTTGTTAGCATCCGTCGGGGTGCACACGTACCGAGTGATAGTGAAATTATTTCCCCGACGCGACGTAGCAACTCTGTCCTACGACGAAATTTTGTCTGCATTAGATGCATATTTCAAGGAATCAGTCAATGTCGTTGCAAAAAGGTACACGTTCTTTCGTACAAAACGTACGGCCGGTCAGACTAATCGGGAGTGGGTTGCAACTTTGCACGGCCTTACTAGGGATTGTGCTTTTGAGTGTGAATGTGGACTCCCTTATTCAGATATTATGGTGCTGCAATTGCACAGAACGTTGCTGATGTTCGCATCAGGGAACAGATTTTGAAACTAGTCAATCCCTCCCTTCAACAAGTGACAGACATATTGGATAGGCAAGACGCACTTGACTTTGCTCAGGAATCATTTGAAACTTCGCCAGCTGTGTGTCACATTACCAGTGTATATTGAAATGGAAATTATATACAGTTTGCGTGTAATTAAACGCGAGCATTTCGGACTCCTCTAGCAACACGGTGTTGGCTCTTCTGCCAACACTACAATGGTCACACAGTTATTGCTTTGACACTTTACATAACAGTCCACGTATGCATCTTAGTTTCATTCAGAAGGTATTTCCTCCATTGCTCCTTGCAGTTCGAAACCAAACATCCTAGAGCGACACTTTACATAACAATCCACGTATGCATCTTGGTTGCATTCAGAAGGTATTTCCTCCATTGCTCCTTGCAGTTCCAAACGATATATCCTAGAGCGCCTAAGTTTCAGTCCCATTACACGTCTCCTCCTATAGTAAGGGTTTTACTATAGATTAGTTTAATCATATATGCATCATAGGACGTCCTCTGTAGCCTACACTGTTCATTCTTAGCAGTATTCACTATTTCGTATCCTGACAGTTCCTTCTAATACAATTTAACTCACTGTCCTCTTTCACTTCACTGTAATTTCGTGCATTACACGCACAGTTTAAGAAATTGCTTAATTTTGTGACATTACTCTATATAAATATTTTATCTGTTGAATCTATCATTCATTAGATTTTTCCACATTTTGTTTGTTATTAACAATAGGACCCTATTAACTGACTTGCCCACTTCATGTAAAAAGTTATCCCAGTACCTCATACTTCAACTTGAAGCAGCACGTCATTAACGAACTCTAGCCAGAGAAACTGTCTTCTTTTGAAATTTTATTTTGTTTCTTTCGTTCTTTTGCACTATACAGGTCAAAAAGTACAAGTGATAAGGTGCATTCACAATTGTAGCGTGCTGGTACATCGTGGCGCGATTCATTATCGATAGATCCCCGTATTAGCTGCACCACTGACGAATAGGCCGATGTAAGTGCGACCGCGGTGGCGATTAATCTCTCACTGATCGGATGTCAAACGGTGTTTGTGGCGAGGGCGGGTAGTACGCGCCGTAACGTCGTGGCCGATAAGATACTTGGCTCCATGAGATCCTTGGTCCGGCGCTGCATTTAGAATGTTAGCCAGAACTGATTTCATGATGTCCTGCGTCGGCAAGATCAGTGGAGACTGCCCGATGCAGACGTTATTTCGGTGTGTTGGACACCTACTTGTGCTTGGAAATTGCTGGGAATTACCGTCAGCATTCAGTTAAGTTCCATCTATTATAGTTGATGTGCGAAAAGGCTATTCTGTAACTTGTCATCCTGGTTATCCACCGTCGTCTGTAAACCAGTTATTGTGAACTTTTGAAGTGATCTCATTAAAGTCATTTTATTGCGCATCTTTGACTTTTAAGATGGCGGTGGGCAACGCCTTGACTGGATTTGCCCACTCTAACCGTCTTTATCTAGATTAAGCAGTACTTAACCTGATTTCAGTGCACGACTCGCTTTTTCCCAATTTTCTCCATTGTCCTTTCATGTGGCAATTTTTTTGAAACTTGGTAGCCACTAATGTACGCTGATCAGCCAAAACATTATGACCACTGTCCACCGAGGCGTTGGATGCCACCTGTTGGTGTTGCGGGCACATGGCTTGGCAACAAAAGTATATAAGAGTAGCAGAAGCGGACGGAGGATCACCCTAGCGAAGATATTGGATACAAATGAGGAAATCCATTGAGATAAGCGACTCTGAGAAAAGGCAGTTACGCATAGCCTGTGAATGAGTATCTCGAAAACGACGAAGCTGGTCAGTTGTTCACGTGCCACTGTCGTGAGTATCTACGGAGAGAGGTAGATAGTGAAACTATAACTAGGCACTAAATGGTTCGACGTCCATGAGCTTCCACAGAACGTATGGTTCAGAGGCTTGTCTGGTTTACAAAGTAGAAAAGATGTGATTTGTGCCATCTCTGCCGAAAAAGCAAAACGCTGGTGCACGCACAAGTGTTTCGAAGCGCACTGTTCATTGTTGAAAATGGAGATCCGCAAGAGACCACTCATATGTGATCACATGTTGACCAACGACACATCAGTTACGGTTGCAGTGAACACGAGATCATCGAGATTCGACCGTCGATCAATGGAAACGTGTCTGCTCTTGGGGGTGAAACATATATTTGCTACAGTAGGTCGCTGGACGTCTCCACAGACGCCGTTACCAAGGCGAACAGATGCTCGAAACGTGCAGCGCGCCACGGGTGCAGGCTGGTGGGAGCAGCATCATGCTCGGCGAGACACTCTCCTGCGCTTGCATGGGACCTGTGGTAACCGAACACACGTTGGCAGCTGCGAACCACTTCCATCCCTTCATGCTTGATGTCCTCCCCCACGACGATATCATCTTTCAGCCGTATAACTCTCCGTATCTCGAAGCCAGAACCGATCTAAAGTGGTTTGAGTATCATTATAGTGAACTCACGTTGATGTCTAGGCAGCTCAATTAACCTCATGTAAATAATTTGGAAGCAATCTCGGTCGCTATCGGGCGCCATCACCGCATACGAAAATAAGCGACTCCCTTTTTAAGCAAATTACATGACCTGTGCGTATACATCCAATGCCACATACCTTCACAAATCAATCAAAGAATCCCTGATACGCAGAATCAGTGACGTATTTCATTGCAACGGCGCACAAACAAGTTGTTAAGCAGGTGGTCATAATGGTTTGCTCGCCAATGTACTTGTTGTAGGATATAGATTGAGTACATAAGTGGTTTATATTGGCAATTCCATTAAAAGAGTCCTGGGTACAGAAATGTTTAATCCTAAATTTGTTTACTCTCTATTAGCGGTACTAAGCGAGAGCTTAAAAACTCAGCTGGCCAACCAGGTAGAGTGCTTTTCTTTTTGGCTCTACACGGGCATCTTGACTGCATGACCAACTGACGGTATTCCATGTAAACTTGTCATCAACCTATTTACTTCGCTCACTTGCTTTTTCCCAATTACATGCGATCTATTTTATTTGCGAGAGTATGTCGGATGTTAAACGCCTATTAATAATTTCTGTAGGTTTCTAAAGCTCAAATTTGAAATGTGTTGTTGAACGCCACATTGTTGAACTCATGAAACTTCTGTATTAAGGTTGGGATTGAATATCAAGATTTCAGAAATATTTTCTTAAGTTTCTTGTCTTAAAACTTCTTGTTACACTTTATTTTAGAGGTTATGTAAATTCTGCCACCAGTTGTCTTGCTTTCAAAAGATAAAGTCACCAGCAAATAAAATTCTTTTGGTAGCGGCTGAATGTTTTTAGATCTTTTTGATGTGGCAATGAAGTGTTTTTTTCTTTAGTAAATTTGTTAATACACCGGTCAACAAAAATTTGTAATATGGCAGGGTTTAACAATGACTCTTTATAGTAAACTCATGGGGTTTTGTACGGTATCTTATTAACAAAATAAACATTATTCCTTCTGAAAGCAAGCACGATTTTGTGTAGTTACAAAAAATGGTTACAAAATAAAGCAGGCTCTCCCCAAAGCATACATCTAGAAAACAAAAACAGTGAATGTCTTTATCTCACGATGATTATCAGTCTTTAGTAGCGAGTACATCTTCGCCACACACGGATGAGCTCTTTCCCAACGCGAGGCATGCTTTGGATGAGATCATCAAGTTTATGTTGGGGTATGAGGTCCCACTCATCAATGGCAGCGTCCTTGAGGTCCTGAAGACTGTCACGTGGATTCGGACGCTCTGCAAACTGATGGGCCTCTAGCGCTTCTCCAAACCATGTCCGGTAGCAAATCAATCCTAGTGTCGCCAGCAAAAATGACATTACTCCATTCTGCAATGGTAGAATGTTGATGTAAAAGAGCCCAAATCTTCGACTACATGAGTTCCGTTGGTCCAGTGCAAAACTACTCATTGGTCTTCTGAAATCAAGAGGTCTTCTGCAATCAAGACCACCGTCATGTAATATTCTGTTCACTGTTTGATCTCAGATATAAATTGTCGTGGATTGGCAGGAGAGCCAATCCAGGAATCTAGAGGAACCCGAAAGGCACGCAGGCTGGCGTGAGGTCTGGAACAGGACAAAGAAATTAGAATTTAGAAAAACGGACGTAGCTGGAGGAATACTTAACTTTGATCCGTTAAAGGTGAACGTCGGTCTGACGGTACATGATTAACAAGATCAATAGCAACTGATAATGGCGCCTTGCTAGGTCGTAGCAAATGACGTAGCTGAAGGCTATGCTAACTATCGTCTCGGCAAATGAGAGCTTATTTTGTCCGTGAACCATCGCTAGCAAAGTCGGCTTTACAACTGGGGTGAGTGCTAGGAAGTCTCTCTAGACCTGCTGTGTGGTGGTGCTCGGTCTGCAATCACTGACAGTGGCGACATGCGGGTCCGACGTATACTAACGGACCGCGGTCGATTTAAAGGCTACCACCTAGCAAGTGTGGTGTCTGGCGGTGACACCACAGTAAACGCTGTACTACACAACACAGATTACAGGGTTATAGTGGAATTCGTTCCGTGGAAATGCATGTCAAACCCAATATTCCATCACATTCATTAGTGTGTATTACTACGTCCGAGTCATGTATACTGGTCAACAGGGAACCTGCTTCCTATGTAATGAAAGTGTACACTTTCGGTCTAATTGTCCGCGGACAGTATTTGTGTTAAAGCAGTCAGAGCAGCGTCGCAAATTGACGGTTGCTAATCTTGTTCCATCCACTCCCACCGTTGGGCCTACTTCTGCTTCGGATTATAATGGACAAACAGTCAGTTCTGATAATCGTGTCAATAAATTTCGGCCTTTACCTCCGCTGTCGGTTCAGAATGCTCTTGGCCCCAGGATAGAAGCTATAACGGCGACCAACAAGCGATGTCGCACTCAGGATTGTGATGGTGAGGATTTGGCTGTGCCTCCTGCGCCAACCTCCTCCGCATCGACTGTATCCCCTGCTCCTCTCGATGCTACGGTACCTCCAGTCCGTGGTATGGTGAGTGGCGCAGAAGCTATCTCCAGCATCCCTCCTGCCTCCTGCTCGAGAAGTGGCTCCTTGTGAGCAGCCTGTGTGTGGAGAGGGAGCGCAGCCCCCCCCCCCCCCACCCCCTTGTCATTGTTTCCTCCGTTACAGTCTGAGACGATTGAATGTCCCCTTGGTGTTTCATCTTCAGCCGCCGACGATTTCCTGCATTTGCCGCCTACAGCAACTCCCGAGGAGAATAAAATTAGCGACCAAGAGTCACCTGTTGCATTGGCAGTTCCACAGAATGCTTCCGCCTTATTTTCTGGAACTGCTTTACGTGACCCTGGTTCTCATGGGCAGGAATCTGTTCCTACTAAGACCCCTCCCACACCTCCATGTGCTGAGGCCACTATCCCACGTAGCCGAGAGAAACAGCGTATACAACCGGACCGTGCGGTGGCACGTTATAAACCGAAAAAAAATTTGAAATGACGGGAGTTCTGGTCCTGCGATATCTGATTCCTCTGTGGATTCCGCGATGGACCTTGACTCTCAGCTGTCTCCCTAACTCTACTCGGAGATTAGGTACATCACTGTCCAGCTGTGATCAATGATCAAAGCCTATACGTTCCTTTCCTTAAACGTTAATAGTGTGGAATCAGAATTAAGGTTGGTTCAAATGGTTCTGAGCATTATGGGACTTAACATCTGAGGTCATCAGTCCCCTAGAACTTAGAACTACTTAAACCGAACTAACCTAAGGACATGACACATATCCATGCCCGAGGCAGGATTCGAACCTGCGACCGTAGCGGTCGCGCGGTTCCAGACTGAAGCGCCTAGAACCGCTCGGCCACACCGGCCGGCAGAATTAGGGACCACGCCCCTCAGCGAATTGAGGATGTCAGGCGTGTAAAAGCAAAGTTCTTGACCTTGAAGAGAATACCAATGGAAGGTCTGAAAAACCGATCGGAGCCGCGTTCATTGGTGAGGGAAGAACTGACTTCTTTATATCATTTGGTTCGGCATCAGACCCATCGCCGACGTGCGTGTATTCCTTCTCTCACGACAAATGATGGCCATACCGTAATGGCGGAAGCTGATATAGTGCGTATCTTACACCAGTACTTTGTAGAAATCTGTGACGTCGATGAGTCCAATGAAACCTTTTACGACCCACTTGTCAGCACCTTGGATACGACCGTTACACTTGCACATAATGCAACGTTTCTAGCAGCCCTTCAGCCTGAGGAAGGTTACAAACTTATTGTTGGATCGCCTTCTCAAAAGTCCCAGGGTCTAGATGGACTTCCCAAGGAATTTTACGTGTGCCTTTGGCCGTTGTTGGGTGCTACCTTTACCTCCTTTTGAATGAAGTGTTACAGGGTTTAGTAGTGCCGACCTCGTTCAAAGTGGGAAAAAATGGTTTTAATCCCGAAAAGCACTAGACCGGCTGCCACTAATAGCTTTCGCCCAATTAATTTTTTTAAACTTTGATTATAAGAATTTACTATTAAAAACAGTCTTGATCACAATTTATTTCGTACGATGACCGGTTGCGACCACTACTGTGGTCATCTTCAGACCAATGAGTAAGAACCTCCTTCTGCTAGAGAATCATTAGTAGTGATTCTCTAGCAGAAGGAGGTTCTTACTCATTGGTCTGAAAATGAACACAGTAGTGGTCGAAACCGGACATCGTACTAAATAAATTGTGGTCAAGACTGTTTTTAATAGTAAATATTTGTAACATATTGATCACTGTCACTCCCATAATGCATTCAAAAGTAATTTGTTAAGACTGTGGCGAGGGCAGTTAACAATAGGATGTCGGCTCTGATGGAAACCACTGTTGCAAAACTACAAAGCTATGTACCTGGTCGTACCATCCTTACCCCTACAGTCGAGTGTCGTGACGTGGTTTCCGTTGCTGCTGTAACTTCCGTTACTTGTGCCCTTGCTTTTCTAGACTTCGATAACGCATTTGATCGTGTTAATCACGACTTCGTACTTCGGATTCTGGAGGCAGTTGGTTCCACTGTTGACACACGGCGAGTGCTCTCATATCTGTTTACCGTTATTTCGACTTCGGTGGTTGTTAATGGCCAACTGACGCCCCCAATAAATATCCGTAGTGGTGTGCCTTAAGGAAGCGCGCTGTCCATGACTAAGTGTGTGTTGTCTCTGGAGCCCCTGCTTCGGATGCTAGCATCCCAGCTGACAGGTTGGACGCTTTCCAGCGGGACTAGAGCTGCTCGTGCGTACGCGGATGACGTGATGGTTCTACTTCGCGATCCTGTTGAACTACTTCGATGATTCTTGACAGAGTTCAGGTGCAAAACTTAATGAAGGTAAATGCAAGCTTCTTCCCTTGCGAGGTTTTGGTGACGTGGTTGTTCCATGGGCCACTGTGATGCATCGGCATACGTCTCTCGGTATCATCATTGAACGTTGTCCACTCAAAATGGCGCCGCTCACCTGGAAGTCCGTTACGGACAAAATTCATGGAGCGATACTAGAGCATGAAGGGCGTTCTCTTACTATGGTCCAGAAAGTCCGAGTGCTGGATACATACGTCTTATGCAAAGGTTATTACGTGGCCCAAGTTTATCCGCTTCCCTCGATGATGGCGAAGAAACTACAACAATTGTCTGGTCGTTTCTTATGGAAGAGACGTATGTCTCGCTTACGGTATGAGGTGATAACGAAGGCCTCGTTCATTTGTGGGGTTGGGCGTGACAGATGTACGGAGGAAGATGCAGATTCTATACGTGCGGCGTACTGTGTTGACGACGACTCAAGAAACTCACACATTAGAGTCTCATTTATTTTTCTGTGTTCGTCCTGCTAGTCTTGAACCCTCTATTGATGCCGGTCGCATAAATTATAAGTTAAAGCATATTCCTGACTTCTATCTTGCGGTGAGGTGACTTGTCCTCACCATGAAATTCCCAAAGACTCGATGGGAAGTAGTTCCTTGCCCGAGCCCCGTTGAAAGAGAACCGCCGCATACAACCTGGACGACAACTTGGTTCAATATGTCTTCCGATTTTGCCGATGCGCGTAGCGTCCTCGTGGTATAAGGTAGTAAATAACTTAATTCCAACGAACGAGCAACTTTTCCGTATTGGGCTTAGTGACACAGATTTACGTAGTCGTTGTCGGTCTCCAGATACGATACGTCATCGCTTTACTTGTGGGGATCATATGGCAAACTGGTCTTGGATTAGGACACAACTGGACTTCCTTAATCGATCTTCTGAGACTGCATACACTATGGACATCATATTGCGCCCAGGTTCTTCTTTCTTTCCACGGTCGAAAACCCTTACCGTTATGTGGTTGCTGGGAGACTTCGTTCATTATGTTGCGAGGCGGAACATAACATGAACTTCATCCAGTACATTATCACTGTCTATTGGACATGCTTGCGAATGCCTCGATATCGAGACCTCTTCGCCAACATGTTGAAGCTTGTCTTCCGTCTGCAAGGTGTTGGTCAATTTTATTTTTCTGATCAGTGTTTTTTCTTTGTTATGTTTGTTCCCATCTGATTTGCTTTGGCTTGTC
The DNA here is from genome assembly GCF_021461395.2 of Schistocerca americana. Classification (NCBI taxonomy): domain Eukaryota; kingdom Metazoa; phylum Arthropoda; class Insecta; order Orthoptera; family Acrididae; genus Schistocerca; species Schistocerca americana. The sequence continues at coordinate 61,170,869 of NC_060122.1, forward strand.
CTTTTCTGGTTTCCCTGTTCTTTTTGCTTTGTGTATTGACCCAGCATTCCTTCTGTAAAATGTGTATAAATGAATTATAATAGATCCACATGAGCGTCGAAAATCCTTGCAATCAAACTGGGTTTTCCTTAGTTTGCTATTTCGAATGTAATCTGTTTTCGTTTCCCTTCTACTTGTAGATTCTATTACAAACTATAAAAACAAACAAAAAACACAAAATAACAAAACAATTAATAATTACAAAAACACCATATAAGAATTATTGTTGACACATATCGTGTGAGCTTGGTGGAGGTTCGTCGGCGATGTTCTGTTTTTTTTTCTTTTTTCTTTTCTTTTTTTCATTTTTTATTATTATTCTGTCATCACAATAAACTTTTTCTCCCATTTGCAGCTTATATTACATGATGATTTGACTATAGTCTACTGAAGTGTCATGATAGCACCAAGTCATTCGTAATAAAAAAATTAAAAAAAGTCTAGGGGTGCCGGCACGGTGGCTCAGTGTGTTCGGTCAGAGGGTAAGCTACAAAAAAAAAGAGTGAACGGATCAACAAACAAACTAAGCGGCTGTCATTGGACGTCGGCAACGAACAAATCAACGAACAATGTAGAACAAAAATGAGATATAAAAAAACAAAAAAAGAGTTTAGCGTCTTTGATTCATAGTAAAAAGTCTTCGGTGCCGGGTTCAAATACCGACGCTCCTTAAATTTTGATATATAATCGGCATTGGCGGCCGAAGGCTTCAGGTATCAGAATTCATCCCCCTTTCTGCGAACGGCCATGTCAGAGAGGGGCGGAGGATTGAACAGAGGTTCAGCGCACTCTCTTGTCCTAGGGGTGTGAAACTGCCCCTTAAAGGCAGAAGAATCAGCAATGATCAACGGCATGCGGATGCAGAAGGCAATGGAAACCACTGCATTAAAGACACGTAACGTGTATCCACAGGACATGTGGCCTGTAATTGAAGAAGTGTCATGATGATCTCTCCATTGGCAAAAGATTCCGTAATAGTCCCCCATTCGGATCTCCGGGAGGTTACTGCCAAGGGGGAGGTTACCATGAGAAAAAGAGGGAAGGATAACGTTCTACGAGTCGGAGCGTGGAATGTCAGAAGCTTGAACGTGGTAGGGAGGCTAGAAAATCTGAAAAAAGAAGTGCAAAGGCTCAATCTAGATGTAGTAGGGGTCAATGAAGTGGAAAGAAGACAAGGATTTCTGGACAGAAGACTATAGGGTAATATCGACAGCAGCAGAAAATGGTATAACGGGAGTGGGATTCGTTATGAATAGGAAGGTAGGACAGAAAATATGTTACTGTGAATAGGTCAGTGATGGGGTTGTTCTTATCAGAATCGACAACAAACAAACACCGACAACGATAGTTCAGGTATGGATGCCGACGTCGCAAGCTGAAGATAAGAGATGGAGAAAGTGTACGATGATATTGAAAGGGTAATACAGTATGTAAAGGGATATGAAAAGGTAAAGTCATCGGAGACTGGCATGCAGTTGTAAGGGAACGAATAGAAGAAAAGTTTACAGGAGAATATGGGCTTGGGACAAGGAATGAGAGAGGAGAAAGACGAATTGAGTTCCGTAACAGGTTTCAGCTAGTAATAGCGAATACCCTGTTCAAGACTCTTAAGAGGAGGCCGGGAGATACGGGAAGATTTCAATTAGATTACATCATGGTCAGACAGAGATTCCGAAATCAGATACTGGATTGTAAGGCGTACCCATGACATGGACACAGATGAAAATGTAGTAGTGATGAAGAGTAGGCTGAAGTTTAAGACATTAGTGAGGAAGAATCAATAATCGAAGAAGTGGGATACGGAAGTTCTAAGAAATGAGGAGATATGCTTGAAGTTCTCCAAGGCTATTGATACAGCAGTAAGAAATATCCCAGTAAGCAGTACAGATGAAGAGAAATGGACATCTCTAAAAAGGGTCATCACAGAAGTTGGGAAGGAAAACCTAGGTACAAAGAAGTTGACTGCGAAGAAACCATAGGTGACAGAAGAAATACTTCAATTGATCAATGATAGGAGGGAGTACAAAAATGTTCCAGGAAACTCAGGGACAGAGAAATACAAGTCGTTGAGGAATGAAATAAATAAGAAGTGCAGGAAAGCTAAGACCAAACGGCTGCAGGAAAAATGTGAAGACATCGAAAAAGAAATGACTGTCGTCAGGACAGACTCAGCATACAGGAAAGTGAAAACAACCTTCGGTGACATTAAAAACAAAGGTGATAACATTAACAGTGCAGCTGGAATTCCACTGTTAAATGCAGAGGAGAGAGCGGATGGGTGGAAAAAATACATTGAAAGCCTCTATGAGGAGGAAGATCTATCTGATGTCCATTATAATTATCCGGGCTGTTATGCCGTGGTCGGTTGATGAATTCTGTGTCGATTCCCAACGTTTCGTCTCCGACTGCAGGAGATATCTTCAAGGGGATCCGTAGCTCCATGGAAGATCCAACACACCCACTGGCTCGCTACTGACTGCCGCTAAATTCCGTGTCCGCGCGCTCCCACGCCGCGGCGTGACGTCACGTGTTTTGAAAACGTCAGTGCAATTGGCCGCTGTCCGTCGCCGTCGATCGCCGTTGCCATCACCCAGTAGTGGACGGGTGGAACACATCTTCTTTAACACCGGCATCCATATACCGTTTAATTTCACGCCCTCCTCCTTTCGGTTGAAATTATTTGGGCGCTTAGCGATTTCGATTGCCTCCTTGTAGAGCCTTTCGTAATATCCGCTTGTGGCCGCTAGTACTTACGTCTCCTCGAAACGAATATTGTGGTTCCCTGGCTGGAAAGCATGCTCCGCAACAGCTGATCGTTTCGTTTCTCCTCTTCTACAATTTCCCTTGTGCTCTTCCAAACGTTTAGAAACCGTTCTTTTAGGGGTACCCACACAAACATCACCACAGCTGCATGGGATCCTATACACTCCAGCTTTTTCCAATGGTTTGCGAGCGTCCTTGGCAGGCTTAAGTTATTCCTGTATCTTCCTGGTGGGCTTGTAAATTACGGTAATATTCCGCTTAGTCAAGATCCTCCCTATTCTTTCCGTTACATTTTTAACAAACGGCAGGAAAACCTTAGATTTTGCAGTAGCCTATACGTCAGTATGATTTCTGCGTGGCTGCCTCAACGCACGTTTTATTTCGGCGGACTAATATCCGGTCTTCATTAGTGCATTGTGGAGATGTTCCATCTCAGCGTCGAGCAGCTCAGGTTCACAAATGTTTCTAGCTCTGTCCGCTAACGTCTTGATAACACCCCGCTTTTGTTGTGGGTGGTGGTTCGAATCCCGGTGCAAATAACGGTCCGTGTGCGTGGGTTTGCGGTATACTGAGTGGCCCAAAGTACCTTTTTCGTTTTTAAAAACAAGCACATCGAGGAAATGTAATTTGCCGCCTACCTCCTCCTCCATTTTAAACTGAATTCTCGTGTTTATACTGTTCAGATGTTCGTGGAACCGGCTTAGTTCCTCCCTACCATGTCTCCACAGCACAAACGTGTCATCCACGTATCGGAACCATACATTTGGCCTCTTCTTCGAATTTCTCCATAAAGAAGTTTGCAATTACGGGACTTAGGGGGCTTCCCATAGCCGCGCCATCTGTTTGCTCATAAAACTGTTCATTCCACTTGAAATATGTGGTCGTCAAACAACACTTAAACAGGTCTGAAATTTCGGCAGGAAAAATTCCAATACATCATTAAGTGGAACCATGGTAAACAGCGATACCACATCGAAGCTGACCAATATGTCCTCCGGCTGGACCACTATGCCACTCAATCTGCTGACGAAATGTGCCGAATTCTTTATATAAGAGTCCGAACGGCCCACATATGGTTTTAACAGCGTAGTCAAAAACTTGGCTAACGAGTAGGTGGGCGAACCAATGGCACTTAGTATCGGTCTTAACGGCACATTTTCTTTATGAATTTTGGGCAATCCATAAAACCTCGGTGGTAGCGCAACCGAATTGCAGAGACCTTTCTGAACACTCTCTTCAATGGAGGACTTTTTTATTAACCGCGACACAGTTCTGAGAACGTTGTTGGTGGGGTCCTTATTCAGCTTCCTATATGCGTGCGGATCCAGTAGATCAGTAATTTTACTCTGATAATCGGCCACATCCATAACCACCGTTGCGCTCCCTTTGTCAGCTTGGAGAACCAAAATACTATCGTCGTCATTCAGGAGTTTTGAAGCTCTTCTCTCACCCACAGTTATATTGCTTTTCGGCGGTTTTGCATTGGCTAATATTCTCACTGTTTCTATACGGATTTCTTTAGCTGTTACCGAATCCACACTGCGAATTCCTGCTTCTGCACTGGCTATAATTTCTTCCGTGGGCACAAAACGCGGACTAACAGCAAAATTTCCTCCCTTGGCAAGCACAGATGTCTCATCGTCAGATAACGAATGTTTGGACAAATTGATAACGGTCCGGGAAACGTCTAAATGCCGAACAGTCTGATTAGGTAGCAAATTGTCAAACTTCTTCTTCTGTCTACTAGACGTTGTCAACATACGCTTCCCCATGGTATCATGCAGAAGTCTATCAATTTTATCCCAGTCACCGCTGCACAGTTTATTACTGATCGTAATATGGAGAGACATTAACTTACAGTTTGTGCTTGCCAAGTCCCGTCGGATCTGCTGAATGCGCTCTCGTAGTAAGGCTTCCTCATGGGTGTGTGTGTGTTGTCTTTGGCGTAAGTTAGTGTAATTACATTAAGTAGTGTGTAAGCCTAGTGGCCGATGACCTCAGCAGTTTGGTCCCACAGGAACTTACCATCACCTAAATTAGGCAAGACAACTTACTCGGGTATTCAAACAAAGTGTTGGATGATTCAGTTTTTTGTGCTAATAAGTTTCAGGCAGTGGTCACGAAGATTCCATCATTATTATTCTCGTATGTCATTACAAAACATATAAATGTACTTATACAATGCGCTTACAAGTTAACATTTAAATTTGTCAACTAAATTGCAGCACCAAATGCAAGTCTTTCATACCACCTTTGAAAGCACGCGGCGGACACTTCTCCACAACATGTGTTTATTGCCTGATCCTCCGCAAGCCAGACACGTGCAGCACTCTGACGAAACGGGGACTTGTTCAAGATTGGACTCTCGGAATACCAGAGTGGCGAGATGTGGGCGGTGCTTTATGTCCACGTTTTGAAAATATTGTTACCTGGTCATACACCTTACATTTTAAAATTTAAATCAATTATTGTTTCTAATGATACGTTCAATCAGATTGCGTACTTGTTTTAAATTGTTGTAGTAAAACATATCCTAAAATTTCAAACCTTCGTAGTATATGTGACTTTTCACAACAAATCTAATATTTGTATTTTCAGGTTCAGAACCATTGTTGCACATCAATATATTTGTTAAAAGAGTATTATGAATAAACGTCAATGACAGTATATGAAATCTGTATTTTTTTTTTAATTTTTTGTGGTGATCAGGAAGTATTGCTCCTTGCTTGTGGAAAATGCGTTGGTATTGCTAAGAATGCTACGAAATATAGCTTTGGTTCTAAATCCTTCTGACACATCAATACATATGTGAAGAATGTGTTGTTATCAAAAATTGACAACAATTAACGGAATTTGATGTTTTCAGTTTTTTTGTGATGGTGAGCCCTCCTCAGTAATAAACGTTTTGCAAAAGGCGTTGGTGCTGCTAGGGTTAACCACGTATCCTTACAGATGGGTCCCGACCAACCTCGACGAGAAAGGTTAAATACGCAACCAAGTTCGTGGGATCTCGAGTTGGACTCGAAGATCCACCCAAGAGTTGTTATATGATTTCAGTCAAATAGCCGGTGGATTTTAGGAAAACGCTACTGAAAACTGAGTGTTGTAATTTCGTCATCTTAAGAATTTCCTCTCTGGCAGTTTTCTTTCTGAGACGCGTAGCAGCAATACTGAAAAGAGCACGCAGTTTATCTGACAATACCAGTGGCAGTGTTACTGGTCTCATTCACGTCTTATTTGCAAGCGAGCAGTTTTCCCGTGTGAGAGAATGCTACGTCGCAGCCGAGTACACGATTGAAATTGCTCCACTGCACTGAGTATCAGCATTTGCTTCCAAGTTATTTCGGGCTGTTTTGTGGAGTAGATTTGTTCTTGAGCCAAGTTCATTCGACTGGTTAGTGCAGTAACGCTTAAATGACAGTGGCCGATTGAAGGAGACACCGTATATTTAGGCAAATAGTTACTGGGAAATACGATCGCATCAGACAGTATGAATAACTAATTGTGTGCCTCTGTATTATGGAGATGGAGCGATTTGTGACCCGGTCCGCTATTGATATTTAATGAAGCCGACGCCTTGCCCCTTGGCAACCTCTTCTCCGGCATCCCGCTAGGTGACGGCGGGGTCGTGCGATAGGTCCGTACGTGCATCAGTGTTCGCACAGTGTCACCTGGCACGGACGTTCGGTGGCAGTATTTATAGTAGATGTTCGCAGAGCCACCTGTACCTCAACTCACTGAGTATAACTTAAGTGACAGCATAGTGCTTGTCTTTGCCAATACCTATGAGAATGTTAGCGGATGTCAACGTATGAACGTGGTCCTAGAACGTGACAGCGACTTTCACGTAATAATTGAAATCTAGAACGTTTAATGTCTTGCTATTAGAGTGTAGTGAATGTGGAACATAGGTACGAATCAGAGTACCAGCACAGCTTAGTGGACTATAATGGGAAGAAAACGACGAGTGACAATGACTACCACGTGCACCTATTAATATCCATATTTTTATGAGGAAGGTATCAATCATTGATAATTATGGAGAAGCGGTGCTGGAATAACGTCAGGAGACACGTCCATTTACATTAAACATTCAAGTGTCCTGAATTTTCATGATCTGTACTGTGCGTTAATGATCGCGACAGAGGAACAGCCGGATCTTGCTGCTGCACACTACGACTTTATGTGCTATTCACGTGAGTATAGTGTAAAGATAGGTCAATTAAAACAATGTATAAATTCCAGTATTCATCCAGAGTCAAAGAACGCAACCTCGTAAGCATGACATCAATAGAAACGAAAATCACAGGTGGGATAACCATGTATGGGGTTGCTCATATAGGGTTGTACACGATTCAGGCCGAATTAAGGGTGTATGGCAAACAATTATTTTAGAATACTGCAGAGCAGAATGACTGTAAATTTGTGACAATGTATATGTATATATACAAATAAATAATCAAATTTCCCTTAAGATTATTGTTGTGTTGGCTGAAGAGTCAACACCGTGTTACTAGAGGAGGCCGAAATGCAGGCGTTTTAGCTCACGCAGGCTGGCGTGAGGAGGGAAGGACTATACTGACGTGAGGTCTGGAATATGACAAGGAATTAGAATTCAGAAAGCGGACGTAATTAGTCTGATACTTAACTTTAATCCATTAATGATGAACGTCGCTCTTGAAGGTACATGAGTCACAATATTACCTGTTCAGAAGACATAGTAACTGAATATGGCGCCTTGCTAGGTCGTAGCAAATGACGTAGCCGAAGGCCCTGCTAAGCTGTCGTCTGTGCAAATGAGAGCGTATGTAGACAGTGAACCATCGCTAGCAAAGTCGGCTGTACAACTGGGGCGAGTGCTACGGAGTCTCTCTAGACTAGACCTGCCGTGTGGCGGCGCTCGGTCTGCAATCACTGATAGTGGCGACACGCGCGTCCGACGTATACTAACGGACCGCGGCCGATTTAAAGGCTACCACCTAGCAACTGTGGTGTCTGGCGGTGACACCACAATTATTTTTAATCCCATCCCCCGGCCTATCTGTCATTCAGATGTGTTACAAAAATGTGTAGACGCAGCACACCGGCGACAGGGACAATAACATTTTCTGCAACCACTCCCAGTGGAAACTACCACTTTTGTCTAAATACTCTGTCTAAAGATACATGCCAGTAATTGACTGAACAATCGACATACTGCAAAAAAATTGATTTAGGAAGAACTAGAAGTGCCAACGCCGCCGCCGCCGCCGCCGCCGCCGCCGCCATGTGGTTGTCTCTGGTTGCGAGTGTGAGTTCGTATAGCACGATTCTGGCGAGAACATAAAAAGACAACTGCAACCAAACACAGGCAGAACATCAATACTTACATAAGTTCCCACAACACGGTCGTACATGGGAACAGATGTTCGAAATGTTTCGTGCTAAACATAAAAAACGCAGCTGTGGCCATAACTTTATTATTTAAATCTCTACTGATGTTTTACAGCTGCCGGCTTTCCAAAAATATCGTTTACTATAGATGATATTAAATTCCTTAGGCCATTGTCTCATGTGAACCAGTGCAGTAGATCAATGATTGTTCTATATACATTACTAGCCATTAAAATTGCTACACCACGAAGATGACGTGCTACAGACGCTAAATTTAACCGACAGGAAGAAGATGCTGTGATATGCAAATGATTAGCTTTTCAGAGCATTCACACAAGGTTGGCGCCGGTGGACACACCTGCAACGTGCTGACGCGAGGAAAGTTTCCAACCGATTTCTCATACACAAACAGCAGTTGACTGGCATTGCCTGCTGAAACGTTGTTGTGATGCCTCGTGTAAGGAGGAGAAATGCGTATCATCACGTTTCCGACTTTGATAAAGGTCGGATTGAAGCCTATCACGATTGCGGTTTATCGTATCGCGACATTGCTGCTCGCGTTGGTCGAGATCCAATGACTGTTAGCAGAATATGGATTCGGTGGGTTCAGAAGGGAAATACGGAACGCCGTGCTGGATCCGAACGGACTCGTATCACTAGCAGTCGAGATGACAGGCATCTTATCCACATGGCTGTAATGGATCGTGCAGCCACGTCTCGATCCCTGAGTCAACAACTGGGGACGTTTGCAAGACAACAACCATCTGCACGAACAGTTCGACGACGTTTGCAGCACCATGGACTATCAGCTCGGAGACCGCGGCAGCGGTTACCCTTGACGCTGAATAACAGACAGGAGCGATTGCGATGGTGTACTCAACGACGAACCTGGGTGCACGAATGACGAAACGTCATTTTTTCGAATGAATTCAGGTACTGTTTACAGCATCATTATGGCCGCATCCGTGTTTCGCGACATCGCGGTGATCGCACATTGGAAGCGTGTATTCGTCATCGCCATACCGGCGTATCACCCGGCGTGATGGTCTGGGGTACCACTGGTTACACGTCTCGGTCACCTCTTGTTCGCATTGATGGCACTTTGAACAGTGGACGTTACATTTCAGACGTGTTACGACCCGTGGCTCTACCCTTCATTCGATCCCTGCGAAACCCTAGATTTTAGCAGGATAATGCATGACCGCATGCTGCAGGTCCTGTACGGGCCTTTCTGGATACAGAAAATGTTCGACTGGTGCCCTGGCCAGCACATTCTCCAGATCTCTCACCAATGGAAAACGTCTAGTCAATGGTGGCCGAGCAACTGGCTTGTCACAATACGCCAGTCACTACTCTCGATGAACTGTAGTATCGTGTTGAAGCTACATGGACAGCTGTACCCGTACACGCCATCCAAGCTCTGTTTGAGTCAATGCCCAGGGGTATCAAGGCCGTTATTACGGCCAGAGGTGGTTGTTCGGGGTACTGATTTCTCAGGATCTATGCACCCAAATTGCGAGAAAAGGTAATCACATGTCAGTTCTAGTATAATATATTTGTCCAATGAATACCCGTTTATCATTTGCATTTCTTCTTGGTGTAGCAATTTTAATGGCTAGTAGTGTAATTATGTAATCAACATTAGTTAATATCACAGAGTAATTGCAGATGATACTTAACAGTCGTGGTCAGATGAAGACATACATAGAACATCAGTTAATGTATTCGTCGGTGATGTAGGAGATGTGAAGAGGAGGCGTAATGCTAGTCTTGGGACATGCACGTACTTATTGCTGGACGTTATCGGTGAACAGACGAACTGTTCGTATTAGACACAATACTGTGACGTTTATGCTAACAAGTAAGTGTGACACTTACTGAAGTAACTGTTACTAAAATATTCTCTATCCAGTACCGGTCTTTCCATGAAATCTCTGTCGTGGAAAATGGAAATGAGCGTTTGGCTTCATTGGCCGGGAGTCCCCATGCGGGTCAGGTCCGGCCGCCTTGCTGCAGGCCTTATTGCATTCGACGCCACATTGGGAGACCTGAGCACCGGATGGGGATGAAATGATGATGAAGGCTACACAACACCCAGTCCCTGAGTAGAGGAAATCTTCGACGCAGCTGGGAATCGAATACGGGCGCGTAGGACGGCAATCCGTCACGCTGACCACTTTTTTTTTTTTTTTTTTTTTTAAATCCCATTTTGTTCTATATTGTTCGTTGAATTTGTTCGTGGCGGACGTCCGATGACACTCGTTTAGGTTGTTCGTTGATCCGCTCACTCAGTTTGTTTATTACAGAGGGTGGCTAAGCCCTCTGACCGAACACGCTGAGCTACTGTGCCGGCGGACCAACCGTGTCGTGAATCCAGCCCACTGCATTCTCTGCCAGACTTCTCGCCAAGTCAACATTTCTTATCCTCAGTGTCAAGCTTGCCTTGCACGAGCGATGTCTTAGTCTCGAATGACTACTCGATGTTGGTTACTCTATGTGGCACCTTTAGAATGTTATTCCACTTATAAAATGGTTTGTTGTTAAGACAACAGCAAGGAATCAGTTGCCTGTTGGGTCCTTTCCTTCTGAAGAAAAGTATTTGGACACCCGTGTAATACGAAACTGACCGGTAGATGACACGGCTAGTGGATCTGCCAGTTCAGACAGAGGTGCGGACTACCGTATTGTCAGTAGAGAGGCAGTAACAGCAGAATAGATCGTTAGGAGAGTTCGGTAATTCTGAACGTGGACTTGTCGTTGGGCGTCACTTGAGAAACAACTCCATCATCGGCATTTCAGCCCTTCTCAGACTCCCCATGTCGAATGCTGCTAATGTGAAGTGGAAACGGGAAGGAACAAAAAAAAAAAAGGTTCAAATGGCTCTGAGCACTATGGGATTTAACTGCTAAGGCCATCAGTCCCCCTAGAACTTAGAACTACTTAAACCTAACTAACCTAAGGACATCACACACATCCATGCCCGAGGCAGGATTCGAACCTGCGACCGTAGCGGTCGCGCCGTTCCAGACTACAGCACCTAGAACCGCTCGGCTACCCCGGCCGGCCGAGAAGGAACAACCAGAGCTAAACCAGGACCAAGCACATTCCGCGTACTGACTGATAGGAATCGCCGAGCGCTCAGAGGGTTGCCTGTAAGCGTAGCTTTAAATTAGTGGAAGACATCACACACGCTTTCCAAGGTGCTACCTGCAGTCCAGCTAGTGCAATGAGTGTGGATAGGTACTTAAAATAAGTGGGACACTGTGTTCGAGATTGTCTTTATAAGCCACGCATTTATGCAGTCAAACCCAGTTCGGTGACTGGAAACGAGTGTGGAGTGATGGGTCACCCTCTGCTTGTGCGTTTGACTACTTGCCTCTTTTTAATAAGGGAAACACACGTATTGTGTTCCTGGTATGATATTTAAACTCACTAATTAAAATAAAAACCTACGCGGGCCAGACTGGTGCACTGTCAACGCATACGAGAATATATTTTAAATAAATTACAGCTTTATGTGAAGCTAATTAATTTCATGAAGTCGTTGTTTCACGAAGAGAACATTACTATACAAATTGCAATTAATGCAGTTTCAAAAATACACGATAATTTATCACTAATTAAATGAGCCGAGATGCTCAGTAACAACTGTTTCTGCATGAAAACCGCAGACAGGATAATATTTTGGATTCATTAACAGCCAACAGTTGTGGTAGGTGCAGATATGAGCTAATGGCAGGCGGACTAATTCGTTCAATATTCAGCTGGCGACATCTCGCGTAACTGCAAAACATGTATTCATTACCTTCCGATGCTTACGGAGCGCGTCGATTACAACCTCATGGGTATTAGCGTGCTCTCCGCATTGATACGGTTGTTACGCTTCCTTTTTTATTATACTAGCGTCATTACAGATTAATAACAATTTATAAAATGTTGCCGTACATTTCTTCACAGTTTTTCCTCGATTCTTACACACATCAAAAACAGTTTCGCGTCACCTCGGTTCCGAGAGTTCCGGAACCTGCAGAGAAAATTGGAACATAAACATCATTCTGCCCTTTTTATCGCTCAAGGAAACCACATATTGCATGCTGTACCACCATACAGCGAGACCTTCAGAGGTGGTGGTCCAGATTGCTGTACACACCATATCTCTAATACCAACTAGCACGCACTCTTGCATTGATGCATGCCTGTATTCGTCATGGCATCCTATCCACAAGTTCATCAGGGCACTGTTGGTCCAGATTCTACAACGGCGATTCCGGTATCTCCCTCAGAGTGGTTGGTGGATCACGTCGTCCATAAACAGCGCTTTTCAATCTATACCTGCCATGTTCGATAGGGTTCATGTCTGGAAAACATGCCGGCCACTCTAGTCGAGCGATGTTTGAAGTCATTCGCAAGATGTGCACGTTGGGGGCGCGAATTGTCGTCAATGCCTGGCCACTGTGCTGTAGATATGGTTGCACTATCGGTCAGAGGATGGCATTCGCGTATCGTACAACCGTTACGAAGCCTTCCATGACCACCAGCGCCGTACGTCGGTCCAACAAAATGTCACCCCAAAGCATAAGGGAACCTCCACCTTGCTGCACTCAATGGACAGCGTGTCTAAAGTGTTGAGCCTGACTGGAAGGCCTCCAAACACCTCTCCGACGATTGTCTGAGTGAATGCACATGCGAAACCTATCGGTGAAGAGAAGATCATGTCAATCCTGAGCGGTTCATTCGTTGCGCATCATGAACCCTATTGCGCACGGTCTGAGTCGTAACACGACGTCCTGTGGCTGCACGAAAAGCCTTATTCAACATGGTGGCGTTGCTGACAGGGTTCCTCGGTGCCATAATCCGCGGGTAGCTGTCATCCACTGCAGTAGTACCCCTTGGGCGACACGAGGGAGCCATGTCATCGACGGTTCCTGTCTCTCTGTATCTCCTCCATGTCCGAACAACAACGCTTCGGTACACTCCAAGACGGCTGTACACTTCCCTTGTTAAGAGCCCTTCCTGGGACAAAGTAATAGTGCTGACGCGATCGAACCGCGATATTGACCGTCTAGGCATGGTTGAACTACAGGTAACACGAACCGTGTACCTACTACCTGGTGGAATGACTGGAACTGATCGTCTATCTGACCCCATCCGTCTAATACATCTCCAGGCGGGTTTAGTGACATCCCTGAAAAGTCAAATGGACTGCGTCTGTGATACAATAGGCACAGTCAACGTCTATCTTCAGGAGTTCTGGGAACCGGCATGAAGCAAAACGTTTTATTCGAAACACAACTAGCTCTTTATGAGGCAATATTCCATAGGCACGCAGTTTGGTTAAATGATGGTTGTAAGGAACGGTGTCTAAAGCCTTCTGTAAATCTAAAAATGTGGAATCAATTTGATATCCCCTGTCGATAGCACTCATTACTTTATGAGTGCTATCGACAGGGGATGTCAAATTGATTCCATATTTTTAGATTTCCAAAAGGCTTTCGACACCGTTCCTTACAAGCATCTTCTAACCAAACTGGGTGCCTATGGAATATCGCCTCAGTTGTCCGACTGGATTCGTAATTTCCTGTCAGAAAGGTCACAGTTCATAGTAATAGATGGAAAGTCATCGAGTATAACAGAAATAATATCCGGCGCTCCCCAAGGAAGTGTTATAGGCCCTCTATTGTTCCTCATCTATATTAACGACATATAAAACAATCTGAGTAGCCGTCTTAGATTGTTTGCAGATGATGCTGTTATTTACCGTCTTGTAAAGTCATCAGATGACCAAAACGAATTCCAAAATGATTTAGATAAGATATCTGTATGGTGCGAAAGGTGGCAATTGACGCTGAATAAAGAAAAGTGTGAAGTTATTCACATGAGTACTAAAAGAAATCAGCTAAATTTCGATTACGCGGCAAGTCACACAAATCTGAAGGCTGTAAAATCGACTAAATACTTAGGGATTACAATTGCAAATAAGTATTTTAAACATAGCTGCGCTACAGCAACGGTTCCACGTAATCAGACTAAGAGCAGCAGACCAGTTGCAAAGGATAAAGTAATCTTTACCTAGGTTTCAATAGATATAAATCTATCTTCTTCAGAAGACGGCAGTATTATAACAACATGAAGTGATATGTCCTTATCGTTTAGGCAAGATGTTTGCCTAAACGATAAGGACATATCACTTCATGTTGTTATAATACTGCCGTCTTCTGAAGAAGATAGATTTATATCTATTGAAACCTAGGTAAAGATTACTTTATCCTTTGCAACTGGTCGGCTGCTCTTAGTCTGATTAATTGCAAATAACCTAAATTGGAACGATCACATTGTGGGTAGAGCAAAACAAAGACTGCGATTTATTTGCAGAACACTTAGAAGGTGCAACAGATCTACTAAAGAGACTGCTTACACCACGCTTGTCCACGATCTTTTGGAGTACTGCTGTGCGGCATGGGATCGGCATCAGGTGGGACTGACGGATGACATCGAAAAAGTACAAACAAGGGCTGCTCGTTTTGTATTATCGCGAAATAGGGGAGATAGTACCACAGACATGATACGTGAAAACAATGGCGTTTTTCGTTGCGCGTTCGAGGGTGGAGCGGTAGAGAGACAGCTTGAAGGTGGTTCATTGAACCCTCTGCCAGGCACTCTATTGTGAATAGAAGGGTAATCATGTAGATGTAGATGTAGATATGTATTTTATATTATATTCATTGTAGCAGTAACAATCGCTGAAGTTGTCGTAACGTGTCCATGTTAAGTAAGCCAGTGTGTGTCGCCACGTGCCCACAAATATTGCATGCTGATGTGGGGGCTGTGGAGTTTTGTTCGCCTTCCCATTTGTCGACATTTAATCAATTACGGTGAGATACCACTGTTATCTTACGGGTGATGGTAGATTTAGATTGAGGACGTTTCTCCTGGTGATATTCCACTTCAACAATAGCCACCTCGACACGATTTATATAACTGAATTAAGAATTCGAGTGAACTGTTTCAGGGAGTCGGTGACCTTATGTCGTAGCTGTACGTGAGGTAGTAAGCGTGATGTCGTGGTATACCGAAAGGTATCGTTGCCGTCTGGTCTCCATGTACGTGCTAGACTCACTATTAAGCTCTAGTTCAGTGCGGTTATCGTATAACATCGCTGACGAACTTTTGTGAGATCACCTCTCTTTGCAAACTGTGCTACAATCTCATCAATTTGTTTCAACATGTTGTAAACACAGTAAATACGTTGAAACTTCGTGTGAACACGGTTTTGCTGTACAAGAAAATTAAATGCCATATACATAGGGTAACAACTATAACATTCACTATCCGTATCACGTTCTCAGTTCACAGTTTTCATCGTTACGTACCACAGTCCATTAGACCGGATCCCTTATGGGGTCATTGCGTGGGCCGTGTGTCGGCCTATCTGTATGTCTGACCAACGATTAAGTACCCATATCTCAGAAACGTTTAGACGTATCGAGTTGAAATCTACTATACTATAGTCCACTGTCCCTGGGCGTTGTAAAAAATTTAAGCTAATACATCAACGCAGTCAGAAGATAGTTCATTTATATCACAAATTTTAAAACTAGCAAAATCACTCATCAGAAACTATAGGGTAGTTCCCGTTAACCTAGAATAAAGAAATTTGGCAAGAAGTAAGGTTTCACAGCAAAAATAAAGGGGAAAATTCGAAATTTGTTAAATTGTAACTATACCCTGCAAAATCTGTTTTTGCCTCTAGAACTTTCGTAGCATTCATCGACCGTCAAAAGCGAAATAGAAAAGCATTACTGCCTTTAAACATAAAATGTAAGTAAAGAAATAACGTTTTATTGAATCTGCTCGCTTCTTTTTTGTATGCCTAGGTTGGTCTCAGGAACGAGAGCGGATATTTTTATACGATCTAGCAATTACCAGAACCGATAACGTGCCGTTATCGATATCTATAACAGGCAAAAGTCGTCGAGATTCTCGATTCCTGGAGGGAATGGACTCCCTGTCTGTAGAGAACTCTCAGTGCGCGAGTCCTACTCGCACATGGCCAATTATTTTTTCCATCTTGAAAAAAAGAGCACGTACTATCATGCTCATAAGTATCCGTAGGACCTGAACTGTGTTTCGCCTGATTCGTATGCAACTCAGATAACACAACTGTCTTGCAAGTCTTCTGCTCCGTTTTCAGTACAGTCGTTTGACTACGCAAAATGTCCTGTTTCAAGAGGCCACAATAGCAAACGACTCTCTATGCCTTTCATTCCAGATGCAAAATAAAATCACGGTAATGCAATTATCGTAAAACATGTTATTAAGTGTGATACAACCACTACGCTTATAAACTCAAATTTATTACAGTAAATGGATTTCCAAAGCGCAAGTTTCAACTTGAAATTATTTTACTAAAATTTTTGTACATGACTGGGACCCGGCACTCCAGTATATTTTTTTCGTGTCACCTTATTTCAATCGCTGAAACTGAGCGGTTTCAGTGATTGAAGTCTGCTGAATGTTGTGGACGTCGTCAACTTCAGCTGATGGTGCTATTCTGAAGATGGCCTAAGGCTAGGCTGAAACCGGTCATTTTAGAGAAAATAACCAGCGCGATCTAGACTGCTTTTTCACAAATTTTATATACCTCGCAAGATCAATGTTTACAAAATACGTTACCAAAAATTTTGATTGTAGAATACATTTGGTAACCACTTGACCGTCGATTGCTTCCTGGTTTTGTTCAGAAATGTCCTTCTGAATTCACTTGATATTTCGTTGTCATTTTCGATAAATAATGTGAAAGTTTGTGACTTGTAGTGTAACACGGGGCTGTCAAATATATTATTTGATTTCAGGAGGGTCGTTCCAACGACAATGTCACAGTGAAATAGATTCTAAAGTTAGGGCTCGCTAGCTCAATGGTTGTTTCCCGGTAGACGCGATGTTGGAGGGGGGGGGGGGGGGGGGGGGGATGGACGTGTTTACACGCTCCGTAGCGCCCTCGCCGGGAGTGTTAACAGCATAGCGGAACTGTTGTTGTGATTATAGTGTTTTACACGACCATGGAATCCGATATTCGCAAATGCACCTTAACGTTTACATTTCTGTAAGGTTTTGGGCGTACAAAAGCATCCGAATTAGATGAGTGGTTTCAAGACAATATTTGTTTGCGTGACAATGAACTGCTAGGTTTTCGGTACGATTTTGTAGCAAACGCCATATATGTTAAAGTATGTGATGACGAAACTTCTGTAATAATTGTGCGTAGTACCCAAGGAACTTCGACCTCGTGCATACAAATAGAGAGACCAGTGAGGCTATCCCTTATGCAGTTCTTGTCTCAGAATTTTCAGTCTTGCATTTGAAGTAACATTGAATCAATTTCGGAAGACATTTGCCTGTTATGGAAGCGTTCTGCAAATAACGTCTGAGAAATCGACCGGAAATAAGAATTTCAATGTAGATAACGGGGTAAAGGGTGCCACATTTGACTTACAGAAACGTGTCTCGTTATATGTATTCATTCAGGGATTTGAAGTCTTAGTAATATATGACGGACGACCGCCCACCTGTGACAATTGCAGACTCTCTGATCAGTTAAAGTCAGTATGTCTAAAACGTCAACGAACTGCTTAGAAACATCCGCGCTCACCCAGACATGGAGCAAGAAAACCAAAATAACGGCTCAACATATGCAAACGTATTGCAGAGTTCCGCTACACGACCATACACTCCGAAACAACAGGTAATACCTTTACCGGTAGCTCCAGTGCAAATAAGTAGCTTATCGGCGAGTACCGAGATGCTTCCGGCTGACACAGTAACTGAAATTTCTGTAAGACCACTGGGCACCTTAATGCGTGCGTCCGAGTCGGAGCAGCAAAAAGTGCACACCACTCCGGTTATTATTGCACAACACATTTCGGAGGAACCCGAAAAGAAACAAAACAAATCTGCTGGACTGCTTACCGACACACCTGAAGAGTCTGTAATACAAGTAGCAACCAGGTCGACTACCGTGGCGACATCAAAAGATGTCACACCAACACATGGGGCCACAAACATTACAGATGAGGAAACCGACTACACACCACAGAAGTCCGAAAGACCAAAAGATGTCACACTAACACATGGGGCCACAAACATTACAGATGAGGAAACCGACTACACATCACAGAAGTCTGAAAGACCAAAAGATGTCACACTAACACATGGGGCCACAAACATTACAGATGAGGAAACCGACTACACACCACAGAAGTCTGAAATACCAAAACGCCATCTGCGCTACCAAACGCCCGAAGGGCTGCAAGACTTAGACAGTAATTTACAGTTGACCGGCCAAATGCTGAAAAAGGAGAGGAAAGTGACAAGGATGTGAGGCACGACCAAAAGCCAACAAGGAAAATGAGATCGACGCTATTAGCGTCGACAGGCAGGAAACCGAGAAATGTGAGACGACTGTCTCAGACGCATTAGACACTACCCGGAACTGGCCTGAGGACATGGGAGACTAAACGACTTCACTAAATAGCTCTGATAACATCATGCAGGAGTATAAAACTGCGACGGTAAACGTTCATAGAATCGAGTCGTGTTTTATAGGTAAAGCATTAACGCTTTACCTACATGCTGCGGATTTACGCATCATCTTTATCCTGAAAGTGGTGACCCATAAAATGGCCGATATCGGGGGTACGATGCGGTTTTAAATTTAGGAACTGAGAGTGGAACAGCAATTTCATTCAAGCATGGCATACAACTGAAAGTAAAACTTCAAGCAGAGGAACCTTCATCGTTTTTCAAGAAGTTTTATTAGTGAACGTTTATGCACCCTCGGGAAATATTGGACGTAGGCACACAAGCATTTTTTTCCCGCAACGAAATAGCCAGTTTGTGTACGCGACCATACGCTACATTAATACTTTGGGGAGATTTTAATTGTGTGTTGAGAAAACTGGATCAGAACTCCAACATTATTTTTTTTTCGACTTCTTTTCGAATCCCTTCAACTAAAAGACTCTTGGATACACTTCCGTCCAAACACTTCCGGTTTTGTGTATACCAGCTTTGAATCCTCAAGTAGACTCGACAATTTCTATGTTCATAAAGATTTGATACGTCATCAGCGAAATATGAGCAGCTGGTTTCTCCGACCACAGTCCTTATCAGACATCTCTGAAGCTCTCCCGACAAAATAATTTTATGGGAAGGGGCGAGTGGCAGAGGAATGTGTACTAGTTAAAAGATGCTTCTCTGTCTCAGGCGATCGGATAACTTGCAACAAACGTAGCCGACGGTTACCAGCATGTGCCTACCGCATAGTATGGTGGACGCAGATAATAAAACCAAGCCAACAAATGTACACAAGGAACTTTGCGAAAGGAAAATGACACTTCAGATCACATACAGAACAGTATTATTTTACACTCTTCCGAGACCTGTACGAGAGTGAAATGAATATAACTTCAAATATACAAAGGATTAAGTGTACGAAAGCCAAATTAATCGCAATCGCTAGACAATTCTTGGACGGCATCCAAGTTAGGACACGAAATCTAAGTGATGTTTCTAATGATACGATCTCCATACATCATTTATCTGAGAGACTAAAGGAGCTAAAAATAAGGTAATTAACAAACTTGTGGACCCACAGAATACTGAGTACAGCACCCAGGTCGCTATCTAGGACTGCACTGCGAATTATTTTACTGAGGTTTTCACGGAAGCAAAGAGTAATGACATCGCGGAACGTAATATGTTACAAAACATGGTAACAAGCGTTGTTGTTGTTGTGGTCTTCAGTCCTGAGACTGGTTTGATGCAGCGCTCCATGCTACTCTATCCTGTGCAAGCTTCTTCATCTCCCAGTACCTACTGCTGCCTACATCCTTCTGAATCTGCTAAGTGTATTCACCTCTAGGACTCCCTCTACGATTTTTACCCTCCGCGCTGCCCTCCAATACTAAATTGGTGATGCCTCGATGTGTCAGAACATGTCCTACCAACCGATCCCTTCTTCTAGTCAAGTTGTACAAGCTCCTCTTCTCCCCAATTCTATTCAATACCTCCTCATTAGTTATGTGATCTACCCATCTAATCTTCAGCATTCTTCTGTAGCACCACATTTCGAAAGCTTCTATTCTTTTCTTGTCCAAACTAGTTATCGCCCATGTTTCACTTCCATACATGGCTACACTCCATACAAATGCTTTCAGAAATGGCTTCCTGACACTTAAATCTATACTCGATGTTAACAAATTTTTCTTCTTGATACGTTATGCCGATAGAAAAAACGTCATTGGTTGAAAGCACATCGTCTGCAGGAATGTGGGAAATAATTGGCGGTGCCCCAAAACCAAAAGTGGCTGACTTAGACTGGCTGGCGATTGAATTTTATGCTCATTACTGGCACATCACTGGTGCAAAGATTTCCTCCAGAGTTCAGAGAATGTTTAATAGCGCTTATAGCAAAAAAAAAAAAAAAAAAAAAAACCCTCGCTCTACCTCCCTGTCAAACTATCGATCGATCAAGTTGTTGAATTTGGATTTCACTTTATTCACACGCATAGGGAATAAAAGGATGAAACCTATATTTCCGAGGGTGATGGGGCATTATCACTCCAACGCTGTGTCGGATGTTCGATACTAACTACACTGTCAGAATGCAGAGATATCACGTCGATCTGCAAGATCAAAATAGTCATAGCGTTCCTCGATTTCAATAAGGCGTTCGGTAGAGTGCATTCCGATTTCTTGCTCCAAGTGATAAAACTTATGGGAGTTAACGACGATGTTCTACAAATACTACAAAAATGGCTACGCGGAACACACTCCAAATGTAAAATGGTTACCATGGGTTTCACGTGTATTCCACGGAAAGGTATTGTGAGCTTTACTTTCGATAAAAGAACGCGGCAACTGCTGCTCGGATCTCTAGAAATCCACGATTAGCTTGTCGATACAATTCAT
This sequence comes from Schistocerca americana, assembly GCF_021461395.2. Lineage (NCBI taxonomy): Eukaryota > Metazoa > Arthropoda > Insecta > Orthoptera > Acrididae > Schistocerca > Schistocerca americana. Next base: position 61,192,013 of record NC_060122.1, read on the forward strand.
GTGAACTCTGATAGGGTCAATACCGCTTGTTTTGACGCAGACAAGTACGTGTCTTACGTGGAATTTATGGATCCCCTTCATGTTGACAGGTTACTGTCACGACATTGGTTCTCAAGTCCAATTCATTGGTGCCCCAGGGTTGGTTTAAATGGCTCTGAGCACTATGGGACTTAACATCTGAGGTCATCAGTCCCTTAGAACTTAGAACTTAGAACTACTTAAACCTTACTAACCTAAGGACATCACACACATCAATGCCCGAGGCAGGATTCGAACCTGCGACCGTAGCGGTCGCGCGGTTCCAGATGGTAGCGCCTAGATCCGCTCGGCCACACCGGCCGGCCGGTGCCCCAGGGCTCCGTGCTAAGTTTTGTAGCGTTTCCCATGTCTTCTTCCAGATGTCTCGGGCTCCCTCTTTGTCGACGATTTTGGGATCTACTACAGCTCTCAGCGGACCAGCCTTCTTGGACTTCTTCAATGATGCCTCGATCGCCTCCACTCATGGAGCATTAAAACCGGCTTCCGCTTTTCTCCCAGTAAGACCGTCTGTGTAAATTTTTGGCGTCGTACAGAGTTCCCTTCACCTTCCCTACATCTAGACCCTGTTGACCTTCCGTTCGCGGATGTCGCTAACTTCTTGGGACTTATATTTGACAGAAAACTGTGCTGGTCCTCCCATGTTTCATATCTTTCGGCTCGCTTTCTGCGATCCTTCAGCACCCTCCGTGCTGTCGTATCTCTTGGGGAGCGGACCGAGTAGTCCTTCTCCTCCCATATCGCGCCTTAGTGGGCTGGAAATTGGACTATGAAAGCATAGTTTACTCCTCTGCTCGGCCGTCTATTCTTCGGCGTCTCGATTCTGTCCACCACTGTGGATTGCGTTTAGCGTCTGGAGCTTTTTACACCAGCCCCGTGAAAAGCCTTTATGATGAGACTGCGGAACCTCCGCTGTCCAATCGGCGAGCTGTCCTGAGTAGTTACGCTAGTCATCTGTCTTCCATGCCTGCTCATCCGGACCATGTCCTTTTTTTTCTACGCGTCCTTGGATCTAGGGTACGCAGGCCGCCCTACCATCGGGAGTCCGGTTCTGTCAACTGCTACGTTCTCTTTCCATCCACTTTCCTAAAATTTTCTTGTGTGGGTACGGCGCCACCTTGGATTCACCCCCAGACCTGCCCTCTCCGTGACCTTAGTAAGTTTCCCAAGGATAGTACCCCTCCTCTCGTTTATCGTCATGCATTTACTGATCTATGCGCACAAATGGAGGATGCCACATTTATTTACACTGACGGCTCAAAAACGACATTTGGTGCTGGGAGTGCCTATATTGTTGGCGACACCCCTAATAGATTTCGGCTTCCCGACCAGTGTTCGGTTTTTACTGCAGAGCTTTACGCTGTTCTCCAGTCTGTCCAATACATCCGTCGCCATAAGTGGATACAGTGTATTATATGCTTCGATTGGCTCAGCTCTCTCCTCAGCCTCTAAGATCTCTACCCTTTCCACCCTCCGGTCCACCGGATTCAGGACTCTCTCCACTTGCTCTACCTGGGGGGGCGTCTCTGTGGCATTCCTCTGGATCCCTAGGTACGTTGGTATCCGCGGAAACGAGGCAGCCTATATAGCGGCCAAGGCTGCTGTCTCTCTTCCTCGGCCCGCAGTTCGCATGGTTCCCTTTGCCGGTCTACAGAGCGTTTTATGTCGTCGTGTTGGTCCTTTATGGAACACACATTGGTCTACACTTCCCGATAGTAAATTACGGGATGTGAAACCTCTTCTGTGTGGTTGGACCTCTTCCTCCCGCCCTCGTCGTCGGGAGGAGGTAATATTAACTAGACTCCGGATAGGGCACTCTCTTTTTAGCCACTGGCATCTTTTAACTGGCGATCCTCCTCCGGTTGGTCCCCACTGCTCTCAACCGTGGACGGTGAGACACCTTTTACTTCAGTGCCCCTATTTTAATCCGCTACGCTCCCGTTTACAGCTGTCGCCTGATACATCTTCCATTTTAGCAGATTTAGTTTCGCTCATATTGCTGCTGATTTTCCATTCGGTTTTTTACCATTCCCTAAGCCACAGAACGGGTGCTTATGACCGTAGCAGCTTTGCACCCTAAAACCATAACAAAAAAAGTTCCCGTTCAAGCATCACGATAATTCCGTTAGTATGGCGCCACTCGCAGATGGTGAAATTGACTATATCAACGTTCGAGTGTTCAACCTCCCGCCGGAAGCTGATGACAATTTTCTAAAGGACTTATTGACTCCTTACGATAATGTGAAAAACGTCCGTCGTGAACGTTGGTCTACTCAACACAGATTACAGTGTTACAATGCAATTCGTTCCGTGCAATGCATTTCAAACACAATATTCAATCAGATTTACAAGTGTGTGGTTACCGATTTCGTGTCATGCATACTGGTCAAGAGGGAACCTGCTTCCTGTGTTATTCAAGTGGATACGTTCCATCTAATTGCCCGCGGAGGGTTTTTGTGTTATAGCCGTCATTAGTGTAGCGTCGCAAATTGACGTTTGCTGATCTTGTTCCTTCCACTCCCAAGATCGGACTTACTTCTGACTCAGATCATAATGGACAAAAAGTCAGGATAGAGCCTGTAACATTGACAAACAAGCGACGTCGCATCCAAGATGGTGAGGGTGAGGATTTGGCTGTACATTTTGCCCCAACGTTCTCCACAGCGATTGTATCCCCTGCTCTTCTCGAAGCTACGGTGTCTCCCGTCCGTGGTACGGTGAGTGGCGAAGAAGTTATCTCCAGCATCCCTCCTGCTCACGATGTGGCTCCTTGTGAGCAGCCTGTGTGTGGAGAGGGGGCGGAGTCCTCCCCCCTCCCCCCTTCGTCTTTGTATCCTCCGTTACAGTTCAGCCACCGACGGTTTCCTAAATTGGCGGCCTACAGCAACTCCCCAGAAGAAAGTGGTTAGCGACCAAGAATCACCTGTTGCATCGGCAGTTCAACAGAATGCTTCGGCCTTAGTGACTGGAAGTGCATTAAAGGACCCTTGCTCTGAGGGGCAGGAAGCTGACCCTATGACCCCTCCGACACCTCCGTCACAGTCACAACGCCACGTAGCCGACAGAAACAGCGTATACAACCCGACCGTGCGGTGGCACGTAAGAAATCTAAGAAACAAGATTGTGATGACGGGGGGTCTGGTCCCCCAATGTCTGATTCACGTGTGGACTCCGCAATTGACCTTGACTCTTAGCTGTCTAGCTAATTCCGATCCGTACGTTCCGTACATACCTGTATACCTGTGATGAAAGACCTAAGCTTACACATTCCTTTCATTAAATGTTAATCGAGTGGAATCAGAATTGCGATTGGCTCCACTGAGTCAGTTCATTTATGATTCATGTGCGTACACAGTCTTCTTACAGTAGGTGTTATTTAGGCATTTCTCTTTTCTTGGTTTTCGGTTAGTCTTTAATGTTGCAACCAAATATTCTACGGGGATCTTCTTATTCTTTCGCGAAGGCATTCCTATTACTGAGGAGGAAATGTTGGATTCTGGCAGGGGCGTAGGTTATCAACTTTTTGACCTTACCTTGGTACTTTTATATGCCCCTTCTGGCACTGGCAGCGCGTTTTATAAAGAGGATATACTTTATCTGTTGCACAAGAGTCCTCCGGGTATTCTATTGGATGGCGATTTTAACTGTGTGTTGCGTCCTCCAGATCAATCTCCAAATTTTTATTTCTGTCGTGAATTACATGAATTGGTCAGCTCCTTACGCCTTAAAAACGTCAGGGTATGTAAATACCAGACGTTACTTAAATTTTCCCACTGTACTGGGAACGTAAAATTATTTCGCACTCCGTGGATGTTAAACGTCGCTCACTCGATGACGTGATTCGCGCTGTGTGGGAGTGTACTCTACGGTCCACTGGGAAGTACTCTTCCATCCTTGACTGGTGGACACAGCTGGCAAAACCGAGGCTCAGGCAAACTTTGATACTTTTTTGTGCAGCCAAAGAGCGAGACTTTCGGAGAACTTACCATTCCATCCTGCGTGAACTTTATGATTCTGCAGATCCCGTCACTCTGAGAATTGCGGACGTTAGAAGTGTGAAGGCAAAATTGTTTATCTTGAAGAGAATACAAATGGGAGGGTTGAATATGCGGTCCAAGCAATGTTAATTGGTGACCAAAGAATTGATTTCCTTAAATCATTTGCTTCGGCATCAGAACGGTCGCCGACACACTTGTATTCATTCTCGTGCAACAAATAATGAACATACCGTATCGGAGCAAGCTGATATATAGAGTATCTTGTACGACCCACTAGTCAACATCTTGGATACGACGATTAAACCTCAACATAATGAAATCCTTTTAGCTGCCTTCCAGCCTGAGGAAGTTTACAAACTTTTGTGGGATCGCCTTCTCAAAAGTCCCCGGGTCTGGATGCACTTCCCAAGGAGTATTACGTGCGCTTTTGGCCACTGTTTGGTGCTACCTTTACGTCCTTTTGAATGAAGTGTTAAGGGGTAGAGTAGTGCCGACCTCGTTCAAAGTGGGAAAAATTGTTTTAATCTCGAAACGCCTTGGACCAGCTCCCCTGGTAGCTTTCACCCAATTGATTTGCTAAACTTCGATTATAAGAGTGTGGCAAGGGCAGTTAATAGTAGGATGTCGGCTCTGATGGAGACGATTGCTGCAAAATATCAGAATTGTGTAGCTGACCGTACCAATCTTATCCCTGTAGTCGTGTGTCGTGACGCGGTTTCGGTTGCTGCTGTAACGTTCGCCACTTGTGCCCTGACTTCCTTAGTCTTTGGTAAGGCACTTGATCGAGTTAATCCCGACTTTTTGCTTTGGTTTCTGGAGGCAGTTGGTTTTACTGTTGTCACACGGTGAGTGCTCTCAAATCTGTTTACAGGCATTTCAACTTCGGTGATTGTTAATGGCCAACTGACGCCCCTGATAAATGTCCGTTGGGGAGTGCCCCAAGGAACTCCGCTGTCAATAACGTTTTTTGTGTTGGCTCTGGATCCCCTACTTCGGATGCTACCATTCCAGCTGAAAGGTTGGACACTTTCCTGAGGGACTATAGTTGTTCTTGCTTACGCGGATGACGTGACGGTTCTACTCGCAATTCTTTGGAGATATCTCGACTGAAGTCCGTAATCTGTTATTATTGTCGGAATTCAGGCGCACTATTTAATGAAGGTAAATGCAGGCCTCTTACTTTGCGAGCTTTTGACAACGCGGCTGTTCCATAGGCTACCGCAGTGGATCAGCATACAGAAAAAATTCAAGGAACGATAGTAGAACATTAAAGGTGTTGTCTTACTCTGCTCCAGAAAGGCCGAATACTAGGTGCATAAGTTGGTATGCATAACTTATTACGTGGCTTCCCTCTATTATGGCGGAGAAACTACAGCACTTGTCTGGTCGGCTCTTATGGAAAAATATCTTTCGATTACAGTATGAGGGGGTCACGAATCCTCGTTCCTTTGTGGGGGGGGGGGGGGGGGGGGAGTTGTTCCTGACTACGAAGGAAGACGCATATGCTACATGTGCGACGTACTGTTTTGATGATGACCCAAGAAACTCGCACATTCACGTCTCGTTTATTTCTCTGTGTCCGTCCCGCTAGTCTTGAACCCACAAGTGATGTTGGTCTCATAAATTGTAAGTTAAAACACATTCGTGACTTCTATCTTGTGATGAGATATTTAGGGGCTAACATTTTATGGAGACCTGTCCTCATCATGAAATTCCTACAGACTCGTTGGAAAGCAGTTCTTTGACCGAACGTCGTTGAAAGAGAATCAACACAAAGAACCTGGACGACAGTTTGGTTCAATATCAGTCTTCCGATTTGGCCGATGCGCGTAACGTCGTCCTCTTGGTGTAAGGTAGTGTGTGTGTGTGTGAAATATTATGGGACTTAACTGCTAAGGTCATTAGTCTCTAAGGTAGTAAATGACTTGTTTTCAACGAACGATAGACTCTGCATATTGGTCTTAGAGACACAGATTCAGGTATTCGTTGTACGTCTACGGATGCATTACAGCATCGCTTTACTCGTGGAGGTCATATGGTAAACTGATCTCGGTTTAGGATGCAATTGGTTTTCTGAGACTTTATAACTTTTTTTTAAAATTTATCAGTCTTCCGACTACATCCCTCTCTTACACCCTTTTTAATACGAGCACTACGCTGTTGTTCGTCCACTCTTATTATTCCCTCTTTGTTCTTGTACATACCGTGTATTACCCGTCTCTCCGTATAGCTTACCCCTAATTTTCTCAGAATTTCGAACGTCTTGCAGCATTTTACATTGTCGAACACTTTTTCCAGATCGACAAATCCTATGAACGTGTCTTGATTTTTGTTTAGTCTTGCTTCCATTATCAACTCTCTGGTGCCTATGCCTTTTCTGACATCAAACAGATCGTCATCTAACACATCCTCAATTTTCTTTTCTATTATTCTTGTCAGCAACTCGGATGCAAGATCTGTTACACTGATTGTTGATTGTGCGATAGTTCTCGCTCTTGTCAGCTCTTGCATCCCTCGGAATTCTGTGGAGCTTTTTTCCGAAAGTCAGACAGTATATTGCCAGACTCGTACATTCTACACACCAATGTGAATAGCCGTTTTGTTGCCACATCTCTCTAATGATTTTAGAAATTCTGATGGAATGTTATCGATGCCTTCACCTTATTTGATCTTAAGTCCTCCAAAGCTCTTTTAAATTCCGATTCTAATACTGGATACTCTTCCAAATCGACTCCTGTTTCTTCTTCCATCACATCAGACAAATCTTCCTCCTCGTAGAGGCCTTCAGTGTACTCATTCCACTTGCTCTCTCCTCTGCATTGAAAAATGGAATTCCGATTGCTTTTAATTTTACCGAAAATATCTTTGACTTTCCTATATGGTGAGTCTGTCCTTTCGACAATAATTTCTTTTCCATTTCTTCACATTTTTCATGCAACCATTTCTTCTTAACTTCCCTGTACTTCCTATTTATTTCGTTCCTCAGAGACTTGTATTTTTGTATTCCTAAATTTCCCTGAATATTTTTGTACTTCCTTCTTTCATCGATTACCAGAAGTATTTCTTCTGTTACCCATGGTTTCCTTACAGTTACCTTCTTTGCACACTGCAGATTTCATGTTGCGCCCAGATTGTTCCTTCTTTCCACGGTCGAAAACCTATACCGTTAGGTGGTTTACTGGGGCACCGTTCATTATTTTGTAGTAGACGAGGGGGAACATCAGATGAACTCCATGCAGTACATGAGCACGGCCTATTGGCCTGATATCGAATGCCTCGAGAACGAGACCTCTTGCCAACATGTTGAATCTTGCTTCCGTCGGCAACGTGTTGGTTAATTTCAGTTTTCTGATGATAGGTGTTTTCTTTGCTATATACGTTCCCATCTGATTTGCTTCGGCTTGTTTTTCTGTGTTTTGGATCAGTATCGCTCCAGTTCAATTGTAAAATGCTAGCTCCTATACGTGAAGTATCTACAGGGCGTTTCAAAAAGAAAGAGCAGATTTCAAACATTTATTTCTCAAAAACTACAAATGATAGAAACACAATTCAAACGTTTCTTGTCAGAGAAAGGTTCAAAGTTTTTCAATGGTCCGCGCAGAAGTTCCATGCAAATCCGCAGTGGCGCTGGCGTTTGTTTGTAGGAAAATGGCGACGACACCACAGGAACGATCATTTTGTGTGCTGCAATTTGCAAAGTTAGAGTCCATTGTTGGTGTGCAACGTGCATTCCGCCGTCAATTCAACAAACAGCCGCCTCGTCATAAGCAAATTTATGAGTGGCATCACAGATTCGTAGAAGATGGTTGCATCTGCAAGCGAAAAAGCACGGGTCGTCCACGCACATCGGATGAAAATGTCGAGCGTGTCCGTGCAGCTTACGAAAGGAGCCCTAGAAAATCCACGACACGGGCAAGTCACGAACTAAACATGTCTAAAACAACGGTATGGCGCGTTCTGAGTAAGCGTCTGCACATGAAGCCGTACAAACTGCAGTTATTGCAAGCATTGCGTCCTGACGACCACAACAAAAGGTTCGAATTTTCAACTGCAATTCTACAGGACATGGAAGAGGACAATTTTGCCGAACGATTAATTTTTTCAGATGAATCAACGTTTCACATTTCTGGTAAAGTTAATCGGCATAACGTACGAATTTGGGCGAGTGAAACTCCGAGGGACGTTATTCAACATGAAAGAGACTCACCAAAGGTTAACGTCTTTTGTGCAATTTCGGTAAACAAAGTTTATGGACCTTTCTTTTTCATGGAGAAAACTATCACAGGAACCATTTACCTGGACATGTTAGAAAACTGGCTATTTCCTCAACTTCAGGAAGATTCAAATCACTTCATCTTCATGCAAGATGGCGCCCCACCACACTTCTCTGAACCTGTACGACGGTACCTAAATAACACCATTCCAGGACGGTGGATTGGAAGAGCAGGAGCACAAGATCAATGTGATCGTCTGTGGCCTCCCAGGTCACCAGACCTTACTCCCTGCGATTTTTATTTGTGGGGGTACATAAAGGACTGTGTTTATGTCCCACCTATGCCCGCTACTCTTCAAGAGGTACGACATCGAATTGTTGCGGCCGTGAATTCGGTAACTAAAGACCAGTTGCGTCGTGTGTGGCAAGAAATGAGATACCGGTTTGATATTTGTCGTGTAACAAATGGTGCTCATATTGAGGTACAGTTTTGATATTTGTTGTGTAACATTTGGTACTCATATTGAGTGAAGGACCGTTGGAATTGTGTTTCTATCATTTGTAGTTTTTGAGAAATAAATGTTTGAAATCTGCTCTTTCTTTTTGAAACGCCCTGTATATACTGAGCGTATACAGTCCCTGAAGTCAGATTGGAATTTCTCTTAGTGTGCTGTTTAGAATATAATCGGATCTAGTTGTCCTTCTGCCTTAAGAATATGTATATATACTAATAAAATATAAAAAACTATATGAATATCGTTTATACATATCACGAGAGCTTGATGGTGGGTTGTCAGCTTTGTTCTCTGTTTTTTTCCTTTCTCTTTTTGTTTCTTATTTTGTTATCAGCTTACAGAACCCTTAACGCACTACGTTGCATGAGAAAAAGTCACTACGACCATAACTACTTGCTTATATCAGACGAAATGCGGTTTAGAAACGTAAAGATTAGAGTGAGCTCGATATCAGGTCTTTTCGTTTATACTGCGCTATATTTGTGTGTGTCCTCAATATCTGGCGTTTGCGTTTCTACTGCGTCATATTCGTGAGACTATAAATACCTATATCAGCAACGGAATCAGAAAGTGGAAAGCAAAATTTCCACCAGAAATGTCCAGAACCTACTGCGTTGCCAGATCGTGTAGCTCTCTGTTAGATGATTTCATTTCATTGATGAAAAAAATTAAAAAACACGCATAGCCAGACAGCCAGTGATTATCTATGTGGACGCACAAGGAAATGAATGTATCGATCAGGTTGCAGTTAACCTTCAGACAGGGCAGAGTTTTCTTATTTACGAAACAATCATGAATTAATCCTCTTGGTAGGATGGTGGTCTGTTGGAATGATTCTAACTACGCATACCTAAGGTTGAGGTCCGATTGACACATCAGGCTACGTTTTTGACAAGCCCAAAATAATTCTCTTCACCTGTGGTAACGAAAATTGAACAATGTAGGGCTGCATCATAGGTCTAAAGCCACATTAAACATGTCCCTTCGTTACCTACTTTACAACAGTCAGTGAAGGTTGGAGCTTGACAGAAGCGGCTGTTACACGAGCTAGAAACCTGTTCACTTACGTGAGTTTTTTATTATTAGTAATGAGCGAATCGTCACGTAAGGTCCTCGGGCGCTTCTTTCTTATTGAATGAATACATTCAAAATATTGATGCTGGGTTTTCGCTGGGTTTGACGCCTTTGAGACGATGCAGTTCCATCGTATCATTGGTTACGGAAGATTCAGAACTCCTCACCGTCACTGTGAAGAACATTTGTCTCGGTTCGAATCCTGATCTGCAACAAAAATTTCCAATATGTCATTTCAAGTTGTAGCATGCACACACCAAACTATAGATGAGAAATGTTTCTGATTTTTAGCACCTCTACGTATGTTTTCAACAATAACTCTTGGTACCGGTTTCGACTCCCCGTCAGAAATATAACTTTTTGCCATATCATTTCAGGTTCAAACATGTCTCTCTTAATTATTGGTGAAAAAGAATTCGGCATTCAACGTCCCTTCGTGTGTAGTCAACGACGATGATAAGACATGTAATTTCAAGTTCAGATGTGTGCACATCTTGCTTCCGGCGAAATAATGCTATTTTTAATGTCTGTTCGTGTGTAGAAGTCAACGGCGATATGTACTGGGTTCTAATCACGCTAGGTGAAAAATCTGTCTTCTCGTCAGTTGTTTGTCAGTTGATGAAAATTTATGGTTTCTAACATTTGACTGTGCTTAGTTAACACTCAAATTAGATGTTGGGTTTTTATCCCCGTCCGACACAAAATTTTAAGCTTTGTCGTTTCAAGTTGAAACCTGCGCTCACTTTGTTATTTGTAATCGAAACGATATTTAAGATCTTTCGTGATTAGTTAACAGCCACAATCGTTATTGGATTGGACAGAAGGATTCCAGTCCAATACAAAAATTTTCGTAAAGTAATTTCAAGCTAAAACGTGCTTTCTGAATTTTAATTTACTATAATTGTTTCAGTTTAGAAGCGTAATGGTTGTGTCATTTCTAAAATAAGGTGTTTTGTGCATTGTCGCGATATAATCTCCGTCTGCATTGATAGACAGGCAAAGCAGTTAAACATTGTGGGCTCCTGAACTAACTATCATTTTGTATAGTCAAACGACTGTACCGAAAAGAGAGCAGAGGACCTGAAAGACAGTTACGTTGTGTGAGTTGCATACAAATCAGGTGAAACGCAGTACAGGTCGTTCGGATACTTTTGAGCATGATAATACGTGTGCGGTAATAACCATGGTCCTGATTCCTCAGCCAATGATGTAAACATTTTTCGAGGACTCTGTATCTTCAGTGTGATGCCTCCGATGTGCTTCATTGAGTAAGACGAACAGAAGGAAGTCTGATCGATGATTTGGTCGACACACTGGTTGCTGTGCGAAGTCGCAGCAGTTTCTTGCCGGCCGCTCAGTGTTGTAAACAGACAAATGTATTTGTCCTTCAGCCTCTCTACAGCCATGAACCCATTGTCTAACGGTGCTGAAGCCCATCGTAAAATCTCCATACACTTTCTTCAGCCGTTCGTCAGTGCTGTTAGAAGTTTTAGCTTCTGCAGTAAGTAATTCATTCGAAGAACGCTGACTCGTACCTATGTCAACGTCGAATGTTTTCTAGACTTACGTAGCGCTGACATCTGTTGCTGTAGGTCGCCGTTGCTGGAGCAGGCTGTGGAAGTAAATTTGTGGAAATGCATCAAATTCATTATTACTACATTGTCAGTTTCATGGAGGAGAAGAAACAGGAGGTATTATTCTCCTAGTATCCCTTGTAGCACGGCGAGGACCATTTCCGTACTACAGGGAAAGAGAGACTGCAGAGGCCAAAAGTGAGAGTGTTTGATCCGTCTCCCACTGCAAAGGCGAGAGGAGGAGAAGATAACGTATAGTACGTCGATTAAGGAACTGCGATTAGAGGACCCTAAAAAAATACGAAAAACTATGGGAGTACATGAGTGCTACCTTGCTTTCAGGTGCAACGCAACAGCTCCAGAGAATCCACTCTTTCGACTCTACACTACAGTTTCATCTCAGCTCCCACCTGTATAGTGTCCGCAAATGCGGGAAAATTTGCTTTGCAATTGTCTGTAGTCATTTCTCGATCTGTCTCGCCACCTGCTTCAGCCTGTCTTTACTGGTGGACTAGAAATTACAGGACATGTCAGTGATTTATTTGCACGTATATACCGGGTGTTACAAAAAGGTACGGCCAAACTTTCAGGAAACATTCCTCACACACAAAGAAAGAAAATATGTTATGTGGACATGTGTCCGGAAACACTTACTTTCCATGTAAAAGCTCATTTTATTACTTCTCTTCAAACCACATTAATCATGGAATGGAAACACACAGTAACAGAATCTACCAGCGTGACTTCAAAAACTTTGTTACAGGAAATGTTCAAAATGTCCTCCGTTAGCGAGGATACATGCATCCACCCTCCGTCGCATGGAATCCCTGATGCGCTGATGCAGCCCTGGAGAATGGCGTATTGTATCACAGCCGTCCACAACACGAGCACGAAGTGTCTCTACATTTGGTACCGGGGTTGTGTAGACATGAGCTTTCAAATGCCCCCATAAATGAAAGTCAAGAGGGTTGAGGTCAGGAGAGCGTGGAGGCCATGGAATTGGTCCGCCTCTACCAATCCATCGGTCACCGAATCTGTTGTTGAGAAGCGTACGAACACTTCGACTGAAATCTGCAGGAGCTCCATCGTGCATGAACCACATGTTGTGTCGTACTTGTAAAGGCACATGTTCTAGCAGCACAGGTAGAGTATCCCGTATGAAATCGTGATAACGTGCTCCATTGAGCGTAGATGGATGAACATGGGGCCCAATCAAGACATCACCAACAATGCCAGCCCAAACGTTCACAGAAAATCTGTGTTGATGACGTGATTGCACAATTGCGTGCGGATTCTCGTCAGCCCACACATGTTGATTGTGAAAATTTACAGTTTGTTCACGTTGGAATGAAGCCTCATCCGTAAAGAGAACATTTGCACTGAAATGAGGATTGACACATTGTTGGATGAACCATTCGCAGAAGTTTACCCGTGGAGGCCAATCAGCTGCTGATAGTTCCTGCATATGCTGTACATGGCACGGAAACAACTGGTTCTGCCGTAGCACTCTCCATACAGTGACGTGGTCAACAATACCTTGTACAGCAGCAACTTCTCTGACGCTGTCATTAGGGTTATCGTCAACTGCACGAAGAATTGCCTCGTCCATTACAGCTGTCTTCGCCGTTCTAGGTCTTCCCCAGTCGCGAGTCATAGGCTGGAATGTTCCGTGCTCCCTAAGACGCCGATCAATTGCTTCGAACGTCTTCCTGTCGGGACACCTTCGTTCTGGAAATCTGTCTCGATACAAACGTACCGCGCCACGGCTATTGCCCCGTGCTAATCCATACATCAAATGGGCATCTGCCAACTCCACATTTGTAAACATTGCACTGACTGCAAAACCACGTTCGTGATGAACACTAACCTGTTGATGCTACGTACTGATGTGCTTGATGCTAGTACTGTAGAGCAATGAGTCGCATGTCAACACAAGCACCGAAGTCAACATTACCTTCCTTCACTTGGGCCAACTGTCGGTGAATCGAGGAAGTACAGTACATACCGACGAAACTAAAATGAGCTCTAACATGGAAATTAAGCGTTTCCGGACACATGTCCACGTAACATCTTTTCTTTATTTGTGTGTGAGGAATGTTTCCTGAAAGTTTGGCCGTACCTTTTTGTAACACCCTGTATATCTATCAGGATGTACCCATAAAGACCAGAAAGGGTAGTAAAGATGGAAAATTACGTTAATGTGGTACATTGGACATTTAATCTACAAACATATTCTCTTCCTTGAATGCACAATCAACGCTGCTAGGGCATTATTTGTCCATTGCATTTCTGCAAACCAACACACCGCTTTATGTCCAAGCCATTATTTCAACCAAACAAAATCTAAATCAAAACTATGAAAGAGCAACCAGACCACTTTGGAGAGCTGTTGATGGTTTAGAACTGGTACCAGTTGGCTTACACCTGCCGTGAGTAATCGATTTAGGAAAGTATGACACTCTTGTAGAGTGAGATCCAGGCCTTCTTCCTAGTGGTTACTATCCAGTATGCAATGGTTTAAGCTGTGAGTCAAGAGGCATTTGTTACTTTTCAGAGGCGTACGCCTTTAGTCAAACAGGCAGACTAACGATTACCGAATGCACCTGGCTCAGCTCTTCTCTCCTCTACACGACGCAAGTCGCACAAAAATCGGAGGCATTCATCGATGTGCACAATGAAAATGTCCAATAAAGTTTCGCACTGCTCGGGGCACCTAAAGTGGGGGCTTGCAACACCAGTTACAAAAACAGTTAACGCAAGCTTATGTCCGTTTCATCAACTATGCATCAGTCATGGATGGAGCGACAAGTATTCTGGTAACACAGCGTGCAGAGTGCATTGTAAGCCACTTTATGTTTTATCAAGACAGTTTTTAAGCTACACTGAAGTAATACAGGGTAAGTGTACTTCTATGTAGCTGTGTTCGATGCAGATCTGCGGGTTCTTGCAAATGGCAGATTGACTAATATTTTTTTTTTATGGAGAAAGTTCCACGTATACTTAGTCTATTGCCCTTAGAATGTCTAGGTGACACTAAGTTTCTCTGCATGTCTTATCCCACATCTCTTTAGTAATCGCCTCTGTGGCAACTCGAATTCGTGCTACAAGAGTTCGCCCGACACGATCTGGCGAACCGAACACTTCTTCCTTAGGGTAATACTCACGAGAAAGTCAGTAGAGGCTATGTCTGGTGAACGTGGTGGCCACGATGTCACTCCGTGTCTATCTTTTCATCTGTACAGGAAGGTTTCATCCAAAAAATGGCGAACAAATAACTTCCAGCATGGTCGTGCACCGTCTTGTTGAACCACTAAAAAATATCTGTAACTGACGTGCAACAGAAGTTTTAACACCCCTAGGTAAACTTTTGCCCTAATGCAGTCTCAATACAAAAAGAACAGCCCAATAGCCGTACTCTGCATTATGCAACACAACACGTGCGGTTTCCGGGATTTGTTGTACCTAGGTACAGTATATGGTCCCACCGACTCCTGGATATGGACAATATACCAGTTTATTACCTCAGAGTAGTGAAAATATTCTTGATCGAAAAAAAAAACAGATTTTCTTAACGTAGTCGTTGTCTGCACCGATTCGTTTCAGCAGACACAACACGTCTCGGCCTATCATCTGGCTGCAAAGTTTGCAGGAGTTGCCCTTTGTGTGCATGGAGATGCAGTCGTAAGAGTTTGCACACCAAGAACTGGTAAATCCTTAACGTAACTCCACAAAATAACCAAGACATGCTACGCTGCTGAGCACTCAAAAACTGATATTAGCCCTGACCACTGCATGAATCAATTTTATGTTGTCCACACGCTTTGGCTTACGCCATTCTCAAACGCTCTACAAGAGAATTACAAGAAACGGTGTCAGTAAACCTACATTGGTACAGTCACATAAAACATACCTGGTACAAACGGAAGAGGCAAGCACTCAGGGAAAACATTGATAAACTACATGAAGTGGGGATTGTAAAAAACGAAAAAAAGCCAAGAGAATAGAACTCGCAATAATATCTGTAACAGATGCTTACGTAAAACGAAACTGAATTTGTCGGACACTTATACAAAGTATCTGATCTACACTACTTGATGACATCTGATTACAATCAGACCCAATGTACACATCGAACTATTAGGTACAGAAAACACCAGATGGGATGCTACACGGCGTTAAAGAACATTTTATGTTTTGAAATATAGACGTAATGCTACAACTTAATGATACAAAATGTCAAAACACATTTTATCATATCTCTTACATCAGCCAACTTATTACTTAACAAATATCCATGCTATGTACGAAGTCCCCCCCATGAACCATCGACCTTGCCGTTGCTGGGGAGGCTTGCGTGATTCAACGATACAGATAGCCGTACCGTTGGTGCAACCACAACGGAGGCGTATATGTTGAGAGGCCAGACGAACGTATGGTTCCTGAGGAGGGGCAGCAGCCTTTTCAGTAGTTTCAGGGGCAACAGTCTAAATGATTGACTGATCTGGCCTTGCAACACTCACCGAAACGGCCTTGCTGTGCTGGTACTGCGAACGGCTGAAAGCAAGGTGAAACTACAGCCGTAATTTTTCCCGAGGGCATGCAGCTTTACTGAATGGTTAAATGATGATGGCGTCCTCTTGGGTAAAACATTCCGGAGGTAAAATAGTCCCCCATTCGGATCTCCGGGCGGGGACTACTCAGGAGGATGTCGTTACCAGGAGAAAGAAAACTAGCATTCTACGGGTCGGACCGTGGAATGTCAGATCCCTTAATCGGGCAGGTAGGTTAGAAAATTTAAAAAGGGAAATGGATAGGTTAAAGTTAGATATAGTGGGAATTAGTGAAGTTCGGTGGCAGGAGGAACAAGACTTCTGGTCAGGTGAATACAAAGTTATAAATACAGAATCAAATAGGGGTAATACAGGAGTAGGTTTAATAATGAATAAAAAAAATAGGAATGCGGGTAAACTACTACAAACAGCATAGTGAACGCATTATTGTGGCCAAGATACATACGAAGCACACTCCTACCACAGTAGTACAAGTTTATATGCCGACTAGCTCCGCAGATGACGAAGAGATTCATGAAATGTATGATCAGATAAAAGAAATTATTCAGATAGTGGAGAAGAAAATTTAATAGTCATGGGTGACTGGAATTTGATAGCAGGAAAAGGAAGAGAAGGAACCCTAGTAGGTGAATATGGAATGGGAGTAAGGAATGAAAGAGGAACCAGCTTGGTAGAATTTTGCACAGAGCATAACTTAATCATAGCTAATATTTGGTTCAAGAATCATAAAAGAGGGTTGTAAACATGGAAAAAGCCTGGAGATTCTGACAGGTTTCATATAGACTATATAACGGGAAGACAGAGGTTTAGGAACATGATTTTAAATTGCAAGACATTTCCAGGGGTAGATGTGGACTCTGACCACAGTCTATTGGTTATGAACTGTTGATTAAAACTAAAGAAGCTGCAAAAAGGTGGGAATTTAATGAGACGGGACCTGGATAAACTGACAGAACATTAGGGAGCGTTTGATAAGAATGGGGGAAAGAGATACAGTAGAAGAAGAATGGGTACCTTTGAGAGATGAAATAGTAAAGGCAGCACAGAATAAAGTAAGTTAACAGACGAGGGCTAATAGATGTCCTTGGGTAACAGAGGATATAAATGGTTCAAATGGCTCTGAGCACTATGGGACTCAACTGCTGAGGTCATTAGTCCCCTAGAACTTAGAACTAGTTAAACCTAACTAACCTAAGGACATCACAAACATCCATGCCCGAGGCAGGATTCGAACCTGCGACCGTAGCGGTCTTGCGGTTCCAGACTGCAGCGCCTTTAACCGCACGGCCACTTCGGCCGGCTAACAGAGGAGATACTGCATTAAATTGATGAAAGGAGAAAATACAAAAATGCAGTAAATGAAGCAGACAAAAGGGAATACAGACGTCTCAAAAATGAGATCTACAACAAGAGCAAAATGGCTAAGCAGTTATGGCTAGAGAACAAATGTAAGGATGTAGAGGCGTATATCACTAGGGGTAAGATAGGTACTGCCTACAGGAAAATTAAAGAGATCTTTGGAGAAAAGAGAACCTCTTGCATGAATATCAAGAGCTCAGATGGCAACACAGTTCTAAGCAAAGAAGGGAAAGAAGAAAGGTGGAAGGAGTATATAGAGGGTCTAGACAAGGGCGTTGTTCTTGAGGACAATATTATGGAAATGGAAGAGGATGTAGATGCAGATGAACTGGGAGATATGATACTGCGTGAAGAGTTTGACAGAGCACTGAAAGACCTGAGTCGAAACAAGGCCCCGGGAGTAGACAAAAGTCCATTAGAACTACTGATAGCCTTCGGAGAGTTAACCCTGAAAAACTCTAACATCTGGTGAGCAAGTTGTATGAGACAGGTGGAATACGCCCAGGCTTCAAGAAGAATATAATAATTCCAATCCCAAAGAAAGCAGGGATTGACAGATGTGAAAATTACCGAACTATCAGTTTAATAAGTCACGGCTGAAATATACTAACACGAATTATTTACAGACGAATGGAAAAACTGGTAGAAGCAGACCTTGGGGAAGATCACTTTGGATTCCGTAGAAATGTTGGAACACGCGAGGCAATACTGGCCCTACGACTTATGTTAGAAAATAGATTAAGGAAAGGCAACTCCACGTTTTTAGCATTTGTAGACTTACAGAAATCTTTCGACAATGTTGACTGGAATACTGTCTTTTAAATTCTGAAGGTGGCAGGGGTAAAATACAGGGAGCGAAAGGCTATTTACAATTTGTACAGAAACCTGATGGCAGTTATAAGAGTCGAGGGGCATGAAAGGGAAGCAGTGGTTGGGAAGGGAGTGAGACAGGGTTGTAGCCTATCCCCGTTGTTATTCAATCTGTGTACTAAACAAGCAGTAAAGGAACCAAAAGAAAAATTTGGAGGAGGAATTAAAATCCATGGAGAACGAATTAAAACTTTGAGGTTCGCCCATGACATTGTAATTCTGTCAGAGACAGCAAAGGACCTGAAAGAGCAGCTGAACGGAATGGACAGTGTCTTGAAAGGAGAGTATAAGATGAACATCAAGAAAGACAAAACGAGGATAATGGAATGTAGTCGAATTAAAGCGTGTGAGGCTGAGGGTATTAGATTAGGAAATGAAACGCTTAAATTAGTAAATGAGTTTTGCTATTTGGGGAGCAAAATAACTGATGATGGGCGAAGTCGAGAGGTTATAAAATGTAGACTGGCAATCTCAAGGAAGATGTTTCTGAAGAAGAGTAATTTGTTAACATCGAGTTTAGATTTAGGCGTCAGGAAGTTTTTTCTGGAAGTATTTGTATGGAGTGTAGCCATGTATGGAGGTGAAACGTGGACAGTAAACAGTTTAGAGAAAACGAGAATGGAAGCTTTCGAAATGTGGTGCTACAGAAGGATGCTGAATAGATGGGTAGATCACATAACTAATGAAGAGGTATTGAATGGAATTGGGGAGAAGAGGAGTTTGTGGCACAACTTGACTAGAAGAAGGGATCGGTTGGTAGGACATATTCTGAGGCATCAAGGGGTCTTCAGTTCAGTATTGGGGGGCAGACCGGAGGGTAAAAATCGTAGAGGGAGACCAAGAGATGAATACACTAAACAGATTCAGAAGGATGTAGGTTGCAGTAGGTACTGGGAGATAGCTTGCACAGGATAGAGTAGCATGGAGAGCCGCATCAAACCAGTCTCTGGACTGAAGACCTCAACAAAATGTACGAAGTACGTTCAAGGTAACTGTACCAATGTATTTTTACAGGTATTGTTTCATGTATTTTCTGGTAGAGCCTCTGAGAACGGCGTATGGCCGCAACGCGTAATGCAGTGGTCAAGACTAACATCAATTTTTGAGCGCATTACAGATGGCCGCAACAAGTCACAAAGCATTTACGCATATCATTGCCGTCCTGCTATTTCAATGCTATATCCGGTTCTCTGTAAATACAACGCGTCGATTGCTACTGCTGTGAAATGCCGTACACGCCATAGCAACAGTGCCGTCACACACTCCAGGTGTGCGGCTTCTTTTCTCGTCACCAACACAGCCGATGTCTTAAAAGTTTCCGGACCATCCCTTAATGCTCTTCAGATTTGGTGTATGTCGACAGTAGGCACCGCAAAACACATGGACCTTTCTCCTATAGGGAAGCCCCTATGATAGCGAGACTCCAACATTTAGGCACATCTAACAAGAGAGAGAGAGAGAGAGAGAGAGAATAAGACGGGGGGGGGGGGGGGGGGGGGGGGGGTTGAGACAGAGAAAAGAAATCAGATTCTGCCAAGAGCAAAAATAAAACTACAAAAGCTTTGTAACTTAATCTTCCATCTGAAAAAAATACAGGGACGTCTGAAATTGTATCCATAAAACACTATACGAATTAAACTAATATTTGCAACAAACTGCATAGCTGTATCTACAACGCAGAGCTAAGGAAACTGGTACACGTTCCTAATATCGTGCAGGGTCCCCCGAGCACGCGGAAATGCCGCAATACGGCGTGATATGGACTCGACTAATGTCTGAAACAGTGACGTAGTGCTGCTAGGAACTGACACCGTGAATCCTGCTGGACTGTCCATAAATCCGTAAAAGTACGGAGCGGGTGGAAATCTCTTGTGAACAGCACGTTGTAATGCATCCCACATACGCTCGATAATGTTCGTGTCTGGGGAGTTCGGTGGCCAGCGGAAGAGTTTCTACGTATCACCTCTCAGAGTCGTATCTAGATGAATCAGGAGTCCGATATCACTCCAACTGCACACGCTCCGCACCATTACAGAGCCTCCACCAGCTTGAACAGTCGCCTGCTCAAATCAGGATCTATGTATTCATGAGATGTGTCCATACACTAGAAACAATTTGAAATGAGAACAGCCCGAGCAGGCAATATGTATCCAGTCACCAACAGTCCAATTGCGGTGTTGTGGGCCCAGGCGTGGTGTAAAGCTCTGTGTCGTGCAGTCATCAAGGGTACAAAAGTGGGCCTTTGAAAGCCCATATCGATGATATTCCGTTGAATGGTTCACACGCTGACACTTGCTGATGGCCCAGCATTGAAATCTGCAGCAATTTGTGGAAAGGTAGAACTTCTGTCACGTTGAACGATTCGCTTCAGCCGTCGTTGGTCACGTTCTTGCAGTGTCTTTTTTCGGCCGCAGCGATGTCAGAGATTTGATGTTTTAGCGGATTCTTGATATTCGTGGCGCACTCGTGAAATATTCAAACGGGAAAATCCGCTACCTCGGTGCGTTCCATCGCTCGTTCGCCAACTGTAACACCACCTTCAAAGTCACGTAAATGTTGATAACCATCCATTGTCGCAGAAGTAACCGATCTAACAACTGCGCCAGACACTTGTTGTCTTACACAGGCGTTGCCGATCGCAGCCCTGTGTTCTACCTGTTCACGTATCTCTGTATTTGAATACACATACCTACACCAGTTTCTTTGTCATTCCAATGTAAAATAGTTCCCTTGTTAATATTATGTAATCAGGGAAAGGTTTTATGCACACCCAGTATTTGTCGTGCCGTACTTTCAGCAAGGAGAATAAATTGAATTATTAAACGGCGTATAACGATGCATCAGTGCATTTATTTACAGAGGAGAAAGTAGGGGCAACGGATGAAAAAGGACTGTTTTCGTGTTAGTAAATTCAGAGACAACTGCAATTTGGGTTCCCCTCTAATTACGACTGCCATTTGCGTCCTTGCTGCTGACAGACCCTTATATCTTCCGCCTCTGCCACGGCACCGCGCGTTCCGTCACGTCCGGACGGAGGAGAACGAAGTGCCGTACCAGCGGCGGCGCGGGGACGCCTCGCACCGTACCGGTAATTTCAAGAAACGCGGCGCCGATGTCGCGGACATTGATTTTTCCGTCAGACTGGCTCCATTCATTGCTGCAGTGACAAATCGACTGGAGAGGGGCGCAGGTGGTTGCTTTCCCTCCGCGCCGCCGTCGTGTTGCTACAGCAGGCCGCGTCCCCGTCAATACTGGCTTTCTCGGCCACCCGGGTCTCTATCTTGGGCCGACATATTTTCGAGGAAAGGTGTTGTATTCACAATAGACGACATTCCCTCAAAACTGCTGATACCCCTGGGAGAGCCAGCCGTGACTACACTATTCCAGTTGATGTATTAATTACAGTAGGGGAAATGCACTTAGATTTCAAGAAGAGGATAATAATTCCAATTCCAAAAAAACCAAGCCCTGAGAGGTGCGAATATTATCAAATTATCAGTTTAGCGGGTCACCGCTGCAAAATACTGAGACGAATTACTTTCGGAATATTGGAAAACTGGTAGAAGCTGACATCGGGGACGATATGTTTGGATTTCTAAGAAATGTAAGAACACGCGAGGCAGCACTGACTTGTAGAATATAGGTTAACGAAAGGCAGCCTTTCGGTTGTACCATTTCCATGTTTGGAGAAAGCATCTGGAAATGTTGACTGTATTTTAAAGGGTTGAAATACAAGAAGCGAAAGGTTATTTCCAGCTCGTACAGAAACCAGATGGTACTTATAAGAGATAAAGAGCTGAAAGAGAAGCAGTGGCTGAGTAATGAGTGATATAGTGTTGTATCCTATCCCTGATTTTATTAAATCTCTACATTCAGCAAGTTGTGAAGAAAGAAAGAAGAAATTAGGAAAGGGAATAAAAGTTTAGCAAGAAGAAATGACAGCTTTGAGGCTTGCCGGTGAAATTGTAAATCTATCACATACAACAAAGGACATGGAAAAGCAGGTAAAAGGAATGGGTAATGTCTTGGAAGGATTACATAAGATGAGCGTCAACTAAGCAAAACAAGGACAGTAGAATGTATTCTAACTAAACCATGGAACTGCATTAGGAAATGAGACTCTAATAAGTACGTGGGTTTTGCAATTTCGATGGTGAAATAACGGATGATGTAGGAAGTAGACTGTCAATGACAAGAAAAGCGTTTTTGAAGAAGAGTAATTTTTTAACATTCAATATAAATTTAATTGTTAACATGTCTTTTCCGAAGGCATTTGTCTCTAGTGTGGCCTTATGCAGAAGAGAAATGTGGACAATTAAAGAAGCGAATAAAAGCTTTTGCAATGGGTGCTGCAGGAGAATGCTGAAAATTAGTTGGGTAGGTAACGTACCTAATGAGGAGGTACTGAATAGTATTGGGGAGAAAAGAAATTTGTGGCATAACTCGATCCAGAGAAGGTATCGTATGGGACATAAACGAGGAGTAAGCTTAAGTTTGGAGGGAAGTATAAAGTGTAAAAATTTCAGGGGGAGCCCAAGAGACGACTGCAGTAAGCAGCTTCAAATAAATGTCGGTTGCAGTAGTTACTCGGTGATGAAGAAGCTTGCACAAGATATAGTAGCGTGGAGAGCTGAATGAAATCTGTCTTTAGGTTGAAGACGACAGCTATAACATCAAAAAATTTAGAGTTCCTTAACACCTGACAGTACAGTTAAAAACACTTGCTTAATCTGCGTGTTGAGCAAACGACATTGTGATAAAATAAACTTGTCCTGATTCCTGTTATTACTTGTCCTTACCCGTGCAGTGCTGTACCTATCTGCCATTCTCGTGAAGTGCGGAACGGTATAACGCTGCTATGAAAATAATAAAAAAAATTTTGTGATGGTGTAAATTCATGTTTAATTCCTTTAAAGGAATTGTTACCAAATCGATGAAGAGAGAAATCGGTTTTCACATGACAATTTATGTACAGTTAGGACTTAAATACGCTATAATTGTTCTGCAAAATAAATCTCTTACATCTTCAAACATTTGTCATTGTACTTCGGACAAACACAACAGCGTCCTGCTCTAGCAGTATTCTCTTTTGGGAAGGTTTCTTAGGCAGTAACTTTGAAAGATATCTGTTTCGACCTGGTTTAGTGAGTGACAGTGAATAGGTAGCTCAACGCAAACTGCTTGTGTAGAAATTCATCTGTGGGAATGCATAGATAAATTGAACTACGAACATCTTAAGATAACCATACTCTGTCTGAAACATTGTAAACATAAAATCTGACTACGAACTTCGATAAAAGAAAACTGATTTGTTTGAAATCTAAAGAAATAATCGGTTCTCTATACAGTTTTCCTTGCCTGGGTGCAAACTGTTCTCGTAGCTACAGCGCGTCTCAATAGCAGAGCTGTAAAATATAACTGCAAAGATACGCAGACGAGCAGTGCGTACTCTAAAATATTATCATTCTTAGTTGAAAATTTTTTGGTAATGTTTTTTAAATAATTGTAAATTAAGTGACTCTCGTTTAAATGAACACAATTCTAATTTTATTTCCTTAGACTTATTAGTATTTAATGAAACTTAAAAATACTTAAGCTTTCTCTGAAACAACAAAACGATAATCGAACGATTACTAAAACTGAACTTACAAAAATTTAGTTTCACGTATATAATTTCTCCTTAAACATTATTTCAGAATGTAATTCTTAAATCTACTTCTCTCTCAGTGATAGGGAAACCCTAACCAAAGAATGAAACGCAAAATAGTTTCGTGACTTGAAGGTCTGACAAACCATGAATGCTGCATTATCGAACAGCTGCCACAAATGAAAAAAAAACCGACTTAATCATTACCTGTAACCCATTCTTTACAAGTAGTATCGTACCACTGTAAAAATCAGGTGTATTTCTCTGGAAAAAGCTATCTACTGATTCACAATATAATTTCAAAAGTCTCCATTGTTATTTAAAAGTAAAATTTTTTAGTCAAAATTATTGTAATTATACATAGTAACCCACTACCTAAATACATTAGTGGGTCCTAATTTTATATTTTACATTTCTGCAGCTGTTGTTTCTACATTAGAGGTAAATACATTTAATTCCTCTTCCACTACAGGGAAGTCTAATCCTCTACTCAGTTTCTACCTATGCCTAAGTGTTGGTTATTTTATATCTTTCTCTGAACTCTATTGTTAAGGAACATCTAATTTATCCTACTAACCTATACTACCTGCAGCGTTACAGGTGTGCCACTAATCTATAAATCTAGTTATTGTTGGCCTTGCCCACCGAGAACCTCAGTTAGCACTGGCACTGGCAGTCGGCTGGCCGATGACTTAGTTTCGCTGCAGAGCTATGCTAAGAAGTTTTACCCTATCTTTCTACAACTAACCTATTTCTTATATCTATCATCTAAGTTGGTACGTGTCCTGATCGGTAGGTAATGCACACACTCATCTCCTAATCCAAGGCAAGGTGGATCCCAGCTGTGAAGCGGCTGGCCAATTCCAGGCCCCGGCGGAACGGGGAAGGTGTACGGAGTCTAAGACAGTGTGATTATTTACTGCTTGTTCCTCAGAAATTCCCTAAGGACTTTTTCAGAGATCTCATCTGAAAGCTTATTAAGGACATTGAATGTGTCCTCTTGTCTAAGCAGGTGGTGCGCGTCGTTGTTAGGAAGTTGTTATCTGAGCTGATTTGCAACGTCATCGAAGAGGAGGCACTCATACACCACATGGTCTGGAGTGCCCTGCACAGCACCACAGTCACACCTTGGTGCAGCCCGCTTCCCAAGCCGACACAGGTATATCAGGTACGGCCTATGCCCAGTAAGGAAGTGCAGCAGTCCTCTCGTTAGTTTGAGGTTGTTGTTGTGGTCTTCACTCCTGAGACTGGTTCGATGCAGCTCTCCATGCTACTCCATCCTGTGCAAGCTTCTTCGTCGCCCAGTACCTACTGCAGCCTACATCGTTCTGAATCTGCTTAGTGTATTCATCTCTTGGTCTCCCTCTACGATTTTTACCCTCCACGCCGCCCCCCAATACTAAATTGGTGATCCCTTGATGCCTCAGAACATGTCCTACCAACCGATCCCTTCTTCTGGTCAAGATATGCCAAAACTAATCTTCTCCCCAATTATATTCAATACCTCCTCATTAGTTATGTGATCTACCCATCTAATCTTCAGCATTCTTCTGTAGCACCACATTTCGAAAGCTTCTATTCTCTTCTTGTCCAAACTATTTATCGTGCATGTTTAACTTCCGTACATGGCTACACTCCATACAAATACTTTCAGAAACGACTTCCTGACATTCAAATCTATACTCGATGTTAAAAAAATTTTCTTCTTCATAAACGGTTTTCCTTGCCATTGCCAGTCTACATTTTATATCCTCTCTACTTCGACCATCATCAGTTACTTTGCACCCCAAATAGCAAAACTCCTTTACTACTTTAAGTGTCTCATTTCCTAACCTAATTCCCTCAGCATCACCCGACATAATTCGACTACATTCCATTATCCTCGTTTTGCTTTTGTTGATGTTCGTCCTATACCCTCCTTTCAAAACACTGTCCATTCCGTTCAACTGCACTTCTAAGTCCTTTGCTGTCTCTGACAGAATTACAATGTCATCGGCGAATCTCAAAGTTTTTATTTCTCCATGGATTTTAATACCTACTTCAAACTTTTCTTTTGTTTCCTTTACTGCTTGTTCATTATAAAGGATGAATAACATTGGGGAGAGGCTATAACCCTATCTCACTCCCTTCCCAACCACTGCTTCCCTTTCATGTCCCTTAACTCTTCTAAGTGCCATCTGGTTTCTGCACAAATTGTAAATAGCCTAGTTTGAGGAATGTGAGCTTTAAACGTTTCTCTTTGTTTGGCAGCAGCTCATACATTCTGCGCCCCGTTTCCTCATTATTCCGTTGATCCTGTCATAGTTGTAACCCAATCCCTTTTATTCCAAGCTTGTCCCCAACATAAACCCCCATTATTTCCATTATTTTCTCCCTCCACCTCTTCTTCACCCAATACCAGGCAGCCTTCTCCATAATTCTGAAATCTAGTGGACAGACTCCCATTAGCACTAGAAGCGCCATGGCAGGCATAACCCTCGTGAGCCTGTGTGCCAGACCCCTGATCCGTGTCCTACTATCGATGTTAGTATGCTATTGTGGTAAAGTTTGATTAGGTCAGGTGGGAGATGGGTATGTTTGTGACCTATTCCGATAAGGTTGTTCAGCAATACCAGGGATCTTTGTGATACAGTATCAATGTGAGATGTATAGTTCCACTTCTCGTCGATGACTACACCCAGATATCGGGCCTCACGGCGCCGATGGTGAGCTGTTCATTCTTACGGTTGGATTTCTGGCAAGTTGACCCTTGAGTAACAGATATGTAGACTTACTAGGCGCCACTGTCATTTTTGCTTTCTGGCACCATGCAATCAGAATAGTTATAGGTCTCTCTACTTTGGGCTCTACGTCCTAGCAGCATCGACTGCCAAGCAGCAGGAGGAAGTCGTCAGGGTAGGCTATGACATCTAACACATCGTCACTGCTCTTCCAGAAGTGATTCCATATTGATGTCCCAATAGAGAGGCCCCAGGACAGAGCCCTGAGGACATCGTTTGGTGATCTTGAAAATTTTGCAGCTAGGGACCGATAGCCAGACCTGTCTTCACAATAGCTCCTAAGACAGTCATATAGCGTCCCTGGAGAATCCTTCTCCCGCAATCAGGAGAATAGTGAGGGCCACCACAGGTTGTCGAAGGCGCCACTTGTATCCACCATGATGCCGACGACATACCTGTGTGGAGCAGAGTCACAGACATCTGCAGCCAGGGCAATTGCGTCAGACGCCGATTGCCCCGACCGGAAACCGAATTGACTGGCAGTCATCCCGCACAGTACACGGTGTGCTGTCAGTCTGTCTGCTGGCAACCTCTCGAAACGTTTGCCCAGTAGGTCCAGTAAGCAAATGGGTGTCTATGACCCAACTACTTTGATATCTTTTATTGGACCCTTTTTAATTATTACTGAATTTGCTTTTTTCCAAATTGCTGGGAATTTCCCGAGTTGTAGACACTCATTGTACAGATTAGTGAGAGGTGCCACCAGCTGGGGGGCGAGGAATTGTACCACCTCTGCAGTAATGCCATCTGGCCCAGGAGCCTCACCCCTCTTAAGGGCCTTGATTTGGGCAGCTACCTTCTCTTTGGAGAAGGGGTATATCATGTTGCTTCTCTCATAGAACCTTCGGTCTTCTCTTCTGATTCCTTTCTGCTCTTCCGAATCGTCTTCCTCTCCATCGTCAGGCGACAGGACCCGAAGGAGGACCTCAGCGGTTTTCCGCCAAGTGCTTGTCATCTGGTCCCCATCCCTGACGGTGGATAGCATCATGGGTGATCTTATTTTTTCCCATACTAGTTTGTACGGGACACCCCAAGAGTCTGTAACCAGTTGGCTTTGCACGTAGTTTTCCTAATTCCTCAGCCTGACTGCCATGAGCTCCTATTGAAATTGTTCTTTGCTCTCTCTATAAACATGCAGCCATCGTTGCTTTTCTCTCCAGACGACACTCCGCTGGTAATACCTCCTCGCCCTCCTTAGAGCCTGGCGCATCCGGCCCAGTTTAGCAGACCATGGTGTGGGGGTGGCCGCGACGACTCTCTTCCTGGTTGGTACAGCTGCCTGTACGGCCCTGGTAAATGCTTGTACCAGTTCTTCGGCGTATTCCTCTACGTTTTCTTCACCATCCGGCAATATCGGGATGTCGCAGTCCCTCACCAAGCGGTCCTAGTTTGTCTTGTTGTGATTGAGCTGTATCTCACACACCATGTCCCATGGGCACTCCCTGTCCCCTATAGTAAGGGTTATTAAACTGTGGTCGCTTGTTGTTATCCAGTCCCATTATTTCCAATCTGTAATTTTTGTAGCAAGATTTTGCGTTACTAATGTAATGTCGATGTTTGTACCTTCCCCCCCTCCGCCGAAGTAGGTGGGGGGGGGGGGGGGGGGGGGTTCCATTGCCTGTTGGCGACCACAAGTTCCAGTACCACGATCGTTCCACCCGCCCTTTCGCCTCGGTCGTCTTGAGTGCCACTGAACCACACATCGCTCTATTGGTGACTATGACTGTGGCCTTTGGTTCCACTCCACAGTAAATCTCTTGCCAATCGGCAGCCATTAACGGAATCCGCCCAGCTTGGCAGTACGGCTCCTGCGAACATAGCATGGCCAGACTCTTCTCCTCCACCACCCTTCGGAGTTCCTGCAGGACTAATTTACTGTTATCAGTGTTTATTTGTCCCACGTTTAAACGGCTCACGTGGAAAATATGTATGAATGTGCGACTCTGGCCAGTTCATACTCCAGTCATTTGCTACTTTTTCGTTAGTGATAATAGATTGGTTGTACAGTTCATCAAGATCAAATTTTTCGTTACATCTTTCAAACACCTTATTTTACCAAGTCTCGCAGAGCCCCAAAGTCAGTGGGAGATTCATTGTCTTGAGCTGAATTCTATCTGCAGCCTCCATTACCGTACTCCTGGCCGACTCGCACCACATGCCTTAAGGCTGTGGTGAGGACAGCCGGCTCCTCTACACGAGAAAATTGCAGGGCATGCTCCTGGTTGGGGTATATCCTAGCAGGATCAGTTCCCATCCCTCTCTGATGTGGTGAGCCTGTGGGTGAGCTTGTGCTGCTTACGACATTGCTCTGTACATATTATTTAGTACTTATTTCATTGCGCTCTTTCATCGGCGAACTCCCTTTGTAGCCATAGATGATCTTCAGTCAACCTTAGTCCCCGGCTTGGAGCGGAGGGAGCACCTTCCTGACCACAGAGGTCTGCTTGAATGCATGCGTCTTTCATAACTATTGTGTGAGGTTGTGGCTTCGTGAATTTTTGAATAAATTCTCTAAATTTATTCGCCCTCATTGCATCCTTCAACCTCTTGCTCGGAGACTTGCTCTTGGGCTTCCTGTGTCCAGGTGTAGCCTCAGCCATAATCAGTTCGAGAGATTAGTCTCTGCTGTAGCATCCTGTACGTAGGGCAGTTCCTTCTGGTGGTATTACACGATGTCTTTCCTCTTTTTGTGCAGGGAATGCCTACCCCAGTTTTACTGCAGTTCTTTCTGACGTGATCCTCCACTCCACAACCTGGAGCAAGTAAACTTTCTTTCGTAATGCTTGTGCACGTGATCCTAATCGCCACAGTTGTGGCATCGGGGGACTACTAGATAGTTTCTAACATTAATGGCATTAAATCCAATGTATATTATCCCCATAGTGATGAGTCTACGCCACATTTTTCCAGAGACCTCGGCAACGTGATGGACAACATCGTGCTCCCGGGGCCCCATTTTGAAACGAAGCTTGAAGTCGTTTTTAAAGGTTTTCCATTCCATGTCATCAACATTTTGGTGATGGTCTCCTGTATCTCACATTCTCTTAGTGCAACTGGCACACCATACAGAATCACCATCGGGTTACGCTTTGTTGGTGGCTCGCATTTAATAGCTTTGTTTAATTTGGGATTTTTGAGAATTTTGTCCCTGTTCTCTTCGGTCGATACACCTACTACTAAGACATTTTTTGTTGCTTTGAGTTTATTAATTTTAATTTTATCTTTAGCGGAGTCAGTGGTGGTTGTGAAGATCTCCTTCACCTTCTTTATGGTCTGGCCAGGCAGAGGCCTTAAAAAGACCGCCGTGTCTGGTCTTGCTGAAATTTTCGCTATTGTCTCTTTTGTCTCCATTGTTTGTCCCTTTGTGTTACTACACGAAAACTGTACTGTTCGCATCTAACACAAAGCTCAACTGACCGTCTCGTCTCCTCTCCTCTCCTTGCGATCAACAGATAAAGCTGGTGCGCATCTTCTAAAAGCTAAGATCACCTCTGACTCACCACTCTGCCGCGCAGTATCTCTGTCGATGCTGCCAGCGCATGTCTAAGCAATTCAAATCTTACGAGCTCGATTTCAGATACACAAAACAAAACAAAAAAATTGCTGCACAACTTTCAGCATGAGGTTATTTTTCCAAACTGTCACTATCCCATCCTCTTCACATTCTCATCATCACTGCACTTATCTTCATCTCTTAAGTAGCGTTTATATTCGTATCCTCCTTCAGCATGACTTTCATCTTCACAGCAAAGCTGAGAAATCCTCGTCCCCTAACCTTTACCTCGCAATTTTCAGCTAATCTGATTGATAAAATATAAAGAGTCTACTACTCACATCTTGAACCTGTATAATGTATAAAAATTGGTCCTGCTAACACAACTATCGTTATTACCATTATTATAATTACCATTATCATTGCTGGGGTAGAGCAGTTTTGTATCGCTACACAAAAATTCATAAAAAGGAAAATCCGTTAAGAAATACTTACAATATCGCTACACTGCTGTACGTGGTGTCCCAACAATGCTACTAGTGAAAAACACAACCACTTCAAAAGTTAGCACCGGCTAATTGATAGTTACCACAGAACTCATTAAAGGGGAAATGTTTGAGGAACACAGTACTCCATCGTAGTATTCTAGGATTAATGAAAAAAAAATCAGTTACCTTTTCGTGAACATCGACAAGGAATTTTAGTGCATTATGGAGGAAGCGTATTAAAACACTCAGAGACATACTTTTTTATAACAATCAACAATATCTTCTCTGAAGGGACACTAGTTGCTATTTATCTCTCTCTGCAGAACGTAGCTAACAAAATTTCTAGGAAAGTGAAAATTATAGGTAACAAATCTAATAATTTCTAACATTCTTCAGCTAACGTGCATACCTTTTCTCACCAATAAATTGTCAGACAAGACAAGAAGAAGCTGCGAATCATTTGTAGTATTGAATTGCTATCCTCTTTTACGTTTCCATCATTCTTTCACGTTTCTGGATATATTGTAACACCTGTTGGATATAAAGACGAGTAACTATGCAGTTTCTTTTGTTATAGGTAAAATACAACTATGTTTTAGTTTTCAGGTGAAGCACATTGTCTAAAGCAAGAACAATATTGGCAATAGGAACCTGGTACTTATGTAAGCGGCACGTGCTGTCTTGTCGTTATAAGCGGCGTGCACTTCATGGATTCGACCAGTCCTAGCTGGTTACGAGTTTGACGAAACCTGGTGTTTCCGATCGGTATGCTGCCAGATCTCTGTAGCAGTGAATTCTAATTTTATTTTATCCATTATGAATCTTTGTTGAGAGCCTGTGGCTGCAAAAATATTTCGCTCTTTATACAGTAATGTCACGATTTTTCTTTATTTACTTTCTGTACGAAACGTTTCTGCAAATAATTCCCTTTCTCAAGTGCGTTTTCCGTGTATTCTGCCAGTTTTTAGGAGTCACGTTAACGATTTTCAACTGCTGAAATATTATGGTACCTTTAAAGTAACAAGAAGAGTCGGAAATCGATAATCATTAATGAAATGAAATGATTGTACGGCCGTTATGTGTTTTCTATACAGGTAATGAAATGTGAAATAACGTTTGCTTTTCAACCTTTTGTTGTCATCTTATGTAGAAATTCCACTATGTAAGCGACGTATAATACGCTAGATTTTCCAGGTAAAACGAAACAACAAACCGGTAAGCAAAAGATTGTTCTAAGTAAAATTTAGTTACGGTTTCATCATTAACTGTAGAGAACATCACTACTTACATAACCCTGCATGTTTACACAGCACATCAAAGACACCAGAATAACCCAGCACTTGATATTTCACAAACATTATTTATATATATTTTCATAATACAAGAAGCGATTCGTTGTCAATAATCGTTCAGAGACCAAGGTCGCATTAATTTTTTGTTTAAGACAACCGGTTTCAAGAGTCACTGCAGTCACCTTCAGGTCTTTAACATCTTTCATTTGTAAAACGTGTTAATTTTAGGCTAACAAACTTTTATAATGTGCTGCAGTTCATCCACTTGACATCCTGTCCGTGAGGTACAGCGTGAAATGAACGTGTTTTAGGGCAAAAAGATGTTAAAGATCTTAAGTGGACAGCAGTGTTTTGAAACCTGTATTCTTAAAGAAATTTTTAATGCGGTCTGGGCTTGTGAATGGTTTTTAACAATGAAAAGAGGTCGCTCATCAGTACTCTGAAAAAGAGAAAATTTAACGAAGGATGTACTTGAGAACGGAAATTATTTCCATAAGTGTGTCGCGCAGAAAAGTAAAGGACAATCGTGACTAGTTCCAACAATTGTTATTTTGTAACAAAAAAAATAAGTAAACGCTATCGATGTGCTTGCAACTATGGTTCAATGCTGGCTAAACCAACTGAACAGTGGGATAGTGCGAAGCCCAAAATAATAATAATAGTAATAACAATAACGATAATAATAACATTTATGAATTATAGAGCGCAGCAATAAGTCGTCCTTTTTTGTAGGTTTTATTTGGCAAATCCAAATTTCGGCGAGTGCCTAGCCATTATCAATGCACTATTTTCTAGTCTCGATAAATGTCAGTTCACTGTTGTTCGGGTGACAGTCACAGTTCTTAGTAGTATGGGTGGGAGGCTACACATGTCGATTTCCGGAAAGGTGGTTCGTTGTTTCTTTGGTTGCAAGTAGTCAGACGGAGTTGGATTTCTTGAAAGCAAAAATAATGCTGGCCTAATTTACTAATGTTGTACTTTTTTAACAGGCAATTCTTTTAAAATTTTGCATTCTGTTTGTGAAATTTTGTCTCGTGTGACGATTATCGATTACTTTATTACGTAAATAGTTGGCTTCATTGTACAGGTTCTGTTTAGATATATTTCATTGTTGAGTATGCACAATAGTAAAGTTTTGTTTCTGTTTGTTTGGTCGTTGTAGCAATTTTCCTTTTCCAAGAAATAGTGTTTCATCATAATTTGGTACAACACAGATCAATGTAAAAGTTCGTCGTACCACAAGACAACGGAGGGTGTTGCAAAGTAAAGAATTGGTACAAGATGAGATAAACCACCTTGAGCAATTAGAAAATACCAATAATTTACGTGATATTGCAGGACATTGCGCGGATCGACAATTGTTAACCCAATTTAGCGAATAATACTGAAAGAGAACAAACGATAGGTAATGAATATGTGGATTCTGAAATTGTGTCGGTTGGCGATAAGTCACCACCGTCTAGCGAAAGCTTACAAAAGTCACCACAGTCGTGTGAAATTTTGCAACCATTCGTAGTAGACACGTCACAATCGGGTTTTATGTTGATTTCTTTCGAACGAACACAACACACACTACCTTCAGTGAACAATTATGTAGAACCACACTGCGCGAATTCGAACATTTTCTAGAATCAGTTTGTCAGATGCTCGAGGAAACACAAGATTAGAATAGAAAATCACACGAAGAAAGTAGGAAATCACTTAGGGGAGAAATAAAAAAATCTCAGGAAGAGAATAGGAAATCACAGAAAGAAATGAAACTGAAATTACAAAAATTATCAGTTTCGATTAGGGAAGATATAAAAAATAACCTTCAACCATTAATCAGCAGTTTTGCAACTAGATTCCGTGACCTTGAAACAGAACACTAAATCCTGGAAACAAACGAGGGTAATGACAAGGACGAATTATTACCTAAAACCATCGCTGTAGTTACGAGTGCAGAGATAAAAGAACAGAATGAAACCGCTTAACACAACGGTAAAGGAAATTAGCGAACAAATGGAAACATTGTCACTAAATTCTAGGGAACGAAAGGAACAACTTTGTGCGTTAACAAACAACACAAGATTAGCTGACACGAGGTTTAACACTCAAACAAATCCGTGCAATGACAAAGTAGAAAAACTATCCAAAGGAAACAATATAAAAACCTGTATCACTGTAACTCACGGAGAACAAGAACACGAACAAATAGCTATCATTTCGAGTAACATATGTTGAAACTCAGATAACGTTCCACCAGTTCGTTTTTCGCTTATAATGAAACGTGAAGCTTCGAAACGGTGTACTGACGGTCCCGTAAGAATTATGAAACAGCAGCTTTCACAATAGAGTTAGCAAATCCAAGTGGGATGACCTTGGTCACTTTTATTCATAGCCGGCCCCGGTGGCCGTGCGGTTCTAGGCGTTCAGTCCGGAAGCGCTGGACTGCTACGGTCGCAGGTTCGAATCCTGCCTCGGGCATGGATGTGTGTGATGTCCTTAGGTTAGGTTTAAGTAGTTCTAAGTTCTAGGGGACTGATGACCTAAGATGTTAAGTCCCATAGTGCTCAGAGCCATT
Source organism: Schistocerca americana (assembly GCF_021461395.2). NCBI lineage: Eukaryota > Metazoa > Arthropoda > Insecta > Orthoptera > Acrididae > Schistocerca > Schistocerca americana. The sequence goes on from NC_060122.1 coordinate 61,226,486, forward strand.
AGAATATGTCTGTATTTGCCTTATCTGTATGTGTGACCACTATCTTTACGTGTTTATTTCTTGTTTGCGATCAATAACCTTATGTGCCTCTTCCTACCGATTTCCCTATACTTTTGTGTATTCTTATGCATTTTATGCGTACCTATTTCTTCCAGTAGATTCAGAATTTTGTGTAGGTCGTATCATGCCTACTACTGAACACTGATTCAAGTGATTTACTTGTCTGATATCTCTGTGATTCATTATTGTAAAACAGTGATATTATTTTTATTACTTTTTTATATAGACATAGAAATCTGTTGTTACCATTACACTACATGTGTATTCCATAATACAACGATGTAAACTCGTAATGCTGCTGTCTAATATAGTTAACTGTAAAATGTAAATGTAAAAAATGGAAAATTAACCACAGCAGATGGAGACTTGCCAGGGCAGAAGAAATATTTGTACTGAAGTATTGTGTGTCACATGTTAGCATACTTCACTGATACAAGCTGCAGCTGACTTTCATAAGGAACTCTTCGCCATTACAAAAGGGCTTTGGAGTTATCAATGGATCTTATCAATGCTTCAAGCAGCTGCTTCAACATTTTACTGTTTATGTGCGTGTAAGGTTGTCAGTTGAGAACTGTGCTTAGTCTCACCGAGTGTGCTTCGACATAACTTCCCGCAACAGTGACATTATTGCAGTGAGCTGAAGAAAGTTTGTTAGTTTGTGACAAGGATACTATTCTACCTACATTCATACTGCAAATAAATGCTGTCATATGTGACAGTGCTTCAGAAATGCAGGCCTTGTGTTATATACACACACTGACCTACTTCCTATGTGGTAGAAAACAGTGTAGATCACCAGTACAATATTCGACGTATAAACTTTCAAAATAGCTCTGTGCAGATTGTTCTGATAGGCATCAGCTAAAATTGAACCAGTGGTGAATGCTGTTGATTAATCATTCACATGTTCTTGAATTTTATATAATTTTTTTACTTGTCGTTCTTTAACTCACATTCTTGTAAAACTATTTTTTTCTTTGTATTTGTAGCATCTTTTGTATGTTCCTATTAATAGTGTCTAGATTTTTTGTGCTCGTCTCATACCTATCTGAAATGACCCTTGTACAAAATTCTATTGGGGGTGGTGGAGAATGTGTAAGGTGGTCATATCATTTTGATTTTTGTGTGTCATCAATGTGCACGTCAGAGAGAGAGCAAGTTACGTCACTGTTAAACAATCTTTGATCTCGTCGTAGCCCAGTCTATACCTAAGCACAGTCCGTTGCACTCTTAGTTGAAGTGTAGCAGGTGATGGACGTGTTCGGTAGTGGTGTGTTGACTTGTGATGGTATCTGTCGGATGAAGAAAGGACAGCAAGCACGAGTATCATGTGTACAATGAAAGACAAAAGGAATATAAATTTTAAATAATGTAATTCTTTTTAAACAGAAGAAGTGTGAGGTAAGACTGCAGCACTGTGCGCCTAATTTATCAGAATGATTATTGTCAATTAGTTAACTTGCTCAGAGCTGAGAGACAGATGGCCCCACTTCTCAGAATCATATTAAGATTAAGCTGTACGATTTTTATAGAAATTATCTTTTAACTCCGTAATATTTTTAAATTAATCGTTCAGTTTGTTAAGAATAATATTGTTCAGACGAATGTTAGGAGTGAAGAACGTTCGAAGTTTTACTCTTCCTTTTGAATAAATATTTCATTCTAAAATCGTTGTGTTGGAATATCATTTCATGGGAATAGTTACTCTCCCCACCACACTCTTCGTCATTACACATTACCATTGCAACTGTTCGTTCATGTATTTAGAAATAGAAATATTAGCGTAGCCGCTGCCTGCTTGCGGTTAGCAAGTGTGCTTTCGAGAAATCTGCAACAATATTATCAAGATGCGAGTTTAGTGGAAATTTGGATTAGGGCCAGGTGATTGTTTTACTACAACTGCGCATTGAACATAAAGCCAAGTAGCGTTGAGGTCAGTTCAGTTCATATTAGTTCTGCAAAGTTGGCCTAATTTTAAGACAGAAGCAAAATATGATGGGGAGGTTACAACGGTAGCGGGCAGTTCTCGCTCCAGGAGCAGTCTGTCCTCATTCCCAAAGTTGTTGCGGCCGATCCTCGTTCCAGGAATGGTAGCGGCCTGTTTCGTTCCCACCTCGACCTCTTTCCTTTTTGGGTGGTCGCTCACACCACATTCTATTTCAACATTGTATAATCATATAACGATTAAGTTGTGTGAGATATTTACATTTATTCACGCAGCAAACAAAGAAATCTATTTCTCTCTATGTCGTTTTGATCAGATGTGTGACATATATTTCTCACAAGGCGAATTGTCGTTGTTTTTCTTATTTGTAGAATGTTTATGTTTCATATCCTTAACTGAGTGACTTGATAACTTTACATCCATTTCTTATTGTAGTGTAAGAATGTTTGCATAAAATAATGATTTTTCTCTTCCAAAAATAAGAGACTTACGGATCCTCTTATTTTTGAAGTTTGTCTGTTTCCTTGTGCCACCACCCAGTTCGATTTCTCTGCACAGAAAACGAGCTGTTTGTGGTTTTGCCTTCATAGGAAAATAGGAAGAAGTCTCTCTCATATAATGGTATAAAAATACGGTTCATTAGTACCTTTTTAGCGAAAAACTCTCTTACTTTCAGCTTAATTGTTAATACAGTGCTGCTGCAGTACATTTAGTAATACAACCTGTAAACTTAGAATTTGTTAAGCGTTTGGGGAAAATATGAAGAGAAAATCACATTTTCTTTTCAACATACTTACTCTTCAACGATGTGTCCTTCTTCCCCTGGAGTCTTGAGGGGATAGTGAGACACAAACTGAGGTATAATTATACAGCAACTGGTGCTCCTGGTTTTGGAATTTATTTGCTACTGTGTTCCATGAACTTGACACTTCTCTCACTCTCATAATTTACAACGTTTAGTTTAGGAATTAACTACAGAGCGTTGACATGTTTATTTACATGTCACTGTGAAGAATCTATGTTAACGAAATTATCATTCAAATCAAATTGTTTAAATATACTCTCATCTTATTAAAAACGAGCAGTTCACTGGCATTGGTCATACTTTCTGTGATCTGATCGATTCCTGCTTGAATCCTTATTTATCTTCATTTGTTGGTTTAGTTGTAATATTTTTGAATCAGAAAATTAAAGGACGAGAACAAGGGGCAAGAGCCATAAATAATATTTGAGTTTGTCTTAAACCAAACGCTGCGTTATCACTGCTGACCATCTGATATATACATATGAAGTTTTGAATTAATATGAAATGCGAATACGAAGTTTCAGCTTCTGAAGCGGCACAGGATCATGCTCTGACATACAGTACTTAGCGCTAAGGGAAACAAACACAGCACATTTCAATCTGTTCTTCTGGTCGCAATTCAGCTTCATCCAGAACACAAAATTTTTCAATATATAAATGTTTTTCGCCATTTATATTGTATGATGGATCGCGTTGGAACCTTCGAGAAAAGAATATAAATACAAGACAGATACAAGACATTTCTTTTTTTCAAGAATATTTTCAGTCACAACAAATCCACCTCTAGAAGGGGCCATATTTTATGCATTTGTGACAGAGGCTAATGATACAGAAACTAATGATTTAACAGAAAAGTCATTCAGTGCAAGTTTCATGGACTATTGTTTCCTACACTTTTCATTAGTAAATTCAACAAACGAAACATGCGTAAAATTAGCACAGTGAACTAATGATGGACTTTTATTTTAAAGTGCATTTGTGAGTAAAATTTATGTTTTAAGCACATTAATACGTAAGTTACTTATCTTTTGATGTTCGTTTACGTTTCACTCTGGTCTGTTAATGGGTGCCTGTGGCTGCTCGAAAGTCGCTCAAATAACTTATGAGTGATTCCGACCACGTACCTTGGGGCGCTTTTCAACTGCAGACTGATCAAAAACTGGTGTTCATGTTCGACTGTAGAGATTTTCATAGCAACAACGAGTGCTAATTCTTCAAATTTCTGGAGAAAATCTTTTAACTTCCGACGAGAAGAAGGCAAAGAAGAGAAGCTTCCACTGGTACACTTACCATATGTAAAAGGCGTCAGTGAAGGGATAGGCAATGATAGGTTCCACCAAGGATGTAGTCAACAATCTTAACACTGCAGGTGTTTACGAACTACGGTGTGAGTGCGGAGCTACCTACATAGGAGAAACAGGGAGACCTGTCAGCTTACGAGTAGCAGAACACGATCGCTATGTACGACTACAACAACATAATAAATCGGCGATAGCGGAAGACCACCGTGACTGTGGACAAACTATCAGGTTCCAGGAAGCCCGAGTACTGCCGAAAGAATCGTGGATACGAGAAGGCAAAATACGGTAGGCAATCGAAATTATTAAGCAGCCTGACAACATCAACAGAGAAGATGGCTACAAACTCCCGGCGTCCTGGCTGCCGGCCATCCCAGTCCAACGGGCCGCAGGCGGTCGCGGGGCAGAAGCTACACGGGACACGGGCGTATCTGCACAAACAGCTGTAGAACAACTGTCAGTCAACTTGCGAGCACACCAGGAGGAAAACTTGCCGACCAGAAGCCGAACGTTGATTGGCGGACAGCTACCAATCGTTGACGACATGGAAATCCACGAATAGCCTCTTTCCTTCCATCTTCCCTTGCGTCATGACTGGCCAATCATATTAGAGGGCCAATTAAAAGTCTTACAACAGTGACGTCAGACATCGACAGTCTGTAATAAATAGAAGCACTTATCCCATGCAAAACCAGTCGTTCGCTGAGAAAGGCCGTTGCAATTAGGCCGAAACTTCGGTTTTAGTTTGTTATTGTTGTTAGTTTTTAGCAATAACGCGGCATAATACCCAGAAGAATTTTAATCACTATGACACCGGCCGCGGCGGCCTACGTTCTTATGGCAGTTCATTTTTGGAAACATAACATGACGACACAATGTCGTTCAACAAAATGGCTCTGAGCACTATGGGACTCAACTGCTGAGGTCATTAGTCCCCTAGAACTTAGAACTAGTTAAACCTAACTAACCTAAGGACATCACAAACATCCATGCCCCAGGCAGGATTCGAACCTGCGACCGTAGCGGTCTTGCGGTTCCAGACTGCAGCGCCTTTAACCGCACGGCCACTCCGGCCGGCTGTCGTTCAACACATTAGCTGAAAAGTTTTGAGTGAATGGCTCATCCATGGCGGAGCGCAATCGCCGCCGAAGTCGCCTCCGATGTACTGCTTGAGTACGTAAAGTAGGATCGATGTCGGTATCTTTACAAACTAGACACAGTACCTGAATAGTTTTCCTAGTACCGAATAAAGTAAGTAAAAAGACTGCAGCATGTCATTGTTGTTTCGTAGCTTTCTACAATAAAATCTGTTAGTATAGCCGGCCGAAGTGGCCGTGCGGTTAAAGGCGCTGCAGTCTGGAACCGCAAGACCCCTACGGTCGCAGGTTCGAATCCTGCCTCGGGCATGGATGTTTGTGATGTCCTTAGGATAGTTAGGTTTAACTAGTTCTAAGTTCTAGGGGACTAATGACCTCAGCAGTTGAGTCCCATAGTACTCAGAGCCATTTGAACCATCTGTTAGTATTTCGTGATGAAATCGCAGCAGTGAATTTATCTGGTATTAAAACAACAGCTGTCATGTGCAGTTAAAATATAATCGCGAATACATGCGTAGGTACAGAAGAAAGTATTTCACTTTCATGGTTATTGCAGCCATTGTTATGAACTGAACAAAATGAACAAAACTACCAGGTAATCCAGAAACGGAGCATCTTTGTGTGTGGTCTCAGGAAGCACTTTTGCGGGTGGTCGTGTCTCTGAGCATTTCTTGCTTGTTATCAATTTTCGTCGGTCGTCTCGGAGCCGTAGTGGCTCTAAAAGCTGACATCGGCAGCTGCCTAGGAATCGCCTTGCGGCCGAAGTCGACTGCGGTCAGGACCGACGCGAGGTAGTCGTCGATACCCTGTTTTACGACTGTTCATTAGTTGCTGCAGTCTTAACCGCGAACGCTCGTAAAAGGCGGCGTAAATACGAGTGCAGCGAAGGAAACGGCGGCGTCATTCCTCTCGCTTCATGCTACAGACCGCTTGCGGAACGTGCCCGTCCTTGGTTGGTTGGATGCGTCGCCGAGAACACGCACAGCCGACGCCAGTACTATTACGTTATACTGAGGCAGTTGACTTCTCTCTCTTTAAACTACACAGAAAAGCAGTTACAGATTGAATTTATTGCATTAGGTTTCTTTTTTCCGTGTAACATAGCTTTTAGTGTACTACGTAAATATACTAAAGTTAGAAGAAAACACCAGCAATAATCCAGAATGAGATTTTCACTCTGCACCGGAGTGTGCGCTGATATGAAACTTTCTGGTATATTAAAACTGTGTGCCCGACCGAGACTCGAACTCGGGACTCCCGACTCCCGAGTTCGAGCCTCGGTCGGGCACACAGTTTTAATCTGCCAGGAAGTTTCATATCAGCAACAATAATGACAAATGTGATGTAAATTACTTTTATGCCTTCGATTAGGCGAATTTTGCCGGAGAGCTATTTGGTCAATTGCCAGTCTTCCACGTCGCAATAAAGAATCATACAACGCACGGTTTTACGACCGGTATTTAGGTTCTCTGTTAGTTTAGATCTCAAGCCATTACGACGTCATTCAAAACATGTTTCTTTGCCTAACGTTTCGTCTCCTAACACCGGAGACGTCCTCAGAGTCTATAAAGAACTCACTAGTTGCCTTTCCGAGGATGTTCAAATGGTTCGAATGGCTCTGAGCACTATGCGACCTAACTTATGAGGTCATCAGTCGCCTAGAATTTAGAACTAATTAAACCTAACTAACCTAAGGACATCACACACATCCATGCCCGAGGCAGGATTCTAACCTGCGACCGTAGCGTCCACTCGGCTCCAGACTGTAGCGCCTAGAACCGCACGGCCACTCCGGCCGCCTTTCCTAGGATGTCTACTGCGTACAGAGATGAGACGTTAGGCACAGAAACATACCCAAAACGCCGGTCTAATGCTCTTACACAGATAATCATCAAGTCAGAATGTTAGAATAAACACTGCTGAGCCGAAAAATTATTACTATGTGCGTAAGATTGTGTAGACCCATCTTCGGAAGGCAACACAGCAGTTATTCTCTGTGGCATGATTTAGACGAATCTTGAATAGATTTCCGCACATATTCGATTGCAGATTTCCCAACACAATTCACGCACATTCTGTGAATTACGGGAGCTTCGTTTGCGAGCCCGTTCCAAACGTGTCCCGCCGGATTGATATCACGGGAATGTGGAGAGCAAGACGTCAAAGTGAGTTTACTATCACGCGCCCCAAGTCAACGTAATACGATTCTGGCCTTGTCACGTGGACAATTATCCTCTTGGAAGATGCCACTGATGTCGGCGGAGACACCGAGTAATGAGCGATTAAGGAGATCCGCAATAATGTTCACGTAGTGTACATCATATGATCCCTTCCGGTTGCATTCATGGAAGCCCGGATGAATGTCCCACATAATATAATACTGACCTCAGCCTCCTGTGTGCTTGGTGCAGTACGTGCTTCGGGCAGCTATTTGCCTGGATGACGGCATATCCGGACACGCCAATCCTGTAACAAGAAATGTGATTCATCCGACCAGGCGATACTTCTCCATTGAACCACGTTCGAATATCGACGGTCTTGTGACCACTGGAACCGTAACTGACGATGTCGATGGGTCAGCACGTATGGATCGTCCACTACGGAGCACTACGTGCTACAATACACACTGAACGATGCACACCGTACACCTGTGTCTGCAATAGCTGTGTACTCAGTCGTCAGATCTGGCACAGTTTGGTGTGTATTCTATCTTATAGAGCGGGCACAGCTCTGGATTCCACGTTCTGTGACGAGGCGTGGACTTCGGACCTTCAACGTGGGATTCCCACCCTGTCCCCTAAACGTATTTTCTCGTCGTCCAACCGCCTTCCATAAATTCTCACGATATTAGTACGCGAACAACTGACCAGTTTTGCCGTTTCAAAGATTTGAGCCCTAACAATCTTCCTTTATCTAAGTCTCCTATGACAGTGGATTTCCAGTTATGTGGCCGATGTCGTTGGTAGATAGATTCCCCAGCAGTCTCTGCTCACTTGTTCAAGGTATTTCCGTGGTGGTTAAAGCTGTCGCAAATTGTGCAGAAAAGTAAATTTAGCAATTTGAGGTCAAGTACACTGAGCCGGAACCGATAGAGTCGAAACTTTTAAGGGAAACCCGTCCTGATAGCTCTGACCGTGGATTATGAGTATTGGTTGAATCGTGAATTTACTTTCAAAACCTTTTCTTAAGAATTTACTTTATTTACTAGCGATTCATCAAGAACATTAACACATTTAATCACACTATGTGAGAGTGGAAGTAGTTGCCAGTGGGAAACTGATGAAAACAAATTTCTTTCAACAAATGGAAATTTTATTCCTAAAAACCTTTTTTTTTTTAAAAAAAACAGATTTCAAATTATAATCAGGAAGTATCCTCTAAATATCAAGTTACAATTTATTCAGAGGCAGACAGAACAAATATTGACAGTATGACCTTTCGGGCTGAGAACCTTGCTGCTCTCTTTTGACACGGCCGTAGCCACGACCGCTCACAACAACCTCTGAAAGACTACCTGGTGCAAATCAGCAACACACCGGATTACCTTAAACTAAAAATTTTAACAACCCACACAAGCACATAAGCTATGCACCCCGTAGGAGGAATGGAAATGGTACAAAACACTAACATTAAAAAAATTAACTTGCCACCGAAGGTGCAACTTGATTTTAAGAGAGAAACTCCTGTAGTGGAAGTGTGCCAACTTTATATACTAAAATGACCATTTAAATAAAAGCCCATGAAGTGCAGTCTTACATAGAATATACAAACATGCTCTACATCACACATATACCGCCTCTCAAGATGACAGGCAAGATAAAAACATATTTCAGGAATTCGGCCGTTACACTTCAAGGAATAAATTCGTGAACACCGAATCCGACAAACATGTCAGAGGCAGCTACTAACGTACGGCAGACCGACAGACAGACAGACACTAACTGGCTAACAAATGCGGACGGGATACAGACGAGCAAGCTGGGGACGAGAGACTGACCAAGAAAACAAGTAGAATTTAATAAGTAAATGAAACAACATATCTCCAATCCTATTATAGGTGTCCGGAACGCCACCAGTCGGCGTTGTCTAGCGGCGGGCAATCGTCACAATTTTTTAGCTAATCGGAGCACATAGTTGCATTCTCATGTAGCTTAGTCAACATCTACAGTATCCCTTACCTCAAATTGATAAATTTACCTTTCTGCACAACAGATCGATAACGAATTCTTACACGGTTTAAGACTACATTTAAATACACACAGATCGTACCGGAACATCTGTGGGGTCATAAAATATTTAATGTTGCATGTCTAACGAGGTTATGAATTGCTTATCCGTAAAAACTTTTTAGCCGTTTTATGCACGCACTGCGTTTCTCATAATGATGACAGTAGGCACTCTATGTACTAAAACATAATATTCTCTCAAGACTGCAAAAAATTGTTGACGAAGTTTCTTAAGTGCATAAATCTGTGCACTGTAACGTAATAAAATTCTTGTGTAGTGCGAGGTTGACGGGGGGCATGGGAACAGCTACCGACACGGCATGATAAAGTTTTAAAAGTCAGTGTCATACAGCACAGCTCGACATGCAGTTAGCACGCAGTTCATGAGAAACATAAGGGGTTCTGATCTCTGTAAGTATAGAAAATCTGTCGTTGTGGTCTTCTCTCTGAAGACTGTCTTGTCGCAACTCTCCACACTCGTCTGTCCTACGCAAGCCTCTTTACTTCCGCGTTAACTACTGCAACCTACACTCATGTGTAACCTATCAACAAAACCCTTCTTTTAATCACTTTCCCCCGTAAATTTCTGTTTTCTCCCGAATTAGATTCAGTATTTCTTGACTAGTTACTCTGACTACCATCTAAACTTCAGCATCCTTATTTAGTACATTACAGAACATTCTATCCTTTTCTTGTCTGAACTGTTCATTGCCCACGTTTCGCTTCCGTACAAGAGGACTATGATAAAGGATCTATAAATGATCTCTTGATTCGAGAATTCAGAATCATGTAAGACACCGATTTGATACAACTAGAAACTCTCAACGTTTCTCTGTGGGATGAACAATAATGTCGATCAGCTTATCTCAAATTCACCGAAAACCAGTTCATAGATTTATTGAAGTCTTCCTTATCGATATTGCCTCACGTCCTCATAATTTCTCCAGTTCGGAATCACTGGCGATCCCCTTTCTCAGGGAACGTCTAATCCCCACAACTATAAACACTTCCCATCTCGTGCTCTCATTATAACAACGTGCAACGCTTCCTGTTACCCACAATCCTACACTCATCCTCCTGTTCGCACGATCATAACCTGAACCACTGTTCCATCATTCGTATATCGTTCCTACACAAGTTACTTCCACGGAACAACGGGCAGACGCCACATCAACCAGCGAACCGGTAAGAATAGTCCACAGTACCACAGAGCCAACACCGTAGCCCTACCATGAGACATTTACCTTTACCGATCATTCCATCTTTACGACCTGCGCTGCCTACAAGTAATCCAATTAACGATTGACTTAATGAGAACTTCAAGGGGCCTTGAGGCCTAACTGGTTGTTCCTTCCCATTGGGTTGCCACAAGCACCCTTAGGTTCTTCATTATTAATGACACATTGTCCATCTTCACATCTTTGATCAGGTACCCAGAGCACATCCTTTTCCCATCCCTATTACCGTTGATCTCAGTTGGGGAGTGAGTGACTGTTTCGTTTGTGGTTTCAAGAATAGAACAGCTGTAGTGCAAAGATGTGTGTGTTACTTAAGATTTGTTGCCAACGTAGTAGTTGGGCTGAACAGTGAAAGCTGTGCCTACGGGGGTAGTAGGTGCCTCCTCCCGTCCTCTTTAGGGATCAGCAGAGTGAGCATTACAGGGCACTCGGCCGTTATTCAGCGTTCGGTTTCCGAAAGGCCTAGATCATGGGCTCTCAAACTTCTCCCGTCGACCGCCCTTCTGAAAGTATTTTGTCCCATTCACCGCTTTTATTTCCATTCGCAGCCTTCTCATACTTGACACAAAGCTGGCCCACGATATACCGTTTACTTCTGTCCAATGAAATAATAATAATAATGATAATAATAGTAACAAGACGGTCTCCTTCGAGTACATTGTCATATATTTTATTCAAAGTGTGTAAAAGTAAAAAATTATGACAAGTATATAAATAAGCACGGCTGCGGATGCAATTATTGGAACCGAGCAAATATCTGTATTGCATCACATATTTTTATACAAATTAGTTCACAGATTAGCCAGACAGTTAAAGTTTAACTGTTTCCATTTATATTGCTTTTAATTCATTTAGACACTTTTAATATTTCAAAGATCACGACATACAAATAGGGACAGAACAATAGTCAACAGTTCTTGAACTAAAAACTGTTCTATTCAAACTGATCGTCCGGAAAGCAAAATAAGAAAGAGTGAAAATGTGCGCGGTTCAAAATTCAGAACTTTTCTGGCATTTGTACGTTAAGTGTGATGAGTGTGCTTGAACTGGCGAAGAAAACATATCCCGTCTTGGTTAAATCATTGAAAAAGCGGCTTGCACATCACCTTCCAGCTGCAGTCGAGACCGTTGTTGCGTCTTAATTAATGCCGCTGGGAAAAGAGTGATAATACGTCCACTGCCCTTGTACTTTTATTCGAATATTCATTTCGAGTCTGCTCCGATTTCATTTCATTCTATCACTTGATAGTTTTACTACCTCCTCTTGTTCTACTTCTGACAATTCGTCTGTAAGTTCCTATCGAACATATTATGTATCAAGTCATACTCAGAAAAAGGTTCTTGAAATTTAACTTCGAACTGTTGATGAAGGTTTTCGAGGCGTAATACACCAATTCTATTAATTTTCAATCAGACGAGACAAAATCTCGCAGTTCCCGTTCTCCACCTGGGTTTTTCAATGTCCAAGTTCTCCCTCCAATGCAAGCACTTTCTCACGTAGAAAAATGATATTACTATTTTGATCTTGAAGTATTCAGTAGTAAAACTCGAGGTTCATTCTTTAGCAACGCAAGGCAGTGAAGAAATTTACCGCGAGACAACCAACGTATCTCTGTGTACAACAGGAATGAATCACAAGTACCGCGCATTTCCTCGCAAAGAATGGAGAATAGCCTAATGTTTAAAGCTCGTGCTACACAACATTTAAAACACCGACTACATCGATCAGCACTTTCTTGATTTCAGGCTGTCCTACTTTAGAAGCCAGAGCCTCCCTCTGTCTGCAGTGTGTGAATTTTCCAGGAGAGGAAACAGCACAAGCTCTTGCCATAAACCCCTTTTAGTTCCAGTAAACACTGCCATCCCATCGACGTATACACTAACACAATGTATTCAGCTCAGTAAGTTGTCAAAAAAAAAAAAAAAAACCTCACAGCAGGGAAAATATTTTCGCCTGTAGTCCTCCCTTCCAGAGCTTGACAGAATAGAAAGGCCTCATGGATTTCATTTTCATAACAGTAGCGTACAAAAGGAGGAATTTGCGAAAGATTTCCGATATCAGCGCTGTCATCAAGTTGCAGGGCCAATTTTGGACTACCACGATAACGTGGTAATAATAAATTTTTCACAGCAGTGGCTATTGCATGAATACGACGAGCCATAGAGTTACCTGAGTGATATCGACTTCACAAGTTCGTCAAACCTCTCTCTGTGCATGATTTCGCACATTTTGACTTACTGGAAGAATTATCTGTTGTTATTTGGATTTTGGAATTAAGTAGAATACCTCAAGGGATACCCTTAACGCTTTCTTAGTAACTGAGACCTCTTTTTCATTTTATTTTGAGAAAACAGGCGTCTTCTTTTGCGCACCATGTGATCAAAAGTATTCGTACACCTTGCTGAAAATTACTTACAAGTTCGTGGCGCCCTCCATCGGTAACGCTGGAATTCGATACGTTGTTGGCCCACCCTTAGCCTTGATGACAGCTTCCACTCTTGCAGGCATACATTCCATCAGGTGATGGAAGGTTTCTTGGGGAATGGCAGCCCATTCTTGACGAAGTGCCGCTCTGAGGTGAGTCCTCGCACGAAGTCTGCGTTCCATAACATCCCAAAGGTTTTCTGTAGGATTGTCAGGATTCTATGCAGGCCAATCCATTACAGGGATGTTATTGTCGTGTAACCACTCCACCACAGGCCTTGCATTATGAACAGGTGCTTGATCGTGTTGAAAGATCAATCGCCATTTCCAAATTGCTCTTCAACAGTGGGAAGCAAGAAGCTGCTTAAAACATCAATGTAGGCGTGTGCTGTGATAGTGCTACGCAAAACAACAAGGGGTGCAAGCCCCCTCCATGAAAAACACAACCACACAATAACACCACCGTCTCCAAATTTTACTTTTACTTCTACACACGATGTCAGATGACGTTCACCGGGCATTCGGTATACCCACATCCTGCCATCAGATCGCCACACTATGCACCGTGATTCGTCACTCCACACAACGTTTTTCCACTGTTCAGTCGTCCAATGTTTACGCTCCTTACACCAAGCGAGGCATCATTTGGCATTTACCGGCGTGATGTGTGGCTTACGAGCAGCCGCTCTACCATGAAATACAAGTTCTCCCAGCACACCAGCCCTAACTGTCATAGTACTTGCAGTAGATCCTGATGCAGTTTGGAGTTCTTGTGTGATGGTCTATTACACATTGCGACCATCTTCGACTGTCGGCGGTCTCCGTCAGTCAACAGACGAGATCGGCCCGTACGATTTTGTGCTGTACGTGTCCCTTGACGTTTCATCTTCACTATCACATCAGAAACAGTGGACCTGATGATGTTTAGGAGTTTGAAAATCTCGCGTGCAAACGTATGACACAAGTGACACCCAGTCACCTGACCACGTTCGATGTCCGTGAGTTCCGCGGTCTCTCACGATGTCGCTGATATGGAGAACCTGGCAGTAGGTGGCAGCACAATGGCCCTAATATGATAAACGTATTTTTTGGGGGTGTCCAGATACTTTTTATCACATAGTATATATTGCTCGTGACACTGAAAAAGTTCGATGGGTTTACTAACATTGTCTAGGTGTTTTCTCCGTAAATGTCTCTTCAGTTTCAACCTGTCGATGGCTAAAATCTCCAAGCGAAGAACATATTGCGGTCGTTCACCATATTTCAAAAGAATACGTGTAATCAACATATTTATGCTAATAGGAACAGAAGATGACAAGAAAGAAGAATTTATGTTGATTAATTCAAATCTTTTTCCTCATTAGAATTGCGCATTTCCAAAGGAGGCGAGACAGTTCGTGAATCACTTCCATGGGATCTCTTTTTATCACTGGGAATCCGGCACTTAGCCATGCGAATGGCGGAACTTATATCACTTTATTCTAAATCTGGTTAACTTCTTCCACTACCTCCAAGTACTAGAGGTCAGCTTCTAACTCACTATCTATGAACTGATTTCGGAAGCATGGCTGAAGTCGAGTGGACAGTCACAGAGTCTGTGATTAATCGTATGTTCGTGTAGATAGTGTTGCAAGGGTTTGGCGGTCACATTGTCAAACGGGATGTTGTCTAACACTGCGGGCAGGAGCTTTGTGATGAAATATTCCTCGCGACATGTTATGCATTCCTGCTGACATGACCTACTGGTCAGTTTTTATAAGACAGCAAATTAATAATGGTGCAGTTTTCTAACTTGGTTCATGGAAATGAAAATCTGATGCTAGCAGTATATATTGTTCACCGGAAGTCCTTTCCTTACATAATATTCTAATGAAAACCGGAGTTTCCCTCTATTACTCTCTACGCCGCCATCTTTGATGACGGACACCCTGCAGTTTCCGACAGGCTGTTTGGTAAATCAAGTGTGAGTTACATTGTAATTGAAATCTGTTCCTTTTCAGCACCATCACAGTCAGAGTTGTGTTACAGACACCTCCTGTAATCATTTTTTAAATAAATTCACTCTGTGTATATTAGAGTTTCTAACGAAGGCATGGAGCTCATTTCAATCCAGTGGTATGAAGTTAATCGTATGGGGCTTACACCACGTATTATGTATGTTGCTTTCAGTTTACCCTCACTTACGTTTATTCATTTTCGTTAACTTTTTTCCTTTGTGCCTCAGTAGGCTAAGTGGCCGCAACCGTTATAACAACGACTAGGCATGTTCTTGTACTGGTTTCTACTTAGTATCATAACAGAATGACAATGTGAAATATTTAAATGTTGTTGCGTGTGGAATTATTTGATTTTATTCGTTTTTCTCTGCTGGTCGTTATCTACATATGAGCATAACTACACGGAGAAAGGATCATCTGCTTCCTAAGTTAAGGATAGGATTTCAGAGTAGTGCGTGTGCACTTTAGCTGTTAATCGAAGAACTATCCAACAAGATGAGCACATAATTGTTTTATTGACTTCCATTCACCCACATGTCGTTGGCTGCACAGTCATTGCAGATTTACCTGTGTTGTAGAATTTTATGGCAGGCTAAAAGTGTGATCATGTGAAGGATCTGCTCGGATGTATTGATAGTTTATATTTATTTTAGACGTGATTTTGTCTACTTGACCTCCACTTGCGCCCTTTTTATGATATCTTGAAGTCACACATTCTTCCCGCAAAATCTATGCAGCATACCCCCAGTAGCCACGTGCTGTGACAGGTAATCAGTTTATGGTTGGCATGATTATAGAAGTTACGTGTGAGGTCCACTTTAATCCCAGAAACACAGCTATGGTACTAATATGGTGCTGTAGAACCACGCTGTAAAAACATTGGAATGGACAGTACAAACGGAGTAAACATCGTACTGTGTCGTTTCTCCGTCTAAATTTGAGAGAGTATATTGAAGTTGGATAAAGGAATTAAGATGGATTCATTTCATTGTAAAAAGGTATGTATTCTTAACACTATTTTAAGAAACCACAATAGTTCGTCCAGAAATTCGATGCACGTTTCGTGTTTCACATGCCCTCTAATTTCCCACCCCATCGCCATATCTGCTTATTATTTATTATGATTTTTCTATGCGTTACATTAAAACAGCAATACCTTGTTACTGGTTTCAATTTACCGTCACGTATGCTATGTACCCTTTTGCACTAGCCAAAGTGGTCGTGTAAAAGGAGTTTCATTTTACGAATTTCCCAACCAAATTGATCTTAGAGAACAACGGCTTAAAGCAAAATTAAGAGCAGGCTTCACACCCAGCATGAACTCCAGAGTTGATGTGGTATGTAACCTTCATTTCCGAGATCTATCGACCTGGATTAAAAATTAAGCAACTGCAGGACATCGTTGTTCCCTCAGTTTTCCCTTTTTATCCAGCTTACAAAGTATGAAAAGTCAAACAAGAATATAAGCCTTTTATTAAAATTCTGTGAATGCGAAATACAGAAACGAAATAATGGAAATACTGAACAAACTCATCATTAAAGTTTTACATCAGACATCTCCCTATGCGAAAACCGTTCTTCCATTATCATCCAGTGTGACATTTTAGACGAAAAGGTGATCAAAATAGAGCAAAATAAATTGCGACAGAAACTGCAGAGGGCGCGGGCTAAACTTCTACGAAACTCAATGAAACCACCCATGGATCGCAGTCTTATAACAGCGATTATCACAAAATATTTTTATATACTTCTGTTGAAATAGCAGAACAAGATCCATCTTCTTGCTCAAATAGCAGATTTCAAAGAATCGTCTTGCAGCTAGATAGAAGATGCTACAAAACGTAATGTAGTGTTGGGATCGGTACACCCAAAGGATAGAGGAATGCCAGATAAAATGTCTGGCAGTTGCTTTCTGTGAGTTCACTGTCCCACTGTTTGGGTGACAACTCATGCGGAAATGGAGTTACGAATCCTGCAAAAAAGAGATTAACTTTAGAAGCTAAGCATTTGAATTAGCTTAGAGACATTGTTCCTTGATAGTGGATGAAATTGCATTGGAACAGCAGTTGCAATTTGATGGAAAGATGGATTTTTTCTTTGGTCATAAAAACACATCTGTTAACAAAAGCTATGAGAATTCTATTGATAACAATCCGTAATTAAGAACGACAAGAATGTGAGCGAATGTGAAATTCTCGTTACTATTTACTATGCTTCATGATAGCGTGTATGTATACCTAGTATCTCTTCACCAAACGGATCACCAAACGGATCCTCTGGAAGCAAGTACGCAATCTGACATTGTCTGTTACCAGATATATCGACGACAGCGGATTTCTTTCAGTACGTCTATTTACAAATATTCATAGGACCAACGTAAATATGCTGTGACGCCTTTCGAAAGGTAAGAACTTGAAGTGACAAATTACTCACCCAAATGATCCGAGGCGACCATTATTTCTTGCGTCTGATCAATCACAAATTTTAAAGAACATGAGGCACATATTTTTTAAAAGATCGTGTTTGATGCAGAAGACAGATAAACGGCTCTCATGTGGAAAATGTGTATGAACTGTAAGGAAACGAAGCAGTAAAACCTCTCTGCTTTTGACTCGAATATACGCATGCCCTAACAACATAGAGAAAATGAATGTTACGTGAGCGAGGGCTATAGTTTCTACACCAGTAATAACAGTTGTGAATATCTTCAAACACATTCTGGACATCCAAAAGCTCGTTTGTTCCAAGACTGTACAGCGACCATGTATTTCGTGAAAATGATTTAGAAATGGTTCAACATGCATGATGTTTGCAGTTGTAGCAACACTAAGTTTTTCCCTGACAGAAATCATTTTATCAACACAGATGATTACTTCATTGGCTGTAAAATGAGTTCCTTAGGAGTCTGAGGATATGAAAAAAATATGCCCTGAGCAAGGAATGGTTTCCATCTGAAACGAGACTTGCGAGGCAGTTCGTTTGACTACTTGTTCTACAGTAGTGGGTGTGTGTCTTCGGACTTTCATTTCGTGCTAACAAGAATATATAACAGCGACTCTATAGAAATTTTCTTTAGCACTTTGAGGAGAAACTCGGGCATAAGCTACATGCTGGATTCAAGAGCTGTTGTACAGGCCATCAGCGGAATCTTGAAGACAGGAATTTGTCTGCATCAACGATATCACCATGCTCGTGACATGTCATTAGCTGCCACAGGTCATCGGAAGTGATACCTAAGAACCCAGATACAGAGATCAAAATACTGCAGAAACTTAATGGGTCCTAAGGCACGTATAACCTCTTCACAAAATTTATTTACCGACAGTAATTTGATGACAGTGTTACAAATAATAACAATTTTGTCATTACAATGTAAATCTGATGTCTTTATTTTGATACAGGTTTGAAGATTGTATCAATTACACTTTGCATTGCTTCCTTTTCTCTGTGGTTTCGATGTGAAGGGAATTAGAGAAGGAGTTGGTTGCGAATCGTGTTGCAGCCTAATTCAACGATAAAACTGTGGTCCTCCATTAATGGATATCGTTTCCAAACAAGGTGAGAGTAATGTTTTCTTCTATCATTCAGAATTATTGGTGTGTATAGTAAATATTGTATGTAACTTTGAGTGTAAAGTTCCAAAATTGGTCAGTATGCAAACCTGCAAAATTTTAAATCGTCAGTTTTCAATGTTTAGAAAACTTCGAAGGTTTCGCATGTCAAGTGAAACTCCAGGTCATATTGAGAGACTAGACCAGGTAATCCGCGAAACTGATATACCAATCACCTTAAAAACAAGTGCCTGAACGTTTCGAAAGGGCGAAATATTTAAATGCCAACACAATCAACAGAAAGGTAAATCTGACTGTAGCAGATGTGAAAATTGCGCGTAGGTTCGTTCGGGCACTCTACTGCACGCTTGGGACGCTCTGATAGTGAATTTGAGTCCTTTTTGTGTTTGCGCTTTTACCCGGTCTGGAGTACACTAGCGATTATCATCCATACAGTAGTAAATCCACCATTAATTACGTTTTTCACACCGTATTCAGTAATAATCAAAATTAATTCAGCTCCCTAGGCAAATGCATACTTTGTGGAAACAGTTTTCTTAAGAATTATGGCCAGTTTTCATTTTTCACAACGAATTTCTTTTCCAAGGATCTAGACGACCCTGCTTTGTTACCTCAGTTTCCTTCTGCTTTCTTTCTTTTCTGTTTCTGTTCGCGAGCATTATCCACAGGTGATGAGCGGCTTTCCGATTTTTAGTCCTTCCGATTCTTTTTGTGAATTGGCGACAATTTTAGTAACGTGAAAGTCTGAAATGAATTTAGGCGCTTGTAGGCTATGTTCCGTAGCCTTTCCTGTCTGCATTTGCTTCGCTAGACTTTTGTCTCCAGTTGCGTTTTACATTCGATAATCTGAACTGCAGTTTTGCCTCCTGTCGTTGCACGAAAAGGAGAAAAATTCTCCACCGAATAAAAATTAGTATTATGTGGGAATATTCTCTTTTTTTCACATTATTTAGGTGCGTTCGGTACTGTTACTGTTCGGTAACAGTACAGAAGGCACCGGAAGCCTGTAGGCACGTCTAAATAAACCGCCTCAGGGGCTAGTACTCTTTTCCGAAAGTTCAGTAGTTGGCGACTTTATTATTATATCGCACAACATGGTACAAAGACAGTCGCAATTGCATGAGCGAAGCAAAAAATATCATGTAGACTTAATAGGTAATGCGTATATCTGAAAAGAATTATGTAAGAGCAACAATAAATGTCTAGTCTTCATGTCACTACACACTCCTAGAATCGCTAGGCAAACCCAGTTAGCCGATGAGTCCAGCCAACACAGAAAAAAAGTGCGTAGTCTTATATGATCTTCCCGTATTGTGATGTGGGTAAGAGATCGTAGTTCTTCCCTAACACATCCACTTCCAGTGAAACGATGCAACGCCTATAAGATTTTATGAAACGTAATGCTCAGGGGAAATCTGCTGGGATTATTATTCGGCCCCTACTGATAAGTGCTCTTGCGACATTTGCCCAGAAAACTCCAGGGTTGTTTGAACTGACGCGAGATAAATTACTGCGATGACGGCGTGTTTACAGGGGAAAAAATGTAAAGGAGAAGCAATTTTCAGTTTTTATGGAATAAGACTGTTGCTTCAAGAAGGAATCGCCCGTTTACTGCTAAGCAGGGAGCTCAAGATCTTTGTTGTATTTAATTATTCTTCTGGTAGTCCTACGTCGTGTCGTCGAATACACGACTAGGGAAGCTACTGTTTGCTTCCAGTGCTGTTCCGGTACGGATAAACATTTGTTTCCGAAATTATAAAGGCAATTTGTAACACTGGAATCCTTTCCGGAAGATGGACCCGGAATCTCTTAATACCTTATTCAGAAGGAGCTTATAGAGGATTTGATTCGAGACACAAATTACGCTTAGGTCGGGAGGCGGGCAGTGGACGCGGTATTTGTTTAGGAAACCCGCTTACAGGTAATTTAGTAGGGACGGTGGGGTTTCCGGCAGCCGGTGAAGCCGTGGAGGTGCAGTCGCAGGCGCCACCCAGCTCAACACTGCGGCCTAGCCTCGCTGGCTGCGGCGGTCCCCTGCTAGCGCCAAGCGTCCTTCAGAAAACTTACGACACGCAAGTCCAGCATGTTGGAAGTGCCCTGTACCGAAGGCAGCTAGTGAAGAAAGGTAAAACGAGTCCTTATGCTGTCGATTATCAGCTTATCACGTTTCACTGATGGTTCATAGATTTACATTTTAAGACGAACACTGTCACCACGTATTATTAATCCCCGTTTCCTACTGAATGCAATTTACACTGAAGACACGTGGCATGGACTCGAATAATGTCTGAAATAGTGCTGCAGGGAACTGACACCAATAATCCTGCACGACTGTCCATTAATCCGTAAGTGTACGAGTAAGTGGAGATCTCTTCTGAAAAGTACGTATCATGGTGGCCTTCGGAGGTGTTTGAACTCACAAGAGTGTTCCTGGAGCCACTCTGCAGCAATTCCGGGCTTGTGGAGAGTCGCATTGTCGTTCTGGAATTGCCCAAGTCGTCGAAATGCACAGTACATGGATGCAGGTGATCAGACAGAATGCTTACGTACGGGTCACCTGTCAGAGTCGTATCTAGACGTATTAGGGGTCCCCTACCACTCCAACTCCACACGCTCCACACCGTTTTAAAACAGAGCCTCCATCAGCTTGAAAATCGCCTGCTGATATGCAGGGTCGATGAATTCAAGAAGTAGTCTCCACACTCATACAGGTCCACCCACTCGATATAATTCTAACCGATTCGTCCGACCAGGCAACATGGCCGGACTGAGGGAGGACATAGAAGCAATTCAGAGGTGGGCTGCTAGATTTGTTACTCCTAGGTTTGATCATCACTCGAGTGTTACGGAAATGCTTCAGGAACTCGGGTGGGACTCTCTGGAGGAAAGGAGGCGTTCTTTTCGTGAATCGCTACTGAAGAAATTTAGAGAACCAGCATTTGAGGCTGACTGCAGTATAATTTTACTGCCGCCAAATTATATTTTGCGGAAAGACCACAAAGATAAGATAAGAGAGATTAGGGCTCGTACAGAGGCTTATAGGCAGTCATTTTTCCCTCGTTCTCTTTGGGAGTGGAACAGGGAGAGAAGTTGCTAGTTGTGGTACGAGGTACCCTCCGCCACGCACCGTATGGTGGATTACGGAGTATGTATGTAGATGTAGATGTAGATGTTTGCAGCCATCAAGACTCAAATGTCGGTGCTGACGGCTCAGGCTATGCGCAAAGCTTTCTGTCGTGCAGTCTTCGGCTCCGAAAGCACATATCGATGATGTTTCGTTGAATGGTTCGCACGCTAACACTTGTTGATGGCCCAGGATTGAAATCTGCAGCAGTTTGCGGAAGAGTTCACGTCTGTCACGCTGACGTCGCTAGTCCCGTTCTTGTGTGATGTTTTTCGGGCAGCAGCGATCTCGGAGATTTGATGTTTTACCGGATTCCCGATATTCACGGTACACTCGTGAAATGGTCGTATAGGAAAATTCCCGCTTCACCGCTATGTCGGAGATACTGTGTCCCATCGCTCGTTCACCAACTACAACACCACGTCCAAGTGCACTTAAATCTTGATAACCTACCACTGTAGCAGCAGTACCCGATCTAACGTCTGCGCCAGACACTTTTCGCCTTATATAGGCGTTGCACACCGTAGCGCCTTATTCTGTCTGTTTACATATCTCTGTATTTGAATACACATGCCTATACGAGTTTCTTTGGCGCTTCAGTGTGTGAAATCATCTATGAAATTCTAACCGAAAACGAGAGCAGATTACTTCATTTTAACTGTTATGACAAATGAAAAAGCGACGTGGCACGAAGTAATTATCCGAATGGGACGGAAATCGGCAGGTGTAATGTACATATACCGGCAAACTAATGATTACAATTTCAGAAAAATTGGGTAATTTATTAAACAAAAGGCCTTTACAAATTATGCTAGTCAATAACACTTTGCTCCACCTCTCGCCCTTATGCAGACAGTTACCGTGCTTGGCATTATTTGATAGACTTGTTGGTTGTTCTCCTGAGGAATATCGTGGAAAATTTTGTCCAACTGGCGAGCTACCTCGGCAAGAATCCCGAGAAAATTGGAGAGCACTGCCCACGATGCTCCAGATCTTCTCAACTGGGGTAGATCCGGAGACCATGGTCACCGACCTAGGTTTTGACACGCACGAAGACATACAGTAGAAACATTCGCGGTGTGCGGGCGGACATTATCTAGCTGAAATGTAAGCCCTGTATTGCGTGCCATGAAGGGCAACAAAACGATGCGTAAAATATCGTCGACGTATCGTAGTGCTAGAAGGGTGCCGCAGAAGACAGCCAATGGCATCCCGCTATGATAAGAAATGCCACACCGGACCATCATTCCTGGTTGTAAGGCTTTATGAAGGGCAACAGTCAGGCTGATAACCCACTACCGTGCGGGGCGTCACCAGACAGGTCTTCAGTGGTGGGTCCCGCTTCGAAATGAGCCCTGATGACCAGAGAAGACGTTTCTGGAGACTTAGGAGACTGCCGTGCGATACATCCTAGATAATGGTGTACAGTGGCATTTCTTGTCATAGCAGGACGCCATTGGTTGTCATCTGAGGCACTCTTACAGCGCAAACGGTACGCAGTCGATATTCTACGCCCCGTTTTGTTGTCCGTCATGGCATGCCACCCTCGCCTTACATTTCAGCAAGATAAAGCCCGCTGGCACACGGCGACAGCTTCTCCAGCTTGTCTTCATCCTTTGCACACCCTACCTTGGCTAGGAGGGTAGCCGCATCTCTAGCCAACTGAGAACGTTTGAAGAATTACGGGCAGAGTCCTCCAACCGTCTTGGGACAATTTGAGGCGCCAATTGGACAGAATTTGGTGCAAAATCCCTTACGAGAACATCTGAAAACATTATTGATCTGGCCAAGACGAATGACTGCTTGTCAAGTGTTATTGACTGGCTCAATTTGTAAAGGTCTCTCTCTTGAATAAATCATCCAATTTTTCCGAAACTATAATTTTTTGTCTCTACATGCACTTCACTTCGACCGATTTTCATTCCACTGGGATAATTTTCTCGTGGTGCATGGTTTTTTGTCTTCGAGTGTACACACCATCATTGTACCGTTATCATGCATGTCAATATACTATGAGCGTAATAAATAAATTCTATAATAATAATAACAATCACAGCAACAAAATTGACTTTCATGTGAAATGACTTACTTGTGAGAACCGCTGAACACTAATATAACGACTGGAGGCACCGGTTTTCCTACGCCGTTTCGTGCATGGTAGTGTGTTGAGTTTCGCTGTTCCCATAATTGTGTCCACTCCCCGTACCTTATAATAATAATTCTCTTCGCTATGTACAAGCTAGATGACAAAAGAAAATCAGCGCTGTCTTCGGATGACCTGTTCTTCAAGACAGTGAAGTCATAGGTGACAATAAGTTCTCATTGATCGCACTAAATGTCAGTTACTACAAGAGCTACAAATTTTGTAGTAATGCTACAAATTAGTTTCTCCCGCACAGCTGAGTGGTTAGCGCAGATTGCTGCACTGCAGAGGACCCTGGTTCGATTCGTAGCACAAAGGATTTTTCCTTGGTGGGAGGACTGATACGAGGTGCTCTCGACCTCGGAATGGCAATTTAGGAGTTACTTGACCGCCCAGGAGTGGCTCCACCGTTTGGAATGTCTGCAAAATAACCGGGAGAGGGGTGTGCTGACTATGTGCAACTCCATTTCCCATCAGCATGTCAAATCTAGGCAGAGG
Organism: Schistocerca americana; assembly: GCF_021461395.2. Lineage (NCBI taxonomy): Eukaryota > Metazoa > Arthropoda > Insecta > Orthoptera > Acrididae > Schistocerca > Schistocerca americana. The sequence goes on from NC_060122.1 coordinate 61,250,914, forward strand.
ATGACCGGGCGGCCGGTAGACGTCTCACGAGCCGTGAAGGTGATTCAACTGTGCCCCGGTGACATGAGGCACTGTCATCTGTAAAAATTCTATCGTGGTTTGAGATCATAAAGTTCATGAATGACTGCAGATGGTCTCAATGCAGCCGAACATAACCATTTCCGGCCAATGATGGGTTCAATTGGACCAGAGAACCCAGTGCATACCATGTTTATACACCCTCACCATTATGCAGCCCCCACCACCTTGCATTGCCTTCGTGACAGCTTGGGTCCATGACTTCATGGGGTCTACTCCCCACTCGAACCCTACAATCAGGTCTTACCAATTGATATTGGGACTCATATGACCAGGCCATGGATTTCCAGTTGTCTAGGGTGCAGCTGCTGTGGTCAAGAACCCAGGAGAGACGCTCCAGTTGATGTCATGCTGTTAACAAAGACATTCGCTTCGGTCGTCTTCTGCCGCTGTCCATTAATGCCAAATTTCGGCGCACTCTCCTAACGGATACGTTCGTCGTACATCCAGCATTGAATTCTGAGATTTTTTCACACAGCGTTGCTTATCTATTAACACTGACCATTCTACGCAAAGCCTCTGCTCTCAGTCATTAAGTGAAGGCCGTTGGCAGTTGCATTGCCCATGGTGAGGGGTAATGCTTGTAATCTGGTAATATCGGCACACTCTTGACACCGTGGAACTTGGAATATTGAATTCCCTAACGACTTCCGAAATGGAATGTCTGTTATTCCTCGTAGAGCGGCAATAATTTTGCCGGAAACCTATTTCACATGAGTCACCTGAGTAGAAATGACAGCTTCGCCAATGCAATACCCTTTGATGGTTGGTATACACGGTATTACCACCGTCGGCATATGTGCGTATCGCTAACCCATGGCTTGTCACCTGAGTGTATTTCTCCGTGGTTGTAAACGCTAACCAAAGCACTATATGCCAAGACTGTAGAAAGACTTCCACTTGTGATAAGGTATCATAGACATGGAAACAATTGGCAGCATCTTGCAATTTTATTTTCAAACACCACGACCGGTTTCAGATAGTTATGAGCCTAGCGGTTCAGAGATACAGTCAGAGTCTGTCTGTAGATCTCCATGAAGTTAGGCTTACAAGCACAGATTCCGCCTGCGTAGCTCCACGCCGTTACGATCATTGCATTTGACAATGGCCTTAGCGGCTGAAACCGGCCTAAGTGTTATAAAATAAAACTAGCGAAACCGGTGGTGTTCTTTGTCTGCCAGCAATATCTGCAGTTACGGATCCTAAACCACCATGTTCAACATGTTGGACAAGAGAAAATTATCATAATCCCACAATAACAAATAGTGACATGTGTAACAAGCATTTTATTGATGCGACTTCATGTGAAAGCTGCCGCTGCCTCTGTATCACGGGCTCCCCGGTTCGACTCGCGGCCGGGTTGGGGATTTTCTCTGCCCTGGGACTGGGTGTTTGTGTTGTCTTCATCATTTCATCATCATCATCATCATCATTTGTGAGAGTGATTAGATTGGATTGTGAGAAGAAAATGGACTGTGAAAAAAATAGGATTTAGTACGAGCCCTGATGGCCGCGCAGTTGAGCGCCCCACAAACCAACCATCATCATCAACATCATGTGAAAGCTGTGCTAATGAATGCGTAGTCCTTAAAATTAGTTTCGTGAGATGAGACACTCATTGTCTTCAGTCCGGACAGGTCAAACTCCTACTCATTCTAACTATGCTTCTTTCAACGTAACCAGTGCCTTTCAAGCTAACAGCAGTGTATTGATGTACTGGATAGTAGAGTCAGTCAGGCCTTGCTGACGTTAGAGCTCGGTTGTGAAGTACGGTGATAATAATTGAAGGATTCGAGTGATACATTCAAATAAATAAATGTCGAAAGGGACGTTATAATCACCAATTTCTGTCTGATCCTCGAAACTGTCATCGATTGTCGGCTGTGGCCAATAAATCGGATGCACGCTGTATTTGTAGACGGATCTTTGCATTAGAACACGGGATCCTGTAGCTATCTTGCTATGACAGTGGTAACCGAGTTGAAGGTAACGTCTTCCTGGGTGTTGGGTAGCGTCATGTTCCTCTTTAATATCTTCTAGACGGTCGACGTTTCGACCCATTTTCTGGGATTGTCTGCAGAATCTTCTGGTGTTTACGGTTAGTTGAACAGTCTAATTGGAGCTGCAAAATTAGATACAGTGGGAACCCACAGTATGAATGCGCACAGAAATTTGACTGCGTGAAAAGCACATTACAGCAATGAAGGTGACATGTAGATCAAGTAACAGATCAGGAGGTATCACAAGGAGAGCTCTGCGACATCAACGCAGAACTTTATAATGTAGTATTATGTAAGATATGCAGGGCACAAATTATGCAGAAGCTGACAGGAAACGTTTACATTCAACGAGTAAATTTTTATTGGAACATACAGAGAGCGAAGCATATTTGTTTCCTAATGATGGGTGAAGAAGCACAGTTTCAACGAAGTGATCAAAACTGTCAATACTCTTCCGACGGAAATCCTAGAAATCTCTGTCACACAGTCTTAGAGTGAAAATATGGTGCGAACTAATCTTTAGTCAGAATAAGGAGTCCTTTTCGTTTAGAGGATGAGTGACAGCTAAACAGTATGTTGACTCGAGCTGGCAGACGTGCCATCTAATCAACAAGTCAGGCTCCACTTGTATGCTGCCAAGTAATGCTATTTGCGAACTTCACTGGAAAGCGTACATCAGCGTCTTCGGCAATGAGTCATTACAAGAAATAATAGCAGTTCGTGTTCTGCCAAATCACTACATATGTCAATTAATGCTTACGTCTCTGGTAAAATGAGAAACTAAAATTTTGTATCAGCCTGTGACGAAGAAGTCGACTGAAAATATAACGTGTTTAAAGGAGATATCCATTAGAAGAAACTGAAGTTTAAATACGTAACCAGTCATCTGGCAACAACTTTCTTAGCAAACAGATATTCAGTCTGAACTTTCAATATGTTTTATTCCCAAAAAACAGAATTACTCACACCTAAGTCAAATCACTTCCCAGCTTCCAACAAGGTATATCTAGCTCGGTTTACAGCTCTCTTCCAATATATGTGCTTGTTGAGAAATAAACTAACTCATACTGTTACAAAGAAAACATAAAACATATATATAAAACAGGAAAAAATTAATAAACCCGTAAGTGACTTCATAATACGCGTTGCAATATTATAGGTGCCATTGCATGCAGAAGGAAAGAATTATTACTCGTACTAATTCATGTGTTAATGATATACTGCTAAGATTATTATTGGCCATAGCATATTTCAACGAAAAATGTATGTAAACTGTAATATATGTTTGTAAAGTTTCTCGGTACCATTGACATAATACTGCCGAATAATGAGTGCAACCGGCTAGTAAAAATTTCTTAAGTAGATAAGGCGAAGCAAAGTCTATTGCAACCTCCTTTTCTTGTCAGATACGTTTATTGTTCGATACCCTGAAGTATTAGAAAAATGAAACATTGGGTTATGACGCAGGTGATCATACTTCAGTAGCCGGAAAATGGGGGCGAAGGTGCAAGTGTTAAGACCAAATATTAGGCCTGTTCTTTGTTTCACGTGATAAAGCAAACGTGCACCTTCGACACTCGAGAATGGAGCCCACGAAAGCGGCAAAGAGTAGTAAAATAAATTTGAAAACATGAATGATAACAGTCCGCTGCAATTCCTTCGTCATGATATATGAGTAGTTACGATGTTCCTTCGTCATTTTCAAAGTATAGGACCGTCTATTAATCATTGTTTTTCATTTAGCTACGTGTACGGGTGAAGGACGTTTATGGGTCGTAAGTTTCTAGTAAAATGATTCAGTTCTCTGCATTTAAAAACGATAATTTTCTGTCTCTCAGTCGATAACGTAATACTGTACACTAAAGCAACCATAAGAAGTTACAGCAAAAAAGTTCTTTATAATATTAGGTTGAAATGATAAACTACGTACAGTGTGTTTGAGGAGAAATATCGCAGGAACTGTGGTGTAAACTGAATAAAAAAATCGATATAACACATGTCCAACTTGTATTGGTTACAGATATACAACTTTTACAAGGTAACGAAAACAAATACTCACACAAGGTGTACGTTCAAATTTAATTTTCATTAATTCCCAAGAGCATTATCGAACGTTTTGGCACAAACATATAGCCCTTCTGTAGTCTTCTTGGAGTTCCAGGATGAAGTTATCTCTCTGTAGTGGGTTGTGCGCTGATATGAAAACTGTTGGCAGACTGAAAGTGTGTGCCGGACCGAGACGCAAACTCGAAACCTTTGCCTCTCGCGAACATGTCCTTTCCCGACTGAACTACCGGAGCACGACTTATGACTTGTCTTCATAGCTGCACTTCCGCCAGAACCTCGTCTGCAACCTTCCAAACTTCACAGGAATTCTCACGCGGAACTTGCAACACTAGCTCTCCTGGAAGAAAGGATATAGCGGAGACTTGGCTTACCCAGACCCCGGGGGATGTTACCAGAATGAAATTTTTACTCTGCACCAGAATGTGCGCTGATATGAAACTTCCTGGCAGATTAAAACTGTGTGCAGGACTTAGAATCGGAAGATCACTTGCCCACGAAAGGCCAAGTTCCTGATTTCGAGTCTCGGTCCAACACAATGTTTTAATCTGCCAGGAAGTTTCATCTTGGCGTTCATTTACGAGGATAGTGCTATTCATAACGCGAAAGGTCAGTTCGTCTCCTGTATTTTCTTATTTCTTTGTAGGTTTCGCACTTGAAACCACGCCAGAGGTAGAAATCTAAGGGGGTCGAGCCCAGGGACACTGATGAACAAGAAATGTGGCGATTTCTACCTACATATCTTCCTGGAAATGTTTGGTTTCGATGATGTTTCTCCTGATGACTAGAATGGGCAAGCCCCTCCTTCGTGCTTGCCTTCCTTCCTTACGGAAGCTCTTCCAATAATGGAGAAAGATCATTTTCAAAAATGTCTTGAAACCAAGGCTCTGTAAGCGGATGGTGTAACACAACAGGCCCAGTCGACTGTTTACCTGTCGTACTACACCACACATTTACAGAGGAGCGTTCTTGGAAATATGTTTCTACAGAGCCGTATGCATTATCGTCGGACCACCGATGTGAGTTACGACTGTTACTGGTACCATCATGAATAAACAACGATTTGCAGCTAGGCAATGACAAAATTCCAATCGTCTACCTTAATCTCTGTCTCGAAATTGTTGAATCCGCTGATGTAATATTCGCCACATTCTTGTATGTAAAACTTGGAGATGTGTAGAAACTCTGCTTGTGCTTGTTGAAGGACCGCATTCTACCAACTGAATAATTTCTCCTATTTAAACCGTACTGAAACACCCTGCTAAACCTTCAGGACAGGGCAGATAGAATTTTGGAAAGCGGCCAAAATAGGGGGCTATCAGTTATACTCTAACATACAACTTTATTATTTGATGAAATATTACAGCGCAGATTTCCGACTTTAACTACCGACTGAGTATGTCACACAATCTTATGGCTTAATGCCAAAACCTCTTTAATTTTTAAAGTGGCTGAAGGCCCATGATTTAAAAACACAGCTACAATAAATTTTCAAAGGCAGAAGGCCCAAAGCTTTATCCTTAAATAATTTTAAGAAAGGAGGCTGAAGGCCCAAACAATCTAACACTTAACAATAAGGACTTATACTTCTAAAAAAGCTGAAGGCCCATGATTCAAAGCACAACTAGAATAAATTTTTACAAGGCAGAAAGCCCAAGGATTTATGCTTGAATATTTTTTTAAATGAGGTTGAAAGCCCCAAAAATGTAAGATTTAACAAGTAAAGAATTTAAATTTTAAGACGGCTGAAGGCCGATGACTGAAAAACACAACTACAATAAATTTTCAAAAGGCAGAAGACCCAAAGTTTTATCCAAAAAATATTTTAAATTTGGCTCAAGGGCCACACAATACAAGACTTGACAAGTAAGAAACTTTCAATTTTAAAACGGCTGAAGGTCCATTATTTAAAACCCAACTAAAAGCATACAAATTCAAACCATCGGGTATGAGACATTAAAATACACAATCAAACACCAATGAGAAAAGGCAGTAAAGCCAGGGGCGCTCAGGAGTTTCCGTGGGTCGGTCTGCACTTGAAATATTAAGGTTCGCTTAGGGAGACAGGTAGTCGGTCCAACTATATCCGATCCGCCGGCAACCCATCCAAGAGACAGTCAACGGACCCACCGCCAAGACGACTTGCTTTCTACCCGACCAGTACACAAGAAACTAGAAAGCCAAAACGTAAAAGGCTTAGCCGCCCACAACCAAGTATGCATAAGCTGTCAAAACTACACACACGTGTTGGACAGCGACAACACGGTGAGGAAAGGACACTGCCTGAATTTTACGTCAGCGGCCAGGGCAGGTAACCCGAACGCTAACGGCCACAAGGCAGAAAATTCCGCTGGTGCACTTGGACTTCAAAGAACCAAAATACAGTTACACTCCACCGGATGGTGGCCAAACATCCGCCAATTCGAATACTCGATGTTGCTCTGGGGAATACCCCCAACAGCCAACCATGAAAGCCAACGGCACCATGTGAACAGACTGGCTTTGGTAATTAAATCAGCACTCAACTTTGATGTCCTGGGTCGGTGAGTCACGAACCCCGTAGCAATCGGAACAGCTATCACACTCAGACACTGCGTAGAGACCGCCAGTGGGCCCGGCCCACTGTGCGGCGCGGAGATTTCCTGGGTGAACAACACCAACCGACCGACTGTTCAGAGCCAGTACGCCGACAACTTTTAAAATGACTTGTCAGTCAGAATCACACAAAGTACACACACTTTCACGAACACTTGCACGAAGAACAAGACAGTGCTAATGGCAGTGACTGTACAATAACAGGGACGAATCACGAGTCGGCAGAGACAGCCAAACCATTAGCGGTCGCCGGCCAAATACACGTCGTCCGGTAAGACGACCGACCTACGACCAAACAAAGTCGTCGACACTCCAATCGTGTGTGTCGGCAACCGTCGGGCGAATCATGGCGGTGAGGGCCTCACTGCTGCCGCGGCCCGACTGAACCTGTGCCGCATGCCATCTCTGACACTACCAGGTCAGAAGAAACTGTCGGCGCGTTCCATCTCACTGGCAGATCCCAACTAACCCCGAACACACGACAACCGGGAAGTGACAGCATTCCAGCAAAGATAATACAACAGGGCTTATATCGATAAGCGCTGCTGCTGCCGCTGACGGGCAGGCACGGCGGCAACTCAGTGACACAAGTAATGAAACTAACGTAACGAGGTGGCAGTGCAGCAAAAACTGGATGTTAAGTGCGAGATGGTACGAACACGGGCCACGCGCGTCTCACGCACTATGTTTATCTGCACTTTTAGAGGGTGCACTTTTAGGGTGCTTGACGATGCCGTTCCAGACTCAAGGACTGTAAACACAAGGAAACACGCTTGAATCTCGCCTCTGCATTGTGAAAATAGCCTACCGCATTGTCTCCAAGAAGCCGCGTTCGCAAATACCATATCTGCATACTCAAGAGCCGTAAATACGTGCTTAAAAGATGCGAGAAGCAAAGTAGGATGATTAGTACTTAACGTCCTGCCGAAAAGCTCTGGTTAAGGATAGACAGGGAAGAAACTCAGGGGTGCTCCTTCAGTGGAATCATTCCTTCATTTACCTTATGTAGGGATTTACAGGAAAATCTAAATCAATATGGCTTCATAGCGATTTGCGTCCTGCCGAATACGAGTCCACTAAGCTACCCACTGTAAACTGTAAATTAAAACTGCCCAACAAACCATAATCATAATGACAGCTGAAAAATTCTATTGTTTAAGCTCAAGCACAGCCTGATTGTCAAAGTAAAAATGATGATCAACAAATGAATCCGTAGCAACTGCAACATTAAAAAGCGAATTGAAGATTACCTCTGTGGTGTCACCGCCAGACACCACACTTGCTAGGTGGCAGCCTTCAAATCGGCCGCGGCCCGTTGGTATATGTCGGACCCGCGTGTCGCCACTGTCAGTGATTGCAGACCGAGCGCCGCCACACTGCAGGTCTAGAGAGATTTCCTAGCACTCGCCCCGGTTGTACAGCCGACTTTGCTAGCAACGGTTCACTGACAAATTACGCTCTCATTTGCCGAGACGATAGTTAGCATAGCCTTCAGCTACGTCATTTGCTACGACCTAGCAAGGCGCGATTATCATTTGCTATTTATCTTGTGATGCATGTACCGTCAGACCGATGTACACCAATTGCGGATTAAAGTTAAGTATTCCAGCAGATACGTACGTTATTGGCTATATTAATTACATTGTCCAGTTCCAGACCTCACGCCAGCCTGCGTGAGCTTAAACGCTTGCCTTTCGGCTTCACCTCCTAGTGGCTTGGCTGTCTTGCCAAGTCACAACAACCTCCATGTCTTGAACGGAGGACATACGATGAACAACAACAAAAGCAAAACGACGATAGTGGAATGTAGTCGAATTAAGTCGGGTGATGCTGAGGGAATTGGATTAGGAAATGAGACACTTAAAGTAGTAAAGGAGTTTTGCTATTTGGGGAGCAAAATAACTAATGATGGTCGAAGTAGAGAGGATATAAAGTGTAGACTGGCAACGGCAAGGAAAGCGTTTCTGAAGAAGAGAAATTTGTTAACATCGAGTATAGATTTAAGTGTCAGGAAATCGTTTCTGAAAGTATTTGTATGGAGTGTAGCCATGTATGGAAGTGAAACATGGACGATAAATAGTTTGGACAGGAAGAGAATAGAAGCTTTCGAAATCTGGTGCTATAGACGAATGCTGAAGATTAGATGGGTAGATCACATAGCTAATGAGGAGGTATTGAATACAATTGGGGTGAAGAGGAGTTTGTGGCACAACTTGACTAGAAGAAGGGATCGGTTGGTAGGACATGTTCTGAGGCATCATGGGATCACCAGTTTAGTATTGGATGGGAGCATGGAGGGTAAAAATCGTAGAGGGAGATCAAGAGATGAATACGCTAAGCAGATTGAGATGGATGTTAACAAATTTCTCTTCTTCAGAAACGCTTTCCTTGCCCTTCCAGTAGGTACCGAGAGATACGGAAGCTTGCACAGGATAGAGTAGCATGGAGAGCTGCATCAAACCAGTCTCAGGACCGAAGACCACAACAACAACAATATTACCAATGTAAGTAGGTGGCGTGTTACATGGAATGCTTTCTTTTTCCAATTAGTTCCTGCTACCACTTACTAAAATACTTACTTGCAACACCTGGAATTTTTGTGAAAGAAGACGACGTTGGAGGAAGACAAGTGTTTAACCTGATATGTGTTTAACCTTTGTGTGTTTTTCGGTTTAGCCTAAATAAGTTAGCATTCTTACATCCTTTCTTGCTGATTAGTGGTATGACCAGACTCAGAAGTCCTCTGGACCGATATTAACTGTGAGAAGTAACCGCCCGCCATTCTTCACGGTGAACGATCACATTCCGCTCGCATTCCCGCCCCTTAATCCTCCCCTGCCGCCGCCCCTTAGCCCATTCGCGTCCTCCAGCGCGCGCTATTCCAGCGGCAGGCGGCCGGGCAGTGGGATTAATGCTGCCATAAATCGGGCGCGATCTAATCCTCTTCACAGGTCCGCCTGCGTCGCTGGAACACTGCTGGACCGCACCGGACCGCACCTGGTGCCGGCGGCCGCCCCTTCTGCCGCCGTTGCCGCCCCCGCACGCCGGCAGATGGTCATCGCTATCGATTTAACAATTATAACATTCCATTAGCTCGCTGCCGGCAGAGTGAAAGGGGCTACCGGAGGGGCGGTTCTCCATCACCGGCGCTCTGGGCTTGGTACGCCATCGTGCGCTGATTCTCTGCTAAGGAGGGCGAGGGCGCTGGAAGACACCTTGAGCTTACTGCGAGCGACAGGCTGGATTCAGTAAGAGCAGCGCAGTTAATTCACAACGAAAGGGGTCAAATACAGAGCGTCATCGAGAATAAAACCGATACAACTTGCTTTCACGCAGAAATCTGAAGCACCTTAGCAAGTTGTTGTTGTTGTTGTTGTTGTGGTCTTCAGTCCTGAGACTGGTTTGATGCAGCTCCCCACGCTACTCTATCCTGTGCAAGCTTCTTCATCTCCCAGTACTTACTATAACCTACACCCTTTTGAATCAGCTCACTGTAGTCAACTCTTGGTCTCCCTCTACGATTTTTACCCTCCAGTCTACCCTCCAATACTAGATTGATGATCCCTTGACACCTCAGAAAATGTCCTTCCAACCGATCCCTTCTTCTAGTCAAGTTGTGCCAAAAATCCCTCTTCTCCCCAGTCCTATTCAATACCTCCTCATTAGTTATGTGAACTACCCATCTAATCTTCAGCATTCTTCTGTAGCACCACATTTCGAAAGCTTCTATTCTCTTCTTGTCCAGTCTATTTATCGTCCATGTTTCAGTGCCAAACATGGCTACACTCCATACAAATACTCTCAGAAACGACTTCTTGGCACTTAAATCTATACTCGATGTTAACAAATTTCTCTTCTTCAGAAACGCTTTCCTTGCCATTGGCAGTCTACATTTTATATCCTCTCTACTTCGACCATCATCAGTTATTTGGATCCCCAAATAGCAAAACTCCTTTACTACTTTAAGTGTCTCATTTCCAAATCTAATTTCCTCAGCATCAACCGACTTAATTCGACTACATTCCATTATCCTCGTTTTGCTTTCATGTTCATCTTATACCCTCCTTTCAAGACATTGTCCATTTCGTTCAACTGCTCTTCCAAGTTCTTTGCTGTCTCTGACAGAATTACAATGTCATCGGCGAACCTCAAAGTTTTTATTTCTTCTCCATGGATTTTAATACCTACTCCGAATGTTTCTTTTGTTTCCTTCACTGCTTGCTCAATATACAGATTGAATAACAACGGGGAGAGGCTACAACCCTGTCTCACTCCCTTCCCAACCACTGCTTCCCTTTCATGCCCCTCGACTCTTATAACTACCATCTGGTTTCTGTACAAACTGTAAATATCCTTTCGCTGCCTGTATTTTACCCCTGCCACCCTTAGAATTTAGAAGAGAGTATTCCAGTCAACGTTGTCAAAAGCTTTCTCTATATCTACAGATGCTAGAAATGTACGTTTGCCATTCCTTAATCTTCCTTCTAAGATAAGTCGTAGAGTATCATCCAATAAATGTGCCTGTAAACGGTAGAAGAAACACAAAAGTCATATGAGTATAGTATTGCTTTACTGGTCCAGCTGCTATTGCAGTTGGTACGAAGCTTGCCTTTTGTCAGATTGTTATGCGCCTCTTCATCCAGTTATGTGGAGAGCAACCATTTTTCTCTCGTCTTAATGGAGACCAATAACTCGGCCACACCCGAATCCTTTAAAGAATCCTACTTCCATGTATGAAACAGCTTCAAGCACTGGATGATTATAGTGTGGGTTACTGACAGTCTATTTTACACAAAAGTTAGTTTTTCAAGTAAATGTTCATCTCGTTATATCTTCTCATATATGTGTGGTACAAAGGTATAATTTTGCGCCGGCCGGTGTGGCCGAGCGGTTCTAGGCGCTTCAGTCTGGAACCGCACGGCTGCTAAGGTCACAGGTTCGAATCCTGCCTCGGGCATGGATGTGTGTGATGTCCTTAGGTTACTTAGGTTTAAGTAGTTCTAAGTTCTAGGGGACTGATGACCTCAGATGCTAAGTCCCAAAGTGCTCAGAGCCATTTGAACCATTTTTTATAATTTGCAGATATATTCAGTGCTGTATATGGATACGTTCTGCCGATAGACTTAGCTGTAAAGAGCCAATAAATTACCGCGTCATGTCTGATTCTGAATTTTTACCGTATCGACAGCGAAAATGTGGCAAGCGATAAATGTTTCTCCTTTCATTGTTTTGTGGGGGTAGTAATATTGGACGAATATAGTCTGGATAATTTGCGCGCCGTGAGTTACAATCAGTCTCAAGACATATACATAATTTCGAAAATCAATACTTATCTTATTGTGCTAAAACATTAACATAACGAGCAGATTATCACAGAATTCTAAAGTTTTAAATAAGAGCAATGATTATATGACATATTGAAAATTATATTTTTGTTGCTCATGGAAGACGTTAGGTAGGCAACCTATGAAAGGTAACAATCACCAAGAACCATGAACAAGTTAGCCGTTTGACAATGAAGATTACGATTCGGTGTCGTGGAAATATCTGACCGCAGAAATAATACAGCACCAAGTCCAAGGAGTAAGGTTTTCCATCTACACTTATCTCAGATGTGACCTTCAGTCTCTATCCAGCTCTATGGCTGAGCTACGAATTCAAGACAGTGTTTCACATCAAAATATCACATTCAAAAGTCTTGAACTTCTATGACTATAGCCGGCCGAAGCGGCTGAGCAGTTCTAGGCGCTACAGTCCGGAACCGCGCGACCGCTACGGTCGCAGGTTCGAATCCTGCCTCGGGGATGGGTGTGTGTAGATTACATTAGTACTTCTTCCATAGATCATGAATACGACACTTCGTAATGATGTGGAACGTGTCAGGTTAATAAAAGGTGTCTATACACGATATTACATTACAAATGGTTCAAATGGCTCTGAGCACTATGGGACTCAACTGCTGAGGTCATTAGTCCCCTAGAACTTAGAACTAGTTAAACCTAACTAACCTAAGGACATCACAAACATCCATGCCCGAGGCAGGATTCGAACCTGCGACCGTAGCAGTCTTGCGGTTCCAGACTGCTGCGCCTTTAACCGCACGGCCACTTCGGCCGGCATTACATTACACAAAATGTTACATGACACTTAATATTTTTAATTTTTTTTGTGGGGGTTGGGGAAATTACCCACTTATTATATCCAAAAATTCATCTAATGAGTAGAAGGAGTTTCCATTAAGAAATTCTTTTAATTTCCTTTTAAATGCTATATGGCTATCTGTCAGACTTTTGATGCTATTAGGTAAGTAACAAAAGACTTTCGTGGCAGCATAATTTACCCTCTTCTGAGCCAAAGTTAGATTTAACCTTGAGTAGTGAAGATAATCCTTTCTCCTAGTGTTGTAGCCACGTACACTGATATTACTTTTGAATTCGTTTGGATTGTTAATAAAAAATTTCATAAGTGAATATATATATATATATATATATATATATATATATATATATATACATATATATATATATACTGTGAGGCTTCAGTGAAGATCTCTAGCTCTTTAAATAAGTGTCTGCAGCATGATCTTGGATGAGCTCCAGCAATTATTCTGATTACACGCTTTTGTGCAATGAATACTCTTTTACTCAATGATGAGTTCTCCAGAATATGATGCCATAGGAAAGCAGAGAATGAAAATAGGCGTGGTAAGCTATTTTACTCAGATCTATATCGCCAAAATTTGCAATGAGCCTAATAGCATAAGTAGCTGAACTCAAACGTTTCAGCAGGTCGTCAGTGTGCTTTTTCCAGTTCAACCCCTTATCAATGCATACACCTAGAAATTTTGAATATTCTACCTTAGCTACCGATTTCTGATCGAAGCCTATATTTATCAATGGTGTCATTCCATTTACTGTGTGGAACTGTATATACTGTGTTTTGTCAAAGTTTAATGAAAGGCCCATTTGCAGAGAACCACTTAATGACTTTCTGAAAAACATCGTTTACAACTTCACCAGTTAATTCTTGTCTGTCAGGTGTGATAGCTATACTTGTATCATCGGCAAAAAGTATCAGCTTTCCATTTTCGTGAATATAGAATGGCAAGTCATTAATATATATTAAGAACAGCAGAGGAACCAAGACCGAACCTTGCGGCACCCCATTCTTGATTGTTCCCCGGTTTGAGAAATCACCAGTTTTTTGCATATTACGTGAATTGCTTATTTCAGCTTTCTGAACTCTTCCAGTTAGGTATGATTTAAACCACTGGAGCACTGTCCCATTCATACCACAGTACTTGAGCTTATCTAGAAGTATTCCATGATTTACACAATCAAAAGCCTTTGATAGATCACAAAAAAATCCCAATGGGTGACTTCCAGTTACTCAGAGCATTTAATACTTAATTAGTGAAAGTATATATAGCATTTTTCGTTGAAAACCCCTTTTGGAAACCAAACTGACATTTTGTTAAAACTTTATTTTTGCAAAGGTGTGATGCTACTCTACCATACATTACTTTTTCAAAAATTTTGGATAAGTCAGTCAGAAGAGAGATTGGGCCGTAGTTGTTGACATCAGACGTATCCCCTTTTTTATGCAGTGGATTAACAATGGCATACTTCAGTCTATCTGGGAACATACCCTGCTTCAGAGAGCTATTACATATGTAGCTAAGAATCTCGCATTTCTTGGGAACAAGCTTTTATTATCCTGCTGGAAATGCCATCAATTCCATGTGAACTTTTATTCTTGAGAGAGTTTATTATCTTCCTAATTTCAGCAGGAGAGGTGGGTGGAATTTCAATTGTATCAATGAACATTCAGATCCTATTTTTTGTACAATATTTAAAAAATTATTATTTAACATGTTTTAGACTTCCAGCTTGTTAATTATCAAGTTTCCATTCGCTTTGATGGTGATGCCATCATCCTGTACTCTTGGTTGCCCTGTCTCCCTTGTAATAATATTCCAAATTGTTTTGATTTTGTTATCAGAGGTATTAATCTCAGACATGAAGCACATACTTCTAGACTTTTTAATTACCTTTCTTAATGTAGCACATTAGTTTTTATAACATTTGGCTGTTTCTGGGTCATTACTCTTTCTTGTTGTTAGATACAGTTCCCTTTTGTGGTTACAAGATATTTTTATTCCTTTAGTAAGCCAAGGTTTTTTGCAGGGTTTCTTATAATTTGATTTAACTACTATCTTGGGGAAACAGTTTTCAGATTCTCTTACAAGTGTATCATGAAATAAGTTATATTTTAAATTGGCATCGGGTTCCTTGTACACCTCATCCCAGTCTAACTGCTGAAGATTTTCTCTGAAATTTCTAATTGTTGAATCATTAATTGAATGCACAACTTTGGAGGGTAGTTTTGAATTACTGAATGGAGATATGTCATATACTGTAACTAGCCGAGCATCATGATCAGAAAGCCCATTCTCAACAGGACAAGAATTTTTGTTTTTAAACCTGTCTTGATCTATAAAAGTGTTATCTATCAATGTGCTGCTGTCCTTTACTACCCGAGTAGGAAAATTAATGACGGATGTCAAACTGAAAGAACCAAGCAAGACTTCCAGGTCATTCTTCCTATTACACTCTTTCAGTGAGTCAACACAGAAGTCCCCACAAATAATAATTTGATTTCCCCTGTCTGACAGATAGCACAACAAGGTATCCAAGTTTTCCAGGAATAAATGAAAGTTCCCTGCAGGGGACCTATATACAGTTACAATTATAAAAGAGCCCTCCTTCAGTTTAAGTTGACTGGCATATGCTTCTATATGTTACTCTAGACAAAACTTTTTTGTATCTAAGCTTTCTACACAGTGATGTCCTTACGTTAGTTAGGTTTAAGTAGTTCTAAATTCTAGGAGACTGATGACCTCAGAAGTTAAGTCACATAGTGCTCAGAGCCATTTGAACCATTCTATGACTATATGGAGTATTTTTATTTTCTATTACTAAGATAACATTTATTGCATAACTCTGCTAATATTACTCCTCTCATATCCTTTCCACCAGGGCCATATTCCAGTAACTCTCTCTTCTGTTCCTACCCATACTACAGCCTTGCAATTAGCCATGATTGTTACATTTTCAACTCTCTTTATACACTGAATTACACTGGCAATATTCGCTTCGACTTCCTCTTGTAACGTTGGAAAGCATACCTGACCTATTACAGTAGGCTACAATTTAATGCCGATTCTGATGTCAATAATCCTATCACTGAACTGCTCCCAGTAAATCACTCTCTGCGCTTCTTTTCTATTCATGACAAGTCCTACTTCCATAACATCATTTTATGCTGCTTTTATTTTACGCTCGTCTAACCAGAAAACTTTAACTTCCTTCCATCTTTCATTTTAACTGATCATCAGTACGTCTAGATTGAGCTTTTGTGTTTCTCTTTTCGGATTTAATAGCTTCCCTACAATATTCTGCCTTCCAAGATTCCACGATCCGACTCTTAGAATCTTCTCGTTGGTTATTCAGTACAGAATATTTTTCCAATGGAGAGATCATCATGACACCTTTTTTTAATACAGACCATACACGCATGCCTTTAAAGGCGATTTATAACTTTATAAAAAAGTTTCTCAGTATTTTAAGCATCTAGATGTAAATAGGCAAATGATATGAATCTTCTGTGATACGTAGCACTTTATGTGAACTTTGAACACAAGATGAGGGACGACAACGGATGCCAAAAACCTCTTCGTCCACTTTTCCTCCTCTTCTTTCTTCTTGTTCTTGTTCCACTTCTTCCTCTACCAGTTCACACGATGCACCTTTATACTACACACCTCAAAAAAAGTTTAGCATCACCTAGGTTCCGAGAGTTCAGGAACCTGTACAGAAAATTGGAATACAGACCAGCATAAACATCGTTTCCGCCCTTTTTATTGCTCATGAAAACCACACACTGCATATTGTACCACCAGACCACGAGACCTTCAGAGGTGGTAGACCAGTCGGCTGTACACACCCGCACCTCTAATACCCAGTAGCACGTCCTCTTGCATTTATGCATACCTGTATTCGTCGTGCCATTCTACCGACAACTTCATCAAGGCCCTATTGGTCCAGATTGTCCCATTCATCAACGGCGATTCGGCGTAGGACCTCAGAGTGGTTGGTGGGTTACGTCGTCCAGGTAAACAGCCCTTTTCAATCTATGCCAGGCATGTTCGGTAGGGTTCATGTCTGGAGAACATGCTGGCCACTCTAGTCGAGCGATGTCGTTATCCTGAAGGAAGTGATCCACAAGTAGTGCGCGATGGGGGAGCGAACTGTTGTCCATGAAGACGAATGCTTCGCCCATATGCTGCCGATAAGGTTGGACTATCGGTCGGAGGATGTCATCAGAAGTGAGCTATTCAGATGAAATTAAGTATTTGGGGAGCAACTATAGATCTAAATTTACTATAGGTTTCAGAGTGTTGTGGATTGGCAGGAGCCAACCCACGGGGTTTGAAGGAAGCCGGAAGGCACGCGTTTAATCTCACGCAGGCTGGCGTGAGGTCTGGAACATGACAAGGTATTTAGACTTCAGAAAAAAGGTGGTAGTTGGTGGAATACTTAACTTTTAATCCATTAATGTTGAATGTAGCTCTTGTCTGTACATTATTTACAATATCAATAGTAACTGAATAATGGCGCCTTGCTAGGTCGTAGCAAATGACGTAGCTGAAGGCTATGCTAACTATCGTCTCGGCAAATGAGAACGTATTTTGTCAGTGAACCATCGCTAGCAAAGTCGGTTGTACAACTGGGGCGAGTGCTAGGAAGTCTCTCTAGACCTGCCGTGTGGCGGCGCTCGGTCTGCAATCACTGATAGTGGCGACAGGCGGGTCCGACGTATACTAACGGACCGCGGCCGATTTAAAGGCTACCACCTAGCAAGTGTGGTGTCTGGCGGTGACACCACACAGAGTAATAGTATTTCGCTAACTGATATGTCGCCTTAAACAGCCTATTCCATCACAAAATTTTTGAAAAGCACTTAGATTCTGACATTAGAATTACAGCACCAGGGCGGGAGGGGAAATTTGAGAGGAGTCTAGGATGTTTCACAAATGACTGGGAGACGTAGTGGGCCGGAGTGCGAACGGCAGATACTGAGTCAGTCGTTTAATTTTCTTTGCTGTCGAACCTCACACCTCAGTTCTCTATTAAATTGCTAATTTCTTCAGAGTCTATTATTAGCTGAAGGCGAAGCACGTTTTCGATGATAATACGAATCTCACGTTAAAGATGTGCAACATCATACTGTCGCAAATCTTCATCCGTGTCACAATTATACACTCCACACCTTACATTAGATAAAGATATTGGCAAACGTTCATTTACATTGCCGTAAGAGCAGTTCGTGCAACAGCATATTTTTACCACACTAACATGCCTTGTTATACAATCTGGAACCATGCAACCAAACGTTTGATTCTTCATCGAGATTAAATCCGGAAGAAATGGGCCCGTGAACGTCCTCTTACAATGTCTTATGCCTCTCATGTTTTCATGACGTAATGTCTGTGTAAGATCTAATTCAATTCAGGAAAGACATTTACCGATACTTATTAAAAAATATTTTAAAAGCGGAGTACAGAGACAAGTAGTCACAGATCAAGCAAAATTCGTCACTACGAACTCCAGTTCCTTAGTAGTGGATGTAGATTGTTCTGACGCTTGTGCACCTGTCAACACCACGTTTGATGGTTCAAGTAACGGTTCTCACTCATGATTTTCCGGTACAGATAGGCCAACTCCGTCTTTTTCGGTGATTCACCTTCTTTTTAACAGAGGCCGTTGCCCATATGTGGCACCATACGCTTAACTGCTTGGTGGCGTGTTGGCATATCTTAACCGTGCGACGTTGCACTCTTAGAACGTCTGATTAGACTCCTTTTCCAATGCTTTCTTCCCTAGAACGACACGGAAGGATGATCACTGTTCATGTTATAAATCACAATGGACTGATTTGTGCTGAATGTCCTGAATGCAAGATGAAAAAGCGTTTAGTCAGTGAGATAGTTGGGAAGTTTCGTGTTTCAGACATATTGCCCCCTTCGCTTTAAAGACTCTTCTTTATCCGTTATATCTCACACCAAGTAGATGTTGAAGGTTTCGCTATTTGATATTCTCGCATAGCAAATATCAGTGCACCATGACAACATATTTTAGTGCTTTGTTACTCCGATATTGAACACAGGTACAATTACTAAGGGAGAATTTTGAAATTGTGCGCAGTGGTTAATAGTACACATTAGGTATTTGACGCTTGCGCTGAATATGACGCCTTCCGACTACTGATCACATCTTTTCATTCCTGTAGGTAACGAAGATGCACGAGAAGACAGGCGCCATACCTGGTGTGGGACGTGGGAGTGTGAGCCGGATAAACCACAATTTACTGTTAATTTCAACAATAATTACACAAAATAAGAAGGTAAACTTAGAGACATTACTGCTCTACTTTTATCTGAATTTGTTATGAAAACCTACAGTACCTTGTATGAATACATGGATTTTATTTCTAAATACAATAGTTTAAGATACAGAAATTGTTCGTTTTATTATGTAACGCCAGATTTGGGTAATGGTTCACGGAAAAAGACCAGTCGTGGCACCCCAGTGAAAAAGAATGTAGAACTAAGTAATGGATAGAAAGAAACAGCAGATTGAAGTGAAAGACAAGAAAAGGAAAGCTATTGGTGGGTGCTTTACTGTGAGCCAGAAACAAAGAAAAAGGAAAATAGTATAACACCAGTCATGGGAGATACCGGATGTTTCTACTGTTTGTTTTGATTACGATGACGATGATTACATAACCAGTTCACTCGTGCATAGAAATCTCTACCTACACGTAGTACAGAACGTATTGAGTTACGCTGAGTATGTGAAGAAGTAGGAAAAGACGAATTACAGTACGATTGTCTTGGAATAGTGATGCATGTGGGCATGTGATGGAGGAGACATCCCAAGACTGCTTACCCAAGAAATTAACATTTTAAAAACGGTTGAAACGTGAAAATGAAACTTATTACACATTCTATGTTACTGTTTAAATACATTTCAGTATTCTGATTTGCTAACGGGAACTGGCAGATAATTTAATTGGCGATTATTATCAATGTATTTAATATAAGCTTCCTCTCTGAAGCGCACAATCTCTCAACCACAACGGATAATTATCCCGGCGTGTATAATCAATAATACCAAGTAACAACTTCATTAAATGTTAAAACACGGCCTGTTATGCCGGGCGTGATAGAAATAAGAGCAAATATCCCTATTGGTGACAGAGGACGGTGTAGTTAACACAATTCAATCAGTACTTTCTTCATATGCGGACTAGTAATTACATCTATTAGGAGTAGCGTGATTTTAGGTTGATTAGTAACTCAATCCATATGTGGCAAGAGCACCCCATTAACATTCATGTTCCCCTGCGCAGCAGGTCACGTGTTGAAGTGTGAACACGTGGAAGCAAAAGGGTTGATGTGTACTGACATGGGCAGTCCACTTCCTGGTGCAGTTACAAACATGCAGAAAATAGCAGGTCGTAAAGTTTTTGTGTGTTCGTGGGAAGACTGTTCGAAGCGGAGAATAAACAACCAACACAATGACGTGTATACATGTTAAGGTACCACATGTAAAAAAATATGTCCTTATGGCTGGCGGGAGACCCGTACCGCCGTACTAGGCGATGTGCTAGTGGAGGTGCTTAGCCATTGCCTTCCTCCGACCGTAATAGGGATGAATGATGATGATGATGATGATGATGGACACAACAACATCCAGTCATCTCGAGGCAGGTGAAAATCCCAAGCCCCGCCGGTAATCGAACCCGGGACCCCGTGCTCGGGAAACGAGAGCGCTACCGCGAGACCACGAGCTGCGGACGAATAGGTCTAAAGGAAACAGTAAATCAGTAAGTGAAGGAGAATCATGCAGAAACTCGCTTGGTTGGTTGGTTGTTTTGAGGGAAGAGACCAAACTACGAGGTCATCGGTCTCATCGGATTAGGGAAGGACGGGGAAGGAATTCGGCCGTGCCCTTTCAAAGGAACCATCCCGGCATTTGCCTGGAGCGATTTAGGGAAATCACGGAAAACCTAAATCAGGATGGCCGGACGCGGGATTGAACCGTCGTCCTCCCGAATGCGAGTCCAGTGTGCAAACCACTGCGCCACCTCGCTCGGTCACAAACTCGCTTATTTGTGATATTTTCAATTAATTTCATTGTAATGTTCTTTCTTACATTTAATTTTATTGAGTTCAGGGAAAATACAGGAACTACAGCGATCTACCCTACTGTTGGTTTAAGGATAGGTCTGCTTATTTTGTAGGCGTCAAAATAAAGTTTTCTGCTTAAGTGCGCACTAACGCCCGACTTTCCTACACATAATTTATAAATTCCTACTACTATCCAAAAGCGATAAGTAGTAATTACTATGTTATACTGTTCTGTATGAATACATAGATCGAGGAGTCGCGAGACTGAACACAGATTAAGAAAGAGACGAAATCCCACATTTGGCCTACTTAAAGTAGTCGAAAAAGTTCTGCATTTCGAATTCTCAGAGACGGTGAATGCGCATGTGGCAGGCATCGCCAAGTGCTGAACCAAAATAAACAAAAATGTGAATAGCTGTAGACGCGAAAAGTCGGAAACGCGAGACAGAAAGAGTCGGGGGAAAAATGCGACGCCTCCGAACAGTGGTTTATACTGTCAGCCACATCGGAGAGGTACATTTCAGGGCTGGTCGCGCAACTCTAAAAAGAAATTAATAACGGGGCAAAGACTTGGGACGCGGGCCTTTTTCTGATTGCTAATTAACGTTCCATGTAAGGGGCGCCGCGTTCTTTGTCCAGGGAGCTGTTTTATAATAAGTGCAGCTTCTGCGAAAGTAATAAATATCGCTGGAAAGCCGACTGCGGACCACAACCGCGGGACCCTGCGACTGGAGAAAGCTTACTCTCCCCCGCCCCATCTTCTCCCTCGCACCCTTGCCGCTCTCGCCCACGCCGCTTTTCTCTCGCTGCGTCCTTAATAAAACAGCCCTGAAAAATTTTTACAATTTACTTTTCCGGTGCTGTTATTTGGAGGCGGCGGCGGTGGACCGGGCTCGATTCCGCGCGGCGCGCGCTCGCTCGTTCTTCTTGCTTTACAAGAGGAAATTTTAATATGTTGCGTTGCGCGGTTCTCTGACTTTCCCAGAGCAATGAATATAAGCAGTTGCAGGGAAAGGAAAACCGCTTCCATATTAAACGCGTCCGGAATAAAGAAATGTGGGCGTCCCGAGGAGCGAGCTGCACTGCAGCCAGTATTAGTCTCGGCTGAGCTGAGTCAGCGGGTAGCACAAGTTCTCCCAGGGCCGGCAGATCTTGCAAGCGAGAACATAATAACCGGAGACTACTCACACGCTGTCTTCTTATCCGTAGTAGTATGAACGTAAGTCCATTGATGTCGAGCGACTAAACTGAGGAGGTACAACGGCGATCGGCCGCATTCGTCTGAAATCGGTCGCATGGCGTCCCTCACTCGCTACTTTTGAGACGCCATAATTGTTGTTTCCTCACCACGAATTGCGTGTTATGAAAGTATGCCATTTCGAGGCAACGGCACACCGAAGTTCTGGGCCTGAAACGTTGTACATGTCTCACAAGGACATGCGTTTAGTAAGCCAAAACGCTGCTACATTCAAAGACTTTGTATTAACATTCCTGTTTTCTGGCGCCATAAAGTTATTTCGACTGCATGGCCATTATCAAGCCATCTGCAAACCCATAGAGTTGTTAGTGCATATATCTGTCAATTTGTAACGAAAACGATTTTTTACATATCTCCCGTAGTACTTACGTCCACAACACACTGTTAAAGCTGGCTCTGTCCAATACCTCGTTTTGCTGTATATCATAGGTCTAGTGCAGACGAAATGTTTGTCCTCTAGATATGTAATGTCTTAGCACTGGAATTTGTTGCTAAGCAATATTCACTGAGACCCATTTAATATTTTCCATGAGTTTGACAGCTTCAGTTGCCAGCTAAGTCAACAATGTTAATGGTTACGTAGTTGGCTTATTCATCTATAGAGGAGGGTGTGGTAGTAGCAGTGATCTATGATCTGTATACTACCTGATGTAGAACTCTGATCTCAGAACATGGGACACTAGCGTGCCTGCAGGTTCTTGTCATCTGCATAGTAAGCCGCGTTGTAAATTAGGCAAAAAGAAAGAAGACATTGGTCTCTACGAGATATTCTTCACTTATTCCTGGCTTTGAACTTTGCAGAATCGATAAGTATTTTAATTTTGCGTCCTCGCGACATTTCGCGGCAGCCATGTTGAAATCAGGCAATAAACGAAGTACGAGCGTCTTTGGCTGGCACGCTCAGGCAGCTGGAGTTCGACTTTCAGATAGTAGACAGACCACTGGGTAATAGTAAATTCTTTGCTAACGCTTGCTGGTGTTGTCTTTGCCTGTGAATTTGTTCTATCCGCCATCGTATTCTATACTTTCAATATAATTTGCAGAATTTTTATGTTTTAAGTTGATTTGTTCGTTACGAATTTTGCCTGGATATTTGTATGTGCGTATGTAGCTTTCTATTTCCTCAAGAAAGTTCATTATTCGGCCATTTGTTTTTATGTGCAGAATTTGTATCGCATTTTCGATCTGTGATATACTGTTTGCATGTGGTTCAATACTGTGGATGGGTTTGGGTCATTGTTCCTTTTATGTTCTCGGTATCTGATTTTGAAATTTCTGCCCGTTTGATCTGTATAGAATTTTCACTGTCATTACAATTATTTTTATATATGCCTGGGTACGTGTAACCCGATTGTTTCATTTTTCCGGATTGCTTTTTTGGTTTTAGGTCGTGTATAATGCGTAATGAAAATCTTACTGCAGTTTTGTTTAGTAATGTGTTAAGTCTCTCTGATATATATCTTGTTTGTTTATGGTAACTACGTTATTTTCAGTTTTATTAATTTAATGGCGATGTGAATCGTTATAGGTATCGGTTTCTTGTGTTTATCATGGATTCTGTGCATAACACCAAACAGCCCAATAATGAACTTTTTTGACGAAATAGAAATCTACATACCAATACGCAAATATCCAGACAAAACTACTGACGAACAAACCGACTTAAAACATAAAAATTATATTGACAACTTCGTTGTCATTATGGAGTACGCTAACGGATAAAATAAATTAACAGGCAGCACAACACCAGCAAACAGTAGCAAAGAATTTACTCCTACTACTACACACAACCCAGTTCTTGTTGATTGTAGGTTACACACCTTGCCACAATGAAATGTTATCTGTGTTGCGTCATTCAATGTCCGACTAATAATAATAGGAGTTTACTAGGTAAAAAACTATATACTTTTGCAGACATGTTCAGCACTGTGCAATACTATAAACGTGATTAAGGTTCTGGACTCAAACGCTTAGACCCCCTTAAAGTGGAGTCTTTGTTCTAAAGTATGTTAGGAATATTTGTAGTAGTGATAGGCTAACGTGTGTAACAATATAGGACTACCTTTCCAACATAACTTCTTTGCTTCTTTTTCCGGAATATTTCTCGCCAATAATTCTGTCATTTTTTCAGGAATAACAAAACATATCACGATTTGAATGTACACCTGCTTCGATCATTTGCTTCGTTTTACTTTTGCATTTCGCTTTGAGGTTTTCGAAGTGTCTACCATGCTTTGTCTTACACCAATTCCTAGTTAGTTTCATGTGCCACGTATTATTTGCACGATAAATCTTAATGATGTCGAACGAGTTATTTTATTTTAACATCATGTTTTAAAATATTCCTCAATACTGATCATTTATTAGTTTTTTTCGTTTTTAACTAGACAAGTAGATGTTAGCAAATCCTACCCATCACGATTTATACATTCCAATAATAGATAGTTTTCTGAGGAACAGGAGGAGTTGACAAAGAGAAACTTTTCCAGATTAGTTTCAAATTTCATAATTTCCGTTGATACACTGTGGCTCGGATGCCGGGGCGTTTTCAGTTTTGAAGGCAATTAAAAACACAGGAAAGAAAAAAACGTAAAAGTCACAACCGTAATTAGTGTGTACAAAAGAAAACATTGCTTGAACGGCTCCTCTTACGTATGAAATGCGATGTCTTTGAACTTTAGATTACGATCTGATCGATTTGTATACCGCTAAACGGCGAGAACTGGCTTTTTTTTGTGAAACAGCTATGTCCCCATACAAGAAAATATCAAATCACCAGATTTTGGATACGACGACAAGAGCCGGTAGACATCCTCAGCTCTCGAAACTGGGAACGGGCACATCACAGTGAAACAACGGGGAAATATCAATGTGGTGCACCATGGAGGTATAAATGCGGTGAAACTAATGTTTTGGGCTATACAAGATGGCTTCCGTCGGCTTCTAGCTTGTGACGTAATGACAACTCCCTTCTTGTTTCACCTCTATACTACGTAAGAGTATAACCTCGTTGACTTGGCTGCTAATTGAAGCTATCAAACTAACGAATAATATTAAATAGGAATTAGCGAATACTGCTTAGCAACAAATTGCGCAACTGAGACATTACAGATCTACAATATAACAATTTCGTCTGCGCTACACCTGCGATACGTAACGATACGAGGCGTTAGACAGCGACAAATTAATGGCATGTCTTGGAAGCAAATATTACGACAAATATATACAACTTTTTATTAGTTAAAAATAGTCACAGATACGTTCAAGAACTACTCGATTTGTTTGCAGATAGCTTGATAATAGCCGTGGAGGCGAAAGAAACTTATAGCAACAGAAAATAACATCTGAATAAAAGTTATTGAATATAGCAACGTTTTGGGTTCCTATACACATGTCCTTACTAGAGCATAGAAAATTTATCACAAACACGTCACTCTAGATACGTTTCCAAAGAATTAAACGTCAGTTAAAAACACATAGGCGGTAAAAGTCTTTACGATATGAACAATTACAATGCGCGTAGTTGCTGTGATCTTGTGGTTAGAGTTGAAGAAAGTGGGATCGCTTACCTATTCACGTATGTTCTCCAGTGTTCGATATTGTTTACAAATAAGAGCGTCCTCTCTCAGGAATAAGTTTCTTCAATTTTGTGAATCAGTATGATTACAACCCGAAAGGCGATATTTCCGCGAGTGCAACTACCAGTAACGACATTTCTGTACTTTCTTGTCACAAACGTTTGGACGTTTTTTAGGACATTTCATGATTTCCAAAGGGTTGCTTAAGCAGGAACCTAAAAGCGTAGTTCAAATTCTGGCAATGGTTATAGGTATATGTCAACATTTTCCAAATATGTCACGATTCACGATGGTGTGATTATGCTGAAACTTAAGATCATAGCTCAAATTGCTGCCAATGAAACAGGGAGCAACAACGATTGTATGATTGCTTGTCACAAATATTAGTTGCGCTCGAATCGTAAACAACGTGTTCGTAATTTCGACGACAGTGGTCGCAACACACAGCGAGAGAGGCGTCACGTGGCCTAAAAGTCAGCTGATCGTGATGAGGCAGTGGTATACTTCTAGCAAGCCTCGTTGGAGTTTCGCACTGAAACTTCAGCATGTGGGATAATGAAGAGATTGCAGTACCTGATACAGCTGTCTTCCACAGCTCTTGCATGCCAAGCGGTAACAATTAAAAGTGCTAGCTACTGTTCGCGGGTGTCGTAAATATTAACTGGCTGCCTGGATTTTAAATTGATTCGCTACTCAGTATCCATCCGTGTAAGGCGTCGGCAACATTCCTACTTGTAGGAATCCGTGACTTGTCTTGTAGGGATCCATGACTTGTTTGGAAACGGGGAAAGGAGTGAAAAAACAGCAAGCCGTTCGGCTCGTCTCTTTCCATTCATATGTGATAAATAATCGGCCCCGCACAGGTTGTGTTAGAAAGGTTCTGATAAAATTACTTTTGATATTGATTAATGCGATTACAGTAGTTATATGTGCTGATTCCTTCTATTCGTTTTAACATTGTTTAACTTAACATGGTTCTGGATATATCGAATGATTTACTGGATCAGCTTTAGTATTTAAATGCGTTGAGGATATCGGACAGGAGACTAGCAAGAGTGGCGCCCTGAGAACCGAGGGGGCGTGATCTGCAGAACTGCTGGTGAAGGATCGATGAGTAGAGACGATCGTATCTCTCTCTTGGGGAAAGTCGTCGCGGTTGGCATCATTTTGGTTACCAGCCTATCGTGCAGTATACTGCATGTATTCACTTTTCAGCCAAGCTGAAAGCATTCGTTCCGTGTGAAGGAATTCTGCCTGGCACGAAGCCGGCGTCCAGAACAAATGTCAACTGTCCATAAAACGTGACAAAACAAGTCTGACATTTGTTCAGAAAATACCGTCGAGATGAAGTAAAGCCTCGAGCACAGTTTGTTATCTCGTCTATGTGCTCTGATGCGAGGCTAGCTGTTGGTTGAGAGGGCACCGGTTGGTGAAACTGATGTGCCGTCAGGAGCACATAACACGTTGTGTGAAGTTTTCAGAAAAAAGAGCGTTTCGCACATCCTCTCCGGAGCTTTTGTTGCAAGCAAGCAATTACGTCATTGGAGAACTTTAAGAGAATTGGTTGCCGAGATTCTCAGCGGGAAGGAGTGAGCACTCAGTTCTTTACTGTCTAGAAATTAAGAACTTCGGCTCTGCACTTGGCGCAGAACGCATCGGTGCTCCTCAGGCTTCGCTCTCAACTAGATCGGCAGACTCCATCAGCAGAGTGTGGTCACTGTTCCAGTCCTCGGGAGAGTGGTTCTAGCTACGTACTTGGTGGCTACCGGACACGGAGTCTCACATCACACTGATGGTAACGGCGAGCACAGCTTGCACCTTCGGCGTGTTAGGACTACAGCGAATTACAATTTCAGAATCGTGTTCAGATTCACTTCCCCGCATTCGTCAGTGCATTCTTAGTTGCATGGCGTTCTTGGTTTCTATGGTCAGACAGATAATCTCTGTAATCTATGTGTGGGCAGGTCGAGTTAAATATGAAAAACTCATGTATATGATTATGAACTAATTCTAGCCCCAGCAAGTAACTCTGCCAGCCGATAGTTCACTCCTTTACTTCTCACAGTTAATATTCTGTTTGTAATTTTTCTGATTTCGTTACTTAATTAGATGTTTGTTCACTGTCAAGCCTTTTTGTAATAAACTAAAGACTTCTGAAATCTGATTTGCCAGGACAGAGAGGATCAGGTTGTGGAAAGGGGCAAACATCAGTTACTGTTACTTAAACAGGAAAACACAACTATAATCCTCGAAAACCAATGCACAGTTTTCCCTTTAAAACAACAAGGATAAGTTCACGGCTGAGGGCCCAAGTAACTTCTTAATAATAAAGTTTAAATAGCTCCTTTTAAAACACGGGATTTAGAGGACTGGCTGAAGGCTTTACTTAAGTGAAATTAAAATATTCTTAAATAATTCATTTTAAGGCACCAGAATTTAGACAAACGGCTGAAGGCCTTTGTTAAGTAAAATTAAAATATCTTCTCAGGTAAAGGCCGAAATAATTTTTCAGATCATTAAACTAAATTATTCAAAATAATTAAAGACAAACAAAAGCATTTACACAGTATGGCTGAAGGCCATTTTAAGAAATGAAGATAATTGAAGAGAAACGTTACGGACAGGAATTTAAACAATATGGCTGAAAGTCACAAATTTTAAAACAAACGTGGCTGAAGGCGTAAATACAGAGCAAACAAGAGTTTTAAATAAAACACAGCTGAAGCCCTTATCTTAAAATACTTCATATAAGGTTCGGCTGAAGGCCATATACTGAAAATAGAACAGACAAAATTAATGCATGGCTAAAGGCCTCGCACAGAACTTGTGACAGAAGAAAATCTCAATCACAAAGAACAGAATAGTGGTACTCAGAAGTGTTCCAAGGGTCGGCCTGCGGAGGAAACTCTAACAATAGTTTAGGTGAGACAGGCAGCCAAGTGTCACACCAATTAGTAGGGTGGCATGACGACCTAGGAACGGCTAATGAACCAACCAACAACCTAAGCAATTCCCTTCCACCCGACCAGCGGCACGACAACCGAAAATTTCAGCGAGGACGAAGATCCCAGTGCCACTACGTCTTGACAATAGGCATCTGAACACAGTCAAGGCACAATAACCACTCAAGGACAAAAATGAACAAGAGATGTCGCAGCAGTTGAGGTTTCATAACAGATTAACTGATTACTCAACTCCAGTATCCAGTTTCGGTGGGCGACGAACCATGCAGTTCTTGCAGCTAGTGCCTGACAACTCTGACCTCGCGTACATGCCGCCAGCGGCCCCGGCCTGACCTTACGCTGCGGAGACTTCCTCGCTGCTCTGTCCCAACCGACCGACTGCCTACTCCAGTGCGCAGAAAGAATTGATCTGCGCAGTGGGAATCACAGAAGATAGACACAGTTTCACGTGAGCACTTGCGCCAAAAACTCCCACAATCCTAAAACCAATCACCATGGAACAACATGGAAAAATGGCACAGAGTTTCCATAAGCTGTCGGTAACCAAATACACGTCGCCAGATGAGACGACCAACCGAACGACCAACCAGCGGTGGTTCCCGCTCCAGTCTCCTTCCTTCGGACAGTTCATGTGTGTGGCCGGCGGTCGGCAAGTACTGGCTGTCCGCGCCTCACTGGCGCTTCGTCCCCGACTGACTTCCGACAGACGACGACCCGGAAATACTAACGGTCGCTCCAGGGATAGTACGACAGTGCAGTTATCGATAAGCGCTGTTGCTGCCTCTCACGGGCAAGCAAACCATAAACTTAGTGATGCCCAAAAATTGAATAAGAGCGAGGTGGCAGAACATAAAAATGTCGAGCAACAAACGAAATGACCGCGAGCTGCGCTCGGCTCAGCTTCACATAAATCATGTCTTTCATTCGCGTAGATAATGTCTCATATTTCTTATTTTTCAATGGCAAAATTTGTATTTCCCTCCTTAACATTATCTGCTAGGGCCGTGATCTTTCGTAGCTTAATAATTCCTTTGCGTACACTTGTTTCAGCATTGGATTTTAAAGGTGTTTCTGCAGCACGATTAGTTTCGATACAGTTAGCTTCTCTCACACACGGGTGGGATTTCGCTGGTAAGAGGACATCACAACACTAATAAGACAGGTATTGAGGAGTTATAAAACTGGAGATGTGTTCTGACATCTGGATTGAACAAAACGTAATACGTATCCAAGGCCAACCATCACTGACGTCTCCAAATCGGAGAGAGAACACCGAACTACGAAAAGCAGATCATCATGGCCACGGGGGAGATTTCAGTGCATCATTCGACATTGCTGGGGCCATTGGTTTCAATCGGAGTGTATGAAATTTAAGCTCGACGAGCGAACGAAACGGCATCGTATTTGATCCGTGTAGCTGTCGTCTGTCCAAAGCAGTGAACAGTACTCCTTCATGGCGGTATATGGCTGTAGCACGACGCGCTTGCGAATCTTGTTTCTAAGCCAGAACTGAATGGATGCGGACGTGGCGATGATAAGGTATTTTAAGACCTGGCTGACGCCACTGTCCGGTAGTCTTCCGACTTCAGAAAATGGAGGCGTTGTTCTTTCTCAGACAATAGTTTCCTATAGTTACAGGCGCAGTCCCAATTACCGGAACGGCAGTTTCCACTGTATCTGTACTCCTCCCACGAGGAAGAAGACCTCGTTCAAAACTTAAGCAGTATCTAACAGCTGCCGCCATTTTTAGTAAACTATTAGCTCCTATCACTTTTAAACAGCAGCCGGAATCTGTTTCCAGATTTCAGATGGTATGCAGCTCAGCTTGCTTATAAAGCCATGCGAATGGATTGCCCCACCACTGGCCAATTCCAGAACGTACCAAAAAGGCTTTGAATGGTCTGCAATGTTCCAGAACATTCCACAACATTCGGGAGTGTTCTCGAGTGCTCTACAAAAATCTGGGATGTATGAAGATGTTCCCGAACATTCTGGAATGTTTACGAATATTCCAGACTATTCCTGAACATTCCAGAACATCCTGGATCGTTTGTGGAACATTCCGGAATGTTATGGAATGCTCTCGAATACTCTAGTATGTTCTGAATATTCTAGAATACTCTAGAGTGTTCTGAAACATTCTAGAAACTTCTAGAAGGCGAAAATATCAGTTTGATTTTTTTGCTTTTTTTTCTTGTACCAGTACAGATGTAAATGTGTATCTGTAAATGTTTTAAGTGCAATTTACAAAAAAGAAGCTAGGTGACGGCAATAAATATGAAGTACTTCACAAGCAGGGAAGGGAGATTATTTACCGCATTTATAAATTTTTCAAACGTGAATTTGAAAGCAAGTCTGCTACTGTTGACATTTGAAGACACAAGAACGGACTTCAGAACTATGTGGTATCGAGAGGAGAACTGTAAAGAGAATTGTAAACGAAAGTGTCAGAGCTGCATGAACCGCAGAAAAAGTTGGTTTTGTGTCGCTAGGAAAGCATCGAAATCGCACGGAAACGGTAACACAAATGGATGGTAACGATGAATGCCTGACATCACAAAAACGTGTTACTGTTGTGCAGGCGAAAATTAGCTTCAATGATAAGCACTTAGTCAATGTAGGTTCCTGATATGTTAAGAAGATAGTTTTTAGTTCAAAGAAATGACACAGATGCGTCACATACTACATCCCATACAAAGATTCATGATACAAGAGAAGGTGGTAGTTCAACATTGTATTACCCTGATAAAACATGGGCCTGTTCCAATCATTCCAGGAAGATGTGCCGGAAAATGAGTGATGGTACTGGAAGTTTTAAAGTTTTCATAGAAATAGGTTCTCGGATAATTATTCCGTATACTGACTTTTCTTCTGGTTTTGTTTCACAGAGTAAACTTGTATTTACGTGTAAGAAAAGCAGCAGTGACTACCATTCGCAAATGAACGCTGTCAGTTTGATGACGTCGTTCACAATTCTTATCATATCTTGCTTTGAAGTTGGTCATTGCCACTTATAATTCAATTTTTACAGAGAAAACGCCAAGTATAAACACCAGAGAAGCGGATATTTTTCCGTAGCTTAGAAATAAAAATGTATCAAGAATGAAGGTTTACACAAAAACAACGGGACGCCTGTCGCAGGAATATTCGTTCAGGCCAAGTTACTGAACTGTAGAGGAACTGTTTGAGTTTCGTGGAAACGGAAAGCAGAAACTGGTATTCTTCACGGAGAAACAGCGGGTATGACGTAAAATTACTTGAGAGAAGGATATCTTCTTAGCCAAGAACCTGTATTGTCGATTACTGATTATTGTAAACGTGGTCAGAATCCTCAGATTATTGAACGAGTTCATAGAATGTGAAATTGTTACGTTCACTTGCACAAGTGCGCCTATATAGTCTCATTGAATGACTGTTGTTACTACGCCAATTAAATGTACTATCCACCATCATCGTAATTATTGTATTGTTTGCATAGTGGTGATTACTGAGCTTGTCATCCGGGGCATAGACTACTATCCAAACAATACAGCAGAACCACATCTTGTAACTTTACTTCGGCATATTTTTATAATGTCAATAATTTTATGATCACCATCCCTCAAGTAATTAATAAACACCGTCTTTACTACTCAAGCTGAGTAAACTAAAATGACATGAAAGATGAGAAGGATGCCGTGAATTTTACGATTGTTCTCCCTATATCGTGCACTGCTGACAAATCCTTTAGCACACTCCGACGACTGCAGACTCAGGTGCATGACACAATTACTTAGTACCGTCTTTGAAGACTGTATCTCTTGTATTCTCACAGAGCGAGAATAACGGAGATGAATTTGGAGGACTTAGCCATATACACGTTTTCTAAAATCAAGAGAAACCTTCCTGCTGGTTTTTATAAGTGTACTTGTTACCTTTGTATAATTATAGTTTCCCATGACAATATTCTCCTAAATTTTCTTACATATTTAATTTTATGTGACACCATAGAAAATTGTCTCAAAATTTCAATTAATTTCAAAATTTGGTTTTAGGTGGAATCTGAAGCTTTCAACTAAATTTCCGTGAATTTTTTTACTAATTACATTTACTTTCTATTTTATAAACTAGAATTTTTAGTTCAGCTCACAGTATAAAATACTTAATAACTACCTTGTAGTTTCTATTTTTTTCTTAATTTTAGCGTTTTGTTTATTTCAACCACGAGTGAGTCAAAACAATTGCTCCTTCCCCATGCACGCAATTGTGGTATGTGGAAACCATCAACTTGAGACGACACTGTTGTCTCCTTGCAAACGAATTCATCGACGCTAAAGCGAGTTCAACCAAGCGGAATTTACGGCTGTCGTTGAGGGAAGCGCCCCTAAATCTTAGCCTTTACAGAACGTCCCGTCCGATACTACTATCCTTTGACTCAGTGGGGGCAGTTTTTTAGTTTTTGTCCGTCTTCAAATGCAGCAGTATCCATATTGATACTTTAAAAGTAATTTACAGCATTGGCGTCAAAGCGAGCCATTACTACAAGCTAATTTAGAAACATACTGGAAACAGCGTGTCATTCGTGTGAGATATAGAAGCGTTGCTTGCACCTGGCATGTCACATGACGCTAGTTAATTAGCTGGAGATCCGACAAGAAGTCCCACAAGAAGGATGCAACCCTCGTATATAACAAAATAACACATTTTGGCGGAATCAATAATCAGGCATATCGAGTTATACAGACGAACTGAAATTATATTTCACATACAGAACCGCGAGAAGCAACATTTAACCTCATTTTATCTGTGCAACTCGACAAATCTGATGTCTGATGATAGGTTGTCTCGAAACGCGTAAAATTGTACATTCACCGGTTGATGACGTTTTACCAGGTGATCTATTTAGCATTTGTGCAGTACTATTCCAATTAGTTCATTTTGATTCCTAAATTTGCATGACACATAATAACAATGATTGAATACCTTTTCTTACGAACTATTAACACGATAAAATTTCACACATCAGTTGACACTGTTCTCTTACAATAGAAAGCAAATTAATTGTTTCGGAAAAACTACAAGAAACCTGTATCTTATGAGCTTTTTGCTTTCCTCAAAACCAACAGATGAGTCTTTAGAGCTGAAAGATACCCATAAATTGACGAGTATATGCAACTGTAAGTCGTTAGGGTAAGTATATGTGCGTTGCCCGCCCGGTTAGCCTTGTGGTCTAACGCACTGCTTTCCGGGAGGGAAGGTGTGCTGGTCCCCGGCACGAATCCTCCCGGCAGATTAGAGTCAAGGACGGGTTTGCCGGCCAGTGTGTGGATGGTTTTTAAGGCGGTTGTCCATCTGCCTCGGCGAATGCGGGTTGGTTCTCCTAATTCCGCCTCAGTTACACTTTGTCGTTGATTGCTGCACAAACACATTCTCCACGTACACGTATACCATATTTTACCCTACCACGCAAACATTGGGGTTAGACTCGTCTGGTGTGAGACGTTCTCAGAGTGGTCCGCTGGGGGCTGGGAACCGTACAGTAACTCTGGGTTCGGTGTGGGGCGGCGGTGGGGCGAGTGGACTGCTGTAGCCTGCTGTGGGGTTGTGTACCACTGTGGGCTAAGGAGGGGACGAAGCCTCTGTATCGTTTCTAGGTCCCCAGTTCCATATAACCATTTGCTGACCATATTCAAGCCGAGAAAGAAGTGATAATGCAGCTCTCATGATTTAAAAATGAAGGGGGAGCATTGCATTGGCTGCTCACGTCTTTGTATAGTAGAATAGTAGTAGTAGTAACCGACTTCGAAGGGGCTCGAAGCTCCCGTGCCAATCTCACGTTATTGCTCCAGATGCTCCTGTCTTGAGTTCCTTCTTGCCAGTTCTTTATTCCCAATCTCTCCACCTTGGTCTTTTGCCATATGGCTTCTCCCTGAGTATTCTTAACACAATTTAGTCTTCTTCCATTCTCATTAGATGTCCAGCCCATTGCAGTCATCAAGCATTTATTATGTTTACTATAGTTGGTTGTTGTGATAACTCGTGTATTTCTATGTTGTGTCTTCTCTTCCAGCATTGTGATTCGTTATCATAATATGGACCAAAGATTTTTCTATAAACTTTATTCTCAAACACTTGTAAATGGTGGTGTTCTGTTTTTGTTAGGCTCCATGTTTCTGCCCATAGATTAGAACTGGTCTGATGATTGTACTATATAACTTTATCTTAGATTTCCTAGTCAGCAGCTTGGACCCTAAGAGATTTTGTATTGCATAATAGGCTCGGTTAACATTTTGCAGTTTCGCTTTTATTTCTACCTGTCTCTGATTTGGTTCGTCTATCACCGATCCCAGAAATTTGAACTGTTCAACACGCTCGCATTTGTGTTCACCAATTATTAGATGTGATTGGTTATCACATTGATCTCTACATCTTTGAACTATCATGTATTTCGTTTCCTTGTCATTTACTTTCAGGCAAAGTCTTGATGCCGCTGTATTTTTTGTTTACATTCCCAATCTTTTTCATTTATTGATCTGATTGCAAATATGTTGTCAGTGGTGGATTTGTTTTTGCGGGAGCCATTTTGATAATCCCCAATAATATAGTCTGCATATGGTTTTAATTGGCATAGCAATAAACAAGATAAGATCTTGTAACTTGTATTGACTAACGATATTCCTCTATAGTTTCTGTATAGGGATTATTAGTGATTCTCTACACTCTGCTATAATGATCTCTGTTTTTCTTATTTTCTGT
The DNA here is from genome assembly GCF_021461395.2 of Schistocerca americana. Lineage (NCBI taxonomy): Eukaryota > Metazoa > Arthropoda > Insecta > Orthoptera > Acrididae > Schistocerca > Schistocerca americana. The sequence goes on from NC_060122.1 coordinate 61,286,439, forward strand.
ATAAGATGAAATAAACGTCTGAGCAATGCTTCTCCTCCATATTTTAGTATCTCAGCTGGGATGCTGTCACATCCAGTTGCTACCACCTCCTCATATGTACCATAGTTGTGACTGTTGCTGGAACTAGTAATTGGTGCTTCTGGATCAGAACAATTCAGTAGATTGTCTAAATACTCCTTGGTTGTCGCCAAACCTTCATCAGCTTGGTTTTGTGACTAAAACCTTTTGTACTTTTGTTGATTGTACTCGTATCATACATTTTTCTGGATGTTGTTATTTTGATGACATTCATGAATAGATTCAGTCTGTTGTTTTAGGAATTGTGTCTTTTTCTTGCACTTAATTTTGTGTCCCTGCGTTTGAACGTGCCGATAGGCATGTTCTATTTCATGATTCTTATTTGTTTTTTCTGTAGTTTCATAACCTTGTCTTCAGCTTCTTCACACTCTTCAACAAACCATTTCTTCCTGCCTTTCTTAGCTCTCAGCAGGTTATTATTTGCGGCTGTGAGGATGACTTCTTTTACATTGTTCCAGTATTCATCACTGGTCATTTCAAAGCTTTCTTCTATATTACTTAAGGCCTCAAACCGGTTTGAAACTGAAACTTTGTACTTCATTATTCCTTCTGCCCCTATCATATTTTGCAAATAAAATCTCTTCATGTTTTCTGATCTAGGCTTCACTTTTGGTGCTGCCTTCAGCTTGATTTTCATTGTGCTTATTACTAGATTATGATCTGACCCCACTTCATCTCCTCAGAAGGATCGTATATCACTAATTGTTTTTCTATGTTTGCTATCTATGAGAACATGATCATTCTGATTTGCTGTTTTCTTGAGTACCATGTTTCTTTAAGTATTCCTTTATGAGGGAAGGTAGTACTGCTAAGGATCATATTTGTTCATGCAGCGAAATTTATCAGCCGAATGGCATTGTCATTACTTTCCTCATGCAAACTTTTTTCAAATAGTTGGTCTTAAAATGTCCTCTTTTCCTATTTTGGCATTAAAATCGCCTATTACTATCTTGATATCATGTTTTGGTAGTTTGTTCCACAGGTCTGATAAGTTCTGATAAAAGTTATCCTTTATTGCATCATCTTTGACATTAGTTGGTGCATGATGACAAGTTAAACAATTTAGACCTGATTCTAATATAGCATTGTCTTTCATCAATGCCTTTAAACTTTATTACTTTAGGTAGAATATCATTTAGTACACATAAGGCCGTTCCAAATTCGTGATAACCATTATCTTTACAACTAAAATATTGTGTACTTATCCCTATCTAGTACATTGCGACCTAATGGTAGTGTTTTCTGTATTGCTGCTATTGCTACACTGTTAATATCGGGTTGTTTTCCATGTCTTTGGAAGGATCCTATTTTAAACATACTCTGTACAATCCACGTTCCAGCTCTCATGTTTGATTTCCATTGCAAGGTCGTCATATTTTGGGGTCCATGTCTACCTGTCAGGAGTCAAAGGAGGAATAGCACAACGGGGTGTAGGGCTTTACATCAGGAAAGAAATGGAGCCCAGCGTAGTTGCAATAAGGTATGTAAACGAACGACTGATGTGGATAGATTTGACAGTGTCTAGCAAGAAAATTAGGATTGTGTCAGTATATTCGCATGTGAAGGAACAGATAAGATGGATAGTTTTTATGACGCACTCAGTGATGTAGTTGTTAGAGTAAATGACACGAACAGTGTTCTGCTCATGGGTGATTTTAATGCCAGGACTGGAAATCGAACAGAAGGGTATGAAAAGGTTATGGGTAAATTTGGAGAGGATATGGAGGGCAACAGGAACAGGAAACCACTCTTGGATTTCTGTGCCAGTATTGGCTTAGTAATCACAAACTCCTTTTTTAAACATAGGAACATTCATTGGTACACTTGGGAAGGCAGGGGAACCCCATCTGTCATTGACTATATAATAACAGATCAGGTATTCAGGGAGGCTGTGAGGGACAGACGTGTATTTAGGGGATTTCTTGATGAGATTGATCACTATTTAATGTGCAGTGAAATTGGTATTGTGAGGCCGAAAGTGCAGGAGGTCAGGTCCATATGTATGAGGATAAGAGTGGAGAAGCTTCAGGACAAGTAAATCAGGCAGAAGTACATAACAGTGATCTCAGAAAGGTACCAGTTAGTTGAATGTAATCAATTACAGTCACTGGAAAGGGAATGTACAAGGTACAGGGACACAGTACTAGAAGTGGCTAAAGAATGTCTTGGAACAGTAGTGTGTAAAGGTAGGATGACAGCTTCGAGGAATGAAACGGTCAAGGCAGCCTGTAAAAGGAAAAAGAAGGCATATCAAAAATGGCTACATACTAGAACACAGGTAGACAGAGAAAGTTTTGTTGGAAATAGAAACAAAGCCAAACAGATAATTGCAGCATCCAAGAAGAAATCTTGGGAAGACTTTGAAAACAGGTTGGAGACTTTGGGTCAAATGCTGGATAACCATTCTGGAGTGTAATCAGCTGTCTTCGAAAGGGAGGTAAGAAGGAAATGACAAGTATTTTGGACAGGTCAGGAAAACTGCTGGTGAATACTGTTGATGCCTTGAGCAGATGGAGGGAATATTTTGAAGAGTTGCTCAATGTAGGTGAAAATTCGATTATCAGATTGCGATGTACAATGGGATAGGAATGATGATGGAAATAGGATCACATTTGGGGAACTGGAGAAAATGGTCAATAGATTGCAGTCCAATAAAGCGGCTGGGGTGGATGAAATTAAGTCGGAACTCATCAAATGCAGTGGAATGTCAGGTTTTAAATGGCTACACAGGATAATTGAAATGACGTGGGAGTCGGGACAGGTTCCATCAGACTGGACGAAAGAAGTAATCACACCAATCTTTAAACATGGAAACAGCAAAGATTGTAACAATTACAGAGGTATCTCTTTAATCAGCGTTGTGGGTAAGATCTTCTCTGGTATTGTTGAAAGGAAAGTGCTAGTATTAGTTGAGGACAAATTGGATGAAAATCAGTGTGGGTTTAGTCCTCTTAGAGGTTGTCAGGACCAGATCTTTAGCTTACGCAAATAATGGAGAAGTGTTACGAGTGGAACAGGGAATTGTATCTATGCTGTATAGATCTAGAAAAGCCATATTACCGATTTCATAGGAGAAAGTTATTGTCTGTTCTACGAGACTATGTAATAGGAGGCAAACTTTTAGAAGCAATTAAAGGTCTTTACATAGATAGTAAGGCAGCAGTTAGAGTTGACGGTAAATTGAGTTCATGGTTCAGAGTAGTTTCAGGGGTCAGACAAGGCTGCAACATGACTCCACTGTTGTTCATATTATTTTTGGATCATATGTTGAAAACAATAGACTGACTGGGTGAGATTAAGATATGTGAACACAAAATAAGCAGTATCGCATATGCAGATGACTTAGTTGTGATGGCAAATTAGATTGAAAGTTTGCAAAGTAACATTTCAGAGATAGATCAGGAATGTAAGGACTGTGGTATGAAGATTAGCATCTCCAAAACGAAAGCAATGTCAGTGGGAAAGAGATATAAACGGATTGAGTGCCAAATAGGGGGAACAAAGTTAGAACAGGTGGGCTGCTTCTAGTACTTCGGATGCATATTCTCACAGGATGGCAACATAGTGAAATAACTGGAAGCGAGATGTAGCAAAGCTAATGCAGTGAGCGCTCAGCTACGATTTACTCTCTTCTGCAAGAAGGAAGTCAGTACCAAGACTAAGTTATCTACGCACCGTTCAATCTTTCGAGCAACTTTGTTGTATGGGAACGAAAGCTAGGTGGATTCAGGTTACCTTATCAATAAGGTTGAGGTTACGATAATGAAAGTAGCTAGGATGATTGCAGGTACTAGTAGATGGGAACAATGGCAGGAAGGTGTCCGCAATGAGGAAATCAAAGGAAAACTGGAAAGGAACTTCTGCAAGAAGGAAGTCAGTACCAAGACTAAGTTATCTACGCACCGTTCAATCTTTCGACCAACTTTGTTGTATGGGAACGAAAGCTAGGTGGATTCAGGTTACCTTATCAATAAGGTTGAGGTTACGATAATGAAAGTAGCTAGGATGATTGCAGGTACTAGTAGATGGGAACAATGGCAGGAAGGTGTCCGCAATGAGGAAATCAAAGGAAAACTGGAAATAAACTCTATAGATGTAGCAGTCGGGGTGAACAGGCTTAGATGGTGGGGTCATGTTACGCGCATGGGAGAAGCAAAGTTACCCAAGAGACTCATGGGTTCAGCAGTAGAGGCCAGGCGGAGTCGGGGTAGACCAAGGAGAAGGTACCTGGATTCGGTTAAGAATGATTTTGAAGTAAGAGGCTTAACATCAGAAGAGGTACCGATGTTAGCACTGAATAGGGGGACGTGGAGGAGTTTTATAAGGGGGACTATGCTCCAGACTGAACGCTGAAAGGCATAATCAAATGATGATGGTGATGGTGATGATGTTTCGTCCGAGGAATATGTGAGATATTCGTAATATTACAGCTTTTCGTAGCTGGGTTATTTGCCCTGCATACATCCCCCAACCTGCAGGACTTGGTCTTTTTCTGTAGGGATGTTCCTCCCTAAGCCTTCGTAGTTTCCTCTACCTACTACAAGACCGCAGTGCTGAGTTTGGCCAACCCCGAGTGTTTAATTTCCTCGATACCCATCATATCCGATGAGCTATCCCCTATCTGCCACCTGGCGAGGCGCCCAATCGACACCAGCAAACTCCAATAGCAGAATAAATCAGAAAAATATTGGACCACTTCACCTAATATTCGGCAGTTATAAGGAACGTTATAATTAAATGTACGTTACTATAAACAAGTTAAACTTCTTGGTATTTAACAAAACAAGTTGATTCAACATGTAGTAGTTAGACAAACTAGAGCATAGCGTGTCACAAAAACCAAATTAGAAATCTCTGTTGATACATCATGGACAGGGAACCTCAGCAGGTTAATAAATTGTCAATATCAATGAAATTCTCCTACAGCCGCGCAACTAAGATGTTATTTTACTTCATATTGACAACTACCAGTTTCAGCATTCCACAATGCCACCTTCAGGCCCCATATGCATGTTCCAAAATAAACGATAATGACGTACAGTCCCATATATAGCTGGATCTAGTAAATTCAAACCGTTTCACAAGTACTTCATTCGAAGACTTGCTACTGAGTCTTTATCGTTTATTTTGAGAGTTGCATATGGGGCTCGAAGATGGCATAGTGAAATGCCGAAACTGGTTGTCGTCAAAATAAAATAGCATTTGAGTTACACGGCTGTCGGAGAATTTCATTGACGTATACAACTAAGCCAGAAATGTCACAAGAAATATTAAAGTTACGCATCAGTCTAGTGGAGTTGTTACAGTAAAAGTTTGCAGCCTTGTCTTTGCAAAATTTTCTGTTTCCTTTAGTTTACTCTTGGGTCCCCGCTAGAGTGTAATAGAACGATTATCGTTATTTTATAAAATGTTTGTGTTAGAGAAATCAATGTTATTAAAGGCACATTAGCCAGTTACAAAACCCAATCCAGTATCTTAAGCCTTTCTGAGTAAACAGTATGGTAAGTTATCTACTTTAATAATTTGACTGATGTTTTCAAAAGTATAGAAGATTGCTGTTCGAGTATAGACTTGTCTCTTTTGTTACACTTCTTTTACGTCATTTATCCCCCACCCCTACCCTCAATTACCCCTTTGTACTTATAGAGTTTTTTTTACTCAGTTAGGGAATTTTCCAATGAATATCATCAATTCACGTGTTTTTACAGGAATATGATATTTCCGCTTTTGCGTCTTTTAGCCTTCTCATCGTCTAGTATTGTGTACTCTACAACCTTAGTTTTTCATGACTTAAACAATCATGATATAACGTTACAGGTTAAAAATGTTCTTATTACATCACGTTCTATTCAGCTGAAGTACATTTCCACATTGCACAATATATTTTGTTCTGTTTTGGTGTACTTTGTGTTCATAACGTGTTTGTATTTTGAAATTTCGATTTTTAGTCTATTGTGCATATGAAATAATCGTTTCCATTCCCAGCACTGACTGCAATAATAGTTTCTCTTTTATCCCCCCCCCCCCTCTTTACTCCCTCCAACTCCTGTTTTATTATGTGGGTTGGAAACCTGATTGATGTATGAGAAAACGGTGAAGTTCTTTATGTTATGTTGATATGTTTACCTCTAATTTAAAGTGTTTTAGCATATGTACCTGGATACTGAGACATTGTATCAGTAAAAGATCATGACTCATGATTTAAGATTGCTTTATAAGGAAGGATACATAATAAATAGTAAACATCAGCTATTCTACTACATTCCTTTATATGGGTCAATAACATGAGACTTATGTAACATAAATTATTTGAGATCCTTATGACCTATGAGTTTTATTTCCATATTTTCTTGGAGCCTGATTTGGGACATTTTGTACTTCATCACATGAACAAACCATTACCTGCATTTATTTGTCATTATACTTCCTCCTCTGTCTGTATTTGTTAATAATTTTCAGTTAATTACACAACACAGAATTTTGAGGATAGGTTTGTACTACTAATTTTAAAGATGTTTTCAAAAGTTGTCTGAAACTTTTGTGTAGGTACATAAGAATTTATCATTACTACTATTGTGGGCTTCAGCTCTTTTCATTTTTATTGTGTGTTGGTGTGTACCTCACAAACTTCATGTCCAAGACAGCAGTACGTAAATATGCTTCTTTGGTTATTCTCTATATAGCTGAAGTCCATATGGACTTTATACATTTTCCTCCCTATTTATTTTGGTGTACACTACATGTTTCTATTTGTAAATGGTTATGATCTTAGCTTGCCATTGTGGATATAGAGTAATCATGTTCACACCCAGTATTACACAGTGTGACCTTTCACACCTCACCTCCACCTTCATCTTGAAAAAGAAGATTAGGTACCTGACTGATGTTAGATTACATTATGAAGCTCCTTATGTCATCCAGATTTCTTGGATAGCATTTTAATAGGATTTTGCATAGACCTAGATATGTAGAACCTAGACATGTCTTGCTCATTTGGATAGTAATGCATTTTCATGTATGATGTGGCACTAGATTATTCAAATGAATGCCTTAGTAGAATTGAATGGAGTATAGGTATTAGGTTACTTGGTCCCCGTTTGTGGCTTAACTCTTATGATTATAACAGGGTTTGTATGCATTAATTTTGTAAAATATGTGTTGTGTGATGATTTTATACCATATATATGTAAGTATTATATGCACTTTGTAAATGTATATTAATACTGTTGGACACACCAGGAAAAAAACTATAGCGGTTTCACCCACTGTTAAACGTAGGCATTTGACTATTTTACTTTTATATTAATCTACAACATAGCATTTTGGTGATTTTTTACTGCCCAAACCTGCACTGTTTTGTCTGTATGACCTTTGGTCTCTTTACATCCTACATCGTTACCTGTATACTGGACAGCCACTTGCCTTATTAATGATTATGTTTTACACATTTTTACTGTGTTTTAGTTGTTGTTTGTATGTGAAGACATGTATGACATGTAATGATGTGATCATATTCTTCCTTAAGTATTTGAGATTGACAGGTTAGTTTTATTTGATATGTTATTCTATTTTAATGGTACATTGTCTTTTCTTCCTTTTTGTCTTTGTACAGTTATCTGGAGGGTGCTCAAGGACTGAAACTAAACAGTAATAAATATAACAAGACAGCATTGTGTCATACATTTTTCGAAAGACGTTACACCGAGACCGCTACAAAATCTTGCTTCAGCAAAAGAAACGTACTGGTATTACAACAATAATCAGAAATTGCGAAACATTTCTGAAACTTTGGGAACTGTAGCCCTCTAGAGAAGCCCCACACAAACACTGAAAAACTTGGAGAATAAAACAAAACTGGTAAACAGTATTAAGAAAGAACAGTAGATTTAAAATAGATAGGTATATTGATTAGAACACCAAAATAGAAACTGTTGGTTCTTAAAAAGGTCTGGAAATATCAGTACTTGTCTACATAACGACAATTATAAGTGTGAATTATTCCTATTTATGATCATTGCTGCTCAAGGGTAGATGTTCACTTTCACAAATCTTTCACATTATCTTTGTGGGAAACACAGAATACAAAAATTAATTTAAACCCCTCTGGTTACGAATCATGACATTTCGACTGGAAATTATCTGGCAGTACGAAAATGTATATATTGTGTTACATATTGTTACAGAGGCCAATGACACCATTTCCTTGTTGTGCCAAGCAGAAGGAAATAGGAAGTTGGAAAAGTGGAATAAGTTTTATTAAAATACAAAACATCCATTTCATCTGTTTAATTTGTATATTCTTCAGCAGTTCACAATGTTTACAGAAGGAAGTAATGTGCAAAAAAAGACTCATTTTTGAGATGTATCTTCTGAATTTTACTGCAAGCAAATGCTAATGTCCATACTGTGATTTTTTAGATTTTTACACTATAATTTTCTTTACATTATTATATACGTGATGTATTGGTGATTGTGCCACGCCATACCGTTTTTCTTGCTGAATTGTGCAAGGTGAAGTAACTGAATAACAATTTTCTGACGTTTTAATTTGATTCTATGCTTCAAAATTTTTGACACTCTGTGTGCTAACATGTGTTCTTGACAACATTCAGCAAATGTGCTGAGAAGGAGACCACGCTGACTCAGTTAATTATTACTTCTGAATGACACAAAACATACAACCCAAAATTTCTCCAGTTTTCTAGAGCCGCTTGATTTTAGGTACCGGTAATTTACGTAAGTTTAAAAACTTTTTGTGGAATTTCGCTAGCGAGCTTCAAGACATTTCTCTTTTAAACCACTTACGGGGTACTGTAGGTTAGACATTATTTCGAAAACTATGTTAGACTATACATCTCTATACAACTTTACATTATTTGCTATAAAATTTAGATTCGTTGTTTTCTCCAGTAGTAGATAACTTTTTCACGACTTGTTACTTTCTTCTTAATACAAGAATAGCTACAAACAGAGTAGGCGTAGAGAAACTACATACAACAACATCTTTCAAGTTTTGTTTTCTAACTGTGAAAATAGCACTTCGTTGCAGTATTTGTACAGAATGCTCAAGTCACTAATATGTATAGTGATCAACATTTCGATTCTTCTGTGCTGCTTTTTGCCCCATTCTGTATACGTTTTATCGGTACAACTCTTTACCATACTAAGTACTGCTTGCTAGCAACTATCAAGAAATATGGCAGTTGTTTCATTTAAGTAATTTATTCCAGTTTTACATTTTCAGTTACTATTTTTTGTTTCTGCTGAGCACTTCAGCTGCTATACTGACTAGCTAATCATGCTTGAAAAAATTTTCCCCTTATGTCGCTTCTTTAGAGACAAAATGAAGTTTATACAAACTCCAAGTCGGACTCATACTTTTTCCAAAACCTCACAGTTAGTAAAATACGTACAAAAGCATTAAAATGTTGTTACCAGAAAAAATATCAGCTTTCTGCTGTCAACGTAGTACAAACATTTTCTACATTCGTGAACTAGAAGAAGTGCAACAGGGGTAGCTCGCATTAGTAAAATCTTTAATTGGTCCTACAGAAAGTTTCAGTCACATCAAACATCGATTGTAGGCATTGATTCTTGAGGTATGATTTACTTAAGACAGTGTTAGGTTCAAGTTTTCTCAGAAACTCTTTACCTGGTATCTACCACTATTCTATCACAGATAAAATATCATTTTAATTTCACAAGTATGCGTAATCTAAAGCAGTTAGTCCTGAAGATCGTTACGTGTTGTTCATAACATTTTGTCAGCTGATGCACTACAAAGACAGAAAGTATCCACACTGCCACAGGTGGGAAATTAAACCTGGACTATTGTTACTATATTCTGCCGTCAACGTGTGTGAGCCCCACTTGCCTACAGTTCTACCTAACACACGCATATGAAGGAAGGTAGGCGAGTGACAATTCTGGGCATGATTTCATGTCCTGTAATTCTGCTGGTAGTCACGAAGTAACCGTTTTTAGTCACAAAGAATTCTAATGGTTTTTTAGGTCTCACCTTCCGGAAGAACACAAGTTTAACTGGAATTCTAAAATTGTAACACAGACAATGTGTACACAAAAAGAAACTTCGGTAACGGGTCTTAATTATGCTGATACTGCAAAAAACACGTTGTAACTTAGCTGAGCTTATGGGGAAAAAAGGAAGAATTACGTGCCCATGAGAAAAGTGCCAATTTAGACTACCGTCTACTAGAAAATGCCACAGAGGATCTACAAAATAGAACTTGTCTCATTACACCGGTTATATGCTATATTTCAAGGAAATTTTGATATTGCTATTTCATTGCTTTCAATACAATAGTGTGAGTGTTAATTACATAGATTATTAAACTAAACAATTAGAATTATAATATTTTACAAATTATGAAGGAGCTACAAATCATATCCTCGCAATTCTCAGGAGGTGGCGAGCTAATATTGGGGTATTGGGGGAATGTAAATGGTAAGCTGGAACGACTCACGTGGATGAAAACCTATTGACATTTTGGTATGACTATTATGCATTTTTCTTTTCATTATTGGAAATATTGTACATTAATAGGAGTGCCCATGTTTATTGTACAGTCGGAAACAAACCACTGTAGTCTGGAGAGACGATTCAGGCAACGATCATAGCACACAACTTCCAGAGACCATTCTGCTTACGGAGCTAAAGGTGCAGCTACGTGAACACCTCCGGATATAATTATCAGCAGATACTTCCAACAAGATCACTTGATTTCACGTGATGACTACCGTCTGAAATAAGCACATAGGTAGTAATAAAGTCTTAATTATCACCTCTAAAAAGTTAATTACTTTTCTAATTTTATGTTTGGTTGCACATGTCTGCAGTGCAGGTACACACTGAAATCCTCACGCCACAATATCGTAGTAGCACGTTCCGAGGGGGCCAAAATAGAATAACGTAGACCACTGACAAAACAGTGTATGATGGATGATAAGCAGCAGCGGAAATCTGAAGCTGTGCGAAGCCCACCCAGATGACATTTTCAGCGATCTGGATTGGCCAATGACACTACTGCAACATTTGCGCTGGTTAGCGTAACGAATTATCACACGGTAGTCCAGTTTACCGACGGCCTGGGCGACTGGGACGGCAGTTAGCGCTGAAATAACCAGTTCTCGGAGTTCTCCGTTACATTCTTTTTTTTTCACACCTGTTTAATGTGACTCTTAAAACAGCTCAAACCAACCGGTTTCTGAAATAACCGATTATCCTTTACTTCTATTATTTCCTTGTAATAAACGTAGAAATCTAACATAGGTTGAAAATTTTGACTCTCTCAGACTCAAGGTACATAGAATGAAAAAAATTAATAAATAGTCATTTAAAGAACACTCCGTCCACAGTTCGCTACTCTTTTCGAAAAGTGGTAAGTGGCGGAATACTTCAGCAAAAAAAAAAAAAAAAAAAAAAAAAAACACCACTATTCTCCTATGATCATAATTTTTTGAAACTCTGCTCAAAAATCAACATGTTGTAACGGGGATCATTGCAGTGTCTGGGCATTACGAATCGCTAGTGATAAAGAGTGAAAATTGAGGTTGAAGGAGTCCATTTCCGTGTTAATTTGTCCGTTTTCAACACCTACAAGGAGATAAAGGCATGTTATGTAGCTACAGGCAACAGATCAACTACTTTCTCTGTTTATTGTATACTATGCATGAATTGTTGTTAAATCTTTCATTTATTACTGTTACCATAATTACCTTCCCGTTTTATTATTTCATAGAAATGGCAGACGAATCTTTAATCTTTTAAAGCAAATAGAGCACTGCAGTTCATTGCTACGTCACTTCGCAAAAATACTTCCATCTAGGGTCGGTGCCGATCTGCAGTACAGCGGGTGTTCGGCGACGTCGGCGAAAAACTGCCTTATAGACGAGGTGGGCACAAGTGCTGCACACCGCACGTACAGGCATACCTTGAGCCACGACACAAACAAGGAGGACATCATCGTCTGAGCAGTGCTATACCAGTTGTTATGACATACGTTTGTTCCACGTTTCTGTTGGCACTGTTATTAAAATAGCACAGATCGCCCTACCTACATGCTATAACAACGCAACATTTGAAACCAAAGCAAATTTTACGAATAATAATTATTCCTTTTATAAAATAGGTTTATTTGGAAACGAAAAATTTTGCAAATATGATATGGCTAATTCATATTTCGTTTATTTTCTCGGTTGTCAGAAAATTGAAAAATACCTGTTATAACTGGGTTCAAACAAATACTGAAAACTATCTGTTACCCAGAACTAAAATACCGGTCCATTTTCCCATTGCGACTGCGCCATGTACTTTTCATTTCTGCTCCTGCATGTTGCGCTAATGTGGCGTGCGGATTGCGGTATGTACCAGGACTTCAAGTCAACAAAAGATTAATCGCGTGACCTATTTTTTGGAGATGATAATCAAAACGTTCTGACCATCCCACGCAACTCGCAGGACTTGCTGTCCGCAGTTGTTACGGACTCAGATACCTAGGCCGTCGCCGGAACAGGACGAGGTTCACAGGCGCACGTCGTCGAGGCATCAGGAGAAGATTCCGGGCGCGTAGCCCAGCGTCTTGCGCTGCAGGAAGAGGTGGATCTCGCGGAAGGCCGGTCTGCGCGCGGCGTGCCGGCGCCGGCACTCGTGCAGCAGGCGCAGCACGTCCTTGGTGCAGCAGGCGGGCGCGCCCAGCGGCAGCGGCGCGTCCACGTCCGCGTCGTCGTCGCCGCAGCCTCCGGCCTCGTCGGCCTCGTCGCGCTGCTGCAGCCGCGCCAGCGCCTCCAGCACCTGCGCGTCCGACAGCGGCTCCAGCGGCCGCCGGCGCGCCAGGGTCAGCACCTCCCACAGCGTCACGCCGAACGACCACACGTCGCTCTTGGTCGTGTACTGGCCCTGCACACGACAGCCGACAGGCACGCTTTACACAGATCCGAATGCTGTCTCAAACGCAGGAACAAATCCTGCAAAACAGAACTGTACCTACATCAATTGACATTGATCTGACTAATCTACTTGACCATAGTGCAACTGAACAACGGTATCAATACGGGGATTATAAGACACCTATTCAAAAGATTTCTGGCTTGCAGCCAGTCGTCGTTAGCTTCCATCCATGATATTTCGACTGGACAACTGCCAGCCATCGAGAACTGACGAAGACGCCCTCCGTTCCGTAATATACAGGGTGTTACGAAAAGGTACGGCCAAACTTTCAGGAAACATTCCTCACACACAAATAAAGAAAAGATGTTATGTAGACATGTGTCCGGAAACACAGATTTTCTGTGAACGTTTGGGCAGGCATTGTTCGTGACGTCTTGATTGTGCCCCGTGTTCTTCCACCTACGCTCAATGGAGCACGTTATCATCATTTCATACGGGATACTGTACCTGTGCTGCTAGAACATGTGCCTTTACAAGTACGACACAACATGTGGTTCATGTACGATGGAGCTCCTGCACATTTCAGTCGAAGTGTTCGTACGCTTCTCAACAACAGATTCGGTGACCGATGGATTGGTAGAGGAACACCAATTCCATGGCCTCCACGCTCTCCTGACCTCAACCCTCTTGACTTTCATTTATGGGGGCATTTGAAAGCTCTTGTCCACGCAACCCCGGTACCAAATGTAGAGACTCTTCGTGCTCGTATTGTGGACGGCTGTGATACAATACGCCACTCGCCAGGGCTGCATCAGTGCATCAGGGATTCCATGCGGCGGAGGGTGGATGCATGTATCCTCGCTAACGGAGGACATTTTGAACATTTGCTGTAACTAAGTGTTTGAAGTCACGCTGGTACGTTCTGTTGCTGTGTGTTTACATTCCATGATTAATGTGATTTGAAGAGAAGTAATAAAATGAGCTCTAACATGGAAAGTAAGCGTTTCCGAACACATGTCCACATAACATATTTTCTTTCTTTGTGTGTGAGGAATGTTTCCTGAAAGTTTGGCCGTACTAGGACACCCTGTATAGCGTGCAGCGACTATTCCGCGCATGCGTCAAAATCATATGGACAGAGGAACCACACCGCCCGCCAGCAGCGCCCTCGCTGGTGGAACTGCAGAACTCAGCTGTCTTCGGTGTTGTCAATTGCCGCGGCCATCGGAGTACTCTGACGTCTTCGTCTGGAGCAGATCTTAGAGATGACGGGGTTCCACGCATTATCTAGCTGGTAGCCATTGTCAAGGTTGATAAGATGGAGCATTGCATTTCCGCTGGACACTCAATGGAGTATGATAAGACAGCAATTTTGGCGACAGCAACAGCGTTTTGGGACTCCTTCATAAAAGAATCAGTGGAAATTCGCATGACAGATAATCTTATCAACCTTGACAATGGCTACCAGCTAGATAATGCGTGGAACCCCGTCATCTCTAAGATCTGCTCCAGACGAAGATTTCAGGCTACTTCGATGGCCGCGGCAATTGACAACACCGAAGACAGCTGAGTTCTGCAGTTCCACCAGCGAGGGCGCTGCTGGCGGGCGGTGTGTTTCGTCTGTCCATGATTTTGACGCATGCGCGGAATACTCGCTGCACGCTATACATTACGGAACGGAGGGCGTCCTCGTCAGTTTTCGATGGCTCACCTGAGGATGGCTGGCAGTTGTCCAGTCGAAATATCGTGGATGGAAGCTAACGACGACCGCCTGCAAGCCCGAAATCTTTTTGAATATTTAGTTCGCCGAGAAAATTTTAAATTTTATGTAAGACACCTGTTGTCCAGATCCGTGATTTAGTTAATGTAAATACACAACATCTTTTAGGGGGACACTGTACACCTTAAACATTTCCACATTATACAAGCCACAGCTGCTGTGTCGTACAATTACCTAGGAGGGATGTGTAGCCTACAGTGCGTTTAAAATTAGTTGCGACTTCTGACGTTTGGCCGACTGGAGCGGGAATAGACGCCGTTGCCTGGGTGACACCAACGGCGAACCGGCTTCCCCTACCACACCGCCATCGGTTCGCTCCTGTTGCCCATCTTGAGTAAACAGTACCGCGTGGTGACACACATTAGATACAACAATGTGTGTCAGCTCTCGTTGTAAAGTCGTATTTTCTCGCACTGAAATGTTCTGTAGTCGTCAGGTATTGTGAACGAGTGTTTTGTGTTGGCGTTGCATTAATAACAACAGTGCAGTACATCTGAATACTACATCTGCAGTAAAAGTGTCGTCCAAGAACACATTCACCTGCTGAGAAGAGAACGTTCTGCTGTTAAATATTTCTCAGAATTCGACAGTAGTAATGGACACTCTGTTGTAATTCATAAAGCTCCAACAGTGCAGTGGAGGAAAGCTGATATTTTGCTCTGGGTACCCGTGGAAACGCCACGAAAATTCAGTTAGTCATTTTGGAGATGGGCGTGTTCAAACAGACAAATAGACGCGACAGTTTTACAGTGCATTATTACTGTAGATGATCTTTCCAGTCAAAAGTTCCTACAGGAGGAAATATTGGAAAACCATTGACAATTATCATTTGTCTATCGCCTAAATATTTAGCGAGTGTGAAAACTAAAAAGGGCAAATACCAGTTATAATACGAATTTTTACCGACCATCCAGACTCCCATACGTATTGCCCGGATGCGAGCCTATCGGATGGTGGTGGAAAATTAATTGTAGTGTCTTCTGAACAGTTATTCTTAGAAAGTCACAAGATGGCATAAATCGGTAAATAAGAGAACCATTGCCTCGAATTGCCGACGAAGACATATCAGCGCAGAGGAAGACTGCTTGTTCGAGGCACCCACTCTCCTGGCAGCACAGCAGCGTGGCCAGCTTCAGTTCCAGTTTGCGGTCACCTGCCTCTCTGGCAGAAAGCTGCTGCATTGACTTCCTGCGAAGATTAACTGCAGGAATCATTTTCTCCAGAGGAGGCATTCAGTGTTTCCTCCGACAATAAAGCTCAAACAGCCTACTTCTTTGCTGATTTCAGATACTGGTTCACGACAGTGTTGGTAAGTCATTAGTGTGGTAGTTGCCGCCAGCTTCAGTGAATATGAATTGGAATCCATTACTCTGTAATCAGTTGTGTGTAAAAACACAGTGATAGAAACTCGCTCAGGCCGCAAGAGTGCATCTTGGTTTCTGGTATTACACACACACTGGCAGCTTGCTTTGCGAGCTGTTGGCACAACGTTTTCTGAAACTGACTGGGTTTGAGTTACCATGCTTACCGCCCTTTGTATTCGAATCTGTCGTCCCTCATGGTCAACAACATTATATCCTGCACGTCTCTTAAGATGGTTTCCCACGTTTCACTAGTTAGGACTCTGTAGGGCCGGACGAATGTTTCGTTATTCGATTACTCTACTTGTCTAATTTTTAACTTCTCCGAAGGACTGACTATCCGACGAGTAATCTGCAATTCTCCAGCGATGTCGTCAAATACTGCAATAAGGATACCTCGCGATGAAACGTATTGTTAATTACTCAGTATATAATTATAGCATCGATTTACTGCATGTATTTTACACATGTATGTCCTTCCCTGTGTGATTCTTCTGCTGGAAACAGCTGCTGCATGGTCAGCCTCCTATGATGCATCGGTCAGGGGGCGGACGATGCTTGTAAGATTGCTTTGATCAGTGTAACGGATTCGGCAGCTAATACTAATTCCTCTACTCTTCAACCTCACTAAATATCTGCATGCTATAACATAATGCTGTTATCAAGTTGCGTGAAGAAAGAAAACACAGATTATTAGCGTGCATTGTTAAGCTGTCTTTCTATATTGTCTACATAGTGTTGCGTACCTTAAAAGATTATGGGACTAGGTACAGTCAAATATAAGCAATCAGCAGACATTCATTCTTAATGTGCAGAATCAACGAAACTGGGGACACGCTGTTTTCGACGTGGTGATATCCACATCAGCAAAGGTATCTCCGACAGTGAATTTTCGCTGCTTGCTTATTTTTGACTGCGCCTAATGGCATAATCTTTTAAGGTACAATATAGACATGGACCATGTACACATATTTCCTTTACACGTACGTTAGTATGTGAAATAATGTATAGTAATGGCTTGTTTTTTCGTTGCTTATAGTGTGGTGTCACCGCCAGACACCACACTTGCTAGGTAGTAGTTTTAAATCGGCCGCGGTCCATTAGTACATGTCGGACCCGCGTGTCGCCACTGTGTGATCGCAGACCGAGCGCCACCACAAGGCAGGTCTCGAGATACGGACTAGCACTCGCCCCAGTTGTACGGACGACTTTGCTAGCGACAACATGGACGAAGCATCGCTCATTAGCAGAGCAGATAGTTAGAATAGCCTTCAGCTAAGTCAATGGCTACGACCTAGCAAGGCGCCATTACTAACATTGCATGTATCTAAAGAGTCTCACTTGTATCGCCACAATCTCCAGATGTTCCAAAAGGATGGATTAAATTTAAGTATTCCAGAAGCTACGTACTTTTCTGTATAGCCTTCATTACGTATCCTGTTTCAGACCTCACGCCATCCTGCTTTAGCTAAACGCGTGCCTTTCGGCTTCCTCTCATTGTGTCTAGGCTGTCTTGTCTAGATACAACATATAGAACTTCATAATGGGGTAATATTTTCCCGAAACCCGTTGTGCTTTTAAATGAAATAAATCACACACTTGGACAACTGGCGCGACTTATCTCTGTACTGAAGACGATAGTTATAGGTCTCGTCGTTAAAGGTAATAATCTTGGCTACATGGCTAGTTATTAAATTATTTAGGTATTTTGTTGACGACCTGCTTAGATAAGTTAGCTATTCCTTCTTACATACAACAGAATGATTTGTATATGTGCATATATGTCATATTATATTTTAAGCGCATATCTTCTTTTATAAGTGCATAAATGCATACTCTCCGAAATTTGGCTCTTTTTCTGAATTAATAGCAAAAAAAGTGCACTTTTGTGAAAGGAAATTAAGTGCACGATACGACACATACCACAATCCAAGAAACGAATCAAAGCTTCTTTGTAACTGCGAAAGAGAGACATCTGTGACGTTATTACAGACAAACAAAAAAGAGCACTTGTGACGCCTCATCTGACTGTTAGTAGCGTGCTGGAGAATATCACCTTTATCAGTGTTGACAGAGCAGCGCGTGACGCTGTAGGTTCACATAAATTATTTCTCTCTGGCTGACATGAGCTATCAGTAAAATTGACTATAGTGAAAGGAAGGCTATGTTTTTCACTTTAAAAAACATTAATTGAATGTTTTAAGCTTTTTAGATAGTTTTTGACACAACGAAGGAAACAGTAACAAGTTGGTCGTCACTGTACAAATGATACGTACTATGTGAAGGGTGTAGGAGATATTCTTACAACATCCCGTGCCAATTTAAACCATATACCTAGCCCGGCTTATGTCCTGCACAAAGTATAGAAAAAATTAAGATTACTCCGTCTTTACACGAATACTGTGAATTCCTGCACAAAATCTGGGAGAGTAAAGATGGTCAAGAATGTGTTACCAAGAACATCACTGTGCTTCCTGCTTTAAATAGATGAAAAATATTTTTTGGCGTTTGTTCCACAGTAAGTATTTGGAAAATATTAGAGATACGTTTGAGGTAATACTATGAATCTTTTAATGTAGCTGAGTCAAGTTGTAAAGGCCCAATGTCATCCAGAAGGTAAATTTTGAAGTTTAGCAAGAGATTACGAGGCAGTTCCGTCAATGACACTGAGCAATGCGTGTGGTTGTATCGACTCCTGTGCTTGAGGATACCCTTTGCCTTGCGTTGCGTAGCTACAGTTATCTTGGCAACCTGTGTGGTGGCGCCCGGGTTGGTTCCGAAGGGACATATGCCTACAGCTGCTGTTTTTATGGATCCTCGCGTAGTATAGTGGCTTGTACTCAGATCACAATCTAGTGGTAATGAGGAGTAGACTGAAGTTTAAGAGATTATTCAGGAAGAATCAGTACAGAATGAAGTCGGCTATGGAAGCATTAAGGAATGACGAGATACGCTTGAAATTCTCTAAGGTTATAGATATAGCAATAAGAAATAACTCAGGAGGCAGTACAGTTGAAGAAGAATGGTCATCTCTAAAAAGGGCAGTCACAGAAATAGTAAAGAAAAACACAGTTACAAAGAAGGTAAATGCGAAGACACCATGGGTAACAGAAGAAATACTTCAGTTGGTCGATGAAAGAGCGAAGTACACAAATGTTCAGGGAAATTCAGGAATATAGAAATACAAATCGCTGAACAATGAAATAAATAGGAAATGCAGGCAAGCTAAGACAAAATGGTTGTAGGAAAAATCTGAAGACATCGAAAAACAAATGATTGTCGGAAGGACAGATTCAGCATACAGGAAAGTCAAAACAGGTTTCGGTGAAATTAAAAGCAGGGGTGGTAACATTAAGAGTGCAACGGGAATTCCACTGTTAAATGCAGATGACAGATCGATTAGGTGGACAGAGTACACTGGAAGCGTCGATGAGTGGGGAGATTTGTCTGATGTACTAAAAGAAGAAACTGGGGTCAATTTAGAAGAGATATGGGACGCAGAATTAGAATTCAAGAGAGCACCGGAAGACCTAGAAACAAATCAGGCAGAAGGGATAGATAACTTTCGAAATGGGTTTCTAAAATAACTGCGGGAAGTCGCAACAAAACAACTATTCACGTTGGTGTCTAGAATGTATGAGTCTGGCGACATTCCATCTGACTTGGAAAAAATATCTTTCTCAAAATTCCGAAGACGGCAAGAGCCGAGGAGTGCGAGAATTATTTCGCAATAAGTGTAACAGCTCTTGCATCCAAGTTGCTGACAAGAATAATATACAGAAGGATCGAAAAGAAAATTCAGATGTGTTGGATGACTATCAGTTTGGCTTTAGGAAAGGTAAAGGCACCGGCACCAAAGAGGCAATTCTGACGCTGCTGATAATGGAAGCAAGGCTTAAGAAAAATCAAGACTCTTTCATAAGATCTGTCGACCTGTAAAAAGCGGAAAATCAAGACTCTTTCATAAGATCTGTCGACCTGTAAAAAGCGTTCAACAATCTAAAATTCTGCAAGATATTCGTCGAAATTCTGAGAGAAATAGGGGTAAGCAATATGGGGGATAATGGGAGTGGACGACAAGCTACGATGAGCTCGGATTAAAAAAGGTGTAAGACAGGGACGTAGTCTTTTGCCACTACTGTTCAATCAGCACATCGAAGATGCAATGATGGAAATAAAAGAAAGGTTGAGGAGTGGAATTAAAATTTAAGGTGAAATGATATCAGAGATAAGATTCTTTGATGACATTGCTAACCTGATTTAAAGTGAGGAAGAATTACGTGATCTGCTGAATGGAATGAACAGTCTAATGAGTGTAGAATATGGACTGAGAGTAAATTAAAGAAAGACGAATGTAATGAGAAGTAACAGAAATTAGAACAGCGAGAAACTTATCATCAGGATTGATGGTCACGAAGTAGGGAAGTCAAAGAATTTTGTTACCTAAGCAGCAGAATAACCAATGACGGAGAGAAAAAGGGGACCTCAAAAGGAGACTACCAGTGGCGAAAAGTACATTTCTGACGAAGTTAAATCTACAAGTATCAAACATAGGCCTCAATTTGAGGAAGAAATTTCTGAGAATGCACTTTGGAGCCCAGCATTGTATGGTAGTGCAACGTGGACTGTGGGAAAACCGGAACAGAAGAGAATCGAAGCGTTTGAGGTGTGGTGCTACATACGGATGTTGAAAATTAGGTGGACTAATAAGGTGAGGAATGAAGAGAATTTGGGCAGAATCGGAAAGGAATATGTGGAACCACATTGACAAGGAGAGTAGACAGGATGATAGGACGTCTATCTATACATCAGGGAATGACTTCCACTGTACCAGAAGTTGGAGAGGGCAAAAACTGTAGAGGAAGACAAAAATCGGAATACATCCAGAAAATAACTGAGGGTAGTCTTTTCCTGCAGGATGAATAATGCGTAAAAACTATGTGGATTCAACTTACAGTGACGTGTTGCACACAACCCGAGAAGATACTGGGGAATCTTTCATATGGATTTCTTTTGATTAAACTATTGACAATCTTGGCCGGTAAATTACAAATCTGTCAACAATGCCTGCCATGTCCAAACAACGTGGATGAAAACAAGATGCTTCTGGCCTTCACAGATGCCGCTACTACATTAATCGTTGCAGCATTCAAGTATTCTACCCTTTGATGCTGCATGTAACTTCCGTAGCGCATGGTACCAACCGTATACGAGAGCAAGTAAAGGCAAATTCCCTAAGGTAAACAAATTAATCTCCACTATAAATAAAGTTTTTTCTTCTTGCCACATGAACCTGTTGTTATCCACTGGGACACGACGATAGCAACAGCAGAATACTGCAGAACTATTTCTCGGCAGTCCAGCAGGTAACTGAAAATCTAGTGGAGGAGG
This sequence comes from Schistocerca americana, assembly GCF_021461395.2. Taxonomy (NCBI): domain Eukaryota; kingdom Metazoa; phylum Arthropoda; class Insecta; order Orthoptera; family Acrididae; genus Schistocerca; species Schistocerca americana. Next base: position 61,307,956 of record NC_060122.1, read on the forward strand.
CCGATGCTGTAACTTCAGCAAAACAGTTACTCAAACATCCTTCAATCCAACGAGCCTTGTCTTATAGCAAACTACCCATTTATGGCAAGAACTATCTATAAATTAGACGGATCAGCTGGGCGTATCTACGAGAACATTTCTTCACTAGAGGATGTCAAAAACAAAATTAATGAAGCGCAAGATGATGTGAGAGAAAAAGTACAGAAAAACATTCAAAAGATTTTGCAGAAGAACCCCGGGCTGAAGGACTTGTGCCCAACAGCATACATGCGTAGCAGGAAACCCAACTCCCCTGATTGCCGAATTGCTGTCCAGAACGTGCTGAGAGGGAAGTACACTCATCAAATGCATGCACGTAGGAAGTTCAGTTTCGGTATATGAATTAATACTGGCTGACAAGAGCCACAGTTTTCTCTATGAAGTACAGAAAATGTTTTAGTTATTTAAGGTGAAGCCAACAACGGTCTGAATGTTTGCAACCCCTATTTTATCCGGCATGCATTAAATTACTTAGTGCACATATTGCAACTTGTGGTTAATTGTATTATGTACCGTATTTTTATCTTGAGAAAACTAAAAAGGTGTGGCATTAGTTTGGACAAGAGAATCATGTTGCTGGCTTGTGCAACTGCACATATTTTTATTTTCCTTTTTTTTATGAATAATAATAAGCTCATGTGTATTTTGTAATACGTTTACTTTCTCTTCATAACGCTTTTTAGGGCGTATTTTAGGTTCTACACAGCTTGAGGCATTGAAAGAGTCTATTTTAGGCGCCTAAAATGCACTTTCCACGCCCTAAAAAGTCCACAGACTGAAGGTTATAGTGCACCAAGGTTGCGGAGTGCACGAAATGGTTGTTAAGAGTCCTGTAGGGATTTAGTCTGGGTACAAATAAATCCACTACTATAAATGATGTCTGCTCCGTTGTCAAGAAATTTGTTTATATATTACAGCGTACAGCGTGATAGAAAGAGTGAGGAAGTGGAAACAATATATTTACCTCAAGGAACTGCATTTTTAACCATCAACTGTGTAAGTTATCTTCTACCTGTTTCGGTCACTCAGACCTCCATCACAGGAAGAAAAACAATTTACTTTTCTTTTAGATGTTTCGGAAGTCCTCAGGAGAAAAATAAACTGATTTTCCGTCTAATGTACACTACTGGAAATTGAAATAAGAACACCGTGAATTCATTGTCCCAGGAAGGGGAAACTTTATTGACACATTCCTGGGGTCAGATACATCACATGATCACACTGACAGAACCACAGGCACATAGACACAGGCAACAGAGCATGCACAATGTCGGCACTAGTACAGTGTATATCCACCTTTCGCAGCAATGCAGGCTGCTATTCTCCCATGGAGACTATCGTAGAGATGCTGGATGTAGTCCTGTGGAACGGCTTGCCATGCCATTTCCACCTGGCGCCTCAGTTGGACCAGCGTTCGTGCTGGACGTGCAGACCGCGTGAGACGACGCTTCATCCAGTCCCAAACATGCTCAATGGGGGACAGATCCGGAGATCTTGCTGGCCAGGGTAGTTGACTTACACCTTCTAGAGCACGTTGGGTGGCACGGGATACATGCGGACGTGCATTGTCCTGTTGGAACAGCAAGTTCCCTTGCCGGTCTAGGAATGGTAGAACGATGGGTTCGATGACGGTTTGGATGTACCGTGCACTATTCAGTGTCCCCTCGACGATCACCAGTGGTGTACGGCCAGTGTAGGAGATCGCTCCCCACACCATGATGCCGGGTGTTGGCCCTGTGTGCCTCGGTCGTATGCAGTCCTGATTGTGGCGCTCACCTGCACGGCGCCAAACACGCATACGACCATCATTGGCACCAAGGCAGAAGCGACTCTCATCGCTGAAGACGACACGTCTCCATTCGTCCCTCCATTCACGCCTGTCGCGACACCACTGGAGGCGGGCTGCACGATGTTGGGGCGTGAGCGGAAGACGGCCTAACGGTGTGCGGGACCGTAGCCCAGCTTCATGGAGACGGTTGCGAATGGTCCTCGCCGATACCCCAGGAGCAACAGTGTCCCAAATTTGCTGGGAAGTGGCGGTGCGGTCCCCTACGGCACTGCGTAAGATCCTACGGTCTTGGCGTGCATCCGTGCGTCGCTGCGGTCCGGTCCCGGGTCGACGGGCACATGCACCTTCCGCCGACCACTGGCGACAACATCGATGTACTGTGGAGACCTCACGCCCCACGTGTTGAGCAATTCGGCGGTACGTCCACCCGGCCTCCCGCATGCCCACTATACGCCCTCGCTCAAAGTCCGTCAACTGCACATACGGTTCACGTCCACGCTGTCGCGGCATGCTACCAGTGTTAAAGACTGCGATGGAGCTCCGTATGCCACGGCAAACTGGCTGACACTGACGGCGGCGGTGCACAAATGCTGCGCAGCTAGCGCCATTCGACGGCCAACACCGCGGTTCCTGGTGTGTCCGCTGTGCCGTGCGTGTGATCATTGCTTGTACAGCCCTCTCGCAGTGTCCGAAGCAAGTATGGTGGGTCTGACACACCGGTGTCAATGTGTTCTTTATTCCATTTCCAGGAGTGTATTTCCCTTCTCTTCCAGTGACGATGGTCTGTGCGACCGAATAAAGGGAATAAAGGCTGGTTATTAAAAATGCGTTTGCTTAAGTATCTGACGACAAAAGACAGTCAGTCACCTCATCAAAATATTAATCAGTGTAGGTAAAACTCGTGACGGGTAGCGATTGTCGTTAAATGGGCGTCACGTAGATAGCACATATGGTAAGAGAGGACTTCAAAAGGTTATTTCTTTACTGCTTTCTCAGGGCAACTAACATATTAAATGCTAAACTTCATTTCAAATTGAAACATATGCATGACACTATTACTCAACACAGACACCAAGTCTCTGCAGACATCGTTCAAAACGTTCCACCAGTCTTTCAGTTCCTCGACGTCAGAAATCTGCTTCTTGGTCACAGAGCCATTCGAGAACTGCTGTGTAGAAGTCATCGCCCGTTGGAAAATGTTTTTCCCCAAGATTTTCTTCCAGCTTGCCGGAAAGATTGCTTCGTTACAATCTTTTGTGGTCGATATTAATGGCCTTCCTTCCAAACCAGCATCATCCACATCTATGCAGGGTTGGACAAATTGTTACCACCATTTCACCACAGCTGAACGCGAAATTGCATGAGGTCCACGTACCGTCACTATTTCACCGTGAATTTACACGTTTTGCCCACGTGTTCGTGCTGTCCCGCTTACTTCAACGTTGTGCTACGTTTCCAGTTGCCGTACAATTTCATTCGCCCACTGTCATGCTCTGTTAACCATATCGCAGCAGAACTGTGTATGAAGGGAACCCAAAATATATACTTTGTTCTGACAATGAGCCACTCTTGTCGGGCAGCTGTCTTACCATGGGAAGACGTCACTTTTTGAAGTCCCCTGTAAAAGCTATAGAAAGCTTTAATCCTAGCAGAGTATGCTGTTAATGTCTGAGGTTAGAAGAAGCGTATCAAAATTCTACTTCACACTAACTCTTAGTTTGCCATAACTGTCATTTGCGTGTGGCAGTTCTATCGTGGCCACCATACACACCTGGCAAACCGACTCCCAGGCCATCCATCTCACGGGTACCGCGTTGGCGCCGTCCACCTTGTAATAGTCAGCTGCGTACAGCTCGTTGTCGGTGCCAAAGTCGCACACCTTCACGTGGTAGCCCTCACCGACCAGGCAGTTCCTGAGTCAAGAAAAAGACAATGAGACTGTTTGTAGATCATTCGTCTGAGTAAAGCATGCATAATGAGAAATGTTACTAAAAATTAGAAACAATGATTTTATGGGATTGATGTCCGGGAATCCCCTCTCGAGGAAGTTTGGCGACCGGTTTGTAAGTCTTTTTGGTTGATGCCACATTAAGCGACTTGATCCTCGATGATGATGAAGTGATGATGAGGACAACTCAACATTCAATCAAAAAAAAAATGTTCAAACGTGTTTGAAATCTTATGGAACTTAACTGCTAAGGTCATCAGTCCCTAAACTTACAGACTACTTAACCTAAATTATCCTAAGGACAAACACACACACCCATGCCGGAGGGAGGAGTCGAACCTCCTCCGGGATCAGCCGCACAGTCCATGACTGCAGCGCCATCAGACCGCTCAGCTAATCCCGCGTGGCGACATCCAATCACTAAGTGGAGAAAATCTCCGATCCGGCCGCGAATCGAAGCCAGGCCCACTGCATACCAGTCGCACGCGCTGACCACTCAGCTAATCCGAGCGAAGTGGCGCAGTGGTTTGCACACTGGACTCGTTTTCGGGAGGATTACAGTTCAAAGCCGCCTCCCGCCATCCTAATTTCGATTTCAGGAAAATATCGGGATGGTTCCTTCGAAAGGGCACAGCCGACTTCCTTCTCCATCCTTCCCAAATCCGATGGGACTGACGACATCGCTGTTTCGTCCCCTCTCCCCAAGGCAACCATTCAGCTAAGGAGCCGGACGGTTACTAAAAGACGAGTTGGAACGTTGGGTGAAAGCTCTGTGGGACATTGTGTGTCATTAGGGAAGTACTGGTGAGGAAATCTAATGATTGGCAACAATTGTGAAAGGACGGGACAGCAACGTTTGATATTTCCATGAACAGTTCAGTTCATGCGACGTCTGGGGACTGCCATTTCTACTAAAATTGTAATATCTGTGTTGCAATGGACTGGTATTTGATCGGCTTCATTAGTATCTATTTTCACTTCGCTGTTATAGTATTTTGAAGCATGGAATAACTTTTTCGGCAAGGAATGTTAAATATTTTGAACAGCTCTTTATTCTGGTCCCTGTAGTTATTTTTTGGACCATGCTACATCCTTATTCACGCCCTAAGGAACCTATATATGCAACGAATGGGACATTACCTGCGGATAAGTGGTGTAATATAGCGTAGAAAGGGCTGTTATTTCAGCTGTTTTATCAGCTTTGGTCTTTTGAAAATGTGCTGGGTGCGAAATTTATTTGAATATCCGTGAAACCAATGTGGATTTGTGATATTCAGATGAGAGATTACATGAGAAAAGATTAGGTGGTATGATTCATTAGGTATGCAAGTGAAAACTGAAGTGTGTGTGAAGAGAGATTTCAGTGTTGAACAAAATTTGGTAGCAGCTGCTGCCAATATATCCTGTAACCTGTTGCCTGTAATTTCGTGGCAAGTGAGGTACAATTTCCAACTGGTGACGAGACATTCGTATCTGAAAAGTGTTCGATTACTTCGGGATGAAATGCAATTGTCTACTGACGCACTTATGTTGTATAGAAGTGGAGGTGGGAGGGTGTCACTTCCAGACAGATTTACTGTCGTCTGGTGAGAGAGATTTGGTTAATTATTCCTTTTTTCTCAAATTAATGACTCTGGAAAGATCAGATACAGAACGTAGTGACAGTAGTTCCCCAATGATCTGAGCTGTAGTAGAACCTCGCTCATATCATTGATCTCACTTTAGTTATAAGGCGCCCGCCCCCCGTTGCTGAATGGTCAGCGTGACAGACTGTCAATCCTAAGGGCCTGGGTTCGATTCCCGGCTGGGTCGGAGATTTTCTCCGCTCAGGGGCTGGATGTTGTGTTGTCCTAATCATCATCATTTCATCCCCATTGACGCGCGGGTCGCCGAAGTGGCGTCAAATCGAAAGACCTGCACCAGGCGAACGATCTACCCGACGGGAGGCCCTAGCCACACGACATTTCATTTTTCAGTTATAAGGCCATGTATTAGTGTTTGCAGTGTTCCCGGGTTCGAAACTGATTTGTAATTAAGTGAACTCCATACTTTACATTTCTGGTGTGAAACGCTATTACAGAATATTTAAATGTCCAATTTAGGGAACGATATTCGTATCATAAGTTTAGGAACCCGATGTTTCCAAAGTTATTGTTGTTGTTGTTGTTGTTGTTGTTGTGGTCTTCAGACCTGAGACTGGTTTGATGCAGCTCTCCATGCTACTCTATCCTTGTCAAGCTTCTTTATCTCCTAGTACCTACGGCAACCTACATCCTTCTGAATCTGCTTAGTGTATTCATCTCTTGGTCTCCCTCTACGATTTTTACCCTCCACACTGCCCTCCAATACTAAAATGGTGATTTCTTGATGCCTCAGAACATGTACTACCAACCCTTCTTCTAGTCAAGTTGTGCCACAAACTTCTCTTCTCCCCAATCCTATTCAGTACTTCCTCATTACTTATGTGATCTACCCATCTAATCTTCAGCATTCTTCTGTAGCACCACATTTCGAAAGCTTCTATTCTCTTACTGTCCAAAATATTTATCTTCCATGTTTCACTTCCATACATGGCTACACTCCATACAAATACTTTGAGAAATGACTTCCTTACACTTAAATCTATACTCGATGTTAACAAATTTCTCTTCTTCAGAAACGCTTTCCTTGCCATTGCCAATCTATATTTTATATCCTCTCTACTTCGACCATCATCAGTTATTTTGCTCCCTAAATAGCAAAACTCCTTTACTACTTTAAGTGTCCCATTTCCTAATCTAATTCCCTCAGCATCACCCGACTCAATTCGACTACATTCCATTATCCTTGGTTTTCTTTTGTTGATGTTCATCTTACAACCTCCATTCAAGACACTATCCATTCCGTTCAACTGCTCTTCGATCTCCTTTGCCGTCTCTGACAGAATTACAATGTCATCGGCGAACCTCAAAGTTTTTATTTCTTCTCCACGGATTTTAATATCTACTCCGAATTTTTCTTTTGTTTCCTTCACTGCTTGCTCAATATAGAGATTGAATAACATCGGGGAGAGGCTACAACCCTGTCTCACTCCCTTTACAACCACTGCTTCCCTTTCATGCCCCTTGACTCATAACTGCCATCTGGTTTCTGTAGAAATTGTAAATAGCCTTTCGCTCCCTGTATTTTACCCCTGCCACCTTCAGAATTTGAAAAAGAGTATTCCAGTCAACATTGTCAAAAGCTTTCTCTAAGTCTACAAATGCTAGAAACGTAGGTTTGCCTTTCTTTAATCTAACTTGTAAGATAAGTCGTAGGGTCAGCATCGCCTCAGGTGTTCCGATATTTCTACGAAATCCAAACTGATCTTCCCCAAGGTCGGCCTCTACTAGATTTTCCATTCGTCTGTAAAGAATTCGCGTTAGTATTTTGCAGCCGTGACTTATTAAACTGATAGTTCGGTAGGAGTCACATCTGTCAACACCTGCTTTCTTTGGGATTGGAATCATTATATTCTTCTTAAAGTCTGAGGGTATTTCGCCTGTCTCATACATCTTGCTCACCAGATGGTAGAGTTTTGTCAGGACTGGCTCTCCCAAGGCTGTCAGTAGTTCTAATGGAATGTTGTCTACTCCGGGGGCCTTGTTTCGACTCAGGTCTTTCAGTGCTCTGTCAAACCCTTCACGTAGTATCATATATCCCATTTCATCTTCATCTACATCCTCTTCCATTTCCATAATATTGTCAAGTACATCACCATTGTATAGACCCTCTATACACTCCATCCACCTTTCTGCTTTCACTTCTTTGCTTAGAACTGGGTTTCCATCTGAGCTCTTGATATTCATACAAGTGGTTCTCTTTTCTCCAAAGGTCTCTTTAATTTTCCTGAAGGCAGTATCTATCTTACCCCTAGTCAGATAAGCCTCTACATCCTTACATGTGTCATCTAGCCATGCCTGCTTAGCCATTTTGCACATCCTGTTCATCTCATTTTAGAGACGTTTGTATTCCTTTTTGCCTGCTTCATTTACTGCATTTTTATATATTCTCCTTTCATCAATTAAATTCAATATTTCTTCTGATACCCAAGGATTTCTACTAGCCCTCGTCTTTTTAAGTACTTGATCCTCTGCTGCCTTCACTACTTCATCCCTCAAAGCTACCCATTCTTCTTCTACGGTATTTCTTTCCACCATTCTTGTCAATTTTTCCCTTATGCTCTCCCTGAAACTCTGTACAACCTCTGATTTAGTCAGTTTATCCAGGTCCCATCTCCTTAAATTACCACCTTTTTGTAGTTTCTTCAGTTTTAATCTACAGTTCATAACCAATAGATTTTGGTCAGAGTCCACGTCTGCCCCTGGAAATGTCTTACAGTTTAAAACCTGGTTCTCAAATCTCTGTCTTACCATTATATAAAGTATCTGAAACCTATGAGTATCTCCAGGCTTCTTCCATGTATACAACCTTCTTTTACGATTCTTTAACCAAGTGTTAGCTAGTACTTGTGTGAAATAGTACACAGGTCACTTTCTGTCTTTTACAGTGGGTTTCATTGCGAGTGAGGAATGGTGAGCGGGTGGGAAAGCGACGAATGGAGAACTTGTGGCTGCAGGGAAATACATTTTATTACGTATCTAATCTCCGACACAGGAAGTTCCGATAAAAATTCCGTTTTAGTTTTAACTGCCTTAAGAATGCTGTAGTGGCAATGGAATTAACACCGGGTGAAGCTTCCGTCAATACCGTTTAACTCACATTATCTATGTAGTAGATACGTTTCGTTCAAATGTGAAGTAAATATTTATTTCAACATAACCTCAATAGTAGATTTCTCTGTTCTAGGTATTAAAACCGCAACGTACCGCGTAGCGAGGTCTCTGTGAACGAAGTTCAGCGTCTCCAGGTAACGCATCCCAGACGCTATCTGGCAGGCCATGTACAGCAGGCAGCTGAAGCTGGAAATTTGGAAACGAATATTTGACACCTTGACAACATATCTCTTATTGTTATAAGGAATGCAACTGAAATACAGGATCTTGTTTACAGGCTGCAGAAGATAAAAAGAAAACACGATTCCTGCTTCAAGGAAGATTAGTTCTATGCATATTTATCAAAAAATGGTTCAAATGGCGCTAAGCACTGTGGGACTTGACATCGGCAGTCATCAGTCCCCTAGACTTAGAACTACTTAAGCCTAACTAACCTAAGGACATCACACATATCCGTGCCCGAGGTAGGATTCGAACCTGCGACCGTAGCAGCAGCGCGGTTCCGGACTGAAGCGCCTAGTCCCACTCGGCCACAGCGGCCGGCGTAACTTTATCCATTACATCAGTTTTTGTCATTTGACGTAAGATCAACAAGATATTCATACATCTAAGTTCATCTCTATTGCTTGAAACTCTTCGAATGTAGCAGATAAAACCATTGCCGAATACACTAATAATTCATTTTAAATTACATAAAGTTATTATTGAAGTACTTTTGCGTGAGCCATAGCTACTCTGAGCTTAAAAATTTGAAGCACGACATATTACTGTTGTACAAATGATGTAATACCATCTACAGCGCATCTGAAATGAGATAAAAGCACAACAAATAAAGAAAAAATTACAGCTGTAGGGATATCAAATAGTTTAAACAATTTATCGTAGCAGGACCCAAGTAATGAGACTATTAATGTTTAAAAAATTATCAAAATATGAAGTAAGCAGACACTTGGAAACTTGATAGAAATAGTAGGGACGAAGCTTTTAAACATTTTAAACATCACTCAGTTTGATCACGTGAGACGGTGTCTTCTTGTCACGAGTTCAGTTATGTCCCGTTCATAAACTTGCAAAAGGACACTTAAGCACGAAATCACAATCAACTCAACTGTGAAACAGAAAATACTTGGCGGTCCAAACAAAGTTTGCTTCGAATGAACCATCAGTGTGTAGATCATAGTGTTGTCAGAGACTTGCAATGTATTCCGCACATCTCGCTCTCACATCTCAGATGTTGTTAGAAGAAATATATAAAAATAAGACAGACTTGACAATTTGGTGTTAGTATTGACAGTATAAAAATAATTTTTAAGAATTATAAATATATCACTTCAGTAATGTTAAAATAGAAAATATGTAACGATTAAGAAATTACATGAATCTATTCTCCAGTAGCAACAGCATTGTAATTCATTACAAAGATTCTCGTAGAAAATCAAACTTCCACTATGTCTTATTGTAATGCATTTCGTCACCTAATATCAGAACTCTGACAGCGCGACTTCCAGAAGCTTCGTTTTGACAGCCATCTTCTTTCTATTGACCAATAAAGTTGATGGTGATGTAGTGTTTTGAGTATCCTTTGTATGTTTATCTAAAGTGATTGGTACGATCCAATGAGTCACAGCAATGGTGGTAACTGAACACTCAAGTCAGCTGTTTCATTTGAACGAAATGAGTGATTGTTTACACTTTTTGTTGTGAACAGAAAATCAACAAACTAAGTCAATATCCCTCGCACTAGGTCATCCAAGCCTCCTCTGCAGGATAACCATAGGAAGTAGTGCGACCATAAAGAACAACTATAATGTTTATGCGTGCTTTTGTTGTGTGTTTCTTTATTGCCATCGTAGTCTGAAGATGAGGTTTGTACCTCGTAACGTGTTGTTTCATTACATCATTTAAGTAAGTCAACAATTGCTGCAAGTGGTAGTGATCTGTGAAGAACTTTTTCATATTGTAAAATCATCGGACGCCATTTGTAATGGAACTTTTGAAAAGCAATATTCTTTCAAAATGGACGTGGGACTATTTTGCCTTGTACGTTGCTTCTGGATAGTGAAGTTTATTTAAATGTATCACACATGGAACAGACAGGGCAGGGAATATGCTTCTTATTAGAGCAATACGTGTGTCCATTTTCACAAACTAACTATTTGATTTGAAATCAGCTATATTAAGTTGTTGCATATGTTTTTTGCGTTCTTGTTTTGCATTTGGTATTCCGTTTTATAGTGGTTTATTTGTCGATTGTCATTCTTTATTTGTATGTCACTGTTGCTATTTTACATATTGTTATTTTGTCATTTGGAAATAGTGAGTGAAGCTGTGGACACTAGAAAATGAAGTCCCAAGTGGAGAAGTCGGAACAATTCCGATATATTCTTCTGTTTGAGTTCCGTAGAGGGATGACACGAGCGGAGGTAGCCACAAACACTTGAAATCGTGTATAGGGATAATGCCATTGAAGAGAGCAGGCCAGTAAACTGGTTTTGTCGTTTTAAGGAGGGTGGTTTGGACAGTAGTGACTCTCCATGTTCAGGAAGGCCTTGGGAGTTTGATGAAAACCGTTTAAACACGTTAATCCACAATGATCCACGTCACTGCAGTCGAGAATTTCGAATGTGATGAAGTGTAATCATTCCTCTACCGTGTGACGTTTTCACGCAATAGAGAAGGTTCACAAATCGGACGTATGGGAACCACATGCTCTGTACCAAAATCCCAAAAATCAGCGGGTGGTCACATGTATATCTCTGCTTGCTCGTCATCAAGTGGTTCGTGAACAACACCGACCTTTCCTATCATGTATTGGTACTGGTTACAAGAAATGGAGTCCTTCGTGCAGACATAAGAAAAAGAAAGGAATGGCTGAGAGAAAAAAAGGAAGAAGCAGCAACTCCACGTACAAAGAACCACGCAACTGGTGGAAGAGCGACGGTGTGTTTCGTTACGAATTCGTTCCCCGATGTGTAACCATCACTGCTGACGTTTACTGTCAACAACTGCGACGTCCTGCAGACGCAGTCCAAGATCAACAACGAGGAATACCGCGTGAAGTGATAAGTGATCCTGCTGGCCGATAACGCCCGCCCGCAGGCCCGCATTCTGCTAAACTGACGAAAAAAAAAAAGCACTATAGAAGAGTTGGGTTAGGAAGTCTTTCTGCACCCACCTTATTGACTTGACCTTACACCTTCAGGTGTTTACCTTTCATCTCTCTATCGACCAGCCTTCAAAGACCTTCCTTTCCGGATGGAAATGCGGTCCCAACATAGCTCAACGAGTTCTTCGCCTCAAAACCACGTCATTTCTACAGTCGTGGAATCGAAAAATTGCCCAACACTGGTCGACTTTTGTAAACACTGACGGATGAGTATGTGATTGATGAGGAAATTCTTTGTTATCTGTATCTGTTGTGAAACTTCCTGGCAGATTAAAACTGTGTGCCGGACCGAGACTCGAACTCGGGAACTTTGCCTTTCGCGGGCAAGTGCTCTACCATCTGAGCTACCCAAGCACGACTCACGCCCTGTCCTCCCAGCTTTACTTCTGCCAGTATCTGGGTAGCTCAGATGGTAGAGCACTTGCCCGCGAAAGGCAAAGTTCCCGAGTTCGAGTCTCGGTCCGGCACACAGTTTTAATCTGCCAGGAAGTTTCATATCAGCGCACACTCCGCTGTAGAGTGAAAATCTCATTCTGTATCTGTTGTGTTTAAACTTATGGAAAAACGCCACGAACTTATGTACCAACCGAACGATAGGCAGCTACTGGGGAGCAATGCGGCTACCCAAGCACGACTCACGCCCTGTCCTCCCAGCTTTACTTCTGCCAGTATCTGGGTAGCTCAGATGGTAGAGCACTTGCCCGCGAAAGGCAAAGTTCCCGAGTTCGAGTGTCGGTCCGGCACACAGTTTTAATCTGCCAGGAAGTTTCATATCAGCGCACACTCTGCTGTAGAGTGAAAATCTCATTCTGTATCTGTTGTGTTTAAACTTATGGAAAAACGCCACGAACTTATGTACCAACCGAACGATAGGCAGCTACTGGGGAGCAATGCGACTCGCAAATGTAAACGCGGAGTATAGTCCATGTGATGCGCCAGCTCGTTCCTAAGCGTGCAGCAACCGCGATGGAAGCCACACCTGTCGCTCTTCAAGACGAGAGACACGTCCCGCGTGAGGCCGGCTTAAGCGTACGCACCTGAGCGTGTTGTGCGTGGAGTGGGCGGCGTCGCCGGCCAGCTGGTGCGCGCGCAGGAACTGCGTGAGGTCTCCGTGCTCCAGGTACTCCAGCACGACGCCCAGAGGCTCCTCGCGCGTGCTCAGACCCAGCACGCGCGCCAGGTTCGCGTCCTCCAGCGCGCCCAGGATGCGCACGTCGCGCAGGAAGTCTTGTCTGCAACAGTCGGCTCCGTTCCAGTAGCAGTCTGCAGAGCACCGGGCCAATCACAACGGTGAGTCACAAGGTACTTTGCACGTGTGCGTCCTACGTCTAGTCGCCACCCGTCCGTTTGTCTCTGCCTCACATGCGAAAAGAGGCATACGTGCGGCTACTGGCCCCTTTCTCGACGTGGGTGCATCTTCTATTTCAATCACTACTCGGCAGAACGACGAAAACTTTACCAGTGATCAAGATATCCGCTTTGCTGAGAGCAGTTGTCGCCACAGTCGGTAATAGGATGTCAGTAAAGTCCTGCGATTATTTCAAAAATTCACAACTCGGAAAAAAATCTTTCTAAGGCCAAAGTCACCTAAACTACCGGGTTATCAAAAAGTCAGTATAAATTTGAAAACTTAATAAACCATGAAATGATGTAGATAAAGAGGTAAAAATTGACACAAATGTATGGAATGACATGGGCTTTTATTAGAACAAAAAAAAACAAAAACAAAAACAAAAAAAAAAAAACACTTCACAAGATGCGCCAGCAGTCGCAGCACGTTGACGTTACCTGAAAAGGCGCTTTTAGTGAAGCTGTATTATCAAATGGGGAATGTGCTAGTTCAGCGTCACGATCCTATCGCCATAGGAAGGGGATTCGAACGGGTAAAGGTCCGTTGACAAATGCAGCTGTGGCGAGAATGATTTCGAAGTTCGAAGCCACGGGTTGTTTAGACGATAGATTCCGTAGTGGCTGACCGAGCACAAGGCGTAATGCTGCTGAGACAGTTCAGGAACAAATGGAGACTGCAGCGGGTTCGTCTATGCACGGGGAAGTCAGCGCTCGTGCAGTCGCACGTCGCACCGGCATTCCATACACTACTGTTTGGTTTGCACTTAGGCGTACCCTCCGATGCTATCCGTACAAAATCCATGGGCATCATGAACTGTTACCTGGGGATTTAGTGAAGCGGAGGGCATTTGCGGTGTGGGCATTTCAAAAGACGGCGGAAGATGACGATTGTTTGAGTAACGTGTTGTGGACCGACGAAGCTCATTTCACGCTCCGAGGGTCTGTCAACGCCCACAACTGTAGAATTTGGGCTACCGAAAATCCTAGAACTGTCGTGGAAACTCCATTACACGACGAGAAAGTCACGGTATGTGTTGGATTTACCACATCTACTGTTATCTGGCCTTTTTTCTCCGAGGAAATGCGTGATTCTGGTTTTGTAACTGCTACAGTTACGGGTGAGAGGTACGCCGATATGTTACAGAATCGCATCATCCCCAGTCTGGCTGATAAACACCTGCTCGAACGTACGATGTTTATGGAGGATGGCACTCCACCCCATATTGCTAAACGCGTGGAAGATCTCTTACGCGCGTTGTTTGGTGATGATCGTGTGCTCAGCCGCCACTTTCGTCATGCTTGGCCTCCCAGGCACCCAGACCTCAGTCCGTGCGATTATTGGCGTTGGGGTTACCTGAAGTCGCAAGTATATCGTGATCGACCGACATCTCTAGGGATGCTGAAAGACAACACCCAACGCCAATGCCTCACCATAACTCCGGACACGCTTTACAGTGCTGTTCACAACATTATTCCTCGACTACAGCTATTGTTGAGGAATGATGGTGGACGTATTGAGCATTTCCTGTAAAGAACATCATATTTGCTTTGTCTTACTTTGTTATGCTTATTCTTCCTATTGTGATCAGATGAAGCGCCATCTGCCGGACATTTTTTGAACTTTTGTATGTTTTTGGTTCTAACAAAACCCCATTTCACTCCAAGCATGTGTGTCAATTTGTACCTCTCTATCTACATTATCCCGTGATTTATTCAGTTTTCAAATTTATACTGACTTTTTGATCACCCGGTATTTCTGTATGTTAACCAACCTCTTTCAACATACTTTTCTGACATCTTCAGGTCTTCAAGATTTTTGTTACAAAACGTGTTCATTGTGAGTTGGAACCTCATGCAAAGTTGTCATGTTAGTGGATAACATGTAGCACACTTTATAATGATTTGTCAAAAATAAAACTTTTACTGACAAAACCACCTTGTACACTTGGTCATGTCCGTATATGTAGCGTTCACAGACGTGCGGGCACGGCCAAGTGCTCGAGGTTTTTCATTCTTTTGTTTTTGACAAACCTTTGTAAAATATGCTACTTTGGTCCACTAATGTGATAACTTGGCCTGAGGTTCCAACTCATAATCAACACGTTTTGTAACCAAAGTGTTCAAGACCTGAAGATGACAGCAAAGTCTGTCAAAACCAGTTGTTTAAAATAGAGATATACTAACGCGATTTTGGCTTTAGAATGTTGAACAGATCGCTTCTTCTCGTTTCTAAACATGAGATAATTTAGTCATAACTTTGAAATTATTAGATATAGAGCTTCGTGGTTTGTCGTAAATCGTTTAGCAGCTCTCAAAGCTTCTTTCGGTTAGGCCAGAATTTCACTGCGTGCCCAACTTCACTCACAGAACATCAAGCCTACATTCCAGTTCAGCTCACATACAGGTCAACGTTCCAGCGTCAGCTGTTGTGATAGCTTCAGTGACTCATACACTAAGGGTTGCAACGTCGCTGACTACTGTTGTATGCACGCGGTCCTTAAAGTAATCCCACAAAAGACATCGGGAGAGCGGGAAATCATGCAATGGGGATCACAAGGCCTAAACGCTTTTCAGGAAATGTGTCATTCAGCACTTACCGCACGCTCAACTTCCATTATGCTAGGAGATGATAAATGTCTGCACTTCTTTGATGTCCGATAACAGGAACAGTTCCGACATGTCTAAGTAAACATTTACCGTTATGGTTTCCTCTGCAAAGAAAATTTGCAACGAACGGGAAATAAAATTCTGTATCTCTAATAATTTTCGCAGCAATGTTTTTCTCAAACGGTAACGGAACTATGTAGACGCGATGTATTTCGAGACAGATGAAATCGTATAAAAAGTACCAGCTACTGGGATAGTTAATACATTGCGCATAATGTATCTTTGAGCCCGGTGCAGGAGATAAAGTGGCGAGAAGTACTGTGTTTAATAACTTGACTCATGGTTTTGACACCATACCTCATCCTTTCGGGCGAACGATAGCGAAAGGAAAATGTAAAATACGGGGACGGCGTGCTATTACCGATACTTCGGAATCCTTCCTTCTGGAGACACTTTCGTCACTCTACGGTTACAGATGAAGGTTTCTGAAGCTAACATCATCCCAGAGGTTTTACAGGTTCTGGTGAAATGCCTGGAAAACTACATTAAGCAAGCAAAGTTGGTAACAACGTAACTTTTCTTTCCGTTATGCATCACGGAGAGATTTGCTGTTGAAATTTCGGGACAGCACTTTTCAGAGGAGTCGGACAACGCCTTACTTTGCCCACATACATCTCGTGTGTTGACCACGAGGAGAAAATTCGAGAAATTAGAGCCAATACAGAGGCTTACCGACAATTATTTTTCCCACGCACTTTTCGCGAGTGGAACAGGGTTGAAAGGATCAGAAAGTGGTACTGAAAGTACCCTCCGCCACACACCATTAGGTGGCTTTCGCAGTACGATGTAGATGTAGATGAACATTGACTTCATGCCTGACATTTGCAGTTCATATCCCAAGAATACCTGTATATCTGTGTACTTGCAACACTATAAGACTATGGATAGTAAGTGCTAAAACAATAACATATTTCCGTTTACATGTAAGTCAGTCAAATCCCTTTAGGATTGGTGTGTGTGTGTGTGTGTGTGTGTGTGTGTGTGTGTGTGTGTGTGTGTGTGTGAGTGTGAGATGGAAGATGGGAGGGGAGAGTTTATTTGCATTTCATCCCATGGTGGCAATTAATATATAAGTTCAGTTAAAGTCTTTTCTCCACAACTTACAGAATGGTAAGTGCAACGAATAAAACAGTTCAGTTAGCGTTTTTCTCCACAACTACAGAATAATAATTGCAAACGAATGTTTATTTAGATAGGTAAACGTAGGAAACGTCACTCTTTGTGTGGAGTTAAGAACATACGTCATTTATTTTCCAGAAAGTTGCACCGACGATTTGTAATATTTTCAAGGGAATGTAATTTTCTTGAACGATATAGCTGATGCTTTCAAACTGAATCTCTACAAATCAGTTTAAATCAAATTTCTATTAATTGTAGTTATGGAACTAGAAATGCGTAATATTTTAGGGACTAATGCACATAGTGCGCTGTGTTTAGATGGATGCTCTCATGGCAGAATGTGCATTGAGTTGAGATGTTAAACTGAGAGATCATTTTCATGAATGCACAAATCAGTGCGACGCCCTGAACGACCTGCGGGTGGGACGTAAGATTTTCGACGTCACGGAGCGAAAACCTGAGGTTTTAAGCAGGCACGCTTATGTGTTTCAGGGCAGTTTACAGTGAGTGAAGTTACAAAGTAAAATTTATAGACAATTTTACTGCAGTTCAGGTGATAAGTTACATTCATTTCATGCTTAACTGAACGAAGACTATATGTAACACCTGCTACATAGTTTTCAATTTTAAACCGAAATGTTCAGAACGAGTACATAAGACAGATAATGAAGAGTACGAATCACGCTGCTACGACAATTGGGACCTCACGCACTGACCTCTGCTGTTCGGTGGAGGCGGTGGGCAGGAACTTGACGGCCACCAGGCGCTTCCCAAGCGTCGCCGAGCTGCCGTACTCTGGGATTCCGTCCGCCTCGGCCACGTACACCTGTGTGCACACACATGCCACGTTACTCTCTGGAATAAACTGTAAGTAACAAGGCATAAGCATATACGTTTTACGCATCTGAAAAATGGAGAACACTATTGAGACTTCTCCATGTATCGAGACAGAATTATCATAATAAATCGAATACCATTCAGGGTCACGTCTGTGTTCATCACTGTCTTACTGAAGTAGACAGAAGTGAAGTTGGCACAGGAATCCGAACTAAACTCTCTCCAAGTGAGCCGTTGGAGTGAAGAAGTTACAGAGATTACTAAACAACACTACATGCTTACGGTCGTAAACTTATTAGGAATAAAAGTAGCTGGCGGTAGTGTAGCTTTTCAGTACTGAAAAACAAGGTAGCTGCTACCTGTAGCCGGCCGCGGTGGCCGAGCGGTTCTAGGTGGTACAGTCTGGAACCTCGCGACCGCTACCGTCGCAGGTTCGAATCCTGCCTGCCTGCATGGGTGTGTGTGATGTCATTAGGTTAGTTAGGTTTAAGTAGTTCTAAGTTCTAGAGGACTGATGACTTCAGAAGTTATGTCCCATAGTGCTCAGAGCCATTTTGTTATCTGTAGCACTACACTGTGTAAATACAGGGTGTTTATAATTGAGTATTGGGGTTTTAACACTTTATGATATTTATTACATTAAACTTACAGTTATAAATGATATGTGAAATGAAGGAGCAACTGAAACACTTTTATCTGTAGCACTACGCTGTGTAAATACATGGTGTTTCTAAATGAATAGCCTGGTTTTAACGCTTTATAATATTTATTACATTAAACTTACAGTTATAAATGATGTATAGAATGAATTAGCAACTGAAACAATTTTACCAAGAACCTTATAAATGTTCGACCTGAGCACTGGCATAGCGAAGTACGCGATTGGTTGAACTTCAATGTACCCAAGGGCTGGATAGGCCGCAAGGGTCCCAATGACAGGGCTTGCTTTGCATGGCCTTCACGTTCACTCGACCTAACGCCATGCGATTTTTTCCTTTGGGGCTTCATCAAGGATAGTGTGTACGTGCCTCCGCTACCAGCAGACCTCCCTGATTTACTACCAGCAGGAGGTTCTTACTCATTGGTCTGAAGATGACCACAGTAGTGGTCGAAACCGGCCACCGGAATAAATAAATTGTGATCAAGACTGTTTTTGATAGTAAATTTTCGTTAAAGATCTCATAGTCCATTGGCTATGAGGAAACCTGTTTCCATTAAAATTTTGTTCGGTTACAGAGAGAGACTCATACTGGGACGACGTGTATAGGGACAGCTCTAAAGCCATAGACGTCCTCACCGCCTTCGTAAAGACAGAACAGTGGTAGGTCAGTGTGACCCCCTGCAAGATTGGCAACGCAGGCTATATTTTTAGCCGTAGAAGCGCAGCATGCACGTTACAAAACGGCCAGAAAATTGCAGAGTGCAATTCATAGGATGATACACTACATTCTGTAACTCAAGTGCAGGGCGTATTCAAAACCGCACTCTTACTGGTGCAGCCGTCCGCCGCCAGTACGTACTGACCTCCATTACCTTGCAGTAGCACTTGCAGGGTCCGGTCCAGCTATTAATTCCCCCGAGTCGCGGGAATGTTATACTGATGAACGCCAGAGTCGAGATGATTTTATTTGTTTCGAACGCAAGCATGCTACCTTATGCTCTAGCATCGTTTAGTTCCGTTTCAACAGGCTACAGGCTGCAGTGAGCGAACTTTTCAATCTTCTTAAAACTTTTTCAGTTTAGATATTTCCCCATGTATAGTGGGGCTATTTCCACTGGCAGCCCGGAATTGTGAATTAGCGGTTTCCACAGTAGAAAGGCTCCCTAAAACTTCATTTGCGTCTGAACAATTTTCCTGAATTACGTAAGCATCCTGTCAATGGTCCTAATCTGATAGATAACGGCGTCGGCAGAAACTATCTCGAAGAAAACGACCTACTGGCAAAAAGCACGAATTCGGAAAATAGCGTTTCTTGTGCAAACAACTAGCACTCTGTTCACTTGAAGTAATGACTTCTATCGACGGGGGATCTCAGATTGACGTAATATTTCTAGATTTCCAGAAGGCTTTTGACACCGTTCCTCACAAATGACTTCTGATGAAATTGCTTGTCAAAGAAGTAGCGTCTCAATTGTATGACTAGATTCGTGTTTTCCTGTCAGAGAGGTCACAGTTCGTAGTAACTGATGGAAAGTCATCGAGTCAAACAGAACTGATGTCTGTGGTTTTCCAAAGAAGTATTTTAGGTCCTCAGCTGTTCCTAATCTACATAAAGGATTTAGATTATCTGAGCAGACCTCTTAGAATGTTTGCAAATGATGCTGTCATTTACCATGTCGCAAAGTCATCAGTACATCAAAATCAGGTGCCAAGATACCTGTACAGTGCGGAAGGTGGCAGTTGGCTCTAATTAATGAAAAGTGTCAAGTCATTCACATGAGTGCTGAAAGGAGTCCGCTAAATTTGGGTTAGACGATAAATCAAACGCATTTCAAGGTTGTGAATTCACCTAAATACTTAGGGATTACCATTATGAATAACTGAAATTGGAACAATCATATAGACAATGTAGTGCGGAAAGCTAACCAAAGACGCTGATTTATTCGCTGAACACTTAAAAGATGCTACAGCTCTGCTAAAGGGAGTTCTAACACTACGCTGGACCGCGCGCTTCTGAAGTATTATTGCTCGTTGTGGTTACACATCAGGTAGGATTGGCAGAGGACATCGAAAACGTTCAGAGAAGCGTAGCTCGGTTTGTATTATTTCGAAATAGGAGAGAGAACGCCGTGGCATTGAAACGCGAATTCGAGTGGCAATCACTGAAACATAGAGGTTTTCGCTGCGGCAATATGTTTTAATGATATCAGCATTCTACTTCGAATGTGTAAATATTTTGCTGTTACGCACTTGGGAGAAATGATCATTCTAGTAAAGTACGAACAGTCAGAGTTCACATGGACAGATTTCTGAGTGCGTTTCACCAGTACGCTGTTAGAGAGTATAAAAGCAGAGAAATAATTTGAAGGTGGTGCGATGAACCCTCTGCCAAGTACTTAACTGCGAATTTTAGAGTAGTCATGTAGAGCTAGAAACATGTGCCGTACAACGAGATACCCTAACGTACGACCCGTAGGTTGACAGGTAAATTTATCTTGTGGTTATGGATTTCTTACGTGAGAGTAGGGAAGGAAGCGGCAGTTAGAGAGTCAGGTTGATCCAGTACGATTTCACCAAATCTCTCATAAGGTTGAGTTTATAAATTTCTACCAAACTGAATGAACTCAAAGTTCTCGGTGTAACCGCAAGTGATACTCTAGAAAAGTACGTAAATTTTAAACTTAGTTGAAGACTGACTTCACTAATCAGTAGGAGTGAGGAAGCAAAACACTTTTATTCGTTGCCAATATCAATGATGTTCTCCAACACCCGTTTAACTGTAGTATTATAGGCCCTCGGCTGTTCCTAATCTAAAGATGTTGTTGTATTTTATTTTGACGACAACCAGTTTTACCCGGCTGTCGGAGAATTTCGTTGATAGTAACAATTACTAACCATCTAATATCCACTGTCAATGACGGTAGCCGGCCGAAGTGGCCGTGCGGTTAAAGGCGCTGCAGTCTGGAACCGCAAGACCGCTACGGTCGCAGGTTCGAATCCTGCCTCGGGCATGGATGTTTGTGATGTCCTTAGGTTAGTTAAGTTTAACTAGTTCTACGTGTGGTGTCACCGCCAGACACCACACCTTCTAGGTGGTAGTTTTAAATCGGCCGCGGTCCATTAGTACATGTCGGACCCGCGTGTCGCCACTCTGTGATCGGAGACCGAGCGCCACCACAAGACAGGTCTCGAGATACGGACTAGCACTCGACCCCAGTTGTACGGACGACGTAGCTAGCGATGCACACTGACGAAGCCTCGCTCGTTTGCCGAGCAGATAGTTAGAATAGCCTTCAGCTAAGTCAATGGCTACGACCTAGCAAGGCGCCATTAGTAACATTGCATGTATCTAAAGAGTCTCACTTGTATCGCCACAATCTCCAGATGTACCAAAAGGATGGATTAAAGTTAAGTATTCCAGAAGCTACGTACTTTTCTTTATAGCATTAACTACGTATCCTGTTTCAGACCTCACGCCATCCTGCTTTAGCTTAGCGCGTGCCTTTCGGCTTCCTCTCATTGTGTCTAGGCTGTCTTGTCTAGACACTACACTACGTTCTAGGGGACTGATGACCTCAGCAGTTGAGTCCCATAGTGCTCAGAGCCATTTGAACCATTCAATGACGGTACAACGGAGATACTTTTATTCTGGTCTTCAGTTTGCTTTCGTTGTTTGCCTTAACATCTTAGTCATTAGGCCACTACCACATTCGTCCCAGCCAATGGCGGAATTTAGGTTCTTCAGTTTTGGAACAACTGCCACACTTCTTCGCTAGAGCATGGCAGGAGTTTAGCGCTGATGTTGTGGGCCGGCGGTGAAAGATAGGCACCTGCTGCACCCCACCCATCTCCTACTGCATCAGCTCAACACCCATAAATCCGCTATTTTCTTCTTCCTCGATCTAGAGAAATCCTACGAACGTGTGTGACAGTCGGTATCCTCTTCAAACTCCAGGCTTAGTCATTTCATTATGTGTGTCTTACAGTGCCTTTCCTTTCTACTAGTAGATGCTTTGTCACCAATTCCTGTATCTTCCACCCCACTGCAGGCATGCCTCTAGGCACCACCTCCACAAGGCCACGTGAATCATTATGCTGATGACGCCGCTTTTCCTCATCCTTTATCCTACACTCCAGAAATCTCAAAAGTCCCTGCAAACCTTTCTCAATCAGTTGAAACTCCTGTTGTAGCAAATGGCTCCTGAAGATCAATCCTTCCTAAACTCAGGCAATAATTATAGGACATATCACGTTCACCTTTCCTCTCCATGACTTCTACCTCACCATCTACTACTGCCCTATCCAGTTAAGTAACACAATGAAATATCTTGGATTAACTGTTCAGTGGCAACTAACATGGGAACCTTATCTACTAACCATCCTACGGAAAGCCCACAACAGACTAAAAATACTGACTTGGGCATTGCATCTCTCCACTGTCCTCCACACCTACAAAACCTTGATCTGACCTATCCTTTGTAATGAAAAGGTTTCATGGTTATGCGCCTGCTTAAGTTCTTTAAGTCCCCCAAATGGATTCTTTACTAAAATTCCCACCTCTCTTCAGTCATGCTGAACATCTCCCCAACCCAAATCATGAACACAGTCCCCACCGACTTTAAACCCACCCAACCTGTTCCATCTCGTCAGCACTCCCTCTCCCTCCCTTCCTTCCTTCCACCTTTCTTTCCCTAGTCCCTTGTCACCGCCATATTTTAGCCTCACTAATGCCCCCTCTACTCCTACCCCTCTTGTATGCTAACAGCTACTCCCACAACCATCGATAAATCAGCACCCATCCCGCTTCCATATGGCAGCTCCCTTTATCTTCCCTCCTCAAAGACCAGCTTGTTCCCTGTCAACAACAGGTTACCTATCTGAGGGCAGGTCCTTCACGCTTTAGAGCCTGTGACTTGTTTCTTTCTACCATCTCTGTTCGATGTCACTGTTTTTACAATATTTTTAAATGTACTCTTACTGTGTTTCTGTTTTTACTTTACAGTACAACTGTTTTTAACAAAATGCAAAGGAAGTCATACATCTTATACATAAAAGCTTCCATTTCCTTTTCACGTTCAAAATTTTTTTTAAATTCATTGTAGCTCACCTTCAAGTTTCGTATTTTTCATCTCATTTATCTTTTATTGTCAACTGGCTGAAGAGTGGGTTAACTTTACCACTGACAGTCGAACACCATGCCCATATGGAACGAGGGTGATGAAACAATAAAAAAAAGAGGTACACAGATGTCAACTCATCCACTCACCGTGCCGAAGGCACCATCGGCCAGCCTGGAGAGCATGCGTAGCCTGTGCCGGGGGAACTCCGGCAGCGCCGTTTGCTGCAGCCGCCGTCGCAGGGCTGCCAACGCTCCTGGTCGGTCAGGAGACTGGAAGAAAGGAAAGCTGTTAGTGATAGGTTCACCAAAGGTAAGTCGCAGATAAACCACTTTCTGAACGTTCTCCGTGTGTGAGTGTGAGTGTGTGTGTGTGTGTGTGTGTGTGTGTGTGTGTGTGTGTGTGCATGATGAGGGGGAGGGAGGGGGGGGGGGGGGCTGGGCGCGCAAGAGTTACCCTATCCCGTGCAAGCCTCTTCATCTCCGCTTAAGTACAACAATGTTCATCCTAATGAATCTGTTTACTGTATTCATCTCTTGGTCTCAATCTACCATTTTTAACCCCCATCGGGCGTTATACGGCTTCTGTTTGCCGACGCAAATGATGAAATTTGTTTTGGATGCCTTCTCGTACGCTGTTGTCGTCTACAGTGTTGACACAGGAATACAGTGTTTATTAGTTTCACCATGTTGGGAATGTGCTCTTAACCCACAGTTGCTTTTCACTTAATGAGAGACTGAACAAGTTGCTGGCAAGCATTTCATTTAAGTTCACGGCCATTTTTAACTCATAGACATATAAATATTTTACACGATGGAAGATAAAAAACAAAAGATTACACACGGACAGAATATTAGGTTCAACGTTCTTTCTTGTTTCTTTTTAATTATGTTGGTTCCATGTACAGCGTTTCAAAAGTAATTCCGCCTTCGCAGCTGACCTCATACAAGACAGCCACACGATGCACAGTATCGAAAATAACCTTGTCATTCTCCATACAACGAAGAATCGATAATTTATGGACATTTAAGTCTAGGGGATATGCAGCCACGTAACTGACAGCTTCCTTAAAAGGTACTTCGCACTTCGTAGCTGCATCTACAAGTTAGTCGACGTGTTCTTGTATTGCTTGGACGAGCAATCGTGGCATTTTTAGGTAGGAGTTGTTTTGATCTATGGTTGCTGAAGTTGCCGGTAGAGGTCGGTCATGTGCCGCCGCTTTTGCAGCGTTGCCAGCCATTACCGAATGCCTCGTGTATTCTCCGGATTGTGTTGTGCATTGCTTGTTTGCTCGTTGAAACGAGTGAAGACGCTATCCCAGGTCCATCAGAGGGTTCGAGTACGGCACCCGCGACTCCTAAAAGGAATGGGAGATTCCTGGTACGAAGTGGTGCTCATAAAATGATGCATAATGTGGTGGACTGCTGCGAGGTGGAAACGGGAAACAGAAAATTGCTGCATTCTTCAGAGGGCTACTACTTGCACCAGCCTAAGTCTGCGAACATTAGATAGGATTAGAAAGTTTGCAAGCTCTCATCCAGGCGAATCACCTGGTACTCCAGGAAAGAAAAGATCAATTTTAGTCCTAATTTGTACTGTACAAGTGCAAAGCTATTAATATTCGACAATGCTTCGAGCTACTCAGCTGCTAGGTTGAAATTACTTTATTTTTCTTACTTACGAAGAGATGCAGTTATATTCAAGAAGTCGACAACTTCAGATGAATTGGTTATAAGGAATGCCTTCGACCTTGTTCAAGGGCTGCTTGAGAAGATAAACTGGAGGTGGAGCAGTACTTCATTAAAACCTCTACTTAGGTCAATGGGATTCGTAATGACCAAACGAAATCTCTTGCTAGACCGTGGTGACATTGTTCTTTTGCGGTCTCGTTTGCCTGCACACGTGAAGAGCATTAGGGAAGCTCAACAAATTATGTTTTGTCTCGATGAGTCGTGGATTGATAGCAATCTGATATGCAGCAAATTTTGGCTGAAGCAAGATTTATGTATTGGGTGTTTTAGCGTGGGAAGTGCCTTCAGCACGATGGTAACGGCAAGTGCTGGCTCGAAAAACAGGTTTGTGAAGCAAGCGGAGCTCAAGTTCTTGACGAAAAAGACGCAAGAAGAATATCGTGGCCAAATGAACTTTGAGATTTTCAAGAAGTGGTTTTCGGAGATTTTCCGTCAGATTCTGCCAGTGTTATGGACAGTGCGTCGTATCATTGTGGTCTGGTGAACAAGCGCCACCTGTGTACTATCCACGGGTGACGACAAACTAAGGTGTAAGCGCTTCTTGAACACGCGAGAAAATCATGTGCGGAGCAGACTACAAACACACGCCACATTTTATTATTGCACAGGTGTGTGTGTGTGTGTGTGTGTGCGCGCGCGCAACTGAGCAAATCTTTTATACGGCTCAAAGACTCCTTACGACTGCGAAAGACTAATTATCTCTGACCCATGATATGAAAACTCTGTGGGTGAAATGTGGAATATCTCGTGTGCATTGGATGGAGTACTTCGGATTTAGAATTGCTGAGAGAAGGATCGCAGTGTACATGTAATTAGTGGCATTGTAAGCTGCCATCTTGAAATTTAATTAACTGTGATAACATTTCATCTCATGCAATGGGATAATGTATATTGGAATGTAGCTAGAAAACTCATTTACGGAAGTTTATAATTTCGTGAATGGAAAAGGTACGTTCAATTCTTTCGTAATTTTAACTTCTCCCTCGTTTGTGACTCGGAACATTATTTGGAGTCGTAACCTTCCAAACTTTACAAAAGCTCTTCTGCGAACCTGCGAAACTGCATGGTTCGCAGAAGAGCTTCTCTAAAGTTTGGAAGGTAGGAGACAAGATACTGGCAGAAGTAAAGCTGTGAGTACCGGGCGTGAGTCGTGCTTCGGTAGCTCAGTTGGTAGAGCACTTGCCCGCGAAAGGCAAAGGTCCCGAGTTCGAGTCTCGGTCGGGCGCACAGTTTTAATCTGCCAGGAAGTTTCAGATGGAGTAATTAATTTTATACCTGGAAGAGTGGGAGATAACAGTATGAAAATATTGGAAAGCGACTTCTCTCGCCCAAAAGTTTCCATTCAAGTAACTACATATTATTCAGTCTTAATATTTTAACTTCAAATTTCAGGGGGACGAAAGTTAAAAACGCAGCTGAACCTGCATGGGCGAAAATTAAACGCTACGTGAGAGAGCCCAACGTCTCTGGCGACATATCAGGGGCCAGTCTCAAAAAATTGAAAGACAATGTCTTCAATTCTGACGGTCCAAACGATTTGCAAGGGAACTGCAGGAAAGTGCAAGAAGCGGAGCATGATTTACAGGAAGTGCGATGGCGTAATGGAAATAGCAATTGACGACAGTATAATAGGTACTAATGACTCCAGTGATTCATCTAATGCAGACACAGCGGAACATGAGAGCTCATCCTGCAACAGATAATGAGTCTTACACGTACCGACACGGCCGAGTGTGACAATGAAGGTGACGAAAATAAATCTTCAGACAGTTTTATGTAGTATGTAGATGATGCACATATTGAATTACATTGGTTTTTTATCAGATATGTGTTTGTCTATAATTTATATCGTTTCTTCACTTGTTTCGGCTTTCACTATCTCCATGCTTCACATCTTCTTTCACTGAAGGGTGAAACACGTGTGTAGGTTGGCTGCCATGCGAGAGGCAGGCGGGGCACGTCCCCACGCATCTCTTTTTGCCCTCTACCTCCGTAATCCTCGTTTGGTTACGTTTACGACCGCCTCCGACTGCCATGACATAGCGTCCCAGGAGTAGCCATTCCACGTTGTGTCCCTGATACGCTAGCGCCCTCTGCAGTTCCCTGTGCTCTAACTTTTGCCGGCCCTCACTAGGGGACGTACCTGAATGCTCGACCTGGACACACCGTCCGCTGCAACTACTTTCAATTTTTATTAGTATAAAAATTACTTTTGGCTGTTTTGGTAACCATGCAGTTTTAAATTTCAAATATGTCAGAACATAACTTCTTTTAAATGTAAAGGATGCCAATATTTTAATGTATCTAACTGAACAGTTTGACACGCCCATTTTTTCCACGTCAGTGGCATGTAACTTTTAACTATCGGATTGTTAATTTTTTTTTATTTCACTTATCAATGGCCTGGATGTGAATGCTAAAACCCGTCGTGGACTAAAATAAGTGGCGTATCAGTAACTGGAGCGGTCTTTCATCAATTACTAAGGCCTGGATAAGAAATATTACTTCGTTAGTGTGCAATCAAGTACGTGTCAAATTAGCGAAAGAACGAATATGCTTGGAGAAAAATGTTGTTATGGTATTTTCACTGGATATGTTTCACAGTGAAACCATTGTTATATCAGAGGTTGTTCACCTTTTGGGGTAATCTTCAAAACAATTCTTATTGTTACTCATGCGGAGTCTAACACCATATGTCTGTCACGAACCTTTCGTACGATGGAGCTGTCTCTATTTTCTACAGAATTCTCGCCTAGATATTCTCCTTGCAAGCGTACGCACAGTAGCATTTCAGTTTACCGATAACAGCTTGTGAAGTTCAGGCTATGTTTGGTAACAGCTCGTGCGTAGTGCTTTATTTGCTCTTGTTGGCGAGCACATTGATGCTATCACAAGCTGCGCAGTGGCAGGAACTATAAACTTGTTCCAACTCAATTTACTCCTGATCACCTGGCATGACATCCATTAGCTGAACAGCTCACCACTGGGGACGTCGATATGACGTAGAATTCCTGCCTGATGTTCATTTCTGGTATGAAGAGATAACTCAGGCTTCCTTACTAGTCGTTAAGACTGAAACCCCAAACAAATATCCTGTTCGATACCAAAACTGTTTCATTGTATGTAAGAACCTGTGGCACACAAAACTTAATTTTAAAAACACATTGACAGTTATCATCAACAGAAATTGAAGTGTGCTAAATAGCCAAAAGAAAGAAAGCGTGCAGGCAACAGAACACGCAAAAGCATCAGCTACAATGCTAATGTGAGAAGCAGAAAAGTTTGGGAATGTGAGCTACTCAACAGCGAGTACCGGAGGACGTCGCTAGTCAGTGGCTACCAGCAAACGTCACGACTTGGCTGTCACACCGCTGATAATCGAGGTAGGCGACGTAAAACTGGTGGTGTCACGCAGAATTCAGTGGTCAACAAAGGATCAATAAGGCAGCTGAATGTAGCTGGAT
Source organism: Schistocerca americana (assembly GCF_021461395.2). Classification (NCBI taxonomy): domain Eukaryota; kingdom Metazoa; phylum Arthropoda; class Insecta; order Orthoptera; family Acrididae; genus Schistocerca; species Schistocerca americana. Next base: position 61,336,618 of record NC_060122.1, read on the forward strand.
AGGAAATACAGTTTCTGAATTTTGCTCTGTGCGATACAGCTAGGGAATCCGTCGTTGTGGGGCACTCACCTTCTTGGCCCTGGAGAGGGTCCTGCTGCCTCTGGAGAAGATGCTGCCGACGTCATCCGACAGCGAGATCGCCGGGGGCGTGGGAGGCGGCCGGAGACCCGTGTCCGGGACGGCGTAGTCGGGGCCGCTCTCTGTGGAAGGCACGAAACTCAGTGAAGGGCGGGAACCTCTCTGTGCAAGTAATTCATGTACAGTGTGGGTCTCAAAACCAAGTAAATGCTAATGGGTGTTAGGCGGCCGACTTTCATACTTAACAGAAGTTTTTACATTGAAGAGCCAAAGAAACTGGTACACCTGCCTAATACCGTGTAGGGCCCCCACTAGCACTCAGAGGTGTCGTAGCACGACGTGGCATGGACTCGACTAATGTCTGACGTTGTGCTGGGGGGAACTGACACCATAAATCCTGAAGAGTGCGAGGCGGTCGAGATTTCTGAACAGCACGTTGCAAGTCATCCAAGATATACTAAATAATGTTCATGTCTGGGGATATTAGTGGCCAGCGGAAGTGTTTAAACTCAGGAGAGTGCTCCTGGAACCACTGTCTAGCAATTCTGGACGTGCGGGGTGCGGCATTGTCGTGCTGGAATTACCCAAGTCCGTCGGAATGCCCAATGGACGTGAATGGATGCAGGTCATCAGACAGGGTGCTTACGCACGTTTCACCTGTCAGTGTCGTATCTAGGCATATCAGGGGTCCCGTATCACCCCACTTGCACACGCCCCACACCATTACAGAGCCTCCACCAGCTTTCACAGTCCCCTGCTGGCATGCAGGGTCAATGGATTCATGAGTTTGTCTCTCCATACCGTAACACGCCCATCCGCTCGATACAATCTGAAACGAGACTCGTATGACCAGACAACATGTTTCCAGTCATTAACAGTCAAATGTCGGTGTTGATGGGCATAGGCGACCCCTAAAACTTTCAGTCGTGCAGCTATCAAGGGTAAACGAGTGGGCCTTCGGCTCCGAATGCTCATATCGATGATGTTTCGTTGAATTCTTCGCACGCTGACGGTTGTTGATGGCCTAGCACTGATATCTGCAGCAGTTTGCGGAAGGTTTGCAATTCTGAACGACTCTCTTTAGTCGTTGTTGGTCCCGTTCTTGCAGGATCTTTATCCGGCTGCAGCGATGTCGGAGATTTGATGTTTTACCGGATTTCTCATATTCACGGTACACTCGTGAAATGCTCAAACGGGAAAATCCCCACTTCATTGCTACCTCAGGTACGCTGTGCTCCATCGCTTGAGGCCGACTATAAAACCACGTTCAAACTCACTTAAATCTTGGTAACCTACCATTGCAGCAGCAGTAACTGATCTAACAACTGTGCCAGAGACTTTGCCTTATATAGGCGTTGCCGACCACAGCGTCGTATTCTGTCTGTTTACGTACTCCTTATTTGAATATGCATGCCTATACCAGTTTCTTTAGTTCAAATGGCTCTGAGCACTATAGGACTTAACTTCTGTGGTCATCAGTCCCCTAGAACTTAGAACTACTTAAACCTAACTAACCTAAGAATATCACACACATCCATGTCCGAGGCAGGATTCGAACCTGCGACAGTAGCGGTCACGCGGTTCCAGACTGAAGGGCCTCGAACCGCACGGCCACACCGGCCGGCACCAGTGTCTTTGGCACTGCAGTGTATTATAATGGTTTAATGGGCCATACCGTGTTTTGAACCGCATAATGCTTTCGTACACCACGGGACATAAAATCCTGACCTACCGGTCAAATTTTATACCCTCGCTTGGTGACCATTTGCGTTTCGTGTATCTCCGGAGTTCCGTGTTACAAAAAGAGTGCATACGAAGCGCCTTCTTTCAATAGCACAGAGTGCTAGCGGTCTACAAAAAGATATTTCTGCGTCTCTCAAAACACAATTCCAGGTGCATATAAGTAAGTGCTTTAGAATATATTACGATGGGGTCCCTGGTTCACACGTACTTGATTCGGCAGTTCAGGTTAAGAAGTATGTCACTGGCTGCACTGTGACTGTGTTGAATAAATAAGAGCATCCGCCAATTCAGGTGTCGGATACTTCTTGGTAGAAACACCGAAATAATGAGCATTTTTGGAAGGTGACTATTAACAGCCGTAAAATAATGTATAAAATGCTTATTTTACCCTTAGATAAGCTGCTTCTTTTTAATTTAAAATCAAAACATCGATGGGTTTCAGTTATATACCATCTTCACGGATTGTACTCAGATATACTAAAAAGTAGTATACAGGCAAAGTTACAAAAACGTATCCAAGGAAGTGCAAAATATACATAAATATTTACAAGGTTAAAACTGTTTAGGCCACCTCATCACATCCATCATTACTTAAATAATGCCCACGTCTCATATGTAGAACAAGCCATGAATTCCAGTATAGCATACAGGACTTTTGAAGGCAAACATAATAACAACATGCGTAAACAGGGCAGTACTGAAGAAAAGATCAGAGTGTAAGTGCAACAATTCTACAAAATATTGAGGAATTGGTTAAAGATCTTTATCAAGTGTTTTCGTGGTAAATAATCACTATTATACACATGCGTTCCCAACATTCCTGAAAGCCAAATCTGGGGACGTGCCTAGTCATGCTATGGGTATTTACCTCGCCCCCCCCTTCTCTAAGGAATTAGTATTACTGACATATTAGGCTTTTAATTAAGAACATTAACTAAAGTTTATTTACATATGATGTTTTCCTGTAAATGTAGCTGATTAGGTGCATATGAATGCTGAGTGACATTTCAGTCTATATCTGAACACTGTATTTTAACTTGCTTTTATGTTATGGATATTATTTTCATTACATTTATGATGTAGTTGATTTTTGTTTATAAAAATTTCATAAAACGTATGCAAGGATTATGCTACTGTTTAACGTTAGGGTTTTATAATGATTTCTACATAACGTTGTAAGATCGATGTGGATAGCGACTTATTTTTCTGTTTACATGTTAAACTATACGAGAGATGTTTGCCAAAGATGACCCTGTCCCCTGGATTCGGCAAGAAACATATCATCGAGGTATTTTTCTACCAAACGATGGAAATACTTCGTAAAGATTTTGTACAATTGTAGCACTTATTCCTCTGATCCTCTCTTCAGTACCGCTCTGTGTACACATTTTATCAGCATGTTTGCCCTTAAAAGTCCTGTTTGTTACACTGGAACTCACGGCATGTTCTAGACATGAGACGTGGCCATTACTTAAGTAATGACAAATATGATGTTGTGACCTGAACTGTTTTAACCCTGTAAGTATTCGTGTATATTCTGCACTTTCTTGGAAAAGATTTTGCTTCATTTCCTGTATAATACATATTCTTTTTTTTTGTATCTTTGGATAGAGTCCGTGAAGGAGGTCTGTGACAGAAAACGGTCGATATTTCAGTTTTAAATAAAAATGCAGCTGAGAGTCAAACATTTTGTACAGCAGTGAAATATACTGATGAAAAAATCACAACAGCAAGAAGGAGTTGGGCGACATAAATGAAAGATGGTAGGAGTGTTTCTACATCTGAAAGATGACGTGTATTCAGATTTCACGTCAGTCGCTTAAGAGTAATACTAGTAGCGTCACTAGGAGGATGGAAATCGGTTTTGCTTTAAATACACACTGTGAAGGTCGTGAGAGTTAGTTGCCTTTGAGATTGGGTGTGGTGCGTTGTTGTTAGTCAAGAATGCCTTTAAGGCGACTAAAGGCCATTATCAGCATGACCTTGAACGAGTTCGAGTAACAGGGCTAGGAGAAGCTGGATATTCCTTCTGTTGTACTGCAGAGAAACTTGGCAGGAACGTAGCCACTGTGCGTGACTGCTGGCAGCGATGGTAACGAGAATCAACTGTTGCAAAAAGACCACGGGGCGCTACCGAGAGGGGAGACCATAGTGTTCGGCGTATGGCTTTGGCGCGTCGTACGGCATTTGCAGTGCGACGCATCTGCTTCCAGCCATCCCCCTGTAGACTGAATTCTACTGACCCCAAATCACCGCCATGTGCGACTTAAGTGGCGACAAACGAGAGCTATTTAGAGGGCAGAGGGGAAGTCTGTTGTGTTTTGATGAAAGCTGGTTCTGTGTTGGTTGCAGGAGGCCCGGTGGGGGCCTGTCTTCGTCCCAGACACACAGGACCTGTCCGTGGAGTTATGGTCTCGGGTGCGATTTCGTACGACAGGAGGAGCACTTTCGTGGTTATTCCATACGTCCTGACAGCAAAATAGTAAGTAAATTTGGTGATTCGCCCTGTCGCGCTGTCATTCATGAAAAGTATTCCAGAGAGTGTCTTCCGTCAGGGTAACGCTTGTAACGCTTGTAACCGAACATGCTCTACAGAGCGGCGACTTGTTGCCTTGGTCTGCTCGATCACCAGATGTGTCTCCAATCTAACGCATATCGGACATCATCGTACGACTAACTCCAGCAGCGTCATCCACAAACAGCGTTAACTGTCCCGTGTATTGAACGACAGAGTGCCATAGGCATTGAACCCCATCACAGAAATTGACATCATGCACCCATACAACACAGTGGATGCACCTTTGCTTTGCTTACAGTCAACGTTCTGGATGCTATACCGGTTTTTAAAGAACCAGCATTTCACATTTGCAATGGCGTATCTCGTGCTGTGATCTTGCAACGTTAATCACTTAAATACGTTATCTCGACTAATGTATTCCCGAAATTTCATTACTCTACATTAATTAGCTTTTGTAATTGTGGCGCGCGGGATTAGAGCGGTATAAGGTGCTGCAGTCATGGACTGTGCCACTGATCCCGGCAGAGGTTGGAGTCCTCCTTCGGGCATGGGTGTGTGTGTTTGTCCTTAGGAAAAAAAATGGTTCAAATGGCTCTGAGCACTATGGGACTCAACTGCTGAGGTTATTAGTCCCCTAGACCTTAGAACTAGTTAAACCTAACTAACCTAAGGACATCACAAACATCCATGCCCGAGGCAGGATTCGAACCTGCGACCGTAGCGGTCTTGCGGTTCCAGACTGCAGCGCCTTTAACCGCACGGCCACTTCGGCCGGCTCTGTCCTTAGGATAACTTAGGTTAAGTATGTGTAGGCTTAGGGACTGATGACCTTAGCAGTTAAGTCCCATAAAATTTCACACAGATTTGAATTTCTTTTCTTTTTTTTTTTTTTTTTTTTTTTTTTTAAATTCCGATATTTTTCCGTCAGTGAGTGAATGCTCACTGCACGTATTAACTGACAATTGCTGCTGCACATCACAAGTTGTTATGAGTGACAATTTCTGCAGGTGCTACTCGGGGGAGGAGCACCTGGCGCTTACCACTGTGCGACGCGAAGCCCTTCTCGCTGACGCCGTCCACATCGAAGGGCACGCTGCTGTAGCTGTAGTAGGGCGCGTACTTGACGGCGTGGTAGGGCTCCTGGTAGTCGCTGGCGACGAGCAGCGGGTCGAGCGTGGCCGCCTCCCTGCCGCCGCCCCCGCCGCCCCCGCAGGAGGCGGCCTTGTCGGGCGACGCACCCGGCGTGCCGCAGGCGCTGCCCGGCGCCGACGCCAGCGCCCACTTGGCGGCCAGCGGCGACGCGAAGCACTTGCGCTGGCGGTGGCGCGACACGATCACGTAGATGGCGGCCGCCAGCAGCAGCACCACGGCCATCAGCACGCCCACGATCACCGCCAGGTACGTGTGCTCCTCCTCCGTGGCCGTCGACACTGTGCGCGAGCAGGCAGGCACGACTCCTCACTCTGGTCTGTTTACGTGCGTCACACATGGCGGTTCTTTAACTTGCTATACTCTTAAGAGCAGTTGAACGCAATGGACAGTGTCTAGAAAGGAGGGTATAAGATGAACATCAACAAAATCAAAACGAGAATAATGGAATGTAGTCGAATTAGGTCGGGTGATGCTGAGGGAATTATATTAGGAAATGAGACACTTAAAGTAGTAAAGGAGTTTTGCTATTTGGGGAGCAAAATAACTGATGATGGTCGAAGTAGAGAGGATATAAAATGTAGACAGGCAATGGCAAGGAAAGCATTTCAGAAGAAGGGAAATTTGTTAACATCGAGTATAGATTTAAATGTCAGGAACTCGTTTCTGAAAGTATTTGTATGGAGTGTAGCCATGTATGGAAGTGAAACATGGATGATAAATAGTTTGGACAAGAAGAGAATAGAAGCTTTCGAAATGTGGTGCTACAGAAGAATGCTCAAGATTAGATGGGTAGATCACATAACTAATGAGGAGGTATTGGACAGAATTGGGGAGAAGAGGAGTTTTTGGCACAACTTGACTAGAAGAAGGGATTGGTTGGTAGGACATGTTCTGAGACATGGAGGGATCATCAATTTAGTATTGGAGGGCAGCGTGGGGGGTAAAAATCGTGGAGGGAGACCAAGAGATGAATACACTAAGCATATTCAGAAGGATGTAGGTTGCAGTAGGTACTGGAAGATGAAGAAGCTTGCACAGGATAGAGTGGCATGGAGAGCTGCATAAAACCAGTCTCTGGACTGAAGACCACAAAAACAAAACACTGTTAAGAACGTGAAACACACTGGCGTGTCCAAAGTTAACAGCTACACAGCGGGAAGGAGATTACAATGGTAAAGCTAAATCCGAAATTGATGAGGGATACCAAGTTGCAAAATATCATGTATCAGGAGGTCAAATTGATAAAAGCACAGGGATGTGTTCAACACTAGCAATATAAACCTAGTCCACTGAATCTAGATTTCGAGCGACTTGTGAGACCCGAGTTTCAAATAACTTACGAATGACGTCGTCAACAACCGCCGACATTTCGGCAGCAGCACACCTTACTATTTTCGTGGCAAAACTGCAGCAAGTAAGGGAGGGCTATGCAACGAAATTTAATACCTCGGTTTTCTGAGAAACTGCAGAAAGGTAAAAGCTGTAAACAGCTTTAAGCACTAGCGCCATCAAAACCAAAGATGACCGGTGTCAAAATTTCTCGATAGCGAGAGGTAATATAACATTCGTCCCTCTGTTTTCTGACAGGGGAGAGAGAACTGTTCCAAGCAGGATTTGAACATAAACCACTGTGCCTTTTTGTAAGGTTACTTGCTAATTTAATTTCAACAGTTCCTTAATAACACTACTGCAATAGCTGGAAGTACATGCCAGAATCTTCGTGTCGGTATATTCCGTAGAATGACCGCTGCCAAGACAACGTTCTGCAGTGTCGCATTTGCTCGGCTGTTTTAAGCAGGTGTGCGGCTTGTTCTCAGTACACCAGTCCTCCGGGTACGACCATCTGAAGTAGAAGTGTCTAGTAAACAATGGCTCTAATACGCATAATTCAAGAGCTATAAGCACTTGTTCAGTAGAAGAAATGCTTTTCACAGTAGTTAACATGAACAAGTGCTCTTAGCTGTTAAGATTTGTTTCACGGTATCGAAGATAAAGAAGTGCTCATAGATTTTAAGGTATGCATTTCAGATGCCATGTTTACTGTTTTTTTTTTTTTTTTTAGTTCAAGTGATAGTTCGTGTCATATCCGTGAATACTATACCTCCTCGGACACCATGAATGAAGATATGATGTATAACTGGGAATGACACTCATCGAAACGTCTCGGAATTTGAACAGAGCCACCCGAATGGCAGCCCGAAAAAATTTCAGTAACTTAATCGACATGCAAATGTAATGAGAGTATCACAGATGATTTTTTTAAATTTGTAGGTTCTTCTGTAATACAATAAGCGAAATCAAACGAACATGAACAATACAATATGAGTGTAAAACCTGTTATACATAGCATTTAAAGAAAACCATACGTCAAAGAATCAGTGTTAGTAGGAGACGCTAGAATTTTAAAATTTAGAAGACTTTTGAGCAGTTTTGTAAGCAATATGTGACAAATGAGAAAGTGTCATAGCATATTACATAAACACGTCGTGCTAATTGTATGTTAATCTATTAATAATGTATGCAAAATTTTGTTTTTCTACGTATTTTTGTCTTCCAAAGATAGCTGTAATGGACAGTTAAGAAGATTTTGTACGTTTGATGACAACAGTTATGAGGAGACTAATTAATACTAATTTTGTTGTAACAGGAACTACGAAATCTGTCACTGTTGCTGTTAATAAATGTTGGCATAACGAAGACTAATGTTTGACCAATTCAGAAAATATGTTTCTTACTCATTATGCCTCCATTGTTATTGGTGAAAATTTTAGATAATTAGTCTAGAACTTGTGCTATACCTTAGCAATTCATGAAGTACCTGAGCTCGCTTCTTCAATAAAAACGACTAAATACGAAGGTTGGAACTTTAATAGTGGCAACAATTTATTTACAGCTCGTACAAAATAGATACGTGTTTCAAAGTTTTACTGACCTTCAAAGCAGTCACCAGCATTGTGTACAACCCGTTGCCAGCGATGAGCCAGTTGTGTTGACAGAGCGGCGCGGTCTATTGCCCGACGAATTTGTAACAGTTCTGAAGCGAGTGTCGTGAAGTGTTTCCTTCACTTTAGAAATCGAACTCACGAGGGCTTTAGTCAGGGGACTGGAGTAGGTGCCAGAGCATTTATTAGGCCCATCAGTCAAACAAATCAGTAACAGGTTGCACTGTACGTGCTTGAGCCTTGTCCTGCAAAATGATGGTCAAGTCCTGCAGAAAATGACATAACTTCTGTCTCTATGCTGTTAAGTTTTGGAACACGACCTACGATCAGCTTAGAGACAGAAGTGATGACACTTTCTGCTGGACCTGACAATGCTCAAGCAGGTACAGTGCAAGCTGTTACTGATTTGTTTGGCTGATGGGGCTGCTAAGTGTCATACCACCTACTGCACTCCCCTCACTCAAGTCCTCGTGAGTTCAACTCGATTTCTAAACTAAAGGAAACACTTCACGGTATTCACTTCAGAACTGTTACAAATTCGTCGGGCAACAGACCGCGCCGCTCGAACTGTCAACACAACTGGCACTGCTAAGAGTATCCTACGACATCCACATCACTGGTGACGGGATATGCACAATGCTGGTGACTACTTTGAAGGTCAGTAAAACTTTGAAACACGTATATATTTTGTAAGAGCTATAAATAAATAGTTGTCACTCTTAAAGCTCCAACTATCGTTTACTGTAGACATTCTTACAATCCATATGTGGCATACAGCAAACCAGTGCTTCACAGTATCGGTTAAAAACAGTCTTGGTTGCAATTTTATTTTTTTTTTATTTTTTTATTTTTTATTTTTTTTATTTTTCATCTAGAAAAGATAACCTGAAGATGCCTAAATAAGGCGAAACGCGTCGTTGAAAAATAAAAAACTAAAATGGCAACCAAGACGGTTTTTAATCAATACTATCGAATACTGTAGCAGTCAATGTGTAGCCAGCAGCGATGTAGGGTCAGTGTGGTCGCACGGGCAACTGAGTTATGCTTTATTGGATAGCGGGGAGCGGGGACACCTAACTCGCATCACAAATCTGTCGCAGCTGTCGCATGGTCTAAGCTGTAGGGTCAGTGTGTCATGGAATAATGTCCCTTTCCAGTACAATTTTCTCAACATGTAACAGCGACTCTCCCGTATTAGCATCTACTAAAACAAGAAGGGTTTTCTTCGGTCCACTTGGAGACATCTGCATTAACTAAGAGGGACTTCGAGGTTATGTTCCAGCCGAATGCCTTCCTAGCGCGGCCTCGCTTGCCGTGAGCACCAGCACTCCAGGCTGTGACGTCAGACGCCGACAGACTGCTGACTGCCCAACGCAGATAGCATTCAGAGAAAGCCACGACGAAGTGGCACCGGAGCTACCACACAGAATCACGCCAAGCTCCCTTCAGGGAAGAAGCACAGCTGTCGGCGGAGCCCGCTTGGGGGCTGTCACATCAGCAAGCAAGTGAGTTTACTGTAAATCTTACTCCACTTGGCATGGGCTTCAGTCACGTAAGACCCATAATCGGAAGTAAGACGGATGTGAACTGCAGCCTAAGCGAAATTCAGTAGCGAAATGTCGGAAAATGATCCCGCACCATTCTTGTCAAGGAGACAAGGTGCTTACAACTGATTCATTAGATATCACCTAGCCCCATCGGAACTTCTTCTCATGTAATGAACTATTCGATACTACTCTAAATTTAGCAAGACTTGAGCGGATTTCCCTACCTAAATTACTAGTTCTTATTGTGGATGCTCATAGAGATTTCTGACAGTCAAATAAAAAGTACAATTGTTCCGTAAATACATTCTTGTATAGGGGTTTCGATATGTTGTCAGGTATCGAAATGAAATTTAGCAGTCACAATTCAAAAAGTATGTGATTTGCAATGAATATACAATACTTCTATTCTCCATTGTCATCTGAAAACAGAATATCTGTCTCCATTTGTAGTTTTATTAATTTTACCATCGATAATGGAACAGATTTTCTGAATTAACGGGTTGTTGGGGGCTTCAGTCCATAGGCTGATTTGATGCAGCTCTCCATGCTATGCTATCCTGTTCAATCCGCTTCGCTTCCAAGTACCTACTGCAACCTACATCCTTCTGAATCTACTTAGTGTATTCATCTCTTCGTCTCCCTCTACGATTTTTACTCTCCACGCTTCCTTCCAGCATTAAATTGGCGATCCCTTCATGTCCCAGAATGTGTCCTGTCAACCGATCCCTTCTTCTAGTCAAGTTGTGACACAAATTCCTCTTCTCCCCAATTCTGTTCAGTACCTCCTCATTAGTTACGTGATCTACCAACCTAATCTTGAGCATTCTTCTGTAGCACCACATTTCGAAAGATTCTATTTTCTTCCTATCTAAACTATTTATCGTCCATGTTTCCTTCCATACCTGGCTACACTCCATGCAAACACTTTAGGAAACGACTTCCTGACACTTAAATCTATATTCGATCTTAAAAATATCTCTTCTTCAGATACGCCTTCCTTGAAATTGCCAGTCAACATTTTATATCCTCTCTACAGTTATTTTGCTCCCCAAATAGCAAAACGCATCTATCAATTTAAGTGTCTCGTTTCCTAATCTAATTCCCTCAGAATCGCCCATTATCCTCGTTTTTCTCTTCTTGATGTTCATCTTATATCCTCCTTTCAAGACACTGTCCATTCCGTTCAACTGGTCTTCCAAGTCCTTTGCTGTCTCTGACAGAATTACAATGTCATCGGCGAACCTCAAAGTTTTTATTTCTTCTCCATGGATTTTAATTCTTACTCCGAAGTTTGCTTTTGTTACCTCTACTGCTTGCCCAATATACAGATTGAATAATGCCGGGGATAGGATTCAACCCTGTCTCACTCCCTTCCCAACCACTATTTCCCTTTCATGCCCCTCGAGTCTTATAAGAGCCATTTAGTTTCTGTACAAATTGTAAACAGCCTTTCGCTCCCTGTTTTGACCACTGCCACCTTCAGATTTTGAAAGAGAGTATTCCAGTCAACATTGTCAAAAGCCTTCTCTAAGTCTACAAATGCTAGAGACGTAGGTTTGGCTTTCCTTAACCTATTTTCTAAGATAAGTCGTAGGGTCAGTATTGCCTCACGTGTTCCAACATTTCTACGGAATCCAAACTGATCTTCCCCGAGGTCGGCTTCTACCAGTATTTCCATTCGTCTGTAAAGAATTCATGTTAGTATTTTGCAGCCGTGACTTATTTAACTGATAGTTCGGTAATTTTCACACCTGTCAACATCTGCTTTCTTTGGGATTGGAATTATTATATTCTTCTTGAAGTCTATTTCGCCTGTCTCATACATATTCCTCGCCAAATAGTAGAGTTTTGTCAGGGGTGGCTGTCCCAAGGCTATCAGTACCTCTAATGGAAAGTTGTCTACTCCTGGGGCCTTGTTGCGACTTAGGTCATTCAGTGTCCTGTCAAACTCTTCACGCAGTATCATATCTCCTATTTCATCTACAGATACGTTCTCTTCCAGTTCCATAATATTGTCCTCAAGTACAACGCCCTTGTATACACCCTCTATGTACTCCTTTCATCTTTCTGGTTTCCCTTCTTTGCTTAGAACTGGTTTTACATCTGAACTTTTGATATTCATACTAGTGGTTATCTTTTCTCAAAATGTCTCTTTATTTCTCTGTAGGCAGTAGCTATCTTACCCCAACTGATACTATCCACTACATCCTTACATTTGTCCTCTAGCCATTACTGCTTAACCATTTTGCAATTTCTGTCGCTCTCATGTTTTTCACGTTTGTTTTCCTTTCCGCTGCTACATTTACTGTATTTTTATATTTTCTTCTTTCATCAGTTAAATTCAATATCTCTTCTGTTACCCAAGGATTTCTACTAGCCCCTGTCTGTTTACCGACTTGATCCTCTGCTGCCTTCAGTATTTCATTTCTCAGAGTTACCCACTCTTCTTCCTTGTATTTCTTTCCCCTGTTCTTGTCAATCGTTCCCTAATACTCTCTCTGAAACTCTCTACAACCACTGGTTCTTGCAGTTTATCCAGATCTCATCTCCTTAAATTTACACCTTTTGTGCAGTTTCTTCAGTTTTAGTCTACAGTTCATAACCAAGAGATTGTAGTCAAAATCTACATTTGCCACTGGAAATGTCTTACAGTTTAACACCTGGTTCCTAAATCTCTGTATTACCATTATATAATCTATCTGACACCTTCGAGTATCTTCAGGCTTCTTCCATGTATACAACCTTCATTTATGATTCTTAAACCAAGTGTTAGCTACGATTAAATTATGCTCTGTTCATAGTTCCACCAAGCGGCTTCCTCTTTCATTCCTTCCCCCATTGCTTATTAACCTACTGCTTTTCCATCTCTTCCTTTTCCTACTATCGAATAGCCGGCTGCTGGTGGCCGTGCGTTTCTAGGCGCTACCGTCTGGAACCGAGCGACCGCTACGGTCGCAGGTTCGAATCCTGCCTCTGGCATGGATGTGTGTGATGTCCTTAGGTTAGTTACGTTTAAGTAGTTCTAAGTTCTAGGGGACTGATGACCTCAGTAGTTCAGTCCCATAGTGCTCAGAGCCATTTGAGCCATTTAACTTTGAAAATATTAACAGCCAACTGTCAGCAGGGCTTTAAGGAAAATACGATAATCAAAAGGGACGGTTTGGGATCCAGTCGCACCTTGGTTGCCGATTGAAAGTAAGAGGTTGTTTGCTTTGAAGTACTCCATATTATTGTCATATTGTTTTCTAAGTTCTTCAACCTTTAAGCACAGTTGCGCATCTTAACCCTGAACCTCTCGATATACAGCTTTCGAATTAAAAGTTACGTCATCTATTCTGAGTTACTGAATTACTTTTGTCACCAATGGTGCTTTATAGTTTTCATGTGTTGTAGAAGGGCATTTAATAAGGGAAACTGTGTCCAGTGCGGTAATGAACACCGCTGTTTTACAGATAACGGGCGGGATCCAATCCAGCCGTCTAGAAATTTCTGTCATACTGTTTGTTGTTTCGATTTGTTTTGCATATGCTTATTCATCTTAAGGTGTAAGATCGAAAAAATTTTGCAGATTTGTTCATTCTGAACAAAATTTATGCTTATGTACTGTTAAATGAACAGGTTGTGTGAAAAGGAAGGTATATTGGTGGGTCCTCCCTTCCACGTTTCCTTAATTCCGATAAGTATCACGTTTCATTTGTAAAAATGTGTATGCACAGACGAGAAGATTAAAGTAAACTGCTATTGCGAACTGAAATTGCTGATTCTTCTCTGGAAAAAATAAGCACTAATTCTTACAGCATTATCACGAAATCTACCTTTAGCATAGGAAAGAACAGCCACCAAATGAGGGACATGATGTAGTGAAATTAGAAGGAAAGTCAGCGTTGGCCCTAATTTTGATGGTTTATTGCCAGCAAAATCGATTTTCAGTCACATAATGATCATCTTCAGTGCTGTAGTGTACAAATTAAAACTCATAGGTACTGGTGTCAAGTGATTATCAGCAATCAAAGCTATGAAAGATCACAATAACGTTGAAGGTTTACGGATAACGTGCAACATTATGGAAGAATCGCACTAATCACAACGTTTCATCGTCCCCAGCGGTACAGTTGTTATCTGACATTCTCCTCACCAAAACTCTGTGCCACATATAGCACTTCTTACAGAAAACAAAGTGTTCCAGTTGACTGGTGAGCTTTTCCGTGCCGGAGAGGGTGTGAGCCCAGTGAACTAGTATCCTGAGTGCTCAGTCCTTCTGCAGCGGGCAGTGGCAGCTGCCGGCGTACGAGTGCAGAAACAGCTAGGTACCAGTGCTACAGGGACGAGTCGTACTCACCAGGCCGTCCCCCGGCGTGCTGCTGGTCCCTCTCGATGAACACGTCTTGCGCCGGAGCGTCTTGCGCGGGCAGCACCTCCTCAGAGAAGTTGCCGTGCGCTATCACTGCAACGCAGGACACATCGTCATTAGCTGCGGTACACAAACCTACCTCACTGTTAAAATTATTTAAAAGCAGCCGATATTAACTTCTGACTGGTTTCGGCCTTTTAATTACGGGCCATCATCACATCATCAGAGTGACTGATCAGTAACAGTGACTGAGGCATCAACAGCGGGTCAGGCGCCGCCATCACCGTCATCCAGGTGGTGCAAAATCTGATGATGGCCCGTAATTGAAAGACCGAAACCGGTCAGAAGTTAATAACGGGTGGGAGCAAGACTGCTTTTAAATCATTTTATCACAACAATATCGCTGTTCTCCGACAATGTTATATAAAACTACCTCAGTGTCCTAGAAAGAAAGAACTATGGCTTTGATTTAAATAAGATAACTACAGAAAATTATTTTAAAACGATACATTATTTCATTATGAATGAAATAAATAACATGCTTAATAGGAGCACACGAGTAGCTTCAGTTTTGGTACACAATGCCAATACCGTAGACAGAGGTTTCTTTTGGAAATGGCGATGACACGGGTCGGTGGGGATTATAATGGATAGTAATAACGAGCGGTTGAGACACTGTGCAGCAAAGCGTTGACAGTTCAGTAAAGGACTAGAGCTACAGTGAACATCTAGGTCATCCAGAAAAACTTCCTCCTAATGAAGTGCAGAAGCCTTCGATCCTTACGTGTATCTTTGTCAACTGTGCTTCGAAGAGTAAAGGGACTTGCACGAGCGCAGTAACGACATCATTACACGTCCAACGCATGGAAACGGTCAAGTAGACTTAGGCGTCACGTTCTACATACATGCTGATGGCAGGGTACTTAGTTCCCTCACAAACATAACATGACGCTGTGTATAGAGCTTACCAACAGGGCACCGCTTGGGCAGGAGATGAAAGCGTGTTCGGGGTGATGACATGGTTTGAAATGGGACCCTTCACAGATGTGTTATTACCTTCCACTGGTCAACAATTCTATTGATGTCCGTCGACAGCACTCTGAGAGCAACAAGTACCTTCAACAGAAAAAGAACTAGATCCCCCAAACGCTTCAGAAATGTACCAAATTACCTTACTTTTGTTCTTTTGATTGCATATGACATACCATGGAGTAAGTTGTGTGGACTTTGGACACAGTTCCGATGAATCTCTTTCCGTTTTGGATTGTCCGATGCTTTCTATGGCATTTGGAGATCAGTTGATGACGAATCGTCACAATAATAAGGGCGATAGGTGATGTTTCACGCTACTAGATACATACCACTGCTTCATTTTCTCGTGAGTGTATTTTGGATTGTCAGCACAATTAAACTGTGATATACAGGATATATTGGAGGGCAGCGTGGAGGGTAAAAATCGTAGAGGGAGGGCAAGAGATGAATACACCAAGAAGATTCAGAAGGATGTAGGTTGCAGTAGGTACTGGGAGATGTAGAAGCTTGGACAGGATAGAGTAGCATGGAGAGCTGCATCAAACCAGTCTCAGGACTGAAGACCACAACCACAACAACATACGGGATGAAAAGGATGGGGCAAGGAGGGTAGAATATCTGAAACCTTACCGACATTTCAAGTCACTCTTCGTTTTTCCACGTCAGCAGTTCCCTAAGCGTTGCGCTAGATATGACCTCTCCTTATATCGTGATTAAAATCTTTCGGTGGAAAACATACATTGTTGTTCTTAATAACCATTTTTTCTCTGAATTTTATAAAATTCTGCAGCACGCAAGCTATGCACTTTTGATGTAATCGTTAGTTCAAGTTTACATGTAATTAACACAATGAAGCTCGTTACTTTGCTTGAAAATGTTTATGGAGACACAGTAACTGGTTGTTAAAAGCTCATTTAAGCGAGCGTAAAGCTGGTTTTTATTTGAAAGAACCTCATGTGCGGTAAGTACATCAGCCAAACTCTTACATCACCCCTTTATTTCGAAATTCATGGCACAGAAACAAAAAATTAGCTCTGAAGCACGGGTTTATATTCCTTTGCAGTGTGTCCATATCACTAAACCAAGAAATAAACCTTTGTACGACGATAGAATCTTCTGTTTCCGATGCGGTGTTTTAGACAGCACTCCCGAGTGACGTCAATACGTGATGGATTGGCCCCTTGCTAGAATTCCGGGTCTAATCCATCGTGCACATTGATGACATCTTCAAACCAGCCCTGCTCCAAACTGTCCCACTCTTCAATAATGATTCTGAGTAAGTCGCGCAGAATACATTGTCGTTGTCGACGTCCAAACGCAGGTCGTTTCGGTCAATGCTACGGAAGAGTCGTTTGGGTTTATGTCTGGCGAAGAGGTAGGCAACCTTATTCTGGTGACCTGCCACTCTGAAGGAACATGTTTACGAGAACAGGTGAGTGATCTTCCATCAAGATGAAATTGTCACCAACATGTGGGCGATTTGGTCCAAGTATTCATTGCAGAATTTCGTCCCTGTACCGTAGAGCAGTGAGAGTGTCCTCAACATATTCGAGAGGTGTACGGTGGCTCAAAGTAACGCCACCACAGAGCATTACAGCACCACTATCCTGTTGCACATTTGAGAGCGGTGTTGGAGTCGTTCGATATCACCGAGTTGTCTCCAAACACGTTGTCTGCGATGATCAGGGTACAAACAGAGCCGAGTTTCGTCCTTAAACAACCTCCGACCTCAATCCTGGGACGTCCACTCTGCATTATTTCTTGTCAATCTGTAACGCTGTCCATGGTGTTTGGTGTACGACGTCATCGTCGCCATAGTCGATGGGAATACAAATTCGCAACATGAAATCGTCTCCCAACAAGTTGATGCGAAACGCGAAATCCTGAAACCTCCCCGAACGTCGAATTCAGTTCTGAAACACTCACATCACGGTTCCTTTGACTTAAATATCATAGGTATCTGTCATCCTGTGCACCTGTCAACGTGCCCGGCCTGTGCAGCGTAGGTCCTCAGCGCACCACATCATATCCGCACCACATAACTTTGACGCAGGGTCATACGTTGAACAACTTCCCTGTTTCACAAGGCTATTGCGCTTAACATGGTGATGCGAACCTGATCATTGGTCGCCACTGTCCTCCCTGGCGTGATAGACGTTCACTTCGCTGTGCCACAGACGCCTCTAATGCGTCTCTGCTGGTGCTTAATTTCAAGTGAAATGCTGCGCTTCGCTGAAGTGTGGTGGTCTACGCGTAGGTAGTGCTGATGGTAATTTCCAAACAATGCCAGGCACGACCATCCGACCGACATGGGGACTGTCACAATAGCAACACACCTGCACGACATATCGGGATGAGGTAAAACTTTCGTTGATGTGTGCATGGGAGCGTTTGGAGTAGACATTTACTATGGCGCATGTGTAAGAGTTACTCACCAGAGTCAAAAGAAACTTCGCTGATCATGATCCACCTGTTGGCGAAGTGCAGCCGGAGTTTCACGAAGCGGCCCACACGATGATGCAGCTTGATGGTGATGTTGCGCGAGTTCTCGAAGATGCGGTCCTCCATGTACGTGAAGGTGATGGGCTCGCCTTCGTAGATCTTGCCGCCAACGCTGAACAGCACGTTCGCCTCCGAGAACACCTGCACTGGAACCCAGGACGACTTGACTGTCATCTCTGAGTCGACAAAGCGCGTCGCCTGGCGCTCGGGCAACGCAAAGTGTCGCAAGAATTCAGAGACAGGAAGCGACTTACAGCGGGTAATGCAATGTAGATAGTTCAGGTATGTTCACGCACTCACCTGCACATCCCGCGTGAACTGGTTGTTGCAAAATATGTGCACGGCGTTGAACTCACGAACCTTGTCGAACTCGAACTTAATCTCAACGGGCTGCCCTCCGCGGGTGTCGTTCCTCCAGCCGACCCATCCTTGGCCTGCACAACATAGTGACGACAGATGAGACGAGAGAACCACAAATCACAATCATAAAGGTGTGCTTACACGACGAGTACAAAGTCAGGTATTTGACATTCAATATCAGTAATTGAGCGGTGCAAGGAAACAGCGCTATCGAGTCAACCAGCGACTCCAGTTCTAACTACTGTTGGAGGAAACCAGCCAGTGAATAAAATATCTGACATTCTAAGTTTGACATTCCAGCATTTGAAGTAAAGGATTAACAAAGAAATAGGTTAACAACAACGTGTTAAAGCCAAAACGACGCTACCCAAAAAAATGCAACACCCTCAAAGACATGTTATTTTACGGACAGGTTAGTTGACAGGTATTTCATCAATGAACGAGAAGGTGATGAATTTAGAACAATTGAAACACATATGTCACAGTAAAGGAAGTCCAGATAGTCGCATAAGTACACAGTGTACTTCTGGCGGCAACGTAGGCGTGTATGCTGGCATGCAGACAGTCATAAAGCTACTGAATGGTATCCTACGGCAGACTACCCAAAGTATGCTGCACCTTTCGTTGCGTTTTCACAATGTCTTATGTAGGTGTTATAGAATAAATTCCCGCTTCTTCATGACCCATACGTGTTCAATTGGAAAGAAATCTGACGATCTTTCTGGACGGGTAGTTGTTGTACACCACGAAGAGCCGTTTCTTTTCTTGCATTGTGCTGAAAAAGCACATCACCTTCCTGTGAAAGAAATGGCATTAGCACAGGGACGACAGCCTTATCACTTTAACCTGCGAAATGAGACCGCGAGTTGTAACAGATGGCCCCCACGCACCATGAAGCCTGAAATGGAACCTGTGTGTCGTGGACAAATGCACGCTGGGATGGGCAGGTCACCAGGTCTATGTCATGCCTGTAGGTCCTACACTAGCAAGCAGACAGAACCTGTCCTCATCACTGAAGACAACAGAGCGATATTGAATTCTCCAGTCAATTCTTCGACGACACCAGACAAGCCATGTTTGGTGGCGTCGTGTCGTCAATGGTAATCTGGCCAGAGGCACATGTGACCTCAGTCCTGCCACAAGCAGACCATTCCCAATGTACCCTAATGGTACAGCAGGTGTAGCATATGCCCTGTCAGTCGGCCACTGCTGCTCGAAAAATTCTTGGACTTCATCGTGCGTGTGTACTACGCGGACTTCCAGAACCTGGTCTACAGGTGTGGGAATGTTCCGCTGACCACTGCTGGAAGCAGCCACACACCACCGATACATTCTAACCATCATGTCCATTAATCCATCGATATGACCATCCGGCTTCTACCGGGTTCGTTGAAATGATCGAAGCTGTTCAACAGACAGGAATATTTACTCGTCGATGAGACTTAGCTGTACTCTAGAGTGAATATTGGAGGCACAGTTCAGCACTAAACTCAGCACAGTTAATGGCTACAGAGTCAAAACAGGAGGGGCACAGATAGGCCTACAGAGCACCATTTGATCGCATATGACCATGTCAGATGAATCTCTTATCACCAGCTCCACTCAGTCGCACATATTGTACCCTGGTGCCATTGAACACATTCCTTTGAGGATGTTGTATTTCTTTTTTCGGGGTAGGTATTTAGATCACGCAGATTATGATATAGTTAAAAAACCTCGAAGATATCTTGAACAAGCAGAATAATCTAACAAATGATAACCTAACTCGTTCTCTTTTAAACTGTTACCTTAAAGAAGAAGATAACCTCAGTGGAGCCATTTAAGACATGAACTTTTTTTCGTATGTGTATGTGTATGGCTTAAATTTCGTTCGAATCACCCTCTATAAATGTCCTAAAACGATCTGACAATCTTGTTGTTTGTAAGTGAAATTATTACGAAGATAGGGCTTACAAATCTGATGCTGTAAAAGATTTTTTGTTTGACCACACCTGTTATATAATGTTTATTCACGCTGAACTATGCCTTGCTCTTGAAACAAAAATTCATTATTTTAGTTTACATGATATCTGGAGGAGGATCCATTGAAGATATCAAAATCGTAAAAGAAAGCTTTTATTAAGTACATCATAGAAGGTGAACTAAGCTTAAGTGAGAAAACCATGCAGGAAAAAGTATGCAGGTGGGAGACTGAGGAAAGATAATGGAATGAAAATCAATAAGAGAAAGAACCATTGGTGTCTTTAATCTATTTCGGAATATAAAATGTTCGTACTAGGAAAAAAGCGTTCCTGAATAGAATTTTAAGAGCTACAACTTCAGGGTTTTAGGTAAAATATACGCACCCAAATGTTTAAGTACCTTTAAATAAAACATTTCGACATGGTTATTATCAGTCGTGTGGCATCCAACAGCGGCCTATCCGTTAGATCTCATTCTAGTTGCACAACCTGCCGATCTAAAATTTTGTATCAATATATCTTGTGCTCATAAACTGGTTGAAAAAGAGTGGTCACTTACGAATGAGAGAAATATTGAGTACTGAGACAGAATAGTTTCACATTACGCCCTGCTGTTCAAAACAATGCCAATTTTTGGAAAAAATATATTTTTTAACAGAACGTTTCTGCCCTCTGATAAGCAGAGATCCAAGAACACAGTCTAGAACGGCATGAGAGGAAGGAATGGCTAGATGTATGAGGGTGAACGCACGTAGAGAAAGACGAATGTAGTGCGGACGGCTGCTGTAAATACTATTGTTTATTAATTATGCTTTATTTAATTTGTGTATGATTATTATTCAAAATAGATTCTAATATGTTTCGTACTGGTTCCCCCAAGCTAGTTCTCGCGATAAATAAAATAATTAGTTGGCATGCCTAAAAAATAATTCAATACTCTTTGCTATAGAAGACGCAAAATGAGCGGGAAGAGTATGAATATTTTATTGTCTACCACCTACACAGGAATGAGAGAAATAATAGGTCGCACGGCAAGAAGTAGGAGCTAATTTTTTCCATGTGCTGTTCGCGAGTGTAACTGTCTTAGAAATGTTTTGAGAGTGGTTTCATGAACTTCCTGCCAAACACTTAAGTGAAGGCGCGGCTCGTGATTTCCATATTGGGGATGACTACCAAACTTACTACGGGAACTTTGGTGCCAGGTTCTTCTAAAAAATTTTCAGAATGTAATTAATTTCAAATACTACACTAATAGATAACAGGAAAAGATCACGTCAAGAAAAGATCTATAGGCAGCGCGTTTAGCCGACGAGATCACATATCCCGACACTTCATCGCAATAAACCGTACTAAAAAGACTCGTGTTGGAGAATTTTATCTTCATTGCACGCTTAATGGCTTTCGTGTTTTCAGTTCCGAACACGAGAGGT
Source organism: Schistocerca americana (assembly GCF_021461395.2). NCBI lineage: Eukaryota > Metazoa > Arthropoda > Insecta > Orthoptera > Acrididae > Schistocerca > Schistocerca americana. The sequence goes on from NC_060122.1 coordinate 61,358,234, forward strand.
GTAATTTTTATCGTGTGTATCCATTCCGCGGTGTTTATGAGTTTACGTGACAAAATAGTGATGTTACGTGACTTTACGGGGCATTTTCTGTGAATAATTGACAGAAGCAAGCCGAGCAGCCTCTATGTTGATGTAAATGTTTGTGAAGCCAACGTATCACATCTGCTGTTTTCCGTATTTATACGACAGTGTTAAGAAAATATGCAGTTTAAATGAAACCTTACATTAACGAGCTCTCCAAAACTTGTCACTTTCATCTTGGGTTTTTGTACTAATATGTTGGGAAACAGGATTTTTGTAGCTAAAAATGTGACGGGTTATTGGTCGCCTGAAAGTATATAAATGCCCCTGCTTGGCTTTGAACTGTTTATGTTTTTACTGATTTTTATGTTGGGTCTGCGTGCACGATGTTCCTGCACTGTTATCCTAAACCCATGACCCAAACATTTACTTAATAAAATGCATACTGAATTCATATTGTGCTGCTTTCAGACTCAAAGTATGCTACAGTTTTTGCCAATATAATAAAACCGACAAAAATTCAAGCATAATACATTCACAAAAAGAAACACGGTAATAATGCACTTCATCGCGCAGTCGCAAGAAAGAAGGTTATAAATAATTGAAGGTAATTTGACAGGTTTTGCGTGCATGTTCTTCGAATCATTCATGAAACTCTCCGTCGATTGTGCACATACGTCACTAGTGCGCTCTAGCGAGACGTCTACATCTTAGAACACCATTCCTTCAGAACGTAGAATTGACAGCGCCAGAAACAAAAAACTGTATTCTACCCCTGTAAAGTATAAACGTTAATCTTCAGTCAATGACGCACGACGTTCAAAGAAAAGTTTTCGGCCGCGAAGCAGCGGAATGTGAAAGTCACGTGGAGGTTGCTAAAAACCAGGCTGAAAGAAATGGCCCATAAAATCTCCACTCCGCAGAAGACATCCCCCCCCCCCCCCCATAGCTCTGCGGCGTGGAGATAGCCGTCATTTAAATGCGCAGCCTAAAGAGTGGCTACTACCTGTTTCAAAAACGTCAGTCGACATCAAATGTTCGAAAAACGTTAACAGTCGCTAGGTAAATTCATATGGGAAATATTCGAGAAGTGTCCTGATAATTTAAATTCTGTAATCAAATTGTGAAAAATATGTTTTAACAGGTGCACTCTGCGACAGAGAAAATGACGTACCACCGAAGGAATTATCTGAATAGGACGAAACCGGTAGACGTGATGTACATATGCAGACAAACTCATGATTACAAGTTCAAAAACGTTGGATTATTTATTCGAGAGAACACAGTTCAGAAACTGAGCAACTCAATAACGTGTTGGTCCACCTCTGCCACTTACGCCGGCAGTTATTCGTATTCGGATTGACTGAGTTGTAGGGCGTCCTCCAGAGGGGTGTCGTGCCAAATTATTTGTAAGGTTGAGCTGTAAGGATGCCGTGGATGACAAGAAGAAGGGCTCTGATTTGAAAAGAAATGGCAACGCAGAACATCACTGGTAGATGTCGGGCAGTATGGCGGGCGTCAGTCGTTTTGGTATTCCACCACAGTCAGGACGCATCTACAGGTAAGTCATTGCTGGTCATCGGGGTTCAGTTAGAAGCGGGATTCACCACTGAAAGCAATTCAACTCCATTCAATTAGATAGCAGGCCGACGACGTCAATGGAGACGCCCTGATCAGCGTGGAATATTAACCTGACTGTTGGCCGCCATGTTCCTGACAGCAAGGAGTGGTGGTTTGGGGTGCCATATTTTTTTCATAGCAGGACCCCGTTGGCTGTCATCTGCATCACCCTTACAGAACTGCGGTACGTCCAAGATATTTACAACCCCTTCTGCCTCCTTTCATAGCAAGCCATCCTGTGCATACATTTGAGTGAGATAAAGCCCGCCCGCACATGGTGAGAGTGTCTGTTGGCTGTCTTCGTGCTTGCCAAGCTCAGCCTTGGCCAGCAAGTCTTGATCTAAACCACATCGTCCATACGCTTCACATACGTCTTGGTGGTCGTCCTCTTCACCCACAGACTCTCCAAGGACTGTCATGGGCTCTAACTGAAGAGTCGAGAACATTTACAGCATTATTGGTAGGGCCCTCCAACCAGTTCGCGATTTCGACCATTTAACGCGCCAGTTGGACAAAAAAAATGATTCAAATGGCTCTGAGCACTATGGGACTTAGCTTCTAAGGTCATCAGTCCCATAGAACCTAACTAGCCTAAGGACATCACACACATCCATTCCCATGGCAGGTTCGAAGCTGCGACCGTGTGGTTGCGCGGTTCCAGACTGAAGCTCCTAGAACCGCTCGGCCACCCCAGCCGGCCCAGTTGGACAGAATTTGGGACGGCATCCATCAACAGGATTTGCAACACCACTGTGAATCAATACCAAGCCGAATAACTGCTTGCATAAGGGCCAGAGTGATGCAACGCGTTATTGACTTGCTCAATTTGTGAAGATCTTTTTCTTGAATAAATCATCGATTGTTTTCTTCAACTGTAATCATTTGTTAGCTTGTTGGTACATGTACGCCAGTTCTACCGATTTCCGTCCCATTCAGGTAATAATCCTTCTAGGTACGTCGTTTTTACGTATGTTTTCTTCTTAGAGTGTATTTTGGGGCGGCTCCCTCTCAGGGCCTTTAACCACGAGCCGTGCTTGCTTAAGTGTGAACTGCGGCCTAATCATATAAATTTACATCTACGAGATTACTCTGCTGTTCACAATTAAGTGCCTGGCAGAGTGTTCAATGAACAACCTTCAAGTTCTCTCGCAACCGTTCCACTCTCGAACGGTGCGCGGGAAAAACGAGCAAAAAAATAGTTCAAATGGCTCTGAGCACTATGGGAATTAACTCCTGAGGTTATCAATCCCCTATAACTTAGAAAACCTAACTAACCTAGGGACATCACACACATCCATGCCCGAGGCAGGATTCAAACCTGCGAACGTAGCAGTTGCGCGGTTCCAGACTTTAGCGCCTAGAACAGCTCGGCCACTCCAGCCGGCTTAAACCTAAGGAAATCACACACATCCATGCCCGAGGCAGGACTCGAACCTGCGACCGTAGCGGTGGCACGGTTCCGGACTGTAGCGCCTAGAACTGCTCGGCCACCCCGGCTGGCAAAAACGAGCACTTAAATTTTCCTGTGTGAGCCCTGATTTCTCTTATTTTACCGTCATGATTACTTCTTCCTATGTTGGTGGGTGCGAACAGAATGTTTTCGAAATTTGAGGAGAAAACTGTTGATTGAAATTTCATGAGAAGATCCCGTCGCAACGAAAAGCGCCTTTGTTTTAATTATTGCCACTGCAATTCACGTATTATGTCTGTGACACTACTATCTCCCCTATTTCGCAATAATACAAAACGAGCCGCCCTTCTTTGAACTTTTTCAATATCATCCGTCAGTCCCACCTGATGCGGATGCCACACCGCACAGCAGTACTCCAGAATAGGGCGGACGAGTGTAGTGCAAGCGGTCTCTTCAGTAGGTCTGTTGCACCTTCTAAGTGTTCTGCCAATGAGTCGCAGTCTATGGTTTGTTCTAACCACAGCATTATCAACGTGATAATTCCAGTTTAGGTTATTTGTTATTGTAATCCCTAAGTAGTCAGCCAAAGATACAGCTTTCAGATTTGTGTGACTTATCGCGTAATCGAAATTTAGCGGATTTCTTTTAGTACTCATATGAATAACTTCACTCTTTTCTCTATTCAGGGTCAATTGCCACTCCTCGCACCACACAGATATCCTACCTACATCATTTTGCAGTTGACTTTGGTCATCTGATGACTCTACAAGACTAGTATCATCTGCAACTAGTCTAAGAGGGCTATTCAGGTTGTATCCTATGTCGTTAATATAGATCGGGAACAATAGAGGGCGTATAACACTTCCTTTGGGAACGTCGGATATTACTTCTGTCTTACTCGATGACTTTCCGTCTATTACTACGAACTGTGACCTTTATGACAGGAAATCATGAATCCAGTCGCACAACTGAGGCGATATTCCGTAGGCACACACTTTGGTTAGAAGAAGCTTATGAGGAACAGTGTCGAAAGCCTTTTGAAAATCTAAAAATATGGTGTCAATTTGACATTCCCTGTCGATAGCACTCATTACTTCATGAGTATAAAGAGCTAGTTGTGTTCTGCAAGAACGATATTTTCTGGACCCGTGCTGACTATGTGTCAGTAAATCGTATTCTTCGAGGTATTTCATAAGTTTCGGATACTGCATATGTTCGAAAACCCTACCGCAAATTGACGTTAGTGATATGGGCCTGTAATTCACCGGATTACTCCTATTTCCCGTTTTGGGAATTAGTGTGACCTGAGCAACTTTCCAGTCTTTAGGTATGGAACTTTCTGTGAGCGAGCTGTTGTATGTAACTGCTAAATCTGGAGGCCTTCCCTTTATTAAGTGATTTAAACTGCTTTGCTACACCGAGTATATCTACTTCTATGTTTCTCAACTTCGCAGTTGTTCTTGATCGGAATTCAGGAATATTTACTTCGATTTCTTTGATGAAGGAGTTTCGGAAAACCGTGTTTAATAACTCAGCTTTGGTGGCATCGTCAACAGTGACTTCACCGTTGTTATCGCGCAGTGAAGGTGTTGATTGCGTGCTGCCACTGGTGCGCTTTATATATGAACAGAATATCTTTGAGATTTTTGTCAGATTCCGAGACAGTTTCGTTGTGGAAATTATTAAAAGCATCTCGCATTGAAGCACGCGCTATATTTCGAACTTCTGCAAAACTTTGCCCATCTTCGGGTTTTTGCGTTCTTTTAAATTTGGCATGCTTTTCTCGTTGCTTCTGCAACAAAGATATGACCCGTTTTATGTACCGTAGGGGATCAGTACCATCACTTATTAATTTGTCTGTTATGTATCTCTCAATTGCCGTCGATAGTATCTCTTTGAAATCATTCCACATCTTTTCTACGCTTACATGTTCAGATCGGAAGGAGTCGAGAATGTCTGTTGAAAAGGTGTTAAGAGCATATTTATCAGCTTTTTTAAATAGCTGTACTTTGCGTTTCTTTTTGATGGTTGAGGGTGTTACGGTATTTGGCCTAGCAGCAACTGCCTTGTGGTCGCTAATCCCTGTGTTCGTCATGATACTCCCTATTCGTCCAGGATTATTTGTTGCTAAGAGGTCAAGTATGCTTTTGCAACCATTTACGCTTCGAATAGGCTCATGAGATAATTGTTCAAAATAATTTTCTGAGAAAGCATTCAGTACAATTTCGGCTGAGGTTTTATGCCTGCCGCCGACTTTAAACTTATAATTTTGCGAGCATATCGAGGGTTGACTGAAGTCGCCAGCAACTATAATTGTATGAGTGGGGTACCTATTTGAAATGAGACTCAAGTTTTCTTTGAACTGTTCAGCAACTATATCTTCTGGGTCGGGGGGTCGGTAAAACGACCCAATTAATAGTTTAGTCCGATTGTCATGTTACACTACCGGCCATTAAAATTGATACACCACGAAGATGACGTTCTACAGACGCGAAATTTTACCGACTGGAAGAAGATGCTGTGATATGCAAATGATTAGCTTTTCAGAGCATTCACACAAGCTTGGGGCCGGTGGCGACACCTGCAACGTGCTGACATGAGGAAAGTTTCCAACAGATTTCTCATACACAAACAGCAGTTGACCGGCGTTGCCTGGTGAAACGTTGTTGTGTTGCCTCGTGTAAGGAGGAGAAATGCGTACCATCACGTTTCCGGCTTTGATAAAGGTCGGATTTTAGCCTACCGCGATTGCCGTTTATCGTATCGCGACATTGCTGCTCGCGCTGGTCGAGATCCAATGACTGTTAGCAGAATATGGAACCGGTGGGTTCAGAAGGGTAATACGGAACTCCATGCTGGATCCCAACGGCCTCGTATCACTAGCAGTCGAGATGACAGGCATCTAATCCGCATGGCTGTAACGGATCGTGCAGCCATGTCTCGATCCCTGAGTCAACAGATGGGGACGTTTGCAGGACAACAACCATCTGCACGAACAGTTCGACGACGTTTGCAGCAGCATGGGCTATCAGCTCGGAGACCATGGCTGCGGTTATCCTTGACGCTGCATCACAGACCGGAGCGCCTGCGATGGTGTACTCAACGACGAACGTAATTTTTTCGGATGAATCCAGGTTCTGTTTACAGCATCACAATGGTCGCATCCGTCTTTGGCGACATCACGGTGAACGCACATTGAAAGCTTGAGTTCGTCATCGCCATACTGGTGTATCACCCGGCGTGATGGTATGGGGTGCCATTGGTTACACGTCTGGGTCACCTCTCGTTCGCATTAACGGCACTTTGAACAGTGGACGTTACATTTCAGATGTATTACGACCCGTGGCTCTATCCTTCTTTTAAGCAGGATAATGCACGACCGCATGTTGCTGGTCCTGTACGGGCCTTTCTGGATACAGAAAATGTTCGACTGCTGCCCTGGCCAGCACATTCTCCAGATCTCTCACCAATTGAAAACGTCTGGTCAATGGTGGCCGAGCAACAGGCTCGTCACAATACGCCAGTCACTACTCTTGATGAACTGTGGTATCGTGTTGAAGCTGCATGGGCAGCTGTACATGTACAAACCATCCAAGCTGTGTTTGACTCAATGCTCAGGCGTATCAAGGTCGTAACTACGGCCAGACGTGGTTGTTCTGGGTACTGATTTCTCAGGATATATGTACCCAAATTGCGTGAAAATGTAATAACATGTCAGTTCTAGTATATTTGTCCAATGAATACCCATTTATAATCTGCATTTCTTCTTGTTGTAGCAATTTTAACGGCCAGTAGTGTATTTCGCAAGAACTATTTACTTCTGTTTCACTACATGGCAAACTACTTCTGACATCAATAAGTACTCCACCGCCAACTGTATCCTTTCTGAACACTACTAGATCTCTGGCAGGGAAGTCAGGATACAACAAGAAATCGCGCCTTTGCTCTGCTGGTTGGAGAACGAGCGCATGTCTAGGGCGGCAGTGGCAGGTGGCGGGCGGCAGGTACCTCTGTCGGCGGCCGTGTAGTGTCCGGCCCGGAAGGTGTCCGGCGCGACGCGGCCGTCCGTCAGCTGGCCGAGCCCCCGGCGCAGCTCGCCGTCCCAGTGGCCGTCGTACGTCGCGTCGAAGAACTCCCAGCCGGCGCCGCGCTTGTCGCCCTGCGGCATCGAGTAGCTCACCACGCCGTCTGCAACAAGCAACCACTCCTACCTGTCACCAGTGTTTGCAACAAACACTTCGTGCAGTTATTACGAAACGGTAAACAGCGCGTGCAGCATTCTCCAGTTGTCGTCCGGTCGCAAATAAGAGGTGTTACAGTAAATAGCTAACAGAAGGACTCCCTGCTGAGACACCACCACCAGCTAGTTCCCTCTGTGTTAGTTCGAGGAATAAAGTCGCCCGCTGTCTCAAGCTCCTTTGAGCAGTAGCACCCTGATACGTGCAAGGCATGGGGGATTTAGAAGAATTACTGTCAAATAAGGCAGAAGGCATAAATAAGATTGCTTGGTATATTCTAAAATCATCAGTGGTAATGAAAACCAACCGACTGTTTAAGCTGTTTATCAGAATCTACGAGTCTGAATTTCGGTGGATAACGTACACACAATGCTTAGCAAAGCAACGGTAGATAGATGCGTTAACTACCCCACAATCAAATTAATATTTCAGGCATCCAAGTTAATAACAAGAGTAACATACAGAATAGTGGAAAAGCCATTTGCCAACCTGCCAACGTGCCATTTGTCAACCTGTTAGATGATCAGTTGGCCTTTAGGAGGAGAACGGCACAAGGGCGGCAGTTCTATCGTTGCTCTTGATAATGGAAGCTACACTTCAGTAGAAGCATGATACAGTCATAGGTTTTGTCGACCTGGAGACAGCGTTCGACATCGTAAATAGGTGGAAAATGTCACAAATCATCAGGCTACTAGTTGTAAAGTACAGGGATAGATGGGCAATAGTCAGAAAGTACAAAGACCAAGAGGGAAACACAAGATGACAATGAACGAAGTGCTGCGATCAGAAAAGTTTTAAGGCAGGAATGCCCTCTTTCAACCGTACTGTTAAGTCTGTAAATCGAAGAAGCGGTTCAAAGAATAGGTTCAGGACTAGGGTTACAATTCAGTGTGAAAGGATATCAGTCATGAGATTTGCTGATAACTCTAATGTCGTCAGCGAAAGTGAGGAAGCATTGCAGAACCCGTCGAATGGTAACAAAAGTCCGGTGAGAATAAACCGTGCACATGCAGTAAAACTAAAAGAAACTACTGTAATGGTGAATAGCAGACAGGAGTGTAGCGATAGCTTAACATAAAGACTGGTAACTACGAAGTAGACAAAGTAATTGAATTCTCGTATCTTGCAAGCATTTGGCATAACGCCGTTGGTAGCACGGAGGTCATAAAAAGCAGACTGTGACAGGCAAAGATAACATTCTTGGCTGAAAGGAGTCTGCTAATATCATATACAGGAAGAAGTTTTCCGATAATATATGTCTGGAGCACAGCATTGTAAGGAGAACTATCAAAAAGACTTGAAGTATTTAAAGGTTGTACTACAGAATAATGTTGATAATTAGGAGTTGACTGTTAAAATATGAGGTGGTCCTTTGGAGAATTGCTGAAGTATGGAAAATATGGTAAACAGAACAACAAGGAGGGACAGGATGACAGAATATGTATCAAGACATGAAGAATTAACATCTTCATATTTTCGAGGCGCAAAGACTGTTCCATAAAACTTAGGGCGTGCAGCCGCATAATTTCGACTTCTTCTAATATTTCGGCTGAATACCATCCAGCCATCTTCAAAGTGAGCTGAAATATTGGAAGAAGGAGCCGAATTTATCCGGCCGCATGCCCGAAATTTTATGGAACAATAATGGATTAAGTTTCGTAACTATTGAGGGGGCCGTAAATGGTAAAAGCGTGCAGGGGAAGGTAGGGACAAGAATGCATTCCACAAATAATTGTGAACGTTGGATGCAAGTGCTACTGTGAGATGATGAGGTCGGTACAGGACAGAAAATCATGGGATCAACTGTCGATGGACGACTTTAGTTCTGTTTTCAGGAAGAGAGGGCCACAGTCGAGACAGATCGCGTGGCGTGCACCCACCTGTCCAACGACAGCCGTAGAGCTCGACCCTCATGCAGACAGTCCTGCGGTGGAAGCTGTAGGGCAGGAAGCGCACCCTGCTCGCCCAGATCGCTGGCTCCAGCTCCTGCTTGGACTCTAGGTATGTGTTGGTGTTGCCCTTCAGCACCTGCAATTACATGCACTGCTCACAGCTCTGCCCGTTCGCAGACTATCTGACACAACTACAGATATATTTTACAATGAAAGTACCAATTTGTAAGGCAGTAAATGAGATTTAATAAAACAAAACTACGCCAGATGTATTCTTTAAACTGTACGGGGTGTAACGGGTATAAATGCAGATATTTCTACTGGAGACTGTGGACACTGTAGTGAACATGATTATGTCAGTATTTACTTTTGCAGCTGTCACAAGTACGAGTAGTATGCTTTTAGGCAGGGCAGCACCTCCAAGGAGATGGGGCAAAAGCAAGCCACTAATTCTTATTTTCCCCTGAGCGGCAGGTCGGCTGCTGAAGTGTGCATGCGTGGATACACAACAGTTAGCCTATACTAACAGGTGTAGTCCACTTAGTGGTGCAGTTACAACCGTGTAGAAAACATCAGGTCTTAAAGTTTGTTATGTGTTCGTGGGAAGACAGGTCGACACAGAGGAAAGAAACAAATCACTGATGTGCGTACATATTAAGGTATCACAAATAAAAATCTCTGTACTTAAGACACCCTATATATCTCATACTTTGTGGCAGAATGGGGACGATCTGCAATTTAATATATTCTGAAAAAAATCTCCAATAGGCCAAGATCGCTAGTGAAGCAATTATTTCGATAATAGGTTCCTGTGGGACTATTTACCTTCTTAGGACCTTATTCTCTACAAAAAATGGTTCAAATGGCTCTGAGCACTATGGGACTCAACATCTTAGGTCATAAGTCCCTAGAACTTAGAACTACTTAAACCTAACTAACCTAAGGACATCACACACACCCATGCCCGAGGCAGGATTCGAACCTGCGACCGTAGCAGTCCCGCGGTTCCGGACTGCAGCGCCAGAACTATTCTCTACAAATTCACGTAACCTCCATATGTGTTTGTCACATCACGAATATGTAACTGAAGATCATGAAGATGTAAATAAACAAAATCTACAAACATGTGGATAGTGCGCCAAGTGGAAGTGTCCATGCTCCATACAAAAGAGGGACACATACTGCAATCAGCTGTTGTGTGGACAAGAGCGCTTGTATTCAGTACACTATGTTTGTACATAATGTTTATTTTAAATTTGACCTGCTTATACCTTGTGATTTTCATGATCTTCACACACATATCCGTGATGTAGCTTGATGAATGGGTACACATAGAGGAAATTATGTGAATTTGTAAAGCATAAGATCCGAAGATGGTAACACAACATGCGACATGGTCGCGAATCGAACAGTGACCCAAATACGGAATAAATTTCCTTTACTTCACGTCTATTGTCACAAATGACCGTCTCACTGTTGCATAAAAATACGACTGAAGATGGGCATTATAGACTGAACCGGTAGACTGATTACAAGAAAACTTGTGACCGTAGACGTGAAGTAAAGAAAATTTATTCGAAGGTGGGAAAGTAGTCTTACCGAACCCGGTTGTCGAAATAAATGCATTACTAGCGATTTTTGGGTCTTTGAAGTTTTCCTTCTGTTATGGATTCTTTGAAAATTCGAAAATATGTACAATATTGTGAATGATCTACTATGCTCTGCGCTTTATAAATACTGCATAGTTACTCGCGTAGAATCCTAAACAAAGTTATTACTTCCAATTTAAAACAGCCAACGGTTAATTTAAGGTTTGGTGGTGTGGCGGAAGCACGTGGCCATAGCATCGGGCGAAACCGTTTCAGTTTATCAGTTAACGATTATTCATTAACTGACGGTTTAAAAAAAACTGGCCGCTGTGATTTATGTCTGCCTTATTTTCCTCTAACCGTTTCGTATATCGTGGGATTCAACGGTATATTAAGTCATCCATAACCAATATTCTGATGGCAAAATCCCCTACAAGTTGCAACCCAATCTTTATGTCAGACAGTTGTCAATGACATGACACAGCCTGAGGACGGATTTAAACGTCATTGCTTACCTGAAGTATCCGTTTGAGAACAGTTGAAGATTCGGCTACCATTCTGTTATGGGGGACATACCAACACAGTTGCTTTCATATTGTCATTGCAGACCAAGGGCTGGAGGCGTGGGCGACTCTGTCCTCCTTCATTAATTGAACAGAGCATGTGATGGTTTTCGACAATAGTGACGTAATTGCCAATTACTATAACTCAGTTCCATTGACTTTTCCAGTATTTTTCTTTTTTTTGGGATCACCAGGCGTCTGACTGGTTTGGTACATACTATTTACCTTTCCCATGCCAACCGTTTTATCTCAGAATAACTCCCTCACCTGCCGTCTTCATATTCTTACGTTTAAATGAAGACTGAAACGACCAATCAAATTTTGTACCAAGGCTCGGATTTGAACCCGGGTTTCCAGCTCACTAGGCAGATGCGCTAACCACTACACCATCCTGGCACGTTGGCTGTGCACAACTGCATGAACTACAATAGCGTGCCACATTCCTCAATCAAAATTTTCATTCACGCCTCAGGTCCCTTGATATCCCCCCAAAACTGGAAAACCATTGCAGAGGCCCTAAAACTGTATTCTAATAGCACCTCAGCATGGAATGAAATGGGGGCGAGTGCCTGTAACCATAGCCAGAGTTTAGGGGGAGTACGAAGTGGGCTGAGGAGTGAAAAGGAATTTGGACTGAGGAGGAAGGCAAACCTAGTGGGGCCCACGCTGTTACACAAATCTACTGGACCAGCGTGGCATAGTCATTAGCGCTTCTGCTTAGTGAGCTGAAGACCTGGGTTCGCATCCCGAACTCAGCACAAATTTTTATTCGTCGTTTCAGTCTGCATGCATATAATAGATATTCGAGACTTGAAAAGGTCTTTGGAACAATACTTTTTTAGTTTAATTGTGCATTTGATATATTGCAACGTCGGTATTGCCCTACAAGATTTTCATCTAGAGCTCCCCCTACTGCCACGCTGTTGTTGTTGGTGTTGTGGTCTTCAGTCCAGAGACTGGTTTGATCAAGCTCTCCATGCTACTCTATCCTGGGCAAGCTTCTTTGTCTCGCAGTACCTACTGCCACCTAAATCCTTTTGAATCTGGGCTATTCCCTAATATCACATGAACTATCATCCTGTCCCTTCTTCTTGTCTTCCTCTCGTCAACAGCTCTGTGGAGAACCTTCTCTTTCGTTATCAGTCCAGTTAATTCTCAACATGCTTCGATTCTCTCTTTTCCTCTCACCTTCCACCACAGTCAGTATTTCACTTCCCTAAAATACTGAGCTCCAGACGAACAACAATTTATTCACCAAACTAAGGTCAATGTTTGGTACTAGGAGACTTGTTTTGCTCATGAATTCCCTCCGTCATACGTTACCTTGCTTCCAAACGTAGGAGAATTGAATCTATTTCGTTGTCTAAACTTTGATGTTAATATCGTCAATTATCACGTTTCTGCTTCCCGGAATCACTTTAGTATTTTTAGGGTTCGGCGCCCCAGCCTTCAAAAACGGAACCTTTATAGGATAGCTTTTTTTGTTCTTCCGTCCGTCTGTGTGTCTGTCCAGCGTTTAAGAACACTTTTTCTGAGAAACGAGTAGACGTATCAAGAAGAAATTGAGGTCTCATATTAAGGTCTACAGTCCCTTGGCGGTGTAAAAGTCAATGCAATCGAAAGATTCGGTCATTTACGTCACACATTTCGATACTCGCAAACTAACTCATCAGAACCTACAGGGTACCACTCAATGACTTAGAATCACGAAATACAAGAAGAAGGAATGTTTCTGAGTACAAGCAAAGCAAAAAATCGGGACCTAGTTAAACTATAACTACGCAAACTGTAAGTATACAAAATATTTTTTTCCATTTGAACATACATGGCATTCATCATGCGTCCAAAGCTTAACATACGAATATAACTGTATTCAAACATAAAATGTAAGCTGCAGTCATGTTTTACTAAGTAAATTAAAAATATTTTATTAAATATTCTCTCTCAGCATACATAAACTGAAGTCCATTGTGTTTCCATAAGGCTGGCTTCGAAAGCAACCCTGTTTTTAAATCGCAAAATGAGTGAACTGAAGATCCCCGATCGTTTCTTTTTGTGTGTCCGGTTAGCCTGAGGAACCACTTTAGAGGTTTTGGTACGGTTTTAGAATTCCCGGGACCGACATCTTGCCAGTATCTGTATCTGTATCGATAATTGTGTCTGAGCCATCTTAGCGTAAGTCCTACTCGAACTTGGCCAAGTTTTCCAGTTCACTCTTAGTAAAGTGCTCAGTAGGTTTTTCATTTCATTCAACATGTCCTGTAATTCTATTCCTTTTCGCTTCCACTGACCTTCTGACCGAATCTTATTGGTGACATTCTCTCACTCAGAGTTTTACTCCCACTGCTAAACTAGTCTTTAATTTTCGTCATTACTTCTTCGATGTATAGATTGAACAGCAGAAGAGGAAAACAGCATGCTTAACGGTATGGGACAATAGCTGCATCGTTGTCTTAATCCATTTTTTACACGAGGATTTTTACTCTGTGATATTAGTAAAAACCACTCGTAATGGCCCTAATCTTTCATTTTGCTTCTGCTAGGGCCCTGCTACACACCAGCATACTGACCTCTTTACCGCTGTGGTCGCGGTAGCGGATCCACTTGCCGAGCCGGGGCCGCCAATACTCCAGCATGTACGCCTCGGCGAACTCCTGGCCCTCGCCGTTGCCGAAGCGGCCCTGCGTCTCGGTGGCGGTGACCAGGTGCACCTGCCGCAGGTCCACCTCCAGCCACTCCTTCGGCTCCATCGTCGCCTGCTGCTTGGGGCACCACGCGCCTCCGTGACGCTCCGTGCGGACCCTGCAGCATAACGGGTTTGGAAATCACTTCTTCAGTGTACGAATGCGTCGTTTCACGGCGGTATACCGGGTGACCCTCCTAAATGTCGTCAGGTGCACTTTCTTTGGTGCTGGGGCAAGTACTCGCAATTTTTGTCTTGCAATATCAAGCTGGTGTCAGCCGAAACAAATGATCTCCGTCAAATCTTTCATGTGTTAGCCAGTGTCGACGGAATGTGTCGGTTCATTTCACGTTAGAAAGACAATTATTTATTTAAAGCGTAATTTTACGTGTCAATTTGATAGAGTGGTACCAAATTAGTCTGGTGCGATATTCGTTTTGCCGATCTCTATTAACAAGGACTTAAAAATTGAATCATAACTGTACGGTCCAGTGACGTTAAAGTAACCACTTGTGAAAAGCAGCCGACCGCGCTTCAGTCCGAAACCGCGGGACTGCTACGGTCGCAGGTTCGAATCCTGCCTCGGGCATGGATGTGCGTGATGTCCTTACGTTAGTTAGGTTTAAGTAGTTCTGAGTTCTAGGGAACTGATGACCTCAGATGTTAAGTCCAATAGTACTCAGAGCCATTTGAACCATTTTGTAAAAAGCACGAATAGCCACATTTCCCAGCACGGATGTGCTGGAAGAGAGTCAGTGAGGTTCTAGAAGGTACGAATGAGAACGTGGAGCCACGACGACTCCAATTCCACGGGTGTCTGCGTGGGTTTCTAGGATGAGGATCCATGGTGCGAAAAGCCCGATCGAAGTGGTCCCATAGGTTCTCGACTGTGGCCTAAATCGGGCGAGTTTGGTGGACAGAGCAGTACTGTAAAACAGATGCTGATGCCTTCCGATCAACACACATACACCGCGAGGTGTGCGGCACGTTGCATTATCCTGCTGGTAGACGCCATCATGCCGAGAAATGACACGCTGTATGTAGGTGTGCACATGGTCCACAAGGACTGATGCATACTTGCGTTGATCCATTTTGCCCTCCAGAATGACGCATCATCCAGTGAATGCCACGAAATCATTGTGTGAATTTCTAAGGGACCAAGCTACAGAGGTCATCGGTCCCTAGGCTTACACACTACTTAAACTAGTTTAAGCTAAGGACAACACACACACCCATGCCCGAAGGAGGACTGGAACATCCTGCGAGAAGGGCCGCGCAATCCGTGACATGGCGCCTCAAACCGTGCGGACACTCCGTGCGGCACGAAGTCATTCCTCAGACCATAAAACCCCACCTCTGGCGTGGACAACTATCGTTCCAGGGCCGTCCATGCAGACGGCCGTCTATCCAATGGAGCATAAAAAGTGATTCATCTGAAAAGGCCACCAGTCTTCACTCGGTGATGCCCTAGCCTGTGCTGACTGCTACCCGCCATGCAGCGGTGCTACTCAGCTACTGCTGGAACACTGGTTGTTGTTATTATTTTGAGATCGCTCTTAATACGTAAGACTAAAATGAATATCGCACTAGATTAATATGAGACTAGTCTTGCACTTCAAAAATCTTTTTGTTTAACGGGAAAAAAGAACCCGTGATTTTCGTCGACACTGCATGTCACTGGATGAGTAGTATTTGCACAGGATGAATGCAGCTGGAGGCTGCAGAAATAAAATTGGAAGTCTCTGCCGCAACATGCTGCTGACGACACTTAAGATGAACACTCGGTATGCTGGTAAAGTCTTCTCGAGTTTCCAGCTGCGTCAAGTGGTTAAAAACCAACGAACCTTCGCCCCAGTGATCCACAGATAGCCTACTGACACTGACCGAAGAGAACTCGGTCCAAAGCTCATGGGTGTTTAACCAACTGACGCATTTGGAAACTTGAGGAAATTCTATTGCCCTCCATATTATCAAAAGGAAAAGCCACATATGTCCCTTCGTTTTTCTTCTCTTTAGTCTGACCCATCTAAGCTCAAAGTATACTTGTTATACATCGCGTAAATATAATTCCATAACTTAGTTTATGCTTTTATTCCTGACTTATTTGAATTCTCCATCTGTCAATTATATGTGAGTTGAATACACTTAAGTTTTCCCACGCTAGTTGCAGAACTTTGGAGGCTCTCTCTTATATTTCAAGCTACATCATGGTTTCTTCCTCCATTTGGTAAAAGATAGAAGGAAGACTAAACTTCATCAGGTCTAGGCGGTTGGAGGTGAAACTCAAGCTCGGACTGGTCATTAAACTGGGCGAGGTCTTCTGAAACGCACCATGGCTCATGTTTGGCATTACAATAAGGGATATTTGAATCCTGCTCATTTCGTAACACATATTCAGTGGCTAATCGCTATCCACTATCACCCAGTTTACTATGTGCAGCTATTTTCATCTTTCAAACACTGGCAATTCCTTTCATTATTTTTACCAATATTGACTTACTATTAACTAATACTTTATCACTCAGTCGCATTTCTTCACCGTATTTCTCATGTTATTTTCTACACCCGATCTAGCCCATATATAGTGCTATGTCACGCTTGCTTACGGAGCGGTTCTGGTTGGTGCATGCTGTCGTTACCGTAATCACGTCTTTTGCGGCATTTCGCCATTGCGCCCACCTCGATACAATGGCACGACCACCCTTTCGGTGTCCAACGGTGTTACCGAGAAACAGGAAGCTTCGGAAATCTTGCGACAAGGAGACTACCGAACACCAAGTATGTCTGCTTGCCAATACGTCCATACTTGGCATCCAAGCAGCAAGTGGTATCGAATTGCCGATCACTGTGGAGCAAGATGCTGCAGTGTGAACAGGTAGACATTGTCGTGATACGATTATCCTCTGGAGCAGCCGTCACCACCATCTTGAAGGATCACCTGTGTTGTGGTCTAGCTGCAGGTCAGACGGGCCGTAGGTCAAACTGAGACCCCACTACCCACTGGCAGCCGAGCAGTTTACTTTGCTACTGACACAACAGTGCCTGTGTGCAGGGCCAACAGCTGACGCTCTACCGCTTGCAACGCCTACCACATAAGATCGTCCTACACCTAGACCTTACTGAGTAAAGCAGCCGCAGACAACTACACGACAATGCATTGCTGCCGTCGCATAAATGTTGACAGTTGTCTTCGCCTGACACTATTTCTATACATAAGTCCTGTCTGCAACACCGTGAAAAGTTTAACTGAAATGCTTCACATGTTACAAACCAACAATGCTTCCAGTCGTACCACACACAAACACACACACACACACACACACACACACACACACACACACACACACACACACACGAGCGCGCGCGCCCGTGTATTCGTAAGTGCTACTTTCTCTTCGAATATCCGAAGAACAACTTCTACGACAGCAAAATTTATTTTATGTTGTTGTTGTGATCATCTTGAGATTGCTTTCTGCTGCTGTCTATGCTGGTCGAGATGTCTTCATAACTGTATAATTACTGCAACCAACATCCACTTGAGCATTTTCACTGTAATACGTCCAAACAATTCTCACCCCCCCCCTTTCCCAGTCTTTCCACACAATAATAAAAATTTACTATTCTTTCATACTAAGGATGTATCCTGTCCGCCTATCATTTTCTTTATACAAGTTGTTCCATAAACATCTTTTTGCACCAATTCTATTCAGTAACTTTTCATTAGTTACATGATCGACTCATTTTCTTTCAATAGTCCTCTGTAATGCCAAGATTCGAGACATTGTACTTTCTTCTTGTCTGTATCTTTTTTTCTTCCACGTTCGACTTCCATATAAGGCTATCCTACTGATAAACAATTACAGAAAATATTTTCTAACATTTAAAATGATATTAAATATTTGTTAACAAACTTTCCTTCTTTTAGAAAAGCTTCACTTTGTTCTTTTATATTACGTACTAGTTTCTCTGAACTTCTTAAAAGATGGGTTCGTTGGAACATTCATAAACGGCATGGTACTCCGTGGCATGCACGGACGACGGACACGGTTGGTCTGTAACGATGTGACTCTGGTGACGGTCTTATTATTTCTTCAAGCTGTCACAGCAGTTACTCGTGTAGATTGCTAGAGCGATAGTGATTAATTTGCCTCTGAGCACTGTGGGACTTAACATCTGAGGTCATCAGTCCCCTAGAACTTAGAACTACTTAAACCTAACTAACCTAAGGACATCACACACATCCATGCCCTGGGCAGGATTCGAACCTGCGACTGTAGCAGTCGCGCGGTTCCGGACTGAAACGCCTAGAACCGCTCGGCCACCGCGGCCGGCTAGGGATTAATTTCCATAAATCTTTGACTAGCTTCCTTAATTTAGAAACTTGCATTTCCAGAATACTGGCAACTATTCTCTCGATTACTGTTGGTCATTTGTTTGTTCCTTCTCTTCTTTTTTCACGTTTTACAAAACTTATTTATGTCTACTTATGATGTACAATGACGAGCCAAGACATTATGACCACCTGTTTAACAGCTTGTTTGTCCGTCTTTGGAACGAAATACATCACTGATTCTCCGTATCAGAGATCCCACAGTTTGTTGGTAGGTTAGATGTCTACGCAGAGGTCATGCGATTCTCGTAAATAACGGACCGCTGATTTGTGTGGTGATGACGTCCGATAGCGACCCAGGTGGCTTCCACAGGATTTACGTCAGGAAAGTTTGGTCGCCAAGTTAGTTCACCATGAAGCTCCTCAAACTACTGTAAGACGGTTGTGGTTCCGAGACACCTACTATTACACTGCTGAAAGGTGGCATCGCCGTCGAGGAAGACATCAAGCATGCAAGTGGTTCACAGCTGTCAGCGTGTTTTCGATTACTACCACAGGTCCCATGCGACCGGGGGAGAGTGTTTCCCATACCTTAATACTGACCCACCTGCGTGTGTCGGTGGCATGCTGCACGTTTCGAGCCGTTCACCACGACGACGGCGTTTGTGTAGACGACCATCGACCTATTGTAGCAAACATGTGTTTCACACGAAGAGCCGACGCGTTTCCGTTGATCGACGGTCGAGTCCCGATTGTCTCGTCCCCACTGATACAGTAATTCATGATGTCATTGGGTCAGCATGTGCACATGTGTTGCTGCTGAGCTCCATGTTCAACAACGTACGATGAACGGTGTGCTCCAAAACACTTGTGCGTGCAGCAGCATTCACATCTTCCGGCACAGATGTCACAGATCTCCATCTGTCCTACTATACAGAGCAGACAAGCCTCCGAGCCTTAATGTTCTGTGAAGAGTCGTGGCCGTCAAACCATTTAGCAACTAATGGTGGTTTTACTGTCCTCCTAACTCTTTCTGCAGATGCTCACGACAGTAGCACGTGAACATTCGACCAGACTAGCCGTTTTTCTGCTTAATAATAATCTGCCCTGTCTCATATCTCAATGGATTTACCCATTTGCGGCCAATATCTCCGCTAGCGTGATTCCCCTTCCGTGTCTGCTCCGCTTATATCCTTTTGTTACCGCATTACGTGCCCACAACGCCAGCAGGTGCCATCCAACGTCGCGGTGGGAAGTAGTCGTAATGTTTCGGCTGATAAGTGTATATTGTGATGATTTGAATACCTTCATCACTGGTTCCAGCAGTACAGTAAGTCATAACTATGGACTTCATTACTGGTATAAATTAATTAATCGTTCAGAATATGACAACAAACTGCAGCAAGCACTATTCACTGCAGAATACGGCGGCAGGACGTCACATGCGAGGCTGCCTCTCGTCAGGGAAATTCCCGCCGACGACAAAATTCTCGCTCGTTTCCTCACCTGTATTCTCCGGTTGGTGAGCGACGGAAACTTGCTACAGTGCTCCAGTCGCCCGGTGTTTAATTTGCAACTTCCTCTGATGCCGACCACAACTTTGTGCAAAAGTTCAGCGCGCCGAGGCAGCCTCTCTGCTACCACAGTCAAGATGCTGCAATTTTGCAGAAGACAAGGAAGCTCCTCTGTCCGAGATCAAGGGGAGAGGAAAACAGGTCCCTCCTCGAACGTGCCGCGCCACGCCGCACAGCGTAGCGCAGGGTCCTTGAGGAGATGCGCAGCTTCTGAGGGTGACGTCAAGTGTAGGAAAGTTTCCGTATTCTGTTCCCGCCACGACTAACGCAGCCGGGACCTCTGACGGCACCGAGTTTGTGAAAGGCTGCAGGAGCCACCATCGTGACTGGAACCTCATTGTGCCGTGTTGTGTTCGTGTTGTTATGGATTCATTTAGAGGCGAAACAATGGAACACGAAGAAAGTGCCATGTTGCCTACCTCTCTCTCTGGAAATTCTTCTGATGTCTTCGAGACTGCTGCATATATCCCAGGTACAAAGTACCGTTATTACCTTCGCTATAATTTTTTTTTTTTTTTGGAGTAAAGGACTTTAAGATATGGTTATTTTAACTGATGTCGAAATCAATAGCATTACAATGGAAAAAAAGAAGTTTAAGCCATTTCGATTCCTACTACAGGAAGATGAGGGCTGAAATAGGTTATCAGAAGAACCTTGCGGTTGTAAGTAACGTTCAGCTGCTCGCAGAGGTACAGTGTGGTCCATAATTATCATATGGCAACGAAAAATGATTCAAATGGCTCTGAGCAGTATGAGACTTAACATCTGAGGTCATCAGCCCCCTAGAAATGAGAACTACTTAAACCCAACTAACCTAAGGACATCACACACACCTATTCCCGAGGCAGGATTCGAACCTGCGACCGTAGCAGTCACGCGGTTCCGGACTGAAGCGCCTAGAACATCTGGGTCACAGCGGCTGGCTATCGCAACGAAATTTGATATCATGCTAATAGGTTAATGCGGAATAGGTGTAAGCTACAAAAAAATTGTTCAAATTTTGGCTACCAGGTGCAAACCCACGCCATCGTTCGACAAGCCATAACGTCAATGAACAGTATTGCCATCAATAAGGAAGACCGTGCGCTGTTAGTGAAACTGTTTTGTGTGAACAGCAGCAGATACTCTGCTGCATTGAGAGAGTGTGGCCGACTGAAAGGTTTGAGGAAGAGATAAATGCCGTTAAATGTTTTAGAGAAAATGATAACGAAATTCGAATACACGGGTGAGCTTGGTAGGCACCTGGAAGAGGCAGGTGTCCTATCCCTCTGGAGGCTATTGACTAGGTTGCTGTTGCTGTAACTGATTATTCTGCCTGTGTCTCCGATAAAGCCAGTGCTCGTGTAGTGCCAGAGGAATTGTCTGTCCCATAGGCAACAGTACAGAAACTCTATTTTACACAGGGACCCATACAAGAGCAACAGCTGAAACCTCACGATCTGCAGCAGTGCTTTGAATTTGCTCCTCGGTTGCCGGTACAGGTCGAAGTACATCACACGCGGCGGGACACTATTCTGTGGACTGACGAGGCACATTTTGCACTAGAGGCAGCAGTGAATGCACCGAACTGCCGAATTTGGGGCACTGTTAAATCGCGTTTTGTTCACGAAGAGCCATCGCATTTGATGTGTGTAAGTGTATGGTGTGGTTTGACAAGCGCCTCAATTTTCGGTCCGTTCTTCTTTGAGGAGAATACACCTAGACGAGCCGTCAGCTGTACCGTGACGTCTGCGCGTTATCGAGACCTCCTTGTACAGCTTGCGATTTCTCCTTCAGAAGAGGGCAGCTCTGTAGAAACGACTGTTTGCATGTAAGACGGGGCAAAACCTCATGTCGCTCGCCTAGTAAAAAATCTGCTTCATGCGGCCCTCCACGAACGTGTTAGCTCCAGATGGTTACCAGATGCATGGCCTACAAGATCATCTGATCTGAACCAATGTTAATTTTGGCTCTGGGTATTTCTAAAAGAACGCGTCTACCAGGGCCACATTCGTTTTCTACCTGTCCAGAAGGCCAATATACAGATATAAGTGGCCCAGATTCCACAGGAACTGCTCCTGGCAACTGTCGACCACATCGTTTTAGGAATGCAGCATCTCATCGATGTCTCTGGTGCTCGAATTGAATTAATTGTATAAGTGGCGGTTACTAATAAAATTAGCATTATGCCTTTCTCATTTGTTTGATCTTTTCTGTCCACGTCCAGCTCCTAGCCATTATCTATGGAAATACTTCTAAACGCCTGTCTTGCATTCTCAGCGCCAGATATGTACCTCATGTTTTGCAGCGTAAATCGGCTCCGCATTAACGCGTTAGCATATACACCAAGTTTAGCTGTCGTATGGTAATGACAACCCACACTGATCATCAATGAGTAGCTGCACTTAATTACAATCACCCAGTATACATGGAGTTTCAGCAAACACTAAAAGAGAAACGCAACGGTGTGTAGAGCAGCTGACCAGGTATTTAACTCATATGACACGTTCTCACTGTAGCACTGCTTGTAGCGCAGCAAATGTCAATACTTACGATCCACTCAATGGCAGGTGTTTTTAGTGGAGGCATGACAGCAACCCACTTTGCAAATCTGTCCAGCGCATTGCCTGTCTTCTGTCTTGAAGTTATAGGGTGAGACAATGCACAGTAGATGATTTGTTTACATGATCTGACATGACTGTCCATTAGCGCAACTGCGGCACGGCACGGCATGTATCACGGATTGAAAGTTGCAGAGATGCTCTGTCCATTGTGTGTGTCGTTTTTCCGTAGGCCTTTGTGAGGTAACGGGCGAGTTCTGGCGCCCTGAAAATATTCTAAGTTTGCAGTTGGTGTGTGCTTACAAAATCGCACATGAGCGAAATTGTATTTAAAAAAATTTATTTACTGTCCAAAAAATTCTTTATACATAACTGAAATGCGTGCATTTATTTAATGTGCCGTTTCGTTCATAATTTGTGTTAGTTTAAGTTTATTTCTAAATTCATGCTGCTTCCACACCACTAGAAAAATCTTGTAAACACTATAGGCCTGCTGATTTTATGATTAAATTCTCATCTTTGAAATTTGTATTATATTTTTGTCTATGAATTGAAGCATGGTACTTCTGAACATTCTGGCAAGCCAGAATGTTAATAAGCGGAGGTGTGTGAGGTAATGGATGAGCAGTGGCGCCCTGAAAATATTCAAACTTTGGAGTCGGCTTGGCTGCGCTGGGGTCTCTCGGCGGGCCGGCCACGGCGAATCGGCGGCCACGTGGCTGGGAATTCCATGGTGACCAACGAAGGAGACATGCAGGGAGTGCCAAAGATGGCGGACTTTGTGAAACCTTAATGGCAGATATGCCACAGTTCATATAGAAATTAATAGTAGCCGGAGGAATCATGATACCTCAAAAAGAAACATGTACATTACCATTATTTGCACGACGATTCTGATGATGTAATCAGATTTTCAATATCTTCATTAGTGCAAAGTTGAGTATCTGACGATAAATTATACAAGTAACGCCCATCATCAAATTTCCAAAATCTAAACGGTCCATCCGATTTTCTCGATCGATGTGTCTTCAGAAAGCTATTAGTGTAAAACTAAATTGGTATAAATTACACGCATGTAACTTGAGTAGTGACAGTGGCTGATTACTATCGATCGCGTCAGGCCATAAGTACTCCACAGTTACACGAAAAAAGCGGTAGAAGCATGCTTATAAATATATTTATTCATCTTTGTTTATATATGACATATACTATTGATGAAGATATTGGTCAATTATTTACTGTGTTTTAGAAAGCACAGAGACATTAGGCTACTGACTTACTTCTGTTCTATTCTTTTGATGTATGTCTATTTAATTGTTTATGTATTTAATAATGTGTGTTAGAGCGTGTTTATGGTCCATCTGTAGGTATATTTATTTTTAAATTTCCAGTTATTTAAATGTAAATCCAGTATCTCTAATGTGTTTCAAAATGTCTGTGAGTGTACGCTGGCTTGGAGACATTACAGAAGCGCAATACGGGACAGGACACGGGGAGTGCTGGACATGACGGCGTGACGTACGCACAGTTGGGAGAGAGACTTGGAGAGTGTGGAGCTGTTTGCAAGTGGTCGCGAGAGATAGAACTTGTGAGATTTCCGAGGTTTTTACAGTGAAGGCATAGTATGCATTTAGAAGTGAATGTCTCGCGAGCTATGTTATCGTTCATAACTAATTGCGTGCCGTGGAAATCTATTGTTTATGTGTTATTCAACTTATATTTTATTTAATTGCTGGACCATTGACACCAATAAGTGTTTTTCAAAAATATTCCACATTCTAGAAAGTACTTCTACTATCGTACTCATCATTTAAAGTAACTGCAGATTTTATTTAATTGCAATCTTTCATTTATAAGCCGGCCAGTGTGGCTTCAGTCTGGAGTCGCGAGACCGCTACGGTATTAGGTTCGAATCCTGCCTCGGGCATGGATGTGTGTGATGCCCTTAGGTTACTTAGGTTTAAGTAGTTCTAAGTTCTAGGGGACTGATGACCTCAGATGTTAAGTCCCATAGTGCTCAGAGCCATTTGAACCATTTTCATTTATAAATTTCTACGTTACATTCGCAATTGCCGAGTGATAGGAACCTTCGACCATTCGATTTATGTATATATTCATATTGTATACTGCAGATTCAGCAGTATTTGGCTTGTAATGCGGCAACTGCGTATCCAAGTCCCTAGACAACGAAACCAGACAAAACTTCTAATATTTCAACTCTGAGTCGGAGGGTACGTATTTGAGGGTCACACAACGCCACACCATATCATTTCATATTGTATTAGAAATCACGCTCCTTGTAGTGTTAGTGCAGTCGTCTTATGAAACCCTGGCGGTAGTAAAGAGCAACACCACATGTCCCCCAGTGGTATTTTTCATTTGGAACCTGCACATGTGGCCAAAAACATGAGAGCACCAACCGCACAACACGTTACCATGCCCAGTACAGCGTAGTAAAAAGTATAGGCGTTCAAAAGAGCTTCTAGTCGTCTCAGATAAATACAGGTCCTGAGTTTTTTTAATGGACTCTTATAGCTTTCTTCCTGAAAGAATGGGAAGTTCAGGTGATGATAATGAAGATAGATATCAACCACATACCTTTCTTTCAACAGTGGACGCCTTAGGCTACTTTATATTGACATCTAGTGACTCTCGTGGCCACGGGAGACGCTGAGATTCATCCTCGTGCTCACAGAATGAGTCCTGAACAATGCCAGCTAGGTGAACAGGGGCCATGTCTTCTTCTAAACGGCATCATCACTGGGGAGCAAATATTGCATCATGGGATGGATCTGATGAGCCAAAATGGTCACAATCTTCGGCAGTAATGCGAACTTTCACAGCAACCATGGAGCCCAAGGAATATCACAGTAGAGCTGTCCATATCATCACCTCCACCAAATTCCATTCCACTCTTGGCAGCAAGCAGAGTGCGTCGTAAGCTTGGGACGGCGTACGCAAGACATAATCCTGGCCAGAAGTTGGAAACAGTGTGCAACAACACTCATTCATTCATATGGGATTCATCAATTGCTCCACTGTCTTGGTTTTATAGCTTGGGCACCACGTTTTCCCGTTACAGACATTTGCATTATTGACGAATGGTTTGGGAATTTCAGCTCTCCCGAAAATTCCCAGTTTATGGAGCTCCCTTCACGTCATTTTGGTAGCGACAGTTTTCACGACTGCGACACTGAGTTCAGCAGTGACTTTTGCAGCTGTCATCCTCTTATTTTTCGCCACAATCCTTTTCAATGAACGAACGTCACAATCACTCAACACACAGTTTCGTCTGTATTGTGACCTACCGGAATATGTTTCCTCCCTCTCCCTGTGTGCGGTACAAATCTTCGATACAGTTCTTCTTGAAACACCAAACACTTCGATTTCCTTAGTTATGGAAAAACCTACCACACGAACAGCAACAATTTTCCCACGTTCTGATTCACTTAGCTCCGACATAATGCACCCACAACCACACAGAACACTGTTCTGGCCACGACTGACAATTGCAGCATAACTCAGGACGTTGTACAGATGTAATTCGTGGTGAAATACAACAGCGCCACATTCACGCTCGGCTAGCATCTGCATTTGCGTTCAAACATACGTTTATCGCGCTGTTTCTGTATTTCTGATCACCCCATGTAGAAGACCCCATGGTAATGTTGTGAATGATCATCCTGTATTTTTTATACATATATATTCCAAAAATCTCTTGGATGGTATTTATGATTGAATATACACTCCTGGAAATGGAAAAAAGAACACATTGACACCGGTGTGTCAGACCCACCATACTTGCTCCGGACACTGCGAGAGGGCTGTACAAGCAATGATCACACGCACGGCACAGTGGACACACCAGGAACCGCGGTGTTGGCCGTCGAATGGCGCTAGCTGCGCAGCATTTGTGCACCGCCGCCGTCAGTGTCAGCCAGTTTGCCGCGGCATACGGAGCTCCATCGCAGTCTTTAACACTGGTAGCATGCCGCGACAGCGTCGACGTGAACCGTATGTGCAGCTGACGGACTTTGAGCGAGGGCGTATAGTGGGCATGCGGGAGGCCGGGTGGACGTACCGCCGAATTGCTCAACACGTGGGGCGTGAGGTCTCCACAGTACATTGATGTTGTCGCCAGTGGTCGGCGGAAGGTGCACGTGCCCGTCGACCTGGGACCGGACCGCAGCGACGCACGGATGCACGCCAAGACCGTTGGATCCTACGCAGTGCCGTAGGGGACCGCACCGCCACTTCCCATCAAATTAGGGACACTGTTGCTCCTGGGGTATCGGCGAGGACCATTCGCAACCGTCTCCATGAAGCTGGGCTACGGTCCCGCACACCGTTAGGCCGTCTTCCGCTCACGCCCCAACATCGTGCAGCCCGCCTCCAGTGGTGTCGCGACAGGCGTGAATGGAGGGACGAATGGAGACGTGTCGTCTTCAGCGATGAGAGTCGCTTCTGCCTTGGTGCCAATGATGGTCGTATGCGTGTTTGGCGCCGTGCAGGTGAGCGCCACAATCAGGACTGCATACGACCGAGGCACGCAGGGCCAACACCCGGCATCATGGCGTGGTGAGCGATCTCCTACACTGGCCGTACACCACTGGTGATCGTCGAGGGGACACTGAATAGTGCACGGTACATCCAAACCGTCATCGAACCCATCGTTCTACCATTCCTAGACCGGCAAGGGAACTTGCTGTTCCAACAGGACAATGCACGTCCGCATGTATCCCGTGCCACCCAACGTGCTCTAGAAGGTGTAAGTCAACTACCCTGGCCAGCAAGGTCTCCGGATCTGTCCCCCATTGAGCATGTTTGGGACTGGATGAAGCGTCGTCTCACGCGGTCTGCACGTCCAGCACGAACGCTGGTCCAACTGAGGCGCCAGGTGGAAATGGCATGGCAAGCCGTTCCACAGGACTACATCCAGCATCTCTACGATCGTCTCCATGGGAGAATAGCAGCCTGCATTGCTGCGAAAGGTGGATATACGCTGTACTAGTGCCGACATTGTGCATGCTCTGTTGCCTGTGTCTATGTGCCTGTGGTTCTGTCAGTGTGATCATGTGATGTATCTGACCCCAGGAATGTGTCAATAAAGTTTCCCCTTCCTGGGACAATGAATTCACGGTGTTCTTATTTCAATTTCCAGGAGTGTACTTGAAATTTCGATATATTATTCTAAATGAGAATCTATCATTATATACAAACTCGTGTGTCTCATGTGACAGTCAAATCAGTCCTCCAACTTGTGATACGGTGCGAAACAGGTTTTGCACAAAGCAATTTGACACATAGTACATGTGGTCTTTGTTACAGTTACCTTCTTTCTCCTAGCACACCCTGCACGTATTTCTCTCATTCCAACTTCACTTGGTAGAAGGTCCCCAACACTGACTATATTTTAACGCTGCAATTGGGCTTGTAGCAACACTCTTTCTTTTGACAAATGCGTCTCTCTTTCTCAATGCATTCATTTGCACTGATCTAGCTGTATGGGGAAAAATGTAGTGCAGAGAGGTAACAATGAAGACTGAAAACAGTAAACTTACAGGTACAGTCTCTAATTGTATGAATTCTGCGTAACATTAGCAGGTTTCCCTTTAACAGTGCGACACATGCAGTAAATTTCCACTGCTTCTCTGATAGCGTATAATGAGACCTATACGTCCCAATGGAAGACAAATGGTTAATTTGACAAAAATGGCGTTGCGGGAAAAATTACAGTTTCATTTGCAAACTTCGAGTATAGCCCGATGATTAGAAACTGTACACTCCCAGTTGTCACAGTCCAGGCTCTCAAACATTCCTTTCATCAAAAGATTCGAAGAATCTGATTCTGGACTGTGTACTATAACACGTATTAAACGACAAATTTCCCGTTTAACAACATTTTATGTGAAGGTGTGGTATCTATTTTTTTCGGACGTATCTGAAAGAACAGACCCCAGATGCTCATATAACTGAATCGGCTTGATGGACAATGGATCCACCTTGTTCAATGTGGATGCAAAAATACGTCCGACCTCCTGCAGGAGGTAAAGGACATGCATGCATGGAGGTAAAGGACAAGGAATGTTCATACGTGGCACTTGGTCCGAATATGGATCGACTGTGGGGCGTGCCGAGGTAGTACGCTCAGATGCGATAACACTGTGTCCTGAACGGCCCCGTAGCAGTTAGCACAGCAGCTCAGCGTGTTCGGTCAGAGGTTTAGCTGCATTCTGTAATAAAACAAACTGAGTGAATGGATCAGCGCTGAACGTGAACGGATGTCATGGGACGTCCGCCCCGAACAAATACAACGAACATGCATTAACCGGTTTGATGCAGAGAACAGCCGAAGTTGCAAGATCCGTTTTTTTTTTATTTAATTAATGATTGGTTTCGGATTAAGTGAACGCATTTTCAAATCATCTCCTGAGACAGAGAGTTAAAATTACAGTTTATCCAATAGATTGTTATGAAGATCGAGTACATACTACAGGATACAGAGCTTATCGTACAAGGATACACGTACCTAGCAAACAGAATGGTAAATTCCGTAATAGCATTCAAACCATATTAAGATTGTACATACACGTATCTGAAAGTCAAGTTTCTTACGAACAGTGCAAATGAACATTGGCAGGAGAAGCACACAACTCACAGTCTACTTCCCACGCTGCCACAAAGAAACGTCAGGCAGGGTGGGTGCCCTGTCAAGATGCAGGGAATTTCTTTGTTAAAACATCCAGTCATCAAGGACAAAACAACTACTGCTGTAGAAGCTGCACCACATACGGCACATACAACCAAAGTCGTATGCTGTAGCGACACATAATACCGTTCACTGTGAACCATAAATAGCGCCAAAAGAAAAATATTACGGCGCTGAAAAAAAAATCAGCTTTCGAATTCCTTCACACTCGTAAAACACTTAATCAGAAGCAAACCTAACAGAATACATACCTAAATAAAACTTTGTTTTTCGCTTTAATCCGTTACTCATTTATGCAACTGGCAACCTTTACTATTGGACTAAACAGATACATCAGGTTGTCATGTGCCATTATGGAGGCTAGCATTTGAACAGTGGAAGAGAAAACCTAGCGTTTTAATTTTTATTTTACACGACGCATCACAACAACGTTTCACCAGGCAACGCCAGTCAACTGCTGTTTGTATATGAGAAATCGGTTGGAAACTTTCCTCATGTCAGCACGTGAATTCTCTGAGAAGCTAATCATTTGCATATCACAGCACCTTCTTCCCGTCGGTTAAATTTCGCGTCTTTAGCAAGTCGTCTTCGTGGTGTAGCAATTTTATAGGAAAGTAGTGTAATTGTTTAGTAACATATATATTCGTCTTTTGAATTCCGCCAAAGAAAGTAAATACACTCCTGGAAATTGAAATAAGAACACCGTGATTTCATTGTCCCAGGAAGGGGAAACTTTATTGACACATTCCTAGGGTCAGATACATCACATGATCACACTGACAGAACCACAGGCACATAGACACAGGCAACAGAGCATGCACAATGTCGGCACTAGTACAGCGTATATCCACCTTTCGCAGCAATGCAGGCTGCTATTCTCCCATGGAGACGATCGTAGAGATGCTGGATGTAGTCCTGTGGAACGGCTTGCCATGCCATTTCCACCTGGCGCCTCAGTTGGACCAACGTTCGTGCTGGACGTGCAGACCGCGTGAGACGACGCTTCATCCAGTCCCAAACATGCTCAATGGGGGACAGATCCGGAGATCTTGCTGGCCTGGGTAGTTGACTTACACCTTCTAGAGCACGTTGGGTGGCACGGGATACATGCGGACGTGCATTTTCCTGTTGGAACAGCAAGTTCCCTTGCCGGTCTAGGAATGGTAGAACGATGGGTTCGATGACGGTTTGGATGTACCGTGCACTATTCAGTGTCCCCTCGACGATCACCAGTGGTGTACGGCCAGTGTAGGAGATCGCTCCCAACACCATGATGCCGGGTGTTGGCCCTGTGTGCCTCGGTCGTATGCAGTCCTGATTGTGGCGCTCACCTGCACGGCGCCAAACACGCATACGACCATCATTGGCACCAAGGCAGAAGCGACTCTCATCGCTGAAGACGACACGTCTCCATTCGTCCCTCCATTCACGCGACACCACTGGAGGCGGGCTGCACGATGTTGGGGCGTGAGCGGAAGACGGCCTAACGGTGTGCGGGACCGTAGCCCAGCTTCATGGAGACGGTTGCGAATGGTCCTCGCCGATACCCCGGGAGCAACAGTGTCCCTAATTTGCTGGGAAGTGGCGGTGCGGTCCCCTACGGCACTGCGTAGGATCCTACGGTCTTGGCGTGCATCCGTGCGTCGCTGCGGTCCGGTCCCAGGTCGACGGGCACGTGCACCTTCCGCCGACCATTGGCGACAACATCGATGTACTGTGGAGACCTCACGCCCCACGTGTTGAGCAATTCGGCGGTACGTCCACCCGGCCTCCCGCATGCCCACTATACGCCCTCGCTCAAAGTCTGTCAACTGCACATACGGTTCACGTCCACGCTGTCGCGGCATGCTACCGGTGTTAAAGACTGCGATGGAGCTCCGTATGCCACGGCAAACTGGCTGACACTGACGGCGGCGGTGCACAAATGCTGCGCAGCTAGCGCCATTCTACTGTCAACACCGCGGTTCCTGGTGTGTCCGCTGTGCCGTGCGTGTGATCATTGCTTGTACAGCCCTCTCGCAGTGTCCGGAGCAAGTATGGTGGGTCTGACACACCGGTGTCAATGTGTTCTTTTTTCCATTTCCAGGAGTGTAGTTTCATTACAAAAAAAAAAAAAAAATCCTTAAATGCGTCAGTTAACTGAAGAATTAAGTGTAGTAATTGTACGATTAAATTACGTACCTTTTGTGTTCCATCATCTGCTGAAAACTCGTGTCGTTATCTTAAACGGTTCACTAAATAACACAGGCTTTAACGTCTTACCTGACTCACGTTGTGCTAATATACACAAAATGACATGGGACTTGACAGTTCGTCATGTTTCTGTCAAATCCTTTATTATTCTTGACTAAAGCAACTTATCCATCAGATTGTACTGTGGCATGTCATTGCTGGACAGTATTCGGAAGGAAAGATTACAATTTAAAGTCCCGACGATTGTGTCATTAGACAAGGATGGGGGAGATACTGATCGTGTACTTCTCTAAGGTGCACAAACAGAAGTCTAAAAGAAACTAGGTCGCAGCCGTCAGTCCGACTACGCTGTTTCAGCCTGACATATAGGACGCCTCTCAAGCATTATCTATTGACAGTGACGTTCTGCTATAGCTAAAATTTCCACTATTAAGATGATCACAGTGAGAGCAGGTCCAAAGGTGAACCGGGTAGACATTTTAAACTGAGAGGCTCTTTTTGGTCTTATAATCTCCCTTTTATCTGTTTTTCTGTCTGAGTGATTTCACAGAGCATAATACACTACTCAGCTAATTATGGTCTTTTCGTATGAGTCAAAGTGAAACATAAGCAGTGACTGAGAACCTATGGATTATTAAAACCAGATCCAGTATTCACCCTGACATTCTTAAGGGTTCCTCCTCCAAAACTGACCATTCATAATACTCTATGGGCCCAGAAGTCAGCTATTATTAAGTGATTGATAATTAGTCTCTCCGATGATCGCTTCCGTCCCTGGATATCGGACTGACTTAAACACGGTTTCAGGAAGGAAAGAAGGTGATGCTTTGATGTGATTTTTATTGTGGTGCATCACATAAACAGCATAATTTCATAACACATAAATATAATTTTGCAACGCTCTGACGACAAGACGTAAACACGCAACACAACCAAAAAAAGTGGTGGTATAAAAAGGCAGAGATAAAATATGATCAAAGATAAAAGTGCAATAAGACGGAGATCAAATATCGATATCTCGAAAGTTAAATCATTGTCATCAAAATAAAATTACTTATCATGTATCAAGTACGAAGCACATTCCGGTTCCTTGCCGTAATAGCAAAACAAAATTATCCAAAGTGAAATGGTTCGTATACCAAATAGATTTTACTGATAGTTTGCTAATGGGAATGACTCTGAGGATACGTACCTTTCCTCTATGGTGAGAACATAACACGCAAGTGTCCTGTTAGAGAAACTGCAGCTACTCTGTTCGTTATCATTATTAGAACGCTGATGGAATGCAGAGGTAATTCTTCACTTTCCTGTGGAGAAGCATCACTACTGAAGTGCTGCAGCGGACAGATTTTTGAGGAATATTAGTCATAGTATAGTATGGATATAAAATAAAATTTGGAAAGATCAGAGTCTTTGCTCATGGAATATTACGTCAAACTTCTGTTATAAGGGAGGTGGCCAAAATTGGAATAAACAGCCGCAATTTTAGCAGACACCAGGGCTACACAGCAGAGCATGGGGGCGGGTTTTGGATATCGAGCAAAAGCAAAGACTGTTCTTTGAACTTGTACGGAGGAGGGAGTGATAGTTTCAAATATGACGCTGGGCCCTCATGGGCCAGAGTTGCTGCACATTCTCTGCATGCATCACCTTAGCTCTCTCTGGAAGGCTCCAGAGACTGCTATAGGACATATAAGAATGGAACTCTGACAGTCAGTGAGTTTACCTCCTGATGATGATGGTGGAGACAGTTATTGAAAGCTTGAGTGTTTTTTCGAAGGGACATGGCTTGTAAACCAAGAAGATTTTATTGAAGGTGCCACAGTGAAAGACACCAAGGACACACATTAAAATCTTATTATTTCTCAAAATGAATAATATTTCCATCACAAAATGCATATGACACCACTGTCATAAATTAATTGTTCTATAAAATTCAGAAAATTACATAGCTTACGTTTTAGCACAAGTTATAGAGCTTAGAGGCAAGACACAATTTTATAACGACTAACTATACTTCAAAAGCACAATGGACCTTCAGCTTTAACATTTCCCCAACAAAATTGTATGTATAACTTACTAAAGTACATGGAGGTCACTTATTGACATTAATGAAATAAACTATAACTTTCTAGAAGACAATTGTTTGATTTCAGCACTGTGTAGTAAATACATATAACACTGGTTCTATAACATTGCATATCGTACATGAGAACTAATGCTGATCTAAATTACAGGTTAAAGTGAACATGTCAATTGAGAATTACCAAAACAAATGATGGTATTCTCATGACTAAATTAGTCAAGTACGTATCTCTAAAACAAGTGTCAAATATTATAGCAACTCCATGCTAGGGTATTAATTTTTTCTTAAAGTACAAAACATTTGCCATCTTCTGCTGACAATGCTAATTCATAATAAGACATAGTTGAAACTACATGACGCTTCGATGAAATATCATAACGTATTGTAAAAAGTGATTGTCCTTATCCCACTCATGGTAACTATCATCAGGCCAAGTGAGTGGCTGTTACTACTGTGGGGACAATGATGCTCAATTTACAGGGTGTGTGTGTGTAGGGGTGCGGCGGGGAGGGGGGGGACGGTAGTCATTTTACAAGGATACTCTGTGTAGGCATGTGTACACATCTTACGGTCTTTCTTACATCACTCAGCAATTTCTCAATAGTCGCCAGTCGCCAGCTGTTTCGAAGACTTCTGACTAATTCTGACACTCACATCATCATCTTACAGCCAAGTGGTGGGGACTGCCACAGATACTATTAGGTTAGCGAATGATGGTCCGTTAACATGTTGACTGTCGTTACCTCACACATGCAATATTGTGGAACCATTGCCCTCAGGTAGTAGTGGGTGGGGAAATCATCAGTTGGTATAATGACTGTCATTAACCCCACAAATGGGTCAGTGAATTATGACATGCTTGGATATTACATCGATGTACATGGGGAGACAATAGCAAGTGCAAAAATGACATTGACTAAGCTTGTAGAGATTTTTTCTGACAAGTTGGAACTTATTCCAAGAGGCAAATATGGTTATACTTTCCAGTGTAGAACACGACGCCCTACCTTCATAGCCCTAAAATCGTGCTTGCTAAGGTGAGGAGTTACTGAAAAAGTTATAAAACCGCTAAATAATGTCAGTCCCTTCTATGTATCCAACAATAACATTCCTCAGACTGAAATGACAACACTTTTCACGTATTTTATAAGTGTAAATACTATTGTAACACTTATAGATTTATGGAGAGTCCTGCAGGATTCGTAGTGTGCATTCCCTCCAGCATTACTTCAGACGTTAGTCGAGTCCATGCCACATCGTGTTGCGGCACTTCTGCGCGCTCGCGGGTGCCCTACACGATATTAGGCAGGAGTACCAGTTCTTCAGTGTATATTAAAGAATGTAGTAACGAAGAAGATGCAAACTGTAATAGCTGATAGCACAGCTGTGAATTCTTGCACAAAATGTATAACAGTAAAAAAATAAAATCGACGTGCACACGTGTCAAACTTGAAAAACGTTGTGGACAGTTTCTCTGACACACAGCTGAATATGACATTAGTTTAAAGCTGCAACAGACCCTCCTCTCGGATGACTTACCTCCCATTTTGCGGTCCGACGTTGCCGCTGTCAAAGGAGGAGCTCGCCGATATGTCTTCGTCTGCAATGGCACCGGACTCCATACCCAGGGGCGCGAGGCATTGCGCTGCAACAGGGACAGTGATCATTCTGAAGGCGCGTTGCTGTCGCTTTGTATCAGTACTTACTTTATCGCAAATGTAGTTATTCTCCGATCTATAACTAGACGTCTGCGGGGATAAGAACAATGCCATCCAGTTCCACACTGAATGTATTCTAAGGACGAGTACAATATTCCCCTAGAGCACATCATGGAGTACTGTTTTTTCACATTAACAAATAAACTTTCGGATACACAAGGCTTCTATATTCTTGTCTGTAAAAAATATGGTTGAGAAGTCTGTGCGCAGAATCGCGGTTTGGGTGGTGGGGTGGGGGGTGGGGTTTTGAGGGGGGATGTCTTGGTGCACCGTTTCTATTTGAGCTAGGTATATGGGGTAAAACGATTTTGGTTTAGTCCGAACAGGCCGCCCTTTGTGTAACGATTCGAACATATGTCCTGCTGTAGCTACGTTACTGTATATTAAGCAAGGTGCCCAGGTACATTGTGCGAATCGATTAATTCCTTGAGAAAGGTGTTACTTGCGCTGAAGTTAATGCACAGGTAATGGCACTATTCGTATTTGCACCTTTCGGATTTTACGTGCAACTACGTTCGAAAGCACGTTTTTCATGGAGTTTTTTTATACTTGTACTAATCGGTTCAAACTTTTCGCTAGGGTAGGTAAATGGATAAATTCAAAAGGAATTTCTTTTATCTAACGGTCTTTATTCGTTGTCGAAAATCATTATTACTTGAACTGAATGCTTGGAAACGGTTTAAAGTGATTCAAATACATAAAAAATACATTCTTACGACAAAACTGAAAACTTGCTTCGAAAAATTTAGCTTCATTCGGATTTTCCGTGCAAAAACACGCTTTTAGTGAGGCTTCCTATATTGATAATTCTATGTTTCAAACTTGTGGGAGGTAGTTCAAATATTTTGAGAAAGTATCCAAATACATTTAATTAATGATCGTCCTCTTCTTTTTTGAAAGCTATATCCGTTACCACAATATAAGCATATGTTTCAAAAGACAATAAAGAAACCGATATCTCATAAGTCGTCACCCCAGTCAACAACAATCCAATGACAAAATTGTCGTAAAGTAAAGCTGGGAACTAGAATGAAAAATGCACCTATCATTGCACAAAAAGAGCGAATATGTCCTGCGGAGAGTTTTGGAGATAAAAGAAGCGAATTAGTGTTTCTACTTATCTGGTAGCTTCAAAGACATGTAAATCATAATATCTTGACATATTCGCGCTTCTTTACGAATTAACTCGGTTTCCCCAGCGCAGTGATCTGTCTCAGCTGTAAGGCGTTGGCACATCTGCATCTTCCAATTTATACGCTAAAGTCCCTGACCTTGCGTCCAAAATCGAGGAGATTCTCCACCCATAATAAAAAACATACAATATATCATATCACTGAAGAGCATACATGTAATAGATGGGGGGGGGGGCGGGGGGATAAGATTTCTGGGGATGAATTTGTTCCTGGGGGACAGATATCATGTATCACAATAGTTTACTTGATATGATGCATTGTATTACATGATCTGATTATTAAAATTATCACGTAAGAAAGCAGCAGCATGTCGAGATATATTGATTTAAACGTATTTGAAGCCGCCACATAAGTCGAAAATATCTCTCACAGAAACGTTGATAACATATGATTTCATAACAAAAATTATTTATGTTGCACTTGATATATAGACAGGCGTCGGAGTATGCAGCAAAGATTCCAGTGGATGGAGTGTCCTAGAGCAGCCTTCAGACTGGTCAGTTATGGGATTAACACAAAACTTATTAAATATGCATGTCCCACTCTGAAATCCAAATTTCTCAGCTATATTATTAGATAATGATGAAATAAGAAACTGAGTTTACCTGAGAGCCCGCGGACCATCGAACGTTGGCTGGAGTGAGGAAGCACGCTTCTGACGGTTGAGCTGAGTACAGCTATTGACATGGTACCTACGTACCGTTTAGTTTACATTTTATGCGAGTCTTTTGCACTTTTGGGCGTTCTGTATTAGTGTTAGGCGATGCCTCTTTAGGCAGCTTGTCATTTTGTGTGTTCCGAAGAAGGCGCGGTTATCCGCGCCCAACCTAGGTCAACATCCGGTTTCTATTAGCAATCGAGGCGGATTCTTTATAATCATTAAGTTATTCACGATTGCTGACGCGCTGCAATGTTAAAAGTTCTCAGATTTAGGGTTTCTTGAAAGTGAGGTATAAAGAGCAAACTATTCTCATCAATTAGTGCCGCTTCACGTTTAAGTTAGTTCAGTAGTGACAGTGTGTAAGACATGTATATTTTTTACTGTTATGAAACGTTTGTGTTATGACAGTGTTACCATAGTTTTTTGTACTTTGATAAATAACACAGAAAATTTTATCTTGTTGGAAAGATCGAATTTTTGTTTACGATCAGAGATCTGTAGGTAGAATTGCATACCGCAGTAAGTAACCACACATGTTTCTTACTCAAAATCTTGAAGTATTTTGATAAAACGTTTTATTTCAGTGCGGAAATAAATCGTGAGCTCGAACTCTCCTCTCTATGGAAGCTTGTCGATCATCTTCTTTGATCATGTTGTGTTTAGATACCGTAATTAGTGCATTTCGAGTTTATACTTTCATATTACGAAAATATACGATTTAACTTACGCGGTACACTGAAGTGTCATCAAAACACATCAATTTTAGTAGGCGGGGATCGTATATGTGCACTCGATCTTTGTTGGACGAGTTTATTTAGCTGCGAAGGTACACGAAAAGAGGTGCGACTGAACAACGACAGCGGTTGGTTTGACACGCACGTACTGATAATACGGCGCATCATCGGTACTCCTTCGAGGAATACGCCGATATGCATTTAATATAAGGCGCCGTTGGTCAAAATGGACCAGAAAGTCGCAACCTTTAGAACACAAGATTTCCTAACCACGTTATTCCGTGTGCGGATGCCTTCGCAGCGGCTGATAAATAGTTAAGGGAGACCGGAAGTTTTAATGTTGACGCTGGACGGGCACGCTACGTACGGAACTTTCTTTTAGAAGAAAACGCTCTCGATAATGTTGCTGCAACACCTAGTACCAGCTCGAGGGTCACAGTTAATGCTTTCACGATACGTAAAGTTACTGCGCTGTTCTTAAGTATGTTTGCCAACTACACATGGTAAAATGTATCCTTTTGTTTGTCGCTACAGGTTTTGCATGCTGTAGTATCGGACGTCCTACACGACGAAAACCTATTTCTGTACCATCTTCAGGTGGTGCACGATGTGGTGGAAGACGATTATCCCTCTCGTTAACAATATTCAACGTGGTCCTTAAATCAATGTAACGATTATCCTCGTTTCGAAAGGATGGTGTGGTATACAGAAGAGGCATGCTTCACCAGAGAAGGAGTATTCAACTCCCGAAACAGCCACATTTGGACGGACGCAAATCCGTATGGCGCTTATGTTAAATTCTAACAGCGTTGGTTTAGCGTATACATTTGGGCAGGTGTCGTAGGTGATTGTTTTTAGATCTCGTCCTTCTTCCTCTCCATTTAAATGGGAAGATGTATTTAGCATTCCATTAAAACGTCCTTCCGTTGTATTCAGAAGACGTTGTTTTGGCGGTCCGTGTAGGACGGCGAACCGCCGTACTTTGCTGGTGAGGTGCGTGAACATTTAGATGCATTGTATCCTCAGACGTGAATTGGCGAAAGATATCCAGTTCCCTGGCCAGAGCCTTCGCCAAATCTGACAACATTAAATTTTTATTGTGGGGGTACCTGAAGAAACTCGTCTCCGCGACCCTGGTAGACGCAATCGAAGACCTTTTTGTGAAAATAATTGTAGCTTTTGATGAAATTAGGGAAAATTAGATTTCGGAAAGCTTGCAGACTCCATGACGCAGCTTTGGAATGGGTGCAGTCAGGCTAAAGGACGACGTTTGAGCAGCTACTGTGCAGAATTAGTGTAACGCTTCGCTCCTGAAAATTATGTTGTTACATTAACGGCCTAACAGATATCAGTTTTGGCTGGCTCTGAGCACTATGCGACTCAACTTCTGAGGTCATCAGTCGCCTAGAACTCAGAACTAATTAAACCTAACTAACCTAAGGACATCACACACATCCATGCCCGAGGCAGGATTCGAACCTGCGACCGTAGCGAGATATCAGTTTTCCCTATATTTGTTACATGTGTGGCTACTGACTGCGTATCGAGTTTATCGACTTTCCATAGTTATGACCAAAGATGTAGGCAACGTTAGACCTTTGTCGGGTGCTGTCACAAGCAGTTATTGAACGTTACGGATACCGTAGCCGTTGGAATAAATGTAAGCGCTTGTGGCCAATGCCAATGGCTTTTATGGAAACAAAAGTTTTAAGATTTCGTTACCTACATGAGATTCGTACATAAACGTTTAGACAACAACAAATGCAGATGTTTTTCTCCCATTCGTTTCATTAAAAGTAAAACGATAATCCTGCTGGTGGTCGAACTCTGGAGCTCGCGTTTCCCATGTTAACCTCTCTACCCTCCAAACCATGCTGTCCGATATTACACCAGGCTGTAATACTGAGGTGTGTTCGGAAATTCGCGTTAGAAACTTCTAGGACTCACAGAGGGGAGTGAGTACATTACACTTTGACAGGAACCTACTTGTGTAAACATACCATTTCCGTGGTACAGCCGTTTGAAAATATGTTCGTTAGGATGGTACCGAACAGGGCGGTCGTAGTGGTGGGTGGTTACGTTGGATCGGCTGATGTTTGACGCCTGTTCTGCCTCTCTGACTTCGGTTGAGCCTCATTCATGTGTCTGTGAGTGCTAGAGCACCACTGTTGAGTGCACGTTTTGCAGATACATCAGCATGAGCCTTGTGAATCGCGAAACTCACGGTAGTGGAAGAGCTGCTCGTCCCCTTTATCAAGGTAGTTCTCCACAACGGATAGTTACCCGCAACGGCTTCGAGAAAGCGTACCTTAACCCACAGCAGGCGTGACTGTGGGGCTCCAAGGGGACACCGCACACCCGGACTGGAGGAGGCCGTACCACGTCATGTTGAAGAGAACCTTTCAACGAGGACACGAGCAATTTATTTGCCTGTTAACGAGTGGAGTTGTCAAACAAGTGATGTACTGTGTCACACCTAATCAATTACTTGTAAAAGTGATCGCGCTGCCAATACGTTTTCAAATGGTTGTAGCACAGGGACATGGATTCCAATTCAATATATTATCTACTTACTCCAGTCTACAAGTCATAAAAGTTTGTAGCGGGAATTTCCGAACACGCTGTACGTACACAAACTAATAAAAATTTCATTTTCATGTATTCGTGAAAACTCCTTTGAAATTAGATCACGCACAAACTCGAAGAGTTGCGTCCATATGTAATCATGACAGCAATGCGTACAAGACGTGAACCACATGGTTAGAAGCTATTAATAGCGACACACATACACACTGCTGAAACGTGTGTTGCAACTGAAATAATCGAGAGACGGTGCGCTACTACTAAAGCAATGGAGTCGCTTTAAGGGGGAGAGGCCTTTACGTTCCTGTACTGCAATAAAGATTTAGGTTTGGTGTATTTATCAAAATGCTGCTATAGTTGCTCGGGAAAGGACGCAGCCAATTTCTTTTCACTGAGCTTCTGCTGTAGTCGTCCCTGTGTGGGAGGATTATCTGAGCACACAAGATCGTTTGGTTTGACCGACAGGTACAAATCTCAGACGATCGATGTGGCCAGGAGATTGCGCTGCCTCCGTTGACTATTTTCGCTTCGCCAAATACCTCATGCATTCGCGGCAAGGTTGTCAATCCGGTGTGTACCGTTTCTCCATCGTCCTGGAAGTATCCAGACATTCGTTCAACTTCTGCAGATGAAACTGTTTTATTTGCACTATTTTCCTATTTTTGTTTGGTGAATACGCTACTAGTTCATTACTTATGTTTTCATGGCTGTAATTCTGTTACTGCGTATGACTTGTACTGCTCTCTACACTGTGCCCTCAGTTTCACCCTAGTTAGGTTTTATGTGTTCGTAGGTGTCTTCCAAAGATATTCTATCTACCTCTTACCATCTGTCAACTCATTCCAGATATAAACTTTGATATAAATCGACAGAATGTATTTTGATATGGTCTTTGACATATACCACAGAGCCTACACTGTATGGGCCTAATCTCTTTGTTTTTGTACAGTACATCGTTAACTTTTGTAGGACATGCTGTGGTCTTTTCTTATATCTATTACAACGTTTTTGATTTTCTATCGGCCAGAGAAGGAAATTCTCTACGTATTCACTTCCTGTGTTTTTGCTATGTAAGATTTCATAAAGAGATTATGCTCGTGCACTTACTACGAATTTTGTATTTTATATTTTTTTCGTGTACAGTATTTGTTCCATTTTTTCTTTCGGTAGATATACTGCACAGATGGCCCACGGCAGAACGTGGTAGATATTTAGGTACAAATAAAAACAGCTATGGATTAAAATTCACACTAAACAGTTGTTGGATTTCACCTAACCGAAACTTTAGAATAAAACATGCATGAAAAATATTTATAACTGTTAATGCTGTCCGGTAAGTCCAGAAACAGACAAGGAAGTGTGATATGTGTACCTAAGTAGAAGTTTCAACTGAACGACTTAAACGGGGAAGATACATGAGAATGACTGCATATATTTTCTTTTTACTTGTTGTTAACCTATTTATATACTTGTAGTTCAAGATTGTAGTTTGGTATAGATATTACCTACAAGCATTGTCATTAATAATGCTATTATTTCATTTACACTCATTTTCGAATATAGTATGGAGACTATACTACTAGTTCATTATTTATGTTTTCACCGCTATAACACTTTTATCGTATGTGACTAGTACCGCTCTCTACACTATAACATCAGTTTCATCTTTGTTTACATTTTATGTCGACGTAGAAGTCTTATCTAGTTCTCACCAGCTGTCAACTCGTTTTATATGTGAACTTTGATATATATTGATAGAATGAGTTTTGATATGGTCCTTTACATTTACTACAGAGACTCTGTATATCCCTTACATCTTTGGTTTCTCATTCTTTTGTTCATTATATCGTTAACTGTTGTTACGTTAAGCATAACTCTATTAGGCTTTTGTGGACATGTTATGGTCTTTCCTTACACCTATTATGAAGTTTTGAATTTTCTATCAGCCAGAAAAGGAAATGATCTACTGGTTTAGTTGATCTATTTTTGCCTTGTAAGCATTGATGAACACATTATGCATACGTGCTTATTACGAATTCTCTATTTCATATTTTTTCGTACCTATTATTTGTTCCATTTTTTACTTTTGGCAAATACACAGTAAAGATGCTCCACGGCCGAAACGGGTAGATATGAAGGTGCAATAAAAACTGGACCATGACATAAACCGATAGCTATTAAGATACAATAAAAACAGTTGGTACCTAAAATGCGTTTTTGCAACAATTTATTTTTTGTATGAAATGAAGCTGCCATGCAGGACGAAGAAAAGGACTTGATGCATTGATCCGAATTTCACGCGCGCATCTTTGCCGTGAATGGACAAAGGCTTATCGACGGCAGATAGTATGGGCAATGCAGGTTCAGTGGCTCAGCCACTTTCGGCGGAAACTGCGCCACGTGGCCGCCAGACACGCAAAGCGGCCTCGTGGCGAACCACTAAACTGTCCACACAATCGTAGGGTAGGGTGGGGTAGCTGAAAGTCGGACGTCCACAGGCAGCCACGTCGAGCGCTATGTCGCCGTCTTTCCACAATCACTGCCGCTGGACTCTGACATCGTTTCAGTCAGCTGAACTCTACCGAATTCATCGTCCCGTCCTGCAGTACTGCCACGGAGTCTTTCAGAAGTTACCGGCTACAGGTGGAACATTTCCTCTGGATACCTGTGCTGCCGTGGCCTATGTCATGTGAAATATTCTGAACTTGCTCACTTTACGAGCATTATCAAGTCTCACTGCTTGCATCCTCTAATACACGCTTAACTTTTGACCTTCTGGAACTTCAAGCGTCACTTCCTTCTACATCGTTTACTTTCTTTTCGACTTAACTTTCCTTGATACAAGGATCTGTCGAATTAAGTTGTATTAATATTTTACGGCCACTACACACAGTAAGAATGTTTATTCATTACTATAGGTAACAGAATTTCACCATTAAGACCGCCCGCTCCCGGTAGCTGAGTGGGTTACAGATACCTGTAACAAGAATGTATTGGTTCCTTTTATGAGACATTTCAGAAAACAAACATAGTCCGTGGTAAGAAGCACAAGACCAAATCATCATGAACAAATTTGACAAAAATTTATTTTATTTCAGTGTCAATCACCTATGTGATAAGAAGAGAAGTTTTATCTAAAAACGTTTTAATTTCAAGAGGATACAAGATTTTATGTTTCTTATGAAGATGAGAAACTTCACGTTCACTTTAATTTACTATATATGTT
This sequence comes from Schistocerca americana, assembly GCF_021461395.2. Taxonomy (NCBI): domain Eukaryota; kingdom Metazoa; phylum Arthropoda; class Insecta; order Orthoptera; family Acrididae; genus Schistocerca; species Schistocerca americana. The sequence goes on from NC_060122.1 coordinate 61,401,798, forward strand.
TTTTCACTCTCAAGAGGAAGATTAATTTCCTTTAAATAACATTAAGCAATAATATTTACCTCCTTTATGTTAGCAAAAGTGGTTAAAGCGTCTGGCTTACAAAACAACATGAAGCCGAACAAGGGGGGAAAAAGTGGTCAGCGCGACAGAATGTCACTCCTAAGGGACCGGGTTCGATTCCCGGCTGGGTCGGAAATTTTTCTCCATTCAGGAACTGGATGTTGCGCTGCCCTAATCATCATCATTTCATCCCCATCGACGCGCAAGTCGCTGAAGTGGCGTCACCTCGAAAGACTTGCACCCGGCGAACGGTCTATCCGACGGGAGGCCTTCGTCACACGAAATTTACGTTTTTACCATGAATACCTTGATCAATATCAAAATGTTTGCAATAAATTAGATGACAGAGGCATCTGTTGATATTAACAACGCATATGACTCCATACATTGGGACACACTTCCATTTTATGTACACTACCAAGTCACCTAATAGCGATGCAAGTGGTTAGGCAACTTGTTTATCAAACTTCCTGGAAGATTAAAACTGTGTGCCGGACCGAGACTCGAAATCGGGACCTTTGCATTTCGCGGGCAAGTGCTCTACCAGCTGAGCTACCCAAGCTCGACTCACGCTCAGTCCACACAGCTTTACTTCCGCCAATACCTCGTCTCCTACCTTCCAAACTTTACAGAAGAACTAAAGCTGTGAGGAGGGGGCGTGAGACGTCCTTGGGTGGCTCAGTTGGTAGAGCACTTGCCCGCGAAAGACAAAGGTCGCGAGTTGGAGTCTCGATCCGGCACATAGTTTTAATCTGCCAAGAAGTTTCATATCAGCGCACACTGAGCTCCAGAGTGAAAATCTCATTCTGGAATTTGTTTATCATCTGGCAGACATTAAAGCTGAAGAATGTGTCCATTTTTGTGGTGTCCATAAAAATGTCTTTCACCCAAGCTGTGAAAGGCAACTTAAAGAATGTTAATAAATGTGTTGAAAGTGTTTAGCATAGATAGCAAGAGTAGAGCATTTGTGCAATAAAAAATGAACATCTATGAACAGCAGCAGTCGAAGAAAGAGCAAGAAAAATAGAGATTGCCTTCGAATTATGTCAGAATACTCAAAAATCTAACCCCCTTCTAACCACGCTGTAGTACAGACACTACGGTGCCGTAGTGAGAGGCAAAAGAAACAAAATTTTTTACGGGAGGTATAGGGGCGCAAAGAAAACGTAACAGCAGATGAGTTAACATTTTACTTGAAGACAAACAAGGAATGACGTCAAAAAAGGAATTATGTTTGAAAGATCTCATCCGCAATGAAGAAAAGAAGGCTAGCTTTCTGTGGACTGTTTAAAATGTGCAACTGATAAATGGTTTAAAATGAGATCCTTACTTCCCAAGAGAACAGAAAGACACAATTCCCAGTGGATCAGGAAGTAGGGAAGTATGTATGGAATTAGTAAAGAAGATATTACAGTTCACAAGTGGCTGGAACGATGAGACAAACAAATATGAATAAAGACTGCACTGTACCGTGGCTTACAGTGAATACATTCTGTTCGGAAAATCCCATTACACACTTCTAGGACTTGTAGAGGGGAGTGAGCAAATAATATTTTGAACTGGAACCCATGTCCGAAAGCGTAACGTTTCTGTGCTACAACCGTTTGAAAACATATTAGTAACGGGATCACTTTTACAAGTAATTCATTAGTTGTGACCCAATACATAAATTTTTTACCATTCCAGTCACTGACAGCCAAAGCAATTGCTCATGTATTCGTTGACGGGTTCTCTTCAACATGACGCGGTACGGCCTCTTCCAGTTCGGGTGAGCGGCCTTCCCTTGGAATACCACAGTCACGCCTGCTGACGGTGAAAGGATCCCTTTCTCGAAGCAATTGAGTAATTATGGCGAAAAGGGTGTGCAATGGAGTCGGAAATTGCGGAGAATTATCTTGATAAAGCCGAAGAGTTGCTCGTCCATTACCGCGAGCTTTGCTATTCAGAAAAATGTTGTTGGTGTATTTTCCAAGATTGTACTCATTAATGCTGCTCTAACACTCACAGAGACGTGAAAGTGGCTCGAAGGAACTCAGAGAGGTAGGATGAACGTCAAATGACATCAGTCGATCCGACGAAACCACCCTCCACTATGACAACCCTTTTGCATAACTACCTAGCAAACATGTTTTCAAACGGCTGTATAGCGGAAATGTTGCGTTTCCGGATTTTGGTTCCTACTCAAAATACTATGTATCCACTTACCTCTCCAAGTCCAAAAAGTTTATAACGGGAATTTCTGAATACCCCAAATAGCGGAGAGTTCCCTATATTTAGGAATCGCTTGTACTGTCTGACATTCAGTGAGGCGAACGTGAACTATGCACTTCCTGGAGATCTTATTCATTTATGTGTTCTGTCTGTTGAGGACCTGATTGTCTGGTGGCAGCTTTGATATTGCCATAGTTTTTATCCAGTCTTTTTTGTATGTGAACAAAGGAGTTACTGTTGTAAGATAAATGGCAACGTAATGATTTTTTTATCTGTGAATACAGATGAAAAACTTCACTTTTCAGTCATGGTATGGTATTGTTTGTGGTCCGTTTGTAAGAAAATAAAGAAGAGAAAATGACATCTTTGCATGTAATGTACCACTGTTAGTGTCTAATATTATATAGGTATAATTTAACAAACTTGCATGTAAGGCAAGCTTTAGAAAAATCGCTTAGCATTAATAGTGTCTCGTAACGTTTAAAAGTGATGCGGTGAAATTTGTTATTCGATCTTTATCGTAAGTTATAAATTAAATAACTATTTTGAATTAGATTGTGGAAACAAGAGCTTTCGTGGAAATGGAGGCACAGATGAATTATATTAGACTGTAACACTACATCTAAATGAGAATAAAGATTAAATGAATATGCCTAAGCCTACTGTTGTGTACATAGTTCCGCACAGTCAGCGCGTACACAACTTTCCCACTAGAGCGCGCCCCACTAAGCACAACAGCGCAGGCGAAGCGCTCGTCCGTCTCCGCACTACGAGATGGCGCTGTCTTAGAGACGGACCAAATTCTGCTTCCGCCGATCCGCGTATTAATATGTAACGCAGCCAATGAGATTGATGCTAACGTAGAACCTTTTCTCCTCGTGGATCACACTCGCGCAGTGATACCTGAACGCTTGAGGTATTATAACAAGTGTACAGACCTCCGATTAGTCAGTCTGCATTTGTCTGCAACAGTCTGTACAAGTTCTACATTTGTCTGTACCAGTCTGTAGTCAAGTTTCAGTCTGCGCCTAATAAGATTACCATATTACTGTCCATAGCCATGAAGATAAATGTATAGACACTTTGTTAAGTATCAGAGATATATGTGAGAATGAGATTAACATAACAATACCAAAGGAACTTCAGATTGTCAATTGTAAATAGCATCCCGAACCAAGTAATGTTTATGCTTGTTTTTATTTTAATAAATGTGTGTGAAAATTAATTAAATTCTGTTTAAAGTTGGTCACTGTCAATCTGCTACTCGAGGCGTGCAAGTGGCATTTCTATCGTCTGACCTAATGGCAGAAGATAAACGCGCCACGATAAGACCACGAGACATATTGCTGACACTCGCCCACTTCCTTAGAGCGACAAGTCAAATAATCTGATGGTGTGTATACTGAAGGTCTTACAGTACGCACACCAAACCTAGAATAGAGAAGCATGCTGCAAATAAAAACAAATATGCAAACAGGAATTTAAAATTTTTTGTTGCAGTTAAGTGTTTGCTAATGAAGTTCAGAACTAATTGGAACAACATATTCTTACATTTGAAAAGGTAAGTCGGCCTCAAGATAACTTGCATTAAACACTGCAGAACTAAACTATTTCAGTGCAGAGGAAACCACCGTCGGCAAAAAGTGGGCTGAAAGTGCCCATTCATTATATATCGACTAATCCGGGGGAAATGATGAAAGCTCGAAGTAAAACTTTAAGGCTAACCAAGGAGGGTCTTAACTAAAATGCAGCACATGCAAACAAAAAGGAAAAATAGACAACCGAAGCAAAGGAGAAGTCTACAACAATAGCTCCACCTATGAGAAGGAAGTGTGTTGCAGACTCTGCAAGGAAGCCACCACAGAAATTCGTTCGTAAAACGGAGGAATTGAACATCAACCTGTGCGAGAAAGATGGAATTAAAGAAACGATCAGATTCATGAAACGCAAAATGTGGACTGATACAGTGTGTGCAGGGATGGAGAAACGAGGAAACACATTACATTGCAATTCCTGCATATAATGATAGAAGAACGAAAATATGGACTATTTTCTTAAACTGAGACTAGTATATATCTTTACGCTCAGTGACATAGTTATTAAGGATGGTAGAATTTATGAACCCACTAGGAAACCAGATCCCTAATTTGTACCGCTTGCTGGTATTTAGAAATTTTAACGTAGTCTGTTTATTTTTCTCAGGCTATCAAATTAAAATTGTTGGATGTGAGGTGCGCCAGTTACGTAAAACAAATTTTTTCTGAGTACCGAAACATGTTTCGGCACCACTGTGCCATCATCAGTGGCTTTTCGTTTTTATGTGTTCTTTACATTTGGTGTGCTTGAATTTTCTGGATCACTTGTGTGTTAATTACTACAGGTAGTTTGTCATATGCAACACCTACCAGTCAGTGTACATGGGACAAACATGCAGAAACTTCAAAAAAAGATAGTCAGAACATTTCAGAGCCCCAAAAAGCAACAGCTCCCATAGCACATTTGCTGACCACTTTCTAGCCAACAATCACCAGCCAATCACAATAGTAACAGACCTAAGAATACTAAAACCCAGCCGCAGCCTATACAGCAAACAGTTTATGGGTTTTAATCGCGTTAAATAACAGGTTTGTACCACACAAGAAGAACTATACAAAATACACTGCGTCCGTAATGCAGCAACCACACTGATCACCGCGACGTCGGACGCCGCCTGGTAGCGTTGCGGGCACCCAACGCGGTAGCAAAATTATGTAAGCGGAGCAGACATGGACGGGGGATCGCCCAAGCGAAGATACGGGCTGGAAATGCGGAAACCACTGAGATAACCGGCTTTGACAAGGGGCTGATTGTTATCACGTAGAAAACGGCGAGGTTGGTCGAATTTTTATGTGATACTGTCGTGAGTATCCAAAGAAAGTTGTAGAAGGACAGAAACTACCACTAGCCGCTAAATGGTTGAATGTCCACAACACTTCATAGAACGTTGGGTTCGCAGGCTTGTCTGCTCTGTGAAATAATATTGATGGCGATCTGTGGCATCTCTGCCGAAAGAGCTCCGTCTTGATGCACGCAAAAGTGTTTTGGAGAACGCCGTACCTCGTACATTGTTGAACGTGGAGGTCCGGAACAGACTACCCCTACGTTTACACGTGTTGACACAACGACATCATCAATTACGACTGCAGTGGGCACGGCCCCATCGGGATTCGACCGTCTATCAGTGTAAACGTTCAGCCCTTCGGGTGAATTACATTTTTGCTACACTAGGTCGCTAGTCGTCTCCACAGACGCCGTCTTTTAGTTGGACGGAAGCTAGGAACGTGCAGCGCGCCACCAACGAAGGATGGTAGGAACAGTATTATGTTATGGGAGACATTCTAATGCGCTTGCATGGGACCTGTGGTAGTAATCGAAGACAAGCTGACAGCTACGAACCACCTGCACCCCTTCATGCTTGATGTCTTTCCCGACGGCGATGTCATCTTTCAGCCGTATAACTATCCGTCTCTCGGAGCCAGAACCGTGCTACAGCAGTTTGAGGAGCTTCGTAGTGAACTAACGTTGATGCCTCGGCGACCAATTTCGCCTGACGTAAAGCCTATAGAACCCATCTGGGTCGCTATCGGGCGCCATCAGCGCGTACGCAAATCACCGGCCCATTACTTACGCGAATTATATGACCTGTGCTTAGACATCTAACGCCACATACCTCCACAAACCTACCAACAAACTGTCGGATCCCTGATACGCAGAATTAGTGATGTCTTTCGTTCCAAAGACGGATAAACAAGCAATTAAGCAGGCTGTGATAATGTTTTGGCTCATCAGAATATATTGTAAATGTAGAGATTTCTGTTTCAACAGTTGAGTTCCTGAGATGATCTTCATTCTTATCTTGTTGCTAACAGTGCCTTCTTCTTGACAGCCGAAACTTACAAAATATAATTTTGCTATGCAGTTGTTTAAAGTACACAGCCAAACATTCAACTGCCAACGGCCTTGCAGCAGTGGATACACCGATTCCCGTCAGATCACCAAAGTTAAGCGCTGTCGGGCGTGGCCGGTACTTGGGTGGCTCACCGTCTGGGCCGCCATGCGCTGTTGCCATTTTTCGGAGTGCACTCAGCCTCGTGATGCCAATTGATGAGCTACTCGACCGAATAATAGCGGCTCCGGTCACAGAAAACCATCATAACGACCGGGAGAGCAGTGTGCTGACTACGCGCCCCTCCTATCCGCATCCTCATCTGAGGATGACACGGCGGTCGAATGGTCCCGATGGGGCGCTTGTGGCCTGTAGACGGAGTGAGTGCAAACATTCAACTGGTTTCGTCTATACATCACTTTTGTTGTGACAATGGAAGAAAGTCTGACATTATTTCTCTCGCTACCACAGACGCTTGAAGAAACACCACCAGTGTCTTTGGTTTAATGACGAGATCATAAACTCTAATGAATTGTCCAAAATAGCTTCACTGTGCCGCGATTTTTTCATAATGCGGTTCGTATGATTAGCGGCTCTCTTCAAGTCTTTATAGGTCACTCTCCAGATAGCTTCGTTGGTGACGACACAGAGGATCACACATCATACAAAGCTAACACTGTGGTGTCACCGCCAGACACCACACTTGCTAGGTGGTAGCCTTTAAATCGGCCGCGGTCCGTTAGTATACGTCGGACCCGCGTGTCGCCACTATCAGTGATTGCAGACCAAGTGCCGCCACACGGCAGGTCTAGAGAACTTCCTAGCACTCGCCCCAGTTGTACAGCCGACTTTGCTAGCGATGGTTCACTGACAAAATACGCTCTCATTTGCCGAGGCGATAGTTAGCATAGCCTTCAGTTACGTCATTTGCTACGACCTAGCAAGGCGCCATTACCAGTTACTATTGATGCTGTAAAACATGTACCGTCAAGAGCGATGTTCATCAATTATGGATTAAGGTTAAGTATTCCAGCAGCTACGTACGTTTTTTGTTAGTCTCATTTCCTTGACCTGTTCCAGACCTCACGCCAGCCTGCGTGAGCTAAAACGCGTGCCTTTCGGCTTCCTCTCATAGTGGGTTGGCTGTCTTGCCAATCCACAACAAACACAACATCTACTAGGTTATACTTCCGACTTATGTAACGCTAAAACATTAGTTCGAAAGTGAACTTCCATCAACCAGACGCTGATCTAACTGGACGCATGGCTACGCTCAGAGTGTACCAACAGTTACGAGTAGTCCGACAGCATCCACATGGTGCCTCAAGGCACCATGCGGATTTCTCCACAGTCACCGGCCAGAAGTGCCCAACTTGACAATCTGCTGATTATGTTAATCATAATTCACTGGGTTCAGTATTTGACACGTTTTCACAGACGCATCAGCGCTAGTAACTCTGTCACACATCCACTTCACACTTGTTACTTAATGTATAACCTCTCTCAGTAAATTACTGTTAATGGTTGTTGATCTGTGTTGTCGTAATTTCTGCCGTACTTTACCTAAACTTGAAAATTTTTACTCTGGCTGGAGTCACGGTAAATTTATCGAATTATGCTGCCGCCATTTGACTGTCACAATTTTTATTTTGTTGTCATGCATCCGAACTTCGGCCTTGGACCATTTTCAGGCACATATAGATGACTTTTTGTACTTGAAAACGACCTACAGCCGATATCTGGATTGTATAACAATAAAATAAAATTTATTACAGTCAAATGGCGGCAGCATCATTCAAAAAATTTGCCTATACGTGTTTGGTCCTGTGACGACGCTGCAACGATTATGAGTGCGAGCAAGCCACCTTCAGAACAACACAGCTCTAAATGGTTGCCTGTCACGTTAGCGTCTCGAAATCAGTGAATGTCTCTCTCTGTATAGGTACATTTTTAAACTTCTCAACTACGATGCGAGGAGGGCATCGAGGGTGTTGCGGGGGTGTGACAGGGGTGCAGGACCCATTGCCGTTTTGGTCACGTATACCTGTATATCAGTGTACGCTATTGTAGAGAACGGAACAGGAGGAATGAATAATCATAACCCTTTGTTGTTTCGGATCACGTTCAAATTTTGTCGATTGGTTTTGAACGGTCCCTAGTGCTTCCACTCAATACACCTCAGCAAAAACTGCGGTCGTGCTACAGTCAAAGAGGGGAGCGATCATGTTCAAAGAAACTGCGGGCTCACGGTGTTCTTAAAGAAATTTTGAATCGTCCGGGGGGCAGGGTCAAAGATTGCCAAGATCGTTGTCCTATTGCCCGTCGCACTTTGAACTGTCGTTTCCGACCGCATAATGCATGGGGACGAATCTGGATGAGGTATCGAATATATTGCTTCCCCCTCCAGAGGAGGTCACGAATGTAAAATTAGATAGATTCGAGCGCCCATGGAGGCTTCCCGGCATTCGTTCTTCCCGCGAACCATACGCGACTGGAACAGGAGGTAATGACAGTGGCACGTAAAGTGCCCTCCGACACACACCGTTGGGTGGCTTGCGGACTATAATTGTAGATGTAGATGTAGGTGTAGATTCCCCGCAAGGGGCCAATGGTTCCACTGACGCCTTTTATGCCACCCTGTGAGGCCTTTACGTCTCTACACTGAGCAGCTGTGTGTCTGAAACGCTTTCCTTGGTCACTCATAAGAACACAGCGTAATGTCGACGCTGCACCTCGCGGTTGTGACCTCCATCGCAAGACCGTCGGAAAAAGGGCTTAAACGTGGCTAAGAAGGTTGTGATGACCTTTTCATCGTGTCACACGTCCATGGTGGCTATGCGTAGACTTTTGGTGAAATGTGGTGTCGTCGTGACAGCATAAAACCACCTCACACATCACATTAACTCCTCACCTCTTCCCTCTATTTTGATGGTCCGACAGGTTTCAATCGTCTCCGAGCGCGGGGGTGACGTCACAGAGCGCTACGCTTTTGTACCATTACAGAGAATGATTGCAGCCACCTTTGAGCCAATTTTCAGACTTCTGTGTCGCAATGGAAGACGGTTAAGGTGCTCCAAAGGCTGACCATTTAGAGTAGTTCTGTAAAGTGACAACACATGCAACTGCATTTTGGAGTGAGCACAGAACTGAATTGGCCATTAAAGTTTAGCAACACACAAGTGGCGTTCAATAATCAGAGCAAAACACTTTTTTTTCGAACAATTTCGAATGAAAACCCCCTTGAGTCCCTACAGTTTCATGAAGCTGTGTTAGGTGACAACGTTATACACAGCCTTCAAAATGGCTTCTGTAACGGAGGTCCGCTCAGAGAGCTGTTGTTGAGTATCTTTTCAGGAAACAGCAATAGACTGCAGATATTTGTAGGCCCTTGCAGAACTCCTGTGGAGTTCTGGCAGTGAACAAAAGCACGATAAGTCGTTGGGCGAGGTGTCTAACATCATAGCGAGAAGGGTGCCCAAACCTCTCCGGTCTCCCGCACACAGTTCTGTCTGCTGCAATGTTTGAACGTACTGACACTCTCATTCGAGGTGACCGACGAACCACAATCAAACACTTCGCTACACAGCTTGACGTCTCTGTTGGCAGTGCTGACACACTCGACCACCGACTGGTGTAATCGATGATTTGTGTCCGCTGGGTCCGCCTAACAGAAGATCATCAAGAGAAACGAAGGACCATTTGTTTAGCCGAATGAAGCATGCACTCCGTGGGAAGCAGTACGTGGATGATGTGGAATCCAGCGATACTGTAAGACGCTGGTTCCGACGTCGACCAGTAAAGTGGTACCATGCAGGCCTGCAGGCCCTCCCTGGAAGGTGGCCTAAGGCCGTCGCATTGAACGGACATTGTGTTGAAAAATAGGGTTCTGTAGCCAAAAGAGTAAGGAATAATATGGTATATTGGAACCCTGAATGAAAGCAACCTGCTTTCGGGGAAAAAAAAGTTTCTATGTTAGCAACTGAATGCCCCTCATATATATATATATATATATATATATATATATATATATATATATATATATATATATATATATATAGGGTGAGTCACCTAACATTACCGCTGGATATATTTCGTAAACCACATAAAACACTGACGAATCGATTCCACAGACCGAACGTGAGGAGAGGGGCTAGTGTAATTGGTTAATACAAACCATAAAAAAATGCACGCGAGTGTGTTTTTTAACACAAACCTACGTTTTCTTAAATAGAACCCCGTTAGTTTTGTTAGCACATCTGAACATATAAACAAATACGTAATCAGTGCCGTTTGTTGCATTGTAAAATGTTAATTACATCCGGAGATATTGTAACCTAAAGTTGACGCTTGAGTACCACTCCTCCGCTGTTCGATCGTGTGTATAGGAGAACACCGAATTACGTAGGGATCCAAAGGGAGCGGTGATGGACCTTAGGTACAGAAGAGACTGGAACGGCACATTACGTCCACATGCTAACACCTTTTTATTGGTCTTTTTCACTGACGCACATGTACATTACCATGAGGCTTGAGGTACACGTACACACGTGGTTTTCGTTTTCAATTACGGAGTGGAATAGAGTGTGTCCCGACATGTCAGGCCAATAGATGTTCAATGTGGTGGCCATCATTTGCTGCACACAATTGCAATCTCTGGCGTAATGAATGTCGTACACGCCGCAGTACATCTGGTGTAATGTCGCCGCAGGCACATCACGGTACACATTCTCCTTTAACGTACCACACAGAAAGAAGTCCAGAGGTGTAAGATCAGGAGAACGCGCTGGTCAATTTATGCGTCCTCGACGTCATGGTAATGTACATGTGCGTCAGTGAAAAAGACCAATAAAAAGGTGTTAGCATGTGGACGCAATGTGCTGTTCCAGTCTCTTCTGTACCTAAGGTCCATCACCGTTCCCTTTGGATCCCTACGTAATTCGGTGCTCTCCGATACACACGATCGAACAGCGGAGGAGTGGTACTCAAGCGTCAACTTTAGGTTACAATATCTCCCGATGTAATTAACATTTTACAATGCAACGGCACTGATTACGTATTTGTTTATATGTTCAGATACGATAACAAAACTAACATGGTTCCATTTAAAAAACCGTAGCTTTGTGTTAAAAAACGTACTTCCGTGCATTTTTTTATGGTTTGTATTAACCAATTACACTAGCCCCTCTCCTCACGTTCGGTCTGTGGAATCGATTCGTCAGTATTTGACGTGGTTTACGAAATATATCCAGCGTTAACGTTAGGTGACTCACCCTATATATATATATATATATATATATATATATATATATATATATACACTCCTGGAAAATTGAAATAAGAACACCGTGAATTCATTGTCCCAGGAAGGGGAAATTTTATTGACACATTCCTGGGGTCAGATACATCACATGATCACACTGACAGAACTACAGGCACATAGACACAGGCAACAGAGCATGCACAATGTCGGCACTAGTACAGTGTATATCCACCTTTCGCAGCAATGCAGGCTGCTATTCTCCCATGGAGACGATCGTAGAGATGCTGGATGTAGTCCTGTGGAACGGCTTGCCATGCCATTTCCACCTGGCGCCTCAGTTGGACCAGCGTTCGTGCTGGACGTGCAGACCGCGTGAGACGATGCTTCATCCAGTCCCAAACATGCTCAATGGGGGACAGATCCGGAGATCTTGCTGGCCAGGGTAGTTGACTTACACCTTCTAGAGCACGTTGGGTGCCACGGGATACATGCGGACGTGCATTGTCCTGTTGGAACAGCAAGTTCCCTTGCCGGTCTAGGAATGGTAGAACGATGGGTTAGATGACGGTTTGGATGTACCGTGCACTATTCAGTGTCCCCTCGACGATCACCAGTGGTGTACGGCCAGTGTAGGAGATCGCTCCCCACACCATGATGCCGGGTGTTGGCCCTGTGTGCCTCGGTCGTACGCAGTCCTGATTGTGGCGCTCACCTGCACGGCGCCAAACAATTCGGCGGTACGTCCACCGGGCCTCCCGCATGCCCACTATACGCCCTCGCTCAAAGTCCGTCAGTTGCACATACGGTTCACGTCCACGCTGTCGCGGCATGCTACCAGTGTTAAAGACTGCGATGGAGCTCCGTATGCCACGGCAAACTGGCTGACACTGACGGCTGCGGTGCACAAATGCTGCGCAGCTAGCGCCATTCGACGGCCAACACCGCGGTTCCTGGTGTGTCCGCTGTGCCGTGCGTGTGATCATTTCTTGTACAGCCCTCTCGCAGTGTCCGGAGCAAGTATGGTGGGTCTGACACACCAGTGTCAATGTGTTCTTTTTTCCATTTCCAGGAGTATATATATATATATATATATATATATATATATATATATATATATATATATATGGGGCATTATATATATAAAAGAACCTGACAGCCTGTGGTGGACCTGCAATTGTTTTCAGCATTCGTCACAAAGTGTAGAGAGACGAGTGCGTACTTACACCTGTCGATGGCGGAGGCGCGCTGCGCGGGTCCCGGCAGCAGCAGCAGCAGCGGCGGCAGCAGCAGCAGCCGCATCCTGCCGCGGCTACTGGAGGCGGAGGCGGCCGCCGCTCGCCCGCCCCCACGGCCTCATCTGCAACCGCAAACACGCCTCCGCGTAAGACACTTAGCGCGCGCCGCCGCACCTTCGACACGTGTTTCTGTTCTGGAGTGCGGAGCAAGGACGTGGGTGCGACAAGGGGAGGCGTTAAGTGCCCGGGGGGAGTTTCCACGCGGGCGTCAGTCAACAGACGCCACTCTTTCTCGTCTCTGTTACAAAGTATATAAGGTGTGCGGAGTCACGGTCACAATAGGAGACAAAACATTGACCACCAGGAGGCGACCTTAAGAGATCGTGTCAACTTAGCCAATACAGCCTCATTCTAAGAACTCTTCGCCGGCTGTAGCTTGGGTCCTCAGTTCGACAAGGAATGGGTCCATAATTTTCTTCAGATATGGCTGGCGTACTGAACTAAGGAGGAGAAACCTGCTAAGGAACCAAATTGTAGAAGAAGAAAGGTGGACAGACCGAGCAAAGTGGCGAAGTACTATTGATACCCCAACTCGACCAGATGTTGGATAGAAGGGAAACGAAGATGACGATGACTGAACTAAGTGCACTCCTTGATGTTTAGGTCCTGCGTTGCTGTCAACTGTGGGCTTGTTGAGTGCTACGTTCCAGTCGCTGTTCCAAACAGTCCCCGACGTTTTCTAAGGGACTAAGAACTGTCGAGATGCGATAATGAGGCTGAGTGTTCGTCAGACTACGAAAGTGGGAGTGCAGGTCAGTGAAGACGGGAGTGTCCAAACGACACTCACTGTGAAGGTGCAGAAGGAAGCGGAACGTATGGTCACCGATAATGTTGAAATAAACATCCTGTTTAACCGCAGAAGTGACATCATGTAACACCTTAACTGCCATTTAATTTATTTTTTACTGTATGACCGGTTTCGGTCAAATATCACTGTCTTGCAATTGTTGTACACGTGTCATGGATACAGGAAAATTTGCCGGCCGGAGTGGCCGAGCGGTTCTAGGCGCTACAGTCTGGAATCGCACGACCGCTACGGTCGCAGGTTCTAATCCTGCCTCGGGCATGGATGTGTGTGATGTCCTTACGTTAGTTACATTTAAGTAGTTCTAAGTTCTAGGGGACTGATGACCTCAGAAGTTAAGTCTCATAGTGCTCAGAGCCATTTGAATCATTTGAACCATACAGGAAAATTTCAGGAGAAAAGGATGTTTGTAAACTGTAATAAATGTACAAGCAATATAGAGCGTTGTTAACAAGTGTTACATATATGCATAGTAAAACCAGTCAAAAATATATAATATTTATAAATAACTGATGCCGCGGTACATGTATGGAGTGTCAATTACAGACAACTATTCAGGAAATGTACAAAATCATCGTCACCTTCTCCATCTAAAAATTAGGTGTTGTACCCACCTGCTACGGTCTCTATCATCCATCCATCGTCCATCCATCTCTTACAAGGTATACTTAGTCCTCTTTTCCAATAAGCTGATAATTCATTATCCTTTTCAGCAATCTGTATTCTGTTATTCTATCAACATCATCATTCAATTTCACTCTATAATCTCGTATCTTATCATTAACTGAAAAGATTTTTAAATCTTATATTACTGTTTCATCCCTTATTTTGCCTATTTTGTTACAGTCGTTACGTATCTCATGAACTTCGAATTTGCTGCATGTATGAGCCATTTGTTTTGTTACTGTCCATGATTCGAGACCATATACAAGAGCAGGTAAGCCTTAACTTTATAGTATTTCATGAAGTAGAATAGTTGCTCTAAAATTTTCGCACTGATTTTTATTTTCAATCTTACTGGATTCTTTCCTTTCAAAGCCACCATCTTTGTCTTACTTCGTGATAAAGTTCAGTTGTACTGTATCGCGTTATGGCACACTCTATACAGGGCTTTTCCATAAGAGCGTACAAAAATGTAATAAGACATAGAGAATGCTCCATTGAGCAATTTTTGGTTGGGAACCCTCGGTCAAAGGAGCCAGCGAATGAGATATGGAAGTAAACTTGTCTATCGTTTCGCCTAGCATTACTGTTTTCCAGCTTATTTACAACTAACTTGAGTACAGATGTACACGTACTCTGCTGTTTATTTACGTGTACATTCATTATTTCCTGCAAGGAAACAGGGAGGATGAGCCAGATCACTAGGAAATCATAAAGCAGGTTTTGTTTACTTGACCTATCCACAAGGTGGCTCTGCTGTATTGTACGAGTATTTACATTGTCCCACGACAGAGCGTGCAACGAATCAGCGACAGATCCATTCATTACTCAGTGCTATTCAGAAACATACAGTACAGTACGATGGATCAGTACCGTTACAGTTTTTCAGAACTCACTGCATGCATCCTGTGTATGCAGAAGCACGTTGCAAAACTCTCGCTGCCGAAAGGCTGAACAGGGAACGATTTCCTGATAGACATCACTCGTCACGACGAGTGTTTATTTCTGTCGATCGACAAATGTGGAAGACCGGCTCACTGGAAAGAAGGAACGAGAGACCTGGTAACATGAGGACCACTCGCACACCCGGTTTTGAAGAGGAGGTGCTTTCAGGCGTTGCAGCGGACCCCACTACAAGTACTCGTCGTAGTGCACGTGAAATGGGTGCTGCACGTACTAGCGTGTGGCGGGTACTCCACGAACAACACTTACACCCACATAACCCAAAACGACTCCACGCAATGCTTGTGACTGACTTTGCACGAAGCGATGTATTGCGTCAGTGTTGTTCCAACAATGGATTGATCGACCATATTTTCTCCAAATCGTGTTGTTTACTGGCCAACCCTCATTTGGTCGTGGTGGTATTTCGAACAGCAGGAATACCCAAGTGTGGGATGAGGAAAGCATTCAAGCTGTAACAGAGTAAAACCGTCAAGTACGTTGTGCCGTAAATATCTGGGCCGGTACTGTAGGCGACAATCTCAATGGGCCCTATCTTCTACCTGCCCGTATGAACGCCCACCTGCCGCCCAAAGAGTTCTACCTCAGTTATTGGACACCGTACCTTTGGCTCTTCGTGAGAGAATAAGGATACAACATGACGGTGCACCGCCTCACTTCAGTGTGGATGTCCACAACCATCTCAATGCTGTGTTTACTGGTCGCCAGACTGGAAGGGGATGTCGTATTCCATGACCTGTGGGGCCATCTGGCCTGAATACTCCAATTACTTCCTATGGGGATATCTAAAGCCACTTTTGTAAGGGACCCCAGTGGACACGGAGTTGGAATTAGATTCCAGAATTGTAACTCTGCGTGATGTGATTCGAAACACGCCAGGGATATTTATCACCCTGATTCAGAATCTTGTTCGCCGATGTCATGCTTGCATTGTTGACGGACGTCAGATTCAGTACATTATGTAAGATGTAGTACAAATGGCACGTTCATTGTGTCAATGATGGTGTTAGCAGTTAGCTGTAACTAATTTAGATAAAGAAGTGCACAGTAAAGTGATTTTATTCCTATTATCTCCTTAAGCTTGCTTCTCCGACCCCAGGTTAGCTGCCTCAAAGTGTTCAGTGGAACATCCTCTGTGCACTTTTAAACTTCCTCATGCTCTTACTGCTCTTTGTAAGTTATTTCATTTCCTGTGGAATTATCCAGTCATGAACATATAACAATTTAATGGTAAACTATATCCTACTTTAATTTCTATTTCATCTTTCCACATCGTAACTAGGTCGTCAATATAAGAATTAAATAAAGTAGGCGATAGAGTACACCCTTGTCGAACACCTTGATTGATCAAAATTTCAACTGTGATTTTTGAACCTGAAATTGTAACTATTATTGCACTTTGATACATTATAACGTAATGTAGATTAATAATGTGTTTAGGAACACACTTTATTTCCAACATTTTCCACAAAAGTGGTCGTTTTACCTCATCATCTACATACACATGGACACTCTGCAAATCACATTTAACTGCCTGGCACAGGGCTCATCGAAGAACCTTCACAATTCTCTATTACTCCAATCTCGTATGGAGCGCGGAAAGAAGGCTTTCTCATAAACAATAAATTCTTAATACGTTTCGAAGTCAAATTCCCGACTTTTTCAGTATTTTTTCTCCTTATAAACATATAATCATTTCATGAACGTCCCTTTCTGAAGCCTGATTGTTCTTCCGAGATTGCTGCATCAGCGACAGTTTGTAATCTTTGATTAAGAATTTTTCCGTAAATTTTATAGCCAGCATTTACTAAACTATTCCTCTATAATTTCCTGTGTCTTTCCTGCTGCATGTTTTAAATACAGAATAAGTTTAACTGTTTTAAGTTCTTTAGGTCGGAGCAGTTCTTTCACTACATATCTAAAAAAATGGAGGAAGCAAAATTCTAAAATGATTCCTCCATATTTTATTTACTCGGCATTGATGCCATCTAATCTAGTACCTTCTCTGAGTTTTGTTACATGTAAATGAAGCGTACAAAATAAAACGGCAAAGATTCATTAGGAATCGTTTGCATAACACACCGCTAAGCTGTAAATGACGAAGATTGTACTTAATCAGTTGGTCCTCATCGCTGGTATTATCTTTCGGTGGCAACTGTCACGAAAATTTTCAACACTTCCTTTTTTTCTTTTACAGTTCGGATTGTTCGTTGAAAATTGAAAAAGATTCTAGTTTCTTCCTGAGAAGCTGTGGAATGCAGCAAAAAATTCTTGTTGGTGTTCAAGGAAACTTGTACGAGTGGGTGAAGGTACGAAAAATATTCCCCGAAACATCACAGAACCACCTTCGGACAGAGGTTCGCAGTCCACACAGATTATGGCCTAAACGTCTCAGCGTGCCGCGGTCACATTCGTCTTAAATCTTTTTAAAACAGGTAAAATCGGTATCCGTCCAGCCACAACTCAGTTTATTTTTTTTATTTTTAGCCCACTGAAGACGGGCAGCTTCATGTTCTGCTGTGAGAAATGACGTTTCACCGGGGACCTTAGCACAAAAGCGATTTTCGCTTGGCAACTAGTTGAGATGGATATGCATTGACGGACAGCAGCATTTTGTGTTAGGTTTGAAACTATTTGGGCCGGCCAGGGTTGCCGAGGGGTTCTAGGCGCTACAGTCTGGAACCGCGTGACCGCTACGGTCGCAGGTTCGAATCCTTCCTCGGGGATGGATGTGTGTGATGTCCTTAAGTTAGTTAGGTTTAAGTAGTTCTAAGTTCTAGGGAACTGATGACCTCAGAAGTTAAGTCCCATAGTGCTCAGAGCCATTTGAACCATTTTTGAAACTATTTGGCACTGACAGGAGGCGATAGTTTTCTCCGCCCCTGGGATGGGATCTGTTTGCGGAAGCTGTTCTTACCGTGTGTTACTTTTCTGCTAGTGCTTCACAGTTGGAAACATGGGAAATTTTTCGTCGTTGATACACGAAATCAGTCCGGCAACTTCACTCGCAGTGTGATCATGGGTAGTCCAAAAACGGTACCTCCTCTCTGCCTACCAGCATTATTGCTGTAGTTCCACATAACCGAAGGGCACATACACACCACAGAGCGTGGTGGCGCAGTGGTTAGCACCCTGAACTCGCATTCGGGGGTACAACGGCTGAAATCCGCGTCGGCCATCCTGATCTATACTTTCCGTGATTTCGCTAAATCGTTTAAGGCAAATGTCGGGATGCTTCCTTTTAGAGGGCACGGCCGACTTCCTTCTCCATCCTGCCCTAATCAGAGCTTGTGTTCTGCCCTTAAAGAGCTCGTTGTCGACGGGACGTTAAACACCGCTTCTCTGCCATGACCTGGGTCAGTGATGGAGCCTCACGTGATACCGGCTCTTCACCACCTACAGTGCCACAACACAAGTGGGGTCTGTCAGAGGAGAGTAATATTTTTTCCATCGTAATCTTGTGCTCTAAGGCATTATTTCTTTTAAAATTAATGTTATCATTTTATATTCATCATGTAGCAACTCATGCTTCCCAACTTCTCATATTTGCAGCAGAACATTATTTTGGAAATGAGAAGCTAACTGTCAAGTGCGAATATCGATTTTCGGGTGGGACAACAGCGGCTGTTGTTGGCGAGTGTGGCGGTACTTCAGAGTGCGGCAGAATAACGAAATGTTCGTCAGCGTAAATTCGACGCAATGTATGCAAACGAAATTTTATCAAGCGCAGACTGTTTAATATGCTAAGTGACGTGTATTGGTTTTGTGCGGCAAAAGAGAACCGTTTTAATTACATTTGTGCTTCGTCTACAACTATGGCCCTTGTTGTAACTGCACGCTTTAACACTTGCCATGTTACGTTCCAGTGTTCCAGCGCCGACGACCCACGAAGGAAGTGTGGTCCGCACACGAAGGTGTCCTACAAAACCTTTTTTGATGTGAGAACTTGTCATCAGTGTCGGACCCGTTCCAGAAAGGACATTCGGAAGGATTAGAGAAGAGCCAAACAGGTGCAGCGCGTTTCATTACAGGTTCGTCTAGTAAGTGCGAAAGTGCGGCGGAGATGTTAATCAAACGCTGGGGCCAGACGTTACAAGAGAA
Source organism: Schistocerca americana (assembly GCF_021461395.2). NCBI lineage: Eukaryota > Metazoa > Arthropoda > Insecta > Orthoptera > Acrididae > Schistocerca > Schistocerca americana. Next base: position 61,421,081 of record NC_060122.1, read on the forward strand.
AAGTTGTACATCGCGGTGCAGTTTACTGTTAAAATTTCGTGTGAAAATTTCCCTAGAAGAGACAGAAATTTTATTTTTTCCTCCTACGTATGTGTCGCGAAAATACCATGCACCAAAAATTAGAGAAATTCGAGCTTGTACACAGGTTTATCACCAATCGTTCTTCCAGCGTATCACTCGCGGCTGATAGATATAGGAAAGAGGAAAATTGTGGTACACAAGTTAGCTTGGCCACACATATTATGAGATACTTTGTGTACTATACATGTACATGCAATGTCCGGAGACTCAGCCGCTTTGAAGGTATCGCCACCGGAAAGGAAAAATCTTCCATAATTCCAAGTTCACAAGACATAACGTAAGTTTTTCAAGCAAGGCAGAAATATGAATTAGGCCCCTTGGTAAAATAACCATATACTCACATATCGATTTCCTCCAAAATATCGACCTATACCAGCTATAATATCTCCCCCATATATCGAGTGTCGATATTTTTATTTTATATTATATCTGTTCATAATTTTCGGTAAATATTTCTAGTTATTCTTTTGAAACTGTAGCAGAACATAATTTTACTTTCACTGTGTGACGGAGTCGTTCTACTTTTTGAGCTTTCATCACGTCCGATCCTTCTCTTTGACTGCGTCAAGCAAGTGTATGTGGCACAAAGCAAGTCCGATTGCACTCGTGGGTGGCGGTGTGACTGGAATAACAAGATTACTGATATGAAGAAATAGCACACCACTTGCATTACAAAACAAAAATCTAAATGACAAGATTGGCTTTTCCGGAGGGCAGCGACGTGTGAAGTGAAATGCTGACGTAATCGGCGCTCGGCGCTACCAACAAAGTGCAGCGTTTAATCTCACCACGCAATTTTGATCCTACAACTGGTAGATCGGAGGCGTTGGTGGAAATGAAAAAAAAAAAAAAAAATTCTTCCCGACAAATCTGGTATGTGACACAATCAAACGACGGACCCGTCGGACACATATCATTGTGCCACGAGACCCAGTTACCACTGTTTGCAAAGCGGTTGTCTCTAAGCGTGAATGTGCATCGTTTTCCTTTCAATTTTCGCTCTAAGAGGGACAGACAGACTGCTAGCTTGTTGATTTACAGAATGTCTAATAGTAAGTCAATATTTAAATATACAGCTCTAAAACCGGCAGAATATTTACAACTGCAGCCTATATTTTTGCTGGTATGTCGATATTTTTCGTTGACATACCGATATTTTCTAAATATCTATATATCGGATTACCAATACTTTTGAAAATATCAACAGTCCCAATCTGAACCCCTGTGTGAGTATTTTCACCAGCAAACTGCTGGGATGCGTCTTCATCGTGTACTCGGAGGGCTCCGTGAAACGTTGGACATGACCACTTTTTCCAGACCTCTACGCTAATGACCGTAAGGTGGCATTGTCAGCGTATCAGCGTTTGCAAACAGATGGTGGTTGTCACCTAAAACTTGTGTGTGCAGTAAAACAATTCACAAATGGCGAAACGAGTGTTCTGCAGCCGCAATATATACAATGTTTCAGAAAGCTTCATCTGATTTCACAAGAGTAAATCTTCTATATGAATGAAGATAGTGTAGCATTGGAGAATTAATGGTAACACTTTCATCTTTGTGTTTGAATTGTCTTTATTCAGACGCGACCTGTTTCGGTGGGACACTGCACCCTCACCAGGCTCCCCTACTGGCAAAAACTGGACATACAGTCAACTTTGCATGCTTCCATAACATGGGCTAAAAATCACTCTTGATGCCCACAGGTCTGCTCATACCTGAAGCGCCCGCTACAAACTTCAAATAGCTTCTAGTCACTTGTAGCTGTCTGATGTGTGTAGCCGACACTTTATGCATGAGGCGGTTTGCATACACAGAGTTTGTTTTTAATCCCCTATTATGGCAGTATATAAAATTAGTTACATGTCCCGGTTATGTCAATAGAGGACCCTAATGACATACGGTATGTCACCGAAACCGCTCGCATTTGCATGAGGAAATTCAGACGAATGGTTGAAGATGTTACCGTTAATTCTCATATACGTACTGACCTCTTGTTGTTCCAGTCTCCATCCGAAATTATGGAAGACGGATATACGAAGGTGTGGCGTAGGATTTGAGAGGAGTTCAGGTAGAAGATTATGAAGACGTAGTGCTCTGTTTGACAATTATTTTATGTAACATCAACTCAGTAGAGGATGGGGAAGTTTGTATGGGTGCACGACGCTAGGTCTTCAGCGCCCGCGTAAAAACAGGTTGAGACAGAACTCAATAGAGACACACAGGATTAATACAACTGACCATGCTCACAGGTTGTGGTTGACATACTGAACTGCTCTCATTCACATCGCACACGCCCGTACTCCTGTGCACCATCAAGACACAACCATAACCTGCTGGACTACGGTAGACTTCCGAGCAGAATTTGTGGCCAACAAACACGGACAGCGCACCATTCGCACATCGTACAGTGAGTTGTATCCCCCATAAAACCAAAATTTAGCGACCGTTGTGACGTCCGACCGACACAATCACTGCACACATGATTCTCGTGACCCATGCTCACGACTATGCTTAGAAGTCCCTCGTTCGCAACCGTGCAGCGACTGACTAGTACACTCATTTACTCTATTATCCATGTGCTAGTCATGTTGTTCTGTCTATAGCATACACAAACGAAAACTTAAAATAACCATCGACGTGTTATAAGGAAAAAAGGAAATTACGATACCCAGTCAATAAGCACATCGGATTACAAAGTTCCTTTCCAAATAGCGCGATACAAATTTACAGTGGTTGTTCACATAAGGTAAAAATTATTTCACCATTCTCACTTTTTAGTAAAACCCTAAGGTCATTCTTACATGATCACTGTTCTTATTCAAAAATAGCTTCTTTACAGCATGTGAAATATAAAATTTGAAACAAGAAAGTGCAAATATCTTACTGCAAGCAGTGAAAGCCAACGAAACAAACGCATCAAATAACATCGAATACTATAGAATACACCTCTATTCAACTACTAAGAAAGTACGAGAACCTTTTAAGAACCACGAAGATTAGTAAAAAGAAACGTTTGGATCCAGCAACGAATCTCCTGTTACCTTACAGTTCAGGGCGTCTCTGCTCATTACCCTATACGGTGTATGAAACATTTATGACATTACTTTGCATTTTACCTCTACTGCAAGCTTTAATCGTAGATATGTTATTAACTGACTTTTAATCGTAACACATTGTATAAGGAACAATGTATTTGTGTATTCTTCATATGCCGTTACCCTGAAACGGCGTACTTTCATAATACGCAAGTTATAATAACTCTTTAAGCACCAGTACGAAATTTACCGTATTTAATTACAAGAAGTGGCAGAATTAATGACGGATCATCGAGAAATCCTTAATCTTATGGTGATTAGAAACTGCATATACACATATGGGCTGCAAATGAAAGCCAATATGACATCTCGTGACTCTTTACTGAAGAGAGATATCTCCATATATTCCGTATTATTGGTCTGCGTTGAAATGCACTTTCAGAGTATCTGACACGCTAGGTGATACGTGGTACTTACTGGAATTAAGGAAAACGTGGAAGGGAGAAATCACCAGTATAACTATCTTTTCACAAAACCTGTTTATTTAACACTATATGAACTGTGTTTTACAGATAATCTAAGCATTTAACATAAAATTTTATTTAGGAAAATGAACGAATTGGCAAAATTATTTTGACCTTAAACCTTAACTTGAATAAGCTTTTAATCTTTGCAATAGAAATCTGAAGTGCTGTATTGCAAAAACAGCAAACAATATGACAGTGATTACAAGACGGCCGGACGTGCAGCCCGGCCGTTACCTGGTGGAACAGCGGTGTTTATTACCGTGCAGGAAACGGTCTGCCTTATTAAATGCCTTCTGCAACGCGTGAAACTATGTAAATACCATTTATAACAAGAGTGATTCAGTTACTCACTCAAGGTGACTTAACTTTTAATTTGTAAGATGTAAGTCGAAAGGTTCGGGGTTAAGATGCGCACGTGTGTCCGCCTGCTTAGCTGGGTGGTAAAGTGCTCGCCTCCTGTGCAAGCGGGCCCGGGTTCGTTCTCAGCCGGCCTGGAGACTTTTTTTTTACGTTCGGGGACTGGGTGTTTTGTTGTCCCCATAAACATTTCATCCTCATCACTGGCGCGCCAGTCGCCCAATGTGGCGTCGACTGAAATAAGACTTGCACTTGGCGGCCGAACGTCCCCGGCTGGGACCTACCAAAGATGCCATACCCTCATTTCATTTTTTTTTACGCACCTGTGCTTAAAGGTTAAACAGAGAAGCAAACAATATGACAATGATAAGGCTTACTTCAAAGCAACCAACCTCTTAATTTCAATCGGCAATCTAGGTGCGACTGGATCTCAACCTGTCTCTTCTGACAATTTTATTTTGGCTAAAGCCCTGGTGACAATTGGCTGTTAATATTTTCAAAGTTAAACGAATTGTCAGTTATTAAAACCGTTCTGAAGGGCCCGCAGCTCGTGGTCGTGCGGTAGCGTTCTCGCTTCCCGCGCCCGGGTTCCCGGGTTCGATTCCCGGCGGGTCCCGGATTTTCTCTGCCTCGTGATGACTGGGTGTTGTGCAATGTACTTAGGTTAGTTAGGTTTAAGTAGTTCTAAGTTCTAGGGGACTTGTGACCATAGCTTTTAAGTCCCATAGTGCTCAGAGCCATTTGAACCATCGTTCTGAAGGAACGTCTTAAAATATTACATGCGAACACTTATTACAAGAGAACTCAGTCTGCAGAACCACAAGATCCAGCTGAAATACACCAATAATGACCCGGTCTTTCAAACACAGAAACGAACAGCTTAGTACAACAGGTTGTTCAGGTTATAACTAATGACTGAGAAATGCAATTACAATCAAATAACTGAACCGGTTAATAGCTAAATCTAACCATAAGGTCCCTTTTTTGTTTAACGACAACCTGTGCCTTAGTACAATTATTCCGGCTGCATTTACGGCCAAGAGCTAATTAATTGGAACAATACTGATCAGGTACAAACCAAAAAGAAAAGGAAAAATAATAGCGTGACAAACTTTCAAACGACAACTAGTGATTTAACACAATAGTACTGCCTATATTTACGACAAAATAGTCGACCGAGTAAAACTCTGAGGGTCGGGTACAAACCAGAAAATAATGAGGAGGGTAGGTCATGAAACAAATCACCACGAGAATTACAGAACGTTACTCTCCTTTATCAGCAAGCAGTTGCGTGGGTGTACGGTGCGTCGCAGCTGTTACTGAGTGGTGCCGATGAAAGCCACGTAGAAGAGGGCAGCCAGGCCAAGAGCGGTCGTCCGACACGGATGCTGCCAACCAACTGACGAGATGTCAGCCCGCTGCTTGTACTCGAAGCTGGCGCCGATGAGGTACTCCGCTATCTTTCCTCTGGGCAGAGCCTCCTTGCGTAGCTCGTGGCTTCGGCCGCTCGGACCTCTTGACCACCTCTTGTCGCGGCGCTACCGCCAATCCCCAAACTTTATACCTCCTTCTCGGGCCAGCGAACCACTTTTATATATCTCGGCAAGCAAAGACACTCTAAGGAATCAACCCACAGATAGCAAATCTTCCTCATAGATATTGCCAATGGGGCCGCAAGGTGGATAATAGATACTACACCTCAGCCAGTGGCGTCAGACACAACAGTCTAACTCAATGGCGCCACGGGTCACTAGATACTGCACTGCATGCTCTAAAATACTCCCCAACGTGCTTTCTTCATGTTATGACGTCAAAAACACGGCACGTTCAACGTTAAACGTTCGAACGTACGGTCCTCGTGCCGACGGCTTTACGGACACCTCTGCCTCCTGGCCAATCAGTGGCCCCTGGCGAGGCGCAGCTGGCTTGTCCTCCGCTTCCGCCTCCGGAAGATGTTGCGGGCTCCAGTTGCTGCAGCTATTCGTGCCAGTGACCAGTTGTGCCTCGGCGGCGCTCACGGCTGTCAGGTTCCTCGCGGCTCCACTGCAAGACTTGCTCAGAATGTCCCCCTACAGGTGGCGAAACTAACGAACCATCTCGGTTGTAGTTTATTCTAACTTAACACACAGTAAGTAAAACCTTACCTAGGTGCCAGCTGTGACCTGCCAGGTCCTGTGGCTGCAGGTAAGAGACCTCTCTGCTGTAGCTAGCTCATGTAAGTCCTTAACAGTCGAGATGCCGATAACAAAAGAAAAAAAAAGTGTTTGCATTTTCAGTTTCCATAGAAACGGTTACAGCTGTAGGGCGTAATTTCAGCGGGGAGTACGGCAGGACACCTCCTACAGCTCAAACATTTAGCGGTGTCACCAGCAATTTCAAGACACTGGTTGTTTGTGTTAGAGTAAATCCATAGGTCGGCCCCATGCTGTTCTTCCACATCTGTTTCTTTGGGAAGTTTTGCAGGCAAGTTTTCATTTCAAACCGTACCGGGTGTTTCTCATGTCTCTGGTGCACAACACAGCGACCATTTGTGAAAGGTAAACGAAATCTTTTATGCTAATCGCAGTTACAGAAGGTACCCAAAATATGTGAGGTATTCACACTTCTAAACTAGGGTAATTCTTGTGAAACAAAATAACTGTAGTCAGATACGGAAGTTTTCTTCTTAATTGGTGCGGATTATACAGGGTGAACATTTATAATACCGACAAACTGCAGGCACGGACTCTTGACTGGAAAGTTCTGAAAATAAGTCCTATCAACATGTATCTGGAAATGCATCGTAGATGGCGCAGACAAATGGAAGCTCACTTGACATTTTACCATGCCTGTAGTACACAGATGACGATTATACAGATTCATGATGCGACTTCTGGTACAGGTTTCTTCGGCGGTAAAGAGGACTGATGATCTGGTGCAAAAATCATCGATAAATCCTGCCTTAGAGACCCAGTGTTGCACTCGTTACAGGCGGCGGGGATAGTAGCGGTTACCATGCACGACGTACATAACCGAAGTTTGGCTTACACCATGTTGGCGGGTCACTTGCCTGGAGCTTGAACTATGATTCGTCTCAATATTCTGTAGATCCTAGACCTCCAAATCTGGTCTACGCACAGTCCGCCGCCTCCCTACACGTTGTTTTGTCTGCCTGAAAGGATCGATGATCGTACAAGTCCCGAAAAAGGGATCCAAACTTTATGTGGTGTGGTTGGTGTCCGTCAGGGCACTTGTTTTGGTATAGCCGTGCTGCCTCACGCCTGTTTTCGTCTGCTTGGCCGTACACGCGGTTTGTTCCCTACATGAATACCGGAACATTGTGCTGCTTACAGTACGCAGTGTCAGACAGTCTAAAAAACACGAGAACACACGGCACGTGGTCAGAGGAACTTTCATTCGTCAGCGCCTTCTACAGTGGCAACGATACATTTAGGGGCACATGTCGAGATGACATTTCTTCCTCCATTTCCAATCAGGAAACCGTCCCCGCAGTATGACTGTTTTATTAATGTCCACCCTGCATAGCCTTGTGAAACAGTATTGATCTTTTTGTAACATCGCGTATTTATTCCATTTCTACACACATCAAAAAAAGTTTTGCATCACCTCGATTCCGAGAGCTCCACAGCCTGTACAGAAAACTGGAATAGAGATCAACATAAACATCATTTCGCCATTTTTATTGCTCATGAAAACAACACATTGCATGTTGTTCCACCATATAGCGAGACCTTCAGAGGTGGTGGTCCAGATTGCTGTAAACATCCGTACCTCTAATACCCTGTAGCACGTCCTCTTACATTGATGCATGCCTGTATTCGTCGTGGCATAGTATCCACAATTTCATCAAGGCGCTGTTAGTTCAGATTGTCCCACTCCTCAACAGCAAGATCCCACAGAGTGATTGCTGGGTCACGTCCTAAATAAAGACAGCTTTTGAATCTGTCCCAGGCATTTTCGATAGGGTACATGTCTGGAGAACGTGCTGGCCATTCCAGTTAAGCGATGTCGTTGTCCTGAAGGAAGTTATTCACAAGAAGTGGACCATGGGGACGCGAATTGTCGCCCATGAAGACGAATATCTCGTCAATATTCTGCCGATATGGTTGCACTATCGGTCGGAAGATGGAATTCACGAATCGTACAGCCGTTACGGCGCCTTCCATGACCCCCCAAGCGGCGTACGTCGGCCCCACATAATGCCACCCCAAAACAGCTGGGAACCTGCGCCTTGCTGCACTCGCTGGACAGTGTGTCTAAGGCGTTCAGCCTGACCAGGTTACTTTCAAACATGTCTCCGACGATTGTCACATATGCGAGACTTATCGGTGAAGAGAACGTGGTGCCAATCCTGAGCGGTCCATTCAGCATGTTTTGGGGCCCACCTGTACCACGCTGCATGGTGTGGTTGAAAAGATGGACCTCGCCATGGACGTCGGAAATGAAGCTGAGCATCGTGCAGCCTATTGCATATAGTTTGAGTCTAACACGACGTCCTGTGGCTGCACGAAAAGCATTATTCAAAATGGTGGCGTTGATGTCAGGGTTCCTACGAGCCATAATCGGTAGGCAGCGGTCATCCACAGCACTAGTAGCCTTGGGAGACCTGAGCGAGGCATGTCATATACAGTTTTTGTGCCTCTGTATATCCTACATGAACGACGAACATCGCTTTTGTTCACTCCGAGACGCCTGGACACCTCCCTTGTTGATAGGCCTTCCTGGCACAAAGTAACAATGCGGACGCTATCGAACCACGATATTGACCGTCTAGGCTTGGTTGAACTACAGATAACACGAGCCGTGTACCTCCTTCCTGGTGGAACGACTGGAACTGATCGGCTGTCGGACCCAATCCGTGTAATAGACGCTGCTCATGGATGGTTGTTTATATCTTTGGGCCGGTTTAGTGACCTCTCTGAACAGTCAAAGGGACTGTCTCTGTGATACCATGTCAACAGTCAATGTCCATCTACAGGAATTCTGGGAACTGGGGTGATGCAAAACTTTTTTTTATGTGTGTATATTGCCGGCAAAAAATTTCGTACAGCTTTATAGAGGTTTCCAGTTTACTCAAGATTTATTATTGCAAAAGTGCAGGAAATGATTACATTTGCAGATCAATCGCACAAGCGGTTCGGTACAGGGTATCGACACATGCTGAAACACCCGTAGAAGTAAGTAGTACAGCCCCTAAGGGCGGAAATGCAGGCGCTGACTGGTATCCAGTTGATCGTACAGATGGCGAATACTGTCCTGGGATACGTTATGCTACGCCAGCTCTCCCTGTTCACAGTAGTTGGTTGACCAGTCATACGTCCCATCACATCGCACAGATGCTCGATTGGAGACAAGTCCGGGGACCATGGTGGCTAGGCTGTTGCTGTTCTTCTTGAAGAGCACGTTCAGTTTCACAGAGGATCATTTTCCTGTTGGAACAACACAACACGTTCCTGTACTAAGAACGGCAAAGGAACGGGTCTTTCTGCACGTACCGAGAGCTGGTTAGCGTCCTCTCCAGAAATCACACAGGTAAACACCTTGTAAGGGGTCCGTAGGCCCTTACTATCACTTTGAACTCTGCACAGGTCGATAGGGCGAACAATCGATTGTGACGTGTTGCGAGGTCGAGTGTTGAGTTGCGTCAGAGTCGTTAGCGGGATTAATGTGTGTGTGAAGGCCATTGTTGAAATACAGGGCTTTAACGGAGAAGGGTGTCGCCATCGCCGTGGTTAGACCCCTATGTAATAGATTAATACCGGGAAAGTGAAGAAGTATCATTACGAAAGTGATCAGTGACGTTACTAGTGCCGATATTTGGTTTCGCGTCTACCGCGCCGGCCTAACATTGGATTGCAGTGTTGGATGCAGTGATGGATTAGCGTGTGACGATAATGAAAATGAAGAAAGCCTGTGCTGAGATTAGCCGTAATTAGATATGTATGGCGAAGGCAGTGGCTGTCTCCTTTTTTGTGTTTTGAGAAGAATATAAGTTCGTAACTAGTAAAAATGTGTTGGTGTTCCTCATTACCAGACATTCAGTATTATAGTATTGAGCAGAACGAACTGGAAAGTAACAACTTCCGTAGCAGTCAATTCCGATTACAAGCCCCATTAGGCTCACGGTCATGTTAATAACAAATATTGGGCTGCTATTCGATCAGATCAGGTCGGGATAAAAAACGGAGGTGTTACATCCTGTCGTGTCATATCGCACCCCAGACCATAGGGGCCAGCACTCTACGAGACTGCGCTAACCAGCTCTACGTCGTACGCTCAAACGACTATCACCAGCGTGCAGAGAAAATATGCTTTCATCGCTGAAGACCACGGCGCCATTCGATATTCCAAGCCGTTCTCTGACGGCACCACCGTTGCTCAGCCTCCTCTGGCACGGTTATTTCATACCCGGCAACGTGCGACGCAGCCCTATGGGATTCGCGCACAGGATTGCCTCGCTGCGATGTCTGTGGCTGGTCTTCGTGTTTTACGTCGCGGTTGGAGCAGATCTCCACCTTGGCTCCTCCGGAGACCCAAACTTATTTTAGATTTGACTCGTTTTAAGAAGGATGGCACGCCAGATTTTACATTCCAGTCACTGCTTTTTAACATTTTAGATGTGCATCACGTTCTCACTGTCGTTTACACGGATGGCTCCAAACAGGAGAATTTCCTTGGCTGTTCTGTGGTGTTCCCTGATCATGTTACCCGGATTCGCCTCCCTGCTGAATATACCGTTTTCGCAGCGGAGCTCCACGCGATCCTGAAGGCACTGGAGCAGATGCATCGTGTTCGGGGCGATCGATTTCCTTTCTGCTCCGATTCTCTTAGTTCCTTACAATCGCTGCAGAACCTATACCCGACTGAGGAGATGGTCCAGCTGATACATGACCAACTGTACTTGCTCCAACAGCGGGGTAAAGAGGTATCCTTCTGCTGGGTGCCTGATCATGTCGACATATGGGGCAATGAACAGGCTGATCGGGCTGCCAAGGAGACCTGCAGGCAGCAGGATGTGGTCCAGTGTCCTATCCCCTTGCAGTCAGTCATCGCTGCACTCCACAGGAAGTGCATGGAGTTGTGGGAGGACGGATGGCTGGCGGTGACGGCCAATAAACTGCGGTCGGTAAAGTCAACCACTCGGCCGTGGCGTTCCTCCTGCCGGTTGCTCAGGCGGGAGGAGGTGGCCCTCACACGTCTTCGGATCGGGCACTGTCCTCTCACACATAGCTTTTTATTACGGCGGGAGGATCCTCCGTTTTGTGATGGTTGTGGTGTGCCCATCTCTGTCCGGCACATTTTAACAGACTGCATTTTATACCGTGATGCACGGGCAGAAGCACAAGTTGATGGGGATCTACCTTGTGTTTTAGCTAACGATGAGGCGTGTGTGCCTAGGGTTTTTAAGTTTTGTGATGTGTCTGGACTCTGGCCTCAACTTTTAGGCTGGAGGTTTTAGTGTGTTGCAGAGTGGCTGACTCCTCCCTTTTTTCCCTGTGGTCAGCCAGCCACTTCCATCTGCTACATTGTTTTAGCTCCCTCTCCCATTTTCTTCCTGTGTTGTCCATGTTTTACTGCTGACGCCCTGCTTCATCCCACGCTTCGGTGTGGGTGTGCACATTTTTTCGATGATTGTTCGCCGTGTTTTATGTTCCGTTTTATGTCAATGTTCTGAGGTTTTTTTCTCTGTTGACACCCGCCTCACTATGATCCTGCACGGGCGCTGAAGACCTTGCTGTCGTGCGCCCACAAACCCCTCTACTACTACTACTACTACTACTACTACTGACGGCACCAGTCGAGCCGTGGACGTCGGTACAGTGGCGTGAGTGGAAGGCGGGCTGGAGGCGTGCCTGCCCGCAGTCCTACTGCTCATAACCAGTCCGCAGCAGTCCGTGTTGACACGTCTGCGCTCACGAGCCCTCTTACCTGTGCTGTGGTAGCCGTGCCATCTGCCACTGCTACCCTCGCAATACGACGATCCTGGCGGGTGTCTGTGCGGCGTGGACTTCCAGAACCTCATCTACGTGTGTGGGTGCGTTCACATGACCACTGGTACCAGCATCGTCGCACAGCTGACGCAGCACGTCCAACTTGTGTCGCACTTCTCCGAAAGGACTATCACGCCACTCTGAAGGCCTCAATTTGACCCCTTTCAAACTCGCTCAGTTGGCTGTAGGAAGCACGTGGCATGGTTACTTGCTTGCTTCATACGTCCGCACCACACTGGCTGTGGGCATTCCCTATTAGTGGGTAGACACATACTGCGAACTGGTGGCGCCACTACTCTGTCTGTTGGCAAACGACGTTGCAACCATTATCAGTAAATCTACTATCACTCAGGTGGGATTTGCCGTCATCGGATCAAACTCAACGTCGTCTTCCCGAGGTGTACTAGTTTTTTTTCACAACTGTAACGTTGAAACAACGATAATACAAGGGTACGTGTAGGTGCTTAATTGGAATTATTGAGCTGTGGCTGTAAAATGTCTTCAGACTCTCACAGGGTATGTGGTCGCCCTTCTTCTAGTACCTGTCACTTCAAAGTTTTCGACATTTCTGTGTCACGGGCTTGCGAGTCAAAGAAATCTACATTTATTTTCGTAAGCTCTATATCATATTCTGCCCCCCATTGCAATGACCCCCTCACACTTGACAATTACTCCCTGATAAATTCGAAAAATCTTCTGCAGTTAGTCTGTTTCACGGACAAACAGCGGCTTACAGTAATGGCACCAATGGAACGACGTCAGTCATTCGGATAGTCATCAATAAAACTGTATGATGGTCCGTTTCGTACCTTCTATACGCTGTGAATTTTATATGAGTGACTGTAAATGTCACTCAACAATTCCAGAATGAACCAGTACTACACCTTTCGTAACATAAGCATCTTTGTTCCCTGCATTATGAGCCAACCACAGTATCAGTACCACACTAAAATATAATGAAGATCGGGCTTAATAGTTATTAAACCTTCTTCCAGATAACGCTTCGGCACTGATAACATCGAATATTTGGAAGTCTGATTATATCATCAAGTCCAATAATTTTTGTGCGTCTAAATGGATTAAAAATTAACTTAGGGGTAGTATATGTCATAAAACCGGTTCTGCAGGAAAATTAGCTCTTGAATTCAATACAGAAACATAGATTTCCACAAATCTATTTGTTAGGCAGCTGCACTGAAACAGGGCCTTCAATGGCTGTAGTGAGGATGTCGTGTACCTTTCAGATGACTGGAACCTTCCACCAAACTAATACACAACTGAGAATATAACATACAAAACAAGAGAAGAGAGAACACGAATACGATATTAATAACCAAGCAGTAGGTTAACACTTCACAAATAACACGTTGAATAAGATGGATCAAATAATGCTGAAATAGAAAGCGAATACAGAAAGTATTTTGCGTCTTTATTAAAGTAAGCTATTTGATGATTTGTGTGCCCTGCTGATATTCTCACTTTATTTCGCTCTTGATGTGTATTCTAGCATTTTAGTAGCAATTAATTAATTCTGGAAGGTATCGAGACAGTTATTTCTTCAGCAGTGTTTATTTTGTTTAAACACCGGTACTATCGAGTGTTGTTGTTCCATACGGACAATTCAAACAGTTTGACCGAAAGAGAAGCCGTCACAGGAAATGGTCTTGTGTTTTGAGTAAGTTTGTTTCTTTAATCTCTTATTGCAAAGACAGTTTGAAATAATTGTCCATGTTTGTGTCTAGCCAGCGAATGAGTTTCCTCGCCTACGTCTGCGAAAGTTTGCCTGGAAACATGCTAGCTTAGAAGTTTCTAGGTAGAAATGTTCTGGGAAGTCTTCTCGAATGGACAGCAGTACAGAAAACTGGCTAGGACCCTATTACCTTGGACCCCATTATTTTATAAGGCGAGGATGTATTCTTGTCTTAAGAAAAGTATGTATAAGGATTCATGGGTTAGACTGAGTTTTAGATCGCCTTGTGAAGAAAAGAAAATGAAAGTATTCAACGAGGAAGTTCCCTAATTCACTTTAGATCAACCATGAAACATTTTTGTGTTTTTGGGATCGCAGTGCAGTTATTGACTTGTTACCGGTTTTTTTTGCTCTGTTTCGTAGATTTTTCGCCCAGCAAAAAAGCCAAAACTCTCTTCTTTCCTCTGCAGTGCCTATATGCAGACAGTCTGTTGTGTTTTTCAGTCAGAGCTCTTTATATAAATAGTGTAAACAAAAGGTATGCTACTTATCTGAAATAAATTGAGGAACCGACCTTCCTTTTCGTGTAATAACCTCTTTGAAGTAGAGCCCAGATAGAGACGTGGAACAACGAAGGCTAAGCGCCACACATACGGGGCTACAGGAAATTGGCGGCGCTTGGAAGTTTGCGTTAAGTTTGCTTGGTACAACATCGTACTTGCGGTTATAGCCATGTTGCATGGCAGTGCTGTTGCAGCTGCCGGTTAAAGTTGTTCAGCCTCGACGAACACCAATCTGCGCATTGCAGTCAAAGTAACCTCCGCTTTGTTGTGGCAAGAATTGAGATCGAATATTGTGGTAGTGCTTGCGTGTCGACGTGTATCGAAGGAGCGTGTTTTGTTTTTACTTTATCTCGTTGCTATGGCAACTTGACAGGAGTGACGGCCGAGTAAAGCGAAAAGTCGTGCTGTGCGCATTGCGTGCACAACGGCAGACGAAGCCTTTTGCGGAGTTAACATATCTGACCACACGTCCAAACGTGGAACATGATGATAAAACTGGGGAAGTTTTTAAATTGTATAATGCTATTACGTTTGAAGATTGAAAGTAGGCCAGCGCGTTTCAGTTCTGCAGTAGTGCAGAAAACGAGCCGCTGGGGAAATCCATGTTGAGCTGTTTGTTATTTTCTTGTAGTTAGCTTTCTTTCGTATCTTATTCTTTATGGCCATTAAAATTACTACACCACGAAGATGACGTGCCACAGACGCGAAATTTAACCGACAGGAAGAAGATGCTTTGTTATGCAAATGATTTTTTCAGAGTATTCACACAAGGTTGGCGCCGGTGGCGATACCTACAATGTGCTGACATGAGGAAAGTTTCCAACCAATTTCTCATACACAAACAGCAGTTGACCGGCGTTGCCTGGCGAAACGTTGTTGTGTGCCTGGTGTAAGGAGGAGAAATGCATACCATCACGTTTCCGACTCTGACAAAGTTCGGATTGCACCCTATCGCGGCTGCGGTTTATCATATCGCGACATGCTGTTCGCGTTGGTCGAGATCCTACGATTGTTAGCAGAATATGGAATCGGTGGGTTCAGGAGGGTTATACGGAACGCCGTGCTGGATCCCAACGGCCTCGTATCACTAGCAGTCGAGATGACAGGCGTCTTACCCACATGGTTGTAACAGATCGTGCAGCCACGTCTCGATCCCTGAGTCAACACATGGGGACGTTTGCAAGACAACAACCATATATCTGCACGAACATTTCGACGACGTTTAGAGCAGCATGGACTATCAGCTCGGAGACCATGGCTGCGGTTAACCTTGACGCTGCATCACAGACAGGAGCGCCTGCGATGGTTTACTCAACGATGAACCTTGGATGCACGAATGGCAAAACGTCATTTTTTCGGATGAATCCAGGTTCTGTTTACAGCATCATGATGGCCGCATCCGTGTTTGGCGACATCGCGGTGAACGCACATTGGAAGCGTGTATTCATGATCGTTATACTGGCGTATCACCTGACGTGATGGAGTGGGATTGGTTACACGTTGCAGTCACCTCTTATTCGCAGTGACGGCCCTTTGAACACTGGACGTCACATTTCAGATGTGGTACGACCCGTGGCTCTACCCTTCGTTCGATCCCTGCGAAACCCTACATTTGAGCAGGATAATGCACGACCGCATGTCGCAAGTCCTGTACGGGCCTTTCTCGATACGGAAAATGTTCGACTGCTGCCCTAGTCAGCCCATTCTCCAGGTCTCTCACTAACTGATAACGTCTGGTCAATGGTGGCCGAGCAACTGGCTCGTCACAATACGCCAGTCACTACTCTTGATGAACTGTGGTATCGTGTTGAAGCTGCATGGGGAGCTGTACCAATACACGCCATCTAAGCTCTGTTTGACTCATTGCCCAATCGTATCAAGGCCGTTATTTCGTCCAGAGGTGGTTGTTCTGGGTAATGATTTCTCAGGATCTATGCACCCAAACTGCGTGAAAATGTATTCACATGTCAGTTCTAGTACAATATATTTGTCCAATGAATACCCGTTTATCATCTGGATTTCTTCTTGGTGTAGCAATCTTAATTTCCAGTAGTGTAGTAAAATGTCGAGTAAGTCATTAATTGACCAACATTGTTCTTTCCATGCGGTCTTGCAGACGCACTCTGCACAAAAATTTTCCGTCAGATGCTCTGCTGGTTCAAGACAAAAAAATGTGCTATCTGCTTCCGTGTTAGATTCCATTAATTGTGACGTAAAAGCAGAAAACCTGAAGGCTTAGTCGTTATTGTTGTTGTTGCTGTTGTTGTTGTTGTTGTTGATGATGATGATGATGATGATGATGATGATGATGCTGTCGTCGTTTTCAGTCACTCTGCGCTGATCTATCCTTTACATCTCTCTACATCCCTGCGTAGCCATAACAACCTGCTTCTATAAAGCGGGTTCAGTAAGTAATGCAACACATTTTTTTTTCCGAAAGCAAGTTGGTTTTGTTCAGGATCCCAATACACCATATCATTCCCCACTCTTCTGGCTACAAAATCCCTATTTTTCAACATAGTCTCCGTTCAGTATGACGGCCTTATTCCACCCTAATGTATGCCCGCATGATGCCGCTCTACTGGTCGACGTCGGACCCAACGTCTTGATGCATCAACAACCTCACCACCATCCATGTACTGCTTCCCGCGTAGTGCACCCTTCATTGGGCTAAACAGATGGAAGTCAGGCGGTGTGAGGTAGGGGCTGTTGGATCAGGAAGAACAGTCCAATCAATTTCTTGAGCTCCTCTCGTGTGCGCAGATTTGTGTGAGGTATTGCGTTGTCACGGAGGAAGAGAAGTTCTCTGGCGTTTTTATGGTGACGAACACGCTGAAGTCGTTTCATCAGTTTTCTGAGGGTAGGACAGTACACTTCACAGATGGTCGTTGCACCATGAAGGAGGACATAAATCAGAGTAACCCCTTCAGATTCTCAGAAGAGAATGATTTATCGGCTGAGAGTGCGGCTTTGAACCTTTTGTTCGTAAGAGAGGTGGTGTGGCGCCACACCAAGGATTACCGTTATGTCTCCGATTCGAAGTGATGACCGCAAGATTCATGATCGGTGACGATGTTCGACGAAAATTCAAGCAATTCCGCACAGACGGTCCTTCGTTGCCGTTTATTGTCTTCTACGAGGAACACGGTGGGCTCACTCCTTTGAGAACCCAGCTGGTGAACGAGTGCCTCAGCACTACAAACAAAGACGTCCAGGTGTTTGTTTGTGATCCGTCGATCCCTTCCAATGAGAGCGTTCGCACGTTCCGACGCTGCAGTACTCACAGCTGAGTGCGAGCGGCCGGCACGCGGAAGATAGAAGTTTGGGCGACTTTGTTGCATTGATGTCAGACGCCTTACCCAGCGACTCACCGTGCTTTTGTTCACTATCACGGCACCATAGACATTCTGCAAGCGCCTATGAATATCTGCGATGCTCTTGTTTTCAGCCGAAATGAAAGCACCTCCATTACAGACGTCATTTTGAAGGCTACGTATTGCGTCACCACCCACCGAAAGTCCATGGAACTATAGGGGCTGAACCGTGAATATTCCACGATATTCTACAACAAATTCTGCATTGTTTGAACATAAATTGGTCGAAAAAAATATTTGCTGTATTAATTATTGAACGCCCCTCGTGTCTCAACCTGCATTGGTCTCCGCCCGCAGCTTTTATCCTCCACATTGCTCTAGACTGCTCAATATCCACGTTTAATTTCTGTAGAAAGCTACAGCCCCCCATCTGATTTACTGAAACTCAGTTTCGTTGCATCTGTTTTACCTTTCTTGATGTCCATCTTAAAATCTGCTTTGAGGACACTGTCCATTCTACAGAGGGGTCCAAAAAAATGTATACGCTATTTAAAAGTCCATAACTGGCAAACTAATTGACGGAGTTGTCACATCTTTGGTAGTGTAATAGTTTTTAGTTCCGGCAACCGCCACACAATCGTTGTATTGCGTTATTTTGATTTGTAAGATGACAGTCGCCAGGTAGTCCGTGTTTTGTTCTTAGTTGCACCTAGATACTCGAATAAACATGGCTGGCGCAAGGTTTACATTCGATGAAAGGAAGTCAGTTTTCAAGCGGTATTTTAAGTACGAAAACATCAATGAGGTTCAACGGCAACGGCGAAATGAGTGTCAAACAGAGCCAACAACACGATTCGTCGCATTAGAGACAAATTTGAAGCCGAAGGCTGTGATAAAGACGTACACAAACTACGATCTGGACGACCTGTAACAGTAACAAGTCTAGCTAACTCCCGTCGTGTGTTGCAACAATTCCCTCGCTCACCACAGAGGTCTGTGAGACAGTGTGCCCATGAAACTGGAGTGAGTCGCTCAAGTGTGGCGAATTTTGAAGACAGCAAAGTAGAAGTGCTACATCCCAAGATTGCTACATGCAGTGAACGAGGACGACCCAGATCGTAGAATGGAGTACTGCGAGTGGTTTACTAACATGGTGCGCAACGATGAAGAATTTGCAGAGATGATTGTATGGTCTGATGTGGCACGGTTCAAACTCATTGGTACAGGAAATCGCCACAATTGCATCTACTGGGCCGCCGAAAATCCGAACGTCCATGTAGACAAAGCCATGAATTTGTCAGGAGTAAATGTGTGGAGTCGCTTGTCTTACCGGGGCTTGATTGGGTCGTTCTTCTTTGACGGCACAGTTACGGGTAGGTGTACCTTCAGAAGCCTCAGACACCTATTTTACCTGCCATCCGAGACTTGTATGGAGACGGAAGAGTTTACTTTCAACATGATGGTGCACCAGCCCACTACCACAATCGTGTTACGGCGTATCTCGACGAAAATCTACCAGGAAGATGGATAGGCCTTAGAGGTGCTGTGGCGTAACCACCACGTTCCCCAGACCTAACTCCTCTGGACTTTTACCTGTGGGGAACACTAGAGGACGTCGTTTATTGACAAAAGCAACGGAAATTGAATGAACTTCGAGAACCCATCGTACATTCATGTGCAAATATCGAACAGAACACGTTGGAGTCAGAAGTTCGTGCTGCAGTTTGGCTGCATCGTTTGTGTGTTTAAGTTAATGGTGATCATTTCAAACACCTACAGTGATATCTGTAAGTTGGACTTTAAGCTACAATTTCACCAAAAATGAGACAACTCCGTCAATTAGTTTGCAAGTTATGGACTTTTAAACAGTGGATACATTTTTTTCGGTGTCACTAATACTTTGCTCTCTGAGCTTGTGCAAAAGCATTTTGCATTGCAGTGTTAGCTACCAGCGTACGAACTGTAAGAGAGCTGAGACGGCACGGAAAAAGTGTCATCATCGTCATGATCCAGTTCAGTCACTCGCTGATGTGGCCTCACTGAATCGGCGTACAACATAGGATCCATATCAGGTTTTTACATTTGTGCCGATCTCGACCTTCTCGTTGCCAACTGAATCCAGCTATCTTTCGTAACTCTCTGGGCCATTTCTCCGGAGGTCTCTCTCTAGGTTTTCTGGTAAATTGGGCTCCAATCTGTTACCTTCTTTTGACCATCTGACATTCTTTCTTCGGGCAACGTGGTGAGGCTACTACCATTTCAAGGTATTTTCTCTATTATGTCAGGTTTCTCTAATAAAATTATTGTAAAATACGCTGGCTAAGTCAAGGAGTATGAATGGGACGATTTTTGGAATTAAAACTCGATTTTGTTGATTTTTCTGGAGCCAAAAGGAGTGCAGAAACGAAAATAGAACATGCAGAATAGATTGCACACCTCGTATTTTAAATGAGTTGGACCGCACATTGCCCAAAATAAGACACTGCAAGATTTGAAACTACTTCCTTCTGTTATGATTGGGTTGCATTTAAAAAGAAAGTCGCGTTATAGTTGGTAGATATTCTGAAATATACAGTCAGGTTCCCTAAGCTGACTGCCGTTAAACAAAACGAGAGGTACAAAGACTTCATTGCGATCTTGTGACAAAATTACAATTATGGGTTTATTAACATATCGAGGAAACTTCCAATCTTGCATCCGATTTCTAGCTCTTTTCTAGACTGATTGCCATTCCAGTTGAAAGCACCCATGTGCATGCGCAGATGTAACTGATTGACCTGCAAGGCAATCAGCGTTTTAATGATAGACTCTTTATCGTTAAAACTGTCCAGAACGTCTACATTGCTTTCCTCATAAAATGTAAAACGTTTCCATATTGAGGTTGTAAGTGGTATAATATTTCTATCGAAATGTTTGTACAAAAAATATTTTTTTTTCTGTTGTGTCACTAAGTAAGTCACAATTACGTGGCGGAAATCTGTAAAACTGACGGCATCTATTTGCATGCCAAGAGTCTGTACCACATTGAAACTCTATTACTTTGTAGGGAAGCAGCCTACTCACTCTTTATAAAATTCTCATCAGTCTTTCCATTGTGTGCCAGCCTAGTCCACTGTAACTAGCTCTGACGTCATAAATGTTGCGCAATACTTTAAAAATCAAGTAAATAACCTGAAACGGTTCTACCATGTCAGGAGTAATACTAAATCAATATGTGTTGAGTGTCAGTTCAATAACTTTAACCATTTTCGAAATTTGGTCGTTTTTCTGTAAAAATGATTGGCGCAACAGAAAAGAGCTAGAGACTTAAAAATGTATATTTAGACTCCTTTTTCATAATAATTTGATAGAAACAGTACTTTGGATCTCACAAATTAAAATTTTAGTTGAAATTCATGATTTTCTAGTTTTTGTCTTAAAAATTAAGGAAGGAAGATAGATTAAGTAGTTTAATAAATAAGGCTAGAATGTTTATATTTAAGTAGAATGGAGATCCGCTATAATCATAAAGATGTGAGAAGTTTCAATTGAATAACTATAAAACTATAGCGATAGCGTATCTCCAAAGGGCAAGTTCAGAGCTCGTCTACTGCGTGTAGTGTAATTAAATTAATTCTCTCGCCCAAAATATTTTACTTAGCCACGTCAGACTTTTATTATGATTACTTACCTGTGCGCTGAATGCACAATTAAATTGAGAGCTTCATCGGCCATCAGCAAAAGATGCAATGATTTATGCAATGACTTAAAGTGGTGTATTACTAGCCCAGCGGCTAGTTGGGAGAGCCTATTTGATCAGGCGTTCCCTAGCCGTCCGCACCGCGGCTTTATATATAAGAACGCTGCGCGAGAGAAGAAGGCCCCAGTTCTCTCCAGACGCAGATTAGCACACCATCTGTGCCGGGAGTCGCGTCGCGTCGGTATCATTGCTATAAACAGCCTCGGATGCCGTATTAAGTTATTCGGGATACGCGTAACCATGAAATCGTTTTCGAGTGAAGTGTAAATTCTGGGATGACTTTAATGATATATCTTCGGTTTGCGTATGTCGTATTTTCTCGTGCCGTCGCGGGACAGACATTCTACCATTATTTAGCATGGCGTTTGATGAACATTATCATCAAATTATGGCGAGCATTCATTTAAACCTTTAATTTGGACAGTTATAGTTTCATCAGCGCATTAGACTCTGAACTGCTCTGTAAGTCAGATTGTGTGGATTCTTTTGTTTTTATCTGTGACTTTCGGAATATACCGAAGTTTTTTTTTCACGATCGTTTTTTATTATGAATCCCAGACAATCTCCTAATTACTCAGAGCTATAAGCTGTAGCTATAAGTGTATTTCTCAGATGAAGTGGGCACTAGGAATTCTAATTACAGGCTTCACGTTTTGCTAATCAGTTTCTGGTTGCCAAAATTGTAGTTAGAGAGCCAGTGTTGAGAACGGCAAAACAACAGCATAAATAATAGGAACATTTAAATAACAATAATTCTACCCGCCGCCCCACAACTTCTTCAGCGCGGAAATTAATTAAATAATACTGAACATTTGTTTTATGTGGGATCTTAGTTGTTTGGAGATATGCAATAAAATCCAGTTTGTATGAAATGCGACTCCACTTCAATTTAAACACTGTGCTTTCAACGTTTCCCTTCTTCCCCTCCTCGAGGTCAGGCAACGTGCCATGGCGATGGGACGGTGTGCACCGAGGCTGAGCACTGCGGCTCTCGTGCCATGGAACGGCACGCGAGTGGAAATCTTGGTCGCTCCTGGGGTAGAGTGAGGGCGTGGTCAGTTGTACTGAATCACTAGGGAAAACCAGCTCGCTCAACGGGTTGAGCCAGGCTAAGTACAGTCCTCATTCTCATATTCAAAGTTATAGTGAAAACTTTGTACAATATGGATAGAATAATAATAGTGCGATAGCTCTTTATATCTTTAGTATTATATACTAAAATGCCAATGAACCTGGTGCGTGAATGCACATTCAAATATAGACATACATAAACAGCCAGAATACGGGGCTGCGGTCGGCAACGCCTATATAACAAAACAAGTGTCTAGCGTAGTTGTTAGATCGGTTACTGCTGGTACAATGGCAGGTTATCAAGATTTAAATGAGTTTGAACGTGGTGTAATAGTCGGATCACGAGCTATGGGACACAGCATCTCCGGGGTAGCGATGAATTGGGGATTTTCCCCTACCACCATTTCACGAGTGTACCGTGAATATCAGGAATCCGATAAAACATCAGGTCTCAGAAATCGCTCCGGCCGCAAAAAGATCCTAAAAGAACGAGACCAACGACGACTGAAGAGAATCGTTCAACGTGACAGAAGTGCAAACCTTCCGCAAATTGCTGCAGATTTCAATGCTGGACCACCAACGACTGTCACGTGCGAACCATTCTATGAAACATCATCGATATGGGCTCTTGAGCTGAAGGCCCACTCATGTACCCTTGATGACTGCACAACCTAAAGCTTTACGCCCCGCCTGGGCCCTTCTCACCGACATTGGACTGTTGATGACAGGAGACATGTTGCTGGTCGGACGAGTCTCGTTTCAAATTGTATAGAGCGGATGGATGTGTACGGCTATGGAGACAACCTTATTAATCAATGGACCCTGCATATCAGCAGGGGACTGATCAAACTGGTGGAGGCCCTGTAATGTGATATCGGACTCCTGATACGTCTAGGTACGACTTTCCAAGGTGACACGTACGTAAGCATCCTGCCTGATCACCTGCATCCGTTCGTGTCCATTGTGGATTCCGACGGAATTGGGTTATTCTAAGAGGATAATGCGACACCCCACACGTCCATAATTGCTACAGAGTGGCTCCAGGAACACTCTTCTAAGGTTAAACACTTCCACTGGCACCAAACTCCCCAGTTACGAACATCATTGAGCCTATCTGGGATGCCTTACAACGTGCGGTTTTCTACCAGTCGTACTCTTACGGATTTATGAACAGCCCTACAGGATTCATGGTCTCACTTCCATCCAGTACTACTTGACACTTTAGTTGAGTTCATGGCACGTCGTCTTGCGGCACTTCCGCGCTCTCGCGGTGGCCCTGCACGATATTAGGAAGGTGTACCAGTTTCTTTCGCCCTTCAATGTACACTACTGGCCATTAATATTTCCACACCACGAAGATGACGTGCTACAGACACGAAATTTAACCGACAGGAAGAAGATGCTGTGATACGCAAATGATTAGCTTTTCAGAGCATTGACACAAGGTTGGCGCCAGTGGCGACACCTACAACGTGCTGACATGAGGAAAGTTTCAAACCGATTTCTCATACACTTAGAGCAGTTGACCGGCGTTGCCTGGTGAAACGTTGTTGTGATGCCTCGTGTAATGAGGAGAAATGTATACCATCACGTTTCGGATTGCAGCCTATCGCGACTGCGGTTTATCGTATCGTGACATGTTGCCCGCGTTGGTCGATATCCAATGATTTTTAGCAGAATACGGAACCAGTGGGTTCAGAAGGGTAATACGAAACGCCGTGCTGGATCCCAACGGCCTCGTATCACTAGCAGTCGAGATGACAGGCATCTTATCCGCATGGCTGTGACGGATCGTGCAGCCACGTCTCGATCTCTGAGTCAACAGAAGGGGACGTTTGGGAGACAACAACCAACTGCACGAACAGTTCGACGACGTTTGCAGCAGCATGGACTATCAGCCTGGAGACGATGGCTGCGGTTAAACTTGACGCTGCATCACACACAGGAGCGCCTGCGATGGTGTACTCAACGACGAACCTGGGTGCACGAATGGCGGCAACACGTCATTTTTTCGGACGAATGCAGGTTCAGTTTAGAGCATCATGATGCTCGCATCCGTGTTTGGCAACATCGCGATGAACGCACATGGGAAGCGTGTATTCGTCATCGCCATACTGTCGCATCACCCGGCGTGATTGTATGGGGTGCCATTGGTTACACGTCTCGGTCACCTCTTGTTCGCATTGACGACACTTTGAACAGTGGACGTTACATTTCAGATGTGTTACGACCCGTCGCTCTACCGTTCATTCTGTCCCTGCGAAACCCTACGTTTCAGCAGGATAATGCACGACCGCATGTTGCAGGTCCTGTACGGGCCTTTCTGGACACAGAAAATGTTTGACTGCAGCCCTGGCCAGCACATTCTCCAGATCTCTCACCAACTGAAAACGTCTGGTCAGTGTTGGCCGAGCAACAGGCTCATCACGCCAGTCACTAGCCTTGATGTACTGTGGTCTCGTGTTGAAGGTGCATGGGCAGCTGTACCTTTACACACCATCTGTTTCACTCAATGCCCAGGCGTATGAAGGCTGTTATTACGGCCAGAGGTGGTTGTTCTGGGTAGTGATTTCTCAGGATCTATGCACCCAAACTGCTTGAAAATGTATCACATGTCAGTTCTAGTATAATATATTTGTCCAATAAATACCCGTTTATCATCTGCATTTCTTCTTGGTGTAGCAATTTTAATGGTCAGTGGTGTACTTCCTTTTGTAACTGGTCGACCAGCAACATCGCTACTGTGACTTTTAAAAGCAGATGGCAGGTATCGATGAACGCAGCGGCGGTACCTACGGCTGATGGCGTGGTGTGTGTGCGGGTCGATACGGCGCCTCCGCTCTCCCTTTAGCTGGCAGGGCAGGGCAGGGCGTGCCCTCCTCGCCGCACCTCAGCACAGCTCAGAGCTCAGACGGACCCAGCTGTCGGCTGGACGGCGCGGCGCCTTCCGCCGGCGCGGGGCGGTCACGCGAGCTCTGCGCTGCGCTAGGTCGCCGCCGCCGCCGCCGCAACACGCTACGGCCGTAGACCAGATCCGGCCACGCGGCACTTTTCTCTTTGGCGCCGGAATTACCTCCAGACAGCGCTGCCGCGTGTGAGCAGTTAGCGGCACGGCAGCGGGCGAGGAGTCGGGACCCGCGTGCGCACTCTGCACGGCGCGGCAACAACACTTGCTGGTTTGAATGCGGCGTCGCGAAGGAAGGCGTGAAGCCTGCATGGGTGGGTCCAGGAAAGTAGAGGGGGTGGGGAGGGAGAGGCAGTGCGTGGAATGGACAGGTCCCCGATAGCTTACCAGAGGCATGCGCCGTCAGAGATCTACGTGCAGTCACGTGGGTCCTATTAAAGAACAGTGGTGCTTGGGTGCGGTGTAGCGTCTTGTCTCGCAGGTGTTCCACTGGATTCAGATAAGGACAGTTTGGCGACCAAGACACCACCGCGAGTTCACAATCACGATCTTCAAACTACTGAAGCATGATTTTGGAAATATGACAGGTACGTCCGCTAAACCCGCTGGGCAGAATGTGTAATAGGATTGTGGATAGCGCCAAAGGTTGAGGTCCCTTTCCCATTCTAATTGTCATTTATTGTCAGTTAATAACCTTTTAAACCAAAGCGGCACATAGCCGGACCTTTACCGAATGCAACTCTTTTACGGCTGAAGGCCTCCAAACAAGAAATCTTATCAAATCAACAAGATAAAATTTGATTAAGATAGCAACAAAATAATTTTATAAAAGGCAAACATATGCAAAGTGCAATACAAATAGCTGAGGGCCACAGTTAAAGTTCAAAATTATAGAACATATTACCATAGACTTTTAAAGGTAGAAGGCCGCAGTGTTTAAGCTTGAAGCCGGCCGAGGTGGCCGAGGGGTTCTAGGTGCTACAGTCTGGAACCGCGTGACCGCTACAGTCGCAGGTTCGAATCCCGCCTCGGGTATGGATGTGTGTGATGTCCTTAGGTTAGTTAGATTTAAGTAGTTCT
Organism: Schistocerca americana; assembly: GCF_021461395.2. NCBI lineage: Eukaryota > Metazoa > Arthropoda > Insecta > Orthoptera > Acrididae > Schistocerca > Schistocerca americana. The sequence goes on from NC_060122.1 coordinate 61,447,434, forward strand.
AAGTTCTAGGGGACTGATGACCTCAGAAGTTAAGTCCCATAGTGCTCAGAGCCATTTGAACCATTTAAGCTTGAAAGATAAATTTAAAAATTAATTTTGCAAAATTTTCAAGAAAATAAAAAAAATAACCATAAGTCTTGAATTTAAATTAGGTGACCACCGGTGGCACTCAGAAGCCTCCAGGGAGGTCGGTCTACCCTCGTTCACTTAGGCGAGACAGGTGGAGAGCCCAACTATACTCGATCCGTCGGATCCCAACCAGGGGACAGCCACGGACCGACCGACACAACGACTTGCCTGCCACTAATTAGTACATGAGAACGCAAACACAAAATGTTACGGACGTAATTATCCACATCAAATATGTACAAACACTCTGTGTTGCTCACAGGAAACCTCCCCAGCAGCGAACCACCGAAACGAACCAGACTACATCAATAGACGTGGCTTGCGTACTTCAAACCACTACTCAACTTCGACGTCCTGGGTCGGTGAATCACGAAGCTCGTAGCAATCGGACAGCTCCACACACTCTCCGACACTGCCCAGGGACTGGCAGCGGACCCAGGCGACTGCACCGCGCGGAGATACCCTTCCTGGTCCGCACCAACCGACCGACTGCTCGCTGATCCGTCTGCGACTGCTGCTCCGTCGTGACCGCACTGCTGGTGCGTCTCCCACTCACTTCCAGACACACGACTGCGGAAATACTGGCTAACACCCAATCAAGCAGAGGAAACACGCCCACTGGCAAAACGACATCCCTGCACCAGGAAAGGACCGAGCCAAGCTCCACAAGATGGTGACTGAAGGGGCCCAGAAGCGCTCAGAGAACCAGTTACACGTCGCCCGCTGAGACGACCGACCTCTCAGAGGCAGTACACCGTTAACATTTAAAATAACCTGTCAAAGGAAAGAACGCGAACCACACAAGCTGGCGAACACTTGCCCGAAGACCTGAACGATACGGAACAATAACTATGCACACACGAAGAAAAATCGGGAGTCGATGCGCACACAGACACAGACGACTCATGAACGATCGGCGAGCCAAATCACGTCGTCCGGCTGGACGACCGACCGACGATGCACGAAGACCGTGGCCCGTCTCCATTGATGCGTGGCGGCAATGGTCGGGCGAGCCATGTCGGCGCAGACCTCACTGCTGCTCCAACCCGACTGCACTAGTGCCGCATTGCAACTCCCCGACTGGCAGGTCCGGACTGCGCTCCAGACGCGTTCCAACTCACTGGCAGACCGAACTCACTATCCCAACTCTGACCACACTCACAACAGACAACGAGAGGGGAGTAATAGCAGTCGAGCTAAGATACTACGAGTGGGGATATATCGATACGTGCTGCTAGCACCGCTGATGGTCATGGAAAGCAAGCAGGGTGTAAAATACATGCTTGCGGGAACACGAGCCGCGCACAGCTCAATGACTTGGACAGTTATCGTCCTAGAAGATTACATCACTGTCTTCTAAAATACCGAGAACCAAGGGCTGCAGGTGGTCTGTAATAATATTCAAGTGTCTTCGATTGCTCATACAGGTCCAGGGAGGCACGGGCGATTGTATCTCACAGCGTAATAGACTGAGATGACAAGTCGCTGGATAGCGATATGCGCATATACCGACGGCGGTAGTATCTAGTACACAAGGTATAAAAGGGCAGGGCACCGGAGGTGCTGTCATTTGTACTGACAAGGGAACCTCCCCATCGCACCCCCCCTCAGATTTAGTTATAAGTTGGCACAGTGGATAGGCCTTGAAAAACTGAACACAGATCAATCGAGAAAACAGGAAGAAGTTGTGTAGAACTTTGAAAAATTAACCAAAATATACAAACTGAGTAATCCATGCGAATGATATTCAACATCAGGGACAAACTGAAGACAGGAGCGCCATGGTCCCGTGGTTAGCGTTAGAAGCTGCGGAGCGAGAGATCCTTGGTTCAAGTTTTCCTTCGAGCGAAAATTTTAATTTTTTATTTTCAGACAATTGTCAAAGTTCAGGCACTCATACATAATCAACTTCGCTCTCCAAAATTCCAGGACATGTTCAGATTTGCTTGGACATATGCAGTATTTGTCGGTCTACACACGGAAAAATTTGAAAACGTTAAAAACATATGTTTTGACAGAGCACAAGGAAAAGTGAGCGACTGTGAAACTGTTGGATTCATTTGTTGCAGTTTATGTGACAAACTCTTATGTTTTCATCACTTTTTTGGGAGTAATTATCATATCCACAAGAAAACCTAAATCGGGCAACGTAGGAGAATGTTTTTACCCATTCGCCAAGTGTACAAGTTATGTGGGTGGACAACATATTCCTGTCATGTGACGCACATACGGTCACCAGTGTCGTATAGAATATATCAGACGTGTTTTCCTGTGGAGGAATCGGTTGACCTATGACCTTGCGATCAAATGTTTTCGGTTCTCATTGAAGAGTCACGTCCTTTCGTCTACTAGTCGCACGGTTTTGCGGTGCGGTCGAAAAACACAAACACTAAACTTATTACAGTGAACAGAGACGTCAATGAACAAATGGACAGATCATAACTTTGCTAAAATAAAGAAAAATGTTTCGCTATAGGGAGACTTTAACCAAGAACCTCTCGCTCCGCAGTTGCTCACGCTAACCACGGGACCACGGCGCTCCTGAGGTCATATTGTGCTTGATGTTGGCTATCTTCGCTTGGACTACTCAGTTTGTATATTTTGCTTATTTTTTCATAGTTCCACACAACTTCTTTCTGTTTTCTCGATTGATCTGTGTTCAGTTTTTCAAGGCCTATCCACTGTGCCAACTTATAAAGAAATCTGAGGGGGGTGCGATGGGGAGGTTCCCTTGTGAGGTAATTCAAGTGAAAGTTTCCCCGAAGTGGTTATTGCCTCACTACGACAATTAACAGACTTTGAACGTAGAATGATAGTTAAAGCTAGACAAATGGGACATTCCATTTCGGAAATCGTTAGGGAATTAAGTAATCCGATATCCGCAGCGTTAAGAGTCTGCCGAGAACACCAAATTTCAGGCATTACCTTACCACGGACATCTCAGTAGCCGATAGCCTTCACTTTACGACCGAGAGCAGCGGTGTTTTTGCGTAGTTTTCAGTGATAACAAACAAGCAATACTGCTTGAAATAACGGCAGAAATCGATGTGGGACGTGCGACAAACGTGTCCGCCTGGACAGTGAGGCGAAATTTGTCGTTAATGGGCTATGACTGCAGATGACCGCCGCGAGTGCATATGCTAACAGCACGACATCACCTGCGGTGCCTCTCCTGGGTTCGTGACCATATCAGTTGGACCCCAGACGACTGGAAAACCGTAGCCTGATCAGATGAGTCCCAGTTTCAGTTAGTAGGAGGTGATGGCAGGGTTTGAGTATGGTACAGACTCCACGAAGCCATGAATCCAAGCTCACGACAAGGTACTGTGCAACTTGGTGATGGCTCCATATTGGTGTGGGTTGTCTTTAGATGGAATTGGTTGGGTCGTCGGGGACAAGTGAACCGATGACTGAATGCCAGTGCTTACGTTCGGACCATGTTCTCAAACGTGTCACAGGTCCACAGCTGATCACGATAGGTTTCAGGAACAATGTGGACAATCCGAGCGCAAGAATTTGCCACACACTTCGCTCGATACGAATCCCTTCGAACATGTATGGGACATAATCGAGATGTTAGTTCGAGCAGAACATCCTGCACCAGTAACCCTTTCGCAGTTATGGACGGCTATAAAGGCATCATGGCTCAATATCTCTGCAGGGGAGTTTCAACGACTAGTTGAGTACGCGCCATGTCTCGTTGATGCGCGACGCCGGGCGAAAAGAGATTCGACCGGTACTAGGAGGCTTCCCATGACTTCTATCACCTGATTGTATTACCCCCATCGTCCTGTACTAGTGGCGCGGTGCGTGTTCCAAGCAGCAATTCGCCTCAAAGACGGCGTTTTCGGACCTGTTTTAACCATAAAATTGATTCATGAAACCAGGTGGAACGTTTCCACAGATCCACGGACGAGTCTCCATGATTCTTTTCTCATTTCACTCTTAATTTCTCGTATTGTTGTATCAGCATGACAACATATTTGTATCGGTTGCCGTGGAGCCGAGGAGCCTCATATTCAAAACGCGCTCCGAACTGAGTTCTCCGAAACACTAGCAGCTGCAGCAGCATTGTGCTCTATCGTCAAACCTAACTCAGATCGGTGAACTTTCCCCTTTACAGAGGGCCAAGCCTCCGAGCTCTACGTTTTGTGGGGAGGCGCTAATATCCAACGCCTAGTCACCTACTTGTAGTTTCACTGTCTTTCAGCAACTTACGATTGGCACTCAAGGGGGTAGTACGCGAACGACCGATCAGCTTCGCCCGTCTCCGTGCCCTCAGCAATAACAATCTCTAATCATAACATGTTAGCTTTCACGGCCGGCGTCTTCATTAATTAAAATTTCCGGGCTGAATTGCCGTGGTCCATGTATAAAACTGCTTCTCCTTCCTGACGTTTCGTTGCCTACTGCGGGCAACATCTTCTGAGGTGAGTCGGTGACTGGCTGTTTGGCGCTGGAGGTCCCGCTTATATAGAGCGCTTAGATGGCGCCACCACTCATCACGTGCTTTCGACGTTAAAACTATCTCTGGCTAGTGCCATCTCTCTCGATTATAGGTAACCGATAGTCACTTCGTTGGTACAGAGTCGACCGCCATATCTTGTCTAGTTTTAATCCTTCTTCTTTTTTATTAAAATTATTTTCGTGCTTGTAATCGTGGCGCCATCTAAGCACTCCATATAAGCGATACCTCCAGCGCCAAGCAGCCGGTCACCGACTCACCTCAGAAGATGTTGCCCGCAATAGGCAACGAAACGTCAGGAAGGAGAAGCAGTTTTATATATGGACCACGGAAATTCAGCCTGGAAATTTTAATTAATGAATAACAATCTCTCCTTTGTCAAAGTCGCTTGTATCAGTGTATCTCCATATCTGCGGCCCGTCTTGTGACGACATGATTTCGCTTTCGTCTTTGCTCCGTTTGTTTACTTTGCTTACGGCGTCACGTCCCTGAGAAGCCAAAACGCGGCATTTAATGTATAGGTTGACAGTGGTTGTGTTGTTACTGCTCAGCTTTGTACTTGTCTATTTCCAAATATCGCAGATAACTTTCGGAGAAGCCAGTAAATGGAAGCTAATAGTCTCGGAAATGGTGAGGTATTCCATAAATTACAAGCTACACTTAACACAGGATATTTTTCAACTGCCTGTGTGAGGGTATGCTCATACGGGGCTTTCTGCCAGATCAATGACATTCCAGCCAGGACAAGGCACAGATCCACAGGCTAACCACACCCGTTGTCAACAACAAATCCAACACAGTTCGTGAGTTTGCAGGTGGAACTGGGAAAGTTCAGAAGACTTACAAAGTCTTAAATGCAAAGACCTGTCACTCAACGGGTGAAAATAAACTACATATACAGTTTTCCAGACCTATGTGAGATGATAAAAAAAATTTTTTATGTGACACAAATGCCACAGATGCATCACTTTCGCACAAGGGATCCCTTAAGGCTTTGACGCTGGACTTCCCTTAGGCCAACATTCACCGTTGTTTTGACTTGTTTGTATGTAACACGTTGACACCGCAGTCTGACTTGCAGCGCAATTGCCTGTTGCTGCGGTAGGTTTTCGTCACTGCTAGCAATGTCCATGACACTGGATAAACAATAAATGTTTAACGTAATTATCACAACATTATTTTTATGGCTGATTACAGTTGAGCTTTAACGTACTACGTATCTAAGAAGACAACAAATTTAACGTCAGGTGCCATGGATGCGCTCAAAAATGATGCGAGGGCAGATGCAGGAGAGGGCTTCAAAAGCTGCAACAGCGAAATAAATCTGATGCTGCCGACCACTGCTTCTTCTTCTCCATTTCATGGATTATCATTGTGGCTTCACTGTGGCCTCCAGCGTGTCCTGGGTCGTCTCTTCTTACCTTCGGCATATAATCCAATGCTGCCTTGAGAAGTCTGGTATTTTTCATCCTTTGTAGCAATCGGCCCAGTTCTATTACCTAATATTTTATCATGCAGTGACTGTACACTGCACAACACAATGAAAAGCTCACGTTTTCGAAACATGTTAATTACTCTCATTGTGACCCATAGATTTAAATACAACTCAAATGTCCCTACAGTCTTCCTCTGTACTAGTGCATAGGCGCGGCTCCCTGTGACGTCACCCTCACGCTCGGCGACGCTCCATAAAGCAAATTGGAGACACGTGCGAAAATAAAGCCAGAGCTCAAAAGTTCATGTGAGGTGCAAGGCGAGCTAACTACATCACATTGGCACCAAATTTGACCACAGATCTGCCCAATACCACCGTGGCTGTGTCACTTCCTCATCCACAATTCTCCCCCTTTTTTAACGCCTCTCGATGGAGGTTAGACCAGTTCAAATCACACGGTTTGCTTATGAATGGCCAAGGAAAACACTCCAGACACATTTCAGGGTCGAAAACGGCAGTTCACAGTACAGTCAGCAACACGACAACGTTCTTGACGAACTTTGACTCTGCTAACAATACCTCTGGACGATTAAATCATTCTCTAAGGACATCGTCGGCCTGCAACACCACTGAACATGATCGCACGCCTTTGGTGTCTAGCGCGACAGCAATTTTTTGCCCTGCGACACAGGGTGGAACCACTAAGGACCGTTCAAATCCATTCGACGAAATACGAGCGTGATCGGAAGTAGAAAACGATCTACATGCATTTTCAGTCCAACTATTTTGTGCCCTCCTCTGGCGTGATCACACAGGATTAGTGGATGGGGTGGGGAGGAGGGGGAAGGGTTGCAACATGTGTGAATAAAACGGGATCCTTCTGAGACTGACGAATGGCAGTACGGCCGCCGCTGAGAGCCATTACCGGCGCCCCGACCTGAGGACAGGGCGAGCGCCTCGGCGGCAGCCCTTACCCACTCCTGTATTAATTGGGGTTGGAAACACAAACGTCGCGCGAGAACAGCCGGCCAGGTTCCTGGGATTTACTGTCCATGTAGACAACCACACATTAGCTGGGGCCGACGAAACCACAAATTAATAGTCAAAATGTGAAAGAATAAACTAACACATATGAGAGTATACCACTGCGCAATCACCGAACCTATTACACATATAATCAAAAGACTCCAGATACCTTTACATAACGTGGAACTGACCACCAGACGTCACGAGAGACGGACCCCCTTCGAACACTACTGGCCATTAAAATTGCTACACCAAGAAGAAATGCAGATTATAAACGGGTATTCATTGGGCAAATATATTATACTCGAACTGACATGTGATTACGTTTTCACGCAGTTTGGGTGCATAGATCCCGAGAAATCAGTACTCAGAACAACCACCTCTGGCCGTAATAACGGCCTTCATCCGCCTGGCCATTGAGTCAAACACAGCTTAGATGGCGTGTACAGCTCCAGCTGCCCATCCATCTTCAACACGAGACCACAGTTCATCAAGACTAGTGACTGGCGTATTGTGACAAGCCAGTTGCTCGGCCACCATTGACCAGACGTTTTCAATTGGTGAGAGATCTGGAGAATGTGCTGGCCAGGGCGGCAGTCCAACGTTTTCTGTATCCAGAAAGGCACGTACAGGACCTGCAACATGCGGTCGTGCATTATCCTGCTGAAATATAGGGTTTCGCAGGGATCGAATGAAGGGTAGAGCCACGGGTCGTAAAAAATCTGAAATGTAACATCCACTGTTCAAAGTGCCGCCAATGCGAACAAGAGGTGACCAAGACGTATAACCAATGGCACCCCATACCATCACGCCGGATGATACGCCAGTATGGCGATGACGAATACATGCTTCCAGTGTGCGTTCACCGCGACGTCGCCACACACGAATGCGACCACCATGATGCTGTAAACAGAACCTGGATTCATCCGAAAAAATGACGTTTGCCATTCGTGCACCCAGGTTCCTCGTTGAGTACACCATCGCAGGCGCTCCTGTCTGTGATGCAGCGTCAAGGGTAACCGCAGCCATGATCTCCAAGTTCATAATCCATGCTGCTGCAAACGTCGTCGAACTGTTCGTGCAGATGGTTGTTGTCTTGCAAACGTCTCCATCTGTTGACTCAGGGATCGAGACGAGGCTGCACGATCCGTTACAGCTATGCGGAGAAGATGCCTGTCATCTCAACTGTTAGTGATACGAGGCCGTTGGGATCCAGCACGGCGTTTCGTATTACCTTCCTGAGCCCACCGATTCCATATTCTGCTAAGAGTCATTGGATATCGTTGTAGGTGTCGCCACCGGCACCAACCTTGTGTGAATGCTCTGAAAAGCTATTCATGTGTATATCACAGCATCAGCTTCCCGTCGGTTAAATTTCGCGTCTGTAGCACGTCATCTTCGTGGCGTAGCAATTTTAATGGCCAGTAGTGTAGCTGTGTAGAGACGGCCCGTCAGTGTTTACTGGGTGCCGGCGTGACAGGCATGCCCTTCGAAACCCCTCAGTTTCCACATGCGACCAACAGCGCCAGTCAGCTCAGGGGCGCCGAAAAGTGTGTCAAGGACGTTTCCCTGTCACTCATCACACTGCGGACTGTTTTTCCGTCGCGAAATGTGTGGGAATGAACGCCCCAAAGAAAAGGACATTTTCATTGACGCCCTTTATGCCACTCACTGAGATCTTTTCAGATTGATACTGAGCGGCGATGTGTCTGAAATGTTTTCCTCGGCCACCCATAAGCAAACCGCTTGATTTCAATGCCGGGTACTGCGGTTCTGACCTGAATCACCGAGGCTCAAAAGAAAGTGTGAAATATGGGTAAGAGGAGCTGTGACGACCTTCCATTGCGTCACGTCCAGGGTGACGTTGATTAAGTTGTGTTGAAATCTGGCGCCAGTGAGAGATCATTAAGCCACATCTCGCATCAGCTTTGGAGCTCTGTCCTTCTCTCACATTTATCGAAGCGTCTTTGAGCCTGAGGATGACGTCGGGTGTGCGCCACGCTTTTGCATCATTACAGAAGATGGTCGTAGGCACCTTTGAGCCTGATTTCATACTTGTACGTCGAGATGGGAGATATCTAGGGTGCTTCGAAAAAGTGACCCTTCAACTGTGTTGTGCTGTGTACATTTCATTCTCTTCATTTTCCTCCTAATCCATGCTCGAACATCCTTTAACGCTCCTTCAGATTCTCATTCTTCCCGACTGTATTTTACTCACTTGTTTTGGAGTCAGCAACCAGGTTTCGCTGCCATAAAACTATTAATTTACTAAATTTCATTTTCGTTTCTTTTCTAACTTAATTTTTAAAAGTTCATGTGTGGTCCAACAAACACCTTGAAATTTGCTAACTTTTTGGTGACCGTCATTGTTCCTTTAAAAATTTATGTCACAGCCGAGGTATTTAAAATTCAGTATTTGCTCCTAAAGTTGTTTTCTATCACAATCTTCCAATCTGAATGGGTCCTTTCCTCTAAAAGCCATTATTTTCGTTTTATCAACTGTGATTTTATAGATCACTGAAAATATAACTAGATTCTCCAGATAGAAAAGTGTTTGAGTACACACTGTCAATTAATTCCTGGCTCCAATTTCCACTTCTTTAAAACTTGAATATATGTACTGAAAAAGAGTTGATGACAAGGTAGATCCCTGTCAGAGTGCACTATCTGTTAGATTAGTTCACATCTTTTAACTCCTATTTCTGTGATGATAAAATTGCTACTTACATAGAGACTCTTTATTACCAGAGTAGGTGTAGTGAACAACCCTCGTCTGTTAGTATTTGGCAAAATTTTATTCGATTTTCCGCTGTCAAGTATCTTCCCAAAATCTCTAAAAGCCAGATATGTTTCCAAACTCTTATTTTCTTTGTTCTGTTTTCTGCGTAACGTTGAAGACGTTATCCATGCGTGATCATCCTCTCCTAAATTCACTTTGCTCTTCTCCTACCAGCCTATCTCCAATAATTTTTGATCTGTTATTTATTATTTTAGTATTGATTACACACCATGTATTCCTGAGACTAATTCCTTTGTAGTTTTTACAAATTTTTCGGCCCTCTCGTTTGATTTTCAACTGCAGCTACTGACCAACGAGGTATTTGGCAATTTTCCCAGTATTTCTTGAGTTAATGTAAAATTCTTAATATGTGTATGATACCACTATATTTAATAAGTCCCGCATTCACTTCATCGAATTCAACTCCTCCTCTGGTTTTTTTCACATCATAGAACTTCTCGAGCATGTTATTTTTGTATTGTTATTGAGACGGTTGCAGGTTGCAGAGAGGCTTGCTATCGGCCCACGACGAATCACACGCCATGAGATGAACTTGTAGCGCCGAAGATAAAACGAGGCAATCCCGGGCCAGTGACGTCAGTTGTGGACAGGCAAGTAGACCTAGTGGTTAACCACCGAGCGGACTGCAGTGCTTCGTCGAAGCTGAGTTTGCGGCAGGCTCGAGATAGTGTGGTGCCACAGTACAGTTTGAAGCTTGTAGTACGCAGCAGTGGAAGCCGAGCAATGCTGGGACGAGTTTTTAAGGCATCGCGTTCGGGCTTATACGGAATCACGGCGCTCATCCCTAGCCGCGGTGGCTCACGTTGGCCGCTGCAGGCGCGCTAAGAGCGGCATTTGGTGGCTTGCTAAACGTGGAATGCGATCAGTGCTAAGCGCCTTTAATTGGTGTGACACTGGGAAGGCGTTGTGCGCTGATGGAAAGGTATCCTATGTGACTGGACAGAATTTAGCTTTGCTTCGGCATGATACGGGTAAGCATCTACAAATCTGTAAAATGTTGATCATTTCCCGCGCCTTGATCATTTAGGGAGCTTTGTTAGCGCTGAGTTTTATTAGCCTTATGATAATTTAGTACGGCAACGTCCCCAGTGCCTTCAAAAACGCTTTTTTATATCCATATGTGCTTAAACTTCTTTTTAAAGCTTTTCCGTGATTTCCATTTCATTTAATTATCTCAAGAGGGCCGAGTTCATCTAAAATACACTCTTGCTTAATAACCTTGAATTTCTTATCAGTGGCCCATTAGTTTATCACAGCGATTCTCCACTAATTGTTTGCTATTGGAGGGTTACTCCCGGAATATGTTTTGTTTTTTCAAGTAAACTAACTGCTGAGTAATTTTACTATTACCTTATTCTGTGTAATGTAAAGTTAGGTTGTGAAGTTTTCTTACATGGAAAAATTTATTTATTAATTGTAATTATTGCAACTGTGTTACAATCCTGTACGAGGGACGGGCTGTGGGCTTGCGAAATCATTTTACGTGGGTTATTCGGAAAGTAAGGAACGATCGGTCGCCAAATGGAAAATGCAAGCCAGCTGGTGTGGCCGAGCGGTTCTAGGCGCTTCAGACAGGAACCACGCGACCGCTACGGTCGCAGGTTCGAATCCTGCCTCGGGCATGGACGTGTGTGATGTCCTTAGGTTAGTTAGGTTTAAGTAGTTCTAAGTTCTAGGGGACTGATGACCTCAGATGTTAAGTCCCATAGTGCTCAGAGCCGTTTGAACCATTTTTTTTTTTTTTTGGAAAATACAGTGAAAATCTGATGAAGCTTTGCACAGATGCGCACTGTGTCTAGTACGCCCGTCGATCGGATCATGTCGCTCCTTTCAGTTCTGAGCTCACAGTGAGAACGTAAAGATTGCTGGGAATTAGTGTATCATGCCAAGTATGAGGGCCCGGTGAAAGATTTCGCCTGAAGCCATGCAATCCACATAACATAACTGTCATGCGGTTCGTTGAACACGACAATTCTTGGCTGCACTCTGCTGGGGCAATGAAGATGTTCCTGCAGCGTTTTCGATGGAAGTGTTTGATCACCCGCAATATAGTCCGCAATTGGCTATCCCTGAGGTTCATCTCTGCTCAAATGAACTGCTGGCTATGAAGACAGTATTTTGACACATACAACAAGCTGCAGTCCAGAGTAGAAAATTGTCGAAAAGCAGTGGCGGCTATCTTCTATAACGGGGGAATTGAGAAGTTGGTGCAACGCTACGACAAATGTCTAAGTCTGAGCAGCGACTGTGTAGAGAAGTAGCTGGAAGGTGCAGCTAACAGTTGCAAATAAAACAGTTTTGATTTTCACTGTGGTTTCCATTTCGCGACCTATCGTTCCTTACTTTCCGAATAGCCTTCGTATTTGTTGTTACATCTACACTCGTTCCTTGTTTCACGTGTTACCTGTACCAACCCGTAACAACAGTGTTCATGATACAGCAGGAGGCCGCTGTTGGCAAAATGTGGGGCCTGGTGTGCGTTGGGCCCTTGCAATTAAGAACAATGTTTGGTCACAGCTATTTATTTGAAGTAAAATATTGTAATGAAGTGTTGTGAATTTAAAACTGTTGCCTCCCACTCCCGGATTGAACGTAATTTTGTCTATTGTCTTGTGTTCATGATTCTTCTTGGGCTATATTTAGTTTGTCCATTGGAGCCATCTATTTGTGTTTCATTCATTTCTTCGTCATACATTAACTGTTTATAATGTTTTGTCCATTGTTTTTCACTTACTAGGTTTCATCTTGCACAACATTTTTATTTTATTTACGTGCTTAATTAGTTTATATCCGATTGACTGCCTCTCGTGTCCATCATGCTCTGCCTCACTTGTAAAAACGTTCCATGTTTCTTCGCGAGCTTTTCTTGTTATTTTCTTGGTGACTGTTCTTTCCTCGTTATATGCTTCATAGGATATAGCAGTTTTATTTTGTATGTATATCTTCTGTGCTTTTCCTTTTTTTTCAACTGATTTTTTATTTCTGCTTTCGACTTTTACAAACTCTTTATTTAGATCTTCCTGTTCTTTCGTAAATCTTCTGTAGCAGTTTTATGGATTGCCTGTATTATATTTTCACATTTTCTGTTTAAACATTCAACGAATGGTTTTTCCGTTAGATACTTCTTAAGTCTATTTTCATTAAGAGTTCTTAAACTTTCTTCTTGTAACAGATATACCTTGTACACGTCTGCATTCTCTCGTTTGTGTCTTGGTTACTTTTCCTCCACTTTGCCGTTGTCCTACCTTCGAAAATAACAATGAAATGAAAAGTGATATCGTAAAGCGAACGAAAAGTTTCTGAGACGGTGAAACAAAGGAGCCTATCAAAATAAAAATGGCGGTAAACACAGTAAACATGGAAAGATATATCATTTTAAAAAAAGGCGTGAAGTGCGGCACCCATTTTAGAAAGATCTCACCGGCTATCACATCCACAAGCGCTGGGAGGCGACGAGACGAGTGGAGCTCAAAAAACACAAAGGAGCATTGTATGGCACAGTGAGCGTCGGGAATCGAACTCTAACATATATGGTGGCGCGAGATCAATAGTTCACAGCCTGTATGGAGTCCAGGCAACGAACCAATAGCAACGCAGCTCGCAGCACCAACCACAGGAGCAAACAGTATAAAGTTTCTCTATTTTATTTTAACACCATATGTAATAGTAATGTTTATATTTTTACTACAGTTTTTCTCTATTTAACTTTAGCGCTGTATGTAACAGTAGTGCTGTTAATTTTGCTGTTCCTACCCTTGCAGGTCCAAAAATTCTGAAGATTTATTTCACATAAGCCGGAACCAGCAAATAAATAAATATTATTGCTGTCTCTACTATTGGTTTCAACCTAAAGATTATTTCTTCCTCTGAAACTCACTTTGGTTCACCACTTCACCGTCACTATTCTTTTCTCTAGTGCGATACAAACTTCCTCAGCGGTCATCATATCTTAACCTGCATCACTATCATTCTCTGCCTCGAGATGACTGGGTGTTGTGTGATGTCCTTAGGTTAGTTAGGTTTAAGTAGTTCTAAGTTCTAGGGGACTGATGACCATAGATGTTAAGTCCCATAGTGCTCAGAGCCATTTGAACCATTTGAACAATCAGAAATGTTTACTAACATTTCAGGGAATTCAGAGGTGTTGAGAACTGTACCAACTTCAGCTGTGGAATCAGAAAGAGCAGGCCATACTGTTTTCCATGAATTCAAATGGTTCAAATGGCTCTGAGCACTATGGGGGGGGGGGGGGGGGGTCATCAGTTCCCTAGAACAACGTAATAACAGTGACAACTCGGCCTCCACAGCAGTAGCGACGAGCCATTTACAAAATTGGTGACGAAGGTTTACAGAGGTGTGGACGTCGACGTTCACAGCAGGTTGCGGGGCGTGGATGTTACACTTATACGACATATGCAACTGGATCATAGAAGCGATCCGGCAGCGCGTGTCGGCGCGTAAGCTGGGAGAATACGACTCGAGTTCCACAAAATCCGTGCGCGGTTCCCAGCTAGGGCCCCGGCCGCCATGCTCTTTGAATGGAGCGCAGAGCAGCAGACCCTCTGCCGGCGCGTCATTAGCGGCTGAGATGCAAGGGGCGATAACTGGGGCCGGGAATAGCCAGCCAGCCAGCTATAGCTGCTGCTGCTGCTGATGCCGCTATCGCATCTCGCGCGCCATCACAAATATAATTAGGGAGGCCGCTCCTCGGCGACGGAAATGCGCCTCTGCAGCCTGGGGTGGCTGCCGCCGCTGCAGCTGCTCCGACAGCAGGAGGAGGGAGGCGTGTGCATGGCCTGCCCCCTACTGGTTCACCTCTCACGCATTTCTTAGTGCCAAATAATCTCTGAAATAATGTTGAAACTGTTATAACACGTCTTAATCCGTCAACAAGAAGAGGTAATAATTGTAAGTCTCAGATTCAGTTCATCCGAATTAATTTTTTGTTTCCTTTTTCCTTGTTTTCACACGAAAATGTGCAGTATACAGTTGGCATGGTACGTCATACGTACAATTGTTACGTTGGTACCGCTGGTAGCATAGAGATTGCCGAACCTACGCTTCCAGCGACTGTTAATAAGTTCAATCTGGATCTGTTCCGTACACAGGTGAGTGCTATATCGGTATTGTTCTTTGTCCCCGGGTTTTGAGTGTGCGTGAGCGAAGTAACTTCGAAGCGGAAGAAAGTGGTTGTTTCCACAGACGAAAAGTTGGGAACACCACACACGAAGGAAAACTGCTTAAGAACATAGCTGCAGGACGTGGTGTAGTGACGTACACTGTCAGAATGGAAGAAGAACTGAAAAGAAAGGAAGATTGAAGGAAATTTTCAGGACTGCGGTACAATAAAAAAAGCAAGAAATGAAACGCTGGTTGAAGGATTATTCGAGAATCACCTAGTGGTAGACTGAGGTACGGCTACGAACGTAACGCATTGTAACAGTAACGTACAGACTTCAGAGCAACAGTCTGCGCGGAGGTTGTGTTACATGATTGGAGGAGCAGATTCTGACATGAGTTTTTATGTATAATGGCCACGATGAGGACTTCTCTAACGAAGGAAATAAGTACATCCAAAGGAATATAACACAAATGTGGATTTTTAATACCGCTTTTTATGAGTGGTTTCGAAATGAACGCGCCGAGCCAATGTGTAGTTTTGACACTAAATTAATTACATATTACGTCAATTTATCGTTCTTATTTAGGACTATAATTTGTTTCAGGCGTTATGAGATCATAAAAGTTTCGAGATATGGGATTTTGTGCAGGAAAGATGCGAATTTGCTTTCTAACATATGGCATGAAATGATGTGTGCTTGAAAACTGATAAGTCAAAATGGTTCCAAAATGAACCCACCTCCATAAAACCACTGATTGCTTACTTTTTGTGACCTTATTCTCGTATTCGTCACATACTGCGATGATAGAAAATTTGTAAAGTTTTTCAGTTTTGTTTTAATACTGTCGGTAATCAAAGGGTTAAAGCTGATTCTAGAAATGTTCGAATTAGATAGTTTGGATCAGTGTTCATGCATGTGCCAGTTCAGTTTTTTCAGCATCTTTGTGACACTCTCCTATGGCAGAGCAACTCGATCTTACTGCCCCTTCTTGTACCACTCAGAACCCCATGTTTGTCTCATCTGGCACGGGTCCCACACACTTACTGTAGGATCGTCGCACTGCTAATATATAAGTATCGGCTTTTGCCGACTGATTGCACTTCTCTAATATTCTAGCAATGAACAGCAGTCTGCCACCTGCTTTGCCTACAGATGTTCCACTTCAAATCCTTACGAATTATTAAATACGGGTATTAGAGATGACCCATTCCATCTGCGACTAACTAATATTTAAAAAAAATCGTAGGATACTATGTGTTCGGGTTTTGGGAAGTGTACAATTTTACGCGTATGAATATTTAAAGCTAGTTGGTAGTCTTTGATCCACACAGAAATCTTTTCAAGGTAAGACTGAAGAGGGGTGCAGCTTCTTTTAGAGGCTACTTTACTATACAGGGTGTTACAAAAAGGTACGGCCAAACTTTCAGGAAACATTCCTCACACTCAAAGAAAGAAAATATGTTATGTGGACATGTGTCCGGAAACGCTTACTTTCCATGTTAGAGCTCATTTTATTACTTCTCTTCCGATCACATTAATCATGGAATGGAAACACACAGCAACAGAACGTACCAGAGTGACTTCAAACACTTTGTTACAGGAAATGTTCAAAATGTCCTCCGTTAGCGAGGATACATGCATCCACACTCCGTCGCATGGAATCCCTGATGCGCTGATGTAGCCCTGGCGAATGGCGTATTGTATCACAGCCGTCCACAATACGAGCACGAAGAGTCTCTACATTTGGTACCGGGGTTGCGTAGACAAGAGCTTTCAAAAGCCCCCATAAATGAAAGTCAAGAGGGTTGAGGCCAGGAGAGCGTGGAGGCCATGGAATTGGTCCGCCTCTACCAATCCATCGGTCACCGAATCTGTTGTTGAGAAGCGTACGAACACTTCAACTGAAATGTGCAGAAGCTCCATCGCGCATGAACCACATGTGTCGTACTTGTAAAGGCACATGTTCTAGCAGCACAGGTAGAGTATCCAGTATGAAATCATGATAACGTGCTCCATTGAGCGTAGGTGGACGAAACTAAAATGTGCTCTAACATGGAAATTAAGCGTTTCCGGACACATGTCCAGATAACATCTTTTCTTTATTTGTGTGTGAGGAATGTTTCCTGAAAGCTTGGCCGTACGTTTTTGTAACACCCTGTAAATAAATGCAAAGCGTGTGAGGATACTATTAATATCGTCCGCGAGGTCATTAATATACAACATGAAGAGCAAGGCCCACAATAAACCGCCTGTGCCATAAATGAAATTACTTCTGTCGTCGACTCTCTATCCAAGGCAGCTTGCTGCGTCCTCTCCATCAAAAAACCTTCAATCCAGTCAAATATTTCGCTTGACACCCTGTCCAATCTTTCTTTTGATGCTAATTGTAGGTGTGATATAGAGTCAAATGCCTTTCGGAAACATAGTGCCTTGACACATGGTATTCGGTTGTGTATGTCATGTGAGAAAAGTCTAAGTTGAGTTTCACAAGATCGATGATTTCGCAATCCATGGTGAATGACATGGGAAAGTCATGTATTCAGAGGTACCGCATTATGTTTGAGCTCAAAATAAACAGCGAGATTCTGCAACATTGCTTCCAATTTTTGCTGGTATTATCTGCCGAATGTCGCGGAGAGTGAGGTTCATTCAGCCAGCAACAAGGAGTAGCCCACCATGCCATTTGAAAGCGCTATTTTCGTTAAAGTCGTTACCCTATAACTATCTCCTCATTCCCGTTCATGCCCTCATTACAGGAAGACTGTGTACTAGAAATGTGTCCCGAACTTCAACTGTTATGTCTGTCCTGGGAAACAGTGAGACTAGCTCACGTAAAGCCACAAAAAGCTTTGAAAGTTGCTCGTACAGTTGCAGTTATTTGTCATTTCACGTGATGTTGTTATCGGTTTTTATGCTTTATTATACTGATGTACTTTTTTGTGCATTAATTGTCTTACCCATCGTGCTCTGTTCTTAGTATAGTTGCATAACAGTGCATGTTTGGCGGCCTATGAAATGATGCAAATCAATGTGGCTTCGTGTATATCAATTGCATTCATTTCAACATGAGATTCTCATGACCACACTAAGAATTACAGAATAGGAGAGATCCTTGTCTCAACAGTTAAATTCTCAAGTGAATAATTTGAGTTTTACAAAGACTAGAGCTAACATAAGCTCAGTCACAAAATATGGAGTCCAGGGCATGTGGTCCTTCAGTTGGATCAACAAAAATCCCCCCACCCCCTCCCCCCCCATGAAACATGGACCTTGCCGACGTGGGTTCTGTACCGTGGACGCAATCTCCATGACTTAGTATCCATGGAGCGGCCAGAGAATCCCGTGGCAATAACTCGAGGGAGCAACAGTTTGCGTGACTGACCCTCTATTAATTTGCCAACAAGGTCATCCTGTGCTGATAGTCCGACAGCTGTAAGCAAAGGGGAACTACGGCGGTGAATTTTTCCCCGTGAACACGCATCTCTACTGTATCGTGATGACGCCATGCTCTTGGGTAAAATATTTCGGAGGTAAAATACTCAGGAGGATGTCATTATCAGTAAAACTAAGACTGGTACCGTACAGTTCGGTTGTGGGATATTAGTTTCCTGAATTGGGTAGGTATGTTAGATAATTTAAAAAATGGAAACGGATACACTGAAGTTAGAACGGAGATGCACCGTTGAACGACATA
Source organism: Schistocerca americana (assembly GCF_021461395.2). NCBI lineage: Eukaryota > Metazoa > Arthropoda > Insecta > Orthoptera > Acrididae > Schistocerca > Schistocerca americana. The sequence continues at coordinate 61,466,106 of NC_060122.1, forward strand.
GTGAACGGATTATCATAGTCAAGCCTCTCCTGGACTCTTGCGCGTGTCTGTTGGACCCTAGACGATTGGAAAACCTTGGTCTGGTCAAATGATTTCCGATTCTAGTTGGTAAGAGGTGGTGGTAAGGTACGAGTGTGGCACAAACTCCACGAAGTCATGCATTGAAGTTGTCAACAAGGCACTGTGCAAGCTCGGGGTGGGCCCATCATGGCGTTGGCTGAGTTTACATGGAATGGAACGTGTCCTTTGGTCCAACTGAACCGATCATTGACTGGTTATGTACCGCTACTTGGAGACCATTTTCAGCCATTCCTGGACTTCATGTTCCCAAACAACGATGGAATTTATATGGATGATAATGCGCCATGTTACCGGGCAACAATTTTTCACGGTTGGTGTAAGTAACATTCTGGACATGCTGGTCGCCCAGATCTCTCGACATGAATCTCATCGAACGTTTATGGAACAATCGAGAGAACTTGTGTTCTAAAATCTGCCCTGGCAAGATTTTTCGCAATTATGGGAGGTTACAAGGGCGGCGTGGCTCAGTATTACTGCAGGTGACGACTTGTTGGGTGCATCCCACGACAAGTTGTTGCACTATGTGGTGCAAAAGAGGGCTCGACACGGTATTAGCGTGTATTCCATGACTTTTGTCGTCTCTGCGTATTATATTTGCAGATTAAGAAAAAGCTTTCGATGATGTTGACATTCCAGAATGAGATTTTCAATCTGCAGCGGAGTGTGCGCTGATACGAAACTTACTGGCAGATTAAAACGGTTTGCCAGACCGAGACTCGAACTGGGGACCTTTGCATTTCGCGGGCAAGTGCTCTGGCATCTGAGCGACCCTAACACGACTCACGCCCCCTCCTCACTATCAGCGCACACTCCAATGCAGAGTGAAAATCTCATTCTGGAAATATCACCCCGGCTGTGGCTAAGCCACGTCTTCGCAATATCCCTTCTTTCAGGAGTGGTAGTCCTGCAAGGTTCGCAGGAGGGCTTCTGTGAAGTTTGGAAGGTAGGAGACGAGGTACTGGCAGAATTGAAGCTGTGAGGACGGGGTGTGAGTCGTGCTTGGGTAGCTCAGATGGCAGAGTACTTGCCCGCGAAAGGCAAAGGTCTCGATTTCGAGTCTCGGTCCGGAATACAGTTTTAATCTGCCAGGAAGTTTCAATGTTGACGTTACTACACCCTTTGAAATTTCGAAGGCAGCGGGGAGAATCGACAAGGAATGGAATGATATTTAAAACTTGGACAGGAAACAGATCGCAGGTATAAGACCAGAAGTGCATTTAAGTTGTGAAGCGAGAAAGTCGGGATTGTAGCCTACCCAGATTTTATTCGATCTGTAAACTGGGAAAGCTCTGAGCTCTGAATCGTGTCGGAAGGGGCTTTCAAGAGCAGTCTCTTTAGAAGAGGTTACAAGATCAACGTCAATAAATTAGTCCAATTAAATTAGAAGAAGCTGAGGAAACTAGATTAGGAAATGAGAAAGTAAAACAAGTTGATGAGTTATTCTGTATGGACAGAAAAATAACTGATGATGACTGAACATAAAATGAACACTGGCAATGGCAAGAAAAGCATTTGTCAAAAACCAAAAAAACAGGAATTTGTTGACATCTAATATAAATTGCGGTGTTATGAAGTCTTTCCTGAACGTATTTGTCTGGATCACAGCGTTGTATTGAAGTAAAAGGTGGAAGATATGCAGTTCAGCAAGAAGCTTTCCTAATTTTTATGCAGCTGAAGAATTTTGAAGATTAGGTGTGTAGCTCGAATGAGGTCGTACTGAATGAAACTGGGGAAGAAAGGAATTTACAACACAACTAGATTAGAGTGGAGGCTGCACCAGATCACTCTTCGGACGGAAGGCCACATAAGCAATAAAAAATAAGAATCAGCAAACCCAAAAGTAACCTTTACGAAAGTGGCGAGCACAGCCTACTAAGCGAGGGAGTTTGAAAAAGCCTGAATGCTAAGGTTTCTCTCTCACGCAATGTCGACCTGATCGTTCCAGAGCTAAAAATACTGTAATGCCTTAATGGTCTCACTTAAAAGTCTTTAGAAAATTCAACAGAATACAGGTTGGAAACTACAAAATCGGCTTCCTGCACGGTACTTACCAGACCACAAGACTCTACTGCTCTGCGTGCTGAGTAGCAAGTGGAGAGCGGTGATGACAGAACGTATGTCATCTAAGCCTCGACATAACAACGACAAAAAAATGTTGATAGTATGAGAATTGTGTTTCCGTAAAGCCTGTGTAACATACTCCTCTTTTCGACATCGATCTCAAAAACATTTGTAACTATTTACTCGTACTGATGTTTCCGTCTGGTGCGTGCGTGCGGAGGGGGAGAGAGACAGAAGTGGTTCCCAGCTGATAACTGCTGGCCCTCGCTTCCTCGGCGCGGCTGCCGCGCCCTGCCGCGCCCTGGAGCAGCAGAGGAAACTGAAGACACAAACAGGCGTGCCGGCGTGACGTCACGCCGCCAGCAGCTGACGCCCTCGGCAAACGGGCGGGACTGGAGCGGCTCCCTCTGTGTGTGTGTGTGTGTGTGTGTGGCGGCGAGGAGTCCAGGCCGCAAAGGGCGGATCCGACACACACACACACACACACACACACACAGGGAGGGCACGCAGGCCGCTCCGTCATAGGGAACGAGCAGCGGTGCACGGAAACTACGCTCTCGTTTGCGCGCCTATCGCTAGGCGCACACAACAGCATCGGAATGGTTACATCTGTCGCTACTGTAAGTGCTAACAATTTTGGTAGGCGTATCTTTGACCGTTACGAATACCAACTGAATGTGCACACTACTGTGACGCCATATTTCCCCCGCACTTTTCGAAACAGTACGCACTGTCTGGTCCAAAGTATCCGGAGACCCCCAATGTTATGCAGAAGTAAGCATTACACGTCACGAGAGCCGAGTAGGACGGTATGAAAGGAGGAGGCGAGTGTTGTGTTGTCAGTGGAGGAGCAGGAACAACAGGACGGGTCGGTGAACAGGGCGCAGTGATTCCAGCGGACTAGTCACTGGATGTTGCCTGAGTAGCCGACTAATGAGGGGCATTTCAAACCTCGTAAACCTGCCAAACTTGACTGCTGCTGATGTGGTTCAAAGGTTAAAACGCGAAGGGACGACCACAGCCAAACCAGGATTCGAGTGAAGAACAATTGCTAACATGAGTGACTTAGAAGTACACTCGTGCTCATAAATTAAGGATAACAGCAGAATGTGGTGCCACACAATGTGGCACTACACAAAACTGGCGCTAATAGCATAGGCACATAGGGTACACACATGACAGAGATCTGTAACTCCACGGTATTGGTGATAACTTGAGAAAACCGTCCCGAAACACATGTGCTACAAAACGCCACTGTTTCCTGCGCATGTAACCCGACATCAGTATACGATATGATCACCATGAACACGTACACAGGCCGCACAACGGGTTGGCACACTCTGGATCGGGTGGTCGAGCAGCTGCTGGGGTATAGCCTCCCATTCTTGCACCAGTGCCTGTCGGAGCTCCTGAAGTGCCGTAGGGGTTTGAGGACGTGCAGCGATACGTCGACCGTGTGCATCCCAGACGTGCTCAATGGGATTTAGGTCTGGAGAAGAGGCAGACAACTCCATTCGCCTCATATCTTCTGTTTCAAGTTACTCCTCCACGATGGCAGCTCGGTGGGGCCGTGCGTTATCAACCACCAGGAAGAAGGTGGGACCCACTGCACTCCTGAAAAGGCGGACATACTGGTGCAAAATGGCGTCCCGATATACCTGACCTCTTACAGTTCCTCTGTCAAAGACATGCAGGGGCGTACGTGCACCAATCATAATCCTACCCCACACCATCAAACCATGACCTCCATGCAGGTCCCTTTCAAGGACATTAAGGGGTTGGTATCTGGTTCACGCCAGATGAAAACCCGGCGAGAATCACTGTTCAAACTATACTTGGAATCGTCTGTGAACATGACCTGGGACCACGGTTCCAATGACCATATACTGTGTCCCTGACACCAGGCTTTACGGGCTCTCCTGTGGCAAGGGGTCAGTGAGACGCACCTTGCAGGTCTCCGGGCGAATAAACCATGTCTGTTCAGTCGTATGTAGACTGTGTGTCTGGAGACAACTGTTCCACTGGCTGTGGTAAGGTCACTAGCAAGGCTACCTGCAGTACTCCGTGGCCGTCTGCGGGCACTGATGGTTCAAATGGCTCTAAGCACTATGGGACAACATCTGAGGTCATCAGTCCCCTAGACTTAGAACTACTTAAACCTAACTAACCTCAGGACATGACACACATCCATGGCCGAGGCAGGATTCGAACTTGCGACGCTAGCAGCAGCGCTGTTCCAGACTGAAGCACCTCGGTCACAGTGGCACTGATGGTGAGATAGGGGTACACTGTGGACGCCCCATACTGTAGCACCTCTACACGTTTCCTGTGTGCTGAAATCGTTGCCATAATCGTGAGAACACACTTTGTGTGCTACGACTTGCTGTGTTGGACCAGGCTGCAGTCGCCCTAGTATTCTACCCCTCATAACATTATCAATTTGTTTTCTTTGAGCTATTTTCAACATACAGTTACCATTAGCACGTCTGAAATCGTCTGCACACAGTCGCTGCACCGTACTCTCAAATGCACCAACACACCTCTGCGTATGTGGACTGCTGCCAGCGCCACCGTGCGACGACTGTAGGTCAAATGCACTACGTGGTCATATCCCAAGGTGATTTAAACTCGCAAGCCGCCCACCAGAGCGTTTTTTCACCATGTATCAGCATTATCCTTAATTTAAGAGCATGAGTGTAAATATCCTTAGCTTAGGAGCAGATATACAGGGTGTTACAAAAAGGCACGGCCAAACTTTCAGGAAACATTCCTCACACTCAAAGAAAGAAAATATGTTATGTGGACATGTGTCCGGAAAAGCTTACTTTCCATGTTAGAGCTCATTTTATTACTTCTCTTCCGATCACATTAATCATGGAATGGAAACACACAGCAACAGAACGTACCAGCGTGGCTTCAAACACTTTGTTACAGGAAATGTTCAAAACGTCCTCCGTTAGCGAGGATACATGCATCCACCCTCCGTCGCATGGAATCTCTGATGCGCTGATGCAGCTCTGGAGAATGGCGTATTGTATCATAGCCGTCCACAATACGAGCACGAAGAATCTCTACATTTGGTACCGGGGTTGCGTAGACAAGAGCTTTCAAATGCCCCCATAAATGAAAGTCAAGAGGGCTGAGGTCAGGAGAGCGTGGAGGCCATGGAATTGGTCCGCCTCTACCAATCCATCGGTCACCGAATCTGTTGTTGAGAAGCGCACGAACACTTAGACTGAGATGTGCAGGAGCTCCATCGTGCATGAACCACATGTTGTGCCGTACTTGTAAAGGCACATGTTCTAGCAGCACAGGTAGAGTATCCCGTATGAAATCATGATAACGTGCTCCATTGAGAACATGGGGCCCAATCAAGACATCACCAACAATGCCTGCCCAAACGTTCACAGATGACGTGATTGCACAATTGCGTGCGGATTCTCGTCAGCCCACACATGTTGATTGTGAAAAATTACAATTTGAATCGAGGAAGTACAGTACATACTGACGAAACTAAAATGAGCTCTAACATGGAAATTAAGCGTTTCCGGACACATGTCCACATAACATCTTTTCTTTATTTGTGTGTGAGGAATGTTTCCTGAAAGTTTGGCCGTACCTTTTTGTAACACCCTGTATACTGAGTAGCGAAAAGATGATCAAAATTAATTTCAAAATGATTTAGACAAGATATCTGTATGGTCCAAAAAGTGTCACTTGAAGTCTTTCACATGAACACTAAAAAGTTACCCGATAAATCACTCAAATATAATATTGTAAACTCATCTAAATACTTACTGACTACAATGCGAATAACATATATTGCAACGATCTCGTGGATAATGTTGTGGGAAAAGCAAACCAAGCGCTGCAATTTATTGGTAGAACATTTAGAATGTGTATCAGCTCTACTGAAGAAACTGGTTAGTCTAAGCTTGGTCGCCCTCTTCTGAAACTTTGCCGTCCGGTGTGGGATCCGCGTTAGATACGATTGATGGAGAACATGTAAAAAGCTGAAAGGCGGGCAGTTTCTTTTAAATTATCGCGAAATAGGAGAATGTGTCACGAATATGAAATGTGAGTTGGGGTGAAATCATTAAAACAAAGACTTTTTCAATGCGGCGAAAACTTCTGAAGAGGTTTCGGTCTCAACGTTTTTCTTCAGAATGCGAAAAATTTTGTTGGTACCTACGTACACAGGGAGAAATGATCATCATAATGAAATAAGGGAAATCAGAGGTTGCACGGAAAGACTTAAGAGTTCGTTTTCCCAGCGTGCTGTTCGAGAATGAAACGGTAGAGAAGTACGGGGTGTTCAATATGTCTCTTCGCAGCGTCGTATGATTGTTAACCGCGCGTGCCGTATGATTGTTCGCCTGCCTGGTTACTTCCCTTGAAGTGGACTCTTCCAACATTCCACTGTTTCGTTTATCTCATCCAGCGTCAGTAGTATCGTTGGTGTGTGTCGTTACGTGTTGACGTGAACATTTAAGTTTAGTTACTTCGTTCGTTTGTTTTGTTTTTGTCACTGTTAAAATGCTAAGCATTGAAGAACGTATGTTTTTAGTCGAAGAAGTGTTCAAAACTGGCGGTAAACACAGAGTTTCAGTTCGTCAAACATTTAATTCAGTTTTCCCGGAGACAACACTCCCACATCGCGATACTGTGCGAGATTTGACTAACAAATTTCGAATTAAGGGTTCAGTGACAGATGCACCGAGAAGTGGTCGTCCTAGCGTTTTGTCTGAGGATAGACTACTCGATATTTCCGATAAAATGTCCTTGAGTCCAAACAAGTCAGTAAGAAAAATCACCCAGGAAATCGATTCTAGTGTCGGAACGGCCCACACAGCTGTAAGGAAAAACTTAGAACTTTTCCCATACAAAGTGACAGTCGTGCAAGAACTGAAAAATACTGATCATGGGAAGAGACTGCATTATTGTCAATGGTTCAAAAATTTCTTTCAACAAAATGGAAGGGATATTCTTAATTAAACGTTTTTTTACTGATGAGGCGTTGTTTCATTTATCCAGGTACATGAACTCGCAAAATAATCATCTGTGGAGTATTGCAAACCCATTGTGTATTCATGGAGTTTAAATTGCAATTTCTAGACGTCAGATTGTGGGTACCACATTTTTCAACGAAACAATAAACGCAGAACGATACTGCAGTGATCTTCTGTACCTATTCATAGGAGAACTTTCGTTAGGTGAAATACTGAACGGTTATTTTCACCAAGATGGCGCAACCGCGCGTAGAGCTAGCGTTTCACTGTCACTGCTTGCTGATGTTTTTGGTGATCCAATAATTTCACAGGGACTTTGACCTCCACGATCTCCAGACTAACATCACCTGACTTCTAGGGTACAGCGAAAGCAAGTGTCTATAAAAACCGTCCAAAAAAGCCATCGATGAATTGAAAACAGCAGTATCCACTTGAAACGTCCCCTTATGAACTATTATACAAGACTGTGCTGAAACTGACACACAATATTTTTTAGCGCAACGCAATCTGACTTTCAAAGATCCCTGCAAAAAAATGGCCCTGAGTAACATTAAACTATACCTTTCAGAAATCACTTACCTCACAAAAATCTTCATTACTCGAACTACTGCAATACAGCGAGCGCCACTACTGCCAGCTAAATAAAAGATTCAAACTACGGAAGACACTAACTACTGATAGGGATAGTTTGCAAATGAAAGATATTAATAGAGAACAAACAATGTATTTACCTTGATAGTCATAATATATATAGCAGTTCATGACAAATTACAAAACTCCGCCATCTCTCTCCCTACATCCACCACTGCTGGCGGCTCACCTCCAACTGCGCAACGCTACGCGCTGTTCGCATCCAGCTGCCGCTGCCCAACACTACAATGGCAGACAACAATGCAAACTAGACACAGACTGCACACAGCACAGCCAGTGATTCTCACACAGAGCGCTACGTGGCGTTACGAATAACAAAACATAAACAGCCTACTTACACACTTTCACTGCTTCTGTTACAGAAGAAATGTTACAGCTTGTGTTTGGAAACGTGACTAGACGAATTGAATTGTGTATCCAACAACAGGGTTCAAATGGTTCAAATGGCTCTGAGCACTATGGGACTTAACTGCTGAGGTCATTAGTCCCCTAGAACTTAGAACTAGTTAAACCTAACTAACCTAAGGACATCACAAACATCCGTGCCCGAGGCAGGATTCGAACCTGCGACCGTAGCGGTCTTGCGGTTCCAGACTGCAGCGCCTTTAACCGCACGGCCACTTCGGCCGGCCAACAACAGGGGGGACACTTTCAACATGTATTGTGAAAATTTGTAATTAAAAATGAATATTCAGTAAATTAATAACTTGTATTTCACTGACTTTCATTTCGGCATATTTACTGCGGCGTACGGCACGCTCGGCTAACAACCATACGGCATTGCGGAGAGACATTTTGAACACCCCGTAGCTTGAAGGTGGTGTAATGAATCGTCTGCCAGGCACTTAATTGTGAACTGCAGAGTAATACAGACAGATGCACGTGTAGAAGACTAGGCAGATTTCATGCACTGACGGACGGCGACCATCGCGCTCTGCGGAAGTTGGTTGTAAATAATCGTATGAAATTAGGGGAGTGAATCACTCTCGACTTCCAAGTGCTTTCAGCAGTCCAGCTACCACAATGGCTGTCCGTAAGGTGTCAAAAGGAACGATGTGCAGCGGTCGAGCAGCTGTTCCTTAGCCGCACGTTCCTACAGTCAGTGCTGACCGACACCTGAGTTGCTGTGAGCAGCGACGCGGCTCGATGGCGTACGACTGGAAACGAGTGATTTTAAGTGATGGATTACACTGTAATCTGTAACAATCAGACAGAAGTTTGAGCGTGACGAAGGACTCGACAACGTTACTTGTCATCTTGTGTGTCAATAGTGCAGTATGGAGGAGGTAATGCTAAAATACAGGGGTGTTTTTCGTGATTAAAGTGTGCGGCCACCCACCCGATAGCACTTCAGAAAATGCCAGAAGCGGTAGCACATGAGCACATTCTACAGCATTATGTACTGAGTACAGCAGAGGAGCGTCCCATGGACCGCAAGGGAGTGTACCCTGTTATAAAGCAGCGTCTGTGGGGCAATAGTTTGTGGACGATAACGCTTCGGAAATGGACTGGCCTGCCCAGGGTCGCGATCTGAACGCAATGGAACACCTTTTGGGTGCTTTCGTTCCAGAAAGATAGCAGCTATATGAAGAGCAAGAGCTCAGATGGGAATCCAATAAAGAAGGGTATGTTGAAACGTGGAAGGAATATATACAGGGTGGTCCATTAATAGTGACCGGACCCAATATCTCACGAAATAACCATAAAATGGAAAGTTTTTTTAATAGGAACCCCCGTTTTTATTACATAGTTGTCTAGTACGTAAAGAAATATGAATGTTTTAGTTGGACCACTTTTATCGCTTTGTGATAAATGGCGTTGTAATAGTCACAAACATATGGCTCACAATTTTAGACGACCAGTTAGTAAGAGGTAGGTTTTTAAATTAAAATACAGAACGTAGGTACGTTTGAACATTTTATTTCGGTTGTTCCAATGTGATACCTGTACCGTCTGAGAACGCATGCTGTTACAGCGAGATTACCTGTAAATACAACAGTAATGCAATAAATGCTCAAAATGATGTCCATCAACCTCAATGCATTTGGAAATGCGTGTAACGACATTCCTCTCAACAGCAACAGTTCGCCCTCCGTAATGTTCGCACATGAATTGACATGCGCTGACGCAAGTTGTCAGGCGTTGTCGGTGGATCACGACAGCAAATATCCTTCAACTTTCCCCACCGAAAGTAATTCGGGGACCACAGATCCGGTGAACGTGCGGGCTATGGTATGGTGCTTCGACGACCAATCCACCTGTCACGAAATATGCTATTCAATAGCGCTTCAACCGCACGCGAGCTATGTGCCGCACATCCATTGTGTTGGAAGCACATCGCCATTCTGTCATGCAGTGAAACATCTTGCAGTAACATCGGTAGAACATTACGTAGGAAATCAGCATACATTGCACCATTTAGATTGCCATTGATAAAATGGGGGACAACTATCATTCCTCCCATAATGCCGCACCATACATTAACCCGCCAAGGTCGCTGATGTTCTACTTGTCACGGCCATCGTAGATTTTCCGTTGCCCAATAGTGCATATTATGCTGGTATACGTTACCGCTGTTGGTCAATGACGCTTCGTCGCTAAATAGAACGTGTGTAAAATATCTGTCAACGTCCCGTAATTTCTCTTGTTCCCAGTGGCAGAACTGTACACGACGTTCAAAGTCGTCGCCATGCAATTCCTGGTGCATAGAAATACGGTACGGGTGCAATCGATGTTGACGAAGCATTCTCAACACCGACATTTTTTAGCTTCCCGATTCTCGCTCAATTTGTCTGCTACTGCTGTGCGGATTAGCTGCGACAGCAACTAAAACACCTGCATGGGCATCATCATTTGCTGCAGGTCGTGGTTGACGTTTCACATGTGGCTGAACACTTCCTGTTTCCTTAAATAACGTAACTATCCGGTGAACGGTCCGGACACTTGGATGATGTCGTCCAGGATACCGAGCAGCATACATAGCACATTATGGTTCAAATGGCTCTGAGCGCTATGGGACTTAACTTCTGTGGTCATCAGTCCCCTAGAACTTAGAACTACTTAAACCTAACTAACCTAAGGACATCACACACATCCATGCCCTAGGCAGGATTCGAACCTGCGGCCGTAGAGGTCATGCGGTTCCAGAAAGAAGCGCCTAGAACCGCACGGCCACACCGGCCGGCCATAGCACACGCCCGTTGGGCATTTTGATCACAATAGGCATACATGAGCACGATATCGACCTTTTCCACAGTTGGTAAACGGTCAACTTTAACGCGGGTAATGTATCACGAAGCAAATACCGTCCGCACTGGCGGAATGTTACGTGATACCACGTACTTATACCTCTGTGACTATTACAGCGTCATCTATCACAAAGCGAAAAAAGTGGCCCAACTAAAACATCCATATTTCTTTACGTACTACACGGATATGTAATAAAAAATGGGTGTTCCTATGTAAGAAAAACGCAGTTCATATCCGTTTGACCTATGGCAGCGCCATGTAGCGGGACAACCATAGCGCCATCTGGTTTCCCCCTTCAAGCTATACGAGTTTTGTTCTTTGTGTTTTTTTTCGTTTGATACTTATTTAGTGAGATATTTGTCCCGGTCACTATCAGTGGACCACCTCAGCGCCATATTCTGCCTCTTTTTGACTTTCAATTCATATGCCTAAACCAGTTTCTATGGCGCTTCGGTGTATTTTTTCTGTGTTCGTTGGTGGTTGTGAGTGATCCACTGAGCTTCAAATTATAAGTTACTGTTATCAGTTTTCGATGTCGAAATATTCTCTTCAGGGTGATAAAAACTGAGGCGTTGGGCACGCAGAACCTGGAATCGTCACCATTAACAGCCAGTTGAGGCTTCGGCTATTTGTACCGAGGCCATTCGAACAGAACGCTTCGGCGGTGTGTGGTGGTTGTGCAGGTACCGGTCCGCGTGGATGGGCTTCCGTTGAACTCTGTGGCTGTTACGTTTCGGAACTTCACCACTGGATGAACCAAGTTGCGTCATGTCTGCTTCTGTGTCAATAACTGTACGTGAAGTTCCCTCAGCCTGAGACCCAGTTGCCCATAAATCTTGTAGGCCTCGGAGTTCCCCGGGCCCGGCGGTCGGTGTCCGCGCCGCACCGCGGGCGGCGCAGCCCATTCCGACGCCGGGAGGCCGCGCCTCGTCCGATCGAACAGCGGGGGCGGCGGCGGCGGCGGCGCTGAGCTCGCCTGCCGCGGGGCGTCGCGGCCGCCTCTATTATTCATGTTGTTTCTCGTTACCCCGGCGACCGGGCACGGTGTGTCACGGCACGGGGTGGGGGGCGCTAAGTACGCAACACGCACGCAGGCACGCACGGGCACACGCACGCGACGGGCGTCGATTACGGCGGCGCCGGCATCCCGCGGGGAGGGGGAGAGGCCGATTTACGCACGTCTTGTCGTCTGCAGCTCTGGAGGCGGCTGGCCGCGTCCACTGGAACGAGTGAAGGCTACGAGCAGCAGACGCAAGGCGCCGATTAACCGGCCCAAACGCTGCGCTGCGAGTCATCTGAACACTGTTGCACTCTCCACTGTGCTGGTTCGACAATAAACAGTCACAAGCCGCGCACTGGCAGTAACTTCGATTACTACTGGTTTAAGACCGTGCAAGCACAGAACGGCGCTTTGTTTTCTTGAATTACCCTGGCAAGAGCCTATCGAGGAGAAAAGGAAAAAAAAATTGTAATTCTGTGTGAGCCGTGTATCGTCTCGAGCTACACCTTATGTTTAGGTTGCATTGGTTCTCCTTTTCTTCCCCTGACATGTTTGTTTGATATGTTGTCTGTCAGTAAGTGGCTGCTTGGTTGTCGTTTCCCTCTGCTATCGATATCTGCGTTTTTGCTTCCGGGAAACTGCTATTGAGGAAGTGAGATCTTTGACCGGTGGTAACTTCTTGTGGTAGCGCGGAAGTAGGGGCGTGCGCTGAGAGAGTCTGGTGGACACGCGAGGGCAGTGTGGCTCGCCAGCGCGAAGCAGGCGTGGTCGGTTGCACCGAGTCGCCACGTGATGTATGTCGGTTGTGTGTAACGAGCGGGTCGACTTGGCGGAAGAGCTCCCCGCGTGTTGGTTGTGTACAGAATCGCCCCACGAGTAGTTGCTGTTCATTTCGCTTTGGTGGGACGTTAACAAGCTTCTTTAAATCCTCCGTTTCAACACTGGAGTTTAAAAGGAGATAACTAACATGAAGGAGCGGTCACTACCCGTCAACGTTGCAGGGAAGACATGAACTCCGGTGACAGAGCGTGTTGTCGCGTGACCGCGGCGTGCTGGGTACGCTGGCGACGCGTGCGCGGTCGGATGTGTGGATCCTTGCCATCGGAGGTCGTGTACTGCCTGTTCGAGCATAATTGTAAGTTAAGTTCGCGGAAGGTTTAATCATTAAGTAATAATTTTGTGTAACCAGCGTTTCTTCTGCCTTGTGGCCTCCGGCGACCGGGTTTCCTGTCCCTGGCACCGGTGTAATTGAAGACAGTGATCTTTCCTCCTCCTCTCGTTACTGTCCGATGGGAGGTGTAGTTTTGGGCAATATAATTGTTTCGCCATTCTGTCGTTTGTTATGAGTAAATTCATGCTTCTTGTTGGTTGATCATGTGGTCGTTCATTCAGGACTGTGTGGTGTAATGTTTCCTTGCACGAGGTTAGCTCTAATTCTGTCAGCAAGTTAAGCCATCTTATAACAAGTTTTCGCTGGCCAAAAGTCGGTGCAGTGACCAGCCTGAGAGTGGCAATTGTGTTTACGGGCGTATTTAAATTGGTCAGTATTCTGTCTAGCCTGAGCATCCCTGATTGGGTGATTTGTGGCCGCCTTACACGGGTCCGTCATATCTGTTATGTTCTAATGATATTCCAGGACACTTTTGTTTAAAATTTTTTTAAATTCTCCAAGTTTGTAAATTCCTTTTATTGCCATTAACCGTGTGTTTGCTGAGACTTGTTCAATTATTTTTTAATGGCGGTGTTGGTAGCTTCACTACTTCACCGTGCTTTATTAACAAAGTTCTGTATTTACTTTAGTAGCCTCTTTTCTAATGTACTTTAAATTTTTTTAAATTGTTGTATTGCTATAAATTACTTGATTGCCGTTAGCGGCGTGTTTAAAAGGCTGTTTATTGCCGTACTGCTAGTTTCTGTAAGATACGAATAAAACATTTCTGAAAATCTCAAGTCGACAGTAAACTACTAGAAATTTGTCCCCGTTTCCCAACTTGTGGTGTGGCTTGCAGTAACCCTAACCACTGTGTGTGTCACTGTGGTAAGTACCCATGGGACCAGACTGCTGAGGTCATCGGTCCCTGGACTCACACGTTACTGTATCTAGCTTAAATTAACTTACGCTAAGGACAAGAATCGTACCCATGCCCGAAGGAGGACGTGAACCTCTGAAGGGGAGGGGGTGGGGGAGGGAGGGGAGTGCACCGTGGAAAGGCGTCCCATGCCAGCGCGGCTACTCCGCGCGGCCAGAAAACGAGGTACACTTTGTTATAATAGGTTGCCGCGTTTTTGTTTTGCATCTTGATATTCCGGTTGATATGGGTTTGTTCATTTGTAGTTCACTATTGATATTTGAGTTTGCGTTTAGCCATTTTGTCATTTGGCGAGAGTCAGTGGAGCTGCACACACTAGAAAAAGAGTGCCAATTGGAGAAATCGGAACATTTCCGACACATTCTGCTGTCTGAGTTCAATAAAGGGGTGACAGCAACGGAGGCAGCCAGAAACATTTGCCTGTATGGGGATAACGCCGTTGGACAGGGCATGGCAAGAAAATAGCTTTCTCTCTGTGAATTTTATCACTAATGGATGCTGTTGAACGTCGTGACTGTACTTTTATAGGGTGAAGAAAAATTTCCGCTGCCTGTCACAATAAAAGATTATTTATTTGTCACACGAGCGGTTTCGGTCTACATCGATGTACAACAAACAATTATCTTTGTATTTATACAGTGATATCAACCAATATAAACATGTACATGAATGTGTAAACACCTGAGGATGGGCGCAAGCCCGAAACCGGTCGGGTGACAAATGAATAATCTTTTATTGTGACTAGTAGCGAAAGTTTTTTGTAACCTAATAGCTTTCTCGTTTGGAGGAGGATCTTTTTGATGTTAGTGTATCATTACTTTCAGGAAGACATTCGGGATTTGATGAAAATCATTGAATAGCATTAATCCACAATTATCCCTGGCAGTGTACTCGAGAACTGGCAAATGTGATAAACGGTGGTCATTCTACCATCGTGCGTCGTTTTATGCAATGGTGAAGCTTCGGTATTCCGGTGTAAGGGTACCACATACTCTGAGCCAAAAACACATAAATATATGTATATCTGGTTGCTCGTCTCAATTGGCACATGGAAAAACGCTGCCCCTTACGCTCCAACGTATTAAAATAACTCTAAACTATTGGCAAACTATATTTATCAAACAACTCACAACACCATCATCGTTAAACCATAATGGGTACCTTGACAGTCTCTTCGGGTTTGCTGCCGAACCCTAAAATCAACCGGATTCAATGTTTCAGCTATCCAACTGCTCGCCATCTTCAGGAGAACGCTGCTGCTGTTGCTGCTGAGTCCCGCTGAGAATAATAGATACCCACTGAGAGTACCGTATTTTCGCGAACCTAATGAGTCATCGAATGTAATACGCACCCGATTTGAAAAAAAAAATAAAAATAAAAAAAGAGTTTGTTGGCTCATCACTGATAGACAAATTTATTTTACACAACAATCGATGCATACATGAACTGTCAAAGCAGCAACTTTTAGTGGCCCGCTGTTAACTGACACAGTCATCACTAAAAAAGAACGCTTAACTTGTTTTTTTACGTGCCATGCAAAACAAGCTTACTGTGAATTAAAGGAGTTACCCATTACTCACTAATGTTATCATTATTCGTATCCTCGGCGGAGTCGATATCCGAAACAGATTCATTTCATTTTCCGCATCATCCTCGATGTCGTTCCAGAGCACATAATCTTCATTGCCGTCCAGAGTATCTGATATACGGCATTTCTTGAATAATATTATGATCACTGGTGCTTCGATGGTTTTCCACGCAGCCGATACCCATTGTGCAATAGCATAGGGTGTAGCATGCTCAGTTGTTTCTGTGGGAACAGTTCACGGTTTGCTTCTTCGTACTGTTCCTGAACGTAGCCTTTGAATGATTTGTTTATACTAACGTCCAGGGATTTCAGCACGGAAGTTATTCTCCAAAAGGTCACTAGCTAAGCTGTGGATCTTTTTTACGTCTTCAAAGCATTGATGGTAGTTTGGAAAGCCTACCATGGCGGAGTACCCACACCTTTCGGAGCTACTCTGACAGCTATCCCTTGAGTGGATTTCGAACAATGACATCATCGATGAACAGCTTTTCATTTTTACGTGTCTTAGAGCTTGTTTTCCTCTTTAATATTCAGAAAGGCGGAAGTTTGCGCCCATTTGTCGTTATTGCGCTGTTTTTCACGTCCTGACGTCATGATGGTAAATTCTTTTGTGCCCTTCTCATCAATGTGTAACTACGTTGCATTGAGGCGTAGCGCTTGTATCGCTCCTACATAAGCCTGACAGTTGCAAGGAGCCAGCTTCATAATGAGTCATGGTTATAACATGGCAGGTACGGTCCTATGCAATAGTGAGCCGCAAATAGTTACAGCTGTGGCCAAAATACGTCGTCATGTTACGGACTATGAAACTACACGTAGTGAAAACATTAAATTTTTGAAACAAAACTGTACGAACGGCGACAGCTTTAATTACTGTTAATTTAATTTGTGTAACTATCGGTTTGAATGGAATGGAATGGAATGTAATACATGAATATTGTATGTCTATTAACTGAGTAAACGTTAGCGTGAGATGTACAGTATGCCTGTACTCAGAGTGAATCAAGCTCTCAGGGTAATTACGTAAAGTGCAGCCAGACATTTAATGGGACTGGGGAAACAAGAAACATTTTACGATGTTTCTATTATTCAAAGCGAAAGTTATTTCGATATCTGTGGTATTTATAAATTTGTTGTAAATAAATTGTTCGTGAAACCTATTAAGTGGTAACTGGTCAAATGTAATAGACGGTGGATTGCTCAATTTAACCCTACTATCGTTTTGGTTACAATGTGTATCAGCCAATCAGATGACAGTACGTTCGCGTGAATTTTGTTGTCTAAAAGAAATTCTTTCTAAAACCGAAGTACAGTTCGGAGGTCAGGCATCGTTATGTTCGGACGCGTACAAATACAAGCTCAAAATAGATCGAGAAATTTTGCGGTATAATGAGTAAAACGTGACTGTGGAACGACACATAGTGACTCCGTTTTTATGTATTAACTGTGACTTTTGAATTAAACGAAAGTTCGCGTGGCATACTGTGCAAGTCGGGACCGAAAACTAGAGGTTCAACGAGATCGATTTGGATAATATTACAGTAAACATTCTGTCATAGACAATCCGTTTTCTTATCTTTTTTGGTAACAGACTCGGCTAACTATTATAATCTGGTTATTATGAGTGACTGTGATTGTGTGCTGAGTGTCAAAATTATATCTTCCGATTAGCGCTGACTGGACGGTGTTTTTGTATGAAGCAAGTAGCGATATACAGACGTCTTCGCTTACAAACTATCAATCATCTAAAAGCTCAATTAAGCTGAAATCTGAAAACAGTTTGATGCAACCTGTAGAGGCGTCACCTTACATACACAGCCTGCTGCCACCAATATAAATTCAGCACTGAGTGAGACCTAGAACAGGACGGACATTTGAAGTTTTCAGGCTTTCTTGTTTAATTAATGTGACAGAAATATTTTTTGAAGTGTCACTGTGACCCTGGGGTAGGTATTGTGTAACTGATCTGCCGCTTGGTGTGAACGACATTTATGTGAAAATGGCACGTAGAAATGACATTTTACTATCGGAGGATGCTATACTGAAAGCATTGTTAGAAGAACTCAATCGTAGAAGTGATGTAAGTGGCTTTTGTGATGAAACTTATGTTGAAGATGATGCTCCTGCGGCAGTTGCGGACAATGGCGAAAACGATCAGTCTGCCGAATCTTCAGACACCGATAAAGAAGATACAGTCGTCCACGGCAAGAATGGACATCGTTGCAACACAGCTCTCCCTGATACAAGAGGCTAGTGAGTTGCCAATACCATTGTAGTCCATGTTCCAAGGATGTGGAAATAACGAATAAATGGGTTTGTGAATAATTGAGAAAACCTGAAAATATTTGTTCAATATGAGCATTTCATCTAATTAATCTTAAATAAATTCCTTAGATCCGGATAACTTTCAAATTGAAAAGTCTGCATGACAGTTTGTACTTTGTTCCGAATTTTGGACGCATTAGTACTAATATTGACCAAGAAAGTACACGAGGAAGGTAAAATAAAATATGTTGAGTGCCCAATTCCATTATGCAGTATTCTATATTCAGTCAATTTCTCCAGCAAGTATCTGGGGGTCACTGTGGCTCTGGTGTGCAGTTAGTGAGACAATTCCAGAGCTGTATACTAGATGTGTAGCAGAATTCAGAAAGAAGTCACGTCTTTTACTTTGTTTCTTATGGTTTCACTAGTCACAGGTTGTGCATTACTTCTCCTTTCACGGACGAATCTCAAAACTTTTGCTTGGACGTCTTCCGATGCGAGGGTCAATGTACTTCTTTCCAGTAGCGATACTTGCAAATAATCCTATTTCTATCTATTCCATAAGCGAACATTGTTCTCGTCCCGACCGCCTTCAGCACGAAGAATTACCTTACGTTTCAAAGCGATATTCCTCTCAGCTTGCCTTCCATTTAGTGACAACCTTATGGACACTACGGAGTAATACGCCAAAAGTAATGTATTTCAGCTGAGATGTGTAAGGCATAGTGACGTAAGTAACAATACCTAAATTGCAGTGATGTTGCCGGTGGACGACGAATTGAAGTTTATACTCGAATGTGATGTGCCATCCCGTCTTAAACCCACTACAATTCTGAATACTACTTATTATACTGAAGAAAGTGCGCGTTAGATTCGCGTGGATACGATATTTAGTACGTTTGAGGTTGTTACATAATACTTTTCTGTCGAGCAGATGACGGTCAGTTACGTCCAATGCTCCCTAATTCTACATTAATTTTATAGATTGTCTGGCTACATCAGAAAAATACATCGCCACCAGTGCTGATGGATACATCTCTCATCGTAAGGCAGCGTAACTGTAACGCCCAAATGTGGCTAACCCGTCACCCCAACATGAGGTAGTTGGAGGAACGGGAAAAGACAGTGTGTGTCAATCGGCAAGCAGCTACGGTGGACGGCGGACGTGCTCTTCTTTAAAACATTGTCCGGAGACAACATTACGACGACTTCACATGCGGAAAAATCATTGGGAAACAGGTAGAAGGACGACGAGTGACGAGCGTAGCCTAGGAGATTGGTGCTGCTCACAGAATTACAATTAAATCAATACCCCCAGCTGCATACAGTCGTTGATATAAGTCAACGGGGACAGTTGAAAATGTGTGCCCTGATCGGGACTCGAATCCGGGATCTCCTGCTTACACAGCAGACGCTCTATCTGTCTGAGCCACCGAGGACGCAGAGGATAGCGCAACTGCAGGGACTTATCTCTGGCACGCCTCCCGTGAGGCCAACATTCCCAACTTATTGTCACGCACTATATTCATAGTGCTCCTGCCCATTATACTCATTACTCGTGGCTTTTTGCTGGGCACTGTTAGTGCATCCATACAGAAGAAGATGGTCAAATGGCCGCCAGACACCACACTTACTAGGTGGTAGCCTTTAAATCAGCCGCGGTCCGTTAGTATACGTCGGACCCGCGTGTCGCCACTGTCAGTGATTGCAGACCGAGCGCCGCCACACGGCAGGTCTAGAGAGACTTCCTAGCACTCGCCCCAGTTGTACAGCCGACTTTTCTAGCGATGGTTCACTGTCTGCATACGCTCTCAGTTGCAGAGACGACAGTTAAGCATAGCCTTCTGCTACGTCATTTGCGACGACCTAGCAAGTAATTAGAATGAATTCTGAACAGACAATATTGTGAATCATATACCGTCAAGAGCGGCGTTCATCATTAATGGTTTAAAGTTAAGTATCAAACTAATTACGTCCGCTTTCTGAATTCTAATTCCTTGTCATGTCCCAGACCTCACGTCAGTATAGTTGTCCCCTCCTCACGCCAGCCTGCGTGAGCTAAAATGCGTGCATTTCGGGCTCCTCTAGTATATATATATATACAGGACGTCCCAGCTATCTTGTCCACCCCAAATATCTCTGGAACAATAACAACTATTGGAAAACGACTTTCACCGGTATCAATGTAGGGCTGGGGCCCATGAATGTACATATTTGGAAACATTCTAAAACGAAAGCATACGTGTTTTTTGACACAAACTTATGTTTTTTTTAAATGGACCTACTATATTCTTTCTTCAGCAATCCATATCATGACAAAGCACATACACAATGGCGTTGATTGCATCTCTATATTCCCAATACATCCCGAGATATTAAGACGCGAAGTTGACGCTTGAAACACCCGACATGCGCTGCTAGCGCACGTCCTGAGGCTCAGGAATGAAGCCCATGCTGCCCGTAATTGCGATGTGATTGACATGCGTAATCACACTTCCATACTTACCAAGAGGTCCGAAACGAATAATACGGTCTGCTGCATCCTGCATTAAAGTCGTACATTCCAGCAGGTATTTATCCCATAGGCTAGGGGTGATGCGGTTCTGTAACATGACAGGCACAATGGGTCATATAACGCATTAGATAAATCTTATTTTGGGTGTGCAGGATAAATAAGACAACCTGGCGGGTGTACACCGATCGGTAATGGTTCATATTGTGTACGTAGATACGTAAAACGTGCAAGAGGGAAACCATTATGTGCTTATGAGAGTTGATGGCAGCAGACCGTATTATTCGTTTCGGACCTCTTGATAAGTATGGAGATGTGATTAGTCAATCACATCGCGATTACGGGCAGCATGGGGTTCACGCCTGAGCCTCAGGACGTGCGCTAGCAGCGCATGGCGGGTGTTTCAAGCGTCAACTTCGCGTCTCAATATTTCGGGATGTAATGGGAATATTGCGATGCAATCAACGCCATTGTGTATGTGCTTTGTCATGATATGGATTGCTGAAGAAAAAATATAGTAGGTCCATTTAAAAAAAACATAAGTTTGTGTTAAAAAACACATATGCTTTCTTTTTAGAATGTTTCCAAATATGTACATTCATGGGCCCCAGCCCTACATTGATACCGGTGAAAGTCGTTTTCCAATAGCTGTTATTGTTCCAGAGATATTTTGGGTGGACAAGATAGCTGGGACACCCTGTATATATAATTGTCTATCATGTGCTTGGGGAGCGTTCCCAACCACAGGAAATGCTGCCCGGGGGAGAAGAGGTGGTCGACCAAAGTCAGCTGCGGCGACAAATGACTGCTAGATTCTACACAGCCTGCAAAGGGGGACTCTCTTCAAAGAACCTGTGCAAGTACAACCACATTTAATAGGAGTGCAAGGCACACAGTCTGACACTCCAGGGACACATTGCGACTGGATGGGCGTGGCCTCTTTGTCTGACGACCAGTAGGCTGTGTTCCGACGACATTCGCGGCACCGTTTGCAATGATACCAGGAGCATGCGGACTGGGACAGGGATTAGTGGGTTCGCGTGCGCTTCTCGTCGGGTGGGAGCAGATTCACGCTGAGTAGTGATAGTAGTGATCCTGGACGTACTCTCATATGGCGAGAGATGGCAACACGTAATACACCCAGTAACACTGTCGAACGTGATCGTTTTGGCAGTCCAGGTGGTACAGTGTGGGGAAGCATAATGTTGTGTAGCCATATTGTCCTCCAAATCCTTGAACTCTCCTGAGACCGTTATTGTGACACTATATTCCTTTCCCATGTACGTCGCTTCACGGGTACATTCTGCCTTGCCTTCATTTCCAAGGGACGACAATCCGCGACCGCATAGCACACCGCAGGTGGAGCAGCTCTTGGGAAGAGTGCATACTCGGCGAATGGATTGGCGTGCACGGCCAGCCGAGTTTACTTCTTGGGCTCATGTGGGGTGATTCGCGAATCGTATTCAGGACGTCCACAAGCACCAAGACCATCCAGCGTAAGCGAACCGCGCTGGAGGAGAAATAAAACGCTGTACCGCAAGAACTCGTTTACAGCCTTGTGGTCAGCATGGGAGCACGTTGCAGAACTTGTATTGCTGTTTGTGGTGATCGTACACCTTACTACATAGTCCTAATCTGGAAACGGAGCGGAGCTATCTGACATCCAAAAGACCGCGATCAATGGGCTTTTGAGCCAGGAGTGGAAGAGTTTAGCGTGTAAACCGTTAGCGTGTCGCCGTGATTAAAGTATACCATTCAAGGCAAAATGGCTCTGGCACCTCTGGTGCGCCAAGGGCCATAGATGACACGGGTAAACGACGACTGAAGAGATGTGTAAGGGAATATACAAGGTGGTCCATTGACCGTGACCGGACCAAATATCTCACAAAATAAGCGTCAAACGAAAAAACTACAAAGAACGAAACTCGTCTAGCTTGAAGGAGGAAACCAGATGGCACTATGGTTTGCCCGCTAGATGACGCTGCCATAGATCAAACGCATATCAACTGCGTTTTTTTTTTTTTAAATAGGAACCCCCATTTTTTTTACATATTCGTGTAGTACACTGTATTTTATTTTTATGAGCAAACATGAATAGTAAATGGGTACAGAGACCAGTAGAAAATTTAAATATGCTTCAACGTATAAATAATATTAATCATCTGTACATTAATGAAAATGTGAGTTGGCACCTGACGTCTCCGAGGATATGGTCACCTTAACGTGTTACCAGATTACCAGCTGCGTAACAGCTCGTCTTGCTACTGACGTAATACTGTTTGTAAGGATCATGTGTGTGTCTAGACATTGAAAGTAAGAGTGGTAGCATTGAGAGTACAGTGGCAATCCCACTGTTAAACGCAAAGGAGAGCGCGGGTAGCTTGAAAGACTACATTGAGGGGCTCTATGAGGGGGGAAGACTTACCTGACAAAGGAGAAGCGGGAGTCGAAAGAGAAAAAATAGGGGATGCAGTATTAGAATCAGAATTTAGAGGAGCCTTGCAAGACTTAAAATCAAATAAAACAGGCGGGATGGAATAAATAACTTTCTACCTTAATTTCAAAAATCATTCGGGAAAGTGGCAACAAAACGATTTTCCGTTGGTGTGTAAAATGTTTAAGAGTGCCGATATGTCATCAGACTTTCGGAAAAGCATCATCCACATAATTTCGAAGATTGCAAGAGCAGACAAGTGTGAGAATTATCACAAAACCAGCTTAACAGTTGCTGACAGTAATAATATTCAGACGAATGGAAAAGAAAACTGAGAAACTGTTAAATGACGATTAGTTTGAGTTCAGCAAAGGTAAACGCACCAGAGAGGCAGTTCCGACTTTGCAGTTACTGGAAGCAAGACTGAAAAACAATGAAGACACGTCCATAGGATTTGTCAACCTGGAAAAAAGCTTTGGACAATGTAAAATAGTGCAAGATATTCAAAATTCTGAAAACGAAGGGTAACCTATGGGGAAGGGCGGGTAATATACGATAAGTACAAGAACAGAGAGGGAAAAGTAAGAGTGCGAGACTACGAACGAAGTGCTCAGAGTAAAAAGAGCGTAAGAAATGAATACTGCCGGCCAGAGTGGCCGTGCGGTTCTAGGCGCTATCGTCTGGAACCGAGCGACCGCTACGGTCGCCGGCTCGAATCCTGCCTCGGGCATGGATGTGTGTGATGTCCTCAGGTTAGTTAGGTTTAAGTAGTTCTAAGTTCTAGGGGACTGATGACCTCAGATGTTAAGTCCCATAGTGCTCAGAGCCATTTGAACCAAGAATTCTGCGAGCACTGGCAAAAAGGGCATTCCTGACCAAGAGAAGTCTACTAGTATCAAAAATAGGTCTTAATCTGAGGTAGAAGTTCCTGAAAATGTACTTTTTGGAGCACAGTATTGTATGGCATTGAGAGATGGACTGTAGGAAAACCGGAACAGAAGAGCATAGAGGTGAAGTTCTACAGTAGAATGTTGCAGATTGAGTGGACTGATAAGATAAGGGAATGAGAAAGTTCTCTGCAGAATCGGCGGGGAAAGGAGCACATGGGAAACATTTACAAGGAAAAGGGGCAGTATGGTAGGAGAAGGAATAACTGTCATGGGTCTAGCGGACATGATAAAAAATGTAGAGGAAGAAGAGACTGGGATACATCAAGCAAATAACTGAGGACGTAGTTGGTGCTGGTCTGAGGTGAAAAGGTTGGAACAGGAGAGGAACTACTGATGGGCCGGATCAGACCAATCAGAAGACTGATGACTCAACAAAAAAAGACATTAATCACAATGAGTCTGGTTTCAGGATGCTGGTGGTTTGCTTGCTAGAAAAATTTCGGAGCAGTTTGAGAGTTTCTGCAACGAGTGCGTGAGTTGGGGTGCAGCGCAGAGCGAGCAGATGGGTGTGTTTGGAGACGAGTGTCGCTGTCTGTGTCGGACTATGAGCCTCCACTCTCCCCCCACACACATTTCCGGCGCCGCGATACGGCGCCCCTAATTATACCGGCTGCTCCGGACTCCCGCCGTTATTCCCGGCCCGCGGCTATCGCCGGTCGCATCTGGCCCGCTGATGACGGAGCGGCGCGCATGCGCTCTGCGCCCCGTGTGTGGCTCAAAGGGAGCGGTCCACGGCGAGGCCGCTATTTATGACCGACTGCCCGCCACGGCCTCACCACTTAGCCGTCACAAACGCTGTTTCTCAGAGAAATATATTGCTTCACTTCCTTTTCTGTTTAGCTTTCCTCCGATTGATCTCGAACTCGAGTTTCCCTTACAACATGCTTTAACTGTAAAAAAAGGCAGCAATAAAATTAGAGGAATTACAGTACCGTCCGATAACCCGCAGCTGTACCTCTTTGCGTCGCACTACATGTTTAGGCAGACATGAAAGCTTCCAGCTAAATATTACACTCCAAAAGAAAGCAGAAAAGTATACTCCGGCGGAAACTGTGGTAATGAGCACCTTTCATTAAAAGCGTCCAGGAAATTGCGATACACCCTCAGTATATGCACTACTGGCCATTAAAATTGCTAAAGGAAGAAGAAATGCATATGATAAACGGGTATTCATTGGACAAATATATTATACTAGAACTGACATGAGATTACATTTTCACGCAATTTGGGTGCATAGATCCTGAGAAATCAGTACGCAGAACAACCACCTCTGGCCGTAATAACGGCCTTGATACGCCTGGCCATTGAGTCAAACAGAGCTTGGATGGCGTGTAGAGGTACAGCTGCCTATGCAGCTTCAACACGATACCACAGTTCATCAAGAGTAGTGACTGGCGTAATGTGACGAGCCAGTTGCTCGGCCACCATTGCCGAGACAAAAAAAATGGTTCAAATGGCTCTGAGCACTATGGGACTTAACTTCTGTGGTCATCAGTCCCCTAGAACTTAGAAAAACTTAAACCTAACTAACCTAAGGACACCACACACATCCATGCCCGAGGCTGGATTCGAACCTGCGACCGTAGCAGTCGCGCGGTTCCGGACTGAGCACCTTAACCGCGAGACCACCGCGGTCGGCACGTTTTCAATTGGTCAGAGATCTGGAGAATGTGCTGGCCTGGGCGGCAGTCGAACATTTTCTGTATCCAGAAATGCCAGTACAGGACCTGCAACATGCGGTCGTGCATTATCATGCTGAAATGTAGGGTTTCGCAGGGATCGAATGAAGGGTGG
Source organism: Schistocerca americana (assembly GCF_021461395.2). Lineage (NCBI taxonomy): Eukaryota > Metazoa > Arthropoda > Insecta > Orthoptera > Acrididae > Schistocerca > Schistocerca americana. The sequence goes on from NC_060122.1 coordinate 61,491,790, forward strand.
AGCCACGGGTCGTAACACATCTGAAATGTAACGTCCACTGTTCAAAGTGCCGTCAATGCGAACAAGAGGTGACCAAGACGTTTAACCAATGGCACCCCATACCATCACGACGGATGATACGCCAGTATGGCGATGACGAACACATGATTCCAATGTGCGTTCACCGCGATGTTGCCAAACACGGATGCGACGATCCTGGATTCATCCGAAAAAAATGACGTTTTGCCATTCGTGCACCCAGGTTCGTCGTTGAGTACAGCACCGCAGGCGCTCCAGTCTGTGATGCAGCGTCAAGGGTAACCGCAGCCATGGTCTCCCAGCTGATAGTCCATGCTGGAGCAAACGTCGTCGAACTGATCGCGCTCAGAGATCGATACGTGGCTGCACGAACCGTTCCAGCCATGCGGATAAGATACCTGTCATCTCTACTGCTAGTGATACGAGGCCGTTGGGATCCAGCACAGCGTCCGTATTACCCTCCTGAACGCACCGATTCCATATTCTGCTAAGAGTCATTGGATCTCGACCAATGCGAGCAGCAATGTAGCGATACTATAAACCAAAATCGCGTTACTCTACAATCCGACCTTTATGAAAGTCAGAAACGTGATGGTACGCATTTCTCCTTCTTACACGAGGCATCAAATCAACGTATCACCAGGCGACGCCGGTCAACTGCTGTTTGTGTATGAGAAATCGGTTGGAAACTTTTCTCATATGAGCACGTTGTAGGTGTCGCCACCGGTGCTAACCTTGTGTGAATGCTCTGAAGAGCTAACCATTTGCATATCACAGCATATCTTCTTGCTGTCGATTAAATTTCGCGGCTGTAGCACGTCATTTTCATGGTGTAGCAATTTTAATGACCAGTAATGTACGATGTGTGTGCTCATTCATTTGCGAAATATGTGACACGGCAAGAAGTGGAGAGAGAATCCCATCCTCAAAACTGTGTTATGGAAATCAGCATCGGAACTAACATGCAATGAGTCGAAACTTTTCGCACCACTAAAAACTACTACATAAAACACGATATTGCGGGTGCCAATGTTTGAAATAAGTACGATGCGATGTTCTTTCGGGCATTCATGCATAGCGACTGCAATATCGTATTTATCCGCTGATAGCAGGCTAGCGACTTGGGATTAAACGTCTCACGTGTACGGAAATTACAGTAAGTGTTCGAAAGCAGTTTATGACACATAGACGACGACATATGTAAACTTAAGTCTGGCCGTTAAGCGTCACTGATAGCTAAAATTGTTAAGGCAATGACTCGCAACGTGCGGGAAATCCGCATTCGAGTGTCGGTCCGACACAAAACTTCAGTGTTGTCATTCGATTTTACAGCTGGAGCTTCCGTATTCGCAACTGCGAATGGATTTCCTGAGTGACTTCTTAGGTTACTACTGTACAAGCAGAGACTTCCAGCAAATGAAACTTCCTGACAGATTAAAATTGTGTGACGGACCGAGACTCGAACTCGGGACCTTTGCCTTTCGCGGGCAAGTGCTCTACCAAACTGAGCTATCCAAGCACGACTCACGACCCGTCCTCTCAGCTTCAATTCTGCCAGTACCTCGTCTCCTACCTTCTAAACATCACAGAAGCTCTTCTGCGAACCTTGCAGAAGTAGCACTCCTGGAAGGAAGGATATTGCGGACACGGCCAGAATTAGATTTTCACTCTGCAGCGCAGTGTGCGCTGATATGAAACTTCCTGACAGTTTAAAACTGTGTACCGTACCGAGACTCGAACTAAGGACCTCTGCCTTTCGCGGGCAAGTGCTCTACCAACTGAGCTACCCAAGCACGACTCACGACCAGTCCTCTCAGCTTCAATTCTGCCAGTACCTCGCTTCCCACCTTCCAAACTTCACGCTAACAAATGGTTCAAATGGCTCTGAGCACTATGGGACTTAACTTCTGAGGTCATCAGTCCCCTGGAACTTAGCACTACTCAAACCTAACTAAAATAAGGGCATCACATACATCCATGCGCGAGGCAGAATTCGAACTTGCTGCCGTAGCGGTCGTGCGATTCCAGACTGTAGCGCCTAGAACCGCTCGGCCACCCCGGCCGGCCTCACGCTAACAGCACGTCACACAACCTTAATAGTGAGCCCCAATTCAGCGAGAAAGAGAGTTCCTCAGTTTCTTCAGATACGCCTTATCCAGCAGAGGGAAAGCATTGGTAATTAATATCTAGCAGAGCCACCAAGTTGTTGTGGTATCCCAGATACTTTAGCATACGACAAGAGGTCGCGCAGAAGGCCCCGAACATGACACGGTTATTTCAGCACGATCTTAAGAGAGATTCAGTTTAGTGGATTCTTGTAAATTTACAAGAGTCAAGTTGTTATAAAAATACGATAATGACGCGTTTCGGAAAAAGCTTGCCATCAGAATATCGGAACTGGATAATCTTAGTTTAGGGATAAATTTAGTGGAACTTGGAGCAGAAGGGGATAACGGGCCGTAACGGAGTTGTGCTGTTTTGTAGACTCGTGAGTGCCGCAACGTGTTGCAGTGACTTGTAACTGTGTCTCTGAATGAGACAGAAGGTGCGACAGTCATGTTGACATGGTTCGGAGGGTGACTTGTAAATCAAAGGTTGTTATTTACGTTCCCAGATCTTTTAAAAATTTTGGTACATTTAAGTGTAAGATAATCAGTTAATTCTTATTTGTACGCCTCCAAATAACATGTACTCTTAAAATGTGTGTCATTCTCTCTAGGTTAGTTATATAACACGCTAAAATCAGTCAGTTATTATGCTCCACGTAAGTTATTAACCTGAAATGCTTCTCTTGGGTCGGAACGGGGGGAGCAGGAATGGGATAGTGTCCTGCTCTGCCCGTTCATTCTCAAACTATATATTTCTATTATTTTCCCTTGCTTTTCCAGATATTGTGAACTATCACTTCAAAGTCTGATAAGACAGCCATTGGACATTAAACCAATAGAAATGGATGTTTCAGCCGTTTTGCTTTCCGAAATGAGAGTACTAAAAAAGTGTAAAGAGTTTAACGTACCCACATCAACGTTGGGAAGATACCTTCGTAAAGCTAAAAATAATCCCAACTACAGGGCTGACGAATCAGATGAGAAATTTAAGAAATTGTTTACTGCAGAACAAGAAGACGAGCTGGTAGCATAACTGAAGTCAATGATGGCACGTCTCATTGTCAGATCATTATCCTATCAATTAGGAAAAAGAAATTACCTACGATACAGATCAGACAAAGAAACTTGTGTACCAGAGCAGGCCTGTGTTATAGGATGAACAGGGTCTCCCTGCCACCTCGCAATTTTGACGATCTGACACAGTAATTGGAGAGAATTTTGCACGATATCCCTCATGAGAACAACCAACAACTACATCAACCAACGGAAAGCCGAATAAGTGCTTGCGTAAGGGTCAGAGGTGGGACAACGCGTTATTGACCTGCCCAATTTATGAAGCTCTTTCTAGTAACCAAATCATCCAATTTTTCTGACATTTAAATCATTTATTTGTCTGTAGTGTACGTGTACATCACCTCTACCGATTAGCGTCACATTCGTATAATTTCTTCGTGGTGCGTCGTTTCATTTTGTCTCGGAGTGCAGATGTAGATGTAAAAAAAAAGTGGTTGGAAGCTAAACATATAACCACATATAACGAATCTCAAACGGTCTCCATGCAATTGAGGTGGGGTGATTTAGTGGGGGAACCAGAAGTGCAACAGGTTTTCAGAGTGTTCGTCAAAATCAGGAACATACGCATGTCACCCTGTGAAACACTTGTTGTCATCTTGAAAGGCGGGAGTATCGACAGCAAAATCTTGAAGACGTGGAAGGAAGGAAACACTTTCCCGAAAAACATCTCCTAAACACAGAACCACTTCCGATCTATATTGCGATCTCCATACAAGGTGTTTCAAACGTCTCACTGGGCCGAAGGTACAGCCGTCACCTTGAATCAATTGGAAAGACGTCACACTACACATCTCCACTCAGCTACTACTCATTTACTTCCCTCAGTGGCCCGATGAAGACATGGCACATTATGTATCGCTGTGCCTTACGCGAGCTGTCAATTGTATGTAGTTCCCCTCGCACATTACACTCGGTAGCTTGATGAGATCATCTGTATTTAAGTCAGCAACAATTCCTGTCGGGTCTGAAACCGATTGTCAGTGAGGTGTGACTTTCATCTCGACTTTCTATCGGCTAGGATCGTTTCACGACCACCGACCTTATGCGCTGCTACATGGTTGCGATCGGTACACCATTCTGTGTAGACTGTCTGGGCAGTGTGCTTTGATACGTAATCAAATAGGCCAACTTTATTCAAGGCTTAATGATGGGCACGTCCTAACACTGTACATCCTTTCTGCCTCTGCTACATCTCCACGTCGAACCACTTTGCTGCCCTAACTCCATACAACCGTGTGGCATGCACACACAGCTTCACTGCTATGATATACGTCACAGTTGGAATCTCAAATAACCACATGGCACCAGTTCTACACCATCTACAAAGTCAAATTAGTCCCATGTTCTAGCAATTACTTCGATTTTGTTTTGCATAGACATGCAGTCTGCATGGATTCAGAAAATACCGTTCTTGTGAAATACAACGAGCTTTTTATTCACACGAAGTGTTGAGTGCGAGCGACAGTGGATCTGAAATTGATTCCATATCTGTAGATTTCCAGACGACTACTGACAACTTACCTCACAGGTGGCTTCAAATAAAACTGTGTGCCTACGATATTTCGCCTCAGTTGTGCGACTGGATTCGACACTTCCTGTTAGAAAGGTCGGAGTTTGTAGGAATTAACGGAAAGTCGTCGTGTGAACAGAAGCGATTTCGAGCGTTCTCCAAAGAAGTGTTACAGGCCCCGTGCTGTTCGTCATCTACGTTAACGATTCAGAAGGAAGTCTGAATATCCCTCTAAGGCTACTTGCAGATGAAGTGAGGCGTGCAAGTGAATTCCGTACTTCTAGTAAGGTCACCTGTAGATGCAAGCCAAATGCAAAATGATTCCAAAAAAATGCCCGTGTGATGCGGAAAGGGCCATTTGACTCATAGTAATGAAAAGCGTGTGCTCATCTCCACGAGTACTAAAAGGAAACTGATAAAGACATAAATCTGAAGGCGGTAAATTCAATCAGATCCGTAGGGATTACAGGTACGAGCAACTTAAACTGGAACGAGTACATAAAAAATGTTGAGGGGAAGGCAATCCGAAGACTGCTATTTATTGGCAGAACACTTAGAAGATACAACCGATCTACTGAAGAGAATGCCTACATCACACACGTCTGTCCTCTTCTGTAGTACTGCTGCTACGTATGGGAACCTTACCAGGTAGGACTCACGGAGAACATCGAAAAAGTTCAAAGGCAGGCAACTCGTTTTGTATTATCGCGAGAGTGCCACGGATATGACGCGAAAGTCGTGGTGACAATAATCAAAACAAAGGTTTTTTTTCTATGCGGCGAAAGCTTTTCTCGAAATTTTGGTCACCATTATTCTCTTCTGAATGTCGAAAAATATTTTGTTCACCGTCATCTACATTGCAAGAAATGATAATGGTAATAAAATGTGGGAAATCTGTACAAGCACAGAAAAAATTTAAGTGTTTCTTTTCCCACGCGCTGTTCGAGAATGCCGGCCGTTGTCGCCGAGTGGTTCTAGGCGCTTCAGTCCGGAACCACGCTGCTGCTACGGTCACTGGTTCGAATCCTGCCTCGGGCATGGATGTGTGTGATGTTCTTAGGTTAGTTAGGCTTAAATAGTTCTAATTCTAGGGGACTGATGACCTCAAATGTTAAGTCTCATAGTGCTTAGAGCCATTTTTTGATCGAGAGTGGAACGGCAGGGAATTAGTCTGGTTTGATGAACCATCTGCAAAGCACTTAAGTGTGATTCTTCGTAGAGGAAACCGCAGCAGCTACAATAAGTTTCGCAACACTAAAGTTGAATCATCATGTGCATATGACTACAGAAAACACAGATTGGAGGAAAAATTTTCAAAAATTACACGAAGTGCAGTAAAATTAATACATAATTTAAGTCTGAATTTCTGAGTAGCCATATAAATGTGTATGTAAATGTACAGGGGCAGATAAAGGTATCCTACATCACCATTCTAGGCAGCGTGCTGGTGGAAGTACTTTGTCACGGCCTTTGGTTCAAATGGCTCTGAGCACTATGGGACAACATCTGAGGTCATCAGCCCCCTAGACTTAGAACTACTTAAGCCTAACTAACCTAATGACATCACACACATCCATGCCTGAGGCAGGATTCGAACCTGCGACCGTAACAACAGCGCGGTTCCGGACTGCAGCGCCTAGAACCGCTCGGCCACAACGGCCGGCTGTCACGACCTTTCTTCGACCTGTTTTGTAATGTTAAACGTGTATCTGTGTAGTTTGGACAATTGCAGCGAGTGCTTGTTGTGGGGTGGTGTTGTCATGAATGAACGGAATGAAGAGGGAGAAATCTGTTGCCGGCACGCTGTCAACTTCTCTCCTCTCAGCTTATGTCCCCATCCGACGGACGGATCACCAGATGTGTCACAGGCCCTGGCTTAATGAAACATTGGAGAGAGGTTTGGAATTAAAGCCAGCAAATAGACGCAAAGACTGACGACTCAGTACCTTACGTTACTACCCCTCTTCCCCTTGCCGGTCAAATACTGGCAGTGAAACCTTTCGACCGCCGGGAGTCCAGCTGGCGTACCACCGAGTCAAGCGCCACCGTACAAGTGTGTCACTATGACCTCGGCTATGGAGGTGGGTTACACCACTAACAACGCTCCAAACCCATCAGTGCCCTTTTTTTAGAGATGTGAACTTATTTCTCGGTGACGAAAACCATTTATCAAAATCATAAGGGAAGTGTAATATTTTAAACTATATAAAATGTATGTTAATTAACTTCCGAAACAGATAACATGACCACAGAGAACAAAATATTGAGAAAGGTTTCTGTCCTCTAGATTTTATTGTTGCAATTCTGTTCCAGAACTTAAAGGCAATTAGTTCAACGTTTTCACGCCACTAAATTGCAATATCTGCCGAACTCAGGCCTTCAATGGAATAGGTAATGAATTAATAATATCTATCCATAGAGATGCCGTTCATGTAGTTAGACGTTTGGAGAGTCGTGAGAAGTACTTTGAATCAGGTCTCACAAAATCTAAGTGGTGAATAACACACTCTCCGAATGTCTTTTTGCTTCGCTGTAGCACGACTCTTTCTCTTACGCAGTACTACTTACTTCTTACACGTTTTTAAGCAGGTCGTGAACTAAGTATTGAACATTGAACCAGTGTAGGAAGCACGGCGAGTGGTATCAGAACAGAAACTGATACATCCCCTTACACGGTTGCCGCTGCCCCACCGTCTCGCTCCCAAGCACGGCAGCCGTTTGACAACGCCCCCTTTCCTTTCCGTATTGACGATTTATGGCGCGCTTTTCCCGTCCCGCCTCCAGAATCGGAGATCAGTAGCAGGCAATCTCCATAATCCTTTGGGCAAGCTATGGCTGACAATAAGGCGTTCCTCCCTGCGCGGAGGCGAAGCTGAAGCCAGGATTTCTGAACGAACGCTTCCGCCAGTGAACGCTGTCGCACTCATCCATGTTTACACCTTTTTGAGACACAAAAATATGCTTTGCAGTTAGAGAGTGCTTCTTCTGGTTAACAACGAGAGTGTTATACCCAGACCGCACTAGTGAAGTATAACATAGATGACATTTCACAGGACGTGAAAAATAATGTAAGGATTAAGCTCGTAGGCTGCAGGACCTAGTGGACTAGCGATGAAGCCCGTGCCTATATACAGACGGGTCGCAGGATCGAATCACGGTCGAACCACGGCAATTTTTAATCCGCCTTTCACCAAGCCTTCACATCTGAGCGACATGACAAGTCGCCAAAAACGACATGTTGTTTGAATTCCGCACTAAACCGTACTTCCCGTTTCTGCTGTTGGTGAACTCGGCTATATTATCGACATGAAATTGAAAGACTAGCAAGTGTACATTGAGCCAAAAGAAATCATTATTTTATTTCGTAAGCTTCCATGGCCAGTTAATTAATTTTGTGCGTTAGGGCGTGTCATTATGAAACACTGAGGCAACTAAAATGTCGACCCTCAATTATTTTATTCAGTATCATGTTATTCACAAAACTCAGTATTGATTCTGTTATTCCGTGCATGCTGCTCTCTTCTGTTGCCTTGGAAGTATCATACAAGAGTTTATTTATTTGTTTATTACTTATAAGGCACGGACTCGAGGCATTCGTCTAAAGGAAGTGTAAGCTTAAACATATCTAGCGTCATGTTGAACTTTTCACAGCATCGTAAGTATAGCTCTGTGTCGCCACGTTTCAAAATGTCTTTAGTCACTGGGATGATGTTAAAAAATGTCGACATATCAAACAAATGAGTACAGTTGACTTCGGAGATCCATTGTTATTTTATTGATCTAGATTGAGATACCTATAGCATTTCCACTAAAACTTGGGTTACTCATCTCGGCTACATATAGACATTTTTACGTCCGACAAAGAGAGAAATCGAGGTACAAACGTCGTATGTTCCAGTTGCAACAACCGTTTAAGATGGCGGAGGTACCTGCCACTTATAACGGTCATCTCCTTGTTCGGTAAATTTATATTTTATACTATATTATTTGGACAAAGCTTCGAGTCGCACGCAAATAATTTTAAACAATTGATTGACAGCTTCACCCAATTTCAGGGACGAGGTAATGATTCAGAACAACTTATTTACGCTTCTAGTTCTGTGCTGAATGATGCGAGTATTAAATAGAGATTTGATCACAAACAGAGATATCACAGAAGCTGAATCATTTTACCTCGCTATTTAGTGCATCTTCGAGTACAAATGTTTAACACGGCTCCAAGCACGCACTTCTCATAAGTTGCAGGTAAGTTCTGCTTTAACTACTTTTCTCTAAATTGTCTGAAACTACTTATGCTTCTTGCAATGGCGGCTAACTATAAATGGCGAAACTCGCTACAACAGCGTTTAATTGAATGAGCCGGTGAATGTACGCTAACATTCTGTGGTGTCGTCTCCTTCTTCTTAAAAAAACGGGGGGGGGGGGGGGGGGGGGACAATTGAACAGCCAGAGAGTAAATTTAAAAGCTGATCCTGCTGAAAGAACGCAAACGTAATTATTTTCTCTCTGATGCTAACGGTGTATTGGTATGAGCATTTGTTTTCTGTGGCGAGTGAGTATCTTTGGCCATAATAATGCCGTCTGTCGCGTGCACTGTAACGATGAATCTTCCTTTACTTATTTTTCGTCTGATAGTTTCAACGGCCATCAGAGTATTTGATGCGTTAATCTCGACTCTTTTCTAGAGAGCGTGGAACGTAGAGGAGCTGTACAGTACATGATTTCATCACACGGAAAGACATTTCGATTAGCCGACAAGTCAGTTCCGATTGCAATCAGATTGTGGAGTGAACATTAATTTTTATTTACTGCAGTACTTTCATGCACGATCTTATTGTTATAATACTGAAGTAATGTACAGCGTATGAGTGTTCTCTCTGATATAAGTGAGAGGAAATATTGTTTTCTTCAAAAGGCAAGAATGTTTGAAAAGCACCAACATTTTTCTGAGACGTTTTCCGAGATACCCATAAACTAGTCAGTAATACTGTTACCGATCAGAGGCAAATAGTCTGCTGTAAAGTATATGGGTTTAATTATTGCGATTTTATGTCCCTCATAAAACTACAAGCGAAAATTTATGAAATAATATTTTATTCTTAGATTTAAAAAAGACGAATTTTAAAGGAAGTCCCCATACGAAATAGTGCTGTATACATTCTTCGCTATCATGTTTTGACAAGGCGGCGTTTCGTTTCGGAAGAAAACCACAGCGTGAGCTATTCCGATTTCAGAGAGAGTCACTACTACATATTTGTGGTCAAAATTAATTATATGCATTACTATCACGAAGAAAATTGACTGTGAAATGGCTAAACGCGAAGGAGCAAGATAAAGGATTATACAAGATTATACAAAGGTGTGATACATTATAAAGTTGTGTGAAGCGACTGAGTAGGGAAATGCATAGAAATACATAGTGATAGCCGATGCTGAGCTCTCTGAACGGATTGGGTTTCGGTAGGAAGTAAGGCCGTTGTACCTACTTTTTAATATCGCAGTGGAATCTCCCAGTTGGGTCTGCAGATATTTTCTACTGTGGCTTCAAACAATGCCGATGGAAGGAGGATGGAAGGGAGGGGTATAACGCTCCATTGGCGACCTGGTCATTCGAGGCTCGGACTACAAGACTGTGGCAAGGAAATAGAACGTGTCTTCTTGGAAGGAATCTCTTAACCTTCCGTTAAGCGATTCACGGAACCTATGGAGAACCCAAATGAAGGTGGTATTGATCAGACAGTACAGAGGTATAATTGTCATTTATCTGGAAACATAGTTATTGTCTTGGCACAATTGATTTAGATTTCTGTGTTACAGGTAAATACCAGATAATTACGAAAATGTAATGTAATGTGTGATGTCACCGCCAGACACCACACTTGCTAGGTGGTAGCCTTTAAATCGGCCGCGGTCCATTAGTATACGCCGGACCCGCGTGTCGCCACTATCAGTGAATCCAGACCGAGCGCCGCCACACGGCAGGTCTAGAGAGACGTCCTGACACTCGCTCCAGTTGTACAGCCGACTTTGCTAGGAAAGGTTCACTGACAACTACGCTCTCATTTGCCGAGACGATAGTTAGCATAGCCTTCAGCTACGTCATTTGTTACGACCTAGCAAGGCGCCGTATTCAATTGATATTTATTATGTGAAGCATGTATCATCAAGAGAGATGTTCTACAATTGTGGATTAAAGTTAAGTGTTACACCATCTACGTACTTTATTTGCAATTCTCAAGATATTGTCCTGTTCCAGACCTCACGCCAGTCAGCGTGTAATTAAACGCGTGCATTTCGGCCTCCTCTAGAAAACAGTGTTGGCTCTTCTCCCAACACTACATAATGTAATAATTTCAGATATACACTGATGTCCAAAATTAAAGCAACAGAAGGAAATTTTGCAAGGTTGCGTTTATTTTGCCACAACACAGTACAAACAGGTGGTAGTAAAGTATAAACAATATAAGCAATACAGAACGTAATAAGCTGTAACACGCATAACGGTAGTCAAAAACGTTCATCGTATTTTTCCATCTTATAATTTGCACGCATACATTCTGACAACCGGTTAATGTGCTCAACTGGTTAATGTGAGCCTCTCTGGCACCAATACAGGCCTGGAAACGACGGGACATGCTGTGAATGATGTCATCAATCTCATGTTGAACCAATAACGCCCTTTCTTCCTGCAGAGCTGCTCAGAAGTCTTGGACAGTGGTTGGTGGATGCTGACGTGATGGAACCCATCTCCCTAATACAGTCCAGATATGCTCTGTGGGATTCAAATCGGGAGAGTGAGCAGGCCACGCCATGTATGCAATATCTTCCGTTTCAAAAAAAAAATATCAACCAATCCTGCTACATGAGGTCGATCAGCAATATGAAGTATGGGCCCACGGCAACTCGCAGCAACTGCGCGTGAGATCCCAAGATCTCCTCACCGTACCTGTCAACGGTTAAATCTTCCTGATTCACCTGTACAATTTTATGAAGAGGTGTTCGAGTGGTCAACATAGTCCCTGGTCCATTAAGGATCCTCCTCAATATCGGTGTCTTTCCCCAATGTCTGGGTCCCAAAATCGTGTTCCACGTGCCGTCCAGATGCGACTCCGTCGAGAATCACTCTCCAGACCAAGTCGGGACTCATCTTTGAAAAGAACATTTGCCCACCTTTTGACCATCGAGGTGGCATATTGACGGCTCCACGCTAGAAGTGCCCTTCTATGAAATCACACCAGAGATTAACAGAAAGCAGGTCTCCAACAGTGAAAGCCAGTCTGCTGAAGCCTTCTGTATTCCGTTTGCGTCGATACAACACATCAAGGGATGCTACGAAGTCAGATGCCAGCTGCAGTGCAGTAATAAGGCCGTACCGTCTTGCTGCTACAGCCAAATAACGGTTCACTCTTTCTGGTGTTACAAGTGGTCGGCCCCGTCCTGGTCTCCGAGATACAGTTTCGGTCTTTGAAACTGTCACCTCATCGGAGAAACAACAGAACGATTCACTTCAAACCACATCAACTTGCGAATCTACTGCTTCCATTCTTCCTATGGCCCTCCACAACAGAGAGTTTGTAGGCTTCTTCTCTGTGCCATACTGCACCGTCTGTGACTGCGTACACAGCGATTGCGGATGTGGGACTACCCTGCAAGCACTACCCCCTGTGGTAGATGCCTTGACGTCATTGCTGGCGTGGTTGTCTGTTGATCGGAACGCCATCTCCCTTGCAGAACACGATCGTAGCGACATCTGTTGACGGTTTGTATGATTATATCGTGAATTAGACACAGGATGAGGAAATTTTGGACACCAGTGTTATTCCATTTGTATACGATTAGCTAACTCAGACAGACGACTTGAGCCATTAAGAAAACAATTTAGTTTCGAACATTTGTGGTGTACGTGTAAAACATAATCACCTGAAGTTTAGGTCTCACACGGCAGAGCCTATGTCTGTGGCCCAGTGCTGAGAATATCGTCTCCAGGTATCATCACTGCCAGTCAGAGTTACAAATAACAGGTTGCTGTGGTTGTCTCTGACATTACTGAGCAAACAGGAATGACTGTAACGATCAGTTACTCGTTGATTAAAACGTATGTTCCTTATGTGTATCCCATAGCGGTCAGTTTTAGACTAATGTACCTTGCTCTTATTCTCCTCTCACATTTTCCTATCTGGCGCTTAGGTTGACAGCTACACTGCCTGACAGAAAAAAGTGAAACGCCCAGTAGATAGCTCGCATGTCAATGCAACTTTGTACCTGTACACGTCATCAGCGCGTATGTAAATGATTAGAGCTGCGATTCTGTGTGACAAGCAGAACGGCAGCTACGTGCCTGCCGTTACAGCTGCAATACATACACGTGTGCCCAGTGCACTGCCGTGCTCCTGGCCTTCCGCCGAATAGCATGGTCCGCCAGAAGCAAACTATTCGCCGAAAAGCCAGTACTGCCTCGAAAATGAAACACTTGTATACAAACTGTGGACAATGACGAAAATGTGCAGGTTTGTTCCTCACAGGCTCTCTTGCAGCTGCCGCTAGAAGCGCCAGCAGCTGTGGTCAGCAGAGCGCGCATAAACGAACATGATGTTGCAATCACAGCACTATGTTGTGTGCGCACGTCATATCCTCCGCACTGCCTTTTTAAAGCGTCACACAACGACTTGCATGTAGTATTCTCACTGTGCGCAATTCATGCATTACGCCAGCTGCCTCCAGTGGTTCACCCGTTGCAACTTACGTTCTACCTCCCAGCATTCGCTCAGCACACTCTCCAGGCTTTATGCTGGTTGTTACCAGAGTACCTACCTTCTGAGTTCTACGCCAGCACCACCCAGCAGTCCATCTGCTGGAGATGACGCTCCACCTCCGAACTTTCACTCAGCACACTCTCTGAGCTGTGCGCCAGCCGCAGCCAGGGTCTCATCCATCAGAGTTCATCCAATGTCTCTGCGCTTTATACCAGGTGCACCCGGTGGCTCATCCATAGGAGCTCATGTTCAACCTCCGAACCGTCACTCAATGTACGCTATGAGTTTTACGCTTGCCATCTCATCTGTCGGAGCTCACAAGTGTCTCCCATCTACTGGAGATATTTGCAACTGCCAGCAGTCTCCATCCCTGCTAATCTGGTACCTGTACTCCCAACTTATTCCATTACATCGAAGCTAGCTCGCCAACTGGAGAACGCTGCTACGGGAGCTACTTGGAGGCTCAACCATCCTGGACTTTGCCACCTCGATTTTGTGTTCAGAGACTGACGACTCATCTTGCGGTCCAGACTTTTTGTGTTCTTGTTAATTAATGCTCCAGGATGGAGAAGAGTGAATTTACGTTGTCGTCAAGGTTCATATCGCCACGAGGGACGAGCGTCGTTCGGTGCACGAAGCACACCGTAAACCTTTCACATCTGTGCCTGCTATTCATGGCCGGCCAGAGTGGCCGAGCGGTTAAAGGCACTACAGTCTGGAACCGCACGACCGCTACGGTCGCAGGTTCGAATCCTGCCTCGGGCATGGATGTGTGTGATGTCCTTAGGTTATTTAGGTTTAAGTAGTTCTAAGTTCTAGGGGACTTATGACCACAGCAGTTGAGTCCCATAGTGCTCAGAGCCATTTTTTGCTACTCATGTACAAGTAATGGACTCATCGCAACATCTGCGCCATCATCGTGCTCCATTAGTCGCAGATTAGCCAGCGACTGGACCAGGGAATTACAATCTAATGCGTAGGCTGCTGTTAACATCACAACCCAAACGTTCTCGTTTGTAGAGATGCCGCAACGGGGAAGCATGGAATGCTTAAGAGAGGCGTCGCATTGTGTTCAACAATGAATGACGCTTCTGTGTTACCCCCTTCCCCCTCCCCCGATAACTAACGGCGCCGAGAACCTGTGGAGAGCATTCTTTCAATGTTTTGGAGAGGCACTTTGATGTGTCATGATAAGGCGAGCCATCGGCATCCTTGGTAGTGATTGAGGGAATACTGACAAGGGAACCTCCCCATCACACCCCCCTCAGATTTAGTTATAAGTTGGCACAGTGGATAGGCCTTGATAAACTGAACACAGATCAATCGAGAAAACATGAAGAAGTTGTGAGGAACTGTGAAAAAATAAGCAAAATATACAAACTGAGTAGTCCATGGGGCACATAGGCAACATCACGCACAACGTGAGCTCAGGAGCGCCGTGGTCCCGCGGTAGCGTGAGCAGCTGCAGAAATGGAGGTTCTTGGTTCAAGCCTTCCCTGGAGTGAAAATTTTACTTTATTTATTTTTGCATAGTTATTATCTGTCCGTTCGTTCATTGACGTCTCTGTTCACTGTAATAAGTTTAGTGTCTGTGTTTTGCGACCGCATCGCAAAACCGTGCGATTAGTAAACGAAAGGACGTGCCTCTCCAATGGGAACCGTAAACATTTGATCGCAAGGTCATAGGTCAACCGATTCCTCCACAGGAAAACACATCTGATATATTCTATACGACACTGGTGACGGCATGTGCACCACATGACAGGAATATGTTGTCGACCCACCGAACTTGAACACTTGGCGATTCTTCTACCTTGCCCGATTTAGGTTTTCTTGTGGATGTGATAATCACTCCCAAAAAAGTGATGAAAACATAAGAGTTTGTCACATAAACTGAAAATAAAAATTTTCACTCAATGGAAGATTTGAACCAAGGACCTTTCGTTCCGTAGCTGCTCACGTTACCACAAGAGCATGGCGCTCCTGCGATCCTATTGTCCTTGATGTTGCATATGTTCCCATGAACTACTCAGTTTGTATATTTTGCTTATTTTTTCACAGTTCCACACAACTTCTTCCTGTTTTCTCAATTGATATATCTGTGTTCAGTTTTTCAAGGTCTATCCACTGTGCCAACTTATAACTAAATCTGAGGGGGGTGCGATGGGGAGGTTCCCTTGTGAGGGCACAATGGTACATCGCGAACATCCTGCATCCTCATGTGCTATCTCACATGTAACAGTATGCTGGAGCCACTTTGGAATACGGAAGTGTTTGAAAATATATTTACATGTCTCTATGAACTGTATGTCAGACGTCGCGGTACTCCTGTCGCCAGCAGACTCATTTTATTTAGCCCCGACAGAAAGTGTGTGTGACCGACTTCACGTCAGCCACAGTTCTGGTGTCCGCGGCATCAAGGATCAGTCACAACAGTTGTGTGGCAGCTTGCCTAATAAGAGGGTGCAAAGGCACCCTTCTCAACCGACCTAGTACACAGTGGCAGGCCAGAAGCAACGCGTCTGGCCCGTAATTATGCACTGATACGGTTGGGACGAGTCTGATAACGCCGTTGTATCCTAGTGCGTCATACTGGTGAGTGGACCCCTACTGTACACTTCTTTTTAAACTTACCCGGAGTTTTTAATTCCTGGACACATCCGTCACCATTATTTTAACTGCTGAAGCAGCCATTCATGGTGACTAACGAAATGTACTCTATGTTGGCAGCCAGTACATATTTGAAGTTAACCTGTAACAGCCATCGTGGTAAGCCGTGACTGTAACACATATGGTACGATAAAAAAATTTCAGCGTTTTTTACCACGCATATCGTAAGATGGTGTCCAGTTATATTTAAGAGGGGCACCCCCATTTTTTCCGATGGTATCGCAACATCTCAACGAAGCGTAAAATTTGACATAGATACAACATCGAGAATCCAATACTCGGATCGAGGAATCTCTCACCGAGGGCTAGGCAATTTCCCTTATCACAAGAGTTGATGTGTAGATATTGTCAGTCAGTTATATCAGTAATTTCGCGTGAAGAGATTATGTGAAATTCAAATATACGAATGGAGACGACAGTATGAAGAGAGACGTGGCCTATTCGTCTCTCGCAGTGGCCACGTTACAACCTCGGATATTTGTATCTTATTTTTATATGGCTTCCTATATCTTATCGGGTAATAAGGGAGAGATTGCCGGAGACTTGCGTTCATGGCTCGATGCTGCGTCAAGTCAGTAGGGAGGGGGAACACAGAAGTGCTGCTGTGTAACCCCTTCAGATCTGAAGAGTCATCCGTGGTACATGTAGTCCAGAGCTCCAAATCTAGTTCCATGTTCCTTTTTCCTGTCCCGAAAATTAAGAACCCCTGCAAAGACGACTCTTTGAAAGTTCGAAAGACGCCGTAACACCAAGATGCCATCAGAACTTGAAGCAGTATACTGAAGCCGGTTCAGAGTAAAACTGTGCGTGACACTAGTGTAAAGTACTGTGAGAACCAGCAAGTGGAATGTGTCAGTTACGCCAAGAACAAACATAAAATATCTATAATTTAACAGAGGCCCACTTACACAGAGGATAGTGCGTTCATTTTCTTCGTTCGCACCCAAATAAAAAGCTAATACACCAATGGATACAATGATTTTTCTTTTTACCTGTTTGCTATAGAAACAACCCGATAGCACACTATCGCTCTTACATTCCTGTATTCTTTTTAAGCAAAGTGCTGTGTTATGAAATCAGGCAACCAAGAGTTTGTGGTGTACGTTTTGTAATTGCTCATCAACAAGGAAAAACTACCAGAACGTGCCACGAATCAAACATACTGAATGGTATATATTTCTAATCATCCTAAAAGGTACATGACTTACTTGATTTTTAATTGAGGTCAAATTTATTCATTATTCTGTCTCATACGATTTACAGTAACTAACGTGTCTCAATAATATTCGTAAGTGGCTTCCCTAGCTATGATGGCACGTATCTTACTCTTGATATCTTACTCCCAAAAATGGTTCAAATGGCTGTAAGCACTACGCGACTCAACATCTGAGGTCATCAGTCCCCTAGAACTTAGAACTACTTAAACCTAACTAAGGACATCACACACATCTATGCCCGTGGCAGGATTCGAACCTGCGACTGTAGTGGTCACGCGGTTCCAGACTGAAGAGCCTAGAACCGTTCGGCCGCTGCGACCGGCTCTTATTCGCAGATAACTCTTGAGTATTTGCTGTTGAAAAATATGGGAGGACTCGCCTTCAGAATAATGTTGCTTTTAATGCTGCCTGAGGTTTCATTTATAGCTTACCGTTTAACAGAGTGATTACAAAAAGATCTCATTCATAATCTACGTATCTTGACACACGTGAATGTGAAATATCAGCGTTTATCGAATCTATTACGCGCAAAAGATACTACTTTAAGGAAGATGGTTACCATCTCGCCTGCAACATAGGCGCTATAGACGAAACACTATCTCGTGTTGCACGCGGGTGGGAAACGATACTTACTCTGGCATTCAAAGGAACCATTCCGGCGTTCACCTGACATGATTCAAGGAAATCACGGAAATTGCATTTGTATTCGCTCCGCTTCCGAATGTCAGCCTCATGTCGTAACCACCACGCAACCTCACTTACAACTTTTGTCATTACGGAGCAACAGAGGATTAAAGGAAGAGTGTTAATGTGAAACTGTACTATTTACTTGTGAATGTAGATCAGTATTGGAAGTGCGGAACTTTTTCTGTCACTTTGCAACATTTCTCTTTTTCTCTATTGCACATTCTTCTCTGGACCTTTTTAAACGTTTCAGAGAGCACTTGACGATGAACGCCACCACGGTCGCCCGCAGAGAGATGAAACTCGCTTAAAACTGAAGCGCTACAAAAGTTATCAGCCGAGTATCCTTCACTTTCGGCACTTGGAGACTACGAGCACTCTCAGTACTGAACCAACAGCAGATGCTCTTCACAAACTTATCCAAATTGTGCTCTTTGCGCAACACACTTTCGGACGGGAGTCTAAACAGCAGGCATATCGCTCGGAATCAAAGAAACTCCACGGTGGGAGAAAGAGGAATGGGTCATTTTGATGATAATCTGAAGCCACAGACAGAAGCAGCGTATAATAAAAGTTTTTTCTCCCATAAAGTCGCCTGTTAACGAAGTTTCGAGAAGCGCACGGCACGGTGGAAGACAT
The DNA here is from genome assembly GCF_021461395.2 of Schistocerca americana. NCBI lineage: Eukaryota > Metazoa > Arthropoda > Insecta > Orthoptera > Acrididae > Schistocerca > Schistocerca americana. Next base: position 61,510,463 of record NC_060122.1, read on the forward strand.
CTTAAAGTCAGACAACATAGCACCAATGACTTCACACACTTAATTTCACTGTAAACAGGTCCATAGCTCGTGTTTCCCGTTAGTCATATTACATAAACTAAAGCTCCTGTAACCCGGGTCAGTTCACTTGGTGCTTAAACAGTAAGTTTCAGAGAGCCGTTCACGAAAAACCAAATTCATTTTGTACCACAGTATGAAACTAGCCTATATAAACTCGCAGAGCTGTTAGAAAGTTTTAAAGACAACCTGTCAACGTACGCAGGTGCCACAAATTGATGACTTATGAGTTTATAAACCATGCTACATTGTAATTCGATGTATCGTGTGCTTCCAGATATTACGAGAGGGGGCTGTTATAGGTAATCCATTTAATTCTCTTAAATGTAAAAGCGAAACGTAAGGGGCCGTAACGCTTGCTGCTCGTTTGAGTGATATATGGTGCGAAAAAGCGTGGCCTCTGTCTGAAGGTGTCTGCCAACGTCACGTCACGGATGTTTTAATTTCATTTGTTTCAAGCCAGAAAAAATCGCAGATCAACTCACGTACAGTTTTCTTGAATATAGTTGTTTATGCCGGGCACACATATGAAGATACGGGCAGGCACAATGGACAATGGGTAATAACTGGTGCTGTACTGTTCGTTGCATCGGCTATTGCCTCGTTATATGATGGTAGCAATGTGTGGAAGGCACTGAATATAAAACTGCAGTACTCCTTCGCTAAACATGTTCACACCATTTACTAACACGGCCCAGAAGCTTTTGCAACATCATTTCAAAGTAAAATTTAACGAATGTTTTATCACACTTTCTATTTTATTTTTATTATTATTATTTTGAGCTTTTCCTCATTACAGAGGCTTATCTCCAACATAATAATTTACTTGGAAATTACAATACAAACAATAAACGTTCTTAAACTATAATCTCAAAATATTTCTCCAGGTGTTTCGATCTTGTGTGTCCTCTTCCTCTGCGCCCATTATCCTCATTATGTGCTGTACATTTTGGAGCCAGGTTGTCATAGGTCGTCCTCTTCTTCTTCTCCCCTCCGGTTCCCACTCCAGTATCAATTTTGGTATTCTGGTTTTCTCCATTCGTCGTACATACCCGTACCACTGTAATTTCTTCCTATCCATTACGTCATATATTCTTTCTTTTATTTCCATTCTCCTTATTACTTCGGTGTTCCTTATCCTTTCTTTCCTGGAGATTCTTGCCGATCTTCTCCAAAAGTCCATCTCTAGAGCTTGTAATTTTTTAATGTGCTTCATGTTAACTGTCCAGGTCTCCGTTCCATACAGAACCACACTCTCTAATATGGATTTGTATATTAGTTTTTTAGTTCTGCTCATTACATTTCTGCTCCATAAGACTGAGTTCAGCATCCCAATGACCCTCCGTCCGCTACTAATTCTTTTACTGATTTCTGACTCTGATTTTCCCTCGATTTCTAAAATGGATCCTAAATAACAGAAAGTGTTTATCTTTTTGATTTTCTTTCCTTCAATGTATAGCTCATCTGAATCATTAGTCAAGTATTCTGTTTTTTGGTAACTAATCTTCAAACCCCAAGTTTTGTATGCTACTGCTAGTTGGTTGCACATATAGTTAGCATCCTCCTCATCTTGTGCTACGACTACTTGATCATCAGCAAATAATGAATGATGTAGGTAAACTCCATCTCTTATTTCTAATCCCATACTATTACATTTACGAGACCATGTTCTAAGGCTAATATCTATATAGATTTTAAATAATGATGGTGACATGGGACAGCCTTGTAAAAGGCCTTTGCTTGTTCTAAATTTCTGTGAAAGTTTATTACCAACTTTCACTTGGCAAATGTTATCTTTATACATCTGTTGTATTATTTTAATCAAGGGAGCGTTTATGTTTGCCATGTGTAGTACTCTCCAAAGTAATTTTCTTGGAACAGTATCATATGCTTTTTCTAGATCTATGAAAATTAATCCTATATTTTTTTGATTTTTCCCTATGTTTCTCCAAAATCTGTCGTAATGTGAAAATATGGTCTACACATGATCTCCCAGCCGTGAATCCACGTTGTTCTTCTTGGGTTCTAAATTTTTTTTCCAGTTTGTTTTTAATTATTTTCGCAAAAATTCTCATTAATGTGTTTGTAACACAAATTCCTCGATAGTTTGAACAAATTTTGCGATCCCCTTTCTTAAATATTGTATTAATGTAACCTAGCTTCATCTCGTTGGGTACTGAATCTCCATGTATCATTTTGTTGAAGAGCTGTGTTATCAGTTTCACAATTTTATTAATAGTTTTAATTTATAGCATGCGTTATACCATCTGCAAACATCTACTGTTGCATTTCTCCAGGTATAAACTGTCAACGTGTGTACTAATCGCAGAACAAGTTAAATTGATAATTGTTGCTGGCATTTTCTCGCCGAATTTCGGTACTCCTGTTGTTTTGGAATCACGTAACTGTAGCCTTTGTCGCATAATCATCAAGTCGACTGCAGGCGGTTTGTTACGGATACTAACGGTTTTATAATGATATATTCAGGAAAATCGAACCAGTACTAAAACATAATGAAGCAGCACATATCTAATATAAACCAAGTACTGGAAATAGTTTTTTAATTAAACATTTGTTAATTAAAGTAAGTAATATCCATGAGCAACAAACCTAACAGTGTCAATATTTACCATGCAATGAGGTACTTGTAATTCTAGATTTTCGTCTCTGGGTTTTGCTGGGAAGTTTAAGACGAGAAATTGGGTGCCATGTTTCATCACTCACCAGTACTTTCATACTGTTTTCCTAAAGGCCCGTCCGTATTTGTTAGTACACACTCAATACTAAGGCGCCGCGTCCGTCCCTTGAAATCAGAAAGTAAATAGCCGTCGTAAATATTTTTCCTCGAGGAGCCGGAGTCACGAAAGTCTCCCAGGCGCCACAGTGTGTACTTTGGATGTTGACCAACATGACAACACGTTCAGTTTGTTGTTATCTCCCAGTGGTCAATGTACCGACGAGAGCTTCATCTTGAGTCAGCAGTGTAAGATTACTTTCTTGAATTTCATACTTTTGCTGTGTGTTATTCAAATATACCCGTATTGACTCTTCCAGTAACTATTATCTGCACTAGGCATTTTTAATTAATTGCTGCCTGTCATAGATCGATTAAATGAAGACTTTCTAATTTTTCTTGCCTGATTTACTGCAGTTACGTCGTTACCTCTCTGACATTGACGAATATCGTATTTAGGTTATGAGAATGAAGTTAATGAAGTTAACTGAATTGCCTTTTTGCTATCTACAGATTTAAGTTTTCTATGACCCTTCTATATCAAATGCCCAATCGATGGGGCACACGCCTGCGGAAGACAAAGGTCCCGGTTTCGAGTCCCGGTACACTACGTAATTGTAATCTTCTACAAAGTTTCTGCAGCAGATCTCTGCACCGACGTCTCCCTTATTACATCTAGGGATGCCAAAATATGGAAATTTTGTGAATATCTTGTAGTACCTATTTTGTAGTAATATTTGAGTACATACGTTTATAATTTTTACGCACATTGCGTCTCTCTTATCATCATTTTTCTTTTTTTTTTTGCCCTATAGATCTGGCCATTCCATTAATCTTGTTGGTCGTTGGTTTGAGCTTTACGGCGTTGCGGGGCGGCAGGATTTCGCAATCATACATTTAATACTCAATAAACTCTTTTCGATTTATGTTTGAATGAAATAAATATTTAATATTGTTTTTCTGGGAAGAGAGCTGTTATTCCGTTTCCTCGAGTGATGATTCTTTACCTCCCTGTGGAATACGATTTACATTGAAGCGATTCTTCACGGAAGAATTCTATCTCTTGAGCCTCATCCCGCAGTTACGCAGGGTCAGACATCGTTAACCGGATTTGGCATGTCAATGTTTAAGGGGTGGCCGGATGCCCTTCCTGCCACCACCCCGTACCCCCTGGGACAGAATTAGTGCACCCCTACTGTCTGCGTCGAGTGTAATCCATGGAACAGTGCGAAAGTGTTCAGATGTCTGTGAGCCGTGTAACTGAGGCGCAACATGGGGACCAGGCCGGTATTCACTTAGCTGGATGTGGAAAACCGCCTAAAAAGCACATCCAGGCTCGCCAGCACATCGGCCCTCGACGTTAATCCACCGGGCGGATACGGTCCTGGTCCGGTGCGCCTACCAGTCCAGGAAGCAGCGTGTTAGCGCTCTCGGCTAACCTGGTAGGTTTTGCTTGACGGAACAATACTAGAGTCGTGTTCTGTCTTGTTCTGAGATATTTCAGCAGCAGGAGTGTTCGGACAGCATACTGCGTCCACACTGTAGGCAGGGAATTGCAGGTACGCCACGTACGTCACGTGCACAACGCTCCACGGACCACATCATCGGTGCAGTACAGTTGCTGTCCATACTGCAATAGGTGGTACGCGCACTTCGGTTTTTGCGGATAGGCCAATTCTGAGTACGTCTAATAAACGGAAGCGTGGTCTATAGACAGTGAAACATATGTTCTGCCAGTTTCGAAGTTACATTTAGGATACAATCTGATACTCTGTACTTCATATTCACACAATTTTTACATTCTATATTTATTGAGGATAAATCATTTATGGTATCCAAGATGTGATTCATTCTAGTAGCATCCCGATAGGAACAAATGGTTTGATTTCCTAAAGTGGAGTAAAACCACAACACGATAACGTTTTGTGGAGATTCCTAGGTGTAGGTTGCGAATGGCAGTCAGTCATTTGTAAGCTTGAGAATTCCATTGTGGAGACAGTATTAGGCAACAACACATAGGCACGCCATATGTTGTTGTTGTGGTCTTCAGTCCAGACATTGGTTTGATGCAGCTCTCCATACTACTCTATCTGTGCAAGCTTCTTCATCTCCAAGTACCTACTGCAACCTACATTCTCCTGAATCTGTTTAGTGTATTCGTCTCTTGGTCTCCCTCTACGATTTTTACCCTCCACGCTGCCATATAGTATGCTAGAAACACGACGGTTGTTTACAGTGTTCCGAACAGAAAACGATTTCATCGGCAAGATCCAGCTCCGTAAGTCTATGCTACTCAGTCCAGCATATGATCATGTTGCAGTTGTTCACACTTTTTCTCATTATGAAACTCTTGACTAATCTGAAAAGGAATGATGACAAAATGTATCCTTCTCTGACACCTGTCACATCGTTAAAGAAATGTTTGTTCCCATCTTTTGTTTTTGTAGAGGAACTTAAATCGAGATACAGGTTACATCCAGTTCTTCTCGTAGTCGACAATCTGCTGCTTCTTTGTCCTTTTTAGATCGATGCAAATGGCTTGGCACCGAGAGATGCGTGACGCCACGCCCGGTTTGTACTTTTTGTTGGAAGTCCTTTGTTCGGTAGTCTAACCATGATGCCACGTCTCGTTTTCCAGCAGGTAGTATACCTACATTTCTGTTCACCGGACCAAACTAAATAAACAACCGTTATAGTGTTTTGTTGTACTGTACTTTGAACCATTACTGTCCAACACGCCCCTCGTTTGTTGAAAAACTCAGCCACGGAGGTTCAGTTCTACAAACAATAGTTCAGAAAACTGGAAGTCAACAGAATACAGCTGGTGCGTCTCGTACCTCTTGTCCGGTGGTGTCAACAGTCCAGTACAGCGCCTCTCGTCCAGGTGTGCTGTCTGCAACAAGAAAAATGTATCAAGTGGTTTGCTACCTGTGATGTTAAAGGTAGAGGAACAATAGCATTTAGTTTGTCATAACCTATACCACAGCTTTGACATGCACGGTCGAGCTTCATTTGGGCGGTACTCTTCGACGGTAGTGCAGCAAATTTCAAAACAACTTGTATGTTTTAAGTGTATCCGGTGAGGGTAATGTGAAAATTGTACAAAATTAAATGTAAAACGGCTGAGTGCAAACCATTTAGGTACCTAACAACATCAACGAGAGTGGGATGGGATTTATTACGTAATATTCGACAAGACCGCCACAAACAAATTGTTCGAGTGTCATCATTAGCTTCTCACTTGCCACATTCCGTGTCCACAGATAAAAGCAACGCTATCTTTCTAAAGACCAATGTACTTACTTGACACAAGAGAGTAAATACATCTCACATGTTCCAATGGCGCCTAGACAATGCGCATCGACGTCAATTGGAAAACAAATGTACGTGCCCTATCACACGTTCTCGGTGGCGAAGGCCAATGACTGACCCACGTCAATGTAGTTATCAGCGTGGGAAAGTACGGTGTTAGGAAAGTTTGCTATGGCGTAACATATTAAAAGTTTTAAATAGAAAACGTTTTATTCAAGGACACGATAGAGAAACCTAAATACGTCAGGGTTTCCAGATATATCTACAACTACATCTGCATCTACATCTACATGGCAGTGGGTTCATCGAACCACCTTCACAGTTCTCTATTATTCCATTCTCGTACAGCTCTCGGAAAGAAGTCACCTATGTCTTTCTGTACGAGCTCTGATTTACCTTAATTTTATCATGGTGATCGTTTCTCCCTACGTAGGTCGGCGTCAACAAAATATTTTCGCATTCAGAGGAGAAGGTTGGGGATTGGAATATCGTGAGAAGATTCCGGCGCAACGAAAAACGCCTTTGTTTTAATGATGTCCACTCCAAATCCTGTATCATCCAGTGAGACTCTCTCCCCTATATCGTGATAATACAAGACGTGCTGCCCTGCTTTGAAATTTTTCGATGTATTCCGTCATTCCTACCTGCTAAGAAACCCCTACCGCTCAGTAGATTTCTAAAATCGAACAGACAAGCGTATTGTAGGCAGCCTCCTTAGTACGTCTGTTACATTTTTCAGTGTCCTGCCAAAAAAAGGCAGTCTTTGGTTTGCTTTGTGTTCCTTCCAATTTAACTTGTTCGTAACTGTAATTCCTAGGTATTTAGTTGAATCTAGAGCCTTTAGATTTGATTCATTTATCGTGTAACGGAAGTTTAACGGATTTCTTTCAGCACTCATGTGGATGACCTCGCACTTTTCGTTATTTAGGGTCAACTGCCAATTTTTGGACCATACATATATCTTTTATAAATTGTTTTGCTATTTGTTTTGATCTTCTGACGACTTTACTAGTCGATAAAGGACAGCGTCATCTGCAAACAACCTAATACGACTGCTCAGATTGTCTCCCAAATCGTTTATATAGATAAGGAACGGCAAAGGGCCTATAACACTATCTTGGGGAACGCCAGAAATCTCTTCTGCTTTACTCGGTGACTTCCCATTAATCACTACGAACTGTGACATCTCTGAGAGGAAATTACGAATCCAGACCAATAACTGAGATGATATTCCATAAGCACGCAATTTCACTACAAGCCACTTGTATGGTACAGTGTCAAAAGCCTTCCGGAAATCCAGAAATACGGAATCAATCCGAAATCCCTTATCAATAGCTCTCAGCACTTCATGTGACTAAAGAGCTAGTTGTGTTTCACAAGAACAATGTTTTCTAAATCCATGTTGACTGTGTGTCAATAGACAGGTTTTTTTTCGAGGTCATTCATGATGTTCGAACGCAATATATGTTTCAAAATCCTGCTGCATATCGACGTTAAAGGTATGGTCCTGTAATTTAGTGGATTACTCCTTATACCTTCCTTGGATATTGGTGTGACCTGTGCAACTTTCCAATCTTTGGGTACGGATCTTTCGTCGAACGAACGGTTGTATATGATGGTTAAGTATGGAGCTATTGCATCAGCATACTCTGAAAGGGAGCTAATTGGTATACAATCTGGAATAGAAGATTTGCTTTTATTAAGTGGTTTGCTACACTACTCCGAAGATACTCATTGGGCAGCTGTTCTCGATTCTAATTCTGGAATATTTTACTTCGTCGTCTTTTATGAAGGCATTTCGGAAAGCACTGCTTAGTGATTCTGCTTTGCCAGCACTGTCTTCGATAGTATCTCCATTGCCAAGGTGCCGAGAAGGCACTGATTCTGTCTTACCGCTAGCACACTTCACATGCGACTGGAATCTCTTTCGATTTTCTGCCAGGTTTCGAGACAACGGTTCGTTGTGGAAACTATTATAAGCGTCTCGCATTTAAGTCTGCGGTAAATTTCGAGCGTTGTAAAAGATCGACAATCTTGGAGATGTTGCTTCTGTTTAAATTTGGCAAGGTTTTTTCGTTGTTTCTGCAACAGTGTTCTGACCCGTTTTGTGTATCAGGAAGGATCATCTCCGTCGTTTGTTAACTTATTTGGTAAAAAATCTCTGAATTCCTGTCGATACTATTTCTTTAAATTCAAGATACATCTGCTCGACACTTATATTGTTAATTTGGAAGGACTGGAGATTGTCTCTCAGATAGCCGTCAATTTCGATCTGATTTTTTGAACAGGTATATTTTTCGTTTATTTTTGGAGTATTTTGGGGTTACAAAATTCAATCTTGCGACGACAACCCTGCGTTCACTAATCCCTGTATCCTTTTTGATGCTCGTTATTAACTCAGGATTATTTGTTGTTATGAGGTCAAGTGTATTTTCACAACCCATTGCTATTTGCGTGGCTCTTGAAGTAACTGCTCGAAATAATTTCCGGAGATTGCATTTAGCAATTTTTGCCAACATATCGAATGTAAATTAAAGTCACCACCAACTATAATCGTATGAGTCGGGGACCTGTTTGAAATCAAACTCAAGTTTTTTTGAGTCTCTCAGCAACTGTATGATCTGAATTGGGAGGTCAGTAGAAGGATCCAAAAATGTTCAAATGTGTGTGAAATCTTGTGGGACTTAACTGCTAAGGTCATTAGTCCCTAAGCTTACACACTACTTAACCTAAATTATCCTAAGGACAAACACACGCACCCATGCCCGAGGGAGGACTCGAACCTCCTTCGGGACCAGCCGCACAGTCCATGACTGCAGCGCCTTAGACTGCTCGGCTAAGTAGAAGGATACAATTACTATTTTATTCAGGTTGCCAGGAATGATATCTACCCGTAACAACTCGCAGGATCTCTGTGCTTCAATTTCGCTACAAGATAAACTACTTCTAACAGTAACAAACACACCACCGCCAACCGTGTTTAAGCTATCCTTTCGGAACACCGTTAGGTCCTTCGCAAAAATTTCGGCTGAATTTATCTCCGGCTTTAGCCAGCTTTCAGTGCTTATAAGGATTTGAGCATCAGTGCCTTCTACTAGCGCTTGGAGCTCTAGTACGTTCCCAGCACAGCTACGACCATTCGCAACTGTTATACCGATGGTTTCTGTATCTACGTTATTCCTGTGTTCAGCCTGTTCCCTTTGTAACTGAAGCCTTTTTGTGTTTTCGCGACACCCTCTAAACTAATAACGGCCCAATCCACACAGCCCCTGCTACCCGTGTAGCCGCCACCTGCGTATAGTGGACTCCTGACCTATTCAGCACAACCCGAAACCCAACCTCTAATTTCCTGTTTATTACCTGTGAATACCTGCATTATGAGTTCTCCGTCATCATAGTTACTATTACTATTCAGTTACTGCTGCAATGATTAGTGAACTGACACTGAAGTGAGCAGGGCGTTGAGTAAACTATTGATTGTTTGCGTATCCCAGTAGCTTGTCACCCGGCTAAGAAGCGAGTGCAGGCTTTCTTGACATAACGCAAGCTGTCTGGATGGGAAAGTCAGTTGCACAAAGATCATGCATCCAGGTTTCATCGAAGGTTTGAAAAAAAATTTCGGCTTTAAACGCAATCAATATCTTTCAACTACCTTCACTTCAATTGCAATTTTCATCTGTGGATTACCAAACACTGTGATACTACAGTTTGCTGGGATAAAACTTTATGTAAGCCATGTTGTAGTATAGCGCTCGTTTCCAGTTAGCAAAACCTAGATTAGTTTACGCTAATTAGTAGGGTGGGACGCAGGAACGAAATTTAGTTTCGCATATCTTCAAAACCGACGTCTTTTGCGAATGGCAGAGCTGTATACCAACTCCAATTAGTATGTTTACTCCCAGCAATGAAACCAATCACATGGCAGTTATGATGCTGATAAGCTAGCCCTAATTTCATTATTCACAGAGTCTCCTTGTATTCTCCCACGCCCCTACCCTTAGTCTGCTTTCAGGTGGGTCAAATGTAGTGCAATGGCCCAGATCAGGTGGGTGAAGGATGGAAAGCCTGAGACGCTTGCTTCATGGAATGTTTCTGATTGACACCATAAGCATAGTTCGTAAGGGCCTGAACAGTATGAGGAAAAGGCCGACCGCTGTGGCCGAGCGGTTCTAGGCGCTTCAGTCGGGAACTGTGCGACCGCTACGGTCGCAGCTTCGATCCTGCTTCTTGCATGGATATGTGTGATGTCCTTAGGTTAGTTAGGTTTAAGTAGTTCTAGGCGACTGATGACCTCAGATGTTAATTCCCATAGTGCTCAGAGCCATTTGAATCATCTGTGAGGAAAAGTCCAGCAAACACACGAAGGCGTAATGAAGTTGTACATTAGCTATGTTCAAGCGGCGAAGCAACACAGTATTTGATATGACTAGCTTCACTGTAAATTCATGAATTTTGTTCCATTTAATAACGTAATTAATTACTTTAATAACTATATAAAATTTCTATTTCGATGTAAAGTCATCACTCTTCTTCTTACTGCCTGCTGTCGATTCAAATGATACGTTTCAGTATCATCGCTGACTTTTAAGCACTAACTGAACAGCGAGTATTTGTGTTTACGTGGTGAGTGAAAAATGCCTGAGGCCACTTCCGAGTGACGTCATGCACACGGAGGTCACGCAGATTAAAACTCATCCATGTTTTGTACTGGTTGCCACCCGAAATATGAGAGCTAATATTTTGATTATCGCTAACGCGCCTGTGCGAGTACTTGTAACTGAAGCAGTTAACACTTTTGCAGTCAGGTTTTACTGATTTAACTTGACAATGTTTCTCAATTCTATTCATGAACAAAACGCCAGTATTTTCTGTATGTACTAAAATGAGGATAACTTGGATTTTTCCCATCGAATATGGATCCCTCGTTTAACATTTTATACGGGAAATGTTCATTATTGTTCATTATAGTTCTAAAGTTCAGACAGATAGCGGAAACAGAAAATCGAAACTTAGTATCTAGGGCGACTAAAAGTTAGTTCCATTTGTTCTTAAAATGTAAGGAAATTAATGAGAAGCACAGACAATTATTTAACCTAATCACTTATTACAGCTACAATTGCCTCATAAAACACCTGACTACCGGTTTCGTTCATTAAGTGCCATTCTGAGTTCTTTTCTGCATGGTTAAGCCTTAACACCTTACTGTCGGTGCGTTAAATGACACTCAACATTAAAATATTTTAACGTTGAGGCAATCGTATATGGAGACAAAGTTGACATATTACATCACAGCAAAGCTAAAATGATCTGAAGATAGTCCACTACGACCAAAACCAAGATATAAGCAGCATTATACCTCATCTGCGACTGTAACTAATCAGTTATAAATTTTCAGTCGTGCCGTATTTCTTCCTTGCTATAGTTATTTAGAAAAACATGATCAACTTGTACGCACGGCTTTATGAAGTAGATCCAAAAAATTAAAATGTTTACCATTAAAAAAGTAAAAAATCAATATATCGATTAGTTATGTTTATATGACCCTATAATCAAATGTTTTGGTTCATGATTTATGCTTATTTAAATAATGCTCATCTCTAGATCTGCAAGTGAGATATTAGCAGTGTGTAGGACCAGGGACGTGTCCTAACAATTTCAGTGTGAAAACATTAGAAGAGAGTAATATTTATCAACATAATGAAGTGAAGAAGAATGTATATAATCAAACACTAATGAGAAATTACTATATTATTACGCTAAAAGATGCACCTTTGATCTGCGGATAGAATTAACAGCTCATGAGTTTCGATTTTCATTCTTAGGATGCTATATAAAACTTTTTCCTTTTTAAAAAAATAAAACAAAATGGCCAGAGAAGCCTTTTTATCTAGATTAATGTGCTTCCCGTTTATAATTGCTTGTATGTACATTTGTTACATTAGAGTTCACAATAATATTAAAATTTTGAACTTGCTATCTCGTATATTGATGTGCTTGTGGCATATACTGAGCCTTCAAATGACGAATGTTATGTGATATGAAGAACAGAAAGAAAACCGGAAGCGCAGGGACCAAAGGATGTCATTGTTTCATGAAACAAAACGAACTACCATTGAAACTTTTTGGACTTTACTAGTAGTAATGGAGAGAAGAAGTGAGTAATACTTGACATCTTTATTGCATTTGTGAAACAACACAAAGTCGAGGGCAATACAAGGTGGAACAAGGTGATCGCAGTCCTGAGATGTGTGGCCTTAAAATACAGAAACTAATGAGTAATCGATATTATAGGAAAGTTTTGAAACAACAGCACAAATGCGTATCAGACTCGCACTCAGAGAGTCCCGTACAAACTTAATAGTTATCGCATATATAGGTAGTTCAGTTATAAGTTTTCACACGTGAGTTACCCGAGTATTAAAATATGTGACAAAAATTGCCCTATCTCTTGATTGTCTTAACTCAGAAGCTTAAATTTTTCACACTTTAGATGTGACAAAAATTTCAATTTGATAAGTCTAGTCTTTCCTGAGAAATAAGAGTCGTGACAGACAAACGGACAACATGGTGATCCATTCATGTTTCCGTTGTTACCGGCTAACATACCGAACCCAAAAAAAGGAAGAGAGATTGTGGTTGAGCGTCCCACCGGATTAAAGGAGAACTGGTGAAAAAACCCGCCATGTTACGAGGTGCATTCAAGTTCTAAGGCCCCCGATTTTTTTTCTCCGGACTGGAAAGAGATAGAAACATGCGCATTGTTTTAAAATGAGGCCGCATTCGTTGTCAATACGTCCCAGAGATGGCAGCACCGTACAGCAGATGGAATTTTACCGCCAGCGGCGAGAATGAGAACTGTTTTAAATACTTAAAATGGCGACGTTTTCCTTACTTGAACAGCGTGCAATCATTCGTTTTCTGAATTTGCGTGGTGTGAAACCAATTGAAATTCATCGACAGTTGAAGAAGACATGTGGTGATGGAGTTATGGATGTGTCGAAAGTGCGTTCGTGGGTGCGACAGTTTAATGAAGGCAGAACATCGTGTGACAACAAACCGAAACAACCTCGGGCTCGCACAAGCCAGTCTGACGACATGATCGAGAAAGTGGAGAGAATTGTTTTGGGGGATCGCCGAATGACTGTTGAACAGATCGCCTCCAGAGTTGACATTTCTGTGGGTTCTGTGCACACAATCCTACATGACGACCTGAAAATGCGAAAAGTGTCATCCAGGTGGGTGCCACGAATGTTGACGGACGACCACATGGCTGCCCGTGTGGCATGTTGCCAAGCAATGTTGACGCGGAATGACAGCATGAATGGGACTTTCTTTTCGTTGGTTGTGACAATGGATGAGACGTGGATGCCATTTTTCAATCCAGAAACAAAGCGCCAGTCAGCTCAATGGAAGCACACAGATTCACCGCCACAAAAAAAATTTCAGATAACCGCCAGTGCTGAAAAAATGATGGTGTCCATGTTCTGGGACAGCGAGGGCGTAATCGTTATCCATTGCGTTGCAAAGGGCACTACAGTAACAGGTGCATCCTACGAGAATGTTTTGAAGAACAAATTCCTTCCTGCACTGCAACAAAAAGGTCTGGGAAGGGCTGCGCGTGTGCTGTTTCACCATGACAACGCACCCGGACATCGAGCTAACGTTACGCAACAGTTTCTTCGTGATAACAACTTTGAAGTGATTCCGCATGCTCCCTACTCACTCGACCTGGCTCCTAATGACTTTTGGCTTTTTACAACAATGAAAGACACTCTCCGTGACCGCACATTCACCAGCCGTGCTGCTATTGCCTCAGCGATTTTCCAGTGGTCAAAAGAGACTCCTAAAGAAGCCTTCGCCGCTGCCATGGAATCATGGCGTCAGAGTTGTGAAAAATGTGTACATCTGCAGGGCGATTACGTCGAGAAGCAACGCCAGTTTCATCGATTTCGGGTGAATAGTTGACTAGAAAAAAAATCGGAGGCCTTAGAACTTGAATGCACCTCGTATTTTCATTGGTAGCGTCTAGGCGTTTACCTTAATCGATTTAGAAAGAGTACATAAAACCTTACTTTGTCTTCTGTTTCTCGACTGGTTTCATACGGACCTCCACTGACTCCTCTCCTGCGCCAACCTCTTCACTTCTTGCACCCTACGTCTTCCATTATTTGCCGTATGTATTCCGACCTCTGTCTACAGTTTTACCCTCCACAGTTCCGTCTAGTGCCCTAACCGTTGTCCTGCCATCCAGTCCCTTCTTCTTGTCAGTGTTTCCCATGTATTCTTTCCTCGCCGATTCTTCGGAGAATTTCCTCATTCTTTATCTCACCAGAGCACCTGATTTTCAACATTCTTCTGTAGCGCCACATCTCAAAGGTTTCTATTCTCTCCTGTTTTGGTTTTCGAACTGGGGGGGGGGGGGGGGGGGGCGCTTCTGACAGGCTCGATGAGGCCCGCCACTATTCATTGTCGTGCGCCAATCTCTCCGTCTCATAGCAGTACTCACACACAACAGTCTTCATTATTTGTTGGACTTACTCCAGACTCTGTCTTCCTCTACAGGTTTAACTCTCTATGGCTCTCACTTGTACCATGGATGTAATTCCCATGCCCTGTCAACCTTTCATCCATTTTACTCATTGTTTGCCACAAATTTCGTTCATCACCGATTCAGCGGGGAACCTCATTTGTCATCAATACAGTGAATTTTCAGTATCTTTCTATAACATCACATCTCAAACGGTTCGATATCTTCTTTTCCGATTTTTTCACAATCTGTATTTATACCCCCGCAATAAAACTTAACCAAACTCCCCCCCGAACAGGCCATGAAGACCCAAAGGTACCGACCGGCCGCCGTGTCATCCTCAACCCACAGGCGTCACTGGATGCGGATATGGAGGGGCATGTGGTCAGCACACCGCTCTCCCAGTCTTATGTCAGTTTCCGAGACCGGAGACGCTACTTCTCAATCAAGTAGATCCTCAGTTAGCCTCAGAAGGGCTGAGTGCACCCCGCTTGCCAACAGCGCTCGGGAGACCGGATGGTCACCCATCCAAGTTCTAGCCCAGCCAGACAGCGCTTAACTTCGGCGATCTAACGGGAACCGGTGTTACCACTGCGGCAAGGCCGTTGGCATACCCGCTACAATACTGAGCTCTAAACATACGTTCTCAGAGATTTCTTCCTCAAATTAAGGTCTAAGAGTATCTTTTACAGTAGAGAAAGGATTAAGAATAAGTAAAACTGATTATTAGAATGGAGAACAATTGCTCATCTGACATTAAGATTATGAATGACACACTACTGTAAGTGGTTATTATAAAGAAAATAATCAGCATTTGACATTAATTTCAATCAATGCCTGCTTCTGTCTCAATTCGTAATAGCTGCTGGATCAAAATGGTGTCCATTCTTCCAGACATGTCCGAAAGAATAGGCTACACATATAATTTAGGTGAGACTGCCAATGATCTCTTCAGCGCAGAGGCACAGAAGGTTCAACCTCTTACGGGAATCGGCAAAATGCCACGAGTAATGAGGTTGATGGGCAATGGACATTACATTAGCATGTGTCGATAAGTTGAGAATTTGTGTCTGACGGGAGGCGTGGCTTGTCCGTGCAGTTGCACTGACCACTGTTTCTGGATGAATCAGTGGTCACAGCAACTACATAGTAAGCAGGAGACACGGTTCGAATCCCGGTCCAGGGCAAGTTTTCAACTTTCCCCATCGATTTCCATCGATGCGTGCTCGCAACCAATGTCTGTTATCCCTTTGTTTGTTAAGAATACGCAAAGCAGCGACAAGTACAACTGCGGTGTCGACGAAGCCATCTTTCGCGGCCGGCCGCTGCGGCCGAGCGGTTCTAGGCGCTACAGTCCGGAACTGCGTGACCGCTACGGTTCTCAGGTTCCAATCCTGCCTCGGGCATGGATGTGTGTGATGTCCTTAGGTTAGTTAGGTTTAAGTAGTTCTAAGTTCTTGGGGACTGATGACCTCAGATGTTAAGTCCCATAGTGCTCAGAGCCATTTGCACAATCGTCAGCGAACGAATGTGATACTTGTGTCAGATACTGATCGAGAGATCTGACGAAAAAGGTTCTGGAAGTAATCGTCAGGAGCACAGAAAAGCATGGAAACGCAGATCATTTGTAATGTAGAGAAAATTAAACAAGAAGACTGTCAAGTATAAAGTGGTCAAGTAAGATATAAAATGAACAACTCCGATAGATAATGTGTCAGAATCTAACCAAAAGAAGGACTGACTGGTGGTTCATGTACAATAAGACCCATTTTATCTTAGTACAAGAGGAAGAGGCAAAGTCTTATCACTACCGGATGATGAAAATATGGAGAAATTAGATTTTCGAGAATGCTCAGCGTGATATTTGGAGTCGATGACATTGGTGCATAACAGTGAGCGGTGTACAACGGCTTCATTCTTGTAAGACGGATTACTTAAAAAAAGGAAACTGCGAAACGGCACGATGGTATTGACAGGGAAACTATCTGGAATTCAGTTACGTCGTTAGCGCGGCTGCGCCGGCTCTCAGAGTAATGAGCAAGCAGCCAGGGCGCAGCTCTTTTTGGAGTCGTGTTGTCTGTATAGAACCGTGAGTCGGTAACGACTGGCTCGCAGGTCACGTCCTCATTACAGGGAAACCATACCCAAGAGCCCGCCTCCCGGAGCGAAAACATCGATTCCAATTTCCTTTTTCATTACTTGAATAATCCGCGCAGAAGAAGCTGTCGGGCCCTGTGTGGTACAGTCTTTGAAGGGGACGGTTTCTTCGAGGAAAAGTTGAGAAGTTCGTGCACAGTATAAATAGCTTTTCCTGAATATTTCCTTCCTGAAAATTATCGAAGGCGTAACGTAAGACGTCTTCTCATTAAAAACTCCTATACTATAAAAATTGAGATTTGTTTGATTCGAGATTTATCCACTGCAACAGAATTAATTAGGTTATAGATAATGCAAATATATCATGTGAGGTGGTTAGCGGTCTCATTTTGCTCAAAGATTCTGCATAGTGGAGGATCATCGTTGAACAAAGAGGCTGACAATTTTCAGGATGTGACATTTTTTCAGTTGATCTTTGATGTCGCTTGGTACTGCAGAAAGTAAATGGTAGTGAAAGATAGAGGCACAGTTTGACATTTTCAATGTAATTAAATTTTGGTAGCTTTATCATCAGTCCAGATGGTTACTTCAATTTCCAGCTGTAACATTCTACAACCACAGGGTCATGCAAGTATATTAATGATTTTACGATTGTTGGGGATTCCATTGATGTAGCCCAAATAACGACGTCACTGGTTGCCTAATGGTAATTATAAGCCTCTCGTTCCGATTAATTTAGAAAAATTAAAGTGATACGTATGTGCATCAACGAGTACTTGACGTAAACATCTTATAAGGACGTGCATACTGAATTCTCTGGATCAATGGAAACCTCCATAGCAAAATACGAAAACAAAACCCTTCTACTATTTACCGTACTGTCCATGATAGGAAAGCAATACACAAATGTTTATTGATAAAACGTTTTAGATACATAAACGTTTATTGATTAAACGTTTTTAAGTGTCTGGTAGAGCGTTACTAACAAACGATAGAAAAAGGAGACGTTCCGTCTGAATAGCATAAAAAATGTTATACTTAATTTTTTTTACTTATGACTCCTGGATATGTAATTTGAAAATACAGAATCTTACCCGTCACCCTAACTCTGCCACAGAGCAACCCCGTCACGGTCGGCATCCGAACTCATGCAGATCTGAGCAAGAGAACCTTAAAAGAGGAGCAGTGCGAGAGCAAGTGTCAAAAGCGGATGACGGACGACGACCGGATGCTTTCACTGACAACGTGCCTTAGGAACTGTACTACTACAGCGTTTCAGAGAAATGGCAGCTATGACATGTGAGATGGAATGCAATTAAAACTGGTGCCGCGGACAGGGATTCGTGTGAGATTGGCCTGAGATTCGTTTCAGAAAAATACTTAGAATATTTATGAAAAAGTTTTCTAGAGACCGCTACGAGCCATAAAATTTTACTGATTTACTTAAATTATTTCATGAAGCAACGTGTTTCGAGACACAAACCCCCTCTTCAGGCTACAAATGAAATACAAAAAATACTTTATAAAAGTAAATTTACATGTTAAAATTGATTTTTACAGTCTTTGCATGTGTTGTGCTCATCTGTGGAGGAAGACATGGATAAAACAACATGATGGAAACTGTTCACTTCGTTTGTAAGCCTGCTCCACTCACAAGAAACTGTTTTAAATAGTAACATGCTCTGTTCTTACAAAGAGGCTGTCTTGTTGTATTGTTTCAGTTACCTCTATTTCTATGGCTGCTTGGATCTTGTAACCATTGTTACAATTGACACAAAGCATTACATCACAATCAATTCTGTTGTGCAACGTAAACATTGTGGTGGTCGAAACAGAGTATGTTTCCGTTTAGCTATCAATACGTCGTTCCTAGTGTGATCTATCATTCCAATATATTCTACACATCTTTCTGTCGCATCTCTAACGTTAGTCAGCGAAATATACCATAAGAAGAGAGACTGTAAGAATTTGATCTTAAAATGAAATTATAAAAAGCTATTTCAACTCTCTATCTCTCTCTCTCTCTATCTCTCACACACACATACACACACACACACACACACACACACACACACACACACACACACACACATTTAATTGTTACGTTTCTTATGTTTTAACAGCATTGAATTGAAGGTGGTGAAGAAGAAACATGTCTGTAATTCGTTTGAGATCTTACTTATCGACTGTTGGCCTTAGACGAATATTTCCATTTCCTTCATGATGTTCATTTTCCATCTCTTCTGTAAAATATGCAATGCCTTAAGACTGTTGTCTACTGCAAAACTGTGTCCCGTTTCGTCCATTTCCTTCACTACAGCTGATATGTTAGGTTTACCAAGTTTAAAACAGTCAACATGTTCTTTAAAACGGCTGTTAACATTAGTGACCGTCTGGATAATTTATAATTTCTAGCATGTTCGTAAATTCCTAACGTTTTCAATTCCTCTTGTGTCTCCTTAAGTGGTTGGAGGTAAGTTCAAAAATTTGGTGACAGGTAGCTGTCTCTAAAACCACTTTTCATGTTTTTGTAACAGTCACGTCCGATTAACAGACAATATGTATTTAAATTGTTGGAACAGTTAGTTACATGACCGTCGTAGGCCCACAAATAACTAAGAGACCCGAAACGCTCGAGACAATGCGGAGAAGAGGGATTTTGAGCCCATAAGACTGTCGTAGTATTAATAACTACAGGCTACGTTCAGATACGTATCAAAATTTTTTTCTTTAGCAAGAATGACAGGAAACAGTTTTATATTGTCTCAGCTGTGAATAACAATACACTGAGGAAAAAAAAAAAAAAAAAAACGCAACACCAAGAAGGAGTTGTGCGATGTAAACGAAAGCTGGCAGACGTGTTTCTACATCTGAAGGAAGATGTTAACTCAAATTTCCCTCCAGTCCCACAAGTGTGTCGCTAGTAGTGCCACTATGAGGATGCAGATCAAGTTTGCTTTAAATACACGCTGTAACCATCGTGAGCGTTTGTTGCCTTTTAAGACGACAAAGACACCATTAGCAACACCTCAGTGAGTTTGAAAGAGATCCTGTAACAGGGCTACGAGAAGCTGGATGTTCTTGAGCGATACTGCAGCAAGTCTTGGTAGGAATGTAGCCGCTGTACATGATTTCTGGCAGCGTCGGTCACGAGAATGTACGGGTCGCAAGAAGACCGGGTTCCGGACGGTCACATGGCGGTGTTGAGAGGGCAGACCATCCTGTTCGCCGTGTGGCTCTGGTGCTTCGTACTGCATCCGCAGCGGCAATTGCTGCAGCAGTTAGCACCACACTTAGAAGTCACCTTCCGACTCTACGCTTCTTCAAGAAGCATGCTGGCGACACATGCGAAAAGAAAGGCCAGACATGAGGAGTTCATATCAGTTGTTAGGCAGGTTAATGATGTCACATTGACACCAAACCTTACCACACTTCTATCCAATGCCTGACGTGTTGCGCAGTTTAGCTATAGGAAAAGTAGGTGCCAGGCGTAGTCATCCGAAAAATTTTAAGGAAACGTAATTCATCCATATAAGGAGTACCCTCCGAAACACTCGTTATATGATAGTCGACTATTGTTAATCGGTTTGGGTGCCTTATCAGGTTGCACTAATGTATTAGATAGAAAAGCTAGAAGAGCTGTGCGTTTTGCCGCATTATTGTTTAGCAAGGGCGAGAGTGCTACAGAAATGCTGAGCAAAGGACAGTAGTAGATGTTACAAGAGAGCCGTTCTGCATGACGGTGGAGGTTCGAAAGCTTACAATTCAACAAGAGACGTGAAACAATAATACCACGAAATGACCATGACGAGAAAATGAGAGCAATCAGAGGTCATACAGAAGCTTACTAATATTTATCTCCCGCACCATTGTCGAATAGAACGGTAAAACTGATAGTACTACCACCTTTTCCTCTAGCATCTAACGAAACGTAGCTTGCTTAGTATATAGCACGAGCGACTCGTCACGGGATCGTTTAATAAACGAATGTCAAGAAGAATTCATCCTACTCCAGGACAGGACAGTCTCTAATTACCTTTATGTGGACGGGACGTTGAACGGAATCTACCTTATTTACCAGGACAGGCGTTATCGTTCAGAGAGCGGAATTAGAGTAGAAAAGGTGAAAGGATCGGACTGATGTTATTAGAAGAATTCGAGATCAACCGGATGCATATGGACACTATTCATTTTTTGTGCATTGCTTATGATTCAAACAGGATAGGGTCAATCGAATTGACAAAATTTCGTGTATGTGTTTGGTTGCTTGGATGCAAGGTAATTTTTCGGTATGGTGGTGTAAGGGAAACACAGTACAGTACTGAAACACAATACAGTACTTAATAACATTTTAGAATAATTAATTCAGTAACCGTAATGAAACTATGATATAATTTCTGTCATCTGTACCTTATGTTAGTTTATTGATGTTGCCATGTATTTAAATGTAAAGGAATTGATTCAAAGTGCAACTTACAATACTGAGAACTAGCCAAAACTGTAGCTTAACAGCAGTGAAGTTTGTTGCTTGGTAGAACAATCAGTTACAGAATAATGCCTACCAGTAAAACATTAAACGCATAATTTAAATGAATTTTGACAAAATATTACTTTCAGAACAGTACGTTCCCTACATTTAATTCTTTTCTATGTACACTGCGGACTCTGCTCATATTTGCAAATAACGTAACCGTATAGTGTAAAATTTAATTCTTCAGACTTCCCCAGCGAGGCGTTGTCATCTTGAATAATAGGTTTTCTGCCGGCTATTCGCGTTTTTCATGCACGATATTTCAATTCCGAGTCACGCAATTGACATATCACGTAGGGAAAACGCGAATAACCGGCAGAATCCCGATTATTCAACACACTGTAAATTATTTATTCTTCGCTAATGAAACATTACGAGCTTTCCGGAAGTGACTTACCAGAATAGGAAACAAGTTTTTATGAAATTGCATTTCTGAAGTCAGTATCTCAAAGCTATTCATTAAGCGAACAGTTTTGCACACAATTAACCTTTACGTGTTTGAACTCAGTACATATTATTCTGCCGGTTTTCTGATTGAATTTAATTAATGGCATTAGCTGTCTTACAAACATGGAGCTCGAGTCAATGTCTTTGGTTACATTCACGCCCGATGGCAGATCAATGATTAGTTCTTAGTAACACTTTATAAACAATATCATACAATCAATTTTACTCACATAGTGAGCTGGCGACAGTTCGTAAGTAATTTTTAATCGAAAATTATAACACATCCTGTTTTTTACTTTAAATTGCACTATTTCTGATTTTTTCATTTTTGTCAAAAATTTTTCGATCGTTATTGTCCGAAACTAACCGCGCGATAACGATTTTTATCACTGTATCTGCACTAATGCTGATTTTCAGTATTCTTCGGAAGAGATGCCTTTCCCAAACAACACGGAATATTATTTGCACGTGTCGTTTAAAAATCCTAATAAACAGAAAGAGAAAGTCTGTTATAGGAGCACAGAAATCTTCAGCTTCCATTACGGTAGACTATACCTCTCAAAGATTTGACAAGGGGGAGGAATGCCTCGTGGTTCGGATTCCGTGTCAGACTGTAGGTCCCCTTTCCCCTTATTGTTAACGGAGGTAGATTAGGGAAACGCAGTTCATCAAAGTGGCGTCCAATTAAAAGAACTGCACCAGCCTATTCAACCACATGAAATTATTTTTATAATTAGTACTCCAAGTCGCTGACGTATTCATATGTATCATCCATGCCATGATGCATGAGGAAAAAATTATTTCAGTGCATATGGTGATGGAAACAACAGGATGATGATAAAAAGCTGTCTGCTTTCGAGTCGGGTGGTATCGTTAAGACACGCCGACGTTTCGACGAGGGTCGAGATATTGTGTGTGTCGCAACAAATGCTAGTGGAGGGCCCCCACCATCTGGTTGGGGACAGCAGTCGTCACAAAGTCGCGGTATCTTAACGATGCCATCCGCCTTGAAACCCGCAAGCTTTCCGTCAGTAGTATGCCAAAGATGGCAACCACTGTGGATGGTTGAATCGCTGCAGAGAGATGGCGTCAGCTCCTCTGGCGGAAACCGTGATATTTAGAGGCTCCGGGCGGTTGACTGGGCTACGCAATGAGCCGAGATAAATGTTGGCGGCAGCGGACTGAGAGCGACAACGGATGTTAGTAGTGGAGGCACTCCCGTGTCCCATTAGTCAAAGTACAAACTAGGCGCTTGGAACGTGTGGCTCACTGGCGTTCTGTGAGCAGCTGAGACTGTTTTCTGACATCGTCTCCAGGCAACCTTATTGCGAGTCCCGCACGTAAATGTGTTTACCGTGTGCCTGGAGATGGAATGCTTTGATCAGGTACTGGAAGCTCATCTTGGGTGTAGCTCTACCCTTACCCAGTAGCAGTGACTGCACGTTTAAGGTCCATGGAAAATGGTGAAACTTGGTTTTTTTATGTAAAAAATATTCAATTGTATGGGAAATCTTATGGGACTGCTTAGGTCATCAGCCCCTAAGCGTACACACTACTTAACCTAAACAATCCTAAGGACAAACACACACACCCATGCCCGAGGGGGGAAACGAACCTCCGCCGGGTCCAGCCGCATAGTCCATGACTGCAGCGCCTTAGACCGCTCGGCTTTCTTGACGTACTGACCAGGTTAAATTCAGCAGGCTGCCTCTTAATGGTGCTAACCTGCAGTATCAACTATTATTTAAATCTAATCAAATTTATATTGTAACATATTGCTGGGTCTTGTGGGTACACTCAATTATGAAATATATTCGCAAATGCCGGCCGGTGTGGCCGTGAGGTTCTAGGTGCTTCAGTCTGGAACCGCGTGATCGCTACGGTCGCAGGTTCGAATCCTGCCTCGCGCATGGATGTGTGTGATGTCCTTAGCTTAGTTAGGTTTAATTCTAAGTTCTAGGCGACTGATGACCTCAGAAGTTAAGTCGCATAGTGCTCAGAGCCATTTGAATCATTTTTATATTCGAAAAATTTCTAATACTGTACCACCACAACTATTCAATTTACTGGAAGCAAATAAGAGTTTGTGCAGGACCGGAACTGGAACACAGATTTCCCGTTTTACACTAGCGATCGCCTTAATCGCTTCCGATATCAGAGCGCGCATCTTGGACAGACCAGAACTTCCATATGTCCCAGGCTCTGCCACCCACAGTACGCGCACAATTGAGTGATTCCCGCAGAGGGAGGGACTTATTTAGTTTCCACGTCAGATTGCCTTGGCTTTGCCATGAAATGCATTAGTGCAGTGTTGGCGTTTAACATATATGAAGTCTTGGATCTGTACGTGAAGCGTGCTTATGGAAATTGTTATGGTGATCACTCTCACCAAGCTTCGAGTTCCAGACCGGCACAAATTTTCATTTGTTTCCATTTGATTATAGAGCTGTGGTGGTAACGTGTTCGCTCTTTGTGAACACATTTCACGATTTAATACGATATAAATCGTCAGTATGGCTGTTCGTTCGGACATGCATGCATGGTTGAAGGAACGGCTGAATCGAACGTTACAGACGCTGTCAGATACAGACACTGTACTAATGTAATACTGAATTGTTTTTGGTGAACATTTTAGTGATTCATTATAATATAAATTATGTATGCTAAGGCGGATTGATTGTTTACCAGTAGGCATGTGTAATGGGACTATATGGGCGGTAACAGCAGCCAGGTTCGAGCAAATTCCGCGGAGATTCGAATCCGGAATCAGCAAAGCTCATTATAAAAGGTAAGTTTTTAAATAATGAAATTGTGCAGAGTTGATTTTTACTAATATTCAGTTTCACCGTTAAGAATGATCTAGTGGTTGTTAATGTCTTTCAACTCTTAAGGGGTGGAGTAAATTTGCTTGTGAGCTTTGCTTTTTTCAGTTCATCCAATGAATCTTGTTTCTGTTTAATTAGCTCAAGTAAACGGTCGTTTCTGTGATGCTCTAAAGTGATCTGTTACGTATTATTTTCTGTTGATGTAATAAACGTACAATAATTGTTGTTAATAACTCATTTCAAGCAACCGATTCAATCCTTTCGTGCTGCCGCCCAGGACTATCACAACACTATTCTCCATAAGAGTCTACACTCACACATTAGAAAGATGGTTTCTACCTTTGGTTGCAAACTACGAAATATTACAAGGAAGTAAAATTTACTATTGTGTCTTTACTAGGTTTACATTGGTATGTTATAAAGTGTCCACGAGTGGACTAGCTGCTAAGAATGTTTCCTATACAGGGCGAATGTTTTTAATCCTTTAAAACCATCAAAAATAAGACAAACAACCTTTTGGCCTCTGTCTCAGGTTCTTTGGCCGACGTTTGTTTGATGATTCTAGCGCGAGTGGCTGGCATTGCCAAAGCTTGACCCTCCACTGCGAGTGGTGGGCTGGAGTCGAGCTCGCGGCCGCAGACTATATGTACCTGGCGCACCAACGTTCGAGGGCTTTTCCGTGGTCATTCCCGGTGCGGTTCTCCTCTTGCTATCTGCAACGGTCATTTGCTGCAGCACGAGAATCCAGAATCCGTTCGCCTTGAGGCTTTCTTCTTCCTTGTTAAAGCTATTCTCATGCTTGTGTATTTTTATAGCTTCTCTGAACAATGGGGTGTGATATTTCAGCTCTACAGCCAGAACTTCTGTGTCGCCGAATTTTACTACGTGGTCGGTCTCACACAGCGCGTGCTCCTCAGAACACTTTCCAGTTTTTGTATCTCGCGTCTGAGTTGCTGCGGTCCATATATTCGTCTAGCCCGCGTTATGAGCGTATTAATCATGCCTCTTCTGCGTCGGGATGTGATTTGACACTTTGTGTAGGTATAGTTCCGTGTTTGTCGATTTTCGATATACGCTGTGTCCAAATTTTGACCAGCCCTTGTGACAGGCACATCCAGAAAGGGCAGCTCTTTGTCTTTTTCTAATTCCATGGTAAACTTTATCTTGGCATGGAGGCTGTTCAGGTGTCTTAGGAATTAACCCAGACCTTAGGTTTACAAGGTCCCAAGTCCGGTGCCGGTGTTTCGAAACTTTCCATGAAGAAGTTGGCCACCACTGAACTAAGAATACTACCCATGGAGGCGCCTTCCAGCTCTTCATAGAAGCTACCATTTCAGTGAAATAGCTCGTCTTGAGACATGCATAATAGAGCTTGGTGATGTCTTGTGGGAAAATGGAACCAATATGCTCCAGAGAGTCACTGAGCGGCACTTTGGTAAACAAAGAAACAACATCAAAGCTGAGTGGATGTCATTTGGTTCAAGTTTTAATTTCTTCAACTTCTCAGTGCGATGTTCTGAGTCCTTTATACATGCGGCCTGAGGCAAAGTGCTTTGCCAGTTCATACGTCGGTGAGTCAGGAGCGCAAACAAGCGGTCTTTATGGAAGTTTATTCATATGGATCTTAGGTAATCCATACGACCGAGATGGTAGGGCTTCTGAGTTGCGCAGTTTCTTTCCCCTCAATACGCAAGAGCGAAAATAGAAATGTGGAAAGAGAAGCATTCCTACGTGACTATTAAAGCACAGTAAAAACAAGAGTACAGTTGATTTCAATTAGGACTTTGAGAAGCAGACGGAGTGGTACCTCGCGATCAAGACTGCGATCGAAGTACTGCGACTGGGGTTCGGCTGAGAATCACAGTGGCGGACGGTTCTCAGGTTACAGCGCAGCTTTCATCGATGCTGCGGACGCGGCGCTGGCCCTCCCGAGAAACCGATCTGGTCGCCGATACCCGACACGGCTGCCGCCTCGTCCCGTCTGGAGAACAGTCGCTGGACGCTGCCCGCGGCGCCGTGACTATCGCGTTACCGTCCAC
Organism: Schistocerca americana; assembly: GCF_021461395.2. Taxonomy (NCBI): domain Eukaryota; kingdom Metazoa; phylum Arthropoda; class Insecta; order Orthoptera; family Acrididae; genus Schistocerca; species Schistocerca americana. The sequence continues at coordinate 61,537,032 of NC_060122.1, forward strand.
ACTGGTCAGTCACTGCGCTGGAAACCCGATACACACCTCACCTCTGAAACGTTCAAAATCTGGCCAAATAAGCGATATACGTTTTATTTACGAGCCACTTTCGTACAGAATTATTTAACACATCGCAAAGTAAAAGGCTGAAGAGACACATATGGCCTAAATGTTGCTGTACACTGAAAGAGGGAAGGTACTTTTTACCATTGTCCCACTTAATTTGTGTTGTGTGCAGTGAGTAATAAATCGCTATCTAAGTTTTACATTCGATGCCTTGTTTCAATTTTTTTTTATTTACGGAGTAGCACTTGCAACCTACGTCCTCAATTATTCGCTGCATTTACCCTCTACAACTTTTGTCCTCTACATCTCCGTCTACTACCAAGGAAGTTATTCCCTAACGTCTTATCTGATGTCCTACCACACTGTCCCTCTTTCTTGTCATTGTTTTCATTATATTCTTCTTATTCTTCTCTTCACCTGTTCTGCGGTGCCGCGCGAAGTGGTCTCGCGGTTTGAGGCTCATGTCACGGACTGCATGGCCCCTCCCGCTCGAGCTTCGAGTCCTCCCTCGGGCATGGTTGTGTGTGTTGTTCTTAGCATAGGTTAGCTTAAGTCAGTTTAAGTAGTGTCTAAGTCTAGGGCTGGTTCAAATGGCTCTGAACATTATGGGACTTAACTTCTGAGGTCATCAGCCCCTAGAACTTAGAACTACTTAAACCTAACTAACCTAAGGACATCACACACATCCATGCCCGAGGCAGGATTCGAACCTGCGACCGCAGCTAAGGGACCGACGACATAAGCAGTTTGGTTCATTAGGAATTCACACACATTTGAACATTTTTGTTCTGCGGTAACCTCCTCATTCCTTACCTTAGCAGTCCATCTAATTTTCAACATTCTTTTGTAACACATCTAAAATACTTCGAGTCTCTTCTTTTCCTATTTTCCCACCATCCATGTTTCACTACTATAGAATGCTCTCTTCTTTTCCTATTTTCCCACCATCCATGTTTCACTACTATAGAATGCTGTGCTGCAAACGTACATTCTTCTTCCTCATTTAAGGTTTATCTTTGATATGCTAGTCTGCTTTTCATGTCCTCCTCGCTCCGTCCATCATGGTTTGTTTTGCTACCTACGTAGCAGAATTCCTTAACTTCATCTATTTCGTGAGCACCAATCCTCATGTTTACTTTCTCACTGTTCTCGTTTCTGCTACTTCTTATTACTGTCGTCTTTCTTCAACTTTCTTTTAATCCATATTCTGTGCTATTTAAAGACTAAATTCCTGTCTTACACGCTTTTTAATCCCAGCACTTCATACTTGGTCTTCCACTTGTATTATTCCCTCTTGATTCTTGTACGTATTGTATACTGCCCCTTTTCCCCTATAGCTCACCCCTATTTTTTTCAAAATTTAGAACAATTTGCACGATTTTACATTTTACCTAAGGACCGACAGACTGTAAAGAAAGTTTTCTCCCTACAAATCTTTCATTCTCTCTCCCTACCACTGATATAAATTTCGATGCGCTATGCATCGCAAGCATTTAATCTGTGATGTATTCTCCAAATATTTGCCGTTATATGGTAATTCTATACTGTTGGTTTCTTTCTGTTGTTTAAGACCATTGTCTTACCGTTATACATCTTTAAAGAAAGTAGTTGTTCAATAAAACAAGTGGAAAAGGTGAAGTTTAAAGTACGTATATCTATGAAAACGAAGGCATCATACATTATTTCTACAGTCAGGAACGTGTAAAATTTATATTTCAGTTCTTGTCAGTTTCTTGGCAGGCTGAAATACTCGTTAGTGCAACAGCTTTATAAAATGAATGAAAGAGAAAACTTGAGCAATTACCGGCCAGTTCCTTTGTCTGCTGTGCTTTGGAAAGCGGTCGTCTCAATTCACGTATTTTGTTACCAGATTCTCAGTTTGGCTTCAGTATAGAAATGTGCATAGATAATTTCGTTTATTCTTTAGTGCGTGGGGCACTACCAGGACTAAACATCGTTTAGTAGGGATCATTTTGCCAAAGTTGGAACAATGTGGGATTAGGGAGAAGAAAACAGAAATCTGTCCACTAGTGTCTGGATGTGATCATATAAAGTGGCGCGGCCATGTGGATCCGTCTTGGGTCCTTGTATGAGGTGTTACGAGCATAAGTGCAGATATTTCTATTAGTGACTGAAGGATGGTTTACTGAACGACATGACATCAACATTTACGTCATCTGCAGACTAATAATTACAGCCATTACAAGTCTTATGTTTATAGGTTTGTTAGTACCTCAAAGTACATGTGGCAAGAGCAAGCCATTAATGCTTATTCGCCTGGGAAGCAGGACATTTAATCTACACTGATAGGCGTAGTCCACTTACAAGTGGAGGCCATGACGTTCGGATCACGGATTTACTGCAAATTTTGTACTCTTTCAGCAGTTAATTAGAACAACATAAGATGCTATTAGGAAGGCGTACTACTTAAGCGTTTTCGAGAATATCGCAAGGAAAATTTTGAGCGTCACCGATATTCCAGTGCGTTGCGACCCTGAGTTCGAGATGGTGGCGGTAATGTGGTTAGTGGTCAAGTTTTGTAACAGCTGTATAGTTGTATCGTGTCCCGCACATGTACCTTTTTTTTAATTTATAATTTTTCAACATTACTCGTATTCTTTCATACATATTGCATTTAAAACGTAAAATAATGAAGATACGTGTGTTTGCATGAACGTTTATTGAATTTCCAATGTTATTTGTGTTGTGGCTTGGCAAGACAGCCAAGCCACTATGAGGAAGCCGAAAGGCACGCGCTTAAGCTCACGCAGGCTGGCGTGAGGTCTGGAATAGGACAAGGTAATTAATGTAGCCAATACCTTACGTAGCTGCTGGAATACTTAACTTTAATCCACAATTGGTGAACATCGCTCGTGACGGTACATGTTTTACAGCATCAATAGTAACTGGTAATGGCGCCTTGCTAGGTCGTAGCAAATGACGTAGCTGAAGGCTATGCTAACTATCGTCTCGGCAAATGAGAGCGTATTTTGTCAGTGACCCATCGCTAGCAAAGTCGGCTGTACAACTGGGGCGAGTGCTAGGAAGTCTCTCTAGTTCTGCCGTGTGGCGGCGCTCGGTCTGCAATCACTGAGAGTGGCGACACGCGGGTCCGACGTATACTAACGGACCGCGGCCGATTTAAAGGCTACCACCTAGCAAGTGTGGTGTCTGGCGGTGACACCACAATTTGGTTGTTTGCTAACTTATATTATGATAACAAATATGATATTTATAACTATCGGCAAGTAAACGACCAAACACATAAAGTTTTCATGAATATGCCGCTTGTCGTGATTTCTGAAATTCCTCATACTTGCAATCGGGTAAGCTCCCGATAACTGTTTTGCACGTGGACGCTTCAATCTGCAGACACAAATTTCAAGGACGACGAACAGGCTTGGAAAGATCAGTACGTCACTTCATACATAAGGATGTAAAAAAACCTTTTTGACTAATACAATGAGTTACAATAAGCCAGAATATGAGGGTAAACCGCGTAAAACTTCTCGCCCTAGCAGTACGCCTTACTACTTGCACAGTATGTTGTCCGAATGGACTACGTAGAGTGCGCAAAGTTTGAAGTGAATCCGTGATCCGAATGTTGTAGCGTTCCCTTGTCAGTGGTGCAGTACGACCATGCAGAAAATGTCAGGTCATAAGGATTGTGAAGTGTTTGTGGGAGAACTCGCAAGGAAAAAACGACCGACACACTGAAGTGTCAAAATACATGCACTTAATCCCAGTATACTTATGTTTTCAGAAATCGAACTCTTCTAAAAACGAAACGTTGTGGCATAATGCAGCCAAATAGTAAGTTGAGTTGACCATTCAATATTCCTAGTATTGGGAGTATATGGAAGGCTTTTTTTCGTAGTATTTAGTTCAAGGTCTGGTGCAGTAACTGAATACCGCTAGCTCCTCTATTAGAGTGATGTGTCTGTCTCTGGCACTGGAGGGCTTGGGCTCGTTAGCTTTGCTTACTTTCCCTCTGTTATTGTATGGTGTTGTAATCAGGAGTGTGCGCTAGCCGAGAATACACAGTCTAATCGAAATTATCCAGACGCCTACAAGTGGAATGTGTCTACATTTCGACTCTAGGACGGCTTGAACTCTCCAGGCGACAATTTTAAAGATGTTTCTCAGTGTCTGTGGAGGGATGGCAGCCCATCATTGCTGAAAAATGCTGTGATTTTTGACCTTGGGATGTGAAGCGATATCGAAATTCTAACTCACGGAAAGGTGTTCTACTGGGCTGATGTCGGGACTCTGGACCGACTTCGCCATTGCCTAACATACGCCACGCTGATACAGTTATCATCTCTGACCCATTCCCCTACTGTTCGCAGTACACAGTCGTGTAATATGTGATCATATCCTTCCGCATTTAGCTTTGTTATAAACGCACTAAGCGACCAAACTCTAACCAAGGTAAACGTCCACACACCGAAACACCACCTCTTATGTGCTAAATGTTGGCACTATACATGATGGCAGGTGACTTTCTCCCAGGCGTCCGCCAAACCCAAAGATTTCCGTCGGATTTCCATAAGATATAGCCTGGATCGTCACTGCAAATCACTTGCTTCCACTCACTGTTCAGTGGGGTCGGTCATAACGCCACCTCAAGCGTCACTTTGTACCGACTACAAAAACGTGTGGTTTATGAAGAGCTGCTCGACCATATTTTTTGTACCCCATTCCTTTTAATTCCCTACGCATAGTCAGTAGTCACTGTGATACTTGGACTCCTGTTAGCACTCTGGATGACACGAATGATTCCTTCCACCAACTTTTACGATTTTTGACAAACACACTCCGCAATGCCCAGTAGTCCCTGTCCGTCGTACCTGAGGTCTGCCTGGTCTAGGTTTCTGTCCTTTCGTGTCACTGATCTCTCCTGAAAGACCTATTCTGCTGTTACTGCTACTCTGCCACACTCAGCACTGGTGCATTCGCTCACTAGACGCAGGCCGATGGGGTAAGTCGGATATCCCCCAGGGCTTGCATAAATAGTAATGGAAGGTGGCCTCACACTGTGGTACACGTGGACCACCTGCATTCTTTCGTCTTTGGATTGGATTGTTTGGGGGAGGAGACCAAACAGCGAGGTCATCGGTCTCATCGGATTAGGGAAGGATGGCGAAGGAAGTCGGCCGTGCGCTGTCAAAGGAACCCTCCCGGCATTTGCCTGGAGTGGTTTAGGGAAAGCACAGGAAACCTAAATCAGGATGGACGGACGCGGGATTGAACCGTCATCCTCCCGAGTGAGAGGTGTGGTAACCACTGTGCCACCTCGCTCGGTCTCTCATCTTTGATGGCTTCCCCCACTACGATGGAATCTTCCAGCACAATAACTGTCCCTTACAATCGTTGTACACTGTAGCGAATCAATTTCCGTCCGGTCGGCAGTACTGAAAAACACGCGCGCCGCCATTCACGCCTGCACGTTAGCTATAGCTGCCACTGCAGCATGAGGACGCTGCCATGAACTCTTAAGACGCTCCCAATGAGATGCAAGCATGTCCTCTCCGGAGCTCCAGCGGCGGGTCTGCTTAATTTCAAACATTGGCGCAGAGACTGTTTTCTGTGTGTTTGCTATTTCACAAGATTTGCAGATTTTCATAGCGGTCAGAGCTCGTGGTATACGGAATAGCCATTGTGAACCTTTGTATCTGTATATATTTCTATATTCAAATCTAGTACAACTAGAGCAAGAAGTTACATGATACTTTTACTATTTGATATTAGATGTAGAATAAATTAATATGTGAATTCTCTGTCCATGAACCGTATCTGTCCCTAGCTCCTGCGTACATTTAAGAACCACAAAGGGCGAAAAGGAAGTAGTATCGGTAGTTACGTCACGTTGGCGCCTTGGCGACCGAACTCGTCTGATATGAGCCCGGTGGAACACACCTGGCACGCTATCTGGCGCCATCTCTGCATCGACAACCACTGGCGCGTAATTTTGCATGAAATGGGCTTACGTATTCACAGAGATTTTTTTTCTTCCGGTTGTAGCAACGACTTCTTGAATCCATGCCACCGAGAATCACTGCTGTGCCGTACTCTAAAGTTGTCCCACCTAACTATTAAGCAGGTGGCCATAGTATTTTGGGTCAAAAATATAATTCAGTTGGCAGGATTATAAATATAAGTTGGCTAGCCAAACATAACTATACAACCTTGGGAAATTTTGCAGGGCGGAGAAACCAATCTTTGATATAGTCATATTGGAGAAAAATAATCCTATGATTAAAATTGGGCCCTGAAAGGTTGCGCAAGACTACTGTAATAAGCAGAAGTGATAATGTTAGATCAAAGTCACTGATGACAGATTTGTGTTCCAGTTCAGATGCAGCCGCGCGCATAAACTCCCAACACCTGCTGATAAAGCCGTCCCTCGCATGAAGTATGAAAGTCGGAATATGTCGACATAAAGAGAGTAATGACCCCGTCGCCTCCTTCTAAATCAATCCTCTAACGTACCATCGTCTTTCTTCAGTTGTTTTGCGTATACTGTTTGCAGTCCCCGTGACAATTACTCACCTACGCCCTACGTCATGTGAAAATAGTTTTACATGTGCATTCTTTCACCAGCCATATATATGCTTCAAAATGGGTAGCAAGAGACATCGTGGCTGTTAAGACATTAACATAAATCACTGAGTTAGGACAATATGTAACAGTGAAACTATAATTCCATCGAAAATTTACACAAATGGTTCAAATGACTCTAAGCACTTATCGGACTCAACATCTGCGGTCATCAGTCCCCTAGAACTTAGAACTACTTAAACCTAACTAACCTAAGGACATCACACACATCCATGCCCGAGGCAGGATTCGAACCTGCGAACGTAGCGGTCGCGCGGTTCCACACTGAAGCGCCTAGAACCACTCGGCCACACCAGCAGGCAAAATTTATACTGTTTTGAAACCTTCTCTGGGACTACGTAGGCCTACATAGAAAGATTACAAACTAAAATTGTTTAGGAAGCGATGTCCTGCCAAAATGTACACGTACATATTGATAGGTAAATATGCACTGCAGTTTTTGATAACCAGAGAAAGTACTTAACGAGCTTTAGTGGCATCTAGAATATAATGAAATGCTGCTAGGAAGACGCCTAATTTTTTTACTGAAAATTATCCTGGCAAGGGAAATTATTCATAATTTAATGAATTAAATAATAAATTGTGTAAACTTGTATAAAATACGAGCGGTTTTACAAAGAGGGACGACGTCCGTTTACTGTGAGGGATCATTACTAGCCAAAGGCAGTGCACTCACTCGTTACAGTAAAGTGCATGTAAAACCATCTGCGTGGCAGGTCAGACGGAGACATGCAGCCGATCGGAACTCGGTGCAGGGCTCTCGGTGGGGGCGGCCTTCTCTTTGCTATCAACATGTCCTCCCACTCTAAGTGCGGTTGCGGAATCAGTAATGAAGGGCCAAATGCTGTTGACGATAAACAGTGATATGGACGAAATGTAACGGACGAGCTCATAACGATTAACCACAGTATGGTTGAAATGGTAGGAAAATGACAACAGTCTGGAGCGTGAAATATTCACAGAAAGGCAGTATTTTGTCACAGGAGAAGTCAGTGATATTGTTGCATTTTTTGTGATGTATGCTGTCCTTTGGACTGAGACGTTCAAAAAGCTTACGCGAATGCAGTACGGTGATGTCTTCGACGACTATCGATCGGTGGATGCACATCCCATCATTTTAAAGGCACAGATTCAGTGAGAGACCTCTCTGACAGAGAATTTATTCCTTTGGCAGGCAGGTCTACGACTACCATAATACGGAACATGCGGAAAGGCAACACACACACACACACACACACACACACACACACACACACACACACACACATCGCGAACAAATAGCTACACCACTTAACCAAAGCTGGCCGTCAAAAGTTATCGACGATACGCATCAGATAAGCACCGCTGTTATAACCACAGACCGTGCAATTGGGCCCGACCGACTACCGTGTGATCCTCCAGCCAGTGGCGTCGTATGAATGCGGTCTAGAGGGACGGAGGTCACCACGTCGCACTCCCGGCCGCAGTCTGGTTAGCAGGCCAGGTGCCGCTACCAATCGGTCAAGCAGCTCCTCACACGGCTGACTGCACCCCATTTCTGTCCATCTCCTCACACCACCTATGAAAAATGCTTGGCAATACCGGAAGTCGAACCCTCGTTCTCAGTATGGCAGTCAGCCATGCTGACCACTCAGCTGTGAAGGCAAACTGAAGTTATCAGTAGTGAATATTAATCACCAGCGGGTGAGCAAGTAATATCAAATTTATCTCTCTGCTCAACCAAGGAGGGATCAGGATTCCAAGCAGAACTGAAGCATGGCCCTCCGCCTCTAGGTCACTTTCTAATTTTATCCTTCCTTGAGTTGGTTGTTCAAATGGCTCTTTGGCTCTTCATTTGAGCAGAGATGAGCCTCAGGGATAGCCAATTACGGGCTATATTGCGGGTGATCAAACACTTCCCATCGAAAACGCTGCAGGAGCATCTACATTGCCGCTGCAGATTGCGGCCAAGAATTGTCCTGTAGAACGAAGCGCATAACAGTTATGTTACGAGGATTGCATAGCTTCAGGCAAAATCTTTCACCAGGCCCTCATACTTGGCAGGATACACTAATTCCTAGCAATCTTTACGTTCTCACTGTGAGCTCAGAACTGAAAAGAGCGACATGATGCGATCGGCGGGCGTACTAGGCACAGTGCCCAACGCATCTGTGCAAAGCTTCATCAGATTTTCACTGTATTTTCCATTTCGCGACCGATCCTTCCTTACTTTCCGAAAACCCTTGTAAAATGATTTCACAAGCCCACAGCCCGTCCCTCGTACAGGATTGTAACACAGTTGCAATAATTATAATTAATAAAGAATTTTCACATGTAAGAAACCTTCACAAGCCAACTTTACATTACACAGTGTCGGGTAATAGTAAAGTTACACAGAAGTTAGTTTACTTGAAAGAACAAAACATATTCCAGAGTAACCCTCCAAACCGGCCGAAGTGGCCGTGCGGTTAAAGGCGCTGCAGTCTGGAACCGCAAGACCGCTACGGTCGCAGGTTCGAATTCTGCCTCGGGCATGGATGTTTGTGATGTCCTTAGGTTAGTTAGGTTTAAGTAGTTCTAAGTTCTTGGGGACTAATGACCTCAGCAGTTGAGTCCCATAGTGCTCAGAGCCATTTGAACCATTTTTTTAACCCTCCAATAGCAAACAATTAGTGGAGGATCGCTGTGATAAACTAATGGGCCACTGATTAGAAATTTAAGGTTATTAGGCGAGAGTGTATTTTAGATTAATTCGGCCCACTTGAGATAACTGAATGAAATGGAAATCACAGAAAAGCTTTGAAAGGAAGTTTATACGTATATGAATATAAAAAAGAGTTTTTGAAAGCACCTGGGACGTTGCCGTACTGAATTATCATAAGGCTAATAAAACTCAGCGCTAACAAAGCTCCCTAAATGATCAAGGCGCGGGCAATGAACAACATTTTACAGATTTGTAGATGCTTACCCGTATCACGCCGAAACTAAGCCGAATTCTGTCCATCCACATAGGATACCTTTCCATTTTGCGCACAACGCCTTCCCAATGTCACACCAATTAAAGGCGCTTGGAACAGATCGCATTCCACGTTTAGCGAGCCACCAAATGCCGCTGTTAGCGCGCCTGCAACGGCCAACGTGAGCCACTGCGGCTAGGGAAGAGCGCCGTGATTCCGTATAAGCCCGAACGCGATGCCTTAAAAACTCGTCCCAGCATTGCTCGGCTTCCACTGCTGCGCACTACGAGTTTCAAACTGTACTACGGCACCACACTATCTCGAGCCTGCCGCAAACTCAGATTCGACGGAGCACTGCAGTCCGCTCGGTGGTTAACCAACATGTCTACTAGCCTGTCCAAAACTGACGTCACTGGTCCGCGATTTCCTTCTTTTATCTTCGGCGCTACAAGTTCACATCGTGGCGAGCGATTCGTCGTGGGCCGATAGCAAGCTGACGGGATACCAATTCAATTCTGCACAGAGTACGCGAAAGAACTTGCCCCCCTACTAACGGCCGTGTACCGCAAGTCTCTAGAGGAACGGAACTTCCAAATGATTGGAAAACAGCACAGGTAGTTCCAGGGCCGTCGAGCAGATGCGCACAACTATAGACATCGATCTGTTGTAGAATTTTAGAACATGTTTTTTAAAAGCTCGCGTGTCATGTCATTTCTAGAAACCCAGAATCCACTCTGTAGGAGTCTTCATGGATTCCGGAAAAAGCGATCGCGTGAGACCCAACTCGCTTTATTTGTTCATGAGACTCAGAAAATATTAGATACAGGGTCCCAGGTAGATGCCATTTTCCTTGACTTCCGGAAGGCGTTCGATACAGTTCCGCACTGTCGCCTGATAAACAAAGCAAGAGCCTATGGAATATCAGATCAGCTGTATGGCTGGATTGAAAAGTTTTTAGCAAACAGAACACAGCATGTTGTTCTCAATGGAGAGACGTCTACAGACGTTAAAGTAACCTCTAGCGTGCCACAGGGGTGTGTTATGGGACCATTGCTTTTCACAATATATATAAATGACCTAGTAGATAGTGTCGGAAGTTCCATGCGGCTTTTCGAGAATGATGCTGTAGTATACAGAGAAGTTGCAGCATTAGAAAATTGCAGCGAAATCAGGAAGATCTGCAGCGGATATGCAACTTGGTGCAGGGAGTGGCAACTGACCCTTAACATAGACAAATGTAATGTATTGCGAATACATAGAAAGAAGGATCCTTTATTGTATGATTATATGATAGTGGAACAAACACTGGTAGCAGTTACTTCTGTAAAATATCTGCGAGTACGCATACGGAACGATTTGAAGTGGAATGATCATATAAAATTAATTGTTGGTGAGGCGAGTGCCATGTTGAGATTCATTGGGAGAGTCCTCAGAAAATGTAGTCCATCAACAAAGGAGGTGGCTAACAAAACACTCGTTCGACCTATACTTGAGTATTTCTCATCAGTGTGTGATCCGTACTAGGTCGAGTTGACAGAGGAGATAGAGAAGATCCAAAGAAGAGCGGCGCGTTTCTTCACAGGGTTATTTTGTAAGCGTGATAGCGCTACGCAGGTGTTTAGCAAACTCAAGTGGCAGACTCTCAAGAGAGGTGCTCTGCATCGCCATGTAGCTTGCTGTCCAGGTTTCGAGGGGGTGCGTTTCTGGATGAGGTATCGAATATATTGCTTCCCCCTACCTCCCGAGGTGATCATGAATGTAAAATTAGAGAGATTCGAGCACGTACGGAGGCTTTCCGGCAGTCGTTCTTCCCGGTAACCATACGCGACTGGTACAAAGGGAGGTAATGACAGTGGCACGTAAAGTGCCCTCCGCCACACACCGTTGAGTGGCTTGCGGTGTATAAATGTAGAATGTAGTTGCTACTAATCTAAGTTAAAAGGCCGTAGACTTATGTACCTCCTTGTTATTTACATCACTCATCTGAATCATGTTGTTCGATAGTGCAACGTGCATTTCATATGTCTTTCTCTACAACAATTCTGGAGAATGTGACTTGTAGGTGGCTAACTACGCTGACAAACATTCAGGTTCTGAGACGACTTATGTCCCTTGCGAGGTACCCTGTGCCGGATGGTGACGAAAGTCTACCTATAGATACAGATCAGTGTCAGCTTCCTTGTTACTGTTGCATAGCATATCCAATTCCAGGATGCGCTTGTAAATTTTTAGGCTTTAACTTGGTGCAGAAGGCAGAGAACCAGATACGGCTCATAACGTGTGTCACAGACAACATCCGGGGCACGAAAAGTGTGTCAGCGCTCCAGAAGGCAGGATGCCGCTTGTGATACGTTTCCACACCGAGCCGAGCCGTAATAAATGTGTGCAGAGGGTGCACCCAACACGTCGTTCTGCGAGCTTTGCAGTATGGATCCATAACGTTTAACCTCCGAGTTCAGGCGCTTCCGGGCGTCCTAGCATTGACTCATGGTGTGAAGGAAAAGTAGACCGACAGTAAGTGAAACATCACGGTGTGCGCAAGTCCACTTACACCTCCGCGGTTTCGACGCAAATGACCGCATCGCGAGGCGCGATTGTATTGTTTCCAACTTAAATACGACAGTTTCCAATGCCTAAGTGTCTGGTCATCCTGTCTGCATCTGTGATTCCGGCCGTATAACAACATCGACAGTTGCAAGATAACAGGACTGGTAGATGTGATGTGTTGCCTGGTGCCGATGGAATAAGTTACCTTCGAGCGCGCAGCCAGCGGGCTGTAGTGAAACTTGATCACTGTAAGCTGCGTCCGCTGTTGGGTCACCTCCGTGACCAGAGAAGATGTCGACGGGTCTTGTCCTTCTCTTGGTGAAGGGCCATACCGCCTACAATGTGTTGAGCGATACAAGTGAGTGCGGCTTCCGTGGATGTATACAGTACCGTTGACGGTTTGGGTCCTGCACTTACGCCTTCACGACACCCGCCGTCAGTGATATGCTGTTGGCACCACATCAAATTAACGTCTGTCTTTCAGGGGGGTAGGACGTCAAATGGGCCGACTTGGAGCAGGAGAGACACCACAGGACATTTTAATTTCCACTGTCTATACTTCGGCAAGTAAATTCAGCATCACCAGAAAGGGTCCAGGATTCACACTCATAGCAGTGGAAGTTCAAAAGCGTAACAAAATAATTTTTTTTGCATGTGAGCTTTCATAATTTTTTTCACTTGCTATTGCCTGGATTTGTTTCTATTGGTACTCTTTTCTTTATAAATAAGGTAGATTCTTCGATGAATTTTGCACAGCATAAAAACCCTACTTACATATGAAACTTCCTGACATATTGTGTGCCGGATCGAGACTCGAACTCGGGGCCTTTGCCTTTCGCGGGCAAGTGCTTGGGTAGCAAGTGCTTGGGTAGCTCAGATGGTAGAGCACTTGCCCGCGAAAGGAAAAGGTGCCGAGTTTGAGTCTCGGTCCGGCACACAGTTTTAATCTGCCAGGAAGTTTCATATCAGCGCACACTCCGCTGCAGAGTGAAAATCTCATTCTCGATTACTTACAGGTGTATGAAACTCAAGAATTTATTTAATTTATGGAAAAATGAGTGAGTTGTTACATTTTAAACTTCATTTTTAGAAAAAACTCGAATTTTCTAGTTAATTATCTCCATTATTACCACAGTTTTTTATAGACGTCATACCCTCCCGCACCCCCGTAAGAGCGCTGGGACGGGCACACGAGTTATTGGCTAGCCACGGTAGGTTTGCGGCTACGGACTCCTCTTCCGCCTAGGCAACCTGCATAACATCGCCGCCGAGTCCTCACCTATACCACGGCCTGAGCCGACGAACGGCTGTGTCCCCGTTCCTTGTCGCACTTGAGTGTGTGAATCAGCACGTCTTCCATTACGCCACTGCACGCTGTTTCACGGGCATACGACAGCCAGCCACACCAACTCCAAAGCTCGCAGTCCCGCGCCTTTGCCGCCACCACCTCATCTGCTTAACCTCCACGACCACTACAAATTCTGACCCGAGTGGTGACCGCTACACATTTCACCCGCCGGGATAGCAGTGCTTGTTAAAACGCCGCTTCTCGCTCCAGATGGCAAAACTGGTCGGTCAGATCTGTTAATAACAGTTGATATCAACGCCTGCTCTGCCCCGATGCTGGACAAAGACACAAGTAAAAGAAGAAGGATAAGAGCAAAGAGTAGTTATTCTTGTGTGTGTGTGGGGGGGGGGGGGTCTTTTCTGCATGTGCCATACGAGTATAATGGTTTTAGGTCCGCGTAGCGCCGCCTGCACAGAGTTACAAATTTTATTACGCAGCGCTCTTTCGTTGCACTTGAGTGTTGAAACTGACGGGTGTCCACTTCTTGTCGGTTGTCGCTTGTCGGAGACATCGCCCAGCTGCGCCCCCATACGTTGTTGCAACAACATTTATTTTATTAATTAATTTATTTAAATATCTTCAACATTTCGCTGCCCTGTAAGCAACTGTATAAATATTATTTTTAATTTTAATAATAAACAGCCTCAGTAGCACCATTTACCTAGAATTTACCTACGTTTCAGTCGGGATAACCCAACCTTCTTCAGAATATCAGTAACTACAGATTGTCCATGGTGGACATCGTCAAGCTAAAACTACAAATCTATAAATTTTGGTCAGGCCATAAAATTTGCTTGGAACTGCCTCGGCCCAGTTCCAGTACAGCACTCGTTCCTGCCGTATCGTCTTCGCAAAGTGGGGCCGAGGCAGTTTTATAGTCTGACGATAATTGATGGATTTGTAGTTATAGGTTGACGATGTCCACTGTGGACAAACGGTAAATACTGATATTCTGAAGAAGGTTGGGTTATCCCGACTGAAACGTAGGTAAATTCTAGGTAAACGGTGCAACTGAGACTGTTGATTATTGAAATTAAAAATAAAATTTATTTATTTGTCAAGTAAAGACCTGCTGCCTGCTATTATGTAGCAGGTCGTACATTGTGTAATTTTACATATCGTACAATTCTACTACTAGTACATTTTTTGTTGAATATTTTACAAAATAATAAATTAAAATATCACAAATTTATATGAACAATTTTGTTTAAACTTGTTGCTAACATAGATAATGATAGTAAATAAGATACGTAGTAGATTGTGGATGTATTTTAAATTAAAAGTGTATTTAACGGAAGAAACAAGAAATGGAAATTTGACTTAGATATGATGAGACAATTATTCCCTTTGTACCTTAAGCGTGCATGGCTATGTCTGTTACATATGTTGTCTTCAGAGTGCTAATGCTTAATTTAATGTAATGATTAGTTAGCTTGTAATGTGTTTCCGAACTTAAGGTAACAGTGAAGATAGGATCTTCGCTTACTTTTACTACGTTTGTATGTTTGTCTTATCTTCACTTTATGTGTGTGATATAGCATCCGATGTGCTTGTATCTGTGTCATTTGTGTATCGTGTATTGAACCGGGGACCAAGAAACGACAGAGAGGCTTCGTCCCGCCGTAACCCAACAACAGACCAAAGCAATCCATCCGCCCCACATCAGCGTACGCATTTACCTTGCTAGCTATATCGTGCATTGCAGTGGATTCAGTAGTGGTTCTATGGCTAAGTCCCAGAAAATCGGTCCGCGCATGGATCCTTGGGAGCAATCCTTTGTTACCCTCTTTATAACCTTTTGGCGACCAATCTTCAATTCCACTATCCTGACTTTACAATAATCTCTAAGACTGTTGTATAGAGCCAGAGAAACTTTCATCTCTCTGTCTTGCAAAAAGCGCCGTCCACCGAAGGTACCAGCTATGTCAGTTAGGATTGCTACCATGTACACAAATCAAAAACAGTTTTGCATCACCTCGCTTCCGAATGTTCCGGAACCAGTATAGAAAATTGGAACAGAGATCAACATCACTTCTGCCCTTTTTATCGCTCACGAAAACCACACATTCCATATTGTACAACCCTACAGCTAGATCTTCACAGGTGGTGTTCCAGATTGCTGCACACACTGGTACCTCTAATACCCAGTAGCACGTCCTCTGGCATTAACGAATGCCAGTATTCGTCGTGGCATACTATCCACAAGTTCATCAAGGCACTGTTAGTCCAGATTGTTCCACTCCTCAACGGCGATTCGGCGTAGATCCCTCAGAGTGGTTGGTGGGTCACATAGACCATACACAACCATTTCCAATCCATCCCATGCATGTTCGATAGGGTTCATGTCTGGAGAACATGCTGGCCACTCTAGTTGAGCAATGTCGTTATCCTGAAGGAAATCATTCACAAGATGTGCACGATGGGGTTGCGAATTGTCGCCCATGAAGACGAATTTCTCATCAATATGCTGCCTATGTGGTTGCATTATCGGTCAGAGGATAGCATTCACGTATCGTACACCGGTTACGGTGCCTTCCATGACCACCAGTGGCGTACGTCGGCCCCGCATAATGCCACTCCAAAACAGTAAGGAACCTCCACCTTGCTGCACTGGCTGGACAGTGGGTCTAAGGCGTTCAGCCTCACCGGGTTGCCTCCAAACACGTCTCCGACGATTGTCTGGTTGAAGGCATATGCGACACTCATCGGTGAAGAGAACGTGATTCCAATCCTGAGCGGTACATTCGGCAAGTTGTTGGGCCAGCTGTACCGCGCTGCATGGTGTGGTGGTTTGCAAAGATGGACCTCACCATGGACGTCGGGAGTGAAAATTCGCGTCATGCAGCCTATTGCACACAGTTTGAGTCGTAACACGACGTCCTGTGGCTGCACGAAAAGCATTGTTCAACGTGATGGCATGGCAGTCAGGGTTCCTCTGAGCCATAATCCATAGGTAGCGGTCATTCACTGCAGTAGTAGCCCCTGGGCCACCCGAGGGAGGCATGTTGTCGACAGTTCCTGTCTTTCTGTATCACCTCCATGCCCGAACAATATCGCTGTGTTTCATTCCGAGGCGACTGGACACTTCCGTTGTTGAGAGCCCTTCCTGGCGGAGGCGATCGAACCGCGGTATTGACCGTCTAGGCATGGTTGAACTACAGACAACACGAGCCGTGTACTTCCTTCCTGGTGGAATGACTGGAGCTGATCGGCTGTCGGACCCCGTCCGTGTAATAAGACATCTCTGAACAGTCAAAGGGACTGTGTCTGTGATACAATATCCACATCTTCAGAGGTTCTGGGAACTATGCCACTATGGATCCATTATATTAGGACATGCTTTTATAAAACAGATCTGAAGATGGTCGTTATGGAGCGAAACCAGTAGTCGGTTGAAAAAAAAAAAAAAATTGGCACCATACATGTGAAGTAAAGGAAATTAATTCTACATCTGGGTCACTGTTCACTTCGCGACCATGTCGCAGCTTGTGAAACTGAAATGGGATCTTTGATTTCATATGATATCTCAGGATCCCAGTGAGGCGAAAAACTCAGGTATGTTTGGCCAAAGCATCCTGTATGCTACGTGAATTGTCCAGAAGATAGTTCAAGGATTGCAAATTTCCAGTAGTTGTTTGAAGTGCCACGTCTAGTTATTAGATCATATTCATTAGTAAATTATTTTAGGCAAATACTACAGTTAAAAATACACATTCTATACTACGAATATCACTATAACAGCCGGCCGCTGTGACCGAGCGGTTGTAGGTGCTTCAGTGTGGAACCTCGCGACCACTTAAGTTGCAGGTTCGAATCCTGCCTCGGGCATGGATGTGTGGGATGTCCTTAAGTTAGGTTTAAGTAGTTCTAAGTTCCATAGTGCTCAGAGTCATTTGAACCATTTCACTAAATCACAAAGACTCAGTACTAATACAGTACAGAAAAAAGTTGCATGTAACAAATATATGCTTTATTCTAAAATAGAAGGGGACAAAACAACTAATTTATAAAAGGGTGTTATCAAAGACATTTCTTCCATCATAACTATGGAAAGAGAAACAGAGACCTAGGAGCTTTCGACCACTTGGACATGAAAAAAATGGTCAAAATGTGTATCAAGTTGAGAAACTGGTATTCTCTTAACTAATGGGGCACGGTTACTACCCCTAGTCAGAGCAGAAGCTAAGTGTAAAGTCAGGAAATTGTCCAAACTGTGTGAGTCAAGAATTGACATAAAACCGAAATTAAATGAAAACTACTCACTGGTTTTAATATCTTTTCGTTTTTATAACACGTCCTATCACCAAATAAGCGGAAAAAGCAGACTAGAACGGTTGGAATTAATCATTTGACTAAATTAAGAGAACCGATTTAATTCAGCAAAGGAAAAATGAATTTCATTGCTAAGGCTCCTTTTATGCATACCAACAGAGATCACTTAACTTATCCTCACATTTTTGTCCTTCTTGACCGATAAATAATCCAGCATTATAGAAATAAATGAAAACGGTACCTATCTTGTATTGACCACGGCGTGCACTGCATCTCCAAGACCTGGACTTACTATTTTCTTACAGCGCTAAAATTGACCTCCTTTGCACAGTGAGACTGTTTTGTCTTTATGTGCAATTGGTTGAGTTATAAGTTACTGTTATAAACGCCTGGGTAGTGTGATACACTGCTTTTTTCATGACTTTAAAGCGTACCAATGACGTAATTTTATGACAGGCAGCAAATGACTTGAAATATCAGTTGAACGCAATGTATGGAGTTCTGAAAGAGCTATAGCACGAACATAAATAAAAGGTAAGCAGTGCAATGACAAGTTATCGAATGAATGCACATAAGGTTAAGGGAATTTGCTTGCGGAATGAGACGCTGTAAGTCGTAGATGAGTTTTGCTATTTGGGCAGCTACGTAAGAAATAATGATGTGTAAATTGTATATTAGCGCCAGCAAGGTTACCGAAAATGTTAACGTCGAATATTAGGTAACCTTAGCTGAAAATATACGTCTGGAGTGTTGCTTCATATGGAAATGAAACATGAACTAGAATAACTGCAAACAAGAGAATTATGAAATGCTCTGCCGCAGAAGAATGTTGAAAATTACTTGGGTAGATCGAGTGCCTAATGCAGGAGTACTGATTCAAATTGGGAATGTAGATTTATGCTCTAACTTGACTAAAGGAAAGGATATGTTTGTAGGACACATTCCGAGGCGGGAACAGACAGTTCGTTAATGGAGTGAAGTGTGGGAGGCCAGAAGTTGTGGGTTGAATACAGTGCAGAGACAAAGACGGTTGCTCAGGACAGACGCGTGTGGAGGGCAGTATCAGATTCTGTCGGCATGTAGACAGCAGCATGTAGACGAAAGGATATAATTCTCCAGACACATGCTGTAGTAAATGTGGACACTGTCTACGAATTCTGTTTAGAATACAGTTACTACAAAAGAAAGTAATAAATTAAAACTTCTAGCATTATGCTGAAGTTTTACTGGATGAAGATCGATAAACTTCTTCCTTATGTTATCTTACGTTTGTGTGTGTGTGTGTGTGTGTGTGTGTGTGTGTGTGTGTGTGTGTGTGTGTGAGTGTGGTGGGGGGGGGGGGGGACAAGAGGCGGTTGTAGAACATCGAGAAGGAATTTGGAAAAGTTTTGAAATGCTAAATGAAGCTCGTTGGTAGTCGCCAACTGCGTTCATTCTCAAATACTAATGCTTAGGCTATTTGTACGCCATGAGCTACGCTCCCTCAAGATATCTACTACTACAAGTGTAGTACTTGACTTCCTGTGTTAAACGCTTAATGAGTAGGTTGTGACAACATTTTAAATTACGTCAGTAATAAAGCGAAATACTGAAAAGCAATTTTTTGCCTCTGGCAGTCAGTAGATAGGCAAACTGAGAGAGTGTCTGAGAGTAGGCGTTTAGTAAAATGGAAAGGGTCAAAAAGACAAGCCCGTGTGACCGTCGTCAGCTTCACATATCCTCACTCATCGACAAACGGTGAAGAGACTTGGGAGTCTGGTAAACAGTCCATACAGACTCGAGTGGCCAGCAGTGCCTTACGGATGTGGATTAGGCCTACGTAGGCCGTGCGCGTGCAGACACCCTGTAATGACAGCACTCACACGGACCCGAGCATGGGCCTCGGACGCCGCAACGGTATATCCTCTCGGCTGCCAATGTGAGTACTCCTTAAACACCAGGAGAGCGGGGCGCGCTGCCGCGTCTCAAACAGCAGCTAAGAGACAGCGGCGCGGTTATGCATTCCGAGGCGGTAGCAGCGCCGGGCGCCTGGCTACCAGCCGAGGCGCACCTGTGCCACTCTGCGCGTCGCGTCGCCTAGCGTCACGTAGAGGCGGGCCCTGAGAGCCGGCCGTCGTGTTTGCGCCTCCTGGCGGGACACAGATTGGACGCGCAGTGCTCACAGAAATGCTGTATGAAAACAAGCTGCTCGAGACGAGAGCCACTACTGTTTGCCGCGTCCGTTCGAGAGTTCGGCTGATTGCTGAGTCAACATCTGCTGTTTGGAATTCAGTCGTCCCCGGGAGTGCTGGTAAGAAGGGTGGGGTGGAGGAAGTAGAGGCGGGCGGGGAGGCGAGCGTTGCTAGCGGCAGCTGCAGGCTACGGCGATCGACTGTATCTCCAGATTCAGCTGGTCATCGACAGGAAAGAAATCTTGTATATCATTATCAGTAGCTGATCACCGCAGTTTTCAGATATTTGTCGAGTATTGTGTTCGTCAAACCTTGAGCTTCTATGAAAAGCGTTATTACTCTCAGCAATTTCGACTGTTGTTAATGCCGGCCGGAGTGGCCGAGCGGTTCTAGGCGCTACAGTCTGAAACCGCGCGAACGCTACGGTCGCAGGTTCGAATCGTACCTCAAGCATGGATGTGTGTGATGTCCTTAGGTTAGTTAGGTTTAAGTAGTCTAAGTTCTAGGGGACTGATGACCTCAGATGTTAAGTCCCATAGTGCTCAGAGCCGTTTGAACCATTTTTCAACTGTCGTTAATGATTTTTCAGACACAATAAGCTATTCCAGAACCTGTTTGTGAATATGCATGCGGTCTGAAATGTAACACCCACAGCTAGCTATTATTATAAACTATAATATGGTGGCTTCATGAAGTGCTCGATACATGTATATTTCTTGATCACAAGTTTTTTTTCTTATGTTTTTGGGTATGTTCATGAGAGATAACAGGGATTCGCTTTTCTTTCATGTATTTATCGTAAAGTCAGGGGTGTAAGGCTAGTTCGCGTTCGTAGTAGAATACTACACGTGCACCCTGGGTAACGCTAAATGAACTAGCACTAAAGGCAACCAGATAATCCAGATAATCCTGTGCTGGATCTCCTGGTAAACACATCATGAATGATACCGACCAAATGAACGATGAAGAATTGACTAGAGCACTCGGACCGTGCCTCCGAGTCTGCCACCTAAACATTGAAGGCATAAGTAGGAGCAAATGTGAATTTCTCCAGAGAGTTCTCACTCAGAACAAAATCGACGTAGTCGCGATACAAGAGACTCATGCGGAAAACATAGATCAGCTGGCCTCTAGGGGAAAAGTCCCTGGATTCGAGATACTGGGAGCCACCTATCACCGTAATTACGGTGTGGCAACCTACATACGAAATAGAAAATGCTTCCCTGTGGAAGATATCTACAGACAACAACATACATGAAGTTGCTGTCAAAATTGGCGAGACCACTATAGTTAACATCTATAAGCCTCCCGGCTGTCCATAGCCTCCAGAAGTACTCCAAGAATATCCCCACCCTGCTATCTACGTAGGAGACTTTAATAGTCACCATGAGAACTGGAAGTACGCACGAAACGACCAGAACGGTGAATCCCTGATGAGCTGGAGTGAGAAGACTAACACCCACCTGATTTTCGACGCCAAGGACCGCGGAACATTTCGATCAGCAGCATGGAAACGAGATTATAACCCTGATTTATGTTTTGTCACTAAAAACAAAAACAACCAACCGCTAGTCGCAACTCGTGAAGTCCTGTCTGATTTCCCACATAGCCAGCATCGCCCTGTTATCTTAAAAGTCGGAATTAACATCCCAATCACAAAATCCTTTCCTCGCCCACGATGGAATTTCCAGAAGGCAGACTGGTCCTCCTTTGCAGAAAACCTTGACAAGTGCCTAGGTTGGATACCCCCGACTAGGGACAACTATGACAGATTTGTGGGAGCAGTCATCGCCACGGCTAAGAGGAATGTACCCAGAGGCTACCGAAAAGAGTACATCTCTGGCTGGAATGAGAGATGCGAAGACCTGTACCAGGAATTTACCGAAACCAACAACCAAGATATCGCGGACGAACTGTTGCACAGCTTAGACGCAGCTCGACGGGAAAAATGGATGGACACCGTGGAGAATCTAGATTTCACTAAATCCAGTAGGCAAGCATGGACCCTACTCCGTAACCTGGGAGGCAGTAAACGTAAAATAAAAGACACCCACCCGATAACCCCTAACAATGTGGCCGCACACATAGTTAGAACCTCAAGAGCACCAAGGGACAGAACACACACCACGACAGTCAAACGTGAATTAAGATCCTTAAAACAAAGGGCATCGCCTACCTCCGAATTTTCCCAGCCTATCACAGCGGAAGAAGTTGCAGCAGCCTTGTAAAAAATCAAAAGTGGCAAGGCTCCCGGCTTCGATGGCATCCACCCGGAATTCCTACTTCACTGTGGAAAATATACTAGAACATGGCTCGCAAACTTCTTAACAGATATTTTAGAATTGGATAATATCCCACACCAGCTTAAACGAGCAAAGATTATAGCGATACTAAAGCCAGGCAAACCTAATGACATGCCCCAAAACTACCGCCCTATCGCTGTGCTGAACTGTGTCTATAAGCTGTTGGAACGTATCATCTACAATAGAATAAGCGGAAAAATTCTTGAAGTGGTACCAATTGAACAGGCAGGTTTTCGACCCAACCGCAGTTGCACCGACCAGATCCTCTCCCTAGCAACTCATATAGAGGCGAGCTTTCAGAAAAAAACTCAAAACATCAGTAGTCTTTATTGACCTATCAGCCGCTTATGATACCGTTTGGCGACAAGGCCTGATATTTAAGTTGCTGCGGGTCATACCATGTAATAAGCTGGCCAACCTCATTGATAACATGCTCACAGATAGAAGTTTCAGAGTCATAATGGGCGACTTAAAAAGTGACCAAATGAAGCTCAACAATGGTTTACCACAAGGCTCCGTTCTGGCGCCATTGATGTTTAACCTCTACATATCTGACTTACCTGAAACCACTTCTCAAAAATTCGGATATGCCGACGACTGGGCAATAGCTGCAAGAGGCAGATCAATGGAGGCAACGGAAAACACATTAACTGCGGATCTAACAAAGCTGGGAGATTAATTTCGAAGGTGGAGATTACGGCCAAACGCGACAAAAACGGAGGTGACATGCTTTCACCTCGGCAATGCCCAAGCAAAAGGAAAGCTCAACGTTAATTTCGAAAACAGGCAGCTAAACCATAATAATTACCCCAGATATCTAGGCGTCACCTGTGACAGAACCCTAACATTCAAGGAACACCTACGTAATACAGCCGCAAAACTTAAAACTCGAAATAATATCATACAGAAGCTATGTGGGACCACGTGGGGCTCTTCCGCGGCTGTACTGAGATCTTCGGCTCTGGGACTTGTCCACACAACAGCAGAATATGCCGCACCGGTATGGCTAAACAGTAAACACACAGGCTTGATCGATGCTCAACTAAACTACACAATGAGGATGATATCAGGAACAATAAAGCCAACGCCTTTACACTGGCAACCTATACTGAGCAACATTCCCCCACCGGACCTGCGCAGAGAGAACGCTCTCTTACGCGAGTATGGAAAAGTGCTGAACAACGAGAAACTGCCAATCCATAAGGATGTTCCTGCCCTGGAGATGAACAGATTGCGCTCAAGACACCCCTCTTTAAAAAAGGCAAAAAATACGCATCCTCTCAACCCGGATTATGGCAACCTCTGGAAAATGCGGCGGAGAGAATCTGTGCCCCAAAACCTGCAGAATGTGCCATGCATCAATGTCCAACCACCAGGATTCAATTTGCCAAGGAAAACTTGGACGACCCTGAAACGAATTCGGACAAATAACGGCAGATGTGCAGACAGCCTCCACAGGTGGGGTAAAATCACCATCCCGAGATGTGACTGCGGTGCGGACCGGCAGACGATTCGTCACATCGTGGAAGATTTCCCTCTGAGACGTTTTGCAGGAGACCCCAATGAGTTTCTGACCGCGACTGAAAGTGCAATAGATTATGTCACAAATCTGGATGTTTGTTTGTGAACTTTTGTTTGTTATATACACTATTTTTAAACACTTTTATATCTACAACTATATGTTACACACTGTGACTACTCTTTATTTCTGTGTCTTATGATTTTTATGTCTTTTCTATATGATGTGTTATATGCCATAAACTAAATAAATAAATAAATAAATCGTAAAGTCACAATAATGTTAGGCAAATATACGCAAGTACAGGGTATGGAAGTGAAACATGCACAATAAATAGTTTGGACAAGAAGAGAATAGAAGCTTTCGAAATGTGGTGCTACAGAATAATGCTGAAGATTAGACGGGTAGATCACATAACTAATGAGGAGGTATAGAATACAATTGGAGAGTAGAGCAGTTTGTGGCAAAACTTGACAAGAAGAAAGCGCCGGTTGGTAGGGCATGTTCTGAGGCATCAAGGGATCACAAATTTAGCATTGGAGGGCAGCGTAGAGGCTAAAAATCGTAGAGGGAGACCAAGAGATGAATACACTAAGCAGATTCAGAAGGATGTAGGTTGCAGTAAGTACTGGGAGATGAAGAAGCTTGCACAGGATAGGGTAGCATGGAGAGCTGCATCAAGCCAGTCTCAGGACTGAAGACCACAGCAACAACAACAGGGTACTTCATCGTTTTTGTAACATAAATCCGTAAATTTTGTATAAAATTTATCTTTTTACAGAAATCGAAGTTTTATGATTCAGTTATAGGATAAATCACCGTGTATACGTAGCCGAGTGTTGAGTCTAGACAGTAGTAGTGATAAACATAACTGAAATCGAAATTTGGACGATTGTAAAAGGGTCAAATTTTCAACAGTTAAAATTGCTATTTTTAAAAAGGTTTTGAAATTATTCAGTGTGAAAGAAAAAGTTTGGCAGTTTGCAGTATAACAACCGATGTAGCTGTTTTGTGAAATACTTAAGTCAGATATAACTGAACATTCAATATGGAGAATTATAACAACATTGTTAAAAACAAGGAGACTGCAAGAGAAATTACGTGGTGGCGGATTTGACTAAGTTCTCACCTTGAGCAGTGAACTGCTGTTGAGAGTATGTAGCGTTAAGTCATTTCAAAAAGCTGGACCAACGTATGCTACAATTAAGCTGCGTATTGCAGTTTTTCATTGTTTAACTTCACTGTCACATCGCTAACATGTAGTGTTCTGTTAAAGGTCCATAAATGTACGCTGTTTTAAGGAACCGACGATAAAATTATTATTATTGGATTTGTTTACGTGGTACAGGTATATTCAACGTTCCCCCTTCACTCCATTTAAAGTGATAGACACTGACTGTAGCACTACAGACTCAAGAGTAGCATTTTAATATCGTTGAGAATATCGGGTACAGGTATCCCAGAAATGTTGCAACGAACTCCGATAGCTTGTAGAAACGTCATCCAACGACCCTATACAGCGTCGAAGTTACAGGTGCTAGTGACTGCCGCCAGGCCAAACCTTCGGCAGTAAACAGTACTTGTTTGGTATCCATTGATCGCGACTGATCACCACGATCACCAATGCAGCTGATTCGTAGAAAAGCCTTTTTTTATATGAATGCAATGCTCTGTTGCCTAGGTGAATGACAGTTTGGAACATGAGTTTCCATCCAGAGTTTATTTTTCTCCTCGAACCCTCTAACAATGTTTATCGGTATACAGGTTAAAAACAAACTGCAGATGGAACGTGTGTCCGAAACCGTCATCCGCTATGGCAGCTAACTCCAACATCTTCCCTGGCGACTGAGGCAATCTGTCGCGATCAGTGGATAACAAAAGAACATTGTGAAGCGTTCGGCCTATGCTTGGTCCGCGTACAGAGTCACGTTTTCTGCCGAAGGAATGGCCTAGTGGTAGGGGCTGGTGCCTATAACTTTGACGCTCTGCAGCGCCGTTGGCTGACGTTTCCATACATGGGTTCCTATCCTCGATTTCTTCCTCAATAACGCCTCGAAGTTTGTAGCATCATTTCTGGGGGATCCTGTATAGCACGCCAAAAATCAACTTTGCAGGCCTGTAAACTGTTTGAACAACACCAATGCTGTATGTCCGAAACAGAACGAGTTGGTGCAGTGGTTGGAACACTGGACTCGCATTCGGGGGGACGATGGTGCAGTCATTCGGATTTAGGTTTCTCTTAATTGCTTATAGAAATTGCCTGAATGGTTCCTTTGAAAATGGTGCGGCCGAAAACTTCTCAATCCTTCACCAATTCGATCTTGTGCTCCATCTCTAATGAACTCGTTGTCGATGGGACGTTAAACTCTAACCTTCCTTCCTTCTTTCTTTGGATGTCTCAATCAGAATTTCATGTGCTTGATAACGGTTACTAACAATCATATGTGATGCTAATAACAGAGATTTAACAAATATTTGATATTTGTAGCAGATGAAGCTAGTCATCTGTTTTATTATTTTTTAAAAATGTGAATGACCTTTTACTTATTTTACTGCAAGTTCGACAAAATTGGACCCCCTTTAGATTTATTAGAGAAATAAAAACATCATTTAGTCCTTCTGATCTAAGCTATTTACGTAGTCTCAGAAACTACTCTACAGGTGATTAATGAAACTGAAACTTCCATATCGTTATACGATGCAAGGTGTTCATCACTTGACAGCTATCATCAGATGCGTAGGAGAGCTTCTGTAAAGTTTGGAAGGTAGGAGACGAGATTCTGGCAGAAGTACAGCTGTGAGGACGGGGCGTGAGTCGTGCTTGGGTAGCTCAGTTGGTAGAGCAATTGCCCGCAAAAGGCAAAGGTCCCGAGTTCGAGTCTCGGTCCGACACACAGTTTTAATCTGCCACGAAGTTTCATCAAACTAAAATGTTGTTAAACACCGATGGTCTGAGTCCTAAATAAAATCTGTAAGCTGAGAAGATGTGGGCGTGGACGTTCTTATAATTGGGGTGAGTGCTCACTACAATTCGCACAGCAACCCATACCGTTAATTGGACGGTAATAAGTGTACTAAATTCAATAATTACTTTCGTCGGCTGAATCAGATGGAGCCACCGAGAATCTAATGGATCTCGAATATATCAGGCGCACATTTTCTCGATATTTCTGATATTTCCTGGATCCGTCAGACTCTCGGTGAGCCAATCTGATCAGGTCGATGAAGGTCATTACCAAATTTTGTACACGTATTACTGTCTACATAACCGTATACGTTGCTGTCCTGTGAGCACTCTCTAACTAAATTAAAAAATTATTTTTTTAGATTTTACTGCTCACGCTTCTACTGTACGTGGTAGGAGATTATGAACTTTTATTTAGATATAACACCTAAACGAAGCTGGAACGAGATCGTCCTATATCCTTCGTTCATAACTCGTTATGAAGAAAAAATTTTTTCGTATGAAATGCTAATGACAAATGGCTCTGAGCACTATGGGACTTAACTTCTGAGGTCATCAGTCCCCTAGAACTTAGAACTACTTAAACCTAACTAACCTAAGGACATCACACACATCCATGCCCGAGGCAGGATTCGAACCTGCGATCGTAGCGGTCGCGCGGTTCCAGACTGTAACGCCTAGGACCGCTCAGCCACTCCGGACGGCGAAATGCTAATGAGATGAGACATGCTAATACATCATAATTTATGTTAACAATTGTCTTTCATAAAACAGGTCCATTCCAAGGCAAATTTCTCTGTGAGTCCAGCTTACGGGATTTAAATAAGACCACTGAAAATATGTGACTGGGCCGCCCGTCGAACTTCTTTACCGTAATGTCGAAAACTCCTGATTACTTCTTCAGGTATACAGTACGGTTAAACTCCGGTGACTCAAAACTCTCGCACAAAAACCTCGTCTTTAACAAACTGTATGCCACTTATTTCACAATACTTTTGAAATTAATTTGTGACTGCCATTTAGAGTCTCCTTGCTCTTACATAATCTTAACTACTGTGCTCGAACGTGAACCATTATTACTTACGCTTAACTATGAAACTGTAAAAACTATGTAACAATTCTAATTTAGGAAAAGCGACACAACTCTTCACGCATACTAGGATGTCCACATCCACATTCGTCGATGTTTAACAACCTTCTACTTTGGTGACAACCGTCGTGGGACCACTCATTTTCGTTTACAGCCACACCTTGGAACATCACATTCTCATCATGCACGATTACTTAAATGGATCTGAGGACGCACCTTTAAGGAGCAAAATCAGTCGTGGGACTGTGAAAGAACTCCGGTAAACAGCTAATGCGAGCGTATAGAATATCATTCATTTTAGTTCTCATTGGGTGATAACACCTTGCGTAATATTATCATATATAAGTTCCGTTTCCTTCAATCATTTGTAGTAATACATGGCAGAGATATAGAGGGTGGTTCAAATGGCTCTGAGCACTATGCGACTCAACTTCTGAGGTCATCAGTCGCCTAGAACTTAGAACTAATTAAACCTAACTATCCTAAGGACATCACACACATCCATGCCCGAGGCAGGATTCGAACCTGCGACCGTAGCGGTCACGCGGTTCCAGACTGAAGCGCCTTTAACCGCACGGCCACACCGGCCGGCGATATAGAGGGTGATCAGAAAGTTTGTGTGGGTGTTGCAGGATATGTCGTTCTGCTAAATAGTTTTTAAGAAATAAGATAGGTACGCTGTGCCATTTTCAAGTTAATTACCACTGAAGGTAGCCAATCAGCCGGTAGCGCGCAGATTTAAGCGGTCCACCAGAAACGGCGTAGCGAAGCTTGTTATTCGATTGGTTGCCCAAAACGGAACAAAAAAGCTGTACAGAAATAGGACATGGGGCGGTAACAAGGATATAGCCGAAGCGAAAGACTGAACAGTCTCGTGCACTATCATCTACGCTACGAGAACAATTGACACTAGCTGTACCTGGAGGCCCACTTGAACATGCGCGCGCAACGGCCTGATCGGCAACTTCAATGATAGTTAACTAATGAAATCGTAACGTACCGATTTTTTTTTCTTTTCGTAACAGTTATTTCGCGGCACAACCTACCCTGCAATATCTTTTCAAGCTTTTCAGACACCGTAAATATAAATGTATTCTAGGTGAGCGTCTACATTTATGTACATAAACTGAAGAGCCAAAGAAAATGGTACATCTGCATCATTTCGTGTAGGGCCCCCGCGAGCACGCAGAAGTGCCGCAGCATGACGTGGCATGGACATGACTAATGCCTGAAATGGTGCTGTATGGGACTGACACCATGAATCCTGCAGGACTGTCCACATATCCGTAAGACTACGACATGGTGGAGATCTCTTCTGAACAGCACGTTGCAAGGCATCCCAGATATGCTCAATCACGTTCATGTCTAGGGAGTTTGGTGACCAGCGGAAGTGTTTGAACTCAGAGGAGTGTCCCTGCAGCCACTCTGTAGCAATTCTGGGCGCGTTGGGTGTCGCATTGTCCTGCTGGAATTACCCAGGTCCGTCGGAATGCGCAATGGACATGAATGGATGCAGGTGATCAGACAGGATGCTCACGTACGTGTCACCTGTCAGAGTCGTATCACGGTTCCAATATCACTCCAAAACCACACGCCCCACACCATTACAGAGCCTCCACCATCTTGAACTGTTTCCTGCAGAGTCCATGGATTCATGAGGTTGTCTCCATTCCCGTACACGTCCATCCGCTCGACACAATTTTAAACGAAACTCGTCCAACCAGCCAACATGTTTCCAGTTATCAACAGTCCAATGTGTTGACGGGCCCAGGCGAGGATTAAAGCTTTATGTCGCGCAGTCATCAAGGGTGCACAAGTGGGCCTTCGGCTCCGAAGCCCATATATATGATGTTTCGTTGAATGGTTCGCACTCTGACACTTGTTGATGGCTCGCTATTGAAATCTGCAGCAATTTACGTAAGTGCTGCACTTCTGTCACGTTGAACGGGTCTCTTCAGTCGTCGTTGGTCCCTTTCTTGCAGGATCTTTTTCCGGCTGCAGCGATGTCGAAGATCTGATGTTTTACCCGATTCCTGATATTCGCTGTATACTTGTGAAACAGTCGAACGCGAAAAATCCCATCTTAATCGTTACATCAGAGATGTTGTGTCCCAACGCTCGTACGTCGAATATAACACCACCTTATAACTCACTTAGCCGGCCGGGGTGGCCGAGCGGTTCTAGGCACTACAGTCTGGAACCGCGCGACCGCTAGGGTCGCAGGTTCGAATCCTGCCTTGGGCATGGATGTGTGTGATGTCCTTAGGTTACTTAGGTTTAAGTAGTTCTAAGTTCTAGGGGACTGATGACCTCAGATGTTAAGTCCCATAGTGCTCAGAGCCATTTTATAACTCACTTAAATCTTGATAACCTGCCATTGTAGCAGCGATAACCGATCTAACAACTGCGCCAGACACTTGCTGTGTTATATAGGCGTTGCCAACCGCACCCATGTGTTCTGGCTGTTTACATATCTCTGTATTTGAATACGCATGCCTCTACCGGTTTCTTTGGCGCTTCAATGTATGTCATCTATTACCTCAAACAGCGTAGATTATAGAAAATTACAAATGTTTTCATTTCTCTGTATTGTAATTTTTTTTCTGGCGATGAGTTAATTCAGTCGAAACTGTTATAGCACTTAATAAACCGTGACGTAGACTGTTTAGGCCGTAAAGGAATAAAGAATTTCATCGCAAGTGACTGTTTACTAATATGACTTTCGCAAGTCTCAGTGTGATCATGTGAGCTAAAGTTACTTGGTCATGGCAAGCGTAAGTATCTAGCTCACAGAAGGCTAACCAGAAAATGCATGAGCAAAATAATTAAAGAATTAACAAAACACGAAAAAAATTATTAGAGAGAATACGGATGAATAAAATATTCCTGAACTTAACAGCAGTGTGCTACTTAAATTTGATGACTCGAATTTTATCACTGAATATTTTCCGTTCTGTTGAAAATGAAACCTACGGAATAGTGCAAACCTTTCTGAACAGTGCATAAGGAAGTGTTATACAAGAACACATCATTCTTCCGTCTAATGTTCACTGAACAAATGCTGCAGTTCCTTCTGAATGAGTCGATAGTGACATCAACGAATTCCATGATGGAATATACGTATGTACAGAGATGGCAGAGTTGGAATTCCGAGACCTTATTTGTTGTATGGGGTACTGCGCCTCTTCTGAACACAGTTGAGAAGGTGAGAAAATGTTAGAGAAGCAATGAAATCAATAATAAAACGACCGGAGTAATACAATGTGCAGCAACTGCAATTCCCGTAAATTACGGGCCGATAGTACATAGGCGCAAAGCTGGTGCCCGATAGCGTCTCAGATGTGGGATGAAATCAGGAGAATTTAATGACAAAGACATCAAACTCATTTAACCACTGTAGCACGATTCTAACCGTGTGAAGCGGACGGTTATGCTGTTGGGGGATGACGTCGCAGTCGGGAAAGACATCAAGCACGAACGGATGCAGGTAACCTATGGTGATGTTCAGTTAGTGCAGAGCTGTAACGGACTGAACATTCACTGTTACAAATTCCATGGAAACTCACATGAATGCTGCCCACAGCATAACAGCTACATGGCTCAACGAAAATTGTGAAGATGTCAAAAAAATGAATGGCTGTCGGAAGGAGTGACTCAGCATACAGGAAAGAAGTACAGGAAACAGCCTTCGGTGAAAATAAAAGCAAGGGTAGTGACATTAAGAGTGCAATGGGAATTCCACTGTTAAATGCAGGGGAGAGACCGGATAGTTGAAAAGAGAACGTTGAAGGCCTCTATGAGATTCAGGACATTTCTGGTGACATGAAAGAAGCAAAAACAGGCGTTGTCATGAAAGGGATAGGGGATCCAGTATTGTCTGCTTTGAACTACTTAAGACTAAATAAGGCAGAAGGAGTAGGTAACACCCTATCGGAATTTCTAAAAGCAAGGTTGAAGAGTGGTATTACAATTTAAGGAGAAGGTATGTCGATGATAAGATTCTCTGATGATATAGCTATCCTCAGAGAAAGGGAAGAAGAACTGAAAGATGTATTGAGTGGAATAAACAGTCTAATAGGTACAGAATATGGATTGAGAGTAAATCGAAAAAAGTCGAAGGTAATGAGATGTAGCAGCAAAGAGAACAGGAACTTAAGGACTTCTGTTACTTGGGCCGGAAAATAACCCAAGATGTATGGAGCAAAGAGAACATAAAAAGCAAACCAGCACTGGCAAAAAAGGCATTCCTGCCCAAGAGAAGTCTACTAGTATTAAACACACGCCTTAAATCGAGGAAGTTGCTTCTGAGAATGTACTTTTGGAGCATAGCACTGTGTGTTAGTGAAACATGGACGGTGGGAAAACCAGAACATAATCGGAGCTTTTGAGATGTGATGCCACAGAAGAATGTTGAAAATTAGGTCGACTGTTAAGGTAAGAAATGTGGAGGTTCTCCGAAGAAGGAAAGCTAGGAAAGGAGTGTATGTGAAACGCTGACAATAACGGACAGGACGATAGGATATCCGTTAATTCATCAGGGAATAAGCTCCACGATACTGCAGGGAGAAGTTAAAAACTGCAGAGGAATATAGAGATTGGAATACACCGAGTTGGAATACACCGAGCAAATAACTGAGGACGTAGGCCGCAATTTCTTCTCTAAAGCGAAAATGTTGGCACAGGAGAGGTATCAGGGGCGGGCTGCATTGTACTGCCCCCACTGCGTCCATACCGCGATGTACGTTCCGAGCAAATGTTCGCCTGAACGATTCGTCCGATCAGGAGACACATCTCCATTGATCCATGGCCCAGTTTCGAGCATGTGCCCAAAGCAATCGTTATTACAGATGTCGTTGGGTCAACGCTGAACTCGTGATTGTTATCTGTCGCGGAGCGCTGAGTTCAACAAAGCGAGCTGATTAAACACTTGTGCTTGCACTAGAATTGCGCTGTGTCGTAGAATATGTAGGAGAGATCCTTTACAGGGCGAGCACCTCTCCGAAGTCTACTGTGTGTTCTGTTTTGAGATGAGGCGTTGAAGTCCAACATCTTGTCGTCTACCCGTCGTTTCACCGTCCTTCGCCATTCTCCATCGACGTGCACGATAGTAGTACACGAGCAGCCGACCAGTTCCATCGTTACCGAGATTCTCCTTCGCAAGCGCCGCGCTGTTTGTCAAAGGCACTTACGTCAGTGCAATTGTCCAACTGCGGCCCGTACCCTCGCTACAATGATTCTGCATTCGTCTCTACGTCGCTTGTATGCAGGGCGACAATTTTTGACCTATATCGTCGTAGGTTCTGAACGGCTTGCATTAGGACGTTCAAACTACTCAATTGGCCGCGGAGCATGTTGGGAATTAGTACGCGCTCTGTTGTTTGGTTTAGTGACGAAGCCCGCTTTCATTTGTATAGGTTCGTCAGTAAGCAAATGTGGCACATTTTGGGGACTGAGAACACGCATTTGGTGATCGAAAAGTCTCTTCACCCTCAGCTGGTGACTGTGTGGTATGCAATATCCGGTCACGGAATAACTGGCGTCATATTCCTCGATGGTACGTTGACTATCGAACGGTACGTGAGGGTTTTGAATTCATCCCCATTATCGAAAGTGACCCTGATTTCGACAAGATGTGGTTCATGTAAGACGGAGCTCGACCCCATCGAAGCAGGAGAGTGATGTCCTGGAGGAACACTTTGGGGACCGCATTCTGGCTCTGGGGTACCCAGAGGCCACTGGAATGGGCCGCGATTGGCCCCCATATTCTCCGGATCTGAATACACTTGACTCCTTTTTGTGGTGAGATAATAAAAACAAGGTCCACAGCAATAATCCCAAAACCGTTGCTGAGCTGAAAACAGCCTTTCAGGAGCTAATGGACAGCATCGATGTTGCGACACTTCAGCGGATCATGCAGAATTTCGCTATTCGTCTGCGCCACATCATCGCCAATGATGGCAGTCATATCGAATATGTCATAACCTAATACAGTTTTTTAATACAGTTCAATATCTGTCACCCTGCACTTTCCTTCCCCGCGTCACGTCCACGCAACGTCACCAGACGGCATTCGATCTCGCGCTGGGCAGTGGTCACAATGCTTTAATTCATCAGTATGAGTCACGGTTTTAAATATGATGACGCCCACAGAAGAGAGACGCATGTTGCAAGGACAAGCAGTCAATCTTCAGTTCATATTACCGTGTTGCGCATGAACAGACGGGAAGATTCATTACATTTCGACTTCACTATTCATGTTAAATAAATTAAGTAACAACAGTGAAATAACTGGGAGTAACCGTCCGAATCGACCTAATGAACATCGATTCCAGACTAAAATTCATCGCAGGCGTCCTATGTTGTTGTTGTTGTTGTTGTTGTGGTCTTCAGTCCCGAGACTGGTTTGATGCAGCTCTCCTTGCTACTCTATCCTGTGCAAGCTTCTTCATCTCCCAGTACCTACTGCAGCTTCATTCTTCTGAATCTGTTTAGTGTATTCATCTCTTGGTCTCCCTCAACGATTTTTACCCTACACGCTGCCCTTCAATACTATATTGGTGATCCCTCGATGTCTCAGAACATGTCCTACCAACTGATCCCTTCTTCTAGTCAAGTTGTGTCACAAATTTCTTTCCTCTCCTATTCTATTCATTATCTCCTCATTAGTTATGTGATCTACCCATCTAATCTTCAGCATTCTTCTGTAGCACCACATTTCGAAAGCTTCTATTCTCTTCTTCTCTAAACTATTTCTCGTCCACGTTTCACTTCCATACAAGGCTACACTCCATACAAATACTTTAAGAAACGACTTCCTGACATTTAAATCTATACTCGATGTTAACAAATTTCTCTTCTTCAGAAACGCTTTCCTTGCCATTGCCAGTCTACATTTTATATCCTCTCTACTTCGACCATCATCAGTTATTTGGCTCTCCAAATAGCAAAACTCCTACTTTATGTGTCTCATTTCCTAATCTAATTCCCTCAGTATCACTCGACTTAATTTGACTACATTCGATTATACTCGTTTTGCTTTTGTTGATGTTCATCTTATACCCTCCTTTCAAGACGCTGTCCATTCCGTTCAACTGCTCTTCCAAGTCCCTTGCTGGCTCTGACAGAATTACAATTCCTACTCCGAATTTTTCTTTTGTTTCCTTTATTGCTTGCTCAATATACAGATTGAATAACATCGGGGATAGGCTACAACCCTGTCTCACTCCCTTCCCAACCACTGCTCCCTTTCATACCCCTCGACTCTTTTAACTGCCATCTGCTTTCTGTACAAATTGTAAATAGCCTTTTGCTCCCTGTATTTTACCTCTGCCACCTTCAGAATTTGAACGAGAGTTTTCCAATCAACATTGTCAAAAGCTTTATCTAAGTCTACAAATGCTAGAAACGTAGGTTTCCCTTTCCTTAATCTTTCTTTTAAGATAAGTGGTAGGGTCACTATTGCCTCACGTCTTCCAACATTTCTGCGGAATCCAAACTGATCTTCCCCGAGGTCAGCTTCTACCAGTTTTTCCATTCGTCTGTAAAGAATTCGCGTTAGTATTTTGCAGCTGTGACTTATTAAACTGATAGTTCGGTAATTTCCACACCTGTCAACACCTGCTTTCTTTGAGATTGGAATAATTATATTCTTCTTGAAGTCTGAGGGTTTTTCGCCTGTCTCATACATTTTGCTCACCAGACGGTAGACTTTTGTCAGGACTGAGGCTGTCAGTAGTTCTAATGGATTGTTGTCTACTCCGGGGGCCTTGTTTCGACTCAGGTCTTTCAGTGCTGAGTCAAACTCTTCACGCAGTATCATATCTGCCATTTCATCTTCATCTACATCCTCTTCCATTTCCATAATATTGTCCTCAAGGTATATTGTCCTAAGGAAATGCAATTAAATCACGAATTTTCGAAGTGCCTTGCATATCATCCTTCGGCCTATTCTTGAGCAGTGATCCCGTATCAGTACGAACAGTGGAGGTAGATCAGGTCTAAAGTAGAGCGAAACGTTCTTTCCAGGTTGTTCCAGTGCATGACGGACGTACTCATTAAAATCCAGTGTCAGACGCTACAAGAGAAATGTTCTCCAGCACGGAGAGGTTTACAGCTGAAATTCCTGCGGACCATGTTCAAATAAGAGTCAGGAAACACATTAGGCCCCTTCTTACTAGTACATACATCTCGTGAAGTAACGACGACGAGAAAACCGAAGGAATTAGAGCTAATATGGTAGTTTACCGACGGCCTTTCTTGCCGCTAATGAAGTAGGATGGGAAGGAAATGATAGCGCTACCTGAAATTTTCTACCTACGAAATCATACAGGAGGCCGCCTTAGTATAGATATAAACGTTCAGAACAATGTTGAAATACAATGGATAACTTCTTGCCCGAAATAATTTGAGTTCATTATTTGAAAAACTGAAATAGTGAGAGAAATGATAATAATACTGCAAGTGAGAAGATTAACAGTCAGTTACAGGAAGGTGCGTAGGAAGCAGTGAGAAAATTCTACCAGAAAGTCGAAGATAAGAGACAGAGAGAGAGAGAGAGAGAGATGACTGATGCTGATGTTCGATTATTTTCTCAAAAAAACATGAATGTCAGCTAACGTTAAATATTTAACTGACACCGTGCATAATATGTTGTATAAAGGTAACCATCGGAAATATGCGAAAAATGATTGCCGTACTAGGTTTTTAAAAGTAATGCTATCAAACGTCGTTTTATATGAAGAAGGTAAGGAAGAAGTGTAATAAGTAGCCTGATGTAAGAATACATTATCAACTTAATTCCATACGTAGGGATGACAAAAGAGGAGAACTGCTAGGGAACGGTGCAGTATACAATGCAGAAAAGTGTTTTGAGTATCTTGTACCATTAACAAACTTAAAGACACTGGCACAGAATGATATGAAGAGGAAATCGAAACGAAATAGTGATGAATTTCCGAAAATTTATTTTGAGGAAGAGTCTGTGGCTTGTTATAGTCATCTCTAGAAGACTGCTATGGTTTGTGACTTGGTGTGGCACATGTTCATAAAGAGAGACAAACGTCTCCGAATCAGGAGCACACGTATGTAGAATGATACAGTACGTACGTAGAAGGATACCGCTTTCGTACAAATTAACTTCCCTGCGATACACTCTAAGCGACAGTTAAAATGTTGCATTATTTCCTCATCAGTCATGTCTGAGACATGACGTTTAACAATTGAAGGCAGAACAGTAAAATTCACTTGGTCGACCACGTTGGTAAGAAGCAGGCAGACAGCTCAACAGAAACGAACGTTAATCTTATTGTCAGAATCCCTTCACAATGAAAGAAATACAAAGCATTTCCTCTTTAAGAAATCCGAAGTAGCAACGAAGAGTTATCACGTTGTTTTTCCACTGATTAGATTGGAAAGAGAGCGACGGGACAGACATGTGATGTTCTTTGAATGAGATGTTACTTCATTTTACATACTTTGTAACAAACAATCACCGTCTGTTTCTCCACACACTATTTCTAATATTATTAGATATTTAATCTCATTGGCATTTATTGGCAAAAGTACATATTTCAGTCGTCATTTTAGAAAAACTTCAGTGGTTCACTGGCTATCTGGAAACAGAGCATGATGGTGGCACTGTAAAATGAACATGACAGCGACCGTAGGAATACATTTTTATGTAACAATAGGAGGCGGCCTCAAATTAGGGACTCTAAATAACAATTACA
This sequence comes from Schistocerca americana, assembly GCF_021461395.2. Taxonomy (NCBI): domain Eukaryota; kingdom Metazoa; phylum Arthropoda; class Insecta; order Orthoptera; family Acrididae; genus Schistocerca; species Schistocerca americana. Next base: position 61,574,589 of record NC_060122.1, read on the forward strand.
ATGAATGTTTGCATCGATGATCACTTGGAAAGAGGAATGGCAACGTCCCAGCTTCGGTCCCAATCAGGCTGACGATTAAAACCCGACAGAAGATTGAATTTCAATTACGTGTGTTCAAAAAGTAATGGGAAGATTGTAAATTCAGGTGTTGTATTACTCCATTTTGCACGATTTTTCGTTGTTCTGTTGGAAAAATGCCTGAAACGTGTCCGCACATGGCGGATATTTAGTCAGTAGTCAGTTGTCAAAAAGATACCTCGTGTTTTGGTAGTACTGCTGATTATAAAAATGGATCACATAATTTGCATAAAATTCCTCTATATGAACGGAAGTACAGCAAGGTTTTAGGTACGTTAAGTAATCCTTTCGGCGAGTCTTACAAGCGCTAAAGGGCTTTCGAAGATAACCGTGAAGACGTTGAAGATGACTAGAGCCCTTTCCCAAGTACATTTTATCAAGTTATGGAAAAGTGGAAAAGAGAAAGAAGTGGATGAGCGCCGGGAATCACAGTCAGAGAAGTCAATAATGATATTGACATGCTGGATCATGCCATAGCCGGCCGGAGTGGCCGCGCGGTTAAAGGCGCTTCAGTCTGGAACCGCACGACCGCTACGGTCGCAGGTTCGAATCCTGCCTCGGGCATGGATGTGTGTGATGTCCTTAGGTTAGTTAGGTTTAAGTAGTTCTAAGTTCTAGGGGACTTATGACCACAGCAGTTGAGTCCCATAGTGCTCAGAGCCATTTGAACCATCATGCCATAAAATTTGTTTGCATATTTTGATGATGAAACCTTTGAAACCAAAACTTGTTTCAAAACTGCCGAGCTTAGAACACAAGCAGCGGCGAGTGCAAGCTGCTCTGGAGTCTCTAGATGACGTCAACAGCTATGCAGAACTAATAAAACATGTCATAGCGGATGAGGGAAAGTGGGTTTACGACTGTACTGTGAATACCGTAAGTACTTGCGAACCTCCACATTCACTAGGCCTGCCCCCATGTGACCTATTCTTGTTTCTTGTTCTCTAACACGCGCTCCCTCCCCCCCCCCCCCCCTCCCCCCGGAAAAAAAGGAAACCTTAAAGCGCCACCGTTATAAAACCATAAATGATACTAGAAAGGCTTCGCTGAGAGAACTTGAAGGTGAATCATTGAAACAGACGAATCATCAAAATTCTTTCTAAAGAATCAAAACTTTCCTTTATGTTTTAACATACGCTGTTACATCATCACAGTATAATCTGGGGAATTTGACTGAGAATTGCGTGTAATGAAGTCGTTGAGAGTTCAGGTACGACAGCGTAGGTCATCGTTGCTGTAATAAGAAAGGTTATGAATTATTGTAAACCAGCTTAGACAAAGTGGAAAATTCTGTCCTACCTGTATACACGTCAAGTTAAAACGTGTAAGAAAAACTTGTTTGCTTTATACCTTAACTTTGCGAATAATGTTTGGAGAGCAAGGTTTCTGCATACAATGTCTAGAACTGTCTTCAGTAATGCCACTGGTCAATATAACAGGCGTCTGCTGTGGAATAAAAGTGCTTTTGCTGGATGATGAATGAACCGACGCGAGCAAGAGGCCGTACAGATCTCTTCAGGCTGACTATTGGCTCAGTAAGCAAACCTCTCTCCGCCCCAGTACAGAGGGAAAAACGATGCTCTTCTTTTCGCTCGACATATTTGTTTCGCTCCGAAACCTTCGCCTTTATTTTCCTCTGAATTCGCTCTCGCCTCTCAGGGAATGGGAAATGTGCTCTTCGGTCAAAAGGACGCTTTGTGCTCCAAGTTTCCCATCTTTAACGTAACTGTTTATGGGGACAGAAAAGAAATTACTTCCCGCAGGAATTCTGCAACAGCTCTCACGCTGTTGCGTTCAACACAACATGTTCAATGAAATATAACGACGTCGCTCACTAGAGACTTGACGATAATTTGACAACTTAAACTTAAGAAAGGATAAAGGAAAACGCAATTCACGGATCTGACTATTCATGGTAATGCGAACCCTTTCCGCAAAGAGATTTTACCGAATATTCCGGCACCGCGCCACTGTGCTCTACAGCTCTTCGCCCCGTCTCCTCCCCCCACATCTCCCACCCATAAGAAAAGAATACCTAGAGAAAAATTATACAGTACTTCAGTCACAATTTAAGACTTAAAAATTTGCTTCTGCAACACTATCTCTTTTGAAATGGCCTTTTAATTCCTACCAAGAACTGAAGAATAATCTTCCGCAAAGAGCTAACTTATTGCGACAAGATTTGAAGATTGGATACTTCTCATTGAACCCCACAGTCTGTGCTAAGTTCTTCTCCGTACATTCCTGTTTCACTTCTTAACTATTTCCAGCATTAATTAACAGAGAAAGGCATCTGACGTGCGTAGACAAAAATGTTATTGGGCCTCATACAGACGTTATAGCGTGTTCCGTTTATTACCTCTTGGTTTAAGACATTACTTTGTAACCGGATATAGTCACCTAATAGCTCGGGGTATCTCTCCGGAGCGAATAGACTTTAAATAACAAGTCAGGCTACGGGTCAGACTAATATTTATCGCAAAATACTAAGGCGTGATTGACCCTTAAATACAACGCTTAGACAGTTATCGTTCGACCAACTCTTGAACCTTGCATCTTGGTCTGGGGCGTTCACCGCGTACTGATAGTAGTGATACAGGAAGATGAGATGTACGAATCACCTCAGGATTTTTGTGAGTGAGAGAGTGTAAAAGAAATACTTAAGTTTCCTCTCTCGGAACTACTGTAGCCGGACGCGGTGGCCGAGCGGTTCTAGGCGCTTCAGTCCGGAACCGCGCGACTGCTACGGTCGCTGGTTCGAATCCTGTCTCGGGCATGGATGTGTGTGATGTCCTTAAGTTAGTTACGTTTAAGTAGTTCTAAGCTCTAGAGGACTGATAACCTCAGATATTAAGTCCTATAGTACTCAGAGCCATTTGAACCATTTGCACCGCTGTAGGAAATACGCCGTGCGTGATGTTGAGACCTACCTATCAACTTCCAAGAGATTATGAGAGCTAATCATAAAGAAACTTCCCGGCAGATTAAAACTGTGAGTACCGGGCATGAGTCGTGCTTCGGTAGCTCAAATGGTGGAGTGCGGCTCTCGCAGCCGAGCGAAGCAGACGTGCGGTGTGTGCTCTCCGCAGTCAGAGAGAGCCCGCGCGCCTTGTTTACTTTCTTCGGCCGACACTAACGTGACGCCGTAGCGCTACAAGACCATGGCAAACCAATACAGAAGATCAACCTTGAAATTCACATTTCGGAACGACTTTACCCGACCAAAGGCGCTCGAAGTCGAACGCTTTTTAAAAGAGGAAGCCAAGATCCCGGCTGCCGACATTGTCGGCATTCATTTTTCGATCGTCAGTAGCACGGTCTATGTAAAGCTCATAAACGAAACTACATGCGACAAGGTGCTTCGTGAGATGAAACAAGAACTCCGCTTCTGCCACGCAGATGGCAATGTTGGCAACGTCGAGGTTGGCCATGCCGCAATGGGACTGCGGACTATCCGCATATTCGAACTTCCATTTGAACTCCCGGCGGCAGAAGTTGTAGCGGCGCTCCGCCCCTACGGCACGGTACACGAACACGTGGCTGAAAAATGGACCCAGTTTAAGACGTATCCCGTACTCAATGGAGTACGCCAAGTGCGCATAGATCTCCAACGACACGTGCCATCCTATCTACAGATAGGAGGATGCCGGGCCATAGTTATTTATGACGGCCAGCCGAAGACGTGTTCCGGATGCGGCAAAGAAGGACACCTTCGTTCCGAGTGCCTCCAGCGTCGGATCACACAACTCCCACCGAAGGACGTTGCACCACCAGCGGCGAAGACTGTTCTACCCGTGACTTACGCGGCGGCGCTCACGACGTTCTCCACACAACAGACACGGCCGACCGCTTCAGCGGTACAAGAATCACTTTCCACGGACAAAAACCTGGATGATCTGCCGCCCTGGCCAGTGGTGGAAAATAGTACTGCGACTCTGGAGCTACCGAACGCGACAGACATTGACGCCGGCAAGATGGCAATTGATTCCCTTATTGTACCGACCGAAGCGTTTGTTCCGGCGGAGCGTGAGTCAGTGCCGTCTTCTGACAATGAAGGCCATGTACGGAAACAGCGATCACCGAAACGCCGAAAGCGCCGTCGTCGGACCGTGTCGGAACACAGCGGTTCGCATTCGGCCGGGGAAGAACAACTGACCCCTCAAGAAGCCAGCCGCGAAGCTGCGGCTGTTTCCACTGACTCCAACCTTGCAGAACAGACAGAAAAACATGCAGCTTTCGAACATCAGACCATTGACAGAAACAGTGAGCAGCGGGAAGGTACCAGTGCAGGCAGCGAAGTCGCCCGGTCCCTTACTACCAAACATTCCGAGGTTATGGAACATGAACAGACATCCGCGCCCGCTTCGTGGGCCGAGGACGTCGAGACACAAGATCCCGACCCGCGGCCAGCTGAGGCGCCGCCGGATCATGCAGCATAAGCAGCACAAGGAGGACCGCGTTTGGCGGGGGGTGACATCACTTCCGATGTTCGCTTCTCTCCAACTTCAACATGGATAACCTCGCCCAAACAACGCGTTGCCAGGCTTACCGCCTGGCGACAATGAATATCAACATGATCAGTTCTCCTGTCAAGATCCAACTTTTGAAAGAAACCATACGAGCCATGGGAGTTGACTTTGCTTTCCTACAAGAAGTGAAAACGACTGCACTCCCGCACTTTTACGGTTACGCCACACATGTGACGCCCGGTAGCCCTGCAGACACCGGAGTGGCGATATTAGTGCGTGAAGGTATTGAAGTTACCGACGTCACGTTTCTTCCCTCCGCGCGAGGAATAGCATTTACGGCACTCAACACCCGATTCATTAATGTTTACGCGCCGTCGGGTACCACAAGACGTCACGACCGCGCCAGATTCTACTCCACAGATGTCGCTCCCCTTTTCCTTGGACGATACGACCACAGCGTCTTCGCCGGCGATTTTAATTGCGTACTTCACCCCAAGGACCAAACCCCACATTACATGCCTTGTCCGGAACTGGGTGCGATGATCCAAGAACTTCACTTGTGCGACACGTGGGAAAAAGTCCACGGTAACCGCTCTGGCCACACTCATCTTACCAGTCATTCGGCCAGCCGACTTGACCGCATATATGTGTCACAAGATCTCACACAAGGTGTGGTGGACGCCGAATTATGGCCTCAAGCCTATTCCGATCACAGTGCCTATATCTGCACTATACACCTACGCCCCCAACAAGTCTGGCGCAGCAATGGCTTTTGGAAGCTCAACATAACTCATCTCCAGGACCTGGATTGCCGTCGGCAAGTTGCAGCAACGTGGACTGACTGTGAACGCCGCCACCCACGATACACCTCGACCCTGGAGTGGTGGCTCCTCTGTGCCAAACCAGCAATCCGTAGGACACTTATGCGATATGGCAAGGACGTGACTGCGTGGCATCGACAGACCCTCGATTTTTACTACGCGGCACTCAGGGACCTCGACGCCTTACCCCCTTCCCCGGAGAGACAACATGACCAAAGCAGAATCAAGGCTCACATACTATCATTGACGAAGCGTCGACTAGAAGGTGCAGTAGTCCGCTCGCGACAGCACGACCGAACGGTTGCAGAGGAACCCACTATGCACCACGTTGTGGCGGATAAGCGCCGACAACGTCAACATTTAATCACACAACTCAGGACACACGACGGTCGCTTATGTACGACCCAAGCAACCATAGTAAAGGCGGTGGAGGATCATTTTCGTCATCTTTACAAGGAAAGAACCGTCATTGACGAGGCCACTACTGAAGTGTTACAGCAGATAACACGTACTATCAACGAGGCTACCGTGAATGCACTAACAGAGGAAATCTCACTCGAAGAAGTCGAAGACGCCGTGGACAAAGGTGCTGCCAATAAATCTCCTGGACCTGATGGATTGCCCATCGAATTCTACCGGACTTTCCGTGACCTCATGATGCCTCGCTGGGTTATAATGTTCCGCGAACTTATGTCTCCAGACTGTGTTGTGCCGCCAGCGTTTGTAGAAGGTCTCCTCATACCAGTACACAAGCCAGGTGGAGGGCTATCGATTAACGACTATCGGCCGCTTACAATGTTGAACGCCGATTACAAGATTTTCACCAGGATTATGGCGAGCCGTATTAAGACGACTTTGCCGATGATCCTCGCTCCAGAACAGACGTCGCAGGGGGGAGAAGCCAACATACACACGGCCACCGGTGACTGCAGGGACTTAATAGCGATCGCTTCTGCGTGCCGTCTGAGAGCGGCGATCGTCTCCGTCGATTTCAACCGCGCCTTTGATAGAGTGCACCAAAACTTCCTCCTACGAGTGATGGACTGTATGGGATTCCCCCCGGGCCTCATCGACACCCTACGGCGTCTTTGGACCGCAGCCAGCTCACACGTCCAGGTCAATGGAAGGACGGTAGGACCAGTACCCATTAAGAGGTCTCTACGACAGGGTTGTCCCCTTTCTACCTACCTTTATGCAATCGCACTCGAGCCACTCCTAGGGGGCCTTAACCACCGCCTATCTGGTATCACGCTGCGGGACGTCACCTTTCGCTATAGGACATACGCTGACGACCTGCTACTGCTGGTTCGTTCCAACGACGAAGTTCAAAGCGTACTAACCTGGATTGAGCGATACGGACAGGCCGCAGGCAGTCTTCTGAACATCAACAAGTCGGCGGCGTTGGACATTGGGCGTGGTCTCGGACCGGAAGCCCTCGCTCCCCTCCCACCAGTTTCCGATCTGCGATATTTGGGCATCACGTTCAAGAAAGATGTACGTCAAACAGCTGCAGCAAACTACCGACGGTTATTACAGATCATACGCGCAATGGTGCGACAGAACCTGCTCCGGGACTTGAATCAGCTACAACGTGTTGAATACTTGAACCTCCACGTAGCATCCAAACTCAACCACGTGGCACAGGTCCTCCCACTACCGCTGCAGATAGGTCGCCGGCTTCAGGCGGCCTTCAGTTACTACGTTTCCGCAGGTCATATCTTTAAAGTACGATACGACACTCTTACCCTCCCAGTGCACAAAGGAGGGCTGGGATTGGTCAACGTCAGGGCGAGAGCAGCTGCCCTTTACATGAGCAACATGAGGAAACGATGGAAAAGTCAATATACCTCTCTCACGGGTCGTTTACTACAGGTTCTGATGCCAGCCTCTAACGTCCCGCCGGTGTCGGTTGCGCACGTCGCACCACAGCTCTCCCATGTGTCGACCTTCATTCTTGATTGCAGCTATGTCAGCTTGAACCTCTCCGCCACACGTCCACCGAAGGCGAAAGATTTTTATACTAACCTTCTGCGGGCTGTTCACCATAACGTGGTGGAAAACAAGTACCCTACGGTTCACTGGCCAAGAGTGTGGAAAACGATACACCACCACTTTCTGTCATCCACGGTGCGTTCGAAGTGGTATCAGATCGCCAACAAAAAATATGCCACACGCCAGCGACTTCACACTATCGGACTGGCAGACTCCCCTTATTGCCCAGATTGTCACCTTTTGGATACTGATGAACATCGTTTTACTTGCGCATCATCGTCCGGAGTTTGGCGACTAACACAGAAGATACTGGCTTGTTACCTCCGGGTTACACCTGATATGATTGACCCGCAGACCCTACTCTGTCCCGATGAAACTTACTTTCCGGCTGCAAAATATCATGCGCTTACATGGTTCAAGGGACTTACCGTCGCCTACATCTTTAGCGACGGAGAGAAAGAGCAGCTTGATTACTGGTGGTTCCTACAAAATGCTCACAATGCCCTCGAACGCACACCGAAATACCGTACGCTCTTCGCAAATTATTTACGCAGCGTTTTCGTTAACCCCCCACTCAGCTGGGGAGTGCCAGGCTGTGGTTAATGTGCTGTGCCGCATCACACTAACGGCTCAACGTTCTGCCTTGTCAGCCATGACCAAAGGAAGAGACAAGCTGCTGCAAGGATACTGTTTTCCTTGCGGCACTAGCGAAGCAGAGTGCCTCCGTTGCCGATGCCCTTCAAAGGCGCTATTGGAGATTTCAGATAACAATGGCAAGGCTCCAAGTGGAACCAGTTACATTATTGAAGAACCTTTTAGTTAGAATTACATCAGTGGTTTATATTTTTATTTTTTTGATTACTCTTTTATGCCACCTTTGTTGTTGTAACACTTACTTGTAACACTTACTTACTAGACTTCTCATTTGTACACGCTCCCTAAATGTCATCATATAAAAAGATAAGAAAAAGTGGCGACGAATAGCCCTAACCTTGATTCCCATACTTCCCCTGGTCTATAGGCAGCTCTCTGGGGTGGGCTTACTCAGGAGCCAACGCCTGAAGTGGATCAGATTTTTTTTGTTATAGGATGACAAGTGGCGGTGGCACTTAGGTTTCTTTTTTATTTTCTTATTTTTTATTAATTATTTTTTTAGTTCCAATTTCCTAATGGGCTTTTTAAGGGAAAAAAGTGGTCCAAAAAGGGGGTAGCGTCTAAAAAAAAATAATAAAAAAATAAAAAAAATAAAATAAAAAAAATTAAAAAAAAAAACAAAAAAACAAAAAAAGTTGGAAAAAAACAAAAAAAAGAAAAAAAACAAAAAAAGAAAAAAACAAAAAAAGGGGTAAAAAAAAAGGGAAAAAAAAAAAATGGTAGAGCACTTGCCCGCGAAAGGCAAAGGCCCGAGTTCGAGTCTCAGTCGGGCACACAGTTTTAATCTGCCAGGAAGTTTCATATCAGCGCACACTCCGCTGCAGAGTGAAAATCTCATTCTGGTAATCATAAAGATTTAAGTATCACCTGGAAATGTAGTGATAAATATTCATGGGAGATAAATGAATGCCTGTAAAGCGATTAAGCATCTAGATACTAAAGAAAGAGATATAGCAAATACAAATGCAATCGAAGAAGAACAATGGCTACAACATCACCCGGGTTTGTGGTGTAATAACAGTCTAGAAAAAGAAGAAAGAAACGAAGAACCTATTTGTGGAAGCGTAGATTCCATTATCTTAGAGGAACGAGAAAACATTAAAAGAAATGAGGAATGGAAGGCTACAGGGGAAGATCGAATAAATGCAAAATTATGGAGATATGGGGGCGCAATGCTAAATCAGACATTTTTGTTTAATATATATTCGAATAGATGTTCTATTGCAAGATGATGGTCGCACGCCCTATTTACGTCTATTTTTTAAAAAAGGCGCTAGCAGCAGGCGTGAAAATTACAGGGGAATGTTTTGAATGCAGGATTTAAAATATATGCAAGAATATTACGTAATGGAGTACGAGCCACCACAGACGTTTTACTTATAGAACAACAAAACAGTTTTAGAAAGGAATGGTGCTGTATAGATACCAGCTTCACAGTTTAGCCGATAGGAGGGAAGAATCGAAGATATAACCTTCAAACTGATGTAGTACGGTATTTATTGATTCCGAAAAAGCATTCTATCGAGATAGAAGGGAAAAATTACTGGACTTCATGACTTAAAGTGAATATCTAAATCAATTAAAATACCAAAAGACAGAATAATCCGTGTATATGTGGCAAACAGAAGGAACAGTAAAAAGATACATAGAAATCAATGTGTAAGGCAGAGTTGTAGCTAGCCTCCTATTTTCTTTAAAATGTATGCAGATGATCTCATTGGATAATGGATGCATAAAAATAACGGAGGAATACGTATTGCACCAAATTTTACGCTTAAGGCCATCTAACTTGCTGATGAAGAGTTCTTATAACTAAAACTGAAGACGAGCAGCAAAGAGCAGTATACATGTTACAGGAGCTATGTGAGAACAATAATTTACAAATTTCCATAAATAAGATAAAAATAACGGCATTCAAAGGTACGTATAGTGTTAGAACCAAAATTTCAATCTATATCCATACACATTGTATCACTACTGGTCACTTCCTTTCCTGAGAAGACAAGACGTGTTTATGATGCAATTACTAGGATAAATTCTGTATTTACATATAGTTCTTTTCTTTTCTGCTGTTCTAAAATATTAGATGGTCCGTATTTAGTTTTACTTTTTTTTAAAATCTGAATAAATTCAGAGTGATAGGAAGATGTAATCGATTTCAAAAGTGTGCAACTGAAACGTGGAAATAAGTGAGAATTATCTTAAATACCTACTCATATAAAGCTGCTGAATTCTTTCAAGACCATTATGTGGACTACAGTGATTTCCTTTCCTGTTTCACTCACAAATAGAGCGAGGGAAAAGCAACTGTCTGAAAGCCGTCATACGACATGGTCTTTACACAACATGTAAGTTGGTGGCAGTAGAATGGGTTGCAGTCGGCCTCAAATGTCAGTTTTCTGCATTTCCGTAACAGTGCTCTGCAGAAAGCGCATCGTCCTCCTTCGTGGGTTCCCATGCATGTCGGTAATACTTGCATATATTCATCGAATCAACTGATAATTAATCTAGAAACATACTTCTGAATTACCTCGATGTCTTTCTTGGATGTGACCTGATGCGAATTTCAAACACTAGAGAAGTACTCAATAATGGATCGCCGTAGCGTTCTTTAAGATGTCTCCTTTATGAATGAGCAACATTTTCCCGAAGTGTTCCTAATAAAACGACATTGACCATAAGCCTTGCCTACAACCAACATGACGCGCACAATCCAATTCGTACCTGTTTGTAACATTACGCCTATATATTTTATCAAATGGTTCAAATGGCACTGAGCACTATGGGACTTAACATCTGAGGTCACCAGTCCCCTAGAACTTAGAACTACTTAAACCTAACTAACCTAAGGACATCACACGCATCCATGCCCGAGGTAGGATTCGAACATGCGACCGTAGCGGTCGCGCGGTTCCAGACTGAAGCGCCTAGAAGCGCTCGGCCACACTGGACGGCTATATATTTTATCGATTGTGCAAAGCGGCACGCTAATAATGCTGTATTCGAACGTTACAGGATTATTTTTCCTACCCTTCCAAATTAATTTACGTTTTTGTACATTTAGAACATGCTACCATGCTACAACAACCAGAAATTTGGTAGAAGTCATGTTGTATACTCCTAAGTCACTCAACAACGACACCTTCCCGTACAGCGTAATTATTACATTGCTGGAATGATGATGTATTTAGGCGACGTAGAGTCAGGATGATCGCGAGAGAATAACTAAATTATTCCCGATTACGAGCGTGCCCCACAGCTGCAGCGCCACATAGCTCCTCTGGTATCAACTGAGACAGCGCACGTGTCTGTCCATGTCTTCAAAATCTAGAAGCATTGACTCAAGCGACTGAACTCAGCCTACAAACAGCTGTTCCCAAACATCTGATTCAGAATGAGGTGACAGAAGTCACCGGAGATGCGCCCTAATATCGTCTCAGACCTCCTTTTTCCCGGCATAGTGCAGCAGTTGGACCTGGCATGCACTGAACAAGTTGTTGTAATTCCCTTGGAGAAATACTGATCCATGCTGCCTCTATAGCCGTTCGTAATTGGGGAAGTGTAGCCGATGGACTATTATGTGCACGAAGTAACGTCTCGATTATGTTTCATAAATGTTCGATGGTGCTTGGGTCTCATGCCCGGTGATCTGGGTGGCCAAATCAGTCGCTCGAATCTTCCAGAATGTTCTTCAAACCAATTGCGAACAAATGTGGCCCGGTGACAAGACTCATTGTCATCAGTAAAAATCCTGTAGTTAGCAGAATGAGAATTTCCACTCTGCAGCGGAGTGTGCGCTGATATGAAACTGTGAGTACCGGGCGTGAGTCGTGCTTCGGTAGCTCAGTTGGTAGAGCACTTGCCCGCGAAAGGCAAAGGTCCCGAGTTCGAGTCTCGGTCGGGCACACAGTTTTAATCTGCCAGGAAGTTTCATATCAGCGCACACTCCGCTGCAGAGTGAAATTCTCAACCTGGAAACATCCCCCAGGCTGTGGCTAAGCCATGTCTCCGCAACATCCTTTCTTTCAGGAGTGTTAGTTCTGCAAAGTTCGCAGGAGAGCTTCTGTAAAGTTTGGAAGGTAGGAGACGAGGTACTGGCAGAAGTAAATCTGTGAGTACCGGGCGTGAGTCGTGCTTCGGTAGCTCAGTTGGTAGAGCACTTGCCCGCGAAAGGCAAAGGTCCCGAGTTCGAGTCTCGGTCGGGCACACAGTTTTAATCTGCCAGGAAGTTTCAATCCTGTAGTTGTTTGGGAACACGAAGCCCATTAACGGCTGAAAATGGTCTCAAAGTAGCGGAACGTAGCCATTTCCAGTAAATAATCTGTCCATTTTGACCAGAGTACGCAGTCTGTTCCATGTAAACGTGGCCCACACCATATGGAGCCACTACAACATTGCAGAGTCCCGTGGCTTCGCGGGGTCTGTGCCACACACGACCCTACCATCAGCTCTTAACAAATGAAATCCGGACTCATCTGAGCAGGCCACGGTTTACAGTCGTCTAGGGTCCAACCGATGGGGTCACGAGCGCAGGAGAGACTCTGAAGGCGATGTCGTGCTGTTACCAAAGGCGCTCGCGCCGATCTTCTGCCGCCATACCCCATTAACACCAAGGTTCCTCGTACGATGATCATTCATTTCTAAAGTTATTTGACACCATTATGCTTGTCGTAACACTGACAACTCTACGCAAACGCCGCTGGTCTCGTTCTTTAAGTTAAGGCCGTCGGCTACTGCGTTGTCCGTGGTGAGACGTAATGCTTGAAATTTGGTATCCACGCCACACTCTTCACACTGCAGATTTCGGAATACTGAATTTGCTAACGATTTCCGAAATGGAATGTGTCTTGCTGTAACTACCATTTCGCGTTCAAAGTTTGTTAATAGCCGACGTGCGGCCATAATCATTTCGGAAGCCTTTTCACGTGGGTCACCTCAGCATAAATGACAGCTCCGCCACTGCATTACCCTTTTATATGTTGTGTAATCGATACTACCGCCATCTGTATTCTGGTACCGCACGCCGCGGAATTTGAATCCGCGCCAGACGTCATGGACTTCGAAGACCCATAGAAGTCTCTGCACGCCGTAAGCTGTGGGGGCGCGCCCCTACTGGCCCGCTTTTAGTGTGAGGGCGTCACAGTGGAACACGTGGTTCCAGCGGCCAATAGCGGCGCTTCCGATATCGTACTTAAGCGCCTGCCTCTCGCTCAGCCAGTCCTTATCTACCGATGACCTTCTCCTCCACCTCACTCATCTCCTCTCCGAACAGCTCAGTTCCCATCGCTCCACTATCTTCCTCTCCCTCGACCTCGAACGCGCCTACGACCGTGTGTGGCATTCTGGTCTCCTCTTCAAGCTCCAAACCTTCGCCCTTCCTATCAACTACGTCCGTCTGATCGGGTCCTTTCTTTCCCAACGTCCTTCCTACGCCACCATTCATAACACGGTTTCCTACACCTTCTTCCCCTCCGCTGGTGTGCCCCAAGGTTCGGTCCTCTCCCCTCTTTTGTACCTTTTGTATACGGCGGAAATACCGCGGCCTTCAGCCCCCATCGACCTTCTGCAGTGCGCCGATGACACCACGTTCCTTGCCCTTGCCCCCACCCTGCAGCGCTCCCTTCTCCAATCCCATCTTGACCGGTTCACCACTTGGTGCAACCAGTGGTTGCTCAAGGTCAATCCTTCCAAAACCCAGACGATCATTGTAGGCAAAACCACCCCTTCCTTCCGCCTCCTCGCCTTCCATGTCACCTTCTACGCCTTCACCCCCACCGTCGCCTCTCCTGGACCCCCCATCTCCAGACAATCCAAGCCAAGGCATGCTCCCGACTCCTTCTCAAGCTCCATTCTGGACCCCTCCACCATCCTCCATATCTATAAATCCCTCATTCGCCCTATCCTGTGCTATGCCCACCCTGCTTGGATCTGCGCTCCTCCTACCTTTTACAAATCCCTTCAGATCCTCGAACACCATGCTCTTCGCCTCGCCTATCACATCTGTCTCCCCTCCCCCACGCGGATCCTGTACGACCTTATTCTGTTCCCCCAACTCCTCCTTTTTCTCGAACGGATACAGATCCTCTACACCTCCCGTAAAGTCGATCCTCCTCACCCACTTGTCTCTCACATCCTCTCTACCCCTGTCCGTTGCCTGTATTTCCACGTCCCTCCTGCTCTCCATCTCTCCACCCTCCTAACCCTCTGCCAAGGTGGCTTCCGCCAGCTCCCCCTCCCTGATGATGCCCTCCTCCCCTCCATCTACTCCTCCCATCAACTTTGATCCTCCTCTCCCTGTGTTTTTTTTTCCCTCAGGGCACCCTCTCTCCCTTCTCTCTCCCTTCCCTCCCTCCTCCCTTCCTCCCCCCTCCTTCCTGGGCTTCCTCTACCCCCCCATACCTTCATTCCTCCCCCTATCTCCCCTCCCATTGGCATCTCTGCTCTCTCCCTCCCCCACCACATTCTTCCCCTCTTGGCAGGTCCCTGGACTCGCATACGTTAAGTGGAAATTCGATCGGTTTAGTGTGTGTGCCGTCGTGCTTGTGATTCAGTGTTTTTCGCCGCCCACGCTCCTTCGTTCGCATGTATCGTCTAAATCATCAGTGCTTGTGCACAGTGCCGACAGTTTTCTTGTTTTTCTGTCGAGTGTGAGCGGCTTCATGTTTTTAATTATTGTATCTACTGTCTTTTAACCACCAGTATGTTACTTTTCTGTCTTCATTGGTTTTCTCTTTTATTGTGCTGCTTGTGGCTGAAGAGCGGAGTAAAATTTTCCGCTGCCAGCCCACTTTGTATGAGGTGCAAAATAACAACAAAGAAGAAAAAAAGCTCAGCCAGCCAGTGTAATCACGCATACGTCTGTGGACACATCGCCTCGCGTTAGACAGCTAACCTACTTTCTTGTTCTGTGTACGGGTGGACGTGTTTGTTAGGTTTCCTTGTGACTCCGTTGTTCGATCTTGTTGTTTTGTTCTGTCCTTCGTTGGACGTGTCAGTCCTCTCCCGTTGTGTTGTTGTTCGCGGGCCTCTCCGCGGGTCCCGCATCGCTTTCCGTCATTTTAATCCCGCGACCGTCCCGGTCGCAGTTACAATATGTATAAGTGCATATCGCTATCCCAAAACTTTTGTCTCCCCAGTTTATATTCTGATGTTTACATAAAACCTTGGAGTGTTTTCGTAGGACATTTTTCGTACAGTACAAGAGCCCTTGAATATTTTTCCAACACAATAAATATTTTGCAGGTTGCAGGCGGCTGCTATGAATGGTGTCGAACAAACAAAAAACTGTGATACTACACTGAACTACCAGTTAGTCCTATTCAGGAGGCTCGCCGCCCGCCAGCCCCAATGAGACAGCCGATTCCTGTTTAGAGGACAACCTGTATTCACTATCAGTTGGTATGACGTCCTCTCAACAATATTATTTCCAGAGTGATGGTAGATTGTAGCTTATTGTTGGACAAGAATAAGGCTAAAAATTATAAAAGGCAAATTCTAGTAATATACGAGGTAATCCCAAAAGTAACGTCTCCTATTTTTTTATAAGTACAGAACTCTATTTGTTTGGCAGTCGGAACCACTGTTATGAAGAGTGCTTCATGCGCTGGGTGTAAACATGCGCAAGCCGCGTTAAGGCGCTCAGTCTTGGCTTGGCAGACGTCGAGAATGGAGCACCCGTTGGACGTTACCGCGAATTCCACGCAGTTATTCGGTGTTTAAACGTAAAGAGCACTGCGCCGATTGAAATCCATCACCAACTGACGGAAGTGTAATGTGAATCGTGCATGGATGTCAAAAATGTTCGTAAGTGTTTGAAAGAGTTAGCAGCTGGTCGGACCGAAATTCACGACGAACAAAAGAGCGGTAGACCGTCAATTTCTGAGGAGACAGTGTTGAAGGTTGAGCAAAGCGTGCGGATCGCTCTGGATGATCTCTGCACGTTGGTTCCTGAGGTTTCCCGAAGCACCGTTCACGGAATTTTAACGGAAACGTAGAACTACCGGAAGGTGTGCGCAGGATGGGTGCCACGCATGATGACTGAGGACCACATGGGCAACGAGTTGATGCTTCACCGCCTTGCAGCCGAACTGGACAACTTTCTGGACTTAATTGTCACGGATGACTAAACTTGGGCATACCCCTTTACACCTGAGACCAAGCAACAATCACGCCAGTTCACAACTTTCTGAACAGCATGGCAGCGAGCTGGTATGTCACGGGCATACAAAAACTGCCACAGAGTACAAAAATGCATCGACACAATTGGTGATTACGACGAAAAATAGCTAAATGTTCAAGCTGTAAACTGATGTATACCATTGTAGAAATAAACACGTCTATGTACACTACTGGCCAGTAAAATTGCTACACCACGAAGAAGAAGTGCTACAGACGTGAAATTTAACGGACAGGAAGAAGATGCTGTGATATGCAAATGATTAGCTTTTCAGAGCGACACCTACAACGTGCTGACATGAGGAAAGTTTCCAACCGATTTCTCATACACAAACAGCAGCTGACCAGCGTTGCCTGGTGAAACGTTGTTGTGATGTCTCGTGTAAGGAGGAGAAATCCGTACTATCACGTTTCCGACTTTGATAAAGGTCGGATTGTAGCCTATCGCGATTGCGGTTTATCGTATCGCAACATTTCTGCTCGTGTTGGTCGAGATCCAATGACTGTTAGCAGAGTATGGAATCGGTGGGTTCAGGAGGGTAATATGGAACGCCGTGCTGGATCCCCTACGGCCTCGTATCACTAGCAGTCGAGATGACAGACATCTCATCCGCATGGCTGTAACGGATCGTGCAGCCACGTCTCTAGTCAACAGATGTGGACGTTTCCAAGACAACAACCATCTGCACGAACAGTTCGACGACGTTCGCAGCAGCATGGACTATCAGCTCGGAGACCATGGCTGTGGTTACCCTTGACGCTGCATCACAGACAGGAGCGCCTGCGATGGTTTACTCAACGACGAACCTGGGTGCACGAATGGCAAAACGTCATTTTTTTCGGATGGAGATAGGTTCTGCTTACAGCATCATGATGGTCGTATCCGTGTTTGGCGACATCGCGGTGAACGCACATTGGAAGCGCGTATTCGTCATCGCCATACTGGCGTATCATACGGCGTGATGGTATGGGGTGCCATTGGTTACACGTCTCGGTCACCTCTTGTTCGCATTGACGGCACTTTGAACAGTGGACGTTACATTTCAGATGTGTTACGACCCGTGGCTCTACCCTTCATTCGATCCCTGAGAAACCCTACATTTCAGCAGGATAATGCACGACCGCATGTTGAAGGTCCTGTACGGGCCTTTCTGAATACAGAAAATGTTCGACTGCTGCCCTGGCCAGCACATTCTCCAGATCTCTCACCAATTGAAAACGTCTGGTCGATGGTGGCCGAGCAACTGGCTCTTCACAATACGCCACTCACTACTCTTGATGAACTACGGTATCGTGTTGAAGCTGCATGGGCAGCTGTACCTTTACATGCCATCCAATCTCTGTTTGGCTCAATGCCCAGGCGTTTGAAGGCCGTTATTACGGCCAGAGGTGGTTGTTCTGGGTACTGATTGCTCAGGATGTATGCACCCAAACTACATGAAAACGTAATCACATATCAGTTCTAGTATAATATATTTGTCCAATGAATACAAGTTTGTCATCTGCATTTCTTCTTGGTGTAGCAATTTTAATGGCCAGTAGTGTTCTTATATATATAAAAAAAATAGAAGTCCTTACTTTAGGGATTACCCTCGTATTACCAAAGCTAATTTGTAGCTTCAAACTAATGTGTACACTGTAGCGCTAGTTCAGTATCTTTTGATCTACAGTCGTAAATGGAGATGAGAACCGAGTGCACGTATCTCTAATAGCAGCGTCGAACGCTACTAACGTTTCTCCGTCCCTACGCTTGCATCTCTCTCTCCATCTCCGGCTCTCTCTCTCTCTCTCTCTCTCTCTCTCTCTCTCTCTCTTTCTCTCTTTCTCACTCGCTCGCTCTTTCGCCTCGTATCTTTGTATCGTTTGTATCCACATCTCCCTGAAAAGGTTTCCCTGGTCGGCAGTTAATGGGCTAATCGGCGGAGCCCGCACGCCCCCGTAACAAAAGCCAACCCATAAAACACTTAAAACTTTAGCAGAACGGCTCACGTGCTGCGATACCACTGAGGAAAGCAGTGGGAGTCACCCGCTGCCAGAGGTTAACAATGCAGAGCAGTAAAACGCAGCGGAAGCTGTTGGCCGCCGCTGAACGTAACGCTGCGCGGGGCTTATTACGAGCGCCTGTGCATTAGGCAGACCACTACACGCTTGCGGCTGCGAAGGCGGCGGCAGCCCCTGAACACGAAAAGTTCTCCAGTTGTTCGCTGACACGGCACGTAATTCTGGCGCAGACAGCGCTGTAAACGAATTCTGGCAAAGGAAGACGAACTGCTATGAAGGCGGCAGTTTTTCATTCTGAGGTCGGAAGAGCTCTGCTTTTCCTGTGTTTGAGTCACACAGTTGAGCAAAGGGAAATGCAAGACGTAACTTTGAATATGTATTTATCCATGTCTGATTCATAAATACTCGACGGTATTGTCCAAACGTACATGGAAATTTTACACAAATTGATTATATTAGAATACTGAATAATGCGTACACGTATCTGTTCTCGCAAACTCGTAAGGCTGCAATCTGTACTTCCCAAAAAGTACATGCCTTTTACGCAACATGGTTCTGAAGACATTTAAAAATTTTTCGAAAGACAGTTAAATAATTTGTTAGTTACAATGTTTTGGCATATTTGGCTATGTTCACTAGAAATTTTAATTGGATTAATGCGTTTGTTAGTTAGTCACATGTTCCACAGATCATTCAAGGATTTTCTGGATCTTATAATTCAATTTTTCTACAGTGGAAACAGAGGGAATTAATAAAATTTGTGGCAAGACCGGGACTCGAACCCGTGAATTTTTGCTTAGCTCATAGAAATGCTAACCATTACACCTGTGGTCAACATTGCTGCACGAATTGCCAAACTCGAGTGCCCTCCCCGAAACAAACTTCAATTCATATCTTCAACCTGTTTTCCCCCTACATTGTCACTATTGCAAGTGCTCTCCGACACTGGAATAGCACCCCAGCATTGGACGTAATGGAGAAGTCCTGTACCATACGTGATCTTATAGATGTTACAATTAAATTTTTCCTGAGACAGTTCTAATTTTATCTAATATAATGATGGAAACAGAAGATAAGGTGAAGATATGGAATGTAGTTTGTAATGGGGAGGGCAATTGACTTGAGTAGTTTGTGCGAAACTGTTCACCACAGTGTTGCGGTGGTGTAATGGTTAGGATTTTTGCCTGGTAAGCAAGAAGACCAGGTTCCGAGTCCCGGCCGTGGCACAAATTTTAATTAATTTCTTCTGTATCCATTATTATCGAAGGTAAGGGGTTTTCGTATGGAAATGATGTGGAACGAGTCAGTTTACGATATACGTACAAAGTGAGTCAAGTGACATACCTTTTATTTCCTGAACGATTACAGATATCGAAACGATGTTTTCTCCAACTAATAGTACGATGAAGGGCACGTAATGTTCTGTATGTATAATCCCCTGAATTCTGGAACTAATGGAGATATTGAAACAAGTACGGCTTTTTAATGGAACCGTATAGTTTTGATATCAGCATTCAATAGCTCTTTTAAAGACAATAACAGTTATGTAGCGCATGTTAGACTCCAAGAAATGCACTGAAACCGGGAATCAATGCGGCCAGAGTCGGTTATTGCGGTGTTATTGCGGCTTAGGAAAACTGTTACAAGTGCGCGTACGTTTCCAGGTTTTTGTGGACACAACTACAGTTTCGTCACATAGTTTTTTCCAACACCAGTTTTTTTTTTTTCCTTCACCGTATAAATGTAGCATGTCTAACATCTCCTCATTGGCGTACGTGTGTGCATGCAAGCAATGCTAAATCAGAAATGATGCGCCGATAGACAACGCTGTCTATGCTAATTGTGCAGTGTCGGAAAGTAAGCAGTCAAATGGCCTCGTAGAAAGACGCAGCCTGGCATGACCGTATTTATAACACCATAGCTGACTTCGGCCGACTTTCATTTCAGTTTTTGAATATTTTTCAGATTCTTTTGCAAAGAGCTTCAACTTCCTAATTAAGGGTCATTACATCACCGCACTCGTCTTTTCAAGCGCTAACGAAAGCCGCTAGAAAGGTGTATAATTCTATTTAAAAATCATACTTTCTTCAATATCTCGATCGATACAAGAGGTAAGATTCTACATTAACTACTGAAGTATGTGCCCCCTTAGTGTACTATCATTTGTCGAAAACCTCGTTTCGATGTCTGGAACCCGTAGCGAAATAAAGGGTGTTACGTCTCACGCGACTCACCTTTTATACTGGACTGTTTTTGATTATAATTAACATAGCTGTTTATCCTACTCATGCAGTTACATATAAAGACTAGAACTTTTATCAGGATGCCAAATTTAAATAAAAATTCATGTATGAAATAAGAACTGTCCATAATAAATGATATTAGGTTCGATTTAAGGCTGGGTTTGCTACATCTCACAGATATTATGTTATATGGAAAATAATGAAAAAAATTTGTTGACGGCTATTTTATTCCAATCTGAACCACTGACATTTTAGTTGTTGTTGTTGTTGTTGTTGTGGTCTTCAGCCCAGAGACTGGTTTGATGCAGCTCTCCATGCTACTCCATCCTGTGCTAGGTTCTTTATCTCCCATTATCTACTGCAACCTACATCCTTCTGAATCTGTTTAGTGTATTTACCTCTTTGTCCGTCTCTACGATTGCTACCCTCCACGCTGCCCTCCAATACTAAATTGGTGATCCATTTATGCCTCAGAATATGCCCTACCAACCGATCCCTTCTTCTAGTCAAGTTGTGCCACAAATTTCTCCTCTCTCCAATTCTATTCAATACCTCCTCATTAGTTATGTGATCTACCTATCTAATCTTCAGCAGTCTTCTGTAGACATTTTATTAGTAGATAATAAAGTGATTTATTTCTTGAAGCATTTTAAGTACGAAAGTCACTATTTTCTCATAATGTCTTGGATTGATTACGAAGAATTTTATTAGCGACCAGAAACGGGTTAGAGAAAAATATGGAAACATCGTGAGAAAGACTTGAACATGAATACAAATGCTAACCGGGACTGCTGGTTGTTCTGTTGCATAAGGGACGATTTGAGAGCGCTGTTGCAGCGCGTGCCCGAAGTAACGCAGCTCCGGTGCGGATATACGTCAGTGGAAATTAGCATAAAGGGAGGGTTCCGTGAAAGCAATAGCACAACGTCTGAAGAATACATGTATCGAATTTACTACGGAAGTAGATATACATATAAGATATTGTTGTGTCTAGACAAGACAGCCTAGACACAATGAGAGGAAGCCGAAAGGCACGCGCTAAGTTAAAGCAGGATGGCGTGAGGTCTGAAACAGGATACGTAATGAATGCTATAAAGAAAAGTACGTAGCTTCTGGAATACTTAACTTTAATCCATCCTTTTGGTACATCTGGAGATTGTGGCGATACAAGTGAGACTCTTTAGATACATGCAATGTTACTAATGGCGCCTTGCTAGGTCGTAGCCATTGACTTAGCTGAAGGCTATTCTAACTATTGGCTCGGCTAATGCTTCGTCCATGTAGTCGCTAGCAAAGTCGTCCGTACAACTGGGGCGAGTGCTATCCCGTATCTCGAGACCTAACTTGTGGTGGCGCTCGGTCTAGATCACACAGTGGTGACACGCGGCTCCGACATGTACTAATGGACCGCGGCCGATTTAAAGATACCACCTAGCAAGTGTGGTGTCTGGCGGTGAGACCACAGATATAAAGAATCATAATGGAACTACAAAGATTCTCTTATAACACGAGTAATAAAATAAGGCGTTAGCATTTCATGGGTGGAAATTGGTATAAAGGCACTTACTGTCCTATTATGTTATTGCCTTCTTCCTGATCACCTGAAAAATTCTTTTCGGCATTGATTGTGTTTGCAGTGAAATTGTCATCTGTTCTTCTCGTTTAGCTCTTTTCAGCTAAGATACAGCCTCAAATTGTCTTCCATTGAGATAAACATCCGTTGCAAGTATTCTACAAAGTTTTTCCATGGGGTCTAAATCCGCGCTACGTGGAGGCCAGGGATAGGCATCGATATCTTTAACTTCAAACGACTTTTTGGATCTAGCGAAACCACAAACAGATGCGTCATCTTCTTAAAATATTAGACATTATCTCCTCAAACATTCTAATCAGCTCTTTTTCCAGCACCTTAGTGCACATAGAGTCCATTCTAGGATTTAGCCAAGCAATGTGTGATTTACCTTTAGCGCAGAAGGCTAACCAAATCGCAACACTTCCACTATCAAAATTTCTCCACATTCTTAACTGCAGCTCTCTTGTCCAATCATGGCAGTAATACTCAAATCCATACTGCCCATCTAAATTAAACTTCAGCTCATCACTGAAGATGACATTATCCCATTCCGAAGTCTATGCTATAGGTTTTTAGCAAACTCGAAAATAGCTTGTTCATGCGTGGCTTTCCCCAGTCGTTTCTTCATTACAGGTTATTCGTCGTGTGACGAAATTGGTCGTACAAACCTGCCAGTTACTGGGAAGTGTAAATCACTAACACGTTGTGAAGAATAACCTTTTAAGGCCTTTACTTTGTGCAAAAGTGAGCCTTCCTCATATAGTTTTGCACTTTGCCCATGTTTTCGGCTCTGTCAAAATCGTGCCCCCAATCTAACGAAATTATCAATCATTGTTCTTGAACAGTTCATCTTCTTGTCAATTTGACGATTAGTGAGTACGATTTTCTTGCACGTACCAATTTTTTTCTTTTTCATCACGTGATAACTGTTTTCCGCGGCAAATTGTCAGTCACAGTTTATGTACAAACCATTCACTTTTTTCTAATGGCGTCTGTTTCCTATCTGCCCCTGACTCGAGATGACTGGGTGTTAGTGTAGTCCTCATCATTTCATCGTCATTCATGGAAGTGGCGAGATTGGACTGAGCAAAGGTTTGGAATTTGTACGGGCGCTGATAACAACGCAGTTGAGCGCCCCACAAACCAAACATCCTCATCATCACCCTACCTGCAGTAAAGGCTCGTGGGCACACACCAACACCACACAGAGTAGACTGCCTTTATGCAGAAATCCACCCTCTCCGAACGTGAAAGTTGACGTCTTGTTCCATACTGTACTTGTCCTTTATTTCTTCTCTCTCTCTATCTCTCCCTACTTTTTTTTTGTTTTTTTTTTTTTTTTTTTTTGAGTCCTCTGTATTCTGACAGGTTTGATGTGGCCCTCCATGAATCCCACTCCTGTACCAACCTCTTCATCTCATCTCAATTATTTGCTTCTCGTTTTCCAGTCTCTGTTTCCCTCTACAACTTTTACACTCTTGAGCTCCCTCTAGTTCCATGGAAGCTATTCCACGATGACTTAACAGATGTCCTATCATCCTATCCCTTCTTCTTGTCAGTGTTTTCCATACATTCCTTTCTTCGCTGATTCTCCGTAAAACGTCGACATTCCTTACCTTATCAGACTACACAACTTTCAAAATTATTCTAGAGCACCACACCTCAAATGCTTCGAGGCTCTTCATTTCTGGTTTTTGCGCTGTCCATTTTACGTTACCGTACAATACAGTGCTGCAAACATACTCATAAATTTCTTCTTCAAATTAAGGCGTATGTTTGATACTAGTAGACTTCCCTCGACCAGGAATGCTCTTTTTCCTATTGCGAGTCTGCTTTTTATGTCCTCCTTGCTCCGTCCGTCATGGGTTATTTTGCTGCCTAGGTAGCGGAATTCCTTTACTTCATCTACTTCGTGATCACCAGTTATGATGTTAAGTTTCTTGATGTTCTCATTTCTGATACTTATCATTACTTTCACTATTCTTCAATTTACTTTAAATCCATATTCTGTACTCATTAGACTGTTCGTTGAATTCAGAAATTCCTGACATTCTTCTTTACTTTCACTCAGAATAGCAATGTCATCAGCGAACCTTATCATTGATATCCTTTCATCTCGAATTTTAATTTCACTGCTGACTCTTTCTTTCATTTCCGTCATTGCTTCTTCAGTGTATAGATTGAACAGTGGGGGGTGAGAGACAATTTCCCTGTCATACACTCTTTTTAATCCGAGAACTTTGTTCTTGGTTTTCCTCTATTATTGTTCCCTCTTGGCTCTTCTACATATTGTACATTTTGTACATTGCCCTTCATCCCTGCGCTATTCCAAATTTTTCTCATAATTTCCAACAACTGGTACGATTTGAAATTATCGAACTCTTTCTCCAGGTCGACGAATCGTATGAACGTGTCTTGATTTTTATTTAGTCTTACTCCCATTATAAACCGCAATGTAAGAATTGCCTCTCTGGTGCCTTTACCTTTCTTAAAGCCGAACTGTCATCTAATAGATCCTCAGTTTTCTTTTCCATTCTTCTGTATATTACTCTTGTCAGCAACTTGGATGGATGAAGTGTTAATCTGATTGTGCGATAATTCTCGCACTTTCCGGCTCTTCTATTATCCGGGTTTTTGTGGATGATGTCCCGAAAGTCATATGATATATCGCCAGACACTTAAATTCTACACACCAACACGAATAGTCGTTTTGTTACCACTTCTCTAAATGGTGTTAGAAATTCTGACAGATTGTCGTCTATCCCTTCTGCCTTATGAGATCTTAAGTCTTCCAAAGATGTTTTAAATTTGGAACTAATACTGGATCTCCGATATCGATTCCTGTGTCTTCTTCGGTCACGTCACGTCACCTCTCACAGAGGCTTTCGGTGTACTCTTTCCTCATATCCGCTCTCTATTCTGCATTTAACAATGGAATTCGGATTGCGCTCTTAATGTTACCACCCTTGCTTTTAATTTGAGCGAACGTTTTCACTTCTTTGTATCTTGAGTCACTCTTACGACAGTTACTTCTTTTCCGATTTCTTCAGATTTTTATTGATCCATTTCGTCTTAGCTTCGCTGCACTTCTTGTTTATTCCATTCCTAAGTGAGTTGTCTTACTGTATTACTGAATTTCCCTGAACATTTTTGTACTTTCATCCATCATGAATCAGCTGAAGTAATTATTTTGTTAGCCAAGATTTCCTTGAAGTTACCTTCTTTGTACCTATGTTTTCGTTTCCATATTCTGTGATTGCCCATCTTAGAGATGTCCAGTCCCCTTCAACTGAACTGTCTGCGGGGCAAATCCTTACCGCAGTGTCTGTAAACCAACTTCAAGCAAATCTTTTCATTCATTTGTACTTTCGAATCTCTCTTCTTCGCTCACTCATTCTCCCTTACTGGTCTCTTTAACTTTTACCTACTCGCCATCACCACTAAATTGTGATCTGAGTCTGTATCTGCTGCTCCTAGGTAAATCTTATAATCTAGTATATGATTTAGAAACGTCTACCTGATCATGATGTAATCTAACTGAAATCCTCCCGTATTTCCTTTCCTTTTCCAATATACCTCCTCCTCTTGTGATTCTTGCAGAGAGTATTCGCTATCACTTGCTGAAACTTATCGCAGAATTCTATTAGTTTAACTACTTGTACCAAGTCCTTATTCTCCCGAAACCTTTCTTCATCTCGTTCCCCTACTACCGGGTTCCATCCCCAATGACTATTAGAGTCCCGTCTTCCCTTACGTATTGAATTACTCGTCCATCTTGGCTTGCTATGTCGCCATGTATAACTCAGTTACTGTTGTCAGAGTTGGTTTGCTGTCTATAGACGCGACAGTCATCTTGGTGTCATCTGCCCTCAATGCCGCCCAAACTACGGGAGTCTACTTCACCAAACGGCGCCCAGTTGTCCTCCAGAACATCACTATTGCAGGCGTCCTGGTCCATGGTCCCCCGATACCAAATATCTACGTGTAAAGTTGGATAAAAGACTGCTCTTCCATCGACATGCAGAATACCAAAAAGGACAGGAGCTGATAAAAGCGTTGTACCCAGTCTTTAACAGCGGGGAACTGAACTTAGAAACCAAGCTCCGACTATACCAGATGGTTGTCCACTCTTCCCTCACCTACGGCTCCTCCGCGAGTGTCACGATTAGTGCATCCCAGATGCAGACCCTCCAGCGCCTGCGGAATAAGGTGCTTCAGTAGAGCCTGCATGCTCCATCCTCTCAGGAGGGTTGTTACCCACTACGAGGAAACACTCTAAAGAGGTCCGTTCGGGAGAAGGCAAGGCTACGACAAAGTGGATGCCCTGTGCGGCATGGTCACTGGCTCACACCACATTGCCACCACGACTCCTCGGCAGTGGCACCGCTACCTTGTTCCTCCTGCCATTATCGTGGAAACAGACTCAGACAATGGCTAACGATAGCACTGTTATGGCCACTAATAAAGTGTCAGTCTTGATACGACCACTCGGATATAGGACGTCCATAATACAACCACCGATACCAGTGCTTATGTAGTTGTGTTCCCTATTGCCGGCTACCTTGAACTTACACCGTTGGAGGGTAGCACGGACTTCAAGTCCCACCACCACACCTTCTACGTGCTCTCCAATGATGTCATCGGAATGATGTCACTGTAGGAGAGAACCATTTTACCCTTCCACCAAGACGGTAAGACCTAGATCCACTGGTGCCACTGTACCTTAACCTACCACGTAAAAATTGTTTTCTCTGTGTTATTTACATAACACAGGTACGCATAACACTTACTTCTGACTTAAATATACAAGGAAAGTTACTAAAAATACTTCGTTCACTCATTTGACATCACCGTCCCGTTTAAGACAGCTCTGTTAATGGTTTTCTTAAAGGCAGCCTTCCCCAGACACAAAAATTGCATATTTCATTACAGTGTGTACTTTTCAGGACATAGGTCTACGAGGTTCGCAAATTCAGGTCGCATGAATCATACAAACCGGTAACGAAATCCAGTATACCCAGTGAAATGCCATCCAACTTCAAAATAATTGTTATACACCAACAAGAAAACAGTATTAAGCAACACAGTTTCGAAAGTAATAGATTACTTTAGCACAACTGCATCGAATTTTTGCATATGGATGATATCTCCCTAAGCCTACTTGCTCGGTGTTGAAAAATTTTTCTCCATCCTTTCCATTGACGAAAGTAATAGATCGTTAAGGATTTAATTCATATCCTTTCGGTCACTAGATCACGTAATTTTGAAGCTACAATCACTATGAAAACCGACGTTTCGATTCCCTTTGCAGGTGTGTCCTCAGGGAGACTAAAAATGCTGCTTGCTGGGGATTGGCTTCCCCATAAATCGAAGGAGTTTAGCCGCCCTGAAGAGCGCAGCTGCAACGTTGGTGAGAATGACTGTTTTAACAGTAGTTTCAGTGTCAAAATATCGCGCCCTAATGGACACCATAGTAGTATAAGTTTATATGCCAACTAGCTCCGCAAGTGAAAAGGAAATTAACGAAATGTATGATGAGATAAAAGAAATTATTCAGATGATTAAGGAAGTCGAAAATTTAATAGTCATGGGGGACTGCAAATCGATAGTAGGAAAAGGAAGAGTAGGAAAAGTAGTAGGTGAATATGGACCGGATGAAAGAAACGAGAGAGGAAGCCGCCTGGTAGAACTTTGCACAGAGATAATTTAATCATAGCTAATACTTGGTTTGAGAATCATGAGAGAAGGTTGTGTATGTGGAAGAGACCTGGAGGCACCACAAGGTTTCAGATTGATTATAAAATGGTTAGAGAGAGATTTAGGAACCAGGATTTAAATTGCAAGACATTTCCGGGGGAATGTGTGGACTGTGATAACAATTTATTGGTGATGAACTGTAGATTAAAACTTACTGCAAAAATGTGGAAAGTTAAGTAGATGGGACAAGGATAAACTGAAAGAAACAGAGGTTGTAGAGAGTTTCAGAGGGAACATTAGGGACGACTGACAAGAACAGGGGAAAGGAATACAGTAGAAGAAGAATGGGAGCACTGAGAGATGAAATAGTGAAGGCGGCACAGCATCAAGTAGGGCTGGTACACATCCTTGGGTAACCCAAAAGATATTTAATTTAACTGATAAAAGGAGGACATATAAAAACGCAATAAGTGAAGCAGGCTAAAGGGAACACAAACGTCTAAAAATGAGATTGGCAAAAAGTGTATGAAGCCTAATCAGCAACGGCTAGAGGGCAAATGAAAGGATTTAGAGGCATATATCACTAGGGGAACGATAGATACCTCCTGCACGAAAATTAAAGATACCTTTGGAGAAAAGAGAACTACCTGTGTGAACGACAAGAGCTCAGATGGGAAATCAGTCCTAAGCAAGGAAGAGAAAGCAAAAGTAGAAAGGAATATATAGAGGGTTAATTCAAGGAAGACGTACTTGACGGCAATATTATGGAAATGAAAGAGGACGTAGATGAAGATGAGATGGGAGATACGATACTGCGTGAATAATTTGACAGAGCACCGAAAGACCAAAGTCGAAACAAGGCCCCGGGAGTGGATAACATTCGGCTGGAACTGTTGATAGCCTTAGGAGAGCCAGCCATGACAAAACATCTGGTGGGCAAGATGTATGAGACAGGGGAAATAACCTCAGACTTCAAGAACAGTATAATAGTTCCAGTTCTAAAGAAAACTGGTGCAGACAAGTGTGAAAATAATCGAGTTATCACTTTAAGTGCAGTTACAGAATATTAACACGAATTCTTTACAGAAGAATAGAAAACAAGGTAGAAGCCGACCTCGGGAAGATCTGTTTGGGTTCAGGAGAAACGTAGGAACACGTGAGGCAATACTGACCTTACGATATCTGATAAAAGATAGGTTAAGGAAAGGCAAACCAACCTTTACAGCATTTGCAGACTTAGAGAAAGCGCTTGACAATGTCGACGGGAACACCACCTTTGAAATTCTATAGGCAGCAACGGAGCGAAAAGCTATTTACACCAGAGACTAGATGGCAGTCGTAAGAATCGAGCGGCTTGAAAGCGAAGCTGTGGTTGAGAAGGTAGTGAGACTCGGTTGTAGCCTATTCCCAAAGTTATTCAGTCTGCATACTGAACAAGCAATAAAGTAAACCAAAGAAAAATTTGGGAT
Organism: Schistocerca americana; assembly: GCF_021461395.2. Classification (NCBI taxonomy): domain Eukaryota; kingdom Metazoa; phylum Arthropoda; class Insecta; order Orthoptera; family Acrididae; genus Schistocerca; species Schistocerca americana. The sequence goes on from NC_060122.1 coordinate 61,603,761, forward strand.
AGGAATTAAATTACAGGAAAAAGAAATATAAGTTTTGAGGTTTGCCGATGACATTGTAATTCCTTCAGAGACGGTAAAGGACTTGGAAGAGCAGTTGAATGGACTGGACAGTGTCTTGAAAGGAGAATATAAGATGAACACCAACAAAAGCGAAATGAGGATAGTGGAATGTAGTCGAATTAGATGATGCTGAAGGAATTAGATTAAGAAATGCGACACTTAAAGTAGTACATGGGTTTTTCTATTTGAACAGCAAAATAACTAATAATGGTCGAAGTGGAAAGGCTATAATGGTAATGGCAAGGAAAGCGTTTGTGAAGAAGAGAAATTTGTTGATGTCGAGATTTAACTATCAGGAAGTCTTTTCTGGAAGTATTTGTATGGAATGTAGCCTTGTACCTGAGTGAAACATGGACGATAAACAATTTAGACAAGAGAAGAATGAAAGCTTTTCAGATGTGATGCTACAGAAGAATGCTGAAGATTAGGTGGGTAGATCATCTAACTAATGAGGAGGTAATGAATAGAACCGGGGGGAGACGAAGTTTGTGGCAAACTGAATAGGTGAACGGATCGCTCAACATCAAGGGATCACCAGTTTAGTACTGGAGGTAAGCGTGGGGGAGGTAAGGGTGGGTGCTAAAATCGTAGACGGAGATCAAGAGATGAGTACAACAAGCAGATTCAGAAGAGTGTAGGTTGCAGTAGTTACTCGGAGATGAAAGGCTTGCACAGCATAAGTAACATCGAGAGCTGCATCAAAGCAGTCTTTGCACTGAAGAACACGACATCATCAACAACAACAGTGGACGTCATGATTTTAATCAAATTGATACTGGCTGTGGAAGCCTTCGCCCTTATGTCGTTAAGGATTCGATTAAAACTTTTTTTTTGGGAGGGCTAATGTTACTGGATTATTTTCGGTATAAAGAGAGTGTATCAGCTATAACTGTCTGCATCACAGAACGAAGCGGCCGCCTCTTTCCTCGTTGCCCATTTCTACCTCGAGCGCACACTGGTCGATACCTACCGTGCGTCAGAATAGTATATGAGCTGGGACTCCGTTACGGGACCAGTGGCGCCGCGCAGCGGTCGGCTGCGGAGTCACCTATACGTGCGAGGTATATTAAGCCGCAGAAGCAGCAGCAATTGGGGCCGTAATTGCAGTGACGACACACACATGTCCACCGCAGCGTATTTCCAACGACAACAGACGGCTGACAGATTCAACTAATCCACCAGAATCTGTGTAGTTAACCACTGGTGCGTGATCTCACTACGGTACACAAGTTACCAGCAGAGCCTCCAATCCATTTTGCGCCAGAGAAAGAGGCAATGTGAAAGTGTTCTGCTGTCGGGGACTACGGGATTCTAGAAAGAGAGAATCTGTTCCACGTAACTTGCGTTCATGGATGTCCGACCTTGGCAATGCTCTCTGCTCAAGGATGACTAACGCCGATTGTGCTGCTAAGTTTAAGTGAAATGCCAGCCCGCATCTTTAATCATTTTGGAGCAAATTTTAACGTTTTGTAAAGGCAGCTGGCTCATACGAGTAGTTTTCAAGTAATACGCCAATCACACATTTTTGAAGTAGTTAATTCTGCCATTTTCAGTATTACGGCGTGAAGTCGACGGACTTGCACCGGGCCGTTGTGTCACACGACACTTCTTTTTTATTCTATTCAGTGCTACATCTTCGGGATTTTATCGTATAACAATGATCTCATAAAATTCAAGGCGTGACTCTGGCTTTTATAAGAGTACTCTCAAAGATCATATTAGAAAAAATTACCAGGAAAACTATCCGTTAGGGAATCCCTCGATTCGACTAAAGTCTCTCACGGAAACATAGCAGCCACTTCATGGGGTTAATATTTCGTTGACCATTAAACCACTAATAAAAGGATGCTTGTGGAAAACGGTCTGGGACTTTAAGTTGTCCGTTTATACGTCGGCGATTCTGAAAACTAAGCCAGGTTTAAGAATGGTTGAAAGTACAATGAAATGAATACTCTTAGTTGCATAGAAGCGTTGATATTGGTGTGTTGGCAGAAGAGCCAACACCGTGTTGCTAGAGGAGGCCGAAATGCACGCGTTTAAGCTCACGCAGACTGGCGTGAGGTCTGGAACAATTAAAGGAGTTGAGTCTAATAAATAAAGTACGAAGCTATTGGAATACTTAACTTTAATCCGTAATTGGAGAACATCGCTCTTGATGATACATAATTATAATCTCAATAGAAACTGGTAATGGCACCTTGCTAGGTCGTAGCAAATGACGTAGCTGAAGGCTATGCTAACTATCGCCTCGGCAAATGAGAGCGTATTTGTCAGTGTAGCATCGCTAGCAAAGTCGTCTGTACAACTAGGGCGAGTGCTAGGAAGTCTATCTAGACCTGCCGTGTGGCGGCGCTCGGTCTGCAATCACTGACAGTGGCGACACGCTGGTCCGAGTTATACTAATGGACCGCGGCCGATTTAAAGGCTACCACCTAGCAAGTGTGGTGTCTGGTGGTGACACCACAGATATAAGTGAACTGGGACAGTAGAAAACGTGTGCCCCGACAGGGACTCGAGCGCGGGCTCTTCTGCTTACATGGCAGACGCTCTATTCAGGACACAGAGGATAGTGCGACTACAGGGACTTATCTCTGGCACACCTCCCGTGAGACCCACATTTACAACTTATTGTCTCGCACTATATTCATAATTCCCCTGCCCATTATACTCATTACTCGCGGCTTTAGTGCCGATTACCGTAAGAGCTCGGATACTGTTTGTGCATTTGCACAGAAGAAGATGGTCTAATGGCCGATGAGCCTTATATATATGGTTTTCAGGTTCTTTCACACTAGGATATTGAAACACTTTCTTACTTTGGTCGCCCCAGTATCTAATACATATTCCTGAAAAATAGTAGCGACAGTGATCTTGAGAAATATCACGTCCGAAGGTCGGACCACATCGTACTTTAGTTCAGAATAAAGTAGGACGTTTACAATGTGCACTCATGTTCAGAGGAAAAGAACACCTCGAATAAATAGAGACAGGACGTTCACATTCGCATGACAAGTACGTTAGTATGTTCTGCAGAAATGATTAGCATTTCAGTCACCTCGGATCAGCCTGTGTCGTGTTGCCTCGTAGGCACAGGGTCCACCATGGGCCCTGATAACTTGTTCAATGCGTGATGGCTTCGTCGCGTAAGAGGCGCAAATGGCGCGCTGCATTACAGCCATCTTTGCTGCATTCACTTGATTAAGAACTTCATCCGTCGTTTCACCATATCCTACACAATATCGATTGGCAATAAGTCGTGTGAACCGGCGGGCGAGGGCAAAAGGCCGACATCCTGTGACACCAAGGAGGCACGTGCTCGTGCAGCAACATGTGGTCGTACAGCAGCATGTGGTCGTACATTGTCTTGCTGAAAAACGGCGTCTGGAGTGTTGTACAGAAAGGATGTAGCTACGACTCGCAGGATGGCATTCACGTACGTCACACTGGTCACAGTGCACTGGACACGCACCAACTGTGACTTGTGGTTGTACCCAATAGCACCCCATTCCATAAGACCTTCAACTTGTGCTGTATGCTTCATGCGAATGCACTCATTGTGATGCCGCTCCCCCTGTCTGCGGTGAACCAAAACTCGGGCATCATTTCCAGACAAACAGAACCTGGTTTCGTTCAAATGTTCACATGTGTGAGAAATCTTATGGGACTTAACTGCTAAGGTCATCAGTCCCTAAGCTTACACACTACCTAACCTAAATCATCCTAAGGACAAACACAGACGCCCATGCCCGAGGGAGGACGCGAACCTCCACCGGGACTAGCCGCACAGTCCACGACTGCAGCGCCTCAGACCGCTCAGCTAATCCCACACGTCGAACCTGGTTTCGTCCGAAAACACTATCTAATGTCATTCCTGCTCCGGTGATGTCGTTCCATACACCATTGCCGTCTAGTATGTTTCTGCACATTCGTTAGAGGTCGACGGAAAAGTGGACAATGTGCACGTAACCCATGCCGCGATACACGGCGATGGAGTGTCACTCCTGACAGTGTACGATGTGTTACAGGGTTCCACTGTTGCGCCAGAGATGAGGAGGACGCCCGTCTGTCCTGCAATGCAATTCAGATGAGGTGTCGATCTTATCGTGGGGAAGGGGGGGATGCATGGAGGGAAGGGGTCTGGGGGATGCGATCTATGCCCTTCCGTGAACCCTTCTACACGCACCCGTTGCGCTGCTCCCACACCAGCAGCAGTTTCCTGGATGGATGCATCACATTCTCTCATGCCAGTAATGCTCCCTATTTAAAATTCACTGGTTTTACGGTACTGTTCGCGCTTATGTCTGCGAGACATTTTGCACGTCTGCTCAAGTTGCGCTATCCATTACCTTCGGTTTGTAGCGACAACGAGAGCTGCAGGCACTTGTGCCACGATACCGATGTTGACATGGAACCCGCAGGCCGAATAGTTTCAAATGGTAATCATTTCTGCAAAACGTTCTAATGTACACGTTCTGTGAATACGAACGTCCTGTCTCTAGTCGTTCAAGACGTTCCGTTTACTTCTGAAGATGAGTGTATATAGATTTCCATGAGCCGGCTCGCAAAAGATGTTGAAGTCTATAGAACAGCAGCAGTGTTGGAAGACTGTAGCAAAATGCACGAAGGCCTGCCGATGATCAGTGACTGGTGCCGGGTTAGCAGTTGGTGCCTAACGTATACAGTTGTGTTGTATATCACACAAGTAGTCGAAGAGATCCATTACAGTTCCATCAGTGTACTGGTATTGAACTACTGGACACACGAACGTCCTTACTATACCTCGGAGTAGCCATACGGAGCGACTGATTGGTTAAGTAAGAGGATTTATGGTACCAAACGGCGAGGCTATCAGTCCCGCGATTCCGAAGTTAACCACAGAAGAAAGAGGGTCCGCTAAAAGTAGATGGCTCGAGTCAGGGAAGTCAAATCATAAAACAATGAAGTTAAAACACACACAGTAAAAGGCATTAAAGGTGAGATTAAATTTGATAACACGGAAAAGAGCGACCTTTCGATGGGGGAGTGGTCATAGGGTCCCAGACCGAGAAGAAATGAAGAGAGTTCGCAACCACAACCACCCTACCCCTGCTCCAGGAGGTAAGCAAAACTTTATATTTGGGAAATAAAACCACTTGCACGGAGGAAACTGAGGGTTGGTTAAACCGTCCGTGAATCGTTTGCTAACATTAAAATTAATGAATTTGGAAGACTATACTTATCACGAAGGGCAAAATTAAGGGGACATTCCAGTCTGGCCCCACAACCACATTTTGGGGGTGTTTCATGACGCAGGAGGTAGCAATGGGTGATCCTGGTGTGACTAACGTGTAGATGGCATAAGACAGTGGACTTCTTCCGAAAGGAGCGGAAGGAAGAGCGCTAAACGGCGGTAGACTCCTTGGTTGTGCGGTGTTTATTACTGTGAGCAGATGACATTGCACTTTGGGGAAAAAAGATATTTGACGGAGATCCGCATACCCGCAGCAGGAATCCTGAAAGGAAATGGGGGTAAGTATCTGCATCTCTACCCAAACGGTCATCCAGTTCGTCCTCCATTATGATCAAATGATTTTGGACCCAGAGAAAGACAACTGTGCAGGCAGCACAGCCAATGGCAGAGACAAGGTGATGGATAGCAGGGACCACAGGTGTCCAGAGTAACATCGGTCGATAGCCTACAGGGTGCTCTCTGAGTCGGTACAGATTAAAACATTGTGGAGGGAGGCCTCAGAAACAAAATGGAGGGCTCTCTGATTGGCTAGGATCTCTGCTCTGAACACACTACATGATTTTGGCAACTTGGTAATAAATGGTGTTATAAGCCAGCAGGACACGTGAAAACGTATCCCAACTTATCTATTGCCTTAGAATCATCAGTGTATAAGATGGTGGCACCCTGATACTCTGCCGGCCGGTGTGGCCGAGCGGTTCTAGGCGCTTCAGTCTGGAACCTCGCGACCTCTACGGAGGCAGGTTCGAATCCTGCCTCGGGCGTGGATGTGTGTGATGTCCTTAGGTTAGTTAGGTTTAAGTAGTTCTAAGTTCTAGGGGACTGATGACCTCAGGTGTTAAGTCCCATAGTTCTCAGAGCCATTTGAACCATTTGAACCTGGAACTTTGCAAGGATGGCACGTACAGCACGCCGGAAAACCACAGCGGCGACAGAGGCCTTAGGACCTGGATTAGGTCGGTGCTAATCCGTGGTCTAGGCACCACCCAAGGAAGGGTATGGGGTGAAATACATGGGGCGCATTCCACTGAGTGGAGATCTGTACGGAGCGACCTGACGTTCGACGACTACATAAAACTAGCTGTAGGAAAAGCAGATGCCAAGGTGACATTCACTGGAAGAACTTTAAGCAAATGTGATTCATCCATGACAGAAGTGCCCTAGAAAGCACTTTTGTGACCGATTATTGGGTATTGTTCATCAGTCTAAGACTCTCAGCACGTTTCATTATTAGGAGAGCGGAGAAGATTCAACAAAACGCAGCGTGTTGCGTCAGGGGATCTTTAAGGATGCGCAAGAGCGTTGAGGGATGCTCATCTAACTCCAGTGGCAGAGAGGCGTTATTTATCGCAGAGAGATTTACCATTAAAATTACCAAAGCATACGTTCCACTAACACTCTCGAATATATATCGCCTAGTGACTACGACAAGTACTTAACAGAGCTTTGTGCTAAAACGGAGGTCTATCAACAGTCGTTTTTCTTACACTCGTTACACGAAAGGATCAAGAAGTAGTGAGAATGATAGCGTTATCCGGAGTACCCTCCGCGATCCACTAAATCACTGAGGATTATAGACGTAGTTGTAGAAATCAGTGCTTTTCTATGTCATTTATGTTTCTCGTCGTTTACATAAATACTCAAAACAGTTGGAAATGAACTAAAATTGCCGAAAATGCGTGATATAAATTCGAACTATTTCATTACAAAGAATGCAAAAACTTTCAAAGCAAGAAAGTGCCAAGTTAATAGAGTAATAAGAGGAAATGACGGTATGAAGATCTGGCTATTATTAATGGAAACCAATTAAAAATTGGAGGAAGAATTAAAAGTTCAGGTAATTGTAATTCTTTCAGAGACTGCAAAAGAGTTGAAAGAGCAAGTGAGCGGAATGGATACTGCAATGAACAGAGATTATAAGATGAACATCAAGAAAAACGGAACAAGGTATTGGAACGTAGTCCAATTAAATCAATTGATGGCGAAGTAATTACAGTATGAAATGAGGTATGAAAAGTAGTAGATGAAGTTTTGCCATCTGGACAGCTAAATAACTGATCATGGCCGAAATGGATAGGATAGAAAATGTACACTGACTATTGTATGAAAAGAATTTCCCAAAAAGAGTACTTTGTTTAATGCTAATGAACATTTAAATGTTACGTGTTTTTTGTAGGTATCTGTCTTGAGGGTAGCCTTTTAGTGACGTGATAAGTAGACGATGAACAGTTTAGACAAAAAGAAAATATAAGCTTTTGAAATGTGGAGGATTAGATGGGTAGATCGAGTGACTAATGAGGAGACACTGAGTCGAATTATGGAAAAAAGAAATTTATGGGACAACTTCACTAAGAGAAGGCATCGGTTTATAGGATTTATACAGAGACAGAAAGAAATCGTTGGTTCGGAAATAGAGAGAAGTGTTGGGGGTAAAAAGTAAAACGGAGAGAACAAGGTGAGACTGCAGTAAGCAGTTTCTGGGGATGTACGTTGCATAGATGTACACAGATAAATGGGGGTGCACAGAACAGAGTAGGGTTGTGAGGTGCATCCAATCAGTCTTCGAACTGACTAAAAAAAAAGATATGCAGATGAAGTCCTTCATGGCTACCCGTGACATCACAAAAATAAATGCTACATACATACGAGAAACGAACAGAATAATAGATGCGTGAATGAGAAGCAACTGACGCAGTTGCTTCTAGTGGAATAGTGAAAAAATTAAGGTCACTGGGTTTGCTCTGAAACAGATCTAGAGACCATCGTTAGGCTTTATGATAGAATGAACTTTTGGGTTTATCATCCCGTCATCGGTGAAGTCATTATAGATGAAGCTGAAACTCAAACTGAGAAAGGGTGGGACAAGAATCTGAAACGACCTATCCAAAGCAAATATTCAGGCATAACGGAGAATCTAATTTATAGAATAGATGAAGAAAATGTTCGTCACTGATTGCAAATTTCACCGCTATACATCCGCCTAAGTAGTGCCTTGACACTGCATGACCGAACTTCGGGGAGCTTCGATCCGCATTGATGATGAAGCCGCCGAAGATTGGGATGCAGACACCGGACGTGGCGCGGCCTCTGAGGTTGCGGAGAGCTAATTTCCGATACGCGTCAATTCCAGGCGGGCCGGCAACTCCAGAGGCGATCGGCTCCCCAGCTGCCAACCGCGCAACGATACTATGCGGAAGGCTGGACCAGCAGGTGGTGTTGCGCTCTGGTTTATGACGTACTGCCGGCTTTACTGCGTAGTAGATAATTTTGGATGAAATAGAGAGACGCTCCCACATCGCACTAGAAAGACAGACGATATATAGGAATTTATTAATATTGTCACTGAAGAAATGTAGTTTCCAAAAAATTCGCGATCTAAGATGTCAACAATTCTTGTCAAATAAGTGACACTTACTTCCGTAGGCGAATCTGCCAGCTGTAGGGTCTAAACGAGAACTCTTTACAATATATGACAGTGGTGTAGGTGAAGTAGAGACGAAAATATTGATAGAGGACATTTGTGGTCCATCAAGCAGGGAAGCAACACAAACTGGCTTACGTACTAGAGCACATGTGCGCCACTCGAGAATTTAGCTAAAAATCATCCTTTAATGTCAAAAACATTCTGTTGTTGCACTTACAAAATATCAAATCGACATCTGTGTAAATTTTACCTCCACATATTGCGAGTTTTCACAGCAAAGAATGTAACATATCGTTTTATTTGTCTGGCCTTCTTGTTACGCAACCACTGTAAGGGTAAAAGTGAAGTTTAGATCAAATTATAAACGTAATTATTATTTGTATACTGTTTACGTAAGTCTTATTTATTTCATTAAGCTAGCGAGAAAGTTTAAATTAAACATGTTTACGAAATAGCCTACTAACCGTGTGGAGTAAGAGAGAAAGAGTGTATTGTAAATATCGCTGTTCCTTAAGTGGCTTTTGTAGTTTAATTGGAGGCTGTTTACCGGCTTGAGAGACTGCAAATTGTTCGTTTCGACTACCGCTACACCGCTGTGATACATTGAAAACAGTTGCACTTTACACCTTGTATAGGTTCGTCTCGAAAGGGGACGGTTAGGAAGTTATGGCGATGAAATAAATAAGATCAAAATTTACACCCTTGTCTTTGGAGTAAGGGGAGGAGTGGGTGGTGGAAATTTACAGGTGACTAGAGCTTCCAACATTGTCTTTATTTCTGTTCTAAGTCTTTCCTTTATGTGTGACGTTGTGAGAACGTGAGGCGCCGTTACTGCTGATCCGTCCTTTGTCTGTGAAAGTTAAGCTTACTGACTCTCTTAGTCGTATTTGAGAGTCATCAGCAATATAACAGCAACAGGTTTCTGCCTGACTATCATTACTTATTGATGACGACACAACCATAATATTATAGGCGTGTGTACATTTTGGAATCACTTCGGCTATAAGAAACTGAGGACATTTAACTTGCTGGAACATTAACAACTCTGTTCCCTGCCGGAACTCGAACACAATGCCTTACCTTTTGCTGGTACTGTTATCCGGCCTCGTAGTTCACTCCTGCTAGTACCGGTTTTCTGCATTTCGAACATCGCAGAAACTGCCCTGGAGACTGAGTGGGACTAACACTTCTGAAAGGAAGGGGCGCTACTCCCACGAGGTATTCAGGAGAGCACCTGTGGATGGTGGATTGTAACAGAGAGGTACTGACAGACGTGAACCCCTGAGGTCTGGGTACCTTAGTCACGGTGATATCATTGGCCGCTAAGATTGGGTCCTGATCCGGCACTCAGTTGTTTTGTTACGCCAGGAAATTTCATGTACACGAAGATTCGTGAGACAAATTGATCAGAAACATACATCGAGCGCAGAATTTTGTCTATAAAATACAACTTTGAACATCGCTGACGTTTGCAGCAACCTTATAAACAAATTTGAAAAATATGTAAAAATCTGCCAACCGGTTGCATATATCGACGATATGTTCTTCATGTAATTACCTTCTGATGAAGTCACCCTTAGAGGTGACGAAACGTGATCAAGGTATATAGAAAATCTATGCAACCGGTTGGCAGATTTGTACATATTTTTCAAAAGTCTATAAAGTACTGAAAAACTTAAATCAATCGGAACGACCCAACACTAGAATTAACACAATCAAAAAAGAAAATAGATAAAATATTATAAAAATCTGTGATATAATGAAAATGGTACAACAAATAGGGAACACGTGAAACCCAAACTGTAGAAAGGTCTACTACGTGTTCGCTGTGAGGTACATCGCCGCAGTTTCGTCTCTAGGCACACGTTTCACGTGCTAAAGCTGTCTCATATACAGACACTCGTCACAGTCACCAGAACGCTAGGTGGAACTTCATAATGGATTGGAGCAAGACAATGGGAGAGTACCTCCATTAGCACTTCATCCACTGCAGCAATGCGATATTATTGCGTTGTCCCAACAGCTGCCGGCATCGATGCTGGCATGATTTTTATGTGACTAATATATTTTGTTATTTGCTTGTTATTTACATTACATTTCACGAAGACAGAGTATGATCTCTGTGAGGAGAGTGACCTCGGTGATTGTAATGCTAAAGGCTACAGTTAATGCTTTGTAGTTAAAGATCCGTCTGTTTGAAATAACAGATTCTTACAGTTAAGTACAATTTCCTATAAGGTAGGAAATGATGGGGTGATAATTTATGTGAGATTGGGAAGAGAGAGTCGGTTACGTTTGACGGGATGGACAAATCTCTGGGTCTGCTTCATTTTACGGCAAGTAACTAAAATGATCCTGGGAAAAGTTATGCAGCGTTTACAAGTGTAAGAAAGATAGGACATGTTCATATGAGAACTGGGGTATGAGATATAAAAAACAGGTCTGGGATTTAAATTCACGGGGACTGGACGAAAAGACAAGAGAAGTAACTGAAAAGGTGGCAAAAACTGGCCAAGTTATTTGAAATAGCTTTCGTCTTTTTCTCAATACTGATAAGTGTACAAGTATCCTATTATGAGTAAGAATAATATTGGTATGGATAACAGGATCGTGATAGTAGTAACGACAGTGAAATCTCAATGGCTGTTTTGGAACTTGCTGTGAAATCCCGTAAGCAAATGATAGAAGGTCTCAGAAACATGTTGTGCAAAGTATTTTCTTATTGTTTTCGTGCACCTCTTTTGCGACTTTTGCTGCTTGATTAATTCACATGCTAGGATATCACGCCAAAAGGACGATTTTCTTTTCAACCTTCCGGCATGTTGACTTATAAGAGCGAGAGAGAGAAAGAGAGAGAGGGGGGGGGGGGGAGGGAGGTAGACGGAGAGAGACGACAGCGAGAGGAGAAAAGCAAGAATGCGAACGACATGTAAAAGAAGAGAGAAATAAGGAGAGAGACTGGAAGGAGCGGAAGAGATATAACGAGGGAAATGGGGAAATGTTGAGGGAGAAGGATGTACAGGGAAAGAGAGAATGTGAGTGAGTGAGAGAGCTGATGATGGAATGTTAGGAAGAAAGAGAGAAACGCACAGGGGTGCAGGAAAAGAGAGAGAGGGAGAGTTGAATAGGTAGTTTCTGTCACTCTGTATACACAAGGAAACTTCATACTGCTTCCCTTAAACATATTATTATTATTATTATTATTGCTTCTTATATTGTTATACCTTCTATATGATTTGATAATCAAATCTGCATCATCGGTCAAATTGATTGTAGCTTCAAACAATCAGTTTCACGAAACGTTTTAATATCGACGTGTTCACCGACATGTTAATAATCACAAATCAGTCGCTGAAATTTTCTCACCGTTAATGCTCCTGTTTAGTGAACGATGTTCCAATAAGTGGTCTGAATGTGCTGGGTACAGTTACTTAAACATGGACCGACCTGTGGTAAGCCTTATATTTTTTAAAGTCAGAACATCGCAGGACTTCTCGGGACAATTATCTATTGTCAGAATAACTTACCCAAATGACAACGAATTAGACGTCAAACAGAACGATGTAAGACACCTTTTGCTACAACTTTTAACGGTCAGTAGATTGGAATTGCCTTCAAGTACCATCACTCATAAACAAAACTCAGATTAGTTCGCCAGATACGTTATAGTATTTATGGCAATGATATTTCTCGTGCAGTGTCTTATGCCCATTACGGGGGAGTGGTTTCTAAGTACTTCCTTCTTATGTCAAACCATTAGTCTGCCAGATCCATACCAGTATATGCAACACAGAATATTTTCGTGCTGTAAGAAACGAGATACTCTGCAGAGATTACTACAGTTTTATTTTCTTATTACAATTTAAGAAAGCATCAGTAGTTCGTTCGTTACTAGAAGATGTAGTTGGTGCGCTTGCCGCGAGTAACTTAAGCACGTGAGCTGGTGGAAGTTAAGCCACACCAGAGAAACAGCCAGGCTCTGCGTGGCACGGTGTAATTCTCTCACTTCTCAAATAGGACAGGAGTAATTGAGAAACCACCTTTCGATTTACAGTGCCAGTACTTGAGCGGCTCTCGCCTTCATTGGCATTTTATTTCTAGTGCATTCTTTTCTGACCATTATACTTCGTTTTGTAAGCCAGCGCGTATCGAATTACGATAATATTTTGATGAAGGCAGTAAGGCGTAGGTGTGCACCAAACGTTCATAACAAAATTTCAATTCAATACGATAATCGCATTGCCTACTGATTCAGGAAATGAGGCTACATAAGACTTTTAACCAGTCTGGATTATGGTATCTGGTAAGGCTCTAGTTCATGTCAAACTCAGTCTCAAGTCCGGGAATCACAGACAGGTACCACAATAAGAGGAGGCAAGACTGCTAATGGACAGTTTAAATCACCCTGATTATCAGTATTCCTGAAATTTCTGAGAATTCAGTGCGGTATGAAGCTCCTAGTGCTGCAATCAGATGACCTAAAGGTTGTGTACCATGAAATCAAATCAGACCTTGATAACTATGATCTTGGGAGTAGTACATCAACGTGGTCTGTTTGCGAGTCTAGCGTCAGGAGTGGCTGCTGAAGCATCACGACGAAAACCTTGCGAATAAAGAACGAATGTATACATAGTTTATTTTCCAATCCGAGTTGCATATTCTGGCAGTGTGACTACTTTCGATCTCCCTGGCTCATCTTCAGGTGACTAGCGTCAACAATGCTTCGTGTTTTTATCGGAACTACTCAGTCATCTGCATTCTGATATGCAGCAGAATATAAACGACGCATAATTTTTTTCATAACAACATGTTTGCTGAATTCTCTAGCGATGAATATCTCGGCTATAACGATGTTGGAAGTTGTCAGTGTGTCAGCGGCATTTGCAGGACAGGGAACTAGTGCAACCCGTCATCCACTGGCTAATGTTTGACCTCCTAGAAAGTGGCGCAAGCAACTGACTGCCCCAAATGTGTAGAGTTAGAGATCACACGCATGTCGAATGACGTCCCCGAAACTACCTTACCTGGCGTTTGTCCATTGTTCCTCTCTACAGTTTTGGCTGCAGGACTGCCGTTTTACGGCACATCATAACAAGTGGATGTAGGACAGGTAACAGTGGGACCCGCCCGAAAAAATTACGTTTTGCCACTCAGTGTCCAAGTGGAGGTCTTCGCGAGCTCCTTGTCTGGTATCGGGAAGCTGAATTCCCGCCGGAACAAATGGATCTCTGTGGCAATAAGTGGCAGTGTCGCCGCAACGCTGCACTCGCTTAGAGACTGCGCCACCGCATCGCCATGTGAATACACAGGCCAATAGTGTCTCTAGCGGTCGGCATAAATGCGGCCACACCCCGACAGCTCAGTCGGTCGTGGACTTTGTCTCAAAGCGTTCGTTGCCATCTCCATCGTGCTGCTGACTGCTCGCAGACGACTTCGTTTTGATATTGGTTCTCCTCTTTGGTCTCGATTTGGATTGTGGCTCGTATTGATCAGTTGACAGTGTTGTGCTTGAAAGTTCGTTGTACGATTGATTCCTATTGCCTTGCTTTCGTTGTGTCGAGTCGGGTCCTCCGTTCATCTGCCCTGTTGCTCGACTCCGGCATGGTTTGAGTCCCGACATCGTTTCTCGACTGTTTCTCTGACGTGTGCGCCGGTATCCACGGACTCGATGATACAGCACCTCTCCGCCATGCGCCTCCTGTTTCTCGCCAACGTTATGTGATGAGGAGACATGAGTACCACCAGGGAACCTCTAACTTGACGGCCTGGAGCCATCGTTGGTCATAAGTGGATTTCCGCACCGGTATTCCATTTGGAGCCAACACAGGGGATGAAGATGTACGGGCCATTGGAGCGACAGGAAAATTTGGTGCTATGAAAATATTTGTGTGGACGAATACTAAATGTTGCACGCGATCCATTTCTCTCTACCGGTTACACAACTGGATCACCGTCCTAACACCACGAATCAAAATGTGATATACAAACCAGTCTTTAGTCTCTGTTCTGTATGCAGTCAATTATGTACTGTCGCTACAAAATTCTAAGCAGCATCCGAGTTTTACATTAGATCCATTCTTCATGACGGTAGCAATTTTCGCTCGGTTCATTGTCCACTATTCAGGCCTGGAAGAAAGAAGAGTGAAGTAAATGCTGTCCCTTCCCGTCATTTTACATAAACATAGATAGGGAAAGTAACAGGAATACCTGGCTGTCTCTCTTTCTCGTGTCCCATGCGAAGTGTGCTATGGAGACGGAAGAACTGTTCAGTACTCTACCTTTAATACGGCTGACGTATTGACTTCACAGAGCTTCGTGAAAACGCGGTATACTTCTTTTAACGATTTTCATGTACGTTCCTGAGCGATTCTGCTACGTTATAGTTTGGATTGTAGCGGCACGCTGAAATTCTTTCAGAATACTTCTCAGATTCTTCGTCGTCTGCCTTCTACAATTCCGTTTAAAACATCGTCTATATACTCCTCCATTCACTGAGCTGTGCGGGGCGGATGGGGTTTTACACGTTTACTGGTCTTTCGCTTCCTTGTGCACTCGTAAGTACAGCAAGGAAAAAGGATTTACTGTTAGCCTCTGTGCGAGGCAGCCGATTAAGTAATGGATTGGAAGGATGAACGTGCGTCTCTTCTTTATTGTTGATTAATAATATGTAACACTCGTGTTTCACGAAAACAGTGAGTCTTCTCTCATACGGTCCACATTCCTACCGCAGTAGTACTGATCGAATCGACCTCTCAGAGTACAGTATGCGCACTACGTCTCAACCGTTTGTTGGATATATTCCAGTCTCCGTCTTCCCCGACAGTCTGTGCAGCTTCCACAAGCACCACAGAAGTTACTGCCTGATGTCTTAACACATATCCTATCATACTGCGCCCTCTTCTAGACAGTTTTTCCAATTTGTTGCTTCCTTCGGCAATTCTACTGAGAACCTCATTATTCCTGACCTTCAGCACCATCTCTCAAATGCTTTGATTCTCTTCTTTTCTGGTTTTCCCACAGTGCATGTTTCAGTACTATTCAATGCTGTGTTCCAGTCGTACATTCTAAGAAACTTTTTCCTCAGATGAAGGCCGATCTCTGATACTAGCAGACTGCTCTTCGTCAGGAATGACCTCTTTGCATATGCTTTTATGCTTTTTGTGTCCACGTTGCTTCGTGCGTCAAGTGTTACATTGATTCCATGATCGCATAATTCCTTAACTCTGTGGTTCTCAGTTTTGGTTTTATGTTTATCGGTAAACTGATTTCTGCTGCTTCTAGTTAATTCAATGATTCTTCAGTTTACTCTAAATTAGTTTTCAATTCTGATTAGACTGCTTATTCTGATTAAAAGGTCATGCAGTTCTTCATTTTCACTAAGGATACCGATGTCATCAGCGAATTTTAACATGGATATCATTGTACCCTTTAATTTGATTCTACTCTTGTATCTTATTTCTGTTCTTGACATTGCTTCTTCTGTGTAGAGATTGAACAGCAGGGGCAAAAGACTACATCCCTGTCTTACACACTATTTTGTCCGAGTACATCGTTCTTGGTTTTTCATCATCATTGTTCTCTCTTGGCTCTTGTGCGTATTGTATATCAACCGTCTTTCCCTATAGCTTACTCCTGTTTTCTAATTTCGAACATCTTGCACCATTTTGCATTGTCGAACGCTTCTTACAGGTCGACAAATCCTATGAACGTATCTTACTTCCATTTACAATCTCAACGTCAGAACTGCCTCTCTGATGCTCTTACCTGCGCAAAACCCAAATTGACCGTCATCTAAGAGACCCTAAATTTTCTTTCTAAGGGCATTGGTCCACAATCTTGCACATTCGTTCTATTGTCCTTCTTATACTCAGGGAGTATCCTGAGCTTTTTCCAGTCCTGTCAGATTTTTCTCTGTGCCTACGATTCATGGCAAATGTGAACTACGAAAAAAGCTATTACCGCAGGCTACTTTACATAAAACCGAATGAAAATCCCCTCATGGGCTGGCACTTTATTCGTTTTCAGCTATTTCGGTGACGCCATAAAGACTACAATGATACAGTGCTGAAGAATAGGTCACACGAGAACTCTGTATGGGGTCTTGTTGTCAGATGCAGCACTCCAACGAATACCAACCTGCCATTCGTGCTCCTCAGTACAGATAGTTGTTTCGTCCCTATTATGCCTACATTCATAGTATAGTCCTTGGATACTTTATGATGGATGTCTAGTCAGTTGAACGAGTAGGAAGGACAGAATTAATTGTGACCTCACTGAAGGAACCGACTGACATCCGCTCAACACTCTCATCGCTCTACCTTCGGCAGACGGCATATTATACCCGGTAAACGCCTGTGATAGTAACTGTCAGAGAGCTCTAGTATATAAGCGGCTACTACTCAAAGTTGACGGCTAATTCTGTGACAGCAAATAGCGGTAGGCTGTTGCCGCGTATGAGAAAAGGGTACCACTATTCTGATGCATAATCACTATTGCGTCTGTCTGTAGTGGCTTACGTAAGAATGACAGCAACATTTCGTGTTTTACCAGGAGAAAAACACCAGAAACATTATCTTTCAGTAGCTAGAGTCTAGGCTCAGGCAGTTCGATATGAGACCGTTTTATTAAGTGCTCATGTGCCAGGAAGTGTCACTGGAGTTTAACATCCCGTCGACGATGAGTTATTAGTGACGAAGAAATCTCAACACCTTAGGACTATTGCCAGAATAAGCAAGTGTCTTGTTGATACTGGTATTGTTACCCGTGAATGAAAACAATCCGGACAAAAGAAAATTCCACTGTGGGTGCTTATCGCCTACGTCATAGAGTGATAACTGAAATAATTAAACAAATTATTCAGTGGCTGAAGACAGTACTCTAAATTTTGTTGCACTCTAAATTTTATTGTAGTGTGAAGTGGTTTGGCTGACGTGCTGAAAATAATCTGCCGTTTTCTGTGTGTACATGAGGCTTACATAATTACGGAAATACCATGAACACATTACCATGCCTAATACCGTGTTTGAGAACCATTGGCATTCAAAACAGCTTGTAGTTTGGGAAGGGATAAATACTGGTCCTCTGTGGTTTTCAGGCAACCTTCTACCATTATACCAGCTCTGTGGCAAGTTCAATTAACGATGATGTAGGTGGATAGCGATCACGCACCACTCTCTGCAAAGTAGACTACAAAGGGTCAATAATTGTCAGCCAAAATGATCACATACTCGTTGGACGCAATGCACCATTGCAGACTAACCATGGGGCCCATGGAATACCACGATAAGGCTGAACAAATCATAACCTAGTCCTCGCCATATTTCACTCTTGGGACTTAAACTCGGCCAAAAGGTGAAAACATCGTGAAGCAAGACTCGTCCAACAAAATCTAATACTTCCATTGCTCAACAGTCCTGGCTTAACACGTTCTCCTGTTACAGGCATTTGCATCACTAATAGATTTTGGGATTCCGGCTCGGCCTTTCTTTTCCTTTTTTTTTTTTTTAATGTATTGCCTTTCGGAACATGCCCATACAATCATCTCAACACTGGACATGTTGTAGTACACATTACAGTTTCTTTTGACTGTTCCAAACAGACATCAATTGAAGTCGTACTCCGATACGAAGTTACACAGGCTTAACAAAAGACCGATTCCGACATAAAACAAATTTTACAACCACAGCATGCTGAAACCATTAAACAAGACGAAAACGTAACACTGGATATACAGAGGTAGTACGCTGTAAAAATCCTACTGGCAACACGATAGCCGGCCGATGAAGCCGAGTGGTTGTAGGCACTTCAGTCTGAAACTGCGCGACCGCTACGGTCGCCTCTGGCATGAATGTGTGTGATGTCCTTAGGTTAGTTATGTTTAAGTAGTTCTAAGTTCTAGAGGACTGATGACCTCAGATGCTAAGTCCTATAGTGCTCAGAGCCATTTGAACCAACACAATAAATTGTAACTCGCCGTTGGTACACATTAGGGATATTACAAATCAGGCCCATATGAATAACTACATATCTAACGCAACAAAAAATTTTCTTTAGTATGCCCTAGACGAATTGTTTCAGCAGCTTCGGATAGAGGATTGAATATCTATGCAGGTCTAGACAGAAGAACAGTGCCCTAGCACCGGATTTTGGTATTACAGCCATGCGTTTTGGTACACCAGGAATCAGACCCATAGGAGGTACATACTGACGCACATTTAGAGTTGAGCGTTCCATATGCTGCTGAGTGACACGTGGGAATATAACGAGTTGAACACTGAATAAATTCTCAGATACCAAGATCGTTAAAATCATTTATTCATATAGATGACGGGTTTCGGCAATTATCGGTTGCCATCTTCGGATCTGTGTTTACATCATTACCAACATGGACATACCAATGTGGGCATACATTGTATAGCAGCACTTAACTGCACTGATGGGGGAGACTATGTAATGGTGTAAACATAGATCCGAAGATTGCAACCGAGAATTGCCGAAACCCGTCATCTATATGAATAATTTTTTTGCTGACACAGACCTACATAGGGAGGAACGATAAAATAAGAAAAATCTGCGCTTGTACCGAAAGAGATAGGTGTTCAGTCTTTCCGGCCGCTGTACGAGATTGGAATCATAGAGAACTGCGAAGGTGGTTCGATGAAACATCTGCCAGGCATTGAATGTGATTTGCAGAGTATCCATGTGGATGTAGATGTAGACGTACAGTTGCGGAAGCCGGTCATCTACATGAATAAATAATTTTGGAGATCTTGGCAGTTGAGAATTTATTCATAATAATACAGATCGCCCCCATGCTGACGATGTGAAGTATTAAAATACAGAAATAAGTAAACTGGCAGAACACCGCGCTGCGATCGGCAACGCCTATATAAGACAAGTGTCTGGCGCACTTGTTAGCTGTGCTACTGCTGCTGCAATGGCAGGTTATCAAGATTTAAGTGAATTTGAACGTGCTGTTATAGTCGGTGCACGACCGATGGGGCACTGCATCTCTGAGATACCGATGAAGTGGGGATTTTCGCGGAGGACTACTTCACGAGTATACCGTCAATATCAGGATTCTAGTAAAACATCAAATTTCCAACATCGATGCGGCCGGAAAGAGATCATAAGAACGGGACCACCGACAACTGAAGAGAACCGTTCAACGTGGCAGAAGTATACAACCCTTCCGCAAATTGCTGCAGATTTCAATACTGGTCCATCAACAAGTGTCAGCGTGCGAACCATTCAACGAAACATCATCGATATGGCCTTTCGGAGCCGAAGGACCGATCGTGTACCCTTGTTGATTGCACGACACAAAGCTTTACGCCTCGCCTGGGTCCGTCAGCACAGACAATGGACTGTTGATAACAGGAAACATGTTGCCTGGTCGGACGAGTCTCGTTTCAGATTGTATCGAGTGGATGGACGTGTTAGGGTATAGAGACAAACTCATGAATCAATGGATCCTTTATGTTGGCAGGTGACTGTTCAAGCTGGGGTAG
Source organism: Schistocerca americana (assembly GCF_021461395.2). NCBI lineage: Eukaryota > Metazoa > Arthropoda > Insecta > Orthoptera > Acrididae > Schistocerca > Schistocerca americana. The sequence goes on from NC_060122.1 coordinate 61,623,985, forward strand.
GCTCTGTAATGGTGTGGGGTGTGTGTAGTTGGAGTGATGTGGGACCCCTGATACAACTAGATACGGCTCTGACAGGTGACACGTACGTAAGCATCCTGTCTGATCAGATTCATCCATTCATGCCCATTGTGCATTCCGGCAGAGTTGGGCAATTCCAGCAGGACCATGCGACAACCCACGCGTCCAGAATTGCTACAGAGTGGCTCCGGGAACATTCTTCTTTGTTTAAAGACTTTCGCTGTCCAGCAAACTACTCAGACATGAACATTATTGAGCATATCTGGGATGCCTTGCGTCATGCTGTTCAGTCCTTCGTACTCTAACGGGTTTATGGACAGGCCTGCAGGATTCATGGTCACAGTTCCGTCCAGCACTACTTCACACATTAGTAGAGTCCATGCCACGTCGTGCTGCGGCACTTCTGTGTGTTCGCGGGGGCCCTACACGATATTAGGCAGGTGTAACAATCTTTTTGGCTCTTCAGTGTCTATACTCTCAAAACTACCGCGAAAGTAGAAGTACTTAATGTGAGTGCGACAACACGTGACGCGATCTATATTTAGGTAAACAGACTTTGCACTAATGCTCTGCAGCTGTCAGTGCGAATTACGTGACTAAGTGCCTGAGTGCAAGTCTTGGACGCTACTTTGACATCACGCGTGGCCTTAAACTATCCAGTTATCCAACCGGAGAAAGAAGACCCATAGTTTAATGTGGAACAGGGTCTAGGTTTGGTTCCTAGTGACTTCACACATCGTTGAGAGTTGAAGGTTATCGTACACACAAAGTGAAAGTTTTCGCGGTGCAATCGGGACTCGATCCTTCGACCTCTCGGTTTACAGACACGCCATTGGACGTTGCACCGCCTGGTCCGCCCTCATGTATAGCAGAATAAATATCGGAGTTACTGCTGCCTGAATCCTTGGCTAACTACGTTATTTTTCCTGTGGAGGTGTTTTCGATGGAGTAAGGAATGCCGTTCCTCAGACACCCCATTGGTGTCGACGCCTTCCTACCAGGAAGAAGCAACCACATCACTGAAGCACGATTGTTGGTGCTACCTGATAACGTTTTTGTATTAATTCCAACAGGCAGAGATATTCAAGTACTTAGATGCTGGGTTAAGCTTTTGATCTTGTGGTGTCACCGCCAGACACCACACTCGCTAGGTGGTAGCCTTTAAATCGGCCGCGGTCCGTTAGTATACGTCGGTCCCGCGTGTCGCCACTATCAGTGATTGCAGACCGAGCGCCGCCACACGGCAGGTCTAGAGAGACTTCCTAGCACTCGCTCCAGTTGTACAACCGACTTTGCTAGCGATGGTTCACTGACAAAATACGCTCTCATTTGCCGAGACGATAGTTAGCATAGCCTTCAGCTACGTCATTTGCTACGACCTAGCAAGGCGCCATTACCAGTTACTATTGATACTGTAATCATGTACCGTCAAGAGCGACGCTCATCATTAATGGATTAAAGTTAAGTATTCCACCAGCTACGTCCGTTTTTCTAAAGTCTAATCTCCTTGTCCTGTTCCAGACCTCACGCCAGCCTGCGTGAGCTAAAACGCGTGCCTTTCCTCTTCCTCTCATACCCAGTGTTGGCTCTCCTGCCAACCCACAACAGATCTATGTCCGTTCGCTACTCCTGAAATGGGGTGAAGACTTCGTTATAGCTTACGAAGAAATGAGATTAACTTTCCAGAACTTCAACGGATTGTGTGAAACTATGCCTTAGACAGGGATGCTAACTCCCGTGCTACTAAACAATCCAAGGACGTTTAGCGCCTTCACAAAAATATTCCATCTACCAGTACCTCTGTTCCATTCCCGAAATAGAAATGCTTCGTTAGAATACCAGGTAGAGCACGGTTTCAAACTGGTAGGAATTTTCATTGTCTGTTATTTTTCGCGGTCTGTTAAAACATAAGTCAGTCGGGATCTCTTCGTTTAAATACCACAACACACAGTGAAGGGCTTCTTCGCTCAGGAAGGTAGCCCCCATTTCTTTCTCAATCGAGTTGTTTCACATACTATGTTTAGCAAACAATTAACAACCCTTTTGTCTTATATCTTCAGCCCAATCCAGTTTAAATCTTGAATTCCAATCTGTATGCAAAGTCGTGTGGTTACCTAATCCCATAAAAATGTTTGTATATTCGCTATGTGACAAAAAAAATTAAGCACCCAGACGACATGGACGAATGTCAATGTAACTTCGTATACACCATTGGTGGGTAAATGACCAGATTTGCAGTACTGTATGACGGTAGAATGGCCATTAGAGTGCGTTTTGTCCGTTATTACTAAGCCTGGTAGGCTATATAAGAGGCATGGCCAGCTCTAGATTCTCAGTGACTGCCGTGGAGGGCATGGGTATGCCACGTACTCCCATAAGACAGCGTTATCAGCAACTGACCGAGTTCGAAAGGGGCTTCATTGTGGATCTCCATGTGGCCGGCTGATCGAATACTGCTATACTCAGATCTGTGGGGCAATCAGATATGACAGTAGCTCTACGTGGGACTGCATCGGAACGTGAGCAGGCACACTCGGCGCCACAAGGGAGTATCAGCGTGTTGTGCACATAGCACATCTTACCCACTTCACACCTTCGCCTGCCATACGAGAACACGTAATGGATTCCCCGTAGCGTCACTGGTCGGAGGATAGCAGCTGTCAGACTAGGGGTTTACCGCTCAATGAGAAGGCTACCGTGAACACTGCGTTTGGTCTGACGCCGTGGCCGGGAAGCATGGACTCCTGATCAATGGCGTCGCATTCCTTTCAGCGATGAATCGCGGTTTGTACTACCGCAGATGACCATAGTCGCCGAGTGTCAGGGCGACCCGAGGAGAGGTCTCATTCTTTCAATGTTTCGGAGGTGCAAAGCGGTGCTCCTTGTATAATTGTGATTGTATCCATCGGGGATGACTTCTGGTCAGGAGGACTCTTAGAGCAGTCTGGTACATCACGGACATCCTACGGCCTCATGAATTACCCTCATGCGGCACTGTCGTGGTACCGTTAATCAACAGGGCAATGCTTGCTCACGCAAGGCATGTGTCTCTGGACCTGCCTGTCTGATTTTGAGGTTCTTCTATGAACAGCAAAATCCACACCTCTGCCCCGATAACACATGTGTGGGACAAGGTGGGTTGTCAACTCTATCCCAGTGCGAGCTTCCAGAATATCACGCACAGTTCAGGGCCAGCTCGCTTTGACAACGGCTTTTTGACACCCTTCCGAACCGAATCCCGGGCAGAGTGGGTGCAAGACAATACTGAAAAGCGGTCTCAGACTGTCAGGTTCTTTGTAAATTTGACTCCTGTTTTTTATTCACTGAAATAATATCAGATAGCCTCTCAAATCGTAAAGTTTCATTTCCTCGTCCCGTTCTGGGAGCATCATTTTTTTTGGTCAGAAAATGTGTGATTCGTGTTTTTCTGATGACAGAAAAGTAAGGAAAGTGGTTTTACAAAAAATTCTGTAACATGACGCACTTCGATGAGCAATCAAATTAATATCAGCTGCTGTGTTGGTGAAAGAACGATCTGTTATCTAGGCGAATGGAATAGTTTGGTTTCTAACGTTACTGCAATGTCTTATGATTTAATCCTGGCCGATAGGGAGACAAACAGGAGTAGGATACGCCAGTCTCAATGTATCAACGCTTTTGTTTGTGGGTGCTCAACTCAGTGGAATGCTCCACCTTCGAGATAATACAGGCGGGGCCATTGCGCGTCCAAGGATATATTGTGGGTACCACGATCCAAGGAAAGCCGCCGCCTCCCAGGGTCAAGCGGAATAGGTTGTTGCTGTCACTAGCCGACAGAGAATGGTGCGGATTGTAACAGTGGAGAGACGGGTCCCTCGCCATTTCAATGACGGACAGATACAATCAGTAAGCAAGTCGCAGGCTACAATACACTTCCATGGCGCACTGCAATTGACATTTTTAAGTATGGTAAAAAAAATGTCGCTTGTAGGGAATTAGTCGCTATGTAAGTCGTGGTCTTGGGGGTTGTGTCTTTGATTTAATAATCAGAACGTGAGGCATCCTGGCTTCGAACCAGCCACTGCTCAAGTTATGAATAAAAATCATCAGGAAAGATGACCAAAGACATCCAACTTAAAATGAAGACCGCAAGAGGCAAAGAGGACATTCATAACCAAAAGAAATGTACTAATCACAAACATAAGGCTTAATTTGAGGGAAAAAAATCTGAGAACGTGTGGAGCACGGCATTGTGTGGTAGTGAATCATGGACTGTGGGAACCACAACATATGAGGAGATTCTCTACAGAATCGCCGAAGAAAGTATCATACGGAAACACTGGCAAGAGGAAGGGAGAGCATGATAGGACATTTGCTTAGAGATGCGAAGGAAGCTGTAGAGGGTAAAAACTGTAGAGGAAGACAGCGATTGGATTACATCCAGGAAATAATTAAGGAAGTATGGTGCAAGTCTACTCGACATAAAGAGGTTGGACGCAGAAGAGAAATTCGTAGCTGGCCACATCAAACCAGTCCGAGAACTGATGATTCAAAAAAAAAAAAAAAAAAAAAAAAAGTGCGTGTCAATACATTTCGACGGCAAGCAGCAAACACCCGCAAATGAACATACACTATGTGATCAAAAGCAGCTCGACACCGGGCTGAAAGTGACTCACAAGTCCGTGGCGTCCTCCATCGGTAATGCTGGAATTCAACATGGTGTTGGACCACCCTTAGCCTTGATGATACGTTCAACCAGGTGCTGAAAGGTTCCTTGAGGAATGGCTGCCTATTCTTCACAGAGTGCTGTACGGAGGAGAGGTGTCGATGTCGGTCGGTGAGGCCCGGCAGGAAGTCGGCGTTCCAAAACACCCCAAAGGATTCAGGTCAGGACTCTGTATCGGTCAGTCCATTACAGGGATGATACTGTCGTGTAACCACTCCGCCGCCCGTGCATTATTAAAAGATGCTCGATCGTGTTGAAAGATGCAGCCACCATCCCCGAATTGTTCTTCAACAGTGGGATGCAAGAAGGTGCTTAAAACGTCAGTGTATGCCTATGCAGTGATAGCGCCATGCAAAACATGGGGTGCAACTCCCCTCCATGAAAAACACGACCACACCATAACACCACCGCCTCCGAATTTTATTGTTGGCACTACACTTGCTGACAGATGACATTCACTGGGAATTCGCCATACCCACACCCTGCCATCGGATCGCCACATTGTGTACCGTGATTCTCACTCCACACAACGTTTTTCCACTGTTCAACCGTCCAATGTTTACGCTCGTTACTCCAAGCGAGGCGTCGTTCGGCATTTAACATCGTGACTTATGAGCAGTCGCTCGACCATGAAATCCAAGTTTTCTCGCCACCCGCCTAACTGTCGTAGCACTGGAAGTGGATCATGACGCAGTTTGGAATTTCTGTGTGATGAATAGATGTCTGCCTATTATACATTACGACCCTCTTCAACTGTCGGCAGCCTCTGTTTGTCAACAGACGAGGTCGGCCTGTACGCTTTTGGGCTGTACGTGTCCCTTCACGTTTCCACTTCACTATCATATCGGAAACAGTGGACATAAGGAAGTTTAGGAGTGTGGAAATCTCGCGTATAGACGTATGGCACAGGTGACACCCAAACACCTGACCACCTTAGAAGTCTCCGAGTTCTGCATAGCGCCCCATTCTGCTCTCTCACGATGTCTGATGACTACTGAGGCCGTTGATATGGAGTACCTGGCAGTAGGTGGCAGCTCAATGCACCTAATATGAAAAACGTATGTTTTTGGGGGTGTCCAGGTACTTTTGATCACATAGTGTATGTTTATGCTCCCCACTTACCAACATAGCGTATTTCAGACAGGTGAAGAAGTATTCTCATTTGGTGGACGTTCCCGTGTACGACATGAGGACCCTGCCATCGTTTCCCCGCAGTCGAATGAATCACCAGTATACCGTCCGTCATACCAAGACGAGCAAAAAAATTATGATCACTGCCCAGTGCCACGAGGACTGAACACCGCCAGATGACATAGCCGGAACCTCAACTCGGTTATGGGAGTGTAAAAGCGGAACGGATACGAATAGAAAATCACCCTAGCGACGAGACGGGTCACAATGCCATAAACAATTTGACAAAGGGGAGATTTTTATCTCCCAGCATTTAGGAAAGAGCATCTCTGAAGCGGCGAAGTTGGTCCACTTCTCTCGTGAGCACCTATTGAAGATGGCTCAAGGATGGAAAAACTGCGAGATCGGACGTCCACGCCTCACCACAGAAATTGGACATCGGAGGCTTGCCCATTCTGTGAAGCAAGACAGACGGCGATCTCTGGCAGCTCCGGCGGCAGAGTGGAATGATGGTGGAGGCACAAGCGTTTCGGAGCACACGTTGATGAACAAGGAGCAGAAGACCCCTACATGTCCCCATGTTGGTCCACCGACAATGTCAGTTACGGTTGCAGTGGATGAGGGATCGTCCAGATTAGACCGTGGTTCATCTTCAACACGGCGCCTCCTCTGATGTATCACGGTTCTTATTACACCATGTGAAGGGACGTGTCCGAATTACGCTGCCAGAAAGGAGAATGGCTGCGCAAAACATGTACAACGGCAAGAATGCGGAGACGCGGGACTGTGGGGACAGTATTGTGCTACTGGGGACATTTACCTAGAATTCTACGACACCTGTGGCAATTAGCGATGGTACCATGAGAGTTATGGACTCCACGTCCCTTCCTGCTTGAAGTGTTCCCCGACAGTGATGGCATCTTCCAGCAGGATAATTGTCCATGTCGCTTGGTCACAATCGAGCTGCAGTGGTTTCAGAAGCGTGATTGTGAACTGCCGTTGATGTCTTGGCTACCAAATTCGCCTCATGTGAACCCGATGGACCCTACATGGGACATGGCGCCAGTTCCGGAATTCCGTGACTTGTGCATAGGCATCTGGTGTCACATGCTCCCCGGAAGCCTACGAAGGAGTTTTTGAATCCGTAGCGCTTGTGTTCCAAAGAAGCAGCAACACGCTATTAATGGCCGTAATTTATCAGCTCATCAGCGTATTGTTCAGCAACCAGCAAGCTTCCCACAATAAAACAGGCCACCTCACCGTTACGAAATTGTGTGAGAAATGCCTGAAGAGTACTTCAATATTATTAAGGTGCCTGTGAGGCCTCCCTGTTCATTTGACCTCAATCTTATTCATTTCGGAAGCCATAGAGCAGTATGTATCCGCTTTGGACACATGCGAGCAGTTTGCATTCCTTATGGAATGAAACTGAGCGGTCATGAACCATCATGGCTTCCAATGCTGTCTGTGTGTCTTGGAGGGAACAAAGGTAAGAACTTAACGTCCCGTCGACGACGTGGGCATTAGTCATGAAGAGCAAGCTGGGATTGGACGATGATGACGCTGAAGTTTGGTTTGTGGGGCACTCAACTGCGCGGTTTTCAGCCCTGTACGAATTCCCAATCTGTACACAGTCTAGTCTAGCCACTTTCACGAATGATGATGGAATGATGAAGACAACACAAACACCCAGTCCCCGGGCAAAGAAGGTCACCAATGCGGCCGGGAATCGAATCCGGGACCCCGTGATCCCGAGGTAGCAACGCTAGAGCTGGAATTGGAATCGAATAGGAGGACTGGTGGAGGGGGAGGGGTAGGGAATCAGTGGTGCCCTTTCAGTGGGACCACTCAGGCACTGTCCTTAATCGGTTCAGGAAAAATAGCGTAAAAGCTAAATTTGGATGGCCAGACGGGGATTCGAACTACCGTCATCCCTAATACATCTACATCCATATTCCGAAAGCCAACTGACGGTGTGTGGCGAAGGGTACTTTGAGTACCTCTATCGGTTCTCCCTTCTATTCCAGTCTCGTATTGTTCGTGGAAAGAAACATTGTCGGTATGCCTCTGTGTGGGCTCTAATCTCTCTGATTTTATCCTCATGGTCTCTTCGCGAAATATACGTAGGAGGGAGCTATTTACTGCTTGACTCCTCGGTGAAGGTATGTTCTCGAAACTTCAACAAAACCCGTACCGAGCTACTGAGCGTCTCTCCTGCAGAGTCTTCCACTGGAGTTCAGTGTCTTTCCTCTGCACCCTGTCGCTCGGTACGTTTGTTGTTGACTCAGTGAAAGACGAAAGGATATTTTGCACGATACTAGATACGCTCTACTAGTTCATCTTCTCAATAGGGTTTAGGTAAAGCCCTAGGGAACAGTACTGATATCAAATTTACAAAAACTTCGAATTATTCAAAATGGTTCAAATGGCTCTGAGGTCATCAGTCTCGTAGAACTTAGAACTACTTAAACCTAACTAACCTAAGGATATCACATACATCCATGCCCGAGGCAGGATTCGAACCTGCGACCTTAGCAGTCGCGCGGTTCCGGACTGAAGCACCTAGAACCGATCGGCTAACACGGCCGGCTTTCGATCTATTGCTTGAGTAAGGTTCCAGCTGATTGTAAAGAAGATGACCCCGGAATTTACTCTTCTGAACTTTGCCTTTGTGGCTGATATTCACTTCGACGTTTTCCTCCAAGAGATAGTTTCGTCCGTGGTATCTTCTTGTGGCGATGACACTGCAGAATATATTTATGCAGCGTACCCTAGGACGCTGCAGCACTTCTTATTGGGCCTGAAGCCCACTGCACTGAACTGATACTGTTGGCGCCTCGCCAGCAGCTCACCGTCTCCCTTACTCAACTCGATCAACAAAATGAAGCAAAATCCGACGTTTCCGTTTAACAACATTCTAGGAGTAACCCTGCTTCAGTACGGACACGCTTTGCTTGGCGAATGTGGTATCTATACAAGGTTTTTGTACGAAGCCTTATCGACAACATTCTCAACAGAAACAAGTTCCCAGTCAGTGAGTCACCACGAAAAAGTCTTGTGTTTTACGCTTTCTCCCTCCATAATTAGAATATGATTATAGAACTAAACTTTGAATGCGTACAGCAGTACGGACGTCATTTACAAGTAAGAGGGTTCGCAGTAGGCAAGAACTTGTTTCTTTTATTCCTCTGTATGGGCTCAAAAATCATTCTCGTTCTATCAACTTCGGTCACTCTAACTTCACTATATCACTATGTTGTTCACATATCTAAAAAGGATCATCACAGACAGTAATAAATAGTCCGAGGACAATTTTTGTGATCGCAGACTGGAATTAAATAAAGTTCTACATTCTCTGTGTACCGCTTGTATTCGTAATTGTCTCGCAGCTTGTGAGCTGCAGCAAGCTGATGAACTGCGTGGTAATTCTAAATTGGCACTGCAGGTGTTTCTCTTCTGCTAGTTAATATGCACACACCTTTTTATTGCACAGCAGGAAATGTAAATAGTCGTACCAGATACTATCGGTTCGCCGCCAGGCTGTTATCAAGCGTTTAATCACACCTGGAATCGTGCTTTGAATCGGAATGCTCGATACACAGTTTATGGATGCCCTGTGTCCAAGAAGCATGGTGGACGAAATAATGATGTTCGCTTAAATCATTCACTAGTGCCGAAGTGATACATAGAAATACGTGATTGCAACTTCTAGACAGAAACGCTGAATTACTATTTGTCTTTCCCTGTCGATAACGGCGACAATACCATCTCTGAAAATATGTATATAAACCTCTTATCGTATACGCATTGTGCAGCTTGCTTTTTTCTTTTCACTGTACAAACACACTTTAAGTTTCTAACTGAATACCGTCTTTCGCAAACCTACATTAACAACGCATTTCCTAAGCGCAGAAAAGAACGAGGCACAAACATATCCACTAAGACGTCTCAGATTGCGTTAGTATTTAAATTTAACCACGTAAATCCAGAAAGTTCTGAAAAAAGAAAGAAATCGTAATAAGAAGTCGCTTTAAATGCCACTTCATACTGACAGCATTGAGGTAGTGATTCCTTTGTTTTCCTTATTGTCTTCCTATGCTATGTTTTTTTGTTTCTTTCCGAAGGTTCAATGCACTCAAAAGACCCATTAGGCAACTGTCGAATTACAGATAACGAAACTAGGGAAATCAGTACCGTGGTAAAAGATGCTAACGTGGACAGTGCGCCGAAAACTCTAGTAAACACTATACGATCAGAAATTCGAAGTGTGAGAATGCGCAGACGATATTTTTCGACATAATAGAAGCTGCAGATGTACACATTACCTGAATATGCTTCATCCGTGTATATGTGCGGTTTCTTAGCTAGCACCTGGACAAACACAGTTAATCGATATTTCTCTCGGTTGACGCTGTCAGTCCCTTGCACTATTTCACTGGCAACAACCCACGGACAACTGCGCGTTCAGCGCACTAGTTTAATGGCAGAAAGATATGCAGAGAAAGAGTTTGAAATCAACGAGATAGACTGGGCGAGAATGAAACGTCAAAGAGGTTTGTGCGCCATACGCGCACAAGCGCGCCACCAGCACGAAAGCAAATGTGAATTTGTGCTGCCTCGGCAACCATTCGCAACAGGCCGTCTTTCCGTAAGAGGTTTTTTGTTTCAAACGAGCGTTTCCGTCATATCCCTGAATAGTGAACATTCCTGTGTAACGCCCCGTATATATACACCCCTAAATATGTGGACGCACATGACATATTAATTCACTTCTAGTGAGTGAACGAAACTAAAAACGTAACAAATTTATCAGCAAGAAGACACTGCAGAAGTCGTATTGGAGGACTTACATTGATGCCTGATGTGAAACTGAAACCACGCTATTATCTGGCCTTGCTGTGCTTCGCGAGACATTACGGGTCCTGTAATTAATAAGACAGAGTAAATCCTTAAATGAACCAAGGATAGAATGTGAAACCTTTCAACCACACATCATGCCAAATAAATGAGTTCATCACCACACACGACCTACTGTAGTACGACTGAAAATATTGGCGGATTCATAATTTCGTGTATTTAACCAATCGTGGCTAGATAAAGTTCCAAGAGGTCACCAAAAGCATCATTTTAATAAATCAAATGTGAGTTTGTGTTTCTAAGGATCATTTGTCGTATAATCTAGTTGGCATGGTTTTGTTTTAGTTTTATGTGTATATCCCGAATATTCATATGCATGACTAGTGTAGAACTGCAAGTATCGGGGTAGTTAAGTTATTTCCTACATTAAAATAGCGCGTAAAATAGGCGAAACACCGTCCATATATATGAATTCGTCACAGGCTGGTAATAAGAACAAACACGATATAGCAATACTTGGATTGGTCATATCAAGATATATTCAACCTTGTACAAGGCATATTACAGATCTTCCTACTATTTCTTTCTCAGAAACTTTGTGCAAGCGAATTAACCAGATCACCTTCTGTCCTGTAATGCTAATTTAATTTTCAAAGGGGACTCTTCGAATTATTTCCTGAAAATGACATTATAACTTCACTGTCTTGAATCATATCACGTCCGACAGCGCTCCCCAGTCTTCACCACTTTACTCGTGACAGGAAAATAATCTTCCAAGGAAATGTGCAGAATTACAGAAAAGTGGATTGTTTACTGTTCTTATGCTTTTCGAAATGATTATTATGCTAGAGAAGGCAAATAACGAACACTGAGCGTAAAAATCTACCTTATCAACGATACAGCCACACTGTCTTGCTTCGTACGCTGTGATTTTCGTACATGCCAAAGTATCGTTAGTACGGTGAAACATATTTTGCTGATATACATTCCTAGATTTTATCTCTCTTTGTTGCGAATTGAACGAGGAAGCTTTTAACTCATGACTTTCCTTTGTCTCCAACGTATTTCTAAGACAATGAATATTTTGTTTACAGATTTATTCATCGCAAATACCTGTTCGACGCTCATAACCAAAGGAAACTGTATATTTCATCTCCAATCTATTGTCTTGTATCGAAAATTGCATTCTATAGACGTCAAGAAGATGTGCTACAATCCACATGAAATGGAATTACGGTTTGGAGAAGATACATTTGCTAAATATTTCATATGCTTTCATCACAAATTACATATCATATATAATGGTTCAAATGGCTTTAACCACAATGGGACTTAACATCTGAGGTCATCAGTCCCCTAGACTTAAAACTACTGAAACCTAAGTAACCAAAGGACATCACACACATCCATGCCCCAGGCAGGATTCGAGCCTGCGACCGTAGCAGCAGCGCGGTTCCGGACTGAAGCGCCTAGAACCGCTCGGCAGGCTATGATACATAATCAGCATATCACGTTAATTAATTTGGCTTTTAATTATACACAGAAATATAACTTAGACACGGTTCTTAACTGTTCTAACAAGCACTACAGCAAGGTTTTCTACTTACGAAGCGCTTATAATTTTAACAAACAAAAGTCTTTAATAGTAACACGTTCCTCGGCGAATCGGGAGACACTTGTAGCTCTTATGGTCCTCAACAACCAAAAGCTGATAGAATTTGAGCATTCGCATTAAGCGCAGTTGACTCAGATTAAATAACCCGGAAAACGGCTTCTAAATAGTACATTCTGACGGAATACGAAGAGGAAATGCGAACCATTAAATATGTAAATCCAGTTAACACTGCAAATTTTGCATCTCATTAATCAAAATGCTGATCAGTAATTGACATGAGTGCTTCCGTACAGTCTCTCACATGCTCCGTGACTGTAAATACAGAACTACCCCTCACGGATACCATCAAATGAAGCAACTAAATTTGGGAGTTGTAATGACTTCTGTATATGTAGGATGAACAAAGATTATTAGTCCAAATTTTAATTTCGGTTAGTCACGCTGGTTTGCAATTTAAATAGTCCACCAACTGTCACAGCAGCACTGGAGGGCTGCGGTTTATTAATGAGAGGAGGGAGCGACAGGTAAATATTGATTCACACCGGGGAATCCCCAATTTCTGTTCTTCCGCTTGAACAAAATGTGAGATATTAAATGCAGTGCGTTTATTGTCGCCTATTTTGATTGTAACACTACCATTTATGTAGCCTACAACGTAAGTCACTAACGAAAACGTTATGTTCGGAATTTTCAGAGCGTAGTGGAGTATTTAAAATTTTAATTTTATGGGGTTCCACAGCCTCAGCGTGTTTTGAGAATGAAAACAGGGTCCAGGTAGCCTGTATTCTGTAAATTATCCGAGCAACTGACCAACTGCAGCTGTCGCTCACTTTCAAGTTCAAAATATGCCTACTTGGACCGTGGTTTCATTCACAAAACAGTGCACTATGACTAAAAATCATTGCAAATATTATGAAAAAGTATTCACAATAGGAGCTATATCAAAAATTTATTGTTCAAGTACAGTGAAATAAAAAAAGGTGAAATTATTGTGCCGCATATTATTAATACTATAGTAGGGATGAGGTTACCCATTGATCAGAATGTTCAAAACTAGTTTTGTCGGCATATTCATAAAGAATTAACTTTTATTCCAAAGTGCCTAGAAGATCTTGTTATTCCTGTACTTCCTACATAAGTCGCATCCTTGGCTGAGATTGCAGTAGTTCTCAGCACAGAGTCATACAGTTCGATGCCTGCTAAATGAAGGATTTTTTAATGTATGTATTTTGTCTGACGTTCTGTTACTTCACTTGCGAAATTTCGAACGTCACCACGGTAGCTTACGGTGTAAAATCATACGATTTTATTGACTGTGATCGATTTTCTGCGAGGTATGTTACGCTTGCGCTGTACTAGAGGGGAAATCTATCACACGTGTCGGGATTACGTTTACCACTCTCCATTCCTTTCATTCAATAACAGCTGAAGCACACATTCTCTATCGTCGTCCAAGAGTCACAACCAAGCGATCCAAATGACGTGTAAACACGTTGACAACCGTAAGAAAACAGGCTACCCTGATTAATTAAATCTTTCATTGACGAAGTTGTCATTCTTCTTCTCAAATCACATAGAAACAAAAATGAACAATTATATGGTTGAATCAATCTGTGTGAATGTTTTATTAAGTGTTCAGCCACCAAGAGGCACTACTGCAATCCTTATGACAATCCAAGCAGAGGGATCGAAACGTCCAGCGTTCGAGAAGTATGAAGAGACATATGATGCGACCTAGATTATATGGTGTAACCGTCAGTATTTGAAGCTCTTTTACCCTGACATAGCTTGTTTGATGAATAGCAAGCTAATGATAGATACTGCACGGCTATTTGAAGGCTGACAACTGTCTCTGATATTTGTTAACAGTATATCTGGATTCGAGAGCTTTCTCTCAGTACAACTAGACCTATCTGTGTTCCACTCTTCGATCGCTTCGCTAATGGGACTGTGACGCGGAAGTTGTGGATTCTTGTCGACCTCCAGATTCTCTCGTCGTATTTTATACATAAAATAATCGAAAATGGCACCAAAAACCGGCTGTACACTCTTGATTTATTTTGCAGTCTATTCTTCCCTGTAACTAGAAACGTACTGTCCAGGTTACAAAGTAAGAGCTGGTTTAAAATTCTACAGAACTCACCTCTTTCTCTGCACCTCTGGCTTAAACAATCGAGAGACGATGCCGTCAGAGCATCGACCGGTACTTCACTCAACACTTGCAGTAAAGGATCGTTCAGATTTCCTTAGGGCAATGCAGTATACGCAAAAAAATGGCGAATACTAGGTGTGCAATGAAAATTTATTTGGTAAAAGCGGATAAATAGCCGCACTGCCAGAAACTGAAAGTCGAGTTCAGATACCGGCGAGTGGCGCGAGTCACATGTTGCCCGCTGCGAGTGCTCGCGACCGGCGGCGCAAGGCGCTAACATGTGGGGCCCGCTCGGCACCGACACGTCTGCTGCGGCTGGAGGCGCGCGCGCGACTGAGCCGCGGGGGCAGCCGGACGGGCCTTCCGGCGGCGCTCCAGCAAGTGCGTGCGGCGAGCGGCGAGCGGCGCCACTGCGCATGCGCACAGCTCAGGTGCGAGATCGTCTTTTGCGTCGGGGGGGCCGTGGTGTCCAATCACCTGAGTGCGTGGCACGACGAGCGCAGCGAGCGACGAAGGTCTGGCTTTCGCTACACTCCCATCTGTATCTGCCACTCTGCTAGTTTAGATTGGGGCAAAAAGAACAACCAAATAACGGGACAGTGGTTCTTATTGTACTGTTTCATTGGTTCTGTGCGGAGTATACACACCGACATTAGCAGAAATGAATATGCTGCAATGGTACTTCTCTTCCTTTCAGCTGAACACAAGCACTATTTGCAGGTTTGGTACGGACTGAGATTTTAGTGCGCTACAGAAATTTCTGGTTGCCTACATTTATGTACAGAATGTAAAATACTGCTGCTCATTCGCAGTGTACGTATACAACAACAGGGTAGGGGGCGAGGGTATGTTGTAAGCGTGAAGACTGAATCCGAAAGTGGCTCCGGAGACCACGTGATAATGCGACATGGCGGAGGACGGAATGTCTACGAAGCACTGCGGTGTGCTCGCTGCCTGCCGCCGCCACATGTGGAAGCGAGTATATAGTTTCACCTTCGCTGGCTACAGTAACTTTAGAAGAGTGCGCACCGTTTTGGAACATCATGGCAGCTTAAATCTGTGTGCTACACGAGAATATTTTTAAAAGTACGAGCCTGTGAAACGATTCAGGCCTTCTCTCTTCACAGAGATACGAACAAAAATATGGCACACTATTTGGTTCGAATTCTTTTCATATTTCCCAGGTTCTTGAGATGTATAAAACAACCCTTGGAGGAGTTTCAATGCCAGTCATTCGTAGTTTAAATATACTGGGTTACGGAATTTCACCCAGAATTGCCATAGAAGTGGTGATATATTTTCCTTTGCTTTCCCTGTTTTCTTCATAGAAGCATCATTAGTAACATATCTGCTTCTCTCGTTCCAGTGTTAAGATATGCTTCTTTCACCGACACGCAGTAGAATTTACAGCTTCACAACAGTAACATTCCACTTTCAGTGGCGACTCTCCTGAAACTATATATCACTAAAGAAAAAAAACTGACAACAAGAAAGAGTAATACCTTCCATAAAAGCTCAATGTTCGTATAAAATAAACATGTAATTTCCCAATTTGTGTTGTTGCAAACCCACATCAATTGACATTTCTCCATTCATGGACGCGACTTAAAAATTAAATTATTCCATTGAAGAAAATCTGTAATTACTTCTACATTGCGGCAGATGAAAAGCTCCGCATGTCAACCATACGGCCTAATGATCTTGCCTCTCCATGCTACTATTCTGCAAAATCTCAATGTTTTGAACTATTTATGAGATATAATGGATCATTTGGGAATGGAGTGAGACAAGGTTGTAGTCTAACCCCGATGTTATTCAATCTGTATATTGAGCAAGCAGTAAAGGAAGCAAAAGAAAAATTCGGAGTAGGTATTACAATCCATGGAGAAGAAATAAAAACTTTGAGATTCGCCGATGACATAATAATTCTGCCAGAGACAGCAAAGGACCTGGAAGAGCAGCTGAACAGAATGGACAGTGCCTTGAAAGGAGGATATAAGATGAACATCAACAAGAGCAAAACGTGGATAATGGAATGTCGCCGAATTAAATCGGGCGATGCTGCGAGAATTACAGTATGAAATGAGACACTTAAAGCAGTAAATGAGGTTTGCTTTTTGGGGAGCGAAATAACTGATGATGGTCGAAGTAGAGAGGACATAAAATGTAGACTCGCAATGCCAAGGAAAGTGTTTCTGAAGAAGAGAAATTTGTTAACATTGAGTGTAGATTTAAGTGTCAGAAAGCCGTTTCTGAAAGTATTTGTATGGAATATCGCCATGTATGGAATTGAAACATGGACGATAAATAGTTTGGACACGAAGAGAATAGAAGCATCCGAAATGTGGTGGTACAGAAGAATGCTGAAGATTAGATGGGTAGATCACATAGCTAATGAGGAGGTATTGAATAGAATTGGGGAGAAGAGGAGTTTGTGGCACAGCTTGATTAGAAGAGGGGATCGATTGGTAGGACATGTTCTGAGGCATCAAGGGATCACCAATTTAGTACTGTAGGGCAACATGGAGGGTAAAAATCGTAGAGGGAGACCAAGAGATGAATACACTAAACAGATTCAGAAGGATGTGGGTTGCAGTAGGTACTGGGAGATGAAGCTTGCACAGGATAGAGTAGCATGGAGAGCTGCATCAAACCAGTCTCTGGACTGAAGACCACAACTACATAAATAGTTTACTCGCACACACAACCTGCTTTCACGAGACTGGAAATATAGCTCTCAAGTTTCAATAAAAAAACTGATCATAAACTCAGACTGATTCCTAGCTATCTTTGCAAACTTCTCAATAATTATGGTGTTGATTACTTAATTTCTAAATACCACAATAATTGTAAGCGCTAAGGAATATATCGACAGTTCCATCAGCAGAATGATTCCAGAGCTGCCGGAGAGCACGAGAGCCATGCACAGAATCCCAGGCCATGGGCCACTGCCACACTGCTACGCCCTGGGCTACAACAAAGCAAGCCCGTGATGAAACCACATAGGCCAGGCTGCGCTGTGCATAACCAGTCGTCCACTGTGGGTTCTTGGTAGCACCTGCCGCATTGCGAGGTTCCGCATCTGCTTGGTGAGCAGGGTCAGTGCATTGTTGGAATTTATTCCTATTGGGCCAAACTTCTGATTTCTTCGGTCCCGAGGCTTACACACTAACTAACCTAACTAAGTTACGCTAAGGACGACACACACACACCCATACCCGAGGGAGGACTTAAACCTCCGAAGGAGGGAGCCGCGCGAACCGTGGCAAGACGTAATTGACCACGCGGCGGTCAGTGCGTTGTTCAGCGTGGTATAATCTGTAACGTAATTTACTTCAGCCAACTAATTCGCTTGTTCTTGTCATAATAAATGAGTGTAGAACATATTCATCTCCTTTATCATGTCTCCTGGTCAAATCTGGGAGCTATTTTGCCTGAGCCTTGAAATTCTATGAACTCAGATTTCTTGGACAACAGAACATTTCATTCCGCTTCGAATGGCACTTTGACATCACTGTAAGTGTCATACTGGCATTGAACTGCGAAATTCGTATTACAAATTTTTTGTATTTTTCAAACGATATAAAGAGCGTTATGATTGATGTCCCCACTAAAAAAAGATAATTCTTTCATCAAATTCCTCTGTCAGCGGAAGTAAAGAAGTTTCATTTGCGGGAAAACGATGATAGTGCAGCTCTTACAGACGAGTTGGAGATGTGTTCAAAAAAATGCAAAACCAAAGAAATTATGGATTCTTACAGAGAGACGAAAAGGGCAAAATTTTGTGACTGTTCAGAATATCACCACAAAGGTTTCTGAAAGAAAATATATGTCGTCCAGTTTCACTCTCAGTGTTTGACATTCTTACACCCGGACAACGATGATGCTCTCCTTTTTATTCCCAGTAACTCTGCTGTCAGAGATAAATGAGCGAAACAGTATCATGAAACTATTCGTCATCAGTAGTTTGTGCTTGTGTAACAACTTTGTTTATTCGACATATTTGCTGTGTTTGTTTGATTTACTTAAATTGCTTTTCAAATTATCTTTCATTTATTGAAGTGAAATAAAAGGACGTTCATTTCGAAATCATTATCGAGCTGAAGGGAGATACTGATAGCTTTGTTTCATCCTCAGGCAACCTGCTTATGAGCTCCTATTTAGAAGAGTGCCTAAGCGGGAGCAGCTGATCGCAGGACGAGGGTGCTCGGGGCCCCCGAGTAAGACAGGCCGCTGCGCGTACGTCACAGCACCTGACTCTGCAGGTATTACTAGTGCCAGCAGCCGCCTCCAGCACGGAGCGATTAACGATTTCAAACGGGTTTAATAGTTCTTCACAACGTCTTTAAATGCATGCAACCTCTTAATGGCGCACGTCTAAGTTAAGACTTTGAGCAGGCACCTTTTCCATTACATATTGATTTCCCGTATGCCCTGAACGGAGCCTAGCGTTCGCGAAGTGCGACGGACAAGCCTAATAGTGTTGTTCCAGGGCCCGTATATCCAACACCATCTAAACGACAAGGCCTCATAACTAAACTATGACGTCATGCAATACAGCCGAGGCACTTTTTCTCCAACCCTGCCTTTTGCCAAACCGTTCCGCTAACACAGTTTTAGAAACGGATAAATATAAGACAGCAAAAGACGTTAAGACGATTGAGCTTGACTATCAGTGAAATTACTGCAAGTAAATTTATTATTCTGGGGGAAAAAATTGGAAGGATTTACTGTTTTCAGCTGTGTCGGATGAAGAACCATGAAATTTTTTTGCGCTCAACACAATTTTGTATGCTGAAAAGTTCCAGGCCCTAAAGCCTGTCGACCTGTAAGAAATGGCATTACAGAGACTTAAAGCATTTTCTTGTTTTTCTAAGAAATGTCAGGTGTAAAATAACATATGACATTGAAGCAGACGGCGGAAGAAAATGCTAATTAACACAACCTTATTTTGAGTTATTGTCTGTTATACGTTTCCTTAATTTTAAAGGCAAGGACATAAATAAAGTAGACAGTGCATTCTGACAGTACACGTGAAACTACTACCCCCCAGAACGTTGTGTA
The DNA here is from genome assembly GCF_021461395.2 of Schistocerca americana. Taxonomy (NCBI): domain Eukaryota; kingdom Metazoa; phylum Arthropoda; class Insecta; order Orthoptera; family Acrididae; genus Schistocerca; species Schistocerca americana. The sequence goes on from NC_060122.1 coordinate 61,643,527, forward strand.
TTGGGAAACAACAGATAAAGTTAACAGCTTAATCCTTACTTGATGGATAGCATTTTGTTCCAGCGACAATTAATGTACCAAAATTTTTATTTACTCTGACACAGTTTTATTCTCGTAACAATGACACAAACAAAACTGTAGATCATACAGCTTACACAGCTAAATGATATTAAACAAATAATAATGTAAATACATAACACATTTCAAATATATGGTTAGAAGTAAATTGTAAACAACAAAAGTGGAAAAAAGATTAATGATAACTCTCAGTAAACCGATGAGCACAACCAAAACATACGGAAGTATTTATGAATTCCATAAAACAGCTCAGCATTACTCTAACAATGAAATCATTCCTTCTAAATTTCACTTGTGGAAACATTGCACAGAGTTACAAAGTAGCAGTTTTCATGAATGTAACCTTATTTTCATTTGCTATGTTCGTTTCACAGACATAATGACTGATGCCACAGCTTCTTAACAGTTAATGTAAGGACATATGGTAATAATTACTCAAACTATAACACATTTGCATTTGTGGATAGCGAAGTTTCTCCTAAAAACATCACCAATATTAACAGCGGGGTTCTCAGTTATTGTGCTAATGGGCACAGCATAATTTGTAGGGAAGATAATAGATTTATCTTTTTAAATGGGAGATCACATCCTATTAACAGATTTCTACACAAAAACAACTTTCACACAAATAGAGGAAGAAAAACAAGAGAATCCAAATTCATGAACACAAAGGAAATACACACATAATACCCTTTGTCCAACCACAATTATCTTTCAAAGCAGGATCAACATAGCACATGGTCAAAGACATGCAAATACTTCTCACCAAAGTCTACAAAATGGCAATGTGGCAAAGAATGCTCTGCAGATTATAAGCAACATCAACTGGGGTCATCTTAGAGACTGTAAAGTTGCTGTCATTGCATCTTGAATGTGAAACAAAAGTTTGCTGCTTTCAGTGGAAAACTAAAGGCATATTCTTGGGGAATTAAACTCTTATTTTTAATTAATAAGGTATTCTATATAGAAAAAAACTATCTAAATTTTAAGGTGAGTACACACAGTAAGTAACATATTTGTAAAACACACAATGCAGCACAAAAAGGCACCAGAACTAAGAAAAAGTGCATATTAAAACATTAGGAATCCAGGAATTTACTAGCTCAAATATCAAAATGAAAAGTGGTGTATATGACAAGCAGAATATTTCACAGAAGAGCAGACAACATCTCATGCCACAAGTATGGAACAGCTCATTTCACATTTTCCTGATAAAGTACACTTCAAAATCTTCAGCATGTAGCCATATGTACAAATTAATTTGCAAAGTTAATTTAAAAATACGCAAAATGATCAACTGAAAATGAAACTAACTATAACTGTAACACTTCACATCAGGGACAAGAGTCAAAGGTATGGGAATAACAAGTGTCAGCAAAAGCACACACCTTCCCCATCAAGAAAGTAAAACTCAAATAAAGAAATAGAAATTGGACATCTCGTAAATAACCTGGTGGATTTCAGAAGGCAAATATTCCATAGTGACAAAAACAAAAAATAGGGGGTGCAAGACAAGCAGTTATGACTAGATGCACTTATCTGTCATTCCTCTTACCCTCTAACAACTCACTCACACCATCCCACACCCACAGTATTTGATATTTGTATACTATCTGAAACCACATCACCCCACATTACGCGTAAGAGTCAAAAGAAATGGATAAAAAAAGTCAGCAATAGTATACACCCATTCTTAAGGAAAGCAGCACTCAAAGAATAAAAGAAACTAGAAAACTCTTAAATGACCTGTTGGATATCAGAAACCAAATATCTTAAAAACACATTAAAAATGATAGGAGGAACAAGGGAAGCAATTATGACTAATGACACTTATAACCTCCCTTCTCTTACCACCTAACTGCATCCTCACACCGTCCTGCACCAACGCTAAGTATTTGCATAGTATCTAAAATGATAATATCTTACATCACAGACATGAGTCACAGGCATGGGAATAACAAGTGCCAGCAATATTTTTAAAACACATTGAGTGTATGTAAGAAGAGAAACACGACAAACAGTTATAACTACATACACTTATCAGTGCTTCCTCTTAACACCTAACAGCTCACTCACCATCCTATACTCTACTCATTACAGTAACATAGTAGACACGAAGTATATTCTCTCTATATTGAAATGGTGAAAGTTTTTTAACATCAGAGCTGAAGAAATAAATATGTATAGGGAGAGCCGACATGTACTGTAGTTAGTACCGAAAACTTGCTTAGTGAATTTAACAAAAGTGGATAGCTACTAATGAAAATTATGTATATTTTTTTATTTTCATTGTTTAAAATATGTCCTTCCGCCAGAACTCTCCGTTTCCTTTTGTTTAATGACCTATGCACCTTGTCATTTTCCATTTTACAATAGCTGTTAAGCAAAATATTGACACTCGTGCAAACAACAGATTTACACAATTTCTATGCTGAATGTTTGTCACAGACATCTACTGCAAAATCATCATTGGCCATGACAAAATCATGAATTGATTTACATGCTGTTTGCTGTTGGTTTTGAAGCCTGAGAAAGGAATCACAGTGTTCATCTAATAACAGTTTCTGCTTGAAACAAAAAGAATACATTACTATCAGCAATGGCATTTTCTGTGGATATTGAAAGCCACCTCTATCAAGATCTTTAGTTCGTGCTCAGCCGCACATGCCAGCTGCATACCTATTGTTAAAAACTGAGTACAGTTAACACACTTTAACTTCTTTATTGTGCTGTAATAACAGTATCCAGCAATGAATGTAAGCACTGGTAATACTGGGCCGATAAGTTCCAAATCACATTGACTAACACTTAATTTACAAATACCTGACGCTGAGATGTCACAGGCAACGTCAATACATTCAGGCTGATCACAGCTTTGTAGAGATCTAATAACAATTTTGCTAGCTGAGTCACCTTGTAAAGAAAGCTCTAACAAAGTTGATAATCTCAGCTTTTTCTCTGCCTCGAATATTTGTCTCATTGACACGTGGTACTGGGATCCAGACAGCCATCAATACAATCGAAACCTGGCTTTCAAGGCATCAGTCTGAAATTTTACAGGCAGAAAGTATGACATTTTATGTTCTGGCAGAAATATGTTATCAGTTCTAATAATGAATGTGCTGTATGGTTGAGTGCAGAGTGTGTTTCCTTCCTGAGCTTGCCAGGTGACAAATTCATAGAGCTCCAATTGTCTTGCCAAACTAGAAAATTTTCTAGAAATTTACATCTCTCATCATCCTTGTGGCTTGTTAGAGGCTTCTGCATTTCCTCTCTAAGTCAAAGGCCTTTCAAAGGGGACTTAACATTCACAATTTTCCACCATGTGCATATTATTTTAATATATTCAGCAGTTCCTTCATAATTTTTAATAGTATTATTAGGCCACAACTCCAGTAAACAACACTTTATGTTTTCATCGAAAATTTGACAAACAAGCTTTACATTTTGATTTTATAATGAAGAGGGCCACAGAGCTTTCGTACTTAAACCATATCAAGATTTCAATATTTTGTTCATTTCAAGTTCAAACGTGGACCTCATTGCAGAAAACGAAGCTTGCATTCTCACAGACGTGTTTTTAAAGCCGGGGAAGCGAAATGTCATAAGTTCATCTTTCAAATTCACCCAGTTATTTCTGATGCATTTATAAATGTGTACTGGGTCTAAAACATAATACAAGGGTCTGGAATCATCTGAAGGGTGTGGGTAAGCAGTACTGAGCTGGGGTGGATTTGCAAAATTACTAACAGCTTTTCTATTAATTGAGTTATTGTCAGAACAAATACAATTAACCTTTAAACCTGAGTCTTCCAACCCAGTCAATACTTTCTTTTATACATTGAACAACTGGTCAGAAGTCATTTTATTTACAGCAGGATGTTGACAACATCTTTAAATGATGAAATTACACCTTGCGCCATAAACAAATGAGCAAATGTTGCAAGAGTAGTGGTATCACGTGTCAAACCAACTAAATTTTCTCCTTTGTAGTCCATGGCTGGTTTGATGTGTATATCATCTAACATGAGCGTCACAAAACAATCATGATGATTCAGGTTTGATACTTTCTCCCTAACGTAAGTGGGAAAGTTTGAACTGTTAAGATCAACATCTATATCTGTACAGATGTTTCTAATAGTATTAGGATGAGGCAGGATAATATTTCCAGTGCTGTGCATGAATCTGTAAGTATGGCTCGAAATAAAAAACAACAAAGAAGCAAATACAAAAACATGGGGAGGAAGCCTATGTCTCTCAGGAGGCGGAAAGCTTAACTGAAACTGGCTTCTTATGAATTCAACAGCAGGTTTAGTTTTCCCCTCACATTCTAAGTTATCTAACAACGTAACAGTGACGTCTTCATGATGTTTTGCTTCCTTTTTGCACACTATACAAGAAATATTACAATATAGTCTAGATCATGGATATTACTTACAGTTTTTGCAACTTCCTTGAAAGTGATTTCACAACCTGTAACGTAAAAAATATTAATAATCATGTACAAAATATGAGATGGTGTTCTTTCAGTGTCTACATAAAAAAAGGCAGTATATATGAATCTTTCACTGCTTTTGGCCACTTTTCACTACAAGTAGCTTCTTTACCAGTTCTTGAAATGAGCTGAAGAAAAACTTATTATATTCTTATAGAGGTTTAATACTGTCCTCTAAGAATGCTCTCAGTGCAGGAGCTTCCCTTTTCTCCCGTTTTTTAGAAGGAGATTCTCTGGTTTTTGGCATCACTTTGGAAATATACGAACGGCAGTTAGGAAAGTATTTGGGACTGCGTTTTGTCGGAGTTGTGGCTTGCTTAGTGGTGTGGTTAACGTAGCCCCAGTTTTCTAGCATAGAGCTTGTGTTTCCCACAATACATCGTCTTCGCAGAAGTGCAAATGGCAGATCTACGAAGTGAAAAATAATATACTGCACGCATGTCGCTGAAACTTGTACGGATACTTCAACTTCAACTGCTGTATACTTTCGTCGTTGTGAACGGCTTAAACCGAAAGGCGCTCACCACTAAGTGTTTGCTAGAAACGAAGTTCTCTCTTTTGATCGTAGACAACCATTCACTTCGCGGATTCCCATTGACTGGAAATTTAAAAATGTGAACCTTCTTCTTGTCGTCGTAATTATCGTCACAACACCTATTCACCATGGTGACGATCACTTCTGAACTGTTACAGGCAGTATTCACTTCAACGAGCAGAAAAGTAGACTATTTCACAAGGGAGTTCAACTCAATAACACTGCAGCTCCGAAACAGTTATTTACATGGCTCCACGCAGCTTTCCTACAGGCAACTAAGCTGCGATGCTACTGGTAGGTGGCACTGACTGTATGTCTGAAGCTGATGACGTCACTCGCCTATTGGCAGAGAGTTGTAAGGCCTTGTGATTTAGATGGTGTTGGTATATCTCGCTGGCCCGGGCATACCGCGTAGCAGACGTATGGCGTGGGGCGGGTCGGGTGCTCTCCTGTGAGACAGCCAGAGTCGGCTAGCAGGTCGCATTGAGGCAAGTGAAGCAGCCGGCAAAGCGAGTGCGCTTCTTTCGGTGCGCGTCGGACCAATTTATACTAATCGGGCGGGCGCGCGCTGCCTTTGTGCAGTGTAATAAAGCCTTGATTACACCGGAGCGAAAGGAAGCGAACGAACATTCGCTGACAATTCCTCAGTGTACACTATCATTTGCTTCTTTCTGTGAACAAGCTTTTACACCAGAGGGAAAGTATGAGAATACAAAATAGCGAACATAGCCTGTGAGCACTGCATTATTATTTTTTTGTGCTAATAATTTGCATGCAGTGCACAACGCCATACAGTTAGGGCAACGATGCGAAACTTTGATGCATGGAGGATGATTTTCCGTGGCGACCACACACTGTTTTTTCACAGAATATGCAAAGTGGCGTAGGAAAAGAAGAATTTAGGTACGTGAAACCAAACTTCTAGTGAAACTGGATCTAACTTATCCATGCGACACCATGCGTGAATAGCATGTTCCAAATCGTCGCGCATAAAAGCGGGATTTTCCAGTGGTCATACTTGGGGTTCAGTTGGCTATAAAAAGGCAGGATCAAGAGTTCTGGGTTGCCCTTGGGCTGGGGACCATTTGTATACGTAACGCAAGAATCTTCTTGTGTAACTGTGCTACAGCACAGGTTCAAACTATGAATATTACACACTTCCTCTTGCTTAGGCAAATGGAGAAAATCTGTGGATTGTTTTGGCACTTAATGTGGTCTAGGGTGAGCTTGATGAGACTTAAGGAGGCACCATTAATTCATGGGCGGTTCATCGGAAAAAGGTCTTTTTTTATTACATCTTCGCCGTCAACAGAGGACCAAAACCCAGCTACGGACTTATAGAGAACTATGCGCAAAAAATGGCAATAGATTTTGCGATGTATTTCTAAGATACACAATTCGAACAGGCATGAAAACTCTCTTCATATCTTTAGCAGTTTCTGAGATTCAGTGGTTCAAATATACCCTATTTGTAGAAGTAAAATACGGGTAGAATCTGGTGAGGCGAAAACGTAGTTTCTAAAGCGTCGTAGCACGCAGTAAAGTGTCTCAGTTATCATCAGGGAACCCCATGTTCTAGTACTGAAGAAAACGCAGAATTTTCTTTCTTTCTTTTTATATTTTAAACTTATTTTTAATTATTTACTTATTTATTCATTTTTTGCACTTGAAGTCCGGCCTGAGGTGTAAAATTAATTCTGTCTTTTTCATTTTCACAGAAGTAAACTATCTAAATTTCACTGACCAATAATTTGCTTTCAGCGTGAGTTGCACGCCCAGCTTCACCAGGGAAAAGAAACCAGAGGAAAGATGCTCCTGCTGGAGCACAAAAAATTAGAATATGCTCCTGTTTATTTACAAAACTTTGGCTGAAAACTGGGATATCAGCTTTACTTTTCCGTGTCCAGATCAAATTTTATTTTTGCAATAGTTAGCCACCGCTACGGCTTTGTCGTTGGCTTGTAGCAGGCCACTAAAACTGCAGGGCTCCGGCAGTAGTCGGCACATGAGCAGATGTGCCTTGTCTTGTACCTCTCCGCATCCGCAAAGAACGTCGTCATCGTTAGTCAGCAGTCCCCACTTGCACAGATTAGTTTTGCATCTGGGTACACCAGCCCTCAGCCTATTTAATGTTCTCCACACGGCATAAGGAAGTTTGTTTCCAGGTGCCATTTGCTCTTTTGGTATTATCTGCAGTGCGGTTTGTTCATTCTCCCATTTACGGACTCTATTATCTTCCTGTGAACCGTCAAGGATCTTGGTTCTATCAGCGTCTGCTGCCACCTGCCTTCTGATCTTGTATGGGGCAATTCCAGCAAGTAGGTACAAATTAACCGTTGGTGTGGGTCTGAGACAGCCTGTAACTATTCGCATTGTCTCATTTACACTTACATCAACCTGTTTAGCATGTGCAGATGCTTCCCATACTGGCGCTGCATAGTCTGCTGCGGAAACACACAGAGCAAGTGCTGGTGTTCTCAGTACTGATCGTTGAGCTCCCCATTCATAGTTTGTCAGCCTGTGGATGATGTTATTCCTGGAGCAGACTTTAGCCTTGGTGTTTTGGCAATGCTGCTTGAAGGAAAGCGTTCTGTCAAGTACAACCCCAAGGTATTTAGGTGTTGGACAGTGCTTTAGCTTCTTACCTTGCCATGTAACGTCGAGCTCAACTCCAGCATATCTATTGCGCAGATGGAAAGCACATACTTGGGTTTTGTCAGGGTTTGGCTTGAGGTGATTGGCGTCGTAGTATTGAGCCAGTTCTTCAAGCGTTCTAGAGAGATTTCCAGATGTTGCATAAAAATTGGGCCCCTGGACCACCACAGCTGTGTCATCAGCATATACGAACAGTCTTGCATCTTGAGGTATAGGTTGGTCATTAGTGTACACATTATAAAGGATGGGAGAAAGTACACTTCCTTGTGGTAAGCCATTCTTCTGCAGTCGCCATCTACTGTTCTTACCATTTAGGCAGACATAAAATCTTCGATTCTGCAGAAGACTACCAATAACCATCGTCAACCTACAGTCCCCTGTGAGGTGATATAATTTTCACAATACCTTTCTGTGGTTTACCGTGTCATATACAGCAGCAAGATCTATGAAAGCTGCTCCAGTTATTAATTTTTTTTTCAAATCCATCTTCTATATGTTGCGTCAGATTAAGTATTTGCCCACAGCAAGATCTTCCTGGTCTGAAACCGGCTTGTTCCTTTATGAGCTTTCCATCTATAGTTTCTGCCACCCGGTTGAGAATCATCCGCTCCAGTATCTTATAGAGATGGCATAGAAGTGACACTGGTCTGTAACCTTTGGGGTCCTCTATCTCCTTGCCAGGTTTTAGTAAAGCTACCGCTCTCGCCTGCCGCCATAGTTCAGCTCTTCAATACAGGTGTTCATCATTTGTAGTAACCAGTTTCGAGCTTTGGGCCCAAACTGTTTTATCTGCTCCTTTCTAAGGTCATCAGTTCCAGCGACCTTATTCAGTTTCATACTCTGAATGGCGTCTTCCAGTTCAGTTGCTGTGAATGAAGCATTGAGGAGTCCGTAATCTTTTTGTCCTTGGGGTATAACTCTTTCCCTTTCTCTTTTCCCTTTGGTTTTCCCATTCTTCAGGAATTGGCTAGCAATCTGATTTGCTGTTACACCGTTGTTCTTCTGCTGGTGGTCAGTTGGGTCCCCACTTAAGTTTTTCAGTAATTTCCATGCACGTCTGCTGTTTTGTTTCATGTCAAGATTCTTGACTAGTTTGCACCACCGTGATCTCTTATCCTCAGCAATAGCCTGCATTGGTTCCTCCACAGCCTCCATCGTATCTTCGCTGAAGGGGTCCTGAGTGAACAGCTTTTGGTACCTGTCAAGTAAGGCCTTGCCGCTGCCGGTCAGACCCTGGATGTACTGGGTACGGCAACCCCTTGGGATGTTTTTCCTTCAGATCCCTTTCACAAGGTCGATAAATCTACCATACTCATCTGGTCGAGGAGGGATTTTCTCAATCTCTTCGTCTAATTGCCCTTTAAATTTCTGCCAGTCTGCCTTTTTGAAATCAAACCGTCTTCAGAAAGGCACCTCCTCTGGTTTAACCATGGCATTCACAACACAAATGACGGGTCTGTGTTGTGTACTTGGGATAGGTTCTTCAACAAGCTTCATGCACTGTGCTGCCAACTTCCTACTCACAAAGATGTTGTCAGGATTATATCCCCTTCTCCATCTTCTGCTGTTGAACGATGCTGGCTGTATTGGGTCATGAATGAGTTGTAGGCCATTAGTGTCAGCCCAGGATTCAAGCTGTACACCATTCTCATCAGTCTCATTATATCCCCATGCTTCACCATGGCGGTTGAAATCGCCCATGACAAAATTAATATGGTCATATGTAAAATTGTTTGGTTAATGGAAAACAAAGTCCACATCTGGTGGTTTGTACATAGACGTCACAGAGAACTTCTGGGCGTTGATGGTAAGTACTTCAATGTTATTTACCTCTGTCATTGCGGCTGATGTTACGTTGAGCCCTGGTCTGATGAAAATCGCACTCCCATACTTGTCGTGAGGTCTTTCAATGGCCAAATCCATTCCTGCTATTTTACGTCTGTGGCTGTTGGCTCCCCGGTGTGTTTCCTGCTCCAACAGTACGTCGCATTTATGCTTATAGGACATGTCTGCTAATAAAACACTCTTATGACTAGAGAATCCCTCAATATTTATCGAGATAGTCACAAGGGGTGGTCTTGATAAAGGCCGTTGCATCTTAATGTTAATTTGGTTTGGGACTTTAACTTGATCTGGTGTTAGAAGGATTAGCCGGGGATATCAGCTGCTTCAATCTTCCTTCCTAAGCACCTTTAAAAATTTTCTCAAAATTTTTGCCATGTACATTTTCGCGGTTTTTGATGCTGAGAGAAAGAAGACAGTTGCAGTGGCGACGAGATGGAAAAGTAGTAAACACTGGAAGATAGTAGACAATTGTTACGTTATAGCTAGAGCGAAGGAGATAACTGCAATGCCAGAGAAAGCCAGAGACACAGTGTGCTAGGAAAAGAGTGACGGAGACAGTGCCAGCACGGGTGAGGGGGGTGAGAGCCAGTGCTGATGAAAGAGTATATGAAGAGAGAGACAATGACAGTGAGAAGAGACAGCTGCAGTAGGAAGGAAGGAATGAGATGTTAGCAGTAAGAAAGAACAAGAAGGAGATAGTGACAGTGAGAGGAGACTACAGTCGAAAGACAGAACTAAGGGGACTGTGGCTGTGACACAGGAGACAATGACAGAGAGGCGCAAAGAGATAATGACAAGGAGGTGGGGTGAATGAGTGAGTAAGTGAGTGAAAGGGAACAACTCGGAATGAGTGGGTATGAGCGACTCACAGTGATGGACTAGTGGGTGTAGTGGATGTCAATGGGTTACAGTTAGGAGAGATTCTGGGAGTTTAAGGTGATTTAGCACTCCCTCTCCAGGCCACAAGTGGTCCATCGGGACCATCCGACCGCCGTGTCATCCTCAGTCGAGGATGCGGATAGGAGGGGCCTGTAGTCGGCCCACCACTCTCCAGGTCGTTATGATGGTTTTCTTTGACCGGAGCCGCTACTATTCGGTCAAGTAGCTCCTCAATTGGCATCAGGAGGCTGAGAGCACCGCGAAAAAGGTCAACAGCATCTGGCGGCTGGATAGTCACCCATTCAAGTTCCGGCCACGCCTGACAGCGCTTGACTTCGGTGATCTCACGGGAACCAGTGTATCCACTGTGGCAAGGCCATTGCCTTGAGGTGATCTGCACGCCAAAAATAGCGCGAAGGTGCTCGCGATCCAAAATTTTTGAGGATGTTTTTAAAGATGATGAAGAAGGTACACTGAAGAGCAAAAGAAACTGTTACACCTTGATAATGCCGTGTAGGGTCCCCGCGAACACGCAGAAGTGCCGCAACACGACGTGGCGAGGAGTCGACTAATGTCTGAAGCAGTACTGGAACGAATTGACACCATGAATGCTGCAGAGATGTCCGTAAATCCGTAAGAGTACGAGTGGGTAGCGACCTCTTCTGAACAGCAAGTTGCACGTTGCAAGGCATTCCAGACATGCTTAATAATGTTCTTGTCCGGGGAGTTTGGTGACCTGTGGAAGTTTTTAAATTCAGAAGGGTGTTCCAAAAGCCACTCTCTAGCAATTCTGGAAGTGTAGGGTGTCGCATTGTCCTGATGGAATTGCCAAGTCCGTCGGAATGCACAACGGACGTGAATGGATGCAGGTGATCAGACAGGATGCTCACGTACATGTCACCTGTCAGAGTGGTGTCTAGAAGTATCAGGGGTCCCATATCACTCCAACTGCACACGCCCCACACCATTACAGAGCCTCGACCAGCTTGAACAGTCATCTCATGACATGCAGGATCCATGGGTTGTTGTTGTTGGGTTGTTTTTGGGGAAAGAGACCAGACATCAAGGTCATCGATCTCATCGGATTAGGGAAGGATGGGGAAGGAAGTCGGCCGTGCCCTTTCAGAGGAACCATCCCGGCATTTGCCTGGAGTGATTTAGGGAAATCACGGAAAACCTAAATCAGGATGGCCGGACGCGGGATTGAACCGTCGTCCTCCCGAATGCGAGTCCAGTGTCTAACCACTGCGCCACCTCGCTCGGTACAGGATCTATGGATTCATGAGGTTGTCTCTATGCTGGTACACGTCCATCCGCTTGATACGATTTGAAACGAGACTCGTTCGATCAGTCGACACGTTTCCAGTCATCAACAGTCCAGTGTCGGTGTTGACGATCCCAGACGGCTCGTAAAGCCTCGTGTCGTGCAGTCATGAAGGGTACACGACTGGGCCTTCTGCTCCTAAAGCCCATGTCGATGTTTCTTTGAATGATTCGAACACTGACACATGTCGATGGCCCAGCACTGAAACCTACATTAGTGTTCCTAAGGGTTGCACTTCTGTCAGATTTAACGATTCTCTTCAGTCGTCGTTGGTGCCATTCTTTCAGGATCTTTTTCCAGCCGCGAGTGAAGGAAAGGAGGAGGGGGATCGTCAGGCAGAGAAGGTGACGGAGTAGAGAGACACAGAGAGGGGGAGTGGGAGATAGAGAGACAGGCGGGAGAAATGGACAGAGAAAGGGAAGAGCAGGAGATGGAAAAGAGAGAGGGGGAAAGAGGAGATGCACAGAGAATGGTGGTAGGAAGAAATGGACAACGAGTGGGAGGGACAGATGAACGAGACAGGTGGAGGAGGAGATGGACAGCAAAAGGGTAAGGAGGAGACGGACGTAAGAGGACAGAGGATATAATGAACAGATGGATAGAAGGAGGAAGAGCAGATTGAATGAGAGAGGGTCGGGAACAGATGGAATGAGAGAAAGGTCAGGAGATGGTGAAATGAAGGAGGGAGAGAAAGAGATGGATTGACAGATGGGGAAGGAGGTGCTTGACTAAAACACTATCAAATCAAATTAATGTGAACACACATCAAAAGGCTGGTTAACTACCATCTGCATCGCACACAGCGGCGAGACAATCAGTGAGGTTCTGGAAGGTAACGATTGGGACGGGCAGCCATACCGATTTCGTTGCTGTGGCAAGATGCGCTAGATTTCTCGATTGAGGAACCATGCTGCAGACAGCCCGAAGTGGTCCCACAATTTCTCGATTTGGTTTACATCCGGCTGGTTGGGATTGCCAGAAGAGAACGGCAAATTCATCTCGGCGCTCTTCAAACTATGCACGTACACTGCCAACTGTGTGGCGCGTTGCGTTGTCCTGCTGATAGATGCCATGGTGCGGAGAAGAAACATCCTGCGTGAAATTGTAGGCGTCATCCCCAAGGATAGATGTGTACTTGCTTTGATCTATTGTCTATTGCAGAATGACGAGATCACCCAGTGAATGCTACGAAAACATTCCCAAGTCCATAATGCTCCCTCCTCCCACGGTTTCGACGACTATCGCAGGGTGTTTACTTTCGACGTACCAACCAACGATCATCTGTCTGGTGCAGCACAAAACGTGATTCGTCTGAAAAGGTCACCTATCGCCATTCAGAGGACGTCCAGCTGCGGCACTGGCGTGCAAATTCCAGTCTGCTGCTGGCTTATCCTTAGAATCCAGTATCTGATTTCTGTATCTCCGTCTGACCACGATGTAATCTAACTGAAATCTCCCCCGTATCACCCGGCCTTTTTCAAGTATACCTATGCCTCTTGTGATTATTGAACAAAGTATTCGCTATTACTAGTTGAAATTTATTACAGAACTCAATTAGTCTTTCTCCTCTCCTTTTCCTTTTCCCCCAGCCCAGATTCTACTGTAACCTTTCCTTCTACTCCTTCGCCTACAAATGATTTCCAATCCCCATGAGTGTCAGAGTTTCATCTCCCTTTACGCACTATATTACCTTTTCGGTATCCTCAAATACCTTCTGTATCTCTTCATCTTCAGCTTGCGACGTCGACATGAATACCTCAATCGGTCTTACCAGTGAAAATAGCAACCTGTAATGGAGATGAGACTTAAGAAGCGACTGCTCGCAAGCACCTAATAAACAACATCTAATGAGATATATGTTTTTTACCTCAAATTTAAACATCTAAATGAATAACTGAACCTCCATTTAGATGGAAATAGCTCCTTATGATCCTAAAATAGAATGTTTACTGTATTATGAGCCTACATCCTGGGTGTACTTAACGAGGTAATACAACTATGTTGCAATGCTTGCTCTCTAAATAATTACTAAACAGTTTTTGGGCATTCTAAAGGGAACACCATGTACCCTTCTGTATCACTGCTAACTCTTCACATATTTTAATATCCCAAGCCGCTGTTACGTAAGAAAGGAGGAAAACTCAAATAATACACTACTGGCCATTAAAATTGCTACACCACGAATATGACGTGCTACAGACGCGAAATTTAACCGACAGGAAGAAGCGTTTCAGAGCCTTCACACGAGGTTGGCGCCGGTGGTGACACCTACGACGTCCTGACATAACGAACCGATTTCTCATAGACAAACAGCAGTTGACTGGCGTTCCCTGGTGAAACGTTGTTGTGATGCCTCGTGTAAGGAGGAGAAATGCGTACCATCACGTTTCGGACTCTGATAAAGGTCGGATTGTAGCTATCGCGATTGCGGTTTATCGTATCGGGACATTGCTGCTCGCGTTGGTCGAGATCCAATGACTGTTAGCAGAATATGGACTCGATGGGTTCAGGAGGGTAATACGGAACGCCGTGCTGGATCCCAACGGCCTCGTATCACTAGCAGTCCAGATGACAGGCATCTTATCCGCATGGCTGTAACGGATCGTGCAGCCACTTCTCGATCCCTGAGTCAACAGATGGGGACATTTGCAAGACAACAAACATCTGCAGGAACAGTTCGACGACGTTTTCAGCAGCATGGATTATCATCTCGGAGACCATGGCTGCGGTTACCCTTGACGCTGCATCACAGACAGGGGGCGCCTGCGATGGTGTACTCAACGAAGAACCTGGGTGCGCGAATGGCAAAACATCATTTTATCGGATGAATCCAGGTGTGTTTACAGCGTCATGATGGTCGCATCCGTGTTTGGTGACATCGTGGTGAACGCCCATTGGAAGCGTGTATTCGTCATCGCCATGCAGGCGTATCACCCGGCGTGATGGTATGGTTACACGTCTCGGTCACCTCTTGTTCGCATTGACGGCACTTTGAACAGTGGACGTTGCATTTCAGATGTGTTACGAACCGTGGCTCTAACCTTCATTCTATCCCTGCGAAACCCTACATTCCAGCCGGATAAAGCACGACCACATGTTGCAGGTCCTGTACGGGCCTTTCTGGATACAGAAAATGTTCGACTGCTGCCCTGGCCTGCAAATTCCCCAGATCTCTCACCAACTGAAAACGTCTTGTCAATGGTGGTCGAGCAACTGGCCCGTCACAATACGCCAGTCACTACTCTTGATGAACTGTGATGTCGTGTTGAAGCTGCATGGGCAGCTGTACCTGTACACGCCATCCAAGCTCTATTTGACCAGGCGTATCAAGGCCGTTATTACGGCCAGATGTGGTTGTTATCGGTACTGATTTCTCAGGATCTATGCACCCAAATTGCTTGGAAATGTAATCACATGTCAATTGCAGTATAATATATTTGTCCAATGAATACCCGTTTATCATCTGCATTTCTTCTTGGTGTAGCAACTTTAATGGCCAGTAGTGTACTTAATGCTGGATGACTAGAATAAGCTGACCGCTAGAAAGCTGTAGTGGCGTAGACATATGTTTTGTCACTCCCTCTGCTCCATTGAATCTCAGTTGGGAAGTGGTATAGGAGCCTCTTGATTTGGACTGTCTAATACCTTTCTGTGAAACAACGACGACGGAAAGGCGAATCCAGTCATATGAAAAATGGAATATACGGAGGGGAAACTGAACCGCGTAAAAGGAGAAAGTAAATGGCGATGTGGGAGTTCTAGATGTAACGAGGAACGTCATAAGAGACTATATTAACATCTTAGGATTTCGCGTCTTTTTTATTTCTTTATTTTATTTTATTTTTTTTTTGTTTTTTTTTTGTTTTTTTTTTTGTTTTGTTGAGTCATCAGCCTTCTGACTGGTTTGACGCGGCCCGTCACGAATCTCTCTCCTGTACCAATCTCTTCATATCAGAGTAGCATTAAGAACCTACGTCCTCAATGACTTACTATGTGTATTCCAGCCTATATTTTTTCTACAGGTTTTACCCTCTACAGCTCCCAGTAGTACCATAGCAGCTATTTCCTGATGTCTTAACACATGTCTATCAGTTCATCTGATCTCCAACATTTTTGTGTAACACAACATCCCAAACCTTTGGATTCTCTTCTATTCGGGTTTTCCCACAGCCCATGTTTCACTTACATACAATGCTTTTGATGTGGTCCTCACTCGGACGCATTCTCATGGTTTATTTTGCTACTTCATCTACTTCGTGATCACCAATCCCGACATTAAGTTTCTCACTGTTCTCATTTCTGCTACTTCTCGTTACTTTCGTCTTTCTTCGATTTACTCTGAATCCATATTCCGTACTAATCAGACTTTTCAGCCCATTCAGCAGATGCTATAATTCTTCTTCACTTAGACCAAGGACAGCAACGTCATCAGCGAATCTCATCATTGACATCGTTTTACACTGAATTTTATTTCCACTCCTGAACCTTCCTTTTACTTTCGTAATTGGTTCTTCGATGTGTAGATTAAACAGTAGGGGCGAAAGACTACAACCCTATCTTACACCATTTTGAATCCGAGTACTTCGTTCTTGGTCGTCCACTCTTATTATTCCCACTTGGCTCTGCATTTCAAACATCTTTCGCTATTTTCGTTGTAGAACGCTTTTTCCAGGCCGACAAATCCTATTAACGTGTCTTGATTTTTCTTCAGTCTAGCTTCCATTATCAAAGGTAACGTCAGGATTGCCTCTCCGGGGCGTTTACCTTTCCTAAAGCCAGCTGATCGCCATCTAACACAGCCTCAATTTTCTTTTCCATTCTTCTGTGTATCAATTTGGTCAGAAACCTGGATGCATGAGCTGTTAAGCTGATTGTGCGATAATTCTCCGACTTGTTGGCCTTGCAGTCTTCGGAATTATGTGGATGACGCTTTTCCGAAAGTCATATGGTATAACACCAGGCTTATACATTCTACACACCAACATCCTCTTAAAGAGTAATAACTGGTAGGCTACGAAAAATCAAAGCAGGATTAAGGCATAAATAACGAAATCCGAGGATCAATTACGTATGAAAAGGTAAAAAAATATTATTATATCACGATCGGCATTTCGTGGCCCGACAAAAGTCACCAATCAAACTGCCTTCGGAAAAAAAGGTGTGTCTTTCTCCAGACTATGCTAATAGCTCTGCGACTATGCCCAGTGTTGATCTTTATCGTGTTTTAAACGAAGTGTTTACGCCAAAGGTAAATACAGCACTTCCATATCGGTCTGAGAGTATCTATTATCGTATGCTGTTTCACCTAGGCTGAGAGGTTAAATATTTTATGTAGCATCTTGAACAACATTCGGCAAAAGCGGTGAAATACTGGACCGAAGCCGAAGGAGTTCGACCTATCAGCCTTCTCTCATGTACCCTAAAGATTCTGGATAGAATATTCAAACACAGCCACGAATGATTGTGAGGAGGGGGTGATAATACACTGTCACTGACGCAGTTTAGCTTCAACGAAGTGAGTGACACTAACGAAACTTTGTTGAAATTAATAACAGGTATGCAACTGAGTATACGTGAAAATAGGTACCAGTACCTACTTTATAGATATTCAGAGTGATTGTGATAATGTGTGTTGTTGTGATTTTTTGTGTATATATGGGTGTGAAGATTCGTTGTAGCGTCTATGTTGTGTCTTTCACGTGTATTTTTATGGTGTCTGTGTACTAGTCATTGAACAGTAGATGCAAGTACACTTGCGCTGTTAACTAAACATCGTAAGATCACATGAGGCTACTACAATAAATTCATTACAACCTCATTCCATGGGCAAGTAATTTTATTTTTGATGTTGATATGGGTCTCTATATTCAAGTGCCTGATAGATAAATCCCTTTGGAGTGTCTGTATACATGTAAAATAAATTATGAAGAGGTCGGTGTGCAGCAGCTTAATGGTTTCCTTTTCAAATATCTCAGGGTGATAATGGACTATCTTTTAGCATGAATAACAATTTATACTTTCGTAGCATTTCATGGAGAAGCACCTTTTTCGTGGTACACTCATTATTAATTCAAAGCTGAGCACTTTATTATCTGTGAAAAATAGCGACACTTGAACAAAAGACAGCCGTGAAGCGGCAACCACAAGAATCTCTTTTGATATCGATACTACTCTTTTCGAAAGTAATGAAATTAACTTGAATTTAGTCTGTTTATTCAAAAAACTAATTTTAAGTAACCTCCTTTTGGATTTCCGCCATGTAATATTGGAGTAACTTAAAAAGAATCTGGCGTATTACAAATGTCGGCCAACAATACAATTGCAACTCTCGCTGTACCTCGCGTTATTAATGTCTGAATAATGCACAGTTAATTTTTTCATACTTGTAGGGATGCAAATGCCTCTGCAATAACTGGTATGGTTATCAATAACAGCATATGTATTTGCCAGAAATACGATACAAGATACATACGTCTACATCCATTCAAACCAGAATAAAAAGATCATGAAAAACTATTTCTGTTGTTTTCATTGTTTTCAGTAACTTTTCTGCAAAACATATACAAGTATTCATTATCATGAATTATCGATACTACTTCTCATATACACCATATTGAGATACTTAATATTTTTACGTAGTCTTTTGTACACAGTGTAACAGATCTTTTTATTACTTAAACATTTCTGGCCAACCAAAAATAACTGTTTCTCGTTCCAAGAGGACCAGTACAGTGCCTCGAGCTGCTGACAAATAAGATTCAGTAAATGAACATGCCAGACATCTTTGTTGGAGATACAGTCAGCCGTTTTAAAGATGAAAAATCTAATTATTAAAGTGAGCAGGAAAATTATTGCCTTCAGAGACACTACCGCAAGGATCAACACTGTTGTGGCTGCTGATTAATATATTTACAGCAGACACACATGACGTCGTTCTCTCCGTAGATCTCTGTTCATATACGATTAATTCAGTCTTGCGGAGGAATACAGCAAGCTTGATAGGTCCATAGGACCGCTAGATAAATTGGTGACTCTGAATGAATTAGTACCCACTCCAACTAAACCTATAGTGCTTGTCTTTAATCTCAATAATTTTCGTGACGACGTAACACTGAGGCTGGAACAATATAACATTCCTGTGACAGTCACAGCGGTCTTCACACTGACTGTGAAAAATAGTCTAGCGACATGAAGCAAGTAGTAAATATATGCGTAAAGACTTAACACTGCGCTGCGCGTATTAACGGTATAGTAGCTGGGCTGCAACTGCCGGGCAAGCATCAAGATTTACAGCGCCCTCACAGGACCATATGTTGACGATGCTAGTCCATGCTTTGGATCAACCTCCGATAACGTATTAGAGAAGCTCGTTAAATGTCCGTTTAAGACGGTATAAAGGACTTGTTTAAAATCTTGAAATATAAAGGTATCTTAGAGCTACGATTTCGACCACAGTAAATGCTCCATTAGTCGAGGCCAAAGTGTTAGCACTCGACTTAAGAAGAAATAGTCAAGACGCAAAATCGGTCCAAGTTCCATGGTGATACCCTCCAGGATCTTTCCCGGGAAATTTGTGACACTTGCTTTTCCACTCCATATTGGCTTTATACGAACCTTCCACCTACCCTGAGGGATGTTTATGCATCTATGTCAGCCCCCAGGAAGGTTTTGTTTGAGCAAGAGTTCTGTGACACCATCTTTGAGTCAGGCGTAATATTGGAGGTACATTTTACTAAAAGAAGCGTAAACGAAACTGCTTTCATTAAACTCGTAGGACAGAAACCTCCAGCTGAACAAAGTAGACGGACGGAAAAGAAGGTTGACAGTGGATGTGCAGTCTTGGACCTAGTGGGACGTTATGAAGTGCAATATACCTTGAATAACGATTGCAGTGGTGCGGGGCATATTGGAAGGCAGATGCCAGGAAACGTTCTGACACGTGCTTTTCCACTCGACAGTGGCTTAACAAGAACCTTCGACCTGAGCCCTCTTAGTAACATACAAGTTCGTCATTCTTCTGTACGACTCTAGCTCTGCACTCATATTTCTAAAAACCAGAGAAAGGTAACTCAAACAATCCAGTCTGATAGTAACAATTATGTGTCTGCTTGATAACGGACATAACATCGCCGTTTATAGGATAAAAGCAGATAGCAATACATCAGGCAACGAAACAGATGACACTCTTGCGAAGAAACGCATTTACTTCGGCAAACAAGCCAACAAAATACAATATTTGAGAGACTTATTCTTCAAGACAAACTATGTTGATGCAAAAGAGTGGGAAAAATCGTAGAGAAAGTGGCAGGCGACAAGAGGTGGACACTGCGGCACATCAACAACAATATCATCAAAAAATGGTTCAAATGGCTCTGAGAACTATGGGACTTAACCCCTGAGGTCATCAGTCCCCTAGAACTTAAGATCTACTTAAACCTAACTAACCTAAGGACCTCACACACATCCATGCCCGAGGCAGGACTCGAACCTGCGACCGTAGCGGTCGCGCGGTTCCAGACTGTAGCGCCTAGAACCACATGGCCACTTCGGCCGGCCAACAATATCATCACTCCGTGGGATCACCAGCGGACAGGACTTCTTCATCACATTATCCCGCAAAATATTCACGCAAAGCTGATTCAGACATCTCCATCAGGTCATCATTTTATCTCCTCTATGCAACTCAGGTGAAGTTGAAGAACTGCAACACTCTTTGTTGGGTTCCATGTACAGGAAGGGTTTGTCAGCAAAGTTACTAAGGAGCATTAGTCGAATGAAATATCAGTTACCGATCTAAGTTCATGTAGAGTTTCATGAAAAGATATTTTAATGTATGGAACACTATACAGGGGGAGGATAAAAATGTGGAAACACCGCTCGAAATGCACGCATGAACATGAATGCAGGTGCTGCCCAAGCCTGCATGTTTCACTGTTCTATTTGACCGCGAGTAACACCTGCCTTGTCCCCTCAGTACGTTGCAAGTGTCAGTCGAAATCAGAACAGTTGCCTATATAGTTATGACTGCATTAAATAGGCGTTCAGAGGATTGGAAGGTGCGCAAATCATTAGTGCTTGTATGGGGTGCTTCCGCGACCAAAGTGGCCGATCTGTTTGGTGTTCTAAGAGGCAACATATCTAAGATTTATTCCTCATGCAGGGAGAGTGGACGAAGGTGTGTGATGAGTTATGGTGACAGACATTCATTGAAGACGATTGTGACAAAA
The DNA here is from genome assembly GCF_021461395.2 of Schistocerca americana. Classification (NCBI taxonomy): domain Eukaryota; kingdom Metazoa; phylum Arthropoda; class Insecta; order Orthoptera; family Acrididae; genus Schistocerca; species Schistocerca americana. Next base: position 61,664,565 of record NC_060122.1, read on the forward strand.
ATTAAGTGGACTGCAGCTGCAAAAATCGCTGCAGAACTGAATGTCACATTCACGAACCGTGTCAGCAGTGAAACAACACGAAGAGAGTTCCGTAAGTAGGGAACTGCAGGGCGAGTTTCAATCCCAAAGTGACGGAAATGCTGGTAACACGAAAACGTGGTGTCAAAGCCATAAAAAGTGGACTCTGGAGCAACAGAGGAAATTCATTTGGTCAGATGTGTCTCGTTTCCAACTTCAGCTCGAGTTTACGACCCAGTGGTGAAAGATTTCGGAGCTTTAGTGATGATTTGGGCAATCATATCTTGGAATTCCATGGATCTCCTGGTTCCCCTGCAAGATCACATGATTGCCAAGGTATATGTGGCAGTTATCGCTGATTAGGTCCATTCCGTGGTACAATGTTTGTTCCTCAATAGTGTTACTGTATCCTAAGACGACGTCGCCCTTGTTCACAGACGTCGCATTGTCCAGGATCGGTCTTTTTGCGCACTAGGATGCATTCTCGAGTCTCCCCTGGCCACTGCAGTCACCAAATCTCAGTGTTGATCCTATGTGGTCTACTTTGTGGTCTAGAGTGATGTATGATCGCTGTCCACCTCCATCATCGTTACCTGAACTTGCCACTGTTTTACAGGAAGAATAGCATAACGTTCTCTTCAAGACCTGTATTTATCCACTCCGAGATGACTGGAGCTGTTTTGACTGCCAAGGGTTTTCCTACACCGTGTTAGCCACAGTAAAGCGCTGTGCTTTTGGTATTTCCATATTTTTGTCAGCCCTTTGTATGCCGTAGTCGATGCGAAAGCAACTATACAAAAGACGTTCATGAACTACACTGAAGCGCATGTTCAAATACAGAGATATGTAAAGAGGCCGACCACTGCACTGCGGTCGGAAACACCCACATAAGACAAGGGTCACGCGCAGTTGTTAGATCGCTTACTGCTGCTACAATGACAGGTTATCAGGATTTGAGTGCGTTTGAACGTGGTGTTCTAGTCGGAGCACGACCTATGGAACACAGTATCTCCGAGGTAGCGATGAAATAGGGATTTCCCCGTACGACCATTTCACGAGTGTACCGTGAGTATCAGGAATCCGGTAAAACATCAAGTCTCCGCCACCGCTGAGGTCGGTGAAAGATCCTGCAAGAACAGGACCAACGACGACTGAAGACAGAAGTGCAACAATTCCGCAAATTGCTGCAGATTTCAGTGCTGGCCATCATCAAGTGTCAGAATGAGAACCATTCAACGAAAAATCAACGATATTGGCTTTCGCAGCCGAAGGCCCACTCGTGTAGCCCTGACGACACAAAGCTTTTCAACTCGTCTGGGCCCGTCAACACCGACATCGGGCTGCTGATGACTGGAAACACATTGCCTGGTCGGACGAGTCTCGTTTCAAATCGTATATATCGGATGGACGTGTAAGGGTGTGGAGACAACCTCATGAACGCATGGACCCTGCGTGTCAGCAGAGAACTGTCGAAGGTACTGGAGGCTCTGTAATAGCGTGGGGCGTGGGCAGTTGGAGTGATATGGGACCTCTGGTACGTCTAGATACGACTCTGAAGGGTGACACGTACATAAGCATCCTGTCTGATCACATGCATCCATTCATGTCGACTGTGCATTGCGACGGAATTCGGAAATTCCAGCAGAACAATGCGACACCCCACACATCCAGAATTGCTACAGTGCGGCTTCAGGAACACTCTTCTGAGTTTAAACACTTCGGCTGAGCACCAAACCCCCCACACACGAACATTATTAAGCATATGTGGGATGTCTTGCGACGTGCTGTTCAGAAGAGATCTCCACACCCTCGTACTCTTTCGGATTAATGGTAAGGCCTACAGGATTCATGGTGTCAATTTCCTCCAGAACGACTTTAGATATTAATCAAGTCCACGCCACGTCGTGTTGCGGCATTTCTCCGTGCGGGGGCCCTACACGATATTAGGCAGGTGTACCAGTTTCTTTGGCTCTTCAGTTGCGCACCAGTAATATGAATGGTGGAATTTGTTATCAAATTTAGAGTATTTCTGTACTAATCGTCAAACTACTACAATTATATATTTCCCTATTACGTACCATCTTTATGAACTAACTTGTGTCTATTATGTGGATAGGTGGCAGAATGGAGTCACTCAAAGACATTTAAATGGTTAACCGAATGCTTAAATAGCTCTAGAGGCAGGGAGGGAGGAGTAGGTGGAAGAAAGGAGAAAGAGGGAGTGTAATTATACTAAGGGCAAGGGAAACGGGAGGGTGAATGATGGGGTCCATTCCGTAACTAGTTCGGCGAACATTTTAGACACTAGTCCAGATAAACTATGTGTCTGATAACAACAACATTTCTCTCTTTGTAGATCAGTTCTGTTACTCCCATTTCATTTTTGTAAATACTGTAACCTGGCCCTGAACTGCTTTTCTCAAAGATCATGGTCGTGCTATTCGATCTTATGTCGTCAAAGACTTTCCATAGGTCCAGATGTTTCACGAAGGTGTACTAGCTGTGCTGCAGTTTTCTTGCAATTAGCTCACATGCTGAGAATACTTCCTATTGTGCATTTACCTTTACAGAAGTAAAAGGATGATTATCCAATACCTCTTCATTTCCTGCCCCTCCAATTCTTTATGTTACTATACCCACCGATTTACAAGCATGGGATATCGAGATATGTCTTTCCTATTACGTCTTGTTAAGGGGAAAAAGTACGTTCTATTTCCTCCATATTGAACTGACAGTTTCCGAAGCATTTTTTCTCAGGAAGTATGAACAATAATATACTTAAATATTTTTCACGTACAAGAGGTCATTTTCATGAGTAATATATCGGAATTGTAATTATGAAAAACATTTTAATAACGACCCGTTATTCGGGAAAATTTAATAAAAAAATAGGGCATAGAAACCTTTATCCATTATTGTGGTATAAGAGGGAAAGGTTACATTAGGCTTGAAAAAACGAAGTTTACAGTACCAAGATTTTAAAGTTTTATTGCATTTACAGTGTCTTTAATACACTGCTGTTGTGCACTCATCATTTAAATTCACAGCTCCTTCCACTGTATATTCCGTAGATTTCTCTGCCACAGATTTGCAAGAAGTGTGCAATAAAGATACTTCTTTGTAAGAGAGTTTGGTAAGTTCGGAGTAGCACATCTGCCGTGCAGTTATATGCATGCCATACGCAAACCTATTGTCGTTTTCATTATATTCATTTTTTCTTTCATTCTTCAAGATCCGCCAGCTATCATTTTATTTTATGCACTCCATGGACAACCCTTAATACAGATATGTTGTCGGATGTGCATCTTTCCTCGTACTAAATGGCGTTTCCCTCCATCTACAACTGTGAAACCTCCTACGTAAATCTACAGTTGGCGTTCATGAAAATACATTGATTTCAGAAGATATAAATCAATAGCCAGTGTATAACACGGACTGAAACTGGAGCAAGTGTCATGGTCAACATATTGTGCAAGAAGCAGAGAATGGTAAGGTAATAAAGTAGAGTGTTTGACATTAAACAGGCCTAGTCATTGAGTCATGAAATTAGGGACAAGCCTTAGCGGAGAAGTAAACAATTCCGTTATACGTTACCTGCATAAACTTAATCATACATATAAACGTAGGCTTCCGCGACCATTGTCACATTCAATAAAATCTAGGTTTGTGACCTCATTCTCAATATGTAAAACTACTGACGTTTCGGTCCCTGTAAACAAAAACACCATGAAGTAGGTCACTTGCAACAGGGGCCGAAACGTCGGTAGTTTTATATATTGACAATGCGGTCACAAACCCAGAAAAATTTTATTGAGTTTATCATATGTGTTTTTTACAACTTTTTATCCTCTCGTCACTATTGTTTACAGTAAACATTTTTTGCACATTATCTCAGAAAAATCCTATCTGAATGCCAGTATATGAAATTCCACACGTATTCAGTATTATCTCATTTTTTTTCTTTTTTTCCAAGGAAATGTGCGTTGGATTAGTTGTTGAAGCATATATCTTGAGCAGGAAACGATTCTTTACTATTATGTTCCTTTTTTTTAAATGAAAGGTTAACACAAGCCTCAGCGTTTCGTACTTTTCCGCACGACTAGATAAGGAGTACATGCTCTCCATTGCGGCTGCAGAAATTAATCAGACCTCTGTATGTAAATGAGGTGTTGGTGCAAGCACGAGGCAAGGGCTATCCATCAAGGCGCCGTAGAGTATGTGTTTAACTCCCCAGGCTGGAAGCAGAACACGGTCTGCTGCTGCAGACCGTGCTGTATATCTCTCGCTGGAGATTGCATTAAGGTGAGACGGAGGACAAGAAAGTGGAGATACAATAGGGATGGAGATGTCCAACGCAGACACAACTATTTGTAGTTTCCTATCTGATCACATTGTTACGGTTTGAAAGGTTCTGCTTGTGCAACACAGAACTAAGAATCCTCAAAAAATAGAGTAGCAACACCTTTTTCAAGCTACGTAGGGCCGTGTCAGCTCTCTTTGTTATGTGAACATTTACAGAGGTGGAGAAAGAGTTTGGTCACAATGGTAAATAATGTTTGAGCTTCTCCGTTCACAAATTAAGTTCGAACTGACTCACCTCTGTGCAAACAGTCAAACATCAAGGAAAATTTACAGAATCATGGACATACTTGTTAGTGGCTGTTCGTGGGAATACTCAGACGCTGGCGTCACAGACAGGAAGCAACAATCAGCACACATCGCAGCTAACTACTGGATAAAACAGGAGTGCACTGGTCACACAAAGCAAAATTCATAGAGTCGACGTGAAAAGAATAGCATGTAAGAAATTCGAAATATCATTGAAAATGTAAGAAATGCAACAGTAACGTCGAACGAGGACAGACGGCTGTGAAGACAGTTAGTTAGTTAGTTACGAGTTCCATTGATCAATGTCACGGTAACCGTTATGAGTGGAATGTGTCAGGTGCATAAGAAATGCACATATGGATGAAGTATTTTTTTTTTTTTTTGCTTAAAATTTTCATTACCTACCCGAGCCCCTTACATGACAGAAAATGCATATATCATACCTATAGTTTTATTTATTCCTGTTCAAGAATTCATCTACAGTATAGAAGGAGATGTCAAGGAGATATGATTTCAGTCTATTTTTGAAACTATTACTGCTGTCTCTGAGATATTTTATTTCATCTGGTAATTTATCGAAAACTTTTACAGCCGCATATTTTATCCCGTTCTGTGCTAAAGATGAGTTAAGCAGAGGACAGTGTAAGTCTTTCTTTCTTGTGGCATTACAATCATGAATTCACTGATGTCTTTAAACTGGTCAATGTTGTTAAAAACATATTTCATTGCTGAGTAAATATACTGTGACCCTGCTGTAAGAATTGCTAACATTCTAAACAGATTCCTACAAAATGGCGACTATGAGCCCCAGACATTGTTCTAACACTTTCTTTTGAGCAGTGAATACTTTTTTCCTAAGCGATGAGTTACCCCATATTATTCCGTATGACATCAGAGAGTGAAAGAATGAAAAATATGTTAGTTTACTAAATTCTATATTCTTTGAGGATATAGAATTTGGCAATTATTCTGAGTGCAAAATTTGCTGAACGTAGTCGCTTTAGGGGATTCAAAATAGGAAGTTTTCATTTAAGATTGTCATCTATATGTACACCCAAAACCTTAGTATGCTATAACCTGGATACTATCGATGTGTTATTTTTATGGAAAGAACTGTACTCCTTGCAGCAGAAAATTGGATGTACAGTGTTTTTTTTTTTTTCAAACTTCAAAGCAAGCCCATTCGCAGAAAACCAATTAATAACTTTTGAAACGACATTATTTGTACCATTTACTATTGGAGTTTCTTTTACTGCATGAATAATGGTGCTCGTATCATCAGCAAACAATGTCGGTTTAGCTACTTGTTTCAAATAAGAAGGGAGGTCCTTCACATATATCAAGAACAGAAGGGAACCCATGATCGAACCCTGTGGTACACCTAATGTAATTTTACCCCAGATCAAGTGGTAAAATTCCTTAAATCAGTTAAACCGTATAAAGAAATTGGTGAATTTCCCTTTTGCAGCTGTTACTTTATTTCTATTTTATTGTTATAGTTTTGGGGTGTACACATTGATCAGAGAACGTGCGTCTGTCAATTAAGCTAATAGATGTAAAAACTAGACGTAAATAGCGATTTCTGAAAGAAATTCTTGAAAATAAAAGTCAAGATTCTGTTGGAGAATGCTGACATTCGTCTAGGGAACCAGCAAACCCTTCTCACTATGTGAATTATATAATATCACGCGAAAGACCTATGATGCAGCGTTTGACAGAAGAATAAAATACTTGTCATCATTTAAGGCGGAAAGGATAGGTAATACTCTTTCGGAATTTCAATAATAATTGGGGAAATTATCGACGAAACAACTACTCAGACGTATTGAAGACACCATCACACTTCCTGCATATACTATTCACATTATACCGAAGACAGCAAAGGCAGGTAAGTGCAGGAACAATAGAACAATTAGCTTAACAGAACAAGTATCCTAGATGCTGATAAGAAGAATATGCAGAAGAGTGGAAAAGAACACTGACGATCTGTTAGATGACGATTGGTTTGGCTTTAGAAAAGATAAAGGTAGCAGCGAGTCAGTTGTGACGTTGCTCTTGATAACTGAGGCAAGATAAAAAAATTAAAACACTCCATACAATCTGTTGACCTAGAAAAAGTGTTATAAAATGTAAAATTCAGCGAGGTGTTCGGAAGTCTCAGAAATCTGATGCAACCATATTTAGGTAATGAACTTCCTACAAAAAAGTACAACAAACTTTTTTTGACCCACTTATTGCACCAAGTATTTATGTTTGTACTGTGGCTACTTAGACACCATGGAAACAGCCTTAAAACACGAAGAATAAAGATGTCTCAGTTGTGCTGTTCGGATTACACTTCCACGTCTTACGTTTCCCTTTGTTTACTGAACAAAACGAAAGAGAGAAGTTTACAACAGTCTTCAGGACTCATCATTAACTACGAAAGAAAATGACGCCAGTAATAGGTGTGTTTCCTAAGTTATACGTCGACTTTTCCATAATGTTTCAACAATAGGCATACAAATAGCAAGCATAAATATGTCCGGAATTCAACCTCATATCATTACGCAGCAACTTCGATCTTAAATTTTCAGCCTAAAAGTACAGTAGGAGCCGCATCGAGTTCTCGTCGCCGAATCTTAATGTTGATGATGATTTACGTTGATGCGAATAAACTTTTTTGCTGAATCTCTCCCTTAACCAGAGATCCTACAAAATTTCTCACCTCACCAGCCTAGGTAAGAACCGTCGAAAGCACAGCACTGTGATATTATTTCAGTGCTTTAGCAATCTGCAGACAGATGAAAATCATCAATAAGTCTCACAGTGGAAACGGTGCGAAGCAAATGGTTTCACTTCTCCCAAGTACACCTATCTTTTCCTCGTATAAATTAACTGTGCCTTTTAACAGCTTAGAAATGACTTAAACAACAGCTCTGTTATTGCAGTCTGACTTCGATAAGAGAAAAGAATGTTTCATGAGCAGCACCCACCTACTTTAAATTCGCTAGGGGCAGATATCAGGCATAATAGAAAAAAGCGAATGAGAGTGAAGTTGGAAAAGCAGTCACACCATCGCAATAATATTCAGTGTGTGATCAGTTTATATTTGTTCATTGTCATTGTGGACGTAAAATGGCAGTCACAATCGTCCAACATGAAGTTACTACAGTGAACGTTGATACAGTTCGAAAGCTTTGAATATGCATGGTTTATCAAGCCCTAGTGTATGTGAAATAGATGTTGGACGTGCATAGATGTACATATGAAGAATCGATCATAATGTCACTGCAACCTCCATCGCAAGAACCTAAATTGTAATTTCACATGGTAAGTCAGGTCCGTACGACAGAAGGTGGAGTGACGCTGTGGTTGATTCTTCAAAAGTGTATTTATTCGTGTCTAACAAGCATTAGATCTTGATATTAAACCTAACAGCACCACTGCAATTACGTAACGTGTAACACTAGGTGAGAAAAGGGGGAGGGTATAGGGGGATATTTTATGCTCACCTCGATAAAGAGATTAAAAATAAAGCATATTTCGTTGATTGTTATTAAATTTTATTACCGGCATGCTTCTCAAACAGGTACTCATATGTAAGTTAGGTGCAGCACATGTAAATATCTTGTAGCACAATCTTAGCAATCCAAGGGCGTTTTCCGCAATGCGTACACCAAGGAAAGTGATACTATATAACCACCACAAAAACTTTTTAAAAATACAGTCATCACAACACACCTTTTTAAAATTGTGTGGTTGTATAAGAAGGGACCTGAACCTTAGAATATGAGTGTGTCATTTGTTGCGAAACGTCACATTCATTTCTAATGAGACTTAAAGCTTGTGGCTAAATTTTACTGGGAAGTTTAAAACAGTTGCCGAATATGGTACACGAATTTACTAAAAACAATCACTTTCTTTTCAAAATTTTAAAATATGAAGCACATGACTAGATAACAATATTTTCAAAGGATGGGCGTTAATTATCATATCCACCCGTACCCTTCTTGGTACTGCGAGGTTTAAAGTGCGGTACGTTATTTGAGAAGTGAAATATTCAGTGATACACATCAACTGCAGCAGTAATCTGATGGGAAAGTTACGTTTCATACGACGCGATCACAAAACAGTGGCTCACAAAGTATTGTCGATTTAACTCAATAAACGGCTCAGAAAAAGAGAAATGAAATATTTTAGTTGAATTTAAACTGTGTAGTTCTCTCAAAATCGTAAGAACATTGCAACAAACGAGACCCTGACAGTATAAACACATGTGATCCGACAAGTCGAGCATAATGCCGTAACATAGAACCACTTTCATACGGGACTCACAATAAATCATTAATTAAACTGAGAGAAAGAGCGATTGAGATGCTTGTGCAATGTTTAGGACTGATTGGCGAAAGCTCTGTTCTCTAACCAGGTTTGCTTCTATAGCCTTACTAAGACACGACAGATGCCAACACTGTGCGTATGGATACATAATTCGCTTCCGTGATTCACTCAAAGTTTAGCAGGGCAAATCGAATGAAATTCTAGCCGTATCGTGTGTACATCTCACAATGACTTAAGGTATGTCTCCGTATACGAAAAATATTTTCAAATTTCGCAACTAGTGGAACAATTTCATACAGAAAACAGTGTGGTGCGCGACGGCCGCATCGAACACCATGCAGCTATTTCATCGAGACTCCGCAGTAACTCATCGGCGTACCTTCAGACCACCTAAGCGTTAATTGATCATCTACCCACAAACGCGTAATGAAAGCTTCCCCAAGCATTACAGGGAGGGATACCCGAAACATCAAGACTATCCATAGCAAGTATTTGCACAAAATACTCGGCGAAATACGGAAAGAACGTTAGTTAAATTTGAAAGTGGCCGCTTACCAGCCAGCATTAAACGACATTATGCACCAACTTTGATCAGGAAATGGTTCAGTTTAAAACAGAGCAGTAGCAGCGTGATGTACTTGACGTATATAAAAATTTGCATTGTTCAACACTAATGCTCTAAGAAGTACGAAAATAAAGGCACATATCATTGTGCTTTTTGCGATATTAAACTGTTTTATAAATAACCCGTCACTGCACTGTTCTAATATGCTATTTTAGGCAATGTATAACACAAGAGTTCCTCTAATGTAAATACAAACCTGAATCATGCACCAAGAACTTATCTCAACTGTACGCACAGATATGTTCTCTAGTGGGTCCAACACTCATCTGCCCTAACAATACTCGAGACAGAGTATTTATACTCTTCCTACAATGTACTACTGGTTATAATAATGCAAAACATAATTTACAATATGAAATAGTTTACAACATTATCAAACACTCTATAATATTCCCTACATTTCTAGAACAAGTTTAAGATAATTCTAAACACATAAAAATCACATATATTGAAATTGCAGAAATAAGCATTCTAACAATGCTAAACGATCAATTGTATATATTTTGTTAATTAGACTTGAGATTTTATTCCTACCATTTACAGATGATGAGAACGAAATATATTATTATTTTATCTAAACATTTTCCATATATTAACTTGCAGAATCTGATTTTGATTGTTTATGGTAGAGAGGGTATTGTAACTACTGTTGTGTGGTATAGCTATTATTTTTCTAAAAGCCTTTTTCCTATTATCGAAAAGTAATTGAATTTAATTATAGCCGGAGATATAAGAGTATTGATCTAGTAATACATAATGCAGTGGTGATAACCATAAGCTTGGAATGTTACAACTGGAGCGCAGGGTGTAAGTCTGTTGTGTTTTCTAATGAAAGCTGGTTCTGCCTCAGTCCACAGATGGTCGTGCGTTGGTTGGAAGGAGGGCAGCTGAGGACCTACAACCGACCTGCAACTTGCAACTGGACCTAAATCTGCAGTTATGGTCTTGGGTGCAATTTAAATGGCAGAATGACTATTCACGTTGTTAACCGGCGCACCCTGACAGAAAATTTGTACGGCAGTCTAGTGATTCGAAGTGTTGTGCTTCCACTCATAAACAGCACATAAAAGGGGTTTCCTAACAGGATAGAGCTCGCTCACGTGCCTCTGTTGTAAAGCAACAAGCGCTACAGGGTGTCGACGTATTGCCTTCGCCTGCTCGATTACCAGATCTGCCTCCAACCGAGCACATATGAGACATCATCGAATGTCACCTCCAGCGTCATCTACAAAAAGCATTTACCGTTCCTGTATTGACCGACTAAGTGCAAGAATCATGGAACATCCCACAGACTGACATCCAGCACCTGAACAACAAAATACACGGTTGCTTGCTCGCATTCAAAATTCTGGCTGTTACACCGGTTGTTAGCATATCAGCATTTTACATTTGCAATGGCGTATCTCGTGCTTGCATTCACCTCCTATATAGCAATGTTAATCACTTGTACATGTTACCTAGACAAATGTATTCCCGAAATTAAAGTACTCTAGATTAACTAGTTTTTGTTGTTGCGGTTTTTTCCTTCAGTGCACGTAACATATCCTGCGCTATACACTAGGACTGTTGATATTTTTAAAAATACTGGGAATCCAATACACACATATTTTTAAAAATGCCAGTATCGGCACTCAACATATCGGATGTAAGAACCGATATATCGATGGAAAAGACATCGACGGTCACGCCTATAAAAATATTGGCTGCACATTGTAAATACATGGCAAGGTTTACAGCTGTATATTTGACTAGGGATATGTATTTAGATATTCTGCCGTGCGGAGTGGCCGCGCGGTTTGAGGCGCCATGTGACGGATTGCGCAGCCCCTCCCGCGTGCGCCTCCCTCGGGTATGTGTGTGTGTGTGCTGTTTTTAGCATAAGTTAGTGTAAGTACTGTGTAGGTCTAGGTCCCTTGGGAATTCACACACACACACACACACACACACACACAGACACACACACACACACACATTAGATATCCTGTACGTCAACAAGCTAACAGCCTGTTTATTCCCCTTAAAGCAAGAACTGAAAGGAAAACGAGTGCACGCTTGGTAACAAACACTTGGCTAATAGTGGTAAGTGGCACAATAAACGGTGTCCGATTGTTCGGTTTCGTCACATACACGATTTGCACGGAACGCTTCATGTCGACTTCCCTATTTTTTTAATTTCTGCCAACGTCAGCGACCTTGCTGTTGTAATTTGAAAATTGGATCGTAAAACTAAACGTTGCACTTTCTGTTGGTAGCGCCGAGCACCGATTACGTCGGTATTTCCGCCAACAGTAAAGAACAATCTTGTCATTTAGGTTTTTGTTCACCATTTTCAGCAACTGTTTTTGAAGAATGCCAGTGTGAAGAAATATCCCACTAGTAGCGTTAAAAATGTTTTTTTTAAATCAAACGGGTGTGCCATTTCTTCGGATCTGAAATCTTGTTGTTCCATTCACACCGCCATCCACTCACAGTGCAATCAGGCTTCTTTCGTGCCACATATAGTTGCTTCATACAGTGAAAGAGAAAAGGAAGCTCAGAAGGCTGTAAGGGTCCTCTACATAGTGAAAGTAAAATTATGTTCTGCTACAATTTCAAAAGAACAACTTCAATTATTTACCGAAAATTGTGAAAGCAATATATAAAATAAAAATATCGGCACTCGATATTGCCATTTTTATATCGATATATAGGTGAGAATATCGCCGATATACTGGGTGATTGTAATTAGTTAAACTTTGAAACCGCTGTAGAAGTAATACCACTAGTCGGAGTGACGTCAAATTGCATCGGAATATTATCGGAGAAGGTCCTAACGAATGCCGGAAGAAAAATAAATAGTTACAAAATGTAGCAACAGATGGCGCTGTAAGCATCATAATTTAATAGTGCTCAACTGCAAATGACAAATCTATCATACAACAATGCCTAAGGTGTACATTTGACGTTAAACAAACTGTACTACTCAATGTGCATGGATGTACGGGTGTGGTACTATCCGTAAAGTAAGCCCATCAACCATGGCAAGGTCGTATCACGTAGAATGGGAAAAATGGGATTTTAATTGTCCTGAGGCCAAAACGCTGATGAAAAGCATCACCCACCTCAGGGTCTAATTGTTCTGAGGGCAAAAACCGCATAAAAGGAATCAACTAGAATCAAATCGGATTATTAATTTCCGTGTGACTGGCGCAAAACATGTTCAGTATGGTGTCCACCGTTTTCTGCAACAAGCTAAAATCGAGAAACAGCATGTTGCACAACTGATCGATGTGTTTCTGGGGTCACGTTCAGAATGTGTTGCGCAATGCGTGTCTCCAATACAGCTAAGTTTGCAATCGGAACACTGAACACAATGACTTTCAGATAGCACCACATCCAGAAGTCACACGGATTAAGATCAGGTGATCGGGACGGCCAGACTGTAGAAAAATTGCAGCTGATAACCCTAGCATTTCCGAAATGGCGCTTCAGCAGCTGCTTAACTGGATTTGCAATGTGCGGGGCTGCACCATCTTGCATAAAAATGATAACATCCATGCATCCGCACTGTCGGATAGCTGGAATGACGTAGTTGCGCAAAAGACACTCATAGCGCTTACCAGTGACGGTACAGGTAACATGACCGGAAGCACCTGTCTCTTCGAAAAAATATGGCCCTTTGCAGGATGAAGTGGCACTCGTTGATTTGAGTGTGAGTTTTCCGTTGTCCACATTTCACAATTTGTATATTGACATATCCTGTCAGATAGAAGTGGGCTTCGTCTGTCCGCAAAATCTTCCACTGCCAATCATTGTCCACGTCCATGCGAGCAAGAAATTCTAAAGAAAAGGTCCCTCCTGCTGGCCGGTCAACAGGAAGCAACTCGTGCACGGTGGTAATTATGAATGGATAGCAAAGATGGATGTTCCGTAGGATTTTAAGCACCATGCTCACGCGTATGTCGAATGTTAGGGCACTTCTCCGTGCACTATACATTTGCATACCACCACTCGTCTGCTCCTGCATGCTGTGGCCACTGCTTGCAATGACGTCGATTTGATTCGTTTCCTTCCTCTACCAAGTTGGACACTAAACGAACCCGTCTTTTCGAATTTCCGAATCGTTTTCTCCAGACGCACGGCAGTCATCGGACCAACGCTTGTTTTCAAACCCTTCAGTGTCCGGAACTTCTGCAGAGCGACGTGTGCACAGTCATCATTCTTGTAATACAGCTTTACAAGCAGAGCGCGATCTTGAATTGAGACGGTCATGGCGAGCGTCACAGACTCGAAAGGAGGAAAAGCCGCGTACCTGGCATGTTAATACCAACTTGCGTGTGTGTGTGTGTGTGTGTGTGTGTGTGTGTGTGTGTGTGTGTGCGTGTGTGTGAAATCTTATGGGACTTAACTGCTAAGGTCATCAGTCCCTAAGTTTTCACACTACTTAACCTAAATTATCCTAAGGACAAACACACACGCCCATGCCCGAGGGAGGACTCGAACCTCCGCCGGGACTAGCCGCACTGTCTATGACTGCAGCGCCTTAGACCGCTCGGCTAATCCTACGTGGCATACCAACTTGAATGGGTCGTGTGCATGACAGGTGTTTTCATCTACGTATTCTGACACACACATAGCCATTTCTTGATGAAATCTCACACTATTTATTTTCTTCTGCCATACGTTTTCCCCCTTCTAGGATAATATTCCGTGGCAATTTGACGTCATTCTGACCAGTGGTGTTATTTCTACAGCTTTATGAAAGTTTAGTTATAATCAATCTGTATATGGATATATTTTCGGAGAAATGCCAGTTTATGGGTATTTTATCTGCAAATTACAATTAAATCAATACCATCAGGTGCTGACGGGTGTTGATATACATCAATGGGGAGAGTTGAAAACGTGTGCCTCGACTGGGACTCGAACCCGGGATCTCCTGCTTACATGGCAGACGCTCTATGCATCAGAGCCACCGAGGGCACAGAGGATAGAGCGTCTGCAGGGATTTATCACAGGCATGCTCCCCGTGCGACCCACATTCTCAACTTATAGTCCACACACTACATTCGTAGTGCTCCTGCCATTACACCCATTATTCGCGGCAGACAATCCACCGGTCGCGTAAGAGTTCAGGCAAAACGTGTGCTTCCGCGCTGAAGAAGGTCATCAGCCGAAAGAATAGATGCCATCTTCATATCGTTAAGGCTAACCGGCTGATGACCTTCTTCAGTGCGGATGCACACGATTTGCCTGAACTCTTACGCGACCCGGAGGACTGTCTGCCGCGAGTAATGGGTGTAATGGCAGGCGCACTACGAATGTACTGTTGAGAGTGTGAGTCTCACGGGGAGCGTGCCGGCGATAAATCCCGGCAGTCGCACTGTCCTCTGTGCCCTCGCTGGCTCAGATGGATAAAGCGTGTGCCATGTAAGCAGGAGATCCCGGGTTCGAGTTCCAGTCGAGGCACACATTTTCAACTGTCCCCGGTGATGTAGAGGGTGTTACAAAAAGGTACGGCCAAACTTTCAGGAAACATTCCTCACACACAAATAAAGAAAAGATGTTATGTGGATATGTGTCCGGAAACGCTTAATTTCCATGTTAGAGCTCATTTTAGTTTCGTCAGTACGTACTGTACTTCCGCGATTCACCGCCAGTCGGCCCAATTGAAGGAATGTATGTTGACTTCTGTGCTTGTGTTGACATGCGACTCATTGCTCTACAGTACTATCATCAAGCACATCAGTACGTAGCATCAACAGGATAGTGTTCATCACGAACGTGGTTTTCAGTCAGTGCAATGTTTAAGAGTGGGGAGTTGGCAGATGCCCGTTTGATGTATGGATTAGCACGGGGCAATAGCCGTGGCGCAATACGTTTGTATCGAGGCAGATTTCCAGAACGAAGGTGTCCCGACAGGAAGACGTTCGAAGCAATTGATGGGCGTCTTAGGGAGCACGGAACATTCCAGCCTATGACTCGCGACTGGGGAAGACCTAGAACGACGAGGACACCAGCAATTGGCGAGGCAATTCTTCGTGCAGTTGACGATAACCCTAATGTCAGCGTCAGAGAAGTTGCTGCTGTACAAGGTAACGTTGACCACAGTGCTATAGGAGAACCAGTTGTTTCTATACCATGTACAGCGTGTGCAGGCACTATCAGCAGGTGATTGGCCTCCACGGGTACACTTCTGCGAATGGTTCATCCAACAATGTGTGAATCCTTATTTCAGTACAAATGTTGTCTTTACGGATGAGGCTTCATTCCAACGTGATCAAATTGTAAATTTTCACAATCAACATGTGTGGGTTGACGAGAATCCGCACGCAATTGCGCAATCACGTCATCAACACAGATTTTCTGTGAACGTTTGGGCAGGCATTGTTGGTGATGTCTTGATTGGGCCCCATGTTCTTCCACCTACGCTCAATGGAGCACGTTATCATGATTTCATACGGGATACTCTACCTGTGCTGCTAGAACATGTGCCTTTACAAGTACGACACAACATGTGGTTCATGCACGATGGAGCTCCTGCACATTTCAGTCGAAGTGTTCGTACGCTTCTCAACCACAGATTCGGTGACCGATGGATTGGTAGAGGCGGACCAATTCCATGGCCTCCACGCTCTCCTGACCTCAACCCTCTTGACTTTCATTTATGGGGGCATTTGAAAGCTCTTGTCTACGCAACCTCGGTACCAAATGTAGAGACTCTTCGTGCTCGTATTGTGGACGGCTCTGATACAATACGCCATTCTCCAGGGCTGCATCACCGCATCAGGGAATCCATGCGACGGAGGGTGGATGCATGTATCCTCGCTAACGGAGGACATTTTGAACATTTCCTGTAACAAAGCGTTTGAAGTCACACTGGTACGTTCTGTTGCTGTGTGTTTCCATTCCATGATTAATGTGATTTGAAGAGAAGTAATAAAATGAGCTCTAACATGGAAAGTAAGCGTTTCCGGAAACATGTCCACACAACATATTTTCTTTCTTTGTGTGTGAGGAACGTTTCCTGAAAGTTTGGTCTTACCTTTTTGTAACAGCCTGTATATCAACACCCGTCAGCACCTGATGGTAGTGATTTAATTGTAATTTCAATCTAGAGAGCTGCACGGTTCCGAAAGAACAGATGCCATCTTCACATTTTACCATCATGTCTACTACACACGTGACTTGGAGACCCAACATGAGCTCTGGTGTCGTGTGATGCGACTTGAACTGCCGAAGGCTGCAGTCGGAGGGGAGGAAGATGGCCGCACTCTCCCTGTACAGAGCTTCGGCCAGGGCGGCGCGGCGCGGCGCGGTGAACCGCGTCGCCCACCGTGGGCGTGTTCTGGGTGCTGGGTGCTGGGCGTGGGGCGGCGGGCTCTGCGGCAGGAAATGAACACGCCGCGGGCCGGCTGCTCTTGTTTGCGCAGACCCTGCAAACACTCAAACAGCGCGGCCCGGCCCGTGGCGCCTGCCGTGTAGCGCGCTCTCCAGCCGCGGAAACAATGACGCCGCCGCGTGTACACCAGGGCGGCGCGGCTGGACGCCGCTCTGCCCAGCACGATGGCTGCAGCGGCGATTAGCTGCGTCGACGAGTGGCTCCGGTACAGCACTAATTAAAACTCGAGTGCAGTGAATCTCTACTAACAGCCACGTTTGCACTGGAAAGCGCCTGCCGTTATGAGAAACACATCTCACGCTGGGCGTTCGTGTACGCTACTGTAGACACTAGCCTATCTCAAAGGTCATTAGTGCCTGTCTGCTGCGGTAGTACCTGTCTTGACAGGTTGCGAGAACTTTGAGTTGAGTAACCCAACACGAAGGCTAGATAGCATCATCCACACAACTTCGAAGATTTCAAGAGCCGACAAATGCGTGAATCGTCGCACAGTCAGCTCAACAGTTCATGCATCCAAGTTGATGCCTCGAATAATAGACAGAAGAATTGAAAAGAAAATTGAGGATCAGTTAGATGGCGAAACGTTTGGCTTCGGGAAAGGTAAAGGCATCACAGACGCAGCAGCGGTTGATAATGGAAGCAAGATTGAAGCAAAATCAAGTTCATAGAATTTGTTGGAATGGAAAAAGCGTTCTAAAGTGTCAAACAGTGCAAGGTATTCGAAATTCTGAGAAAAATACGAGTAAGCTGCAGAGAAAGACGGGTAATGTCATATGTATCAGAACCAAGAGTGGATAATAAGAGTGGAAGGCCGTTAACGAAGAACACGAATTAAAAGACAGTGTTGTAATCTTTCGTCCCTTCTCTTCAATCTGTACATCTAAGAAGCAATGACGGAAATAAAAGGTTCAAGAGTGGAATTAAAATTTAACGTGAAATGATATCACTGATAAGATTCGCTGATGAGATTGCTATCTTCTGTGGAACGAAGAAGAATTACGTGATCTGCTGAATGGAACAATCTGACGGGTACTGAATATGCATTCAGAATAAATCCAAGAAAGACGAAAGTAACGAGAAGAAGAAGAAATGAGAACAGCGAAAAACTTGACATCAGGATTGGTTAACACCAAGTAGATGAAAAAAAATGGTTCAAATGGCTCTGAGCTCTATGGGACTTAACATCTGTGGTCATCAGTCCCCTAGAACTTAGAACTACTTAAACCTAACTAACCTAAGGACAGCACACAACACCCAGTCATCACGAGGCAGAGAGAATCCCTGACCCCGCCGGGAATCGAGCCCGGGAACCCGGGCGTGGGAAGCGAGAACGCTACCGCACGACCACGAGCTGCGGACAAAGTGGGCAATGTTATATTCCTATTATGCCATCATAAATTGTGCTGCTCCAACTTTATTAAAAAGGAAGTCATAATCTATAGTTATGCATTAGTTAATTACAATTATTATATCTTCAGTGGTGTGATACGTACCAAATTAAGTAAAAAAAGGTTCTGTTTCGTACCCTATTGGAATCGTAAATTTTACGAACGTTAAGTAATCTATGGTTAAGGTCATGTTTAGCATGACGTAAGTAAAATCTCTGTTTACACTTTCTACTTCCTTACAACACTTGGAGTTCGATATCCAATTTTTACGCAGTCATCCAAGATTTCAAGCGGATTATCAAAATGTTCTTCCTCTCGTATAATAATGTGTCACTGATTGATGCTAATCTTTTGTGTATTGTATCCGGTGGTAATATAAAGACTCATGGTCCGCCGAATTTTATTTGCACGTGAAATATGTTATCTTCTACTGTTTATTGTACTACATTGAGCGTAAGATGGGGCTTTTATGAGTTTACATTGTTATTACTTCCCTAGTCTTTGCTGAAGTTAATCTTCTAGGTGTGCCACACCTTCACATGAGTTCATTCGAGAACCACGTTCTCGAAACGTATCACATTAATTTAAATTATATTTAGAACTTCGGGACACTAGCTAGTGGAGACGAAGACGAGATAGTTTCTGCTAAGACATCTGCTCATGATTTTTCAGATTATCATTGGATGACTTAAGATGCAGATCGTGAAAACATATGCACTGCACGAATTATATCTACAAGATGCGTCCCTTACACCATACTTAGTAACGACATAAGGTGTAGAATGCGGATTCTAATTTCAGTCTTGTGTTGGATAACTTTGTTTAACCTCCCTTCACCCCACCCCTCCCCTTTTCTTATTACACCGTTGTGGTTTGCGAAATTCCATGTTACTCCCAAGTTAAATAAACACAGTGATGTTGTTTTTCTTTATATATGGATCAGATATAACATAAAGGGGCATTATCTGAACAGCTAAGACAGTATCCCACACCCTAGTGCCACATTTCGATAAAAATTTACAACTTTTCTAAAATATTTAAACCGATCTGTTACTTGACACCCCGACGATACACATTTTTTAATACTGACGCAGAAATTTCTTTTACAAATTCTAAGCATTTTGATGAGTGTACCTTTAAAAATAGTATTAATCTTTTAATTTATTATATTTTGCTAGCTTTTTGTTGTGTAACAAACGCCTGTTTCTATGATTCTTTCGTCTCAGTTACAGGTATCTGATGATGGCAATAGCCAAACGTCATAATAAATTAGGAAAATTTAGTAAGCAACTTGCACGCTTTTATTCACAAAATAGTCACAGAAATCACGGGCTCATGAAGCAATTTCATTTCCTGCATTAACATGTCTGCCTACAATGAAACTTCGGCAGACACAGACGTTAAGCTCGGTTGAATGTTTGGAATACTAAAAGGGGTAAGTCATGTGTAGACCAGGTTCTACTCTCGTTTGGTTTCCATGTCGATTTACAAAAAAAAGAAAAAAAAGATACAATGCTACTCACTACAGTTTCTTATCGATATCAGTCTTACTACATAGGTTGTCAAGCTATTGCTCACAATGAGCAGTATTATTATTTTTATTCTCTTTTCACTCATTGCATTAGAATTACACGTTATATATCTCTGCCAGTTTCTGTCTTCTTTAGTTGCAATACATGTAATTAAGCAAAAGATTCCTTTGCACTAAAACATATAATTTACCATGTACACATTAATTGAATTCTGCACAGAACTTCCTTTTCATGTAAATTTTTATAACACAATCAATGTATTAATACCTAAGATATTCTATGGGAAGGAGATCGCGCGTCAAAATATCGACAGTCGGACATCAAACACTATAGTAGAGAGTGTGAGTAGAGACGAAATTGTATTTGCTATGAACATATGCAGGGGTTGGACAAAAATATGAAAGTACCGGAGAAATGCATGCTTGAATATAAATGCAGATTTTAGACAAGTCTGCAGGTTGCGCTGCTGTATTTTACCACAGACGGCACTTGTGCTGTGTCTTGAATAAGTTGTTATTGTCGATTGTGGTCAGAACAGTATTCTGTATCACTAAAACTTTATACATCATAACTAGTTTTCTTGAACAGCAGTTCGGATTTCAGATGTTTTCCGACACCTTGGTAGTACTTCAGATTGAATGTTAGTAAAACGGAATACGACATGAAATTCATAAGAACCAGTTTCTACGTACAGGGGTTCCTTACGATAATCATTCTCGATTTGAAACATATACTTCATTTTACCTTCATTTATCTGTAGGTTCGTCTTTCTAGCAGCTCAGCTCTTTCAAGACCCGCAAAGGCTATCGGTATTATCTGCATATACCAGCATTTGAACTAATTTGTACAGGATAGTCCTCATCGGATTGATTCCAGCATTTCTCATAACCTTTCCAAAGGCCCTAATAAACAGATGATAGGATAATGAATGTCACTTCCTTACTCTATTTTTTATGATCGCATTAGTTTATAATGTATAATATTTCCTAACTGGACACCAGGTGTTTTTCATAGCAACTTTCTGCAAGGTGGATAATTTTATGTAAATGAAACTCTAAATCTTCCCTTGCTAGGTATAGCTCTCTACTGTCAGTACAGTCGTAGGCTGATCTGAAGTCTGTAGAGAGATGATGTTTACCAGTTCAAAATTCTTTACGTTGTTCTAATATTTCCCTTATCGTGAAGATATGATTCACAGTACATCTGCCTCAACAAAATCCATATTGATATGTCATCAGCAGCATCTTCAACAAAGGGTGCAAGCCTACTAAACAAGACACTGGAGACCCTGTTTCACGCATACTAGTTTAGTGCCTGCTACTTAGATTACGTAGACAGTATAGTTTGCACAGAGTTTTTTTTGTTGTTCTTTAATCGAATTTGTACGTTGTTTTGCTCAAAGGTAAATCTGTGCACTTAGAACTACTTAAACCTGCACTGTGCACTCTGTGTATATAGTCTACGCGAAGTAGGCTGGAGGCAAGGTATTAAGATTTAAAAAGGTTTCAACTCACACAATAAACATAACAACCGTTATTTTCTTGCGCAAATCAAAGAGTCTATTTTCTATAAAAGAGATAGTGGCCGTTTACATTATTAGGTATTAGGCCTACTGGAAACAACGTATTAAAATTCGGTTTCCTTTTCTGTGCAATTCTGAAGAAGGAGATTCGCAATGGTGACTGCTGAATAGTTTTCTGAGACTTAGTTCGCATACCCCAACACGTTCCAAGCTTTTCACGCTAATTAAGGTTATAGAAGCTTGGTGTTTTTCGAATGTACTTCTGACCAAAAAGCGATTTTGGTGGATGGAGTGGAAGGTTTTTGTTAATCCTGTTTTCTTGAGTTCTGTTCCATAGAAGCTTTCGTCTCCTAACACAAATTTCTTTCTTTCCAACTGAAAAGTCAAATGATAATTTTCATAGACGTAGCTTCAAAAACAAAAATTTCCGTCCTTACTTCCACCTCTTGGCAGTTGCATTTCTAAAAACACTGAAAACGCACATTTTATCTTAAACTGAGAAACCAAATATAAATTTTCATAGATTTAGCTTAAACATACTCTCGTTACGTTCATCCCTATGTCACCCCCTTAGGGGCTGAATTTCCGAAACCAGTGAAACCGTAATTTCCTTTATTTCCAGTTGATGAGTCAAATAGCAATTTTCAGAGGACGCTTTAGTAGTTCGCCAACAACGATTTTTTTTTCAAGAAAAATGTCACTCCCTTTTTCACCCCATTTGGGGTTGCATTTACAAAAATGCTGAAACAGCTATTTTTTATTTCTGACCGTGAAACCAACTACCAGTTTTCGTAGTTCTAGGTTCAAAAGTGCTTTCATAGCGACACGTTTCCAAAAAATCTTTTCTCCATAATTTAACGTCATTAGGGGTGAAATTCAGAAAATCCCTTCTTATACGATTCCTGCAGTATAAGATGAACACCCTGTCCGAATTTCAAGTTTTTATGTTTAGCACTTTGGCTGGGCGGTGTTGAGTCAGTGACTGAGTCGGCACGTTTCCTTTTATATATAGACAGGTAAAATCAGTCTGACGCACTTCTAGTTTTCTTACGTAGATGTCCCTCAGTGTAAGGACAATTTATTAGAGTTGTATGCTGGACTAAATAGAATCTAGTGCACTTTGTCTGGTGTGCAAACATCAAAATTAGCCGAGAAACCACTAGCAACTGGGGAAAGATAAGCTTGCGGTTTGTTGTAATTGAAATTAGCGGTGAATACATAGGGTTGGTGGGAGAACTGAAAAATTCATATTAATTCCGTGTTGTGGTGTGCACCCAGCGACGTTACAAGGGTGGCTGCACATGCACAAACATCGAGTAAGCAAAGCTGCATTGTCTGAGGCTGACGAAGGCGGGGGTGGATGGTGCGAAGGTCGGGGGTAGCGGCTAGCGTGAATCATCTAATTGCGTAGCGGTTTATACCGCTGCATCTTGCGTGGATTATTTTACCCCCGCAGCGGCTTCTCGTTACGGCCGGGCAGAACAGATGGGGTCCCACATGTGCCCCTGAGGCCGCAACTGTTTCCCTTATTTATCGATCCACCCTGGTGAATGGTCGGAGGGCGAGTGTAGGTGCCCCCATGTTATTTCGCCGGTGACAGGAGGCCGTTCCTTGTCATTCAATAAACGGGGTTTACCGTAAATGAATGGCCATCTTCCCCCAGCAGGAGGCGTTCCTTAGTTAAACTGCGAACATAAAAGACTTTTTACGCCTCTCTAACGATGTTGCTACAGATGTTGGGCAAAGGAGAGCGGAAAAATACGGGAACTGGCGTAGCTGCACTGACAAGGGAACCTCCCCATCGCACCCCCCTCAGATTTAGTTATAAGTTGGCACAGTGGATAGGCCTTGAAAAACTGAACACAGATCAATTGAGAAAACAGGAAGAAGTTGTGCGAAACTATGAAAAAAATTAATAAAATATACAAACGGAGTAGTCCATGCGAAGATAGGTAACATCAAGGACAATGAAAGTCCAGGAGCGCCGTGGTCTCCTGGTTAGCGAGAGCAGCTACGGAACGAGAGGTCCTAGGTTCAAGTGTTCCCGCGACTGAAAATTTTAACTTTTTATTTTCAGTTTATGTGACTAACTCTTATGTTTTCATCACTTTTTTGGGAGTGACTATCACATCCACAAAAACCTAACTCGGGCAAGGTAGAAGAATCTTTTTACCCATTCGCTAAGTGTACAAGTTAGGTGGGTCGACAACATATTCCTGTCATGTGACACACATGCCGTCACACATGCCGTCACCAGTGTTGTATAGAATATATCAGACGTGTTTTCCTGTGGAGGAATCGGTTGACCTATGACTTTGTGATCAAATGTTTTCGGTTCCCATTGGAGAGGCACGTCCTTTCGTCTACTAATTGCACGGTTTTGCGGTGCGGCCGCAAAACACAGACACTAAACTTATTACAGTGAACAGAGACGTCAATGAACGAAAGGACAGATCATAACTTTGCGAAAATAAAGAAAGTAAAGTTTTCAGTCGAGGGAAGACTTGAACCAAGGACCTCCCGTTCCTCAGCTACTCACGCTAACCACGGGACCACGGCGCTCCTGTGTTCGTACTCTCCTTGATGTTGCATATCAATCCCATGGACTACTCAGTTTGTATATTTTACTAATTTTTTTCATAGTTCCACACAACTTCTTCCTGTTTTCTCGATTGATCTGTGTTCAGTTTTTTAAGCCCTATCCATTGTGCCAACTTATAACTAAATCTGAGGGGGGTGCGATGGGGAGGTTCCCTTGTGAGTGCCAAGATATTGAAAACACAGGTACAAATGGACGCTTCAGCAAAAAGTGAGCTAAGTCCAATTGCACGGGTTTTGTGTTACCTCTCGGTTGTTGTAAGCGAGATATATTTCATGGCAATAAACGGACAATATAGTGGAAATCAGAATTCCCAGCCATCTCTGAACAGGTTTATCTACTTGTAAGAGGTGAGACACATTTGCTCAGGAATGATATGGGCCGTGTCCGTCGATTGTTGAATGTGGTGGACTGTGATTTGAAACTTCATACTAACAGTAATTCTGAACAACGCAATAGTGCATTACATTTTCGTATATTACCGGTTTTAAATTGTAATTTACACATCGGAAGACATCATAATAATTTTAGCATATCGTTACGTGTTGAAATGATGTATAGAAAGTTACTGGTGGGAAAAAATATTATAGCAAATTAAGGAGTGACACTATGATGTTATAACTAAGATTTTAATATCACTTTCCATATTTGAAAGAAAGGTACACCTGCAAAATACTTAGTAACTGCTACACAGGAAGAACGGGAGCGAAATTCTCAAAAATACTCATCAGCTGTATATGCCGAGAGTAGACACAGCAAGAGATTACCTCAGCAATTGAAATTCTTCCTCACGCATACCCTTTGTACCATGCCTTTTACCTGAATCTAACATCAGAGGATGGAGTTCATAAGGAAGATGAAAGATACGTTGCAGAGTAAGAAGAGTATATAGGCAGCTACAGTGCTAATAACTAAGGAAATGTTTGGTTGGGTAATTATTTGGGTGTGCCGTCCGTATAAAGTATTTGCTTCAAAAAGTGTAGCAACGAAAACGTATAACAATCACGTAGTCCAGTTTTCTGCAGCATTCCAGATGCTCTAAAACCAAAATCACAACTTTTCTCTGACATATCAACAACCGGAAGGAGAAATTCACTGCAAACCATAATATTCTGATATTAGTGATATTCTGAAAAATACAGTAAAACGACGTTTTCATGTATTCATTTTATTTTCAGTAAACAAAGACAGTTAAATAAGTGTGTCTATCATGAAAATCAGAAAATGTACATTGTCCTTTGTTTTACTCAAGAGTCAAAATTAAAAGATGGATATTACTCATCTTCAGCTTCTATAGTTACCAGTATTGCTCACGAACACAATCGCATCGTTAGATTTGTGATGTGTCCACGTCTATTGTCAAGATATCTACGGAAATCGGTTTCATACAGTAAGCACAAACTGATGAGTTACTTGTTTCGTTTCTTGTATAGGGGCGTAAAGATTGTGACGATGAAGCACCGAAACTGGTAGTGTAACGAAATTATTCCACAAAATTACAGCCATTGAATATCTGTTTTCTTTCTATCACTGTAGTCCAGACTCATCTCATTATGTAGAACTGCACATGTCGTTTCAATTTAGTTTCGAATCTCTACCGACGAAATTAGTTAAGAACGGCATGTTTATCACTTAGTGAGCCCTACAGTAGTGTGAATCGCAAAATATGTGATGGGAACTCGGTTGTACATTTTCCTCCTATAACGTGTTATCTAGATGGAAGTCTAACGATATTACGGTCTGCTAAAAATAACATTTGTCTCTCCGATACTGATTGCAGGCTGGGGGATGGAGAGGGACAGACAAGTTAGCGCTGCACATTCGTATCCATACGACGTGTCATAAATGAAGAAAAATATTTTTTGCACTGTGTTACACAACTAAATGCAAAATCATTTTTCCCGTGTTCTTATGTCAAGAGATGAACGTCGAACTACGCAGTCTCTTCAATTATGTGACGCAGTCGTAAAGAAATTGTGAAATTACATTTTTCGACTCAAATTTTTGCTTATTTGCCGCCATTGTTGTTTCATAAAATCAAGAAATGTCAAAGATCTTTTGAGGTTTTCAGAGAGACTGCATGATCCAAAAGTGCTCCGCTTTCCTGTCGCTGTTGGTGCTGTATGGTTCACAAGTTCGTATACGACCGCTAGAGCAGTAAGAGGAGCTGAGTTTCTTCACGTGTCATTCCAATGCTGGCTGCGACAAATCAGTATCTTTTTGTGCCATGGAATACAGTTGTGGAAGAAAAACATGTCCAGGTTTTAAAGTTCAACATATTCTAGGCAAATGGATGACGTTTTTCTTCATTTTGTAAACGAAAGGAGTTGGAGAGAAACAAAGTAAAGATTATCCTTGAATTTTAAATAGGCACATGCCCTCTTAGGTAATCGTTCCTCTTTTTTCACTTTCTAAATGTCAATGGATTAATTACAACTCCCGAGTAGTTTTATTCACTTACTTGTCGCTTGGCATAAATGTGTGGTCATATAAAGCACTTCGGGAAGTTAAATTAGTATAAATAATCTGTAAAAAGAGCCAATAAAAAAGAACAATAAGTGAGCAGTAAAATCAGCAGCTGAATGTATAGTGAAATCAGAAATAAAAAACGATATTAAAATGTAGAATAAAATAAGTAATAAAGTGAATTGTAAATTAAACAAGAAAACTACACTAAAAACTGACAGCACATTAATGAACATAGACAGCAAGGGTACTCCTTAAATGTCTATGTAGTCCAGTCAGGTAATTGTAGTATCTTTCAGTTCGTAATCTGTTTTTGGTCCTGGGTACGCTCTAATGTTGCAGTTACTGACACAGAGCATCACAGCCACACTGAGGACGTTAGGGATTAGCCCATTTGTACGAACGTTTCTGGCAAACTTCATATAATGGTCGAATCATGAAGAGCGCTTTCATTATCATCGGAGAATTTCTAGTCCTGTAGACATTCCGCCACTGCACATTGATGTTAAAATCTAATAGTTGATTCGCTGAGATTTGTGGGGTATTTCTAGGCCTCAACCTTCTCAGTGATATATGGAGAATGTCCTCATGCACTAGCAATTCTAGGGCATTTTGAATTCTCTTCATTTGATGGACTAAGGAGCCCTTTCTGCGGAGCAGAGATAGGGCCACGTACCTTAGCGCATGCACTAATGATACACTTCCTGCAGTACTTCGTGTCAGAGTATACAAGTCCTAGAACATAACCTCTCAATGTGGAAGTATACGTTCCCCACCTGGTGCCACAGAATTTGTGTAGCATATTGTTGCGTAAGTTGACTTAAGATGCCAGTGGTTCTAGATGTTTCCCGAAGGACAAGGTACGATCCAGTATGACACTAAGGTAATTAGGAAACTGATTATGGAGGAGCAATGCGGGAGGTTTTTTCAGGTGAAAACACGGTTTCGGATTTGGTTATGCTCCAGTAAGTGCAGAATTTTCCAACAACTTTAAGGTCTTCGGAAACGAGACTGTTAGCATCTTCCATTCGCTTGGCTAGGACGGCTATGGCCAGGTCGTTGGCATATCTAAAATTACATCGTCTTGTTCTGGCATGTGTGACAAGTACCAGCTGAAACCTGCGGGCGCCAGCACCGATCCCTGATGGAACCCAATATCCTCTTATCTTTCGGACACTACTTACATTATTACCCACTTTTATCTGGAAGGTTCTGTCACGTAGCATTTTATAGACAAGGCGTAAGACCTTCTGGCAAGGGACGGAGAGACTCAGTTTATACAATAGACCTTTTGTCCATGCGGTGTCATTTACACCTACATCTACATATACATTGATACTCTGCAAATCACACTTACGTGCCTGGCAGAGGGGTTACCGAACCTCCTACACACTAATTCTCTATTAATCCACTCTAAACAGCGCGGAATAAGAACACCTATATCTTTCGGTGCGAGATCTGATTTCCCTTATTTTATTGTGATGATAGTTTCTCCCTATATAGGTCGTTATCAACAAAATGTTTTCGCATTCGGCGTAAAGCGTTGGTGATTGAAATTTCTTGAGAAGATTCTGCGGTAACTAAAAACGAGTTTGTTTTAAATATTTCCACCCCAAATCCTGTATCATTCTCGTAACACTCTCTCCCCTTTTTCGGGATAATACAAAACTTTTTGCTCTTCTTTGAACTTTCTCGCTGTACTCCGTTAATCCTATCGGTAAGGATCCCACACCGCGCAGTGGAATTCCGAAAGAATAACAGTCTCTTCAGTACAACATCTTTTGCCTCTTCTAAGTGTTCTGCCAATAAAACGTAGTCTTTGGTTCACCTGCCCCACAACATTTTCAACACTTTATTTCCAATTTAAATTGCTGGTAATTATAATTCCTAGGTATTTAATTGATTTAGATTTGGTTGATTTGTCGTGTAACCGAAGCTTAACGGATTCCTGTTAGCATTCATGTGGATTACCTCACACTTTTCGTTACTTAGTGCTAACTGCCAATTTTCACACCATACAGATATCTTATCTAAATCGTTTTGCAATTGGTTTTGATTTTCTGATAACTTTACTAGCCGATAAACAACAGCATCATCTGCAAACACCCAAAGAAAGTTGCTCGGATTGGCTCCAAAATCGTTTATGAAGACAAGAAACAGCAGAGGGCCTACAACACTACCTTGGGGAACGACAGAAGTCACTTCTGTTTCACTAGATGACTTTCCATCAGTTATAACCAACTGTGGCCTCTCTGAGAGGAAATTACGAATCCAGTGGCATAACTCAGACAATATTCCATAAGCAAACAATTTGATTACTAGCCGCTTGTCAGGTACGGTGTCAAAAGCCTTCTAGAAATCTAGAAATACGTAATCAATTTGAAATTCCTTGTCAATAGCATTCACCATTTCGTGTGAGTAAACAGGTAGTCGTGTTTCCCAAGAACAATGTTTTCTAAATCCGTGTTGACTATGTGTCAATAGACAGTTCTCCATGAGGGAATTCATATTGTTCGAGCACAACATATGTTCCAAATCCTGCTGCATATAAACGTTAATAATATGGGTCTATAATTTAGTGGATTACTCCTATTACTTTTCTTGTATATTGGTGCGATCTGTGCAACTTTCCTGTCTTTGGGTACGGATCTTTCGTTAAGCGAGCGGTCGTGTGTGATTGTTAAGCATGGAGCTATTGTATCAGCATACACTGAAAGGAATCTAAGTGGTATACGGTCTGGACCAGAAGACTTGCTTTTATTTAGTGATTTTAGTTCTTTAACTATCCTGAGGATATCTGCTTCTAAGTTGCTTGTGTTGGCAGCTGTTCTTGATTCGAATTCCGGAACAATTACTTTTTCTTCTTTGGCGAAGGAATATCGTAAGGCTACGTTCAGTAACTCTGCTTTAGCAACACTGTCATCGATAGTAATTCCATTGCTTTCGCGCAGTCTGTCAACTTCTATCAATACTATTTCTTTGAGTTCAAGCCGCATGTGATCTGCACTTGCGTTGTTGACTTGGAAGTAATGGAAACTGTCTCTCAAGAAGGCGTCAAGTGAACTTTTATCTGCTTTATCGAATAGATATATTTTTCGTTTATTGTTTTGGAGTTACGGTAATCCATCTGGATACGAGAATCCCGTGTTCAGTCATAACCGCATCCGTCTTTTTGTGGTAAGTTCCTGTGGGACCAAACTGTTGAGGTCATCGGTCCCTAGGCTTACACACTACGTAATCTAACTTACGCTAACGATAACACACACACCCATCCCCGAGGGAGGACTCGAACCTCCGACGAAGGGAGCCGCGCGAACTGTGGCCAAGCACCTGAGACAGCTCGACTGCAACGCGCGGCTGTATCTGTGGATCAAGTGTGTTTTCACAACCGTTTATTACTGGAATCTGCTCATGAACTAAATGTTCGAAATAATTTTCAGGGAAAGTTTTTAGCACAATTTCGGATGATGTTTTATGCGTACCTTCCGATTTAAACATTTATTTTCGCCAACATAGCGAGTGTAATTTGAGCTAACCACCAACTAAAATTATACGTGTTTGAAATTAGACGCATGTTTTCTTTGAACGTTTCAGCAGTTGTATCATCTAAGTTTTGGAGGTGTGTAAAAGGATCCAATTAATATCTTATCCTCGTTGCCAAGAATAATCTCTGCCCATACTAACTCACAATCACTACAAGATAAACTACTTCCAACAACAACAAACACGTCATTACCAACTGTATTGAGCATATCCTTTCTGAACTCCGGCTTAAGCAAGCTTTCAAGTACCTATAACGATCTGAGCATCAGTGATTTCTATTAGCACTTGGAGCTCTGGTTCGTTCCCAAGACAGTTATGACAATTTACAACTTCTGTACCGATGGCTCCTACATCTATTTTCTTCCTGTGTTCGACCTGCACCCTTTGGGACTGAAGCCATTTCGTTGTTTCCCTGAGATACTCTAACCTAAAATGTCACCTAGTCCATGCGACACAGCCTCCCACCCCTTCCCGTGTAGTTTCCTCCTGTGTGTAAATGACCCTTACCTATGTAGCGGAACCCTACGGCACAAGTCGATGAATCTGCCATCTACACGGTCGCAGAACCCTCTGGGCCCCTGTTTCAGACACGGCAGAGGTCCACAATCTGTGCTGTCGACTATGCTGCAAATGGTGAGCTCTTCTTTCATCTAGCAAGCAAACCTGGCAGCCTTCACCTCTTTAGATAGCCGCTTGAAACGAGAGAGCATCTCTTCCGATCCAGAGCGACACACATCATTGGTACCGATGTAAGCTACCACCTGCATCAGGCTGCACCATGTGTTCTTCATTACATGCGGTAGGACACGTTCCACGTCTGAGACGACTCCACGTGGTATGCTCACTGCTCACTGTGTTCACATTGGCCGTCTTCCACTCCTTGACAGTCATGTCCCTAAGCGGTGCCATAACGCTTCCAACTACCAACGATCCCACCCTCTGTGACGGCCCAGATCTTGCAGGTTGGGACGTATCCTCTGAAATAGGACAAGCTACTGCACCTGGCTCAGAGGCAGCAGGAGCGAGATCCACGAAGACATCTTTCGCCTTGAGTCCTTGTTGGATTCATTATGTGGATAGTTCGATCTGGTCATTCAGTACCGTTCCAATCTGTTTTAAAATGCATATCCCCAAGAGCCTGTAGGTGATTCTGAGTGGTAAAATTGAGTGGTAGCTTTGTGGTTTGTCCCTTGGTTCTCCTCGCTTTATTCTTTATAATTTTAGCTTTCTCGAACTCAGTTGGTACTTGGCAATATCTGGAGTAACAGCGAAAGTGAGA
Organism: Schistocerca americana; assembly: GCF_021461395.2. Taxonomy (NCBI): domain Eukaryota; kingdom Metazoa; phylum Arthropoda; class Insecta; order Orthoptera; family Acrididae; genus Schistocerca; species Schistocerca americana. The sequence goes on from NC_060122.1 coordinate 61,695,846, forward strand.
ATGCTGCTCCTGATGCTGATTGTAATTATACAGCTGAAGAAACGATAGAAAATATAATCTGAGACCTGCCGTAATCAACTGATACAGACGTAACATGTCGAATTCAGAACGCAGCTGGGAGCAGTCACGATATCATTCTGCGTGCGAATTTAAAATATTAACGAGGACAACAGCTGTATGAGCTTAAATCGTTGTAATTATGCAAAACGCTCTCAACAGTGAATGCAGATTTGGATTATTACAAAATATGTTTGTTATTCCCACGGGGCTCTATTTATTTTCATTTCGGATGTCTAGATCATACGGCTGAAAAGTTTTATTCATTTTATTTAACAGGATTCTGACTTACAGGCGGTATGATACCTGTATAAAATTCTCTCAATGTTCACGCCGCATCCCATGCGAGACGAATATCGTTCGTAGGTAGCACCGCATTCAAAAGCTCCATTTCCACTTCAGTTTTCACGGGTTGAACACACAGAATTCTATAGAATATCATAGCTATAAGCTTCAGTGCCATGACACGAACTCGCTAAAAGCTCTTTTTCCTAAGTAATGATAACATTAAATTGTTTCATCCGAAACAGCTGGATTACTGGTGATCACTGCGTAAGGCGGAGGTAGCCCTCCAGAAATTATACGAAGACGGACAATCCTCGAATACATTTCAGTAAAATTTTCATTCACTGTTTTAACTTCGCTCAGTGTTCCAGTGGCTGTTTGAATTTTTTGGTTTTAGATAATATTTTGGTGAAGTTTTGTTGATATTGGAATTAGCTATGGTGTAGTAGTATTAATACGAGTAGTTGCTTTCTTAGTAGGCAGAGAATTTCGAGACCGTTATTGCTAGTTCTTACATAGTTCTACTGGCGTAACTGAACTTTTGGTACCGTAGACGTATAGTTTTTTTCAGTAACTGTAAAATTTAACCATGAGTGAGAAGTGTGGGCTCTGTCGTAGGTTTGTGAGTAGTGGGTTACGACGTGGGATTTGTTCAAAGTATTTTCATTGGGGGGGAATGCAGTGGGGAAGCCAGTGGTCATTTTAGTAAGATCCTCTCCTGGGAATGCAGAATCTGAAGTAGAAATAAGTTGATAGAGGACCAGAAGCGTAAGATCTGCTTTTGAGGTGCCGTTACAATGCGCAAAGGAGGAACTAGATATGTTGCGGAGGGTGAAGGTTGATCGGAACTGGCAGTTGGCAGGAAGGCAGTAAGGAAGAGGAGGTATTCAGACAGCTCTACTTTGCGTACATGCAATAGATGTGACCAATTGTCAGAGTTGAGTGGCGAGGAGCCTCGTGTAGCTGTAGATGTAGGGAACATGCAGCAGTCCTCAGCAATTAAGAGGCCTCAGTTGGTTGCAAAGACTAACACAAGAAGGTTCTGCTGCTAGGTAGTTTGCGCGATAGAGGTGTGGGCCAGCAGTTGCATGAAGTAAGAATGTAAGAATTTTACGAAGGAGGATAAGGTAGTGATAGTGGGTGCAGAAGGGAACAGTCTTGATAGGGACGGGGAATATGATGTAGGTGGTGACCTGGTTAAGAGAGCTACTCAAACTGGTGGCACTAAAGTGCATGTCGTGCAGCTGTTTCAGCGTCATGATCGGCCTCACCTTAATGCGACTGTTAGGCGCGTTAACGTGGGGCCGGGGAGAGCGCTGCTGGAAGAGGGCACGCGTCACATCTCAGTGGTGCCAGTTGGGTCCATCAGTAGATCGGGATTCACTAAGCATGGCCTTGACCTCAATAGGTATGGGAAGGGGAGGCTGGCTAAGCTTGTAAGTGACAGTGTAGTGGGTGGTGGTGGTCGTGCCACTCATGGAAAAATTCCTGTAGTAGTTGGTGTTTGAGCTGCCCCTTTTTTTTAGATTGAAGTCAGCTTAAAGGAAGTCCCTCTAACTAAGGGCCCACCTTCCGAGGAAGTAATGTTTCCAAGTAGAGAAGGAATCAGCATATTTCATCAAAATATAAGAGGTCTTAAAGTTAGTGAACTGCTTATAGATGTTGACTCTGACATTATTAGTACATCAAGCCCCACTTAAGTAATTCGACAATTCAGAGGCTTCCTTTACCAGGCTACAGGTTAGCTGGCTGTTTCTCATGGAGTTCCTTGCGGTCTGGGTGAGTGGCCATGTACGTAAAAAATTTCCATTTGAGCCCATATACGTATCACGACACTGCACTGAACAGATATTTGAATGTTGTGCAGCGGTAGTTGTATTTAGTGAAACTAAACTTCTAATTGTTGTTTTTATAGGTCCCTTAACTCCGACTTCAGAGCATTTCAGCACAAGCTAGAGAGGGTTCTTGATTCACTTTGAAGGAAGTACCAGAAACTAGCTATATGTGGTGACTTTAGTATAAATCTTGTATATTATGGTGCAAGAAAAAGAATGTTGGTAGATCTCCTAAATTTACATGATCTGATGCAGACTGTGTTTTTTCCAACTAGGGTGCAAGAGAACAGTAGCACAGCCATAGACAATATTTTTATTCATTCCTCATTACTAGATGGGCAGACTGTTAGCAAAAGCATGAATGGCCTTTCAGACCATGATGCACAAATTTTAACACTAAAAGGCTTTTGTACTCAAACCAATGTCATATTTAACTACAAACTATTTAGGAAAGTTAATGCAACAGCAATAGAGAGTTCTTTAAACCTTGTCAATGAACAAGAGTGGCAGGATGTTTACAGTGCCGATACTATAGATGATAAATACAATGCTTTCCTTAACACATTTCTCATGCTCTTTGAGAGTTGCTTTCCTTTAGAACATTCTAAACGGAGTACTAGTAGTAATGGACAGCCTGGGTGGCTGACTAGTGGGATAAAGATATCATGTAGAACAAAGCGGAAATTGTATCAAAATGTTAGAAGTAGTCACAATCAAGTTACAGTAGCCCATTACAAACAGTATTGTAAGTTTCTTAAAAATGTTATTAGGAAGGCAAAGAGTATATGGTATGCAAATAGAATAGCTAATTCACAGGATAAGATTAAAACCATATCGTCAGTTGTGAAGGAAGTGAATTAAGTAAAAAATTAGTTTCTACAGGAAATCATATAACTTTCTTGGGAAATGCCTTTCCGAGATTGATGTCTGAAATACTCCTCAGTGATACAGGCAAGAGAGAGATTGAGTCAATGATTAAATCACTGAAGACTAAGGACTCACATGGTTACGATGGAGTGTCTAGCAGAATACTATAGTAGTGTGCTGCACATGTTAGCCCTGTATTTAGCCATGATTGTAATTTTTCCTTTAGGAATAGTCAGTTTCCTGAGCGATTAAAGTACTCAGTAGTAAAGCCGCTTTATAAAAAGGGAGAAAGGGATAATGTAGATAATTTTAGACCTATTTCTATGTCATCAGTGTTTGCAAAAGTTATTGAAATGGCTGTGTATGTAAGGAAAATTGATCATTTTATATCACAAGATTTGCTATCAAATGTACAATTCGTCTTTAGAAGTCGCTTAACAACTAAAAATCCTATATTCTCTATTCTCTGTGAGGTACTGAATGAGCTAAACAAAAGGTTTCGAACGCTTGGCATACTTTTTTTTTATTTAACTAAGGCATTTGATTGTGTTGATCACAAAATATTGCTCCAGAAGTTGGACCATTACAGAATACGGGGAGTAGCTCACAATTGCTTCACCTCTTACTTTAGCAACAGGAAGCAAAAGGTCATTATTCACAATGTTGATAACGGCTGTGATGTGGGATCTGAGTGGGGTTCTGTCAAGTGGAGGGGGGGGGGGGGGGGGGGAAGGAGGGATCAGTGTTGGCGGCACTCCTGTTCCTTCAAAAAATGGTTCAAATGGCTCTGAGCACTATGGGACTTAACATCTGAGGTCATCCAGTCCCCTAGAACTTAGAACTACTTAAACCTAACTATCCTAAGGACATCACACACATCCATGCCCGAGGCAGGATTCGAACCTGCGACCGTAGCGGTCGCGTGGTTCCAGACTGAAGCGCCTAGAACCGCTCGGCCACATCGGCCGGCTCCTGTTCCTTATTTATATAAATGATATGCCCTCTAGTATTATGGGTAACTCTAAAATATTTCTGTTTGCTGATGACACTAGCTTGGTAGTAAAGGATGTTGTGTGCAACACTGGCTTGGTTTCAAATAGTTCAGTACATGACGTCAGTTCATGGCTTGCAGAAAATAAACTAACGCTAAATAACTGTAAGATTCAGTTTTTACAGTTTCTAACAGACAATTCAACAACAAAAACAACAAAAAAATGGTTCAAATGGCTCTGAGCACTGTGGGACTAAACATCTGAGGTCATCAGTCCCCTAGAACTTAGAACTACTTAAACCTAGCTAATCTGAGGACATCACACACATCCATGACCGGGGCAGGATTCCAACTGCGACCGTAGCAGTCTCGCGGTTCCAGACTGAAGCGCCTAGAACCGCTCGGCCACTCCGGCCGGCAATTCAACAAAACCTGACGTTTTAATCTCACATAACGGGCATGTGATTAGTGAAACTGAATAGTTCAAATTTCTAGGTGTTCGGATACGTAGTAAGCTATCGTGGAAAGCCCACGTTGAGGGTCTTGTTCAAAGACTTAATACTGCCATTTTTACTATTCGAACGGTATCAGAAGTGAGTGATCGTTCGACACGAAAATTAGTCTACTTTGCTTATTTTCATTCGCTTATTGTCGTATGGTATTATATTTTGAGGTAACTCTTCCCTTTCTAAGAGGATATTTTTAGCTCAGAAACGGGTGGTTCGGGCAATAAATGGTGTATTTTGGCACTGGTCTCTCAACATGTATATTCCTTATTGTCATTTCTTGTTACTAACGTTAGTTGATTCCCAAGAATAAGCAGCTTTCAATCTGTTAATACTCGGCGAAATCAAACCTGCATTTGGATCAGACGTGCTTGACTATTGTGCAAAAAGCTGAACAGTATACTGCTTCATCCATTTTCAGCTTTCAATAAGCTGCCACTCGAATTCAAAAACCTTAGCAGTAATCCACGCACTTTCAAATCGAAACTGAATGGTTTCCTCATGGGTCACTCCTTCTATTCTGTCTAGGAGTTCCTTGAAAAATTAAGCTGATTCTTATTGTACTTCTGATTGCATTTACTTAAACTTATGGACTGACTTTTTCCAGGTTCATGAACATTTATTTTGTAATTTCATGTACTGACACGTTCCATGACCTTGAAGATTTGCTATTCAGTTTAGTCCTACGGAAATTGACGTGTAAATAAATAAATAAAATAAATTAAGACAGTTGAAGCAATCATACTGGTATTTACTGGTATCCCATGTGGAATGTAAATGAATGGGATCTATGTGTTTTGTACAGACACTAATGAGGAGGTAAGAATGCACAGATAACATTCCGAGATAGTGGTGGATTTGACCGTCCGTCAGTACATTCGGTCTTGTCTTTGTATCTATGAAATATGACTGACTGCATTGTGATTTTGCCTAGATTATTTTTGGTCCCATACTTTCATTGAGTTAATAGCTTGTTAATCAAAGACTGAACAAGGACAAAACGATCAATGTACCCGTATTTATGGGACCTTCGATGTTGACATACATTGTCAAGATGTCACTTACGTCAAGATACTGCTGGTTTTCATTTTCACATACAAAGAGCTCCTGTTTTGAACAAGAAGGTAATAAATGGCGGTATTAACATAAGAAATCATTGACCATGTCAGCCACTAAAAAAATAACAGAGTAGCCTGAACAGTAACTTTCTGAAACAGCCTTCCCCCCCCCCCCCCTCCGCCCCCCCACCCACCATGTTACATCAAGAAAAGAAAATCTAACATTTGCATTTGTCACGAATCAAATTACCCTCTTTCCCCAATGTCTCTCCACCACACACAATAATGCATACACCTACGTGACAAACAAGCGAATATCACACTCTGTGCCGGCCGAAGTGGCCGTGCGGTTAAAGGCGCTGCAGTCTGGAACCGCAAGTCCGCTACGGTCGCAGGTTCGAATCCTGCCTCGGGCATGGATGTTTGTAATGTCCTTAGGTTAGTTAGGTTTAACTAGTTCTAAGTTCTAGGGGACTAATGACCTCAGCAGTTGAGTCCCATAGTGCTCAGAGCCATTTGAACCATCACACTCTGTACAGCCACCACAATGCAAACAACAGATGACCGAAAAATACACACCAACAGATGTCATCACTATAAACAGTAAACTCACACACAACACAGTAAATAAAACCACACACACACACACACACACACACACACACATCTTTAACGAATTGTGCTCGCATTGTTAAGTTGCGTAGATAGGTCGCGTCTACAAGAAGATAAGGTCAATAATATTGAGGCAAGTAGGACATGTCAGGAAACATAAAACTGAGGAACAGTTGTGACTTGCGGGAAAACTGGAGATAGCAATAAATTTTTTATTATCAGCTCAAAAAATAACGTAACTTCATCAATATTTTGTTTGTTTGCAGTTACGCATCTGCAGTCTTGGTTTGCATTGAAATGCATGCAGCACAATACCATAGCTTGCCGCTAGAAGAGCGTAAACTAGATACTGAGTCCCATTAACAAAGAGGAGCATGATATGATATTTCGATTTCTGCATTTGGGAAGGAACAACGCTGCAACAGTCCATCTTGAGTTGGAGTGGAAGAGTACTGGAACTGTAGTATAGTCCAAAAATCACGGTGCCACACCAAAGTCGGCAACATACATCAATACCAAAGATATTAAATATGTCTCGCTGCAATCCGCAATGACGAATGAAAGGCACTCCTCAAGAAACGCCCTCTCTCTCAGCACTGCAGCGCCATCGCGCAGAGGTTAATATACTGCCAAGCACCAGTTCGCGACCTCAAATGAAGCTGTCAGTGTCATGTAGTTAGGACATCAGTAAAATTCAGTTTAAGTGTTTAGTATGTTTAACTTGCAGTTCAAGACTAGAGTTGCGTGCATCAGGCGATGTTTACTGTTGTAAGACGGCTGTAAAGATACGATTAATTCCTGTAGCATTTGATTATATAAAGTTAAGTAAATTATTTTGTTACTCTTGTAATAAGGTGAAGTAGTATTTAATATATTGTAGTTCTGATCACCTGTCTCTCAGAGCAGTGAAAGAACCCGTAGTTATGGGCGGACGATTGTGGTTTCATCAGGTCATAACAGCCACAATGAACTATGATATGAGAAAACAGTTAATTAGCAAAGAGGCTTCCATTATGGTGAAACAATACTAAATAATGTAAAACGAAGTGTCAGTCTTTGGTGTTCTAGGTGATAATTGAAAAATCAGTCGTAGATCAATTTTCAACATCTTGCTGGACATCTGAACAAGACAATGATCTCAGCTAGCTTGGTTCAACGATTTATCGCCCTCTTTCAAAAAGCCTGCCGAACCGAGGCACCTGTGGAGATGTTGCAGCTGTCTCAGGCCAAGCGTTACGTTTCCATCCGCGACCTATTTACCAGGGCTGGTGTATCACTGTGACCATAGGACCCAGGAGTAAGCAAGCAGAGGAAACATGGAGATTCAATGACAGCCAGTAGAGATGAAAACCCAACCACCATTGGGAAACGGGATTCTGAGTCTCTTTCGTGGCTTCCATGGCACATCGAACAGATTTTGCGTGAAAGTTGCTAAATGTTGTAGGAGCATAATACTGAAAACCGCTCAGGAGGCTAGGGGAACCTGTCAAGATGAAACGTCATGCTACAATGTCAAAGATGGCGCTTCTGCCCCATGACAAAGCACCAGCTTATGCTGTGCAGGAATTGAACAAGACCGGCAAAAAGTTAAAGACAACTATCTACGTATTCGAGAGAATATCTTGCGACTTAAGATACATCAAAGGAAAGAATGGATCTCTGATGACACGTGGAATGAAATTAACTGCAGGAAATAACTAAAAAAACGTTAAATCTTTGTAAGACAAGAGCGCAGAAGATCGAAGCACGTAAAGAATGTACGGAGGCAAAGAAAAGAGTGAAAATTCAGGTAAGGAGAGGTAAAAGGAAATTGATAGACGAGTAAGCACAGCTCACAGAAAAGGTAGCAAGCCAAGGAAATATAAGGAAGCTGTACTCTTGCCTGAACAAAATGACAGAAACACCCGTTCAAATCAGAGCAATATCCTTTCTATCCCACCCCATCGTTCAGCCACCTTCTCGAAATTCTTCTCAGTAGCAGGAGCCTGACTCTGGAACAACGTCCCGCATTATATTAGCAAACTACGTAACACTGCCAGATTCAGAAGACAAGTAATGAAATATCGTGTCTACTAAAGCAACAATAATGATTACAGTTGTCTCTGACCGCACTCTTTACCCTTGTAAATCCCTCTTTCCCAACTTATCTTAATTTTCCAATATTCTTAGACGTTGCAGACTCCTTAAATTTCCTTTTCCCAGAACTCGCTACATCAGAAAACACCTTTCCGTACACCTACAAGTTCCTTTTTTATATACCACTACCATTATTGTTATTACAAACATAATTACTGTACATATTATTATTATTATAATTATTGTTATTATTATTATTGTTACCACCATTAGCGGTAGTAGCTGCAGTTTGAGTTATTTGTTCAAAATATAAGTTACTCACTGCCACTTCGGACACGTAAATCATTTTAATACTACTTGTCTTATTAAAATTGTTTCTTCTTAGGTAACTATGATGTAACAAAAATAGGTAAAACAGAGGAATCAAGAGTAAATTCTGGGAAAACGAAAGTGTCACTGATTGTAGTTGACCAACAGGTCCACGTTGTCCATTTATTCCTGTATCTAGACAGTGTGGTGACAGAGGATGGTGGAGTCGGAGAAGATGTGAAAAACCTCATAAAAAGGCAAATGCCGCGTTCATACAACTGTATCCAATGTGGAAAAACAGAATCATCACGTGGAAAACTACGATTCGTATTTTTACTTCAAATGTACGTCTGTGAATGTTGGAAAGTAGACAAGGAGCAGCTCCACAATTACAGAGCTTTGTAAATAGGTGTCTGTGGCACACAGTGAATGTCTGCTTGCCAGAAGAAATAAGTAATGGGGATCCCTGGAAAACAACAAGCGAGATACTTGAAGAAGAACTGATAAGTGATAAGAAGCGGAGATGACTGGGGCACACAACGAGAAAGCCAGACGGAGGAGTCGAAAAGAATACCTGGAATGGAATCTCCAAGGGACAAGAGTGAGAGGGAGGCCTAGATATACAGGAAATGGAGAAAAAATATGAACGCTATGCAGTACATTACATTTGTTGCAAGTTGGCATCACTGCGTATGTGTAAATACTGCGACGCGGCTGCAGTATGCACTTGACATGCCAAGTCTTGGAGATTATTTTTCACGTATTATACGTTTTATTCTGCGTCAGTTAATACAAGCGATCGGTGAAATGTATGATCTCTCAGACTTCGAAAAAGGGCAATTCGTTGGCGTGCGGTTAGTGGTAACATGTGTGACGAAATACCTGCACTGTATGACGTTTCACGAGCGACAGTATTCCCAGTAATGACAGCATGCACAAAATGTGGTAAAACAACGTCGACGAAGAGGGGTAGCGAGGAAAAGCGGAAGTTAACTTACAGACACCCACGAGCATTAAAAAAGTTTGTGGCAATACAAAACTACCGAGGCAAAAGTGATTACAGACTCATCGCTCACTCGAGTAATGGTGTGTCAACAAAAACAGTACTGCGGGAGCTTCAAAAGACTAAAATTCACAAAGTGACACAATTTCGAAACTGCTAATAATGGAAGCCAACGCGAAGCTACAAAAGAAGTAGTGCTACTGTCGTAGAACCTGGACACTTGATGACTGAAAGAATGTGGTATGGTCCGGTGAATCATAACTGCATTGTTTTCTACAAACGGCCTGGTATACGCATGGAAAACCCCAAAAGAAGCCTCCGAACCGGCCTGCTGCATCCTACAGCCTTAACAGGGGAGGTTCCCTTTTGATTTGAGCGGCTAATTCGCGGTATTCAGTGGGTCCAATCATTATCCTCTCTGGCCCCATTTCTGAGAATGAATGTGTCAGCATCTTCGACAGTGGAGTGCTTACTATGAGTAGCATTTTGCTATCAAACACTGCCCTATCACTAGATGTCAAAGCGCAGAAACTCACATCCAGTAAGGATCATGCGTGGTTCTTGGAGCATCAGAGTTTCATCAAACATCTTCCCTCATAAGCATAATCGCCGGACCTCAACATCAATGAACCGTTACGAGGAGTATTAGAGCAGAGAGTTACAAGCAGCTTTCCAGCTCCAACATCGATGAGGGAATTGACGGATGCTTAGGTGCAGAAATGGGAGAACATTGCGTTGGAAACTATTCAGGCACTCCACGAATCTATTCCGTAAGCAATTACAGCTGCTCTCAAAGGCAATGGTTGTCCAACTCCATTTCAACAAACAAAAATATTTTGTATATGTCAGAGGAGTCATACTACTTTTTTCAACCCTGCACAAGAAAGAATACGGTGGAAGAGGAATGAGGAGAATTGGCAACACGTGGGAGGAATTGGGAAAAATTACCAAAGACAAATGGATGGCGATCTCTCCTGGATTCTCTATTTGTCCATAGAGCCCAAAGGATTAGGTCAACTAACTAAGTATGGTATGGTGTTAAGATCTTATGCCCATAAGACAAAATATCAAATGACCATCATACCAAAATTCTCTGACGGTTCGGTAGGTTGTGAAGATAAAGCGTAAATGGAAGCTGTCGAACAGAGTGCTTTTGCTCTACCACAACACGCCAACTCGTCTGTGCAGGACACAGTCACAAACTCTGCATCTCTGGGTTATCAGATCAACCGTCGTGTACTCCTGTCACCTCACCCAGCGCCTCCTTCCCCTTTCCTCCATTGAAGAAACAACTGCACGGTAGGCATTCCGAGAATGATGAGCTGATTCACGAGGGAACGTTTCCGAAACTGCCAAAACGCTGCCATATACAAGGAAGATCAAAAGTAGCCAGTCCATCTTTGAGAACAGTATGTTGCATTGAATAAAATGTTCTCGTGTTTCCAACCGCGTCAATTGCTTAAAACCACACGAGCTTTCGGCCAAGCACTCCTTGGCCATTGTCAAGTGGTATGACTGCCAGTGGGCTGTTGGTGCGCCTTATATACGCTAGCTGCCAGCCGTGACGTCACGGGTGCCCGTAACATTGCCATATATGGGCATGTTTTGAGTCGGCGTTCGATGTGCCCTCTTCAACCGCGCGATCGCTGGATCCCAAGCAACGCTGAGCTGTAAGACACCGTCTCTACTCAGAGTGTTTGCGGTAATTTTTATTTCAATAGCTTCCTTTATTAAACTGACCCAGAAGCCGTTAGTGCGAGCCACGACAGAGGTATCGTCAAATTTTATGTGGTGACCGTTTTCTAACGCATGCTCAGCTAACGCAGATTTCTCTGGATAACGTAGGCGATAATACCTCTCACGTTCTTTCCTGCGTTGTTCCACAGTGCGCACTGTTTGTCCGATGTACTTCTGGCCACACTCACAAGGTATTTCGTAGACTCCATGTGTTCTGAGACCTACTGCATCGTCACTGGTCTCAGTAATTGACGCAGATCGTTGGAGGCCTGAAGATTGATTTGATACTGTGTCTTTTGAACAGGCGGCTTATCTTTCGCGACACAGAGCCAAAGAACGGCATCAAAGGAAGTTTCTTTAACTGCTCTTCGTCGGTGTTCCATAGATTTCGTGTTTGTTTTGAATACAGTCAGAGAGAGTCCCTTCAGTCAACCATAGTGCCAGTAGTGCTAGTGTTTGTTTGCAATACAGTCCAGAGACAGGTAGTGCTATTTTCATTTTTTTCTACAAGAAGTGCCTAGCAACCACAGTTTAGTGAATAAACAGCCGCCTTTAGTGAATTAGCAGTCTAGTTAAAAGTCGATTAACTCTCTTCAGTAAATTGATTCCTTAGGATGGGTAGGATGTGCGACTGCTGTGTACGGACGCAGGAGGAGCTGGCCACTGTTCGCGAACAGCTGAGCGTGTTGATGGCCGCGGTCAGCCGTCTTCAGGCTGCTGCCTCGGAGTGTAGCGGCAGTGGGGAGTCTGGTGCGTCGCAAGGTACACCCCAGGTGTTACATGCTTCACCCACTGTCCCTGCTGTCGAGACATCTTCGCGTGTACTGGGCGCGGTTGGGCCACCCTCTCCCCAAGGGGAGTGGCGGGTTCAGCGGCGTTCGCGGCGCACGAGGCGGAGGGTCAATGTGGAGGCTGGCCGTGTGGCATCGCCCGCTCTGCCTGTGAGTGGACATGTGGCTGCTCCTTCAGCAAGGTCCGAGCAGGCACACGGGGGGAGGGGTTTATTAGTTATTGGGAGCTCCAACGTTAGGCGGGTGATGGAGCCCCTTAGGGAAATAGCGGGAAGGTCGGGGAAGAAGGCCAGTGTTCACTCTGTCTGCTTGCCGGGGGGTCTCATCCGAGATGTGGAGGAGGCCCTACCGGCGGCGATAGAGAGCACTGGGTGCACCCGACTGCAAATTGTTGCTCATGTCGGCACCAATGACTCCTGCCGTCTGGGTTCAGAGGTCATCCTCAGTTCGTACAGGCGGTTGGCGGAATTGGTGAAGGCAGAAAGCCTCGCTCGCGGGGTGAAATCAGAGCTAACTATTTGTAGTATCGTTCCCAGAACCGATCACGGTCCTCTGGTTTGGAGCCGAGTGGAAGGCTTAAACCAGAGGTTCAGACGATTCTGCGGAGATCTGGGGTGCAAATTTCTCGACCTCCGCTATCGGGTGGAGAAATGTAGGGTCCCCCTGAATAGGTCAGGCGTGCACTACACGGCTGAAGCGGCTACAAGGGTAGCGGACTACGTGTGGAGTGCACAGGGGGGATTTTTAGGTTAGAGAATTCCCTCCCTAGGCCCGACAAGACGCCCCCTCAGACGCAGCAAGGTAGGAGTAGGCAAAATGCAACAGGGAATAACAATATTAATGTGCTAATAGTAAACTGCAGGAGCGTCTACAGAAAGGTCCCAGAACTGCTCTCATTAATAAACGGTCACAACGCTCATATAGTACTAGGGACAGAAAGTTGGCTGAAACCAGACGTAAATAGTAATGAAATCCTAAACTCAGATTGGAATGTATACCGCAGAGACAGGCTGGACAGTGAAGGGGGAGGCGTGTTTATAGCGATAAGAAGTGCAATAGTATCGAAGGAAATTGATGGAGATCCGAAATGTGAAATGATTTGGGTGAAGGTCATGGTTAACGCTGGCTCAGACATGGTAATTGGATGTCTCTATAGGCCTCCTGGCTCAGCAGCTGTTGTGGCTGAGCACCTGAAGGATAATTTGGAAAATATTTCGAGTAGATTTCCCCACCATGTTATAGTTCTGGGTGGAGATTTTAATTTGCCGGATATAGACTGGGAGACTCAGATGTTCATAACGGGTGGCAGGGACAAAGAATCCAGTGAAATTTTTTTAAGTGCTTTATCTGAAAACTACCTTGAGCAGTTAAACAGAGAACCGACTTGTGGCGATAACATATTAGACCTTCTGGTGACAAACAGACCCGAACTATTTGAAAAAGTTAACGCAGAACAGGGAATCAGCGATCATAAAGCGGTTACGGCATCGATGATTTCAGCCGTAAATAGGAATATTAAAAAGGGTAGGAAGATTTTTCTGTTTAGAAAATGTGACAAAAAGCAGATTTCAGAGTACCTGTTGACTCAACACAAAAGTTTTGTCTCAAGTACATATAGTGTTGAGGATCAGTGGACAAAGTTCAAAACCGTCGTACATAATGCGTTAGATGAGTATGTGCCAAGCAAGATCGTAAGAGATGGAAAAGAGCCACCGTGGTACAACAACCGAGTTAGAAAACTGCTGCGGAAGCAAAGGGAACTTCACAGCAAACATAAACATAGCCAAAGCCTTGCAGACAAACAACAATTACGCGAAGCGAAATGTAGTGTGAGGAGGGCTATGCAAGAGGTGTTCAATGAATTCGAAAGTAAATTTCTATGTACTGACTTGGCAGAAAATCCTAAGAAATTTTGGTCTTATGTCAAAGCGGTAGGTGAATCAAAACAAAATGTCCAGACACTCTGTGACCAAAATGGTACTGAAACAGAGGATGACAGACTAAAGGCCGAAATACTAAATGTCTTTTTCCAAAGTTGTTTCACAGAGGAAGATTGCACTGTAGTTCCTTCTCTAGATTGTCGCACAGATGACAAAATGGTAGATATCGAAATAGACGACAGAGGGATAGAGAAACAATTAAAATCGCTCAAAAGAGGAAAGGCCTCTGGACCTGATGGGATACCAGTTCAATTTTACACAGAGTACGCGAAGGAACTTGCCCCCCTTCTTGCAGCGGTGTACCGTAGGTCTCTAGAAGAGCGTAGCGTTCCAGAGGATTGGAAAAAGGCACAGGTCATCCCCGTTTTCAAGAAGGGACGTCGAGCAGATGTGCAGAACTATAGACCTATATCTCTAACGTCGATCAGTTGTAGAATTTTGGAACACGTATTGCGTTCGAGTATAATGACTTTTCTGGTGACTAGAAATCTACTCTGTGGGAATCAGCATGGGTTTCGAAAAAGACGGTCATGTGAAACCCAGCTCGCGCTATTCGTCCACGAGACTCAGAGGGCCATAGACACGGGTTCACAGGTAGATGCCGTGTTTCTTGACTTTCGCAAGGCGTTCGATACAGTTCCCCACAGTCGTTTAATGAACAAAGTAAGAGCATATGGACTATCATACCAATTGTGTGATTGGATTGAGGAGTTCCTAGATAACAGGACGCAGCATGTCATTCTCAATGGAGGGAAGTCTTTCGAAGTAAGAGTGATTTCAGGTGTGCCGCAGGGGAGTGTCATGGGACCGTTGCTGTTCACAATGTACATAAATGACCTTGTGGATGACATCGGAAGTTCACTGAGGCTTTTTGCAGATGGTGCTGTGGTGTATCGAGAGGTTGTAACAATGGAAAATTGTACTGAAATGCAGGAGGATCTGCCGCGAATTGACGCATGGTGCAGGGAATGGCAATTGAATCTCAATGTAGACAAGTGTAATGTGCTGTGAATACACAGAAAGATAGATCCTTTATCATTTAGCTACAAAATAGCAGGTCAGCAACTGGAAGCAGTTAATACCATAAATTATCCGGGAGTACGCATTAGGAGTGATTTAAAATGGAATGATCATATAATGTTGATCGTCGTTAAAGCAGATGCCAGACTGAGATTCATTAGAAGAATCCTAAGGAAATGCAATCCGAAAGCAAAGGAAGTAGGTTACTGTGCGCTTGTTCACCCACTGCTTGAATACTGCTCAGCAGTGTGGGATCCGTACCAGATAGGGTTGATAGAAGAGATAGAGAAGATCCAACGGAGAGCAGCGCGCTTCGTTACAGGATCATTTAGTAATCGCGAAAGCGTTACGGAGATGATAGATAAACTCCAGTAGAAGACTCTGCAGGAGAGACGCTCAGTAGCTCGGTACGGGCTTTTGTTGAAGTTTCGAGAACATACCTTCACCGAAGAGTCAAGCAGTATATTGCTCCCTCCTACGTATATCTCGCGAAGAGACCATGAGGATAAAATAAGAGAGATTAGAGCCCACACAGAGGCATACCGGCAATCCTTCTTTCCACGAACAATACGAGACTGGAATAGAAGGGAGAACCGATAGACGTACTCAAGGTACCCTCCGCCACGCACCGTAGGGTGGCTTACGGAGTATGGATGTAGATGTAGATTCTGATATTTCCCAGAAATCGCTTCTTTCACTTGATGGCCGCTGTATCCGTTATTGCTGCAAACCTTGCGGAGGTGGCTCAGTTCATGGGGCAGGTTATCGTCGTCTGATATTACTTTTGCACGATGCATCAATGTTTGTAATACTGTGCGCTTCTGTGCTGGATGATGATGGATGGTGACGTGCACGTAGAGGTCTGTGTGGCTGGGTTTTCTGTAGACGCTACGGCCAAGGCACCCATTTCGTTTTCGGTGGACAAGGACGTCGATGAAGTGCAATGCATTATCTTTTTCCACCTCCATGGTGTACTGAATATTACTGTTGCTGCCATTGAGGTGTTCCAAAAACTCGTCTAGTTTTTCGCGTCCTTGTGACGAAATGACGAACGTGTCGTCAACGTATCGAAAGAAACATTCGGCTTCAATGGCGCTGTATCTATGGCAAAATCCTCAAAATTCCCCATGAAGAGGTTTACAACAGCTGGAGCCAACGGGCTACCCATTGCTAGGCCGTCTGTCTGATCGCAATCCTGAGCAAGCTGCTCGCCCCACATGTGGGACATTGAGATCATCATATAAAAAACTCAGCAGAATTTATCAGCACCCAACCGTCCACCCCTTAGTGAGGATGATATAATGGTCAGTTTTGATGTAGTGGCGCTGTTTACGAATGTGCCTATCAAAGACGCTTTGAACCTAATTTCCCAGTACTTTGTAAGTGACGTGGTCGAGCTGTTTAGGCACACTCTTAAGTTCTCCAATTTCGTGTACAACGTCACCAGCCATCATCACCCAGCACAGAAGCGCACAGTATTACAAACATTGATGCATCGTGCAAAAGTAATATCAGACGACGATAACCTGCCCCATGAACTGAGCCACCTCCGCAAGGTTTGCAGCAATAACGGATACAGCGGCCATCAAGTGAAGGAAGTGATTTCTGGGAAATATCAAAATAAGACCACCGACGAAGAGTAGGAAAAGGAACTTCCTTTGATGCCATTCTTTGGCTCTGTGTCGCCAAAGATAAGCCGCCTGTTCAAAAGACACAGTATCAAATCAATCTTCAGGCCTCCAACGAAAATCCGTCAATTACTGAGACCAGTGAAGACGCGGTAGGTCTCAGAACACCTGGAATCTACGAAATACCTTGTGAGTGTGGCCAGAAGTACATCGGACAACCAGTGCGTACTGTGGAACAACGCAGGAAAGAACGTGAGAGGTATTATAGCCTACGCTATCCAGAGAAATCTGCGTTAGCTGTGCATGCGTTAGAAAACGGTCACCACATAAAATTTGACGATACCTCTGTCGTGGCTGGCACTAACGGCTTCTGGGACAGTTTAATAAAGGAAGCTATTGAAATAAAAATTACCGCAAACACCCCGAAAGGAGACGGTGGCTTGTAGCTCAGCGCTGCGTGGGATCCAGCGATCGCGCGGTTGAAGAGGGCACACCGAATGCCGACTCAAAACATGCCCATATATGGCAATGTCACGGGCTCCAGTGACGTCACAGCCGGCAGCTAGCATATCTAAGGGCGCACCAACAGCCCACTGGCAGTCATACACTTGACAATGGCCAAGGAGTGCTTGGCCGAAAGCTCGTGTAGTTTTAAGCAGTTGACGCGGTTGGAAACCCGAGAGCATCTTATTCAATGTTATCGCCGCGAGACTCTGCATTCATACAGTATACTGGATTTATAGCGCACAAGTTCATATATTTCTGTTGGCGACTGAGAACGGTGTGCTGGGCAACATTACATCAGTATTTATGTAATCTGCAGACTAAGAATAATAGATATTGCAAGTCGTATGCTTTTAGGTTTTTTAGTACAAGTGTGCGTGGAAAGAGCAATACACGTATGCTTACTTCCCCTTGGGCAGCAGGTCAGTTGTTTAAGTGTGGACACGTGGACGCAAACGGTTAGTCTACACTGAAAGGCGGAACTCGCTTAGTTGTGCCATTACGATCTTGCAGACGACATCAGTACGTAAAGTTCTGACGTGACGTATTTGTTGGGAGAGTGTTCGATGCAGAGAAAAAAACAACCGACCCACTGATGTGTATGCGTATTAAGGCACCACATACAAAATATCTGCACTTCTACTTGTTACAGCCTATACAAAGAAAGTCAGAAAGAACACAAAGCTCCTCGTCGCAGGCTAAATTCTTGTGAGATGGTAATTATAATTTTATGTATTCCTCCGTTTTTATATTAATCACAATAGTAATTTATTTTATCCTTGTTGCTTCTCCAATTCCTTTGTAACGCGCACACAGTTCTACTTGTCGTGGACACGAGGTAACTTCCAGAAGACACTCACTTATCGCACCTGGCAATCTGTTAACTTCGGCAATCAAAACTTTGTTGCTACCCGTGATATCCTTGTTTTAAGACGTAAACACGATCGTGTTGGAACTCTTCCCATGAATTCAGTCCACCTTGTCTGGAACAGTTGAAATACGCTACCTGTTTTCTAAGGTAATCCACTGAGCACAACAGTAGGAGGAGATTGTTCCCGTGATAATGTTTTGGTTTCCAGATATTCCCAAGCGATTTCATCCGCTGTGTTTAGTTCACGGTCGTGGGGTGCTGTGTAGACTGACGGTCGTGGACTGTAAGTCACGCAAACAAAGCGAATATCGCGGCAAAAAGTCGTCTGTACCCGGAAATGAGTTAGTACGACGGTCAGCGTTTTTATGACACGATAATGATAAGGTATTCCGAGAAGACACTGCAGACGGCCATGAATGAATGTAGGAGGTCGCTGTAGGTGGTCGCCGTAGGAGGTAATGCCCCTCCCTTAATAACAGCGATTAGAAAATAGTTCGTTTTCACGGTGACATGGCAGAATAATGGAAACCACTGAACAAGCAATGAATTGCCAGGTTTAAGGAAGTGACAACACACAAAATCTAAAAAAGGTTATTTAACTTCGAGATCGCGTCAGTTCATCTAAATGAATGCGCCATATTAATTCCAGCTATCAGGTCCTGAGTTGTTATAACGACAAGCAAGAAGCAACAGTATACATTTTTCGAATACGTGCTTTTATTTTCGTCATACGTAATCCAATCTACACTGATAATCATAGTTCTGTATTACACAAAAAAGACCACAATTTCAGATCGAATACAAACATCTGAAACAGTTTCATTGTCTTTTTCAAAACTACCATCCCGAAAGAGCGTTTCATGATGCTAACCCTTTCAGTAACAAAACGGCTAATCAAGTCTGTCCCAAAAGGCATCAGGCTGTGATAATATAAACAGCGCTAATTATTCTCCAAAGATTCCAGAATGTTCTAAGAGTCAAAACAATTATATTACGATTTCCGATTTCGTATTTCAGTTTATTTTTAGTTTAATAAGTGATTATCAAGAGTGTCAATTCCTCTCAGGATGTTTTAGAGTGAATCTTTCACAATATTGAAAATATTCTACGTGCTGTTAACTTCATGTTGTAATAAAACGACGAATGAGTGTCGACAGTAATGCAGTAAAAATACAAATAGTGGCATATGTATCTATGATATAAAAAAATTAATGGTTGAATAATACTCAACAATTTCTGTTTTATTGGCACTTGCCGTCATATATTTGTAAACTAATAATCGTGATGTAGTATTATACTGTTTTAAGATACCGATATATAAACGAAAGATGACATGTACAGCAGCAAAGCGAGCTAAAAAGGTAACTTTTGCAGTGTTACTTGAAAATGGCACTAAGGCCGAAACTGCAATCCTAATAATAAATATTTCATGTAGTGAAAGGTGACTATGGTGTCCTGTAAGAAATATTGTGTGACTGTGAATCCCAACCATGAGAAGTTAATCAACCGTACGCCTAGCCAGGCATATGGGATATTACTGCACTACCAGCGCACCAAGATTGAGTTACCGAAGACATCAGAGTATATGAAGTTTAATAGGAAATGTAAAGCAAACGATGTACCTCCTAATTAAATCAATGTCAAAATTAAAACGACATCTACAGCAGCAAAGCGAGCTAAAAAGGTGACTTTTGCAGTGTTACTTGAAAATGGCCCTAAGGCCGAAATTTCAATCGTAATAACAAATATTTCATATAGTCAACGGCGACTATGATATCTTTTACGAAATATTATGAATACTTTGATACCAATACAATCGATGGTTTGTTGTAAATAAAGTAATAAGCAGACTTTAAGACCGGTGATACACAAATTTATTAATGTCCCTAGAATGGTTAAGGTACTTTAGCTGAGCCTGTTGTGCGATCGCCTATCTCAATATATGACATTTCAGCACATGTACATCTACATCCATCTACATCCATACTCTGCAAGCCACCTGACGGTGCGTGGCGGAGGGTACCTTGAGTACGTCTATCGGTTCTCCCTTCTATTCCAGTGTCGTATTGTTCGTGGAAAGAAGGATTATCGGTATGCCTCTGTGTGGGCTCTAACCTCTCTGATTTTATCCTCATGGTCCAGCGAGATATACGTAAGAGGGAGCAATATACTGCTTGACTCTTCGGTGAAGGTATGTTCTCGAAAATTCAACAAAAGCCCGTACCGAGCTACTGAGCGTCTCTCCTGCAGAGTCTTCCACTGCAATTTATCTATCATCTCCGTAACGCTTTCGCGATTACTAAATGATCCTGTAACGAAGCGCGCTGCTCTCCGTTGGATCTTCTCTATCTCTTCTATCAACCCTATCTGGTACGGATCCCACACTGCTGAGCAGTATTCAAGCAGTGGGCGAACAAGCGTACAGTAACCTACATCCTTTGTTTTCGGATTGCATTTCCTTAGGATTCTTCCAATGAATCTCAGTCTGGCATCTGCTTTAGCGATGATCAACTTTATATGATCATTCCATTTTAAATCACTTCTAATGCGTACTCCCAGATAATTTATGGAATTAACTGCTTCCAGTTGCTGACCTGCTATTTTGTAGCTAAATGATAAGGGATCTATCTTTCTATGTATTCGCAGCACATTACGCTTGTCTACATTGAGATTCAATTGCCATTCCCTGCACCATGCGTCAATTCGCTGCAGATCCTCCTGCATTTCAGTACAATTTTCCATTGTTACAACGTCTCGACATACCACAGCATCATCCGCAAAAAGCCTCAGTGAACTTCCGATGTCATCCACAAGGTCATTTATGTATATTGTGAATAGCAACGGTCCTACGACACTCCCCTGCGGCACACCTGAAACCACTCTTACTTAGGAAGACTTCTCTCCATTGAGAATGAATGACATGCTGCGTTCTGTTATCTAGGAACTCTACAATCCAATCACACAATTGGTCAGATAGTCCATATGCTCTTACTTTGTTCATTAAACGACTGTGGGGAACTGTATCGAACGTCTTGCGATGGTTGAAACGAGCGACAGCATTACGAACTTCCGCTATGAAGCAGTTTTGGGAAACATTATCCTGTATGTCGACCTACTCTCTGTCACCTTGTGTGTTGGTGCCAGTATGGTTAACGAGTGACTGACAAGATGCAGACGGGGAACCGCTCACATAGACAGGGCAGCGCGTGGCCCTGGCCTACGACGACCCCGCACGACAGCATCTGTGCGCCGTCCGTGCCGCCGTCGCCGCCCTGCATCTGCAGCCGCGCCGCCCTTGGAAGTCGCGTCTTCAGGCTGAAGGAGCGCTGCGGCGACGAGCCGTCTTAGCGGCGGCCTCTTGTCACGTGATCCGCGGCGCGCGGCGCGTTGAGGGCCCGCCCCGGCTGAGGTTGAGGTGGTGGTTGAGGTTGAGGCTGAGGCTGCAGGCGCCGTAGTCGTCGACCACGTAGTCGTCGCGCCGCTCTCCCTCTTCAGGCATTACACGGGAAACTGCTTCTCGTCAACATGGCGGGAGCGGGCGAACTCAAGCTGTCGACAGGCTCTACCAATGTACTAAAAGTCACTACTGCAGATCCAGATGCTTCTCCCTCCTTGAAGACCATTTCTTTAAGAAATCTGGAAGATACAGGCGAAAAAGCAAACAAATGTTTTAAGGAGTGATTGAACACTGAAAACCAAAAGTTCATATGTATAAATATCTTCGTACATTGTTCAGTTACGAATTCATATGAATTAAGAGGCAGATTGCGTGGTCAACTGAATGAATTAGAACTCGATTAGCGATACCGTTCCAACTCCTCGGTCTGCGCGTTAAGAGTAATTTGTGGGAAACTTTTTTAGTGACCGATAAATTTCAGCCCCGTCTAAAATATAGAGTGTAATGCCGACTTTTAAAAGATTCTGAACACTCAACTCTCATTTATATATTGTGCTTTACGGTAGTGCACCTCTCTTAAAAAAAAAAAAAAAAAAAAAAAAACATTGTAATTCTGTAATGTTTTAATTTCTTGTACAGATCATCCGAAGATGCATCCCTACTAATGCGAAACCGGTAGTGACTTCTTAATAAAAGTGCGGAAGATTTTATTCAGGATGCGGAATTCTGGCTGGTGCTGCTTGATTTCTAAAATAACTTGTATTGAAAGGTCTTCTCTCCTGTACCCCTCTATTTCCAACTCTTA
This sequence comes from Schistocerca americana, assembly GCF_021461395.2. Classification (NCBI taxonomy): domain Eukaryota; kingdom Metazoa; phylum Arthropoda; class Insecta; order Orthoptera; family Acrididae; genus Schistocerca; species Schistocerca americana. The sequence continues at coordinate 61,718,138 of NC_060122.1, forward strand.
CCTTGTTCCCATAATTTCTATAACACTGCTTCATAAAGAACTCTTTCAGAGAATCTTCTCAGTCTCAAAATTGCGTTGATTAGCGGTGCCTGATTTGTAAAAAACCTTGTATTGAAAGGTCTTCCCTCCTGTATCATTCTACTTCCAACTCTTACTTGCTGCCGGCCGGAGTGGCCGAGCGGTTCTAGACGCTACAGTCTGGAACCGAGTGACCGCTACGGTCGCAGGTTCGAATCCTACCTCGGGCATGGATGTGTGTGATGTCCTTAGGTTTAAGTAGTTTTAAGTTCTTGGGGACTGATGACCACAGCAGTTAAGTCCCATAGTGCTCAGAGCCATCTTACCTTGCTCCGATCATTTCTATAACAATAGTGCTTCATAAATTAAAGAATTCTTTCAGAGTGTCTTCTCCGTCTCAAAATTGCGGCGATAAGCAATTCAGTGTCATCATTTAGAACAATTTATATAACTTTCAACAACGGATTTTTGCACCGACAACGCCATTTAACTGTTTTTAACGCCGACGATTCGGGCTGCACCGTTAACAACTCATAGCATCGGTGAACGCTACACGCATGAGATTATTCGCCTCTTGTAATTAAGTTTTGCTCTATTGATTGTTCGTCATAAAAGTTTAACAATTGCGATGAAAATTTAAAATTTTGCTTACGCTCTTGCTGAAATGAAAACGAGTCCCTCAATTTGACGATTTTATCGTTCGCAGTTCGGTATCTGCTTATATTGTAGCGTATATTACTCATTCGTCTCTGCATTATATAATGGACACAATATACATTACGTAACGACAAGTAATTTATATTTTCACTGAACATACACACCAGCACAGATAATAATCACTCATGATTCTATACACTATCAAAAGTAAGACGGAGCTTTGCGTCCGAGGTGGAGCAGCTTCAAATAATTTTCCACCGAATGACGTCATTCGCCCTTCTTCACCGTCATATTTTGTAGCACAGAAGACGAAGGCTGCGGGGAAATGAATTAACTGCAGAGTAAATCTGGTTGGAGATAATCGTACTTACGATGTTGACGAAATCAGATCATCACTCAACTGAAGTAGCATGACGAAACGACGAAAGCAATCCCAGCATTACATTTTACACCTTTGATCATCTTCTACCAAACACGAATTCACTGCCTTGGAAAATGAGACATCTTGCTTGCTAACGTCACTGTAATGGAGCTAAGCTCACACGACACAATATTCACCGCTGTCTTGAAAGAGTGGGTTTGTCGCTCCGGAGACATATAGTTGGTGTACAATTGGTGTCTGGCGAGGCAGACCGCACCTATGACAGTGAGTTGATGTACGGAATCACCACAGTAACACTCATCGACACGGAGACGTGACAGAATGGTAGGAAGGGACTAACGTGTTTGGACGTGCTCATTACTAGGTGTATCAACGCGGACTCTCCGGTGTGTCATCAAGGAATGGCGCATCCCACTCGCAACGACGTAGCGCGAACAAATGACAGTGGCCGTAACGATATATTGATCGACAGGGACCAGAGAACTGTGTCACTCCTTGTCAAAAAAAAAAAAAAAAATAAAAAAAAAATAAAATGTTCAAATGTGTGTGAAATCTTATGAGACTGAACTGCTAAGGTCACCAGTCCCTAAGCTTACACACTACTTAACCTAAATTATCCTAAGGTCAAACACACACACCCATGCCCGAGGGAGAACTCGAACTTTCGCCGGGACCAGCCGCACAGTCCATGACTGCAGCGCCCTAGACCGCTCGGCAAATCCCGCGCGGCCCACTCCTTGTCAGTGATACTCGGCATCAGTCGATGCCCTCAGTGATAACGGGTCCCTATCAACCAGTTTCCGAGCGAACAGTGCGAACTGAACTTCGTGCAATGGACAGTTAGAATGGGTAGGTTATAAAAGGCAATTACTCACAGCGACACATAAAGCTGCTCGTCTTGAATGTGCCACACAGAAAGTGGGTAGTAGTCACCTGGAGACGAATTGCGTCGTCCAATATGCCGCGATTTTTTATTTCGAATTGTGGAAGGCCACGTGTGCTTCGACAACCCAGTGACACGTCTCTCTCGCAGTGTTTTGGGGGACGTAATAGTTCAGATCGGAAGGGATTCTATGATGAAACTTCTTGCCTAATTAAAACTGTGTGTCGGACTCGAACCCTGGACCTTTGCCGTCGTGAAATGTGCTTGGGTAATTAAGTTGGTAGAGAATTTGCGCGAGAATGACGAATGTTCCTGGTTCCACTTCCGATCCGGCACACAGTTTTAATCGGTCAGAAAATGTCATATCAGCACACACTCCGTTGCAGAGCGAAAAATTCTGGGAACGTAACCCGGGCTGTAGCTTAGCCATGTCTCCGCAATATCCTTTCTTCCAGCACTGCTAGTAATGTAAGTTTCGCAGGAGTACTTCTACGAAGTCCGTGAGTTAGGAGATGAGGTACTGGCGGAAGTAAGGCTGTGAGGATGGGTTGTGAGTCTTGTTTGGGTAGCTCAGTTAGTAGAGGACTTGCCTGTGGAAGGCAAAGGCCCCGGGTTCCAGTCCCGGTCTGCTACACAATTTTAATGTGGAAGACAGTTTCATATCAGTGCAACCTCCAGTGAACACTGAAAAATTCATTCCGGTTCTGTGATGTTTTAGGGTGTTTGTCTTACCAAGGCTTGGGCCCACTCATTCACGTAACCTTCAAAATGGACCACAATTTTTAAATCGACGTTCTCAGTGACAAAGTGTTGCCCTTTTTTCTACATCTTCAAGATGAGCAAGCAGTGGATACTCCAGTCTACCAAGATGAGAATGTGTTCTAAGAGCTACACCCGTACGTTGTTGGTTTGGTTACCCATAGTGCCTCGACTATCCTTCCAAATCAACTGTCCTCAATTTCATAGAAAATGTCTGTGACTACGTGGAAGAAATAGGGTGATGTACCACCGTACTGCACTTTGAATGGCCTACTATCTGGAACAGAAGGCGAAGCGTAGCTGTCAGGTTCTGCTTAAAAAAAAAAAAAAAAGGTTCAAATTTGCTCTGAGCACTATGGGACTTAATATCTGCGGTCATCAGTCCCCTAGAACTTAGAACTACTTAAACCTGACTAACCTAAGGACATCACACGCATCCATGCCCGAGGCAGGATTCGAACCGTAGCGGTCACGCGGTTCCAGACTGAAGCGCCTAGAACCGAACGGTCACGCCGGCCGGCGGTTCTTCACAAATTGTTAGGTCTGAAGAACATATTCATTAATGAGTGGACACAGCCCCTGGGAGTGGCTAACTTTCGTCCGGTGTGGGAATGATATCAGTGCAAAACTGCATGTTGCAGAACGAAAAGCCGGACGAAGTGGCCGTGCGGTTAAAGGCGCTGCAGTCTGGAACCGCAAGACCGCTACGGTCGCAGGTTCGAATCGTGCCTCGGGCATGGATGTTTGTGATGTCCTTAGGTTAGTTAGGTTTAACTAGTTCTAAGTTCTAGGGGACTAATGACCTCAGCAGTTGAGTCCCATAGTGCTCAGAGCCATTTGAACCATTTTTTTTTTTTTTTTGGAGAACGAAACATGAACTGCACGCGGTCTTCCCCGTGCCGGAAACGAAGTGAAACCATGAACTGCAGCTACGCGCCTTCTGGTATGTGAAGTGAGTCATCTACACAGCTATAGCCGCTTTACCTAGCGGACCGGGGCGACAGGTCACGACGAGAGAGAAAGAGAGACGGAAAGAGGAAAGGACATAGAGTACACACTGAGTGTCGTGACATGTGTAGGCACGGATGCCGCTGTGGCGGGCTGGAGGTTTGCTGTGGTATAACAACATTTGCCAACGACGGGGAGGGCAATAGGCACCAGGCCGTGCGCACCGTTAAACAATCATTGCCGTTGTTTGAAGCGGCTCTGCGCGGCACACACGTACACACACACAGGCACACGCGCCCGCGGGCGGCCTTTGTTTCCGGCTCGCGTGAGCCAAACACAGTTGTGTAGGAGGAGGGAGGGGTGGGGTGGGGGGGGGGGCGGGCTAATGAGCGATGAGCGGCACTGGGGGAGGGGGGCGCACACACTCAGCGACACAGAGGCCGTGTCTTCTGCCCGTCTCCTCCAGATGAACTAACACTCGCGTGTTAGACCGAACCCTCAGTCGGCGAAACAGTCTGCTAAGCTACCAAGTGATCCAAAAACAATTGTCATTTGTTAAAATGTCCCCCCTGTTCTTGGTCGTGCCTCGCATACAATTTCAGTGCTGCTTTAGATCCTTTACAAGCTCATCAAATCTTACTCTGTTACACGGTACACAGACACAAAAAGAAAGTTATTATTTTCACACTATTGGTGTACTCCAAATTTGCCCAGTCCATTATTTATTCATCATTTCCTTTTTGTACAATCACGTTCTATTATCCGAAAAGATAGAATAGACCATAAAAGCCACATTTATGTGCATGGTACTAAAAATACTTCAGTCCTAATACAGTAACATTACTACAAAAATACCTGATATTACAGTGAATAAACAGGAAAATAGAAACAAAACACTTTCTCCACTACAATAATAATACTAATCCTTTAGCTAAATTCGCAACCTGCAGTGCTGCTATTCGCACTACCCGTTCTTTGAGTGTCTACGTCTACATATACATCTATGCGAAAACCACTAAGTACGCGGCAGAGGATACGTCTCACTGTAGCAGTTATTACGGTTTCTTCCCGTACCATTAACGTATAGAGCGTGGGAAGAATGATATTTTGAATCCCTCTGTGCATGCTGTAATTATTCTAATCTTATCCTCACGACCCCTATGTGAGCGACATGTAGGGGCTTGTAGTATAGACATAGAGTCATCATTTAAAGCCGGTTCTTGAAAATTTGGTAACAGACTTTCCCGGGATATTTTGCGTCTATCTTCATCAGTCTGCCAGTTCTGTTTCTTCAGTATCTCTGTAGCACTCTCCCACGGATCAAAGAAACCATCGCGCTACCCTTCTGTGTATACGTTCAATATCTCCCGTTAGTCCAATTTGTTATGGGTCGCGTACACTAGAGCAATATTCCAGAACCGGTCGCACAAGTGATTTGCAAGCAGTCTCCTTTGTACACTGATTGTACTTCCCCAGTATTGTACCAACAAACTGAAGTCTACCACCTGCTATAAACACGACGGAGTTTATGTGATCATTCCATTACATAAACCTGCGAAGTGTTACACCCAGGTATTTGTATGAGTTGCCCAGTTCAAACAGCTTCTCAGAGGTATTACATAGGATACTATGGTTTCGTCTTTTGAAGTGCACTGTTTTACATTTTTGAACATTTAAAGCAAATTGTCAGTCTGAGCATCAATTTGAAATCTTATCAACATCTGACTGAATATTTATGCAGCTTCTTTTAGACGGTACTTCATTATAGATAACTGCACTACATGCAAAAAGTCTGTTAATATTGTCTGCAAGGTCAGTACTACCCAGCATGAGCAGCAAGGGACCCAACACACTTCCCTGGGGCACACCCAAAGTTACTTCTACATCTGACGATGGCTCTCCATCCTAGATAACTGCTGTGTCCTCCCTACCAAAATGTCCTTAATGCAGTCAAAAATTTCACTTGATACACCATATGATTAGCCGGCCGCTGTGGACGAGCGGTTGTTGGCGCTACAGTCTGGAACCGCGCGACCGCATGGATGTGTGTGATGTCCTTAGGTTAGTTATGTTGAAGTCGTTCGAAGTTCTAGGGGACTGATGACCTCGGATGTTAAGTCCCATAGTGCTCAGAACACCATATGATCGTACTTTTGACAATAAGAGTAGGGGATAGGTGCTGAATCAAATTGACAATAAGAGTAGGGGGTAGGTGCTGAATCAAATGCTTTTCATAAGTGGGGCTGCCTCAGGCGCAAATTCATTATGCGGTATGACAGGGATTCCATTGGGCCCCGGAGCTTTTTTCAATATTAACGATTTCAGCTGTTTCTCAACACCGTTGACACTAATATTTATTTCTCTCACCTTTTCAGTCGTACGAGGTCTAAAGTGGGGTAATCCTCCTCGGTTTTCCTTCGTAAAGAAACATATGAAAACGGAGTTGAGAATTTCAGCTTCTGCTTTGCTGTCCTTCATTTCAGTTTCTGTCGAATTCTCTAGGAACTGGACACTAACTCTGGTGCCACTAACAGCCTTTACATACGACCAGAATTTCTTTGGCTTTTGTGAAAGATCATTCGACAATATTTGCTACGATAGTCATTGAAAGCTTCATACACTGCCCGGTTGCTATCCAAATGCTTTTCATTCAGCATCTCTCTCTCTCTCTCTCTCTCTCTCTCTCTATAGCCCTACGCTTCGTTTTACACCTTTTATGCTGCATAATCTGTTCCTTTAGACGTTTCCTTACAGAGTCTATATTCCGTGGATGGTCACTCCCATTATGAACTGTTCTGCTGGAAACGTATCTAACATATCGATCCAGTGCATGGTCAATTATTCCTTTAAACCTGAGCCATTGTTCCAATATATTCTCATGCTCTATGCTGAAAGTTTCAAACTCCTCACTGAGAAATGGCACTATTGATTATTAATCTAATTTACTGAACATATATATCTTTCTGCTTGTTTTAGTTGTCCTTTGAAGTTTGGCAATCATTGTTACCATAACCACGTCACGGTCACTGACACCGGTTTCGATTTGGACATCCTCAAAGAGGTCAGGTCCATTTGTTGCCATTAGATTCAACGTATTTCCGTCATGAATGCCATCCTGAACTGTCTCTTCTAAGCAGTTTTCAGAGAAGGTACTTACCAATGCTTTACAGGATGTTTTATCACACCCACCACGAATAAAACCGTTATTTTCCCAGTTCATTATTGGATGATTAATGTATCCACTGATGAGTATGGTACTATCCGGGAACTTAAGTACAGGTGAACTTAGGCTTTCTATAAAGTTTTCGGTTACATCAAGAGATGAGTCAGGTGAGCGAAAGAAGGACCCAACTATAATTTTGTGCCCATCCCTAATATTAAGTCGTCTCCAAACAATGTCACTTGCAGCTTAAATTTCTATCTCGGTGAATCTGAGTTTCTAGTCTACTGCAACATTCCATTAGCCTGTCCTTTCGAGATACACTTAAATTTTTCCCAAAAATATCACTGCTCTCAGTTTCAGGTTTCTACCAGATTTCTGTGCCTATTATTATGCGAGTTTCACTGCTTTTCAGGAGCGGTTCAAACTTTGGCATTTTGTTGGGAACGCTTCGACAGTTAAACAGTAGGATTTTAACGCTCTCACCTGTAGAGGCATTTCTTTTAATATGACACTGATAATTCTGGGTTTTCATCAGCTTACGTTGTCTGAATTAGATGGAGAGTCGTGTAATCTAAAAAACCCCCCGTGTTCACCCCACGAAAAAACAGCTACCTGGGTAGCAGCCTCTTACGGGTAGTGCACACCTGACCCATGTATGCGTACCCTACAGTTCTCAACCCTCAGCCTCTGCCTTTGTTCATTCGTTACGGTACATCTAAACTGCAGAAGCTTATTTCTGCTTCTGTACCTGCTTTCGCACTGCCCCGCCAACAGAGCTTTGTGGATTCTATGCACGTGGGGCAGCAATTCAGCGACGTTTCCAGTGTGACATACGAATCCACGATTCACTGCAGCTCCTCAGAATGCCGATTTCCGGAATATCTTGCACTAGCGTGATGGCCAGTCTTGAAACCTTTTCATTCAGCGGTCAGCTTGTCTTAGTTGCCATGTGTATGGACTTTTGTCTTGGGATGGAAGCATGCTGACGTATTGATTAACGCCTCGTGAAGTCCTCCTCATACTTCGTGGATACTGTGGCTGCAAACAGTAGTTTTTCTGGGCACGGAAGCTGAGCTTGATGCTTTTTTCTGTATGTGAATTAAATTTAGGGTTTTGTAAAACCCAGCCATCCGTAAAACATAACATTTCTTCTTTTTATTCTTTCCCGGAACAAGTCATTTTCAGTTGACCTTGTTTTATTCCTGTTAATCCCCGCACTGGGCATGCCATATTGACTGTCCACGCAGACTGCTGGTGAAACGTCGTGACGTCATTAGGAATAAGTGGGAGGTGAGAACGCTACACGTGCATTGTTAATGCAAGCAAATTCTCACATCCCTTCTTTGAAATAAATAGAATACAGTATCTTATTGGCTATCCTTCCAGCTGGTCGAATTGTAGTACTATGAGCAAAATTAGAAATCACTGTCCTATTGCTGAATGGAAAAATCCTTCATATAAATCTGTGGATGTCACTTATCATCGATTTCCTCAAGAAAAGAGAACTGAAGCGGAAATGGATGCCACGCTGTAAAATACCGTTTCTGTTAATGTGAATAATGCAAAGATTTGTTGAGATCATTTTCTGTCCGATGATTATGAAGGGGACTTAACGAATTAGCTTTTGTGGTTTTCATTGAAAAGATACTTAAATTGTGACTTTTTGCAATCACAATGAATTTCAAGTTGCCATGGACGTGCATCCAAAGATGCCGCAAGTACCAACAAGGACAACGTACATGTAACTGCCATATATTCATCCCCTTCACAAACACGTTTCTGTATATTACCAGCTCTGCAGTTACAAGCTTATTGCTTTTTCATAGAGATCGCCGATGTGAAAACAGAAGAGTACACTGTGTGCTTTAGATGATTTGTCTCCGAAGAAATTAAATCTGTCGACAAGCACACACGTAGTTCTTGACTTAGATGCTACTGCTGAACACGACATAGCCAGATTAGATACAACGGCTAAGGAGAGAAAACTACTTTTCGAAAAAGAAGTAAAAGGATCCTGCAACCCAAGTAGAGGAAATGTGTTGTGGAAGTAAATAGATATGCTTCTTCTACATCCACCCTACTACTCCGCATTATGTAATTAATTGCCCGGCAGAGGGTTCATCGAATCACCTTCAAGCTATTTCTCTACCATTCCACACTCGAACATTGCGCGGGAATAACGAACATTTAAATATTTTAGTGTGAGCACTGTTTCTCTTTTTTTTTTTTTTACGGTGAGCATTTCTCCCTATGTAGGTGAGCGACAAAATTTTTTTCGCATTCAGAGGAGAAAGATGGTGATTAACATTTCATGAGAAGATCCTACTTCGCCGGCCGAGGTGGCCGAGCGGTTCTAGGCGCTACAGTCTGGAATCCATTTGAACCATTTGATCCTACCGCAATGAAAAACACCAAGACACATATGATATTCATGGTACTCCCTCCCCTATTTCGCTATAATACAGAACGAACTGCCCTTCTTTGACCTTTTCCAATGTCCTCCGTTAGTCCTATCTGACGCGGACCCCAAACCGCAGAACAATACTCCAGGAGAGGGTGGAGGAGAAGTCTTTTCATTAGATCTGTTATATTCCCTAAGTGTTCTGCCTATAAATCTCAGTTTATGTTTTGTATTCTCCACAACATTACTATGTGATCTTACAATTGAAGTTGTTCGTAACCATAGTCCCGACGTATTTAGTTGAACTTACAGCCTCTAGATATGTGTGATTTACCGTGTAACTGAAATTTAGCGGATTCCTTTTCGCATTCATGTGGACGACGTCAAATTTGCAATACGTACATTCAGATATCAGTTTTCTTCTACAGTTAATCAATGAATTAGACAGTGTTTCACATCAGGGCAGAGTCTATCATATATTGACAATTACTTGTGTTCAGTCTCAGAGAAACTTATTCTGGATTCAATTACATCACCGATAGTGATTGGATATCTGTACTCTCCGAAGGTGGAGTCACTTCTCCTTCAGATTACATCACCGATAGCGATTGGATATCTGTAATCTCTGGAGGTGGACTCATTCCGTTGACTGGTTCGATAAAATAATTGAGATTAAAGTGACATTTTCCAGTTTTGATGGGCGATATGTTGCTAAGGGTGACGGAGTGTGCAAAAGATAATTTCCAAAACAACGTCAAAGTATCCCGAAATGAAGCAAGAACCATCATTAAAATGAGGAAGCTGAACATAGTAGCTAATACAGGGAACATAAAAAAACTTGGTGGTATGCTTCGTGATCTTTCTGAGCTACAATTATTTATGGCGCAGTAAGAGTCTTTGAAGGTGGCTATTGACGTACACGTGTTTATTTAATAATTTTAGATTTTAATGATGTGCATCAGCACTTTACAACACACAGTCCATGAGCCTAGTGTAGAAACTCTCGCGTACCACTGAGGCAGTATTCCGAGGCCCAGGAGCGGCAGCTCCAAACAATATTCCCGCTAACGTCATACGCTTTAGCCAATAGCAGTACGAACCCCGGAATGGCCTACCTGATTTTTTCTAGTAGCCTTGGCAATACCAAGGGTGGGGAGCCTACTTTTTATACACCTTTCGAAAGTATTGTAATCTCGTCAGTTACTTACTTCCACGTAAGTCTTTCTTTACGAAGTATGTTGTGAGTAAAACTCAACAACAATTAATAAACTTGCATTTTAAATTTTTTTAGGGTGGGCTTCAAGCACCCCACCGTTGGTAGTGCGTGTTATTGAAAGTATAATGATGATGCTTAGAAAATACTAAAAAATATTAACATTTTGTGGACCCAAGTAACACATCAGTACCTCTTTAAAAAATCCTTCCTGATATAAGTAAACGACCATTCACGAGTTTTTTAAGTTCTCTTGGAGTGAGTGTAAAGAACGTGCCGCATCCCCACCCCAGGTGATGCACATTATGGGAAATAGGATGGTTAAATGTTAGACGAAGTTCTGCTAATGTCAAGCGTTCGTTGCAGTTTCTTTATACAAATGTACGAAAAAAAAGAATGAAAACGCAACGCATCACGGAAGAATTATCCGAATGGGGCGCTCATCGGTAGATGTGATGTAGATGTACACATAAACAAATGATTATAATTTCAGAAAAATTGGATGATTTGTTCAAGACAAGGACCTCGACAAATTGATGTAGTTGGAATCGTGTTGGCCCACCTCTGGTCCTTATGCAAGCAGTGATTCGGCTTGGCATTGATTAATAAGGTTGTGGATGTTCTCTTGAGGAATATCGTGCCTTATTCTGTCGCACTGGCTCATCAGTCGTAATCACGAGATGGTTGGAAGGTCCTGCCTGTAATTCTTCCACCGTTGTCAATTCGTGAAAGACTCGGCGACCTTGCTGGCCAACGTAGAGTTGGGCAAGCGCAAAGACAACCGGTAAAAATTCTAGCCATGTGTGGACAGGCATTAACTCGCTGTAATGTAATGCAACGGTAGCATGCCATGAAGGGGAACAAAACGGGGCGTAGAAGATCGACAACGTACCGCTGTGGTGCAAGGGTGCCTCAGTTGACAACAAACTGACCACTGCTATAAAAAGAAATGGCAAGCCAGACCATCACTCTAGGTTGTCGACATATATGTCAGGGTGGTATCCCAACGCTGTCCTCCAGACGCGTCTTCGCTAGTCTTCGGGGCTGAGTTCGAGGAGTGACTCATCACTGAAGACAATTCTACTCCAGTCAGTGAGATTCCAGGCCGAAGACGTGTCTGGGGTCACCACGGACCGTGATTGGATGCAAATCTGCCTGCAGCCAGTCGTACTGTATGACAGCCGAGAGTGAGGGTCTGAGGTGCCACTTCTTTTCGTAGTAGGACCCCTTTGGTTGTCATCCGCGATACCCTTACAGCACAGCGGAACACTGACGATATTCTACGACTAGTTTTATAGCCCTTCATGACTAGCCATCCTGTGCTAGATGCTTACACTTCAGCAAGATAATGTCTGCTCGCACTAGGCGGCCGTTTCTGCTGCTTGTCTTCATGCATGCCAAACCCTTCATTGACTAGCAAGGTCGAAAGATCTCTTCCCAATTGCGAACATTTGTAACATTATGGGCAGGACCCTCAACCATCTCGAGATTTTGACGATCTAACCCGTGAATTGTGAAACGTCCCCTTTGAAAAATTATAAATGACTGTGCTGATAAACCTCTTACGTTATTTGACTTTCAAACAGCTGAGCAAAACTGAACTTACTCAAACATTTCTCTCTTTACTTATTCTGATCATCACTAAACTGACACACAATTTTTTTTTTTAGCCCTGACTAACAATAACCTATAGCTTTCATGAATCACTTACCTCACAAAAATTTTTGTTATTCGAACAACTGCAATACAGCGAGCGCGAATACTGCCAGCGAAATGAAAGATTCTAACTACTGAAGGCACTAACTACTGATAGGCATAGTTAGAAAATGAAAGATTTTGATAGTGAACAAACAATGTATTTACCTTAATAGTGTACAAAAGTTCATGATATCCAGTCTTACAAATTTCCTTTCCACGTCTAGATCGTCCGCTCTCAAAACTCTGCCATCTCGCTCCCCACATCCACCACTGCTGGCGACTCACCTCCAAATGCACAACGCTACGCGCTGTTCACATCCAACTGCCCAACACCACACAAGCGAATATTCCAAGAATGAATCCAACCAGCCAGACACTGCACAGTCATTGATTTCCATACATAGCGCTACGTGGCGTTACCAACATAAAAACCTAAACAGCCTACTTACAACTGGACAGAATTTGACAATATATCCCTCAGGAGGACATCCACCATCTTTGTCAATCGATTACAAACCGAATAACTGCTTGTATAAGGGCCAGAGGTCGACAATCGCTTTAATGCTTTGCTCAATTTGTGATTTTCTTAAACAGAAATCATTTATTTATTTCAACGTGTACGCCTACCGATGTTAGTTCCATTCGGATAATTCCTTCATGGTGAGTCGTTTTATTTGTCTTTTGATCTCGGAAAATATGTTCTGCCTCAACCCACGCACCAATAAACGTCACAGCAAACTATTTTGCACCGCATTGCACGAAACAGCTTGCTGAACAAGTGAGAAGCGGCAATAACATAATATCTGGAGGAATGTGGCGTCATAAATATTCTTAAATCTCGTTCATCCGTAAGAAAATTTTAGATACTAAAAGAAAACAAACTGAAACAGCTGCGTAAACGATGTACATAAATTCACTGCAAAAGGATCCCACCAAGGGTGTGTAATACAATGGCCAATGTAACAACACAACCGTCTGTATTGCTACTTTCAGGATAATAATGCGAAAACAACAACACTTTGGTCCAACTACATTGTAAATAACAGGCTGCCAAGCCATAATATGCATAAACATAAGCCAACACATACAATTCCATCTTTGAAATTACTGAATTTTGTGGTGAGTAGTCACAAAAAGTAAAAATGAACGTAAAAAACCAAGTACTTAGCTTTGGCACTGATGCGTTAAACACACACACACGCACACACACACACACACACACACACACACACACACACACACACACACACACACACATATATATATATATATATATATATATATATATATATATATAAACAGTGTGGTCCATCTGAAGTTTCGGATGAGATTATCTCGAAAACTACACATCGGGTAAGTATAGTGGGTAAGACAGGTTCGTAAGCTCAAAGGGGACATCAAATGATACCAGACGTGACCTCCAACCCCCTGCCCCCTTGTGTGGGGCGGGGAAACAACTTTTAAATCTTCAATGGAAACACCCAGTTTTTATTCCAGATTCGGATTCTCCATCAAAAAAAAAAATCAAGTTTTGTCTGAAACATTTTTCAAACCATTGACAGATGGCATTGAAATCGAGAAAAAAGTAAAATTGGGGAATAACTCTGATTTATTTAGAATTATCCGAGAAAAACGCATCAAATCGATAAAAAATGTGCACCAATGCTTTCGTTAAGCCAAATTAAGCTATTTTTGTACAGAATGTACTGTATCCCACTTTTAGCGTTACCCAGGTACAACGACATGGACGTAGTAGAATGACGTTCCCATCGGGTGCTTAACTGGTGTGATTCCCCTTGCCTCTCACAATTTGGGGTGCTTAATTAGTCAAATTAGCCACGAAGAGATTGTTAAAAATTATCCCCATTTGCTTCAATGCATTAAGTCAATCGTCAGCGAAAGTTGTCCACAGTTTAGAGCAGCACATCCCATGGTATGGCAGCACACGCTCTTCGAATGCGGTGCTCCGTATCGATTCTGTTTGTGAGCTGTCTTTCATAAGCAATATTTTTTAAATAACCCAACAAAAAAAATGACATGTCAGGTCTGGTGATTGTTAAGGCCACTGAATTGGTCCGCCGCGTCCTATCCACCGACCAGGGTACCGTAAACTTAAAACGATCCGCACATTTTTAGCATAATGGGGAGCTGCTCCGTTCTGTTGGAACCATATTCGTTGTCTAGTTTCTAAATCAACATCTTCCATTAGCTCCAACTAATCATCGCGAAGACGTTGTAAATAAGATTCCCCAGTAACATTTGAGCCAAAAAAATACAGTTCTATCAAGTAACCGTTTAAAATTCCACACCAGACCATTAACGACCATTTGTGTTGATTGTCATCGGGTTGGTGCTAGTGTTGACTGACAGGAGATCAATAATGACAATCATGACGATTTAATTCGCCATTGTTTTTGAATGTGGTTTCATCGGTGAACATAACGTATCTAAAAAATCATTGTCACCACTTATCATTTCCAAGGCCCTTTGACAGAAATGCACGTGTATTTGCATATCTTTCGACGTTAATGACTGTGTCAGTGTGATATGATACGCATGGTATTTATGTGCGTTGAAAATTCTCAAAACAGTTGATTTCGGTATCCCATTTTGTCTCTGAATCGCACGACTGCTAATTTCGGGGTCCAGTTGAACACAGGCGAGAACAGTAATGGTACGAGCGTCATTTTCATTGTATTCGCGATGACGAAATGGACGGTGCATGCATTCATTTCGAGCTCGTTGAGTGCAATTTCGAATAATGTTTTCGCTTGGATGTCGTCTGTTTGGGAAACGATCCGCATACAATTGCGCAGCTGCGACGTAATTGTCATGACATTCACCTAAAATTAACATCATATCAACAATCTCTGTAGGAGGATAGTGAGCCATGTTTCGCTAAAGAATAATTTACTTTCGTCAGTGGATGTTTACGGTCCACAATCTGAAAGTGAAGTGACGTCTGATCGCATAGCACTGACCTTTATACTGACCCATAGTTTGCAGTTTGGCCACGGCAGCGCCACAGTCGGGTAAGTAATGCAATTGTGAAGAGTTCCTTAACGAGATTTTTATACCATTCCGCCTCCCTCCATCAAAAACTGTGGTGGGCAGGATATATTTTGTAAAAAAAAAAAGCTTAATTTGGCTTAATGAAAGAATTGGTGCATATTTTGTACCGATTTGATGGGTCCTTCTCGGATCATTCTAAATAAATCGTAGTTCTTCCCCAATTTTTCTTGATTTCAGCGCCATCTGTCAATGGCTTAAAAAATGTTTCAGGCATAACTTGATTATTTTTTTATGGAGAATTCGAATCTGCAATAAGAAATGGATGTTTCCGTTCAAGATTTAAAAGTTGCACCCCCCCCCCCCCCCCCCCAACCACCACCCACCACACCTACAGGCGCCGGGGCTGGGGGTCACGTGTAGTATCATTTGATGTACCTCTTTGAGCTTACGAACTTGTCTTACGCACTATTTTTACCCGATGTATAGTTTTCAGGATAATCTCATCCTAAACTTCAGATGGACCACACTGTATATTAGTTTATTTATTTAAGTTTAGCTTTAGCTATTTGTTTTACCTAAGGTGTCGAGTTGTATTTACCTTGCTAAAGCGAGTCTCATCTTTTGTGAGTGTATATTCTGTTATTGTTTGAGGATGCTACCTCGCGTGTGATTTATGTTCGTAGTTGACTGCAAATCACGCGAGTCTACGTTGGTGTTTGCAGCCGTGACTTCTCTGCCGCTACCTTGGCGGCATCCTGCCCACCGCCCGAGGTTTAAGTTACTGCCGCGGGAGTGCTTTGCAGCGTCGTCTGTCATACCTTGCAAAAGGCGAGCAGTTGTCTTGTTCCTTGGTGCGACAGCCACCGGGGTTGCAGGCTATGCGGTTTGGTGGGATTAACTGGTGAACTTTTGTAAGTTACGATTCAAATTTCATTCTTAATGTTATAAACTCAGATGCTTTGTGTTTATTGAATACTGTTTTGTTTGCTTATACTGGTAAATTTCAGTAGCTTGTCACTTCATGGGTCTCCCTTCCACGTGTTGTTTGATCCTGTCCTATCCTAAACCTATAACCTGGGTTTCACTTTGTGTGTTTCTCTCTCTCTCTGTCGCCTGTCTCTTAGCCACAGTCTCTTTCGTTCCTAATACAACTGTCTCCTCTCACTACCATTGTCTACCTTTTGCTATATCGTGCTGCTTCTCTGATTCCTTCTTCCCACTGCAGCTGTCTCTTTTCATTCTCACTTCTCTTTTCATCGTCGTGCCTCACACTATTGCTGGCTCACATCTACTTCCATTTTCTCCATCCCGTTATTCCTCTCCTTCACTCGTTTCCTAACACTGTTCTGTCGCTATCAACTATGCTCCACTGTCACTGTGTCCCTATCTTTCTCTTACACTGCCATTGTCTCCTTCATTCTTTCTGTTCCACAACCACTGTCGACTTTCTTCCAATATTTATTACTTTTCCGTCTCTTTCCGATTTCCACTGTCTCCTTCACTCTTAGCACAAAAAGCGTGAACATGTTCGCTTGCTAAAATTTTTAGGAAAATTTTTATAGGTGCTGAGGAAAATACAACGAGGCAGCTGGTATCCCACTTTTCAGTCAGTCTTTAAATGAACAAGAGCATATTCGCTTCTTTGTGCTCCGATAGGGGCATATTTCCGCTGGATTCCTTCTTTTCCTTGCTACAGCAGAGCACGTCACTCTATGAAAAGAACTTTTTGGGTTAGTAAAACTTTGATACTTTATTTACGTGAAATTCTAATAACCGAAAACTATATAATTTTGCATGTGCTTCAGTACTACCAACATAGGGTGCCCAGACCACTTCTGATGATAACGGAGACACTTCACAGCATATTTCTCCATTTTGTGTCACTTTATAGACTTTCTCGCCTCACACCTGACGTAACGTTTGTTTTGTACAACTACAGTAACTTTGAACCTCTTTATCTTGGAAGTGGAGAAAGATACCAAGAAATTTCTCAGAGTTTTTAGAAATCGGGATCTTAGGAATATACCTTAGAAGTTTCGGCCAACTGTTGCGAATATACGTCATGAAAACCACGCCTCGGTTTTGTTGCCCAAAAACCGTGTTTTTCTGATTTTCTCAAAATCCGCCCATGAACTAAATGGTGCCTCTATAAGCCCCCAAAGACTCACCGCAGAGAAACAAACAACCGACTTGCTCCATTTACCCAAGTAGAATATTCTTTGACCTATTACTCTGGCATTGGCACAGTGAGATTATACTTTCGTTGGGTATACAATTGGACCGTAGCCCAAGAGTTATCCAAAGTAATTGACCCTACCTTTCGGTCACTAGTAGATACGAGAAGCGAAAATATTCCGCTTTTATGCGCGGCGCTTTGGAAAATATTAGCCATCACATTCTGTCGCATGCTTACCGACGACAACTAAGATCAAGATTACTGAAAATGGCGTCAGTTGTAAAAAAGGTATTACTATGAGGGCCGATGAAAAAGTTTCCGTTCTAAAGGCGTACATTCCAGAATCGGTATGTTATTGAAACAAAATCGCCACGAGTATTGAGGTAATCATTGTGCCAACGCACCAGGTCCTAAATACACGACAGGTAAAAAACCGTGCAGTGCTGCGTCCGTAACTGCCTCGTGCACACCCTCGTCCGACATTGGTAATGGAACCTTAAAGAGCTTTCTTAAGGAACCGAAGGCGTGATAGTCGAATAAGGGCAGAGATTAGGAGTGTCGGGCGAGCGCTCGAGTGTCTTCCATTTGAGTTGGCGTACCTTCCACGTTACAACATTTGCGAAATAGGGACGTGCGTTACCATGAAGCTGCAGTATTCCATGGTGGTTTTATATAGACATGCTGCTCCATATACATTCTTCGCTCTCCGATGGATTTCTGCCGATGCTTGCCCTTCAGCAACCAAGAAAAGAATAACAGCACGTTGGTCCTGTTTGGCCGCACTTGATAATCAAATCGTCAAGGTTCACCTTTCCGCAATTATCGGAAAGACACGAGTTCCACACTAATCGTTCACCTACATGTAGGTGCTTATATACCTTAATCGAGGCCGCGCTACGCTGCAGGAACGCCCTCGTACGGAAACTTTTTCGTCACCCCTTAAATACCGTTTTAAAGTAAAGAGAGAAGACTATTAAAATTTAACTCTTTCATGAACACAAGCATAAAATTATGAACAGGAAGAGGCAATTTTTTGTTCCATTATCATAAACTCATCAAAATCTCGGAGCAAAATTTATCTTAGACTAGTAAAGAAATTGAGAAAGTAATTGAAACCTTAAAAAACAATAAAGCTCATGGAGAAATCTGTTACAGCGGAACATTAGAAATGGTGTCTACCAAAAACATATAAGAAATTGAGCTGAACTTAATCTCTGAGTAAATGCCGAAATCAGAAAAAAATTTCACGAGAGAAAAATATAGCCTTCATACATCCACTACATAAGAAAGAACGTAAATAAGACGTTTAAGCTGTAGAGGACTTTCTTTGCTACGAGGTGCGTGTAAAATATTTTCCAAGACTGTATTAAACAGGGTAGAAACTACACGACAGTCATTTAGGTGACTATTCGAGGTGGTCTTAGGATGGGAAAAGCATGTTTTGAACAAATATTTAATCTGAAGACAATCATTCACCACTGACTCTGGAAGGCAAAAGACTTTGTAGTGCATTGATTTGAAAAACGTCTTTGGTTCATTTTATAGAGAAACTATAGATCACAGAATACGAAGATTTCATGTTAAGTTTAAATTAGCAAATCTGATTCGGGAAACACATACGGACAAAGTATCGAAAGCTAAATTTATGGGAGAAATACCCAGCCCTTGGAAACACACAGAGGTGTACGAAAAGGTGGTGGGCTATCCCCAATTATTTTGTATTTTATTCTAGAAAAAAGCGATAATTTGGACTGAAAACTAATATGAAGATTTGACCAGTCAAGGTGGGGACAGGAAACAAAAATACTGGAATAAACAGTTTCACATACGTTCTGAAAATGTGGCATCTGCTGCCAATAGAAATTAATCTTCCAGAAGAAACAGCCACCAGGACCGGCCTCAGAACTTCTGCAGAAAAATCAGTTTTTTACAAACGATAAAAAGGCACTGTAATATGTAAAAAAGATACTGACCAAACTGAAAAGATTAAAAAATTTAAAAATTAATCTGTTTATAATAAAAAATGATTTGGAAGAAGCTCCTATAGAGGGAGGACTACATAATGTGGGAAGGACATGTGGTATAGCTATCGACATTTTTGTCTAAAATGCTACAAGAAAACATTACAGTACTGTACTGAAGCTAGAACAGATGAATGTCAAGTGTTAAACTATCATTTAGATTAATTAGAAATACTAGAAAGATGAATTATTAGAAAATATTAGGCTCACCATAAACTATGGAAGGTTGGAGATTACGTGGTACTGACGAAATTTCTCGAAACATAGAAAAGATATCATAAGCAAAGAGAAAAAGAAGACTGCAATTTTTTGGACTTTTGTGCTGAATGCAAGACAGTAAATTAACCACAAATATATTCAAATGTTTCTGGAATAAGAAGCCAACAAGATGTTCGTCTACAAAAAATAAATGATTTAGAAAAAATATTCAGAAGCCGAAGAAACGACTGACAGAGAATTTTTTAGGGAAAAGGTAGTTGAATATGAAAAGAATGCAAGGCAGTAGAGTAAAAACTAGTGTGAAGTGGTCAGAAGACAGGAAGAAAACAGCGAATAAGGAAATAACAAGGAACTGAAACTGACACGTGGCCCTTTGTTGGCTCATTCGAGCAGAAAAGAAAAATATTCGGAAAGAAGAATGGATCACTGTAGCTGAAGAAATCAGCTTTTCGGCAGGTTTTACGCTGTCACCAAACATGCTGCGACTTGGAATGTTTTAAACAAGTAATTTATTCTACACACGGTAGCTTCAATACTCTCCACACTTTTTCTACAAACTTTCTTTCAAGTTTCATTTGACTGTTCCGTAATGAATTTGCTTATTGGTCTCAGATTATTAGAAAGTGTATCACGTTGGACGCTGAGTGGTCAATGTCTTGCAAAGAGATTATAAGGTGAACAGTAAATCATTTTATGGAATAAAGTCTTCTATCAAGTGATTAATAGGGAATTAAGAGACGGAATTCCAAAAATGGCAGATGAAGTTTATTTGGGGAACAATGTCGCTGACGATGATCAAAGTAGAGAGCATATAAAGTGTGAAACGGCAATAGAAAGTAAATTATATCCGAAATAGAGAAATTCGTTGGCATCCATGTGAATTTAAATGTTAGGAAGATTTTTCTGAAGGTACTTGGAAGTGAAACATGAAAGATAAACAGTTCAGACTAAAAGGCTATAGAAGTTTCTGAATCATGGTGTTCCAGGAGAATGCTGAAGATGAGATGGGTTGATCGGATTATTAATGAGAGGTATGTTCTTGAAGTCTTTCACAGTGGTATGGCTTGTGCTTTCTGCAGCTTCTTCCACTATCGCCATCAGGAGCAGAAATCACTGAGGAGGTACTGAATCGAAGAAACATATGTATGATACAATTTGATTAATAGAAGGAATCAATTGACACTACACATCCTTAAGTATGAAGGGATCATCTTCTTGGTAATGATGGTAAGGTGGTAGGGCAGGGAAGGGTAACAATTGTAGAGAAACATCAATATTTAACTGCAGTAAGTGCAATGGGTGTTATTCTGATGTAGCTGTATATAAATGAAGAGGCTTGTAGAGGCTAGACTAGTGCAAAGAGCTGTATCAGACCAGTCTTTGAACTGAGGGCCGCGACACAGCATCGTGCAGCACATCACTTTAATGATAGGAAGTAGCCTATTGTTAATGACGAACGCGATGAGTGGATATCTGTCTGTATAACGTGTCAGTCATCAAATTAATCGTTGTTTAGCTGGATGACTAGAAAACAAATGTAGGTGGGGACAACATATTCTGTACAACTCTTCTACGAAGACATGTATGATGAATGGTCTAATTGCAGAAATGAAATTTGTCCTTAACAGATTGGGTTTTTGTGTCTCATACCACCACTTGAAAGTATAAAACTGGAAGATTTCGGCCAACTCTTCTTGTAATAGAGGTTATAAGGGTATAAATGCCGATATTTCTATTGGTAACTGAGGTCGGTGTTCTGAACTACAATACTTCAGTTTGAACGTCATTAGCGGGCTAATAATTACAGACATTACAAGTTGTATATTCTTAGGTTGGTTTTACTCTTATTTACACTTCAAGTTCCGTAGGGCCAAACTGAATAGCAAATCTCCAAGGACATGGAACGAGTCAGTACATGAAATTACAACATAAAAGTAATAACAGATAAAAATAAAATGTTTATGAACCCGAAAAAAGTCAAGCCGTAAGTTTAAGTAAACGCAGTAAACAATACAATTAGAATCAGTTTAATTTCTCAAGGAGCTCCTCGACAGAATATAAGGAGTGACTCATTACGAAACACTTCAATTTCGATTTGAAAGCGAATGGATTACTGCTACGATTTTTAAATTATTGTGGTAGCTTATTGAAAGACGATGTAGGAGTTCACTGCACACCTTTCTGCACAAGAGTTAAGGAAGTCCGATCCAAATGCAGGTTTGATTTCTGCCAAGTATTAACTGAGTGAAAGCTGCTTAATCTTGCTAATAAGCTAATATTGTTAACAAGAAATGACAATAAGGAGTATATATATATATATATATATATATATATATATATATATATATATATATATATATATATTGAGAGGTCAATGCCAAAAATCCAGATTCGTGAACAGGGGTCGATAAGAGGTTCGTGAACTTACACCACTTATTGCTCGAACCGGCCGTTTCTGAGCCAAAAATATCCTTTTAGAATGGGAAGAGTTACCCCAATATATAATACCATACGACATAAGTGAATGAAAATAAGCAAAAGTAGACTAGTTTTCACATTGAAAGATCACTTACTTCAGATAACGTTCGAATAGTAAAAATGGCAGGATTAAGTCTTTGATCAGGATCCTGAACGTGGGCTTTCCACGACAGTTTACTATCTATCTGGACACCTAGAAATTTGAAATATTCAGTCTCACTAATCATACACCCAGTCTGTGAAATTACAACGTCAGGTTTTGTTGAATTGTGTGTTAGAAACTGTAAAAACTGAGTCTTATTGTCATTTAGCTTTAGTTTATTTTCTACAAGCCATGAACTTATGTCATGAATTGCGCTATTTGAAACCGAGCCAGAGTTGCAAACGACATCCCTTACTACCAAGCTAGTGTCATCAGCAAACAGATATATTTTAGAGTTACCCGCAATACCAGAGGGCATATCATTTACATAAATAAGGAGCAGGAGTGGCCCCAACACTGATCCCTGGGGCACCTCCAAGTATATGTTGGTTGGTTGGTTTGTGGGATTAAAGACCAGACTGCTATGGTCATCGGTCCCTCCAAGTATATGTGTCACGAGCTTATTTTCCCCTAGGTACTAGGTCAGGTGTTGAACTGGGACATGTGGCTTTGAAACAGACTACACGGACAGGTGTAGACGACTTAATAAATGGTGCAGTACAACCATGCAGATAATATCAAGTCCTAAAATTGTTGACGTGTTTGCGTGATGATTGTGTGATGCAGAGTACAAATACAACACATTGATGCATGTACATATTAAGGCATATTAAGGTACCGCATGTAAAATTATCTGCACTTATAGCCATTAGAGCTTGTATTTAGTAGTATTTCCTTTTTTTTAATTTTGTTGTTTCAGATTTGTCTACAGAGTGCAACATACAGTGACGAAAAGGTAGATAATAATGAGTCGCTTTTTAGAGGTTTGCCTTTTGCTCTCCTCTATAAGATTCTGAAGAACTCCTCGTGAAAAATGCAGAATTTCCCAGCAGGTAATGGGGCGATGAGTTGATTAGTCGACTGTGCCCCCGCTTCGTTGCATGCTGGAGAGCTCCCGGCCGAGCAAAGTAATTACAGGGGAGCAAGTGGCGCGCGCGGCGTCTGTCATCCGCGAGACACGGGAAGCGCAGCCACCCTCTGGTTAACTGTGCGGCGGCCGAGGTGAAACAAGAGGGGGTGTTGCGCTGCGCTGCGCTACGCATTTCAGAGGGGCGCGGGGCTCACCGAGCGCAGCCCTGCCCTCTGTGCGTTTTGATCCTGCCGGGGATTTGGATGAGAAGTCTGCGCCTGAATTCACCCTCCTTTGCCCTTCTCGTTCCTCATCTGCGTCCGTTGCACTTTGAAGTTGCAGGTGGCTGAACCAGTTCTGCGATTAGCGTCTTTGCTGAGGTACTCGAATCTTTTTTGAGCTGCCCTGCTCCAAGTGCCACTAGCTTAACTTCTTTCTCATCTGCTTTATTTAATCCTCTCTGCAATTTCATGTATCTTAGCACGGGAAGGAAGATTAGGATCTAACATTCCATTGACTATTGGCCGGGTGCACCAACATCAGTCAAAAACAAGATAACCGAATTCCCGTGATCATTGTGAACAGTAATCCGCGATAAAAATGTCTCTGCTGTGCACCAGCGTTAATCGCTGGTCAGCGAACCGTCGTCAGCCAACTGTGCGTTTGACCACAGTTAACTACCTGGTCTGTAATGGAAGACGCCCTGGAGATGCAAAGATGTTAATAGAGATGTGAGTTTCCATACGGCAGCCTACATACATAAGTTTTCTAGGCAGTCACTGGTAAATGACGTCACTGTCTTATGATCTCACTTCAGCCAGCCGTGGTGGCCGAGCGGTTCTAATCGCTTCAGTCCGGAACCAAGCGACTGCTACGGTCGCAGGTTCGAATCCTGCCTCGGGAATGGATGTGTCTGATGTCCTTAGGTTAGTTAGGTTTAAGTACTTCTAAGTGTAGGGGACTGATGACCTCAGATGTTAAGTCCCATAGCGCTCAGAGCCATTTATTTTTATGACCTCACTTCCATCAACAAGCAGAAGTATGTTTGTCTCTCGTTACTAGTCCGTTCGTTTACGTTTGGTAAAATGGAAAACTAAAGATGAACACGAACTTTTTCCTAGTACCAGATGGATGTACTTGAATTGTTCAGCGCGGATGCACCATTTCACGAAAAGGAAAGAAGTGACAGGTGCAGTATAAAAGAGGACACGAACAGTGTCTCGTTTCGCTTATTGCTTTCTTTCTGTTTTGGTCTGTTTAGTTCGAATACCTATTTCATTTAAAATTACAATTCATCACACATATTCTTATTTCTAACTATATATGGCACAGAATTCTAAAAGAGCGATCTCTTATAAAAGATTGCTAATCGAGATTGTATGGTTAAAAGAACTAAAAATTAATTTTTTCCTTTTTGTATTTTGCGTTTCACTTATATGCTCACAAAACATACACATTCGTATATATATTAGAATTCAGGCCTGGCATCGTACTCAGGCTCCCTTTCCCTCCCCCCCCCCCCCCCCAACAACGCATCAAACAAGCACGTTATCAGAGAGTCGTACTGCCCATCGAAAAAAATGTTTTTCGATCCCGCATATTAACCATGGATGGAAAACTTAAAAGACGATTTTCTCGATAATTTTCGGGAGTTGCATCCTACTGCTTTGGGACAGGTATATTAGCGTTTTGAACTGCACGTACCACAATCATAAAAAACTGCAAAAGCTCATTTCTCGTGTGGTCTTCTTGTTAGAGAAAAACGTCCAAAGTGGTCAAGTGTGGAGGCACAATTTAATTCTTCTCCTTATAAGTTTGGTTCTTAAGTTAATAAACTTTCTGTGTTCATCTTATGTGCATCGAATATTATACAATGCCTTTTGTCTGACTCAGTACTTCGAAACGCGTAACCGTCTTAATACCATACCGACGTCGGTGGATTCGGCTGTATGTCATTAAAGACGCCCTACGTGCTCGGATAGGGGAAGAATCAGATCAGTCAGCATATCGGCCCTCGCCTTTGAAAGGAGCCATCTCGGCATTCATCGTAAGAATTTCAGATGACTCTCGAATAAACTAAATGTGACTAGCCAGATGGCATTTGAACTACCATACTCCAGAATACGACTCTATTCTCTTGGCGTAGATCGACCTCACTTGATTCATAGCAGAGGATCGGGTTGAATTCAAAGACAAATATCATAGGAATCATCCAAATGATATGCAGGACTGTGGACTTGTGTAAGATAGTGCATTTACTTTCGCTGACTGGACTTCAGCGAGAGGAGCGGTTTTCAGATTCAGCCCATATTTTACGTAAATCCTTTGTTTAAGGAAAAGTGAAAGCCAGTGTGGCTGCTCCAATAAAATCGTGGCCGATTTCCTAACCCGTGCCCAAAATAGTGTTTGACGTCCACAGCACTTTAACCACACATTTAAGTACGAACAAATGCATCCAAAACGAAATTATGACGGTCTAAAGTTTGTATTACATATTAAAATAACAAGTCTGCTATAGACACCCATATAAGCTTACATATGAAAATGAACATGTGTTTAATAATGTCTATACAAACCTTAATTTACTTTAAGATGCTAATAAAGGCCACAGCGAGGTTTGCAGGAAGGGATGGAAATTTTCGTTAATCGGTCTAATAATGGATACTGTGGGAACCATACAGCTAACCAGTAGCACGTCAAAAGTTTATTCAAGCCTTTTTCTGCCTTCTTCAGAAGAAGTAATAGCGCATGTTACACGTTGTGTGAAAAGTCATAAGGCTCAGTCAACAATAAAATGATACATATAAGTGCCGTGGGATAGACATAAGTCTTAGTCAACATTAAAAATGTTCCACGTAATATCTAAGGCAGACGAGCGTTACACACACAAACAGGCAACTTAACGGGCTAATAATGTTTAATTGATACCGAGGAAGGAATCTTCGTCTTCTTCTTTGTCACCACATTTCAAAAGCATCTTTTCGTTCATCGTACACGTTTCAATACCATGTAAGGACACACTCCAAGCAATCAGACTGAGAAAATCATAACATTTTGGTCTATGATCGAAATTAGCATTTCACATTTTCCATTTTTTTCAATGTCCACTTTACGTTTCTCCCTTTGTCAGTTATTTCGCTCGCCAAGTACGAAACCTCGTCAACTTCCCTCAGATTCTCTCTTCCTAATCTCATTTGTTTTGCTTGTAACGGCATTTAAGATTGATAACTTATTTTTTCAACTGTATAGTATTTGTGAAATAATGTATATTTCGTGTTACGTTTAACTGACATCAGCTTAATTATTGTAAATTATCAGTTACATTTTAAGTTACGAAATTGTAACACTGCAAATCACATGCAGCTAACTTCTGTGTGATGCCGCTATGTAAATGCGGTATTTCTACTGCGTTTGTTTCTTACTGCATCAGCAAGTTTAAACTTGTAATGTACATGTCAACTAATCTTCTGCGTGATGGCTCCATTTCTTTCTTTCGTATTACATCTCTTAGTATTGCACAGATTCAGGTTGCCTCAACTACTTCAGACGTTTACGGGCAGGTCTTACCTAGATATCCTAGACAAACGTACAATGTAAGTAACGAGGAGCGTTGTCGTTACTCGTGCAATCGGATGTCAAACTGTTTCTTTATCTAGTAACAATTCAATTGTAGTAAATAATACATTCACGTATTGAAGAACTCATTAATCAGAATTCATTGCTGTAGGGTAGTGCCGAGCGTTTTTAAAATAACCACTTCTCATTATAGTCAGTATCCATCGAAACGATTACTACATTTTTATTCACAGCAAGTGACTGAAGTGAAGTATCTATTAAGATCATAGTGTAAGACCACTGCGAATATTTCCAAAAGGAAATGTGCTGTTCCCTCAGAACGGAGGTATATGTACAGGCTCAGTATATGTACAGGCTGAAATTGCACTAATGCCAAAAACGATGGAAAAAGAGTACAGTAACTTATCCTTTTCTTTGCGGTACACATGTTGCGCTACCATCTCATAGCATAAATTATGAGACTCCTCAAGGAGTTTCTTGATCTTGTTCGTTTCTAGTACAAAGTTGCTATGAGGCGATGCCATAGCTTTGTAAGTGCGTTATCTGCCACGTTGGAACCACTGTCAGTACGAGATTCGTGCCCACCTTAGCCGTATATGTCCTGTGAAATAAGAATGGTGGTCGTAAGAGCCAATATCTTCAGATGTGCACATAACGATCAGTGAACACTGGCTAAATACACTCTTGCTGAAAACAACAATTAGCGTTGCACAATTACAAATATTAGACACTATCTGGTGGAGAGACTGAGTTTACAATTCATTATTAACAGTAATTCAGCTACTATGGAGAAGTTTTATACTTCCGCTTCCTTGCACGCCGGAGGTCTATATACTCGTATGTTAACTATAGAGAACAGGATTGTTCATGTTACACAGTAGTACTTAGAGCAATTTTGTGCCATAATATAAGACCATATTCTCTGAACACAACAAACTTCCTAACAACAAATTACAAGTGCTTCGCACCCTGAACAAAAGAGTTAAGGATCACATACAGGGATTACTCGTAATATCCCACACCACTAGACACAAAGTGAAGAACAGGTTCTTTACTCACCATCAAGCCATCGAGCAGAAACGATGGAAAAACTTTTCAAGTGGCTGTTTCACTTCACCCTGTTCAACTTTCAGAAACATATGTCCTAAAAATTCTGTAGAAGTTCCTGCATTATGTATTTGACTGCTGTCATTGTTTTACATGTTTCTCTTCATTTTTAACAGAACATCCACGGTGATTGGCAGGGTATAGCCAGATAGGTAGAAAACTTATTTATTGGCCTTCGTTGAACCTTTAAACAGAAATATCCTGTTGTTCTGCACCACATATTTGCACTCCATATAGATATACGCTTTTGGCTTCTTACAACCAACGAGGATTACTTAGTGTCTGCCACAGATGCCCTGCTGACAGTGATTCAAGTGGAATCAGCAACGCTAGTTCAACGTTCTAATGGTATAAAAATTGTGTTCCTTTATCAGTCTAACAGCGCGGATCATGGATTCAAAACCTGAAGTAAAAATGATCTCTATGAAGATTTAAAGTCACATACTTTGGTCCAGGAAGGAGCTAATTTTTTAGTAACCCGCATTCTCCACAAGATGTCAGCACACGTAAAACGTTTAGCGGTTTAGTAAGATCTTCAAGGATTTATTGATGACCAATACTTTTTACAACACAACAAGTTGATGATTCTATTTTAATTATATCAAATAATGTGATACGTAGCATCTGACTTATGCTAATCTTCAATGAAGCGATTCATCAAAGTAAATATGTATTGAAAACTGCTTTCTGATGAGGTGCATCCACAATAGCCTTATAATTAGATCATACACCTCGATATATATCCATCTGTATGTTTATGAGTTTCTGACAACACCAATCGGTTTTCTGCTGTTTAGTTGCTCCTCTAACCAGCGTCCCATATGAGCAAACCGTTGCGTCTTTACGTGTGGTTACTCATACTTTAGGTAGTTGGGCTGTGCAAAGCTCTGGTTAAAAAGAATTGCTCGATGTAGTCATAGGGTCGAGCTACGCATGTCTACCTTTATAACTCACAGCTAATCCGCTGCAAATAATGACCTGTAGCTCTGATCCTAAACTCAAATAGTCTATTAATTGGCTAAAATTGCGAGCTCATAAATTACATAGAAATACGGAATAAAAGTTAAATAAATAATTTAATAACAAGTGTGCTGTCCTGACATCTATAATTGATGCAAACGACAGAGAAGTGTACTCAATAATGTTTACTCAAGGAAGGACATCTAAAGTAAACAGGAAGTGGTCACACTATATTCAGTTAAAATACAGAGAGGAAACACTCTTACCAAATGCAGTAATATTACGTTGAGAGCATTACGAGAATGGAAAAAAATTCCACAATTAAATTTTAATCGAAGATATTTGAATAGAAAGTCCATTTCGTAGTCACAGTACATGAAATATTTACCATTTCATAACATTTGAGAATCCCCCCTGATGAGACACAAATTATCACACATGGTACAAAGAATAGTATGTCATACTATATCCTCAGCTCCATACCACAAGTGGAAAAAAGTTAGAGTCCTACTCAGAAAAACATTCGGAACTCTAGAAATATGACCGTAAAGTATGGTAGCGGCCGTTCACCGTCCACAATGAAACACTTCCACGGTCAAATACTACTCTTTGCTACATGGAGGTCTGCTCCTTCCAGAACTCGTGTAATAGTGCCCAGATCCGCTCCCTTGAGCTCTTCATTCGAAAAAGTCCCATTCCCCACTTGACTCCCGTAGTTTTCCACTATTGTCTATTTTTCCAATGGATGAAAGCCATACCAACTAAAAGTGCATCGTTCATTAATTCTGCAGGTATCATTTGACTCTACTGGACCACTTCTCAGACTAAACTAATGCACTACAATACTTAAATAAGGAAATATTATGTACACTCTGCTACACTCAGATCATTCACAATAAATACAAGTTAAAGTTTGTCAATAAATAACTAGGTCAGTATTCTTGTGCAAGTACACCCATGATAAATGACAATAGACTGTCTTTATATATTGTTTAATCAATTATTTAAGCCTGCTTCTCAGAAGCGTCTTTTGGCACTCTTTTACGAAAGGAGGAATCAGTTAACACATGCCACTGACCGTTTCTTAAGTTATCATGATTTTATATTATCGATTGTAATCAATATTTAAATAAAGTTATTGGCAAAATAGTAAACTATTCATTAAATAAATGCACAAGTGTGATGAACTCTGAGGAACTCGTATTCATTTGTGCGTGTGATTGTAGAGGATACAATGTTATGGCAAACATTTGCACAATGCTATCGTCATGTTGAAATCCTACGAAGAATTTGAAAATTGTTAATTCTTAGGTTCATTGTGAAAATGTTTATTTGTTATGACATATTAAGGTCTGCAGATTAAATGCACTGAAATATTATTGTGTCATTTGATGCACTTCATTTTTCTGAGATCGTGACTGTATTCAGATTTGTTTTAATACTTAACTGTGAATTTTTATAGGTTCTGGAGAAGCTGGAAGAAACTGTCTTTCAGCATGTCCGACTCTCTACCACTTAATGGAGCACTGTTTGTCCTGTTAATCATCAAAATACCTCGTACTTCAGAAGGATGTAGGTTGCAGTAGGTACTGGGAGATGAAGAAGCTTGCACAGGATAGAGTAGCATGGAGAGCTGCATCAAACCAGTCTCAGGACTGAAGACCACAACAACAACAACCTCGTACCAAGATATACCCATTTCCAGCCACACGCTTCTTGTCTCTCCATCTGAACTTACGTGGAACGGCTGTGTGACTTCCTCGTCTGCCAAATAGTTTCCAGCCAAGCAAGCAAATTTAGCTCTCCTCAGTAGCAGCCCTAGGTGGAAGAACAACTCGTCCATTTATTCGTAATGTTATAGCTCCTATCTCTACGTAAATTAAAATATGTTCAAGGTTTTTTTGAGTTATTCCACATCTACAAGGACAATTTCACCTTGAACGTTTATATGAACGAACATGAATATATGTCTATTTACAGGGTGGCTCATTTAAACGTTTCAGAGCATTTATCTCCGGAACAACAGATACTAAATAACGGCTTTTGCGGGGATGAATGTAAGGCAGGGGATCATGAATGTAAATACTATGAGGCATTCGGAAATGTACGCAAATATTAAGTTCAACACAAACCTACGACTTTTTAAATGGACACCGCGTTTTATTTGTTATGCAATCCGTAATATAAAAAATCGGAAGAAGAATGGCGTTGGTTGCATCGCAATATGTCTGTTACGTCCAGATAAATAGCAAAACGAAGTTTATTCTTGAAATAAACGAAACGTGACACTATTGCACCTGCTGAGATGCAAGCGTGAACATGACGTTGCCCGCAATTGCAATGTGACTGACCTACTACGATGCAGCAAACGCTGCACTTACAGCTGTTCACGGAAGACGATACAAATGTCAACTCACTCGTTCATGCTTTATTGGTCATTACTACAGTACTAGAATGTACACAAGAGCAGCTCGAATATTAGAGGCCAGAGTCAACATAATTAATGGCTGACCAAGGATCTAACTGAAGGGTATGTGGTAGTTGTACCTACTCGTACATCAGAGGTAAAAGACATGTGCAGGTTATGTCATGCAATATTTTTAATGATTACGTTACAACTGAACTTCTGCGCATAACGAAACGATTACTTGAAAGCACAATAGTTTCTAGAAAACAGGGATATATCTTCTCAGAAGCACAATTATCTACGCCGGCATGCAATCACACTTCTCATATCAGAAACGCTACAACGTATGTTCGAAGACATCACCATTCACATGGCAACACCGTTGTGCACTCTCCGATAATGATCGACTTACTGTTGTTAGTGTTTCTGGTCTGACTGTAGCACATGCAGCGATAATATGAGCTTTCATGTTGTCCATTCCTGCTTGAAACTTTTGATACACCACATTTTTCACATGTCAGTAAAGTTCATGGGGTGAAGGCTGGTGGCTTTGCTGGAAATCTCTGAACGGGACTGCCCAACCCTGTCCATCAGTTTGGGAACTGTTGGTTTAGTACACTGACTGGTATGGTTCCATAGTGTTTGTGGTACGAAGCCCTATTATTACTTTCTGGCCTCGTGGAAACAATGAAAGTACCATTTTATACGTCAATCACATCGCTATTACGGGCAACGTGGGGTTCATGCTTACATATCAGGATGTGAAATAGCAGCACATTCTGTTTATTTCAAGCGTTAACTTCTCTTTGAAATTTCTCGGGATGTAGTTGAGGTATTGCGACGCGAGCAACGCCAGTGTTTTTTGTGATTTTTCATGTTACTGATTTCGAAAGAAATAATACGGGGTGTCTATTTTCAAAAAAATAAGTGTATGTTGAAAACAATATTTGCTTGCCTTTCATAATGTCTGCCTTACATTCATGCCTGCTAAAGTCGTTTGTCAATATCTGTTGTTGTGCCAGAGATAAACGCGCTGAAACGTTTAAGTAAGACACCCTGTGAACGTTTAGGCCAAAAGGTGGCATCTCCAACAAAGAACTAGGGGCTGTGCACTAAACAACAGTGTTAAAGGAACTTCAAGAGTGCATCCAGTTGCATCTTTTTTACATATTCTGCATCCTTGAGGCCATCCTCCTCACAGGTCTAGGGAAGTCTATGTATTCTAACATCATCTAATCTAATTAAATGAATAATTCTGCAACATCGTCAGTTTTGTAGCATACGAGGAAACTCCCCCTTTATAAGTGGACGCGACACTCTGACAGTGTTCTAGCAGTAGTGGACACCTAAAGACCCTAGGGAGATCCCAGCAGAGGGGTCGAAACGTCGAACAGTTTAGAAGAAACATGATGTGGCCTAATAACCCAGAAGATTTTAACTTCACTGACAACGGCCACGAAAGCCTGCAGACTTTCATACCACATCTACTTTATTTCGTAGTAAAATTAGATAGCTTTATGGTAAATAAATAAGCAGTGGCATTAACAGCCTTTACGAGACTGTTGGAACTAATGTACAAGTTATATTACTGTTTGCAAAAAATTATAAAATGTAATTTAACAACTATCCTCTAAAATATGCATTATAGAAGTTTCATTCATGATATTGTTCGGCTAATGTATGTCTTTAATTATATTTCGTCCTGCCTCAAAGATGTAGAAATAAATAATCCTCGGCCGAACATCCCTAGACGAAAACAAGCAGATATTACTTTAAATTTGTATCTGAAGTCCGCAGTCTCCACTCCCACGCCTCCATCCCCTCAGATGACTTGTCTTCTAAGAATAACAGTACTGCTAATGGTACGCAGGGAAGAGTCTACATTCTCTCCTCACGCCCACAGTTATTACAAAATACAGAGCCGTGCCACCCTCACTGAACCATTATACAAATTCCGCATTGTCAATCGAGAAGGACTCTACGTATTTTGCAGCTGATGGAAAGCAACACAGGAGCATTCAGTTTCGTCGACGTACAGAAAACAAAAGAGCCCATATAGTCGTTCCATAAGGAGTTGCAGAAATGTCTATTGTTTCAGCGATAATGTGTGCGCTCAACGTGTTGAGATACCTTCCATAAACTATTTTACAGATACTAACGATAGTATTTGGTCTCTTCTTCTTCTATAGTGGTCAATCCAAGGATTGGTTTGCAACAGCTGCAATGGCAGCTTGTCTCCATTCTGTGCGTCTTTCAGCTTTTCTCTTCATTTCTTTATAGGTGTCACATCCCACATCTTTCACGATTTGATCCATGTACCTCAGTCGTGGTCTTCCTCTTGGTCTTTTTCCCTCGACATATCCCTCTATGATTGTGTTCAGGAGTCCTTTATGTCTTAATAGATGGCCTGTAAATTGCACTCTTCTTTTAACAATGAAACTCCAGAAGCTTCTCTTCTCACCTGCTCTTTCCAGAACCACTTCGTTGGTGACCTTGTCGATCCATTTTATTTTGAGCATGCGTATATAGCACCACATTTCAAAAGAATTTAGCTTCTGCTGTTCCTCTGTCCCGAGAGTCCATGTTTCACACCCATAGCATGCCACACTCCACACATATGATTTTAAAAATCTTTTCCTGGTTTCAAGGCTGATGCTCTTAGATGTTAATATGTTTTTCTTCTTGTTAAAAGCAGCCTTTGCTTGAACTATTCTACTTCTCACTTCTGCCTTGCTCCTTCCATCCCTGGTAATATTACTGCCCAGATAAGTAAATTTATCAACTTGTTCGAGCAGTTCATTGCCTACATGAACTTGGACTTTCACTTGATCTTCTTTGTCGCATGCGATTACTTTTGTTTCTGCTTTATTAATTCTCATATTATATTCTTCACCCATAACTTTATCCATTCTATTCAGTAGGACTACAAGATCTTCTTCACTTTCAGCCAGGACAGCTATATCATCGGCATATCTTATCATATCTATTCGTTGGCCATGAATTACTACACCTGGCTGTGAATTTTCTCTTACTTTTTTCAGCGCCTCTTCAATGTATACGTTAAAGATAACAGGGGATAGTGCGCAACCTTGTCGGACACCTTTCCGTATCTGCACCTCTTCTTGTTTTGTCCGTCCACGGATAACTGCTGTCTCGTTTTTGTACAGGTTCCATATCATTTTTCTATCTTTATGGTCTATTCCTACTTTTTTGAGTACTTCAAACATCTTATCCCATTTAACATTATCAAAGGCTTTCTCTACATCTACGAAAGCTACGTATGTTTTCAGGTTCTTATCTAGTCGTTTCTCTATTATTAGTTTTAGAGCAAATATTGCTTCTCTGGTTCCTCTATCTTTCCGGAATCCAAACTGGTCTTCGGAGAGTGTAGCTTCGACTTTTTGTTCTATGCGTTTTAGGATAATTGAGGTTAATATTTTAGAGGCTTGAGTAACTAGGCTGAGTGTCCTATAATTTTCACATCTTGTAACATTGGCTTCTTTGGAATGGGGATCATAATGTTTTTCTCAAAGTGTAGGAATTTTACCCTGCTCGTACATGTTGAAAACAAGATTATACAACTCCTGATTCAGTTTTGCTCCTCCAGATTTCAGAAGTTCGGCTGGGATATTGTCTATACCAGGCGATTTGTTGTTTTTCAATTTTTTCAGAGCTAGTTCAAACTCTACCTTTAATATAGGTTCACCTATGTTGTGTGCATCTACTTCTGTTTCTTCTTCCATGATGTTTTCAGGCAGGTCTGGTCCGCTGCACAGTTTTCCTGTATATTGTTTCCATCTTCTTGCAACTTCATCATCGTCATCCACACATTGCCATTTTCACCCATCACAGCCCTACACTTGTTTCTTCTGTCTCCAAAGCAATGTCTCACACATTTATAGGCCTTGTCGATATTTCCCTTGCTCATGTTGTCCTCAACTGAAATACAGAGATCATCAAGGTATTTTTCTCTTGCTTGTTTTGCCTCTCTGTTGATTCTGTTTTTCAGACTCTTCTATTTCTCTTGGTCTTCCTTCTTCACAGAATTTTTTAATTTCCTTCTTTCTTCCATCATATTTAGTAGGTCATTAGTGATCCATTCCTTCCTTTTCTCTGTCCTTTCTTTTCCTATTACTTTTTCTGCTGCTTCTAAAATACCAGTTTTTATTATTTCCTCAGCTGCTTTGGATGTCATTGCAGCCCTGTGTATTTGTTTTCTTGTCTGTTTCTAGTTGATAGTGCTTAAGTGTATTTTCGTTTTTCAGGTTTGTCAAATCCCATTTACATGTACTTCTTCTTTTAATGTTCTTGAATTTTAGTTCAGTCGTCATCATAACGAGTATGTGGTCACTTTCCACATCACAGCCTGGATATGATCTGCTGTCCTTAACTTGGTTTTTAAATCTTTGCTTCACTAATATGAAGTCAATTTGGTATCTGTTAATGTCACCAGGCATTTTCCAAGTATATCTTCTTCTTGGATGATGATTAAAGAAGGTATTTGTAATGCAAAGTTTAATTCTTTGGCAGAATTCTACAAGTTTATCCCCTCCTTCATTTCTTAATCCTAATCCAAAATTCCCTGCCACATCCTGTTCTTTACCTTCCCCAACAACGGCATTCATATCTCCCATGATGACAAGGTTTTCAGCTCCTTTAATTCTGCCAATTACTTCTTCAAGGTGGTCATACATCATGTCGATTTCATCATCCTCGTGCCTCGTAGTTGGCATGTATACTTGGATTATGATTGTGTCTCTTGGTTTAGTTTCCAATCGGACATAAATTATCCTCTCACTATGTTGAACAAATCCTTTTACTCTTAACCCCATCTCTTTATTGAGGATAATTCCCACTCCTGCAATCCCGGGACTGTCTTGTGCTGTTCCAGTGTGTATGATTCTGTAATCCCCTGACCAAAAGTCGCCAGCGTTTGGCCATCTCATTTCTGAGACTCCCAGTACATCAATATCCATTCGTTTCATTTCCATTTTCAAGTTTTCCAGTTTACCACATTTAAGAAGTGAGTTGACGTTCCATGTTGCTATCCTTCTTACATTAATGCTTTTGGGTTTTGGTATCTCTTTAGCTGTCCCCGCCCGGAGATCCGAATGGGGGACTATTTTACCTCCAGAGAATTTAACCAAAGAGCTTTCCATCATAAGCTGTTGATACTTGGGATACCCACCCGGGTCTTTAATGGAGTGGTTTCCCGTTGCCTTCTCTATTCTATGCCGTTGGCCACCTTGTGGCTCCTCCGCCTTTAGGAGCAGTTTCCCACCCCAAGGGCAAGAGAGTGCCCTTCCTTCTAGCCGCTCATCCGCCCTCCTAGAAGGCCGTTGGCACTTGATAGAAGGTAATCTCCTTATCCCGGGAGATACTCGGCTCAGTAGAAGTATAGGTTGGAAATGGAAGACCCCTAGCCCTCGAAACCTAATGGCGTCAGGGTCGGAAAAGAACAAGAGTTGGCCGAGGGTGGCCAGATAGGGAAGATAAAAGTGAGGAGCCTGGCATAAGTAAGTGGAAGCAATGCCAGGACTCAGCTCGGGACCCCGTGGTCGCCAGCCACGTACTCACTAGGTGTGAGTTCCACTAATTTTAAAGTTTTTACTTGCCCCCGTGTCAGTGATACTAGCGCACGCATTTTCATTCGTATGTTATACATTTCATTTCTCTGCTGTTTATACAGACAATTTTAATACATTTGTATTGTAATTAAGGAAGCTGACAAAATGCCAAGTCGGGAATTAGAAGTTTCACGCGAAGCAGGTTACGCCACGAAAGTTAAAGTTATTCCTGGAGACTATGTCAAGAAACTTAAAGTTCTGTCCACAAGAAATACACGAATTATTGTAAGTTCCGTCGAGGTGGCTACGCCGTACTAGAGGGTGTTCTAGCTGTGACAACAGCAGTGTGGCTGACGCCACAGATGAATCATTACCAGTCATCATCACTCGCATATGACATCATCATCAGTATCTGGGCTGATGTAGAATGCAACACTTAATGTGACACAAATTAGGTTTTTCACTCGTATAGCATACAGGTGATACCTTCATTCTTCACAGACACAATTTTAATATTCTAAGTCTCGTCAAGATCGCGAAGACAAGCCAGAGGTTGTTCTGGCCGGCACGCCAGCCACGGCGGCTGTCAGCGACTAAGTCCGTATCAGCGCTGAAAGTCACTCGTAGTGACACATGTGGTAACTTCTTTATTGACAAACCATTGCGTATAAGGACCTGCCGTATATGTACAATTTGCCCAAGGATGATGCTGTATCTGTATTTATTAAGGGTCGTGAAATTAATATGAAATTTAAACTTGTTGTAACGTTGTGTAACAGAGTTTAGTTCGTGTACGTCACAAACCTGTACCAGTAACGGATGAAACATCTATATAAATAAACTACACATTGATCTCGTGAAAAGCCGAAAAGTCATTACTTCCTTTCTTTTGTAGCCCTCATCCGCACCACATCCTCCTTCGCTCTGGCAACTCAATACGTTACCTAAGTTAATGAAATGTGCTGTTGCGGTCTGTGACTGGCCCCTGATAAGAACCTACGTAGTATTAAAATTGTGTGTGTGAACAGTAAAGAGACCAAATGGATGATATGTGAATGATAAACCTAATTTGCGTCACATTAAGTGAAGGATTTTACATCAGCCCAGATGCTGATGATGATATCATATACCACTGATGATGACTGGTAGTGATTGTTCTGTAGCCCTCGCGACCACTGCGGTCGCCGGTTCGAATCCTTTCTCGGGCATGGATGTGTGTGATGTCCTTAAGTTAGTTAGGTTTAAGTAGTTCTAAGTTCTAGGGGACTGATGACCACAGCAGTTAAGTCCCATAGTGGTCAGAGTCATTTGAACCATTTGATCTGTAGCGTCAGCCATTAACCGTAGTTGCGTACAACGAGAGACATTCACGGCAAGAGGGAGGGGGGGGGGGGGGGAGGATAAAGGTTTAATTTCGATAGGAGGTGCCATTATGTAATGGCTGTGGACATTCTCCAAATACAACACGTGCAAGAGAATAGAATGGCATAATATGCCCTCGCAGATATTTGACAAACATATTGTCACACATTTTAAGCGGTTACGAATCATTTTAAAAATATGCACGACAGACCGCTGTTTCACTGTCTTTTTTTAAAATTACCGATTTCGGCTGACATCGCCCTAACGGTATCGGTATACATCAAGACAAAGCATGAACCAACTAAAACTGTCATTACTCATAATACTTACAACCAGCTGAAACATTAAATGGATACACTATGAAACAAGTATCGTTCAGCATGTGTTGGTGTGTCCAATTTGCACCTGTTAAGTGTATTCAAATACAGATATTTGTAGTGAAGAGCAAAACGAAGTAAAGAGAAAAGCTAATGCTTCTTCAAGCATTCAGTGTTAAAAGCTACATACACAAAAGAAGTTATGCATCACCTTCGTTCCGAGAAATCCGGAACCTGCACAGAAAATTGTAGATCAGCGTAAACATCATTTTAGCCCTTTTTATGATGAAAATCGCGTATTACATGTTGTACCACCATATAGCGAGACTTTCAGAGGTGGTGGTCCAGATTTCTGTACGCACCGGAACCTCTAATACCCAGTAGCACGTCATCTTGCATTGAAAGATGCCTGTATTCGTTGTGGCATACTATTCACAAGTTATTCAAGGCACTGTTGGTCCAGATTGTCCCATTCCTCAACGGCGATTAGGCCTAGATAACTCAGAGTGGTTGGTGGGTCACGTCGTCCATAAACAGCCCTTTAAAATCTATTCCAGGCATGTTCTATAGCGTTCATGTCTGGAGAACATGCTGGCCACTCTAGTCAAGCGTTGTCGTTATCCTGAAGGAAATCCTTCAGAAGATGTGCACGATGGGTACGCGAATTGTCTTCGCCTATATGTTGCGGATATGTTCGCACTGTCGGTCGGAGGAAGGCATTCACGTATCGTATAGCCGTTACGGCGCCTTCCATGACAATCAGCGGCTTACTTAGGCCTCACATAATGCCACCCCAAAACAGCAGGGAGCCTCCACCTTGCAGCACTCGCTGGACAGTGTGTCTAAGGCGTTCAGAATGACCAGGTTGACTCCAAACACGTCTCCAACGATTGTCTGGTCGAAGGCACATGCGACACTCATCTGTGAAGAGAACGTGATGTCATCCTGAGCCATCCGTTCGGCATGTTGTTGGACCCATCTGTACCGCGCTGCATGGTGTCGTGGTGAGTCGTAACACTACGTCCTGTGGCTGCGCGAAAATCGTATTCAACATGGTGGCGTAGCTGTCAGGGTTCCTCCGAGCCATAACCCGTAGGTAGCGGTCATCCACTGCAGTAGTAGCTCTTAGGCGTGGACGGCTTCAGCGAGGCATGTTATCTACAGTCCCTGTCTCTCTGTATCCCCTCCATGTCCAAAGAACATCGTTTGGTTCACTCCTAGACTCCTGGACACTTCCCTTGTTGAGAGCACTTCCTGGCACAAAGTAACAAAAAAGGTTCAAATGGCTCTGAGCACTATGAGACTTAACATCTGAGGTCATCAATCCTCTAGAACTTAGAACTTCTTAAACCTACCTAAGGACAGCACACACATCCAAGGCCAAGGCAGGATTCGAACGTGCGACAGTAGCAGTCACGTGGTTCCGGACTGAAGCGCCTAGAACCGCTCGTCCACAGCGGCCGGTCACAAAGTAACAGCGCGGACACGATCGAACAGCGGTATTGACCGTCTAGGCTTTGTTGAACTACAGGAAACAAGACCTGTGTACCTCCTTCCTAGTGGAATAAAGGGAACTGATCGGCTATCAGACCGCCTCCGTGCAATAAGGCGCCACACATGCGGGGTTGTTTACATCTTTTTGGGCGGGTTTAGTGACATCTCTGAACAGTCAAAGGGACTCTTTCTGTGATACCATATTCACAGTCAACGTCCATCTTCAGGAGTTCTGAGAACCGGAGTGACGCAAAACTTTTTTTTATCAGTGCAATTAAAACCCAGTCGAAACGTCTGAATCACCTCTCAGTTAGAAATTAATAACGCAGTCAATGGCTGGTGAGCTCATGTTAAGCCATCTTTTGAAGTGTCCTTTGACTTTTCAGTGGAGAAACGCCCTATCAACAACCTGTGGTACCCAGGCTTAACTGAGAACGAGATCCAGCTCACGTTGAAAAGGAAATGTCCGGAATGACAGACAGAAGGCGTGTTTATTCCTCATGGCAACGCCCGACCCCATACTGCATAAATTATAATTTGAAAATTACGTTGGGGGTTACTGCCTCACTCTCAAAAGTGGTGACATAAAGTTTCTGCTCACCAGCCCATGCGCCTCTGACCTGCGTTAAATACCAGATCTCCCCGCAGTGTCTCATGACGCGAGGGCATGTGACACTCTTGGCTGTGATCCCTCTGTTGCACAGGGTCGTCAAACTCAATGGACCCCATTGTGATGTTCGAGAGCATTAGATAAGGTAACGGCACAGCGTTTCACCCTGTCCCTTGTCTCATCATCATCAACATCATCATCATCAACATCATTATCATACAACACCAACATTACATCACAGTGTACACAGAGCCATCACACGTCCCTACACCCAACAAATATGTCATAACTCGCATGTCTGCAACGAAAGGGTCTACTGTGCGACGACGGTAGAAAACCCATTCCGAGTACGCTGCTGAAACTACCCTTTGGGGCTGCAAGCTAACGCTTCCATACGACTTTCCTTTACCTGATTCTCCTTACAGCAGTGACGGTGTTCCTTCGGAGTTTTATCTGATGGCTCCGATGAAAGAGGTTATGCGTGGCAACAGGTTTAAAGGCCACGAAGAGGTAAAGAAAACTTGCTTCAAGATGAAGATAAATAATTCTCATCTGGGGAGGGGGGGGGGGGGGGGGTGGGATAGCGATATGTTTGCAGTTTAGACGTGGGAGTGGTAAAGTTATGAATCAAAATGAAAAAATAAACAAATATTTAGAAATATTTATTTGCCTCCTCGTTATTTTAATATTGACAAAAAACAATTAAAACAACCACTGCAAAATCATTAATAATTACTCCAGTAAAAATGGCAACATTTGCAAAAAATCTCCAGTTTCTACGAATGGTATTCAGATACGATAAACTGCAAGAGAGTTGGTATTAACGATTTCTCAAGTTAGAAAACAACAAATCACCAAAGAGCTGAAAGCAAACATGTTTGGTTACGAATAGATCGTTAACATAAGGCTACCAGTTTAACCTAGCTCAGACATCGCTCAGTCCCTTCTAATCTGGAACACACAAACATAGAGTGTAAACTACACACAATAAAGTGACAACGAGAAATGGACGGCCGTTACAACTTTAAACAAGACAATTTTGCGTACCTATTTACAATAAATCTTGAATTAAGAAATTATTGTAGCAATTGAAAGGAAAACAAACATTTCAAAATGATTGGCAGCTGTAGATGCTGTAAATTTTTTGTAAATAAATATATAGAGAAATGGGACTTCCACAGAGAAATTAAGATTAAAATGTAAAATTCTGTTTGTTTTCAACAAGTGGATTCAAATAACTCGGTCCTGAATTTCATCCAGTGAACAAGGGAGTGTATAAACTACAACAGCCCATTTACGACCTTTAATTTCACATAACAAAGGTGCTGACCATTTTCCTAGTAGACCTGTGCATCCACAACTAAAGCAGCAGAAACGAGAAACGTGACTGTTCTGAAAATTCAAACCCACATCCGTGCAGACAGAGGAAAGCAATAATTCTTCGTCATATACACACTGTTTCCACAGCCACCGATAACTATACGAGTCGGATCTCTATCCTCGATGAGCTACCCCAGCTACCGAACAGAATGCCAGGCAAACATTGGGGCTGGGAGCACTAGCATGCGAATTAAGTGACCTCGGTGAGTGACTCCGCAGCCTCTCATAAGACGCTGACCAACCCGTTGCTTGGAAACGCCGAGCAGAGAAGTTCATGAGCAACACGGACCTCGACTTCATGTCGCACGGCACAGATAAGAATACTCGTAGGAAGAAAGAACAAGTGATTAGAATATGAGGAGGATTATGAAAAATAATGGGAAAAACATTGTATTGATTCAATAAATTGTTTTCGTTCTACAGCTACGAGTACTTTCAATAGGTAATGCAACACATTTTTTTCTCGTCGGCTTTACATTGCAAAAACGCGAAATTTGTTTAGGGACATGATGGAATATTCCGTCTTCAACACCTGTGCTTACATGAAGTTCCGATAAATGGCGGCGTTATACGTTTCGTTCAAAATGGCGTCTGTAAAGGTGGTGCGTTCCAAGCAGAGACTGCCAGTGAGTTTCTTTGGAGGAAAAGGACAGTATTGTACATATTCGTAAGCGCTTTCACAATGTCTACGGAGCACTGGCAGTGCAAAAAAACACTTTGATTCGTTGCGCGAAGTGTCAGTCATCATCGCAACAAGCACGCACGAACCTGTCCGATCTCCCTCGTGCCGACCGACCACCCACAACTGTAACTTCCGCAGTGTTAGAACGTGCGGACAGTCTCATTCCAGTTGATTGACCGATCACAATCAAACACCTCGCTCCACAACTTGACATCTCTGTTGATAGTGTTGACATAGTCGTCTACCAGCTGCGGTACTCAAATCTTAAACAACAACGAGGGACCATCTGTGCGGAAATACTTGCGCGTTACGAAGTATACTATGTGGTCAAAAGTATCCGGACACCTGGCTGAAAATGTTTTACAATTTCGTGGCGCTCTCTATCGGTGATGCTGGAATTCAGTATGATGTTAGCCCACACTTAGCCTTGATGACAGCTTCCACAGGCATACGTTCAGTCAGGTGCTGGAAGGTTTCTTGACAATGGAAGCCCATTCTTCACGGAGTGCTGCACTGAGGAGAGGTATCGATGTCGGTCGGTTAGGCTTGCCACGAAGTCGGCGTTCCAAACCATTTGAAAGGTGTTCTTTAGGATTCAGGTGAGCCGGCCGAAGTGGCCGTGCGGTTAAAGGCGCTGCAGTCTGGAACCGCAAGACCGCTACGGTCGCAGGTTCGAATCCTGCCTCGGGCATGGATGTTTGTGATGTCCTTAGGTTTAACTAGTTCTAAGTTCTAGGGGACTAATGACCTCAGCAGTTGAGTCCCATAGTGCTCAGAGCCATTTGAACCATTTGATTCAGGTGAGGACTCTGTACAAGCCAGTCCATATCATGGATGTTATTGTAGTGTAACCACTCCGCAACAGGCCGTGCGTTATGAACAGTTGCTCGATCGTGTTGAAAGATGCAATCGCTATCCCCGAATTGCTCTACAGCTGTGGGAAGCAAGAAAGTGCTTAAAACATCGATGTAGGCCTGCGCTTTGATAAAGCCACACAAAATAACAAGGAGTGCAAGCCCCCTGCATGAAAAAGGCGACTGTTACGGTCGCTGGTTCGAATCCTGCCTCGGGCATGGATGTGTGTGATGTCCTTAGGTTAGTTAGGTTTAAGTAGTTCTGCTCTAGGGGACTGATGACCGCAGATGTTAAGTCCCATAGTGCTCAGAGCCATTTGAACCATTTTTTTGAAAAAGGCGACCCCTTTGTAACACCACCGTCGCGGATTTTACTTTTGCTTCTACACACGCTGGCAGATGACGTTCACCGGGCATTCGGCATACCCACACCTTGCCTCGGATCGCCACATTATGTATCGTGATTCGTCACTCCACACAACGTTTTCCACTGTTCAACCGTCCAATGTTTACGCTCTTATACGAAGCGAGGCGTCGTTTGGCATTTACCGCCGTGATGTGTGGCATATGAGCAGCCGCTCGCTCATGAAATCCAAGTTTTCTTACCTCCCGCCTAACTGTCATAGTACTCGCAGTGGATCCTGATGCAGATTGGAATTCCTGTATGATAGTCTGGGTAGATGTCTGTCTATTACACATTAAGAACCTCTTCAAGTGTCGGCGGTCTCTGTCAGTCAACAGACGAGGTCGGCATGTACGCTTTTGTATTGTACGTGTCCCTTCACGTTTCCGCTTCACTATCAAATTGGAAACAGTTGGCCTAGGGATGTTAATGAGTGTGGCAATCTCGCGTACAGATGTATGACACAAGTGACATGCAATCACCTGACCAGGTTCGAAGTCCGTGAGTTCCACGGAGAGCCCCTATCTGCTCTCTCACCATATCTAATGACTACTGAGGTTGCTGATATGGAGTACCTGGCAGTAGGTGGCAGCACAATGCACCTATTATGAATAACGTATGTTTTCGGGGGTGTCCCGATACTTTTGATCAATTGATCACATAGTGCAGATTGTGACATTTTTTTGTCGAAAATCGTTGTAGGCGATTAAACGTGGGTTCATCACATCGAAGAACAAACAAAACGGAAATCCATGCAGTGGTGCCACACCCTCTCTCCTCTGAAGGAAAAGTAGAATGCCGTACCCTCAACCGGTAAAGTCATGGTGACAGTCTTCAGGGGCTGTGAAGGTCTTATTCTGTGCCGGCTG
Organism: Schistocerca americana; assembly: GCF_021461395.2. NCBI lineage: Eukaryota > Metazoa > Arthropoda > Insecta > Orthoptera > Acrididae > Schistocerca > Schistocerca americana. Next base: position 61,762,806 of record NC_060122.1, read on the forward strand.
GAGTGGCCGAGCAGTTCTAGGCGCTACAGTTTGTAACCGCGCGACCACTACGGTCGCAGGTTCGAATCCTGCCTCGGGCATGGATGTGTGTGATGTCCTTAGGTTAGTTAGGTTTAAGTGGTTCTGAGTTCTATGGTACTGATGACCTCAGAAGTTAAGCCCCATAGTGCTCAGCGGCATTTGAACCATTTGAATCTTATTCTGTTAGTGGTTGTCCCTTAAGATGCAACGCTTGAATCTGAAATGTATTGTGCTATCCTCAGTAAGCTGGAGAAACGATGCCAGCGTATTCGTGGCCACAAAACTGCAAACCAACTTCTCCTTAAGCATGACAACGGAAAGCCTCACACAAATCTCTGCCCCGAGAGGAGGTCACGAAACTTCATCGGACTGTTCTTCGTCATCCGCCTTATGGATATGATCCCGCACCTTCCGAGTTCCACCTGTTTGGCCCAAAGAAGCAGCACGTGGGTTTCGGAGAGGTCATTGATGCAGCTCGACGTTGTCTCTGATGTCAACCAGTAGAGTGGCACCATGCTGGCAGACAGGCTGTCCCAATACGATAGTGTTAGACCGCCATATTGAACGGAGCTTATGTTGAAAAATATTATTTTGTACCCAGAAGAGTGAGGAATAATGTGGTGTACTGGAATTCCGAATAAAACTAACCTACTTTCAGAAAGAAAGGTGTTATGTTGTTTACTGAACACCCCTGGTATTTATCTTTCTGGTATTGCTACACAGTACACGTACACAGCAAGTCATTAGATACACTGTAGATGTAACCTTCTTTAGATATCGCAGCGTAGCGAATATTTCCATTTTCCATTAAAATTTCATTGAAGGGATTCTGCTTGCTAGTGTGCTGTTTACGGGCTACGGCGTTTCCAGAAACGCGGTCAAACGCAGAAAAACGCGCCGGCGGCGAAAGGCTGCGAGTTTTCTTGTAGGCGGGCGGTGAGTGTCGCGCGCAGCACGCAGCGGCCGTGGTGCGCCGACTGCAGACGACGGCCTGTTTAATCAGCGGAGACGCAATTACGGAATTCCATTTTCCGCCGAGAGCGGCGCATTTTGCTTTGTTCCAGCAGCGCGTAACAAAACAAAGGCCCGAGTCACGGGGTGCGTGGCTGGCTGGCTGGCTGGCTGGCGGGCTGAGTGGTGCAGCGGCCGCACGGGCGCGTGCCCGCCCCAGAACCCAGCCAGCAGAGGGGCACCGGCACCGGCGGAGGGCGTCCGGCTAGCTTCTCGCTGTGGTCCTAGTGTTAGCACAGCCACAAAAGCAAAGTGCCGAGTCGGCTGAAAATAAATGCTACAGTAGTGTTGTAAACCTTATTATAAATCTTTACAGAAGGGCTGAGCTCTTCGTGAAGTCAGTATAGTTGATGGGAATCTGTGAAGGACCTTCGATGCCGGTAAAATATTATTAGAGTTCCATCATTTATTCGCTATGTTTACACGTTGCCATTCCTATTCACCAGCCTCGGCTCTTGTTCATTCAGCTCCAATTTGGATTCTAGCTGGAGTCCATCGAGTCAGCTCATCGTTTGCACGCCCAGTAGGTGATGTTAGCGACGCGGACGGCGTGGCGGCTGCCGGCGAGTGGGGCTTCGGCTGCTGGGTGTCCTTGGTTCCACTCTACGATGACCCTTGTTGACCCATCCATGTAATGTGGGCCGTTGATCTTCTCCCTATCAACTAGCAGATTTCAGCACTCCGAGCTACCTGAGTGTTGAACAAGAATGTGCACTCCAAGAGGTCCTTTGCTGGCTACCACATTGAAGCTAGCAGTACTCTGCAACATGGTGTTGCCGGGACAGGTAGTTTCTCCATCAGCAGATGGCATGAAGTTCACTACATATGGAATATCTAGGACATAGGTTCACTACAGTTGCATGATCGTGAAATCCAGTGCTATTACTACGAATGTCATCCATCCCAATGATCAACTCATGATGAGAGCTCGAACGCTGCGGTATTTAAAGGGAGATAGTGTCAGGATATGCTGTGAAGATTGGTTTGCAATGACCGCATGTATACATCCACTTAACACGCTATTAACTGCTGTATCAATTAACTGCTATGTTTACTTGTGGAAGAGATGGAGTTTCTTGCACCATGTGACCTGAGCTAATGAATGTGCTTGTCTCGTTTTCTTTGGTTTTCTGTCACTTTTTTCTACTGAATGCATATCCTCACTCTGCACATGGTGTGGGCCTGGCGTGACTTGATTTTGCCTATAGCAACTTTAATGAGGTTTAATAAAAATTTCTAATCTGCTTCGCCTTGCTGTTCAGTACCGTAACATCTTGAATGTGGTCGGTGTGATTTTCGTCATTCCTCGTACTGCACTGCGCTGCTGCCCCTTAACATTTCAACACCCTGAACGCACCACACAACAAACGTCACATGACATGTTTGGATATGCAAATGATTAGCATACCAGCACAACCACAAGACGTAAGTAGGAGTAACGGCATCTACTTTCTGTGAATATGGAAAGATTGTTCTCTGGTGTTCTCATTCAGAAATCACGTAGATTTGTTTGTTCATGAAAAGTTGGTTTTACACCTCATGCTGAAAGGAGAATTGTCTACCAAGGAATTTATAAATATGTAAGCAGCAGGATTCTGGCTTTCCTTGATGTTCTTCTGACTTTGAACAAGGTTCTAGTGGTATAATGCGAATATGGAATCGATTGATTCAGCTGGATCACAGTCAGTGCCTGAGAGGATCTCAGCTGCCCCACCCCTCTACCGCCTGAGAGGACATACATTTTTCAGTCAGTCTCCATACGATCTCAGTTTATTTAATATGGTAAGGTGAATCTTTCGATTCACTCGAGTGCCTAGGAACTGACTGACTGTTTGGAGGCTTGTATAATTGAATCATTACCGCTCTGCTACATCATTTGTATTGTTTATATTGTGACTCGTTCCACTACCGTATATACAGGGTGTCCCTCCTAAGAGTCGTCAGGCATATTTTCTTTGGTGTTTTGGCCGATATTTCCAATTTAGTTTGCGCATGGTGTAGTTGGAGTCAACCTAAACAAAATGCTGCCTATCACTTCTTTCGTGTGACTCCCTGTGTCGACGGAAAGCGTCCGTCAGCTTACGGTTGCAAACAAAATGATTTTTAAATCGGAATTTCATGTGTCCATTCGATAGATCACTCACAGATAAGTCGCTTTATCGCTATGTATTAACAGTAGTAGTAAAACATGAAGAATAACCAGCACTCCAGCAGGAACAGCACCACCCGGGACTGCACTGACTGCTACTGCCCCAGAGCAGCGCTACTAAGTTGCTAGTGGAGTACTGGTTCCTCTCAGTGTTTAATTTTCCCTGTTAAGTATTGATAAAAGGAATATTGCACTAGATTAAATTAGGACCGCTCTATCAAATGAGTACGCAGAATTTCTTTTAAAAAATATTTTGTTTGTAGAGGAAAACAAACAACGCTTTCCATCGACACTGGGTATTGTATGAAAAACTTGATGAACAGTATTAGCCTGTGCCGCCTTCAGGTACACACTGCAAACGTGAAACTGCAAACATCAGTCGCAACATCAGGTGAAATGCGCCTGATGACTCTTTGGAGGGAGACCTTATATACAGAGTATAAGCAATACGAACGACGTAACATACAGTTAATGACTAATTAGACAAGGCTCCAGAGGATCAGTCATTCCCTGGGAATGTGTAAAGTATAAAGTAGACGCTGACTTTTTTTTTTACATTAATATTAAAGGTTTTTGATCTGTCCATGAATCTTGGCGATGGTATCTCTAAAGCAACTAACCACTGCAATGTAATGTGCTATATGATGAATTACAGTTATCTGCCGACTGCACTTTATATATTCTGATTATTCACATAACAAACATCTTCTATTTGGGAATGCTCATTCCATTATTAGATGTATCCGGAGAGCCAATGACATTTCTGTAGACTATATGTAATAAAACTGTGCACTACACGAAACGAAGAAACGTAGTATCTTATGACTTCTACGTCAGTGAATCACAATTGCTACCTGTCAGCTCATACGAATGCCTGATTGTAACAATATTTTTTGATATTAAGTGGACAGGACAGGCTTATTTGTGGGTAAAGCCGACGGGAGACTGTAGTCCATTGGCAGAACACTGGAACAAGCCAATTATACCTCGTAAAAGCATACTTACAAATTTCCGGCAACCAATATTAAGTATCGCATCAGTACTCATCCTGAGTACAGACTCAGACTAACCACACTACGCAAATAGACATTTATCCCTGGCCGCAAAAACGACTGGAACGCGAACATCTAACATATGGTACTATACTAAATACTCACTTTCGTGCAGTTCTCAATCCTTTTTAGAGAATGTTTGTAGATGTAGAAGTAGATGTAAGCGAAATATACGTAGTAATTCCAGGCGCAGATGAGCTCTATACATTGGCATGTTTCAATACCACTTTATCTCATAAGGAAAGTCAGATGATGTTATACGAAAACTTTTAATTTTACACGTATGACACGTATAAAACCAAAAATTGCCGGACGGTGTGCCGTAGCTGTAGTTGCTACTTTCACGGTCGACCTGGATTTCATATATGTCGAAAAATTGAAAAAAAATTATTCGCCCAAATTATCAGAAGCTTCACAGCAGAACCTGAGGTAGTAGCACTCGTACAAGAAGGAATATTGTGTAGATATGGCCTAGCCACAGCCTGGGGCATTATTTCCAGTATGATTCTTCACTGTGCAATGGAGTGTGCGTTGATAGGTAACTTTCTGGCAGTTTAAAATTCTGTGCTAGACTGCCACTCGAACCCGAGCCTTTGACAGCCAAGTTCTCTATATACTGAGCTACCTGAGTAGTTTTGCAGGACTACTGCCATTATATCTGGAGCGGAAGAGATGAGGTTTTTTTTTTTTTGTCATCAGTCTACTGACTGGTTTGATGCGGCCCGCCACGAATTCCTTTCCTGTGCTAACCTCTTCATCTCAGAGTAGCACTTGCAACCTACGTCCTCAATTATTTGCTTGACATATTCCAATCTCTGTCTTCCTCTACAGTTTGTGCCCTCTACAGCTCCCTCTAGTACCATGGAAGTCCCTTTACATGTCTTAGCAGACGTCCTATCATCCTGTCCCTTCTCCTTATCAGTGTTTTCCACATATTCCTTTCCTCCCCGATTCTGCGTAGAACCTCCTCATTCCTTACCTTATCAGTCCACCTAATTTTCAACATTCGTCTATTGGACCACATCTCAAATGCTTCGATTCGCATCTGTTCCGGTTTTCCAACAGTCCATGTTTCACTACCATACAATGCTGTACTCCAGACATACATCCTCAGAAATTTCTTCCTCAAATTAAGGCCGGTATATGATATTAGTAGACTTCTCTTGGCCAGAAATGCCTTTTTTGCCATAGCGAGTCTGCTTTTGATGTCCTCCTTGTTCCGTCCGTCATTGGTTATTTTACTGCCTAGGTAGTAGAATTCCTTAACTTCATTGACTTCGTGACCATCAATCCTGATGTTAAGTTTCTCGCTGTTCTCATTTCTACTACTTCTCATTACCTTCGTCTTCCTCCGATTTACTCTCAAACCATACTGTGTACTCATTACAATGTTCATTCCGTTCAGCAGATCATTTAATTCTTCTTCACTTTCACTCAAGATAGCAATGTCATCAGCGAATCGTATCATTGATATCCTTTCACCTTGTATTTTAATTCCACTCCTGAACCTTTCTTTTATTTCCATCATTGCTTCCTCGATGTACAGATTGAAGAGTAGGGGCGAAAGGCTACAGCCTTGTCTTACACCCTTCTTAATACGAGCACTTCGTTCTTGATCGTCCACTCTTATTATTCCCTCTTGGTTGTTGTACATATTGTATATGACCCGTCTCTCCCTATAGCTTACCCCTATTTTTTCCGGAATCTCGAACAGCTTGCACCATTTTATATTGTCGAACGCTTTTTCCAGGTCGACAAATCCTATGAAAGTGTCTTGATTTTTCTTTAGCCATGCTTCCATCATTAGCTGAAACGTCAGAATTGCCTCTCTCGTCCCTTTACTTTTCCTAAAGGCAAACTGATCCTCACCTAGCGCATTCTCAATTTTCTTTTCAATTCTTCTGTGTATTATTCTTGTAAGCAGCTTCGATTCATGAGCTGTTAAGCTGATTGTGCGATAATTCTCGCACTTGTCAGCTCTTGCCGTCTTCGGAATTGTGTAGATGATGCTTTTCCGAAAGTCAGATGTTATATCGCCAGACTCATATATTCTACACACCAACGTGAAGAGTCGATTCGTTGCCACTTCCCCTAATGATTTTAGAAATTCTGATGGAATGTTATCTTTACCTTCTGCCTTATTTGACCGTAAGTCCTCCAAAGCTCTTTTAAATTCCGATTCTATTACTGGATCCCCTATCTCTTCTAAATCGACTCCTGTTTCTTCTTCTATCACATCAGACAAATCTTCACCCTCATAGAGGCTTTCAATGTATTCTTTCCACCTATCTGCTCTCTCCTCTGCATTTAACAGTGGAATTCCCGTTGCACTCTTAAAGTTACCACCGTTGCTTTTAATGTCACCAAAGGTTGTTTTGACTTTCCTGTGTGCTGAGTCTGTCCTTCCGACAATCATATCTTTTTCGATGTCTTCACATTTTTCCTGCAGCCATTTCGTCTTAGCTTCCCTGCACTTCCTATTTATTTCATTCCTCGGCGACTTGTATTTCTGTATTCCTGATTTTCCCGGAACATGTTTGTACTTCCACCTTTCATCAATCAACTGAAGTATTTCTTCTGTTACCCATGGTTTCCTCGCAGCTACCCTCTTTGTACCTGTTTTCCGTCCCAACTTCTGTGATGCCCCTTTTTAGAGATGTCCATTCCTCTTCAACTGTACTGCCTACTGCGCTATTCCTTATTGCTGTATCTATAGCGTTAGAGAACTTCAAACGTATCTCGTCATTCCTTAGTACTTCCGTATCCCACTTCTTTGGGTATTGATTCTTCCTGACTAATGTCTTGAACTTCAGCCTACTCTTCATCACTACTATATTGTGATCTGAGTCTATATCTGCTCCTGGGTACGCCTTACAACTCAGTATCTGATTTCGGAATCTCTGTCTGACCATGATGTAATCTAATTGAAATCTTCCCGTATCTCCCGGCCTTTTCCAAGTATACCTCCTCCTCTTGTGATTCTTGAACAGGGTATTCGCTATTACTAGCTGAAACTTGTTACAGAACTCAATTAGACTTTCTCCTCTTTCATTCGTAGTCCCAAGCCCGTATTCTCCTGTAACCTTTTCTTCTACTCCTTCCCCTACAACTGCATTCCAGTCGCCTATGACTATTAGATTTTCGTCCCCCTTTACATACTGCATTACCCTTTCAATATCCTCATACACATTCTCTATCTGTTCATCTTCAGCTTGCGACGTCGGCTTGTGTACCTGAACTTTCGTTGTCGATGTTGGTCTGCTGTCGATTCTGATTAGAACAACCCGGTCACTGAATTGTTCACAGTAACTCACCCTTTGCCCTACCTTCCTATTCATAACGAATCCTACCCCTGTTATACCATTTTCTGCTGCTGTTGATATTACCCGATACTCATCTGACCTTCCACTTCACTTCACTGACCCCTACTATATCTAGTTTGAGCCTTTGCATTTTTCTTTTCAGATTTTCTGGTTACCCTACCACGTTCAAGCTTCTGACATTCCACTCACCGACTCGTAGAACGTTATCCTTTCGTTGATTATTCAATCTTTTTCTCATGGTAACCCCCCCTTGGCAGTCCCTTCCCGGAGATCTGTAATGGGGACTATTCCGGAATCTTTAGCCAATGGAGAGATCATCATGACACTTCTTCAATTACAGGCCACATGTCATGTGGATACACGTTACGTGTATTTAATACAGTGGTTTCCATTGCCTTCTGCATCCTCATGTCGTTAATCATTGTTCATTCTTCCGCCGTTCGGAGCATTTTCCCACCCCTAGGACAAGGGGGTGCCCTGAACCTCTATCCGCTCCTCCGCCCTCTTTGACAAGGCCGTTGGCAGAATGTGGCTGACTTCTTATACCGGAAGTCTTCGGCCGCCAATGCCGATTATTTATCAAAATTTAGACAGTGGCGGGGATCGAACCCGGGACCAAAGACGTTTTGATTATGAATCAAAGATGCTACCCCTAGACCACGGTTGAGGGACGGCGAAGCAAAGCTATGAGGATGGGTTGTCACGAAGCCACACTACATACAGTCTTAAGTATTCTACACAAACACTGCGTCATATGTAATTCGCAGGCAACTGCGAAACACACTTAGCAGGCATGCCACAATGTGACATTACCATTCCATTAGCTACAAAATTGACTGTATAGCCCACTACCACACCGAGGAAAAAACCATCTTACATACATAATTCAGTCACATGTAAGAGTTCCTATCACAGATCCATAAATGTATACTTTTCATATATTACTAACACATACGCTCACAGAAAGTTGATCAACGTTTGGGGAATGTGTTACGCCGTGAAGTCAACCACCGGCACGCCACTCGGGAACGAAACAGATGGTCGTGAGAAGACGTCAGCCAGTAGCACGCTGGCCGATACCTCTCCAGGACGACAACTACACACATCAAAAAAAGTTTTGCATCACCTCAGTGCCAAGAGATCCGGAACCAATAAAGAAATTTTGAAGAGAGATCAACATAAACATCATTTCCGACCTTTTCAATGCTCACAAAAACCGCTCATTACGTGTTGTACCACCATCCAGTGCGACTTCCAGGGGTGGTGGTCCAGGTTGCTGTAGACAGCGGTACCTCTAATACCCAGTAGCTCGCCCTCTTGCATTGATGCATACCTGTATTCATCGCGCCGGCCGCGGTGGCCGTGCGGTTCTAGGCGCATCCGTCCGGAACCGCGTGACTGCTACGGTCACAGGTTCGAATCCTTCCTCGGGCATGGATGTGTGTGATGTCCTTAGGTTAGTTAGGTTTAAGTAGCTCTAAGTTCTAGGGGACTGATGACCTCAGCAGTTAAGTCCGATAGTGCTCAGAGCCATTTGAACCATTTTTGTATTCATCGTGGCATACTGTCCACAAGTTCACTAAGGCACTGTTGATCCAGATAGTCCCACTGCTCAACGGCGATTCGGCGTAGATCCCTCAGAGTGGTTGGTGGGTTATGTCGTCCATAAACAGCCCTTTTCAACCTAGCCCAAGAATGTTCGACAGGGTTCATGTCTGGAGAGCGTGCTGGCCACTCCAGTTGAGTGACGTCCTTATCCTAAAAGGTGCACGATGGGGGCGCGAATTGTCGTCCATGAAGACAAGTGCCTCGCCAATATGCTACAGATATGATTACAGTATCGGTCGGAGGGTGTCATTCACGTATCGTACAGTTTTACGGCTTCTTCCATGACCACTAGTAGTGTACGTCGGCCTTACGTATTGCCACCCCAAAACAGCAGGGAACCTCCACCTTGCTGCACTCGCTGGACAGTGTGTCAGACGTCCAGCCTGACCTGATTGCCTCCAAACACGTCTTCGACGATTGTCTTGTTGAATGCAAATGCGACAGTCATCGATGAAGAGAACGTGATGCCAATCCTGAGCGGTCCATTCGGCATGTTGTTGGGCCCATCTGTACCGCAGTGCATGGTGTCGTGGCTGCAAAGATGGACCTCGCCATGGACGTCGGGAGTCAAGTTGCGCATTTTGCAACCTGTTGCGCACAGTGTTAGTCATAACACGATGTTCTGTGGCTGCACGAAAAACGTTATTCAACATGGTGTCGTTGCTGTCAGGTTTCCTTCAAGCCGTAATTCGTAGGTAGCGGTCATCCACTGCAGTAGTAGCCCTTCGGCGGCCTGAGCGAGGCATGTCATCGACAGTTCCTGTCTCTCTGTATCTCCTCCGGGACGCCTGGAGACTCCCTTTGTTAAGAGCCCTTCCTGGCGGAAAGTAACAACGCGGACACTATCGAACCGCGGTATTGATCGTCTAGGCATTGCTGAGCTACAAGACAACACGAGCTATGTACCTCTTTCCTGGTAGAATTACTGGGACTGATCAGCTGCAGGACCCCCTCCCTCTAATACGCGCTGCCCATGCATGCTTGTTTCCATCTTTGGGCTGGTTTAGTGACATCTCTGAACAGTCAAAGGGACAGTGTCTGTGTTGCAATCGCCACAGTCAACGTCTGTCTTCAGGAATTCTGGGAATCGGGGTGATGCAAAACTTTTTTTTATGTGTGTATATTTACAAAAACGGTAAATCGTGCCTAGGCGTCAGAATGGGGTGTCTAGGAAACCTGCTTTCTCACATTGCTAGATAACACTCAAAGAAATCATATTAATGAGTTTTATTACAGAAGGAGCAGTAACGATACTTTGTGTTACACAGATGTGTCGCAAGCAAAGGGCGACGTACGAAATAATCAAGTTTGTTCAGTATAACAGTTCCAAAGTCTGATATGCATGGGGTACAAGCGAAGTAATGAGCTCTGACGCTTCTATGCATGCCGTTAGTCTTGAGGCTGCTGAACGACTGGGCCGCGACCAGTCTGGCGAGGCGCTTATGTCCTCTCCACGTAGGAGCCGCTGCTGTCGCGTTGTCGTCCTGGAGGGAGGTCGGACAGCCTGCGATTCGCTGACTTCTTCTCACAGCCATCTCTTCCCTCTCGTTGCCGACTGGCGTGCCGGCGCTTGACTCTACGCCGTAACAGATTGTTCAACAATGCATCGAGAACTATGGATAACGTTTTAAAGAACCAAGTACTACATAACTTATTTATTATAGTTTATCATATTTTCAGCTATATCTTCTCGATGTACAATTAAACGAATGTCTCCTCACACGCACACAGTAAAAAAATAAGAGCACACATGACTTATATCAGGCCCGGTCAATCTCTGCTCCCCAGAGCCGAGCCTAAACAGTTTTCCAGCTTCCGCCACAGCTGCACTATTCGCAGTCCGTGTGTGAGTGAGATGGCTTAGGAAGATAGGCCTGCTAGATAGTGCGATTACATCTAAGACGCGGATATTGCTGCATATTTTATAAAGCATGATTTTATCACTAGTGTTTGATTTCAGCTTTTTATTTTTCTACCAAAGCAGCAACTTTACTACTTAATTCATCAAGTATATCGTACAGTGGTAATACAGTGAGCTTAACTACAAAAGCTTTACATATAGGAACGACTGGGTTCATAAATTTCGTGATACAGAAAAAAATTTGTAGTTGCGCAGATTGAAATGTTTTAGACCGGAACGCTGGCGGGACTTCGTCGATTTCATAACAGAAGAAAACCGTTCGCACACACACGTTGAATCAAACACTGGAATAACTTTACCGGCTTGTCTTACTCTTGGGATGACGTTTCGTAGGAGTCTAGTAAATAGTTGGTTGGACAAACATGCCACTGTATGGCCTTCAACTCAAATTGGAGGCATTGCCGCGGTACATCAGCAGCAAAAAGTGTGAACACTGACAAATAAATCTAAATCAGTCTTCCAAAAGTCACGGAATCTCTTTCAGAACTGACTATTAAATGCTTCACCTATTCAAAAGTAATCAGTCGTGTCTGTTCGAAAAGTAACTGCCTTGAATTCAAGGCAATGTTGCATGTCAAGAATGTAAATCTGGTTTTTATTTTATGATTTATTTCTTAAACATGACAGATACTGCTTTGATATGTTGTTTAAACGGATGCGTAAAGTTTAGGTGTTTTTAGGGGTGTGTATGTGACACATCTGGCCTGCATCTAACTGAGTAACATAGGTCCTATGACCATTTTTTTCTACTTTTATTTGATTTTATTAGGTTTTATTTGGTTAGGTCTTGGACAGCATATCCTAGAGGTGGTCTGCAATTTTGAGAAAACAAAATTTTCGCACTGTTTCCTCCTGCTTTCTCTTTAGTAACGTCTATATTTACGTTCATTAAAATAATAATAGCAATTTCTACTGTTTGCAAAGCCCCCCCTCCCCCCCCCCCCCCCCCCCACATCTTTCACTGGGTAATTGGAATTAAAAGTGTGATAAAGTTTTAATCTCTGTGTACAAGGGGATTGCATGTTACTGTTATCATACATTTTGATATGCGATACTGTGTGAGGTTGTCTTTTTTGTTATTCACACTGTTCACGAAATTATACGGTGCATCATTTTGAGAGCTGATATTTACTCGCTAGTAAATGCTACTTTGGTTTTTATTTGTTAACCTAGCAAATCCTACCGCAGTAATATGTTCTAGCGGACTTATTTTTCAGTAATTACAATTTTTCTAATATACAAACTTTCGCCAATTTGCCTTTACCTGATGTACTGATGTCAGTAAATGGATTTTTATGGCTTAAGTTGATTTATTTCCGGCAGTTACGATGTATTTTAGACTACAAAGTCGCCAGTGTGGCGTTTCTTGATGTACTACGTTTGTATGTACGGAATTTCACGATCTAGCTCACTAATGTAAGGTGTTTACATGGAACCGAAGATTATAATGCATTGCAATCATTCACAATAGTTTTTATCTCTGAAATGGTGTTGCCTTTGAATGTATCCTTGACTGTTCGGCCTGATTACGTCTGTCAGTGTGTTACTAGCCGTCGATGTTGACTTTGATTTGTGACGCAGCAACCTGGGATAATATTAATTCTCCTCATGTTTTGACATCTGCCTCTTTAAATCCGTTTTGTTACTTTTAACTAGTTATCATTAACATACCTGAATATAATCTGCATTTCCATTGGCCCTCAGTTTTAAAGTAAATAATACCAGATCTAATTTTGTGCTTAGTTTCATGTATGTAATTCATTTTCTAATTTATTCTGACTATTCCTAGTTATTATCGTTTGTCATAGGGTGAAATCAGTGATTGTTTTGTTCGGTATTCTATTTTTGACATATAAACAAGTATAAATTCTGCAATAATTGTGAACATTTGCAAGATGAAGTACTAATAATCTTAAAGTATATATTTAGTTGTATTCAAAAAGATGTTAGCAAAACCATCCCTTCATTAATTCCAAAGTAATTATAAGTTTTGTCAAAACTATTATTTACGTAACTATATTTGTTAATTTCACTATTTAAACAAATAATTTGTCCTAACCCTCGTAGTAGAAGAAACTGCTAAAAAGAACCAGTTTTTCGATGTATTCAGTTAATTTAATGAGTTAAGTTTTAATTGCAATTTCTGTAAATTTAACTTCGAACAATTTGTAGTTTCAGTACCGATTATTGTGATGATATATAAGGGCCCTAATTTTGGTCACGAGCCAGTCAGTCCACGGCCGAGTTTCTGACGAGTAACCTGTGTTGGTTAGAACAACAACAATGCTTCATATTAACTGTGGAATAAGTGTTGAACAATTAGGCAGTGTGTAAAAACCGTGACAGTGTCTGCTCCATACGTACCTGATTGTTCTTCAAGAACTGTGAACTTTGTGGTTAGGTTTTACTGCTTGTAGATGTTCAACAAGAAACTATTGCAACAGTATGTGGAGTTTAACCTGCTAAGTATTAATGAGGCTTATGGAAAATGCAGACCTGAAGAGGAGGCAGAAGACCGGACAGCCTGGAGAACTACCGTGTAAAAACCTGCCTTTTGGCAGGACACTGATGATGGAAAATTTAAACAATAATGCCCTGGCCATACACATATAACTGTGTATTATTGGTGGGTTATGAACAGTGAAATTAAAATACTGTGACACACAACTGTGCATCTGTTGGCTACACAATTTACAGTAGTCAGTGTCGGAATCGACAAACAATTTTTAGCCAGTGGAGCAACGCAATATGACGACACCAAGGACAACAAACAAAATAATTAAAGCAGGTGGAACCGCCACAGATTCTTGACGAGAACTATTGTACACAATTATTACTGTGAAAAATTTTCACGTACTGTGGTGGCATGAAAAGAGCATATTACTTTTGTTCAAATTCTGGTATAGCTGTCCTGCCGTTTGTGCCAGTAAGTGATAATACTATTTAACCCCATGTTTCCCCGTAAACCGTGTAATCTCTTATGATTTGGTTTATTCGTTTTATACTAAGCTTGATAATGGTTACTGACCGGAAGTAGTAACGAAATATGAGAAATAAAGGATAGCTAATCGTTTCACCATAAATATTAATGAATACCGCAACTCTTAGTATTTTTATCCAGCTATGAGATGAGACGGCCAATGCGTATATGATAAAATGTTTGTGGTTGCCTGCGCAACCTCTTAAGCCGCAGCTGATCGGCTGCTACAAATGTCTGTCTTTAGATCTCCAAAAATATGGAAGGCACATGGAGGGAGAACGGGACTGTATGCAGGATGTGTAATGGCTTCGCTGGGAAGGTGCAAGTGATAATTTTACTCGAAAACCTGCCGACTAGTCGGATTCCAGGGCAGAAAGTACTTTCCTGCATTTCCTGCTAACTTCGAGAAGTTTCATAGGAGGCAGCAGGTTATAGCAACAAGGTACCTCGTATGACGTGCTGTTCCAACAAACTTCTCGAAAATTTCTATCTGAAAACGTGTTAGAAAATACGGAACAGGCTCTGCATGTCACTTGAGAACACTGCGGCCGGCCCAGGCTACCATCCATTTAGCCGGATTAGGGGAATTTGGACCCATTATCTCATGGGTGAGCCGGCCGAGGTGGCCGAGCAGTTCTAGGAGCTACAGTCTGGAACATCGCGAAAACTACGGTCGCAGGTTCGAATCCTACCTCGGGCATGCGTGTGTGTGAGATGTCTTCAGGTTAGTTAGTTTTATGTAGTTCTATGTTCTCTGGATGTGGACTCGTGGTCTCGGGGTAGCGTCTTTAATTCATAATCAAAACGTCTTCGGTCCCGGGTTCGCTCCCCGCCACTGCCTAAATTTTGATAAATAATCAGCATTGGCGGCCGAAGACTTCCGGCATAAGAACTCAGCCTCATTCTGCCAACGGCCTTGTGAAAGAGGGCGGAGGAGCGGATAGAGGTTCACGGCACTCTCTTGTCCTAGGGGTGGGAAGTTGCCCCTAAAGGCGGAAGAATCAGGAACGATCAACGAGATGAGGATGCAGAAGGCAATGGAAACATCTGCGTTATAGACACGTAACGTGTATCCACAGGACATGTGGTCTGTAATTGAAGAAGTGTCATGATGATCTCTCCATTGGCAAAAGATTCCGGAATAGTCCCCCATTCGGATCTCCGGGAGGGGACTGCGAAGGGGGAGGTTACCATGAGAAAAAGATTCAATAATCAACGAAAGGATAACGTTCTACGAGTCGGGGCGTGGAATGTCAGAAGCTTGAACGTGGTAGGGAAACTAGAAAATCTGAAAAGGGAAATGCAAAGGCTCAATCTAGATATAGTAGGGGTCAGTGAAGTGAAGTGGAAGGAAGACAAGGATTTCTGGTCAGATGAGTATCGGGTAATATCAACAGCAGCAGAAAATGGTATAACAGGTGTAGGATTCGTTATGAATAGGAAGGTAGGGCAGAGGGTGTGTTACTGTGAACAGTTCAGTGACCGGGTTGTTCTAATCAGAATCGACAGCAGACCAACATCGACAACGATAGTTCAGGTATACATGCCGACGTCGCAAGCTGAAGATGAACAGATAGGTAATGTGTATGAGGATATTGAAAGGGTAATGCAGTATGTAAAGGGGGACGAAAATCTGATAGTCATGGGTGACTGGAATGCAGTTGTAAGGGAAGGAGTAGAAGAAAAGGTTAAAGGAGAATACGGGCTTGGGACTACGAATGAAAGAGGAGAAAGACTAATTGAGTTCTGTAACAAGTTTCAGCTAGCAATAGCAAATACCCTGTTCAAGAATCACAAGAGGAGGAGGTATACTTGGAAAAGGCCGAGAGATACAGGAAGATTTCAATTAGATTACATCATGGTCAGACAGAGATTCCGAAATCAGATACTGGATTGTAAGGCGTACCCAGGAGCAGATATAGACTCAGATCACAATATAGTAGTGATGAAGAGTAGGCTGAAGTTCAAGACATTAGTCGGGAAGAATCAATACGCAAAGAAGTGGGATACGGAAGTACTAAGGAATGACGAGAAACGTTTTAAATTCTTTAACGCTATAGATACAGCAATAAGGAATAGCGCAGTAGGCAGTACAGTTGAAGAGGAATGGACATCTCTAAAAAGGGCCCTCACAGAAGTTGGGAAAAAAAACATAGGTACAAAGGAGGTAGCTGCGAAGAAACCATGGGTAATAGAAGAAATACTTCAGTTGATTGATGAAAGGAGGAAGTACGAACATGTTTCGGGAAAATCAGGAATACAGAAATACAAGTCGCTGAGGATTGAAACAAATAGGAGGTGCAGGGAAGCTAAGACGAAATGGCTGCAGGAAAAATGTGAAGACATCGAAAAAGATATGATTGTCGAAGGAAAGACTCAGCATACAGGAAAGTCAAAACAACCTTTGGTGACATTAAAAGCAACGGTGGTAACATTAAGAGTGCAACGGGAATTCCACTGTTAAATGCAGAGGAGAGAGCAGATAGGTGGAAAGAATACATTGAAAGCCTCTATGAGGGTGAAGATTTGTCTGATGTGATAGAAGAAGAAACAGGAGTCGATTTAGAAGAGATAGGGGATCCAGTATTAGAATCGGAATTTATAAAAGCTTTGGAGGACTTACGGTCAAATAAGGCAGAAGGCAAAGATAACATTCCATCAGAATTTCTAAAATCGATGGGCGAAGTGGCAACAAAACGACTATTCACGTTGGTGTGTAGAATATATGAGTCTGGCGATATACCATCTGACTTTCGGAAAAGCATCATCCACACAATTCCGAAGACGGCAAGACCTGACAAGTGTGAGAATGGGGGGCGGGGGAGGTTTAACCGCGCGAACCGTGGGAAGGCACCCTTGACCGCGCGGCTACTCTGCGCTGCTCCTAAGTGGTGTGTTTTTCGTAGAGTGTATTACGTCCTTTGAGTGTGACGTTGCTTTATTAACCGAAACCAGTTACCAGTAAATAAAACTGTCAACTGCCACCCCAGATTTTAAGTGACAATAGCGACCCTAGGCTTTAAGTGAATTGGAAGTTTCTGACCTCTAGGTTCTACAGAAAAGTCTAAGCAGACGTACTGTCACGTTGTTGATATTGACCTGTTTCAAGAGCAAGCTGCCCTTATTTACCTGAAGGTGAAATGGAAACAAAGAAATATGATTTCAACGATATTCAAAGATGGTCTTAGTGCCCACGTTATTTTTTTATATTCAGACAAGACTGTCATTGTAAACGAATGTGATTTTGATGAGCGACATCTTAGTGAGGTCAGCTTGTATCTGAGTTGGTTACTGTACACAACGATCGATAAGCAACAAGAGGAAGTTCGTTGAAAACTTGAAAATTACGTTAAAATTCTTATTATGAGCGGATCGTTAGAACTGTGAGTCCTCCAAGGAAATATATAATTACATACGTTAAAGTTTACTGCGTCCACTTTCCTAACGCTTTTAGAAAAGCACTGGTGTGGGACCGCAAAATGAAGCACGTCTTATTCTTTTCTCGTTTTAACAAATGACTCATAATAATTCCAACCACAAAAATCTTACAACTGCAACAGGAACATAAACGGCTACCGTTAGGAAGACGGGATACCACTAGACCTCCTTCAGTCTGTAAGCCGACATGAAAAGTGAAACCGACAGCATACTACTTGTTAGAACCTACGGCCTGGAAATTGTGAGCCCGACTATGGCACGAGCTAGTAAACTAAAGCGCACACAATGCAAAATGCAGCGATGTATGTCGGTAGTGAGAATCAGGGATAGTACTCGATAACTGGACATTAGAAACAGAACATAGGTAACAGCCGTCCTTGAAAGAGCTTCAAGCTTGATATGCCAATGGGTCGCACACGTAGCTCGACAAGATCACAGCAGGTGGACCCCTAAAATTGTCCACTGGATATCATAGGACAACAAGAGAGTCGTTGGAAGACCTCAAAAGAGATGGTATGATGACGTGAAGCTGGATGCTATAAGACGACGGTACCACGTGGCTCAAACCTAAAGACAATCTAAACATATGGAAGAGGCCTGTGTCCAGCAGTGGACAGAGATAGGCTGAATAAGAAGAAAAAAACAAGAAGGGGATGAAATACTAGTTCTGTTGTTGCTGCCTCTGTCGTAAGCTACTGTCGCTCCGTTGTAAGCTTAAATTTTATTGGTGTATTACTCTAATGATGTTTGTTTTGTCTTTTTCTGATACCGCGTACTTTGGACGCAGGGTTTAATAACAAACCCATACCCCACCTCCACCCCATCACCATCTCACCGGCACGTAAAAAGAGGACGGGATTGCATCGTTTTCCGAAGACTGGTTTGATGCAGCTCTCCATGCAGTTCTATCCTGTACAAGCATCTTCATCTCTGAATAACTACTGCAATCTTCATCCTCCTGAACCCATTTTCTGTTTCTTGGTCTCTCTCTACGATTTTACCCCCCTTTAATATTTATTCGATGTTAACAAATTTCTCTTCTTCAGAAACGCTTTTCTTGCCATCGCTAGTCTACATTTTATATATTCTCTATCTCGGCCGTCATCAGTTATTTTGGTACACAAATAGCAAAACTCATCTACTACTTTAAGTGTCTCATTTCTTATTCGAATCCCTGAGCAGCACCTGATGTATTTCGACTGCATTTTGTTAACTCGTTTTGCTTCTATTGGCGTTCATCTTATATTCTCCTTTCATGATAATCTTCATTCCGCTCAAATGCTCTCCTTTGCTGATACAATTACAATGTCATCGGTAAACCTTGAAGATTTTATTTAGTCTCCCTGGACTTTAATTCGTACTTCAAATTTCTGTTTTGTTTCCTTTACTGCTTGCTCAATAAACAGATCGAATAACAACGGGAATAGACTACAATCCTGCTTCACACCATTCCCAACCACTCTTTCTCTTTCATGCCTCTCGATTTTTATAACTGCCATCTGGTTTCTGTACAAGTTGAAAATAGTCTTTCGCTCCTTGTATTTTACCCCTCAACCTTCAGAATTACTAAGGCAGTATTTCAGTCACCATTGTCAAACGCTTTCTCTAGTTCTACAATTGCTGTAAACGTAGGTTTGGCTTTCCTTAAGCTAAGTCGTAGAATCAGTATTCCCTAGCGTGTTCGCCGGCCGCAGTGGCCGTGCGGTTCTGGCGCTGCAGTCCGGAACCGCGGGACTGCTACGGTCGCAGGTTCGAATCCTGCCTCGGGCATGGGTGTGTGTGATGTCCTTAGGTTAGTTAGGTTTAAGTAGTTCTACGTTCTAGGGGACTTACGACCTAAGATGTTGATTCCAATAGTGCTCAGAGCCATTTGAACCCTAGCGTGTTCCTACATTTTTCCAAAATCCAAACCGATCTCCCCGAGGTCGGCTTCTACCAGTTTTCACATTCTTCTGTTAAGAATTCGTCTCAGTATTTTGCAACCGTGAATTATTGAACTGATGGTTCGGTAATTTTCACACCTGTTATCAATAGCTTTCTTTGGAATTGGAATTATTACATTTTCCCTTCATGTGTGAGGCAACTTGGCCTGTTTCATACGCCTTGCACACGAGAGGGAAGATTTTTGTCATGGCTGGTGCTCTCAAAGCTGTCAGTATATCTGCCGGAATGTCGTCTTCTCCACAGGTCTTGTTTCGACTGAAGCTGAAGTCTCTCAGTGCTCTTTCTAATTTTTTTAGCAGTGTTGTATTTCCATCTCATCCTCATCTACGTCCTCTTTCATTTCTATAATATTGCGCTCAAATTCATCTCCTCTGTATACATCCTCTATTTACTCCTCTCACCTTTCAACTTCCCCTTCTTTGCTGAATACTGGTTTTCCATCTGAGCTCTTGATATTCATACAGCTAATTCTCTTTCCTCCAAAGGCCTCTTTAATTTTCCTAGAGACAGTATCTATCTTTCCACTAGTGAAATACGCTTCTAAACGCTTACATTTGTCTTCTAGCCACTCCTGTTTAGCCATTTTGAACTTCCTGCCAATTTCATTTTTATAGACGTTTGTATTCCCTTTCATCTTTTCATTTACTGCATTGTCCGCCCCCTGAGAGATCAGCGCGACAGAATGGCAATCCTAAGGGCCCACCTTCGATTGCCAGCTGGGTCGAAGATTTTCTCCGCTCAGGGACTGGGTGTTGTCTTATCATCATCATCATCTCATCCCCATCGACGCCCAAGTCGCCGAAGTGGGGGCAAATCGAAAGACTAGCACCCGGAAAACGGTCTACCCGACGGGAGGCCCTAGTCACACGACATTTAGATTTTTATTTACTGAATTTCTTGTTTTTCATCAGTTAAATTCAGTATATCCTGTTTTATCTATAATATCTATTACGCCTTGCCTTTTTATCTGTTAGATCCTCTGCTGCCCTCGCTATTTCGTTTCGTAAAGCTACCCATTAGTCTTCTACTATATTCCTTTCCCCTGTTGTTGTCAATCGTTGCTTAATGCTGTCTCTGAAACTCTCAACAACCTCTGGTTGTTTCAACGTATCCAGGTCCCAGCTCATGGATTTCTTACCTTTTTGCAATTTCTTCAGTTTTAAGCTACAGTTCGTAGGCAATAAATTCTAGAGCTCATAACCGAGAAATTGTGGCCAGAGTCCAATCTGCCCCTGGAAACGCCTTACAATTTAAATTGTGGTTGCGAAATCTCTGTCTTACCATTATATAATCAATCTGAAACCTTCCAGTGTCTCCAGGTCTCTTCCACGAACACAGTCTTCTTTCACGATTCACACAAGTGTTACGATGATGGAGTTATGTTCTGTACAAAATTCTACCGGGCAGCTTCCTCTTTCATTCCTTCCCCCCAATCCATATTGCCCGCTCCGATAGCTGAGTGGTCAGCGCGGTGGTTTGTCACGCCTAGGGGCCGGGGTTTGATTCCCGGCTGGGTCGGAGATATTCTCCGCTCAAGGACTGGTGTTGTTCTCGCTAATATTTCATCATCAGTGGAAGGCAACGGGAAACCACCACTGGAAGCATTTCCCTAGACGCTAATGCGGTGCACCTCTTTCACGAGGCTTTCCCCAATGACAAGACCTGCCGTAAGGCAGAACACGAAGTTCTCAATCCAAATTCGCCCACTGTTTTTCGTTCTCTTCCTTTTCCTACTATCGAACTCTCGTTCCTCCATCACAATTAAATTTTCGTCTCCCTTAACTATTTGAATAATTTCTTATATCTCATCATACGTTTCTTCAATCTCTTCGTTACCTGCGGAGATAGTTGGGATACAAACTTGCACTAATGTGGTAGGTGTTGGCTTTGTGTCATATGAGCAATAAAATCAGTTCTTGCCTGATGTTTGAGTTTGTAATCCAGTCAACATGAATGCATAACTGCTGATTGTTATAATAATATGCCTCCTGTATGACTTTATGTGACATTTATATTACTGAAATAGTCCACTTCCTTAGCTG
Organism: Schistocerca americana; assembly: GCF_021461395.2. Classification (NCBI taxonomy): domain Eukaryota; kingdom Metazoa; phylum Arthropoda; class Insecta; order Orthoptera; family Acrididae; genus Schistocerca; species Schistocerca americana. The sequence goes on from NC_060122.1 coordinate 61,784,295, forward strand.
AGTGTTCAGTGCGTCTGACTAATTTTCAGAGCGCACGAGTTCGATTCGCAGCCCGGTCTGAGATTTTCTCCACTCGGGAACTGGGAGGTGTGTTGTCCTCATCACCATTTCATCATAGCCGTTATGCAAGTCGCCATCGTTGCGTCAACTGGAAAGACATGCAACTCGGTGGCCGAACATCCCCAGGTGGAGAATGTCGGAAATCAGTGCCATACATTCTCGAAAATCTTGGGAACTTTAAAACCAATATCTTACCAGTATCAATGTCGATAACGGACTAAAATGATCGAGAATCTCGATTCCTAGAATGGATGAACTGTATACCCGAGAGTTGGATCATCAGTAGTGGCAATTACTTATTTACAGCTCGTACAAAATAGATACGTGATTCAAAGTTTTACTGACCTTCAAAGTAGTCACCACCATTGTGTATGACCCGTTGCCAGCGATGTGTAAGTCGTAGGATACTCTTAGCAGTGCCAGTTGTGTTGACAGTTCAAGCGGGATGGTCAATTGCCCGACGAATTTGTAGCAATTCTGAAGCGAATGCCGTGAAGTGTTTCCTTCAGTTTAGAAATCGAGGTGAAGTCACGAGGGCTTAAGCCTGGAGAGTACAGTAGGTGGTATAGCACTTCGCAGCCCCATCAGTCAAACATATCAGTAACAGCTTACACTGTGGAAGCACTGTGCGTGCTTGAGGATTGTCGTGCAAAATGATGGTCAGGTCCTGCAGAAAGTGTCATCACTTCTGTCTCTAAGCTGGTCGTAAGTTTTTTGTTCCAAAAATGAACAGCATAGATATAGAAGTGATGATACTTTCTGCAGACCTGATCACTAATTTGCAGGACAATGCTCAAGCACGTACAGTGCAAGCTGTTACTGATTTTTTTGACTGATGGGGTTGCTAAGAGCTATACCACCTCCTGCACTCCCCTGACTTAAGCCTTCGTAAGTTCAACTCGATTTCTAAACTGAAGGGAAAACTTCAAGGGATTGGCTTCAGAACTGCTACAAATTCATCGGGCAATAGACCGCGCCGCTCGAATTGTCAGCACAACTGGTACTGCAAAGAGTATCCTACGACTTCCACATCGCTGGCATCGAGCTATACCCAATGCTGTTGACTACTCTGAAGGTGAGTAAAACTTTGAAACACGTATCTATTTTGTACGAGCTGTAAATAAATAGTTACCACTATTAAAGTTCCGACCCTAGCAAGTATTACTGAGCTTTCGGTGGGTAAGTCCTATTTTCATAGGGCCATTTTTTTTTAAATGATCGAACTGTGAATGGATAATACGCGTCCGGACGCTCCTGAGCTCCGTATGATAAAATCTGAATGTTTTTCCTTAAGTTCGTAGTATAATTCTTGCTATCCAGACAGAAAATGCGGCTCTGGGAAGTATTCACTTGTGTGACCTGATTTATTAATTCTCCAGAGGGTCCCTGGCGGTGCATTCACTTTGGCGGGCCCCGGCACGAGGAACGGGGCCGTAGGCCGTGTCTGGCCCCGAGGCTTTACGGCTCCGCTCGCTGGCTGCCGCTCCACTGGCGCGGCATGGTGGCAGCAGGGCCGGCCGCGCGGAGCCAGAGTTGCGGGCCGGTCCGCTCGCTGCTGAATGTTTCAGGCCCGGCGCCCGCCCGCCTCCCATCCCCACCCTAGCCGGCAAGTTTCCCCAGGGTTATGAATGTGTTAGCTCGCTCCGCGCCCAGCCGCCCTCTCTGTCCGCTGTGCATATAGAACACTCGACACACGCGCAGACGCGAAAGCGCTGGATGCGAACGGCAGCTCCGACAACCGAAAGCACTATCCCGATTTCCATGCCGGGAAAACAGAATAAACTCGTTGGGGCCTGAGTATTTTTTGTTTAGGTGCTGTGGGGAGTTCCGCACAGTTATATCGGTGCAAAAGTGGGACGATCGTTGGTCGTTCATAAGCGTCTACAACTACATGCCCGCGAGGTGCGTGGCACAGGATCTGTAGTAGGGTTCAGTTCGGCAATTTTGGTACAGTACATAAATTACGTTGCAAATGGTAGCATTACCATTACTATTGGTATCGTCGGTAAGGAAAGAAACACAAATGAAGGTTGTTGTTATTGTGGTCTTCAGTCCTGAGACTGGTTTGATGCAGCTCTCCATGCTACTCTATCCTGTGCAAGCTTCTTCATCTCCCAGTACTTACTGCAACCTACATCCTTCTGAATCTGCTTGGTGTATTCATCTCTTGGTCTCCCTCTACGATTTTTACCCTCCACGCTGCCCTCCAATGCTAAATTGGTGATCCCTTGATGCCTCAGAACATGTCCTACCAATCGATCCCTTCTTCTAGTCAAGTTGTGCCACAAACTTCCCTTCTCCCCAAACCTATTCAATACCTCCTCATTAATTATGTGATCTACCCATCTAATCTTCAGCATTCTTCTGTAGCACCACATTTCGAAAGCTTCTATTCTCTTCCTGTCCAAACTATTTATCGTCCATGTTTCACTTCCATACATGGCTACACTCCAAATGCATACTTTCAGAAACGACTTCCTGACACTTAAATCTATACTCGATGTTAACAAATTTCTCTTCTTCAGAAACACTTTCCTTGCCATTGCCAGTCTACATTTTATATCCTCTCTACTTCGACCATCATCAGTTATTTTGCTCCCCAAATAGCAAAACTCCTTTACTATTTTAACTGTCTCATTTCCTAATCTAATACCTTCAGCATCTCCCGAGTTAATTCGACTACATCCCATTATCCTCGTTTTGCTTTTGTTGATGTTCATCTTATATCCCCCTTTCAAGACGCTATCCATTCCGTTCAACTGCTCTTCCAAGTCCTTTGCTGAATCTGACAGAATTACAATGTCATCGGCGAACCTCAAGGTTTTTATTTCTTCTCCATGCATTTTAATACCTACTCCGATTTTTTCTTTTGTTTCCTTCACTGCTTGCTCAATATACAGATTGATTAACATCGGGGACTACAACCCTGCCTCACTCCCTTCCCAACCACTGCTTCCCTTTCATGCCCCTCAACTTTTATAACTGCCATTTGGTTTCTGTACAAATTGTAAATAGCCTTTCGTTCCCTGTATTTTACCCCTGCCACCTTCAGAATCTGAAAGAGAGTATTCCAGTCAACATTGTCAAAAGCTATCTCTACAAATGCTAGAAATGTAGGTTTGCCTTTCCTTAATCTAGCTTCTAAGATAAGTCGGAGGGTCAGTATTCTCTCACGTGTTCCAATATTTCTACGGAATCCAAACTGATCTTCCCCGAGGTCGGCTTCTACTAGTTTTTCCATTCGTCTGTAAAGAATTCGCGTTAGTATTTTGCAGCCGTGGCTTTCTTTGGGATTGGAATTATTATATTCTTCTTGAAGTCTGAGGGTATTTTGACTGTCTCATACATCTTGCTCACCAGATGGTAGAGTTTGGTCAGGACTGGCTCTCCCAAGGCCGTCAGTAGTTCTAATGGAATGTTTTCTACTGCCGGCGCCTTGTTTCGACTCAGGTCTTTCAGTGCTCTGTCAAACTCTTCACGCAGTATCATATCTCCCTTTTCATCTTCATCTACATCCTCTTCCATTTCCATAATCACCATCATCATCATCATTTAAGACTGATTATGCCTTTCAGCGTTCAGTCCGGAGCGTAGCCCCCTTATAAAATTCCTCCATGATCCCCTATTCAGTGCTAACGTTGGTGCCTCTTCTGATGTTAAACCTATTACTTCTAAATCATTCTTAACCGAATCCAGGTACCTTCTCCTTGGTCTTCCCCGACTCCTCCTACCCTCTACTGCTGAACCCATGAGTCTCTTGGGTAGCCTTGCTTCTCCCATGCGTGTAACATGACCCCACCATCTAAGCCTGTTCGCCCTGACTGCTATACCTATAGAGTTCATTCCCAGTTTTTCTTTGATTTCCTCATCGTGGACACCCTCCTGCCATTGTTCCCATCTACTAGTACCTGCAATCATCCTAACTACTTTCATATCCGTAAGCTCAACCTTGTTGATAAGGTAACCTGAATCCACCCAGCTTTCGCTCCCATACAACAAAGGTGGTCGAAAGATTGAACGGTGCACAGATAACTTAGTCTTGGTACTGACTTCCTTCCTGCAGAAGAGAGTAGATCGTAGCTGAGCGGTAACTGCATTAGCTTTGCTACACCTCGCTTTCAGTTCATTCACTTTGTTGCCATCCTGTGAGAATATGCATCCTAAGTACTTGAAACCATCCACCTGTTCTAACTTTGTTCCTCCTATTTGGCACTCAATCCGTTTATACTTCCTTCCCACTGACATTACTTTCGTTTTGGAGACGCTAATCTTCATACCATAGTCTTTACGTTTCTGATCTAGCTCTGAAATATTACTTTGCAAACGTTCAATCGAATCTGTCATCACAACTAAGTCATCCGTATATGCAAGACTGCTTATTTTGTGTTCACATATCTTAATCTCACCCAGCCAGTCTATTGTTTTCTAATTGCTTGCAAAAGTTTGCCTCCTATTCCATAATCTCGTAGAACAGACAATAACTTCCTCCTAGGAACCCGGTCATATGCCTTTTCTAGATCTATAAAGCATAGATACAATTCCCTGTTCCACTCATAACACTTCTCCATTATTTGCCGTAATCTAAAGATCTGGTCCAGACAACCTCTAAGAGGCGTAAACCCACACTGATTTTCATCCAATTGGTCCTCAATTTCATCCACCCCAGCTGCTTTATTGCACTGCAATCTATTGACCATTTTCTCCACTTCCTCAAATGTGATCCTATTTCCATTATCATTCCTATCCCATTCTACCTCGAAATCTGAAATATTACTGATCGCATTTTCACCTACATTGAGCAACTCTTCAAAATAGTCCCTCCATCTGCCCAAGGCATCCAAAGGATTCACCAGCAGTTTTCCTGACCTGTCCAAAATACTTGTCATTTCCTTCTTACCTCCCTTTCGAAGACTGCTAACTACACTCCAGAATGGTTTTTCAGCAGCTTGACCCATAGTCTCCAACCTGTTTCCAAAGTCTTCCCAAGACGTCTTCTTGGATGCTGCAATTATCTGTTTGGCTTTGTTTCTTTCTTCAACATAACTTTCTCCGTCTACCTGAGTTCTAGTATGTAGCCATTTTTGATACGCCTTCTTTTTCCTTTTACAGGCTGCCTTGACTGTGTCATTCCACCAAGCTGTTTGCTTCATCCTACTTTTACACACTACTGTTCCAAGACATTCTTTAGCCACTTCTAGTACTGTGTCCCTGTACCTTGTGCATTCCTTTTCCAATGACTGTAATTGACTACATTCAACTAACTGGTACCTTTCTGAGATCGCTGTTACGTACTTGTGCCTGTTATGTCCTTACCCTGAAGTTTCTCCACTCTTATCCTCCTACATATGGACCTGACCTCCTGCACTTTCGGCCTCACAATCACAATTTCACTGCAGATTAAATAATGATCAGTGTCATCAAAGAATCCCCTGAATACACGTGTGTCCCTCACAGCCTTCCTGAATTCCTGATCTGTTATTATATAGTCAATGACAGATCTGGTTCCCCTGCCTTCCCAAGTATACCGGTGAATGTTCTTATGTTTAAAAAAGGAGTTTGTGATTACCTAGCCCATACTGGCACAGAAATCCAAGAGTTGTTTCCCGTTCCTGTTGGCCTCCATATCCTCTCCAAATTTACCCATAACCTTTTCATACCCTTCTGTTCGATTTCCAATCCTCGCATTAAAATCACCCATGACCAGAACACTGTCCTTGTCCTTTACTCTAACAACTACATCACTGAGTGCCTCATAAAAACTATCCATCTTATCTTGATCTGTCCCTTCACAATGTGAATCTACTGACATAATCCTAATTTTCTTGCTAGACACTGTCAAATCTATCCACATCAGTCATTCGTTTACATACCTTATTGCAACTACGCTGGGTTCCATTTCTTTCCTGATGTAAAGCCCTACACCCCATTGTGCTATTCCTGCTTTGACTCCCGACAGGTAGACTTTGTATTCTCCCACTTCCTCTTCTTTCTCACCCCTTACCCGAACGTCACTAACAGCTAAAACGTCCAGCCCCATCTTACTTGCAGCCTCTGCCAGCTCTACCTTCTTCCCAGAATAGCCCCCATTGATATTAATAGCTCCCCATCTCATTACCATTTGTTTGCCAAGTCGTATCTTAGGAGTCCCTGGTTTGTCAGTTAGAGGTGGGACTCCGTCACCTCCCAAGGTCCGAGGCATCTTGCTCTGATTGTTGCCAGCATCATTTTTAAAGTACCAGAGAAGCAGATTGCTAGCCTTACTTGCCCCGAGTCCCATTGGGTTTTACCCCTAACGGTTGAGGGACTAACAGGTAGATTTGGTAATCTTTGCCGTATGAGCACGAAGGTGACCACGACTCAGAATGTGTCCGAGATGCCCAGCCTTATTCCAAAGTAACTGGTATCCCGACTGTCGGGACCACTTACTTGGCCACTCATACGTTGCCCGCGGATCATGAACTAGGACATGACTACAGGAACCCACACCAGTGCTCTGTCAAACTCTTCACGCAGTATCGTATCTCCCATTTCATATTCATCTACATCCTCTTCCATTTCCATAATATTGTCCTCAAATACATCGCCCTTGTATAGACCCTTCATATACTCCATCCACCTTTCTGCTTTCCCTTCTTTGCTTAGAACTGGGTTTCCATCTGAGCTCTTGATGTCATACAAGTGGTTCTCTTTTCTCCAAAGGTCTCTTTAATTTTCCTGTAGGCTGTATCTGTCTTACCCCTAGTGAGACAGGCCTCTACATCGCTACATTTGTCCTCCAGCCATGCCTGCTTAGCTATTTTGCACTTCCTGTCGATCTCATTTTTGAGACGTTTGTATTCCTGAAATGAAGGTACTAGCCAGGAACTGGGAGCCGAAGACTTGTGTTTCTTTTTTTTTTTATTTGTTTTGCACACATCATTCAGTGTTCATCTATTGTCTCTTTTATGTCGAAACGAAACTCCTCCCGAACAGCCCATGAAGGCCCAACGGGACCGACCGGCCGCCATGTCATCATCAGCCCATAGGTGCCACTGGATGAGGAAATGGAGGGGCATGTGATCAGCACATTGCTCTCCCGGCCGTATATCAGTTTACGAGACCGGAGCCACTACTTCTCAATCAAGTAGCTCCTCAGTTTACCTCACAAGGGATGAGTGCACCCCGCTTGTCAACAGCGCTCGACAGATCAGATGGTCAGCCATGCAAGTTCTAGCCCAGCCCGACAGCGCTTAACTTCGATGATCTGACAGGAAACACGTTGGCGTGTTTTACATCTTTACAGAATATAAATTGCGTTTTATAATTAATAAAAACTATCACGTAAACTGAAGGTGGACGTGAGGAAAGGTAAGGAAAGGAACTATTCATAACAGCTGCAGCGGGATTCTATACTGAATTAGCGCGATGAGTGACAATTGTGCCAGCCCGGGATTCGAGCCAGTGACCGCCTCGTCTGACCCACATTCCCTCCAAGCGCCACCTATCCACAGTCTCCGTCAATGTCCCCTATGCCCGCTACTTTAAGATTCCCGCAGTTGGTCGAACGAATTGTGTATCCTCAATAAAGACCGTGGATTCATTGCTCATCGAGGCGAATCAGTTACATGAATGCTTGGTGCCTGTTCTTTCGGAAATATTCGAAACAACAGACACCTCGCGGAATCCACAGCCGCAACTCAAGGTGGAGTGGGGGAGAAACAAAAGGAAAGGGAGGGACCTATTGATGTCACCTGTGACTCGATGTGGAGGGGGGGGGGGGGGGAGGAAAGGAAAGGAACTATTGAAGTCAGATGTATCAGGACTTTATGCGAAATCAGTGGCGGCGAGTGAAAATGTATGCTGGACTGGAAATCGAACTCGGAATCTGCTGCTTATTAGGCAGCTGTGTTAACCCCTTTTCCCCTTACTTACTTAACTATCGTATCGCTATTTTCTTGTATGGAACTTCCCAGAGCCCAGAGGGAGGATTGGGTCAAAGTGGGCAGGGGTCAAAAACCGAGATGTGCACACCATATCCCGCTTCCTCTCCTAGGAACGAAGGCAGGCGTAGGGAACGTGGAGTAGGGGTTCAAACACGTAAGTGACTTTTATTTCATTTCCTTGCTATCGATGCATAGTTTCGGGAGTAGACCATTCCAGTGACCAGCGATGAATCAGTGCTAAGAGCGGAAAGGCTTGGATCTACTCCACATTGAAGTAACACCCCAAATCGGGGGTGCGCTGAGAAGCAGATTACAAATAACAAATGAGGAAAAGTGTCTGTATTTGGAATTGCAGATAACTGCGCAATGTCGTTCATTCAGGAAGCGCCAAAGAACAAGGACATTCTTCTCGCCACCACAAAACAAGTAGTTCGTCTTCGTTTAGGGAAAGTACCCCGAGTCCAGAGAGATGTGCAGATGAGGAGGTATCTGATGAGGAGTCGTACGGCTAATTAAGGGCAGCATATGTCGCGCCAAGAACCAGACACCTGACTCCGATCCGACCAACAGGCGGTGTCCACAACATCACAATCAACGCACCACGATGTGACCACTGCGCCATTTGCGCACAGTGTCTTTCGCAGTTGCGCGGAATATCTCTGCACGTCTTTCGGTTGACCCACATTCCCACCTAATACCCCCTATCGGCAGTTCCCGTCCATGACCTTAATGCTTGTTAATTTGAGATTTCCGCAGGAGGTCGAACGAACTGTGCATCCACACTGAAGGTAGTGGATCAATTGCCCATCGAGGCGAGTCAGTTATATGAAAGCGTGATGTCTATACTTTCGGACATGGGCAATGAATTCACGACCTTCACTGTGGATGCACATTCACGTACGACAGCCAGCGAGCATGGATGACATGGACCGGGGTTGCAGATAAGGGGTACTAGGTGGGAATGTCGGTCAGTCGCGAGACGTGCTGAGATAGTGCGCGCAGTTGCAATGGACACGGTGTCTGGGTGGCAGAACGGTTAGTGAAACTGCCTAGTAAGAAGGAGATCCCTGGTTCGAATAATTTTGCCTCGTCACCGCCGATTCAGCGTAAAGTCCCGAAGCATCTGACATCAATCGTAAAGATTAAAACATTTATATAATTACTGCTGTTATCTTGTACTCAACAGAAAGTTCCTCATCGTGATAAAAGGCGAGAGTACGAAAGTTATTTTTAACTAACAAGGTATGGAAATTTTACCTTTGTCTGACGAAATCGCTTTTCCAGCCCTATAATATAAGCCTTTTTTCTGTTTTTACTACAACGTTCCACTGTTTCACGTTACAAACCAGCTATTTTCGAATAAAATCTGAATTAAACATTGACAGTGTCAATTCTGTTATAGCCGGCCGCTATGACCGAGCGGCTCTAGGCGCTTCAGCCCGGAACCGCGCTGCTGCTACGGTCGCAGGTTCGAATCCTGCCTAGGGCATGGATGTGTGTGATGTACTTAGGTTAGTTAGGTTTACGTAGTTCTAAGTCTAGGGGCTAATGACCTCAGATGTCCCATAGTGCTTAGAGCCATCTGAACCATTTTTGAATTCTGTTATGAAACAATATTGTTTATTTTTAGGTAACAGACAGGGCGATTACCGTTAGAAGAAAAACTTTACGTAAATTACGTGGCCCTTTGTATATCCTCACTCAGTGTACAGACGATTCACCATATCCTGTTTCTACGAGAGTCTAGTACGGCACTGAACGCATACGCAAAGCGATCGAAATGAAGTAACGCCCAATAAGTATGCAATACACCTAGCATACAGGTAACACATTTAAATTCTTAACTGACCGAGGCTACTAGGAAACTTCCGTGGACTACGGTTATTTATGACAAGTCTACCGTAGTCTGCAGTAGTTTTACAACTCTAATATAGAGTGAATAGATAGGTGGAGTTCTGTACCCAGAGGACAGTGTACCTATTAACACATGAAGGTTTTGCTCGATCACTTTTGAATACATTGTGGGATTGAACAGTGATGAATGTGTTCCAAATATTTACTATCAAGAAACAGTCTTGATCACAATTAATTCATTACGGTGACCGGTTTCGACGACTACTGCGGCCATCTTCAGACCTACAAGTCGTATACAAAGCTTTAATTAGAGGGCTACATACATTTTAGAAAATACATAAAGTTATAAAGCTATAAAACGATTAAATACCATTGAGTATGAACCTCCTTTTGGTGGTAAATCACTACTGGAGAAACCAGTGTACGTGTTACTATGTATAATGGAGGCTCCACCCACTTCTGACGGAATGATGTCATTACTAACCAAGGGGTTATAGGTCGAATAACAGTGTAAAATTTCTTAGTTAAAAGAACATTGTCAAGAAAGCAAAATAAACACACACTAAATTTAGCTTGGTCAACAGCTATTGTCAATTTAAAAAATATTTAAACATGTAGGATAAATGAACTTCGTCTTGACAGTACGTGGGTTGCCCTCTCAAGGCCTGTTAGCGAACCGTTTGGAACGAATGGTTATCATGGTGAAGTTGGACGCCGTTCCAAAGATGTGATAGCAGGCTTCTTTCCACTGAAGTTGTTGTAAAGTCGATAGGCAAATTAGTGGTAGCCATGGTGAAGATAAATGCCAGGCCAAATATGATGCAGCAGGCTTCTTTCTAACGAAGTTCTTGCGAGAGTGGAATGGCAAAGACTGTCACGTCAGACGATGCACCAGCATGTATTTATTGAAACGATTTTCAATGAGTAGGCTGCAATAATCGTTAACTGACATGTGTAGTACATGCCGCACAGAAACGATTTACTGGTGTAATACGAGACTTCCATTCACAGAAGATGTGCATATTTATGAAATATTGTCTATGAAGCTCATATGTAGATCTCTTTTTTTTTTACATGTGACAATTTTTAAAAGGCATTGCTATGTCTTATGTTGCATGCCAGTCTTATAAACAAATAAAAATAATGAAAATAGAGGGAATTTAAAATTATAATACTACGAGCCATAGTGCCAAAAATAAAGGGATGTGAATTAGAAATATGCAGTCTTAAAGCATAGAAGCAAACATTCTAAAAACAGATAGTCAGTCATAAAATAACATTTGGCGAAATAAAATTACGAAGTAAAGATAAAATATTTCCTAAAGGTCTTAATAATTTTAGCCCTCTAATTAAAGCGTTGTATACGACTTGTAGGTCTGAAGATGACCATAGTAGTGGTCGAAACCGGTCACCGTAATAAATAAACTGTCATCACGATTGTTTTTGATAATAAGTTTTTGCTCGATACTTCAGTCTAGTGACAGATTTTAGAATCGGATGCCGCGCGGGATTAGCCGAGCGGTCTTGGGGCGCTGCGGTCATGGACTGGGCGGCTGATCCCGGGGGAGGTTCGAGTCCTCCCTCGGGCATGGGTGTGCGTGTTTGTCCTTAGGATAATTTAGGTTAAGTAGTGTGTAAGCTTAGGCACTGATGATCTTGGCAGTTAAGTCCCATAAGATTTCACACACATCCGAACATTATTTTTTTTTAGAATCGGATAAAGGAATGCGCACTACAGACCGCCATAAGCAGCTTCGGCTATTTTCCACAGTAAGTGTTGTTATTAGACATGAAGTTGATTTTTGTTCAGCATTTGTAAATATTTTGAGTTCTGCATATTTAAGTGCTGCATAATATGTGTTTTGGAACACTCACAAATCGTTAAATCTTCAGGTACAGAATTTTATGATGAGTAAACTGCTAAATATTTTTAGCAATATTTATATAACAATTGAACTATACATCCTCGATTGTGCATCAAGCTGTACCTCGAAACCAAAGAAGGTCTTTTACCGTGGTACGTATGATACTTGCAAATGAAGTATGTTTCTTCAAAGTTTTAACAGTTATCAGTGTTTCCAGAATGAGATTTTCAATCTGCATCAGAGTGTGCGCTGATATGAAACTTCCTGGCAGATTAAAACTGTGTGCCCGACCGAGACTCGACACAGTTATCAGTGTCCTGAACAGTGCACCCATGGTATAGAGGTGCCGGAACGGTAGCTCAGCACGTTCGGTCAGTGGGTTAGCTGCACTCTGTAATAAAAAGCTGAGTTAGTGGATCAACGCTGAACTTGAACAAGTGTCACAGGACGTCTGCCCCGAACAAATATAGCAATCCATTACGAACAAAATGAGATGAACAACGGAAAATGGGGAACCGTCTTTGACCCATAAACAATACGTCTTCGGCCCCGAGTTCGAATCCTACCACTGCTTGAATTTTGATTAATAATCAGAATTGGCGACAGAGGACTTTCGGGATAAGAAGTCATCCCTCATTCGGCCAAAGGCCTTGTCGAAGAAGGCGGAGGAACGGACAGACGTTCAGGAAACTCTCTTGTCCTTGGGATGCAAATCTGACCCTATAGCCTGTAGAATCAGCATTGATCAACGGCATGAGGATGCAGAAGGCAATGGAAACGACTACATTAAAGACACGTAACGTGTATCCACAGGAGATGTGGCCCGCAATTGAAGAAGTGTCATGATGATGTCTCCATTGGTACAAGATTCCGGAATAGTCCCCCATTCGTATATCTCAGAGGGGACTGCCAACGGGGAGGATACCTTGAGAAAAAGATTGAATGATCAGAGGAAGGACAACGATCTACGAGGCGGGGCGTGGAATGTCAGAAGCCTGAACGTGGTAGGAAACTAGAAAATCTGAAAATAGAAATGCAAAGGCTCAATGTAGATACAGTAGGGGTCAGTTCAAAAGGCTCTGAGCACTAGCGGTCGCGCGGTTCAGGACTGTAGCTTCTAGAACCGCTCGGCCACTCCGGTCGGCTTGGTGGTCAGTAAAGAAAAGCGGAAAAAAGACGAGGATTTCTGGTCAGATGAGTATGGATGATATCAACAGTAGCAGAAAATGGTATAACAGAAGTAGGATTCGTTATGAATAGGAATTTAGGGCGGAGACTGTGCTACTGTGAACAGTTCAGTGACAGGGTTGTTCTTATCAGCAAACCAACACCGACAACGATAGTTCAGGTATACATGCCGACGGCGGAAGCTAAAGATGAAGAGATAGAGAAAATGTATGAGTTGACTGAAAGCGTAATACAGTATCTAAAGGGGGATTAAAATCTAATAGTCATGATGGACTGGAATGCAGTTGTAAGGGAAGAAGTAGATGAAATGTTTACAGGAGAATATGGGCTTGGGACAAGGAATGAGAGAGAAGAAAGACTAAATGGGTTCTGTAACGAGTTTCAGCTAGTAATAGCGAATATTCTGTTCAAGAATCACAAGAGGAGGAGGTATACTTGGAAAAGACCAGGTGATACTGGAAGATTTCAGTTACATTGCATCATGATCAGACAGAGATTCCGAAATCAGATAGTGGATTGTAAGGCGTACCCAGTAGAACATATAGACTCAGATCACAACATAGTAGAGATGAAGAGTAGGCTGAAGAAGACATTAGTCAGGAAGAATCAGTACGCAAAGAAGTGGGATGCGGAAGTACTAAAGAATGACGAGATACTGTTGAAATTCTGTGAGGCTATGGATATAGCAATAAGGAATAGCTCAGTTGGCACTACAGTTGAAGAGGAACGGACATCTCTAAAAAGGGCCATCACAGAAGGTGGGGAGGAAGACATAGGTACAAAGAAGGTAACTGCGAAGAAACCATGGGTAACAGAAGAAATACTTCAATTGAAGGATGAAAGGAGGAAGTACAAAAATGTTGCAGGAAACTCAGAAACAGATAAATACAAGATGCTGGGAAATGAAATAAACAGAAATTTCCAGGAAGCTAAGACGAAATGACTGTAGAGAAAATGTGAAGACATCTATAAAGAAATGATACAGGAAAGTTAAAACAACCTTCGGTGACAGTAAAACTAAGGGTGATAACATTAACATTGAAACGGGAATTCCACTGTTAAATGCAGAGGAGTTAGCGGATATGTGGGAAAAAATACATTGAAAGCCTCTATGAGGGGGAAGATTTGTCTGATGTGACAGGAGAAGACACAGGAGTCGATATAGAAGAGATAGGGGATCTAGTATTAGAAACAGAATTTCAAATATCTTTGGAGGACTTGAGATCAAATAAGGCAGTAGGGATAGATAACATTCCATCAGAACTCTTAAAATCGTTGGGTGAAGTGGCAACAAAACGACTGTTCACGTTGGTGTGTAGAATGTATGAGTCTGGCGACACACCATCTGACTTTCGGAAAAGCATGAGCCACATAATTCCGAAGGCGGCAAGAGCTGACAAGTGCGAAAATTTCCACACAAGCAACTTAACAGCTCTCGCATCAAAGTTGCTTACAAGAAGAATGGAAAAGGAAATTGAGGATGCGCTCGATGACGATTAGTTTGGCTTTAGGAAAGGTAAAGGCACGAGAGAGGCAATTCTGACGTTCCGGTTAACAATGGAAGAAAGGCTAAAGAAAAATCAAGGCATGTTCATAGGATATGTCTACCTGGATAAAGCGTTCGACCATGTAAAATGGGGCATGATGTTAGAAATTTTGAGAGGAGTGGGAATAGGCTGTAGGGATAGACGGGTCATATACAATATGTACAACAGCCAAGAGAGAATAATAAGAGTGGACGACCGAGAATTAAGTGCTCGTATTAAAAAGGGTGTAAGACATGGCTGTAGCCTTTCACCCCTACTGTTCAATCTGTACGTCGAGGAAGCAATGACGAAAATCAAAGAAAGCTTTCGGAGCGGAATTAAAATTCAAGGTGAATGGATATCACTGATACGATTCACTGATGACGTTGCTATCCTGGGTGAATGTGAAGGAGAATTACATGATCTGCTGAAAGGAATGAAGAGTCTAATGAGTACAGAATATGGACTGAGAGTATATCGAAGAAAGACGAAGATAATGAGAAGTAGTACAAATGAGAACAGAGAGAAACTTAACATAAGGATTGATGTGAATTTTCATAGTTTCTTCATGTACCTCTTAGGGGAGGAGATGGTTTTAAGTGTTCGCCGACTGGATAAGTTAAGACACTTGAGAGCGAGGTTACTGAGCTATTTAAGTTTTTTATTAAGATGCCGTGACTGTGGCAGAGTTTCAAACATTTTTCCAGGTTAGTATATTTTGCAAAGTCGACTGCTATGAATAAGATTTTAAGGAAAGCTGGCGCTGCTATTGTGAAGGAGAGGATCCGTTTTATCCGCTGAAAGTTGGACCTGGTTTCGAAATAACTTTATCGCCTGCATCTAAAGATATCTGTAAAGATACGCGACTATTCATGGAACTTGACTGATGGTATAACATGGGCCACGTTTGAGTGGGTTCGGGTGGTAGCTACATCAAGGCATAGCAACGTTTAGCCGGCTTGAGACATCTTCGCAGCAAGAAACTGTTATTCGACGCTCCGTCATTAATATGACGGATAAAGATTTGGACGACACTACGATGATGGTTTTAAGTAAAGGACTGAACTCTGCACCCCCGGCAAGGGTTTTACCAATACCAGCGTTCACCAGTGCCGCCGAAGTAGCTGTTCGTCCTCTTTCTACGGAATCAGTGGAAGAAATAAGACGCGAAATTTGTCGAGCAGTTACTAAGGCTCGCCCACAAAGGAGTAACGTATCTGTGGCAGAGAGGGCTGCACTACGTAAGCTTCACTACGATACCGAGTCGGTGGTTCTTCCGCTGATAAGGTAATACCACTGTTTTAATGTATCATGATAAAATGGACAGTTTACTGAGTGACAGCGCGTACCGGAAGATCAGCAAAGACCCCACCAACTAGGTGGCAACGAAGACTGATTCGCCTCTGAACGCCTCCCCCTTTCCACCAGAAGTTGTACGATGATTGAAACCAAGTGGCGCGGTTCCTCCAAGGCTTTACGGACTTCCAAAGATACACAAGAAAGGTATTCCTCCGATAGTGAGCAACATGGGTTCTCCAACCTATGATTGTGCCATACACTTAGCGTTTTTATTAAGACCTCTGGTGGGAAAATGCACTCATCACATACGTAACTCTGTGGACTTCATTGGTAAACTGAAATCACTCAAACTGAACAATTCTGATATGTTAGTCAGTTTCGAAGTAGTGTCGTTGTTTACTAAGGTTCCTCTTTCGGAATCACTGTTTCCATTGGAAAAACCCTAGATAAAGAGATTTCAGCTTTGTTTGAACATGTTTTGACCTCGACAATTTTTTTTTTTTTTTTTTTTTTTTTCAGTGACGAATTTTACGAGCAGACTGACGGTGTCCTTTGTCGCCCTTGGTGGCCAACATTTTTATGGAGGTCTTCGAGGAGAAGGGACTAAAATCCGCTAGCTTGACTCCCACAGTGTTTTGGAGGTATGTTGGTGACATGTAGTGTGGCCCCATGATGAAGACCAGTTAAAAGAATTTTTAAACCATCTGAAGTCAGTCAATATGCAAATTCAGTTCACGATGGAAACCGAAAAAGATGGATGCCTTCCATTTTTGGATGTGTTGGTACGGCGCAAATGTGATGGCACTTTGGAATATTCAGTGTATCGGAAACCGGCAAATACGGATTTATATTTACGCCCAAATAGCTGCCAACATCCTTCGTAGACGATGAGTGTTCTCAGAACCCTGGTACCTAAAGCACACGACATTGCCGACGAGGGCAGTTTGGCAGACGAAGTTTGACACCTGAGAAGACTTTTTGAAGCCAACGGGTACTTCCCACAACAGATACGTAAGGCACTACAAATGAGGCCAACAGTGGTTATAAGAAATGCAGACACGGGAAGTTTTAAATCCATGGCTTTTCTGCCATACATGGGAAGCTTACCATGAAATATAGGACGGATTCTCAGTAAACACAAAGCGAAAGTGATTTTTCGCCCTCCACCAAAGACAGCAACACTCCTGGGTTCAGTTAAAGATCATCTGATGCTTCGCAAACCTGGGGTTTACAAGATCCCTTGTGAGTGTGGGCATTCATACATTGGAAAGACGACAGGTGCAGTCCAGGAGAGATGCACAGAGTACCGCAGGTACACCCGCCTTTTGCAACCTAACAAATCAGCGGTGGCCGAGCACTGTATTGACACTGGGCACTCTGTTGTGTACGACAACGTCAAAATTTTAGCCTCGACTTCATCTTTCTTGGACTCAGTAGTGAAAGAAGCGATTGAAATTCGGTTGGCGGCGGATATAATTAATAGAGACAGCGGCTTCAGCTTGGACAAATCTTTGAATCCGGCAATTTCTGTAATAAACTTACGAAGATGGCGTGGATGTGCAGCTCGCAGTGATACATCCATATCACCGTGTGCATCGACCGCGCAGCCGTAGATCTAATTCCAGGCATATGTTATACCCCTTTGCCGCCGATCAACGTCTCTGGCGCCTTATGTATCTGTGGTCGCATGCGCAGTCGTCCGGTACGCGGGTTTAAAAAGACGGAGCAAGTGCCGGTGCGTCAGTCACCTCGGCTCACTTTGCAGATGGCTTTACGTTATTCAGCCGAAGTATTAGAAGAAGAAGTCCAATTTATGAGGCTGCACGTCCGAAATTTTATGGAACCATCAGGACTGAAGGTCACGAAATAGATGAAGTTAAGAAGTTGTGCTACAGAGGCAAAAAAAAAAAAAAATAACAAATGACGGACGGGGCAAGGAGGACATCAAAAGAGGACTAGGAATAGCAAAGAGGGAATTCCTGGCCAAGAGAAGTCTACTAATATCAAATATCGGCCTTAATTTGAGGAAGAAATTTCTGAGAATGTACGTCTGGAGTACAACATTGTATGATAGTGAAACATGGACTGTGGGAAAAGCGGAACAGAAGAGAATCGAAGCATTTGTGATTTGGTGCTACATACGGATGTTGAGAAGTAGATGGACTGATAAGGTAAGGAAATAGGAGGTTCTGCACAGAATCGGAGAGGAAAGGAATACGTGGAAAACACTGATAAGGAGAAGGGACAGGATGATGGTACACCTGTTTAAATATTAGGGAACGACTTCCACGGTACTAGAGGGAGCTGTAAAGGGCAAAAACTGTAAGAGGAAGACAGAGATAGAAATACATCCAGCAAATAACTGAGGACGTAGGTTGCAAGTGATGCTCTGAGATGAAGAGACCGCATCAAACCAGTCAGAAGACTGATGTCCAAAAGGAAAAAAATCCAGTAGCTTCAGTTTCAAAAAGTATCTAACTTGTAACTTTTGAAAAATATGTAAAAATCTGCCAACTGGTTCAAATTTGTGTATACGGTTACTGCAAACGTCAACCATGTTCAAAGTTGTAGCTTGTAACTGGTTTTTGATTACAATTTCGCTTAATTTGATTTCTAGTACACATTTTTGGGCTGTAGTAGAACAGTAATGTAACAGATATGAGATTAAATACAGTGCTGACAAAATTTCTGGATTTTAAGAGACCCGAAGCACCAGAAATTTTGTTCTACAGAAGGACACTGAAAGTTAGACAAAATGATACGAGAAGAAAGAGGAGGTCATCAGCAGAATCTGCGGGAAGAGGAAGATGTAAGCATTGACATGAAGCAGGGAAGCACTGGCCACAAGCACACTTGCATCTAGATTTTCTGGACTACCTCGTCGCTTTCTTGAACAGTCACTTCCCACAGAGTCCTAACGGTCCCTGCGGAGTCACCGTTGGAGATCCAATGTACGGCTATTAACATCTTACATTTCCTTCTGGTGAGTACTACTGTGATTTCTACCAATTCTTATTACAAACTGAACCGGGTGAATCAAAATCAGGCTGAATTTGAATGAGTGTGAAGACCATAAAACTTTTATCAAGACAATTCGTCTTGTTTCGTCGGTGATCATATCGATATGCCGCGACGAAATCGAATATGTCAACATAGCATTTTATTTTGTCTGAACAAGTCAGAATGTTTTGAGAAGCTTCTGTTACTATTCCAGGAATTAATGGAATTTTGACTGATGTATCTGCCTTATTCACATTTGTACTTTTTCATTTTACTTTGTTGCTTTCTTTCGTCCTTCTCTATCAACATTTTTTAAGTTGTTGCAGATTTTGATTGATTTCAAAGTTGTTTCCCAGCATAGTAATAATAACGATAGTAAACGCAGTAATAATGTTAGAAATGATAATAATGATAATAACAGTGACAAACAAGAAAAGAAAGAATGTGCACACATTCGTAAATGTACTATTAATCAGTTAGAATATTAGTTGAGAGACTATAAGTGTATGTACGGACTAAAAGTAGAGGAAATGTAAGTTTAAGAAGTAGTATAAATGCTAGTCACACGAAGTTTTTAGTAAATGCCATTTTACACAAGATTGTAACAAGGAACCTCTTGAGTGCGAGGTCATAAGATTAATATTTAGTAATACGTATTTGAAAATGTTTGTTAATAATTGTGACAGTAAAATTTTTGCCTTTAATGACTCACCATGGGCATCACCAGGGTGACAGATAACGGGTGTCCGGGAGGGACAGAGATGAACAGTCTATGGAATGTGCGTGTTACACTTCACAAAATGGACGTCATCAGCATTCAAGAAATGTTCAAAACAAACCATTAACACGCACCACGAGCACTGAATGAAAAATGACACTCCACAGTTAGCACAAAGGTTAGCACCGTCGAGATGGAAAGCGAACTACTTAGGCGTTACAAACCATTCAGCTACGTATCCACTCTTACAGAATATTTATAGAATCATATTGGTGTAAACTGGTGATAAGAACTCATGGAATGTGATGGCATGCAACCAAATGCGAAACAATCTGTCGTGGAGCTCATCGTGCAACTGGCTGTCCTCTAAGGCGTAGCTGCAGATAGTGTGATAATATATTTTATAGGCACAAAAAAATCTTCTAGACACTGAATTTGGCCAGAGGTTCCAGGTGGTATGAATCGCAATGTCACACACATTTCAGGAAGAATAATTTGCTCTAATGGAGAATGATTACTATACACAGACCAGGAATCAAGGAAGAGCAAGTTTCTTTTTCCAGCTATTGGCCAAAAGCAGTGCTCATATCATAGTTGTAGTTCTCTTACGCCCATTTTCCCGCTCTTGATTGTTGTGACGTACATATTCCCTACTGCCCGTGCAAGGTCACGCACACCAGGAAGAAGCGTGGGGGCAGAGCACCTCCAACATCTCACCGCACAATTAATAACTTTCCAGCCAATTTTCCAACCAGATTAATAGTCGGCATAATTGACACGAATGTTTAAAGGCATTGATGTTACCTGATCTTGATACAACTCTCTTGGTGTCTCTAATTTCCAGAGTTCCTTTCAAATGCATTTTCTCTTCAAATCCCAGTTGGTCGGAGTTGAAAATACATTCTTTACTGAACAATGGGATAAGTTCGTTTATCCAATCTACAAATTTTCGGGCCGATTCCACAGTTTGCTGCGCATTCTCAAGTTGACGCTTTGTTTGAAATTTCGTTATCTTAGATCTTCCTAATCCGTAGCACTGTTTATAGTTACGAAACCATTCACTACTTCTTTTGAAATCACCGTAATCTAGGGGGCTCGTAATTTGATGTGTATAACGTAGCAGGTCACAATACATTGTATCCAGCATCCTTGAAATGTGCAAACACAGATTTTGTAACAACATCCGCGGTTTTTCTTATGTGCTACAGGGTCATATCGCTGCAGACTTATTCGATCTGTTCATAATTTTTTTTTCAGTATGCTGCCGATGATCCCCCATGTACGTAATTATGTTTCGTACTCGCTCTTTGGCCAACGGTTGCCCTATACTACGTTTCACTGGGTATGAGATTTGTGGCTTCCTGTCTGACAAGGATGATGAAGTACATCGCTTGGCACATGTTTCAATTGCACTTTCACTTGTTAAGCACGAATCATCATCACTGTACTCGTCATGTACAGTGTCCGAACTGTCGAGCGTATACAATACCATACTTTCGACTGACCTATCTTGCAGAAGCGCTAATATTTCATCTGCCACGTCTTTCTCATACTGCGAAATTTCATGGGTTTCTTTCTGAAGAAATGTCAGCTTCGACCTCTGTTGTCGCCACTGCTATGCTTTGTATCAACGGCACTAGCATTGTAGCACTGTAGCACTGTTGCGAGTTACTCGTCGACTAGGCAGTTCAGTTACGCTCTGCAGCCTCATTCTATGCTCACCATTGGATACCTCAAGTCCCCCCCCCCCTCTCCACCCCAGCCATTAGCAGCGAGTCCTGTGGTTACATAGAAGACAATATAATATGTAGGGCGTTGAATGCCGTGGAGGCCTTTGGCGACCTCGCTCTCAAGGGGTTCCTTATGAGTAAATATACAGAACTGGTATCCCAGGGAGACTGTACAGTCTTACTGTGCACCCATCTTACGTCCCGCATAGGGTACATGCTATTTAGGTAAGAGAGTTTAGATAGCGTACCAAGGCTACAGACAGTTATCCTTTCCCTTGTTCAGTGAGGGAATGGTTTAGAGCAGATGGTCATTTGTATTCATATGAAGAACCCTTCGACGAGTACTTTATAGTTTCTTACGAAATATGCACATAGGTGTAAGAGCAACAATGTTTTAATATAAATAATTAACATTGTTCTGCTTCCTCGTAGTATCAGTTATCTGTATCTTGGAAACAAATAGTAAGGAAGTGTATCTTCATCCACTGTTTCACCTTCAAAGCGATTCATATCCACGTGTTCTTGATGAAAAGTTGTTGATTATGATAGCATGTTCAGTGAAGTTAAGTTTTGACGTTTTTGATTCCTAATATACACCATTTGCGCCTTCAGTCTAAAGCAACTACCTGTGAGCTTCGTAATCCTTCAACGGTACTTCTAATTGCAGATACCAAGATTTCCTTTTAGTGATTAATAATTTACACAACATAAAGGTTTCTCCAGTCACAGTTATCAGCATTTTACTAAGCATTGCGACTGTGAACTCTGCTCTATAGTCTAAGGCTATACTTGCGTGCAAATAAGCGAAATGTTGAATAAAATGTTCTAAGCCTTTAAGCCAGTTCAAGCGGTCAAAAGGCCGAGAGCTTTGAGTCATGTACTCCTTGGCCATTAACAAGTGGTGTGACTGCTGATGGCCTACTCGTACTCCCTCATATTCTACAGTTACCGGTTGTGATGTTCTATGTGCCCGTTTGAACATTGCGATCTTTGTACCCCACATCGCACTGCGCTGGGAAAGTTGTTTTTTCTAGTCGTTTCAAACTTTTTTCTAGTTGTCTTTCTCCTTTGTGGAACGTCTTTCCCTTTCCGTCTTCCCTTCTGCGGTTTGCCGGTTCCACCTTTGGATTCATGAAGTGTTGACAGCAGGTTACAGTCAGCTTGTGAATGTAAGTTGTAAAATACTTCGCGGGTTGTGAGACTCTTGGTTTTTGTGGTGCTTTTCATTTGAAATTTACGTGTAAAATTTAGAAACCTATTTATGTAAAAGAATAAAGTATAAAGAAACATTGTAGATGATCTGTAAATAATCTTTGAAGAAGTTTGGGAAAGAGAAAAGATCACAGAAGAATGGAAAGTGGCTCCAATACTCCCAATGTACATGAAGGGTATCAGGGAAGATGTCGACAATTACATGTCCCTTTTACGAACTGCTGATAAGATATTATCAACAACATTAATTAATACAGCGTCCTTATACTTGTGACTGACAAATGGATGGATGTCAAGGTATGTTTAGAAAAGGCAGATCCTTCTCAGGACATATTTTCGACTTAAGATCCGAAATTCGTCACAGGTTAATAACCTCCACAGCTGACACATTTAGTGATGAAAAAAATTAAAAAAACTTGGTCAAGGCATTCCGTGAATTTTCAGTGAAAACTAAGTTGACAAACCCAATTCGGCAAACTCTGGCAAACACAATCTCAGAAGCAAAACTTGTGGGTTAGATACAGGCGTCAGACAAGGTAATGGTTTATACCCACTTCTTTCCAACTAGGTTATGCAGAAAACTGTAAGAATTATATTGAATACCGAATGTCCCCAGTAGTCCCAGGAAGAAAGAATAAAGCTACTGCAACGAACTTCGTACCACTTGCGGATGATTTTTTCATACTTTGTGAAAGGCTAACAGCTGTGCAAGATAATCGTTTCGAAGAGACGGCCAACATGATAGACATAACAATCTCTGCAGTGAAAACAAAAGTTGTAGCAAGTAGTCAGTGTCTTCTTCTTCCTCTCCTCCTTTTCAAGCACTAAGCGAAATTGTACTTTATGGTACTCATCGTTGCGTGGTCTTCATCTGTCTCTTCTTCCTTGGCTCTTATAATTTATAGCATTTAAGGGAAGTCTGATACTCTCCATTCCTTCTAGGTGTCCCTTCCATTTTCTTCTATAATCTAGCACATTAACATTTAGACAAAAAAAATTTATTTTTTCAATATTATCCTGATTTCCTAGTCTGTCTTCTATTGTGCAACATATAACTCGTCTGAGGAATTCCATTTCCTGTGTCTCAATACGGCTTTCTTGCTTTTTGCTAATCACCCTGGTCTCGTTCACATAGAATAGTGTAGGGACAACCACTATTTTGTGGAATTTAATTTGAGTATCTTCCCTAGTTTCGTTTTTAAGGTTTCTATGAATTGTTCCACATACCCAACTGAATTTACTAAGCTTAATTTCTATATCTTTGCCTGTAGCAGCATTTCACCTCACATTCTAGGTAACTGAATTATTCTACTTCCTCTAAAATCTCCTGATCTACCCCTATATTTGGTTTTAATGTGTTGTTAGCAAATTGTCTTGGTTTTATCAGGTGAGATCTCCATGCCAAATTTCGCAAGTTTTTATTTCACTGAGTAAATTCGTTTCTAAATGTCCTCTTCTTTATCGCCAGTATCACTCCATCGTCATCATATGGAAAGATATTTAAAAGAGTCATCTTGTTTAGGTACAAACCTTTTTGAAATTCTGCTGTCCATATATACATCGTTCCGTGTTTGTAAACGTTAAACAAAATTGAGAAGCTACAGCAGTCTTATCGTACTCGTTTGTTATTTGGTATCTCAATAGTTATTTTTCCATTGAGATCTACGAGTAATAGTCGTGTGCTGATACAAACTTTTTATCGCGTTTGTTAGATGTTTCGTATATCCGCGATTTCTCATTATCTTCGAAAGTTTCTGTCAAAAGGTTTTTTTTTTTTTTTTTTTTTTTTTTTTAAATCGATAAAAGGAATATTTGTTTCTATATAAAATTATCTGTGCTTTTCTGTTATCTGGTGTGGAATAAGAGATGCATCTGTCTGCGTCCTCTCCTAAGAACCATTTGTTCCTCATCCAGTATTACTTTCGTTATGTATTTAAATCTTGCCCTTAAAATCTGAGCATACAACTTGTATTCTGAGTCCAGCAAACTTATTCTTCTATTATTACTGCATAGGCTTTTGTCTGCTTCTGGTCTTTGGGGATATTCTGGCTCTTCCTGCATTCGGTTATGAGGCGTAGCAGTCGTAGACGAAGTATCATTCCTCCATATTTTAGAAATTCAGCATTAATACCATCTCTTCCTGTTGCTTTTTGTCCTTAAGTGATGTCGAGGTAGACGTTATTTCGCCAGACTGTACTTCATCTAATCCCTTGTCATGTAATGGTTCAATTTCAATTTCTTGAGCTGTAATAATTGTGCTCTAATAATTGTGCTGCAATAATTCAGGCATTGGTCTTCTTGAAAGTTGTTTATTTGTACCTTCTCTATTTGTGTTGTCTTTAAAGTTTTTAAAACTTAAGACGCTGAAAAGAAACAGTTCTATAAGAAGAGAAGAAATACTTCTAAATGCATATTAAGAAAAGCTCACCAAGAACACTGGGACAGATTTATTTGTAATATCGAGAATGAAATTTACAGGAGCCAAGTATTCAACGTGTTCCAATATGTATAATAACAGGTATTGGGCAAGCAGGAAAGGTAAACAAAACTCAAATATTTGGGAGAGGATAGTCGAGAAAACGGTTTAGATACATCTGAGTTAGGGAAAACGATAGGCAAGGTGCAAAATTTTTTTGGTGTAACTAAGAATACCTACAGCAAAAATTACCGATCTTAAAATTTTAAGAGAAAGCACTAAAATGCAGCAGTGAAACTAGGGTGGCAATCAGTTAGATAAAAAATCTTAAGGAAACGAGGTTAGGAAAGATTTGAAAATGAGTTACACAAGAGGATGAGAAATATTGGATAGAGAGATAAAGGGAATTCCGAAGGGGGGAGGGGGGCAAATAAAACTTTCACAATGTGGTCTACAGTCCGAAAAATGAAACATATTGAAGGAATAAGGAATAGTGGAAGAAAAGAAAAGAGCAACGAAAGAAAAACGTTGAACGTCGTGCTCAGTAAATCTTCAGACAAGAAGAAGATTCTTTTTATTTCTATTGTATTTTTAATTTTAAATTTTTTATGACGTCCGCCTCCAGTCCCGAGTTGGATGCTGTATTTCTTCAAGTAATGTGAAGTTAGTTCCTGGACAAGTGGACCGTTTAGACGAGCTGGCAGATTCGTACGGTTTTAAGCACCCCACAACGAGTAATTTAGTACCGCGTGAACTGACAAGACCGTGTAGTGGCGCGTTAGGTGTAATCGGCGACTGGTAGACAGTAAAAGAGGCGCGGGGAAGGCGGCGCGGCTCCCCTGTCTCAGGAGTGTGGGGGCGCCGGCTCTGAATACCGCGAGCCGCTTCCCCAGCGGATTAGGGGTGTCGCCGGCGGCGCCACTGCATTGGGGGTGGCTGGGCGGCCCGAGGGGGAGGGGGGATGATCCCGCGAGGCCCCAGTTATTCCAGCCGCCTACCCCAGCCCCTCCCCTCGTAAAACCACCCCGAAGAGGCCGGCTTTGCCACTGCCGCCGCCGCCGCCGCCGCCGCCGCACAAGCCGTGGGGGTTTTTACGGTGCAGTCGGGGGAAATTCATGGCCTGTTGTTTCAGGAGTAGGACACGGCGGCGGGAGGATAGGTGGGCGGGTGTGGCAGGGGGAACGGCCTGCAGCTCCCGGCTGCGGCTTCTGTTCTGCAGGTACACGAGGAGCTCACTGGCCCACACTGTGCGCAGCCGAGTCAACTGCTGCCAGCGGAATCAACCGAAGCTCCTAATGTTCCTGGAGCCGCAGCGCGGTTTAGCAGAACCGCTCCGTACTGTACAGCGTGTGTCTTTCTCCTCCTCTCTCCAGGTTCTGTATAAATTAAACTGTTCTTCATAAAACATTCTTGATTACTATCGGTGCCGTTACGTCTTCACCCATCGTTAAAACCTGTCTTCAAATGACAGTATTCATACATGTCACTGTTAAAAACAGCTTTTTCTCATTCTTAGCCAGTGTAACTGAACTATGGTCATTAAACTTACGTAGTTGTTTGAATTCTGCTGACATGCGATGTTTATCAAATTTGACGTTGTCAACCACGAGATATGCGATCTTTTTTGAAGATTTTTTATTTATGTTAGGGACGGAAAACCAAGGAAGAGCTGCTTTTAACTATGTCATGCATGGATGCCTTCATTTTAAGAGAGGTTTTATCGATGTTTGTGCTACCTACATCAAGAATGTTTTATGATTTGAGGCTGTCGAGATTGTTAGCCGAAACTAATAATCCATTCAAAAACAGATGATTTTATGTGCGATCTTAACTTCATTGTTTATCCATCAATAACATAAATAAAACATTGGCAAGGGGTCGAGTGTTTCCTGGTTGACTATATCAGCGAACTTGAATTAATTCGGTAACATGGTACTGGAAGGTTCACCTTAATCATTATTGGAAAACTTTAAATGCGAATATTTTAGCTTAGCCTTAACTGCGCCTCTTATTACTATCGAATGAAACAACAAATCTACTGTTATGAGTCCAAATTGTTGCTGTTTTTCTATGTATTTCAGAGGCTTAAGCCTTCACAATCATGGGCATTTTTGTGAAGGTATAAGACATAAATGTTTTAGAGTCTAATGATGCTGTGGCCTAAATCTATACTGATTTTACTCATGTATGAGTTAGTATGAGTTAAGTGTGGTTACATCACATACAACATCACATTCACGTTGTACACATTTCGCTTCAGATTTGGTTTCTTTTCTCGAAGTCATTGATTAATGGTGTTTAGCCCAGTTTACATTTCCATTCTCGTGCCATCGTCTTCTTCAGGTACTGCGAGTTTTCCTGTTATATGCACTCGCCACCTGGACTAAGGCCAGACTTTAAGCCATTGTTGGCCTCTCGCCACCACTTACAACTGACTGGCTTTTACCTGCAGCTGCGTTACCATATCAGTATCTCAATTACGATGAGCGATGTTGTGTAAGTATCCTGGTAATTTATAAATACGTGGGTATATAGTGGTGTAGATATACATGTATGTATGTAGTGGTAGTGTCTAGGTACAAAATGAATATATTTCTATTGTTCTGAGATTTATTAACAAATATTACGAACTACAAGTTCTTTTCTCTCAGCTCTATTACTTATTAAAGGAAATACGAAATATTCATAGCAAAAAGGATGACAGAAAAAACAATGACTTGCTAAAAAAAACTATTTAATTTGTTTCTATATTATCAACTGAAATATGAAACTAGAAGTACCAAAATATCTGTTGTCTACTACGAAATGTATGTCTGTTTCAAGGAACCAAATTGACCATTAAAATAAAATGTGGACTTTCTAAAAAGATGTGGACTTTCTAAAAATGCTACGCAGCGTTAAACTGCCAAAAAAAAGAAAATAAATAATTATTAGTTCACTCAACTCAAGTTTTATAACATATGTACACGCAGTAAAGTCAGTTACCTTCACACGTTCACTTTTTCAGGTGAGAATAGCCTGTCATGTGTGCACCCCAACTTACACCACAACTTTCTCAGATGTCTCATTGCACCCACGTGCTGGGGCATCCAAGTGGCATGAGTAGGAGTATGCATCGGTGCATCAACCTTTTGAAACAGCTATCCATAGTAGAATGTGTATATTATACTGGAAATCTGCTAATTAATTGAAGAAATTTATCTTCAATGAAAGAAAGAAAAAAAAAATTCCATTCCCTACTTTACGCTTTTAGAGGTCAATTTCTTATTTTTGCTATATTTTGGTTTTGTGAAGTAGGAGGCAGAGCTACTTTCACATGTATGCCTGATGCCCACTATGTCCTTTTATGCTCTTTTGTGTTACAGAGACCACACTGATTTTCCATGAAATGTGCATTCCGTCAGCCTCTCATTGCTGGGGTCGACGCGATGACCCGCAACATCTTAGTAAAATAAGCGATGGACTCCACGCCTTCTCTAAATTGTGAACTTTGCAGTATATCTTATTGGGCGCTTGGCCCACAGTTTATAAGCTTAGTGCTGTATTGTAGCAGTACGATCTTCCTGACTCCACATGCCTATGTTGCCTACATACAGGCGCAGGTTGGGTGGTTGGGAAAATGGCAGGAGTTGGCGCGCGCGCGCACACACACACACGCACACACACACACACACACACACACACACACACACACACACACAAACATATTTTATTCTCTAAATTACAATTCATTATTTTACTGGCTATAACAAACGAAACAGCCAATACATACGCCCAGAACCAGCCACTTTGATATCTGTAGCACACTTGGCACACAAACATGACTGTTTTTCGATCTTTATATCGCACTTGCTGCAAAGCATAATGACCCTCATGTTAAATCTCACAATGTCATTTCCAGGTCTGATTTACTTGCATTACTGTTCTATAGCAGTACAAAACACATGTGACTCACGTAAGTGGCGTTGTTTCTCTAACTTATAGGTAAAGGAATACTTGGTGACTGCTGTACTTTCAT
Source organism: Schistocerca americana (assembly GCF_021461395.2). Lineage (NCBI taxonomy): Eukaryota > Metazoa > Arthropoda > Insecta > Orthoptera > Acrididae > Schistocerca > Schistocerca americana. The sequence goes on from NC_060122.1 coordinate 61,813,103, forward strand.
GTTCGTACCAAAATAAAATATTAGTTTAAAGAAACCAAATACTATCGGTAATAATTGTGTGTACTATCAGACACATGTGTATCTCTTTATTAATGCAACTGCCTTTGTTTACATGTCAACGTATATTTGGCATTCACTGTTGTTCAATCCTTGTATGCACTCTGTGGAAGGCATAATAGAACCTCAAATTAAGTATCACAATGTTATTTCCACATCTACTATAGGTAAGAAATTGGTCATGTGGTATTTTCAGTTACTTACTACTAGCTGCTTTTTATATAGGAACAAACTGAGGCAACTGATGTTTTCAACTACACAGTTTCCATTACTTTTCGAAAAAAGAGGTTGCTATGCTTTCAGATACCAGATTTCAGTTATCTTTCCACTACATCAGAACTGACAGAATAAATAAATTCAGTAGGCAGTCCTTTGCAAAAGTGGCATATTTAAAGATCTATATAGTAATTCTCCAAAAAATTAGGAGAAGTGGAAGTATAAGAAACAGCACGAATCTCATGTATTCAATTAATCTTAAAAGGAGATCGATTGTAAAACGTTCATTATTTCACGAAATTGGTTTAACAATATATCTTACAAATTCTGAAGTACATGAAAATATCGAAATATTACGGTTTAACAGCGCTAAAAGACGATCCTTACCGAGATTGGTTGCTGTATATTTCTTGTTCAAGTGGATGAAATACGTGTAAACAATTATTACTTATCTATGTAATATTTAACACAGCTTCCATAGATTAACAGCAGTCTGTCAGACTAATGACTATCTCTGAACATCAGTTTTTTTTCTTTCTGAGTTTGCAACTTCAATGTGAGGTCTGAGATTATTGGTCCACCTGACGTTACACTTAACTGTACAAGTTGCAAAACGGATTTCGATAAAAATAAAAGGACATAATTAATTATTATTAGTTTACTTACTGTAGACAGAAAACTAAACTACAATCCATACATTTTTACACATTATTGTGTCCCTATACAAGGGTATTAACTTTTCTTAGCAGTAGAGAACGTTTGTCTCTTTTTGTTTAATGTCAGTAATAGCATGTAATTCTGCTCTAGTAGTTTCCAGTTAGCATCCTATACTAAACCAGGTGAAACGATACAATAAGCCGTACCAATACAATGAAAAGTAACCAAATTATATGTTTTACGATGGTTGGTTATGTTTTCGAATACATGAACAAACAGTAGCATATCAATCTTGAAAATACAAATCAGAAGACTTTCCTAGTGACTTACGGCTGAACAAATGCCATATGCCTCAAGGTCTTGGGTATTTACCTTCTATAATAGTTTCCTCCTCTTAATGAACTTTGCCTTTAGTCATTAGAGTGAATGATCTTCTAATAAAATAGGATCGTTATTCATGTATTCATATAGAATTATGTCTTTCAAATTAATTAGATTAAACACACTTTCATTTAGAAAGAAAGATAATCTTATTATCCTAAGATCATTTGTTTTTAAATATGATTTCTAGAAAATATCCTAAAAAATAAATAAGTTTGTAAACTTGAAACTTACAATAAACTATCTCCTTTGGAAGATTGCAACAATGTTGATTGAAATTGACTTATATGTCTCCATGTCCGATGGTGGCAGTGAAACATATCGCATATTTATTTTTACTTCATTGCCACAATCCACAATCACATACGTTTGTGATCAGAGAATGGGTATCGTAATTGTTCAGATTGTGAAATAAAATGGTTTTTACAAAATCACGTCTTTTTTCCAACCTGAGCTGTTATGTGCAGCTTCATTATATGTAATAGTAAAGTGGGATCTGACCTGGAGAGATTCGTGGTAAATATTACAAAGCTTTGTCGACTGAAATTCTAATTCTCCATTAGAGCTTATGTCCATCTTTTACTTCCCAATAAGAATTCTTTCACAGTGTTCAGAATAAAAAAAATTTTACCGATCTGTGAGCCATTTCATAAAATCGCTACCTCCATATAATTTAAAATCTGAGTATTCTTCATAGTAGCTACAATGCAAATAATCAGATATAATGAATGATGTATGTACATGTAATGGATACGAGTGTGAATTATAATTTGAACTATGGCTGCATGTGACAACTCGTTCCAGTTTGCACTCAGTGTCTGCATACATTACAAATGCATGTTTTGCTGGTTCCTGAAGTTGATAAACTTTACACGATCACTCTTCCTACTACCATTCTTTTATTAATTGGTATGAGCTGTTAACAGGCAGATTGGTTTTCTTCAGCTAATTTTTTCTTTTGAATGAGACTAACAAAGACATTTTTCACATAATATTACAGACTCATTATGAGGAATGATGCTGAAGCGCACCAACTGTGAAAAGCCTTTTATGTGATAGATTTGATAGATGTCTCTGTTAACAAACTGTAGCATTGAGAGATTTACATGTCTTTCACAAATATATTTTGTGATGTATACTGGAACAACCAATATTCTTTTTTGATCTTCTTTACCCTCACCTTCCTCGAGATGCTTTACTATTTTTCTCCTGCTCCTCCTCTTCTTTTTCTTTCTCCTAGAAAACCTGCCATTAGTATTTGGAACTCTGGAAACCATACATATTAATAGAGGGAAAATCATTTTGCTTTTGGAATATGTGCACTTGCTTGAACTCGGTAGGAAACAACGTGTTAGAAAAGTTCAGTTTATCTGAAAAAGATATATAAGGTGATACAGAGAAAGTATATATTCCTTTACTGACCAATGAGAATAAGCCCTGTGAAAGAAGCATTATTTCTAAAATGAGTGTTTACCACAGCATTTTTATTTTAAATACCTTTGGGGAGTCCTCTCTGCAACCCTACATGAAGCCCTTCATAAGTGCCATCTGCTTTGGCTGATAATGTTAACTTACAGTATTGCTAACAGGGAACTACATTACACTTTGATGAAGTAATATATTGAACAGTCGTTTTGATCCCTAAAATTACATCAGATTTCATGTTAGCTCCTTAACAGACGACTGTTTTACTCCGTTTGCCCTCTCTATTACATATTGTAATTTAGTCTCCAGCACATGCATTTTAGCTCTCAGTCTAATGAATGCAACCACAATTTCTCAGTTTATCTCATCCTTCTTTAATCCTAATGTTTGTTTATTCATAAGTGGAATGATATATTTAGTATTTGGTGGAATAAGAAATGTGATATGGCAGTTCTATGCAAGCATAGTGCTTGGTTAAGTGACCAACAAAAGGAAACTGATAATTCCAGGGTGGAATAAGTCAATGCTAGATGATCAACTGCTAAATAAATTTGAAGATAGAAAAGGAAATTACATTAGGACTGTAAGATGGCAAGAACTATGCCCCTTACATGAAGTCATTAAAGATCACCTAACTCACATTGAGCGAACAGTAGGGCTGAACAAAAATGACTGACAAGGCACAATGCATCTTGTAGAGGGCATAGTATGGACGTATTGAAACAATTATTGTCAGGTGATGGTTTTAAAGTAATTCACATGACATGAAAACTTTGTGGAAACGTGTCGATTTACTGGAGGCTAGTGTACCCCAGGGAAGTATTCAAGTTGACCATGGCACGTGGCTGGGGAGCGGTGAAGGGAAGCGACAATAGGCAGCTTAGGGCGGCTCAAACTCTTGAGAAAGCAGTAATGGGGCACAGCCTCCAGCTACCTTAAGATGAGTGACAGTGAGGCGGGGTGGTTGACCCCATGCTGGTGTACCAGGAAGCAGACAGAGAACTTGTACGCCTGTTGATAAATGTCCATCGTCCTGTTTTCTGTGAAACATGCAAGAAAGCCGCGCAAAGCTACGGTGGAGCAGTCAACAGAGGTCAAAATATGCATCTTCGTGACTATAGCAACTTCACGCTGAATTCACGGTCCACAGAGTCTGAAGTAAATCAGGTGAAGAGCGACAGAATGAAATACGCCAGCCTCCGATGGGAATGTAGGACCAAGGAATTTGAAGTACTCTCCTGGGAGTCAGAATTCTGGAAAACTTATTGTGTGTGCAGACGCTAACCCTGATGGGTGGCCTGGGAGGACCTAAATAGCAGAAGTCGAGAGGAAGGGAAATTTTGTGGGAATATGTCCACTTCCCAGAGCAGGCATTGGTCGGCGCTGGGAAGCAACACATAATTAACGCGACTTGCGCTGCAATTGGCGTAAGTGATTTTGCTGGAGGGGAAACTGAGGCGAATAGAGGACTGGGAGATGTCTCTGTAGGGGTCTTCTACTCACAGCTTTCCTAGATGCAGACATGGTGTTCTTTACTCAGCCTGTCTGAGAAAGAGTGAGCATCTCTGCAGTTTAGGACTTTGAAAATGGAACGATTGAGCTTGGAAATAGGAAGTTTTAGTTCAGCTAAGTACTGAGCAAGATAGCTAGGACTGAATAGACGAGCGCAGCCTTGCAGCACCACGAGGTCGGCCGACGTCCACACAATGACGCCACTCTGCCATGCTGTATTCAGTGATATTGTGCCCACTCCGGCCACTGATTAATTTGTTGGATCACGTCGTCAAAGTTTCCACGATGGTTTCATGGGCTGTGTATTGTAGAATTCTTCTCGAACTTCGCATTATGCCTGGGTCAGTCGATAGGAATTACTTTTGAGTTATCGCACTTTACTCCACGCAAACGCAATTTGTAAAGTGATGATTGAAGGTCTGGAGTTAAAATAAATTTGTGCTAATCGACTGCATCTGTTTTCAGTCAAGTAGTTGAAATCCCAAGTAACTTTCTTAATTAATTTTATGTTCAACATCTGCAACTGGTGTTCAATAGCTGAATATCACATCAATTTACACCCCTTTTTAATTAAAAGTGATCAATTCTGAATTAATTAATGTCAACACTGCCACCACAGTTCAATCAGGAGTCACAGGGCCTTATTACTTTTTTTTGTGTTATCCGATACTGCGGCAGTTTTGCACTCTCTGTTGATCTATTAGTCAATTAGCTGGGGTGAACACACGCCAAAACCAGATAAGTGACGGGTGGGGTGTTACAGGACTTCCTAAAATCTACCAGAAGGCCTGCAGTCGCCATAAGACGAGCGATTACTACATTTAAGCAGTACCAGTGAAAGTGTACTCCACCTACTGTTACGATGAAGGATATAAATAGAAAAGTAGCATGTAACAGTAGCACGTAACTGTGACAGTTTAATGATTTTGGCTGAATAATTCAGTTACTGAATAAGGCGTAACCCAAACATTATTTGGAATTTGTCCCCTGTCTGAGAAATGCAACACATCTAGAAATGTTATCCTCCCACATCCAGACAAAGTATAAGCAGCGATTAATTCACTTCGGATTAATAAGGTGGCGGATGCAAATCAGCTGCTGACAGAACTTTCGAAGTGTAAATATGTACTGTACAAACTATTTTGAATTTACATAGACATTTTCTTGAAATTTGGAATATTGAGAAACTGCTAGAGCAACGGAATGTTGCAATAACCCATCATCTCCACAAAAGAGGAGATACATGGGATCCAAATAATTATAGAGGTATGTCTTTGCTCTATACTACTCACAAAATTTTCACTAAGGTTCTGTGTTTCAGAATTCATGAACAGTTTGAAGGTGAATTAGGCGAGAGCCAAGGAGGTTTTCGTCCAGGAGTAATCTGTCTTGATCAAATTATTATTCTTAAATAGATAATGATATACCAAGGGGTCAGGAACAACAAGCTAGTGATCACCTTCGTCGATCTTAAAAATTCCATCACAGTATCCATAGTGAATGTCTGCTGTCTATCCTTACAGAATTTGTTTTGCATCAAAAACTTCTCAACCTCATTGCGGTCACCCTTCGCAATACTGAATTTAGAGTAAAGTTCAGAAATGAATTCTCTAAACCATTTAAGGTTCGAACTGGCCTTCGAGAAGTTGATGGAGTGTTTCAACTACTGTGTAATAGTGTGCTTGAGGAAATCTTGTGCGAATGGAGCTACACTCCTGGAAATGGAAAAAAGAACACATTGACACCGGTGTGTCAGACCCACCATACTTGCTCCGGACACTGCGAGAGGGCTGTACAAGCAATGATCACACGCACGGCACAGCGGACACACCAGGAACCGCGGTGTTGGCCGTCGAATGGCGCTAGCTGCGCAGCATTTGTGCACCGCCGCCGTCAGTGTCAGCCAGTTTGCCGTGGCATACGGAGCTCCATCGCAGTCTTTAACACTGGTAGCATGCCGCGACAGCGTGGACGTGAACCGTATGTGCAGTTGACGGACTTTGAGCGAGGGCGTATAGTGGGCATGCGGGAGGCCGGGTGGACGTACCGCCGAATTGCTCAATACGTGGGGCGTGAGGTCTCCACAGTACATCGATGTTGTTGCCAGTGGTCGGCGGAAGGTGCACGTGCCCGTCGACCTGGGACCGGACCGCAGCGACGCACGGATGCACGCCAAGACCGTAGGATCCTACGCAGTGCCATAGGGGACCGCACCGCCACTTCCCAGCAAATTAGGGACACTGTTGCTCCTGGGGTATCGGCGAGGACCATTCGCAACCGTCTCCATGAAGCTGGGCTACGGTCCCGCACACCGTTAGGCCGTCTTCCGCTCACGCCCCAACATCGTGCAGCCCGCCTCCAGTGGTGTCGTGACAGGCGTGAATGGAGGGACGAATGGAGACGTGTCGTCTTCAGCGATGAGAGTCGCTTCTGCCTTGGTGCCAATGATGGTCGTATGCGTGTTTGGCGCCGTGCAGGTGAGCGCCACAATCAGGACTGCATACGACCGAGGCACACAGGGCCAACACCCGGCATCATGGTGTGGGGAGTGATTTCCTACACTGGCCGTACACCACTGGTGATCGTCGAGGGGACACTGAATAATGCACGGTACATCCAAACCGTCATCGAACCCATCGTTCTACCATTCCCAGACCGGCAAGGGAACTTGCTGTTCCAACAGGACAATGCACGTCCGCATGTATCCCGTGCCACCCAACGTGCTCTAGAAGGTGTAAGTCAACTACCCTGGCCAGCAAGATCTCCAGATCTGTCCCCCATTGAGCATGTTTGGGACTGGATGAAGCGTCGTCTCACGCGGTCTGCACGTCCAGCACGAACGCTGGTCCAACTGAGGCGCCAGGTGGAAATGGCATGGCAAGCCGTTCCACAGGACTACATCCAGCATCTCTACGATCGTCTCCATGGGAGAATAGCAGCCTGCATTGCTGCGAAAGGTGGATATACACTGTACTAGTGCCGACATTGTGCATGCTCTGTTGCCTGTGTCTATGTGCCTGTGGTTCTGTCAGTGTGATCATGTGATGTATCTGACCCCAGGAATGTGTCAATAAAGTTTCCCCTTCCTGGGACAATGAATTCACGGTGTTCTTATTTCAATTTCCAGGAGTGTAGATATGTCCACTTACTGTTAAGATTATAACGAAGATTCGACTTAACTGTCTGGCGTTTGCAAATGATTTGGCAGTGTTAGCAAACAGTATCGATGAAGCACTAGAACGATTAGTGGCAAAGATTGGCCAACTTTCCCAGTTGACATATCCTATATTATACTAGATAACCATCCCAAAATTATGGCTGTAAAAATGCTTAAATATATTGATGAGATTATTACTTAGAATGCCAACAGAAGTAGCATAAGGAGATAGAAGAACATTAAAACCACAGTGAGCACAGAGAACTACTTGTTCAAGTTACAAAAACGATCTCTTTTAATAAATGCTAATCCTCAGGATTACTCCTCAGTCGTTAAACAGGAGGCAACACAAAACACTAAAGCAAGAATAGATGAATTTACAGGAAGACGATTGAAGAATACTCCGAACCATTATCAATAAAGAAAAAGAAATTTGATGGTCAGTGCTCTTGCTCAATTTGATGGTTTAGTAAGCAAGTGAACCCATTGTTGATACCATGTGAAAAGAAAGGGTAGCTCTTTTTGGCCACAATTCTCCCTTAGCGATTACTAGACTCTTGAAACAATATTTGTCTACTTTTGGGTCACTGACACATGAAACAACTGGTATAAAGACGTACAAATGGATCTGAATGAATTGAATATTACCAAAAATCAAACTGAACGCTGAGAAGAGACGCTGCTTCTGAATCACAAATACATACGGCTGCCATTTAAAACGTTGCAATGGAAGAAGTATGTCATATATGCAGAAGAATGAGCCTCAAGATCACTCCAAATGAAGAAGTTTTGGGAAAGCAAGAAACTGTTGACTGCTGAGATCTAAGCTTATCCATTGCAGACCCTGTTGTACAATGTTTGATTTAAGTGCTACAATGTAGGTGTGAAAGACGTAAATAAATAAATAGGTAAACATTCGCATTCATTTGTTTTTATATATGAACCTCATCCTGAGACTTTTCAATAAATGATAAAACTCTCTGTATGTATTTTAATATCAACTTACGATGCAAAGATTGTTTTAGATTTTTGTAGTGAATAGTACAGATTTTCCTTCTCGTAAAAAGTATAACTTAATTTATTTTTGTTACAGTCGGATGATGGCGCGAGAATTATCTGGGATTCCTTTCACATTATAAGTGCCAACATTTACTGGAGAAATCGACAAAATACTGCACACGGGAAGATACTGCTCCGGCCCTGGTGGCCGAGCGGCTCTAGACGCTACAGTCTGGAACTGCACGACCGCCACGGTCGCAGGTTCGAATCCTGCCTCGGGCATGGGTGTGTATGATGTCCTTAGGTTAGTTAGGTTTAAGTAGTTCTACGTTCTAGGGGATTGATGACCTCAGAAGTTGAGTCTCATAATGCTCAGAGCCATTTGAACCCATTTTTTTTTAATATACTGCATCTGTCGTCAGCAGTAATGTCAGTTAACATCAAGATATACAGGACGTCACAAACAGATTGAAAAGCTTGTAAGCGAGTTGCAGATATGTTGCACCAATTCTGAGCTAATTAATTTTACTATTTCCTTTAATGCCCAGCCTAAGTGTCCTTTTTCAAAGCTACAAGGTTTTTTTAAAAAATTGTGTCTCTCACACTTGTTGAGTACTAGTAAATTTAGTTTCGGACTGGAATTAAATTTATGTTCTTTGTATTTACGTACATTTCGTTTACTTCTCTTTAGTATGGAGTCAATGGGCGTGCCGATATGGATACATTGGTCAACCTCAGACCACCAAAGGTTATCACCATTGGACAAGGATTGGTGACCATCTGGATATGTCATGTGCTGTTGACAATTTTCCCTTTTCCTTTACGGCAGTGGAGACAGGAGCGGTTATGGTATGAAACACTGGTCACTAGTATTTGCGCCAATGTCCGAGGTTCGGTTCCAAACGTCTCCATAGTCTCTCAAGAAGTGACGACATGCAACGTTTAAATTCTGACGGGATCATGCGTAGGTAAATACTGGGGAGTGAACCGACTTATTAAAATACTTGAACAATTTCTTAAATAAATAATGTTTGTAAACACATTGCTTCTGTTAGGCTTACTGGACAATGGCTTTTTATAGAAGGTCCTTTTTTCTTTCACTCGGCAACCGATCTCTTCAAATGAAACCTTCATCGAAAACGTTTGCTCACCGAAAAAATGGTTCGTACTTGACTACCTGTGTGCATTTAATGAAGATGGAACCTTTCGCCATGTCAAGATGCAGTATAGCTGAGGATAACTTTTAACATAAATCTGCCCTAATCGCAGAAAAGTGTCCGTCTTGGCTCGCTTCTAAAAAAAAGCTGCTGTCCCTTCACAAAAAATAATTGAGAGACGTAATTCTACATTTGTTTCTGCGATTGTATCGTACGGTCGATACAACTGTTCATATTACGTAATTTTTATTTAGTGCCTTATCTATTTGTTTATTACGTTTCAAAGATTTCGTATCTAAATTACTCTCTTCCCGCAGATATGCCTTTAAATTTCCCACTGAACTTTGAGGCGAAACGACACACTTGCAGGCGACCAGTTCGCCCTAACGCGCATTTTACTCTGTATCTACGAGTGATGCCGGCATGTAGTTCTAGGTAAGCTAATTTGAATGTGGCGGGTGCGCCAGGTACATTTCAATGGTCGTAGCGATTGCCACGCACATGCACAGTCAAGTATTCTCAAGTACTTCGTGGTCCATCTCGCAAAACGCTGTTGAAAACTCACTAGCAGTTCCGTTTGTGCGTGTGCGGAAATCATCACAGTGGCAGAACACTACATTGAGTATTCAGAAGAAAGTGTGCACTTACATCTATGTAGGTAAAATAACCTTAATACTATTACATCTGCTTATAGATATAGTGTTCGTTGTGTTAGAATGTCTCATTGGATAAGGTTTGTTGCTTTTAGAATGTCTGTGGTTGCATATTTCCAGTCTCTTACGACGAGTTGTCGTTTAGTATTCTTACACCCAATACACACAGTAATAACGCTGAGGTAATCATTGTTTCTGGTAGTTTTTGTTACGCAAATTTTATTGCACTGAAACGTTATTGTTCACCGTTCGATCTCAGATACGTGACTTTGTTCACACCTTGCACTGTTTATTTACACTTATATACTTATCTTCACTCTTTCCCTAGGTCGTATGTCGCGTGGATGAAGACCAATGGATAACCACTCTATAATATCTTGTTCCGTCAGGAGATGGATATGAAACTGCGGACAGCAATATTCTGGCATCGATCCACGATTAATCCAGGTGAGAGCCGTCGCATTCCGAGAACATTTAATTCCCTGAAATCTCTTCAAAACGACTCCACACGCAGAGCTGTCTTCAATGCTTACGCTTCTCTATCATAGGTCCAGTAGTTTAGGCGTTTATAATTTGCGTACTGTACCATCGCGGTAGGCGATGTACGAAAAATGCTATTGCACTTTCACATATTCTATTCCATTGCGATTACAATCTATCTTGCAATGTACAAAGAATGTTTCTTAAATATTTTACACAAATGTTTCAACGTTATTATAGTCACTGCGATCCACGAAAATGTTCCTTCACGTTTTTACATTAGTCTTGTGCTTTTACCCATATTTGTTAAACATTACAAATTCTGATTATTATTGTGTTACATATAATCATATTACATTTTGCTTTATGTTCGTTTACAAGTATTTCTCATTTTATATATGTTATAGATTTATCAACCGAACTTTGTACTAGTGAATGATATCAACTGACTTATGAGACTATAAAGATTAGACAAGACATTATTACAACCACAAGCGCACGTCTACTAATAGACAAGTGTCATTCGGAACAAATATTAGTTGAAAACTACAGAGATTTCGCGCTTCCATTGTGTGGAGTTAATGGCCTTGCTTTGGCGTGACCATAATTTAATTCTACATGACGTGCACCTAATCTGCTTCTAGGCTAAAGTATTTGGTGGTCATCTCGTTTAGTGTAGACGTCTATCAGTCATGGATTTGCGTACTTTTTCTTCTTGCTACTGCAGGCTGGTTCTGCTGAAAACAAAATTTCTTGCTCTGTCTACATTTCTTACTGAAGAGGTGTGCAGTACATATAGTTCGCTGATGCTCTGTTTACTTACCTGTTACAGATAAACATATGCTTATTAATTAGAATAAAACACTCTTAAAAGTTCTATGAGCGTAAGGTCCAATGATTTTGCTTGTTTTATTTTCCTAATCTTTTCATTATACCACACCGGTTAATTTCGAAATTTCAGCAACGGATTACACCGTTCATTAGATTCCTTACTGTCATACTTTAGATCATTGGGAGTATACTTCCTATCGTGTATGTTGAGATTATTGAGCACATCTTCAAAAAGATAGCTTACGCAATTAGAATGTTGTGTAGGTATGTACATCCTCATAAACCTGTTCAGTTCCCTGAAAACTCGGGCTGTGGGGTTAGTTGAGTGCTATGTTTCGATGTAAAAAATGCTCTTACTATCATTAGCTTTTAAGAATTTGCACCATTTGTACACCGTGCGGCATTGTAAGATAAAATTGGCATTGGCATTCCCACGTGAGGAATGTGTTAGCGTGAAAATCGTCTTATGCCAGTGTCTGCAGTCGCAAATTTAGTGGCGTAAAGCTTAACATGCTAATACATGTTTTGCACCACCGCTACTTGTAGGGGTGGGGTTTACTAATGTCTGTAATAACGATTTTCAAATGTTTACTGGGTAGTATTGGAATGAAATCTGTCTTTGAGGATAAATTCTATGGTTTAGCTTCCTGACAAGATATACATGTTTCGAGTACTTTGTGAACGTTTCTCCTCATGTTGGTAAAATAACAGTATGTTATGTTTTGCTAGACACTTCTTCGTCCCGTAATGTTCCCAAACTAAGTGTGTGTGTCGAATTAAGTTGTCTTCTGAATCCTTGGGTATACTTAAACACTAGTTAGAGCCATTTAGATGTCGACGAGAGAGTAACACATCTTGATATATCCTATAACGGCTAGAAAGTGGATGATTCGGTTCATTAGTCAGCAAGGTCCTTTCGTTGTTCGAGTACAGATCTGACTTTAGTAAATCTGCTGTGCTTTTGCACAAACCAGTGTAGTATTGATAACATTGTTTACCCTGCATTAAAAGTACTCTTTAGTCGTTCTCACATTCTAGATCAGTGTTACTGCCATTCAAAACTTGAGGAAGAGGAGACAAAGCGTCAGCAATAACGTGTTCCTTTCCCTTCATATAAACAATCTCGAATGAGTAATTCTGCAACGACAAAGCCCAGTGTGGTAATCTGGGATGAACTAACTTAGAGTTATTTAAAATTCAGGGCTTCGTGATAAGTACAGATATTCGCGTGTTTGCCGTCTACATAATAATTAAACTTTTTAAAAGCCCAGACAATGGAAAGGGTTTCTAATTCGGTTGTCGAATATGTTCGTTTACATTCGCTTAAGAGTCAGATTGCAAATCGAACGATCCTTACCTGTTCCAGTTCTACCTCCTTAACCACCTGAAATACGCAAGATCCTAAGCCATTCCATGAGGCGTCACATGTCATACAAAAACCTAGACCAAAATCTGGGTGGTTTAAAGTATTTGATGCATGTATCATATTTTGAAAATCATTCCCGCACTGCTCTCTACAAAACATGAATGATAATTTAGGTGTGCAGCGTAAATCTTCCGTAATCGTAGAAAATCGCCCGTCTTGGCCCGCATCTAAAAGAAAAAGCTGTCGTTTCTTCACAAAAGTAATTGAGAGACGTAATTCTACATTTGCTTCTGCAGTTGTATCCTACAGTCGATATGACTGTTCATAGTACTTAACTTTTAATTAATACTTTGTGTATTTATTTATTAGGTTTGAAATATTTCGGATCTGAATTCCACTCTTCCCTCAGGCGTGTCATTAAAACCACTGTTGATGGTGATCTGTCTGCCGGACGGGGTTGTTAAGCTCGTGGGCCCCCTGGTGCTCTTCAAGAGGAGAAGGCTACACATTGGCATCGTTTTTCACCATCTCCAGTCTCTCACCATCTGCGTCACAAACAGAGCACGACACTACACACTCAAACCATTATTTTCATCCACTGTCAACAGATACACATAATCCTCGTACTTCGTGAAGGAAAGGTACCCGTGGGTGCGGAGCATAGGAAATAACATTCCAGCTAGGCAGATGAAGCTGCTCTTCGGAGTCTCCCAGCAATTTGTGCCATGTGACTTTCTTAGGCGGGAAACATTCAAAGCAAATGAACAATTCATATTAAATGCTGGGTCAGTCTTGTGCAAGTTACTCACAAGCATCATGAAACAGCTATACCAGAAGTGTCTAAGATCTCTGAAGCCTACTTGATTAGTTACCACATCTGTACATACTCTAGTTTTAAAAGTGGAGTCGGCAGAAACGCCGTCCAAATTACAGGTTTCTTGCTGTTCCATATCTAATTTCATCTTCTTCAGAGATGCTTCATCCATTATTCACTTTTAACACTTTTTATAATCGCATCTATTGCAAGTAGTAAGTTGTTAGAATTTGAATTAATACATGAAAATTCTCCAACAGCTAATCAAATTTCAACGGATCTATCTACGTTAGTAAAATTGAACTCCAACTGAATTGTAGTCTGCGTACAGAATATAAATATTATTTCCTTAATGTAACCATTGTAAGTAGGCTGTTCATGTTTTCTCTATGTAAGTAGGCTGTTTATGTTTTCTCTATATAAGTAGGCTGTTTAGGTTTTTTTATTGGTAACGCCACCTCTGTATGAAAATCACTGGCTGTGCTGTGTGCAGTCTGTGGCTGCTTTGCATTGTTGTAATACTCGCCATTGTAGTGTTAGGCAGCTGGCTGTGAACAGCACGTAGCGTTGCGCAGTTGGAGGTGAGCCGCCAGCAGTGGTGGATGTGGGGAGAGAGATGGCGGAGTTTTGAAATTTGTCATGAACTGCTATATTTATATATGATGATATCAAGGTAAATACATTGTTTGTTCTCTATTAATATCTTTCATTTGCTAACTATCCCTATCAGTAGTTAGTGCCTTCAGTAGTTTGAATCTTTTATTTAGCTGGCAGTAGTGGCGCTCGCTGTATTGCAGTAGCTTGAGCAGCGAAGATTTTTGTGAGGTAAGTGATTTGTGAAACGTATAGGTTAATGTTAGTCAGGGCCATTCTTTCGTAGGGATTTTTTTGAAAGTCAGATTGCGTTGCGCTAAAAAATATTGTGTGTCAGGTAAAGGACAGTCGTGTAATATTGTTCAAAGGGGACGTTTCACCCTGCCCTTTCCCTTTTGTGTTATCCCACTATATGTTTGTGTACCCTTGTGTATTTGTTTTCTTCCTGTCTCTGTGTACTGTTTCATAGAACTTTTTTCTCTTCTAATACTAAGTTACATTCACTATGATGAGGAATACTGTTATCCTCAAATACAATTGGCATTAATAATGTGTTATTTACTTTGTAAAGATGTTTAGACATTATTTATTCTGTTTTGTGTCCATGCTCATGTGTGAAGTTGATGTTTCGAAAGTTATTCGATCTCATACGTATGTACTCATGTCATAATTCCACTGATGTATATGTTAGTTCGATTCTTTTGTAAAGCCTGTACTACAAATGTTATCTGTATTATTATGTTCTTTAATGATGTATTTTGTACCTTTGTAATTGTATTTTCATGTTGTAAATTTATAAAATTGTAATTGACACCAGTTCATCTTATTATTAACTTGTAAGTTACATTTCACTGCACACGTTTCTGTTGGTCATAGTATATGGACAATATGTGAGAAGTAGGGACTGTTAGTGTTTGCACGTGTGTTAATAATTCAGCAAGGGACTGGATAACAGCATTGCTGGTTCTAAGGACAATTCCAAAAACTTTGTGAGTGCACAAGTGGTGGTTTATGGACTTGCTATATTCTCTGCAAGACTCTTCGATGGTGATTGTGCACCTGCACAGTCGCAACAGATGGCTGCTGGCCATTTCTACAAGGACTACAGTGGGTCTACACCTTTGCTGACTCACCAGTACCATTATTTCTACAAGGCCTGCAGTGGGTCTGCACCTCTGGTGGCCCACCAATATCGTAATCTCTACCAGGACTACGGTGGGTCTGCTCTGTGATGACCTACCTACCAATATTCATCAAAACTTCGACTGACTCTGCAGTGGGTTTGCTCTGTTGTGACCCAATACTTGTCTGCATGTCGAGAGTCAGCACTGTCTTTCCGTTGGAAGGACAACACTACTTCTTCAAGACTGCATAGAAATCCACTACTTCCGTGTGCATTTTCTTCTACTGCTCAGACTTTGAGAAAAACACTATATTTTACCGTAATGAATGATCAGGACTGTCTTTATGGACTGTGACAAAATTTTAGCTTTTGACCAACGTTGTATCAATAAGTGTGTGCATTTGATATCTTTGCTATTGTACTTATGAAAAATTTTTTCAAATCTGTATTGGGCACTGCCCAAACCAATTTGTAAAATTTTTTGTGGGGAGCATGGGGGCTTATGTAAGTAGGCTGTTTATGTTTTCTCTATGCAAGTAGGCTGTTTATGTTTTCTCTATGTAAGTAGGCTGTTTAGGTTTTTTTATTGGTAACGCCACCTCTGTATGAAAATCACTGGCTGTGCTGTGTGCAGTCTGTGGCTGCTTTCCATTGTTGTAATACTCGCCATTGTAGTGTTAGGCAGCTGGCTGTGAACAGCGCGTAGCGTTGCGCCGTTGGAGGTGAGCCGCCAGCAGTGGTGGATGTGGGGAGAGAGATGGCGGAGTTTTGAAATTTGTCATGAACTGCTATATTTATATATGATGATATCAAGGTAAATACATTGTTTGTTCTCTATTAATATCTTTCATTTGCTAACTATCCCTATCAGTAGTTAGTGCCTTCAGTAGTTTGAATCTTTTATTTAGCTGGCAGTAGTGGCGCTCGCTGTATTGCAGTAGCTTGAGCAGCGAAGATTTTTGTGAGGTAAGTGATTTGTGAAACGTATAGGTTAATGTTAATCAGGGCCATTCTTTCGTAGGGATTTTTTTGAAAGTCAGATTGCGTTGCGCTAAAAAATATTGTGTGTCAGGTAAAGGACAGTCGTGTAATATTGTTCAAAGGGGACGTTTCACCATCAACCACTTTGTTGTTCTGAGTCAGAGACGGTTCTGTGAATTAATACTGTCATTTTTATCGAAGTCGTTAGAGGCAACGAAGAGTTCAGATTTTGTAAAGCGGTATTTCTCGAGCATCTATAATACTTTCGCTTTTACTTCTGAAAAGGAAGTTAGTTTATCACGAAAACCACAGATTGCATATGGAAAGTAAACTCCATCGAATTTAACTCCATTTGGGAGCAAACATTAATTTTTCTCATATTTCCACAACTTCATACATTATGAATTTGAAATGACATTTCTACAATTGTTTTATATCCTAACGTACTAACATGTAAACAGTTACTACTAGACAGACGTATAGTAGGATACTGTATGTCTACAAGGTCATCCGGCCGCTGTGGCGGAGCGATTCTAGACGCTTCAGTGCGGATCCACGCGGCTGCTACTGTCGCAGATTCGAATCCTGTAACGGAAATGGATGTATGTGATGTACTTAGGTTTGAGTAGTTCTAAGTCTAGGGGACTGATGACCTCAGATGTTATGTCCCATAGTGCTTAGAGCCCTTTGAACCATTTTACTACAAGCTTGGTGCTTAAAACTATTGTCAAAACCGGCTTCATCTATGATCTGCCTTAGGAAATCATATTTATTCTCTACTTTTTATTAAGGTTCTCCGCGCTAATGGCTGTGAATCCTGCAGAAAGATGAAAGTGGCCATTCTTACAATAAACCGGCAGTGCTGCTCCAAATTTCGTGTGAGTGCTTCTTGCGCTCGAACTCAGATGTTTTTCTCCATTTTCTAATGCTGAACAGCTTTTCATTTCATTTTGCTCCTCCACCCTCACCCAGCTGCTTCAAATTCTACAAGCGGAATAATACCTGTTTTGTTGAATTAAGACAAGTAGTTGACAGTCAAATTGCGAAGTATATTACTTGTATTAACGTGTAATGAATGTTAAGACTTGCATTTTGTAATTATAAATCCATTGATATCAAACACACACACACACACACACACACACACACACACACACACACACACACACACAAACACACACACACGAGTGCAGATAATTATGCTAGTAACAACATCAATGTACAGCAGCTCATGTTGGTCAAGGCTGCTACAGGTCTGCGATAGCGTGGGAGGAGTCTGGTGCTACACCCAAAGGCATCAGAAAAATGGAGTGATAACTGGAAAAACATTTCTGGGGCAGGAGGAATACACAGAGTTATGCAACTGCCTCATAGAATTGTACAGTATGCAGGCCCCAGTGTGCTCTAGGGAGAACTGCTGGTGCACTTCATCAGTGAGTCACGGTGTCACGGGTCAATGAATGACAGACAGCATGGAGGTGTGCAGGATGCAAGGGAAAATCAGTATGCAATCTAAGTTCGAAATATTTTGAGAGCGCAGGGCAGCTTTACATGTTTCATCTTTTACACTGCTCATTGTGCCCTTCAGTGAGTATAGCCATCTTCTGAGTCCATTACGATAGTTCCCATGTAGGACAGGCCCTGGGCTCCCACCATGGGACGACCAAGACTGCAGCAAATGCTCACGGGATGCCCAGGGGTCTCTGTGGACACACTACACGTGGACGGTGTGCGGGTGACCGCTTGCAGATCAGCCACGAACTACCCTCTCTAGGGAGAGAGCTGGTGGCACACCAGTCGTCTCCACATCTGCAATGTCCAAGTAGGCTGCAATGGCAGGTTATCCTCTGCAACACTCTCCTACATTTACGTTTATAATTTTACTCATTGCACCAATATTTTTACTCATTTTATATGAACCACTTGGGTCCTCTTTCCTTTCTTAGGTTTATAAAAATGCTTCCGAGTTACGGTTCATCGAATCCTTGGTATGTTCACGCTCTATCTCCGTTTGAGTTCTTATAAGCTAACACAAGTTTACATTTTCGGTAGGTATTTTATACTTTTCGGTTTATATCAGTTAGCGCCTCGACAAGTGACTGCTGTGTATTGGTAGGTTGGGAAAATGAATGTTTTTACGTCTGTTGCAAAAATGAAGTATGTAGTTTGCTATCAGAAACACGGAAAGAACGTTCTGATGTCTTTTCTTTTCACACTGCTAAATGTGTTGAAACATTTGTGGCACGAAAATTTTTCCTTCAGAGATGCAATTCGTTTGTCTAAAGAATGCGTTAGGTTGGGATTTAGAGTATTATTAATGTAAGTTGGATTTAGAGCTAGTAGAACATTCGGTGGTTCCTCTGGCCAATACAAGGCAGAGTGGTTTTGTTCGCGTACAGTCGTACCAGCGAGTGTAGCTGGGAGTCGAAAGTTCTAATCAACCATAAGTTGCGCCGTTCACCGAAATACCACTATTTTGTAGCTCGAGCTTTACCATGCCTTACGTTTCCCATTACGAGGTGCATTCAAGTTCTAAGGCGTCCGATTTTTTTCTAATTAACTACTCACCCGAAATCGATGAAACTGGCGTTACTTCTCGACGTAATCGCCCGGCAGACGTACACATTTTTCACAACGCTGACGCCAAGATTACATGGCAGCGGCGAAGGCTTCTTTAGGAGTCTGTATTGGCCACTGGAAAATCGCTGATTCAATAGCAGCACGGCTGGTGAATGTACGGCCACGGAGAGTGTCTTTCATTGTTGGAAAAAGCCAAAAGTCACTAGGAGCTAGGTCAGGTGAGTAGGGAGCATGAGGAATCACTTCAAAGTTGTTATCACGAAGAAACTGTTGCGTAACGTTAGCTCGATGTGCGGATGCGTTGTCTTGGTGAAACAGCACATGCGCAGCCCTTCCCAGACGTTTTTGTTGCAGTGCAGGAAGGAATTTGTTCTTCAAAACATTTTCGTAGGACGCACCTGTTACCGTAGTGCCCTTTGGAACGCAATGGGTAAGGATTACGCCCTTGCTGTCCCAGAACATGGACACCATTTTCTCAGCACTGGCGGTTACCCGAAATACACTCCTGGAAATTGAAATAAGAACACCGTGAATTCATTGTCCCAGGAAGGGGAAACTTTATTGACACATTCCTGGGGTCAGATACATCACATGATCACACTGACAGAACCACAGGCACATAGACACAGGCAACAGAGCATGCACAATGTCGGCACTAGTACAGTGTATATCCACCTTTCGCAGCAATGCAGGCTGCTATTCTCCCATGGAGACGATCGTAGAGATGCTGGATGTAGTCCTGTGGAACGGCTTGCCATGCCATTTCCACCTGGCGCCTCAGTTGGACCAGCGTTCGTGCTGGACGTGCAGACCGCGTGAGACGACGCTTCATCCAGTCCCAAACATGCTCAATGGGGGACAGATCCGGAGATCTTGCTGGCCAGGGTAGTTGACTTACACCTTCTAGAGCACGTTGGGTGGCACGGGATACATGCGGACGTGCATTGTCCTGTTGAAACAGCAAGTTCCCTTGCCGGTCTAGGAATGGTAGAACGATGGGTTCGATGACGGTTTGGATGTACCGTGCACTATTCAGTGTCCCCTCGACGATCACCAGTGGTGTACGGCCAGTGTAGGAGATCGCTCCCCACACCATGATGCCGGGTGTTGGCCCTGTGTGCCTCGGTCGTATGCAGTCCTGATTGTGGCGCTCACCTGCACGGCGCCAAACACGCATACGACCATCATTGGCGCCAAGGCAGAAGCGACTCTCATCGCTGAAGATGACACGTCTCTATTCGTCCCTCCATTCACGCCTGTCGCGACACCACTGGAGGCGGGCTGCACGATGTTGGGGCGTGAGCGGAAGACGGCCCAACGGTGTGCGGGACCGTAGCCGAGCTTCATGGAGACGGTTGCGAATGGTCCTCGCCGATACCCCAGGAGCAACAGTGTCCCTAATTTTCTGGGAAGTGGCGGTGCGGTCCCCTACGGCACTGCGTAGGATCCTACGGTCTTGGCGTGCATCCGTGCGCCGCTGCGGTCCGGTCCCAGATCGACGGGCACGTGCACCTTCCGCCGACCACTGGCGACAACATCGATGTATTGTGGAGACCTCACGCCCCACGTGTTGAGCAATTCGGCGGTACGTCCACCCGGCCTCCCGCATGCCCACTATACGCCCTCGCTCAAAGTCCGTCAACTGCACATATTGTTCAGGTCCACGCTGTCGCGGCATGCTATCAGTGTTAAAGACTGCGATGGAGCTCCGTATGCCACGGCAAACTGGCTGACAGTGACGGCGGCGGTGCACAAATGTTGCGCAGCTAGCGCCATTCGACGGCAAACACCGCGGTTCCTGGTGTGTCCGCTGTGCCGTGCGTGTGATCATTGCTTGTACAGCCCTCTCGCAGTGTCCGGAGCAAGTATGGTGGGTCTGACACACCGGTGTCAATGTGTTCTTTTTTCCATTTCCAGGAGTGTATTTTGGTGGCGGTGAATCTGTGTGCTTCCATTGAGCCGACTGGCGCTTTGTTTCTGGATTGAGAAATGGCATCCACGTCTCATCCATTGTCACAACCAACGAAAAGAAAGTCCCATTCATGCTGTCGTTGCGCGTCAACATTGCTTGGCAACATGCCACACAGGTAGCCATGTGGTCGTCCGTCAGCATTCGTGGCATCCACCTGGATGACACTTTTCGCATTTTCAGGTCGTCATGCAGGATTGTGTGCACAGAACCCACAGAAATGCCAACTCTGGAGGCGATCTGTTCAACAGTCATTCGGCGATCCCCCAAAACAATTCTCTCCACTTTCTCGATCATGTCGTCAGATCGGCTTGTGCGATCCCGAGGTTGTTTCGGTTTGTTGTCACACGATGTTCTGCCTTCATTAAACTGTCGCACCCACGAATGCACTTTCGACACATCCATAACTCCATCACCACACGTCTCCTTCAACTGTCGATGAATTTCAATTGGTTTCACACCACGCAAATTCAGAAAACGAATGATTGCACGCTGTTCAAGTAAGGAAAACGTCGCCATTTTAAGTATTGAAAACAGTTATCATTCTCACCACTGGGAGCAAAATTCCATCTGCCATACGGTGCTGCCATCTCTGGGACGTATTGACAATGAACGCGGCCTCATTTTAGAACAACGCGCATGTTTCTATCTCTTTCCAGTCCGGAGAGAAAAAAATCGGAGGCCTTAGAACTTGAATGCACCTCGTAGCGTAACAATTCATGATTTCGATTTATCGTGCAAAAAACGAGACGATCCAACGTGCTTCTACCTTCTGAAAATGAAGTTTTGCTGCCAATATTTCATTTTCATACACCATTGCTTCCGTTTTCACAGGAAACAGGTTGAATTCTATGCGTCATCTATGCTCCTCTGACTGGACAAATGGCGATGCTTTCCTGTAGACTCTCCCAAAAAACCGGCGGTAACATAAGAACGTGGGCCTCTCCACACTTAGAAATCTTACCTCCCGCGTCATCATGTTTATCCACATGCCCATTGTTTCCCGTCTTATTTGATAACGGTGAATTGTGTAACACTGGTACCTGGTGTTCATTCCCACTACTAGTAACTGAACTGATACATAAAATCTTGCTCCGTCCACACTTACTTCTACAATTGCTATGTGGTAAAACAATGCTAAGTTTTTTCCCATCTTCTAAGAGAAGCAACTTTCATCATTTACTTGGCCCTTCAAAAACACATGTACAGGACATACCAACTTCGAAATAACCAATATTGAAAGCAAGAATTATAATGACCCATGGTAACTAAAGTAACTATAAAATCTCAATAACACACGGAAGAATATAAAACGGAACGAGTATTAAATAGCTCCAGGAATTACACAACGAAACAAGAATAGGTGTGTAGGGTTGACTTTGTGTCTCATGTTTATCTACTGGTAAACTGTTCTTGACTTTCTTAGGAATTTTCACCTGCACTGACTTTGATGTCGTAATTGGTGGTAATGCAAGGTTTAACACTACTAAAATGGCAACAGATGTTATAGTCAAAAAGAGCACTTATCTGGTCGTCATATCAGTGAGATGATAAGGGCCGTGATACTTACGAATAACGACTTCAGATTTCCCTTAGATACTTAAGAATTGGTGACTAATACTAATTGACCAATTCGACACGGCGGTAGTTTTCCTGTATGCTGCCTCAACTGTTATTGTCATTACAAGATTTATTGTTGGCACTTCATGTTCTACCACACCTCATGTATATTGTTAACAAATATTTGATTGATTCATCGTTAAGTCCTAATTTAGAAATCGTAGTGTCGAAGGTGGGCAGCATTTTCCTGCTTTACACCACCTCAAATGGCAACAGTCTGGTGATAGTAAGTGCTTTAGGATTATATGCAGAAACTAC
This sequence comes from Schistocerca americana, assembly GCF_021461395.2. NCBI lineage: Eukaryota > Metazoa > Arthropoda > Insecta > Orthoptera > Acrididae > Schistocerca > Schistocerca americana. The sequence goes on from NC_060122.1 coordinate 61,835,933, forward strand.
CAATTGTAGGTACGTATCCCAAACATAGTCAGCACGACTTGACATTTTAGAAGTGGTCCTATGCACTTGCTCTTTCCTGCCATGTGGGTAGAACGACTGTATTCACAACTTTTGCATATTAATTACATGACATAATTTCGTCATGAAGTCTGGTACTGAAGTTTTACCCTGATCTGTAATTACAGTATTAGGCACCTCAAATAGAGGCACACAATTGTTAAATTCTAAAGTGCGCTACCTTACTGGTCTGTTGAGTGGGAATCGCTATCATTCCTATAAACCTTGAGATGTGTTCTGCATTTGTCGGTATGTAGTTATTTCCTGTTCGTATTCTACTGACCAGCAACAGGATATCAAGCCCTAGCATCTGAAAAGGTTTAGACGCCATTGGGAGTCCTAGTAAAGGAATTTTTCGATGAACCTTTTGCATAAACTTCATTGTCCTTTATGTTTGGCTCAGAATCACGCTTTCTTGTCTTCTACCACAACTTTTCCACATCTTATCTGTCCATCACTCTGTTCCTCCACGATCTGGCGTTATATGGCCATGTGCTTGTGGTAACACCTCATTCTTGATGGCTGTGGAAATTGTATGTGTGGCCCATGTTGAGTCATTCTGCAAAGTAAATCAACATGTATCACGAACTTTGCTTGTGATCGAAATGCAGAAAGTCTTTCTCAGACATCGGCACTCTCTGCCACTCGGTTATACTTTTCCCTAAAGTGTTCAGTACTGAAATTTTTCTATTCAGTGTATTGGCATTTGTGTGCCTTCTACCTGGTATGTGGATAAGCTTGTAATCAGACTGTCATCAGATTTCCTTTTCTGTAGTGGAGTAATTACACTCCACTTTGTTCAGCTGTCTTGAAGAATAAATTTTTGGATGCTCCTTCCCAAGGATATCCAAAGAATACAATAAATCACCCCACTTCTGGCATTGCATGAGAGTGTTAATTCCTTCTTAAAATCAGAAAAGATCAATTCTGTATCAGGAACTAAAGCTGTGCCCAATGTTTCAAACGCCAATTTTTATTCCGCTGAGCAGAGAAACTTCAGATCCATTTTCAGTAACGTATTCAATGGTTCTTTGAACTGTGTTTTTTTCAAAACTGTCAATAGTTATTACATAACCCTATAAATGACTGTGGCCTGTGACTTTGTGAAGTACCATCGATTTGAACATCATCCATGTCCAAGACAGACCACGTGTGTTTTGCAAAATGGCACTTATCTATGCTAAGCATCACACACGAAGATTATAGTCTGCTGAACACATCTTCCAAACGTTTCACAGTCTGACGTATCTTTCAAGGATACAATGATATTGTCCAAATATGCCATGCATGTTTCAGGCCCCAAAGTACAAAAAGTTCAGAGAAACCCAGGAATACAGAAATACATGTCACTCAGGAATAAAATAAATGAGAAGTGCAGCGAAGCTAAGGTGAGATCGCTGCATGAAAACTGTTAAGAAATCGAAAAAGAAGTAATTGTCAGAAGGACTAACAAAGCATACACAAAAGCCACATCAACTTTTGGTGAAATTAAAAACAAGGGCTGTAACATTAAGACCACAATGTTAATTCTGTTGTTATATGCAGAAGAGAGAGCGGATAGGTGGGAAATTTCATTGAAGGCCGCTGTGAGGGGGGCACCCTTCTGATGATGTGATGGAAGAGGAAATAAGGGTCTATATAGAAGAGACGGAGGATCCAGTATTAGAAGCAGCATTTGAAACGGATTTGGATGACTTGAGATCAAATAAGACCGTAGGAATAGATGGCACTCAATCGGAATTTCTGAAATCATTGGGGCAAAATGTAAAATGTAAATGTCGTGTGACTGGGCCTCCCGTCGGGTAAACCGTTCGCCGGGTGCAAGTCCTTCGATTTGACACCACTTCGGCTACTTGCGCGTCGATGGGGATGAAATGATTAGGACAACACAACACTCAGTCTCTGAGCGGAGAAAATCTCCGACCGAGACGGGAATCGAACCCGGACCCTTAGGGTAGACAGTCTGTCGCGCTGACCACTCAGCTACCGGGGGCGGACGCTACAACAAAATGACTATTAACGTTGATGGGTAAAATATGTAAGTCTGGAGATATACTATCAGACTTGCAGGAAAACATTCATCCACAAAATTCCAAAGATTGTAAGGAAGACAAAAGCAATGTGAAGTAAGAGAAGTGAGAACAGCGAGAAACATAACATCAAAATTGGGAATGGCGAAGTAGACGAGGTTAAGGAAGTCTGCTCCCTAAGCAGCAAACTAACCCACGATGGATGGAGCAAGGATGACATAAAAACTAGACTAGTGCTCATAAAAATGACGTTCCTGGCCACGAGAATTCTACCAGTACCAAACACAGGCCTTAAATTTCTGCGAATATTTGTTTGGAGCACAGTTTTGTGTGATGGTGGAAGATGGAGTGTGCGGAAACAAAACAGAAGGGTATGGAAACATTTCAGATGTGGTACTGCATACGAATGTTGAAAATTTGGTTTACTAATAATGTAAGGAATGAGGAGATTCTTCGTAGAATCGGCGAGAAAAAGAATATTTGCAAACACTGCGAAGAAGAAGGGATGATGGGACACCTTTTTAGATATGAGGGATTATTTTGGATGATACTAGAGGTAGTTGCAGAGCGCAAAAACAGTATAAGCCGATAGAGGACGGAATACACCCAGCTAATAACTGAGGATATAAGTTGCAATAACTACTCAGAGATGAGGAGGCCGACACAGGGGCGGTGTTGATGCAGGGCCACGTCACACCAGTCAGAATGTGTGACACTGATAATGCCCTGTGGTACCAGTACCGTGAAAGCTGTCTTTGGGCTATTCTCTGGGACGGCGTCTAAACGGTGATATCCACTTCTTACCTCTATCGTTGCAAAGTCCTGGCACTGTTCTGTCTAACGTTTTCGTAATATTGGAGAAAGGATATGCTTCGGTGACAAGCTTTGTCATTCAAGTAATGGTAATTGCAACAGAATCTGAATTTTTTAGTACCATGGAGTGATTTATTTCGCTTAAATGACCACTGTTCCGCCTCATGGACTAACACTATGATCTAGCATGCCTTCTACAGTTGTTGGTCTAACAATTCCTCCATTGAGGGTTGGTGATGCTTTGATAGTCAGTATGACAATAAGTAGGCTGCCATTTTACCAGCCATAGGTAGACAGTTCTATGTGGAAGGTGTTGCTGGTGGAGGACTACGCGTATTAAATAAATCCACAGACCGTAGCAGCATTGCCTCCATTGCCTGCTAATCACTTCCTTGTGAGTGACACACTTTCGTAGCAGCTCTGGTCATCACGTGACCTATTCATATCCTCTTCGTGTAATACTAAAGTGACAATCATTGAGTCTTTCACTAGGCTGATCATGATGACGCCAAAGTTATCCAAGCATACAAGTAAACATAAATTCACCATTAATATTACTTATGCATGGCATGCTTTTGCACACAAGACAATGCATTTTGTCTAATTCATCATTATCCACCAGTGGCTATATTAGGCATAATGTTTCATGTGGTAAATAGGTATCAACAGGAACCCACACTAACTTCCCTGTAACTGATGGTATACTATCATAGGACTCAAACCTCAGCGTAAATGTTAGCAGTTTGACCAAAAATACCATCTTGAGGAGTTCGCCTTTTTAGTCTCAATACTGAAACTGGCCATTGTCGTGTCTAACGATTTTGCGTTATTGTCAGCGGGTCAACGTAATTTGCAAGGTGGAAGTCCAAACTGAAAAAAATGGTTCAAATGGCTCTGAGCACTAAGGGACTTAACTTCTGAGGTCATCAGTCCCCTAGAACTTACAACTACTTAAACCTAACTAACCTAAGGACATCACACACATCCATGCCCGAGGCAGGATTCGAAACTGCGACCGTAGCGGTAGCGCGGTTCCAGACTGTAGCGCCTAGAACAGCTCGACCACCCCGGCCGGCAAAGTCCAGACTGAAGACGGACCTTATGCACCCATGCCCACCAGAAATTTATATTCCTTGCTCTCGTCTGCCAAGCAACATTCCGTCTGAGCATCTATTTGTGCAGTGCTAAGTCGTATTGGGAATGTTTTGACTGAAGCATTCACATTTGTGTTTAACGGATGCTTCTGCTGACATTGTTTTCCCTGCCTTTGATTTCTACATCGATATGCTCCGTGTGATCATTATTTAATCTGCAGTGAAATTGGTATTGTGAGGCCGAAAGTGCAGGAGGTCAGGTCCATATGTAGGAGGATAAGAGTGGAGAAACTTCAGGATAAAGAAATCAGGCACAAGTACATAACATTGATGTCAGAAAGGTACCAGTTAGTTGAATGTAGTCTATTACAGTCATTGGAAAAGGAATGCACAAGGTACAGGGACGCAGCACTAGAAGTGGCTAAAGAATGTCTTGGAACAGTAGTCTGTAAAGGTAGGATGAAGCAAACTGCTTGGTGGAATGACACAGTCAAGGCAGCCTGTAAAAGGAAAAAGAAGGTGTATCAAAAATGGCCACATACTAGAACTCAGGTAGACAGAGAAAGTTATGTTGAAGAAAGAAACAAAGCCAAACAGATAATTGGAGTATCCAAGATGAAATCTTGGGAAGACTTTGGAAACAGGTTGGAGACTTTGGGTCAAGCTGCTGGAAAACCATTCTGGAGTGTAATTAGCAGTCTTCGAAAGGGAGGTAAGAAGGAAATGACAAGTATTTTGGACAGGTCAGGAAAACTGCTTCTAAATCCTGTGGATACCTTGGGCAGATGGAGGGAATATTTTGAAGAGTTGCTCAATGAAGGTGAAAATACGATCAGTAATGTTTCAGATTTCGAGGTACAATGGGATAGGAATGATGATGGAAATAGGATCACATTTGAGGAAGTGCATAGAGCATGGAGCAAGGAAGAAATACGCACTTTACTCCAGTGGAGACAGGTTTTAATACAATAACTACTTTTATTTTCCAGAGACTTCCACAAAGGAAATGTGCACAATCAATGAAAAGACATATTCAAGTTTAGGCAACCAACCAGCATATGAAATTAAATTAAAAGAAGTAACATTAATCGTGATCACTAAGCTTATTGCTTGATTTAAGCAATTACATTTATAAAATCAGTTTTAGAAACCCATAAAAGGACGCTGCCGCACACATCAATTGTCGCTATAAATATTGTGTTACTAGCAAGAATGATAGACAGATAGGTTTCGAAAGCAATAACAGATCATTATCAATTCATCCGTAAACTCTGATCCGCACAGGTGGTGTGTCTGCCTTATCACTTACGAATTCCACTACCGCCAATGGGCAATTAACTACAAGATACAGAAAGTTGCTCAAAATCCATACACTTGACTACATGAGAAATATGTCTACTCAATGGACGTTAAAATATGAAACGTGTGCCAACAATAACTACCAGTTAAGCTGTGCTTGGCATTACACTGGGCTTAATAACTCGAAGGCAAAATATATCTTCGGTTTATGTAACACCAGTGCCTAGTTGGCTCGTACTTTTTCATGACTGACTTCTGGAAACTAACCAGAATACAAAATTATTTCACCACGGGAAAAGCCACTTAAGACAGTGTTCAACAGAAATAATTCTAATATAGCCAAAGTGCAGCCAGGTACATACAATCAAAAACAAGGTTCCCCACAGAAAGAACGCTCTGGCTCAGCGTAAAATTTAAGCCTTACCAGAGTCAACACGATCTTGCTGCACAGATGAGATGGAGTGTAAATCACCAGTGAATATATCTCAGCAATAAACAGCCTCGTTTAACCCAGACCAAGCAGAAAATTTCAATGCAAGTGGTGCACACCCTACCCAACAACGCTGCTCGATAAGACCGTTTCTAAAGGAGCACAACACGATGATAAACATCCAATACAACCAGTCCACTACAGTTCGTATCGCCTCAGCACTGTTCCGTGCCAGGCAGCGCACCAAGAGAGCTTTAGCTCAAGCCAAGGCAAGCTAGATTTCGCTATCTATCCGCCATGCGACATTAAATCCTAACTTTTTCTCTTCGCGTGCCTCCTATAAGGCCACGGCAAAGACCCGTCATTTTGATTGTTTCAGTAGGCCCTATTGCTTGCATTTAGTTCATAATGCTTTCTTATTATATTTGCTCTTTTGACAATGCTCGATTAGGGACTTGGATTCTGCTATGTCTGCAGTACGCGATGTTGACACATCGATTGGTTCTGCGCTGTTTCGGCAGAAACTTCAAAACATTTGGGCGTGCGCCCTCAATACATGACCTGTTGCTACTACTGGGTACTTGCTTTTCATATCTGCCTTCCTGATTCCTCAGCTAGACAAGACTTACTGACGTCTGCACGGGCAAATTGAAAGAATTAATGACGCATTCTCCGAGTGAGTCACATGCCACTGAGTTGATTGAAATGCTCATGTGAAAAGCAACACACACTTTCTTCCTGCTTAGTCAGCAAGATCTCAGACAAGTCATTCATATGCAAGAGGCATTTGTTTCATCAACCTACGTTCGTGCCTAGTCAGCAGTATATCAGGCAAGTCATGACTTGTTGATGTCCCTGCTCATGTATATTCAAAGAATTGTTGATGCAGTCTCCAAGTGTGTAATGTTTTGCTGAGTCGGCCTAAATGTTTATGCAAGGAGCGTATGCTTCATTGCCTGTCGCCTGTGTAATATCGTTTTTCGTGCTATGTTGATGATTTAAAACATACAGTAAACTGGGATTTTTTTCATAGTTGGTCTTTCAATAGGAAGAGGTTGTTGTCCTCCTAATGTAAACATTGGTACCTTAGCCTTGTTTTAAACAAACATCAGCTTAAAAAGAAGTTGATAGTAAAAAGCTATATAAAAAGTGAATAGCGTCAGTTACTTTATGGTGTAGAAGGTTATGCAAGAAAGTCTTGTCCCCCGCTGAGGTGAAACATTACTTCTTTACGTAGCTATACTTGCATATTACCAAGATACGCGGTATAAGTGATACACTACCTTAATGCTCTCTCCAGTCTTGGAGATGAGTAACGGTGTGTTTTTGAGCTTGAGAGAGACATGCAAATAACGTGGTGACAGTTAATAAGAGGATCCTTTGTTGATTACACCCATTGGGTACATAGATGTAGGTATAGTTGGGGTTGGAGACCGAGTGCACCTTAACATGTAAATTACATCAGTAATTGCAATAAAGAGAGCCATATCTGTTTCTCTCTGTAACAGAAAAATGATTACTTGTTTTGGTTCCCACAAAGAGCTAATTTTGTTTGGTTGCAGGACCAAACCATGGTCCTTTCCAGGTGTATCCTAATCCGTAAGTTGGATCAATACAATATACATAGTTTAATACTTCATGTAGACAGTTTTCGATATCTTCAAAGGTCCACTTTACAAATATGGAACCGCAATCTCCACCAAGTGTATGTCAACTTTCGAAGTACACCAGTAGTGCCAATAACCGTACGCTGAGAGTTATGTACGCTTACAGAACAATGAGATAAATAATACAGACAATTTATACTTGAGAGTAGCATTGTAACTAGTAATTTGAAACTCCATTGTGCCTTTCACCAAGTGGGGAGCGAATATCGAAGAACACTCACGTTTGGTCACCTAGCGCTCTACAGAGATCAAAATGGCTGGCTCTCTGGGGTACATACTGAACGGTTGCTTCATATCAAATGGGCGGTAAAATACAGCGCTGTAATTGGCAGAATGAAATGCGCGCGAGCGTGTGCGTGAGTGCGTGAGTGAATGCGTTTTTGAGTGCGCCTCCCCCGCCTCTAGCCTCACCAACCAGCCTGCCGCGGCGTGTGGGCAATATAAGTGGCTGAAGTCATGAGTGTTGCACTAAGACTATTGTCTTAGTGTGGCACTCAGGGCTTCACTCACCAGTTTAATCAGCTGCAAACCCGAAACCCCATACATCTGCAACACACCTCCACCAAAGTTTACTAGATGTCTGGGCACATATGCACTATCGAAAAATGAGACACCACCACTTTGATTCAAGTGACAAAACCATCCTTTACTTGCACAGGTTACTACGAGGGTGCAGTTAATACGATGATCAAACATGCAGTAATGCGAACAAACCTGGAACCGAGTTACCAGCCATGGAATGTTGCAGACTTTCAATAGTTGTTTGCCTCAGGAGCCGGGAGCATCCACTTTTGTGGCATATGGAGCTCCGTCCGTATCTGGCAACATTGTTAATACTCTGCGACAGAATGGACAGGAACTGCTTCTCCAATTAACGGAGAGGCATGTAAAGGCCTATTGTGATTCTGCAGGTGCTATGTGGTTATAACATAGAACTGCGTTACAAGTGGGGGAGAGGTCTCCACAATGCATCAAAGCTGTCGCCAGTGGTCAGTAGAAGGTGCACATGCCTATAAGAGGGGACCTACAAATGTGTGCCAAGACCATCCCATCTTATGAAGAAGTGTACTGGACCACACTGTGACTCCACAGAAAATCAATGACACTGTTGTCCTGAGGGTGTCAACAGGGCCATTCGTGTGAAACATGACTACGATCCTGTTTCCTACAAGGGGTTCTTACACATACACCCCAACATCGTGCAGCCACCTCCAACCAGGTCGCAACAGGCACTAATAGCGGAACGAATGTACACTGGTTATCTTCAGTTATGAGTATCACTTCCAATTATTTCCAACGTTTGTACGTGTGTGAATGGCGTCATGCAGGTGGGCGCTAACATATGGAGTGTACACGACAGTGCCAAACAGGGGCCACACCCAGCATCTAGGAATGGAGAGGCGTATCTTAAAACCGACATTCTGCTTCGTACATTGTAGAGGGAACATTGAAAAGTCCACTGCAAATCCAAAAAAACAAAACATCAATCAGTGCTTCATGATACAGTTCCTACATCAACAAGTCTATGTGCTTTCCCAACAAGATACTGCACACCCACAAGTATACTGCGCCAGTCAATGCGCTCTCAAAGGTGTATGCCAGCTACCCTGCTCAGCATGATCCCCAAATCTGTTTCCCATTTAGCATGTTTGAGACAGGATGAAACGTCTTCTTGCTGCCATCTGCAAGACAGGCAAAGGATCTGACCCAGTTGGGGCATCAGGTGGACATCGCATGGCAGACTGTTTCACAATACTGCATGCGACACCTCTGTCATCGTTTTTGTGGGGAATCACAGCCGGAATTGTTGAAAAAGGATGAATTTCAGGGTCTACCACTGACGATGTCATGCCATGTCGACTAAACTCAGATATGTAAGTAGAATAGAGTTCTGCAACAAACAGCATATTTTTAAAAATTCTGATTTAAAACACAGATTTCAGTTTCATTGTTCCCCTATTTACAAATGTACCTATATTTTAATTTATATAAAAATATCTAAAAATATTTCTTAAGTAACTTGTCCTAGATTGCGTTAAATTGTACCTGTGAACCAAATTTTCATCCATTTAAAAAGTTAAATCCTAATAATTTTTTTTCTTTTCAGTAAGTCCTCCAAATTGTGTTTATCTATATCCACATACCAAATTCTTATTCATTTGAAAAATAAAAACTAATAATTTTTTCCTAATAAATTGCATGAAATTTTCAAAGGTTCATTTCAACTGTAAATGTTTTAAAAAATAAAAATCTAAATTTTTCTATATGAAGCAAAAACAAAATGTATTTCAAAGTTGAGCTATCTAAAAACTCAGAGAACTATTCTAAAGAAAATCTAGGATTGAGTAATACAGATACAGAATATTATTGTAAAGAAAAAGTTTATTCAAATGTGACTACACAATACCTTTTGGAATTTATTGATTATGTGATTCTGAAGGAAATGAAGAAGAGAGAAATAAGAAATAGAAGTTTAGAATACCTTTGATAAATTTATAAACAAAAATTTAAAGATTTATGCTAAAACTTAATAAAGAAATTGAACTTATTCTAAACCCTATTGGCATTATTAGCAATAATGCTTATGAATGGATAAATTTTTTTAGCTTCATAAACTGTGTGAAAAAAATTAAGAAGTTGTTGTGAATATAATTGTAACAATTAAGCGACCTTGTAAATTGATCTGAGGAAAACATTAATAATGTCGATAATGAGAATTATTTCAAAAAGCTTCTAGTAGATAAATATCAAGAAATTAAACAAACAATTGTCTTAAAGTTGTTTAAGGTTACAATTTTCTAGATCAAGATGTTTTATTTAAATCACCTGAACGAATTAATAGAAAGGCTTACTCTTTAAATCAAGAATAACAACTTATGAAATTAATAATACTGATAATATTGTTGAATCATGAGGACTTTTAATCAAATTAATAAATAGTTATCATCAAATTAAAAATACTTCAGTACAGATAGGAGCGATTAATACTAATATGAAGTTTTATTGTAATTTTATAAATAAAGACTAAATACAATAAATGAATTTTAAATCAAGTAATGAAGTTTTATTAAGAACAAGTGATATAAATGTTATTATCAAAAATCAATGAGTAAATTATAAATGGAAATGGAAGAAATGCAGAGAAAAATGTGGTTAGTCTTAATTTCATATAAATATTTTTGAGTTAAATGTTAATAGAGACAGTCCGAGTTTTGGTTCTTCTTATATCGATTTAGCAAAAGAAATTAAAGATAAAAAACCTGTAACTAATGTAAAAAACACAGATAAAAATGTTTTCTTTATTCAACGGAATCAGCTTCATACGCTGCAAATTTTTATGCAGAAAGAGTTAATAATTATAAAAATATTGGCTTAGAGTTAGATGAAATTTTTGAAAAATAGAAAGTTAGTTTTCCTGTTCAGTTAACAGTTATTTTAAAAATTTGAAAACAAGACCAATATTTCAATTAATATTTTTGTTTATGATGAAAAATTCATTGTTTATCCTCATTACCATAAAATATAAAAGTCATAAACATGTTAATCTTTTTTTAATTTGAGATAAAAGTAGTTCAGATTTTGTTGCGTAGAAAATTTATTTGCGTTAGTTAGTTCACAAACCACCAAACACAATGGAGGAATGTATCTTTGTGAAAGATGCTTGAGAAGAAAAATTTAACAATTATGAAATCGTTTGTAAAGAACATAAAGCAAGAAAAGTAGATATACTTGTAGAAGTTGAAAAAATTTGAAAAATATTATCATTTGTGATTCTCTTTGATAATTTATAGAGATTTTGTATGCTTGTTAAGATATTAATACATCTCCACTAAATCCTGAAGAGGCTTATATTAACAAATGTAAAAGGCTATCACAAGTTTCATTTAGTTATTATACCAAATATTCTAATACTGGTTATAAAGAACCTGTTATGCATACTGGTAAAGATGCATCAAAAAAATTCGTGAATTGTTAAAAGAAGGATGTAAAGAAATTGCTAAAATATTTCAACAAAATGTTCCAATGATAATGGCAAATGAATATGAAATATATTGGATACACGCAAAACCTTGTTTCAGTTGGAAAAGAAGTACACTATAGGAAAAAAAGTAAGAATCACTTTGAAAATATCGAAGAGCTGCATATGATGATTGTAATCTTAATTATCGAAATCCTTATTTTATTTCATAGTTTTATAAATTAAGATGTTCATTTGTTTATCAAAGAATTAGCAACAGATGATCAGATATTGATGCTATCTTGAATAATGACCAAAAATATATTCTACTTAGTAAATCCTGTTGAAGGTTGATTAACAGTAATATTGTTAGATAAACTTAAATTTATGGCCTCAAACATTGATAAATTGTCTTCTAATCTGCTGAAAAAAACATTATAGGGAAATAGCAAAGTATTTTGTAGGTCAGCCTTTAGATTTAATTAATAAGAAAGGAATTTATCCTTCAAGTAAATGGATTTTGTAGAAAACTTACAAGAGACATATTACCTAAAAGTAATTGTTTTTATTCTAGGCTTAATGAAGATAATTTTTTTTTGATGAAAATTATAACTGTGCAAAAACAGTTTTGAAAAATTCTGTATTGAAACTTAGATGAATATACATGATTATATAATAAATCTGATGTTTCAATTTTGACAATATTTTAGAAAATTTTAGAGACCATACTGGTTTATCTTGGATATTTATGTCAAAAGTGACAAAAATACGAAAGGTTTATTAAATGAATATGATATGACTATATTTCTTCAAAAAGTAATTTGAAGTGGAATTTGTCAAAGTATTAAAACATATACTAAAACTAATAAGTATACAAAAATTTTGAGCAAGAAATACAGTCAAATAATAATGTGTATTTAGATGCAAATAATTTGTATGGCTGCACAAAGTCCCAACCATCACCATTTAGAGATTTTAGTTGGGTATATATACAAAATGCTTTCATTCTGAAAATATGCTTAATATACCATTTAATAATAAATATGATTACATCTTATAAGCCGATTACGAATATACATAAAAAAACGTGATTTACATAAAGCTTTACCATTAGTGTCAGAAGGAGGAATTAATTATTACAACATTGAATAATAACGAAAAATATGTTTTACATAAAAGAAATCTTGAACAATGTTTAAAATTGGATTAATAAACGAAAATTCAGAGAAGCTCATCATTTGAACATTATGATTGTTTGAAAAATATTCTGATTTTAATACAGAAATGTGAATTAAAGCCAAAAATCATTTGGAAACAATTTCTATAATTTGGTGAATATTTTACTGTTTGGGAAACCACTGAAAATATTAGAAATAGATAAAATATTGAAATAATGACAGATTCAGTAAAATATGTGAAATAGATTTCAAAATTAAATTATGAACGTATTACCATCATTTTTAGAAACTCCAGTTGCATTTCATCAGAAAAAGTAGTAAAATTCAACTAACTAATATATAGTGGAATGAGTATTCAAGATATTTCAAATATAAAAATGTATGATTTACATTGTAGTTTTGTTGTTGTTGTTGTTGTGGTCTTTAGTCCTGAGACTAGTGTGAAGCAGCTCTCCATGCTACTCTATCCTGTGCAAGCTTCTTCATCTCCCAGTACCTACTGCAGCCTACATCCTTCTAAACCTGCTTAGTGTATTCATCTCTTGGTCTCCCTCTACGATTTTTACCCTCAACGCTGCCCTCCAATATTAAATTGGTGATCCCTCGATGTCTCAGAACATGTCCTACCAACCAATCCCTTCTTCTAGTCAAGTTGTGCCACAAGCTCCTCTTCTCCCCAATTCTATTGAATACCTCCTCATTAGTTATGTGATCTATCCATCTAACCATCAACATCCTTCTGTAGCACCACATTTCGAAAGCTTCTATTCTCTTCTTGTCTAAGCTATTTATCGTCCACGTTTCATTTCCATACATGGCTACGCTCCATACAAATACTTTCAGAAACGACTTCCTGAAACTTACATCTATACTCGATGTTAACAAATTTTTCTTCTTCAGAAACGCTTTCCTTGCCATTGCCAGTCTACATTTTATATCCTCTCTACTTCGGGCGCCATCGGTTATTTTGCTCCCCAAATAGCAAAACTCCTTTACTACTATAAGTGTCTCATTTCCTAATCTAATTCCCTCAGCAACGGCGAACCTCAAAGTTTTTATTTCTTCTCCATGGATTTTAATACCTATTCCGAACTTTTCTTTTGTTTCCCTTATTGCTTGCTCAATATACAGATGGACTAACATCGATGATAGGCTACAACCCTGTCTCACTCCCATCCCAACTACAGCTTTCCTTTCATACCCCTCGAGTCTTATAACTGCCATCTGCTTTCTGTACAAATTGTAAATAGCCTTTGCTCCCTATATTTTACCCCTGCAGAATTTGAAGGAGAGTATTCCAATCAACATTGTCAAACGCTTTCTCTAAGTCTACCAATGCCAGAAACGTAGGTTTGCCTTTCCTTAATCTTTCTTCTAAGATAAGTCATAAGGTCAGTGTTGCCTCACGTGTTCCAACATTTTTGCGGAATCCAAACTGATCTTCCCCGAGGTCGGCTTCTATCAGTTTTTCCATTCGTCTGTAAAGAATTCGCGTTAGTATTTTGCAGCTGTGACTTATTAAACTGATAGTTCGATTATTTTCACATCTGTCGACACCTGCTTTCTTTGGGATTGGAATTATTATATTGTTCTTGAAGTCTGAGGGTATTTCGCCTGTCTCATACATCTTGCTCACCAGATGGTACAGTTTTGTCGGGACTGGCTGTCCCAAGGCTGTCAGTAGTTCTAATGGAATGTTGTATACTCCGGGGGCCTTGTTTCGACTTAGGTGTTTCAGTGCTCTGTCAAACTCTTCACGCAGAATCATATCTCCCATTTCATCTTCATCTACATCCTTTTCCATTTCCATTGTAATGTTATGAATCTAAAATATGGTGAAAATATTGATTTTTGTTATATGGGTACAGATTCTTTTATTTATGACATAAAAACTGAAGACTTCGGCGAACATGTAAAATCTATGAGAAACGAATTTGGTACAAGTGATTATTCAAAAGATGAGGAAAGAGGACGGAAGACTTTCTGAGAGGTTGTGTGTGGAAGCAGTTTTAGCATCTAGCCCTTTGATATACTTATGTTGGCATACATGTTTAACTAGGCGTTCACATTTACTTCTAGAGAAGGAAACAGTCTGCATCAGTCACTGTCTAGTTCTGCAATAGGTACTTGCACTGTGTGTGTTGTTGTACATGCTACCTACTTCTGAACCGAAATTTGTTTTTGGTAGTGTGAGACAGACTCATGTATAGCTTTTCATACGCTACTTTGCCTACAGATGTCACTACCAATCTTAAATTATTAGTGCAGGAGAAAAAGGAAATTCCATACTGCCTCAGAGTTGATTGTGGTGAATCGAACTTGTTCTTCTATGAAGAAGTCATCCTGTCTTTCACCTGATGAATTAGAAGAATAACAGAACATATGAATGAAGATGGAAAGACAAGGATTTTAATGCTGTTGCAGTGGCGCGACCTAGCACCAACATGGGAATCTGGCCTCTTCTTTTGGTGACTTTTGCTGCAGCGCAAGCGCCGTCCCTGAAGAAACGAGAAACAATGTTTGACTGGGAAAGCTGCAATGGAAATAAATCAAATTGTGCGAATTTAGAGGGTGTAAAATGTTTTCAAGTTTCAGGTCTCCCGGACTATGAATGATGACTCTTTAGGATCACAGATAACTACTAAGTTCACACCAACCAGTTTGAAATGAAGACTTTCACAGAAACAACACATGCACTTCCAGGATAATCTGCCAGGAAGTTTCCACACACACAGTCTTTACAGCCAGTTCAAGATGTCACCCCGACCTGCTGCCAAAATCCACGTACATAGTCTGTGGATTTAATGCTACCTCAGTAGCCTGCGAATGTTCACTCTTGACTATCAGTTCTAAGTTGCCATAGCACAGCATGCCACGCGAAATTAAAATCATTAAAAAAAAAAAAAAAAAAAAAAAAAAAAAAAAAAAAAAGCACACTTCACACAGAAAATCCGGAATTTGCAAATTGTGGTGGTCCGGTAGCACTTTCTGTCACTCAACAATCTTTTAAATCTCTCAGTTACCCAAAATTAAAACATATTTCTAGTGCTCAGTGCATACATACCTGACCATCATTTAAACTGGGCGCTGAGTCACTTAGACTACTTTGCTGCAGTAAAGCCATCGCGTCGAGTAGGTGTGGCCGTTGGCTACAGGCTCCGTACCCAGCGTAGCGGCAGCCACCGACAGTAGAGAACGCGCCGGAGCACCGCCAGCAGCAGCAGCAGCAGTAGTTGCCTGATAAACTGTAAATTTAGTCTGTTTTTTTTTTCAGGTGCTTCTGCAAAGAAGTGAATTGTACTTGTGTATTTTACTGTGTAGACTAATGTTTAGAAATTTGATCATAGTTGTCGTTTTTTCCTAAGTCTTATGAGTTTCCTTGAGTAAGTGGGCTTCCTACTGTAAATTTTTCCGTCGCCAGAAGCTCTGTCATTCCACAAAGTTTTAATTTTGTGCTAGTAGACAGCATACAGTTTAGAGCGGTGCATTCTAGTTTGAATATCTATCTCGTGCAGTAACTTATGGTAAACAGGGTTTCTAAAAACAGGCATCTGTAAATACATCTTCTTTAGTAGAGAAATTTATTTCTGTTTAATAACATTCGTTCTCAAGAGTGCAATGAGAAATCTACACAGTAATTCTTAGTGTTCCTTTATTCCCCCATGGTATATTTTGAATATCTTTCAAACTCAGTAGCGCCAGTTGAGACCTGATATCTAATTTATACACATTACGATATTATTAGGGACTGTGCTTGTTGTAAGAGGACACATGGAGAGTTACCTGCTGTCCGTAAACAGCTGGAAGCTGCGTTGGCTATCGTCGACAAGCTTCCAGCTGATGTTCAAAGTTGCGGTGACGTCGGGACACCAGTGACGAGACGTGCGACACCTTTGATGCCACTGGAATCCCCTGGTGGCTCGGACGTCGCTGCGGCTCCTGATACGCAACATCTGACCGGTCCGTCTTCACTCCAGAGTGGGTGGCAGACGAGAGTGGGTTCGCGTGTCACTGGGTGGAAGGTGAAAGAGGGAGCAGGCCATGCGGCTGGCTCCCTACGTCTCGGGAACAGGTACGAGGTGCTTCCCAGTGTTGATGATAACTCTGAGCCAGTACGGGATGCCTCTCCTGTTGGGAGCTCCAGTCTTAGGCGGGTGATGGCGCCCTTCAGGGTGATAGCAGGCAAGACGGGAAAGAATCCCAGTGTGCATTCGGTATGTTTACCGGAAGGCCTTATCCGTGATGTGGAAGAGGCCCTGTCGGTGGCTATCGAGCACACTGGGTGCTACCGGCTGCAGGTAGTGGAACATGTCAGCACGAATGACGCCTGCAGCTTGGGTTCTCAGGCCGACCTCGGCTCCTTTCGGCGGCTGGCCGATTTGGTGAAGGCGAGTACCAAACCACGCGGGGTGCCGGCTAAGCTATTTGGAGCATCGTACCCAGGGTTGATAGCGGTCCTCTGGTTTAGAGTAGAAGCTCTAAACCAGAGTATCAGACAATTCTGAGACGGTATCGGATGCGAATTTCTCGACCTCCGCTATCGTGTGCATAGTTGTAGTGTTCCCTTTAATACATCAGGTGTGCACTACACGCTGGAAGCGGCCACTAGGGTAGCGGAGTACGTGTGGCGTGCACATGGGGCTTTTTTGGGTTAGAGAACTCCTTGGTATCACAGACGATTTACCTGTGATATCAGCCACAGTGATTCAGAGAACCTTCGTCCTTGTAGATCAGAGATAAAATAGCTCAAAAGTATTTTAGTAAACTACAGGAGCATCCCAGGAAAGGTCCCACAATTGGAATCACATGCTGAAAGTTATGACGCACAGATAGAAGTGGGAGCAGAAAGCTAGTTGAAACCAGACGTAAATGACAACGGAATCCTATGTTCAGATTGGAATGTCTATCGTAAGGATAGTTCAGTCGCCAATTGTGGCGACGTGTTTGTTGCAGTCAAAAATTCGATAAAATCTAGCGGGGTTATCATGTATTTCGAATGTGAATTAATCTGGGTGAAACAAACTATCAAAGAACGGTCAGAACTGGTGATCTGATGATTTTATAGACCACCGGGATCAGTTTTCTAGCGCTTCAGACAGAACTTGCAGAATATCATTTGTAATTTTCCTGATCATATCGTGGCAATAGGGGGCGGCTTCAACTTGTCAGTCATGGGTTTGGAGTGTTATGTCATCAAAACTGTTGCCAGAGACAGGGATTCGTGTGGCATTGTTCTGTATGCCTTGTCTGAATATTACGTTGAGCACTTTACACAGTTACCACTGGGCAAAACCCCACACGACACTGACTTACAACAAGGCATAACATCTGAACTAACATAGCAAGTGTAACGTGTTGTAAATGTTATAAAAAAATTAACTGGTATCGATCAAAAAACACATTCCCTATCCCCACACCATACGAAAGCTTCTCGCACTTGAAGTCAGTAAGTTAAGAAAGGTAAGTGGCAGTGGATTCAACTCAGTAAAAGAACAGGGAAACAAATTACTGTGGCGAGAGGATAGGTGTACCTCGTAAAAACTGTCTGCGTCAATGTGATACAGACCTGTAGAAACTACTGTTGACGATTTCGTAGAAATTATTGAGACTATAATATGGAATGAAAAAGTAACAACAAAGAATAACAACACAATTAAAAGGCACAACGCAAATGCCACTAGAGGTTGACAGTAACCGAAAACTAGACTGCTTGTTCCTTCACGTATTTTACTAGCTGCTGTAGCTCATTCCAGATATGAGTTGGAAGACTTTTTCTTTCTTAAAAAGTATTTGTTCGTATATGTGCAAAGATTCGGAAAAAGATTCATATTGTATTTGCCATATCCCGAATAACAAATGGTTCAACACGTCTTAAGAAGGGTGGAGGGGATGTCTATTCATTGAGTCGATGAGATGAAGTAAATGGGGGAATCAGAATGGTTGTTGTTGTTGTGGTCTTCAGTCCTGAGACAGGTTTGATGCAGCTCTCCATGCTACTCTATCCTGTGCAAGTTTGTTCATCTCCCAGCACCAACTGCAGCCTACATCTTTCTGAATCTGCTTAATGTTTTCATCTCTTGGTCTCCCTCTACGATTTTTACCCTCCACACTGCCCTCCAGTACCAAATTGGTGATCCCTTGATGCCTCAGAACATGTCCTACCAACCGATCCCTTCTTCTAGTCAAGTTGTGCCACAAGCTCCTCTTCTCCCCAATTCTGTTCAATACCTCCTCATTAGTTATATGATCTACCAATCTAATCTTCAGCATTCTTCTGTAGCACCACGTTTCGAAAGCTTCAGTTCTCTTCTTGTCTAAACTATTTATCGTCCATGCTTCACTTTCATACATGGCTACACTCCATACGAATACTTTCAGAAACGACTTCCTGACACTTAAATCAATACTCGATGTTAAGAAATTTCTCTTCTTCAGAAACGCCTTCCTTGCCATTGCCAGTCTACATTTTATATCCTCTCTACTTCGACCATCATCAGCTATTTCGCTCCCCAAATAGCAAAACTCCTTTACTACTTTAAGTGTCTCATTTCCTAATCTAATTCCCTCAGCATCAACCGACTTAATTCGACTACATTCCATTATCCTTGTTTTGCTTTTGTTGATGTTCATCTTATACCCTCCTTTCAAGATACTGTCCATTCCGTTCAACTGCTCTTCCAAGTCCTTTGCTGTCTCTGACAGAATTATAATGTCATCGGCGAACCTCAAAGTTTTTATTTCTTCTCCATGGATTTTAATATCTATTCCGAAATTTTCTTTTGTTTCCTTCACTGCTTGCTCAATATACAGATTGAATAACATCAAGGAGAGGCTGCAACCCTGTCTCACTCCCTTCCCAACCACTGCTTCCCTTTCGTGTCCCTCGACTCTTATAACTGCCATCTGGTTTCTGTACAAATTGTAAATAGCCTTTCTCTCCCTGTATTTTACCCCTGCCACCTTCAGAATTTTAAATAGAGTATTCCAGTCAACATTATCAAACGCTTTCTCTAAGTCAACAAATGCTAGGAACGCAGGTTTACCTTACCTTAATCTAGCTTCTAAGATAAGTCGCAGGGTCAGTATTGCCTCACGTGATCCAACATTTCTACGGAATCCAAACTGATCTTCCCCGAGGCCAGCTTCTACCAGTTTTTCCATTCGTCTGTAAAGAATGCGTGTTAGTATTTTGCAGCTGTGACTTATTAAACTGATAGTTCGGTAATTTTCACATCTGTCAACACCTGCCTTCTTTGGGATTGGAATTACTACATTCTTCTTGAAATGTGAGGGAATTTCGCCTGTCTCATACATCTTACTCACCAGATAGTAGAGTTTTGTTAGGCCTGGCTCCCCAAAGGCTCTCCAAAGGCTGTCAGTAGTTCTAATGGAATGTTGTCTACTCCGGGGGCCTTGTTTCGACTCAGGTCTTTCAGTGCTCTGTCAAACTCTTCACGCAGTATCATATGTCCCATTTCATCTTCATCTACATTCTCTTCCATTTCCATAATATCGTCCTCAAGTACATCGCCCTTGTATAGACCCTCTATATACTCCTTCCACCTTTCTGCTATCCCATCTTTGCTTAGAACTGGGTTTCCATCTGAGCTCTTGATATTCATGCAAGTGGTTCTCTTTTCTCCAAAGGTCTCTTTAATTTTCCTGTAGGCTGTATCTATCTTACCCCTCTTGATATAAACTTCTACATTCTTACAGTTGTCCTCTAGCCATCCCTGCTTAGCAATTTTGCACTTCCTGTCGATCTCATTTTTGAGACGTTTGTATTCCTTTTTGCCTGCTTCACTTACTGCATTTTTGTATTTTCTCCTTTCATCAAGTAAATTCAGTATCTCTTCTGTTACCCAAAGATTTCTACTAGCCCTCGTCTCTTTACCTACTTAATCCGCCCTTCACTATTTCGTTCCTCAAAGCTACCCATTCTTCTTCTACTGTATTTCTTTCCCCCATTCCTGTCAATTGTTCCCTTATGTTCTCCCTGAAACTCTGTACAACCTCTGGTTCTTTCAGTTTATCCAGGTCCCATCTCCTTAAATTCCCACCTTTTTGCAGTTTCTTCAGTTTTAATCTGCAGTGGTCAGAGTCCACATCTGCCCCTGGAAATGTCTTACAATTTAAAATCTGGTTCCTAAATCTCTGTCTTACCATTATATAATCTATATGAAACCTTTTAGAATCTCCAGGGTTCTTCCATGTATACAGCCTTCTTTCATGATTCTTGAACCAAGTGTTGGCTATGATTAAGTTACGCTCTGTGCAAAATTCTGCCAGGCGGCTTCCACTTTCATTTCTTAGCCCCAATCCATATTCACCTACTACGTTTCCTTCTCTTCCTTTTCCTACTGTCGAATTCCAGTCACCCATGACTATTAAATTTTCGTCTCCCTTCACTACCTGAATAATTTCTTTTATCTCATCATACATTTCCTCAATTTCTTCATCATCTGCAGAGCTAGTTGGCATATAAACTTGTACTACTGTAGTAGGCGTGGGCTTCGTGTCTATCTTGACCACAATAATGCGTTCACTATGCTGTTTGTAGTAGCTTACCGGCACTCCTATTTTCCTATTCATTATTAAAGCTACTCCTGCATTACCCCTATTTGATTTTGTATTTATGATCCTGTATTCGCCTGACCAAAAGTCTTGTTCCTCCTGCCACCGAACTTCACTAATTTCCACTATATCTAGCTTTAACCTATCCATTTCCCTTTTTAAATTTTCTAACCTACCTGCCCGATTAAGGGATCTGACATTCCACGCTGCGATCCGTAGAACGCCAGTTTTCTTTCTCTTGATAACGCCATCCTCTTGAGCAGTCCCCGCCCGGAGATCCGAATGGGGGACTATTTTACCTCCGGAATATTTTACCCAAGAGGACGCCATCATCATTTAATCATACAGTAAAGCTGCATACCCTCGGGAAAAATTACTGCTGTATTTTCCCCTTGCTTTCAGCCGTTCGCAGTACCGAAACAGCAAGGCCGTTTTGGTATGTATTTTAATTGTGATAGTACGGACCTCAGTATACAAGGTGTCTCGATAACAAGTCGGGCCTTGAATACTATTCTCAGAAGGGAAACGAGATAGGAATAAGGTGTTTGCATTGTGCTGAATTGGGCAATTTAAGTAGGACCTGTCCAAAGAATGATGTGTACTTTGAGTTCTCACAGTAACTACAATAAAAGGAGGATGCAGGATAGGCTATTTGCACAGTGAAGATAGACTTGCTACAGAATATACCTGTTGTTTATTCTACAGTTAATTTTGAGGTAATCTGTGCATTGCTTGATTGCTCATGGATAATGACTGATTTTGTGCCAATAAATCTATCTGTATATCGAATAAGTTGAGGTGAGAAGGAACAAAATGTAAACAGGTTAATTAATTTGTTATTGGGATAAAATGGGTGGACCCAATAAAGATTATTACAGAAAGATTTAGGCAGAAGTCTAGGATTTGTGTTATTAAGAATCTGACAGCAAATTGTATTTTGAGTGAAAATTCTCATTTAAATTGAAGGCACAAGAGTATTTTACGTTTTGCAGCCATATCGAGTGGGGTACAGTAGTTATTGCAAGTAGTCTACAAGCAGTTTTAGCGGAAGTCGAAAAAGAAGAAAATGTATTAGTAGAGAAACTTGGAGACACAGATGTAGAAACTCAAGTGTTAACTCCTATTTATCGATTATTGCATTAGCAGGATATAATGCAGACTCAACTGATAACATCCCAGTTAGCACTTCCTGGAAAGAATGTATTAAAAGAGTATACTGACAGCATGCTAGAACATAATGATCATTCCTCCTTCAGAATCTTCTTGTGCATCACACATATTCCCAGTACCGAAACCAAGTGGGGAAAATAGACCATTTTTTTGATTATACGGAATGACTAAAAAAAATGGTTGAAATGGCTCTGAGCACTATGGGACTTAACATCTGAGGTCATCAGTCCCCTAGAACTTAAAACTACTTAAACCTAACTAACCTAAGGACATTACACACATCCATGCTCGAGGCAGGATTCGAATCTGTGACCGTAGCGGTCGCGCGGTTCTAGACTGAAGCGCCTAGAACCGCGGTCGCGCGGTTCCAGACTGAGGCGCCTAGAACCGCTCGGCCACACCGGCCGGCGATTATACGGAATAGAATAATACTATTTTACATTCGTTATTGCTGATAGATCTTCATTCCACTTTTGAGTGGTTTCGTGTAGCAAGAATATCTATATATGCTAGGTAGGAATCTGCGAACCTCTTGCAACAAAATTTTACGTTTACCAGGTTCTGACAACAACCATGGGTGTCTTCATCAGATAATTCACCATTACCTAAAAAGAATATAAACAGACCTTAACATAGAGAAAACTAAAATACAACCAGATTTTTTTCGAACAGATTTATAAGAAGACTGGTCTTACATATGGCAATTAACGAACGAATTTAAGAGCAATAATGCTCTTGACACATAAAATGTTTCATTAGGAAGTTAATTTTAAAGTGATATAAATTAAAAATATTAAAAATGATATAAAGATGGCAACTGATAGCGCGATTTAACATTAACAGTAGTTGACAACAAACTTTTCTCAACATTTTTCGCAAAAAATCTGTACTGATCAACTAGTGCCATTCTGTTTAACGCACCGTCATTCTCACAAAACCTTTTCAAATTCTGCCAACAATAGAGCTATTGATACTCCTTTATCTGGTGAAAATGTAAAAGTTGACATTAATTTGATTACA
Source organism: Schistocerca americana (assembly GCF_021461395.2). Lineage (NCBI taxonomy): Eukaryota > Metazoa > Arthropoda > Insecta > Orthoptera > Acrididae > Schistocerca > Schistocerca americana. Next base: position 61,859,223 of record NC_060122.1, read on the forward strand.
ATTATTGCGGTCTGTAATGGACATAGTCGATAATATTTTGAAAAATAAAACCAGTAACAGAATCCCACCCTTGGCCCCTCTAATAACGAACGTAATGAAAAGAACAAAAATTGCTAAACCAAATGAAGGACCTGTGTTGTACAGGATTCAACGTCTCCTAAAATATGACTTTACTGTAGCATTTTATATATGTAACAGCTTAGAAAGCAGTCAAATTCTTAATTCGAAACTAGCACATTCTCCTTTACAAAACTCAGGTGCTTTTAAAATTGCTGCTGTGGTCTTCAGTCCAGAGACTGGTTTCATGCAGCTCTCCAAGCTACTCTATCCTGTGCAAGCTTCTTCATCTTCGAGTAACTACTGCAAACCTACATCCTTCTGAATCTGCGTAGCCTATTCATCTCTTGGTCCCTCTCTACAATTTTCACCCTTGATACTCAGATTGTGTCCTACCAATAGATTCCTTCTTCTAGTCAAGTTGTACCACAAATTCCCCTTCTCCCCAAGTCCATACAGTCCCTTCCTGTTAGTTACATGATCTACCCATCTAATCTTCAGCATTCTTCTGTAGCACCACATTTCGAAAGCTCTTCTTGTCCACACCATTTATCATCCATGTTTAATTTTCATACATGGCTACACTCCATACAAATACTTTAAGAAATGACTTCCTGACATTTAAATCTATAATCGATGTTGATAAATTTCTCTTCTTCAGAAACACCATCCTTGTCATAGCGGGTTTACATTTTATACCCTCTCTACTTTGACTATCATCAGTTATTTGGCTCCCCAAATAGCAAAACACGTCTGCTACTTTAAGTGTCTCATTTCCTGCTTTAGTTCCCTCATCATCGCCGTTGTTGTTGTTGTTGTCTTCAGTCCTGAGACTGGTTTCATGCAGCTCTCCATGCTACTCTATCCTGTGCAAGCTTCTTCATCCCCCAGTACTTACTGCGCTATTAGCAATGACAAATGTCCACCCAAACACCACGAGCAATTCCTGCTACATACAAATAACATCTCTTAAAAAAATATACATAACTCGTAACTCGTCCTATTTCATCACTTATCGATTGCAGACCTAAAGAAGTTTATGGCAACCAGTGGCCTGCACATAGAGAGAAATGGCTTAAACTCAGTATTCTTGAAGAGATAGAAAATTCCAGAGAGTTTTCTTTTAATGACTGTTTTATTCTTAGTGAACAGTTGCAATTACGTAATAAAAAACTGTAATGGTATAAAGCCGTGTCATAGAAATGCCTATTGAGCCCCTTCTTTCCTCAGAGTAGGCTGTGAAATATCGTTTTCCTCACTGTTCTTGATTTATTACGTTGTAGTCGTTCTGTATAAAAGTGTAACTAATATTTTCTGTTGCGATGTACTATATTATTTTCGTTTTGCGTAATACCAGCCACTGACATGTCAGGACACTTATATGCTATTTAAAATGTTTTTGAAAAATTAGGCAGATCTTACTACATTGCGCGACGTGTTTCATGCCCACGTTGTGGCAACTTCGGCATTTACGCTCTTAGTCTGACCCCACCTCCAGTGACTGTTGTTTCTCAGAGTCCTTGGCGGCGTGTACTGTGCTACTCTATGTAGATATTGTGGTGTCACCGCCAGACACCACACTTGCTAGGTGGTAGCTTAAATCGGCCGCGGTCCATTTAGTACATGTCGGACCCGCGTGTCGCCACTGTGTGATCGCAGACCTAGCGCCACCACAAGGCAGGTCTCGATATACGATAGGGCACTCGCCCCAGTTGTACGGACGACCTAGCTAGCGACTAGATGTACGAAGCCTTTCTCTCTCATTATCCGAGAGACAGAATAGCCTTCAGCTAAGTTAATGGCTACGAACTAGCAAGGCGCCAATTGTAACAGTGCATGTACCTTACGAGTCGCATTTGTATAGTCAAGAGAGATGTATCACAAGGAGACATTAAAGTTAAGTATAAAGCAGCTACGTACTTTTCTTCATAGCATTAATTACGCAGCCTGTTCCAGACTTGACGCCCGTCGGCGTGTGTGCACGCGTGCCTTTCCTTCGGCTACCTCCAGTGGCGTAACAGTCTTGTTACGTCACTACAGATTGGCGACGAGGCAACGGAAAGGGTTTTGTTCTCTCTGATTGCTTACATTTACTTGTGTCATGGCTTCGCCAGATGTACTGTCCGAATTTTATCGCTTGCAGAATCAGCAGACGCAAGCGTTATTGGATGCTCTTGGACAGCTCGTCCAGGGTCAACGTGCGCTGCACACCGATGCGGCCGCCGCCGCTTCATCGCTACCGCAGCCACAACATGCTGTTGCACCTCAATTCCGACCCTTTGATGCAACCCACGAGTCCTGGCAAGAGTGGTCCCGTCAATTCGCCTTCCATCTCGCTGCCTACAGAATTCAAGGTAATGAGCGGCAGCCGTTTTTGCTTTCTTGTGTTGGTGTGTCCACCTACCGTGTGATAGTGAAATCGTTTCCCCGACGCGACGTAGCAACTCTGTCCTACGAGGAAATTTTGTCTGCTTTAGATGCCTATTTCAAAGCAACAGTTAATGTGGTTGCAAAGCGGTATACGATTTTTCGTACAAAACGTACGGCCGGTCAAACTAATAGGGAGTGGGTAGCAACATTGCAAGGACTCACTAGGGACTGTGCCTTTGACTGTGACTGTGGTCTTTCTTATTCAGATACAATGGTGCGTGATGCAATTGCACAGAACGTTTCTGATGTTCGCATACGGGAGCAAATTTTGAAACTAGTTAATCCCTCCCTTCAACAAGTGATCGACATATTAGATAGACAAGACACACTTGACTGTGCTCAGGAATCTTTTGAAACTTCGCCAGCAGTGTGTAACATTAACCGGCCCGCCGGGTGAGCTGCGCGGCCCGGTCAACTGCCCTCGAGCAAACAAACGCAGCTGCCGCCGCGTTATAAACCAGGTGTGCCGCACCAGCCCACAAATGCAGTGAAATCGTGCCCGCGGTGTGCTACTAGACATTCGCGTGAACATTGCCCGTCACGCCAAGCTATTTGCTTTTTCTGCAATAGGAAAGGACATGTTCAAAGTGTTTGCCAGAAAAAGCTCCGATCAGACGATCACAACCATTCCAGGCCCTTTGCTTCGCGCCGGAATCGACCCAAGGACACTCAGGATCGTGGACCTTCGCCCATGGACATTCATGTCGTTAATTCCACTTCGTCCAGTGACACTTTCTCTAACAGTGCCTGTGTTCGTCCCACAAAAACTGTGCGTCGACGTCGCCGGAAATCACGTCAATTAGCAAGTGATTCTGTACCAGTGTCTGTTCAAATTGCACGAGACAGTCGCTCTTGTCGTCAGCAGGACAATAAACTTTTTGTAGATTTGGACTGTCATGGCACGGTCATACCATTCCAGCTCGATACCGGAGCTGCTGTTTCATTGCTCAATCACGACACGTACAAACAACTGGGCAAACCTCCGTTGCGTGCCGCAAATGTTAAGCTAACCACATATTCAGGACAGAAAATTCCTGTGTTAGGACAGTGCAGCCTTCTTGTAACATACAAGGGACAAACAAAACTTGTGTCATTTTACGTTCTTCGTTCTTCTACTGCAGTGAACTTGTTTGGCTTGGATTTATTTCAATTGTTTAACATGTCTATAGTAAATCAGGTCCTATCAGTGAATCAGACTGTGCCTCCAGACAGTGTTTCTAGCGTTTGTGAAGAATTTGCAGACGCTTTTGCACCGGGCCTTGGTTGCGCTACGAACTATGAAGCACAATTGGAACTGAATGTAAACGCGCAACCGCAATTTTTCAGAGCGCTCAATGTTCCCCACGCATTGCGTGATGAGGTCGCCGGAACATTAAACGATCTAGAATCACAAGGTGTGAGTGGATGTGCGCAATGCCTCTTCCATTTCAGCTCCGCTTCATCGCTTACGCCGTAAAGGTGTTCCGTTCGTCTGGACGACGGAATGCGAACGCACCTTTCGCCAGTTGAAATCGGCGTTGCTTTCTAATACTTGCCTCACGCCTTGTAGCGTTGCTCTTGGGGGACAAAAATAAAAAGAATTGTTACTTTTTTTTTTAATGTCGAAAAAGTGAATATTTTGGTGGGCCACTTGGCAACAGAATCAGGGATTTCTTACGCTATTATAATAACATACGCTGACCATTAAATACCTGAATAAGAGCAGCATATTGATATATATATATATTTGAGATCGCTCGGAAGAAACATTATCATTTCTGTGCATTTTTATAGTCGCGATGTAGTCATACCCGGATCAACACTAAGGGACCAGAAGATTTATAGACTTTAAAAGAAATGCAACACTACACAATTAAAAAAGAGTTGGTTCAGAAATAATAGGAAAACGATAATGTTCCTTCTGCCTCATGCTGCGTTCGGCCCATCAGCGTGATCGTAATTTCTGATGATGAAGTAACACAAAATAATTAACAGTTAACTAAATAAGGAGATGGACTCATCAAGGTTAATTTACGAAAATAAGCACACTTATCTTTAACACACGTTTTTTTTAATGCTACGTACCTTTTCATATTAAATTACAATAGATGACCATTGTGGTTAAATACTTTATACATAACAGTCAAAATGTCCTCTTGACGCTGTCTGTTCGATATCAGTTACAAGAAACTACATCTTTTCTGATTGGAAAAAATAACAATTAGCGTATTCACTCAATATTTTCACATCAAATATAAAATACAGTTGTGGAACACAGCAAGTCCGCGTCCGCCTCTCATGGAATACAAACAGTAAAAGGTGAGGCGCGAAAAGCCTCATTTGTCTTGAAACAACAGAATTCTTTTTTATACCATTAATCGATACATGTACATAGAGATTTACTGGCACCGCGCAAGAACGGCAAAGATACGATTGATTGCCTTGTCCGTCGTCGCATTTAATTATACATTTATTTTCGTCGCACATACACTATTTATGATAGACTTGGATTGTAGAGCGGCCACTGGTGATGGCTTCGAAAAGGAAGTCCATATCTTTCACTTTCAGGGCTCGAGTGTGGCTCTCCGAATTATTTCACATACGAAACAGATAAAATGTCTTATATTAGAATGGATAGACCCCCTTCCAAAGTTACAAGACAACGAAAAAGTTCATAACCAAGTGCTGTTTCATAAGACGTCTGAGTCATCTGAGAGGATCAACACTAAGGGACCAGAAGATTTATAGACTTTAAAAGAAATGCAACACTACACAATTAAAAAAAATTGGTTCAGAAATAATAGGAAAACGATAATGTTCCTTCTGCCTCATGCTGCGTTCGGCCCATCAGCGTGATCGTAATTTCTGATGAAGTAACACAAAAATAATTATCATTCAGTTAAATCAGGAGATGGAATCATCAAGGTTAATTTACGAAAATAAGCACACTTATCTTTAACACACGTTTTTTAATGCTACGTACCTTTTCATATTAAATTACAATAGATGACCATTGTGGTTAAGTACTTTATACATAACAGTCAAAATGTCCTCTTGATTCTGTCTGTTCGATATCAGTTACAAGAAACTACATCTTTTGTGATTGGAAAAAATAACAATTAGCATATTCACTCAATATTTTCACATCAAATATAAAATACAGTTGTGGAACGCAGCAAGTCTGCGTCCGCCTCTCATGGAACACAAACAGTAAAAGGTGAGGCGCGAAAAGCCTCGTTTGTCTTGAAACAACAGAATTCTTTTTTACACCATTAATCGATACATGTACATAGAGATTTACTGGCACCGCGCAAGAACGGTAAAGATAAAGAATAATAGATTCTGTCGCTGCTATGCGATGATTCATTTCTTTTACTTTACAATTTTTCGATAACTTTAGGCCATCAGGCGTTTACTATTGAGCGTATATTAATGTTTGTGAGGCGAAAATTACTAATATTACACTGCCTCCCATGAGGAGGGAAGGAATACCGAAGGTATTGCTTTCATCCTCATGCACATTGGAATATTTGTAATTTTCGAGTGTAACATACAGGTTATTAAAAGTTTCATTTTATATTCATTCCATAATAAAAGAATTAACGTTTCAATTTGTAATTACTGACGGTGGATCATTGTGAATTTGTTCTGTGTTTCTATCTGTGTTTGTATGGATTCAGTCTATCTTGATGATTCTTAAAATTAAGGCTATAAGTACACATATTTACAAAATTTATAAGGAAATAGAGTCACACTTCATTTTTCATCGTTGCAAAAGTAATTTGACTATCACAACTGGTACACAACTTTCTGTTTTGACAGTATTCATTATATTGTCATCGTCTTGTCGATTGATTGCCTTGTCCGTCGTCGCATTTAATTATACATTTATTTTCGTCGCACATACACTATTTATGATAGACTTGGATTGTAGAGCGGCCACTGGTGATGGCTTCGAAAAGAAAGTCCATATCTTTCACTTTCAGGGCTCGAGTGTGGCTCTCCGAATTATTTCACATATGAAACAGATAAAATGTCTTATATTAGAATAGCTTACAAAACTAATTTTATATACATGTGGGATGGGATATAGGAAGGATCGGATCCTTTGACGTATTTTCGTGTGCTTATTTTCATTCGTATCGTGACCGTTCGTTAAAGTTTACATTTCAACAGTGTTCAGAGGTGACCTTGTGACTTGTCTCTGTGTACAATCAGTCATTATAATAATTACGTTAACTTCTCTATTTTAGAGTCTCTCGGAAGGTTTATGATACATACAAAATGTTTTCAGTACTGGGTGTGAATGTTTTTGCTACAGAATGTAGCGCACAGCAACTGTGTTGGCGGTTGAACGTTTACATTATTTCGTCACGTGGTGGCTGTCCGCCTCCACTGTTGCGAGCAATCTTGAAATTCAGTCTGTGCGCGCGCACGTGACCGGAGCTTTCTTGCAGAGCGTTGATTTCGCGCTTGAGGTGCCGTGCGTCGCTTTTGTTCGGCGGATCGTGGCTTTGTGCTTTTTTAGATTGCTGGAGGGAGCTTCTGCCACCGAAACTGCCTCACATCACTTCCTGTCCACTATCCAGTTACGGATTCGCAGGTAAGTGGTAGTTACCGCTGCAACTGCATGTGTGGAATGACACTGATTATTACACACTGCACACATCAACGAAATTTTCACACATATGGTGCAGTAGAATACTGCCACTGACAATCGTCGAACTTTAAAACTTCACTTGCACTGTGGTGAGCGTCTGCGTGAACGGTGTATTAACAGAAATTCTCGCGTCATAACATCACACGGTGTTTACAAGTTGATTTACATACTAATATTTACAAGAGTTCATTTAAATCGAGAAATAATCTAATTGACCACTTTGAATCAAAACAATTGTTTCTTAATTAGTCTTTTTTTTTATTTAAGTACTTTTTCTTTGACCAACTCCATTCCAATCTCCTTTACAAATTAATTTCATTCATAGTAATCTTTATCACGCTTGCTTATTCATTTTGTAGGACCAATACATTTTTTTTTAGTGCTCGTCTTATTTAGTGACTTGTGAGGGGAGCTTCATTTATGTCAAAAGTTTTTCTCGTATGTGCTTGTACTTAAAGAAAGTTCGAGGACAGATTTGAAAATAGCAATTCCGCCTCTGAGTTTCGTGTAGAAATACAAACAGTCGAAAAAAGAAAGGTGGGAAAAGCGGGTCTACTCGCGGATCGTCGACAGAATCTAAATTACTCCTCAACCAGGTCGAAAATTTAATTTACCTTGCGCATTACAAAAGCAATATGCGCGTCGCGAACCTACTCATTTTTATATGTAGTGCCTCACTTCCTAAGCACACGTGCATCTTTACAAGTTGATCCTGAGGAGTGGATAGGATCAAGGATCTTAAAGGATTTGCACTTAGGAAAGGGATTCAATAATCACATAATCACATAATTACAGAGAAAACAATAAATATTGCAGTGCACACTTAAAATAAAATCTATCACTTCAAGCATGTATATCTAATATGTATCTTGCTGCAGCTTGCTTACTACTCTTTGCTCATTTCTTAGACTAAGTCAAGTTTATGCATTACGCATTTGGGTATTAATTATCATTTGTATATATAAGCCTCTCACTAGAGTGTTGTTTTTTGCTGCTGTCGCTACCTGTGAAGCTTGGGCGAGATCCTTATTCTATGTGCTGCTAGCTTGTGAATTTGCAGTATCGCTAATGCTCAATAGTACCGTGAAGTTGGCATAATAAACCATGTTACTCATATCTTCTTTGACTCAGCTTGTTTGTAGTCTAGACTCATCTTACTTTGCGTTATACAATAAACTTCCTTTTTATTCCATCACGCTTTTACTTAAGGTTAACGTCAGGCCTTTTTAGAACAATTGCACTGCGTTATCAATCTGTTCCTGCTTAATCCTAGGTATCTGTTCACTTCAAAGAGATGTTATTTTATCGCTGGCACAGCACTGTGCTGGAATTTACAAGTTAAATCTACCGACTGTTTTACGCTAACAGGTGGTGCCTTATTTACGCCACCTTTGAAAATAGGGAATAACCTCATGGAATCGAATCTTTTCTTACAACTTTCCTATTTTGTCTGGACGTTTAAGTATTTCCTTTTAAAACAGGTAATTAATTTGCCCTCGATTAAATTTCACTTACTAATACTAAGCACATATAATCATCATTTTCATATTACTATTTAGTGAGAGAAGTGCATTATTCGCTCCTTCCTGCTCATTCTCAAATTACTATTTAGCGAGAGAAGTGCATTATTCGCTCCTTCCTCTTTCCTCATTTTAGTACCTCGGGGCTAATTAATACCTCTCGAGTACATCATTTTCCTTACATACTAACTTATAACTAAAATTGAAAATCGCCTCTAGGACATGTCCTCCTGTTTACATAAAGATTATTCATGTAAATACTTGTCTGCAACTTATTCTGTATTTTATTTTCCAGGCGCGTTGTTTTAATACACAAGGTTTCCTTTCAGCACCGGTTAACGTCCGTAGTCAGTTCAGTTCCGTTCTTGTTACCCATTGGTTAATCCTGATCTCCAATACCTTAGAATTTTCTTACAGCTTAAATTAACTTAATTCCTGGCGTTATAAAATTTTCTTAAATCCTGATGGTGGAACAATCCTTTGATTTTATTCGTGGCAGGGTCAGATAACAAATAGCTACCAATGTGTGGTTTCCTCATTATCACAAAGGGACCTTCATAAATGTGTTGCCACTTACGATTCTTCTTTAACAACAGGGATGGTTTAAAGTGAGTCCTGACTAATACCTTTTCTCCTTCTTTGAAATCTATAACTCTGTTTATCTTCTTATCAAATGCCTTTTTTCGGAGGTTAGCATACGTTGTCAATGATATGAGAGCTTGCCTGATTTTTGCGTCTAGGTCCAATTCGTTGTCTTGTAACTTTGGAAGGGGGTCTATCCATTCATTCCTCTCTTTTGATCTTGACATTAACTCATGTGGCGTGAATCCGGTCGACAGATGAGGAAGGTGGTTTACAATCTGTTCGAATGGTGTTACGAAGTCTACCCACTTAGATTGCTTATTCGGAATGTACGTCCTTATAAATCTGTTAAATTCTTTGAAGATTCTTTCTGTCGGATTCGATTGCGGTCGAAACAGGGATATCAAAATTTGTTTGATTCCATGGCGAGCAAGAAATGCACGCCACGGGCGTGATGTGAAATTTGAAGCATTATCAGACAAAATTGATTCTGGAACCCCGAATCGTGGGAAATAATCATTTTCAATGCGACGAATTATTGGATTTGCACAAGAAGATTTTACTGCGTACAGTCTTATGTGCTTAGAAAAATTGTCCAGGATTGCTACTAAGTATTTAGCGCCTCCCCTACCGGTGGGTAGTGGACCTGGTAAATCAATACTAAGAAGCTGGTTTGGCCTTTCAGCAACTATTGGATTTAGTGGAATTGAAGTGGAAATGTTTAAGGATTTTGCCTTTTGACAGATGACACAGTTTCTCAATAATTTATGAATTCTCTGGTGTAGATTCGGAACGTAACAGTAAGTCGAGATTTTCCTTTTACATTTTTCTGGTCCGTAGTGACCCCATGAAATGTGAGTGTACCACAGAAGATGTTCAATGAAATTTCGAGGGATGCAAACACACCACCTCTCAGATGACTCAGACGTCTTATGAAATAGCACTTGGTTATGAACTTTATAAAACTTGGACAACTTGTGGGCTGGATTTTCGTGAAGAATTTGTATAACCTTTTTCCATTTTGGATCTGTATTTTGAAGAATCTGAATCTGCCTACATAACTGAAGAAAATACTTTCTGTGAATTGGATCTTTCATTAACAAAACTTTATAATTAGACATTTGTTCCACCAGTTCGCTGGTTTCTAGTAAGCCCTTAGGTGAGCGAGAAAGTGCGTCTGCTATAACATTATCTTTACCTTTTATGTATACAATGTCAAAGTCATATTCCTGCAGGAATAAGCACCATCGAGTAAGACGAGGGTGTTGCAACTTGCATGTAAGGAGGAATGATAAGGCTTGATGGTCTGAATAGACTTTAATTTTTCTTCCATAGATATAATAGTTAAATCGCCTAAAAGCCCATATTACGGCAAGTGCCTCCAACTCCGTAACCGAATAAGACTTCTCACACTCTGATAACACTCGACTCGCAAAGCTAATCACTTGGATTTGCTCGTGTCCATTTACTAATTGAATCTGGAAAAGACAAGCGCCGATACCCACAAAGGAAGCGTCTGCAGTAATACAAAATTCCTTATCCATCTGAGGATGATAGAGAATGTTACTGTTAACCAGACTGTCTTTAATTTTCTTAAATCCGTCTTGGCATTCCGGCGTCCAATTCCAATGTGAATTCTTTTTTAAAAGGTTGTGAAGAGCGGGATTGTTCAATACCTGATTGGGAACAAAACGTCTGAAAAATGACGTAAGACCGATAAATCCTCTCAGTTGCCTTTTTGTAACAGGGGTTGGAAAGTTTTTTATAGCAGATAATTTTTCCGGGTCGGGTTTAATTCCTTCAGGGGTGATGATGTGCCCTAAAAATTTAATTTCACTTTTTCCAAACTTGGATTTCTTAAGATTTGCTGTAACACCATACTCTCTGAATCGTTGAAATATCTTTTGCAGAAGGGCCACATGATCTTCCCAATTTTTCGATGCTACAAGAACGTCATCCACATAGACTGTTACCTCATCTAAAAGTTCAGGACCTAGTACATAGTCAAGGGCAGAAATAAAAATTCCGGAACTACTGTTTGTATTCCATGAGAGGCGGACGCGGACTTGCTGCGTTCCACAACTGTATTTTATATTTGATGTGAAAATATTGAGTGAATATGCTAATTGTTATTTTTTTTCAATCACAAAAGATGTAGTTTCTTGTAACTGATATCGAACAGACAGCATCCAGAGGACATTTTGACTGTTATGTATAAAGTATTTAACCACAATGGTCATCTATTGTAATTTAATATGAAAAGGTACGTAGCATTAAAAAAAACGTGTGTTAAAGATAAGTGTGCTTATTTTCGTAAATTAACCTTGATGAGTCCATCTCCTTATTTACTTAACTTAATTATTTTGTGTTACTTCATCATCAGAAATTACGATCACGCTGATGGGCCGAACGCAGCATGAGGCAGAAGGAACATTATCGTTTTCCTATTATTTCTGAACCAACTCTTTTTTAATTGTGTAGTGTTGCATTTCTTTTAAAGTCTATAAATCTTCTGGTCCCTTAGTGTTGATCCGGGTATGACTACATCGCGACTATAAAAATGCACAGAAATGATAATGTTTCTTCCGAGCGATCTCAAATATATATATATATCAATATGCTGCTCTTATTCAGGTATTTAATGGTCAACGTATGTTATTATAATAGCGTAAGAAATCCCTGATTCTGTTGCCAAGTGGCCCACCAAAATATTCACTTTTTCGACATTAAAAAAAAAGTAACAATTCTTTTTATTTTTGTCCCCCAAGAGCAACGCTACATGCGTAATGCATAAACTTGACTTAGTCTAAGAAATGAGCAAAGAGTAGTTGATATATATATTTGAGATCGCTCGGAAGAAACATTATCATTTCTGTGCATTTTTATAGTCGCGATGTAGTCATACCCGGATCAACACTAAGGGACCAGAAGATTTATAGACTTTAAAAGAAATGCAACACTACACAATTAAAAAAAGTTGGTTCAGAAATAATAGGAAAACAATAATGTTCCTTCTTCCTCATGCTGCGTTCGGCCCATCAGCGTGATCGTAATTTCTGATGATGAAGTAACACAAAATAATTAAGTTAAGTAAATAAGGAGATGGACTCATCAAGGTTAATTTACGAAAATAAGCACACTTATCTTTAACACACGTTTTTTTAATGCTACGTACCTTTTCATATTAAATTACAATAGATGACCATTGTGGTTAAATACTTTATACATAACAGTCAAAATGTCCTCTTGATGCTGTCTGTTCGTAATCAGTTACAAGAAACTACATGCTTTCTGATTGACAAAATAACATTTAGCATTTTCACTCAATATTTTCACATAGAATATAAAATACAGTTGCGGAACACAGCAAGTCCGCGTCCGCCTCTCATGGAATACAAACAGTAAAAGGTGAGGCGCGAAAAGCCTCATTTGTCTTGAAACAACAGAATTCTTTTTTATACCATTAATCGATACATGTACATAGAGATTTACTGGCACCGCGCAAGAACGGCAAAGATAAAGAATAATAGATTCTGTCGCTGCTATGCGATGATTCATTTCTTTTACTTTACAATTGTTCGATAACTTTAGGCCATCAGGCGTTTTCTATTGAGCGTATATCAATGTTTGTGAGGCGAAAATTACTAATATTACAGCCTTTAGATCCCCAGAAACCCCTTTTGTTGATGGTAGATGCATCGGATTTCGGGATCGGTGCTGTGCTTGCGCACAAAGTTGGCTCCCATGATCGCCCTATTGCCTTTGCGTCCAAATTGCTCTCGTCTGCGCAACGACATTACTCGCAGATAGAGAAAGAAGCTTTGGCTCTCGTGTTTGGTGTTACTAAGTTCCATTATTTCTTGTATGGTCGTCACTTCACCATCATCACAGACCACAAACCTTTGACATCGCTTTTTCATCCGAACAAGCCTGTACCTCCGCGTACAGCGCAGAAATTCATTCGCTGGTCTATTTTTCTCTCGCAGTACCGCTACGATATCGTGTATCGGTCCACTGCTAAGCACGGAAACGCCGATGCATTGTCCCGTTTGCCGGTTGCTGAGGATAAAGCATTCGATTCTTCCGAACTTGCTTGCCTGTTCATTGATTCGGAAACCGATGAAGTGGTCGAATCGTTTCCGATTGATTCTCGTCGTGTAGTTACAGCCACAGCTGCTGACCCTGTCCTTGCTACCGTTTTACGTTTTGTTGCTACGTAATGGCCTTTGTCAAAGTCTCGGATCGAGGATCCGTTGGTTCGTCGATATTTTGCTCATAAGGAGAGACTTTTTGTTCGACGTGGTGTTTTGTTGTTGCGTTCTGATAATGATCAGTCCAGAGTCGTGGTCCCACGTTCGTTACAGTCCTCTGTCTTACGGCTTCTTCACCAAGGACATTGGGGTATAGTGCGAACGAAACAACTTGCTCGTCAGCACTGTACTTGGTTCGGAATCGATGCTGCGATTACGAATATGTGTTCTTCTTGCATGGCGTGTGCCGAACAACAATCCGCACCGCCGCGGAAAGTCTTTGCATGGCCAAAAGCCACTTCCCCTTGGCAACGCTTGCACATTGATTTTGCTAGTCCATTCTGGAATGCTCGATGGTTGGTTCTGGTCGATGCCTTCAGTAATTTTCCTTTTGTTGTCCGGATGTCTTCCACGACGTCCTCCACCACCATCCAAGCGTTGTCTGCTAACTTTTGCATTGAAGGTCTTCCGCAGACTATTGTTTCCGACAATGGCCCACAATTCATGTCCGTGGAATTTCAGTCATTCTGCCAGGCCAATGGTATTCAACATCTGACATCCGCGCCGTTTTCGCCTCAGTCAAACGGTGCCGCTGAACGATTGGTCCGGACTTTCAAGTCACAGATGTTCAAATTGAAAGAGTCGCATTCTCGGGAGGACGCATTGTTGCTCTTTTTGTCTTCGTATCGCTCTCAGCCCCGAGATGGTCGCTCGCCGGCTGAGTTGCTCCACGGTCGTCCTCATCGCACCTTGATGTCTTTGCTGCATCCGCCGCATCAGGTTCCTGTGCAGCGGCAGACACCTGCTTTTGCTCCAGGCGACGTTGTATTCTATCGCACCTATCGAGGTTCACGGCGTTGGCTCGCAGGGCGCCTTCTTCGCTGCCTCGGCCGCGCGATGTATTTGGTTTTGGGGGCCTCTGGTGAGGTGCATCGGCATCTCAATCAGCTGCGCCTCTGTCGTCGCACGGGTTCTGCCGCTCCCCGTCTGCTTTCAGCGACGGTGCCGTCCGGTCAGCGCCCTGGGGACCCATCTACTGGCTCGCCTCATCCCCAGGTGTTACCGACGATGCCTTCCATTTTGCCCCATGGCGGCGCGCCGCCGCAGCAGCCGCCGCAGCCGCCGGTACTCCCGCCGGCGCCGCCCGCATTCGCCGCTTCGCTGCAGCCGCCAAGCGCCTCCCGGGGTCACGCGCCGCCGATCGCTTCCCGTGACCAGCTGTCCTCCGCCATGGAACTCCCGCCCGCTCCGGACCACATGACGTCATCGCGCGTCGGCTTCCCCGACGCAATGGGGGTCGACCCTTCGGCCCCTCCTGTTTCTTTACGGGCGCATACACCGCATGTTGACGTGCACCCTGGACTAGGTTTTCAGGCGTTTCCTAGCTCCCCTCGGACCGAATGGCCGGGTGCGGGTGGCACAGCCTCGCCTGTTGTTAGGCTCCCCACCTCATCGCATACGTCAACATGGGGTCCTCCCCACGGCGGGCGGAAGCCTTATCTCACGACCGTTCGCCGATTTGCGGGGGAGGAATGTGGTGTCACCGCCAGACACCACACTTGCTTGGTGGTAGCTTAAATCAGCCGCGGTCCATTTAGTACATGTCGGACCCGCGTGTCGCCACTGTGTGATCGCAGACCTAGCGCCACCACAAGACAGGTCTCGATATACGATAGAGCACTCGCCCCAGTTGTACGGACGACCTAGCTAGCGACTAGATGTACGAAGCCTTTCTCTCTCATTAGCCGAGAGACAGAATAGCCTTCAGCTAAGTTAATGGCTACGAACTAGCAAGGCGCCAATTGTAACAGTGCATGTATCTTACGAGTCGCATTTGTATAGTCAAGAGAGATGTATCACAAGGAGACATTAAAGTTAAGTATAAAGCAGCTACGTACTTTTCTTCATAGCATTAATTACGTAGCCTGTTCCAGACTTGACGCCCGTCGGCGTGTGTGCACGCGTGCCTTTCCTTCGGCTACCTCTACATCTACATCTACATCTATACTCCGCGAGCCACCTTACGGTGTGTGGCGGAGGGTACTTATTGTACCACTATCTGATCCCCCCTTCCCTGTTCCATTCACGAATTGTGCGTGGAAAGAACGACTGCTTGTAAGTCTCCGTATTTGCTCTAATTTCTCGGATCTTTTCGTTGTGATCATTACGCGAGATATATGTGGGCGGTAGTAATATGTTGCCCATCTCTTCCCGGAATGTGCTCTCTCGTAATTTCGATAATAAACCTCTCCGTATTGCGTAACGCCTTTCTTGAAGTGTCCGCCACTGGAGCTTGTTCAGCATCTCCGTAACGCTCTCGCGCTGACTAAATGTCCCTATGACGAATCGCGCTGCTTTTCGCTGGATCATGTCTATCTCTTCTATTAATCCAACCTGGTAAGGGTCCCATACTGATGAGCAATACTCAAGAATCGGACGAACAAGCGTTTTGTAAGCTACTTCTTTCGTCGATGAGTCACATTTTCTTAGAATTCTTCCTATGAATCTCAACCTGGCGCCTGCTTTTCCCACTATTTGTTTTATGTGATCATTCCACTTCAGATAGCTCCGGATAGTAACTCCTAAGTATTTTACGGTCGTTACCGCTTCCAATGATTTACCACCTATGGCATAATCGTACTGGAATGGATTTCTGCCCCTATGTATGCGCATTATATTACATTTATCTACGTTTAGGGAAAGCTGCCAGCTGTCGCACCATGCATTAATCCTCTGCAGGTCCTCCTGGAGTACGTACGAGTCTTCTGATGTTGCTACTTTCTTGTAGACAACCGTGTCATCTGCAAATAGCCTCACGGAGCTACCGATGTTGTCAACTAAGTCATTTATGTATATTGTAAACAATAAAGGTCCTATCACGCTTCCCTGCGGTACTCCCGAAATTACCTCTACATCTGCAGATTTTGAACCGTTAAGAATGACATGTTGTGTTCTTTCTTCTAGGAAATCCTGAATCCAGTCACAAACCTGGTCCGATATTCCGTAGGCTCGTATTTTTTTCACTAAACGTAAGTGCGGAACCGTATCAAATGCCTTCCTGAAGTCCAGGAATACGGCATCAATCTGCTCGCCAGTGTCTACGGCACTGTGAATTTCTTGGGCAAATAGGGCGAGCTGAGTTTCACATGATCTCTGTTTGCGGAATCCATGTTGGTTATGATGAAGGAGATTTGTATTATCTAAGAACGTCATAATACGAGAACACAAAACATGTTCCATTATTCTACAACAGATTGACGTAAGCGAAATAGGCCTATAATTATTCGCATCTGATTTATGACCCTTCTTGAAAATGGGAACGACCTGCGCTTTCTTCCAGTCGCTAGGTACTTTACGTTCTTCCAGCGATCTACGATAAATTGCTGATAGAAAGGGGGCAAGTTCTTTAGCATAATCACTGTAGAATCTTAAGGGTATCTCGTCTGGTCCGGATGCTTTTACGCTACTAAGTGATAGCAGTTGTTTTTCAATTCCGATATCGTTTATTTCAATATTTTCCATTTTGGCGTCCGTGCGACGGCTGAAGTCAGGGACCGTGTTACGATTTTCCGCAGTGAAACAGTTTCGGAACACTGAATTCAGTATTTCTGCCTTTCTTCGGTCGTCCTCTGTTTCGGTGCCATCGTGGTCAACGAGTGACTGAATAGGGGATTTAGATCCGCTTACCGATTTTACATATGACCAAAACTTTTTAGGGTTCTTGTTTAGATTGTTTGCCAATGTTTTATGTTCGAATTCGTTGAATGCTTCTCTCATTGCTCTCTTTACGCTCTTTTTCGCTTCGTTCAGCTTTTCCTTATCAGCTATGATTCGACTACTCTTAAACCTATGATGAAGCTTTCTTTGTTTCCGTAGTACCTTTCGTACATGATTGTTATACCACGGTGGATCTTTCCCCTCGCTTTGGACCTTAGTCGGTACGAACTTATCTAAGGCGTGCTGGACGATGTTTCTGAATTTTTTCCATTTATGTTCCACATCCTCTTCCTCAGAAATGAACGTTTGATGGTGGTCACTCAGATATTCTGCGATTTGTGCCCTATCACTCTTGTTAAGCAAATATATTTTCCTTCCTTTCTTGGCATTTCTTATTACACTTGTAGTCATTGATGCAACCACTGACTTATGATCACTGATACCCTCTTCTACATTCACGGAGTCGAAAAGTTCCGGTCTATTTGTTGCTATGAGGTCTAAAACGTTAGCTTCACGAGTTGGTTCTCTAACTATCTGCTCGAAGTAATTCTCGGACAAGGCAGTCAGGATAATGTCACAAGAGTCTCTGTCCCTGGCTCCAGTTCTGATTGTGTGACTATCCCATTCTATACCTGGTAGATTGAAGTCTCCCCCTATTACAATAGTATGATCACGAAACTTCTTCACGACGTTCTGCAGGTTCTCTCTGAGGCGCTCAACTACTACGGTTGCTGATGCAGGTGGTCTATAGAAGCATCCGACTATCATATCTGACCCACCTTTGATACTTAACTTAACCCAGATTATTTCACATTCGCATTCGCTAATAACTTCACTGGATATTATTGAATTCTTTACTGCTATAAATACTCCTCCACCATTGGCGTTTATCCTATCCTTGCGGTATATATTCCATTCTGTGTCTAGGATTTCGTTACTGTTCACTTCCGGTTTTAACCAACTTTCCGTTCCTAATACTATATGCGCACTATTTCCTTCAATAAGAGATACTAATTCAGGAACCTTGCCCTGGATACTCCTGCAGTTTACCAATATTACGTTAACTTTTCCTGTTTTTGGTCTCCGAGGACGGACATTCTTTATAAACGATGATAATGTCCTCTCTGGTAAGCCGTCAGGTATTTTATCGTTTCGCCCAAGGGGGGGTCCCTCTAACCTAAAAAACCCCCGTGTGCACGCCACACGTACTCTGCTACCCTAGTAGCTGCTTCCGGTGTGTAGTGCACGCCTGACCTGTCTAGGGGGCCCTACAGTTCTCCACCCAATAACGGAGGTCGATGAATTTGCAACCATTATAGTCGCAGAGTCGTCTGAGCCTCTGGTTTAGACCCTCCACACGGCTCCAAACCAGAGGACCGCGATCGACTCTGGGCACTATGCTGCAGATATTAAGCTCAGCTTGCACTCCGCGTGCGATGCTGGTTGTCTTCACCAAATCAGCCAGCCGCCGGAAGGAACCAAGGATGGCCTCAGAACCCAAGCGGCAGGCGTCATTCGTTCCGACATGTGCTACTATCTGCAGCCGGTCACACCCAGTGCGTTCAATAGCTGCCGGAAGGGCCACCTCCACATTACGGACGAGACCCCCCGGCAAGCACACCGAGTGCACACTGGCATTCTTCCCCGACCTACCCGCTATTTTCCTGAGGGGCTCCATAACCCGCCTAACGTTGGAGCTCCCTATAACTAATAGGCCCGCCCTCTGTGACTGTCGGGACCTTGCCGGAGAATCGGCCACTGGCCCAACAGGCGAGGCACCCTGTGGTGGCTCGGAAACGATGTCATCACCACTAGGAAGCACCCCGTACCTGTTGGAAAGGGGTAAGGCAGCTGCCACGCGGCCAGATCAACCTTCGCCTTTCGGCCAGGCACGCGCGAGCCCACCACTGTCCGCCATTCACCCTGGAGTGATGGCTGACCGGTAAGATGCTCACTGCCGGAAGACGCAGCGACATCAGGGGTTCCATGTGATTCCAAGGCCACCGAAGTAGGCATAGGTCTCACCACAGTTGCCCCAACGCCACTACGAGCCGACGCCTGCGCCTCGAGCTCGATGAGCCTAACAGACAAAGCCTCCACCTGCCCCCGAAGAGTGGCCAATTCTCCTTGCGTCCGCTCACAACAACCACAGTCCCTACACATGACTATGTTTACCCTACTCTATAAGGTGACAAATTCCCAAGATAATCTTCTGATGAGCTACTCTGATAATCAAGAAACACTCACTGAAATACGAGACGCGAAAACTACGCTAGGTTTTCCCAGAAAAACTATTTAAAAGCTAAGCGCAGCAAATAAGTACAAAAACGCTTTATACAAACAGTACTCGCTGCTGCTGGTGCTGTCGCTCTGGCTGTCACAAGACAACTGCTGATTCAAGTGACTAGTGGCTAACGGCCGCGAAACAAACAAAAGACGGTTTTAGGGCGCTTTCTGTTCTAAACGATCAAGAAAACACTAAGAAATCTAACACGAAAACTACGTAAAGTTTTATCAAGAACTGTTAGTTACTATGCAGAGCAGATAAACACAAATAGAATCCCTTCCTTAGTGGAAGGTCGTAAACAAAATGCAAAATAAACGCTTTATACAAACAGTACTCGCTGCTGCTGGTGCTGTCGCTCTGGCTGTCACAAGACAACTGCTGATTCAAGTGACTAGTGGCTAACGGCCGCGAAACAAACAAAAGATGGTTTTAGGGCGCTTTCTGTTCTAAACGATCAAGAAAACACTAAGAAATCTAACACGAAAACTACGTAAAGTTTTATCAAGAACTGTTAGTTACTATGCAGAGCAGATAAACACAAATAGAATCCCTTCCTTAGTGGAAGGTCGTAAACAAAATGCAAAATAAACGCTTTATACAAACAGTACTCGCTGCTGCTGGTGCTGTCGCTCTGGCTGTCACAAGACAACTGCTGATTCAAGTGACTAGTGGCTAACGGCCGCGAAACAAACAAAAGACGGTTTTAGGGCGCTTTCTGTTCTAAACGATCAAGAAAACACTAAGAAATCTAACACGAAAACTACGTAAAGTTTTATCAAGAACTGTTAGTTACTATGCAGAGCAGATAAACACAAATAGAATCCCTTCCTTAGTGGAAGGTCGTAAACAAAATGCAAAATAAACGCTTTATACAAACAGTACTCGCTGCTGCTGGTGCTGTCGCTCTGGCTGTCACAAGACAACTCCAGTGGCGTAACAGTCTTGTTACGTCACTACAGATAAAGTTTTACTGTCAGTTACCAGCTTTATGTCAGTTTTTAAGTCTTTAATTCTGTGTGGTTTTAATATTAACCTCTTATGTAAGTACCTTATGTGACGAGGTGTTATTGCTCTCAAATTCGTTCGTTAATTACCATATGTAAGACCAATCTTCTTATAAATCTCTTCGAATAAAAACTGGTTATAATTTAGTTTTCTCTATGTTAATGTCTGTTTATATTGTTTTTAGTTAATCATGAATTATCTGATGAAGACACCCATGGTTGTTGTCGGAACCTGGTAAACGTAAAATTTTGTCGGAAGCTATCATATTTTTTTATGGCTGCTGTATGACAATCATGTTTGAAATGGGTATATTTACAATATTTGATTTTAATAAGGTATACTGTCGGATTCCTGTTGCTGAAAGTTGAAAACCGGTTATAGTCCTCGCGAACGACTGGTAAATCTTCGAATTTTGTCGAGCCCCTTTGGACTCTCCCGTTAATTCTCTGTTGATGGATAATATATTTTCCGACATTAAGATATAATTTATTTATAGCCATCTAGAAGGTTTACTGTTTTTAGTCGTTCAGTGGGCGAGGGTGTCGAAGATTTGTATCTAGTCTTCAAGGGTGTGAGAAGCGCTGATTAACGGTCGTTCCACGCAAGTTTAAATTTACGTGCTTGTCTGTGAGATTGGTCATAATTTCGCGACTGAGGGTATAACGACTCATCCTGACTGCTTACCTGCCGACCCCTAAGGATGCGAAAAATTTCGTTTTTACCTCGACTGCGTGTCAGAATCTTTAATCACTGCCTTTTGTTGCAGCTAACCTTTACTCTGTTCCTTGAAATCCGCCTGCTGATGTTGCCCTATTAGCTAAATCATTTAGAGAATTTCCACGTCTGTCATACTAAGATAAAAATTTCCACAGCAGTACACTTCCATTTCCATCTTCTTCATATTTTTTATGGTCCATGTATCGCTCTCATACCAGCTGTACTCCAGATATATACTTTGTGGAATTTCTTCCTCAGCTACTTGTCAATATCCGACATATTTTATTGAAGAAGAATTTTTTTGTCTGTGCTTCTTTCATACGCCGTCAATCCTGTGTTCTTCCTAGATAGGATACTTCTTTCACATCTTCCAGGACGATGACGTGCACAGTTCTCATGTTAATCAAGTCGTTTCTCTTCTTTCTGTTATTTGTCATCATCTTTTTCGACGTTATACTTACCCTTAAACCATTTTCCTTTATAAGAAAGTCTACCAATTCATTCAAAATGTGTTCCTTGGTATCCCTACACTTCGTCAGAATCGCTATTCGGCCTGATAACAGTACCATTGTTATTGTTCGTACCAGCTGTACTCCAGATATATACTTTGTGGAATTTCTTCCTCAGTTACTTGTCAATATCCGACATATTTTATTGAAGAAGAATATTTTTGTCTGTGCTTCTTTCATACGCCGTCAATCCTGTGTTCTTCCTAGATAGGATACTTCATTCACATCTTCCAGGACGATGACGTTCACAGTTCTCATGTTAATCAAGTCGTTTTTCTTCTTTCTGTTATTTGTCATCATCTTTTTCGACGTTATACTTACCCTTAAACCATTTTCCTTTGTAAGAAAGTCTACCATTTCGTTCAAAATGCGTTTCTTGGTATCCTTACACTTCGTCAGAATCGCTATTCGGCCTGCTAACAGTACCATTGTTAATTGTTCTCCTAGCACTTTCAACCATTTTTTGAAATTTTGTTTCAGTTGCTTGATAGCTTCTTCGATGTGCAACATGAACAGCATTGGTGATAAGCTGCAACATGGTCCTACATCATTAGCTGGAAGCTGCACTTATTGACCTTCCACGTTTATTAGAAACCTTTTGGTTTTAGGAGATTTACTATAGCTGAACTATGCGATATGTATTTAATTTATGGCGAGGCAAAAGGTGTTGCGAGGGCAGCTGTACGAATTTATCGAGAACGCTTCCCACAACGACGTCTTCCTGCACGAAAGACATTTGCTGCTGTGCACCAAAGGTTTGTGTCATTGTAATTCTCTACTCGTATGCGATTATTATGTATTTACATCTTAATAAAGTACAACAGTTATCTGTACCTTTGTAAATTTTCTTCCGTATGCGAAACGTATCTTCTGTTCTGATATGCTTTCCTTTTTTTGTTACATCATGACAGAATACAACTGACGAGTACGTATTTAATTTCATTGGATTGAGAGATACTGGCTCTTTACTGCCCCGCGCAGAAGACAGAGGCCCACAACGCGCCGATCGTACATTGGAAGCTGAGGAAAGAATTCTGGACCGCATCCAGGAGGATCCTTCTCAGAGAACTAGAAGCATCGCCCGCCACGTGGGTATATCGCACACTGTCGTCCATCGTACTTGGCAAGAGGAGCGTCTGTGGCCTTACCACATTCAACGCGCACAAGCACGGGAAGAACAAGATTTCCGTAGATGTGTGGGCGAGTATGCTCGATAATTACATTACTGGGCCCTATGTTTTTCCTGCAGGTTTAACTGGTAACTATTACCGAACGTTTCTAGAGGAAACATTGTTACCAACGTTGTTAGAAGACATTCCGTTAGGCATAAATCATAACATGTGGTTCCTTCACGATGGTGCTCCACTCCACGTTGGTCACAGAGTACGCAGAATTTTGGTTAGTCGATTTCCAGGACGATGGATCGGGCGTTCGGGTCCACGTCGATGGCCAGCACGCAGCCCTGATTTAAATCCATTGGATTTTTACTTCTGGGGCCATATGGAGGAACTTGTTTATGCTGAGCCAGTAAATAATGTGGACGAATCGAAGCAGAAGATTTTAGATGCCGCCAATACCATAAAGGCCAATGTGCATGTGTTTGAACGAGTGCGACGAAACTGGGTTCGCCGTAATGAAAAATGTGTAGAAGCGAATGGTGGTCATCTCCAACATTAATTGTAGTATTGTTGTAAGAGGAAACGAAGTAATGGGTTTTCTTTTCGATACGATGTTGTACAGAAGGAAAATAATGTGAATTTAATATTCGTTATGGCATTGCCGTAAAAAGGTGAAATAGTTGATTGTAATTAATGCACAACTATCTACTTGGTGATTGACTGAATTTGTACTAATGGAAATACATCGCGTTTGATATTAGCCTGTCTTTACTACTACGACCTTTGTTATCGACTTGTTGAGAAACAGACTGGTTGTATTCAATTCACATAAAGTGAATTACACATTCTTGACGACCCAAAAACCGTTTAGATTCCTTTTTTCGGTACCACCTGGTTATCACACTACGTCGTTGTACACGTCTAATGATTTCAATCCTCTGGTCGGCTCGTTGCCTTTCTCTGGCCGCCCCGTCGTTGTAGGCAATAAGCTCGGTACGCCGTGTACTGTCGGTTGGCTACGTATACAGAAATGCGTATACTACATATCCTACGAACATTAGATTTTAATAATACAAAAATAAAGTACATGATACAAGAAAATGTGATTAGACATTTTTGTCAAGCACACCGAGATGTACCATCTGTGTAATTTTGGCGCCTTATACCGTTTACACCCTGTATATTATTCTGTTCAGAAGATTACAGGCAACACCTGTAGAACTGCACGTCAGATAATTTTCACATTTATCTGCTCTAGCCTTGTTAGGCATTGTAATGGCAGTCCATGTTGCGAAACGGGACTCGCCAGATTCGTTGCCTCTAGCCGCGTACTCAGATATACAGCTAAACAATAAGGTCTGAATGACTATCCATGTAGTTCAGCGGACCCATGTCATAACATTACAGTCGCAAAACGCCAATAATCTCGAACACTAAACGTACTCACAATACTTAAGTCACTAGAGATATCAGGGTAAAAAAGGAAGATCCTACCTTCACTGGAAAAACCACGTTGCCGCCAAATGCAGAGCCAAATGGTGCGTACTTTAGTCTGCAGAAAAGTGAAGAAAGACATACAACCAAAAATATGGAAAAGAGAGACCTTGTAACATAACGCGTACGAAACCCACAGTTTGAATGCTTAAAGATTTACCAGAATGTCCTAGTGACAGCCCCCGCGAACAGTAACAAAGGGAGCGCGTAGTAAAGCATAGCACTTGCGCCACGGCCGGCCTTGAGAGCGCCACCGTGAGGTAAGATGAATAATAGATTCACCTCATCCTGTGTACTTACACTACTGGCCACTAAAATTGCTACACCAAGAAGAATTGCAGATGATATACGGGTATTCATTGGACAAATATATCATACAGAACTGACATGTGATTACATTTTCACGCTATTTGGATGCATAGATCCTGAGAAATCAGTACCCAGAACAACCACCCCTGGCCGTAATAACGGCCTTGATACGCCTGGGCATTGAGTCAAACAGAGCTTGGATGGCGTGTAGAGGTACAGCTGCCCATGCAGCTTCAACACGATACCACAGTTCATCAATAGTAGTGACTGGCGTATTGTGACAAGCCAGTTCCTCGGCCACTATTGACCAGACGTTTTCAGATAGTGAGAGATGTGGAGAATGTGCTGGCCAGGGCAGCAGTAGAACATTTTCTGTATGCAGAAAGGCCCGTGCGGGACCTGCAACATGCGGGCGTCCATTATCCTGCTGAAATGTAGGGTTTCGCAGGGATCGAATGAAGGGTAGAGCCACGGCTCCTAACACATCTGAAATGTAACGTCCACTGTTCAGAGTGCCGTCAATGCGTACAAGAGGTGACCGAGACGTGTAACCAACGGCACCCCATACCATCACGCCGGGTGATACGTCAGTATGGCGGTGACGAATACACGCTTCCAACGTGCTTTCACTGCGATGTCGCCAAACACGGATGGGACCATCATGATGCTGTAAACGGAACTGAATTCATACGAAAAACGACGTTTTGCCATTCGTGCACCCACGCTCGTCGTTGAGTACACTATGGCAGGCATTCCTGTCTGTGATGCAGCGTCTAGGGTAACCGCAGCCATGGTCTCCGAGCTCATAGTCCATGCTCCTGCAAACGTCGTCGAACTGTTCGTGCAGATGGTTGTTGTCTTGCAAACGTCCCCATTTGTTGACTCAGGGATCGAGACGTGGCTGCACGATCCATTACAGCCATGCGGATAAGATGCCTATCATCTCGACTGCTAGTGATACGAGGCCGTAGGGATCCAGCAAAGCGTTCCGCATTACCCTCCTGAACCACCGTTTCCATATTCTGCTAACAGTCATTGGATCTCGGCCAACGCGAACAGCAATGTCGCAATACGATAAACCGCAGTCGCGATAAGCTACAATCCGACCTTTATCAGTCGGAAACGTGATGGTAAGCATTTCTCCTCCTTGCACGAGGCATCACAACAACGTTTCACCAGGAAACGTCTGTCAACTGCTGTTTGAGTATGAGGAATGGGTTGGAAACTTTCCTCATGTCAGCACGTTGTAGGTGTCAGAACCGGTGCCAATCATGTGTGAATGCTCTCAAAAGCTAATCATTTGCACATGACAGCATCTTCTTCCTGTCGGTTAAATTTCCCGTCTGTAGCACGTCATCTTGATGGTGTAGCAATTTTAACGGGCAGTATTTTATATGCAATCAGCAAAGGTTGAATCCGCACACCTCTCCGTTACAACCATGCAACAAACATTAACAGCCACAGCATGAAAATCACACATCGCACACTACGACTCACACGGTCCCAGACGTAAGAGCACATAAACATATAACATTCGGATCAGCGAGAGGTTACGTGGAGCACACGGCTTGCAAGACAATCAATATTAGGTGACGCCGCAACCCAATCAGGCCATTAAGAGTGTGTTGGGAATAAAATCTCTTATAACAAAATGATGGTCCGTCTCTTTTCCCTCGTGTGCAAGATTTTGTGGACAAATCTATTACTGAACAGCCTTGCTCAAGACATGAGTACTCAATAAGGAGCTAGAATTGGAAAGACTATCTCACAGGCTCAACGGATTGCACGGAAAGATAGCACCAAGTAAATTACACACTGCGTTCCAATTGCGGTAACGTAAACCACGTTGCCTCACTGCCAGCAGCGCTGTGTCCCGTGGAGATACGAAGGCAAACACTGCCCGCTGCTCTAGCTTCAACGGTCAGTCGTATTGACAGCAAGCACACCGAACCTTGCCCGTTTGTCGCCCCACCAGCATTGCTGCTCTGTCATGCTTCCAGCTCTGTCTCCAGGCGGCTATTCACATGCTGTGTGTTGCTGGCTGTTTCCGCTTTCGCTGGCTAATTCCCACTGCTCTCTCTGCTCCACTATTGCTTTCTGTCACTGATGGAGACACTGGTTGCCCGGCCTCCGTACACACGGAACCGCGCTACACCCAGCATTTCCTGGGCAAGCCACCCTGTTACATAATCAGTCTCGGATGTTAGAAAAAGGGGACGAGGAGTGGCAAACAAACGCAGAATAACATACTGCTCAAGGTAATAAATGATCCACAACACTTAGTAAACTATGTAAATCAGCATTTTTCAAGTAGTCTATTGCAGAGAAGTTACAGCAAAAATTCCCCAAAACAAATGTAACATCTGTAAATAATGTTGCACTAAATACAATGATGTTACTTCCAACTACAGAGAACGAAGTCAATAAAACTGTTCAAAAACTAATAAATAAAAGGTCAATAGGCTTAGATGAAGTACCAGTGTGTGTACTGAAACAATGCGTAGAGATTATACAAGATTCTTTAACAAATGTAATAAATGAATTCTTCACATCAGGGATATTTCCAGAGCAGTTAAAACTGACAAGAGTTGTACCTTTGGTTAAGAAAGGTAACGCAGAAGACAGAAAATTACAGACCCATTTCCCTGCTGCCACCATTCTCAAAAATAGTTGAAGCAATTATGAAAGACATATCAATGAATTACCTGAATAAATACAATCTTTTAAGCGAATTACAGTTTGGTATCCAAAGTGGTAAAAATACGGAGTTAGCCCGAGAAGAATTCACATTTGTAATTAATGCTCTTGATAAAGATGAGTGTGTCACAGGCATGTTTTTGGATCTTTATAAGGTTTTGATACAGTCACCCACAAGATTCTCTGCAATAAATTAGAAGCATTAGGAAGAAGAGGAGTAACTAATGACTGGTTTCGATCATACCTAACAGATAGGGCACAAAGAGTAGAGAAAATACATACTTCAAAAAGAGCTAAATATTTAGTAAAAAAACGTACCTGAACCAAAATACATAAATATAGGAGTTCCGCAAGGTAGCACATTAGGACGAATACTGTTCCTGATATACCGCAACGACTTTCCAGTAGTGCTACTCATGATGAAAAAATTCTCTTCGTTGATGACAGCAATATTATAGTCACTGAGACAACAAGAGAACTCCTCGCAGAGAAAACAAATGAAACTCTCAAGGAAGTTTACGATTGGTCAATAAGCAGTAAAGTGACATTGAACATAAAGAAAACTAATGCCATGAATATCAGTTTGCAGAGGGAAAATGACAATGTTAAATTCAACATAGATGGCATCTCCATAGACTGTGTAACAAATCCAAAATTTCGAGGAATGAATATTGACTCTCATTTGTAGTGGTGTGAACACACAAAGGTACTTGCAAACAAAATGTCATCAGCATGTTATGCCCTTAGAATCCTATCATCAGTGTGTAACATTCAATGTCTTTTAGTTACATACTATTCACATGTACACTCAACTCTTAGCTATGGGATTCTGTTTCAGGGCAACAAATGCACAAACTCCAGAAAAGAACCATAAGAATAATACCCAAAAATACTAGTCGGGCTCATTATAAAGATCTGTCAAAACACTGGGGATTTTAACTGCACCATGTGAATGCATTTACCAGTTAGTTGTACACACCAAAAATAACATTGGTAATTACTGCACAAACAGTTCTGTCCATGACCATGGAACAAGAGATATACTTACATTTACGAAGAAAAAATAAACATTAAACTGAAAACAGCATTTTCTAAAAAATTTGTTACCAAAGCAGATTAAAGAAATTTCAAAAAAACGCTTATTTAAAAAGGCAGCTAGAAAGTACCTGTTATGCAATACATTTTATACATTGAAGGATTACTTGGATAAAACAGAGTAGGGGTTTGGTAAATAAAAATTTATACAAATAAATAATAATGAGTATAAAACATCCAACATTCCACATTACACCTTCACACTGTTTTTTTCCTTCTTTTTTTCCCTTTTCTTTACATGCTTTCCCCCAAGCTATGCATAGATCAACACTAACACCTCTTTCTGAGCTCAACATCTCACTCATTATAGAGGAATGCTGAGAAAGTTTTTCAGGATAGCAAATGGGAAGTTGTGGTACCGAAAATGACCCAGAGATCACCGGTGTGTGTGTGTGTGTGTGTGTGTGTGTGTGTGTGTGTGTGTGTGTGTGTGTGTGTTTGTGTGTTTGTGTGTATAGTGAGTGAAGTGTTGCGAAACAATAAGTGAACAATGTGGCACTACATAATTAAATAAACTATTCGTAAAAAAGAGTATTGTATACCATGAGTATATCTAATGATTGTCTCTAACTAGAAGTCTGTAAATATATGTGTATACGGATTAACTTTTTTAAATTGGCCTAAACTTTAAATACTTTGACATATCCTACATCCCTGTAAAAAGAGATCTACAGATGAATAAAGCTACTATTACTACTACTAAGCAAGCTCGGCCGTCGCACCATCCATGGTCCTGGCGATGCACCGAAGACTTGTCAGTTGCTGCTAGCGGCGCCCCACAGCAGTACCAAGAGAAGTTGCCACTTCGGTACTGTATAACAGACACTCGTCCACTCTGGCAGGACATCGCTCCATGCCTTGCCGAGGCACCGTAATCGATGACTAGGAGGTCTGTGCAGCCATTGGTGCATCAAAAATCCAAGAGCAGTGCTTGCGCTACTCCAAAGAGTGGCGGGAATCTAAGTGTGCTCTGAAATTACTATTTCAAGGTGCAAAAATTATCTGACGCATAAACCGAATCTTGGAAGTGTAGTGTACTTTGAAGAATGCTAAACTGCTTTCCCAGGCTTTTTATGCTTACCTAAAGATAAATATGTTAAATAAATTCTGTGTCAGTCTATGACCTACAGGAGACGAATGATAGTATGTCTATAGATTATCAGTACAATTTATGAGTTTGATAAATTTGAAATAACTCACAACTTTTTTTTTTTTTTTTTTTTTTTTTTTTATGTCACAGAAGATAGCTCAGTGTCATAGACGGTTCAAAGAGGTGAAGTCTGATACTCAAGTGAAACGAAACTTTGAGGCAAAGTATGGACGGAAACCAACATTGCGTAGCAGTCTCGGTATGTTCATCTGTTCAGAGATAGTTACTGGACTCGGCTGTTCGATGCAGGATGGCAGATCACTTTTCAGCCACCTAGTTTCAAACTTATTTTATTTGGCTACCAGTTCCGTTAAACTACGTCATCTTCAGGCCACTGACAGACGTGGAGGAGGTTCTGGCTCCCCTTTTTGACGTGTAGGAAGATTCCACATCGGGTCTGGACCCATTTTTGACCAGAACCGAGGTGGAATCTTCATACACGTCGATCAGGGGCCTAAAGATGCCGCATTAAATCGCCAAAACTTGTAGCCAAATAAAGTAAGTTTGGAAACTAGAAGGCTGAAAGGTGTTTGATCTGACATTCTTACTTCGGATTGGCGTACGTGATGAGCGGAAACAGGTTGCGTTCACAATAAACCGGAGGTGGGTGGTCCATATTGTTTCAGACGCCAACATGTACAAGCTGGCGGGGGGTAGGGGGGGGGGGGGGGGAGAGTGTCCAACAAAATCAATATGTGTGGTGGACACAGAGTTGGAAATGTCACAGTGACCAGTCCACTAAGTTTCCCAGAAGAGTTTATGACTTCCCGTCTACAAGACACATCTGCTTCAGACACTAGGCCCTAACGACAAACCATTCCGTGAACAGTTTTGCAGTGGATGTGCTAGATTAGATTGATACAAATTATGACTTATTTTGAAAAGATTTATTTCTCAATTAGTTAACTTTTAATATATTCTGCAAATTGAACCACCTTAAAGTGCATATATGGGGTCATAATGTACTCAACAAACACGTGAAATGGAAACTGACAGTTCCAAGGTCAAAGTGTGATAAGCGGTCCTGCACAGTTGCGCCATTCACGAACTATAAATCATCCAGGTTACTGTCAACAATGATGTTTAGCTGGGCGAATTACAAGCGTTTGCTTTGCTACCACTGAAACATCTGCGAGCGGACGACATTTTTCAGTAGAATTTGGCATCAGCTCTACAGTCCCAAAATATACGTCACTTTCTGAATGAAAAGTTTCCAGATAGTTGTATTCGCTTGACCCGATGTAGCTAGACCGCTTGCTATAGGGTTCTGTAAAGACGTAAGTGTGCTGAAGTAGGGGTACAGGCTTACCGGACTTAAGGATACATATTTGCAACCCATTTGCGAGCGACGCCGTCGATTTCCTGGAGTGCACATGGAGAGAAATTGAATTACGATTGGATGTGGCTCATGCCACTAGCTGCTCACCCATTGAGGTGTACGATACATAACAGAACTTGTTGTAAACCAGTTGTTTTTATACACACTGCAGGCCATTAAAATTGCTACACCAAGAAGAAATGCAGATGATAAACGGGTATTCATTGGACAAATATATTATGCAAGAACTGAGATGTGATTACATTTTCACGCAATTTGCGTGCATAGATCCTGAGAAATCAGTACCCAGAACAACCACCTCTGGTCGTAATAACGGCCTTGATACGCCTGGGCATCGAGTCAAACAGAGTTTGGATGGCGTGTACAGGGACAGCTGTCGATGCAGCTTCAACACGATACCACAGTTCATAAAGAGTAGTGACTGGCGTAATGTGACGAGCCAGTTGCTCAGCCACCATTGACGAGACGTTTTCAATTGGTGAGAGATCTGGAGTATGTGCTGGCCAGGGCAGCAGTCGAACATTTTCTATATCCAGAAAGGCCCGTACAGGACCTGCAACATGCGGTCGTGCATTATCCTGCTCAAATGTAGAGTTTCTCAGAGATCGAATGTAGAGCCACAGGTCGTAACACATCTGAAATGTAACTTCCAGTGTTCAAAGTGCCGTCAGTGCGAACAAGACGTGACCGAGACGGATAACCAATG
Source organism: Schistocerca americana (assembly GCF_021461395.2). Lineage (NCBI taxonomy): Eukaryota > Metazoa > Arthropoda > Insecta > Orthoptera > Acrididae > Schistocerca > Schistocerca americana. The sequence goes on from NC_060122.1 coordinate 61,890,844, forward strand.
GCTCCCCATACCATCACGCCGGGTGATACGCCAGTATGGCGATGTCGAATACACGCTTCCAATGTGCGTTCATCGTGATGTCGCCAAACACAGATGCGACCATCATGATGCTGTAAACAAAACCTGGATTCATCCGAAAAGATTACGTTTTGCCATGGTCTCCGAGCTGATAGTCAATGCTGCTGCAAACGTCGTCGAACTGTTGGTGCAGGTGGTTGTTATCCCAATCTGTTGACTCAGTGATCGAGACGTGGCTACACGATCCGTTACAGCCATGCCGATAAGATGCCTCTCATCTCGACTGCTACTGATACGAGGCAATTGGGATCCAGCACGGCGTTCCGTATTACCCTCCTGAACCCACCGATTCCATATTCTGCTAACAGTCATTGGATCTCGACCAACGCGACCAGCAATGTCGCTATACGATAAAGCGCAATCACGATAGGCTACAATCCGACCTTTATCAAAGTCGTAAACATGATGGTACGCATTTCTACGCCTTGCACGAGGCATCACAACAACGTTTCACCAGGCAACGCCGGTCAACTGCTGTTTGTGTTTGAGAAATCCGTTGGACACTTTCCTCATGTCAGCACGTTGTAGGTGTCTCCACTGGCGCTAACCTTGTCTGAATGCTCTGAAAAGCTAATTATCTCCATATCACAGGAGCTTCTTCCTGCTGGTTAAATTTCGCGTCTGTAGCACGTGGTGTAGGAAATTTGATGTCCAGTAGTGTAGTATAGTTACGAAACTGTAAAAGAGTAGAGATGTGGCGATAATTAATGGACAAATTGCACTTCGCAGTACAGCTCTCATACTTCTATAGGAGTAGTAATTTCGTATTACTATTGAATACTTTGATAATAAGATTTAGAGAAGCTGGTGCCATCACGTATTTTGTAATTTAAAGTACACAGCATATGACGTTTCAATCCAATGTGTTCTATGAATTCTAAGGTAATCAGAGGACACACAGTGCGACGAAATATTACATTCATACCCATTGCCAAGGTGGCATTCATACACTTAGTATCCGAATTACGAGGTTTGAGCCATCACAAAGATACGACAAAAGATAACTCTCCTGTTTTAATGTATTTTTCTGCCCCAAATATTTTCGTAGCTGTGCTTCAGAAGTAGACAACTTAGGTTGCTACTTCTAATGTGTTTCCAGAGGGCAGATGTGAGTCCTTATGTCGCTGTGAAATACCATCTGTATAATCGTGTCATTGTTTATGTTTAGTTTGATCGCTTTCGCTTATTAATTAACTCTGGTTATTTCTCTTTTACACAGCTGCTGTGTTTTTAAGAATTTCCAGAGTCTTGTTTTTGTTGCCTGCATGTCTGGTAACAAAAATTTATCACACTAAATTTTTACCAGGAAACTCTTTGGACGCAAGACCCACGTGCGTTACTTTGTTAATTTGCTTAAGGAATATGATGGAAAGGTTCGCCATTACGGAAAAAACGGTTTAACTCTGTAAGAGACGGCACTTTTCCATGAGACAGAGATCACCTATTTTATAAGTGCTGGGATGGAAGTGTCAGGAATGAAACCTCCATTTTTCTCATTCATATTTTGAGAAATGCCTTCGTGTTTTACATGTGTCTTTAGTTAAAATAAATACCACATTGTAGGATTATAAGGGTCACAGAATTCTGATTAACTGGTTTTCTCGAATCTTAAAGTGAATAAGTTTCCATCGGTAACCTGACACGTATTCTGACTCACGAGGACGTTCTTGCTCCACATATTCTTTCTCTGTGCTCTCTTGTCTGTTTTTCAGTGCATATTTTAAAATTATAGTTACTGCAAGAATCTGAGGAGCTTGCAGTTTGGGTAACACGTAGTCCTGTGTGGTGAGAGTTTTATATTTGTCAGATAGGGCGCGGGTGTGCATAGAGTTTCAGGCAATTTCTTACCCCTGGTGTTAGAAACTGACGCTAAAAGACGGAAGAATCATCAATGACTAACAGTGAGGATGTGGCAGACAATGGAATAAACTGTATTTAATGCGCGCAACGTGTATCAACAGGACATGTGGCCTGCAATTGCAAAAGTGTCATCATGATATCTCTATTGAAAAAAAATATTACAGATGATTCCCTCACTCGAGTTTCCGCGGTCAGGCTGCCAAGGGGAAGGTAACCACGAGAAAAAGCTGAATAGCCAACCAAAGGTTAAAATACTTCAGAGCATGGATATTAAAATTTTTGAAGGTCATAGGGAAGACAAATATTTGACATGGGGAATGGAAAGGCTCAGTTATGGTGGTGGTCAGTGAGCTGAAATGGATCAGCCGAATTGACCGAGATATCAATAGCAGCAGAAAATGCTATAACAGGAGTAGGACTCGTTATTAATCAGCGTGGAGATACTAAAAACAGTTCAGCGAAGTGCTGCTATCATCGGAATCGACAGCAAACGAAAGCCAAACACAATAGTTCTGGTACATATACGGACGTCACAAGCAGAAGATGAAGAGATAGAGAAAGTGTATGAACATACTGAGCAGGAGATTCAATATGTAGAGGTAGATGAATAATAATTATGGGGTACTGGATTACGACAATATGGGATGGAAAGAGAGGCGGAGCTAAAAATGTATGGCCTTGGTAACAGGAATGAAAGAGCAGAAAGGATGTGTCATGGTATGAATTTCAGCTACTGAAAATCACAAAACGAGAAGGCATACGGGAGACTTCCATCCAGATTACGTAGTGGTCACACAGAGATTATGGAATTAGACACTGGGCTGCAAGGCTGCAAGGATCACAATCTGGAAATAAATAGTAGGCAAAATTTTAATACACTCATCCGGATAACCAATCTGCAAAGAAGTGGTAACCTGAAGTGAGGAATGTTTAAATGCGTACAAAATTCTTTAAGGTTATAGATACTGTGATAACGAGATCCAGAATATGTAACTGAGTTGAAGAGGAATCGATATCTCTAAAAAGGGCAGTCACAGAATTTGCGCGGATAAACATATATAAAAGGACGTTAACTGCAAAGAACCTTAGGTTCGTTGTTGTTGCGATCTTCAGTCCAAAGGCTGGTTTGATGCAGCTCTACATGCTACTCTATCCTGCGCAAGCTTCTTCATCTCCGAGTAACTACCGCAACCTACATCCTTCTGAATCTGCTTAGTGTATTCATCTCTTGGTTTCCCTCTACGACTTTACCCCCCCCCCCCCCCCCACGCTTCCTTTTAATACTAAATTGGTGATCCCTTGACGCCTCAGAATGTGAACTACCAACTTATCCCTTTTTCTATTAGGTTGCCCCATGAATTCCACTTCTTCCCAATTTTACTCAATATTAATAATACTCATATTAAAAAAAAATAGTAGTATAAAACTTTCTTAATCACTTCTGCTGGTGAGAAAGCATCTAAAATGAATGGTAAAATGGGGCATAGAATATTTTTACTTGCTTCGTAATGAATTTTCATTCCACCGTTCAGTATCAGATTCCCCGTCAGACCGACGAGAACGTTGAAGGGCCGCCTATTTCGGAGGCCAGTGACTGACCTCAAAATTACTCAGTTTGCGTAATTAGCTTACCCGGATACTGAAAGAAAAGATTGGTAAAATGAATCTCAGGGAGACTGAAAAAAAAGTTTGATGAAGTAAACGCCGATTGAACACTAGAAGCATTCGGCTGTAGCTAGCAAACAATTCGACGGCAACTCTCCTTCGCTGCAGCCTGAAAAAGTGCTGAAATGCAACATAATAAATTCAGATGTCGCTTAAATAGAAGAGGGAAGAAGGTTCGTAATTCAAACACGGCTTTTATAATAAAATCAAGGTAACTATTTAACCAAAAGTTACAGATACGAGGGCGACACTTACATTTTACGAAACAGCCATCGAAAACAAACGAGAGAGAGAGAGAGAGAGAGAGAGAGAGAGAGAGAGAGAGCTCCCAGCTCCTGCTTTTATATAGCTTAAAACAAATTACGGCGACTGCCTTCAACTTGCTCTGCAGAGCAATATATAAACATTTCTCTGAAACATTCTTTATCAGATCAGCACAAAATTACATCCCCTATATCATAAATTGTATAAATTATTATTATATAAATTATATATTATATTGTATATCATACATCATGACCTTTTCTCCTTATTATACAGATTTTTTCACAGAGAAAATTTGTTCTAAATGTCTTTTAGCAGTAACTAAATGCTTGAAGCATATTTTATTAAATATTCGAAAAAGCACATATCAAGTACTTTTATTCATCTAATCTTTAGCATTCTTCTGTAGCCCAACATTTCGAAAGCTTCTATTCTCTTCTTGTCCATGTTTCACATTCATATATGGCTAAACCCCACACAAATAATTTCAGAAAAACTTCGTGGCACATAAATCTGTACTCTACTTCGATCATCCTCAGTTATTTTGCTGCCCAAATAGCAAAACTCATTTACTACTTTAAGTATGTCATTTCCTGATCTAATTCTCTTAGCATCACCTGACTTAATTCGATTACATTCCATTGTCCTCGTTTTTCTTCTGTTTATGTTCATCTTATATCCTCCTTTCAACACACTGCCCTTCTAGGTCCTTTGCTGTCTCTGATAGAATGACAATTTCATCGGCAAACCTCAAGGTTTTATTTCTTCTCCCTGGATTTTAATTCCTATTGCAAACTTTTCTTTGGTTTCCTTTACTGCTTGTTCAATGTACAGATTGAATAACATCGGGGGTAGGATACAACCCTGCCTCGCTCCCTTCTCAACCACTGATTCCATTTCGTGCCCCACGACTCTTATAACTGACATCCGCTTTCAGTACAAATTGTAAATAGCCTTTCACTCTCACTATTTTACCCATGCCACCTTTAGGTTTTGAAAGAGAGTATTATAGTCAACAGTGTCAAGAGCTCTCTTTAAGTCTACAAATGCTAGAAAAGTAGGTTTGCCTTTCCTTAACCTATCTTCTAAGATAAGTTATAGTGACAGTACTGCCTTGCGTGTTGCTACATTTCTACCAGTTTTTCCATTCGTCTGTATAGAATTCGTGTTAGTATTTTGCAATCGTGACTTATTAAACTGATTGTTCGATAACTTTCACACATGTCAGCACCTGCTTTCTTTGGAACTGGAATTATTATATTCTTCTTGAAAACTGAGGGTATTTCGTCTGTCTTTCAGTGCTCTGTCAGCATCACATCTCCAATTTCATCTTCATCTACGTCTTCTTCCATTTCCATAATATTGCCCCCAAGTACATCTCCTTTGTATAGACCATTTATATACCCCATCCACTTTACGGTCGTCCCCTTCGTTGCTTAGGACAGAGCTCTTGATATTCATACAGGTGGTTCTCTTTTTTTCCAAAGGTTTCTTTAATTTTTCTATAGGCGGCCTTACCTCTAATGATATATGCTTCCCCACCGTTACTTTCGTCTTGTAGCCATTCCCGCTTAGCCGTTTTGCACTTTCAGTCGATCTCAATTTTGAGTCTTTTGTATTCCTTTTCGCCCGATTCATTCACTGCATTTTTATACCTTCTCTTTTCATCAATTACATTCAATATCTTCCGTGTTACACAAGGATTTCTACTAGCCCCCGTCGTTTTACCTTCTTGATCCTCTGCTGCCTTCACTATTTCGTCTATTAAAGCTACCCATTCTACTTCTACTGTATTCCTTTCCCCTGTTCTTGTCAATCGCTCCCTAATGCTCCCTATAAAAGTTTCTACAATCTCTAGTTCTTTCAGTTTTTCCATATCCCATCTCCTTCAGTTCCTACCTTTCTGCACATTCTTCAGTTTTAATCAGCAACTCATTACCAATAAATTGTGGTCAGAGACCCCATATGCTCGAGAAAATGTCCTACGATGTCTCTTCTTAGCGTTATAAAACCAATCTGAAACCTCCCGGTGTCTCCAAGGGCTCTTCCACGTATACAACCTTCTTTCAAGAATCTTAAAGGTTATTAAGTTACGTTCTGTGCACAATTCTGACAGGATCCTTCCTCTTTTATTCCATACCCCCAGTCCATTTTCACCTACTACTTTTCCTCCTCTTCCTTTTCCTACGATCGAATTTCAGTCCCCCATGATCATTAAATTCCCCAATGATTATTAAATTTTCGTCTCCCTTAACTATTTGCACAACTTCTTTAATCTCATCATTCATTTCTTCAATCTCTTCATCATGTGCGGAGCTAGTTTGCATATAAACTTCTACTACTGTATTTGGTATGGGTTTGGTGTCTGTCTTGGCTACACCAATGCGTTCATTATGCTGTTCATAGCAGGTTATCAGCGTTCCCACTTCTTTATTCATAATCAAACCTACTCCTGAAGTACCCCTGTTCCTCCTACCATCAAACTTCACTAATTTACACTATATCTAACTTTTAGCTATCCATTTACCTTTTTAAATTTTCGAACCTACCTACCCGATTAAGGGCTCTGACTTTCCACGCTCCGATCCGCAGAACGCCAGTTTTGTTTCTCCTGATAAAGACGTCTTCCTGAGTAGTCCCCGTCCGGAGATCCGAATGAGGGTTCATTTTAACTCCGGAATATTTCACCCAAGAGGACGCCATTATCATTTAACCACACAGTAAAGCTGCACGCTCTAGGGGAAAATTACGGCTGTAGTTTCCCCTTGCTTTCAGCCGTTCGCAGAACCAGAACAGCAAGGCCATTTTGGTTAGTGTTACGAGGCTAGATCAGTCAATCATCCAGACTGTTGCCCCTGCAACTACTGAAAAGGCTGCTGCCCCTCTTTAGGAGCGACAATACATTTGTCTGGCCTCTGAACAGATACCCCTCCGTTGTTGTTGCAACGATGGTACGGCTTTCTGCGTCGCTGAGGCACGCAAACCTCCCAAACGGCACGTCCATGGTTAACGGGAGGGGAGGAGGGTGAAGGGGGAGGGGGAGGAATTCCTCACTTAATTGACGAAAGGAGGAAGTGCGAATGTGTGCTGGAAAATTCAGGGCTACAGAAATATTAGTTAATTAGGATGAAAAAAATAGGAAGTTAAGGAAAACCAAGGCGAAATGGCTGAAGAAAAATATGAATAAACCGAGATAACGACATGATCATCTGAAAGGCTGATTCAGCGTATGGAAAAGTCAAAGCAACTTTCGCTAAAATTAAAAACAAGTTCAATGGAAATACCACTGTAGAGCAGAAGAAAGAGCAGATAGGTGGAAAGAGTATGTCAAAGACCTCTACGAGGGGAAAGACTTGTCTAATGATTTGATTGACGAAGAAAGCCGCGCGGGATTAGCCGAGCGGTCTCAGGCGCTGCGGTCATGGACTGTGCGGCTGGTCCTGTGGAGGTTCGAGTCCTCCCTTGGGCATGGGTGAGTGTGTTTGTCCTTAGGATAATTTAGGTTAAGTAGTGTGTAAGCTTAGGGACTGAAGACCTTAGCAGTTAAGTCCCATAAGATTTCACACACACTTGAACATTTTTGAGGAAGGAACGGGAGCCGATATGATAGGCATAAGGGATTCATTATTAGAGGTAGAGTTTAATATAGCTTTGCAAGACTTGTGATCAAATAAGGCAGAGGAAATAGATAGCATTCCAACGGAACAGCCGCTCTGGGTAGCCGTGCGGTCTGGCCGGCCTGCCACGGTTTGCGCTGCTCCCCTTGAAGGAGGTTCGAGTCCGCACTGGTGCGTGGGTGTGTGTGTGTTATCGTTAGTTTACGTTAGATTAAGTAGTGTGTAAGCCTAGGGACCGATGACCTTAGCAGTTTGGTCCCGTAGGAACTGCCCACGAATAGCCATTTCCAACGGAACATCTAAAATCACTGAGGAAGGGGGGGTCCGGCAACCAGGCCAGATGACTAGTCAAGAAGGTGTGTAGAATCTATAAGTCTGGACACGTACCAGACTTTCGGAAAAACGTCATCCTTACCATACCATGCCAAAGTTGTCAAGGACGGATAAGTGTGGGAACTATTGCACACCATGTTTTTGGGACTTATATATCCACGTTGCGGAAAAAAATAATGTACAGAATATTGAAAAAAAACTGAGGATCTATTAGATGACGATTAATTTGCCTTTCGGAAAAATAAGGGCACGGGAGCGGTAGATCAGACGTTTAAGAAAAATTTAGATACATTTACATGACCTAGCTCGCATGGAAAAAGAGTCGAGCACGTAAAATGGCGTAGTATGTTCGAAAATTCTGAAAAAAATGGGATAGTGAATGAAGGACTGTGGGGAACCAGTAAAACAAATCGAAGCGTTTGAAATCTGATAGTATAGAAGGATGCTGAAAATAGACTGTGAGGGTAATGATTGATGAGGTTCTCCGCAAAATCGGCAAAGAAATTACTTGTGAGACACACTAAGAAGTAGAAGGGACAGGATGATAGAATATGTATTAAAGACATCAGAGAATAATTTCCAGGGTGCAAGATGAAGCTCTAAAGGGTTAAAACTATAGGAGACAAAGATTTTGGAGTACTACCACAAATACACAAATGAAAAAAGTTTTGCATCACCCCAGTTCCCAGAACTCCTGAAGATAGACGTTGACTGTGGATATTGCATAACAGACACAGTCCCTTTGACTGTTCAGAGATGTCACTAAACCCGCCCAAGGATGGAAACAACCACGCATGAGCAGCACCTATTAGTCGGAGGTGGTGTGACAGCCGATCAGTTCCAGTGATTCCACCAGGAAAGATGTACACGGCTCGGGTTGTCTGCAGTTCAACCATGCCTAGACGGTCAATACCGCGGTTCGATCACTTCCGCATTGTTACTTTGTGTCAGGAAGCGCTCTCAACAATGGAAGTGCCCAGGCGTCTCGGAGTGCATCAAAGCAATGTTGTTCGGACATGGAGGAGATAGAGGGAGACAGGAACTGTCGATGACATGTCTCGCTCAGGCCACCCAAGGGCTATTGCTGCAGTGGATGACCGCTATCTACAGATTATGGCTCGGAGGAACCCTGACAGCAGCGCCACCATGTTGAAAAACGCTTTTCGTGCAGACGCAGGACTTCGTGTTACGATTCAAACTGTGCGCAGTAAACTGCATGATGCGCAACTTCGCTCCCGACGTCCATGGCGAGGTCCATCTTTGCAACCACGACACCATGCAGAACGGTACAGATGGGCCCAGCAACATTCCGAATGGGCCGCTCAGGATTGGCATAACGTTCTCTGCACCTGTGAATGTCGCATATGCCTTCAGCGCCTTTGACACACTGTCCAGCGAGTGCAGTAAGTGGAGGTTCCCTGCTGTTTTGGGATGGCGTACGTCTGCAAACAACCTAAGACGGCTGTTCAAATTGTCTCCTAAATCGTTTATATGTTTGTCGTTAACGCATTTTTTTGCAAAGTTGCCATGGGATTCTCCAACCCAAGCGCTTTCCACATTTTTGGAGCTCTGAAGAAAGACGTACCCGGCTGTAGATTGCTTCGGACCAAGAGGTGTGCTCCTGTGCACACCATTGTTCATTAGTGAAACGATTCTGTGCCATTGTAACGTATGTTACGTAACAGATAATGATGTAACTATGAACCGTTCGCTACCATTCATATTCTAAGCCTCTTTCTTTGCAATTGCCGAACTTATTTTCAGCATGGGAGTTTTCGGGACTATTATGATTCTGACAACTACTATTTGAAATTACATTTATCGTGTTATGTTCTTACCACTGTATTTTAACCTTCCATTCCTTTACATTTTCACTTTATCTCTGAAAGCGTTAATTATAGAATGAAGTCAATTTTTTTTTCCTTTGCCCGTTATAGGCAGATAAGCTTACTTTTTGGAAATATATAAATTATTAAAAGTCCGTACAAATTGGATTTACGCTTAGCTAATCATTCATTCCTTACAAAATATGTTTTTATTTCGAATATTGTTTTCTATATAAAGTTTATGGTGGTCTTACTGCAATGTTGTACTGTTGGTTAGTAACACTTGTTTCCTTTATAATTTTTGCAAGAATTGGAGGGAGTCTATATGAAGTAATGGAGAGTATCGGACATGGAGACACAAGTCAAAGACTTGACTCAATGATAACTCTATAAAATGTACTTACTGAAATTCTACGAAGTTTAAAGACATTTACATTCAAGAACTGTTTTGTATTGATCAATGTGAAATAAACGAAAAGTTGGTTTTCAAAAGTGTTTATTACAAAAGTTTACAAGTTCATCCAGTTTTGTTTTCGCTTAATTGAACAAAGTTGCATTACTGACAGAATTCATCTCATGAATAGAGTACAAGGGTCCGTCGTTACCACCAGAGTATTTTGTTCTTAGGCACATTAAGATCAAGGCCTCGTTAGTGATCATATTCCGAATTTCTTACAGAACTAAGAGCTCAACCAACATCAACATTTTATGATTTCAGTTTACTGTAACAAACAACACAAGCGCTGTCTACCTACAACCTTGGTTCCCAAAATGTGGTACTATACAGTTCTACGTCTGTTGATTCTGACAGTAATGTCTAGAAACTAATTTTTTGTTCAGTAATTATTTTAGTGTTTATTGGACTGAAGGAACGGTGTTGACTGAATCTTATACTTTTAGTTCTTCTGGATGTTTACTCCTGGTTGCAATTTATGTAGGTTATCGCTAGTAGAGTAATCAAATAGGAGTGGTATTTTCAGGCTATTTATGACCAATATGGTACATCTGCTTAATTTTAAGTTTATTGCCAGTTGCCGATTCCTGCACTGAACTTCGATCCTTGGCAGGTCTTTCCGCATTTTGATACAGACTTCTGGTATTGCAGTCTTCGTATAAATGACGCTCGTTGGCATTAGTCAGACAGTCACGCAGCAGCTGGCCAGGACATAAGTAGCAACAGGGAAGTAACTGATTTTGTGTCATTTTACGAGTTCTTAGGTAGGAGAAAATCGTATACTTCGATCTGTGTGCTTTGTCAGTTTAGTTTCTCGAACCTGAATATTTAATAGACACAGATCTCGCGTTTTAGTTTGTTCGGAAGGTAAACCGAATTGATGACGTATTACTAGTGCCTAATCAGGATCGAATTATTTAATCTCACCTGAGTGCTTTGGCATTTTGATTTTTGGATTTTTGCGCGCTAATCTAATTTATTAGGCACAATTTTTTGCATTTCCGTCAGTGTCTGTGGTACATTTCCGTATCGCATGTCAATAATCCTTTGTTTGTCTGTGTTGTGTAATTTTACGCGGTCTTTAATATTGACAGGGACTGCGATTGCAGGCGGGCTGCTGCATGATTGGAGATGCGAGTTGAGTTGGTGAAACTTCGCTGTCAGCTCCGGGCTGTGTTCGCTTCGGTTACACGACTTGAGGCTACAGTGGATAGGCCATGGGGATCCAAAGGACGTTCACCAAGACTCTCGAATCCGCCGATCGGTCCACACCAGTGACCCCTCACACATGGTCCAGTGGAACGTGGTGGGTGCCAGTGCGTGTCAGGTGGCGAAAGGTTTCCCAGGGGGCCGAACGTAAGGCCTGCACGGTTAGTCTGACAAACAGATTGGAGATGTTTGTGGCTGACACTGTAGCTCCGCTAGATGCAACCGCTTCTCCTGTTTCAGAGGGAACCTCTCAGTTCGCAAGATCTGTGCAGTCACAGAGGGTGGGGACTATCGGTAGATGCGTTATGGGGTCGCTTAGGGACATGGCAGCCAAGGACGCGAAGAAAGACAATGCGCATTCTGTGTGCACACTGGGTGGAGTCATTATAGTCGTGTAACTAGTCCTTCCGGATGCCACGAAAAGCACAGGGTGCAGCTAATTTCAGGTGGTTTCACTTCGGTGCCAATGATGTGTGTTTCTTTGGATCAGAAGAGTTTCTCTCTGGTTTCGAGCGACTATTAGACGTGGTAAAGGCTGTCAGTTCTGCTTGTGAGTTGAAAGGAAGGCTTACCATGTGCAGCATGGTTGACAGGACCGATTGCGGATCTCTGGTACAGAGCCGAGTGTCAGGTCGGAATCAGAGGCTCAGACAGTTTTGCGGCCGTGTAGGTAGTGGGGTTTCGGGTTCCGTTAAATGTGTCGGGAGAACATTACACGCCGGAGGCTGGTACACGGGTAGCAGGGGCTGTTTGGCGTGGACTGGTCGGTTGTTTAGGTGATAGGGTCTCGAGGAAACACATAAAGTGCCTCAGTCTCAAAGCGTGCTGGTCAAGCATAGGATTAACGTAGATCTAGGAACAATTGGTATACCAGTTATAAATTGTCCAAGCTGCGTTTGGAAAGTACCAGAGTTCTAAGAGGTAGTAGAAAGCACTGATTCTCAAATCGTTATAAGCACTGAAAGATGGCTAATGTCGGAGACAAGTTCAAACGAAATTTTTGCAAAGGGCCTAACAGTGTTCTGAAAGGATAAACACAGTAGGCGATGGCGACTTTGTTGCTCTTAGAAAATTTTTTCCTGTACCGAAACTGAAGTGGACATTGCTTGTTAATTATTATGGTCAGACATCATATTTGGCAAACGAAAGAAAATAATAATTGGATCCTTTCAGCGACCTCTCATCTCAGATTGATTAAAGGTTCAAAGAAAACTTGAGTCTAATTCCTAAAACGTTCGTAGAATTAAATTTGGTAGTGACTTCAATTGATCCTCGACATGTTGTCGAAAATACATGTTTTCATCCGAAAGTTCACCTAAAACATCATCCGAAATTGTGTTAAGCGCATTCTCTGAAAATTATTTCGAGCAGTTAGTTCATGAGCATATTAGAATGATATACGGTTGTGGAAACACACTGGACCTCTTAGCAACAAATAATTCTGAGGTAATGACGAGCTTCAAAACGGATACGGTAATTGGTGAATACAGGGTTGTCGTAGCGAGACTGAATACCGCAACAACCAAATCCTCCAAAAATTAAAGACAATTGTACCTGTACGAAAAAGCTTCAAAAAATTCGCTTGACGCCTTCCTGAGAAGGAATCTCCGCTCATTCCAAATTAACAATGAAAATGTAGACCAGATGTGGCTTGAATTTAAAGAAATAGTACCGACAGCACTTTAGAGATTTATACCACGTAAGTTAACGGATAACTTAGCTGATCCCTCTTTGTATGCAATACGGGTCAGAACACTGTTGCAGAAACAACGAAAAAAGCGTCCCAAATTGAAACAAACACAAAATCCCCAAGACTGACCAATTTTTAGAAGCTCGAAATTTAGAGCGGACTTCAGTGCGAGACGCTTATAATACGAATAGTTTGTCTCGAAACCTGGCAGAAAATCCAAAGGGTTTCTCGTTGCATGTAAACTACCCTCTGTAAAGTACAACCGATGGCTTCTCTGCACGATAGCAATGGAATTACTGTCGATGACAGTGCCGCTAAAGGAGAGTTACTAAACACATAAGAGACAACCGATGGCTTCTCTGCACGATAGCAATGGAATTACTATTGATGACAGTGCCGCTAAAGGAGAGTTACTAAACACAGACTCCCGAAATTCGTTCGCCAAAGTAGACTAAATAAGTATTCCAGAATTCGAATCAAGAACTCTGCCAACATGAGTAACATAGAAGTAGATAACCTCGGAGTTGTGAAGCAACTGTAATCACTTAATAAAAGCAAGTCTTCCGGTGCAGACTGTATACCAGCTAGGTTTCTTTCAGAGTATGCTGATGCAATAGCCGCATACTTAGCAATCATATACATCCGTCCGCTCTACGATAGATCCGTACCCAAACACTGTAAAGTTGTACAGGTCACACTACTATTCAAGAATGATAATATAAATAATCCACTAAACTACAGGTCCACATCATTAACGACAGGAATGCTGATTCTGTTGCAGGGTAATGCCTGCCCCCATGCAGGTCGTCAATTGGCTTCGGACGGAGATGTAAACGCGTGGGTACAATCATGGGTCCGTAGGCAACAGCAAACATTTTTTCATAAAGGCATGGATCTTCTTGCTGATTCTAATACTGGATCCGCTCTCTCTTCTATATGGAGTCCTGTTTCTTCTTCTATCGACTCATCAGACAAGTCGGCCCCATTATACAGGTCCTCTTCAGTGTATCTTTCAAACTGTCCATCCCCTCCTCTGGATTTGAATTCCCTTTGCACTCTTGTTGCAACCCTTGCTTTTAATCTCACCGAAGGTTGATATGACTTTTCTGTATGCTGAGTCAGTCCCTTCGACACTCATTTCATTTTCGATTTCTCCACACTTTTCATGGAGCCATTTCTCTTTAGTTTCCCTGTAGTTCCTATTTATTTCCTTCCTAAGTGACTTGTACTTCTGTATCCCTGAATCTCCCTGATCATTTTTGTACTTGTTTCTTTCACCGATCACTTAAAGCATTTCTTATGTTACCTATAGTTTCGTCGCGGTTATCTTTTTTTGTACATATGTTTCTTTTTCTTACTTCTGTGATTGCCCTTTTCATTAATATCAATTCCTCTTCAACTGGACCGCCTAACGCGCTGTTCCCTACCGCATTATCTGCAGCCTTCAAGCGTATCTCTTCGTTCATCAGTGCCTCCATATCCTACATCATTAAACATTGTTTCTTTCTGACTGGTACTTCCAGATATGTCTCGCGAAATGTCCACGATGAGAAAGACAGAGACATTACAGCTCAAATGGAGCCTTACCAATAATGAGGAGAGGAACCGAAGTACAAACGAAGTGTGCAATTCGGAGCTATCGAAATCCTGAACGGTGGAGGCAATTTTTTCGAGACTGTACCTCGCACGCCTTTGATGAAAGAAGAATGAAATGATAAGAAAAATGGAAACAAAGTGCGAATAAAGTGAAACGGCGCGTGCCGGAGAGGCCCGGCCCGCATGCCTTATTCAGCCGCCCCAGCCGCCCCCAGCCGCCTCCAACCCCCTACATTGATCCTCGGCCGCGGCCGACAGAGCGCGCAGTTCCTCCGGGGGCGGCGCTGAATGTTTCAGCAGCAGCGCCGGCCCGCCTCGCGCAAGTTTGCTGCGCCTATGAATGCGTTAGGCCTGACGGTGACCTGTGTGCCGCTGACAGCGAATCTTAGCTGGGGAAAAGGGAGAGAGAGAGGAGAGAGAGAGAGAGAGAGAGAGAGAGAGAGAGAGAGAGAGAGAGAGGGGGCTGGCAACTCTCCGACCATCGCTGGAAATTTTGTACCGTCTGTAGAGAAAGATGAAGAAAAACATTACCAGCTGTTTACTTGGAGTGGTTGACGGAAGAAAGTGATAACCCACGAGAGCGTAGTTGTAAGTTAGTGCGCTCTAAGTTATTTAAATCCGTAAACAGTCAATCACAGAACACATTTTGGCTACTTTTTTCTAATACGTGCTACATTCTTTTTAGATAAGTAATCCGTTATATGGATAAAAAATTGAGGATAAGCCTAACAAAAGTGTAATCCTACAATAGTAGGTTATTACTGTCCTCGCCAAAAGGTGGCTGGTAAAGTGTGGCGAGTAAATTTTTGACTTTTACTATCTTACATCCCAAAATAGTACTCCAGATTCTTTTCTGACGTTAGGAGGTGAAAACCATGAAGTCAAGGTCCCACATGAAATCTTCTTTATTTGAGTGGGTAAGCAGTTTCGGCAGAAAGTCTAATCATCTTCAGATCATAAAACATTCTTCATTAGTTTCACGGCTTCAAATATCTTTAAACTCTTACTTAGAATGACAACATGCAGTCCGCCCCCGGTAGCTGACTGGTCAGCGCGATAGAATGTCAATCCTAACGGCCCGGATTTGATTCCCGGCTGGGTCGGAGATTTTCTCCGCTCTGGAGCTGGGTGTTGTGTTGTCCTTATCATCATCATTTCATCCCCATCGACGCCGAAGTGGCGTCAAATCGAAAGACTTGCACGCAGTGGTCTATCCGAAGGGAGGCCCTAGTCACACGACATGACAACGTGCATACTTTACAAAAACAACTTTTCATTGCTTGTGGCCAGTATAATTGAATTAAGGTCTTCAAACAAAGGCGATGTGCCGTTTCAGCTTAGTAACTCAAAATTGATCAGCCAGAAAACTATGACCACCTACTTAATAGACTGTATGCCCACATTTGGCACCGATAACAGCAGCGACGCATCGTGGGACGGAAGAAATGAGGTCTTGGTAGGTCGCTGGAGGGACTTGTAACCACATCTGCCCGCACAAGTCACCTGATTCCCTAAAGCCCCAGGGAAGAGGGCGATGAGCTCTGACGCCACATTCAGTCAGATCCCACGTGTGCTGGATCGGGTTCAGATCTGATGAGCTGAGTAGCCAGCACTTCACATGGAGCTCGCCACAGGGTTCTTCGAAGCACTGCATCACACTCTCAGCCTTTTGACACGGTGCATTATCTCGCTGAAAAGGGTCACTGCCGTCAGGCAACATGATCGTCATGAAGGGGTGTATGTGGTCTACAAGCAGTGTGCGATACACCTTGGCCGTCATGGGGCCTTGTACGAGCTCCACTGGACTCATCGATGCCCACGTGAGTGTTCGTCAGAGCATAGTGGAGGTGCTGCCAGACTGTCTCCATCCCCAGTATAGGTGTCAGAGAGCTGTTCCCGTGTGTGTGTGTGTGTGTTTTCAGGTTTTCGGGCGCTAAACAGCGTGGTCATGAGCGCCCAAACGCATAGAAACAGGAACACATGCGGTGAAGGGACGAAGACGGACAGCGAACAAGGAGAACGGCTAAAAGACACAGACCTGACGCAGTTACAAATCCTCACATACAGAGGCAAAACAAGAGGAAAAGAAACGCACTAAAAAAGGAAAGGAAACACAAGGAAAAGAGAACACAAATCGAAGTGAAACAAGTAGGTAATCGTGACTGGCGGACTTCTTACCTAAAACCTGGGTGAGCCAGTCACCCAGCAGCACATTAAAATCCTCTCCCTAAAATCCGAGGCAACAAATTGGACAGGATACAAAACCGTAAGACCTTAAATAGAGGGCAAATCCGGTGGCAAGGAAATCACCCCCCTCTGGTCAGAGAATAAAGGACAGTCAAGTAAAATGTGGCGGACAGTAATCTGGACGCCACAAGCACTGCAGATTGGGGGTCCTCCTGCCGGAGTAAAAAACCATGCGTTAAGGGACTGTGCCCGATGCGGAGGCGAGTGAGGAGAACCTCATCCCGCCTGCGCGACTGGTAGGACGTACGCCATGGCCGCGTGGTGGCCTTGACCAAACGCAGCTTATTTTCACCGACTGCCAGCCACTCCTCTTCCCATTGACGCATAACACGAAAACGCAAAAGGGAGGTAACAGCATGGAGGGGGACGGCACATTGTTCCAGCGGAAGACGACGGATTTGCGCCCTCCCATCGGCATGATGAAGAAGGTATCGGTATTCATCAGACCATGCAACTCTCTGACACTGCGCCGACATCCAGTGCTGGTGGTCCGTTTCAGTTGCAGTTGTCAGCTGCAGAGGCCCATCGTTAGGAGTGTTCGGTGCTCCGTGTGTTCAGACACACTTGTACTCTGCCCAGTATTAAAGTCCAGTATTAGTTCCGCCACAGTTCGCCACCTGTCCTGTCTTACCATTCTGCCCAGCCTACGACGACGACATTTGCAATGAGGGGTGGCTGCCCAGTCTCACGATGTGTGGACGTGATTTCAACTTGGTTTCGCCACGTGTTGAAGGCACTCACCACAGCGCACCTCGAATACCCTGGAAGTCGTGCAGTTTCCGAAATGCTAATTCAGAGACTCTGGCCACCTGTCCTGTCTTACCATTCTGCCCAGCCTACGACGACGACATTTGCAATGAGGGGTGGCTGCCCAGTCTCACGATGTGTGGACGTGATTTCAACTTGGTTTCGCCACGTGTTGAAGGCACTCACCACAGCGCACCTCGAATACCCTGGAAGTCGTGCAGTTTCCGAAATGCTAATTCAGAGACTCTGGCCACCTGTCCTGTCTTACCATTCTGCCCAGCCTACGACGACGACATTTGCAATGAGGGGTGGCTGCCCAGTCTCACGATGTGTGGACGTGATTTCAACTTGGTTTCGCCACGTGTTGAAGGCACTCACCACAGCGCACCTCGAATACCCTGGAAGTCGTGCAGTTTCCGAAATGCTAATTCAGAGACTCTGGCCACCTGTCCTGTCTTACCATTCTGCCCAGCCTACGACGACGACATTTGCAATGAGGGGTGGCTGCCCAGTCTCACGATGTGTGGACGTGATTTCAACTTGGTTTCGCCACGTGTTGAAGGCACTCACCACAGCGCACCTCGAATACCCTGGAAGTCGTGCAGTTTCCGAAATGCTAATTCAGAGACTCTGGCCACCTGTCCTGTCTTACCATTCTGCCCAGCCTACGACGACGACATTTGCAATGAGGGGTGGCTGCCCAGTCTCACGATGTGTGGACGTGATTTCAACTTGGTTTCGCCACGTGTTGAAGGCACTCACCACAGCGCACCTCGAATACCCTGGAAGTCGTGCAGTTTCCGAAATGCTAATTCAGAGACTCTGGCCACCTGTCCTGTCTTACCATTCTGCCCAGCCTACGACGACGACATTTGCAATGAGGGGTGGCTGCCCAGTCTCACGATGTGTGGACGTGATTTCAACTTGGTTTCGCCACGTGTTGAAGGCACTCACCACAGCGCACCTCGAATACCCTGGAAGTCGTGCAGTTTCCGAAATGCTAATTCAGAGACTCTGGCCACCTGTCCTGTCTTACCATTCTGCCCAGCCTACGACAACGACATTTGCAATGAGGGGTGGCTGCCCAGTCTCACGATGTGTGGACGTGATTTCAACTTGGTTTCGCCACGTGTTGAAGGCACTCACCACAGCGCACCTCGAATACCCTGGAAGTCGTGCAGTTTCCGAAATGCTAATTCAGAGACTCTGGCCACCTGTCCTGTCTTACCATTCTGCCCAGCCTACGACGACGACATTTGCAATGAGGGGTGGCTGCCCAGTCTCACGATGTGTGGACGTGATTTCAACTTGGTTTCGCCACGTGTTGAAGGCACTCACCACAGCGCACCTCGAATACCCTGGAAGTCGTGCAGTTTCCGAAATGCTAATTCAGAGACTCTGGCCACCTGTCCTGTCTTACCATTCTGCCCAGCCTACGACGACGACATTTGCAATGAGGGGTGGCTGCCCAGTCTCACGATGTGTGGACGTGATTTCAACTTGGTTTCGCCACGTGTTGAAGGCACTCACCACAGCGCACCTCGAATACCCTGGAAGTCGTGCAGTTTCCGAAATGCTAATTCAGAGACTCTGGCCACCTGTCCTGTCTTACCATTCTGCCCAGCCTACGACGACGACATTTGCAATGAGGGGTGGCTGCCCAGTCTCACGATGTGTGGACGTGATTTCAACTTGGTTTCGCCACGTGTTGAAGGCACTCACCACAGCGCACCTCGAATACCCTGGAAGTCGTGCAGTTTCCGAAATGCTAATTCAGAGACTCTGGCCACCTGTCCTGTCTTACCATTCTGCCCAGCCTACGACGACGACATTTGCAATGAGGGGTGGCTGCCCAGTCTCACGATGTGTGGACGTGATTTCAACTTGGTTTCGCCACGTGTTGAAGGCACTCACCACAGCGCACCTCGAATACCCTGGAAGTCGTGCAGTTTCCGAAATGCTAATTCAGAGACTCTGGCCACCTGTCCTGTCTTACCATTCTGCCCAGCCTACGACGACGACATTTGCAATGAGGGGTGGCTGCCCAGTCTCACGATGTGTGGACGTGATTTCAACTTGGTTTCGCCACGTGTTGAAGGCACTCACCACAGCGCACCTCGAATACCCTGGAAGTCGTGCAGTTTCCGAAATGCTAATTCAGAGACTCTGGCCACCTGTCCTGTCTTACCATTCTGCCCAGCCTACGACGACGACATTTGCAATGAGGGGTGGCTGCCCAGTCTCACGATGTGTGGACGTGATTTCAACTTGGTTTCGCCACGTGTTGAAGGCACTCACCACAGCGCACCTCGAATACCCTGGAAGTCGTGCAGTTTCCGAAATGCTAATTCAGAGACTCTGGCCACCTGTCCTGTCTTACCATTCTGCCCAGCCTACGACAACGACATTTGCAATGAGGGGTGGCTGCCCAGTCTCACGATGTGTGGACGTGATTTCAACTTGGTTTCGCCACGTGTTGAAGGCACTCACCACAGCGCACCTCGAATACCCTGGAAGTCGTGCAGTTTCCGAAATGCTAATTCAGAGACTCTGGCCACCTGTCCTGTCTTACCATTCTGCCCAGCCTACGACGACGACATTTGCAATGAGGGGTGGCTGCCCAGTCTCACGATGTGTGGACGTGATTTCAACTTGGTTTCGCCACGTGTTGAAGGCACTCACCACAGCGCACCTCGAATACCCTGGAAGTCGTGCAGTTTCCGAAATGCTAATTCAGAGACTCTGGCCACCTGTCCTGTCTTACCATTCTGCCCAGCCTACGACGACGACATTTGCAATGAGGGGTGGCTGCCCAGTCTCACGATGTGTGGACGTGATTTCAACTTGGTTTCGCCACGTGTTGAAGGCACTCACCACAGCGCACCTCGAATACCCTGGAAGTCGTGCAGTTTCCGAAATGCTAATTCAGAGACTCTGGCCACCTGTCCTGTCTTACCATTCTGCCCAGCCTACGACGACGACATTTGCAATAAGGGGTGGCTGCCCAGTCTCACGATGTGTGGACGTGATTTCAACTTGGTTTCGCCACGTGTTGAAGGCACTCACCACAGCGCACCTCGAATACCCTGGAAGTCGTGCAGTTTCCGAAATGCTAATTCAGAGACTCTGGCCACCTGTCCTGTCTTACCATTCTGCCCAGCCTACGACGACATTTGCAATGAGGGGTGGCTGCCCAGTCTCACGATGTGTGGACGTGATTTCAACTTGGTTTCGCCACGTGTTGAAGGCACTCACCACAGCGCACCTCGAATACCCTGGAAGTCGTGCAGTTTCCGAAATGCTAATTCAGAGACTCTGGCCACCTGTCCTGTCTTACCATTCTGCCCAGCCTACGACGACGACATTTGCAATGAGGGGTGGCTGCCCAGTCTCACGATGTGTGGACGTGATTTCAACTTGGTTTCGCCACGTGTTGAAGGCACTCACCACAGCGCACCTCGAATACCCTGGAAGTCGTGCAGTTTCCGAAATGCTAATTCAGAGACTCTGGCCACCTGTCCTGTCTTACCATTCTGCCCAGCCTACGACGACGACATTTGCAATGAGGGGTGGCTGCCCAGTCTCACGATGTGTGGACGTGATTTCAACTTGGTTTCGCCACGTGTTGAAGGCACTCACCACAGCGCACCTCGAATACCCTGGAAGTCGTGCAGTTTCCGAAATGCTAATTCAGAGACTCTGGCCACCTGTCCTGTCTTACCATTCTGCCCAGCCTACGACGACGACATTTGCAATGAGGGGTGGCTGCCCAGTCTCACGATGTGTGGACGTGATTTCAACTTGGTTTCGCCACGTGTTGAAGGCACTCACCACAGCGCACCTCGAATACCCTGGAAGTCGTGCAGTTTCCGAAATGCTAATTCAGAGACTCTGGCCACCTGTCCTGTCTTACCATTCTGCCCAGCCTACGACGACGACATTTGCAATGAGGGGTGGCTGCCCAGTCTCACGATGTGTGGACGTGATTTCAACTTGGTTTCGCCACGTGTTGAAGGCACTCACCACAGCGCACCTCGAATACCCTGGAAGTCGTGCAGTTTCCGAAATGCTAATTCAGAGACTCTGGCCACCTGTCCTGTCTTACCATTCTGCCCAGCCTACGACGACGACATTTGCAATGAGGGGTGGCTGCCCAGTCTCACGATGTGTGGACGTGATTTCAACTTGGTTTCGCCACGTGTTGAAGGCACTCACCACAGCGCACCTCGAATACCCTGGAAGTCGTGCAGTTTCCGAAATGCTAATTCAGAGACTCTGGCCACCTGTCCTGTCTTACCATTCTGCCCAGCCTACGACGACGACATTTGCAATGAGGGGTGGCTGCCCAGTCTCACGATGTGTGGACGTGATTTCAACTTGGTTTCGCCACGTGTTGAAGGCACTCACCACAGCGCACCTCGAATACCCTGGAAGTCGTGCAGTTTCCGAAGTGCTAATTCAGAGACTCTGGCCACCTGTCCTGTCTTACCATTCTGCCCAGCCTACGACGACGACATTTGCAATGAGGGGTGGCTGCCCAGTCTCACGATGTGTGGACGTGATTTCAACTTGGTTTCGCCACGTGTTGAAGGCACTCACCACAGCGCACCTCGAATACCCTGGAAGTCGTGCAGTTTCCGAAATGCTAATTCAGAGACTCTGGCCACCTGTCCTGTCTTACCATTCTGCCCAGCCTACGACGACGACATTTGCAATGAGGGGTGGCTGCCCAGTCTCACGATGTGTGGACGTGATTTCAACTTGGTTTCGCCACGTGTTGAAGGCACTCACCACAGCGCACCTCGAATACCCTGGAAGTCGTGCAGTTTCCGAAATGCTAATTCAGAGACTCTGGCCACCTGTCCTGTCTTACCATTCTGCCCAGCCTACGACGACGACATTTGCAATGAGGGGTGGCTGCCCAGTCTCACGATGTGTGGACGTGATTTCAACTTGGTTTCGCCACGTGTTGAAGGCACTCACCACAGCGCACCTCGAATACCCTGGAAGTCGTGCAGTTTCCGAAATGCTAATTCAGAGACTCTGGCCACCTGTCCTGTCTTACCATTCTGCCCAGCCTACGACGACGACATTTGCAATGAGGGGTGGCTGCCCAGTCTCACGATGTGTGGACGTGATTTCAACTTGGTTTCGCCACGTGTTGAAGGCACTCACCACAGCGCACCTCGAATACCCTGGAAGTCGTGCAGTTTCCGAAATGCTAATTCAGAGACTCTGGCCACCTGTCCTGTCTTACCATTCTGCCCAGCCTACGACGACGACATTTGCAACGAGGGGTGGCTGCCCAGTCTCACGATGTGTGGACGTGATTTCAACTTGGTTTCGCCACGTGTTGAAGGCACTCACCACAGCGCACCTCGAATACCCTGGAAGTCGTGCAGTTTCCGAAATGCTAATTCAGAGACTCTGGCCACCTGTCCTGTCTTACCATTCTGCCCAGCCTACGACGACGACATTTGCAATGAGGGGTGGCTGCCCAGTCTCACGATGTGTGGACGTGATTTCAACTTGGTTTCGCCACGTGTTGAAGGCACTCACCACAGCGCACCTCGAATACCCTGGAAGTCGTGCAGTTTCCGAAATGCTAATTCAGAGACTCTGGCCACCTGTCCTGTCTTACCATTCTGCCCAGCCTACGACGACGACATTTGCAACGAGGGGTGGCTGCCCAGTCTCACGATGTGTGGACGTGATTTCAACTTGGTTTCGCCACGTGTTGAAGGCACTCACCACAGCGCACCTCGAATACCCTGGAAGTCGTGCAGTTTCCGAAATGCTAATTCAGAGACTCTGGCCACCTGTCCTGTCTTACCATTCTGCCCAGCCTACGACGACATTTGCAATGAGGGGTGGCTGCCCAGTCTCACGATGTGTGGACGTGATTTCAACTTGGTTTCGCCACGTGTTGAAGGCACTCACCACAGCGCACCTCGAATACCCTGGAAGTCGTGCAGTTTCCGAAATGCTAATTCAGAGACTCTGGCCACCTGTCCTGTCTTACCATTCTGCCCAGCCTACGACGAAGACATTTGCAACGAGGGGTGGCTGCCCAGTCTCACGATGTGTGGACGTGATTTCAACTTGGTTTCGCCACGTGTTGAAGGCACTCACCACAGCGCACCTCGAATACACTGGAAGTCGTGCAGTTTCCGAAATGCTAATTCAGAGACTCTGGCCACCTGTCCTGTCTTACCATTCTGCCCAGCCTACGACGACGACATTTGCAATGAGGGGTGGCTGCCCAGTCTCACGATGTGTGGACGTGATTTCAACTTGGTTTCGCCACGTGTTGAAGGCACTCACCACAGCGCACCTCGAATACCCTGGAAGTCGTGCAGTTTCCGAAATGCTAATTCAGAGACTCTGGCCACCTGTCCTGTCTTACCATTCTGCCCAGCCTACGACGACGACATTTGCAATGAGGGGTGGCTGCCCAGTCTCACGATGTGTGGACGTGATTTCAACTTGGTTTCGCCACGTGTTGAAGGCACTCACCACAGCGCACCTCGAATACCCTGGAAGTCGTGCAGTTTCCGAAATGCTAATTCAGAGACTCTGGCCACCTGTCCTGTCTTACCATTCTGCCCAGCCTACGACGACGACATTTGCAACGAGGGGTGGCTGCCCAGTCTCACGATGTGTGGACGTGATTTCAACTTGGTTTCGCCACGTGTTGAAGGCACTCACCACAGCGCACCTCGAATACCCTGGAAGTCGTGCAGTTTCCGAAATGCTAATTCAGAGACTCTGGCCACCTGTCCTGTCTTACCATTCTGCCCAGCCTACGACGACGACATTTGCAACGAGGGGTGGCTGCCCAGTCTCACGATGTGTGGACGTGATTTCAACTTGGTTTCGCCACGTGTTGAAGGCACTCACCACAGCGCACCTCGAATAGCCTGGAAGTCGTGCAGTTTCCGAAATGCTAATTCAGAGACTCTGGCCTATTACAATCTACCTTTGGTCAAACACAAATTGATCGCGCGTCTTGCCCGTTCCGCATGGACAACATGCCCACTGATACCACATGCACTGTAGGTGTGTCTGACTACGAGTAATTCCTCTCCGTGCGACGCTGCTATCACTTGGACGGTTTTATATCGATAGTAGGTCGATTGTCTTAGTATACTTACAGCAACAAATATATATATGATAATCCGAGTTGCAAAATGATGTAAATATTGATTCTGTCAGTGATTTGAAACGGCATAATACTTTTCTTTTATGAACTTTGTTCAGTTACAATGGCCACCAACGATGCAAAGCTGTTTTTAATTAGTCATGTACGGAAATTGTCATTTTAAGTAAGATTTTAACGATGTATGAAGTGAAGATGATGTCAACAATATTCAAGAATGTTTTATGATATGAAGATGGGTAGATAGTTAACTGAACTAGTAATCCACTCAAATAATCATGCCTGATCTTGACGTCATGGGTTTTAAACCCCTACCATAAACAGAAACAGTTTTCAACGCATTGTGTACAATTACAACAAACTTAATATACCAGAAACGCTAAATATACGAGACAAGAGCCGACCACATTGATACTAGATGTACCAGACTTCGTCTTACCCCCAGTAGCACCATGTCGCTCATTTCGACCCACAGTAGGAAGCAACCGGTCTATTCGTAACTGAGTGTTGTTCTGAGTGTCGTCATATCAACATCACGTTCAGGAAGACTCTAAAGTGTACCCAAAGGATACATTGGTCTCCATAATGGATAGCACTTTTTCTTTTACGTTCTGGAGAAAAAACTCCACAGTCTTTCACCAAGTATCGCTACGACTGGTAAGTAAAATTATGTTACAATGTTTCTCTTTATAAAAAGATTGAAACTGAGTCAAAACATACAACTTATGTGAGTACTAACAGTATTTTTACTTTACAGACATAAAAGGTTAGTACCGAGTATTTGTGAAAGATTCAAAAACACAGCAGGTGACTAAAATGCTCTGCTCATTTCCTTGCTTATTGCAATCAAAGAACTAGAACAGAAGAACAAATAACTTCAGTCTATAATCATAAATATTTGGAAATGTTTATAAACAAAGATTTACACAATTGTCTAAGCTCGAATGGGCTCACAGTTCAGACATTCAACAAATAAGTTGTAGCTCGGCAGCTTTTGGACACATATTTGTTCACTTGAAGCATACGTTTGATGTCTTATTCCCATTGTGCTGTTTGCAGTAAACTTGAATTTGACGACGCCTTCTGTTTCCACATCAGCCGTCGCCGGTATAGTGTGCCTGCAAGGGAATATTGGGTCTTCTCTGCAGTTTGTAGAGGGCAGAAAGCTCATCTACATCTCTGAGGATAAAGTCCCTCCGTGAGATCATCTTAGAGATAAGTAACTTAAAAACTGTTGGCATTGATCATGAAAAGGTAAAAGAATATTGCAAATCACGTGCACAGGCCATCGGTGGGTCCCAGCTTGGACACGGTAGTGTCTAGCCATTTAGTAAACTACACTGAAGCGCCGAAGAAACTGCTATAGGCATGCGTACTCAAATGCAGATATATGTAAACAGTCAGAACACGGCGCTGCGGTCAGAAACGCCTATTTAAAACAGCAAGTGTCTGGCGCAGTTGTTAGATCGGTTACTGCTGCTACAATGGCAGGTTATCAAGATTTAAGCGAGTTTGAACGTCTTGTTAGAGACGGTGCCCGAGTGGCACACAGCATCTGCGAGGTAGCGATGAAGTGAGTTTTTTCCCCATTAGAACCATTACATGAGTTTACCGTGAATATTAGGAGTCCCATAAAACATCAAATCTCCGACATCGCTGAGGCCGGATAAAGATCCTGAAAGAATGGGACCACAGGTGACTGAAGAGAATAGTCGAAAGTGACAGAAGTGCAACCCATCCGCAAATTGCTGCAGATTTCAATGCTGGGCCATCAACAACTGCCAGCATGCGAACTATTAAACGAAACATCATCGATATGGACTTTCGGAGCCGAAAGCCCACTCGTGTACCCTATATGACTGCACGACACAAAACCAAGCCTCGCCTGGATCCGCCAACATCGACATTGGTTTGTTGATTACTGTAAACTTGTTGCCTGGTCGGGCGAGTCTCGTTTCAGATTGTATCGAGCTGATGGAAGTGTTCGGGTATGGAGACAACTTCATGAATCCATGAACCCTGCATATCAGCAGCTGCTTAAGGCTCTGTAACGGTGTAGGGCGTGTGCATTTGCAGTGATATGCGACTCCTGATACGTCTATATACGACGCTGACAGGTGACACGTATGTAAGCATCCTCTCTGATCACCAGCATTCATTCATGTGCATTGTGCATTCCGACAGACTTGGGCAGTTCCAACAGGACAATACGACATCCCACACGTCTAGAATTGATACGGAGTGGCTCCAGGAACACGCTTCTGAGTTTAAACATTCCCGATAACCATCAAACCCCCCAGACATGAACATTATTGAGCATATCTGGGATGCCTTTCAACGTGCTGTTTCACGCCCTCGTACTCTTGCGGATTTATGGACAGCCCTGCCGGATTCATGGTGTCAGTTCTCTCCAGAACTAGTTCAGACATTAGTCGAGTCCATGCCACGTCGTGTTGCGGCGCTTCTGCGTGCTTGCAGAGGCCATACACGGTATTAAGCAGGTGTAAAAGTTTCTTTGTCTCTTCAGTGTATGTTGACTCAGCCCTTAGTATCATTATAAAACTTAACAGATTCTGGGAGTTTCTTCTCATTCACCTGACATCCAGCTTGCATGTTAGTCAGAATAAGGACTTTTTTCGTTTTCCTGTGGTATACTGAGAGAAGACTTTCGTTTAACTTGTAAAACTCTTTGAGTGCCAATTAAACTTGTTCTTTCTTCTCCAGCTCGTCAGCCACGTTCATTGAGGTGAAAAAAATTGTCAGTCGTGATGTTACGACCACAGTTGAGGAATGGCTGTGCCAGCTTGATAATGACATGGTGACCCAGACCCTTGCTTCGGTAACGGGTTTTCTGTTTGCCACAGTAAGGGAATCCATTGTGGATGTAGTGCTTTCTAGCATCACACAAAAGCCAATATTTTATCCCATACTTAGCACCTTTACTCAGCATGTACTGTATGAATGGGCACCTGTACTTACAAGGATTCAGTTGCTCGTCGATAGTCGTGGTCTCGAAGGCTTGTAGCATTCAGTGCAGTTGTCAGTAAATTGATTCCGTATTTCTGAAGCAAAGTAAAATCTATCAGCCTCCTTATATTGTCTCCTTGATGAGATAGAATCAAATCTAAGATAACTGCGTATTTCTGCAAATCTGTTCCCTGGCATGGTGGTTTGAAAGAAAGGAGGTCCTAACGTATTGCTCCATAAGTGTTTATATGGAGCGTCACACACTCCACGAGTGTCACATATTCCACGAGCGTAGAGTAATACAACGGAAGCATCTAGTTCTCCCAAGCTTAGGGACCACTCAGTACGCGCTTCCTTCGGTGTACTTTTTTATCAATTTCAGGATCATGTCGCTGACAAACAGCCGCAGCGCGGACAGTGACGAGTAGTCTACAACATATCGTATGGCGTGTGCCGTCGGCCACGTATTTTCCGCAACACATTCCGTGCGCTGCGTCTACCTGCTGTGTCGCCTGGCTCAACCCGCGTCCACTTGGTGCCACTGGAACTCTCCAGATCCTAACCAGGCAGTGGATGCCGCACAGCAGTTCTTCCTGCTCGTCCACGGTAGGCTGCTGCGCCACGTCTGGAACCCAACGTACTGCGACCTCGTCCCCCTCTCACTGCTCCGTCAGCTGCACCCATTGTTACGTCGTCGCCGTCTTAGAGCAGCTCACATCATCTGGATCCTCGCCATTGTCAGCTGTCAAAACTCTTTGTAATTGGTGAGAGATATGGAATGACGGCAAAAGAATGGCCACGACGCAGTTTGATTTGCATCGGCACATTACACGACCAGTGCTATATAACTTCTGAGTAAAGACTTCGGTGACTTACCGACTCCATCAGGTAGCTGACCGATAACTCCTCTGCCCCACCGTCCTTGTCGAAGGCCCTGTGCTGCATAGGACACACATTTCGCTCATCAATGGGAGGGATGTCCATGCTCTTGAGTAGAATCCTTAAATCTGACACCTAAAAAAAGAAGGAACAAAGCAGTACATTGCACAACGCAGCAGGTAGAGTAATTTAAGCTTATATTGCGCAAGCAGTTTCTGCTTGCTGTTCCTCTGATGCGTGTGAATCACTTGTCAGCAATTTCCACTAGAATGAAATCGTCTTCTTCTGCATTCATCTCAGCACGAGATTCATCACTCGACTGGTCAGTGCAACATTCTCCACATAGTAGAGAATCTCGGCCTGCTTAAGGCCGCATCGTGTTGCCATCTTAGCTTTCT
This sequence comes from Schistocerca americana, assembly GCF_021461395.2. Lineage (NCBI taxonomy): Eukaryota > Metazoa > Arthropoda > Insecta > Orthoptera > Acrididae > Schistocerca > Schistocerca americana. Next base: position 61,919,833 of record NC_060122.1, read on the forward strand.
ATTTCAAAAATGACCCACACGGTTTTTTATATATATATATATATATATATATATATATATATATATATATATATATATATATATATATATATATATTTTAAGGCATCCAGTCGTCTGACTGGTTTCATGCGGCCTGGCCCAAATTTTCTCTCCTGTGCCAACCTCTTTATGTTGGAGTGTCACTTACAACCTACTTGCTCAGTTATTTGCTGCATGTATTTCAGTCTATGTCTTCGTGCACAGTTTTTATCGTCTAAAACTTCCAAAGGTACCGTGGAAGTCATGCTCTGATATTTTAACAGGTGCCCTGTCATCCTGTCCCTTTTCCTTGTCAGTGTTTTCCGCATATTCCTTTCCTCTCCAACTGCGCAGAAATACCTCGTTCCTTGCTTATCAGTCCACTACTTTTTAACATTCGTCTGTAGCACCACATCTCTAATGATTCGATTCCCTTCTGTTCCAGTTTTCCCACAGACCATGTTTCACTACCCTACAATGCTATGATCCAAACGTAGATTCTCAGACATTTCTTCCTCCAATTTAGATCCGTATGTGATACTAAAAGACTTCGCTTGGCCAGGAATGACCTTTTTGTTGATTCTAGCCTACTTTTGATGTCCTCCTTGCTCCGTCCGACATTGGTTATCTTACTGTCTCTGTCGTAGAATTCCTTAACATCATCTACTTTGTGACCATCAATACTGATATTTCTCACTGTTCTCATTTCTGATACTTCTAATTACTTTCATCTTTCTTCGATTTACTCGCAGTCCATATTGGACTGCTCATTCCATTCAGCAGATCATGTAATTCTTCTTCACTTTGACTTAGGATAGCAGTGTCATCAGCGAATTGTATTATTGACTGATCCGTCTCGGCTCTTGTACATATTGTATATTCACTGTCTTTCCCTATGGCTTACTCTACTTCCCTCAGATGTTCGAACATCTTGCATCGTTTGACATTGTCAAACACTTCTTCCTGGTCGAAAAATTTCATGAATGTTTCTCGATTTTTCTTTAGTCTTGGTTTTATTATCAACCGCAACGCTAGAATTGCCTCTCTGGTGCCTTCATTTTTCCTGAAGCCAAACTGATCATCATGCAACACGTTCCTAATTCTCTTTTCCATTCTTCTGTGTATTATTCTTGTCAGCAACTTGGATGCATGACCTGTTAAGCTGATTGTGCGACAGTTCCCGCACTTGTCACCTCTTACAGTCTTCGGAATTGTGTGGATGATACGAGGCGTACATTTCTAAAAGAGGTATTTTGTTATACTCATACATTCTAAGCCGGCCGAAGTGGCCGTGCGGTTAAAGGCGCTGCAGTCTGGAACCGCAAGACCGCTACGGTCGCAGGTTCGAATCCTGCCTCGGGCATGGATGTTTGTGATGTCCTTACGTTAGTTAGGTTTAACTAGTTCTAAGTTCTAGGGGACTAATGACCTCAGCAGTTGAGTCCCATAGTGCTCAGAGCCATTTGAACCATACATTCTACACAATAACGTGAATAGTCGTTTTGTTGCCACTTATTCGATCTTAAGTCCTCCGAAGCTCTTTTAAATTCTGATTCTAGTAATGGATTGCCTATTTCTTCTAGATCGACTCATGTTTCTTCCTCTATCACACGACAAATCTTCACCGTTGTAGAGGTTTTCAATGTATTGTATCCACCTACTCGCTCTCTCGTTTGCATTTGAAAATAGAATTCCCGTTGCACTCTTAATGTTGCCACCCTTGCTTTTAATTTCACAGAAGATTGTCTTGACTTTCCTGTATGCTGAGTCTGTCCTTCCGACAATCATTTCTTTTTCGATTTCTTCACAATTTTAATGCAGAATTTTCGTCTTAGCTTCCATGCACTTCCAGTGATTTGAAATTCTGTATTTCTGTATTTCCCTGAACATTTTCGCACTTTCTTCTTTCATCGATCAACTGAAGTATTAATTCTATTAACCATGGTATCTTCGTAGATGTCTTCTTTGTACCTGAGTTTTTCTTCCCAACTTCTGTGATTGCCCTTTTAGTGATGTCCATTCCCCTTCAGTTGTAGTGCCTACCAAGCTATACCTTATTGCTGTATCTATAGACTTAGAGAACTGGGGAAATGTATCTCGTAACTTCTTAGTACTTCCGCATCCCACTTCTTTGCGTATTGATTCTTGTTGACAAACCTCTTAAACTTCAGCCTACTCTTCATCACTACTAAATTGTAATATGAATCTCTATCTGCTTCTGGGTAAGCTTTACAGTCCGGTATCTGATTTCGGAATCAATGCCCGACCACGATCTAACTGCAGTCTCCCTGTATCACCCGACCTCTTTAAGTATACCTCGTCCTCTTGTGGTTCTTGAACACGGTATTCGCTATTACTAGCTGAAATTTAATGTAGAACTCAGTTAGTCTTTCTCCTCTCTGATTCCTTGTCTCAAGCCCATGTGCTTCTGTAACCGTTTCCTCTACTCCTTCGCCTACAAATGCATTCCAATCGTCCATGACTATTAGATTTTCATCTTCCTTTACATACTGTATTACCTTTTTAGTACCTTCACGCACTTTCTCTGTCTTCATCTTCTGATTGCAACGTCAGCATGTGTACCTGAATTATAATTGCCGGTGTTCGTTTATTGTCGATTCTGGCAAGAACAACCCTGTCACAGTATCGCACGCTCTGTCGTACCTTCTTACTCCCCTTATACCATTTTTTGATACTGGTGATATTAGCCTGTACTCATCTGACCAGAAATCCTTGTCTCCTTTCCACTTCAACGACCCCTACTGTATCTAGATTGACACTTTGCATTTCCCTTTTCAGATTTACTAGCGTTCCTACCTCGTTAAAGTTTCTGATATTCCACGCTCCGACTCCTAGAACGTTATCCTTTCGTTGATTATTCAATCTCTCTTTCATGGTCACCTTCCCCTTCGCAGTCCCGTACCGGAGATTCGAATGGGGGACTATTCCGGAACCTTTTGCGAATGGAGAGACCATCATGACACTTCTCCAATTACAGGCCACATGTTATGTGTCTTTAATGCAGTGGTTTCCATTGCCGGCTGCATCCTCATGCCCTTGATCATTTCTGATTCTTCCGCCTTTAGAGGCAGTATCCCACCCCAAGTACGAGAGAATGCCCCGGACCTCTGTCCGCTCCTATGCTCTCTTTCGCAACGCCGCTGGCAGAATGAGGGCGACTTCTTATGCCGGAACTCTTCGGCCGCCAATGCTGATAATTAATCAAAATTTTATCAATTGCGGGTTTCGAACCCGGGATCGCAAACGTTTTGAGTATTAACCAAAGATACTACCCCTTTTTTCTCCGTTATTGTTCGTTGTATTTGGTCGTAGTGGATGTAACATGACACCCGCTGAAGTTCGTTGTTGATCCTTTCACTCAGTTTTTTTACTACAGAGACCAGTCAGCTCTCTGACCGAACACGATGAGCTACCATGCCGGCTGCCACTAAACAGCATTATTACAGTTATTGATGTTACAGCTAAGTTTTTTGGTACTTCTTGGTAAGCTAAAGGATGAAATTCCCGTAAATGATGAAAAGTCACAGGCGCGATGATTATGGTGTGGGGTGGGTCTCTTGAAAACCCTTGTGGATCAAAAACGACCTACGTGGTACTTCTAGCCTTAAATATATATTCAGAAAGTAACAGTGACAGGTACACTCTAGTGACTGACTTCCGTGTTCATTTTCTTTTGCATTACATTACAGAACACTAGGGATTCGAAACCTGTCAGCCAAATAAACTACAATTCAATCTGTATAAATTACTTCGTGAGCTTTCGTTGAGCGTAGTCACAACACTAATAAAGGAATTACAGATCTTAATTTTCTTAATTTTTCACGTTAGGTTATCAAAATAGTAACGAGATGTAGATGGTAGGTATGTAAGTAATTGTTTTGTATCACTCCATTGTTGTTATTGATACGATACAGTCCATTATATTTACTTATCAGGAACTGCCTCTCTACTTTATTTTTGTTACATTTAAAAATTCCGCATTAATCTGAAGTTTGGGCTTCATTGATACTCTATTTTGTGTTCCATTTTAAGGCCAACAACATTTATGAAGTGATGTTTTGGCCAACATCTTACATTTTCTTTGTTGAGGTCAGCCTTATTTTCAGTCAGAAAAGATCAAAACCGTGTTAATGGGTTAACAAAGGAAACTGACGATGTTATGTCATATGCAAGTTCCACATACACGCACGGTGATAAACAACTGTGGATTACATTTGAAAGTTGCAGACTTGAGCTGTTCACACAAAAACATTTTTAATATTTTGAAGGATGATGACCTCAGGGCTGAAACTAGTTGCAGAATAAAAAAGAAATAAATAAAATTCTTCGCACCGTATTGTGGTTATTTACTACATAACGTCTTCTGTGTCCAAAACTTTTGAGATTAAACTGGTAGCAATCTAATGCTAAGTCACACTTATAGTACCTTCAACAATTGACGCGTTTCTGGTTGCATAATCAGGATCTGCATGATCTTTGTAAATAAATGGACCAATGTTTCCAGTAACATACTCGCCAGGCATCCATCTTTTTACTCGATAGCAAGATTTCAACATCAACACCATGTTGATAGTTTGGCATGGCACTGTTCTGATTCCAAGACAAGAACACAAATGTGATAAGGATAAACATTGTATATGGTCAACAATGATTCTAGAAGTTCACATGGAATCACTTGTTGCCAGTATGTAGTGCACTTGAAACCACAAAAGATAGCGTGATCAGGCTAAGTTGAGGGTTAGCATTTCTTTTGCCGACCCCTTCTTCTGTTAACTGGTTTGTCGAAGGCACACTAAACTGCTGTTATCAAGCAGACGCATAAGAGAAGAAAAGGGGGTCAGTTTGGAGGACACATGTAATCCCATATTGCAAAGTTTTCAAAAATGGTTCAAATGGCTTTGAGCACTATGGGACTTAACATCTATGGTCATCAGTCCCCTAGAACTTAGAACTACTTAAACCTAACTAACCTAAGGACATCACACAACACCCAGTCAAATATTGCAACGTTTGATGGAGCCTTGGGAGACTTACAAACGAATAAGTCATAGATAAAATTCCATCGTTATTTCTAAAATCACTGGGGAAAATGGCAACAAAACGACTGTTCAGATTGGTGTGAACAATTATGGGACTGTCGACAGACCGTCAAACTTTCTGAAAATATCATCCACGCATTTACGAAGATAGCAAGAGCAGGAAGTGGCAGCATTATGTTACAATTAGCTGAGCAGTTCATACGTCCAAGTTACAAACAGAACTAATACACAGAAGTATGGCAATAAAACAGTCACTTAGGTGCCGTTGAGCTTGGTTTTACGAAATGCAAAGATACCTGTGTGGCAGTTTCGACGTTCTGCTTGCTAGTGAAGTCAGAAAAATCAAGACACGTTCATATGATCTGTCGGCTTGCAAAAAGCTTGCGTCAAATGGTGGAAAATCTGCGAAAGTCTCGGAAAAACTTGTATCATTGTTAGGGAAAGGAGAGTAATATATAATACACATAATAAACACAAATGAACAGTAACAAACGAAGACGACAAACAAAAGAATCGGATCAAAAAAGCTGTAAGACAGGAATACAGTCTATCTAATCCATATCCCCTACTATTCAATCCATAGATAGAAGAAGCAAGGACGGAAATGAAATACGAGTGTTGTCCAGAAAGTAAGTTCCGTTGGATGGAGAAATGGAAACCACTGGGAAAATCCGTTAAAGATTTGGACACATGTGTTGGACAGTGTCTCTAGTATGCCGTCGATTGCGTTGCGTCGTTCTTTTCAGTTTTGAATGAACAGTGAGCACGTAAAGGTGCGTAGGGAATAGCGTCTCCCGCCAATTATGAGGGACTGGTTAAAGATTTCGCCTGTTTCATGCAGCCCACATAGCACAACTGTCGAGCAGTTCCTTCTTCATGCCTTCATGCCAATTGTCGGTCGCACACTGCAGGGGCAATGAAGACACTCCTGCAGCGTTTCCGATGAGAAGCGTTTGATCACCCACAATACAGTCCGTAATTGGCTCCCCCCGCGTGTCGTCTCTGCTCGCAAGAACCGCTGGCTATGAATACAAAATTTTTTCCACAGACAACGAGCTGCAGACGAGTGCAGATAACTGGCCGAAAGCACAGGCGGCTGCTTTCTATGACGAAGATATAGTAGAGTTAATACAACACTACGATAAAACTCGAAATTGGAGTAGCGACTATGTAGAGAAGTAGGTGGAAGGTGTACCCAACTGTTGCAAATAAAACGTTCCTGGTGTTCACTGTGGTTTCTATTTCGGAACTTACTTTCTGGACAACCCTCGTATTGGCTCAGAATGGGGATTACAGCTCACGGTAAAAGAATGCCATGATAACCTTTGCTGATGACACTCTTATTCTCAGTGAAAGCGAGGATGAATTACAGGACATAGCGGATGGTATGATCACAGAATTTGAACTAAGAGTAAAGCGAAGGAAGAGAAAAGTGATGATCAATAACAGAGACGAGGAGATTAATCAGAAACTTACTTTCAAACCTGGGAACCAAGTAGTAGATGAAGTGAAGCAATTCTGCCACCTTTGAAGCAAAATACCTCATGGTAAACGAAGCAAGGGAGAAGTGAAAATTTTGACTGCCACTGACAAAGAGAGCATTCCTGCCGAAGAGAAGTAAGCTAATATCAAACATAGGCCTTAATTTGAGCACAGCATTCCACGGAAGAGAATGTGGGAAAACCCGAACAGGTGCTATTAAAAGATGTTGAAAAGTGGCAGTTTGATAAGACAAGATACGAGGATGTTCTCCGCAGTGGCGGAGAGGAAATAAATATACGGAAAAGACTTACAAGAAGGAAGGAAGGAAGGTAAGGGTTAAACGTCCCACTGACATCGAGGTGACTCAGCTAACGAAAGGATGGAAAACAAAATCGGACATGCCCTTTCAAAGGAACTATTCGGGCATTTACGCGGAGGAATTTTGTCAAACAACGGAAAAGGTAATCTGGATCACCGGACGCACGTTTGAATCATTGTCCTACCAGATGAGAGTAAAGTATTGCTAACTACGGCACCATCTGGATGGAAGAGAATGATTCATGTTTTAGGACACCAGAGAAATGCTTCCGTGGTACCAGACGCAGCTGTAGAGGGTAGTAACTGTGCGGGTGCCAGGGATTGGAGCATATCTAACAAACAACTAAGAATATTTGAGGAGACTGGTTGTAAGTGCTACTCAGAGACGAATAGGTTGTCACAGGAAAGGAAGTCGAGTCGGGCTGCATCAAAGCAATGAAAGGACTGATGAAAAAATAAAAATAGAAAAGGTAAGTTACAGGATTTCGAATTCTCCCTGGCAGGGATGAAGGTTCTATGATACTTCGTGAGGTCGGGTATCAAACGCTGCCGCCAGCCACGCATCTAAGAACGGTGGGAGGACGGTTATCGTCATGACCCTTCCAAAAATGCCATTTAAAAGCGTTTACATTTTTTACATACGTAGATTTCGAGATTTCGCAGCTAAGTTTTAGGAACTAAAGTAGCAGGACTACTGAGTCTCGAAATTAGCAAGGAATTCTACAGATTACAAACTGTTTAACGGAGGATACTTTTGAGCTGATTTCATGACTACTTGTCCAGGTGGATGGACTTGCGATCTAATAGCCTGCAGAGAACGTGTGAACAAGGATAACCATCCTGCTGGATGCAGAATGGGTCTCGGACGTAGGACATTTATTTACCTTTCACAGAGAAGTACTCTGCCAGCTATGTTTTCCAAAAACGACTAACTACCGCCCGCATCTCGTGGTCGTGCGGTAGCGTTCTCGCTTCCCACGCTCGGGTTCCCGGGTTCGATTCCCGGCGGGGTCAGGGATTTTCTCTGCCTCGTGATGGCTGGGTGTTGTGTGCTGTCCTTAGGTTAGTTAGGTTTAAGTAGTTCTAAGTTCTAGGGGACTTATGACCACAGCAGTTGAGTCCCATAGTGCTCAGAGCCATTTGAACCATTTTGAACTAACTACCCGTCCTTACAGCTTTACTTCTACCATTACCTGATCTCCTGCCTTTCGAATTTCACAGAAGTTATCCTGCGAAACTTACGGGATTAGCATTCCTGGCACAAGGCAGTAAAGACGGATCGTAAGTCACGTTGGGGTGGCTCAAGTGTCAGAGTACTTGCCAGCGAAAAGCGAAGTTCCGCGGCTCGAGTCCCGGTCCGACACACAGTTTCACTCTGCTAGGAAGTTTCGCATCAGCACAGAGTGAAAACTCATTCTGGAGATCTGTCCTTGCCCATGAGTCCCTGGACATAACCGACGAACTATAAGATGTTGAGTGAGGAACACACACTAAGAAAAATATAACAGTAAGAATGACGTACTGAATGTAGTCGGAAGTAACTAATAGAAACAACATTCAACCAATTTATACGCACACGCTCACTCTCAGCCTCTTCCCCCCCCCCCCCCCCCCCCGCCCCCTTTGTCACGTCTCACACTCACAAAACACATCGTGCATATCTTTTACTCTGCAGTGCACTCCTCTTAGGTTTCGCGTGAGGTCAGAAACACAGATTTCAGCTCCAATGAATTCAGAAGCTGATATTAGTGGGTGTCTTCATCAACTCCATTACTTGAACTGCGAAATGAGTTAATACTCGTCCATAACCAATCCGCGTTTCTTAGAATTTTCCGTTGGTGGTCAGTTGGCACACCTCTCCGTATGCTAGATATACCCCTTGTGTCAGGTCTGCCTTCCATGTATGTACGATGCTCCTGTGAAAATAAAAACCAAGAGATGTGTTTCTACCACATCTAACACAATAGTCCCAAAGACGAAATACCATCTTCATGACTGGCCCTTTCAAGGGTATGTACGTACTTTCTGTTCGAGATAATTAATTCATTATTTACGTTCATTATAAAATAACATTCTCTAGCTTGATTTTACTTCTTTCATCTACAGCAGTGTTGCGGCGCAGACGACTTAACATCACCTTTGGACACATAAAGTACAGTTATGTATTTGTCTTTCAAACCTAAGTCGTGATAATAAAAATTCCTTAATGTGGAAGTCTTCATTTCTAATGAAATTTCCTCTTTCCTTTTGTTACACTGTCTCTTATTGAACCAAGGGCAATTTTCACGATATTGTGTACTTGTATTCTGCTCATCGACAGCACCGTTTTACAATTTTCAGTTCCATCGTGTCCGCTAAGGTAATCAGGAGTTCTACAGTCTGCATCGTTTGGTTCTTCATTGCTTGCTTCACTTGGGATGCTAGAAGACGCGAGTTCGTTATAATGGGGGCCACCAGTAGCTGATTTTCTATTGTATTGCTGATCAAAGAGAGGTTAATTATTAAAATTTCGAGCCGGCCGCTGTGGCCGAGTGGTTCTAGGTGCTTCAGGCCGGAACCGCTCTGCTGCTACGATCGCAGTTTCGAATCCTGCCTCGCGCATGGATATGAGTGATGTCCTTAGGTTAGTTAGGCTTTAATAGTTCTAATTGTTGAGGACTAATGACCTCAGATGTTAAGTCCCATAGTGCTTAGAGCCATTTGAACCATTTTGATATTTTCGTTTTTATTTCCTTTTAGCCAGCCCTTCGATCCGCATGTCAATGCTATTCAGTCAACGTAAACACGATTTGTAAAAGCAGTCCTTGAACATACTTTCGCACCACTGAATCATAGGGAAAATTGCCTTTAATATTAATTTGATTCATGAAACGCTGACGCAGGGTTTGATTAACTCCATGGGAGCGACGTGACAGACCAGGAAGCAAAAGGAGCAGACACAGCTGAAGTTGGACAGTCTTGGAGAGTGTTCAGTTAGATCAGCGCTTGTGATGATTCGGTTTTACGAAACAGTGTGGCGACAACACTGACTATCCAAGATGTAAGTCGTGAAGGGTGTTCTTTGCTACTGTACAGAGTAGCTGTAAACAAATATTTCGGTGATGTTTCGCTTGTTATTTATAGGGTTAAAAACACATCTCAAAAGTAACCACTGACCTGGGAGGGTGGGCCACCGAAGTCCACAATATAAGTACGTCGACACGAGTTGAACATTTGAGAATCTGCTTCTGCGGGCTCGCTTTCAATTTAGGAAGTAGTGAAATGTAGGTAGATCTCAAAATGAAAGGATTTATTAGTTAAAGAGTTAAGGGGAAACTAATATCAGGAGAAATATGAATGAGGTATGTTGTGACTGCACGAAACTGCAATCCTCTGCTATTTGTGGGTTCTTTGATTGCTCTCAGGGACACAACATATGAAATGTTAGTCCACTTTATTACAAGAGAAACCTTTATACAGTCTGTTGCCACAGGAATGTACCGACTGTTTACAGCTTCCTTTGAATATTAAAGCATCACTTGAGCTACATGTTTACTAAAGCCTTTTCTTAAAGTACATAGGTCATGAAGTTCAGAATCATAACCCAACCTAACTCATGAATAACATGTGTGTCCTAAGTAGACGACGTTGCTGCTTTATCGTACGTCACGAACATGTGTTGCCCATTGTCCGCAGCTCGTGGTCGTGCGGTAGCATTCTCGCTTCCCACGCCTGGGTTCCCGGGTTCCATTCCCGGCGGGGTCAGGGATTCTCTCTGCCTCGTGATGCCTGGGTGTTGTTTGATGTCCTTAGGTTAGTTAGCTTTAAGTTGTTCTACATTCTAGGGGACTGATGACCATAGATGTTAAGTCCCATAGTGCTCAGAGCCATTTTTTTGTGTTGCCCATTCCTCTGCTCGGCTGCATGTCGGCCTATGTGCGGTGGAATATCGATCATTGGACAACACAGTAAGATGCGTACGACGTTTAGTGGTGCGTGTGTTTATGATTAACAGTATGTGTGTCTGTATTGAACTAGGGACCTAGAAACGACGGAGAGGCTTCGTCCCCACCGTAGTCCTCAGTGGTACACAACCCCACAACAGGCTACAGCACTCCACTCACCCCACCGCCACCCCACACCGAACCCAGGGTTATTGCGCGGTTCGGCTCCCCAGTGGAAACCCCCCCCCCCTCCCCCATCCGGAAACGTCTCATTCCAGACGAGTATAACTCCAATGTTTGCGTGGTAGAGTAATTATGATGTACGCGTATGTGGAGACAGTGTTTGCACAACAATCGCCGACATCGTGTAACTGAGGCGATGCAAATGGAAAATCGCCTTAAAAGCCATCCACAGGCTGGCCGGCACACCGGACCTCGACACTAATCAGGCAGGGGGCACCCATGCCCGCTCGGGAAGCAGTGCGTTAGGCCGTACTGATAGCCAGGCGGGCTATGATTAACAGTCATGTATGCAAAATGAGAAGTGGTAGTTGCTCTTGAACGGCATTTGATTTAAGATTCAGTAAACTCAATGGGAAATATTCAAGAGTGACGATAACGAGAACTAAACTGCTGCTGTAAAGACAATGACGCATAGTAGAGGTAGCTGAAAAATTCAACAGTGGCTGCTATTCCAAGTATTTCTTAACAATTATTAACTGTATTCGTAGAAAATATAGTACCTTCCCTCTTTGACCTTTATGTAAATTTGCAACTAACTAAATAATTTCTCAGATTTATTTTCAACTGCGGAATCTTTCTGATATGACCTTCATCACGTATGAAAATGTTGCCTGTCGGTGACACACGAAATTATTTTGTGGACAACGATTGGAAGCCGAATTTCCCACTTGTCAATTGCAGTCGCATCCGACCCAAACCTCAGAGTAAAGCTGCGAGCGATGCGTTCGTAGACAGTATGGCATATGGAAGTTAGGGTGGGTCCCAGAAGCAGGCACGGATAGACCTAGTAGTTAATGAGACCGCTCGCGAGATGAGAGGAACCAGATTCGAGCCCGGAACCGGCACACATTTTCATATGTCACCGACAGTTAATATCTTTATATCCAATGCAGCTATTGTCGGAAAGATTCCGAACTTGCAATATACGAGGGGCGTTCAGAAAGTAAGCTCCGATCGGTCGCGAAATGGAAACGACTATGAAAATCCGATAAAGCTTTGCACAGATGTGTTGGGTAGTGTCTCTAGTATAACCCCAGTTAGCATCACGTCGCTCTTCTCATTTCTGAGCTCGCAGTGAGTGCGTAAAGATGTCTATAAAATAGTGTCTGCCACCAAGTACGAGGGCCTGGTGAGAAATTTCGCCTGAAGCTATGCAGCTAACATTACATAACTGTCGTGCTGTTTCTTCTTCAACACAATTCTCAGCCGCATTCTGCAGGGGCAATGAAGATGCTCCTGCATCGTTTTCAAATGGAAATGTGAGATTACCCACAATACAGTCCGCAATTGTCTCCCCCTGAGTTTCATCTCTGGTCACATGAACCGCTGTCTTTGAAGACAACATTTTGACACAGACAACGAGGTGTAGGCCAGCGTGGAGAATTGGCGGAAAGCACTGGCGGCTGCTTTCTATGATGAGGCTATTGAAAAGTTGGTACAACGCTATGACAAAAGTCTAAGTCAGAACGGCGACTACGTAGAGAAGTAGCTGAAAGGTGTAGCTAATTGTTACAAGTAAAACATTTCTGATGTTCACTGTGGTTTCAATTTAGCAATCAATCGGAGCTTACTTTCTGAACAGGCCTCGTATTTCATAAATTTAGTATAGCTGCAGGATAGTCAGCAATTTCGTTTCTTCAGACAATGTTAAACAGAAAGTAAATAATTTCCGAAGGCCTTGATTAAATTTGCGAGGGCTGTGTGATTTGAAGCACAGCGTTTGGATGAGAAGTATCATATAGTCCGCCACGCACAGAACGTATTTAGAAAAGTAAAGGAATCTCCTTTTAACATAAAGTTGTGCTCGATAATGAATAACTGTGATTATCAGAAGCACAGTTAATGAAGTAATCGTTACTTCAGGTATAATTTGTTGCTACAAAACACAGTTTAGTGAGTCATACGCTTTTCAGTTATGTCATAATCTACTGAACGGCGTCAGCAAAAAAGGAGAATTACAATCAGGCGGGGAAAGTTGTTGAGCGAAACAGCAGCTGGCTGCAGCCGCACCTCCACTGCTCCACGTCGGGCCCATTGTGAGGGCGGCTGTCCCACGTGTGCGCAACAAAGGCCAACTGCCGCCGACGGCGTGTTTAATCAGGGTAAGCGCAATTTGGAAATCCTATTTTCCGCTGCGAATTTTGCTTTGTTTCCGCAGTGCGAAACAAAACAGACATTGGCGGTGGAGCGGTGGAATGAGGTAACGCCACTCCAAGCTGGACCCACGAGCTGCAAGTGAATGATTCTGAGCGAAAGGATTTGAGTCAACCCACTGCAGGGTGACCTATGGGAGCGGACGTTTTTACATTGGCTACTACATCAATGCGTAAAGAAGTGGGTTGCGGAACTACTAAGGAACGAAGTTCTGTGAGGCTGAAGAGATACACTTGAAGTTCTCTCAGGCTTCATGTACGGTGATAATGAATAGCTCATTAAGCAGTTGAAGAGGCATCTCTAAATTGGGCAATACAGATGTTGAAAAGAAAAACATAGCCACGGGTGTCAGAAGAAATACTTCAGTTGATTGACGAAAGATGGAAGTACAGAAATGTTGGTGAAAATCAGGAATACAGAAATACAAGTCACTTAGGAATGAAATAAGTTAGAAGTGTAGTGAAGCAAAAACGAAACGGCTCCGTGAAAGCGAAAGAGAAATGATTGTTGGAAACACTGTCTGAGCACAAAGAAAAATCAAAACAACCTTCGGTGAAACTAAAAGCAAGAGCGTCAAAATTAAGACTGTGACGGCAATTCCATTGTTATACGCAAAGGACAAGGCAGACAGGTGGAAAGACTGCAATGAAGGTCTCTGTGAGGAGGGCAACTTGTCTGATAACTTGATAGAAGAAGTAACAGCAGTCGATAGGGAAGAGAGGGGATCCAATAGTAGTATCAGAATTTGAAAGAGCTTTGGATGTGTCACGATCAAAAAAGGAAATGTAATCCCGTTGGAATTTCTAAACCATTAGTATATGTGGCAACAGACCGACTATTCATATTGGTGTGCAGAATGTATGAGACTGTCGATATACCATCAGATTTTCGGAAAAAGCATCATCCACACAGATTCGAAAATGAGAAGAGACGACAAGTGCGAGAATTATTCCACAGTCAGCTTAACAGCTCATGCATACAAGTTGCTGACAAGAATAATATGCAGAACAAGTCAATAGAAAATTAAGGATGTGTTGGATGATGATCAGTTTGGCTTTAGGAAAGGTAAAGGCACCAGAGAGACGGCTCTGACTTTGCGGTTGATAATGGAAGCATGATTGGAAAGAAATGAAGACAAGTTGGTTGGATTTGTCGAACTGGAAAAAGCGTTAGATTATATAAAATGGTACAAGTTGTTCGAGATTCTGAGTGAAATATAGGTAAGCTGTAGGAAATGGATGATATCCAATAGGTACAAGAAACAAGAGCGACAAATAAGATTGGAATAGAAGAACGATTTCTCGGATTATAAAGAGTGTAAGACAGGCGTGTAGTATTTCGCCATTACTGTTGAATCTAGACAGCGAAGAAGCAATGACAGAGATAGGCGAAAGATTCGAGACTAGGAATGATGATAGGATATAAGTGATAAGATTAACTGATGATGTACACATTAGTGATCGTTAAAGCCACAGTATTTCCTGTCTCGCTTGGCAAAGCTAAAACTGCTGTTTACAGCTAGAAATACGTGAATATAATCTAATTAATAAAATCCAGGGGAGAAGAAAATGCCCTCTCTAGACACCCACGCAGTTCATAAAATAAAGAATGACCGCATTTCGTGAAAATTGTGATTTTATTTCAATGCACGCTGATTTGGAGCCTTGGGGCCTCATCTTCATGGGCCTCGACAGTCTACATAGCTTTTTTTTCTTTTCCCAGATGTGGTTTAATTCTGTTCCTGGTAAGACTACAATGATTTAATAAAAAGTGGCACATTGTGAATATACGTTTACAAATTAATACAAATCGAAAAATAACTTACTGTTTCCGATGTTGGATACATGGTTTAGAAGCACAATGTAAGCAAACATGTTTATTTACACACGTAAACTTTTCATTCTACAGCATTTTATAAAATCAGGTAAAACAAGAAAAGAAATTTCAAATGTGAAGATGCTCTATTTTTACAAACACACAGGTGCCATTATTTCATAGATACAAAGATATTGCAGTATTAGTTATACAGGATATCATTTACAAAATAAATATTTGTGAATATGTTATTTTGGATTATGTTGTCAAATGGTTCCACTATTAAATACTAATCTCCTTAGGAAAAACAAACTTTTAAAATTACCGAAAAAATTGCGGCTGCTAAACTCTGTTAGTTCATTCAACATGTTTTCAGAAGATATTTCTTTGTGTAACATTATTTGTAACTGTTCCAGTACATCAAGTTTTTTACCATGGTTTCCATTGTGGAATACGGTTAGGATGTTGTGGATGTCACTTATTCTGTAGGCTTATCAATTAAGCTCCATGTGGTCGGCCTTTGTGGATCTGTCAAATTGATTAAGTCTAAAAGCATCTGTGTGCTTTTTGCAGCTTCTGTGCGAAGTTCTTTCTGTTTTGCCCATGTAAAATGTAGAACGTCCGTGAAATTGTAATTTATATATTCTATTGTGTTCTGTAATTAGGGTGTTTGTGTTTTTCTGTGTGGAGTAAGAGGTGTTCAGATTTGTTACCTGTGGAGAAAGATATTGTAACAATTGTGTTTCTAAAGAGGTTAGAAATTTTTTGTGATACTGTACTGAAATGGAGAATGCTTGTGAGGAAATGTATTTTGTTAGTTGTTATACTGTAGTGCTTTTATTATTGATGGTGGCTCGTATTTTGTTGCATAGCTTGTCACTAGTTTTTTCTAAAGGCTGTTGTTGCGGCTGCCTCCGAAAGAAACACAAAAAAGAAATTAAGGAATACTTAAAACAAGTTGATAAAAAGTAACCATTTCGTGCAACAAGTGTATGGAAGATGTCACCACGAATGACAAAAGCGGGCAACCTCAAGGGCGTCTGGAGCTGCCCAATGTATATCCACCTCAGACCAGAACCTGGAACAGGACCGGCATAAGAGCAAGCGGTCAATTTTTGGAACTCTTCATAACTATTTGTAGTGACGACAGCAAATACTAATTTTTGGAGATTACATCACCTGCTCCACTTTTCTTGGTTGGTGACCAGCAGGAAGATTTTCAGATCGTGGAGGACAAAGAGGATCATTTACAGCTTTTACTTACATCTTCAGTCTCCCTTTGGATACTGTCGTTTCTATTACGTTCCTGGTTTCCATGAAGCTTTTCCTTGAAGCTTTTTGTTGACTTCAGGCTCAGAACAGTTGTAATACCGGATAGTAATAGACGGTTTGTATTCGTGACCAGGTTTGTTTGGTCCACTCTAGCTGTTTTTGCACTACTGCTGTCTGGTGGAGTAATACTTACCAGGTGATAACCATTGAAATATCACGCAGGCCACAAACATACAGTAACAAGCTAGTATGTCTCCTTCAATGCCACGCTATCTTCACTGGTGTGAGCAGACATGTATTAGAGAATGCATGCTGAGAGCAGTAGGGAGCTGGTGTTGAGTGGTAAGGTACTGAAACAGAATACGTTTATTAAAATTTAGACGAAGCCCTTTATTTAAACAAAAATAATGTCACAAACGTAAAATGTAGCAGATAAGAAGAGGAAATACCACCACAAATTATTCATATGTTACAAGAGCGTACCGGTGGTATAATTTTCTAAAAAAATCTCAACACAGTAATTTAATGACTTCAACATTAAGTAACAGTGCCAAACAGATTTACAATTACACTTACGAGAAGGAAACGTTGGCACTACAATTTTGAGCAGCCATTTCAAACAGAATTTACTACGGCGATTTACAGAAATCGCTGCTGGCAGAATTTAACAAAATGAGAAATGAAACGTGAAACGGCAGCTACGAACTAGAGTTGCTGTTACAACTTAAAGAAACCAACTGTTGGCAGAACTTAATAGAATGATCAATATGCAAGATAGCATTTGTAAACACAATTTATTAACACCACATAAGAAGAGCAACTGTTGGTAGAATTTAGATATGATCCATGAGCATACAGTGAAACAGCAACTGCCAACCACGGAACTTCTTTTTACAAAAAAAAGAAACAAAAAAAAGCACTGGCGTGAATATGATTTAGTGTAGTACTGACAGTTAAAATGAAAGTTAAATGTTACTGATACTGGGTAGTCCACCGATATACGGGAGCAGCTACATTTACTATCATCGGCCCAGCGCGGCTCTTTTAAATTTGTAAAACGTGCAGTACACGGCCTCAATTAGACAAGTTCTTGCAGAAAAGGTACTCCAAACTTTGCGCGACGATAAAGGTCAATACCATTATCCATTCCCGAATATACTAACAAATTGCGTCTGTTAGGCGGGACTGACCGACGGTAGCTCCATTAGCGTAGCTTATCAATAAAAAAAGGTATTGGAAGCAATTCATCTATCTGTTTCAATAGAGGCTTTTCTAATTACACTATGTGATCAAATGTATTCGGACACTCCAAAAAACATGCGTTTTCATGTTAGGTGCATTTTGCCGCCACCTACAGCCAGGTATTCCATACCAGCGACATCAGTAGTCATTAGACACCATGAGAGAGCAGAATGGGAACTCACGGACTTCGAACGTGGTCAGGTGATTGGGAGTCACATGTGTAATACGTCTGTAGGCGACATTTCCACACTCCTAAACACCCGTAGGTCCGCTGATTTTGATGTGATAGTGAAGTGGAAACATGAAGGGACACGTACAGCACAAAAGCGTACATGCCGATCTCGTCTGTTGACTGACAGAGACTCCCGACAGTTGAAGAGGGTCGTAATGTGTAATAGGCAGACATCTATCCAGGCCAACACACAGGAATTCCAAACTGCATCACGATCCACTACAAGTACTATGGCAATTAGGCGGGAACTAAGAAAACTTGCATTTCATTGTCGAGCGGCTGCTCATAAGCCACATACCACGCCGGTAAAAGCCAAACGACGCCCCGCTTTGTGTAAGGAGCGTAGTCATTGGACGACTGAACAGTGGGAAAACGTTATGTGGAGTGACGAACCACGGTACACAATGGCAGGGTGTGGGTACGGCGAATGCCCGG
Source organism: Schistocerca americana (assembly GCF_021461395.2). Lineage (NCBI taxonomy): Eukaryota > Metazoa > Arthropoda > Insecta > Orthoptera > Acrididae > Schistocerca > Schistocerca americana. Next base: position 61,938,027 of record NC_060122.1, read on the forward strand.
TGAACATCATCTGCCAGCGTTTGTAGTGCCAACAGTAAAATTCGGAGGAGGTGGTGTTACAGTGTGGTCGTGTTTTTCATGGAGGGGGCTTGCACCTCTTGTTGTTTGACGTGTCACTATCACAGCACCTTCTTGCTTTCCGCTGTTGAAGAGCACTTCGGGGATAACGATTGCATCTTTCAACACGATCGAGCACCTTTTCATAATGTACGGCCTGTGGCGCACTGGTTACACGATAATAACATTCCTGTAATGTACTGGCCTGAACAGAGTCCTGACCTCGGTCCTACAGAACATCTATGGGATGTTTTGGAACGCCGGCTTCGTGCCATGCCTCATCGCCCGACATCGATACCACTCCTCAGTGCAGTTCTCCTTGAAGAATGGGCTGCCATTCCCCAAGAAACCTTCCAGCACCTGATTGAACGTATGCCTGCGAGAGTGGAAGCTGTCATCAAGGCTAAGGGTGGGCGAACACCATATTGAATTTCAGCATTACCGATGGAGGGCGCCACGAACTTGCATCTCATTTTCAGTCAGGTGTCCGGATACTTTTGATCACACAGTGCATATGTTGGCCCGGTTCCAGGCTCCATGGACACACAAAATGAACAGACTGAATTGCAAGATCCCCTCTCTGTAACAATGAGGTACAGATGAAAATTCAGACTAAATTTACCGACTATACATATGCAAAAGAGACCACCTTGAGATTTAGGGGCAGCTCGTCTTCACAAGGTGCAATACAATAAGGAACAGTAAACAATGCTTTAACTACGACGTTAGAGAAGTGACTTATATTACATATGGCATAGCCATACTTATCACGATCCAACTTGGCCTAGCAGCTCAACTGATACCGTGTGATTACGGACAAACATCGGTAGGAAGTGCCTTAATTGTCAACTTGACCGAGGTACTACACTGGTTCTACTGTGCTTCTGATAAGGTTTTCGGCAACTGGAACAGCGAGCACAAGACGGGTAGACCACATAACGACGTAACTGCCGTAAAAGAAAATGCTTACCGAAATTTCTCAAACAGTAGCAACAGGACATCGAAACAGCACAAAGTTTTAAACGTAGATGCTGGCCCAGTTTGCCGCTTAAAGATGGAAGGATGGGCCACGTCGAGGTATTAAACCATTGATGTAGAGGGCGATTAAGTTACGTCCATGTCTGTGAAGATATCAAGCCAATGCTTACACAAATTTCGTTTACTGGCAATCGAAGTCCAAATTAAGGAATCGACCCCGGTATAGCCAATTAATAAAATTTTTGTCAGATTAACTTTATATCTGAGGTTATCAGTCTCCTAGACTTAGATCTACTTAAACCTAACTAACCTAAGGAGATCACACACATCCATGCCCAAGGCAGGATTCGAACCTGCGACCGTAGCAGCTGCGCGGTTCCAGACTGAAGCGCCTAGAACCGCTCGGCTACAGCGGCCGGCAGTCAGGTTTAATGATATCAGAGACACTCTACGCCAACAGCATGGCAAATGTGAATAGTTCGGTTAATCTGTTAGGGACTTCTGATGACTTGAGTGTGCATATGTGTGTGTTTGGGGGGGGGGGGGGGGCGGTGGGGGTAGGAGGTGCTAGGAAGTAATTCGGGATTCATATTAGTTTTCTGTCAAGAGTTGTTCCACCATATTGTAAAGCATATATCGAATCGCTTGTATATAATGAGGTATAAGTCTCAAGGAGAATCAAATCCACATATTTATAAAGTCCGCGCATTTCAGATGTTCAAATCTGTGTGAATTCCTAATGGACCAAACTGCCGAGGTCATCGGTCCCTGGACTTACACACTACTTATAGTAACTTACGCTAAGAACAACACACACACCCATGCCCGAGGGAGGACTCGAACCTCCGGCAGAAGGGGCCGCGCAATCCGTGACATGGCGCCTCAAACGACGCGGCCCCTCCTCGCGGCAGGACTATTACACTTTGTAGCCATATTGTTCGCTACAGACCAGTGGCGTTTCTGCATGTAGTCTCTCAATATGCACTATGGTGTTTCGATAGTGCTGGGTAGAAGTGGGCGGTTATGCGTGGCAAGAATTGTAATGCAACCGTAATTAAGACTCGACACTGCCAACAAAAATAGCGGGGTGTAATCTCTGCCCATCGCGTATCAGTAGTATTTATAGTAATTGGAGGGACAAAATAACAAAGGAATAACTTCTCACGAAAACTGCAATTCAGTTCCAATCCAGTATTTAATGGAGGAGTAAATTATGTCTTTGTGTGATAAAAAAGAACGTGAACTATATTGGAGCAACTTTCCCAGCCCCCTATAGTGTCTTAAAGACAAAACAACGCATGGAAAAACGAAACCGGTCAAGAAAGAGAAGAACGTGTAGCAGTGTTACGACAAAGTGCTCAACGAAGAAGAAATATCCAACAGAAGAGATAAGTAGAAGTATTAGGGAGACAGATCGGAGAATAAAGCATAGGGTAGCTATAAAAGTGACGAACAGAATACAGAAGTAATAAATCATCTTTTTGCTTGGGAAATCAGGCAATGGCACAGTCACCGAAGACGTCTTCAAATGCTGAATGCCAAGGAGGCAAGGACGTCAGTGTCTTAAAAATGAAGCATTTCATTCCGATCCAACAACAAAATGTAGTGAGCATCCAAGTACAGCAACTGACAGAATGATTAACTACGTAAATACTCTAAGGGGAAGAAATTGAAAAGAGAAACACCAAGTAAATGCCACTCAAATGATAAAATTACATTGCCGGCTCTAAACTTATCTCCAACTGAATTCTTTGAATAAATGAAAGGCGAAATAGTGATGTCGAAGAACTTTTTGAAAAAAGAGGAAAGATGTAAGACGGTATAACGCATGCTTCCAAATGACAAACGATGAGGGAGGATTTAATGTATTTACAGTTCAGGGACAAGTGTGTCAAAAAATTGGGTTATTTTTACAATTTACAAATGAAACGCCAAAAATTTTTCAAGTTTACTTCGTAGGAAAAGCAGATGATCAAGCCGAACAGCACCCTTTGAGAATCACTGAAATGCATCGAGATATAATTCTGGACGTACAATATTTCCTACATAATAACAATGAATTGATACGAATTTTTAAAAATAAACTCGATGTAATGGTCGCAGATAATTACAAAATAATAGCTCGAGTTGATAAGAGGCCAACAGGGGAGTATGAAAGACGGTTCAATGCACCTTATTCAAACGAAATGACCGTAATAATTGTGGACAATGAAATTAGTTATCATGGTACTGTGATAACAAATGGTAATGTTTTGAAGGGAACTTCCACTTCCGGCTTTCGTCTGATAACAAAACCTTGGCCTAAGGCAACGTTATCAATTTTCCCAGATAAAATTTCTAATTTCTTGCATGTGTGTTTGTGTGTGTGGACGCAACATTTTCACCTACATTTGTAATCGACAAGCGACCTCTCGGTGCGTAGCGCAAGGTATATTGTGGTCACTCTGAGCTCCCCTCCTTACTGTTCCGGTCACGAATGGTTCACAGGAATACTGTAGTTGGAGGTGTCCGTACGAATTCGAGCCTCTGTCGTTTTTGGTTTATGATCTTTTCTCGACGTATACGTAGGAGAGAGCAATGTATTCGTTGACCCATCTAGGAACGTAAGCTCTCGGAGTTTTGACAGTAAACCATACCATGAAGCAAAGTGCCTCTCTTGCAGAGTCTTCGCTCCAACTGACTGAACATCTCCTGCAAGCTTTCGCGCTTTCTAAATGCAGCTGTGACAGAAGGCGCTGCTCTTCTTTGGATTTTCTCTGTTTCTTCCATAAATCGTATCTAATGTGGATATCAGACTAACGATAAATAATGAAGTATCGGTCGAATGACGGTTTTGTAAGGTACCTCTGTTGTCGATGAACTACATTTTCTGAGGAGTCTTCCAATGAATGTGTGGCGTCCATCTTAGCTGCGATTAGATTGATATGGTCGTTCCAATTACAATCATTAGACCCAGATATGTTACTGCTTCCAGCTATTGTTCTGAAATCGTTTAATCATGCAATAATGGGTCTTTATGCCTCTGTAGGCTTTCCTGCACTTCCGTACAGATTTTGCCGTTGAGATATCTCTTTATAAAACAGCTTCATCCGCGATAAACCTCATGGATCTCCCGGTATACACACACACACACACACACACACACACACACACACGCACGCGCACGCACACGCACACGCACACACACACACACACACACACACACATATATATATATATATATATATATATATATATATATATATGCTCTAAACAAGAGGACGACGACGATGGACCCAGGGTGCGATGCTACAAATAATGAGGCTATTCCTGCACTCCGTATGCGATGCTAGTTGCCTTTTTACAATCAGCCATCGGCTCGAGACCCGGAAAGCAATGGATGACGACGCTTATGTTGATAGAGAAGAAAGCGTGTGACGAGGGCCTCCCGTCAGGTAGACCGCTCGCTTGGTGCAAGTCTTTCGATTTGACGTTACTTCGGCGACTTGCGCGTCGATAGGGATGAAATGATGATTAAGACAGCACAACATCCAGTCCCTGTGCGGAGAAAATCTCCGACCAAGCTGGGAATCGAACCCGGGCCCTTAGGGTTGACAGTCTGTCGCGCAGACCGCTCAGCTACCGGGGCGGACGCTTATATATATATATATATATATATATATATATATATATATATATATATATATACACTCCTGGAAATTGAAATAAGAACACCGTGAATTCATTGTCCCAGGAAGGGGAAACTTTATTGACACATTCCTGGGGTCAGATACATCACATGATCACACTGACAGAACCACAGGCACATAGACACAGGCAACAGAGCATGCACAATGTCGGCACTAGTACAGTGTATATCCACCTTTCGCAGCAATGCAGGCTGCTATTCTCCCATGGAGACGATCGTAGAGATGCTGGATGTAGTCCTGTGGAACGGCTTGCCATGCCATTTCCACCTGGCGCCTCAATTGGACCAGCGTTCGTGCTGGACGTGCAGACTGCGTGAGACGACGCTTCATCCAGTCCCAAACATGCTCAATGGGGGACAGATCCGGAGATCTTGCTGGCCAGGGTAGTTGACTTACACCTTCTAGAGCACGTTGGGTGGCACGGGATACATGCGGACGTGCATTGTACTGTTGGAACAGCAAGTTCCCTTGCCGGTCTAGGAATGGTAGAACGATGGGTTCGATGACGGTTTGGATGTACCGTGCACTATTCAGTGTCCCCTCGACGATCACCAGTGGTGTACGGCCAGTGTAGGAGATCGCTCCCCACACCATGATGCCGGGTGTTGGCCCTGTGTGCCTCGGTCGTATGCAGTCCTGATTGTGGCGCTCACCTGCACGGCGCCAAACACGCATACGACCATCATTGGCACCAAGGCAGAAGCGACTCTCATCGCTGAAGACGACACGTCTCCATTCGTCCCTCCATTCACGCCTGTCGCGACACCACTGGAGGCGGGCTGCACGATGTTGGGGCGTGAGCGGAAGAGGGCCTAACGGTGTGCGGGACCGCAGCCCAGCTTCATGGAGACGGTTGCGAATGGTCCTCGCTGATACCCCAGGAGCAACAGTGTCCCTAATTTGCTGGGAAGTGGCGGTGCGGTCCCCTACGGCACTGCGTAGGATCCTACGGTTTTGGCGTGCATCCGTGCGTCGCTGCGGTCCGGTCCCAGGTCGACGGGCACGTGCACCTTCCGCCGACCACTGGCGACAACATCGATGTACTGTGGAGACTTCACGCCCCACGTGTTGAGCAATTCGGCGGTACGTCCACCCGGCCTCCCGCATGCCCACTATACGCCCTCGCTCAAAGTCCGTCAACTGCACATACGGTTCACGTCCACGCTGTCGCGGCATGCTACCAGTGTTAAAGACTGCGATGGAGCTCCGTATGCCACGGCAAACTGGCTGACACTGACGGCGGCGGTGCACAAATGCTGCGCAGCTAGCGCCATTCGACGGCCAACACCGCGGTTCCTGGTGTGTCCGCTGTGCCGTGCGTGTGATCATTGCTTGTACAGCCCGCTCGTAGTGTCCGGAGCAAGTATGGTGGATCTGACACACCGGTGTCAATGTGTTCTTTTTTCCATTTCCAGGAGTGTATATATATACAGTGGAGTAGATGGGTAGTGGAGTACGTGTGTTGCGCGCGTGATGTTTTATTAGGTTAGAGGAACCCCATTATACAGAGACCAATGGCCTGCCATAATCGAAAATGCATTAGCCACAATGTTTTCAGAGAATGCTAGTCCTCGTAGATCGGATACAGAAAAGATTGATGTGATATTAATAAACTAAAGGAGCATCGAAGGAAAAGTCTCAAAATTAGTATCGCTTATTGAAGGTTACAACACCTATATGGTATTAGGAATAGAAATTTGGTTGAAACCGGAAGCGAATTGCAACAAAATTCGTGGACATGTTAGTCGCCTGTGGTAGCGATATATTTACGGTAGTAAAGGATTGGAAAACACCTAGGGAGGTTATCACAAATTCCGGACGTTAAGCATCAAAGGTAGGCCAAAAATTGTAATCGGATCCTGCGGCAGGAGCTGTAGTGGCAGAGAATGCATTCGCGAAGGTGACATCATAAACGTCCTAGCAATAAACAGACCTGAACTTATCGAATCAGTAAACGTAGTGGAAGGCATCAGTGACGGGAAGGCTGTGATAGCAACCATGACTACCAATTTTACGAGGAATGTTAAGAAAGGTAGGAAAATACTTTTGCTTCGCAGGCTTGACACGATACAAATTGCAGAATATCTGAGCAGTCATGCTGAGCACGAAGATGTGGAGAAGAAATGGGAAAAGTTCAAAAGCAACGTTCCGTATGCCTTAGATAAGTATAAGTGCCAGAAAATTGTTAAGTAAACAAAGAGATCACAAGCACTGATTCAAGAGAAGACTCAACTTAGCAGGCAAAGAGGAGATGAGTGTAAGGAGAGCAATAAGAGAAGCGTTCAGTGACTTTGAAAGTAGAATTTTATCAAATGTTCTGAGTAAGAACCCTAAGAGGATTTCGTCTTACATGCAACCAGTAAGCGGTTCGAGATAAACTATTCAGTCTCTCAGTGACCATATTGGCACAGAAACGGAAAATGACAGGGACAAGGCAGATATATTGACTTCGGTCATCCGAAATTGTTTCGCCAAGAAAGTTCGTTGCAACAATCATACGAACATCGAAACGGCAGAAATCGAGATAACGAATCACGGAATGGAAAAGCAATTCCTATCGCATAGTAATAGACTGGCAGCAGACCTAAATTAGATACCTATAAGATTCTATACAGATTATATGAAAGAATTTGCTGTCCTTCTAGAAGCAGTTCATTGTAATTCGCTGGAGGAACGAAGGGTGGAAAAAAGCGCAGATCATTCCCGTTTTCATGAAGGGTCGGATGACAAAAGCACACAATTGTAGACCTATATCGTCTCCTTCAATCTGTTGTAGGATTATGGAACATATTTCATGCTCAAGAGTTTGGACGTTTTTGGACAAGGACAATTTTCTCTGTAAAAATCAACGTGGATTTCGCAAACAAGAGATCTTGCAAATCTCAGTTCGCTCTGTTCCTCCATGAGATCCATAGAATGTCCCGGTGTATGCAAAGTCTGTGGTGGTATTGAACCAAGTTCGCCGTTAACGGCAGCTTTCTTCCGCAAGCAGAGGCCTATTGGAGTGTTATTCTATTCCATGTAATGTATAAGAGTTAACTTTGCAGTCCTCTACACGACTGAATAGCGAACTAATACTTAGCATGTGTTGGGCGGCTTCCTTGATCAAGTGTAAATTTGAGAAGATGGTGCGTTTGCGGTGGAGCGTTATTGCCTCCCGTGTAAATTGTTGGGTTGACTGCTTCTGCACATTTGGCGCATTTATTTAGTTGAGGGAAGATCTATGGTGGTGTATAGAATACGCGTTTGCCTGTTCTGTAGACGTGGGAAAGACCTTAGTTGGCTTGTAAATTATATGGGTGATTTAGTGGTTTACAGAATGCTGCACATTAGTACGGTTTCGGCTTTGTAGAGAAATAATTTCCAGCGCATATCTTCGGAATTATGATGCGCTAGCGTTCGGTAGGCTACTGCTGTGTGCTTGATATCGAGAAGTACGGTGAAAATGATATAGTATTATGGCGAAAATTGGTGTGTTCATGTAATCCTACAGTCTGCAGATGTCTGTAGAAACGCAAGCAAGCAGGCAGGTCCGGACCACAAAGAGAGCGCATTTGTACCGATGGGGAAACGAGTGTATCTTTGTACATAAGTTCTGAGAGTTAATTCGATTCACTGAGAGCTTTCTCACGTAAAATGGGTGATTTTGTATGGCATACGATATGAATTGTGTGTTTACTAGATCGATACGATACACGTTGATATATTGCTGAGTAGGAGATCGGTTTCACGCACTTTCAAGCTCCTGGCCCCAGTGGGAGGAGAGTGTAAATGAGTAGGTGTGTTTACGAGTTGTCGGTGCGAAGTGGCGATCAGTGTAAAGTAGTTTATTACTGCTGGATGCCGCGTCTGTAGAAAGAAAGAAAAGGCTGATGGTGCTTCGCTAGGACTGGGGAGCATCGTAACATATAGCCGGTGTGAGTGTAGGCGTACGATAATTATTTTAGGTGCTGTAAAGATATAAAAGATATCTGCACTGTTTGTCTAAAATGTGTATATACGGTACTGTAAAGTTAGTGTGGCTTACATTGTGTAAAATGTCTATATATTGCAGTGTAAAGTTAGTATGGTTTATGTTATGGCATGCCGGTAGAGGATGACTGTGTCTCCTATCGTGAGTATAGAATGAGCAGATTGATAACGACGAGGATTTGAGCGAGAATTTTTAAGTGGAAAATTATATTCGCTATACATATTGAAGTACAGTCGTCAAGAGGAGAGATTACTTGTACATTGATTGGTGTCAGACTGTAGCAGCTATAGTAATATTTAATTGTAATTACAGTGGTAAATATCTTCCTGGCTTGCAATATTCTTGTGAGTTTGGAATGTATTTGATAATGTGGAGACAATTTTGGGGAGTTTAACTGTGAATGCAGTTTAGCGATCTGTGTAATATAACGGCTGAAAGCACCAGAAATAATAGGTGGATGGTGCTTCGATACCGGCAGCATAAGTAATTCGGCGTGAAAATTCGGTAAGAGCAAATGAGAATGCTCGATTCATTGACATCGTTTGTTCTGGGATATAGGGGTCTGTACATACCAGAGGGCACGTTTGTGTATGTTGAAATCTGGAGGGGAAAGACGTTAGGAACGCTGGCATGAGTGCATTCGATGTTATTTTCGTAAGGAGGTTCTGTTAGAGTAGGAATTCCCGTGCATACAAGCTGGGACATATAGAAAGCTAGCATTAACTTTTTCTGGGAGAATACACAATTCTGGAGATGTTCAGTTGGATATTATTTATTTTTACAAAGCAACGTGACCTAAGAATGACACTGGGAACGTAGTAAACAGGGCGAGCTGCCACGCAAACGTTTCGCCGGGAAATGTGGCGTGAGCCATGCTGGGGGTGGTACCCACAGCTAAACACGTCACGTATGTTCCGTTAGATGGAAGCAGGCTGTGCTATTTTGCCGTATGCGGCAAAGCCAATGCTGGCCTGAGGTGTCTCGAATATGGGGATGCGCCTTGGAGTTCTGTGATGTGGGTATAAGGGAAACTGTAGAAACTGTATACACGCAACTTCGCCTGCATTCGGGGGCAGCTCGCGGCTTCGCTCCCGCCCGATCACGTCAGCACGTGTGTCTAGGTGAACACGTATTTGGATAGGAGTTTCTCAGAAATGAAGTATGGATGAGATTTCGCCGCTTGAAACACCTGAGCGGGGGCCTGTGCGTGGTTTGACAGCTGACGGCCGCGCCATGTCTGTGTGCTCTACTGGACAGAGGTTTGTGGAGGGTGCTTGCGGGCAATGATTGAATTATTTTGCGAGCGGGTGTGTAGGCTGTGCTATGAGTTATTTGGACAGTTTACGAGTACCTAGTGTGTCTGGACATAACTGTGTTCAATTATTTAGGAGGAGTATGAATTTCTGTAACTAAATTATTTTCTATAATTAGGAGTTGTTTGCATTTCTGCCGAGTGTGTATTGTGAGCGCAAGCTTAAGATGGAGAGTATTTTTGCCTCAGTGTGATAAATATATTCGATCTCTAAATAAAATGTTATAAAGTAAATAGAGTGGACTCCTCCTTCCTCTCCACAGCAACGTAGCGGAGCGTGAGTAATTTTAGCCCCTACAGACTCCAATGCGATTCTGTCTGTTTTAATTATTCGGGAGTTGACAGTCTAGTTTGAAACTTTCTTTGTTTGTAACCACCTATGAATGTACAAGATAAAATCTACTATCTCATATTATTCTGCGTCTGGAATGCTGTGACAAGAAACACTTTACTATTTTCCTCCACCTCTGCCTGTACCCTTTTTAGGATATGGTTGTTATTGGGATCGTTTATTTAAATCTGCCTGTGCTGCAGACTGCTCGTTCGCGGCGCAGCTCCGCACCGCCAGCGATATCCAATAAAATGCTGATAATTCTTAAATAAAATGGGTAATGTCCGGTGCGAACTTTACAGTACTTGTGACAAACAGATTTTACTACATAAATATACTTTAACAGAAACAATTAAAATCTTTACACACCTTTTAGAAGCCTAGCTACAAATGGCGTCGTTCATCGACTTACGACAAATGAAGACTACCTAAGAGCCTAATACAAAATCACGGGTTCCTCTCCCATTCAAATCGTGCAGAAGACAAGCGATTCTATTACAATATACTGCCTATTTAGATGTTAACTAATTTTTGTACAGTCTTGGTCATTTTTAATTACAAATTCGTTTCTTCTGTGGCGGTTTTCACATCCTCCGCCACAGATAGTATTTCACACTCTTTGAATAATCGTTTATAATAGCAAAATTTATAATTATCTTATCCCTCAAAAAATTAAGTGTCCTTTTGAAATTCAATTAACAGAAATACATATAAATTATTTGTAACAGTGAGCATTATACATCGAAATGTTATTTTAACTTTCACTTTGGATGCGTGCTGCCAGAGAAGGTTACAAGACCACCATCTGGGATTAGCTTCAAATGGCTGTGAGCACTATGTGACTTAAATTCTGAGGTCATCAGTCCCCTAGAACTTAGAACTACTTAAACCTAACTAACCTAAGGACATCACACACATCCATGCCCGTGGCAGGATTCGAACCTGCGACCGTAGCGGTCGCGCGGTTCCAGACTGTAGCGCGTAGAACCGCTTGGCCACTCCGGCCGGCATCTGTGATTAGGGGGGGATGACAGTATGATCTGATGGGAGTAATGGGTGCTATATCAGCTGGACAGTAAATCTCATGGTGGAGACACCGCCTGTAAAATAAAGACTTGTGTTCAGATCTGTTTTCCCACAATTTAGCTCCACCATCTTGGATGACGTCATGTGCTGTGCACGTTAGTAAACGTAAGTACAGGTTAGTGCACGTCAGTGCACGTTTGCCCGCCAACATGGGTCGGTAAGGGGGCGTGGTGCTGGGTTGACGATCGTGGTGGAGACTTTAACTATTTGATTCTGCGGTGTCACCGCCAGACACCACACTTGCTAGGTGGTAGCCTTTAAATCGGCCGCGGTCCGGTAGTATACATCGGACCCGCGTGTCGCCACTATCAGTGATTGCAGACCGAGCGCCGCCACACGGCAGGTCTAGAGAGACGTCCTAGCACTCGCCCCACTTGTACAACCGACTTTGCTATCGATGGTTCACTGACAAATTACGCTCTCATTTGCCGAGACGATAGTTAGCATAGCCTTCAGCTACGTCATTTGCTACGACCTAGCAAGGAGCCATTATCAATTGCTATTTATCTTGTGATGCATGTACAGTCAGACCGATGTTCACCAATTGTGGATTAAAGTTAAGTATTCCAGCAGCTACGCACGTTATTGGCTATATTAATTACCTTGTCCTGTTCCAGACCTCACGCCATCCTGCGTGAGCTTAACGCGTGCCTTTCGGCTTCCTCTCATAGTGACTTGGCTGTCTTGCCAAGTCACAACAGATTCCAAGTCCAGGTGGGTGTGGCATTGGTGAAAATTGATTCCAAGTCCTAGGGTCTATGAAGTCGAATCATAGGACTACTGCAGTAGCCAATAGGAGTGCAGCATTCTAGGGGTGGGAGGTGCTAGGTCATGAATGAACACCGCTCTGATACTGGGAAAATGTGGAACTTCTCATTTGATCACTGAACATTCTAAATTGACTTATTGAATATGATTATAATTTAAACGGAATTAAGTACTTAGGTTAGACGAGCGAAGTTGGTGTAATTTGTGTTCAGTTACATTTGTTAGCATATTTACAGACTATGTCCGGCACGAGTATGAAGGTGCGGGCTTGAGGCAGTCGCTCGCTCGCGGGCCGATGATGCAGCGTGTGTCCGAACGAGAAAATACTACGTTTCCTGCCACCTACATATCGAGAAATGATCATCATGATGAAATAAAAGAAATCAGAGCTTTTACAGAAAGATTTGTGAGTTCGTTTTTTTCCCGCGCGCTGTCAGAGAGTGGAGCCGGAGAGAAATAGCTTGAAGGAGGTTCGATGAACCCTCTGCCATGCACTTAATTGTGAATTGCAGAATAATCATGTAGATGTAGATGTATGAACAGTAATCGGCATAAGAGACACGATCACAAACGTATTGAATTAAATCTTTCCTATACTCATTTCCTTGTATTACAACAGCATCAAATTGATTGCACATTACTTGCTAAGAACATGTTCAACATTTGAAGATGACTGTCCCATAATGGGCATTCACGAATCCATGCCATTTCCATTCGACATTTATGCAACTGCAACTGATCGGTGCTAGCTGCACAGCCCATTAATTGTCAGCATTAGAGAACAAACAAATAGTCCTTATCTCACTTCTGTTAACCACGCAATAGCTGCGCTACATGCCACTCTACCTCTGAAACGCGCAGCAAAGTTTATTTAGTTTACGGCCGAATTCACCAACGCCGTTTAAAATTAATCTCAAAATATTAATGCCTCGGAAGCCCTAGGAATTTTTGTTTGTTACTGAGCAAGAAAAATATATTCTTAAGAAGCTGTTAACATTAGTTGACGTTTTTAGATTCGGCTGTTAGTTTCTTTATCCATATTATTAAAAACCACGGCTGAGAACTGCAAGTCGCACAATACTCGGGACGCATGCAGCCCGCTGACCGTAGTTTGGCAACCACTGATCTAGGCGCTCAGTTGCTCAGCATATGCACGTCTTCTCGCCCGAACACATCTCTGCAGCCGTTGTTCACCCCTGTAGTCTATGGCCCGTGGTGCAACTCAGTTGAATGGGTGCCGGTGTGGACAGCACCGTTTTGCCACGCGCTGTATACTTCATCCACGGCGGCACGCGAATAGTTTATAAACTCAGCCTGAAAGCCATTGATCATGCCACTTTTGGACGTCAGACAAATCGCTCCGTTTCCGCATTACGACACCGACTGCACTGTTTTATCGTTCCTGCCCCCACCCTTCCGACCAAATATTATATACCACTCCCTGCTAGTGCTGCCACTTGCTGTCTGTGAGTGGTTAATGCATGTTGACGTCGGACACGGGCGGTTCTCACGGTATTGTGACTGGACCGTGCATTCTATTGCTTTCAGTAGGATAAGCCGCAGCTATACGCAAATTTGAAGTACAGGGTGATTCAAAAAGAATACCACAACTTTAGGAATTTAAAACTCTGCAACGACAAAAGGCAGAGCTAAGCACTATCTTCGGCGAATTAAGGGAGCTATAAAGTTTCATTTAGTTGTTCATTTGTTCGCTTGAGGCGCTGTTAACTAGGCGTCAGCGTCAGTTGATGCTAAGATGGCGACCGCTCAACAGAAAGCTTTTTGTGTTATTGAGTACGGCAGAAGTGAATCGACGACAGTTGTTCAGCGTGCATTTCGAACGAAGTATGGTGTTAAACCTCCTGATAGGTGGTGTATTAAACGTTGGTATAAACAGTTTACAGAGAATGGGTGTTTGTGCAAAGGCCGAGAACGAGTGATGAAAATGTAGCACGCATCCAGCAAGCATTTGTTCGCAGCCCAGCAGAGAGCTGCAAATTCCACAATCAACTGTACGGAGAGTCCTACGAAAAAGGTTGGTTATGAAACCTTATCGTCTGAAATTGGTTCAAGCACTGTCTGCAGCTGATAAGATTAAAAGAATCGATTTCTGTGATTTTATCCTTGCTCAAATGGAAACAGATGAATCTTTCGTTTCAAAGATTGTGTTTAGTGATGAAGCAACTTTCCACACTAACGGGAAAGTCAACCGTCACAATGTCTGTACATGGAGCACTGAGAATCCGCGGGAAACAACTCAGTATGAACGTGACTCGCCTAAGGTGAACGTTTTCTGTGCCATTTCAGCCAATAACGTTTTTGGTCCCTTTATCTTCGAAGGTGCTACTGTAACTGGACTACAGTATCTGGAGATGTTAGAGAATATGCTGTTCCCTCAGCTCGAACAAGAAGCACAACAATTCATATTTCAGCAGGATGGAGCGCCACCACATTGGCACTTATCTGTCCGTAACTACCTGAACGTCAACTACCCGAGGCGATGGGTCGGCCGCCAGGCAGCCCGTGACAGAGCACTTCATCACTGGCCTCCAAGAAGCCCTGATCTTACCCCCTGCGATTTTTTCTTATGGGGGTATGTTAAGGATATGGTGTTTCGGTCACCTCTCCCAGCCACCATTGATGATTTGAAACGAGAAATAACAGCAGCTATCCAAACTGTTACGCCTGGTATGCTACAGAGAGTGTGGAACGAGTTGGAGTATCGGGTTGATATTGCTCGTGTGTCTGGAGGGGGCCATATTGAACATCTCTGAACTTGTTTTTGAGTGAAAAAAAACCTTTTTAAATACTCTTTGTAATGATGTATAACAGAAGGTTATATTATGTTTCTTTCATTAAATACACATTTTTAAAGTTGTGGTATTCTTTTTGAATCACCCTGTATTTCTTCAGGAATAACTTGTAACTTATGGCATTAAATCCTTGCGACTGGATTCTTTTTGGATTTATTTCACTATTATCCGTGCCTATTGGCAGCTCACTAAAGCTTAGGATACAAAATGTAATACCAGTTTCTTAAATTAAATAGAAAATTAATTAAAACCTACATTATGCTTACCGCTGGCTTTCTTTCCGACAGACGATAACATTTTCGCTGTAGCAAATGTACCGATTGTATTAGACTTCGGAAAAAGCGAAGGCAACAGATGTCCTATTATATAAATAGATACAATATAGTGAGTAAAGACTTTCTTCCCCTACGTAGCAAACGAAAATTATTTATTTTTAAACACTTCACTGCCGAAATTAGTTGTGCAGTTCATATACACTGAAGAACCAAAAAAGTGGTACACCTACTTAATATCATGCGCCGCAACACGACGTGGCATGGACTCGACTAATGTCTGAAGCAATTCTGGAGGGAACTGACACCAAGAATCCTGCAGGGCAGTCCATAGATCTGTAAGAGGACGACAGGGTGGAGATCACTTCTGAACAGTACGTTGCAAGGCATCCCATATAGTATTGTTCATGTCCGGGGAGTTTGGTGGCCGTCAACAGTGTTTAAACTCAGAAGAGTGTTCCTGGAGCCAATCTGTAGCAAGTGTGGACTTGTGGGGTGTCGCATTGTCCTTCTGGAATGGCCCAGGTCTGTCGGAATAGACGATGCGGCCGGGAAAAGATCCTGCAAGAACAGGACCAACGACAACTCAAGAGAATCGTTCAACGTCACTGAAGTTCAGCTCTTCCGCAAATTGCTGTAGACTTCAATTATGGGCCATCAACAAGCGTCAGCGTGCGAACCATTCAAGGAAACATCATCGACTTTCGGAGCCGAATGCCCACTCGTGTACCCTCGATGACTGCATGACACAACGCTTCACACCTCGCATGGACCCGCCAACATCGACATTCAACTGTTGGAAACATGTTGCCTAGTCGGACGAGTCTCGTTTCAAATTGTATCGAGTGGATGGACGTGTATGTATGTGGAGACGACCTCATGAATCCATGGACCCTGCTTGTCAGTAGGGAACTGTTCATGCTGGTCGAAGCTCTTTAATGGGGTGGGCCGTGTTCAGTTGGAGTGATATGGGAACCCTGACAGGTCTAGATACGACCCTGACAGGTGACACGTACGTAAGCATCCTGTCTGATTACCTGCATCCATTGGAGATATGATGTTTTACCGGATTCCCGATATTCGTGGAACTCTCGTAAAATGGGCGTACGGGTAACCGCCACTTCATCGGCACCTTCGAAATACTGTGTCCCATCGCTCGTGTGGCGACTGTAACACCAAGTTCAGACTCACTTAATTCTTGAAAACCTGCCATTTTAGCAGCAGTAACCGACCTAACACATCCTGAAACTTCCTGGCAGATTAAAACTGTGTCCCAGACAGAGACTCGAACTCGGGACGTTTCCCTTTCGCGGGCAAGTGCTCTACCAACTGAGCTACCGAAGCACGACTCATGCCCCGTCCTCACAGCTTTACTTCTGCCAGTACCTCGTCTGCTAGCTTCCAAACTTTATAGAATCTCTCCTGCGAACCCTGCAGAACTAGCACTCCTGAAAGGAAGGATATTGCGGAGACATGGTTTAGCAACAGCCTTGGGGATGTTTCCAGAACGAGATTTTCTCTCTGCAGCGGAGTGTGCGGTGATATGAAACTTCCTGGAAGATTAAAAGTGTGTGCCAGACCGAGACTCGAACTCGGGACCTTTGCTGTGAGGACGGGGCGTGAGTCGTGCTTGGGTAGCTCAGTTGGTAGAGCACTTGCCCGCGAAAGGCAAACGTCCCGAGTTCGAGTCTGTGTCTGGCACACAGTTTTAACCTACCAGGAAGTTTCATATCAGCGGACACTCCGCTGCAGAGTGAAAATCTCATTCTGCTAACACTACCTGTTTACGCATCTCTGTATTTGCATACCCAAGCCTGTAGCGGTTTCTTTGGCGTTTCAAAAAGAAAAAAAAATGGTTCAAATGGCTCTGAGCACTATGGAACTCAACTTCTAAGGTCATCAGTCCCCTATAACTTAGAACTACTTAAACCTAAGTAACCTAAGGACATACGTCCATGCCCGAGACAGGATTCGAACCTGCGACCGCAGCGGTCACGCGGTTCCAGACTGTAGCGCCTAGAACCGCTCGGCCACCCCGGCTCGGTTTTGGTATTTCAATGAGTGTATTTAGCACGGTATTCTTCGGAGGTTCGAAAAGTGTCGATTACAACAATTTGACTGCAGTGAACCAGTAATAAACTAACGGCATGCTGATTACAATCTCGGTTAACGAAAACATCAGATTTTCTAAAGTTAGCAGTTACCCATTGTTGTTAACATACGAAAATCATACAAGTGCATTGGAAATGCAGTTTTTTCACCGCATTAAGAATTTCTTACAGGGAAAACATTACTAATGAAGAAAGGAAAAACAAAAGTTATACTGGCACCAGTGATGCTTTCAGGCGTCGTGGTGCGACTCTACAATCGTACTCCATTGCCTAACAGTGTGAACCGTCCCTGTAATAGCTGAGCAGCACCAGTTTCTCACAGGCAAGAATCTGTATGCCCAAAGAGACCAGAGTCTTTCGGTAGACGCTATCCCGAAGGCTGGTGTCGATGGGAGGAGACAGTGCAAGGGATAGGCGTCGGTGTCTGCCACCGCCCTCATAGCACGGAGCAGCGCGACTTCAAAGCGCTGCTGTTTACCGAGCAGTCCTATTCACGGCGCGAGCAGAATGGGCGGCTGCCCACGGCGGGGCCCCTTCACCGGCCCCGTGTGTGCGTGTGAGCCGGACGACGGCGGCACCTGCCGCTGCACTGCCGGCGCCCCCCACGGCTCAGCCCTCTGCGGTCCGGAGGGAAAGACGCGGCTAAAAGCCTAATCGTGTCGCAGCTGCGGCGAGATGCGCGCCCGCCGCGCCGCGTAGTGTTTATCGGCAGAAGTTGCGACTAACTGACTCCACTCGCCTTGCCGCACCGCGGAACACGCTCGCCACTGTACATCCGGCCGCCCGTACTCCGAGGCGGTGCCACTCGGGCGCTCTCCCTGCCAGTGCGGCAGCTCCTGTCCACTTGCTGACCGCTTCTGTAGCAGTAGAAAACGACCAGCTCCGGTGTAGGATGTGCCGCACGTCACAGTTGAAGCCATTCCTGCAATAACCACTTCTCACCGAAAATAAGACAAGCAGAAAAATGCCCCTTTGGGGGCACAAAACGTACTAATATATTCCAGTTTATTTCAAAGATTCTGACTGAAAAGTGGTTTACCAGCTGCCTCTTTCTATGTTGCGAACATATTCACTTTTTCTTTAACATGCAATTAACGTCAAACTCCCGTAAACTCCCCTAACTGTAAATTTCTCGTACACAGAAGTTCACCACTGTAAGTCGCTGCTAACCATCCACTCCTAGCTGCCCTTTCTCACTCACTCATTCCGCCACAATCACTGTCATTATCTGTTTGTGTATCTGTCATTGTGTCTTATGTCACAGCCACGGTCCCCTCCTTTCTTTCCTACTACTACACTCTTCTCTCACTGTCATTCTCCTCTCTGCTAATATTCTATTGCTGCTGTCCTTTCTCACTCTCACTATTTCACTCTTCATTGTCGTTGTCATACTGAGAGGTGGCATGAGCCCCCTCTGATATTTCTATCTTACTCTGAGTAATTCGATTTCCCTCCATAATTGCATGCGGTGAAAAGTTACTATTCCTTGACACGCTGAGTTCCCACGAAGCGTCTATGGTCACTCGGGTGGCTCGGTGACAGGCGGGTGCTGCTGATCTTGAAAGGGTTAAGCAGACGGCTCTGAGGGAATGGAGTGGATGCTTTCCAGAAGCCGACATTGTTATAAGAGCGGCGGCGACACGCCCACAGGGGCCTCACGGAGCGGCAGGACTAAAGATTCTGTTACTTCGCAGAAACTTAGTGAAAACACTTTCTGGCGGGCTACCAGCGAGGCTTGGGAATGACTTGTGTTCCCAGGCAGTCTTGGCGGGCAAATCCCAGGTTTTGTGCAAAATCCTAACTGTGATTGACTTGCTCACGGGATAGCTCCGTGATGTAGCAAAATCGGCGCAGAAATTGGCGCCAAGTATCTCCAGTGGTGCAATAGTAGCGCGTCGGCAATAGAGTCGAATTTTCTGCCAGTTTTCGAGTTGCTGATTGGAACGTTTAACCACGGCCACTGTCGTGGGGGCGGTTATGTTCTGTGTTCGGCTTGTACGGGTGCTCTTGAGGGAGTCGGCTCTCGCCTTTCGGTCGGAGTAGGTTACAAGACTGAGCTCTTGATGCTCTGGACAGCTTGCATTCCTTTGGCTGTCTAATATACTTTTATTTAATTGTAGCTGTTTGACGAAGTTGCTGAAGTTTCGACTTCAACGTAACTTTCAGAGTACATCTGGCAATTGAGTGTTCTGCGTACAAGTGGTCTATGTTGTCTGTCTTGAGAAATTTTGCCTAAAGTTGACCGTATAAGAGTTACTGTGTGACTTCTCTTGTTAAAAATCAATCACTCTACCGTCAGTGACTGTGTGGCGAGCCTTCTTCGTCTCCCTCAGAGGCGCATTTGTATTGCTAGGATGTCTTTAGTCTGGAACTACCAGACCAAGATAATTTGTTTCGGGCTATACTCGCGACATTGTCATCAGCATGATGGGACGTCGAAGCAACCAGCCATCGCCTCCAGTACGCCAGATCGTATTCTTGCAGTTAAGAAGACAGCTTGGTAATGTATGTCAGCAGCACCGGCAGATTACGGAATTTTGCTAGGTGATAATCGGAGCTCAGCAGAGCGTGCCTGTTCGTCTTTTCTAACTTTGTTCTGTCTTGGGTGTTCATTGTCTGGGTTCTCACTACGGTAGCAAGAATTAATGTTGAGTTGGCTGTGAGTTTCTCCTAAGATTTGAGTTGCAAGGAATTGGCTCCACATGCCACTTCGTCATAAACGTCACAATCTAGTTTATGGACAACTTCACCTTCACAGCATTTATTTGAGTATCCAATTTGATCCAATTTGATGTATTGTAAATGTTTCATGTGTTTTGTTTATTATTTTGAGTTTATTCGTAATAAATCAAATTGTTATTTGGGACAGAACTTTCATTCTGTTAATCGGTAGAGCAACCCTTTCATTTCTCACTACGTTAATGAAACTTCCCTTTATTTAATTAATTTCTATCAAATTAATTTATTGCAGGTGCCAAACTCTTTTCTACTCCACTTGTAGTGTCGATTACAGTCAGTTCGCGTTTCTTCTTAATCCATGTTCAACAGCAAAAGTCGGTGTTAGAAAAGGGGGGGGGGGGGGGCTTAGAGCATCATTTATATATGAAGATTCTACAAGAACTTAGTGTTAAATACACTGCTAGCGCCGGCACCTCGCAATATACTCTATCATTATCACCATCTCTCACCCCCTTCCCCTTTTTCCATTTCTTTACTCCTCTCACTGGCACTGCCTATTTTTCTCCTTTCTTATCACTGTTGTGTCACTGTCAATCATGTTACACTGCTACTGTGTCCCTCTCTTTCTCTGTCTACCAACTTTCAGTATTTCTTACTTTTCCGACTCTTTGCCACTGCCACTGCCTTCTTCTCTCTAGGCATAAAGAAGCTCGTATATGATCACAAGAGAAAATTTTTGGGAAAATTTTTAAAGGTCCCGACGAAAGTCGGTAACCCACTTTTCACTTAGTTATAAAAAGACAGGAACATCTAGCATTTTTATGCTCTGATGGGATCATTTCTCCGCTGGTTTCCTTATATTTAATTATTTTACTAATATGAAATTGAAATAACGGGACAGTAGTTATACACCTCAGACCGGATTTAACGTGCGAAACACTTTTCAAGTGCTTTAGTACTACAAGACAGGGTTCCCAGATGACGAAGATACTTTACAGCATATTTCTGCGTGATACGTCACTTCATAAACTACTCTTTGCCCCCCACAGCGGATTTTTCATGAGTATTTTACATTAACAAGTAGGGCAATCAGGAACAGCTCTATCTCGGAAACGGGTAAATGTATCAAGAAAACTTTCAAGGTTGTTCGAGATCGGGATCTTAGCAATATATCGCAAACTTTCAGCCATTTTGCTGTGCATAGCTGTCTCGGAATCCTTCGCTGGGTGAAATATGACAAAAAACCTTTTTCTCGGAAACTCCCATGAAATAAGGGTGCCTCCATAAGTCCCATCAAGTCCCAGGGGCTATCCATAACCTTAGAACCCACATTTTTATCACTAATAGAACCCGAGGTACAAGCACCGAAAAATCCCGTTTTTATGTGCGGCGTTTTGCAACATATTAGGTACGCATGCTGTCGCATGCATACTGATTTTACTATCACTGCATTGTTTGGAAATTATTCTGTCATGTAGTGCAGGAACAAGAACTGTCCATAGGACCAATTCAGAGTTTTTCGACGCCGGGTGTTTGAGGCAAGAAGTAGACATATGCAAAGCTTGCCTTGCTTTTGCACCAAGCAGTGGTCTGTTTCTGATACCTGACATACACCCAGAGATTTCACTGAGGTTAATGTTAAACAAGATCTATTTTTAAAGCGGTTGTTCCACCTGAAAGAAACCTGTTACTAACAGGAAGAATGCTGAAAATGAGAAGCTGACTATCTGAAAATACAGGTTCTTTGCATGCTCCACGGAACATAAGCACGTAGTTCGCCGTAACATATCCTTACCACAACTCATTTGTAATGATTTCGATATTCAGAAAGCCTCAACTACGTTGACTTGTCCCAAGGAAAAACATTATAAAGTGTCTCTGCCGGTTAAAAACTGAGAAACAGGAAATTGGTATAAAGTTTGCCACGCATTATGTGCCTACTTCAGACATGGAGTTCTATAACAAGCTAGCCTGTGGCAGAGCTGTCACGGATGCTACAGTTAATTCATTAGGACAACTTCTTATCCTTCCACAGTGGAGATTTTTATTAGGATACCCATTTTTTAAATTCTCAGGCTCATCATAACATTCCGAAACCTGCAAAATGCTAATACTTGGGTCTGTTGTGTATTTATTTCACGCCGGAGTAAGAAGACAAGTTTAGAATGAGAGAGTTCAATGAATATCACAATAAGTTTTGGTGTGGTTACGTAATAAGGCGTTAGGAAGTTTTGCTGGCCTAAATAAAGGGTTGGAAACACACATGAGCGATTAATAAGTTTTTACAATTTCTGGACAGTTCTTTTGTGTTTTACTCGGGAGTATGTACATGTGGGTTATGTAGTTACTGCACCAGTGCCTGCAATTAACGGGAAAATCTGAAGCGGATGAACGTATGCGATATTTGACGCAATTAGTTTAAGAGATCACTGTGAAATTTAATCCATTTGGTAAACTAATCCAAGGCTTTATCTGAATTCAGCACCACAACTACACAGAAAATCGTTTTACCTTTAAGAAAAAGTAATTCGCTGATCTGTATTTGCCTGCAGACAGCTGTCATCACCCTTCTCAGATAAATGGGGTTCTAAAAACACTGGTACACAGGACACGCAGCATCTCAGACGCAGAGACTCTGCCCCAGGAGCTGGAACACCTCAGAACCGTATTCCGAAAGAACGGGTACATGGAATGTCTACACTATTTACTACATTTATTCCGAACACTGGCGCACTCGCGCACTATCGGGGAAAATCGGACGCATATTAAAGAGACACCGAGTTAAAACTGTCTTTTGCCGCCCAATAAAACACGAGCGTTGTTGGGAAGTGTGAAAGATGATCTCGGCTTGCGGAAGGCCGCCGTATACCAGATTCCCTGTCAGTGTGGTAAGACTTATATTGGGCAGACAGTTCGCACCATCGAAGATCATTGCCGAGAACATCAAAGGCACACACGCCAGAATTATCCAAACAAGTACGCGGACATAGAGTACTGTTTGTCCGAAAAGCACGAGTTGGATTACAAGCGTGCCAAGATCTTGGCCCAGACTTTTATATAATGAGAGAGCGTTGTCAGAGAGGCCATCGAAATTCGCACCAGGGACAAATGCATCAAGCAAGGCTTGGGAACCATTACTGAGTATAATGAAGAAGACAGTCAGCAACGGAAACGATCCGGCGAGATGAGCGGACGTAGCAGCTACACCGACGCTGCTACAGACGCCCTGCGTCTCCACGACTGCCGACGCGCGCCCGCGGGCGCGGACTGCGGAGGGAATTGTCCGGGGGAGAGAGGGGATATAAGGCCACTGCCCGCCCTCGGGAGCTCAGTTCGTCAGCGCACCTGACGACGGCGACATGTCTGATAGCCGAATTATTATGCCCGTTGGAGACTATGAACCGGTAGTACGCATGTTGATACTGTGGTGTCACCGCCAGACATCACACTTGCTAGGTGGTAGCCTTTAAATCGGTCGCGGTCCGTTAGTATACGTCGGACCCGCGTGTCGCCACTGTCAGTGATTGCAGACCGAGCGCCGCCACACGGCAGGTCTAGAGAGACGTCCTAGCACTCGCCCCAGTTGTACAGCCGACTTTGCTAGGAAAGGTTCACTGACAAATACGCTCTCATTTGCCGAGACGATAGTTAGCATAGCCTTCGGCTACGTCATTTGCTACGACCTAGCAAGGCGCCATTACCAGTTTATATTGAGATTGTTATTAATGTATCAACAAGAGCGATGTTCTCCAATTATGGATTAAAGTTAAGTATTACATCAACTTCGTACTTTATTTGCTACTATAATTTCCCTTAACTGTTCCAGACCTCACGCCATTCTGCGTGAGCTTAACGCGTGCCTTTCGGCATCCTCGCATAGTGACTTGGCTGTCTTGCCAAGTCACAACAGATACTTCAATCGAGTGTCTTCAAGCGTGTCTCTTTCCACTACCAATTATAACGCACTTAGTATACAATGGAGTGCCATTCAGTAAGTCCCAAACGGCAGAATGGTGCTTGTTTTATATTTGGTTCCTAAAAAGTGCCAACACGCGTCAGGAACACAGCCGCCATACAGAATTCCGTGATCGAGTGTTAATGAACTATCGCTACTACAAGGCGGGTGTAGCCGACGCGATCTGGGCTCAGTTGTGAGAGTTTTGAGCCAAGGTATTGCCGAAAGAGAATACTGACAGTTGTATTTCATGGATAAAAATGTTCAGCTTGATATAAAAATTCAGCTAAGGGTGAGAGAGAATCACGAACAAGCAGCATCCCGTACGACTTGTGGAGACTTTATGAGGTGCAACATTTTCATATTTGAAGAAAATTATCAGCGGAGATCGTCATGTCACTACTAACGACGAAGAGTGTGCCTTAGGATGTTCGATACAAACCGTTTGATTAATCCTTTGTAAACGGTTGCATTTTCGTCGAGTTTGTGCACGCTGTACGCGAGTTAAATCTTTCTTGGCAGGTAATGTCGACAATACGCAGTACTGGTTTCCGCAGCGTGGTGTAGGATGAGTGCAGCAGTTCTAGTCAGTGGATCTTAGTGATGACGAGTACGCGATAGAGACACACGCGGAATATAGTTACTAAAATTTCCCGACTAACAAGTTATGTCTAACACAAGTGTTCTGATGGATTTTGCGAATCGGGATAGACGTTAACTGTCTCGGCGCGGGACTCGAACCACGATAATCCACTTAAAGCTAGCGGTCGGCTTAACATTTTTTCTTTTAAAAAAATATAATGCCAGAAGTGTTTTACGAAAATTGTAGGAAGACAAGGAGAAGGGAAAGGAAGGGCAGGAATTATTGATGTCAGCTGCATTGGGACTTTATGCAGAAGCCGTCAGAATGTGTGTCATACCAGGCTTCGAAGCCGGGAAATCCCGCTTATTAGGCAGTTTCGTTACCCGCTGCGCCATTTTTTTTTTTTTTTTTTTTGTGCAGGCGCTCCATCCGTCTTTTTTTCCCTGGATAGGAAATGGAAACTAAAAAAATCTCTACTTGACACCGCCACTTGTGTCCTAACAAAAAAATTAATTGCACCTCTTCAGGCGTTGGAGTCTATCCCAAAACAACTAACCTATTACTACAAGGGTGTAGAAAAGGAAGAAAGTAGGGGCAAGAACATAGAGAGTAGCGATGAAAATGATAGTGGGTGTGTACGGACTTTTGTTTTTGTTAGTTTATTTTATTGCATTTTTTGTTTATTTCGGTTTTTTGTATGTAAATTTTCATTTTCTTTTATTTGTGTATGAGTTTTTAAGTTTTTTTTTACTCTTTTTATTTATTAATTGTTTTAATTATCTTAGTCTATGTATTAGAATTCCAGGAGTCGCTAGCGCCTTCCGATTGGCGGAACATCCAAACGTGTCTTCTTGAAATTTTAATGCAGATTACGTGTGTAGTGCGTTCAGAACATCACGTCAGCAAAAAAAGCATCAGCATCTCATGGCTTGGACGTTCCAGCTGGAAGGCGGGTCATGAAAGGCGCTCCGTAGGAAATTGGAAAAGAACTGCTTGTATCTGGGGTTGCAAATAAGTGCACAGTGTCGATCTTTAAGGTACGTCCAATAACCTAGTTCTATTTTCTCATCGGGGCCAAAAAGGTAGCGGACCGTATGACCGCATATCCAGTTCACAGCGTTAGCTTTGTTGAGGGGCAATGAATCACATCCGGGAATAAAAGCGTCAGGAAAGTGACCTGAGCAGGTGTCTGCTGGGTAAAGAAAGGCAAGATACGCTGCGCGAGCCTCCAGAAGTCCTACGACGGACGAGAATCGATCAGCGTCCGTGTCCTCTACACCACAGTGAACACAGAGGGGCGTGTCAGCGAGGCGGATGAGGTGCAAACGAAAACTGGTTGACCTGTTTGCCATTGACACTGATATTCCAGGTGGACTGAAGGCTGGTGTCGAGATAACCACCATGTACCGCTTTCCACAAACGACGCCATATGATATGGGGAAACTTGTGTTCGATGGGGTTCGGGGTTCGACACATTGCAAATGTCTGGAGTATACGTGGAAGGGGTAAGGTGTGCAGGATGTAACTTGATTCAAAAAACAAGTGCCGAAAGTGATAAAAGAGGGGTGGAATGTCTGGTAACACGACTGAGGCTGACTTGGAGACTGGCGCGTGTTCATGCAAAAGCAATCCGGACTGGCTCGTCGCTGGCAGACTTTCAGTTGGGAGATAACGAAAAGTGCAGTAATTCCGTCTGGCACATGGATTAAGCCCACTCCACCACGCTCCCGCGGGAGGGCAAGGGAGGAATATTGAACTTGAAATAACATCCCGGTAGAGACAAGGGATCCCACCGCCACCAACGTACACCGCGCGTGGGTAATCGGAAACGGGAACAGCTATGCCACATGGGGGATGCTTGAGGCGTGGTAAACATTCACGTATTGCGCATGCTGTACAATGTCGAGGGATCTATTCCAGCCCTGATCGTTTGGAGGAGACGTCTATTGTGGGTTGCCGTTGAGCAACGGAGGTCATTCACAAAATCAGTGCCCAAACAAAAGTTGCTCTGAGCACTACGGGACTTAACATCTGTGGTCATCAGTCCCCTAGAACTTAGATCTGCTTAAACCTAACTAACCTAAGGACATCACACATTTCCATGCCCGAGGCAGGATTCGAACCTGCGACCGTAGCGGTCACGCGATGACAGACTGAAGTGCCTAGAACCGCACGGCCACACCGGCCGGCAGTGCGCAAACAGAGGACGCTCCTGGCCACACTTAGAGGAGCGACATATGTCTCAGTTAGGCCCTCACCAATGTTGGATTTGGAGATCTTAAGAGAACTGCCCGATGCCTCCCCACATGTCACCACTCAAGTCAGAGCCGCGCGAACATCGTCTTCATTGCGCTGGTAGAGGACTAGATCGTCAGCACAGGCTGTACAACAGAAGCGGTGCCCATGCAATGTCATGGCGACCAGGCGTTGGGGAGGCCCCTGGAATAGGGGCTCTAATGCTAAGGCATACAGTGTCGTGGAAAGTGGGCAACCCTGTGGGACAGAGCGCTCAATCGCTAGTGGTGCAATGAGGCGACCATTACAGAGTATTCTTGAAGTCGCCCCGCTCAAGAGCCGCATTGCCATTGTTACTATACGAGCCAGAAAACCCATGTGTTGAAGGACCGATTTCAGAAAGGTATGGTCGACACAGTCGAATGCCTGACTGAAGTCAAGCGATGCTAATGCGCCAGACAAATGTTCCGAGCGCGATCATGTCCATGTAACGGCAAAGGGCCGTATGGATGTTCTTGTTACGGCCCACCAAACTGTGATCAAGGGAGTTGACGTCTCTTGCTGCCTTCTTGTGTCGTGAGGCCAACAAACGGGTAAAAATTTTCATGTCATTGTTGAGTTGAGCGATGGGCCGGTAATCACAGATTCGTGATCGCCCATGTGGCTTAGGGACCAGGATGATGACCCCATCAAGGAAGGTGGCTGAGATTGTCGTCGTGGGCGACATCAGTTCACGACAGATGGACGTCCAAGTAGGTACGAAAAGATAACTAAAACACTTGTAAAATGGGGAGGCCGTCGGGTCCAGGGGACTTGTTTGCAATTCCCACCTTGATATCATCTCGGAATTCATTGGAGGTCACTTGCTCCTGAAGCTCTTGAGCCACGTCCTCTGACACAGTGTTGATAGTCAGTGCTGCTACCTCCTCAATATAAGTTCAGGGGATGCGGGACGGCAGCGTACAGCCGGCGGAAATGAGAATAGAAACCGTGACCAATGGCGCATTGCGCAGTGTATCATCGTCATTCCACATCGGTGAGGTCGTGGGTGAGAGCTCGACGACGACGTCGGCGTTCTGTGAGGAGGTTGGTACATCGATGGCGTTTCGTGAGGCATATGGTGACAGGTGCAAGATCTGATGAGGGTCCCTTCCAAGCGTCGTATAATGAGTGAAGTGATCTGCGGTTTAGCACGATGCACTACCGTCGGACAGACAGGAAAGAATTCCAGTGAAGTGCAGTCACGAAGAACCACACAGTAAAGGTGCTCGCGTGCCAAGCTTTGAAGTCTTTGCCATATCCCATCAGTGCAGGATAGCCACCAGGATATGGTGGATGTGTATGCGAAGTGACGTCGAAGACAGAGGACCCACGCATCCTTAACGATCCATCGGCAATCAGGGACAGCCAGGTGGGAAACGTTTAATTTCCATAATTTCCATAACATCTGTTGGCAGGCGAGGACGACGTCGCAGATGTAGGCGTCGTGGTCAGAGAAAGCCAGAGGCCATACTTCGGCCTGTCGTGTGTTTGTAGCAAGTGAACGTGTGAGGTATGTATGGTCGAGGCGACTGGACGAATGCGCCGTATAGTATGTGAAACCTGCATGGGGGCCAGGAACCTTTGTCCATGAGTCAACAAGCTGAGCCAGCCGCTGTGGCCGAGCGGATCTAGGCACTTCAATCTGGAACCACGTTACTGCTACGGTCGCAGGTTGGAATCCTGCCTCGGACATGGATGTGTCTGATGTCCTTAGGTTAGTTAGGTTTAAGTAGTTCTACGTTATAGGGGACTAATGACCTCAGATGTTAAGTCCCATAGTGCTCAGAGCCATTTAAACCATTTTTCAACAGGCTGAAGTCTGTCGATGATGACAGCCGCACGCGAGGCATGATGTGGAAGTTGGTCAGCAGGCCCCTGGGTGGAGTTGAAATCGCCACCGAGGACAATCCAGGGGACCCTCAAAAAGCGATGTTACCTGGTCTGCAAAGAAGGTGTGCCGGCACGATGTCGACTGGTGCCGGACGGCCCATATGCACTGAGGAATCGGACGCCAAACAGTGTGAGAGCCATGCCTCTGGAAGGTACACTACATCTTCAGCAGCGAGTCCATAACGGAGGAGGATGTTAGTAAATATAACGTTACATTACCTGTAGATTACCTGCCTCGTCAACAACTTCATCAGCATCCTTCTTCTCCCTCTCTCCACTATCACTTTTCTTCTTAGAGAAATTATTATATAATTCACATTCTACAGCTACTATTTTTCGGTACCTTATCAATTTAAGTGATACGCGCGTTGAACATTTCTTAACTTTTGTAAATCATATCTGATCAGCTTTATTTCTTGTATGTAGCGTCTATTGACGGATTCTCAACGCTGGTGACTGTAGGCAGAGAAACTGTATATGCTGAGCATGTGTTTGCTGCTGCACCGAATGTGGAAGATCCAGCGTTATGGACAACAGTTCACAAGATTACTTCGACGTTGTTAAAAATTACTTGTCTTTGCCAGAAAATATTGCACGAGCTCCGTGACAGTATTGGTAATCCTGATGAAAAAGCTTCCGAATGGTTACCGAGATACAAAACATTTAATGTACATTGTTATTTTTGTTCAGTATTATTTAATATATTGTCTTGGTTTACAACGTACTGCACTAGCGTAGCGGAAATCTAAACTAACTATTTAATATGGGACATTTGTGTTCAATCAGGTCAGAAAACTATCTCGAATTGGCCTACAAAAACTACGTAAGCTGCATATCGTTCGAGATTTTCAATGAGTCCTCGTTATCTTCACGCATACTATTAGCCCTAGAGAAGAAATTAACGGGACCTCTTTTGTAGGAAGTTTAACGTAGTTAAGTGTTTCACTGCAACACATTTTTGCTAGTGGCCTCAATTTTCGAGTTAGTCAATAAAAACGTACAGAGCTATCTTAGCTCGGAAACCATATGAAGCTTTTTGTTCAGAATCACTAACACTATCACCCTCAAGGCATGTACCTTTCCCCCTGACTCACCGCGTATGACAGTGCCTAGGAAGGGTTCCCAAAAAAATTTAATTATTGCCTTGAAAAAGAAAATAATGTTATTGAAAGTTCTGTTTGTCTCGTGTTCATGATTGTAGTCCTGACACACATTTAAACGCGGAGGTAATAATTAAAACTTTTATTCTATCCCTGCAATCAGCGTTGACAAGTGTGTTTGGTAGCACGTACGCGATGAATCTCGGTGACGACGGAACTCCTGAATCACCGTTACCGTTCAATAGCTATTTTTTTTTTTTTAACGAAAACAGAACTCTTATGAGGCTATATTCGACTGAATTGCTAGCTTGCTTTCTACCTGTCATGTTGCTTGTTCATTTGACGCTATATATCATCGATTAAGCTTGGTGGTACGTTTCGTGCACTTCGGACCATGTACTAATCCCGTTATCTTTATGAATCTCACGTGGGAATTGGTGCAAATTTCAGCAGTGTTCTCGTTAGATTAACATTGGCTACCTACATAGAGCCTTAGATTATTCATCACTCAGCACTTTCGTGACAGCTGAACGCCGCAACCGTATCACGATATCAAGGCAAATAGGTGCGCAATCTTGCACCATTCTATGCAGCACTGCGGGTTCTTTCTGTCTGGTGGTTTCGAGAACATAAATCTCGAGAGAAGCGTTCCCGAACAAGCTACAAAGGTGTTTTTCATCAGTCCATTATTTCTATATCAAAGCAACCTGCTGCTTTCTTTTTTCTGTCAATATATCCCTGCCTTTTGAAACGTGATCCTCCAAACCTCATCAATAACCAGTGATACATTTTACATTCTTTGTTCTTATGTCTATTGCGTAATATATCAGCCACTTCTTTTGCTTGAAAAATAAGGTTTTAAATATGGCTTATATTGTATACAAGTGTTTTCCTTAAAACTATTGATTCATCCTTTTACAGTTGATTATGAAAAATTGACGAGTCAAAGGACCCTTACTATGAGGTTCTACGATACAGCGAGCGTATACTGTCCATCTCTTGGAAGATACAAAGAACTTATACCATGCATTTGATCAAAAATACATGGACCAAAAGGTACACCGAAACTGCGGATTACCCTCTACACTTTTCAAGACATATACTGATAATATAATGAGACGTGTCAAGAAGAAGCTCTGTAGTTAAAATAAACATAAAATTACATGTAATACAGCTTCCTGAATAATAACATGCTCGTCAAATCGCAGTAGGTATCTATATCAATAGATATGCTCGAGATATAGCATGAAAATATTTCCACAAGATGTCAAGACTACGGGTAATATCCTGTCTGAAAAATAATAAACAGAGCTCTTGAACGAATGTCTCATATCTAAGAACTTGGTTTCGGCGTGACGTACGACATCATGATACTTATCACAAACATCACAATCACCAAGCCATAAATGTAACAATAGGAAGTTCAGCGAGAACTAGGAAAGTGACAAAAATGAAGATTTATAAAATGATCACTGCACTAGTTCTCCTGTATGGCTCAAAGACATCGTTGACAAAGAATTTCTTATTACCGTATGTATAATCGTAAATGTTATTTCTGACGCCCATGGAAGGCTGTACCAAGCGGGATATATTTTAAAATGACAAGGCTGCCGAATATTTTAAAGTAAAAAATACAGTCAAAGAAAATACATTTCAGTAGACTTAATACGAGATTAGAACCGGAGCAAAAGTACAAAAGACAGTTCGTCGTAGTAAACAGACATTGGAAGGCCCATGGGAATCATTATTTACTTGGAGGATGAAGAAATATATTTCATCTTCAGTCGTTCCATCCGTTACTTTATCTGGACTACTAAATTTCTTTCTGCTCGCTGTATTAGGCAGATAGCAACATATACCTTCCTTAATGTAGTGTTTTCGAGACACCCCTTCCTTCACATCTGTATCTAAATTTACATAGCTACTCTGCTATTTACGTTTATGTGCCTGGCAGAGGGTTCATCGATCCATCTTAATACTAATTCTCTACCGTTCCATCAGGAAAAGCGGGTGGGCTATATGAACACTTTCCCTGGGACCCTAATGCCTCTCATTTTAGTGTGATGTTCATTTCTCACAGTGAAAATTCGCAACAAAAGAATATTTTCGCATTCGCAGGAGAATGTTGGTGCCTGAAATTTCGACCAAAGACCTCACAGCAACCGAAACCACCTTTGTTTTCAATATTGTTGCCGTAACTCGCGTATCAAATTCGTGACACTCTCTCCCCTATTTCGCGACTGTACAAACCGAGCTACCCTTCTGTGAAACCTTTCGATGTCCTTGACTCCTATCTGGTACGGAACCCCTACCGCACAGAAATATTATAGATGAGGACGAACAAGCATAGTGTAGGCAGTCTCTTTAGTGAATTTGTTGCATCTTCTAAGTGTTCTGCCAATAAAACGCAATCTTCGGTTCGCCTTCCCCACAACATTGCCTATGCGATCGTTGCAGTTTAAATTGTTCATAATTATTATCCCTAGGTATTTAGTTGATCTGACAGCTTTATATTTATGTGATTTATCGTGTAACCGAAATTCACTGATTGCTTTCAGTACTCATGTAGAGGACCTCACATTCTTCATTATTTAGAGACTGTTTCCCCTTTAAGCACCACACATATATCTTTTCTAGATCACTGAGCAATAGGTTTTGACCTTCTGATGACTTTACTATACAGTAAATAACAGAATCATTTCAAAACAATCTAAGAGGGCTGCTTAGATAGTCTCTTAATTTTCTTATGTAATTAAGAACAGTGGAGTACATACATCATTTCCTTGTGGAACGTCAGATATCAGTTCTGTTTTACTCGATGACTTTCTGTCGATTACTTCGCACTATGACCTATCTGACAGGAAATCAAGAATCCAGTAGCACAAATACAGAGATTCTCCGAATGGCATTCAGTTCGATTAGAAGTGTCTTGTGAGGAAAGGTGTCAAAAGTAAAGAACTGTTTGTGTTCCCAAGAACGATATTTTCGGATTAGGTGTGAGTAGAACGTTTTCTCCGAGGTAATTCATAACGTTCGAAAACACGGTGTTATCCAATTTGCTACTGACGTCAGTGAAACGTTTCTGTAATTCAATATATTATATCTATTTCCTTAACTTAATACTGGTGTGGCATGTGCAACATTCCACTATTTCAGCATAGATCATTCGCCGAGACATGTTTGCTAAGTGTGGAGCTATTCTGTCTTCACTTATTTTGATTCATACCTCCATTTTAATCTTCATCTGCACACTTGTTTTTTTTTTTTTTTTTTTTTTTTTTTTTTTTTTTTTTTTTTTTTTTTTTTTTTTAAATGTGAGGCACAAGTAAAATGTCTCCAGTACCTACCTGCATCTTCGTTTTCTCACGACGGTGGTCATTTCAGTTCAGTTAGACACTGATCCAAAACCAGTGTTTCAGCAGGGTCTACTTTCAACGTTTTGCAGTGTTTGGACTGAGTAAAGCATTATTCCACATAATAAGCTTATATCCTCTGGAAGTGTAGTCCTGTGGCCGTCCTTCGTTCATTTACGGTTTGTAATCTGAGGACTCCACTTCCAAAAGTCTGGATTCCCTTTATATTATTATTCTATTATTCACTACTTAGTCGGGTTGTGCAAGCAACTGAAAGTTAGAATCTGCCCATGTACGTCTTGAAATTGTATAATAACATGTGTTGTCAAAATCATGACGAGTCTTTAAGTTGTGACTCGATTTGATACTCAATAGCTGAGATCAATATCTTCAATAAAAATATGTATTTGTTTTGTGACTGATTGCTGAATTTCCTCCCCTTCTCTGAAATATACGTATATGTAATACGGGGATAACAGAGTGCTGTGGACATGAATGCTGATAATTATTTACTCATTAAAAGTAATCTGAATCGGAAAGTTCATGATATATTGATGAAAGTCTGATTGTGATCAAGATACACGCTGTCATTATTTGCTTGGAAGTCTCCCCTACGTCACATCAATAGCTCAGCATCCGAGTTTTTTGAACACATCATATACATTGTCAACTCACTAACCGTTTGGAGAAAGGTGTAAAGACGGAGTGAAAAAGTTTCTGCTGCAAAAGGTGCATTCCTATACAGCTTATCGTGCCTGTATTATTCTCGCTAATCACATGCCTCGATAATAGATGTTACTTCCTTAATGCTTCGTAAGCTATTTCTTTGATGTCGAACTCTGTAATGGGAGTTTGTAGCAATGGTTTTGACCACAGGTAGCAGTGAATCACGCCTGGTCGTGGTAGCATATGCATCTTGTCCCTATTAAGGGAAATAAACTGCTGTCGGAATCTCTCTCATTAGCGTCTGGTCTTTGGTGAGTCCTCAATTACCCGGCCATGTTTCTTTTAATTGATCCTTGTTTCACTAACGATTCATATATCTTGGGAGGGTCGTTGAATTAATTTACACCATTTGGGAACATGCTTACCTATTAAGTGCTCTAGAATACATTACCTTATAAAGTTTCCGGATACGAGAAGCATTCCAAATAAAGTCTGCAATGGATCACTTTCGCATTCTACGGAAGAAATCGTTCGTCACAGCATTCAATTTTACATCACTGCCGCTCTGAAAGCACTCGGCAATACCAAGATTTCAACGCTCATTGTATCACTGGAAGTAAGTTATTAGTACTAACAAAAAGTTAAGTTACTGAGATACTGGCCAGTAGGCGTAAGTATTTAACACTTTAACGTTTCTGCTTTACTTCTGGTATTTAAGGAGGGGTTTGTGAGCTTTACATTTTCGTTGGATGTGCCATTTTTCATATTTGTACACTGAACAAGTTTCAGACAGTAGTTTTCGATAGTCGATACTTTGCACCACAGTGATCCTGAGTATAAGCACTGTGATCTTTGGTTTTCAGCAGCATTGTCGTTGCGGTACGCATTCTGTGTGAGGCTACTGGGAGAGTGGGATGATAGCAATGCTAGTGAGCGGCTGGAAGTAGCTTGCAGGGCACAGAGATAAAAACAAAAAATGTGAATAAATTGTGAATTATAATTTGGTAGAAGTTAATTGGACAAGTGAAGATTATGAGGTAAAGTTGTTGCTGCATTCCTTGCTTGCGCGTGTTTGTGATGTGTTTGAAAAACGGGAAGATTTAGTGAATTTTTCTCCTCAGTGGTTTGTGTTAGTTCATTATTCAGACGAGAACAGGTTTTAATCAGAGGCTATACATTTTGCCACTTCCTTACCATTTTCAGAAATGAATTTCCCCACAGAGGGAAAGTTGTTGTAAAAGATACATTTTTGTAATGATGATTGTAATAGGCTACGAGTGTCAGTTTCTGCAATAGAGTTTTTTTTAAACTACAGTTACTTTCAATCAGTTAGCAAATTCAAATTTTACCACCGTGTCCGCACGAAAGAATTTTCACATTTTTAATTACGTGCGCCACAACATTGCACAGATCGCAATATAGTTACTTCAGGTGTTAAGCATGATGTGTTTAGAATAGTTGCATGTCCTTTCATTGCACTGCGCAAGGCTCCTCCTTTCCTGTTTAGCTTGCTTGCTGCTGCTCTGCATATTTAATGTTCATCACATCGAGAAGTAGTGAGTTTTCGGTGCCGCAGCTAATTCACATGAAATTTTGTTAGGACTAGTCAGGTTACAATTGGATCATTCACAGTCTGCTTCGTTTTTAAAAGATTAGGGTGACATCATGCATTGTAGCACTGCTCACAGTACCGCACAATACGTAGTTTCAGAGTATAGCTCACTTAGTTCACAGTTTTGGTTTCCTGATTACTTGGCTGAAGTTTTTGGAAAAATACAGTTATACTCACAGTTTTGGTTATTCCTTTTATCAGATAGCCTTTCCGTAAGTACCACTTGAATTCTACTAATAATTTTCGGTTGTGCAGACGGATCCCGTCACGTTCTGCACATCTTCAGGTGAACAGACAGTCAGGGTGCATTCACAGTATTTGTGGCGAATCTGGAACATGCGTAATGCGCTGGCGTCGTTCGGCGCATGCGTCGGGCGATCCCATGCGCAGGACAGCCGAGTTGTGTGTGCTTGCCATCGGTGGTAGGAGTGAGGAATGATATAATCATTGAATACCCAAAGAGCCCATCGATTTCGCTGTGACTCCAATTTTTACCCAGTTGAAAGCCATTGCCACGGTCTGGAGGATTATCGGCAAGTCGTATTTCCTCCGGTTCTTTGGTTACTTAATCCCCAAAACTGGAAACTGCAGCTAAAATTTTTGTTCCCTTATATTACATTTAGTGTCCCATGGAAATATAGCGTTCTACTACTGCTGATTTTAATGGTTGCCGAAGATGGTTGTATCTTTCGTGTTATATACAACACTTCTGGACATTTCGTGTCGGCTGGCCTATATACGCAGCGTTACACTCACAGGGAATTTTGCAAACGCAAGCTTCTTTTTAGTTGTAAGTCATCTTTAACGGGTCGAACCAGGGCCAAACTCTTAGCTGGTGGACGGAAGATAACCTTGATTTTATTTTTCTTAAGGAATCTGCCTATTTTAGAGGATACATTTCGCATGCGCGAGATTCGGCGTAAATACATTGAATGCACCCGGTCTCTTCAGTAGTTGTCTGATCACCTGAAGACGGCCCAACATCTCTGGGCCGAAATATCTTGGCAGAATGTCGACGGGGTCGGGCTGTACACCCGAAAATGAACAGAAGAAGGAATACGCCGGGAAAATTTGAGAAGTTACACCAATTGCGTTGTTCAGCATTACAACACAGATACACGGGTTGTAACGAATAGCAGTCCAGTTCACTCCAGTTTCGTTCACAAAATTAAAAGAAAAGTTACAACACAGCACTAGCCCCCACACGAAAAGGGACGTATTTAGTTTCCGATTAGTAGCTTTTTGTCGATAGTTTGAGTAACAAAATAGATACCATAATATTGCGTCGTGACAGTCCGTCAAGACCTGTACTTCCAAATACGTTTGTTAAGGTTATGTCCCAACCTGCTTAGAGTGTTATTTTCTGAGGCATGTACACCTACATTGCATCCATACAATGGAAGACTCCATGCTGAGGGAAAAATACGCGAGAGTGACTGCTGGCAACAATGTCCGTATCGTCCCAGAGACATTCGAGAGTGACCTCTGAGTGAAGAGACTGGCCGCGTATCTTATGGTCGGATATTTTGAGTATTGAGTTACTCCATGAGCCTAAGAATGTTCCCTCTCCTCTGCCAAGTACTGTGGTATTCAAACATAACGATACTCGCTCACTGTAACTTGGTAACCTGATATTTCTTTTCTGTTGTTTCCGTGTTGCAGCAACCTTTATCCTAGATGTCGATGAATAAGGTCGACTGGAATTCTAAATATCTTCGAAGGAAACAATACGGTACGTAAACTATCACAATAAGCGAAGTACTGTATCTCGTCCTTGCACCACATTTGTTTTCTCGAAAAATTTTCCATTATCAACCGTAGACAAAATTTTTATAAACAAACCAGTGCCACTCGAATTCTTCAGCTGCGAGATGTCGTAATTTAATCTGATCAACAGTTATGCAAAAGTAATTTAAAAGGTGTATCTTTCCCTTTGAACGTAAAGAATTTCTGCGCTGTAAAACTTCTTCGTTACTTGAGTTTCAAACTCCAGAGTGAAAGTGAACGTACGGAGACTGTTTTCTCTTCACTTACTCTCAACATTTCTAAACTGATACACAATACTTTAGCGCAACGCATTCTGACTTTCAGTAATCCCTACAAAAGAATAGCCCTGACTAAAAATAGCGTATGCCCTTCATGAATCACTTACCTCACCTAAATCTTCGTTACTCGAACTACTGCAATACAGCGAGCACCAGTATTGTCAGCTAAATAAAATATTCTAACTACTGAAGGCACTAAGAACTGATAGGCCTATAGTTAGCAAATGAAAGATTTGGATTGAGAACAAACAATGTATTTACCTTAATAGTGTTCAAAAGTTATAATATGTATATGTATAAGTTCCTGACATCCAGTTTAATAAATTTCCTTTTTCTGACGGACACACGTCCAGATCGTCAGCTCATATTAACACCTCAGAACTCTGGCATCTCTCTCACCACCTCCAACTGCCAAACCCTACGCGCTGTTCGCATCCAACTGCCCAAACACTACACTGGCCAATAACTTCCAACAACGAGTCCAAACAGCCACAGACTACACACAGCGCAGTCAGCGATTTTAATAGAGAGCGCTGCGTGGCGTTCCCAACATAAAAACCTAAACAGCCTGCATACAAGGGCTCGAGTTCAGTATAGTGTGTACAGAAGAGAGGGGCATCACATCTCAGTATATTCATAAAAGGTCTAAAATCACTATCGGCCTGTGAGTAAAGAGAAACAGCGTGCGGATACGAGATGACCTACATCTCACAAGGTGCGTTAAAGGGCACAAGAGCCAGTCTATTCTAGTTATCAGTAAGCTTCAGGTCATGACAATCTTGTCGCTGTCGTTGTTACAGTATAGTGGGATATTAACACTGTTAAGGAGGTATAAACACACAATGACTCATCAGCTCATATCAACGTAAAAATGAGTAGTGTAGGAATATACTATGGCAACAATTTCCTTAGTGGTGCCCTTCTAAAGAATCAAGAGCAGTTTAAAAAACCGATAGCTACCATATTGGATACACATTCCTTTGACCATGGTGAATGTAGCAGCTCAGTTTATCAAATGAATATGACGCCGGCATGTGTGATGAGGACGAAGTACTGTATCTCATACGGATGGCAAGAGAGTCAAGACACACGATGTCAGCCCATCTGATCACTTCCAGTGCGTAGAAGCTTCTTAGGTGCCACCGTTCAAGGTTATTGCTCATATGCGTAATGCCCTAAATTCAGGGAGGAGAACGACGCCAGGCATGCTGTCGTAACTACGAGCAGACTGATAACAAGGACAGATGGTCCACAGTGCAGTTATAATCTCTAGCCCGTGGAATGTCTGAAGACAACTCGTGGGCAACTAAATCACATATTAGATCTCCTCACTACCAAATACTGAAGCCACTTCCCCATAAACTGTAACTCCACTCACCATAAGGTAGCGAGTGTTACGAAGATGCACAAGAACTATAGGGAGAGGAATGTATTGTGGTAGTACACTGCTTTTTTATTGTACCGTTAATTAAATTTGAAATATGCGAAGCGTAACGAATATCGTAAACTAATCGAGAACATTATTGTTCGTTTTCTTTCGTGTTTAGATGGTGACACACGTGTGTTCCTCTGTTATACTGATACAGTCGTTCAGTGGCGACGGAACAATACTCACCTGAAACTTGAACTACGATACTCAAGCACCGTACTTTCCATCGGAGGAGAAAGCTACTCCATTCCCATTATCAAATAATTTCACCAGTTGTGAACACTGCGAGACAAGAAAGAAACTATCATTTCAGGAAACACAACACTGGAGGACCAAGCACCGCACTTACGGTGCCTGGCGACTTAAGAGTCTACCCCCGTCACCTGACACCGGCGGCCCAGGGCCTCCTTGAGGATGTCCGCTCCATGCTCATGGCGCTCTCCCAATGGTATCACCTTCTGCGCCCATGTCGATGTTACCTTAACTACTGGATAGAAAAGTTTAACGCTCCAGGTGACATCATAACGCTCTCAGTTCCACAGAAAAGAAGGTCCACAAGTTTTATAAAGATTAAATCCAGCAGATCCTACTCATTACGATTAGATTCCGCAGGATTACCACATTGTGGGGCTCTACATCTACATCTACATCTACATGGATACTCTGCAAATCACATTTAAGTGCCTGGCAGAGGTTTCATCGATCCACCTTCTCAGTTCTCTATTATTCCAATCTCATATAGCGCGCGGAAAGAATGAACACATATATCTTTCCGTACGAGCTCTGATTCCTCTTATTTTATCGTGGTGATCGTTCCGCCCTATGTAGGTCGGTGTCAACAAAATATTTTCGCGTTCGGAGGAGAAAGTTGGTGATTGTAATTTCGTGAGAAGATTCCGTCGCAACGAAAAACGCCTTTCTTTTAATGATTTCCAACCCAAATCCTGTATCATTTCTGTGACACTGTCTCCTATATTTCGCCATAATACAAAACGTGCTGCCTGTCTTTGAACTTTTTCGATGTACTCCGTCAGTCCTACCTGGTAAGGATCCCACACCGCGCAGCAGTATTCTAAAAGAGGGCGGACAAGCGTAGTGTAGTTTGTCTCCTTCGTATGTCTGTTACATTTTCTAAGTGTCCTCCCAATAAAACGCAGCCTTTGGTTAGCCTTCGCCCACAACACTTTCTATGTCTTCTTTCCAATTTAAGTAGTTCGTTATTGTAATACCTAGGTATACAGTTGAATTTACGGCTTTTGGATTAGACTGATTTATCGTGTAACCGAAGTTTAACCAGTTCCTTTTAGCACTCATGTGGATGACCTCACACTTTTCGTTATTTAGGGTCAACTGCCACTTTTCGCACAATTCAGAAATTTTTTCTAAATCGTTTTGCAGTTTGTTTTGATCTTCTGATGACTTTATTAGTCGATAAACGACAGCGCCATCTCCAAACAACCGAACACGGCTGCTCAAATTGTCTCCCAAATCGTTTATATAGATAAGGAACAGCAAAAGGCCTATAACACAACCTTTGGGAACGCCTGACATCACTTCTGTTTCACTCGATGACTTTCCGTCAATTACTACGAACTGTGACCTCTGTGACAGGAAATCACAGATCCAGTCACATAACTGAGACTATATTCCATAAGCACGCAATTTCACTACGAGCCACTTGTGTGGTACAGTGTCAAGAGCCTTCTGGAAATCCAGAAGTTCGGAAACGATCTGAAATCCCTTGTCAATAGCACTCAGCACTTCTTGTGAATAAAGAGCTAGTTGTGTTTCACAAGAACGATGTTTTCTAAACCCATGTTAACTGTGTGTCAATAGACCGTTTCGTTCGAGGTAATTCATATTGTTCTAACACAATATATTTTCTAAAATACTGCTGAATATCGACGTTAACGATATGGGCCTGTAATTTAGTGGATTACTCCAACTACCTTTCTTGAATATTGGTGTGTCCTGTGCAACGTTCCAGTCCTTGGGTACGGGTCTTTCGTCGAGCAACCTCTTGTATATGATTGTTAAGCATGGAGCTAACGCACAGCATACTCCGAAAGGAACCTAATTGGTTCTTGCTTTTATTAAGTGATTTGAGTTGCTTCACTACTCCGAGGATATTTACTTCTACGTTACTCATGTTGGCAGCTGTTCTCGATTCGATTTACGGAATATTTACTTCGTCTTCTTTTCTGAAGGCATTTCGGAAGGCTGTGTTTAGTAACTGTGCATTGGCAGCACTGTCTTCGATAGTATCTCCATTGTTATCGCGCAGAAAAGGCATTGATTGTTTCTTGCCGCTAACATACTTCACGTACGACCAGAAACTCTTCGGATTCTCTGCCAGGTTTCGAGACAAAGTTTCGTTGTGGAAACTGTTATAGGCGTCTAGCACTGAACTCCGCGCTAAGTTTCGAGCTTCTGTAAAGGATCGCCAATCTTGGGGATTTTGCGTCTGTTTAAATTTGGCATGTTTGTTTCGTTGTTTCTGCCACAGTGTTCTAACCCGTTTTGTGTACGAAGGAGGATCTGCTCCGTCGTTTGTTAGTTTATTTGGTATAAACCTCTCAATTGCTGCCGATACTATTCCTTGAATTTAAGGCACATCTGATCTTCACCTGTATTATTAATTTGGAATGAGTGGAGATTGTCTCCCAGGAAGGCGTCAAGTAAATTTTTATCTGCTTTTTTGAATAGATATATTTTGCAATTATTATTCGAGGATTTGGTGGCTACAGTATTCAATATCACTACGACAACCCTCTGCTCACTAATCGTTAAATGTTGACTGCTATGTTCCAATCACTGTTCCAGTGGTCCCACAA
Source organism: Schistocerca americana (assembly GCF_021461395.2). Lineage (NCBI taxonomy): Eukaryota > Metazoa > Arthropoda > Insecta > Orthoptera > Acrididae > Schistocerca > Schistocerca americana. The sequence continues at coordinate 61,979,840 of NC_060122.1, forward strand.
TGGAATGAAGTTCGGGTGATTTAGCGGGTTAATCGAGATTCAGTATAGTAAACCTTTATTTTGTTGGCCTATTTAGTTTTTACGATGTATCATGGGTGATAGAAAACTTTTGACCTGCAGTGTATACGTAATTTTCGAACAGAAACTGACTAGGTGTACTGCTTTTGGTATTGCTAGCAACAGACTTTCAGATGGGCCAACAGGTTGCTTATGTGATGCGCCTTCTTTTCTTTTTCCTCTCAGCATTCACGCATAACAGGGAAGCAAGGAAGGGCCTTCATATAGAACGTTACGAATGATGTACACAAACTTTGTGCGCCACCTGTACATGAGAGGCTACTTATCGACTAATCGTTGCCAATCCAAAAGCGTCAGCAGAGCCCTCTTTCTTTATTGTTTTCTACTAAGGCATTCATAACAATAATAGAATTTAATTATTCAATGAACAACTACTGCACAATCTATGCCAGTCAAGTGAATGTGATCTATTCTACATTCAGTATACACATCAAAACGTATCCAACACCCTAAGATACCAGAAATGAAACCGATACTGGGAAGACAACTTGCACAATATCTGCACAATTTCTGCTAGGCAATACTTATCACATCATAGTATGAACTGCGGATGCCGTTCACATAAATGGCACAATTCGTCTGTTGAAATATATTTCACAGCAGCAGGTCGAAAGCGTTATTTTTACATACAAATATTTGCGTCCAAGGAAGGAACTACGTTGGCAAAGTAAATTTTTCGCATTACGAATCCGAACAAGGATTTGGTTGCGTGTGAATATGCGCAGGGGACGGAGTTTGCTACACACTAACGTTTAGGCTGTAGTGAATTTACGCTACGCTGTCATCACGCTACAGTAGTGGGGAAAATAGTCTCTGTTACAACATGAGCACATGGCCACATACACCGAAAATACATTCCAGATGGCTCTCTCAGCTAACACAAAATAACGTATCCTGTTGAGATATTTGTTTGAAGACCGGTGCTCGGTGAAGACCTCTTCATCCTACCTTGTTTCGATCATTTATGTTCTGTAAAGTCAGTTGTGTAGACATTCCTTGTCCATATCGACCTTATTAGTCATCTGCTGAATGAAAGTTTTCACAATACATAAACCATGGACAGGAAACGTCAGCATACCACTTTAAGGCATGGACGTATTTTTCTGTGATAGTACAAAGCGGTGACTATTATTCTGCCAAATTGTTCCCTTATATTTATTCCATGAAAATAGAGTAAAGGTCGTTAACGAAGATACCGCGCCTGTGAAACGCACGCCAGTTCCGCAACACATCCCCCCTTTCTTGCCACGTAGCGACTAGAATAAGTCTTCAGTGATTACACCTTCGTATCAGAAGAAAACGCAACAGTTATATCTACATAACAAAACGGAGTTTTAGTTACCAACACTACTGTTCGCGGCGTGGCCTGTCTAAGGCGGTGTGGTCACTTCATTACGCTTCAACGACCACCACACGAGTGCCATGTTCGCACACAGAATTTGCTTGCGAAAGCGTCAGGGGATGCACATTTCCGGCTTATAGGCAGACCGAAGGGGGCCACCTGTCTCTACTCAGGTGCCAAAGACTTCCTAGTTCTGCAGAGGTCAGTTGTGAGAGGAGCAAGGATACATTAACAGTAAACAAAAATTGACAGCAGCACCGTGGCAAAGGAAAGAGAAAAATGTTAAGTGACAGAAATAAATATAATATATTTGCCCGAATAATGTACGTAACTATATAACGTACCTATACCCCACGGTGTATGCAAGGTTTTAATGTGATAGGAGTGCGTAATGTTCTACTGTTAATTAGATACAAGGCGTCGAGTGCGAAGGTCAGTGCTTACCAACAAATATAGGTGGTTACAACCTGGTCGCTATCACACAGGTGCTTATTACTACTTACAATAACGACCAAAATGGTAATAAATTAAAGTTTGATTGTAGCTGGCCGTAATTTAGAATGCCACAATATGGTTTGAGTGAATTCAGATTGCAGAATAAAACGGTAGGCATCTCCAAAGACGAGCAAAAGTCATTTTTCTTATAATATGGTAATGACTTTGAAATCACGTAAATATCTTATGAGGAAGACAAACTAGCCATTGGACAAACTGCACACGCTGTAACTTACATGTAAAAGACTCGTGCTTAGAACGCAAAAGACATTAATTTGGAATGCAATGACATTAGCTACCTAAGCAACGAGTAGCAATAATTTATGGAACCTGTCTGGTGTTACGTAACTTGCTTTGCGATGTGTTGCTTGTGGCGCGAATTAGTTTCTATTATGAGATCCATTATTGACAACAGAATCTTCTTGATTAGCGAACAGCTTAAGTGCATTTGTGCAACACTGAATTCTTCCTTACTTCCAAAACCATCTTGCGACCATATGCTCTGCCCATATACTTGCTCGCCCACTTGTAATTTGCCTGGCCACATATTACTACAACATTATCGACGCAGAACATTCTAGCGTTTGCTCCTCAACATATACTCTGTTCCGAGCTACAGATGCTTCGTAACTACTTCTCTGCCTTCACCTCTACGACTGCGTGCACTCGTACTAACGAAGTTAGTGTTACATGAAAGCTATTCTCTGTGCTTCACACAGTAAAAACTGCCCTGGCTTGGCCAGAGTGTTTACAAATATGATTTGACGTAGATAATTCTTACTTACCCCATCACTTTCATAAACACTAGTTACTGACAAAATTCGTTAATATACACATTTACAAAAAAATGTTATAAATTAGGGAAATGAACTAACTGAAAAATACGCGGGGCACTGTGTCGTAGTGCCACAGCTAGACTACCCACTCTCTTCCATTTCCTCTTGCCAGCAGAACCGTGGCAAAAGCTCCGTGGAAGCTGCGTTGCGGTGTATTCCGACCAGGAGTTCGCCCCCCTGTGGGGCGATCCCGAGACGGATGGGATGTGGCCAGCGCGCCCTAACCCTACCGGAACACACAAGTCGGCCCCTCTGATGATGATCGATCGGACGTAAATTGACACCCGCCCCTCACGGACACCACCACAGAGCTCTGCCCTCCAGATTTCTTGTGCCGCGGAGAGAGAGCAACACATCTTTCTCCGTCCCCTGTTGGAACGCAGCAGTGCTTCCGACTTCTCGAGTGTATTTGTCGGTTCACTGCTCCCAAAAAAACCACCTCGTCAAAGCTTTCCGAAACATCTTGGCAACTTTTATGATAGAGAATACAACTTCATACATTTTCTATTGTCCGAAAACTTATTGTTATTAGAAGCTCTCGTGACTTCACTTGTACATTTATTAAAATATTCAGAGCAATCAAAGCGCGGTTGGATGAATTTCTTTAATTCATATCTTCAGCTGATCGTATTTCAAGAAGATATATTCACAGAATCAACACGAGACTTAAAAATTTTGGTATCTTCGGTAAAAAAAGAGGAGTAATTCTTATCCATTTTACAAAGAAACACAGTGATGCTTGAATAAATTATTGCATGAAAACACTTTTCCGTGTCCAATTTTATCAACAGTTTTGATATTCCATATCCCGCACTGTACTGCCCTAAAGGGCTATGCCAGTCGTTTTACTGCTTCCGTACGACCAATTCCGCTCTTCATAGATTTACTAATCTTAGATGCCTTTATTCTTCTTAATTTAGTCACCTCTCTGTTCCCATTCCTGGCTACCGCAGTGAGAGGGAGAGCCTATACTTAGTAACGATCTGGAGATACGGGAAGATTCAAGGCGGATTACGTGTTCATACAGATATCCCGAAAACATGTTGCTGGACGTCAAGGCGTACACAGCACATAATTACTGTCGCAAATAATAATACAGTAACAATGAAGAGTAGCCTGAAGATGTACTGAGGAATGATGAAGTACATTTGAAGTTTTCTAAGGCTTTAGATACTGCGATAATGAATGTTACAATAGGGACTTCAATTGAATAAGAATGGACACCTCTAAAATTGGCCACCCTAGAAATTGCACATACAAATGAAGTGAAAAGAAAAATAAGTTAGAAGAAACCTTAGTTAACAGAAGAGGTACTTCGGTTGTTGGGCCAATGGAGGAAGTACAAAAATGTTCAGGGGAATACAAGAATTCAGCAATATAAGTCATTCACGAATAAAATAAATAGGAAGTACACGGAAGTCATGGCGAAATGACAGCAGGAAAAATGCCAACCAGTCGAAGTACGGAAGGACTGATTAAGTATATTAGAAAGGTAAAACAACTTCCAGTGAAATTAAAAGCGAAATCATCACATTAATAGTGCAAGAGAAATTTCACACGTGAACACACACGTACACACACACACGTACACACACACGCACACACATACACGCACACGCACGCACACACACGCACACATACACACACACACACACACACACACACACACACACACATACACATTCACACACACATCCGCGCGCGACACATTACGTAATATGTCCAAGAGTTCTCTCAGATTCTGGGATAAACCTCGTCTGCTAAGATTGATTCGGTTTGTTGCCTCCGGTGTTGGAAATGTTAGTTCTCCCCAGCGAGTGTCCTAATCGCGCAACATACCTTAATTCTACGAGAAGAACATCTGACTCATCTATTGTTGAGAGTCTCATTGCATCTTCACATTGATTATATATAATCTGTGGGTGGAAAAGCTTTTGATGACTCTCTTCTAAATTTTCATTAGTACAGTCTCGATTTGTACTGATTAGTATAAAAGCTTTAATTCTTCTCTGATTCCAACCCTGGGCATGTTCTTTCTATCAGCTTAGCCTTGACATCCATGCCCCACTCCTACTGTGCTTTGCCCCGTGTTATGTTCTTCTTCTTCTTCTTTTTCTTGTGCCCTTTTCCACCATCGGCGCAGCGTTGGCATGATTAGGAACGAATTTGGCAGGGAAATTTAAGGCGTGGCCGGATGCCCTTCCTGTCACCACCCATTCTACTACACATGAAAGGACGAATGAGGAGGATGATGATGAAATGATGAGGACAACACAAACACCCAGCCCCCTGGCAGAGAAAATATCCCAATCCTGCCCGGAATCGATCCCGGGACCTCGTGACCCAGAGGTAGCAACGCTAGCCACTAGACCACGAGCTGAGGACGTTGCGCCGTGTAATGTTGTATTGTAATAATTGCATTCTGATTAAAACTGTCATCGGTGTTATATATTAAGCTAGTCCTGTCCTCGATTTTTATATCTTCTTCCCAGTTGGGAGTCTTGAAGCTTATATCCCAACATGGGTCAGTCGAACAAGTAAGTGTTCCGTTTCCGACGCCTTTGTTTCCCTTCGTGTTGATTTCTTCAGCCTAAGTGACCTTCGTATTCCACGCCAGGGATTTTTTCCGGTTTCTTTTGATCTTGGATGGTGGTTTCATATTTACTTTCGTCTAGTGCTCGTTTTTCAGTAAACTATTATATATTATTGATTATCCAACTTCTTTCTATTCTGAGTTACTTTTCTCCCTGTGGACCACCTCATTTGCATCTTGTGACCTATCAGTTCCAATCTATGTCTTCACATTTTTTTCTTAGCCCAGTAGGAAATATATTTTAGTTTACAGGCTTTCTCGGCGTATTGAAATGATAAAATTTTCTACGTGGTCAGCCGAGTAGTAGAATCGACGCAACGTTTCGATGAGTCTTGACCCATAGATTTCCGACTTCGCCTGAAGATGATGGTTACAAAACTCATGGCAATGTCGCGACAAGACCATCACCTGAGAAGATTTTTGTCACAAGAAAAGTGTACTGTCCTAGCGCCTGTTATGTAGGACAGGGCTTATTTTTCCTCTTACTAGAAATGCACATTGAAGGAAAGACTAACATCTTAAAGCCCTCGTTTCTGTGTCCCTGTTTTCCACTGTGTGAACAAACTGCGTTCTCTTTTTACAATGTCAGAAGTGTGTAACCTCGGCATTTCACACACTATGTAATCATGCATTCAGACATCTCAAAAACACACGTTTTTTACATTAGGTGCGTTATTCTGCCACCTACTTCCAGGTACTCCGAATCAGCAACCTCAATAGTCATTAGAAATCATGAGAGAGCAGAATGGGGCGTTCCGCTGAACTCACGGACTTCGAACGTGGTCAGGGGATTGGGTGTCACTTGTCATACGTCTGTACGCGATATTTGCACAATCCTAAACCGCCCTAGGTCCACTGTTTCCGATGTGACAGTTACGTTGAAACGTGAAGGGACAGGTACAGCACCAAAGGATACAGGTCGACCTCGTCTGCTGACTGAGAGAGACCGCCCACGGTTTAAGAGGGACGTAATGTGTAATAGGCAGACATCTATCCGGACCATCACACAGGAATTCCAAACTGTATTAGGATTCACTGCAAGCACTGCAGGCGGGAGGTGAGAAAACTTGGATTCATGGTCGAGCGGCTGCTAAGCCACACGTCACGCCGGTAAATGCCAATCGGCGGTTCGCTTGGTCTAAGGAACGTAAACACTAGACGATTGAACAGTGGAAAAACGTTGTATGGAGTGACGAATCGCAGTAAACAATGTGGCAGTCCGATGGCAGGGTGTGAGTATGGCGAATGCCCGGTGAACGTCACCTGCTAGCGTGTGTAGCGCCAACAGCAGAACTCGGAGGCGGTGCTGTTATGGTGTGGTCGCGTTTTTCATGGACGGGGCTTGCACTCCTTGTTGTTCTCGTGGCACTGTCACAGCACAGGCCTACACTGATGTTTGAAGCACCTTCTTGCTTTCCACTATTGATTCGGGGATGGCGATTGAATCTTTCAGCACGATCGAGCACCTGTTCATAATGCATGGAGTGTGGCGGAGTGCTTACACGACAATAACATCACTGTAATGGACTGGCCTGCACAGAGTCCTGACCTGAATCCTATAGAACACCTTTGGAACGTTTCTGAACGCCGACTTCGTGCCAGGCTTCACCGACCGACATCGATACCTGTCCTCAGTGCAGTACCCAGTGAAGAATTGGGCTACCATTCCCTAAGAAACCTCCCAGCACAAGATTGAATGTATGCCTGCGAGAGTGGAAGCTGTCATCAAGGCTAAGGATGGGCTAACACCGTACTGAACTCCAGCATTACCGATGGAGGGCGCCATGAACTTGTAAGTCATTTTCAGCCAATTTATCACAAATGTGGATTTGAAGGCAACATACACTTGACTCCGTTCCACGAACAGTTTCCGTATAGCTGAGGCAATCCATACAACATGAAGTATTGTTGGCTTCCTTTCAGTCCTATTTGGAAATTGGCCTTAATCTACTCATCAAATTCATCTCATTTCCGACCACTTTCTAAATAACTTCTTGCATATTGTCAAAGAATTCTTTTCCGCGGTATTTGTGTTCATATAAAACAGAGTAGGTACAGATTATTACTTTTTGATGGGGTTCATATTTTAGAACCTCATTTCCCTCAGCATTTTTCAAAATTTTTTTAGAGTCCTTTACATTCTCGGTCTCAATTATTAAAGCATCGTTTGTAGTCCTCGTTTCCAGATTCTAATCTTTTGTTGTCTACATCGAGAAGATCTGTAGATCTTTCTTTCCTCTCTTTTCCTCTCTAACGGTTCAAAACAAAGCCGGTGACCCTTTACTAGACCGATTTAATAGATTCAGAAGTTCAGAGAAGTAGTGTGGATTCACTGAAAAACGTGTCCGGTTAAATGTGCACAACACATTGTGTGCTTTTTAACACACGGAGAACACCACCCAGGACACGCGCATTCTAACAGCGGCCGCGAGGGGATTTCCGCGCGAGGGCACAGTGGCAACGAGATGTTCCAACCAGTCTGCGACAGAAATGGGAAAGTGTTGCTGTTTTGGTGTTCATTCTGAAGGCTAGCCTTTGATGGAAACTCTCCACACTGCTTTATAATGCGCAAGGCTCATCATCTCTGCAATGCTCTATTCAAACTTCTCTCACATTTCCTTCGATTTCCTAACTCACGGTTCAGTGATGACTCAGAATGTGTCCTATCAACGGATCCCTTCTTTTACTGAAGTTCTTCCACCAATTCCTTTTTTCTCAATTTGAATGATTACCTACCCGTTAGCTATGCGATCTGCCCATACAATTATCAATATTCTTTCGTAACACCACATTCTGAAAGCCTCTATTTTCCTTTTACCTGAACTGTTTACGGTCCACTTATCACTTTGGTAGGAGGCAGCACTCCGTACAAATGCCTTAAGGACAGACCTCCTAAATATTAAATTTGTATTAGATTTTAACTCACTCCCATTTTTCAGCCTCCATCCGTAATTTTTCTGACCCAATAGCGAACACCATCTATAACTTTTAGTAGCTGATGGTCTAACCTAATAATATGATTTAAACTGATTACATTATATCACCCTTGTATTACTTTCGTTGATATTCATCTTGTTACCTCTTTTGAAAGCATTGTCCGTTCCGTTCAGCTACTATTGCGCATCCTTTGCTGTCTCTATCTGTATTACAATGACATCGGAAAACCTCAAAGTGATTACTTAACTTCCTGAATTTTAATTCTCTTTCAAAATTTCTCCTTTGTTACCGTCGCTACTTGCTCAATGTACAGACTGAATAAAGCTGGGGGAGGGTAAGACCCTAAAGAAAAAGATGAGAAAACTTTCTGAAAAGCGAATCCAAAGGCGCTACAGAAAGTTTGTCTACCAGTACCAATAGCACGCAATTCAAATATTCTATGAGAATAGTCTGGAAGTGAATCTTACTTGCTGCTTCGATGTCTATTCGCTCCTCCTTCAGTGACACCTACTTGTAGCAGTTCTGGACTGATGTTAGTGTTCAGAAAATTTCTCTCTGCACGTGCATGTAAGTGACTGTGGTCGGGAGTAGTCAGGTTCCACTAGCAGTAACGTTAAAATATTTTCCCGTGGAGCAGCGGGGTCCACTCAATATCATAAACAAAAATGTCTTGAAACAGTAAGTCTTTCATCCAGTACATTACAGCAACGAAATATTATTCACAAATATTACTGATTTTATTAGTATTGCTCTCTTATGGGTTGTGTGTTAGCGATCAATAGCATTTTTCAGTCTGAATCGCATAGTCAGGTAATTGTCGGTGAAAAGGTTTAAGGAGGTGTTTACGTTTGCCAGATTTCATCGATGATACTGCTAGATTCACTGATAATCATTATTTGATACTGTTGTAGAGTCCTAGTCTATGAGGCCCCCATAGACAACAGACTCTCTCGAGTGCGAGCATAGTCCATCCTGTTGCAACCTACGTCCTCAATTATTTGCTGGATTCCAATCTCTGATTACCCCTACAGTTTTTGCCCTCTACAGCTCCCTCTAGTAACATGGAAGTCATTCTCTGATGTCTTAACAGATGCCCTATCATTCTGTCCCTTCTCCTAATCAGTGTTTTCCACATATTCTTTCTTCTCCGATTCTGCGCAGAACCTCCTCATTCCTTACCTTGTCAGTCCACCTAATTTTCTACATTCGTCCGTAGCACCACATCTCAAATTCTTTGATTGTCTTGTGTTCCGATTTTCCCACAGTCCATGTTTCACTAACATACAATACTGTCCTCCAGACGTACATTCTCAGAAATTTCTCCTCATATTAAGGCTGGTATTTGATATCAGTAGACTTCTCTTGAGCAGGAATGCCTTTTTTGCCATATCTAGTCTGCTTTTGATGTCCTCCTTGCTCCGTCCGTTATTGGTTATTTTTACTGAATAGGTAGCAGAATTCCTTAACTTCATTGACTTCGTGACCGTCAACACCCTAATGTTAAGTTTCTTGTTGTTCTCACTTCTACTACTTCTCATTACCGTCGTCTTTCTTTTATTTACTCTCAGACCATATTCCGTTCAGCAGAACTTTCACACAGCATAGCAATGTCATCAGCGAGTCGTATCATTGATATCCTTTCACCTTTAAGTCTGGTACAATTTTGCACAGAGCGTAACTTAATCATAGCTAACACTTGGTTCAAGAATCATAAAAGAAGGTTGTATACATGGAAGAATCCTGGAGATACTACAAGGTATCAGAATGGTAAGACAGAGATTTAGGAACCAGGTTTTAAATTGTAAGACATTTCCAGGGGCAGATGTCGACTCTGACCACAATCTATTGGTTATGAACTGTAGATTAAAACTGAAGAAACTGCAAAAATGTGGGAATTTAAGGAGGTGGGACCTGGATACACTGAAAGAAACAGAGGTTGTATAGAGTTTCCGGGAGAGGATAATGGAACTATTGATAGGAATGGGGGTAAGAAAGACAGTAGAAGAAGAATGGGTAGATCTGAGGGATGAAGCAGTGAAGGCTTCAGAGGATCAAGTAGGTAAAAAAACGAGGGCTAGTAGAAATCCTTGGGGAACAGAAGAAATATTGAATTTAATTGATGAAAGGACAAAATATAAAAATGCAGTAAATGAAGCAGGCAAAAAGGAATACAAACGTCTCAAAAATAAGATCGACAGGAAGTGCAAAATGGCTAAGCAGGCATGGCTAGAGGACAAATGTAAGAATGGAGAGGCTTACTCACTAGGGGTAAGACAGATACTGTCTACAGGAAAACTAAAGAGACCTTTGGAGGGAAGAGAGCCACTTGTATGAATATCAAGAGTTCAAATGGAAAGCCAGTTCTAAGCAAAGAAGGGAAAGCAGAATGGTGGAAGGAGTATATAGAGGGTATACACAACGGCGATGTACTTGAGGACAATATTATGGAAATGGAAGAGGATGTAGAAGAAGATGAAATGAGAGATACGATACTGCGTGAAGAGTTTGACAGAGCACTGAAAGACCTGAGTCGAAACAAGGCCCCGGGAGTAGACAACATTCCATTAGAACTACTGACGGCATTGGGAGAGCCAGTCCTGACAAAACTCTACCATCTGGTGAGCAAGGAGAATATAATAATTCCCATCCCAGAGAATGCAGGTGTTGACATATGTGAAAATTACCGAACTATCAGTTTAACAAGTCACAGCTGCAAAATACTAACGCGAGTTCTTTAGAGACGAATGGAAAAACTGGTAGAAGCGGACCTCGGAGAAGATCAGTTTGGATTCCGTAGAAATGTTGGAACACGTGAGGCCATACTAACCTTACGACTTATCTTAGAAGAAAGATTAAGAAAAGGCAAACCTACGTTTCTAGCATTTGTAGACTTAGAGAAAGCTTTTGGCAATGTTGACTGGAATACTCTCCTTCAAATTCTAAAGGTGGCAAGGGTCAAATACAAGGAGCGAAAGGCTATTTACAATTTGTACAGAAACCAGATGGCAGTTATAAGAGTCGAGGGGCATGAAAGGGAAGCAGTGGTTGGGAAGGGAGTGAGACTGGTTTGTAGACTCTCCCCGACGCTACTCAATTTGTATATTGAGCAAGCAGTAAAGGAAACAAAAGAAAAATTCGGAGTAGGTATTAAAATCCATGGAAAAAAAATAAAAACATTGAGGTTCGCCGATGACATTGTAATTCTGTCAGAGACAGCAAAGGACTTGGAAGAGCAGTTGAGCGGAATGGACACTGTCTTCAAAGGAGGATATAAGATGAACATCAACAAAAACAAAACGATGATAATGGAATGTAGTCGAATTAAGTCGGATGATGCTGAGGGTATTAGATTAGGAAAGGAGTTTTGCTATTTGGGGAGCAAAATAACTGATGATGGTCGAAGTAGAGAAGATATAAAATGTAGACTGGCAATGGCAAGGAAATCGTTTCTGAAGAAGAGAAATTTGTTAACATCGAGTATAGATTTAACCGCCAGGAAGTCGTTTCTGAAAGTATTTGTATGGAGTTTAGCCATCTATGGAAATGAAACATGGACGATAGGCAGTTTGGACAAGAATTGAATACAAGCTTTTGAAATTTGGTGCTACAGAAGAATGCTGAAGATTAGATGGGTAGATCACATAACTAATGAGGAGGTGATAATAGAATTGGGGAGAAAAGGAATTTGTGGCACAACTTGATAAGAAGAAAGGACCGGTTGGTAGCACATGTTCTGAGGCATCAAGGCATCACAAATTTAGCATTGGAGGGCAGCGTGGAGGGTAAAAATCATAGAGGGAGACCAAGAGATGAATACACTAAGCAGATTCAGAAGGATGTAGGCTGCAGTACGTACTGGGAGATGAAGAAGCTTGCACAGGATAGAGTAGCATGGAGAGCTGCACCAAACCAGTCTCAGGACTGAAGACCACAACAGCAATAACACCTTGAATTTTAATTCCACTCCTGAACATCTCTTTTATTTACATCATTGCTTCCTCAATGTACAGATTGAACAGTGGAGGCAAAAGGCTACATCCTTGTCTTACAGCCTTTTTAATACGAGCATCTCGTTTTTGGTCATTCAATCTTATTATTCCCGCTTGGTTGTTGTACATGTTGTATACGACCCGTCTCTCCCTATAGCTTACCCATACCTATTTCAGAATTTAGAACATCTTGCACAATTTTATATTACCGAACTCTTTTTCCAGGTCGTCAAATCCTTTGAAAGTATCTTGATTTTTCTTTAGCCTAGCTTCCATTAGTAATGACAACGTCAGAATTGCCTCTCTCGTCCCTTTACTTTTCCTAAAGCCAAACTGATCGTCATCTAGCGTGTCCTCAATTTTCTTTTCCATTCTTTTGTATATTACTCTTGTAAGCAATTTGAATGCATGAGCTGTTAAGCTGATTGTGTGATAATTCTCGCACATGTCATCTCTTGCCGTCATCGGAATTGTGTGGATGATGATTTTCCGAAAGTCATATGGTACGTCGCCAGACTCATATATTCTACACACCAACGTGAATAGTCGTTTTGTTGCCACTTCCCCAATGATTTTAGAAATTCTGATTGAATTTTATGTATCCAAAAATGGTTCATTGGCTCTGGACACTATGGGACTTAACATCTGAGGTCATCAGTTCCCTAGAATTTTGAACTACTTTAACCTAAACAACCTAAGGACATCACACACATCCATGCCTGAGGCAGGATTCGAACCTGCGACCGTAGCAGTCGAGCGGTTCCGGACTGAAGCGCGTAGAACCGCTCGGCCACCGCGGCCTTCGTAATCTATCCCTTCTGCCTTATTTTACCTTAAGTCCTCCAAATCTCTTTTAAATTCTGGTGCTAATACAGGATCCCCTATCTCTTCTGAATCGAATTCTGTTTCTTCTTCTATCACATCAGATAAATCTTCCCCTCATAGAGGCTTATAAAGTATTCTTTCCGTCTATCCGCTCTTTCCTCTGCATTTAACAGTGGAATTCCCGTTGCGCTCTTAATGTTACCACCGTTGCTTTTAATGTCACCGAGGGATCTTTTGACTATCCTATATGCTGAGTCTTACAGTCATTTCTTTTTCGATGTCTTCGCATTTTTCCTGTTGCCATTTCGTTTTAGCTTCCCTGCACTTCCTATTTATTTCATTCCTATGCGACTTGAATTACTGTATTCCTGAGTTTCCAGGAACATTTTTGTACTTCCTCTTTTCATCAATCAGCTGAAGAATTTCTTCTGTTACCCATGGTTTCTTCGCAGTTACCTTCTTTGTACCTATGTTTTCCTTCCCAGCTTCTGTAATGGCCCATTTGCGAGATGTCCATTCCTCTTTAACTGTACTGCCTACTGAGTTACTCCTTATTACTGTACCAATAGCCGTACAGAACTTCAAGCGAATCTCATCGTTCCTTAGTACTTCTGTGTCCACTTCTTTGCATATTGATTGTTCCTATGTCTTAAACTTCAGCCTACTCTTCATCACCCCCCTATTATGATCTGAGTGTATATCTGCTCCTTGGTAAGCCTTACAATGCAGAATCTGATTTCGGAATCTCTGTCTAACCATGATGTAATCTAACTCAAATCTTCCCGTATCTCGTTGCCTTTTCCACGCATACTTCCTCCTCTTGTGTTTCTTGAAGAGAGTGTTCGTTATTACCAGCTGAAACTTATTATAGTACTCCATTCGCCTTTCTCCTCTCTCATTCCTTTTCCCATGCCCATATTCTCCTGTAACCTTCCCTACTCATCCTTCCCCTATAACTGTATTCCAGTCCCCCATGAGCATTAGCTTTTCAACCCCCTTTACATACTGTATTACCCTTTCAATATCCTCATACACTTTCTCTATTTCTTCATCTTCAGCTTGCGACGCCGGAATGTAGGCCTATATCTGAACTATCGTTGTCGGTGATGGTTTGCTGTCGATTCTAATAAGAACAACGCTGTCATTGAACTAATCACAGTAACACACTCTCTGCCCTTCCTTCCTATTCATAACGAATCCTACACCTGTAATACCATTTTCTGCTGTTGCTGATGTTACCTGATACGCATCTGCCCAGAAATCCTTGTCTTCTTTCAATTTCACGCTGACCCAAGCTATACCTAGAATGATCCTTTGCATTTGCATTTTCAGATTTTCTGGTTTCCCTGCCACGTTTAAACTTCTGACATTCCACGCCCTGACTCGTAGAACGTTATCCTTCCGTTGACTATTCAGTCTTTTTCTCACGGTAACCTCCCCCCTTGGCAGTCCCTTCCAGGAGATCCGAACGGGGCACTATCCCGGAATCTTTTGCCAATGGATAGATAATCATGACACTTCTTCAGTTACAGGCCACATGTTCTGTGGATACACGTTACGAGTCTGTAATGCCGTGGTTTCCATTGTCTTCTGCATGCTCATGCCGTTGATCATTGCTGATTCTTCCGCCTGTAGGGGCAGTTTCTCACCCCTAGGACAAGTGAGTGCCCTGAACCTCTGTCCGTTCCTCCGGCCACTTTGACAAGGTTTTGGCAGAATGAGGGTGACTTCTTATGCCGGAATTCCTCGGCCACCAGTGGTGATTATTAATCAAAATTTAAGCAGCGGTGGGATTTAAACCGGGACAAAGACGTTTTGATTATGAATCAAAGACACTACTGCCCTTTTTTGTGCATTTTGTTCGGTGCATTTGGTCTAAGCGGACGTCCACTGAAGTTGGTTGTTGATTTTTTCACTCAGTTTTCTTTTATTACAGAGACACGCCAGGTCTCTGAACGAACACGCTGAGCTACCGTGCCGACATCCCTAGACCACCAAGGTAACCTTGAACTCTGCAGCACTAACTCTGATTTAGTGATCAGTAGACTCAACCCGTTAACGATAATATCTGACACACAAACTGGCACACGCACGTAACATCGTGTAGGAACCCCGAGAGCATTCGGGAAGTGCCGCAATACGACGTGGCATTGACTCGACTAATGTCTGAATTAGTGTTGGAGGGAACTGACACCATGAATCCTGCAGGGCTGTCCATAAATCCGTAATAGTACGAAGGGGTGGAGATCTCTTCTGAACTGCACGTTGCGAGGCACCCCAGATATGCTCAGTGATGTTCCTGTCGGGGGAATTTGGTGGCCAGCGGATGTGTTTAAACTCAGAAGTGTGTTCCTGGAGCCACTCTGTAGCAATTCTGGACGTGTGGGGTGTCGCAATGTCCTCCTGGAATTGCCCAAGTAGGTCGGAATGCACAGTGGACATGAATGCGATCAGACAGGATGCTTACGTACGTGTCCCCTATCAGAGTCATATGTAAACGTATCTGGGTTCCCATATAACTCCAACTGCACACGCCCCGTACCATTACAGAGCCTCCACCAGCTTGAACAGTCGCCTGGTGACATGCAGGGTCCATGGATTCACGAGGTTGTCTCCATAGCCGTACGCTTCCATCCGCTCGAAACAATTTGAAACGAGACTCGTCCGACCAGGCGACATACTACCAGTCATTAACAGCCCAATGTCAGTGTTGACGGGCCCAGGCGAGGCGTAAAGCTTTGTGTCGTGCAGTCAACCAGGATAGATTGGGTCATCAGCTCCGAAAGCCCATACCGATGATGTTTCGTTGAATGGTTCGCTGACACTTGTCAATGGCCCAGCATTGATATCTGCAACAATCTGCCGATGGGATGCACATCTGTCACGTTGAACTATTCAGTTCAGTCATCGTTGGTCCCGTTCTTGCAGGATCTTTTTGCGGCCGCAGCGATGTCGGAGATTTGATGTTTTATCGGATTCCTGATATTCACAGTACGTTCGTGAAATGGTCATACGGGAAAATTCCCCATTCATCGCTACCTCTGAGATCTGTGTCTCATCGCTCGCCCGCCTATTACAACAGCACTTTGAAACTGATTTAAATCTCGATAACCTGCCATGGTAGCAGCAGTAACCGATCTAAAAACTGCGCCAGACGCTTGTCTTATATAGTATTTTCCGACCGCAGTGCCGTATTTTGCCTGTTTACATATCTCTGTATTTCAATACGCAAGCCTCAACCAGTTTATTTGGCGCTTCAGTGCACATGACAAGCTTAAGTAATGTATCAGAAAGAATTATCACATAATAACGAAAGCTATGTTCAGGATGTGTACTTTCCAGAACGAAGCCATCTAAGAAACTTGGCAAGAGTAGGAAGTCACCTATGGTAGCGAAACTAGACCTAACGTGTTTCTCCTTAGCCTCTTCGCTTCCGGCGCGTCTTATACGACACACCGAACTAGTGGCTTTTATCTACATACGGAATCCATGCAAATCCAAAGATACACGCATCAATACTTCGCTCATCTTCCGTAAGGTATTATTACCTGTGTTCTCAGTTATAGGTAATAGCAATTATATACTGAAACTGAAGACTTTAAGAAGAAACAGCATGTTGGAGATTATTTAAGACCCTACAGCATATTTCTCGTACTGGAAAGCTTGTGTGAATCGGAGATTTCGTCTTTGAGTACGGGAGTCAATTCGTGGGAAGAGAATGTTGGATGCTGATGATTGTAGAAGATTTAAGTAAGTTGATGGAAGAGAAATTGTGCAGAAGCAATAAGGTACTTAGTTATAAATAGAAGGTAACTAACCTGTTCACATTAACGTATCCAGCAGGGCTGACAACTGAGTGCTTGAAAAGCCCTGAAGCTTTGTAATTCCTGAGAAAAATAAAGTTAACCGACTGCAAAGACGTGGTACAAACAGACTGTCGTATGTCGGAAAAAGCAGTCAGTGTAAGGGACAAATTTAGGTAGACAGTACTAAGGCAGAAAGATGCTGGGATGGGCCATAGCACATAACAATGAGAAACATGCTGTTGAAGGAGAGAAAGAAATAACTGGGTTTAGTACTGCGTGGATTCAAAATATATCAGAGCAAAACTGATCGCTACACTAAAAAATATTAGTAGTCACTAATACGCAGTCCAGAGTAATATTTCTTTGATGTAAAGTATTGGGTAGAAGCCTTACCTTTTGTAGACATTTGACAATATTAAACTGAGCGGAGTCCATTGTAGCTGATGTCTTTGCAAGAAAATCTTTGCACGTAACTGGTAGTCGAACTCGACACCCCGCGTATGATCAAAGAGCAGTTCCTTCGGCTGAATTCAATTGATAATCAGTACTAGGGCGAAGTATCGAATGAAGAGGGCAGAGATATCAGCGCAATAAACGTAATATTGACATAACGCCCAAATCCTTTCCAAGGAAAAACTTTTGACCCCTCAGTTCAGTGTTAATGGCTGCATGTAAACAGTCTTCGCTGACACAGCACAGCAGTTTTTCTCTCATCGCAAGGGAAGACTGCGTCAACTCGAGCTCCTATAAATGTACCGGCGCTGGAAAGCTGAGTTGGGGAAGAATAATCTCGAGCTTAATGCCTTAGCGCACCGAGCCAACATTTCAAATTAGTTACGACTTCTCAAAATGAGCCACGCAGCAAAAAGAGGATGGAGGTTAATAAAGCTGCCCGAACAAAACCATTGCTTAATAAGTAGCCCAAAGAGAGACAGCAACGAAACTGGAACTTGGAGAAAGTAGCGAAAGCGCGGCCGCCAGCTTTTGTTTTTCTCTCCTCTGCAGATTTAATTAAAGTTTTACGGCGGGCTGTCGGGTGAATTATATCGAGATCGCAGCCCGAGGCACACGCTGCTAATTTCAGTTGCACCCGCCCCGCGTGCCGGTCCACCGCTTTAAACTCGAGGCGTGGCAGTAAGGGACCCCTACCGCCTCCACTTGCCTGCTGTTCTGTCCGGCGTCGAGTATGTCACGTCATCTAAAACACATGTAGGCAGATTTGAACTACTGATAATATCTGAAGACAAAACCCCTAGACTTCGAAGGCTGGGTCACGTTCCACATGAACTTCTTCTTACAACCTTCTTTCAAATCTTTGATTCTTCAGAATCTTCCGGTGTCCCGGTCAAGACATTTTATGTGTTCGCTTATAAAAAGGAGTTTTCTCGCGTTTCTTCTGAAGATGGGGTGTTATTGAGTGATCTTTTTCGGCTACTATTGGTGGCCGAAGGTCACTGCATAGGTAGCGAAACAGGGAGAGCAAGAGAGGCGGATTGTTTACCTAAATATTGTAGCAATGCTGCAGAGGTAGCTTCATGGTAATTGCTAGTATACTTCGCGCGCCGTGGGCTGATAGCTACGTATTAATGATGGAAAGCCACGAAGCTGAAAGCCTGTAGTCAGCATCTCTTATGAAATTACTTTCGCTCTTAGAAATCTCAATAGCCTCTCGGACTTCCTTACTGTTGGGTTGGCAGAAGAGCCCACACCGTGTTACTAGAAGAGGCCGAAATGCACGCGTTTTAGCTCACGCAGGCTGGCGTGAGGAGGGAAGAACTATACTGACGTGAGGTCTGGAACATGACAAGGAATTAGAATTCAGAAAGCGGACGTAAATAGTTTGATACTTAACTTTAATCCATTAATGATGAACGTCGCTCTTAACGGTACCTGATTCACAATATTGTCTGTTCAGAATTGATTCTAATTACTGAATATGGCGCCTTGCTAGGTCGTAGCAAATGATGCAGCTGAAGGCTATGCTAAACTATCGTCTCTGCAAATGAGAGCGTATGTAGGCAGTGAACCATCGCTAGCAAAGTCGGCTGTACAACTGGGGTGAGTGCTAGGGAGTCTCTCTAGACTAGACCTGCCGTGTGGCGGCGCTCGGTCTGCAATGACTGATAGTGGCGACACGCGGGTGCGACGTATACTAACGGACCGCGGCCGATTTAAAGGCTGCCACCTAGCAAGTGTGGTGTCTGGCGGTGACACCACACTTACCATAAACACTGCAGTCGTTGCTAGCACTCGTACGTTGTTGATATCTACTTGGTTCAGTCACATCAATGAGGCCGACGCCTATGTTCGAGCTCAACGCACAGTATCCACTCGGAGGCTGCATTGGCATCACTAGCAGCGAAGGGTATATAAAGCGTGACGGTGAGACGTGGATAAATGGTGCAGTCGTTGTTGCAATGCGGAAACGAAGCAATTTGTCTGACGTCTAAAAGCAGATGATCATTGTCTTTCGAGCCAGGGTGGTATCATTTCCGAAACGTATAAGTTTGTAAATGGTTCGCGTGCCGCCTTGGTAAAATACCCTTCGAATGGCAAAATGGCAGAATAGAAAACTGATGCAGAGGCAACTGTGGTGCACCATGGACCTACATGACATGAGTCAACAACGACTGCGGAAATGTGTGCGGGCGATCGGACTTGCAATTCTAGCGCAATGGGCATCCCTGATTAACCACGGGGCTATTTACAGGGTCTCCTCAAAGAACGTTCGGCGAATGTTGCTGTGTATGGGCCTCCGCAGCAGGCGCCTTTTTCGTGCAGCCTTACTGACCACTGTTCATAGCCTACAAAGGCTGGAATCTGCACGCCAGTAACGAATGGACGTCCACTGAGTGGCGACATGTGGCCTTTTCAATGAAACATATTTTGTGCTCCGTCGGACTGATGGCTGTAGGCGTCTGAGGCATTGCAACAGTCGTCGGAATGGTCCACGCCGTATGAGGAGCGTTATTGTCCGCGAAATGTTCTCGTACCATTATCTGGATGACCTCGTCATTCTGTAAGCCACAATCTATCAACACACGTAAGCATCTACACACTGTTTGCATCTGCCTCAGGAATATGACATCTACCAGCAGAACGCCGCGTAAGTACTTGGTTCGAGGAGCAGCAGAATGAGTTTACCTTACTCCCCTGGCCACCAAACTTCCAAGATTTAAACTCAATCGATAATCTTTGGGACCACTTCGATCGGGCTGTCCATGGCATGGGTGCTCGACCAAGAATCCTAGAGCAGCTGGCCACAATGTTGGTGCCGGCATGGCTACACATCCCTGTCGGTACCTTCGAAAACCTTATTGCCTCTCTTCCAGCACATCTGCGAGCCAAAAGGCTTCTGACGTGTGATCACATTAATGTCACTGGAGTGTGTATACCCTCGGTAAGATTCTCTCGATGTTGGCCGGCCTGGGTGGCCGAGAGGTTCTAGGCGCTACAGTCTGGAATCGCGCGACCGCTACGGTCGCTGGTTCGAATCCTGCCTCGGGCATGGTGTGAGTGATGTCCTTAGGTTAGTTAGGTTTAAGTAGTTCTAAGTTCTAGGCGACTGATGAGCTCAGACGTTAAGTCCCATAGTGCAAGTGATTCATAAAGTACTTGAAGTGAAGTGAAGTGCAGCTGGACAGCAAGGAGCTCTTTAGCGCGCAGTCCCCGCAACGATAGTATTAGAGAATCTTTGAGTAAAAAAAAAAAAAAAAAAAAGGCAATTGATTTCATTAAAGAAAAAGACTGTTAATCTGTATCTTGCGGAAAGGGGATGTGTTGCTAGTAGGCCGTCGCTCAGAACGTGTTGTTATATTTAATGAAAATTGATATTTTAGTGATAAAACCGAGTGCAGTATGTGTAAGAGGTGCCAAGTATTTATGTATAGAAATTTTCTGGAGGAACAGAAATGTCTTGTTTTTGGAAAAGGAAGTGAAGTTCATTGTCGTTACCGTCTATCAATCGACAGAATATAACTGGATTATGTTCTTGTACAATAGTATGATGCTGAATTCCACTGAACAATTCTGATGTAGCAGGACGTGTAGTTTGAAGGAAGTTTGTTTGCTATGCAATCTCCTGTTCTCACCAAAAGCAGCCGGCCGAAGTGGCCGTGCGGTTAAAGGCGCTGCAGTTTGGAACCGCAAGACCGCTACGGTCGCAGGTTCGAATCCTGCCTCGGGCATGGATGTTTGTGATGTCCTTAGGTTAGTTAGGTTTCACTAGTTCTAAGTTCTAGGGGACTAATGACCTCAGCAGTTGAGTCCCATAGTGCTCAGAGCCATTTTTGAACCAAAAGCAGATTGCTGTTTGATCTTTCTTAGTTACAACAGTGGTCCCTTAGGTATGAAAAGCTACAAAAACTTGGGCTCAAAGCTATCCGCAATACGGCCAAGTACTAACAGAGTCGTATTTTAAACCTTAAAGAACAATAACTTCCTCCAAGTTGCAATACGTCAACAACTGGTGCAGAAGCTCATCATTCATGGAGGCAGCAACCAAAATTCAGGTACCAGCTACGACTTAAAGCAAAAATCTCAATCAAGAATCAATCTCTCTCTCTCCAAACACATATATAAAGTTTTGGTATTATTATTTAAAAAAAAAGCCATTTTACAAAGTGTCTTCCTGTTCAGGATATTTTACTTATGATGAAGGTATATCTATATATACCGAAAGCTTGGTCAAGAATTTTAAAAAAATCTTTATCCTGCAACTATTTTGGCTGTCATCATTTACCGTGAATTATCACATTCAGCACCATGGAAGCTTATCTCTTGTTAAACGTTGTGGCAACTGTTTTTTTTCCAAGTAAATTGAGGAATAAACGGTTGCTGTAACAAATATAGTACCGAAGCTGGAGTACCAGTTACGACTCTACTCGTGACTGCGTCCTTAGGCTTCATTCCAAGAGAAACCAATACTTCTGCGCCGCCTCGTGTCGTGTCCGACGGCGCCGGCGCCGGCAGTCGGGATAGGCGCGGACAGCGGTCGCCGCACGGCGGCGGTAATCGCTACCCCATCTCCGGATTATCCCGCGCCGGTCCCCGGAGGCCGGCGCGACCGCGGCCGTGTGACATCGGACCAGCATTAGCGCGCTGTGTACGCGGCCGCACACGGGCCGGCCCCGTCTGTGAGCGGCTCCCTCCCGTCTGGTCGGCTCTGTCGGCCGCGGCTCGGCGGGTGGCGTGTGACGTCACTGGTGCGGCCCGCACTGTAACCGCAGACAGCGCCGCCCCCCACCTGCGGCCACGCGCAGGTACGTGTTTGTGCGGCCGCCGCTGTACTGCTGCGTGCTGCGTGCTGCGTGTGTCGATGGGGCAGACGGCCCTTACCGTGACTCTCTAATCACCACTGATGCCGTCTCGTTGCCCACACAAGGGCGACCTAACATTTTCAGCGCGCAGCGAATAGCATTACTAACGTTACATCCAATTCAGATATACAAAAGTAGGCTTTAAGCGGGAAAATTGTAAATCACCTCAGAAATGTTGGATTGAGCACTGAGTGGAATACAGTGAGTCTAAAAAGTATTCGTATAGCTGTAATTTAAAAAAAAAAAAAACAAAAACTAAGTATATGTC
The DNA here is from genome assembly GCF_021461395.2 of Schistocerca americana. Classification (NCBI taxonomy): domain Eukaryota; kingdom Metazoa; phylum Arthropoda; class Insecta; order Orthoptera; family Acrididae; genus Schistocerca; species Schistocerca americana. The sequence continues at coordinate 62,002,327 of NC_060122.1, forward strand.
ACGTGAAAGGAAGGGAACATAAAATGTGAACATCCAGTCATATGCTCTGAACCTTGGTAAGTCATTTTTATTGGTGGACAAGAAAATAAATACATCCATAGCGATAATAAATTTGACAAAATGGAGAATTTAGTCAGTGACTACTTCAAGAAGTATTCATCCACTCATTTTTTTTTTTTTAATTTGCAATCTGAAAATTTGATTTCAATTACAAAAATTAATATTTAGTGGGGTTTCCTCTTGCAGTTATTACCGCTTGCAGTCGTCTGGGCTTCGACGTGACCAAGTTTGCCGTCAGAGAGGCTGGAATTTTGTCCCATTAGTCTTGAAGTGCTTCTTTGAGGTCTCTCTTGTTACAAATGTGTCTTCTTCTGATGATATCTTCCAGTACTTTCCAAAGATGTTCAGTAGGATTAATGCGTCGGCTGTGAGGAGGGGTGTTAAGTTGTTTTGGGGTATTCTACAGGAGCCACATCCTTGAATTTAGAGTCGTATACTCTGGGTCGTTAGCTCGTTGAGAAATGTAATTTCCTAGAAGACCTAATTTTTTGGTGCGAGGATTCAGATTGTCCTCTAAAATGTTGATATACGTATGGCGATCCATTGTGAAACCTTCCCGTCTCCTCTATATCTCTTTTGCTACGCAACCTTCCCTTCTACAATAACCTATGAAACATTCCCTTAGGATTTCGATCTCTTGCTCAATAATAACAAATGAAATCTTCCCTTTGAAATTAATTCTCTTTCTCAATCTTCGCATACAAATTTAAATGCTGCTCATTAAAAGTGATTTTCTGATTATTTCGACGAAACATAGAATGTGTCGTCGTCGTGGCCCTCAGTCGTTACCTACAATAACCCAAAACTGTTCTTTACCTTTTTTTACTGTTACTGGATCACCATCTGACTGCTACATCGAACTGCGACATGAATATACTTACTCTGCTTTGCTATGCGGTACTCTATTAGCTGCTGGTGGGCTGTCAAAATAGGTGGCTGTATTTATTACCAAAGCTGACGTTATTCTTTAATAGCAAAGCTGACGTTATTCTTTAATTAATTTCACTGAAGTTACGTAATTCACAGTTACACTTTTTCTTGACAACAATAACATTTCGCAAAACTTTAACTTGATGGTTTTTGGGATGGATTATAATCATTAATGCAATATTGCTGGCAAAAATTAATTGTAATCTGAATGAAATGATTTTACAAACCTACAAATGGGACTTGCTTTTTACAATAATCTTACAACTAACATTGCGCAAACATGCCTTCAGTAGTCTGTTTCTCAAAAAAATAATTCAATAATATTCGTTCCTTTTATGATAATAGTTAGCTGATGTCTCTCTACACCCATTTATAATCTCTTGTAAATCATAGCTGGTGGCTGGCAGGCACACCGCTCCCCTGAACCTCTCGCTTCCGATTTGCTACCGACTCGCTTCACATCTCGCTTACTACTGCCTTCCTACGAAAGCTAAAGTGCGGTCTCTCCCGCCAACAATGCTTTCCGGTGCAGACAGTCCCTGCTACCATTACAAAATGTATCTATGCGCGGTCTTTCCCGCTCTTTTCTTAAAATGTATCCATACGCGGTCTCTCCCGCCCTTTTTAAAATTGTATCAATGTGCGGTCTCTCCCGCCAAGAATACTTTGGTGCAGACATTCTCTGCTACTACAATTATTTCCAAAATGACAAATATTAATTATTCCTACTTAATCCTATTAATAAAATGTAAACATCTTTCATGAATTGTGGTTTGACAATAGACAATAGAAACATACACGTCTTACAATTGTGCCTTCTATGAAATGTAATGTTCCAACACCTGCAGCACTCATACAGCCCCACACCATCAGGGAGCCACCACTGTGTTTTACCGTTGGCACAGAATTGCGTGGGGGCATCTCCACATTCTTCTTACGCCACACCATTCGCCTGCCATCCGACCCGAATACGTTAAATTTACTCTCATCAGAAAATATTACTCGATTCCAGAAGTCTTTGTTTTTGAATCTATGTTCCATCGCAAAATGAAGACGTTTCTTTCGATTCTGTTCACTGACCCAAAATTTCTTGCGCACTACCTGGCCGTGATACCCATACGTTTTGAAGGTATTTCTCATTGTGTTGTCACGTACCTTCTTTCCCCCAGACTCTAACTCCCCAACCAATTTAGGAGCGCTGATTTTAGTTTTCTTCTTCATTTCCCTCATCATAAATCTCATGTCTGCATCAGTTAAAAAGTGTGAGGGCGTCCGGTACGAGGTTAGTTTCATATTCATTTTGTTGCGCAAAATCGATCTATTATCGACTGAACCGTCGATCTAGGTCTACCGACTACTTTAGCAATATCGTAAGAACATTTGCACTCTTTATGTCAGCGCAGAATAAGTTTCCTTCCGATCAGCGTCGTCTCACTACCCTTACGGCCCATGGCGCTAATTGCACTGTATCGGCACCGTTCAGAACCACAACAGGCGATAGAGTGGGGCCGCACACGGTTAACTCCAGGGTGTGCCGTGGGTCAGCGTTATGGTTTAATCACTGCGCGCAGAATTTCGGCCTGTTCAGATGGTGGACGAATACTTTATGAACTAGCTCTTGTATTACATTTTCTGTTTTGTTAGCCTTGTTGTTGATTTGGATGTCTTTCTTTCCCTGTTTTTCAAGAAAACTGACTTACCGAGGTACAGTTTACATGACTGGCTCTTCAGATTTTGTATACATCTCTTCTCATGTTACACAGACTTCGTTTTCTAAAAGATATGCAGCTAGAGGAATACTGTTTGGACTCACTCTATACCTTGAAAATTTATTTACAAAGGTTCAACGTGGCCACCTTTTGAAACATACAAATAGTGGGAAATTTTAGTATTGCTGGGTGGAACTAGATACCGAAATCGTGTTGTAACTGAGGGATGTAGGAAGTATTCAGCTTGTGCAATCGCTTGCTCACAGCGCTGCAGGCAGACGCCCCGCTGGACGCAGCTTACGCAAACACGGACTTGTCACAGGACTGGTAAATCGTGACTCGAGAAACGCACGATGAGTTCGCGATCGTGACATCTGTGCTTCGTGATCCGCTCCTAATATGGTAATCCCACGCTAATGCGAGGCATGTATGTCATCTGGAAGCGTCCAGTGGGATGGAAAGCTGTCTAAAAAGAGGCGCCGCTCCAGAAAATAAACGTAAACACACACACACACACATACATAAGTCGAGTGTCGTCAGGGGACGCAACCACTGTGACGGTCGGCGCAAGGCTGTAAACTGAGAATCGTCTGTCATATTAGAGCATCAACAGAAAGATAGACGCTGAATCGCGGGATAGACGCAGTTGAGGTGGAGACTTGTCACGTCGGGTATAACACCATAAGGCTCGAAGCCAGTTTAATTATGTTCAGTAGTTCTACTCCTTTTTATGTAATAAAAGGAAACACCTACAACCGTCATTTTGATGTTAATTATCACATAGCAACCAGTTTCGGTGACTCAGTACACAATCTTCAAGACTTACTGACAAACTCGAATCATATACACGATCATATGCAACATCTATGAAGTGGCTTCCGTAGATTACTGTTACAACTATGTTGTGTCTGCAACCATCAACCAGCAACCCAATCCATTTTCCCTAACACGTAATACAACAAGCAGATGAGGGTGCGGGGGTATACCTAGCGCCACCAGCAGCAAAACTAAAAAATAAATCGTCAGATGTCTTCATTTTTACTAGAAACGTACATTTTAAATAGGTAGAAGTACAAGTAGCATACAGAACCTGAAAATATCTTTTAGCACAATCTTCGCAGCACCAAAGTAGTTTCCATAATGTATACATCGAGTGGAGGGGTACTTTATGCCCAACACAAAGAATTAAAAAAATACATATTTCATTAATAATCGTTGCTTTTCATTCGCAACATACGTTTTAAACTTATATAGATGTCTAAGAAAGGTACTGAACCTGAAAATATGACTGTGACATTTCTTGCGAAAAGTCATATTCACTACTAAGATTTACATTTTTGGGATGTCACTGGAAAATTTAAAATAGTTACTAAATTTCACATAATAAACAATTAAAAGGAACAAATAAATTTTAGAGTGTTTAAAATACGATGTACCACACTACGTTACGAAATTTTCAGAAGGTGGACACGAAGTACCCAACCCCCCACACCTAGTCATACCCTTGATATTGCGAGGGTGAAGCCTTTTTATCGAGAGTTTAACTGAACATGAGTTCCTGGCACTGTCCGCCTTTTATGTTCCTGCTCACCCAAATTAGCTAGTAAGGTTTCTTTCAGTTGGAGAAGTGCAATCTGCCCACACGAATAACCGCTCTGTGAATGCAACGGTTGAGGTAAACAGTCCTTGTCAGTCGAGACATCCTTCTCACTCACTCTCATGAATTGACAAAATGCTTTATCTGTAATCGGTTCCCTGCCTGATTCCATGGAGCAAGCCTTGATGTACCGTGGCTACTGCTTGTATTATCGGTTATTTCAGCTTGTCGACGTTTCCCGCAAGCATAGGAACAAACACTCTGTCTTTAATGTAACCCCACACACACAGAAGACCACTGGGGTTAAATCAGACGATCGTCGTGGGCACTCCAAGTCGGATGATAATCTTGTGGCGTGGCATATTGCTGGAAAAACAAATCTGCGAACTTAACGCTGTTTATAATTTAGACACCAGTTAATTTTGAACCGTGCTAGGTATGACACGACAGTTGCACCTGACTCGAAAAAAAAAAAGAAAATACCGTAAATCTTATTTCAGCTTAAAGCACAAGAAAACATTTAACTTAGGTGAGTTCCGTACATGTTTGATTGCGTGACCTGTTTTCTGCTTACCCCATATTCGAACATAATGCCGCGATTCACTTTACCGTAGGAATGGAAGGTGGCTTCGTTACAAAATTATCTTCAGTCAGCATTCTGTTAAAAAATTTCTACACAAAACACAGATAGAATTTCTTTGTCAATTTACTTGCAACAGTTCCTGTTTTTCGGGTTTGAATGAAAGTTTTTCCGTAATACCTCCTACGGACTACGAATGAAAGACTGCCGAACCTTTTCAATTGGTGCGTCGGAGACTGCTGGTCGACCCCTGCCCTGCGTCGTATGTGAAACCATTGCACCAATTATAAACAGTTTAGCTTTCAGGTGGTGCATTGCGATATTTAGACCTGAATTGTCTCTGAAAAAGTGGATTTGTATTAATGAAACTATGAACAGCACTGTGCACGTTCTGTTCCGTTATAGGACTCCATAATGACTGCTTGAATAACTTCCTCGTGCATGTCAACCAGCAGGAACGTCGGGAACTTACATGTAACGCGGGAATAAAACTTGAAGATATACTGCATTCCGTGTCTTATCAAAGAGTTCTGTAATTTATTTACGCTTTTCACAATCAAGAGTTAGTACTGTATAACTCATTTATTAACACTGTTTTCTAACGCATTCACAGAAATACGGAAAAATGTTAACGATACTATAATTTCTTGTCTGTCTTGGCTATACAATTGATTCTCCGACAGGTACCACTAAGATGTTGGTGTAAATAAAATTTTGCTTTCGATATCTTCTTGGTTTAACCTACAACATTACAGTATTTACTCGTCATCAAACATTAGTGCAAGTTACACACTCAACCAACAGACTCATTTCAGTACAGCTGTGTGCTTCCAGCATTTTGACGACATACTCGGACGGCTCAGTTAGCAGCCCTTCAAGGCGGAAGACGTTAAGCCGTCCTCACATGGTATGCGGCGGCTAACGTGCACGTGGACAAGGCCAGGAAATCAAAGCTCAAAAGACACAGGTCCCAGCTTCTCACGGAACGTGCTTGTTACCGTTATTTGCGACTGTTGCGCTCTCCAGCAGAAGCTGACAGCTGTATCTGCTTCACAAACCATACATTTTGTGTACGAAAATGGACTTGAAAATCATTCCCAAGTCAGTAGTATTAAAATGCTCATTTTATTCCTTGTCCATATACTGGTCTCGTTGTTCTGCCTCAAGAATACCTAAATAGCAGCATCAGTATCCATGAACACGTTCTGTATAAGACAAAAAGGAAAGATCTGTGTCCAGTCACTACGCATATCCATATATATTTTCAAAATAGGTGTAGATCATCAATAACAATGTTCCGGAACCAAGAGATCAACATAAACATCGTTTGCGCCATTTTATTGCTAATGAAAACCACACACTGCATGTTGTACCACCGTACAGCGAGACCTTCAGAGGTGATGGTCCAGATTACTGTACACACTAATACCTCTAATACCCAGTAGCAAGTCCTCTTGCATTGATGCATGCCTGTGTTCGTCGTGACATATAATCCTCAAGTTCATCATATAGATTATCCCACCCCTCAAGGGCGATTTGGCGTAGATCCCTCAGAGTGGTTGTGGGGTCACGTCGTCCATCAACAGCCCATTTCAATACATCCCAGGCATGTTTGATAGTGTTCATGTCTGGAGAACATGCCTGCCACCCTAGTCGAGCGATGTCGTTATCCTGAACAAAGTCATTCTCAAGATGTGCAGGAAGGGGGCGCGAATTGTCGTCCATGAAGACGAATGCTTCGCCAATATGCTGCCGATATAGTTGCACTATCTCTCGGGGGATGGCATTCACGTATCGTACAGGCGTTACGGCGCCTTTCATGACCACTAGCGACGTACGTCTTCCCCACATAATGCCAACAGCAGGGAACCTCCGCCGCGCTGCACTCGATGGACAGTGTGTCTAAGGCGGACCGGGCTGCCTCCAAATACGTCCCCGACGGTAGTCTGGTTGAAGGCATATGCGACACTCATCTGTGAAGAGAACGTGATGCAATCCTGAGCGGTCCATTCGGCATGTTGTTGGGCCCATCTCTACCACGCTTCATGGTGTCGCGATTGCAAAGATGGTCCTCGCCATGGACGTTGGGAGTGACGTGGCGCATCATGCAGCCTATTGGGCCCACTTTGAGTTGTACCACGACGTCCTGGGGCTGCACGAACAGCATTATTCATCATGGTGGTGTTACTGTCAGGATTCCTCCGAGCCATAATCTGTATCTAGTGGTCATCCATTGCAGTAGTAGCCCTAGGGCGGCCTGAGCAAGGCATGTCATCGACAGTTCCTGTTTCTTTGTATCTCCTCCATATCCGAACACCATCGCTTTGGTTCACTCCAAGACGCCTAGACACTTTCCTTGTTGAGAGCTCGTACTGGCACACAGTAACAATGCGGATGCGATAGAACCGCGATATCGACCGCCTAGCCATGATTGAACTACAAGCAACACGAGCCGTGTACCTCCTTCCCGGTTGAATGACTGAAACTGATAGGCTATAGGACCCTCTCCGTCTAATAGGCGCTGCTAATGCATGATTGTTTACATCTTTGGGCGAGTTTAGTGACATCTCTGAACAGTCAAAGGGACTATGTCTGTGATACACTATCCACAGTCAATGTCTATCTTCAGGAGTTCTGGGACCCGGGGTAATGCAAAACTGTTTTTGATGTGTGAATGTTCCACATTCCCTGCTAAACACCTTGACTGAATTCAACCAAACTTGATAAACATATCACTTACTGTCTGAAAACCTTTGCTAGTAGTAGGGCAGGCCGGTGTCACCCCACTCTGCATTGTTGCCAAATTTATTGAAGATGGTGGATCCAATATGGCGGGAATAAATGTGGCAGTATCGCAATCATGTTATGGTGGAAAGCTCAGATTTGGCGGGAAAATAGGTCACTCGTTCTACCTCCACTAACCTAAGTCATCCAACCACCACCTCTTCCTTGGAATTGGTGGGAAAAGGACTCAGCCTGCGCTGGGTTGATGGATAGGATGGACGTCACTCTATTTTCGATGTAGTGTTCATTTAAACAAATTGAGCTGATATAGCCAGTACCTGCAAATGCAATGCAAATGTAGAATATATGGGTGGAGGCGACTGGATGCATTCGAGTACAGTGCTATACTACGCCGCTCGACCTGAAAAATAGTACATTTGATGTAAGTATCGGCAGCAGTTCTACTTTTACAGCCAATTTTAGAACATGGAACGAGAAGTGATGTCATGATCGCATGGGTGGGAGTGGTAGAAAACCGATAGAATTACGAAAAATCACGGAAAATATGTGTAAATTGAGGGAAAATACACCAAAATGCAGGAAGATTAGGAAGTACTTGCGTGCATTCTGGTTGGTGCAGAACAATTCTTGTACATGTGAACAAGTGTATGACAGCAAGAGAAATCCGGGAAAACGTTGACAGGGAAGCAACGGGAGGTACGATTTCATAGTAGACTAATGATGCATTCTAGTAAGAGAGGGAGATGTTGCTGCAGGCCATTTGACCATACTTCTCCGTTGTCCTGTCAGGATGCATCAATTGTGTGACATGGCCTGCGTTCGACTTGTATACATCTGCATGTTCTGTCTACTTGCGATCGTAACAGCAAATCTCTCGGTCATCAGACGAATTCCATATCATGTGTGATGAAACGTGACCGTCTTGTTTCGACTCATTCCTCTAAACGAGCTAAGAATTATGCGAAGTTCTCAATTCCCCTGTGGCATCTTGGCCATAAAATCGAGGCTTCACTTTCGTAACTAAGGTGATTCTAAGTTAGAGACAGGTGTTTGTGATGCCCTGCAATCCCCATGTATACATCTGCTTCACAGATGTCCTATTTACAGAGTTCGTGGCGCCATGAAGTGTGATTTCACATGTGTAACACCGCTACTATTAGTTTATCTGTTTCCTTGTAACAGGTATTCTCCGTTACTAATATATAGGACCGATGCGGGCATAGTATAATTTCTGAACAGTGATCGGATGTGAACGGTGGACGCTATATACCGTATATCTGGAAAGCTATATTATGTATGTATTACAAAGATTGATGTTTTAAGGAAGTAGTTTTTTCATTTTACTGTTTGTGTCCGTTGTTTGTCGTAGAGAAACCTGCAAGAAGGATTTACGTCACGCGCTTAAAATATATATGCCTTCCATTTCAATATTAACAGTGTTGTGTTCCACATGACTAATGGGTTGGAAACTGTAGCGATCTAACGTTATACTTTGTTTTAAATGCAGAACCGTGTAACCTGAGGAATGTGTGTTTTCTGTGCTCTCTTACCATTACCTTCTTGGCACCGATCCCAGACACTAGAACAATACTTTAGACTTGTTAGCGTAGTTGATTTAAGTAAAATGCTTCGAACTCCCTCCATCTGGAGCCCCATCATGCATAAAAATCACCCATTCCTTGCTCTTCTTAACTGTTTGCTGTTGGATCAAAATACTTTCACATCTACTACTGTACATCGATAAGAGGTGCTAACCTTCTCGACATTCCCGTTTCTGGAGAAATATTGTGAACTTGGATGAGTGCGGAACAGCAATTATGGACTCAGCACACTCCATTCATTCAAAAGACGCAGAATGTAGCATTCTAATTCTTGTCAGCTGCAGATTAAATCGGTAACAGTGCTGTAGGCCGGGTTGGTCAAAGAAAGTGTGAGGGGATCTTTCCGTCTGTAACTTTATCCTAAGAATCCAAGAATGCCCTGTGATTCCCATCCGCATAGAGAAAGGTCGTAAATTACGCACTACGCTCGAGGTGCTAGAAATATGTAGACCACTGTCAGGTATACTTCGATGATGTATATGTTCGAGAATTCATAGTGAATGGGAGTACTGCACAGTCATCTATCCACATTCACAATGGTATTCGCAAAGTAGAGAAGGGGTGGTTTAGTGATGATAGTTAAATTGGGAAGCATGCTGTCACATCGATGGTCGGTGTTGAACAACTCTGATGCTTATTATTACAGTACATTGACGGTGTCTTTTCCGTCCTCTGGCGCGCTGTTGCTTGCCACATAATGAGCGACATCGCTTGTTTGAGATGGAGAAAGAGTCTTTGTGGAGGGGTAACACATTTTGGGGATGGCTAACACTAAAACAGTGATCGCGTTCGTGGCTGCAATATGAAGAATAAATCGAAACGGGCACAGAGGCATCAGCTATTCCATCACTGTGAAAGATGAGTTTAAATATAGAGACCGTCAATCATGTTTCGACAGCGGTTTGGGAACGCTCCACAACACAACAAAACTCTTCCAGTTTCCTTGTGTTGTGACTGTCATATTTAAAATCATTCCATGTGTGTGTGTGTGTGTGTGTGTGTGTGTGTGTGTGTGTATGTGTTGTGGTAGCAACAGCAAAAACGTGATTTACACTGCATGGTGTCTACTTTTCTGTGAGAGGCAATGGATCACAACGTGTTAATATCGGTTTAGAATCTGACACGGACCTCGAAGTCACGGCGGAAAAAACAACATGTATGGCAGTGTACAAAGCGGGTTACAGCAAAAAAGAAATATGTTTCAAACAACGACACGGAGTCACAGGGAGCCACTATTGGTACTGTCTGCGGGATAAGGTCATCCTCCTACAGTACATGAGATGACACTTTACACTGGCCTGCTGAAGAGACTTCATTGGCCGTCGGCTCCAGTGGATCAATACCTTTATATTTAATATGATCGCCACATGTGCTCGATGCCGGCATTCAGGAAGTATTTGCGTTTGATGTATCAGGACAGAATCTTATCGTGCTCCCTATCGGATGAAGTTACTGGAGCTTACGTTGTTCGCAATTTTTCTCTGTTGGATGGTACAGAATAACGATGATAGAATGTTGGAGTGACAGACGTGAATGCACCCTGAGGGATGCAGATTGGCTCCACACTGCAGTACCTGTATGATGTTGAGTCTTTCTAATTTTCCCGATAAGAAACACCATCGTAGCTGTTTGTACTGTCTTTGTACTAACGTGTTGCACGAGCGGGTTTCGTTTGGCGCTGACCTTAGACATCATACATGGTTGGCGGAGCTCCGATAACATGTTCCCATTTCCATCGAATGGCCAAAACACGATCCTGTCGCACTAACTCAGCGTAGCCTGTTTCGACAACGGTTGCAGAATGTGATAGATATAGCTCTACCTGACTTTTCACAGCTCCACAGTAGGAATTATCACATGCACAAGGCTGCAGGGATGACAGAGCAGAGTCTGAGGAGCAGTTGCAAGATGCATAGGTACTACCTAAAACCAAGTTGGAATTTTACTGTAACAGATAGGTTCGAGAAAGGTGACTCATTTCGAGATATGAGAGTGCCAGAAATACGATCCACTAGTGCCTGTAATCATTAAAGGAGTTCTCCATAGGATACAATGCAGGTATGTGCTTGAACGGAAAGACTTGATTCCAAATCGCAAACAGAATTTCTACCACAAACCGTAATACTAGAGATCTGAAAAGTTCGCGTGCATTTTTTACGACCTCAATCAGCACACCATCTACTGTATGTGATCATTATTAATCAGCCGCCATCTATAGCCAAGTGGATATATCGCAGAATATCTGACATGGTACAGAGACAGAGTGAATTTTGTTGTGGACTGGCAAGACAGCCAATCCACTATGACAGGAAGCCGAAACGCACGCGTTTAAGCTCACGCAGGCTGGCGTGAGGTCTGGAAAATGACAAGGAATTGAGACTAGCAAAAAAGGTACGTAGCTTCTGGAATACTTAACTTTAATCCATAATTGGTGAACATCGGTCTGACGGTACATGCATCACAAGATACATAGCAATTTATAATGGCGCCTTGCTAGGTCGTAGCAAATGACGTAGCTGAAGACTATGCTAACTATCGTCTCGGAAAATGAGAGCGTAATTTGTCAGTGGACCATCGCTAGCAAAGTCGGCTGTACAACTGGGTGAGTGCTAGGAAGTCTCTCTAAACCTGCCGTGTGGCGGCGCTCGGTCTGCAATCACTGATAGTGGCGACACGCGGGTCTGACGTATACTAACGGACCGCGGCCGATTTAAAGGCTACCACCTAGCAAGTGTGGTGTCTGGCGGTGACACCACAAATTTCAAATACTGGAGAAATATCGAGTGGCGGCATGACAGAGTTGCAATTACCGGCTACATACCACATTTCTTAGCCGAATCACTTTCTAAACTCGGTGGTTTTATTATGAAGCTACACCATCGGTGACGTGTAATCGTACTTTTGGTCTGTTAATATACACTCCGACGATCACCGTCTAATTCAGTGTAGCAGTGTTTGTGTAGAAAAATCACCTCACTCAGAGGTAATGCCACACTTCGATTTGTAAGGCTTGTACAGTTGTTAACATTGATATCATTAGCGATGCTTGTGAGCACCTGTCGAACCAAGGCCGCTTGTCACAGTAACATTGTGATCGTATTTTTAACATCTGGTGACTTGTGAGACGGTTATGTTTCTCTTTCTGAGACACTGTGGCACCACTCGCAAGAAAAACTTACGATACATGTCCACCAATCGCTGATTTTCGCTCAGTGTTGTTTCGTATCGCCAGCAATCAGATATTGTCGAAGTATTATACTTAGTAGTAGGGGATGGGTGATAGGCTCACCTTGAGCATCAGGCATATGAAGTTTATTTGTCTGTTTTCCGACATGTGCTAAGAAAATGACAATGTCCAGTAGTAAGGAGGTATAGATTTGATGTGGAATAGTGGGATGGCTGCAAAGAGAATGCAAGACTTTTTTATTTAGAAAAATATGTCAAGTTGAGAATGATACAGATATTTCTATTTCCAGAGGCACAGCAGGGGGTATTTCCAATACTTTGCTCATAGTCGAATGTCGTCCAATTGAGACCGCAATCGTAACGTTTAGCTGTAAGTATAGCGATCAAAGATATATGAAGCCAGTTTGCTACAACTATTATGTCTGAGGGTGCCTGGCGCTTGGTGGTGGTGGCCTACAGTGAGCATGATACACATTTCCAACTAAAGGCATAGGCCATTCGAATGGAAAGGTCTGTTGGGGTACAGGAATGTAGCATACCTAACCATGTCGTCCTCTAGATGGCTGAATAGCGAAGTAATACTCAGTATGTGTTGGAGAGCCTTCGTGATTGCGTGTGTTCTCCATGGAAATTTGAGAAGATTCAATACGGATGTGTGTTTGTACAGGACCTTTATTCCTTTTTCGAGTTTTCACGTAAAGTCTTCACAAACGTGATAAGCTTCTAGTTACTCAGTGGTTTACAGCATCCTCCCCCTCACTAAAGTTTCAGGCTTCTAGAGAAAGAATTTCCGGTCTGTATCTTTGGAATTATTCTGTGCAAGCGATACTGCTATGCAAGCGATATTCCTATGTGCTTGATATCGAGAAGTATCGCGAAAATGGAATGATATTCTGGTAAACTACGTGAAAAAATATATATTCTTGTAAATCCAGAGTCTGAAGATAGGTGTAGAAAGCAAGCAATCAGGTCTGGACCAGAAACAGTAAAGCCTTTGTGCCAAGAGAAATAGACCCAGCCTTTGTAGAACATGTAGGAGAGTGATCTTGATCCAGTTAGAGTGCTCTGGTCATGTGTCAGGCCAGTGTGCGTGCGGGTGAGAGATGACTTGTGACTGGCACCTCGGTGAATGATCGATGGAGCTTGCAGAAAAAATCTAGTGCTACCAGAACTATGTATGAGCCATGTGCTTATGCTATCTGTCTTCTTGGTAAACGTGCCTGATGGACGATAGCTGTATGCGAGATGCTGAAGTGGCGATTTTGTATGCTGCAGGATATTGGGATGCAGGACTTGTGTGTCCACTACGTTGGTGCCTTATGTGGTGATGTATAGCCAGGTTGGAGATCGGTTTCACGCTCAAATATTCAATCTCCTGTCGTCAGTGACAGAGCAGTGTAATTGAGGAAGTATGATCTGTAGAACATTTTTGCAGGGCTTAACTGTCAGAGCAAAGTGGCGATCTGTAAAAATTACTTTTGCCACTGAAAGTCTCGTCTGCAGAGGAAAGTGACAGTCCGTGACCCCACACTGGCATCTTCAATAATTTGGAAGGTAATTCAGTAAGAGCCGATCAAAATGCTCCATTCATTCGCAAGACATCCTTTGTGCTGGGACACAGGATACTCTACAGACCGGTTTGAACAAGATGTTGCCAAAATATCTACAGAAAATTCTGAGAGTAACGTGATGTCTTCTTTGTTGAAGTGTTCAAAGACAAGCTGAAGTAGAGATCCATTTCTAGTGGGATGCTGTCCTTTGAATGATGGGCCCCATTAGGATCATGAGGAAGAATACATTTGGTGTTATTCAGGGCAATTTTCGTAAAGAGATCCTGTTAGGACAAGTATTTCGATGCAGACAATCTGAGGCATCACAAAAGTTCCTACAGCAACATAAGCAACCGTTAACTATTTCTGTAGCACATTATGATTTCTTGGAAGGGTTGATACATAATGGACAAGCCGTCCCATTAGGATCACTAGGAAGAGTGTATCCTGTGTTATTCTGTGAAGCATTACAAAAGATTTCTGTAGCGCATCCAGAGGGAGTCTTGGGTGTTATTAATGGAGACATGATATGTCAGTATAACACTGACAACCTTTTAGCTCCATCTACGAGGGTGAGTCGCTAGGTAAACATATCACAGATACGTGCCAGCTATGTTGGGCAGGTAAACATGTGCACTGGGCCAGATGCACCTTGCATGTGGTACATGCTGAACCAGCGTGCACACCCGACACATCTGATTGTCATTACACCTTGGATCTCTGTAGGGAACAGTTCACTGATATGTCATGGTCGAATTCCTTAACGATATTTCAAAAGCGTTTGTATGTGAAATGAGTGTTTGTGCAGTGCATTATTTTTGGCTCTTTAAGCATTGGGAATGTGTTTGCATAGTGTTACACATGTATTATTTTTTGGCAATTTGATGAGTAGTGAATGTGTCTGTGCATCAGTGTATTCCATTATTTTGTGAGTCGGTCTCTAGGCTCTGCAATGCATTATTTTGAGAGTTTATGTTGAGCATTTTACATGCATTACTTTGACAATTTACGAGTTTTTTGCGTGTCTTTACAACAATGAACTGCATGATTTCTGTATTTTACGCGTAGTTTGCACGTCTGTAGGCTCTGTAATGCATTATTTTGACACTTTATAATTAGTGAGCATTTTACATGCATTATTATAATAATTTACGAATTGTTTGTGTGTCTGTACATCAGTGTACTGAATTATTTCGGTGATTTAAGAGACGTTTGCAGGTCTGCAGGCTATGTATTGTGACCCCAAGCATGTCAGGGTGAGAGTTTTGTGTCAGTGTAATATATAAACAGTGGGAAATCCATCCCTAAATAAATTGTTCCAGCTTCCCATTGAAAATAAATAAAGTTCAATCCTTCCTCTGCAGCAGCTGGACACAGAGTGAGTCCTTTTCCCTTCATTTTTCCCCAGACCGCCACTTGGATTAGGTCATGGGAGTGATGACAGCACCCTCTGGTGGTGGTACTGTATAGTCGGTAAGTTTGCATCCAGACCTCAAGGTGTACACACTGTATGGAGTTATTGCCTATGACAACTCAAACTGCTTAAATAAGCACTGCATGCAAAATAAAGACTTATGTCCATCCTATCCATCAGCCCAGCACAGACATAGGTGGTGGTTAGATGACTAAGGTTAGTGGAGGTAGCCCAAGTGACCGATTTTCCCCGCCAAAATTTTCCCACCAGTTTCTTAGGTTAGTGGAGGTAGGCAAAGTAATCTTTTCTCCTGCCATTTCCCCTCCCCCCTATTTTCATGGGGGAGGGGAGGCGAGGGGGGAAGGAGGTTAGATTAGTGGAGGCAGCCCAGTTGTCCTATTTTCACTGCCAAAATTAGAACTTCCCACCATGAAGTCACTGTGACATTGCCACATGTATTGCCGCCATATTGGATCCGCCATCGTGAATAAATTATGCAACAATATCAAGTGAGTGTGCGCTGGCCTTGCCCAACTACTATTGCTGTGAGTGGTGAGAACAACCTAAGGGTTGGCGGTGGTGGTGAAAAAGGAGTGAAGACCACTTTAGTCGGTCAGTTCTTGAGAAAGAGAACACTTAGAGACTTGCAACGAACTGTACACATAATTTTAAGCCATTTCGAAACTTGTTCTTACCTAAGATCTCCCCTGAATGGTGAAAGGCTAAAAGTTTACCATATTTTCGCTGTTCATGCAGTAAGACTGCAGCATGAAACTTTATGTAATTTATTATTTATTTGGGGCTAATGGTATTTGCAATACATTTTGCAGATTGTGTTCACATATACCACTGAATGTTACTGAAAAATTATATCATTGTATGACGCATAGTTCAGGATATATGATGTCATAAACACTAGGATGTGTGAAAACTGCTGCATCATACAAGACATTTAAATATATTACTACCTTGGTATTAACTCTGTTTACAAGAATTTTGAAGAAAAAAAAACACTCTACGACACATAGTTCAAAAGATAGAACGTTAAATACTGAGATGCCTACAACGCAAAGGTCAGGAGACATGATGTCACAAAATATGTGCTGAGTGAAGATGAAACTATAGGGCGAAATTAGGTAGAGAGATAAGTGAAATATATGTACGAATATGTGTGAAATACATACATGAGATTTATCTGGTATGTGCGTACTCAGGGAAAGCCATTAGTAAAAATCTCATCCTAAGCCCCTGGAATGATTTCAGGCAAGTATGGTATATTTACTAGTTGCAATCTGGAAAGAAGTACTGTGGGTGGAACAACCACCAGCGCCCTACTGGGGAGAGCGTTATAAAGTGGTGAGAGGAGGGGATGAGGAAATAGACATACAGCAAAGGAGTAGGAGCAGATGGACAGAAAGAGGGTGAGGGAAAATGGACAGAGAGAGGGGAGAGGAGAAAATGGACCAGGAAAGGAAAGAGGAAGGGAAATAGAGACAGGAAGAGGAAGAGAGGCAGCGTTAATGTCCCGCTTGATACAATCACCTCATTTAAATATCTGGGTGTAGCGTGGCAAAGCGGTGTGAAATGAAACGAGCATTTGAGGACTGTGCTAGGCAAGACCTAGGTTTATTGGGAGATTTCTGGGAATGTGTGGTTCATCTGTAAAGGAGACCACACATAGGACACTATTGCCCCTACTCTTGAGTACTACTCGACTGTACCAGGTCACACTAAAGAAATACATCGAAGCAGTTTAGAAGCGTGCTGCTAGCTTTCTTACTGGTAGGTTTGAACAACATGCGAGAATTACGGAGATGCTTCGGGAACACAAATAGCAATTCCTGGAGGAAGGACGACGTTCTTTCCGAAGAACACTATCGCAAAAATTTAAAGAACCGGCATTTGAAGCGATTCTATTGCAGCCACCCTACATATGGCGTAAGGATCAATATGATAAGATTAGAGATGTCAGGGTAAGCGTAGATATAGGCTGACAGAGGGCAGAGGAGGAGATGAACAGAGGGGGAGGAGGAAACGGACAGAGATGGGGTAATAGAAGATTGGGATAAATACGTACCTGGGCAACGCTCGATACTCAGCTAATCATATTATGAAACTTCACAATATTGGACACACTCACGCTTGAATATGGTAAATACTGCTATAACTTTAAGAAGTCCCACAACGTTTTAGAAAAGCCGAAATGAAAAATTGTTGGATACAGTGAGAGACGAACCGGAAGCACAGAGTTTCGTAATACGGTAACGATACCAACTTCGCTATACTGAACTTCTACTATTAGACGATCGTATATTTTATATTACAGCTCCACGTTGAAGACAGATAACTTGTCTCATGTGATGACGGCTTTCGCAGGGTGCCGCATCTGCTGAGAGCGTGGCAGCTCGGCTACGTGCGCACTAAACCCAATGTACACCAGCAGGAATACCTCTAGAGAAACCTGCGTCCACTCAATGTCTAAGATCATTTTTAAATTTCATTAATAATTAGTAATTTTAATATGACGTCTCATGAATGAATAATACCCTTTTTCTTCAAACAGATCCCCACTCTTTTCGTTTTAGTAGATGTTTTACACAGTATCTTCATTTCATTACAATAAGTACATTATTAGTTACCTAGCGGTTCCCCCTCTCCTCTTGACTTCGGCCCAGCCGGGAATCGAACCCGGGCCGTTAGGTATGACATTCCATCACGCAGACCAGTTTTTTTTAAATTTCTTTTTGTTTCGACAAAAACAAAATGGTTAAATCAGAAAATCGTATGTGGAGACTGGAGCGTTAATTTTAACGTTCCCGCACTTTCTTTCCTTCGTCACTTCTACATCGTGGAACATCTAAATCCAAAAAATAGTGTCCATAAAGAAGAGGGGAATGTCAATTCATCCACCGCCTTGACGATGAAAAACAAGATACAGCATATTAGAAAAAAGTTCAAAATAACGGGACACCCTGAGCCACGTTCAATGGGCTGTGGGCATATATTGGGAAAAGGCACACGGATCTGCGTCATATCCACTCATCATCACGTAGTGGACATATAGTCCAACAAATCGCATGATGGAGAAAGAAGGTTGATTTGGGACGCACGAGAATCTCCCCCGACATAGCCGCCTCCGACGTCCTGAGAAGAAAAGCCAGTTGTCGGCGAAGCCATCTCCAATGACCACGACCGCAGGAGAACAACCGTTGACTCAATCTATTGGTTTCATGGCAACGACTACAGCCATCCATAACACTCAGACCAATACGAAAAAGTCACACGCTGGTAGGTACAAAATAATGAACAACTTGGTATCACGAGGACGCCACTTCCTTCGGGAAAATCGGGAGGCTAGTGTTAGATCAAACAATCTTCCAATTCGTTTCTGGCGCCAGGGCTTCCACAGAGGGAATACTATGAGGAATTGGCCAGCGACTTAACAGCATTTTCAGGGAGTGATTCGCTTGCGAAAGGATATGTACTCCTAAATAACCGACCACAAGAAAAAATTCCTGAACGTGCCGTAGTTTATAACTAATCCTACCAGTATCTACCGGAGATGTTAAACTCACCGGTCGGATACAGTCATAAAGGTGAGCTGTAAGTAACTGGGGGGGGGGGGGGGGGCATAGATATGTTAAAACGGTGCAACGGATGAATAAGGAAGAAGCCTTAACCCGAATGTCAGGGAGGCCCAAACCTCGCTACAATCGCGGGCGCGCCATGATACCCATAACGCATGCGAAATATAGAGTTTTGCCTGATAAACCTGCCAGTTAAACGTTGCGCTACAACATCACAGGAAGTGGAAAGATTTTTGGAACAAAATAAGCCTTACTTAACACATACGTTTCCATGGCCCGAACCTTGTGAAGAAGTGAGAGGGAGCGACGCTCGAGTTCAATGATTGCTCCCCGAATCTTATCCGTGACAGACTTCGAGTTTATCGTAGCCAGCCTTAGCGGACAACTGTCTTTTATAACACCCAATGATTGATATCGGATGACCTTCAAAGCCCATGGAATTTCAACAGTGTCAAATTCTCGCAAACTAAGTAAGCGACATTTCTGGTCATTAACCGACGCTCCCGTAAGACAGTAAAAGGCATCCAAAACTTCCTTCAGCAGTGGTATATCATCATGGGAACGTAGAAGAACCATAACGTCATCAGTATATGCACGAACGGTAACCCTTTCTCCCAACAGCAACCAGCCACCGAAACGAGAATTATAGTTCGCAATAAGGGTTCCAGAAACGACACATATAGAGACATAGATAATGGACTCCCTTGAAGGACGCCCTGATACACCGCTATGGGGGAAGTAAGACTGTCATTTACGTCATTGGACGCCCGAATACCAGTAATTAGAGAGCTAAACAGCCGTCGTGCAGCATCGTTAAAACCAGCAGTCGTCAATACTCGCATAATGGGTCCATGGTTAACGCAGTCGAACTCTTGGTGAAAATCAATGAAAAGCGAAGCGCTTGGCACCGGAATGGTGGAATCAGTAGACATTATATCACGAAATTCGGCAACGGGAGTCAGGGGAGTACGACCACGGAATACAACTTTGATGACTCGCGACAATGGTAGCTAACAATACCGATAGTCGGCTATTTACCGCTCGCGCTACTATTTTATAATCGTATCAGAAGAGGGTTATCGGGTGGACATGGTCCACAAGCAAACGCCCCGGCTTTTTGGGAGCAACCTTAAGGCTGGGCGGGTGAACGCCTCCGTGGAATACATCATTCACCCTGGAAGTTATAGTATCTCCTATTAGGGGCCAAAATCGATTATAAAATAATATGGGAAGGCCATCGGGGCCAAGCGATTTGTGGAAGGAGGAACGATCCACAAGATCAAGTATATCATCGCGATGGAATACAGAGAAAAACTCTTCCTGGAGCGCTGGCGTAAAAACACTATCAAGGAGGGAGACGAAATCGACAGACGGTTGGCCGCCCGAATCAGCTTCAGTGTAAAGTTTGGAATGGTACTGGTAAAGTTCACGCATGATATCAGATTGGGAGGACCACTCAAGCCCATCTAGAGAAGGAACGGTAGAAAGACAAGTCCTCTAAGATCGCTTGTGAAGCCGGAGAAGATGAAAGAGAGAGGTCGACTCTTCCTGTACGATTGAACGAGGCTGGGAATGCAATCGGACACCATCCATTTGCCTACGTCTGAGTTGTTGAAGTTTCGCTTTCACACGGTGAATGTCGACGACCCGCAAGGGGGCATCGCGAGCATTATCGTAAAGATTGCGAAGGGCAGCATAACAAAATTCCCTAGTGCGGCTTATACAGCCGTTTTTCAACACTAAAATGTTTGAGTGTATTTCGAATCCGGGGTTTAGCAAGGGTAACCCACCATTCTAGAAGTGAGGGATAACGCCCCTGGAACAGGGTTGTCTTCCGCCATACGTCTGCGATGACAGCTTCGCGAGATGTAGAGTGTTAACTTCCATTAAGGGTGCAAAAGATGGACCCGCTATGGGACGTGGTTAAAAGTCATTGGAACAGCACAGTGGCAGGAATTATATGAATTGACAGAAGCTGACTACATATAGGGGCAGATAAATAAAAGCGGTCCAGTCAGCTACTCGAAGTAGCTGTAAAAAACGTAAACCGCATCAGTGTAGGATATCTGCAAACCCAAGCATCCTGGAGATGCAAGGACGTCACCGTATCATTAAGTTCTCGACAATATGTATAATTGAGCGTCTGACCTACACGACGTACGACGTGATTAAAATCACCCCCCAACAAAACCATACGTGGGTTCTGTCGGGGTAAATAAACAACTTCTTCCTTACAAAACCGCGCGCGAACGGATGAACGACCGTATCCAGACGGAGCGTAAAGAAAAGTTAAGGTAAGGTCATAAAAACTAAAGCCTATGCAGCGACCATCATCTAGCGCCTCGAACTCCGTCAGCGGGATTCCATCTCGATAAATCAAAGCCATACAGGTAGAATTTTCAGGTGCTACGTTGAAAAACATAGAGTATCCAGGAAGACAAAACACGATATCAGTTTGGAAATCGTAAATAAACTGGCGTAACGCAGTAAGCCGTAATTGGGAACGTATACCATTAAAACTGAGGGTTAGAAATGTATATGCCTGCATCCGTAAACACATGAATGGTCAATAAAACAACACTAACGAAAAAGCACTGATCACGTTTGTCTCTCCTGAACGTCCGGAGGCGGGGGGAAAGAAGCTATAGTTCTAATCCTCCGCCCAGGATGCCATGGTATCCTCGTTTTTCTTTTTACGACGCGCCGCTGCATGTGCAAGTTGAAAACGCTGTTCCACACGACTCCTTGCAAACATACACTCCTTGATAGAGGAGCCATCGCCACCGAACTTATCGGAAATCTGGGAGCACAACTCAGAACGACTTACAGCATCAGGTACAGATGAGACACGTAATGCAGTGCCGGTGTCGCATGGCATCTCATGATCATCAGGAAGAGAATCCGTAGAATCCTGTTCCTCCACCGTATCAGAGTGGAGGAGGGGTGGTATTGCACTGGAACACTGTAAAAATTGGCCAGCAGGCAACGTCTCTGCGGGAACATCTTAACACAAGGAAACCGTCGCGTCAACAGGTGAAGTGGGGGACACAGATACAACACACAGTTCAACATAAACAGAAGCAGGTACATCGTCTCTGGTAATACTGGTATCACAAATAACGTCAGTAGACAACGCATTACCGTCAGAAGGTGCACCGTCTGTCAATGCCGTATCACAAGAACGATACTGGAGATGGGCGCTCTCGAAATATGTACCGTCCTCAGTCCGCCGGCGTTTGACGTGCGCTGCAGGAACCGTCGTCCCCTCATGGACAGAGGCCGCACCGGGACTCGCCGGTAACGGTGGAAATTCGCGAGGAGTAGGGGGTGATGTTGCCCCCTATATCGCTTAAAGCTGGAGACTGACTGACAGCTGACTGCGATGACACTACGTCTGCTAACGTTAAAGGAAGACGTTTTTGATAAGACGACGTCATAACAGTAGTACGGCGCCAACAATCTGATCTGAGCTGACCGCTTTCGTTACAGAGAAAGCAAGTTCCTTCTTGCCCTGCATACGTAACATCGATTCGGTAACGACAAACAGTAAGTGGGAAGGAATATTCTCTTTAACGCACATGTACACAGTCCGGATACCATTATAACACGGGAATCGATGTTGTGCTGGCCAGCTGTCGCATCGGATATAGCGTGTTACTCCAAACGGATGCAACGCTGTTTTAAGAAATGAATCGCCCACTTCAGGAGGAAGGTTATAAATTCTAACCGGAGTATACTCGAGTGCCGCATTTTCGAGGAGGACTTGACTAGCGGAACCATCGCCATGTGTATACAACACTTTAGAAGCAACCCGACAGAGAAGCCATCCACCTCGAATGAGATCATAAAACTTCACAAAAATGCATACAATTCAGAACCAAAGTAAGCAGTATCTACCTGATCAGGTGTAACACGGATAACATCAGTCAATCAGTCGTTCATTTCTAAGGAGCCAGGTTGAACACTACGCGTACTCTTGTCAAAACTGGAACGAACAGTAGCTTGACGAGGAACAGGTTTAGGAGACTCGACAGACACCTTGGTGCGGACAGAAGACACCGCCGCCGAGAGGAAAACGACAACAAACTCCGCTACGCAACTACGATGTGACTCCGGCCGATACACCAACAAGACTGAGTAGCTTCGACACAAGCGGTGCTGCGGCACAGGCGGAACTACGACCTGCATGCTAGACGCGCAAGGCGACACTAACAACTCATCTACATCTACATCTACATCCACATTTATACTCCACAAGCCACTCATCGTGTGTGGCGGAGAGCACTTTCCGTGCCACTGTCATTGCCTCGCTTTCCTGTTCCAGTCGCGTATGGTTCGCGGGAAGAACGACTGTCTGAAAGCCTCTGTGCGCGCTCGAATATCTCTAATTTTACATTCGTGATCTCCTCGAGAGGTATAAGTAGTGGGAAGCAATATATTCGATACCTCATCCAGAAACGCACCCTCTCGAAACCTGGACAGCAAGAGCTACACCGCGATTCAGAACGCCTCTCTTGCAGAGTCTGCCACTTGAGTTTGCTAAATATCTCCAGAACGCTATCACGCTTACCAAATGACCCTGTGACGAAACGCACCACTCTTCTTTGGATCTTCTCTATCTCCTCTGTCAACCCGACCTGGTACGGATCCCACACTGATGAGCAATAATCAAGCATAGGTCGAACGAGTGTTTTGTAAGCCACCTCCTTTGTTGATGGACTACATTTTCTAAGGACTCTCCCAATGAATCTCAACCTGGCACCCTCCTTAGTAACAATTAATTTTATATGATCATTCCACTTCAAATCGTTCCGTACGCATACTCATCTATCAGGGGCGGACACACTGAGGTGACTAAAGTCATG
This sequence comes from Schistocerca americana, assembly GCF_021461395.2. Taxonomy (NCBI): domain Eukaryota; kingdom Metazoa; phylum Arthropoda; class Insecta; order Orthoptera; family Acrididae; genus Schistocerca; species Schistocerca americana. The sequence continues at coordinate 62,026,151 of NC_060122.1, forward strand.
GGATACCTCCTAACACCTTCTCGAACCTCATTTTGCACAGTGTAGTGCAACAGCTTGCTGTGGCCTGGACGCAACAAATCGGTGGATGTCACCTACAGAAATATTGAGCCACGCTGCCTCTACAGCCGACGATAACTGCGATAGTGTCAGTCAGTGCAGTACTTTGTGGATGAATTGACTTTTCGATTATGTTCGATAAATGTGCGATGAGATTCATACCGGGCAATCTCTGTGGCCAAATCATTCTCTCTAACTGTCCAGAAAGTTCTTCAAACCAATTGCGAACAGTTGTGACCCGGTTACATGGCGTATTGCCGTCCATAAAAATTCAATGGTCTTGGTCGATCCACTTGGACGAGCGCTCCATTCCATTCCACGTAAACACCGTCCACGCTATTATGAAACCACCACCTGCTTCCACAGTGCCTTATCGACAACGTCAAGAGCCCAGGAGAGACACTGCACGTGATGTCGTACTGTTAGAGAAGACACTCGCGTCGATCTTCTGCTGCCATAGCCCATTAACGCCAAATTTCGCTGCAACGTCCTAACTGATACGTTGTTCGTACGTTCCAAATTGATTTCTGCGGCTATTTCAACCACTGTTGCTTGTCTGTTAGCACTGACCACCCTACCCAAACGCTGCTGCATTGGTTGTTCAGTGAAGGCCGTAGGCCACTGCGTTGTCTTTGGTGGGGGGTGATGCCTGAAATTTGGTATTCTCTTCATACTCTGGAGTTTTCGATCTCGGGATACTGAATTCGTTACCATTTTCCGAAATGGAATGTCCGATACCCCCAGCTGCAGCTACCACTCCGCATTCAAAGTCTCTTAACTCCATCGTGTGGCCACAATCACGTCGGAAACCTTTTCACATGAATCACGTGAGTACATTGCCCTTTTATTACTTTATTACCTCATGTACGAGTATATATCGCTATCCCGTGACCTTTGTCACCTCAGTGTATGTATCCGAAATTACCAGCGGACTGGATAAAATTTGTCGTTTTTTTGAAGCTACAACTCGTGTGTACTAACGAGTAGTTGGAATTTCGAAACATTTTAGGTACAATGGACTTTCTACTTTAAATATACATATTTTGGAACTGCTAGTGTTAAACCTGAATCCACAGATGAAATTTCTATTTAATAGTAATCGTTGCAGAAAATGGCAAAGGAGTTGTGATATTCAAATACATGTAACATGGCAAGCAAAAAAGTGATCTTTTTCTTCAATTTTTTACAACCCATTTAAATATAAAGAAATACACAAAACACTTGAACAAAGCACAATTTAACTTTCTTCGTGGAGTACAGTGCGGTACAAGTTGAAAGATGGAGAAATGCATAGTCCAACATTACACTCTATGGAATCATATTCTCGGATTGACTTCTCGACTTACCTGCAGGAAAATCCTCCGTAACAACACAATCTGCGAAACTAAAACGTGTAATCCACGTCATCAAACAATATTTCGTACGTCTAGAACTTAGTAAATCTTTTGCTCCAGACGTTTCTCCTCTTCAATGCACATTTTCAAACCAAAATCAACACACAACGCACTTAACAGAGAGAAATTAAACGTCAGCTAACGCTTATGGAACAAGAGATTTTAACATAGGTTTCGAAAACGACGAAATTTTCAGTGACACCGCCGCCACCATGTACCAAAAACTGCGAAGCCTGCAGTCGGCTGGAGTGGCCGAGCGGTTCTAGGCTCTTCAGTCTGGAACCACGCGACCGCTACGGTCGCAGGTTCGAACCCTGCCTCGGGCATGTATGTCTGTGATGTCTTTAGGTTAGTTATGTTTAAGTAGCTCTAAGGTCTGGGGGACTGATGACCTCAGATGTTAAATCCCGTAGTGCTCAGAGCCTTTTGAACCTTGAACGAAGCCTGCAGACTTCACAGACGTTTGAGGGAGCCGCAAATATAAGTGTGACACCGGGAGAAATCATCATAACTGGCTTGACATAATATATTCTCCGCAAGAAACTAAGTGTTTGTAGCCCCCGTCAATAATTGCGTGAGCCATTGCATGTGTCAGACACTTTTCGTTCTGCTTTCTCACTCACTAAACAGCATTACATGGACACGAAACCATATGTGGTGAATTTTCTGGCGGTACTGTAAATCCGCGTGCGCTCTTGGAAAACGCTGCTATCTACTGTTCGTGATATTTTACGCTTATTTGTGTAATAATAAGTGAAATAAATTTCAGATCTCCCATGAATTATTCTGAATTATTTTCCTCAATCTTACGATTCTTATGTTCAGTCCAGATGGACATGTTTAGTGCCTGTTTAGCCCACGTTAGTAGCCGCTATGAGCATAACTTACTGCAAATGACATAGGTTCAGTCGAATTAATAACATCTTGAACTGCCTCCAGTCACGCCTCATTCACGAATTCGAACGGCAAGTTGAATACCCTCAAAATTCTATTTCCGTATCCAGCGTGCAACATAGTTATGTCATTTAGAGGACCTTCAGTTTGTCGAGATTGCCTCTTTCCAGTGTTTCATGTGATAAGTCTTCCACAATAGTTGTTGCTTTTGAATGACATAAACAGAGAATTTTGAATGAAATCTAGCTTGAGTCGGTAGTTATTCTCGGGTACCTGTAACACATAATTTACCCAACCGCATATTTGATAGGTCGACGGGCGGGCGAGTTCCTGTCAAATGCGCACCGATTCGTTATTCTGTTGTGCGATTCCGCTGTAGTTACTTATTGCGAGCAAACAGAGCGTGCGATGACCTACCAAGCTCCTAGCTCCTGCGAATGAGCGCTGATAGACCAATGTCCGCCTCAGCGAACCGCAGGAGGTAGCACCACGCCGGCCGTTGTGGCCGAGCGGTTCTAGGCGCTTCGGTCTGAAACCGCTCGACCGCTACGGTCGCAGGTTCGAATTCTGCCTCGGGCATGGATGTGTGTGATGTCCTTAGGTTAGTTAGGTTTAAGTAGTTCTAAGTTCTAGGGGACTGATGACCTCAGATGTTAAGTCCCGTAGTGCTCAGAGCCCTATTTTATTTTATTTTTTTATTTTTGATAGCACCGCGCGCGCCCGTGCTCGAGTTCCTCTCCAACTAACCCAAATTATTAAAGATTTTAAGTGCAGTGGCTACTGATATTGACTTTCACAGAGCGGTCACACATAAGAAAAGAAACAAGAACAGAATCATTGTAGAGAAAACATTAAATGTATTAAACAGTAGTGTTTTAAAATAAGGCATAACCAAATTAGACATAACCTGTGATTGTACCAATGGCAGGTGTAGGAACGCTTGTGGCACGTTTTAAAAGTTCTAAATTGTTCGAAGATCTGCCATGTGTATTGGACTTGACTACCTCTACGTTCCCACTACTTCCTAGCTTTACTCTCAGTAACATTTCTCCCACGCCACTACAATTACAATGGCAAGTAATGGTATATCATACATAAAGTACTTTATGGCTTTCAAGTTGCACGAACTCGGCGTTTAGGTCTCTTACACTATTGAGAGTAATCAATTGCACCACCACACCAGAACGAAATGGAGCCATTTTCACATCTGCGTACCTCTTCAGCAAAGTTATTAACGTCAGTGGAGCCACACGTGCGCAGCTGTTGCGTCATACAGGTGGACGCCAGTATTCATCAGCATAAGTGAACATTCGGTAAGCAATTATATCAAGTACTAGATGAGGTCATCAATATTGTTGAAGCACAACAGTAGCATGTGAGCACCCGCTATTATCTGGCGCGGTAATGGAATAGCTGATGCTCGCTGGCACTCCCTTCCTTCAGAATCCTCTAGTTGTCGTGATGAATGATAATTTCGTACATAGTATAACAAGCCATCACTTCAACAGATCTGTGGGCTCGGGATTCAGAAATGGGTAACTTCCTTCGAGGTAATAATATTTTGTAAAAGTGATAGTCCCTTTTGGCCCACATAAACATGGAACAGGTTGAACGACATGCGTTTATTTGAGTACATCTTTCATTAGAGTTTATCCTGTCAGCTATGTGCGGTCTCTTATCATTGTTACATGCCATATTTATCATTTTATACTCAGACGAGTGCCTATAGGGGACCGACTGTGGGGTAAGCTTTTTATTTAATCCAAACTTCCCCTCTATGATCGGCAACCTCTATTTCATTAACATTCCTTGTCTTACATGATATCCATTCTGTTAGTTTGGTTATGGGCTATGGCGAACTTTCTGATATCTCCAAGCTTAGAAACGGATGGGTGAACGTTGGAATGCACAGGATAATAGCAATAGAGGTCTCGGAGAGCACAGGAAGAACTGATGACAGAGGACTCCAGTCCTCACTGTCTTGGCGCTAATGACTTGAAGCTCAGTGTAGCATGATCTTTCCCGACGAATTTGTGGACGAGTATTCCCACTGGTTGCTGGAATTTCGCAGTAGAAGTTTCGAGATTTTTAGGAAATCTGTCAGTTAAAACGGACGATCAAGGGATCCGTAGAAAGAGCTTTTCGACGCGAGCCGATTGGACCGCTGTCTAGCACCCGGATACCAGGCCCATGATTTGCCGGAATGTGCGCCAAAAGTTGCGTCCTCTCGGGTGTGTTGAGAAGCGATCGGCGGGCAGTGGAGAACGGGGTGAGTTACAGTGTTGACGCGCTGAAGATGCTGCTGGCCGGTGGGGACACGTTGCGCAGCTGTACCACCAGGCAATGACAAAGAGATGCAACACAACGGCACTGATTGCAGGCGTACCGCTAGTTAGGTCGCGAACACAGAATATTCGTTGTCGCATTTATTAGCACCAAAATCTTTCTGAATTGCTGAGACGTTTGCCACGTGGTTCGCAAGCTAAACTCTTTACGCTGCCCTGTTTTAAGTTAACCAATATGCTCTCAATATGTTCTCTAGATTCAATAACTGTAACTCATAACATTTTTCTCTCGCTCTGCCATTGTCCCGTGCAAATTCCTGAACGAAGCTGTACGTTTATCAGACCCGCCAATCTCTGTGAATCAGTAATAGCAACTTTCTCTATTGTTCTTACCTTTAACAACTCTTATTTCTGTTGAAGCGTGTTGGATCATTCACAAGCTTATAAAATACCTTCACTTGTTCCCATAGAGGCAACCCCCCCCCCCCCCCCCTACGCCCATGCTGATCGTTCCATTGTGCTGTGTCAAAACGCACGGGGTAAGTTCGCCCTTACTGGTGCTGGGCGTCCTGCGTGATAAATCAACGATAACACCTGGCGGTCACGATAATACACGTGTATGATGTAGTAAAACCAAAATCAAATTGTGTTCTAGATGATATGAGAGCGTCTACGGAATAGCAGGTGGCTAGCATGCGCAACAGCAGCGATATACCATATCGCCCTCGCTGCGTCCAGAGATGCTGCCTGAGTGACGCGCAGCAGCCGGCCGCTATTGCGAAGAATCGAGAGCATCGATGATTATTAGATTAATTGTTAAACGTTGGCGTGGCGTTGCGTGTTTGTTCGTTTTAAATGGTTCCTGTTGTGCAAGGAAAAGGGTCAGTGAGTTCCCGGATAGACCTCTCACCAACCAAGTGGTGGTAGTGGTGTATATCAGGTCTGATCTTATAGCGTTTCACTGCGTGGAGTAGTGGGGCTACTCAGTTCACACCTAAGTCTTGGGAGAGTGCACGGAATTTTGTTGATTATAGTTGTGGGAAAAGCGTAAAATTTGCTGGGTTGAGTCCCGTGTAAGCCAGATTTAATTGAGAGATTGATTTGTTAGGTGCTGAGTTTTGTGGAACCGGTGTGACCGATATCCCGTCTGAATTGTATGTTGAGTAGTCGCGACGCGCCCAGAGGTAATTGGGTTGCTTGTCGTTTTCATTGAGGTGGTTTGGGTATTGTGCATGTGCGTGTCGAGAAGGGAAAGTCTCGAACACGTGTTGGTAGTTGTATTTTCAAGACCACTAGCTTGCAGCAGACAGCGAATTGGCTCATAGAACGACGAACTGTTCCACTTCACGGCGATGGTGTGCATGTATCACTGAGTAGACAAGCGATAGTAAATTGAAGGAACCATTTAACGAGCTACACGTAGCTAAACCAAAACCTAATTTATCAAGGTGACGAGTGGCCGATTTCAATGTTAGGGAACTTAGCGGGTCGCTTGTGGTCAACGCCTGAAGAGGTCAACATTTCCTTTTAAATTGTAACTTAAGGTTAGTTGAAAAGTGGCGGTGACATTTAGGATTTTTGTGTAATTTTTTTATTACTTGTTTCCGTATTGTGGGGAATGATAATATATTTCCTGTCACTCGTTCACTGGTGATAACCAAAGTGTATTGAGATACCAAGAAGGAAAATAAATCAAATTTTATTGGGGTTAAAGGAAACTTTCCAGTCTATTTATTTGGTACTAGTGTGAATATATCTATAGAATTTTCGGAAATACACTACTGGCCATTAAAATTGCTACGCCATGAAGATGACGTGCTACAGACACGAAATTTAACAGACGGGAAGAAGATACTGTGACATGCGAATGATTAGCTTTTCAGAGCATTCGCACAAGGTTGGCGCCGGTGGCGACATCTACAACGTGCTGACATGAGGAAAGTTTTCAACCGATTTCTCATACACAAACAGCAGTTGACCGGCGTTGCCTGGTGAAACGTTGTTCTGATGCCTCGTGTAAGGAGGAGAAACGCGTACCATCACGTTTCCGACTTTGATAAAGGTCGGATTGTAGCCTATCGTGATTGCTGTTTATCGTATCGCGACATTGCTGCTCGCGTTGGTCGAGATCCAATGACTGTTAGCAGAATATGGAATCGGTGGGTTCAGGAGGGTAATACGGAACGCCGGGCTGGATCCCAGCGGCCTCGTATCACTAGCAGTCGAGATGACAGGCATCTTATCCGCATGGCTGTAACGGATCGTGCAGCCACGTCTCGATCCCTGAGTCAACAGATGGAGCCGTTTGTAAGACAACAACCATCTGCCCAAACAGTTCGACGACGTTTCCAGCATCATGGGCTATCAGTTCGGAGACCATGGCTGCGGTTACCCTTGACGCTGCATCACAGACAGGAGCGCCTGAGATGGTGTACTCAACTACGAGCCTGGGTGCACGAATGGCAAAACGTCATTTTTTCGGATGAATCCAGGTTCCGTTTACAGCATCATGATGGTCGCATCCGTGTTCAGCGACATCGCAGTGAATGCACATTGGAAGCGTGTATTCGTCAACGCCATACTGGCGTATCACCTGGCGTGATGGTATGGGGTGCCATTGGTTACACGTCTCGGTCACCTCTTGTTCGCATTGACGGCACTTTGAACAGTGGACGTTACATTTCAGATGTGTTACGACCCGTGGCTCTACCCTTCATTCGATCCCTGCGAAAGCCTACATTTCAGCTGGATAATGCACGCCAGCATGTTGCAAGTCCTGTACGGGTCTTTCTGGATACAGAAAATATTCGACTGCTGTTCTGGCCAGCACATTCTCCAGATCTCTCACCAACTGAAAACGTTTGGTCAATGGTGGCCGAGCAACTGACTCGTCACAATACGCCAGTCACTACTCTTGATGAACCTTGGTATCGTGTTGAAGCTGCATGGGCAGCTGTACCTGTACACGCCATCCAAGCTCTGTTTGACTCAATGCCCAGGCGTATCAAGGCCGTTATTAGAGCCAGAGGTGCTTGTTCTGGGTACTGATTTCTCAGGATCTATGCACCCAAATTGCGTGAAAATGGAATCACACGTCAGTTCTGTATAATATATTTGTCCAATGAATACCCGTATATCATCTGCATTTCTTCTTGGTGTAGCAATTTTAACGGCCAGTAGTGTATAAACGAGTGTAATTCAGAGATATTGATACAGTGGAGTAGATATCACGTATAATGTGGTGTTTCTAATGTGCTTGGTAGAAGGTTCTTGTAAGAATGAATTTATAAACAATCTACCGAAAGTAGATCTTCTTAATATTAAAGAAAAGATTTCAATTAAGGGAAAAAGCTTCCTAAATGATGAATAACTTTAATTGAAGTAATTGAATTATTTACGGAAAGTCCCAAGATTTTGCTAGTACCAAAGATTCGTTATTCTGTGACGCATGCGAAGTCTCATCACTTACATATTATCGTTGCGTCGAGTTGGAAAAATATTTAAGGAAGAATTAAAAATGTTTTAATTCCTAACAGTAGTGATGGAATTGTCCATAAACAGAATAATCATTTCAAGACGGTAGACAGATTGGTATTTTAGTACAATTAATAAAATAGTTCCGAGTTTATGTCAGAGAGTACGTACTGCGTTGTGAAAAGCTCGTTGCGAAAGATAAAAATTGCTAGTTGGATGTCGCATTTATCATCAGGCAAGATAATCAGGTACTGAAATTCATTTGTTGCTCTGACGAGATCAGTATCGTTGAAAACGAGAGTAGTTCATTAAATAGGCCCATTTATTCACTACTGCTTAACTTCAGTAATCATTGGTGTGTGAATATTGTTAAGTGATTATTCGTAGTTATATCGTGGCTTGGTACGATTTCGGCGTCGTGTCTAGGCAGGGTATTGTTCCCATTATTTGGCAGACAGGCTGTTTGCATGATCAGCGGTTGAGGTGGCTGCAATATTAATTGTACTAAGGCTGATTTTGTGTCTGATTACTTCATTGCCAGTGTGATTGTGGCGCGGGCTAGATTCTTGTCGTCATCAGAGGCTCCTCTCCAACTGAAATCTTCTGCAATTAGTTAGCGTTCTGCAGTCTTGTCATCTATTTAAAAAATAGGAAACTGTACTTAATTAAAGATGTGGTGGTCGACTGGTTGCCTAAGTACTTTGCGCAACAGGATACTCTGCCATAATGGCATAGAGACGTTGGTACAGTACGACCCCTTGTCGTTGTCAGTCGATCTTGGGTACCGCCAGTTACGGACCAGTACACCCTCTGCTAAGTTATTGTTAAGAGTACATTTCGCAAGGGACACTCGAATTTAAGAATATTACTTGTTACCCAATTCTAATTTCCTTCGTGTGAAAGTATCCGTTAATAAAGTCAAGGTTTGAATTCCATTTTCACTTCGAGCCCCGTAGGGCATTTTCAGATGCATCATGGGACAGAGAAATGCATGAGGTACTGCTATAGATTGTGTGTGTCTCCATTGGGCGACACTGTGTGTTTGGTTTCCGTCGTGTTAGGTTAAAGAAATTCTTTTACACGTTTTCAGGCCAGAAATTCCTCCAACTTTAATTACCCACAGTGTGACCACTGAACGTATGTGGTACAACACCACCGTCAGCGGATGTGTTAAAAAAGAACAATAGGAGTTGGTGATTAGAGGGTTGCTGACACATTTTTGCTATTTTCTGCCAGAAATACAGATTAAAATCAGTAGTTTACAATGGGATCACCCCATGCTACCAAACACTACAATAACAGCCGGTACATTATAAGATAACAAAAAGAAGGTAGGCCTACTTAGCATTTGAAAAAACGACGTGCCTCTAGTCGTAAATTTTTAGTTCATATCTATTTTCAAAATAACGGTAGAGCGCTTGTGAAATACTGTGTTTATCACCGTGACTGTCGACTGGCTAACATACGATGTTTTTTGAGGAAGCATAATGAGTCATGCAGTGAAATTATTGAACAGTATTAGTGGAATAATAATAACAACAATAATAGTAGCAGTGTTCTGATCCAGAAGGTATAGAATTATTGCTTCGCCAAATAGTGAGTACCACGCAAACAATAGGGAAATGCGTCTCTCAATTGAAGGTTCGTTTATTAATTTCTATTATACTGTTGGCTCTTGGTTCATTCCCCATATAAGCAAAAACAGCTGTATCTCACAAACAACGCGTCAATGTCAAAAGAACATTCTACAGAGCAATTCTGTTTGAGTGGGTATTTAATTGGGTATTTTGGTACTAATTGTCCCAGCCCACAAATTTAAAACTAAGGGACAGTGAATGTTAACATTGGCATTACATTGGAAGAAAAGAGCGGAAAAATTGTATATGCCAGAAACATACGCGAAATAAGCTTCAATTCTGATCAGCATCGTGTTCAGATAACTTAGTATTCTTCTACTGAATTTGTTCCAAAAAGCGAATGGTCCATTTGTTTAAAAATTATTGCGAGATTTCTTGGAAAGTTGGGGGACGGTTGCGCTCTTGAAGCTTCAGTAAGGGAACGTGGCCTTGCAAATCTATTTTTCGACGTCTTCCGCTACGGGTTAATACCTGATAAGCGCGACGGTGTACTTCGTCGGTGGATATCTCTCTGGACTGTCTTTGTACTGTAAAGATATTATCTTATCAACAAAAACCAATTACAAAAATGCTTTCCTTCACTATAAATCCCTTATTCTTGTTGAACTATTTACAGGCAAGGCATGAATACATAGAGTATATAATAAATAGTGGGAACTGGAACTAAGCTATTACACATACAAAAACGCCCCAGTACACTTTGGTCCGTCCATCAACAAGCCACCCGCAAGACCGTTCTGAATGTGGGCAGCTCACTGCAGTATGAAATATTGAGCCAATTAATAAAAATACGTTGTCCGACGAAAGAGTGAAGCATGCAGGAGGAGAGGTGCAATCTAAATGAAACTTTGCTAGTTGAGAGGATATATGATGTTAATTCAGTGATGACAAAATCGAGTCAAATTTAGAAAGAACTTGACAGTATGAGCCCACTTATCCGTATGACGTCGGACCCCCTCTGGCCTGGATGCGTGCACTGATTCGGTTGAGGAATGGTGTCGTAACACCGTTGTATCCCCTCATGAAATCAGCTGGGCCACAGGTGTATCTGGTCCACGGAATCCCATTGTAGGCAGTGGGATGGTGATGGCGTCCGAGCTCATCCCACACAAGTTCTATTGGAATCTTGCTGACAACCAGACTACTTCAAGACAGTCCATAAGGAGCGTGGACGAGCTTCGTCCTGTTGAAAAATGAGACAACGATATACTGAAACAGGAATCACATGTAGAAGCAGATTGTCTGTGACGTACCTGCGTGACATCAGAGTTCCTTCAATCAGTACTGGCCGTGACCTGACGTCATTCCCGATGGCTGCCCGTAACATGCTGCCTGGAGAAACACCTCTGTGCCTCACCAAAATATTGGAAGAAAGAGACCCCTCCCCACGTCGCTATCATACCCGCCCACGATATTCGTCTGGCGTAGAACAGAACCATGATTCATCGTTGTGCACAGTGCGATGTCACTCATCAGCTGTCCATCCTTCCTAGTTACGGTATCATTCCAAACACAGCCGTTTGTGTGCGTCGTGTTAATGGCAGCTTACCCATGTGACAGAAACTCCCTAGTCTGGCTGCTGGTAGCATCCGACCAACGGTATCCGAAGACAGAATGCTACAGGGAGTCGATTACTCGTTCTCAGATGGCAGACGCTAATGTCAAGATGTTACGATGTGCTTCCTGTGGTCAGACATGGTTGACCAGAACCCTGAGGACGAGTACGTCCGCCCCCATGCTGCCACGCAGTGAAAGGGAAATGCAGAGGCCCCATGGTGGTCAGTGAAGCGAAATGGAAAGAAGCCGAGGATTACTGGTCAGACGAGTATAGGGTAATATTAACGGCAGAGGAAGGTGATATGACTGGAGTAGGATTCGTTATGAATAAGAAGGTAGGGCAGAGAGTGAGTTACTGTGAACAGTCCAGTGATGGGGCTGTTCTCATCAGAATCGACAGCAGACCAATACCGACGGTTATAGTTCGCATTGTAAGTAGGCTGTTTAGGTTTTTATGTTGGTAACGCCACGTAGCGCTCTGTATGATAATCACTGACTGTGCTGTGTAAAGTCTGTGGCTCGTTTGTATTGTTGGAATATTTGCTATTGTAGTGTTGGTCAGTTAGATGTGAACAGCGCGTAGCGTTGCGCAGTTAGAGGTGAGCCGCCAGCAGTGGTGGATGTGCGGAGAGAGATGGCAGAATTTTGAGAGCGTACGATCTGGACGTATGTCCATCAGAAAGAGTAAATTTGTAATACTGTATATCACGAACTGATGTATATATGATGACTTATTAAGGTAAATACAATGTTTGTTCTCTATAAAAATCTTTCATATGCTAACTATGCCTATCAGTAGTTAGTGCCTTCAGTAGTTAGAATCTTTTATTTATCTGGCAGTATTGGCGCTCGCTGTATTGCGGTAGTTCGAGTAACGAAGATTTTTGTGAGGTAGGTGATTCATGAAAGGTATAGGTTATTGTTAGTCAGGGCCATTCTCTTGTAGGGATTATTGAAAGTCAGATAGCGTTGCGCTAAAAATATTGTGTGTCAGTTTAGTGCTGATGAGAATAACTAGAGAGACAAATGTCTGAGTACGTTCATATCTGCTCGGTGGTTGGAAAATCAAATAACGTAAGGGGTTTACCAGCTCAATCATTTATAAATTTTCCTAGGGGGATGTTGCAAAGTATAGATGCCGACGTGACAAGCAAAAGACGAAGAGATAGAGGAAGTATACGAGGATATTGAACGGGTAATTCCGTACGCAAAGGGAGATGGAAATCTAATAGACATAGGTGATAGGAATGCAGTTGTAGAGGAAGGAATAGAAGAAATGGTTGCAAGAGAAAATGGGCTTGGTTGTGGGAATGAAAGAGGAGAAAGGCTAACTGAGTTCTGTAATAAATTTCAGCTAGTAACAGAGTATAATTTGTTCAAGAATCAGAAGACGAGATATACTTGGAAAAAACCGGTAGATACGGGAAGATTTCAGTTCGATAATATGGTCAAGCAGAGGTTCCCGAACCAGGCACCGGATAGTAAAGCGTACCCGGAACCAGATACAGAATCAGATCACAATTTAGTAATGATGAAAAGGAGGCTGAATGTTAAGAGACTAGTCAGGAAGGATCAATGCCCAAAGAAGTTGGATACGGAACTACTAAGGAATGAAGAGATAAGCATGAAGATATCTGAGGCTATAGACACTGTAGTAATGAATAGCTCACTAGGCATTTCTGCTGAAGGGGAAAGAACACCTCAAAAAGGAGCAATCTAACAAGTTGGAAGGAACACCTAGGTACATGGAAGGTTGCTCGCAGAAACCATGGATAACAGAAGAAAGACATCTTCAACTGATAGACGAAGGAACGAGATACAAAAATGTACACACAAACTTAGGAATACGGAAATGCAAGACACTTAGGAATGAAATAAATAGGAAGTGCAGAGAAGCAAAAGTGAAATGGGTAGAAAGAAAATGTGAAGAAATCTAAAAAGAAATGACTGCCGGAAGGGCTAATTCGGCATACAGAAAAGTGAAAATAACGTTAAGTGACATTAAAAGTGTGGTGTCACCGCCAGACACCACACTTGCTAGGTGGTAGCCTTTAAATCGGCCGCGGTCCGTTAGTGTACGTCGGACCCGTGTGTCGCCACTGTCAGTGATTGCAGACCGAGCGCCACCACACGGCAGGTCTAGAGAGACTTACTAGCACTCGCCCCAGTTGTACAGCTGACTTAGCCAGAGATGGATCACTGACAAATACGCTCTCATTTGCCGAGACGATAACCTTACGCCAGTCAGCGTGTAACTAAACGCGTGCATTTCGGCCTCCTCTAGCAACACAGTGTTGGCTCTTCTGCCAACACTACAAAAAGCACTACAAAAAGCATTAAGAGAGCAATGGAAATTCCACTGTGCAGAGAAGAGAAAATGGTTCAAATGGCTCTGAGCATTATGGGACTTAACTTCTAAGGTCATCAATTCCCTAGAACTTAGAACTACTTAAACCTAACTAACCTAAGGACAACACACACGTCCATGCCCGAGGCAGGATTCGAACCTGCGACCGTAGCGGTCGCGCGGTTCCACACTGTACCGCCTAGAACCGCTCGGACACTCCGGCCGGCTAGAGGAGAGAGCGGGTATGCGGAAAGAGTAGACTGAAGGCCTCTATGAGGTAGAGGACTCCTCTGATGTAGAAAGTATGAGATAACAGACATACCATCCGAGTTTCGAAAAAATATAGGCCACACAATTCCGAAGATAGCAAGAGCCGACAAGTGCAAGAATTATAGCACAATCAGCTTAACAGCTCATAAATCCAAGTTGCTGACAACAATAATACATAGACGAACGGAAAAAAGAAAGTTGCGGATCTGTCAGATGACGAACTGTTTTGCTCTAAGGAAGGTGAAGGCACCAGAGAAGCAGTTCTCAGGTGTGGTGCGATATTGTAGCTACAGAGTGGAGGAATAACAGTCCGATGTAGTTCAGTGAACTCTCGGGTGCGCATACATGAGTGGGCGTACTTGAGTCAGGCCTCAGTTGTCATGTCAGAAGAAGTCATTTGCATTTTTGTGATTTTGTGGCGACGAGCACGCTGCAGTCGTTTCTTCAGCTTCCTGAGAGTAGCTCAGTACCCTCCCGAGTTGATCGCTGCACCATGAGAGGGGGCACGAAACAGAATAACCTTTCAGAGTACCAGAAGACGGTCACCATGACTTTTCCGGCTGTGGGCTGTGGGTATATCTTTGCTCTTCTTCGGAGGAGGAGGAGGAGAGGTGGTATGTCACTTTTCCATGGATTGCCGTTTTCTTTCCGGTTGGAAGTGATGAATGGACAACAAATTTTCGCTATCAGCGTCGTAACATCAATCAATTCGGCACAGATAGTCCTTCGTTCCTCTTTATGGTCTTCGGCTAGAAGGCGAGGAACCAACGGGCACACACGTACACACGTTTGAGTACCCCAACTGGTGGACGAGTGTGTCAGCACTACGAACAGCGCCTATGAATATCAACGACGCTCTGGTATTCCGCCAGAAGAAACTCAGTGACAGCTTTCTGCTTGATAGCACCTCCGTTAAGACGCCATTGTGAAGACTGTGTATAGCGCCACCAGTTGTCGGAACTTCAGTAAACTGTGCGGGCTGAAACGGGAATATTCCACGACGTCCCACAAAAAATTCAGAATTTTTTCGGTCGAAATTGGCTAAGAAAAAAAAAAGTTTTGCCTGGCACACCTGACGCCCCGCGTATTTCTTTCTCTTTTGACCTCTCTTTCAATTTCAAATGTCAATAGTTCTTTACTGTGAAGGCGACAACGCAGAAAAAATACCTGATTCATCTGTAGAGCTTTCATACAACAACAAAAATATACGCTACTTAATGAATTCAGTTTGGACATCCAACAAGCGGTATTTACATTAAGAAATCAGCTATTTATTCATTGTTTGATTACAATTCAGAATACGGCGTTGTCGCGTCTCGAAATATAAAGGGTATTTGTATCAACTTGGAGCAACCAAAAGTCTCGAAAAATATGCATTGTACGAAAAAAGAGTTCCAGATCTAAAGTTAATATTTTAAAGGGGGTGATCACTTGGTGCTGAGACTGGCCACCCTCTAACCAGCCCCGTGGGCGGGATGGGGGTCAAGTTTTAATTGCAAATGGGAACCCTCCATTCTGCTCAAAGAAAAGCCTAGGATTCACGTAAAACTTTTTCCATTTGTGGTGATGGCACTGTAACCTAAACAACTCTGTTTCTTCCGATTTTTGCAATTAAGGAACAAGTCCTTTGATTCTACATTACATTTCCGATAAAAATGTAACTTTATTCTTCTAAAAAGTGTTAAAAATTTAACTAAGGTCTTGATTGCAGAGTAAAGCTTTTACGTCTAGACATTTCAAACTCTGGGACACAAGCTACTTATAACGTAACATAATTTTCTTTTCACTTCGAGGTTGACTTTTGTGAGTGCCCATACCATCGCGAATCTTGATTTCAGTGAACCACCTCGAATCTTAGCAACAGTTTCATAGATTTCAGTGTGTTCTTCCGTTCAGCTATCGTAACTCTTGGGCCGATTACAGTGCCACTTACCATGAACGGAAAAAAATTTTGTGTAGGGTATACCCGAGGTACTTTTTTGTTGTAGAATCCATTTGAAACTAAAAATGTGGACCCCATGGGGAGGGGGGGTGGGGTTGAGGGTGGAATGACATGGTCGCCAGTTTTAGCATAGGTGGATGTCCCCTTTGAAACTGATAACTTTTCATCTGCAAAATTTTGTCATATAGTGTGTACTTTTCGAGATATTTAATTCTTAGAAGTTCAAACAAACAACCTGCATAACCTTCTTGTACGGGTTTTATCTCACCTCCATCAGACAAAAGAATAAAACGGCAGCAGCATTACAACAGTTGTAAGATAACAAACTACCCTTAAAATTCCACCATGAGACAATCTCTGCTAAACGGAAAGTACTACTATCTCCGTTGCGGATGCGTTTAAAGCAATGCTTCAGTGCAGTGGTTCCCAACCTTTCTGAGACGATTAACCCTGCACGAGATCTCTCTCTCTTTTTTTTTTTTTTTTTTTTTTTTTTTTTGTGCGGCCCACCACGTAACTCGTCATCGTTGTTCCGCTTTTCCACAGTCTATGTTTCACTACCATACAATGCTGTGCTCCAAACGTACAGTCGTGGACAAAACGAGCGAGACCCCTCGCCTTGTCGTTATGCTGATCCGCACAGCTTTAAAATCTGCTACACACCATAACAGGCAAGGAGACCAAGTGCTACCAACATACTATGCACAGGCGTGCAATTGAAAAGCTATCCGATTTATTTCAGACTGTTTTCAATCATGTGTAAGACTATATTAATGCTGATTAGTGTGTTAAACACAGGCCGGCCGGGGGCGGCCGAGCGGCTCTAGGCTCTACAGTCTGGAACCACGCGACCGCTACCGTCGCAGGTTCGAATCCTGCTTCGGGCATGGATGTGTGTGATGTCCTTAGGTTAGTTAGGTTTAAGTAGTTCTAAGTTCTAGGGGACTGATGACCTCGGATGTTAAGTCCCAAAGAGCTCAGAGCCAGCCAACTCAGGCTAACAGCCCTCTATTATAACCACAGACACGAATAAGTCGGCAATTTCGGAATAAAAATGGCAAAATGATCTTCAGTCTCTGTTGCATAGAGCTTTCTGGACTCAAAAACATGAATTTTCTACCTTTATGTCACCGTTTATGTGATAATCATTCGGGATGTTTATCGAAATAACAAAACACAGTTATTACCGATGAATTTAGTAGGTTAATTCTGCACCACCCCAGGAAATAAACGGCTACAAAGCTACCAAACGTGTTATAGAAGTTTCGAATTCTCCATTAGACTCGCCACAGCCAGAAAACGTTCATTAGCCGAAGTGTTTCTTAAGCTAGCTGGCAATGGGAATGCTCGCACTTATAAAACGCGTTGGAATTAATATTGGGATCTGAATTACCACGTGTGCAGGCAAATGGATTTTATTTGCATTCTTGTAAACGAGATTTAGATCGAAAGCGTAGCTACGAGTAATATGCTGATGTATCGACTGCATCTAGAACATTTAGAATAAAGAGTAGGGGTAATTATTCATGCGGCCCTCATCTTCAGTAACAGTCGTAGCTATTTTCGTCACCTAAATCGGTAAAAATGGAAGCCTACTAGTCTCACTTTCTTGACCGTCTATCTGTCTACCCAATCCTTAAAAACTGGTTACCTCGAATACGGGTAGACATAATAAGCGGGAATGTATCGCACTTCCTGCAGTATATAGTCCCTTGGTGGTGTAAAAATGTGAGATTCTATGTCGACGCAATCGAAAGATAGAGCCGTTTACGTAAAGAAAATTTACGCGAAAGGACAAAAAATGGCTCTAAGAACTACGCGACAATACCGATCAGGTCATCAGTCCACTAGACCTAGAAATACTTAAACCCAACTAACCTAAGGACATGCCACACATCCATGCCGGAGGTAGGATTCCAACCTGCGACTGAAGCAGACGTGCGGTTCGTGACTGAAGCGCCTAGAACGCTGGTACGGTAGCTCAGCGTGTCCGGTCAGAGAGCTTGCTGGCCTCTGTAACAAAAAGAACTGAGTGGAAGGATCAACAAACGAACTTTAAAGGATGTCTTGTGACGTCCGCGACGACCAGACACAACGAAAAAAAAAAAAAAAAAGGAACCGCTCGGCCACCGCACACGACTAAACTTTTTTCACCTCATGTATAATGATAATATATACTCACTAGTGAATATAAACTGTATTTGCCAGCAACTCAGATCGTTTGATCACGGAACTTTTACGAAGTTACATTCAAATTTTGTTCGAAGTCTTCTGCAATAGACACTTATAAACACCCTAGGAAAGTCATATGCGATATCCACCTCTGAAGGCGCTGGCAGATGCTGCAGTACTACAACAAGTAGTTAAGAATTTATTGTTATTGGTCCATGCATGACACTTTATTTCAGTATCAATTTAGCGCACCTAGGTGTTTGTATATTGCTAAAAATAATGAACAAGAAATAAATAAACAGCAAACAACTTCGATGTTCAAATCAAATGAAACTCACATGCCACAATTACAACATAATTTCGTTGTTACATCTACATGACTACATCTACAAGATTTCTTTGCAATCTAGACTTACGTGCCTGCCAGAGGGTTCGTCGAACCAACTTCGGACTATTTCTCTACCATCCCACTCTTAGACTATCAGTAAAGCAATTTTAAGAAATTCTCGCGCCCCCAATAGGTTTTATTGCTACCTTTGTTCTTTACCGGCGACCTGTGGATTTCAATATGAAACTTTCGTAGAATTTCATACTTGTTACCGCCTAAATTTTCCTCTTCTGTCAAAACTGAATTGACGTAAGTGTGGCACTGAATGATTTGTAACTGAATTTCGTTATGAATCTTCACGCATTACTAAATTTGCACACTTTCATGGTAGGTCAGCCTGAGCTGAACGTTGACACAGACCGTTTCGATGACGAATGCGCATATTATTTTGCTAATTCATAACGATGTGGGGTACTGTGTATTGCTAAAACAGTTATGTTACCTCGATAAGCTGAAATTCATTTTCATTAGTACAGTTCATACTAATTAGCGTTTCTTCTTTCATTTATATCTTATTTTTACGTGTTGTGTTTAAGACACTAATCAGCATTAATATAGTCTTACACATGATTGAAAAAGTCTGACATAAATCGGATAGCTTATCAATTTCACGCCTGTGCATAGTATGTTTGTAGCATTTCGTCTCCTTGCCTGTTATGCTGTGTAGCAGACTTTAAAGCTGTGCGGATCAGCATAACGAAAAGGCAAGGGATCTCGCTCGTTTTGTCCACGACTGTACATTCTCAGAAACTTCTTTCTCAAATTAAGCCCTATGTTTGATAGTAGTAGACTTCTCCTTGGCCAGGAATGACGTTTTTGCCACTGATAGTCAGCTTTTGATGTACTCCTTACTCCGTCCATCATTGGTTAGTTTGCTGCATAGGTAGTAGAATTCCTTAACTTCGTCTACTTCGTGAGCATGACTTCTGATGTTAGGTTTCTTACTGTTATCATTTCTGCTGCTTCTCATAACGTCTCATTTCGTCTTTCTTCGATTTATTCTCAGTCCATGTTCTGCACTGTTCATTCCACCCAGAAGATCATGTGAATCTTCTACAGATTCACTCAGGATAGCAATATCATCAGCGAATCTTGTCATTGATATCTTTCCATCTTGAATATTAATTCCATTCCGGAACCTTTCTTTTATTTCCATCATTGCTCCTTCGAGATAATATAGAAACCAACAGCCTCAACAGAGTTTAGTGTCTAACTAGAGTTGAGAATGGAAGAAAATAAGTAGCAGTTATTCCGAAACGAGCAGGAGAAAATATTCTAAATACACAAAAACAACAAAAACACATATGGTACCATGTACAATCCAACCACAGCTCAGAACAATCTAAATTCAGCAAGGATGACATAATTTACTAATCCGGACTTGTGAACGATTTTCGTTGACAGATACAGGACTCAAAAAGTGTAAACTGCAAGGAAAAAAAAAGAAAACACCCACCGAGGACGCCACAGTTGTGGTGAAACACGTCTGGGTAGTAAAAGAATACAATTGTGTGCTTGCAAAAAGGTGGACCCATCCTTAATTCATTATTATTGGAAGGAAAGTTTTGAATGTGCCAATTTTTAAAAGCACCGGAAAATGCCGAACATTTTATTAACGGTCAACAAATAAAATTCACCTGCTTTTTAAGTGTTGTACTAAACCAAGAAATAATAAAAGTCAATGACGTGGTTAGTGTTGCTTATTTTTAACAATCTCTTTTGTGTACGGTTTGGTTTCGGTTACTGTACATAAAAAGTCTTGTTCCGAGTTGAATCGGTTCCTTTCTTTTCATTGCCACCACAGTCGCAAATCCACTTTCACACCTATAATTTGTGGCGAACTGAATCGGTATTGTTAATGCTTTTTCTGATAATAATGGATACTTGTCACCCAGCTTTCTCCAAAACAAAATGATGACTGGCAGTGGGTCTCCAGTGATTTCTACATCTACATCTATACTCCGCGAGCCACCTTACGGTGTGTGGCGGAGGGTACTTATTGTACCACTATCTGATCCCCCCTTCCCTGTTCCATTCACGAATTGTGCGTGGGAAGAACGACTGCTTGTAAGTCTCCGTATTTGCTCTAATTTCTCGGATCTTTCCGTTGTGATCATTACGCGAGATATATGTGGGCGGTAGTAATATGTTGCCCATCTCTTCCCGGAATGTGCTCTCTCGTAATTTCGATAATAAACCTCTCCGTATTGCGTAACGCCTTTCTTGAAGTGTCCGCCACTGGAGCTTGTTCAGCATCTCCGTAACGCTCTCGCGCTGACTAAATGTCCCCATGACGAATCGCGCTGCTTTTCGCTGGATCATGTCTATCTCTTCTATTAATCCAACCTGGTAAGGGTCCCATACTGATGAGCAATACTCAAGAATCGGACGAACAAGCGTTTTGTAAGCTACTTCTTTCGTCGATGAGTCACATTTTCTTAGAATTCTTCCTATGAATCTCAACCTGGCGCCTGCTTTTCCCACTATTTGTTTTATGTGATCATTCCACTTCAGATCGCTCCGGATAGTAACTCCTAAGTATTTTACGGTCGTTACCGCTTCCAATGATTTACCACCTATGGCATAATCGTACTGGAATGGATTTCTGCCCCTATGTATGCGCATTATATTACATTTATCTACGTTTAGGGAAAGCTGCCAGCTGTCGCACCATGCATTAATCCTCTGCAGGTCCTCCTGGAGTACGTACGAGTCTTCTGATGTTGCTACTTTCTTGTAGACAACCGTGTCATCTGCAAATAGCCTCACGGAGCTACCGATGTTGTCAACTAAGTCATTTATGTATATTGTAAACAATAAAGGTCCTATCACGCTTCCCTGCGGTACTCCCGAAATTACCTCTACATCTGCAGATTTTGAACCGTTAAGAATGACATGTTGTGTTCTTTCTTCTAGGAAATCCTGAATCCAATCACAAACCTGGTCCGATATTCCGTAAGCTCGTATTTTTTTCACTAAACGTAAGTGCGGAACCGTATCAAATGCCTTCCTGAAGTCCAGGAATACGGCATCAATCTGCTCGCCAGTGTCTACGGCACTGTGAATTTCTTGGGCAAATAGGGCGAAACCGATGAAGCGCAAAACAATCAGTGTGCATACTTAGATGACAATACCTTATCTAATTTGGAAAGCTTTAAATGGTATACAAAACTCATAAAGAAATCTGTCTTTACCAAAAGTGCAATCTGTGGCCATTATTCATTGTTCATAAACAAAGCATGTAAGGTCTTCGAACGACATGCGATAAAAAAAATTCAGCCTTGTGAACAAGTAGTTAAATGAAAATATTATTTTCACTGTACATCACCCACCTTTTTAACACTGGTGTTAAGGCTGAGTACAGCCCTTTTTCAGATGACTGTGCAGCACAATAAATGCGGCACTTGCAACCTTAACTTGTTCCACCTGCGAGACTGCGGCGACCATCGTGAACCACTGTGCACTGCGCTGCGCATCTCCGCCCAAAGTGAGTGAGCGCGAATCCTCACATTGCTTTGACGCACCGACAACATGCGGGGCGTGTTCAGCGCGGAGCACTCAGTGTGGACGCGCCTTAAAGTGCGCAGGCTATGTTTTTAGGACACTTTGAAATTAAACATAGACTGATAACCGAATCACCACTGACGAGAAATAGATATTGGTCTGTTATGCGCATATAAAATTATTTCATATAATGACTACTTTAGGCCGCTGAAATGTGTGACCTTAAGTGCTAAAATAGTAGCATTATTTCAAATGTTGGTGATTGGATGAAGTTCTTAAAGTAAGAAATACACATGTATACAACCTTTTAGAATCATAAAACATGCATGATGGGAAGGAATTCAGAAATTACTTGCCAATGACAGCAAATATTTTCGAAAGGCTTGTAGAGATGGTTGGCGGACGCATTTCGAAAGAAATGTACGAAGACGTGTGAATCTTTCCAGGGCTCTAAAACCTCAGTAAATGACAATTGCGAAATAACGATAGGAGTACTGGTAGCATTGGTGCGGAAAGAAACAAGTGAATATGTAAGATATAAACTGGGAGCCGACATTGTTTCTAGATTTTCTTAAATTTTTGTTTAGTCGTTTGCTTTGCACATAATAAATAAGAACAGCGCATCAATCAATGTTAGTCCATTGTGTATTTTATATCCATCCAGTATAACTTATTCTTGTTAATTTGTAGTCAGGGCAACGTTCATCATCATCGTCAAAGGCAAGAGTTTGCTGTTGCTACATAAAAACGCGTCAGCTGTTTATTAATAAGAGAAACATATTTTATATAAGCTCGAGGAAGTATCTATGTGCTTATATATATATATATTGTTGAGAGAATTGCGTTTCGTGGCGCTATTAGATAAATGTGTATTGTCTTCTTTATTTTTACAGATCAACAGTTTTCGAATAAAACCTGAATTAAACGTTAAGATGTTCAGTTTTGCTATAAATACTGTTTATTTTTAAGAGACTAACACCAGGATCACTATGTAGAACAAAAATGTTCCGTAGGTTACGCAGCCACTTCCGTTTTTCAGGGGAATATAGTGAGACAGCGATCCCATATGTACAGAAAGCGATCGTTACGAGGTAACGCCTGATAGGTATCCAACACACCTAACGTTCAGGTAATTTGTGTGCGGCCTGAACTGACTACAGCTACTAGGAAAACTACCGTAGTTACGCTTACTTATGATCGTCTACGGTAGTCTACGGTACTTTTACAACTGTCAAGAAACCAAATAAGACCAATAAGCACCAGATACTAAAACTGTTTAGTGTGAGCATGTCCGTTTTTAAAATTCCGCGTACTTTTATTAAAAGTGGCTTGTTACATGCTGCAGAGGTGTAGACCTTAGGCACGCTGTGTGATGCGGGCTACGGGGAGACGTTTACCGTCACGCGGAACAGGTGACGAACGCCAGTGCGCCGGGGCCGATATTAGCTGCGCGCGAGCAGCGTGGGCCGAGCGGCGCGCGGCCACGGCCGGCCAGGTCGCCCGCCCTCTGTGCGACGCCGAGGGCGCAGCGAGGCGCCGGCCGCTGCGCGCCGTCAAATATTTGCGGCCGGCTGGCAGCGGGCGGCCAGCGCCGGCCGCAGGGCAAATATTGGGACGCCGCGCCGAGGCCGGCCGGGAACAGCCGGGCCTAGCCGAGGCGGGACCGGACCTCACCGCCCTGCCTGGCCGGTGCCCGGGCCGGCCTCGTTAGCCGCGCGAGGGCGGCGACCGCCGGGCTGCGAACCGTAGGCTGCCCGCCAAGGGGGCGGCTGCAATCCCTGCCTTGCCACTGTAATGGGGGAAAACCCACTGGGACACCACAGTGGTTTGACAAGTCTGATAAAAGGAACTTGTTACGTAAACTACTCTCCTCACTTCTCGACATAATCTCTTTTGAGGGATATACATTTTGTTGTGTCGAGCTTCCTTGATAATTACAAAAATAAATAAATAAATAAATAAATCTTTGCTGGCCAGACTCGGCTGTAGCTATGAAACAGCAGGCACACGTGGACTTGCGGTGCATATCATTCTAAATGAGCGACGATTACTGACAAGGGAACCTTCCCATCGCACCCCCCTCAGATTTAGTTATAAGTTGGCACAGTGGATAGGCCTTGAAAAACTGAACACCGATCAATCGAGAAAACAGGAAGAAGTTGTGTGGAACTATGAAAAAAATAAGCAAACAATACGAACTGGGTAGTCCTTCCGCACGATACGTAACATCAAGGATAGTCTGAGCTCACGAGCGCCGTGGTCCCGTGGTTAGCGTGAGCACCTGTGGAGCGAGAGTTCCTATGTTCAAATCTTCCCTCGAGTGAGATGTTTACTTTTTTCTATTTTCGCAAAGTTATGATCTGTCCGTTCGTTCTTTGACGTCTCTCTTCACTGTAATAAGCTTAGTGCCTGTGTTTTGCGACCGCACAGCAAAACCGTGCGATTCGTAGACGAAAGAACGTGCCTCTCGAATTGGAACCGAAAACATTTGATCGCAAGGTCATAGGTGAACCGATTCCTCCACAGGAAAACACGTCTGATATATTCTATACAACACTGGTGACGGCATGTGCGTCACATGACAGGAATATGTTGTTGACCCACATAACTTGTAAACTTGGCGAATGGGTAAAAAGATTCTTCTACTTCCCCGATTTAGGTTTTCTTGTGGATGTGATAATCACTGGCAAAAAAGTGATGAAAACATAAGAGTTTGTCACATAAACTGTAACAAATGAATGCAACAGTTTCACAGTCGCACAGTTTTCCCTGTGCTCTGTCAAAACATATGGTTTAACGTTTTCAAATTTTTCCGTTCAGGTGTAGCGTCCCCAAACTACGGCGCAGTTACCTCGCATCGGGCGGACGGACGGACAGATAATAATTGTCCGAAAATAAAAAATTAAACTTTTCACTTGAGGGAAGATTTGAACAAAGGAACTCTCGCTCCGCAGCTGCTCACGCTAACCACGGAACCACGGCGCTCCTCAGCTCACACAATCCTTGATGTTGCCTATCTTGCGCATGGACTACTCAGATTGTATATTTTGCTTTTTTTCTTCATAGTTGCACACAACTTCTTCCTGTTTTCTCGATTGATCTGTGTTCAGTTTTTCAAGGCCTATCCACTCTGCCAACTTATAACGGAATCTGAGAGGAGTGCGATGGGGAGGTTCCCTTGTGAGTGGCGAATTGATGTTGTTGTTGTTGCGGCCTTCAGCCCAGAGACTGGTTTGATGCAGCTCTCCATGCTGCCGTATCCTGTGCAAGCTTCTTCATCTCTCAGTACCTACGGCAACCTACATCCTTCTGAATCTGTTTAGTGTATTCATCTCTTGGTCTCCCTCTACGATTTTTATCTTCCACTATGCCCTTCAATGCTACATCTGTCATCCCTTGATGCCTCAGAACATGTCCTACCAACCGGTCCCTTCTGCTTGTCAACTTGTGCCACAAACTCCTCGTCTCCCCAATTCTATTCAATACCTCGTCATTAGTTATGTGATTCACCCATCTAATCTTCAGCATTCTTCTGTAGCACCACATTTCGAAAGCATCTATTCTCTTCTTGTCCAAACTATTTACCATCCATGTTTCACTTCCATACGTGGCTACACTCCATACAAATACTTTCAGAAACGACGTCCTGACGCTTAAATTTATACTCGATGTTAACGAATTTCTCTTCTTCAGAAACGCTTTCCTTGCCATTGCCAATCTACATTTTATATTCTCTCTACTTCGACCATCATCAGTCATATTGCTCTCCAAATAGCAAAACTCCTTTACTACTTTAAGTGTCTCATTTCCTAATCGAATTCCCTCAGCATCACTCGACTTAATTCGACTACATTCCATCATCCTCGTTTTGCTTCTGTTGATGTTCATCTTATATCCTCCTTTCATGACACTGTCCATTCCGTTCAACCGCTCTTCCAAGTCCTTTGCTGTCTCTGACAGAATTACAATGTCATCGGCGAACCTCAAAGTTTTATTTCTTCTCTATGGATTTTAGTACCTACTCCGAATTTTTCTTTTGTTTCCTTTACCGCTTGCTCAATATACAGATTGAATAACATCGGGGAGAGGCTACAACCCTGTCTCACTCCCTTCCCAACCATTGCTTCCCATTCATGCACCTCGACTCTTATAACTGCCATCTGGTTTCTGTACAAATAGTAAATAGCCTTTCGCTCCCTGTATTTTACCCCTGCCATCTTTAGAATTTGAAAGAGAGTATTCCAGTCAACATTGTCAAAAGCTTTTTCTAAGTCTACAAATGCTACAAACCCAGGTTTGCCTTTCCTTAATCTTTGATACAAGTTCAGAATGGCCATACCGTGGCTTAACTACAGTCACTAGATAACACAAGTTCGAAGGCACTTGTTGACACAGCTCTAATAGCATTGCGACGTAGGGGTAGCTCACATGAGACAGAAGACTCTCCACTCCCCGACGGTTGACATGGACTTTGTCACGGCGAGTAAGCAGCACAACGACGTTACTCCGACAGGAACTTCCCGGATGTGGGCAGGATCCGACCTCGAACAGACCTACACCCCTGGCCTCTGGCGACGCTGTTTCCTGCCAGGGAAGCGGCGGTGGCGCCTCAGAACTACGGTACGGGAGGCACGGCTCTTAAAAAAAAAAAATGGCTCTGAGCACTATGGCACTTAACATCTGAGGTCATTAGTCCCCTAGAACTTAGAAGTACTTAAACCTAACTAACCTACGCACATCACACACATCCATGCCCGAGGCTGGATTCGAACCTGCGACCGTAGCGGTGTCGCAGTTCCAGACTGTAGCGCCTAGAACTTCTCGGCCACTCCGGCCGGCCACGGCTCTTCCTAGCACCTCATTGGCGCCTCCTGATACCGCTTTTGTGTGCAGTATCTCTTCGGTGGTCGATACTTCTTACTCCGCTTTCGATACTCGATGACACCGCACACGTGGTCTAGCAATCGTTCGGCTTTTTCATCCCACTGAAGAAAATAGGTTCATTATATATTGAAAATGTCTTCGCAGCATAGGAAAGTTTTAAGTTAGGGAACAGCAAGAACTCACTTGCAGTTACGTCTGACGATGAGGGTGGACGAGTAACCAATTCCAAGCCCAATTCAAGCCATTGTTATCGCTGACGTGTGGCACGGTGCATTATCTTGGTGAAACAGCTTTAAAATCTTTGTCTTTTTTCAGAAACATTCAGACGATCGAACAATGAAGCGTAATGTTTGTTCTGCATTCTTCCAAATAATCTATGAGGGTTATTCCTTGGCGATCCAAGAGAACAGTGGCCATCACCTTACCAGTGGACAAAATGGTTTTTGCCTTGTTCAGTGTACTTACACCAGTTTTCAGCCATTGTCCTGACAGCCGTTTTGACACTGGTAAGCAATGACTGATCCAGATTTCATCAACAGTCTTGCACACTATGATGAAACATCGACAGACATTTTGTTGAAATGTTGTGCCAAATACACATTTGATACACTGTGAGCGATTGTTGCATCGCAGCTTCTTCATAGCCATTTATACTTCCAGGATATTATGCACTCATGCATCTCACATGCCTACAGTCTAAGTAATTTCACGAATTTTTTTTTTGGCAGATTTTCGTTATCATGTTACGGCTATGTCAGTGGTTTCCTTTTGATGACTTCAATCTTCGGTGCTTCCCCGACCACGTTTAAATTCACTGATCCAAAAGTAAATGGTCTTCGATGACGATGCAGAGTCCGCGTAAACTTCATCCGGTTCTGTTTTGATTTGTGCGGTGGTGCAACCCTTTCAAGGGAAATGTTTAATAACAGCACAAAACTCTGTTTTCTCCGTTTAAAAAAAAAGTGGTTCAAATGGCTCTGAGCACTATGGGACTTAACATCTATGGTCATCAGTCCCCTAGAACTTAGAACTACTTAAACCTAACTAACCTAAGGACATCACACAACACCCAGTCATCACGAGGCAGAGAAAATCCCTGACCCCGCCGGGAATCGAACTCTGGAACCCGGGCGCGGGAAGCGAGAACGACCACGAGCTGCGGACAATCTCCGCTTTCAATTGCAGTCGACACACTGACCATTTCATACGTCTGATAACAATGAATTGTGCGCTGCACATCGTTGAAATTCCTTGCAGCATCCTTGGAGCAATTAAGCTTATCATTCATGAATGTGCAACAAAAATATTACATTCTTTCATTGTAACTTACCAGCCTTATCAAACCACGGTCGTGCATCTACACTCTGCAAAACACTGTGTAGCACATGGCATAGAGTATGTCCCGTTGCAACTGTTATTAGGTCTCCCGTTCCATTCACATATAGAGTGGGGCAAGAACGATTGTGTCAAGTGCTCTGTAATTAGTCTAGGCTGATCTTCACGATCCCTACGAGAGCGACACGTGGGAGGTCATGTCACAACAGTGTAATAACTTCAAGTGTGGATTAACAACTTCGTCATGATATACAGTGGTCAAAATAAATGTTTCAAAATAGGAAACCATACTTAATTTTTCAGTGAGTTACATTCACAAAAAAAGCACTATGTAGACTATAATCATAGACTTAATAGACACAAATAAAAGAAACACTAAGAAAATCTTATTAAAACTACCATTGAAAACACTACAATTGCATGATATATTTTTAAGAACCAATTGGCCCTCCTCATAATTGGAGACACTTTTGAAAATGGTTATTCGTTCTCTTTACCAAATTCCCCATGTAAGGCTGTGAGATATTGTCCCATTCCTCCACAGTGGCCTCTTGATGTCCTGTGCGATCTCTTGTGAGAAAGAACGACTGCAAACTGGTAATGTCAGCTTGGCCCATGCGTTCTCCATACAGCTGAGATTAGCGAATATGGACGCCATTCAGTCCTGGGGGGGGGGGGGAGGGGGGAGGGGCCTTCATTGTAGTGCTTCACCATCAAGAATCCCGCTCCAATCTGTTGACGAAATAAGAGCCACAATTCGTACAATGATGTCGCCCCAATACTTCACACAGGACGTCCTCCCATGTGTTGGCACAAGGGATGTCCTGCAGCCATACATTGTTCCACCGCTAAATGTGACTGAACCGTCTTCATAAGAGGGACGGTCGACGATACAGTTAGCGTGTAGGAGTTGTCCTCGTTGCCTCCACTCACTGGACTGGATTAACACAGGACTCAGCAGAAAAGAGTGTTGTGTTGCACTGCAGCCTAGTCCACAGCGAGTGATTTCGTGCCCACGCCACACAAGCCCTCAGTGTACTCGGTTTAGAGGAGGAGCCGTGAGAGGTTTTCTAGCACGTAAGCCCTTCTCATGTAGCCTATTTCGCACATTTACGTTGACATCTACACTTCTGCAGCTGTTTGCACCACTGCCTTAGACTTGTAGCATAGTGTTAATGGTTTCTGATTCCTGTTATATGCAGATATAGATCCTGCACACCTTCTGTGACGATCTTCAGCGTATCCTATAGCTAGAAACTTGTTCCAGAGTCTAGAGACATCGCCTTGTGTAACAGCGGCATTTGCTGCGTAGTCCACCTGTCTCATTCCTTGGATCATTGTGGTAACTGCACGGAGCCTCTTATCGTTGTCCGAACGATACTGCAGTGACACAGCAACCGTAATGACACACAGCACAAGTACTGGAGTTTCTAAATGTAACACGGTTGCTGTAGACTGCAAATACAGCCCACTGATGGTAGAAACATGGACTGTTTCCGATAGAAGATTACGAACGAACCAATGTACTGATAGCATAATGTAATTCAGGATCACAACGTTAAATATTAAAGTTTTAGAAATATGCAACATTTATTTTGACTACTGAATAGAAAGTTGTGCACTCTGAACACCACGAAGTGGTAGAAGATATATCAATAATTTACACATCATGTCGTCCCATATTGAAAGAGACTTGAGACACATAGTACGTTGCATTATGTTCCTAGATTCTGGTTCTTGTATCTTTGGAAATACACTTTCTGAGTTTAGTTGCGTCTCTTTCAACTGTCTAACAGTTCCATTTCTTCATAATGTCCTTGACAGCGTCCCATGGATTCTATAAACCTGTCACCATTCGTACTGTACTGCTTTGTATTAGTTGGCTGTTAGTCCCATTTGGTACAACATGTAATATTAGTAATTTTCGCCTCACAAACATTAATATACGCTCAATAGTAAACGCCTGATGGCCTAAAGTTATCGAACAATTGTAAAGTAAAAGAAATGAACCATCGCATAGCAGCGACAGAATCTATTATTCTTTATCTTTGCCGTTCTTGCGCGGTGGCTGTAAATCGCTATGTACATGTATCGATTAATGGTATAAAAAGAATTCTGTTGTTTCAAGACAAATGAGGCTTTTGGCGCCTCACCTTTTACTGTTTGTATTCTATGGAAGGCGGACGCGGAGTTGCTGCGTTCCGCAACTGTATTTTATATTCTATGTAAAAATATTGAGTGAATATGCTAAATGTTATTTTTTTTAATCAGAAAAACATATAGTTTCTTGTAACTGATTACGAACAGACAGCATCAAGAGGACTTTTTGACTGTTATGTATAAAGTATTTAACCACAATGGTCATCTATTGTAATTTAATATGAAAAGGTACGTAGCATTAAAAAAAAACGTGTGTTAAAAATAAGTGTGCTTATTTTCGTAAATTAACCTTGATGATTCCATCTCCTTATTTACCTGAATGATAATTATTTTGTGTTACTTCATCATCAGGAATTACGATCGCGCTGATGGGCCGAACGCAGCATGAGGCAGTAGGAACATTATCGTTTTCCTATTATTTCTGAACCAACTTTTTTTGTGTAGTGTTCCATTTCTTTTAAAGTCTATAAATCTTCTGGTCCCTTAGTGTTGATCCGGGTACGACTACATCGCGACTATAAAAATGCACAGAAATGATAATGTTTCTTCCGAACGATCTCAAATATATATATCAATATGCTGCTCTTATTCAGGTATTTAATGCTCAACGTATGTTATTATAATAGTGTAATCAATCCCTGATTCTGTTGCCAAGTGGCCCACCAAAATATTCATTTTTTCGACATTTTTCAAAAAAAAAATAAAAATAAAAATAAAATAACAATTCTTTTTCTTTTCGTCCCCCAAGAACAACGCTACAAACAACCACACATATATGCCGTGTTCTAAGATATATTGCACCTTTTGTTACCAATCTCCTTTGCCGGCCTCGGTGGTCTAGCGGTTCTAGGCGCGCAGTCCGGAACCGCGCGACTGCTACGGTCGCAGGTTCGAATCCTGCCTCGGGCATGGATGTGTGTGATGTCCTTAGGTTAGTTAGGTTTAACTAGTTCTATGTTCTAGGGGACTAATGACCTCAGCAGTTGAGTCCTATAGTGCTCAGAGCCATTTGAACCATTTGAACCAATCTCCTTTGTAGAGTGATTGCATTTCCCTAGTATTCAGCAAATGAACCGAATTCTACCACTTTCCATTACCTATAACTGATCCAAGATGATCGTTCAACTTCCTGTCCACACAGATTGTTATTTGTTTGAGTTGAACAATTCTACTTGGCACTCATTGATATTGTAGTCATAGGCTACTACGGGTTTTCGTTTTGTGATGTGCAGAGGTTTACATATCCGAATATATAAATAAATTTCCCAATCTTTGTACCACTTTGTAATCTTATCAGTATCTGACACAGTACTTTGTAGTATACAGTACTTCGCGTCATTTAGACACTACTTCACTTTAGTACTTCGCGTTATATACGAAGAGCCCGAAGTCTCCATAAGTTTTGTCTGCGAGGTCATTAATATGGCACCTGAACACCGTCAGTCAGTTGTGATGTGCAGAGGTTTACATATCCGAATATATAAATAAATTTCCCAATCTTTGTACCACTTTGTAATCTTATCAGTATCTGACACAGTACTTTGTAGTATACAGTACTTCGCGTCATTTAGACACTACTTCACTTTAGTACTTCGCGTTATATACGAAGAGCCCGAAGTCTCCATAAGTTTTGTCTGCGAGGTCATTAATATGGCACCTGAACACCGTCAGTTCTCACACAGTTTCCCAGGCATATCTGAAATTACTTCTACGTTTGTAGCTGTCTCCCTGTCCAACATAAAATGCTGTGTCCTCTTGTTGGACCCGCCAGAGGTGCATGCCGAGGAATAGGTGATTAATCTGAATCAGAATGGCGCAATAACTTTACTTAACCTCGAACAGCAACGCCTGGACAGTCTATTGTTCCGAGCATAATCGTCGTAAACGATCACAATACAGAGAAACTACTGCAAACACTGTTGAAGATTCGGCTGATTCCGCTGGTAGACTGGGCTGGCTTCGTTGCGGCGCCATATAATGCAGGCTCGGTGGTGGTACTATGCGCACGTGCAGCGGAAGGTGTGTACTCGACCTGGCCACGGACTGGTGGAGCCTTCATGTGATTTACTGCCGCCCTGGGAATGCGTTCTGCCTGGTGTGGTGCCTATGCTGTACGACTCCACTCCTCCGTGCCAAGAAATTCTGAATTCCATCACAAAAGTCACTTCATACTCCATATTTTCGTAGTTTTGATAAAAAGCGTACAATCGGTACCGATTCAGCAGCTTTCCACAGATCAAGAAATGCTGTATCTATTTGACTTGTTTTTTGGTTTTCAAGCTGTCACGCGAGAAAGCTGTGAATTGGGTGTCACATGATCGATGATTGCAGAATACATCCTGACCGACACAGAGCAGGTCATCCTCTTCAAAATCCCTAGACGTAAAGTATGAGCAACATGTGACCATGTCGAAAGATGACAGGAGTTTCTCACACAGACAATCACAGCTTAATATTATGAGTTGATAGAAAATTTTAGCAGTCGCCGTGGTCTAGGGGTAGTGTCGCCTTGCGCTATGAGCGAGCAGGTCGTAGTTAACTTCCCCCTGTTCCGCAGCTCCGCTTGTGTCGAAGCTGCTCAGTCTAGTTGGTGTATCGGCCGGAGTCACATCGTAATTGCGTAGCGAAATTTGCTGTCGTTTTCCTCCTGGCGGCGGTGTTTTCTGCCGGCACCATGGTGTCTGTCGAGTCTCCTAACTCTGTTCCTCGTCGAGCTACTGTTCCTTTCAGTTTAGACAAGAGTACGTATCGTGTTCAGCCCGACTCTTTTGAAATTCGCGACTGGTTGGCTGATGTTATCCGTGTTACACCTGTTCTGGTAGATATTGCTTACTTTGATTCTGATTTATATGCATTCTTTGTGAAGTTTTATCATCCCTTTCAAGTAGAACGGCTTCTCTCTCCGGTTGAGTCTAAAGTATTGTTTACACACCGAGATGGTTCCGTTTGTCAAGTCGTCCTTGAAAATACGGCACTCGAGTATACTCCAATTAGAGTTTATAACCTTCCTCCTGAGGGGGACGATTCATTTCTTAAAACAGCGTTCTTTCCGTTTGGAGCAGTACGACACATCCTATGGGAACGCTGGTCAGCACAACATCGCTTCGAGTGTTATAATGGTATCCGGTCTGTGGACAAGTGAGTTATAAAGAATATTCATTCCCACTTAACTGTTTGTGGTTACCGGATCCCTGTTACGTACGCAGGGCAAGATGGAACCTGTTTTCTCTGAAACGAAAGCGGTCATCTCAGATCTGATTGTCCGCGCCGTACTACTGTTCCGACGTCTTTTCAGAAACGTCTTCCTTTAACGTTAGCAGACATAGTGTTGGGGCAACATTACCCCCTACTCCTCGAGAATTTCCACCGTCACCGGCGCGTCCCAGTGCGGCATCTGTGCATGAGGGGACGACGGCTCCGGCAGCGCAAGTCAAACGCCGGTGGACTGAGGACGGTAGAGATTTCGAGAGCGCCTCTCTCCAGTCTCGTTTTTCTGATACAGCGTTGACAGAGGGTGCACCGTTTGGTGGTAATGAGTTGTGTACTGACGTTAATTGTGATTTCGGTATTACCAGATGTTTCCGCAGAGACGTCGCCTGCTGGCCAGTCTTTACAGTATTCCAGTGCAGTACCACCCTTCCTCCACGCTGAGCAGGTGGGGCACCGGGATTCTACGGGTTCTCATCCTGATGATCAGGTGATGCAATCCGAGACCGGCACTGCATTACCCGTCGCTTCTGTACCTGATGTAGCTGTAAATCGTTCTGAGTTGTGCTGCCCGATTTCTGATGAGTGCAGCGGCGATGGCTCGTCTGTCAAATCGGGGCTTCACGTGCCCCCAACCCTTCCACATCAAGAGTGTATGTTTTCACAGAGTGATGTGAAACAGTGTTTTCAACCTGCACGTGCAGCTGCGCGTCGTAAAAAAGAAAAACGAGGATGCCTCGGATTCTGGTGGGGAAGATTCGAATAACACCTTCTTTCCACCGCCTACGGACGTTGAGGAGAGAAGGGCGTGATGAGTGCATTTTCCTTAGTGTTGTTTCATTGACCTTGTGCTAACGGATGCAGGCATATAAATTTCTCACCCTGAATGTTAACAGGATGTGTTAGCAATTACCGCTTGCTGCGTTACGCCAGTTTATTTATGATTCCCAAGCGATTTTAACTGCGTTTTACGTCGTGTAGATCAGACCCTCAATTATACATGTTGTCGTGAACTTAATGACATGGTGACGCCTTATCTCCGAGATGCTTGGGTTTGCAGATATCCTACATTGGTGAGGTTTACGTTTTTACATCTACTTCAAGTAGCCGATTGGACCGCTTTTATTTACCTGCCACCATATGTAGTCAGCTTCTATCGATTGATGTATTTCCTGCCAGTTTCACTGATCACTGTGCTGTTTCAATGACTTTTAACCACATCCCGCAGCGGGTTCATCTTTCGCGCCGTTAATGGAAGCTCAACACTCTACATCTCACGGACCCCTCTCTGGAAGGCATCATCGCAGACGTATGGCGGCGCACAATCCACTCCGAGGTGCGTTATCCCTCAATTGTAGAGTGGTAGGTTACCTTTGCTAAACCTCGGATTCGAAATGCACGCTTGCATTTAACTGCTGAAAAAGCGGCTGAAATAAGACGAGCTAGGGAATTTTATTGCGCTGTCCGTCGCGATCTTTACGGTAATGCTCGTGATGCCGCATTGAGAGTCGTCGACGTCCACCGTGTGAAGGCAAATCCTCTACAACTCAGACGTAGGAAAATGGATGGTGTCCGATTGCGTTCCCAGCCATGTTCAATCGTACTGGATGAGATGGCCTCTCTCTATCGTCTTCTTCGGATTCACAAGCTATCTCAGAGGACGTGTCTTACAACCATTCTTTCTCTAGATGGGCGTGAGTGGTCCTCTCAATCTGATATCATGCGTGAACTTTACCAGTTCTTTTCCGAACTTTATACTGAAGTTGATTCAGGCGGTCTACCGTCTGTTGATTTTACCTCCCTCCTTGATAGTGTTGTTACGCCAGCTCTCCAGGAAGAGTTTTTCTCTGCTTTCCATCGCGATGATGATATTGTGGCTCGTTTGGTTTCGATGACCTTCCCAAAGAATTTTATATTCGATTTTGGCCCCCGTAGGGGATACCATACATTGTATGGTGAATGAAGTATTCCACGGAAGCCTTTTCGAATTTCACACGCTTTTGAACGTCATTTCTGCCGCACTTCTCTTCGTCGCCCACCCCCACCCTCTTAAACAATTGTACCGCGTTTTACACACAAATTACGCAAATAAACCTAGTGTTCTGCACTTAACTTGCTGCTCTGCTCCGTGTCACCCTCTCTCCCACACCGTCCCCTTAACTGTTGTACAGCTAACGCCACGTTGATACAAAAAATTTATGCCAATTAATTAAATCGATATCCCTCACATGTATGGGGTAGTTTTTTTAATTCTCAGCATCCTATTGGCGGGGGAAATCGATGGAATATAGTTTATGTGGTGTCACCGCCAGACACCACACTCGCTAGGTGGTAGCCTTTAAATCGGCCGCGGTCCTTTAGTATACGTCGGACCCGCGTGTCGCCACTGTCAGTGATTGCAGACTGAGCGCCGCCACACTGCAGGTCGGGAGAGACTTCCTAGCACTCGCCCCAGTTGTAAAGCCGACTTTGCTAGCGATGGTTCACTGACAAATTACGCTCTCATTTGCCGAGACGATAGTTAGCATAGCCTTCAGCTACGTCATTTGCTACGACCTAGCAAGGCGCCATTATCATTTGCTAGTTATCTTGTGATGCATGTATCGTCAGACCGATGTTCACCAGTTATGAATTAAAGTTAAGTATTCCAGAAGCTACGTACTTTTTTTTACTAGACTCAACTCCTTTAACTGTTCCAGACCTCACGCCATCTGCGTGAGCTTAAACGCGTGCCTTTCGGCTTCCTCTCATAGTGGCTTGGCTGTCTTGCCAAGTCACAACAGTTTAAACAAAAGATTGCTAGTAAAAATTACATCCCATCTCCCGACGCCCGATGCTGACGCCGCCGACTCCACACACGTTGCCAGGAGTCGGGAATCAATGCGGGCGCATGCGATATGAGGAACGCTGGGGTGCGAACCACCGCTCTCACGCCACTACTGCCAGCAGCCAGCGGGTGAAAGTCGCCTCTATTTTCGGGTATACAGTTAGAATTCTTTGATTGTTATACTGACGTCAGAGGTCAATGTAAATGAGAGCCAAGTCTGGACATGCTATGGCAATCTCTTGCAATGCTTCCCAGAAGAGTACCGGGTGCGTTGTTACTAGCGATAGTAATGGGACATGCGAGCTGCATCTAGCCGAGCACGTGTTTACCTGCACAGCGTGGCTGACACATCGTCACGAAATGTTCACGTAGCGACACACGATGGCAGGTGCACCTAAAAGATTGTCAGTGTTACACTGATGTCACATGACAATGTAAATGAGAGCCAAGTGTACCTCTCAGAAATTGTAGTGTTGCAGAAATATTTAACGGTCGCTTTTGTAGGAGCTATAGTCATGTCTGAGTTTGTCTGCATGGAAATTCTTGTGCTAACAAAATATGTTTATGAAAACAGCCCAGAGAAACGCCGAATGCATTCCTCATAATAGTCCTAATGTGGCACCCTATCCATCACGTGTTACCCTTCCGGCTTTCTACAAACATCTCCTAAATGCAAATGGTCTCACTACTATGTTCCACCTCAAAGGATGTCTTGTGAGTGAATGGAATGATTGGCTCTTACTGAATTTACCCGCCAAATTAGTGATGCTGCTGGTGTGGAAGCACTGTCCACCTTTTTCTTTCTGCAGACGAGACTGTCAGCAGCAAAGCACTTTCATACAGATCTCCATATTGCACTGACAGTTAAGCCATGCAGAGTTTCCTGCAGATCGTCAATTATGGAAAGACTCTTACTGAATTACACTGCTCTGCCACTGAGGAGAGAAGCTTGAATATTAGAGTATAAAACCGATCTCCTACCTGGGAATATATCACCATGTACCGTGTCGATGTGGTAAACATACAATTCGTATCCTGCACCGCACAAAACAGACCATTTTACATCATTCATATAGCGAAGACAGACATCATAAGCATATGCATCGTACATTCTCCTCGCAGCAATAGGTATCTTTCCACAAGGTCAGCTGGTCATTCACCACAACTGACGGTCACAAGTCATCCACCACAGACAGTGCCTTCAGTGGACCAAAGTAACTCTCAGTACTGTTGTACAAAGATGGGCTCATTTCCCCTCGGCACAAACGTGTTACAGTTTCCGGCTCCAACCTTCTTGGTTGCTTGCTTTCTACACCCATCTCGAGACTCTGGAATCACAAGAACATACGTAATTTCAAATTGTTTGTCAGAATATCATACCATCTATGTGATATTTCTCAATATTAAACACACAGCAACAATGCTTGCATAGCAGTATCGCTCGCACATTATGTTTCCAAAGATATAGACTGGAAATTATTTCCCTAGCAACTTGAAACTTTAGCACGGTGTAGAGTGCTGTAATCCACTGAGTAACTAGAACCTCATCTTATCCTCAAAGACCTTTATGTGAAAGCCCAAAAAATGGAAGAACCTCATATTTCCACTCGTGAATACTGATGTCGTTGATCTATCAGATTCCAAATCATTCTTGTAATTTACAAAGTCAGTTAAGTGTTTCTCATGTCTAGAAAACGAGCAAGTATGTCTTTCGCCCGTCTTTCACCTGTTAGATGCGCACAACACAATGATTTTCACTAAACTAAATAAAGGTGCAAAATGTGCAAAAGCAGTCACCACAACAGTTTACGTGGGAGGGAATAATGGTCCAATGCAAACACTTGTCCATATTGAATCTGCTCAAATTTCCACGTGATCACGCAAGATCCCCAACACATACTATTAGTTCGCTATCCTGCGGTCTAGAGGACGACACGGTTAAATCAACTACATTCCTGCATCCCAACAGGCCTCTCCTGTTGTGACTTGGCAAGACAGCCAAGTCACAATGAGAGGAAACCGAAAGGCACGCGTTTAAGCTCACGCAGGCTGGCGTGAGGTCTGGAACATTACAAGGAAATGAGAACTTAGAAAAACGGACGCAGTTGCTGTAATACTTAACTTTAATCCATAATTGTAGAACATCTCTCTTGACGGTACATGTTATAACCACAATATAAAATAATATCAAATGCTATGGCGCCTTGCTAGGTCGTAGCAAATGACGTAGCTGAAGGCTATGCTAACTATCGTCTCGGCAAATGAGAGCGTAGTTTTCAGTGATCCATCTCTGGCTAAGTCGGCTGTACAACTGGGGCGAGTGCTAGGACGTCTCTCTAGACCTGCCGTGTGGTGGCGCTTGGTCTGCAATCACTGACAGTGGCGACACGCGGGTCCGACGTATACTAACGGACCGCGGCCGATTTAAAGGCTACCACCTAGCAAGTGTGGTGTCTGGCGGTGACACCACATCTCCATTCGGACAGCTCCTACCGTTACCTGGAAATGTGAATCATTCCCGCCACAGGCCACGGCCGCCGTCGCGCCAAGCATGCGTAGACAGAAATATCCTAAGAAAACTGGCCACAAACATATTTGATCGCTATAATTACAATTAAATGTTACGATTTCGGTCACAATTGAGCGACATTCAACAAAGAGTGGAGTATCGGAAATACACCTTGCTGACGGCTGTGGCTCTGGAAACAGAAATAACTGTACCATTCTTATGACTTGACATTGTTTTCCCTTTGCTATGACAGTATTCCACGTCAAATCCATATCTTCCTTACCATTGGACATAGTCATTTCCTTTGCACATGTCGGAACACACACACATACTTTATAAGCCTGTGCTCAAGGCGAACCTATCATGCATCCCCTGCTACTAAGTATAATACTTCGCCAATATCTGATTGCTGGTGATGAGGAGGAGATGAGGTGGAGACAGGTGGAGAGATGGAGGAGGAGGAGACGAAAAGACAGAGGGGGAGGAGAAAATGGACAGAGAAAGGCAAGTGGAGGTAATGGACAGAGAGAGTAGCGGATGTACACAAAGAAGAAAGGGGAAGCGATGAAAATGGTGAGGGGCAGGATATGGAAAGGGAGAGGTGGGGGGGGGGGGGGGGGGTAAGAGTTGGATTAATGAAAAATTGGAATAAATAATAACCTGGGCAGCGTTGGGTTTCTCAGCTAGCTATTACCTACAAACAGTTGATTAATTATTTGTTTGTATGTTTTGCAAGACTGCTACACACTGATAGCCCCATGTCAAACTACCGTAGTACGGCGTTAAACAAACCGAAACAAAATGGCGCAACATATGGATAGAGTGGAGTACCACATGATAAGTAATTTTCTGAATTTGGAGAGGAAAAACCTAAGAACATCACACACATCCAGCCCAAGGCGGGATTCAAACCTGCGACTGTAGCAGCATCGCGGTTCCGGACTTATGCCCCTAGAATCGCTCGGTCGCAGCGGCCGGCGGAATAACACAGCAACAGTGCATGCTGGGCAGGTGGAAGTGCACGACAAAAACGCGTCTTTGTGTAAGACAGTGGTTAAGATGATAAAGTCAATCGCCAAACAATCACAAACTGTACAGCTGTATTTGAATTAACACACCAAAATTGTTAGAAAACGTAAAACTGTATATCAAATAAGCAATCCTGTGAATTTTTTACTATACAGTGCTGTGAATAATGCTATGATGTCACAGTACGTGCCTCGCAGTACCAACACACAGAGCAAACAGAATAAAAATGTTACATAAGGCTTCAAAACGTATTTTAAAAGACAAATAACCAGAATGTTGCCCTGTAACTTTAGATTAAAGAAAATTCCAAACATTAAGTAACACACACGGAATTGTATCTCACTGCACTGTGGTAATTCCTGCACGCATATGAAATGGGATCTGAACACACTTTACCTAATCTGAAACCAATAATAATTTTGAAATTCAACATCTAACTGTGAATGTTCTTATTATCTTGGCCATAATGTAACTGGCCCAAACAAATTCTTTATGGCCTAGCTGTGGTAACGGAAATTGGGTACTTCTCGAAGCGATGAACATAAAGAATGCAGCACAGTAGCCAATTAGCTAAAGGAAAGAAAGCCGTGCATAGTGCAATGCAAGGACGTGTAGCTATTCCAAGCAGGTCATGCTTTAGTTTTAGCCACTGTGTTGTGCTCACTGTAAGGCGGCAACACACATAGCTAGAAAATTAACTTTCGTGAGAAAACCTGTTATATGACTGAAAAGGAGCTCAACCTTTTTTAAAGACATATGTTGTAAATGATAAAAATCATTGCCTGACTATTACAATCACCTTTGCTAAAGTTACTCCTAATTTTAGATATGGCATTACCATGAAGTTCCTTATTAAAATGGTAAAGGAGTGGCAAGTCTTCTGAATGCAAGCCGTGTGAACAGATAACTTGTTTAACCACATTTCTTTTATGAACTAACTGACGCAAGCCAGTAAAGATAAATGTTAATAAAATTTTCTGTTATCCAAATACCTCATAAACTACGCACAAGCAAGCAGTGCAGCAATAGTTCTTACCAATCCTCACTTCTGAAATTAATCTTTACCAAAACATATTTCCAAATTTCATCATCCTGTGTATCTTTACCTCCGTGCTCTGCGGCTATTTCCAGACCTCACAGTGGCGTGACCAACACACGGTTCACTCACAAGCTTATCTTAGAATGCTACAGTAACGACAATGCAACTAGCAATTAATGATTGCTTGTACTCGTAATTTCTTGACTACCGAAAACCTCTGTTTGACAAATAGCTATCGCTCTTCTGAGCTCCAAAAATAACCTAGAAACTTTACAACAATTGTAACCTCCCCGCAGAAATAACAGAAATTTATATTTAAGTGTGAATGGACATCGTGCTGTACGTAACCTCCCAGCAGAAATAAGGAAGATTCTATGATAATGAAAACGAGCCAAATGTTTGCTCCCCACAAAAAATTATAGAATAATAATGACCCAAAGGTAAACTCGACATAAAAGTTAAGAAATGATGATTAATCCTTAAACCCACAACAATAGGGCAGCATCGCTGACCTTAGGCCCTGTGCAGTAATTAATCTGATAAATTGATTCTGGGAGGAAAAGCATAGGAAATATTGTTTCAATTGGAATGATTCTTTCCTTAAAAACGATTGCTTTGAAAACAAATTATTATTGGCGCAATTCTTGAACAAATTAAATACAATTAACATATGTTATCAGCTGAGCGCAATGCTGCTTCATTACCTTATTTAACAATATACCTCGTCCCGAACCTTGACCAGAGACCCATGTCGACGCCCGCCGACTCCTCAGACACAACTTCCGACTGAGTACAACTCACAACTGAACTCTCGCGCGGTCAAGCGCAGACTATCAAAGATAAACAACTCTCTGGTCAGAGATTCTGTCATGCCTCGCCATCGCTGGTACTCAATACATACGCGTTTCACAATCACTGATCAGTTCTTAGAATCTTACACAATTTTTTGAATGTAAC
Source organism: Schistocerca americana (assembly GCF_021461395.2). NCBI lineage: Eukaryota > Metazoa > Arthropoda > Insecta > Orthoptera > Acrididae > Schistocerca > Schistocerca americana. The sequence continues at coordinate 62,068,019 of NC_060122.1, forward strand.
TCTGCCAGCTGGTTTCGCGTCTGCCCACTCGAATTCAGAGAGCCCGAATTACCGAGGCACCAAAGAATATGTTGCAACTATGTTGCACCATTTCAGGTGTTTTCTTTAGTAGGCTAATCACGACTAGACGGTGCATCAGTTTAAACCCAAAGAAAACGTTGGTTCACCACTACTACGAGTACAAAGGCTAAGATTCATACATCATCGGACAAGATGATGATGATAGTTTGTAGTGACGTACAATCAGTGGTGCTAACAGATCATGGCAACCTACATCTTCAAGCGAGGTTATTTGCGGCTGTCAGGACGTAGCGTCTTGGAAAGTTGACCATAGGAGTGGTTTTGCTCCGCAGCGGAGTCGCAACCCACTCTGTGCAGCACGTAGTCACACACTATGCTTTTCTGGATTATTACGTCTTGCCTCACACCCCATAATCTCCTGTCGTAGTAGTCATTGACTTGTTCCTCTCTCCTCGGATGAAGAAACCATTGCGTGGCAGACATTTACAGGATGAATGGCAAACTCCTCCGTGGTTTGAACAGATTCTTTTTACTGTCTAGCACGTGCGTTGGGGTGAATGGTGGCTCACATTCGAAGGTTTTAGCTGCCTAGTTCTCTACTCGTGTTTTTGTCGGTGCTGCTAAACGAGCAATATTAGCTGTCGGCCAAATAATCAACTTTTGTCGATCTGCTGGCCATAACACACATAGAAAGTACAACTGTGATCAGGATGGTCATCTTCTAATATCTTTCGACTTCTGCTAAAACGTCATATTGCTTAATTCTATCGTTTAACTTATAACTGCCACAATGACCTTCATGAAATTTGCTTCAGATTAATATCGCTGTAACAGCCTAAGCTTTCGCTGCTTTTCTAGAAAATTCTTCCGAGTGTGTATGATCGCGTCGTATCTGATACAAGTACCAATTTGTCGGATGCTATTGCTCACAGCAATAATTAGGGTGACAGCTAAAGGCTGCCTGCAATACATCGGTAGTCTTGTCACATACTAGTGTAGAAACCCGGTGTTATCCCTGTATTTATTCGTAGCTGTGCGTCCAACACTGTACCACGCAGTCCATGGCCTTGTGGTTAATGTTTATCACGCCATGTCTGCTGAAACACGTTTCGTACAATGATATGATTTTGCAATTACATTCAGTGATATATGTGCATACTGTATGTAAAATGTGTCGCGAATACAGATAGTAGTAATGAAGAAATAAATTATAACGCCACGCTTCACGCAGTACTTTTACTGCATCAACAGTGGAAAAGTATTTTTCCTTTCTTAACTTTACAGGGGGTAATCAGCGAAAAGAAAGTCCTAAGGATTTGAAATTGTCAAGTTTGCTGCAAGTTGCTAAGTGCTCTCATTCTGAAATACTTGATGAATAAGCCTGGCAATTCTCATGTCGTTGGCTAAACTTCTCTTTCACTCCCACCCCTATCTCACTGGTAGATAGGCGGCTATTAAGCCCAGCACAGCGATTGTCGTTTGAGCGTAAGGTACATGTATACCAAGTTTGGTAGAAATCAGTCCAGCGGTTTAGGAGGAGGTGTCTGCTTTTGTAATACGTATGCATGACGCGGTTGCACTCGCAAAAGAAATTCATTGAAATTAATGTCAAAAGTTATTGGAGTCCAACAGTTTTATACCAGTAAACATTACGTTAAATTACCGAGTACGAGGGCCTTACAGTAGCTACTGTTGCAGTGAACAAGATTGGGAGAGGACTGGAGAGGAAAGAAGAATTCCGCCATAAGTTTCGGCCAATAGAAAGGTTACTCACAAGGAAAAGAATGGCAAAAAGCAAAGTGCATTCGCTGCTCAAGAGTTCTGTGTAGCGTTTCGTAGGCAGCCCTCCTGCATGTTTCATAGTCGAGGCGTATATCGTTGCCATTTATGGGTTATAAAGGAACAAACCCGGCCATAACATAGTATCTACAGCATATGCACTTTTACTGCTGGCAATACGATGCCTTCGAACCGCGGAATACGAGCTGATTGATGGAAATTTTTCCGCAGCCGTACCCTCTTCCCATGCAGCTGGAAGTCGCTTCACATTACTGCACGGTCAGCGGTCAGTGGTCGACGTCGGGTGGGGGGGGGGGGGGCTGAACGTCGTAAATGTCCTCTGGGTGATCGCTACGACAGCCGTGAATATTTACGACTCTTGTTCGTGAGATGAAGTCGTGAAGCACATATAAGTAGGGAGATTACTGAAAAGGCTGTTCCGCGCTGTCTCTCGAAGAAGTAACGGTGTAGTTTGCAGTTAGACAGAGACCTGACGAAGGATTTATTGTTTACAACCCGCGCGATTTAAATGTTGTTGAACTATCTCCGTACGCAAAGCTCGGAATGACTTCTGTACGAAATAGTTTACTTTCCCCTTTTATCTTCAGAATTACACGACGACGCAACATTTTGATCATTAACTTCTTTTGACCAAATAACATTATAACTGTCCTACAAGCTAGATTGTTTCGATGTGGAAGCTTTCCCAATATTTTAATTATGAAGACAAAACACATTTGTTACGGTTGAAATGTTAATTATTTATCAGCGTTCTCTGTTATTAATAAGAAGTATTATGCTGAAAAACGGCTGTGAAACGTGCTCAGACTATTTATTATTAGACCTGTTTATGATCTCGACATTGAACCAAATCTCGGGTCTCGGTCACTTACAGAATTCTCAGTGGAGAGAAAGAACAGGAAGATAAATTTCGACACACAGATACACACACGCACGTACGCACGCACGCATGTACGCATGCATACACACACACACACACACACACACACACACGCACACACACACACACACAGACACGAACTCACTGCTTCGACTAAAGGACATTAATAGCAGTTATCAGTTTCTCAATAAATCAGTTTAAGTTTACAGTTCACTTATGTTACGTGTCATCTGTGGAAGGAACGATCGTCCTTGTATGGAGCGCTCGCTGCAGACATCCTGTCAATGAACGGTTTCGACGCAGCACATCTCCTTATACGGGTGCCATTTTCGTGAAGCTTTTTGGGCGCAGATTTCAGTGAACTTACATTTAAGAAGGAGAAGGCGTATTTGCGATACAATAGTGTTCCCATCCATGTCAGAGCATAATAGTAAATATAAAACATCAGCACCTGACGATTTCTTTGAATATAGACACATTTTCGGAAGGATGGTGGTTCATATCTCCATTTAACTTCCCACATTTGCGTTAATCGATTAAGGGGAGGTTATTTTGAAGTTGAAGTTGCCGATCCAACCGTTTGCAGTCCTAGAGTGTTATCAGTCTCTTCGTCGGCGACGAGACGTAAAACCCTAAGCGTCCATTTCTTCATACTACGTTCCTGGATGAATTTCATGTATGCTGAATGTGAGTTTACACAGCTTTGATATTGATGGTGACTGTAGCTTAGGACTAATTAAACGCCAGTTGAAATTCAGACAGAAGAAAACTATGGTACCCGGACAAGTTGAAGGAGCTAGAATTTTCGACTGTCTTGGAAGGACATGTGAGAAAGGAATAATGACATTTCAGAAAGCTACTAGTATGGAAACCGGAGGAATGAGGTTAAACATATGTTGTAAATGCAGCAAATAGGTACTAAATGAAAAAGGCAGATTTGACGCAGCCGTGGGCAATAGATAAGACACTCAATGTACGTACAGACGACGAAAATGCAAAAAGGTACACTCAGAAAGCGAAAAGTAACATAATAACAGCAGTTGGTAGTGTATTATTTCGCTTCATCGACCAGTCTCTGTCCAAGGCTCCTGAACCCAGTATGGAGCTACATTTACAGAGCATAGCTTACCAGCGTATGGGACGAGCCCGTAGATTTTTCAACAACAAGATCGAACTAATGAGGACAGCAGTAGCAATTCACTTCAATGGAATGTACCAGTCTGCAGGTGTAATACCAAAATATGATCAAATTAAAATAATACAACAGAATGATGTAAGTCTGAAAGTTAAACGATGAGCATCGAATTGTACGTTCATAGTATATCTTTCATAATAACCTGAACGTTTTACTTCAATACTGGTCTCTTTTAATTATGTGCCTTAATTTGTTTCATTTATGCTGTAGGCTACTATGTGTGAGATTCTGGTATGTATTTATCTACTGCCTTGTAATTTAATTTACAGTCTGAAGATGACGTGACTGGGACGTCGAAACTGGTTGTATAACAAAAAACGTCAGTATTAAGGCTGTTGTTATAGTATTCATACATTTTATTAACCAGCCGCTCTCCCAAACTGCTTAACACAGGGTTTTGTTACGTTCAAGCAACAAAATAGGTAATTCAGAAACGAAATTAAATGGTAACATAGAGAATCTAAAGAAGACAGGATGGAGGTAAACATGTTATGAGATAGATACAAAATTGCAACTTGGCAATTTAGCCGCTGCACGAAGACTGAGATACAGTCAGAAAGGGACCACGTGAGGGGCAGAGATGAAAAAGGTATAAACGATGCAAGCAAACGCCGCAAAAAGCTTGTAGAGGAAGAAAAGGATTAATGTGCTCGTACTGAAGAAATACAACCAGATCTCTTCATGTGCAGCAAGACCTATCAATGTTCAAGAGAAAAATTTGTCTACCTCGGGAAGTACCATTGGATACTGAAAGAAAATTATCGCACCTATCAAAAAGGTGACAGCGGATAGATGTGGGAATTATTGAACAATCAATCTCGTACCGTATGAATCAAAGAGAACTGTAATACGACCGAACGAGTTTCGTTTCAGGAGTAGCCGTGGCATTCGTGAGCAATTAATACCTCTGTCTCCTCCTCCAGCATGAAGATAAATTGTACATTCTTCTTTCCTTATCCTTAATGAAAATATATCAGGCCACCATCAAGCCAATAGTGTACTAAGCAAGTGAAAGAAAAGAAACTCATCACTTTCGGAAATAAAGTACTGAGAAAAGTATATGGACAAGTGAAAGAAAATGAACCGTGAAGAATAAAGAAAAACTGAAAACTCAGGCAGTTGTACTCATTAATTGACATCGTAGAGAGCGTGAAAACTAAAGGGCTTAGGTGGCACGCAAATGTGGGGAGGGGAGTGGGGAACATGGTAATAAAGGCAGAAATGGATGGAGAAGTCGGAGGAAGGAGACCACCAGGACGAGAACGAGATGGAAGGGTAATAGCGTGGGTGACACGCAGATACTGTGTCTGGGACATGAAGATGCAGCTGACAGGTCGGTGTAGGAGGCTGGACTGTGTGAGGCCGAGGACCGGCAACTGTTTGTGTGGCCAGAGTAAGTAAGCAAACGAGTAAGTAAGGTTTTTGAAGGCCACATACAACACATACGACATCAGTGGGGCAGCTGAGTCAGCCAGCATACTGCGTGGAAACATCAGCACCAGTCAGCTGCGCAGCTCACATCAATTCCTTAACCATTTACGATTTGATAATTCGGTTGTAACAAAAATGAACGGTGGAGAGGTCCTCATTAAACGATATACAGTTCCATTTTATAACCATATCACTTGCAGGCATATCGGTTCGAATCGCTTTTTCAAACGGATATTTAGCGGTTTCTGTTGCAAGAATAGTGATTCTAAAATAGACGAATTAACGGCGTTTCCCCCTACAAGACGAAATTATCAGTTCCTGAATAATTATAATATTCAGAACTCATGATATGTCTGTTATGAACATGAAACTGATTGTTGCCTTATGCAGAAGTTCGTGTGCTTGTACGAAACAGTCCCGCCACGTCGATGGGCGCTACAGCTTGAGGCCACTAAGAGGGTCTTTTTATGAAAGCAGAATAGTGGAGGAAAGTTTAATTTAAAACTGAGACAGTCACACTTGGTTATATGTGGTTGAACCGCCCTACCACCTGGAAGACAAAGGCCATGGAATCTAAGGCTGATGCAACGGTTAACTAAGGGAAAAGTTCTGTTGCTGTTTCTAACGGATCATTCCGTAATTATTTGAGATGAACAGCTCAGCTAAATCACCCTTTATCTTCACTGTGTTGTGAATTAGAACATTTCACAATTAAGCTTTTGTAAGCTTTTGTCATTTCTTGCATGGACGGTGTACTTTAATGCTTAGGACAGTCAAATGATACTCATTACGCAGAAGATCGTGTTCTCCATCCGCTGCTCTGTATTTTGTTTAGTGATGACTAATTGCAATCAGCGAGCGTTGATTCGTTTTACGAAGTCTGTCGTCGAGATCTACAATTGATTGTTCTGGGTGCCGGTCGGTGTGGCCGAGCGGTTCTAGGCACTTCAGTCTGGTACCGCACGACCGCTACCGTCGCAGGTTCGAATCCTGCTTCGGGCATGGATGTGTGTGATGTCCTTAGGTTAGTTAGGTTTAAGTAGTTCTAAGTTCTAGGGGACTGATGACCTCAGATGTTAAGTCCCATAGTGCTCAGAGCCATTTGAACCATTGTTCTGGGTGCTGTGTCGTCCGAACAAGACACAGCCAGGGCAAAAGCACCACAGGCGCAAAGGTGCGAGCTGGTCCAGTGCTACAGAGACTCACCACTTGCGACAGTTGCACGGGCGGCGCTGAGGATGAAGATATGTACTTCGCCTCTGACAGTTGCCCGCCGAGTACATTCCGCCAATGATGTGAAGACAACAGGTAGAAGCCTACTCGGAAGATATTTGGTTACAGATCATCGTCCAGGGCTGACTTAGACATCGTCTAGTGAACTCTTAGAAGTGAACAGACAGTTGTTGTAAATTGCATTATCTGTGTACTGTGACGTTAATTACGATCATTGGCACTTAGCCATTGAGGGCTTTTTTGTGTTATATTACAAGTAGTGTTGTAGACTTCATGATACAACTAGTCACAAAGATAAGTAAACGTTTATAACTCATTTATGTAACTTTGTTACTGATTTGTTGGAGTGTTGTAGTACCCTCATTCTCCTATCCTGTTACCTGATTCTGGGTCATAGCTGTGTAATAGTGGCACGGAGAAATTGTCTTAGCGGTGTACTGCACCAGACGCCGATCCACGAACTCTAAAACTCTGCCTACTATCACAGCAGTGGCAACTCGATCTCGCCAGCAGTAGCAACGAGGCCTCTACAAAACTAGGGCACCAGGCCGTACTCGTGGGGATCAATCCAAGAAGACGGTGACCAACGGTCTTCACAAAATCAAATTCTCTGAGCCTGAGCTAAAAATTGTTATGTTATCAATAAGCAGTTGATTCATTTCGAATCCTAAGAAGCTAAGAAGTCTATAGGAGGCCGCATGAGACGCATAAGGAACAATCGAAACACATAGACAGCTGCCTGTGGCACGCTATCTGACGAACCTTAGGTGTACTCACTGAACTTTCGAGTTATACAGTAATCTGAGTTACAAAAACAAATGTTAACGAGTAGCAAAAGGCACAGTATCTCTATGATACACAGTGGGCAACACATTTTATCCGTAATTTTTTCTGACAGTATTAGTTCTGGAGCTTGGGGATATCTGCAGTGTTACATCTGACCCTCAAAAACAAGGAGCAACATTTTCATTTTCTCTCGCTCGCTATGAGAAATCCTTCTTTCCACTGTACAAAACTTAATTACGTCGGCGATTTGATCCTAACTTTATCCTTAAACGTCCAGTAGTTTCGTAGTCAGAAGACCTGACAAATAAAACGATGTAATTAATTCATGCGGTTAAAGTTCACAAAACTGCTGGGTAAAATTTAGGCAAACGTGAGTTTTACAGTTTGTAAGTGCTCGACTAAGGCGGTGGCATAATTTGGCCAGTAGACTATTGGCTTTATGGTGGTCTGATATATTCTCATTTTTGTCTGCCTGGATAGTAACTTAGGTCTTATGACGTTATGTATAGCACTTAGAGATCTTCCGCTGACTTGAATTCTCGTTACGATCTCCTGTTCTATAAGGTTTCGTTGGTTGCTGTTGACACCGAGGTAAGTGAATGTGTCTATCTTCTGTACTGTTACCTGAAAAACGATATGTGAGATTTTCATATTCTCTTCCTCGCCACTCGCAAGCTATTAGTCCTTATTGTACGAAATTGAAGATAGTTAAATTTTGTACCGGCGTGGATTATTACTAAAGGCCGTAGTCGTCGAGTTATTCGAGTAAAAACTAACAAACATTACCTTCAAACGCATCCCCACTACCATACTCAGCCCACACCAATCATGATTTCTAGCATCTTGTTCATGACACTGCCTCCTACCACTGCACAAAAATTTGCGACTGTACGAATTCTTGTTCTTCACTGTCTGGCCTAATTATGCCACCGGTTTATTCGAGCACTTCACGTTTGCGTAAATTTTACTTAACAATTTTGTGAACTTTAACCGCATAAAATAAAGAATTCCCTGTAAAACTCATGTTTGCGTAAATTTTACCTAACAGTTTTGTGAACTTTGACTGCATAAAACAAAGAATTACATGGTTATATTCGTTAGGCCTTCTGACTACGAAACTACTGTGCATGTAAGGATTAAGTTTGGATCAAACCGCCGACGTAATTAGCTTTGTACATTGGAAAGGAGGATTGCACATACCGAGTGAGAGAAAATTTTATGTTGCTCGTTGTTTTTGAATGTCAGATGTAATACTCCACATATCCCCGAGCTCCAGAACTATTACTGTCAGAAACAATTATGGGTAAAAATGTGTTACCCACTGTGTATCATAGAGATACTGTGCCTTTTGTAACTGAGATTACTGTGTAACTCGAAAGTGAGTGAGTACACATAAGTTTCGTCTGATAGCGTGCCACAGAAACTCTCAAGATACACACAGATTTTTTTCTTATTCGTAGTAATCTCAGAGCGAAAAATATTCAGCCGAAGTAAGCGATTAGCTGGACCATGCGCGGATACATTTCGACGAAGCTGGTTGTCAGAGAAATGTCTCGAATACACTACTAGCGGCGCGAAGGGCGATGCATGAGTGCACACGCCAGAAGCACGCACACACACGTATTGCAGAATGTTCTACGGTTTTCGTAGCCTCGTCACACAGGATGCACCCACTGGCCGGTGGAGATGACAGCCCAATAACGGAGCCTCGCTGGCCTTCCAGAAAAAGGCGGCCGCACGCCGCCTGTTCCAGTCACATCTCCGATATTGTTACGCAACCCGTTTGCCGGCCTGACCCGCTCGATGTCCTGCGATTGGCTGCCGCGACAATGTGTGCCCGTCCATGTTGCTCTTTTCATGTTATCCAAAATTTATTCAACGGAATTATGGTGTCATAATTGTCAGTGCAACTGTGCTCACCGAAAAAGAATGGTCCATCATGTTCACAGAAATAGCTAGACAACCAGTGTCATACTACGACCTTGTCATAGTCACAGTGAAAAGGAAAAAGAAATGTTCTTACAATATCGTAGTAAAACGTGTAACCAATATCGCATAAAAAGTATACTGTGACAAACAACAGGTTTTTCCTTTCCTGCAATAGAGTCCAGTGCGGTGGCGCTCGACTCGGAGATAAACCGCTTCGAATCCTGATGGTGGGGGAGATTTCGACTGCCAATACTACATCAGCAACGGGATATTGGAGGCGTAAAGTTACTTGTCATCAGTCTGAGAGCCAGTGTCTGCATTAAATTTCCAGCACATCCTCAGCTCTCATGAAATCAGGCCATGTGACAGTGTTGATGGTGATTCGTCCGTTGGATGGGGACGTCAAGGTCAATGCCCCACTTGATGGTATTCGAGAAGATAGGCGGCATCTACGTTTACCCTCTCCCTTCTCTCATCATGATGATACCCCCTCAAGCCAGCTCACTCCACAAATAAACGTACGAGGCAAGTCTTACAAACGCGCAACAAAAGGGACCATAGAAGTAGTACTCGTTTCTCGTTTCCGACTTGACGTCTGAACCCACCTCGTAGGATTTTCCAACCAAAAATTTCATAACACATTTAATTATAACAATGTCGGCACGTCAAGAGGAAAATTTTGAAAAAACAAAATTGACAATTTTTTTCAAAGAATTTGACTAAAACGAAGGAGAGAAACATGTACATGCCTTTGAATAATTCTCGAAATCATATCCACTTAATGAGACGCGTCAAATGTACCTTTAATCTGTTTTGATTCTTACTTTTAAACAAATCATTTCACAAAATATTTGACTGTATTTTCACTTTTTTTACTTTTAAGTTTTTTTCAGAAAGTGTTACAGTCGACACTGTAATATTATTAAGAGCATAAATGATGTAAGTAGGTTTTCGTTTTAAGTGCCTATAAACCGGCTAACTTCTGTGCAGATAAGAGGTTTTATGTATTTAGACAAGCCTGTATATGTAAGAAACTTTATGTTACTGTATTTCTTTGGTAACAGCCTCTCGATTAGACCATGGGAGGAGTAAGAAGTGGTTTTTGTGAGAAATAACCTCCATTTCGTATTCATGACCTTGGTGACACCTGGTTTTACTAGAGATACATTTACATATTTTAATAACTGTCTAATTCAGCTTTCTGTTGTAAGTTGTGATACTTAGTTTCTGACATTCTGTCACTAGTATAATCTATACTGGAGTTCATGTCCATGTAATAAGATTGCTGACTGCTGATATACAGCACTTTCGTTCTAACAAATATCACCCATATGTTTTGACAGTATTTGTGTTGTCACCGCCAGACACCACACTTGCTAGGTGGTAGCCTTTAAATCGGCCGCGGTCCGTTAGTATACGTCGGACCCGCGTGTCGCCACTATCAGTGATTGCAGACCGAGCGCCGCCACACGGCAGGTCTAGAGAGACTTCCTAGCACTCGCCCCAGTTGTACAGCCGACTTTGCTAGCGATGGTTCACTGACAAAATACGCTCTCATTTGCCGAGACGATAGTTAGTATAGCCTTCAGCTACGTAATTTGCTACGACCTAGCAAGGCGCCATTACCAGTTCCTATTGATAGTGTGAATAATGTACAGTCAAGAGCGACGTTCACCATTAATAGATTAAATTTAACTATTCCACTAGCTACGTCCGTTTTTCTAAATTCTAACTTCCTTGTCCTGTTCCAGACCTCACGCCAGCCTGCGTGAGCTAAAACGCGTGCCTTTCGGCCTCATCTATTAACACGGTGTTAGCTCTCCTGCCAACCCACAACAGTATTTGCCATATTTTGCTCTCAATATATCTACAATAATATTCTTTCAGTAACTACACAGATATCATTTACCATTAGAGATATCCAGTTTTGCGTCCCTCTCATGTAAAAACTTATTAGCAAGAATGCGATTTACAATTCTGAAATTATTAGAAATGTGCATTTAATGGATGCACTTCCTACAATTTCAGGCACCTGTGTTATCGATTTGACACTGTGTGACCAAATACTGACTGCACCAATTATCGTGCAATTCTAAACTTGTAAGGCTGGCTGTTTCGTAATATCAAAAATTCTGTTTAATAGCTCTGCGGACATTACACTGACAGTTAGATCCATTATTTCGTACAATCTTCCTTGATACGATTCCAACTACATCACTAACAGCAGCCCAAACAAGATTTTCGTGAAGTTCGTTACAGATATTAAGATAAGCGAATCACTTATATCTGATATTCGATCATTGTACTGCAACAAGCTAACAGAACTGGCAAAATTGTTCTCACCCCATTCTGTGACTAACAATGGTGGCAATAATGGGGTTGCCTTCAGTTTATTGAATTTGGAATAATAGGGTGGGCATTTTCTGCCCCCTCTACCACAATAACTGCTGGATTTAGGCATCGCAGTTTTGCATCTCATCATTACACTGGTGAATGCTATTTACTTATCACTAAACATATTTTCTTAAATGAGGACTCCACCTATTGTGTAGATAGCCCTCCCGAGTAGCCACGCTGCTTCCCGAGCGGGAAGGCGTGCCGGTCCCCGGCACGAATCCGCCCGGCGGGTTAATGTCGAGGTCCGGTGTGCCGGCCGGCCTGTGGATGGTTTTTAAGGCGGTTTTCCATCTGCCTCGGCGAATGCGGGCTGGTTCCCCTTATTCCGCATCAGTACACCGTTTCCACGTACACACACACGCCACCACTACTCTACCACACAAACATTTGGGCTTACACTCGTCTGGTATGAGACGTCGTTCCTCGTTTCCGGGTGGGGGGGGGGGGGGGGGGGCGGCAGGGTGTTCACTGTGGGCCCCGAAACGCACAACAATAACCCTGGGTTCGGTGTGGGGCTGTGGTGGGGTGGGTGGACTGTTGTGGGATTGTGAACCACTGATGGCTACAGTGGGACGAAGTCTCTCTGTCGTTTCTAGGTCGCCAGTTTAATACAATATAAATACAATATTGTGTAGATGATCGTAATTTTGATAATTGATTTCCTCCGTTACAAAAGTAGCTGAGTTTTACCTAATGTCATGTTGTCTTCTGTTATTTTGGTTTTCCAGACTCTGATTTCCTTGAATATGGTTATTTGTCAGATGCTACATTGGCAGCACTACAAAGCTGTCGCTGTAATTGTTTGTTCTATTTTGATTGTTACCATGGTTACCTGGCAGAGTGGACAGGCCAGTGCCTTGACATTACTGTTTCACAATCTTCATCTATCAAATCAGATGAGCACAATACAAGGATTGAACGTTTCACTTTCGTTTCAGGAACATGTACTAATTTTTCTCTGATACTTAGTAGTAGTTAACTTTAAGAATTCGCAACAGATAATTTAGTTGCAGTAATTCGTTTTGTTCAAATATTTTTCGAATTACCTATTTGCGTTAGCTGCACGGTTGACTGTGGAAGGGCTCTGGATTACGAACTTCTTTCCTGAGCCTTTCCTGTACACTGGAAGACCAATTCTTCTACAAGAGAGCCTTCTTAAACTGGTCATACGGGTATTTCTAATAACGCTCGGCAGTTTCTGTTACCCAAAGCGTTGCTTCACTCTGAATAATCCTGCAGAGAACTATATTTTTTGTAAAGCAGTTGACGTCTTGAGAAAAACTTTTTAAATAATTTTGTAAAACCGACTGTGTGCTCGTTTTACTGGGTGGAAAGACTTGATAGCGTCCATGCTTTAATAAACAGCCTGATAATAGAACAGATGACAATGTCGGAACTGCCTCAAGCCATATGATATACGGTTAACAAATGTTTCGTCTTTGTGCATCCTGTCAAGCTTAACTGGAATGTTAAAAGAATCACCCGCCCTAGTACCAAGCGGTGGAGTCTCACGGACGCCAACATTTTTAGGAAACTCAGGCAGATCCATTCTTAGTGTGGGTCTAATTTAACTCAGACTGGATGAAGAATATCGTTCTGATGATGCTCCACTACTAAAATGTTCTAAAGCATCATTTAATCCACAGTTCAGCTTCTAATTAAACCGCACGTCCTTCTGATATATTTTTTCTAAATTCATGAGAAAAGTTCTAGTTTCTTTTAATTTTACCTCCTGTGTAGCAGTTAAGTTACTTACTCTTTCATCCGCGCGGGATTAGCCGAGCGGTTTTGGGCGCTACAGTCATAGACTGTGCGGCTTGTCCTGGCGGAGGTTCTAGTCCTCCCTCGGGCATGGGTGGGTGTGTGTTTGTTCTTAGGATAATTTGGATTAAGTAGTGTGTAATCTTAGGGACTGATGACCTTAGCAGTTAAGTCCCATAAGATTTCACACACATTTGAACATTTCAACTTTCTGTTAGCTGCTGAGCAGTTCCTTTTACACTGGATTGTTCCATTTGTAACGAACCCATCTTATCTGTTAATTTCTTTATAGCATCAGGTATGCCCTTGTAAGTATCCTGTAATTTCGAGACTACTATAGATAAATATTTAAAATTTATATTCATCATTGCTTCAATTCTTTTTACACCTCCACAAACGGATCCACAGTGTAGCTAGTTTGCGGAATTGACACGTCACCTTCAGCTTGCAGTTTCATTTCGCTAGCTAATAGTTCTATATTACCAATTGCCTGATCAGAAAATTCCCTGCCATTTGCATGTGACTCTTGATCACTTATTTCAACAGGCTCCATATTTATAATTCGTCGTATTTTTTTACATACTACAGGTGCCTGAAATTGTTTTAGCTATTTTTTATATCCATTTTAAACACCAATAAAGAACCACTGCTGACTCAAAAGTGTGAACTTTCAAGAAGAAATTACCGATCTGCAGAAACAAGGTAGTACCTCTGTTCCACATTGTCCACAATGCACACAAATTCAGCCTTCTCGTTAAGTTCATGAATAATGAATATAATTAATAAGCTAAAACAACTAAATTTTACGTAAACTATGGGCCATGAACTGTCTAAGTGACAGAAATTTCTAACGAGCATAGTCAGAGAAATGAACAATGATATCCTTACCTTACGCGTTGTGGCGTATTTTAAATTATCAGAAAAAAAAGTGTCAGAAAATTTTATCTTAACAATTTTACGAATTCTTTTCTTCTTTCTGTGTATGTTGCTGTTTATTTGCATCATTTCTCCACATCAGATCATCTCATGATATACTTAAGTGAACATGAAAAATAAGAAAACAGTTTTCAATCACGTGAGAAAAAAAAATTATAAGTACAAGACACTCAACACAATTAATCCTAAGTCCACCACTTGAAGTAGTTCCCTTCGAATAAGATGATTAATTTTCTTGTTCTGTATATCATAAATTCTCAACAGAAGGACCCACTTCAAAGAGGGTAAGAAAGGGAAAGATAAAACTATTTTCGTTTTCAACAAATATAGTGGTAAATACTGATTATTTTCAATATGGATAAAGTTAAGTTCACTTGCTTCATTAATTCAAATGAAAATTAAATTCAGGCCAAAACTGTCATTGATGATTAGTGATATGCTTCGTGATAAATGAACATATATGTAGTTAATGTTCACACAAATTAAATTAATTTCTAAAACGATAGTCAGACTTGTGATTAAGATGCTGGTTCAACTTTCAGAAGCAAAATAGCCAACGATAACAGCTTTCGCTTCTCGATCGTTGTATCACCAAGGAGGTCGACTCTAACCTTATTTAAAACCCCAGAGATTACTTGAGTTGTTGTTGTTGTGGTCTTCAGTCCAGAGACTGGTTTGGTTGCAGTTCTCCATGCCAATATATCCTGTGCAAGCTTTATCATCTCCCAGTGCCTACTGCAACCTACATCCTCCTGAATCTGTTAAGTGGATTCATCTCTTGATCTCCCTCTACGATTTTTACCCTCCGCGCTGCTCTCCAATACTAAATTTGTCATCCCTTGGTGCCTCAGAATATGTGCTACTAAGCGATCCCTTCTTCTAGTCAAGTTGCGCCTCAAATTTCTCTTCTCCCCAATTCTGTTCCATACCTCCACATTAGTTATGTGATCTACCAATCTAATCTTCAGCATTCTTCTGTAGCTACACATTTCGCAACGTTCTATTCTCTTCTTGTCTAAACTATTTATCGTCCACTTTTCACTTCCATACATGGCTACACTCCATACAAATACTTTCAGAAATGACTTCCTGACACTTAAATCTATACTCGCTGTTAAAAAATTTCTCTTCTTCGCATTCCTTGTCATTGCCAGTCCACATTTCATATCCTCTCTACTTCGACCATCATAAGTTATTTTGCTCCCCAAATAGCAAAACTCATTTACTACTTTTAGCGTATTATTTCCTAATCTAAATCCCTCAGCGTCACTGTATTTAATTCAACTACATTCCTGTATCCTCGTTTTTGCTTTTGTTGATGTTCAACTTGTATGCTCCTTTCAAGACACTGTCCATTCCGTTCAGCTACTCTTCCAGGTCCTTTGCTGTCGCTGACAGAAGTACAATGTCGTCGGTGAACCGCAAAGTTTTTATTTCTTCTCCATGGATTATTTTTAGTTCCTACTCCGAATTTTTCATTTGTTTCCTTTATAACATCTGTGGTAGGCTACAATCGTGTCTTACTCCCTTCCCTACAACTACTTCCCTTTCATGTCCTTCGATTCTTATAACTGCCATCTGGTTTCTGTACAAATTGTAAATAGCCTTTCGCTCCCTGTATTTTACCCCTGCCATCTTCAGATTTTGAAAGAGAGTATTCCGGTCAGTATTGTCAAAAGCTTTCTCTGAGTCTATAAATGCAAGAAACGTTGGTTTGCCTTTCCTTAGCCTATCTTCTAAGATAAGTCGGAGGGTCAGTATTGCCTAACGTGTTCCAAAATTTCTAAGAAATCCAAACTGATATTCCCCGAGGTCGGCTTCTACCAGTTTTTCCATTCGTCTGTAAAGAATTAGTGTTAGTATTTTGCAGCCGTGGCTTATTAAACTGATGGTTCGGTAATTTTCACATCTGTCAACACCTGCTTTCTTTGGGATTGGAATTATTATATTCTTCTTGAAGTCTGTGGGTATTTCGCCTGTCTCATACATCTGGCTCACCACATGGTAGAGTTTAGTCAGGGCTGCCTCTCCCAAGGCTATCGATAGTTTTGATGGAATATTGTCTACTACCGGGGCCTTGTTTCGACATAGGTCTCTCACTACTCTGTCAAACTCTTCACACAGTATCATATCTCCCATTTCATCTTAAGCCACATCCTCTTCCATTTACATGATATTGTGGGCAGGAACATCGTCCTTGTAGACCCTTTCTGCTTTCCCTTCTTTGCTTAGAACTGGGTTTCCATCTGAGCTCTTGAAATCCATGCAAGTGGTTCTCTTTTCTCCAAAGAATTTTCCTGTAGGCAGTATCTCTCTTACCACTAGTGAGATAAGCATCTACAGCCTTACATTTGTCCTCTAGACATCCCTGCTTAGCCATTTTGCACTTCCTGTCGATCTCATTTTTGAGACGTTTATATTCCTTTTTGCCTGCTTCATTTACTGCATATTTATATTTTCTCCTTTCTTCAATTAAATTCAATACTTCTTCTGCTACCCAAGGATTTCTACCAGCCCTCGTCTTTTTACCTACTTGATCCTCTGCTGCCTTCATTACTTCATCCCTCAGAGCTACCCATTCTTCTTCTACTGTATTTCTTTCCCCCATTCGTGACAATTGTTCCTTTATGCTCTCCCTGAAACTCTGTACAACCTCTGGTTTAGTCAGTTTATCAAGGTCTCATCTCCTTTAACTGCCACCTGTTTGTAGTTTCTTCAGTTTTAATCTGCAGTTCATAACCAAGAGAGTGTTGTCAGAGTCCACATCTGCCCCTGGAAATGCCTTACAATTTAAATCCTGGGTCCTAAATCTCTGTCTTACCATTATATAATCTATATGAAACCTTCTAGTATCTCCAGGCTTCTTCCAGGTGTACAACCGTCTTTCATGATTCTTTAACCAAGTGTTAGCTATGATTAAGCTATACTGTGTGCTAAATTCTACCAGGCGGCTTCCTCTTTCATTCCTTACCCCCATTCAATATTCACCTACTACGTATCCTTCTCTTCCTTTTCCTATTATCGAATTCCAGTAACCCATGACTATAAAATTTTCGTCTCCCTTCACTATCAGAATAATTTCTTATATTTCATCATACATTTTATCAATCTCTTCATCTGCGGAGATAGTTGGCATATAAATTGTACTATTGTGCTAGGCGTGTGCATCGTATATACCTTGGCCACGATAATGCGTTCACTATGCTGTTTGTAGTAGCTTACATGCATTCCTATTTTTTCGATTCATTATTAAACCTACTCCTGCATTACCCCTATTTGACTTTGTATTTATAACTCTGTATTCATCTGATCAGACGTCTTGTTCCTCCTGTCAACGAACTTCACTCATTCCCTTTATATCTAACTTTAACATATGCATTTCCCTTTTTAAATTTTCTAATGTACCGGTCCGATTAAGGAATCTGACATTCCACGTTTCGACCCGTAGAACGCCAGTTTTCTTTCTCCTGATAACAACGTCCTCCCGAGTAGTCCCCGCCCGGAGATCCGAATGGGGGACTGTTTTGCCTCCGGAATATTTTACCCAAGAGGACGCCATCTTCATTTAACCATACAGTAAAGCAGCAGGCCCCGGGAATAATTACGGCTGTAGTTTCCCCTTAGTTTCAGCCGTTCGCAGTACCAGCAGAGCAAGGCCGTTTTGGTTAGTGTTACATGGCTAGACTGTTTCCCCTGTAACTATTGAAAAGGCTGCTGCCCCTCTTCAGGAACCACGCGTTTGTCTGGCCTCTCAACAGATACCCCTCCGATGTAGTTGCACCTACGGTACGGCTGTCTGTATCGCTGAGACACGCAAGCCTCCGTACCAACCGCAAGGTCTATATTGGAGTTACATAAATAAAATGAGGGAACCGAAAGGTTGATCATTTTACGGAATTAAACACTTAAAAAATACGTTTCCAAATATTAGTCGTAAAATGTTACAATGGATACACTTCCATCTGTGGCATGTCATTTTTTTACAGATAAAATGATTAGAACTTCATAAAACAAAGATTAGTACAACGTTATAAGTATACAGATGTTAAATTTGAGGAAGACTGTGCCTTCTTATAATGTAATTATAAGGCGTAGTCTTTACTCTCAGTTCCGCGCAGTTACTATAATTTTACAAATTCGAATTGTTGTGTATCAGTTTGTAAGCAGGCATATCACTTGACACTACTACGATTATCATGTCTCTCAAGGACCTCTCAGTCATAAACAAGCTCCCATCAAAAGATTCGTTACAGGTTTCAGCGAAGTGGTCATAGCATAGTGGAAGAAAATTATTTGCATATCTGGGGCTGCCACTTTTATTTCACATGTCATCATACAATGAGGTGAAAAAGCTCATAGGATACCTTCTAATACCGTGTCGATCCTCCTTTTGCCCGCCGTAGTGCAGCAACTCCATGTGGCATGGACTCAATAAGCCGTTGGGGGTCTCCTGCAGAAATACTGAGACATGTTGTTTCTATAGCCGTCCATAATTGCGTAAGTATTGCCAGTGCAAGGTTTTGTGCACTAAGTGACATGTCGATTATGTCCCACAAATATTCGGTAGGTTTCTTGCAGGGCCATTTGGATGGTCAAATAATTTGATCGAATTATCCAGAATGTTCTTCAAACCAACTGCGAACAATTTTGGCACGGTGACACGGCGTGTTGTTATTCATAAAACGCCGTAATTCACCGCAATGTCGTACGTCCCACATTGGTTGCTGCGGTTACGTCAGTACAGACAACTCTACGCAAACACCGCTGCTCTCGGTTGTTGAGTAAAGGCCGTCGGCCACTGTGTAGTCCTGTGTGACGTAATACACGAGAGATGGCATTCTCGGCACAAAAAAATGGCTCTGAGCACTATGGGACTTAACATCTTAGGTCATCAGTCCCCTAGAACTTACAACTACTTAAACCTAACTAACCTAAGGACATCACACACACCCATGCCCGAGGCAGGATTCGAACCTGCGACCGTAGCAGTCCCGCGGTTCCGGATTCTCGGCACACCTTGAATATTAAATTCCCTAGCAGTTTCTGAAATGGAATGTCCCAAGCGTCTAGCTCCATCTACCACTCCGCGTTTAAGGCATGTTAATTGCAGTCGTGCGACCATAATTACGTCGGCAACCTTTTCCCATGAATCACCTGAGAACAAATGACAGCTCCGCCAAAGCACTGCCCTTTTACACCTCGTGTACGCGATACTACTGCCATCTGTATATGCGCGTATCACTATCCTATGACTTTTGTCACCTCGGTGTACATGATAAAAATACAAACAACGGTGCTAATCAAATGCCCATCTTTCATACGTAGTACTGGATTCTTTCACACCATACGCGATTCTGCGTATGATATACAATTATTATCATCAAAGAGATTGGCCTACATTAGAAAACCTTCATACATGAGGCCAGATATCTGAAGGCAGCAAATCATCGTCGCATCTGGTTCAGGGAAGTCTTATATATAATACTTGGTGGAGGCGTAGCACAGTGGCTAAGATCCGCCCTTCAAATGTAGATGCATACGGGCTCCAATCTCGTTCCACGGTTTGAAATTCTCTATTTCCAAATCTTACAAGAATGACTGCAACTGTCGTTTCATTCCAATAAATTCGTTTCAATGCTTTCTTTTTAAATTTCTGAGACTTTGTTAGAACATTTTCACCAATGTATTGACTATATTAGTTGCTCTTATTTTTTATTTCGGTCAACATTTTTTAGTTTGAAATACGGATGTGTCACCTTTAACCAGGGGTGCTCATCACTAAGATACCTGTATCCACTGTAAGGATGGTTTCAGGAAACAAATGAAAACGAGACATTATAGTTTGCTTTTGGCGGTCAAACTGAAACTTTTCCGTCTTAAGTTTGCTCGTAAAAGCTACCTTTAATCCCGTTAACAAAATGGGCGTGGTTAATAGTTCTGCCGCAGATTTTTGACCGCCGTTTTTATCGGATCACTGCACGACACGCGATTGTGAATATTACTTGAAATTCAGGCCTATAAGACGCGTCGCCGCCGCGTTTCAGTCACTGGTTACTTAAAATCTGCTATCGACAGAGGAATGAAGAGATAGACTTGACGTTCTCCTAGGCTGTAGATACTGGAAAAGTAAACAGTAAAGCTGGAAAAAGCTTTCGATAATATTAAATGGTGCAACACGTTCGAAATCCCGAGAAAAGTAGGGGTATGCTATAGGGAGAGACGGGTAATGTACAATCTGCACAAGAACCATGAGGGAACAATAAGAGCAAAAGATCAACAATGAAGGGCTCCGATTAAAAACAGCATAATACAGATATGTAGTCTTTCGCCCCTACTGTTCAACCTCAACATCGGAGAAACAATGATGGAAATGAAAGAAAGATCCAACAGAGGAATTAAAATTCAAGGTGAAGGGATATCAATGATACGATTCGCTGATGACATTGCTATCCTCCGTGAAAGTGACGAAGAATTACAGGATTTGCTCAATGGAATGAACAGAGTTATAAGTACAGAATGCAGATTGAGAGTAAATCGAAGAAAGACGGAAGTAATGGGAACTTACAGAAATGAGAACAGAAATAATCTTGACATCAAGATTAATGGTCACGAAGCAGATGATGTTAAGGTATTCTGCTACATAGGCTCCAGGATAACCCATGACTAACGGAGCAATGAGGGTATCAAAAGCAGACTATCACTGGCAAAAATGGTATTGCTGGCTACGAGAAGTCCACTAGTATCAAACATAGGCCTTATTTGGAGGAAGAAATTTATGAGACTATACGTTTGAAGCACAGCATTGTATGTTGGTGACCCATGGAGAAAACAGGAACAGAAGTGAACTGAAGGCACTTGAGTTGTGGTGCTACTAAAGAATGTTGAAAATTAGGTGGACCGATAAGGTAAGGAATGAGGAGGTTCTCAGCAGAATCGGAGAGGAATGGAAAATACGTAAATCACTGACAAGAAGAAGGGACGGGATGATAGGTTGTGTACTAAGATATCACGGACTGTCTTCCATGGCACTATACAGAGATGTAGAAGGCAAAAACTGTAGAGGATGACAGATGTTGGAATACATCCAGAAAATAATTGAGAACATAGGTTGCAAGTGCTACTGTGACAGGTAAATGCTGTCACAGGAGAAGAATTTGTGTTGAGTTGTATCATATCAGACAGAAGACTGATGATCAGTTTGCCTGTAAGAAAAAAAATTAAAAAAATTAAATTAAAGAAAGAAACTGCAGTCAATATAGCGACACTACCGAGAAATTGACAGACATTAAGCAACAAGTAATTTTTACTAGACCTTACAGCTCTCATGATCTGCTTACAAGGATTAGAGACACAGCGTCTAGCTGGCGATGAACTGTGACCCGGAGAACACGATGATGAGACATGACATAATGGTTGAATCTCGAATTTCCGATAGGCGAGTCTTGAACAAAGGCGGGCGTGGCTTATTAGCCCAGTGAGGTGGCGGCAAACGTCAGTGTCGCTGGTCAGAGACCCTGAGTGGGTGATCCAGAACTGATAAAGCATACGCAAGACCAGTGAGCCCGATAGAACCCAAGAAGACTAATGTTTACCACAGTGTAGTTTGAACACTGTCTCTGAACATCACTAGCACAAAAACTTCATGGAGTTCTAGCGGGGAAACGATGCACCAAAGACATTTTTGTAACTTAAAAAAAGTGTTTCTTTCTATCTACTCTGAAAATTGTATACGTATTCTTTTCCTCTCGGTGTATAGTAATTGTTTGTTCTTCTATTGTACTAACAGTATTTAGCATTTCCGGTGAAAAGTTGTTCACGTCCTCAGTCAGAATATATTTTATAGAAATTTTACTCTACATAGCAAATTTTTACTAGACTTGGTTAAAAAATTTTCATCTTCGGACAACTTCTTTTAACTTAATGTCTCTGTCTCCAGCATCACAAGGGCTATTTACTGCACTTTTTAATCGCTGTAGCAACCTGTCTTTTTCCATTAAAATTGCAGGACACGTTTTTGACTTACACAAACTGCGTTAGCCGTGATAACTGCAAAAAAACTTTAGTAAGTGCATTAAATGATATCAGTATCGGTTTTGAGTAAGACCATTTACGAAAGTACTGTTACAGAAGAATAAACCTGCTGCATATATTGGGTTTCACTGTAATAACAATACATTCTTATTGTTTCTTCTTCAGGCTATTGAGAGAAGAGTTGTACTTGTGTACGTGGTTGTTGTAATAAATTCCCCGCTGATTTAGTTCTTTACTGAGTAAACTCTCTATTCAATATATGTCTTGTGGATAACGACTACGTCATTCACCGGTAAAATTTCATTTGATTGTCTCCATTGATGTCTTCCAATCCTGCCGTCCCCCTTCAGTTTTTATCGTAAAGTGGTTGTTGATACGGTTGCTTTAAAAAGGAAACGGCCAGATTGCTTCGGAATTTTTTCCAGTCTGAATTTATGTTCCATCTGTAATAACATCGTTAAATGATAATCTCATTTCGTTTATAACTGCGAGAATGTCGATGGATGATTAAATCCTCTGTTTTGTTCCTTACCTGCAGCGAATTCAAGTATTTCAGAAGTCCGCAAGTTCAAACTGTAGTATCGAGTTAGTTCATTTTCCTGTTTCTTTTTTACTCAGCTTCGTTTATTTCGTGCTCTTCAATTATCGTGTCTTATTTCTGCTACTTTCAAGGTGGTTTCATGTTCCGCTCCGGGGTCCAGATGAATCGACGTTCTCGTGTAGCCAACATGTAAGCGGATATTCTGGCCGTGAAAAGTTGCCCCGTTCCGGAATCGTAGCCATTTGCGTGTTCCGTCTTCTCAGTCTCCCTCTTCAGCCCCCATCTGGCAAGATGTCTGCCTCCCTTCCCCTCCTTCACTCACCCCCGACTAGTCCACCCACCACAAACAACCCTCTCCCAGGAAGCTGCTCTCGAGAAAGTGGCTGGTTTTTGTACCGCGTTGGAGATGAAAAAAGGACGATTATTCTTGGGTGAAGTACACGCCCCACTCCCTTTCTTTCTTTTGTGTGCTGGATAGAGGTTGCATCACTGTTAGTGGACTTCTCCTTGTATACAGCTATCCTCGGCAACAGAATAGCCAGTTGCTGAGCGCGGAATTTATTTCCTTAAGTAACGATGTTCTCTGCTTTCTCCGGTCCTTTACAGAAGTTCGCACGGTCATTATCTCGGCAAGAAGGCCACAATTAGTTAACGTCTCACAGTTTGTGTCCTCGGTGAAAAGATACCGTGGGGAATAGGGGTTTCTTCAAGTAGCAGCTGCCAGTCTCTCACCCAGAGACGGAACATTGCAGTTCCTAGCGCATCTACTCATCTGTAATTTGTATTTCAAGCACATAACGATAGGTACTTATTATAGTTCGCATCTGTAGCGTGTTTCCCTTTTCATTCACTTTCAGCTTTAGATGTCTTCATATCATTTTCATTTCCATCTAATGGTTCGGATTTGTCAACATTTCTGAGACACTTTTGTTTGTTTTGAGGCAAAAAACAAACACTGCTGTTTCTTATCATTAGTCGGAGCTGGCGTTTCCTGTATGTTAACAGAATAAGAACTTTCAGCAGCAATGCATAAAATGTGTATGTAGACTGACGGAAAATACATCAAAACACCAAGAAGGAGTTGTGCGACATAAACTAAAATCGGTAGACGTGTTTCGAATTGCTACGAGCATCACTCTAAAACAAATGCAAACTATTTTTGTAAAAATACAGTTTTCATTTTGTATGTGTGAAAGTTTTGCGGTGTGTAGATACATCCATCCCGCTTGTTTTCAAACTTAGCTCAACCTGTTCCGGTGAGTAGGGCCGTCACAGCATGTCTTCAAGATGGGTGCTACACTAGACGTTCGTCAGAAGGAACGTGCTGTCATAGAATTCCTGTGCTGTGAAAACGAGACAGTGGGGAACATCCACAAGAGGTTGAAAAAGGTGTATGGATATGCTGCTGTCGATCGCAATACAGTTAGTCGGTGGGTAAGCGGGTTACGTGATGAAAGCGGGCACGGCAATATTGAGGATTGTCCTCGCAGCGGCAGGCCTCGTACTGCACACACTCCAGACAATGTTCAGAGAGTTAACGAATTGGTGACTGCTGACAGACGCATCACAGTGAACGAATTGCC
Source organism: Schistocerca americana (assembly GCF_021461395.2). NCBI lineage: Eukaryota > Metazoa > Arthropoda > Insecta > Orthoptera > Acrididae > Schistocerca > Schistocerca americana. The sequence continues at coordinate 62,092,543 of NC_060122.1, forward strand.
ACGCCACGTTGGGATAGGGGAAGGAAGTGTTTGCAGAATACTGAAAGTGTTGGCGTTAAAAAAGGTTTGTGCCAGGTGGGTTCCCAGGATGTTGACAGTGGCTCACAAAGAAAGAAGAAAAATGATATGCAACGAACTTTTGAAACAGTACGAGAATGGTGGAGATGAATTTCTTGGAAGAATTGTGATAGGTGATGAAATATGGCTCCATAATTTTTCACCAGAGACGAAGAGGCAATCAATGGAGTGGCATCATGCAAATTCACCCCAGAAAAAAAAAATTCAAAACAATACCTTCTGCTGAATTGTTACGACTATGGCGTTTTTAGATTCAGAAGGACTCTTGCTTGTGGACATCTTGCCAAGTGGTACCACCATAAATTCTGATGTACATTGGACGACAATGAAGAACCTTCAAGCTCGAACGAGTCGCGTTCCATCACATCGGCAAAAGCAGGATGTTTTGCTGTTGCACGACAATGCACGGCCACATGTCGGTCAAACAACCATGAAGCAATCACAAGACTCGGATGGACAACACTGAAACACCCGCTTTACAGTCCTTACCTGGCTCCATGTGTCTATCATCTCTTTAGAACAAGGTTTGAAGATGATGACTCCCTTGTGCGCGCTCCCAAACAGTGGCTCCAACAGGTTGGTCCAGAATTTTACCGTGCATGTATACAGGCGCTGGTTCCAAGATGGCGTAAGACAGTTCAGAGGGATGTACATTATGTGGAGAAATGAAAATATTGTTCCTAAAGGATGTATCTACATACTGTAAAACTTTCAAACATGTGAAATAAAAGATAGATTAAAAAAAATAGTGTGCATTTGTTTTGGAGTAACCCTCGTAAAAGGTAATATCCTTTCAAATTTAGCGCCAGCTGCGTAAGAGTAGCGAGAGTGGCGACACTGTGAGAGTGAAAATCACGTTTGCTTTAAATACACGCAGTAACGGTTGTGCATGATAAATACCTGTAGGACTGAGCGCTGTGAGTTGATATTAGTCAAGAATACCTTTAAAGCGACAAAGCCGCCACTATAAACACCTCACTGAGTTTGAATGAGGTCGAGTAATAGAACTACGAGAATCTGGATGTTCCTTCTGCGGTATTGCAGAAGAACTTGCGACGATTGTAGCCACCGTACGTGGTTGCTGGTTCCGGTGGTCACGAGAATGTACGCTTGAAAGAGGAGCAGGCTCCTGGCGGTCACGTCGCATGACCGAGAGGGGAGACCACCGTGTACGGCGTTTTGACTTTGGCGCATCGCGGTGCAAGTTCAGCAGCAGTGTGAGCAGCAGTTGGCAGCTTACTGGCGCAACGAACTGTTACAAATGGGTTACTCCAAGGACAGCTTCCAACCAGACGTTCTGCTATGTGCATTCCACTGACCCAAAACCACGTTATTTGCGAATATAGTCGTGTCAAGCGAGACCTCATTGGAGAATAGGCGGGAGATCGGTTATGTTTTTTGGTGAAAGTTGGTTCTGCCTAGGTGCCAGTGATTGCAGCGTGTTTGTTAGAAAGAAGCCAGTTGAGGACCTGCAACCAACCTGTCTACTTCCAACTGGACCTACACCTGAAGTTATGGTCTTGGATTCGATTTCGTATGATGACAGGATCCCTCTCGTAGTTATCCCTTGAAGACTGGCTGCTGATTTATACATCAGTCTGTTAATTTGGCGCCGGCCGCGGTGGTCTCGCGGTTCTAGGCGCGCAGTCCGGAACCGTGCGACTGCTACGGTCGCAGGTTCGAATCCTGCCTCGGGCATGGATGTGTGTGATGCCCTTAGGTTAGTTAGGTTTAAGTAGTTCTAAGTTCTAGGGGACTGATGACCACAGCAATTGAGTCCCATAGTGCTCAGAGCCATTTGAACCAATTTTTGTTAAGTCGGCTTGTTGTGCTGCCATTCATAAACAGCATTCCTGGGGCCGTTTTTCAACAAGATAACGGTCTCCCACATACGACTGTCGTAACCAAACATGCTCTACTGAACCGTGATTTTATTTTCAAAGAATATTCTTAAGGATTTATTTTATTTACTAGCGATTCATCAAGAACATTAACACATTTAATCACACTATGTAAGCATGCAAAGTAGTTGTCAGGGAGTAACTGATGAAATCATAACCAAATTCCTTTTAACAAATGGGAATTTTATTCACTTTAATAGTGCCTAAAATTATTTTTTAAAAGAAACAGATTTAAAATTATAATCAGAAAGCACCCTCTAAATATCATACTTACAATTTGTTTAGAGGCAGAAAGAAACAAGTTTTGACTGTATGATCTTTCGGGGAGAGAACCTTGCCACTCCCTTTTGACACGGCTGTAGTTACGACCGCTCACAACAGCCTCTGAAAGACTACACTGGTGCAAATCTGCAACACACCAGATAACTTTAAACAAAGAGGTTTAACAGTTTGCACAAGCACACAAACTATGCACCCCCTGGTAAAAGGGATGGAAATGGTACAAAACACTAACAATTAAAATATTAACCTTAATTTTAACTTCTAAGAAAAGTCTTACTTTATATACTAAAGTGATCATTTAAATAAAAGCCCAAAAAATTCTACAAGGTTGGCCAAACAATAGTTAAGATGCTCTACAGTACACAGATACCGCCTCTCAAGATGGCATCAAAGTTTTCAGAGATCAAAACATATTTCAGCTATTAGGCCGTTACACTCCAAGGAATAAATTCGTAAACACACCAGATGCGACAAACATGAGAGAGGCAGTTACTAACGTACGGTAGATTGACAGGGATATTACCGAACAACACGAGCTGCAGGTTGCTCTAACCCGCCTCTACTCCACAAGGGAAAAACGGACCACCCAATTTATAAACAACCACATTCCAGCGAGTGGGCAAACGGAGAAGAATGGTGGGACGAACCCAGAGCAAAACGGCTGGTGACCTCACCAAGAAAACAAGTAGAATTTAACAAGAGTAAATCAAACAACATATCACCAATCACTTAACTTCTAATAAACTGTGATTTCTGGTGAAGTCCTGGCGCAGCACCCCCAACGCTCTCCCGAACCGTCCGCTGCCAGCCGCTTCAACGGACGCAGGAAGGCGCGGCGACCTACAGTCTCACGGCGTCGCAGCTCACACCGGCCAGACTGATGTCGTGGGTTGACTCCTGTTGCTCTCGTGTCGACCGCGAAGTCAGTACCCCTCGCTATACGACGCGGCCTATTGGACTCACATGGCGACCTCACATGCGCCGACGCTCAAGACGGACAAGTCAAAACAGCTAATTTTTACCACGGCTCATCTACAGACAGTGGACATGTTGGCTTGACTTGCTCGGTTACCATGTACGTCTTCACTAGAGTACATATGGAGCATCGGCGGACGACAGCTGTAGCGTCATCCACAACCAGCAGTAGCCGTCCCTGTATTGACGGACCAAGTGGAACAGGCGTGGATGCCTAGCCCACAAACTGACATCCGGCACTTGTACAACACAATGCATGGACGTCTGCATACTTACATTCAATATTCTGATCGTTACACTGGTTATTAATGTACCAGCATTGCAAATTTGCAGTGCCTTATCTCGCAGCACTTACATTAAGGGGATGTACTGCAGAATTTTCAAAGCGGTCGTAAAAATAAGCAGGGGCTGAAAATATTTTCCATTACTTATCTTGGCATGCTGAATTCAGTGGGTAGATCTAAATTCCTACAAAATTTCTTCATCACTTTTGAAATTTTCAAAAATATCATTATTTTTTCAAACCCTTACGTGGAGTTGTTACTTATCAAGGAATGTATTCGCAAAAAATGGATGAGTAGCATTTTTTAATAAGACCATTCCGATTTTTTTTCAAAAATATTGTAGTGACTTTTCTGTCATTAGCTAGGTATGTACAATGCAGGTTTTTTTTTTTCACACATGTAGGTTTACGTTCGCGACAGACTCGCAAGAAGAGGGATCACAGATTTACCTCAAAATTCATACGCCTTTAGCAGGCCACTAAAACAACGTAATGTACAAATAGTAAGGTGCACTACTCTGACAATTTGCTGCGGACGCAGGTTCGAATCCTGCCTCAGGCATGGGTGTGTGTGATGTCCTTAGGTTAGTTAGTTTTAAGTAGTTTTAAGTTCTAGGCGACTGATGACCACAGCAGTTGAGTCCCATAGTGCTCAGAGCCATTTGAACCATTTTTGAACTCTTACAATTCCGAGAAAATCACAAGAGTAGTTTTACGGTTCTATTATGTGACTTACATATCTGTGAGCAGGATGCTAGAGTTCATGGTGGCGAAACTTCATAGGATGAACGTTTACAAAGCGATGCTTCGGCTCCCGCTCAACTTACTTTTCAGTCCATACTATTAGAAGGAAGAGAAATTTTTCAAAATCAACGATATGTGTTTTCCCTTAGAAATTCTGAACATTCCCTGTAAATAAGGAAAAACTGCATTCATTCGATGTGGTAGATGCCGTTTCCAATTACATTTTCCATGACTGTATGACAGATACCATCCTGCAACGTATGACTTCGAGAGCACATCCGGCGAGTAAATGTGCATTACTCTTGTGGTCTGGCACATTGTGAAATTACTGGATAACGTCCTTCGAAGCGATATTTATCGAGGTTCAACTTGGGCTTTCCGATCCTGTCCCTTGCCTTTGAAACATTAATTAAAAATGGTAAATACTCAAATGACATATGAAATTCCCTACAAATTCATGATAATGCACGTACTTTTTTTATTTTATTACTTCTCAAATGTCATATAAATTAAATAATGTGACCAGTGATAAAAAATATAGATAAAAAAGTAAGTGTTTGCATGATTCGAAGCGCTGCGTTGTCCACTATAGACTTGCAAATCACGAACTCTCTTCACTTGATTCCAATGACTTCTTACGATCAGCCCCTTTGTACAGTCACATCAGTTACAGAATAGAAGCGTAAAACTTCTCTTGCGATTTTCTCTGAATCGCCGGAATAGGGCACTTTACTACTTTCACATTATGTTACTTTAATGGCCTACTGAAGGTGTACAAAGTATGAAGTAAAGCCGTGATCCCAACGTTATGGCAACACCTTGTCAGCTGTGAACTGGGAAGCTGACCTGTTGGTTGGTTTGCTTTTTAAAGTGACTAAACTGCTAAGGTCGTCAGTTCTTTGAACTGGAGAGTAAACATTTATAAGGGTTTCTGGTCCAGGATGGGTCGCAGGGTGGTGTTAGGTTCTCAAGTCTGGCAGGTAATCAACGTTGGAACATAGTCCAGTTACTCTGCATAATTTCATTCCTACAACGATACACACTTAGGCTCTAGCGGTAACGCCCCTGCAGTCTACCATCTCCAACGCGATGCAGAAGCGCAGCGATTGATGACAGCACGTCGGTTGGCGGCCAGAGACGGTCCACTTTCATTCACCGTGGCCAGCTATACCCGCGGCCGACGTCCCGCCCATGCGAACACTGCGGAGGTGGGAATGTTTGACGTAATATGTAAACTGAAAGTAAAGAATACGCTTTTCAAAGGTATCAAGTCGTTTTTAATTTGTTTATTAATTTGTTTTACCTTCATACTGGCCCAAACTAGTTGAATTAAATCAGGTGATGCTGAAGGAATTAGATTAGGAAATGAGACACTGAAAGTAGTAAATGAGTTTTGATGTTTAGGGAGAAAAATAATTGATGATAGTCGAAGTAGAGAGGATATAAAATGTATGCTGACTATGGCAAGGAAAGTATTTCTGCAGAAGAGAAATTTGTTAACATCGAGAATAGATTTAAGTGTCAGGAAGTCTTTTATGAAAGTGCCTGTGTGGAGTGTTACCATGTATGGAAGTGAAATGAACGATAAGCAGTGCAGACAAGAAGAGAATAGAAGCTTTCGAAATGTGGTGCTACAGAAGAATGCTGAAGATTAGATGGATAGATCACGTAACTAGTGAGGAGGTACAGAACACAATTGGGGAGAAAAGGACTTTGTGGCACAACTTGACTAGAAGAAGGGATCGATTGGTAGGACATGTTCTGAGGCATCAAGGGATCACTAATTTAGTATTGGAGGGCAGCGTCAAGGGTAAAAATCGTAGACGGAGACCAAGAGATGAATACACTAAGCAGATTCAGAGGGATGTAGGCTGCAGTAGTCATTCAGAGATGAAGAGGCTTGCTCGGGATTGAGTAGCATAGAGAGCTGCATCAAACCAGTCTCTAGACTGAAGACCACTGCAACAACAACACTGGGCCAGACAATGTAAAATGCGGTAGTAATGCTATTTTGCGTTAAATTCTTGTCACATACTATAAATACAAAACTTTTGTAATTTATTTACAGTTTTCGTAGCTATTAAATGTTAAAACGCCAACTACATTTAAATTTCCTTGAAAAAATCAAAATTATCGAAACGAAAGAATCCTACTCCTGTCTCCAGTTTAAATATTTTGGGCTCAAAACATTTTTTCTGAATACATTCTGTGATAATCAAGATCTGCAGTTGTTGGTTTGAAAATATAATGATTTTGTTCAAAACCCAAATATGAAAAGGTGATGAAAAAAATTTTGTTTACAAAATCGGATTCATTCACTGAATTCAGCACGCCACGGTAAGTTATGAAATAAATTTTCAGTCTCCTACAATTTTTTTGTAACCGGGATGAAATTTCTACATCTACATCTATATCTACATCCATACTCCGCAAGCCACCTGACGGTGTGTGGCGGAGGGTACCTGAGTACCTCTATCGGTTCTCCCTTCTATTCCAGTATCGTATTGTTCGTGGAAAGAAGGATTGTCGGTATGCCTCTGTGTGGGCTCTAATCTGTCTGATTTTATCCTCATGGTCTCTTCGCGAGATATACGTAGGAGGGAGCAATATACTGCTTGACTCTTCGGTGCAGGTATGTTCTCGAAACTTTAACAAAAGCCCATACCGAGCTACTGAGCGTCTCTCCTGCAGAGTGTTCCATTGGAGTTTATCTATCATCTCAGTAACGCTTTCGCAATTACTAAATGATCTTGTAACGAAGCGCGCTGCTCTCCGTTGGATCTTCTCTATCTCTTCTATCAACCCTATCTGGTACGGATCCCACACTGCTGAGCAGTATTCGAGCAGTGGGCGAACAAGCGTACTGTAACCTACTTCCTTTGTTTTCGGATTGCATTTCCTTAGGATTCTTCCAATGAATCTCAATCTGGCATCTGCTTTACCGACGATCAACTTTATATGATCATTGCATTTTAAATCACTCGTAATGCGTACTTCCAGATAATTTACGGAATTAACTGCGTCCAGTTGCTGACCTGCTATTTTGTAGCTAAATGATAAGGGATCTATCTTTCTACGTATTCGCAGCAAATTACACTTGTCTACATTGAGATTCAATTGCCATTCCCTGCACCATGCGTCAATTCGTTGCAGATCCTCTTGCATTTCAGTACAATTTTCACCGGTACCTTCACTTAACGTGTGATCCTGCGATTTTAATCACTTAAATATGTTATCTAGACAAATGTATTCCCAAAATTTCATTACTCCACATTTTTCCGTCAGTATATAAACCTTGGATTTAATATTAAAAATGATTTAATATACGATGCAACATATTTGCCCTGACCAATAGTAATAGGGAGTCCTGACAAAGCAAAGATTTTTGTACTAAAAACTCTTACGGACAAAGTGCACAGTCACTGAGGTATACATGAGAGAGACAGTCAAGGGAAAACGAGAGAGACTAAATGGCGTGCAAGACAAGGACGATGGTAAGGCAAGTGTCTTTATAGAAGTGCCCTTCTTTGAGAATCAGGAAGGAAAAGCGCAAAAGTTCACCGTGGTACCATTCGTTAAACGGCTCGATGTGAGGTCAGCGAGTCATGTGTGCGTCCGCCTTCTCTACGGAGACCGGGGAAGAGGAACTGTGAGGTGTAGTGCGGGTTTTGATTGCGGAAGGAGGGTCAGGAAGTGAAATTCATGTCCGAATGTTTTCTGTGTAAAGTGAACACTGTATGTCACGTGTGCGTGTGTTTGCTTAAAATAAACAATTTCTAAAAGGTTAGGTGTCACTGGAAGACATCAGTCAGCCAGGAGGTGGACGTCGTGTCATTACCTCTTCTCTCATTGTTTTGGTGGATGCTGCCGTTAGAAATGACCGAGAGCGGGCGATGGAAGATATTCAACTCATGTTACCACTCACAGGACCATTTACACTATCATCATAGAGCATCGAAGTTCTGGAAAATCTGTGGGCAGTGGGTTCTCCACAGCCTGATGGAGGAAGCAGAAGTTGGATGGAATGTCGACGTCACTGCAGCATCTGGAACGGTATCCAGATGAGCAGTATCGTTTCCTACTCCGTGTAGTCGCGGGAGACGAAATGGTGTCATCGTTTTGAGGCGTACAGCAAGCGTCAGGGCAACAGTGTTAGCCCACGGAGTCTCGCCCACAGAAAAACTCCAAATCCGTGCATGCCTGCTCCGGGAAAGTCATGAAGACCATTCACTCCAAGGGCCCGCTATTCACTGACTGTCAGTAACACGGCGAGATTAACACACAGCGGTGCGTGGCAGTGCAAAAATTGAAGATCGTGTTCAAGCCCAGACGCCTAGGAAAGTTGACGGATGGCAGCATTCTGCTGCAAGATATTGGCCGCGCGTATGTTGTAAAAGTTGTTTCGACTGTAGCAGTTTCGTTGGGGAGCTGTTATACATCCTCCCTCCAAATCTCTCTCCACACGATTTCCATATTGTTGGAGCCCTGAAGAAAGATGTCCGTGGTCGTCGATTTGCTTAAGACGACGAGGTGTGTGCCTGGATACAATTATGACTCCCTAAGTAACAGCAAATATTTTTACTTGATATTATTGGGCGTTTTGTGCCATAGTGTGGTAAGTAGATTTACAATTATGGCAGTTACTTTTCAAATAATAAACTACTTTTTTTCGATCTTTCTCGCCTTCCTCTGACTGCCCCCTAACATAAGAAAATCTATTCGTAAGAACGTCGGCAATCTGCTTATAACAAAACATTAGAGTAAAAATCCTGTAGTAGGCATATTCTGAAAACGTCTGCCTGCCTGGTTACTGCAGAGCGTATGGGCTCACATGCGAGGAATGCCTGTGGAACAGCAGCTGCACGGGAGCCGCAGTGGTGTGGTCCACGGGAATCAACTGGCCAGCTCACAACGGCGGTGCTGTAGATATGCGCAACGCGGGCAAGCAGACGACACGCAGTCAGGGCTGGGAACTGTGTCGCCTTTGGCAGCAAGTAGTGTGACGTTCTCTGTTCTGCGTTTGTGTCTGCAAGTGTCGTCTACATACAGAGCAAATCGTCACCGAAATCTTAATGATGAAGGTAGAAATAAAGTCGTATACAAGGACAGAAACAAGAAACATATAACGTGGCATAAGATTACTCTAGATTAATTATCTCTCTATTTTTCAGAACATTGAAATGGAGAGAGAAATCTTGCAGGCCAATTTGTTTGGTAAATGCTCTTGCCAAAGTATGAGAAAACCTACCGTGCCGCCGCCTGACGGACTACAGATAGGAGGTAGGCATGAGAAAATTCCAGTACAGTGTCAAAAAAGGGAAATCAATCGAGGATGCGATAAATCAGGCAATAGATAACACCTCAGACAACAAATATGTGATTTATCACATCTTGCTTGATAGAACTGGGGCGTTTAATAATTTGTGGTGGCCTGGCCTGTTCAAAAGACTGAAGCACAAGGACAGCACAGGTTTCTCTATAACACTCTACGAAATCACGGCATAGGCAAGCAGTGTCCTAGAAAGAAAAACATACATCACCAAAGGTGACCCACAGGGCTCTGTCTGTGGGCCAGAGTACTGGGATGTTAGCGTGTAGTCATTACTAACCCGCCTTCATAGAATAACCAACAGCAGTGGCTGCATCACTTGCGCAGATGATCTGCTAATTATAACATTTGCCAACAGGCTCCAGGGCAAGTACAGAAAAGTGTACTCCTATGCCTTACAGACACGTGTAGGAAACCACCGACTGAGGCACTGCTGGTCATATTAGACTTGCTATCTCTAGACCTCAGTAAGAAAGAGGTGTGCACAATACTTGCTCAAAAAGCGCTAATATAATAAGGTATAGGAAATACTGGACACATGAACCGTGTATAATAAGGAAATAGACATCCACTGATATAAAATGGCAAGAAATCTGGGACAGGACAGAAGCAGGGAAGAGAGCCGACCACCTCCTTCCTAACGCAAAAGAAAGACCAATAATGACATATTTATTGCAGCCAAGGGAGCTGCACAGTATTCGTCGAACGTGGACCATATCCCAGTTACTAAAATACGACAGTACACAGCAGACAGTTGTGATTGCCACCCTGGATAACATCACCTGAGAATTGGCATAAGACAACATGTTACAGACCAGGACAGGAACGCATCAGGTATTGCTACAGTGTATACGAGGAACTACGGCGTAAGCTGAACTCGCTATCAGTTCATATATCAACTTACGAACGGCAGGTCTACATGGCTGTGAGACAAGTAAGAAGAGACCACATATTGTGATAACAGTAGAACATCCACCCACAGTAACCTTTTGGGAGCAGTGAGGGCATGAGCCTCGGGGAGGATCAGGAAGGATTTCCTGAGACCCTGCCAGCCATATCCCAATCTCTACACTTTTGGTGACACAACAGCACAGCCGCCGTTACTCCTGAGTCGCACATCGGCACACCAGGGGCCAACCATCCAGACAAATGAGAAAGCCAGCTTGGTTCTGATGCGTAGTACAGTAGTATAGTGTAGTGTAGTGTAGTGCTGGGTAGTGTAATGTAGTGTAGTATAGTAGTGTAGTCCAGCATTATAAACTACAAAATTTGTGGTCTACCTGTTCTGCAGGCCAGGAACGTTACAGCAGAGAGGGTTGAGACAAGCCAGCCAATAGTACGCTAACTGAGCTCTCTCTAGGATGACAACGAGAGATCAGCCGCATCTACACAATGAGGACACAAGCGCCACACAGCCTGGCCGCGGTCCAGTTGAAGACCAGCCATTCTACGAACGCTACAGCAGCGACATAGCAACTATAACGTTGCACTTGTATTGCGAATTCTATATACTGAAGAGACTTCTTATTTGTCTGTAAATTCACAAAGTGGAGTATTATCATTCGTCTTACGGTAATAAAAATTCATTAATATGATTTCCTGGAATTTTTGTCTAGCGATCGGAGAAAGCAGGTTTCCTAGGCACCCTATATTAGACAAGTGGGCAGCACACAACATTGGTGACAAGGAGGTTAACAGATTCCGCAATGACAGCCACCACAGATTCTCTGTTTTCCTATTTTTGTATTGCTGGCATCTAAATTCTCTCTTTTCTTTGCAGGGGTATTCACTTGCTTTAATGGTGTCTCTTATCGTGTTTTTGTTAATCAGTATTTTCAGGTGGGCGCTGCTGAAATTTTCTTTGCTTTTGTACTCATTTTTTTGTATGTCTTATCCGCATTTATTTCTTTCGACATGCCCATCCCACGCCCCCTTCTCAGGCGTCACAGCTTCCATCATTAGGTGCAATTTCAGCTAACACAGATGTTTCAGTTTCAGACGCAACAGATTGTTTCTCTACTCAATCCGGTACAACAGTTCCTTGAAGATCAAACGAATGCAATACAGCAGGGCACCTACACCAGCTCCAGTTTAATGAAAAAGAAGTGGAATGGCTCGAGTGGTTACATCATTTTGAAGCCCACATAATTGCACACAGTGTACCAGGTACTGTGAAAAGCCATTATTTTCTGTCTCCGATAGGAAGTGCAGTGTGCAGACTCATTCAGAAGTTATTTCTTAACGCCACTCCAAGTGAACTTTCTTGCGATCAGCTTGTAGATTCGCTAACTAATTATTATGACTAACAAGTGAATGTGGTACTAGCAAGGTAGCAATTATGTAAATGCAAAAAATAGTCAGAAGTAACTTATCACTAGTGGGTAACAGGGTATGACGAGGAAATGCATATTTAAATGCGCTTGTGGTGCTTTATATTCAGATGTAATGTTGTGTGATGCGATGCTGTACAATGTAACAGATGTCAGACTCAGAGAACAGATTTTGAAACAGTCTAGTCCGTAATTTCAGCATGTATAAGTACGATTCAGGTGCCTTGACAGCTGACAAGTTTGAGCAGCCAGCTTGTCGGGCTGAGTCTCTTGCTAGCGACCAGCCCATTAGGCAGCGGCAGCTTGCGCACGCCATGCCACGTCAACACTTCTCCACGCTGCATAAATGGCTCTCTAAACAGGCGGCTACAGCAAACAGGATTAAATCATATCATTGGTGCTATTCATGGCACAAACACCATGACTACCCATCCTGACAAGCACAGTGTTACACTTGTGGCAAGAAAGGACATGTTCAGTCTCTGTGGTTGCATCAGAACAAACGAAAGAAATCTTCCCACTCACAAAAATCTAGTCACAAGGCTCATGTAATAAATGCTGTGTATTCAAAGCCTGCTTCAGAAAATAGCAAAACTATCAAGCCAACAGATTCTTGTTCATTTGCGTCTTAGTGGAAAACGCGTGAAATTGCAGTAGGACGTGGGTGCCCCTGTTACATTTCTGAATCGTAACACGTATGAACTGTTAGGCTCCCCACGCCTGTCTAAATCTAGCACGCACCTGACAGCTTATAATGGACAAGACATTCTCGTTCTCAGCAAATGTAATTTGCCTGCCATGTATCGCTCGCATATGCGAACTGTATCTTTCACTATGCTACAATCACGCGATTATGAGAACATATTTGTCTATGATTCTTTTCATTGGTTTGGCTTTAACATTCAGGACAATGTATTGTCAGTGTCTGCATTCAATCAAAAAGACAGTGCAGATAGCTTGCAAAAGGAATTTCTGGAACTTTTTTCTCGAGGTTTAGGCAAGGCTAAAAATTTTGTGGCACATATTACTCTAAAAGACAATGCTCAGCCAAAATTTTGCTAGGCCAGAACTGTTCCCATTGCATTACAGGACAAAGTCGCTGCTGAACTTAAAGAATTGCAGGGTAGCAGAGCTATTGCACCCATACAATCTAGTCAAGGGGCAAGTTCATTGGATTTGCTCCCCAAACATTCAGGTCGCATTCACCTCTTGTTGATTTTTAACTCTACAGTCCAATCGGTGATTGATACTTATCTATTGCCACCCCCAGAGGATCATGGGCAGATTAGGCGCTGGCAATTACTTTCCAAAAATAGATTTACCCGACGCATTTCTTCAAACACCACTAGAAGAAGAATCTCAAAAAGAATGTGTTGTGAATACTTACTTGGGCTGGTTTAAATATTTGCGTTTGTCTTTTGGCAGGGCTCCCGCACCCGCCATTTTCCAACGGTATTTGGAGTACCACGATATTGTCGTAGTAGATCGTACACCTGAAGAACATATTGCATATCTGATGAAGGAATAAAGTGTAGACTGGAAAGTGTGATTTTTTTACACCTGAGTTACAGTATCTTGGTTATGTCATAAACAGTCAAGGTGTACATCCTCTTCAGTCGCATTTGTTAGCCATACAAGTTCTTCGCAATGTGAGAGAATTGCAGTCACTTTTAGATAAAATGAACTGTTACACTCGGCCCATACCGAATTCTGCACAAATGGCAGCGTTATTGCATTGCTTGTGTATCCAGAACGTCCCCTTTGATTGGACAACTGGAGGCAAAGAAGCTTTTAAAAAACTTAAGCACGCATTCCTCAGTGTTCGATGCTCAGTTCACTTTGATCCTGACAAACCAATGTGGTGAAGTTGACGCTTCCTCTTACGGCATAGGTCCAGTGCTTTCGCACAGAATAGGCGATAGAGATAGGTCTATTGCTTTCGCATGAAAAGTTTTGTCCTAAGCTCAATGTAACTGTTCAAAAATAGAGAATGAGGCTTTGGATATTGTTTATAGTCTCAGAAAATTGCCCCATTATTTGTATGGCAGAAAATTCTACTTGGTAACGGATCACAAGCCATTGGAGTCCATGATTACTTCGACGAAGCCGGTTCCTGTAAGAACAGTCCCAAAATTGCAAAGATGGGCTTTGTTGTTGTCTCAATACCTGTAAGAGTTTGTGTATCGTTCGACAGCTAATCAGGGTTATTGTGGACGCACTTTCACGTCTTCCGCTTGGCTCTGATAAGGATTTTGACGCTTCTGCTGCATCTCGTTGGCACATCGATGCTCAGGATTCGGAATTACTTCAATCCTGTCCTCTGAACTACAAGAAAATTGCACAGGCCACAGAAGCTGATTCAGATTTGAATATTTTTCTACAATACAATCGCACATCTTGGCTTCGCTCGTTTTATAGCATAAATAACTCTGTAGTACGCCGATACTTTGCACGTCGGCATAGCCTCGCTATGCAGAAAGGTGTGGTCCTTGTTCAGAATGACAGTGTACAGTCACGTGTGTTGATCCCTAAAGCTTTGCAAACAGAAGCGTTGCAGTTGAAACGTCCCCTTAGAACAATTATACACGACTGTGCTTAAACTGACACACAATATTTTTTAGCGCAACGCAATCTGACTTTCAAAAATCCCTACAAAAGAATGGCCCTGTCTAATATCAACCTATACGTTTCACAAATCAATTACCTCACAAAACATCCTTTTTCACAAGTCAGAGTCCCTAACTACTACTCATTATACCCTACCTTATTACACATATACATATTCGTCGACATTTCTTCAATATTTCATCATAACAAATTCCTCATATAGCATCAGCTTATTGATCATAAACATACCTCAACAGCATAATACACATCGTCATCCTAAAAATAACATCATAACACCTCACTCAAATCTCAAAAACGTCGTAGCTTTCTGCAATAATGTCAAAACCTAAAACAAATTCTCTGCTCATTTCAATAGTGTCATCTGCCTCAAACGCACTTTAAAAATCATGATCCCATACCAAATACATCATTCAAAGCTTTCATAGTATCACAATGGTTCCGAAAAAATATGAACAGTTTCCAAAGTACAGACAAAATACAGTTTCATATGTGTGAAGTTATCCAACTGTGTAATTGCGTAAACATCTGTCACTGACATAGTAAAAAGAATGTTTGTTTCTCTGTCAAATAATCAGATAGCTGTGTAATTCTGTGTTAGAGAAATATGGTACTGATGTGTAAAGTTGTATAAGCAAATACCATATTAGCTAGGGCTCCTTGTGCTTGCCAAACACATGGTACACAAAGTAGGCGTGTACCCCCCTGAGGATTAATGTAATTATACCCTCAGGTGTTACAGATTACAGCAATGGAATGAAATGTATCACGGAAAACTTTCTTTGTAATTCAAAAATCTTTAAAAATAAATGTTTTAAGTACAAAATTAATCACTGAAATGCGTGTCCTGTAGCACTAAATGTGCATCTTGCTGTAAGATAATTCTGTGGAAGTGTCGTAATTATCGTCCTCCGAAAGCTAAGTTCTGCAGAAGTCAATGTACTTACCCCATCATAAACGAAAGTGAAATGCTTTGTGTATAGATATCGTAATTATTATGTACATTACTGTGATCAAGAATTGTATCCTCAAGCCTTACAGATTACAGCAATGGAATGAAATATATCACGGAAAACCCTTGTATCATTGTACTTCAAATATCTTAAAAAATACATGTTTTAAGTGCGAAATTAATCACTCAAATACGTGTCCTGAAGCGCTAAATGTGCGTCTTGCTGTAAGATAATCTCTGTGGAAGTGTCGTAGTTACCGTCCTCCGAAAGCTAAGTTCTGCAGAAGTCAATGTACTTACCTCATGATAAACAAAAGTGAAATGCTTTGAGTATAGATATCTTAGTTATTATGCTTATTTCTGTGATGAAGAAAGTACTGTGCTGTAACATATTGTTGTGCTACGGAAAAGGCTGTCTCATTATTGCTATACCACAAAAGTTACTACTAAAACATGTTTTACTTTCCAGAATAATGCAGAAAAACTGTGCAGATATAAAACAGAAACACTGCAAAAGCAACATTGTAAATTGTCACTCATTAGTAGCGACGTGATAAAATCGTGTAGTTGTCACATAAACTCCAGAATGTATTTTCAAGTAAACCAAAATGTTGCATTAAAATCTCATTAGCAGTACCGGTATATGTTCTAAGTATGTGAGCCTTATAGTCGTTACGTAAACGTACAACTACCAAGCAAGAATGTACACACACAGTAACACTGTGTCCTCTGTTCACTATCACAATGCAGTGGTAATTTCTGTTTAAATAAGTTCTCTTGGTTCTTGACTGGATATTTAACTTCAGACATTGTTGCATGTTAACAGTTTCTAAGACTGAAAAAGAGTACTAGTAACGTGAAGTGTAAAGTTTTATGCCAAAGACAAAGTTAAAAAGCAGATTATCTTTCAATAAACGGTTTTACATGTGAAATGTGGTGTAAACCTTTACTCTTCCTAGTACGCAAAGTTTCAACTTCAACGCAGTTATCATGCGGTATACGTCGGTAAAGAATACTGGAATTTTTCTCAAGCTTAGCGTCTATGTTATTTTTCTCTGAGCCAGCCGGCGTACGCGGCTGCCTGCGGTGCGAGTCATTGTCTGTCTCTTTGTTGGCGCGCGCCATTATTGGGATTAGGAGACCGAACTTCTACAAATTCACCTTGCCCAGAGGGCCCAGCCCTGTTTAAATCCCGCCAGTTCTGATGAAATTCAGGTCGGTCGTTTCGTCGGTAGTTCCTGTAGTTTCTTTCTTGTCGGTTAAGTAGTGCAGAATTTCTCCCTGAATTATCACTGCACGGCGGACCGTTGCGTCTGAAGTTATTCTGTCTCCCGTGATAATAATAGTTCTGGTTGCCATATTGTCTGTTTCTGTGATTGTCTCTGTCATATTTATTACTACGGAAATGCGATCTTTCTCTGTAACTATTATTCTGCCAGCGGTTGTCAAAAGGGTGGTGTGTGTTTCGGTCACGATTTGTGTTGTGAGAATAGCCTTGTCATGTCCAGTTATTATTTCTTTCATCGCGGAATTGTGACAGATGTAACCTGTAATTGTTGTGTTCCTGTTTTCGCGTTCCGCGATTTCCGCGATTGTCAGTGTCAATTTCCAGTTCTTGCAACAGTCCCTGAAAAGCTTCAATGTCGTCTTTGCGACGTCCTGCTAAAATAATATGTCGTAAATGTTCAGTCAATTTGATTAAGCAAATGCGGATGAGTTCTGAGGGGCTGTATGGGTTTGACAGGTACTGATTCTTGTGCAACATGTCTTCAAAATATTTCACAAGACTGGAAAATTCAGATTGTTCGAAATGTTTCATCATTATGATGCTATGTTTTACTCGGTAGCTTGAGACCAATATGCTGAGAGGAAGGTATGATAAAAATCTCCTTCACTGTGACAATCGTGAATGACCGATCGCATTCTTACAGCTGGTTCATTCTCCAAGAAGCCACACATAAATTCTAACCTGTGCTCCAATGACCAGTTGGGAGGAAAACAATGAGAGAATTGATGGAGCCACGCTTGTGGATGAATGTCGTTGGCAGAATTCTTAAACGTTTTGAATTTACGTGTAGTAATGAACAGCTTATAGTCAAAATAATCGTGTCGGCGAGTAGCATATCGGTCATTGTTACGTCGTGTCGGCGGTTCCATCTCAAAATTCGATGCACCTTGCCAATTTCTTTCATAATTTCCGAAATGCCCTGTGTTATTATTTTGTGGCTTATCCGTATTTCTAAGTTCCTCTTCCCGTGTTGGAGCGCGAGTGTCCTCTGAAATATGAAATTTTTGTATTACTTGTGCCAACTGATCTTGTACTTCCCGGATTTCTCTTTTGTATTCCGTATTAATTTGATTCTGATTTTGTTTGAATTTCTTAATTTGTTCATACTCTTCTGTGTCAGTGATGGCTACAGGTCTTGTGTCATTCAGATCATCATCTACCTTTGCAGATAAGTTAGTGAACTGATCCGAAAGTTCGGCTACTTTCTCCAATAGTGTACTTATTTTCTCAGTGTGTTTTTATGAACCAAGTTTCAGAGTATCTACTGTATCCTTTAAGTTTTCCTGAGTTTTTGCAACTTGTGTAACCGAATCGGTAGATGCCACTGAGTCAAATTTAGCTTGCAAGGTCTCATGATTTTCATGAACAATAGTTTGCAGTTCTTTTATGGCTGCTTCGTGATTCTGTAATGCATTTTCATGCCGCGAAAAAATAGGTTTAAAATGCTCACAAATTTGTGTTTTTACGTCATTACAGACTTTTTGACATTTAGATTCAATGTTATGTAACTCAGTAGTTAAATCTCCACGTGTTTGTTCAAGAGTTTGTTCCAATGAGTCTAACTTTTGAAGCTGTTGCTGTGTCTGTCTCTGATTTTGTTCCATCGTGTCTAACTTTTGAAGCTTTTGCTGTGTTTGTCCCATTTGTTGTATTAATTGTAATAACAATGCATTGGTGTCTGAAACATGTTCCTCAGTGCTTTTCGGCAGTGAATTTGCACCGGCAACATTCACATTTTGACAAGCGGAAAATGTGTCTTAACTCATTTGAGAAAATGGTGAGAACCCAAAACCAGAGTCTACAGTATTTACAATATTGTGTTCTGTCATTCCCGATTCCTGAGGCGAGCTGTTGCCGACCGATCAATCGATAATGCTTCCCTGTTCACTACCTGTTTCACTGTCTACACCATTATTTGACGCCCGCTCCATTTCCCTATGCACAGTTACCAAATTACTACTTTGAACATTAGTAAATTCATTACTCGGCGGCGCTGATAATCTACGCTCGTCGACACTATTATTTCTCAGTTTACTTTGGAGCCTAGTGTTACGTTTTTCACACGCCATTATTGTCACAATATTTCACACGATAACACAGAAAAGCACAATTTGAAGAGCAAAATAAGATAACACATTAACATAGAAATGGAAATAATGTCTACTTAAATACTTGGTGCAAATCTACATGCACGTCACAACTGTTTTACTGTACAACAATGAAAGACTGCAATTACAAAGTAGATTCTCTCTACAATTACGCGCTAGCAATAAACAAAATCTACGCTAATTACACAAACTACAAGATCAGAAGATTCCAGTGAGGTATCCTCGGCTAAGGGTCGACATATGAAACGTCCCCTTAGAACAATTATACACGACTGTGCTTAAACTGACACACAATATTTTTTAGTGCAACGCAATCTGACTTTCAAAAATCCCTACAAAAGAATGGCCCTGTCTAATATTAACCTATACGTTTCACAAATCACTTACCTCACAAAAATCTTCGTTACTCGAACTACTGCAATACAGCGAGCGCCACTACTGCCAGCTAAATAAAAGATTCAAACTAAGGAAGGCACTAACTACTGATAGGCATAGTTAGCAAATGAAAGATTTTAATATTGAACAAACACTGTATTTACCTTAATAGTCATATTATATATAGCAGTTCATGACAGTCTTACAAATTTCAAAACTACGCCATCGCTCTCCCCACATCCATCACTGCTGGCGGCTCACCTCCAACTGCGCAACGCTACGCGCTGTTCACATCCAGCTGCCGCTGCCCAACACTACAATGGCAGACAACAATGCAAACTAGCCACAGACTGCACACAGCACACCCAGTGATTTTCATACAGAGCGCTATGTAACGTTGCCAAAAAGAAAACATAAACAGCCTACTTACACAGTTACTTCACCGAGGACTCTGGGGGATTGTTTGTATGTAACAGTTAGCTCGTCGACACTGTACTGGGCAGGGTATGGACACCCAAATAGATCAGATGTAATCACAGTGTCACGCATGTGCGGAAAATCAGTCCGCTCCTCTACAAAAATTCTCTGCTTGCCTAAGTCACAATAACCATGGCAACATATGCGCGTAGACTTTGAGGGTCATTTTGGGACTCGTATAGCATGTTTCCTTTTGCTGTAACAAAGTACTCGACTACGTCAGGTAGCACAACTTAGGTATTGTTCTCAATGTATTGCCTGGAAGGTTTGCCTGAAGTCATAGTGTCAGACAACGGCCCTCAGTTCACGTCGTATGAATTTCATACATTCTGTAAACGCAATGGTATACAGCATCTAACTAGTGCAACAGTGAAATGGAGAATCGGAACGTTTTGTCAGAACCTTTAAGCAGCAGATGACCAAACTTCGCATGCACTCACCAGTGCTCAAGCACTGCAACTGTTTTTGCCTCCTATTGCTCGCATCCACTAGATGGACCATCGCCAGCGGGACTGCTTCACGGCCGGTGCCATCGGCCACTGCTCCACCTGCTCCACCCTCCTCAGGTTCCGGTACCGAAGGAAGGCCTCAAGTGTCGCTTCGCACCGCATGTTATTGTGTTTTACAGGGCTTTCAGCGGCAGCATCGTTCGTCGACCCGGCGCATACATGTTTCTCATTTCACGCCCAGACGGATTGTAGCGCTGACATCACAATCAAATTCGCCACCGTTGGTGTATCTCCCCCCCCCCCCCCTCCCGCAGATCCACGTATCCCGAGGACAGTACTGCCGCAGCAGCCGCCAGACGGTGTCATCACGACACCGCGGGACGACCCCATGGAGACGGTGCCTTCGCCTCCTCCACCTCCTTTCGTCCTAGCGATGGAGCTGGACCCGCCCACACCATAACAGCCGACGCGTTCTAGATCTGGTTATGGGCCTGCGGAGGTGGACGCGTATCCTTCAGGTCGTTTTCCGGGGGGACGTTTCCTCCAGAGTGAAAACCGGGATGGCTGGTCCGACCGGAGGCCTGACGCCCCCTGCAACCACAACTTCCAGTCCAGTGCAGCATCCACACTCCTGTCTCCCCCGTCGTTGTCGAGCTCTGTATACGACGACGGCCAGCCAGTCGCTTTTGAAGGGGGGGGGGGGGGAGGAAGGTTCCAGCGTAACGGCGAGCGTCGACACGTCGGCCAGGAACGTTACAGCAGAGAAGGGTGTGAGGAGATGTCATGCAAGAGTACGCTGACCGACTCGTCCCTAGGACGACAACGAGACAGCAGCGGCATCTACAGGAATAGGGCATAAGCGCCACGCCACCCGGCTGCACCCCACTTGAAGACTAGTCGTTCTACGAATGCTACATCAGCGACTTAGGAACTACATTGTTTCGCTTGTATTACAAATTGTATATGTAGTGTTGGGAGAAGAGCCAACACTGTTTTTCTAGAGGAGGCCGAAATGCACGCGTTTAATTACACGCTGACTGGCGTGAGGTCTGGAACAAGACAATATCTTGAGAATTGCAAATAGTACGTAGTTGATATAATACTTAACTTTAATCCACAATTGGTGAACATTGGTCTTGTAGATACAGTATTATCATTTCAATATAACTTGGTGATGGCGCCTTGCTAGGTCGTAGCAAATGTAGTTGAAGGCTATGCTAACTATCGTCTCGGCAAATGAGAGCGTATTTGTCAGTGAACCTTTCCTTGCAAAGTCGGCTGTACAACTGGGGAGAGGGCTAGTACGTCTCTCTAGACCTGCCGTGTGGTGGCGCTCGGTCTGCTATCACTGACAGTGGCGACACGCGGGTCCGCCGTATACTAATGGACCGCGGCCGATTTAAAGGCTACCACCTAGCAAGTGTGGTGTCTGGCGGTGACACCACAGTATATACTGATGATGATGTTTGGTGTGGGGGCGCTCAGCTGCGTAGTTATCTCCGCCTGTACAAAGTCCCAATTTTTACACAGTCTTTTTTTACACAATCGAATGTAACCACTGTCACGAATGACGATGATGATGATGAAATGATGAGTTCTTCACAAACACCAAGTCCCCAGGCAGTGAAAATCCCCAACCCAGCCAGGTATCGAACCCGATATCCCGTGATCAAGAGGCAGCACCGTTAGCCACTAGACCATGAGCTGTGGACAGTGTATGTACTTGAAGAGATTTCTTATTTGTCTGTAGCCCACTGCTTGCGACACTTCTGTAAACTCACAAATATAAGTATTGTCATTTATCTTACTGTAATAGAAAATTCATTAACACGACTTGCTTGAATTTTTGTCTAGCAGTCCGGAAAAGCAGTTTTCCTAGGCACCCTATATTAGACAAATGGGCAGGACACAACACTACCAGTGCTGCGTACCGTAACAGACCAGCAGCGTGTGCCTTCTAGATTCCAGGATGAACAGATATCTGTGCACCAGCTGGCCAAATTGTAATGTGTAGATATTTTTAGGTATTACGACTATTTTTCTTTTCAACTGACGTCTCGTGTACATTTTCTTTCCTTAAACCGGATAACACGTAGTTTTTAGTAACACGTTTGAAATTATGTTGAAGTATTTATGTGCCACATTCACGCCAATTGATGTGCAACATTCTATCTGTTCCTTTGTATAGGTAACAGACTAGAAGAAAATAGCAAATAAATAAATATGCGATTTCAGTCCTTCTTGGCGTATTCCACTGATGAATTCTTCTCGGGTTATCAGCCGAGTGGTGGCGTTGTCTTGTCGCAACGCTTCAATCAGTTTCGTACCCATCATCTTCTTCGAGAAGACGACGCCACCACTCGGCTAATAACCCGAAAAGAATTCATCAATAAAATAAAGAAATAATAGTGGAGAGAGGAATTTATTCACTTCTCGAAACCTATAGTAAACTGTTGATTAAGGAATCTGATTTACCAGATTAGTTGGAACAGCAACGGAATTAACAGTGTAGAGTACCAGAACTTTTTACGTATTCTCATACAGACACTTGTCAACAGTGACAAGTTCTGAGACACTCTCACATTTCTCCTGTTGCCGACATGTCACATCTTGCAACGCAGTCTAGCAGACAGACTAAATCAATTGCAGCTGTGATGGAATTAGATAACGAGTTTTTTAAGCATATAACTAAGAGAAAGACAAATCAAATATTTACCAAAATTTGCAGTGGAGTGATTCCTGAAGTATTCGCGGAATGGCTAATCGATTATTTGATACCATGGAAACCTGTCTAATATACTTGTTTGGTATTGATTTAATTCTAATTGACCTCCTAGTGAATTTAATATAATAATATGGAGAATTGAAAGAAAGTAATAAGTCTGATTGCTGCATGCTATCGGACATGCAGTGCTCTCTATTACAGCACCTGGCAGCCCTCCATGGCAACAGCAGCAATAGATTCTGTGGTGTCACCGTCAGACACCACACTTGCTAGGTGGTAGCCTTTAAATCGGCCGCGGTCCGTTAGTATACGTCGCACCCGCGTGTCGCCACTATCAGTGACTGCAGACCGAGAGCCGCCACACGGCAGATCTAGTCTAGAGAGACTCCCTAGCCCTTGCCTCAGTTGTACAGCTGACTTTGTTAGCGATTGTTCACTGTCTGCATACGCTCTCATTTGCAGAGACGACAGTTTAGCATAGCCTTCAGCTACGTCATTTGCTACGACCTAGCAAGGCGCCATATTCCTCAAGAATGGATTTTGAACAGATAATATTGTGAATCATGTACTTTCAAGAGCGACGTTCATCATTAATGGATTGAAGTTAAGTATCAAACTAATTCCGTCCGCTTTCTGAATTCTAATACCTTGTCATGTTCCAGACCTCACGTCAGTATAGTCCTTCCCCCCTCACGCCAGCCTGCGTGAGCTAAAACGCGTGCATTTCGGCCTCCACTAGTAACACAGTGTTGGCTCTTCTGCTAACACAACAGATTCCGAGTCTTTACCTGGAAGTCCACTCAGTAAACTGCTCAACCATGAAATCAAATCAGTTTTAACAATAAAAATATTTATCTTTTAATATTTTATAATGAACGTACTCTGTATTTGAGCTTGTAGTAGCGAAAGGAACAACGGCGACTCATGTTAGTTTCACGACAAACAACCGAATAGTCTGAAGGTTCTCGACAAATGATTTTGATTCTTCATGATACCTGTCCATATCAGTTAAATGTTGTTGTTTCTTCAAAGCCGTGCAGGATTAGCCGAGCTGTGTAAGGCGCTGCAGTCATGGACTGTGCGGCTGGTCCTGGCGGAGGTTCGAGTCTTCCCTCGGGCATGGGTGTGTGTGTTTGTCCTTAGGATAATTTAACTTAAGTAGTGTGTAAGCTTAGGGACTGATGACCTTAGCAGTTAAGTCCCAAGATTTCGCACACATTTCAACATATTTTTGTTTCTTCAAATTCTTATTAACAATAATGGCTGTGTTTAACTAAATGACTGGGGGCAGGTCTTTAGATTGTGCTCCACTTCGTCCACTTACTTATCCCTAAACTACGCTAGTTATACAGCTGAGGGAACAGAGCCTACAGTTTAGCGTAGAATTTGAACCACACTTCGTTTCTGGTGACTGAATGCGTAGACTACCTTGGAGGGTGGCAGAAAATTTCCGTACATGCCTGCATGTTGGAAGGAATATTGCATCGTACTTCTCAGCAACACAAGAGCTACAAGACCGTATCGAAATTTTCCTTGGTCCTAGCGGGATTCGATCTCGCGACTTCTTGGTTTCCAGGGACGCACTTTACTGTTAGACAACCAAGCCTACAAAATAACGTATGACTCAATGACTTGGTGATATCCTATCAACTGGTTTTGCGTGTCCTTTAGTCAATGGGTCGTACGAATAAAGCAGAATTTCTCAGGGCAATGTAAGAGCCTCTGAAGAATTTCTGAATTTCGTATGAATTAAAAATTCGAATCATATTCTTTGTCTCCGGAGGTCTTCATCACTACCACCTGTCTATCTTGATAACGTTTTCAGTGTGTGTTGTCACTCGCGTCCGGCACAGAACACACGCGTAAGGGAACATTCCATTCAACTCGCTCAAATAGGCAAGCTATTGAATGTGCAACTACGGAGCTTTTATCACTGTGTCCTGGAAGAGTTCCACTATGTTTCAATTTTAGTTTTATATGTGGTAACAAATAATGAAGACAATTACGGACAGTTTCTGAAAATGCAAATTTTGACAATGTTATCGAATTTCCGATATGAGGGTAAACGTTTTTGATATTGAAGTATGGCGACCGAATTACGCAAATAAAATCTTAAGAATACATGACATTTTCATCTACTCAAAAGCGGAACTCTCTCAGAGTTTTCTAACATGAGATAATTTTGGTCAAATATGACGCATAATGGTCCGCGCGCGCGTCAAGTACGTGAATAACCCTGCGTTTTTGTTACAAGAAATAAAACGCTAGGCTTGTAACAAACCCGACATTAATTTTTCTGATTCTCCTACTTATTTCTAACGAAAAAAAGACTTCCACTGTGAGAAAACATGAAAATCTGAAAATCTCTGTGACATAGTGGTTCGGCATGTAGCTAAGTCTTCTCGTACATCAGTTGGAAAACCTGATTCGCCTAAATAACACAAAATGTTCCCATTTTGGCTTCGTTTGAACGTTCGTCCCCTTTTCTTTTATGATTTTCGGGAAGAAAGTCATTTTTTTATTGTTAAACCTGAATAAACTTCAATAGTTTCTCTCTTCGGTATTTCTTCGGGCTACATAAAAAATGTTTTGCCTTCCGAGAAACGTAAATTCTGCCATTTTACTAAAAAAATTGAAAAACTCGCAACAAGTTAACATCGACAAAAACGCTCGAACTGGGGTATGCTACAGAGCTCACTTAAAAACCGGAGAATCTTCTCCCATTTTGGGAAACGTCTCTGCTATTATACATACGAAATTGAAAAATGTTCTTCATGATAAGCAATTCGTCCCCCCGCCCCTCAGCCTTTTACTCAAGCTGAGAGCATTCTCAGGTGAAGTATATTCTCCGATTCGCTTTATTCACGCGAACCTGAGAATTTTCTCCGAAATCCCGAGAATGAAGTACATTATCCGTTTTATTCATACGACACAAAGGCACCCGGTGCATCCAGGTGCGTGATTCATCCACGTACATGCAGGCCTCGACCTTTTTTTAACTTCGGTGATCTGGCGAGAACCGTTGGATCGAACGACACATAGCCATCAACAAACTGACACTGAACTGATGTTCAGTGGGTGTGGCCGGGCCGGATAAGGGTTTGGAAAGCAACCATCCGATAATTTCAAAACATATGTTGTCCAACCTCACGGGTTTCAGTTCTTGTACACTCTACTGAAGGTCCACGTTTGATAAAGACCGTTTGCAGAATGTATAGCCCCGCTCGGGAACACTTCACGTGAGGAAGTCGTTATAGAGACTGTGTCGAGAAAACAGAGAACTAATTAGAATTTTAATCAACTGCGCAGGTGCCAATTTGTATTTCTCTGTTCCCAATTAGCCGGCGGGCGTGTTTTCGGAAGGTAGCACTAATCGGATGAGCAAACCCGTCGACGCCCTCCCCCCTTTTCCGCCATCCACAAATTTCGGCAGCCGCTTGTTTTGTCACGCGGGGGAGGATGACGGTGGCCACTGTGCGGTCGTTGCGTCACCCACCCCCATACCTGTCTCCACCCCACCCTGCTAACGCAGTGCGTGCGGCCGGATGAATTTATCAGCGACCATGGCGTGGCGCTAGGCGGGTCACCACCGGCCTCTGCTCCAGGATCCCCCCCCCCCCCCCCCCGTGCTGTGACTGTTGCGTCCTCTCAGAGTTCGTGACAGAGCCGCGTGAATTCAAGGGAAACTCATAGTTTTTTCGATTTCCACACGGAACAAAAGATCAAGCTTTGAGCACGGAGCTTGATGATGATGTCGGACAACTTCTACGTATTCCCCAGCAATGCGACACATTTTTCCCAACGTTGGATGAAGTGGCAGCGACCTTGGTCGTAGACACCTGCATCTTCGTTGCTCAGGAAGCGTTCTACCTCCAAAACGACGTCATCGTCTTCTAAAATCTTGCCACACAGTTGTTTCTTCATCCGAGAAAACAGGAAAAAAACACTCCTCCTGTTAATAAATCGGATGGGGAAGGTGAGAATAAATGTGACAGCCCAAAACGCAGCCTACCTGTGCTTCGCTGACTTATCAAAATCTTTTGACAGGATTAGAAAAAAGCATGTAACTCAAACATTAATCAACAAGAGAGTACCAATGGGTTTAGTGAAAATCATAGAAAATATACACACAGGTAACAAAACAAGAATGTAAACGCTCTTAGGATTCACAGATGAAATTATACTAGATATAGGAATTACACAAGGAGACTTATTAAGCTGACTCATGTTGAAGTGAGTAATGGACCACATCCTTGATGGGCTATGAAATGGGAAATAATGTGCTAAATATTAAATGTTGTGCTGATCATGCTGTACTGATAGGAAATTATGAGGATTATTTACAAAGGCTACTTCACAAATTGAACAAATAGCTAAGCATTTTAACGTGGAAATTGCATCTAAAAGAACTAAGAATATGATAATTACCACCTGTGTGATGTAGACAGTGTGTCAGAATCAGATGACTAAGACTGTAAGGATAGCCAGATGACTGGAAAATACTGTATAGAGAAATAAATTTGTGTCAATTCAGGGGAAAACAAAAGTTTATAAAACAATGGTACATCCTTTTCGATATATGTAGCAGAAAGCAGAGCGGAACCAAAAAGGTAAAACAGAAGTTACGGACGGTGGAAATATAGGTACTATGACCGATCCAAGGAGTAATCGTGTGGGGAAAAAATGTATCGACAAGGGAACGGCGTGAAGTACAAAATAAAAATAAAGGAATGTAGACAAGAAAAAGACATTGCAAGGATCATAAGGAAAGGATGTATCTTTCAAGGCTAACTAAAATTTGTAGGCATGGACGACCGCGAGGGAAACGACTATCTGGATGACCACTCCAGAGATAGGACAGCAGGTGATCTAGTACATCCACGGAATGAGGCAGACAAACCGGGGAATCCTAGACAGTAGAAGAAGAAGAAAACACCGACATGTGCGAATCCCATGCACAGAGAGATATGGGTCTTTACGAAACAAAATCGCCCTCCTGGAGAGCTTCCCATAGCTCTTAGTGTTGATTGCCTACAGTTATCTCTTTAAAAGGTTTCGGTAGCATTCTACTGTAACAGTTTGCTGCTTGTCACCACACCACAATAACCGAAGAAAATATTCAGCACCATGTTGCCTGATGGTGGATAGGCCTTTGTCGTTTTTGCTCTTTTCATATCAAAATATTTGCACTATTTGCATTGCAAGCGTGTTACAGGGCTGTAGTGACACACTTAGCGCTCGTTCATGGTGCTTGTAAATTTAATGAAGTCCGCTGGATTGTCTTCACACACAGTACGTGGCGACCTTTACCGTGTTCAAAATGTCCAGAAAAGCGATGAAAACTGGTTCATGATTGACTTCCACTTTTCTTCACTGTCACCTCGACTTTTAGGTTGGGTGGTGGCAACTGGGCTACATTTACAATCAATTTTAGAACACAGAACGAGATGTTATGTCATGATCGCGTATATAGATCTGACCTCAAATCGATAGAATTGTGAAAAGTGTAAGGGGAATAAGTGTATATATTGACCGAATATAGAGCCTAATGTGGTGAAATTGAGGAAGTACTTTGCTATATTCTGGTTTGCACCGAACAATTTGTACATCGGACCAAGTATGCTGCAACAGGAGGAATCCCAGAAAACGTGGACATCGGAACGAAGGCAATAAGGGAGGCAGTCAATTTTTTTCCCATTGAGGCTACATTATACTGTATGTCTACTGAGGTACCAGTGATTCCGGATGGATAAGTCACGTGACATTGCCTGCCTTCTACTCATATACAGCTACGTGTTCCGTATATGTTTTAAAGCACTGTCTACTTGCGATCGTTAACAGTAAACCTGTCGGTCATCAGAGGACTTCCATCTCGTGTGAAGAAACTTGACACACTCCTCCAAAGGAGCTTTGATTTAGGCGAACGCCCCTGTCACATCTTGGGTGTAAAAATCGAGACTTCAGGGTCATAACTAACTTAGTGGTAAGAGCTTGTGATGCACTGCAATCACCGTGTACACATTTGCCCGAATGATGCGCTGTTTACGGAGTTAGTGACGAGATGACTTGTAATTTTCACGGGTCAGACGCTGCTGCTATGCGTTTATCTGTTTCCTTGTAGGATTTATCCCCCGCTACTAACTATAATTTTATGGAGGCCTTATGCAGGCATAGTATAATTTCTGAACCGTGATCGCATGTGAACAGTGGACACTGTACGTCTCCGCAAAGTTATACTGCGCACGTATCATGCAAAGCAAATGTTTTACCATTCGATAAGATAGGTCAGCGTAGAGAAACTGTAAAGTAGAGTATATGTTTGATAGGCTGGAAAGGTATTCGATGTAACATTATAGCCCGTTTTTAAGTGCAGAACGTTGTAGTCTTAGGTGTTGTAATTAGGCTGTTTAGGTTTTTATGTTGGTAACGTCACGCAGCGCTCTGTATGAAAATCACTGACTGTGCTGTGTGCAGTCCGCGGCTGGATTACATAGTTGGAATATTTGCTATTGTAGTGTTGAGTAGTTGGATGTGAACAGCGCATAGCGTTGCGCAGTTGGAGGTGAGCCGCCAGCAGTGGTGGATGTGGGGAGGGAGATGGCAGAATCTTGAGAGAGTGGTATGTATATATGGAAAAAAAGGAACAAGTTTAGTTGTCACTCTTTCGAGATCAATCAAACAGGTTCCTGCTGTGGCGTTGTAAGTAGGCTGTTTAGGTTTTTATGTTGGTAACGCCACGTAGCGCTCTGTATGAAAATCACTGACTGTGCTGTGGGCAGTCTGAGGCTGGTTGGACTCATTGTTGGAATATTTGCATGTGTAGTTTTGGGCTGTTGGATGTGAACAGCGCGTAGCGTTGTGCAGTTGGAGGTGAGCCGCCAGCAGTGGTGGATGTGAAGAGAGAGATGCCAGAGTTTTGAACGATCTGGACGTGTGTCTGCCAGAAAAAGGAAATTTGTAAAGATGGTTGTCATGAATTGAAAGATATATATGAATACTTTTGAATATTATTAAGGTAAATACATCGTTTGTTCTCTATCAAAGTCTTTCATATGATAACTATGCCGATCAGTAGTTAGTGCCTTCAGTAGTTAGAATCTTTTATTTAGCTGGCAGTATTGGTGGTCGCTGTTTTGCAGTAGAGTAATGAAGATTTTTGTGAGGTAAGTGATTCATGAAATGTATAGGTTATTGTTAGTCAGGGCCATTCTATTTTAGGGATTATTGAAAGTCAGATTGTGTTGCGCTAAAAATATTGTGTGTCAGTTTAGTGAATGTCTGAGTACGTTCAGTTTTGCTCAGCTGTTTGAAAATCAAATATCGTAGAGGTTTTCCATCACTGTCATTTATGAATTTTTCTACGGGGATGTCTCAGTGCGTGTGTGTTTATATGTCACCAATACCTTCCAGGTACAGATCCTAGACTCTAGAACAATAATTTAAAGTCGATAGCTTCGTTGATTTAGGTAAAAATGTATCCAACTCAATTCGTCTCGAACTCCATTGCGTATAAAAGTAAGTCTTTTCTTGTTCTTCTTAACTGTATGATATCACATTACGACATTTTGAAATAATAATGAGTGCTAAGCTCCTCGGCATGGTCACATCTCGAGAAATCTCTTGCACTTGGATCTGTTGGGACTTGGAAAGCTATATTCATTCACGAGACGTGGAGTGTAGCACTCTTCTTCTGTTCGCTTGGAGATTAGTTCTCTCTAACGGTGCTGCAGGGTGTGTTGGTCAATGACTGTGTGAGGGTGGTCTTTTACCTTAAGATGGTGAGAATCATCTGTGACTCCCATACGCTGAGAGATAGAATTATGTAGAACACTGTCTCATATACTTTGATCATGTATGCATTCGAGAATTAACAATGAATGGATGTACTGCACAGTAATCTATCCACATTCGGAATCATACCCGCAAAGTGATGTAAAAGGGGCGGTTTAGCTGTGATACTGAAATTGGGGGGCCATGCTGTCACATCAATGGTCAGTGTCGAAATTAGTGTAAAAGTGTTAAAATTGTTCACACTATCAACTATGATGCTTGTTATTAGAGTATGTCGGTGGTGTCTTTTCCATCCCACCCATCCGCTGACATGCTGTTGGTTACGAAATAACGATTGAGTGACATTGCTTGTTTGAGTTCGAGGGAGAGTTTTGGCAGCTGGGCTATACCTTCTGTGGTCGTTAGCACCAGAACAGTGATCGCGTGCATGTGTGCAAAATTACGAATGAGTCGAAACGGAACATAGAGTTATCAGCTATTCCGTCAGTGTGAAAGATGAGTGTAAATGTAGAGCTCGTGAATCACATTCGGACTCTAATTTGGAGACTCTACAAAACACGAGCAAACTCTTCTGGTTTCCTTACGTTGTAGCTGTCTTATATTTAAAATCATCCGAAGTGTGGCATGTTATGGTATCAGCCCTAAGAACATGATTTACGCTGTGCATCATCTAGTTTCCTGTGAAAGCCCATGGACCAGAACTTCTTAATGTCAGTTTGGAACCTGGCACAGGCCTCGAAGTCGTGGCAGGAAAACGAAATGTTTGATAGTGTACAAAGCGTGTTAGAAAACATTGTTTGAAACAAATAAACAGGACCACAGAGGGCTTCTCTTGTGATTTACAGTATAGTACGTGTGATACGATCGTTCTCCTAGAGTAGAGGTGATGAAACTTTAAACAACCCTCTGTAGTGTATCAGTACGTGCGTATTTAATAGGTTTGTGCCACACAGAGAGTAGTAGCAGCAGAAGTTTGAGGGGTAAATTCAGTGAGGGGCGAAGTATGCCGTTAGGAATGCCTGGAGGGCTGCACGCTGTGCTATTCTGGGAAGCATTGCAAAATCCCCCCCCCCCTCTCTCTCTCTCTCACTCTCTCTCTCTCTCTCTCTCTCTCTCTCTCTCTCTCTCTCTGTGCTGGACCCACAACGCAGCAGTGCCTCATCGCGCGAGTAATGGCGTCTATGTGAGTTCTATATCAGATGAAGTTATTTGAACTTCTTTAGTTGTTAATTTATGTCTGCTGGGAGGTAAAGAGTAGGCCTAACGATGATAGCATGTTGGGCTTACAGATTTGACTGGACGTGGATCTGTAGTACTTGTATGTAGTTTGGGAACGCACCATAATGAGCGCATTTCCGCCGAATGGTCAAAACACGGTCCTGTCGCAGTAACTCAGTTCGATCTGTTTCTAGACGGTTTGCAGAAGGTGGTGGACATGGCTTTGTCTTCTGCTCAGTTCCGACTTAAAATGGCATGATCACATGCGCAAAGCTGTACATATGGAAGCAGTTGAAAGATGTGTAGGGGCTGAGTAAGACCATGTCGGATTTTTACTGTAGCAGATAGGTTCGAGAAAGGTGACTCGTTTCGTGATATGAGAGCGCCAGAGATATGATTCACTTGTGGCTGTGATCCGGCGCAGGTATGTGGCTGAATGGGAGGACCCGATTCCAAATCATACACATCATTGCTAGCAGATAGCGTAACACAAGAGGTGTGAAAAGCTAGTGTACATTTCTTACGACCTCAATAAGCATACGATTTACTACTGTCTGTGATCCTTGTGAATCAGTCATCACCTTTAACTAGGTGGATATATAACGGCGCCTCTGACATAGTATCTAGACAGAATACGTCACACTTACTGGATAAGTATATAGCGGTGTGAGGGAGTTGCAAATACCGGTCACAGACCGCGTTCCTTAGCCGAATGACTTTCAAAATTCACCGATTTTATCACAACGTTGAACTGCCTGTTTGTTTCTAGTTAGTGAGCTGTCTAGAGCAGGCTCTACTTAGCTAACATTTCGTGTTTGTAAAGAAATAATTCCCAGTCTATATGTTCAGAATTATGTTGCTTGAGTGATCGGTAGGATGTGAAAATGTTACAATATTATAGCGAAAATATGGGTGTTCTTGTAATTGACGAGTCTGGAGATGTCTGTAGAAATGCGAGCAAGGAAACGGAAGCCGTAACGCGATTGTGCCATGGGGTGACGCCCCTGTTCTTGCACATCAGTTCTGAGGGTAAAGGGGGTGATTTGGTATGGTGAGGGATATGAATTGCTTTACTAAATCGAGACGGTACTCGGTGATATATTCCCTGGTTGGAGATCGGTTTGACGTTCCAATATTCCTGCAAGGCTGGTATGTATTTGATGACCTGTAGACAACATTCCGATGTTTTCTTGTCGGTCAAAATGTGATCAGCGTAAAATAGTTTATTACCGTTGAGTGTAGCGTCTGTAGAGAGAAAGTACTGGATGACAGTGTTTCCCTAGGACTGGGGGAGCATCGTGACATATAGGCAGGGTTAGTGTGGGCATACGGTAATTTTTTCGGGTGCTGTACAGATATAAAAGATAACAGTGCTGTTTGTGTAGAATGTTAATATAATGTATTTTAAAGTTAGTGTGGTTTACACTACGTGAACTATTGTGTTGGCTGAAGAGCCAACACCGTCTTACTAGAGGAGGCCGAAATGCACGCGGTTTAGCTCATGCAGGCTGGCGTGAGGAGGGAAGAACTATACTGACGTGAGGTCTGGAACATGACAAGGAGTGAGAATTCAGGAAGCGGAGTTAGTTGGATACTTAACTTTAATCCATTAATGATGAACGTTGCTCTTGAAGGTACATGATTCACAATATCAATATCAATAGCAACTGATTATGGCGCCTTGCTAGGTCGTAGCAAATGACGTAGCTGAAGGCTATGCTAAACTTTAGTCTCTGCAAATGAGAGCGTATGCAGACAGTGAACCATCGCTAGCAAAGTCAGCTGTACAACTGGGGCGAGAGCTAGGGAGTCTCTAGACTAGACCTGCCGTGTGGCGGCGCTCGGTCTGCAATCACTGATACTTGTTCGTCAGGATAGAAGTCAGGAGCGAAAGGCGTTGTAAAATGAAAATTAATTGAGCGGAATGGACCCAGTTTATTCTTGTAATGATGGTTAAGTGGTGCCTACGCAGGGCTGAGCAGCCCTAAGAGGGGTTGCCGTCTGCTCATCAGAGAGGCAGAGGCTAGAGGAGCGACTACTCGGGGCCGAGGTCAGAAGCGCGGAGCTGTTTCCGAGCCGCCCTCGCCGCTCCCGGCCGCGTCCCCACGTGATCACACGATTAGTCTCTGATTGGAGGATTGATTCCGCCAACGCGCCTTGCTAGTAGCGTACCCCCGTCAGCGCAACCAACCCTTGGGACTTGAGTCTGACCGAGGAGCACGTGGCAGGAATGTGCTGACCATGGTCTTCCGGCCAGCACCTTCCGCCACAGCATGCCCAAGCCGGCTACGGCCGAACATTATGCGTGGAAAAATTTAATTTAGTAAAATTTTGTCGGCAATGATCCCTCTTGTGGGGTCTCCTCCCTGCACATAGTGGCGACACGCGGGGCCGACGTATACTAACGGACCGCGGCTGATTTAAAGACTACCACCTAGCAAGTGTGGTGTTTGGCGGTCACACCACATGAACTGTGTATATATTGCATTGCAAAGTTACAATTCTTTATTTGATGGGATGACTGTGTGTCCTATAGTGAGGGTCAGATAGATTGAGTACATGGATAACAGTGAGCGATTTTTTACATGCAACACTATACGCGCTATGGGTACTGAAGCGCAGTCGTCAAGCGTAGACATTAACTGTATGTTGCCCGGTGTCAGAATAGAGCAGCAATGGTAATTTTTAGTTTTAGTTACACTGGTAATTATCTTCCACTCTCCCAACATTCTTTTTAATTGGGTATATATTTGATAATGTTTAGGCTATTTTGCATGTTTAACTGTCAGTGCAATATAGCGATCTGTGCAAAATAAGAATAGAAAGCCTCTGAAAGAAAAAGTGGATCATGCTTTGATACCGGCTGCATCACTAATTCGGCGGGTAGATTCGATAAGTGCGAATCAGAATGCTGGAAGGGTACCCTGTTAGGAGCGTTGGGAGGAGTGGATTCGATGTTATTTTCGTAAACTGGGTCTGTTATGGGATGAATTTCCATGCACCCAACCTGAGACATCTAGAAAGCGAACATTAACTTTTTCTGGGATATTATAGAATTTCGGAGAGGTTGACTTGTGTGTAATTTTTTTACTGGGCCATGTGACGTAAGAATAAGGTTGAAAACGTTTGAGATGGCGAGTCGTCACACAGACGTTTCACGGCGAGGCGAGAGCTGTGC
The DNA here is from genome assembly GCF_021461395.2 of Schistocerca americana. Taxonomy (NCBI): domain Eukaryota; kingdom Metazoa; phylum Arthropoda; class Insecta; order Orthoptera; family Acrididae; genus Schistocerca; species Schistocerca americana. The sequence goes on from NC_060122.1 coordinate 62,127,651, forward strand.
TGGGTAGTTCAGTATGGTTAAACGTGTGTGTGTGTGTGTGTGTGTGTGTGTGTGTGTGTGTGTGTGTGAGTGTGTGTGTGTGTATGTGTGTGTGTGTGAACACGCCCTGCCTTCAGTGGTAGAGGCAAGTGGCACATGGAGACGCCTGTCATATGAGACTGGTTTGAGCGCTGCTTGGAATGCAACTTTCACTGGTGTTCGATGTCCCTGACTCAGGGCCCGAGCTGTCGCCGCCTCACTTCGCGAGGTTTGGGGCGCGCGCGGACCAGCTTCGTTCCTGTGATCTTAGGCGTCCAGGTGAACACGTATTTGGATAGGAATTTCACGGGCGTGAAGTATGAATGCGCCTGTCGCCACCTCATGTTTGCGAAGGCCAAGCAGGGACCTGTGCGCGGTCTGACAGCTGAGTTCGCGTGGGGACAGGGTGATGCGGGCTGCTCGTGCGCATCTTCTGCGTTATTCTGCGAGCGGCCCTGTAGGCTGTGTCATGTGTTATTTGGACAGTATACGAGTATTGAGCGTGTCTACACATCACTGTGCTGTATTATTTAGGAGCAGTTTGCTATTGTGTACTGAACTTACAAGTTGGTTGTATGTCTGTGGGCTGTGCAACATGACCCCAGGCACATTATAGTGGATGTTTTGTATCAGTGTGGTAGATATACTCTATCATTAAAGACCTTGTTTGAAAATAAATAGAGTGCTTCCATCCTTACTCTCCCCAGAAGCCCAAAGGGGGCTGAGTCGTTTTACCTTACCATCTTGGTTTCCATCATGAAAAGGACGGCAGCGTTCTCTGCCGGTGGTACTGAGTACTAGACCTAGTGGACAATTTACTGTTTGCCGCCGTCACGGATAACTGTACTTGCGTCATCATCTGGTGCTATGGTAGCGTCCTGTGGTGGCTATGAAATGTACTAAGACAGTTGGGGTCTGGAGCTCATGGTGAATGCACTAGGTGGCGCCATCTTAGATTACGGTACATACATCACTACAGCATCCTCTAGTGGCATTGATATGAACTAAGTCAGTTGGGCTAAGGCCTCAGTGGCGAATACACATTGTGGTGGTGCTGCCTCTAATTGTTTAAATAAAGACTGGTTTGTGATTTCGACAGTTGACGATTAGTGAGGAGAGTTTTTAGATGGATTATTATTTAGACAATTTAAGAGTTGTTTGGCTATCTCGACGTAAATGTATTGCATTATTTAAAAGTGGTTTGCATGGCTGTAGGTTGTGCATTGTTATTTTTTACGGTTTACAATTAACAATTGTGTGTGTAGAGCCTTATAAGTGAGTTATGTAGGAGTGGTTTTCAGATCTGTATGCTGTGGGCCATGTCAGCACGTGTGTTCTGTGATACATATACTCCATCCCTAGATAAAATGTTCCCAAATAAATAACACACATTCCTTCCTTTCTCCATCAGCCCAGTGCAGGCTTAGTCCCTTTACCAGCAGCCCCTAGGAAGAGGTTGTATCCTGGAGGCTTAGGTTAGTGTTGGTGAGGTTGCTTTGCAACAATTTTGTTAGGTTGGTAGTGAAAGCACAAGTGACCTTTCTTTGGTGCCAGAATTCAAACTTGGCGCCGGCTGCTAGGAGAAGATGGTGGTCTGATCCTTGAAAAGTAGTTGAAACTAGGTGGTTGAGAGTGTATCGAACCCCTTTTCTTGTCTGTATGAAATTACTGAAATAATAAAGACATGTCCCATTTTCACGCCATTATCGTAGGTGTGATGCATTATCCTACTGGAATTTGAATTAACCGCCAATTTTTTTCTGCAGGGTTAGGTTAGTGGAGGTAGTCTAATCGACCTATCTTCCCGCCAAAATGGAAACTTCCCGCCAAAATCCACCATCTTGGATGACGTCATGCACTATTGCCAAGTCTACACGCTGCAATCTTGGATGATGTCATCGCCGCCATCTTTGATACATCTGGCAACAATTGAATGTGGACTGACAGCGGCCTTGTCCTTTTACTAGCCTACTCTTCTTCACTTGTCTGGAAATGTCCTTTTTGCTAGTGCCAATTTGTTTTTTTATGCCCTCATTTATCCTTCTGTCATGGGTTGTTTTGCTGCCCAGGCAACAGAAGTCCTCCATTTCATCAACACTGCGATCACCCATTCCGATTTTAAGTTTCCAGCTGTTCTCACTTTTGCTGCCACACATTTCTTTCGTTTTTCTTCGATTTACCCTCAGTCTGAATTCTTTACTCATTAGACTGTTCATTCCATTCAGTACATTCTGTAATAGTTCACTCAGGATACCAGTGTCAACAGCGAATATTCTCATGGATAGCATTTCGCCTTGAATTTTAATCCCAGTCTTGAACCTTGTTTACGTCGTCACTTGTTCGAATCATAGATTGAATTGTAAGGGCGAAACACTAAAGCCCTATCTTCAACACTTTTTATCCAAGCACTTCCTACTTTGTCTTTCAGTCTTACTGTTTCCTCTTAGTCCTTGTATATATTGTGGATAGCTTACCCCTATATTTCACAGAATTTCGAACATTTTGCACCATTTTACGTCGTCGTATGCTTTTTCCAGGTCGACAAATCCTATTATCGCGTCTTGATTTTTCTTCTGTCTTGCTTCCATTATCAACCGTAACGTCAAAACTTTGTCTCTCGTGTCTTTACCTCACAAATTTTACACACCAACGTAGACCATCGATTGTTACCACTTACCCCAATGATTTGAGAATTCCTGTGGATTGTTATCCATCCCTTCTGCCTTATTTGATCTTAAGGCTTCGCCGGCAGCTGTGGCCGAGCGGTTCTAAGCGCTTCAGTCCGGAACAGCGCTGCTCCTACGGTCGCAGATTCGAATCCTGCATCGGGCATGGATGTGTATGATGTCTTTATGTTAGTTAGTAGTTCTAAGTCTACGGGACTGATGACCTCAACTGTTAATTCCCAGTCTTTAGAGCCATTTGAACCATTTTCTGAAGGCTTCCAAAGCTCTTTTAAATTCTGCCATCCTGGATCCCATATATCTTCCCTTTGGACTCCTATTTCTTCTTCTATAACATCATTAGACAAATCCTTCCCCTCATAGCGGCCTTCAATGAGCTTTTTCCTCCTATCCGCTGTCCCCTCTGCGTTTAACAGTGGAATTCACATTGCGTTGTTAATTTTACCCCCTTGTTTTTAATTTCACCAAATATTGATTTAACTTTTCAATATGCTGAGTTAGTCCTTTCGACAACCATTTCTTTTCAGATTTCTTCGCATTTTTCTTGCAGCAGTTTTGCCTTAGCTACTCTGCACTTCTTATATATTTCATTCCTAAGCTACTTGTATTCCTGTAATCCTGAATGTCCTTAATGATTTTTGTACTTCCATCTGTCGTCGACCAGCTGAAGTATATCTTCTGTTACCCATGTTTCTTCCCAGTTAACTTCTGTGTACGTATGTTTTTCTTTCCAACTTCTGTGATTGATCATTTTAGAAATATCAATTCCTTTCCAGCTGATCAGCCTACTAAGGTATTTGTTATCGCAGTGTCTACAGTCTCAGAGAACTTCACGCATATCTATTTATTCCTTAGTACTTCCGTATCACAGTTATCTGCACATTGATTCTTCTTGATCCGTCTCTTAAATTTCAGCCTTTTCATCATTATTACTAAATACTGATCGTTATATCTAGTCATAGGTACACCTCACAAACCAGTATGTGATTTCGGAATCTCTGCCTGACCATGACGTAGTGTAAGTGAAATATTTGCGTATCTCCCGGCCTTTGCCAAGTATACCTTCTTCTCTTTTGATTCTGCAGCTGAATACTCTCTATTATTTGCTGCCAACTCCATAATGTCCCATCACCGTTTGTTTTACACCTTCTGCTACCACTGCATTCCAGTCCTCCGTTAGTACTTGACTGTCATCCCCCTTTACGTACTGAATTACGCTTTCAGTATACTCATTTACTTTGTCCATCTCTTCGGCTTGCGACGTCGGCTCCTCTTCCGTCTTTACCAAAGCCGTGGGCTGAATGAGGGTGACTTCTTACTACGGAGATCTTCGACCGCAATTGGTGATGACTTTTGTGAAAAATTTAAATGTTGGTGGGGTTCGAACCCGGGACCGAAAACGAAATGTTCAAATGTGTGTGAATTCTTAAGGGACCATACTTCTGAGGTCATCAGTCCCTACTTACACACTAATTACACTAACTTAAATTAACTTGATCCTCAGGTGGGAGGAGCCGCGAAATCCGTGACATGGCGCCTAAACCACGCGGCCACTCCGAGCGGTGAGCGAAGACTCTATGGTCAGGAGTTGTTGTTGTTATTGTTGGGGTCTTCAGTCCTGAGACTGGTTTGATGCAGCTCTCCATGCTACTCTATCCTGTTCAAGCTTCTTCATCTCCCAGTACCTACTGCAACCTACATCCTTCTGAATCTGCTTAGTGTATTCACCTCTCGGTCTCCTTCTACGATTTTTACCCGCCACGCTGCCCTCCAATACTAAACCAATACTAAATTGGTGATCCCTCGATGTCTTAGAACATGTCCTGCGAACCGATCCCTTCTTCTAGTCAAGTTGTGCCACAAGCACCTCTTCTCCCCAATTCTATTCAATATCTCCTCATTAGTTATGTGATCTACCCATCTAATCTTCAGCATTCTTCTGTAGCACCACATTTCGAAAACTTCTATTCTCTTCTTCTCTAAACTATTTATCGTCCACGTTTCACTTCCATGCATGGCTACACTCCATACAAATACTTCCAGAAAAGACTTCCTGACATTTAAATCTATAAGCGATGTTAACAAATTTTTCTTCTTCAGAATCGCTTTCCTTGCCATTGCTAGTCTGCATTTTATATCCTCTCTACTTTGACCATCATCAGTTATTTTGCTCCCCAAATAGCAAAATTCTCGTTTCCTAAGCTAATTCCCTCAGCATCGCCCGACTTAACTCGACTACATTCCATTAGCCTCGTTTTGCTTTTGTTGATGTTCATCCTATACCCTCCTTTCAAGACACTGTCCACTCCGTTCAACTGCTCTTCCAAGTCCTTTGCTGTCTCTGACAGAATTACAATGTCATCGGCGAACTTCAAAATTTTTATTTCTACTCCATGGATTTTAATACCTACTGCGAATTTTTCTTTTGTTTCCTTCACTGCTTGGTCAACACACAGATTGAAGGAGAGGCTACAACCCTGTCTCACTCCCTTCCCAACCACTGCTTCCCTTTCATGTCCGTCGACTCTTATAACTGCCATCTGGTTTCTGTACAAATTGTAAATAGCCTTTCGCTCCCAGTATTTCACCCCTGCCACCTTCAGAATTTGAAAGAGAGTGTACCAGTCAACATTGTCAAAAGCTTTCTCTAAGTCTACAAACGCTAGAAATGTAAGTTTTGCCTTTCCTTAATCTTTCTTCTAAGATAAGTCGTAGGGTCAGTATTGCCTCACGTGTTCCAACATCTTTACGGAATCCAAACTGATCTTCCCCGAGGTCGGCTTCTATCATTTTTTCCATTCGTCTTTAAAGAATTCGCGTTAGTATTTTGCAGCTGTGACTTATTAAACTGATAGTTCGGTAATTTTCACATCTGTCAACACCTGTTCTCTTTGGGATTGGAATTATTATACTCTTCCTGAAGTCTGAGGGTATTCTACATCTACATCTACATCCATACTCCGCAAGCCACCTGACGGTGTGTGGCGGAGGGTACCTTGAGTACCTCTATCGGTTCTCCCTTCTATTCCAGTCTCGTATTGTTCGTGGAAAGAAGGATTGTCGGTATGCCTCTGTGTGGGCTCTAATCTCTCTGATTTTATCCTCATGGTCTCTTCGCGAGATATACGTAGGAGGGAGCAATATACTGCTGGACTCTTCGGTGAAGGTATATTCTCGAAACTTTAACAAAAGCCCGTACCGAGATACTGAGCGTCTCTCCTGTAGAGTCTTCCACTGGAGTTTATCTATCATCTCCGTAACGCTTTCGCGATTACTAAATGACCCTGTAACGAAGCGCGCTGCTCTCCGTTGGATCTTCTCTATATCTTCTATCAATCCTATCTGGTACGGATCCCACACTGCTGAGCAGTATTCAAGCAGTGGGCGAACAAGCGTACTGTAACCTACTCCCTTTGTTTTCGGATTGCATTTCCTTAGGATTCTTCCTATGAATCTCAGTCTGGCATCTGCTTTACCGACGATCAACATTATATGATCATTCCATTTTAAATCACTCCTAATGCGTACTCCCAGATAATTTATGGTATTAACTGCGTAAAGTTGCTGACCTGCTATTTTGTAGCTAAATAATAAAGGATTTATCTTTCTGTGTATTCGCAGCACATTACACTTGTCTACATTGAGATTCAATTGCCATTCCCTGCACCATGCGTCAATTCGCTGCAGATCCTCCTGCATTTCAGTACAATTTTCCATTGTTACAACTTCTCGATACACCACATCATCATCTGCAAAAAACCTCAGTGAACTTCCGATGTCATCCACCAGGTCATTTATGTATATTGTGAATAGCAACGGTCCTATGACACTCCCCTGCGGCGCACCTGAAATCACTCTTACTTCGGAAGACTTCTCTCCATTGAGAATGACATGCTGCGTCCTGTTATCTAGGAACTCCTCAATCCAATCACACAATTGGTCTGATAGTCCATATGCTCTTACTTTGTTCATTAAACGACTGTGGGGAACTGTATCGAACGCCTTGCGGAAGTCAAGAAACACGACATCTACCTGGGAACCCGTGTCTATGGCCCTCTGAGTCTCGTGGACGAATAGCGCGAGCTGGGTTTGACACTACCGTCTTTTTCGAAACCCATGCTGATTCCTACAGAGTAGATTTCTAGTCTCCAGAAAAGTCATTATACTCGAACACAATACGTGTTCCAAAATTCTACAACTGATCGACGTTAGAGATATAGGTCTATAGTTCTGCACATCTGTTCGACGTCCCTTCTTGAAAAGGGGATGACCTGTGCCCTTTTCTAATCCTTTGGAACGCTACGTTCTTCTAGAGACCTACGGTACACCGCTGCAAGAAGGGGGGCAAGTTCATTCGCGTACTCTGTGTAAAATTGAACTGGTATCCCATCAGGTCCAGAGGCCTTTCCTCTTTTGAGCTATTTTAATTGTTTCTCTATCCCTCTGTCGTCTATTTCGATATCTACCATTTTCTCATCTGTGCGACAATCTAGAGAAGGAACTACATTGCAATCTTCCTCTGTGAAACAACTTTGGAAAAAGACATTTAGTATTTCGGCCTTTAGTCTGTCATCCTCTGTCTCAGTACCATTTTGGTCACAGAGTGTCTGGACATTTTGTTTTGATCCACCTACCGCTTTGACATAAGACCAAAATTTCTTAGGATTTTCTGCCTAGTCAGTACATAGAACCTGTCTCATACATCTTGCTCACCAGATCGTAGAGTTTTGTCAGGACTGGCTCTCCAAAGGCTGTCAGTAGTTCTAATGGAATGTTGTCTTCTCCTGGGGCCTTGTTTCGACTTAGATCTTTCAGTGCTCTGTCAAACTCTTCACGCAGTATCATATCTCCCATTTCATCTTCATCTACATCCTCTTCCATTTCCATACTATTGTCCTGAAGTACATCGCCCTTGTATAGACCCTCTATATACTCTTTCCACCTTTCTGCTTTCCCTTCTTTGCTAAGAACTGGGTTTCCATCAAAGCTCTTGATGTTCATACAAGTGGTTCTCCTTTCTCCAAAGGTCTCTTTAACTTTCCTGCAGGCAGTATCTATCTTACCCCTAGTGAGATAAGCCTCTATATCCTTACATTTGTCCTCTAGCCATCCCTGCTTAGCCATTTTGCACTTCCTGTCAATCTCATTTTTGAGACGTTTGGATTCCTTTTTGCCTGCTTCATTTACTGTTATCCCTGCTTCACTTCTTAAAGGTATCATTTCTGAGACGTTTGTATTCCTTTTTGCCTGCTTCATTTCCTGCATTTTTATATTTTCTCCTTGCATCAATTAAATTCAATATTTCTACTGTTACCTAAGGGTTTCTACTAGCCCTCGTCTTTTTACCTATTTGATCCTCTGCTGCCTTCACTATTTCATCCCTCATAGCTACCCATTCTTCTTCTACTGTATTTCTTTCCCCCATTCCTTTCAATTGTTACCTTATGCTCTCCCTGAAACTCTGTACAACTTCTGGTTCTTTCAGTTTATCCAGGTCCCATCTCCTTCAATTCAGGAGTTACAGACCTTGTACTTACGCTGACTCTTCGTTGTGGAATCGACGGATTTTTGTACTTAACTTATCAACGTTCATGCAAGAGCAGCTACCCTTTATGTAAGTACGATGATTAAATCGTGGATCCGCCGCCGGACCGGATTAACGGAAACCCTGATTGAAGATCCAGCACCTCCATCCCGAGTGACGGCAGTTGCAGTAGCTCATATTTCTACCTTCCGCTCGCACTTGAAATGCATTTATGTCCTCGCAGATTTATCTGTACCAGGAACCCCACAGCACTCGGTGTTTATCGCCTAATGATGAGAGATCACGCCTAACATGTGGTGGAAAGCCGTCATCCTACAGTCGCACGGCCTGTGGTCTGGCGTTCTCTGCACCATGTCCTCCTCGTCACGAACGCCCGTGCCACCTGGTGTCTGGCTGTTGATAAAATTAAACCTACATGCCATAACTATAACAGATTTGTCGCTTTATCCCTAGTGTCACACGCTTGACACGGATGAACATCTGCAGAGGTGTGGTAGCTGATTCGGGAAAATGCTTGCCTTTCTTCTACGTACGGCTTTCCATTCCATTGCACCGAGGTCGCTTCTGTTCTAGTGTGAGACCTACTTCCCACATACGATGACCAATGCAGTAAGTTGGACGAAAGGCTTGTTTCATGAAGGAGTTAAGCAAGTTGTTTTTTTTTGGGGGGGGGGGGATTTCATGCAATATCGTTTTACCTTTTTCACGCACAATTCGAGACACTGTCAATACTGTGCCAATTTTTTTGGGTAGCGCCTTCTTGGAACACCCGCATCCCCCATTCCCATCACAGCTGGGGCGTCCCATGTATGAGAAGATGATTTTGTTTTGAGTGTCTAGTACCAGGACTTGCACCAGTCTACCGGCAAAATGGAATATTCTTCGAGAAGACGTACCCGGAACACCCTCATTGATTCCGGGTGCATCTACCCACTTTTGCAGGGTGCGGATGCTATTTTCTTACTTTCACGTTCTTACTTCCATATGTATTGGCGACCGGATGCGTTACATAAACTTTCACCATTTGTTTCGCTTTAGTTAGTAGCAATGTAAATTAGTTTTAGAACTTATTTTAGCTGCTTGTTTTCCAAAATGACCGTGTTTCTATTTTTAGTGAGTAGAAAGGCAGTTAAGCAGCACAAGAAGTAGGAGATTCGGCTTCGAGTCGCGGTCCGGCATAAATTTTCTTATCACCAATGAAGCCATCACAATGCCAAATGGCGCCCGATGGCACAATTTCTTTCTTTTCATGATCTGGGGAACGTTATTGACCCAAAACCAGTGCCTCACAAATGATGCTTTATGACAGGGTGTATTGTCATGCCACTATAAACAGTCACTGTCTCCGATTTGTTCCTCTACTATACGCAGTACACACTAGTATAAGTTTTCATAGTCTCACTCTTAGAATTGTTAATTGCAAAAAAGACACCACAGTCAAACCACGGAAAAACTGCCATAACGCAACATCAACTGCTACGTACTTCTCTGTTTGCACTGCGGTAAGTAACGCTCTCCAAGCATCTGCCAAACCAACACCCATGCATCGGATTGCCACACAGTATACACAAACTCCGTTTCCAGTCATTCACTATCCAGTGGCGTTGCTCTAGACATCACTTCCAGCGTCACTTAGTACCTACTACAGAAATATATGATTTATGATGAGCTGCTCGACCATTACTCTTGGTTCTTTTGAACTCACTATGCATAATTATTGTACCTTCTGGACTGCTATTCAAATGGCTCTGAGCACTATGTGACTTAACATCTGAGTTCATCAGATCTTAGAACTACTTAAACCTAACTAACCTAAAGACATCACACACACCTATGCCCGAGGCAGGATTCGAACCTGCGACAGTAGCAGTCTCGCGGTTCCGGACTGAAGCGCCTAGGACCGCTCGGCCACCGCGGCCGGCAGAACTGTTGTCCCTTCCGCAGATTTCACGCAATTTTTTACAACCAGTGGCCGCAGAGCTCCGTGCTCCCTTTCAAAAGCCAACATCGCACAAAACATTTTTTATGCAAGACAACCCGTTTTAACTGTCTTTGCTGTCATCTTCAGGTCTTAAATATTTTTTGTAGTAAACATGGTTTTTAAGCTTGGGTAGCTTTTGAAAAGTTGAAATGTCCTTGACTGATTTGTAACTCAGGTGACATCCAAAGACTAGTCCACGCTGAAATTCAACTGAGTTCTCCTGAACGAATCGTTCTGCTGCTAAACTGCTTCTCTGCTGACAGTACAGTACTCCCCGATTCTTTTTGTACTGGCAGTTACGCCTCTCGTGACATCTACTGGTTCCGCATTACGTAAGGATGTCCAAATACTTTTGATCACGTAGTGTATACAACTGATGATACATTAGCGATGTCAGCTGAAGACCGTAAAGTTATTCTGAACTGTTCTTGTCACAAGGGGTGGTCTCTCAGACTGCGCGTAAGTTTCCTAACTCGCTCCCCAAGGCCATTTGTTGTGGAATGCTTTTATACTCCCCGTACCCTCCTTAAATTGCTGTCGCCTTCTGTGTCTGCTGTTGACACGTGTTACTGATAGGTGTTGGAGTCTCCTAGACCGCGCCTCGTGATCTACGTACCTGTTTTCTTCAGTACGGTTCCCTTTAGCTCAAAATGTTTTCGCGCGAATGTGTCGGTTCTAACTTTCCTGAGTTAGATGAAACTGTTAGTCGTTCTATGGAGGAACGGGTCAGTGATATGGATGAAGAAATAAAGAAAAAAGACGAAGACTTCACATTCGCCAGTGATCACACTTCTGCTACCGAGCAAGAGTATCATTGAGAGCGAGAACATCAGGAAAGTTGTGATAGGGATCTGTCTGTTTTTTCAATGAAATACTTAAAGCGTCTGTTAAAATCGAATGTATTTTGAGTGGTAATAAGAAGAATGTCTATCCTAGCAATGAATGTCAATTTGACAGATTTTCTTTTTGTGCCTATCGGGTGGAATTTTTATGAGTAAATTTAAAGCCTGGAATTTAAATTTATTTCGATACTTATTTGCTACAGAGACTCAGTACTCTAACAGAACATTTATGTGTACTATTTAAAAGAACCACACAAAAGTAAGTGCTTTTGTGTGATAAAAAGTAAAATGATGCAGGCTTTGTTTATTGCAATAAAATAAACTAGGATCATTTAAACAACACTTAAATAATCGTAAAAACACATGTTAAATAGCATAAATTAAACATTTCGCATGATTTTTGCCTCAAATCTCGGTTTAAACATAGGTATGCCAGAGACCCCACCTTGTGGTATACGTTACAGGAAAGTCACCTGGTGAGCTAAGGGTCAAGGGTTTGTGATTATTTCAGTGCTGATCTTATGGGGCAGATGGTTGATTCTTTCACCGCACTAAGCATAGGAAAGATTATAATCGACGTAGAGAAAGGTAATACAAACCTGACTGAGATAACATCGAGAAAACTCAAAGGGCTATACTATAGTAAATATGAAGTTACGCCTCACTGGGAAATTACGCTACACTGAATAAAATATTCTAATGACGTACTGAAAGTATCTGGGAGTCCGGGAAGAATTCTTGTTGGTTACTTTAAAGCTGAGCTAGCAGAACCCTTAAGGGATAAAATATTTTTGGAAACTAACTACCAGTTTGACCTTAAACATGTCTGCAGGCGCGCTTTAAATGAACTTTCGAACTTGGCGAATTTACACAGCGCTTACGACAGCAAGGCTTCATTACATTTGTTGCTGTTGTGGTATTCAGTCAGCTCTCTCTGCTACTCTATCCTGTGCAAACCTCATCAGCTCCGAATAACTACAGAAACTTACACCCTTCCGAATTCACTTACGGTATTCATCTGTTGGGCTCCATCTACAGCTTTTACCAGTTCCCCTCACTTTCCCCACCCCTACACGCACACGCACTTACCTTGATGTCTCAGAACGAGTCCTATCAACCGATCCCTTCTTCTAGTCAGCGACAAATTTCTTTTCTCCCCAATTCTGTTTACTACCTCCTCATTAGTTACATGATATATCCATCTAATCTTCATCATTTCTCTGTAGCACCACATTTTAGAAGCTTATATTCTCTTCTTGTCGAAACTGTTTATCTCCCTTGTTTCGCTTCCATACGTTTCAGTTCCATACTTGGCTACATTCCATAAAAAAACCTTCTAATCCTTAAATCTGTCTTCGATGTTAACAAACTTAGCTTCATCGGAACGCTCCTCTGGCCATTGCCAGCGTACATGTTATATTCTCTCTACTTCGGCCACCATCAGTTACTTCGCTGCCGAAACAGAAAAACTTAGCTGCTACTTTGAGGGTCCCGTTTCCTAATCAATCGATTTAATGCAACTACATTCCATTTTCCTTATTCTAGATTTGTTGATGTTCATCTTATATATTCCATTCAAAACCCTGTTCAGTCCATTCAGCTATTCCTCCAAGCACTTTGCTGCCTCTGACAGAATTAAATGTCCCTTTACATTTAAGTGTATTTATTCGGGTGACGTGCTAAATACTTTATCAGTGAGATAATATATACGGTTGTTAGAATAGCACACCAGACAAGCGAACTGAAAATTATGACACAAATGCCGTTTTTTGTGTGATCACACACTTGGTCGTATTTCTTTGTGACCAGATTCATGATCGGAAACCGCTTCGCCGACAAAGAGTACTGCCGCACAATTGTAGCGTTGTTTCGCTAAACAATTCCAGTAATTCTGTACTCTCCGCTGTTTCGTTATCAGCAAGATTACGAAGTGACGGTCTTGAGGACTTTCATGTGTTTACTAACTTCACGTAAGGCCAATGTAACTTGGAATATTTCGTCACAATGTTGGACACACTATCAGTTTTCAATTCATTGAAAGTTTCTCTAAATGATATCATTACACAGCAATTAATTCTCCACAACATTTTTTTATTAGCAACCCTTTTCTTCGTTTGAATCTGCGATAAATGGATCTTTATTTCAGTAACGGTACGTTTCAATATGTAAAATGTTTCTCGGCCACAAATATATACAATGATTGATCAGGCTATCAACTACAGTCATTAAAACCTCACTGCAGCGAGTCAGGAATTTTGAGGCAGAGGAATAAGTGAAAGAATTCATTTTAACAAATAAGGTGGCCACTGTTTAAGGTAAGAGTGCCTGGGGCTTTCAACAAATAACGGGAGAGATCCGAATAGCTCTGCAGTATTCCATTCCATTTCACCATCAATAACGCCAAGTTTGGAGGTAGTCCATTGTGTACTTCGGATTCTCTGGCTACCAAGCTCTCTGAATGGAGTACCAAGAGATGTAGGACTTTGTGCAACTTCAAACACAAAAGCTAAAACATCGTTACGGCTACATAGTTCTTGCGCCTTAGAATCGATTGTTGCTCGAGTTCTGCGTCCAATAAACTTAGCATTGTCGCTTCCCCAAGTCATTGTGTACTGGCGTAATTTATTGACTGTGGTTCATTAGATTACGAAGCCTATAATAACTAGAGTACTAGAGATGTTCATTGTACCTAGAAATGAACACTCTGTTTGTACCTTTTTATTTTTCAAAACACATTTTGGAAAAACAAAATTTCAAAATATTGGCACACAATCATATCAAGTCTTTAATTACTCAAAGAAAATAATAAAACAAAACGGAGTTATCAATGGATTCCTTTTTTAGGGTGGATCCATTACCTGCACGCTAGCATGGCTGCGGCAGCAACAGCTGTACGATTCACTTCACATGCCACCGAGCAGAACTGTATTTCCATTAATTACAACTGCTTTATCAATTTTCTATGCAGATTTTCTGTTGAGGTCAGACGCCTTGTTGTTGAACTCGCGTAGTGGGGAAAGATATGGATGACGAAAGTGAATCACAACACTGCACGGAGATTATAATTCACACCGAAGTATGGTAACGAACACAACGCGCGACTTAGTTAGTTCTTTGCTTGGTTGATGCTACAATTGCTGTACTGAACAGGACCATCGGTCAGTCACTTCTTTAATCTGATCCTGGTATACGACAGAGCGCCCATCCAGGAAGTTGACGAACAGTAGTGTGCCGGCATCGATAAAGTCTGGACACCACCGTCGATCAACTGGAAAAGAAGTCGCGTCATTAGCATACCGCAGTATCCTGCAGTTTGTCGTACTTTGTGCCACTGAATTCGCAACAAGTGATATGTCTGAACTTTGGGGTTGGGTAACTGTTGTGGCCGAATGGTTCTAGGAGCTTCAGTCTGGAACCGCGCGACCGCGACGGTCACAGGTTCGAATCCTGCCTCTGGCATGGATGTGTGTGATGTCCTTAGGTTAGTTAGGTTTAAGCACTTCTATGGGACTGATGACCTCAGTTGTTAAGTCCTATAGTATTCAGAGCCATTTGAACCAATTTGGTAACTGCTGCAGGAATCTCCTTCAGTCGACACTGTCTGTATAGCCCGTTGATGAAACTGGAACTGAACTATAGAATTTATTTGTGTCTTTGTTCCCCTTATTACTTTAATGATAATAACGTTACTAACTGCTCATTAAGAATAGCCTATTAATATTTCTTGGGTGAGAGCTGCGTCAAAACACTTGAAATTTGAAGGCTGTCTTCATATTTTAAGTTAAATATTCAATCAAAAACTTTGAAACATCTAACTGACTTATAGCCATTTTTCAGGCAAACTAATGTGCAAACAAAATTTGATACAAAATACTCAGTGGCCACAAGTCCACGTTAAACTTTGTGCATGTATTTAAGAAGGGAAAGATAAGTTAATAATAACTGTTAGAGCAAAGAGGTTTCTCTTGTAGGCAAGCTCCTGTCCAGTGCATCTGTACATGCTATTTGTCAGCTCTGAACCAGAGGTGAAATCTGAGATTTTGCCACCAAAAATATTAACCTCCTAGTTCTAGTCTTGTTCGACGAAGTTGATCTGGATATGATAGATATAGGTATCCATGTGGACATGGGATTCTGAAAATATCATAAAGGGAATTTCAGTTCCATTTTAATTTGAACAAACACAATGCACAAGAATTTACTCCGGCTTACCGTGAATCGATCAAGAGCACGTTCTACACGAATGTAATCAGATAAGGTGAAAAGCTTTGTTTAATGCATGAACACATTGCGATCTCACGCAAGAAGGATCATGAAGCATGATGAAAGCCGCAACCAGTGTCCACCACCTCACAGAACGGAATTCGGCCACAGATTGGTCGGATCGGAACAAAATTAGCGAAAGTGCGAAGCCTCGGGCCAACCACGCTTGGACACAACTCAGAATCCGCAGGAAGTTAGCTGATTGCCTCACGCTGGCAGAAATCACTGACTCTCGTAAGATATTTCACGTGCACCTCTTTCAGACATGCTACAAGCGGTTAGCGCTTGGTAGGGCTTCTAGAAGTATATTTGCCTTTGTAAAACAGTGAAGTGACAAGTTCCGTACTATGACACGAGTCGATGAGAATGCAAGTTAGGTATTAAAATGTCCTTTAGGCTCCTAGTACTCCTCTAGTAGAAGCCTGAAGGAAATGTTCTAGCATGCTTGAAGCAGTCTTTGGCCAAGATACGTTATTAGCTATTGGCAGTGACATGCCACTGGAATTTTGTTCTGTTGCAGACAAAGAAAAAACATCCTTGAATAGCTACCTTGCTGGTTAACTGTCTGGTATCCGATCCGGGCGCTCACAGTTGTATTCCATACACCAGAATACCGCATCAGAGTTTAGATAGCTCTTGAATTCAACCAAACACTCTCTTCAAGTGCGTACATCCTTATTCGTCACGACAAGAACCGAGCGACACCTGCACAGTACGGTCATTATTCGTGGTGAAGGGTCTTCCTATTCACGTTCGTCACTCATTTCTTACTGGCTGTGTTTGTCTACGTACATAATCCTCCTACTGTAATTGTCTTATAGACCACTAAACATTGTCCTTTACCTCGTCGATTCCGCGTATATCATTTTTAGATAGTACGGGCATCAGTACAAGACCGTGAAGTGCGAAGAACGAAAACAGTAAATCGGAGTTCTATTATTCCATGAGGGAAATAGAAGACATGGTATTACGCTCTTGTTCAGCGAACGGTTTTAATCGACTGACACATCACTTGTACGCCGAACGAAATTCTCATACCTCATTCCAAAACAAAAAATATTCACCAGGTCGTGCGAAGAACTGCAGCTGCTATAGGGACGAGCAGCTTATCCATGTGATAAAACCCAACAGTGTGAGTAAGCTCTCAGGCTGATGAATTCTATTGTGAAGCGCTGAAGATTCGCACATCACAGTCTTCCTTTCATTCGTAGATGGCGCTATACTTACGAGGACTGGGCTGAACTTTGTATACGAATCAGCGGTAAATACATTGAGAAACTCCCGTAGTGATAAAAAACAAGACATATGTCAATGAGTATTAGTTTAGACACATATGTTTAACGAACTTGTTTTCTAGTTTTGGACAGTGCTAGCCCCTGTACGAATATAGGACACTTCTTTTACACGCTTTGAATATTTGAGGGTCCTATCGAGGAAGGGGTAGGGTGAAGTCTTGGAATCAAGACAGCTTCCCCTCACCCCCCCCCCCCCCCCCCCTCCGTCCCTCACAGCCAAAGAAACTGAGAACTGCACTCTTTTAAGTTTATAAGCTACCATATTGCACAGCTAATTTTAAGAGAATAAAGTAGCATTAAAACTACGAATTGGGCAAAGGCAAGGAATTCTAGAAAATTACAAGATAGTTTTCCATTTCTTGTGATCGTAGGTGGACTCACTGCGAGACATTGCATCCCAGCCAGATAATGGTGCCCATTCACATAATGACCGCACCAAATGCTGCATATTTTGGATAAATTTCAGTGGGTGCTGATTACAAGACACCGCTGCCAACAAATCCGACGCTGTTCAAGAGCCCACAGGTAGAAAGGGTAAACTATGGGAGGTTGAGCAAGAAGGGACAGAAAGGGAAAGAACTTCCTTCCCGTACGCTACTCCTCATCTCCCCGCTTGCATAGTTGTGCTCTGAAGACCTAAATTTCATAATCGTAGTGTTACGTTAAATATTAACGATGATGGACGCACACTTTGGTTCATATTGTGTAAATTTTGAGGTTGTCAATATTATGAGAGTTTGTTTTTCTTATAGTTCCCAAATCCACTGCGTGAGGCATGTAGGCACTACTTAACAAGTGTCTGGAAGAATGCCTATCATATGCTGCAGTTCTCTGAAGATAGATTGTTTTGGAAGCTATCTTAAAGTGATGTATTGACTTGCGTAATAGATTTTATTTTGTTTTTTATTATTATTAGTGACATCTGTATGCATTGAAGATGCAATGCTGGAAATGAAAGAGACGTAAGTGAGCGGGATTAAAGGTTAGGGTCAAATGTTGACAACATTGCTATCCTTAATGAAAGTGAAAAAGAATTACTGGACTTGTTGAACAGAATGGTCTAATGAGAGTAGACTATAGGTCGAGAGTGAACCGTAAAGTGCGCAGTAACAGAAATAAGGCTATCGATCAACTTTTACATTAAAGTAGGGTTTCACGAAGTAGACGAAGTTAAGGACTTGTGCTACCTTGGAAGCAAAAACAGATGACAGTCGAAGCAAGCTGAACATAAAAAGCGTATTAGCAGAGACAAAGGTGACATTGCTAGACAAAGGAGATCTGCTACTAAAAAGCAGATCAACCTTAATGTAAACCGGCCGCGGTGGCCGTGCGGTTCTGGCGCTGCAGTCCGGAACCGCGGGACTGCTACGGTCGCAGGTTCGAATCCTGCCTTGGGCATGGATGTGTGTGTTGTCCTTAGATTAGTTAGGTTTAAGTAGTTCTAAGTTCTAGGGGACTTATGACCTAAGATGTTGAGTCCCATAGTGCTCAGAGCCATTTGAACCTTAATGTAAGAAATTTCTGGAGCAGGGCAGTGTGTGGTACCGAATTATGAACTAAGAGAAAACCGGAAAAGAAACGAACCGGCGTATTTAAGATGTGGTGCTACAGGAGGAAGTTGACTATTACGCAGTCGCATGAGGAATGAGAAGTTTCTTCGCAGAATCATTGTAGAAAGAAACATACGGAAATCACTTACAAGAAGGCACAGGGTGAAAGGAAATGAAGGAGTAACTTCCGTAGCGCTAGAGGGAGCTGTAGAGAGAAATAACTTCATAAGAAGACAAAAACTGGAAAACATCTAACAAATAAGTATCACTCTGGGACGAAGAGGATGGCACAGCAGACGAATACATGTCTAGTCGCATCGAGGCAGTCATAAGACTCATGACTCAAATAAAAATTAAAAAAAAAAAACAACTGCCAAAGACGTTACATGCCGCTAATACGAGGTGCCCAAAAGGAATCACATGGATCTGAAATGGCTGTCAAGCTAAAGATAGTGATAATGGCAAGTGGGGGAGGGGGGAGTGGTGGAGGACAACTTATAATTCCCCCTTGTCAACCCTCCCCGCCCCCCCCCCCCTCACCGCACACCCCTCACACTATTTCCCAACACATCAGAACCGAAGAATTCACGCCCGGTGTCATGTGAGTTTTTCTTCTGTGTGCTCTGTTGTTGATATTGCGAGCGAATTACTGGTAAACGGTAAATTGGTGAATCTCTTAAGGAGCATATATGAATAGCTTATAAAAGTAAGTACGTAGAAAGTTTAGTGCTGCGGCGACATTGAAACAAAAATGCGTTCCTTCAAATTTCGTCTGCGCGAAGATTTTCTTACACTACAGCATCAAAAATATATATGCTCACAGCTATCACGTAAAATGCTATGTAATCACAGACACTCGTGTAATAAAACTGGAGCTCCAGAAAGTCATAAGGACACGGAATGTCCTGCGAGGAACATTTCGCATATGGGCGTTTAAAATTTACAGATGTGCATAGCGAAATGAGGCGAGAAGTTTTACACCGGCAGTATACTGCGAAATCGTGTTGCAAGAAAATTATGGCTTCGCAGGCAATAAAAGGCAAGTTGTGCCCCCTCGAGCGCCGTTTTACGTCACGCGGGAGTTCTCAATTTAGTGCACGATAGCCTCAACGATCCATTTAAGCGACGCGAAAACTTAGTCATCCGTGGAAACAAAGTTCTCGTGGTAGCAGGTGGTAGAGAAACGGACCTGCCCATTAACAGCGTCTGTAATGTCCCACTGTTAACGATTTGTGTCGCAGTTTTTGTGGTTTCTATACAGACGCGATGGTCGTTCTATATTTATCTCTACATTCAACTGTAATAAGTACTAGGCAGCTCCAACTTTCTGTGGGTGAACAGCGTAAGTATCAGTTAGTAACTTTATAAACAAAAGAAGGCAACATCTACGCGTTTAAATAATAGATAATTTGTTGATTAATTTCATTCGTGCTGTTAGGCTATTTAAATAAAAAATTTGCAGCTATAAAATAATCTGGCATCATTAAGAGTAATAGACTATTTGAAATTTTCAAATGGGGTAACTATGGATTTTCGTTCCAAGAAAACGGGAAAACTCCTGGTACATATTTAACCAGGTATATAAAGCACCGTGTCACATTGATGAGAGTAGTGCGATATAGGCTTTTTGAGGAGTCGGAAAGAGATAAACGGAAGTTAATTAAACTGGTAAAAATTTTATGCCTGTTATTAATCTATTAAAATATCATAGTCTAAGACTATGAAACCTATTTGTTATCCCAACTGTCTTATCGTTGTCCACAGTCACGTTGCTGCTTCCCTGGTGATCTCCTTCCATGCAGAAGTCCTGGGTTGATATTAAGTAGTCGCACATCTCCATTTTGGTAAAAATTACGCCGATGTCTTTCATTATGTCCAAATACAAAAGGTAATAGTCGTTTACCCGCAGCTGTTGTAATATTCCTGGGAGCTACTCCACCAGCTTCCGTGTGGCGTCAATCAACGGATAACGTGCAGAATTACTGTTGTGATCTCGTTAGTAACGTTCTGCAGTTTGTGTTCTGGGGTAATAAAAATACCCAAAAATTGACAGGTGTACAAGTACGTCTTGCAGGTACTCCAGACAGACAAAAGCTTATCAGCTGTGTTCTGTCTGCATACAGTTTTAATTATCTACCTATGAACTATGTGGAAATTCTTAACTTAGACACGAATAAAGACGATATAAGAACAACACAGAAGTGTTATGTTAAAGCAGGAGAAACTTATTTTTCTCCGTCTAGAACACTGATCTCCACAATATCATCCGATATAGATATTGCAGAGATGGGTTTGGTTGGTTGGTTTTGTGGGAAGGGAGCAAACAGCGAGGTCATCGGTCTCATCGGATTAGGGAAGGACAGGGAAGGAAGTCGGCCGTGCCCATTCAGAAGAACCATCCCGGCATTTGCCTGGAGCGACTTAGGGAAATCACGGAAAACCTAAATCAGGATGGGCGGACGCGGGATTGAAGCGCCGTCCTCCCGAATGCGAGTCCAGTGTGCTAACCACTGCGCCACCTCGCTCGGTGGTTGGGTTTGCTTGACAAGAGCAACGTTATTCCACAAGTCTTAAGAAAAACAGTAAATGTATCACACAGACCTAAACCATTACCCACTAAACAAATTACACTTTTAAGTATAGTTAATGTGTTATATGGAAGGGGAGGAAACTGGAAATGGATGACATCGAAGCAAAAAACAGAAAACTAGAGTATGCAGAGAAAACAACTGCTATAAGGTAAGAACACAAGCTGCAAATGGAAAAGGAAGAGGCCATTGCGGATTTGCAGGTCAGGTTTATGTGTGGCTTTAAACACAGTGTATGGAGAAATCCAGCTACGACTGGGAAATACAAAATAATAGCGTTCACTGTAAAGGGGAGTGGTAAGTGGCCATATGTTGGAATACTGGCCGAAAACGATGGACTGTAATATGTTTACTGTGTTAAAGGACACACGAAAAATCTATTTATCAAACTCCATTCCTCCTTGGAGCTGCTTAAAAAAGATGGATACATTATTTAGAAATGTGGTAGGCTCAATGTCATACACTCAGTAATAGAACAACCGTTTGCAGAGCTTAAAACCAACTGAATAACAACCTTTAATGGCAATTCGTTTGCAAAAGTTGTAAACTTATGGTGCTATATCAAAATTCCACAAGAATGTGCAGCAGAAGAACTTGCAGCTTATACCTAGGAGGATGGAGTCTTATAACAACAGTGTCAAGCACGAGATAAGAGGAAGAATTACAGCCCCGAATGCTTTCGTCTAGAAGAACTGCTGGAAGGAACAGAACTAATTGTTAAAGCCATAAAAGAGGTAGCTTACAGGAAAAAATTTGATATATACTGGAGTTTGAAAACATACCTTTTCTGTATTTCTAAAATTACTACCTGGAGAAAGAAATAGATGATTAAGATGTGGATTTCAGTTATAAGTTAAAAATTAAATAGGATATTATTAAAGCAACACCTAACAAAAATAAGGAAAGAGTTCTTTTCTGTACGCAAATACAAACGCAAAAAGAAAATAAAAATATGACCCTAAAGAATTTGCATATCTTATTCGCTAATCTGTAAAAATCCTGAGACATTTTCTATATACAGTGATCCATGCGCATGTATTTCGGTAGTAGAAAGTGGGTAGTCGGATGACCTTGAAATGTAGTTGAAACTATAGTGACCCCGATTTCGAACCTATATGGAAGTAGGACATCATGATTTCTTGGGAGGATAAGACGTGAGGCCTCGTTAGCACCATCAGGAAGAATGCAATCGGTGATATTCTGAGCTATTTTCACGAACAGGTCCTATTAAGACAAGAATTTCCATGCAGACAAGCTGAGACGTCACGAAAGTTCCAACAAAAGCGACGGTTAACTATTTCTGTCACACTTTACTAATTCTGAGAAAGGACTGAAGACTAACGGATGGGCTGTAAAATTTAGGATCGCGAGGAAGAATGAAAGCAGCTTTCATTTCTCTGGTGATGGCTCGTGTCCGGGTGGGTGGCATCGGAACCTTTGTAGTGGTCAGTTCGTTGTTACATGGCGGTTGACGATAGTTCAAAGCGTTTTTTACGTGCAGTGAGTGTTTGTGCAGTGCATTATTTTCGTTTGTTTAAGCTTTGTGAGTGTGTTTGCTGAGCCTTTTACATGCATTATTTTGACAATTTAGGAGTTGTTTGCTTGTCTGTACATCAGTGTGCTGCATTATTTCCGTAAATTACAAGTTGTTTGCAAGTCTGTATGCAGTGTACTGCATTATTTGGACAGTTTAGAATTAGTAAGTGTATCTGCTCAGAGTCTTACATGTGATATTTTGATAATTGTCGAATTTTCGTGTCTGCACGTCAGTGTACTGCATTATTTCGGTGATTTACAAGTAGTTTGCGGATCTGTGTGCAGTATACTGTATTATTTTGGTAATTTACTAGTTCTATTTGTGTCTGCACATCAGTGTACTGCATTATTTTGGTAATTTAGAGTTGTTTCCGTGTCTGTACGTAAGTGTAATCCATTATTTAGATAATTTACGAGTAGTTTGCAGGTCTGTAGGCTGTGTGTTGTGACCCCAAACACGTCAGGGCGAGTGTTTTGTGTCAGTGGAATAAATAAACTGCGTTAAATCTGTCCCTAAATAAATTGTCCCAAAATAAATAAAGTACACTCCTCCCTCTCTCCAGGAGCTGAGAGCAAGCTGAGTCCTTTTGTCGCCATTTTTCCTCATACTGCCATGGGATGATAGTGCCCTCTGGTGGTATGACCGTGTGCTGTGTCAGTTGGGGTCTCGATCATATTGTGCACACACTGAATGGAGCTACTGCCTCAAATTGTTTGATTAAAGGCTGAAAATAATAATCACATCCTTCCTATCCAGCACAGCTGTGTCCTTTCCCTGCCAATTCCCAGGAAGAGGTGGCGGTCGGAATACTTAGGTTAGTGAAGGTAGCCCAAATGACCTTTTTTACTGCCAATTTCTTAGGTTAGTGGAGGTAGCCCAAGTGACCTCTTTCCACCAAAATTTAAACTTCCCGCCATTTTGTAGGGGAGGGAAGGGATGAGTGGAGAATGGGGATGGGAGTGGATTAGGTTAGTGGGGGTAGCCCAATTGACCTTTTTCCTGGCAAAATTTGAACTTCGCGCCATGATGTCATTCAGATGTAATCATATCTATCGCTGCCATCTTGGATCCACTACCTTGGATCCACCATCTTGAATAAATTTGGCAACAAAGCAGTGTGGGGCCATAACCCTGTTCCTCCACAAGTAGAGGGTGGCATAACTGGTGTCAGTAAAACATCCTTTCCTTTGCTGTGTTGATTCCCACGCATTTCGCGATTGGAAATGGCAGTTCGCAGCGCAGTGAGTAAGGGGTTGATGTTCTTGAATACATTTGACACTAATGACATCCCCCCAAGTTTAAGTACCTTCTGAGGGAATCGTGGTGCTGCATCCGCACTGACTGTAATTGCACCCATTTTGAGTGCAAAGCGGCAGCAATTCCTTCTCTGTTGTACAGGTTGGAACCACAAGGGAATGTTGAAAGCTACTCCACGAAATTTGGACCTGATACTAAGCAGGAAATGGTGGTTATACTTTTCCAGATCTCCTGTTAGGTGCCCGCTTGTGGCGTGATCAAGGAGGGGTGCGACATCTACCACACACGTGAATATAACAGCATAGTGTCCTCCAGTTCGGAGACTGGTTAGATGCATCTCTCCACACTAGCCTACCCATTTCAGTCCGCTTAATCTATGAATAGCTACTGCTCCTTACTGCAGTTTCCCTCTACAATTTTTGTGACCTACACTTCCACCCATCCTCTTCTACTGCTTTTCAAAGTCATTAAACGTCTCTGAGTGAATTACAAGTTATTGGCAAACAGCCAAGTTTTTATTTCTCTTCCCTGAACTTCAATTCGCTTTCGAAATTTATCCCAGATTTTCTTTATTACTTGGGCAGTATACAGATTTGATAACATCAAGGATAATCTGCAACTTTGTCTGACTCCCTTCTTAGCCACTGCTTGCCCTTCATATCCTTCGGCTCTTGTAACTGAAGTCTGGTCTCAATAAAATTTGTAAATAATCTTTCGTTCCTTGTATTTTGTCACTGCAACTTCATATTTGTAGCGATATATTCCTGGCAACATTATCTAAAGTTTAAAAAAACTCTACAAATGCTATTAACGTAGCTTTGCCTTTCTGAAGTATAAGATAAAGTCAGTTTGGTTTAGCGTATCGTATCGTATCCAACCTGATCTTCTTTAAGGTCAGCTTCTACCTATTTTCGTATTGTAATGAGAATAATATGAGGCAATATTTTGCAGCCACGACTTATTAAACTGATGGCTCGACAATATTAACAACTAGCACATCTCTTCATTGGAACAGGATTAGTTAATTTCACCTTGAATTATGTGAGTATTTCGTCTGTTTGATATATCATTCATACAGCATACAGCGTTTCGTTACGGCTGGGTTTCCCAATGATCTCATTAGTTCTGATGGAATGTAGTCTACTACAGGCAACTTGTTTCGACTTGGGTCTTCCTGTGTTCTGTGAAATTCTTCTCGCAGTATCATTCTTCCCATCTCATCTTCATTTGCTTGCTCTTTTCTTTCTGGAACATTGTCTTCAAGTTTCTTTCTCTTCTATAGATCCTCTATGCAATCCTTCCACCTTTCAGTCTTACATTCTTCGCTTAGTACGAGTGCACCATTTGAGTTCCATATCAGAAAAGGAAAACACAGTTAAATTATTAATCGTAATCACAATGACTACAGCCGAGTGTAGTGCGCAACAGAAGCTGCTCAAACAGGAACAGTTTGTTGCAAACAAGCAGTCAGGCGTAGCAACTAAAACAACACTTAAGTTTTTAATCTTGACCTGTCACAGCGAATGTAACATATGGTCGTGTGTCACTTGGGCTATAATCATTACCATCTAACGATAAATTACGAACTCCGCACGACACGAACAAAGGGCTAATCTAATACATATGATGTGATACATATCTGAACACAGAACGCGTGACGAGAGAATAGTACGTAGACGGCAACTATTATTTAGTGCTCCAGTTGGCAGGAAACTGTTAGCGAGCGTGTAAACAGACGCTGATTAACTTGATCGAACTAGGTGCCTCTCTCTCTCTCTCTCTCTCTCTCTCTCTCTCTCTCTCTCTCAATCTGTGTGTGTGTGTGTGTGTGTGTGTGTGTGTGTGGGAGGGAGGCAGCCTGACGTCATGTGACCGACCAAAGTCCTGCTGGCGCCAGCCACCCACGCAGCCCTGGAGGAACTTCGTGCAACTGTATTTGAGAGCGCCAGTTTAACGTTCCGCCGTGTTTACTGCGCCGTAAATCCACTTCCTGTTCACTGGTCACTCGTACTCTGCTGCAGTTCAGCGCTGTGATACGAAGTTCGTTCTGGAAAGCACGGATATTTGTGGCACGGTGGCGCGAGAGCCATGTATCATTCGTACAGGAGAAACGGTTTAGAGTGTAGCCTTCACAGCTCGAGGTCCGACAAGCAAGAACAGAGACCGCTCACGTTAGGAAGAAACTATTTCTCTAGGCGTGTTAGAGTTGTAGAGTGTTACCGTTTTCAGTAATAGCACTGTGCCCTAAGTCTCTGATAACTCGCAACTAGCTCCATCAACTCAGTGCCTGACATGTTCTACATCTACATCTATACTCCGCAAGCCATTTGACGGTGGTGTGTGGCGGAGGGTATCTTGAGTACCTCTATTTGTTCTCCTTTCTATTCCAGTCTCGTATTGTTCCTGGAAAGAAGGATTGTCGGTATGCCTCTATGTGGGCTCTAATCTCTCTGATTTTATACTCATGGTCTCTTCGCGAGATATACGTAGGAGGGAGCAATATACTGCTTGACTCCTCGGTGAAGGTATGTTCTCGAAACTTCAACAAAAGCCCGTACCGAGGTACTGAGCGCCTCCCTTGCAGAGTCTTCCACTGGAGTTTATCTATCATCTCCGTAACGCTTTTACGTTTACTAAATAATCCTGTAACGATCCGTTGGATATGCTCTATCTCATCTATCAACCATATCTGGTACGGATCCAACACCGAAGAGCAGTATTCAAGCAGTGGGTGAACAAGTGTACTGTAACCTACTTCCTTTGTTTTCGGACTGCATTTCCTTACGATTCTTCCAATGAATCTCAGTCTGGCATCTGCTTTACAGACTATTAATTTCATATGGTCATTCCATTTCAAATCACTCCTAATGCCTACTCCCACATAATCTATGGAATTAACTGCTTCCAGTTCCTGACCTGCTATATTGTAGCTAAATGATAGAGGATCTTTGTTTACACGTATTCGCAGCACATTACACTTGTCTACATTGAGATTCAATTGTCATTCCCTGCATCATGCGTCAATTCGTTGCAGATCCTCCTGCATTTCAGTACAATTTTCCATTGTTACAACTTCTCGATATACTACAGCATCATCCGCAAAAAGCCTCAGTGAATTCCGATGTTATCCACAAGGTCATTTATGTATATTGTGAATAGCAACGGTCCTACAACACTCCCCTGCGGGACACCTGAAATCACTCTTACTTCGGAAGACTTCTCTCCATTGAGAATGAGATGCTGCCTTCTGTTATCTAGGAACTTTTCAATTCAGTTACACAATTGGTCTGATAGTCCATATTCTCTTACTTTGTTCTGTTTCTATACGGGATAGAAGCGATCCTTCTTTCCGCACGGTATCACGAAGAACAACAAGGCGAAATTTTTCGACTGCGTAAGATAAATGCAGACATGTGTGGACTCGAAGATATACCCACTGGAAGCAGTACATTAACTGTATTCTACGAACGACAGAAGAGGGGTTACAAGAGGGGGTCTTCACGATATGCTAGATATTATAATAGTACAACGAAATTATTTGCATTATTAAATATTATTATGTACTGGTGTGCAAAACTTAAGGACCAAAGTAACCTTCACATGATATGTCACTGCCACGTGATATACATCGATGAAACTTGGACCATGCATAGACATAACCGCTCCAGTATAGTACAGAGGGTATCTGAAAGAAATACGTGATGAGACTGACATAAATGACACTTTTATTCAAAGAAAAAGACATCGATATGGTCCCATGGACATTAAATGTGGAGGGAAATAGCTCTTCTAAGGTGTTTGATCACCATGGGCAGCAGTGTATCAGTGTATGCTCTGCAACGTGCTCCCACGCTACTCACAAGAGGGGGGGGGTAAGGACTTCTGTTCTAGTATGATGGACGTAGAGGCAAAGTTTAAACGGACTGTAAAGCGCCCTCTGGAGAAGTAGGAGCTGAGCCGTGGCGGCTCCTATGAGGTCGCGCGCGCCATCCTACTGGCGCCACTTGTGCGCGCTCTCTGTCGACTCTGCCACTCTTCGTATCATCTTTGCTTGTTTATGTGTTCCCTCTGGGGCTGTGTGGTAGTGAGAGGTGTCTGAGATACGAAGCTGGACGGACCCGCCCGAGTACTCGGCGTCCTAGCGATTGCAGCGAGTTGAAACCCTTGACTGCTAATCTATGGGGGCCCGCGTTTTCATGCTGCGTTGATCGTTGCTACCGTCGAATTTTGCGGGCAGAAATGCATCAGTCAATGTGGTGTGCTAAATACGCCGAGATGTATCGAACAACTTGGTAGCAGCTACGAGCAGGAGGGCAGGTAGTATCCGGTGCCTACCTGAAGTCCTGAAGCTCTTGGCTTTCTTGGCATTTATTTGACGTTATGTATGAAGACCGTTCAGTACGTAATTTCCAGAATGAGATTTTCACTCTGCAGCGGAGGTGTGCGCTGTTATGAAACGTTCCTGGCAGATTAAAACTGCGCCGGACCGAGACTCGAACTCGGGACCTTTGTCTTTTCGCGGGCAATTGCTCTACCATCTGAGCTACCCAAGTACGACTCACGCCCCGTCCTCACAGCTTTACTTCCACCAGTACCTCGTCTCCTACCT
Organism: Schistocerca americana; assembly: GCF_021461395.2. Taxonomy (NCBI): domain Eukaryota; kingdom Metazoa; phylum Arthropoda; class Insecta; order Orthoptera; family Acrididae; genus Schistocerca; species Schistocerca americana. Next base: position 62,155,820 of record NC_060122.1, read on the forward strand.
TTCAAACTTCACAGAAGATCTCCTGCCAACCAAGCAGAACTAGCACTCCTGGAAGGATGGATATTGCGGAGACATGGCTTAGCCACAGCCTGGGGGATGTTTCTAGAATGAGATTTTCGCTCTGCAGTGGAGTGTGCGCTGCTATGAAACTGGTGTGACTTGGCAAGACAGCCAAGTCACTATGCGAGGATCCCGAAAGGCACGCGTTAAGCTCACGCAGACTGGCGTGAGGTCTGGAACAGTTAAGGGAATTTATAGTAGCAAATAAAGTACGTAGTTGATGTAATACTTAACTTTAATCCATAATTGGTGAACATCGCTTTTGTTGATACATTAATAACAATCTCAATATAAACTGGTAATGGCGCCTTGCTAGGTCGTAGCAAATGACGTAGCTGAAGGCTATGCTAACTATCGTCTCGGCAAATGAGGGCGTATTTTGTCAGTATAGCATCGCTAGCAAAGTCGGGTGTACAACTGGGGCGAGTGCTAGGACGTCTCACTAGACCTGCCGTGTGGTGGCGCTCGGTCTGCAATCACTGACAGTGGCGACACGCGGGTCCGACGTATACTAACGGACCGCGGCCGATTTAAAGGCTACCACCTAGCAAGTGTGGTGTCTGGCGGTGACACGACAGAAACTTTCGCAGGAGAGCTTCTATGAAGTTTGGAAAGTAGGAGACGAGGTACTGGCAGAAGTAAAGGTGTGAGGACGGGGCCTGAGTCATACTGGGGTAGCTCAGAAGGTAGAGCACTTGCCCGCGAGGGCAAAGGTCCCGAGTTCGAGTCTCTGTCCGGCACACAGTTTTATTCTGGCAGGAAAGTTTCAGTACGTAATTTGCTTAAAGATGCCCTTCTGTGTCACCTTTTGGGGCTGAGTGTCTCAAAATGGAGTTTTCTGTAGAGGCCAAGCCACTATTTTGCAATGCTGAAAAAAAGTGAAATGATCGTATGGCTTTGTTGGCCGGGATGCCGCAGTCGGGTTCGGCTGCCAAATGCCAGTCTTATTTCAGTCGGCACCGTATCGGGCGACTCTCGGCTGGTGATGAGGATGTAATGATGAGGACAAGACAGCACACAGTCCCCAGAAGGCATAAAATGTCCAACCCGGCCGGCAATCGAACCAGGGCTCAGTGCATGGGAGGCAAGCACGTTACGTCCCAGCTAAGCAGGCGGACGTTGTTTGTAATGTTAGTATGGTATTTGAAATCATTGTTCGTTATCATTGTGTATTCGTTACTATTGACTGTAATTTCTGTTTGTTTTAGACGTTATGGTTCCTCCTGGGCGCTAGTTATTGGTTTTGGCCTGAAACTAAAGTTGTGCGCACTCAGCCTGAAGGTACGCATGTGTGCGTCGCGTGTGTGTGATCTTTTATATTTGCACTCCGTCTTGAGGAGCCCTTCGGGTTGTAGTCGTACATTTTAACAGTCCACCTACCGTTTGGTACGTATTTAAATTACAGTGTCTATTAGTTCTTCAGAGGCCCCAGTAGAGGTATATCTTCACTTACTTAATCTTCTTTGAATTGTTATGTAATTATTCTCTTAAATGACTTTGTACATTGTTTTTAGTTAGGAAGCTTAACTTCCATTGTTTATGGGCAGGCTGATTCTATACTCAGGTTCTAGTAGTTGGTTTCCTTGTATATAACCCTTAATTGCCGGCCGGAGTGGCCGAGCGGTTAAAGGCGCTACAGTCTGGAACCGCACGACCGCTACGGTCGCAGGTTCGAATCCTGCCTCGGGCATGGATGTGTGTGATGTCCTTAGGTTAGTTAGGTTTAAGTAGTTCTAAGTTCTAGGGGACTTATGACCACAGCAGTTGAGTCCCATAGTGCTCAGAGCCATTTGAACCATTTTTTTAACCCTTAATTCCTCGTTTAAGTATTGCTGTGTATGTTAATTTCTATCAAACTTTCTAGCTGTTTGTTGTGTGGCCCATGCTGACAGATTTGTATCGGCAGCGGTTGACGCATTGCAGTTCTGCTGGTGCGGGGCAAGGACAAATTTTGCTTCTGTTTCGACGGCTTTCCCGTCATCGCACTAGGCCTAGGTGTTGGCGGAGTCACATGCACTTTTGTGGAGCTCCCGTTCCAGCCTTAAGTTGAGAAATTTACTGTCGTTCTTTTGATATCGTGCCACGGCGGGAGTGTCGCCGGATTAGGACTTGAGTTTAATGGATTTGGGGAAGTACTTTGCTCAGTGCTTCTATTACTGTAAGGTCCTTGTGGGCGTATGATCAAGGCCTTTGGGCCATCTGAGCACTGAGTTTCTCGATTTCGCAAAAAAAAGGGTTTAATTGTAATTATCATTCTAATAGTGTTTTAGGAGCCCGGTTGTTTATTTAAGTACTTAACTCGAATTATGTGTAACAGCCGTGTGGGCAGTCAGTGAAATATTACTGTCTGCTTCTCTTTCTGACATATGGGTAGCATTTGGTCAGCTTGGCGGTATCTTGTCTATGTGGGAGGACAGTAACATTGTCTTGTAACACCAAAGTGTCGTCATTAACTTTACGCTCCCTAATTTCGTTAGTAAAAGGAAAATTTAATGTGATTGCGTACGTCCTAGTGGTGAGTCGGCTAATGGGCTTTGCACACCAGCATCATATGGACTTGTGTCTACTTTCTTGTCTTGGAGTAGACCTGGAAGTTACTGTTGCAGTCGAGATGTAAGCATTTTTAATGTCTTATATTTAACATTTGTTGACCTTATATTCAAGTCCTATTGTGGGATTGGTCGACAGCTGTGATGCTAGTCAAGGGGACAGAGTGCCACTGCAGGTTTATTTAACCAGTTAATTGTTTGTAATCAGGCCTCCATTGTACTGCGCAGTTGAAATTTTTCTTGAGTTCCATTTGTAATGTTATGTGTAATACGAATGTGCTTATATATTGTCAAATTAATTTAAAAACCTCAGCTACATGTTTGAATTTGGCAAGAAGCTTGGTCAATGTTAGCTGGCTCAAATGGTTCAAATGGCTCTGAGCACTATGGGACTCAACATCTTAGGTCATAAGTCCCCTAGAACTTAGAACTACTTAAACCTAACTGACCTAAGGACATCACACACACCCATGCCCGAGGCAGGATTCGAACCTGCGACCGTAGCAGTCCCGCGGTTCCGGACTGCAGCGCCAGAACCGCTAGACCACCGCGGCCGGCAATGTTAGCTGGTTCATGGCAGAATTGTTATTAATAAAAATATATTAGTCATATTGTAAATGGCGCATCAAGTTGGGCCACCCTTCCACGTAGTTATTTTAAGTTTATCCCGATTCTTATCGTGTGTCTCAATTGATAGTAGAGTGTGGTTTCGTACAGTTTGACTTTGACGGGTGGGAGGGGGGAGTAGGTTTTATAGTTGTCTACCCTCTGACATCATTTGTCGTTTCTTTGAGTTATTACTGTCATTCAAGAGTTATTATCTCAACACTTTTGGTTGTTTTCAGTAGGTCACTACCTATCATGGATTCTAGGGGGTGCCCCGGAATTTCGAATCTTACCCGAGTGGGGATTTTCAGTACGGATTAAAGGTTCGCGGCCTTCCTATAGAAAACAGCGCCCCAGAATTGGCAGTCAGGTTGCCGTCAGCGTTGGACAGGGCGCTCTGCCTTTCTTCGGACACCATTGGGGAGGTAGGTGCCACTCTTCCTATTATTTCAGCCACGTTAGGTGATGTGCAACGTAAAGTATCTTTCCTGGAACGCAACCAATCCACCTATAATCGGTCTTATAGGATCCAGGGGCACCTAGCACAATGGGGGAATCGCTAGATGGATTTCAGTCATATTGAACTTAATGATCCTGAGAAGCAAGGGGTTAATACTTACTCGGGCAAGGGACTTGCGGGTTAAGGAGGCATCTCTTGAGTTTAGAGAGCGGCGGTGTGGGGTCGAAGCAGGAAGTTCTACGTCTTAATCAACTCCTTGTTGGTAAGCGTTCCAGTGCCCAACGTCTTGGCAGTTAGCCCTCTATTCTCTTCGTCATTGCCCAGTCCTATTATGTGTCTCCTTACCGCTGTACCTGATTTGTCGATTGATGATTTACAACAAGTGCAGCAAATGCTGTGGCTGCTTGTCTAGTTTGAGTCTCATGCTGATGTCCATCGCATACCGCACCAAGTGATCTTTTCTTTGATTTATACACTAACGAAAGGGGCACTGAATATCTTGGTCACTGAAACCTTGAAGCATCAGGATTCCATAGGACAGCTCAGGGTTCAAATTACAGACACAAAGTTGAAGATGAGTATTCGCAATAGGTTGAACGGAGGTGCTGTTGGCGGGTGCAGGCGTTGAGCCGATGTACTTAACGAGTGCATATGTCCGAGTAAGTAGATTAAGGTATTACACGCTGTGATTTAATAAAAAATTCAGAAAACGCCGAGGAAGCAAAGGCCGTTGTACTGTCAGTTCAAAAGAAAGCGCGCATATGACGACAGGCAAAAGTGAGTAGAGATTCGTGCGTCTGTAAAAAGATTGGTGCCCAGAACATGCAGTTACCGTGCTCATATCATAGCAGATGATCTTGTCGATAAACCGAGAGTAGTCTATGGTGTTGCATTTATCGCTACTCTCTCGCCCAGTGCAGAGACCCAAGCGACTGGAAGAAGCGCAGCTGACAACTGTATACAAGAATGGTAAAAGAAACGATCCTCAAAATTACAGATCAGTATCATTAACATCGGTTTGCTGCACACTCCTTCAACTTATGCTCAGTTAGAGTACAATAAATTTCCTTGAGATGGAAAAGGTTGTGTCCACAAATCAGCACGGCATTAGAAAGCATCGCTCGTGAAAATGTTAGCTTTCCCGTTTCTCGCATGACATCCTGCGAACCATGGATGAAGGTCAGCAGGCAGATTCGAAATTCCTGGATTTCCGAATTGCGTCTGAAACGGTGTCCCACTGCAGACTGTTAACAACGATACGGGCATATGGAAAATGTTCCATTCACGTGAGAGGCTCGAACACCTTTTGAGTATTAGAACCCAGTAAGTTGTCCTCGAAGGCGAGCGTTCATCAGAGACAAGGCTATCGTCAAGAGTGGCCCATGGAAGTGTAATACGATCGCTGTTATTCTTTATATACACAAATGTTATGACGGAAGGAGTGTGCAATAATCCCAGGCTGTTTGCCGGTGACGTTGTGAAGTATGGGAAGGTGTCGTCGTTGGGTGACTGTAGTAGTGTGCAAGATGACTTAGACAAAATTTCCAGTTGGTGTGATGACTGGAAGCAAGCCCTAAATGCAGAAAAAAAAACGAAGATCCCGTAATATTCGAATACAGCTTTAGAAGTGTGTTGCTTGGCATATTCACGTTGGTTACATTTCATAAAGTTGCAAAGCGGTATGAATTGGAACGATCATGAAAGGAATTGCAATAGGGAAGGCTAATGGTCGACTTCAGTTCAATGGGAGAATTTCAGGAAAGTGACGTTTATTTATAAAGGATACCGGCTATGTAACACCAGTGCTACCCATTCTTGAGCACTGCTCGAATGTTCGGGAACCCCACCAGGTCAGATTGATGGAAGAGAGTGAAGCAATTCAAAAGCTTGTTGTTACAATTGTTAGCGGTAGATTCGATCAACACGCAAGAATTACGGAGATGCTTCGGGAACTCATGGAATCCCTAGAGGAAAAACGACTCTCTTTTCTAGGAACACTGTCGAGAAAATTTTGAGAACTTGCATTTGAAGCTGACTGCAGAACTATTCTACTGCCACCAACATACATTTCGCGAAAGGACCACGAAGACAAGATAATAGAAATTAGGGTTTGAACAGAGGCATACAACAATTGTAGTTCCCTGTTCTGTCTGAAAATAGAAACAGGGAAAGAAATGACCTGTAGTGGTAGAAGTTCCCTTTGCAATGCACCAAACGGTGGCTTCTGGAATGTGATATACAAAGAGTTTTTGTGGTAGGGCGCTCCATTCCTCCACCAGCGTGATTCACTACTGCTAGATGGCTGTCGCTACATTTGGACGTGCCACAATACGTTTTCCCAATGCATCCCTCACATGCTCGATGGGATTTAAGTTGGGGGAACGGGCTGCCCAAACCGTTTGCCGAGTATCCTCTCGTTCCAAGAGCTCCACCACCTGCGCTTTTCGATGCGATCGGGCTTTGTTATCCATAAAGATGAAATCGGCGTCGAATTCATGCCTGAAAAGATGGAGGACGCTGACCAGTTTGATCCGTGCGAGGCTCGTGTTCATTTCGTTTATTGTTTGTCATATTCTTTTACCGTACTGCCACCTCGTTTTCTCAATACATTTACTGACGTCGCTAACTTCCTACCTTACCTGCCCGTGAGTGGCAGCAGCAGCGCTAATCAACAAGCACTCTGTCCTACTATCTCTGGGGCGATCGATAGTATTTCTGGGTCGTCGTATATCTGCAAGCCAGTCGGGCACGGAGCAGCAGTCGAGGACAGAGCAGCGGTCGGTGATGAAGGAGCGTCGGGGACGGAGCGCCAGTGAGATGCGGACAGCCAGTACAGGGCTATTACAAATGATTGAAGCGATTTCATAAATTCACTGTAGCTCCATTCATTGACATATGGACACGACACACTACAGATACGTAAAAGAACTCATAAAGTTCTGTTCGGCTGAAGCCGCACTTCAGGTTTCTGCCGCCAGAGCGCTCGAGAGCGCAGTGAGACAAAATGGCGACAGGAGCTGAGAAAGCGTATGTCGTGCTTGAAATGCGCTCACATCAGTCAGTCATAACAGTGCAACGACACTTCAGGACGAAGTTCAACAAAGATCCACCAACTGCTAACTCCATTCGGCGAAGGTATGCGCAGTCTAAAGAAATGGTTCAAATGGCTCTGAGCACTATGGGACTCAACTGCTGAGGTCATTAGTCCCCTAGAACTTAGAACTAGTTAAACCTAACTAACCTAAGGACATCACAAACATCCATGCCCGAGGCAGGATTCGAACCTGCGACCGTAGCGGTCTTGCGGTTCCAGACTGCAGCGCCTTTAACCGCACGGCCACTTCGGCCGGCCGCAGTTTAAAGCTTCTGGATGCCTTTGTAAGGGGAAATCAACGGGTCGGCCTGCAGTGAGCGAAGAAACGGTTGAACGCGTGCGGGTAAGTTTCACGCGTAGCCCGCGAAAGTCGACGAATAAAGCAAGCATGGAGCTAAACGTATCACAGCCGACGGTTTGGAAATTCTTACGGAAAAGGCTAAAGCAGAAGCCTTACCGTTTACTCTTGCTACAAGCCCTGACACCCGATGACAAAGTCAAACGCTTTGAATTTTCGGCGCGGTTGCAACAGCTCATGGAAGAGGATGCGTTCAGTGCGAAACTTGTTTTCAGTGATGAAGTAACATTTTTTCTTAATGGTGAAGTGAACAGACACAATGTGCGAATCTCGGCGGTAGAGAATCCTCACCCATTCGTGCAGCAAATTTGCAATTCACCAAGAGTTAACGTGTGCAACCTCACGGTTTAAGGTTACGGCCCCTTTTTCTTCTGCAAAAAAAACGTTACAGGACACGTGTATCTGGACATGCTGGAAAATTGGCTCATGCAACAACTAGAGATCGACAGCGCCGACTTCATCATTCAACAGGATGGTGCTCCACCGCACTTCCATCATGATGTTTGGCATTTCTTAAACAGGAGATTGGAAAACCGATGGATCGGTCGTGGTGGAGATCATGATCAGCAATTCATGTCATGGCCTCCACACTCTCCCGACTTAACCCCATGCGATTTCTTTCTGTGGGGTTATGTGAAAGATTCAGTGTTTAAACCTCCTCTACCAAGAAACGTGCCAGAACTGCGAGCTCGCATCAACGATGCTTTCGAACTCATTGATGGGGACATGCAGCGCCGTGTGTGGGAGGGACTTGATTATCGGCTTGATGTCTGCCGAATCACTAAAGGAACACATATCGAACATTTGTGAATGCGTAAAAAAACGTTTTGAGTTTTTGTATGTGTGAGCAAAGCATTGTGAAAATATCTCAAATAATAAAGTTATTGTTGAGCTGTGAAATCGCTTCAATCATTTGTAATAACCCTGTACTTGCCGATCGCTGGCGACACACATGGACTGTCAGACTGATGAAGACTGGAGCGGGAACCACCGTTGGTCGGTCGTCTCATTTGGCCGTTTCTGGGTTTGGTCAGCTGGTCGGTTGCGGCGGAGCAGCAAGGAAGTCTCTGCGACATGTCATCAGGCCGGCACCGCTGGAGGCGTCCACGCGCGCTCAGAGGTGTGTGGCACTACCTGCGAGAACTGCTAAGCTCGTGGCCCACCGCACCTGCATACTGGAGTTGAGTAATCAGTGAACCTGTCATGTGACATCTCTTCGTTTATTGCTGGTTGTTGCATCGTGGGCTGTCCCCGCAAGCATCAACGTGATAGTGTGTTGGAGCCGGCAAAATTTTGCAGCCGTCTCCCTGTATGTCGTTTAACCTTAGAAGTGATTATAATTTATTAGTGAAGTGCACCAGCAGTATCTTCCGCCTTGTGGCCGTTAACGTTCCGGTTACCTGCCCTGGGCAGGCAGTGTGTTGATGTTCTCTTTTTCTCTTTGAGTGTTTATTGTGCCTTGACTGTGTTTATCCGCCAGTTATTATTAAGACATAATCTTGCTGCGATCCTCATCTTCCCTGATACCTTTCGTTGTCGTGCTGTTGGTCGGGTGGAAGGGAATTGTTCAGGTTGTTGGTTGGTTCGTCAGCCGTCCCTAGGTCGTGCTGCAACCCGATTGTTTAGTGTTACGCTTGGCTGCCTGTCTGACGTAAACTGTCCTTAGAGTTTCCTTCCCTCACCGACCCTTGGAACACTTCTGAGCACCACTGATTGTTGCTTGTTATTTTCATTTTATTTGGTCGTAGGTATTATGCTAGGCCTTCATCCATGCATTAATAATGTGAGATTTATGTATAGTATATAGCCTTCAGCCGAACTTCACAACATCTTTAAGTTTAGACCTTCAGGCGTGTTTCATTCAAAATTCTTGTTGCTCTGAATTTAGGCCTTCAGCCGCTTTTCCTTTTTATTTTTTTTTTTTTTTAGAATCTGTGGCTTTAATATGTAAATAATTATCTGTAAGGTGTCTCTTTAATTATCTTGAATTCTTGAAACGGTCTTCAACCTTGTTCTGTATGTGCTTATCTTAAGGTTGTCTTTAATTATTCTTGAGCAATTGTTTGGACCCTCAGCTGACAAAATACTTCAAGTTTACTTAAGATGTTTTTTTCTGTGGTACTGTGTCAAGGCTTATCTTTGAAGTCTCTCTTTTATTATGTAAAGAAAAATTTTTTAATTTAGCTTTCAGACGAAGAATGAACATGAATTTTCCTTAATATGGCCTTCAGCCGGAATTTGTAAATGCTTGGCTTTTAAAGAATTTCCTTAACTGATCTGAAATATTATTTCGGCCTTTAGCCGAGAAGATATTGTAATTTTACTTAAGTAACTCCTTCAGCCGTTACTCTAAATCCTGGTGTTTTAAAAGCAATCATTTAAACTTATTCTGGGAAATTTAATTGGGCCCTCAGCCGTGAACTGATCTTTGATGTTTTAAAGAGAAAACTGTGCGTTGGTTTGATGAATATAGTTGTGTGTGTTCTTGTATAACTAACAGTAATTGACTTTGACCCCTTTCCACAATCTGATCTGCTCTGTCCTGCGAAACCAGATTTCACAGTTACCTTGTTCAAAGCTTTGGAAGTCAGTATGTCCTTGTAACATTATGCCTCGCTGCACCGCACAACTTGCACATCGAAAGCGACCATGTTCTACAATGTTGCTGGGTACATTAGGTGTTCCCACCTCTCGTCATGTGAGGTTACATCCAGAATTACTGGAATTACTGCTGAGACTGAAGCTGCTTCCATGCTTCTCGTTGGTCCAGTCCCTATGCACTATCGCAAACGTTGCTGACGAAGTGCGTGTCTCAGTTGAACACAACGCACTGGTCGTCACGCAAAGGATCACCCCCATGCTGTCCCCGTGCTACTGTGGAGACTGCTATTACATACGGTTGCAATTGTAAAACACACACACTGGAGCAATTGGGCTAGGAGTTTACAACTGGATTGCAACTACAATCAAATTTAGAAGATACGAACGTAAGACCACGTGACTGGAAGTGCCACATAAAGGCATGAAGCAGCTACTGATCAGTCTTCTCTGGTAGTGGAAAGTGTCAACATGCCTTCCCATCTCTCAGCAAGATAGGGAGACGAAGCCAACCAACGACCGTTTTCGTTTGAGTTTACTACTGAAGACCCTGGACAAACTTGTTGCTAATATTGGTAACGTAAATTACGAAGACAATGGTACGCTCCTCAGCAAGACGAATTTAAGTGTGGTTAAACACATTACAGAACTTTTTTGTGACAACATCGTGTTAGTTAAAATCTGCGGTAATATGGAAAGAGTGCTATGTAAAAGGGAAACGTGACGGGTTGAGAAAAGTAGAGTTGCAGGGGATTTGTTTTATCATTAACGGTTCACATTTCCGCCTTCCGGCTACACTCATTGGTACGACTGTCATGACCACTGAGGCAGAATACGTTATTTAGGCCGCAAGGGTGACTAAGAGTATTACCGACTTGGAATTTATCTTAATGTCACACCCAAACCTGATCTTACGCATCCATTGGGCAAATTTATCGAAGAAGAGCAGAGAAAAGTTTCAATGAAGCAGATGTTACGTGTTCAAAATTTTCGAGAAAATCGCTAGCCCAAGATTGTATCGATAAGCATTTTAGCCACCTCTTAGGGCGTTTTGATAACATGAATTTGCACATTTTATTTCTGTAATAAACGCTGACTTTCACAGTCCACGTATCTACCGATACATATGTTGCCGGTCGAGTGGTTAGTCGCCATAGTCTAAGGAACAAGTTGAAGGAAGCAAAACTACAGTATTTTAATAGTATAAGGTTTAGGTTAAGGATTGCATTGTAATAAGGTTCTGAAAACCGAACTTTAAGAACAACCTCATGTTAGTAATAGATAGGGGAGAAATCCATGTGGGACAGCTTGTTATTAATGCTGGGGTTTGGCTTCAGCAGAATGTTCTGTGTGTTTGGAAATTATGGTAACAAACGTCTAGGACTTGTAGACAGGTATGTACATAATATTTTGTATCGGATTCCATGACTGGAAACGTACCGTTTCTTTACTACAGCCATTTGAAAATACTTTTCTAGATATGCAACAGGGTAGTCATGGTGGGGGCTACTTACGTCGGATCCACTGATTTCATTTGACGTCTATCTTACCGCTCTGACATCGTTCGAGCCACATTCGCTTCTCTGTAGTGTTAGAGCACCATGGTTGAGTACATGTACGCAGAATACAGCGACCTGATCTTTCTGCATGGCGCCGGCCGGGGTGGCCAGGCGGTTCTAGGCGCTACAGTCTGGAACCGAGCGACCGCTGCGGTCGCAGGTTCGAATCCTGCCTCGGGCATGGATGTGTGTGATGTTCTTAGGTTAGTTAGGTTTAAGTAGTTCTAAGTTCTAGGGGACTGATGACCTCAGAAGTTAAGTCCCATAGTGCTCAGAGCCATTTGAACCATTTCTGCATGGCGGAACTCACGGTAATGGAAGAGCTGCTCGCCGCCTTTGTCAAGATCGTTCTCCAAAACTTCCGACCTTTTCCGTCACAATTACGCAACGTCTTCGAGAAAGACTACTTTCACCGCCAACAGAAATGACTGCGGAGCTCCAGGGAGACATCACACATGCGAGATGGAAAAGGCTGTACTGCATCACGTTGAAGAGAACCCGTCAACGAGTACACGAGCAGATTTTAAGCGTTTGAAAAGAACTGCGACACAAGTGACGTACTGGGTCACGCCTAATCAGTTACTTGTAAAAGTGCTCGCGGTACGTACATGTTTTCAGATGACAGTAGCACGGAAACAGTACGTTTCCGTTTTCAGTTCAGAATATTATGTAGCCAATCCCCTCTATAAGTCCTAAAACTTTGTAACGGGTATTCCGAACACCCTCTATATTTTTATGCTTAAAAGTGATTGTAATAAAAGCCTCGTCTTGGAAGGTACGGTATGAATCTCTTTAAAAGGGGAAAGCGTGCTGCACAGGAGAGAAAATGTAATTTTTCTTTTAAATTTTATTCTGGCTGCTGCTGGGCAATAGAGGCCAACTCAGCAAGATATGTTAATCAAGTACGCCACTGGGCAGTACTGCTGACATTGCATCAAACACGATATTGCAGTGCCTGTGCTATTCCTAAAAGTACCTTTGAACATACATGTATGTCTAAAGCAACAGGCACTACGGCGACTACAGCAGTTATGAGACACATAAAATGTATTCGCAGTTGCTAATATGGAGAACCATAGACCGTATAATCGCCTGACGACACTGAAAATTTGTGATGGACCGGTCTCGAATGCAGATTTCCCGCTTACGGCGAGCGGTCATCTTACCGTTTTTATATTTTTTTTTAATTTCATTTTTGTTCGTTTTCGTTCGTTTCATCTTCTCGGTGCGGACGTCGGAACACACCCGTTTCAGTTCATCGTTGATCCATTAACGCAGTTTTCTTATTACAGAGGGCAGCCAACCCTCTGACTGAACACGCTGAGTTAACGTGCCGGCACGTTTGGCTATACGTGCACGGCTCACGGCCTGGCGTAAACTTCCATATGTCGTCAACCGTGCGTCTACGACCTGTACGTCTACATGGATACTCTGCAAATAACGTTTAAGTGCCTGGCAGAGCGTTCATCGAACCACCTTCACAATTCTCTATTATTCCAATCTCGTATAGCGCGCGGAAGGAATGAACACCTATATCTTTGCCGGCCGTTGTGGCCAAACGGCTCTAGGTCCTTCAGTCCGGACCGCGCGACTGCTACGGTAGCAGGTTCGAATCCTGCCTCGAGCATGGATGGGTGTGGTGTCCTTAGCTTAGTTAGGATTAAGTAGTTCTAAGTTCTAGCAGCAGAAAATGGTATAACAGGTGTAGGATTCGTTATGAATAGGAAGGTAGGGCAGAGGGTGTGTTACTGTGAAAAGTTCAGTGACCGGGTTGTTCTAATCAGAACCGACAGCAGACCAACACCGACAACGATAGTTCAGGTATACATGCCGACGTCGCAAGCTGAAGATGAACAGATAGAGAAAGTGTATGAGGATATTGAAAGGGTAATGCAGTATGTAAAGGGGGACGAAAATCTAATAGTCATGGGCGACTGGAATGCAGTTGTAGGGGAAGGAGTAGAAGAAAAGGTTACAGGAGAATATGGGCTTGGGACAAGGAATGAAAGAGGAGAAAGACTAATTGAGTTCTGTAACAAGTTTCAGCTAGTAATGGCGAATACCCTGTTCAAGAATCACAAGAGGAGGAGGTATACTTGGAAAAGGCTGGGAGATACGGGAAGATTTCAATTACATTACATCATGGTCAGACAGAGATTCCGAAATCAGATACTGGATTGTAAGGCGTACCCAGGAGCAGATATAGACTCAGATCACAATATAGTAGTGATGAAGAGTAGGCTGAAGTTCAAGACATTAGTCAGGAAGAATCAATACGCAAAGAAGTGGGATACGGAAGTACTAAGGAATGACGAGATACGTTTGAACTTCTCTAACGCTATAGATACAGCAATAAGGAATAGCGCAGTAGGCAGTACAATTAAAGAGGAATGGACATCGCTAAAAAGGGCCATCACAGAAGTTGGGAAGGAAACATAGGTACAAAGAAGAAATACTTCAGTTGATTGATGAAAGGAAGAAGTACAAACATGTTCCGGGAAAATCAGGAATACAGAAATACAAGTCGCTGAGGAATGAAATAAATAGGAAGTGCAGAGAAGCTAAGACGAAATGGCTGCAGGAAAAATGTGAAGACATCGAAAAAGATATGATTGTCGCAAGGACAGACTCAGCATACAGGAAGGTCAAAACAACCTTTGGTGACATTAAAAGCAACGGTGATAACATTAAGAGTGCAACGGGAATTCCACTGTTAAATGCAGAGGAGAGAGCAGATAGATGGAAAGAATGCATTGAAAGCCTCTATGAGGGTGAAAATTTGTCTGATGTGATAGAAGAAGAAACAGGTGTCGATTTAGAAGAGATAGGGGATCCAGTATTAGAATCGGAATTTAAAAGAGCTTTGGAGGACTTACGGTCAAATAAGGCAGAAGGGATAGATAACATTCCATCAGAATTTCTAAAATCATTGGGGGAAGTGGCAACAAAACGACTATTCACGTTGGTGCCCGCATCTCGTGGTCGTGCGGTAGCGTTCTCGCTTCCCACGCCCGGGTTCCCGGGTTCGATTCCCGGCGGGGTCAGGGATTTTCTCTGCCTCGTGATGGCTGGGTGTTGTGTGCTGTCCTTAGGTTAGTTAGGTTTAAGTAGTTTTAAGTTCTAGGGGACTGATGACCATAGATGTTAAGTCCCATAGTGCTCAGAGCCATTTGAACCATTTTTGAACCACGTTGGTGTGTAGAATATATGAGTCTGGCGACATACCATCTGACTTTCGGAAAAGCATCATCCACACAATTCCGAAGACGGCAAGAGCTGACAAGTGCGAGAATTATCGCACAATCAGCTTAACAGCTCATGCATCGAAGCTGCTTACAAGAATAATATACAGAAGAATGGAAAAGAAAATTGAGAATGCGCTAGGTGACGATCAGTTTGGCTTTAGGAAAAGTAAAGGGACGAGAGAGGCAATTCTGACGTTACGGCTAATAATGGAAGCAAGGCTAAAGATAAATCAAGACACTTTCGTAGGATTTGTCGACCTGGAAAAAGCGTTCGACAATATAAAATAGTGCAAGATGTTCGAGATTCTGAAAAAGGTAGGGGTAAGCTATAGGGAGACACGAGTCATATACAATATGTACAACAACCAAGAGGGAATAATAAGAGTGGACGATCAAGAACGAAGTGCTCGTATTAAGAAGGGTGTAAGACAAGGCTGTAGCCTTTCGCCCCTACTCTTCAATCTGTACATCGAGGAAGCAATGATGGAAATAAAAGAAAGGTTCAGGAGTGGAATTAAAATACAAGGTGAAAGGATATCAATGATAAGATTCGCTGATGACATTGCAATCCTGAGTGAAAGTGAAGAAGAATTAAATGATCTGCTGAACGGAATGAACAGTCTAAGGAGGACATCAATAGCAGACTCGCTATGGCAAAAAAAGGCATTTCTGGCCAAGAGAAGTCTACTAATATCAAATACCGGCCTTAATTTGAGAAAGAAATTTCTGAGGATGTGCGTCTGGAGTACAGCATTGTATGGTAATGAAACATGGACTGTGGGAAAACCGGAACAGAAGAGAATCGAATCATTTGAGATGTGGTGCTATAGACGAATGTTGAAAATTAGGTGGACTGATAAGGTAAGGAATGAGGAGGTTCTACGCAGAATCGGAGAGAAAAGGAATATGTGGAAAACACTGATAAGGAGAAGGGACAGGGTGATAGGACATCTGCTAAGACATGAGGGAATGACTTCCATGGTACTAGAGGGAGCTGTAGAGGGCAAAAACTAGAGGAAGACAGAGATTGGAATACGTCAAGCAAATAATTGAGGACGTAGGTTGCAAGTGCTATTCTGAGATGAAGAGGTTAGCAAAGGAAAGGAATTCGTGGCGGGCCGCATCAAACCAGTCAGTAGACTGATGACCAAAAAAAAAAAAAAAGTTCTAGGGGACTGATGACCTCAGATGTTAAGTTCCATAGTGCTCAGAGCCATTTGAACCTACATCTTTCCGTACGCACTCTGATTTCCTTATTTTATTGTGGTGACCGTTCCTCCCTATGTAGGTCAGTGCCAAACAAAATATTTTCGCATTCGGAGCAGAAAGTTGGTGATTGGAAATTCGTTAGTAGATTCCGTTGCAACGAAAAACGCCTTTCTTTTAATGATGTCCAGCCCAAATCCTGTATCATTTCTGTGATACTGTCTCCCAAATTTCGCGATAATACAAAACGTGCTGCCCTTCTTTGAACTTTTTCGATGTACTCCGTCAGTTCTATCTGGTAAGGGTACCACACCGTGCAGCAGTATTCTAAAAAGAGGACTTACAAACGTGTGGTATATGCAGTATCCTTAGTAGGTCTGTTATATTTTCTAAGTGTCCTGCCAATAAAACGCACTCTTTGGTTAGCCATCCCCACAACATTTTATATGTGTACCTTCCAATTTACATTGTTCGTAATTGTAATAACTAGGTATTCAGTTCAATTTACGGCTTTTAGATTATACTGATTTATCGTGTAACCGATGTTGAACGAGTTCCTTTTAGCAATCATGTGGATGACCTCATAATTTTCGTCATTTAGGGTCAACTGCCCATTTTTCTCACCATTCATACATTTTATCTAAATCGTTTTGGAGTTTGTTTTGATCTTCTGATGACTTTATTAGTCGATAAACGACAGCGTCATCTGCAAACAGCCGAAGGCGGGTGCTCAGATTGTCTCCCAAATCGTTTATATAGATAAAGAACAGCAAAGGCCCTATAACACTACCTTGGGGAACGCCCCAAATCACTTCTGTTTCACTCGATTACTTTGCGCCGATTACTACAAACTGTGACCTCTCTGACGGGAAATCTCGAATCCAGTGCCCGCATCCCGTGGTCGTGCGGTAGCGTTCTCGCTTCCCACGCCCGGGTTCCCGGGTTCGATTCCCGGCGGGGTCAGGGATTTTCTCTGCCTCGTGATGGCTGGGTGTTGTGTGCTGTCCTTAGGTTAGTTAGGTTTACGTAGTTCTAAGTTCTAGGGGACTGATGACCGTAGATGTTAAGTCCCATCGTGCTCAGAGCCATTTGAACCTCGAATCCAGTCACATAACTCAGACGATATTCCATAAACACGCAATTTCACTACGAGCCGCTTCTGTGGTACAGTGTCAAAAGCCATCCGGAAATCCAGGAATACGGAATCGATCTGAAATCCCTTGTCAATGTGAATAACGAGATAGTTGTGTTTCACAGAAACGATGTTTTCTAAACCCATATTGAGTATGTGTCAATAGACCGTTTTCTTCGAGGTAGTTCATAATGTTCGAACACAACATATGTTCCAAAATCCTGCTGCATATCGACGTTAACGATAAGGTCCTGTAATTTCGTGGATTATTCCTACTACCTTCCTTGAATGTTGGTGTGACCTGTGCAACTTTCCAGTCTTTGGGTACGGATCTTTCGCCGAGCGATCGGTTTTATATGATTGTTAAGTATGGAGCTGATGCATCAGAATACTCCGAAAGGAACCTAATTGGTGTGCAGTCTGGACCAGAAGACTTACTTTTATTAAGTGATTTAAGTTGCTTCACTACTCTGAGGATATTTACTTCTACGTTACTCATCTTGGCACCTGTTCTCGATTCGAATTCTGAAATATTTACTTCGTCGTCTTTTGTGAAGGCATTTCGGGGGCTGTCTTTAGTAACTCTGCTTTGGCAGCCCTGTCTTCGATAGTATCTCCATTGCTATCGCGCAGAGAAGGCATTGATTGTTTCTTGCCCCTAACGTACTGCACATATGACCAGAATCTCTTTGGATTTTCTATCAGGTTTCGAGACATAGTTTCGTTGTGAAAACTGTTATAAGCATCTCACATTTAAGTCGTGCTAAATTTCGAGCTTCTGTAAAAGATCGCCAATCTTGGGGATTTTTCGTCTGTTTAAATTTGGCATCGTTGTTTCGTTGTTTCTGCGACAGTGCTCTAAGCCGTTTTGTGTACCAAGAAGGATCAGCTCCGTCGCTTGTTAATTTATTTGGTATAAATGTCTCAACTGTTGCCGATATTACTTCTTTGAATTTAAGGCACCTCTGGTCTACATTTATGTTATTGATTTGGAATGAGTGGAGATCGTCCCTCAGGAATTGGTATATTTTTCGCTTTTTTTTCTGGGATTTGGGGATTACAATATTCAGTTTCGCTACGACAACCCTGTGTTCACTCCTCGTTATTAACTCAGGATTATTTGTTGCTAAGTTCGCGTTAGCTCATGAAGTAACTGCTCGAAATAATTTTGAGAGAATGCGTTTCGCACAATTTCGGATGATATTTTATGCGTACCTCCGGAATTAAACATGTATTTTCGCCAACATATCGAGGGTAAATTAAAGTCACCACCATCTGTTATCGTATGAGTCGAGTACCGGTACGTGTTTGAAATCAAACTCAAGTTTTCTTTGAACCTTTGAGCAACTGTATCATCTGACTTGGGAGATAGGTAAAAGGATCGAATTATTATTTTATTCCGGTTGCCAACAATGACCTCTGCCCATACTAACTCACAGGAAGCATCTACTTCATTTTCGAGACAAGTTAAACTACTTCTGACAGCATAAACACGCCACCGCCAACCGTTCAAATGGTTCAAATGGCTCTGAGCACTATGGGACTTAACTTCTGAGGGCATCAGTCCCGTAGAACTTACAACTACTTGAACCTAACTAACCTAAGGACGTCACACACATCCATGCCCGAGGCAGGATTCGAACCTGCGACCGTAGAGGTCGCGCGGTTCCAGACTGTAGCGCCTAGAACCGCTCGCCGCCAACCGTGTTTAGCCATCCAGGAAATGTATTCCCTCATAGGAGAGACATTTTATTTGAAAGTGGCTTGTCCGATACCAGCGGATAAACACCATATTCCGAATTACGAAGTAAAGCCGTAATGAAATCCGTTAAATGTTTTCGCAGTTCCGAATTTTGACTTTTTTTACGGGAATATACACAGTGAATGTACTAGTACAGGTTATAGACGCATGGTTGACGACATATGAAAACTTGGGTTGGCCGTGAGTCGCGTACGGAAAACCTAACGGTAAGGCGACCGCTCGCAATAAGCGGGAAATTAAGGTTCCAGTCCCGGCCCGGCACAAATTTTCACTGTCGTCATTCAATTCTACAGCTGACGGTTGTCCCGTAACTGCTGATTCATTTCATGTATTGCATGAAACAGTCCGGTCTGAAGAGTTTGCGACACTGGCCACATGCGAAGCGCATTGAATACCTAACGCCGCAATAGTTTGACCAAGAGTGAAGTAACATCTTGTAACACAAATAACTTGCGTGCTGTCGAAAATTCACACATAGCAAATATGACTGTACCTAGCAACCCGTGCTTGTTGCGGAGCCCTGGTATGAGCCAGGAAAAGCTGAGTAAAGTAGGCTCAGGGTATTCAATCGTGCCGCCATTCTGTCTGCGTCTTGAACCATAGAGAATGTTGAGTTTCAGAGAAATTGGTGATGAAGATCCGCTGTCTGCCTGCCTGCTGATCAACCTGCCAAGTTCCGGCGCAAGTCGCACCACACTGAGGAACGGTGGAACGACTTCGCATATCGACAGGATGTGGTAGTCGATGGGCTGCGTGTCTAGGACAGCTGGAAGGACGGCGGTCGTATCCGGGGCCCTCATTGCATGCGGAACTGAGGAGTGATAAAAGGAAAACGTCGGATGTATGTGGGGTAGGACGTAACTGAGCGTATATGCATCAAGTGGGGCTACGGCTATCGGGGTTTTGTGACTGACGTGGAAATTTGCAGCGATTACTGTGGTTAAGTCTGTGGAGCGGTTGAGACACTGTCGTCAGAGAGGAATAAGGCCCGTATGGTATGGCCATGGTGGTATGTTGCTTTTGACGAAACATTGTAAATGGGAGAAGCTTCCTTTGGGAAGGGCTTGAGTGAGTCAAGAGATTACGTAATAGACCTTCTGAGCAATACTGTATTTATGGTAATTTGTTGCTCTGAACTCACACTGTTCATTGTTTGTTTTCACTGTGTTTTGCTGCGAATTCATGGATGGTACAGTTGGCGTTGTGGTCCTCTAAGTGATATAGAACGGAACAGATGTTATTGGTGATTGTTTGCCTGTCGCGTTAGTGCTTATGATGCGGTGCGAATATAAAGTCCACAGCACGGTGATTTGGGGACTGGCTTATACTGCATTTTTGGCATTAAATCATTTTCACTTAACTGTGAATTGCTAATCGTGTCATCGGATCTCACCTATTTCTGTATCTTGCTGGGCAGCAGTAGCTGTGTCGTATACGATAGTATTTATGTTTCCGTAAACCTTAGCTTTGGTAATCACCTGTTGCCTGTGTGGACAGTAAACAGAAAGGCCCGAACAAGTGACGGCGGCTAGATGATTGGGATTGTACCACGATGGTGGCAAAAGATGCAGCTGTTTGAGCCATTTCGCCGGTGTTAGCAAATTAAGTAAACGTTTGTTCTGTATCCCTGTGTCCTAAATTAATGTGCTTTTAAACTTATTAATTAATGAAGTAGATTGTAGTTTTGGATTTTAGTAATGCTACTGTTGGTTACAGATTTTTGTAATTCTATTACTAGTATTAAGTGAAAAACTTAAAATAAGAGTACAGGGGACCCACTATAGAAAATTATAATGTAGAGGTATGTGGACATTGAACGACTGGAAGCACACTGCAAGGACAATGAGAGCGCTCCTGCAGCGTTTCCCATGGTAAGTGTTTAATCACCCACTCATATACCAGGAAAGGGTCGTGTTACGTGAAGAAAAGCGTAATTTTGCGTCTCCAATCGTGGTTGAAGTGCTGGAGAAAATGTCGCCATCTTCAGATCTAAAGGCAAATGTATAATGCTGAATTACTGAGATTAGAAAATAGTCAGTGCTACGAAGTCTGGAGATGTAAACATTAAATGTATTCGCAGCTGCGACTACGGACAACAATCACCCGTATAACGGAATGACGACAACGAAAATTTTGGCCAGGCCGGGACTCGAGCCCCGGATTTCCCTCTTCACTCGAGCTGTCGCCTTAACAGCTTTGGCTATTTGTGCACGACTCACTTCCGTAAGTCGTTTCTCGTACGTCACGACCTGCACCCGTGCACGTTTAGTAATTCCCATACAGGGGATGGAAAACTTCATCTGAACGTCGCTGGTTTATACTAGAGGATAAATGCTGATACTGCAGTACCTGTGTTGTTAAGAAGTGTGATGCAATTTCTTCTGACATGCATGCATGTCCAAAGGAACACTGTATTGTACTTTTTAACAACGCAGGCTCTGCAGTATCCGTGAAGCTATAAAGGAACTACTCAAGTATTTTGACATCTTAATCGGGTGAATCAAAAACGTTTTTTTTAAAATACACTCCTGGAAATGGAAAAAAGAACACATTGACACCGGTGTGTCAGACCCACCATACTTGCTCCGGACACTGCGAGAGGGCTGTACAAGCAATGATCACACGCACGTCACAGCGGACACACCAGGAACCGCGGTGTTGGCCGTCGAATGGCGCTAGCTGCGCAGCATTTGTGCACCGCCGCCGTCAGTGTCAGCCAGTTTGCCGTGGCATACGGAGCTCCATCGCAGTCTTTAACACTGGTAGCATGCCGCGACAGCGTGGACGTGAACCGTATGTGCAGTTGACAGACTTTGAGCGAGGGCGTATAGTGGGCATGCGGAAGGGCGGGTGGACGTACCGCCGAATTGCTCAACACGTGGGGCGTGAGGTCTCCACAGTACATCGATGTTGTCGCCAGTGGTCGGCGGAAGGTGCACGTGCCCGTCGACCTGGGACCGGACCGCAGCGACGCACGGATGCACGCCAAGACCGTAGGATCCTACGCAGTGCCGTAGGGGACCGCACCGCCACTTCCCAGCAAATTAGGGACACTGTTGCTCCTGGGGTATCGGCGAGGACCATTCGCAACAGTCTCCATGAAGCTGGGCTACGGTCCCGCACACCGTTAGGCCGTCTTCCGCTCACGCCCCAACATCGTGCAGCCCGCCTCCAGTGGTGTCGCGACAGGCATGAATGGAGGGGCGAATGGAGACGTGTCGTCTTCAGCGATGAGAGTCGCTTCTGCCTTGGTGCCAATGATGGTCGTATGCGTGTTTGGCGCCGTGCAGGTGAGCGCCACAATCAGGACTGCATACGACCGAGGCACACAGGGCCAACATCCGGCATCATGGTGTGGGGAGCGATCTCCTACACTGGCCGTACACCACTGGTGATCGTCGAAGGGACACTGAATAGTGCACGGTACATCCAAACCGTCATCGAACCCATCGTTCTACCATTCCTAGGCCGGCAAGGGAACTTGCTGTTCCAACCGGACAATGCACGTCGGCATGTATCCCGTGCCACCCAACGTGCTCTAGAAGGTGTAAGTCAACTACCCTGGCCAGCAAGATCTCCGGATCTGTCCCCCATTGAGCATGTTTGGGACTGGATGAAGCGTCGTCTCACGCGGTCTGCACGTGCAGCACGAACGCTGGTCCAACTGAGGCGCCAGGTGGAAATGGCATGGCAAGCCGTTCCACAGGACTACATCCAGCATCTCTACGATCGTCTCCATGGGAGAATAGCAGCCTGCATTGCTACGAAAGGTGGATATACACTGTACTAGTGCCGACATTGTGCATGCTCTGTTGCCTGTGTCTATGTGCCTGTGGTTCTGTCAGTGTGATCATGTGATGTATCTGACCCCAGGAATGTGTCAATAAAGTTTCCCCTTCCTGGGACAATGAATTCACGGTGTTCTTATTTCAATTTCCATGAGTGTATATAACCTCTGCAAGGTTGCAGTAACAATGACACTGACAATAATGAAGCCGGACATGATTATGAATGAATTTATTTGAAGGATTAAATAAATCTACTTCAAATTGTTTAGAATTAAGGACTATTGGTCATTTTAAGGAACTATGGGCTGCATAAACCCTGTTATTTCAATGCACATTACCTTATTATGGGATGGCTGCTCGGAAGTAAGTTCATCGGTCGCTAAATGGAAACCACAGTGAAAATCAAAACCGTTTTATTTGCAACAGTGAGCTATACCTTCTACCTACTCCTCTACATAGTTGCTTCTCCGACATCTATCGGAGTGGTGTACAAACATTGCAATAGCCTCGTCACAGAAGGCAGCCTCGAAGGCTTTCCAGCATATTTCAACGCTGGACTGCAGCTCGTTGTCTGCGCCAAAGGGTTGTCTTCGTAGCCAGCGGTTCATCTGAGCAGAGATAAACCTCAGAGAGAAACAAGTCCAGACTGTACGGTGGGTGGTCAAACACTTCCCATGGAAAACTCTGCAGGAGCATCCTCCTTGCCCCTGCAGTGTGCGGCTGAGAACTGTCATGAAGAAGGAATTGCGTGACAGTTAGGCTGTGTGTGCTTGCATGAAATCAGGCGAAATCTCACGCACGCCCTCATACTTGGTGGGAATACTAATAGGCATCTTTTGGCGCTCACTGTGCGCTCAGAACTGAGAAAAGCGATGTGACGTCATCTACTGGTATACTAGAGACACTACCCAACACACCTGTGTAAAGCCTCGTCGAGTTTTCACTGTTTGGTTTGTGGGGCGCTCAACTGCGCGGCCGTTGCGCCCGTACAAAGTCCCAATTTTTTCACAATCCAATGTTTTATGCAGTCCAGTCTATCCATATCTCGAATGATGACGATGATGAAATGATGAGGACAACACGAGCACCCAGTCCCCAGGCAGAGAAAATCACCAACCTGGGTGGGTAGCAAACCAGGGACCCCATAATCCAAAGGCAGCAACACTAGCCACTGGACCACGGGCTGAGGACGAGTTTTCACTGAACTTTTTGTGGTGTCACCTCCAGACACCACACTTGCTAGGTGCTAGCCTTTAAATCGGCCGCGGTCCGTTAGTATACGTCGGACCCAGGTGTCGCCACTGTCAATGATTGCAGACCGAGCGCCGCCACACGGCAGGTCTAGACTAGAGAGACTCCCTAACACTCGCCCCAGTTGTACAGCCGACTTTGCTATCGATGGTTCACTGTCTACATACGCTCTCATTTGCAGGTACGACAGTTTAGCAAAGCCTTCAGCTACGTCATTTGCTACGACCTAGGAAGGCGCCATATTCAGTAATTAGAATGAATTCTGAACAGACAATATTGTGAATCATGTACCGTCAAGAGCGACGTTCATCATTAAAGAATTAAAGATAAGTATCAAACTAATTACGTCCGCTTACTGAATTCTCATTCCTTGTCGTGTTCCAGACCTCACGTCAGTATAGTTCTCCCCTCCTCACGCCAGCCTGCGTGAGCTAAAACGCGTGCATTTCGGCCTCCAGTAGTAACACGGTGTTGGCTCTTCTGCTAGCACAAAACTTTCCATTTCACGACCGATCAAAAAAATGGGTCAAATGGCTCTGAGCACTATGAGATTTAACTTCTAAGGTCATCAGTCCCCTAGAACGTAGAGGTACTTAAACCTAACTAACCTGAGGACATCACACACTTCAGTGCCCGAGGCAGGATTCGAACCTGCGACCGTAGCGGTCGCGCGGTTCCAGACTGTAGCGCCTAGAGCCGCTCGGCCAGCCAGGCCGGCCACGACCGATCGTTCCCAACATTCCGAACAGCCTTCGTACATGCATCAGTTTTGTATTTGAATGGAACTGTTTTTTTTTCTTTATTTGTCTAGTATGGGGGAGAAAAACAGCACGATTTTAAATTTGTGTTTCATGTATGTCTAAAGTTATTCAATAAAAGGTGTTTAGTGAAAGTTTTACTTTTCGTGCATGTTTAGTTTTGGAAAAACGAGACCAACATGGAAGAAGTGAAAATGGATTTTCCGCATTTCGAGAATGTTCAGGTAATGCAGGTAAGTGGTGCTTCATTGTGAATGTGTCCTAATTTATTATTTCCACTTCTCACTTGTACACTTAATTCCAGTCCTGGACAGATTGTGTCCGTCTCCTGGACATGCGTGGGACGCAGTCTTGCAAGAAGGGATGAGCGACGCGCGGTGTATCTAGAAGAGAAAGGAGCACCTTCCCTCCCGCCCCCTCCCTTTCCCCATTTCTTTGAGCAGCACAGAGAATTTTCACCGGCGCGCCATTCAGAGCGCGCGCTTTCAGGGTCCTACTCCGCGATATTACCCGGCGCGCGGCTCGGCTGTTGCGCGTTCGCGGCGCGCCGAGTGATGCATTGCGGTGCGAGGTGCGCCTCTGCCAACCGCGGCGTGCATTAGCCGTATGAAAAGCCGGCGGGGAAACGCCGGGGGGCGGCTGGCTGGCCGGGGCTCGGCCCGCATTCACAGCTGCTCCCCATTGCAGCTCTCGGCCGGACGGGACGCAATATGCCGTCGCCGGGGTCATTCAGGAGGGGCACGTGAATGTACACAGCGGTCTGCAGCGGCGGGGGCGTGAGCTCGAGCGACGCCATCGGTCACGCGGTCCGCTCGCCGCAAAGCTCTTGTCCCGCCGTACAATTGCTCCCCCGAACCGATTCTGCGCGCCACCACAAAGACCGATCGAGAACAGCGGCGGCGGCCCGGCGCTGGCTGGGCGATTAGTGTCTCGCTGACAGCAGAACGGCGCAAGACAAAGTGGGCCGCACCGCATTTAAGTGCCGTTCCAGCCGTCGCATTAATCACTGTTTCACGAAGATAACTTCGCATTAATACTAAACATAAAAATACCTCAATAAATAAATAACCATTTCCAATATTATGACAATAACAGTCTCCTGTTATACGACGGCTATTCGGAAACTAAGCTTCTATCAATCGGAAATAGCAACCGCTGCGAAAATCCGATGAAGCTTTGCATAGATGTGTTGCACAGTCTGTCCATCGATGGCGTGACGTCACTCTTTTCAGTTGTGAGCCCACGTTCAAATGGTTCAAATGGCTCTGAGCACTATGGGACTCAGCTGCTGAGGTCATTAGTCCCCTAGAACAAAGAACTAGTTAAACCTAACTAACCTAAGGACATCACAAACATCCATGCCCGAGGCAGGATTCGAACCTGCGACCGTAGCGGTCTTGCGGTTCCAGACTGCAGCGCCTTTAACCGCACGGCCACTTCGGCCGGCTGTGAGCCCACGGTGAGGACGTAAAGATGCCTAGAAAATAGTATCTCCCACCGAGCATGAATGCCTGTCAGAGATGTTGCACGATTTTATGCAGTCCCAACAACTGTCAAGCATTTCCCTCTTCATGACAATTCTTAGCCGCACACTGCAAGGGGAATGAATACGCTCCTGCAGAATTTTCGATGGGAAATGTTTCATCACCCACCATACTGACCAGAATTCGCTCTCTCCGAGTTCCACCTCAATTCACATGAACTGCTGGCTATGGAGATAATACACTACTGGCAATTAAAATTGCTACGAAGATGTGCTACAGACGCGAAATGCGGTGATATGCTGTGATATGCAAGTGATTAGCTTTTCAGAGCATTCACACAAGGTTGGCGCCTGTGGCGACATCTAAATGTGCTGACAAGAGGAAAGTTTCCAACCGATTTCTCATGACCAAAAAGCAGTTGACCGGCGTTGCCTGGTGAAACGTGGTTGCGATGCCTCGTGTAAGGAGGACAAATGCGTACCATCACGTTTCCGACTTTGAAAAAGGTCGGATTGTAGTGTATCGCGATTGCATTTTATCGTATCGCGACATTGCTGCGCGCGTTGGTCGAGATCCAATGACTCTTAGCAGAATATGGAATCGGTGGGTTCAGGACGGTAATACGGAACGCCGTGCTGGATCCCAACGGCCTCGTATCACTAGCAGTCGAGATGACAGGTATCTTATCCGCATGGCTCTAACTGATCGTGCAGCCACGTCACGATACCTCATTCGACAGATGGAGACGTTTGCAAGACAACAACCATCTGCACGGACAGTTCGACGACGTTTGCAGCAGCATGGACTATCAGCTCGGAGACCATGGCTGCGGTTACCCTTGACGCTGCACCACAGACAGGAGAGCCTAGAATGGTGTACTCAACGACCAACCTGGGTGAACGAATGGCAAAACGTCATTTTTTCGGATGAATCCAGGTTCTGTTTACAGCATCATGATGGTCGCATCCGTGTTTGGCGACATCGCGGTGAACGCAGAGTGAAAGCGTGTATTCATCATCGCCATACTGGCGTATCACCCGGCGTGATGGTATGGGATGCCATTGGTTACAAGTCTTGGTCACCTCTTGTTCGCATTGACGGTGCTTTGAACAGTGGACGTTACATTTCAGATGTGGTACGACCCGTGGCTCTACCCTTCATTCGATCCCTGTGAAGCGCTACATTTCAGCAGGATAATGCACGACCGCATGCTCAGGTCCTGTACGGGCCTGTTTGGATACAGAAAATGTTCGACTGCTGCCCTGGCCATCACATTCTCTGAAAACGTCTGGTCAATGGTGGCCGAGCATCTAGCTCGTCAC
Organism: Schistocerca americana; assembly: GCF_021461395.2. Classification (NCBI taxonomy): domain Eukaryota; kingdom Metazoa; phylum Arthropoda; class Insecta; order Orthoptera; family Acrididae; genus Schistocerca; species Schistocerca americana. The sequence continues at coordinate 62,183,052 of NC_060122.1, forward strand.
AATATGCCAGTCACTACTCTTGTTGAACTGTGGTATCTTGTTGAAGCTGCATGGGCAGCTGTACCTGTACACGCCATCCAAGCTCTGTTTGAGTCAATGCCCAGGCGTATCAAGTCCGTTATTACGGCCAGAGGTGGTTGTTCTGGTTACTGATTTCTCAGGATCTATGCACCCAAATTGCTTCAAAATGTAATCACATGTCAGTTCTAGTATAATATATTTGTCCAATGAATACCCGTTTATCATCTGCATTTCTTCTTGGTGTAGCAATTTTAATGGCCAGTAGCGTATTTGGACGCAGGTAAGACGCTGCAGATCAGCGTAGAGAATTGACTGGAAGCACAGGCGGCTGCCTTCTATCATGAAACTATTGCAAAGCTCGTAGAGTGCTGCGACAGATGTCTCATCGGAATGACGACTATGTAGAGAAGTAGCCGGAAGGTGTAACTAACTGCTTCAAATAAAGCATTTTCGATTTTCACTGTGATTTCCGTTTCGCGACCGATCGGACCTTAGTTTCCAAATAGCCGTCGTAACTAACAGAAATGTGTATGTATGCTCTGATCAAGACGATAACTTTTTTCCAGATTCACAAACTGTTGAATGTTATAATCATTAATCTTATCAATTATGTATGCTTCAGAGCCCGTGAATGTGTACTGTTATATAAATATTGACTTACAGCGAGTAAGTTTACATTTGGATAGCAGAAAGAAATTAGGTTTGCTACACTGTTGGACAGTTGCTAAGGAACAGAGACATTGTTCAACAGGAATAATCACAGCCTATGATGAACAACATGAAACAAAGTACGTAAGTAATAAAGGTGGAGTGGCGTATTTATAACTGAAAATCTTACAGAATTCACCACTTGTAAAAGCTGGATAGCAGACGTAAATTCTCGTTCATGTTTGACACAACATGTCAGACACCCAAAACATAGGTCGACATCGGACTATGAGTGAGGAATAATTCCTCATCGGGCACTAAAGCACATTTTGCACCTGTTATTTGTGTTGACTACCAAACTGTTGAGTGGTCCTGTGGGGATCTGCTCCCACGCCTCTCTCGAGGTGGTTTGCAGTTCTTGTACGGTTCGGAGAGGCGTTTTTGATGGGAAATGCTTCTGTTAAGAGCATCTCGGACATCCTCAAGGGTTTAGGTCCGGGGAGTACACAGACCATCTTTTTTTTTCAAAAATCTGCACCTTCCAAAATGTCTCCGATACCTCAGCGGTCCTATATGGGGTGGGGGGTATTGTGGTCCACAAACAGAACGTCGGGACCTGCCGCAAATAGACGGAGAAGGTCCAGAATAATCTGTCTGCAGTACTGCTCTGCTGTAGCAGTACCTCGAGCAAAGACAGGCAGCGGTGTTCTGCCACTGTGCATAATGCGTGACCACAACATAACGCCTAGGTGATACCAATGATGTTCATGAACTTTCGGTGGTGTGTGACGAGTTCCCCCTCTCTCCACATTAAGTGGTCACCAGAATCACTTGCGGCAGTGAAGCGGAGCTCCTCGGAGAACATCCCTCTGGACCATTGTTGCTGACCCCATCTATCACGGTCTCTTCACCAACGAACTGTTTCTCGAAGATGACGTAGCTGTCGTGGGTTGCACTTAACAGACTTTCGAGCGTACAAACCAGACTGATTTAATGTTTCTGGCCGAGACACGTGACCCAGTAGAAGCTGCAAGGCCTACAGCAATCTGCCTAGAATTAAGATGTCTGGTCCTTTTCGCCACTAGGGCTACGTATCGTTCGTCTTTGCGTGCGCTGGTCTTTCTAAGCTCACCAACATGCTTTTGCATCGCATTTCCACCTTGAGCAGCCTATTTTAATCGCGGAATGACACTTTTGGCCACTCCAATTGCTATGGCCACAGAAGTGACAATTTGTCGTCCAACTGCTCGTCCATGATCGTAAAGAATCAAAGGATGTCTTGCAGACTTGCTGTCGTACCACACAGCATGTCGCTCTAATCGGTTCCACGACAAACTTCGCCGAACACAGTTTGCGCACAGTTTCATTTACTAACACTGATTGGGAGTTCCGTAGCAACTGACAGTTGTTACGTAGCAATTGGCAGTTGTTAATTGTTCCGTAGCAACTGTGAAGCAGTGTACTGCTACAGTATAAGCGAACGTAGCGAGAGTAGGTGAATTTCCGATGTTAGCACATGACGCCAGTACCGCCTAAAGAAATGTCAGCTTGAAAATTTTAACCTCAGCAAACGTTCTGTTTCGTTTCGTTGACTGATAGAGTGAACAACTGAAATACATTGTAGATGTTCCGTGCCTTTCGTTCCGTGACGTCTCAAGTTATCCAACCCAAAGTGTGTTGCGCGTGAAACAGCTACGTTAAACTTGTTACATAGCGATCGTCGAAGACGAGTTGACAAAATCGTAAGGAACCCTGTGGTTACGTTGATAAACTGAACAACGAATTGTTAAGCTTATTTAAAAACTTTACTTTCGCATTCCTGTGTAGTCATCAGTTGCGGCCAAGCGCCTTTCAAGTTTTCAAGTAAACATGAAGATGAATGAAAAATGATTTCAGACAAGAGGTCACGACCCACGAACTGATAGTTCACCATTCTACGCTTAAAAATGTATTCTGTATTTCTTTCTTTTTGACTCGATATTGTTCCGAAGGTTTCGACTGCCGACATGTGAATAAATGAAATTTAATTGTAACAAGTCATACGAAAATGGTGCGTTTTTAATAAATCTTCAGTGCTCCTGGTCTTGAAATGGCACTCTTTCATAATCCAAAAGCTCCCAACATGAGAAGAATTTAACAACTAATACTCCATTCTGCGTCATTTTGTTATAACAAAGCTTACCAGAAACGACGCTTTTTCCAGAAATGTTCATTGTGTCGGTGATTTCAAACCGGATATATCAATAACACTTGAATTGCTATATAAAATCGCTGGTCACTCCTAGGATCTTAGTGTGTCTTTTATCCCTTCTTTTAACTGTCATTGTTTGTTAAAGTCGAAATGCTGAATCCCATCAAGGACAGGTCGGGCACCAATTTCAGTTAAACCCTATCTGCTTAGAAGTAATCGGACACACCTATGTAAAGCGGATTAGACGAGTAGATATCACGAGACGCGGACTCATGCATATGCTGTAATTTATATATATTTCACGATGTTGGTGCTGATTTTGCGTTTAGCATTTGACGATGCCACTATGGCTGCAGTACATTATGATATTGTTTTTATAAAACAGGCCTTAAGATGCTCATTATATACAGAAACCGGTAATCTGTTGACAAATAGTTCGTGACCATAGACGTAAAGTAAAGGGTACGTGTAATATAAAAGGCGGCGGGGAATGATGTGTGGTCAACGGTAGCAGTAGACTGGATCGGTCAGAAGAGCTCACTGACTTCGAACTGACTAACAGGTGCATCAGGGACGTTTCAATTTTTCTAACTAAAACCTGGCAGATTTCATACTTTGTTAGTTGGTTGGCTGGACGATTAAATGTACCAAACTACTAGGTCATCAGTCACTTTTTCTTCGAACAGACACGTCTTCATGGCCGTAGATTCACACAAGACCCAGAGGAAGAAAACCCCCAGATCTACCAGAGGCATGGGCGGATCCAGGATCTCGGTCAGGGGGGGGGGGGGGGCAATTTTTTGGTACCTGCCTTCCAAAAAATTAATTCCAAATAAAATCATTAATACTCTATAAGCGAAGCGCTCGCGCACGCACACACACACACACACACACACACACACACACACACATATATATATATATATATATATATATATATATATATATATATATATATATATATAGGGTGATTCAAAAAGAATACCACAACTTTAAAAATGTGTATTTAATGAAAGAAACATAATACAACCTTCTGTTATACATCATTACAAAGAGTATTTAAAAAGGTTTTTTTTCACTCAAAAACAAGTTCAGAGACGTTCAATATGGCCCCCTCCAGACACACGAGCAATATCAACCCGATACTCCAACTCGTTCCACACTCTCTGTAGCATATCAGGCGTAACAGTTTGGATAGCTGCTGTTATTTCTCGTTTCAAATCATCAGTGGTGGCTGGGAGAGGTGGCCGAAACACCATATCCTTAACATACCCCCATAAGAAAAAATCGCAGGGGGTAAGATCAGGGCTTCTTGGAGGCCAGTGATGAAGTGCTCTGTCACGGGCTGCCTGGCGGCCGATCCATCGCCTCGGGTAGTTGACGTTCAGGTAGTTACGGACAGATAAGTGCCATTGTGGTGGCGCTCCATCCTGCTGAAATATGAATTGTTGTGCTTCTTGTTCGAGCTGAGGGAACAGCAAATTCTCTAACATTTCCAGATACTGTAGTCCAGTTACAGTAGCACCTTCGAAGAAAAAGGGACCAAAAACTTTATTGGCTGAAATGTCGAACAAATGTACAACTAAATGACACTTTATAGCTCCCTTAATTCGCCGACAGATAGTGCTTAGCTCTGTCTTTTGTCGTTGCAGAGTTTTAAATTCCTAAAGTTGTGGTATTCTTTTTGAATCGCCCTGTATATATATATATATATATATATATATATATATATATATATATATATATATATATATATAGTTCCGTTTTTAGTTTAATTGTGTATCTCTATGTGTTAAGTGTGTTTCATGAAATAACTTACTGCACTACCTGAAAAATGTTCTTCAAATACGACACGTGCATTTGAAAAACTCTGTTTTTTGTCTGCTAATGTAAAATAATCTATAAAAATGCTAATGTTCATTTGTTTCCATTCTTAAATCTTCGAAATTAGTTCACCAATTTCTTTCATTTGACAGAATGTTGCCATCGAATTCGCGCATGTGTTTATACGCAGCAATGACGATACGACTGCGAAAAGTTATAATAGGATATTTGACAGTGTTCAGGAAATAATGTTATGTTGTTAATTACGTCATTTTATGCTCATAGTAAGCAGGTTTTCCTCATGAATGTAAATATTAATAATAAGAAATTTCTTTCTTTCCTCTTGTAAAAAAATAAGAAATAAAATAAATATGCAAAAGTATAAATAAAATGAAATTTTGTATTAAATATGTGTATTCAAAATACTGCTCTTAAATATTAAATTCTAATCTCCTTCTACGCCCACCTTTTTAAAATCTTGTAATTACTTTTTCTACATCTACAGGAATCTGGTAATGAATATGCATAAATGCAAGACCAAAGAGACGGTTTTCGTTCATCGATGTTCTTAAATAAGTTTTCAGGCGCCGCAACGACGAAAACGATCTTTCAGCAGATGCAGTTGTCACTGGAAGCGTTGCCAGGACCAATAAAAGCTTACGTTTTATAGGATATGCATCCTTATCACATTTAGCAAATATATCAAGGGCGATGGTTGGAAGCTCTTTTTGTCCTTTCTTTCCTTGATTCCATTTCTCTGGCTACAACATCAATTCATTCCGTAACATAAGAGAAGCAATGCCTTTGTCCACGTCAAGCAACGAACCAAAGCGGTTGGTGAGGGACTCTGCAATTTTTTCAGTTTCACCTGCAGAGATCTTCACAATACTTTCTGGACTGGAAACAGAAAGGTTGAACACATCCAAAGTTTCAGCAGAGACTCCTTCTCGTAAATCAGTTATAATGAAGTCCAGTAGGGGAGCATAGACTCTGTTATATTCTTCTGCCGAATTTGTTTGAGGGTTGTCACGATAAACTTGGCGTCGACCGTGGCGGGGTATGCGAGGGATATTGAGCTCGATGCCGGTTGCCACCCAAAGTGTTCGCAAGCTGTCGGTTTCTTAACAGTCAAGCCGCACCTTCTTGACTTCAGCGGTTCGCAGTAGTTTCTAATATATGATATTTTTTTCTGTCAAATCACGCTGCTAGCCCTACTACAGTGTTGACTTATATTATCACTACCGTGTTTCACTGAAGTTGAGAAGCAAAAAATGCGAGGCCTACGTTTTTTGTACGTTGTTGTTTTACGTCCTGTTGACAATGTGGTCATTTGAGAGAGCTTAGTGCTAACTTATTGTAGCTTAATCTAGAGACATAACTAACACCGATGCCCAAGGGGGGACACGAACCCAGTCTTCGCGTACGCGCGGCTCATGACAACGCCTAAAGCTGTTCTGCTACAGCGACCGAGTACCATTAGGTTTTCAGAGTCCTGTGAAATACTTATGAACTGGTGGCGAAATATATATATCCAATAAAATCATGTGGGAGGAAAGCAGGTGGGTAATGATGGCATTATAGGATTCAGAAACTGGACGTAAACAATAAATATTCATGAACTAGCAACAGGAGCCCATTTTTTCTTTAAATACAGTTATGACAGTTTAGCAAGCTCGAGAGAAAATTCTTTCTTCTACTCCGGCAGTTTCCTTGGCTATTTGCAAACACCAGTTCGTTTCTTCAAATTTGACTTCCGAAATAAGCAAACAGTTTAGAACAAAGCCACAGCTCTAAGTTCCAACACTGTTATGAAATTCATGCTTATTTCAGATTGCGGCAGAAGCATACGCTTAGTACCTCAGAATAAATTATATTGATGAGGAAAACGCATCTTCCTCAGTCTTTGGCAGAGTTGTCCTCTGCACTCTGGAGAAAGAGAAATGAATCTGAGTTTTCTAGATTTCAGTATCTGTTCGAATCTGCTGACCGTAACATTTATATTCTTACTGGACAAAATAAAATGAGAGAATGGATTTTGAATGAATCCACAGACGTTATTTTCGTGTACATTATTACATTTGGCTAATTAATATTTGTTCACATTCCGCATCAAAAGTTAGAAGAAAGCCAAAATGGGGGAGAAGCGTTCATCCAAATCGAAACGTGCAATTGCAGAGTAAAAGGCACTATCATAAGGTTCTCACTATTTGCAACTAATGAGAATATTTTCAAGTATTCCTTCGGTGCTCATTGCCTAATTATCAACACAATCTCTTTACAAATTGCCACTAGAAACAAAATCTTACATACGCACTGCAGGGAAAGTGCTAAAAAAGGGACACACATCACTCACGCCTCAGCGAATATTATCATTTTATTCGCAAGTATAGTTGTTTCTTCTGTAGTTTATTCGCTAAATGGAAGAGGTTTCAAGGCCTCTTTTTGAATTGTTACATCAAACTGCGTGCCATTATTTACATCTTCGACTTCAAGTAAAACATACTAGATAGGCCAACGTAATCAGCCCCTAAAGCAGTCGGAAAAAAAGATCGGACAAGCACCAGGGGAGGGGGGGTGCAATTGCCCCCATTGCCCCCCCTCCCTTGGATCCGCCCCTGACCAGAGGTCAATTAAAGCGAAATAAGAGATAAAAAGAATAAAGGGAGACAGAGGAAGAAAGGCAGACAAGAAGCCCCATCTAGGGAGCAACTGAAAGCTCCCGAAAGCGGTCCAACGAGGCACCATACATCCCCCAGTCCCCGCCACTTACCGGAGGTAGAATAGGATAGCAACAAGGGTAGCGCAAGAGAAGCATAAAGAGACATAAGATGAACTTATCGAACAGACCAAATGAGACGTAGGAAAGAGAGTGAAAGAGGAGGTAAGGTGAGGACTGGGCTGCACCACCAAGCCCAGAAACCTTAGCTGGTTTGGACAGAGGAAACACCAGAGTGTCGCACCAGAGTGTCCTGCCAAACCCTCAGTGTGCCAATAAGACTAAGTGTTCCTCTCTGAAGGAGAGAACGTAAAACTAATTCAGGCGTTGAGGCATCATCTAACACCTAAGGTAGCGAGATAGGGAGATTTAAGAGCTCACGGCAGGGCAGTTAGCTTGGGACGGTTCAGAAAAATGTGTACCACCATCAAAATGGAGCCAAAACGACGGTGGGATGGGTTCTCATGACGGAGGAGATCTGTCAGCCAAGTATGCCCGATGTGGAGCCGGCAAAGGACGGTAGAGTCCTTGCTAGAGGCCTGTATGAAGAACCTCCACAGATTCGTAGTCCCCTGTATCACCTGCTGTTTGTTTGGTGAAGTCAAAATGAGCCATTCTGTACTCCAGATTCCTAAAAGTTGACGGCATAATACCGATCGGAGGTCTGTTTCCAGAATCTCAAGAGCCTGTTTACTGGTAGCCAGTTTGGCGAGGCTGTGTTCACTCCATAGGATCCCGGCGTACGCCGTGGGTCCAGATGAAGGACTCTGAGCATCCAAATTTTTCAAGGGCATACGCGGAATCCTGGATAGCAATGACTAAGGAATGTCGAGAGTAACTGGGTTTTGTGCTCACCACGCAAGGTATATTGAGAAGAAGAGATTGCCGGGGTGTTGCCTGGATAAACTGTCCGCCTGCTCATGTGGTGTGTGTCTGATTAAAGCAGGTGTAACTGTGTGCTTACTTGTATCTGTTAATAGTTAATCAATGTTGTCTGCAGCGTGCGTTTGGTCCCAAGTGTGCCATGGCAAGCTAAGTCACACATGCCATGATAACGGGCCTTAGGCATTCCACCTTGGTTTCTTACTACTTCGTAAAGGATCAGCATACATAAGTAAGCAAGACTGGTGAGCCGTTCATTATTTGTATGTTTGTGGTGGTGATAACCGTGCTTTTTTAAATACAAGTATCTACACATTAGTGACGAGTAAAATCACATCGTTTTTCATGAAACTATAGTTCTGCTCGGCGTTGTTTTTAAAATAAACTCAGTTATTACTATCGCGTGTTGTTACGGTGTTTAAATGAATGCTTAAGTTGCTGAATTAGAAAACTTTTTTGTCAGGGGAGCTTTCCTGATTAAAATAATGTGGTTTTACGTCTTGTGTAGTTTGAATGAGTAAATGCAAGTGTTCTGTAATTTATTTATTTATTTATTTACACGTCAAGTTCCGTAGGACCAAATTGAGGAGCAAATCTTCAAGGTCATGGAACGTGTCAGTACATGAAATTACAACATAAAAGTAGTAACAGATAAAAATATATAGTCATGAACCTGAAAAATGTCAGTCCACAAGTTTAAGTAAACGCTATCAGCAATACAATAAGAATCAGCTTAAATTTTCAAGGAACTCCTCGACAGAATAGAAGGAGTGACTCATGAGGAAACTGTTCAGTTTCGATTTGAAAGCGCGTGGATTACTGCTAAGATTTTTGAATTCGAGTGGCAGCTTATTGAAAATGGATGCAGTAGTATACTGCACGCCTTTTTGGACAAGAGTTAAGGAAGTCCGATCCAAATGCAGGTTTGGTTTCTGCCGAGTATTAACCGAGTGAAAGCTGCTTATTCTTGGGAATACACTAACATGGGTAAGAAGAAACGACAATAAGGAATATACATATTGAAAGGCCAATGTCAAAATACCCAGACTCGTGAACAGAGGTCGACAAGAGGTTCGTGAACTCACACCACTTAATGCCCGAACAGCCTGTTTCTGAGCCAAAAATATCCTTGTAGAATGGGAAGAGTTACCCCAGAATATAATACCATACGACATAAGCGAATGAAAATAAACAAAGTAAACTAATTTTCGTGTCGAAGTATCACTCACTTTTTATACCGTTCGAATAGTAAAAATGGCAGTACTAAGTCTTTGAACAAGTTCCTGAAGGTGGGCTTTCCACGACAGCTTACCATCTATCTGAACATCTAGAAATTTGAACTGTTCAGTTTCACTCCTCATATGCCCGTTCCGTGAAATTAAAACGTCAGGTTTTGTTGAACAGTGTGTTAGAAACTGTAAAAACTGTTATTTAACGTTAGTTTATTTTCTACAAGCCATGAACTGAGGTCATGTACTGCACTATTTGTAAACGAGCCAATGTTGACCGATGTTTCAGTTACGTGGAGCGCAGTGCATTTCGTCGTGTACGGCGGGGCGTGACACTGGGGCTTGACTTGGCCGTTTCCAGCGGAACTGTGATTCGTTTGACCGGCTCCATGTGGAGGCCCTCTTCCTCTGTCACGTATTTAACTTGAGTACTGCAACGCTCTTTGTTTCTGGCTCCGTGAGGTCGTTAAGCTTGGCAGCCAGTTCCTCCGCCACTCTGGCGAATGTACTTCGGGCTTCAAGCATTACTTCGATTTTGTAATGTTGAGTGGTACTCTGTCATTAGTGCCCAATCATATTCATGAAGGCTCCGCTTGGCGGATGATCTTTCTTTTATCATTCAGGATGATGTTATTTGTACCTTGTGAGTGAGTTGTAAAGGTTTAAAATTTTATAAAGCAAGGTTTTATGTGTGTATGTCACCAAGCAATCTTCACATGCCAATGGTCTCTTTTATTAATTGTTTGTTATTTTAATTAGTGTTTATCTGCATTGGCACCTACTTGATTGTTATTTAGTCAGACGTATGGGCACTGGCTGCCTTCAGTGGGGAGCGTTAAGATTCTAGAAGTTACCTTTTATCCCTTGGGGTTTGTAATATTTATTTGCGTTATTCCTTTGGTATGAAATGTTATTGCGAAGGGAAGTCACTGTATAGCCTAGTCTTGCCGTTTTTGAGTTTGACAAGCAGGTTTAATTAAATGTTTGTACCAAGAGCAACTTTAATTAAGGCTTATACATTGCTTAAGTAAATGTTCTCAGGAGTTTGAGAAAAGTTTTATTGTAACCTTGGTGTTGTTGTTAATACATTGTATAGCATAGTCTTGCCGGTTCTGAGTTTCGCGAGTTTTGGTTTGCGCCAGGAGCAACTTTAATTAATGCTTTATACATTGGTTAAGTAAACGTTCATACGCTTTTAAGAAAAGTTTTAGTGTAATTGTGGTGAGGTTGTCAAACACCAAGCTGTCTTGTTGTATTAAATTGTGTAACGTAAATAAAATTGTTTAACACAAACTGTGTATGTTCGATATTACGGCCCTGCTGCTCTCTGTGCAATGCACGTTACAGTAACACTGGTCGAGAGCTTGCAGAATTTCTCAAGGAGTCACTGCAGATGAGTCGATGCAGGAACAGATATGCTCAATACTAACTCCACAGTGAAAATACTACATCCATCGAGCAAGCAGCACAGTTCAGCACGTCCCATGTGAGTATAAGCAAAGTCTATGTGAGCAGCAACCATTGAGCCACTAGTATAGACTACATCTGAATCCTGGGATGCGCCAAAGATGGTCAAAAATTGCCTGTGAATGAACCGAGTCTCTTGGACCTCGCGATAGTTCAAGACAACTCTGTGGCCGAGCATGCACAATGGAGGTGTGTGTTATTCGGCGCAGGGGAGAGGTGAAAGAGGAAACAACTGAAGTTCAGAGAGGACAGACTGGATACAGATTGTGATTGTAATCCCTGATCTGCGTCACTGTTGCAGGTGACGGCTTTCCACGCTTGGAAAGAGGAGACGGTAGTTCGGATGCTTAGGAGAGAGGCTAAAGTGGGTAGCATAACTGACAAGCTGTTTTTGGCGCGTGATCCACAATGGAGGGACCCCAGCCACCACGAATAAGCTGTTCACTAGTTCTAAAGGCTCCTGTCACAAATCCAACCTCTCAGTGGTGTAATGGGTCCAGTATCCGCAATGCTGAGGATGATGCAGAACCATACGCATGACTTCAGTAATCAAGACAGGACTGCGTTGAGGCTTTGTAAAGCTACAGAAGGGTAGTGCGATATCCACCCCAACTAGGGTTACTCAGGCAGCGAAGTGTATGAAGGTGCCGCCAGCAGTTTTGCATAAGCTGGCAAAGATGGAGAATCCATCTCAACCGAGAACTGAAGACGAATCCTAAAAAGCGATCAGTATCCACCACACTAAGTAGCCGGTCGTTGAGGTAAAGCTCTGGTTGTGGATGAATGGTGCAACCTCGACACAAGTACAAGATGCAAGTCTTGGCGGTTGAAAGCCGAGTGCCATCAGTGAGGGCCCATGCCTGCGCCTTTTGTATGGCGCCTTGCAGTCGATGGTTAGCCACGCCCACACTAGAAGAGCTATAGCACAGCCAAAAGTCTTCCGCATACAAGCAGGGTAATATTGAGGACCCCACTGCTGCTGCTAGACCATTGATAGTTATTACAAAGAGAGGGACTCTTAGTCCACTCTCTTGGATATGGGAGGGGGGGGGGGGGGGAGAGAGTACTGTGGGAAGCACCAATTCGAACCTGAGAAGTACAGTGTTACAGGAAGTTCTGGATAAAAATCGGATCCCGGAGACCCCACTCATGTAAGGCAGTGAGGATATGGTGTCGCCATGTGATGTCATAAGACTTCAGCATTAAACAGCCAACAGGTTGCACATAAACGGTAGGTACATTGACCTGGATTTCGACGCCTACTAGGAGTCTTTTCATCAGAATGAAATGTTGCGAGATCGTAAAATTACATTACTGAAAAGCAATGGTCAGAATCTGGAGCAGTTGTGCTCATGTCAAAAGTAAAATATAACATTCTAGCCTTTGTCAAATGTGCCCAGCTGGAAACAACACCAGACTGAGACACCCCTCATAGGTATCGGAACCTAGGTCAATGTACCTACCGTTTGCAACTGGTTGGCTGTTTAATCCTGTGTTGAAACTAGTACACCGTTGCTAAATAACAGCCATGTTTAAAACTTTTAAGGTAAAAGAAGCTGGCTGTAAGGTGCTATTCGGGTGGTAGGCTCCTGGTAAACCATATTATCAGTAGTGGAATGGTCTTGCAAAAGCCAACCTGGGACTAAGCCAGAAGACCCCAAGACTCAATCACACACCACTGGTTCACCATTCATACAGCTTAAGAAAACATTGGTGAGACTAACAGGGCGATCTCTAGAGGGTGCTTACCCAGTTTCAGTAATAGGATGATACCGCTTTCTCGCGATTACGATGGGAAATCACTCTCGCTCCAGATATCGTTAAAGATGGCACTGATATGACACTGACACTCCACTGATAGATACTTGATCATTTAGTTTGAGGTGAGGTCAAGTCCTGGGGCCGTATCAGGGCAGTGGGCTAGGACACTGACTAATTCCCATTCCCAGAAGGGAACATTATGTGATTCCAGGTGTATAGAGGCTTCATTGCTTTCGCTGCACTCGCTGTTTTAGGACACGAAAAGCAAGTTGATAATGTTCAGACAATGAGGCTTGAGCATAACGCAGAGCAAAATGTTCGGCTACGGCCTCTGTGTCATTGTAGACAACACCACTCAAGGTAATACCAAGTACACCTGCACGTGTCTGGTATCTGTACACTCTGATCTTTGCTCAAAACAATGAAGTACAGGTATGTGGTCTGTTGGTTGAAATGTACCGTTCTCAGCATTCTCGCATCCCTCTTTACGTCTCAGACCCGGACAAGGAGCTGATTAAAGGCAGTGAGGTGCTCCATTGATGTCTATTGCTTATGACATTGAAGAATCCACCTACGACCTCAAATGACCTCTGCGATTTGTGATAACCACCAAGGTACTGCCTTCTGTCAGGACAGGCTGGAGGAACAGGGGATCACTAAATCAGCTGACAAAAGAATGGTTGAGGTATTTCAGACTGCCTCATCGATATGTCCATGCAGTGGAGAGCCAAAGGAGACAATAGAGGTGAAAGCATTCCAGTCAGCATTGTTGAGAGCAGGTGTCCAGGGAAGTGAGGCCGAGGGTGGGGCAGGATGACCAGGAAGTGATCAGTATCACAAAGGTCATTGTGGACTCTCCAGTGGATTGATGGGAGAATACAAGAGATGGAGATGGAAAGGTCAACGGCCGAGAAACTACTCTGTGTCACACTAAAGTGTGTGGTGGCACCAGTATTCAAGACGCAATGGTCAAGTGGCTCCAGTAAGCTTTTGAGGTCTTTACCATAGCCAGTAATCATAGTTTTAACCCACAAAGGGTTATTGGTGTTGAAATTACCTGAGATTAGAAAAATTATGGGATACTGAGACAAGAACGCAGACCGTTTTGAAACATTTCACTACCGGAAAGCAGGAAAGACTGCAAATGGTAATACATTTAAATGCCGTTACCCAAACAGTCACAGCCTCCAAAGGTGTACTAAGAGGTACAATTTCGCTATATAGTGCATCCAGCACATACATGCAAGCACCACCAAACACCCTGTCATAGGTAGCACAATAATTACAATATCCCTAGTATCCATGCCGGGCCAAAGTCCATATTGCTGGAAACCAGGTTTCCTGAAGGACAATGCAGAAGGCATTGGAGGTGGTTAAAAGAAGTAGCTCGGCCAGATGGTGAGAAAATCCGCTACATTCCATTGAAGAATAACGTTATAGATTTACTGTGAGGCCATGAAGGGACCAAGACGACAGATGGTCACCGACTGTCACTGGTTGAGGCGACATGGCATCTATATAGGTCCTGGGTTCTATTGTTTGGTGTAAATTGGAGCATCAGGGGCCAATGGAATCTCTGCCTTGGCCACAGGAGTGCAATAGGACGGTCCTGGTGTTGTGGGGGCCAACGGTATGTCCATCTTCTTGGAGGATTTTTCATTTCTTTCCTTTCCTTTCCTTAGAGGATTTCGATGATTGCAAGGGCCTCTCTGAATCAGTTTCACGCAAAGATGACAATCGTGAAGCCCTGCGACCATCAGGCTGTGGCTCCACCAGCGACTGGATGGTGTCCAGCTGTAGACCTCTAGAAACCTTCGAAGGAACTGTCCCAAAGGACCCCTTCCTGGTGAGGGACGCTGGAGATTGGTGATTTGGTTTTGAGATTGGGACCAATGCTCTGGTGGGTGGGAAGCCATCTATATCATAGTAGGTCTGGGGGAAACAGCAAGAGCAGAGCCCCCAATCATCAGAGGGACAGGTATGGTTGAGTATCCCCGTGGGTCAACTATAGAGGTGTATTGAGAGGAAGTAAAGTTGCAAAGTGGGCGACATCATCGTAGCTGCAGCATATGACACCATTAGACATGCTGGGATCTGCTGTTCGTACTTATTCTTGTCATCTTGATAGTTTGTTCAGAATCTTGTATTTTTGTATTTTCTTCTGTCTCTGGGAAACAGTGCAGTATGGTGAGCAGGGTGAATGGTGCACTCCACAGTTGATACAGATGGGTTTGAAGATCCAGCTCTCATCCACAATCTCTACTGATGGGGCACTGCAATGTGAAGATATGTACCTGATTTTCAAACACTTGAAGCCCCACATGGGAATGGAATGGGGACATACGGTTCCACCACACATGAGTATACCATCACCTTGACCTTTTCAGGAAATGAATCACCCTCAAAGGCCAAAATGAAGGCTTGGTAGTGACCAGCCCTGTATATACATGATGGACAAAGTGTAGACCATCATCACTCCAAATGGAGCGGAGCTCACCATCAGACTTCAATACAAGCTCTCTGTCGAAAATTATGCCCCGAACCACATTTAAACTATTATGGGGAGTCAGTATTATGCGTAGTCGCCGATATGTTACTCAGCTTCTTACAGGCGAGCAGCACCTGTGACAGGGCAGAGGATGCTGTTTTGATCAAAACTGACCCACTTTTCTTTTCAGAGATGGCTGCCACTTCCCAGCTTGTCTTGTAAGTCCTCTACGAAGAATCAGACCTTGTGCAGACCAGAAATTGCCGGAAGTACTTCCCTACTTGCCGCTTAGGCCTCCAACAGCGTAACCAACAAAGGGAATATTTGAGGGTCGTATCTCTCTGCATTAAAATATGATTTTCCGCCCATTGAGACTGCTGGGGCCGTATGGCCATCAGCGTAAGAATCCATGTATTGACGGGCTGTGACCATAGAGCACTGCGGAGGGCGGCAGTAGGAAACGGCATGAAATCAGTGGAATGAATTGCAGGTGAATTCCTATGTGTTATCAGCAGTCAAGCTAAGTCAGTAACTGTTCGTAGTGAGTTAAGAAGATTCGGACACGATGGTTGAGCAGCTCCTCATAAAAGAGCACTCCGTCTTCAGGCCACGAGTGGCCTACCGGGACCATCCGACCGCCGTGTCATCCTCAGATGAGGATGCGGATAGGAGGGGCATGGGGTCAGCACACCGCTCTCCCGGCCGTTATGGTGATATTCTTGACCGAAGCCGCTACTATTCAGTCGAGTAGCTCCTCAATTGGCATCACGAGGCTGCGTGCACCCCGAGAAATGGCAACAGCGCATGGCGGCCTGGATGGTGACCCATCCAAGGAGCACCTCCTCATACACATTTCTTTTGTCACTCCTAAGCGATACATGAGGTGGTGCATAGAACGACGCCACTGGACAGTGGATGACTCGTATGGAGTAATTTGGAGTGATGAATAACATTATAACCTGTGGAAATGAGATAGATATCTTGTGTTTGGCGAATGCCTGGAGAGCGTCGGCCGCCTTGACATGTTGTGCCAACAGGGAAATGCGGGGAGTTGGTGTTACGACATGGGCCCTTTTTTTCGTGTTTAGGGTGTGGGCTCGAATTGCGCTTAAGAAAACGCTAACGCAGATGGTAGCAAATTCATTTTACATCATCGTGTACTGTGTACAGTAAAGGAACCATAATTTGTGTATCAATTTCATTTCGAAGAACCTAAAAGTTCAAACATGAATTATGGCATTAAACTACTTACAGAGAGGAAAGCGTAATAATAATTCCCAACAGACCGATTTCAGCTGCTGTCATTCGGAGAGAATTTCATAATTTGGTCAGTATGGCGGCGGCCGTTGAAAAATTTCAAATTTGAAAGCCACGTCTTTCCGTTCGTTAGAATATAGAAAAGGTTATCGTTCTGTAGGTTGTAGGGACTACAGGGCGGAGAACCTCTTGAGCAAAAAAGGAGCAGCCAGTTCCATAGCCCAGTAAGCAAGAGGTAGCCGTTGGCGCACCCAACAGGTTGGCATCATCTCCACATTCCGAAGACATAGATACACCAGTGTGAACAGCTGGTCAGCAAGCAAAACACCCGACCGTCGCTGCACCGGTCCATTCTGCAACATCCCCTTGGAAGGAACACCAGCTGCCGCCTGCACAAAACTGCGTCTTGGCTGTAGGCACGCACCGTAAACCTGCAGTAAAGTTTAACTGTTCATTACTCTGAACAGAATTTAGTAATAACGCTCGGATTCGGTCGCCGTTTCGGTTGTTTAGCGATCGCGAGTTTTGCGCGATGGAACTGGAGAGCAGCAGTGTCAGCCATGCTGTAAGGTAAATAGAAGTCTGCAGCCCCCAATTTTGTTTCCTCAACGTAGTTCTCATGGTTCAGCATTCTCTTTCCGATGGATTTTCAGTGGAGCTTCTGCAGTTCTAGTTCAATGCTCATTCCGAATGTCGATTCCTGGTGGCCGCCGTCGATTAAGCCGCCGGCACACTGACCATATTTTCCAGCGTCAATGTTGAGGGTTCAAAGTGCTGCTGAACGCTCTGACACGATGTGACTTGTGCATTCGGTACGTGTGCCTCAACGTGGCATACGAGATCGCAGCGCGCTTCAGTAGCAGTTGGCGGCAGCATCTGGCTCTCAGATCACACTGTTTAATAAATGTACGGGTGTAAAGTTCCTGCGCTATCTCTATTAAACAGCCCTTTTCCTTCCTTCTGCATATACTAGTCATGCTGTTCTGTCTGAAGTAAACATAAGCAAATATTTCAAGGGGGGACGCATGTGAAGTTGTAAGACATTGGAAAAAAACTCCGTGTCAAGTCCAACGTTTTCGAGGCACTGTAACTAAATTTGGCATAATTGTTAAGGAATTTCATATAGATACATATTTACGTTTTCATACTTATTGAATTTATACGTTTTTAAGTATAAATAAGTTGGGTACGAAAGTTCCTTTTTCGAAAAACTTACCTGGAAGAAATTAATGTACTTTTGCACAAAGTTTGATATAACTTTGAGGAACAGAATACTAATATCTTCTTTTGCTAGATTTTTACAGCCCTCCAAATTTCTTTAAAAATAAAAAAAATCTAAGGGTTTTTCATTTATGTAAATGGCTTACTACTGCAGTAAATGAAAATTCCATCCACAGAATATATCAATATAGTATTGACTAACTCTATGCCAAGATTAAGTATTATAATGTCAGTGATTTCTGAGGAAAAGGTACATAAAGTTGCCAAAATGCATCTGCGGAAAACCTGATTCAAAGATTTGACAGTGTTTGTATTAGGCCTTACCTTATGTGGGTGAACTAGAGCAAATCATATGCATTCTCCTCTTGATACACAAGCAGTCATATCTTTGCTTCTCCTCTTGGGTTAACTTGATTTTCAAACTCAGTAACGACAGTGACACCTGCATCAGTTCTCCTGTTATCGCTTTCCTTCAATATCGACAGTATGAAAGCTCCAGGATCAAATCATAGCCTCCTTAGAGTCCTTACTCTGTTAAAATTAACATAGTTAAAAACCAAACGAGCATCGCACGTTAAAACTTTATCCGCAGCTGTGGCTACAAATGTTGTCTTGCGGAATTGTTTTTCTATCAGGGAGTTGTAACTTTCACTGGAATCTTCAGTTTTCCCATGCACACTCTTTTTTAAAAGTTCTGGATCTGCTAAACCACGAAATATTTCCCACATTGTGGCTACATAAAACTGGAAGAAAACGTAGCAGAAATAAATAATATAAGGAAATACAGAACAACAAAGGGGCAAGGCCCCGATCAAGCTTTTGTTAATTATAATTTTTATCGCACTTAGGAGTGGAACTGGATCGTAATATTCAGGAAGTGAAATTTAAGTACCATGTAGTGAATGAACATCCAACAAAAATTTTCCCATAGGTTTGCTCGCCTTCGCCTGCGTACCTCCTGAGCATCCAAGAAAATGCCGTAAGCCAAAAAGGAAAGGACCATTTAAACTCTGTAAGGACCTCAGCTTATACGATTTGCGTTGCAAATAGTGTGATACTCATTAAGAGCAGTTCCCAATGAGGTAAAAGGTATTTCATCACTGTCACTTTCAAGTAAAACACTAAGGTCTTTCTTGGTCGTTCAATGTTTCTTTTCAATTGCAGGCTCTTTACAACATGTGAGTCCGCAGCTCGTGGTCGTGCGGTAGCGTTCTTGCTTCCCGAGCCCGGGTTCCCGGGTTCGATTCACGGTGGGGTCAGGGATTTTCTCTGCCTCGTGATGACTGGGTGTTGTGTGATGTCCTTAGGTTAGTTGGGTTTAGGTAGTTCTAAGTTCTAGGGGACTGATGACCATAGATGTTAAATCCCATAGTGCTGAGAGTCATTTGAACAACATGTGAAATACAAAACAGAAAACAAGAAAGTGAAAAATATTTTATCGCCAGTACTAAAAGCTGTCTTGTAGATTAAGCGAATGGAACATATTCCCTCCACATATATTTACATAACATCGTATACTACAGACTATATTAAAACAATAAGAACGCATCAGCACCCATCAGCAAATGCGAAAGTTAGTAAAAAGTTCGATTTATCCAGTCAGACACGAAGCAGCTCGGCACCACGTGACACCTCACAGTTCTGCGTCTGCACTGTACGCATTACGCTACGTCTACCAGAATGGTCTAGGGCCATACTTCGCGTCTTACCACCTCCTGAAAACTTTAATTGTAGGTATGTTATTAACTGACATTTAATTGTAACAACTGTACTAAGAATAATGCGTTTTTGGTGGATCCTCAATGCTCCATTGCCTTGAAACGGCATACTTCCATTATGCGCAATTTACAATAATTATTTAACCACCAATACGACGTTTAGGTGCTTTTATTACAACAAATCATACAAAAAACCGCGGGCTTTCGAGAAATCTTCAATTTGCTGGTGCTTAGAAATGACGTATGTACGTGAAAGCCAATAAAGGGTCTTGCGACCCTATGCTGATCGGAGATGACGTGCATGTGGTGTACGTGGCATTCTTCCGTCTCACTGCTTGACGTTCCGACCTCTACGTCGCAGGTTCGAATCCTGCCTCGGGCATGGATGTGTGTGATGTCCTTACGTTAATAAGATTTAAGTAGTTTTAAGTCCTAGGGGACCGATGACGTCAGATGTAAAGTCCCATAGTCCTGAGCCATTTAAACCTTTTGGTTGACGTTCAAACCCACGTTCATAATATCTGACAAGCTAGATACTATTCTACACGTTCGCAAACACTCCCAGATGTGTTTCCTCGACGCTATGAGGTCACAAATTTGGCACGCTCAGCCTAAATGTTCGAATGCTGGGTCCGTTTGCCGAAGGCTTTAAGAATACGTTCTGTTCTGATTTCAGAAATGGTCTTTAGTGTTATTTTTTCTAAGTTCTTCAGTTATCAGTGCTGTGACATCGACCACCCTTCCTCAGTATCCATACAAATTAGCTGCCGCCTGCAAGTACGGGCATAGTCAATTCGTTCCCGCGGTCTGATACTGGATTGGGTATTAACCGGACATCTCAGCGGTCTGTTAATATTTATCTTGTCCTTTAGCCGTTCCTAGTTCTTTTTGTGTTCGACCGGGTTCCCGGGTTCGATTCCCGGCGGGGTCAGGGATTTTTTCTGCCTCGTGATGACTGGGTGTTGTGTGATGTCCTTAGGTTAGTTAGATTTAAGTAGTTCTAAGTTCTAGGGGACTGATGACCATAGTGCTCAGAGCCATTTTTTTCTTGTTCGAGAATTATATCAGTCTAACTAGGAGAGGTGGCGCATTATCACATCCAGGATGATGATGATGATGATGTTTGGTTTGTGGAGCGCTCAACTGCTCGGTCATCAGCGCCCGTACTAAGTCCCAATCTCTCCGCAGTCCAATCTAGCCAGTTTCGAGAATGATGATGAAATAATGACGACAACACAAACACCCAGTCCCTGGGTAGAGAAAATCCCCAACCCAGCGAGGAATCGAACCCGGCACCTCGTGCTCCAGAGGCAGACACGCTGGCCACCTCCAAGGGAACAAAGTCTTTGGGTTGTTGATAGCCATACTTTGAACACCGGACGGGATTGCAAATGACGTAATCTAATATGCCATCTCCAAAGTACTGCTTGCGATGTAAATGCTAATTTGCATCTCAATGGCCCATTTTCTCTGCACGAAACAAAAAATCTGAGTAACAGATTCTGTCTTGGACGCTCCGGGATGCTCCGAAACGTGAAACACCACACTGTGTTCTTATAAAACTCTTCCAGCTCAGCGTCGACGCCCCGTGTGAGGAAGACGGCTTTACTGCATGCCCACGTACCGAGTTCGTTAGTTCTCCCAGTGAAGCGGATCTTGGGAAGAGTGCAGTATCCGGAGCCGTGGGACCGGAACTTTTCGGTGCAGATGCAGCGGCAGCATCAGTAGCAGGGCGGCTCGCACACACACACACACACACACACACACACACACACACACACGGTGCTGGCTGGACCGGTCTGGGACGGCTGGCGGCGCCGGAACAGCTCCGACTGGTAATCCTCTTAACGCAGCCGCTGCTGTGTTTTCCCTGGGGAAGCAGCCGCCTAACAAGATAACTCGCTTACCCGCCCGGGGGCGACTGGTCGCGCCAGTTAACTCTCCAAGAGGTCGCGAGGCGCGGCCGCGGCGGGAGGGAAGAAGCGCCGATAGCCCCCGGCTGCCACGTCGTCTTCGTGACGGCCGAGCGCAGCATAGCGTGCTCTCAGTCGCGATGACAGGGCTGTGAAGTCTCGCCGCACAACAAGCTTATACACACAGAGTTCGAATGGTTTTCTAGGTCGACAAACAACGTCCTGCCAGATACACTCAAAAAAAAAAAAAAAAAAAAAAAAAAAAAAAAAAAAAAAAAAAAAAGTCAGGGAGACGGGTTGACGCAATCAAGAGGAACAGCTTCAGAAATTGAGCGAGAAATTATTCGGCTTGGCATTGATTGGTGTACTTGTTAGATTGTTGGACATCCTCCTGAGGGATGTTGTTGTTATTGTAGTCTTCAGTCCAGAGAAAAGTTTGATGCAGCTCTCCATGCTTCTCTATTCTTTGCCAGCTTCTTCATGTCCCAGTAACTACTGCAACCTACATCCTTCTGAAACTGCTTAGTGTATTCATCTCTTGGTCTCCCTCTACGATTTTTACCCTCCACGCTGCCCTCCCATACTAAATTGGTGATCCCTTGATGCCTCAGAACATGTCTTACCAACCGACCTCTCTTCTAGTCAAGTTGTACCACAAACTACTCTTCTCCCAGTTCTGTTCAATTCCGCCTCATTAGTTATGTGATATACCCATCTAATCTTAAGCATTCTTCTGTAGTACCATATTTCGAATGCTTCTATTCTCTTCTTGTCCAAACTACTTATCGTCCATGTTTCACTTCCATACATGGCTACACTCCATTCAAATACTTTCAGAAACGACTTCCTGAAACTTAAATCTATACTCGACGTTAACAAATTTCTCTTCTTCAGAAACGATTTCCTTGCCTTTGCCAGTCTACATTTTATATCCTCTCTACTTCGACCATCATCAGTCACTTTGCTCCCCCAAATAGCAAAACTCATTTACTACTTTAAGTGTCTCATTTCCCTCAGCATCACCCGATATAATTCGATAACATTTCATTATCCTCGTTTTCCTTTTGTTGATTTTCATCTTATATCCTCTTTTCAAAACACTGTCCATTCCTTTTAGCTGCTCTTCCTAGTCCTTTGCTGTCTCTGACAGAATTACAATGTCATCGGCGAACCTCAAAATTTTTATTTCTTCTCCATGGATTTTAATACCTACTACGAAATTTTCTTTTGTTTCCTTTACTGCTTGCTCAAAATACAGATTGAATAACATCTGGGAGAGACTACAAACCTGTCTCATTCCCTTCCCAACCACTGCTTCCCTTTCATGCCCCTCCACTCTTATAACTGCCTTCCGGTTTCTGTACAAATTGTAAATAGCCTATCGCTCCCTGTATTTTACCCCCGCCACCATCAGGATTTGAGAGTATTCCAATCAATACTGTTAAAATCTTTCTATGAGTCTAAAAAATGGCTCTGAGCACTATGGGACTTAACTGCTGTGGTCATGAGCCCCCTAGAACTTAGAACTACTTAAACTTAACTAACCTAAGGACATCACACACAGCCATGCCCGAGGCAGGATTCGAACCTGCGACCGTAGCGGTCGCGCGGTTCCACCGGCCGGCTCTCTGATTCTACAAATGCTGGAAATGTAGGTTTGGCTTTCCTTAATCTATTTTCTAAGATAAGTCGTAGGGTCAGTATTGGCTCACGTGATCCAATATTTCCGTGGAATCCAAACTAATCTTCCCCAAGGTCCGCTCCTGAGGGATAGCTTGCCACATTCTGTCCAACTGATGCGTTACATCGTCAAAATGCCGATATGGTTGGAGTGCCCTTGCGTAATGCTCCAAACTGGAGGAAGATCCCGCTACTTTCCTGGACGAACAGGGTTTTTCAACCACGAAAGCAAGCCACACAAACTGTCGCCATGTCTGGGTGGGCATTGTCTTGCTGAAATCTAAGCCCCAAACGGCCTGCCTCGAAAGGCAGGACGCACCGTTGTGCTGTAACGGTGCCGCGGATAACAACCAAATGGTTCCTGCTTTGAAACGAAATGGCAGTCCAGACCATCACTCTTTGTTCTAGGGTTGTATGGTGGGCCACAGTCGGATTGGTGTCCCACTGCTGTTTGGGTCGCCTCCAGATTCATCTCTGATGGTCACCGAGGCTCAGTTCGAAGCGGGACCCATCACCGTTGACGATTCTACTCCAGTCAATGAGATTTCTGGGCGAATGTGCCCGACACCACTGTCAGCGGGCTTGTTTGGTGCACAGACGTCAGTGGTAGTCGGCGGAAGGGACACCGTTAGCTCAGTCCTCCTTCTGTGAGCCGCCTACTCATGGCCCTTGTGGTCACTGAAGCATCCGATCGACGATGATGATGAATCTGGAGCTCTGAATAATTCTCTGACGATTGCTCGGTCCTCACGCTCTGTCATGTCTCTAAGTCGACAGCTTCCTTCATGCCGCTGTGTTCAGTCAAGGTTCACCACTTCCGGCCAACGTCACCCAACAGTGGCATCGCTCCTATTCAAATGTCGAGCGATTCGCCGGTTATTCAAACGGGCTTCCGTGTGTCCAAATACACGTCCTCTCTCAAATGCTGAGGTCTGCGTAAATTATTCACGTGCATGTCTGCGAGGCGCAGTTGCTGTCCAACTGTATGCGGACTGAAATTCGCAAATACTTTATGCGCTGGTATCGAAATGTCTTCGGTTTATTATCCTTGGCAGCTTCGCACCGAAACTGCACTCCAGCGTCACACATTGATACCTGTGTGTATATCAAATTCTGACCCATTTAAGTAACTGCTCCGTGGTGCGTCGTGTTTCTTCGTCTTAGAGTGTTATTGGATTCCTCAGGAAAAGAGATGTCGCTACAGGTACAGTCTCTCTGCAAACTGAAGAGTTAACAGGTGAGTCCCAACCCTCTCTCGCTCCCTCTACTCCATTTATGTCAGAAGGATCACCTACTGGATGTTTCACAATATTACACTGACCCATCAGGCGCTCTCACACTGGATGTGTTTCTCATCGTTAAGCACGCGAGACGTATTTTGCATCGCGGTTGATGCACGTTCAGGAAGAGCTGGTGCATCACATGGAACGTGCAGCTCATCGTGATTTACTGCGATGGTACTATACAGAGTCAGTTGTCTGTTGTATGTGGTTCGCAAATAACACAGTTTGTCTACGAAAATGGACGGGCGTATAACTGCTATGTTGCGCTGTCAATCTTCGCAATGACTACAGGAGGAGTGGGTACCTTACCCTCCCTTTTGAAAATATTTTAATCAAGTCAGTTAATTTATATTTTAAAATTGTGAAAAAATATTTATTGTTTTAATGAATTATTCTACCAGTCTCCATAGACGTGTTAAATTTTTCAGCTAAACTTAACCCAACGTGAATGCTGTATTTAGTAGTCCCAGGTTCAGGGCCTCGCTTATACATCAGTACCTCTTTAAAAAATAAGTTGAGAGTAGAAGACAGCAACAGTAAACGAAATCTGCATTTCTAATTTTTTTGTGGTAATCGTAAAGTTGGTAATACGCATTCTTGAAATTGTGTTGATATTGCTAAAAAGAGTGCGCTAAAAGATATTTTCAGTTGTGAATGCTATTAACAAGTCAGTACCTCTTTAGAAAGTATTTTGTTAATATTATTCAACAACAACTAAGAAATAGTAATGCGCGTTATGGAAAATGCCTTGGTACCGCCAGAGTTAAAAAGCACATTACCTCTCTTACCCACATGGCAACCATGATGTTCTGTCTGTAGTATACAGTGTTACAAACATGATACACAGCAAAAAGAAAAGTTCCAAGTACAGCCAGTAAGGACATTGGCTTCTACAAGTACTGCGATATAATGTTATGATAATCTTTCACATAGGTCACACAAACTAGATTACTGCTCCTGTTCACTAGCAGAATTTTTAGTGGATATGAAATATAAGACTTCAAATAAGAAAGTGCCAAATATCTCACTATAAGTAGTGCAATTTCTCTTGTAGATGAAGCAAAAAAGTTATTTAACGTTATATTACTGGTAAACTCTCCTGCACTTCATTGAAGTTGTGTGTGTGTTTGTGTCTGTGTCTGTATGTGTGCGCGTGCGCTTACATGCATGCATAAATGTGCGCATTAATTCACAATATTGGTACACAATGTCTATAGTGCCTGGAAAAGAATACGTGGAGCACCAAAAAGGGGAGAAGGAAACGAAATGAAATTTGATGGGTTAAGAAGGTATGTGATGTTATTGAACGGATTACAAAATTGCGTTCAGTTTGAAAAGAACTTGTCAGTGTTTACTCACTTATCAGTTAAAGTCGCATCCCTCTGGCCTGATTATGTTCCGTAGTGTATAACAAAACCGTTGTCTCCTCCCCTGAGGCATGCTAGCATACATACGTTGTAACTGGCCTTTAATATTCTGAATACTGACACTGGAATACAGCTTGTCCTCCACATGTTCTGTCGCAAACGGACCTGGGGACCTTACCGAACATCGGTGTACCTCATCATGGCGCAGATGGTTCGTAGAGAGAGGTTCCATGCTAAGACGAGCGTTTCCCATTTGCAAGACGGCACCTTGACACTGTAGCAAGAACGCGTGAGGGCACAGTGTGTATGTGACGTACCGATCAGCAGCCAGAGATCCTTCAGTAGCTACCGGCCGTGACCTGAAGTCATACCTGATGGCTCTCCAGCTTGGAACACCAGTAATAACACTGCCATACTCGACTTTGATGGTCATCCTGAGTAATGTACAATCACTATTGAACACTGAACACATGCGATGCCATCCACCAGCGGGCCATGCTTCCACATCATGTTGTCACTCCAAACCTGGACGTTTACTTTCTGATGTTAATGGCAGCCTACCCCTGGGTCGACATAACCTGTTCCAGCTGCTGATATTCACTGACTGTTGTGTACGACATCGTACACAACGCTAAGGAGAGGTGTGCTACGGAATGGTGTAGCAACTGCCGATGTAGAAAAGCTGGACAAGTGTGAAGACGATTAGTGAGTAAGTTAACGTGGTAAACAGAAGTGATCCGCCCGCTAAACCTGCTGGGCAGAACAGGTAATAGAATTGTGGAAAGCGCCAAAGGCTGAGGTCAATTTCTCCTTCTAATTGTAATTTATTGTAATTTAATAACCTTTACAACCAAAGCAGCACATAGCCGGACCTTTACCGAATGCAACTCTTACACTGCTGAAGGCCTCCAAACACGAAATCTTAACAAATCAACAAGATAAAAATCCAAATAAGATAGTAATAAAATAATTTAAAAAGAAAACCAGCAAACATATGGGCCCACAATTAAATATCAAAATTTTAGAATATATTACCATAGACTTTTAAGGGCAGAAGGCCAGAATGTTTAAGAACAAGAAATCTTAAAAATCAACAAGATTAAAAAGCAATTACAGAGGAAAATGAAATAAATTAAAAAAAGAACGTATCACGGCTATGTGGAAAGCCTTAAGGCTAAGCAGATATAACATACACAAGCAAGGTGCAATACCAATGGCTGAAGCCCACAATTAAGTTTCAAAATTTTAAAATATATTACCATAATCTTTTAAAGGCAGAGGGCCACAATGTTTAAGCTTGAAAGATAAATTTAAAAATTAATTTTGCAAAATTTTAATAAAATTAACAAAAGTAACCATAAGCCTAGAATTTAAAGTAGCTGACAACAGATAATTAAACCCCAGTGGCACTCATAAGCCTCCAAGGAGGTCGATCTGCCTCGTTCACTTAGGCGAGACAGGTGGTGAACCCAATTATACTTGATCCGTCGGAACCCAACCAGAGGGCAGCCACAGACCGACCGATACAGCGACTTGCTTCCCGTCAGTCAGTACATGAGAACTCAAACCGGAAAAGTTACAAACGAGATAATCCTCAATGGAGTACGTATTAGCTGGCAAAATTACACGCCATGTTGGGCAGGGACAACAGGTGAGGAAAGGACGCTGCCTAAAATTGCGTTAGTGCCCAGGGCAGGCCACAAGACAGAAAATTGCACTGGTGCACTCAAATTGTAGTCGACCAACATAGTTAATGGCACCGCATGGCGGCTAAAGCTCAGCAGTAGAAACACTCGGTGTTGCTCACAGGAAAACCTCCCCAACAGCGAACCACCGACACGAACCACCACAACGTGAATGGACGTGGCTTGGGTAGTTGAAACCACTACTCAACTTTGACGTCCTGAGTCGGCGAACCACGAAGCTCGTAGCGATCAGGCAGCTCCACACACGCTCCGACACTGCACAGGGGCTGCCAGCGGCCCCAGCCGATTGCACCACGCGGAGATAACTTCCCTCGTCCGTAACAACCGACCGACTGCGTCCAGGCCCTCTAGCCGAAAACTATATGCACCAAACCAAATATGGTACACGGCGCAAATATCGATACACATCACTGCTCCCACATGTAGAAGGAAGAAGAACCACGACGTAACCGCAACAAGGGCGGGGAAACCAAATACAGATAGCGAAATTCACGAAAACGCATGGTTCGGAGTGAGCACGGCTCAAGAAGATTCTTAACTTGTGTTTCTCTAAGCTTGCGGAGGCTCCTTACAAATAAAGCAACAATAAATAGAGCCCCGATGATATAATAGCAACAGGGATGACGCGGACTAAACTGAAGCAGGAACGACGGTGTCGGAGCCGCGGCTTAGCGGCGTCTGCACAGTGTCATGAAACGAAGAGGCTCCGGATGCGAGTGGGCTGTGCGTCTGACGCCAGCCGTCCTATATAGCGGCAGCAGGGGCGCTCGTGGTGGATCAGCGGGCTCACACCACTGGCTTTGTTCAAATGGCTCTGAGCACTATGGGACTTAACTGCTGAGGTCATCAGTCCCCTAGAACTTAGAACTACTTAAACCTAACTAACCTAAGGACGCCACACACATCCATACCCGACGCAGGATTGGAACCTGTGACCGTAGCGGTCGCGCCGTTCCAGAGTGTAGCACCTAGAACCGCTCGGCCACCCCGGCCGGCTAGTCTGACACTGTTCCTGGCCCTTATATACGAGAGCGAATCACAAAGTTATTGCCCCTATTTTATATTAGCCGACATAAGGTAATCGCAATTATACTTTCTTATCAACGTAGCACTGACAACTTTTCCACAACATCTTTACACTGGTTCAGACATCTGCCCCATTGCAGCCTGTAGCTGAATTCGCCTGGCAGATTGTGGGACCACCTTCGGAATGATGTAGTAGTAGTAGTAGTAGTAGTAGAGGGGTTTTTTGGGCGCACGACAGCAAGGTCTTCAGCGCCCGTTCAGTAACATAGGGAGACGGGTGTCAAGAAAAATCCCAGAACAGGAATATAAAACGGAACATAAAACACGGGTAACAATCGTTGAAAAATATGTGCTCATCCACACCGAAGCGTGGGAAGAAGCAGGGTGTCAACAGTAAAACATGGACAACACAGGAAGAAAATGATAGAGGGAGCTAAAACAATGTAGCAGATGGAAGTGGCTGGCTGACCACAAGGAAAAAAGGGGAGGAGTCAGCCACTCTGCAATACACTAAAACCTCCAGCCTAAAAGTTTGGGCCAGAGTCCAGACACATCACGAAACTTAAAAACCCTAGACACACACGTCTCATCATTAGATAAAACAGAAGGCAGATCCCCATCAACTTGTGCTTCTGCCCGTGCATCACGGTATAAAATGCAGTCTTTTAAAATGTGCGGGACAGAGATGTGCACACCACAAGCACCACAAAACGGAGGATCCTCCCGCCGTAATAAAAAGCTATGTGTGAGAGGACAGTGCCCGATCCGAAGACGTGTGAGGGCCACCTCTTCCCGCCTGAGCAACCGGCAGGAGGAACGCCACGGCCGAGTGGTTGACTTTACCAACCGCAGTTTATTGGCCGTCACCGCCAGCCATTCGTCCTCTCACAACTCCATGCACTTCCTGTGGAGTGCAGCAATGACCGACTGCAAGGGGATAGGACACTGGACCACATCCTGCTCTCTGCAGGCCTCCTTGGCAGCCCGATCGGCCTGTTCATTGCCCCATATTCCTACATGACCAGGCACCCAGCAGAAGGATACCTCTTTACCCCGCTGTTGGAGCAAGTACAGTTGGTCATATATCAGCTGGACCATCTCCTCAGTCGGGTATAGGTTCTGCAGTGATTGTAAGGCACTAAGAGAATCGGAGCAGAGAAGAAATCGATCGCCCAGAACACGATGCATCAGCTCCAGTGCCTTCAGGATCGCGTGGAGCTCCGCTGCGAAAATGGTATATTCAGCAGGGAGGCGAATCCGGGTAACATGATCAGGGAACACCACAGAACAGCCAAGGAAATTCTCCTGTTTGGAGCCATCAGTGTAAACGACAGTGAAACCGTGATGCTCATCTAAAAT
This sequence comes from Schistocerca americana, assembly GCF_021461395.2. Lineage (NCBI taxonomy): Eukaryota > Metazoa > Arthropoda > Insecta > Orthoptera > Acrididae > Schistocerca > Schistocerca americana. Next base: position 62,212,809 of record NC_060122.1, read on the forward strand.
GTTAAAAAACAGTGACTGGAATGTAAAATCTGGCGTGCCATCCTTCTTAAAACGAGTCAAACCTGAAATAAGTTTGGGTCTCCGGAGGAGCCAAGGTGGAGATCTGCTCCAACCGCGACGTAAAACACGGAGACCAGCCATAGACATCGCAGCGAGGCAATCCTGTGCGCGAATCCCATAGGGCTGCGTCGCACGTTGCCGGTTATGAAATAACCGTGCCAGAGGAGGCTGAGCAACTGTATGCTCGCAGGTGTGTATGGCGTGGACAAAGTTTTATACGCCTGGCGTACCGTAAGTAGCCGTCGCCGCATATGAAGTGGCGGTTCACCTGCCTCTGCACAGAAGCTTGGTATGGGGCTAGTTCGGAATGCTCTAGTGGCCAACCGAAGCCCTTCATGGTGGACAACGTTCAACATCTTTAAGTAAGAAGGCCTCGCAGACCCATACACCGTGCACCCATAATCGAGCGGAGATCGCACAAACGCCCTGTAAAACTGGAGCAGACAAGTCCTGTCAGCTCCCCATGTACTGTGGCTAAGACATTTTAAAATACTTAATGCCTGAAGCGACCGCCGTTTCAGGTCTTTAAGATGAGGTAACCACGTGAGCCTCGAGTCAAAAATGAGCCCCAGAAATCTCACCGTGTCTTTAAAAGTAAGAATGGTGTCCCTCAACCGCAACTCAGGAAAGGTTAAAATCGAACGAGAACGGTTAAAAAGAACACATACAGACTTCTCGGTGGAAAACTGAAAACCACACTTCTGCGCCCAGTCATCCAAAAGCCTAATCGTAAGTTGCAACTGACGAGTTGTCGTTGCAAGGCTTGAAGAAGAGCAGAACAAAGAGAAATCATCCACAAACAAAGAACACAGGACAGGACTTTTCACTATGGACGTAATGCTATTAATAGCGATGGCAAAGAGAGTCACACTTAAAACTCTACCCTGAGGGACACCATTCTCCTGCTCAAAGCGATCAGACAGGACGTCACCAATTCGGTATCTAAAATATCGTGGCGAGAGGAAAGACTGAATAAAAAGAGGAAGACAACCACGAAAACCCCATTCGTGAAGCTGCTCCAGGATGAGACGCCTCCAAGTGGTATCGTAGGCCTTCTCGGTGTCAAAAAATACACCTAGCAGGTGATGACGGCGGAGAAAAGCTTGTTGTATAGCCGCCTCGAGGAGGGCAAGGTTATCGAAGGTGGAACGAAACCTCCTGAACCCACACTGAAAGCGACTAAGGAGTTGCCGGGATTCTAACATCCAGACAAGGCGGCAGTTGACCATCCGCTCCAAGGTCTTCCCTATGCAACTAGTGAGGGCAATACTACGGTAGCTACTTGGGTTTGTGCGGTCTTTCCCAGGTTTTAAAAAAGGGATTAAAACTGCCTCACGCCACGCGTCAGGAAAGCGACCCGACGCCCAAATGTCATTAAAAAGTGCGAGGAGGAGTTCTCTGTTGCGCATTGTGAGGTGCCATAGCATACTGTAATGATGTGTTGGCTTCATAGCTGCATATGAATTGCTGTCCCGCCACGAATTTCTTCAGTGGACCTAAAGATTGGAAATCATTTTAGGACGAGGTCTGGACTGTGAAGTGGATGGTCCAGACTCTCATAGTGAAATGACAGGAGCTTGTCGTTCTGAATGCCACTTATTGCACCGTATTGTCGTGGAGGATAAATACACTGGTCACATCTAGAATATCTCGGCTCTTTTTCCTGATGGCACCCCGCTGTCATGATAGTGTAGGACAATAACCGTCGGTACTGACGGTGCACCTAATGGTATGAAATCCAGCAGGAGCGGTACATGGCGATCGCAGAAAACCGTTTACATCACTTTCCCAAAAGATGGCACTGAATGCATTTTTCCTTTACCTTTTGTCTCCCACAGGGAAACCCGAAAGCTTCCACTCCATGCTCTGCTGCTTCAATCCCAGCTTGAAATGCAGTATCCATGTTTCATCACCAGTTTCAGTGCCGTCCAGCAACTGTCACCGCATACCGTTGCAGATCATTTACTGAAGCAATCATTCTCCTGCCTTTCATCATGTCATCCAACTGCTTAATCGCTCCTTAGGCACCCACCGACAAAAAATCTTCCGTTACCCTAACGACCCACTCATACAGTGGAAACTTCAATCTACCCTCGATTTGTTTGCGAAAATACATGTTCAAAGCGGGTGGTAGACAGTGAAGATCTTCCGAAATTGTACTAAACGCTTTCTCTGAGAATTACTTTGAACAACTAGTTCATGAGCCCACACGAATTATAAATGGTTGCGAAAACACACTTGACATCTTAGCCACAAATAATCCTGATCTAATAGAGAGCGTCATGACGGATACAGGGATTAGTGAACACAAGGTCATCATAGCGAGGCTCAAAACCATATCAACCAATACCACTAAAAATAAATGCAAAATATATCTATTTAAAACAGCAGATAAAAGTTCGCTTGATGCCTTTCTATGAGTCAGTCTCCATTCCTTCCAAGCTAGTTATCTTAATGTAGACTAGATATGGCTCAAATTCAAAGATACAGTATCGACAGCAAATGATAGATTCATACGGCATAAGTCAATAAGAGACGGGACTGTTGCAGAAGCAACGAAAAAAGCGTGTCCAATTCAGAAGGATTCAAAATCCCCAAGACTGGCCAAGTTTTACGGAAGCTCGAAATTTAGTGTGGACGTCACTGCGAGATACTTTTAATAGTTTCCAAAATGAAACATTGTCTCAAAATGTGGTAGAAAACCCAAAGAGTTTCTGATCGTATGTAAAGTACACCAGTGGCAAATATACCGTCACTGCGCGATAGCGATGGAAATGTTACCGGTGATGGTGCCACTAAAGCGGACTTACTAAACACAGTTTTCCATAATTCCTTCAATAAAGAAGATGAAGTAAATATTCCAGAATTCGAAACCAGAACAGCTGTTAGCATGAGTGACATTAAAGTAGGTATCTTAGGTGTTGCGAAACAACTCAAATCACTTATGAAAGGCAAGTCTTCCGGTCCAGATGGTATACCTACCAGGTTCCTTTCAGAGTATGCAGAAACAATAGCGCCTTACTTAGCAACCACATACAACCGCTCACTTGACGAATGGTCTGTTCCTAAAGATTGGACAGTAGCACAGGTCACACCAATATTCAAGAAAGGAAATAAGAGTAACCCATTGAATTACAGACCCATATCACTCACCTCAATTTGCAGTAGGATTTCGGAGCATATACTGTACTCGAACATTATGAATCACCTTGAAGAAAATGACTTAGTGATACATAACCAACACGGAACCAGAAAACATAGTTCTCGTGCAACACAGCTAGCTCTTTATTCCCATGAAGTAATGAGTGATGTCGACAAGGGATCTCAGATTGATTCCGTATTCCTAGATTTCCACGAGGCATTTGATACCGATCCTCACAAGCGACTATTAATAAAATTGCGTGCATATGGAGTATCGTCTCAGTTGTGTGACTGGATTCGTGATTTCCTCTGAGAGAGGTCACAGTTCGTAGTGACAGACGGTAAATCATCGAGTAGAACAAAAGTGATATCTTGCGTTCCGCAAGGTAGTGTCAGAGGCCCTCTGCTTTTCCTGGTTTACGTAAGTGATCTAGGTGATAATCTGAGCAGCCCCCTTAGATTGTTTGCAGCTGATGCTGTAATATACCGTCTAGTAAACTCATCAGACGATCAATTCCAATTACAAAATGATCTAGAGAGAAAATCTATGTGGTGCGAAAAGTGGCAATCGTCACTAAACATAGAAAAGTGCGAGGTCATGCACATGGGTACTAAAAGAAATCCGATAAATTCTGGATATACGATAAATCGCACAAAGCTAAGGGCTGTCAATTCGACTAAACACGTAGGAACTACAATTACGAGGAACTTGAATTGGAAAGACCTCATAGATAATATTGTGGGGAAGGCGAAACAAAGGCTGCGCTTTGTTGGCAGAACTCTTAGAAGAAGCGACAAGCCCATTAAAGTGACAGCCTACATTACACTTGTCCGTCCTCTGCTGGAATATTGCTGCACGGTGTCGGATCCTTACCAGGTAGGATTGACGGAGGACATCGGAAACGTGCAAAGAAGGGCAGCTCGTTTCCTGTTAACGCGCAATAGGGGTGAGAGTGTCACTGATACGATACTCGAGTTGGAGTGGCAGTCACTGAAACAAAGGCGGTTTTCTTTGCGGCGAGATCTATTTAGGAAATTTCAGTCTCCAACTTTCTTTACCGAATGCGAAAATATTTTGTTGATACCCACCTACGTAGGGAGAAATGATCATCAAAATAAAATAAGAGAAATAAGAGCTCGAACGGAAACATTTAGGTGTTCCTTTTCCCCACGAGCCATTCGAGAGTGGAATTGCAGAGAAGTAGTATGAAAATGGTTCGATGAACCCTCCACCAGGCACTTAAGTGTGAAGTGGAGAGCAACCATGTAGCTGTAGATGTAGATGAAACGATGTCGTACACACACTTGTACGAAATGCAAAGCTTTCACCAACTGCCCTTGAGGAGCACACGTCGATGTCGTCAGTCAGCGACGAACGCGCCCCCCCCCCCCCCCCCCCCCCCCCGAACGATGATGGTCATTCTGATCTTGACGGTCTTTTGCGAGTTCACAACACCACAACATCTCCTCCTCCTCAACCTCCTCCTCACTTCTGAAAGCGAGACACGGGGTTTTCCACATGTGGGTTGCCTTTATCTGAAGATTTCGATGGGCATTCGTTGCTTGAAGAAGAAAAATCACACTTGGATGCTCGCGCCGTAGATGACTGAAGCACAACTGGCATCTTGAACAACTGAGAGCGAGAAATATAAACCGCTGCGAATGGATATGAGGACTTCGCATTTACAGCAGTAATTTGGTTTAAAAATAGGCCAAAAGTTTTGTGATACGCCCTCGTACGGTATCAGGCCTAGTAACAACACTAAACACGAACCGTCTCAACGCATGCATGTTGTGTCGTTGACATCGACCGGCCTGCATCCGAACAGTTTCACAGGCGGCCTGAATACGCTGCTCAAGTGTCTCCACATCTGGAATGAGCTATGCATACACGATACTTTTGAGATGGCCCGATAACCAGAAGTCGTCCAGGTTGAGAACCGGTGAACGAGGAGGACATGCAACTGGACCCCCTTGTCCGATCCATCGACCAGAGAAGACACGATTGAGTGCGTCCGGACGTTTACAGCGAAGTGGGCTGGAGCACCATCATATAGCAGCCAAATGACATCAAGGCACTTCTTCCAGCAGGAGAGGCAAAGTTACCCGCAAGAAACGTCGATTGTTCCGGCCTGTGGATGGAAGTATGGTCCCAAAACAAAGTCGCCAATTATCCCCGCCCACACATTCCAGCTGTACCGATGGTGACGAGTCGCTGTCACCATACCATCGGGGTTCTGCATATTGACCCAATGATGACTGTTATGAATGTTGAAGATACCACTCCGCATAAAGGTGGCCTCAGCTGTGAACAGGATGGATGACACAGATCCCGGAATCGTTGTTGCCTGGTAAAGAAATCGGTGACACAACTGCTCGCAGTGTGGGTACTCTATCGCTAGTAAATGTTACAGGCAGTAACTATTCTCATGTAGAATCTTCCACACGGCCGTCTGGCTTACCCCGTACTGACCGGCCAACTGCCTGATACTAACACGGCTGTCACCTTCCACAGTGTTAATCACATTTCCCTCCAAGTCTGGTATCCCAACTTTTCGGGTACGTCCTTCATGATTTCGTGCTTCCTGAAACGACCCTGTCTCAGACAAACGGTGCAAAACACTGTTGCAAACATTGAATGCTATGGTTGTTGTCGACTGGGATAGGTACAACCTTGCTGCCCGCCGCTTGCTGCCATTTGCCTTTCCGTCAGTAAACACCGTGTCGGCAAGCTCTCGATTGGAATACGGAAGCAATATGTACAACGCTGCATCTCATCCCCTACAAAGTGAGTCAGCAAGAGAAGTGAATCGGACACAACATTACCAGTTACTACGGCTGGAGAGGGAGCTAGGGTGTGACGTATGAGGAGCAGTAGCACCTTCTAGGAGGAAACCGTACATATGTACTGTAACTGTGGCTACATGGTACAGTATGTATTAGACTGCAGTCTCTGTAACGAAGTGTGATTGCATAAATGTTCTCTAGCATGGGAACCATGTATTTCCGGACATTAGTTCATTACACCTTTTATGTTCCGTATGGTCTCATCGATCAAACTTTACAGTTTGTACACGGTTGAAAAAATCACCCTGTACAGAGGCTTAACGTTGAATGTTTACATCAGTTGAAAATATATTTTAGCTGGGATTGAGGGAAAAATACTAACTCTACCGACAGATTTAACAGTGCTGCTAAACGATGTTTGTGAAGATGTGCTACGGTAACGGTCCTGAACATCTTATTATAGCATTTACCTATATTGCATTATTATGTGCATGGCCCAGTGACACATAAGTTTACAATGCATCACACATAAAAAATATTACAAGTGATTTACGGTAATACGAAAGTTTCGTCATAGAGCAGAAACAATATGTGGTGTCTATGCTAGTCTGAGGTAAGTAATCAAAATGCACAGTAATTTTAAAACCAAAATTATGCTACACAGATAGCAACGGGGAAAATTGTTTGAGAGAAGATGAAAATTCAATCAACATTTTTTCCAACACGAATGAAAGAGCACTGACACATTTCGCGTGATTACTAAACTTCCCTGTTCTTAAGTCACGGACGAATAACTCCAAAAATATTTCCTTGAGAAATGCTGTTAGTATAGGAACAAAGTAGACGTCAAAAGAATGGGTTCAATCAAGCGTGTTTATTTAATTGGGAGTCTTTTAAAAATCAACCAAGTATGACTTATTGCAACCCCCGTTTAATATTTGAAACAACTGTATATACGGCAAAAATTTTGTGTAAAGTTATACAATCCTTGCATTAACGTATTTTTTGAAGAATATTATTTTGAAGAATTACATAAGATATTATCAGTAATATTACATGGTCGTACCACGAGAAGTTGGAAAATGTGGATGTATGTGATTTCTGTTTCAGATATACGCTACTGTGTAATCATTCTAGCCCTTTATAAATATATCTGTTCAGATTATGCACTATGGAGGACATTAATATGATTATTATAAGACATGTATGACTTGCTGACTCCTTGGCACACATAGTTTCTACAAGAGGATAACTATAATTGTGGAGTTGGTTTTTGACTGCCTTTCCCAGGTTTTCTGTTGTGTGTGTAATACGTTACTACACAAGGAAAAATTTTAGGAGACCGATCACAGTGTCTTGAATAATCCACTTGGACACCCACACTAAATAGTATTAAAGGAAGAGGAGGAAGACCATACTCGTCACCTAGACACAGTAGCTATTTACATATCTGATTAGTAGAGGTCAGTTTTGACATAGTGTCTTTATTGACCATGATCCCACTTAACGAAGTTATCGTTTACATAGCGGATGTTTTCCCAGCCGATTTGACTGCTCTTTTAGGACACTGTCTCACCTCTAGTCAGTTCCAGTGGGAGGATGACTCCTCGATGGCCAACTTTTACATGGAAAAATTCGAACTGTTAGCTCTGGAAAAAGCGAATAAGAAACCATGTCGATGGTATCGGTACGTGGATGATACATTTGTGATTTGGTCCCATGGAAAAAAAGCTTTAGAGGCATTCTTTTGTTATTTAAGTAGTATAAATCCTAAAATCCAGTTTGCCATGGAAATGGAGAAAGACAATGCAATATCCTTCTTGGATGTCTTCGTTATGAGACAGGCTGATGATAGCCTGAAACATGAAGTCTTTCGGAAGGTTACACATACCGATACTTGCATAAGGATTCCAATCATCAAAATCAAATGGTTCAAATGGCTCTGAGCACTATGGGACTTAACGTCTGAGGTCATCAGTCCTCTAGAACTTAGAACTACTTAAACCTAACTAACCTAAGGACATCACACACATCCATGCCCGTGGCAGGATGCGAACCCGCGACCGTAGCAGTCGCGCGGTTCCACACTGTAGCGCCTAGAACCGCTCGGCCACCCCGGCCGGCAATTTTGCTGGTACTTTCAGTGATATATGTGAAACATATCTGCTAATACACATAGGAGTAAATAAGTACTAAATAATACATGCTCCATGCGGCAGTTTTACTAGTCGTGTGAAGTTAGCACCCCTTTTTCGAGAAATATACATTTTTTTCAGAGTTCTTGATAGATATGGCATAGTTCTAGAGTTCTTTGTACAAAATTTCAATAGTTCTGCAGAATCTAGCGAAGAAAACAACAATATACAAAAAAATTTTCGTATCGAAAACGTTCTTTGGCAATTTCCGCAAAATGTAAATAAGTACAAGAGTTCTGAGCACAGTTCTGAATAGAGCTCCAAGAGTTCTTTCGAAAATCCAAGTAACGTTTTTTTTGTGCAGCTAATAGTTTACGAGATAATTGCATTTTAATGAGAAAATCTTTTCACTTTCTGTGAAGTTGGCACCCTTTTTTTCAGAAAGATATATTTTTTTCAGAGTTCTTGATAGATATGGCATAGTTCTAGAGTTCTTTGTACAAAATTTCAATAGTTCTGCAGAATTTAGCGACGAAAACAACAATACTCGAAAAAATTTTCGTATCGAAAACGTTCTTTGGCAATTTCCGCAAAATGTAAATAAGTACAAGAGTTCAGAACGCAGTTCTGAACAGAGCTCCAAGAGTTCTTTCGAAAATCCAAGTAACATTTTTTTTGTGCAGCTAATAGTTTACGAGATAATTGCATTTTAATGAGAAAATCTTTTCACTTACTGTGAAGTTGGCACCCTTTTTTTCACAAATGTATACTTTTTTCAGATTTCTTGATAGATATGCCATAGTTCTAGAGTTCTTTGTACAAAATTTCAATAGTTCTGCAAAATTTAGCGACGAAAACAATATTCGAAAAAAATTTCGTATCGAAGACATTCTTCGTCAATTTTCGCAAATTGTAAATAAGTACAACAGTTCTGAGCACAGTTCTGAACAGAACTCCAAGAGTTCTATCGAAAACCCAATTAACATTTTTTTGTGCAGCTAATAGTTTACGAAATAATTGCAATTTAAGGAGAAAATCTTTTCATTTACTGTGAAGTTGGCACCCTTTTCTTCAGAAATGTATATTTCTTTCACAGTTCTTGACAGGTATGCCATAGTTCTAGAGTTCTTTGTACAAAATTTCAATAGTTCTGCAGAATTTAGCGACGAAAACAACAATACTCGAAAAAATTTTCGTATCGAAAACGTTCTTTGGCAATTTCCGCAAAATGTAAATAAGTACAAGAGTTCAGAACGCAGTTCTGAACAGAGCTCCAAGAGTTATTTCGAAAATCCAAGCAACATTTTTTTTGTGCAGCTAATAGTTTACGAGATAATTGCATTTTAATGAGAAAATCTTTTCACTTACTGTGAAGTTGGCACCCTTTTTTTCACAAATGTATACTTTTTTCAGATTTCTTGATAGATATGCCATAGTTCTAGAGTTCTTTGTACAAAATTTCAATAGTTCTGCAAAATTTAGCGACGAAAACAATATTCGAAAAAAATTTCGTATCGAAGACATTCTTCGTCAATTTTCGCAAATTGTAAATAAGTACAACAGTTCTGAGCACAGTTCTGAACAGAACTCCAAGAGTTCTATCGAAAACCCAATTAACATTTTTTTGTGCAGCTAATAGTTTACGAAATAATTGCAATTTAAGGAGAAAATCTTTTCATTTACTGTGAAGTTGGCACCCTTTTCTTCAGAAATGTATATTTCTTTCACAGTTCTTGACAGGTGTGCCATAGTTCTAGAGTTCTTTGTACAAAATTTCAATAGTTCTGCAGAATTTAGCGAAGAAAACAACAATACTCGAAAAAATTTTTCTATCGAAATCATTTTTGTCAATTTTCGCAAAAATTAAACTGGTACAACAGTTCTGAGGACAGTTCTGAACAGAACCCCAAGAGCTCTATCGAAAATCCTAATAACATTTTTCTATGGCGATAATAGTTTGTGATAAATTGATTTAATGTGGGACACACTTTCTCTACAGAAAATATAAATATATTCGTACAACAGTTCTGATGACAGTTCTGGACACCACGTGAAGAGTTCTATCGAAATTCGTAGTAGAATTTTTTAGTGCAGGTAATAGTTTAAGAGGTAATCGCAACTTAATTAAGAACCCCATAAGAGCTCCTACTGTGAAGCTGGCACCCTTTTTTTCAGAAATATATATTTTTTTCAGAGTTCTTGATAGATAAGTCATAGTTATAGAGTTCTCGGTACAAAATTTCAATAGTTATGCAGAATTTAGCGAAGAAAACAACATTGTATAACAAAGCTGATTTAGGAACCCTTTCCTTTTGATACAATTCTTCCTGTTGCCACAATAAATCACTTGTACATAGATTCCAACTGTACTGATCATTACAAAAATACAACCATTGACCAGCGGCGCACATTTCTTGCAGCGTTGTACAAAGCATTCGGCTTATCCGCTGTGAAAATACCACACTTAACGCTATTTTAAAATTTACGGTGGATGGCTTCCGTTTATCTACATTGTCAGCATCTATCGAATTATCTTCATGCAAACGTGATGCCTGGATCAGTCACTTCCCCTTTTAGGTACGGAGGAAACTAGAGTTCAGTCTTGTTGAAGTCAAAAAAGGAAATGTGGGCAGCCCTTCTTTTACTGATAGCAAACTCTAGAGAAATCTCCACACTTGTTTTTCTTCATCATGCCAACAAAAGAAAAACTCTCCCTTCATAGCTCTATTATCATTCCAGTACTAGTAAACCAGTTGTCCGCTTTCACATTTCGACCTGACTGATATATAGGTTTACACAGTCACAGAACAACATCAAATTGTTTATTGCTCAGTTGGTAAATCCTTCTGGTTGCAACACAGCGTATATTTCCAAATTGTACAAGTAAAATACTTAAGAATCCATACTCGTTTGTTTTGATTGATACATATTGGCGAAAACAGTACCTTCCACAGAATCCTTCCAGCTTCTTGCCTACTGTAACATTTTCTCCAAGGGTGTAAGATTTGTGGTAGTTGTGTACAAACATAGTAAATATTTCCCGAATAGCTGTTAGCTTGTCTAATTGTCTCGTTTCATCACGAATAGCGCGACTGTAAAATCTAAGTCTCTCCAGAATAAATTTGAAACGTTTTATGTTTGTTTGCGAGGTGAAATTTTTCAATGCCATCACCATCAGTTCCACACAGATCTTCCAGGCTTTATCTGTTACTTTTGTTAACAACAATTAAAAACAAGAGACTGATGAAGGCTTTCAATTCAAGATCATCTATTGATTTTACCCCTCTCTCACGCTGAAATGAGGCTTTGATGCTCTCAAAATTCTGATTGGAATACAAAACTACAATAGACAAATATCGTTATCTATGAGGTAATTACAGCATCACAAATGCTGCTTTGGCTGCACCTATTGGTACAGGTAAATTTCGAATAATATTATGCTCTTCGAACAATATGCTTCGAATTTCTTCAACATTATCTATTACTTCCCACTTAAAATAATAAAATTCCTATAAAATAACGCAACCAGGCGCAGTGTATTAATCTGATATATGACGTTCAGACAGCGGACACTGACTATTAAACAGTTCAAACAGAATTTAAGTGCAGTTTACATTCTGGATTAGCTTTGTACTACTTACTACGTTGATAAACAAATAAACTAATCGCTGAAATGAAATACGAAAGGGCACAGTGGATAAAATCGAGCAATCGGCTCATATCTCATCAAGAGAGCATTAGCGTCGATACTGAATCATACATACAACAATGAAAGGCACACATGAAGTGTATATTTTTAGAATCAGGAAGAACCAGATGAATTTTATCACGTAAAACAGTAATTGTTTTGAACTCTCATGACATCCAGGACCCACTAACAGCTAAAAATATGCCCAGGACCCTCATGGATGAAAGTTATATTGCAACATCACCAGCCACTAGGATACATAAAAACATGTGCTGTGTGTAACAAATAAATTTGAAATTGATGTCGTTAATATTGTTGCAAACATTTGTTCTAGTTAAAAAGGAAGTGTGGAAGTTTGATGAGTTACACTACAGCGAGAGTTAAAAGTCTTTACAATGTATAGAAATGTAAGTATATTTACTGAATATATCGTACAAACGAACTAAGTAGTATGTTTAAATCCTAATTCAATACATGACTGATAGAGGTGTTATAATGTTGAGGGGATACAGTATTAAAGTTAATAAGAAGTTCGAAATTTGTAAATAAGAACCTCGTTTATTTGGTCCTCAATAATCCGGATTTCCAGTTTATCCGGATTCATATTTTGTGTCCCTTGGTATTTTTCTCTTTTTTTCTTATAACACGAAGATGTGTAGTCGGTGAGTTACATAGGCTGCTTATCACCAGGCCGGTAATTTAGTCTAGTACTGAGTGATAAGGAACTCGGAGTGTGTGAATGACATTGTTTCTCAAGTATTGTACATTAATATAACGGTGTATTGATGCCCATCAAGTGAGTTGCATAGTAACCACGCCAACAGCACTCCACCACAGCTCATTGTACCTCTGGTGCGATTCTCGACAGGTGTGACACCATCTGGTCAGTGGCGCGTGTGAATGTATCTGCTCTCTCAGCCATCTGTTTGTTTTGCACTGACGAGCCTTCTCTCCTTGAATCATCTAAGCGTGCACATCCCACGCTTCCACCTACAGTTACTACAGTCAGTCTTAAGAAGGTGTACTGGCATTTGTATAGTGCTGAACATTTACACTTTTTGTATTTAGTAGAATATACATCCGGTTTTCGATTTTCGGTTTTCCAAAATAAAAGTGAGAATTTACGATCGTACTCATAGCTGTACTTCCAGCAGTACTTCATCTCCTGCGTTCCCAATTTCGTAGAAGTTGTCCTACGAAAATTGCACTCCTGGACGAAAGGATATTCTGACGATATTCTTTGGTCATAGCCTGGGTTTAGAGACCCAATCCGGCACACAGTTTTTATCTGCCAGCAAGTTTCACATCGGCGCACACCCACTGCAGAGTGAACACACAATCTATTTCATAATCTACTGGCACCATAAAAATGTTATGAGGGTTTTTAAAAGAACTCTTTCGGTGCTATCCAGAACTGGCAGCAAAAGGGTTGTGCCAATTTATTATAATGTAGACCAAGTGGGTCTCTCGAAAATGCTATTATCTCATTAACTGTTATCCCCACAAAAAATGTTATTACAGTTGTCGGTAGAACTCTTAGGGTCGTATTAAGAAATGCAGTCAGATCTTTTGTACGAATTTATTACTTTTACATGACAAAAGTGAGTCCCACATTAATTATCTCATATAATGTCATCGTCACAAATAATGTTATTATAGTTTTTGGTAGAACTCTGTGGGTGATATTCAGAACTGTCATCAGAACTATTCTACGAATTTTGCTATATTAGATAAAGTGAGTATCAGATTAAAACAATTATTGTATAAACTATTATCGCCACAAAAATGTTCTTATCATTTTCAATGCAACTCTTCCGGTGCTAACCAGAACTGCCAACAGAACTGTTATACAAATTTATTTTTTCCAAACTGACAAATAATTTTTTACCATACCAAAATTTTGCCATGTTATTGTTTTCTTCCCGAAATTCTGTAGAACTATTCGTGTTTTGAGCAGGGAAATCTAGAACTATTGCATATATATCAAGAACTGTGAAAAAAATTTATATTTATCGTAAAAGGGGTTCAAACTTCACGGGAAATGCTCATAAGCATTCCTTAATAATGGCAGTTACTACGTAAACAATTACCTGCACAGAATATGTTACTAGTTTTTTCGATAGAACTCTTAGAATGCTATCCAGAGCTGGCATCAGAGCATACGAACAGACATAATTTTTTTTTTTTTTTTAGTAAGAGTGCCCCACAATTAATCAGTTACCATACAAACTATTACAACCACAAAAAATGTTATTATGATTATAGATAGAAGTCTTGATGTGTTAACCAGAACTGTTCATCAAAACTGTTGAACGAATTTACTTTTTCTGTGGAGAAAGTGGGTCTAACATCAAAGCAGTTACCGTATAAACTATCATCGCCACAAAAAGATGTTATTAGGATTTTTGATAGAGCTCTTGGTGTTCTGTTCAGAACTGTTGTACGAATATACTTTTTGCGAAAATTGACAAAGAATGTATTCGATACGAAAAATTTTTCGAGTATTGTTTTTTTCGCTAAATTATGCAGGACTATTCAAATTTTGTACAAATAACTCTAGAACTATGACATTTCTATCAAGAATTCTGAATATATATATATATATATATATATATATATATATATATATATATATATATATATATATATATATTTCTGAAGAAAAGGATTCCAACTTCACAGTAAGTGAAGAGGTTCCCTAATTAAATTGCAATTATATCGTAACGTGTTAGCTGCACAAAAAATTGTAATTATGATATTCTATAGAACTATTGGGGTTCTGTTCAGAACTGCCCTCAGAACTGTTGTCCGAATTTACTTTTTGCGAAAATTAATAACGAATGTTTGCTATACGAAATTTTTTTCGAGTATTGTTGTTTTCTTCGTTAAATTCTGCAGAACTATTGAAATTTTGTACAAAGAACTCTAGAACTATGCCATATCTATCAAGAACTCTGAAAATAATATACATTTCTGAAAAAAAGCGTGCCAACTTAACAGTAAGTGAAAAGATTTTCTCCTTAAATTGCAATTACCTCGTAAACTATTAGCTGCACAAAAAAATGTTACTAGGGTTTTCGATAGAACTCTTGGAGTTCTGTTCAGAACTGTGCTCAGAACTGTAGTACTTATTTACAATTTGCGAAAATTGACGAAGAATGTTTTCGATACGAAAATTTTTTCGAATATTGTTTTCGTCGCTAAATTCTGCAGAACTATTGAAATTTAGTACAAAGAAATCTAGAACTATGGCATATCTATCAAGAAATCTAAAAAAAGTATACATTTGTGAAAAAAAGGGTGCCAGCTTCACAGTAGGAGCTCTTATGGAATTCTTAATTAAGTTGCAATTACCTCTTAAACTATTACCTGCACAAAAAAATTTCACTAGGATTTTCGATAGAACTCTTCACGTGGTGTCCAGAACTGTCATCAGAACTGTTGTACGAATATAAATATATTTTCCGTAAAGAAAGTGTGTCCCATATTAAATCAATTTATCTCAAACCATTATCGCCATAGAAAAATGTTGTTGGGATTCTCGATAGAGCTCTTGGGGTTCTGTTCAGAACTGTCCTCAGAACTGTTGTACAAGTTTAATTTTTACGAAAATTGACAAAAAATGTTTTCGATACGAAAATTTTTTCGAATTTTGTTGTTTTCTTCGCTAAATTCTGCAGAACTATTGAAATTTTGTACAAAGAACTATAGAACTATGCCATATCTATCAAGAACTCTGAAAAAAATATATATTTCTAAAAAAAAGGGTGCCAACTTCACAGTAAGTGAAAAGATTTTCTCATTGAAATGCAATTATCTCGTAAACTATTAGCTGCACAAAAAAATGTTACTTGGCTTTTCGATAGAACTCTTGGAGTTCTGTTCAGAACTGTGCTCAGAACTGTTGTACTTATTTACAATTTGCGAAAATTGACGAAGAATGTTTTCGATACGAAAATTTTTTCGAATATTGTTTTCGTCGCTAAATTCTGTAGAACTATTGAAATTTTGTACAAAGAACTCTAGAACTATGGCATATCTATCAAGAAATCTGAAAAAAGTATACATTTGTGAAAAAAAGGGTGCCAACTTCACAGTAAGTGAAAAGATTTTCTCCTTAAATTGCAATTATCTCGTAAACTATTAGCTGCGCAAAAAAATGTTACTGGGGTTTTCGTTAGAACTCTTGGAGTTCTGTTCAGAACTGTGCTCAGAACTGTTGTACTTATTTACAATTTGCGAAAATTGACGAAGAATATTTTCGATACGAAAATTTTTTCGAATATTGTTTTCGTCGCTAAATTCTGCAGAACTATTGAAATTTTGTACAAAGAACTCTAGAACTATGGCATATCTATCAAGAAATCTAAAAAAAGTATACATTTGTGAAAAAAAGGGTGCCAGCTTCACAGTAGGAGCTCTTATGGAATTCTTAATTAAGTTGCAATTACCTCTTAAACTATTACCTGCACAAAAAAATTTCACTAGGATTTTCGATAGAACTCTTCACGTGGTGTCCAGAACTGTCATCAGAACTGTTGTACGAATATAAATATATTTTCCGTAAAGAAAGTGTGTCCCATATTAAATCAATTTATCTCAAACCATTATCGCCATAGAAAAATGTTGTTGGGATTCTCGATAGAGCTCTTGGGGTTCTGTTCAGAACTGTCCTCAGAACTGTTGTACAAGTTTAATTTTTACGAAAATTGACAAAAAATGTTTTCGATACGAAAATTTTTTCGAATTTTGTTGTTTTCTTCGCTAAATTCTGCAGAACTATTGAAATTTTGTACAAAGAACTATAGAACTATGCCATATCTATCAAGAACTCTGAAAAAAATATATATTTCTAAAAAAAAGGGTGCCAACTTCACAGTAAGTGAAAAGATTTTCTCATTGAAATGCAATTATCTCGTAAACTATTAGCTGCACAAAAAAATGTTACTTGGCTTTTCGATAGAACTCTTGGAGTTCTGTTCAGAACTGTGCTCAGAACTGTTGTACTTATTTACAATTTGCGAAAATTGACGAAGAATGTTTTCGATACGAAAATTTTTTCGAATATTGTTTTCGTCGCTAAATTCTGTAGAACTATTGAAATTTTGTACAAAGAACTCTAGAACTATGGCATATCTATCAAGAAATCTGAAAAAAGTATACATTTGTGAAAAAAAGGGTGCCAACTTCACAGTAAGTGAAAAGATTTTCTCCTTAAATTGCAATTATCTCGTAAACTATTAGCTGCGCAAAAAAATGTTACTGGGGTTTTCGTTAGAACTCTTGGAGTTCTGTTCAGAACTGTGCTCAGAACTGTTGTACTTATTTACAATTTGCGAAAATTGACGAAGAATATTTTCGATACGAAAATTTTTTCGAATATTGTTTTCGTCGCTAAATTCTGCAGAACTATTGAAATTTTGTACAAAGAACTCTAGAACTATGGCATATCTATCAAGAAATCTGAAAAAATTATACATTTGTGAAAAAAAGGGTGCCAACTTCACAGTAAGTGAAAAGATTTTCTCCTTAAATTGCAATTATCTCGTAAACTATTAGCTGCACAAAAAAATGTTACTAGGGTTTTCGATAGAACTCTTGGAGTTCTGTTCAGAACTGTGCTCAGAACTGTTGTACTTATTTACAATTTGCGAAAATTGACGAAGAGTGTTTTCGATACGAAAATTTTTTCGAATATTGTTTTCGTCGCTAAATTCTGCAGAACTATTGAAATTTTGTACAAAGAACTCTAGAACTATGGCATATCTATCAAGAAACCTAAAAAAAGTATACATTTGTGAAAAAAAGGGTGCCAGCTTCACAGTAGGAGCTCTTATGGAATTCTTAATTAAGTTGCAATTACCTCTTAAACTATTACCTGCACAAAAAAATTTCACTAGGATCTTCGATAGAACTCTTCACGTGGTGTCCAGAACTGTCATCAGAACTCTTGTACGAATATAAATAAATTTTCCGTAAAGAAAGTGTGTCCCATATTAAATCAATTTATCTCAAACCATTATCGCCATAGAAAAATGTTGTTGGGATTCTCGATAGAGCTCTTGGGGTTCTGTTCAGAACTGTCCTCAGAACTGTTGTACAAGTTTAATTTTTACGAAAATTGCCAAAGAATGTTTTCGATACGAAAATTTTTTCGAATTTTGTTGTTTTCTTCGCTAAATTCTGCAGAACTATTGAAATTTTGTACAAAGAACTCTAGAACTATGCCATATCTATCAAGAACTCTGAAAAAAATATATATTTCTAAAAAAAAGGGTGCCAACTTCACAGTAAGTGAAAAGATTTTCTCATTGAAATGCAATTATCTCGTAAACTATTAGCTGCACAAAAAAATGTTACTTGGATTTTCGAAAGAACTCTTGGAGCTCTATTCACAACTGTGCTCAGAACTCTTGTACTTATTTACATTTTGCGGAAATTGCCAAAGAACGTTTTCGATACGAAAATTTTTTCGTATATTGTTGTTTTCTTCGATAAATTCTGCAGAACTATTGAAATTTTGTACAAAGAACTCTAGAACTATGCCATATCTATCAAGAACTCTGAAAAAATGTATATTTCTCGAAAAAGGGGTGCTAACTTCACACGACTAGTTTTACTGCCTGAACAACGAAAATTTAGTTAGCGATAAACGTTTTTCAGTTCATCGCTTTATGGGCGTTGTGAGCGAGAAAAAGTTCCGTAAAGGTTTGAAATTACGTGTAATGATTTTTTCTCACTCACTACGCGGTCTCCTTTTCAAATAAAGGATCAATATAGTGCGGATTTCCACTCCTCCTGGGCTAGGCACCTTTTGCAAAGCCACCCTCACAGCGACCATCTCCAGACAGTAAGTGATTTCTGTATCAAGTTTGGTTGATGTCCGTCCAGTGGCTTAGGAGGAGGAGTTGTGGAAGATACATACATTCACACGTACATCCATATTTTTATAATATATGTGGATACGAAGAGCGTTTTTTAAGTAAGTGGCGTTTTGAAATATGTCCGTTGGAGCTTTGCGGGCGCTATACAGCGCATGCTCGCAAATTAGCTTCAGCTGCTGGCTATTCACAAAGGGCATTGCGGTAGTTATCGTTGCATGAACATTTATTTACAATGACTCAGCCGATTGAAAATGCCGCTGATTGTAAAATTGGTGCTTTTATTAGCTTTTTAAATGCGAGAGACGTGAAAGCTGCCGAAATTCGTCGACAAATTAGTGATGTGCATGGAGAAACGCTACGAGCGCTATAAAGGTTAATTGATGGTGTAGACTATGTAACAATCAAAGATGGCCGCACAAATGGCTACGACGATGAAGGAAATGCACTACTGTCCTTCATTACTGATGATTCGGTACAGAAGGTTGGTAACAGTTCAAGAACAAAGACATTTTAGTATTTTATCCGTTTTCAGCAACTGTAGTCGTATATAATTAAATAATAAGCTACCAGTTGCATAAAAGAAACTTAATTTCTTTCCCGGTTTCAGGTACTTGTTGCCCTTTTTCAGAAGGTTATGCCTATGACATTATTTTCGGGTGTCAATAATAAAGTGTATATAGCACAATGTCATGGTCCTAAAAATATATGTAGGAGCATTCAGTAACACAATAACGAATCTGTTAAGACAGTAAGAGCTCATAGATGCCTACGTGGGTTTCACTGTGTCTGCTTAAAAGAAAACTATGCAGACATTTTGAACTACATGAACAACTGTACAAGCTATGGAAGATTTAAAATCAAATAAGGCAGGAGGGATACATAACATTACATCGGAATTTCTAAAATCATTGGGGGAACAGGTAGAATGTGTGAGTTAGATGGCGAGCAGTTCCGTTTTAGGAAAGGTAAAGGCACCGGAGAGGCACTTCTGACTTTGCGATTGATAACAGAAGAAAAACTAAAGAAAAATCAAGACACGTTCACAGGATTTGTCGACCTGGAAACAGTGTCCGGCAATGTAAAATGGTGCAAGATGTTCGAAATTCTGAGAAAAATACAGGTAAACTACAAGAAGAAACGGTAATATACAACACGTACAAGAGCCGAGAGGGAATAATAAGAGTGCTCAGATAAAGAGGAATGTAAGACAGGGATATAGTCTTTCCCCCATACTGTTCAATCTGTACATCGAAGACGCAATGGTGGAAATAAAGGTTCAGGACTGAGATTAAAATTCAAGGTGAAAGGATATCAGTGACACGATTCGTTGATGACAGTGCTATTCTGAGTGAATGTGGAATGAACAGTGTAATCAGTTCAGAATATGGATTGAGAGTAAATCGAAGAAAAACCAAAGTAATTGGAAGTAGGAGAAACTTAGCATGAAGTTAGGGAATTCTGCTATCTAGGCAGTAAAATAAACAACGACGGACGGAGCAAGGAGGACATCAAAAGCAGACTAGCAGTGGCAGAAAGGGCACTCCTTACGAAGAGACGCGTACTAGTATCAAACAAAGGTCTTAATTTGAGGGAGAAATTTCTGAGAATGTACGTATGGAGCACAGAATTGTATGATACTGAAACATGGACTGTGCGGAAATCGGAACAGAAGAGAATCGAAGCATTTGAGGTGTGGTTATACAGACGAATTTTGAAAATTTGGTGGACTGATGAGGTAAGGAATGAGGATGTTTTGCACAGAAACGAGGAAAACACCCAGATATACAGAAATCTCTGTGAACTTCTTCATCACAGCCTTTAAAAATTGTGATGAATGCCAGCAACCAGGCCAGTCATCAAACTATTTAGCAACAACATCAAGCCGACGGGTTCCTTTCAACATCAATATATAGCAACAAATGTGTCAGGACCTGGTAAGAAGGATGCAGCAGACGTACAACGAGGCATTCCTCGGCACAGACACTGCTTCCCAGGAACATCTGCCACAACGAACCTCCGGCTGCAGTTACCTCCAACGGAAAAAAGAATCATGAATATGGAAACCGAAAGACATGTCCTGAGTGAAATCGAAATATTTGTCTTTTCTGAATAACTTATTTGTCATTTTATTTTATATGTTTTGTTCCCTCTTCCACTATTTTTTATGCCATCACTGTCAAAATATCTGCAGTCCTAACATTAGAAACTTTGAATTAACAATGTAAGAAGTGTAAGACAACAGAAAATGTTACTAGAAGGGAAATCGTACACAAAATGTAAGCCCGTGCGGCAGAATATCTTGAGATACGGATCTCCCTTATTTGGCGATCCCTCACAAAGATATCTGTCTCCAACGACGACGCTACCGACTGTAGCTACCAGGAGGTGCATTACACTCGCAAACTCACGGCGTGGCCAGTCATCTGAGAAACCTACTGAGAAATACAACGTTAGTTACTAAGTAGAGATTGTGCACGCACTTCTACAGTTTCGTGAAACACTGGCAGCTATCGAGTAAACACCACTGTCCAAAGAAACTCCATCAACTGAATCATCGTAATTTCAGCTCACAATGATGTTCCCACCAAGTGATACAGTGTATGGCTGGTAGGTAATCTGTCAAAACATCATCGTATGTGAAGTTAAAACTTTTGGTAAGTCAATTATTTCGAAGATTATGGGGAAAACTTAGCTGATTGCATTCACTCAACTCTTTACAGCGCTCAGTACTTTAAGTTCCTTGCAGTAGTATCATTTCGAATATTTTTCAGCTACCTCTGCATTGTTTCTGCTGTGAGCACTACAACGTATTGGCTATAGTAACTCTAGATTGATCTTCCACCAGTTTTTCTGGGACGTGAGCAAACACAAATCTTTAAGAGAAGAGAGTACGAGGTCTTATCTCTGTGATTTAAGCTTCGTAAGACTTCATTTCTTCTGCAACGTCGCGAGATAACGTAAACCCTTTAAGTAAAACTGGAAAGGGATATCGGACGGTGTATAACGCGCTAGAGACTGGAAATAGCTTCCAAGTCCATTATCAGCTGCTTCTACCGATATGGAGAAGTCGTGTTCCTTGTAGGGAGTTGTTTCAGATGCCATAAAACGTTCGCATTATGGCCCTGATAGTAGCACAACCTACATCAACGTTAAAAGCTAATGAGTGGGGACAACGAGAGTTATTACGTAGTAATTCGTCGCTCGGTCGGACCTAAATCTCATCCTTTCTTGTTAATTAGTGTTTATAGGTAACGTGAATCTTAAGGCCAGCTTAACGAGAATTACAGCCGCCAGACAAATGTCCTGCAGGAACTCTTGTAACTCTATTTCTGATACCTTCATTGATCCCGTAATCGTTAAGTCTGGAATGAGAATTCATCACGCCACAATTCTCTGTATTATTTTAGTGATTCATCCTTTTCGGACTGGTAGTTACGGTTTCTGAAACGCATTCCCTTGTTTGACGTTTCCTATAATTTAATCACCCCACTACTGCAAGGACGACGTTCTGCATTCACTTCCGAATGAAACGATGTACATTATTTCTAAATGGATACATCCTCGCTCATTGTGCGAGGTATTACGTGGGAATGGCTCTCGGAGACCACAATTAAGAAGGCTTGCAAACTGCTGTCTCTGATTGGTTCCATTAGATACGTACAACAGTGAAAATAAAACAAAGGAAAAACGTGAGAGTATGATGCAAGTGAAAGATATGGTCAATTGAGCGGAAAATATGGAACTGTTTTTATTACGCATGCGCCACACTGCTCATGTTCGCAGTGGGCGAGTGAATATGGACTGCGTGATAAAAATTGCGGAAAAATAACGGAACATATTGAGGGTAGCCAGTGAGTCAGATAATCGAAGCGAAATACAGTTAATTCCGCAAAATTCGGCTCAATTAATGCAACCAAAGTGTTACTGCAAAACACGTAATAACCGAAGACTTTAGTTAACGAAACTCGGTGCCCACACGTGTAATCGTCTCCCCTGTGAGAACAGCAGACAAATTTTTCAGTCTTCTAGTTCTGTCGTTCTGACTGGAACAATGAGATTACTTTCCCTTGTATCGTGACCCAGCCAGCAATCGAAGCTGTATTAATTGAAACGATCCGGTTACCACAAATTGCAAGGCGGTGCAATCTAGTGAAAACAGCGTAAAATTCCTCCTCACAACATATTTTTACTTCCATTTAAAGCTGCTAATCGATTTCTGAGAATTAAATGAAGTAGAGCAGCAAGCAGCATATAGAAGTCGAGACTGACCCAATGCCAGGACTTATTTAATTGCTAAGGCAGACCTAATGTTGTCCAAAGTAACTGAAATTTTTCAATATCTAAGACTTCTTGAGTTGGACCTCTGTTGCAGAATATATTAGCATAAAACCTCATGAAAGTTTATAGTGCACTACCTTTTACATCACGCGTCAAACATTCAGGCATTAATTTTGCCATGAAAGTTGCCATGAAAGTTTATAGTGCACTACCTTTTACATCACGCGTCAAACATTCAGGCATTAATTTTGCCATAATGACAAATGAAACGTAGGGTTCTGCAGACGGTACTAGCGGTCTGTTCATAGAGATACGGTACCGAATGCTGCTCGAATAAGGACGTGACACTGGACTTGTGCATCAGCGGTGCAAGCAACACGCCTGATTCAGCGAAACTGCTACGACGACAAGCTATTGCACTGATTATCTTTGATAGTTTCATGAAACACAGGAGCAAATAGCGATAAAAGGCAAAAATATTATTTTTTTGTATCAAGTTACATATTTTATATGACTTTTAGACTCTAAAACGTTGGAACAAGAGGTAAAAAATAGTTACCAGCTTTAAAATATTCTATTAACATTCGACTCCGACAGGAAAAAAAAATCTTATGAATTAAATATCTAAGTAAATCATATTTAACTGACTGTAATTTCGATAACGAGAGTACATTACAACAACATGATCCGTCGTGGAACCAGCGTCAACAGATGTCTACATTTGACATACATCCTAGAAGAATTACGGCCCGTGTTTCAGAGTTAATTCGACACTGAAGAGCCAAAGAAACTGGTACATCTGCCTAATATCGTGTAGGGTTTCTCGCGGGACAATGATAAAAATATGTAGTGTGGGCGCGAAAAACTTTTTAAATGATTGATATTTGGGTGTAACGTTGAATTGAAATTATTTTTGAGTTTATGCTATTAATAACAGGCTGATTAATAAAGATTAATATGAGCAAACGTTTTGTTCACGTTACTTACTGTAATATGGGCCAGTCTAGAAACACATAGCATTTAATTTGAAAACTAAAAATTAATTTTTGTATTCTGTATAATTTTTTTTTCTTTACAAGCATGATTTCTTTGTTATAATTTGCAACTGCCCACACACGCGAGAGAATTGTTCTTACCGCCATTAACAAATAATTAAGTCCGAGTCCTGGCTCTGCATTTCGGCGAGCAACTGAAAATAAAAATCTAAAAACCTATGTTATCATCCGGTGCGTCAGGCGGCTGTAGAAAAAATATTTATTATATTATGAGCGGGCGATAACTCCTCTTCCGCCAAATTCATAAAATAAAATTTCCACGTAACTGCGTCTGTTACTGCAGTGGCGGCTGCAACTGTTGCGCTGAAGATTACTTAGAATACTGATTTTAAAAAAGAAGCGGACATGACACAGGTCTCACTTTCCACGAATAAAATGGAACAATAACTTTAAACTATTATCCTATTAAATCATTATCACAAATGAGCTTACATTCATCAGCAATTAACAAACATGTCAGACCCTTACCACATCAGACAAGAGAGAGAGCAAAAGGGTAGTAGAAGAACAATTGAACTCCCTTCTTCTTCACTTGCCTTGATTGTCTTGTACATAATTAGTAATCTTTGCACTCAAAAACTGAAATTAACATTTTATATACACTACTGGCCATTAAAATTGCTACACCAAGAAGAAATGCAGATGATAAAAGGGTATTCATTGGACAAATATATAAAACTGACATGTGATTACATTTTCACGCCACGGGGGGAAGTATAGATCCTGAGAAATCAGTACCCAGGACAACCGCCACTGGCCGTAATAACGGCCTTGATACGCCTGGGCATCAACTCAGACAGAGCTTGGATGGCGTGTACAGGTACAGCTGCCCATGCTGCTTCAACACGATACCACAGTTAATCAGGAGTAGTGACTGGCGTATTGTGACGAGACAGTTGCTAGGCCACCATTGACCAGATGTTTACAGTTGGTGAGAGATCTGGAGAATGTGCTGGCCAGGGCAGCAGTCGAACATTTTCTGTATCCAGAAAGGCTTGTACAGGACCTGCAACATGCGGTCGTGTAACATCTTGCCGAAATGTAGGGTATCGCAGGGATCGATTAAAGGCTAGAGCCACGGGTCGTAACACATCTGAAAAGTAACGTCCACTGTTCAAAGTGCCGTCAATGCGAACAGGAGGTGACCGACATGTGTAACCAATGGCACTCCATATCATCACGCCGGGTGATACGCCAGTATGGCGATGGCGAATACACGCTTCCAATGTGCGTTCACCGCGATGTCGCCAAACACGGATGCGACCATCATGATGCTGTAAACAGAACCTGGATTCATCCGAAAAAATGACGTTTTGCCATTCGCGCACCCAGGTCAGTCGTTGAGTACACCATCGCAATCCCTCCTGTCTGTGATGCAGTCAAGGGTAACCGCAGCCATGGTCTCTGAGCTGATAGTCCATGCTGCTGCAAACGTCGTAGAACCGGTCGGGCAGATGGTTGTTGTCTTGCAAACGTCCCCATCTGTTGACTCAGGGATCGAGACGTGGCTGCACGATCCGTTACAGCCATGCGGATAAGATGCCTGTTATCTCGACTGCTAGTGATACGAGGCCGTTGGAATCCAGCACGGCGGTCCGTATTACCATCGTGAAACCATCGATTCCATATTCTGCTAACAGTCATTGGATATCGACGAACGCGAGCAGCAATGTCGTGATACGATATACCGCAATCGCGAAAGACTACAATCCGACCTTTATCAAAGTCGGAAACGTGATGGTACGCACTTCTCCTCGTTACATGAGGCATCACAACAACGTTTCACCAGGCAACGCCGGTCAACTGCTGTTTGTGTATGAGAAATTGGTTGGAAACTTTCCTCATGTCAGCACGTTGTAGGTGTCACCACCGGCGCCAACCTTGTATGAATGCTATGAAAAGCTAATCATTTGCATATCACAGCATATTCTTCCTGTCGGTTAAATTTCACGTCTATAGTAAGTCATATTCGTGGTGTAACAATTTTAATGGTCAGTAGTGTATTAATACAAATGAGGAAAATTTTTTTCCGCCTGTGAGGCCAGCATCGTACTCAATATACTATTTCTCATCGAGATAAAAGCTCTTGTCCATATTAATGCGTTTTAATATTTGCGTCAGAGTTTTTTTTTTTTTTTCAGTATTTTCACTGGGGACGGCACAGGGTTCCGGAACCATGCAGAACAGCCACAACACGACATGGCATGGACTTGACTAATGTCTGAAGTAGTGTTCGGGGGAAGTGACGCCATGAATCCTGCAGGGCTGTCCATAAATCCGTAGGAGTAGGAGGGAGTGGAGATCTCTTCTGAACAGCATGTTTCAAGGCACCCCAGATACAAACAGTAATGTTCATGTCTGGGGAGTTTGGTGGCCACAAGAATGTTTCTGGATCTATTATGTGGCAATTATGGACGTGTGGAGTGTCACATTGTCCTGCTGGAATTGCTGCCAAGTCCGTCGGAATGCACAATGGACATAAATGGATACAGGTGATCAGACAGGATGCTTACGTACGTGTCACCTGTCAGAGTCGTATCTAGACGAATCGGGGGTCCCATACGACTCCAACTGCACGCTCCCTACACCATTACGGAGCCTCAACCAGCTTGAACACTCCTCTGATCACATGCAGTATCCATGGATTCGTGAGGTTGTGTTCACACCCATACACGTCCATCCACTCGATACAGTATGAAACGATCATGCAACATGTTTCCAGTCATCTACAGTCGAATGTCGGTGTTGACTGGCCCACGCGAGACGTTAAGCTGTGTGTCGTGAAGTCATCAAGGGTACACGAAGATGTTTCGTTGAATGGTTCGCAAGCTGACCCTTCTTGATGGCCCAGCGATGAAATCAGCAGCAATCTGCGGAACTATTGCACTTCTGTCACTTTGTACAATTCTCTTCCGTCATCGTTGGACCCGTTCTTGCAGGATCTTTTTCCGGCCCCAGCGATGTCGGAATTTTTATATTTTATCGTTTTCCTTATATTCAGAGTACACTAGTCAAGTGGTCCCGACTTCATCGCTTCCTCGGCGATGCTGTGTCCCATCGCTCGTGCGATGACTATTACACCACGTTCCAACTCACTTAAATCATTTAGCAGCAGTAACAGATCTAACAACTTCTCAGACACTTGTTGTCTTATATAGGCGTTGCCGACCGCAGCGCCTTCTTCTGCCTGTTTGCGTATCTCTGTATTTAAATACCCATGACTGTACAG
Organism: Schistocerca americana; assembly: GCF_021461395.2. Taxonomy (NCBI): domain Eukaryota; kingdom Metazoa; phylum Arthropoda; class Insecta; order Orthoptera; family Acrididae; genus Schistocerca; species Schistocerca americana. The sequence goes on from NC_060122.1 coordinate 62,240,066, forward strand.
TTTTTCTGGTGCTTCAATATATTATAATAATCCATATTACATTAATAACGCGAAGACAAGTCGTGGAGATATTACCAACAGCAGTCGCTAATTTGCGGGCGAACGGAACTCGAATAGCGCCCTACTTTTCCCGCAGTGTGACATCAACTACTCGAAATATTCTAGTCGTTCTCAAGCACAGCACTGATAAAACACAGGGAGAAATATGACTTATTTCTTCCTAAAGTAGTGACTCTTCACATGACAGACTTGAAACATTGAGTCACTTTTACTTTAACTATTTGATTAAGACGTAAATGACGGAGAAAGGGCATCTTGATGACGGCCTCGCTGCGGTTCTAACAATGGGATGCGGATGTTCATTTCCTAGCAACGTTCTGAAGTTATAACATTATCCAGTTTGGCCGCTCAAATTTCAGGTATGTTCGTCCGTCACTATAACATTGTGATGTAGCTATTTTATCGGAGAGTATGCGTTACATTGTGTACGTCAGTTTATGTCCGCCCTGCCGTTATAGACATCGTCAATTTACTAACGTACAGTAACTGTATGGATACGTGTTCGTTCAGTGCATAGTGAATAATTACCCTGCAGAAGTATCGTCTCAGTTTTCCTTTATTTTTATAGACTAAACATTTCCAGCATAAATAATGTACATGACATCGCATTCGTTCAATATAAGTTACGAGTTTTTCAAAGTGTGAAGACGTTTCTCATAGTGTGACCTGCCTATTTTATGAAAGCTATTTGTCATTAGGCGTAATGAGAATGTAAATTTATCTCAGTTACTTTTTTACTGCAGTTTGTTCACACCGTGCTGTATGTTAGAATCCCTATTTTGACTATGTTGGGGTCAGCTGAAGAATGGGATACAACTAATGACGTCATCGTTTACTCATAGACATTAATGTCTTTAGTTTCGAGCCCCAGATAATAAATCGGTTTTCTACTGCGACGAGGCGTCATCATTGTAAACTGAAATAAATGAAAGTGATTTTAAAAGACACTGCCAGACTTTGTGTACGATTTTTGTTGCTTGTATTAATTAAAATGATTTGTTCGTTCTGATTCATTCAGTACTTATTTTGGTTCTTAGTGAGTTTGAGGAATTTCGGAAAAATTGTTTTTGATTCTGGAGAAATTTTACTTTTTGATTTTCATTTTTAAGTCTGGATTTATCTATTCCTATGAATATGGAAGATTTGAAGCAGGGTTCGTCAACTGCAGTACGGAATACAAATTTTACAGTTGTTATTTTTCGCCTTCGCTAGCACTAGTATCCTACTTTTCAGTAGACCTATATAGGCCAAATGAAGGGTGGGATACAATTCTTATGTACGTCGCTTTTTTTCGCGTTCGTGTAGTTTAACTGAGGTACACGATGCTAATGTTACGTACATTATCTTTTTAGTCTTCGATAGCATTCGTATCTTATTCTGCAGTTGACCCATATATGCCAGCTGAAACATGAGATACAAATTTTACGTATGTCGGTCTTTTCGCCTTCGTCAGTTGGCCTACATAGGTCAATTGAAGAATGGGATACTAGTGTCAGCGAAGGCGAAAAAAGTTGACATAAGTTAAATTCGTATCCCGTACTGCAGCTGAAGTTCGTGATACCACTCATATATGTCAACTGAAATATTCCACGCTAAAGTTACTTCTGTCGTTTTTCATCTTTCCTTTTTCCACTAATATCCCATTCTTCAGGTGAGCAATATAGGTCCACTGAAAATAGGAAACTAGGACTCAAAGAAGCGATTCACTTAAAATTATGTTCGAAATATGAATTTACGTGACATATGTCTACCGACTGTTTTCTTTGTCATGTGTTCCCTTATTTTTCAACATCAGTCTTTGCTGTTAAATCTGTGCAACACATCGCCTCTAGTAACTTATGTAGCCATTGGGCAAAGCCTACGCGTCGTATCCCATTCTTCAGTAAAATTATATAATTTCTTGGTTAACATTACTTTTCGGTGAATTGTGATTTTCGTCACGTTATAGTGATGTGTGACTTTCAGAAACCTGTTGATCTGAACAGATTAATTTTACTTTTCTGTGATCGACTGTATGGTATGAAGCACTTTTATGCCCTAAACAGTATCTAATACATTAGAACTATATCGATATTGCACTGACTTCATGCCACTGCATTCAGTACGATTGGGATAATCAGTTACGTGTGTGTATTTTGCAACAAATTTTCAGGTACTCTTTGTTGGTCTTTATAACTAACAGTACCCAGGAGAAGACGGTACTTTTCCATAAAATTGCAGTAGACAATCGTGACCTGTATTCACATATCACTTGTTACAACAAATCTCATTCTCAACGGAGAGAAATCTTCATACGTTAAATAACATTGGGCGTGTCCCAAAGGAACGCTGCAGGACCATTAACTTTTATATGACCTAGTGAATAACGTCGGACGTTGCATGAGGATTTTCAAGGATATTGCTGTGTTGTACAAAGATGTCACGACATTAGAAAACTGTAGCGCAATGCAAAAAGAATTGCAGACAATCAACACTTGGTGCAGGGAATGGCAACTGACACACGACATAAAAAAATAATCTAAGGTGTTGCGCGTAAACAGGAAGAAATACCCATTATTGTATGGTTACACGATTGCACAACAACCACTGGCAGCATTCACGTCCGTAAAATGTCTAGCAGTGTGTGTAAGGAGCGATTTAAAGCGAATCGGTGACATACAATAATTGCAGGTAAGGCAGACGCAAGAAGGAGATTCACTGGAAGAATCCTCGGGAAGTAGGGTCCACCAAAATGAAAGTATCTTACATAACCTTCGTTTGATCTATGCTTAAATATTGCTTTTCAATTTGGGACCCGTACCAGATAGGATAAGTAAAGGAAATAGAGAAGATCCAAAGAAGAGCAGCGCGTTTCGTTTCATGTTCATTTAACGAGCGCGAAGATGCTCAGCCAACTCCAGTAGTAGACGGTGGAACAGAGGCGTTATGCATCGCAGTGTGGTAAAATCCCTAGAGGTTACGTTCCTGGGAGAGACAACCAGTATGCAGCTTCCTGTTACGTGTAAGACCGTTAGGGTACAGTCACAGATATTCGGGCTCACACGGCGGCTTACCAGTAGTCGTTCTTCTCGCAAACCATTCATGACTGGGACTAGAAAAGGGCGCAGTGACAGGGGTACAAAAGGTAACCTCTGCCACAAATAGATGGATCGATTGGGTAGCAGACGATGTCCTCAGTTTCGTGGGCTTTCTATTGTCATGAATCCTGTGTGTGCCTGTATGTGTCTAACGACAGGCTGGTAGACGAGAGTATGAATCAAGTTGGTGTACCTGGCTTCAGTCAACGCGATTTATACCTTACGAAGTTTCTTTCAATCCTTACTTACACAAAAATGTAAAGTGTTATGTCTAAAGACATAGGTATCTAACTAGTGGTACTTTCATGACCAGTCCGCAGATTAGCCGCAGTGTGATTGAGATGTGGCCTCACACTGAAGTTCTTTTTTGTCATATGTGGACAACGGAACTCCCCCAAGTTATTTAACTAACGTATTCTCTCCTTAAATATAAGGAAAATCATTAATTTAGTCTTATTTTGCTTTTGTGTATCTTACAGCCCTTAATTAGCATATTTTCGCTATCGTTAAGCACTTAATTCTCGATCACTTTTCGCCGAACTACGCAGTTTTTTTTTTTTTTATATGACAAACGCGACCCACATCAATTGAGTCCTTATATCCGTTATTGCTTCTTCTATATTGGAGGATAGTCTTCCTAGGAACACTTGATGTTTCCAGATCGGTGTTTCAACCCAGTGACTGATTTTAGAAACGCATGAAGGAATGAGCACTAGACATTGCCATGGGCAGTTTCCGGCATGATGTACTGTTTTTGTTGTTGTATGACGCTGTTTTTGTTGTTATAAGACACGAAGTTTTGTTTTCTGCAGCGTTTGTAATTATTGCAGATTCTACCTGCTTAAGTTCTGTACCATATAGTAAAGCTATTTTGATGATATTGATAATTCTTCAGTTGCAGAACTTTATGCTGAGTAAAATTCTGTATATTTTTGAAACTAGTTACATAACGTGTGGACGGTTCCACACATCATCGTCGTGCATCACCTTCTACCACAAAACGAAATAGAGAGAATTCAGTCGTGGTTGAAATAAAGATCGATTTATTACTTCTTCGTTTACACCGTTTCGCCTGTATTGAAAGACATCTTCAAACAGTCTAGGAAAATTACAAAACCCAAAAATTCTAAAGCCGCAAACCACGTAAAATTTTTTCAACTCCACACCATAAAAGTTACAGCTCCTAAAATGTGTTTTGGGAGTGCCGACATGGTAGCTAAAGCGTGTACTAGCTCCCATACCATGAAATATAAAAATTATCTCATGAAATCAAGAGCCAAAAGCATTTAATTACACCCAGAAAAGAATGGGAAAGCGCATGTATAACGCTAAAATACGGAACAATGCCAGTGTTCGCAATTTGAACCTAAAACAAGAACGACATCAGGCCGGATAAGCAATTATTAGGAATAGCCATAACAGAGAAACAGGCAGAAGCCTACCTTGTCACGACTTACGGTGAAGTGGTAACACACCACAAGCCAATAATGATAATAAAAGTTAACTCTCAATCGCAAAATCAAATGTGACTTATTTTTAGAATACAGGTTCTGTCAACAGCATAAAAAATCATCTGAAGAAGGAAAAGAACACTGTTAAAATATGTAAACCATGGCCTTGTACAATAGGAGGAAGCAAACACAGACATTATTTGACTTAGCAAGCGGAGAGGACGCGCCTTAAACACAAAATAGGCCTTGTTTACATCTGTTATACGAGCGCAACCTTACGTGCTATGAGACGAAAATTAAGGCCTGCGGTGTTTTTGTAGTACCGGGAAGTTCGTCCGGTGGCGACGCTAGGATTTCTAACGATGGAAGGCTATGTGCAAACAATCGGGAAGAACGTCCAGTGTCACAACTAATGTACCGGTAAATTCATAAAATCTTTTGACGATGCGCATAATAGCATCAAAAAACGCCTGAATTTTCGACAGTAACAGTTCGTTGAAAAGCGTCGGAGACCTGAAGCAAATATGTTTCGAGATTTCGAAAAGTAAATTTAATTTTCGCCCTTTATTTTCTATGTGCAGGATTATATGATTTTCCAAACTAAGGAACTGATGGCCTGAGGCGTTAAGATGATCAGCGAAGGGGAAATATTTTTTTAATTTACTCTTTCTTCGTTAGCAACTGTTTGCTGAATCTAACAGTAAATGACATCGTCGCCTGGCCGATGTATTGGGATGGAAATTCTGGGCACCTAATTTTATGAACCACCAACTTAGCGTTATACATACACTTGGCCCATTCTTTCCTGGGTGTAATTTTGTTCGTTTACCTCCTCATTTCATGGGATGATTATTTACCCATAGTTCGGTAAGTGTTAATTATTATGTTGGATACTATGGGAGCTAGTACACTCTTTAGCCACCATTCCTCCCCCCTACCCGTACACCCTAAAAGAAACTTATAACCGATAACTTTTATGTCTTAGGGTTCAATAATTTTTCCATGGTTCGTTGTTTTAGAATATCTGTATGTGGCCATTATATTCGTAACGGGTTTTGTACACTCCTGGAAATGGAAAAAAGAACACATTGACACCGGTGTGTCAGACCCACCATACTTGCTCTGGACACTGCGAGAGGGCTGTACAAGCAATGATCACACGCACGGCACAGTGGACACACCAGGAACCGCGGTGTTGGCCGTCGAATGGCGCTAGCTGCGCAGCATTTGTGCACCGCCGCCGTCAGTGTCAGCCAGTTTGCCGTGGCATACGGAGCTCCATCGCAGACAGTAACACTGGTAGCATGCCGCGACAGCGTGGACGTGAACCGTATGTGCAGTTGACGGACTTTGAGCGAGGGCGTATAGTGGGCATGCGGGAGGCCGGGTGGACGTACCGCCGAATTGCTCAACACGTGGGGCGTGAGGTCTCCACAGTACATCGATGTTGTCGCCAGTGGTCGGTAGAAGGTGCACGTGCCCGTCGACCTGCGACCGGACCGCAGCGACGCACGGATGCACGCTAAGACCGTAGGATCCTACGCAGTGCCGTAGGGGACCGCACCGCCACTTCCCAGCAAATTAGGGACACTGTTGCTCCTGGGGTATCGGCGAGGACCATTCGCAACCGTCTCTATGAAGCTGGGCTACGGTCCCGCACACCGTTAGGCCGTCTTCCGCTCACGCCCCAACATCGTGCAGCCCGCCTCCAGTGGTGTCGCGACAGGCGTGAATGGAGGGACGAATGGAGACGTGTCGTCTTCAGCGATGAGAGTCGCTTCTGCCTTGGTGCCAATGATGGTCGTATGCGTGTTTGGCGCCGTGCAGGTGAGCGCCACAATCAGGACTGCATACGACCGAGGCACACAGAGCCAACACCCGGCATCATGGTGTGGGGAGCGATCTCCTACACTGGCCGTACACCATTGGTGATCGTCGAGGGGACACTGAATAGTGCACGGTACATCCAAACCGTCATCGAACCCATCGTTCTACCATTCCTAGACCGGCAAGGGAACTTGCTGTTCCAACAGGACAATGCACGTCCGCATGTATCCCGTGCCACCCAACGTGCTCTAGAAGGTGTAAGTCAACTACCCTGGCCAGCAAGATCTCCGGATCTGTCCCCCATTGAGCATGTTTGGGACTGGATGAAGCGTCGTCTCACGCGGTCTGCACGTCCAGCACGAACGCTGGTCCAGCTGAGGCGCCAGGTGGAAATGGCGTGGCAAGCCGTTCCACAGGACTACATCCAGCATCTCTACGACCGTCTCCATGGGAGAATAGCAGCCTGCATTGCTGCGAAAGGTGGATATACACTGTACTAGTGCCGACATTGTGCATGCTCTGTTGCCTGTGTCTATGTGCCTGTGGTTCTGTCGGTGTGATCATGTGATGTATCTGACCCCAGGAATGTGTCAATAAAGTTTCCCCTTCCTGGGACAATGAATTCACGGTGTTCTTATTTCAATTTCCAGGAGTGTAGTTTTCCCGTATTGTCTGAGGCAACGGCCTTGTGGCAGCGGCTACACCAGTTCCCGTGAGATCACCGAAGTTAGGCGCTGTCGGGCGTGGTCGGAACTTGTTTGGGTGACCATCCAGGCCGCCATGCGCTGTTGCCATTTTTCGGGGTGCACTCAGCCTCGTGATGCCAATTGAGGAGCTACTCGACCGAATAGTAGCGGCTTCGGTCAAGAATACCATAATAACGACCGGGAGAGCAGTGTTCTGACCCCACGCCCCTCCTATCCGAATCCTCCACTGAGGATTGGCACGGCGGTCGGATGGTTCCAGTAGGCCACTCGTGGCCTGAATACGGAGTGCTATATTGTCTGAAGGTGCCTTCCAACACTAGCGAAAGGCGTCGCTAATGAAGAACTAATACATCCATCTTGAGTGCAACCAAGACAGAATTCTATCTGTAACCTTACCACGGTTGCTGCATCAGTGCCACAGAGTTGGAAAAATAGAGTGGAATGACTTTTGTTATGAAACGGAATGCCTTTTTACCGTGAAACACATCATATTTACAAATGAGCTGAGTTTCTTTAATGTCTTAATGGTGTTCTGTGTCTCAAAAACTGAAATTTGTGCTAGGTGCCAATAGCTTCTATTTCAAAAAGTTTTTAACGTGTAACTAATTTTTGATAATAGTTCTTAATCTGATTTTACTTACTGATTTAGCCAGCCGCGGTGGCCGAGCGGTTCTAGGCGCTTCAGTCCGGAACCGCGCGACTGCTACGGTCGCAGGTTCAAATCCTGCCTCGTGCATGGATGTGTGTGATGTCCTTAGGTTAGTTAGGTTTAAGTAGTTCTAACTTCTAGGGGACTGATGACCTCAGATGTTAAGTCCCATAGTGCTCAGATCCATTTGAGTCATTATGAACTTACTGATTATTGGTATGTAGTAGAGCAATAATGCAAAATATTATACACAGTATTGAGGAGTTTCTTTCCACCACAACACTTTTGAATCTGAATAGATTATTTTTCGTACGTACATGACCATATTGTACCCTGCAACAGCTTTCACATTTGGAAACACCTTAATTTTCCAGAGCAATTTTTGTAATTTCAGAAAAATGCCGCAGCACACGTAAAGTTAATGATGTAATTTCGAAATGTAATAAGGATAAACATTAAACTTCTAATGCAGGGCAGAGTAGTGTCCCGAAGTGCAACACTCTCCCCTACGAATTCAATATTAGTGGGTATTGATTTCCTGATCTCGACCACATATCAGTCCGTCATTCCTGACTTACCGTCTCTTTCACATAATGTGTTATCTCTTCATCCCTGTACTTGACACCAGTTTACCTGAGAAAGGACCCTATACAATATTATCATCCTTTTTCGTACATATTAATAGAAAGTGTTTTCCTGTTTTTTCCGCATCCGCCTTGTGCTATTAGCACAGTACTTTTCTGAGTAACTTTTTTTTGATGCATGTAATACCAAGCTGTCACCACATAGAAGAAGTTTCCTCGTCACAGATCCGTGAGCTCCTCTTAGTTGAATATGAAGAAAACCATTTGTTCCTTAAGCATACAAAGACTGAAACTTCTAGTTTCTCTAAGATAATGTGGTGACTGCGCAACCTCATGTCTGAGAAACTTCACATGAAATCGTGGCAGGCAAAATTTTGTAATAAATGTACTTTAACAGGTGGTCAGAAAAATTACTGTAGGTATAATAATAAGTGGAGAGGCCCTTCTTGAGTACAAAATATAACACAGAAAAAAATATTTAAAGATATTTTTAACTATGCTTAAGCAAATTATTTATTTGCAACTGCTACCACTCACATTTATATACTATTTTATTTGTTTCGTACTTTTACCTCTCACATAATTTATTAATACCCTGCCTTGGTTTTTTTGGCATTTTTTGCTTATTGTCAGGTGTTTTATTGCGCGCATATGAAAAGAAAAGTTAGTTCTGAAACTAACACATTTTTCATCATGATAAAATATTTTCATGCGACCAACAAGGACTGCAATGTGCAGTTCCGCAGTTACGGAACTGCCTGCCTTACATCAAAACCCAAAAGCTATCACCATTAGCCGTTAAAAGAACCGACCGTCAAGATTGCATTAGACTTAGTCAATAAACTATCAAACAGTTGGTTTTGGAACTAACGTTTGTTTTCATATGCGCGCAATAAAACGTCTGATAATGAGAAAAAAATTCCAAAAATCCATTGCAGGGTATTAATAAATTATATGAGTGGTAATAGTACGAAACAAATAAATTTTTCTTCCGTTGGACGTTGCTAATTTACAATAATTTGTTCGTTACCTTTTTGTATCCTTGACGCTGACCTCTTGAAATATTATGCCGGACTCCTTCATCAACTGTGTTGTTACCGCTGTTTAATAGCATAAGATGTTCATTTCGATTAACAAAACCGTATACTGACACTAAACTTTGGCAAATCGAACTGGTCACATCAGTAGGTTCTGTCAACCATAACGTCACAACGTGGGTTGTCAACGTACAGTGAATATCAAAAGGCCATTTTATTTGTCTCTTTACACCACGTAGTAACCATTGTCAAAATTATTTGTATACCATCTGAGTACTTCTGCAAAGCTTCAAAGCAGGTCGGCGTTGCCCGGAATTTCGGTATAGGTATCCGAGCAAGTGTTGCTGAAGTACTCACGTAATATATACATAATTTTGACAAAGGTTATAGACGCTCATCGTACTCGGCAAGAGTTGCCACATGCAAATAAAATAACAGTTCCGCACCATATCTGTGCTCTTACCTGCGATAGCTAATTTTATAATTTTCATTTATGAGTATCATTCGTCGGTAAGAATATGTAGAGATTTAGATCAATACTCTGGAATAGTACTTATCATCATAGACGTTAGTGGAAAACAGGTCAAAACTTACTAAAATCTGTGTGAGTACCTTTCTTAAATGAAGACCTCACAGTGTCACACTTTAGCTTCTCTAGACAAGTAACATTTGAATGTGAGGCATTTCATATGTGGCTGACTGCCGTAGCTGCACAAGAAGAACATACTTTCAATATACTTGTTGAAATGTTATCAAATCTATGAGAATTTTTGATGTAGACAGAGTTAATTATTTTTTCTCTTGACCTAGACAACTTTAGAATGTTTTCGTAGAATTTATTCTTACCTACCAGCAATGGTTTTTTTGTTGAACCGATCTCATAACGTTTCTCTGCTATGTTTACGAAGTGATTGTTGAGGAATTTGCTGCATGAAAATTCACGGCAGATTAAAAACTATTGGCCGAACTAGGACACAAACCTGGAACCTGACCTCCCACGGGAAATGTTATTTTTTCCGACTCAGCTATCCAGGCAGTATTCACTGCCTGCCCCCGAAGCTTTATTTCGGGCACTTCGTTTTCCTACTTTCCAAATTTGACAGGAACTCTCCTCAATACCTAGGTAAATCAGCAGTTCTGGGGATAGTGCTGAGAAATCATTTATCCACAGCCCATGGGAATGCTGCCAGAAAGAATCTTTCATCTGCATCGGAGTGGGTGTTTTTTTAAAAATCTTTCGATGATTAAATCTATGTGCTGCACTGCGACACGAAGGAAGAACCTTGCCTTTCGTCGGCAATGCCCTTACATGAGCCACCCTGTCTCTTCTAGCAACCTCCCACCGCAGCTTCACCTCTTTCAGTACCTTCTAGCAGCACTTCTAGAAGAAAGGACAGTGCAAAAGCATAGATTCATCACAGCGTAGGACACTGATTTCGGAACCTTCTTTATTCGTAAAGAAGTACCACAAAAAAACAGATATTCAGGGTAAAGAGTATGAAATATACATGGGAAAATTAATCAACTGACAATATATAATTAAAGAAATTAAAATAAAGGCATATAAAACACTACAAAGAACTTAAATGACGATATTCAAATATTTGCATCTATATACATGAAAATGCAACAATCCGTTTGTTTAAAATCGTTAATCTCAGAAAGTTCTTGTCCGATTGCTTTGAAATTTTGACATAAAGTTGCTTTCTAATAAAGTCGTCTTTTTAGGTACCTACTTCAGGTACAGGGTTCTCAAAAAAATGCTGAATACTTAGATATGTGATAGCACACATCTAAACAAGAAAAGTAAGTCTAATAAACACGGTTCCGGAAAAGCATACTTTCCGAGATGAAAACGGGCTTACACACTGAAGAGTCAAAGAAACTGGTACACCTGCCCAATATCGTGTAGGGCCACCGCGAGCACGCGGGAGAGCTAAAACTCGAGGTGGCATGGACTCGACTGATGTCCGAAGTAGTGCTGGAGGGAACTGACACCATGAATCCTGCAGGGCTGTCCATAAGTCCGTCAGAGTTGGAGGGTGTAGAGATCTCTTTTGAACAGCACGTGGCAAGGCATCCCAGATATGCTGAAACATGTTTATGTCTGGCGAGTCCGGAGGCCAGCGGAACTGTTTAAACTCAGAAGTGCGTCCCAGGAGCCACTCTGGACGTGTGAGGTGTCGCATTGTCCTGCTGGAATTACCCAAGTCCTTCGGAATGCACGATGGACATGAATGGTTACAAGTGTTCAGACAGGATACTTACGTACGTGTCACTTGTTAAAGTCATATCTAGACGAATCAGGTGTCCCATATCACTCCACCTGCACACGCCCCGTACTATTACAGAGCCTCCAGCAGTTTGAACAGTAGAGGTTGTTTCGATACCCGTACACGTCCATCCGCTCCATACAATTTTAAACGAGACTCGTCCGACCAGGCAACATGTTTCCAGTCATCAATAATCCACTGTCGGTGTTTGCGGGCCCCAAGGGAGGAGTAACGCTTTGTGTCTTGCAGTCGTCAAGGGTATATGAGTGGCCCTTCGGCTTCGAAGTCCCATATCGATGAGGTTTCATTGAATAGTTCCGACGCAGACACTTGGTGATGCGCCAGCATTGAAATCTGTAGTAATTTGAGTTAGGGTTGCACTTCAGTCACGTTGAACGATTCTCTTCAGTCGTCGTTAGTCCTGTTCTTGCAGGATCTTTTTCTGGCCGCAGCGATGTCTAACTCATAGTATTCTACCTACCATTAGTTGGTCTGCAATCAGCTGTGCAGTTCGAATCGTTTTGTAGGGTACGTTAGTTTTTGTCGTGTTCGTGTGCCTTATTGTACAGTTCTATTAACAATGGATACGTACCAAGGTGTTTTACCTTCTTCCAAACGCTGATTTACTGATGTGTGTACTATTATTGCGCCGTTTGTACTTGGAAATAGTGTAGTACATTTAAATTTTCTCTCTTCCACCACTTGTTAGCAATGAAAGCCTACTACTCGACATGTGAAATGGCGGATATGTTATTCGCTATGGTTTAGCAAACGGTCCTAGATTGCGAACCCGTGCCCTCTATGCTGGAAAATATCCACAGCGCCGAGTGGCTTCTTAGCTGTCCGGAAGACTATTCCGGCGTCTGAGGGACACAGGCTCCCTAGCACCTCGTAAGGCTCCACACAGGCCTCACACTTGACGTGGTGGATCGCGTGCTACGTTCGGAGGATGAAACCCCTGGTGAACAGTGCGCGGCGATTAGCAGCAGCAGAAGGCGTATCACACTCTCTTATCTGGGACTACCAACAATTGCTGCATCCATACCATCTGCAGCGCGTTTAGGCTCTAAGGCCACATCATGGCAGACGGCGGGTCTGCCAATGGCTGTTGCAGAAGTGTGCCGCAAATCCACTGTTCCCATGCGAGATTTTATTTACCAACGAGGTGGGTGCTTTGAATTTCCGTAACCAGCAAATGTAGGCAGGTGAAAATCCCCACGCAATTCAGGAAAGAGGGCATCAACACCGATTCTCAATCAACATATGGGCAGGTGTACTTGGCGATTGATTAATAGGGCCATAATTGCCACCACAAAGGTTGACTGGGGCGCAGTACCTGGACTCCCTCATTAATGTGTTACCTACCTTGTTGGAGACTGTGCCACAACAGCAACCATTACAAATGTGGTTCATCCATGATGGCACACCAACGCACTTACGTCATAGTGTGCGCGATAATCTGACGCAAAAGTTTCAAGACAGGGGTCGTAGGGTGGCGGGAGGGAAGCTGGTGGGGGGGGGGGGGGGGGGCGGGTTTGTGGCAGGCGCACACCTTAGCCTGCTCAATGCCCAGACGTCAACCCCCTAGGCTTTTGATCAGGAGTACACTTGAATGAACTGGTCTACGCCACGCCAATCAACGATGGTCGGACACGATCTTCAGTGCTGGCCAGCTGATACAGCAACAGTCGGGTGTACTTCCTTACGCCGGAGGGCAGACGGGAGCGTCTTCATGAATCGACGCCACGTTGAGCACCTCCTGTTCAATTAAAATCTGCGACCGCAGCAGCAGCGCGGTTCCGGACTGAAGCGCCTAGAACCGCTCGGCAACAGCGGCTGGCTAACACCTCCTGTAAACATGTCTTTATCGCAAAATGTATGCATTTTCGGACCCATGTTTGTAGTATCTATGTTACCTAGACAAATGTATTCCCAGAGTTTCGTGACTGCACCTTAATTATTTTTCGGTGCTGCGACCTTTTTTCTATCAGAGTATATTCTTGTAAGGGTTTTGTACCTCTGTTCCTTCCACTTACGCTTTCTTTTGCGTTCACAGGCAACATGAAAGTCCACTACTGCAATGACCTGGAAAAACTTGTGCTGGACGTCAACTTCCAGAAACGCGGATGGAGAGCGGTTGAACCAGAAGATGACTGGAACTTTTACTGGTAAGATTTGTATCAACTACTGTTTGATTCACTTACGACTGCCAGGCCACTTAGTATTTCTAGCAAAATGTTTCTCTCATGAAACTTACTGGATTGAAAGTGTATGTGACTTTACATCAGGAAATCGATTCAAATTTGCAAAGAGCTTAGCGGTATGAACCCATTATGACGTTGCACGCTGTCCCCTCATCCCCCACACCTCATCGCTTGCCAGACTGCATCCGCCGGTTCGTTTGTGAAGCCACTGTATCCTCTCCTGCAGCAACCTGGCTCAGAACTGCTGCAACTCTTCCTTGATATCCTCGACACTGGTACTGAGACGACTTGACGTCCGAGCTGGTCCCACACGGTGTAGAGATCTGGACACTTTCGGGACACGGAAGCACTTCAACATGGTACAACGCCGCGCGGCGTAACAGTGCGGTCCGCGGAGACTTGTCACGTTTTCCGCTGCTCACCTCATCGGAGGTTCGTGTCCTCCCTCGGGCATGGTTGTGTGTGTTGTCCTTAGAGTAAGTTAGTTTAAGTTAGATAAAGTAGTGTATAAGCCTAGGGACCGATGACCTCAGCAGTTTGGTCCCGTAGGAACGTACGACAAATTTGCAAATTTACATGATACAATCAGTTCATACAGACGCATGTCATGTGGGAATGAGCATTGTTTTCTTGAAATATGGCACCATGATGAGAAGAAGTGCATGGAGCCCAAGGATGTCTGTGACGTACCACCCAGCTATCACAGGTCATTCAGTCACTATTACCCGTGACCCGAAGTCGTACCTGACAGATCCCCACAACACGACGCCAAGAGTAACACCGCTGTGCGTTTCGAAAACACTGGAAGAATGGCACCTCTCACCAGGTCATCGCCGTAGTCGCTGTCAATGGTTATCAGGTGTGGTGCGCAAACGTGATTCATCCTGAACACATTGCGATGCCATTTTCCAGCAGTCCAGCTCTGCTGTCACGGCGCCACTTCATATGCAGCCGTTGGTGTTGCGATGTAAGCGGTGGCCTGCCCATAGGAGGTTGAGTCTCTAGTCTCTCTGCTGCTAGTCTAAGACCAACGGTGCGAGATGACCCAGAATGTTGCACGCGCTCCATTACTTGTTTACGGATGGTAGGCACAGATAGGAAGAGGTTACGATGAGGTTGGTGCACCAATACAGCTATCTTGCTTGGTGCACCAATACAGCCATCTTCTCATGTGGTGATCAAATGTGGTGGACCGGAACCTTGACAACGGGTATGTATATCCTGACATTCCCATACTGGCCAGCATTAGTCCACTGTCACATAAAAAAGTCCCACATATCTCGATGTTGCCCGATTCGATTAGCCAGCAAAATAAAGACACACAACGAGACCCCTTCCAAACTCCGTCAGCTATTGTCTCATATGAGTATGAAGCATCTCGATGTCCTTCAGCGTGATCGCTCTACGACTGGCGCTTTACTCTTCTCTTATATACCTTACAAGACCTGGCAACAACATTGACCATGCTGGCTGGCGGAGGTTCTACCTGTCGTAGGGAAGTGCAAGTCTAATCATTTCCTACCTACCGATGGTGCGTACGTAGACGAATTTACATTGACATCCAATCACGTCTTCTAGGTGCTTTGCTTTCTTGTCAGGCAGTGTATTTCTTATAGTTTTCGCTACCCGCGGTGAACAGTGTAGCAAAGTGTTCGTTATCATACACCTTGCATCGGACAGTGGGACAAAGAGGATCCCAAATGGGAATATTTGGGAAGGTATTACCAGTTCCAGCATTTGCCTTGCTGCCAAGGGTAACCCTGCAACGTCTGTAGTTCATAACGTAATGAAGCTTTGTATCTCCTAGTTCCTTCTCTAGATGGTCGCACAGATGACAAAATGGTAGATATCGAAATAGACGACAGAGGGGTAGAGAATCAATTAAAATCGCTGAAAAGAGGAAAGGCCGCTGGACCTGATGGAATACCAGTTCGATTTTACACAGAGTACGTGAAGGAACTTGCCCCCCATCATGCAGCGGTGTACCGTAGGTCTCTAGAAGAGCGTAGCGTTCCAAAGGATTGGAAAAGGGCACAGGTCATCCCCTTTTCAAGAAGGGACGGCGAACAGATGTGCAGAACTGTAGACCTATATCTCTAACGTCGATCAGTTTTAGAATTTTGGAACACGTATTATGTTCGAGTATAATGACTTTTCTGGAGACTAGAAATCTACTCTGTAGGAATCAGCATGGGTTTCGAAAAAGACGGTCGTGTGAAACCCAGCTCGCGCTATTCGTCCACGAGACTCAGAGGGCCATAGACACGGGTTCACAGATAGATGCCGTGTTTCTTGACTTCCGCAATGCGTTCGATACAGTTCCCCACAGTCGTTTAATGAACAAAGTAAGAGCATATGGACTATCAGACCAATTGTGTGATTGGAAGTTCCTAGATAACAGAACGCAACATGTCATGCGCAATGGAGGGAAGTCTTCCGAAGTAAGAGTGATTTCAGGTGTGCCGCAGGGCAGTGTCACAGGACCGTTGCAATTCACAATATACATAAATGACCTTGTGGATGACACTGGAAGTTCACTGAGGCTTTTTGCAGATGATGATGTGGTGTATCGAGAGGTTGTAACAATGGAAAATTGTACTGAAAAGCAGGAGGACCTGCAGAGAATTGACGCATGGTGCAGGGAATGGCAATTGAACCTCAATATAGACAAGTGTAATGTGCTGCGAATACATAGAAAGATAGATCCCTTATCATTTAGCTACAAAATAGTAGGTCAGCAACTGGAAGCAGTTAATCCATAAATTATCTGGGAGTACGCATTAGAAGTGATTTAAAATGGAATGATCATATAAAGCTGATCGTCGGTAAAGCAGATGCAAGACTGAGATCCATTGGAAGAATCCTAAGGAAATGCAATCTGAAAACAAAGGAAGTAGGTTACAGTACGCTTGTTCGCCCACTGCTTGAATACTGCTCAGCAGTGTGGGATCCGTACCAGATAGGGTTGATAGAAGAGATAGAGAAGATCCAAGGAGAGCAGTGCGCTTCGTTAAAGGATCATTTAGAAATCGCGAAAGCGTTACGGAGATGATAAACTCCAGTGGAAGACTTTGCAGGAGAGACGCTCAGTAGCTCGGTACGGACTTTTGTTAAAGTTTTGAGAACATACCTTCACTGAAGAGTCAAGCAGTATACTGCTCCCTCCTGCGTATATCTCGCGAAGAGACCATGAGGATAAAATCAGAGAGATTAGAGCCCACACAGAAGCATACCGACAATCCTTCTTTCCACGAACAATACGAGACTGGAATAGTAGGGAGAACCGATGGAGGTACTCAGGATACCCTCCGCCACACACCGTCAGGTGGCTTGCGGAGTATGGATGTAGATGTAGATGTCACATTCTAATTTTGTGCTTCAGCGTATATGTGATGATCTAATTATGATAATAATGTCATTTTTACTCTGTAACTTATGTGGAATCATCTAAATTGCAACATTCTAAAATCCAAGGTGGCACTGCATCTCTTGTGAACGTAAGATGTAATGTTTATTTAAATGAAAACCTCTAAATGTATGATGGGATATCACCTAGCATCTGTGGGTATAGCTAGGTATCTGTTGCTTGTTCTCACGAAAACTTATTGATGATTACCATTATACTAATGTAATACATGATATTCGTATACTAAAACTAAATCTCCAAAACCTATTATCTGTCTACGCTTAGTTACGGACACAACTTTGGAATCATATAGAAAATGATCAATAATCACTGTTTCCTAAACATATCTAAGAATTGTTAATCAAGGCCATAAAATTGTAACCCGGCCTGTAAAACGAAGATCTGCTTTTCTCTGCTATGCCATTGTGCCTGTAACAAATCAGTAAACAGCATGTAGATCTCAAACAAATACAGATTCAGTGCAATGCCTACTGAATAAATCAAGCTAAGTGCAACGCATGCATAAGGATTTAAGAAACTAATCATACTCGGTAACCTGTCAGCCATCAAGCTGAAATATGTAAGTTCGTGGTCAAGGAAACAAAAAACCTATCTGAATGTAAAGATACATTGGAATGGAAATGAAGTAACATGCTTCATGACAGAGCGTAGGGGAACCTCAGAAAACACACAGTTGAAGAATTTCAGTTACATTTGAGTGAACACTTCTTCCTTCTTTTAGGCACTACCGTTAACAATGAGATGGACACAAGTACGATGCACAAAACTTTATCGATGCACTAAACAGCTTTGACAATACGTTATTTCTACAATACGTACATTTAAAAATGACAAAAGTAATGTAACTATTTCCTGAATACATTCATGGTTATCTTAAAATGTCTTGCGAAACAATATTTTGCTAACCACGAATTTCACACCCACGTAATAACTTACTAAATGAATCATTTATCCTAAACATCTTGAGCGAGGATTGCTAAAGCCGAACTGCACACAAGATAGCAAATAGTTTAATATAAAATGATCAATTATCCTTATATACACAGCCTTTTCAATAACTTTAGCAAACACTGATGCCATAGAAATAGGTCTAAAATTGTCTACATTGTCCACTTCTCCCTTTTTATAAAGAGACTTTGCTACTGAGTACTTTAATCGTTCAGTAAACTGACCATTCCTAAAGGAAAAATTACAAATATGGCTAAATACAGGGCTAACATGAGCAGTGCATTACTTTAATATTCTGCTAGGCACTCCATCATATCCATGAGAGTCCTTAGTCTTCATTGATTTAATTATTGACTCAATCTCCTCCTTGTCTGTATCACAGGGGAGTATTTCGGATATCAATCTAGGAAAAGCATTTGCAAAGAGAGTTATATGATTCCCTGTAGAAACTAATTTTTCATTTAATTCACCAGCAACGCTCAAAAAATGATGGTTAAATATTGCACATATATCTGACTTATCATTAACAGAAATACTTTTACTACGAACTGACTTTACATCGTCAACTCTGTGAGGCTGACCGGACACTTCCTTCACAACTGATCATATGGTTTTAATTTTATCCTGTGCATTAGCTATTCTATTTGCGTACCACATACTCTTTGCCTTCCTAATAACATTTTTAAGCAACTTACAATACCGCCTGTAATGGGCTACTGTAGCTTGATTGTGACTACTTCTAACATTTTGATGTAATTCCCGCTTTGTTCTACAGGATATCCTTATCCCACTAGTCAGCCAACTGGGCTGTCCATTACTGCTAGTACCCCGTTTAGAACGTTCTAATGGAAAGCAACTCTCAAAGGGCATGAGGAATGTGTTAAGGAAAGCATTATATTTGTCGTCTATGTTATCGCTACTATAGACGTACTGCCACTCTTGTCCCTTTACGAGCTTTAAAAAACTCTCTGTTGCTGTTGGATTCACTTTCCTACACACTTTGTAATTATATGTCACATTCGTTTGAATACAAAAGCCCTTTACTGTTAAAATTTGTGCATCACGGTATGAAAGACCATTCACCCTTTTACTAACAGAAAGCCCATCTAGTAATGAAGAGTGAATAAAAATACAGTCAATGTCTGTGCTACTGTTTCCCTGCACCCTAGTTGGAAAAAACACAGTTGAATCAAATCGTATGAATTTAGGAAACGTTCTAACATTCTTTTTCTTGCACCATCATACACAAAATTCATATTTAATTGAACAACATTCAAATATCTGTTTCGTGCAGTGCCGTGATACTTCTATGGACTCAAATGGAATACTGTTTTTTTCGTACACGAGCACTTCCCCACCCCGTAAAGAACTCCTTGAAAAAAAGTCAGCTAATCTGTATCCTGGTAAAGGAAGCCTCTGAATTGCCAAATTAATTGGACTTGTTATAGACTCTATAAGCCAATGAAGGCAGAAATACTGACCCATGCTGCCTCTATAGGGGTCCATAATTGCGAAAGTGTTGCCAGTAGAGGGGTTTGTGCACGAAACGACCTCTCAGTTACGTGCCATAAATGTCCGATGGGTTTCACGCCGGGCGATGTGGATTGTCAGATCTTTAACTCAAATTATCCAGAATGTTCTTCAAACCAATCGCGATCAATTGTGGCCTGAGAAAATGGCGTATTGTTATTCTTAAAAATTCCATCGTAGTGTGGGGGGATGAAGTCCATGAATGCTGAAAAGAGGGGGGGAAGGGAGAGAGAGAGGGAGGGAGGGAGGGAGTGAGGGAGGGAGGGAGGGAGGGAGAGAGAGAGAGAGAGAGAGAGAAAGAAGGAGACGTGTGTGTGTGTGTGTGTGTGTGTGTGTGTGTGTGTGCGTCCCTACTTGGAGTTTCCATTGTTTGAAAATGTGTATAAGATGAAGAAATTACATTGCGTACTGTTATTCTTAAAAATTCCATCGTAGTTTGGGGGGATGAAGTCAATGAATGGCTGAAAATGCTCGCCAAGTAGCCGAACATAATCATTTCGTCAGTGATCGATTAAGTTGGACCAGGGGATGCAGTTCAGTCCATGTAAAAACAGCCCACACGATTGTGAAGCCACCAACAGCTTGCGGGGTGCCTTATTGTCAACTCGGGTCCACGGTTTCGTGAGGTCTGCACCACACTCGAACCCGGCCATCAGCTATTATCACCTGAATTCAGGACTCCTCCGACCAGGCCACTAATGTTCATTCGTCTAGCGTCCAACCGACACGGTTCCGAGCCCAGGAGAGGCTCTGCAGGTGATGTCTCGCTGTTAGCGCTGGTCGTCCGCTGCCATAGCCCATTAACGCCCCATTTCACCGCCGTGTACTCATGCATATATTCGTCATACGTCCCACACTGATTTTTGCGGTTATATCGCGCAATGTTGCTTGTTTGTTAGCACTGAAAACTCTACACAAACGCCGCTGCTCTTGGTCGTTAAGAAGACCGCCGGCCACTGGGTGGTGGTGAGACGTAATGCCAGAAATTTGTTCTCGGCACGCTCTTCACACTGTGGATTTCGGAACTTTGAATCGACTAACGATTCTCAAAATTGAATTCCCCATGCTTCTAGCTTCAACTACCATCCCGTTTAAAGTCTGTTAATTTCCCCACCGGCCGGAGTGACCGAGCGGTTCTAGGCGCTACAGTCTGGAACCGCACGACCGCTACAGTCGCAGGTTCGAATCCTGCCTCAGGCATGGATGTGTGTAATGTCCTTAGGTTAGTTAGGTTTAAGTAGTTCTAAGTTCTAGGGGAATGATGACCTCAGAAATTAAGTCACATAACGCTCGGAGCCATTTGAACCATTTGTTATTTCCTGTTGTGCGGCCATAATCACATCGGACATTTTTTCACTTGAATCACCTGAGTACAAATAACAGCTTAACAGCTCCGCCATTTTATGCCTTGTGTGGGCGACACCTCCGTCATCTGCATACCCGCATATCGCTATCCCATGAGATTTGTCACCTCAGCGTGCAGTCACATGTGTAGTGTACCTTGCTGCGAAGCGAATGCATCTTTTGTTCAAGTTATTGTGTTTTGGTATTTTCGAGAGGCTACTTCTCACAGCTGTTTTCTAAAGTAGCTACAAGATACGTGACAACGAGAACAAAAGGTAACTAGTACGTACTAATTTTTTGTACTTTTCCTTGTCCTAACTGAGAAATAAAGCCGGGTCTCAGAGCTCCGGTGCATTAAAGTGTTGTTGATGCTTTCAGTTAAATATAGTTAAGTATGTCAGTAGTTTGGGAGTGGTGCAGAGGAAATATCTATGGGGAACAGAACCTGTTTTCTACTGCTCTTCACCCTCTAGGCAGAGCGGGCTGTTCGAATACCATCTACTTGAGAGTCAGATTTTTCTCAGCCAAATATCAGCAAGCTGTGAGTGGGGCAAAGGAGGGTTCAGTTTGGAATATCTGGACGGAGTTTTACTGTACTCACAATCAAGGAAAACCTTGCAGCATTACTTTTATTTTATGTTTGAAAAAAGAGAAGACAGACAGGTTGAACAACAGACAAATGGAATATTGTAAAATATTATTTACTTGTTTCATTATTTTATACTTGTTTGACAAGTGAATTAAGATCTTCCAGTGCATCGGCCCGGACGTTTTAGATTTTCAACCAACCAGATGATGGTAACACTACAAAAGATACACAGATTTATGGAAAATAAGCAAGAATTGATGTAGCACAGATAGGAAAACGTGTAAAATAATATTAAAGAAACTAATGGAGGAAATGATGATTCTGTGTGTCCAAATTTGTGGTTAGTAAGTTACGACAGTAACAGTTAGCAATGTTCAGAGGATTGAACATGTAGCTACCGTTACTTGAAAAGTAACATTGATTTGGTTCTGAAAGTGAGGATATGTGTAAAAGGTCACATGTTTCAGACAGATTGTTACAGTCATGTTGTAGCTTATGCAAAACTTTCTGTAAGGTTTAGAGGAAACAAAGGTATACGCAAAGAGAGGGGTGTTTACGAGATGGTTTAATTGGTGCTGTTTATGCAGTACATTTAGCTTTTGTACACGTGTGTGGGTTTATATCACAAAGGAAAGCGTGGAAGAAGAATAGGACCAACAACATTTATTTAATAAATCTGAGCGTATCAACCTGTAGCCACTGAACTGTTGATACTTACCAGCAGTCGTTCTGTTGATGTCGCGAATGGACCAGGATAGGAAGAAAATGATAATCGGTGCAGAAAGTGCTCTCCGACACACAATGGAAATTAGGCTGTACCGTTTACATAAAAATGTACATATTGAGGCGATACAACTCCGCTCTCGTGGTTCTACTTCTGTTCAGAACGGCGCGATCGTAAGTCTGAATATGTAGTCACTTACAGTGATGAGAACAAGATCATTGGCCTATGGAAGAGTGGTAGGAGGTTATCCTGCCGTGTTTTACCTTAATATGTTTTGGGAACGATGAAGTTCGGTAAGACTATGTGATGAACTGGAGCTGTTGTCGTTACTTTTCGCTCGGACTTTTAGATGTGCTCAACGGTACACGCAATGGTAGTGCTGGGTTTTGAGATACAGTCACATATTCCTACAGGAAGAAGTATTCGTGAAAACTAGCACGAAGTTCCTGTAATCACATGTCCGGAAACCATTTTATGGCAAAATATCATCCAGTCCATCCTCTCATTCCCATATATCCGTTATGTACAAGTAGACACTATAGGCAGTGCACATTGCATACCACGTATTATATATTGTGTGTTTAAACCGGGGACCTAGAAACGACGGAGAGGCTTCGTCCCGCTGTAGCCCTCAGTGGTTCACAACCGCACAACAGGCCACAGCAGTCCACCCACCCCACCGGCGCCCCACACCGAACCCAGGGTCATTGTGCAGTTCGGCCACCCGTGGACCCCCGAGGGAACGTCTGATGCCAGACGAGTGTAACCCCAACTGTTTGCGTGGTAGAGTAAGTATGGTGTACGCGTACATGGAGACATTGTTTGTGCAGCAATCGCCGACATAGTGTAACTGAGGTGGAATATGGGAAAGCAGCCCGCATTTGCCGAGGTAGGTGGAAAACCGCCTTCAAAACCAGCCACAGGCTGACCGGCACAGCTGATCTCAATACTAATCTGCAGAGCGGATTCGTGACGGGGGCCGGTACGCCTGCCCGCTCGGAAAGCAGCGCGTTAGACCGCACGGGTAGCCGGACGTGCTTGCTTACCATGTCCTGTGTCGCATTATTCGGCTCTTCTTCACAGTAAATCACGCACTCTTTCAAATACACCTTCCTCCATTGTAAATGCGTCACATGCATTTGTCACATGCTTCTGTAATGTCTGCAGGTTGTGGATGTATCAGGCATACACAAGTGTCTTTGAATGTCCCCATATCCAGAAATCCAGTGAGTTCAAATCCAATGAACAGCGAGGTTATGCTACTGGAATTTCTCGACCAATCCATCACCTACGAAACGTTGCGGTGAGGTCCTGTTGCAAGATCAGTAGAAAATGTGGAGATCGTCAGTCGTGCACAAAACACAGTCGTTGTCTTTTCGGAGGTCAATTTCTGCAAGGGTGCTGGTAACTCATCGCACAAAAGTCGGTGATACGTAGCGCATGTTAATATCTTTGGTATCGTGTATGCTTCGAATGTCTTGTCACCGACGATTCTTGCCGAGACTCTGAAGCTGACGAGGTCCTGATGTCTCACCTCCACTGCAACTGGAGCATCCGTATCTGCTCCGATGTGAGTATTGTAATAATTTAGTTGCCATCACTTGTGAATTTTGCCTCATATGTATACAAAATATAGGCCAAGAACTGCGAATCTTCAACTGCGCATATCTCAAAAGGGACTGAATTCCAGCCACATTATAGGAAGTTACTTACTGTAAGAATATGAGACACTTTCTTTTAAACACCTGTACATATGGAAACATTTTAGGTAAGAGCTTTAAATACAGTTGTAAGATTCATTTGAAAACAAAGAAAAACAACGAATTTGTAACTTTTCTTAAGTGTAACCGTTATTGCAGTTTAAGACGAGGCATGAAATTCCTAATACTATCAGGATAAATCAAAAAATTAGTAAGCATCATTTGTTAATATAAAATGAAACTGAACTGAAACTTTTATCTTTAGGGCCAGTACTCAGACGTGCCGCAGCATTTTCGGCGTTGAAAGCGGGATGCGGCTGAACGATTGGCAGTAAGTACACTTCTGTTTCCCACCTACATTCAGTTCCAACTTTTAACATACAGCCGTTCTGTTGCTTATTGGTAATAGTACATGTTGCGAAATCCTGTAGCATCCGTGGTAGTAATGTTAGATACTGTGATGCCCCTTGGTGTAGTAATTGCATTATGTAAGTGTCTAAGACTATACCTACATTTCTCCCAGTCCGATCCACTCCGACGTCGGCCGACGATCGGACAACGTCGGAAGAAGAACAAACACCCAGATTAAATTGTAAGTCCAGACACAAAAGAATTAAAGGCATTAGCTGCCAGTGGACACTGATTTACTTTAATGCGGCGAGTTAGACAGTTGTACCAGATCGGGAATCGAACCCAGGTCTCTTGCCTACTACGCAGATGCGCTGACCACTACACCATCCGGACGCAGTGGTAGCTACAACTGCGCCCCCTGTCAGATCCAAATTCTCAACTTACGCCACACACTGCAGGGGTAGTGCCCTTGCTCGTTAGCCTCAGAACTCATGGCATCTCGCCGATTCCCATAAGATTTAGGGCTTAGTGTGCATCTGCACTGAAGAGATCATTGGCCATCATCGTCTTAATTACAGAGCCAGTAAAAATAGTACAACCTTTCCATGGCTTATTGTTGGAACAGTGCATACTGAATACACGAAATGATTACGTTTGCAGATCAAGAGCACAAGCTGTTCTGAGGTACCAGGCATCGACCATTCGTGAAACACCCATATTGGCACGTGTTGTAACCACCATGTGCGGCAGTGCAGAGGCGGCAATATAGTCGCTGTCTCCGGCATTCAGTCGATCATACAGGTGGCGAACACTGTCCTGACGTACGTTCTGCCACTCCTGTTCGACCTGTTGGCATAGTTTTGTAAGTGTTGTTGCTTGACAAGTCGCGCTAGCCACTTCTCGTCCCATCATATCCCACACATGCCCGACTGGAGAGAAGTACAGGGATCTGGTTGGCCGGAGAAGTTGCTGCACATCTTGATGAGCACGTTGAGTTTCTCGAGGAGTGTGTGGGCGTGCATTATCGCGTGGGAACAACACATCACCTTCCTACTGCATTAACGACAAAAGAATGGGTCCATAACATTCTGCGGATACCGAGAGCTTTTTAAAGTCTCCTCGAGAAATATCAAATGTGAGCGAGAGCTTTAGCTTATCGCACCCAATACCCTAAGTCCTGGGATGGGGCCAGTATGTCTTCCGTGAATGGACTCTACGAAACAGCGTACACCAGGTCTACGTCGTACGCCCAAATGACCCCCACATGGGTGCAGGCAGAATCTGTTTTCGTCGCTGAAGACCAAGGCGCGCCATTCCATCTTACAAGTGATCCTCTGACAGCACAAGTCGAGCCGTGCGCGTCTAGGCTGCGGCCTGAGTGGAAGACGAGCTATAGGTGTGCTTGGCCGTAGACCTACTGCGGATGACCGGCTCAGAACAGTTCGTGTTGAGACATGTGGGCTCATAAGCCATGTTATCTGTGCTGCGGTAGCTGTACGAGCTGATCTGCCAGTGCTGCCCTTACAATACAAAGATCCAGGCGGGAGTCTGTGCTGCGTGAACGCCCGGAACCTCCTCTACGGTGTGAGAAAGGTCACGTGACCATTGATACCAGCATCGTTGCACAGTGGATGCAGCGTGTCCAAATTTTGTGGCAATTCTCCCGAAGGACCATCCCACCAATTGGAAGGCCACAGTCTGATCCTATTCAAACTCATTCATTTGGCTGTAGGAAGCACGATTGCATCTCCGTGGCATGGTTGCCTGCTTGCTTCGCACGTTTGCTCCACACTGAGCCTTCTGGCTGTGAGAATTCCGACATAAAAGGTAGTCATGGATGGCGCTCTGGTAGGTGTGACACTACGCTATCCGTTGGCGGAGAACGTTGTAACCACTATTAGTACAGCTACCATCCCCCGGTTGGAAAATGCCATCACCAGGTCAAAATCAACGTCGTACTTCAATGTGCACTACTTCATTTTTACAGTCCTGGCCATTAAAATGGCTGCACAAGGAAGATGACGTGCTGCACACGCGAAATTTAACCGACAGCAAAAAGATGCTGTAATGTGCCAATGAGTAGCTTTTCAGAGCATTCACACAAGTTTGGCGCCGGTGGCGACACCTACAACGTGCTGACATAAGGAATGTTTCCAACCGATTTCTCATACACAAACAGCTGTTGACCGGCGTTGCCTGGTGAAGCGTTGTTGTGATACCTCGTGTAAGCAGGAGAAATGCGTACCATCACGTTTCGACTTTGATAAAGGTCCGATTGTACCCTATCGCGATTGGGGTTTATCGTATCGCAACATTGCTGCTCGTGTCGGTCGAGATCCAGTGACTGTTAGCAGAATATGGAATCGGTGGGTTCAGGAGGGTAATACGGAACGCCGTGCTGGATGCCAACGGCCTCGTATCACTAGCAGTCGAGATGACAGGCATCTTATCCGCATTGGTGTAACGGATCGTGCAGCCACGTCTCGATCCTTGAGTCAACAGATGGGAACGTTTACAAGACAACAACCCTCTGCACGACACAGTTCGACGACGTTTGCAGCAGCATGGACTATCAGCTAGGAGACCATGACTGCGGTTACCCTTGACGCTGCATCACAGACAGGAGCGCCTGCGATGGTGTACTCAACTACGAGCCTGGGTGCACGAATGGGAAAACGTCATTTTTTCGGATGAATCCAGGTTCTGTTTACAGCATGATGATGGTCGCATCCATGTTTGGCGACATCGCGGTGAACGCACATCGGAAGCCATACTGGCGTATCACCCGGCGTGATGGTAGGGGGTGGCATTGGTTACATGTCTCGGCCACCTCTTGTTCGCATTGACGGCACTTTGAACAGTGGACATTACATTTCAGATGTGTTACGACCCATGGCTCTACCCTTCATTCGAGCCCTGCGAAACCCTACATCTCAGCAGCATAATGCACGACCGCATGTTGCAGATCCTGTACGGTCCTTTCTGGATACAGAAAATGTTTGACTGCTGCCCTGGCCAGCACATTCTCCAGATCTCTCACCAATTGAAAACGTCTGGTCAATGGTGGCCGAGCAACTGGCTCGGCACTATACGCCAGTCACAAGACTTGATGCCGGCCGGGGTGGCCGAGCGTTTCTAGGCGCTACCGTCTGGAACTGCTTAACTGCTACGGTCGCAGGTTCGAATCCTGCCCCGGGCATGGATGTGTACGTTGTCCTTAGGTCATTCAGGTTTAAGTAGTTCTACGTTCTACGGGACTGATGGCCGTTGAAGTTAAGTCCCATAGTGCTCAGAGCCTTTTGAACCATTTTTGAACTACTCTTGATCTACTGTGGTATTGTGTTGAAGCTGCATTGGCGGCTGTACCTGTACATGCCATCCAAGCTCTGTTTGACTCAATGCCCAGGCGTATAAAGGCCGTTATTACGGCCAGAGGTGGTTGTTCTGGGTACTTATTTCTCAGGATCTATGCACCCAAATTGCGTGAAAATGTAATCATATGTCACTTTTAGTGCAATATATTTGTCCAATGAATAAAAGTTTATCATCTGAATTTCTTCTTGGTGTAGCAATTCTAATCGCCAGTAGTGTATTTTGGCATGTGAGGCTGGGTAGTAAATGCGACAGTTGAAACTTCGTTTCGTTGCGAACGTAATCATGTAAAGAGATATATAGTTAATAAGTGGACATCTGATAATGACAGCATGCTGGCGAAACACGTTGTGCCAAAGCAGTGACTGCCATTAAACCTGACTGACTAAGCGAAGTATGTTGTTTATTATTTAAGACTGTTACGCACCTCAAACACACCTATATAACATGAATAAATTTAGGTTATTTCATATAGTCTAGTTTTCCAGATAACATTCCCGTAAATTTCTAAGACTTCTTTTTTACTATATGAACCGTCATTAAGACGGGTGGGGAGCGCGGAGTTTTAGAAAGACACGCTGTATTTGTACATTCAACACAGCAGAACCTGCCACACGCGCAGTGACAAGTTTGTTATTTTGTGTTTGTGTACCCACTTAGGATGATCAACCACTTCCCGAACCACCCGGAGCTGACGCGGAAAGACCTTCTGGTGCGCAACATCAAGCGCTACTGCAAGGAGCTGGAGCGCCAGCAAAACCCGCTGGGGGAGCGCTGTCCGTTCACGCGCCGCTACAAGCACCTCGACTTCGTGCCCGTCACATTCGTCCTGCCCGCAGGTAAGCCGGCCCGCCCGCACGCTCCCATCAGACTCCTCTGTGTGTATAAGGCGATAAGTGGGGCACATTAAGGTAAGGCACATTGCACAGAGTTCACACTTAACGTCGCAGCTGGAGCCAACGCAGTTATTAAAGCTGACGCTCTGCATCCCTCTGAACGAAATTATTTTACTCCCGACAGTTGCAGGACAGTGGTTAAGTCCGCAGTCATACAGAGTAGTAATTTTATTTACGAGGATCGTTCAGTAACTAAAGCAACACATTTTTCTAATGGTTTTGTTCATGATTTAAATGCACTTTACTGTTCCCAGATTCTTTGCCTATAAAACTCTTTTTCAACGTAATCTCTATACATTTCTATGGTCTTACAGCATCTTAATATGAGAGACTAATGCCGTCATGCTGGCGGTGTACTGACTCCATCTCCCCCATGTTCTCTTGCATAAGTATTGTAGTGTATTGTATGTTAACCGAGGACCTAGAAACGACGAAGAGGCTCCGTCCACGCCGCAGACACAGTGGTCCAAAACCCCACGACGACTACCGCAGTCCCCTTCAGCCCGCCGCCGCCCCACGCCGAACCCAGGGCTATTGTGCGGTTCGGCCCCCCGTGGACCCCCCAGGGAACGTCTCACACCAGACGAGTGTAACCCCTATGTTTG
This sequence comes from Schistocerca americana, assembly GCF_021461395.2. Taxonomy (NCBI): domain Eukaryota; kingdom Metazoa; phylum Arthropoda; class Insecta; order Orthoptera; family Acrididae; genus Schistocerca; species Schistocerca americana. Next base: position 62,269,421 of record NC_060122.1, read on the forward strand.
GGTGGTAGAGTAATGGTGGTGTACGCGTACGTGGAGAACTTGTTTGCGCAGCAATCGCCGACATAGTGTAACTAAGGCGGAATGAGGGGAACCAGCCCGCATTCGCCCAGCCAGATAGAAAACCGCCTAAAAACCATCCACAGACTGGTCGGTTCACCGGACCTCGACACAAATCCGCCGGGCGGATTCGTGCCGGGGACCAGGCGCTCCTTCCCGCCCGGAAAGCGGTGCGTTAGACCGCACGGCCAACCGGGCGGCCCATGCATAAGTAACTTCACGAACATTGCTTCAGTGCTTCCCGCCGTGGAGTTCATCCTCCAGTGGACCAAAGAGATGCGAGTTTGAAGGTACGATATCAGGACAGTAGGGCGAATGAGGAAGACCGGTCCACTAGGGTTCTGTGATGTCTGACAGCGCAGATTTGTTTGCGGCCTTTCGTTGTTGTGGAGAAGGAAAATTATGTTTCGATTTTTAAACTTTCCTTCAGTTTCGTAAGTCTCACAGTAGATGGAGTTGGTAGTTTGGTATCGAACGAAATAACACGTGCCGGCCAAAGTGGCCGAGCGGTTCTAGGCGCTACAGTCTGGAACCGCGCGATCGCTACGGCTGCAGGTTCGAATCCTGCCTCGGGCATGGATGTGTGTGATGTCCTTAGGTTAGTTAGGTTTAAGTAGTTCTAAGTTCTAGGGGACTGATGACCTCAGAAGTTAAGTCCCATAGTGCTCAGAGGCATTTGAAGCCTTTACCTCGTCGATTTTTGAATTAACACGTTCTGAGACCCACAAAATTGTAGCGAAGGCCTTAGAAACTGAGAGTACTGTGTTGAATTTCTGTTTTGAAGGAGATATTTTGTAGCGTCACTCCATAGATTTCCGTTTTTTTAAATTTATTTTTTATTTTTTCCAGGCTTAAAGTAGCCAGTTGCTGTTTCATCGACTGTTGCCATGTTTTACAAGAAGCCGTCACCATCAGCCTTATTACGAGACGGCAATTCGGCACAGATGTTCCTTCTTTCGTGTTTATGGTCTCCAGTTAGTCTTCCAGGGACCCATCGGGCACGAATCTTTGAATACACTAACTGGTAGACAATGTGTCAGCACTACTACCAGAGAGGTCAGGTTGAGCACTGAGTTGCCCGATTATTAATCGTCGATCACCCCGAATAATAGTTTCTGCACGTTGCGAGACTACAGGCAACACAGCTCTGTTCCACCGGCCTGCCCTTCGAAGCCCAGATTTCCTTATCAGCTTCCTGTTGACGACAGATGCTTCTCTCAGCGATTTACGCTGGTTTTATCCACATACCTGGGTCAGTAGATATTCTGCAAACACCTCTGTATATTTGAAATAGTCTGCATTTCCGCCAAAAGAAATTCGTTAACTTGTCTTCGCTTTTAGAAACATCTCATTTGTATGCGTCATTTCAAAAACTGGTTACAGCGCAGCCATCTACCGGGAGTTACTATAAACATATGAGATGACGCAGGAACGGCTAAAGAGGTCGCAAACAAAATTAATATTTTTTTAACCAAAACTGCCCGAGAAAAAAGAAGTGTCACTGTACTTAATGAACGCACTTCGTAGTAGTCTAATTCGATGCATCTTAGCATCGAATTCTCAAAGGAAATAGCAGAAGTTGATAATAGTCCTTTTCTCGATGGTTTGCCAAAATTCAGTTCCCTCAAGGCCATGCTGTTTTATGCTTTAGATGTTCCCTCAACACAAGTGTGGTTGTGTCATAAAGGACTCGCTCAGTTTCTTCTACCCGCCTCATCCGTATTCAGACTGCACTTCATTTGTAATGTCCTCATCAACAAAGGGACGTTGAATTCTAATCCCCCTCTTATCTCTCGATATTTACACTGGGGCGGCCGGAGTGGCCGAGCGGTTCTAGGCGATTCAGTCTGGAACCGCGCGACCGCTACGATCGCAGGTTCGAATCCTGCCTCGGGCATGGATGTGTGTGATGTCCTTAGGTCAGTTATGTTTAAGTAGTTCTAAGTTCTAGGGTACAGATGACCTCATAAGTTAAGTCCCATACTGCTCAGAGCCATTTGAACCATATTTACACTGGAGCAGTGAAATACCACAGATGTCAGAGTTGCTAATCTGTAACATTATTTCGTTTCGTAGAAAGAAAAGTTGTTATGTACATCGGATAACGTAAAGGGGAAGTTTGTTACATTTATTTCACTCCTGACACATCGAACGCTGGCTCTTGCTTGTGCTCTGTGTTGATGCCTTTCCGAAGTGCTGGTCGTTATAAGGGGAGTCCTGAGTGAGAGAAAACGATGTGGTTGTGCTCTCTTTCAACAGACGACCATAATTTTTCCAAGAAATGTACGTATACCATGAATTATCTCACTCCTGTAGGATAGAAAGGGAAATTTGTTGTACAAAATTTTTTCCTAACAAAAGTATTTAACACAGCACAAATACGTTTGTAGGCAAAGGATCACAAACATTCACAAAAAAATGTTGATTCATCGACAATAAGCTTTTTATTATACTATATTTATTTTGATATCAGAAATAGTAATCCCACTAGTACTCTTCACAACACATTACTTTTATAGAACTTCATGGAAACAAATTAGTGCGACACCCGACTTCGCTATAAGAGTAGAAAAGTGATCAATTCTGCAGAACAGTTATCTCTTATGACTGTCGCTGACCTGTAGTGAAACTCATATCAGTAATTATTTTAAACAATAAATCTTATCTGGTCATTCTCGATCACTTTAAACGCTGTACTCTCACGCAACACTCTGCTGTTCACATAGGGTTGCCAGGTCCAGAAACAGAAAAGCAGAATCGGCGTTGTATTTAGCCGGAAATTTTGCCGCAAAATCCGGGCTACAAATTATAAATTGAAATAGTCAGTTGGGTATTTTCAATCGTCTATTAATGATCAATTACAGTCAGTTTTTATGAGGTCAACGCTAAGAAACTAAAAAAAAAAATAAAATCGTTAAACAGCTTTACAACTTGGCCATTTTGACAGGAACTATGTGCTCAGTTTCTTTACCTGCTGTACTCCTCTGGAGATAATCTTATGTAAAAATAAAGAAGTTCGTCATTACGCTAAATAAACAATCATCTGTTTTTCTGAGACGGAAAGGCTACAGATATTTGTTAACTTTGATCATTTCAGTTAAATTATTAAAAAATAGCATTAATTTGTGATTAAGTACTACTATTTCCTACTTGAAAATCCACTTTACCAAGAAAGTAATTTTTTTGGAAATCATTTCGTGGAACTCTTGAAAGGATAATTTTAAATTACAAAACAACATCATATTCGTGAATGTTTTGCGGTTTATAGCGTTCCTTTTTCCACTGGGAGTTTACGAGTTTTGACGTTGACATTGTGGCCCAGAACAGTAAGGAAATATTTCGCAAAGTAATACTGAAATGATTCAGTATAAAATTATTCATTATGATGCGATTTGAAATAAGGTGTCCACTTTGCATGAACGAAAAACTTTTTAAAGGTAGAGCCATCTGTTTTGTTCGATGAATTTCGTGAAATCTTGACGCTGATTAAAAACTTCTTGTCATCCAACTTTGTTTTTACTAGAGTGGCAGTAGTTGATATATCCATATACCGTTATGGTGTATCTCCTCATTCGTCCTTATCTTATAAGCTTGCATTGGGCCTTAGCTGTGCGTTCTTTATTTCGTCTCTAAAAAACCTAACATAAGCCGAACAGCCCGGGCTTGTATATATTTCGACAGACAGGACTGTTAAAAACAGACACGTCCACGTAAAGCCGGATACTTGGCAACCCCATGTCCACACGTTATTACAGTCCGCAGAAGGTGACGATTTATTCAGCAAGTGGCGTCCAGAGTCTGCCGTCAGTCGAGACAACACAAAGATCAATTTTGACAGTTGAAAACTATAATAGGCCACAAAAGTATGGCGGCCTGCTGCTCTCAGCATACTAACATAACACAGGGGAGGAGGTCTCTAACATAATTTTTCGAAGGCAGTATAAAGCGTAATTAGTGAAATGGAAAGCGGTTTATTCTGTTCACGTCGAGGCTGAAAAGATAAGTTTGGTCTAAATGCCTGAGGAATGAAACCGTGACGATACCTGTCCCACGAAGAAATCGTACTCAATATTCATCAACTGAATGTAGCTCAGCATTCGTGGTGGTCATGTCAGAGAAGTTACTCCTGGAACTAGAGTAACGAAGAAATACTTTCTGGCTTTTAGCTCTTGACTGCGCAGTGAACAATAATTCATTTCCTCATTTGCTATTCATTTGTGGTATGTATTTTATCGGATGATTTACAACGCAAATAGGAAAAAAATTAATGGTATTTGTCTTTATTGACTTTTCAGTCTTTTAGCCCACGAAGTGGTTGCAGTTAGCAGCCTTGAAAAGACACTCTGTTTACTCAGCGTGCTTAGTTACATCATATGGTAAGCTATGAATAAAGATCGGCGAAGCCATACATGGCAGCAGTCACTGACATTGCTGCAGGTCATGATACTTAAATTCTCGCGCTGTGTTTGTACAACAATTTCCAAGGTAGGTATGAGCGAAATAAATCAACGTGATATTACCAGAAGATACAACGGTGACAAGGAAATATCCTCTAGAATTTCCTTGTAACTAGCGAAAGAACAGTGCCATACGAGGTTCAATAATGAACAATAGTTACTAGGCTTAAAAAGAACTTCTAAGAGACAGTATTTTCAGAAGCGGCAGACGCAACTATTTAATGTAGTTAGTTGTATTTCTGGGATTCTTTTTGAAGCTATGCACTGGTTCTTAGTCAAAGGGAATAGCTCTTCCAAAGATGGATTAAGAACCTCATTATAAAGGAAAGAGTCAGTAATACAGTAAGCAATTTTAATTTCTTGTTACCACTTTTTCTTCGTTGACCGTAGCCAGCTGACCATTTGATGTTGTTCCACTGACGCAGACTACAACATATTTCTGGAAGAATACCGCACCGGTCCCCACAAGACGTGGATAATGAAACCGTGTGGAAAGTCTCAAGGCGCAGGGATCTTCCTCATCAATCGGCTGTCGAAAGTCACCAAGTGGACCAGAGACACAAAGGCGCTCATGGGACCATGGTCGAGAGAGTCCTACGTCATTTCCAGGTACGTGGATATCAGTCCTTTCAAAATACTCCTATGGGGAAACGCTTACCTTGTTCTCATTCGGCTGCTAGTATTCAGTAAATGCACTCTTACACTAACACTGAGGACATTAGTATTCACATGGCAATGGCTGTGTTAATGTATATTTTGAATCAAACACCCACTACTACGTTGTAAGGCAATTAGGCAGCCTAGTGTCAAATTCCAAGTCAGTATCACTGAGATAGAGACGCAACTTTCTTCTCTTTTACAGCAAATGCAATAGCACTTTACATTTTAATAGGCCGTTTCACTCGCTGCCGCATTTATCTACTACAATATTTACTGTTTTGTATGTAAAAGTAATTTAGAGCAAATGTTATTCAAAAATTTCTGGCAAAAGTAGGAGCACATGTGGATTCTGCAGTCGTGATGTCACATTCTCGTGTGAGCAAGTTAAGAGTTCTTCTGTTTTTTCTGGGTCAGCGGTAACGTTCAGATGGAGTGACGGGACGGGAAGTGAGCTTGAGAGAAGTAGACAACCTCTCTTTTATCCCGGTGAATGATACCGGGTTTATATAAGTGTGTATGAAATGCCGGATGCAACAGATATTTTATATGCGTCTTATTTGAAATTAACTCAAGGAAACTCGAATTTTAGTAATGAGATACATTTTGTTCGGACCAAGATCACCAAAAATCCCTTTATTTGCGTGCATCCCCGAGATGGAAACAGTCTGTTACTATTCATTTTAGACTGCAACAGGTAGGTATAGAGTGTTTCAAAATGAGTATACGGATTTTGAGGCTTTGTAGCATTTATTACATTCAACTTACGATTATAACTAACACATCAATCGAAAGAGTAACTCAAACACCTTTCTTTGCATACCTGTGCGCAAAGGACTGAGTATGTAACGACCAAGAGTGACTGAAGAACGTGTTGAATGAGTGAGTGTGTATCTCGCGTAACCCAAGAAATCTGCTCAGAAGGTCAGTCTGTGTTGAGACGTCTAAAGAGACACAAACAGCTACGTCCTTATCGTTAGCAGCTGTTACAAGCTCTAAATCCTACACACTACGATTTATTTGCAAATTTTGCAATGACGATTTTCTGGATCGTGCCGTCTTCAGTGATGAAAAAACATTTCACCTAGGTGTAAATGTGAACACACATGATGTGCGTATGTCTGGGGGTCAGAAAATCCCCACGAGATGGTACAGTTGCAAACAGACTACACTACATAGATTTTTTATGCCATATTCCGCAGGAAAGATTAGGAGCCTTTCATTTTCGTTGAAGCAACTGTTACTGGTGTTTCGTAGCTTGGCGCACTAGAGCTATGGCTCTTCCCTCGATTGCAACAAGCTGAACCGCACATCTTCATTTGGCAGCAAGATAGGGAGTATTCAGACTGGCATAACTCACCATACAATTGGTAAGGCGGACATTGTATCCGACCGCTGGACTGGCTGCAAAGGGGCCGTATGGCCGAGCTTGTTTTGCATGACTACGTTCATGCACGATCTGACGTCATTCGATTTTAACCTTCTGGGGTTCCTAAAAGATCATGTGTATTTGCCTCCGATACCTTATAATCTACCTGACTTTAGAAACAGCACTGTCGGAACAGTTACTTCAGCCACTGTGATCAAGGTTTCGGAAGAACTTGTATATTGACTCGATGGGCGAAAGAATTGTGGTCTCACTGAACACTTGCAAGAAAAACTGTTAGAGTTGCTCTTTCATTTGATATATTATCTGTAATTATGATCTCAATGTAAGAAATACTACAAAGCCTTAAAACCAGAACATTCATTTTGAAACACCATGTAATTTCCCCGCTACTTAAAACAAATTGTTCAAACACAAGCACGCGCACTCCGTCTCTTCACCGACAGTATCACTAACAGTCGCAGTGAAAGTGTCATAAATGTGTTTAGACGTACTTCTTGACTTGTTAGCAATTTAACTTAGTGGTTCTTTCCTGCGCTGCAACTACACTACTGACCATTAAAATTGGTACACCAAGAAGAAATGCAGATGATAAACGGGTATTCATTGGACAAATATATAATACTAGAACTGACATGTGATTACATTTTCATGCAATTTGGGTGTATAGATCCTGAGAGATCAGTAACCAGAACAACCACCTCTGACCGTAATAACGGCCTTGATACGCCTGAGCATTGAGTCAAACAGAGCTCGAATGGCGTGTACTGGTACAGCTGCCCATGCAGCTGCAACACTGTTCAAAGTCCACTGTTCAAAGTGCCGTCAATGTGAACAAGAGGTGACCGAGACGTGTAACCAATGGCACCCCACACCATCACGCCGGGTGATACGCCAGTATGACGATGACGAATACACGCTTCCAATGTGCGCTCACCGCGATGTCACCAAACACGGATGCGGCCATCGTGATGCTGTAAACACAACCTGGATTCATCCGAAAAAATGACGTTTTGCCATTCGTGCACCCAGGTTCGTCGTTGAGTACACCATCGCCGGCGCTCCAGTCTGTGATGCAGCGTCAAGGGTAACCGCAGCCATGGCCTCCGAGCTGACAGTCCATGCTGCTGCAAACGTCGTCGAATTGTACGCGCAGATGATTGTTGTCTTACAAACGTCCCCATATGTTGACTCAGGGATCGAGACGTGGCTGCACGATCCGTTACAGCCATGCGGATAAGATGCCTGTCAACTCGACTGGTAGTGACACGAGGCCGTTGGGATGCAGCACGGCGTTCCGTATTACCCTCCTGAACCCACTGATTCCATATTCTGCTAACAGTCATTGGATCTCGACCAACGCCAGCAGCAATGTCACGATACGATAAACCGCAATCGCGAAAGGCTACAATCCGACCTTTATCAAAGTCGGAAACGTGATAGTACGCATTTCTCCTCCTTACACGAAGCATCACAACAACGTTTCACCAGGCAACGGCGGTCAACTGCTGTTTGTGAATGAGAAATCGGTTGGAAACTTTCCTCATGTCAGCACGTTGTAGGTGTCGCCACCGGCGCCAACCTTGTGTGAATGCTCTGAAAATCTAATCATTTGCATATCACAGCATCTTCTTCCTTTCGGTTAAATTTCGCGTCTGTAGCACGTCATCTTCGTGGTGTAGCAATTTTAATGGCCAGTAGTGTATACTGAACGGCAAATAGCAATATTTCTTTCTCATGTCAGTTGCGTTTCCTGATTCAGCAACAGTGTTGTTACTACTTACATCAAAAATATTTTGTGGTTGATGCTTGAAGCACTGCAAAGTTTGTGCACTGACAGAAAGACTCGAGGGTTAAGTAAAAGTTACCGAGATACCTAACATGTATGCCAGAGAGAGACCATCCTTTTATATGAATCCCCTCGATCATAATTAGTGTTCACAGAGAAAGATTGATATAATCAGATAAAGAAAAACGCTATAATAAAAATAATTTTAACCCCTTTTACTCTTAAAACTAGTGTTTCTTTGGTAGCATGGAATCTATAAAACCTGTCAGTGTTCTCTGACACCGTGCACATCTGCATCCTGATCTGTTTTTCATACGGTGCTTTCTGGAGCCAGCGTATCAGCTGAAAGAATTTAATATCCTCCTCAAACCACTGTAACTCAATTAAGGTCATATGTAATGGAAGATCCTTCGGTTGGAAGCCACGCGGAGTAGCCGTGCGGTCTCATGCGCCTTGCCACGGTTCACGCGGCTTCCCCCGTCGGGTCCTTATCGTAGGTTGATTTAAGTAGTGTGTAAGCCGAAGGATCGATGACCTCAGCAGTTTGGTCCCATAGAAATTACCACAAATTTTCAAATTTTCTGTTGGCAGCATCAAGTCTTACAAGGAAGACATCAGCCATGGTGCCAGGTACGGGTTCACCTGCTGCACTGACCAAGTACGTGGTTAACATCGTACTTTCACAAACTTCCGCCATACCATCTGTGTAAGCCACTGGTAACTGGAAGGCCTAGGTGAAAACCCCTCCTAGCATAATCTTGCTATCACTAACCGGAGTACGTCCGTCTTTCATACATAGAGCAGGAAGTCAGTTTCTCTTTTTTGTTTTTATTTTCTTTTATTTTTCATAAGTGGTGAATTGCAGATCTTGCACCTGCATTTCCTTCACAAAAAGCGTCCTCGGTTGTGTGATGGATGTGTTCCACTCTCTGTACACCTTTACAGTTCTTGCCTCTACAGCTCCCTATAGTACCATGGAAAGTTCTTAACACATGTCATATCATCCTCCCCTCACCTTCAGCCACTATTTTTCATACATTCCTATCGCTTGCCAACTATGCGGAGAATGTCCTAATTCTTACCTTACCAGTCTACTTAATTTTCAGTATACTCCTGTAACACCACATATTCGTTCGACTGTCTTCTTTTCTGATTTTCTCACACTCCATGATACTCTTCCAAGCCAAGCTGTGCTCTAGGCGTATATTGTCACAAAATTATTCCTCATATTAGGACCTATGTCTTCTATATATCCTCTTATTAGCTTGCTAATGCTACCACGACCACAACATACGCGGGATACACTTTAACGCAGAATTCATTTTAATTTTTTCATAGACTTATCGCATTGTTTTCATGTTGTCCTTAATTAATCATTTCTTCAATACATGCGAACACGCTCCCTGACTGCCTGTAGTGGGATGCAGACGCTTGAATTGTACTGACGTGTGTTCTTTGCATTTGGTCTTTCCACAGAATTAATCTCCATTGCTAGCTATCCCCACATCAGCCGCATATTTTGCTTTACAGAGTCCATGATGTTCATGTTCTTGCTACAGCTGTGGACATCCAAAGCCTTGCCGTAGACTACATGCGATCCACATTTTTTTATCCTGTGTGGACGCTGCTGTCTTCGGTATGCACGTCGACGTATAACAAGCATGGCCTTACGGTGAAATTGGTTCTAATACTCTTTGCCAAATTGATTATGCTGGGAACATTATAGTGTCTCAGTGTGTAGCACTGGTCAAATAATATGCGCCAGTAACCCCAAGGCAGAAAGCGTGACAAATGACATGACGCGTGTTATGCCATGTACGAGGGTGAGTCAAATGAAAACCTTAAATTTGTAATAACAAATAGAAATTTCGCGCCGTTATCCTGTAGGTTGGTAAGCGTGCTACAAACAGGGTGCAGAATGGCCTGTAGGTGGCAGCATAGTGCATATGCACACATACCGTCTCAGTATCAGTATAAAGATGGCCGCCCCACTTGCGACTTGCATCAAGGAAGAACAGCATTCTGTTATTCGGTTTTTGCGTAGTGAATGTTTGAAACTTATTGAAATTCATCGACGAATGAAGGTTCAGTACGGTGATGCATGTTTGTCACAGCAGCAAGTCTACGAGTGAAGTAGGAAGTTCGCAAATGGTGTGACTTCCGTGGAAGATGTTCCTCATCCACGTTAGGCACAACGAGTTGTGACCCCATAGAACATTGCAGCAGTTGAAACCATAGTGAAGGAAAATCGCCGAGTGACACCGAATGACATTGCAGCATGTTTACAGATTAGTAAAAAATGGTTCAAATGGCTCTGAGCACTATGGGACTTAACTTCTGAGGTCATCAGTCCCCTAGAACTTAGAACTACTTAAACCTAACTAACCTAAGGACATCACACACATCCATACCCGAGGCAGGATCCGAACCTGCGACCGTAGCGGTCGCGCGGTTCCAGACTGTAGCGCCTAGAACCGCGCGGCCACACTGGCCGGCACAGATTAGTCATGGGTCAGCACACCACATTGTGCATGATGTGCTCCAGTTTCACGAAGTCTGCAAGATGAGTGCCACGTCAGCTGACTCCTTAAATGAGAGATCGACGTGTTCATGCTTGTGAAGAACTTCTTCGGCGCTTTGAATGAGAAGGTGATGGCTTCCTTGCAAGAATCGTTACTGGGGACGAAACCTGGGTTCAATTCACCAATCACTTCCTCATCCACCATACTCACCAGACCTTGCCCCAAATGATTTCCATATGTTTGGACCATTCAAGGACGCAACTGGAGGAAAGAAATTCCGTTCTGATGAAGAAGTACGCCACGCTGTGCATGAGTGGTTGCGCGTACTACCAAAAGAATTTTTTGCTAAAGGAATTTCTGCACTTTGTAAGCGCTGAAGGACTTGCATTGAGCGTGGGGGAGATTATGTTGAAAAGTGATACAGATTTGTACCACTTCTGCACAATAAATAATATTTAAGGTTTTCATTTGACTCACCCTCGTACATATGTGGCATATGTGTGACTCCGTGCAAATACAGTTGATTCAGCGTTAGTAACGTGCCACTTCGGACGATGAAGGAGTTGTGGTTTCATTCAAATTTGTTAATATTAATCAACAAAAGTCTAAAAGATGTTGTTGGGTACATCCTTACCGGTATACCAATGTAAACGAAAGTGGAGCTTATAAGATGTTTCAAATCCGAATATCGATGCATTTTTACTTTTACTTTTTCCGAGGATACACTACCATTCAGATAATCGTTGCTGAAACGTCAAAGGCAATAAAGGAACATTGCTGGCTGTATATTTAACAACACTATCTGTTGTAACCTGGAAGATAAAAGCTGATAGTTACCAGGATTTATCGAGTCTATAGAACACTATTGGTAGCTTCGACGTAAAACACCTCAGAACTGAAGCTCCTGCTGACTCTGGATCAACATTTTACAATTCCAAACCACGGTCTTCTTAGCTGTTTCATACGTAGAAGGATTATTTTTATCAACTGACGTCGGGGAGTATAGTCCCAACAATGCTGAGAGAGTAAAATGTAAATATCATGTGAGTAGGGCCTCCCGTCGGGCAGACCGTTCGCTGGGTGCAAGTCTTTCGATTTGACGCCACTTCGGCAACTTGCGCGTCGATGAGGATGAAATGATGACGATTAGTATAACACAACACCCGGTCCCTGAGAGGAGAAAATCTCCGACCCAACCGGGAATCAAACCCGGACATTCTGTCGCGCTGACGACTCAGCTGCCGGGAGGGGACTTGAAAGAGAATTAAAACAAAGTTGGTCCGGCAAAGCATTGTTGTTTTAGGAACATACATCATTCCCGGAAGAATACTGAAAATTTCCATAGTATTTTGCTATGGATGAAGTTTTTCCTTTAACGAAGCACATAGTGAGACCATATCCTCTTTCACAAACAATTGATGAAAAGCGTATTTTTACTTAGGAAATACCTAGAGGAAGAAACTATATAGAATGTTCCTTTGATATGGTGGTGTCCAAGATCCGGTTTGTAAATATCACTAAATTGCGACACGAATAAAATCTATGTATAGTTCACGCCACTCTTTTGCTACGTGGCCATATATCAAAGCGTGACCGAGTATATTCTACGTCATGTATCAGAATAATATAGACCACTCTGAAGAGAACTAACGTCAGTACTCACTAAACCAACAGAAGTCTAAAAATGTTGGTATAAAGTTGAGAAAAGGGCTCTGTAGTTTCGTTCTTAGCCCATGTTGACAGTTATTTTGGCAGAGAAAAGTATGTATGTTGATACATACCGATAGGATCTGATAACACACTGCATCCACCGATTCAATAGAACTAACGGCAGACTTTTTTATGAAAAAGCACCTATCGTATTTCTGTTTAGTTGTACATTTTCCTTCTCTTGTACAACTAAATTATATGATTTTCAATTCCTGTTCCTGTCAATGGTGTTTCACTTGCAATCGTTTCCCCCGACTTATCTGAGCGTTGTTGTTGTTGGATACAGCACTGCTGTGATCATAAACACATAGAAACTTCTCCATACGACCAACAACATGAGTAAGGTACTCCGGATCGTCTCTAATTTTCCTGGGTACTGAGGCAATCTCCCAACGAAAGCAGACCCTTTCATAAACTGTCAACTGGCGTAGTCGTGGCGTGTGGCGGAAGTGGAGCACGCCGCATTCGTTTGGCAGTGACGTGGCACCCCATTCCAGACAGTGGCGTCGCGTCAGACTCGTAAGCGCTGTTTAGGAAGACAGTATTGGTTCCATGTGAAGTTAGAGGCTAGAGATATGCCTTTGTGCCACGCCACGCGCCAAAAGACTTGCCACATCACTTCCTTTTGCCCTCTGCCTTACACAAATTTAACATTACGGTATGTATTATGATTTTCAGGTGATATAGCAGCAATGATTTTCAAGTAACAGAAGTGATATATAGTTAAACCCAGTACGGAAAGTGAAGAAAATGACACTCAAATTTCATTACTTACTAAATGCGAATCATTTTTGCAGTTACAATGGAGCTTCAGTAGCATTATCAGCTGTCAGTAACATGCTGTGAGATGTTAGCATGAACTCATCGTAAGAATTCATAGTAATCATTACCATTCAAAATACTCTTTCTATCAGTCCTCCAGTGTCTTGGAAGAGCACCAAGCTGCGCTAAAGGCAGTCATAGAGAATGTTCAGAGATAGGCTGTACGCATTTTCACGACTTTCTGCATTCAGCTTGAGTGTATCAAAGAAATGCTCAAGAAGCTGCTTTGCGAGGTCCACCAAGAAATGCGTCGTGCATTAACAAGAATCTGTGAGTCCCCACACCAAAAACGGTGAAGAAGCGCGCTATCCTCACCAGCATACACTTCGGGTGTTGATCACATATCTAAAGTTAGGGATATTTTCATTTATTCTGAAGGGTTCTTCTGAAGTGTTTTTCTTCTAGCTTACCTTATACAAGTGTAATAGCTCGGGGTAAATCTAAGTGGTAAAGTATTTATACACAAATGCGTTTTGTGTATAGAACATCTTTTTAGATGAAGATGTAGTTATGCGTCCCCTTCGAGGATGTCCCAAATAAATGGTGGAGCCATCTACAGTACCAGGGCAGTCTCTTAGAGAAACGAATGCTGCTGCGATACCCCTTTCATTTTGTGACATGCAGCAAAACCAAATAACTGTTACATGTCAGATATAGTTCGATCTTCTGGAGGGGATCAGCAGCAGGATGCACTAGTTGTGGAATTATCAGCAGTGCCCGTCTGAGGAACTCTTCGAGATTTCAACTTACAGGATGGGGCAAATAGGACTAGGCTGGAGAACAGAGTTCCAGGGTACAAGCAAACAAAGCAGAGGAAATGGAAATGCAGAGCTGACCTGATTACATCAGATGTTGAAAGGGACCAACATTCATCTCATAGCACTCTTGGGCCCTGGTCAGCAAGTTACTGAAGTCGGTTGGAAGCTGGACTGTTGGAACTGCTACAGTCTCATCTGAAATGCTCTGCTGCAGTTGTTGAAGACTATGAGAGCTGTTGCGAAACGCCTTGGACTTGAGGGCTCCCCACACTAAGCAGTCGTGTACTGACAGATGTGGTGGCCTATGTAGACAGCTAGGTCTGCGACCAGACTGAAGTCCTCTAACGTCTCTGTCAAGCGTGAAGATTGTCTAAATGTGCTCCAAGGTTCGACCGGCTGTATGGGCAGTTTCTCCATCCTGTAGGAAGTAACTGTAGGTCTTTTCCTCCAACGTTAGTGCTGCCACAAAGCGTTGCAAAATGTTGGCAATAAAACGCGCCAAAGGCAGCGTCTGATGAAAGAAGAGGGTGCCAATAATGCTGAGTGCAGACACTGGCCACAAACCCCAACCTTCTAATTATGCAATGGTGTTTCGTGGAACTTATGCGTATTCCCCGCTGCCCAGAACCTGTGCTTCTGTGAGTTGACGTAACCATTCAAGGGAAACCAGGCTTCATCGCAAAAAAAGGAACTGATCCATGTCCAAGCCATTCATTGTTATCTCTGTGATCAGCAACTCTCAAAACTGGAGGCGCTGAAGAGCATCTACTGGTTTTAATGCATGAACAACAGACACTTGGTACGAATGCTTCTGTTGGTCAACAAGGAATATTCGTTCGCATGTTCGACATGATATGCCGGTCTCTTGCGACAGGCGTCAGGGTTCATTTGGTAGGACTGTGAAGCATTTTCTGGTGAACTGCAGCAAGATTTTCTGGTGTGTGGACATGTTTTGGAATGTTTTTTGACTTGTTAAAGTCAGATCCTGTGTGATGCCGTATTTCGGACTAAGTGTTGCATGACACACTTTGCTAGCACTTTAAAACCATTAAACATTTGAGTAAATAACTGACCACACCGTTTCCATGGCTCTGTTATCACGGAACTTTCCACAACGGACTACCACTGCTCCACAGTGAGTACTATCACCACACTGCACCGTTCCACTGACGCTGACACAGCCCGCACTATGCTCTGAGGCTGTGTGGATCACGTAGCAGGCGTACACGTGGTGTGCGCGTCACGGAATGTGGTTGTATCCACACAATCACTACACGGGGTGTGATTGTATGCATACATTCGCGGCCAGTCGTATCCACTCCCCCCGGGCCACTTTTATCCGCCACTCCCTCTATTAGCTCACAGTAGCTATTCGCTACGGTCGGCTGAGGTGATGTGACAAATATGCAAACGACAGTGAAGCCTAAGACAGTTTCCTTTCAACTCCTGTAGAAATCAGCACTGATGCAAAATATAAGAAGAACACCAAACAGTAATCCTGTCAATTCATCACGTAACTTCGCTAGCAGTGCATCGCCAAATACGATTACAGGAAGGAACTGAATAACCTACGAAGCTAACAAGATGCTTGATCAAAAGCTACGATTGAAAGGGTTGATTTTCTTTCCAGTGGATCTGACGTGGCGTTTTTTGATCTGAATCTACGTCTGCATCCCGGAAGTCACCTTACGGTGAGTGCTGGAGGGTACTTGTGGTACCAACTGCGTTTTCGGCCCGTCCTTGTTCATTTTCCTGAAAGGTAAACCTCCTTATTAGATCTAGTTTCTTTGACTTTCTCGTTGTCATGATTTCGCGAGACGTGTTATGGATGAAGCAATATGTTGTCCGATTCTTCCCAGAAGCCACTCTTTCAGAATTTTAATAGTAAACCTCTCCATGATAAACAATGCCTCTCTTGTAGCGCGGGATAAAAGATCCCGTGACGAACCCCACCTGCCACTCCTCTCTCTCTCTCTCTCTCTCTCTCTCTCTCTCTCTCTCTTTCTCTTTCCTCTTCTTTTAATCCAATCTGATAATGGTCCCTCATAGGGTATATTCTAACATAACATTCGCGTGCGCTTGTGGGGTCGTACGCGTTGGCTGTGCTACATGATCTCTGGCAAGTGCTATCAAGCGTAGATACCTGGAAGACGTATGACCCACGTGCCTCAGACTTGTTGAGATACCACAAACTTTCCATACGTGACCACATGTATGGGAAAGTCATTCGCTGATGTATTAATCAGTAAAAGACAAACTGTCGTCAATAATTAATTTACTTAAAGGAATTAATGGTGTTTGTCAAGTACTCAGTCGAGATGTTATTTCCACTTTTCGCACAATTTTTTGACGACAGTCCCAGTGGTCTTCTTTCGCTGCTGGAGCTCTCCTACTACACTGTCCAGCTACATTAGTGTGACCACCTGTCAAAAGTCTGAATAACCATCTTCTGCAGCGCGGACCGCAAACAGACATTCAGGAAGATAGTCCGTGAGGTTCTGGTGGATAAAGACAGGCATGTGGAGCCATGGCGACTCCACTGCTGTAGCCACCTGCCCTAGCTTTCTCGGCTGGGGAATCATGGCCCGAACAGCCCGATCGAGGTGGTCCCACAGATTCTTGATTTGGTTTACATCCTGGGAGTTTGGTGGCCAGCGTTAAACTTATGGTAGACCTACCTTGGGCTACTGGAAACAAGTTCTTACACTGCGAGCTTCGAGACACTTTGCAGATGCTATCGTGTGTAGGAAAAACAAGCTGTATGTAAGAGTGCACATGGTCGCCAAGGATAGATGCATACTTGTCTTGCTCCATTGTGCCTTCCAGAATGATGAGATTGATACGTCGTGGTATGGGAAAACTTAACCAGAACGTAAGGTAAACAGAGCTCAAAGGCTGCAGGGAGTGAAAGCGTAGACCCAAATGAGGTTACAGTTTCAAACACAATTTAATTTTATTAAATATTAAAAAACACTTCTTCACTGATATATATATATGTTGTGAATGTTCAGCGGCCCTGGAGTTAAAAAATTTTTGTTGTGTTTTGTGATATATATATATACATATATATATATATATATATATATATATATATATATATATATATATGTATATCAAAACCAGTTAAAAAATTTTTGTTGTGTTTTGTGATATATATATATATATATATATATATATATATATATATATATATATATATATATATATATATATATATATCACAAAACACAACAAAAATTTTTTAACTCCAGGGCCACTGAACATTCACAACTGTAATGTCAGAATGACAATCTTACGATTCAAGATAGTCACGATGTGAAGGACCCTACACTTTTGATTAATTATTGACCAATGCAATAAGTTACTGAAAGGAATGACTTCAATCATTCGGCCAGAAAGGCCAATCAAATATAACCACAAATGCTGTTTAGATAATGCTACAAGAATGCAAAGCCCACAATTTATTTACTTCGTCCAAAAGAGCAGTAAAGCCCAAAAGACAAATTCGTATACCAAAGGAGATCTTTTTTTAATGAAACAAGCTAACAAGATACAATTAATAACCAAAAAGGGGTAGCGACATCGCCACTCGGCCTGAAGGGCCTGAATATCAGTAAAAATTAATATTTGAGAATGGTTGGAGTTAGTGAGTTAGCACTTAAAACCAGCCCGTGCTCCTCACCACTGGGAAAAATTTACAATCAGCTGTGCTACGACTGCCTGCTTTAGCAATATGGCGCAGACCAGCAGAACAACTAGGAACTTCACCAACGTGGCGAAACGTCCACATAGGGCATGACAGCAACCCTCTGTAACACATAAGATAAAAATTACTAAACATTGAAACACATGGTTCAAAATATAACGCCTATCTAGGCAGGAACTATTAATGACGCCCACTGGCCTTCGTAAATCTTCGGCTTAGTAAATGTGACGGCCAGGACTAAATAATAATATCACTCAAATTGTAAAATACAAGGTCGTTATTGCACTTGGGTCAACCACAGATAATATTTTAGGTTCAGTTATTAAGGCACAGAGAGTTAACACTCTTTTCTAGTGATAGTTACACTTGACAATATAACAGCAGATCATTGAACCGGGATTTCGGGCACGCCTGAGCCTACTAAAATTGCGAAACCACCATGGCACACGACCTTAGAGCAAAACACACCCTATGACACGGGCAGAAATTGAGTCAGACTCATCAAGTCAAGAAATTCTCACCGTTAGTCCAGAAGGCAGACAAGCATTCGGCGACAGGTTGCAACCAGCACCAACTCGAGTTATGTCAATAGCCCCAGTTCCGCCGTAGCAACGCGGACACGTCGCGTCAACAGTTGCCACGCCGAGCTTCCTTATCACACAGCCCGTCCCGAGTACACACGCTCCTAGCAATCACGCGCGTTCACAGGAAGTACTACCACCTTTCCCGCAACATTGCGCTGCCACACAACCGGAAACTAAACTCCCCGTCTCACTCCGGCAGCAGCACTCGATACTCTCGTCGCCAGCAGGTCTCTACACCAGAACACAGCGCCCTCCGAAATTTAAAAGCAAACGGACCTATCGCGGCAGAGAAAATGCAAGGCTCCGGAAGACGACACACCACACCTAGACAAAGATGAAGATGATACGGTTCAGAGATCATCCAGCGAAGGTTACGAAAACATTCTCCACATCCCAACGCTCCTTCCTGTGCCCTGGACCCTTCAAACGACTGTTGCAAGGCCACTCCCACCAATGGCCACCTGTCTGATGAAGTGCAACGTGTGATTCATCTGAAAACGCCACCCGTCGCCACTTAGTGTACCTCAGTTTACAATATTGTCGTACAAAATTCCAGTCTTCATCGCCGATGAACAGCCGTCAGCATGGGATCATTAACCAAGTGCTTGCTGTGGAGGCCCATATGAAGCAACATTCGCTGTACGGTCGTCGGACCAGACACTGTAGGTAGCCCCTTGGTGCATTAGGGTGGTCAGTTACTCAACAGTCGCACGTCTATTCACCGCTACACATCTCCATAGCCGTCGTTCACCCACGTCGCCTACGGCCTGTGGTGCACCACAGTTGCCTCAGAGCAGGTTTTGGATAGCCTCGGTTTGCTACGCGTGGTATATACAGGGTGTTTCAAAAATGACCGGTATATTTGAAACGGCAATAAAAACTAAACGAGCAGCGATAGAAATACACCGTTTGTTGCAATATGCTTGGGACAACAGTACATTTTCAGGCAGACGAACTTTCGAAATTACAGTAGTTACAATTTTCAACAACAGATGGCGCTGCGGTCTGGAAAACTCTATAGTACGATATTTTCCACATATCCACCATGCGTAGCGATAATATGGCGTAGTCTCTGAATGAAATTACCCGAAACCTTTGACAACGTGTCTGGCGGAATGGCTTCACATGCAGATGAGATGTACT
This sequence comes from Schistocerca americana, assembly GCF_021461395.2. Lineage (NCBI taxonomy): Eukaryota > Metazoa > Arthropoda > Insecta > Orthoptera > Acrididae > Schistocerca > Schistocerca americana. The sequence goes on from NC_060122.1 coordinate 62,289,013, forward strand.
GCTTCAGCTGTTCAATTGTTTCCGGATTCTGGCGGTACACCTGGTCTTTCAAGTGTCCCCACAGAAAAAAGTCACAGGGGTTCATGTCTGGCGAATAGGGAGGCCAATCCACGCCGCCTCCTGTATGTTTAGGATAGCCCAAAGCAATCACACGATCATCGAAATATTCATTCAGGAAATTAAAGACGTCGGCCGTGCGATGTGGCCGGGCACCATCTTGCATAAACCACGAGGTGTTCGCAGTGTCGTCTAAGGCAGTTTGTACCGCCACAAATTCACGAAGAATGTCCAGATAGCGTGATGCAGTAATCGTTTCGGATCTGAAAAATGGGCCAATGATTCCTTTGGAAGAAATGGCGGCCCAGACCAGTACTTTTTGAGGATGCAGGGACAATGGGACTGCAACATGGGGCTTTTCGGTTCCCCATATGCGCCAGTTCTGTTTATTGACGAAGCCGTCCAGGTAAAAATAAGCTTCGTCAGTAAACCAAATGCTGCCCACATGCATATCGCCGTCATCGGTCCTGTGCACTATATCGTTAGCGAATGTCTCTCGTGCAGCAATGGTAGCGGCGCTGAGGGGTTGCCACATTTGAATTTTGTATGGATAGAGGTGTAAACTTTGGCGCATGAGACGATACGTGGACGTTGGCGTTATTTGGACCGCAGCTGCAACACGGCGAACGGAAACCCGAGGCCGCTGTTGGATTACCTGCTGCACTAGCTGCGCGTTGCCCTCTGTGGTTGCCGTACAGCGTACGCGGTCGCCCTACCTTTCCAGCACGTTCATTCGTCACGTTCCCAGTCCGTTGAAATTTTTCAAACAGATCCTTTATTGTATCGCTTTTCGGTCCTTTGGTTACATTAAACCTCAGTTGAAAACTTCATCTTGTTGCAACAACACTGTGTTCTAGGCGGTGGAATTCCAACACCAGAAAAATCCTCTGTTCTAAGGAATAAACCATGTTGTCTACAGCACACTTGCACGTTGTGAACAGCACACGCTTACAGCAGAAAGACGACGTACAGAATGGCGCACCCACAGACTGCGTTGTCTTCTATATCTTTCACATCACTTGCAGCGCCATCTGTTGTTGAAAATTGTAACTACTGTAATTTCGAAAGTTTGTCCGCCTGAAAATGTACTGTTGTCCCAAGCATATTGCAACAAACGGTGTATTTCTATCGCTGCTCGTTTAGTTTTTATTGCCGTTTCAAATATACCGGTCATTTTTGAAACACCCTGTATTAACCAAGCCAGCACGCAAACAGCTTACAGACTTAGCCGTTTCGGAAATGGGTTCCACCGTTGGCCTGACAGCCAATGATCATCCTGTTTTTGACGTCACATGTCTACTCCATCTCCGCATCACGACAACGACTGCACTGTTTTCCGTTATCCTCGGCATGTGTTATATACCCTCCACTGTTAGTGCTGCCACGTCTGTGAGTGATTATTGCAAGCTTATGTCGGACATAGGTGGTGGTGACATTAATGTTACTGGACCGTGTGTGTGTACATACTTCCGGGACTTCGGATTGCTGATTACTTCAAGGAAACTTTTCTACTGTGCAGGTACATCCAGAACCCTCTTCTAATCGGTGGCAAGAAATTCGACTTACGGCTGTATGTACTGGTGACGTCGTTTCGCCCTTTGAAAATATATTTGTTCAAGCGTGGCTTCTGTCGCTTCTGCACCGTCAAGTATGACACCAGCATCCAGGAGATGGACAACGTGTTCGTGCACCTGACCAACGTCTCCATTCAGAAACACGGAGTGAGTATCAGCAATGTCTCTTTTTATGATGTGATATCTATTTTCCCTTTTTCTTAAACGTAGCATTTTTCTTCGCCAACTGATTTACCATAGATAGTTAAGACACGTTAAATCAATTATAGATAGATTTTGAAGGTAAGCAATACTTGCATATTCTTAGCAAAAATTATGAATGATTAACCTTAGAGCTCACCGGAATAGATACCCCAATGAAAACAATTGAAGAATTGAAGATTGATTAATCGTTGGACAGGACACCTATTCTACCTGGGCAATCACAACTTCCTATTATGTTTAAACAGTCCCATTCACTTTCCCCCACGTCCTCGCTCTTTCTGTCAGATTGCCGTGTCCAATTTCGCACTGACATTTAATTTAAGACAATGAAGTATTTAAATCTATACCTTTGGACATGGTTTCACTAAGGCAATCGAATGGAAATTCCTTTACATTCATTCATAGTCATCGTTTAGGGACCGATGACCTAGCACTTTGGTCCCTTGCCCCCTCTTTTAAACCAACCAACCAACCAATCGTGATTTACTTTTCCAACAACTTATACTTGGTACATTAGTTATGGCGTAGCCTGTCACATTCAGAGACATTTCAACTACTAGTATATTCTATTGATTCTTGAAAGACATTTATTTTCAAAACTCAGGAAGAACATTTAAACCACTGAATTTCTGTATCCTGTCACCAACCCAATTAGACTTCCTCCAGTGTCGGGAACAACGTTCATGTAAAATCCGTAAGACAAACTGAGGGCAACAGGTGAAAAGTGGAGCCGATATTCAAACTGATAGTGTTTCTAGTTGTACAAATATTTAGAGGAATGCACGTACACGACGACTGATCATTTCAATATTCGACAAAATAGCGCCTCTAAACACGGTAAGCCCTCTTCATTCTTTAGGTATTTATATTTCAATATGCTATGCAGTCTGTCAGAATAACAATAGTAGTGTATCGTTGAGAAGAATAAAAATATTATTGTGCTGCACTAGCAGAAACACACTTCAGCATTTGTATACGATAAACTGTTAAGTTTAGGAGGAGTATGAGATTGCTTTTTAACGTCTCATCGACAACGACGTCATTAGAACGGAGCAAAAGCTTGGGTTTGGGACGGATGGGGAAGTAAATCGGCCGTGCCGTATCAAGTGAACCATCCCGGCACTTTCTGAGGCTATTTAGGGAAATCACGGAAACCCTAAATCATTATGGCCAGACGTGGGTTAGAATCGTCGTCCTCCATTATGCAAGTTCTGAGAGCTAGCTTTTAAGTTTAAATACTATACAAAACGTTGATCTGCGAGCTCTTCGCAGGCTAGGTAACAATTTTTCTGACAGAATATATAGGAAAACATCAATCCCTACAAGAGGCCAAACGATAGGAAAAATACCAATCAAGGCGTGATCCGAGCACGATAAGCGTCTAGGAATGTCAGTGAACACAGTACTTATGGCTCCGGCGGGTGACTGAGGCGTTGCTATGTTCATTCGTGAGCGGTGACCTGTGGAGTTTCATGAATCACGGTTGTGATGACGTTCGTGGCGATCATGACAGTTTTCGTGTTGGTGGTGTCCTCCATACCATTCGATTATCGCCATAGTTCTAACTCACTGTCTTGCAGGAATATTAGAAATATATTGTTGCATTTGTTTATTTACTTTAAAATATGTATGTTATGCACAGAGCTAATATAGACGAAGCTAAATAATACTGCCAATAACTTTGCGAAAGAAGTTAAATGATCAATAGAAACACACAAATAATTTTACTTTCCATTTAAATCATACCGACACATACCTAAATTACAAATGCATATTTGCAATTACTTTGATTATGCTATCTCCTGTCATACAAACACAAATTGCGAATTTCCTTTACACCACACGCACATTGCAAATTATTATAGCGACCATTCATACAGATGAACAGCTGACTGAAGCTGGTGAATCCACGTTTCTGCTTCCGCCTCTGTATATTTTCTTGACCTAGACTATCAGCGTTCTTTTTCACATAATTTCTTTTTTTTTTGTTCATGTTTTTATTTTTCTTAAGCATTTTCTCTCCGTATTCCAAACTAAGTAACGCTGACGTCTCGCAATGTAAGTCACCGAACTTCTTACTCTGTTGTTTCATTCGATACTTCACGTCCGTCCAATTTTTGCATTCATTCCCAGCAACATAATTGTTGCCTATTGTCAATGTGTGCTTCTTTTCTTCCTATTTTGACGGTCTTCTGTAAGTCCTTATTGATTTTCAACAATAACAGAGTGCTATAGCTGAAGCCAGTTTACTTTTCACTGTCTGATCTTTGTTCCTGAGCTCGTATAATATGATCAAATTCCCGTGTAAGAGAATACTTGGCAAAATATTTCGGTAACTGCCATTAATTTTATCCTTAATGCCCTTGCTCAAGACAATGAATCCAACCGAAATGATGTTTCTATGATTCCTACATACCAGATATTTCAGCAGAACCTAAAATAAAAAATGAATTATCGAAAGAGAATTGGATTTCGACGGTCGGGTGTTCATATAGGTCCAACTATTAACTGATGGCGAAAGTTTATTGTTGTAAACCATATGTACCTGAATTGAAATTGTTTCTCTTATTTCATGAGAAGAGTGATGACGCGGTTGCAATATCCGTGCAGGCTACATGCACTCAAAAACGGCCTCTATGTCAAGCGGCGATGCCATTTTTCAAGATGAGACCATTACACAGATCGTATGTGACAATGTTTGGGAATATATGGCGTGAGACTTCCTCAGTTTTAGTCAACTTCAGGAATTGGAAGCTTTTCGAGTACCTTTGTGACAACATTGATTGACACGATTGACAGATGAAATCGTTGTGTGTGTTCCTCAGTTCCATGTTGAAACACTGTGCTTGACAGTTGTAGCCTACGTAGCCACCTTCATTACCAATGAAGTATGGATATCGACATGAGAACCTACAAGACTGTTGCGTGGTGTTATAGACAGCTGAAATACTGATTGGTTAAGAACAGTTTGGAGGAAAATGAAGTCTAAGCTAAGTTCAAAAGTGAGGTAGTATGCTCTGATGCACATGTCTACGTAATAAAATATACACTTCTCGTATATTTAAAGCCATGTCTAAACTGGGGAGATTAAGAGTCGTAGTTGGTTTTCCACCTTCTTGCACGGCTCATAAAAATAGAAAAGACAGATAAAAGGTACAATAGCCCTAAGAAACTATTGAGGTGCTAATTGAAGTATGAGCGCCCGTATTCGCAGAGACTAACTAACTGAAAGTTACTTGGAAACAGACTGTGACAAACCTGTAAAATATACGTATGTTGGGTTTGAAGAATTTGCAGTGGTTCATCGACCCACATGCGTCTGTGTTTCAAGTGGTATCTCAACTCGTTTTAATTTTTGCGTGCTAGTTACCTATCTGTCTGTCAAAACATAACAAGCAAACAGTGCCTGAAAAGCATCTTGCCAAACAATTATTAGAAATTATAAACTGATCCGTCTCTAAAGACCAAATAAAATATGGTGATGAAGATTCTATCTTACCATATCGCTGTGTAAGGAACAGAATTAAAATTTTACTAATTAACACTTGCCAGTTCATGTAAATCGTAAATTATGAATGTCGATGTTAGGGAATGTAAGTACAAGAAGCATAATTGGTTGCTGCTGACTTCATTGTCGTTTGAACTCTGTGTTATGATTCATTTCTTGTACACAATATAACAACAGTGAATGATCGCCAGCACAAATATGCGTACTCACCACGTAAGTGAAATGTAGAGGTAAGACTTTCACCAACATTTCGTAGTAATTAAGCTGTTTTGTAATTACCCTTTGCATAGAGCATGGAACCCATAGAGGCAGTATATTTGTTCGCATTCAATAGACATTTCGACTAGCATTTGAATGTGACCCACCGATGCTGAGAGTTTTGATGTTAACCTATTTTGTGACATTCAAATATAAATTTATATATTCTCATGTACGTACATATCTTGGAAAAAACTGTGTAGAGCACGACATAGGATACTTAGCTTTGTACCACATGTTATAGTTTCTTCCCGCTCCAACCACGTATAGAGAGCGGATGAATAACTGCCGAAATGCCTCTGTGTGTGCTGTAATTAGTCTCATAGTTTCCTCATAACCCATATGGGAGCTACACTTAGAGGGCTGAAGAATATTTATATATTTAAATTTTATTTTATCAATGGTGGGTTTCTGAACTCCATGACCGTTAAGGTTGTTGGTGAAGAACACAGCCAGCCACAAATACTTCGAAGATGGTTTATTTCAGTGCCATAACCGGCTTCCAGCTGCCATACCTATTATCACATGGCTAACGTTTCCGATTACATTTCTGGTTTTGTCAGCAGCATGTACTCATTACTAAACTCCACCAAAGACAAGTTAATGAGGAACTGCATACACTTACATATGTGCCAGTGGGCAACATATTTTCTTTTCTTGGTAACTATGCCATTTTCAGAACAGTTTAAAAACTGTTACAGTGCAAAAAGCTCATGTATTCGAAATAAACCGCAGATGTTCGAAAACGCTTCCTAACGTTCTTTGCGTGAGATTGGGACCGAGACATGTGCTTTACATTCGATAATTCGGTTCACAGTGCAAGGACTATCGGTCAAAGAAAACCAGCTTAGCAGGAACTGCAACCGAACAAATGTGGAATCTTTTGCAAGTAACTTGACAATAATTCTCTGAAGACGAGATTTTCACTCTCGCGCAAATTGGAACATTGACGGATCGGCTGTACTTTAGTGCAGTGGCCTGAACGGATCGTTTCCAACCATAAAACTGAGGGAAATTGGCTCCAGTGCGTAGAATGAAAGACGAGCGCACGGATTAAGCACAAAGAGTCAACTAACTTTCACACGTGTGAAAATTTTGAGAGCGCGCTCAAAAGTAACTGGAAGAGTGTGCTATATTTTCTTAAACATTTATTCAAATTACTGTTTAGTCCTAAATTGGTCTAAAATATGTATTAGTGGTTCATCAATGTCACTGTATGTTTTTTTCGTTGTAAATACGATTTTTAATAAGTAATTTCTCATCCAAATAACCTGTGATAGCCAACACCAATGACAGTGCCACTTCGTCACAAAATTTTTCTCCGATACAACATTCATTTTCTAAAATTTTGAATATTGCTATGGCTACAACTTAGTGGAAAAATACAGCCATGGGCACATATCACGAGGCTTACTAGTGTTAGTGACGTGAACAGCAATCACTGCTTTAAGCAGCTAAAAGTAGCATCAACATCCTTGACTGAAATTAATACGATTCGAAAAATTCCAAAAAACGAAAGCTCATGGTATTTCAGATAGAATCATAAAATGTTGTCCAGCTTAATATGTAATATCCATAGTGATTGCATTACTGGCACAGGGAATTTTTCCAGACAGTTTAAAATATTTAATTTTTAAACTACTGCATAAGAAATATGACAAGGCAGACTTAAACAACTATCATCTAATTTCCTTAATGACTTTTTTTTCCAAAATATTCGAAAAAGTAATGCACTGAAGAGCAGTCGTGCATTTAAGTGGAAACAGTTTTGGTACCGTAAAATAGTTTGGATTACAGAAAGGGTTCTCGACTGAGTATGCTACTTGTACATTCAATCACCAAATAGCACAAGCCTTGAATGGTAATATATGGTCTGTTGGTATTTATGCATTCACTCATCAAATAGGACAAGCATTGAATAGTAATATATCGCCAGTTGGTATTTTTTGTGATGTCTCCAAGGCATTTTATTGTGTGGATCATGATTCTCTCTTTGAAAAACTCGAATTTTATGGAACTGATGGCTTTAGACACAGCTAGTTCGAATCATACTTGACAAACAAGACGTGGAAGGTTGTATTCAATATTTCAGACGATATCGCAAAGGCAGAAAATTTTAGTGACTGGACAATAAAATCATAAATAACGAAGACAGTCCCACAGGGTTTACTTGTGGGTCCACTCCTATACCTCATATATGAGAATGATCTTCCACTTAACATTCAATAATTAAAATTTGTACTTTATGCAGATGATACTAATGTTATCATAAATCCCATTAGAGAAGCAACACAAGTGTTGGTAAATTATATTTTACAAAGATTTACTAAGTAGTGCTCTGAATAATAGACTCTCTCTCAATTTTGAAAAAAAAGGAACTACATTCTGTCCTGTACAACAAACATAGACATACCAACAACAGCACATCAACAGGACTCAGTAAGAAGGGTACAATGCGTGAAATTTTTGTTGTACATACTGATAAAATTTTGACCTGCCTGAAGCATATTACTGAGATTCTCAAACAGTTCAGCTAATTTAGCTCTTTGTATAATTGGTAATCTTGGAAATAAATATATCATTCTCTTGATATATTTTGCATATTTCCAATGAATAATCTCATACGGAATAATTTTCTGGTTTTAACTCATCACCTAGATAGAAAGTACTGATAGCACAAAAGCGAACAGTAAGAATAAATTCTGGTGTACCTCCACAGACGTTTGCAGGTAACCCTTTGAGGAGCTAGGCATTTCATCTGCACCATCACAAGTACATTTTCGCAACTGAAATTCGTCATAAACAGTCCGTCAAGTTTGAGAACAATAGTGGTGTACGTACCTTCGACACTATAGGGAGAAATGACCTTTATTATCTACTAGTTTAGCTCCCGTTGCTTCGCTCTTGAGGACTGTACGGCCTGCAGAGACTTTTTTTTTCATTTTCTTTTAGTCGAATGTACTTTTGACCAAAAAATGATTCTAGTAGCTGGAATCCAACATTTTTGTTAATCATGCCTTTTGCGTTCTTGTGGAACTAACGGAGAAATGAAGCACCAATATTCATAAATTTCATTAATTTTTTTTAATGTAACAAAACATTTTCTTAAAATTTTTCATCCTCTACTGCACTCCCTTAGGGGTTGAATTTCCAGAAACACTTAAAGACTTTTCTTGTTTCTAAGCGAGAAGTCAAATGCCAGTTTTCATGTATGTAGCCTAAAAAATGCCTTTATTAGTTCTTTAGTAATTCTTTATTTTCAAAATAAGTCAGCCACTATTTTATTCCCTTAGTGGTTGAATCTCCAAAATGCCAAAATAAGTATTTTTTATTTTGTGACTGAGAAACCAAACACTAATTTTCGCAGATCTGGCTTCAAAATTCCCTTAACAATGACATGCTTTCTAAAGGTCTTTCATCCCTTATTTCACTGCGTTAGGGGCAGGATTTAGGACAATCCCTTCTAGAGCGATGCCTACAGTATAGGATACATACATCCTCTCCGAACTTCAAGTTCCTATCCTTAGTGGTTTTGGCTGGGTGATGACGAGTCAGCGAATCAGTCTGATTCTGTTACATTCCCTTAGAGGGTGAATTCCCAAAAACAGTGGCATGCTTCTGTTTTATTTCTAACAAAGAAGCCAAATGCAAATTTTCATAGATTCAACTTCAGAAATTTTTCCACAATTAAATATTTCGATAAAAACACTCATCCCCCGTTTCACCTCGATAGCAGTTGAATTTCCAAAAACACTGAAATATGTATCTTTTTATTTCTAACTGCAGGCAAATTTAAAATTTCAGAGATTTAGAATTAAAAATGCTTTTATAATAGAATATTTTCACAAAAGTCTCATACCGTATTTTGCCCCCATAGGGGTTCAGTTTCCAGGAACACTGCAACACGTCTCTCTTTATTTGTAATAGAGGAGTGAAATATCAATGTTCACAGACATAGCTTTAAAAATACTTTAGTAGTTCTTTAATAACAAAGTATTTTCAAATAAGGCTTTCACTCACTATTTTACCCTCATGGAATTAAATTCCCGAAAATGCTGAAACATGTATTTCTTTATTTCTGATCTAGAAACCAAATACCAATTTTCGTTGGCCTAACTTCAAAGCAGCCTTAATAGTGGCTTGTTAAAAAAAACGCTTCATCCCCTATTTCAGCCCCGTTGGACATAGAATTTAGAAAAATCCCTTCTTAAACGACGCCTATAGTGTAAGATACACTTCTCTTCCAAATTTCAAGTTTAGCGGTTTTTGTTGGGCCATGATAAGTCAATCAGTAGGCAGTGAGGACATCGCCTTTTATGTACAGAGGTTGTTAATGCTGTGAGTGGATGAGAGAGGAGTTAAATATGGAGCAATAAAAGATTTTGATCATTTGGCCAATAACAGAAAATGTCGGACTACTTTAAAATCATATCTCCTGGACGACTCTTTCTATTCCATTAACGAATTTCCACTTAAAAATTAACAGCAGTAAAAAATGTACGAGGGTCACTCCAAAAGAAATGCACACATTTTTTTAAATACATCTTTTACTCTACATGTTTGAAAGTTTTACAGTTTGTAGATACATCCTTTAAGAACAATATTTTCATTTTCCACATAATTTCCATCCCTCTCAATTGCCTTACGCCATCTTGGAACCAGCGCCTGTATAACCGCACGGTAAAATTCTGGACCAACCTGTTGGAGCCGCTGTTTGGCAGTGTGCACAAGGCAGTCATCATCTTCAAACCTTGTTCCACGAAGAGAGTCTTTCAGTTTTCCAACGAGATGATAGTCACATGGAGCCAGGTCAGGACTGTAAGGCGGGTGTTTCAGTCTTGTCCATCCGAGTTTTGTGATCGCTTCCATGGTTTTTTGACTGACATGTGGCCGTGCATTTTTTTTTTGTTTTGGTGTTAGGGCGTAAAACTGCTAATGTCATTAGCGCCCGGTCCGTGACTTAGGAAACAGTAAAAAAACGAAATTGAAAACCAGCAGCAATGGGAACGAAAGTTATAAAATTGGAGAAACTAAAAGCAGAAGGAAGGCTTAAAAATCCACTACAGAAAGGGGTTGGTTGTCCCCAAAAAAAGCTTCAAATGACTGACCTCATTTCACTGGCACTAATAGACTTGAGAACGCGGTCGGCTGAGCGCGTGTCATCTGCTAAAATCGACGACATATCGGGCGATAGCTGTAGACGGGAGCGTAACGGATTAAAATAGGGGCACTCAATTAAAAGGTGTCTTACCGTCCACAGCTGAGAGCAGTGGGGACAGAGTGGGGGAGGATCGCCGCTTAAAAGATGTCGATGGCTAAAAAGACAGTGCCCTATCCGGAGTCTAGTTAAAATTACCTCCTCCCGACGACGCGTTCGGGAGGAAGAGGTCCAAGCACAAGGAAGAGCTTTCACGTCCCGCAATTTATTAGGGAGAAGTGTCGACCAATGCGCATGCCATAAATGAACAACACGACGACATAAAACGCTCCGTAGATCGACGAAGGGGATCGATTGAATAGCTGACCGAAGAAGAGAGACTGCAGCCTTGGCTGCTATATCGACCGCCTCATTTCCACAGATACCAACGTGTAGCGGGAGCCAGAGGAACGCCACCGAGACGCCCCCCCATGTGGAGCAAGCGCAGACAGTCCTGAATCCCGTGGACCAGAGGGTGCACAGGATAAAGAGCTTGGAGACTGAGGAGACAGCTGAGAGAATCTGAGCAGATAACGTACTGTATCCACTGATGGCGGCGGATGTAGTGGACAGCCTGGAGAACAGCGTAAAGCTCCGCAGTAGAAACCGAACACTGGTCGGGAAGCCGAAAGTGATTTGGGGTGTCGCCAACAATATAGGCACTCCCTACACCTAACGATGTTTTCGAGCCGTCGGTGTAAATAAATGTGGCGTCCGTCATTTGTGCACATAGAGCAGCAAATTCCCGACGATAAACAAGTGAAGGGGTACCATCCTTGGGAAATCGACAAAGGTCACGGAGCAGGCAGATCCGGGGACGGAGCCAAGGCGGTGCTGTACCCCAAGATGTCAAGAAGGTTTTAGGAAAGCCGAAGGAAAGAGGATGGAGCAGTTGTCGGAAGCGGACTCCCGGTGGTAGTAGGAGGAGGGGCGGCCTGCACACCCTACATCAAAGGAGGCGTCGAAAAAAAGGTCATGGGCTGGATTAGCAGGCATGGAAGACAGATGGCTAGCATAACGACTCAGAAGGACTGCTCGCCGATTGGACAGCGGAGGTTCAGCAGTCTCAGCATAAAGGCTTTCCACAGGGCTGGTGTAAAAAGCTCCAGACACTAAACGTAATCCACGGTGGTGGATAGAGTCGAGACGCCGAAGAATAGACGGCCGAGCAGAGGAGTAGACTATGCTTCCATTGTCCAATTTCGAGCGCACTAAGGCGCGATAGAGGCGGAGAAGGACCACTCGGTCCGCTCCCCAGGAGGTACCATTCAGGACACGGAGGGTGTTAAGGGATCGCAGACAGCGAGCCGAAAGATAGGAAACGTGGGAGGACCAGCACAGTTTTCTGTCAAACATAAGACCCAAGAATTTAGCGACGTTTCAAAACGGAAGGTTGACAGGACATAGATGTAAGGAGGGCGGAAGAAACTCCTTACGTCGCCAAAAATTAACACAAACGGTCTTACTGGGAGAAAAACGGAAGCCGGTTTCGATGCTCCAAGAGTGGAGGCGATCGAGACATCCTTGAAGACGTCGTTCAAGAAGGCTGGTCCATTGAGAGCTGTAGTAGATCGCAAAATCATCCACAAAGAGGGAGCCCGAAACATCAGGAAGGAGACAATCCATAATTGGATTGATGGCAATGGCAAACAGTACAGCACTCAGCACGGAGCCCTGGGGTACCCCGTTTTCTTGGGAGAAAGTACGGGAGAGAGTAGTGTTCACCCGCACCCTAAATGTGCGCTCTGCCATAAATTCGCGAAGAAAAAGGGGCAGCCGACCTCGAAAGCCCCAAGAGAACAGTGTGCGGAGGATGCTTGTCCTCCAACAGGTATCGTATGCTCTCTCCAGACCAAAAAATATTGCTACTGTTTGGCGTTTCCGGAGAAAATTGTTCATGATATAAGTGGAGAGAGCAACAAGATGGTCAACTGCAGAACAATGCTTTCGGAATCCACATTGGGCAGGAGTTAAAAGACTGCGGGATTCCAGCCACCATGCTAAACGGTAATTCACCGTACGCTCCAAAACCTTACAGACACTACTCGTGAGAGAAATGGGGCGATAGCTAGAGGGGAGATGTTTGTCCTTTCCAGGTTTCGGAACAGGAACGACGATAGCTTCCCGCCATCGTCTGGGAAAAGTACTGTCGGTCCAAATTCGATTATAAAGGCGAAGGAGGTAACGCAGACTATGGGTTGATAAATGCAGCAACATTTGGACGTGGATACCATCCGGTCCTGGGGCAGAGGAGCTAGAAGAAGAGAGTGAATGTTGGAGTTCCCGCATGGAGAAAACAGTATTGTAGCTTTCGCGATTTTGAGAGGAGAAAGCAAGAGGTCGCACTTCCGCTGTACGTTTCTTCGGGAGAAACGCTGGCGGGTAATTTGAAGAGCTCGAAATCTCAGCAAAGTGCTGACCCAACGAGTTGGAAATTGTGACGGGGTCCACTAATGTGTCATGCGCGACAGTGAGCCCGGAGACCGGGGAGAAACTAGGCGCGCCTGAGAACCGTCGAAGCCGACTCCAAACTTCCGAGGAGGGAGTGATGGTGTTAAATGAGCTAATAAAGAATTTCCAGCTTGCCTTCTTGCTATCGCGGATGACACGACAGCATCGCGCTCGGAACTGCTTATAGCGGATACAGCTGGCCAAAGTAGGATGGTGGCGGAAAACGCGGAGAGCACGTCGCCGCTCACGTATTGCATCACGGCATGCCTCGTTCCACCAAGGAACTGGGGGGCACCGGGGCAATTCGGAGGTGCGTGGTATTGAATGTTCCGCAGCTGTAAGAATAACGTCGGTAATATGTGTGACCTCATCGTCGACGCTGGGAAAGTGATGGTCATCGAATGTCGCTAGAGACGAAAAAAGTGTCCAATCAGCTTGGGCAAACTTCCAGCGTCGCGGGCGCATGTATGGCAGTTGAGGCTGCAGTCCAAGGACACATGGAAAGTGGTCACTCGAGTGTGTATCATCAAAGGCGAACTATTCGAAGCGCCGAGCTAGCAGAACAGTACCGACCGCAAGGTCCAAATGAGATAAATTTGTCGTGGAGGCAGATAAAAATGTAGGGACCCCAGTGTTGAGGCAAACTAGATCCGCTTGGTGGAAGACGTCTAGCAATAGTGAGCCACGTGGACAGGGATGTGGAGATCCCCAAAGCGGGTGGTGGGCACTGAAGTCCCCAACCAGCAAATAGGGGGGGGGAAGCTGACCAAGAAGATGAAGGACATCAGCTCGTGCCATTGCTGTCGACGATGGAATGTATACAGTACAAAGAGAGAACGTGCATCCGGAAAGGGAAAGACGGACGGCGACAGCTTGGAAGGAAGTGTTCAAATGGATTGGGTGATAATGGAGAGTTTCATGGAGAAGAATCATGAGTCCTCCACGTGCTGCAGTGTCTTCAACAGAGGGGAGATCATATCGGGCGGACTGAAAATGAGGGAGAACAAAGCGGTCATGGGGATGCAGCTTTGTTTCCTGTAGACAGAAGATGACCGGCGAGTAGGATCGTAAGAGGATCGACAATTCATCCCGATTGGCTCGAGAACCGCGAATATTCCAGTGGATAATGGACATAGGGTGAACAGAAAATGGAGGAATGTGACCAAGGTCGCTGTCAACTCAACGACTGCTCAGAGCTTGCATGGAATGGCATTCAGCCGAAGGCAGAAGATCCTGATCCATAGGCTGGTCAGGAGCAGCTCCTGCCACCAGCGATCGGCCGGTTGATCGGCCGCCAGCAGTGCGCCTCGGCGACACAGAAGACGGCTGAGGGCGATTTCCGCCAGGTGGTGCTGTAGATGGGACACGCCGTGGCGGAGAAGGAGAGGAACTGGGCTTCTTAGTAGCCTTCTTGGAAGTATGATGTTTAGATGAAGGAGGAACCGATGATTGGGAAGTTGCGGTACGTAAAAGCTCTTCACGAGTATGCTCTTTTTTCGAAGTCTTGGTGTCTGACTTTTGAGCTCGAGATTTAGCAGAACTCGACGAAGGGTGAGCCAGAGAGTGGGCAGGCGAAAGTGGTGAGGTTGAACGGGCGATCTTTGCGCTGGCTGATCTGACGACCGTGGCACTAAAGGTGAGGTCGCAAGTCTGCGTGGCCGCCTCCTTTGTTGGCCGAGGAGAAGCAATGACAGTGCTGTATTTTCCTGTCTGAGGCACGGTGGGCTGTCGACTGGCGAATAATTTTCGAGCAGCAAAGGTCGACACCTTTTCCTTCACTCTAATTTCCTGGATGAGCTTTTCGTCCTTAAAAACGGGGCAATCTCGAGAGGAAGCAGCGTGGTCACCCATACAGTTGATGCAGCGAGGGGATGGAGGAGGACAAGCACCCTCATGAGCATCCTTGTCACACGTAACACATTTGGCTGGATTGGAACAGGACTGGCTGGTGTGATTGAACCGCTGAAACCGATAGCAACGCGTAGGGTTTGGGACGTAAGGGCGAACGGAAATTATCTCATAGCCTGCTTTGATTTTCGATGGGAGTTGAACTTTGTCAAATGTCAAGAAGACAGTGCGGGTTGGAATGATGTTCGTGTCAACCCTTTTCATAACCCTATGAACAGCCGCTACGCCCTGGTCAGACAGGTAGTGCTGAATTTCTTCGTCAGACAATCCATCGAGGGAGCGTGTATAAACGACTCCACGCGAGGAATTTAAAGTACGGTGCGGTTCCACCCAGACAGGGAAGGTGTGTAGCAGTGAGGTACGCAACAATTTTTGTGCCTGGAGGGCACTGACTGTTTCTAACAACAGGGTGCCATTCCGTAATCTGGAACAAGACTGTACAGGACCTGCAATTGCGTCGACACCTTTCTGAATAATGAAAGGGTTGACCGTGGAGAAGTTGTGACCTTCGTCAGACCGAGAAACAACAAGGAACTGTGGCAACGATGGAAGAACTGTCTGTGGCTGAGACTCAGTGAACTTACGCTTGTGAGCAGACATAGTGGAAGGTGAGGAAACCATTGCGGAAAAATCCCCCATGATTACCAGCGTCTCCGATGGCGCACTCCTCCCTTGTGGGGGCCCTCTCTGAGGGCACTCCCGCCTTAGGTGATTGTTCACACCTCAGGTCACACCTCCCGACAAACGGATGGAGGGAACAATCGGCACTTTCGGAAGGTATCAGCTCGGGTAATCACCCCTCCCTGGGCCTGGCCGTTGCCAGGGGGTACGTACGTGTCCTACCTGTCTACCCGGGGCGGGGAATTACGCGTTACCCCGTCACCGGCTACGCATGGAACTGCGTGGGTCGGCCTTCAGACACGCACAGGGAGGAAAAATGAGAAAGGGAAAGGAAAGAAGAGGGGTCTCAAACGCCGCAGCGGAGAAAAGGGCAAAGAGAAGAGGGAAGGAAAAGAGAAGGACAGAGGAAAGACGAAGACTTGCAAGTGTAGAAAGCAAGGAATTTGTAAGAGTTTCGAGCGTCCGTCTCTGGACGTAGGCACAAACCATACTCCCAGAGGGGGAGAAAGGGAAGGAAAGAGCCAGAGGTGAGGGGGGGGGGGGCGAAGATGGGGGACGGGGAAGGATGCGGAAAGGGAGGGTATGCAGCCCGGAAAGGAAGGAGGGCCACATTAGCTCAGGGTCCCGTGCTCGCTACGCACGTATCCACAAAAGAGTTGTGGACCCCCTGGGGGGATGGCTGTGCATTGTCGTGCAACAGAAAAACATCCTGCTTTTGCCGATGTGGTGGAACACGACTCAGTCGAGCTTGAAGTTTCTTCAGTGCTGTCATATGTGCATCAGAATTTATGGTGGTTCCACTTGGCATGTGTCCACTAGCAACAGTCTTTCGGAATCGAAAAACACCGTAGCCATAACTTTTCCAGCAGAAGGTGTGGTTCTGAATTTTTTTTCTTATGTGAGAAACACAGTAGCCATAACTTTTCCAGCAGAAGGTGTGGTTCAGAATTTTGTTTCTTATGTGAATTTGCCTGGTGCCACTGCATTGATTGCCTCTTCGTCTCTGGTGAAAAATTATGGAGCCATGTTTCATCACCTGTCACAGTTCTTCCAAGAAATTCATCTTCATCATTCTAGTACTGTTCCAAACGTTCGCTGCATTCCGTTTTTCTTCTTTCTTTGTGAGCCACTGTCAACATCCTGGGGACCCACCTGGCACAAACCTTTTTTAACGCCAACACTTTCAGTATTCTGCAAACAGTTACTTCCCCTAGCCCAACGTGGCGTGACAATTCGTTCACTGTGATGCGTTGCCAGCAGTCAGCAATTCGTTAACTCTCTGCACATTGTCTGGAGTGTGTGCAGTACGAGGCCTGCCGCTGCGAGGACAATCCTCAATATTGCCGTGCCCGCTTTCATCACGTAACCTGCTTGCCCACTGACTAACTGTACTGCGATCGACAGCAGCATCTCCCTACACTTTTTTCAACCCCTTGTGGATGTTTCCGCTGTCTCGTTTTCACAGCACAGGAATTGTATGACAGCACGTTGCTTCTGACGAACGTCACGTGTAGCAGCCATCTTGAAGACATGCTGTGCCGTCGCAACTCACGGGAACAGGTTGAACTAATTTTGAAAACAAGCGGTAAGGATGTATCGACACACTGTAAAACTTTCACACATGCAAAATGAAAACTGAAATTTAAAAAAATTGTGTGCATTTCTTTCGGAGTGACCCTCATACTTGTTTTAAGTGTAGTTGCGTGAGTTGGCGTAAAATGGTAACCAGTTCATTAATGATAAAAATAATCAGGTATTCATATCCTGTAAACTGACTCGTTCCACATCATTTCCATAAAGGAATCGTTAAAATTATGGAACATGAAACTAGCTAAGTAAGTTCGTGAATTAAAAGTCACGAATTGCGTCAAGCAGCCCCGGTGTCCGCTTGCCCGCAGACGGAGTACAAGGAGGGCCACGGCGGCAAGTGGGGGGTGGAGAACCTGCGCCTCTACCTGGAGGGCACTCGCGGCGCCGCCGTCACCCAGAAGCTCTTCGACGACATCTCGTGGCTGATCGTGCACTCGCTCAAGGCGGCAGTGCCCGTCATGGTCAACGACCGCCACTGCTTCGAGTGCTACGGCTACGACATCATCATCGACAAGAACCTCAAGCCGTGGCTCATAGAGGTGAACCGGCGACCCATCTTTGCCATCATCTTCTGATACAACCATTAAGGTTCTCTACTTATACCTGAAACCTGTTTGTGGGTTGCTATGTTCTTTGAATATGGTGAATATACAGAGCTCATTTCGCAAGCCAGTACTGACTGAAGAAATGATTTCTGTAAGGTGGAAGGATTATGCAAAGGGACTATACAAGGGAAATGAATTTGTGGACAGTATTATGGAAATGGAAGAGGAGGTAGGTGAGGATGACTTGGTAGATATGATTCGGCGAGCATTGCGTGACAGATGGCTGAAAGATCAAAGCTGAAACAAGGCTGATGCAGTAGGTGACATTCCCCCAGGATTATTGAGGTACTTGGAGAAGCTAGCCAAGGCAGACCTATTCCATCTGGTGTGCAAGACATTTGAGTCTGGAAAAATGTACTTACACGTCAACGAGAAACGTAATACTTTCAAAGATAGTGGGTACTGAGAGATGTGAGTGCTACCGATCCATCAGTTTAAATAGTCATATTTGCAAAATACTGACACATCTTATTTACATAATAATGGAAAAATTGGTGGAAGCCGACCTTGGGATTGATCAGATTGGGTTCCAGAAAAGTGTAACAACACGCGGATCAGCTGACCCTACGCCTTATCTTAGAATAAAGCTCAAAAACGTATGTTAATTGCATTATTATACCTACAGAAATTCTTTTAATGTTGTCTGGAAGACACTCTTTTCAGTTATGAACATAGTATGAATAAAGTACAGTGAGCGGAAGCTTGTCTACAACATGTAGTAAAGCTAATGAGCAGTTCTAAAGTCGAAGGACATGAAACGGAAACAGTAGTTGAGAGTATATTGAGACAGGATTGTTGCGTATCACCTATGTCATCCTGTCCACATATTAGAAAAGCACTAAAGGAAACCGAGGAGAAATTGAAAAGGGCATCAAAGTTCAGGGAGAAGATATGAAATAACGAAGGATTGCTGATAACACTGTAATTCTGTCCATCTGCATCTACACCTATTAACCACCATTCTCTTCACGCTTAAATGCTTGACACACCCGTCATCGAACCACTTTTAGCCCATTTCTCTGCCATGCTACTCTCGAATAACACATGGCTGAAATGAAACTTAAATCTTTCTCACCGAACTCCAATTCGTTAAGATGATCGTTAATCGCTATGTACGTGGGAGTCAACAAAATATTGTCGCATTTGGAGGAGAAGAGTGGTGACTCAAATAAATTCAAACTGAGATTGTGTCGCAAAGAGAAACACCTTTCTTTTAATAACTGCCACTCTCATCCGCGTATCTTATCTTTGACACCTTTATTTTTTCACTGTAAAACGAAACAGGCTTCTGTTCATTGAAATTATTTGATGTCATCCGCCAAACCTTCCTGGCAAGGATCCCATACCATGCAGCAGTACTCCAGAATGGAATGGACAGGCATAATGTAAGCAGTAAAACAACCTCTGTACCACCCCACTCTCCATTGTTGCCAAATTTATTCAAAATGGTGGAGCTAAATGGCTACGAAGTATATGGCACTGTCACAATGACGTCATGGCAAAAGTTTAGATTTTGGCGGGAAAATAGGTCAGTTGGGCCATTTCTACTAACCTAACCCCCTCCCCCCAATCCCTCCCTACACCCCAGAAAATAAAGGAAAGTTCAGATTCCATTTGGACAATGCAACACACCGTGGCTATCTCCACTAAGCTGAGAAAATGGTGGGAAAAAACGACACTAGGGCTACTGCCACTAACCTAAGTCATCCAACCACCCACTCTTCCTAGGAATTAGTGGGAAAAGGACACTGCTGAATAAGATGGGTTTTTTTTTGTCATCAGTCTACTGACTGGTTTGATGCGGCCCGCCACGAATTCATTTCCTGTGCTAACCTCTTCATCTCAGAGTAGCACTTGCAACCTACGTCCTCAATTATTTGCTTGACGTATTCCAATCTCTCTCTTCCACTACAGTTTTTGCCCTCTACAGCTCCTTCTAGTACCATGGAAGTCATTCCCTCATGTCTTAGCAGATGTCCTATCATCCTGTCCCTTCTCCTTATCAGTGTTTCCCACATATTCCTTTGCTCCCCGATTCTGCGTAGAACCTCCTCATTCCTTACCTTATCAGTCCACCTAATTTTCAACATTCGTCTATAGCACCACATCTCAAATGCCTCGATTCTCTTCTGTTCCGGTTTTCCCACAGTCCATGATTCACTACCATACAATGCTGTAATCCAGACTTACATCCTCAGAAATTTCTTCCTCAAGCTAAGGCCGGTATTTGATATTAGTAGACTTCTCTTGGCCAGAAATGCCTTTTTTGCCATAGCGAGTCTGCTTTTGATGTCCTCCTTGCTCCGTCCGTCATTGGTTATTTTACTGCCTAGGTAGCAGAATTCCTTAACTTCATTGACTTCGTGACCATCAATCCTGATGTTAAGTTTCTCGCTGTTCTCATTTCTACCACTTCTCATTACCTTCGTCTTTCTCCAATTTACTCTCAAACCATACTGTGTACTAATGAGTACAGACTGTTCCTTCCGTTCAGCAGATCATTTAATTCTTCTTCACTTTCACTCAGGATAGCAATGTCATCAGCGAATCATATCATTGATATCCTTTCACCTTGTATTTTAATTCCACTCCTGAACCTTTCTTCTATTTCCATCATTGCTTCCTCGATGTACAGATTGAAGAGTAGGGGCGAAAGGCTACAGCCTTGTCTTACACCCTTCTTAATACGAGCACTTCGTTCTTGATCGTCCACTCTTATTATTCCCTCTTGGTTGTTGTACATATTGTATATGACTCGTGTCTCCCTATAGCTTACCCCTACTTTTATCAGAATCTCGAACAGCTTGCACCATTTTATATTGTCGAACGCTTTTTCCAGGTCGACAAATCCTATGAAAGTGTCTTGATTCATCTTTAGCCGTAACGTCAGAATTGCCTCTCTCGTCCCTTTACTTTTCCTAAAGCCAAACTGATCGTCACCTAGCGCATTCTCAATTTTCTTTTCCATTCTTCTGTATATTATTCTTGTAAGCAGCTTCGATGCATGAGCTGTTAAGCTGATTGTGCGATAATTCTCGCACTTGTCAGCTCTTGCCGTCTTCGGAATTGTGTGGATGATGCTTTTCCGAAAGTCAGATGGTATATCGCCAGACTCATATATTCTACACACCAACGTGAATAGTCGTTTTGTTGCCACTTCCCCCAATGATTTTAGAAATGTTATCTATCCCTTCTGCCTTATTTGACCGTAAATCCTCCAAAGCTCTTTTAAATTCCGATTCTAATACTGGATCCCCTATCTCTTCTAAATCGACTCCTGTTTCTTCTTCTATCACATCAGACAAATCCCCGGGGCCAGGGATTTTCTCTGCCTCGCGATGACTGGGTGTTGTGTGATGTCCTTAGGTTAGTTAGATTTAAGTAGTTCTAGGGGACTTATGACCACAGCAGTTGAGTCCCATAGTGCTCAGAGCCATTTGAACAGTAACACACCCTCTGCCATATCTTCCTATTCATAACGAATCCTACACCTGTTATACCATTTTCTGCTGCTGTTGATATTACCCGATACTCATCTGACCAGAAATCCTTGTCTTCCTTCCACTTCACTTCACTGACCCCTACTATATCTAGATTGAGCCTTTGCATTTCCCTTTTCAGATTTTCTAGTTTCCCTACCACGTTCAAGCTTCTGACATTCCACGCCCCGACTTGTAGAATGTTATCCTTTCGTGGATTATTCAGTCTTTTTCTCATGGTAACCTCCCCCTTGGCAGTCCCCTCCCGGAGATCCGAATGGGGGACTATTCCGGAATCTTTTGCCAATGGAGAGATCATTATGACACTTCTTCAAATATAGGCCACATGTCCTGTGGATACAGGCTACGTGTCTTTAATGCAGTGGTTTCCATCGCCTTCTGGACCCTCATGTCGTTGATCATTGCTGATTCTTCCGCCTTTAGGGGAAATTTCCCACCCCTAGGACAAAAGAGTGCCCTGAACCTCCATCCGCTCCTCCGCCCTCTTTGACAAGGCCGTTGGCAGAATGAGGCTGACGTCTTATGCCGGAAGTCTTCGGCCGCCAATGCTGATTATTTATCAAAATTTAGGCAGTGGCGGGGATCTAACCCGGGACCGAAAGCGTTTTGATTATGAATCAAAGACGCTACCCCTAGACCACGGGTAGATGAATAAGATGCATACAAGCCTATGTTTTGCAGGCAGTCTTTATTTAAACCATTAGAGGCAGTAACTCCAACCAGTTTCACCACAAGGTCCGAAGTCCAACCGATTTCGTGCACAGGACTGTCACCAGAGGGCATTGTCATACCTTCTGTGACGTAATCCAAGATGGTGGACTGCGGAGGAAAAATGGCGGGAAAAGTTCTCAGATTGCGTTGGGCTCCTGGATACATTGGATGTAAGTCTTTATTTTCAGTCTTTATTTAAACAATTTGAGACAGTAGCTCCATACAGTGTGTCCACCATAAAGTCCAGAGTCAAACTGACCTAGTACACAGTACTGCCACCTGAAGGCACTGTTGTACCTTCCATGACACTAGAGTGACTTTTCATCCTATGGTGGTCTGCAGGAAAATTGCGGGAAAATGACTCAGCCTGTTCTGGGCTGTTGGAAGGAGAAGGAGTCTACTTTATTTATTTTGGAACAATTTATGTATGGACGGATTTCCCATAGTTTATTTATTACACTGATACAAACACATGCTCTGACATGCTTGGGGTCGCAATTCACAGCCTACAGACCAACAAATTACTCGTAAATCAGCGAAATAATGCTGCACACACGCTCATCAATTATAAACTCTCGAAATAATGCATACAATTTATTTAGGGACGCATTTCATCTATTTTATTTATTACACTAATGGAAAACACTCACCTAGCTTGCTTGAGGTCGCAGTAATTAGTCTACAGACCTGCCAACTACAAGTAAATCACCTAAATAATAAATCGCTTTCAAACTATAGTCAACCACGATGTATCAGCAAATTGGTCTCCTACAGAACCTCATAGTATGCATGCTGGGTGGCGCGCTCACGCTTGTCCCATATGCAAGACGCCCCCAGGCATGTGTATTTGCCATTGGTGGCACAATACCCCTCTACCTATGGATACTGTCGTCACAGGTCTTGCTATACAAATCTGTTCCAGAATAACATAGACTGTTTTCCTCCTAGCGATCCTAACGGGACATGCGGGCTGCCGTGAATGTGTGCTTACCTGCCCAGAGTGGCTGACGAATCGCTGCGAAATGCGTGTGTAGCGGCTCACCATCTGAAAGGTTCTCCATGTTATACCGATGTCACATGGCTATGTAAAATATGAGTTGAGTTGAGCACTCGGAAATTGTAAAGTGCTCCAGAAATAGTTAACGATCTTTTTGTAAGAGCTTTCATGATGTCTCAGCTTGTCTGCATGGAATTCTTCTCCTAACAGAACCTGTATACGAAAAATAGCGCAGATTATCGCCGAATACATTCATCCTGATTGGTCCTAACATAACACCCTGTCCATCACGTGTTACACTTTCCACTTTCAATGAACAAATCTGAAACACAAACGTCCCCACTGCTATGTAGAGGCTCCTATGTTCCCAGTACAAAGGATATCTTGTGAATGAATGGAGCATTCTGATTGACTCTTAGTGAATTTACCTGCGAAATACTAAAGCTGCCATAGTGGAAACACTGTCCGCCTTTTTTTTCTGCAGATGAGATGTTAAATGGCAAAATCTATTTGGTACAAATCGCCATATTGGGCTGACAACTAAACCCAGCAAATTGGCCTACAGATTGTCAGATACGGAAAGACTCTTACTCATTTACTCTGTTCTGCCACTGAAGACAGGAGCATGAAACTGATCTCCAGAGCAGCAATATTTCACCACTTACCAAGTCAATGTAATAAACATACAATTCGTATCCTGTGCCATACAAAAACGCCCCTTTTCCATAATCGGTATAGCTAACGCTCACCAGACACTCGTACATATGAGTATACCACAAAGACGGATGGGATAAGCACATGCACCGTAGGTATACTCCTCGTTGCATGAGATATTTCCTGCGAGGTCAGGCGGTCATACAATCACAATGCGTGACCAGAGCGTCCTCAGCAGACTAAAGTCACTCTCAGAACTGTTCTACAAATTCGTATTCGGTTCCCCTCGGTACTGCTTCCAGCCCCAACCTGCTTGCTTGCTTGCTTTTCTACACCCATCCCCAGACTCTGGGATTACAAGAACATATGCAATTTCGCATGGTTTGCCAGAATAGCAATATCGCTTGCATAGCAGCATCACTCATGCAACATAGTTTTGAATATATAGACTGGACATTTTTACTCTAGAAACCTGAACCTTTAACAAGGTGGAGCATGCTGTAAACCACTGAGTAACTAGAAACTGGGTAACTAGGTCTACTTAGACCTTTATGTGAAAAGTAGAAAACAGTTGAGGAAACTGCTGTCAGTGATGTAACAGATTACAAATCATACCTATAATTTACAAAATCAACTAAAGTGTTTCTCATGTCTAGAGAACCAGTAAATGTCTCTTCCACCCGTCTTTCACCTGGTAGACACACGAAGCACAGTCGATGTTCTCTCAACTGAATAAAGGTGTGAAATATGCAGCCACGCCCCAATATCGACTCTTCTCAAATTTCCACACGATCACGAAAGCTGTCCAACAGATACTAAATATTAGTTCGCTATTCGGCCGTCTAGAGGACAGCACGGTTAAGTCAGCTACATCCCTGCATCTCAACAGGTCTCTCCATTTGGACAGCTCCTCCATTAGCCAGAAACGTGAATCATGCCCTCCGCAGGCCACCGGCGCTGTGCGGCACACACACCCAGTCAGAAAATCATTCTAGGTAATTGGTCACATATATATTTAATCATAGTACTTGCAGTTAAATATTACAATCACGGTCTCAGTTGAATGACATCTGACAATGAGTGAACTATCGGAGATACACCCTGCTCAAGGGTGGGGCTCTGCAAACAGAAGTATCTGTACAATTCTTATGACTTGACATACTCTTCTCTTTGCTATCACAGTATCCCACCTCAAATGCATACCCTCTTATGACTGGACATAGCCATTTCCTTTGCAATTATCAGAACACTGTTTGTAGATACTTTATAAGCTTGATGCTCAAGGTGAACCTCTCACACAACCCCTAAAACTAACGAAATAATAGCAACCGAAAGTCAACAATGGGTGAACATGCCTCACAAGTCGTTCTTGCGAGATGTAATACTGTGCCTTAGAAACATAGACGTAATCGTCTTACAAACAGATGTTAAAAGGCATGGCAATATTAGTATCACAACAGGTCCTGGTTCTACAGACACACACAAGGATTCGTGTTAAAAGCTCTCCTGGATTTATAAATCGAGGTATGGCGTTACCTCTGAATGAATTGGGTTTTTCCAGACTAACACAGTGACACTGAATATAGACAGTGATCGTAGCACTGTATATTTCCAGACCAGCAGTGCAATTACACGTAGGCCACAATGCAACCTCGTGATAAAATTGTTGAATTTTGAAAGTGATTCGGCTAAGGAACGTGGTATGAAAGTGCTGCTTGCGGATCCCTCATGTAGCCCCTTGATATTTCTCCAGTATTTGTAATGTATTCTGTATCAATACCATGTCAGTAGTTCCACTATATATCCACTGGATTATGGTTGATGGTTGATTGAGAAGGATCACAAACAGTAGATGGCATGGTGACTGAGGTCATAAGAAATGTACACAGGCCTCTCAGATCTCTACAGTATCGCTATCTGCTAGAAATGATGTCTATGATCTGGAATAAAGTCTTTCCATTCAACCACATACATCTGTTGAATCCGATGGAGAAGTCCTTTAACGATTACAGCCAGTCTGCTACAATAAAATTCCAACATTGTTTTAGGTAGTCCCTATGCATCTTGCAACTGCTGTCATTTCTGCAGCTTAGTGCATGAGACCGTTCGAATTTAAGTTGGAACTGAGCGTACGTCGGAGAGAGCCAAATCTACCACTTTCTGCAACATGCATATAAATAGAGTGACCTGAGTTGGTGCGACAGGACCACGATTTGACCATTCGGTGCAAATGGGAAAAGATGTCGTAACTCTGCCAATGGTGCACGACGTGTTAGGTCAGCGTGAAATGAAGCCTGCTTGTACAGCACTAGATAGTATAGAAGGCAGTAAGGGAACTGGGAGAAGGACGTGGATTTTGTTACTGTAATGTGGTGCATCCCCAAAATACGTACAGATACTACAGTCTGAAGCACATCTATGTCCCTCAGGGCCCATTCATGTCTATCAGTCCTACATGCTATCTTCTGCAGCACTTTACAATATCCGAGAAGTCAACTTGGCTCTTATTTTACATAGCCAAGTGACAACGGTATAACATTGAGAACCATTTAGATGGTCAGTCGCCTTGCATCCATTTCACAGCAATGCGTCAACCACACTGGGCAGGTAAGCACGTGTTCATGGCTAGACGCAGCTACCATGTCCCGTTAGGATCGCGGGGGGGGGGGGGGGGGGGAGCGCATTCTATGTTAATCTGGAACAGATTGCTATAGCACGGCCTGTGACATCAGTATCAATAGGTAAAGGGGTATCGTCCCAGCAATGGTATACACGCATGCCCAGATTCGTCTTGCGTATGGGACTGGCATGACCATGCCATCTGGCATGTGCATGTTAGAGTTCTGTAGGGGACCAGTTTGCTGATATATCGTGGTTGACTATAGTTGGAAAGTGTTTTTATACTTGCACTGAGTGTTTGTGCAGCGCATTATATTCGGCTATTTAAGCGTTGTGAGCATGTAGTCAGAGAGTTATATATGCATTATTTCGGTGATTTAGGAGTTGTTTTCGTGTCTGTCACATTATTTTGTGAACAAGTCTGTAGGCACTGGAATGCATGATTTCGACAGTTGACGAATAGCAAGCATGTTTGCAGCATTATTTTGACAATTTACGAGTAGTATGAGTCTCTGCACATCAGTGTATTGCATTATTTAGGTGATTTACAAGTAGTTTGCAGGTCTGTAGATTATTTACTGCGACATCAAGCACGCCAGGGTGAGTGTTTTGTATTAGTGTAATAAATAAAATAGGTGAAATCCGTCCCTAAATAAATGGTATGCTTTGTGTCGAGAGTTTATAATTTGTGAGTGTGTATGCACGTCTGTGAACTTCATTTATTTCGGTGATTTACGATTAGTTTGCAGTTTTGTAGGCAGTTAAATGCATTATTTCAAGAATTTACTATTAACAGGCGTGTTTGCGAGCTTTATACATACATTATTTCGACAATTTACGAAATTTTTGCTTGTCTGTACGTCATTTTACTGCATTATTTTGGTGATTTACGAGTAGTATGCAGGTCTGTAGGCTGTAAATTGCGACCCCCAAGCATATCAGAGCGCGTGTTTTGTATCAGTGTAATAAATAAAGTGTGTGAAATCCATCCCTAGATAAATTGTTCCAAAATAAATAAAGTACACTCATTCCCCTCTCCAGCAGCCCACCTCAGGCTCAGTGTACTAAGCCTGTTGGACTCCAGACATCATGGTGGACACACTGGATGGAGCTACTGCCTTAAATTGTTTAAATAAAGCGTGAAAATAACGACTTACGTCCAACCTATCCACCAGCCGAGCACAGGCTGAGTCCTTTTCCCGCAATTTTCCCTCCTGGACCGGCATCCTGGATTATGTCACAACAGGAACGATGGTGCCCTGTGGTGGCACTACTGTGTATTAGGTCAGTTGGATTCCGGACCTCGTTGTGAACACACTGGATGGAGGTACTGCCCCTAATTGTTTAAATAAAGGTTGCCTGCAAAATAAAATCCTACATCCATCCTATCCAGCACAGGCTGAGTTCTTTTCCCGCCAATTCCTAGGAAGAGGAGGTGGTTGGATGACTTAGGTTAGTGGAGGTAGCCCAAGTACCCTTTTCTACCGCCATTTACTTAGGTTAGTGGAGGTAGCTGCGGTGTGTTGCCTTGTCCTCCTGGAATAAGAACTTCCCGCCATTTTCTGTGGGGGTAGGAGAGGGTTAGAGGGGAAGTGGTTAGGTTAGTGAAGGTAGTACAATTGACCTATTTTCCTGGCAAAATAAATGGTTCAAATGGCTCTGAGCACTATGGGACTTAACATCTTAGGTCATCACTCCCTTAGAACTTAGAACTATTTGAACCTAACTAACTTAAGGACATCACACACATCCATGCCTGAGGCAGGATTCGAACCTGCGACTGTAGCGGTTGTGTGGTTATAGACTGAAGTGCCTAGAACCACTCAGCCACACCGGCCGGCTTTCAAACCAAAGTTTGAACTTCCCACCATGACGTTATTGCGACGTTGCCATATCTATCGCCGTCATCTAGGATCCGCCATGTTGAATAATTTTGGCAACATTGGAGTGTGGGGTGGTATGAAGATTGTTCTACTATTAATGTAGGCAGTCTCTTTGAGCGGATTTGCTGCATCTTTAAAAAGATCCGCCAACAAAAGGCAGTCTTTAGTTCGTCTTCCCCCACAACATTTTCTATTGGATGGTTTCTGTCCATCTCGTTCGTAACTGCAATCAGAAGGTAATTAGTTGAACTAACAGCCTTTAGATTTGTGCAGTTCATTGTGCAACCATAATTCATTGGATTCCTTTTAGCACTCGTGTGTATACACATATAATATCTAAGTCAGTTTGCAATTGGTGTTGATACACTGATGATTTTACTAAACAGTATCATCTGCAAACTATCTAAGAGCGCCGCTCAGATGTTGTCTTAAATCGGTTACATATATTACGAACAGCAGAGGACCTATCAGATTCAGCGGAACGTCTGATATCGCTTCTGTAATACTCGGTGACTGTCATATAATTACTATGAACTGTGACCTTTGTGACGGAGTGTCAGGAATCCACTTGCAGAGCTGCGATGGGACTCCAATGACATGCAGTGTAATTAGAAGCAGTTTGTGAGTCAACCTGGCAAAATCCTTCTGGAAATCTAGAAATATTGAATCAGTTTGGGAACCCCAGCTTAGAGCACTGATTACTTAGTGTGAATAAAGAGGCTGTTGTTTTTCACAAAATGGATGTTTTCTGAATCCGTACTGATAGGTGTCAACAGGTCGTTTTCTACGATTGAATTCACTATGTTCGCACTCAATATTTTTCCAAAATCCTATTGAAATTCAGCGTCCGTAATTGTTTATTCATGTAATCTTTGCAACTTTGAGCTACGACAATAAGGGTCACTCGTCGAGCGAGCGGTTATTCATGAAGTCCTGCTAAATATGGAGTTATTACGTAATCATACTCCAAAAGGAACATGTCTGATGACTGGGTGTTTGTGTGCTGTCCTTAGGTTAGTTAGGTTTAAGTAGTTCTAAGTTCTAGAGGACTGAAGACCATTGATGTTAAGTCCCATAGTGCTCAGAGCCATTTGAACCATTTTGAACATGTCTGGATAGGAAAATTTGCTTTTATTGATTGATTCAAGTTACCTTGCAACTCTGAGGGTATCTTGTACTATGTTACTCATGTTGGCGGCTGTTCATGGTTTGAATTCTGGAATATTTACATTGATTAAGTTTACTTTGCTGCTCTGAGGTTATCTATTGCTAAGTTACCCATGTTGGCAGCTGTTCCTGCTTTCAATTCTAGAATATTTACTGCTTCTTCTTTGGTGGAGGTATTTCAGAAAACCAGGCTTAGTAACTCCACTTTAGTTGCCCTGTTTTCGGTAACATTACCGTTGCTGATCGGCCAGTGAAGGTATTGACTCTTTCTTGCCGCTCGCGTGTTTTACAGAGTTTCCTTATGGGAAACATTAAAAGTCAACACTAAATTTTCGGCTTCAGTAAAACATCGCCAATCTTACAATTTTTCCGTTATTTGACATCTGGCATGCTCCTTTCGTAGCTTACGCGACAGAGTCCTTCCGCCTCTTATTAATTATCCTTGTTACAGATCCCTCATTTGTCACCACTACTGTTCCGCTGAGTTTAAGTCACATGTGATCTAAGCTACATAGTTAGTTTGGAAAGAATGGAGGCTGTTTTATAGGAAGGCGTCAAGTGAATTTTTATCTATTTTTAAATAGATATATTTTGCGTTGTTCTTTGGTGAGTTTAGATGATGCGGCATTCAAGCTCCCTAACTGCACAACATAATTTCCGAAGGAAACATTTAGTGCCATTCCGGATGAAATTTGATGCCTACCACCGATTTTAAACATGTATTTTCGCCAATAAGGGGAGGTCAAATTGAAGCTACCACCAACTATATTTGTATAAATGACCCTTTCGAAATGAGACAAATATATTCCTCGAACCTTTTGGTCATTTATCACTGTTTGCCTCAGGGAGCTCGGTATTTGCTCAGCATTACTTGTCTTTGAGAGATCATGCGTGTTATTGCAGACATATACACTTCGAGTTGGCTCCTGAACTAATTGCTCAACATAATTTTCGAAGGAAACATTTAGTGCCATTCCGGATGAAATTTGATGCCTACCACCGATTTTAAACATGTATTTTCGCCAATAAGGGGAGGTCAAATTGAAGTCCCCACCAACTATAATTGTATAAATGATCTTTTCGAAATGAGACAAATATATTCCTTGGGCCCTTCAGCAACCGTATTTCGTGAATTGAAGCTCGGTAAAAGGACCAAGTTATTTCTTTATTATGGTTGTTAAGTGTAACCTCTATTCATACTACCTGACAGCAATTATCCACTTCAACGTCGCTACGAGATAAAGTACTTCTATCAGTAACAAACACACGTCCACCAGCTGAATGCAGTCCATCACTTCTGAACACCATTAGGTCTTTAGTAAAAGGCTCTGCTGAACTTATTCCGGCTCCGGCTAGATTTCAGTATACATAACGATTTGACATTCTGAGAACTCTGCTTTTTTTTTTTCAACACAGACACGACAATTTTCAGCTACAATACCAATGGTTCCTGGAGCTATCCTTGCTCTGTGTTTGACACGCACTCTTTGAGACCGAAGCTCTGTTTCCACTTTTCCTAGAAATTCTAACCAAAAAAACTGCCCAGTCCATTCCGCTCAGCCCCGGCTACCCATATCCCTGCTTCCTGTATGTAATGGACCCCTGAACTTTTCAGTGGATCCCGAGGCCAATCCATCTTATGGCGCAAGCGTAGGAACTTGCAGCCTTCATGGTTGCAGAACCTTCTGAGCCTCTGGTTTGACCAACTCTTTAACAGATGTCCGTAATCGGTTCTGTCGAAGATGCTACACATAGTGACCTCTCTCTTCATCTTGCAAGCAAGCCTGGCCGTCTTCAGACTACGTATATCCACTAGAAACCAAAAACATTTTTTCCTGTTCCACAGCGACACACGTCGTTACTACCTACAGTTGCCACTACCTGCAGTTGGCTACCATGACCTCTTCAGGGCATCCGAAAGGACACGTTCTACTCCCGCACTGACTCTAGCCAGTACGTACACCAAGTGCACAATGGATTTCTTCCCCTCATAGGCAGTCATATTTCTAGTAACTTCCACCACGCAGACTTTAAATGAATTGAAACAGCAGTTAAATGTAATAGATAATGTCTTCAAAAGAGGGTTGAAAATTACATAAACGAAAGTGAAACAAGGGTAATGATGGACTGTAGTCGAATGAAACCAGGGAATGCTGAACGAATTAGATTAGGAAATGAAATACTAACATTGTTCGACTAGTTTTGCTGTCTAGGGATGAAAATAACTCATTGTGCTAGAAATAGAGAAGATGTACACTACAGATGCAGTAGCATGAAAATACACTAGCAACAGGAAGACAGAAAAAAAGGACGAAGCACCACAGAGGAATTATCCGAATCGAACGGAAATCGGAAGATATGATTTACATCTGCAGGCAAACAAATAATTTCAGTTTCAGTAAATGAGGATGATTCATTCACGAGGAAGAGCTTCACAAACTGAGCAAATCAAAATGGCGTTGATCCACCTCTGGTCATTATACCAGCAGTCACTCGGCTTGGTATTGGTTGACAGAGTTGTTGGACGTCCACCTGAGGGATATGGCGCTAAATTCTGTCTAATTGGGGCTTTAGATCGTGGTAAGAGGGCCCTGTTCACTAGTATGGGTATTTTGACGTTGCACTCTAAATATATATACTCTTTACTGTCGTTTCGTGTTAACAATGTCAGCTTATTCCCAGAAAATAGCAACTTTCACTCAGTAAATACTCGGCAGAAATCCAATCGGCATTTGGATTGCACTTCTTTAACTCTTGTGCAGAAAGATGTTCATTCAGTATACTGCTGCATCCATTTTCAATAAGCTACCACAATAATTCAAAATCTTAGCAGTAATCCATGCTCTTTCAAATCGAAACGGAAGAGTTTCCTCATGGGTCATTCCTTCTATTCTGTTGAGGAGTTCCTTGAAAAATTAAGCTGATTCTTATATTTTTGATTGCTTCTTCATAAACTTATGGCTTGACTTTTTGCGAGTCCATAAACGTTTTATTTCATCTGTTATTACTTTTACGTTGTAGTTTCATGCACTGACACGTTCCATGACCTTGGAGATTTGCTCCTCAATTTGGTCCTACGGAACTAGACGTGTGATTGAAATAAATAAAAAATACTACTCCAGACCTTCTCAAATAGGCAGAGATCCATCGAACTTGCTGGCGAAGATAAGGTTAGGAAAGTGAGAAGACAAGCAGCTGAAACTCTCGCCGTGTGCTAGTGGACATTATTTTGCTAACATTTAAGCCCAGGATGGTTTGCCATGAAGGCCAACAAAACGGGGCTCCTATTCAAATGTCAAGGGTTTCACCGATTACTCCAACTGGCTTCTTCAAGCCCAGCTACACGTCCTCTCTCAAATGCTGACATCTGCGTACATCGTTTGCTGTCCAATTGAGTACATGGAATGATATTCGCAAAGATCTTACGCGCTGGTATCGACATGTATTCTGTTTGCTATCCATGCCAGGTACCTAGTGAATTGCAATGCAACGTCATAGATTCTTTCATCGGTCGCCAAAGTTAACAGTTTTGCATTTTCTGTCGCTATCTGTATGAATATCAATTTGTGACCAATTTGCATAACTCTTTCGCTGTGCGTCACTTTTTTCTT
The DNA here is from genome assembly GCF_021461395.2 of Schistocerca americana. Classification (NCBI taxonomy): domain Eukaryota; kingdom Metazoa; phylum Arthropoda; class Insecta; order Orthoptera; family Acrididae; genus Schistocerca; species Schistocerca americana. Next base: position 62,322,128 of record NC_060122.1, read on the forward strand.
TCTTTTTTGTCTTAGGGAGTGTTTTGTAAAAAAGAGGAATTTGTTAACCTCCAATACAAAATAAAATGTTAGGATATCTTTGTGAAGGCAATTTCCTAGTTTGTAGCATTATACGAGAGTGAAGCGAGGAGGCTCTGAGCACTATGGGACTTAACTTCTCAGGTCATCAGTCCCCTAGGACTCAGAACTACTTAAACGTAACTAACCTAAGGACAAGACACACGTTCGTGCCCGAGGCAGGATTCGAACCTGCGACCTTAGCGGTCGCGCGGTTCCAGACTGTAGCGCCTAGAACCGCTCGGCCACCCTGACCTGCAAATGAGGAGGATAAACTGTTCAGATGAGAAGCAGATAAAAGATTTTGAAATGCGCTATTATAGAAGAACTCTGAAGACTCAACGAGTAGTTCGGGTAACTGTTGAAAAGGCAACCAGTCAACTAGGAAAGTGAAGAAATTTAGAGCACAACTGACAGAGACAACGAGTCGTTTGACCGGATGCGTCATGAGACATAGAGAAGTCGTTAATTTGGTAGCGAAGAAAACTGTGGAGGGGAGAGGGAGGCTAGCACTTGACTACTGTTAGCAGATTCCAGTGGATGTAGTTCCTGGTATGTACGCAGAGTTGAACAGGCTTACACTGAACGGAGTAGGGTGCAAAGCTGCATCAAACCAGTCTTATGACTGAAGACAACGTGCAGTCTGCCTTGCCTTACATATACAGTAGTCGTAAGTTTGTTGTGTTTCTTCTGTTACAGATTAACGCTTCGCCTTCTATGACATCAACAACTATTAAAGACCGCATCCTTAAAACGAAGTTGATAGACAACATTTTAAACGTCGTTTTGCCACCTGACGGCTTCCCGAGGTGAGTAAGTGACTTCAACAGTCAAAAATTAACTGCGTGTTTTACTTTCTGACAGTTACTAACACTGTTGTACTCTCTGAGACTGCAGAATAGTGTGCAAGTTGCGTTTATGTGTGTGCGTGCGTGCGTGTATGTGTGTCTACTGCTGACAAAGGCCTTAATCGCCGAGAGGTTTCATTGTGTGAATCTTTCTATTGTGCTTATCGCGAGTCAGCATCTCCGCTATATCGTGAGTAACCACTTTCCTTCTCTGGTGTTGTTACATTCCACCCTGGATTTTCCATTGTTGGACTGTTGGACTCTTTTGCGACTGATTTCCACGAGTTACGAGCCAGTACAGACAGATTCGGAGAAAGGAGGAACGTAAAGCCGACCCATTCGTTTTCGGCTTTACCACTTACAGCGTTAACCCTGTATTCTGCGTAGGTCTTCTGGTTAAATCGTCAGAGTTTGCAACTTCTCTCTTGCTACTTACCTCTCCAGTCATCCTTCTCCTTTGAGAATCTCAAGACCCGACATTTTTTGTTTACGATTTTGTAAGTCATTGCAACAGTGCCATTATGATAATTTTCTGCCAATTTCTTCCACTGTCTCAGTACTTTCACTGTCCTTACCGCATTACAGTGTCCAACTATTACAACAAAAAAACCTACTTTCCACAAAATACCACTCCTTTCACCCGTAATAATCTGTCATCCCCATCTTGTCACTTGACTCTCCTCTGTTCAACTGACCGTACATAATAATTCGGTTCTCCTTTCCACATGTCACCGTCCTTTCGTTACCACGAAGAAAAACAACTTCTCCGCAGAATACCGCTTACCTCTGCACTATTAAACTGAGATGTTACTTCTGTCCACATTTACACATCAGCATACGCTTCTCAGTTGTCACTTCTGCCGTAAAGTTTAAAAAAATTAACTTTCACTTATGGCAACAAAGCACTTTCTGTACCGTCGACATAACATAAACTATATAAAACATGAAATAAATAAATCCATATGACATTCACTTCAGATCTGCACGTAAATACAACTGAAGACCAATAGACGCATCACGAAGCAATTATTCGAATGGAACGGAAATCGGTACACGTGATGTAAATGCACAGGTAAACAAATGGACGCAGCATGTCATTCTCAATGGAGAGAAGTCTTCCGAAGTAAGAGTGATTTGAGGTGTGCCGCAGGGGAGTGTCATAGGAGCGTTGCTATTCACAATATACATAAATGACCTTGTGGGTAGCATCGGAAGTTCACTGAGGCTTTTTGCGGATGATGCTGTAGTATATCGAGAGGTTGTAACAATGGAAAATTGTACTGAAATGTAGGAGGATCTGCAACGAACTGACGCAGGAAATGGCAATTGAATCTCAGTGTAGACAAGTGTAATGTGCTTCGAATACATAGAAAGAAAGATCCCTTATCATTCAGCTACAATATAGCAGGTAAGCAACTGGAAGCAGTTAATTCCATAAATTATCTGGGAGTAGGCATTAGGAGTGATTTAAAATGGAGTGACCATATAAAATTAATCGTCGCTAAAGCAGATGCCAGACTGAGATTCATTGGTAGAATCCTAAGGAAATGCAGTCCGAAACAAAGGAAGCAGGTTACAGTACACTTGTACGCCCACTGCTTGAATAGTGCTCACCGGTGTGGGATCCGTACCGGATAGGGTTGATAGGAGAGATAGAGAAGATCCCACGGAGAGCAGCGCGCTTCGTTACAGGATCGTCTAGTAATCGCGAAAGCCTTACGCAGATGATAAACTCCAGTGGAAGACTCTGCAGGAGAGACGCTCAGTAGCTCGGTACAAGCTTTTGTTGAAGTTTCGAGAACACACCTTCACCGAGGAGTCAAGCAGTATACAGTATTGCACCCTCCTACGTGTATCTCTCGAAGAGACCATAAGGATAAAATCAGAGAGATTAGAGCCCACACAGAGGCATACCGACAGTCTTTCTTTCCGCAAACATAACGAGACTGGAATAGAAGGGAGAACCGATAGAGGTACTCAAGGTACCCTCCGCCACACACCGTCAGGTGGCTTGCATAGTACGGATGTAGAAGTAGATGATTACAAGTCCAGAAAGATTGCATGATTTTTGGAAGAGAAAGAGCTTAACAGATTGAGCAAGTCAGTCATGTGTTCATCGACCTCTCGCTCTTACGCAAGGAGTTACTCTACTTGGCACTGATTGATAGCTACGTTGGATTTCGTCCTGAGAGATATCGTGCCAAATTCTGTCCAATTGGCTTGTTAGATCTTCAAAATCCCGAGGTGGTTGGAGGGACCTAGAATGCTCCAAACGTTCTCAACTGGGGGACAGATCCGGCGAACTTACCGGACAAGGGATGATTTGGCAGGCACGAAGATAGGCAGTGGGAACTCTCGCCGTGCGCGGTCGGGCGCCATCTTGCCGGGATGTAAGCACTGGATGACTTGTCATGAAGTGCAACGAAACGGGGCATGGAATACCCTCGACGTATCGCTGTGCTGTAAGGGTGCAGTGGATGACAATCAAAGGATTTCTGCTACGAAAAGAGATGGCATCCCAAACCATCACTCTTGGTTGTCAGGCCGTAAGATGGGCGACAGCCAGGGATGTAGCCCACTGCTGTGAGGGGCTCAATGCAAGGCGAGACTCATCAGCAAAGACAGTTCTACTCCAGCCAATGAGATTCCAGGCCGAAGACATGATTGGAGACACCTCAGACGGAGGTGGGATACCGAGATGACTGTTGCCTGCCATGCCACCCGACAACCCCGACTGATGTTCTGGGAAGCCATTTCGTTTCGTAGCAGGATCCCGTTGGTCATGTGTAGCACCCTTAACAGCACAGTGACACGTCAACAACATTCTACGTCCCGTTTTGTTGGCCTTTCATGCCAACCCATCCTGGGCTTACATTTTAGTTAGATAATGCCGGCCCACAAACGGCAAGAGTTTCTATTGCTTCTCTTCGTGCTTATCAAGCCCTACCTTGGCGAGCAAGGTCGCCCGGATACCTCCCTAGTTGAAAAAGTTTGGAGCATTATGGGCGGGGCTCTACAACCAGGTCGGAATTTTGACGACCTAACGCGCCATTTGGCCAGAATTCCACAAGATATTCCCAGCAAGCACATCAAACAGCTCTGTCAGTCAGTGCCAAGCCGACTAACTGCTTGCATAAGGACCTGGAGCGGACCAAAGCGAAACTGACTCGGTCCATTGTGAAACTCTTTGTCCTGAATACATCGTCCAATTGTTCTGCAACTGTATTCATTTGTTTGCCGTATATGTTCATCACATCTACCGAGTTCCACTCAATTCCGTTAATTCCTTCGTGGTCCGTCGTTTTTCTGCCCTACAGTGTATATTGAAAGTTATACAGATACCGATTGATTAAATGAACATCAGATACATTCTCCGTCACTCAAAATAAGATGAAATAAAATATGAGGAGGAACTGAATTGTAACGCAAAAAAAAGGAAATTTAAGAGACAACTCTACTAAAAGAAGTGATTCGCTGACGGGACACATCCTGATGCATCAAGTAACAGGGAAGTGTTGGACGCAAAAATTATAGAAACAGACATGGGGATGAACACGATAACGGGGTCAAAATGGATGGAGGTGGTAGTAGGTATTTGGAGATGAAGAGCCTTGTACAGATTAGATAAACGTGCACAGCTCCATAGACCCAGTCTTTGAACTGAAGATCAGAACAACAATAATAACAATAACAATTTTGCGGTGTCATGTGCTGTTGCCGATTAAATAATAACGATAATGTAACATCGTTGGCAATTTGCTTTAACCGTGTGAATTGGCCACATTTTGCAAAATTATAAATAAATTTCGTACCCTACCGAATTAAACTTAATCAGACGGACTCCATTTTTTTAATAAACGTTAATACATCCAACCCCCTCCCCGCGGCACATTTTGTAGTGACTACAGACCGAAGTTAATCCGCAGAGCGTCAAACTTCACGCTGCCGTATCTGTTCACTGCATTTATCAATGATTATTCTTATAACACTGTTGTTTTGTTAAATTATTGCAAATTAATTCCACAAAACATAATCTGTGCCTAGATGCGTTTTTCCAGCCGAGTATAGCTGCTGGCGTTTAAGCCTTTTAATAAAAGATTTAAAGTTCCCATCAGGTATCTCTGTCCAGCATTGCTGATCATTGCAGAATCAGCATTTCGTTCAATAGAACATGACAAAGAGCTACTGCTTACTGTGACGCAGTGCACTGTTTAGTGTGTTCGAAGGTGCATAACAATGTGTAACAATGATATTAGCACGATATACACTGATGAGCTGAAACTTTATGACCACCTTCGGAACTCAATACAACAGGGGTTCTTCGTGCCATTGTTACGACAAGCCCATCGTAGATTTTTGGGGAGTATGTGGCACCAGATGTTTACGCGTAGTTTATGCAATTCCCAGATGCTTCCGTCGGATTAAAATGAGGCTAATTCACTTTCAAAGACACGATCATGAGTTCACTGCCATTCGCCTCAAACAACTGACGCACGAATCTGGCCTTTGATGAGAACAGTCATCCAGCTTCTAATCTCCCCCCTCTTTCCTAATTCCAGTTATTGTCCACAATAAGCAAAGTCTTTTATGAAGAATTTGCGAAGAGCAAAGATTACAATAAAATTTTCCAGTTTACTTAGCTTTTCGTGTAGGGTTAGCTCCACTTCTTCTTGTCTAGGAGTCTTATTCTTCAAGCTGAAATTCTCACTCTCACATTTTAGGTCCTCATTGTCGAATTGATCTAAATAAATTTGAAGATTGTTGTTGCACAAGTTTTGTTGTTACGTTGCTGTATTTTGTCAGATTTTAGTATATCATACAGTCTTTTGAATTTTCTCATTAAGAGAGTCGAAATTACATTGTTCACCCAAAATACAAAGGCATGCTTACTAGTATCTCACTCAGTATTAAAAGGTGTACAATTTTTCTTGAGAAATGAATTTCTATTAGTTTCGATCATTATTTCATGAATGACTCCAGAAATAAACATAGTAAACAGCACTAGATTGCGTAATTAACAATAGAAATTTTAAGTGTGCCAAATAATTCGTAATTCCAAATGTTTCTAAAACAAAAAAATTAAAATGTACATTCAGAGCTAATACTTATCGATTGTAACATCGAAAAGGAAGTAACTCCTTTTTCATAAATTGTAGCTTGAAATATAGCGTATTGTGTATAAAAGTATATGAAAGTTTTCAGCAAAGCAGCTGACATAAGACTGACCTGTCTAAAATTTGAATAATAACGCTGGTACCTACAACTACTGTTGAGAAAAATTAATGTCTTAGGATGATGTCGAGTTACAGTTAGAATGATGCCATCGCTGCCGGGGATGACACCGAACATGAAAGAATTCCGGTGGTCGGTAATGAAGTTCACATTGTCCTCAGCTATCGTGGTGCTTTGGATTACTACCACGGGGTTACTACCCCTCAAAGCATAATAGGGCCCACACTGGGTGCGTGTCTGTTGCGCGCTGCGCGTCTCGAACAGCCGTTCGCTGGATGACGGCGTATCCAGAAACCACTGTCGACCGAGTGTAACAAGAAAGGTGACTCTTCCGACACGTTTTCATTGACGTTACTTCATTTTTCGGTCATTATTCTTCTGACTTGTTTGAGGCATTTTTCTCTCCTGTGCCATCCTTTTTATTTCAGAATAGCAGCCCACGATCTCAATTATATGCTGGATGTATTAAAACCTTCCTCTACAACTTTTATCCTCTGCAGCTCTCTAATACCTAGGAAGTCTTAACGGATGTCCCGTCATCCTGTCCCTTCTTCTTGTCACTGTTTTCCATATATTCCTTCCCTCGTGGATTCTGCGGAGAATCTCCTCATTCCTTACCCTTACCAGTCCACCTAATTTTCAGCACTGGTCTGTAGCACCACATCGCAAATGTTCCGATTCACTTGCGCTATGATTTTCGCACAGCCCGTGTTTCACTGTCACGCAACGCTGTGCGCCAAACATACATTCTCAGAAATTTATTCATCAAATTAAGAACTACGTTTGACACTAGTAGATATCTCTTGGCCAGGAACGCTCTTTTTGCGAGGGCTGGTCCGCATTTTATGTCCTCCTTCCTCCGTCCCTCGCGGGTTGTTTTTGCTACCTGTGGTATCGGCATCTATCTGATCGACCGCTCCTTCAAACACGCGTGCGGCCAGTTACGCCGTCGCTCTTCCTACAGCCGCCACCGTGGCAGGAAAGCACCGCCACGAATGATTAGGCCGCTGCTGGTAAGATAGAAGCATCCCCTCTCCGGAGCTCCATTCATGGACTGAGTTCATTTGGTGTGTTAACCTACTGAATAACACTTGCAGACTTTCAAAGTGGTCAGGACTTAACATGAATAGACACTGTATTGATGAGAGACAGATTTAAAAATCTTTTATATCTGTAGATGTTTCAGCATTCAATGTTACTGAAAGTAACTATTGCTGAAAATGCAGCAACGGAGTTATGTATTGTTTTTACTATTTGACATTATGTGTAGAAAAGACTGACTTAAATCAGAGAAATAGTATCGGCAGCAATTGAGAGATTTAAACCAAATAAATTTTGGAACATATGTTTTGTTCGAACATTATGAATTACCTCGAACAAAACGTTCTATTGACACACAGTCAACATGGGCTTAGAAAACATCGTTTCTGTGAAACACAACTAGCTCTTTATTCACGTGAAGTATTGAGTGCTATTGACGGGGATTTCAGATCGATTCCGTTAGTCTGGATTTCCGGAAGGCTTTTGACACGGTTCCACACAAGCGGCTCCTAGTTAAATTGCGTGCTTATTGAATATCGTCTCAGTTATGTGACTGGATTCGTCATTTCCTGTCAGAGAGGTCACAGTTCGTAGTAGCTGATGGAAAGTCATAGAGTAAAACAGAACTGATTTCTGGCGTTCCCCAAGGTAGTGTTATAGGCCCTTTGCTGTTCCTTTTATACAAACGATTTGGGAGACAATCTGAGCAGCCGTCGTCGGTTGTTTGCAAATGACGCTAGGTTTATTGACTAATAAAGTCACCAGAAGATCAAAACAAACTGCAAAACGATTTAGAAAAGATACCTGAATGGTGCGAAAACTGACAGTTCACCCTAAATAACGAAAAGTGTGAGGTCATCCACGTCAGTGCTAAAAGGAACTCGTTAAACCTCGGTTACATGATAAATCAGTCTAACCTAAACGCCGTTAATTCAACTAAATACCTAGGTATTACAATTACGAACAACTCAAATTGGAATCAACACATAGAAAATGTTGTGGGGAAGGCTAACTAAAGACTGCGTTTTATTGGCAGGACACTTAGAAAATGTAACAGACCTACTAAGGAGACTGCCTACACTACGCCTGTCCGTCCGCTTTTAGAATACTGCTGCGCGGTGTGGGATCCTTACCAGATAGGACTGGCGGAGTACATCGAAACGTTCAAAGAAAGGTAGCACGTTTTGTATTATCGCGAAATGTGGGAGAGAGTGTCACAGGACTTGGGCTGGACATCATTCAAAGAAAGGCGTTTTTCGTTGCGACGGAATCTTCTAACGAAATTGAAATCACCAACTTCCTCCTCCGAATGCGAAAATATTTAGTTGACACCGATCTATATAGGGCGGACCGATCGCCACGATAAAGTAACGGAAACCACAGCTCGTAGGGAAAGATACAGGTGTTCATTTTTTCCGCGAGCTGTACGAGATAGAAAGATATAATAGACATATAATAGAGAATTGTGAAGATGGGTCTATGAATCCTCTGCCAGACACTTAAATGTGATTTGCAGAGCATCTAAGTAGATGTTGACGTGGATTCAAATCCTCTGTTCATAAACATCTTCTCACTCCTGTATCCACTAAGAAGCACACAGCGCGTGAGTAGGACACAACACTACATATCTATCAGAATCCTTAGCTTCGCCTATTTCGTTAACCCCAATTCTGATGTAAACTTTCTTGTTGTAGTCATTTCTGCTGCTTCTAATTAATTTCTATTTTTCTTTTATTTACTCTCAATCCATAATCTCTACTCATTAGATTTTATCCCTTTCAACATATCCTGTAACTGTTCTTGACTTTCATTGAAGATAGCAATGTCATCAACGAATCTAACGACTGATATCCTTTCCCCGTGAATTTTAATCTCACTTTTTATCGTTGCTTTTTTTTCCGTCATTGTTTCTTCGATGTGCAGATTGAACAGTAGAGGCGAAGACTACATCGCCGTCTTACAACCTTTCTAATCCGAGCACTTCGTTCTTCGTCTTGTAGTCTTATTTTTCCGTCTCGGTTCTTGCTCGCGTTGTACGAGGGTTGGAACTTTAATACTGGCAACTATTTATTTACAGCTCGTACAAAATAGATACGTGTTTCAAAGTTTTGCTGGCCTTCAAAGTAGTCACCTAGCATTGTGTATAACCCGTTTTCAGCGATGATGAAGTCGTAGGATACTCTTAGCAGTGCCAGTTGTGTTGACAGCTCGAGAGCCGCGGTCTACTGCCTGACGAATTTGTAGCAGTTCTGAAGCGAATGCCGTGAAGTGTTTCCTTGGTTCAGAAATGCAGTTGAGCTCATGAGGGCTTGAGTCAGGGGAGTGCAGTACGTGGTATTGTACTTAGCAGTCCCATCAGTCAAACAAATCAGTAACAGAATGAGATTTTCACTCTGCAGCGGAGTGTGCGCTGGTATGAAACTTCCTGGCAGATTAAAACTGTGTGCCCGACCGAGACTCGAACTCGGGACGAGATACTGGCAGAAGTAAAGCTGTGAGTACCGGACGTGAGTCGTGCTTCGGTAGCTCAGATGGTAGAGCACTTGCCCGCGAAAGGCAAAGGTCCCGAGTTCGAGTCTCGGTCGGGCACACAGTTTTAATCTGCCAGGAAGTTTCAAATCAGTAACAGCTGGCACTGTACGTGCTTGAGCATTGTCCTGCAAAATGATGGTCAGGTACTGCAGAAAGTGCTATCACTTCGGTCTATATGCTGGTCGTAGGCTGTGTTCCAAAAATGAACAGTCAACACAAACTGCTAAGAGTGTCATACGACATCCACATCACTGGCAACGGGCTATACACAATGCTGGTGACTACTTTGAAGGTCAGTAAAACTTTGAAACACGTATCTATTTTGTACGAACTGTAAATAAAGTTGCCACTGTTAAAGTTTCAACCATCATTGCCGGCCGTGGTGGCCGAGGGGTTCTAGGAGCTACAGTCTGGAACCGCACGACCGCTACGGTCGCAGGTTCAAATCCTGCCTCTGACATGGATGTGTGTGATGTCCTTAGGTTAGTTAGGTTTAAGTAGTTCTGAGTTCTACGGGACTGATGACCTCAGAAGTTAAGTCCCATAGTACTCAGAGCCATTTGTACCATTTGAACCAACCATAATTTATTAGCTACCTTTCCCTATAGCTTACCCACATTTCTCTCGGAATTTCGAGCACCTTGCCTCATTTGACACTATCGAATGCTGTTTCCAGGTCGACAGAGGCTGTCCATTGGGACAAGGCCCAATCTCGGTGTTGCGTGCGCAGCCCGATGTCGTTGGGTCAACTTGGGAACAGACTGGGGTGGCTGCTGTAGAGACCCATTACCAACGATGTCCGCTGAACGGTGGGCTCCGAAATTATTATGCTTGCACAATCACTGTTTTTTGTCGTCAGTTCTGTCACATGCCGCGGCCTATCCTGCTTTTCACAGTAGGGAAGCCTCCGGCATCCCCCTCCTGTGGCGAGGCGTGTGGCGTCCAACACATTCTCAGATACTCGTTGCTTCACTCTCCTGCAACGACTTTCCATAGATGCTCACGACAGTAAGAGGTAAACAGTCAACCAGTTTCTTCATTTGCGAGATTCTCGCTCCCGGGCGCCGTGCATTAACAATCTGCCCTTTATCAAAGTCGCTAATGTCAATGGATGTGCCAATTTTGTACTAGTTTCGTCACTGGAAACAGGTCAAGGTCTGCACTTGGAATGCTGCTGAATTCTTGGCTTCTATCGGTGCCCACGAAGATTAGGATCTGCTGAACAGCTATACAACCTATCGTCCTATTTGGGAATAGAGATCTGGACTAAGACGCAGAAGATAGAAAGGAAACGCCTGACATTTCAGAATGCTGTTATGAGACATAGTATTTGGTCAGTGAAGGATGGAGAACGAGGAGAAAAAGGGAAACTGGCGTATTCCAACAGATATACAAGTCTCTCGACATTGTGGCCGTGATCGAAGAGAGGAGACTGACGTAGGACAGGCACGTTCTGCAGCGAGGTCAGATTACCTGGCGGGTGTTGGAAGAAGACATCAGAGGCAACAGTCCGAGAGGAAGACCACGGCTGAGGTGGATTGATGGGATCAGAGAGGTTATGTGCAAGATGGAACTAACTGGAGAGGACGTCATGGACCGAGGAAGATAGGGGAGGTCGAAAACCCGCTGCAATTTGTGTGGCCATCCTCGTAGTAAATTGTTACTAGAATGATTACCTCTGCGCCATATATATATTGTCCTTACTACGTCACTTTCGGTGGGTGGTGGTCATAATGCTTTGGCTCACCAGGTAAGACACGTACGCCATAGAATTTGTAGGGTGTGCTATTGAAAAGTGTGCCCACGTAACGATGTATTTTGCTGAGAGAGCTGTGTCGTGTTGTGTCGCGGTGCAGCGCGCGCTGGAACAAGGTGCCGAGCGCCAAGGCCCTGGGGGAGTTCGAGCTGCTGCTGGACGAGGAGCTGGCGGCGGTGCACGAGCGCGCCTACTGCTCTCCCAGGGCGGGCCGCTGACCGGCTGCGACGCCCCCGCCACCGCTGCCAGCCACCCACTGCCTCGCACTGCGACCACACGTCGGGTGCAACGCATCCGGCGTCTGCCTGTCCCCGTTTGATGAAAATCTGAAAATCAAGAGTCAAATGCAGTATTGGAATCGTTTTGTGTTGTTAAATACTAACAATGACACTGTTTTCGTACCGCCATTCTAAAAGTCAAGTCCTTAAAACACAAACATTTCATACACGCTGCATGTAGTTAGCAAAATTATCATGTTACAGTAAAGTATTTTGTGCTCTTCTCTTTTTAGAAACTGTTTCCATTACATTTGTAAATTTGAAAGCCTCCAGTATTGTTAAGAAATTATTCCAAATGATCAATTGAAATACACTACTGGCCATTAAAAACTGCTACACCACGAAGACGGCGTGCTACGGACGCGAAATTTAACCGAAAGGGAGAAGGTGCTGTGATATACAAATGATTAGCTTTTCAGAGCATTCACACGGGGTTGGCGCCGGTGGCGACAGCTACAACGTGCTCATATGAAGAAAGTTTCCAACCGATTTATCATACACAAACAGCAGCTGACCGGCGTTGCCTGGTGAAACGTTGTTGTGATGCCTCGTGCAACGGGGAGAAATGCGTACCATCACGTTTCCGACTTTTATAAAGATCGGATTGTAGCCTATCGCGATTACGGTTTATCGTATTGCGACATTGTTGCTCGCGTTGGTCGAGATCCAATAACTGTTAGCAGAATATGAAATTGGTGGGTTCAGGAGGGTAATACGGAACGCCGTGCATGATCCCAACGGCCTGGTATCACTAGCAGTCGAGATGAAAGGCATCTTATCCTCATGGGTGTAACGGATCGTGCAGCCACGTCTCGATCCCTGAGTCAACAGAGGGACGTTTGCAGGACAACAACCATCTGCATGAACAGTTCGACGACGTTTGCAGCAGCATAGACTATCACCTCGCCGACCGTGACTGCGGTTTCCTTTGACGCTGCATCACAGACAGGAGCGCCTGCGGTGGTGTACTCGACGACGAACCTGCGTGCACGAATGGAAAGGGTAATTTTTCGGATGAGCCCATGTTCTGTTTACAGCACCATGATGATCGCATCCGTGTTTGGCGACATTGCGGTGAACGCACATTGGAAGCGTGTATTCGTCATCGCCATACTGGCTTATCGCCCATTGTGATGGTATGGGGTACCATTGGTTACATGTCTCGGTCACCTCTTGTTTGCGTTGACGGCACTTTGAACAGTGGACGTTACATTTCAGGTGTGTTACGACCCGTGGCTCTGCCCTTCATTCGATCCCTGCGAAATCCTACATTTCAGCAGGATAATGCACGACCGCATGCCAGACCTGTGCGGGGCTTTCTGGGCACAGAAAATGTTCGACTGCCGACCTTGCCAGCACATTCTCCAGATCTCTCGCCAATTGAAAACGTCTGGTCAATGGTGGCCGAGCAACTGGCTCGACACAATACGCCAGTCACTACTCTTGATGGACTGCATACAGGCGTGAAATGCTAGAGGCAGAACACCACTAGAATGTGAATAACAGATTAAAGACCATGTTACGTGTAGTAGCTAGGTAGAGATGAAAGGAAATAGCACAGGATAGTCGGTAGACTGCTAACTGTCGAAAAATACTGCATAAATCTCAAATTAATGTAGGGATACGGCTGAAGTACCGTTTTTTGCGAAGATGGACAATTGAGAAGTCATGGAGTCTGCAAGAACTTTAATCCTAGATAAAGAATCAGTAAAATTAAATCAAATAAATGTATCAAAACAATAACTGGTGATTGATATCTGTATCTGGTTAAACTATTCACTGTTATCTACGCCCACACCAACAAGACAAATGAGTTAAATGTAATTGCTCTCAACTGAAAAGTGTGACACTTTTTTACATAAGATGTAGATTTCCTTCTTTAGAAATGTGTCATCACTTTATATCTTATGCTTCTAGTCAGGATTCATTGAAGATAACGAGAGTGTGTCTAGAGAATTCAATCTTGTTATTTTCAAACGTTAAGGATATGTTATTGTTGGATGAAGAGAGCTCGAGATTATACTTTTTTTTATTCTATTGATAACATACTACGCATTTTAAAAACTGGATAAACTTACTTGTTCCACACATAACTCCCGTAACGTCTTTAGTGTACTAACAATAAAAACTGAAAGACGAAATTTTCTCTCTCCTTGTAAATAAACCCACACCAAGTTCGACTCCGACGCATTTATGCACGAACTAGGCTCCGAATATTTAATTGCTAAGATTCCAGGATGTGTGGTTGTGTGGATTATTTTCAATGTCACTTACTGTTATAATATTCAGTGAAAGAGCAACTAAAGTAATAATAATCATTTGATTAAACAATATTAGGAAACGAAAGGAATGCCGAGATAAGTAAACAGGTAAATGAATCTGACGTTTCCGTTGTCTGTAACGGCTATCGTTATAAAGTTTCAAGATGTGAATAGAATTAAGACATTACAGTTGGAGCAGCACCTTGCTAACTGAAGCACCTATTCGCTTTCCTTCTGATCACGAGGAGTATTATGTATAAGAATCTTTCTGAATTTAAGTTAATCTCAGTAATCCTTAAGCCCACCGTAGTGGCCGAGCAGTTCTAGTCGCTTCAGTCTGGAACCGTGCCAATGCTGCGGTCGCAAGTTCGAATCCTGCCTCGGACATGGATGTGTGTGATGTCCTTAGGTTAGTTAGGTTTAAGTAGTTCTAAGTTCTAGGGGACTGATGACCTCAGATGTTAAGTCCCATAGTGCTCAGTGTCATTTGGACATTTTGAACCAGTAATCCTTGCTTGAACTTCAACTTCTTGAAAAGACAATCTCAACTTTTAAGAATTTTATTCGCGGAATGTAACCTCTCAGAAAAGCAATAGACATACAAAGTTATAGGAAACGGCATATAGTTTCTAAAGACTCATTATATTAGAAAGAGGTCACAATTTTGCTTCGTCGAATACAAATTTTTCTCTCTTTCTTTTCTCTTTCTTCTTTTCAGAATTAGCATTAATTTTATAGTAACAAGTGTGAAACTGTTCTGAACGTTGCTTACTTATAGACCGTATACATCACGTTGAAAAGTCATGGGAGGGCACCAAAAATTAAGACAACCAAACGTGTTATTAGGTACCTGAAGTGCTCCTTACAATCATGTAGAGATCCTATCAAAACATCCTCTACATCACCATGATGATTCAGAATGAAATGAACACACATACCGTCCTGAAAATATCTGCTAGTGCGCGAGTTCTTCAGTTCCCAGCTGATGTATTCAAACGTGGGAACGCTTTTATTTGTAATTAAAAGGTAAGCAGAAAGCTGTGTACCACTCGCATACACGTAACACGGTGTGAAAACAATGGTTATAAAAGTGTATTAACTAACAGGAAGAAGAAAAGTCTGCATCGCACTGTCAAATGACAGTCTATTTCAAATCCGGCAGAAATAGCTGCTCTCACTGAATACAGACTCAGCCAGTTACCGACAGAAATTTGGGAAGAGAGCGGCATGCAGTGATCATGTGGAGTCTCTTACGTAGCAGATGGCCTCTGATAATGTAGCACATTTGGCTTACACATCTGAAACGGGCCGAACAACATAGAAGCTGGGCAGCAACTAACTGGAGACGTATAATGTGGTGTCACGAGTCTCAACTATAGCTCTTTCCAAACGATAAAAACGGTCAAGTTCACCGGCGACCCAGCGAGCCGTTTGAACTACAACACCTTCGCTTCTGGTGGTTACACCGGTTATTAATAATGTACCAGCATTTCATATTTGCGATGGCTAATTTCGCGCTTTCATTTGCCTGTGATCGTATCATTTTAAGAAGTTAAAGTTGTTACCTAGACATTTCATTGCCCTACAATAATTATTGTTGGTGTTGCGATCTCTTTTTCTGTCAATGCATTAGAGAGAGCAAGGAACATGGCGTGCATACAGGATGCAAGACGTAAGAGAAAGGGTGATGGGCACGAGATGTTTCATGTCTCAGTTATTACAAAAAATGAGAAAAGATATTACTTAAATGGCGCTTGCGCTGAACCGCCGATACTGTCGCAGCAACTCAGCAACGATGTCTGCAGCAGGAGAAAGAAAGGCAATCTGCAAAGCAACAGGCTTCACAACGGCCTAACCGTGTACCCAATATCGACGGTCCGCTGCTGATCAAATTATAAGTTCTTTTCCTACTTACTTGAAAAATCCATAAAGAAAACATTAAGCTGTAGCAGATTCAACCGAGAAGATAAGGATAGACGCAGCAAGTCCCTGTTGTAGAAAAGTTGTATCGTAAAAAAATAATTTTACAGTTTAATAGAGTCACAGAGTTTTTTATATGTTCGGTGTGCGGTCCGACACTCCTTGATATCTTTGCCAGAATAAATTGAATTTCTCCTAATTCTTCCATAAATAATTAATTAATGTCACTAAAGAATCAATCTTATTCTCATTTAATGAATTATTCCACTAATGAACCGATCTTCTTGACCACAATCGCCGATAAAGTTGTAAAACAGAATTTTAATACACTTCACAGTATCGATTATTTTCAAAATGTCAGGACGTGTCGACTTCTCATTAATAAAACTTTAAACTAGTTAATTATTGAAGATCGTCCACACTCCTGATAAAATTCTGCCAGAATCATCAAGAAGTCTGAATTTTAATATAATTTCCAAATTTGACACATAAGTAATATTTACTATGTATGTCGTAACAACAGAGTCAACTGACAGTTTTAACTTCCAACTCGAAGTTTATTTAACAGTTGATAACCAATTGACATCTAATTAAAAACTTTATCATTCCACATTCAACATTGAATTCCTTCTCATTTTATATAAAAAAACATAAAACATATTTTAATAATGCTCAGCATGATGTTTCAACGACTCTTCCAGGCGCCGGCCGTCGACTACGCTGCAATAGTGGTTAGCACTTGTCGTCCGCCGCGTCTGGAGTTCCCATTGGATCATCTTGCTACCACGCTCGAAATGAAAGAAAAGAAACAAAATATTTATAAATAACAAGTCTCCACTTAACATACCACACACACACACACACACACACACACACATATATATATATATATATATATATATATATATATATATATATATATATATATATATATATATATGTATATATATTAACTTTTCTTACCTGGCGTCGCTCAAGCGGTAAAGAAACGCTATGTTTCCTGTTTAGACTCTTGATACACCACATATCCCCACCACTAGCTGAGCGACTCCAGATCTACTAAACCTATTATTTTCTCATATTAATCTCAAAATGTTACTATTAACTTAGACGTAATTCATCTACTTTATGATTAATTGTTCCAGTTCATTTTTGTATACACTCATATTTTTCTTTTCCAAAGTATATTAACATCTTTGCCTTTAGTCCTCTTCAACCTTTTAATATTGACTATAAACATCATTTTATTTTGTGTATATATGTACATCTATCCTTTTTTGTATCGTTCCCTACCAGTCATTCATAGGATTCATTCATATTACTCCTTTTAAGAATATTTGAAGAAATTATTTCAGACTACATAGTAGTCTCCTTTAGGTAAGTTAGTTATTAGTCGTTTTAGTACTAAATAGTTAAACTAAAAGTCATTGTAAGGTTCAAACTCTTAAATTTAATTGTCATCCATTAAGGTGGTTACTCTAAAAACAACATTATTTTGTAACAGATTACAGCCTTTATCTTTGTTGTTTAATACATCTAGTTTAACCACTTATATTATACATATCTGTCTTATCTACCAGAGCTCTATTAATTACTTACATATCAGATTTTCAGTAACTTTTCATGATATTTATTCTTTCATAATATCGTAATCATTGGTTACTACCAAAATACCTTCTACTAATGAAATTTTACTGTGTTTCCACGTTATTTATTTCTAACGATTGATGTTTAACTTTTTGATAATACATCTTGATTTATAAATATATATTGTGATACATTCTGGAGAGATCAGGTATCTGATCCTCTATGGATCCGAACTCCTTACAGGTTATTTAATATTTTAAATTAACACAAGTTTACTGGTTTTATCCCAAGGGTTTAAATAGTGCATATTAACACACTCCCTATACGAACTTTATAAACTACCATTTGAGAATGCTCTTACTAGTAATCAGAGTCGAAATTTAATTTCATTAACTATATACAACCATCTAAACATCCTCCTACTTCCAATTGCGTTGATGTTTTTTTTTTTTGTTAATTGGAATTGATTACTGCCCTTTTCTCTAAGCATGCGCCCATGGCCCCATTGATCACCATATTCCAGTTAGGTGTCATTGCATAGTATACTTACAAGTCTTTCTCTGAACGAACCTTAGTCTCAATGACTAAACAATTTCCTCTATATGTGTTTGTTATTGCAGAGAAGCTTCATAGCAATACCTGGGTACTATGTATCAAGAGAAGGGATTACACTAAAGTGAGGCTAGTAAAACCCATATTTCCTTCTAATTAAAACATCACCAGTATGCAACTTCATTATTATAATCACTCTCCTACACCCTCTGTAATATTATTAACGCTTCATTAAAGTTCACTTGTCATTTAGTTTTCGCATTCTGGACGGTTAACTTCTATTTACTACTTATCCTTCAATAGATTTTTATTTCTTTCTGTTATCCCGAGGTATCCACTCCTTTTCTCTCGCTCTCTCCCGTATCTTATTATTTATCCAAAACCTCTTTGCTTGACACTTTTTACCTTCTCATACATACGCGAAGATATTCAATCCTCTTAAAATGACGAATCCCTACTAACTTAACCCTTCCTTACCTGCGTTAGTATCTGTGTGTGTATGTGTGTGTGTGTGTGTGTGTGTGTGTGTGTGTCTGTGTGCGTAAGTGTAATGTGTTGTGTATGTTTAATGTGTCGAATTATACCTTCTCTACAAATAACAATATAAACCCACCCTTATTGCATTCGATTGGGTCCATAAAACATACAAATAATCTTTCCTTACAAGTCAATAAACATATTTCAACGGAAATATGTAATTATTAAATGCAATTTATAGAAAATAATCTATGTACTGTAAACTTTGATTATTGTAATGGTCTTTCTCTAGATTTCATCCTCAAATTGATTACAGTGGGCATCGAAACTATCTGCTTTATTCTTAGATCATTCGAATAAGATAGAAAATAAGGAAGGTTGTCGTAAGATAACCACTGTCACAGCTTGAACCCTGTGATCGCTACATTAACTAAAAATCAGTGAACCTCCTGAGGTAATGGTTCTCTAATCTCCCGATATTTTCTAACTTCTGTCACGTTACAAGTCCCCTTCTCTTTCTTACTTATGGGGTTGTATAAACGTAATACTTTGGGATGGGAACTATCTAAAACCTCCCATGGACCCTGATAAATATGAGAAAATTTCGCGATTTGTTTTTTAATTTTGGAACTCTTAATATGTGTCCTAACCATAACCTTTTCTCCCTTATTAAACTGGGGTACTTTAGCATCCTGATTATACCGCTGTAATCTCTTTTCTGCACTGGCTTCGAGTTTTTTCCTCACTTTATATTGATTCATATCTACAGGGGGGCTGTTATTTTCAGGCCATGGTAAAAGATGTAATAATGGTTCTCCTAACACCTCCTTTTTCATTACTTCCAAGGTCACTACCCCAGTACTAATATGAGGCAACTCATTTGACAATAATTCAAATTCAGTTAGTGTCTCAGGCCACTTTGAATTTTTATGTGCACAATGCACTCTGTAAAGTTGTACGATTTCTCGGATTACCCTCGTTGCCAGGTTACTTTGCGGATAATATCTTGAAGCTCTAATGTGGAGAATATTAAATTTCTCCATAATTTCTAAAGATTTTACTTGTAAACTGACTCCCATTATCTGACAATATTCTCTTTGGAACACCCACTTTCACTACACAATCTCTTTCAGTGAATCGACTCAGGTTACGTGCATTTGCTGTGCGAAGTGGATATAACCGAACATATTTTGACCAACAATCAACCATCACAAAAATATATCTCTGTTTTCCTTTTCCAGTCGGAAGGGGTCCTAGGAGATCCACAGCTATGAGGTCTATAGTAACCTATCTGGAATTATAGGGTACATACGATAGCGTAAGGCTGGTGCCGTTTCTTTCACCTTTTGGCATAACTTGCACACACGAGTTATTTTTCTTGTTATTCTTCCCATATTCCTAAGATAATAATCTCCAATCATATGCAACTGACATTTTCTAATACCACAGTGTCCATAACCTTGGTGTATGTATTCAGTAAGTTGTTCAGTTACGTGAGAGGGTGTACAAATCCTCCATCTACCTTGTTCCTTATCGCTCCTCCAATACAAGATCTCATTACCAAGTAACCTTTCTTACCAGATACCAGAGTATGATTTCTTAAAGCTTGTATTACTGCTTTTAAATTCTCATGTAATTCTTGTTCCTCCATTTTTAGCTTAACTAACTTTTTAATCCCTTTTTATGGTCCCCTTGTTTAAGGAAATAGATCCTAATTTGTGTGTTGTTTTTTAACCTTTCCGGATACTCTCCAGTTCCTACCGGCAGTCTTGACAAATCATCAAGCACTGTATTCTGTGACCCTTTTATATATACTACTTCGAAATTAAATTCTTGTAGGGCTAACATCCACCTCATTAGTCGTTCACATAATAATTTACTTTTCATCTGGAATGTAAGTTCCTGATGATATGTATATAATATGGTTTTATTTCCTGCTAATAAATATCTAAACCTTTTGAAACACAACACAACGGCTAAGGCTTCCTTTTCTGTAGTTTCGTTCGTGCTCATTCAGTGTGTGACTAGCGAACGCTATACTACGGTGATCCCGTAAATCCTTCCCAAAATCTCCTTGAAAAAACTCACACGCTATCCCATAATGCGAGGCATCTGTAGTCGTTTTAAATTCTTCATTAAAATCTGGGTGGTACAGTAACCCCGAAAATACTAAATTATTTTTGATGTCGTTAGAAGCTCCCTTCTCTTTATCACTGCAACGCCAGGGTGTCTTTTGTTTAAGCAAAATTGTAACACATGGGTTAATTGTACAGTCTCCTGACATGAACTTTCTAAAAAAATTTACCATTCCTAGAAAGGACTTTAATTGTTTTTTTATCTTGCGAATAGGGACATCGTGCAATAGCATCTACTCTACTCGGGTGAGGTCTAATCCCCTTAGCATCAATTATATGGGCTAGAAATTTAACCTCTTTGTTACCAAATGTAGATTTAGCTAACTTAAGTGTTATTCCATTTTGTTTAAACTTATCAAATACATTTTCCAATGATTCCCTGTGTTCTTCCCAATCCTCAGAGATTACTAACAAGTCGTCCACATAGAGCTCATAAATACCGATACCGATACATTAAGACCGAATGGTAAAACTCTGAATTGGAATTACCTGCCCTCAAATAAAAATGCAGTATATGGCCTATAATCTGGATGGAGTTTTACTTGCCAATATCCAGTAGTTATATCCATTGTACTGATGTACTTCCCCCCTTTTAATCGGGCCAACACTACTTCCATAGGTAAGGGACGATCTCGTTCCATTTCAGTCACGCGATTCAGTGTCCGTCCATCTAAAATAATCTCACACTGCCGTCTGCCTTTTTTACCACAAAAATCGGATCATTATATTGGCTTTGAGATCTTTCAATAATGTCTTGATCTATCATCTTTTTAAGTTCCAGAGCTACAGCTGGTTTAATAGCTATAGGTATGGGAGACGGTTTCTTAAAGAAAGGCTTATTATCTTTAATATTAAGTTTGCATTCATACCCTGCTATACGACCGGGTTTATCGGAGAAAACTTCCTTATATTTTACCAACAAGTCTACTAATAGTGTTTTTTTCCGTTGGTGATAAATAATCATTCTATTTTAATTTCTTTTCAAAACGATTTTCATTACTTTGTTCTAGTAGTTTCTTACCATTAACTGGTACGTGTATGACTGCACATAGGTGTGCTTTCTCTACATTCTGCACATCCTCAATTTCACCTTTACAAACTGGGATTCAAAACTCTTACCCTGTACAGTGCATATCATAAAACCTTTCTCAAAATCTAGAATAACCCCATGGTTATTTAACCAATCTAATCCCAAAAGAACGGGTATATTCATCTTAGGAGCTATCAAAAAGTTTAGGTAAAATCTAAACCCGCGATTACAAAAGAAATCCACACCTCCAACTTTACATTTGGTCCATGTCTGCCTGTAATTCCTACTATCTTGACACTCGTTACAGGAAGTTTTGGACACTTCAGGTTTTCTTCCCTACCTCTAAAATGTGCTTCACCTATCACACAGACTTCACTGCCGCAATCAATCATCATGATGACTCTTTCGCCATTTCTATGCCCTTGGACGAACGGTTTTCTAAAATCACCTCTTTCTGTGGTCTCAGTTTCTTCCAATAATTCTTCCCTGAGGTCCCTTTCCTCCTTTAAATATATTATTGAAGATCGTCCACACTCCTGATAAAATTCTGCCAGAATCTCTTCAAGAAGTCTGAATTTTAATAAAATTTGCAAATTCCACACAAAGTAATATTTACGATGTATGTCATAACAACAGAGTCAACTGACTATTTTAACTTCCAACTCGAAGTTTATTTAACAGTTGATAACCAATTGGCATCCAATTAAAAACTTTATCATTCCACATTGAACATTGAATTCCTTCTCATTTTACATAAAAAAACATAAAACATATTTTAATAATGGTCAGCATGATGTTTCAACGGTTCTTCCAGCCGCCGGCCGTCGACTACGATGCAATAGTGATTAGCTCTTGTCGTCCGCCGCGTCTGGAGTCCCCACTGGATCATCTTGCTGCCACGCTCGACATGAAAGAAAAGAAACAAAATATTTTTAAGTAACAAGTCTCCACTTAACATACTACAAATAAAAAAATATGCATATTAACATTTCTTACCTGGCGTCGCTCAAGCGTTAAAGAAACGCGATGTTTCCTGATTAGACTTTTGAAACAACACATGGTGTAGGTTATTAGTAGTATAGGGTAGAATTCCATCTCTGATTTTGGAAAGAGATGCTAATTTATTATGAAACATGTGCGTCTGCTTGAAGGACTATAAGGCCCAGTGCTCGAGTCCCCATTCCCTGCTAGAGAATAACATGAACTTACTGCAATTCCACTAGTGCGGGATCAACTTAAGACGATTGCTCGGCAGTTCTGTGAAAAGTCTCTGCAGTCGTATAATAGCTCAATTTCTAGTGTGGCCGAGCGGTTCTAGAAGCTTCAGTGCGGAACCGCGCAACTGCTACGGTTGCAGATTCGAATTCTGCCTCGGGCATGGATGTGTGTGATGTCCTTAGGTTAGTTAGGTTTAACTAGTACTAAGTTCTAGGTGACTGATGATCTCAGATGTTAGTCCCATAATGCTCAGAGCCATTTGAACCATTTTTTTCTAATGTGAGACACCAGATACACAGTCGTGGCACCATCGGTTGGCCTGACACGCTACCAGAAAACTGTTTACCTAACAGAACAGCAGCAAAAGTACACAAAAACAGCACTAACACACGTGAAAAAGTACAAAAATGCTAGGAAAATAAAAAACCAAAAAGTTATTAAGTGCTGGAACACCGCAGCCCGTTTATCTTGCAGAAACAACGAGACATAAGGACGTGCCTCTTTAGGGAAAGAGCGAGCACCAACTCAATTGCATTATAGCGAATATGAACCAAGCATTTTATTTCAACGTTCTCGGTAAGCAAGTTTTCCTCTTTATTCTACAGGATGAGCCAGATATACGCAAACCTTACATCAAGAAAATATTGTGGTGAGGAAGTGAGTTTTTTACCAGTGGGAATATTGTGCGCTGGAAATGGAGAGACGCATAGCAAGTGATATCCAAGCAATTTCCCTCACTTTTGGTATCAGTATCGAGTTGTCTGTGTGCGGATGAATCTACATTTTTCCGAGGCTGCGCTTGTGTTCATTCTTGAAAGTTAAGTCAAAATGCGATAATTCTGAAAATGCCAGGGAGACATTAGTGTAGCTTATACTGCAACAAGGGTGCATAAAAAATCAACGATTTCACGCACAGGCACCCATTTCAGATAAACTGGTACTGGGAATGAATGAGAAGCAACCGGCCGATCATGAGTGTTAAGTGATGCCACACGGAAAAATGTTCGTGCATCATTGCTACCTTCACGAACAGAGTTGATGCGAAAAATGTCAGCAAACTGGAAAGACCTACGGGAGTACTTGCACAGCCACAAAGAAGCTGTTGTGCATGTGCTTCGAGAACCTGATACAGGAAAAAGATTACGCTATTGTCAATGGTTTTATTCACAACAGTGTGTCGGCTGTTGGGTTCTGTTTTCTACTCTGATGAAGCATTGTTTCATCTATGTGGCTATTTAAAAATCCAGAATGACAGATACTGGAGCTCAACAAGCCGTCATGTTTTCGATGACACCCCGTGATAATCACAGAAGTTTCGAGTCTGGTGTGCAGCTGCCCGCAGGATAATTGTAGGCCTTCTTTTTTGTCGGGAACGATAACATCAGGAAATTAGCAGTACCTCATCATGCGATTCGTAGCATTGTTAGAGGTTGGTGATCGACACTGCTTGCTTGTTTTCATTATTCACAGTATCTTTACTACAGAACATAGATTATCGTAAAATATCGATACTGCTCTTCATATACATTACACGGAGATTATTAATATTTTTATGTACTCTTTTTCACACAGAATAACAGTTCGTTCAAGGTATGCATATCACTTACTGTCTGGAAAGTGTCGTTCTTGGGATAAAAACCACCTACCTAACCTACCTATCAACAGGGTAACTGTGGTATGAAAAAGAAGTGTGGGCCACAACGTACGATTACCTAGAGTTTTTTCTTTCAGTATTTCAGAAAAGAGCACTTAGTGGCGTGGAACAAAGATAACATATTGTCACAATATAAGCTGATTAGCACTGTGGTGTACTGGATATGATACTAGACTGATGCATGGAAGGTCGTGAGTTCAAGTCTCACCTGGACAATACAATTTCAGTTTCTGTATTCGGTTCGAGTACATTCTAGAAGTATCCACAAATGTCAAGAATCATTGTTCTGGGATGTCCGCCCCGGTAGCTGAGTGGTCAGCGTGACAGACTGTCAATCCTAAGGGCCCGGGTTCGATTCCCGTCTGGGTCGGAGATTTTCTCCGCTGAGGGACTGGGTGTTGTGTTGTCCTAATCATCATCATTTCATCCCCATCGACGCGCAAGTCGCCGAAGTGGCGTCAAATCGAAAGACCTGCACCAGGCGAACGGTCTACCCGACGGTAGGCCCTAGCCACACGACATTTCCATTTTATATTGTACTGGGATGTTCTGTAGCTGTATGTGTTCTGGCCTGAGACAGTCCGCTGCGCGCTCTTGATGGTGCAAATGGTGAAAAAACCTTCGTTATGTGAAGTCAGTGTTCGTGGTTCATTTAATTACACCTTCTTGTACGTGACAGTATAATCTCAAACCCGTACGAAACTTCTTGTCCATTACACTCATCACATTACGTTGAAAGGAAAAAAATAAAGTTTTCGCTTACTACGTTTTCGTTGTTCATTTTCGCATCAGGCATGATGTTTTAATTTTTTTTTCTTGAATAGTAAGTGTATTCGCGACATATTTTTCAGTGTTCCATTATAACTTTGAATGTTCTTGCTAAATTTTGTCATTGTACGACACATCGTTTATATACGTATATACGAGTATAACGTCATAAACAGTAAGATGTGTGAAAAACTGTACAGAAACCAGATGGCAGTTATAAGAGTCGACGGACATGAAAGGCAAGCAGTGATTGGGAAGGGAGTGAGACAGGATTGTAACCTCTCCCCGATGTTATTCAATCTGTATACTGAGCAAGCAGTAAAGGAAACAAAAGAAAAATTTGGAGTAGGTATTAAAATCCATGGAGAAGAAATAAAAACTTTGAGGTTCGCCGATGACATTGTAATTCTGTGAGACACCAAAGGGCTTGGAAGAGCAGTTGAATGGAATGGACAGTGTCTTGAAAGGAGGATATAAGATGAACATCAACAAAAGCAAAACGAGGATAATGGAATGTAGTCGAATTATGTCTGGTGATGCTGAGGGAATTAGATTAGGAAATGAGGCACTTAAAGTAGTAAAGGAGTTTTGCTATTTGGGGAGCAAAATAACTGATGATGGTCGAAGTAGAGAGGATATAAATTGTAGACTGGCAATGGCAAGGAAAGCGTTTCTCAAGAAGAGAAATTTGTTAACATAGAGTATAGATTTAAGTGTCAGTAAGTCGTTTCTGAAAGTCTTTGTATGGAGTGTAGCCATGTATGCAAGTAAAACATGGAAGATAAATAGTTTGGACAAGAAGAGAATAGAAGCTTCCGAAATTTGGTGCTACAGAAGAATGCTGAAGATTGGATGGGTAGATCACATAACTAATGATGAAGTATTGAATAGAATTGGGGAGAAGAGGAGTTTGTGGCACAACTTGACTAGAAGAAGGGACCGGTTGGTAGGACATGTTCTGAGGGATCAAGGGATCTCCAATTTAGTATTGGAGGGCAGCGTGGAGGGTAAAAATCGGAGAGGGAGAGAAAGAGATGAATACACTAAACAAATTCAGAACGATGTAGGTTGCAGTAGGTACTGGGAGATGAAGAAGCTTGCGCAGGGTAGAGTAGCACGGAGAGCTGCATCAAACCAGTCTCAGGACTGAAGACCACAACAACAACAACAACATCATAAACAGTAAGATGTGTGAAAAACTGTACGACGAACGTATCAGTTAGGACAGTACGGCGAAAGTTGTTGTTAATGGGCTGTGGCACCACACGACCGACACGAGAGCCTTTCCTAACAGCACGACGTCGCCTGCAGCGCCTCTCCTGGTCTCGTAACAACATCGGTTGGACCTTAAACGACAGGAAACCCGTGGACTGTTCAGATGAGTCTCGATTTCAGTGGGCAGGAACTCGTGGTAGGGTTCGAGTGTGGCGCAGACCCCTCTAAACCAGGGACCCAACTTGTCAACAAGGCACTGTGCAAGCTGGCGCTGTCTCCTCAATCGTGTGGGATGTATTTTCATGGAACAGACTGAGTCCTCTGGACCACGTGAAGCGATCAGTGACAGGGAATTGTTATGTTCGGCTATGAGGAGGCTATTTGTAGCCATTCATGGATTTCATGTCACCGGCCACACTTGTTCGCGATTGGTTTGAAGAAGATTCTGGACAATCAGAAAGAATGACTTTGCCATCCAGATCACCCCGCATGAATCCCATCCAACACTTATGGTACACGATGGAGAGGTCAGTTCGTACACAGCATCCTGCACAGGCAACATTTTCAGAACAGACTGCCAACGACCTGTTGAGTCCGTGCCACATCGGGTTGCTGCACTAAGCCGGGCAAAAGGAGGTCTGTCAGTATATTAGGTGGTGATCCATGACCTCTGTCACCTCCCTGCATGGCAAAAACGTTTGTTATTGCTAACCGCTGGACAAAATTAGATGAAATTTTGTAAGGAGACGGCTTGAACCCAAAGGATGAACATAGGCTACCTTAGAATGTGTGTAGTACAAGATGCTTACTGTTTTGAACAATATTCAGCGAACTGGGAAAACCTACACTACTGGCCATTAAAATTGCTACACCAAAAAGAAATGCAGATGATAAGCGGGTATTCATTGGACAAATATATTATACTAGAACTGGCATCTGATTGCATCTTCACGGAATTTGGGTGCATAGATCCTGAGAAATCAGAACCCAGAACAACCACCTCTGGCCGTAATAACGTCCTTGATACGCCTGGACAATGAGTCAAACACAGCTTGGATGGCGTGTACAAGTACAGCCGCCCAAACAGCTTCAACACGTAACCACAGTTCATCAAGAGTAGTGACTGGCGTACTGCGACGAGCCAGTTGCTCGCCCACCATTTACCAGACCTTTTCAATTCATGAGAGATCTGGAGAATGTGCTGGCCAGGGCAGCAGTCTAACATTTTCTGTATCCAGAAAGGCCTGTACAGGACATGAAACATGCGGTCGTGCATTATACTGCTGAAATGAAGGGTTTCGCAGGGATCGAATGAAGGGTAGAGCCAGAGGTCGTAACACATCTGAAATGTAACGTCCACTGTTCACAGTGCCGTCAATGCGAACAAGAGGTGACCGAGACGTGTAACCAATGGGACCCCATACCATCACGCCGGTGGATACGCCAGTATGGCGACGACGAATACACGCTTCCAATGTGTGTTCACCGCGATGTCGACAAACACGGATTCGACCATCATGATGATGTAAACAGAACCTGGATTTATCCGAAAAAATGACGTTTTGCCATTCGTGCAACCAGGTTCGTCGTTGAGTACACTATCACAGGCGCTCCTGTCTGTGATGCAGCGTCAGAGGTAACCACGGCCATGCTCTCCGAGCTGATAGTCCATGCTGCTTCAAACGTCGTCGAACTGTTCGTTCAAATGGTTGTTGTCTTTCAAACGTCCCCATCTGTTGACTCAGGGATCGAGACGTGGCTGCACGATCCGTTACAGCCATGCGGATAAGATGTCAGTCATGTCGACTGCTAGTGATACTCACCTGAACCCACCGATTCCATATTCTGCTAACAGTCATTGGATCTCAACCAACGCGAGCAGCAATGCCGCGTACGATAAACCGCAATCGCGATAGGCTACAATCCGACCTTTATCAAAGTCGGAAAGGTGATGGTACGCATGTCTCCTCCTTACACGAAGCATTATAACATCGTTTCACCAGGCAACGCCGGTCATTTGCTGTTTGTGTATGAGAAATCGGTTGGAAAATTTCCTCATGTCAGCGCATTGTAGGTGTCGCCACCGATGCCAACCTTGTGTGAATGCTATGAAACAATAATGATTTGCATATCACAGCAACTTCTTCCTGTCGGTTAAATTTCGCGTCTGTAGAACGTTATCTTCGTGGTGTAGCAATTTTAATGGCCAGTAGTATATTTCCTCGTTGACTATTGAGCTTTATTATTTTTGCGAAAATGCTGTTCTTCGCGAATGTGTGCTACATAGCACGATTCAGACTAACGAACGCCATTTTTATACAAACCAAAATGTTTTTAAACTAAACTTCCACACTATTTGTTCGTAATATACACATTGTATGGTGCGCGCTGTCCAGTATTTCAGAAAGAGAGCATTAACTGAGTTGCAACAAACTCTACACATAATTTCACACAATTAGGATAGATTTTCTCGCTTACAGACCCTACAAAATGATGAAAAGAATTTATCACTTACTACATTTTCGGTGTTCATGTATAGGACTGTCACACCTCAACAGACTTCATACGAACGACGGGTAACAGAACCACCATCCTTCACAATGACCTTAAATCTGTGACGACTAGAGTTATCAGGTTTCTTCAGGCGTGCATGGCGTACACCATGTACATCCGAAGTCACTCATTGATTATGACGATTTCATATACGTACCAAGCTGCGAGAATGTTGACTGGTAATTTCATTTGCTGCTCTAAATACTCAGACGTATTTTCTATTGTATTAAGCTTAACTGATTTAACAGGCGAGAGGAGATAATGTGTCTGAGCGTTCGACGGACCAGGACATGCGAAACGCCGCATGAACGTGACTGACGTCATACTCAAAGACTAGAATTTCCGCAACATGAGCCAGATGTTAAGCAACCCTAAATGCAAAGAATTTAAAAATCTTTCTTAATTAACTTGTAAAGTGCATATTCACAACATACATTTTCTCATAATAGATGCCAAAAATGTCCTCCACGTGCTGAACACATACCTCTACATGTTTCTTTACGTGAGTTGCTATTTTTTGGATGCTCCCCACACTGTAGAGTGATATTTCGTCTTCAGTGTTGTGCTTCAGTCAGTCGATTGTGTGAGGGTTGTTATCAGAGGCGTTACGCTTCGCACGTCCCCAAAGAAAAAATCTGGTGGTGGGGAGGGGGGGGGGGGGGGGGGGGGGAGAGCGAAGTCATGTGAAATGAAGTGTCCCCAAGAGATCTCAGGTAACACTATCGTGGTGATATTCGCCGTGTGCACTATTGCATCATCAGATTTCCATAATTATCTCTAGTTCGAATCTTCCTAAGAGTAAGACGTAGATGGAGATGTATGTATCTTGCAACGTATTTCTGGTAAATACAGTATGTTATTTATAATCAAAGCACTTATTTCAGCAGCAGTAGCATTCCAACATGCATGAAAAATTAATTGTACATTTTTTTCAGATATTAGTAACGTGAGGTACAGAGCGAGTTTAGTTAGTACTGTTGACTGCCATTTGCAAGACGGCAGATCCTTTTCTAAATTGACCTAACATTACGTGTCTTAAAGCCAAAGGGAGACGTGTTACAATTAATTTTTTGAATAAACAGACTAAAGTCAAGTTAATTTCATTCATTTTGCAAAGAGACTTGTTGATATCAAGACAGATATTTGTGGTTGTTGCTTCACGGCTATCTTTTGTTCAAGCGACGAGATTTTCACAGTTAAGAAAGTGCTCATATTTGAAGTAATAGTAACTGTATCACGTAAAAGGTGTTTCTCTACCCGAACCTACGGAAGTATAAATTATTACTCATATGAATAGACATTCCATTACAGCCATGAGATATTTCTATAAGTGAAAGATAAAGGGCTTTTCATACCGAGATGTTTCTAATTTATTTTGCGTCTGTATGGACATTCGAAAGCGATTTATTTATCGGGCACTTGAATAGAGAAAGTGTTCACAATATCAAATATGATAATAATCAGCTGTGATAAGAAGTTGTAGTGAATATATCGTATGTAGCTCCATGTTACCTTACTGTGTTTTATTAACAGAACAACACACACACACACACACACACATATATATATATATATATATATATATATATATATATATATATATATATATCGTTACACGGTCAAGAGGTTTCCGAGGAGATGTAGAATGTACGTAAATACATTCATACATTTTTGTAACACGTGTGAATTTCTTTTTTTTTTTCCTTCGTGATCAACTTTAGATGAAATATTGTCTGTACGGTACCACTAGCGCCACTGAAGTTACCAGTTTAAACGCCATAAAAATCGATCCCACAGCTCTGAAGATTAGCGTGTTCAGACAGAAAGACAAGAAATTTTAGTAAAATTTTATATCTTTATATCTTTCTTTCCGTGATTCGATATTAATGAATTAAAGTCTCTACGGTACCCCAAACTGTACTCAAGTTAACAGCAAAAACCCCATGAAAACTGGTGTGGCATTTTTGGAGATTAGCTGTGCAAGGACAGAGAGACACGACATTCTGAAGATTTATTATTAGTAGCATAGAAGTTATACATTGATATCTTAACACAGGTCCTGTCACCCGGTCCCTACTTACCACTGCTTTCCATATATTTCGTTCCACGCCAGTTCTGCGGAGGACATCCTCGTTTGTTATCTTAGTGATGCATCATATTTTCAGTATTCCTCCGTAACACCATATAACAAACGTTTCGATTCTCGTGTTTTGTGGTTTAGCTGCAGTCCATAATTCACCTCTATACAACTATGTGACCTGAAAGACAATCTCAGAATTTTGTTCTTCACATTAAGGTCAGTAGCACCATCTTTGCCTATGCTATCTGTTCATTATATAGTTCTTGCTCCAATCGTCATTTGCTACTTCGTGGTTGCCAGTTACAACAGTACATACCTCACTAATCTCATTTCTATTAATCCTCATTGCTTTCGTCTTTCCCTGGTTTTCTCCCAGTCGATATTGTGTGGTAAATAGAGTGTTCAATCCGTTCCACACGTCCTGAAATTCTTCTTCACTTTCACTGAGAACAGCAATGTTATCAGTGAATCATATCTGTGACAGTCTTTGCGGTGAATTTTAAACACTTTGATATCTCTCATTCTTTCTTCGATGTATAAACTGAACAGTAGGGGAGAAACACTACATCTCTCATATTATTTTTAATCCCAGAACTTCTTTTGCGGTTTTTATATTTGAAGACTGAAATGTTTCCACCAGACTGCGTATAAAAGTTTATTGTATTTTACACTACCAGTTTCGGGCATTGTTCACTCTCAAGTATGTCTCAAAACATAACAACAACCATTGCAAAATTTTGCTAAGCACATATCACATGACCACACTGAACGTATCATCACACAAACATAACACTTACTTAAAGTAATAAACGTGGCTATAGCATTGCCATTAATTTAAAAATGGCCTGCCATGCATAGTTATACAAAGCACAGTCATCACAGGTCCTCATCTAAAATATAAAGGTACATGACATAGAAGTGCTTACGAGGGCAAAATTATTATCACATTGTTTAAATATCATATCCGGACAGAAGCGCTAAGAAAACAACCCTTGAAGTATTTCCTACGAAGCACACTGTATACATTCACTCATCAAGTTGTAACATGTGCAGTTTTCGTGGAAAAACTTGACCTGTCGACTAGAAAATAAAAATAAAAATACAAGTATCAAGTACAATATCTTAATAAATGCAGTAGAAAAATGTGTGGAAGTATTTCCACATCTGTAACGTAAAGCAAAGTGTTCACAATTACAGCATGTGACAGACATGGAGACACGACGACTGCAATCAATTGTGGCCGAAACAAACTTGTTACGTGACATAAACAACTTTGTCCATACAGAGAATAATTCTGATAAAACAGTAATAGCAGATGTAAGATGAAAACAGATAACATTAAGATGGCTGTCTGTATACGCTGTTGTACATTAAATGCATCATTTGTTCCACAGCTTGTGTCTATGGACTTATGTTTAACTATTGATGATTGTTGAGGCTGTGGGGCCCAAGGTGAAGAAAGTGGTTTATAAATATTATTACCTGTCGTTCCCTATAATAATGGCTCTGAGCACTATGGGACTTAACAGCGGAGGTCATGAATCCCCTAGAACTTAGAACTACATAAACCTAACTGACCTAAGGACGTCACACACATCCATGCCCGAGGCAGGATTCGAACCTGCGACCGTAGCGGTCGCGCGGTTCCAGACTTAAGCGCCTAGTACCGCTCGGCCACTCCGGCCGGCTCTTCCCCTTATAACTCAACAATTTTTCTGAGAGTTTCGAACATCTTGTGCGATCCTACACTGTCGAAGAATTTCACTGAAAGCAATATTAATAACTGCTTTGTGACGAAATCATTGTCCATTATCGTATCCTATTGCTTCCTTACAACCCTTCATAATTTCCCTTTAATGTTCATTAATACTATCTTATAAATTTCTTTACTTTAGCATCGAAAATGCACTTTCCCAAGGTTTCGCTAGTGACCCCTGATAGTAAAGTGATCCACTTTGTCTACATGCGGTGAGTGGCTATCCCCAGAGCGTTGTTGGAAGTTGGTACGGCGGAGAGCGCTCCCGGACGTCATATTAGGCAGACAGCAGGGCCTACGGGAGCCCAGCGGCGCCGTGTGCTGATGCTAATCCCGGTCCCTGCTCGCCGGACCGAACGCTTTTTGTTGACGGTGCCAGCGACATCTGAAAAATCCACTTGTGCCCTCGCTCCCACCCTCTCCAACCACCCCGGCTACACCTCACCACGTTGGCTGCACCCACCGACGTTTCTCTTTCTCTGCCGCCGCCGCTGTCGCCAGCATGCGACCGACAGACTCTGGATTGTAGGGTTGGTGGAGGAAGGGGGGGGGGGGGGGGGTTAGGCTTCGCTCGGAGGGACGGAAAGTAACTTTGTCCGGGCGGCCGTTTCATACATATTTAATTCTCCTGCCGAGGGAGGCGGACGGCCGCATGTGACGTACCCACACGGCTATAAATAGAAGAGGGATGGCCGCTTTCGTAGTTCGATCCATTACCATAACACCGCTCGGCCGTTTTGACGAACTTTTTCTCCACTCGACGCTGTTCATCAATTACGTGTCCGCCTCATTTACTTTCTCCTACTGTATCCTACTTTCTTTCTTTGTCCTTACTATCTTCCCTCGATAATGTCTTGTTTTCTTTCTACAGATACGTTGTACTCCATGCTAATACGTAACTTAGACGGGATTTTGCATCTGATGTTCGACGCCAACTGTACGAGTGCAACAACACGAGTTGTAGTGGTACAGATTTTGCGCTCTGCCACTGAAGGCCGGCCGTTGTGGCTGAGCGGTTTTAGGCACTTCAGTCCGGAACCGCGCGACCACTACGGTCGCAGGTTCGAACCCTGCGTCGGGTATGGATGTGTATGATGTCCTTAGGTTAGTTAGGTTTAAGTCATATGGTGCTCAGAGCCATTCGAATCACTGAAGAACTGACCGCCTGAACGATGTTGATAAATTACTATAGATGGTATAAAAAAAGCACTCCGTCGTCAGGCCACGAGTGACCTACCGGGACCATCCGACCGCCGTGTCATCCTCAGTGGAGAATGCGAGTAGGAGGGGCGTGGGGTCAGCACACTGCTCTCCCGGTCCTTATGATGGTATTTTTGACCGAAGCCGCTACTATGCAGTCCAGTAGCTCCTCGATTGGCAACACGAGGCTGAGTGCACCCCGAAAAATGGCAACAGCGCATGGCGGCTTGGTTGGTCACCCATCCAAGTGCCGACCTCGCTTAACGGTGATCTCACGGGAACCGTTGTATCTACTGAGGCAAGGCCGTTGCCCTCACTATACATGGTATACTCCATATTAATGTTAATGAGCTGTCATAGAGACAGTTACTTGAAGTGAAACTAAAAAGTGTTTTGTTTCACATGGGTCGCAGAGATAGGAGGAGCTATGATGACCTTTCTTCGCGAAGAACGAGAAAATCAGATCGCCACGTTCAAATTTCACGGGATGTATAATTAAGAAAAAGAACGGAAAACTGAAATTGTACTGAATTTTCTGGATGTTGTATTCTTCTTGTCCAGACCACAATCAAGTCAAAATATATGTTCTTGCTTAACGGCTTTAATGCTTGCCATTGGACTGCATTCTTTATTACTGACTAAATCAAGTTGAAATGGCGGTTTTGGAGATAAATGAAAATAACTGAGTTATACATATTTTCTGAAGTATTTATGAAGAAATCTATTTTCATTTCTGTCTTGATGGATATTCAGTAAACTGCTTACATACATGAAAAGAAGTATTTAAAATGAAAGCAGCGACAGAAGTATTTAGTGACGTCTTTCTTTTGAAACACGTCACCGATATATATTTGTAGAAAGTTAACTGGTGTTTTTAAGAGACGGGGTGACCTGTAATTTGAGTTCCAATGAAATTATTTTAGGTTATCACTGTTAGCATTCAACCGTGATTCTTATACACATATTTTAACAACGCGTTTCAAGAGACAATGCTCTCATCATCAGGTTGTAAAGTCTATGTCATGAAATTAAACGGACTAAAAAGACAAAACACCATCACAAATAGTTGGGAAGTCGATAGAGTAAAACAGAATTAAAAGTATATTGGACTGTGGGTCCCCGTCTTACATTGAAGTTGTTGACACAAGTCGATGGCCATCCCATAGCTACCAAGTATGCTGTCGCACTGTGCCGGCTCGGGAGCTGTTGTGGACTGACGTGCCTAGGCCTGGGTGTTGTGGCGTGGTTAGAACCGTGTGCTTGCGGTAACGCTATGCTATTGGGCGCCTTATTTCCTTATTGCGTTGGTCTGCCATCGTTAGCCTCTCGCAACTCCGTCAGTGACAAGCTACAAGTTTAAAGTTGCATACCTGCCCTAAAGTAATTCTAAAAACCCGCTAAAAAATCTCATTTCTTTAAAATTATCTTGTGCATTTAGAATATTGCTTTGTTTCTTTTCATGGATAGCTATCTCGAATTCCTCTAGTAAATCAAGTTTCCTCCCTTTCTTTTCTACATGCCATATTTCTACGTTATCATCTATGCTATTAAGGGGATGGCCTGTTTCGTATATATGGTTCGCAACAGCTGATTTGTCATAATTTCCTAACCTAAACGCATCTTTATATTCTTTATAGCGGATCGCGAATGATCTTCCTGTCTGCCCTATATATTTTGCATCACAAGTTCTGCACTGAATCTTATAAACTTCCGATCTTTCAAACTTATTTCTCTTCTCCCCAATATCGTGCTTAAGGCTATACCTCACTAGGTTATTAGTCTGAAAAGCTATTTTAACGTCGTATGGCTTAAAAATATTTGCTATCTTTTGTGAGACTGTTCCGTAGTATGGCATCGTGATAATTTTCACTTTCTCTCCATCAGTTTTTTTCTTTTTGCGCTTATTACTTTTCCGTAACAGTTTTTTAACCATATCTATTCTGTAGCCGTTATTCATCGCTATTCTGTTAACGGTATTAACTTCAGTCTCCCTATCTTTTTCGTTCATAGGTATATTACTGCCCTGCGCACGAGACTACGGAAAGCAGCTTCTTTATAAGCCTGCGGATGGCGTGAATCATTCGGGATCATGGCATCAGTCATAGTTTGTTTTCTATAAACGGAGAACGCATGTTTATTGCCCTGCTTTTTTATATTCAGGTCCAGGAATTGTAAACAATTGTCAGTTTCATACTCCACGATAAATTCTATTTTATTATGTGCGTCGTTGAACTTTTTTACTATTTCCTCGATGTCCTCACGGGAACCATCGACAAGTAACAGAGTTTCGTCAACATAACGTTTGTAATAAACAATTTTATCCATAATGTTATCGTCAGAATTTAGAACTATATCTTCAAGGTCGTTGATAAAAATGTCCGCCATAGTTCCTGAAATACTGGACCCCATGGCTAACCCATCATCCTGAATATGAAATTTGTTATTAAACGTAAAATAATTAAAACTTGTAATGAGCTGTAGGAGTTCAATAAATTCAATTGTCTCTTGCGTTGAAATTTTACCGTATTTAAGGATATTTCTCTTAATGATTTCTATAGTTTCGTTAACCGGAACACTGGAGTATAAGTTCTTAACATCCAACGAAACCAAACGGGAAGTGTCAGTGACTGGCGTATCTTTAATTTCACCTATCATGGTCATACTACCACGCTCCGAATAGTTATATTTTTTTTTGTTAAAATATATGTATAAGAATCGCGGTAGAATGTTAACACTGATAACCAGTATAACGGCAACTGCTACCTCGACTCCATAATAATAAAAAGAAATTATTTTGCTCTGACAGAAAGAAAAATTACCACTTTCCACATTAAGGTAGAAAATATTTGATTTCATGTTTGAATCCTAGAGCACCAGAGATCCAGTAAACTCAGCGGAGCACATGGATGTTTACCTCCATGCCGGGGCACTATGTAAAATACTATCGTTAATGACGTAAGCAACGCAGACAAAACAACTAAATTAGAGAATTTCAGAAATAAATGTCAGTCAGAAGTATTAACATTTCTCGTCCTCTTCCTTCTAAAAAGAGACGAACCTGCAAACTATTTAGAAATAGTAGTGAACAGGTAGCAGTAGTTCATATAAATTGTCATTTGCAATGCCACGGTTTTCGCTATGTGTAGCACATTACATAGTACTAATAGTTTTCCTGTGAACTGTTATCGTTTATTACCCAAGCACTGCAGAGAACCAGCTGTTGGCATCCGTACACTGCAAATATTCTGTGAGTAATAAAATTTAGTGAAAAACTTTATGAATATCAACATGTAATTTCGTGCAGAATCAGTAAACTTTGCTACTATTAATGATAAGAGATCGTAAAAGAACAGTGGAGCGGAGTGGTTGATTCTGATACACCGAGTTGTCTCACCGCAGCATATGGCTCTCGTATTGTAAATGTAGGTGTAACTGCTGTGTGTTGTCCACAAGTGTGATTTACGTTTACTTCAATTTTCGTTCAACCGTCATTGCTTCGCAGAGCTATCTTTCCATTTTCACTGGTAACAGAGAGCACCCAACGCCCTCTGGGCATAAATACTGGACAAGATCCTCCAATACGTCAGTCTCACGTAGCACCTGAAGAAGGTAACGAGTTACGTGGCCGAAATATTGTGCCACAGCGACACAAACATCCGGCAGTAGACCCTATTATTCCACATGTAGAATGCTGTCTGGTATATATTGGTGTATTCATTCGAGAATTAACAATGAATGAACTTACTGCAGAGTATCTCTCTACATTGACAATCAAGTGTATGGTACTCGCAAAGTATTGGAGGGCAGGTTTAGAAATTTGAATGCATGCTGCTGCGTCATTGGTAGGTGTTGAAATTACGGTAAACTTGCTAAAACTGATTGCACTATCAACTGTGATGCGTGTTATTACTGTACATTGATGGTCTCCTTTCCATCCCATCCATCCACTGGTATGCTGTTGATCACCACACAATAATTGACTGACATCACTTGTTTGACATGGAGAAAGAGTCTTGGTGGACAGTCAACACCTTCTGGGGATGGCTAGCACCGAAACAGTTATCATGTAGATGACTGCACCAATCAAAACAGTACACCGAGCCATCAGCTATCCCCTCACTGAGAAAGATTAGTTTAAATCTAGAGGCCAGCAATCACCTTCGGACAGCTCTTCGGTAGTGCTCCACAGTGCTGCGAAGCCCTTCCAGTTTCCATATGTTGTGACTGTCTCTTATTTAAAACCATCCAGTGTGTGTGTTGTGGGAGCAGCCACAGCAACATAACTTACACCACGCGGTATATAGTTTTCTGTGAGAGATAATGTATCAAAAGGTGTTAATTTGTGTTTAGAAACTGACACAGGCTTCGAAGTCATGGCGCAGTAAACAAAATGTAAGACGGTATACAAAGTTGTGTCATACGCTGCTTGGATGTGCTACAGCAGAAAGAAACACAATGTATGAAACAACAACAAAAGGACCGTCCCCTACGACTGGTAGTATAGTCTGTGGGATATGTTCCCAAACCTACAGTACAGGCAATGACATATTTAATGGTGGTCAGTGCATATGCTCCATGCCAGTATGCAGAATGGGAGTAGGGCTAAAATTTAGCATCTGATATACGTCAAGATCATTGGAGAAGTAGCATAGGGTCAGATATGGTAACAATACGGCAAGCATTCTCTCGTGGACGTCTAGAAGAATGAATCAAGATAATCAATAAGAAACAGCGAAAAGTACCTGACAGATATTGAAATACTGATCCTACCAAATGTGATTTCGATGTTCCATCCAGTCAGCCACTTCATTCCCCACTATGAACGAGTGGGGGGAGTGGAATCCAGTGCCATCCTTTTGTGTGCTAACCTCCACAACTTTCACGGAAACCAACTAGAGAATTAGGCAGAGGAATGGTCATTAACAGAATTTCGTTGTTACATCATAATCTGTGTAGAAACTTTAACTAATGATTCTGACGCATAGTCAGATCATCACAAAATAGACACCATCGCCTCTACTGGTGCTGCGGTCCAAATTACGGTGGTGAAAATTTGTTCGGGAATCAGCATTCAAGACGTTCCCCACTATAAACGAGAGGGGGGAGTGGAAATATGTATGTTCAATAAAGAATCATTGAAGAAAAAATTGTGGTGCAATACTTTCTGGGCAATCCTCATATATCTACATTCGCAATCAAGTATATCATACTTGCAAAGTAGTGGAGGGGCTGTCTAGAAATAGGAAAGCATGCTGCTTCATCATTGCTCGTTGTTGAAACTACGGTAAAACTGCTGAAATTGATAGCACTACCAACTGTTACGCTTATTGATACAGTACACTGACGGTGTCTTTTCCATCCCATCTGTCTACTGCTATACTGTTGATTACTACATAATGATTGGCTGAAATCAGTTATTTGAGATGGAGAAAGGGTCTTGGTGGGTTGGTAACACCTTCCAGGGATGGCTACCACCGAAACAGTTATCATGTACATGACTGCAATCCAAGGAACCAATTGTTACAGTACACTGAGCCATCAGCTATCCCCTTATTGTGAAAGATGAGTTTAAATCTAGAGACAAGCAATCACCTCCGGACAGCTGTTTGAAAACACTCCACAATACTGCAAATCTCTTCCAGTTTCCATATGATGTTACTGTCTCTTATTTAAAACCATCCAGTTGTGTGTTGTAGGAGCAGCAGCAGCAACATAATTTACACTGAACAAGATCTAGATTTCTGTGAGAGCTAATGGATCAAAACATGTTAATGTGTGTTTAGAAAGTGACTCAGACTTCGAAGTCTGGTGCAGTAAACAAAATGTATGGCAGTGTACAAAGTTGGGTAGTACGCCGCTTGGCTGTGTCACAGCAGAAAAAAAAGCAATGTATCAGACAATGACACAGGGACCATCTCCTGCGACTGATAGTATAGTCTGTGGGATATGTTCCTCCACCTACAGTTCAGGCGACTGAGTGTATAAGTACCTGTATTTTTAATGGTGGTCAGCGCATATGCTCCATGCAAACATGCAGACGGTATTTGTTTTATTATACACACACACACACACACACACACACACACATATATATATATATATATATATATATATATATATATATATATTGATATATATTGGAAGACAGGGCTGCTGTAGAATCTTTTGATTGAGTTCTCTACAGGATGACGTTAGCAGATTTTTTATAGAGTAGTTGTTTATTATCTGTTATATGGTACAAAATAACGATGATAGAGAATATGTTAGGGTGACAGACGTCAATGCGCCCTGAGGGACACAGATCTACTTCATACTTCAGTACCTGTATGTAGTTTGGAGACGCACCGCAGTGCGTTGGAAAAATGCTCGGCCTTTAAAGAGACTCCACAACGCTGCAAAACTCTTCCAGCTTCCATATGTTGCGAGTGACCTTTGTTTAAGATCATCGAATCTTTGTGTTGTGGGAGAAAGATTCATTTGGTGTTGGCCTTACACATTGTACATGACAACATGTTCCCACTTCCACCGAACGGTCAAAACACGGTCCTGTCCCACTAACTCAGCTCACTGTTTCTACATGGGCTGCAGAAGATGGTAGATATAGCGCTCTCTGTCTTAAAGTGGAACAATCATATGGACAAAGCTCCAGAGATTAAGGAACTGTTACAAGGTGTACAGGGGCTGCCTAAAAAACCACTTTGGAGTTTTGCTGTAGCAGATAGGTTAGAAAAAGTAACTTTATAGATATGAGAGTGCCATGAATGTGAGTGACTATTGGCTGTAATCATTGAAAGATTTCTCCAGAGGATCCAGCGTAGCTATATATTTGAATGGAAAGAATTGGCTCGAAATAGACAGCATTTCTACCAGGAAGCCTAACACTATAGATCTCAAAAACCAATGTATTGGTCATAGGATTTTGACATTTCTCACAACCAAAATACAGCGTCGATATTTGTTTTTTTTTTTTGTGATTCGTCACACAGCACACCATCCACTGCATGCGATCATTCTCAATCAACCATCGCCTTTATTCCAGTGGATATATTGCCGAATCTCTGAATGGCATCAAGATAGAATGCGTTGCAAACACTGGAGAAATATTCCTTAATCGAATCTCTTTCTAAATTCTGTGATTTTATTACGAGCTTTCACCGTCGGCGACGTGCACCCCGTGCTTTCCGTCTGTTAATACACACCTCAGCGATTACCATCTATATTCAACGGCACGGTATTTGTGTAGAAGTCCACTTCATTTGGAAGCAATATCACATCTCGATTTATAAATCCTGTATAGTTTGTAACATGGGTATCGTTAGCGATATTTGTCTGTTTCTATAGAATCAAGACCGCCTGTTACAGTAATACAGCCGTTGCAATCGTGTTTTCGTAACAAGTAACAGCTAGTCGCTTATAAGATGATTACGTCTCTGTTCCTAAGACAGACAGGTGCCACTCGCAAGAAAAACATGTGGGACATGTCCATCCATTGCGGATTATCACTCAATATTGTTTGATATCACCAGCATTCAGTTACTGGCGAAGTATTATACTTAGTAGGAGATGTGCGGTAGATTCACTGTGATTAGTGGGCTTATAAAGCATGTGTGTGTTCTGACATATGCAAAGAAAATGACTATGTCATGTTGTAAGGGAGGTATGGACTTGACGGGAAAACTGTGAC
This sequence comes from Schistocerca americana, assembly GCF_021461395.2. NCBI lineage: Eukaryota > Metazoa > Arthropoda > Insecta > Orthoptera > Acrididae > Schistocerca > Schistocerca americana. Next base: position 62,363,962 of record NC_060122.1, read on the forward strand.
TGCCGTCAGGTAAACACAGGATTGTTTTATGTGAAAAATTATGTCCAGTCACATGAATGCTATAGATATGTGTATTTCCAGAACCACAGTCGCCCGGAGGGTGTATTTCCATTACTGCGCTTATTATCGAATGTTGTCAGATTGAGATTCCAAACGTAATATTTAACCTTCTATCTGTGTTTTTCGCTACGAGATCGGGAGTGGTGTATCAAATTAATCATATCGCTTATTCACGAGATTAGTTATTAAATTTCATTAACAAAACACACAATAAATTAAATATATCGTTAAAGAAAGACAAAGATGACATAAAAGCACACAGCAACAGAAATATTATTTCGTCAGTGTTGGATTATCTTTACAGAAAGGCAAAGATAACATTATGGGACAATAACATTGATAAGAAACTTCCTGGCAGATTAAAACTGTGTGCCGGACCGAGACTCGAACTCGGAAACTTTGCCTTTCACGGGCAAGTGCTCTTCCAATTGAGATACCCAAGCAAGACTCACGCCCTCCTCCTCACAGCTTTACTTCTGCTACCTTCCAAAAGTTTCATATCAGCACACACTCCGCTGCAGAATGAAAATCTCATTCTGGAAACATTGGTAACATTATTTATTCAGTTGTATCATCGTCACTTTTGGACTGTGGTAACATATGAGGTATTTTGCCACAATCAGAACAATAAGGTTCAATGTGCGTCAAACAGGTTGGCTTTTGTCATATTTTGCAACAATATTTTCTCAGTCTTCTCTTTACCGTGTCATCTTGCTTGCAGTTGTTTTTTCTCCTTTTCTGCTTTCGTCTTCTGCTTCATCTTCACACGTTGGCCTATAGTGCTGTAGCCTCAGTTGAAGATCCCTGTGAACTCCTGTGGAGTCCAAACGTCTTTGAATCAAATGAAATAATTGTTTCAGGAATCCTTTCCTTCTGATACAACTCTCATTGTTCTCACAATTGATTACTTGCGCATTGATTTCACTCGTATTGATCACTGCAAACAATAAATCCATGGGCCAACAGCTCACGTTTCTTGCAACATTGTACGAAGAGGTCAAGTTATCCGTAGTGTCGACTCCACCTTTGGTGCTATTGTAGAACGTTACATTCGATGGCTGCAGTTTATCTCCAGTGTCTGCATCTATTGAATTATCGTCAGGCATACTTGATTTTAGGATCACACACTTCCCCTTTCTAGGAACATAGGAGACTAGAGTACATCCTTTCTTGAAGCCAAAAAGCGAACCCTTTACTGGTAACTAACTCCGGAGGAATCTGACGCTTGTTTTTCTTCATAGTTCCAACAAAAGAAAGATTTTTCCTGCATAACTCTTCTATCAATCCGATACTAGTAAACCAGTTGTCTGCGGTCACATTTCGAACTGACTGATAAATAGGTTCACATAGTCGCACAACATATGAAGGTTTATTGCTTATGTAATATAATACTTATGGTTTCAACTCAGCGTATATATCCAACTTATACAGGTAAAATACTCGGGAATCCACAAGAGCATTTATCCTAATCCCATATTTGTTTGGTATGCTAGGTACATAGTGGCGAAAACTGCACCGTCCGTGGAATTCTTCCAGTTTCTGATCTACTGTAACATTTTCTCTGAGGGTGTAGGATTTCTGGCAGTCCTGTAAAAAATATATAAAATAATTCCCGAATAGCTGTTATCTTGTCCAATCGTTTCATCGCGAGTCGCACGATTGTTAAATTTATGACACCACATAATGAATTTGAAACGTTTTACGTTCACTAAGAGGCGAAATTTCTCGAAGCCATCGCCATCAGTCCGCCACATATCCTCTAATCTTTGTCTGTTACTTTTGCTTACGCCAGCTAAAAATAAGAGACTGATGAAGGCTTTCAGTTCAATAATCTTTATTTGTTTTACGTCTCGTTCACGCTGGAATAAAGCTTTGACGGCCTCAGTATACTGATTCGTACAAAAAATTATAATAGACAAAATTTCGTCATCTATGAGGCATTCAAAAGGCGTTCTCGCTGCTTTTCCCAGGTAACTTCCAAATAATACTGAGAGCCCTGTCTTGTACTCTCTGCGATGGCGATACTTATTCTATTTTGTCTCTTTGTCCCTTCCAATGTAGTAACGGCCGTTTTCCTCAAACACTTCCTCATCATCTTCACTGTTGTCTTCCTCTGTTTCTGAATCTTCCAGCCAGGCTTCAACTACGCCATCACCATCTGTGTCTACTTTGTCTTCAAAATCCTTGTTAAGCGGAGATTTTATGTCAAATTCACTGAAGTTAGACATTTTCTGTTTCCTACTCTATAATGTACTTCTGATTTTCTTGAACATTTTGGTATATAATTCATTAAAATCAGTCAACTGTGAGACCTTCAAATAATATTTTGAATGCCGATGTGTGACTGTCAAAGTTTGCAGTTTATATTGCCACAGTTGAGCATTCATATATAGCGAAGTACCCACTCTAGAAAGCTGTGAATTGCTTTGTTTTGTACCTACTGCTACTTCTCAGAAGTTGGTATTACGAATAAACAAATCAGTCCTTTGTTTCTGATATTTGTTTTCGTCGAAAGTAGTGGGATTATCGGCTATTTTTGTAGAAAGATAATTTCTATTGCTTCTTATATGTAAATAAAATGACTAAGCGTGAAAGTAACTTCAAGAAACGCAAATTTGCAGGTAACAGATATGTGAGACCTGCATTTTCTTCTGAAGTACTTGATAACATGTGTGCTAGCAGTGAGGGAAACCACGATAATGTTTCTGAAGTGACCACACCTCCTAGTGCATCGATAAGGACAGTAACTTTAGAAACGGGTGACAGTGGTAAAGGTAATGATATTATGGACAACGTCATTATTGATCTGCAAACCCTTGCACAAGTTCTTTCTGAAACTGTCTCCTGCTGTCTTTGTATTGGTGAAGTTAAACTTTATGAGGATATTGGAGATAGAACAGGTGTTGCGTCTAAATTAATTATTAAATGTCACAAGTGCAAAAACGAAAAAAGCATTTCATACTTCATCAAAGTGCTCAGGTAACGAATTGTATAAAACTAAAGTGAGACTGTGCTATGGCCTTAGATGCACTGGTAGAGGTACAAGGGCTGGTAATGATCCCCGCACTGTGTTGAATTTGCCAAAACCACATTTTAGGTATACGAAACATGTAACAGCAATTGGGCACTCTGTAAGTGCTGTGGCTGGAGATTCAATGGTTCCTGCTACTTCAGAAGCTGTTGAGCAAAATGAGGGAGATGAATGGATCCTGTCAAAAGCGTGGATTTAGTTCTAAAAACGGTTTTAAATCTGCATTTTTCCAGGGATACCCAAGTCTCCACTGTGTCTTTGCCGCCCTATAGCACAGATAAAATACAGCCGTTTAACGTTAAGTTTATAAGGCCACAGAAGACATTTCATGCTCAGAAGACTGAGAATTTAATCATGTGCCATGCTGGTCGTGCCGTAACTCTGTACAAAGTAAGCGACATTTTTAAAAAAGCTTAGATACAGCGAGAGAAAGCAGAAATAACAGCAAATGGTTTGCGGGAGGCAGGTCTCTCCCAATGCAACCTTCACAATTTACGACCATTTGAATTTGGTAGTGTAGAAGAATTGGCTGATCCTCCTGAGAATATGCTGCAAATGAGGATTCGCTAGGTGAATCTTCTGGGTATCTAAAAAAAATGCCGCTCCGGAAACAATGAAATCTAGAAATTGCTGTTCCTCAATCTCTAAGATCCAGGTTTGTCATGGCAACTGTCATCAGCCATCTTCCAAAAATTTGAAGCCATATAGATTCCAGAAGATTCCACAGTGGTTCTCCTCAGTTGAGCACTCGGTCTCCTTATAAGCATCAGTTAGTTGACTTAAAATTAACGGTGGTAACGCCGAAGCAGGTGGGGAATGCAAGATGTGTTAAGTGAGGAGCATAAAACTGGGCACCTGCAAGTGGCAGACCAACTGGCAAAGAACGGAGGATCATTGAATCTTCATCATGGTCCGTGGGAAATGAAATTGAACTGACTGATGAAAGCGAAGATAGCGACAACAGTGAAGACGTGGAGTGCATCTATTGTGCAGGGCTCTTCTCAGAAGATCTGTATAGAGGGAACTGGATTCGGTCCTCAGCATGCACGAAGTGGGCACATACAGTATTGTCATGGTTGAGCGCGTGATATCAAGCTGTCTGGGGAAGATCATTTAAGAGTGCATGAATCTTGGGGTAGTCGGAATGATGCAGCTACCTCCATTATCAGTTGATAGCTTTTGGTGTTGCATTTCAAGTGGTGGAATGCTGCGGATAATGTGCAGCCAAGGGATCGCTGTGGTTTGAGTGTAGCCGTGATAATTCTCGTTCACATATTCAGATGGATGTTTAGTTTCGTTCTATGAGCACTGTGCTGCCATATGGGGCACAGTATTCAGCTGCTGGGTATATTAGTTTCAAACCTGCAGTGCGGAGAGCAGATGCTTCAGTACCCCGGGAAGTGCCAGGCAGTTTCATTATGATGTTATTTCGGGTCTTTAGCTGTGGCTAGTGTTTTCCAGGTGTCTTTTGTACTTTAAAAACTGCTAAAGTGCGTCACTAAGGTATTTAGGCAAGAAACTGTCCACTCCTCTGTTCACAGAGAATTTGTGTAATCGTCTCACCTTAACTAATTCCTGATGGATAACTCTAGACATGAGAAGTTTTTTTTTCCGTTTCCTCTCCATGAGGTTTCTTTACAGGCATCGAGTGAATTATTACGTAGCATACTGCTCCTAAAGCGCAATGTCCGCGGGCAATTTCTGGGTTTGCCCACAACTTCCGCCTCAGGAAATACTTTTTGGGATATGTCTCTTCCCTCTCTTAGGTAACAGATGACAGCTACGAGAGGAAGGTACCCGGCTGCAAAGTTAAATAAAACAAATATGTCAAATTTTGAGTACAGCGGACCCCTTAAAAGACAGGATTAAAACTAAAAATGGGACCATACGAAGTTAACCTCACCGACTTGATTCATATTCAGAAGATGTATAGGACACGACTAGGTCTTCAACGTAGGTCTGCATCGTTTTCGAGAAAATAGCGTTTCAAGATTTTGGGCGCGTTTATAAACTATGTATGGTCGCAGAGACGTGTATTCAAGGAGTCTGCAGGCGAACGAGATTTCCGGATCGAATTTCGCTGCTGGAACTATTTCTTTCTTTCCCATGTAATTCTGTCCATTATGACGGTGCAAATTACCACTGTCTAATAAATCATTAATTATTTTTATAAGCTTTATAGTGAAAAACCATATTTTTCTCTAAAATTTTGAAAGAAGCTTCCACTGTAACCGTATTTCTTCAGGTACGTTCCATCTCCCCATGAGCCCGTTTTCCCAGTCTCCGTGCAGGTCTCCCTGCATGATATATCCTCTCTGTGGAGCTCCAGGGTGTTGCGTAGGTGGGAGGATGAGTGGCTGGAAATGACCGTCAATAAGCTCCGCCTAGGAAAGCCCACAACGCAGTGGTGGTGTTATTCCTTCCAGCCCCGTAGACGGGACGAGGTTCTCCTCACACGTCTTCACACAGGCCACAACCATAGGACTTGTGGTTCCTTGCTCCGGGGAGAGCAACCTCCGATGTGTGGTGCTTGTGGCATACAAATCACTGTGCGCCACAGTTGATTGGACTGCGTTTTGTTTTCTGACCACCAGACCGCGGTTGATTTGCCGACGCATTTGCAAACTGCTTTTGATAACCTTCAAACAAATGTGGTTGAAGTTTTAAAGCTTTGTGAATTGTCTAACTTTTTTCCAAGATTTTAGGGAGATGGTTTCAATGTGTTAACAAGGTAACTGGCTCACCCATATTTTACGTAAGTTGTCAGCCAGTGATACTTTCCTATGCCTTGCTTTAACTCCTTCGTCGTTTCATTTGTGTTTTAGACTCCTGTATAGTAGCTTTTATTTTTTCCTGTTGTCTTAGCATGTATGATCGCATTTTAGTAATTTTATCCACATTCGTTTCTTTTAATGTGTGCAAGGGCTCTAGTAACCTCGCCGTTGAGCTTCCGTAAGCACCAAAAACACACACATACACGTATCCTTGCATGTACGTTTGTAAACATCACGAGTCTATTTTCCCGGTATGCATCCACTTACGTCGCAAATCACCTTATAATCCTGTTCTCCCGTTATTCCTGCAGGTAGTTTTGACTGACCAGAAAGAGATGGACGTGCACAATTTTCGATTGGTGGAGGGAGAAAGGGAACGGCGTTCATTGAACCGGAGAGTATTTAATGCGTGTGCTAACCCGCGGGTTAGTTACTTGCCAACGCTCCAAGATGTCTTCTTTTACGAGTAAATACAGCGTTGTATCTGGTACCTCGACAGAGAAAGGAAGTGAACCTGTGTGTGAAACTGAATCCCTTTGAAACTTGACGTCTGAAAAGAGCGATTAAAAACGGGACTCTAGTGTAGTGAAGACCTCGTTCTCCAAAATATTCCCATCGCTTCCAACGCTTCTACAGTAACAAAACTAGATTATAACAGTAGAACACGTGTTGGTTGGAGAACCGAAGATTTTCATATTGAGAAAACGGAAGGAGCTATGTATATTTAGCACGAAAAACCTTTTCATATCCAAGATCCTATTAATTAATATCTGCTAGTGACATCTGGTTTCGACATCTGAAACTGTCATATTCTGATCTCCAAAAATTTTTTGTTATAAATAGTGTTCCATTATGTGTTCATCACTCATACCATATCATCACAATGGCGGGGAATATACAGCATCATGGTTGTACATTTCAGCAAGACAATCGCCGGCCACGCATGGCGAGAGTTTCGACTGCTTGTATTCGTGTTTGCTAAACGCTGCCTGGGTCAGCATGGTCGTTGGATCTCTTCACAGCTGAGAACTTGTGGAGCATTACGGACAGAGCCCTTCAACTAGGTCGGGATTTTGAAGGTCTAACACGCTAGTTGGACAGAATTTGGTACGGTACCCGTCATGAGGACATCCAACAACTCTATCAATCAATGACAAGCCGAATAACAGCTTCCACAACGGCCAAAGGTTAGTCTCATGTGTTCAGATCTGGAGAATATTGGGGCCAATGCCAGGGGCCTCTGGGTACCGCAGAGCCAGAATGAGGCATCTGTAGGACACGAAACACACTACTGCTTCGACGGAGTCGAGTTCCGTCTTGCACGAAGCACATCTTATCAAAATCGGCGTCACTTTCAATAATGGGGATGAAATCATCTTCCGAAACTGTGGCGTCACCGCCAGACACCACACTTGCTAGGTGGTAGCCTTTAAATCGGCCGCGGTCCGTTAGTATACGTCGGACCCGCGTGTTGCCACTGTCAGTGATTGCAGACCGAGCGCCGCCACACGTCAGGTCTAGAGAGACTTACTAACACTCGCCCCAGTTGTACAGCCGACTTTGCTAGCGAAGCTACACTGACAAATACGCTCTCAATTGCCGAGACGATAGTTAGCATAGCCTTCAGCTACGTCATTTGCTACGACCTAGCAAGGTGCCATTACCAGTTTATATTGAGATTGTTCTTAATGTATCAACAAGAGCGATGTATACCAATTATGGATTAAAGTTAAGCATTCCAGCAGCAACGTACCTTATAGGCTATATTAATAACATTGTCCTGTTCCAGACCTCACGCCAGTTTGCGTGAGCTTAAACGCGTGCCTTTCGGCTTCCTCCAAACTCCGTGAATTGGCTCCTGCCAATTCACAACAGAAACCTTCACGTTCCGTTCTGTAGTCACTGTGCCATCAAGGAATATAGCACCGATTACTCTGTGACTGGACATTGCTCACCACACCATCACCCGATGAGGATGAAGAGACTTATCGATCCTGAAATGAAATACGGATTCTTAACTGCCCAAATGCGCCAGTTTTGTTTATTGACGAACCCATCTAAGTGAAAGTGGGCTCCGTCGCTAAACCAAACCATACAGCGCATACTAATTCCCATGGTGCCCCGCGGCCAACCGTGCATTTCGAACGTCCTAATGCAAACCGTTCAGTAGCTACAACGACTTCATTTCATATAGTTCGATAATTTTCAGCTTGTAAGTAAAAGAAGAAGATGTCAATATTAAGTATTTTATGTTGTCTAAGCTACATCTTGAGGCATATCCGGAAGAAATAAATTCACTGCAACTCCGAGTAGGAAATCTGCTTTGACGTGACATAGCAAAAATTGATTTTCGTGGAAAATGTACAACTATTATAATTTAATAGCCTTCAGTAACAAGACTAGAATAAATACGACATTTGTGCAGCCACTATACCATCAGAAGAGAGCAACACAACTTTATCCGCCTATGGAATACACATCACCATTTTCACCAGTCCTAGAAGTACCCAGCTTAGCTCTTCTGCAGCGTTCTAAAACGTTGTCTGTAAAATTTATTCTATAGATTATCATAATGGAATATCGGATTCGCGTGTGTATGAAGTAAGCGCTGTAATAGTGTATGAGGTAATTTAAATCTCATCTCTGAATACGGAAAATAGCTGCCCACGCTGTTGAGAAACGCAGTAACCTATTCCAGGAAAGTATATTCGTTTCACTTCGTCCCAGGTGAGTTAAAAGAAAAGGCTTTCCAGTAAATGCGCTGTACGAGTAAGTGCAGTTCGTGGTACGCGGAACAGGTAATTTCCTACAAAACATGTACGTCAGCGTGGCTGGGTTTGGCCGTCCAGTCGCCGACGGGGAGATCGATAACTGGAACTACGGCGAGAGAGAAGGAGAGAGAGAGAGAGAGAGAGGTGAGTGGGGGTGGGAGAACTTTACTGCCAGTTAATACCGCCCCGAGGTGAACACCGGGCGCCGGTCAGCAAATTAACGAACAACCGTGTTGCTACGCGAGCACTGGATGTATGGAATTTTAAATTCAGACTGTGCCAGACAGGTTTTCAGCAACAGCCAGCACACACAGTACACAATAGATTTTTGTAGCGTAGTCGCCAGTGAACTCGCCAGCTAGCAGGTCACTAATGAATATTACGTGTGGCTCCAGATCAGCAGGAAACCTTACGATTTGATGACATATCGGCGGCTTGATAGTTGATTAGTTATTTAGTTAGTGCCATGTTCCTTGGTTCATTTGCACTATTAATCAAGTGGATGTCGAACGGGTCATTTTGTATTCACATTACACATTCATACGTTGATGTGGCTAAATGCTGCAATTTACAAGTGGTTTTCCTGTTTTTTTTTTACATAAAAAACGGTTGTGAATTTGCAGTTCCTACCAATTACCCTTCACACATTATAAAAACAAAAATTCCTCTACCGTATAGAACTAGTTGTCAACGACAAAACTTTTGTCACTTTGTTTCCAGTTTTATCCTTGCTGACTGTCAGGGCATTTTATAGCTGCAGCTGATAAATGCTCCTGTAGGAGCACAAAATTGGCGAATATGTTCCTCTTTAAAAGGCTCTGCCAGAAAGGTGGGGAACCAGATGCCTCATCCCCTTTCTGCCTTCTTCACGAAAAATTTTGGCTTCCGAACATAATAGTGCTCTTTTCTTTCAGCTGGTTCTCTTCTTTTCCTATTACAGCAGGGCGTGCTGCTTATACAGGGAGATTCACGAAGATATGCAAATATTGTAATCATTTACCCAGTCTCTCTCTGTGTGTAGTGAAGCCTTCGTACTCAGCATATACCTCTCAATGCCACTGTGTGTATCTCTCTCCCACTGTCTCCTTTTTCTCTAACTGGCACTTCCTGCCGTCTGTCTCTCCTACTCTCAATGTCTTCATCACTTTTTCTCGCTCTTCATTAGCACTTTCTCCTCCTCTGTCACTCTTCCTGTTTCTCTGTTCTACTGACACTGTCTTCATCCCATTTTTATTCCCTCGCACTGCACTGTCTCTTTCTTCATCGCTTACAGTCTGTTGTCTTTCTCTTCAACTACCATCATCTATTGTCAACACATGTCCTTGCGGATGGTTTGTACACTTTTTTAACCCCCATACCAGGAAACGTTGAACACGTAAGTGTAGGGGGCATGGATATGAGTGGGAAATTTTTTTCATGGTGTTGAAGTTCACTAGTCTGGGGTAGGGGTGGGGATGTTCTCCTGGCACGCCAACCCTATGTATGGTTTCTACATATCTTTTTTCATTTACACATTTCCCCCTCTCTTTTGTTTCCACTCAAACTATCTCCACCCATCTCTCTTCCTCTTTTAGAGCCACTGACCATCACTATCTACACTCTCTTTGGTTCCCACTGCTATTGACTTCACCCATATCTCTTTCCCCTTCGCTGCCGCTTTCTCTCTCATACCATCACCGCCTCCTCTCACTTTCTCTCCCAATGGCACTGTTTCTTCCGCCATCACTGACTCTCTGTTACTCTCTTCCAGCATAGAAAGTGCGAATATCTCCATATGCCAAAATTTTTGATGAGAATTGAGGCAGGTTGTTCCCTACTTTTCTCTCAGGGTCTTTTAAGCAGCAAAATATTCGCCTATTTTAAGTTCCAGCAGGAGAATTTTCAGCTGGTTCTCTTCATTTCCCTGTTACAGCAGGGTGTGCTGCTTACACAGGGTGATTCACAGAGGTATGCAAATATTTTAGTATGTTACTCTACTAGTAACGCTGAAGAAGAAACTCATATAAACATAGGTCCGCAGATGTTTAGTTACAGAGTTACGGATGACAAAATATCTTGCATGAAGTTTAGCAACTTCGCTGATATGAAGCCACCGCAAAACTGAACGAGGTAAAAGTAAAGCACGATTTCCATTTATTTTGCTGTTATTGATCTGGTGAATCTAATAAAACATGTCACAGACGTATATCTGCAGTAGTTTTCCAGATCATCCAGAGAAGCAAAGACGTAATTTGGTAAACATTTTAATTTGTTAACTAGTTAGACTAATTTGATTTGAAATTCCAGCCAACAGTTCAAAGTTTTCAAACAGAGCTCGTAGAGAATTTAATTTTGGAAAAATGATGGTAATAAAGTTAACTGAAACTGTATGAATGTGTCATATAATCTGCTTTTATTAGTACCACAGTACCCGTGAATTCATCTTAAACCGGGAAAAACAAAGCTCAGTGTTAAAGAAGTTGTATAGTGTACATAGAATTTAACAATACATTCACAATAAATGTTCAATAGTGTCTCGACCGAATTCAATGGATTTAGCTGCACGTGTATGAACGTATTTTGTTGCTCGTTTCAGTTTCACAGGGTTGTTCTTAATTTTGCCTACTGCATTCATAATGCTAGCAAGCAAGCAGATTATCTGACACATTCGTACAGTTTCAGTTAACGTTATTGTCATCATCTTTCCAAAATTAAGTTCTCTACAGCCTCTGTTGAAAACTTTGTGCAATTGTCTGGAATTTCAAAAACAAATTGGGCCAAGTAGTTAATAAATTAAAAATTTTACGAAATTACGTCTTTGCTTCTCTGGATGTTCTGCATAACTATTGCAGATACACGTCTGGGACATGTTTCATTAGATTCACCAAATCAGTAACAATAAAATAAATGGAATTCGTGCGTTACTGTAACCTCGTACAGTATATCATAAGATGTGGTGTTTAGTTTGCAAAGAATTTCGTACGACAGAACAGTTTCTCGCAAGGTGCTTACGCCACCAGTTGGCTCCATTGAATAATGTCCAGGTCAAAATAGCATGCATAGGTGTGAAATGCCGATTATACAGAGACAGCGCTTCAAAGAGTTTTATTGGTAAAAAAATGGCTACTCGAAACATAGTTTGATAACTTCACAGCCTATGCGATGGCCCTAAAAACCTTGCCATGTGCTCATTACGTCAGTGAAAACTACATTTACGCCTCACGGACTTATTACACTCATATTTTCGATTATTTGCCCTGAATTCAAGCTATAGAAGTAGCCATCCTCCCATCCTCACAATTGATAACTGTAGTACCGAAAAATCATCGTTTTACGGAGTTTTCTCGGGAACCGCCCATGAGCAACGGGTGTTTCTATAAACCACCTTAAGGCCCAACCTAGGCCACACGTAATGCGAAAGAACCAACCGATTTGCTCAATTTGCCTTAGCTGGAGGAAGTGCAACGCTCAAATTTCGATCCCGTACTGTAGGGTAGCTAAAGTATGCGCGACGCTTTCTGGAATATATTGGTACCGTGCACTGTCATGCAAAAAAATTTTTGTTGTAGCGTTGTGCACACCATTTTACGCTAAAGACAACCTTAGTGTGAAATAATGAATGTCGTCTTTCCTTCTGGTATTATAATTGTGTACATTAATGTTCCTTTTGAATTGCAGAGGGTTATTCACAACGACGTTCGTGAGGGAACAAGTATACCATGAAGCAATGATCCAATAGCCTAACTTCTTAAACAGAGGTCTACGAAATAGTCGTTGATGAACACAGCATGTTATTCTTACAGCACGTTTATGAGAAATGAACACGTTCTTTCTTAAAGACGAGACGTTGCTGAACATTATCCCATATGACATCACAGTCCGAAATACGAAACGTATGTTAGTTAAGTGATTTGTCTCTCCCTTGCTTTCAGTGCATATATCCCTACTTCGTTCACCAAACAGAGTTTCATTTGGCTTCACGAGCTGACTGGACAACAGTTCCAGATTTTCCCATCCATAGGAAGTGTTAGTTGGTCAGCGTGATCTGAGCCCAGGACCTCCACTTCTGTGGGTAGGATGTATGAAATCTAATTCTTCCTTTTCTAATATTATATTGCATTAAGGTGTCTGGCTGGGCCCTCACAACCCTACGGTGCATTACAGAAGACACTTTGTATCACTGCAGGTAATTCACTTTCTTTTTCTACTCGTAAATGCAGCGAGGAAAAAACCACAGTCCATATGTGAGACCTGAGTTTCTCTTGGCGTATACAATTTTCAACTTACGGGAATTCAGCCAGTTAATGATATTTCGGTGGCAGTACACCCCGCCATTTTCTAGGTACAAACCGCAACGATGTACAGGCAAATTTAAAACCTCGGTTATTGTAGTAATTCAGGAAGATGACACACACACACTCAGCACTAATGCCACCAAAGTCAGTGGTATCAATAGTGAAAGATTACGATCTGGCAATGGAAGTAACATTGACCTGTCCCTCTGTTTTTAGACAAGGGAGAGAGCAGGGTTCCAAGCAGAGTTTAAGCGAAAACCTCTGTCCCTGTTTACAAGGTCGGTAATTTCATCTCGGTAATTTCATCTCAATAGCCTCCTTAATGACATTGTCCCAACAGCTGGACGTGCATGCCAGTATCTCGGTATAGTTATATAACACAGGGTGACCAGTATCCAAACAATATTCGGCAATAGCAGATCTACGTGGCTGCTACAATCGTGTGTGCCGTTTATGCTCAGTACTTCAGTCCTCCACGGTCCTCTTAGACCAATATATGCCATGCCACAGCTACAAGGAGTGCGAAATAAACCCGCCTTACGCAAACCAAGATCATCCTTAACAGAATCCAAAATCACTCTAATTTTAGATGGAGGTCGGAAAACTCATTTCGCATCATATTTCCGTAAAATACGACCGATGATGTTGGTAGTTCTTCCTACGTAAGGCAAAGCATTATCAACAATTACCCTTCGCACAGTTGGTCGATAGCGCAACGCACGTTCAATCTGTCATTCACTGTACCAATTTTGACGAAATGTAGCTTCAAGATGGGCCTGCTCGGCTGGCAAAGCCTCAGTGACGGAAATGAGATGGGCCCTGTGTACCAAGGTACGAAGTACCCCTTCACACTGAGCCGGGTCACTATCAGCCTGTAAATACAAGTCAGTGTGAGTGCGTTTCCGGTAAACTGCATGTCCCAATCATCCATCAACCATATCCTAACCAAAATATCAATGTAGGGAAGGCAATCATCCTCTTCCACCTCCATCGTAAAACGAATGTTCTGGTAGATCAAATTCGAATGTTCCAAAAAGGCATTTTTACTGAGGTGTCGTGATGAAAATCGTGTCCCAACATTTGCCAAGGCTGTGCACCATATTAATCCTCCTGTCGCCAATCGCATCAAGCAACGTGCGGGCTTGGCTCTTGTGGGTAAAAGAATTTGTTTTACTCTTCGATGCTTTGATTCCGTTTCCAATGAATTGCTTGGTTTCCATTTAATGGTTGCTTCGAAGCTGCCTGATTCCACATGGGATTGGTTGGACGGCTCCTCATTGAGAATACAATTCTGTTACTTCTCGGTGTTTGGCAAGGTTTTAACTTTTCTATCGCTCGAAGTCTGATTTTGTATCTCGACATTCTGTGATAAATCTCACAGAGAAATCGTTAGACGACGCAACCTTATCAGTGCTAGGGAAGGGCTTAAATTTTGCACCCACACTGAAGCGTTTACCGGTAGTTGATTTTATTAGTTCAATTGAACAGGCACTTTGCAAACTACCTCCTGACGCTGCAGAGGAGGTTGGGAGGGATGCATGCCGTTTGTTGACTAGGGCTCGTCCACCCAAGAGTAATGTAACAGCAGCAGAGAGGGCTGCTTTAAGCTCTCTCAAAGTGGATCCTGATATTATTTTACCTGGAGACAAGGGTAATGCCACCGTTGTTTTAAACAAACAGGATTATGTACAAAAGATGAAACGTTTATTATCTGACGCAGCGTATCTCAGACTCGATGCTGACCCCTCGAGAAGTGTTGAGACAAAGACCAATAGCCTTCTGAAGAAAAGTGGTTTGTAGCAGGACACCGGAAACGCACACACACTGACTTGTATCTACAGGCTATTAGTTGTCACCGTCCAGCTCAGCATGAAGGGGTACTTCGTATCTTGGTACACAGGGCTCATGTCATTTCCGACACTGAGACTTTGCCAGCCGAGCTGTTCCATCTTGAAGCTACATTTCGTCAAAATGGGTACAGTGAAAGACAGGTTGAACGTGCGTTGCGCTATCGACCAACTGTGCGAAGGGTGATTGATGATACTACAGAGTCGACACCTAAGTCTACTGCCTTTTTGCCTTACGTAGGGAGCACTTTCAACAACATCGGTCGTATTTTACGGAAATACGATGTGAAATGTGTTTTCCGACCTCCATCTATAATTATAGTGCTATTGATCTTGATTTGTTTAAAGCGGGTGTATATGCATTCCATGCAGCTGTGGCCTGGCATATATTAGTCTATCAGGGCCGTGGGGGACCGATGTATTGAGCATCAACGGCACATACCATTACAGACGTCAAGTAGATCTGCTGTTGCCGAATATTGTTTGGATATTGGTCACACTATCTGATTAACTATACCGAGATGCTGGCATGCACATCCAGCTGTTGGGACAATGTTATTATGGAAGCTGTTGACAACTTTTGGAGCAACCCTGGAAACAGGGATGGAAGTTTTCGCTCAAACTCTGCTTGGAATCCTGCTCCCTCCCTTGTCAATAAACGGAGGGTCAGAGTAAATGTTACCTCAGTTTCCAGATCACAGTCTTTCACTATTGATGCCTCTGACTTGGTCATCTATGGTGGGACTAGTGTTCAGTGTGTCTGTGTTATCTTTCTGAATTACCCCAAGAACTGAGGTTTTAAATTTGCCTGTACATCGCTTGTCCGTTGGAGTTTGTGCCCTGCAAATAGGGGGGGGGGGGGGGATGTACTCCCGTCAAAATATTGGCAGTCGCTGTAAACATTACCTTGTTGAATTCCCTTAAGTTGTATAAATACTGTCTGTTAGGCCGGAGCCAACGTGGCCCCTGAGGGCTGGAAACCCCTATTACACCACAGAGGACGGTGTTGTCTATGTCCAAGGCGTACCAAAAGCAACATCGTTAGCCTCGAGTATTTACATACATGATAATGGAAACAGACATTGCGAGCACTACTTCTTGCAGGGGAAGCTCGAGCCATGGCATGCAGGAAGTATCACTACGCCACAACCTGATTGTCTGGAGACAGCTATTTTGGGGCTAGAACCAGCCCCGAAGTTCAGTTCACTCCAGATGCCGACCTCGTATACTATGACCACTGAAGATTACGTTTTCGTCTCAGAATTGGACTCTTACTAGTATGTGTGTGTGTTACCACAAACCTGTGTGGAAAATTAGAAGTGAACTTCTGTTTGCCTCAATTAGGAGACTTTTACTGGCATCGTTATGGTTACCATTTCGTTTGTTGTTCAGTCATCAAACTTGTGAACGTACCTCATTAAAAGTGTTGTTTGTGAAAAATTGCGAATTGTCAGTCACAACACTGCCCATATACCACCGTGCGAGCCCTAATTTCTCTAGTCTTCGCGGTTCTTACCCAAAATGTATGTTGGCGGAAGTAGAGTCACTCTGCAGTCAGCCAAAAATGCCGGTTCTCAAATTTTGTCAACAGTGTTCCGTGAAAGGGACGTCATTTCCCTCCAGGGCTTCGCGTTTCATTTGAGTATACATATGAATAATCTGATGAGCCAAAACATTATGACCACTTGCTTAATAACTTGTTTGTCCTTCTTTGGAACAAAATACATTACTGTTTATGCATGTCAGGAGTCCGACAGTTTGTTGGTAGGTTTGGAGAGGTATGTGGCATTAGATGTTTACACGCAGGTCACGCAATTTGTGTAAACAACGGGCCGTTGATTTACGTACGCGGATATGGTACCCGTTAACGACTCACTTGGGTTCCATACGATTTATGTGGTCACCAAGACATCAACGTGAGTCCACTATAATTCTTTTCACACCACTTTAGGGCGGTCTGACTCCGAGGCACGGACTTTTATACTACTGAAAAATGACATCGTTGTCAGGGAAAACATCAAGTACGAAGGGATTCGGGTGGTTCGCAGCTGTCTTCGATACTACAATGGGGCCCACGTAAGCGTAGGAGACTGTCTCCCCTGGCATAATTGTGTTCCCACAAGCCTGCATACGTGAAGCGCTGCACGTTTCGAGTAGCCATTCACCTCGATGACAGCATTTGTAGAGACGGCTGTCGCCTAGTGTAGCACAAATGTGCTTGACCCGAAGAGCCGAAAGTTTCCATCGATCGACGGTCGACTCCCGATGACCCCGAGCCCACAGCAATATGTGAACACGTAGGCGTGGTGTGTTGCGCAACTCAATGTTCAACAATGTGCGATAAACGGCGTGTCAGAAACACTTGTGCGTGCATCAACATTGTGCTCTTTCGGCAGAGATGTCACAGCTCATCATCTGTCCTATTTTACAGAGCAGACAAGCCTCCGAAACCCACGTTCTGTGAAGGGTCATTGACGTCCAACCATTTAGCGCCCAGTTATAGTTTCACTGTTCTACCTCTTTCCGTAGTGCTCACGAAAGTAGCACGTGGACATTCGATTAGCTTCTCCGTTTTCGAGATACTTGTTCACTCTAAGACGCTTATCTCAATGGATTTCCCCATTTGCAGCCCACGCCTTCGCTAGCGTGATCACCGTCAGCGTCCGCTTCGCTTACATTCTTTTGTTATCACGTCACGTGACCTCAACGCCACCAAACGGCAGTGGTCATAATGTTTTGGCTTGTCCAGCGGAAGGCTCGCTTGTTAGTCGAAGCAAACAGTAACAAATTTAGCAGCACGCATCTGAATTGCTTCGATGTCTTCCTTTAATCCAATCTCATGCGGCTCATAAAAACTCGAGCAGTACTCAAGAATGGCTCGCACTAGTGCTGTATAAGCGGTCTTCCTTATACAGGGTGTCACAGGAGGGATGGTCAGTATTCAGGGACATGACACGAACTATTCTTCGAAGCAGATGGGTCTACTAAACATGGGCTCTAATATGCATGACCACTTCTTCATCTTCGCTACTGTGTAACACTTCTCTTCTCCTGAAAAAGTGCTGATTGCTCTTAAGGTACGCACTTTAGAGCACGTGTTCACTGCACTTTCTTGTTTAGAATGGTCGTTCCTGTCATACCCCTAACTACTGACTATTCCTCCTGGTAAAATGTTGTAGATGAGCTGCACTCTCTCTATATTACTTATCGTAATTCTCTTCAGTATTTATCATAAATACTTCCGCTCCTATCCAGTCTTCATTTGGTGATATTAAGAATACATGTTGTTATGAATTCGTTGGTGATCTCTAACTTCATGCAGTTGTGAGCATGGACGTGTAATTGACAGTGTATATGCACCAATCAAATCACTAATACTTTGGAGCAGAAAGTGAATTCATAAAATTGCGAAAGAGAAATACCAGTCTTTCGGAAGTTGTGCATGGCGGTGGTCTACATCCCAAATAACCTTCTTATTCAAATGGTTCAAATGGCTCTAAGCACTATGGAACTTAACATCTGACGTCATCAGTCCCCTAGACTTAGCTACTTAAACGTGACTAACCTAAGGACATCACACATATCCATGCCCGAGGCAGGATTCTAACCTGCGACCGTAGCAGCAGCGCTGTTCCAGACTGAAGCGCCTAGAACCCTTCTTATTCGACTACAGTTTTGCATCCATTTTTTTTTTATTATGAACACAGAAGGAGATGAAATGTCAAATTCGGAGAATATTTTGGGTGAGCGACTGTTCTGATACGTAGTGGCAAGAATTTCACCATCTCACGGCCGGTGTGTGCAATGTCTTTGTACTAGAGGAATTTTGTTGATTATTGTTTATAGAATGTCGCTAGTGATTTTTGTTTTATGTTCTGTACGCTGTGGTGCAAGATATATTTCCCTGCAGCGGCACAAAAACAAAATCGCCAACGATGTAAGTGCCGACAGAAAAACCCTGCACTGTTAATTCAGTGTTTATTATTCGTGTTTCAGCTCGCTACGTGAACGGTTAACGGTAAAATTCAGAGAGCGTTTCACCCTATTTCAAACAGTCGGTCACACCTGAGTTCCAAGAGACCATCACTAACCTTTTTTCTCCATTTAAGAAGTGTGTCCTTTTTAGAAGTACCTCTATATCTTTTTCCGCCTACTGATTTGGAGGAAGGCGTGTGATGGTGAATCACTCTTTAATATAAAAAAGTACACAAATAAGCCTGGCTCCCTTTCAACTATACTTTCACTTTTCCATGAAAAATTTTGAGTTGCCGTCTTCTCGAGTTATCCACTCGCCGTCGGCATAAGCGGCTTCCTACACTCTATTATCTCACTAATAAGCAAAACTTTTTCCAGGGCATTACGGGCCAGTTCATGTGATATGTCTATGATCTGAAGAATGTTGCGAATCACTTCTTTAAACGAAGAAAGACTTCCAGTACATACTATCTCAGCAGTGGTTAAAATATCACATTTTAATTCATTTAACTATTAAAAGACACAGTACTTATGGAACTTACAGCCCACGTTCTATCTGACCGAAGTTCATTTCTTGAAATTAATATGGCTCATCATTTACCAAAATCGCATTTACAGCTACTACCCTTAGATCTCTTTTCAGAGCTTTCATATATGCATTACAAAAATCATTCTTTCCAGTAGTCATCCCACTTTACAAAAACTCCAACGAAACCGGAAGAATAATAAATTTACCGTCCTGACAATGACGTAGAGTTAGAGACGGAGCGAAAGCTCGGATGGAGAGGAAACCGGCCGTTTCCTTTCAAAGCAACCATGCCAGCAATTGTCTTAAGGTATTTGGGGAAACAATAATAATAATAATAATAATAATAAGTCACAGCTGCAAAATACTAACGCGAATTCTTTACAGACGAATGGAAAAACTGATAGAAGCCGATCTCGACGAAGATCAGTTTGGATTCCGTAGAAATGTTGGAACACATGATGCAATACTGACCCTACGACTTATCTTAGAAGAAAGATTAAGGAAAGGCAAACCTACGTTTCTAGCATTTGTAGACTTAAATAAAGCTTTTGACAATGTTGATTCGAATACTCTCTTTCAAATTCTGAAGGTGGCAGGGGTAAAATACAGGGAGCGAAAGGCTATTTACAATTTGTACAGAAACCTGATGGCAGTTATAAGACTCGAGGGGTATGAGTGAGACAGGGTTGTAGCCTATCGCCGATGTTATTCAATCTGCATATTGAGCAAGCAATAAAGGAAACAAAAGAAAAGTTCGGAGTAGGTATTAAAATCCATGGAGAAGGAATAAACACTTTGAGGTTCGTCGATGACATTTTAATTCTGTCAGAGACAGCAAAGGACTTGGAAGAGCAGCTAAACGGAATGGACAGTGTCTTGAAAGGAGGGTATAAGATGAACATCAACAAAAGCAAAACGAGCATAATGGAATGTAGTCGAATTAAATCGGGTGATGCTAAAGGAATTATATTAGGAAATGAGACGCTTAAAGTAGTAAAGGCCTTTCGCTATTTGGGGAGGAAAATAACCGATGATGGTCGAAATAGAGAGGATATAAAATGTAGACTGGCAATGGCAAGGAAAGCGTTTCTGAAGAAGAGACATTTGTTAACATCGAGTATTGATTTAAGTGTCAGGAAGTCGTTTCTGAAAGTATTTGTATTGAGTGTAGCCATGTATGGAAGTAAAACATGGACGATAAATAGTTTAGGCAAGAAGAGAATAGAAGCTTTCGAAATGTGGTGCTACAGAAGAATGCTGAAGATTAGATGGGTAGATCACATAACTAATGAGGAGGTATTGAATAGAATTGGGGAGAAGAGGAGCTTGTACAACTTGACTAGAAGAAGGGATCGGTTGGTAGGACATGTTCTGACACATCGAGGGATCACCAGTTTAGTATTGGAGGGCAGCGCGGAGGGTAAAAATCGTAGAGGGAGACCTAGAGATGAATACACTTAGCAGATTCAGAAGGATGTAGGCAGCAGTAGGTGCTTTTTCTCACTTTCGTTTCCACGCCCATTATGTTAAACATACACTTTTATTGTTTTAGTATCGTAGCTTATCGATACTGCCGCAGCCAGCGCCTCAATGAAGGTTCCTGCGGTCGCCGCGAGCGGCGCTTTGAACATCGCGACCAATAGGATGGCGTGACCAACGAACAGCCTCATAGCTGCCGAAATATGTAGACCGCCAGGACGGTGTTAATAAGTGGTGGGCAGCTGAGCACCTTCTCCTAGTTCGAGATTTGATCCGTGTTGCTAGTTAGTGCCGAACATTACACGGAAGTGCTAATTATTAGCTGTAGCGGTAAACATTCAGTGTACAGAGTTGAACGCCAGTGTGAAGTCTCGGCTTATACAAAGCCACGTCTTCCACAAGATGTCAACAGTGCACCAGCTCTTCAGCAACAAGTTGAGTGACATATATTTATTTCAGGTACACTTGTGTCAGCTAATCTTTGCTTGCCTGTCCAAAGTCGACAGATCCCTTTGCGCCGCGCGGGATTAGCCGAGCGGTCTAGAGCGCTGCTGTCATGGACTGTGCTGCTGGTCCCGGCGGAGGTTCGAGTCCTCCCTCGGGCTTGGGTGTGTGTGTTTGTCCTCAGGATAACTTCGGTTAAGTAGTCTGTAAGTTTAGGGATTGATGACCTTAGCAGTTGAGTCCCGTAAGATTTCACACACATTTGAACATTTTTGATCCCTTTGGCCAACTTACACACATTTATCATTAGCAACGAGGACAAAAGATTTGGGTCCTCGGAAGGAAACGGTTGCCAACTTGCATCATAAAACTTATCGTATCAGTCCACCTTATTTTCAACATTCTTACGACAAACCTCACTTCAAAAGCTTTGATTACATTTATTTCCGAGTCTTATTCTGTACATGATCTACTTCCACTTCTATGACACTTAGCAGCATTAATACGGATAACAAATGGCTGGAACTATCTATCATCAAGTATGTGGTGGTCTTCTACTCGGAAGTTCAGTCTCTCAATGACTTTATTTGATTAGCTACGGAAGGCGAGGTTATGGTGCCCATTTCATGAACTGTATACTTCCCGCGGCCGGACAAAAATATGGAAACACCGCTACAAATGCATACTCGAACAGAAATGCGGATACTAGAAAAGCCCGCAGGTTGCGCTGTTGTATTTGATCATGAACGACACATGCACAGTGACCTCAATATGTTCCAAATGTCTGTCGTGGACAGAACAGTGTTCTGTTGTAATACTTTGCCCAAGTGTTAGAGGATTCGTGACTGTGTTTTCGCGCAGTAGCGGTGAGGCGATTTTATCACTGGCAATAGATACTGCGGTTACAACGAGATTAATATATCTGATATTGGATTATCTGTGTAATTTAAGCGAACAAGGACTCGCAACTTTTTTCCCTCTCTTCCTTTTCAGCCATTGTCTGGTACGGTCATAGCATATAATACTCGGTTTATGTTATGACGAGATTTTGTTATTTGTGCTCATTTTGTATAATGATAAGTATTTAATTTCATTTTGTTTGCTATTACTACTAATCATATCATTTTTCCTCAGATTTTTTCCATGAATTTCATAATTAAATGTGGCTTACTTTTTGTGGGGATTTCTGTTAGTGAATGATCGCGTATTAACGGCACCAATCAGTCCAATACATTTGCTTTGTTTTCAGAATAGAACCTGCATCTAAAATTTCACTTTTCACAAAACGAAGTCCAATAACTTTTAGGCGTAACTCACGTCCCAAAATTATACTCGTTAACAGACAATCCCGGCAGAGGAGCCTAGCCAAAAAAATCATTAATATCTGGAAAATTGCATTCAAATTTCAATATTAAAAATATTTTTAGATAATTTTTCAAGTACGTAATTTTCTTGCTTTATTTGATGACTCATTGAGCCAAAGGTAATCTTAATTTGATTCAGACTTGCATTTCAGTTCAAACATTTTAAAAGCCAGAACAATATAAAATTAAATTCTGATTTCAAATGCCAATAAGAATGAATAATAATAAAAATCCACCATTAAAGTGGCACCCTTAGTACAGGACCTATTTATGTATGTACATATGTATGTATATGTATGTATATGTATCATTGTAATTTTGGTATCTGAAAAATTTGTATATTTCTGTTACATGAAAAACCACTGTAGCGAGATAGGAGACAATTTCAACAAGCTGGGTAACACTAATCGTGGAGTACGGTCCTTAAAAGAAAAAACTATGAGTGGAGACGTTGGTAAAGCGCAGTAAGATAGGAGGTAAGGACATTACTATTTTCCTTCACCTTGGTGTGTAAAAATCAATTAGGGATTATTAAATTCCAGGAAACGTTGGTGACAATATCTTGCAAATTTGTTGGTGAATTTTGCAAAACGAAATGTCGGCAAGATAGCCGCTTTCTAGAACGACTGAGAATCGTCGCTAAATTGTTTTATTGTCAATTCCTATCTATTAACAGTAATTCCTATTACAAAAAATTGCCGTGTGTAACTTGAATAGAATTAACGGTCAATTTTATTGAATTGATGTGTATTTTTGAAATTGATGGGCGAAGTTCGTAGAAACATTCAAAGGGCTACACCGACAGGAGTACTTAGACACAGACATTGACGAGCAAGGTAAGGCGAGTTACGAAACTCAAAGTAACGAATTATCGGCGGCTACGGCCGAACATACTGAAGAACACACCCAGAGTGAATCAGTACCTACTAATTTCGCAGAAGTGTTCACATTTTTCAGAGAAAAGATGAAAGGCTTTCATCTCGTTGTTCATGAACAAAATACACTTTAAACAGGTTCAGAAAAATGTAACAGACAGTTTAGACGCGAAAATACAAAATGTAACAGACAGATTAGATGCAAAACTACAAGATGCAACAGGCAGTTTAGACGCAAAACTACAAAATGTGACTGACAATTTAGATGCTGAACTGCAAACTGCAGCCACTGAAATCAAAACTAACATGACTGGTAGTTTAGATGCAAAACTTTAAATGTGACTGACAGTTTGAATAGAAAACTTCAAACTGTGGCCACTGAAATTGAAAATAATAAAACAGCATTAGTAAATGAAAATTTGAACCCCATAGCACATCAGATACAAGAAAATGTTGCCACACAAATTCCTGGCGACCTTGATAGAAAATTCAGTAAAATTGAAACTAACTTCAAAAATATTAGTGATGAATTTTACGAAATGCGAAAAACATACAAGCACTTGCCCGAAGCTTTCAACGATGTAACTAAGCAGGTCACGCAGTTTAATGCAGCGCAAAGTAAATTAGAAAATTCTGTGCAGGAAACAGCTACACAGGGGGCAAACACTCGCTATCGAACAGGAGAAATCTGTGGAAGGGAATTTGTTGAGAAAGGCAATCAGTTCACTCTTGACATTGCAAACTGGTTGAACATGAAAGACAACCAATTTCAAGAATTTGTACGGAACGAACCGTAAAGAAATCGATAAACGAAGCTTTCTCTGTAGTAAACATGTTAGGTGAAAACACCGACCAGGTTTCGTAATGGAAACAGACAAGAAGTGGACACGTTAAAAAAGGATATTGCAGCGATAAAAAACGCAGAAGGCGAGTCTGATTTACGTGTCAATAAGTTGCCAGAGGAGCAGACTGTGACATATCGAGCAGCGACTTCAGTCAGCTGTTCGGCAACAATGCCCAGTCCGCGACCTGTTTACGTTGCTCGTGAACAGGGGGTGGCCAGTTATCTAACATACTTGTGGAAGAGTGACTGTTTTTTGAGCCGTATTCCGGCAGAAAGTTTATGGGCCTTTCTTTTTTGGTGAACCTACTGTAACTGGCATTTCTTACCTTGATACACTAAAGCAATGACTCTTCCCTCAGCTGGAAGAAGATGAGCCAGAGAACTTCATTTTCCAGCAAGATGGTTCGCCACCTCACTGGCATAGCGAAGTACACAATTGGTTGAACTTCACTGTACCCAAGTGCTGGATAGGCCGCAAGGGGCCCAATGACAGGGCATCTTTGCATGGCCTCCACGTTCACCCGACCCAACGCCATAAAGATTTTTTTCCTTTGGGGCTTCATCACGGATCGTGTGTACGTGCCTCCGCTACCAGCAGACCTCCCTGAATTAAGAAACCGGATTGAAGCAGCTGTTGCTACACTCACTGAAGACACATTTATCAACATTTGGGAACAACTCGGCTATCGACTTGATGTGTGCCGTGTGACAAATGATGCTCAAATTGAACATTTATAACGTTCATGGTAAAACTGTTTGAGTTGCTCTTTCATTTGACATATCATTTACAACTGTAAGTTTAATATAATAAATATTATAAAGCTTTAAAGCCCCTATATTCATTTATAAACACCGTGTACAGTTCGTCACTACCCATATTCAACTTGATGGAGCCTTATGGGCAAGTGAAGTAAAAGATTATTGCCATACTTTTGAGGAATTCGAGAAAGCTTTTCTAAATACGTATTGCTCAGCCAAAACACAAGAACGTTTAGGGCGTGAGATGTATACTCCAGAGATGTACAATAGTAAAGCAGGTACACTGCGTAAACATTTTGAGAAGTATATAAAAAAGTTGAAATATTGGTATGAACCAATGTCCTAACAAGAAGTCATATGGCTTTTAAAATCAAAATTACGAGTCTCAATAAAAGAAAAACTACTTAATGTACGAGATTCAGACGTAGAACTTTTCACGTCAACGCTTGATTCTATTGACCTGTTGCATGAAGAAGCGAAACTGAACGGGGACAGTTATGCCCAAGTATCAAACAATAACAGTAATAACTATTACCAATATCACAATAAAAACGGTAATGGTATCAAAAATGGGAATAGATTTACAATGGTAATAATGACCTAGGACAAAGGGATGGAAGAAATTCTTCTCCTCTTAATAAGAGGCATAGACAAGACAACAGATATCATTCAGGAATCAGTAAATACAATAGTAATAACAATAATCAGCCTAACAGCTGGCAACCACTACCACAGCAGTCAAACAATGATTGGCATCCTAAAACAGAAACCAATACACAACCAGCTGGCGCTTCTGCCCCACTGAACAGTGCTGCTGAACACAATAGTTCTGGATAAAACTCGAGACAACAGCCACCAGTAATAATTATACAAGCGGTGGGCATCACTATGCCCAGCATTTGAGAGGCGACCTCATAACAAAAAAAATGG
This sequence comes from Schistocerca americana, assembly GCF_021461395.2. Classification (NCBI taxonomy): domain Eukaryota; kingdom Metazoa; phylum Arthropoda; class Insecta; order Orthoptera; family Acrididae; genus Schistocerca; species Schistocerca americana. The sequence continues at coordinate 62,389,918 of NC_060122.1, forward strand.
TTCAAATGGCTCTGAGCACTATGGGACTTAACATCTTAGGTCATCAGTCCCCTAGACTTAGAACTACTTAAACCTGACTAACCTAAGGACACCACACACACCCATGCCCGAGGCAGGATTCGAACCTGCGATCGTAGCAGTCCCGTGGTTCCGGACTGCAGCGCCTAGAACTGCTAGACCACCGCGGCCGGCGACCTCATAAACAGCCTTCATATGGCGGTCGCGGAAGAAACCGGAGGCAAATGTCGTGAGAGCGTGTATTTAATAAGGTAGAATGCGGCCAAAAATTTGAGTGATGAGCTGTGTAAAGAAAACCATTTGTGTAAACTAGCCGAATACGAAACAATCCAAGCTGCATTTCACGCAGTAGTAGGTGGAATACCAACCGCAGTTACTGTCGACACGGGGGCGGCTACAAATTGTATGCCTTTAGAATTCTATAATATGATTTGTGACCTTCAGACACAACATAACGTTGACGGTACACAAATGTAGGATCATTGTTGCGTTTGGAAATAAGTCAAAGGTCGTACATATGCATACTCATGTATTAGATGAGGCAGGTATGGAGCTATAGAGAGCACATTCATGGTTTGTGAAGGTTATCCGTGAGCTGCATATGGGGAGTAGATTTCTTGCAAGAAAGAGATGCAGTAATTGACCTTTCTTGTGGCACACGTGTATTAAAAGCGAATGGGAAGGGGACAGCCCTACCACTCATTAAAAGCAAGCCGGTACGCAATAAGTTATGTCAATGAGTCCAAGTCAAATACATAAAACCAGAAGTATTTTTATGTGACAATCAATTTTCCTGTGTTGCCAGATCAAACACAGCCCTGTCAACAGCAATTTGATGTACAGTCTTGCAGAAAGGAAATACGAAGCAAAGTTTATGAATCAGTTTATTTAAACACTGTCACCAAAATGAACAGATTAACCTTTTAAGCAAATATGTATCTGTTTTTGATGAAAATCATGGTATAGTTAAAGGATATGTGTATACAATGCAAGTAAAGCCTCACGAAACATTCTGCCACTATGCCTATTCTGCCCCGTGGGTCAACAGAGAAGCTGTATCAAATGAAATCCGTCGCATGTTAGGATGGGATATTATAGAACCGTCCACGTCACCGTATATTTTTCTGAGTAAACATTTCCTAGAGTGGAGTTACCTATGTAAATATTATGAGAGTTTGCAGATATGTTAGTATGTAAGACATTTCACAGTGTACATAGTAGTCTTAAGACTAATTTACGTTTTTCATGTGCATAGGGACATCTTAAGATTACCTTTGCTGTATAACAAACTTTTACATTAATAGTAGAAGTTCAGGAATAATCTTTTAAGTATATGAAGAGAAAAATATACAAGAAACTTGTTTTGATGTAATCGTAGTAAATTTCTCATGGATGCAATAATTCCATTTCTTTTGCAATACAGTTCCAAGTAAATAAGGTAGGACAGATGCCATACAGATGTTAAAGTTTTTCTATCAGTAGGTTCTAAGTTTTGTACAGATGCAGTAATTTCTAGTGTAAAATAATTTTTCTGTTATTGCCTAACATGTAGTTTGTAAACATAAACAGCAAGCTTCTGTGGGTCGTATTTTTAAAGTGAAACGATAAAATTGAGATTTTTATCCGATAGTAGGGAAATGGCAACGTTGTGCCATAAGCAAGTTTGTATTCTGCACTACTTCTCGGGACTAATTTTAACGGCACACATCCGTTGGTGTGCAGTACAAACAGTGAGTGATGTCCTTAGCTCCAGTAGTAATGACTAAACTCGCATTACGTACGGAAAAAACACTGTAAAGCTAAGCTTCAGTACCGTGAACAGCCACACAACTAAATTAATGTGGCGAAGAATTTTAAGAGGAAAATGTTAGAGAGTAATAGAACATAAACACTATGTGAATCGTACAGTTAGTAGTCTATCTACAACGGAGTACATAAACTGTGGGATTTCTCTTTGAGCATATTTGTAAATAACATGACACGTACTGACAGAGGCCGAGTAATAAGATGTCAGTGGCAAATATAGCTGTCAGTGGTGAAGTAGTGCACGTAAATTTGCATTTCACTGGTGGACTCTCTATAGAAGCACAAAGAGAAGTATGTGTTATCAAGAGACATTATACGCGTGATAATACAATTTCGTCTGATGGAATAAATACGAACACTTTTTGCGCTAATGTCGAATAAGGACAGCACTCCTAATGGCAAGTGAACTTAATTTGTGTACTCACACAGGAGACAGCATTGAAGTTGTTGTGGGTTGGCAGGAGAGCCAACACCGGGTACTAGAGAAAGCCGAAAGGCACGCGTTTTAGCTCACGCAGGCTGGCGTGAGGTCTGCAACAGGACAAGGAAATTAGACTTTAGAAAAAACGGACGTAGCTGGTGGAATACTTAACTTTAATCCATTAATGATGAGCGTCGCTCTTGACTGTACATGACTCAGTATCAATACAGGGCTATTACAAATGATTGAAGCGATTTCATAAATTCACTGTAGCTCCATTCATTGACATATGGTCACGACACACTACAGATACGTAGAAAAACTCATAAAGTTTTGTTCGGCTGAAGCCGCACTTCAGGTTTCTGCCGCCAGAGCGCTCGAGAGCGCAGTGAGACAAAATGGCGACAGGAGCCGAGAAAGCGTACGTCGTGCTTGAAATGCACTCACATCAGTCAGTCATAACAGAGCAACGACACTTCAGGACGAAGTTCAACAAAGATCCACCAACTGCTAACTCCATTCGGCGATGGTATGCGCAGTTTAAAGCTTCTGGATGCCTCTGTAAGGGGAAATCAACGGGTCGGCCTGCAGTGAGCGAAGAAACGGTTGAACGCGTGCGGGCAAGTTTCACTCGTAGCCCGCGGAAGTCGACGAATGAAGCAAACAGGAAGCTAAACGTACCACAGCCGACGGTTTGGAAAATCTTACGGAAAAGGCTAAAGCAGAAGCCTTACCGTTTACAATTGCTACAAGCCCTGACATCCGATGACAAAGTCAAACGCTTTGAATTTTCGGCGCGGTTGCAACAGCTCATGGAAGAGGATGCGTTCAGTGCGAAACTTGTTTTCAGTGATGAAGCAACATTTTTTCTTAATACTGAAGTGAACAGACACAATGTGCGAATCTGGGCGGTAGAGAATACTCACGCATTTGTGCAGCAAATTCGCAATTCACCAAAAGTTAACGTGTTTTGTGCAATCTCACGGTTTAAAGTTTACCGCCCCTTTTTCTTCTGCGAAAAAAACGTTACAGGACACGTGTATCTGGACATGCTGGAAAATTGGCTCATGCCACAACTGGAGACCGACAGCGCCGACTTCATCTTTCAACGGGATGGTGCTCCACCACACTTCCATCATGATGTTCGGCATTTCTTAAACAGGAGATTGGAAAACCGATGGATCGGTCGTGGTGGAGATTATGATCAGCAATTCATGTCATGGCCTCCACGCTCTCCCGACTTAATCCCATGCGATTCCTTTCTGTGGCGTTATGTGAAAGATTCAGTGTTTAAACCTCCTCTACCAAGAAACGTGCCAGAACTGCTAGCTCGCATCAACGATGCTTTCGAACTCATTGATGGGGACATGATGCGCCGAGTGTGGGAGGAACTTGATTATCGGCTTCATGTCTGCCGAATCACTAAAGGGGCACATATCGAACATTTGTGAATGCCTAAAAAAACTTTTTGAGTTTTTGTATGCGTGTGTAAAGCATTGTGAAAATATCTCATATAATAAAGTTATTGTAGAGCTGTGAAATCGCTTCGAGCATTTGTAATAACCCTGTAGTAACTGGTAATGGCGCCTTGCTAGGTCGTAGCAAATGACGTAGCTGAAGGCTATGGTAACTATCGTCTCGGCAAATGAGAGCGTATTTTGTCAGTGAACCATCGCTAGCAAAGTCGGCTGTACAACTGGGGCGAGTGCTAGGGAGTCTCTCTAGACCTGCCGTGTGGCGGCGCTCGGTCTGCAATCACTGTTAGTGGCGACACGCGGGTCCGACGTATACTAATGGACCGCGGCCGATTTAAAGGCTACCGCCTAGCAAGTGTGGTGTCTGACGGTGAGACCACAGAAGTGATGTGTTGATCCACTGAAGTGAAACTTAAAATGAAACTCAGATAATGCGTATCGTGCGTAAACTGTGAAACAGACTGTAGCGTTGGAACTTTGTGAAAATGACGTCACGGCCGATTATTACGCGCCGACGCGAAACTAAACGTTTAAGAAACGACAACTCTGATAAACAATTGACATGTGTAATGTACGGTATTCTGAGGACACTAATGAAGGTGCGGAAACCGAAACTATCACGAACGTGTTTGTGCATTAACGGTGTCAATGTCAACTGACAGTAAAGTGCATATACAAAAATCATACACAAGACCTTTTGCATCACAAAGCAAACATGTATACTATGTAACCCACAGCTTTCCCCGGATAAACTAATGTAAATTAGTATTTCACGTGATTACAGTTACGTAGTAATCAAAATTCGTTTAGGGAATGTGTATTAAAAAGTCGATATCGTGTTACTGACTCCAATATACGAATGTTTCATGTAATCCTTGAATCCTGAGCTGACTGGATTCCGTCGAGCACAACCGGTCCAGGATTCCGCTACCTTCTTGCTCCATCGCAGATCGTCGTGTCTCCAACGTATGCAGATTTTGCCAACATCGCAAGCACACCGCCGCGACCGCCCTGAACAACAGCAACGGCGACTGCTGCAGCACGACTGACTTCGCCTACAATGCGTCGCCCGTAACAACCGTCAAGCAAGAATGAACAATGTTCAACTGAGTGATTATTGTAAACTGTTTCAGAAACCAAACGTATTTCTGTAACAAAAACCCATATGACGATTACTAAGCATTTACTACGAACATTTCAAAGCTCAAACTCAAATCACAAGGACAAATAACTGTCGACAATGCAAATTCTGTACCCTGATGTTTCCTTTCCTAACGATGTGAATTGTTCATTCGATTAATGTATTAAATGATCTGACTTTGTCAATGTGTAATGTTTTTAAAGTTTAGGAGAAAAAGTTTGCATGCTAAAAAAGGAACTTGATTCCTATGCCTTTACCGTCATTTCGCTAGGTTCCGGCAGTATCGCACCCAAATGGGAACGCAAATTACATACCCGGAAAAGCTGAAACAGGCTCCAGATCAAACAAATAAAATGACATCACTAATTGTCACACTAATGAATAGAAAATTATGTAATATTATTGTGTATTTGATGTAATATAAACTGATGAAGTGCTACAAAAATAGAAGTACGATATCTGGTGAATTGATGCAAAAATGGACAATATAAAGACGAGAAGTTAATGAAGCCACATATATTTTTAAAACTTTTTACAGAGACTTGACAAACTCTTAAAAATTTAGGGAGCTGTGTAATGTTTCCCCAAGTGTTAGCGGTTTTTCGTGACTGTCAGTTTTTGCGCACCAGCGCTGAGACGATTTTATTGCAGACAATAGACACTGCGATTAGAATGAAACTAATATACCTGTAATAGGATTGTCTGTGTAATTTAAGCGAACTAGGACTCCCAACTCATTTGTTCTCTTTTCCTTTTCAGCCACTGTCTTGTACGGTCATAATATACACTCCTGGAAATTGAAATAAGAACACCGTGAATTCATTGTCCCAGGAAGGGGAAACTTTATTGACACATTCCTGGGGTCAGATACATCACATGATCACACTGACAGAACCACAGGCACATAGACACAGGCAACAGAGCATGCACAATGTCGGCACTAGTACAGTGTATATCCACCTTTCGCAGCAATGCAGGCTGCTATTCTCCCATGGAGACGATCGTAGAGATGCTGGATGTAGTCCTGTGGAACGGCTTGCCATGCCATTTCCACCTGGCGCCTCAGTTGGACCAGCGTTCGTGCTGGACGTGCAGACCGCGTGAGACGACGCTTCATCCAGTCCCAAACATGCTCAATGGGGGACAGATCCGGAGATCTTGCTGGCCAGGGTAGTTGACTTACACCTTCTAGAGCGCGTTTGGTGGCACGGGATACATGCGGACGTGCATTGTCCTGTTGGAACAGCAAGTTCCCTTGCCGGTCTAAGATGGTAGAACGATGGGTTCGATGACGGTTTGGATGTACCGTGCACTATTCAGTGTCCCCTCGACGATCACCAGTGGTGTATGGCCAGTGTAGGAGATCGCTCCCCACACCATGATGCCGGGTGTTGGCCCTGTGTGCCTCGGTCGTATGCAGTCCTGATTGTGGCGCTCACCTGCACGGCACCAAACACGCATACGACCATCATTGGCACCAAGGCAGAAGCGACTCTCATCGCTGAAGACAACACGTCTCCATTCGTCCCTCCATTCACGCCTGTCGGGACACCACTGGAGGCGGGCTGCACGATGTTGGGGCGTGAGCGGAAGACGGCCTAACGGTGTGCGGGACCGTAGCCCAGCTTCATGGAGACGGTTGCGAATGGTCCTCGCCGATACCCCAGGAGCAACAGTGTCCCTAATTTGCTGGGAAGTGGCGGTGCGGTCCCCTACGGCACTGCGTAGGATCCTACGGTCTTGGCGTGCATCCGTGCGTCGCTGCGGTCCGGTCCCAGGTCGACGGGCACGTGCACCTTCCGCCGACCACTGGCGACAACATCGATGTACTGTGGAGACCTCACGCCCCACGTGTTGAGCAATTCGGCGGTACGTCCACCCGGCCTCCCGCATGCCCACTATACGCCCTCGCTCAAAGTCCGTCAACTGCACATACGGTTCACGTCCACGCTGTCGCGGCATGCTACCAGTGTTAAAGACTGCGATGGAGCTCCGTATGCCACGGCAAACTGGCTGACACTGACGGCGGTGGTGCACAAATGCTGCGCAGCTAGCGCCACTCGACGGCCAACACCGCGGTTCCTGGTGTGTCCGCTGTGCCGTGCGTGTGATCAATGCTTGTACAGCCCTCTCGCAGTGTCCGGAGCAAGTATGGTGGGTCTGACACACCGGTGTCGATGTGTTCTTTTTTCCATTTCCAGGAGTGTATATCGCTTTGTCTATGTTATGTAGAGATTTTGTTATTTGTGCTCATTTTGGATAATAATAACTATTTAATTTCATTGTGTTTGTTATTACGACTAAACATGCCTCTTTCCTCTGCTTTTTTTCATGATTTTGATAGTAAAATGTGGCTTACTTTGTGTGGGGATGTCTTTTATTGAATGATCGCGTATTAATGGCACCAGTCAGTGTAATACATTTAGTCTGCTTTCAGAATAGAACCTGTATGGTGTCACCGCCAGACACCACACTTGCTAGGTGGTAGTTTTAAATCGGCCGCGGTCCATTAGTACATGTCGGACCCGCGTGTCGCCACTGTGTGATCGCAGACCGAGCGCCACCACAAGGCAGGTCTCGAGATACGGGATAGCACTTGCCCCAGTTGTACGGACGACGTAGCTAGCGACTATACTGACGAAGCCTCGCTCCTTTGCCGAGCCGATAGTTAGAATAGCCTTCAGCTAAGTCAATGGCTACGACCTAGCAAGGCGCCATTAGTAACATTGCATGTATCTAAAGAGTCTCACTTGTATCGCCACAATCTCCAGATGTACCAAAAGGATGGATTAAAGTTAAGTATTCTAGAAGCTACGTACTTTTCTTTATAGCATTCATTACGTATCCTGTTTCAGACCTCGCGCCATCCTGCTTTAGCTTAGCGCATGCCTTTCGGCTTCCTCTCATTGTGTCTAGGCTGTCTTGTCTAGACACAACATTTTTGGCGACGAGTCAACGGAAAGGGTCTTGTTCTTTCTAATTGCTTACATTTACTTGTGTCATGGCTTCGCCAGATGTACTGTCCGAATTTTATCGCTTGCAGAATCAGCAGACGCAGGCGTTATTGGATGCCCTTGGACAACTCGTCCAGGGTCAATGTGCACTGCAAAACGATGCGGCCGCCGCCGCTTCACCGCTACCGCAGCCACAACATGCTGTTGCACCCACGTTCTGGCAATATGAACCAGCTAAGGAAACATGGACGGAGTGGTCACGCCAGTTTGGATTTCATCTCACCGCCTACAGAATTCAAGGTAACGAGCGGCAGCCTCACTTATTGTCTTGTGTCGACGTGCAAACGTACCGTGTGGTAGTGAAATTATTTCCCCGACGCGACGTAGCAACTCTGTCCTACGAAGAAATTTTGTCTGCTTGAGATGCCTATTTCAAGGAAACAGTTAATGTAGTTGCAAAAAGGTATACTTTCTTTCGTACAAAATGTACGGCCGGTCAAACTAATAGGGAGTGGGTTGCAACATTGCAAGGCCTTACTCAGGATTGTGCTTTTGAGTGTGAATGTGGACTCCCTTATTCAGATACTATGGTACGTGATGCAATAGCACAAAATGTTTCTGATGTTCGCATACGGGAACAGATTTTGAAACTCGTCAATCCCTCCCTTCAACAAGTGATAGACATATTGGATAGACAAGACACGCTTGACTTTGCTCAGGAATCATTTGCAACTTCGCCAGCCATGTGTCACATTAACCGGCCCGCCGGGTGCGCTGCGCGGACCGGTCAACTACCCTTGCGCACGTCCGCGGAGCTGCCGCCACGCTCTAAACCAGGTGTGCCGCGCCAGCATACAAATGCAGTGAAATCATGCCCGCGGTGTGCTACTAGACATTCGCGTGAAAATTGCCCGTCACGCCAAGCTATTTGTTTTTACTGTAATAAGAAAGGACATGTTCAAAGTGTTTGCCAGAAAAAGCTCAGATCAGACAATCACGACCATTCCAGGCCCTTTGCTTCGCGCCGGAATCGAACCAAGAATACTCAGGCTCGTGAACCTTCGCCCATGGACATTCATGTAGTTAATTCCACTTCGTCCAGTGCCACTGTCTCTAACAGTGACTGTGTTTTTCCCCCACAAAGTGTGCTTCGACGTCGCCGGAAATCACGTCAATTAGCAAGTGATGCTGTATCTGTATCAGTTCAAATTGCACGAGACAGTCGCTCTTGTCGTCAGCAGGACAATTAACTTTTTGTAGATTTGGACTTTAATGGCAAGGTCATACCATTCCAACTCCATACCGGAGCTGCAGTTTCATTGATCAATCACAACACGTACAAACAACTGGGCAAACCTCCGTTGTGTGCCGCAAATGTTCAGTTAAATAGTTATTCAGGTCAGAATATCCCTGTGTTAGGACAGTGCAGCCTTCTTGCAACATACAAGGGACAAACAAAACTTGCGTCGTTTTACGTTCTTCGTTCTCCTTCTGCAGTGAACTTGTTTGGTTTAGATTTATTTCAGTTGTTTAACATGTCTATAGTAAATCAGGTCCTATCAGTGAATCAGACTGTGCCTTCCGCCAGTGTTTCTCGGCTATGTGAAGAATTTGCAGACATTTTTGCACCGGGCCTTGGTTACGCTAAGAACTATGAAGCACATTTGGAACTGAAAGTCAACGCGCAACCGAAATTTTTCAGAGCGCGCAATGTTCCTCACGCATTGCGTGATGAGGTCGCATGAACATTACACGATTTCGAATCACAAGGTGTGAGTGACTGTGCGCAATGCCTTTTCGATTTCAGCTCCGCTTCATCGCTTACACCGTACAGGTGTTCCGTTCGTCTGGACGACGGACTGCGACCGCGCTTTTCGCCAGTTGAAATCGGCGTTGCTTTCTAATACTTGCCTTACGCCATTCGATCCCCAGAAACCCCTTTTGTTGATGGTAGATGCATCGGATTTCGGGATCGGTGCTGTGCTTGCGCACAAAGTTGGATCGCATGATCGCCCTATTGCCTTGCGTCAAAATTGATCTCGTCTGCGCAAAGAAATTATTCACAGATCGGGAAAGAAGCTTTGGCTCTCGTGTTTGGTGTTACTACGTTCCATGATTTCTTGTATGGTCGTCACTTTACCATCATCACAGGCCACAAACCTTTGACGTCGCTTTTTCATCCGCACAAGCCTGTACCTCCACGTACAGCGCAGAAATTCATTCGCTGGTCTATTTTCCTCTCGCAGTACCGCTACGATATCTTGTATCGGTCCACTGCTAAGCATGGAAACGCCAATGCGTTGTCCCGTTTGCCTGTTGCTGAGGATAGAGCATTCGATTCCTCCGAACTTGCTTGCATGTTCATTGATGCGGAAACCGATGACGTGGTCGAATCGTTTCCGATTGATTTTCGTCGTGTTGCTACAGCCAAAGCTGCTGACCCTGTCCTTGCTACCGTTATGCGTTTTGTTGCTACGCAATGGCCCTTGTCAAAGTCACGGATCGAGGATCCGTTGGTTCGCCGATTTTTTGCTCACAAGGAGAGACTTTTTGTTCGACGTGGTGTTCTGATGTTGCGTTCTGATAATGATCAGTCCAGAGTCGTGGTCCCACGTTCGCTACAGTCCTCTGTCTTACGGCTTCTCCACCAAGGACATTGGGGTATAGTGCGAACGAAACAACTTGCTCGTCAGCACTGTACTTGGTTCGGAATCGATGCTGCGATTACGAATATGTGCTCTTCTTGCCTGGCGTGTGCCGAACAACAATCCGCACCGCCGCAGAAATTCTTTGCATGGCCGAATGCCACTTCCCCTTGGCAACGCTTGCACATCGATTTTGCTGGTCCATTCTGGAATGCTCGATGGTTGGTTCTGGTAGATGCCTTCAGTAATTTTCCTTTTGTTGTCCGGATGTCTTCCACGACGTCATCTGCCACCATCCACGCGTTGTCTGCTATCTTTTGCATTGAAGGTCTTCCGCAGACTATTGTTTCCGACAATGGCCCACCATTCATGTCCGCAGAATTTCAGTCATTCTGCCAGGCCAGTGGTATTCAACATCTGACGTCCGCGCCATTTTCGCCTCAGTCAAACGGTGCCGCTGAACGATTGGGCCGGACTTTCAAGTCACAGATGTTGAAGTTGAAAGAGTCGCATTCTTGGGAGGACACGTTGTTGCTCTTTTTGTCTTCTTATCGCTCTCAGCCCCGAGATGGTCGCTCGCCGGCTGAGTTGCTCCATGGTCGTCCTCATGGAACCTTGATGTCTTTGGTGCACCCACCGCATCAGGTTCCTGTGCAGCGGCAGACTTCTGCTTTTGCTCCAGGCGACGTTGTATTCAATCGCAACTATCGAGGTTCACGGCGTTGGCTCGCAGGGCGCATTCTTCGCTGCCTCGGCCGCGCGATGTATTTGGTTTTGGGGGCCTCTGGTGAGGTGCGTCGGCATCTCAATCAGCTGCGCCTCTGTCGTCGCACGGGTTCTGCCGCTCCCCGTCTGCTTTCAGCGACGGTGCCGTCCGATCAGCGCCCTGGGGACCCATCTACTGGCTCGCCTCATCCCCAGGTGTTACCGACGATGCCTTCCATTTTGCCCCATGGCGACGCGCCGCCGCCGCCGCAGCAGCAGCAGCCGCCGCCGCCGCTTGTTCTCCCGCCGGCGCCGCCCGCAGTGGACGCTTCGCTGCAGCCGCCAAGCGCCTCCCTGCGTCACGCGCCGCCGATCGCTTCCCGTGACCAGCTGTCCTCCGCCATGGAACTCTTGCCCGCTCCGGATCACATGGCGTCTTCGCGCGTCGGGTACCCCGACGCAATGGAGGTCGACCCTTCGGCCCCTCCTGTCTCTCTACGGGCGCATACACCGCATGTTGACGTGCACCATGGACTTGGTTTTCAGGCGTTTCCTAGATCCCCTCGGACCGAATGGCCAGGTGCGGGTGGCACAGCCTCGCCTGTTGTTAGGCTCTTCACCTCATCGCATACGTCACCATGGGGTCCTCCCCACGGCGGGCGGAAGCCTTATAACACGACCGTTCGCCGATTTGCGGGGGAGGAATGTAGTGTCACCGCCAGATACCACACTTGCTAGGTGGTAGTTTTAAATCGGCCGCGGTCCATTAGTACATGTCGGACCCGCGTGTCGCCACTGTGTGATCGCAGACCGAGCGCCACCACAAAGCAGGTCTCGAGATACGGGATAGCACTCGCCCCAGTTGTACGGACGACGTAGCTAGCGACTATACTGACGAAGCCTCGCTCCTTTGCCGAGCCGATAGTTAGAATAGCCTTCAGCTAAGTCAATGGCTACGACCTAGCAAGGCGCCATTAGTAACATTGCATGTATCTAAAGAGTCTCACATGTATCGCCACAATCTCCGGAAGTACCAAAAGGATGGATTAAAGTTAAGTATTCCAGAAGCTACGTACTTTTCTTTATAGCATTCATTACGTATCCTGTTTCAGACCTCACGCCATCCTGATTTAGCTTAGCGCGTGCCTTTCGGCTTCCTCTCATTGTGTCTAGGCTGTCTTGTCTAAACACTACAACCTGCATCTAAAATTTCGCTTTTAACAAAACGTTTCTCAGACGTTCTGAACAGTGCTGCGATGTGTCCCTGCATGTAGCCGATGTAGTGCTTGCCACACTCTCAGATAATACTGTAGACGGTTTCTGACCGATCCCAGCAGATCCTTCGCATTATCCATTGATTGGAAAATGGTTTTTTTGTTGTGATTTTCTATTATCCTGGCAACATTGCCTCTGGCTCTGCGTACTGAAAGAGTGCCAGGCGATTGCAATTTTCTTCTGGATTGTTTTCCTTCTTCTTTTTGTTCAGCTGGAGAGCGCATCGTATTTGTGTCTCCAAGTAGTCCTTCTTGCGAAGGGTTTCATGCAGATGAAGTAATTCGATAGAGAGACTTCCCTGTCGGATTAGACTCGCGCTCTGTATACCACCGTTTGTGAACACAGATTTGCGGTGGCAGGTAGTGGCGTTCAGGTACTAGAAACAGATTCAGGAAGTGGATGTGTACTTTTGAGTGAGAATCGTGATTTACGAGGCTAGTAAGCGTTGCTTACTATGTCAGATTTTTTTAAAGTCCATTACGATAAGAAAGTCAACGGCCTTGCCGCAGTGGTAACACCGGTTCGTCTGATCACCGAAGTGAAACGCTGTCGGGCTTAGGACGGGTCACTGTCTGGGCCTGCCGAGCGCTGATGGCAAGCGGGTTGCGCACAGCATTTGTGAGACCAACTGAGGAGCTATCTGACTGACAAGCAACCGCAAGGGTGGCGAAAACTGACAACGGCCGGGAAAGCGGTGTGCTGACCGCGAACTACTCCGTACCCGCATCTGGTAACGCTTAAGGGCTGAGGACGGCGCGGCGGCCGGTCGGTAGAGATTGGCGTTCAACGCCTGTTCGGACGGTGTTTGTTTTCACAGTGAAGTGCCAAAGAAACTGGTACAGGCATGCGTATTCAAATACAAAGATATGTAATCAGGGAGAATACGGCGCTGCGGTCGGCAACACCTATGTAAGACAACAAGTATCCGACGCAGTTGTTAGATCGGTTACTGCTGACACAATGGCAGATTATCAAGATTTAAGCAAGTTTGAACGTGGTGTTACAGTCGGCGGAAGAGCGATGGGCCACATCACCTCCGAGGTAGCGATAAAATGCGGATTTTCCCTTTCGACCATTTCACGATCGTACCATGAATGTCAGGAATCCGGTAAAACATCAAATCTCCGACATCGCTGCGGCTGGAAAAAGATCCTGCAAGAACGGGACCAACGGGACTGAAGAGAATCGTTCAGTGTGGCACAAGTGCAATCCTCCCGAAAATTGCTGCAGATTTCAATGGTGCACCATCAATAAGTGTCAACGTGCGAACCATTCAACGAAGCATCATCGATACGGGTTTTCCGAGCTGAAGGCCCTCTTGTGTACCGTTTATGACTGCACGACACACAGCCTTACGCTTCGCCTGGGCTCGTCAACACCGACATCGGAGTGTTGACAACTGGAAACATGTTGTCTGGGTGGAGGAGTCTCCTTTCAAATTATATCGAGCGGATGGACGTGTACGGGGACGGAGACAACCTCATGACTCCATAAATCCTGCATGTCAGCAGGGAACCGTTCAAGCTAGTGTGGGCTCTGTAATACTGTGGGGCATGTGCGGTCGGTGTGATATGGGACCCCTGATACGTTTAGATACGACTCTGACCGATGACACGTACGTAAGCGTGTTGTCTGATCACCTGCATCCATCCAAGGCCATTGGGCTTTCCGACGTAGTTGGGAAATTCCAGCAGGACAGTGCCACAACCCACACGTCCACAATTGCTACAGAGTGGCTCCAGGAATACTCTTCTGAGCTTAAACACGTCCGCTGGCCACCAAACTCCCCAGATATGAACATTATGGAGCATATCTGGGATGCCCCTCGCAACGTGCTGTTCAGAAGAGATCTCCACCCCCTCGTACTCTTACCGACTTATGGAAAGCCCTGCATGTTTCATGTTGTCAGTTCCCACAAAAAAAGAAACAGGTTCAGTATGGCCATACTTAACATCTGAGGTCGCCGGCCGGTGTCGCCGAGCGGTTCTAGGCGCTTCAGTCTGGAACAGCGCGACCGCTACGGTCGCAGGTTTGAATCCTACCTCGGGCATGGATGTGTCTGATGTCCTTAAGTTAGTTAGGTTTAAGTACTTCTAGGTTCTAGGGGACCGATGACGTCAGATGTTAAGTCCCATAGTGCTCAGAGCCATTTGAGCCATCTGAGGTCATCAGTCCCCTAGACTTAGAACTACTTAAACCTAACTAACTAAGGACATCACACACATCCACACCCGAGGCGAGATTCGAATCTGCAACTGTAGCAGCAACGCGGTTCCAGACTGAAGCGCCTAGAACCGCTCGGCCACAGCGACCGGCTCAGTTCCCTCCAGCACTACTTCAGACATTAGTCGAGTCCATGCTTCGTCGTGCTGCGGCACTTCGGTGTGCTCGCGGGTGAACTACACGATTTTAATCATGTGTAATTATTATAAAGAACCCGCTCGATTGCAAATAGAAACCGGATATTGACCTAGGTTTGGGGGCGGTTAACCACGCCTTCTTCGGAACTCACTGAAACAACAAACTGCCTAAAAGGGCATGGTCCAACAAACTTCAAAAACTGTAAAGAGTTTACCTGAGGGCCCGTGGCCCACCGAACGTGGGCTGGGGTGAGGAAGCACGCTTGTGACGTTTGAGCTGAGTACAGTTATTGACATGGCAACCACCGTTTATTTTAGATTTTATGGTAGTCTTTTGCCCTTTTGGGGGTTCTGAATTAATGTTGGACGGTGCATCTTTAGGCAGTTTGTAGTTTTAGTGTGTTCCGAAGAAGGTGTGGTTATCCACGACGAAACCTAGGTCAACATCCGGTTTATATTTGCACTCGAGGAGCATTCTTTGTAATAATTAAATTATTCACGTTGCTGACGTGCTGCAATGTTAAAAGTTTTAACCATTTGTATCAGTTTCTTTGGCTCTTCAGTATACAGGGTGAGTCAAAAATGGTTCAAATGGCTCTGAGCACTATGGGACTTAACATCTATGGTCATCAGTCCCCTAGAACTTAGAACAACTTAAACCTAACTAACCTAAGGACGGCACACAACACCCAGCCATCACGAGGCAGAGAAAATCCCTCACCCCGCCGGGAATCGAACCCGGGAACCCGGGCGTGGGAAGTGAGAACTCTACCTCACGACCACGAGATGCGGGCAGGGTGAGTCACCTAACGTTACCGCTGGATATATTTCGTAAACTACATAAAATAGTGACGAATCGATTCCACAGACCGAACGTGAGGAGAGGGGCTAGTGTAATTGGTTAATACAAACCATAGAAAAATGCACGGAAGTATGTTTTTTAACACAAACCTACGTTTTTTAAAATAGAACCCCGTTAGTCTTGTTAGCACATCTGAACGTATAAACAAATACGTAATCTGTGCAGTTTGTTGCATTGTAAAATGTTAATTACATCCGGAAATATTGTAACCTAAAGTTGACGCTTGAGTACCACTCCTCCGCTGTTCGATCGTGTTAATCGGAGAGCACCGAATTACGTAGGAATCCAAAGGGAACGGCGATGGACCTTAGGTACAGAAGAGACTGGAACAGCACATTACGTCCACATGCTAAAGGTCTTTTTCACTGACGCATATGTACAATACCATGAGGGGTGAGGTACATGTACACATGTGGTTTCCGTTTTCAATTACGGAGTGGAATAGAGTGTGTCCCGACATGTCAGGGCAATAGATGTTCAATGTGGTGGCCCTTATTTGCTGCACACAATTGCAATCTCTGGCGTAATGAATGTCGTACACGCCGCAGTACATCTGGTGTAATGTCACCGCAGGCTGCCACAATACGTTGTTTCATAACCTCTGGGGTTGTAGGCACATCACGGTACACATTCTCCTTTAACGTACTCCACAGAAAGAAGTCCAGAGGTGTAAGATCAGGAGAACGAGCTGGCAAATTTATGCGTCCTCCACGTCCTATGAAACGCCCGTCGAACATCCCGTCAAGGGTCAGCCTAGTGTTAATTGCGGAATGTGCAGGTGCACCATCATGCTGATACCACATACGTCGACGCGTTTCCAGTGGGACATTTTCGAGCAACATTGGCAGATCATTCTGTAGAAACGCGATGTATGTTGCAGTGCTCTCCGATACACACGATCGAACAGCGGAGGAGTGGTACTCAAGCGTCAACTTTAGGTTACAATATCTCCGTATGTAATTAACATTTTACAATGCAACAAACGGCACTGATTACATATTTGTTTTTATGTTCAGATGTGCTAACAAAACTAACTGGGTTCCATTAAAAAACGTAGGTTTGTGTTAAAAAACATACTTCCGTGCATTTTTTTATGGTTTGTATCAACCAATTACACTAGCCCCTCTCCTTACGTTCGGTCTGTGGAATCGATTCGTCAGTATTTGAAGTGGTTTACGAAATAGATCCAGCGGTAATGTTAGGTCACTCACCCTGTATATGTGCGTGTGTGGTAGAAACGTATGTCAGCTTGACGATATTAATTACTTCTTTCCCTACACAGGTATCCACTGAGGTTCGCTGAAGAGCTGTAGCATACCATTTATGTCAAAGACGTACTAGGCTGTCACTTTTGATTTCCTTTGCTCCTGGCTGCAGAGACCGCAGAGGAACCAAGTGGGGGGGGGGGGGTGAGTAAGCGGCGCCGACTGCCTTGCCTCGCCCCCGCCTCGCCTCGCCTCACGGCGCTCCCTTTTTCTCGGCCGTGCGTTCCTACGGCGATCGACCGAGGTTCCCTCTTCCGGACTTGGTTACATCATTGCTCCCACTGATTGCGGCCGTACCGCTCCCCTCCCCTCCCCCCTTCGGAGATACCGGAGCTGCCAGCGCGTTTCCCTCACGAATTCGCGAAAGAGGTGCTGCAAGACAATAAGGCTTTCAGAGGCAACCACTTGGCAGCACGAGGGCCAAATCGAGCGTAGAGTAACTTCTTGATGGAGTTCCCCTTCAGTGGACAGAATTTAGAGTATCTGGTTCTCGCGTCACCGACTGTGTCATTTCTGGGGTCGTTGAACACTTCTTGTGGGTCCTTTGTTTACGTCTATACTCTGCGAATCACTCTAAAGTGCATGTACGGCGCGTTTTTCTGTACCATACATGAAAGATTTTGCCTGTTCCATTGAAGGGTGAAGTGTCGGAAGAATGGCTGTTTGTTTTCCTCTATGCAAGCTGTTGTTCATCTCATTCAATCTGGGGATAGATGAGCAAGCACCTGACCATATAAAGTTGATCGTCGGCAAAGCAGATGCCAGACTGAGATTCATTGGAAGAACCCTAAGGAAATGCAATCCAAAAACAGAGGAAGTAGGTTACAGTACACTTGTTCGCTCACTGCTTGATTACTGCTCACCGGTGTGCGATCCCTACCAGATAGGGTTGATAGAAGAGATAGAGAGGACCCAACGGAGAGCAGCGCGCTTCGTTACAGGATCATTTAGTAATCGCGAAAGCGTTACGGAGATGATAGATAAACTCCAGTGGAAGACTCTGCAGGAGAGACGCTCAGTAGCTCGGTACGGGCTTTTGTTGAAGTTTCGAGAACATACCTTCACCGAGGAGTCAAGCAGTATATTGCTCCCTCCTACGTATATCTCGCGAAGAGACCATGAGGATAAAATCAGAGAGATTAGAGCTCACACAGAGGTATACCGACAATCTTTTTTTCCACGAACAATACGAGACTGGAATAGAAGGGAGAACCGATAGAGGTTCTCAAAGTACTCTCCGCCACACACAGTCAGGTGGCTTGCGGAGTATGGATGTAGTTGTAGATGTAGAAGAATATCCACAGTTTCTGTCTGAAAGGCAGTTCTTAAAGATGTCTAAGTAGTTTCTAGAGAAACAGACGATGGACGATGTATTTTTCGACATATCTTTTTACTCTTTCGCCAGGAAAAATAGAAAAAAAAAGGTTCAAATGGCTCTGAGCACTATGGGACTTAACTGCTGAGGTCATCAGTCCCCTAGAACTCAGAACTACTTAAACCTAACTAACCTAAGGACATCACACACATCCATGCCCGAGGCAGGATTCGAACCTTCGACCGTAGCGGTCGCGCGGTTCCAGACTGTAGCGCCTAGAACCGCTCGGCCACCCGGGCGGCTCGCCAGTCAAACAAGCTCCTGACCAATCGCATCGAACTTCCTCTTCATATATTCGATGTCTGTTGTTAGTCCCTACACTCGAGTACTGTTCAAGTATGAACTATACGAAATTTTTGTATGCAATCCCTTTTGTAGAAAAACTGCATTTTCCCAACATCATACCAATGAATCGTTATCTGCCTTAAGGTGTACCCGTAACTGATACTCATATCATATGAGTGAGGTGCCTTGTAGCTACAGCTGAGAGATTGCTTCTTCTAGAAAATGAACGAGAGGCCATCGTCACCCAAAGCAAGACCCCTATGGTAACTGGAGTCAGGGGAGTGCTTTTAGAGTTTAGAACCGGGATTCAGGCACTTTGTTGTGAAAGAAATAATACAACAGAAGAGCCCCACAACATGCTTTAGAATTTTCAAAATATGAAGGTTAGCTTATTCCATTACAATACGATAGGGTTAGGTGATAAGGCAACAGACCTTCTTGTCTGTTTCGAAAATTTAGAAAGCTCTCAAAAGACAGATATCATTTGCCTGTCAGACCCATATCTAACCACAGGGTTACAGAAATTGAATATAAAAGTGTATAGTCTGGCTTCTTACTCGTGTAGAAATAACATGGAAAAAGTAGCAGTAGTTACCTATATTAAGGTAGAATATGAGTTGAAAAACATTGAATCAACTAGATTTTTGTGATTATCGGCACATAGAATTGTGTGCATGTGAATTAATACTGAAAAATAGTTCACTTTTCATTGTAATTGTGTCTTGATACTCTCTGTGTGATATGAAATGGATATTCTGACAGACAACAGCAACAAACTATTGGTCTGTATTGATCTAAATGTAGATTTTCTAAGAGATTCTCAAAAGAATAATTACCCAGAAGCCTTATTTGAAATTTACAATTTCATCTCAGTGATTAATGTGTGGACAAAAGGAATGGGACTCTTAACTGATAATGTTTTCTTTGATGAAGTTTATAGCAAAAACAAAAAAATAACTAAATACAGAATAGCAAATGCTCTCTATGGTAATGATGCACTTATAAAGAATGAAATGCTGACATAATATTTTGTCTTACTATGGTAAATTCATGTCATTATTTGAGAACAGATTTCCTTATAAACCAAAAAGAAAGGACATTAAACAGTTACGTAAAAATCTGTCGATCACTGGTGGGATTAAAGTGTCTTGTGAAAGGATTAGGAAAATGTACGTTCACCTTAGTCGACATACTCGTCCTGAAAGATTCAGCTAGTTGTTAGATAATGAAGGTAATTCCCATCTATTCTTCTGTCTTAGTTTCACATCTATAATTACATTACATCTTTCGGTCAATCTGAATCATCTTCAGATCTAAATAGTTGCTTCAGCATCCCATATTTTCTACCCAGAACCACATACCAGAGTACTCTGCTTTGCTTTTTGTAGTGGTTAAACATTAAAAGGCTACTCAAAATTACCAAGAAACATTATAAAATTCAGGTGATAGCACATATATCTGAAACCGGTAATTTCAGAAAAAGAATTGAGACTGTTTGGAGTGCAGTGAAAAGGGGTAAAGGACAAAAGGCCAGAGGCTGGATAACATCAGCATTGATTTAACTGTTACAGCTATAAAGGAAATTTGCAAGAAGCTGGTATGTTTAATAATCGTTTCTTAAATGTAGCAGAAAATGTAGGGACGAACAGTTCAAGAAAAAAATCAAAGTTATTTGCTGAAAAACAACTCACATACAGTCCTATCTTATGTATGTCTCACCACTGTTCCTTCTCAAATTAAAAAAAAAAAAAGGTCATCTGGTTTTAACGGTGTTTCCAAACAGAGTGCTAAAGACATGTTAGGTATAATTAGCGCTTATGGATGGTGGGCTCCATGTCGTTCCCAAGTTGTGCAGCGACCGTAAACCATAAAATTACCAGTTATGCCGCAACCAGTCACCAAATCATGTTTATTTATTCACTTTTGCAAATCGATTTCAACTGATTAACAGCCATCATCGGTGCTACAAATACAAGAATAAAAAGAATTAATAACAGTGACCAAATGAATGAATGTACATAAAGCAACGTAAACCAATTAAATGTATATAGACGCATTAAACCATTTAAAATGAACATACAAGTTTACCTTTCAACGAATATGTGCCCTGAGTAGTAATAAAGTCTTGAACGAGGACAAACATAAAGTGATACATCGAGAATTGGCAATGACAACGAGAAACCATAAGGGGGCGCTGCAAAGCAAACCGTCTATGAGAAACGATACAGCTAAAATAAAAATGAGGACAAGAAGAAAGAGGTATGACACACAAAGTGAGGTAAAATATAATGATATAATACGAAATTATCTACATGAAATGGATATATTGCCAAAGATTTTGTCAACCACATAGTACAATTATATACGCCAAAAAGCGATTGTATAAATTAGTAAAAAGGAAGAAACATAGATCAGAAGCACACCATCGAAAAAAAATTTTTTTTTTTTTAATTTTTCATAATTATTTATCATATTTTTATCCAAGAGCAAAAGCTAATCATAATTCCAAAACGTAAAACCGGTGTTGGCATCCATCTAGCGTAGAGTTTATGACATTCAGGAAGATCGGACTTTTTTTCGGCAGATGGCGCCACATTGCTGAATGCGTATGTAATGTAAACTAAGTTATAAGAAAATTACGGACACGACGAAACAAATGTAGTAACGAAACAAGGTCAAATGAAAAAAAAGTGCTAGTGCATTTGAAACATGGAAAATTAACATTGGCTCGATAGGATGAATTGAGATCTCGTGTCTCATGATATACGGGCATACCGTAAGAGTCCCTACGGTTTAATTCATTAAGAAACATTAGTAATTGTTTTAACAAGCGAAATATACTGCATTTACTCAATTTCATGCGATTTTATACGTGGCTCAGCGCTCGACATGCCTTGCCTGCGGTATGTAGTGTGATTTCTCACATGATACTGCTATATACATATATGTAAAAAATGTTACTAAAATACGGATTCTTTAATTTTTTGTCGTTTTTATACAGGGCTATGTCTAGTGTAACGTCATACAGGCAGACTCATACAGTACTTAACACTTGACGTTTCTGTCATCTGGTACCATTTCACTTTCTGTCAGCTTGGATCCGCAATGTTTGATTTCGACATCGTAGTGTCAGCCACATTGGATAAATATGGCAACCATGCATTCTGGGACAGTAGTCCCAGCCAATAGGACAATGCCCCGTTCCTCATTTTTTAACATCCCACTACTCATATTTCCCTCAACTGACGTAGAAGAGAAGGAGAGAGTAAGAAGCGAGAAGGGAGGGGGAAGGGGTTGGTGCGATGTCGTGACCTTGACCTTAGTGGAGATATGACAACAATACAGAGTGGGCAGTACACACACTACCACCGTACTTGTTATTCTCGTGCCCTCACTTACAAATTATGGTGAGATTCTGGCCTGCGTTGTGCGGCTTTGTATGATACTATTAGCGACATTTTCAGGTCTCTAGCTTTTGTTTACATAGTTCAAACTTAATATTCACTGTTGAGTGAGGTGGATGCTTTCGGTTCAAATGGTTCAAATGGCTCTGAGCACTATGGGACTCAACTTCTGAGGTCATTAGTCCCCTAGAACTTAGAACTAGTTAAACCTAACTAACCTACGGACAGCACACGCATCCATGCCCGAGGCAGGATTAGAACCTGCGACCGTAGCGGTTTCGCGGTTCCAGACTGCAGCGCCTAGAACCGCACGGCCACTTCGGCTGGCGTATGCTTTCGGGACACAGGTATGAGATGACTAACACATATCTCTTGGTTGGTTTGTTTGCGGGATTGAAGGGACCAGACTGCTACGGTCATCGGTCCCAGCACATATCTCCAAGTGATACTATTTACATTCTGCCAATATTTCAAGGTTATTTTATTGGGTGTACTGGACATGTACGCCAGGGAGGAAAGCTTTAATTTTTTCTCACTACCAAGGTGTACTACTGAGTGGTGTCATTTCCTGTTTGTCGGCAGGAGACACTCAGTGAATCTCATGTCGGGCGGCGAGAATCCCTAGAGAGCGGGGTAGGCTTTGTAGAAGTTTGGCTTCAGCCTGTTCTGAGGTTTTGATGGACTCAGGACAGAGGGCACCTTGCCACCACTGCCGTCCCCAGAGAGTAACTGACCATGACATTTCTGCCTTTTCTATAGCGAATCAGAATTCTGTGTTGCGTTGCAGATTTTTTCCTGAACTGTTAACAACATAGAATATTATATTCTCATCCCTCTGACCAGTGTAGTAATTCTCTTAATTGGTTTGTTACTTAGGTACATGTTCCTTCGATAATATGAACGATTATTTTATCGAAATGATATGTGACAAGTCAGTTTACGGGATATATGTACATGATTAGTGTTAGTATAAAGGAAGGCACTGTCATTTTATTCCTGCTCATACAATTACATTGAAAAACTATTTCTTTAATTCTTATTTTTATAATGGCTATCAGTTTTTCAGTAGAAATTCAGCAATGGAATGCTTCATAATTTCGGACCACATTCAGTATGAGAAGTGACTCTCCTGTTTGTTGCCGTCTCTTCACTATATTTTATTATGGAAAAGGACTGCATAACCGAGAGCCTACGAGCTGGCTGGGAAAAGATAAGGGTTATGTTGAAAGAAAAATCAGGGTTACTAACGGGTTCTCGTCCCATGCACTGTAGGTGGCTCACGTGGATAGCAATGAGCTAGGAAAAAGTGGAATATTGTTCAAGGAGTTCTTTTAAGAAGGTAAAGTCCTGGCTGGCGTCGCTTTCCAGAGGCTGGGGTGAGAACTGCCACTGCCTCAGCGGCCACACTACGGAATAGTTTTCTGTTTAAATTTCTAAAACAAGCGTTTTCATTGGTTCGTAGCGTTATTTTTATTACAGTGTGTGCTTTTCTATGCGTGTTTACGTGAGAGCTCTCTTATTTATCAGCTTCGGAATCGTATGATAAAATTAGAGGAGTCTCATGGCCTCTTCTCCGTGTCACAGCACTTGTTTAACGATAACGAAATTTACAAGAGCAGCAGTTTGTTTGACCTGACTGTGGAAATATTACTGAATGGAACTCACAGTATCTGCTTCTAATGTTCGACAAGATTCATGTTCTGACAGAAACGGCGAAGTTTCAGAGTGGAGTGAGATAACGCTTGCCGCAAGGTGGTGGAGGAGTAAACACTTGTCGCTGGGGGTCTGAAAAGTAATTACGTGGTGCAAGGCACGGAAAGGATATCTCCACTTCAGCACTGAGTACAGAGCGAACTGCACTCAGAGTCTCCAGCCAGTACCACTGATGCGTTCTGCATTCAAACTACGTGAGTTTGGTGAGATGGGCCAGCACTGCAAAGACCGATGAGGTAGGAACGCAAAGTTAGTTCACTCCCTTCAGGAGTGAGTTGTTCTGTTGTAACGTTTCGCAGCCAGCCAGTTGCCAGCAGTATGCACTCTGGTGAGCTTTCTGGTCTTCATACCTAGTTTACGGTGTTCTTCCTGTAATCAGCTAAACACTACTGCAGTCGCAGGTCGTCTCTGTGAAATATTCTCACACTTGTGCTTTTAACATGCCCATTCACCTGCGCCAAGGTTAGGTTCTACAATTATAGTCGATTGTCCAGTTATTAAAGGTTGGTTTCAGTTATATTAGTGAGTAACTCATATGTTGATGTTTTTATGATAATAAACCTGACTGTTATAGTGACTTGTTTCTGTTATATATGGATGATACCTCTTCTCACTAATACACCTATGTGTGTGGTGTGGTACCCATACTTTCATACTTGATAGGACCACCCCTGTTAATTATCATTTGTGGAAGATGTTTGCATTTTCACAACACTATAGTTTCCCTTAAATTAATTTACCTGATCGTATGTGGTGCTTCACTCCTCTGTAGGTAACCAGGGATCGGACTGTAGCATCTAGGTACAACACTCCCCTTGGGCTTGCAAGACCAGTATCTCTCTATCCTAGAGCAACTGTACACGGTGAGGTCCTCATTGGAGATGTGCAGGTCCGTCACATCTCGCAGTTATTGGTCTGATATCCAACAAACTGCTTCTGTCAGATGACGTGACTTTTGCTGCAGTGGAGGCACTAGACGTCGACTCACCGGAACTGTAAGCGTTGGTATAGTTGCAATGGTAAACTGCAAAATGAATTCTCTGGTACCGTTTTATTCAGTAAAGAGCGTACACGATTTAAAAAGGAATGCCATATACACTGAAGGCATTCCTTTTTAAATCGTGTACGCTCTTTACTGAATATAATAAGGGTATCTGTTGAGAGGCCAGACAAACATGTGGTTAATGAAGAGGGGCAGCAGCCTTTTCAGTAGTTGCAGGGGCAACAGTCTGGATGATTGACTGATCTGGCCTTGTAACACTAACCAAAACGGCCTTGCTGTACTGGTACTGCGAACGGCTGAAAGCAAGGGGAAACTACAGCCGTAATTTTTCCCAAGGGCATGCAGCTTTACTGTATGGTTAGATGATGATGGCGTCATCTTGGGTAAAATATTCCGGATGTAAAATATTCCCCCAATCGGATCTCCGCGAGGGGACTACTCAGGAGGACGTCGTTATCAGGAGAAAGAAAACTGGCGTTCTATGGATCGGAGAGTGGAATGTCAGATCCCTTAATCGGCCAGGTAGGTTAGAAATTTTAAAAAGGGAAATGGATTGGTTAAGGATAGATATAGTGGGAATTAGTGAAGTTCGGTGGCAGGAGGAACAAGACTTTTGGTCAGGCGAATACAGGATTATAAATACAAAATCAAGTAGGGGTAATGCAGGAGTAGGTTTAATAATGAATAAAAAATAGGAGTACGGGTAAGCTACTACAAACAGCATAGTGAACGCATTATTGTGGCAAAGATAGACACGAAGCCCACGCCTACTACAGTACTACAAGGTTATATGCCAACTAGCTCGGCAGATGACGAAGAAATTGAAGAAATGTATTATGAAATCAAAGAAATTATTCAGATAGTGAAGGGATACGAAAATTTAATAGTCATGGGTGACTGGAATTCGGTAGTAGGAAAGGGGAGAGAAGGAAACGTAGTAGGTGAATATGGATTGGGGCTAAGAAATGATAGAGTAAGCCGCCTGGTAGAATTTTGCACAGAACACAACTTAATTGTAGCTAACACTTGGTTCAAGAACCATGAAAGGAGGCTGTATACATGGAAGCAGCCTGGAGATACTGACAGGTTTCGGATAGATTATATAATGGTAAGGCAGAGATTTAGGAACCAGGTTTTAAATTGTAAGACATTTCCAGGGGCAGATGTGGACTCCGACTACAATCTATTGGTTATGAACTGTCTCTTAAAACTGAAGGAACTGCAAAAAGTGGCAATTTAAAGACATAGGGCCCTGGATAAACTGACTAAACCAGAGGTTGTATAGAGTTTCAGGGAGAGCATAAGGGAACAATTGACAGGAATGGGGGAAAGAAATACAGTAGACGAAGAAAGGGTAGCTTTGAGGGATGATGTAGGGAAGGCAGCAGAGGACCAAGAAGGTAAAAAGACGAGGGCTAGTAGAACTCCATGGGTAACAGAAGAAATATTGAATTTAATTGATGAAAGGAGAAAATATAAAAATGCAGTAAATGAAGCAGGCAAAAAGGAATACAAACGTCTCAAAAATGATATCGACAGGAAGTGCAAAATGGCTAAGCAGTGATGGCTAGAGGACAAATGTAAGGACGTAGAGGCTTATTTCACTAGGGGTAAGATAGATAAAGCCTACAGGAAAATTAAAGAGACCTTTGGAGAAAAGAGAAGCACTTCTATGAATATCAGGAGATCAAATGGAAACCCAGTTCTAAGCAAAGAAGGGAAAGCAGGAAGATGGAAGGAGTATATAGAGGGTCTATACAAGGACGGTGTTCTTGAGGACAATATTATGGAAATGGAAGAGGATGCAGATGAAGATGAAATGGGAGATATGATACTGCGTGAAGAGTTTGACAGAGCACTGAAAGACCTGAGTCGAAACAAGGCCCTGGGAGTAGACAACATTCCATTAGAATTACTGACAGCCTTGGGAGAGCCAGTCCTGACAAAACTCTACCATCTGGTGAGCAATGATGTATGAGACAGGCGAAATACCCTCAGACGTCAAGAAGAAAATAATAATTCCAATCCCAAAGAAAGCAAGTGTTGACAGATGTGAAAATTACCGAACAATGAGTTTAATAAGCCACGGCTTCAAAATACTAACGCGAATTCTTTACAGACGTATGGAAAAACTAGTAGAAGCCGACCTCGGGGAAGATCAGTTTGGATTCCGTAGAAATGTTGCAACACGTGAGGCAACACGGACCCTACGACTTAACTTAGAAGAAAGATTAAGGAAAGGCAAACCTACGTTTCTAGCATTTGTAGACTTAGAGAAAGCTTTTGACAATGTTGAGTGGAATAATCTCTTTCAAATTCTGATGGTGGCAGGGGTAAAGTACAGGGAGCGAAAGGCGATTTACAATTTGTACAGAAACCAGATGGGAGTTATAAGAGTGGAGGGACATGAAAGGGAAGCAGTCGTTGGGAAGGGAGTGAGACAGGGTTGTAGCCTATCCCCGATGTTGTTCAATCTGTATATTGACCAAGCAGTGCAGAAAACAAAAGAAAAATTTGGAGTAGTTACGAAAATCCATGTAGAAGAAATAAAAACTTTGATGTTTGCCGATGACATTGTAATTCTGTCAAAGACAGCAAAGGCAAAAAGGAAGAGCAGTTGAACGCAATGGATAATGTCTTGAAAGGAGGATATAATATGAACCTCAAAAAAAGCGAAACGCGGAAAATGGAATGTAGTCGAATTAAGTCGGGTGATGCTGAGGGAATTAGATTAGGAAATGATACACTTAAAGTAGTAAAGGAGTTTTGCTATTTGGGGAGCAAAATAACTGATGATGACCGAAGTAGAGAGGATATAAAATGTAGACTGGCAATGGCAAGGAAAACGTTTCTGAAGAAGGGAAATTTGTTAACATCGAGTATAGATTTAAGTGTCAGGAAGTCGTTTCTGAAAGTATTTGTATAGAGTTTAGCCAATTATGGAAGTGAAACATGGACGATAAATAGTTTGGACAAGAAGAGAATAGAAGCTTTCGAAATGTGGTGTTATAGAAGAATGCTGAAGATTAGATGGGTAGATCACATAACTAATTAGGAGTTACTGAACAGCATTGGGGAGGAGAGCAATTTGTGGCACAACTTGACTAGAAGAAGGGATCGGTTGGTAGGACGTGTTCTGAGGCATCAAGGGATCACCAATTTAGTGTTGGGGGGCAGCTTGGAGGGTAAAAATCGTAGACCAAGAGATGAATACACTAAGCAGATTCAAAAGGATGTAGGCTGCAGTAGGTACTGGGAGATGAAGAAGCTTGCACAGGATAGAGTAGCATGGAGAGCTGCATCAAACCAGTCTCAGGACTGAAGACCACATCAACAAACATACACTGAAGGGATAAAAGTCGTGGGATGGTGGTATCTACGAATACAGATGGCGGAAACACCACCTACACAAGTTATAAAAAGGAAGTGCATTGGCGGAGCTGTCATTTGAGCTCAAGTGATTCATGTTAAAAGGTTTCCTACGTGATTCTCGTCGCAAGACGGGAACTAACAATCTCTGGACGCAAATTGGTACTTGGAGCTAGACTCATGGAATATTCCATTTCTGAAATGGTTAGGGAATTCAATATTCCGAATCCACATTGTCTAGAGGGTGACCAGAATACCAAATTTCAGGCATTACCTATCATAACAGACAACTCAGTGGCTGACAGCCTTTGGTTGAAAAAATTGGTACTGCCATCTCTGCGTGAATTTGTTAGTGCTAACATGTAAGTAGTACTGCCTGAAATAGGCTTACGGGACAGTAGGGCGAAATTTGGCGTCAGTGTTCTATGGCAGCCGGCTACCGATGAGAGTGCCTTATCTAACAGCGCGACATGGCCTGCAGCACCTCTACTGGGCTCGTGACCATATCGGTTGAACCACTGTTGTTGTTGTTGTTGTTGTTGTTGTGGTCTTCAGTCCAGAGACTGGCTTGATACTGCTATCCATGCCACTCTATGCTGAGCAACCTTCTTCATCTCCCAGTACCTACTGCAACCTACATCCTTCTGAATCTGCTTAGTGTATTCATCACTTGATCTTCCTCTACGATTTTTACCCTCCAAGCTGCCCTACAACACTAAATTGGTGATCCCTTGATGCCTCAGAACATGTCCTACCAACCGATCCCTTCTTCTAGTCAAGTTGTGCCACAAATTGCTCTTCTCCCCAATGCTGTTCAGTAACTCCTAATTAGTTATGTGATCTACCCATCTAATCTTCAGCATTCCTTTGTAGCACCACATTTCGAAAGCTTCTATTCTCTTAGGTTTGTTTATAAATAAATAAATCTTCTGCTACCAGTCACGATTTTCTATTTATAATGTATCAAATCAGATTCTATTCTCTTCTTGTCCAAACTACTTATCGTCCACGTTTCACTTCTATACATGGCTACACTCCACAGAAATACTTCCAGAAACGACTTCCTGCCACTTAAATCTATACTCGATGTTAACAAATTTCTCTTCTTCAGAAACGCTTTCCTTGCTATTGCTAGTCTACGTTTTATATCCTCTCTACTTCGACCATCATCAGTTATTTTGCTCCGCAAATAGCAAAACTCATTTACTACTTCAAGCGTCTCATTTCCTAATCTAATTGTCTCAGCATCACCCGATTTAATTCGACTGCGTTCCATTATCGTCGCTTTGCTTTTGTTATGTTCATATTAAATCCTCCTTTCAAGACACTGTCCATTCCGTTCAGCTGCTCCTTTGCTGTCTCTGACAGTATTACAACGTCATCGGCGAACCTCAAAGTTTTTATTTCTTCTCCATGGATTTTAAGTCTTACTCCGAATCTTTCTTTGTTTCCCTTACGTTTGAACCATAGACGACTGAAAAACGGTGGCCCGCTCAGATAAGCCCCTGTTTCGGTTGCTAAGAGCTGATAGTAGGGTTCGAGTGTGGTACAGACGTAATCATGCAGCCAAGTTGTCGGCAAGGCACTCTGCAAGGTGATGGCGGCTCCATAATGGTGTGGGCTGTGTTTACTTGGAATGGACTGGGTCCCTTGTTCCAACTGAACCGATCATGACAGGAAATGGTTATGTTCGGCTACATGGAGAGCGTTTGCATGGACTTCAGGTGCCAAAACAACCTTGTAATTTTGTATGGACGACAATGCACCATGTCACCAGGCCACAATTGTTCCGAATGGTTTGAAGAACATTCTGGACGATTCAAGAGATTGATTTGGCCACATACATCGCCCGATATGAATCCCATCGAACATTTATGGGACATAACCGAGAGGTCAGTTCGTGCACAAAATCCTGCACTGGCAACACTTCCGCAATTACGGACGGCTACAGAGGCAACTTGGCTCGGTGTTCCTGCTGGGCGCTTCCAACGACTTGTTGAGTCCACGACACATAGAAGTGCTGCCCTGCAGTGAGCAAAAGGAGGCCGACGCGGTATCAGGAGATATCCCATGACTCCCGTCACCTCAGTGTAATTCCATTTATCTAGTGATCTCGTCACACACACTTCATTACGCAATTGTACCCTGTCTGAAACTGTAAGCAGATTATTCTCAGTGCACGTATGTGACGCATATATGCGATCTAATACTCACGGACTACGAATGTACAAAATGAGCAGTAAACTGTATTGTAATCCACGAAGATGATTTTCGACATGTTGACTAAGGAGGACACTGACGGTATTCTGTTACACTTATACAGGGCTATTACAAATGATTCAAGCGATTTCATAAATTCACTGTAGCTCCATTCATTGACATATGGTCAGGACACACTACAGATACGTAGAAAAACTCATATAGTTTAGTTCGGCTGAAGCCGCACTTCAGGTTTCTGCCGTCAGAGCGCTCGAGAGCGCAGTGAGACAAAATGGCGACAGGAGCCGAGAAAGCGTACGTCGTGCTTGAAATGCACTCACATCAGTCAGTCATAACAGTGCAACGACACTTCAGGACGATGTTCAACAAAGATCCACCAACTGCTAACTCTATACGGCGATGGTATGTGCAGTTTAAAGCTTCTGGATGCCTCTGTAAGGGGAATCAACGGGTCGGCCTGCAGTGAGCGAAGAAACGGTTGAACGCGTGCGGGCAAGTTTCACGCGTAGCCCGCGGAAAATTGGCTCACGCCGCAACTGGAGACCGACAGCGGCGACTTCATCTTTCAACGGGATGGTGCTCCACCGCACTTCCATCATGATGTTCGGCATTTCTTAAACAGGAGATTGGAAAACCGATGGATCGGTCGTGGTGGAGATCATGATCAGCAATTCATGTCATGGCCTCCACGCTCTCCCGACTTAACCCCAAGCGATTTCTTTCTGTGGGGTTATGTGAATGATTCAGTGTTTAAACCTCCTCTACCGAGAAACTTGCCAGAACTTTGAGCTCGCATCAACGATGCTTTCGAACTCATTGATGGGAACATGCTGCGCCGAGTGTGGGAGGAACTGGATTATCGGCTTGATGTCTGCCGAATCACTAAAGGGGCGCATATCGAACATTCGTGAATGCCTAAAAAAACTTTTTGAGTTTTTGTATGTGTGTGCAAAGCATTTAGAAAATATCTCAAATAATAAAGTTATTGTAGAGCTGTGAAATCGCTTCAATCATTTGTAATAACCCTGTATTATGATTAACGCAATGGGCGAAAGCTACGACCGACACATACGCTCATGGTGGCCTGCTCTCCGTGGCGGCCTCTCATGGTCAATGCGACACAGATTAGGGACCTGCTGTTCCGTCTTTCGGGCAATCTGCGCTACAGAAATGTTTCCTGACTATATGTATTGTTGCCCACCTCGGCCAGTGGCGTTCTCTTGCGTGGCCGCCACCCATCCACGTCACCAAGATACCACAGTGAAAGTTCCACGTCACCCGAAGCTGTCTTCCCTCTCTTTCTCATTATAGACTGGCAATATATTGCACAACTTTATAAGGTAAAATTATTAGGTACCCATTATTTGACATAAGTGCTACAGGGAGTTGTGGCAAACAGTACAGTCGACACCCCACGAGTTGTTGCCGCCCTAAAAGCGTGGCAAATTCGACTACATCCAATCCAAAATTTTCGTATAACAACTTGAATGAGTCAACCCCGCCACAGTGCTTGGCGCAAAGAGGCTGACCCATCGAGGAGACACAAAGCAGTACCATCTCGTCTTTATAAATGTGACTAGTGCACCGAGAGTGGGACGTTTCTTCAGTATTCCACTGCTTTTTCGTAAAATAAGCGACATTCTCGTTGGTCACACTGGCAACAACATCGTGTCGTTCTCTGGATGGAGCGTCTTTTTTGAAAGTGAGCAATTGACCATTCTGAGCAAAGATTCTGAACGACTCGTCACCGAGCCGCTGTCTGGTGCTGGTCGAGGCACGCTAGCTGATTTTTGGCAAAACTTAAGTGTCGCAATTGCGGCACAGCGTTCCACATCCTGAGCAGCTCCCTACTTACTCACGTACTTTGCCACGCAACTTCCATTGAGTAACTGCTTAAAATCTGTGGCTTCCTTTTGTATCGTTAGCTTTTAATTCGTGAACTGTCCAGGTGACGAGATCTTGACGTGTTTTTTTCGTACAGTTAACCACATAACTTAGTACCTCACGACAGCATCATTTAGTATTTTCATTTGAGCATTTAGATAAATGTGCTTTCTGTTAATTTTATGTGAATTACGTCAGACATTAAGAGCAAATAAATATTTGTTACTCTCACTGTTGTCTTAGATATTAAGATCCCTTACTGTGCTACAACTTCTCCATGGTTAAGTGACCAACAAATGATAAATATAAGATATTGTTCGGGGGGTATTCAATAAGTAATGCAACACTTTTCTTCTCGGCCAAATTCGATTGAAAATATTCGGAATTTGTTGCTGGGCATCGTGGCATATTGCCGCTTCAGCTCCTTTAGTTCCACGAAGTTCCGATAGGTAGCGATACTGCAGGTAGCTTTGGGAATGGCGTTTGTAACGAGGGGTATTTCATGCAGGGAGCTGAGTTTCTTTCGGCGGATAATGAGAGCATCGCAGAATGTCTGCTTAGATCCAGCAATGAACAAAAGCGCTGTGAGTCATCGAGCGAGGCGTCTATCATCGTCGCAACAAGATCGCGCAAACCTGTGAAATCTCCCACGTGCCGGCATGCTGCACATACGTCGCCTGCAGTGCTGGAAAGGGGGGGACACTCTCAGTCGAAGTGATCGACGGACCACAATCAAACATCTTGTTACACACCAGGTAGTGGTGACACATTCGTCCACCTGTTGGGCTACTCAGTGATGTGTGCCCGCTGGGTTCCATATCGCCTAACAGAAGACAATGAAAAGCAGAGAGTTCGATCGAGATAATTTTTTGTCGAACATCGTCACAGGCGATCAGACGCGGATTCAATGCTTGGAAATATAAAGAAACCAGCAATCCATGGAGTGGTGCCACACCACCTCTCCTCCGAAGAAAAGCTACACCGTCAGTCTGTAAAGACACGTCAACGTTCTTGTGAGACTCTGAAGGGGTTATCCTGTTTGATGTCCTTTATAATGGTGCAGCGATCAACTCAGCAGTGTACTGTGTTACCCTGACGAAATTGAAAAACCAGCTTGAGCTTATTCGTCACGACAAAAATGCAAACGAATTTCTCCTTCGGCATGAGAATCCAAGGCGTCACAAACGAGGGTTGTAACTCAAATAGTGGCAACTATTTATGCACAACCGATACAAAAGAGTTACATGTTTGCACTGTTACTGTCCTTCAAAGTAGTCACCAGCGTTGTGTAGAACCCGTTGCCAGCGATGTGGATGGCGTGGTATACCGTCAGCAGAGCTTGTTCTGTTGGTGGTGCGAATGGAGCGGTCTATTGCCTGTCGAATCTCTGGAACATTTCTGAAGCGAATGCCATGAAGTGGTTGCTTCATCTGCGGAATCAAATCAAAGTCAGAAGGACTTAAGTCCGGGGAGTATGGTGGTGGATGGTACAATACGTCCCAGTCCCATCGACCGAACAGAGCAGCCACAACATGCGCTGCATGCGCCCGCGCATTGTCGTGCTAAATGATGGGTGGGTTGCGCAAAAAGTGTCACCGCTTCTTTTGCAAAGCTGGTCGCAGGTGATGCTCCAGAGCCCCAGTATGGTGAAAGTTACGGTGCTTCTCGTGTACGACTGTAATGGTGTTATTCTAACGCATTACGTTCCCCCACGGCAGATCGTCAATGCACAGTATTACTGTTGGGTTTTGGAGACACCTTATATCACAACTATATTACCTACGTAAATGTTTGCCCTTGATCATTGGAAAGAAATTCTCTCAGAGCATCGTGTAAATAGTAAAAAATTGAATAACTGATCCAGTATTTCATTTTTAAATAATGACTGCTATTTCTGCTGAATCTCATCTCATGGTTAGGTTGCAATTAGTATTCGAATACCACGGTGAACCATTTCACGTATTATTCCAGAAACATGTGAACCAATATATAAATCACCAAAAGTGGAGTTTGTGAACGATAATTTAAGTTATTTAGATCACAAATAAATACAAAAAAAATGGCTCTGAGCACTATGGGACTTAACTTCTGAGGTCATCAGTCCCCTAGAGCCTAGAACTACTTGAACCTAACTAACCTAAGGACGTCACACACAGCCATGCCCGAGGCAGGATTCGAACCTGCGACCGTAGCGGTTTTGTAGCCAGCGTGCTTTGTGTTATGAAGAATTTCGTATTCTTCACACTTTGCCATGCGCAATGTGGTAGTAGCCAAGCACGAGATACAATTCGTCATTTTATAGTTTAAATGCACTAAAGCAACCGGAGCATCATGTATACAGTGGCGAACATTGAAAGAAGTTAGGCTCTCGCTCTAACTATTACGGAAATTCTTCGCTGAAACTTCCCTACTTCACTGTCAAAGATTTGACGAAAGTGTTTTCATAAGAACAGTGAGTAATGTTAATATTCGGACACTGAAATTTTTGCTTTATAGTATCATAACTCCATCCTTAACAAAAAATAAAAAATAATTAAATACTATATTAAGGTAGATGTTTAGTAAATACTAGTATTAATGGTTCTTAATCAACTTATAACATTTGTCAAATAATACGATTTAAAAAAAACCTTTTCGATCGCTCAGTCCATGTTATATGATATGCGTTATGAGGCAGTGTTCATTTACAGCCGTGTTCGCCCGTCCAGGTGGTACAATCCTATGCAAAACCAATACCAGTGTTGATAGACGAAAACTAGCGATATTTCACAACGCGAAAGGTAAATCATGTAGACAAATTGCTGCCATGCTCAACATGAGTAAGAGTACAGTGGCAGATATCGTCAGACGATTCAAAAACGAGTACCACAGTGACTCTATACCTCAAAAGGGCCAACCAGAGAAGTTCTTCGCACAACGCAAGAGGAATCTAATGTAAAGATAGATCGTCCACTCTGTGCACCGAAATTAGTGAGAGGGTTAAGAATGTACAACCTCATACGGTTTGCAGAGCACTGAAAGTTAGTGGCTACAGTGGAAGAATGGCCAGGACGAAACCGTGTGCGAATGAACAAAATCGAAAGAAGGGACATGACTTTGCTAAAGAGCTTATTTCGAAGGGAGAAACATAGTGCGACACAACATTTTGAACGACAGAAATAAAT
Organism: Schistocerca americana; assembly: GCF_021461395.2. Classification (NCBI taxonomy): domain Eukaryota; kingdom Metazoa; phylum Arthropoda; class Insecta; order Orthoptera; family Acrididae; genus Schistocerca; species Schistocerca americana. The sequence goes on from NC_060122.1 coordinate 62,425,262, forward strand.
TCAACACTTTTGGGTCGGATGGACGATGAATGGTGTAGCGGAAGAAGAATGAAGGATTTAACGCCACATAATCTTAGGCCGACTGTAAAACCCGGAGGAGGTAGTGCTCTTGTCTGGGACAGCATATCCGCATCTGAACCGGGCGCACTAGTGTTCATTGACGGCTTCGTAGACCAATTCGCCTACCTTGACATATTAAAAAAAAATACACAGAAGTGCTGAAAAAATAGGATATCAACACATTCAACTTTTACCAGGACAATGACTCGTAACGTAAGTCTCGCATTGCGCAGGAATGTTTGTTTACAATTGCCAGAAACTGTTACAACGACCACCTCAATCACCAGACATCAACCCTATTGAGAATATGTGGGGAGAACTAGAGGAAAGTGTTAGAAGAACATCAAAATCTTCCAAAGAAACTTTGAAGCATCGATTACAAGAAGAAGGGGACCGTCTACCTACTGAATATTTAAAAATAATCTTTAGCAGCTTGGCGCAGCCTTTGAAAGAAGTGACACAATGTAATAGCTATCCGACGAGGTAGCGTAATTCCGGGAGAGCTGAACTACTTTTTCTCTTTCAACATAAAATTTACGTTTATTGGACTTCTTTTTACTTCTGGCAGCATGTTCGAATAGATTGTTATATGAACGTAAGTGCAATACATTATTACGGTACTGTCACTTAAAAATACAAGAGATACGTTGAAATGAAATTTTACATGAGTGGTCCATCTCACCCATACCTGTAAGTGCGAGATGGGCCACTGAACCGGTAGGCTTTGACCATATGATAGTGCATGTACATGAAGAAAAGAGTCAATGAAAATTTAATACCTTTATTTGCAATATGTTGTAATGAATTTTGAATTATACTATCAAATATTTTAGTCCAAAACAATATTATCAGTTTATTGTAAATCTAGATTGACCAGCCGCGAGGAGTGGCCGCGCGGTTTGAGGCGCCACGTCACGGATTGCGCGGCCCCTCCCGCCGGAGGTTCGAGTCCTCTCTCGAGCATGGATGTGTGTGTGTCGTTCTTAGGATAAGTTAATTTAAGTAGTGTGCAAGTCTAGGGACTGATGACCTCAGCAGTTTGGTCCCTTAGGAATTCACACACATTTGAACATTTCTAGATTGCTCATCGGCTTTCCTAATGTGTTGTTGGCTTTGTTCAGGTATTATCCCGTCTTTCTCTCATCATAGCAGTTAGACTTATTATCAAATGTTGAGCAACCTTCAGGCGACCCTAATGAACGGGGAACACTTCGAATCCATTGATCACTTTTATTAGTTCCATAACAGACTTCACCACACCAAACACGTTCAACTTAATCCCATTCATAGTTATCTATGTAATCTTCTACAACGTCAGCATCTGATGAACACGGTGAGATATTTGCAGCATTTTTCTTTCTTAGCTTCTTCAGTCTGTTTTTCTCTTCTCTAGTATTTCCCTTTCATTGCCTTTTTCTGCCTTTTTTCTGTTTGCTTTCTATTCTTATCCTTTTTCTTTACAATTTTGTATTTTGTGTTCATCTCTTTGGAAACAGTTGCTGCCTTCCTTTTGAAATTCATGGTTTTATCAGTAGCACAAAGAGGTGATATTTCTCCGAAAAGTTTTGTCTTTGTTGGCTTAGGAGTAGTGAGCTTTGAGGTGGTAGCCTTGAAAGTTTTATGTTTAAGAGGAGTGGTATACCAAGCTGCGTCAGTGAAGGAATGTCCCTTGTGCAGATAACTCAGCTCTTTTGATGTGCTTGGGATCAGCAGGTCTTCTGTTGAGTTTTGAGGTGGTTGGTTGGCCTGTGCGTGAGATCCTGCTCTTCCGTTTGTTGCCACAGACATATCTTCCGACAAGTAAGGTTAGTCCGACACTGTAGTCATCCTCAGTGGGATACTTGCACATGCCTTGAAGATAAATTTAATTGTGCTCCATCTCTCTCACTTTGAAGCAAGTGCTCCATCACTCTCAAATAACATTGGCCTGTCTCTCCTGAACGTCTGGAGGCGACAAATAACGCTGTCTATCTTCCCCGATTGTCTGGGAGAGGTGGGCCACCTCGACTTCTACCTGCAGGTTGCGAACTCGATGGCCATTTTTAGATTAGTTTTATGCTTACACATTTGTCAGGCTCGCAGTAAAAAACTTACATCGATATTCTGCAGACAGCCTTAAAACTAAAGTAATGTATGTACATGGCCAAACCTTTTGGCTTACCAGAACAGAGAATGTAATTTTTGAAACTTCCAGACAGATGAAAAATGTTTCAGACGGAAACTCGATCTTGGAACCTTTACCTTTCGAGGGCAAGTGCTCTACCGAAGTAGCTACCCAAGCACGACGGGTCGTGAGTCGTGTTTGGGTAGCTCATTTGGTGGAGTACTTGCCCGCGAAACACAGACGTCCCGAGTCAAATCTCGGTGCGGCACAGAGTTTTACTGTGCCAGGAGTTTTCACACCAGCGGACACTCTGCTAAAGAGTGAAAATTTCATTCGGGAACATAACTTTTCTCCAGAACTAGCACGAAAATGACAACAACACTTTTGCATACGTTTGTTCACAAAAGTGCTTCGTCGTGGGAGGTGCTCTCCAGAGATGCATTTGTGAAATACGCCACTGGTCCGTCTCACCCAGTGGTCCAGCTCTCCCGGACGTACCCTACTGAAATATAATATATTTTCCACAAAAATTTGTCTCCAAATAATTACTTCTGAAAAGTGTCCGAATATTAAAGTAACGAGAAAATAATACCGAGCTGTATTTAAATGGTGTTAGTAAAAGGCTTTTGAAAGTTATGTTAAAAAGTTAATATTTTTGTTAACAAGATACGTAACTTGATCCGATTTTGTTTTTCGTTAGTTTTGTTAAGAGTGAAGTTATGATGCTACAAAGTAAAGATCTCATACTGTCTGAGAATTAACTTTATTCAGCGTATTTATCGCTGGCCACGAACACTACATTGATGACGTCACAGAGACGTGCAGTTTCAGGCCATGTACTTTTTGCTGGCCACGGATCCGTTCACCTCGCGAGCAGAGCGTGGTTGCTGAGCGCTCCTGAGGGACGGGACGGCCTGGAAGACGCGGCGGCCGCCTGTCTCCAGTGGGTCGGCGCGCCGCAGCCGCGGCCGCTGGAGGTCACAATATTTACACTCGGCGGGCCGCGACCGCGGGCCGGCGTGTTTGCGCTGGATGATATTGGCCTGCGCCGTGTTTATTTGGACAGGCCGGCCGGCGCGCGGCTCTTCTCCGCCTCGCGGGCCGTGTTGACGCGCCCTCCTCATTAGAATACGCCTGGCGGCCGGCGACCTATCGACCCGCCCCGACACTGATAAACCACTGTGGCCCGCGGGCGCGGAACGGCGCACTGTACCGGCTGGCGGGAGCCAGCTGCTCCGCCGCCTCCTGGTCGCAGCTCTGTGCCACTCAGGTTCGCAACAGTCGAACACTATCTCAGGCGTTCCACACTGACGGATATCTGGGTATATAAGTGGAAGTTTTTTGCTCTTAGACAGTTTGGGACTCTCAGACCGGACTTGCAGAACTGTTTCGAATAGGGGCGAATTTTTTCCGATACTTAATGTCTGATAATTGCTTCCGAGGACTTCCTGTTAGTGTCTGTGAGTCTCGGGAGAACAGGTGTCGGAAGCTTCGCACACAGCGGGGTCCGAGCGACAGTGAGAGCTGCAGATCACTCCCCGCGAGATTTTTCTGTCGCAGGAAGAGGGTGAAATGGAACATCTAGTATTTATATTATAGCTGCACTTTTAATGCATTTAGTGGCAAAGAAAACACGTCGTTCTGAATCTGCTTCGTCTATTCATTTCTTGGTCTCTCTCTACGATTTTTGCCGGCCGGAGTGGTTCAGTGGTTCAAATGTCTCTGAGCACTATGGGACTTAACATCTGAGATCATCAGTCCCATAGAACTTATAACTACTTAAACCTAACTAACCTAAGGACATCACACACATTCATGCCCGAGGCAGGATCCGAACCTGCGACCGTAGCAGTCGCGCGGTTCCGGACTGCGCGCCAGAACCGCTAGACCACCGCGGCCGGCCGCCGGAGTGGCCGAGCGGTTCTAGGCGCAACAGTCTGGAACCGCGCGACCGCTACGGTCGCAGGCTCGAATCCTGCCTCGGGCATGGATGTGTTTGATGTCCTTAGTTAGGTTTAAGTAGTTCTCAGTTCTAGGGGACTGATGACCTCAGAAGTGAAGTCACATAGTGCTCAGAGCCATTTGAACCATACGATTTTTACCCCTCCTTCCAATACTAATTGGTGATTTCTTGATGCCTCGGTACGTGTCCTACCAACAGATCCCTTCTTCTAGTCAAGTTGTGCCACAAATTCCTCTACTCCCCAATTCTAATCAGTACCTTCTCGTTAGTTACTTGATCTACCCATCTAACCTTCAGTGCCACATTTCGAAAGCTTCTATTCTCTTCTTGTCTAAGTTGTTTATCGTCAATATTTCACTTCCACACGTCGCTACACTCCATACAAATACTTTCACAAAGGCTTCATGTCAGTGAAATCTATACTCGATGGTAACAAATTTTTCTTTTTCAGAAACGCTACATTTTATATCCTCTCTACCTCGATCATAATCAGTTATTTTGCTCCTTAAATAGCAAAACTCATTTATTTCTTTAAGTGTTTCATTTCCTATTCTAATTCAATCACCATCACCAGATTAATTCGACTACACTCCATTATCCTCGTTTTGCTTTTGTTGATGTTCATCTTATATCCTCCTTTCAAGATATGCTCATTCCGTTCAGCTGCTCTTCCAGGTCCTTTGTTGTCTCTGACTGAATTACAATGTCGACGGCAAACCATGGAGTTTTTGTTTCTTCTCCATGTATTTTAATTCCTACTACAAATTTTTCTTTTGTTTCCTTTACGGCTTGCTCAATATAAAGGTTGAGTAACATCGGGGATAGGCTACAACCCTGTCTCACTCCCTTCTCAACCGCTGCTTCCCTTTTATGCCACTCGACACACATAACTGCCTTATGGTTTCTGTACCAATTGTAAATAGCCTTTTGCACTTGCCACCTTAACAATTTGAAAGAGTATTCGAGTCAACATTGTCAAACGCTTTTTCTAAGTCTACACATGAAACGTAGGTTTGCCTTTCCTTAACCTATCTTCTAACATATGTCGTAGAGTCAGTATTGTCTCGCATGTTCCAACATTACTATGGAATCCAAACTGATCTTCCCCGACTAAAATTCGTTTTGTAAAGAATTTGTGTTAGTACTTTGCAACCATGACTTAAACTGATAGTTCAGAAATTTTCACACCTGGGAACACCTTCTTTCGTTGGAATTGGAATTAACTGGAATGCAAAAGTTCTGAATACTGTTCACCAAGCCTGCAGTCTTCTACAGCTGTTGTCCCCTGCGCAGAAAACAGCACGTAAGTCGCCAGTCCGTTACCTTGAGCTTTAATAAACTGTTTGCGAGAACTGGTATTGTATAAATAATGAAATTTTGAACTGGTTTCCTTAAACGGGAAGCCACACGCTTTTTATTAGCACAATATGAGGAACTACAAAATTGTAGTCCACTTCATGAATTACAATTAATTTTCAGTCTTCACATTTTCAAAGAAAAAGTAATGAACTGTGCAATTGGGTAATTACTGTCGAACTATTCTAGTTACATGACCAAATAACAACAGATTGCTAATTAAGTTCTTAACCGACACCGACCAAGGCAGACAACATGTCTGCCCTCCGAGACTGCTGATAGAGCTCACAGACGATCAACTTCATCCGCCATTCAACTTATGCGCGATCCGAAGATATCCTAAGTGCTTCGTGTGCATTTTCGTTTGGCAGTTGTTCGTTATTCTGCTGGTAACTTAAATTTTTGAAGAAATGGAATGATAGACTGCTATTGAGAGATGCTTTTATATGAACGGCAAGTAAATTTCCTGTCTAGCTTTTCTAATATTAATAACATAAGTTTATCACATTAGCGCGCTGCTTCCGAACGCAGCAGCCAATCACGGAGGAGGGCCACAAATATTACTGAGAGAGTGTGTTGTGTGTCCACGTCAGAGTACAAGAATGCTAAACAGTGATCATAGGCAAATAGTGATCATATGAAATCACAGTATAATTATTGAAACATTAGTATTAGTAATAGTAGCATACTTTTCAGTGGTAGTAGCAGCAATTGCTGAAAAATAATAAAAAAAATAAACATCTAATTGGTGGTAGTAGTATTAGCGACTTTTTTGTCATTGTATTAGTTATATGTTTTCTTCTTGTAGCAGTAGTATATGGTGTAAAAGCAATAACAGTAGCAGGTATAAGTGCAACTGTAAATTATTCAAAATTTGAAATAAGGAAAACCTATGCCGCTCTTTCTGTCGTAGTGAAGGCAGAACCGACTGATCGTGAGTGAAAATGCCACAGAGAACTGTAGGTAGCCGAGAAAATGTTAGACAGATAGTACAGGGAAAAAGTAAAGACAATTAAAGTAGTATCAGAGACAACGTAAACTTTATTCATGTTCAGAACAGACAAAAGGGATAGGAAAGTTGGTAGATTGTAATGGAACTTGGCGCGCATAAGGTGTTCTACGGATCGGAGCGTGGAATGTCGGATCCCTTAATCGGGAAGGTAGGTTAGAAAATTTAAAAAGGGAAATGGATAGGTTGAAGTTAGATATAGTGGGAATTAGTGAAGTTCGGTGGCAGGAGGAACTAGACCTCTGGTCAGGTGACTACAGGGTTATAAACACAAAATCAAATAGGGGTAATGCATGAGTAGGTTTAATAACGTATAACAACCATGGCCAACAGCGCTCATGGAGATATATTCGTACTTCCGGCATTATTTTTAAAACCTGTTGAGAATTTAACGGTTTCGTGCTACACATTCTCAGTCCCCTAGCGAGAAACATTTATTTCGTTGTCGATCTGACACGATATGAGTATCTTTACTTTTGTCAGTTGTAAAGTGAAAAATAGTAGTAACATAAAACAGGTGCATTTTGTGATCTCTGTTTCGACTGTGTTTCTCTATGTGCAAATTCTCACTTTTTCTTCTACACCTGCACCTACGTCTGCAGATATATTTTGTAAACCACTGTGAAATAGATGGGAGAGGACGCTTCGCATTGTACCGCCCTTTAGGGTTGCATCTCGTTCCACTGGCGACTGGTGTCCTGTGCGAGTGACTGCTGAAATTCCAGTGTGGGCGCTGCAATTAGTCTAGCCTTATCTTCCCCGTCTCTGCTGGAGTGTTCATGTGGGACTGAAACATATTTCTACATGGTTAATCCTTATTCTTGAAACTTTGTGAATGGGCTTTCAAGGGGTAATTAGCGTCTGTCTTCAAGTGCCTACCAGTGAAAGAAACTTTACTGTTACGCCAATTTGTTATTCATGACGAGCATACCATAATTCCTTTCGTCTTACGAGTCTGGAAACAAAAATTGTACTGAAGAAAAACTGGTTAGCCGAAGTTAGTAAACATTTTCCTAATTGACGAAAAAGCTCATTTCGTTGTGTACCGGAGGGAACTTGAATTGTTAAAGACGCGTTAAGGACTGATAATTGATAAAAAATTTCATTTAGTAGGAGCGAAACAAGTTTGTTTTTCATTGCATCACACATTTCCAAAATGTCTTCCACAGATTATCGTATTCTGAGTTTTCAGTCATAAATGATGGCGCCATGTGTGCAGCGCAACCCGATCAGTTTCTCAGAGCAGTCCAGTTCGTCTTTATTAGCCTACCCTTCGTCATCACAGACTCGGAGAGGGCTCTGCTCCCCTGCTTCCTGCAGTACTTCAAGTTTGTTTGGTTCCTTCGGAAGAGGGAGAAAACTTCATCCCTTTACCAATGGCCGAGGGTAGCGACGGAACCGTAATGGTTGCTGCCAAGGTGGCGCTCTCCCTAGTGCGCTCAATTCTCGACACGTATCCTTATTTCCTTCAGAAGGGTGGCGCAACAACTCGACCACTCCGATGGATCTGCGACGTAGCCTAAGCCTTTCATAGCCAAGCGAATGCCTTCCTTAAGGATCGCAATGTACCAACGCTGTTTCCCCTCCTTAGTTTTCAGTTCACGGATACTGCGTGGGCTAAATTATAGTTCACATCCCGTTCTCTCTAAAAGTACAGATTCCAGTGAATTTCATCATCCTGTAAATGGACAATCATGGAACGTTTCCTCTAAAAAATTTGATATCAAGGCCGTCAGACACGTACTGCGTACTGCAGTTTGTAGAGTACTGCGATGACACTCTCGTTCCGGCCGGTCGGGTCAGCGATCAAACGCGCAGCCCTTCCCCAAATTCTTTAATACAGCCTAGTGGTACCCCAGACCAATGAACATTACCGAAGAGACGATAGAGCGAGAGTGCGTAAGTGGCCTCGTTCATGACTGAATCACTTTTTCTTGGGAGTCTTTAGATAAAACACAGAGAGGCATTTTTCTTCAGAATACGTCGTTTGATGGTGTCCTTCTTTACTTGCCCACATTGATTACATCTGAAAGCCATCTTCGAGACTTTTCCGGAAATATTATTCAAGTGAAATATTATTCAGGGTGATGTCTGCGATTAGCTTCAGTGATCTATAAACGGTATTTGTAAGGCGTCAAATACTTTGTTCGGCGAAAGTCAGTTAACCGACATTGCAGCACAGGGTTTTGTAGATTTGATCTCTGTATATAAAAGGCAAATGTCCCGACTGACTTATTCACTCACTCGTTCACCGACTCATCATCGCCCAGCCCAAATAGCTAAGAATAGAAACTTGAAATCCGCGGATGGTGTTGATCTTATACTGTAGGCGTCGTTTATGAAGGAATTTTTGGAAATTCCATCCCTGAAGGTGTCAAATAGGGGATGAAGTGTTTTTTGAAACTATGTTGCTATTAAGACAATTTTGAAGCTAGACCTACGAAAATTGGTATTCGGTTTCTCGGTCAGAAACAGAGAAATACGTGAAGTGAATGAAAGAGTTTTGTTTGATAAGAAATCATTATTTAAAACTAATAAGATTTTTTAAAGCAACATCTGTGATAATTGGAATTTGACGCCTTGCTTAGGAAAAAATCGCGTTTCAGTGTTTTGGGAATTCAGAGTGTAAGGAGGTGAAATAACTGATGAAATGCTTTACGAAAATGTTTCAAGTATGTATGTATGTATGGAACTGGGAACCTAGAAACGACTGAGACGCTTAGTTTCCGCCGTAGCCCTCAGTGGTACACAACCCCACAACTGGCTACAGCAGTTCACTCACCCCACGGCCGCCCCACACCGAACCCAGGGTTATTGTGCGGTTCGGTTCCCAGTGGACCCCCACACCCACGGGAACGTCTCATTCCGGACGAGTGTAACCCCAAATGTTTGCGTGGTAATTACAGTGAACGCGTACGTGGAGACAGTGTTTGCGCATCAATCGCCGACATAGTGTAACTGAGGCCGAGGTAGATGGAAAACCACCTTAAAAACCATCCACAGCCTGACCGGCACACCAGACCTCGACACTGATCCGCCGGGTGGATTCCTGCCGGAGATCGGCACGCCTTCGCGCCCGGAAAGCAGTGCGTTACACCGCACGACAAGCCGGGCGTACAAACGTTTCATTATGAAAACATTTAAAGTTAAATATATTAAAATTTGAATTTGGCATCTGGATAAGAAATGGAAAAATAGGTGTTTCACTGTTTCTGGAAATTCCACCATAGGGACGTCAAATTCGGGATGCAAGTTTTTTGAATATATGATGCTATTAAGACAATTTTGAAGCTAGGACTACGTAAATTGGCATTTGGTTCCCCAGCCAGAAACAAAAAAATACGTGTGTCAACATTTTGTAAATTCATCCGCTAAGGGTGTAATATAGTAGCTGAAAGTTTTTTTGAAAATAAATCATTGTTAAAGAACTACTAAAGCATTATTAACGCTACATCTATGAAAACTGAAATAAAAACATACGTCTTGATTGTTGGAAATTCAAACCCCTAGGGGAGTGAAACAGGGAATGAAAAGCTGTATGGAATTAGGGTCTATTCATCTAGAAAGCTCTTTTAAAGCTAACCGTATGAAAATTTGTATTTCGCATCTCTGTTAGAAATAAAAAAATATGCGTTTGGTTGATTTCGGGAATTCGACATCCTAGGTGTTGAATACGGAATAAAAATTTTTAAGAAAATATTTCTTTATATTGAAAAACAACTAAATCTACGGAAACCGGTATGTCAGTTCTCGGTTAGACATAAAAAATGCGTGTTATGGGATGAAACGCAGAATGCATGATTAACAGAAATCTTGGACTCCTGCTACCAGAATCACTTGTTGGTCAGAAGTAAATTCGGAAAAGATCAGGCTTTAGATGCCTCTGTTAACGTGAAAACCTTATAAGGTGTTGCAGTCTATGAATTAAATCAATGAAAGCTATTTCTACATCTATATCCATACTCCGCCTGACAGTGTGTGGCAGAGGGTACTTTGGGTACCTCTATCGGTTCTCCCTTCTATTCCAGTCTCGTTATGTTCGCGGAAAGAAAGACTGTCGGTATGCCTCTGTGTGGGCTCTAATCTCTCTGATTTTATCCTCATGGTCTCTTCGCCAGATATACGTAGGACGGAGCAATATACTGCTTGACTCCTCGGGGAAGGTATGTTCTCGAAACTTTAACAAAAGCCTGTACTGAGCTATTGAGCGTCCCTCTTGCAGAGTCTTCCACTGGGGTTTATCTATCAGCTCCGTAACGCTTTCGCGATTACTAAATGATCCTGTAACGAAGCGCGCTGTTCTCCGTTGGATCCTCTCTATCTCTTCTATCAACCCTATCTGGTACGGATCCCACACTGGTGAGCAATATTCAAGCAGTGGGCGAACAAGTGTGCTGTAACCTACTTCCTTTGTTTTCGGGTTGGATTTTCTTAGGATTCTTCCAATGAATCTCAGTCTTGCATCTGCTTTACTGACGATCAACTGTATATGATCATTTCATTTTAAATCACTCCTAATGCCCGCTCCCAGATAATTTATGGAATTAACTGCTTCCAGGTGCTGACCTGCTATATTGTAGCTAAATGATAAAGGATCTTTTTTTCTATATATTCGCAGCGCATTACACTTGTCTACATTGAGATTCAATTGCCATTTCCTGCACCATGCGTCAATTCGTTGCAGATCCTCCTGCATTTCAGTACAATTTTCCATTGTAACAACCTCTCGATTTACCACAGCACCATCCGCAAAAAGCCTCAGTGAACTACGGATGTTATACACAAGATCATTTATGTATATTGTGAATAGCAACGGCCTTACGACACTCCCCTGCGGCACAACTGAAATCACTCTTACTTCGGAAGACTTCTCTCCACTGAGAATGATATGCTGTATTCTGTTATCTAGGAACTCTTCAATCCAGTCATACTATTGGTCTGATAGTCCATATACTCTTACTTTGTTCATTAAACGACTGTGAGGAACTGTATCGAACGCCTTCCGGAAGTCAAGAAACACTGCATCTACCTGGGAACCCGTGTCTATGGCCCTCTGAGTCTCGTGGACGAATTGCGCGAGCTGGGTTTCACAGGATCGTCTCTTTCGAAACCCATGCTGATTGCTACAGAGTAGATTTCTAGTCTCCAGAAAAGTCATTATTCTCGAACATAGTACGTGAGTTTAACACTCAGCACGACAAATTGACTATGTCAGAAAAAGAAACGGTTCATTAACACACTAATTTTTCACCAGATCTAATATGTGCCACAATCCCATAGAAACAGAAACGGCTCCTTAATACACAAATGTTTCAGTATTCTTAATATACGTTCACAAAACTGATCTGATGTAAGTCGAGCGAAGCAACGGTCTCTAAGCCAGTTTAGTGGTTTATACGAAGTACGGCGGATGGAACTTTAGAGTGGCAAGTACTTATTTGTAGCTCTTACAAACTAGATACGTGTTTCAAAGTATACTGACCTTAAAAGTAGTCACCGTCATTGTGTATAACCCGTTGCCAGTGATGTGGAAGTCGTAGTATACTCTTAGTAGTGACAGTTGTGTTGACAGTTCGAGCGGCGCCGTGTATTGCCCGATGAATTTGTAGCAGATCTGAAGCGAATGCTGTGAAGTGTTTCCTTCGGTTTAGAAATCGAGTTGAACTTACGAGGGCTTAAGTCAGGGGATTGCAGTAGGTGGTATAGCACTTAGGAGGCCCATCAGTCAAACAAATACGTAACAGCTTGCAGCGTATGCGTTTGAGCATTGGCCTCCAAAATGATGGTCAGTTCCTGCAGAAAGTGTCATCACTTCTGTCTCTACGCTGTTCGTAGGTTGTGTTCCAAAAATGAATAGTCAACACAACTGGCATTGCCACACCTTCTACGACCTCCACATCGCTGGCAACGTGTTATACACAATGCTGAATACTGCTTTGAAGGTCAGTAAAACTTTGAAACACGTATTTATTTTGTACGAGCCGTAAATAAATAGTTGCCACTATTAAAGTTCCGTCCCTCGTTATTTTTCTCACTGGAAATCCTCAATCTGTCCGCCATTGTTATTTAGGTATTTAACACAGTTTAAACACCTTTACGCGCCGGTTTACGATTTACATATCTGTCTGCATAAGTCCCCCCCCCCCCCCCCTATTCTCCATTCCAAAAATACTTTAAAGTTCTTATCCAATCAAATCCCTTAAATCCTATAAATTTTAGGGTTTTGCAGGGCAAGCATTGTCTTTTAGTATCACTAACACTGAAAAATCGCAGGCTGTAAGGTCCGGTGAACTTGGAGGTCAATTATTTTACTCCCTCTTCCTATCCAATCTTGAAAACTTGTATAGAAAATTCGCAGCACCGTCCTGCTTTCAAATAAATTTGTTTCGTACAGCTTTAAGTACACAGGTGTTGTATAATTCAGCAATAATTTCTATTAATATTTCAGGAAATCTTTCCGCAGTAACGATCTCATCGAGAAAATAAGGACCTATCGCCTCTTTGCTGCATATAGGCCTACCAGCCTTAATCGCAGTTTCAGGAACATTTAACTCCTTCTCAATAACAAATCACTGGTTTTCAGAAAACCAGAACACACCATTACGTTTGTTAACTATTCCGTTTAACTTAAAACTTGATACACCAGACGACAGGGTTGTACTGTAATAGGTAGGACCACTTGCACTCTGGTTCGCAGATCACTCGCAGAATTCAGGTCTTCGATCAGGATCATCCTCGCTTAAGGCGTGTGGTAACGTAGTCTTATAAGGCTTCAGATGTAATGTTCTTAACAATCTCTCTAAGATTCTGCCGGACGATTGTAGTTCTTCAGCAGCTCTCCTTGCAGATTTCTTGGGTGTCTGGACGAATGCCCCCGCTACGAGCCGCAGTTTTCCTTCAGTAGCTACTAACATTGGGTGGTCACTGCGAGATGAGCCAGTTCCAGAACCCTGTCACCTCGAAACTTCGACTGGATTTGTAGGTAGCTAACTTACGTGGCGGCTGTGTAGGCAGGATCTTTTCAATCAAGGGTCACCTTACATCTTCATAATTTAGGTGAGACTTCCACAACACATGTTAAACAATCATGTGCTCTTTTGTAGCCAAAATTTTATTCACAATGTACACCTCTCTTTCTTAAAATGAACGCACAAATGACGCTAAGGCTTGGATTTTCACTTGTCAATAACAAGCGAGTTGTGCCATCGCCAAACCAATTTCACTGCGCACAGGTTTCACTAGTTTTCAATGTGGGGGATATTAATTACTTAGCTAAAGTTAGACCATGGACAGAAACGCTTGTCGGTTAACACACTTATGCCGCACTAATGCTACTACCAGACATGCTGGACACTATTTTCCATTAAATCTCTCTATAAGTATCAGTTTTGGTATCTGGTATCTGCGTTGCATAACGTGTCGTACAAATTGGCAAGCGAGTGCACCACGTCACAGCCTATATTAGATGATCCAGTGTAGAGCTATGAACTTCGACGTGGCTTAACTTCATCATACATTGCGGTTTCATTTTATATAATGGGCTAAAAGGATTCAAAGCCACATAATAAATAATAGAGTAAGTCCTTCGTGGAGGAAGTAGGGCTACGAACCCATTATGGACGTAAGGAGAAACTTTGATACACAGGGCGTCTCTCCTCAGAACGCCGGCCGGGGTGGCCGAGCGGTTCTAGGCGCTACACTCTGGAACCGCACGACCGCTACGGGCGCAGGTTCGAATCCTGTCTCGGGCATGGATCTTTGTGATCTCCTTTGGTTAGTTAGGTTTAATTAGTTCTAAGTTCTAGGGGACTGATGACCTTAGACGTTAAGTCCCATAGTGCTCAGAGCCATTTGAATTTTCTCCGTCAGGGGCCTTTTCCCTGCTGCCTCAGCAGATATTTACAATTTCATTTCGTCATTCGTATGACTGCTTAAAGGGGGAACTAAGTGTTATCTTCCTCTAGATCACAGATCCCTAAAAAAGGCGTTTAGTACTTCTGCCTTTTCCGTGTCATCCCTTGCCTCAATGGTACTATGGTCAGAGTGTATGGACAGCTTCGGTCCTTTTACTGATTTAATGTAAGACCAAAAGCTTTAACGGTTTTCTGTCAAGGCGGTAGCCAGAATTTTCATTTTGAATTTGTTGAACGCTTACGCTAATTTTTTCCTCGTTTACTTTTTGTTTGTCTACGTTTAAATTTACAGTGCGGCTTTCTTTGCTTTCGTGGCAGCTTTCTAACGCCTTTGTTGAACCACAGTGGATCTTTCCAGGCCTAAAAATATTTCTCGGCACGTACTTATCTTAAGGGCATTATAGGAAAGTCTTGAACTCAGTCGGTTGATGCTTGAGCTTTTGACGAAATCGTCCATCGTATTTGACAGAGCAAGTAACTGTCATCTTACAAATAAACACAGAATAATGAAACTTCCTGGCAGATTAAAACTGTGTGCCGGATAGTTTTAATCTGCCAGGAAGTTTCATATCAGCGCACCCTCCGCTCTAGAATGAAAATCTCATTCTGGAAACACAGAATAATGTTTGATGAAACTAGAATGTTGCCTCAAGCTTCCATGTTGTGCGTATCTGTTATTAAAGAAGCAGTAGAAATTATAGAGTGCAAAAAACAAATTCCAGCGGGACAGCAGCTGTAAGTAGTGCATGGAAGGGAGCACTCGACGCCGAGAAATCACACAGAACCGCGCAGAGTAGATAAAGGTCATAAGGGCGCTGGCAACATCAGTACAGACATGGAGACCATCTCTGGCACCATTACGTAATGATGACACACGCTAACCAGTCACAAGCCGTCTCTGAGCTATAAATGGCCACCACAACAGCTGTCATATCAGTTACTTATTCCTGACAAAGATGGATGACTTCGGCGAAAGGTCGAAGTACTACCCAGATTTGACACGATAAATAGGCATAGAATTTGGACCTAATCTTAAGCAGTTATAACAGTTTACGTTTGAGTTTTACTCAGAAACTCCTCCACGTCGCCAACCCGGCGGACACATATGAGGGACGTGCTAAATAGCTTGTCTTCCAGTATTGCAGTCACAACTGGGCGAAAACCTTAGACGTCAGTCGTGTAGTGAGGATATGCATGTCCTAGAATTTATCCATTTTCTTTCTAGAACAGACAGAAAATTGTATTCTTCCTGTACGAAGAAATAGGTTTTTCAAAAGAGGATTATTTTTGTCGACGGAGCGGAAATTATTGTCAACAGAACACTCTGCGTTGTTAGCCAGCTTTTAAAGTCCTTAATGAGAGCATACTCCAGCGCAGGAATGGAGTTGCTTTGTCGCTAAGGACTGGTAGCCAAACAGTTTGTGCATTTCTGACAATTTATTCCTGTGATAACAACGTCTGATTTATCTGTGTGTCGAAATATCTGCTGAGAGCATTTTTTGTACAATCATAGGCACAATACTCTGCGGGAGGATACAGTAGCTCAAGGGCAGGTGGTCGCAGTGTCGTTGCTGATGAATCTCGTGTTGTTCCTCAGAGTTCATGTGGGATGTTCCTAGTTTAGAGTTTTACACCGTTGTTCATAAGTGTTCTTGTGTATATTGGCTGTTGATTTACAAAACAGCAACAAATGACTTATTCGTCAGTTTATTACTTAAATCAATTGGGCTTACTTCTTTCTTAGCAGCACTTCGTTCTAGCAGCCATTTACATAAATATTTGCCGAGGATTTATAGATCCTTAATAAGATTTAGTTCTGCATCTTCTAGCTCTAGATTCTTATTGTCTTCCGAAGAGTCGTCAAAC
Source organism: Schistocerca americana (assembly GCF_021461395.2). NCBI lineage: Eukaryota > Metazoa > Arthropoda > Insecta > Orthoptera > Acrididae > Schistocerca > Schistocerca americana. The sequence goes on from NC_060122.1 coordinate 62,441,533, forward strand.
GCGTTTTCCTTAATACGTCAGCAGATATTTGCAATTACTTTTTACCAGTGTGAAGCTGGAGTCACGCATACAAATAGTGCTCATTGTGTCTTTCATGCGATGCCCGGAGCCGATGGAAAGCGTAAGTTTGTTTCTCGTTACAAACAACATTTATTTTATAGCGGAATTTCACGTGCCCATTAGACAGAGCACTTCCTGATTAGTCTACAGTGAAATGTGATTTATCGTTAAGTATTAACATGCACAGTAAAACTCAACGAATAACAAGTACTCCAATTGTTGTGGCTTGGCAAGACAGCCAAGCCACTATGAGGAAGCCGAAAGGAACGCGTTTAAGCTCACGCAGGCTGAGGTCTGGAACAGGACAAGGTAATTAATATAGCCAATAACGTACGTAGCTGCTGGAATACTTAACTTTAATCCACAATTGGTGAACATCGCTCGTGACGGTACATGTTTTACAGCATCAATAGTAACTGGTAATGGCGCCTTGCTAGGTCGTAGCAAATGACGTAGCTGAAGGCTATGCTAACTATCGTCTCGGCAAATGAGAGCGTAATTTGTCAGTGAACCATCGCTAGTAAAGTCGGCTGTACAACTGGGGCGAGTGCTAGGAAGTCTCTCTAGACCTGCCGTGTGGCGGCGCTCGGTCTGCAATCACTGATAGTGGCGACACGCGGGTCCGACGTATACTAACGGACCGCGGCCGATTTAAAGGCTAATTTAAAGGCTACCACCTAGCAAGTGTGGTGTCTGGCGGTGACACCACACCAACAGCGTCAGCACCGCACTGGCCCGCGCTGCTGCATCTGCTACTGAATCGCTGCTGAATTGCTGTTTATTCATCGTTTCTTACTGTCCCTGTTAATACATGGCTTTAAAACAAATATCGCACTAGATTAGACTGCCCTATCGACTGAGCATATGAAATACCGCTTTTAAAAATCGTTTTGACTGTAATGGGAAACAAACCGACTCTGGGCGTCGCATGGGCTGACTCCAGATACCGAAGTAAGTAAACAAGGGGTAGAAAAGCAACTGAAATCGCTCAACACAGGGAAGGTTACTGGACCTGAAGGGATACCACATCGAGTGTACATAGAGTATGTGAAAGAATCTTCCCCTTTTTCTAGCAGCAGTGTACCGAAGGCCTTTAGAGGAGCCAAGCGTCTTTAGTAATTAGAAATATAGCACAGGTCAGTCCCGATTTCAAGATGGGTCGTCGAACAGACGCAGAAAACTATAGGGGCTGTCTGTATCTCTGACGTCGTCTGTTGTAGAGTTTAGGAAAATGTTTTATCCTCACGTGTTATGACATTCCTACAGACTGAAAACCTCCTCTATAGGAATCAATACGGGTTCCGAAAACAATGATCGTGTGAAACCCAGCATGCTTTGCTGATCCACAAGATACGAAAGGCGTTCTGTACGGTTCCGCACTGCCGCCAAATGAACAAAATAGGACAGTGTGGAATATCAGACCAACTGTATGAATCGAAGAGTTCCTAGCAAACAGAACGCAGTATGTCATTCTGAATGGAGAGAAAATTTCGGTAGTAAAAGTAACTTCGGGCGTGCCCCAAGGGAGTGTTGCAGGACCATTACTTTTCACGGTATATGCGAATGACCTGGTGGATAGAGTCGGAAGTTCCATGAGGCTTTGCGCGGATGACGCTGTTTTATAGAGAGAATTGGCAATGCTGCAAAATGGGAGAGAAATGTGCTAGATTCAGGGAGTGGCAATTGACTTTCAAGTTAAACAAATGTAACTTATTAGAAATAAACAGGTAGAAAGAGCCTCCACTGTGTGATTACACGATTGCAGAACAATCAGTGGAAGCAGTTTCTTCCATAAAATATCTAGAAATGCATGTACGGAGCGATTTGAAGTCGAACGACCACATAAAACTGATCGCGAATAAGCCAGATGCACGACTGAGTTTCACTGGAAGAATCCTTAGGAAAGCAGTCTGTCAACAAACGAAGTAGTCGTTCGACCTATACCTGGATATTGCTTTGCAGCTATTGATCAGTACCATATACGATTTGTAGAGGAACTAGAGAAGATCCAAAGAAGAGTAGCACTTTCCTTTACAGTTTCATTTAGTAAGCGAGAAAGAGTCACGGAAATGCTTAGCCAACTCAACTGGCAGACGTTGCAAGAAAGGCGTTCTGGATAGCGGTGTGATTTACTATCGAAGTTGCGATGGCATACGTTTTTAGAATTACTTACTCCTACGAATATCTCACGACAAGGCTATGAAGATAAAATTAGAGAGCCTGGATCCCATACGAAGGCTCAGCAGTAATCATTCTTCCCGTGAATCATACGCGAATGTAACGGAAAAAAGGGGATGTGGCACTGGCACACGAAGTACCCTCCGCCACACACCGAAGGGTGTCTTGGGGAGTTGTAAATACATTCAGATGTAGTTTTTACCCAGATTTCACGTGACAGGTAAAAATGGTTTGTGCCAGTCTGTCACCGTGAGAAGTTTCGCTCTCATATCTCACAGACAGAATCGGCTCTAGGGGTAGGGGCAGGGAGAGCGGGAGGAGAATCGTGCCAACAGCCAGGACGGCAGGTTTCTGGGGTACAGTAAAATTTTAAATTTTAGTCTAGTTCTAAAAGAAAGGATTAAACAAGGCAAGGAAAGCTTTGCATAAATGAAGAAGTTTGAGAAAAAGTGGGGAATACAGATCATTCATAAAATCTAGTGTCTCACTGGAACTTTTATACGCCTTTGTGAAGCAGATGACAAAACGCAGGGGTTGGTCATAGGCGCGTCTTAAAAAATAGCTAAGCTTGCTGCTGCCGTGTTGCCACCTCAGTCTAAACAATACGCCTAGATAAAACTTGAAATGTACCAGTGCCAGCTTGAGGGCTCCTACGTAAGCGAAAAACATTATAGCAAAGAAAAATACGTAAATATCAGCATATGATAGCCTAGAAACTACTCTATAGCAATCTTAAACACCTGCAGAAGTATGGCTGCGAAAAACAGTTTGTAATAAATACTTACATCAAAAAAAGTTTTGGACCACCCTGTGTTCCAGAACCTGTAGAGAAAATTGGAATAGAGATCATCATAGACATCATTTCCGCCCTTTTTATTGCTCATGAAAACCACGCATTGCATGTTGTACCACCATACAGCGAGACCTTCAGATGTGGTGGTCCAGATTGCTGTACACACCGGGAACTCTAATACCCAGTAGCACGTCCTGCATGCCTGTATTCGTCGTGGGATACTAACCAAAGTTCATCAAGGCACTGTTGGCCCAAATTGTCCCACTCCTCAACGGCGATTCGGCGACGATCCCTCAGAGTGGTTTGTGGGTCACGTCGTCCATAATCAGCCCTTTGCAATCTATCACAGGTATGTTCGATAGGGCTAATGTGTGGAGAACATGGTGGCCACTCTGGTCGAGTGATATCGTTATCCTGAAGGAAGTCATTCACAAAATGTGCATGATGCGGGAGCGAATTATCGTCCATGAAGATGAATACCTTGCCAATACGCTGAAGACAGGGTTCACTATCGGTCGGAGGATGCCATTCACGTGTCGTACAGCCGTTACGGCACCTTCCTTGACCACCATCGGCGTACGTCGGCCCCACGTAATGTCACCCGAAAACAGCAGGGAACCTCCACCTTGCTGCACTCGCTGGGCAGTGCGTCTAAGGCATTCGACCGGACCTGGTTGCCTCCAATCACGTCTCCGACAATTGTCTGCTTGAAACCATATGCGACACTCATCGATGAAGAGAACGTGATGCCAATCCTGAGCGGTCCATTCGACATGTTGTTGGGCCCATCTGTATCGCGCTGCATGGTGTCATGGTTGCAAAGATGGGCCTTGCCATGGACGTCGGGAGTGAAGTTGCGTATCACGCAGCCTATTGCGCCCATTTTTTTAAATTCCAAAGGCCTTACGTGAAACACTTCTTTGAGCTAGGCTGAAGAACTAAAGAAACTTACTCCTTAAGGGCAAAATAACCTTAATTATAAAAAAAAATCGGCTAGAAGCCATACAAGAACAAACAACAAGAACAAAAAAAAAAAGGCAGTACGCTCAAGGGCACTCAGATGTTCGAGGGTCGGCCTGGAATTCAAACACCAACACTCGCTTAGGTGCGAAAGGCAGTCGGGCCAACCATTCACGATCCGACGACAACCCAACCGACCAATAGTCAACGGACCCTCCGACAAGGTAGTTTCCACTTCACCCGACCAGGGCACAACATCGAGTTCAATTGAACAACGTAGAAGATATTGACGTCCTCAACCAATTGTACAATGAGCTGTCAAACTACACACCATGCTCGAGACTGACAACACGATGAGGAAAATACACTGCTTGAATTCACGTCAACGGCCAGGGCAGGTGACCAGCACGTTAAGGGCCTCAAGGCAGAAGATTCCACTGGCGCGCTTCAATTCAAATAACCAAGTGCAGTTAAATTCCACCGGAGGGGGGCTAGAATTTTCCAACTTGAAAACCACGTTGTTGCTCTCGGGCATATCCCAACAGCCGACAATGAACTCCAAACGACACAATGTAAACAGTCTTGACTTGCTGGTAGATTAAATAAAAACTCAACTTTCGTGTGCAGGGTCGGTGAGCCACGGACCTCATGGAACAGCCCCACACAATCCGACATGGGTAGAGACCACAAGCGGCCCCAGCCAAACTATGCCCCGTGGAGAATTACTCGCTGCTCCTCGCCAACCGAACAACCGCACAGGCCCGGAAACGGTGAAAGGACCAAATATACACTCCTGGAAATTGAAATAAGAACACCGTGAATTCATTGTCACAGGAAGGGGAAACTTTATTGACACATTCCAGGGGTCAGATACATCACATGATCACACTGACAGAACCACAGGCACATAGACACAGGCAACAGAGCATGCACAATGTCGGCACTAGTACAGTGTATATCCACCTTTCGCAGCAATGCAGGCTGCTATTCTCCCATCGAGACGATCGTAGAGATGCTGGATGTAGTCCTGTGGAACGGCTTGCCATGCCATTTCCACCTGGCGCCTCAGTTGGACCAGCGTTCGTGCTGGACGTGCAGACCGCGTGAGACGACGCTTCATCCAGTCCCAAACATGCTCAATGGGGGACAGATCCGGAGATATTGCTGGCCAGGGTAGTTGACTTACACCTTCTAGAGCACGTTGGGTGGCACGGGATACATGCGGACGTGCATTGTCCTGTTGGAACAGCAAGTTCCCTTGGCGGTCTAGGAATGGTAGAACGATGGGTTCGATGACGGTTTGGATGTACCGTGCACTATTCAGTGTCCCCTCGACGATCACCAGTGGTGTACGGCCAGTGTAGGAGATCGCTCCCCACACCATGATGCCGGGTGTTGGCCCTGTGTGGCTCGGTCGTATGCAGTCCTGATTGTGGCGCTCACCTGCACGGCGCCAAACACGCATACGACCATCATTCGCACCAAGGCAGAAGCGACTCTCATCGCTGAAGACGACACGTCTCCATTCGTCCCTCCATTCACGCCTGTCGCGACACCACTGGAGGCGGGCTGCACGATGTTGGGGCGTGAGCGGAAGACGGCCTAACGGTGTGCGGCACCGTAGCCCAGCTTCATGGAGACGGTTGCGAATGGTCCTCGCCGATACCCCAGGGGCAACAGTGTCCCTAATTTGCTGGGAAGTGGCGGTGCTGTCCCCTACGGCACTGCGTAGGATCCTACGGTCTTGGCGTGCATCCGTGCGTCGCTGCGGTCCGGTCCCAGGTCGACGGGCACGTGCACCTTCCGCCGACCACTGGCGACAACATCGATGTACTGTGGAGACCTCACGCCCCACGTGTTGAGCAGTTCGGCGGTACGTCCACCCGGCCTCCCGCATGCCCACTATACGCCCTCGCTCAAAGTCCGTCAACTGCACATACGGTTCACGCTCACGCTGTCGCGGCATGCTACCAGTGTTAAAGACTGCGATGGAGCTCCGTATGCCACGGCAAACTGGCTGACACTGACGGCGGCGGTGCACAAATGCTGCGCAGCTAGCGCCATTCGACGGCCAACACCGCGGTTCCTGGTGTGTCCGCTGTGCCGTGCGTGTGATCATTGCTTGTACAGCCCTCTCGCAGTGTCCGGAGCAAGTATGGTGGGTCTGACACACCGGTGTCAATGTGTTCTTTTTTCCATTTCCAGGAGTGTACGTCGGCCGATGAGACGACCAATCGAACGACCAACCAACGGTCGTCCCGCTCGAATCTCCCTCCGTCGGACAGTTCACGTGTGTCGCCAGCGGTTGGCGAGCACTGGCTGTCGGCGCCTCACCAGCGCTCCGTCCCCGACTTCACTGCTGCTGCGTCCCGACTGCGCTGCTCGTCCGTCCCAAACTGACTGCCAGACACTCGACGACGCGGAAATACTATCTGTCTCTCCAGAGATGGTAAGAAAGTGCTGCTTCTGCCGCTCACCGGCAAGTAAGGCAGGAAGTTAGTGACGCCAGTAAGTGGAATAAGAAAACGAGGCGGCAGTACTGTAAGAGAAGATGACAAACAATAAACGGGATAAACGCGAGCCATGCACGGCTCAGAGGGAGTGTTATGGTCTAGGTAACGCTCTCCCGGTGTTCCCTGGGCGATCTCGTCGCTCTGCAAGATACCATGGAGTAACACAAGTATGCATCTATCCTTGGGGACCACATCCACCCCAACATGCAGTTTCTGTTTCCTCCGCACGATGGTCTTTACCAGCAGAACAGTGCGGCGTGCCCGACAGCTCGCAGTGTATGTGCGTTGTTTAAAGAGCCCCAGGGTGAGCTTACCATACTTCCCGGCCACCAAACTCTCCAAATTAAAACCCAATCGAGAATCTGTGGGACTACCTCGATCGGGCTATTCACAAGAAACCAAGCACAGCTGGCCACGTTACGGAAATCGGCACTGCCCTACATCCCTGTCGGTACCTTACAGATCCTCATGACTCTCTCCCTGCACGACTCGCAGTGGACCACGCTGTAAAAGGTGGATTCACAGGCTGTTGACAGGTGGTCCCATAAGCGGGACTGGACCCTGTATATCCGCCCTAACGTTTAAGGCATTGTGTACAAGATGAGAAAGTAGGTGTCAGACAGTGGCCCTTCTTATGTGCAACAAAGGCGAGACCTGTGATACGCTGGTTGAAATGAGCAAAGACAAAACACAGAAAGAACTGTTGCATCAGACTGGCAGTTTGGCAAACGTTCATTGTTCAGTGTGATAAGGTACGAAATGTTACTCCACATTAATACTTCTCACTAGAAACACACAAAATTTTAAAGATGTATCAAAAGCTATTGACTTACTTAAAATACAGCAGATTATTTCACAAACGACCCAAAGGACCTCAAATTCCGAATTACCCATTGCAGGCTAAGGAACTGGCACCCCAACTCGGTATAGAAAAACCAACCGCAGGTGGTACAACCAAGGTATGAAAGAGGCGGAAGGACAAACAGTTCCAGAATTAGAGAGAAGATGGGAAAATTGAAGCGCCAAAATTGCAGTAGAAAAACATAATTATACTTTAAAGTACTGGATGTTACAATATGTCCTCTCAGTGAGAGACTTCAGTACCTTAGAAGTCGCACTGAGCATTTTGATTTTTTGTGCACTGTTAGTAAAATTAAAATTCTAAGTGACAAGTGTTGTGACTTGGCAAGACAGCCAAGCCACTAGGAGGTAGCCGAAAGGCACGCGTTTAAGCTCACGCAGGATGGCGTGAGGTCTGGAACAGGTCAGGGATATGAGACTAGCAAAAATAGTACGTATCTGTTGGAATACTTAACTTTAATCCATAATTGGTGAACATCGGTCTGACGGTACATGCATCACAAGATAAATAGCAAATGATAATGGCGCCTTGCTATTTCGTAGCAAATGACGTAGCTGAAGGCTATGCTATCTATCGTCTCGGCAAATGAGAGCGTAATTTGTCAGTGAACCATCGCTAGCAAAGTCGGCTGTACAACTGGGGCGAGTGCTAGGAAGTCTCTCCAGACCTGCCGTGTGGCGGTGCTCGGTCTGCAATCACTGACTGTGGCGACACGCTGGTCCGACGTATACTACCGGACCGCGGCCGATTTAAAGGCTACCACCTAGCAAGTGTGGTGTCTGGCGGTGACACCACAACAAGTGTTCCAAACTGGGCAACAGTTCTCCTCATGAACACGATAAAGACATCACTCTTGAATTTAAATTAGTCTCAATGTTAGTCATGCTGGTAGCACTTGAAAGGCATGCAAAGAGTATGTCTATGTGCACAAAGTAACTGTAGCCCCATAAATTTTCCTAACACTACTGCCGACAGTGACAGGTGGAGAGGGACGTACCTGAGGTCAACAATGGCGCATGTGCAACTGTTTGGGGTGGCAACGGTGTCTGATGAAAATGAGCTAGCTGAATATTTCGATTTGAGTGGAGTCATACAGCAGTTATCAGACGTTAAAGCAAAAAAAATATCTGTAATGTAACTTATCATTAATTTCAGCTTCGATTTATTTATGTATGTTGTGCATTTCCATCCATTTACTTAATTAAGATGTACTGTAGAATAGGCCTACATTTCTTTCGTGCAACTGCGAAATAGGTTCCAAGTGCCACCCCACCTGTGCAACACCAGTGTTGGAGGTGCTATTTCACATACTATGCTTCGTTCACTTTTCCTTGTTCACTGAGACCAGCAGTTATATTAGAAACTCGCTGAGATAATTTGGCTCGTTTCGTGCCTTTTGCGATCAACCATTGTTCAGCGCTGCAATTAACTGTTGCTCGGTGTGCAGTGAACAGGTGTGCATATGGTGCTTTGTCTTTATGGTGTGTTTCGAATATGTACTGCACATTAAGATACACGTTATAACACTGCAGCTGGATTTACGTAGCGTGTGCTATCAAATACCAAGTTTGGTTTATTACGTACCATGCCCCGACAGAACAAATATTCCTGTCACGGGAAAGCCATGTGTAACACTACTGTCCGCTACTGATATACTATAACCTGAAAGCTGGAGGCAGTTTGTATAATGAAATTATTTTTATTCAAGCAATTATAGTATAAACAAGCAGAGCAGTGTTACCCTCTGAGAGGAATTTTGTTATGTTGACCGTGTTGTACCTAACGGAGTAGGGGGAGTAGACAACATTCCATTGGAACTACTGATGGCCTTGGGAGAGCCAGTCCTGACAAAACTCTACCATCTGGTGAGCAAGATGTATGAAACAGGCGAAATACCCTCAGACTTCAAGAAGATTATAATAATTCCAATCCCAAAGAAAGCAGGTGTTGACAGATATGAAAATTACCGAACAATCAGTTTAATACGCCTCAGCTGCAAAATACTAACACGAATTCTTTACAGACGAATGGAAAAACTAGTAGAAGCCGACCTCGGGGAAGATCAGTTTGGATTCCGTAGAAACACTGGAACACGTGAGGCAATACTGACCTTACGACTTATCTTAGAAGAAAGATTAAGGAAAGGCAAACCTACGTTTCTAGCATTTGTAGACTTAGAGAAAGCTTTTGACAATCTTGACTGGAATAACTTCTTTCAAACTCTAAAGGTGGCAGGGGCAAAATACAGGGAGCGGCAGGCTATTTACAATTTGTACAGAAACCAGATGGCAGTTATAAGAGTCGAGGGACATGAAAGGGAAGCAGTGGTTGGGAAGGCAGTAAGACAGGGTTGTAGACTCTCCCAGATGTTATTCAATCTGTATATTGAGCAAGCAGTAAATGAAACAAAAGAAAAATTCGGAGTAGGTATTAAAATCCATGGAGAAGAAATAAAAACTTTGAGGTTCGCCGATGACATTGTAATTCTGTCAGAGACAGCAAAGGACTTGGAAGAGCAGTTGAATGGAATGGATAGTGTCTTGAAAGGAGGTTATAAGATGAACATCAACAAAAGCAAAACAAGGATAATGGAATGTAGTCGAATTAAGTCGGGTGATGCTGAGGGAATTAGATTAGGAAATGAGACACTTAAAGTAGTAAAGGAGATTTGCTATTTGGGGAGCATAATAACTGATGATAGTCGAAGTAGAGAGGATATAAAATGTAGACTGGCAATGGCAAGGAAAGTGTTTCTGAAGAAGAGAAATTTGTTAACATCGAGTATAGATTTAAGTGTCAGGAAGTCATTTCTGAAAGTATTTGTATGGAGTGTGGCCATGTATGGAAGTGAAACATGGACGATAAATAGTTTGGACAAGAAGAGAATAGAAGCATTCGAAATGCGGTGCTACAGAAGAATGCTGAAGATTAGATGGGTAGACCACATAACTAATGAGGAAGTATTGAATAGGATTGGGGAGAAGAGAAGTTTGTGGCACAACTTGACCAGAAGAAGGGATCAGTTGGTAGGACATGTTCTGAGGCATCAAGGGATCACCAATTTAGTACTGGAGGGCAGCGTGGAGGGTAAAAATCGCAGAGGGAGACCAAGAGATGAATACACTAAGCAGATTCAGAAAGATGTAGGTTGCAGTAGGTTCTGGGAGATGAAGAGGCTTGCACAGGATAGAGTAGCATGGAGAGATGCATCAAACCAGTCTCAGGACTGAAGACCACAACAAGATCAACCTAACGGAGGTGGCTTATAGGAAGTGAAAGTCAAAATTACGTAAATATTTAGACAGTAACAAACAATGTTTTACCTATTTACACTGTTCAAAGAATAAAAAAACGGTCGCCAGCCTAATTAGGCAAGAGAATGAGTAACATTCTTTTTCAAGAACTAGAAAGAAGTAACTTAAATGGGCAAACACAACCTATACTTTTGTTACTCGAGAGTGCAATGAACTCTGACAACTGCATATGTTCATGGTAAGGTTGGATCTGACAGAACAGAACAAACTATTTACATAAATATAACAGATAAACCATACACACTATTACTTTCAGGGTTTATTCAAACTGGTCTTTATAACATTACTATCAATATTCACTGTAGAACCAGAAATTGGTCATAAGTTCAGTATTACTTTTCAAACATTTTCCTATCTGACAAAAAATTGTAAATGTAGTTCACTTCAAAATTATGAACTGGTCATAGGTTAAGTGTGTCTCAATTAAACACTTTTCTATGTAGAATGAAAGTTAAATGTATTTCCCTAACAAACAATTTCTCACTGAATTTTGAATAAAAAAAAGTTACTCCTTTCATAGATGTGGTCTTTCTATTAATTGTTATTTATCATGACCATAAAGGACAAACTGTGGATCATATTACACCATTAATATGCACTTTCAATACACAACAGGAACCCAATGTGGTACAGAATTTGACTTGAATAGCAAGAGTAGTTGAAACTTTCTGTAATTAAGTAACTTGGTGCATTTGAACTACTTTCGATTGGGGGGGGGGGGGGGGACCTTAATCTTGACCGCTGTAGAAGAGTAAATTAAACACACCTTCAATATACTAGAGAATCAAGTACTTAGCAATTATGAACATATAACTCTCAACAGTTGCAGTTCTGAACTTTTACTGCAGTGTAACACAAATTTGAGATATTTGTAAGATCCTTTCAACAAACAGTATTAATTTTTGCACACTCTAACGCCATATTAATTTTAATATCCCTTCAATAAAGGACACTCGGTAAACACTTTACCGTGGGAGGGACCCTAAGTGGATATGTGGCCGAGGATAAATCACGGTAAGTACAATCGTTCAGTGAAATTTTGCCTTATATTTGGGTACATTGTAACATCTTATGAGCTGATCCTTCACTGTACATCACTACAGTGTTCCATTACAGTGATTGCGAAATTTGGTGGCGATTACATATTGGCAGCTGGATTTGCAGGTAGAATTGCTGTACTCTGTCACTTGTTGGAGGCGACGATAGATACCAATTCCAGAATAGTTCCAGCTCTTTATCCATCCATCCGAGGCATTGGAAAGCGTCAAGAAAAGCCTCTCTCGGAACCAGCACAATACACAGCTTTTACATGAGCAGTTGATAGTTTGGTAGCTCGTTCCCGACTGACTGTTTATTCCACATTTTCTACCTAGGCCAACCACAATCTGCGCGCTACACAGTTCCGTTCCCGAGGGGAACCACAACACCTTACACATACAAAATAACTAAGAACCCTAAGTGAAGGTCAGCAGTTTACGTAACAACAAACAAACATTTTAAATAAAACAGAGCATTTGCATATATTGGTAGTTCTACACAAAATTATTTAAGTAAAATTATTTAATTTTAGAAATAACCAAAGAGATTATATGAGGAAGACAAAAGATCGTTTGCTCACATTGTGCATATTACAGAGATTACACTTCATTACAGTATTGAATTAATCGCACACTAATTACAGAAGTTCAATTATGGGATGTTGAACAAAATAGAAAGCTAAATGAATCAATAAAAGGTATGTAGTGTCTAAGTTATGGTGTTACAACGTCTACGTAAAGACGCAATTTCGCAAAACCTGTCTCCCCTCTGTGTCATTTACCCACAGCAAGCAATAGGTATGAATCGGAAATCCTAGCCATCGGAAGTACTGTGAGGACAATCTCTACTCTCCGCTGGTTGCTCTCCCCACGGCGATCGTGCTGTACCTGCCTCTATACCGCACGTGCCCTTCTATTCAGTGAACGACAAAAAGTGAACAGATTCCAGTTGTACACTTTGTAATTGTTGTGTACAACTTCGTACACAGTGACAAACAAGGAGAGGCTGGCTATAGAGCGGTGCAGCAACTGACCCCGTAGGAAAGCAGCACACGAGCAGAAATGATTAGTGAACAAGTTAATGCAACAAATATAAGACTTACTTAACTTCTATTTTTCCAAATGAACGAAGACTCAATACAAATAATACAACAAGAGGTATGGTCCAGCTATTGTAACAGCAACAATGGTGGTGACCGAGCTCTGACTAGGCAGTGAATGCGCAGCTTCATGTAGTAATGTGGCTCTGAGCACTAGTGGGCGAGTCGCTGCCGCCGGCCGTCGTATACTGCGGCAGCAGAAGGCGCCCCAAATACAGAGCTGCTGGAGCTGCGGCTCGGTAACAATGCCCCACGGGTCTGCCGGATCCCAGCATGACCGCTGTCGGGGTCTCACGAACACTTGCAGTTCCATTGCTATAACGCCCATGGGATGATACTGATATGTGATATCTCAGTTTATTTTGGTTGTAACTCAAAAGGTATTACACTGCAAATGTTTCACTTTCGCTTCACAGACAGGTACCTCATACCTGGCGCTGAGGTTAAAGATGTATTCACATCAGAAATACCTGTGAATAAGTGTGAACTGTGACAATGAGACATCATGGGTGGATGACATCGTAGCAAAAGATTGATTAAAACTTCCTGGAAGATTAAAACTGTGTGCCGGACCGAGACTCGAATTCTGGACCTTTGCCTTTCGCGGGCAAGTGCTCTACCAACAAGGTAGGAGACGAGGTACTGGCAGAAGTAAAGCTGTGAGGACGGGGCGTGAGTCGTTCTTGGGTAGCTCAGTTGGTAGAGCATTTGCCCGCGAAAGGCAAAGGTCCCGAATTCGAGTCTCGGTCCGGCACACAGTTTTAATCTGCCAGGAAGTTTCATATCAGCGCACACTCGGCTGCAGAATGAAAATCTCATTCTGGAAAGAAGGTTGATTGTTGACTACATCTGAAAATTCAGCGGTGGGAGGGGATGAGCTTCAAATTTTCGTAGTAGGCGCAAAAATCACTGGAGCAGGCCATGCTCAAAGTTTATGTATAAGTCTGTGATCTGCTGCTATCCATTCACTAAATGAATGATAAGAAATGAATAAACGACTTTGTCTGCGAACAGTGTCAGCGACAGAGCTTATCGCTGCATAGACTGTGAACGTCAATAGTCGTGGCACAGCTGGCTGAGCTATGCTGAACGCTATTTTTGTTTGTGACAACGTGTTCCCATTAACAGTGGGTAACGGAGCTCTGCTGTTCAGTGACGCCACCGATCAATATTCTAAAAGCAACGTTTTGTTTACTAGGCTACCGCTTCGAAGACTTACAAAACGACGTCAACTTTAGCTGCTCTGTCTTACAGCATTCTGCATTCTCTTTACTCCAGCACAAGTCTTTATTTAAATGTTCGGCTGCATACTTGAAACACATAAAAGTGTTATTCTTACTGGCTACCAAGAATGCGGCTCTACTTATTGATGTGAAATGTGTTGTGGTTTTACGTAACGTAGCCTAATACTAAGTTCACGGTGGTCAGAAACTGTCTGGGAAGCTTGTGAGTGTGTGTCGCAGTGTAGTTTGCGCTGAGAAATGATTGTTAAGAAAAAAATTTCATTCGTTGGGCCAGTTATGATTAATTGGCGTTGAAGTTATCGAATCAGGCCTTTCACTAGCTGAGTGCAGTATAACTAGGCTAGTGTTATTACCTTTACAAACAACAATGTACTTAATGTCAGACAACTCTTTTTCCATCAATGCTGGGCTTAACGAGATTTCACTAAAGCAGTGGGTCATAGTCTCGAAAAAAGCGTGCTTGTAACAGAATGGGTGACAGGAATAGACGTGTGTCATAGTGTTAGTTACGGCATGGTGTGTTTTCGTTATGTGTCAAATCGAATACAGCCCTCATTCCCCAGTACTTGTAAGTCCAAGAGATTAAGTACTTCATTTTCCTCCATCATTTCACGAGTGAACTTCAGCAGCTTATTAAGATCATACACCAAACCTGAACCTCGGCCACGACGACCGGATTCTCACCCAGGTGGTTTTATGTCTATATACATGACATACAGCTTTCGCAGCTGGCGCAATGAATTTCGTGTCACAGCTTTGTGTGAGTGTTGTCCACGGATTTACTGTTATTGTTGCCGCAGCTTACAGCCACTCCTTATAAAGCTTGTAAGATATTTATTTAATTACCCTCGCTTTTCGTTTTAAAGAATCTGGTGATGTCTAACCATGGCGAAACACACTACTTTTAAGGAAAAATAAGTTTGCTACCGTGATTGTTCTATTTTCAATATAACCATGAAAATCGGTTGCTGCATTATTCAGCCAACGAGTGCACACTACACAGAATGGTCATGTCAGTCCTCCAATTGGCTGCACCTTTATGAAGGAAATATAAATAAAAATAATGAGGTCTTCGACGAGCGTACTCTTCAATAAACATTGTCTTCGTGAGAGTGTTATTTCCATTTATCTCCATGCACAGCAGAGCATGCACAAGAACCAACGTCCCAGTAAAGACGTATTCAGATGTAGTAAATGCATACAGAGAAAGACAACCTCAATCTCCTATCTTACCATGCCTACTTTCCAGATGTAAAATTTTTATCTTATCACCAACCGGATGGTTTAATGAGACTAACTAACTTTGTTGTTTGGTATGCTATCCAATTGATCGCCCGAACCCATTCTCGTAAGCTACAAAAGCTAAGAAAAGTCTGCTGTCCCGTGATAAAGATGGATGATGCATGTGGTGACGATCGTTTCACATTCGCTGATCGTATTCACAACTGGACAAATATAGTTTTCGACACACAGGAAACGCAGTTGTGGATAAAGGCTTAAAGCGTCATATACAAACGGGGCTAGGCGCTAAACGGACAACATCCTCAGTAGCAGATTTGAAAACAGCTATCGGCGCAATTCTGTGCAGTACAGATGGGAATCTCTAAATCACCTGTATAGCTTGTAGAAAAAGCCTCTTGCAGGAAGTTTGTTAATAAAGGTAGCGTATCCGTATAAGCCTTCAGTGATAAGTTGAAGTCAAGAGGCCATAATATTACACGCATGTAAGGATAGTACATCCGTTCTTTATAAAAGGGACTACATTGCTAATTCTCTAGCATTCATTGCCGAAAACAACATTCAGCGTATTAGGGCCGACCCTAACTTAAGACTTACCTTCAAGAATACTGAGGTATGCATACTTAGCCTTGAAGTTACTGCGAGACTGAAATTAATGAACCCTGGAGCCTGTGCGTTACGTATCCGATACCTCCTGCATCTAATGGCATCGGTAACCCTGTGAAGTTGCTTCTAAATATACAGGGTGAGTCACCTAACGTTACTCCTGGATATATTTCGTAAACCTCATCAAATACTGACGACTCGATTCCACAGACCGAACGTGAGGAGAGGGGTTAGTGTAATTAGTTAATACAAACCATAAAAAAATGCACGGAAGTATGTTTTTTAACACAAACCTACGTTTTTTAAAATGGAACCCCGTTAGTTTTGTTAGCACATCTGAACATATAAACAAATACGTAATCAGTGCCGTTTGTTGCATTGTAAAATGTTAATCACATCCGGAGATATTGTAACCTAAAGTTGACGCTTGAGTACCACTCCTCCGCTGTTCGATCGTGTGTATCGGAGAGCACCGAATTACGTAGGGATCCAAAGGAAACGGTGATGGACCTTAGGTACAGAAGAGACTGGAACAGCCCATTACGCCCACATGCTAACACCTTTTTATTGGTCTTTTTCACTGACGCACATGTACATTACCATGAGCGGTGAGGTACACGTACACAAGTGGTTTACGTTTTCAATTACGGAGTGGAATAGAGTGTGTCCCGACATGTCAGGCCAATAGATGTTCAATGTGGTGGCCATCATTTGCTGCATACAATTGCAATCTCTGGCGTAATGAATGTCATACACGCCGCAGTACACCTGCTGTAATGTCGCCGCAGGCTGCCGCAATACGTTGTTTCATATCCTCTGAGGTTGTAGGCACATCACGGTACACATTCTCCTTTAACGTACCCCACAGAGAGAAGTCCAGAGGTGTAAGACCAGGAGAACGGGCTGACCAATTTATGCGTCCCCCACGTCCTATGAAACGCCCGTCTAACATCCTGTCAAGGGTCAGCCTAGTGTTAATTTCGGAATGTGCAGGTGCACCATCATGCTGATACCACATACGTCAACGCGTTTCCAGTGGGACATTTTCGAGCAACGTTGGCAGATCATTTTGTAGAAACGCGATGTATGTTGCAGTACTCTCCGATACACACGATCGAACAGCGGAGGAGTGGTACTCAAGCGTCAAATGCTTTAAGTAACAGTGCCTTGCCACCTAACTGAATTTTGCAATCACTTGATAATAAAAATGTGTGTACTATCGTACCAATCAACGAAACTATCGACCTCAAAAGAGAAAATCTTCTAAAGCACAGTTGGCTTTCTCTGGAAGAGACCAACGCAATTGCTTTCATTCTCACAGTACTTACACTCTATATTTATTTTTCTTTCAATAACCAATGTTGTATTACAAACTAATGGCCTGGCTGTGGGCAGTTGTCTGGCACGTTTTATTGCTGACGGCTCTGTCTCCTCTGTAAACCATTTAGAGTGCGAGTACTTCGGTAAAAACACGGGGAGTTCAAAGGGTGTCCACTTCTATAGTCGATATGTCGATGACATTTTTATTATTTTTTGAGTAGCTGGCTCTGATTCAGATATAAGGAGATGATTTTGATAACCTGTACCCAAAACTGAAATACGCTCATGAAATGATGGATTAAAATGAAGCACTCAGCCACTTGGGTACAGCTCATTGATGGTTGCGTGCGGTCTGACATACACTGGAAACCAACCACAAGGGACTCTGTAATACACGTCTCTTCCTGTCACCAATTCCGCTGTAAGCACGCCTTTTTGAAGAGTATGGACCACCGTATTAGGGATGCAAGCTACACTGGACTTGCGGTACGATATGAAAGGCTACAAGCGACTGTGAGTTTACGCCCTGACAGCAATCACTTTAAATGGTAGGCTTACACTTGTCTACCTGGCCCATGCGTCTGCTACACCGATTTTGCTTTTTGATAATGGTTGTTGTTGTTTGCCTGCATGAGAGGTTATCACTGTTATCAGAATCTGAATGAACTTGAATGCTAATTTAATTTAATGAAGTGGTGGTCCTATCACTGCTGTAGCTAATTATTGATGGGTGATTAATATAACAACTAGGGTATAATCTTTTATAAAAAAAATTAAAGCAAAAGTTTATTTGATCATTGAACAGCACATAAACAAAAGTTAAACTTGATGACAAATAAAACAGTATGTGTTCACAACACAGATGGACACGACAAATAGTTGGCAAAGACTAAGATGTATCTGATCAAACTATTTACTCTGACTCAGAACATGGATAACGCAATCTGAAAATATTGTGAGTGTGTGTGTTTCATTTTGTCAAGTTGCGCAGTGAATTGAGCCAACAAGTACCCTTTGGCTCCTGCAAGAAACAATTTCCACCTCACACTACTACAGAAGTCAGACAGACGCTCCTAATGTACCAACAAGAACTGCTTGAAAAATATTCAGCAACAAATATTTTCTGCAGTCGTCCACTGTAAGGAAAAGACACAAAAATATTGTATATTCTTACGTAACTAGTGGATTACTTGGGTACTGGAGTATTGTTAGTTAGTGTAAGAAAAACATTAAACGAACGAAAAATATTTACTGCAGAAAAATTCTGAGAAATCAAGTGAAACTTTTCCTTATAAATTAATACATTTTTCGGGTTCTTTTCAGAACAGTAGATTGTCTCTTATGGATAGGAATGCTATTAATTTACAAAGTATGGAAAGGTTCTTTTCTCCCTTTTCTTTGAGAATGTTATTTACTTGGCAGAATGGCTGAGAGCCAGGCCTACACAACTTGAATAACTTTTCTAGGTACGGTCAAGGCTGTCGCGTGAGAAATGTAATGGAGTGTACTGTTATGGAGGACAGATGGGGCTCACATACGCTATAGTGGACAATACCGTGAGCTGTGACAACTGCTGCATGCATCGCTCGCTGCTGACAAATAACACAACCGTCTCTTTCTATCTGGATCGACCTTCGCCAATCAAACTCTCCCTACACCTTAATGAAATCAAGGACTCCTATCCGCCCCTAGGCTAGCTATTGGCGTGGTACACCGGTCAGATAACCAGCCCACTGCGATGCCACTCAATATTCGCTCGCAGGCGTTTAACTAGTGCTCTGTCCATGTTCACTCCTCACAATAAGTGTGGCGGCCAACACAGTGACCAACGCTTAATTGCGAGCGACTCAATATAGAATATCACTCCAATTTGCTAACGACAGAGGTGCTCTCCCAGTGAAGTACTGAGGAGAGACTTTGCTCCTCGCTCTATGCATGCACGTTCGAGCGCACTCGCTCTCGTTACGTGTTCCCACTCCAAGAACGACAACGGAATGGGCCCTTTTTCTGGAAAAGTTGCAAGGGTATATCATTTGCTGTCTTCCTTCACTCTGCTGGCTCTTTGCGTCAGAAATATTCCGCCAGTCAGCAATGCTCTTTTAAATGGAAGAATGACGTTTCGTTTAAGTCGACCAATGCAGAAAGATGTAGCATCTCTGTTAGACATATACTGTCCTCCTGTGAGAACTACGCAGTCGGTCTGTCAATAAATGCATCTTCTGGGGTCTCCCACACAATGTAGCAGAATTTGCTTCTAAGTCAAACACCGGGGTTGTTATCCTTTCGCTCTGGCAAAAGCTGTCCTCTCTCTGGGCGGTTGTTCCGGCCAAAGTAGGTGTGCGCTGACCCACCCCTCTAAAGGGACAGGCCTCCCACTGGGCCGGCCACCTCCCTAGAATGAAGATTCCTGTGGCTGTCAAGTCGTGTAGACCACCCTCGACTTTTTGAACCTCAGAGCGCACTTGCGATTTTCTTATTAGATTTGCATATTGCTTACATGAATTCATACAAAATTGACTCTACCTTATCGAGTTTGGGTTCGAATGAAGCGTCTTGCTGTGCAGAATACGATTCTGAGGACGAAATGTGTAAGAAGTGAAGGTCAGGAGACCACACCACCTTACAATATCTAACGCTGAATGGCCTTCCATGGATTTATTCTACATGGAAGTTGTACTACATTGGTGCAGCCTGTAACAAATGTCAATATTGTGATTTGTTTGCCCTAACAAGCCGGAGCTGCACTACTGCACCGCTTTCCCGGAGTGTAGTGCTGTCCCAGGTGACGGTCGTGGAGCAAGCGTCCACAGAGTAGCGATGGGCGGCGTCAGTAACTTGTTATCACGGGCACAAAATATGCAAAGTTGCGGTTGGTGATCTGTTTGGCGGATTGCAATGAGTCTGTAAAGGAGTCCCGAAATCTCTAACTAAGAGAAGGGTTTTTGTGTCCCAACATAGACCACTTCAGAGCCGCCATAAATGTTGTGTTCCAGTCTAAAATTCTTTCGAAGGCCAGAGGCTTCCAAAAAAACTCGACAGGCAGAGCAACGACGCCCCCTGACGGCTCCGTCAATAGCGTCTGGACCACAGTGAACATGGTAACTCACGAATTTTTATGGCTGCCGTTCCTGTACGGAAAGAGTATTTACCACAATTGCGAAATACCTTGGCCATGTGACCTAACTTTTTCTTGTGTCCCTGCCGTGGCTAGAAGCGCCTAACAGGTAGATCCAGACAGGCAGTTTTCTCGTCTTTTCTGCCGAAAGCATTGTGTGAATACCAGTACGAGAATTTATTGGGACTAGCATTCTATTCCTCTAAGTGCTTTGAGATGTTCCTACACGTGGCTTCCAAGTGCCAAACGTCCACTGCAAGATTTACTGTTAAATGACCGAACTGCCTGCTTCTTCTCAATCCCAGGAAACACTATTTGAAGGACATACACGGTTAGAATACCGCACGCATTATCAATGTTTATGCTCTCATCAGTGCCTGCTCATGTTGATAACTACCTGTCGTCTCAAAAAAATTATATCTTGGGTGTAAAATCAACAGTAAAGGGTAACCTTGAATGTGAAAAATAGTGAGAATGTGACTCGTCCTCTCTCAGTGAAATCCCATAAAGTTCAGCATCGACAGAAAAATAGTTGCGTAATGTCAAATAAATTGTTGTTTGTAAAGCTAATAGCACAGTGATAGCTGACAATCTGTGCAGAATAAGGCTATGAAAAGTGAGTATATCATCCTACTCCTTTCCCCGGCTACTACTACTAATTCCGAGAGAATCAGCTTCGTAGGAAATTCTGCATACAAAAAGGTAAACTTTGTAATAAAGAAGGTGAGACGCTATGTTTTTCTTCGACCAAGAGCCCACAGAAGAGTTATATCCGAAATGAACAGCTGTATAGAAATAAATTCGATGGCGTAGGCGTGTACAAAATCAGCAGCAATGAATGTGACGCTTAATTTATAGAACAAACCGGTTGGACGTTCACAATTAGATTTTGTGACCATTTACTGAACTGAAAATGACAGGTTAAACATCCAAAAAGACTCACGCTACCACCCGAACATGGGTTTCGTGCCAGTAACAACACGGCACGAGTTCCATGTCATCCCTCTTTGCTGTATCAATCAGTCGATGATGGAGTAGAGTGAACACTACGTAAAAAATCAAGTACGCTGCGCCGTTTCCGAGATATTCACCGTTGAAGGTATGCAAACAGGTCGTCGCGTACACTAATTTAGTCTCTTGCGCATGTTTAAATGTGGCATTGCAGAAACATCTGTGTCTCCATGGATGAGTTACCACTTCTTGATATGCTCATTACCAGTTAAAACATGCCTTTTTTGGAAGTTACAAATTTAAGCTAGGTGAGCAAAAGACTCATTTGATCTGTTTTAGGAAACCAAGCGAAGAACAGGTTTAGCGGTATTGTTTCTGGCTGACTGCTTGAAGTGGAGCCTGCAACGATTTCAGTGGCTAACCTCAATTCTAAATAACTGTTTTCCTTAAAACCATCTCAGCACCACCTTATTTGCAACACCCATAAAAGCTTTTTGGGCTGTTTCTGACCCCCTTTTCTTTAGTTTCTAACATGAGTACTTGACTTATTGTGTGAAGCCTTCAATGTGAGATCATGTCTCTTAATGAGCAGATTATTTGAGCATTTTATGTTTTCAATTTGTGTCAACAATTGTGAAAGGGTCCTGTAACCACATTTCATTAGTCCGATAGCTCATTTTCACTAGCATTTCTCTTTATTTTCCTTGTTTATCTTTTCTCATTACTCTCATAGTGGTATAATTGAATGAATGTGGTTGTGTGTCACGTTCCTAGACGGTGGCGTAGTCTGCTGCAGAAAGTCTGCGATAGACATACAGATTCAGCAGCCGTTGTACAGAGTAGCCAACTCTTGTAGTGGTCTAGTAGGCAAAGAGGTTTGCGCTACTTGTGAGAAATCCACTTGCGTTAGGTTGGTGGCGGAAATGGCATCTTTGGGTTTTCTGGGCCAAGCGGAGCGTGATAGAGGCTGGAGAAAAAAAGGGGGCCGAACGGAGTGGCCGAGCGGTTCTACGCGCTACAGTCTGGAACCGCTAAACTGCTACGGTCGCAGGTTCGAATCCTGCCTCGGGCATGGATTTGTGTGATGTCCTTAGGTTAGTTATGTTTAATTAGTTCTAAGTTCTAGGGGACTGATGACCTCAGAAGTTAAGTCCGAATGTGCTCAGACCCATTTGAACCAAGCCAAAAAAAGAGAGCAGTACGCCGCCGGTACGGGAAGCGTCCACAGCTGTGCTCCAGTCGAAGAAGGGTGAGTTAGACTGACCGCGTGGCGCGTTGTTATTTGGCGAGAGGAGAGCTGTTAGCTTTCGGTCTCGCTTTTCAACTCTGAAAGATTGCTTTGCCTTGTCGCAGCAAGGAATGCAAAACTTCGGCAGACTTTTCCTTTAGTAAATTTCTGTAGCAGACTTGGATCCAGTGGAAGAGCGCCACAGAAATGTGTCGATAAGAAGTGAGCCCCCGTTCTGTATGAATGCCTGTTTGCCTTCAGCTGTGCCTTGTACAAGCTTTCATTTTTCTAAATATTAATAGCTTTGCCTTCTCGTAAATTTTCCTTCCTTTATGTGTCTTTCGTCAGTGGGGAGCCAACCACGTGGTAGAACACTAGAGTTTGTTGGGTTACCGTCATCACTAACTGTCCGACCCCATGTTTGTTTTAAAGAATGTTAACTATTCATGATTGTGTGATGTGATATTGTAGCAACTTGGCCACGATACCTAGAAACTGCGTCTACACAAACCACGTGGACACGCAGGTGTACTGCCAAAGCCGGCCGCGGTGGTCTAGCGGTTCTAGGCGCTCAGTCCGGAACCGCGCGACTGCTACGGTCGCAGGTTCGAATCCTGCCTCGGGCATGGATGTGTGTGATGTCCTTAGGTTAGTTAGGTTTAAGTAGTTCTAAGTTCTAGGGGACTGATGACCACAGATGTTAAATCCCATAGTGCTCAGAGCCATTTGAACCATTTTTTTGTACTGCCAAACGTGTACCGCTTCATGAGTTATTGCGATCAGTTATCAGGCAACAGTAGTTGTGTGAATGATTCACACCAATGATTTTAGGTGTAGATTATAACGGTGAATGTATCGATGCTTTTCTTTAATGTTTTAGGAATTAATGTTATCAGGAATTGTGTACATGCCTCACATCCATATCTTAGGAATAAATGATTTTATCCACAATTTTCTCTTGCATTCCGAGGTTAAGTTTTTGCACCTAAGCCACTCACCTCGTAGCTTTCCTGTTAGCACATCCAACGCGTTTCCTTACGCACAGGTCCAGTGATAAGTTTCCTCTTTTATTTTAAAACAAATGCTTTAGATTAAGTCTTATTTTCAGGTGTGTTGGTGGGAGCAGATCTTATCCGCAGTGTTCATGCATTTTCTATTTTATTTAAAATGTTTGATTCCCGTGAACAGTGCACGGGCAATATTATTAATTACATCGTACCCCCTATGAGCGATATTACGACGTATGCATTTTTATGAGTCTTTGGTCTGTGATAAAATTAATTTATTTTCCGACTCGATGTGGTGTGCGTACTGTAAGACCTTCGGTACGCACACCATCAGATTATTTGGCTTGTCGCTCTAACGAAGTAGGCGAGTGTCAGCAATATGTCTCGTGGTCTTATCGTGGCGTGTTTATCTTCTGGCGTTAGGTCAGACGATAGAAATTCCACTTGCACGCTTAGAGTAGCAGATTGACGGTGACTAACTTTAAACAGAACTTGATTAATTTTCACACATATTTATTAAAATAATAAAAATCATAGATGTTACGTAACTTGATTCTGGATGCTGTTTACAATTGACAATCTGAAGTTCCTTTGGTCTTGGTACGTTAATCTTATTCTCACATATCTCTGATACTTGACAAATTGTGTATATATTTGTCTTCATGGCTATGTACAGGAATATGGTAATCTTATTAGGTGCACACTGAAACTTGACTATAGACTGGTACAGACAAATGCAGACTGGTACAGACTAGTGCAGACTAATGCAGACTGACTAATCGTTATAATACCTCGAGCGTGTCGCCACTGTCAGTGATCGCAGACCGAGCGCCACCACAAGGCAGGTCTCGAGATACGGACTAGCACTCGCCCCAGTTGGACGGACGACTTTGCTAGCGACTACACGGACGAAGACTCGCTCATTTGCAAAGCAGCTAGTTAGCATAGCCTTCAGCTAAGTCAATGGCAACGACCTAGCAAGGCGCCATTAGCATTACAATTGCATTTATCTAGAGAGAGTCTCACTTGTAACATCAAGAACGCTGTATACAAATGATGGATTTAAGTTAAGTATTCCAGCAGCTACGTACTTTTCTTTATAGCATTCATTACGTATCCTGTTTCAGACCTCATGCCACCCTGCGTGAGTTAGCGCGTGCATCTTGGCCGCCTCTTCCTATTAGTGTACGTAGTGTTGGCAAGTCTGCCGACACTACACATATGTTAGAGTCTGTGGTGACCCTAATCTTAACGTAATAACCCATAGAAACAGGTAAGTTACAATTGTATGAAAGATGAAAAATTAAATTTTTGTGTTCCATGGAAGCTTTCTTTCAACCGTTTAGTAATACAGATTTACACGGCAGGGGGTATGCATTATAGCGCAACTACAGTCATAGTAAGCTGCAGTTGACTGATTCCATCTTGCCGTGATTGCGGAGAAACGCCAATTGAGATTCGGTCTTCCGACCGGCCGCACGAAGCGGGCGCGGAGCACGGGAGTGGCCACACGGGCTGTTATCCTCGCGTAACGGAGCTCGTGCCGCGATACGATTGGCGCCCGGTCCCCCCGATATTTCAGCGTATAACGATTGCCGACCGCCCGGCGAACACAGGCCGAGCGCCAAGAGCGACTGGGGCAATTGTCTCTAACGATCCGGCGCGGCGTGGCGCCCGAAGGGGGAGGAACGCCGCGGCAGCACGCGACGACCGCCGGTCGAGCACCGGCCTCGTGCCCGGCTAACTCCTCTGCGCCCGTACAGCCGTGGGAGGGGCGCGGAAAGCTCGTAACGGCACTAACAGCCAGTCTGACTTCGGTGCAGATGTAAAACGACCCTAAGCTGCCGTAATTTTTCTAGTAGCTTTGGTCAGTTAAGGCTATTCCCGCATTACGTGTACGTTGCGTGTGCTGCATACCCTTAGGGCGTTACATCTTAACGATATATTTCCTGAGGTATGCGATCAATGTCTTTCTACACCACTGGCCATTAAAATTGCTACACCAAGAAGAATGCAGATGATAAACGGGTATTCATTGGACAAATATATTATACTAGTATTGACATGTGATTACATTTTCACGCAATTTGGGTGCATATATCCTGAGGAATCAGTACCCAGAACAACCACCTCTAGCCGTAATAACGGCCTTGATACCCCTGGGAATTTAGTCAAACAAAGCTTGGATGGCGTGTACAGGTACAGCTGCCCATGCAGCTTCAATACGATACCACAGTTCAACAAGAGTACTGACTGGCGTATTGCGACGAGCCAGTTGCTCGGCCACCATTGACCAGACGTATTAAATTGGTGAGAAATCTGGAGAATGTGCTGGCCTGGGCAGCAGTCGAACATTTTCTGCATCCAGAAAGGCCCTGCAACATGCGGTCGTGCATTATCCTGCTGAAATGTAGGGTTTCGCAGGGATCGAATGAAGGGTAGAGCCATGGGTCGTAACACATCTGAAATGTAACGTCCACTGTTCAGAATGCTGTCAATGTGAACAAGAGGTGACCGAGAATTGTAACCAATGGCACCCCATACCATCACGCCGGGTGATACCCCAGTATGGCGATGACGAATACACACTTCCAATGTGCGTTCACCGCGATGTCGCCAAACACGGATGCGACCATCATGATGCTGCAAACAGAACCTGGATTCATCTGGAAAAATAACGTTTTGCCATTCGTGTACCCAGGTTCGTCGTGGAGTACACCATCGCAGGCGCTCCTGTATGTGATGCAGCGTCAAAGGTAACCGCAGCCATGGTCTCCGAGCTGATAGTCCATGCTGCTGCAAACGTCATCGAACTGTTCGTGCAGATGGTTGTTGTCCTGCAAACGTCCGCATCTGTTGACTTGGGGATCGAGACGTGGCTGCACGATCCGTTACAGCCATGCGGATAAGATGCCTGTCATCTCGACTGCTAGTGATACGAGGACGTTGGCATCCAGCACGGCGTTCCGTATTACCCTGTTGAACCCACCGATTACATATTCTGCTAACAGTCATTGGATCTCGACCAACGCGAGCAGCATTGTCGCGATACAATAAACCGCAATCGCGATAGGCTACAATCCGACCTTTATCATAGACGGCAACGTTATGGTACGCATTTCTCCTCCTTACTCGAGGCAACGCCGGTCAACTGCTGTTGGTTTACGAGAAATCGGTTGGAAACTTTCTTGATGTCAGCACGTTGTAGATGTCGGCACCGGCGCCAACTTTTTGTCAATGCTCTGAAAAGCTAATCATTTGTATACCACAGCATCTTCTTTCTGTCGGTTACATTTCGCGTCTGTAGCACGTCATCTTCGTGGTGCAGCAATTTTAATCGCCAGCAGTGTAGATTCCCCAAACACCAGAAGCGGTGAACCGTTTTAGAAACTGAGGACATGTAATGGGCCGGTAAACTAAGGAAAATTTTTGTTTTACATATTTTCCCGTCTCTTATTTGAGAATAAACAGTACGTACAGAGAAACTGAAATTTACAATATTTAATTCCGGTGTTATTCGAAAATTGTAAAGTGGAACGGATAGATGTTGCAGTAAAAACGAGGAGAGCAGTACAGATTCATCATATAGCGCTAGGAAACGCAATTTTCCCAAGGAAGAGGTAAAATAGAAACAGCTGTAGAAACAAAATACGTGAAACATCTCTTTAGTACGTCGTCAGGCTTCCATAAAACGTAATTCCTTATTCATAAACAATTTTTGACAATTAAAGGAAACTCTTGCCTTTGATCACGATGAAGAACGTTGTACTGAGTACAAAGTAACAACAACTTTATATATATACTGAAACGCCAATGAAACTGGTATAGGCATCCGGATTCAAATACACAGATATGTAGCCGGCCGCGGTGGCCGTGCGGTTCTAGGCGCTTCAGTGCGGAACCGCGTGACTGCTACGGTCGCAGGTTCGAATCCTGCCTCGGGCATGGATGTGTGTAATGTCCTTAGGTTAGTTAGGTTTAAGTAATTCTAAGTTCTAGGGGACTGATGACCTAAGATGTTAAGTCCCATAGTGCTCAGAGCCATTTGAACCATTTGAACAGATATGTAAACACTCAGAATACGCCCCTGCGGTCGGCAACGTCTACATAAGACACCAAGTGTCGGGTGCCGCTGTTAGATCGGTTACTACTGCTACAATGACAGGTTACGAAGATTTAAGTTAGTTTGAGTGTGGTGTTAAAGTCGACATACAAGTCATGGGACACAGCATGTCGGATGTAGCGATGTAGTATGGATTTCCCCGTACCACAATTTCATGAGTGTACCGTGTGTTGTATCCACGGACCCAACCAACCAACCAACTCGGGCATGCGCGCCCTGACCGTGACATCGCTGGCCACAGTTCCTGTCGCGGCCGTCGGCGTCTCAGGGCGTTACCGCCGACGAAGATGTCGCGCCATGGCTGAGCTCGGGTCCGCAGCGCCCTCTGCCTTTTGCATATAAGGAGGAGCGCTGACCCCGAGACGGACAGTCTATTGGCGGTTGTCTATTGCTAGCCTTTCGTGGAGTTTATAGCGGAGCCATTGCAGTGTGATATTTAGTATTGTATTCGACTGGACTCAGTACACGGATTACTCTTGGATATTACTTGGATTTATATTGCTGGTGCACGTTTCGTCAGAAATAAAGATAAGTTATCTCTTCATTCTAGCTGGCGCAATTCTTGTCTTTAATTATTTTTCGGCCAACAGACATAGCTACATCCTGGTCACTACCCACGCTTTATACAATTTGCGGTGGCTGCCCCAAAGTACCGCCGAGGACCTTGGGTTTGGGAGCCGTCACAAATCCGGTAAAACATTAAAGCCCCGATATCACTGTGACATTAATAAGATACTGCAAGAACAGGACCTAAGACGACTGAAGAGAATCGTTGAACGTGACAGAAGTGCAACCCTACCGCAAATTGCTGCAGATTTCAATGCTGGGCCGTCAAAAAGTGTTAGCGTGGGGACCATTCAACGAAACAAAAAATCATGGGAGCAAATTTGTACTTGCAGACGACAACAGAGTACCAAATGATAAGATATTGGTGTTCGCCAGCGGAAGGGGAAAATCCTGTTTAACAGACTGCAATTCGTTCTTTGTCGATGGAACGTTCAAAGGCTCCAGCAAGCAGTTTGGACAGTTATTTATTGTTCATGCCGATATTTCTAGCTCTGAGGAGGAAACAAACATAGTTCCAACCGTGTACGCCTTGCTACCGAATAAAAAGCGAGAAACGTACGATCGCTTTTTCACAGCTGTTAAGAGCAACGTACCTGGATGGAATCATACAGCTATCATGATGGATTTTGAAGCTGCAGTCATCCAATCAGTAACACATTTGTTTCCTAATGCAAATAATTATGGCTGCAACTACCATTTCAACCAGTGCTTGTGGAGGCAAGTGCAGAATTGCGGCCTTGTTGCTGCCTTCAAGGAAAACGAAGAAATTCGTTTTCACATAAGATTGTGTTCCGCTCTGGCTCACATTCCACTGGACATGTTAGATGATGGATGGCTATGGATTGAGGAGAGCACGCCAGATAATGAAAAATTGCAGGATTTTTACGACTATTTTGTTGAACAATGGCTGGATAATGACGTCATGGTTCTGAGCGCTATGAGACTTAACATCTATGGTCATCAGTCCCCTAGAACTTAGGACTACTTAAACCTAACTAACCTAAGGACATCACACAACACCCAGTCATCACGAGGCAGAGAAAATCCCTGACCCCGCCGGGAATCGAACCCGGGAACCCGGGTGCGGGAAGCGAGAACGCTAATGACGACATGCCAAGGGATATGTGGAATTGCGCAGGAAGGCATCACCGCACCAACAATGTTTCAGGATGGAATCGGAGGATAAATACATTAATTGTTCATCCAAATTTTTATTCCTTAGTAAAAATTCTCAGAGAGGACACAGAATAGACTATCATGGGCACCAGTTTGACCGACTAGTTTTAAATCTAGTTGGGAAAAGAAGAAAGCAGTCCGCAATTAAGACAGATGAGATAGTTTTTAAGGCCCTTACAAGACTCCAAGTTGACGGCAATGTAAAATCATTTCTTACTTGCGTGGCCTATGCACAGAAATTACAATGAAAAGGAAATGGCTGAAGCTACAGCAATACTTCAAATATTGGAAAGGGGTTCAGTTCACGCCGATCACCCTATTGTAAAAATTGTAAATAAATAATCATCCAGTAAATATTGTAAATAAATATAATGGGGGACGATGAGAGACTACCTCCTCGTGGTGTTCCCTGGGCACGACACAAGTCTAAATGTCTTTTGCAAATTGTAAAAGATTCACTAATGAAGTATGAAAAGTCATAGTTTTTGTAACAGTCACAATCAGCATTTTTGTGTAGGGAGTTTTAGAAACAATGTCTCTTTGAGTGGACGATGAATACAGCTTGTTTCAATACATAAATTACATTCCTTAACGCTAATTGCTAGCAGGACTCACATTAGACCTCAGTACACTTCCCTGCGTGGTACGGGAAAATTGAGGTTTATTTCGAAATAATTAAAGAAAAAAGTTTCTACTGAGAACCAAATTCATTAGATTCTTTAGTAGGCTCCTCTTAATATATGGTAAAAGTTGGCCACTCCTACCATACCAAATTTTTGGTGAGGGGTTGAAAAATGGAAAACATTTTCCATTTCTATAGTTTCTGTAAAATGCATGCATCGTTAAGTATGAGGTTGAGCGAAAATTATGCCCTATGTAAGAGTAATCAGAACGAAAATTCCAATGAAAAAGGTCTTACGCATAACTGTGCTGCAACTAATAGTTGACAAGATATCGTGGGGGCAAAATCAGCTCCGATTTCTAATCTGACTAAGGCCACACTTCCTTGCCCAAAAAAATTCTGAAATAATGTAGCCTGGCTGCACGGGAGGAGTGTGAATGTCCCTCGGCAGTTGCCCGGGCCGGCGCTAGCCGAGCGTTCAGTCACACCAAGCGGCAGCAGGTAGTGGCGCAGCATTTTCGACACACCCTGTGCCGGTCCCTCAGTATCCCGGATCTCTCACATTCGAGTTTCTCACAAGTGTCTCTTCTCACAAGTGTCCACAACTCCATGTCAGCAGGGGACTGCAAAAGCGGTAATGGTGTGGGGCGTGCGCAGTGGAGGTGATATGGGATTCATGATATGTCCAGATACAACTCTGACATGTGACACGTACATAAGCATCCTGTCAGATCACCTGCATCCATTCACGCCGATTGTACATTCCTACGGACTTGGGCAACTGGAGCAGGACAATACGACACCTCACACGTCCAGAATTGCTACAGAGCGGCTTCAGGAACGCTCTTCTGTGTTTAAACATTGCCACTGACCACCAAAATCCCCAGACATAAATATTATTGAGAATATCTGCGATGCCTTGGAACGTGCTGTTCAGAAAGAATCTTCATCCCCTCGTACTATTACGGATTAATGGACAGCCCTGCAGGATTCATGTTGTCAGTTTCCTCCGGCGTTACTTCAGGTATCAGTCGAATCCATGCCACATCGTGTTGTGGCACTTCTGCATGCTCGTGGCCCTACACGATATTAGGCAGGTTCTTTCTGACATGTCTGAACAAACAGACACCACATGTGTATATAATTGAGACGAGACAGCGAACAATCTCTTCAGTGCGGATATACACCAGGCTCTAACTCTTACGGCTATCGGAAAAATCCCACGAGTAAAATGAGGATAGTGGGCAAAGGCACTACATTAGTTTTTTTTTTTTTGGTCATCAGTCTACTGACTGGTTTGATGCGGCCCGCCACGAATTCTTTCCTTTGCTAACCTCTTCATCTCAGAGTAGCTCTTGGAACCTACGTCCTCAATTATTTGCTTGACGTATTCCAATCTCTGTCTTCCTCTAAAGTTTTTGCCCTCTACAGCTCCCTCTAGTACCATGGAAGTCATTCCCCCATGTATTTGCAGATGTCCTGTCATCCTGTCCCTTCTCCTTATCAGTGTTTTCCACATCTTCCTCTCCTCTCCAATTCTGCGTAGAACCTCCTCATTCCTTAACTTATCAGTCCACCTAATTTTCAACATTCGTCTATAGCACCACATCTCAAATGCTTCGATTCTCTTCTGTTCCGATTTTCCCACAGTCCATGTTTCACTACCATACAATGCTGTCTCCAGACGTACATCCTCAGAAATTTCTTCCTCAAATTAAGGCCGGTATTTGGTATTAGTAGACTTCTCTTGGCCAGAAATGCCTTTTTTGCCATAGCGAGTGTGCTTTTGATGTCCTCCTTGCTGCGTCCGTCATTGGTTATTTTACCGCCTAGGTAGCAGAATTCCTTAACTTCATTGGCTTCGTGACCATCAATCCTGATGTTAGGTTTCTCGCTGTTCTCATTTCTACTTCATCTCATTACCTTCGTCTTTCTCCGATTTACTCTCAAACCATACTGTGTACTCATTAGACTGTTTATTCCTTTCAGCAGATCATTTACTTCTTCTTCACTTTCACTCAGGATAGCAATGTCATCAGCGAATCGTATCATTGATATCCATTCACCTTGTATTTTAATTCCACTCCTGAACCTTTCTTTTATTTCCATCATTGCTTCCTCGATGTACAGATTGAAGAGTAGTGGCGAAAGGCTACAGCCTCGTCTTACACCCTTCTTAATACGAGCACTTCGTTCTTGATCGTTCACTCTTATTCTTCCCTCTTGGTTGTAGTACATATTGTATATGACCCGTCTCTTCCTATAGCTTGCCCCTACTTTTTCCAGAATGTCGAACAGCTTGCACCATTTTATATTGTCGAACGCTTTTTCCAGGTCGACAAATCCTATGAAAGTGTCTCGATTTTTCTTTAGCCTTGCTTCCATTATTAGCGGTAACGCCAGAATTGCCTCTCTCGTCCCTTTACTTTTCCAAAAGCCAAACTGATCGTCACCTGGCGCATTCTCTATTTGACTACATTAGTAGTGTTTAATAAATTGAGGATTTGTGCCTGAAGAAAGGCGTGATAGGTTAGTCCATGCAGGTGCAATGATGAATGGATCCGACTGCCTCAGTGGTCAGAACATCTGCTTGGTAAACAGGGGATCTGGGTTCGAGTATTGGTCTGGCACAAATTTTCAACTTTCTCCATTGATTTCAGTGACTGCCCACTTGCAGCCAATGTCTGTAACTCCATTGTGTCTTAACAATAATTACATTTTTTATGCTTGTGTGTGTAAACTGAACGTGCATCAAAAGTCATTGCTTTAGTTACATAAAAGCGCAGAAATCAGGTGATCAACTAATTTTTACTTATGAAATGCAATTTGTATTCAGTGAGTATACAAAATAGACAACGGACTAACATTAAATGATGCACAGTTCTAATTATGTGCAGAACAATCAACCAGTCTAACTAACAAAAACAAAAGGAAGTCGTCAGCCCCATTTTTTCTCTTACACGTTCATTTATGTTTCTTTCTCTATCAATTCTGCTAATATTACCGGTAGCTCTACCTGCCGTTTACTGCGTCATTTATATAGTTTAGCAAACCACTAACCATAATATTGCTAGAACACTACTTTCGCCTTGCGTTTATGGGAATGCAGCTCACTCACTGTAGTCGAAAAACGTCAGGTAAAGTGTCATCGTTCTTAGCTATCAAAAAACCAGACGCATAATTTACAGTTAGTACAATAACACTTATCTAAAGAAAGACGAAGTAATCGTCGTGAAATCCTTCTGGATAATATTCAATAAAATTTTTGTCGGTTTTTGACCTGTGAGGCAACGGGCGATTTGTGGCGCCTTGAAGATATCCTAAGTTCGGAGTTGGCGTGGCTCGTCGGCGGCCGCTTGGTGCCGAGCATCGGCCGGAGCAAGAGGGGTGGGCAGCCCCAGTGCGTGGTCCAGGCCGACCATGGGAATTCCATCTTGTGTCCAGGATTGTGCTACGTGTCGATGAAGGAGATTTGTACACCGCGAGTTGCAAAGATGGCGGACTTTGTGGAACCATAATGGGAGACATTTCACAGTTCATGTAGAAATTTATATTAGCCAGACGAATCGTGATATCTTAAAAACAAACACGTAAATTACCATTATTTGCACGACAATTCTGATGGTCTAATCAGATTTTCAATACCTTTATTAGTTTCATGTTTAGTATCTGACTGTAAATTATGTAAATAGCAGCCAGCAACGAATTTCCAAAATCTAAACGGTTCATCCGATTTTGTCAATCATCGTGTCTTCAGAAAGCTATTAGTGGAAACCTAAATTGGTATGAACTACAGGCGTGTAACTTGAATAGTACATGAGTTATTGGAGGTCAAAGTAGTCGATTACTATTGATTGCATCAGGCCATAAGTACTCCACAGTTACACGAAAAAACGGTAGCAGCGTGCTTATCAATTTTATCAATATATTTATTCGTCTGTGTCTTTGTTTATACCCGATATATACTATTCATGAAGTTATTGGTTAAATATTTACTGTGTTTTAGAAAGCACAGAGACATTAGGCTACTGGCCTAGCTTTTGTTTCTATTCCTTTGATATATTTTTATTTCATTTTTTCATGTATTTAATAATGTGTGTTAGAGCGTGTTTATGGTCCAACCATAGGAATATTTATTTAATTCGAAGTTATTTAAATGTAAATCTAGTATTTCGTATGTGTTTCAATATGTTTGTCAGTATGCATTGTCGTGAAGGAATGGCGGGTTCGGTCTAGTCAATCATAGCACTTGTTAATCGGGAGACTGGATGGAATTGGGGAAGCAGTGCTCGACAGGAATAGGGGTGCTGGACGGGGATTAGGACGGTCGGCCGCAGAATCTACGTTGGGGAGTGGTGCAATTTGCACGTGGTTACGGGAGATAGAAATATTTCGGAGTGCCGACTTGTGCAAAAATGATTTAAATCGCTCTGAGCACTATGAGACTTAACTGCTGTGGTCATCAGTCCCCTAGAACTTGGAACTACTTAAACCTAACTAACCTAAGGACATCACACACGTCCATGCCCGAGGCAGGATACGAACCTGCTACCGTAGCCGTCGCGTGGTTCCAGACTATAGCGCTTAGAACGCTGTACTATCGACACCAGTAAGTGTTCTGCAGTAATAAACGGCATTCTTAAAGGTACTTCTGCTATCGTACTTGTCATTTAAAATCGTTAAAAATAGTAACTTCTGGTTTTACATAACTGCAATCTTTCATTTATAAATTTCTATGTCACATTCAAAATTCGCAATTGCCGAGTGATAGGAACTTTTGTCCATTCGATTGATGTGTATATTCATATTGTATACTGTAGTCTCAGCAGTATTAGGCTTGTAATGCAGCAACTACGTATTCCAGCCCCTAGACAACGAAACCAGCCAAAACTTTCAATATTTCAACTCTGATCAGAGGGTACGTAGTTGAGGGCCGCCCATCACATCATTTTTATCTGAACGCCTGCAGACTGCATTTTCAATATATAATAAGACAGAGAAAAGTTAAGATGATAATTTAAATGCTTCAGGTGTTCAATTTAGTGCTCCCTCACGTGAGTACAACGCCTGTAACGTTTAAACAACCATCAATGGCGGTAAGAAAAGTAAAGTGTTCCTTTTAGATGTTGTTAAAATCACGCGTCACATTGCATTGAATGTCGGTTATGTTGCTAAACCGTTAACACTTCTGGTGTATTTCTGCATTGTTAGTGGTATTGTCGTATTAGAAACACCAAGTCTCATTAGACATGATTTTTTTTTTCAGGAAAGTAATGTCCGCGTTTTGCATTACAATCAAGTCACGGCAAGCATCCACGTGGCTATATTTGTTCGAGAGCGGAGGCGTGCAGGTCAGACTTGGAGATATTTTTCTCTTCTTCAAAATATTGTCTTTAACACACTTCTGGTGTACTTCTGCATTGTTAGTGGTATTGTCGTATTAGTAACACCAAGTCTCATTACACATGATTTTTTTTCAGGAAAGTAATGTCCGCGTTTTGCATTACAATCAAGTCACGGCAAGCATCAACGAGGCTGTATTTGTTCGAGAGCGGAGGCGTGCAGGTCAGACTTTCGACATATTTTTCTCATCTTCAAAATATTGTCTTGAACACGTCATTTAGAGACTTACGTTTGTGTCGCAACAACTTTGACACAATACCGCTACACGTGTGATGAGTCTGTTATACCGCCGGCCGGGGTGGCCGAGTGGTTCTAGGCGCTACAGTCTGGAACCGCACGACCGCTACGGTCGCATTTTCGAATCCCTCTCAAGCATGGATGTTTGTGATGTCCTTAGGTTAGTTAGGTTTAAGTAGTTCTAAGTTCTAGGGGACTGATGACCTCAGAAGTTAAGTCCCATAGTGCTCAGAGCCATAATGTCTGTTATACCCATCTGGCTGAGCCCCCTGACAACACAGAGATCACACTCTACCTGCTCCAACGGCGGCGTAAGGAGGTGTCCTTCTGCTGGGTGCCTGGTCATGTAGGAATATGGGGCAATGAATAGGCCGATCGGGCTGCCAAGGAGGCCTGCAGAAAGCGGGATGTGGTCCAGTGTTCTATTCCCTTGGAGTCAGTCATCTCTGCACTCAACAGGAAGTTCATGGAGTTGTGGGAGGAAGAATGGCTGGCGGTGACGGCCAATAAACTGCGGTTGGTGTAGTCAACAACTCGGCCGTGGCGTTCTTCCTGCCGGATGCTCAGACAGGAAGAAGTGTCCCTCACACAGGATCTGGCACTGTCCTTTCACACATAGCTTTTTATTACGGCGGGAGGATCCTCCGTTTTGTGATGCTTGTGGTGTGCACATCTCTGTTCGGCACATTTAAGAGACTGCATTTTATACCGCGATGCAAGGGCAGAAGCACAAGTTGATGGGGATGTGCCTTGTGTTTTAGCTAACGATGAGACATGTGTGTTTAGGGTTTTAAATGTTTGTGATGTGCCTGGACTCTGGCCTAAACATTTAGGCTGGTGGTGTTAGTGTATTGCAGAGTGGCTGACTCCGCCCAGCTACTTCTATCTGCTATATTGTTTTAGCTCCCTCTACCACTTTCTTCCTGTGTTGTCCATGTTTTACTGCTGACGACATGCTTCGTCCCACGCTTCGGTGTGTGTAGGCACATATTTTTCAAAGCTTGTTACCTGTGTTTTATGTTCTGTTTTATCTTACTGTTCTGAGTATTTTCTTGACACCCGTCTCACTATGTTACTGAGCGGGCGCTGAACTTCTTACTGTCGTGCGCCCAAAACACACTCTACTACTACTACTACTACTACTACTTCTGATACCGGAGGTGTTGCCTCCCCATTTATGTCTAGGGATGTTTGCTTCTCATTCTAGAGCGTCGGAACTCTTGGCAAAGGTCGCTGTGCCAGAGGGTCCTTACTGTGGCTGGGTGGTGCCACGGGGTGAGCCCCTGATCGGGGTGCGTGATGCTTTGCACATGAAGCATATCAAACTCCAAAGATCTCGCCATTCCCCTACGTCCACCTCTTCGAATGGTGCTTCTTATTACCCAGCAGCCTTCCTTTCCCTGGCTAGCCCCTGGGAGGAGGGCCAGGCTCGCCAAGTAGGGGTGAAACACTTTCCTCGCTGCCTGTTCTGTACTAGGATGGATAGGGCACATACCAACAAACCGTCGGACTCTGAATTTCGTCCAGGAAGTCATTTTTCACAGGGACCTCATTCTTCAAACTAATCTGGAACGATAGGGCGTTCATTTTGTTCAGCATGTGCGGAAGGTTCGCAAGGACAACTGCACCTATACCAGCGCCTTACTCTGACTTTCGAGGGGATTACCCTCCAAGAGAAGGTCAAGGTTATGTGCTATTGATGTGATGTGAAGCCCTACATCCCACCATGCATCAGGTGCTTTCGGTGCTTGTGTTTTGGGGGCGTCTTCTCGATGTGCGGTGGACCCTCTATGTGGTGACTGTGAACACCCACTCCATGAGAGCAGTGCCGCTGTTCTGCCACCCGTCTGTGTGAATTGTCATGACTATCACTCTCTGTGTTCACAAGGTTGCCCATCTAGCAAGAAAGAAAAGAAGGTACAATGTAAGTCCCTGGCTCGTTCATCTCTCACAGATGATCTTCAGAAGTTTACAGACTTCATTCTGTGTCAATGATTTCTACTTTTGCCCCTGTTACGTCCTTTCCTCCTCTCCTCTTCCCCTCCCTGCAGTTCCCACATCTTCCCTTCCGTCTGCCGCTCCCACGCCCTAGCTGAAAGGCGCCCTTATTGCTCAACACCCGCCAGTGGTGGGATCCCACCCCAGGATCCCTACTCCTGATGTTTCTCAAGCTTGAGGCCCACTGCTACAACTCAGCCACAGGAGACACCGTGTGCTGCAAGGTCCTCCGCTCCCTTTCGGTTCCAGATCATGCTGAAGCTTGCTCTCCCTCTGTGCCCTGCCCTCCTCAATCTATGAAACAGAAAAAGGAGAAACATGTCCCAGAACACAGTGCGCCCAGTGCCCCTGGAGGTGCCACACACTCTTGCAACCTGACATCTTATTTATAGATGTCACCCCATCGTCTTTGGTGACGGATGGTGAGCTGGTAGCGTGACTGGCTTCAGCATGTGGCCTCCCATTTCGATACACACTCTGTGATTATTCAGTGGAACTATAATGGATACTACCCTCACCTTGAAGAGTTGCAATCCATTATTGCCTTTTCCTTAGCAGCTTCTGTCGTTCTCATTTTGCTGATGTTCACTCTTCATCCGTTCATTAGTTCCATGCTTCCTATCGGAACCCAGTCGGCTGTTTGAGGACTTCCAGTGGCATCTGCATGTTGGTTTGTATGGATATTGTTCATATATGGATCCCTCTTCGTACCCCTTTGATAGCAGCTGCCATTCGGATCCACTTGGGCTCTGCTGTCCTCCTTCAGTAATCCACCCCTCCGTTCCGCCTACTCAGAGATTTTAATGCCCATCACCCTTTATGGGGCAGTGCTTCATTGTCTAGTCAGGGGCTCCTCACTGAACAATTTCTTATGGACCATGATGTGTGCCTTCTTAGTAATGGTTCCCCTACTCATTTTTGTACTGCATATGACACTTTTTCTGCTGTCGATCTTCCGCTCTCTTCCCATTCCATTCCTACTTCTTACACTGGTCGCCACACAATGACTTCTGTGATAGTCAGCACTTCCCATTGATTCTTTGGTTTGCTTCCCGCCTCCTGCTGACTAGGTTACCTCACTGGGCTTTCCAGTGTGCTGACTGGCCACCTCCATATACCTCCCAGGTCATGTTTCCATCTTCTTTGGCAGGTTGTATTGATTACTTCCTATGTCACCCGTCTGTCTTCCAGCATTGCCATTCCCCACTTGCCCTGTTCGCCTTGGCCCGTTCTTTGGTAGAGCGTGGCCATGGCCACTGCTATCCATGACCGTCGTCAAGCCTTGCTCCATGTTAAGCGGCTGGCATCCATCCTGCGCCAGACTTCTTATATTTAAGTATCTTCATGGCAAAGTCATTACTTAATCATACGCAGCTAATGGGCTTTGTCTCCTCTCTAGGTTTTTCTGTCCCTTCACTTGGGTTGCCAGTGGCAGTCCTCCATCCCGGGCCTTGCCCTTCCAGGTGGCCTTTGAACAGATGCATCGGCTCTTGCGGAACACCTTGGGATTCATTTTACAATGGCATGGCGTCAGGCTCATGTCCAGCGGCCTTCCTCCTCTGGAAATGGAAGACAGAAGGCTTCCACTGTTTTACCCCTACAACGAACATTTCACTGGATGGTAGCTTCTTTTGTCCCTCTGTTCTTCTCACAATCCAAGTCCTGTTCCTGATTCCATCAATAACCAATTACCTCAACCCCTCGGTCCTTTACAATATCAATATCTCCTCCACGTGTTTTACTGTGTTTGGCTCCAAGGCATTTTCCCCTCTCAGTGGAGGGACAGTACTGTGGTTCCTGTCCTTAAGCCTGTCAAGGATCCATCGTCCCTTGATAGTTACTGGCCCATAAACCTGACCAATGTCTGCTGCAAGTTACTAGAATAGATGATGTCTTGTCGGCTCAATTGGGTCCTTGAATCTTGGGATCTTTCACCTCTTACAAGTGCAGCTGTTGGGACAAATGGTCTTCAATCGATTATCTGCTTTGATTGGGAACCGCAGCCGGCAAGCCTTTTCTTATCCTGACATATTCTCGCAGTTTTCTTTGATTCCTGTAAGAGTACGACACAGTCTGGCGCTGTCACATCCTCCTTACATTTCACGAGTGGAGTCTTCAAGTCTCTCTACCGCTTTTTATTCGCCAGTTCGTCTCCCACAGGTCCTTCAGAGTCAAGGTTGCACTGTAATCAGTTCTCTGCGAACTTAAGAGAACGGCGTTCCACAGTGCTCTGTATTAACTGTCCTTCTTTTTATAATCGTTATTAATGGTTTTGTGGCCTCTGGCGGACCACAGACCTGTTCTTTACGTGGATGGTTTGTGTATTTGGGCTACGTCACTCTCAGTGGCCCCTGCGAAACGATAGTTCCAGAGTGCCATCCGGCGGACTTCCACGTGGACACTCTGCCACAGTTTCAGTTTTCTTCCCTTAAGTAGAGGGTGGTGCCTTTGTGTTGCCGTACGATGTTACATCCTGATCTGTAGCATTGCCTCAACGCCCAGAGCCTGTCAGTGGTCCCCCCCGCCCCCCCCACACCTCCTCCTCCCCCCAGTCAGTCCACTTCTTGCGCCTTCTTTTTCACTACAAACTTACTTGGTTGCCCCATATCTGTCATATGAAGGTTGGCTTTTTCCATAAAGTCAATGCCTTCACTTCCTTGTCTATGCGTCTTTGGGTATGGATTGTTCAACCGTCCTCTGCCTTTACCAGTATTAGTTCTTTTTTGTCTGGATTACAGCTGTCAAGTTTCTTTATCAGCTGCTCCTTCCATGCTGCTCCTCTTGGACCCAGTTCACCATCATAGCATCCATTTAGCCACCTGTGTCTTTCGTACTAGCCCTGTCGATAGTCTTCTGGTTGATCCCTCCACTTCCGATTCAGTGGTCCCAACTCCTGGTTTCCTATGCCATCAATATCCACTCTTAACCAGCTCGCCCCTCCTATTCCATTGTTTTCGTGGCTTCGGGCCTTCACCTACATGCCTCAGTTCCCTTCACCGTGACTTCTATCTCCCCTCCTTGTTCTTCCACACGTTCTCTGCTGACCACCCTGCCTTGGTTAGTGCCTTGGCCACGGATTCAGATGGATCTCTTTCAGCGTTAGCTGCCCTAGCTCCAAAGGTATTCCGTTGTTTGTTCTAAATGCTCTTACAGGAGTTTCAGGATGTCACTAAATACTCTGACTCCTATACCGGAGCACATCAGACATCTCTAAATTTAAAGTCCTTTCAGCGGCTGTTCACAACCAAGAATTAATAACATACACAATTCGAATACCTCTTGCTACCACAGGTAGATCTGCCTCCTCCAGAAACAAACGCAGAAGTGGTCAGAAACGGTCCCTTGAGCTCTTCATTCATAAAACTCTCAGTCTTCAATAGACTCCCATAGTGTTCAGCTGCTGTTTGCTTTCCCATTGGCTGAAGGCCGTCACCACTAAAAACGTATCGTTATTAAGCTCTACAGACGTCATTTGATTCATATTGACCGCATCCCAGTCCAAACTAATGTATCACAACATTATTTACCTAAAGAATATCAATAAAGATCTGTCCAAAAATAAGTAAGCCAGTATTCTTGCACAAGTGCGCTCATGATAAATGAAGATAGAGTGTCATTAATATTGTTTAAACAATTATTTACGCCTGTTTATCAGAAGTATCTTTCGGCATTGCTTTTAAAAGGTGGTGTCAGCTAATGCATATGACTGACCGCTTCTTAAATTGCCATGATTTTGTGTTATCAGTTGTAATTAAAGTTACTGGCAAAGAGTAAACTGACGATTAAATAAAATACATATGTATGAAAAAATGTGAGGTGTTCATTAGGTATTCACTTGCTGTAACGGTGGTGGATTCGATGATCTGACAAATATTTTCATAATGAAAAGATAGGAAGAACGTAAGAAATCAAGAAATAAAGTAAATACAGATATGTAGCTTTCAGAGATGATAGCTGTAGTGCAATGCTCTCATCTGGGATATCGTATGTCGAAACTGCATGAAGCGTTTAAAAGTTGTTAATTCATATGTTTCTTGTGAAAATCTTAATTCCGTGTGAAAAACTAACTTTTGTAGTTTTAACGACTTTAAAAGTATTGTTGTGTGGCTGGATGCACCTCATTTCTCTGAAATCGCAAGTATATTTAGATTTGCATTAGTACTTGATGTAAGGTATTACAGAACCTCAAAGAGCTGCAAGAAGCCTTCTTTCAGTTTGTCTAAAAGCCAGTCATTGCTCTTCATTCTGCATTCTGCTGAGTGAGGCAACCGTCATTGAAATTTTGGTTCTATCCATATCCGGCCATGGCTGCTTCCTCTCTACACGTGCCTTCACATCTTCTGTTGGCATGGAACACCACCTCTTGCTGCCATGTGTGGGATGTTTATCGCGGAATTGATGGCCATCTTTCACGCACTCTGTTTTATTAAATGGTCTTTCATCACCGTAGTTTTGTTATGTATGGACTCAATGAGTGGGCTTTTTGGTGTTTCTCCCGAAATCCCTTGATCTCTGCCGTCCACATCCTTCTTGCTGACGTCGGGGATGCTGCTTGTACGGTCGACTTCCTTTGGGTTCCTGTACATGTGGGTGGATAATGGGTAATGAACTTGCTGATCATCTGCCAGAGGAGGCGGCCACCTATTCCCAGTTTTGTGTGACCGTTCTAGGGCCGGATTTGCAGCTTTACATCAAATCCCTTTTTG
Source organism: Schistocerca americana (assembly GCF_021461395.2). Classification (NCBI taxonomy): domain Eukaryota; kingdom Metazoa; phylum Arthropoda; class Insecta; order Orthoptera; family Acrididae; genus Schistocerca; species Schistocerca americana. The sequence continues at coordinate 62,483,892 of NC_060122.1, forward strand.
GTCGGGTTAGTTAAAAGAAGAATTTTGCGGCTTTCAATTTGAACTGCTTGATGCTTGAATATGGATTTCAGCTATCCGCAAAAGCCTGCCTACAGTGTTTCAAGGACTAGTATTGCGGAATCTATAAATGTTTTTCGAAACCCCACGCAGGGACCGCGTAGACACTGTTACACAAGTTATCCTACCTTCAGCTATGCGCTTCACAGTTGTTCGCAGAGTGAGAACCTAGATGCAGGTGTAGTTGTAGTTGTCAGTGTAACTGCGTATGCAAAGAGCTGTAACGTTAGATCTCATTGCAGCATCGAATTTATTCCATTTTATTATCAAGTGTGAAATATAGATGGGAGCAAGCATTAAGTTGGTTGCTAACGGTATATTTATCGATTGCCACTTTTTATTTGTAGTTCACTGTTGCTATATGAGTTTACGTATTGCCATTTTGTCGTCTGGAGATAGTGAGTGGAGCTGTGGACGCTAGAAGACTAAGTGCCAAGTGGAGAAATCGAAACATTTCCGACGCATTCTTCTGTCTGAGTTATGGGGCCCTATTCTGCATCGTCCATACCGATAGGTGCAGTGGATTAGTCTCAGTAGTGACGTCATTTTCGGTTCTTTATCGAAATATCCTATTCAGTAAGCTTCTGAGACTTGTTACTGACCGCTCCTCCCACCGATTTTACGACAATTGTACCGAGAGGTTTTGGATTTCGGTCTGACCCTATCGATCGGTGAGCTGTGGTTTATGTACGCCTATAATTTGTTATTTTAAACATATTTAGCCGTTTTAGCTTTGGATTTAGTGTTGGTGTTATTACAGAATTACCAGAGGACGCATCCGATTGGAAAGTGAGTTCGTAATACACTATTTTCCTTTGTTAGAAATGTGGTTAGGTTAGGTTGTTACTGTGATTGATTACATAAAAATAGTTTTCGGTCAATATTCTCTCAAAATACGTGTTATTTTTATGCAATTAACAGGTTAAACATCATTAAATATCAAGACATCGGCTCTGCTACGTATATTACATGACTGTGAACTGACGTTACTAGTGCCTTTGTGTACTTTTTCCCACAAATGGGTTAGTTAGTAATTATCGAAACGTGTTTACAACTTTCAAGCAACGACGGAAAGCAATTGTGTGAAGCCTGTTATTGGATACCTTCCAAACTGTCACGCATTTATGACTTACGTAGCACCGTTTGGCAACGAAGTCAGCCTACGTCCCTCAACACAATACTACAATAATTGAGCAGTGCGTGTCTGTTGTTATGCGTGGCCAAATTGTGTTACTGCTAAAGACTGAATATGATTCCTCATTATTTGAATGCTGTAATTTATGACTGCAATTATCTGTCACCTTATTTATGTCATTTCATTGTAGCCATTTTTGTTACTGTTTTTGTGGAATAAAGAAAAAAAGAAAGAGAAGAGTGGTTAGCGCACGTGAATGAGATTCGAATGGTCATGGGTTCGCGCATGAGTGGATGCAAAAATTTTTTTTTTCCTCTTCATAATGCAACACGTTCTGAGACATTGTAATTCATGTAAGTTAAGATTTTTCTGAAATATTCGTTATTACTTACATGTAAGGCGCACTTCCTCAGTAATGATTCCGTGATTTCTGTGTGTTTGAAATACGAAACATGAAATTGCTGTGAGTCAAACAACCGACAGTGACCTTTATATTTTTTCTTGTCAGAAATAATTCACCTTTTTTCCCGAATATGTAGCGATTTCCGAGTATGCCGTTAGACAGGACTCTAAGAGCACAACTTAAATTACTGGGAATGTAACTAGCAGCAGTCATCTTCATAATCTTGCTTGTCACAGGTATTAATATTCTTGACTGCAGCAGCATATACGAAATATTTTCATTCATGAGATGCTTGTTATAAACTTCGACGAACTGCAGGAGCTCTCGAAAATGCGTTTTCTTTTTTTTTCAATTTTTTTAAGACCCAAATCGTTGACGCATCATATAGAAAGTGGGCTAAATGATTTGGATCTCTAGAGCGTGTTATAATCACATTCTGTTTATCTTCCTATTCTTTGAAACTCTCAGAATCAATTTTTCGGGTGTTTTTTTAGATGTATTAGTACAATATGGTACTACACGCTATTCCTAACTCATTTTCCGAAACGTAAAATCCAAAACACGATGTCAGTGTGAATGATAATAAGATGACATAATGTGGCATTTACGAAAATCTGCAGAATACAGTCAAATATGCTATCGTTATTATGCATGCATGGAAACATGCGGTCAGAGAAACTGTAAAAATTTTTATGCATTTCAGCTGAGAATCGTGGAAATACTGCGCCTGATACTGTTAAGGAGGAGGCAAGGGCGATGAAGGCGGGCACGTCAGCTCGATGGAATTGGGCGTCATGCGTTATGGCAACGTAAACGGAATTTTCGGTACTTGGAAGAATAGCGTGCCTGTGTCGCCTGCTAGCCGCTTTGTGTTCATGGCGCTGTGCGCGCTGCAGTGCGCATGCGCGGATCTTTTGATTGGCTTGCACGACACAAACCGACAAAAGTGCTTCGGTTCTCTAGACCCGAACGGTATCGCTACCGAAATGCATACTGAATAACACAGGGACTCTAATTCGACTACTAGACCATTCGGTGCTATTGAGTACCGAAACGATAAGCACAATGGCGGAAAGATACACAGAATAGGCATCCAGTAGCGGGGTGACAGCAGCGGGAGCAGCCAGAAACATTTGCGTTGTGTATGGGGATCATACCATTGGATGGAGCACGGCAAAACAGTGGTTTCCTCGTCACAAGTGCGATCGTTTTGGCATTAGTGACTCTCCACATTCAGGAAGACAAACGTGCTACATCGCATACTCTAAGCCAAAATCACGGAAATCAGCTGGTGTGCATATGTGCATCTCTGCTTCCTCGGCATCAATTTGCTTGTGAACAACACCGATCATTCGTATCCTATATCGCTACTGGTAACGAGAAATGGCGTCTTTATTCTAACATAAGGAAAAGAAAGGAATGTTGAGCCCAAACAAAGTAGCAACTACCCAAGCAAAGGCTTTCACACACCCACAGATGGTACTGTTGTGCGTCTGCTGAAACAGCGACGGTGTGGTGTACCACGAACTGGTTCCCCGAGGTGCAGCCACCACTGCTGACAATTACTGTCAACAACCGTGACATCTTGCAGACTTAATCCAAGAACAACGACCAGGAAGACTGCGTGAAGTAATGCTGCTCCACGATAACGACAGCCCGCATTCAGATAGACTGACAAAAAGTGCTATGAAGGAGTTGGATTGGAAAGTCACACAACACCCACCTTGTTCACGTAATATTGCGTCCACTCACTTTTGCCTTTTCCGCTCTCCATCAAAATACCTTGAAGAAACTTCCTTTCTGGGTGAAAATTCGCTCCACGTGATATATAGTGGTGGAATCGAAGCGTTAAACGTTATAGCTTCCAGAACCTGCCACCGCTACCGGGGACTGTTCACTGCTCTGTGACTTGCAGTGAGAACAACACGAAGACAAAAAAATGATATGTGAAGAGCTGAAGAACTAATCAAGATTGGCTAGAATGATGAGTAATGGTTCAAACAATGGATAATATTCTTTTGTGAGGTGTGATTTTATTGCGTAACATGGAGTCACTTCTCGTTGATCATCGGCGAGCAATACGGGCACCTAATGCCCCATTATAAATGTCCATCTGTTAATCCACGGCACTTCTCAGCCGCATTGTACTTTAAGTAACAAAATGCTACAATCTATACCTCACACTCCGAGTGAGAATAATTTTAGGAAGGTATAACTGCCATGAGGCAGCCACATTTCCTCCCCCCCCCCCCCCCCCCTTACAGACGCTCTCCGCTTCCCCCATCATTGGCATGTATGTGTACTCAGTGGCATAGAGATGCGGAACGATGATAAGTAAGTTTTCTTAGGCAGGCAGCATTTCCAACAAGTTTGGTTGCATTCTGCGGAAACATGGTGTGAAGTGCGCTTTTCGCTCATCGTTTTACTCTTTCCTGCCAAAACTACGAAAAAATTTTGCAAAAGATTTAATTTTTTCGGGGAGAATATCAGCAAAGCAACTACATGGAGTGTAGTGCATTGTAGCAGACATATATTCCTTAACTGGTACACCAAACGCATGTGGAACTTCTGAGTCCCATCGGAATATAATCATCGTATGTGATCGCATTATTTACTTAGTAGCATAGGTATGGAAAAGTTATAGAGAATACGGTTATTATGGTGAAATATTATGGTACAATGGATACACAATTTTGCTCATTGAGACACATAAAACCTTACACATTTTTTATTTAATGTGGGGTTCTAATACTATATTATTAGCTGCACACACTTCCTCAATTTTTCACAAATACTCGAGAGTGTACTCGTGTATTGTTTAGCCCAACATCCTTAGGCGAGAAGTATTCTTTCCTTCCCCTGCTGGTTTGTTTCGTAATACTAGCACTATCTCTCGTTCATGTGTTTGAACTTCATTCCCTTTTCTTCCCCAGATACCATTGTCTTCTTGGTTATCGAACTCTCCGAAATCTGACTCCCGAATTGTAAAACGGGTATTGTTTCATACCAGTTATAAGAAATTACATACGCTCTGATAAATACTACATCAATAACTGCCCAGAATAGGCTGTAATCCTTTTGGTCCCTTATGTTCAACAACGAACAATGACGTACATGAGTTGATCTTCATCTACACCTCTCATTTATTTACTGTATTCTCTAACCAAAATGAACAAGGAATACTTACCTTTCCCCAGGCCTTTCTCTTTCAACTGTTAGTGTGTGTTTCTTTCAGACCGTGATTGTAGGTAATTCTACTGTCCTTTCAGTTGAAAAGAGATATACCCAAACTAGAAACCTTACGGTCGAAGACACCACTTTTTCATTGTTTGTCGTCTCTCATTTGAAGTATACCCTTCGTATCCTCCTAACTGCCCCACAAGCACTTGTGTTTTATGTTGTCAGAACTTCAAGTAAACGAAGGGGCGCCAGGTAATCTAAATATACGAATAAGTTCTGGTACCTCAAATGTTTTGTCAGCTTCATAACTACTGTTCCTGCTCATATTCATGATTCTGGGAAATAACAACGTTATCGTCATAAAAGAATGTGTTAGTTTAACGTAAATGACAGATAAAAAATTCATGGAAAGACTCGACAGCGTAACTACGTTGTGATTTGTCAAGAGAGCCACGTACAATGAAAAATACAAGTGCACACAAGCGTCTTTGAAGGTATAACGGGACCAGAAAAATTCGCACACAATTTACAACGTTATTTAAATCCAAAGATCATTACTGCATTAATAATACCAGTTTACATTGACTAAACAATACGAAACTAGGTCATAAAACTAAAAAAACTTCTAATATTGTTATTTCACGTCATCAAGGGCTGCGAACTCTTATGACGAAATGAGCAACACAGCTGCACGACAGTCTGCCATGTACTGTCCTCTGTGGTCTGTGATAACAAATTATTACAGGCAAAGTGTGTCCTTTGCTACAGCAGAGGTCCACAGACGCCTTGATAGCCAGTGCATGAATCTCACTCCACGCTGCTTTATGATTTTAGAACTTGGGCGAGACTTAAGTTGGAGCCATTTTAACGTCCACAGAGGATGATTTTGGTCTGCGTAAAGTGTATGTCTGCCGTATCTTTTACCGTTGTGTCATATCATACAAGAAGAAGACTATCAGGCCCGTAGAGGACCGCTGTACGAGGCAACAGCTGAAACAAGACTGGTGTTGCAGGAATGTACCTAAGTACCGGTCATTCTTCATAATCTAACAAAGACAGTCTGGCTTCCACTTCGAGCTACCTGGGATAGTGTTGTTAGGAAACAGTTGAGGTAAAATTAGCACCTGACCCTGTAAATGGAGGTTTGGCCTGAATTCTGGGTGAAATACTGCTCTGTTTCTGGTCAAGCAACAGAGATTCGGAGATAACGGTACTTTCACACGCGCTGATAATTGACATGCAGTGTCGATAACTTTTCACGTTGGCAATCTTTGCTTGTGTGCTGACAGTAGGTGTTCTGCGATGTGTGTGTCCTTGTGTGTGGTCTGTCTGTCTGTGTATGCCGTATTATGTACTTGCATCTTGGTCGGTGTAGCCCCGAGAAAACCATAACTTTAAAGTCTTTGGCACAGGGCTTTCCTGCTGCCTTTGTGCCTTGAAAATGACGGAGTATTCACGTATTGAAATATGTTTGGTTGTCCAATATTTCATTCCTTTGCATTCCTGCAAATTGTTAGAACATTTTATGTTCGGGGAGAAATTCAAATTTCACAAAAAATGGCCGTTTGCTTGAGTACATTCGTTTCACAGATGCGTTAAATTATTCGAATCTTCGTCCGTAGATACAGTAGCCGTTTTGCAAGTCAAAAACGTTACTGATGAATTCAACCAGCGTCCGATATAAATTTCCATAAATAGCCGTCTTCAACCCGAAGGTTGGTTTCAACACTTCAGTGCTTCACTAAGGATTGGTTCTGTTGGAGGGGTATGCCGCTGCGTTCTTCCAACTTCCCAACTGACATACATAGCCATTTCTAGGGGGACTTGCAGGTGGTTGTGGATTTTTAAGCACAGTTGCAATACGGCATTGTTCACATTAACAAATATTGCCGGAGGTTCAAGAAGCGATAAATGAAGGATAAAAATCCTGGGACTCATCGGAAACTGATCGTGGGAGCTTTAAACACACACACACACGCACACACACACACACACACACAAATACACACACACAAGTACACGCACGCACTCCTCTTGCTCTCCGTGACCAAATAATACTAGGAACCCATCTTATTTCGAACGATTCTTCAAAGACTCGTACTTCCCTCCACAAATCGGCTTCGATGTCTGAATACTTTACATATGAGTAAATGTGTTAAATATTTGACGTTAAACAATGAAAACGTTTTGGTTGAAGATGCAAAGAAGTTATTACTTTGGTTTGATTAGTTTCGGATTATTCACCCATAGACTAGCGAAAAGATCAAACAAAAACTGGTCAACCACAAAAGTGAGTGCTTCACGTATCTCAATGTTTATGGTGTCATATCTCCTGAAATATGTTTTATGGAATGGTAAAAATTTTGCAGGTATATTTATTGATGTATTAGGTCACTGTCTGTAAAATATGATGCCTGAATACAGTTAATAATAAAGACATAATAAATTAAATTGCATGAACAGCAAAAATACTGTAAAAGAGGAACTTTTTCCTTTATTTCATTGTGGGATTGTCAGTGAGAACACATTTCGAAAAGAACTGAAATCATATGTTAAGTTTTTTGGAAGTCGTTAAGTGCTTTCACTCTCAAATGCTGGATGAATACAGTTTGGGTAATTTGCGCGCCATGAATTACGCTGCCTCAACACAAACACAAACACAAACACACACACACACACACACACACACACACACACACACACACGCACGCACGCACACACACACAAAACTTTAATATTTGTCATGTTGTGTGAATCCTTTAATACAAGATTATACCTCTTTGTGAGTAGATTATGAAATCATTAGAAATTTCTAAATTCTGTCAATAGCAGTTACATGAAGTACTGTTTTTGTTGACATAGAACCTTGAAATGGGACCTGTAGTAGTTTCTGTCACTTAATAGTATGAATTCCGAAGCTCAGACTTTCCTCAGAAGTGTAATTAGACGAAATTAAGAGAAGCAATTATAATTTTTTTCATTTAATTTTTCGTAATAAACTGGAAGAGAGATCGTAAAATTACTGAAGTTTCCCTATTACGTGTGATCACTTGCTGGAAGAAGTCCGGTTAATGGATGATGCTACAGATCTTTATTTATGAAAATGTACAGTACAATCACCAACAAATTTTTCATATTCACATACACCTTTTCCTTTAATCCAAATAAATACAGATTCATTAGGATTGAGTTTTCTTTTTTTACGTGTATACAATACAAGCGGAGAGGTAGAGTCATAAGCAGATTTACCAAAGTCTTTATTAACAAGTTCAAACATATGGTAGGTACGATAAGCAATTACATCTCTATCATTAAAACTTTCAAGTCTAGGTACACTAGACACTCAACTACCACCTCTCACAATGGCAACAGTGAACCATCCATTTCCATGTGAAAATGTGTCGTTTATATACAAGATTCCTAAGGCGCTCCAACTGGATATGCCACTTTGTTTTCTAAAAGTGCGTATCGCTCCATGACAAAACTGCACAAGAAGTTTACGTCATCGTAACGACAATTTTACGCGATTGTAACGACGACTAACGGAAAGCCGATATCGACAAGTAAATTCGGACTATTTGTTGATGAGCGTTTTTTCCGTACATGCAGCAGTCATACTATGCAATAATCTGTAAGAAACATTTGCTACCAGATAAATGTAGGGAAGCTCATCACTATCTCATTTACCCTAGATTCAGCAAATATTTGCCTCCATGCAGATTACACCCTTCAGAGTACTGAGCACCAGTTTCATTGACTTGAAGCACATCCTGTGACCATCGTTCAGTGGTCAGTTTGAAAAGAAAACCGCGGCATCAGTATCCATTTAACTACTCCTTAAAATATCGACGTTATGAGCATTTAAGTAAGCGCTATTAAAAGAGGTATAAAAGTCTTACGACCTTCATGAGTATTCATTACACGGATAGATGTTCCTGTCCGCATTGTAGCAGACCGTTATTACATGGGCAGCAAAGCCGAGTGGGAACAATAACGATGCAGAAGAAAAGAATAATGTTCATACACTAAAATTAAACTTGTAACTCGTTACTCAAATATTAGCCGATGACATCTCATGTGATGTCTGAAGGTATGGTCTTGTTTATCACATCTGCTCATTACAGGCGAAACATGAAAGAATAACAATAACCTAATTGGAAGGAACGACGTTTCGGTCCAACTGGACTAATGACTCATTGCTTTGAAAAGAATTTATTGTCCGTCACAGACACACCAATATCGAATTAAATGCCCTAGTTTCGGTCGACACCGTATTGCAATCCCCCCTAATATTTTCCGCAACTGTGGGACTTGATCACAGCGTACATTGTGTGACCGAAATCTTGGAATAGCCCTACGTAATGGCACATTAACCACTAAATACCACGAGAACGCTGTGACTTCCTTTGCACCCTTTGTGGCCTATAGTGCACACAGGAGCGAGAAAAAAATACGGTGCGTGGACAGAAAATCCTGATATTAATTTATTCTACGTAAAATATCAACAAAGGTATACAATTCAGTCAGTCTTCAGGATCATGGCTATTCCGTAGATGACTACCTCTACCGCTATGAAGATCTGTAAATGTTATGGTTCAGATGACACTGAGCACTATGGGACTCAACAGCTGAGGTCGTCAGTCCCCTAGAACTTAGAACTAATTAAACCTAACTAACCTAAGGACATCGCACACATCCATGCACGAGGCAGGATTCGAACCTGCTACCGTACCAGTCACGCGGTTCCGGACTAAAGCGCCTAGAACCGCTCGGCCACAGCTGCCGGCAAATGTTATGAAATGGTAAACACACAGAACTGGCTCTATGCATCTATGTTTGAACTTACGTAGACCCGCCGCTGGAGTTCGGGAGAGGAAATGCTTGCACATTATTAGCAGCAGCGTAAGGGTTCGTCGCTGCGACCTCAGGCTGTAGGAAACGTGGCGGCTTGACAGGCGGCGGGCGTGTTTTAAAGTGCGGTCCACCGGATGGCGGCTGATACCGCAGGGAGGTGCAGAAGGCCTGTATAAAAGGAGGCAGAGAGCACTGTGCTGTCAGTAGTGAAGCAGTGCCAGTAGAGTGGGTCCGTCAGGGGAGTGGACTAGGCGTGGATGTCACTAGAGTGACATATCCATCAGGGACACCTTTCAGTTCTTATAAAGTTGTCTAATAAATGATGACTAACTGAAACCCTCAGCTGCCGACAGGTGTTGTTGATATACCTCGATGTGAACAGCTGAAAATGTGTGCCCCGACCGGGACTCGAACCCGGGATCTCCTGCTGAGTGGATGGTCAAATGTCCATAAGGTACATTACATATGTAGGATTGTGGACAGTTGGGAATGTGAGTCTCACGGGAAGCGTGCAAGGGATAAGTCCCTGCAGTCGCGCTATTCATCTGTGTCCTCGGTGGCTCAAATGGATAGAGCGTCTGCCTTGTAAGCAGGAGATCCCGGGTTCGAGTCCCGGTCGGGGCACACATTTTCGGCTGTCCACGTCGAGGTATATCAACAACACCTGTCGGCAGCTGAGGGTTTCAGTTAGTCATCATTCATTCCAGGGAAAAGCTGCATGGTCATCAACAGTATCTGTCCTTTCGAGAACAGTTACTGTCTTCATATATAAAGTTGTCTAATTCAACTGCTGGTGTCGTGACTGTGAAGTGGAAACGTGAATGAAAAGCCACAGCTGCATGGAGACTAGACGAGCCGTCGAGCATCGCTGGACTCTAGGTGGAAGAAGTGACATAAAATGAGCGTATGAAACTACTCGTGACTTTAGAAGCACTACCAGCATATCGATTGTGCGTGAGTACGGAGCTATAAAGAATGGTATATAGTAGTAGAGTAGCACCTCATCAGCCATACAAGTCTGCTGCTGCTGATAACAGATGTAAGGAAACTAAACATCTCACGTCATCAGGGTCCCATTCACCAACCAGGATGTAATCAGGGTCCCCTATGTCTCTGTGCCTAGAGTAAATTCTTAATTTCTGCTTAACTTGTAGCCGACAGGAGTGGCCGAGCGGTTTTAGGCGCTACAGTCTGGAACCGCGCGACCGCTAAGGTCGCAGATTAGAATCCTGCCTCAGGCATGGATGTTTATGATGTCCTTAGGTTAGTTAGGTTTAAGTAGTTCTAAGTTCTAGGGGAATGATGACCTCAGAAGTTAAGTCCTCAGAGCCTTAACTTGTACCTGAGGCGGTGACGTAAGTACAAGTCAAGTATTCTCCTAACGGGATGTGGGGAACCGCTTAAAAACCACATCAAGAGTGGTAGCCAGCGAGACTCTTGTCTTTAATTGGTCTGGAAAATTTGAACTGGGACCAGGTACATGTAGTCCACCAACAAAGGAGGTGGCTTACAAAACACTCGTTCGACCTATACTTGAGTATTGATCTTCAGTGTGGGATCCGAACCAGATCGGGTTGACGGAGGAGATAGAGAAGATCCAAAGAAGAGCGGCGCGTTTCGTCACAGGGTTATTTGGTAACCGTGATAGCGTTACGAAGATGTTTAGCAAACTCAAGTGGCAGAATCTGCAAGAGAGGCACTCTGCATCGCGGTGTAGCTTGCTCGCCAGGTTTCGAGAGGGTGCGTTTCTGGATGAGGTATCGAACATATTGCTTCCCCCTACTTATACCTCCCGAGGAGATCACGAATGTAAAATTAGAGCGATTCGAGCGCGCACGGAGGCTTTCAGACAGTCGTTCTTCCCGCGAACCATACGCAACTGGAACAGAAAAGGGAGGTAATGACAGTGACACGTAAAGTGCCCTCCGCCACACACCGTTGGGTGTCTTGCGGAGTATAAATGTAGATGTAGATGTAGAGGTCGCCTCCCAGAACCCTTTAAGTACCCGGCCAACGTGTGCAGCTATCCGAGAGGGGTGGGGGGTCTACATCTAAACATTATTGAGCAAGCAGTAAAGGAAACAGAAGAAAAGTTCGAAGTAGGTAGTAGGATCCATGGAGAAGATATAAAAACTTTTAGGTTCGCCGATGACATTGCAATTCTGTCAGAGACAGCAAAGGACCTGGGAGAGCAGTTGAACGGAATGGACAGTGTCTTGAAAGGACGATATAAGATGAATATCAACAAAAGCAAAACGAGAATAATGGAATGTAGTCGAAATAAGTCGGGTGATGCTGAGGGAATTAGAATAGGAAATGTTACAGTTAAAGTAGTAAATGAGTTTTGCTATTTGGGGAGCAAAATAACTGATGATGGTCGAAGTAGAGAGGATATAAAATGTAGACTGGCAATGGCAAGGAAAGCGTGTCTGGAGAAGAGAAATTTGTTAACATCGAGTGTAGATTTAAGTGCCAGGAAGTCGTTTCTGAAAGTATTTGTATGGAGTGTAGCCATGTATGGAAGTGAAACGTGGACGATAAATAGTTTGGACAAGAATAGAATAGGAGGTTTCTAAATGTGGTGCTACAGAAGAAGGCTGAAGATTAGATGGGTAGATCACATAACTAATGAGGAGGTATTGAATAGAATTGGGGAGAAGAGTTGTTTATGGCACAACTTGACAAGAAGACGGGACCGGTTGGTAGGGCATGTTATGAGGCATTCAGAGATCACAAATTTAGCAATGGAGGGCAGCGTGGAGGGTAAAAACCGCAGAGGGAGACCAAGAGATGAATACACTAAGAAGATTCAGGAGGATGTAGGTTGCAGTAGGTACTGGGAGATGAAGAAGTTGCACAGGATAGAGTAGCATGGAGAGCTGCATTAAATCAGTCTCTGGACTTAAGACCACAACAACAACAACATTATCCCTAAATACCCTGCTAGATGACAATTTCTCTAGCTGCATATCTGACTCAGTAACATTATCCCTAAATACCCTGCTAGATGACAATTTCTCTAGCTGCATATCTGACTCAGTAAATTTTTATAAAGAGCACGTATCTCGTGATTTGATTGATGTGAGTCGATGCCTACAGTTACCCTGTAAAAAAAAAAAGTGTTGTAAAGTGATTACTTCAAGCGAGGCCGTCTTAAAGCACACTGCGTTTCCGCCATACAGTGCATTGGTCCATTAGCATTTCCGCGCTCCTACCCACTGTGCTGAAAGAGTTGTGTCTTTCGCGATAGGTAAAGGCTGTAGAAACATGTATGACTACCTACAGAAAAATCAAAGACATTATGGAGAAAAGAGAAGCAACTGTACCAATATCAAGAGCTGAGACTGAAAGCTATAGTTATACAAAGAAGGAAAAGCTGTAAGGTGGAAGAATATTGTGGTGCGCGGGGGAGGGGGAAGTGGAGGGCGGCTAGTTGAAAGAGGAAGTGAGAGAGTATGATATGTAGGTGTGTGTTACGCAATTTCCGTCGAAAATTTTTATCTTTCATACCTCCTTTATGTTATATGACGTGTCAGTGATCTCATTTCTACTATTATTGCAGTGTATGCGAGGTGCCTATTTACTTCCAACCGCCCTGACTGGAAAACATAAGTTCTAATTAATGATCACCAACCTGCTGTGTTCTACAGCGGTTGTCCCCTGCGCAGGAAACATCACCTAGGTCGTGAACCCTTTATCTTCAGGCTGTAATAAACCCTCAGCGAGGAACTGATATTGTATGCACAATTAAATTTTCATTTTTTTTTACGCAGGATGCCACTCGTTTTTTGTTAGTAGAATACGATAAGCTACGTAATTATATTTAACTTCTTTTGTATCACCAGTCTTCTGACTGGCTTGTCCGCCCCCGGTCGCTGAGTGGTCAGCGTGACAGAATGTCAATCCTAAGGGCCCGGGTTCAGTTCCCGGCTGGGTCGGAGATTTTCTCCGCTCAGGGACTGGGTGCTGTGTTGTCCTAATCATCATCATTTCATCCCCATCGACGCGCAGGTCGCCGAAGCGGCGCCCACTCGAAAGACCTGCACCAGGCGAACGGCCTACCCGACGGGAGGCCCTAGCCACACGACATTTCATTTAATTTGTGACTGGCTTGATGCCGTCCGCCACGAATTTCTCCCCTGTGCCAACCTCTTCATCTCACAGTAGCACTTGCAACCTACGTCTTGAATTATCTGTTAGATGTACTCCAATCTCTGTCTTCCTCTACAGTTTTTGCCTCTAGAGCTTCCTCTAGCACCATGAAAGTTACTCCCTGATGCCTTAACAGACGTCCTAGCGCTCTGTCCTTCTCCTTGTCCGTGTTATCCACATATTCTTTTCCTCTGAGATTCTGTGCACAACTTCCTCGTTCCTTACCTTGTCAGTCCACCAAATTTTCAACATTCATCTGTAGCACCACATCTCAAATACACGATTTTCCCACAGTCCATGTTTCAGTACCATACAATGCTGTGCATTCTCAGAAATTTCTTCCTCAAATTAAGGCCTATGTTTGATACAAGTAGACTTTCCTTGGCCAGGAATGCCCGTTTTGGTGGGGCTAGTCTTCTTTTGATGTCCTCCTTGCTCCGTCCGTCATTGGTTACTCTGCTCCCCAGGTAGTAAAATTCCTTAATTTCCTTAACTTCGTTACCCTCAATCCTGATGTTGAGTTTCTCGCTGTTCTCAATTTTGTTGCTGCTCATTACTTTCCTCTTTATGCATCACAAATCATTTCAGTTCTTCCCACGTTCATAAAAATAAGCAATGAACTTCCTATTTACATAGATATAATCAAATTGTTTGAGTTACATGTCCAAACAATCAGAGATTGCTAATTCAGTTGTCAACCGATACGACCATGGCAGACAACATGTCTGTCTTCCGAGACTACCGCATCCGCCATGATCTTACAACCGAACCACTTCACCCGCTATTCAAGTTAGGTGCAATCCGAAGGTCTCTGAAATGCTTTGCCTGATTTTTCGTTTAGCAGTTGTTTACTATTCAGCTGGTAATTAATATTTTTGAAAATTAGGATTGACAGCCTGTTAGTGAGAGATACCTTTACATGAAATGCAACTAAATGCACTGTTTTGTTTTTCTAATGTTAATAGTAGAAGATTATGATTCTGGTGTGCAACTCCTGAACGCAGCAGCCAATCGCGGATAAGGACCACAATTTAGGCGGTCTTCCTAACGATACCCTAATGAACGAACCATCTGTGTTAGGTGCCTCACAATACGCTATGTCATCTTGCCACTGCTGCTATCTCATCTGCTCTAAGAAAAGCTTCTTGTAGACGAATATGATGGCTGCAAACCCATAAATCTCCTGAGATTTCCAATAATCGAAAAATTGGGAGGCTCTCGCAGACAACCATTAATATGCGAAATAAACAAATTTTTTACTCAAATTTTTAAAAAAATTTCAGCCCTCGTGTACCAAGAGTCATACCATTCTACAATATCTGTGATTCATTACTGTTTATCAAAAATTGAATCTGCTTTGAATTTTTCATTCTCAAATTTGAAATTGATTTATACACTCATAGACTTAATTATTTTGTGATTATATAAAAAAAACTGTATCTTGCCCTCAATAAATTCGTGTATTAATCTTTAGTTACACTTTATGTAGTAATTACATTATTCAACTCGTAAAGATTTTCAGAGTAGCATTGTACTGCACCTTTTTGGTGTTGATAGTCTATTTTTTTAACATACTCTATCATTACCGCTAGAATACTCTGTAGCAGTCCGATGTATCAAGCTACTTTGGCACACTGTAGTCAGCTAAACTCAACAAAACATTTCTCGTGAAGAACTTACTTTGTTATTAACTTTTGTCGCATTGCCGTTCTTTTAAATTGACGAGCTATTTGTGATAAAAGTGGAACTGGTATACAACTACTATCGGCACATTGCCATCCTTTCATTTCGATGAAACATTGTTTACACCCGTCCTCCCCATGCCGTTCTGCACTTAATTATATATGGGTGCATCAAAAGACGTCCACTTCACATGGTTACAAATAAAAGAAACACAACACTTATACATTTAACTAATACACGGAGACACAACTTTTACCAGAACATGCGCAAGCAGCCGACAACAGCAACCAATATTGATTGTTCTGTTGTCCATGACGTGGTCTTGCACTGTGAAACTCCAGACTTTCCCAACTGGTTTTAAATTCAACAACTATCAGTCCATCCTCCCATCTCCATCCTCAGCATACAGCTCCAGTACAATTTCATGAAACAATACCAAACGCCCTAATTTAGTTTCGTAACAATTTTAAACATATTTTAAATAAACATGTTTTCATACACTATTACAATACAAATGAAAGAACAGATACCGTATGAATAAAAAATTTTTCAATCTGTCTGTTTATACAGAATAAAAAGCTATTTTTATTAGCAGTATATGAGAAAATGCCCAATTACTTCCCCTTTCATGAATCACAAATCATTTCCATACTTCACACGTTCATAAAAAATAAACAAAACAATGAACTTCCTATATGCTTAGTTACTATCAAATTGTTTTCAGTTACATGAACAAACAAACAGAAATTTCTAATTCACGTCTCAACCGATACGGACCGAGACTGCCAAACCCGCTCTGACCTTACAGTCGAACCACTTCACTCGCCGTCCAAATTAGGCGATATCCTAAAATCTCCGAAGTGCTTCGTCTGCCTTTTCGTTTACTATTCTGCTGGTAATTAACACTTTTGAAATAATGAAATGAGAGAGAGCCTGCTAATGAGAGATACTTTTACATGAAATGCAAGTAACTAAACTGTTAAGTTTTTCTAACATTAATAACGGAAAATTATCGTTTTGGCGTGCAACTTCGGAACGCAGCAGCCAATCGCAGAGAAGGACTACACTTTAGGCTGTTAATCTGATGATACCCGTACCGAACAAACCATCTGTCATCGGTACGTCATACCACGTTACATCATCTTGCCACTGCTGTCTTTTCAACTGCTCTAAGAGGAGCTTCTTGCAGCCAGTACGATGGCTGTAAGGCCAGAAATATTACAGGGGGTTAGAAAAGGGAAATTAATTTCAACTCACTGGTATAGAAAGAGAAGTACCCACCCGCGTAGCCGCGCTGAAAGCAAACCACTTACGGGATTCGTGGAGGCAGATCGCCCAGGAATTGAATCCCTCTGGCGAATTAACGACGAGGGCCGGTGTGCTGTGCAACCTGGTTGTGGTTTTCAGGGGGTTTTCCACATACGATTAGATGGTTGCCGGGCGCGTCTCGACCTCCGGCCCCAGTTACGCGATGTTGAATGATTTCAATGACGTTCTCTGACTTTCACATGGGATAAGACTAGACGATGTCCACTAACACCATCACATACAGTAATTAACATACCGACTCCGTGCAAATAACGGTTAACGGCTAGGAGAAAGAAGATTATGGAAAGAGAAGAAGAAATAGATGAAGCTGGGAGATATGATACTGCGAGATGACCTTAAAGAGCACCGAAAGAACCAAATAAGATCCCTGCAGTAAATGCCACTAACTTACAACTGTTGACATCCTTGGGAGAGCCATCTATACTTCTGATGAGTAAAAAAGAAGACACTGGTGAAATACGTCGGTCAACCCACAATATTAGGGATGTTTAAGATTATTTTCTTAGCAAGTAATCATTCCTCTGGCTGATTTGATGCGGGCCTCCTCTCCTTTGCCAATCTTTTCATTTCAGAGTAGCGCTAGCAACCTACGTCTCAATTATCTAACCGATATATTCTAATCTCTGTCTTCCTCATATAATGAAGCAATCGAAGTAAATGTTTTTGCAAACTGTTTACCCAATCTTGTACAACATTTTCTGACTTTTTAATGAAATTCAGTTATCATTAAGATCCGTATCCGAGGAGTTAAAGTTGCTCTGTCCTGCCGTCTGCAAATCTTATTTGAAACCAAAAACAATTTTTTCAATCTACAGGATATTGTGCGCGCGGTAACAGTATAGTTTTTTTTTAAATTCTACAAAATAATAAAATGGCGGACATTTGAAACAAACATGTAGTTTTCTCGTATGTTTTTGGTCCGTTTCTTGTGATAAATGATGAATAAAATAAAATAAAAAATTTGCCTTTTAGTCGTTTATAACATGCCCGAGGATTAATTGAACCGAAAAAAGTGGTACAAATCGCTCTGAGCACTATGGGACTCAACATCTGAGGTCATCAGTGCCCTAGAACTTAGAACTACTTAAACCGAACTAACCTACGGACATCACACACATCCATGCCCGAGACAGGATTCGAACCTGCGACCGTAGCGGTCGCGCGGTTCCAGACTGACTCGCCTAGAACCGCTCGGCCACTCCGGCCGGCTAATTGAACCGAATTTCACAAAAAAATGGTATTTATTAATGTGTTCCTAGATATAGTGTATTTTCTTCCAGTCCGCCTATGGTTCTTCCCCTGCAAAGTCGGTCCGGACCATATTGTAATGAGCAACAACAGGACAGTGCACCGTAACTGCTCGCTGTTCGACACACGCTATCTTCCCCCGTTCCTCCGACTACTTCGCCCCATCTGGTGTGATGGTCACACTCACTTCACGCCATGTGGCGTCCACCTTTCTGTGCCTGACTGAGAGACCTCTGACAATGTGGTCGCGCACTGTGATTAATTGGCACCGGCTAGTTGATATGTTACTTCATCTGTCTCGTGCTTAAGTTTTTGTAGAGCAGCGTGTAGCGTTGAGGGTCCACCAAACAGGACGAAGAGAGGCGACGTTCTCAGTAGAGAGACCGGCCGTGGTCGCAGCTGCAGCGGACGCTCACAGGTAATGACTTGCGGCGTCGTATAGTATGCAGACCTCTCGTAGCGCGGGTTGCCAACCACTGGCGACTGAGAGCCGGTCGCCGCGTCTTCGTCACTTATTCACGGCGAGCTGCCCGGGTCTCGCGGACATGATAATGAAGTCATTAAACCTGCATGCGGCTCGTCAACGGCCGTTGTGGCACCGCCACGTGGCACTTGTGCCAGTGTGTGAGCCTGCCTGAACGTGTGTGTGTGTCTTTTCACGCGCGCGACATTGCTGGCAGGGCGGCGGCTGAAATATTCAGCGGCGGCCACCCCCAACATCTGCCACCCCGCACCCCTGGGAGGGCCAGACGTGTGACTTGTTTCACTGGCGCGCTGCGCCCGCGTCCGCGATCGAACTTCTGTCAGGACACAAGAGGCGCGCGCCAGAAGGCACAGCACACGCTTAGCCTCGGATGAAATATTCAGTTGGCCCGCTTGTGCTGCCTTATCTCTCCGTGCCGACTCTCTGTTGGGTAATCCTGGCGAGTGGCGACGACAGGTGGACCGGTATTAATGGTGTTAGCTGGGACGACATCTCCCTGACGTTCTGGCTGCCCGGCCGGAATGCAGTCGCGTTCTGACACACTCCACATTTGAACCTTCAGCTGCTAAATTAAAAAGTGTTATGCACCCGACAGAAAAATCGTTATAAGCCTAGTTTTGATATCCTCTGGCTCAAGGTATCTGTTTCGTATTAGCTTCACATGTGACGCCGAGGGGAGGTTGCAATTGCACTGATCAGTGGTTCATCGATTCAACTGCTGCATATATTCTCTCGCTGGCTACACGCAAACTTTTAATCTTGTAAAAAAATAAACAGAAACTTTTTGTAAGAATTTTAATTCAGTTGGATTTTCTACTGAAATACGTTTCCGCTAGAGGCTGCAGTTTCCGAATTATTGAAGAAAAAAATTGCAAAAGTGACCTCCAAACTCGATTTTCTTCAGTAACTCGATAAACCTGGCCTCCAGCGAAAACGTGTTCCAGTACAGAAAATTTTACTACATTACATTTCCTACAATAGTCCTGTTCATTTTTTCGGTAACTCTAGTTGTCTGTACATAGTGATCAAGAGAACATGGAAGTCCGGTGCATCGTTTTTGAGTGTGTTGCGGATTGCATAAAACACCGCCTATACACCTGTAAGAACATACGGTAACATGAACTGCCGCCTATTTGTAGCCAAAATCTGTATTTAAGAATAATAATAACTAATGTGATTGGGACTGTTCTGTGCCTCTCCTACCTTATAGTCTACAGTCACTGTAGTTGAGAATATATTCAAAAGAAGAGAATGTTTTATTATTAGTCTATGTTAATTTTTATTTGGGCGTATATTGTACGTGAAGTTAACGACGAGGAAGAGAATGTAGGAATGTTACAGTTAAGGGAAGTATTTGCTCCAGGTCTCTAAGTTACTGAGCAGAATAGTTTTGTTCAAACTAAGACAAAATATATGAAGTGGCAATTCATACTATTTTTTCTGTTATATAATTATATTCAAGACTTACTAACAGTTTATTGTAATACATGCACACGAAGGATTGTTATTTCCTTTGCTTGACAGAGGTTCAATGTTCTTCTTTTTGTTTTTGTCGATGTCGTTAAAGAATTTATAATAAACTACGGGCGGGACACTGATAGATCTACTCTTTTGTTCCTTGTGCGCTCTTTCTCATTTCTTATGAAGTCGAGCTAAATTCATGAACTACACCAACATTTTAAAGAACGTTTTAATTGTTTTCTTACTTCTTGCAACTAATATTTAATCTTAACAAATAAAATATTAAGTAAATTCAACACAAATCATTGTTCTGTCTGTTTCACACCTTTAGTGTCGGTTTAAAACATTTCTCGTGTACCGTATTATCGACAAACATGCGACAGCGTATGTTCCAAAACGCCGCGTATGAAAACAGGATTCTGCCGGGTCTCACATCCCGGGTTCCGTTGATGAAATGTAGGTCGAAGCATTCTGGATAGCCCGTGGGCTGGCTAGGAGGCATTTTTATACCCAACAG
Source organism: Schistocerca americana (assembly GCF_021461395.2). NCBI lineage: Eukaryota > Metazoa > Arthropoda > Insecta > Orthoptera > Acrididae > Schistocerca > Schistocerca americana. The sequence goes on from NC_060122.1 coordinate 62,504,395, forward strand.
AAGGATCGTCTTAGTGACACTGTCCTACGGTACAGCGTCAGGTACGAATATTACGCACTTCTTCCTACTTAGGCAAATGAAGTAAATCGGTTAGTTATTTGATATTGTCTACGGTGGACCTTAAGGGGCCTAAGCCACATGACGTAAAGCCCTAGCCACCGCGGGCGACGATCCGTGGGAATGACGATGGTATTCGATCTCTTGGCAATATTAATGGCCGTCTCACTTATCACTTGGCCCTTCCATCTTATGCCTAGAATATTTCGTAAGCGTCGCAGATGAAAGATTTTGATCTTATGTTCTTATTTAGCATATGATGTCCAAGTCTTGTTACCATACAAGAGGGTGCTCAGCGCATATGCTTGATAGACGAGTATTTTTGTGGTGTCCATAAGATGTTTGTTGCCCCATACTATTGTGCGGAGTTTCCCGAGAGTATTCGCCGCTTTGCCAATTCTCGCGTTTATTGCGTCGTTCAGAGATAGTTCTTCTGACACTAGCGAGTCGAGGTAACAAAATTTGTCGACTATATTTAACAACGGGTTATCCTATCTTATACCAGCCACATTCACGTATACTTGCTCGATAATGTCCCGTTTACATTCGGTGGCATAGAGAAGAACTAGCACGCAGTAGCATTTTTTTTCTTAAGTCTTTGAACGTCATCTTGAATATGTTCTACGAATGCTGCATCATCTGCGAATATAATGTTGCTTGCAGCTGAAGTCTTCCCGATAGCGCATGGATCTAACTAGAGAGTTGTGAAGTCTTCCGTCAACCCTGGTATTCTGATAGATGCCCAGGTGTGCTTCGCCGAAAGCAGCTTTGAGAAGTAACGAGAGCAACATATCAAACAAATACGCAGTACACGGTCTTGGCCATTTTCTCTTCGCACAACAAACGGATCAGACGTGCTTTCGCAAGTTATCTCAGCACTCTTTGTCGTCGTGAAAAGTCCTTGACATCTTCAGGACTTGTGAAGGACATCCTCCCTTGGCTGGTAAAATATACATTCCCTCCCTGCTGGCTGTATAAAATACGTTAGTCAGGTCGGTGAAAGCAATGGCCAACGAAGTTTTTCTGCTCAAGGCACTTTTCCTGCGTTTGGAGTATGGAGATCGCATCAATGAGAAATTACCTCTTCGTTTACTCTTACAAACGTGACACGTCTTTGGGTCATATTTGCATCTTCTAATGGCGTAGTACTTTTCCTAAAATCCACTGCGCCATGGCAATAGTAGTGTTTCAATTCTGGTCGTTCGATCCACCAGGTTTCTCTTTCGCAGAGGAAAACAAATACCTTTTATTCCCCAGATTTTGTTTCTATACCTATTCCATTGCAACTATCGTTCTCCAGTTTACAGCTCAACAAATGTAGCAATAAAAGAACGGAAAAACCGTATTTATATTTTTCAGTAGAAGTGTTAACAGCTGATGTCTGCGCAAATTTCCATCCCTATAGAAGCTAAAGTATTATTTTCTTCTCGATCCCCGTCTTTTGTTTCTTTAGGTCTTCAGTATACGATGAATATGATGATTCTATAATGCTCAGTGTAATTATTTTTTACTGACGTTATTAGGTTTTCTCATAGTGTGTTGAATTACGTTAGCTTTGTAACAAAACAGAACAGTCGACTTAAATACAGGAAGATTTTTTCCACCGTGTGCAAACTCTAGGAATTGATCGATGAGAGGATATGGAACAACAAAATTTAATTCTGTCTTACTTTGCTACAGAGTCTAACACGCCCTGTACCCTGCAACCACAGTTGCAGTATTCATGGTTTCCGCATAGAGGGTAGTACTGTTTCTGATTGTCTTTCCCTAGCGCCCACTCCTTCCATAGTAATTGGTAATGTTGTGTCCGATTCACTTCTCTTGCTGACTTACTTTTAGTGGATGTAAACAGCGTTGTATACAATGGTTCCATATTCGAATCGAGAGCTTCACGGTCCTATTTTGTTACAAGCCTTCCTTCTACGACCCATAAGAGGGCAGAACTATCGGCATTTCTTGCTGGTGACTTTCCCTCCCCTGCTGGAAGAACAGCCACTGATATTTCGAAGGGTTATGTGGCTGCCACAAGATGGTGCACCAGCCCATTTAGCCGTTAACGTCCAGACGCATCTCAGTCTTCTCTTCCCTGCTTGAAGGATCGTACGAGGTGGTCCAGTTGCAAGGAGTGCTCGTTCACCGGATCTCAACCTGTGCGATTTCTCGTTATGGGTCCATCTCAAAAGTTTCGTGTATGCAGAGCCTATCCCAGATGTGGAGACACTGGAGCAGCGTATTCATGCTGCCTTTGACACTGATCGAATGCAGCCTAGCCAATGTGAACATATGAATTGTATATCAGTTTATAAATAAAAGTTCCATTTGATTTTTCTTAAATTTTGCAATGAATGATATTTTCCGTTCGTTTAATGTTTTATCTTACACTAACTAGCAATACTCCAGTACCCAAGTATCCCACTAGTTACGTAAGAATGTATAGAATATTACAGTGGACGACTCCAGAAGATATTTATTGCTGAAAGTTTTTCAGGCATTTCTTTTCGGTACGTTAGGAGCGTCCGTCTGAATTCTGTAGCAGTGTGGGGTGGAAATTGCTTCTTGCAGGAGCCAAAGGGTACTTGTCAGATAAATCTTTTGCGCAACTCGTCAACATAACACCCACACACTGACAGTGTCTAACTCTAACAATAAAACTATGCTCATACACTCGTTCTTTGTCGTAACTCAAGTGTGTGAAAGCAGAATAGAGCAAATTAACTAAACGTTTTTCTCCGACATTATGCGCTGCCTGACAAAAAAAAACGAAGCACCGGAAGGGAAGGAGGAAGCTAAATGTAACTTCACATGTTGAGAGGCTGTGTATTATTTCAGTGATTACAATATCAAATCAAAATTACAAAGAACTTAGTAAAATGAGCAACTTATCAGTATGACTCTGCATCCGCTCTGACCTGGATGCATGCAGTGATTCCGTTGTAAAACAGTTACATCCGCTCCTGTCGTGACTGGTCGTTGATGTCCTAGCTGCTGACCCTAGGATGAACTTCACTTTCAAGATAGTCACACTTCTGTTCTTTCGAGAACAGATATGGGGTTTTCCGTGGCCACGCGAGTACCTCAACATCACGCAGACTGCTCTTAGAGAAAGGTGGTATGTGCGGATGAACATAGTCCTGCTGAAAAATCTCACCATGAAATTTCCGCTTGAGGGGTAACAAATGAGGACGTAAGAAGTCCGTTACGAACCGCTGTACCGTCAGTGTTTCCTCAGTCACTATCAGGCATGACCTGAAGTCATACCTGACGGTTCCTGACACAATGACGCCAGTTGTAACACCAATGTGTTTCTTCGTTGAAAGTAATGTCACCTGATCCATTACGTATCTGTGTCAGGTAATAAGATGATTCCCGTACTGCTGCAGCTGTCTCGGGAATTCGGTGACGTGGGACTACATTTCCAGAGTGTGCTCTATTTGAAATATGCAGATTGACGTATTTACGACGTATATTTGTGTATAGGATGCAACATTCCGTGGCACGCGCGAAACAGTTCACTGAATGACACAATACAGTTGAGAGCTTATTCATATGAAGGTATTGTTCTCGTAATGTTTATGTCTCTGTCGTGCACACTCATTGCTAGTTTAACGACATATCGATAAGCGTTTCTTACACACGCGGAAGCTGTCTAAGTTTGTTCAGGAATAAAAGCTCAGTTTGGAGTTTCCTCAGTAGTTACCACTGTGCTGTACACATTGATACGGTGCACATACAGATTTCATTGTTCCATCCAGGTTCTCACAGACGAAAGCCAACCCTCTAATCATTCCGTCACAGCGGAACGATCACTTAGATAACGTTGTGGGGAAGACGACCCAAAGACTGCGTTTTATTGCCAGAGCAAGTAGCAAATGCAACAGGTCTACTAAAGAGACTACCTACACTATGCTTTTGCGTACTACGCTAATTGCTGTGCGGTGTGGGATACTTACCAGATAGGATTGGCGGAGGACATCAAAATTCAAATGAGTCAAAGAAGGGCAGCATGTTTTGCACTATCGAGGAACAGGGAGAGAGTGTCAAGGACATGAAAAGCGAGTTGGGGTGGAACCATTAAAACAAATGTATCTTGCACTGTGGCGAAATACATTCACAAAATTTCTATCACCAACTTTCTCCTCAGAGAGTGAAAATATTTTATTCTCGTCAACCTACATATGGAGAAATGATCATTGTAACGTATGGGGAAATAAGAATTTGTACAATAATATTTTAGAGTACAGGTTTCCCACGCGCTGTTGAAGAGTGGAATGATAGACGAATATTCTGAAGTTGACACGAAGACTCCTTTGCTAGCGCTTAGGTGTGAATTAAAGCAAAAATGCATAAAGATATATTGAAACATTTTGTTCATTTCGGTACTGACATTACTTGCAACATACATTCATCAAAAAGGACGTCCTTCACGCCGCTTCCCAGAACTACTGAAAATAGACGTTGACTCTGGGTATTGTATCACATAACTTAGTCACTTTGACTGTTCAGAGATGTCACTAAAGCCGCCCAAAGATGTAAACAACCATGCATGAGCAGCGCCTATTAGACGGGCGGGGTACGACAACCGATCAGTTCCAGTCATTACACAAGGAAGGAGGTACACAGCCCGCGTTGTTGGCAGTCCAACCATGCCTAAACGGTCAATACCGCGCTTCGATCGCGACCGCGTTGTTACTTTGTGACAGGAAGGGCTGTCAACAGCGGAAGTGTCCCGGCGTCTCGTAATGAACCAAAGCGATGTTGTTCGTACGTGGAGGAGATGCAGAGAGACAGGAACTGTCGATGACATCTCTCGCTCAGGCCGGCCAAGGGCTATTACTGCAGTGGATGACCGCTACCTTGTTGAATAACGCTTATCGTGCAGCCACAGGACGTCTTGTTACCACTCAAACTGTGCGCAATAGGCTCCATGATGCGCAACATCACTCTCTACGTCCATGGTGAGGTCCATCTTTGCATCCACGACACCATGCAGCGTGGTACAGATGGGCCCAAAAACATGCCGAATGGACCGCTCAGGACTGGTATCAAGTTCTCTTCACCGATGAGTGTCGCATATCCCTTCAACGAGACAATCGTCGGAGACGTGTTTGGAGGCAACCCGGTCAGGCTGAACGCCTTGGACACACTGTCCAGCGATTGCAGTAAGGTGGAGGTTCGCTGCTGTTTTCGGGTAGCATTATGTGGGGCCGACGTACGCCGTTGGTGGCCTTGGAAGGCGCCGTAACGGCTGTATAATACGTGAATGCCATCCTCCAGCCTACAGTGCAGCCACATCGACAGCGTATTGGCGAGGCATTTGTCTTCAAGCACGACAGTTCGCGCCCCCATCGTGCACATCTTGTGAATGACTTCCTTCATGATAACGATATCGCTCGAATAGAGTGGCCAGCATGTCCTCCAGGCATGAAACGTATCGAACATGCCTGGGAAAGAGCGAAAACGGCTGTTTATAGGCGACATGACCCACCAACCCCTCTGAGGGATCTACGTCGAATCGCCTTTGAGGAGTGGGACAATCTGGACCACCAGCGCCTTGATGATCGAGTGGACAGTGTGTCACGACGAGTACAGGCACGCATCAGTGCTAGACGACGTGCTGCTGGGTATTAGAAGTACCGGTGTGTACAGAAATCTGGACCACCACCTATGAAGGTCTCGCTGTATGGTGGTTCAACATGCAGTGTGTGGTTTTCATGAGCAATAAAAAGTGCAGAACTGATATTTGTGTTAATCTCTGTTCCAATTTCCTGTACGGAACTCTCGGAACCGAGGTGATGGAAAACTTTTTTTGATTTGTGCATAATGAATGTAACAAAATAAGAATGGGCCCCAAAACATAAAAGAAGGTTCTCTGCAGTTTTACTTTTACATCTCCTCTATCTGTTGCCTAACAAAAGCCTATGTCCATTGCGTTCAATAATAATTTGTTAGTTACTATCTCAGTCTTAATCTACGCCTACATCTGTACCCTACAAGTGCCTTTACAGTGTGTGGCGGAGGATACTTTGTGCACTACTATCATTTCCCACTTTTCCTGTTTCAGTCAGATTAGATTAGAGATTATGGGTACTTTTCGTTCAAGTTGGCCCATAGTGAGGAGATTCTCCCGGATATAGAACATGTCACAAAAACAAGACCGCAATAAATATTAACAATTTAAAAAATGTACTAATTTATCTACCCCGTATCCCAAGTGAAACGGTCGTTATGAATGTGCAGTAAGTCAAAAATAATTTTAATCAGACTTTCATTTAAAAAGGTAATAAATACTAAATATAAAAGAATTTACAACACTTACTTACGAAGATCCCATTACTACAATGAATTTCTACACAGATCACTTTGACATACATTATTTGACATTGTTAGCAACACATATGCATCGTTTGGTTCTGCTAAGAAATTCATCAATGGAATAGGAATTGTATAAATAAATCCCTTACAGGGATAGTCTGGTAAGAAAATACTGAATTATTGTAATTTTTTGTTTAAATATGTTCCACCATATATGCACTGTAATAATACGAAACAATTTTGTGAAATTCGAAAGAGAAATACAGCAAAAAATATAATTAGTTCAACTGCATGCGTATGGCAACACAGAAATTATGACGGAGAATGAGTGAATCACATTGCGAAACAACTTGGGACAGTATTGGGAAAAGTGATGAAGGAAAGCTGGGCGAAAAACGTGACTCATGGTGGGAAAGAACATGGATGTTTGAAAGAAGAAGCAGTTGTAAAGCTGACTCATTATTATGGAAGAGACATTGTTGACAATTCTCCAGATACTATGGCAGTGGTGGGGTCTATACAACACTGTAACATTTCATGAGTACTGGTGAAAAAGAGCATCACATGAAGAGTCCAAAAGGTGAGAATTCCTGGTGTTTCTTTGATAGTACCCTTGCCAAGGGATAACAAGTAGAATTACGTAAAACTGCTAGCCATACTGCTCTGAGACGATCTGTTGTTGTTAGAATGGTAACTGTTTATCAGAGGCTGGCATCTGACACAATTATCTCCAGATGCACTGCTGAAAGGACTCAAAATTCAAATGGGTATCTACATACTATAATCTGATCAAAGTGCCCAAAGAAAGTATTTGTATTCAAAACAAAAGTGGAACTACATGTGACAGAAGTTATTTCACAATTCAGTCAATGGTGCTAAGTAACAAGAACAACAGAGGCGACTCCACTGTCAGCAATAAGGACGTGAAGGAGCAAAGTCAGAGACAAGCGAAGAAAGAAGCAAATATCCAAACGGTGCCTAGAATTTGAGCCGGCCGGAGTGGCTCTTCAGTCTGGGACCGCGAGACCGCTACGGTCGCAGGTTCGAATCCTGCCTCGGTCATGGATGTGTGTGATGTTCTTAGGTTAGTTAGGTTTAAGTTGTTCTAAGTTCTAGGGGACTGATGACCTCAGATGTTAAGTCCGATAGTGCTCAGAGCCATTTGAACCATATTTTGAACCTAGAATTAGAAAAAGGTGACATGCATCCAGACTGATGATCATACAGCCTGAGTTAGCTCAGATGAAAGCAGAAGGAGCAACTTTCAGCCCAGGTGCATTTTAGAGCAACTATTGGGGAGTGTTTGTGTTGTGTAACTTTGACTGCATTTATCTTTCATCTGTGAAATTGAACTTCCAATTATAACTTTTTCATAGTAAATAATCCCTACACTTGATGAAATTCTTAGAGAAAACTCTTGCTGACAGTGCTGACAGAACTGAGTACAATTTTGAAAAACAAATATTTAGAAAAATTTATTGGGATGTGAATGTTTTGACTATCTCAGTAAAAAGATTCAGAACTCTGGAAATTAATTTTAAGGTCATTGTGAGAGATATCCAAAAAAGCTAACAAATCTTCTTATCTACTCTATTAAAAACAGTCTTCCGTTATTCTAGCTCATTAAAGTAAATTTAGTATGCAAAAGAAGACTACAAGGAAACACTTCCTATTAACATAAAATAATAATTTCTCAAAAACTGTTGGATAGACAGAGTTGTATTTTTGTAATTACATTCAGCAATACACAGAAATTGAATGTTTAAAATTTGAGACCAGTTGATTAGTTAGGGAAAAAGTTTCGTTTTTTTTCCAAACCATCCCCTTAAACTCCTCTCAAACTGAACTTTATTGGTAGTTACACTTTTTATGCTTGCTGTTATCTTACTGGAAATGTATGTTCCTGCAGAATGGACACTTTTGTGGACCAAAGTGAATCTTTCTGAAGATTATTTTCATTTCTAGCATTGATCCCATGAACTGAGCAGTTGTTGTTGTTGCTGTTGTTGTGGTCTTCAGTCCTGAGACTGGTTTGATGCAGCTCTCCATGCTACTCTATCCTGTGCAAGCTTCTTCATCTCTCAGTACCTACTGCAATCTACATCCTTCTGAATCTGCTTAGTGTATTCATCTCTTGGTATCCCTCTACGATTTTTACCCTCCACGCTGCCCTCCAATACTAAATTGGTGATCCCTTGATGCCTCAGAACATGTCCTACCAACCGATCCCGTCTTCTGGTCAAGTTGTGCCACAAACTTCTCTTCTCCCCAATCCCGTTCAATACTTCCTCATTAGTTATGTGATCTACCCATCTATTCTTCAGCATTCTTCTGCAGCACCACATTTCGAATGCTTCTACTCTCTTCTTGTCCAAACTATTTATCGTCCATGTTTCACTTCCATATATGGCTACACTCCATACAAATACTTTCAGAAATGACTAAATCTTAGTACACTTACTTTAGCGTGGCTTCATGAGTTACACCCCAAAAAAAAAGTCGCATATGATATTTTAACTAAAGTTCAGTCTTGTTCACAACACTTACGTCTCAATAACATAGGTGACCGGTTTCGGTTATATTTATATAACCACCTTCAGCCCCATGGCTCCCTTGCAGGATGGTAGGTGGAGCTCTCTTCAGCTCCTCCGAACTGAAGAGAGAGCTCCGCCTACCATCCTCCAAGGGAGACATGGGTCTGAAGATGGTTATACACTCCTGGAAATTGAAATAAGAACACCGTGAATTCATTGTCCCAGGAAGGGGAAACTTTATTGACACATTCCTGGGGTCAGATACATCACATGATCACACTGACAGAACCACAGGCACATAGACACAGGCAACAGAGCATGCACAATGTCGGCACTAGTACAGTGTATATCCACCTTTCGCAGCAATGCAGGCTGCTATTCTCCCATGGAGACGATCGTAGAGATGCTGGATGTAGTCCTGTGGAACGGCTTGCCATGCCATTTCCACCTGGCGCCTCAGTTGGACCAGCGTTCGTGCTGGACGTGCAGACCGCGTGAGATGACGCTTCATCCAGTCCCAAACATGCTCAATGGGGGACAGATCCGGAGATCTTGCTGGCCAGGGTAGTTGACTTACACCTTCTAGAGCACGTTGGGTGGCACGGGATACATGCGGACGTGCATTGTCCTGTTGGAACAGCAAGTTCCCTTGCCGGTCTAGGAATGGTAGAACGATGGGTTCAATGACGGTTTGGATGTACCGTGCACTATTCAGTGTCCCCTCGACGATCACCAGTGGTGTACGGCCAGTGTATGAGATCGCTCCCCACACCATGATGCCGGGTGTTGGCCCTGTGTGCCTCGGTCGTATGCAGTCCTGATTGTGGCGCTCACCTGCACGGCGCCAAACACGCATACGACCATCATTGGCACCAAGGCAGAAGCGACTCTCATCGCTGAAGACGACACGTCTCCATTCGTCCCTCCATTCACGCCTGTCGCGACACCACTGGAGGCGGGCTGCACGATGTTGGGGCGTGAGCGGAAGACGGCCTAACGGTGTGCGGGACCGTAGCCCAGCTTCATGGAGACGGTTGCGAATGGTCCTCGCCGATACCCCAAGAGCAACAGTGTCCCTAATTTGCTGGGAAGTGGCGGTGCGGTCCCCTACGGCACTGCGTAGGATCCTACGGTCTTGGCGTGCATCCGTGCGTCGCTGCGGTCCGGTCCCAGGTCGACGGGCACGTGCACCTTCCGCCGACCACAACATCGATGTACTGTGGAGACCTCACGCCCCACGTGTTGAGCAATTCGGCGGTACGTCCACCCGGCCTCCCGCATGCCCACTATACGCCCTCGCTCAAAGTCCGTCAACTGCACATACGGTTCACGTGCACGCTGTCGCGGCATGCTACCAGTGTTAAAGACTGCGATGGAGCTCCGTATGCCACGGCAAACTGGCCGACACTGACGGCGGCGGTGCACAAATGCTGCGCAGCTAGCGCCATTCGACGGCCAACACCGCGGTTCCTGGTGTGTCCGCTGTGCCGTGCGTGTGATCATTGCTTGTACAGCCCTCTCGCAGTGTCCGGAGCAATGGTGGGTCTGACACACCGGTGTCAATGTGTTCTTTTTTCCATTTCCAGGAGTGTATAAATATAACCGAAACCGGTCACCTATGTTATTGAGACATAAGTGTTGTGATCAAGACTGAACTTTAGTTAAAATATAATAATCTATTGATTTCTGTATTCCAAAAATTTTTACCAAAATCGCATATGATATTACGGAAAGAAAGTAAGCATAGTACGCCAGATTTTTCATTTTTATATCCCCTATATCAGTCTACACGCACATTGCAAATAATGATTTCCTTAAGCACTGTATCGATTCTGTGTAGTGCTCTCCCAAACCCCTCACAGATTCTCAACTGCATGTAAAGTGTTTTTACACACTTTAGTAACAAGCAATTGGCTAGGAAATAAAAATCAATGTAGATAAAAATTTCATTAGTTGAAATTTCTAAGACTGCATTTGATTTTCTATTTATTGTAATGCTTGTATCGTTTGCAGATGAAACATACTTGACATCTAATATTTCTAATGAAAGGTCACTGATATAAAAATGAAAATGTTATGGCCCTAAGATGTAACCTTGTGGGACATTGTATGTACTTAGTTCCCAGTTGTATGTTGCCTGATAGTGTAATACACGTATCTTTCCTAATCAACCCCTCCATTTGCCGTCAGATATACAGGATTGCAATCATTGTGTAACATTTCCTGTTACACCATGACATTCCTGCGATGGTGTAGTTAGCGACGAACCTGGGTGCACGAATGGCAAAAGGTCATTTTCTCGCATGAATCCAGTTTCGCTTTACAGAATCATGATGGTCGCAACCGAGTTTGGCGACATCGCCGTGATCGCACATTGGAAGCGTGTATTCGTCATCGCCATACTGGTGTATCACCCGGCGTGACGGTATGGGGTGGCATTGGTTACACGTCTCGGTCTCCTCTTGTTCGCATTGACGGCGCTATGAACAGTGGACGTTACATTTCAGATGTGTTACGACCCGTGGCTCTACCCTTCTTCAAATGTTCAAATGTGTGTGAAATCCTATGTGACTTAACTGCTAAGGTCATCAGTCCCTAAGCTTACACACTACTTAATCTAAATTATCCTAAGGGCAAACACACGCACCCATTCCCGAGGGAGGACTCGAACCTCCGCCGGTCCCAGCCGCACAGTCCATGACTGCAGCGCCTTAGACCGCTTTGATAATCCCGCGCGGCGGCTCTACCCTTCATTCGATCCCTGCGAAACCCTACATTTCAGCAACAGAATGCACGACCGCATGTTGCAGGTCCTGTACGGGCCTTTCCGGATACAGAAAATGTTTGACTGCCGCCCGGGCCAGCACATTCTCCAGATCTCTCACCAATTCAAAACCACTGGTCAATGGTAGCCGAGCAACTGGCTCGTCACAATATGCCAGTCATTACTCTTGATGAACTGTGGTATCGTGTTGAAGCTGCATGGGCAGCTGTACTTGTACACGCTACCCAAGCTCTGTTTGATTCAATGCCCAGGTTTATCAAGGCCGTTACTACTGCCACAGGTGGTTATTCTGGGTACTGATTTTTCAGGATCTATGCACCCAAATTGCTTGAAAATGTAATCACATGTCAGTTGTAGCATTATATATTTGTCCAATGAATACCCGTTTATCATCTGCATTTCTTCGTGGTGTAGCAGTTTTAATGGCCAGTAGTGTACTATCTCTTATGGATCCCAGAATGACGAAAAATATTCACTCTTCAAGTTAGAGATGTGGCCGGTTAATAAAATACGCATAATTTCAGGCCAGCAAGCGCTTTATTGTAAGAGATACAGAGGCAAGCGAGTGGGCCGGGGCTTCCCCTAGTTCACTTCTACCAGCGCCACACCGTCATAACGAGCCTGTGTGTAATACACAAAGGACTGCACTATTATCTAACACTAGAATTACAAATAAAAATAACTCTCCCTAACTTCATAAGTGTTTACATAAGTATATGAACGTTAACAATTTGAAGCTTCAGAATTATCAAATGACCATGTATACGATTTTAAGGAAAAATAAGTGACACTAAAAATGAAACTAGAAAGCTAAAAATTGGTCGGAATATGCAAATATATGCCACAATTTAAAGATGCAAGTCTCAACTTGATCAGAGCAATATTTTGGTTTTTACGAAAAATTGAAAGCGTTAAATATTAGACTAAGAGAAATGGAAATTCTAATGTAACCTCAGTTACATGAAAAACATTATATATATGAAACCAATAAGCTACCTCTACTAGTTCTCATGTTATTTACTGCAAACCAAATTTGGAACGAAAACGTCCTTATTCATGGTAGATTATGTATTATATTTGTAATGAGAAGTTCTAATTGTAGTACTTGATTACATTCACGCAAAAACACAACTGTACCAATTTCAAGACTGTATTGTAAATAACAGTGGTTACAAGGAGTATTGAAAAAGCAGTTCGGAAGTCATGTTCTAATGTCGGTTCCGTTCTAAAAATTATTACCGGCAAAGTTTAAATGCAGTCGTGCTAAAACCTCTACAATACGTAAAGCAGACTTGACTCTATTTTTATAAGAATTAAGAAGATTATAGATTGTTAAACTATAGAGCTATTAATTAATACGTGTTTGAGAAAGAGGTCATTTAGACACTGCTACGTATGCTTAGGACGGTTGATAGATATTCCGTTTGACCCATACATAAATACGACCAGAGAGGCAATTGAGAAGAGACACTTCGGATCAAGATACTAGTCTGTTCGCTTCAGAATTGACTTGAATGCGTTTTCGGTAAAAGTAGGAAGTGGATTAGTGGGGACTGTACTCCGTCCTGGATCGCTTAGATTTCACTAAGGCAAGTTTGTGTGCCGCCTGTAATGATGACAAAACCGCGCGGCAAGTGGCGAGATTATTTTCCACTTTTCAAGGCGATCAACTAAATTTTGATTATTACAAGTGAGGGCGATATACCATTTCACTTGAACTTCCCGTAGAGGGCGCCTCTGAACTGTTAAAAGTTCTTTTTCGAATAGGGCTGTTATTATTATTATTATTATTATTATGGATATTATTATATTTTGTGGGTGTGAACTTTTGCAGAATATATCAGTCATTTAAAACTCAAAAGTATTATTTTTAGTCATAGTTCCTGATCCCGCTGAGTAAACAGCTAGTTGTAACATTTTCTTTTAGTGAACAGAAAGGGTAATGTGGAATCGAAGGCTGGAAATTATGGTCATTACGTTCTCCATTGACTTCTGGCTTTCAGGCCCGTGCAAACGGCGAAGGAAGGTTTAAAGCACGCACAGACAATTTAACAGTCTTTTCATAACGATATAACGAAGTATCGACCATATTAATTGTTTACCCGCCGCCTCACAAGATGAAATACATATTTCTAACGATTTTATTTGAGGAATATCATTGAAGAATTTTTGTTGAGAGTCCGGAATGTATTTATGATGTCTTGTAAATAATGGATTTCAGTCCTTTTGAAATTTTATTGGCGGATCTAGATTTCAGCTAGAAACTAGCCATTCTCAATGCACTATCATTTTTGATCAATGCATGTAATGCCTATTGGTCGGGCCTCATCCACAGTTCATTGAAGATGTGGATGAAGTCTGACCAACAGGCATTACATGCATTTATCAAAAATGATAATGAATTGAGAATAGCTAGTTTCTAGCTGAAATCTAGATCCGCCAATAAAAATTTCAAAAGGACGACTGATAGCTGAAATTTATTATTTATAAGTCAATATAACAGTCGCTGCGCGCAATAGCCTCTGAATGGAGGGTAACCTGATATTTATGATGTATTGGTACTTTAGGCTACAAGAAAAGTTTTTGAATTGAATTAGAAGCTGAAATATTTAAACTGTACCAGATACTTTTATTTCGCACTCTACAGCTGCGTGTAACTCAGATGTTAATTAAGATGATAATACGCCAAATAAAAACACGTGCTAGAAAATATTGCTTCCCTTCTCAGGTTCTCTGCATTTTTCAGTCCACACCATTCTAGCTTCTTCTTTTCTAAAGAGGGATGATTACTCGCTCCCGAAAGATTGCACCCTTACTGATTTCCAATTTACAGATTTCTAGTCGGACAGAATTGAAAAATTAAGCTGCGGAGGCAGTAACGTAGAACTTAAGAAGAATTTTCTCTCTTCGTCTCCACTGTTCCCCCAAAGGAATGGCTGATTGCATAAATACTTAATAACCTTGCTACATATTCACGAAGGAGAAAAGAGACGTCAGACTTTACCCGCAACGGCAGACGCAGATAAAGGCTCAAAAAAGCAGCTTTTTAATGCTGTTTCCGAGTGTAAAATGTTTCCCATGATGTGAACAAGAGGAACTTAAAATAAGTAACTCCAGCTAAACGAGAGGGTTCTACACAAACTTTTACCTCCTGAAGTTAAAGATGCTACTGATGTCTGTGTTCACTTTCTACAGAAATGAAATGGAACAATCGTCACCTAGCTGCATTCTACACATAGATTTTGATAATAAACCTTACGTGTATCTACTCGCATTTTAGAAAATGACCGGATCGGAAATAATGATTACTAGGAATTACCTGGTACGTGTGCCAGCAATAACTTAAGGGGAAAAGAAGAAAGAAGTTTAGTCTTCAATAGTGGTGTTCAGAACGACGAGTTCCATCACGGTTCCACTCAGCATTGGAAAAATTGATGTACTCGTTCTAGAACTCCGCCAGAAACTTCCGCGACTGTAGCAGTAATATGTCTTCTCGCATTATCCTGTGCAGTCAGTATGTCCGTCTGAACAATGTATTTTAAAAATGGCTCAAATGGCTCTGAGCGCTATGCGACTTAAGTTCTGAGGTCATCAGTCGCTTAGAGCTTAGAACTAATTAAACCTAACTAACTTAAGGACATCACACACATCCATGCCCGAGGCAGGATTCGAACCTGCGGCCGTAGCGGTCTCGCGGTTCCAGACTGAAGCGCCTAGAACCGCACTGCCATTCCGGCCGGCCAATGTATTTTACCTTTCCCGCTGAGGGAAAGCTCTCATACTAGAAAAATCTGGTGAACTGGCAGGCGAAGTTACCTTTCGTGCAGTCCAACGGCGTGGTTAAAGTCACCGAACAGAAAGTGTATTACGTCATGCACTATGCTCTGCACATCCATTGAGTCAGTACCACATTCTTCTCCTAGTCTGCAATGGTACGTGCTACAAATATGGACAGTTGTCTGGTCCATTCGCCGGTTCAGTTATGAGGCGTTGTGTTCGTAAGTTTGTTTACAGATCATTGAATGCATTCCTACTTCCTTGTCAATTGTTTGTGATATCTCAAGGAGCAGGATGTGAAGGAAGAAAAAATGGTTCAAATGGCTCTGAGCACTATGGGACTCAACTTCTGAGGTCATTAGTCCCCTAGAACTTAGAACTAATTAAACCTAACTAACCTAAGGACATCACAAACATCCATGCCCGAGGCAGGATTCGAACCTGCGACCGTAGCGGTCTTGCGGTGTGAAGGAAGATCTCTATTTACCAGTGCTGAAAATGCCAGCATGTTAATCATACATGGAGAAAACAGGAAGTATGCAGTTCGTTCTGTTGCTGTGTACGCAGAACGATACCCATCTAGACGTCACCACCTCGACAAACGTTTTTGAAATTCTTCAACCAGTTACGTGAAAAGGAGAGGGAAACCAACCGAGTGACTGGACAAGAGGATGGAATTAATGTCCTAAATGATTTTGCTACTTATCGTGTCATCGCGCGGGTAAGCGGAAACAGTGAGACACGAGTACTACGTGTTCTCCACCGTCATAAGATCGGTCTGTAATATGTCTCCCTTCATCAAGAGATGCATGGAAACGATTTTGAAAATCATGTTAACTTCCACACGTGGGCGCTAAGAGATGATACAACAGTTTATCAGATATACTGTTTCCTGAGTATGCGACATTTACTACTCATGGCCAAGCTAACCTCTCAAAATGTGATATTGGTCTGCAAAAGAGCCAAGGGGCTTCGTCAGGTAGAACGTCAACGTCCATGGAATACAAATAACTTGTATGGAGCAGTGAAGCATCAGCCCTATTTTTAAAAATGTCTCGACCTAACAGACCAAATTCCACAAGTGTTCTAAGGTGCTTCACTGCCACATGGCTCTTCAGTGCATATTTCTCGACATACTACAGGAAGAAACAGATCCGTAAGTTGACCATTCCGTTTAGTAGATTTTTCTCAATTCAGGCTTTGTCGCTGGAAATTTCTGGAAGACACTTTTTACATGGACATACCAACTACGTTTAACGACTTCAGACGAAATGGTTCTGTGGCATAAGCTAAAATTTCTTGTGGATGGAGCTCTTACCACTGCTTTCGAAACTAATTATCCATCTTCCTCAAATTCCAAAGCATAAGCTTATTTACTTATTCCTTCACGTTAGTAGTTACACTCGGAGCAGCAAATTGGTGCCATTTACAATGTTGAAACTACAGCTGCTCATAGGTAACGTGTGCTAAAGTCCTGAGAAACACTGATCACATTTTAATTTACTCTACTTTTTGTTAAGGTCAATGGGCGTGACGTCATTCAGAAAATTACGGCTGATAAATTTGAGACGTCTCTGTCTAGGAACGGCTAACATATACGACGAAAGGTCAGCATAGCGGGTTGGTCGGCACAAGCTGTGACAAAAAATGGTCCGACACCACTAATCACGAGCGAAGTTAGTCCACAGCTCGCAAGTAAAAACTACGAACATAATTAATCGTTTTGGCGGCTTTGTTTTTTATTTTTTTCCATTTCAGGCGTTCTTTTCCCCGAGATGCGTTATAGTTGTCAGTTTTTTGTTATTTTTTTATCAGTTTCGGAGCTCATTATTGAAGTAGTCCATCGTGCTTTCTTTACCTTTGGGTTATTTCATTGCTTTGCTGTCTTACGTTCAAAACGAAAATATGCTTAGCAATCACGTTATATTTGATAAAATTCGACATCACTTTGTCCGATATTATTGACAAAGAAGGAAAATTTACATTAAATGGTTCAAATGGCTCTGAGCACTATGGGACTTAACTTCTGAGATCATCAGTCCCCTAGAACTTTGAACTAGTTAAACCTAACTAACCCACATCCATGCCTGAGGCAGGATTCGAACCTGCGACCGTTGTGTCCGCGCGGTTCCAGACTATAGCACCTAGAACCGCTCGGCCACCTGGGCCGGCTTACATTAAATCTTGTAAATCCAATCAATTAAAGAAAACACTGTAACAAAAAGTTGAAATATGACTCCGAAATCTTTGGCCTCGGTTGACTTGCAGCACAAAATTCGGATAAAATACCAAGCTTTCGGTAGCTACTCCGCCATTGTCAGGGATTAAATCTGACGCTCGTGAAACTGACGGCTACACTACGTCACGGAAATGGCGCCTGCTGACGTGGCGGCCTCTGCGGCCATCGATTACATTTCTGCCGACGGTGATTACGGAGGCAGCGATCGAAAGGTGGGAATTTAATTCAAATTTGACACTACAAGTCAGTCGATAACTTTTTGACCAAACACTTGAAAATTTTTCTACGGTAAACTGTCATAACTTAAAAATTCTGTTCCGAAATATTATGCAGCCGATCCGTCAACACACTTCTCATTGGTATGCAGACACCTACCAGAAGTCAGTGGGTCTATACGAAATCCGAAGACAAACTACCTTCACCACAACACCAGATTTTTGAATATGTCCCAATTTCCTGCTGGTCTGAATAATTGCTTTCCCACTAAATTATGAACGGATTTGTATCAGTTCAAATATCAAGACACCTGAGGTCCCCTGTAACGGTATACATAACTCTCGCCCATTTCAGCCTCCCAGTTCATCAGTAGCATCCTGTTGTCAAACACGAAAATAGGGCTGTGAACACAGACTTGGGTATCTCTGTGCCTGCAAGAGTTGTTAGCTTAGTTTGAACCTGTAACGCATTATGTCCCATTGTTTCTTTTATCTCCTCTTGAATTCCTTGTCCCTGCTGGTTTCGTAAAGGCTTACAGGTTTCTTTATTTGAAATACCTTATCCCACAAAAATGAAACCATCTTCAACTTCATAACTTGGATAGAGATAACAGTTTCATATGGCATCGGCATATTTCCCGATATTTTTGGGCAACAAATTTGCCAGAAACGTCGCTATTAAAATTAGAAAGCTATCAAATACTCTAACGTCATCAAGACACAAATCAACATGATTCCTGCTCAGTTTGTTTATTTCAGCCAAACACACCACAGGACACGTGACGTCACACCGTAATAGTTTCTAGTAATAAAACGTAATGCTCAGTGTGTTTAGTGCAATATTTTTTCAATATTATATTTTTAATATTTTTACCGATGTTTGTGACGAAAGCCTAATCTGTTTAGTAGGCTGAGGTGCAGGTTTGGTTGAAATGGGTTAAGTTGGTTTTGAGCTGGCAAAGTTAATGAACGGGATTGCAAAGGTCGCTGTCACACTATAAAGTGCGATCTGAATGCATCCGACTGTCTTATGTGACAACAGAAATGATTCTATGACGTCACATATCCTGTTCTACGGTTGGCTAATAGAAGTAAATCGAGATTAAAATGTAGATTTACGTTTTTAAGGAACTCAACGGTAGTAATTGGTGATTTTCATATTTATGCTTATATGAAGCCAAATATTTTAAAAACGCCTCATTTTTGGTACAATTTGTTTTGTAAAAGTACCAGAATATGTGACTTCTAAGAATAAAACCATTACCCGAATACATTTCCTTGGAAGAAAGGTATTTTCGCTTCACGTCGTATCTACGCGGCATTTTAAGGTTACATGTCGTGAGATGTCGGAGACCTGTCAAGCATACCCGTTGCATAGTACAGATCTTATCCCTGGTGACCCTCAGAGATGCAAAGCTTCCCATAAGGTCATGTGAATTTAAAAGAAACAATGTTGCGAAATGGCTAACGGTTTATTAAGTGAAATTTACTAACAAGGGAACCTCCCCATCGCACCCCCCTCAGATTTAGTTAGAAGTTGGCACAGGGATAGGCCTTGAAAAACTGAACACAGATCAATCGAGAAAACATGAAGAAGTTGTGTGGAACTATGAAAAAATTAAGCAAAATATACGAACTGAGTAGGCCATGCGCAAGGTTGGCAACATCTAGGAGACTCTCAGCCTGCGAGCGCCATGGTCCCGTGGTTAGCGTGAGCAACTGCGGAAGGAGAGGTCTTTGGTTCAAATGTTCTCTCGAGTGAAAACTTTAATTTTTTATTTTCAGACAATTATTAATGTTCAGGCACACACACATAATCAACTTCGCTCTCCAAAATTCCAGGACATGTTTAGATTTGCTTGGACATATGTAGGATTTGACGGTCTACGCACGGAAACATTTGAAAACGTAAAAAACATACGTTTTGACAGAGCACAGGGAAAACTGTGCGACTGTGAAACTCATTTGTTCAGTTTATGTGACAACTCTTATGTTTTCATCACTTTTTTGGGAGTGATTATCACATCCACAAGAAAACCTAAATCGGGCAAGGTAGAAGAATCTTTTTACCCATTCGCCAAGTGTGCAAGTTAGGTGGGTCGACAACATATTCCTGTCATGTGACGCACATGCCGTCACTAGTGTCGTATAGAATATATCAGACGTGTTTTCCTGTGGAGGAATCGGTTGACCTATGACCTTGCGATCAAATTTTTTCGGTTCCTATTGGAGATGCACGTCCTTTCGTCTACTAATCGCACGGTTTTGCGGTGCGATCGCAAAACACAGACACTAATCTTATTACAGTGAACAGAGACGTCAATGAATGAACGGACAGATCGTAACTCTGCGAAAATAAGGAAAACAAAATTTTCGCTCGAGGGAGGACGCAAACCAAGGACCTCTCGTTCCGGAGCCGTTTACTCTAACCATAGGACCACGGCGCTCCTGAGCTCAAATTGTCCTTGATGTTGCCTATCTTGCACATGGACTATTCAGTTTGTATATTTTGCTCATTTTTTCATAGTTTCACACAACTTCTTCCTGTTTTCTCGATTGATCTGTGTTCAGTTTTTTTAAGGCCTATCCACTGCGTCAATTTAGAACTAAATCTGAGGGGGGTGCGATGGGGAGGTTCCCTTGTAAGGGTGGCCCAGTTGAAGATGAAAATATGGGAACCTCACCTCCCAAACAGTTATTAATAACGGGATCCATCAAACTGCGATAGGAAACAGATGGTCACTGTAACAACCTGGTTTATTACCAACAGACATTAAAATGATTTACTCATTGAATCAACAACAGAAATATTTAAAAAGTGGTCGAAAGTGCCAATACAAACTGTAGCATTGGTACTGGTGGACGTGTAAAATAGTGGTATCAAACGATGTCACGAATATGGTCAATGTTTGCAGAAAACATTAACGATTTTTAAAAAAGTTACAGAGTAGTATGAACGAACACCAAAACTCTCTCCTAAACACGTGATGGGTGAAATAGTTGGCTATGAAAATTAGATCTGCAAAACCAAATCGTGTTCCAAATTAGCCGGCCGGAGTGGCTGAGCGGTTCTAGGCGCTACAGTCTGGAACCGCGCAACCGCTACGGTCGCAGGTTCGAATCCTGCCTCGGGCATGGATGTGTTTCATGTCCTTAGGTTAGTTAGGTTTAATTAGTTCTAAATTCTAGGCGACTGATGACCTCAGAAGTTAAGTCGCATAGTGCTCAGAGCCATTTTTTTGTTCCAAATTAACTGACTTTGTGCTCAACTCCTCTTGATGGCTGCAATGACGGTCCATGCTTACCAGTCTTAAGATGCGCGAGGGTGGAAGACGACTGCATGGTGGCCGAAAACTCTTAAGCTCACCCCGGCATACTTATTCTGCTCTAAGAGACATCCAGCTCTCTAGCTCTAAGACTCAGCACACTGCCACAAGCCGTGGAAGTGTCATCTAAGAAGCCTAAGGACATGTGTGTTTTCCTAAGGGGAAGTATGTTGTCTTTGGTCCCCCTGAAGCAAGTAAAATCTAATTTTTCGCTACCTAAATGTTCTGTCCGCTTCATAATCTCACCAGCCAATAGCAGCAGCCCTAACGAGTTCCAACCAATGATAATTTAATAAACAAGCATGACGATTTTATATTCTTCCAGAAGAACCAATTATGGAAATACAGGAAAGGTTCAGGAGAGGAATTAATTTTTTGGAAATTTGTGATCAGTTCCTACGGGACCAAACTGCTGAGGTCATCAGTCCCTAGGCTTACACACTACTTAATCTAACTTAAACTAACTTACCCCGGGTTTGATTCCCGGCGGGGTCAGGAATTTTCACCCGCCTCAAGATGATTGGGTGTTTGTGTTGCCCTCACCATTTCATCATCATTCGTGCAAGAGGAAGATTGGACTGAGAAACGGTTGGGAACTTGTACGGGCACTGATAACCGCTCAGTTGAGCGCCCCCTAATCAAAACATCATCATCATCAGCTAACTTACGCTAAGGACAACACACACACCCATGCCCGAGGGAGGACTCAAACCTCCGACGGGAGAGCCGCGCGAACCGTGGCAAGGTGCCTAAGACCACGCGGCTACACCACGCGGCCGTGGAATTAAAATTGAAGGTGAGTAGATATCAATGATACGATTCGCTGATGACATTACCATCCTGAGTGAAAGTGAAGAAGACTTACATTATCTGCTGAATGGGATGAACAGTATAATGAATACAGAATATGGGTTGAGAGTAAATCGAAGAAAGGCGAAAGTACTGAGAATTAGAAGAAATGCAAGCAGCGAGAAACTTAACATCAGGATTGATGGTCACGAAGTAGATGAAATTAAGGAATTCCACTAGCTATCCAGCAAAATAACTAATGACGGACGGAGCAAGAAGGACTAGCACTGACAAAAAGGGCATTCCCGGCCAAGAGAAGTCTACTAGTACCAAACGTCGGCCTTAATTTTAGGAAATTTCTGATAATATGCGTTTGGAGCACAGCATGGAGTGGTAGTGAAACATGGACTGTGGGAAAACCGTAACAGAAGAGAATCGAAGCATTTGAGATGTGGTGCTACAGACTGATGTTGAAAATTAGGTGGATGAAAATGTTTACGAATGAGGAGGTTCTGCGTAGTATTGGAAAGCAAAGGAATATGTGGAAAACACTGACAAGAAGAAGAGACAGGATGATAGGACAACTGTTAAGACATCAGTGGGTAACTTCCATGGTACTATAGGAAGAAAAACTGAGAACAAAACAGATTGGAGTACAGCAAGGCAAATAATAGAGGACGCAGGACTCTGAGACGAAGAGTTCTGCAAAGGAAAGGGTTTCGTGGCGGGCCACATGAAACCAGTCTGGAGACTGATGACTAAAAAATAAAAAATTAAAAAAATCACACACACACAATCCAGATTTTGTCATAGTTAACTAGTATGGATCACTCTGTTGACGTGTGACGTGTGGAAAGAAGCAGAAAATTTCTCCCATTACGTTACAGATTTTTGAATCATGGCCAACCGAAAGACGACTGTACATACATGTGTTGGAACTGCCCCGCACGCTCCGGAAATAGTTTCTATGAGCCAACCAGAGAACCCATTACTAAAATATGAACAAACGTTCCAGCTGCCTCTGCTAGGCCTAACGGCTGTCCCCATGCTACATGAGTACGTGTTCTCCACTGTCGTTCAGATTCCTGACTGAGCTGAAGAGGATTCCTTCTGCTTCTTGCACAATGCTGTTTTCTTGCACACTCCACAGCGTCACTCCAGGCTCCTTATGGGCTACGACAGCAGACTGTCCTCCCCTGTACTATACCTGTGCGTAGAACAGCTTCCAGCATAAAACAGCTCCACAACTATTCGTTTGCGTAAGTGAAACTTCCCTTTCACGTACCAGCTAAAGGCCACAAGGCCGCCGTAAGTAGAAGACCCCTCACCTTATCAAGGGGAAAGGAGATATAGAAACATTTAGACGCGTTAGGAACTATAGTGATTTGACTTGACTGGCCACTGGGATCAGCATATTAAATTATAAAACAGGTTATAGTACAGTTTGAGAATAAATTGCGACGTAACAATGTGAATCTCAGCCTGGAGAAGAATTATTAGTTTCGACTACTAAACAGCTGCCCTCAGATTTGCGACATTTTTAAATAGAGACGGTGAAAATTCTGAATAATGTAACATTTCTTAAAATGACTGATTTCGTGTTTTCTTTTTCTTGGACTGTTTACACTAATTTTTCCATTCTTTGCTCATAGGCCGTCACAACACTATAACGACACACTAGGACATAGTAGCGGTCTATTCGAAATTCTGGAGGATTTTAATCCAGTCGAGAACAGTCTACTCTGGCGGCTCTGCTCATATCGGCATGTTTGGATCATCCTACGTTATACAGGTGGTGCGCCGTCTGCTGTGTGATTACGGACTCATGTTTCCGTAATATCGGTCAGTGTTCCGGTTCAGTGATTTCCTTTGGCTGGACTCCTCCAGCGAAAATCATATGAGCTTCCGTCATTTCACAGTTTGCGTCTGAGCTGCTTCTGTTCTTCGCGAGATACAAGCAGCTTCTGCATGATTGTTACTGCCAAGTAACAACTGGAATGGAACATGGACCGCACATAGAAAGAACTACTACAGCATAGTACAGAAGGTAGCTGAAAGAAATATGCACTGAGGCGAACGGAAATAATAGTTTCATTCAGAGACAATCATAATCGTCATTATCTTGGACAGTTTCCAGCCTCTGGCCGGGTCTGTATGGAACATAGGCCTCTCCATCGTGTTCTGTTTTGCCACCATCTCTCCATCTTCACTTTGGTCCAGTCTTCTCGTTTCTTCTCGACGCATTCCTGTACTCCTTTCAGGTATCTGTCTCTCGGTCTTCGTCTTGGTCTCTTTCCTTCCAGTTTCATCTCGTGTATCCTCCTGCGTATCCTCTTCTCCTCCATTCTCTTATCGTATCCACATCATCTCAGCTTTGATTTCTCTGTCTCCTCCTGCAATGGTTCCACCTTCATTAACTCTGATCCTCTCATTTCATAACATGTCTATCTTTGTCACTCCCATACTGTTTCTCAAGAATTTCATCTCACTAGCTTGTACTCTGCTTTTCTCTTTTCAGCCAGCCGCAGTGGCCGTGCGGTTCTAGGCGCTGCAGTCTGGAACCGCGAGACCGCTACGGTCGCAGGTTCGAATCCTGCCTCGGGCATGGATGTGAGTGATGTCCTTAGGTTAGTTAGGTTTAACTAGTTCGAAGTTCTAGGGGACTAATGACCTCAGAAGTTGAGTCCCATAGTGCTCAGAGCCATTTGAACCATTTTTTTCTCTTTTCCTTTCATAACCCAGGTTTCTGATGCATATGTAAGGATCGGAACATAGAATGACCAGTATATAAACTTTTTACTGATTTGGGGTACCTCCTGGCTGGCTCCATATCAGGCTTCTGACACTCTTCCGAAATGCTTCTGTTTTCTGCCCCGCTCTGTCGTTTTTTCCATCTTCCTGTATCAAGCTGCCTCGGTACTTGAAACTCTCTACTCCCCTCAATCGTTCACCACCAATTGTTATTCCAGTTGTTCCTCTTCCCCTTTTTCTTCTTTTGATAATCATCTCACTCTTACTTATACTAAATTTCATCCCATATTCTTGTACTGTTCGTTCCCATACGTCAAACTGCTCTTGTACTTCCTCTTCCATATTCCCCCAAATTATCAGATCATCTGCAAACTCCATAGCTTTCATCTTCCTTCCACCAATTACTTGTGCTACTGTACGCATTATATCATCCACTGTTATCACTACAATGAAGAGAATGGTGAAAGTACACTTTCATGCCGCAAGCCATTCTTCTGTTCATTCCAAACTATTCTCTCTCCTCCCACTTTCACATAGCTCACACTTCATTCAGAGACAATAATTACACAGCGTATTGGTCATTGGGCAGAAAACCACCATCATGTAGTCCTCGCGCCACCGTGGTGCGTGATACAGCGTGCCATGTAGTCCCGTTAAATGTAGTTACAGATGCGCTCACTGTTTGACTTGTGGTCCTTGCACACTAGCGGTCATCTGCTGCTGTAGTTGGCCGTGGTAGACAATTTCCTCTACTTCGGGCAGCAGCGCGCGTTGTTCAGGCCACACCCCAAGAACGTGGAACAAAGCTGTGAGCAATACCGAACTCCCGGGCTGCACTCGTCACACTTTTTCCTTCGATTTTCGATGATTCTTTCCCATGTGCAGCCATCCAGATGCCTTGGGCCATGCTATAATGGAGGAGACCACCGCAGCGCACCGCGACTTCGCGCCGTTTGACACACAGTGTTCTTCCTGTTCTGTCAACTGCCTCGCGTTTGTGAGCCAGCCCCATTTCGCAGTTATGGCCCTACGACCTAAGACGTCCAGCCATTTTTACGCGACTGGGACATTTCTAATAACATGTTCCCGGACTCTCATTTATTTCCACCGCGCAGATAATATTTATGTTATTGTAGCTACCTCGTCCTTAAGACTGCAGGACAGTGTACACTTGAAATTATGTTACGCTATATAACGTCAACAGATGTACTCTTGTAGTGTTTAGATATCTCTTATCGTTTCAGGCAACCTCTTCACGTCACTTAAGGCTTAAATGGAGCAGTTCATAATTGTTTGCTATTGTTTTCCTTCAAGAGGAAATTGACTGGACATGAGTTCTTTGAAGCCAATAACAACGGTGAAGATCCAGTGCTTGACAAGTCGTTCCTTACAGTTTCGTACTTTTCTCCTTAGCGTATGTCGATTTTAGTAGATCATTCTCTCAGTACTTACCTCATTAACTAAATCGCGTTTTTTGCGATGATAATTACCATTAGCGTCCAACATTCCATAAAGTATTTTTTATTTCTCTGCTATTTATGAGTAATACAGTCATATTTCTGTATCAAGTATTGTGAAAGAATTGCTGCCGTTAATATGTCACAGTAATGTGGAACTAGCATTGACTGTTGTTGTACTTAACTAATTCTGTGAACTCCAATCACTGTATTCTCTTTCCCAAATAATGCTGATGATCTCCTCTAAGTTAAATAGCGCATTACATGGATTTTTAATCTGGCTTACAGATAATTTTCTTTATGAATAGTGGGACTTACCGGAGAACTAAATATCCAGAGAGGAAAAACTAGGTTAAAAAAATAGACTGGATTCACTGTAGAAACAACAGAGCCCTTGGTTTAAGGCTTTTTATCCAGTTCCAAACTTGATCACAGTCTGTATTGCGCGGTCTGATGTGCCCATTACGTACACTAGCTAACAGTGGCTCCTCCACTTACCGGACATGTCGCCTGCCAGAGTACCAAGTGGTTGGTGACCTCTGTTTTAGACCTCACCGATTTTTCCCCCAGGAGCTCCATGAGCCGTCTGTTATTGGAGTTCCAGCTAATTATCAGTCCCTTCCTTCCGTTCAAGTCCGGACTTTGCAGTAAAATTGGTCCTATTCCCAAATAACGACGAGATTTTCGGGTTCCAGCAACATATTAGCGGCAGTGTACTGCTCGTATTTCTTGTCGAGTCGAGCTGAAGTAAAGAGAAGGCTCAGAGGAGCGCAAGCTCTGTGGGGTCTAGAGTGTGCGGCGGCTCGCCAGTGTCAGAGCTCTCACGTGACGTAAACAGTAGCAACCATACGCCTAGTTGTTGATTCTGCCTCTGCGTACACAGACACCGTTCTTTGGTATTTTTTTTATAAGATTAATTAAATATGTGAAATAAATAAAAATTTACAGAAGTGGATAACCTGATGCATAAATTCATGATCATACATCTGATTTCGCACTTATTATCTGCGGGATCTAAAGGGCAGTGATTCTGCTCGAGATTTTAAACACCTTTCAGATGACGCAAACGCACAAACTAGAAAATAAATCTCGCGAATGGAAAGAAATAACTCTGCAATATGCAGTTGATAATCTACTTAAAGATCACGGAATCTTAACTGGGCCGGCCGCAGTGGCCGATCGGTTCTAGGCGCTTCAGTCCGGAACCACGCGACTGCTACGGTCGCAGGTTCCAATCCTGCCTCGGGCATGGATGTGTGTGATGTCCTAAGCTTAGTTAGGTTTAAGTAGTTCTAAGCTCTAGGGGACAGATGACCTCAGATGTGAAGCCCCATAGTGCTCAGAGCCACTTGAACCTTAACTGGACGTAAATAAGAAAATAAAAGCAGCAACGAATAGAAACAAACGAAAAACTACTCATTTCCCCGCTGTAACATAATAAAACAAACTGTGCACATGAAATTAATACTCTCTCAGATGTAATTGTACATATCTGACTGATGGCTACCAAGTACGTACAGTCCCTTTTTTCTTGGCGTCCTACATACGTTCTGTCATATTTTTCTTTATTGTTATTTATGTTATTCGTATTGTGGAAAGGTGTTTATCAGTCTGGGATACGCCGTGGACAAAAGCGACATTTGTTACAGGAATAGAACAGCAGAAAGAAACTTTCTTTGAAACTTCTTGGCAGATTAAAACTGTGTGCCGGACCGGGACTCGAACTCGGGACCTATGCCTCTCGCGGGCCAGTGCTCTACCATCTGAGCTACCCATGCACGACTCACGCCCCCTCCTCACAGCTTTACTTCCGCCAGTATCTCGTCTCCTACTTTCCAAAGGTCCCGAGTTCGAGTCTCGGTCCGGCACACAGTTTTAATCTGCCAGTAAGTTTCATATCAGCGCACACTCCACTGCAGAGTGAAAATCTCGTTCTGGAAACCTTCTTATGTTTACGCTATCCACTGCTCTTTACTGTTGGTGTAAATAAGGCATACAAACAGTGAGACAGAACAAAACCTATCCAAGGCAAAGTCAGGTGAAGTACATCTGACATTAGATATAGAAAAACTAAGAACGTAATGCAGGGCAAAAGTTCATGTCGATAATAAAGCGAATCTATAAACAATGTATTTAAAAGGAAACTGGGAATAACATGAAGAGAGGGGTTCAGACTGAACGTTCTAAGCAGCTACCTCATAAACTTCATTAGTTTCAGCAGAATGGTACACGTTGCGGCAGACTCTGAAGGCCGAAAAACAATGAGGACATCAACTGAGGTTCACTCTATTGATCAGAACGTATACATGCGTCTCGATTAAACTCCGATTCTCCTTATTTATTATTTATAAACTCACTACGCCGATTTGGATAATTCATTAATTTCGTTGATGTAAACGTATGAGATCAAACAAACATTTAACACGGAATTTCACTTTTCAGAGTGAATTAATTTTTATTCTACCTGCACTCGTATCACTGAATGTCTGCCGAAAAGTTTCAGTACGATGTTATGGGGACCTAAGGACAAGACATACACCACTTGAAAGATTTCGCTTGGCTCCGTATCGTCTCTCTCTCTCTCTCTCTCTCTCTCTCTCTCTCTCTCTCTCTACCGGCCCTGTGTGTGTGTGTGTGTGTGTGTGTGTGAGAGAGAGAGAGAGAGAGAGAGAGAGAGAGAGTGAGATTATTTATCATAATAACCGGTTACATTTGTTGCGTCACTGGGTATATAATTTTCTCGTTATTATTTCCATGGGTATATGATATTCTCGTTAGTTTTATCGTTCTTATTTCTACCACTATAATCATGTATTCGAAACGCCAATAGGAGACGGGTGTAAACCATGGATTCTCCCGAAAAAAGGAAACAAATAAAGATACACTGACGGACAAAACATCATAGCACCTAGAAGGAGCAGTGCGACATAAACGAAAGTTGGCAGGCTTGTTTATAAATCTGAAAGATGATGTCTGTTCAGATTTCGCGCAAGTATGAGGATGCAAATTGCGTTTCCTTTAAAGACAAACTTTACCGTCGTGAGCTTTAGTTAAGATTGAGATTGAACGTGGTGAGTTGATGTTAGTCAAGAGTGCCGTTAAGGTGACAAAGTTGCCATTATCATCACATCCCTGAACTTGAATGGGGTCGTGTGAAAGGGCTAAGAGAAGCTGGATGTTCCTTCTGCAGTATTGTAGAAAGACTTGGCAGCAATTTAGCCACTGTGCATGATTGCTGCCAGTGGCGGTCACGAGGATGTATGATCGCAAGAAGACCGGCCTCCGAACGAACCACCGCATGTCACTATCGGGAGGGAAGACCATATTTGTAGCAGCAATATGAGCAGCAGTTGGCACCACAGCGACACAAAAAGCTTTTTATGAATCGGTTACTTCAAGGACAGCTCCGAGTCAGAAGCCCTTAAGCGAGCATTCCACGAACCCCAAACCAGTGCCGCTTGCGACTTCAGTGGCGTCATGCGAGAACTCGTTGGAGGGCAGGGTGAATCCCTGTTGAATTTTCTTCTAAAACCTCTTTCTGCCTCGGTGCCAGTGATGGCAACGTGTTAGCAGGAGACGTGCAACCAACCAATCTGCGTGGCACACACACTGGACCTGCACCTGGAGCTATAGTCAGGAGTGCGATTTCGTATGACAGCTGAAGCACTCTCATGGTTAGCCCACGCACCGTGTCTGCAAATTTGTACGAAAGTCTGATGATTAGACGGGTTCCAGGGGGTACTTTGTAACAGGATAACGCTCGCCCACATAATGCTGTGTAACCCAACATGTTCTACAGATTGTCGACAGACTGCCTTGGCCTGCTCGGTCGATAAACTTGTCTACAAACGCGCACATATGGGACACTATTCCGGAGGTAAAATAGTCCCCCATTCGGATCTCCGGGCGGGGACTACTCAAGAGGACGTCGTTATCAGGAGAAAGAAAACTGACGTTCTACGGATCGAAGCGCGGAATGTCAGATCCCTTAAGTGGGCAGGTAGGTTAGCTAATTTAAAAAGGGAAATAGATAAGTTAAAATTAGACACAGTGGGAATTAGTGAAGTTCGTTGGCAGCAGGAACAAGACTTTCGGTAAGGTGAATCTTCTTTTCCTTTCTACCGACTTCATCCCGCATTGTGTGCAGGGTCGGTAGAGTTAAGAACGGAATTGGCATGGTTAATGGATGCCCTTCCTGCCGCCACTCCATACCCCCTGGGATGGAAGTAGTATACCCCAGCTGTCTGCTTCTAGTGTAAATCGTGAAATAGTGTGAGTGTGTTTCAAATTTCTGCGAGTCGTGTAACTGAGGTGGAACGTTGGGAACAGCCCGGTATTCACCTAGTAGGATGTGGAAAACCACCTAAAAACCACATCCTGGCTGGCCGGCACACCGGCCGTCGTCGTTAATCCGCCAGGCGGGTTGGATGCGGGGCCGACGCGCCTACCTACTTTTGGTCAGGTGAATACAGGGTTATAAATACAAAATCAGATAGGGGTAATGCAGGAGTAGGTTTAATAATGAATAAATAAATAGGAGTGCGGGTAAGCCACTACAAACATTATAGTGAACGCATTATTGTGGCCAAGATAGACAGGAAGCCCACGCCTACTACAGTAGTACAAGTTTATATGCCAACTAGCCCTGGAGACGACGAAGAAATTGATGAAATGTATGATGAGATAAAAGAAATTATTCAGGTAGTGAAGGGAGACGAAAATTTAATAGTCATGGGTGACGGGGATTCGATAGTAGGAAAAGGAAAAGAAGGAAATGTAGTAGGTGAATATGGATAGGGGGTAATAAATGAAGGAGGAAGCCTCCTGGTAGAATTTTGCTCAGAGCATAAATTAATCATAGCTAACACTTGGTTCAAGAATCATGAAAGAAGTTTGTATACATGGAAGAAGCCTGGAGTTAATAGAAGGTATCAGATAGATTATATAATGGTAAGACAGAGATTTAGGAACCAGGTTTTAAATTGTAAGACATTTCCAGGGGCAGATGTGGACTCTGACCAGAATCTATCGGTTATGAACTGTAGATTAAAACTAAAGAAACTGCAAAAAGATGCGAATTAAGGAGATGGGACCTGGATAAACTGAAAGAACCAGAGGTCGTACAGAGTTTCAGGGAGAGCATAAGGGAACAATTGACAGGAATGGCGGAAAGAAATACAGTAGAAGAAGAATGGGTATCTGTGAGGGGTGAAGTAGTGAAGGCAGCAAAGGATGAAGAAGGTAAAAAGACGAGGGATAGTAGATATCCTTGTGTAACAGAAGAAATATTGAAATTACTTGATGAAAGGAGAAAATATAAAAATGCAGTAAAAGAAGCAGTTAAAAAGAAATACAAACGTCTCAAAATTGGGATCGACAGGAATTGCAAAAAGATTAAGCAGGGATGGCTAGAGGACAAATGTTACGATCTAGTGACATATCTCACTAGGGGTAAGATAGATACTGCCTACAGGGAAATTAAAGAGACCATTGGAGAAGAGAGAACCACTTGTATGAATATCAAGATCTCAGATGGAAACCCAGTTCTAAGCAAAGAAGGGAAAGCAGAAAGGTGGAAGGAGTATATAGAGGGTCTATACAAGGGTGATGTATTTGAGGACAATATTATGGAAATGGAAGAGGATGTAGATGAAGATGAAATGGGAAATACGATACTGAGTGAAGAGTTTGACAGAGTACTGAAAGACATGAGTCGAAACAAGGCCCCAGGAGAAGACAACATTCCATTACTACTGACAGCCTTGGGAGAGCCAGTCCTGACAAAACTCTACCATCTGGTGAGCAAGACGTATGAGACAAGCGGAATACCCTCAGACTTCAAGAAGAATATAATAATTCCAGTTCCAAAGAATGCACGTGCTGACAGATGTGAAAATTACCGAACAATCAGATTAATAAGTCACAGCTGCAAAATACTAACGCGAATTCTTAACAGACGAATGGAAAAACTAGTAGAAGCCGACCGCGGGGATGATCAGTTTGGATTCCGTAGAAATGTTGGAACACGTGAGGCAATACTGACCCTACGACTTACCTTAGAAAATAGAATAAGGAAAGGCAAAACTACGTTTCTACAATTTGTAGACACAGAGAAAGCTTTTGACAATGTTGTCTGGAATACTCTTTTTCAAATTTTGAAGGTGGTAGGGGTAAAATACAGGGAGCGAAAGGCTATTTACAATTTGGACAGTAACAAGATGGTATTTATAAGAGTCGAGGGACATGAAAGGGAAACTGTGGTTGGGAAGGGAGTGAGACAGGGTTGTAGCCTATCCACGATGTTATTCAATCTGTATATTGAGCAAGCAGTAAAGAAAGCAAAACAAAAATTCTGAGCAGGAATTTAAATCCATGGAGAAGAAATAAAAACTCTGAGGTTCACCGATGACATTGAAATTCTGTCAGAGAGAGCAAAGGACTTGGAAGAGCAGTTGAACGGAATGGACAGTGCCTTGAAAGGAAGATATAAGATGAACATCAACAAAAGCAAAACGAGGATAATGGAATGTTGTCGAATTAAGTCGGGTGACGCTGAGGGAATTAGATTAGGAAATGAGACACTTAAAGCGGTAAAGGAGTTTTGCTATTTGGGCCGCAAAATAACTGATGATGGTCGAAGTAGAGAGGATATAAAATGTAGACTGCCAATGGCAAGGAAAACGTCTCTGAAGAAGAGAAATTTGTTAACATCGAGTATACATTTGAGTGTAAAGAAGTCGTTTCTGAAAGTATTTGTATGGAGTGTAGCCATGTATGGAAGTGAAACGTTGACGATAAATAGTTTAGACAAGAAGAGAATAGAAGCTTTCGAAATGTGGTGCTACAGAAGAATGCTGAATAGTATATTGGTAGATCATTTAACTAATGAGGAGGTATTGAATAGAATTGGGGAGAAGAGAAATTTGTGGAACAACTTGACTAGAAGAAGGGACATATTGTGAGGCTTCAAGGGTTCACCAATTTAGTATTGGAGGGCAGCGTGGAGGGTAAACATCGTAGAGGGAGACCAAGAGATGAATACACTAAACAGATTCAGAAGGATGTAGGTTGGAGTAGGTACTGGGAGATGAAGAAGCTTGCACAGGATAGAGTAGCATGGAGAGCTGCATCAAACCAGTCTCAGGAATGCGGACCACAACAACAACAGCATGGGACATCATCTGACGTCAACTGCAGTTTCAGCCACAAACAGCATTATTTTGACTGACAAAACGCAACAGGCATGGAACTGCATCCCACAACTTGACAACCGGCGCCTGTATAACAAAATGCACGTACGTTTACATGCCTGCATTTAACATTCTTGTGCTTATACCTGTTAAAATACAGCAGCATTTCACATTTGCGATGGGTTATCTCGCGCTTTCAGTAACCTGCGATCCTGTATTTAAATATGTTACCTAGACAAAGCATATCCGAAACGTCATGACTCTCCATCAATTATTTTTTGGTGTTGTGGTTTTTTTCCGCGACTGTATTTGAACGGAAAATCTTAATAAATCAACGTCTTCGCGTATCGAGCGCTCGTGGTGATTATGAACGCTAGGCAGAGAACCTGTCTCCCAGAACATTCGAAATAGTCCACTAATGGTTCGTGCATTCGGCATCCTCCGTGTTGGATAACTTAAGCGATAATCGTTAATTGCAGCCGTACCATTACCATCACATTCCCCACAGATAAACACCATATCGGCGTATTCTCCTGTCGTAAATTTGAAAGGCATCCCTGTTTCATAAATAAACTACATCAGTTACTATGTGGTTTCACTTAAATACACTGTTGTTATTATGTCTTTCACTGATCACTACGCTGGCCGGGGTGACCGAGCGGTTCTAGGCGCCACAGTATGGAACCGCGTGACCGCTACGGTCGCAGGTTCGAATCCTGCCTCACGCATGGATGTGTGTGATGTCCTTAGGTTAGTTAGGTTTAAGTAGTTCTAAGTTCTAGGGGACTGATGTCCTCTGAAGTTAAGTCCCATAATGCTCAGAGCCATTTGAATCATTTCTGAACTGAACACTACAGAAAACTAAGTCTTTTTCAAGGTTAGGAAACGACTGAAACAACTCACGAACGGTTGCCAACAATGACATAATCGTTTCTACATTCGTAATGGAAAGTAAACAAATTTGCTTGTATAATAATATTTGCTTCGCTTGATGTTCTGGAAAATTACTGCAGATACACGTCTGGGACATGTTTTATTTGATTCACCAGACCAATAACTACAAAATAAATGGAAATCTTGCTTTTCTTTAACCTCATACAGTTTTACGATGGCATCTTATTAGCGAAGTTGCTAAATTTCAGGCAAAATCTTTTATTAGCTGTAACTCCGTAACTAAACACTTGCGGACCTATCTTTATATGAACTTTTTTCTTTAGTTTCACTTACAGAATAAGGTATTAAAATATTTGCATGTCTTGGTGAATCACCCGGTATACAGTGTGAGATGAAAACGTAGTTTACAAAGTGACGTAGCACGGAGAAATATGCTGTATCATCTGGGAGCCCCATATTGTAATACTGAGACACATGCAAAACTTTCTTGCGCGTAAAATCCGGTCTGAGGCGAAATATTAGTTTTGTGTTATTTGAATTTTACATAATTAACTATCTAAATTCTACAGACCAGTACATTTCTTTTCATATGACTGACATGCAGTCATGCAGCAGAGGAAATAAGGGAAAAAATAGTTCAAACAGCTCTGAGGACTATGGGACTTAACTTCTGAGGTCATTAGTCCCCTAGAACTTACAACTACTTAAACCTAACTAACATAAGCACATCACACACATCCATGTCAGAGCCAGGATTCGAACCTGCGACCGTAGCGGTCGCGTCGTTCCAGACTGTAACGCCTAGATCCGCTCGGCCACTCCGGCCGGCAATAAGGGGAACAGCGGTAAAAGGCTCATATCGGAGCACATAAAAGCTAATATGCTCTTGTTTATTTAAGAAACTCTTACTGAACACTGGGATGCCATCTTCTTCACTCTACCTTCCTCAGCACACTTCAAAATTTTCACACAACTTTTGGTATGTGAACATATTCGTGCTTTTTGATGCTGAGGGAGAAAAAGACAGTGGTAGTGGCAAAGAGGTAGAAAGCAATAAATATTGGAAGTCAGTAAACTGTGCTTATGTTATAGCAAGAGCGTAGGATGCAACGGCAGTATGAGAGAAAGACAGGGACACTGTGGTAGTGGTACATAGTTGGCAGGTACGGAACAGTGCCACAAAAGGAATGGACAGTACCAGGGATAGGGGTGGAGGGGAGGAATAAAGACAAGGAGAACGTTAAAGTGGGTGAGAGCCAGTGATAATGAGAGGCAGATTATATGACAATAGTAATAAGGAACAGGGAGTGACAAAGGACTGTGCTTGTGACACAGGACACAGTGACAGAGGGACACAAAGAAATAACACTGAGGTGGGCTGAAAGAGTGAGTGAGATAGGACAAATGGGAGTGAATGGATATGAAAGACTTCACAAGGATAGGATATAACGTGTTTAAAATTAGTTGCGACTTTTGACGTTTGGCTGATTGCCCAGGTAACACCAGTGGCGAACCGGCTTTACCTACCATGCCACGAGCGAATCGACTGGTAAAGCGCCCCTGTTGCCACAGCATAAGTGAACAGTACCATGTGGTCTCATGCATTAGATGCATCAATGTTTGGCTCTGAGCACTATGGGACTTAACATCTATGGTCATCAGTCCCCTAGAACTTAGAACTACTTAAACCTAACTAACCTAAGGACATCACACAACACCCAGTCATCATCAATGTTTGGCAGCTCTCGTAGTGAACTCCAATTTTCTGGCGTTTAAGTGTTTTGTAGTCGTCAGGTTGGTGAACAAGTGTTTTGTGTTGGTGTTGCATTAACGACAACAGTGCAGTATATCTGAATATGAGATTTGCAATAAAAGTGTCGTCCAAGAAAACGTTCACCGGCTAGAAAGACAACGTTCTGCTGTAAAACATTCCTCGGAATTAGACAAAAGTAATGGACAAAACTACATACCACTCTGTTTTGATGAATAAAGCTTCAACTAAGCAGTGGATGAAAGCGGATATCTTGCTCTGGGTACAAAGAAATGTTCCGTGAGATAAAGTTTATCCTAGCATGTATAAAGAGAAGTTAATGGAACTTTTAGTGTTGTACAAGCCAAAACTTGATGCCACCATGTCGACGATCTGGAAGTTTAATAAGGCTTCATCCGTGTCACGCTCATCTAAATCCGACAGAGTATATGGGTCTAGGCGAAAATTAATGTGGCAAGAAGAAGCAAGAAGTTTACACTCACTGAGATTGAAATGCTGATAAAAGAAGCCACTGCAAATGTTACACGACAGGACTGGTCTTGAGTTGTCAGCCATAATACCAAGAAGGTAGTTGAGGAGACAATGATTCATGAAGGACTTGACGAGTTTTGAGAAACACGTAACTTCTGTTGCCTCGTTACAGTCTGCATCTCTTCTTAAAACACAGCAGAGTTTAGAAAAATTCATCTCACTAACAGTAATGCTGTTAAAATTGCTACAGAATCCTGACGCTGTGTATTATTAAACTAACGGCTGAATGCAAGCCAAGATCGCACAGGAAATTCTCAGTATACAAATAAACGTCTAACTTCTTCACTTATATTTTTACAAAACTCACAGCAGTTCTCGTTTCACCATGGCCCTCAATAATTACATTATTTAATTGAAAAATATCTGTAGTCGTTTCAACATCGCGGTAGACACGGAAATACCGAGTGTTAATCATATGGCAAAAGTCTCGCAATCGTAATCATTTGCCAAAATCTTATTTCGATATCTCAAATCATTTCTAAGGTACGAGAAATTCATTAAGATTTCATTCTAGTTCTTTGACTGACCCACGAGTTCGTGTCGGAGTGCTTTTTGTACTCTGAATTTCTCGAGATTGGAAACAGACAACGATATTCTAGGACGTTTAAAGAGTAATTCAATATACTATCTGCATTTAATACGCGGCAACATGTAACATAACTCACATCAAACACAAATTCATAGCGACACCTATTTTTCACTACGAACTAAGAATTTCTTGCAGTAATCTACCTACTACTGAAATATCACAGTAACTATGACCGTCAATGAAATGATAGACGGTTCGCCATGAAGCTGACGACTTAAACTATAGGATGTGTGAGAATGCGAATTTATTACCGAATAGTTTCTTTAAAATCGTTTCAGAAAGATCCCAGATCGGGCAGCTTGCTATTCACGCAGTCAAGCGACCTTGCCAAGCTCGTGTCGAGCGGGACTGGGTGGCATCATAACGTGGCCAACTGTAAACGCGCGATACACACGCTGGCAACTGTGCTTCCCTCCATTCGCTACGTGTTGAACTGCCAAAAGTTGCAACTAGTTTAAACGCACTACAGTGAGTGGGAATCAGTTACAGTTAGTGCAGATTTTGGAAGTTTGAGATGAGATGCATGTTAAAAAAAAGCACAAATATTTTCGCATGCTACAATTTTTGGGAAACTCTTTAAAAGTGCTGACGAATGTAAAATGAGATCGCCGGTGTCTCACTTTTCAGTCAGAGTCTTTAAAATTAACAGGAACTTATTGGCGTTTTTTGTCTTCTGACAGGAGCATTTTTCCACTGGTGCATATCTACGTCTACGTGCATACTCTGCAAGTCGCCACTACCAGTCATTTCATTTCCTGTTTAGTCGCAAATAAAAGGAGAAACGACTGAGCATGAGCCCTAACTCCTCGTATCTTATCTTCGTGGTCTTCAGGCGAAATGTATGTTGGAGCCAGTAGAATTGTTGTGCAATCATCTTCAAATGCTGGTTCTCTGAATTCCCTCAGTAGTGTTCCTCCAAAAGACCGTCGTCTTTCCTCCAGCGATTCCCATTTGACGTCCCTAAGTATCTCTGTAACACTTGCGTGTTGTTCGAACCCACCAGTAACAAATCTAGCAACCCGCCTTTGAATTGCTTCCATGTCTTTCTTTAATCCGACCTGGTACAGGTCGCACTAGCATCCTACATGCGGTCACTTTTAGAAATGAACGGCACTTTTCGAAAATTCTCCAAATAAACCGAAGTCGATCATTCGTCTTTCCTATCACAAACCTTGCATGCTCGTCTCATTTCATATCGCTTCGCAACGTTACGAAACAGATATTTAAACGACGTGACTGTGTCAAGCAGCACATTACTATTGCTGTGACCGATCATTACGCTTTTTTGTTCCTGTTCATTCGCACTAAGTTACATTTATTTTTACTTTAAGAGCTAGCTGCTATTCATCACACCAACTATAACTTTTGTCTAATTCATGTTTGAATCTCATATATTCGCTCAACTTCAATACTTTACTGTGTACCACAGTATCACGAGAAAACAACCGTAGATTGCTGGCCTCTCAGACTGCCGCATCATTTATGTATATAGAAAATTATAATGGCAAGTCACACTTCCCGGGGGCACTCCTGCCTATACCCTCGTCTCTCATGAACACTCGCCGTCGAGCACAACATACTGGATTCTATTACTTAAGAAGTTTCCGAGCCGCATATCTGGGAACCTATTGCACAAGCTCGTACTTTCGTTGAAAGTGTGCGGTGGTGCACTGCGAATGTAAACTAATTGTTATGGTGCTGAGATGCTCTTCTAACAGTATCCTATACGAAGAAACCAGTTCCTTCTTTAACTGTGCATTAGGCACTTGGGCTATGCGTGGCTCTGTCTAAAAAAAAAATATCTCGAAGAAGTCATAGGGTTTAGCCGCGCACGTCTGATTTCATGGCCCACATCTAATTCGCTGCAGCTGTCATCCTGCAGTCAAATAGTCTGTGCGCTGGCTAGAAACTGCGATTTAATAAAATATACAATTACAAAAAAGTTAAATGAATAATTTTATAAAAAGGATTCTGTTCTAACTTTCGTACTTGACGCAGACGACAGAAAATTATGCTGAATAACCTTTATTCAAAAAAGGACGTCTCAGATAAACGGAAAGTGGTCCTGTGATAATGTAGACAGAAATACTCTTCTAAAATGCAAAAACGTTACGGTGAGAGCCTTACGAGAATGGCAGCAAAATCCCCATATAAATACTCATCGAAGACTCGCGAAAACTAAGTCCATTTCGTGATCACAATACACGAAAGATTCACGAGCTCAAAACAGCTCAGAGTTCTAGATAATGTTTCACAAATTAAAACACGCTATATGAAGAATAGTAACTCATATTCTGTGTGTACTCAGCTCCGCAAATCAAGCGGGGAAAGTTAGAGTCGATCTCTGTAGCACATTCAGACCTCTCCAAATTTATAAGTCTCTAAAAAAGTTAGAGTATTGTAGCAGCCGTTCACAGCCCAGAAACAATCACTTACATGACAAACACGTACGTTACTCTAGACACATACTTGCAACGGTACAAACCATGTCAAACGCTTTCCAGAAAGCTAGAAGGATGGAATCCGCCTGTTGCTCTTTATCCATAATTTCCTGAATATCACATAACAAAACGGCAAACTGAATATCGCATGAGCGATGGTTTCTAAAACCGTGCTGTTTCTTGGACATGAGTTCCTCAGTCTCAAGAAGAATCATTATATTCGAAGTGAGAATATGTTAAGGGTCTCTGCAGCAAACTGATGTTAGGGCTATTGGTCCGTAATTTTGCGGGTCCGATCGTTTACCCTCCTTATATAGAAGAGTCCTCTGCACATTTTTCCAGTCGCTTGGGACTGTGCGCCGGTCAACAGGTTTGCAATTAATGGAAGCTAGCAAGGAGTGATCCACAGTAGTAGGATCAAATTTTTGAAACCAAATGTTTGGTGATGTAGGTTAGGATCTCAGGTATCACAACTTGCAGCCATTCACCCTGGTGTACCCTCGTTTGCGAGTAATTGACGAAAAAAGTTCCGAATTTTGCTAAGAAAGTAAATTCCGTAGTGTCGTTCGATGGTGTGATGGACACGATAATAGTCGGAAATGCAAGACTTCGTGGGCTCGAATCTCGTCCAGTGCAGTAATTTTTTTTAAAATCCTGTTCTAAATCACTTTAATCATTATTTTAATTCAGTTAACTGCTTTAAATGTGACCTTTAATTTCTATTCCTTTGTCACGTTTTTTATTCACCATATGAAATCCTTTCATTTGTTTCATTTTTTCTTTATGAGACTCATTTTCGTATCGGAATTTTTATGACTATGAACTTGATTATATTTATTTATGATAATATTCAAATATTTGAAAATTATGATCCATCAGTTAAATAACAAAAGCCCGAATGATCTATTTATATTTACTGCCGGGATGCGAAATATGTATTTTTCTTCACGAGATGTGTAATTGTTTGTGCATGGTAACCATCACACAAATACTTAAAATGTAACATAAGTATCTACCGCACTATGTACAAAATAACGCAAATGAAGATTTAAATAAAAGAAGGGTTCATAAGCATACAGAAATTGAAACAAAACGAGAAACAGATGTAATGAAAGCAATAATGTGAGCGAAAAAACACGGTGATGAAACGAAAGGAATTAAATAAAATTAGTGGAGGTGTCTACCGTCTATCTAACTAAATGAAACAGTTTGTTTATTACCATACGGTTGGAAAAGAAGTTACTCAACGAGCAAATCCATACAAACAATAATTCCCTAACCAAAACAATAACAAATGTAAAAAGGATAACTAATTAATAAATCTCCTTCCCCTCTTCTCTCTCTCTCTCTCTCTCTCTCTCTCTCTCTCTCTCTCTCTCTCTCTACCCACGCCCCCATCCACCGCCCCCCCCTCCCCACACACAGACACATGAACTCATATTTTTAAAAAAAAACGACATTTACACACAGTAAAATAAACACACACACACGCACAAACCGATATTTATCATTAAAAAATAATACATTTACACACAACAAAATACACACACATACATACACGCACACACACACACACACACACACACACACACACACACACACACACCGATATTTAATATTTAAAGAAAAATACGTTTACAAACTGCAAAATATACACAAACATACTCATAAAAAATTTACACACAGCGAAATTCACACATATACACACACACACACACACACACACACACACACACACACACACACATAAAATCATATTTATTAAAGAAAAACAGCAGAATACACACACACACACACACACACACACACACACACACACACACACACACACGCAACAAATGAAAAACATCAAACACAACTCAAACAGACAGACAAACACACAACAACACTTGGCAACACTACACACCGAAAACACACATATGTTGATCACCACATGGAAAGTGAAAGTGAAACATCCGATGTGAGAAATGCGGATGAAAGAACGCCAGAAATCGGTCAGCTTTAGTATGAAGACTAAGAAATACATGTCCAGGACCACACACATGTATTAACAGCGCTGTAAATCGTAACGCCGAACGGCACATTCACAATACGGAACTTGTGCTACAAAACTTGCTTCTAAGCCAAAAAGCAAGAGAAAAACACGACAAAAGCAATATAGTAGCATATTATGCCTATTAAATGATATGTTTATTGTATGTATAAAAAGAAACATGTATTTCAGGCCACTGGTGATGCTTCCCAAATAAAAGAAGCGAAACGATTATGGCAATAAACAAACTGCCTTCATTTAGTTGCATAGACGGTACATACCTCCACGAATTTAGAGCAACTAAGGAAAAGACGGAAACAGTTAAAAATGATGATACATAAAATTAATTAAAAAACGTTAACAAAGATTCCAAGCAGAAAAAGAATTATGTAAAAAAAATGAAGCCGAGGAAAGAAGTTCATACGGTGATTAATGTGACAAAGGAACAGGAATGAAAAATTACATTTAAATCATTTAACTGAATAAAAACGACGATCAAAGCCATTTCGATAAAGATTTAAAAATAAAATAAATCCACTGCACTCGGCGTGATTCGGTGAAGCTACTGCCCTATTTGTTACAGCGCGTCACCAAACTATTTTCTTCAATTTTTTTAACGAATTCAGTGTCATGCAAAATTCCGATTTTTTTTCGTCAATTACTCGCGAATGGGACCTTAACACAGGTGGTTTCGAAAAAGTCGATCCTATCCCTGGGGACCTCTCCTTGTAAGTAAGTGGCCAATGGCGTAGTGTGCTCTTCGTAAAACTGTACTAGGTGAGACTAACCGGATTTACATTTATTCGCCGGCCGGGATGGCCGAGCGGTTCTAGGTGCTATAGTCTGGAAGCGCGCGACCGCTATGGTCGCAGGTTCTTATGTCCTTAGGTTAGTTAGGTTTAAGTAGTTCTAAGTTCTAGGGGACTGATGATCTTAGAAGTTATGTCCAATAGTGCTCAGAGCCAATTGAACCGCACATTTATTCTCAGTAGGATAGTCTTACCTTCTTGTTAATGCATCCTGCACTGGAGCCTACTTTGCAGGATGTGTAATGCAACAGCTGATTCACGACGCTTTGCCTTTCAATTTTGGCTCGTTTCTCAGATTGAGAAGAAAGACAGTATTCGGAAACTGTGATAGCCTCCATATCCTGCCAAAGGCGTAAACGGTCTTCATGTGGTGCCACAGCAA
This sequence comes from Schistocerca americana, assembly GCF_021461395.2. Classification (NCBI taxonomy): domain Eukaryota; kingdom Metazoa; phylum Arthropoda; class Insecta; order Orthoptera; family Acrididae; genus Schistocerca; species Schistocerca americana. The sequence continues at coordinate 62,547,276 of NC_060122.1, forward strand.
GATGATCTGTAATATCTCTTGAATTCAGAGGCGTCATTGGTTAACAACAGTGCGTTGCTACGCAACTAGACTTTTTGGTTTTTTATTAGTACGTTTTTCTCATCTATTTCCATATGATGTACCATAAAAGATTTAAGAGGACCACTAAACAATTAGTTAAGTGTAACACAACTCGTCTATGATAATTTCAGGGAGTACGTTGAGGAGCGTAACTGTGAAATTAAAAACAAGACCGTGTCAGGCCAAGACAACAGTGCGTGAAAGCTCAGTCAAGAAACCCCAAACAAAGGTCTGCATTGTTGATGCCAATTGAAATGCTCCCCGTGCTGCACAATGTCTGTGGAAGTTAAGCTACATATCTTACAAAACCATATATCACTGCACTCACATTTTCAGAATCTTTCGACTACGGTTGTAAAAAGTGTATCACACCTTTAACAAACCTATACTTGCTTCTATACCTCTGTTGGTACCAGTTATTTGGATGGCAACTGCAACAGTACTACACGCTACCCTGCGTATTGTCATATGTAGCAAACCTTGTTTTGATATCTTGAGCGATTCGTGAAATAGTAAGAGGTGCCAGTTTTACGTCGTCCACTTTTTGTAATTTAGCGTTGTGCTACCCATAGCAGTATGCAATAATGTCGTATGGGAGTGCTAGGAAGCGGGATATGAATAGAAAGTTTAGCACTGACGCAGGTAATAAAAAGTATTTTCAGTTCACCCTTACGTTCGTCGTCACCAGGTTAGCTCCACTGTCAAAGATAACACGTGAGGAGCCGTCAGCCCGTGGAGGAGCGGCAGTACGGCCGTCGTGCCCGCCGTACAGACACGTGGATCAGCACCGACTGTGCAGGATCAGCTTTCGGGCGGCCGGTTGGCACCGACAGGGAGACGTAGTTTGTACGGGCCGTAATTAAACTTGTCCGGCCATTGCCGGAGCCGTGTGGACGAAAGGCGCAGGTCACACCGACTGCCGGCTGCCGGCTGCGTTTGACACTTCAATTAGCCCTGGCCGGCAAACTGTTACGCCAACTGTGTGGCCCCGTTCCTCGATGAAATCTTGACACCCCGGCGTGGGCCAGCAGGGGCCTCCTACGTCAGTGCCTGCGTTACGAGCTCATTCTCGGCGCAGACATTCACTGCCCCACGGGACTATGATCCACGTGTTTACGAGTGTGGAATGAGACTGCATATTACGGAATGAGGTTGTATATTACGGAAATGCTTCAGGAACTCGAGTGGGAGTCTCTAGAGGAAAGGAGGCGTTCTTTTCGTGAATTGCTACTGAGGAAATTTAGAGAACCAGCATCTGAGGCTGAGTGCAGTACAATTTTACTGCCGCCAACTTACATTTCGCGGAAAGACCACAAAGATAAGATAAGAGTGATTAGGGCTTTTGCAGAGGCATATAGGCAGTCATTGTTCCCTCGTTCTGCTTGGGAGTGGAACAGGGAGAGAAGATGCTAGTTGTGGTACGAGGTACCCTGCGCCACGCACCGTATGGTGGATTGCGGAGTATATATGTAGATTTAGATGTAGATGACTAATGTACAGATTGTCTCGCCAAGGAAAGTAAACATTTCAGGAGATGATAGTATTCACTAATTCGGATGAAACAGTCTGTACTGCACGTATACAACTTTCACTCGTAAGAGAGAGACATAGCTGTTATGAGGTGCATTCAAGTTCTAAGGCCTCCGATTTTTTTTCTCCGGACTGGAAAGAGATAGAAACATGTGCATTGTTTTAAAATGAGGCCGCGTTCATTGTCAATACGTCCCAGAAATGGCAGCACCGTACGGCAGATGGAATTTTGCCACCCGCGGCGAGAATGAGAACTGTTTTAAATGCTTAAAATGGCGACGTTTGCCTTACTTGAACAGCGTGCAATCATTCGTTTTCTGAATTTGCGTGGTGTGAAACCAATTGAAATTCATCGACAGTTGAAGGAGACATGTGGCGATGGAGTTACGGATGTGTGAAAAGTGCATTCGTGGGTGCGACAGTTTAATGAAGGCAGAACATCGTGTGACAACAAACAGAAACAACCTCGGGCTCGCACAAGCCGGTCTGACGACATGTTCGAGAAAGTGGAGAGAATTGTTTTGGGGGGTCGCTGAATGACTGTTGAACAGATCGCCTCCGGAGTTGGCATTTCTGTGGGTTCTGTGCACACAATCCTGCATGACGACCTGAAAATGCGAAAAGTGTCATCCAGGTGGGTGCCACGAATGCTGACGGACTACCACACGGCTGCCCGTGTGGCATGTTGCCAAGCAATGTTGACGCGCAATGACAGCATGAATCGGACTTTCTTTTCGTCGGTTGTGACAATGGATGAGACGTGGTTGCCATTGTTCAATCCAGAAACAAAGCGCCAGTCAGCTCAATGAAAGCACACAGATTCACCGCGACCAAAAAAATTTCGGGTAACCGCCAGTGCTGAAAAAATGATGAGGTCCATGTTCTGGGACAGCGAGGGCGCAATCCTTACCCATTGCGTTCCAAAGGGCACTACGGTAACAGGTGCATCCTACGAAAATGTTTTGAAGAACAAATTCCTTCCTGCACTGCAACAAAAACGTCCGGGAAGGGCTGCGCGTGTGCTGTTTCACCAAGACAACGGACCCGCACATCGAGCTAACGTTACGCAACAGTTTCTTCGTGATAACAACTTTGAAGTGATTCCTCATGCTCCCTACTCACCTGACCTGGCTCCTAGTGACTTTTGGCTTTTTCCAACAACGAAAGACACTCTCCGTGGCCGCACGTTCACCAGCCGTGCTGCTATTGCCTCAGCGATTTTCCAGTGGTCAAAACAGACTCCTAAAGAAGCCTTCGCCGCTGCCATGGAATCATGGCGTCAGCGTTGTGAAAAATGTGTACGTCTGCAGGGCGATTACGTCGAGAAGTAAAGCCACTTTCATCGATTTCGGGTGAGTAGTTAATTAGAAAAAAAATCGGAGGCCTTAGAACTTGAATGCACATCGTATAATGTATCCCAAACAAATACTCTCAGAAACTGTTAAACAAGACTAATGATGAAAGTCGATTTTTACAAATTTCGTCTCCAGCTTTAGTGCGCTTTCGAGTTCTGTTGATCACATCACTTGTATTTCTCCTGCTGTTGTCTTGATGTTCTGTTATAGAGCCCATACTCTTCCATAATCCAAACGGTCAGTTCGTCTCATATATTTATTTTTTCTTTGTAGAAAGGGGTAAGTCCCGGGCACCTTAGTGGCCAAGAAACGTAGGGATTTCTGCTGATCCGTCTTGTGAGGACTGTTAAGCTTTGATGATGCGTCACCTGACGACTAGAACGGGCAGAACCTGTGGCATGAGGGAAGAACATACCCATCCATCGAACCAAACATATTGGTGGAAACTTGTTTCGAACAAAATGACACACTAATATTGCTATCTTAGCTTGCAGATCGTTTTCTGGTTACGTTCCCTAGCTATCGTTTCTCTGGCGTCACGATAGGCAGCGCCCCGGTGGCGCATTGAGTGGGGATTAAGCGCACACGGAGCTATGAAAGCGATCAATCTGCTGGTGGCCGACTGTGTCGGAGGAAGTGTCTCCTGATCGTGGTCTTAGCTTGCTAGCCATGGAGATCCACTCTCCGCGTTTGGATGGTTAGTGTTTACTTTGAGGATCGAGCCTCGCCTACTGCAGAGTCCTGGAGTTTCAGTAGACCTGTTTCGTGATACCTTGAATGGTGTGGTGGACTGCCCTTAAATCACATTGGCCTTACGCTGGAATAAGGTGAGCGCCATTTCTTAAGTGCGGTAAAGTGTCCGCCGCAGTTTCTAAAAACCCATGTGATTTTGCTAGTGAATTTCGTCTGATGTTCTCGCCAAAATGTGATCTAGACACACTGCAGGCCGTTGTTTCGGCTGAAGTCCTTATCGTGGATCAGCATTCTGGTAGTAAGGACGTGCCCGAGCTGAACTTTTTTTTCGATTGTAAGAGAGATTCCGTTTTACCTTGTTCGGTTTTGGAGAACCTGGTCTGCAAGGACTTGCTTTTTTAACTGTTCTATAGATTCGTGCCTTTTCTTAGAATGAGGTACCTTTAATTTTTTTTATTATTGACTGTCAACCGTGATCTACAAAGGTTTGTCTTTACCTGCACTACTGTCGCGTGTATCTTCTAGGCACAGGTGTCTTTAATTTGTTTTATTGTCATCTAACTTTAATCTGGAAAGATCTGCTTTTAGTTGCTCTGTTGGTGTATGTCGTTCCTACATTTAGCTACTTCACTGTTTTCATTGTTACTGAAGATTAAAAGGCTCATGTCCGTTGTAATTTATTTTATTATGTAAATTCTACTTTGTTAATACCAGGTATTGTACTAGCACGTCAAATTGATTCAGTTGTCTGTCCTCATTTTCATTGTCATGGTTGATGAAAAGTGTGCTATCTGCCATTTACATGGTCTGTAAATTTAGTGTTTTTATATGTATATGTTCTAGAATCCATACTGAATCAAGCAACCGCTCAGGGTGTGGGCCGAACTCAAGTCGTTTCCTTTTCATTGTTTTATCCACGAGTGGAGCTCCTTCATTTGTTCTGGATTAGTTCTTGGTTGCCGTTATCAATAATTGCTTACGCTTGTCGATTTCTCATTACCCACTTTATTATTTTAAAACCTGTGTAGGAGATTCATATGCTGCTACACTGGAAATTATTATGTTTAATGTCTATCCACACTTTCATTTTTGTCATATCGATATCGAAGTAGACAAAAATAGTTAGATCCAGTAAGCACCTCTGGGGCGATTTCACAATGTTTACAAGTTCAAGCAGTTTGTATGGTTATTATTAACACAAAAGAGAATTGTCTATAATACTATAGAAACTGTGATTTAATTTTTTTTATTTGGCTTACTCCCGTGAGCTTTATGGATCATACCTGTGTATGTTAAACTTGGCCTCTTTAGCGAATAAGTATTGCTCATTATTATGATGGTAAATTTTGCCTCTATGCTAAACAAATATGTCAAAAACATTATGCTCAGCTCCTTATACTCCCAGATCCTAGGTGCCTATCATTTGGGGTTTCTTGCAAGAATATTGGGAAAGAGTGGTTCATCTGTAAAGAAGACTGCATATATAACACTAGTTTGACCGATTCTTGAGTACCTCTGGAGTTTTTGGGATCTGCACCAGGTCAGATTACAGGAAAATGTCGAATCAGTTCAGAGGTAGACTGCTAGATTCGTTACCAGTAGGTTCTAACAACACGAAAATAATGTGGAGATGCCTTGGGAATGCTGGTGGGAATCCCTGAAGCGAATGCGGCGCTACTTTTGAGAAATATTATCGAGAAAATTTGGAGAACCGGCATTTGATTCTGACTGCAGAACGATTCTACTGGCGTCGATGTTCATTTCGACCGAGTACCTCGAAGATAAAGTAAGAGAAACTAGGTCTCATATGGTAGCATAGAGACAATAGTTCTTCCCTCGTTCTATATGGGATTATCAAGAAAAAAGAGATGTAAAGTCTGTGGTCTTTCCACTGCATGCGGAAAATTTTTCTTCAATAATTGATGGAATAATGAAGAAGCATACAGTGGATACGATGTCCCTCTCATTGGGCAAGGCAGCAGTTTTTTTGTGATTCGTAAAAGATTATCTGCATTTACGAAAGGTATACATGAAATTTCCTGCCATTGTTATAAAAGCCACGTGAGACAAACAGTCCGCACTGTACAAGAGAAGTGCATCGAACACCTGATACTCAACCGCCTTCTACAGGAAAGAAATCTTCAATGCCTGAACATTGAATTTCCACTGGCCATTCAATGGAAAGTCAAAATACTTACCATAGTCTCCTCTTATTGGGATTCAGCGGTCAAGGAAGCTGTGGAAATACAATTACGTGACGATGCACTCCACCACGACGCGGGTTTTCAGATCGACAAATCATGGAAACGATTCATTTCACCTCTGTGCTTTAAGGAGAATTATTATTGTGAATCGTCACTGCTTGACATTCGAAAACATGTCATCCGTTTTAATAATGAAATACATAATATGTAAGCACCGGAGAATTTCTGACTCAGCGTTTGCTTTATTTTAGTCTTAGGCGCAAATTGTTTTATCTGTGACTGACTCTCTTGTTGCCGATTGTCATATCTGATGTTATGACTAACGCACCCCCGTTTACTCCACATTAGTGGGACAAGTTCTTTAAATCCTGCCCGAGTCTCACTCTGAACGTGGCTCTAACGTAATTTGCTGAAATAATATCCGAAGAAGAAATAATACTATTCCAGAAATACAGGGTGTTTCAAAAATGACCGGTATATTTGAAACGTCAATAAAAACTAAACGAGCAGCGATAGAAATACACCGTTTGTTGCAATGTGCTTGGGACAACAGTACATTTTCAGGCGGACAAACTTTCGAAATTACAGTAGTTACAATTTTCAACAACAGATGGCGCTGCATGTGATGTGAAAGATATAGAAGACAACGCAGTCTGTGGGTGCGCCATTCTGTACGTCGTCTTTCTGCTGTAAGCGTGTGCTGTTCACAACGTGCAAGTGTGCTGTAGACAACATGGTTTATTCATTAGAACAGAGGATTTTTCTGGTGTTGGAATTCCACCGCCTAGAACACAGTGTTGTTGCAACAAGACGAAGTTTTCAACGGAGGTTTAATGTAACCAAAGGACCGAAAGGCGATACAATAAAGGATCTGTTTGAATAACTTCAACGGACTGGGAACGTGACGGATGAATGTGCTGGAAAGGTAGGGCGACCGCGTACGGCAACCACAGAGGGCAACGCGCAGCTAGTGCAAGAGGTGATCCAACAGCGGCCTCAGGTTTCCATTCGCCGTGTTGCAGCTGCGGTCCAAATGACGCCAACGTCCACGTATCGTCTCATGTGCCAGAGTTTACACCTCTATCCATACAAAATTCAAATGCGGCAACCCCTCAGCGCTGCTATCATTGCTGCACGAGAGACATTCGCTAACGATATAGTGCACAGGATTGATGACGGCGATATGCATGTGGGCAGCATTTGGTTTACTGACGAAGCTTATTTTTACCTGGACGGCTTCGTCAATAGACAGAATTGGCGCATATGGGGAACCGAAAAGCCCCATGTTGCAGTCCCACCGTCCCTGCATCCTCAAAAAGTACTGGTCTGGGCCGCCATTTCTTCCAAAGGAATCATTGGCCCATTTTTCAGATCCGAAAGGATTACTGCGTCACGCTATCTGGACATTCTTCGTGAATTTGTGGCGGTACAAACTGCCGTAGACGACTCTGCGAACACCTCGTGGTTTACGCAAGATGGTGCCCGGCCACATCGCACGGCCGACGTCTTTAATTTCCTGAATGAATATTTCGATGATCGTGTGATTGCTTTGGGCTATCCGAAACACACAGGAGGCGGCGTGGATTGGCCTCCCTATTCGCCAGACATGAACCCCTGTGACTTCTTTCTGTGGGGACACTTGAAAGACCAGGTGTACCGCCAGAACCCAGAAACAATTGAACAGCTGAAGCAGTACATCTCATCTGCATGTGAAGCCATTCCGCCAGACACGTTGTCAAAGGTTTCGGGTAATTTCATTCAGAGACTACGCCATATTATTGCTACGCATGGTGGATATGTGGAAAATATCGTACTATAGAGTTTCCCAGACCGCAGCGCCATCTGTTGTTGAAAATTGTAACTACTGCAATTTCGAAAGTTTGTCTGCCTGAAAATGTACTGTTGTCCCAAGCATATTGCAACAAACGGTGTATTTCTATCGCTGCTCGTTTAGTTTTCATTGCCGTTTCAAATATACCGGTCATTTTTGAAACACCCTGTAGGTGCGAAAGACGATGGGATAAGTGGTGACTGGTTTATGATTAAAAATTTTATAGACTTGCGCTGTATGTAGCACTACGTCGATCACACTTTCTGAGTTGGCAGCATTGTTTGTCTTTGCAGCTGGCGAGTAAAGTTTGTCTTCTGGACACCGAGTGTTTACCTGCGTGCACTGTGAGGTTAGTGGACAGTTACGGTCAGCTACGGAGAAGGAAACTGTGCTCGGTGGTGTGCCCACGAGTTACGTGTGTGTTTCTGATACTTGATTGCATGCTTTCACGGGGCGATTATGCATTGTGTCAGTCACAGTTACCAAAGTGAGGGGGAAGGGAGTTGTCCTTGGCTACCTGCCCGCTAGTGGAGAGTGTGTTGGTTGCTACTTGGCCGGCTGCATGCACGCTGCTGTTGTGGACCTGTTAGGGACAATGAGTGGAGTCTAGAGAAAAGTATTGTGATCGACGGTTGGCCCAGAACTGACAGCGGGTTATTCACATAGTCACTTGGGCAGACGGAATTATTGTGAGTTTGCAGAGATGAGCCATTTCGAGGTAGGTAGCTTGTGGCTGAGCAGTTTGCTGAATCTACGTCTGATACACGGAGTTACACTGAAGAGCCAAAGAAATTGATACACATGCCTAATATCGTGTAGGGCCCCCGGGTGCAAGCAAAAGTGAGGCAACACGACATTGCATTGACTCAACTAATTTACAAAGTAGTGCTGGAGGGAACTGACACCATGAATTCTGCAGGGCTGTCCATAAATTTGTAAGAGAACTAGGGGGAGGAGATCTCTTCTGCACAGCATGTTGCAAGGCATCCCAGATACAGGCTGTTCAATTGTTTCTGGATTCTGGCGGTACACCTGGTCTTTCAAGTGACCCGACAGAAAGAAGTCACAGGGGTTCATGTCTGGCGAATAGGGAGGCCAATCCACGCCGCCTCCTGTATGTTTCGGATAGCCCAAAGCAATCACACGATCATCGAAATATTCATTCAGGAAATTAAAGACGTCGGCCATGCGATGTGGCCGGGCACCATCTTGCATAAACCACGAGGTGTTCGCAGTGTCGTCTAAGGCAGTTTGTACCGCCAGAAATTCACGAAGAATGTCCAGATAGCGTGATGCAGTAATCGTTTCGGATCTGAAAAATGGGCCAATGATTCCTTTGGAAGAAATGGCGGCCCAGACCAGTACTTTTTGAGGATGCAGGGACGATGGGACTGCAACATGGGGCTTTTCGGTTCCCCATATGCGCCAGTTCTGTTTATTGACGAAGCCGTCCAGGTAAAAATAAGCTTCGTCAGTAAACCAAATGCTGCCCACATGCATATCGCCATCATCAATCCTGTGCACTATATCGTTAGCGAATGTCTCTCGTGCAGCAATGGTAGCGGCGCTGAGGGGTTGCCGCGTTTGAATTTTGTATGGACAGAGGTGTAAACTCTGGCGCATGAGACGGTATGTGGACGTTGGCGTCATTTGGACCGCAGCTGCAACACGGCGAACGGAAACCCGAGGCCGCTGTTGGATCACCTGCTGCACTAGCTGCGCGTTGCCCTCTGTGGTTGCCGTACGCGGTCGCCCTACCTTTCCAGCACGTTCATCCGTCACGTTCCCAGTCCGTTGAAATTTTTCAAACAGATCCTTTATTGTATCGCTTTTCGGTCCTTTGGTTACATTAAACCTCCGTTGAAAACTTCGTCTTGTTGCAACAACACTGTGTTCTAGGCGGTGGAATTCCAACACCAGAAAAATCCTCTGTTCTAAGGAATAAACCATGTTGTCTACAGCACACTTGCACATTGTGAACAGCACACGCTTACAGCAGAAAGACGACGTACAGAATGGCGCACCCACAGTCTGCGTTGTCTTCTATATCTTTCACATCACTTGCAGCGCCATCTGTTGTTGAAAATTGTAACTACTGTAATTTCGAAAGTTTGTCCGCCTGAAAATTTACTGTTGTCCCAAGCATATTGCAACAAACGGTGTATTTCTATCGCTGCTCGTTTAGTTTTTATTGCCGTTTCAAATATACCGGTCATTTTTGAAACACCCTGTATGTTCAGTGCTGTTCATGTCTGGGGAGATCAGTGACCAGCGGAGGTGTGTTCCTGGTGCCACTCTGTAGCAATTCTGTAAGTGTGGGGTCCTGCTGGAATTGCCAAGGACGTCGGAATGCACAATGGACTCGAATGGATGCTGGTCACCAGATGGGATGCTTACGTACGTGTCGCCTGTCAGACTCGTATTTAGAGGTATCAGGGATCCCATATCACTCCAACTGCACACGTCCCACACCACTACAGAGCCTCCACGAGCTTGAACATTCCCCTGTTGACGTGCAGGCTCCATGGATTCATGAGGTTGATTGCATACTCGTACACGTCCATCCGTTGGATACAATTTCAAACGAAACTCGCCCGGCCAGGCAAAATGTTTCCATTCATGAACAGTCCTGTGTCGGTGTTGACGGGCCGAGGCGAAGCGAAAGGCCTTGTGTCGTGCAGTCATCAAGGGTACACCATGATGTTTCGTTGAATGGTTTGCATACTGACACTTGTGAGACCTTAACTTTTCCCGGCGAATCGAATGTTCAAATAACTTGCGGGTTTGCTGCCGGGTGACGTCATCGAACACCGCCGATATTTCGACAGGAGCACTCCCTGCCATTCTCAATGCACAAATACAAGGAAGAAGAAGAAAAAAAAAAGAATGGCAGGGTGTGCTCCTGTCTAAATATCGGCGGTGTTCGACGACGTCACCCGGCAGCAAACCCGTAAGTTATTTGAACGCTGACACTTTTTTGACGGCCCAGCATTGAAATCTGCAGCAATCGGCGGAAGGGTGGCACTTCTGTTACGTTGAACAATTTTCTTCAGTCGTCTTTGGTTCCGTTCTTGTAGGATCTTTTTGCCGCCGCAGCGATGTCGGAGATTTGATGTTTCACCGGATTTCTGATATTCACGGTATACTCGTGAAATGGTCGTACGGGAAATCCCCACCTTCATCGCTACCTCGGAGATGCTGTGTCCCATCGCACGTGCGCCGATTATAACATCACGTTCAAATTCACTTAAATATTATAACCTGCCATTGCAACAGCAGTGACCTATCTAAGAACTGCGCCAGACACTTGTTGTCTTATATAGGCGTTGCCGAGCGCAGCGCCGTGTTCTGCGTGTTTACAGATCTCTGTATTTGAGTGCACATGCCTATACCAGTTTCTTTGGGACTTCAGTGTGAACTGTGACCATGATGTAATTGCGTAGGCTTCCGCGGCCAGAGTCAGTCGACATAAAAGTTTTCTTGGTTTGGTACCGCGTCATAATGTAAAAACTACTGCTGCTATATTAAAAACCAACGTTTCTGCCACGATTGCAGCGGCCTTCTTCTGGGTCTAATGGTGTGTTATAGCTGTGCAGTGTCCTTTATATTTTGTTGTTAGTGTTCACTGCGCATGCCATTTCGTCATAATTTTGAAAGATAGTTAGTTTCATGTGTGTCGCATAACCTAATGCACGTTTTACGAACATGTGTTCTAAGCGTACAGCTGACGTGCTAGATATGTCACGAGTGTATCAATAGAAGTATTAGCAATTCGTTATGTTCACAGGGACACACAATATTTTATGTACGTTCTATGCCACGATTATGTTGATTGTGTTACTAGTTGGATATGCTCACGGATATAAATGTGATGTTTTTCTGTAATCTTACGGAGCTTGTAGGCGAGAATGAGTTTGCGAGGTGCCAGGGCTAGCAGTGTATTTAACACTAAATTCTTCTAGAATCTACATATGTAAATGATGCTCTAAGCCCCCCCCCCCCCCACACCCTATTCTAACTCCGACTTTTGCTGTTGCACAAGGATTAAAAAAAATACGCGAACTGACTCTAATAGACCCTGCCAGTGGAGTAGAAGAGAGTTTGGCACCTGCAATAATTTAATTTGATAAACAAGTTAAATAAACGAAGGTTTCATTAACATAGTGAGGAATGATAGGGTTGCTCTACCGATTAACAGAATGAAAGTCCTGTCCAAAATAACAATATGATTTATTAAGACTAAACACAAAATAATAAACAAAAACACATGAAACATTTACAATACATCAAATTGGCTCAAATTGGATACTCAAACAAACGCTGTGAATGTGAAGTTGTCCCTAAACTAGATTGTGAGGATTATGACGAAGTGGTATTTGGAGCCAATTCCTTGCAACTCAAATCTTAAGAGAAAACACATAGCCAACCCAAAATTAATTACTGCTACCCAAGACAGAACAAAGTTAGAAAAAGACGAACAGGCGCGCTCTGCTGAGCTCTGATTATCACCTAGGAAAATCCCTGTCTGCCGGTGCTGTGGACATACCTTACCAATCTGTCTTCTTAACTGCAAGAACACGATTTGGCATACCGGAGGCGATGGCTGGTTGCTTCGACGTCCTCGACCGAAAGGCGAGAGCCGACTACCTAGAGCACCCGTACAGGCCGAACACACAACATTCCCGCCCCCACGACAGTGGCCGTGGTTAAACGTTCCAATCAGCAACTCGGAAACCGGCGGAAAATTCCACTCTATTGCCAGAGCCCTACCATTCAACCAATGGAGATTCTTGGCGCCAATTTCTGCGCTGATTTTGCTACGTCACGGAGCTATGCCCTGAGCAAGCCAATCACAGTTACTATTTTGCAGAAAGCACGGGAATTTTCCCGCCACAACTGCCTGGGTACACAAGTCATTCCCACGCCTCGCTGGTAGCCCGCCAGAAAGTGTTTTCGCTAAGTTTCTGCGAAGTAACGGAACCTCTAGCCCAGCCGCTACTTCAGACCCCTCCGGGCGTGTCTTTTGACAATGTCGGCGTCTGCAAAGCATTCACTCGACTTCCTCACACCCGTCGGCTTAACCCTTTCCAGATCAGCAGAGCCCGCCTGTCACCGGACCACCCGGGTGACGAGAGACGCTGCGTGGGAAGTCCGCGTGTGAAGGAATAGCGACTTTTCACTGCATGCAATTAGAGAGGAAAATCGTAAGATAGAAATATGAGAGGGGCCTCATGCCACCTCTCAAGTTCAGCTGCAGTCGGCACGTTAGATTTTCCAAGTTATGAATAACACGCCTCTTTACTCGGTGGCTGGATCAGCGGTAACTTTTGTTCTTTGTATACTGTCACATTGATGTCATCATCTGTCAAAAGCCTGAATAACCATCTTCTGCAGTGCAGACCCCTGCGAGATGTGCTGGAAGAGAGTCAGTGAGGTTCTGGAAGGTAAAGACAGGGATGTGGAGCTATTCCGACCCCAGTGCCGTGCTGTGCTAGATTTCTCAGCTGAGGGTAGATGGCGCTAACAGCCCGAGCCAGGTTGTCCCCTAGATTCTCGATGGGTTTAAATCCTGTGAGTTTGGTGCCGAGGAAAAACAAGCCACGTGTGGGGGTGGGCATGGTCCTGACACTTGTGTTGAGCGTTCCAGAATGACGACATCACCCACGGAAGCCCGCGAAAACATTCTCCAGCCGATAACTGTTGCAGGTATTCGCTTTCACACGTTTCACACTGTACACGCCAACGGCCTTCTGTACGATGGAGCATAAAGCGTGATACGTCTGGAAGGCCACTTATCGCCACTCAGTGGACGTCCAGTTTCGGTACTGGCGTGCAAATTCCAGCCTTCGTAGCCCATGAAAAGGCAGCATGTGTAAATTAACCAGGCGCCTGCTGCGGCGGCCCATACGTAGCGACATTCATAAAACGGTCGCTGGGGAGTCGCTTTTCGCAGCCTCTTCTTTCATCTGAGTGGCCAGTTGCTCAACAGCTGCACGTCTGCTCGCCAGTACACATACCCGGACCCGCAGTTCACTCCCGCTATCTTTGGCCCGCGATGTACAATAGCTGCGTCGGCGAAGGTTTTGGTAGCGCCATTTTGCAATACGCGAAATACTTAAGACACAGTGGCACGCTACCGATTTACATAATTAGCTGTTTCGGAAATGCTTCCACTCTTGGCCCGAAAGCCAATGATAATGCCATTTTGGGCCTCAGATATCGCTCTGTTTCCGGATAACGACAACCATAGCACTTGAAATCTGGTTTCGCAGGGCAGAGCGGATCGGTTTGGGGAAAGGGACCAAGGTCAATCACTGTTAGTTATACGAGAACACACACACACCTCTATTGCTCAAACCAATGCACAGTTTTCTCTTTAAACAACAAAGGTCAATTTACGGCTTAGGGCCCAAGTAACTTCTCCAGAATAAGTTGGAATGATTGCTTTTAAAATACCAGTGTTCAGAGTAACAGCTGAATGCCTTACTTAAGCAAAATTACAATATCTTCTCGGCTAAAGGATGAAATAATATTTCAGTTCAGCCAAGGAAATTCTTTAAAATCCAAGCATTTCTAAATTCCTGCTAAAGGGCCGTATTAAGTAAAATTCAACTTAATTCTTCGGCTGAAAGCCCAATAAAAAGGAGAAGCTTTCAAGATAAGCTTTTACACAGTATAACAGAAAAACATCTTAAGAAAACCTGAAGTATCTTGTTGGCTGAACGCCCAAACAATTACTCAAGAATAATTAAACACAACCTTAAGATAAATAGTTACAGAACACACCTGAAGGCCGTTTCAAGAATTCAAGAAAATTGAAGTGAAACCTTAGAGACAAGGATTTACATATTACAGGTACATATTCTGAAACAAACGAGGCTGAAGGCCTAAATACAGAGCAAAAAGAATTCTTAATGAAACACGGCCGAAGGCCTGATCTAAAAGTTGTTACAAAGTTCGGCTGAAGGTCATATATTAAACATAAAACAGACTATATTAACACACGGCTGAAGGCCTGGCACAGTACCTGCAACCAAATAAAATGACAATCACAAAAAATAAACACTGGTCCTCAGAAATGTTCCAAGGGTCGGCCTGGAGATGAAACTCTAACCACAGCTTAGATGAGACAGACAGCCAAGCGTAACACTAAACGATCGGGTTGCAGCACGACCTACGGACGGCTGACGAACCAACAAACAGCCTAATCAATTCCCTTCCACCCGACCAACAGCACGACAACCAAAGGTATCAGCGAAGACAAGGATCGCAGCAGGATTATGCCTTAATAACTGGCGTATAAACTCAGTCGAGGCACAATAAACACTCAAAGAGAAAAAGACAACATCAAGCTGTCGAACTACACGCCGTATCGGACGGCACCAACACAGCGAGGAAGACACACTGCCACAAAACTACGCTAACTACCAGGGCAGGTAACCGGAACGTTAACGGCCACATGGCACAAGATGCCACTTCACTAACAAATTATAATCATTTCAAAGGTTGAACACCATACAGGGAGTGTGGTGTCACCGCCAGACACCACACTTGCTAGGTGGTAGCCTTTAAACCGGCCGCGGTCCGGTAGTATACGTCGTACCCGCGTGTCGCCACTGTCAGTGATTGCAGACCGAGCGCCGCCACACGGCAGGTCTAGACAGACTTCCTAGCACTCGCCCAGTTGTACAGCCGACTTTGCTAGCGATGGTTCACTGACAAATTACGCTCTCATTTGCCGAGACGATAGTTAGCATAGCCTTCAGCTACGTCATTTGCTACGACCTAGCAAGGAGCCATTATCATTTGCTATTTATCTTGTGATGCATGTACCGTCAGACCGATGTTCACAAATTATGCATTAAAGTTTAGTATTCCACAGCTACGTCCTGTTTTTGCTAGTTCATTTCCGTGTCCTGTTCCAGACCTCACGCCAGCCTGCGTGAGCTTAAACGCTTGCCTTTCGGCTTCACCTCGTAGTGGCTTGGCTGTCTTGCTAAATCACAACAGGGAGTTGACTGTAAAATTTTGCTGACTCCACCACACCATCATGTTGCTGCCTGAGGGCACAGCCCTGGATGCAACAACCAGCAGTCAAAGAAGAGATGTCACAGCGGTTCAGCTTTCATGACAGGCTCACTATTACTCAACTCCAGTATGCAGGTGCAGTGGGCGACGAACTTAACAGTTCTCTGCAGCTAGTACCACACAACCCCGACCGCACGTGCACGCCGCCAGCAGGCCCGGCCTGACCGCACGCCGCAGAGACTTCCTCGCTGCTCCACCACAACCGACCAACTGCCTCCCACACACCATAACACGGAAATATAACCGCCACACCAAAGAAGTTACAGCTGTACTAGTATCAACAAACGCTGCTGCTGCGATTGACGGAGGCAAGTCAGCAACTCGTTCAGACAGTAACTGATGGAGGTTTAAGATGCCACTCGATGGTGACAAAATGCCAGAAAGGAGAAACGGCATTATCGTCAGCCGACCACGACTCAGCACTGTTCTCCGTGTTCCCCTGACACGCCCTATACACCCTCTACTGCTTGTACTGCCATCTGCCATCTGTGAGTGGTTATTATACGTTGACGTCAGACGTATGCAGCGGAGCCATTTACATGACTGGATCGTGTATAAGACAAAGTATTTCAATTGCTAATACTACGTTGTTCCAAGTTATCTCTTGCAGAACTTCTTGTGCTTTCTATAACTGTTGTGGTGGACTCTGACTGCAGTACCACTTTCTATGTGACAGCGCTATTCTTATTGGAATCATCCGAGCACCTGGCTATGGAGGCTACTCTCCTAAGTATTGTCTTTACTGTAGTTATTGCCTTACTGTACTTAATTTTTTGATCATACACAAAGTGAATGCTGATGCTTTTGCACTCAGTACTGTCCACTGATTACTGCACGAGTTTGTATCCTATGTTATCAAACTGCAGACGGTGCTAAAGTTTAAGTAAACATTTTCTTAAGTTTTCCGTTATCTATCGAATTTTGGAGTAATAATATTCGTGAATTTAATAGCTGGTTGCACCGACTGGTTATTTTAGGCTGTGAAACGGTACACAGTGCCAAATTTAAAACTAGTGTTCTCTTTGGGGGGTTGTGATCGTTTTTGGAGCAACTGCGTTCATAAAATTAATAGGTGTCACCTGCTGTTATGATTAAATTAAATTCTACCGTTATCAAAAGACCATTAATTCTTGTAAAGTTAACTCAGTCAGTCAATTCCCTTCTTTCATTTCTCCCTTCGGCCTTCGTGCACGCGGTAGAATTAGAAAACTAGTATAGTAAAACAATATTTTGCTGCTCAATAGATGTGGAGAAATTACAGAAAAATCCGCTCTAACTAGCGAAGACGTATATTTCATCTGCTGATATCGCTTCAGTCTGCTAACACGAGCAATGGTCGGTGCTGCTCGCCGGATTGTGTGCAAAGGGCGAGGGGCAGTTCGAGTACAGCCGGCCTGCCGTAATGAAAGCTGCACCCCACTCGGATCAGTAACGGCCTCTCCAGTGTCTCTGTAATTACTTTATACGCTATTGAATGCCACGTTTCTATTACCTGTCATTTGCAGAGTACCTTTCAGACTGCCCGCTGGGCATTTGCTGCCACAACGAGAGCAAAAAATATACGGCGACCACAGCAAATGAAAGAGGAGGGTGGAAAAATAGGAAACGCAGACGAACAATGGACAGTCCTCGTGACGAGAGAGCAGAGGGGCCGTGGGACAGTGTCACTCTCCACCCCCCACTACCGAACCACGCGTTATAACCGTGAGATGGCGCTCCCGTTGTTTCCGCTAAGTCTAAACTATCGGATAACGAAAAATAAAAAGGACGAACTGAAAGCAGTGTTCCGACGCTCTTTTATTACAAGCATTGCTTCCCGTTATTACGTTTGTTATTTATACGTGCGGTAATGTATTATTCCGACCACATCTAAGAACTTACGAACCCTCCGCACCAAGGTGTATAGCTTATAGCATCTAATCTTCATCTTCGCAAGGGAAAAAGATAGTTATTCAGCTGAGGAAGTTCCCTTTGATTACTGAATGGATTACACGAGTAAGGAACAAAATCGAAGACTTAGTGAAGTAGTTTTTTTAAAAAGAGCGCATACATTTCGTCACATAACACGATTTCTCTTCGGATACGCGATAAATACCATTTACTTGTTTTATAAACGGAAATTGCTACTATCTATTTTTACTGATGTTTCAGTCACATTTTGCCTTTTGCATTACTCATCTTTAGTTGATTTACTCTGGAGTAATAGAGTTTTGTTTTATATACGGTAATTGTAGATTATAAACAGTCCATATCATAGTTATTACACAAAAAATTTTACATTTATTCGCTTCTCCTGTCATCTGGCCATTTTTCTAACGAGAACTGTGAGTGAATTCTGGTAACTACTGATCTTTTTTGCTCTCTCTCCTCTCTCTCTCTCTCTCTCTCTCTCTCTCTCTCTCTCTCCCTTCCCCCGTCTGTGTGTGTGTATGTGTGTGTGTGAGAAAGAGGGAAAGAACATGTGTTGTGTGTGTGTGTGTGTGCGTGTGCGTGTGTGTGTGTGTGTGTGTGTGTGTGAGTGAGTGAGTGCGCGTGTGTTTTCGCTTGAGTGTGAGAGCATGCATGTGAGGTGTTTGTTCAAAAACGCTACGAAGACGTTAATATTACGTTAAGCTGCTGGATAGGTGGGATTGCGGCTAGCCAGGGAGGAGGTTGCAAAAACTTGAATGTGGATCTAATGGTTGTCAGGGAGTGGGCAAAGAGATGAGAAGCAGTTTTCGATCGGACGAGCGAAGAATTGTATGTAATAATTTATTAAAGTGAAAATTATGGTGTGCGCTCTGTTCTTATCTGCAAGTGTCGCTTATAAAAACAAATCTGTATAATTTCAGATGAAATCCTTTGAAGATGCCTTATAAAACTGATGGAATGCCTCTGGTGCATAAAAATATATAGATTGCAGGAAGAGAAAAGGTGTTTCAGTTCAAAAAACGAACTTGCAGCGGGAAATTATCACGCCAAATGAACTTCTCTTTAAGGCACTACTTAGACTCTCCCTTCCAATTTTCTTATGATACGGTCCCCAGTCACTTATCCTGAAATTTATTAAATTGCTGGGCGAAAGACTAAATGTTCTTTCCAAGCAATAAACAGGTTCACTCACACTCACTCTTCTTTATCATTCTACCTTTATGGTTTCTACATATCTGGAAATTATAGATCAAAATTCCTTTACTTTCGAGTCATCTGCACAGTATGAATCGAACGTTCCATTTTTGAGGAGGCCTCAGTTGAAAAATATGACGAATAGGAGGAGTGGCCGGATAAATCTCTCCAAGTTCGCATTACGACAATGACTGTACTGCTTTTCGCGTCCCCCCGACACATCCCCTCCGACAGGTCCCCTCGATACTCTTTACACATCTTCCACTGCAAGTGCTAACATCTGCCGTCTGTGATTGGTTACTAAAAAAAATGGTTCAAATGGTTCTGAGCACTATGGGACTCAACTGCTGTGGTCATAAGTCCCCTAGAACTTAGAACTACTTAAACCTAACTAACCTAAGGACATCACACACATCCATGCCCGAGGCAGGATTCGAACCTGCGACCGTAGCGGTCGTGCGGTTCCAGACTGGAGCGCCTTTAACCGCTCGGCCACTCCGGCCGGCTGATTGGTTACTGCACGTCGAAAGTAGGCGGTGGTCACAGTAATATAAGTGGACTGTGTAGTAGGAAGAATACACGAATTAATTCATAGCTGGTGTGGAAGTGTAAAGGAGCAAAATTTTGTACTGCTTCCGGAAGCAACATTGGCTGTAATCTTACTGGATATGGAGACCTATGCCAGAGTTCATCAACTGTAGTGGATGGCTAGTGATGATTTGTTTGTCTCTCGATAACCGATGACCAGATGTTTCAGTGATTGAGAGATCTGGAGACTTTCTTTCCAGAACAAAGGTCGAACACCCTATAAATCGAGATCGGTCAGGAAAGCAGGGGCAACATGTTGCACTGCGTTATCTTGTTGAAAGATAGCATCACATAGATCGCAGCTACCTCTCAAAACATCTCAGAAATGTGGTGGCTGCTGTCCGAATTACCGGATAAACGTGACAGATGTGGTATTGCTGTGTATCCGGGTGTGCCCTATATCATCATTACGCGAAGTGCTCGTCCCATATGACGATGACGAATGCAATCTGGAAACGTTCTTCCTTCTCATAACCTCCACAAACAGATGTTTCCTTAGTGACGCCGTACGCAGAACCAAGATTTTTCGGAGATGACCATATGGTGCCACATTTATGTCAAGTGCTGTCATTGGTCACATTACCGAGCATTTCATTCAGCTGCTGCATCAAGGGAAGCCTGACTGACAGTCTGTGGCGATCCAGACGTCGACGCTTTGTCTGTGCGAATACTTGTCCGTCTGCAAAAAAGATCATCCCCTGGCTCAAGATATGTGACATGATGGCCATTCACATCTGCCTGTCCTCTCAGGATCTAGTTAGGTGGGGCAGAAGGGATACCACAAGGTGCAGTGTATCCACTCGTGAATGCATCGATTTCATATTCACACGCCAAATGGTAGCAACTGTATTGTGAAATGACAAAACGCACTCATGATAGGCGACAAACCTGCAGATGTTTGGATTCTGGCACATGCTGATACACAACATATCCTTCTCACAAACCATGAACATTCAAATGCTTAGTCCAAATGAGGAATCTATCACCTTTTGTTATCCATTAATTGCTTATTTAGCCTTACAATCACTTGTATATGAACAGGAACAAAACATACCAAAAGTATTACAAAATTTTTTCCAGTAATAACAAAATTAATGACAATGACTATAATAATAATTTACAATAATGATGATGATATTAATAGTAACAAAAATAATAATAAAATTAAAAATTTATAGTGGCATCTATTAGCTTAGCACATTTTAAGATGTGTTTAGTATTATCAGAAGCAGAATGGTTACATCAAGAGGAGAAGATTCAAATATCTGTTATATGGCTGTTGAGAAAGAACAGAATATAAATGCGGAACTATGCTGAGCCGGCCGGGTTGGCCGAGCGGTTCTAGGCGCTACATCTGGAACCGAGCGACCGCTACGGTCGCAGGTTCGAATCCTGCCTCAGGCATGGATGTGTGTGATGTCCTTAGGTTAGTTAGGTTTAAGTATTTCTAAGTTCTAGGGGACTGATGACCTCAGAAGTTAAGTCCCATAGTGCTCAGAGCCATTTGAACTACGCTGACGAGGGTAGAAAGAGGTTCAACTTTTGAAGTTTGAAAGGAATTTAATTTATTTCATATTTTGAGGAACATTGTTCCAAAATTGGGTTCTTGATGCAGAAAACGATTTAGGAAACATGGCAGTGGTATGTGATGGTACAGAGAGAATTTTAGTTCCAAGAGGCCTTCACAAGATAGTCTGTAAATTAGTTTATACAACACACTCGTATCTGTTTTTCGCTGACTAACTGCTGCAATTATTTTTCGATACTGCCTCGGAAAGTGTAGGAATACCTGAGCCATTACTTTCCGGTTGCACTGCGGGAAAAAAGCGCCAGAATGGTACTTTTCTGCCACTAGATCCGGCCGGTCAGCATGTCGCAGAGGGACACACGAGTAGCGGCGGCGTACTGCGGCCCGTAGGCGGACGAAATTAGCGCAGTCCTCTGTAGACAGAAGCTGAAAGGGATCACGCTAATTGGTGTCAGAGTAATTATCAGGATCCTCAGGCGGCAGTAATTATCAGCGGCGGCGAAATGACCACTTGGAACGCCCGGAATAACGGCTCTGCAGCGGCTGCGGGGGACTCTGTGATGGCCGCCGCGCTGCTAATCCGATTATTCAGGCTTTTGCTGCCGTGAATACTCAGTAATACTCAGCGCAAAATTTTCCTTGTTTTAAGTAGGTTCACGCGCTTTTTTTCCCTATATTTATCACTAAAATTTCTTAAAAATTTGCTTACGTCAGCACAGAGTTTATCTGCGACTAAAGGTCTTCCGTGGTTTACTGACCTGTATCAACAGTACATACAGACTAATTAAAAAACCATGGACACAATTTAAAACCGTCTGACTAAAACGAATTACTTGTCATTGGAAAATATGTCTTAAAATTTGTTGTATGCAATAAGGGGAGAAAAAAATCCATTGCAATGCACCCATCCACGCTATGTCTGAATCGCGCATTCGTTTAAACTCCCTTGGCTGTTCCCGGACTGCGTCTCAGGCATTGAACACACGTTCTCTTAGTGTATCCTCAGCACTGATGGAGACCGCATGTACGAAAGTCTGTACATGTCCCCAAAGCCTAAAATCAACAGAATTATGGTCAGCAGGACTGGCAGGCGAAGATATTGGCAATCCCTTACCGGTCCATCACCAATGAAAGACTTGTGTCAGGTGTTGCCTGACCCGAAGTTGAAAGTGGGCCATTGCCCTATCATGCGCGTACCACATTTGCAGTCGTTCATTTAAGGGCACATTCTCCAGCGACACAAGTAGTTGGTTCCGTAAGAAGTGACGATACCCAGCACCATGCAAAGTGCTGTGTAGAACTTAGAAACATAGCAATCCATCTTCGTGTATACCTGCCCAAACGTTGATACTAAATATGTGTTATTTCGTCTCTATTTCAATGCAAGCGGATTGGCATCGGTTCATATGTGCGGATTATGGTAATTTATGATAAAATTTACGTTGCCATCTCTCGTTATGTCCACCTCATCCACATACATCTTCTCTGTTAACTGCAGATCGTGAGCAAATGTTTTGCGGAAACCGCTGGCAGGATTGCCCTCTGGCGGGCCAATCGAGTGGCAGCAGAGCTTGGACTCGCTACACGTGGTAGGGATAGAACAACTGTGTTAGTGGGAGTGTCCAGACAGGAGACAGCATCACATTCCGCTGCAGCTGTTCTTTAGACACTCGTTCAAGAGTTGTCCGCAGCATGTTCTAATATCCGCTGGCCGGAGCGCTCGAGCGGTTCTAGGCGCTACAGTCTGGAACAGCGCGACTGCTACGGTTGCGGGTTCGAATCCTGCCTCAGACATGGATGTATGTGACGTCCTTAGGTTGGTTAGGTTTAAGTACTTCTAAGTTCTAGGGGACTGATGACCTCAGCAGTTAAGTCGCATAGTGCACAGAGCCATTTGAACCATTCTTTTTCTAACATCCATTGCTCTATGTCATGTGTGAGAGATGTTCGAGGTCGGCCATCACGGTCCCGTATTTGTGATGCGAAGTCCCTGAGACTGGATGCTATATGTCTTTACAGATTGTGTGAAGTGTCATGGATATTTCGCGACTTAGAGGTTACATGCCCGTAGGCAACTTTCATCTGCTTGCCTGTAGCAGAAGATCGTCTCTGCCATCTCTGGTGTTGGTTAGAAGCCTCCAATGGGAGCTGTACGTCTGTTGACGGACACGGAAACAAATTACAGTAACGTAATGCTGTGTTCAAACAAACAGTGCCCCATATGAACACAAATGGTACACCGGATGACCGATACACAATGTATCGTAGTACTCTGTGGAAAACGGTATGTTTGCTTGAGTTGGATTGTGTGCTGCATAAAATTCTAGTACGTACTCTGTTCACTCATTTGTCTCATACCAAAGAGGGCGGTCTGCATGGTAGTCTCCTGGCACACATGCAGTCCGTAATTCCGAAGATATGACGTTTATGGCAAATGTTTGTAGGAACATTTTTTTCTTCCCTTGGTGCATACTACATGCTCTGTAAATACTGAAACCATTTTCCCAGACAACCTGTATATTACGCTTTGTCATCAGTCATATGTATGTCCTTCTCCATCCTTATGAGCAAGCCATCTTGCCGTCTGGGAAGCTTCTTTAAAATGGTTCAAATGGCTGTGAGCATATGGGACTTAACCTCTGAGGTCATCAGTCCCCTAGAACTTAGCACTACGTAGACCTAGCTAACCTAAGGACAACACCCACATCTATGCCCGAGGCAGGATTCGAACCAGCGACCGTAGCAGCCGCGCGGTTCCGGACGGAAGCGCCTATAACCGCTCGGTCACAACGACGGACGAAGCTTCTTTCCATCTCCGTAGAAAGACGGTGTAAACTGACCACCAGGGATTCATATACCATTTCTGTCTTAATGCTGTTATTTTAATTATTAATTGGAAGTTAGGTGCTACTAATCTCTATGCTTTGTTTCGGGGTACGAGGCTATGACCAAGAATGTGATGGAATTGTTAATAAATAGAAACAACGGTGGAGGAAAGACGTAATGCGGTTCCCAGCTGAACACGTGAGAACCGCACTGCGTCTTTCCTCCTCCGTCGTTTCTGTTTATTAACGATTCCGTTACATATTTGGTCATAACCTCGAACCCCAAAACAAAGCATAGAGATCAGTAGCATCTCACGTTCCACAGTGGCCGACCTTGTTCGGGGACTCTGGAAGTCGCTACGTTACCGTTAAAAACGTAAAAGGGGCCATCATTCTCACTCCGTGTTTTGGGGCACACGACCGTTTCTTCCACTGTATAGGTTGAGACTCGTTTATAGGGACATCTTATCGTGTTTTAGTTCAATGTATAGAGTATGGACGCCAGACCGCGAAATTTTGCCAATTGGCCCCATGGGCGCTGGGTCAGTCATGTAATATTCTCTTTAGTTGCCACCGTCAGGAGGTTAGCCTTTGGCCGAAGTTTCCGTGGTTTGGTAATTTTCTTTGGTTGGTATTACACAGTCAAGGTCGGTACAGGGTACCTTAAGAAACTAAGGGCGTAAACGATTGGTTTTAACCGCGCGGGATTAGCCGAGCGGTCAGGGGCGCTGCAGTCATGTACTGTGCGGCTGATCCCGGCGGAGGTTCGAATCCTCCCTCGGACATGGGTGTGTGTGTGTTTGTCCTTAGGATAATTTAGGTTAAGTAGTGTGTAAGCTTAGGGACTGAAGACCTTAGCAGTGAAGTCTCATAAGATTTCACACACATTTGAACATTTTTGATTGGTTTTACGGACGGTAGCGTGGGAGACGCACTCTTCCCACTGGCCTCAAGCTGACCAGAGCTGCGTTACAGAGATCGGTGCTGAATTAAGCAATACTGCTCCATTGTTCTGCATACTGCTGCTGTCAGTTGTAATTAAGTTGATTATTGTACATACCTTGAGGTGCAAAAGCCATAGGATAGCGATACCCAATATACGATGACGGCAGTATCGCGTACACAAGGTATAAAATGCCTGTGCATTGACGGAGGCGTCGTTTGTACTCATGTGATTCATGTGAAGTGTTTTCTGACGTGATTATGGCCGCACGCGGGAATTAACAGACCTTAAACGTGGAGTGGTGGTCGCAGCTAGAAGCTTATGACATTCCATTTCGTACATCGGTAGAGAATTCAATATTCCAATATACACAGTGTCAAGAATGTGCGGGGAATACCAAATTTCAGGCATTACCTCTCACTATGCATAACGCAATGGCCGACAGCCTTCTCTTAACGATCGAGAACAGCGGCGTTTACGTAGAGTTGTCAGTGCTATCAGACATGCAGTTCTGCATGAAATAGTCGCAGAACTCAATGAGGGACGCTCGCTGAGCGTATCGGTTAGGACAATGGTGCTAAATGGGCTATGACAGCAGACGACCGAAGTGACTGCCATTGCTAACAGCACGACTTCGCCTGCAGCGCCTCTCCTGGGCTCGTAACCAAATCGTTTGGACCGTATACGACTGGAAAACTGTGAACTGGTCAGATGTGTTGGTGAGAGCTGATTGTAGAGTTCGAGCGTGGCGCAAACCCCAAGAAGCCAAGTACACAAGTTCTCAACAAGGCACTGTGCAAGTTAGTGGTGGCTCCATAAAGTTGCGGGTTGTGTTTACATAAAATGGACTGGGTCCTCTGGCCAAATTGAACCAATCATTGACTGGAAATGGTTATGCTCGGATACTTAAAATGTTGCAGCCATTCATAGACTTCACGTTAACGAGCAAAGATGGAATTTTCACTGGGCCACAATTGTTTGCGATTGGTTTGAAGAACAATCTGGGAATTCGAGGAACTGGTTTGGGCACCCAGACCGTCCGACATGAATTCCATCGAAGATTTATGAAACTGAATCGAGAGGTCTGTTCGTGAACAAAATCCTGCAGCGGCAAAACTTCCGCAGTTATGGACGAGTATAGGGGCAGCATGGTTCAATATTTATTGATGTCACTGGAAACTGAAGCGAATTTTTACTCTATAAACACGTTCCTTAGATTTCTTAAACAACTACACTGCTTGATAGTTGCTAAGGAACTGAGAGAGTGTTAGGCAGGAATAATCACAGGCAATGATGAACGACATGAAACACCGGCACTAATAGACTCTGTATGGTATGTTTATATCAAAGAATGGTAGATATTTCGTCACATGGTAAAACAGCATAACAGAAATAAATAACGTTTATGTTTGACACAGGCCAGGCTCGCATTATAACGATCGATAGCGGATTCTCAGTGAGGAATACGCCCTCGTGGGGCACTAATGCACGTTTTGCACTTGTTATTCATGCTGGCTCAAAGCTTTTCAGTTAGAGACCGTTCGTTTGGAAACGTGTCTGCCAAGAGCCTCCGAGGCATGCGCTATAGGGTTTAGGTCCGTGGAGTACGCAGGACTTTCCATACGTTCAACATCTTCACTCCCTAATGTGTCCGATAACTCAGCGGTCTTATGTGGGCGGGCACTGAAGTTCATAAACAGAAAGTCGGGACCTCCCGCACCCATAAACAGACGGAGATGATTCTGAATAATCTACCTGCATTAACTCTGTGCTCTAGCGGTACCTCGCGCAAAGATACGCAACGCTGTTCGACCATTGTGCATAATGCTGCCTACACCATAATGCCTAGGCCATACCGATGATCATCAACATTCTGTTGTATGTAATGTGTTCCCCTCTGTCTCCACACTAACTGGTGGCCCGAATAACTTGCGACAGTGAAGCGGCGTCCGTCGGGGAACATTACTGTGGACCACTGTTGCTCACCCCAACCAACATACTCCTTACACGAACGAACTCTTTCTCGACGATGTGGTGGTTGAAGTAGGCTGCAATTAACAGGCTTTCGAATATACAAACCAGGCTGATTTAATGGCAGCGAAATGGTTCTGCGGAGACAAGTGTACCAAGAAGGCTGCAATATCTGCAGCGACCTGCCTTGCAGTAAGGTGTCGATTCCTTTTCGCCACTAGGAGTACGTATCGATCTTCTGGCGATGTGATAGTCCATCTACGACCAGCGGCATGTTTTCAGAGGGCATTTCCACATTCAGCGGCCTTTCTTAATCGCGAGAGCCGGCCGGGTGGCCGAGCGGTTCTAGGCGCTACAGTCTAGTGCTCAGAGCCATTTCAACCATTCTTTCAATCGCGAGATGACACTTTTGGACACACCCAGTATTGCGGCCGCAGTGGTGACACTTTTACCGGCTTCGTCCACGATCGTCAGCATTCCAATGTCATGTAGACTGCCCACTAATCGGTTCCACAATAACCTTCGTCAAACACCGTACTGTATGAGCTGTCGAATGGATGTAGAACGTACATGGAGAGGCACTTGTTCATTACCAAGTGTAGGTTGATCCTTAGCAGTTGTCAAGCACGTGTTACGAAAAAAGATACCGTGTGAAACCCAAGTCAGATGTAAGAAGGGGCCTACTGGCTGTAATGGGATCAGATTAAATAAATAAATACATTTGGAGAAATGACCGCGATAGTCTGTTGGAGAGATTCGAACTCAATTACGACATCACCAGTAAACATGCTCCATTAACGACTGGAACAGGGAAGAGGAGAAGCGACAGGTACAAATGGCTCTGAGCACTGTAGGACTTAACATCTGAGGTCATCAGTCCCCTAGACTTAGAACTACTTAAACCTAAGGACATCACACACATCCGTGCCCGAGGCAGGTTTCGAATCTGCGACCGGAGCATCAGCGTGGTTCCGGGCTGAAGCGCCTACAACCGCTCGGCCACAGCGTTCGGCACGACAGGTGCAAAAAGTACCCTTTGCCACACATGATAACATTTATAGAATGTAGCTGAAGATGTAAAGATGCGCTCTTGCAAAATTTCAAAGACAAGGTGTAACTGTCGTTTCCTGTTTCAGTGGACTGTTTGCGCAAAATCTTGGCTGGAAACATCACTAAGAGGCAGTAATACCTGATGCCGGTTTTTATTAAGTTATTATTATTCATCGTTGTGAAATGTAAGTGGTTGTGATCTAATATGGTTGTTGTCTAATACTGAAACACTTTAAGGCCACACTCCAAAATTAACCATGCAGTTATAACCGGTAAAAATTATGGACAGCTAACTATTGGGGTATCGTTGCTGTTTGGTATATTTCGCGTGCCCTCACAACACATATAACGTTGTTGTTGTTGTGGTCTGCAGGCCAGAGACTGGTTTGATGCAGCTCTCCATGCTACTCTATCCTGTGCAAGCTTCTTCATCTCCCAGTACCTACTGCAGCCTACATCCTTCAAAATCTGTTTAGTGTATTCATCTCTTGGCCTCCCTCTATAAATTTTACCCTCCACGATGCCCTCCGATACTAAATTGGTGATCCCTTGACGCCTCAGAATATGCCCTACCAACCGATCCCTTCTTCTAGTCAAGATGTGGCACAAATTTCTCTTCTCTCATATTGTATTCAATACCTCCTCATTACTTATGTGATCTACCCATCTAATCTTCAGCATTCTACTCTAGCACCACATTTCGACAGCCTCTATTCTCTTCTTGTCTAAACTATTTATCGTCCACTTTTCACTTCCATACACGGCTACGTTCCATACAAACACTTTCAGAAACGACGTCCTGACATTTAAATCTATACTCGATGTTAACAAATTTCTATTCTTCAGAAGCGCTTTCCTTGTCATTGCCAGTCTACCTTTTATATCCTCTCTACTCCGATAATCATCAGTTATTTTGCTCCCCAAATAGCAAAACTCATTTACTACTTTAAGAGTCTCATTTCCTAATCTAATTCCCGCAGCATCACCCGATTTAATTCGACTATATTCCATTATCCTCGTTTTGCTGTTGTTGATGTTCATCTCGTATCCTCCTTTCAAGACACTGTCCATTCCGTTCAGCGGTTCGTCCAGGTCCTTTGCTGTCTCTGGCAGAATTGCAATGTCATCGGCGAACCTTAAAGTTTTTATTTCTTCTCCATGGATTTTAATTCCAACTCCGAATTTTTCTTTTGTTTCCTTTACTGTTTGCTCTATATGCAGACTGAATAACATCAGGGATAGACTACAACCCTGTCTCACTCCCTTCCCAACCACTGCTTCCCTTTCATGCCCCTCGAATCTTATAACTGCCATTTGGTGTCTGTACAAATTGTAAACAGCCTTTCGTTCCCTGTATTTTACCGCTGCCACCTTCAGAATTTGAAAGAGGTTATTCCAGTCAACATTGTCAAAAGCTTTCTCTAAGTCTAAAACTTACGTAGCGAATGAAATTATCTTCAAAATTCTTGTCGCCACCCTTGATTCTTTACAGAGTCGAATACTGATGTATAAAACAGAGTTAATGGTCTGCGCCTTGAGTGACGTTGTGTGTGATAACAGAATGACCTCGAATCGTTAAAAATATCCATCCCTTCTAAGTTCGGTACCTGTTTCACTATTTTTTCCGCTGTTTCTCACATATTTTCCGCACTCGATTCACGATGTACAAGACATGTCATGAAAGTATCTCATAAAGAGTAAACGTAAATTATGTGTTACACATGAACATGGTTCCACTGGGCCCGAAATGCATCATATAATTTAATAATCCGTATTTCTAGATTTCCGGAAGTCTCCTGACTCTGTACCACACAAGCGGCTCGTAGTGAAATTGTGTGCTTATGGAATATCGTCTCAGTTGTGTGACTGGATTTGTGATTTCCTGTCAGAGAGGTCACAGTTCGTAGTAAGTGACAGAAAGTCATCGAGTGGAACAGAAGTGCTTCCTGGTGTTCCCCAAAGTAGTGTTATGGGCCGTTTGCTGTTCCTTATCTATATTAACGATTTTGGAGACAATTTGAGCAGTCGTGTTCGGTTGTTTGGAGATGACAGTGTCGTTTATCGACTAATAAAGTCATCGGAAGATCAAAACAAACTCAAAAACGATTTACAAAAGGTATCTGAATGGAGCAAAAAGTGGCAGTTGACCCTAAATAATGAAAAGTGTGAGGTCATCCACAAGAGTGCTGAAAGGAACTCCTTAAACTTCGGTTACACGATAAATCAGTCCAAACTAAAAGCAGTAAATTCAACTAAATACCTAGGTATTACAATTACGAACAATTTAAATTGAAAGGAACACATAGAAAATCTTGTGGGGAAGGCCAACCAAAGACTGCGTTTTATTGGCAGGACACTTAGGAAATGTAACAGACCTACTAAGGGGACTGCCTACACTACGCTTGTCCGTCCTCTTTTAGAATACTGCTGCGCGATGTGGGATCCTTACCAGATAGGACTGACGGAGTACATCGAAACAGTTCAAAGAAAGCCAGCACGTTTTGTATTATCGCGAAATATGGGAGACAGTGTCACAGAAATGATACAGGATTTGAGCTAGACATCATTAAAAGAAAGGCCTTTTCGTTGCGACGGAATCTTCTCACGAAATTCCAATCACCAACTTTCTCCTCCGAACGCGAAAATATTTTGTTGACACCGACCTACATAGAGCGGAACGATCACCACTATAAAATAAGGGAAATCAGAGCTCGTACGGAAAGACATAGGTGTTCATTCTTTTCGCGCGCTATACGAGATTTTAATAATAGACGATTGTGAAGGTGGTTCGATGAACCCTCTGCCAGGCACTTAAGTGTGATTTGCGGAGTATCGATGTGGATGTAGATGTAGATGTAGATATAGATGTAGATGTAGATGTAGATCCCCACAATGTCTATTAATGTACATTGCTAGCAACGAAGCTCTGTTAATCCCTAAATTACCTGATTCTAACGTTGGGATAATACACTGGTGTGAAAAACTTATGGACGAAAGTAACTTTCCCATGATTTGCCACTGCCAAGTAACAAGCTCGGTGAAACTTGGGCTGTATATAGAAACATCTGCTGCAGTATAGTACAGAAGGTAACTGAAAGAAATGTGCACAAATTACTCTTTTATTGAAAGACAATAATTTCTCTGAAGTCACCACGACTTTTGAGGACATTACAAAAGGCGAGACACGGTTGTTAGAACGGTGTGTGATCACCATGAACGGCAGTGGCAGCTCAGCAGCGTGCTCCCATGCTGGCCACAAGATTGGTAAACAGTTCCCGTGGCAGGGCGCTCCACTACTGCACAAGCGCGATTCACGGTTGCAGGACCATCGTCAGTGTGTGTGAACGCGCTGCAGTAGCTCTCCGCGCGGCACCCCACCCGTACACGATGGAATTTAAGTCGGCAGATCCGTCGGGCCAGTCTATTCGCCGAATATCCTTTATTCCACAAGCCCCTCCACTTCAGCTGTTCGACGCCATCTCTCACTGTCATCCTTGAAAATGAGGTCAGTACCGTGCACAACGAAAAGACACACATGGCGAAGGAGTATTATGCCCGGTGACGTTGACTGGTGAATGTAACATGTTCGAAAATTTGGGGATCAGAACACCCATGCAACATTATGCCTCCCCGTACCACAATACCCGGCCTGCCTGATGGCAGATGGCAGTTGTAAGAGTCGAGGAGCATGATAGGGAAGCAGTGGTTGGGAAGGGAGCGAGACAGGGTTGTAGCCTCTCCCCGATGTTATTCAATCTGTATATAGAGCATGCAGGAAAGGAAAGAAAAGAAAAATTCGGAGTTGAAATTAAAATCCGTGGAGAAGAAATAAAAACTTTAAGGTTCCCCGATGACATTGTAATTCTGTCAGAGACAGCAAAGGGCTTGGAAGAGCAGTTGAACGGAATGGACAGTGTCTTGCAACGAGGATATAAGATAACAAGCAACAAAAGCAAAATGAGGATAATGGAATGTAGTCGAATTAAGTCGGGTGATGCTGCGGGAATTAGATTAGGAAATGAGACGCTTAAAGTAGTAAATGAGTTTGGCTATTTGAGGAACAAAATAACTGTTGATGGTCGAAGTAGAGAGGACGTAAAATGTAGACTGGCAATGGCAAGGAAAATTTTTCTGAAGATGAGAAACTTATTAATATGGAGTATAGATTTAAGTGTCAGGAAGTCGTTTCTGAAAGTATTTGTGTGGAGTGTAGCCATGTATGGATATGAAACTTGGACGATAAACAGTTCGGACAAGAAGAGAATAGAAGCTTTCGAAATGTGGTGCTGCAGAAGAACGCTGAAGATTAGATGGGTAAATCACATAACTAATGAGGAGGTATTGAATAGCATTGGATAGAAGGGAAATTTGTGGCACAACTTGACTAGAAGAAGGGATCGGTTGGTAGGGCATATTCTGAGACATCAAGGGATCACCGATTTAGTTCAAATGGTTCAAATGGCTCTGAGCACTATCGGACTTAACATCTGAGGTCATCAGTCCCCTAGAACTTAGAGCTACTTGAACCTAACTAACCTAAGGACATCACACACATCCATGCTCGAGGCAGGATTCGAACCTGCGACCGTAGCGGTCACGCGGTTCCAGACTGAAGCGCCTAGAACCGCACGGCCACCACACGAATTTAGTATTGGAGGGCAGCGTGGAGGGTAAAAATCGTCGAGGGAGACCAAGAGATGAACACACTAAACAGATTCAGAAGGATGGAGGTTGCAGTAGGTACTGGGAGATGAAGAAGCTTGCACAGGATAGAGTAGCATGGAGAGCTGCATCAAACCAGTCTCTGGACTGAAGACCACACCACCACCCGCTATACTGCAACAGTTCTTTCTGTGTACGGTACGAGTCTCATCGGCCTGTGTTATTTGACAACGACGCATTATCCGAAAGATGCTTTCGTTCTTCAGTTTCGCAGAACTGTATTTCGCCACTCCACTACTCGCGTCACAGGCTATCGAGTAACAATTTTCAGGAAAAATTTGCCCCTCAGTATTATCTGGGAACCCCCTGTGCACTGCTCTTGGCGACTAGCAGTCCACCCCCTGAGAAGCCTCTGGAGTTGATTCGCACACGGACTGTGGAGCGCGGCCTCCGGTGGAAGTTGCGAGGAAGTGGGCGCCGGGCCGCGCCGCATCGATTCCCCTGTCACGGCACGTCGACCCCATTTATTCCTCAAGTGAAACGTCGGCCGGAGCGCAGGTGCGCGGCGCGGCTTTCCCCCGGGTCTCATTACTGCTGCCTTTAGCCCTCCCCCGCCGCCTGTTCCTTGTTCTGCCTCTGCCTACCTGTTCATACAATGGCGCCGCTCGCTGTCGAGTTGGGCCTCCTGTCGCTGAAGCAGTACAAAGGCCGTCCGACAGCCCCCTACGGAACGATAAACTTACTTTCCCGATACGAACGTGGCTTTGTTGCCGCTTTGTACAACTGTTCCTTTCTAAACCGTGCGTGCGAAACTTCTTAAAAACTGTTGCTTGATGATTAAGATTTGCCTGTGAAGAGACTGTCAATTAATAAATGTTTAATCAACTAAATATAGCATGTATTCTGCATGCCGTAAATTTTCGTTGTCCTTAATGGTAGATTCCGTAGGAGTGAAATTCTATAGCTGACACCAATTACTAATATAGTGAAAAGCAAAAATGGTTCACCTTTTCCTTAACGTCAGTGACGCTCTGTAGTGAGTTAGGAAGACTAAGGTCTGCACTTCATAACCAATAAA
The DNA here is from genome assembly GCF_021461395.2 of Schistocerca americana. Lineage (NCBI taxonomy): Eukaryota > Metazoa > Arthropoda > Insecta > Orthoptera > Acrididae > Schistocerca > Schistocerca americana. The sequence goes on from NC_060122.1 coordinate 62,580,787, forward strand.
TTATTATCATGGTCATATCTGTCCCTGGAAATGTTTTGCAGTTTAAAATCTCGTTTCGAAATCCCTGTCTTATCAACTTGATATCTACCGGAAATCTTCGAGTGTCTCCAGATTCTACTACCCTCCTTCATGTTTCTTAAACCAAGCCATTCCTATAGTTATATTGTGACCTGTACAAAATTCTGGCAGCCCTCGTCCCCTTTGGCTCATTTTCTTCATATCATCTTTCCTTTTCCTATTGTCCAACTCCAGTCTCCAGTCACAGTTAAATTTTTGTGTCCCGTACCTTCAGTCTGGAGCCGCGCGACCGCTATGGTCGCTGGTTCGAATCCTGCCTTGGGCATGGATGTGAGTGATGTCCTTAGGTTAGTTAGGTTTAAGTAGTTCTAAGTCTAGAGGACTGATGACCTCAGATGTTAAGTCGTATAGTGCTTAGAGCCATTTGAATCATTCGTCTGCCACTTCTTCTACAGCGGAAGCCATGGCAGTTACATTTCGTATAACGACACTGCCGGCCAATTGGCCAAGGTATTTGCTATATCCGGAGCTTACATTGATATCCAGTTGTCATTCATTAACTTTTTACATCAAGTAAAAATGGAAGGTTCTAGTGCGGAAAGGAACCTGAACTATTAAACATAAATGTTTTGGATGGTTTCAACTCCAGATACCTCGCTTTCGTACACCACAGAGCTATCTCTACAGTCGAATGACATCCAATCGCAGCTGCTTCCCTTCATATTTTTATGGCGTAAAACTAAGAAATGTAGACAATTGTGCTTGCAATGGTTCGGACTGTGGAGATATTAATCATTCAGACTTCGCTTGTCCCACATTCCTTCAAAGTAGATGACAATTTCCCTCAAAACTGAAACTTTGGCTACGCTTCCATACAAGCAGTAGTTATTTACATGTGTGTAAAGATTTATTCTAGTCAGCAAGTTGAAAATCTGACAACACACTAAAACTAGGTGTAACTACCATTTTTAGTTGTTGATTGGAAAACTGTTTGTATCTGAGACAGTAGTGGCTGTATGAACTTGTTTAGTGACATATTTTGTAAACAAAAATTTACTTATTATTTCTGTGTTGGGGGTGCACTCAGCCTCGTGATGCCAATTGAAGAGCTACTCGACCGAATAGTAGCGGCTCCGGTCAAAGAAAACGGTCATAACGACTGGGAGAGCGGTGTGCTGACCACACGCCCCTATCCGCATCCTCACCCGAGGAAGACACGGCGGTCGGATGGTCCCGGTGGGACTGAAGACGGAGTGCATATTTCAGTGTTGAAATATTAACAAATTAAGTAGGAAAATTGTTGACGGTCAATCAGTGCACTCACACTGAAAAGCAATTAAAAAATAAACGAATATTATATATCATTGTGTTTGTACTTTAGACTCACTCCTGAGCCGTTATTTAATTTTCGTTCCTGCATCTTCAATATATAGGTTGAACATTATGAGAGAAAGACAGCATATTCGCATTTCACCGATTTTACCCAGAGCACTTCTTCCTTGCCAAATGAAGTATAGTAGTATCAAACACAGGCCTTAATTTGCGGAGGAGATTTCTGAGAATGCACTGTGGTTCACAGCGCTGTACTGAAGTAATTCAAGAACTGTGGGAAACTCGATGAAGAAGAGAATCGAAGCGTACGAGATGTGGTGCTACAAAGGTAACTCGTCTGTGAGGGCCAGAGGACCCCGTGTTCCCGACAGATCGCGTATTCCTCCGCCAAATGGCGTCATGCGTAGGGTGTATAAGGCCTGGGGTAGGAGGGTGAGGTGAAGGTGGGGGGTGGCGGGTGGTCAGGGGCAGCTCACCACACTCCACCCCATTGTCGCATTTCCAAACAATGGAGCCACAACTTCTCATTGTGATTAGATTCACAGTTGATGTCAAGAGTATTGTGGCGCCCCCCTCAGTCCTCGCACCAAGGTGAATACGTTGCAGTACAAGAAACTGAACACGCATCCTCCACCTCGTAGAAAACCATACTGACCACTACGTCAGCGTGAGAAGTCGCATGTCTTTAAGATGCACACAGTAACTTGCCCCCACTCATATTTATATCTTACTCTGAATAATTCGATTTGGGGAAGTATGGCTGAGTACTGTCATTACAAGGTTAGTATTGAGAACTCAGAAGATACTAATATTTTCCTAATTGCATTCGGTGAAAAGTTGCTATTGCTCCAAACGTGGACTTCCCACACAGTGTCTCTCGTCACCCGGGTGGTCCCATGCCAGGCGGGTTATGCTGATCTTGATTGGGTTGTGCCGACGGGTGTGAGGGAGTCGAGTGGATGCTGTCCAAATGCTGACATTGTCATAAGAGCGGGGGCGACACGCCCACAGGGGCCTGAAGGAGCGGCCGGGGTCTAGAGATCCCGTTACTTCGCAGAAACTTAGTGAAAACACTTTCTGACGGGCTACCAGTGTGGCGTGGGAATGACTTGTGCTCCCAGGCAATCTTGCCAGGCAAATTCCCGCGTTGTCTGCAAAATGATAATTGTGACTGGCTTGCTCAAGGGACAGTGAAATCGGCGCAGAAATTGTGCGCCAAGTATCTCCATTGGTCGAATAGTAGTGCTTTGGCAATAGAGTGGAATTTTCCGCCAGTTTTCGAGTTGCTGATTGACACGTTTTAACCACGGCCACTGTCGTGGGGGTGGGAATGTTCTGTGTTCCACTTGTACGGGTGCTCTTGAGTGAGTCAGCTCTCATGTATCGGTCGGAGTACGTTACAAGACTGAGCTCTCGCTGCTCTGGACGGCCTGCCTTCCGTTGGCTGTCTAATATACTTTCATTTAATTGTAACTGTTTGACGGAGTTGCTGAAGTTTCGACTTCAACATAACTTTCCGAGTACAGTTGGCAATTGAGCGTTCTGCGTACAAGCAGTCTATGTTATCCGTCTTGAGTAGTTTTGGCTAAAGTTGACTGCATCGGGGTTACTGTGTGACTTCGCTTGTTAAAATCAATCACTGTACCGTCAGTGATTGTGTAGCGAGCCTTCTTCGTCTCCCGCAGAGGCGTATTTCTGTTGCTAGGAAGTCTTTAGTCTGGAACAACCAGACCAGGCTAATTTGTTTCGGGCTATACTCGCGACATTATCATCACCACGACGGACGTCGAAGCAACTAGCCATCGCCTCCGGTATGCCATATCGTGTCTTTGCAGTTAAGAAGACAGCTCGGTAATGTGTGTCCGCAGCACTGGCAGATTAGGGAATTTTGCTATGTGACAATCAGAGCTCAGCAGAGCGCGCATGTTCCTGTCTTGGGTGGTTTTGTCTTGGGTGCTCATTGTCTGAGTTCTCAATACTGTAGCAGCAATTAATATTGGGTTGGCTGGGTGTTTCTCTTAAGATTTGAGTTGCAAGGAATTCGCTCCACATACCACTTGGTCATAAATGTCACAGTCTAGTTTATGGACAACTTCACCTTCACAGCATTTATTTGAGTATCCAATTTAACGAATTGTAGATGTTTCATGTGTTTTGTTTATTATTTTGAGTTAGTCATAATAAATTGAATTGTTATTTTGCACATAACTTTCATTCTGTTGATCAGTAGAGCAACCCTTTCATTTCTCACTACGTTAATGAAACTTTCCTCTATCAAATTATTTTCTATCAAATTAGATTACTGCAGGTGCTTCATACCTTTATTAAAGTCAAAGCTTTCACTTGTTCTGCTAAGGACCTTTACTTTTTCTCTTGTCCCTGTCATTGTCATTCTGATTAGTCTTATTAATTTAGCATATTTACCAACTTGTTTCAGTACTATGTATAGTTCTTGCCGATTTGTGCTGTCAAAGGCTTGTTTGAAGTCGATGAATAGGAAATGCAGCTCTATATGATATTCATAGAATTTTACCATCATTAGTCTTATCACAAATATTTGATCAGTTTGAAAGTTGCGAGCTCTATCTTCTTATCTCGTGTTTTCTACTGAAAATTTGTTAACTTTACTATTACAGAGATCGCTTAAACTTTATTATTTTTTTATTGATCCTGTGCGCAACAAATAACTTACTTGGTCTTTCTCCTGCCACTGCTTGATCTGCTGCATTCTATTATTTAACAAAAACATAAAAACAACTATTATTCATGCTGAGTGCAATGCATGTTCTGTATGGCGGCTCCTGCTGTTGCTACGGCTGCTGCTGCTTACTACAACTACATATAATTCAACAGAAAGGGTTTGGTCAAATCTAAACTCGATAAATGATAACCCAAACAAGTAATAAACTATATTCTGAAAGCGATTCTTTCTCATTCAATTAACAAAACGCTAGAAGCTCTTTGAACAATCGCTTTGTATGTAAATCTGCCTCCAGTGGTATTAAAGCAATATTACAAATTAATCAAACTCTTGAGACAGACTGAAATACTTCTCAACTGAATACATACTGAAACAATTCCCTGATATTTACAAAAGAAATCAATGACAAAAATCTATACTTTATCTAACGATGGTTTACCCTTAAGAATTCAACTCCTATCGTTATCAAAATTACAGTCTGCTGCTACGCACATACACAAACCCTTTTCTTTAAATTAATAAGCGCGCTGAAAATTGTAAAAAATATCATCTAAATTCCAAATCCTGTGTCGCTGCTGGCGGACACGGCAGTACGGCAGCTCGGCGACGACCCCTCGCCCAACACACGTGCGTACCAAAGCAGGTGGGCTCCTACACTGGCTTCAAAAACTGCCACTAGTTAATCCGTGCACTGCGAGGCGCGACAACAATATCTTAGATTCCAGAGCTTGTGTATGCGCGCTGTAGCCAACCTTTACATCCTAAGAGAGTATTGCCAACTCTCAAGTTGTTCCTCTGTCTGGTCGAAAGCCACACTGATATTCCCCTAGTACGCCTTCTGCACACTTCTGTATCCTTTCGTTTAATATACTTGTAAAGATCTTATAAGCTGTACTTAGGAGTGTTATATCTATAGTTTTCACATGTTGTTCTGTCCCCTTTCTTATAAATGGGGATTATTATTCCAATTTTCCAATTATCTGGCATAGTTTCTATTTCCCATATACCTGATATGATTGTGTGCAGTTCCTTTATTACAGCCTCACCACCAGTTTTTATTAATTCAGCAATTATGCTGTCTTCCCCAGGGGCTCGATTTTTTTTTTTTACTTGTGCACAGCCTGGGAGACCTCTTGTAGTGTTGGCTTTCTTGCTTCATTGGTTTCATTGTCTACTTCCAGCTCCACTTTTCCCTCCTGTGCAGCTGTCTCTTCATCTTCTAGGCCGGTGCTTAGTGTATCTTTGAAATACTCTGCCCATCTTTCCACTGTCTGTTCTTCCTCCCTTATCATTTTGCTATCTTTACTGAAACAGGCCATTGTTTTTGGTTGGAATCTATTCTTCATTTTGCCTATGGCATGATAAAAGTTTTTTATTTCACTCTGTTTCTTTAGTTCATCTAGTTCTTGAAATTTCTTCTTATTCTACTCTCTTTTCTTTCTCTTGCACAGTCTGTTAGCTTTTCTCCTTAATTCTCTATATTGTTCCACATTATTTCTGGTTTCTCCCTGTAGCACTTTTGTTCTTGCCCTGTTCTTACCCTCTATTGCTGACCTGCAACCTTCATCAAACCATTCCTGGGTTCTTCTGTTCCTTCTTATGCCTATTACTTTCTCTGCAGCATCCTTAATGGTTTTTTCAAACCTGTCTCCACCTTTCATCTACTCCTACTGTGGTCTCTTCATTGCTCAACTTTGTGCTTAGTGCTACTTAGTATTTTTTTTACTTCATCAGGGATGTTCAGTTTGTCTGTATTCCATTTCATCATCTTTCCTTTTCTGTTACCATTTGTTAGTGACAGTTTGTCCCTCAAGGCTGATTTTATCACAGAGTGGTCTGAATCACAGCTTTGTCCTCAGCAGCTCCGTACATCCGTAACTGACGTGGAGTGGCAAGCAATCACTAAAATATGGTCAATCTGATTGACTACTCCATTAGCTGCAGACTTCCAAGTACCCAGATGGATCCTTTTGTGTGGAAAGCAGGTACTTTTATTAATCATATTATTCCTTGCTGCGAATTGGCACAGTAAGTCTCCGTTCTCGCTGTTTTCTTCATGTTGTGAATATTTTCCAGAAACTCCATATGGATGTTCATTCCTCCCTATTTTTGCATTAAAATCTCCTATTACTAGCATCAGGTCATATTTAGGTACTGCACAGCATACTTTTCCCAAGTCTTCCTAGAACTGTTCTTTAATTATATCCTCTTTTTCCTCTGTTGGTGCATGTGCATTAACTATTGATATATTCCTAAATTTACCTCTTAGTCTGAGTCTGCACATCCTTTCATTTATCGGTTCAAATTATAGAAGGCTTTTCCTAACTTCCCTAGTTATTATAAACCCTGTTCCAAGTTGGCCTGTTCTTTCTTCTGGTCCACTATATACCAATGAGTACTCAGGTTTATCTATCTGCCCATTCCCCTGCCATCTTATTTCCTGTAGCCCTACAATACCATATTTGAATTTTAAAATTTCATTGGCTATTTCTTTCATTTTTCCAGGCCGAAGCATTGTCCTGACATTTCGTGATGCTACTGTTAGATCCTTTATCCGTTTCCCTTGCCGGGATCGTGATACATGCTTTCCGTCCAGTTTCCGAGGCTTCTGTTGAATTTCCGTAATATTCTTTTTTTTTTACAGTGTAGGGTTACTAGCCCCATGCTCAACCCTCAACCTGGAGGAACACGATTTGTATTAGGTTTACTCCTCTAGAGAAGGTGGCTTCACTACGCCTCTAGAGCCCTCCCTGCCCTATGTTGTGGGACACACTTTGTCTGGCTCCTCTGTCGAGACCAATCCGGCTTGGGAGACCCTGCTAGAAAGCTATGCTACCGCCGGCATAGCTCTAGACTTCAATGAAGCCCGCAAACCCTCCCGCCTGGCGCTGAAGGTGCCTACTATAAGGTGGTGTCCCCTGGGGGAAATTTGCTTTTGTAGAAAAAAAAGTAAGCCATTGTGGCTCACATAAGGGTTTTTCGTAAATCCTCACGGTTTTTTCATTTGAAAATATGGTAGCCCTAGTTTAATGTCTCCGAAATTCTTAGGAAGACTGTTTTAAAGTCGGGTTCTTAATACAGAAAATGATTTTGGGACGATGACTCTATTATATAGTGGTAAATAATAGATTTCACTTCGTTGACAACAAATATTTCTGCTATGATTTCAATTAAGATAACGTTTGCAACATGCAAAGAGAGAACGGTCATGCAATTTGTGTACTGCAGTTGATACTCAGGTTCTGAAGAAATGCTGTTATGTATACGCCGGCCAGGAATGAAGGAAGAGGTACAGCACATAACGTACTGACAGACGAACAACTCTTTGCATCAATTTACTATTTATTCAGTAAAAGGGGCTCACTAAGGCGTCCAAAGAAATTTTTCTGCGCAGCCAACACACCTAAATTAGTGATATATTGCTGACCTATCACTCTTATGCACGAACCCAGATTTGTATCGTGTGTAACATTTACTCTGCTGGTTGGTGGTTTCTCTGCAAATTATTTTACCATTTGCCTAGGTCACCTTGCTCATCCAGAGCTCTTTCTCCTCCAGTTCTCAGGACAGGTTGAATGCGAGCGGGGTATAAAATCGAGGGTAGTTAGAAAGGTAGTCGTTGTGTAGGTGTCCACCACTCTCCCCCGCCTATCCTTTCTCCTTCCTTCCCCTCCACCGCTTTACGTATTTTCTTCCTTTCGGCGTCTAGCAGTTCCGCTGCTCCGTTTTACTGTCCAGACAAAGCGGCGGGCTTTCTAAAGAAAAGCTCTGCTTGCATTCAGATGCTCTCAAAGGCAGTTCGCCGACAACTCGACTTCCTCACTGCGTTATTCTTTGCAGAGTAAAACGTTCTTCTGCGCTTGATGTGATGAGCCGGAGAGTGCAAACTCGAAAAAGAAATTACGTTCAGGGACGCAAATCCTACGTGTCTTCGCACTTTCAATTCCATTGAAATTATTCGACAAAATATCTTAACAACATTGAACTGCGCTTAATATTATCGATTCAGAGTTCATGTCCTAATGAACAGAAAGAATCTTGGCTTCGCACTCAGCCATTCATTCTAGTTGCGGTAAATACTGAATGCGCATATCAAGGGGTGATTCGTTTGATACTGCATTATAAACAGCTCTTCATTCCACGCCTTCTGGTGCATGACAAATTAATTTTTTCCAGCCCCAACTTGTCTTATTTGTATGGGATGCAACGGTTATAAATTGATTCCAGGGCAATTACAGAAAATGATAACAAATAGTATCTTCCCGTAGTCTTCATCAGATTTTATCCACGTCTCCAGGCCTTACATTTCTCTTGCTACAGCACAACGGTGACACACGGCATTGCCATAGAAGGCAATTGATAATATTTCTGTGCCGAACTGAAAAATTATGAGCCCCAAACGTTTAACTTTGTTTACATCTTATATTCTTATAAAATAAGCACATCTTCGTCAGCGACATTAAGGTAAATAATAAATAAAGACTGTTTACCTTTCTGGCGCAAGTGCTTTTATTCGAAAGGTCCTTTCAAGCAATTTCCCCAGTGACTCGTAATTAAGAGCATTGGAATGGTAACCTTCAAAATATATGACAATGTGAAATCCGAGAATCGATTTTTCGTATTCCATTTGCATGGCTCAGTTCAGTAAATTTTCATTTGTAGCATAGAAAGAATTACTGAAATAAATCTACGTTTATAAAAATAGGCCGGCAGGAGTGGCCGAGCGGTTCTAGGCGCTACGGTCTGGAACCGCCCGACCGCTATGGCCGCAGGTTCGAATGCTGCCTCGGGCATGGATGTGTGTGATGTCCTTAGGTTAGTTAGGTTCTAAGTTCTAGGGGAATTATGACCTCAGCAGTTAAGTCCCATAGTACTCAGAGCCATTAGAACCATTTTTTTTAAGCAGATGTCCAAATAATACTGAAATATCATTTCTGATACCAGAAAGTACCAATTTATTGTGGAAATACTTGCAGGAAGTTACTTATGTCTATCACAGATGTCAGCAATACTACTGCCCTCTTTGAACACTGGTGGCAGGGAACGCAGGAATTTTGAAATTCGTGACCAAGGGAATATAGTATAGTATCATAAAAGTAATAGTAAAAATACTGCGTGTGATATTACAGCAAACAACTGCATGCGCAATTTCGCCTACTGGTGAAAATCAGTAAACTAGATGGAGAATATTTCCACCCTTACAGAGCACTGCTTTAAGACAAAAAAGTATTCACATCAGCTGTAACACAGTGAATGAGATATCAGAGGCATCTGTAAAAAAGACCCGATGTAACGAGGTGATTTCGAAGATCTATTGGTCAGTGATCAAGTGACGCGTGCGGCACACTGCATATTACGAAAAATGGTGGTATTTTTACCTCCGCGTGTGAGTGTGCGTAAAAATATAAAGCTATGGAGGCGTCATTTATTATACGCGCTATCAGAGACGTGACATCGAGCAATAAATTTGTCAGCTCAGCTGCCCAGATAGCAAAGTCCGGTAGGTAATTTGTTTGTCACAGATACCTCTAGGTGCAAACACGGAAGCACTCAGTCGGTGTCACTACAGTATCGATACAAATACGATCAGTTACGCGTTTTTTTCCGAATTGTGAATTATTGGACTTCGACATCATACGTTGTTTGGAACGGAAGCGTCATCCGCACTGTGAACCCGTCAGCCAGAGATCTGTTGTTTCTCTGTACACAACTCTGGTTTACTAAACAACGCACTAATACGTAAGACTGCTTATGGGTGCGAACAAGCTTAGCTTAACTTATGAGAGCCTTTCAGGAAAATAGTGTCCGATACATCTTTTTCAGCAGTGAACCAGATCTCCACCGACAAACTTTTAGAGATTGTTCAGGGATTCCTTCTGACTGTTTCTGTTCGTCACAGAATTATTGCATTTCGTTTGCTTTCTTGCACATATTACCTTCGTATCTGTACTGCATTGAGAAGTGCGGAACAGTGCAGGTGGGGGCAGTATGCGCTGTGTGTCTTGTTTGTATTCGCTCGCGATGCTGCTGTTGACAACAGTAATCCCCTCAGTTAACCCTCCGTCGTCAAGTCTGTGGTCTGTATTATTCGGCTTGTTGGCAGTGGGAGCTATCTGTAAGTGCATGTAAACATACAACATGGGACTTCGTAAACTCTGAATACGAAAATTCGATTGCGAGAATGTGTTGCAAAATCTGACAGCGAGAAAATAACTTGAAAGTGACTATCTGGTTCCCCTGTCTGTTCAAACAATCGCAGTGGCACGAATACTGTCTAAATTCAACACTGTGAATCATCATACTTTTAAACCAATAAACTGGCCCTGGAGAAGTCAATCTTCACTTTTTATTATTATCCAATTTTGCCCTACGTGTCGTACAATGGTAACACCTTGATACTGCTCTTGCCTTGAAAGCACGTCGCATTTGCTGAGCTACAACTGAGCCTGGTGCAATACCCTCTGTTTTTTATTTTTTTATTTTTTTTTTTAGAAAGGCGAAGCATACTTGGTTCATAACAAATCTGAATAAGTAAAAATGATAACTCATATTTTGGCATGTACTCTGGATGCGGACAATGACTTGGGATAAATTATAACATCAAATGTAATTAGTTTTCTCGTTATAGAAGTTCCATATTAAAAAAATTATCTCATTCCTTGCTTCACAAACATCAATACACAAAAAATTACGGTTCTTGAGTCAACAAACGTAAATAGTCTTTCACATCAAGTGAGTTATTTTCATACAACTTGTAGAAATGACTTTAAATATTCAACAGTTATTTCCACTGCCCCAATTTCCAATTTAAAATTATGCTTGGCTGTTTATATTTCCTTACACCCAAGTCCCTGGATGCCTGAATCAAGAATTCGTAACTACAAGCTACCCCAATGAAGTAGAAAATCTGAAATCAGTTACCTAAAATTAAATCATCTTCTATTTCTCATCAAAATAATCATAATAAAATATCCTTCTCAAAATGCTTCAATCTCCTTCCTCATTTCAAATAGTTAATTAGCAAATCATCATGTTCCACTTCGTCAGAATATAACTAAAATTGTACCACTCGGACTATGCCGTGCTACTACTCATAATACACAACATCAGACTACTGTGTCTCCTCATCTGACGATGAACAGTGGACCTCAGCTCCCGCGCTTCTTGTAATGCAGAGGTGGACCAAACTACCCTCCAGGTGACGCAGAATCTCTTATGATAGTGCGCGCACATAATTTGAAACAGTAGAAGGGCGCTTGCGCATTCATGACATCCAAATACTAGAGAAATGCCCATAAAATTATCTATATCCCCTATCAAAATTGGCCCCTATGAAAATTTGTCAGATATGCACTTCGTATGTCGGTTCACTGAATGCTGAGTTGATCCCACAGGAACGGCAATCACATCTCACTGCTTCTGCATCTGAGGGTTGTTACACTGTTCTGTGTTGTTTTGCTCGTTTTGGCTATTACATATTACAGGTCTCTTCACTGTCGTGGAGGTGTTTTCACAGAAACAAGGGCGATGCAGTAAGAGACAACTTATTGCTCTGTAACGTGTCGCCAAACACCTTTGATTCCTTGTACAAAAATACTTAGAAGATGTCCTCGAACAACCTCTTAAAGTTTGAAGGTAGAATTTTGGTTTACACTGTACACAGGAAAATGTCCTATCTAGGTCATCAAATCTGATGTATTATCTGCACATATGCGAAGTTCAGAACAGCTCCGACACATTGCAGAGTCACAAGGAATATGTAAATTGTCGCTCACGCAAGACATTGGTACAGAGAATGTGTTCTAATTGAATTCTGTCTTACGGAACAAGGAATCATGGTGAAAATCCTAAAACGTTTTTGTGTACGGTGTATGATAATGATGCCATTGTCAGGTGAGATAACAGAAAATGCTATCGACAGTGTTCCAGAAGGAAACACCAACAAAGAAAAGTTTGTGTCTTACGCACCCTGTCGACGACGAGGTTATTAGTGGCGGAACGCTGGCTCAGACTGGGGATAATGCTGTTTTATGTTTATATGTGCTGTATTTCTGTAAAGGTAAGTTGTGTCTGCACCTTGTTCCATCGTCATGGATACAAAAGTGTGTGTAGTGACTGTCAATATTTATTGCGTGCATCTATCATTGGCAGATGTACTCACGTGATGATGTTAAAATCTACAATGTTTAGAACAAATCTTTTTTTTTTAAAGCTGATTCCTATTTTCTGCTTTTTGTGCTGACGGATTATCTGTGCTCTCACCTGTGTAAACAGGTAATAAATGTAACTTAAATAAAATGGAAAACCAGATAAAGTTATTCTGCTATGTGTTCTTCACTTTTAAATATTCATAAGACACTTACACTTAATGAAACATTAACAATACAACCCACAAGAGTACATCAGGAACGAGTTACATTTCGACATCTGTCCATCACAGCTAACATCCGACTCTACACTACCACTACTAGCCAGAGAAAACATAAACCAGAGACACATATACTTATTGCTAATCTTGTTGAGTTTTTAACAATTAATTAATTATGAATAGTCTTTCTTAATAAAAGAAGGTCAACAAACATGCCATAGAAATTATCGATAATCAGACATCGAAATAAACCAGTGAATTCGCATGGAGAAAAATGTGTTACCATTGTTACAGAATATTAAAAGGGTAAAAGGTGTATTGTGTTGTATGGCTAATTACAGCTGTATCGCCATCTACTATGCTCAAGAATCACACTTGCATAGCATCATTACAACGTCACAAACCTATACACACACGAAGTTCCATGTACAAGCAGCATGATGTTGTCTGCTCTTTTGAATAGCAGTTTTTTCTTCTACGTTAGTTCCCATCTTTAGTTTAATTGATTTCTGAATGTGAAAAAAATGTAGCTTGTTGATCTCACACAGTTTCATATTTTATAAGTTGATAAAGCCATAGTAGCATATTTACAACATTGTTACAAAAGTATTTAATGGTATTTGCTACTCTTTGTAAGAACACAGTTCATACGTTTGAGAAATGTAAGCCTGTATCTTCAAACTCTGCACACAAAAGAACATTTAAGTTCAACTGATTTGTTTCATTTAATATTTTGTTACACATGTCGAACATGATACACACAGAATACAGATGTTTACAAAATTACACATGTGTCTTTTCCAATACATCACTTCAGACTTTGATCTAAGGATCCAGTCTGCTTTCAAAAACTTTTGTTTAGGACAGCTTGCCTTTTAGACGTCAAAACAAAGCATAACAATCTAGCTAACACATCCTCAACCTAACAATATTGCAAACCCTAATAATGTCATAGTATGCATTATAAACATCCTCTCAAAATACTCTGTCCCATAAACTTCAGCTTATATCATAACAACATCATATATCTTTGTAGTGCAATAACTATTATTCCTCATAATATCCTAATCAAATAATGCATCTACAAATAATTTAAACACCTTAATCATTACCTTGTAATTCTCAAACTTTTAATATTTTTGTATCACAATATCTCTACTAAACATTTTCCCTAACAACAAAGATAGCTAGACAGATTGACATAAATTCCAAAACTTTTGTTTCAAATTGCCCCTTTTTCTCAAACTATAAAATTAGTTGCTGATTGTATTCATACATACAGTTAGGCTTATTTTCAGTCTGACTCCTATACTCAATAAATTATTTCATAGGTAAATTTCACCTACTGAATTTTTTGAGAACAATTACATACTATAATAAAAACTTTGTGAAAATCAGATGTTGCTATAAGTATATAACACTTAGATAGACTATGAGGTTTTATCCTTCATACCTGGTAAATTATTCACAAAAAAACTAATTTTATTTTCTGTTAGCAAATTGGACAGCTACTACATATTACCCTTTTCAACATACATACATTTCTAATTTTTATACTTATGGCAAAATATAATTTATATTGCCACTGTGAGATCAACTTATTAACCCATGACATCAATAGTCATACTACATAATTTCTTCATGCAAGACAGGAGACAGGATACAGTAAAAGATATTTTTAAAAGATAAAAGGATGAGTCAAAGAAACACATGCAGAATAGAAATTGAAATCATCAAAGTAATACTGCAAGAGCATTGTGGCCCTGGTTTAACTATTCAGATGTCACACAAAGTTCATATAACTGCCTGGGGGCACTATGGTTACAATGTTTGCATTTCATATTCCTGGTTTTCATTTCTTTAAAATTTTGTCACTGATTCATAGGTTAGCCCTAGTTTTAAAAGTTCTCATTTCACTACTTTTGCGACACACTGCCAATAAAACATATGAAATTTCGTTTTTTGAGTTTCTTCTAACTCTGTACCACAACAAATTACCAGTAACATTGACAACATAAGCATTTTTCCACAGTCCAACTTCTAAGTTTATTAAAACACTCCTAAGGCCAAAATTTTGACAATAATCTGCTATAGAAATAGTCTTGGTACTATAGTAGCTTGTCATCATAAAGACAAAACTGTAGATTGTACTAAAAAAAATTTCTATGTGCAGGGTGAACAACCTAAAATGTGTACCGCAACTATTGCGGAAATGGAATGTGTTATTGATGTGCGGTTTTCACAGAATGAATTGTTACTCAGGGTCTCCTATTGTTAGCCAATCACGAGATTGTAATAATAGTACTTACATAATGTATTTTTGTGTACACATACACTTTTTAAATGGACAATTGCCTATTGACACTAACAGACTAAAAGCGGAGTCAGTTAGAATGGCAGCGATGTTCCTTGCAGGATTCTGATGTGAGCCGGTTATGAGATAACTTGTTGTCCAAAGTTTCCACACCAAAAACTTTTTGTGCCATCATAGTTGCTACATACGTTGTTATATTTGCTCACAGAGTGCTTGTGTGTTCCTTGAGTGCATTATGACTTTCTAGTCAGTTAGTGTGTGATAGTCTACACAGTATGTCGTGAGTGGACAATGGGATTCACCAATTCAGAAAGAGCTGACATGCCCATGGTGTATGGAGAGTTTAGGAAGAATTCTGTGCGGTGTATAGGGTAAGATATACCAACAGATGTCATCTCGGCAATTAATTAGCAAATTCTTGAACCAGTTACTCGATAATTGTAGTGTAACACCTAGACTGCGTAATGGAAGGAAACAATTGACGACAGCAGAGGGATAAATTAATGTTCTTCCTGCTGTTGCAGTTGATCTGCACGTTAGCTTCCGCTTCTGCTGGGCACTGTTCTGCGATCAGCGCCGTTCACGTGTTCACACACCTACGCGTCTGAGTCTGAGGGGGGTTGGGTAATCTACCCTCCACAGGCGACATGACTTTTACTCGGGTTGTCGCAGATGGTGGACGAATCTCTCTAGAGGTGTGCTACAAATGCGGTATTTTTGAATGGACACATCATAATTTTACAATGACGTAACATAATGTAGTGATTTAGTGTGGTATTTCTTATTGATTATCTTTGGCTTATAGAAAAAAATTCTGTATGAGGTCACTATTTCTACCGACATGTTCGTTTTTAATACTGTGACGTCACACACTAGTAATGGAGTTGGGCTTAGGAACGATACATAAATCGGGACCGAAGCTGACTGCATCATGATGTCGATGCGATACAACGTGACGTAATGACGCGAATTGATGTGACATAGCACTGTCACGTGATGTCGTGACGTAACACGACGCGAAACTGACAGATAACTCGCATAGTTCGGTATAACGTGCCAATTGTGGAGAATACGCAAAACTCTGAATACTTACATTTTATCTACCTGGCTGTGGCGTCTGCAGGTGGCTCAAAATATTAACAAGACAAACATAGAGTGACGTAATTTGTTATAAATAAATAGGCACAACTTCTCCTTATGCTCCAGAGCACCTCTAGTTATAAAAGAGGGAGTTGGGGATGTATGCCTCAATATCAGTGATACCTAACTGGCGTTGTGATTGTCTGAGATCATTATCGACGGAATGTCGGAAACAGTCTTTCATAATTCGGAAAAGTAGTTACAATTGTGGAAAAACGATAAAAAGTATGTAAAACTGTGTAGAATACGAAAAATACTTAAAACTGAGAGTGCTTACGTATCTACCTAGGTGAGGGCTCTGCTGGTGTCATGTAATATTGTTATTAATAAATAAAACTCAAGTGATGTAATTTGTTATAAACCAATAGACACATCATCTACCTATGCTCCAGTGTGTATCTGGTTATAAAACGGGATAATTGTGGAAAATACCAAAATGGGACTAAGGAGAATTGTATAAACATAAGAGCACTCACGATATTAACAAATAGGATTCAATTGACATGACTTAACGTAATTTGTTATTAACAAATAGACACCTCTTCGCCCTATGCTGTCCAGCTGCAGAATAACCCCTCCCACAGTAGTCTTCCAGTTATATAAAACGAAGGCGTGGCGAGGGTTCATGATCATCATTGGTCCACAAGGTAGGGAGGAGGCTTTCGCCATTTTTATGTCCGATGACAAAATTGCCTGTGTGATTTTCCAGGGTAGCCTTGATCGATTCCCTCAGTTCACCCAGGAGAGAGGGAGTGGGGGAAGCAAGGAGCCCAAGTGTGTGACCTGACAATGGACGTGTAACATGACACCAGATTCGATAAGATCGTTATCTTGTACAGAACTAGCACTGTATTCCTACTAATAGAGACATTTTTAGTCCTGAAAATCATAAAAAAATATATTTTGCACAACAAAGGATCCCATAATGAGCCAACCGGTCTGTTCCGCCTGTAATTAAAATATTGTTAAATAACTGATGACATATAGTTCAGATGCAATGCTATCGGTAGCTTCCAGACATGGAATTGAGACTAACTGTAGGTCACAGTTCCCAGAACTATGTCCGTTAACACTGCTCATTATAGAAGTCAGTAGTTAAAACAATGCTGTTGTTGCTTTTTGTCCTGACAATAAATGACATATGATTTTATCGAGATGTTTCATGGTTCTTGAATGTGTTTAAGAGCTATCTGTTAATCTTCTTCTTATTGTCAGTAGTGTGGTATAATTCTTTTATTCTGTAAAATCATTAACAATGAAGATAACTTTGCTCTAAAAATGAGGTACACAGGTATTAAATACTACTTCTCTGAAATGAAACACCAAATGAAGTCACTCTGCTATGTATTATTCACTTTTAAATATCCACTGGTTAATTTCTTTTTTGCATCATGAAACATTAACAATATGACCTAAAAGGACAATCAGAGAAGAGTTACGTTTCTACATCTCTCCACCAGAACTCACGTCTAGCTGTCCACTGCCACTAATAGACAGAGAAAACATAAACCATGGATACATAAGCTTTACACCAGTAACTCATAGAGTGTAATACATACAGATTTGAAATACTAAAGTAGAATGACTGATGACCTCAGATATTAAGTCCCATAGTGCTTAGAGCCATTTGAACTAAAGTAGAATGTTTTATATCACATACTATTTGCTGATGTTATTAAGTTTTGAACAGTCAATTAATTATGGGTAGTCTTTCATAGCAAAAGAACATAAATAAATAGACCATAAAAATTATTGGTCCGCAAACTTCGAAATAAACCAATGAATTCACACTGAGAGAATATGCATTACCAGTGTTACAAAATGCAGAAAATGCAAAATGTGAATCATGTTGTATGACTGATTGTAGCTGTATCACCACGTACCATACTACAGATTCGCACATGTGTAGTTTCGTTGCAAGACCAAATACTCCTTGGCCATTATCAAATCGAATTACCTGGTAGTGGAGGAGAGGGAGTCCCAATTGAAAATATTTGAAAGGGCATTTCCAGTTACAACATTTTCACGATAGATTAGGAAGACCTCCAATACACCTTGACCAGAAACTAGGGAGGGGAACAATTTTCAGTTTAATTTTTGAATGAAATATCGCATACCGAAAGTGGAACTGTACTTGTGTATTTGTTTATATACAGAATAAAGTGCAAGCATTGAAGGAAACAAAAGAGAAATTCGGAGTTGGTATTAAAATCCATGGAGAATAAATAAAAAATCTGAGGTTCGCTGATGACATTGTAATTCTGTCAGAGGCAGCAAAGGACTTAGAAGAGCAGTTAAACGGAATGGATAGTGTCTTGAAACGAGGATATAAGATGAACATCAACAAAACCAAAACGAGGATAATGGAATGTAGTCGAATTGAATCGGGTGATGCTGAGGGAATTAGATTAGGAAATGAAACACTTAAAGTAGTAAAGGGGTTTTGCTATTTGGGGAGCAAAATAACTGATGATGGTCGAAGTAGAGAGGATATAAAATGTAGACTGGTAATGGAAAGGAAAGCGTTTTTGAAAAAGAGAAATTTGTTACCATCGAGTATAGATTTAAGTGTCAGGAAGTCGTTTCTGAAAGTATTTGTATGCAGTGTAGCCATGTATGGAAATGAAACATGGACGATAACTAGTTTGGACAAGAAGAAAATAGAAGCTTTCGAAATGTGGTGCTACAGAAGAATGCTGAAGATTAGATGGGTAGATCATATAACTAATGAGGAGGTATTGAATAGGATTGGGGAGAAGAGAAGTTTGTGGCACAACTTGACTAGAAGAAGGGATCGGTTGGTAGGACATGTTCTGAGGCATCAAGGGATCACCAATTTAGTATTGGATGGCAGCGTGGAGGGTAAAAATCGTAGAGGGAGACCAAGAGATGAATACACTAAGCAGATACAGAAGGATGTAGGTTGCAGTAGGTACTGGGAGATGAAGAAGCTTGCACAGGATAGGGTAGCATGGAGAGCTGCATCAAACCAGTCTCAGGACTGAAGACCACAACAACAACACAGAATAAAGTCGATATCTTTGTCAACATATGGTGCACAAGCGGCTGCAAGCGAAAGCAATAGCCGTCTATAGGGCTGCGCAACAATGAGGTGTTGCCATAGAAACGTATACTATATTTTTTCCATCATCGATCTTCACTTTTTTCGAAAACTACCTCAGTCGTTGTATGTGTGGCTTGGGGCCCTTAAGAGGTTGATGAACAAATGATTAGGATGGGCTGCAGTGGTAACGGAAAGTGCCATAGGAAGTCCACAGCGGCAGAGACGGCTGCGGACGGCCAGCAACTCCCCGCGTTGCCGCCAGATGTCGCAGCGGGCGCTGCCTTTGACACATTCATTAGGCGGCTTCCCGGCACGGGGCGACTTGGCATTCATCGCGGAACGCCCTGTCCCTGCCAGACACAAGCAGTCTCGCTTAGCTGTTACGGCAACTCCGGAGTTCTGAATGAAACAACGTGCTTTTATTTCAGCTGCTGCGGGAGCTTAGAAGAAGCAGGCTGATTTTAAAAGCAAGTAACTGTGCGATTTTACTTCTGCCTGTTTCCTAAACTTTTGTCCTCCTTAGGCCGGCATTACACTATCAAATTTCTTTGTCAAATATCTTTGTCCAATATCTTTGTCAAAGATATTTGGTGGTGTAATGGGGAACTATGTCAAATGGCGTCCAATATTTGAACAAATCTAGGGCCTCGCTGTAGATTTGATCAAAGAAGTCGCTTGTCTTCTGTTCACTGCAATGTGACATGTTACCACATGGAGCGCTAGCATCGCTGCATTCTGTCGTCTGTAGTGTTTTTATAAACATTGCGGGTAAATACAATTGGTGTGTGCCGACAACTACAAAATTAATAGAGATGTGTGAAACTGATGAGGAGCTTTACAACGTGAGGCACGCTGAATACAAAAATAGATTACGAAGGTTGGCTACCTGACCTAACCTAACCTAACCTAACCCTCTCCTATAGCAAGGAATCGGAGTGTTACAGTGAGTCTGCCTTGTGCAGATGTAGCAGTTCTTAAGTGAATATTGTGCTTTGTGATATGAGGGTACACTTCATTGAGCACATACAGAAATGTTTGCTCATCCACTCTTAAGTAACTGATGTACGACTTGACGTCCTTCACTATAAGCTCACGTAACAAGTTTTGTTGAATGCTTTTATCGTATCGTCGTAAAACCCACGGGTTCACCCAGGTATGTTTCCTTCCCCACCCCTCACCCCACCCAGTTCTCTTCCGCATATGCACACAGTGCAATTGTGGTACATGCAGCTGCTGCAGTTAATAAGTTGTTGTTGTCAGCCATCTTGAACTTTGGCGAAAAATATGACGACAGTGTAATACCCCTTCTAGCGCTACGTCAAAGATCTTTGTCAAATATATTTGACGGAATATTTTATCACATCTTTGATCAAATCTTTGACAAAGAAATTTGATAGTATAATGCCGGCATTAGCGAAGGAACTGAAATAATGTTACTGCGAAGGAGGGTAATTTGAATAGGCGAGAAACGCAGCTCTAGTTAACTTCTCATCCAAAATAAGAGGCATATGTGTTATTATTGCCGAAACGAATACGTGAGCACGAATGACATTGTTCGACGAGAGTGGAAGGACGCAAAAGGCGTCGGATATTTAAGATGACACTCACGGCCAGACCCAAACTTCCATATGTCGTCAACCACGTGTCTGCAACCTACACTCGTACGTCCACTACGTATATTCCTGTACAGGCGACACAGTTTTCTTTAAAGTCACTTGCCCGGTGTAGGCGGATAAATACGATACTGCAGAGCGTACGTTATTCTGAATTACGATGCAGTGTTCCTTTGGACATGCATTTCCAAAGGAATAATTCTGAATAACACAGACAATGATATATTACATTCAGATTTAGCTTTTCCGTGATCTCCCTAAATTACTCCACGTAAATGACGCGATGCTTCCTTTGCAAAGGTCACGGCCAACCTCCTTCCCCATCCTTTCGTAATGAGAGCTTGTGCCCCGTCTCTTATGACGGCACTGTCGACGGTACATTAAACTCCAATTTTCCTTCCTTCCTTTGCAGTTTCCCTGTTAAATGGCAGAATGGTTCCTTCAAATACGCCACAGAGAATATCTTTTCCCGTCTATGTAATTTACGAGCTTACGTTGTGCCTCCAATGATATTTATCTTCCTTACTCTTGTCTTGCTGTTCATATCGACAGTCTTCAGTATTGGTGGACTTGGTAAGCTTTGCGTGCCGGCCGTGTGGCCGAGCGGTTCTAGGCGCTTCAGTCTGGAACCGCGAGACCGCTGGTGTAGCAGGTCCGAATCCAACCTCGGTCATGGATGTGTGTGATGTCCTTAGGTTAGTTAGGTTTAAGTAGTTCTAAGTTCTAAGGGACTGATGGCCTCAGATGTTAAGTCCCATAGTGCTCAGATCCATTTGAACCATTTTAAGCTTGGCGTCTATTTCCCTAATTCTTTTTTCAATTATAATGCCACATTAGACGTCCAAGAACATTAACATTTTCCTATTGTTTTCTGTTAAGTACCTTTTAATCATTCCTCTCTCTATCTCAATCGCAACTAAAAAAAATGGTTCAAATAGCTCTGAGCACTATGGGACTTAACATCTGAGGTCATCAGTCCCCTAGACTTAGAACTACATAAACCTAACTAACCTAAGGACATCACATACTTCCATGCCCGAGGCAGGATGCGATCCTGCGACCGTAGCAGCAGCGCGGTTCCGGACTGAAGCGCCTAGAACCGTTCTGCCACAACGGCCGACCAATCGCAACTATTTCTATTTCTTATTACCCTAGAACTAAGAACATGGATTATGATTATTTTCGTTCTTTCTAGTATACCTAGATGCTTGTGTTTAAAACCATTTCTTGCACCAACACGGTATCCACCGTAATTACACATGCACGATACTGTTGTGTGTCATTATAATGTACTTGCACATTTTATTACACTCTGAAGCGCGACACCAATTGATAATCACTTGTAGCTTATTTTACGCCACTTGAACACTCCACAACCGAAAGTACCGAGGATAAAGCATGGAATTGGTGTTTTTAATTACAGCATTAGTAAGAATTATGAACGTGTACGCATATTCAGCAGAATATAACGCTTAAATACACAGCAAAACAAATCTGCTGTGGAGTGGAAGACAGCAAAACAACGTTAAATTAAAGTCAGTAACGGGCAGATTGAAAATAATTCAAATCGGTGCATGGCAGCAGCGTGAACGTAAATGTTGTGGCTATTGTGAAGTGGAAATGGTCGAACAATCCCAGAATTCAATTATCCTGTTATTTAAAAAGAATTGCTTGTTGAAATATTTCTGAGAAATGCGATGGCATGTGTTTTTATTTATTTATTTTTTTTAATTTTACTTAATTGACGCTATTTGGGAACTGCTACAGCCAGCTACAGTTATTGACAAAGTAGATACGCATTACACGTATTTAATTACGTATTATTATCAAATCAGCTATTTGATATTTCACATACACACACACACGCTCACACTCACTCACACACACACACACACACACACACACACACACACACACACACACACCAAACTCGCGCATATCACGCTTAGAAACAAGTATCAAATTGTAGGATGTCAACTGTATTTGTAAGTTACAAATTCCCATAAAATATAATGTTTCTTGCATCGGAACCGTTTTAATTTGTGGTGAGTCCTACAGGCCCAAGTGTAATTGTAGTGTCAAGCAAATAAAGCAGCCTATTATCACTATATATCTGCTCAGATAACCATATGTGTATTCACGTTGGCAAAAAGCACTACCGTTTTTTCTAAGTCGTGGCATAGATCTCATCATTGTGAACCAGTTTGGGTAACCAAGAAGGTGGTGGTTGATATTCTCTTATTCTCCCCGTGCTCACAGGGAAGAAACACCCAAACAAATGTAATAGTTGAAATGGCACCTGATTTCTAAACATCAACATTTGGCGACACATTAAAGATGGGATAGATTATAACGTAAGATCGCTGTCAAATTCTACCCATGTAATCGGTATATTCAGTCACTTAGGTACAACCAAGCACCATTAAGATGAAACTCGTTCAATGGAAGCTCAACAACTGCTTATGTCAAATGCTGGTAAGGCTGTTGCAAAGATCTCACAGCAGGTACACCTTGGTGAACTTTCTTCATGGTCTCCTAGAAACCTGGATCCAACACATGAAAATGTTCTGCATGCCGTTGTGGCCGAGCGGTTCTAGGCGCTTCAGTCTGGAACCGCGTGACCGCTACGGTCGCAAGTTCGAATCCTGCCTCGGCCATGGATGTGTGTGATATCCTTAGGTTAGTTAGGTTTAAGTAGTTCTAAGTTTTAGGGGACTGATGACCATAGATATTAAGTCCCATAGTGCTCAGAGCCATTTGAACCATTTTTTAAAGTCAATGTAAACGTTAAAAACGGAGGGAGCCAGAACGCTTCCTTTGGCCAGTCGATTTCTCTGGTTTCTCCGTCGGTTTTTTCTTTCCAAGGAGGAAGACGTAAAGTTGTCTGTAGACTCACTGATCTTGACAAAGCGGTAATCTCTGAGTTAGCTACAGAATATCTGGAAGAGCAAACTAAGGTTGACTGTATCGTATGCACAGATGACGTCGACCAATGTACTGTTTCCATTTTGCTGCTATTCTTCTACACGTTCCGTCAGGTACAGAATTTGGCTGGTACATGATTTTCCATGTCTAAAATCAGTTTAAGATCAGTAAAGCCTGCCTTGCAGTTCAAAAAGAGTATCTCATACAGTTTGTACCGGATGTTATATTTTCTTTATTAAAAGCGCCATTCTGGTACACTTTCTCGCAGTTAACGAGTAGTTTCTTAGTTCGGTGTGGGACACCTGGGATGAACTGCTGTATGCAGTCTCGTGGTACGTGTTGTCTCGAGATTCTTTGTAATAATTTTAGAAAAGCGTGACAGTTTTAAGATTTTTGGGTGAGATCGACAATGGCTTTGTCACTTCTTTTTTTTTTTAAAAAAAGATGTGTATTCCTCCTTCCTGGAGTTAAATCTTTTGCGTAATGGCAGTGCAGTGGTTTGTACCGCGGCGTACACCTGCACCCCAGGTCGTCTGTGCTGGTCTCGAGAATGGGCTGATACTTTACTTTGGTACAGAAATTTTATATGTTAGAGATGGTCATACAGTTATCGAACTGTAGCCATACTTCCATATTTTACTTGCGTCTACCGACTCCGCCAGCGGGTGTCCGTTCTCATCTGTTTCGCTGTGGCCCCAGTTGATGTGGCAACTGAAATCTCCTATCGTGTATTTAGTATTTTGATAGCTAAAACTTTTTAGCTGTGAGAAGAAGAGTGTTTCTCCTAGATGTTTGTACGCGAATGTGACTGTGAAGTTACCAATTTAGATTGTTAGTCTTTCAATGTCCTTATTAGTGGGTTCGCCGTTATAGGTCACGATCGTGTCTGGTCTAGTGAAAATGGCACTGCCGTGTTTGGTGTATACCTCGTAGTTCGTGTGTTTTTCCCTCCCTGGCTCTCGAAATTGCTTCATTGCTTTTATGTATTTGGCAGGGTGTCGGTAAGTTGTCTTGCTTGTTTCTTGCAAATTGGTAATTTGTGGTAAGTTCCTATAGGACTATACTGCTAAGACCATCGGTCCCTAGGCTTACACACTACTTTATCTATCTTAAACTAACTTACGCTACGGACTGCACACACACCCATGCCCAAGGGAGATCTCGAACCTCCTACTGGAGTAACAGCGCGAACAGTTGCAAGCCACCCTAGACCGCGCGGCTACCCCGTGCAGTGCTTCTTTCTTGTAATTCCCTCGACACTTAGGCGTCATAGCTGGCTCTAATAAGTGCCTGTTTTGGTTCTGATTTAACCTGAGAAGATACAAAAAAGCTTTCGGTGGAGGATGGATTGATCATTGACTTTCTCAATAAGGTTTTTAGTTACATGCCAGATCTCGACAAAATTATAGTTCCCAAGATCATTAAACTTCAGCTCTTGGGATATTTATACATCCTCAATACAAATCCAAAATCAAAATGATAGCTCATCATGCGTAGAACGCAATTTCAATAATCGTAATACAGTAGGTTGTCACTTTTCACTAGATTGTTTTTTGCACGTCTTATTTTGTCCGGCACATCACCTGTGCTTAACTTCATAAATAGATTGTTCGCCCCCTATGAAGCTGTCGGTTATGGTTCATCGGACTCTGCGTATGTGTGTCCTACAATGTTTCACGTACTACACGAGTGGTCTCTCTAGCGTTGTTGATGTCTTCAGATGTAAACCTTTCTCGTAGGTGCATATCAGGGCACCTTATAAAATCTGCTGATACCTTTATTCACTCCTTCTAACTCGACATTTAAATCTATGGAATGTCTCCGTGATAAACAGCTTATTTTGATGAATGTGCTGGAAATACTGTATTCCAGAATTGTCTATATCTTGTGGTTACGGTTCACTAAACTATGACTGCGTTTTAAGTACAGTGTTTGACGTATGATGTGAGTCCTGTGTGCGGCGTTGCTGATATCTTTACATGTAAATTTTCCTTGTACATCCATATCAGCGAGCCTTATACGAAAACATGTTTGTTTCGTAAACAACTCACCTTACTTCTCGACATAGTCTCCTTTGTAGGATATACACTTGGGCCACCGATCCTTCAGCTTCGTAATCACATCGGAAAAATAGGCTGTGTCAAAGTCTACGAAGTACTCGATGACTGCAATTATCACTTCTTCATTTGGAGAAAGTTTACTATCTTCAAACCAAAGTTCCAAGTTGTGGGACGAGAAGAACTCACCTGGGGCTAAATATGGCTATTCGGTTTGATGAGCCGAGTGCATGGACTTTCGCCATTGTTATCACTGAAGCGTTCGATGATGCATTATCCTGGTGAAAGACACTTTTTTGGGTGACAACTTTGGTCTTTTTTCAGCCAATGCAAGTTTAAACTATCTGGCAATGAAGCATTAAAGATCCACCTACGGTTCTGCATTATTCCAAGTAATTCATGAAAATTATTCCTGGGGAACCCTGAAAATCAGTGGCCCTGTCCTTACCAACTAACAAAATGGTCTTCTTCAGTGCACTTTCATCAGCCTTTGTTCATTGTTGTGACTGCCGTTGTGACTCTGATGTGTGGTGATTGATGCAGCTTTCATCAACAGTCACATATCAGCCCAAAAATGTCTTGCAGATTGCGACGGAACATCGCCGGACATTATGTTGATACGTTGTGCGAGATGCACTTTTTGTCGACTGTGAAAAACTGTGGCACCACCTCGCACGCAACTTCTTCATAGCTAATTCTCCATGCATTATAATTTGCATTCGCTCAGTTGAGATGTATACGGTCTCATATTTCACACGAATTCTTATTCGGCGGTCTTGCGTTACCGTATAACGGATTTTGTTAATGGTTCCCTTTGTGGTGACCTCAACTGAATGGCCGGGCAGTGCGTCGTCTACGCTGCCCGTCCGACCACGTTTTAATTCCCTAATACAGAAGTAAATTGTCTTCAATCAGGGTGCAGAATCCGCGTGAAATTCCTAAAGTTCTTTGATTTCTGCGGCGTTCTGACCCCTCAAATTAAAATGTTTAATAACAGCATGAATCTCCTTTTTTTCCATCGTTTTGTAAGTAGGCTGTTTAGGTTTTCTTATTGGTAACGCCACGTAGCGCTCTGTATGAAAATCACTGGCTGTGCTGTGTGCAGTCTGTGGCTAGTTTGCATTGTTGTCTGCCATTGTAGTGTTGGGCAACTGGATGTTAACAGCGCATAGCATTCGGCAGTTGGAGGTGAGCCGCCAGCAGTGGTGGATGTGGGGAGAGAGATGGCGGAGTTTTGAAATTTGTAAGACTCGATGTCATGAACTGCTATGTATATTATGACTTTTCAACACTATTAAGGTAAATACATTGTTTGTTCTCTATCAAAATCTTTAATTTGCTAACTATACCTATCAGTAGTTAGTGCCTTCAGTAGTTTGAATCTTTTATTTAGCTGGCAGTAGTGACGCTCGCTGTATTGCAGTAGTTCGAGTGACGAAGATTTTTGTGAAGTAAGTGATTTGTGAAAGGTATAGGTTAATGTTAGCCAGGGCCATTCTTTTGTAGGGATTTTTGAAAGTCATATTGCGTTGCGCTAAAAATATTGTGTGTCAGTTTAAGCACAGTCATGTATAATTTTTCGAAAGGGGACGTTTCAATTTTCAGTCGCAGTCGACACACAGAAAATTCAGATGTGTGTCAACAATGATCTGTTTCCTGTACGTAGAAAACTCTTCATAAGATCCTTGATATAATGAGGCTTATGAACCATGAATGCGCAACAAAAATATTCCAGTCTAGACTTATCAAACCATCCTCGTGGAACCGACTATTTCACATATAAATAATTGGAAGTAGATCATATTAATCAATTCATTCTGATAAATGACAGAGACTTTTTAGATATGGAAATACTGCCAGTTACACTACTATTCTTGCTACCTTCATAGGATCTGATAGATATTAAAAATGTGGAAATACAGTAAGTTGCACAAGTATTGTCGATATCTTTACACATTTTTGATAGGTATTCCAGATTTCGTTTCAGTGTACAACATATCACTTCAGATACCATTGGCATAAACATGTATTTGAGCAGTAAGTGCCCTTGCACATGTGAACATCAGTTTCTACTTAAATAACTCATTCGTGAGTCTTCTTCATTTTATCAATTACGTACATTAAATATTCAGCAAATATAGTGTCTTATGGCAGTTTTAGCACGAAAAGGAAATGAAAAAAGCAAAGCATAAAAGATAATAAAGTAAATAATTTTATGATTATTTTGTCAATAACCGAATAACCGAATCTGATTCATGGAGACATAAGTGTGCCAACAGTGCCATTCTAATTTAATATCTTAACGTAATCATTGCAACAGTCATGTACGTGTGTGGTTTTCTAATGCGGGTTATGTGCTCCGGACAAATAATACAGACATTTTAGCTGTGGATTCTGGATGAAAATACTGTGTTTCTGTTGCAGAAAAATTTTTCAGAGTTTTTACAAAAATTTCAGATGTGGAAATACTTAAATAATATCAGTCAACAGAGTTACATATTTTTTGGTAAAATAATTCAAACCATTCGGATACTTTCGAACATGGCATCAATTTGCTTACTTCAGGTAGTTCTGATACTCTCGAGATAGCACCTATGGCCCTACATACTGATTGGCAGTTTCGTTTTAATGGTTGGAAAAATGCTGGGCTGTGACTGGTTGTTTCGTTTTACTTACCAGTAAAATACTAGACTGTAACTGACTGCTTCAATGGCTGCTACATGCCATTTTCAGTTTACGTCATGTCGACCAGTTCTGCCGTCTTGGATATTTTTACATTTCGTGGTAGTTCGAATGGCTTATTTCAACTCTCTACGATTTTTGAATTTTCTGCCACAGCTGTCTTGTAAAGTAACGTCATTATTCAGCACTTGCATTGAGGTACCCCATGTGTGTAGCATTATAACTGCGTCTGTAATGTAATAATATCACACAACTGATGTCATAAGGTTGGCTGGGGTTGATATAGTATTATTAGACTAAGTGAGAAAAAAAGCACCGCTTGACACTACGGATTTTTACTTTTAGAGCTAACACAGGTTTTATATTTCAAATGAAGGTGAAGTGTATTGAAGACGGTCTGGTTTGGTGGCGTCGTTTAAGAAAATTTCCATGTTGTGTATCCTAACCTACGAGTTTACTGTAGTACTGAATATTACAGTTGGAATGCAGTGAGCCACTCTGCATATAAAGTTCTAATGCGTACCAGTAGTATCTGTAGTACCTTGAAATAAAGGCCCCAATACAAGAATCAAGCCCCATCCATTTATGAAGTATATCGTTACAGAGTATACTATGATGTTTAATCTTTCTAAGGTAAAACGCTTATGCAACAATGTCTTGGTTAGAGCTTCAAATTTTGAAATCTCTTGTAACGAATTTGTCTGGGATTCATCTGGCGTAACTGATGAATTGGTTATTTCTACAAGGTAGTGATTATATAGCTAATATATTCGAGGTCGTACTCAAAAGCAATACCTCCGAAATTCGTATGTGTAAACTATTTAAGCTTTCTGAATGAAACAAACAATATTAACGTTCTACAACTTTATTCTTCATGTCTACATATGTATTCCTTATCATTGTCACCTTGGCGATGAACACATTTCTCCCATCTAGAGACTAAGTTGTTGATACTGTCATTATAGAATGTTTGACTTTCTTAACGTAGTCGCAACCCGACTTCTGCTTGCACCGGTTCATCACCATAAAAGTGAAGCCTCGAGAGTAGAAACAGATAAAAATGACTGGGGCGAATTCGGGATTATATAGAGGATGATCGATGACAGTGAACACAAGGGGTTGGATTGATAAAGATGTCGCAGTGCTCATGTGTGGTCTGTAATTATCATGCTGAACGACATGTGTGGACGAACTCTTCGAATTCAGCATGCACCAACATCGTTACGTTAGACACCGCCATGTTACACGCAAAAATTTGGAGTTCTCTAGCGGTAGAGGGCTGCAGATATGAAGAATAAAGATGCAGCTTGTTAATAATTAATGTTTTATTTTAAAAAAGCTTTAACTGTTTCTACATAAAAAAATTCAGAGGCATTAGTTTTCAGCACGTCTTCGTATTATAACAGCCTTGTTGTACAATGCATCTAATGGTCTGTGATACTAGTGCTTGTCCGACAGAGAGTGGCAGTATATGTTTATAATAATGTATTTACTTGGATAAGATGTATGTCACAGCCTTCCTAAGACGTCCTATTTTCTTACGTTTGAGAGGAATACTTCCGTTGTGCACTGAACAATGAGGAAGAGTGACAAGTTTTGTTATCGGCAAACTGTAGTTGAACACATGATTTACTAGTCGACGAATGAAATCAGAAACAGTTACCACACTGTGTCTGTGTTCTGAATAACTATCAGGACTGAATATTACTTCACTCTGACGTTCCTCTTGCCATCACCAAATTCTATGGAGAGTCCTCCGTTCACGAAGAAATTTGGTCACTGCCTGATAAAATCTAAAACGGCCTACTTATTCGCTATGGAAATGAAGTCCTATGCTTCTTGACAGAGCAAAGGGGAACGATGCGGGAGACCCGCACCGCTGTGGGAGGCAGGGTCCTAGTGGAGGTGGTTTGCCGTTGCCTTCTTCCGATCGCAATGGGGATGAATGATGATGACGAAGATGACGCAACAACACCCAGTCATTTCGGGGCAGAAGAAAATCCCTGACCCCGCCGGGAATCGAACCCGAGACCCCGTGCTCGGGAGGCGAGAGTTCTACCACGAGACCACGAGCTGCGGACTTATTCGCTATCCAAATTGTAAATTTGATGTTAGAACATTTTACGATGAGAACTGCCTACTAAACTGTCAATCCTTCAGGAAACGGTACCTTTCGAAAATGAATGAAATTGTTGTTTGCTTCCTTTGTCAACACCGACTGTCGGAGACACGCCTATTTTAAATAGTAAGACGCAATTACGCATAGATCTGTGGAGAAACAAAACCTAAAATAAAGTACCTAGGCCACAAAACTGAGAAACGGGCATTTAGAAGTGACCAATTCTATAAGAAACGTTTTAACTTATTTAATGAATCCAGTCGTGATCGCATTTAAATTGTTAATTTTTTTTAGATGACCACTTTCGATGATCTATGAAATCATCATCAGATGATGACAGTTGGAATAGGTTGCGTGGAGCAGGTCTGTCCGTGCATGTCAGATGATAGGTTTCGATCTTCTAGGAGATTATCATCAGATCTACATTCCTTGACGACATTGGCAACCTCTGGTGTGGAGCAGGTCCGTTAGCTGTTCTTGTTAACTACATACTATAAACGAAATTAACCGCAACAAAAAGATTAGGTGTAATCATCAGATTTGGATTGCTTGATGGCAGTAGAAATCACGGGCGTAGAGCACGTCCACAGTAACTCTTGTTAACTATAACGAAATAAACTGTAAGAAAAAAATTATACTCCATTCGTCATAAGAATAAACCTGATATAAGCAAACACAAACGCCATGAATGGTCAGAAGCTGTAGCACACGTACATTGGTGTCGTTACGCTCCTGGAAGTAGAAGCTACTTGTGTATAAGATAATGTTATTACTAATTCACGTTAAACGAAATTATAAGATACTGAAATGTATTAACTTGTGCTCCGATTGTCGCACTGTTAATACGCAGTATGAAAATGGCTGTGGCTTCTTGCCGTTCCGTAGTGAATTACGCGTCTGGAACACGGTTAAAAAGTGCCGAGAAGTAATGTTTCTCGTAAATTTAGAGACAATCGGCTTTGGAGTTTTCCAAAGCATTGTACTAGATACAATTAACTCATTTATCGAAGGTGTATGTATAGCACAACCCGTAGCGTAGAAAGTCGGTAATTCTCTGCGTATCATTGTTCATTGGTTCAAGTGTCATCTCAGTTACTTTTCTTTCCCGTTCAATTTTAAATACCTTCATCTC
Source organism: Schistocerca americana (assembly GCF_021461395.2). Classification (NCBI taxonomy): domain Eukaryota; kingdom Metazoa; phylum Arthropoda; class Insecta; order Orthoptera; family Acrididae; genus Schistocerca; species Schistocerca americana. Next base: position 62,612,252 of record NC_060122.1, read on the forward strand.
ATAATTGTAAAATTCGTCATCACTTCTTATGAATATCCACGTCTTCTTGTTTCTAACTACATACTGAATGCGAAACTCTTGTTTTCATTTCAAATATAAATTCTTAATTATCGATATTTTGTGAAAGACTGTTAATAATGGTTAAATTAAGAAAACATAGCAATTTAATTTTTTAAGGCAGAAATGAAAACCCAAATCCTGTTTATCTGGACTGTGTCCATTGCTTTATACTACACAATCATTTTCATAGCATCTAGCACACCATAGAAATGCTGCATTTTTACATTTGACACTGTACCATTACAATGTGAGCCCAATAGAACTGACCTGGAGCCAAGTTAAAGGATTTGGACCGAAAAATGACATGAATGTTAAGCTACCAGACGTAATGGAACTCACGCACGCAGCTTTTTCACATGTCACTGCCGAACGCTGGAGGGATGGAGAACGGCACGTTACAAAAGAAGAGGAGAAAATACCTTGGCGGCTTCGTCGCTTCTATTGTTGATCGACTCGTTATCAACGTAGCAGACGACACTTTCATAACTGAAACGAATTTCTCGGATTCGGATGAAGAAGTAGCTAAGAGATTAGCTTACGACTGACTAATTAATACCTTCACTGCCTTCAGTATTCAACAGTATGGTGAAATCCCTGCAATACGCTTTTGCATCACACATAGCTCGCTCAGGGAAATTACTCTGTGTTTAAGTTAGGAATTTTCATCACTCTTGTTTGTTATCAGACTACTATGTAAAGTGAGGTCGAGAGCATTTTATGCTCTCCGTCTGGTCACCTAAGAAGCGCGCAGTAGTGCTGGAGTTTTCCCGAATATTATTCCATTCTTTTCAAACATTAAATGACATTCGAAGCTATATTATTTCTTTGCTCGTCTCTTTTCATTTCTGAACTGCAACTACACCATTGCAGGTTAGTTGGACCGCTGGTTGGCCAGTGCTATGGAAGTTGAATGGGCCGATAAATCTGTTTGTTGTCCCGCATTATCTCTCAGTCTGGGTGCGCGCAACACAGCATAAGGTGTATTCTTACGCCAGTACTTGACTGCACTGGACACAGCTTGGCTTCCGCACAATGTGAAGCGAAATCCAGTGAGATTCAAGCAAACGCGGAAGAATAAATGGCGCAATGTTGACATCAGGTTTTACCTCATTATGAACAGAGTATAGTATGGTTAGGCAGTGAGAGAATGAAAATAACTGCGAGAAAAACTGTGGCATGGGTGCCGTAGAACGTTGAATCCAGTTAGAGAGCGCACACGGCTGATCAGTCCTGGCGAGCCGAGCGTAACGCAATCAGCGCTGCAGCCAAGTCCCTGTCAACACGGGGACGCACGCCTCCTGTCCGCTACAACTGTTTTCTGCGTTATTGGATGCTGCGTTTGTAGTAGGCGTTAATTACCTTCCGGGCTGTCGACTGCGCACCTGCAGCGGTCATTGGAAACGAGCGACCACAGCAGTGGAAAATTGCCCGCCTCGACTGCTAATGGACACGAGAGGCGAACAGAGCGTTTCGTTCAGTTACCGTGATCCAGCATCCGGTTAACGGCAATACCTTTCCCTTGTCTTCTCCCAGCAGCTTCACTGACAAATCAAGCTGATTTGTAGTTTTTCAAGAAATATCTTACATTTTATGCGAAAAACCGCACTATCCACAATAAAATATTTTCTCACACATGTTTCGACACCTGTGTGTCACGGTCGGTGGACATGGTTATTTTCTTATGCGAAATATCATACACAATTTTTTCTTGCTTTTCTATTGTAACACAGAAATTTATTTTCTTGTGATTCCTCATCGTCAGTAGCATGATTTTAAGATTCGTTGCTTGAAAACTTCGCTCATTACATGGATGAGCGACCTCGAAACTGTCCGCAAAGAGCGAAATATCCATACATATTATGGAAATGGATACATGTAACTACGTTCCACGACTTGTCCTAAACTGCGTGATTGATGTCAACCAAATTTGCTACCCATTTCACTTACTGTGTGGAGGTTGGTTGGTTGGTTGTTTTGGGGAAGGAGACCAGACAGCGAGGTCATCGGTCTCATCGGATTAGGGAAGGACGGGGAAGGAAGTCGGCCGTGCCCTTTGAAAGGAACCATCCCGGAATTTGCCTGGAGCGATTTAGGGAAATCATGGAAAACCTAAATCAGGATGGCCGGACGCGGGATTGAACCGTCGTCCTCCCGAATGCGAGTCCAGTGTCTAACCACTGCGCCACCTCGCTCGGTTGTGTGGAGGTAATCACTGTGGGAAGAAGGAAAGTAGTACACGGCACACGAATGCCCATTGTTTATTAATTCATTATATGAGAATGAGAACATTTAGTGACTTCAAACAAACTCTAACACAATTTCAAACCTTTGCTAAACTTACTTGCTGACAACCTCAACAAAGAAATGAAAGGAAAAAGTTTATCGATTTTCACTGCTCATGCAGTAAAACTGCCACATGAAGATTGACGTTTTAATTTATTACTTCTTTGCTACAAATTCTATTCGGAACACATTTTGTAGACAGTAGTCCCATATTCCGCTGAATGTACTGAATGTACTGTACGACACATAGCTCAAGAGATACGACACCGATAAAGAGACGTGCGGGAAAGCTGTCGTGTCATGCTGGACGTTTTAATTTATTACTCCCTTACAATTCGCAACGCTTTTCGCTAATAGTGTCCATATATGGCTATGAATGTACCTAAAAAACGTATTTTATGACACGTAAGTCAGAAGATATGACGTTATAAACACTGATCTGTATGAAAAACTGCTGCATCATGCATGACGTTGTTTATTACTTCATTACTTCTAAATCTGTTCACTCTTATGTATATAAATGCGTGTTGTATGTTCTTTCGGACATGTGGCTAACGCACATGCCGGGTAAGCAGGAGATGCCGAATTCGAATCCCGATCCGGTGCACGTTTTCTCTGGTCGGCGCTGCATCCGCCTAATGTCGCGCTGCAGTTGACAGCAGTGATCCCCTTCAATTTACATTTAACCTATCCACTCTAGTTCACAGACTGTAGACACATATACCACTGGACATACCTGTAAAATTATATCATTTCATTATACATAATTCTGGGGATACGACGTCATACACGTTCAGATGCGTGAAAATAAAACTGTAGGATAAAATTCACTGGAGACACAAGTGAAATATGTGTAGAAATAAGTGTGAAATATTTTAAATACATGTGCAATATATTTCACATGTGCATACATAAGCAAAGGCACGAGTAAAAAGCTCATCATCCTAAATCCCTGAAACGATTTGAATCTAATTTGGTACACATATTAATTACGATCTGGCAAAAAATTCGGTGGAGGTAAAGACCACCAGCCTCCCATTGGTCAACAGGTGATAATGTAGAGAGAGAAGGAGGGACGAGGAGATTGGCAGAGAAAGAGGGGACAGATGCAGGAGATGGAGGAGGTGGACAGAGAGAGAAAGTGGGGGGAACGGACAGTGAGAGCGGAGTGGAGGAGTTGGAGAGAGAAAGCGAAGAGGAGGAGATGGACAGAGGCAGGGTGGAGGAAGAGATGAGGTGGGTGAGGTGGTAGGCTGAGTAGGGCAGTGATAGAGGACGAGGAGATGGACAGAGAAAGGAAAGAGGAGGAAATAGAGAGAGGGGCGAGGTGGAGATTTAGACAGAGGAGGACAAGGAGGAGATGGACTACTAGAAAATCTGAATAAACACACACCCAGTGAACGCCTGGTGCTCAACTAGTACAAAACTAAAAAATATAAAAAACTAAAAAATACAATAAAGTGTAGCAATTCCAGGACAATGTTACTATACAGTTTTCCAAGCTTAACAGTAGTAAATGTTTTATACCTACCTTTGTACATTAGTGTGTATATGTCAACTGCACCTAAGCACAATGCTTTTCAACACCATATCTGCCGCTTCGCTGTCTCCTGCTTTCGTAGTTTTCATTCACAAAATGAACTTAGAAAAATTTCTGAGGCTATACCGAACGAGAGAAGTAACGTTACCACCGCCTCTTACATGTTTATCGTGTTGCGTTAGTTCAATGTTGCGCTGTTTCTTTACATTACGCACAGATGCGTAAAGATTTGTGCAAAATTGAATTCGCGAACACAGAGATAACGGCAAAACGAACTTCTGACCTTAGCAAGATGAGTGTTGATAAATTGTGATTTGAAACTGTATATTTGAGAGCGGAGGGTGAATGGAGACTGGGATGGGGCGAGATGTGCAAGTACGGCCTCATTTAGGTTACACTTTCAAATGGAATCTACTACACTAAAAGAATATCTGGGAGCCCACACCAAGTTGCAGCTTGCCGATCTAACGGCTAGGATAGGCAGTAACAGTTTGATATCCATTGTTTCATATCCATAGTGATCGAATTCAAATATTTAAATTGCTGACGTGATCTGTTAATTAAGAGGTACAGTCTTATGTGAAAGATTCAGCACCGGAAGACATGCATTACAGTTATAAACTGCGTATATGTCCAGGCAGGCTAGCTCAATGCGCGCAAATACCCAGGCATTATTCACCCAGTATTTGAGGATCAGAGCACTTAGTGACGTCCATCAGTTATTACATACTACTTTTAATCTTTACGAAACTTTTTCTCGCCTACATCACTGCTTACTACATTCTCGCTGCCCATGTGGTAGAACTGCCGCTTCAGGCATGACGGCTTAATTTATTACCTCTTCCCTATTAGATTTATTAGCAACATATTGCTGACAATGCCCACATATAGGCCTGAATGTACGTGTAAAATTATGACGCTGCACTACACATGGTTCAGGAGAAATGACGTCACAAACATTGTGATGCGCGAAAAAATACGTTTTACTTAAAACGGAGCGCAAATTACGGGACTATATAGATCCGAGAGCATTCAGCAACTTTTTCTTGTTTACATCCTTAATGTCGAATATTTAACTCATTAAACTCATCAGTTCTGAACATGTCTGTATTGCAGCAAACGTATATAAGTTTCAACGGAGGAATTACGCAGCCAATCGGTTGAAATAGTTTTTTAATGAGTTGACCTATGTTTCGAAACCTCTAAGAATGTCTTAATCAGAACGAAAACTTAACAACCATTAAGTTACATTGCGAGAAGGCAATAGTCAAAGTTTCCAGCAGACATGCTGAAGTCAAAACTTCAAATTTAAAAATGCCTTGGAGTGAACAACATCAGGCCCAGCAATTCTTAACTGCTAATGGGAAATTATTAAATAATGTGTAAAATCGAATCTACCTGACATGAAGAATGACTCAGTGAAGGAGTGTATAAATAAAATTTAAACATTAGAAAAACAGAAACCCCTAACAATGAATCTAGCGACCTTTAAATTGAGATTACTCAGACTAGTTTCATAAAAGAGTGTGTAAATAAAATTTGAACAAGAATGTCCACGTAACTGAAAAATAGAAGAGCAAACAGTAAACTTGACATTAATCCTGAGTACCGGAGAAATTAGGATCAACCCAAATAACATTCACAAATTAGCAACAGGAGCCAAAGTCGATAGACAGAAATACCTGTGGGATAAATAATTTTACCAATATATCTTAGTCTAGCTGGTTAACTCTTCAAAGAACAACGGGTATAGATACAGAGGTGTTTACATTTTCGACGTTAAATATAGCGGCCGCATATATTTTTACGATTTCCGCGACTGTCCCCATTTTTTAGTTTTGAGAATTATGATCTTTCGATTTTGATTTCCATCTCCTATTGTCAATAATGTAAATACCTTTCATATCCGTTACTGAATTACATCATTTGTTATTTATTTCAGTCTGTCTGTCATGCTATTAAAACCGAAATATTGATTTACATTGATTACAATCAGTGTTTTGATGTTTCTAGCTTAAAAAATGGTTCAAATGGCTCTGAGCACTATGGGACATAACATATATGGTGATCAGTCCCCTAGAACTTAGAACTACTTAAACCTAACTAACCTAAGGACATCACACAACACCCAGTCATCTTGAGGCAATCCTGCCTTGGGCATGGATGTGTGTGATGTCCTTAGGTTAGTTAGGTTTAAGTAGTTCTGAGTTCTAGGGGACTGATGACCACAGATGTTACGTCCCATAGTGCTCAGAGCCATTTGAACCATCACGAGGCAGAGAAAATCCGTGACCCCGCCGGGAATCGAACCCGGGAACTCGGCGCGGGGAGCGAGAACGCTACCGCACGACCACGAGCTGCGGACATTTTAGGTTAAAGATAGCTGTGATGTCTATCACCAGTGCTAACGTGTTTGTCGCTGTTAGTAGTAGTTTATCCTGTAGTGAAACAGAAGTGCATAGTTCCTGTGAATTATTATGGGTGGAGGTTATACTCAACAACCGAGGTAGGCTAATAATTGGCTCCTTTTACCGACCTCCCGTCAGAAGCGTTAGTGGCAGAACAACTGAGAGAAAATCTGGAATACATTTCTGTTGTAACCGCAACCAACAGCGGGAACGCCTTGGGCTGCGGATCGGAGCCGCCAGGCAGGGAAGCCGCCGGCGGTGGAGCAAGCACCACTGGGTAAACAAAGGAAGAGTCGGACGACAGACCAACGACAACTGACAACAACCGACCACGACCGACTATGAGCGCCAAAAAGAGGAAGAGATAAACAACGGAGGCTTGTGGAAACCACAACACCAAACACCAAACGTAAATCCACTCGGAACCAGAGCCAGGCAAATGTCAACAACGAGCAATGACCAGAACGCAATGCCGCCGAGATAGAAACGAAATCCAGAGCGAGTACCAGACTGGCTGGACTAGTTTTTTTTTTTTTTTTCTTTATTGTGATTTTTCATTCCCCTGCCCCATATGGGCAGGGGGGGGGGGGGGGGGCTGTCAGCGGCACAATCCGCCGCTCTTCAGCCGAGTGACATGACAACTAAAGTAAGAATAAAATATTACATCATAAGGCGAAAAAAAGGGGAACATAAAACAGAGTAAGGGGAGAAAATGGAGGTAAAAATACACTGACAGGAAGACGTTCATGGGGGACAGTTAAATAAGTCACCAGAAAGTTAAAAAAACACAGTTGGCGATTCTTAAAACACAGAGAAGACACTGAATGAGCATGCACAAGTTAAAAGTTGGCCACAGTATTAAAAACACTCCAAAACAACACACTTAAAACCCACTTGGAGCACACACGACGAGGAATAAAACTACCAGGTGTGACCTGCCGAGGGAAAGGTCAGAGAGGATGGAAAAGGAGGGGAGAGCAAGGGACAGCAGGGCAAGCGGCGGGATGAAGAGAGAAGGGGCAACTGTGGGTTCACGAAGAGGCAGGAGACACATGGGGTGGGAGAGGAAAAGGGAAGACAGGGCAGGAGGGAGCGCAGAGACACTGAAAGGCGGCACAGATGGAGGGGGAGTAGAAGGGTGGAAGCCGCTCAGGAGGAGGGAGGGGGAGGAGCCAGGAAGAGGGGGTTAGAATTGGTAGGAAGGGTAGATGTCAGGGCGAAGCTCATCGTCAAGGAGGGGTAGACGGGGGAAGTTGTGTTGGGAGAGGAGATGGATGGTGTGGAGATGGAGAGAGGGAGGGACACAACAGTAAAGGTGCGGCAACTGGTTGGGGGTGGAGAGGAAGGGAGGCACCAGGGGGTGAGGGGGATCAAGGCGGAGGACAATATATAGTGTGCGGATGTGTTCAAGCAAAGGAGAAGGTGGGGGAAGGGGATGAGGTCATAGAGGATGTGCGTGGGGGACAGAAGGCGGATGCGGAAGATGAGGCGGAGCACATGGCGCTCGAGGATATGGAGGGCTTTATAGAACCGGGAAGCGGCGGAAATCCAAGCAACGCTGACATTACAAAGGATGGGGCAGATAATGGATTTGTAGGTGTGAAGGATGGTGGAAGGATGCAGACCCCACATGCGGCCGGACAGGAGTTTCCGGAGGCAGAGGCAGTTGTGAGCTTTGTTTTGGATGGTAAGGAGATGGGGAGTCCAGGTGAGGTGGTGGTCGAGTGTGAGGCCAAAGTATTTGAGGGTAGGAGTGAGGTGGATAGGACAGCCATAAATGGTGAGGTAGAAATCATGGAGGCGGAAGGAGCAGCTGGTGCGGCCTATGATGATGGCCTGGGTCTTGGAGGGACTAACACGGAGGAACCACTGGTTGCACCAAGCGGTGAATTGGTCAAAGTGGGTTTGGAGGGTACATTGGGACCGTTGAAGGGTAGGATAGAGGGCTAGGAAGGTGGTGTCATCAGCGAACTGGAGAAGATGAACAAGAGGGGGAGGTTTGGGCATATCAGCAGTGTACAGGAGATAGAGGAGAGGGGAAAGGACAGAAGCTTTGGGCACGCCGGCAGAGGGTTAGAAAGTATGGGAGTTGGAACTGTGGATAGTCACATAGGTGGGACGATGGGAGAGGAAGGAAGCAACAAGACGGACAAAGCTGATGGGGAGAGCATGGGTCTAGAGTTGGAAAAGGAGCCCGGGATGCCAGAATGGTCATAGGCGTTCTGGAGATCAAGGGAAACAAAGATAGCGGAGCGACGGGAGTTAAGTTGGAGATAAAGAAGATTGGTAAGGTTAAGGAGCTGGTCGTCAGCAGAGAAGGAAGGCCGGAAGCCACATTGGGTAAGAGGAAGGAGGCGGTGCAGGTTAAGGTGGCGGTGAATACGGTGAGAGAGGATGGCCTCGAAGACCTTACTGAACACAGAGGTGAGGCAGATTGGACGATAGGAAGAGGTATCAGAGGGGGGTTTATTAGGTTTAGAGAACAGCGGGACATGGGAAGTCTTCCACAGGTCAGGGTAAAATCCAGTGGAGAGGAGGACATTGTACAGTGTAGCAAGGACAGAGAGGAAGGATGGAGGGGATTCCTTGAGGTGAGCCGGCCGCGGTGGTCTAGTGGTTCTAGGCGCTCAGTCCGGAACCGCGCGACTGCTACGGTCGCAGGTTCGAATCCTGCTTCGGGCATGGATGTGTGTGATGTCCTTAGGTTAGTTAGGTTTAACTAGTTCTAAGTTCTAGGGGACTGATGACCACAGATGTTAAGTCCCATAGTGCTCAGAGCCATTTGAACCATTTGAACCTTGAGGTGACGGTAGGTGACACCATCATGACCAGGGGCGGTGTTGCGTTTGGAGCGGAGGATGAGTGTGATGTCTTGTGTGGTGATGGGAGTGTTGATGTCTGAGTGGGGTAACCAATCCAAGAACTGGAAGCTAGGGGCGAGCGGGAGGACAGAGGTGTCAATGTGGTCAAGGAAGGTGGGGAAGAGGGAGTAATCAAAATGGGGACCTTCAGGAATGGAGAAGAGCTCAGATAGGTGGGAAGCAAAATGGTTAGCCTTACTGAGGTTGTCAGGAAAGGGTCGATCATCATGGAGGATGGGGTAATGCGGGGTGGGATGGCTACCAGTGAGGTGGTGGAAGGCTGACCAGTACTTGGAGGAGTTGACTGGGAGGGTGGAGTTGAGGTGTGTGCATGTCTGACGCCAGTCCCAGCGTTTCTTTGCTGAAAGGAGGTTCCGGATATGTCGCTGTAATTGCCGGTGGCAAGTGAGAGTATCCCAGTCACGAGTGCGGAGGAAGGAGCGGTAGAACCTGCGGGATTCACGCAGAAGAAGGACGGCCTGTGGAGGAAGCGTAGGGCGGTGAGGGTGGATGAGTTTGGTAGGGACATGAGCCTCCACAGCGTCAGTAATGGTCTTCTGAAGGAAGGAAGAGGCATGGGTGATGTCATCAGGGTGGTGAAAGGTGAGGGGGTGGCTATCGACCTGTAAGGCAATGGATTCCTGGTAGGCATCCCAATTGGCACGGTGGTAGTCATGGACAGACTTTGGAGGGGCAGCTGGGCCGGTGGCTGCAGTGGCGGGATGGGTAGAGGAGATGGTGAGAAGGACAGGGAGATGGTCACTACCGACGGGCTCGAGGACATCAACGGCGATGCAACCAAGGAGGTTGGGGGAAGCGAGGATAACATCAGGGGTGGAGTTACTTTCAGGACGGGTGTGCTGTGGGAGAGGAACATGGTCACCATGGAGGGTGGCAAGGAACTGATGCCACCGCTGAAGGGTGGCAGGGTCACGGCTGTGGATGTTGAGGTCAGTGGCGATCACATAGGTGGAGAGGGTACGGTCAACATGGGAAATGAAGTTAAAGGGGAGAGGAGCTGCGGGGCGGATATAGATAGTGGCACAGGTGATGGTGAGGGAGGGAAAAAATAGGCTGAAGAGAAGGTGGCCGGACAGGGAGATGCCTGAGGTGGCCTATAGCCACCCCGCCCCGGGCTAGGGGAAGGGGATTGTCAATGCGGTGAAGGAGATAAGGGGAGGTGCGGACAACAAGGTGGAGTTGGAGGAAGGTTTCATTAAGGATGAAGGAGTCAACCTGGTGCTGGGAGAGGGTAGCATAAAGAGGTATTTGTTTGCAGGGAGGGAGCGTATGTTGAGGGAGAGGAGACGATACTGTTGACGCGCCATGAGGTTGGGGGTGGGAAGGGTGTGGGAAGGGGAGACAGGGGCCTTAACGAGGGTGTCTAGGCGGGTGAAGGTAAAGTGGGCCTGGTTGTGAGAGTATGTGGCGTAGGTGTTTAAGTGGAAAACAGAGCAGGCGGCAATGGAAATCTGCTGGAGAGTGTGGGGGTGCTGGAAAGGGTGGATGTTCTGCAGGACGATGGTGAGGAACCGGATGATGTCTTCTGCTGTAGGGGGAGGGCGGAGGGAATTGTTAGGGTGGATGGGTGGGTCAATGGGGCGAACGGGGACAGTGAGTTCAGGGTTGGTGGGAGGGGGCTTGGCTTTGCATTTGGAGGAAGAGGTGGGGTGAAGCTCATTGCGGGTGTTGCAGGATGGGGGGGGGGGGGGGGAGGCGAGGTTGGGACACTGTTTAAGGAAGTGGGAGGCTTTGCAATGGGGGCAGGTGGGTGGGTTCTTGCAGTTTTGGTTGAGGTGGTCGTTGTGCAGAAGACAGCGCTGGCAGCGGTAGGATTGAGGAGGGGAACAGGACGGGTAAACAGGGTGGCTGCGGTTGAAAATCAGTGCTCCCTGCATGAGGAGGTGCTCGACAGAGGAGGCGGACTCTGTATGGATACGCATGGGAAAGTAGGGCCAGAGGAGTTGTAAATACAGTGGGCAGAGCGGACTTCCAGGGTGGGGTGGGCATTCAGTTCCGCCAGTTCCGCCAACACCTCAGCCTCCATGACCACAGGGCCGAGTTTTGTGATGACGGCGGTGAGGGTCGGCGGACGATGAGGCAGTTTGGGCTGACGAGGAGAGGAGGATGTAAGGAATGGGATGAGGGACATGTGGGGCCCAAAGGTGATGCGAGGAAGGCGCCGGAGGAGATCAGTATGGAAGGATGGAGAGGGAGACTTGATGAGAATAGAGTCTCTGCGAGGGATAAGTTGGGTGATGGGTGCACTGCGGATGTACTTCCGGATTTTAATGGTGAGGGTGCGGGCATCCATGAATTTTGGATCAGGGATCAGGGTTGGCTAGGACAAAGGTATACAGGGAGGGGGCTGGAGAGGAGGGAGATGAGGTGGTATCCATAGCGGGGTCAGTGGGAGGTGTGGCGGGCAGTGGCTTTTTGGATGAGGGAGTAGAGGAGAGGTCGCCACTGGGTCTTTTGGAAGATTTTTTGGCGGGTGTTGCCTGGGAGGAGAGATGTGGGACTGGATGGATGGGGAGGTGGTGGGAGGCAGGGCCCTCCTGCGAGGCAGTAGCACAGGATGAGGGTAGGGCGCTCTGTGGCGGCGACTGTGGCGGGGCAGGCTGTGACTCGGGCAGGGGAAGGAGAGGGGGAAAGCCGTCTCGACGGGCGACAGGTGCTGGAGGGGGGGGTGGGGGTGGGAGCAGGGGCAGAGGCAGGAGCAGGAGCAGCAGCAGGTCCAGTAGCAGGGGTAGGGGCGGGAGTGACATACAGGTGGGGATACAGTGATGGAGAGGAGATAGATGGGGAGGAGACGGTGAGTAGGGGAAGCGGATGAGACGGGTTAATCCCAGAGGAAGCACTCCATGACGTTACAGTGGGGGCAGGTGAAGGGGAGGTGTAGATGGTGGTGGTAGTTGGGGCGTCCATGATTGCAGGCGGCAGCGAACACCGAGAGACGGCGGCAGCGGCGCCGGCAGAAGCGGCGAGCACCGAGAGACGGCGGCAGAAGAAGCGGCGAGCACCAAGAGATGGCGACCAGGCGGCGGCGGCGGCGGCGGGCAGCGGTGACGGCGTGCAGACGGGCAACAACGCGACAGGCACGGTTGGGGCTCTTCCACGTCGAAGATAGACTCTGAGAGTAGCCCAGGCAGTGCGAGTCCTCGATGAGGAAGTGAGGAAATCCAAGCATCGAATGCTGGACTAGGGCAGAGCGGGTTCCTATATGCGAAACCGGAGGGAGCGGCTATTGGCCGCTGTCTGCACGTGGCTTAGCGGTGGTGCCCTCGCTGCACGAGAGCCGCTCCGCGGAAGAGACGCCGCGGAGGCGGAGCCCTCTATGGGCTGACCACGTCCATTTGTCCTGCCGCGTGTTCGACTTCTGCGGTGGAAGGTACTAGAATTTCACAAACATTTCCTCAGCATGTTATAGTCTTCGGTCGAGATTTCAATTTACCAGATATAGACTGGGACACTCAGATGTTTAGGACGGGTGGTAGGGACAGAGCATCGAGTGACATTATACTGAGTGCAATATCCAAAAATTACCTCGATCAATTAAACAGAAAACTGAATCGTGTAGATAACATCTTGGACCTACTGATAACAAAGAGACCCCAACTTTTCGACTCTGTAAGCGCAGAACAGGAAATCAGTGATCATAAGGTCGTTGCAGCAGTATGGAAGTAAATAGGAATATAAAAAAAGGTAGGAAGGTTTATCTGTCTAGCAAGAGTAATAGGAGGCCTATTTCAGACTACCAAACTGATCAGAACGAAAATTTTTGTTCCTACCCTGACAATGTTGCGTGTGAATGGAAAAAGTTCAAGGCAATCAATCGTAAAATGCGTTTTAGGCAGGTCATTGCCGAGCAAAACTGAGAGGGACGGGAAAAGACCACCGTGGTACAACAACAAAGTTAGGAAACTACTGCGAAAGCAAAGAGAGCTTCACTACAAATTTAAACGCAGCCAAAACCTCTCAGACAAACAGAACCTCAACGATGTCAAAGTTAGCGTGAGGAGGGCTGTGCGTGAAGCGTTCAGTGTACGGGAAAGTAAAATTCTATGAACCGACTTGACAGAAATTCCTAGAAAGTTCTGGTCTTACGTTATATCAGTAAGTGGGTCGAAACAGCATATCCAGACACTCTGGGATGATAATGATATTGAAACAGAAGATGACGCGCATAAAGATGAAATACTAAACACCTTTTTCGCACGAACGAAAAAATGGCTGACATCGAAACAAGTGTCCAAGGAATAGAAAAACAACTGAAATCACTCAACAGAGGAAAGTCCACTGGACCTGATGGGATACCAATTCGGTTCTACACAGAGTACGAGAAGGAATTTGCCCCCCTTCTAATAGCCTTGTACCGCAGGTGTCTAGAGGAACCGAAGGTTCCAAATGATTGGAAAAGAGCGCAGGTAGTTCCAGTTTTCAAGAAAGACTGTCGAGCAGATGCGCTAAACTATAGGCCTATGTCTCTGACATTGATCTGATGTAGAATCTTAGAACATGTTTTTTGCTCGCGTATCATGTCACTTCTGGAAACCCAGAATTTACTGTGTAGGAATCAACATGGATTCCGGAAACAGCGATCATGTGAGACTCAACTCGCTTTATTTGTTCATGAGACCCAGAAAATATTAGATACAGGCTCCCAGGTAGATGCCAGTTTCCTTGACTTCCGGAAGGCGTGCCATACAGTTTCGCACTGTCACCTGATAAACAAAGTAAGAGCCTACGTAATATCAGACCAGCTGTGTGACAGGATTGAAGAGTTTTTAGAAAGCAGAACACAGCATGTTGTTCTCAACGGAGAGACATCTACAGACGTTAAAGTAAACTCTGGCTTGCCACAGGGGAGTGTTATGGGACCATTGCTTTTCACAATATATATAAATGACCTAGTAGATAGTGTCGGAAGTTCTATGCGGCGTTTCACGGATGATGCTGTAGTATACAGAGAAGTTGCAGCATTAGAAAATTGTAGCGAAATGCAGGAAGATCAGCAGCGGATAGGCACTTGGTGCAGGGGGTGGCAACTGACCCTTAACATAGGCAAATGTAATGTATTGCGAATACATAGAAAGAAGGATCCTTTATTGTATGACTATATGATAGCGGAACAAACACTGGTAGCAGTTACTTCTGTATAACATCTGGGAGTATGTGTGCGGAACGATTTGAAGTGGAATGATCATATAAAATTAATTGTTGGTAAGGCGGGTGCCAGAATCATTGGGAGAGTCCTTAGAAAATGTAGTCCATCAACAGAGGAGGTGGCTTACAAAACACTCGTTCGGCCTATACTTTATTGCTCATCAGTGTGGGATCCGTACCAGGTCGGGTTGACAGAGGAGATGGAAAAGATCCAAAGAAGAGCGGCGCGCTTCTTCACAGGGTTATTTGGTGAGTGTGATAGCGTTACGGGGATGTATAGCAAACTCAAGTGGCAGACTCTTCAAGAAAGGCGCTCGGCATCGCGGTGAAGCTTGCTGTCCAGGTTTAGAGAGGGTGCGTTTCTGGATGAGGTATCGAATATATTGCTTCCCCCTATTTATACCTCCCGAGGAGATCACGAATGTAAAATTAGAGAGATTCGAGCGCGCACGGAGGCTTTCCGGCAGTCGTTCTTCGCACGAACCATACGCGGCTGGAACAGGAAAGGGAGGTAATGACAGTGCCACGTAAATTGCCCTCCGCCACAAACCGTTGGGTGGCTTGCGGAGTATAAATGTAGATGTAGATTCCTTGGCTACAGTACTTCTTCCTGGCATTCGTTTTCCCCACACTTTATTTTTGTGTGATACACGTATTTTTAGGAAAGTGTTGCATCCTTGCAGCTGCAATTTTTTTTTATTCAAATTACATGCTCCTCACCCCGTAAGTCATCCTCAATAAAGGCTGTGTACTTCTAAAGCATCTACTGTACACTCAACAATGCAGCGCCGCGAAACGGCATCGAAAAGGCGGTGACCTGCGCCAGCGGAAAGCGCTGGCCAACGCCACACCAGGAAGACAGAACTTTTCGCTACCTGTCAACGCTGACGTAACCAGTCGTCCGTCGTCGGTTGGGTGCAGTTCGGTTTCAGATTTCGAGCGCATCAGTACTGCGTAATAGGAAGACGATACTTAGCCTACGTTCTGCAAGTAGTAATACGTGTGAAGGTAACTGCATGTACGAGGTACAGGAACCCACTTCATAAGAAGAAGTTATCTTTCGTTCCTTCTTAGAAACAAATAACTAAATAACTAAATTATTCTGATAGCGTTATGCACAGATCGTTTTGTATTCCTGCCACTGGCCATCGCAACTTCTCTCCTTCCTTGTCTGTGTCGGTGCTGACTCGTACAGTAGTCACCAAAAAACAGGCACACCGGACGAAGCGGAAACCAAACTGACAGATGAATCTGTGAAAGACACTGCAATGGTAAAATTTATTTTTAGACATTCGAATTGCTAAAGCCTTTTTAAATATTTGTGTCAACAAAAGGAACTTGTAAAATAAATCCAGTCAAGTGAAAAACACATATCGAACATGGGTCCAAAGTAAAGCAGGTATGTGTCATATATGTAATATATTACATTTGTATCATATGTAATAGTGCCATTTGACAACATAGAACTGAACTAATGATGTTCAGTTCAGTAGACTTATAAATATCAGTTAAGATCTTGATAGGAACATGACAGTCACTGTTGTACGGCAGTTGAACTTTCTCATTTAAAACCAAAATCATTCCAGCCATGTTCTGGTTATTTGGCTATGCTGCAGATAATAAAAACGGCAATCAGACCTTTCTGTTTGAAAGAAAAAAAAATCCAGCATCGCTAAATATGATATGGCATAAGCAATGTTTATGTCTTTCTATCCGCTTATCGAGATCCAGACTAGACTCGTCCTAGAAACGTCTTGCTCAATCCCACTGACAGTTTACAAATCGTTGGTTCTTAGAATATGGTAACCGTAGCTCTACAGCGATTGCGATTACATATCGAAACAGCGCGTGGGTCAAATACCTTACACTATATAACGGAGCCAGTCGAACAGAGTAACGTGAGAAACTTCACAAGTTAGCCTAAAGCGCTCAACGAGTATAATTAAGAGCGAGTTCGATTGTTTGAAAATTCGTTTCAGGAGATTAGATACTGCAGTTGCATATAAATGTTTAATTATCACTGATCATATAGCAGTATTACTGATTCCTTGTTCATCGTAGTGGTGTAATCCGCCGTCGTAATCGCAGTACTTTCTGCCAACTCTACTTAACTGCTTATTTAATTTCTGCAAGTATCGACTGCCATGGGATGTTTCTCTCTTGAGATCTTCTCATTATACTCCTTAGCATTCTCACATAATAATTTGGTCGGCTACTGTAGGTTCTATAACATTCATCTCATCATTATCAAATGACATTTTACTCAAAGGTTTTGCTTCAAATTTTTCTTGATTTATTCTGGGCATTATCAGTTTCCAACAAACGTTTGTGGTGCGCTAGTGCATGTATTTGAAGTTACACTTTCTTCCCTTGCTTAGGGTCCTGACTAGTTTTCTTTAATATTATGTAACACCTGACAAGCGATGTCTTCTAAGTAACCCGCCAGGACAGCCGTGATTGTTAAAGAGCCGCTTTTCTTTTTTATTTTATTTTTTGGAGGGGGGGGGGGGGGTGGGATACGGTGGTGCCCCGGCCCCGTATCAAATCAGAGGGTCGGATTGACGATGGAGGTCGTTGTGCCGGCCAGCCTGGACGTGCTTTGTCGGCGATCTCCCTCGCCCCACTAGCTGAACACGGATCTGTTACTCGAGTCTCGCCTCATACGCCTGATAAGCAAACATTTGAAAGACTTACACTTTCATATGGACAACAACTTCGTTTCGTGGGGTGAGGTTCATTGCAGGTGTTGCAGGATGGGGGGAGATGAGGTTGGGACACTGTTTAAGGAAGTGGGAGGCTTTACAATGGGGGCAGGTGGGTGGTTTCTTGCAGTTTTGGGTGAGATGGTCGTTGTGCAGAAGACAGCGCTGACAGCTGTAGGATTGAGGAGGGGAACGGGACGGGTCAACAGGCTGGCCGGCACAACGACCTCCATCGTCAATCCGCCCCTCTGATTCGATACGGGGCCAGGGCACCACCGTATCCCACCCCCAGCCCACCCCCTCCAAAAAATAAAATAAAAAAGAAAAGCGGCTCTTTAACAACGAAGTATCATGCCGAAATCACAACGTTAACTAAACAGGAACGAAGCACACAAACTAAAAGGAACAAAGTGTGGAAAACTGTGTGTGTATCTAGACGGAAGCACGAAACGAAATATCATGCCAATATCACAACATTAACTAAACAGGAAGAAACTGGTATAAGGAATTAAAACAATATAGCAGATTTACGTGGTGGGCTGTCCGCAAGAGTAAAAAAGGAGGCGCCAACCACCCTGCAACTCACTAAAACCTCCAGCCTAGTAGCTTAGGCCACAGTCCAGATATATCACAAAACCTAAAAACCTAGCAATGTGCTAACTGAAAGAGCATCTGGCCAGACCCATTAATAACCATGACGATCCAGCGCCGGTGAGGAACAAAGTCGTAAGGAAAAGAAGAAGAAGAAGAATTCATGAACTCGCTAATACAGAAACTTTGGCGTCATTAACCTCTCTAGTTTGTGCCGCGATGGTTATCTGAATCTTTCATCTGCAAAATTTTCCAGTCAATTCGGTGACTTCCACGGAATCATCCAAGCTTTCCAAACCCGAGCTTTCATTGGCAGTTTCGTTACTCCAGTAACAATTATATCACTAAACTGCCTACGGAGCAGCATTGGTCTGCAGCAAACATAATTTTATTTTCTGTTAAACAATCATAAATGCTGTCCTTTTCTTTCTGATTTGTACTTTTTTATGTTTCCATTCCTCCCATACCGAAAATTGTCAAAGATTCGTTGCAGTATCAAAAACCTTTTGAACGTTCTCTTCACCTCAAGTATACCTCAATTTTTACAGAGTTTAAAATCTCAATTTTCTGCAAAGTTTGCCATCACATTTCCAACTATAATTCTTAATAGATGTGTAACCTACCCATCATGTGTAGTGAGTCCACGCAGAACATTACACATCGGGCCCTTCCCTGTTGTCACGCGGCGTATCTGGAATATTGTCGTTCAGCCCGCTGGAACTCCTGCGGGATTTGCCCTTCAGTACGAGGCCGGTCAAAGAGACGATGAGAGCCCCATTATGATTCACGGGCAGATAAAATTAATTAATCCCGCTAGCAACAAAGCGCAAGAGACCTGGAGCTAATCGGAAGCGCGCCCAAGTCACAATGGCATTCACTGTCAGTTGCGGTCGACGGTCACGGTGCGTACACGAGGGAGCAGACCGCAGCTTACGGCCGGGGAGCGTAAAAGCGCACCGTCGCGGATATTCCGATCCACGTGTGCTCGCTGCCGCGACGCGCGCCCTCCAGCTCTTGCATAAAGAGCATGCTTACTGCCTGCACGCACTGTGACGCACCGACAGTTAAATACGTCCCTAGCAGCGATTCTCTAACAGACTTTCTACCCATCTACACCTACATTTACACACAGCTGGGCC
Source organism: Schistocerca americana (assembly GCF_021461395.2). Lineage (NCBI taxonomy): Eukaryota > Metazoa > Arthropoda > Insecta > Orthoptera > Acrididae > Schistocerca > Schistocerca americana. The sequence continues at coordinate 62,631,002 of NC_060122.1, forward strand.
AACCAGAACTCCACTGATGAACTTTGAGAGGTGGTGATATCAGGCCCGGATCTGGGGGGAAGGGGGGACAGGCGGGGGGGGGGGGGGGGGGGGAGGGTGACGGGTGGGGGGGAGGGCAATCAGTGGTATCTGTCCCGGATGGTAATATCAGGGGGTGCCAAATTGATATTCTTGATGGAAAAAAAAAAAAAAAACTTGTTTCATAAACCTCCCAGCATACAACGGGAATATGCGAACTGAGCCGAATAAACGCGAGCGGATGAATGCCAATCGCTGTTTGTTTATGTGGTTCACTGGGTGTGCGAATGGCGAGCGTTGTTATAATTAGTAGAGAAATCCATAGATTCATACTACCAGAGTGGAAATAAACGATTAACAGATGAGGAAAATTGCATATTACCTTCTCGATGTACCCAACTAAATGAAATTTTGACAGAAAACTTTTGCCAGATCGATACACTACTAAGGGCCGTTGTGCAGACCCCGGTTAGCAGCTGCTTCATTCTATTCTCGAAACAGCACGGAAAACACATTGTATGGACACATAATAACGCTTAACCGTAGAACAAACGCTGGGGGAACTAAGCCCCTGAATATGGCACGCCTAGTGAAGTTAACCGGAGAATAAATTTTGACAATGGCACGACTAGCTACAGAATTAGGAACTAAGCCCCTGAATATGGCACGCCTAGTGAAGTTAACCGGAGAATAAATTTTGACAATGGCACGACTAGCTACAGAATTAGTCGTGACAAGATTCTTTGTGAGAACGAGGAAGGGGGAGAAACGGGTACGTCACACAAAGTATATGGAAAACTATGAGGATTCTAAATTTATATTAAAATCTGGTATCAATACTAATTTTCAATCTTATGTTTGAGAGTGAAATCAAATGTGAAACTATTTCCTAACACAAATCTTTTGCATGTAGTATGCCGGATAGGTATTTGATATTGGTATTTCGTGGATTATATTCTGTCGTATTATTTACGTAAATGAGGCAGATACAAATGTCCATTTGTGCCAAAACAGTCTCGCTTATTTGGCAACTGCTGCAATATCAGGAAGGCCTATTTCGTTTTATCTAGCAGACTGTGACAAAATAGGCGTAATCATATCGAGAAACCACACCAGTCTTGGGTATCACTAGCATTATTTTTAGTATTAGACAACGACATTTTAATTTTTCGTGTAGAAAGACGTCTGACGAACTTTGATGGGGGTAATAGATTCTTTCGCAAAAAGGAAAGCACTCCGTGTGAAGCTGTAGCAACATAAGAGAGTAAAAAATGCTGCGAACTGAGGATTGAAGAAATGTGCACTGTCTTGCTTATCGCTTGTCTTTACTACTTTTATGTTTCCTATATTTAATTTTATGTCACACAAAAGAGAAAATTATTAGCTAATAGGCAATAAAGAGTGCAAATTTTCTAAATACTTCTTATTCTCCCGGGTCACAAATAATTCCACCCAGTATTAACACTGAGGTTTTTTATACGTTGTATATGTATCAAACTCTTGAGAAAGATGTGCACTACAAAATGAATATGTTTTTGAAAAATTGACTTTTTTTTAGTTTTTGAAGCCCTATTTCAAACACTCGAAGAGGAGCGGGGGGGGGGGGGGGGGGGGGGGAGGGCGCCACTATCAAGATCTTGCACTGGTTTCGTATATATCGTAGATCCGCTACAGGCTAGCATTAACCAAAACACGATAAAAATATCGAGCGAGCATGGTCTCTAAGGTGCACACCTTAGGAGCTTTGAGGACCGGTTCATCTTCACTGCTGTGAAACAGTCCAACTAAAAAACGTTCTCATAGTTCTTAAGGTGGGCGAATTAGAGCCCATGTTTATTGGATACTTCTTTTTAGTTTGGTCCACATCTCCTACGCCCAAAATAGGGAAAGCAAGGAGCTTCCAGCGCAAGAGATGTGTTCCGCATTATCGAAGACGTGCTCTTAAGGTATGTATTTTCGAGCCTATGTTTCCTACATACTTCTTTCCTGTTTTGGTCCATACTGCCACCCCTGAAAGCTTGGCTGTTGAGTTCTCGTTCATCCTGCATACTCCGCAAGCTGCTGCTTAGTGCATGGCTTAGAGTACTTAATGTCATTACTATTAGCTTTGTTTCCTTTTCCATTCGCTTACTGGACGAGAGAAAAATGGCTCTCTACCAGGTGTGTTCTCACAATGAGACTGATTTTTCATCTATCTAAGTTTTTAACTATTTTTTTTCAGACAACAATATTGTCCCCTTGAAAGTAGCTCCTTCGACAGCTATGCACCGGCGGGGTTGTCCCAGTCTTGCTAGCAGTGCTGTAAAGCTTCAGTTGGTAGGGCCTTCAACATGTCAGTCACAATCGTCTGAGTATTCTCAAGAGTCTCAAAATGATGTTTTTCTGTCTGGGGAAAGAAAAAGGTCACAAGGACTTAGATCAGGTGTACAGGGGGGCTGTGGAACAACAGAAATGCCTTTTCAATTGAACTGGCCGTGTGACTGTGACGTTGCCATGATGCAGTATCGACTCATCTACAATGTCCGACCTCACTCGATTCTCCATTTTCCTGAGCCTTTCAAGGACGTCTTTGTAAAACACTTGGTTGACAATTTGTTCTGGAGGATCAGTCTCACAAGGCACGCACACGTGCGACGTTTTCGTCGTTTTCTGAAGTCGAAGGTCTGCCTGAGCTAGCTTCATTTTCAACGTGTCCTCGGCCTCCCAAAAATCATTTGTTCCAGCAAAGAACTTGCGCTCTTCATCAGGAATGTTCCCGATAGTCCTGTTTTAAGTTCTGAAATGTCGCATTCGGTGAGTGCCAAGTTCAATACGTAACTTGATGGCATAACATTGATCTAAATGCCGATGTTCTATTTTCAAAACGCACAACAAAAACAGTTCACTGATGATGCTCTCAAAAATCAAGTGATGGCTGTTTTTTTTTTTTACTCGAGGGAAGAGAAGAAAGGCATCATGCACAAAAAATATCTGCATGGGATGACTATAGGAAAATTTACCTTGAGATATTACATATTATAATCATGCAGTTAAATTTCAATTTTGATTCTTTACGTGACTTGAAGTTTATTGAATTGCTTGACTCAAGGAACTTCTCAAGCACGCAGATGTGTTTCCCGAGGAGGTATTTGAAAAATTAGGGACAATATATGGCAAGATTTTTGATGTTAGGTTAAAGTCCGAACTGAGAGCTGTGTTAACGTCGCAACATTCAGAAGACAACACGTTTGTGAAGAAAATACAAAGTTTCCTGTATCAAAATGAACTTTACACTAGACTTTCAGAAATCTACAAACTCTGTGAAGTGGTAGTAACCATAGCGGGTACATCAGCATCAGAAGGGCGATGGTTCTCCTCACTGAAAAGAATAAAAATGTTTATTAGGATTGCTTAGTGCGAAGTCATCTTTTCACTCTACCCATCGCGTCCATAGAAATGGGCCTGCTGGTGCAGATGCATGCTCGAAACTCATTTTTAGACGACGTTAGTAAGAAGTTCAGCAACAAGAACCACCGAGTGGAGTTCCACTACTGATGAAACCATGGTGAGTGTGCGGTGTCACACATGCATACAACTGATAACTTTCATGTTGCATGCGATACCAACATTTTCAGGATGCGCCGCTGTCAAGTTCACCTTCATTTGGGACACCGTTCACCGTTTTCAGTTTCTCAAAGGACATGTATAGTTTCTTCAAACAATTTTAAGATTTTTCAAAATACAAAACATACAAAATTAACACAATCAACATAAAAGTAAAGAATCTGTGAAACGGGCGTTCATGTTTCATTTTTAACAACAAGAAATTCTTTACACGATTGCAACTTTATTAAATGTAGTTTTACACAAATTTACGTAGCGCAGGCATACAGGATAGATTTCCGGTACAAGGTTCACTAGACAATACAGATTTGTTAACTTCAGTTTTACCAAAAATTCTACAACGATGGATAATCAAAAGTTTACAACATTTTAAACCCCGAATAATCAGCCGTGGGGGCGTTCAACCTCGAACTGAGGAAATCCTCTATAAATTGAGACCCTCCAGAAATGTATAAATAGTTAAAACTAAACCAAAACTCCGTAAGTAGGACAACTCTCAACATAAAAAATGTTTAACCACGGCGCCCAAGCACAGAGCATGATCGGGATAATCAAAAGAGTAAATAGGCTCTAAGGGGAAAGGCAATATAATTCGCAGTAATACACACTGAAGCGCCAAGGAAACTACTAAGGACATACAGAGATATATATACAACCAGAATACGGCGCTGCGGTCAGCAACACCTATATAAAACAACAAGTGTCTGGCGCAGCTGTTAGATCGAATACTGCCGCTACAATGGCAGTTCATCAAGATTTAAGTGAGTTTGAATGTGGTGTTACAGTCGGCGCACGAGCGATGAGACACAACATCTCCAAGGTAACGATGAAGTGGGAATTCTCCCGTACGACCACTTCACGAGAGTACCGTGAATATCAGGATTCCGTTAAAACATCAGCCTGTGGGCGGTAAAAGATCCTGCAAGATCGTGACCAACGACGTCTGAAAAGAATCGTTCAACGTGTCAGAAGTGCAACCCTTCCACGTATTTCTGCAGATTTCAATGCTGGGTCATCAACAAGAGCCGGCCAGTGTGGCCGTGCGGTTCTAGGCGCTTCAGTCTGGAACCGCGTGACCGCTGAGGTCACAGGTTCGAATCTTGCCTCGGCCATGGATGTGTGTGATGTCCTTAGGCTAGTTAGGTTTAGGTAGTTCTAAGTTCTAGGGGACTGATGACCACAGATGTTAAGTCCCATAGTGCTCAGAGCCATTTGAACCATCAACAAGAGTCAGCGTGCGAACTATTCAACAAAACATCTTTCACAGCCGAAGGCCCACTCTTGTACCCTTGATGACTCCACGACACAATGCTTTACGCCTCGCCTGGGCCCATCAACGCCGACATTTGATGTTAATGCATGGAAACATCTTACCTGGTCGGACGAGTCTCGTTTTAAATTATATCTAGCGGAGGGACGTGTACGAGTATGAAGACAACCTCTTAAATCCATGGACCCTACATGTCAGCAGGGGACTATTCAAGCTGCTGGAGGCTCGATAATGGTGTGGGGCATGTGTAGTCGAAATGATATGGGACCCCTGATACGTCTACATACAACTCTGACGGGTGATCCTGTCTGAGCAGCTTCATTCATTCATGTCCATTGTGCATTACGGAAGACTTCCGCAATTCCAGCAAGACAATGGGACACCCCGTACGACCAGAAATGCTACAGGGTGGCTCCAGAAACAGTCTTCTGAGCTTAAACATTTTCGCTGTCCAGGAAACTCCCCAGACACGAACAGTATTGAGTACGAAACTTCCTGGCAGATTAAAACTGTGTGCCCGACCGAGACTCGAACTCGGAACCTTTGCCTTTCGCGGCAAGTGGTAGAGCACTTGCCCGCGAAAGGCAAAGGTCCCGAGTTCGAGTCTCGGTCGGGCACACAGTTTTAATCTGCCAGGAAGTTTCATATCAGCTCACACTCCGCTGCAGAGTGAAAATCTCATTCTGGAAACATCCCCCAGGCTGTAGCTAAGCCATGTCTCCGCAATATCCTTTCTTTCAGGAGTGCTAGTTCTGCAAGATTCGCAGGAGAGCTTCTGTAAAGTTTGGAAGGTAGGAGACGAGGTACTGGCAGAAGTAAAGCTGTGAGTACCGGGCGTGAGTCGTGCTTCGGTAGCTCAGTTGGTAGAGCACTTGCCCGCGAAAGGCAAAGGTCCCGAGTTTGAGTCTCTGTCGGGAACACAGTTTTAGTCTGCCAGGAAGGTTCATATCAGCGCACACTCCGCTGCAGAGTGAAAATCTCATTCTGGAGTATTGAGCATATTTGGGATGCCTTGCAACGTGCTATTCCCTGATACTCTTACATATTTATGGAGAGCCCTGCAGGATTTATGATATCAGTTCCCTCCAGCACTACTTCGGACATTAGTCGAGTTCATACCACGTCGTGTCGGGACACTCTGCGTGCTCGTGGGGGTCCTACACGATTTTAGGCAGGTGTACCAGTTTCTTTGGCTCTTCAGTGTAGATCGCCTACTGAAAGACAAGAAACAGAGGAAAGGGAAGTATGAAGGGCCCAAGCTATTACATCGTGCACCGCACCCGCGCGGCTGGGTTGCCAAGAGGAAACCACCCAGCTGAAATACAGGCCACGGAGCGGTCCTGTGTTCGGCCGACTCTGAACGCAGATGTGTGGCGGCGGCTTGCCCGTGGCACCGATTGCTTCAGTGTTACAAATTAATAGGGTACACCCAAAATTCTACTAATTACAACAGTATCTTAAAATCGGTCAGTACACTGTCAAGGTCACAATTAGTAATGGCATCTAAGGTGCTCCACATGCCTTAGAAAACTATGCTCGAAATAAGAATCCGCTAAGGCCTAGCACACAGATCACCAAAAATTTCAGTCACTGCTTACAATTTCTGATGCGTAATAGACTGCCGCTCCCAAATGGCGCGTACCACGCCCATTGTGCAGGCCTGTTAATAACCCGCTTGTGAAGTCACAATATACGTTTGTGTGGCCAGGACTTGACAAAAACTAAAATAGTTTAAAACGAAAAATTACACAATGTACAACATCACACTTCCAGAAATTTTCTTAATTAAATTCAGGCTGTGATTAATATTAAGCACAAGGTTTAAAATCTCATTTGCCAGTCTTTTTCCATAGCTTACACTTATTTTCGTGAAAATCTTGAACCATTTTAAATTATCAGATGAGTTTTCTAGGTCGTCAAACCGTATGAAAACGTCTTGCTTCCATTGTCAAGTGCAGCGTTGGAATTGCCTGTTTGATGCCTTTGTCTGCCCTGCATCCAAACTGATCGTCATTTAACATATTTTCAAGTCTCTGATCTATTCCTCTATAAATTTTTGTCAGCAAATTTAGTGCACGAGCTGATAGTGTGACAGTTTCCGCACTTGTACGCAGTTAACCTTATGAAGTAATACTATAGAGAGAGAGAGAGAGAGAGAGAGACAGAGACAGAGAGAGAGAGCAACAGTGGGGAGGAGCAGTTGGAATAAAGAGGGAAGACAGGCCTGCCACACGGTGTGAGGTGTGGCGACAGCAACTTTTTTTCCTCCCTTGCCGGCCGCCTGCTCCCTCCCCCCTCGCCCACACTAGCGCTGCAGCGGGCCCTCCCCTAACGACTTGAATCAATTACGAGGCTCCACTGTACGACGCGTTCAGACTTCCACCGACTTCCCTCCGCTCCATCGCCAACCCCACGAGCAACAGACATTCACCAAGCCGCCCGGACCTTTCCTAACGGCACTGGAAACGCCGTTTCGTTTCCACATGCACTCTCACACCCGTGGCGACATGCTCTTACAGGCTGGCACAAAATAGGTGCTAGAAAGAAAATGGGGGGACGTATTCTTGTTGCCGTATTTATGTTACAGCAGAAAACCTGAAATTTAATATAGAAGGTTTTCAAAGTGATTCCTGCTGCAGCAAAGAGTGTGTAAATTCTTGAAGTGAATTCCGTGATGAATTTCTGAAGAACATTTCCGGCTGCTCGAATCTCTCTGGAAATCGCATTTCTCTCATATCTCTTTGCAGTCTTATGCCTAGATACTTAATCGATATCCCTATCAAGCAGCACACAACCAATGCTGTATCTGAACATCTCCGGGAATGTTTTTCCTACTCAAAGCAAAGATTACGCGTTATCAATCTTAGAGAAAGCCAATGGGAGCTATCGATTTGTTAGAAAATTTCTGGGAAAATGCAGTGCATATATAATGAAAACCACATACAAGACGCTAGCACAACCCATTCTAAAATACTGCTCCAGTGTCAGTAATTGTTTTCAAGCAATCGTGACGACACACATCCAATCCACAATGACGGGCCTGGGATTGCAACAGCACGGTGTGAGTTATACGAAAGTGTAACAGGAATCCTCGAGAAACTAAAAAGTAATTCTTGGAAGGAAGATGTCAAAGTTGTTAGCAAACGCTGTTCAGTAAACTTAGAGAAAATGTATTAACCATCATGCTGCTAAGAACGCGCATCTCCCATAGGGATGCATGAAGGGACGGATACGAGGTGTGTGAACAAAGTAACGAGACCGACGACATTGTGAGAGCTCTGGTGGTAACGTTATGTTGTTCTGATCGTTATGTTCATCCTTTCCACACTCTCAGTCCGAGTTTCAGCTCCGTACAGCCATCATTTCTGAGGATGTACGTCTGGAGTACAGCATTGTATGGTAGTGAAACATGGACTGTGGGAAAACCAGAACAGAAGAGAATCGAAGCATTTGAGATGTGGTGCTATAGACGAATGTTGAAAATTAGGTGGACTGATAAGGTAAGGAATGAGGAGGTTCTACGCAGAATCGGAGAGGAAAGGAATATGTGCAAAACACTGATAAGGAGAAGGGACAGGATGATAGGACATCTGCTAAGACATGAGGGAATGACTTCCATGGTACTAGAGGGAGCTGTAGAGGGCAAAAACTGTAGAGGAAGACAGAGATTGGAATACGTCAAGCAAATAATTGAGGACGTAGGTTGCAAGTGCTACTCTGAGATGAAGAGGTTAGCACAGGAAAGGAATTAGTGGCGGGCCGCATCAAACTGATGTACACTTCCCTCGGTAGAAAACTGTCGCATCACCCGACAAAAAGAAGCGCATGATGGCATCCTCTTTGGTAAACGTTGAGCATGAATCGTTACAGCATTATCAACATTCCTGCCAGTTTCTGCAAAAATGTAAACCATTTCAATCTTCTATCGCAATATCCCATGTTACACCTAATAACGTCGGGTTATGAAGGAGCGTATTTAGGAAATGACGGAGAAAGTCCTTGCAATGTGATCAAGTGAAATAATGAATTAATGAAAGTTTTAGAATAGCTACGCCGAGAAAACTGCAAAATACATAGTCGTGGCCGTCGGAGTGGCCGAGCGGTTCTAGGCACTTCAGACTGGAACCGCGTGACCGCTACGGGCGCAGGTTCGCATCTGCCTCGGGCATGGATGTGTTTGATGTCCTTAAGTTAGTTAGGTTTAAGTAGTTCTAGGTTCTAGGGGACTGATGACCTCAGCTGTTAAGTCCCATAGTGCTCAGAGCCATTTGAACCATTTACATAGTCGTTTTCCACGCACGTTGTTTTTGTTTTTAGCGCAGTGCATTTTTCTGGAGAAAATATCCTTTGGACCCCCGTTGCGTTATTTGTGGATTCCAGCGCCACATACAGCGCAACCACAGAAATGTTACACAGAAAACTTAATCCGAATGCATAGTGTCTGAGATACTTCGATAGCTCAAGATAAGAAATCTCATCCTTGATGTGAGTAACATCTACATATTTATAAGCTTTTTACTTATAACTGTCGAATGACGAGTTACCTTTAACTGATTCTCACTCTTCATGACTGCTTCTAAGACGTCTTATAATTGACATGTTCAACGTTACAAAAATGTAATTGTAGGATATGTGTAGTTTAAGAAACAGTGTATACTACGGCATTAATGAGCAGGTCGTAAATAGAAAACAAAAAATGCTGCTAGACCCGGAACCGAACTCTTGAGACCAAGTATTATAAGACAAGCCTCTACCGACCGCTTTAGCTTTGCGATATGAATTCGCAATAGCGAATAATGACTACCATCAGCTGTAGAATGGAATGACGACAGTGAAAATTTGTGCCAGACCGGAACACGAAATTGGATTCCCCGTTTATCGCGAGCGGCCGCCTTACCATTTGGGTCTGGCCCTGAGTCGTGCGCGGATAGCCAAATGGTAAATTTTCATTGTCATCATTCCATAGTACAGCTGATGGTAGTCATTATTCGCAACTGTGAATTCATCTGATATGTTTCGTAACGGCCGCAGTGCATCGTCATCAGAATGACACAGGTAGTGCAATACTTTCAAGTAGAACGGCTGATCTGTAAGGGAATACACATAAAGGATGTGCGAGTACATATCGTAGACGCATGGTTGACGATGTATAGAAATTTGGGTATAACCGTGAGTCGTGCATGGGTGGACAAATGGTAATGCGGCCGCTCGCGTTAAGCGGGAACTCCCGGTTCGTGTCCCCGTTTGGCACAAATTTTCATTGCCGTCATTCTATTCTACAGCTGATGGTTGTCCTTACTCGCAACTGCGAATTCATCTGATATGCTTTAGCTTTGCATCGCAGTTACACAATATTGAACGACAGTACTTGTTATGTATGTGTTGTCCAATAGCCTGTTGTGACGTCACTTCTCTACCGAAATATCCACTGGAATAAACTTTGTTACAGACATTTTTGTACTGTTAGTATACAAAGATTCGGACTGTCGCGTCCGAATCTGTGGGTTTTGGTCCAGTCTGTATACTGTGCGAAAAAACGCTGTATTGTACTGTAAGCTTACGTAGAGTTTCCGTACGGAAACACATACCAAGGAATAAAAATATTCAGCATTTTCGTAAACTGACTCGTTGTACCTCAAAACTATTGCGTCCAAAAGTTACGTTATTATTACACGATCTGGTGGCGTGTTCTACGGGACCTACAAATATGACGACCGCTCTCTTAACTACAGATAGCACTGTTGGTTGTAATATCGCCACTGAAATGATGTATACAAATTTGGATGAGTGGAAAGAAGAGAGATTACACTTTGTTGTCCCGTTAGGAATAAGAAATACCTCAGCTAGACGATGAAGAATAAAATGACTCACGATAGTCGAGTCAAATGATTTGATGAAATGATAGAAACTTATATATGGATGGCCGGATGAGAATCTGAACTCCGTTTCTCAAGATTTATAAGCCGTATCTTAATCAATGGACTACTTTCGATTATGTTAGTATGAACTGAATAAAAAAAGAGACGTAGCCCAGTTTGGAAGCTTAATAATCAACGAAAGGTACATAACTGTAAGTCAAACATGCAGTGAAGAAAGAGGGGAAATATTTCATAACGAATTTTAACGGATTGGCAGCGGTCACGCAGCTTGATCCGGTACATCGGGCAGATGTTACACAGTAATTCGTTCTTGGTGCACGACGTCATGCAGAAAATTGACCGGCGTATTGTATCTCGTAATTAATGAAAATGAACGCATCGCTGTAATCTGCACGCTGCGGTTTCCAGTAATTATCGAGGCTTCAATAATGCAGGAAGCAAATGTAATCCATTAAAATTCATCCTCAATTTCCCGCCGGGCGGACGGCTCCCCCCCGCGAGAGGGAAATCGCTTAAACGAGACTCCATTCACGACCGGCTGCGACAGCTGAGCACCGCATAAAATCAGCGGCAAAGAAATCCGCCAACTCTCCTTCATTGTGCCCATCCTTTTGTTTCCGCTGCTGTAAAGTTTGCGATCCTGTTTCACGGATCGAACGAAGTGCGTTTCTTTAGAAAACAAAAGAACAGCGTCGCGCGCTTCCCTGCGTTCAGACACAGTGGCACCAACTTCACTCACGGCTCAGTCGTTTCTGTGTTCCGCAGACAGCAGCTTTCATCTCCGCATTCGTGAAAACACTTCGCATTCCAGTGCTGGAAACAACAGGCCCGCTCTTTAGTGTCGGAAATCATTCACGTCATTCTGTAGAGTGCGCATTCACTTCGAAATTGTTGCACGTAGTTAAAGAGGCTCGTAAAACATTTCATCGTAAACTCTGTCACGTATGACGAATTTCAATAAAAAGTTTCCAATAAGAGGTATCAAACAGCCTCTTTCTGGGTTGTAGAACTGAGATGTAATCGCCATTTCTACTTGCTACAATTTACTAACTGTGGTCGTAGCCTAAATGAATATCCAGCTAACATGTCATAAAGTATTGCATGCTACATTCATTATTTTTGTAATTTTTCGTGTGTCTTCTGTCCTCAGGCAGTCATCAGTACTATGCTCACTAAATGTGCAGCTGCCTCAGTGCAATACTCTTAACGGAAAAGGAAAAATTGTCGTGCAATGGCATGTAAGTTGAAGAATTCATGTGTTGGAGATAGTAACATGCGATGAAATTAAACCTGAAGTTTTGTCGTACGTTTAGACAAATGAGAGTAATGGGGCATTTGGACACTTTCAATTTCGCTAATTCGATGAGCGTTCTTCAGTTTTTTGCTAGCGCATATTCACCCCCCCCCCCCCCCCCTCATGAAATAAAAATGAAATTCAGCTATTACTAATTCGTGTAAATGTCTTGTTTAATACGAGAGATGAGAGATTTGTAAAGAAAAGCAGTACTAGCATCTTTTAATCAAAGACACTTACTATCTCCCTACATGTATAGATTTTGATGTTGGCAGCTACATCATAATACTTTACGTTCTGAAGATGGCATTAGCCGAAACCAACAATAGTGATCATTGAATGAAGGCTTTCACGAGCAGACGACATAGCTGTTAGTAAATCTTTCTGTACATAACGTCGTGGTTCAAGAAACTCTTCTGTTCGTGACGTTTCGTCCAGGATAGTGCTGGACATTCTTCGAGGCGCTCCTCCGAAGAGTCTTGCCGACTGATCGATCGGAACTCCGACAGCGGCATATGTACTGCAGGAAAGATGGCGTGATTGAAGTAACATGTGATGAGCAGAGATAATCCTTGTCGAAGATAAAACTTAACTATCGATTGTCGTCTTGTCAAAAATAATATTGTCTAGCGATTCTGTGGAGCTACTGTCCATATGTCGCTAACTTTCATTGCCTCGTCTTTCCTATTAAAATTATCCTGATGCTTATAAGATGACAATCGATAGTTAAGTTTTATGTTTGACAAGGATTGTCTCTGTTCATCAAGTGTTACTTCGACCACGCCCTTGTATGTCGCTCTCGACCGTCCGACCGATCAGTCGGTGAGACTCAGTGGAGGAGCGCCTCTGAGGATGTCCTGCGCAGTCCTGGACGAAACGTGAGGAACAGAACAGTTTCTTGGACCACGACCTCACATCCCGAAAGAGTTGCCATCAGCAACTATAGTGAATTGTTGAATCTATGTACTCAAGACAGACATTTACAAATAAAGGGCCACAATATTATCGTGGACTCATTTACAGACTTTGTCTTGCATTGATAGATTTCGGTTGCGATTGCTTGAATGCTACCTACGGAATACTTCAGGAAGACTGCAAAATTTCCAGTCGTTATGGGGTGTAAAATTATGCCTGTTGGCATGTTACACATAAAATAAACTTCCCATATCTGATAAAAATTTCAAAATACCCATTGCGAGCAATTAATTGAAGAAACATGACATTAACAATTTACCAAATTTTAAATTAAATTTTCAGAAATTCCTCAACTGACTTCAGTAACCCTTTCAGCATTCTTTGCAGTATTATGTGTAGCTCTTGTAGTATGACTCTGGTCTTTTACATGATATCTGTATAGTCTGTAATGTGAATGTTCATTATTTATCTGTTTTCTACATAGATTACATTTTTCATCCGTCCCCAAGGACCAAACCCTTATGTGTAACGATTTTGTGATAATGGAAATGTCTGATGCAACGTTCGTTTGAGATCAATTACTTGTTTCTCGTAGCGGAAGCAAATAACAGACTAAAACTTATGTATCTCAAGAGCATTTATGTGTTTGGGGGAAAGGAGCTGGTATCTTTTGTTAAGTTCTCCAAGGTGCACGAGATGGAACTTAGCATCTGAAATAGGCGACTCAGTCCAACCACAAAATTTAGACATGTGTGAAGAAAACGATTCTGAGAGATCTACCTTGAGCTATTTTGAGAGAGATGTTTGATTATTTAGGCACAAGATAAGCGATTTTGCTACTGATGCTATCGAAAGAAAACATGTCGGAATTTGATAACGAACTCGAAAAGAATACAGATCACGAAAAATCCCAAAACCAATTTATAAATAATGGTTAAAAAGTTTGTAATTTGCGTCAGTGACAACTGTCAAAGAAAAATAGACTCGCCCTTGGTCATGAGCATGTGGTGATATGAAATTAACCACAGTTAGCATAACTGGACCGCTGTCAGATTTAAAGTTCGCATCTGTGGTGTGCCTTGTACTAACAGCGAACGAACAGCGTTGCTATGTTTGGTGGGCATTGGAATTGAGTGGTGGAGCCCACAATGTACGTGAGTTGCCACATACCACAATATAACGCGTAAATGCTGCTGATAAAAACACACCCCTCCAAAAGAAACGTTAAAACACATGCAATAAGGGCTACAATAAAATAAAAGAAAAAAGGTGGTGGTAAAAAAATAGTAATGACTACTGTTAATGGTGAAGTCAACAATGTCAACACTGATTGCGAGCACACATCACTGAAATGGTAGTTACTTTTAATGAAAGTCAATATTAGGAAAGTTTCCCATAGCAAGAAAACAAAATACATTTCGACTGTTGCTTTCAGTCTTTACTCTGTAATATAAAGAACTACTGTATTACGTTGCAGTTTATCTGTTCATGTTCCATGTGTTGTGATGTCAGCGGCAGCTCGCTGGTCGGGAGGTGTAATTACTGCTGCTCCATCGGACATACCTCCTCTTGCTTGGTATGTGTTTCTTTTAGTGATAGACCAGTCAGGCGTTGCTGGTAAGCAAATTCAAGTTCGTATGTATGACTAAAAAGTTTCTCGCGCACATGTTTTAGTATAAAATTTCTAATCGATGTAAACTTTACTTTAACTCGCCGATCGCCAAACTAAAGACCATCCGGTTTTAGCATGAGCGTCACGATCGCGAATTCACCGTTTTGGCGAGCCAGCCTCGCAGATATTAAACAGTTTAGAAGTTTGCACAATGATAGTTAATGTTTTAACGCACCTCGGAATGTATGAAGTGGCAAAAAAGACAAGAATTTTAAAGCACACTAGTTTGTGCAACTCAGTTAGATACGAACTGTTCGGTTCTAACGACACTAACAGTTCATTCACTGCTGCTTACAGTACTCCACGAAGTCTAAGATTTTCCTTCATAACGTTCAAGCAGGGATTTAGTTCAAACCGTGATTTTTAGTCCAGCAAGTTAATAGCACACTAAACCACATACATGTGAATAGGCCACGCCACTTCGTGGTTAAGACTCATTTCTCACGACTTTCTGCAAACGTGACGTCAATCTGACGTCACGCGCAATCGACAACCACAGAAACTGCTATCGACTCTCATTTGCGTTCGATATGGGCCTCTCACAAGTCTTCATGCACGCGTATCTGACATATATAAAATGACGCCGTTTTTCCACGGTTTATTATAATTATTGTTATAATTAAACATCACATAATGATTCGTTGATGGCTAATGCTTTCGTATGAGAGTGCTCTCTCACGAATGAGTTGTTATCATAGATAATTTACAAAATTAGGCATGAAACGCGCTTGCAGTATGCCGTTTCAAGATTACGGCGCACTGAAAATTTATCACATTTATCATCGTCAAATGTCAGTTAATAATGCATCAACGATATAGACCTCCAAGAGAAGATGGGTGTCTAACAACACACGAGAACGTGCCAGGAAAGGAAGGAAAAAGCGTGATTGATAGTAACGTGACGTGGTTGATGGGTTCTGCAATTTGCAAGTGTCATCTTAGCGTTGTTAGCACATTCTGCGTCTTTCTGATGAATGTGATACAAACATGTTCTACAGTATACGACGATATTTTCATGTCCTTCCGATTAGAGAACGAAGGATGAAGTAAATATTTGGATATTTTGGGGCGTGTGATTATGTAGGAATTAAGAGGACAGCGAAAACCACTGCTGGTGAAAGGAGGAACGATAACATTTATATTCTTCCTTGTTACAAAAATTTCGCTGTTCATATACGAATGTGTGACGATTTACGAGTGTTTGGTTAGGCAGGAAGCTGAGAGGACAGCTTAAATTGCTACCAGAGAAACGAGAAGCAATAACGTTCACATTCTTCCTTATAACAAAGTCGATGGCGATTCCTGCGGTTGTCGATTTGCACGTGACGAAAAAATGACGTCACGTTTTCAGAGAGTCTCGTGAAGTGTTTCCCATGGAGGTAAAAGAAGAAGGGAGGTGGCACTACAGACTTAACGCTGTACGTTGTTTTGAAGCCAGATTGGATGGGGCCTGCCGCCATTTTACAAAGCTGTTTACAATTGCTTCTTATCCAATATTACTGTCGTGTGCTCGCACAAACTGTTCCAAATACTAAAAATTATCGATCTTACGTGAATAGTATAGCGTCAGGAAGCCAATTCTGAACGCTTTTATGTTCTTGAATGCGTATTTGCTCTAGTAATACGACACATTTGGCCTCGTTAACGTGTACTGTCTTTTTTTGATATATTTCGAATAACCAGAAGCAGAAGGAAGTGATATGAAAAGCATGCTTAATTCCACTTTTACTGTATTTGCTTGGATAGCAAATGAAACTGGAACTCCGAAACCAATGCGTGTTTACTTACTGGTATCGGTACTGCTTCTTGCTCTTTACATTTTCGGCTTTTAGCTCGTATGCACAACATTCCTAGTGTTCGTGTTTGCTAAAAACTTACCTACTTTTTCTTTGCTAGCCCATAAACCTGTACAGTGAGGAAAGAGGCAACGCATGCTATCGTATTTTGTGCATATCAAAATAGGGAATGAGTATTGAAATGTCAAAGAAACAGAACTGCATAGAGGTATACCTCCATGCAGAATAGTTCGTGTTTATTAGATTGACAGTGCATTAGTCTCACTGTAGTTTACCCATAGTCTCACTTTAAAATCTTACCTATGATGCATCATTCAGTGTGCTACCAATAAAAGCAACTTACAGGGTAAAAAACGACATAGTTTTTAAACATCTCCCAGCACTGTGGAATGCAATGAATATGGTTAAAGGATTGCTTTAACATGTATGTGAATGGCTTTTTCGTAATGATAGCCTAACCTGTGTTGGATGCAGGCCCACCTTTCCAATGGTAGCCTGTTTGCCTATTTTTCTGGAATGCTTCTCGCCAGCAACTCTGCCAGTTTTGGGGAATAACCAAACATAGCACGTCTGGAATGTGGGTCTACTTTGATCATCTGCTTGATTTTACTTTTGAATTTCATTCTGAGGTTTTCAGTGTGGTGTCACCGCCAGACACCACACTTGCTAGGTGGTAGCTTTAAATCGGCCGCGGTCCATTAGTACATGTCGGACCCGCGTGTCGCCACTTTCAGTGATAGCAGACTGAGCGCCACCACACGGCAGGTCTAGAAAGACGTATTAGCACTCGCCCCAGTTGTACGGACGACGTAGCTAGCGATGCACACTGACGAAGCCTCAATTGCAGAGCAGATAGTTAGAATAGCCTTCAGCTAAGTCAATGGCTACGACCTAGCAAGGCGCCAGTAGCCTTACATAGCTTGTATCTAAAGAGTCTCACTTGTCTCATCAAGAGCGATGTACCACAAGGATGGATTAAAGTTAAGTATTCCAGAAGCTACGTACTTTTCTTTATAGCATTCATTACGTATCCTGTTTCAGACCTCACGCCCACCTTCGTGAGCTTATAGCGTGCATTGCGGTCGCCTCAAACCACACTGTGTCGGCACTTCTGTCGACACATCATTCAGAGTATAGACGTCTGTACATGCATTGTGATATACCAGTAGCTAGTTACTTAGTGTCATGTTCCATGTATGATTTGTACGACAAATCGTAATGATATTGGACGAGTCATTATATATTGACATCAATGATATTTACCTATGCCTCCATGCTGATCATTTATTAGTTTTTACATTTCTTAATTAAAGACGGATAGATGTTAGTAACTCCCATGCATCACCAACTACACATTACAGTAACAGATAATTTTCCGCGGAATAGAAGGATTTATCATACAGAAACGTTTTCAGTTGAGTTTCAAACTTTACTTTGCTGTGTGACAGACATTTTATATCAGTGGGTGAGTGATCAAAACTTCTGGCTGCAGCATTGTGAACCCCTGTTTGTGCTACAGCCAACCTTAATGTGGCGTAATGGATGTAACTTCCTTCTTCTGGTATTGGAACTGAGTGCGTCATTGTACCTGTTGAAGTGCAGTGGATTATTTACTACTAACTTCATGAGGGAATAACTGTATTGTGTATTGCTACTCACACACCGAGCACAAGGCAAGCACGACGAAAAGAGTGTTCACATATATTTTCAGTCATAGCCTTTTTCAGAAAGGAAGCACACACACAGACATTCATACAATCACACACACGAAATTGACGCACACATGACCGTTATCTCCTACTGGTGTAGCCAGAATCTTTTTTAAAGTGAGAGAAAAAGTTAACGGTGAATAATAATCATCGGCGAGAGGAATTTAGGGCATCAAATGCTGCCCCACCAATCAGCGCGGTTATGTAGCCCTGTGTTGTGCGTGTAGGAGAGAGCGTTGATTCAGCGTGGCTCGGGTATTAAGCGTTTGTTATTTGGGAGGCAATGAAAAACACAGAAAAGAGGAGGAAGAACGGAACCTGAGTAAAGTAAGGCAAATCTAAAATCAAATAAATGAAATAAAACCACTACAATATAAGTAAACAGTGCAACAATAATTTATGTATACAAAAGAAAATATAGCTTGTATTGCTACACTTACGTAGGAAATGTGATTCCTTTAAAGCTTACATTATGATCGGATCGATTAGTACACCCGTAAACAACGTAAGCTGGCATTTATGATGAAACAAGTATGTCTCCACACATTGAAATCATCCAACACGGTCGAATGTGTGCATGTGGAAGTCAGAGTGACGCCACGGAGAAGTTTCACCGCAGTGAACTATGGGGGGTATGGATGCGGTGGACCTAATCTTTTCGGCTAGTTAAGATGGTGAACATTTGCGTCAAGTCTGTGACGTAATGCCACCTGTCTTCATTTTTTACCTGTATGGTGTTGCGCCACCACTGCGAAACCCACTGACCGTCACTATACGACTGCATCTGTCGATGTCGCCCTCACATCGAAGTTCATACAACGGTTCTACAAAGCTACATTTAGTTTTACCTGGTACATTTGACGAAAGAATTACAAAGAAGATGGCCGCGCGGGATTAGCCGAGCGGTCAGAGGAAGCTGCAGTCATGGACTGTGCGGCTGGTCCCGGCGGAGGTTCGAGTTCTCCCTCGGGCATGGGTGCGTGTGTTTGTCGTTAGGATGATTTAGGTTAAGTAGTGTCTACGCTTAGGGACTTATGACCTTAGCAGTTAACTCCCGTAACATTTCACACACATTTGAGCATTTGAACAAAGAAGATGAAAAGGAGTTGGAACTTTCGCATATTGATTACTAGTAGATCCGTGTAACAATATAAACAAAACAAAACACACTTACATTTCATATCACAGAACAAAATAAAATACAGTCTAAACCATCAAAGATATATGTAAAGAGTATAAGGAACAGGGAGGCAAAAAAAGCGGGGTAGCATTGTGTATCAAACTTGGTGCCGATGTCCGGCATTTTAACTAGTCCAAACCACTAGGTTCACCGCATTCGTACCCCTATAGTTCACCGCGGTGACACTTCCGGGGTACGTCGCTCTAACCATTTCGTATTACTAGAGCAAACATGCATTCAGGAACAGAAAATTGTTCGAAATTTTCTTCCTCACCTGTTATTAATGTAAGCTCTGTAATTTTTAGTATTTAGAACAGTTATTTTGCGCACACGACAGACATAATGAATAAGCACTCGTAGTCTGCTAATGTTTTGGACTGCTTCAAATGGAACCTACTCTGGCCTCTAAACATGTTACAGCGTAGGTCTCTAATATTACCTCCCTTCTTTTACCCTGACGAAAAGAAATCAAAGAAAATAAAGAAGATAATTTTTATCTATTGAAATTAACAATTTCTTCTCCATCCCCCAATTAACGAAACTGAAAATCCACGTGTAAGATAAAGAACAAGCGTATAATTATTGTTGTATAATATTTCTACAGTCTATGAGAGCAAAGCAAGGTATGAATGCGAAATGTATTTAAACGGCTGACGCCAAGAATGCCTTCCAAGAAGTTGATAAAAACAGAGACCCAACGTGCTACTTCGGTGTGAGTCACGGCCTGACCAGCACTTAATGTAATTGCTTTCCTCCTGTCCGATCCCAAAGTACATCAAGAATAATAAATATACAGTGTGATCGCATCAGATATTATCTCTAGATACTTTTTTTCCCTTGTGACAACAGAGGGCATTCGGTTCAGCGACTCTGGTAAGCGCGCCTTCTGTGCTGTCACGCAGAGGAGTCCTCCTCCTTTTGATATCATCTATCCAAGCACAGCGTGTCGGGTTGTGTCGTTTCCTGTGGTGATGTAAGCGTGTTGTTTTATGGAAACACTATACACTTTCTCGCTATTGTCAAGAATATCCTTGCTGGTAGCTAAATGGAAGATGAGTTTCAAATATTATTATGGTGTTGTTATCTTTTCAGGGATCATGGGAGGAGCTTTCTCGAAGAGTTCTAAATTTATTACACTCGTAAGAAGTATTTACTTTAGTGTGTTTAAAGGTGGCGTACCATTTGGTTGCCTTGAGGATGGAAGAAATGGGAAAATGGGGATTGGAAACCATTCATGACAGACATAAATTTTGTGTAACTTAATTACAATAACCAAGTTTCTTGACAATGTAAAATTAACAGTTCGAATGAAAAATCTCGGCTGAAATTGAACAAGTTTAAGCTCCGACGCCCCAGGCTAATCTGGTCGCTTCACACTTAGGGCTAGTCAAGGAACTCAGACACCGTCTCACTGTAGAACGTGGATACGAAACACCATTGAACTGTACAGAATAACAATGGACCAAGTTCAGGCGCTGCACATTGTAATTGCTCACAGTACTCTCTTTTTTCTTAAAAAAAAATTCTCCTTGAACGCAATCAAACCCAAAGAATTTTAATAACGCATGTGCGTTCGAAATACCGAGCAACATATACGACTTAAAACGATTATCAACAAGTTCAGAAAGCAAAATGGACATCCACCAAATATTATAGGAAAGGTGGCCAAATTTGGCGGACGCACATGCTCTCAAACAAGAACTTGAATCCCCACTTCAAATTACTGAAAAAGACCGACAGGAAATTTAAAAACATGCTTAAAATTGATTTAAAACACAAGCTATTTTAATAAACACAGGAGAGCTTGCACTGGAGAAAGAGTTACAGCTCGAATTAGTCTGTGACTCCAGAGCCAATAACAAGCCAACAGACGTCCAAGCAACCATTAGAATAAATACCTTGAATTAAATAGAGATCAAGTTCTTTAAGAAATGGGCTAAATCAAAACACAGCTTGACGCACACCCGCTTCGTCGTATTGACAACTCCTGAGGCCTACAGTACCCCGAGTTACTGAACCAAGTAATGGATGGCAGCTCCCGTCAACAGACACAGAATGGGAGCGAAATTCATTCACCCAATTTTTACAACTTACCCTCATTAGGCAGCCAATTCAGACGAAGCGCAAGCGAGGAGTGCATCACAAATTTCTTTTATGAACCACAAAATTTTAACAGGAACAGCTCTTAAAAACATAATAACTACGAAGACCAGAAATACACTTTAAGGGAGACTGACTTGCACCGCATAGAAGTTTGGCATTTTAAAAGATGCTTGTCCAGTCCGGGAAAAGCAAATTTATACCAGACAGTAACACGAGAAGCAGAATACAAAGCAGAGTCGGTTGGAGCCACTGAAGAGATTGAAAGAATCGGTGGCAAAGCGAACTTCCTTGCCCCAAGGGTGCAACGTGCGTTACTGCCAAGTTAACCACAGGGAAAGTTTCAGAACGAGCTCACCGATAATAAGCACCCAACAAACTGCTAGACAACGAAACGTGGGGTCGATATGAGAGCCGCATAACGACCAGGTTGCCTTCAGGAACGGTGAAGGCGCCAGAGGGGCAGGTCTGACGATGCGGTTGATAATGGAAGCAAGACTGAAGAAAAACCAAGACACGTTTATACTGAGAAACACAGGGGTAAGCTACAGGAAGAGACGAGTAATATACAATACGTACAAGAACCAAGAGGGAACAATAACAGTGGAAGACCCAGAACGAAGTAATAGGATTGAAAATAGTGTAAGACAGGGATGTAGTCTTCCTCCTCAACTGTTCAATCTACACGTCGAAAAAGCCACGACGGGAATAAAAGAAACGCTCATGAATGGGATTAAAATTGAGGGTGAAAGGATATCAATCATAATATTTGCTGATGACATTGCTGTTCTCAGTGAAAGAGAAGGAGAAGTACAGCATATGTGGAAAGGAATGAAACATCTAATGAGTGTTGAATATGGATTGGGAGTAAATCGAAGAAAGACGGAAGTAATGAAACGCCGCAGAAGTGACAGAAGTGACACCAGTGAGATATTCAATATTAGGAATGATAGTCACTATGTACATGAAGTTAAGGAGTTCTGATACGCCGGCCGCAGTGGTCGTGCGGTTCTAGGCGCTGCAGTAGGGAACCGCGGGACTGCTACGGTCGCAGGTTCCAATCCTGCCTCGGGCATGGATGTGTGTGATGTCCTTGGGTTTAAGTAGTTCTAAGTTCTAGGGGACTGCTGACCTAAGATGTTAAGTTCCATAGTGCTCAGAGCAATTTCAACCAAGTTCTGATACCTAGGCAACAAAATAACCAATGACGGACGGAGAATGGACTACATCAAAAACGGACTAACCGTGGCAAACAGGGCATTCCTGCCCAACGGAAGTATACTAGTATCAAACAAAGGCCTTAATTTGAGGAAGAAATGTCTGGAGCACAGCATTGTATAGTAGTGAACCATGTACTGTAGGAAAACTGGAACAGAAGAGAATCGAAGGATTAGTGATGACATGCTACAGTCGAATGTTGAAAATTAGGTGGACTGATGGAAGGTTGTCCGCAGAATCGACGAGGAAAAGAATATGTGGATGACGCTGACAAGAGGTAGGCCCAAGATGCTAGGACATCAGTTTATACCTCAGGGAATGACTTCCATGGTACTAGAGAGAGCTATAGGGGAAAAGCTGTAGAGCTAAAATGCTTGAGTGTATTCCGAATCGGGGTTTAGCAAAGGTAGCCCACCATTCTAGAAGTGAGGAAAAACGCACTTGGGACTGGGTTGTCCACCGCCATACATCTGCGAGTATGGAATGCATCCAGCAAATAATTGAGGAAATAAATTCCAAGCTGAAAAAGCGGCTGAAATAAGGCGAACTAGGGAATTTTATTATGCAGTCCTTCACGATCTTTACGACAATTCTCGTGATACTTCCTTGAGAGTCGTCTACGTCCACCGTGTGAAGGCGAAACTCCTAAAACTCAAACGTCGGCAAATGGATGGTGTCCGATTGCCTTCCCAGCCTCGTTCAACCGTACAAAATGAGTTGACCTATCATCTTCTCTGGCTTCAGAAGCGATCTCAATGGACGCGTCTTTCTACCATTCATCCTCCAGATGGGCGTGAGTGGTCTTCCCAATCTGATATCATGCGTGAACTTTACCAGTAGTATTCCGAACTTTATACTGAAGTGGATTCAGCGGGTCCACCGTCTGTTGATGTCACCTCCCTCCTTGATAGTGTTGTTACGCCAGCTCTCCAGGAAGAGTTTTTCTCAGTATTCCATCGCCATGATACACTTTATATTGTGGCTAGTTCTCCCTAACACAAATCGCCTGGCCCAGATGGCCTTCCCAAAGAATTTTATATTAGAGTTTGGCCCCTGATAGGAGATACGATAAATTTCAGTGTGAATGAAGTATTTCACGAAGGCCTTATCCCGCCCAGCTTTAAGGTTGCTAAAATTTTCCTGTTCCCCAAAAAAGCCGCGACGATTGCATGTGTATCAGGTCCATCCAATAACCCTCTTCAACTACGGTTATAAAATAGTGGGGCGAGCGGTTTACATCTACATCTACATCTACATGGATACTCTGCAAATCACATTTAAGTGCCTGGCAGAGGGTTCATCGAACCACCTTCACAGTTCCCTATTATTCCAATCTCGTGTAGCGCACGGAAAGAATGAACACGTATGTCTTTCCGTACGAGCTCTGATTTCCCTTATTTTATCGTGGTGATCGTTCTGTAGGTCGGCGTCAATAAAATATTTTCGCATTCGGAGGGGAAGTTGGTGATTGGAATTTCGTGAGAAGATTCCGTAGGAACGAAAAACGCCTAATGATGTCCAGCCCAAATCCTGTATCATGTCTGTAACACTCTCTCCCATATTTCGCTGTAATACAATACGTGCTGCCTTTCTTTGAACTTTTTCGATAAGGAACTGCAAAGGGCCTATAACACTACCTTGAGGAGCGCCAGAAATGACTTATGTTTTACTCGATGACCTTGCGCCGATTACTACGAACTGTGACCTCTGTGACAGGAAATCACAAATCCAGTGACATAACTGATATTCCGTAAGCACGCAATTTCACTACAAGCCGCTTGTGTGGTACAGTGTCAAAAGCCGTCCGGAAATCCAGAAATGCGGAATCGATCTGAAAACCCTTGTCAATAGCACTCAACACTTCATGTGAATAAAGAGCTAGTTGTGTTTCACAGGAACGATGTTTTCTAAACCCATGTTGTCTGCGTGTCAATAGACCGTTTTCTTCGAGGCAATTCATAGTGTTCGAACACAATATATGTTCTAAAATCCTGCTGCACATCGACGTTGACGATATGGGTCTGTAATTTACTGGATTATACTACCTTTCTTGGATATTGGTGTGACCTGTGCAACTTTCCAGTCTTTGGGTACGGATCTTTCGTCGAGCGAACGGTTGTCTATGATCGTTAAGTATGGAGCTAATGCATTAGCATACTCCGAAAGGAACCTATTTGGTATACAGTCTGGACCAGAAGACTTGCTTTTATTAAGTGATTTAAGATGCTTCACTACTCCGAGGATGTTTACTTCTACGTTACTCATGTTGGCAGTTGTTCTCGATTCTAATTCTGGAATATTTACTTCGTCTTCTTTCGTGAAGGCATTTCGGAAGGCTGTGTTTAGTAACTATGCTTTGGCAGCACTGTCTTTGGTAGTATCTCCATTGCTATCGCGCAGAGAAGACATTGATTGTTTCTTGCCGCTAACATACTTCACATACGACCAGAATCTCTTTGGGTTTTCTGCCAGGTTTCGAGACAAAGTTTCGTTGTTTAAATTTGGCATGTCTGTTCCGTTGTTTATGCAACAGTGTGCTAACCCGATTTGTGTACCAAGGAAGATCAGCTCCGTCGTTCGTTAATTTATTTGGTATAAATCTCTCAATTGCTGCCGGTACTATGTCTTTGAATTTAAGCCACATCTGGTCTACACTTATATGGTCTGTCAGGAAGGCGTCAGGTTAATTTTTATCTGCTTTTTTGAATTGGTATATTTTTCGCTTATTTCTTCGAGGATTTGGGGATTACAATATTCAATCTCGCTACGAGAACGCTGTTTTCACTAATCCCTGAATCGGTTTTTATGGTCGTTATTAACTCAAGATTATTTGTTGCTAAGAGGTCAAGTGCGTTTTCACAACCGTTTACTATTCGCGTGGGCTCATGAACTAACTGCTCGAAATAATTTTCAGAGAATCCATGTAGCACAATTTCGGATGATATTTTGTGCGTACCTCCGGAATCCAACATGTATTTTCACCAACATATCGAGGGTAAATTAAAGTCATTCTCTTTGATGATTACTATTGTTTTCAGTAAGCTAAAGGAAAACGTAATTAAAATATTCACTGTACTAATGCTAATGAAATTCAACTTACTACAGAGACATCACGACGGCACTCTATCTTAATGAAGCATTAAGTGCCTGTAAGCCGATGGTGACAATTTAACATGAATTAGTAGGATGTTACCCATTTTTGAATTCGAAAAGGTCTGTATTTACTTCGTGTCCTGTATCATACTTAAATATTATGAAAATGTGGCACAGCAAAAATTTGTCTGTAGAAAGCTCGAGCTTTGTCTTACGATTCCCTTGTTGAGTTTCTATCTGCCTGCTTGGAGCTCTGCTACAAAAGAATGAAAAATGTGGCTTTCACCGAGTCTCGAAAAGCGAACGCAAGCAGCTTCCACCTGGTAGGCAAGTACGTTACCTCTTTTTTTATTTTTTACGTCTTGTTCCTTATTGACAGCTGCTGGCGTGAGAATTAACATGTGTTTGGAATAACACAAATGGAGGAATCACACTTCTGTTTCTATACCGAGAACGAGCTTTTCGTAAGCTACTGATAATAGTTGTGTTTAGTTGCATGACTAATAGTAGAATCCTTCAATATCCTGTAGTATTTACAACTGCATTAGTGTGTTAATGAGATGAAATTGCGTTTATCTTGCTCTGTATTAAGAAAATAAACCTATTTTAAAATGGAAACAAGAGAAAGAAAAAGGATGTACAAGTCAGACGAAAATACATCGTCGCGTCTGTTGTACTTTCAGCGCAGTCCTGTACCCGTGGTATTTTTAATAACGGTTGACTTGTCGAATTGGCCTGCTGGCATAACTTGTTAATATGGTCGGTGGCAGACTCGCTAGCTGCGACTTAACAAGTTCCGTGAGGTAGGCAACGAGTGTGAAGGCTTCAGCTATAGTTCAGCATCTGTTGAACTACATCTCCTCTATCGCGCTGTCCCGTCCACAATGGAGCCCCCACCACCACTATCGTTCCCCCTATCCTACCGCACCATCTGCGCAGCGGGGGCCGTGTAATATTGCACGCACTCCTGCCAGTTTGTCGCAGCCGTTCTTGTAATCGGATGACAAAGGCGTGTGATGTCATAATTACAAGGATTGACGGCGGTGCACTCCTCTCAGTGTGCATGCAGTGACGATACCTAACGCTTACTGATGGATAGTTGTTCTGCCAAACAGCTGTCCATACGAGCAACCCAGCTGCCTTTTAGCTGCGGTTACTCGTGCTTGGGTACTGGGGCTCTATTTTAAAGGAACAGCCATAGGGTCGAGCCCCGCACGTCATCTTTCATGCCCCGCAGGTAATTCGCTTCAGATAACGACGTGTAGCTGTGATGCTGCAGTCTAATAGTCTATGCATTGGATGGAATTGAGAGTTAAGAAAACACACAGAAAAGAAGGTAAACGTTAAACGAATAATTTAATGACAAGGGGTTTATTCCGACGTCTGTAACTGACGTAGGCGACAAGAATTAAGTTGAATGATGTTTATTCAAGAAACGACATCTCATATACATGAGAAGTGGTATTACGATCTTCAGTTAAAATGCAGACAGAAAATACCAAATGCAGTATTGTTACGCCGAGATCATTACGAGAATGCTAGCAAAATTCCCATAATGAACAGTCGTCAAAGACTCGCGAAAATTAAGTCCATTCGTGGAGTACATGAAACATTCATCAACTAAAAACAGTTCACAATTCAATATGATGATTCACAAATTAACGTAAGCGATACAAAAAAATAGTAACCCTTACTCTGTCCTCAGTTCCATAATTTAAGTGGATCACATTCAGATCTCTCTTATAAAGTCAGAATATTGTAGCGGCCGTTCAGGTCCAGAATAAATCGTCCAAACCAATTAATCACTACCATTACCTTAGGCAGTCTGCCTTCTTCCAGCACTAGATACCGAGTGTCACGAATCGCTCACTTGAGGCCGGCCGGGGTGGCCGAGCGGTTCTAGGCGCTACAGTCCGCAACCGCGCGACCACTACGGTCGCAGGTTCGAATCCTGCCTCGGGCATGGATGTGTGTGATGTGCTTGGGTTAGTTAGGTTTAAGTAGATCTAAATTCTAGGGGACTGATGACCTTAGAAGTTAAGTCCCATACTGCTCAGACCCATTTGAACCATTTTAAGCTCACTTGAGTTCTTCCCTCGGGAAGTTCCAGTCCCCACTTGACTCCAGCAGTCTTCCGCCACTGTCCAACTCTCATTGGCTGAAGGCCATCTCTACCAAAAATATATCGTTCTCGAGCTCTACATATGTGATTTGACTCATCCTGACAACGCCGTTCTATCGGCCTTAGGGCAGCACAGCTACCCAATAAAATTCATCTTGCCTTGTACTAGTAGGGGGCCGATTAAGTCGCCTCCATATGCATAACGTTACAGTACTTGAAGAGGCAGATGGTAAGTTATCCGATCTTAAGGCCTATTTTATATCCAAATGGTAAATTTCTTGAAATATGTTACTCGTCAAAACTTTACCTACGAAGCCTACTCCTCCCCCTCCCCTCCCCCTTACAACCGCTAAACGCGTTTAGTAGGAACTGTGAAACGTTCTGTATACAAATGATATAGTGGTAAGAGCGGAAAATACTTGAGACTATTCACAGATGATACAGTTGTCTATAAGAAGATAGCTTAGACAGAATACTCTAGTGAATTTCAGGAATACCTGAAAATGATCAGTGACGGGTGAAGCGACTGGCAGCTTACTTTCGGCGTATTGTATAGAGTATACACAGATGAATGAAACCTTTATTCTGTTTGCGACAAATCACCGGAAACCGTAGCTACCAGATGCAAAGACGAGGTTCATTCGCAACATGTTGATAAAATGTAATGTACAAATTGAAGAAATGCCTTGCAAAATACTGTTCGTCAGGTTCTTAAGTATCGCCCGTCTTTCTGCGAACCGTACCAGGTTGCTTTAGGAGAAAAGTCAGTGGAGGTCCAAGTAAGAGCGACGGGTTTCGTCAAGGAAACTTTTATGAGTGCATTACGTAGCTGCTCTACGAACTCAACAGAGAGACGCTTCGATAGCGGCGTTGTGGATGAACGGACATGTTTATTACGGAAATTCCTGCACAGAACGTTCCGGGAAGAGTCAGGCTACATGTTACTTCCTGCCACATGCGACTCATCAATGACCATAATGAGAAAATCAGAGGTGTTAGATGTCACAAGAAAGTTTGTTGACAGTTTTCCTTTCCAAGGGACTTTCGTGAATAGAACAGAGAACAAAGAAAAGATATTGCTATCAGAATACCCTCCGACACAGACTCTAAGATGTCCTGCGAGATATATATTCTTAGATGTATACACACGCTCTCACGCTTACTACACTACTGCCCATTAAAATTGCTACACCAAGAAGAAATGCATATGATATACGGGTACTCGTTGGACAAATATATTACACTAGAACTGACATGTGATTACATTTTCCCGCAATCTGGTGCATAGATCCTGAGAAATCAGTACCCAGAACAACCACCTCTGGCCGTAATAACGGCCTTGATACGCCTGGGCATTGAGTCAAACAGAGCTTGGATGGTGTGTACAGGTACAGCCGCCCATGCAGCGTCAACACGATACCACAGTTCATCAAGACTGGTGACTGGCGTAGAGTGACGAGCCAGTTGCTCGGCCACCATTGACCAGACGTTTTCAATTGGTGAGAGATCTGGAGAATGTGCTGGCCAGGGCAGCTGTCGAACAATTTCTGTATCCAGAAAGGGCTGTACAGGACCTGCAACATGCGTTCGTGCATTATCCTACTGAAGTGTAGGGTTCCGCAGGGATCGAATGAAGGGTAGAGCCACGGGTCGTAACACAACTGAAATGTAACGTCCACTCTTCAAAGTGCCGTCAATGCGAACAAGAGGTGACGGAGACCTGTAACCAATGGCACGCCATACCATCACGCGGGTGGTACGCCAGTACAGCGATGACTAATACACGCTTCCAATGTGCGTTCACCGCGATGTCGCCATATACGGATGCGACCATCATGATGCTGCAAACAGAATTTAGATTCATCAGAAAAAATGACGTTTTGCCATTTGTGCACCCAGGTTCGTCGTTGAGTACACCATCGCAGGTGCTCCTGTCTGTGATTCAGCGTGAAGGGTAACCGCAGCCATGGTGTCCGAGCTGATAGTCCATGCTGGTGCAAACGTCGTCGAACTGTTCGTGAAGATGGCTGTTGTCTTGCAAACGTACCCATCTGCTGACTCACAGATCGAGACGTGGCTGCACGATCCGTTACAGCCATGCGGATAAGATGCCTGTCATCTCGACTGCTAGTGATACGAGGCCGTTGGGATCCTGTACGGCTTTACGTATTACCCTCCTGAATCCACCGATTCCATTTTCTGCTAACAGTCATTGGATCTCGACCAACGCGAGCAGCAATGTCGCGATACGATAAACCGCAATCGCGATACGTTACAATCCGACCTTTATGAAAGTCGGAAACGTGATGGTACGCATTCCTCCCCCTTACACGAGGCATCACAACAACGTTTCACCAGGCAACGCTGGTCAGCTGCTGTTTGTGTATGAGACATCGGTTGGAAAGTTTCCTCATGTCAGTACGTTGTAGGTGTCGCTAAGCAAACCATTTGCATATCACAGCATCTTCTTCCTGTCGGTTAAATTTCGCGTCTCTAGCACGTCAACTTCGTGGTGTAGTAATTTTAATGGCCAGTAGTGTATTAATGAACTCGCAAAGCAGTGCACCTCATTCGTTTGGATAGTCTGTGCACCACGTACTAATCCTGCTCGAGAAGAGGCCCAGAATGACGGGCAATAATCAAGCACCAGACGAACGAAGGTTTCAACGTCATCCGCCAACAGATAGCGTATTGGCATAGCTGCCAGTACGCTATGTGTGTCTACGCCGTAATGGGGAATGCTCACAGCCCCAAGGCTCATTGTGGTGGAAACGCGTGAAGCAAGCTGACATCCATGCCACGGAGACGGAATCGTGCTTCCTACAGCCAAGTGAGCGAGTATGAAATAGGTCATACTGTGGTCTTCCAAGTCGTGGGACGGTCTTTTCGGAGAATTGCCTCACAGGTTGAGCGTACTGCGTCAGTTGTGCAAAGAGGCTGCTATCCGTGATCACGTGAACATTCTCACACCCGTAGACGAGGTTCAGGACGTCAATGCCCGCCGGGATCGTAGTATTGCAAGGACAACAGCGGCGGATCTCACAGCTACCTCACCACGGAAAAGACGGCTTGTGAGCCCAGATGTGTCAACGCAAACTGTTGCAAACCAGTTATTAGCAGTGGGACTGCGGGCACGCACACCTCTAGCCCTTCTACCACTCACGGCACAGCATCGACGGCACGGCTCGACTGGTGGTGTCAGGGAATCACATGGAAGGACGCGCCTTGGCCTTGACCTTCAGCGATTCCGCCTGCACGCAAGTGATTGTCGTTTGCGTGTACGACGTATGTATGGTTAGTTCTGGCTCTTGGAGTGCATTCGTCCAGTACACACTGGCCCCCTCCAAGCCTTATGGTCTTAGTTGCGATAAGCTACAGCTCTCGTTTACCTTTGATGTTTCCGGAGGGGACGCTAATCAGCGCTCGGTACGTGCGGAATGTTGTCGGACACGTTCTTTTGACGTTCTGGCGACAGGAAGGTGATGTGCTGTTGCAGCAGGGTAATGCTCGCCCTTACAGTCCCTATGAAACTCCACATGCTCTGCAAGACGTACAGCAACTTAACTGTCCACCACAATGTCCAGATTTGTCTCCAATGGAGCACATGTGGGATATGATGTTGCGAGAACTGACTCGTGCAACTCGACAACCAACAATTCATACAGAACTACACGAACTGGTCGAGCAGGTGTGGCCTAACGCATCCCAGTACAGTATTCGTCATCTGTACGATCGCCTGGATGCTAGAGAGTCAGCGCATACATTGCCACCCTTGGAGGCTCCAACACATACTAGTTTGGTTGCTTCAATATGGGTCGAAACGTGGTACCTCACAACCGCTTGTGCTGATGATCGGTAAATGTAATTATTTCATCTACTCCATATGTATTGTCACAATAACAAATCTTGTTTGAAATGGAAACCTCTAAAATGGAGGATATACATCCGCGAAAGCCTCAAGTGCACGGTAAATCACGATCAATAAGGGCCCGGTAATACTCCCTTAGGGCCCTCCTGCCCACACTGTGTTTAGACGATAACGGTACGTTAAGATGAATTATTGAATTGTATCTCGTAACGTCCATCTGAAAGGCCCCGGGAAGCCCAACTATGCCGACGGACCGCCATTTCACCCTCTGCCAATGGCGTCAACGAATGCGATATCACCGTTATGGGAGTTATTGGGGCAGCTACTACGTGGTCGAATAGCTCTCCTTAGGCCTCAAGAGGCTGAGTGCATTTCGTACCAGCCCTCTCCCCACGGAAAGATCCGTGGCAGCACCGGGAATCGGACCTGCGCCCTCTGCACGCCGTTCAGCCTCGCAGATCTCTCAACTACGGAGATAGACGAGCTCTGTGCCCTAGGAAGTCATAAATTCAGCCACAAAGAAAGTCCAGTATTCTGTTAGTTCGCTTTTCTTTTCACTAGGTTATAACGTTTGTCTCGGATCGTTACATTTAACTTAACTTTCAATTACCTGGAATTCATCTGATGAAATAATATAACAGTTTCCAATTTCACAAAATTTATCGACAACTGAACTGCATACACGTCACGTTAACAAAACACTGACTGACACATTTCATGTGTCTCTTTGATGCCTGGCAAAACATCTCAACAACTAAATAACCCTCTCGCAGTATCGCTGCTTTGCTTTATATAGAATTTTAGCAATAAATTTCAAAATAACCCATCACTAAGTTTGCACAGTTTTGATGTTACAATTAAAATTTACAAAACGCAATGAAACTGATGTTACAGCCAAATAATTTATAAAATACAATATCGTATTACAGAAATTTTTTAGTATTATTTATAGTTTTAAATATAAAAAAATCAATCTGAACTTTAATTGCAATACTGTCTCTTGTATTATTTGAGTTACGTAATTAATTACAGTTTGGATTTTGTTACTAACATTCAATGACAGTACAAATCTCGCGCTTTATCCGTAAAATTCATAAATAAGGCATTAAATTCTGAAAATCGGAAAGTTGTGTGGTGTAAACAATTGGAGAGTTAATTAGAAATGTAATTACAAAAGATATTAATTACAGAGGAGGACAAAAATAGATAACAAATGAAAATACATCGCTTGGTAATAACGTTTGAGCCGTTTCTCAAGATAATGATATCCTCTGTGTCAACCCACCAATCATCTCCAATTAAGGTAATTAGAGGCGCCAGTCACTTATGCCAACATTTCCACAGCCTCTTAATATTTACAGCCATATATTTAACACTTCAATTTATTGATTGAACATCTAACTCTGCACCTGTACATAATTTTGTTAATGACAACAATCCTCTGACGTCCATGATAATATACGTCCTTCCAGAACATTTAATATGCTTTCACAATGAGTATCAAGTGTTTTAGCAAATTGAACAGAATTATATATACAAAGACACATATGCAAGTCCCTAGGAAGCACTTATTCGTCCGATAACTATCCGGATGCATATATAAAAAAGGTGGTATCAGACATTTGTCATGATTCTTGGGGGAGGCTGTACCATTATAAGGTGACTGTGCGGAAAGGTATTAAATCCAATCTACAGTTTGTTTTCCAGGGATACGTACTTCTATGGAATGAATCTTAGTAAGAACTCTCATAGTTTAGCACTTATGACTGTGAGACATTTAGAAATTGGAAGAGTATGCCCGACGAGCCAGACACCTATAAGAAATGTAACTACGACCAACGGACAATTAAAAAAGGATGCAATAAACAAGAAAGGAAACATCGATTTTAAGGCGGTACAGTGGGCCAGCCTCCTTTAGTTATTAAGGGTTTTGATGGTCATGATCGCAGTATAATGTAATAACAGCTAGTTGATAAACAATTTCCGTTAATCCTCAGATCACACTTACACTGTAAATGGGATCTAAATACTGTGTCAACTGCCACTACATCGTTAGTAAGCTTAAATTTTCCATATCGGAAGGGCGATCAGAGCAAGGCTGCTGGAGTAGGAAATATAAATATTAAATAATACAGACTGCTGTGTCTCCCTCTGCTGACGATGTCGGGTCTTACATGTATTCTTCAGGTAAGTACACACATACGAAGATGGTAGAGCGTTGCATTTTGCTTGGAGCCAGACAAGTCAGTAAACAGCGTTGTCACAAATTTGCATCACTTTCTCGTTCTCTCAATAATACATATTTCGCCAGATCCCTACTGGGAAATGACAATGAAGGAACATTCTCTGCATAGGGACTTACGTTCTTCTTCTCGAATTCTCCAAGTATGTTGTCCAACTCTTTTCATGCCTTTACCAAAACTGAGCCCCGTGACAGCAAGACAATCACCAAACGCACTCTAACACAAAACCCACACTCAGAAACACGCACAGCAGGCATAATCAGCATAAGAACGCAGTTACTGAAATGCTTTCACTCAAAAGGGGGTTACGCGGTTTTCATTAAAATATGGAAGTTACGG